>NC_092312.1:5000000-10000000 GCF_036785885.1 Coffea arabica
ATGACCGGTTTCCATGCCATACGCGGCAAAGTTGTTTGCTCTTCCCAGTGGAGCTGTTGTCTTGGAGGCAAATATTGAAGTAGGGATAGTTTTCCATTAAAGTTTTAACCATTAACAGATGGCAAGTAGTTATTTCCACTGAATGAAACTCCACAAACTTCATTCTTCCCACCAAAACAAGTGGTGTTTGCACAATGTTACAGATCCCTCAATCATCGCCTAAACTGAAAAGGATTAAAAGGGAATCCATTATTCACCTGAGTGCAGTATGGTATGTATTCTGTAGAATAAATGTCAATCACCCAGAGATGTAATGAACATAAGTACACCCTTTTCAGGGTAAATAAATATTTGGCCAACTCGCCTCATGTAAATTTGGTCACAGGTAAAGTTACTGGTCAGTGTTAGACTTTTGCAAACTGTTATAAAATTCAAAGACTCTGAAGCAGTAAATCCTTTTAGTGTAGAAGTAGCTAGATTTCTCTCCTTTTAATTTTCTTTCTTTGATGATACGTTCCCAATTGGTCAAACAAAAGAAACATATTTGTAGTGCTTGGTATTGCTTGGATGATCAGATATTTACTGGATCCAAGGCAGCAAAACTAGTCAGCAGAAGATTGGCCCTGCTTTGAATTTTTTGGAATTGATAATAATTGGTCGATTTTTTTCCTTAAGGGGTTGCTTAAGAATGTAAAATCAATAAGATGGTCAAGCACATTATAGACAGAAGTTTCTTCAACTATTCTAGTATTTCTCGTCTTGCTTGATTTGCATATTAGTATCGAAACTGGAATCTTGCATGTTGTTTTGCAATTTATGTGGAGGATCCAGTTTGGAGCCAACGGATCTTCTGTCCCACGCTCTATGCCTTTCTCTGTCCCAGTTTTTATTATATTACTATTTCTCCCGTATAAATATCATGTTTTAGTTCTTTTTTATTTCTTTAAGATCCAATAACAATTAATTGAATAAAAAATAAATACAATAGCTTCAAAAAAATAATATATATATATAGTAGAAAATTAAAAAATACAGCAGAAAATTCATAAAAAATGAGATTTTTTATGAATTTTGATTTTTTGAGTTTGTTGAATTTTTGTATTACTCAGTTAATAGTTATTGGCTTTTAAAGAAATAAAAAAGAACTAAAACATGATATTTATATAAAAAAAATAACAATATAATAAAAAGTGGGACAGACAATGATATAGGGTATGGGACGGAAGATCCGTTGCGCAATTTGAAGCAGGCTGCCTGGTAGCCAGCAGGGTTACTGCCACGTGTCACTTTCCCAGGAAGGCATGAAAGTGGAGGAAGCCCTAACTCATCTGATTCGCACCAATAATTCCTTTGCCATGGGCTAGCTGACTGGGCCCAGGATCAGCTAAAAGCCTAAAACTCATCATGTCAGAGTTGTTAAGAACCGTGTCCCGTGAAGCTTGGGCCTGTCGGAGCCGGATTGATCCTTGGTGAGGGTCCTTAATTAGCAATTGATCCCGGGAAACTCTATCCAATACATCGAAGCGTAACCAAAGCACTGTCAAACTCTTTAATTAATGAGCAATCAAGTCAAATTCTATCATCCTATCGACGTCTTGGCTTAACAATGATGTACTTACTATTAATAATTAAACTGAGCTTAAAATATATTTTGGAACTTCCAAAATTTGGTTTGTGTTAATTTTTTATATCAGTTTATGCAATCCCGTTACATACTTTTCTCCAACTTCGCTCCAAGACAATAGTGACCTACACTTGCTTACACACACACACACAAGACTTCATAAGGTGCCATTCAGGTTAGCCAAAAGAGGTTAATTAAATGAGTTTTAAACTCAAAATTGGACTGATAATCCAATTCGTTTTATTTAGTTTTGTCCTTTTTCCCACCTTCAGAGGGATAAAGTTTCCTGGACACAAGCTTTTTCTTTCAATAGCGGGCCAAATGACTACAGGGTCATTGGTCTACTCGACCTCAATTCACCATTTCGAACCTTATTCAGAAGGTTTTTCCGTGCCAACTCCTTCTACCTATACAGCAGTTGAAGCACCTAAAGGAGAATTTGGTCTCTTTCTGCATGTATTTATTCTGCCAGTAATGCAAGTCTTATGCAATGAAATAAAATTTGGTTAATACTAAATCAGTAGATGATGCATTAGTAAACTCTTGTTTGTGCCGTCAACACAAGTTAACTCGATATGAGCTACTTTCTCGAGAGTTCCTTTTCAAAGTCATGCCTTGATCCGTCGTCGTGGTGATGATCGAAATTCGATCCATCTAAATTTTCTTTTAAGCTAAAAGAAAAAGAAACACGTGCTCATTTAGTCATACTTGAACCCATTAGAGAAAGAGTCCCCCTACACCTACACATGTGACATGGCCAAACAAACAAAGGATGCCAATCCAGTTGAGGCCGAAAATACACCAAACCAATCAACATCTCACAACTCAGATGAGGCTCTGCAACAAGACTACTGGTCGATTGGAGCAACTATTGGAAACATGGGGTTGGGGGGAGGGTATATCCTTGCCGCATCTCTCGTTTTATTCCCTCCCTCTGTGCGTTTCCGTTAATTATTAGCGATAAAAATAAAAGAAGAAGGGCTGAGGGATTGATTGAGGCAGGCAGCCCTTCCTGTCCAGTGGCTACTCTACTCCCATAATCTTCACTGCAAAGTGCATACGCACGCAGACTCTGGTTACTTAGAGCAGTAATGGCGGTGACGCCACTGCTTCACCACAACAGCCCCCTCCTTAATAATTCAAAACCTTCACCGAAGCCCCCTCTCCCGCATTTCTTGTCATCGTCTTACCACTCTTCATCTTCTTCTTCTTCTTTTCTTCTTTCATCAATTAACTACTGCCCTCTTACTTCCTCGTCCTTTTCTTCTTCTTCTTCATGCCCTGCTGTATCGCAACCTTCACCGCCATGTCTCCGCGTTTCCACCGCCCCCGTTGAGTACGCCTCCGGTCCAGCTCCCGAATTCGATTTCCACCTGGAACTTGCCAGACTCAAAGCGCTTGGGTCCAACCTCTCTAACTCTACTTCCTTGCCAGACAAACTTCAAGTCCTTGACTCCGATTCTAGGGTTAGGTTCTTCTTCAATTCCGCTTCCGGTAAGAATGAGTTGTTTACGTTTTTTGAGAGTTTGAAATTGGATGACTATCTAGTTTATTTGCTTAAGTGCGCCGTTGCGGCCGGCCAAGAGCACGTGCTGCGTGGGGATGATTTTGACGACAGCGGAGATTTTGATTCTCCCTCTTCTTCTTCGGCCAGCGCATTGAAGAGAGCACTATATGCACTGGCGGAGATGGTTGACAGTTGGGATGTCACTGGTGAGAGCAGCAAGGTGGGTTTGGCAAACAAAATCTCGCGACACGGAGAGGAAGATGTTAACGCGTTCAAGTTACTGCTGAAAACCCTTGGAGACGTTGAGCAGTTTTATGATTGCATTGGAGGTATCATTGGGTTAGTTTCTCCTTTTCATGGTATACTACTTCTTTGGTCCTTACTCATTTCCTCATATCTTGTGTATAGTTAGATTCGGATGCGACTAAACAGGGTGGAAGCCTCTAATCTGATGCCTGAAAACAGAGTTTTAGGATACCTCCAATGTGATATCGGACAAACACAGTTTAGGATGTCTACACTCCAATGCAATAACTGACAATTTCTATTAGCTGCCATCCAGGCGTAAATTACGTCCAATCCAATGGAATGACTGAAATCATGGTTTACCTCTTTGGGATCTTTAAGCTCAAAAATAATTGGAAAAGCACTCTAGAATAGGAACTAGAGTGCCAGCTTTGTATACGAATACTTAAGTTTATTGTGGAAAAACATTTATAAAGTTTTCAATGTCTTGTTTAGTCATATACGTTGTATCAGGTATTCGACTTCTTCTGCAACCCATAGTTGATGCTGGTACTCTTAAATCATTATATTGCTACTTTGCATATTAGTTGGCTACATTTGGCAGTTTCTAGTTTGTAAATATGTGATTCTGTAACAAATGCCAATACTTTAGAGTTATTAATATCTGCTGCATTCTGAAGATCTCATGCTCATCAGTTGAGTTTTATTGTGGATGAACAAAATCAACAGAAACAAGGTGTGATTTCTTAACAAACTCGGGAACAAAAAAATTTTTATTGGGGGTAAAGTGTATCTGGTCCACACTCATTTTTCTATATTTTGCTCCTAGTCATTTGAGATGTTCAAGAAGTGTCTCAGCTGTTCTGCCCAAGATGTTAAAGGTCCACCAAATTTCAGTGTATAAGTGATATTGAGCTTAAACTCTGTCTTGATGACCAAATGATGCTGCTAACTGTTTCAGATATCAAATAATGGTTCTGGAGCTTCTAGCCCACTCAACATGTGAAGAAAAGGCAGTCAATTGGTCCCAGGACAATAAAAGTTCATTGCAGTGCCAGTTTATAGAAATTCATCCTCCTAAAGTACTTGATCTCTCTCAAGATACCGAATATGCATCTCAAGCAGCTCTATGGGGTATCGAGGTAGGTGCTTAATATATATTAATGCTTTTTGCATACCCTAGTTTGTGTGCTTAGTTTAAAAGATGTATGATTTTTTTTTCCCACATTAAGTTATTACATATCATGGTAGACATGTATTTGTTCATTTGAAAAATCTATAATTACTACTTTTCTTTGGAGGGGGTTATTGTATGTAAAATCATGGTGGAGAAAAAGAGGGGATGTGAATAGTGTAAAAACTAACTGTATTGGGTATTTTTGGTACAACATAAAGTGAGATAAATTGTTTACGCCAAAGCAAGCTCTCTCCCTTTATATCTAGTAAGATATTCTGGATCAGAAAGATGGCTGGAGCTCATTTTGTTACAAAATTTGATTTGTCTCCAGGGTTTGCCAGAGTTGGGAGAAATCTATCCTTTTGGAGGCTCCGCTGATCGGCTGGGATTGGTGGACCCTGACACAGGTGAATGTCTTCCTGCTGCTATGCTTGCTTATTGTGGAAGGACATTACTGGAAGGTTTAATAAGAGATCTTCAGGTAGGGAAACAGTGTTTGCTGAGCTTTGGAAACTTAATATTGATTCTGGTTTGTTAAGTAAACTGAATGGTTAAATTTTGGATTGAACATGAAATCTAATGACTTCTATTTAGCATGAAACTGATTTGATATTTTATTTACTGGCAGGCAAGAGAGTTCTTGTTCTTCAAGTTGTATGGAAAACAATGTATTACTCCTGTAGCTATTATGACCAGTTCTGCAAAGAAAAATCATGAACGTATTCTCTCACTATGTGAAAGACTTGAATGGTTTGGAAGAGGAAGATCTAATTTTCGACTTTTTGAGCAGGTTTACAATGGAAAAAAGATGGTTTATTCTAAGTTGGTTTTAGTTAAATTGCTTTTTACAGAGATATATGATTGCTGTTACATTTTGTCATTTCAAATTTATGCTCGCAGCCTCTTGTTCCAGCTATTAGAGCAGAAGATGGGCAATGGATTGTTCGTGGACAATTCATGCCAGTATGCAAGCCTGGTGGTCATGGTGTGATTTGGAAACTTGCCTATGATAAGGGTGTATTTCAGTGGTTTGGCAATTATGGGCGTAAAGGTGCAACTGTTCGGCAAGTCAGGTACTGCTGCAAGAGTCCATAGGTTGTTGAGTTTGAACATTGGGGCATATTTGACATTGATGACTTTGCAGTAATGTTGTGGCTGCTACAGATTTGACTCTCTTGGCTTTGACAGGAATCGGTCTTCGACAAAGGAAGGTAGGAATTGAATCTTTTGTTGGAAAATACATACAAATGTCATAAAGATCTCTGTAGTAGATTGACTGAAATAAATGCTTTAAAAATTCTGGTTGCAGCTAATTGTTGATGTATTTTTTCCCCTGCTCCTCTTTTGGGGCATAGTTTGTTGTTTTCCATTTTCCTGGGGCAGAGGGAAGGAGGATGGGAGGTGTTTACTGCAACTATTGCCGTCGTGCAGTAAATAAGTACCCAATTTTACTCGTGTATGCATCTGTCATGAATTACTTTTATCCATTTCACTGGAAGTATTGTTCCTTATTGACAGACCACATTGAAAAGGAAATATTCTCATCCAAGTGCAGTTGTGGCTGAATATGAATCAAATGTAAATCAGCAAGAACCACTGTTATGTCAACATATGTGTCTTTCTTCCAATTTTAAGCCACTTTGGAGGAGCTCTAACACTAAAAGGATTTCGATTCTTAGGTGCTGGTGTTACTTCTGATAGTGCAACTGAGCATAGTAGGATTTTACCAATCTTTTATCAAGGAAGCCATGTCCTCAAGATTTTTGTGATAAAATAATTTCTTGGAGGGATGCTTGTATTGTTTTTCTGATATACTAATTACTAATGTTCTGTTAGTTAACTACTATTATTTCAGAAATTAGGCTTTGCTTCATGTAGAAGAAACACGGGGGCAACAGAAGGCATAAATGTCCTGATCGAGAAAAGGACTCTTGATGACAAGTGGGCATATGGTTTGTCATGTATTGAGTACACTGAATTCGATAAATTTGGAATTATCAATGGACCTCTTTCTTCTAAAAGGTACTTTTCTTCCTGTTGTTCTTTTATAGCATTACTAACATATTTAACCTTTTTTCGTTCATGTCAAAATTTGACATCGTTTTCTTTTTCCAGACAATCTCTTTAAATAAAAGTATGCTCCAACTTTTTTCCGAGTTTGACACATTTCTTGTCATTATCATTAAATGCCCATCTCTTCATCTGAAAGAGACATGAAAAATTAAGAGTCAAACTTTATCTAAAAGATCATCTGATGTCATACTAAGACTTTTTAAAAGGTGGTATTGTATGGTAATTGAGGTTGGTATCCAAGTTTATCACTGCCCTTACGTATGATGCATATTTGTGATTTAAAGACTTCCTCTAGGTTGCTTAATAGCCTGATTCATTATTTATTGACAGTAAAGCTATACTGGTGTAAACACGGCTGGGGAGAATGAGAATTTTCCTCTTTTTTTTTATCGTCTCGCTTGCATTATTCTTTTCCTTTTCAAAGCTTGCAGTAGCATAGCAACAAGGTGTAGTAGTCACACTGAATATTAAACTTCAGATGATGATAAGAAATTATTCTGTGTGAAATGGAAGGAAACTTCGAAGAATGATTAAATAGTATCTTGCTTTTCGGTTATTTCTGTCATAGGATAGTTTTGTATGCTGAAATGTTACCCACTGTTTTGCAATGTAACTTATAGTTGACCATTTGGTTCTTGCTAGTTGTTGGTAATTCTCTCGGGGATTGTTCTCTTGTCTTGATAATCTGTTTTACCGTAACCTCTTAGCAGAAGATGATAGAGTATTTTCCAACCTGAACCTTTTTCCTTTTGTGAAGTTTGGAGGCAGACTTTCCAGCCAACACAAATATCCTATATGTAGATTTGCCTTCAGCAGAGCTTGTTGGATCAAGTAAAAATGAAACCAGCTTGCCAGGCATGGTACTTAATGTGAAGAAGCCAGTAAGATATGTTGACCAGTTTGGCCTGACGCACAGGTACGCAGATAGGTCTTCGTAGTGTTATTTTATTTTATTTTTTAATATAATGAATCAACATATCTTCTCTTTTCTTCTGTTGCACAAACATTGGATACTATAATGACTGTGTTTTTTTTTTTTTTTCCTTCTTTTGGTGGAAGAGTTAATTTGAAATCTACTTGTTTGCTATATCCCTTGCAGAATTGCAGCACTTTATTTTTGAATTCTGCTAATTGATTGCTTGTTATAATGCTGGCATCTCTTATTTTCTCATTTTGACTTACTAAGTGTGCACTGTATGTGATGCAAGTGTCTTTTTATTCTTTTATCGAGTTGACTAAGAGCTTATTTTCAGCAGCTTAATATCCTATAGTCATAGATTTACTTAAGTAGTACAATATTCTGCTTATAGCTAACAACATTACCATGTAAATGATGGCATCAAACACTAATAATCTATATGATTTATCGTTTTCTAGAAAAAGGAGGAAACAAAGTTTATAGCTTGTAAACCAGAGCACACACATCACTCCTTTAACATGGGAGTGAAGTTTAATCTGTTTACCAGGTGTGGAGTGTAAATCCCCATTGTTCCATTGAATCCAAGAAGTTGTATGAGGATGATTCACAATATTAGTTTTTGTCAACAGGTATCTTGGGAGGAAAACATTTAGTCACTGTATTATGAGTGACTATTTAGTATTTATAGGAGTACAAATCTAATCAACTATTTACAAGAATACCCTTACTAATATTATCTACAAGAATACTGATATTCTCCTAACACTCCCCCTCAAGTTGGAGCATATATATCATAAGCACCCAACTTGTTACAAATGTATTTCACCCTAGAGCCTCCTAAACTCTTGGTAAATAAATCAGCCAATTGATTTACAGACGGTACATGAGATGTCTTGATGACTCTATCAAGCAATTCTTTCGAATGAAGTGACAATCAATTTCAATATGTTTTGTCCTTTCATGAAACACTGGGTTAGACGCAATATAGACAGCCGCCTGATTATCACACACTAAATTCATAGGCTGTTTATGCTCAAATCCAATTTCAAGTAACATGCTCTTCAACCAAACCAACTCACACAGTGTGAGTCGTAGCGCGGTATTCAGATTCTGCACTTGATCTGGAGACAACTGTTTGCTTCTTATTCTTCCACGACATTAAATTATCACCAACAAACACACAATATTCTATGTTCAATTTTCGATTTGAGGCAGAACCAGCCCAATCTGCATCACTATATCCTTCAATATCAGTGTGCCCATGATTTTGATACAGCAACCCTTTTCCAAGAGCACTCTTAAGATATCTGAGAATTCGTATAACAGCATCCCAATGACTAGTACGAGGGGTATCAAGAAATTGACTCACAACACTCACTGCAAACGAAATGTCAGGTCTTGTTACAGTGAGATAATTTAATTTATCCACAAGTTTTCTATATTGTCTAGGATCATCAAGTAATGCACCTTGATCTCCTATTAATTTCACATTGGGATCCATAGTAGTATTCACAGGTCGGCAACCTAACATCCCAACTTCACTCAATATATCTAGTACATATTTCCTTTGATATAAATAAATCCCATATTTAGACTGAGCTACCTCAATACCCAAAAAATACTGTATATGACCTAAATTTTTTGTCTGAAAGTTTGCCTGCAGATTGGATTTAAGTTTCTGGATTTCCACAACATCATCACCTGTAATCACAATATCATCCACATAAACAACTAATAAAATTTTACCAATATTAGAATGTCGATAAAATACAGAGTGGTCTACTCCACATCTTGTCAGATCGAACTTCATAACAACACTACTAAACCGGCCAAACCAAGCCCTCGGAGACTGTTTCAATCTATACAAGGATTTTTTCAAACGACAAACCAACCGTGGATTCTCCCCCTGAACAACAAATCCAGGAAGTTGTTCCATATATATCTCTTCTTCCAAATCTCCATGCAAAAATATATTTTTCACATCCAACTGATGCAATGGCCAATTATAAGTGGTTGCCAAAGAGATAAGTAGACGAACAGAGGTAATCTTTGCAACTGGAAAAAATGTTTCGAAATAGTCGATTCCATACACCTGAGCAAATCCTTTAGCTACCAGAGGAGTCTTCAATCTATCAATAGAACCATTAAGTTGTACTTTTATAGTGTACTTCCATTTACAACCAACAACCGGCTTACCAGAAGGAAGAGGAACAAGATCCCAAGTACCATTTTTCTCCATAGCAAGCATCTCTTCTTGCATAGCTAATCTCCAATTAGGATCATTGAGAGCATGGGTAATAGACTTAGGAATGGATATCGAATCAAGGGAAGCAACAAAAGAAGAATATGACAAAGAGGGACGAGAATAAGAGACAAAATTAGAAATAGGATGAGAAGTACAATGTCTCTTACCTTTACGTAAAATAATAGGAAGATCTGACTTATAGGAGGGCGTCATACCTGGATTTGAAAATTGAGAGTTAATTGGTGAAGTGCATAGCATATCAGGAGCTTTTTCAGCCATGGAACGACGAGAATAAATTTAAAAATTAGGACGAGATAATCGAGTTGTGGTATCTGGTGAATTAGATAATTCAGGTAATAAAAGTGAAGGGATTGGCAAAATAGGAGAAGGAAAAGAGGAACACTGGTCTAACTCACAAGACATACCTTATTTCATAAAATAAGGAGTGGATTCAAAGAAAGTAACATCAGCACAAGTGAAAAAACGATTTAAAATTGGACTGTAACATCTATACCCCTTTTGCGCTCGTGCGTATCCTAAGAAAATACACTTAATGGCACGAGAATCTAATTTATCTACCTCGAGAGTAAGCTGATGAACAAAACACACACTCCCAAAAATACGAGGAGGTAATTTAAATACAGATTCATGAGAAAAAAGGACGGAGTGAGGTAATTAGCCTCCAAGAATATTAGATGGCATGCGATTAATTAAATAACATGCAATTAGAACTGCATCACTCCAAAATTGTTTGGGCACATTCATGTGCAACATAAGTGTCCGAGCAACCTCGATTAAGTGTCCAATTTTTCTTTCAGCAACTCCATTCTGTTGTGGAGTGTCAGGACAAGAGAACTGATGAATAATACCGGACTTAGTCATGGAGGTATTAAAAGGAGTGAAAAAATATTCTTTCGCATTATCACTGCGAAGTATACGTACAGGCACACCAAATTGATTCTTTATTTCTGTAACAAATGCACAAAAAATGGAATATAGTTCTGAACGATCTTTCATTAAATAAAGCCATGTAACTCTTGAAAAATCATCAACAAAGATTACAAAATATTTAAAACCTAACTTTGAAGCGACTCGATTAGGACCCCAAACATCAGAATGAACTAGTATAAAGGGTTTAGAAACCCGTTTATTGACTCTAGGAGCAAAAGAAATACGATGATGCTTTCCTAACTGACAAGACTCACATTCTAGCGAAAACAACGGACTTAAAGTAGGAACCAACTTTTTCAAATTTTGTAAAGACGGATGACCCAAACGACAGTGAATTTCAAGAGGAGAAACAGTAGCAGGACATGTAATCGGACCATTGAAGTTGAGAAAATAAAGACCATTATGCTCATGCCCTCCACCAATCGTCCTCTTTGTTTTCAAATCCTGAATGACAACAAAATTAGGAGAAAAAGTAACAGAACACTGTAGAGATTTAGTGAGCTTACTAACAGATATTAGATTAAAGGGCAAAGTGGGTACGTAAAAAACAGAAGACAGTAGAAGAGATGGGTTAATTTCTACAGTGCCTAGTCCTTTAACTTTAGTGGTAGATCCATCAGCTAAAGAAACATGAGGTAAGGAAGTAGACTCTTGAAAATTAAAAAAATTTTTAGAGGTACCTGACATATGATTAGTAATCCCGAAGTCAATAATCCATGAGTCATTACCTTTTTGTGCTATATGATTTGTACCTTGGTACTGTAGGAATTTAACATAATCTTCCTCGGATATAGTAACAGTCTTTTGGGACCCATGTGCTAAAGAACTTGATTCAACTTGGTCAGTGGTAACCCCATTAGCAAAACTTTCAACCATAGCGAATAGCACTTCAAACAAAACAGCAATCAGAATTCGTGATGAACAGTGCGCCGTGAACACACGTGAACAGTGCCACGATGAACAGTATGCGTGAACAGTATCGCATGAACAGTGCATGATGAACAGTAGCGCGTGAATAGTGCACGATGAATAGTATTGCATCAAGATTTTTGCTAGATGTTTAACCCTAACTCTAGAACTTTAGCACTTCACCCCTCCCACGTTCTGGCTCTGATACCATGTCAACAGGTATCTTGGGAGGAAAACATCTAGTCACTGTATTATGAGTGATCAACTAGTATTTATAGGAGCACAAACCTAACCAACTATTTACAAGAATACTCTTACTAATATTATCTACAAGAATACTGATATTCTCCTAACAGTTTTAAAGGATTTGGTATAATATTCTGACCTGTCAACTTTGAGGCATGTGTTCTTTTTCATCCACGTCTGGTTCTCTTTTGACTAACATTGTTAACACTTTCCTCTTTCAATAAGTTGTTATCAGGATACTCTATTTAATGCTATGGCTTTTTAATTGTCCAGTGTTTCTGGTGGCCGTCTGGAATGCACAATGCAAAATATTGCAGATAATTTTTTTAACACTTACTCATCTCGACATTATGAGGATGTAGAAGGTACTTGAATGTTGACATCTATTGTATGTTGCATTTTTATCAGTTCTTGGGATTATATCTCAGGTATGATTGTGATATAGATTCTGTTGATGACTGCAGAAGGTCTAGATACCTTTATTGTTTACAATGAAAGAAGGAAGGTCACATCATCTGCTAAGAAGAAAAGAATGCATGGGAATAAATCTTTAAACCAGGTGTAGTATCTTGATATCATTTCTCTTTTTTTTTTTCTTTTCTGGATATATTCAGCCTGTCATTCGCTGCCTGTTGAAGCTAGAATTTAAGATGTCGATATACTTTTATGATCTTATGTGACTATTTTTCTCATTGTTGTTCTATATGATGATAGAAGAAGTTAGAACATGTCCTTCCTTTTTAGGAGTTTCTCCTAACTAGTGGTCCCAAACTTTGTTAACTTAGGAGATTGTTGATAATGTCTTGCGTGCAATCCACGACAAAAGTTCATACTCATTAACAAAACATACTCATTAACAAAACTTAAATCATTGATTACATAGAATTGGCTTAACTTGGTTTGCCTAACTGCCACTACTTCAAATGTTTGTCTGTTTACAATGGTGGCATTTCATAATTCATACTGTGCAGTTGTTCCTTCTTTTGTTTCCCTGATTTTTATATCAGATTTAGGCAAACAGAAACTTAAAACTCTTTATGGTTTAGCACAATTTCACATTAGAAATTTGTAATCTGGTTTCCTTTGTCCCATTCTAACCATTTGCTTGTAGTTTGGAAGTTTCATCAGGTTTAAGCTTTATTTAGTCTAATCAAGAGTACGACACTTTAAGAAAGTTGCAACCAGATAATTGTCTGAAATTGGTTAAGTTGAACTAGTTATCATTGTAGAATTTTGGGATAATCATGCACATTAGTTTCCAAGGCCCTGCATTTTATTTGTCAAACCATCATTTTGTGCCTTTTTCCATTTTTCTAACGTCTTTGCAAGCCTACCCAAAATAAAGGTTAATCTCTAAACGTTTGATTTTTAATCTCTTGTTTATGCTTCAGTTTTCCAATTCTGCCTGAAATTTCTGAAGCTTGGATTATGGGAAGTCTTGCATTGTATTACTTATATCTAGAATGGTCTTCATTGCTTTCTTGCAGACTCCAGAAGGTTCTATACTGGATATCATGCGTAATGCAGCCGACCTTCTCTCGCACTGTCAGATAAGCATCCCTAAGGTATTATTAAGAGGAGTATCACTTATAATGTTAGTGCTGAGATTGCATAATTTCAGATTTGTTGCTCTTCTAATCGGATTCAATGTTATGCTTATACAGTATGTCTGGTTCTAACTCTCTACCTCATGTTTTATTAAAGCTATGATTTATCATTCTCCAGATTCTTGGTAATGAAGATTATGTTGACTCAGGGCCCCCATTTCTTATCCTGCTTCATCCTGCTTTAGGCCCTCTTTGGGAAGTTACCAGACAGAAAGTAAGTCTCAATGAACTGATACAATTTGGGTTTCAAACAAAACTGGTTTTTCTCTTTTTGGACTGCTTAGTGCTTGATAGATCTTTCTAATGGAACTTCCAAACTGAGCTTCAACTTGATGCTCAATGTTCAGAGAGTTGTAGAATAGTATCTGAGAAGATCAATTCTTCATGACTGCTAATTTTCTCCTGTAGTTGGGCAACATAACAGGATTCTGTTTCTTTCTTTTTTTTTTTGACCTTCTTTTAGTTGTGAAGATCCTTAATTGATTAAAAATAGTTCACTAACCTATTGTATTGCATATTTCATGGTCAGAATTATTAAAATTTCATTTAGAAAGACTATGCTTTATTTTATGTAATGAAAATATATAGCATCAACCTTAAGTTTGTCTGTTATATCAGTTTCATGGAGGTTCAATATCAATGGGTTCCGAGTTGCAAGTAGAAGTTGCAGAGTTCGTGTGGAGAGATGTGCAGGTCAGATACCTTGGTTGATATTGGTGATTCCTCCTTGTCAGTTTGCTTATCAGCTGATTTATTTCTTTCATTTTAGCTTCACGGAAGTCTGATAATTTTGGCGGAAAACATCATGGGATCTATGATCATTAATGAGAATGGCGAAACAGTACTGCAGTATGGGAAGAGGTGGAACTGTTTGCTACATCTTTCTTCTTCTGAAGAATAATCATTGTGAGACAAGTAACTTTATAAGTCACTTTGCTCATGCAGGTGCGGAAGATGTAAGTTAGAAAATGTTAAGGTAGTGAACAAAGGAATTGACTGGAATTCAGGAGACAACTTGTATTGGAAGCATGATGTGGACCGGATCGAGGCTGTGAAGGTTATACTCCATGGAAATGCTGAATTTGAAGCAATGGATGTCACCCTGCAGGTAAATTCACGTGGACCTAGTGATTGTCCTTTATGCATATTTTTCTTGTCTGCAGGGGAAGTAATTTAGGATGCAAAAAGTTGCATTTTCGAGCTTTATGAAGCTTTACCTTAATGATAAGGATAATGAAGAGTTTCGAAAATTTAAAGGGACAAACCAGTTCAAACGCATTCCTTATTCCGTAAACATCCAGATAAGAGAGTCAACTCCTTGTTAACGAGCATCTAGTGACGGGTAAATAGTTCTGCCAAAGGAAACTTCTGTCTCCTCATACTTTGTTGTATGTTGTTGGATGTAGGGCAATCATCTGTTTGAAGTTCCTGATGGCTACAGAATGAGGGTTACCTCTGGGAAATCAGGTACTACAGTTACTTTACTGTTATATTAGTTTAAATCGCTTCATTTTGTATGAATACACTTTTTCGATGTTTCACAAGGCTAGTTTTATGTTTATGTTTATAATGTCTGTAACATGTTGTTTTCATCAACCTTCTCAGCTGCTATATATAAAGGATTGCATTGTGCATGCTGCAAGTTCCAACTTGTGAGCAGGATAAGTTGCAGATGTATTTTTGTCTAAGATATTTACATTTACTGCTAAATACTAAATTTACAATAAGAATCCTACCATTCTCAACTCTTTGCACCCCCATTGAATAGGTGCAACAGATCCTTGCCTTTGCTAGATTTCCTCATCTTACCCATGCAATAAACTGAAAACTATTTTTTGCCTTTGTCTGTTCTCTAAGTGAGACAAATGTATTGCTATGCATTGACAGTCTTGAAAAACACATCCTGTTGTCCTGTGTCCTATTGAACTCTATTTTTTCCCTTCTTTAAATGAATGGCTTTCTTAATATTGATCACACTGTATCGTACTCGTACTTCTGATTTCAGGTTTACAAGTACAACTAAGAGCTGTTGAAGAAAAATGGGTGGAGTCTGGAAGCTGGTTTTGGAGCTATAAGATAGAGGGCACTCATATTCAATTGGAGTTGGTCGAGTTATAGAAGACTTGCCTCATTTCACTGAATGTTTTGTGAATCATGGTTCACATGAACTTGTGCTCAAATGCTGATTATAGTCCCTCCCTGAGCTGGTGGGTTGAACAGAAGTTCAACCTGTCCTGGTCTATAGATAAGACGCACAAAAGCAAATTGAATCCCTTGTTGTTGAACTAGTTATCAATTTTAGGGATAATATGTTCAACAAGAGTGGAGATAGTCAGTTACAGTATCTGTTGTTTGTATCTTCAGCGTAAAGCATGTACAAGTACATTTTATGATTTTCAGCAATAAAAGCTATTTATCAGTTCTTTTCTCACGATGAGTTTGAAATTCAACTTCAAGAATAATTTAAGGTTATCTTTTCTTCTACTGACAATTTTGTAAACTTAAACTTGGGGGGAATATGCTTCTAGTATTGTCATTTCGTGCTTGCTTCTAGTATTACTTTCTGCAGTTTATTTTTCCGTCTCTGGCATCAAACGTACAAGAGAAATCCCAGTTGTCTCTTTCAACGTTATTTACTCTTTCGAATGCTGAGTTTTACTGACACAATTGGACTGCTTTGTTAGCCTCCTGCATATAACCTGTGATGGAATAAAACAAATTGCCATTTAGTCTCCTTAAGAGCAACAGCGGTTCTGGTTGTAGCATTTCTGTCGTATGTAGTCAGCTCAAAGGTCAATTTTTCTGAACTCTTGCTTTTTAATGTCAGGTTCTTGATATAATTATTCTCGAGCATGGAATTTTTGCTGTGTGGCTGGCGTTGATTCATGTTAATTGGTGATTTTGATCCTTTTGCTCTCATACGTACCCTATGCTCTGCTTATTGACTTAACAGCTTCACTTTATTGGCAATTAGTAATGCATAACATATTTTGCTTCAGGTATCTTGATCTCAATCTCTGTTTCTATATTGATTGCTTTCTCATGCAGACAGAACCACTAGAGTTTGCGTTGACAATTTTGTTGGTCTAATGAGAAAATTACGAGGAGATTCTTTATTGAAGCACAACTGTAGGATGCCATGTGATGAAGTTAAGCCGCATGGCAGTTTCGAGTCAACACAATTTACATTTTCGTTTAGCAATCTAGTTAAATCTGTGTTACCCAACAGGATTCCGAGATTGAGAACAGCATCTATTCAGTATCCTAAGAAGAGCGTCGGCTTTTCTTCGAGCTTTTAAAGATCCATCTGCAGCCAAGCTTTGGAGCGATGGAATGCTTCGTGGATTCATTAACAGCTTTCTCGCAACATCCTCACCACCATCCTTGCATAGCCCGACCAGCAGAGTTATCGAATTCTCCTTTCCCTTGGAAGATCCAAATCTCAGGAGATCGATAAGAAGAGGAACCAAGATCCTACTCTTCCTTAACTCTTCTAATCCTTCACTGCATCCAAGCAGGAGGGCAAGCACGCCTAATGCATCATCGGTGATCCCAGCCTTGTCATCTAACAACAGGTCAATGAGCAGTGGAACTGCTCCAGCGAGAACGACACTGACCTTATTAACATTGTAAACTGCAAGGTTAAAAAGTGCTATTGCTGCATCTCTTTTCCCAGCTGTAGTCCCTTCTCCTAGGAGCCGAACTAAGCCCGGAATGGCTCTAGGACGGGCTCCAATGAATATCTTGTAATCGTCTACTATGGACAAACTGAAGATTGCTGCTGCTGCATTTTCTCTTGCCTCCATTGTTTTTCCTGATTGTAAAACGTCAATTATGTTGTCAATTGCACCAGCAGACATAATCAACGTCTTGTTGTTATCATATATGGAAAGGTTGAGCAGAGCAGTCACTGCATTTTCCTGGATTCTTGGATCATGAGAATTCATCAGAGTTACAAGGAATGGAATAGGTCCTGCTTCTGCTATGATCCTGCGATTGTCCGTGCCAGTTTTTGCAAGTAGCCGAATCTCGTATGCTGCCTGTCTCTGGATATCTGGTGATCCTGTCGCCAGCTTCCCCACTAAAAACTCAGCCGTCATTTTGACTGCATCTGCTGCAGCTTTAGTGGCAGAAATATGATCTACTGCATTTGCACATAATTTTCTTTTACTACTACTCCTTCCCAAATCTGAAGAGGATAATGCAGATTCCACCATTGGAATATTATTCTCCTGGCACCATTGATGAATCAGACTTTTCAACACGTAATTGGGTATGAGGGCCATGTGTATCAAGCGTTGCCCGCTTTTTGGGCATGTATGATGACCTGAATTAATCCACTGTGCGATTGAACTTCGATCATAAGTATGGCCAGATGCGACTATGACCGGGTCCCTTATCAAGTCAAGTGATATTGGGCAGCGGTATTCATCAGGGATGTTGAGAATCAGTGATTGGGAAGACGAGGGCTGATCGTAACGGCTAGTAAGATGAGCAGTGGGTAGCTTTTGATCCTCCTTGATCTTCTGATTTTTTTCTTCGCTGAAGATCACAGTTTTTGATAAGGAGACCAGGGATATCAGATTCTTGATGTTTGAGACCACGATGAGTCCACCAGTGCCTGCCTGCTTCTCAGCTTCTGCCTCTAGCTTTGAAATCTCCTCTTCATAATCTAAGGGGCTTCTCAGCCCAATGGTGCCTAATATCTCTTTGACTTTACCATAATCAGAGGAACCTTTATTCTTGACGTTCTTATGAGCTTTATTGGACATAAGTTGAAGAAGCTCATCTCTTCTCTGAATCTCTCGGCGGTCAAGGAACAATTCAACCCTTTTTGCCTGTTTGTGGAGAAGCTCGACTTGCTCCCTGGTGTCCATTGTAAGATTAAGCAAGCTGAGGGGAAGGATGTCCAGTGCTCTTCCCATCTCCTTGACTACTGCATAGAATTGATTCGAAACAAACTCCGTTTGAACTAGATTCCATAGAGAACTTCCTTCCTTGCAACTCTCTATCAAGAATTTCACTCTTCGTATAACAGAGAAAAGCTCTGTAAGGCATAAGACTGAGGATGGAGGAAGGGTGCCACTTGTTTCTTGAATCTCTTCAAACAAGGAAGAAAGAAGTCTGATCCTGCTTATCATCGTTGATATGTTTTTAACCTGTACAGAAGGAAATTTTTCGATCGAAGTAACCTCGTTAGAGATGTGGATCAGTGATTCGAGCAAACCCCCAGCGGGAAAAAACCCTGAGGAGACCATGAGAGGAGGTAGCGACCCATCCATTGCTTTGCAATGTTCTGAGAGTCCTGTTCATTCTTATTTTGCGCGATCAACAAATTGTCAGGCTATAGAAAAACTGGACGGAACATTCCCCGTTTTGGAAAACAATTATAATAATGCTATGGGATTTTGGCCATTTCTGTTTGTACTCATTATGTAGCTAACAATAAAAGGTGGCTGGTGGGAGAAGAAAGCAGTCTCTCAATTTGCTGCCACTTGGAGGGGGAGGGAAAACTGGCCTGCCGTATTAGTCATATTCCTATCTAATCTTTTATTGGGGGTTCAAACATGCAGGTCTATTCAAAACAGCTTTGTCAACGCCTTCGTTTGGTAGTTGGTAGCCATAGAGTCTTTCCAATACATTGTCAAGTTACCATATATTATTTAATTAGGGGAATGTCTAATTCCAGCTGCTTAGGTGTAAAAGTCCTTGGACAGTAATGCTTGTACTCTACTGCGTAACCTCAACATATGATAAGAGGTCATTCATCAGATATGAGATCATGATAATCATAAGCTTATGATGATCTTGACGTAACAGTTAAGAGACAATAGGGTTGCACTCCGACGGGGGATGAAAAGTTGATTCTCTTAGTTGCTCATTCTTTCGCAATTACTACTTACTAGTAGTGGGATGGCACCTGAAAATCAGAACATGTGTATGGCTTCATGAACTCAGGAGGGTTTTTGCATGGTGATATTGCGCATCTCCTAGCTAGCAGATTGTCTTAGATGAGCTGATAAGAAACTTGACGCTTTCAGCTGCTAAGTGCTCATGTCACTAGGGTCTGCTAAAAACTTCACAGAATCGGCCAGAAGCAGATTAGGGACACATCAGAATGCCCGTTTTGCAGTGTACAGCAAAATTAACCGCATTGCCGAATGGATCCGCAATATTATATATTTAGGAAACGTATCCCAGTCACGAAGTTGTTGTACATTTGTATCTTCTGCAGTCTCAAGTAAAAAGCTTAAAGAAAGGAAAACTCATTTGACTTTGAATGCAGCCGAATAGCAGCAGCTCTGGCAGAAGATGAGACAGAAATGCATGCGGAGGTTAAAAGTCTTAGTAGAAGAATAAATAGGTACGTACTGTAGTTAGTACGAGTCTCAAAGTATATATGAACTGGATGTGATGATTTATTAAGCTATTGCACGCGTGGAAGAAGTAAGCAGGTCGTCTTAAATTCCTTGATTTTTTGATCACTAGCTGCTTTTTCAGTAGTTGATCGAGTCTGCTACTTCAAATTTATTGTGGAAGTGGGGAGGCTAGTTGAATGATTTTTGTTGTTTTTTTCAGACCTGAAAACGAATAAGAAACGTCATTTAATTTAAGACAGGCCAATCTGGACAAGCTAGCTATAGATCTTGTATAATGGATTTCTTGGTTGCTTTAGAGTTCACCAAAAAGAGCACTCAGGCTTTCTTCTTCGTTGATCGAAAACCCAAAAGCCACTGGTCAACTCTTGAGGGTGAAAATTCTGGAGCCGCAACAGAAGAAAACGGCTTTTATTATTCTTCCTTTTGCTCGATACAAATTCTGGGCAAAAAAAAAAAAAAAAAAACCTAATCAAACAAAATAGAGTAATTTTTTATGTACCGTAAGTATATACACAAATTGGTGTAAATACATTTTACATAATCTAATTTCAAATTTGATATTCACTTTTTGGTCTACATCTGTTAGTATAAAAAAAAAATATCCACTACACTAAAATCTAATAATAGATAAAAATTTAATTCAGTAAAATAATGCATACACGAATGTAGCTTACTGTAGCCTCCTGTTTGGAAGGTAAGTTTTTTGAGAATTTGTCTAAAACTTTACTGTAACTTACTGTAGAAGTTTTTTAAAAAAATTTTGAAATGTGTAGATTTTTGAATATTTTGAAGTATATAGTTTAAAAATTTTGAGAAATTTTTTGAAGTTACTGTAACTAAAATTTTTAAAAAACTTGGGTTCCAAACAAGGCCGTATATCTTTTAATTAAGGAAAGAACGAACTCATCAAATGCAATTTTTCACTATTTAGGAAGAAATTCAGAGAGCACCCCATTTTTTGAGAATTGATTTAAAAAATCCCACATTTTGAGAATTCACCATAAAAAAACGCACATTATAGAGTTTTTTTTTTTTTCATCACAGTGGGTATTTGGGTCCGTGGACTGGGTATTTGGGTCCGTAGACTGGTTACTGTACAACCCAACTAATTCCACTGTGGGTTGGGAGAGGCCTGATCCAAGCATCACCAGCCACGGTAGAACGGGGATTCGATCCCTGGACCCAACTGAGACTACAACCACGGAACCGAACCCCGAGGGAGACACTAAAGAAAGACTCTTTGGGTGTGCCTGCCTGGCACTCCAATATTTTGATATATTTTTTGTGTTAGACATATTATGTATTACGAATATTTTGTCTGTATTAATTGTTAAAAATATCATTACAATTTTAAAATACCCTTATCCAAACGATTTAAAAGCGCACACTTATTGTTCTCGTCCATCATCAATCTTCCTTGCCATTTCTACTTTTGCCGCCGCTGTCCCCACTCCCCAGGCCAGACCTACCACCGTTGGCCGCCGCCGCCGCCGGATGGAATTGTCCAATCCTTCTCGCGATTCGCGAACCTGCATAAAGCTACGTCAGTCTTTGCCTAATCTAAAACTTGAGAGTAATTAACAAAAGATCTGAAACGACAGGGCCACCTGGAAGTCCAAAGTTTTGGGCCTAACAGCGTAGTAGATGGTTCTTTGATGAATTATGAGGTACGGAATCTCAAAAACCTGTTATGGCCCAAAACTTCCCCAGGTCAAATAGCCCACAGGGAAAATTATTTCTACCATTTCTGTTGGCCTTGCTTAGCCATCAGACCAGCTCCTTGTTGGTTAAAGCAATGATCATTGCAAGGTTTTAACATTTTTTTTTTCTTTTTTCAGGCCAAAATATGTATTGGAAGGAAAGATTCTAAAAGCACTTGGCTTTTTAGTGGAGTGTTTTTGTCCCTATTCTCTAAGGCAGCTGGTGAAAATTGGACACTTGCAAAAGGGCCCTTATATTTCAAAGCTGAAATGCAAATGGTCGAGGGAACAATAAAACACTTTGGACCGACGAAAATGAAATCCAAGATGGGTCAGTCCCTTCCCTTCGTACAATTGTGGGTCGGCCTGCAGACGTGTGCCTTTCCACAACTTTACCCACGTTTAAGATTCAAAAAGCAACAATAATAACAAATGATGATGACTTCCTAAAAAAATAAATAATAAATAAAACATTTTACTGTTTAATACTACAAGCTTAGGCGGTTTTATCATTTATGAGAGGCTTAATTGTCCGGTCCCTGGACGCTAAAAGAGTTTTGATGAATTTGAATCTGATTATCATTACAAGTCAAAAGTATATCCCTAATCATAAGTTGTGTCACAGGACTGTTCTTACAAATCACTCATTAAAAGAGTCCTCACATCGGCCAAGAAAATGATTTTCTTTGCTCATTTTCCTTAATAGAAGAGACGGTGAACTAATGGATTTCACCATTAGTATCTGCACTAAAAATAAATTTTACTTCTTGCTCGCTCGCAGTAATGAGCGATTTGTAAGGAAAAAATTTATTTTTTATCGTGTTCTGCACTACAATTTTGTCGAGATTTCTGATTGTCTTAAACCCAATACAAGACTAAGTATTATAGAGTGATGAAAAGTCTCTTTAATTTTTTTTAATGTAGGGCAAGATCTTTTCAACACATTCCATTGATTACAACATTTCCTGCTAATGACCGTTAAAAGGGGCAAATCATACAAACTCTGGAAAAAAATATGATTTTGCAAATAAATAAATAAATAAACGCCATGGGATGGGAGTAGATACCAATCAGTCGTCAAAATTAAAAAAAAAAAAAGGGTGTCGCTATCAAATTCGGGGACGAACACTAGTATAAAATAATTCTTGCTCAACTTTCAAACAAGCAACTAGTAGTAATAATCAAGTGCATGGTGGATGTGGCGTGTGGTTGCCGGCCTCCCTTGCTCTGGTCGTGGCTTGGGAAACGACAAATGATTATTTAAACACTTTCTTCCCAAGTGGGGAGACTTGGGGACGACCATTATTATCATCATCTTCTTCTTCTTCTCCTCTTTTTTTTTTTTTTTTTGTGTGTGCTTTCCACCTTTTGAAGTGACAACAAATTCTTTTCTTTTCCACCATAGCCACAATTTTTTTCCCGTGTTGCACTTTCTTCCAACTTGTATCTGGATCCTCCTTAATTTGTCGGTTAGGCGGTTCTGAAGTGTAGTACTAACTTACTGCACAAATCTCCAATTAAATTCCTTTGAAGAAAGTTGTACCATGCAAAAAGAAAAGACTGAGAACAAAAATTAAGAATACCAATCGAGCCTTTTTCTAATTTGTTCCAACTATATCAATCAAGCCTTTTCAGTTTTTTTTTTTTTTTTTTTGGGTTGAGAATTGTGAACTAAAGATAATTGTATATACGAATCTATTATCATAAAAAACAATATGTCATTTTAGAAGTTATAGACATATTAAACTTCTCCCATTACTTTATATTGTTCAGAATTTTAAATGTTGGTGAAAGTATCTACAAATCAAGATAGAAATACCTAAAATATAAAGATGAAAAACAAAATACTTACATGAGCGGTGTAGGAGTAGTTCATAGAAACAAACAAGGCACAACACTCGACGACACCGCAAGTCCTTTCAATCAGCTTTCTTTTTAATGGGATTCCCATTTCACGTAACTTAGCGGAACTGAGGTGACGATTGTCTTCTATCTCCCAAGAGGGCCCCTAAATCTTTATATCCTACCCACATTTCAACTTCTTTATGGTGGATTTTACCTTCAAAAGCAAAGGTTATATATTACCACCAATCTCCCAGATACTCCAGTTTTTTGTTGCTTGGGATTCCATTTCAGTCTGGAGATAGTCTCATCATATGACATTATGGATCATCATTTTAGTACCTAAACTTGCTCAGCTGCCTTTGTGGATTTTGAGGTTGCTCATCAATTTCTAGTGATCACTGACCAGTAGTGTATTTTCTCCGTGGCGCAGGCAGTCAAGGAGTTTCTACACCTAACAAGGGAAAAAGTAAATCATATTTAAGGAGTGGAACTTTCTTGCCTAACAGGAAAATTCTAACAGGATGGATGTCAGTGCAATTTTGATGGTGAAGATTTGCGAGATTTTAGTTTCATCCGTTCAAAAGATCCTACATCATCTATGCGGGAATTGATGTGAACCCTACCAATCTAACAAGTCTTTTCTTGAGGTAAAAAAAAGGAGAAAACGGTGTCCTCGCTGAACACAAACACGAAAAAAAAGGGGTGACATGTGCAGTGAGTTATACTAAACTTTTTGATATTTTTATTTCATCAACTTAACTATTTTTTGTGTCAAATGGTCTACCAAAGTCCTAAAAGTATTTCATGGGCTACTTGATACGAAAAAAAAAGAGATACCAAAAAAAATTAATGAATGCAATGAGAATCTTAAACAGTGTAATAATATATACTGCACATTTTACTCCCAAAAAAACAAAAATCGGACCGAAAGTCCGAAATTTTAGTGGCAATCTTTGCCTTTCAAAGATCGACTTGTATTTGTGTTGAACTTCTATCCTACATAATTGAACAGTCCAACGAAATGATTCCGGTTGAATTGGTTGAACCGGAAATTAGTACTACCGTACATATATCACAGCTTAAGAATTTCGAGGCCAGGTAAAATTGTGGCGTCTAGTGTTGCAAATAGGACTGTCAATAGGCTGGACCAACCCGAGTTCGGCTCGTTCGATCAGACAAAAAGCCTTATAAACCCGACCTTTTAGTGAGTTCGTCTGAATTTGAGTCTCAAAATTAAGTCCGAATTAAATATGAGCCGAGTTTGGGCCTTATCAAGTTCAAACTCGATATACGCGTGACCCTTTAATTATCTATATATATATATATATATATAATATTGAAAAATTTGTCAAATTGATCCCTAACATTTTCATAAAAAACTTTTTTAGTCCTTAACATATAAATTATGAGCCAATTTGGTCCTAATGCTCGTATTTGCTCATTTCTCCGACTAAAAATAGTACATCTTTCTCACGTGGATATAATTTTAAGGGCAAAATCGGAAGACATTCGTTAATCCATGGTTTTAGATTCTAAAAGAAAGAGAATATTCTCTTCAAAACTCAACTTCTCAATGGCTACTCTTTCATAACTCCACACACTCCTCCTAGAATCAATCTTGAGTCATTTTCCCTGCACCTACTCCATCAGATGCATTCCACCATCACCACTAATCCAAAGCCTGATAATCTCAAGAGAACCAAAAAACTTGAAGTTTGAAGAAGGTGAAATTTTGCATTTTGCAATCCTTCACGAAATCCCAAATTGTTGAATCCTTCAGAAGCTGCGATTGTTCATCCTAGCATTCTCCATACCGTTCTTTCCATCGTTGATGACATCCCATCCAACCGCAAGATTTTTATCAAAAGTCTATGGTTTGTTACTTTCAAGAATGTTGAGTCTTTCTTGCTTGCCCTAGAAAGCCCCAAAAATAAAATTGATGGGTTTGTCAGCAATGGGTTTATCAGCAATAAAATTGGTAGAGAATGTGCCAAACAACTGAGATGAGTTCTGAGACTTTGTTGAATTATTTTGAGAGATATAGTGAAATTGAAAAAGGGCTTGGGGGTTTGATATGGGGACAGGGAAATCAAGGAAAGTGCAAAAGCTGCTTTGACTGAGAAGGTGAAATTTGTTGATGGTTTCCGACTAGTTTGCAAAATGGTGTCGAGGGAAGGGAGAAAAGTAATAGGAATCCAAAGGGGGTTTTGACTGTAAAATCATGGATTAATGAATGTTTTTCGATTTTGCTCTTGAAATTATGCCCATGTAAGAGAGGTGTGCTGTTTTTAGTCGGAAAAATAAGCAAATAAGAGCATTAGGGCCAAACTGGCTCATAATTTATATGTTAGGGATTATTCTGGCTGATTTTAAATGTTAGGGACTAAAAAAATTTTTTGTGAAAATATTAGGGGATCAATTTGACAAATTTTCCTATAATATTTATATTTTGATATTATATATAATTATATATCCAAATATATTATTATTAAATACTAAATATACATAAATTACAAAATATAAAAATACATCTAAAGACTCTTCCATGAGCTTTTTGAAAGTCAATATTAGTAATGCATAACTAAATCTCTAACTTTTCTTATTAGTTGAATAAATTTTTGTGTTGGCATAATATTGGTTGATTTCTTTTTGGTTTACAAACACAAATCATCAAGCATGTTTTGTTTCAAATCACAATATTATAAAAAAAGTTTCAACTTTTAAAGATGTATTGACTTATGATCGCATGTTTTATTACTATTTTTCATGTATTTTGAACGAATTAAATAAAAATATTGTTAAAAAATTGTTGGTTTATATACTTTTTAAGAACTATTGTTTGTTCATGTTTAGTTTTAATATTATAGTCTTGTAAATGTTAAATTAATTTTACAACTTCATAGTTATAGTAATTATATTAAGAAAATTAAGGAGTAATAAGTAAGCTTGGGCTAAACTCGATTAAGACTCACAACCCGAATATTATGTGAGTTGAGTATGAACTTCACATTTATAAATCCGAAACTCATAGCCCGAAACCCTAAAATGTTCCAAATTATATAAGCTGAGCTTGAACTCACGGAAGCCCGACTCATTAGGCCTGATTAACAGGCCTAACTGCAAAACGACTTTTCGGACGAAACGTGTAGAGGACTATCGGTCAAGCGTCAAAAACCGACCAAAAAAACAAAAGAAACAAAAAAGAAATTCATGCTTGTGTATATTTCATTAAATTGCTTTTAAAAATAAAAAAAAAATCACTCATTCAGGAAGTAGTACTGGTACAGTTTATACGTGTATCTAAATATCTTACTGGTATCAAAAGTATACTATTGCATCACAAGTACAACTTGGTCTCTTGTGACAATTATAACTTACGAGAGTTAGGAGACATTATTGCCGGTGGGAAACGAGTAAATAAAGCAAAGCAATTCTAGCCACCCCATCTAATATTAGTACGATCAACATCAAATTCTAATACAAGTGCTATTTCTGGTTGAAAGTAAATCTACCTATATGCATAAATATTTATTAATTAGCAAAGCAGATGTTTACAATGTATAATATATACGTACTATATATAATCAGAAGAAGGAGCCGCAGCAAATGTTGAAGGTCCAAAGGCTGTTTTTTTTTTTTTTTTTTAAAAAAAAAAAGAGATGTTTTGAAATTAATAACGAATTAAATTAATGAGAAGGCAAGAAGAACCTTTGTCGTCTACTTTTAATACGATAGTTTGATCCAGTACTAGTGGTGCATGAGGCAGCAATCCTACTCAACACTAGTTTTAGTGACTGCTTAAGTGTGTTGCCGCAAATCCCTCCTTCCACACTACTACTAATGGGGCAAAGGATGAAACTACTTTTGATTCTGCCCCCCAAGCTGATGACATTTGCTTCAACTGTGGTCAGCCGGAGGCTTTTCAGAGCCCGATTCAGCTCCGAAAAGAATTCTGGCCGATCATCGCAGCAAACACAAGCCTTGAGCAAGATTTTCCGATCCTTGGCTATGGAGCTGCAGTATTCATCATCCACATAATCGACTGTGACTTCGTCAACATCAGTTGGGATCATCATGCAATTGCTGATCTCCGTCGTCTTGCTCTTCATTTCCTTCACATGCTCAACCACACTGCCCAGTAGAGCTGCCTTGTCCATCTATGTCAAGATAATTTTATTTAAAAAAAAAAAACAAAAAATTAAACACTTCGACAAAGCCTAACTAAAACAAAGTAGTTTTAATCTGTTTATATATTCAGGATCATCCACACACTCTTGTTTGATCCTTCCATTGAAAATTGAACATTCCCTCTCTCACTTGTGCTGAAAAGGGCATAATTTACATCTAACGCTTCTCGTTGTTGTATCTTTTGCTTCCAAGGCATCAAACCTATCGAAGGAGAGAATTAGCTTTGGAAATATTATCCAGTGTTTTGGCTGCCTTGGTTTTCAAGTTACCTCAACCTTCTGACTTGTGTGTATGACAGATTATGCACCGGAAAAAATTAGACATTGTTTGTTGCGACAACTGTTAGTATATCCGTGTACTGGTAGTATCTGAATTGATGGAAATACTATTTTCTTGAGGCGAAAATTACGTGCGGGATCTTCCCGGCCATGATCTTGCAAGTTAATTTGGAGAACTTAATTAGCAACTTAATAGAAGATGACTAAAAGAAGAGCATCTTGAGCTAGTCGATTAATTAAGCTTCAGATCACAGGGAGAGAATCAGGTTTTTTATTTTTTCTGGAAGGTGGTGGTGGCCGGCCCGGGGGGGGGGGGGGTTGGGGTTGTGCTAATTACCTTTTCAGACTTGGGAATCAGTTTCCTCAGAGTAGCAAGCTGCGCGTTTATCCGGTCCCTACGCCTCTTCTCCGCTTCACTATGGCTTCTAGAGGCACTTGCAGCCCTTCCCTCGGCGAACCCTTCAGCGGGAATCGACCAGGGATGCAGGGAGAAAGGATAGCCATCGAAGTTGAAAGATGAAGCTTCATCTGGAGTACTATTATTATTGAGCTGTGGAGCTAGAAAGGGCAAGTCCATGCTGTTTTGTTCAACAGCAGCTTGGTGACAGACTTTCCAGGCTGCATCTTCTTGTAAATCAGCCGAAGAAAAACAATTTGCCATGTCCTGTGTATGTGGTGATAGAAAAAGGTCTAGCAAACAGGATAATCTCTTTGCTTTTTATCCCAAATCTAGAGCTGCTATTTATTTTTCAATACTAGAAATGAAGAGAAATGTGTGATCTTCGAGAATTGATTGTGACTGGCGTGACATATAGTGGCCTTTAATCTGTCACATGAAAATCATTTTTGGACCTATCTTCGGGAGTCACCTAAGCATCAGAACTTTTGTGCATTAGGAAACAAACAGTTTCAGCCGTAAAGGATCTTAAATGCTCCACAAAATAATATGCTCTGTCAGGGCATTAGTATTAGGCATTAGGTGAGGCCAAGGCTCTCGGCAAATCCTCTCTCGTCTTTGCGCGTGTGATGGATTTGTCCGGTAAGGTCCAAATTTGCGACAGCGGAAGTCAATGAATTGCTATATAGCGTTTTGGTCATGGAGTTAAAATCTTCTCAAGCGGGCCCTTGAATCTTGTAGTAGCTCCATTTATATCTCGTTGGATTTCTTTTTTGCTTTTCAAATGATGATTTCACTAATGGATGGACATCCATTAAGCGGAGTTTCAATTATCAATGTTTTGACAAAAATATTTTTAATTTGTGAAAGATCCAGATGCTGAGATGCAATAAATATGAATGCATGTATTCATATGATATATTTAGTAAAATGTTAAGTGTATTAATTAGGACAACACCTGTTAAAAAAAACCCCTTATGGCCCGTTTGGTTCATGGACCCGGATGAGATAGATTGACTCATTCTTGGATTATTAATTCTGAGTTGAGTCATTTTCACATAAATAATCAAAATTATCTAGTGTTTGGTTGGTTCTGAGTTGGATAGGATATGTTGGGAAATAATCCTGTCCTGTATTTGGTTGAAAATTGGATGAAATAGTATTAATATTTTAATGACCAAAGCACCCCTTAATTTGTAGATTCTTATTAATAAAATAGTTTAATATTTTTAATAAAAAGTTTAATATTTATAACCTTTATTCAAATAGAGTAGTTTGAAACTTTAGAATTATAAAGCAAATCAACGATTTTAATATATAAAATTTGCTTTCACTGAAACTCAACCCATTGGAGCCATTAGATTTTGACCAAGTTTTTGAACCTAAATTTGAAATCCAATTAAATAATGGGCTGAATTTTGGCTAAATTAGGGTTAAATCGATTAAAACCTAACCCGGTTAAGAACTTTAAATGAGCCAAAATCAAGCTAATATAGAAGTTTTTTTAAGGCCAAGTTTGAATTTATTAAAATCCTCTTATATATAGATATAGAATTTGGTTTAGAAAATAATTAAGCTAAGTAAAGGTAATTTGGTTCAAGGAAAATATAGTCTTTCTATTACGATGTTAGTATGGCAAATTAGTCAAAAAAATGTAAATTAATTAATAGGCATAAATTAGTCAACTTTTTAAAAATAATGAATAGGAGCAAATTAGTAAAAAAATTTTAACATTATTAGTAGGGGCTAATTAGTCCCTTTATTATCATATTATTATGTGAGAGTATGGTTATCTAAATCATTCATAAGTGCAAATTAGTCCAAATATTGTTATACAGGTAGTAAGGGCAAATTAGTCAAACAAATTTAAAATTAATTAGTAACGCAAATTAGTCCATTTATATTATATGATCGAGCAAAAGCAGGGTTATATAATTATAAGAATATAAATTTATATTTTTTGTAAGGATAAATTAATTTAAAATTTTATCATCCTATGCATCCTGCGATAACTAATATCACCTCTCCCATGGGATTATTTTATCCCATAAACAAAGGATTAATTCAGTTAGGTAGGATGCATGATTCCATATGTAAAATGCTATTAGGATGATACAGGACGATTAATCCGATCCTGTATCATCCCACGAAGGAACGGACACTTGACGATTGCCATCAAACCAAGTAATATCTCTATTGTACGCATACCGGATCAAGCCATTGTCTTTTACATTGTTTTCTCTCTCTTTCGGTGGCTTTGCATAAGAGCAGGGAAAAGAAATATGATCTGATGATTGATTGATCTGAGAGGTCGATGATTTTGCTCCGAAAGATTTTGGTCAACTATGGGAAAGTAAGGGACCAAATTAGAGACTGTAATGCTCGATCTCAGCCCGATTTGCGCAAATTGCAACTTGGATCAGTAGTATTAATTGGCCGCATGTGCAGCATTGCTTTCTTTCTCCTTGCTCCTGGGCCATATTCGTATTAATTTGCAATTTGGATTTTGGAGAATGTACTCTTTTTTTTTTTTTTTTCCTTCCTTTTCCAGTAACGGTAATATTAGTATTACTTAATCTACTCCATTTTACAAAAAGGAGAATTAAATAGGCTGTGTAAGAACATGATTCTTTGAATTTTTATCACTGCAGGTGGATTTAAATCTGGAACCTATAACCCCAAATGAAGATTTAGTCCCCTTTTTGCGACAAGTGATCCAAAGCTCAGTAGTTGAGTTTGGAGAATGTACACATACCCTATTCTTCACACAAACCTCTATGTGAACGTCATTATCATGTCAAGGCAACCATTTTGCGACACCTGTAATGGCGTGTTAATTTCAACGCGTGCAATTTGATGGACATAAAGCCACGACTTGCCTCTCAGATGTGCGTGGGGGATGCCCAAAAATTCTTCTTCAACAGGAGGAGCATCCAGCCAATGCTACTGTTTAAACATCAACACTAGTGCAATATATATAGTTGACTATCACTAAAGATCCATTGAACATTTTCCTTTTGGGGATCTTAATGAGTTCTAATCGAGCGCAAATTGATGTGCCTGGCTAGATGTGATCAAGCGCAGGCTTCACCTCCAATGGAGGCAGATCATTGCGCTTGTCATGATTTGCCTAATTACATATATAGCAGAGCTCGTTAGTATTCTTACATGCCAAAATTTCAAGCGTCTTTGAGGGGCTCGCAGCATATTTGCAGCTCACGATTTATGGCCTTTTCCATAGCAATTTATACTTCAATTACAGTAGTGTAGTCTATCTCAAAAAGATTCCACCTCTACGATATTAAGCGAAAACCACCTAATCCCGTGGTACTGTACTAGGAGAGAAAAGGGCTCGAAGCAAATGCAATGAAGAAGAAAAAAAAAAAACGCGGATTCGAGCCCGGCGGTGGGAAAAATAAAAAAGGATGAAATTAATTTTAGTCAAAAGTGTCTAAATGCAGAATGTGCATTAACTACGAGCAGGTGTGTGTATTTACGTGTTAAACTGGGAGTGAAAGTTAACATAAATGAGAAAACGAAAGGTTGAAAGAAGTTGTGTAATTTGGTCGTCCGGTGCCATCATGGATGTGTGTGTGTGTGTCAAACGTGAAGCAATATAAGTGGTGGGAATGAAATGCGATTTCTCATTGAAGGATTGTAATTCAATATGACCTTGTAAAAAGAAGAAATAAGGCATCTCATCCTCTTGTTTTTTTTTTGTTTTTTTTTTTTTATCGCCCTTCCCTCCCACCCAATATGTGTACTGCATCCGTTCAAATGCAAAATGAATTGCAGATTTTGATCTGTGTTTAGGCCTTTATAGGTTTCCTTCTCATGGATGAGTCCAAATATGAACCGTCTCGAGGGTTTCTTCTTTTGTGAAACTGAGGCCCTTTTTCTCCAATTGAATTGAAACCTACTTTTGTTGACGAATCATCATTTCCCTATAACCTCATGAGGCCACATTGTGTAGTCTACTTTGTCTGTTGAACTATCACGTCTATTATCTAGTGATGCATATGTCCTGCACTTGAAGATGCACCCCATGTCTAATTATTTCCAACATGCTAATTTCCCAATCCCTAGAGTTTGTTGATATGAGGAGGGAGCAAAACGGTCAATTCCTTTCGGTTGCCAAGTCCTTTTCAAAGGTCTATGTAGAAATGGGAGATCAATGATGGTTTCGTCTCCTCCTAATTTTGAAGGATGTAGAAGATCAATTGAGCACAAAAAGGTATCCATCCATTAATTTTGAAGGATGTAGAAGATCAATTGAGCACAAAAAGGTATCCATCCATAAATGGCCCATGCAGGTCTCGAACCTGCGACCTTCGCGTTATTAGCACGACGCTCTAACCAACTGAGCTAATAGGCCAAGTTGTCGCTAGGTTGTCTAGGCAAAATTCTGAATTCACACCAGTCCCAGACTCTTTGAGCCCTATAAATAACGCAGGCAGTGGCAGTACTAACATATCTTTTAGAGTGAACGAACAAAGGAAGAAAGAAAGAAAGAAAGAAGAGCCATGAAGAACCAAGAACCTCGTTCAAGCTCTTCTTGTGCCGCTTGCAAGTTCTTGAAAAGGCGGTGCATCCCCAACTGTCAATTTGCACCGTACTTTAGGTCGGACGAGCCCAATAAGTTCGCCAAAGTTCACAAGGTATTCGGAGCCAGCAATGTGAGCAAGATTCTGAATGAGGTCCCTGAGGAGCAAAGAGAGGACACCGTGAATTCGCTCGTGTACGAGGCCGAGGTACGGCTGAGGGACCCCGTTTACGGTTGCATTGGTGCAATAGCTTCTCTGCAGAAGAAGATGGTAGAGCTTCAACATGATCTGCTTCTTGCTAAAGCTCGTCTTGCCTACTGTGCCACCACTAAGCCAGCGCCCACTTCAGCCATATTCTTGGAGGGTCCTTCCAATATCGCTTCCAACATTGATTTTCCGGCTTCTGCTGGCTTGGAGTTGGAGGAGGCTTTCTATCACAATTCCTCGGTCATGGGTCAAAATGCCAATGGATGGATGAATGAATTAGGCCAGTTCCCGCTTGTGTGATGTGACACGCTCACATTCCTATTTTTGCTTCTGATTCTGTAGGGGCTGCAAAAACAAACCTGATGTACTTTGCTCTTTGATGATGTACTGCTATAATTTCTAATCTTCCATTGAAGAGAATTTATCCTTGAAAAGGCAAAGTACTATCTATACCTTTTATCTACTCTCTCTCTCTCTCTCTCTCTCTGTGTATATATATATGTATGTAATGGTGCCTATTTCTTGTTTTAGATTTTCAGAACAGAAGGTCTCTACCATTTTAGATTTCCTCTTTTACTATGTGAATCTTGCGCCTCTTCTGAAAGTATTACTACTAGCTTGCCACTATTTGACGTGCTGTGTGAATAAGAAAAGTTATAAATATGCTAGTCGTTCGCTTAATTATGTGACATGTTGATACATTCCAAACAGCGACATGTTTTCTTTTCATCTTTTTTCCAGTTCCAACTTCATGAGGGGAAATTTAACAACATTTTATTAGTAAAATTTATATTCATCGGCGAGCATGAAATTTCTCGAAATTTCAACTGCTTCTCCTTTAAGCAAAACATATACCGTGTGGTTTTTTAGTGTTTCCGCGCAGACTAAAAGAACCTCTGTTCCATTTCACCTGTTGCCAGGGTACGACGGACCAATGTAAACCTGTAGTTGCCTTGGGAGACCGGATTTTACAAATGCCAAACCACCAACAGAGATGCCATCTTCAGGACGAAACCAGAGTCCGCAAACCTGCGCAGCGCCGCAATGCACTGACCATCGTCCCATGGGGTGACTACTGCAATTCATCATTGTTCCAATTGCATTTCTAATGTTTTGCTAATATTTTCTTGAAGAATTCTGCATAAACAGTACTGATCGTGTTTGGACTGATATTTTGTCCAAATAATGACCTGCCTGGGGGGTACTGTAGAGAATGAGGACACATCGCCACCAAATTACAGTTTGAGAGGGTAAACAGTAAAAAAGAAAAACAAATCAAGGGTGAAAATTCTCTGGTTAACGACTACCTAACTCACCCCGTGTCTATTCCTTCCCATTTTGATTTAGCTGAAGCAACGTTGTTGTATGCCCAAAACTTTCTTCAACCGAGCTTCTCACTTCAGGGAAGTTGAAATTCCCTGCCACAAAACTGAGGACTGCTCTCGCTAGAGATGCGGACAATTCTGTCTGCATTGTGGAAGGAATCGGCTGTTCCCATAGCATTGAAGTGTAGGTTCCACAACCAGAACTTTACGAGTAACTGTTTCAAAAATAGGAGTTTTTTATTAGAATCATGTAGTAAAAACAAAAGGGTAAAGAATGTTTCTTTGTGACTCTGTGTTCAGATTGGTCAAGAAATCCAAAAAATTACCGAATACCAAAAGGAGGACATTAGAGATTAAATTCAACTTACCTTCTCATTTCTTTTCTCTTGTTGGACTATTTTATTTTACATTTCCCCAGGAGCAATTTTGTGCGTATTTTTTTTTTATTCATATGATATTTGATATGTATCGCCCCTCCTGGGCAGCTCGTCTGGCAGCGCACGCCTCCTTAGGAGTGCTTGCCAGGGGTTCGAGTCGTGCAGGGTTACCGTGTTCGGGGGGATGGGGCCTCTCCTCTCGGGCCGCAGGGGATTAGTCGGGCCACCTTCGGGTCTTGACCCGGACACTCCTGTGTCGATAAAAAAAAAAAAAAAAAAAAAAAAGATATTTGATATGTATCACTGTGTATTGGCACGTTTTGTCCCATTTGATGATTTGCAATATCGTGAAGGCCAGCCGAATACGAGGGTTGAGGGCTAGATGGTAGGTACCCTGTATCTTTTACTCACAGATAGGCAATCCTCTATGTCGGAAAGTACAAACCTATGTGACCAAATTTGGGAAAATGATTTTGAGTTGTGCCAACCTGGGCGTTATATCCCTCAGCTCATTGTGCATAACATCGTTTCTTAAATGAAAGAAACAGTTCATTAAACTTTAATCTAAGCATTCAGCAACCAAAATCAGGCTAGCAATTACACCTTCTACTGCTGCAGATTTGTTGAAAGTCACATGAACATACTAGAAGTAAATTGAGTAATGTACAACAACTAGAGCAACAACAAATATTGACAACAGCTAAGACTCTGTAAATTCAATTGATGTTCTCCTACAAGCGCTTAAGAACTAAGCACTACTTTGCCAGTCTTTGGGGTGGGCTTGTAACTGCTCTGACTTCCGAGAGTTACATGTTGATGGCATCTCGGCTACATCTTCTTTCCTGTAAATTGAGTAGATCACAAGAAAAAAGCTTTAGCCTCGTACAAAACAGCCTCAATGTGATAAGAAGCCAAAAGTTACATTTACGTATCAACATTTCTGCTGTCCAGCAGAGGAGAGGAATCCTTTTCCTCCCATTGTACCGTCCATGACAAGCAGCTCGAAATGAGCACAAGGTTGTGCCATAGGAATACAAATTACTGTGAGATCATGAAGTGGCAAGTGTTCCACAGTATGCTACAACCACTACTTGTGCTTGGGCACTATCATTAAGACGAGCACATTCACTATGCACCACAAGCATTACTTAAGCAGGCGATTTTGCTAAAACCCAACCAAATTGTATAGCTAGTGAATGTGAACCATGTTTGATCAGGATTATGCACAAAACTAATACAGATTACCAATTAAGCGTGAGAAGAAAAGGATGCTCAATGGGGGTAATACGTTATTTAGTGTTAGACCAATGCAAAGAACACACTAAACCTAGAGTTTTGTCAGTGTTCTCACTCAGCTAATAACATATTACATACACATAACCAGTGCATGACTAGTTTGGGAGATATATTTCACCTTATTCCAGTAGGTAAACTTCATAAAAAGCATGGCATAATATTCCCGCACAAGAGGCCACACTCAGTACCTCGTAGCTTGTGCTTGCATGATACATACTACAAGATCAGAAATCAGAACTACTCGTATATTGGATATGTGAAGTATTGTAATACCCATTGATGGAGATGTCATCAAAGGTTCCGAAGAACCCTAGTTAAGCAATTCTCAAAATATTTCTAATAATGCATGTATTGACAACATTTTCTTGAATCAACAAATCATTCATGATGCTTAACTTCAGGGAGAAAACAAAACCATCATTACAGAAGAAGGAAAATTGATGCTGCTAGAACTTCATTATAAGATTCCAATGAATTACATTCAACAGCATATGTAGACACATTAAATTGGGGCTGTATTGTCATATTTCAAAGGACCAGAATCTTGAAAAGGATTACGCACCTTAACAGAATCTACAATATGGTTAAGGAACTAATGTGAGCAACTCATTTCAAAATGATATTTGCATAGACTGCAGGCAGTTCAATGAACTAGAACTGACAAAAAGCAACCACTGACCTTCAAATAATCAGATCATAGTTTGATCAACTAGTTGTGGACTTAAATCATCAGTAAATCCCTAGCAAGGGGAAGAAGATCAGGACACCCAGTTAATGTAAGCCCAATGGTGACAAGGCCATCAGCAATAAATTTTTGGTTTTTGTTGGTTACAAACTAGCAAACAAAATCAAAGAAGACATCAAAACAACTACGCAAACTGTAGAAAAGCATCATAGAGTGTATACATTGGAGACCGTCCCAAACATAATTCAAAACTTTATGAGCCACTATAAGAACCAACGGTATGTAGCACAAAAGGAAGGACACTTTTAAGGCATCTTCGCTGATACCTCTAGCATACCTTACAATAAATCATTTTCCTCTTTGTAAGATGCAAGTGAACTTAGATGACCAAATGCAGGAAAATCATGACCGCAGAACAACCGCCTAGTATTAATATAAAAAATGTAAACGATAAATCTGTTAGAAATATTTACCGTTGTTAATTAATCATATTTGTTTATACTACCTAATAAGTGGAGTTAGTGGAATAACTAATGGGATTAGTGGAGTACCTAGTGGAATTGCTAGTGGAGTGAGTGGAGTTATTGGGATAGTTAGTGGAGTTAGTGGGATAGTTAGTGGAGTTGGTTTAAACTCTATAAATAGAGTAATTTTATGTTATAAGTTGTGTGAGTTTTACAAAGAAATAAACATTTTGTCATTTGCTTCTCTTATTATTTGCCTCAATACTTGTATCAGTGGTATCAGAGCCGATGGTTCGGTTGGACGGTGACTCCAAGGTAAAAAGCCAGTGGGAGTGGTAAGGCGTGGCTTGGATAAGAACGGGGGGAAAAAAAATTATGCAGACCTACAGTGAGGCAAGGGCACGTGAGCTCTTGAACAAGAATCGTACACTCCAGATTGAAGTGGGCTTGATGCAGTGGATGGGCTAGGAAGAGAGGTCCAATGTGGAAGAGATTCACAATTGAGGAAGAGATTGTTGGGATATCAAGTGTGAATCAATGTCCCACATCGGAAAGAGATGAGTAGAATGAGGAACATATAAGTGGGAATGATCCATAGATCCAAAGCCTTAAGGTTTTGGGTTGGATGTGGTATCAAACCCATGGTTGTGGTTCCCATTCTAGCTCATGGTTAAATTCTCCCCGAGTTTGGCTCTCTCAAAATCCAACAAAGTGGTACCAAAGCTAGGCTTGTGAGTGAAAACAAAAATGAGTTGTGAGAATTGTGTTAGTAAATTACGATGGCCACTGACAATTTTGTGTAGCCAGCAATTCCTCGCTTTGATGGTCACTATGATCATTGGAGTATGCTAATGGAGAACTTCTTGAGATCCAGTGAGTATTGGTAGGTTGTCGAATCTGGAGTAGCAGAGCCAAAAGCCAGAGAAATATTGTCAGAGGTGCAAAAAATGGAGTTGGAAGCATTGAAACTGAAAAATCTTAAAGCTAAAAATTATCTTTTTCAAGCTATTGATCGAGCCATTTTGGAGACAATTCTTAGCAAAGATACCTCCAAACAAATTTGGGACTCCATAAAGAAAAAGTATCAAGGAAATGTAAAGGCGAAGCGGATGCAGCTTCAAACTCTTCGGACCGAATTTGAGACTTTACGCATGAAGTCAAGCGAATCAGTCACTGATTATTTCGCAAGAACGATGGCAATCGCTAACAAGACGAGGATCCATGGAGAAAATTTGAAGGACGCCATCATTGTCGAGAAGATTCTTCGATCAATGACAACAAAATTTAATTTTGTTGTATGCTGTATAGAGGAATCGAAAGATATTGATGCAATTTCAATTGATGAGTTGCAGAGTTCTTTGTTGGTTCATGAGCAAAATATTAACCAGCAAGAGAAAAAGGAGCAAGCACTGGTGGCTTCAACAGAAAGTCACTCAACATGGAGAGGAGACAGAGGTAGAGGCAGAGGCAGAGAAAATAATAATCGTGACAACCAACAACAACAATACCAGCACCAAGAAAATCAATTTCAAGGAAGAAGAAGAGGACAAGGAGGCTATCCATTAACAAATCAAAGGCCAAAGTCAGTAGACAAGTCCAATGTTGAATGCTACAAATGTCATAGATATGGCCATTATCAGTCTGAATGTTGAACTAATTTGAATAGACAAAATGGAGAAAGGACTAATTTTGCAGAAAAAGAAGAAGAAGTGTCTCTTTTGATGGTGTGTCACATGAGTGAAGAAACTCAACAAAACACGTGGTATTTAAACACCGGTTGCAGCAATCACATGTGTGGAGATAAAAAAGCATTCTCTGAATTGGACGAGTCATTCCGTAACACTGTCAAGTTTGGTGACAACTCTACAATTTCTATTATGGGAAAAGGAAGGGTAATTATCCAAGCTAAAGAAAATTCTTCTACCCACAACATTACTGATGTTCTTTTTGTTCCAGACTTAAAGACAAATTTGCTTAGCGTTGGTCAGTTGCTCGAAAAAGGATATGAAATTTCAATCAAAAATGGTGTATGTCAGATTCGAGATGCAAAGTTGGGCTTAATTGCTCAAGTTAAGATGACGACAAATCGTATGTTCCCACTCTATTTGCAGAACTTGCCTCATTCATGTTTCTCGACAAAATCGAAAGATGTGGCATGATTATGGCATTTTCGTTATGGACATTTGAATTTTGGTGGACTGAAAACTTTGCAACAGAAAAATATGATAGCTGGTTTATCTCAAATCACAACTCCTTCAGAAGTTTGTGAAGAGTGTGTTGTTGGCAAACAACATCAAGATAGCTTTCCAAGAGGAAAATCGTGGAGAGCAAAAAATATCTTGGAGCTGGTTCACTCTGATCTATGCAGACCCATAAATCCGTCATCTAATGATGAAAAACGTTATTTTATGACGTTTACTAATGATTATAGTCGAAAAACTTGACTCTATTTTTTGCAGAAAAAATCTGAAGCATTTTCAGTGTTCAAAAATTTCATGACTTTTGTCGAAAAGGAAGCAGGCAAATCCATAAAATTTTTTTGCAGTGATCGTGATGGAGAGTATAATTCATAAGAATTTTTAAATTTTTGTAAGGGGTATGGAATTCAGAAGCACCTTACAGCAGCTTATACGCCACAGCAAAATGGTGTTGCAGAGAGGAAGAATCGTACAATATTGAATAGGGTGAGGAGCATTTTGACAAAAAGTTGTGTTCCAAAAAATTTTTGGCCTGAAGCTGTCAACTGGAGCATTCATATATTGAACAGAAGTCCCACCTGTGCTGTTAAAAATATGACGTCTGAGAAAGCATGGAGCGGACGAAAACCAACAGTGGATCACTTCAAAATTTTTGGATGCATTGCCTATGCTCATGTTCCAGAGCAAAAGAGGACAAAGCTAGATAACAAGGGGGAGAAATGCATTTTTCTTAGTGTTAGTGATCAATCTAAAGCCTATAAGTTGTATAATCCTATCACCAAGAAAATTGTCTTCAGTCGAGATGTAATTTTTTATGAGAAAAATTTTTTGCCATGGAGCAGCAATATTATTAAACAACAAATACCTGCTGATTTTGATGGAGTTGATGAAAAAAATAGGCAGCAGTTGACAGAACAAATTCCACCAAATGGTTTAGATAATGATCAAATTCCTGAATAGTAGCAGAAGATAAAGGACGGCCTCAACGTATTAGAAAAAGACCTGCATGGATGATTGATTATGAGGTAACTGGAATTGATCAATCTGAAGACCCACTTACATATTTTGCACTGTTTTCCGATTGTGATCCTACAGTTTTTGAAGAAGCTATCAAAGATTTGAAGTGGCAGAAGGCAATGGATGAAGAAATTGCAACTATTGAACGAAATAACACTTGAGAGTTAACCAATCTTCCAGAAGGACAAAAATCTATAGGTGTCAAGTGGGTGTACAAGACGAAATTTAAGGAGAATGGAGAAGTTGACAAGTACAAGGCACGTCTGGTAGCTAAAGGCTATAAGCAAGAGGTTGGAGCGGATTATGGAGAAGTCTTTGCTCCAGTCGCAAGGCATGACACGATTAGGATGATGATAGCCTTGGCAGCACAAAATTCATGGCCTATCTTCCAATTGGATGTGAAATCAGCATTTTTACATGGTGATTTACAGAAACAGGTATTTATTGATCAACCTCCTGGTTATGTGAAGGTTGGAAGTGAACATAAGGTATACAAACTCAAGAAAGCATTATACGGGTTAAAACAAGCCCACGTGCTTAGTATAGTCGTATAGATGCTTATTTTTCTATGGAGGGATTTAAGAAATGTCCATATGAGCATTCACTTTTCATAAAGATTGGAGATGGATGTAAATTGCTGATTGTTTGCTTATATGTTGATGATCTTATTTTTACTGTGAATGACAGTGCCATGTTTGAGAAATTCAAGAAATCTATGATGACTGAATTTGATATGTCTGATCTTGAAAAGATGCATTATTTTTTGGGTATTGAAGTGGTGTAATCTGCTGATGGAATTTTTGTCTCTCAAAGAAAATATGTGCAAGAAATTCTGAACAGATTTCAAATGTCGAATTGTAATTATGTTAGTACGCCAGTTGAAGTGGATTTAAAACTCATCAAAGAACCAGGAGGAAAGAGGGTTGATAGCACCCTTTACAAGCAAATTATGGAAAGTTTGATGTATTTGACAGCAACTAGACCTGATATTATGCATGTTGTAAGTCTTATTAGTAGATACATGAAAAATCCAAGGGAGACACATCTTCTAGCTGCCAAGAGGATTCTTCAATACTTGCGGAGAACCATTGAGTATGGATTATTTTACAAGAATGGTGAAAAAATCAGATTTGTTTGATTTTACTGATAGTGACTATGCAGGCGATTCTGATGATAGAAAGAGCACGTCTGGATATGTGTTCATGATGGGTTCAGCAGCTATTTCATGGTGTTCAAAAAAGCAACCAATTGTTATGTTATCAACAACTGAAGCAGAGTATGTAGCTGCAACCGCCTGTGCCTGTCAAGCAATTTGGTTAAGGAATATTCTTGAAGAGTTGCATTTTCAGCAAGAAGGAGTTACTACAATTTATTGTGACAACAGTTCTGCCATCAAACTCTCTAAAAATCCAGTTCTACATGGAAGAACCAAACACATAGATGTGAGGTTTCATTTTCTAAGGGAGCTCACAAAGGATGGAATAATTGATTTTCTTTACTACAAAAGTGAAGATCAGATTGCTGATATAATGACCAAGCCATTGAAGTTATCCATGTTTCAGATATTAAGAAAGCTGCTTGGAGTCTGTGCAGTTAATAAATCATATTAAACTGAATGTTTGATAAACTTTCAGTTTAAGAGAGGGATTGTTAGAAATATTTACCGTTGTTAATTAATCATATTTGTTTATGCTACCTAATTAGTGGAGTTAGTGGAATAACTAGTGGGATTAGTGGAGTACCTAGTGGAGTTAGTGGAGTGAGTGGAGTTATTGGGATAGTTAGTGAAGTTGGTTTAAACTCTATAAATAGAGTAATTTCATGTTATAAGTTGTGTGAGTTTTACAAAGAAATAAACATTTTGTCCTTTGTTTCTCTTATTATTTGCCTCAATATTTGTATCACAATCGAGCCAGTCCAGCCAACAAAAGGGAAAACTTCCAATCATGCCAATGTAGAAATGAACAACCGCCTCTTTCCTCTTTCAACCTTCAAAAAGAAGTCCGATAAAAAACTCGAGAAACTCTGTTAGTGATTATCTACAACTCAATCCTAGCCCCATCAACAGATTCAACATAACCAAAGAAAACTATACACAATAAGATCCTAATAGTAAATGATGATGAATGTTGGGAACCAACGTGACATCACATTCTCCATATTCCAACCGAAGGCAATGCAAATCCATTCAGCATCCTCATAACAATAACGAATAAAAAATTCCCCAAAATGCGAGAAGATAATATGCTGAAATGATAAATCCCTGACACTCAATCATTTGTGCAACTAGTTAAATTTACCTGATCAGGAAGCACTTCCGGAAGGCCGCTTCAAGTTCTCAAGCTAAAGCTGAGCCTCCAGAAACATGTTCATTTTCTCAAACTCCAAATCCTTCAATAAACTCAGGCCTCTGCTTCCCCAACCCCCATCAACTGCTGCTGCTTGGCGCTCTCAATCCTCTCGTAAATCTCCCCACACTTCAGTATCGGCCCCGCCAGCTAACGGATGCTGCTCCGTTCTTTGCTTCATTCCATTTCCACCGCTGTACTTCTAGCGTCTTCTATCAACGAAACGTCGAAAACACTTGCCTTTTAACTTCTAGCACTACTGCGACATGGACGAAAGGAAAACTGGTTTCCTGTCAGTTGCAGGCTTCCGGCTTCGTGATCTGTAGGACTCCTGAGAGCATTGGCCTGGGGGGCGTTTGAATCAGCATGGGCTTGTTTGGCATAGGCCCCATTTTCCCAAACACTAGGCTAACAGTCCATAAATGGGTATGAAGCCCATTTGACTCGGGTTTTTATGGACCCAACACAAGCTAACTCGGACGAATGTTAAACACGGGGGCCTGAAACTTCCAACGGTTTGTATAATCGGGATTCAAGGGTACTTGTTAAAATATAATTTAAGTGTTATATTTTTTAAATATAAAATTAATTAAAGAAAATAAATAAATACAAGGGAAGATAGGCAAGATTAAATAGGAAAAGTATATAAATGTAAGAGAGAATAATAATTGTTATTATGTGTAATAATTACAAGAGAGGGTAGGCAAGATTAAATAGGAAAATATTAAATGTGAGAAAGAATAATAATTATTAGTATATGTGCACATATTATAAGTTAGATGAATACTAGGAATGTTAACGAGTTCCCTAAGAGCATCTATTAAAAAAAAACCAACTTTGAATTATATAGTAGTCAACCAACGACCCTTTGAACTGCTGTTAGCCACCACAAAAGACTTTAAGTCTTGGTGGGGTGGAAAGTCAAGGTCCCATTAATGTGTCACTATATGTTACTTTTTCTAAATTCATACGGTTGCGTAATGGACTCTTCTTATCTAATAGTAGTTTAGCCTCCGTCAATTTTTTTTAGGCTCCATTGGGCCTTCCCCTCCAGTGTAGGCTTTTTTTTGGATAATTTTTGGTATCTCCCCTGGAATTTCTCATAATGATTTTTTTTTTGTTGGGATAATTTTAGATACCTACTCTGAAATTTCTAATAATTTCGCCGACTTTTCTTGATATTTGAAAAATTACACTAACCCGTGGAATTGGGAGCCTGATTGCTTACATCAATATCACACGAGGATATCAAGGGACTGAAAAGAACGCAAGGACATTATGAAAGCAGAACCTCCTAAATGAGACCGTTTACCCGGCGACCGACGTCAAGTGGTGCTCGCTGTACCCTCCATGACATTAAGAACCGCAGAATTTGGTGTTGGCCGTTTGCAAAATTTTCAAAGAAAGAGTCAGCGGTGCCCAGGAGAAGATTAAAAGTTACAGCCTGGGCAATTACTTTGTGATGTAGTTTTATGCCGTCCAGCAATAATGCCCAAGAGAAGTACTGCTTCAGAGTCTCTCAGACTTTTTGGATTCATGCGAAGGTGCGCTCTCCATCGCCGTCTCTATCCCGAAACTTTTCAATCCAAAGTTTCAGAAATCGCTGCTGGATTCTTATGCCGCCTTGATTTAATAATGCCTTCCTTCCTGTCATGCCAGAAGAAAACTGCTCCAGCAGCTCCAAGAAGTCCTGATAGGGGAACCAACAGTATGAATTTGACCACCGTTTTCATACCAAGACACTTTGACCACCATTTCGCATCACTTCGAAGGCAAAAATTGTAGTACATTTTGATTTTATCTGTTCCAGTCTTTGATACAGTCCTCGTACAAGTAAATGAGGCGTCATGGATGGATGGTACTCATATTACATGTTAACCCATGGGTGTATGCGTACCAATCATGAACCGACAAAATAAACTAAACTTGCCAGATCAATTTATCCTGACATTGCCATGATCACAACAAATCATTATCGGGAACTTAAAAAATCTGCTATATATATATATACATACACAGGAACTTCACAGAAATGCCACTCAGTCAGGAGGCAAGTTCCTCTGATTTATGATCCAGCTCAACTTTTGCATGCACTAATTCTTTATGAAGATTCCGGATAATAAATCATATAAAACATCGCATGTACACAGTGAATTAACTAACAAATTTCAACCACTTCTTGCATCTACAAGAGTATTAATTAAATGCTGATCAAGTGCCAACATATTCCGGGGTTAATTTGCACTAGAATAATAAGGTCAAGCGTCCTAGAAAGGAGGAGGTCGTAGGAAGGGCGGGTCAACTGCTTGCTTTCGGGGGGACGTTACGTTGATAATTACAATTGTCCAATACAGTTTGCTTTCGAAGAACAATCTGGCTTGCAAATGTTTAATTAAGCGAACTTCATGGATGTTGTTCTCTCCCAAATGGGGAAACAAAAAAGAGATGTTTAACTAAGTATTCTTTTAACATGACTTTTGAATTACCAATCACTTAAATACGTTTCTGAATTCCCAATCACCATTAATGCTAAAGTATATTATTCAATAAAAGTTTTTTCAAATAATCTCCTATCCATTCCATAAGAGGTCAAAATAGAGCACATGGGATTTTAAGAAACTCTACTAATGTTCATAAGATTCTAAAGTTTTTGATCAAATCAAAACGACTTTTTTTTTTCTTTGCATCAGAAATTTTTAAGAATTAGTACGTAGTTAAACCCTAATCCCAAATCAACCTCAAAAGCCACGGTGGTAAATCAAAATGACTTGAGAGTCCAACTTCTACTCAACTTTGACACGCATGTTTTTCAACCTTTGCATTTAATCAAAAACCGAACCACTCTAAATGTGGTTAGGAATGACGCTTTTGAGGTGCATAGATCATTAGGCTTTTTAAGATTCATCGGACTTTTTTTTTTCTTTGGAAAAAAAACAACAAACAAAAAAAAGGTTAGGACCTGAATAGGAGACAGAATCGTTCATCCCAGATAATATATTCCCTCTGGAAATAAAGATCCAAAATCTGTGAAGTACACATCTTTGCTTTTGTGCTTGCCTTTTGTGAAAAGACTCGAAGCGTTGAATCAATTCCAGCTACAATTCTTAAAGTGAGGGAGGAAAGCAAGATAGCGATCGCAGAGTAAAACATGCAGATCCATGCATATCCATACATAAAAAAGGCAAACAAACCCATTAATCTCTCCATTTTCTTATCTTATCCCCATTCCACTCAAGCTTTATACCACATTGTCCAGCATCTTCATGTTTAGCAAAAGTGTGTATTATGCGTCACTTTTGGTCCCCGCACGGCTGGGCTCCTCGTTTGACCTCTATGCGAATAGGACGCCCTGCAGCTCCGAATCTCTTAGTACATGTCCCTCTTTTGTATTACTGGTTTGTACCTCGGGCTCAGGACATATATATATATATATATATATATATACATACAGCTTTTTACGAAAAAAATTTGGGTGGTTATTGCCCGTAAACAATTCCGCTTGCTTTATGATTATCATTGTCATCAACTGTACGTGGTCTCCATGTTATGTGGTGCTCATGCTCCACTCTAAATGTCACTAAACACTAGGCATGTATTAATTTAATACAGCGCAAATTAAGACCGACTTAACTTGTAGTCTTGCATCTAGTGTTTTGGACGTTACATTTGTTACTTGCACCTCTTCCTTTGCATCATCTACGAAAACCCTCGCCAACTTTTGGATGTTTGTTTGCTAACCCTGACGTTGGAGGGAAACTGCTAATTCGGGGACCTTCATTCCAAGAGAGGGGCATTCTAATTGACTATCAGTTTTTTTAAATATTTTTTAAGGAGGGGAGGAGGGGGGGAATTCGGAGGGGGGGGGGGGGGATGTTTCTAATCGCTAATGGCCACGACAGGATGGTGTGCAGGTCTGACTGCATAAGATGGCCATCAAATGAATCATAAGACCATGAAATGAAGAATAGAATGCAGGTATGGCTGCAAGTTAGGGGTTTAAATTTTAAACTCCGGCATATTTAGTAAAATCCAAAGGATATGCAGTAGTGCACCCTTTTAGTTTAGAGGTTGGATCCTTTCCCTTTAGTTTAGAGGTTGACCCTGCCAAAGCGAAATTTTTGGGTTCGGGTCAAGTTCGACTCAGCGAATTTTCTGTTATACTCGAATATCAACTTGACCCATCAACCCGATTTGGACCCGATTGTCACCCCTAGCTGCAAGTTAGGGGTTTAAACTCCAGCATATTTAGTAAAATCCAAAGGATGTGCGGTAGTGCACCCTTTTAGTTAAGATGTTGGATCCTTTCCCTTTAGTTTCCCTTGCCTCGGTTGAGTCCTCTCCTAAAATAAATTAGAGCAAGAATAGGAGTGGGAGTAAGAGTTGATGATTGATAAAAAATAAATAAAAATAAAAACCACAGAGTGTGCAGCGGATCACGGGCCTTACAGTTTTCATCTGAGACCAGTTTGAGGACAACTTGGTTCTTTTCTAATTTTTTACATCACTATACTACCCATTTATACCTCGTATAAATTTATTCACGTCCTGTCACGACTTATTTATACCTTAACGACAAATTGATTTGAACGGGAATTTGTGAGGCCCTAGGTCCTTGTGCAGCATTATCAACCTGAAACCCCTGACGTTCCCAAGTTTAAATAAATCAATGATTCCTTTTTCTTGCTCATTTTCGGCGTTACAGTTCTCTATGATTAGCTAGAGAGAATAAGGTGTCTTTTTTGGGTCAACTAGGTGCGTTAGTTTTGAATCCTCAAGATATGCCACTACGTTAGACTAATAGCCAGCATATATGACTGTTGCAAATCTTCCTACTTGTTCACGACAAAAATTTAATATCCCGCTTAATTTAACTTTTGCCGGATGACGATGACGCTGGCAAATCTTCCTATTTCTTCGTGAGAAAATAATTGATCCAAAACAATTGACGATCGAGCATAAATCCGCAGTAATAATGATAAAAAATTCATACAATAGACAAAGAAATTTCACTCCATTTATAAATAAAGCTGCGACTACTGTTTAACCAATAGCCGTTGGGACTCTTGGCCAGGGGCTTTATGTTCTGTCTGACAGACTAGAATTCGAACTTGACTGTCAAATTTGAAGATAAGGAGGGATTAGAGGCGGCATTTTTGGCCAAGGCTTTATGTCTTGCCTAGCAGACCAAAGTTCGATTTTGACTGCTAGGTTTAGGGGCAGGGAGGGAGTAGAGGTGGGGGAGGCGAGGATTAAAGAAAAAAATTTCTACAGCTACTATTTACATGCATGGCACAAAGAAGTTGGAGGCTACAAACTTATAAGCAGTGAGCAAATTACTTGGGTAGTTATTGAATTTTTTGAATAGTTAAGATTTGACCACTTAATTATTAACAATACATTTTCACCCTCTGAACTATCAAACGTGTAAATTTTGGACCATTTCGCGTAATATTACCGTTAACTCTGCCAGATTTAAAAGTCTACATAATTCACGAGAAATACTGCTAATAGTTAGAATTGACAAAGTTAGCGGTAAAATCAGATGAAATGGGTCAAAATTCATACTTTCAATAGTTGAGTGGATAAAAACATACTATTATTAATAATGTAATGGTTAAAATTCTACTATTCGAAAAGCTTAGTGTGGTTACTCTTATTCGCGCAATTTACTCTATAAACGCTGTGCAGCTTTAATAATAAGGGCTGGCAGCAAATTATTACTACTACTGAGATGAGAATAATCCCGCGTAGCTACACTATCAAACCAAGTTTATAAACCAATAAACTTATGACACGTGGCCTGAGGTGACTAAAATAAACAAACACTCTAACGCATGAGTTAATTTTCTCACAGAAAACTCTTGAATATGCATATTCTACACAGGGAAGCGATTAGCCTACAAATTTACAATATCTTATCCCGAGAGGACAAGTTTTGGACCAAATTGTTTGCTTGGATAGAGGGTCTAGTTCTGCCGCCGGCTCATCACCCTTGGATACATGCCGAGCGAGCGATCATAGATGACTCTCCTACGCAAGGATATCGAGACATTCTGCAAATGCTACAAACTTCTCCTCAATTATATAGTTGACAGTTTATCAAACAAGATCTTCTTTTCTTTTCTTTTTTTTCCCTTTTTGGGTCGAGTTGTCTTCATTAAGATTAATCTCCAAGGCTTTGTACTTGGTTAATCATGATGATATGATATTCACCCATTAGCTTCTTTTCGATGTTAACAAAAGTTTTGCACGCCGACTGCATTAGATTCCCCTTTATGGTTTTACATTTATCTCCAGAATGGTTGGCGTTCATTAATTTAACTAAAGCATGATTACCAAGCATTATTTTACTTCTTGTCCCCAAGGGAAGAGAAGCAAAACAAAAAGGCAAGACCGGCGATAAAGATAATATTCTCTGCGCTGCTGTTCTTGATCTAGGATAACCCAAATTCCAGAAATATTCGTGCTGTCTATATCTAGTGCAACAATGGCTGAGCAGGAATATATGTGACGCAAATTTAATCTTGTGTACGCACTAGAGCTGGCTACGACCGCAGCCTAGAGCCCGACAACTCGTCTGTGCTTCGACAATTCCTTGCTAGGCTTGATACCCTCAAATCAAAATCTAGAATTTACAGTCACCATATAGGATGGTCCATCTAGTAGCGGCAGGTCACTCGCTTTTGCATCCCACAGCTTATTGGCTACAAATTCGCAACGCATGCACATTCATCTTGATTCAATTGATAATAACATACATTTCCTCGTATGTGAAAGAGTGTGCATTCAAATTCGTGGTCGATGATATAAGAACTGCGTTTGTGGACGATTTATAAGAATTTTTATAAGCAACTTATGATTTCATTCGGAAGCAGATCTTGATTAATGATAGTGTTCGACGCGTCCAAAATTTTTATTTTTTTTTTAAAAAAAATTCATTAATACGGGCAATGTATATGTCGTACTTACTGGATCATAAGGATGGTTCGAATTTCAAAGCATGACATACGAAATTTTCATAGGATCCGGAGAGTTTGAAAACAAGCACAGTCAAATTCCCCAAATTTCATGACGGGACTGACATAACAATAATGAACTGCAACCGTTTTAATCTCTTGCTTTCCAGAAGGCGACGCCCAAGTGCAACGATTTGTGATTCAAAGAATAATAATAATAACTGGTTACCAAGGGCCTCAAATTCTTGGGTACTTGATTAACAAGGCCAAAAATTTCCGGGGTCACAGCAACAACTTTCAAAAGGCGAATCCATTTTCTGATACTCGTTAGGTATTATCACAAATAAAGTGGTAGTAGTACAAATTTTTTCTTTAGATTTCTTACGACCCATTGGGCAATAGAATTTTGACAACAGATGGAAGTTTCCTAAAGTGACAAACAGGAAAAAGGAAAAAACAAAAACAGATAAGATTGGATGGGGCAAGAGGTCCATTACAAAGGTGAAGCGATCGAGCATGCTTTTCAAACTAGCACATTATTTTCTGGCCGAGAAAATCTGTTGTTTTCGGAAAGTATTTGTACAATAACGACCTCGCGGACTCACGCCAAAAAAAAAAAAAAATTTTTTGTTGAATTGTTCAATCAATCAGGTCATTTCTGTCCACAGGATCTTAATCTCAATTTGTTTGTTGAAGCGAACAAAACTTGTTCTTGAGCTTTGATGAGAGAAAGACGGTTACTTCTAAGGCGGTCATAAAAATTTAGAATTCAGGGGTCATTTCATCACAATAATATCGATTGCCTTGGATTGAAAACTTTCCAGATCATCCGAATTGCATACCGAAGAAAAGATTTTAATGGATCAGTCCCCCGAACATCTAATCTAAGATTAAACAAACAGGATCAAAACTTTTCACACGACGCTTATAGATTTTTCATGAAAATGTCGGTTCCATCAGAAGCCCCGACTAGACGGGAGGCTAATCCAGGACAAACAGGTCCACATGCGTCCTCGAGCATCTGCGCTGTTTGGCTGGCGAATATCAATTGCAGCATCACGCAGGCGCGCTGGGTCCAGGTCCAGTCCTCCTCATTTCACGATTAAGGCCGGGAAGATGCGATCTACTACACTTCTCTCTCTCTCTCTCTCTTTCTTGTTGGTTGGTTCCTTCTTTGTTGTTAACTTAAGGGCCATCAAATTTCATGCATGGCTTTAGATTCAGCCTCTTAATAATTAAGTAGATCCCAAAAAATATATATATATAGGAGACGATATCATGGATAAACACTAATTAAGTAGGTGTATGTAGACTGTAGAGTGGTGGTGGTGGAGCAGCACTGACTTAATAAATATATGGTCTACCGTATGAAAAGGGGGAACAACTGAATATATGGTCTACCGTATGAAATCAAATCAACAATGCTATGCAATGCGGTGCGGTGCGGTGCGGATCATGCAAGTAAATGTACTTCCGGGATAAGACTGGGGACAGGTATCAGCAGCCGATATTCAATCCCACTATTTCATGAAAGCAGCAGAGGGAAAGTGAAAGACGTTTTTGTGATAGCTTTCACTCCCGGGAGCAGACAGAAAGCAAAGCCAACCTGTTCTCATTTGTTTTGTATTTCAATTTTCTCCCATAAAGTGATGCCCTCAGAATCTCGCACAAATCTTTCACAGTGGAGAGAGAGAAGGAATTATGGCCATGCCCTACAACATACATACATATTTCGCGGCTCGCATACCATGAACGAGAAAAATAGATTGTAGCTTTTGCACCTTGACAAACTTGATGTCCCTAATTAATGCAGTAAACGATTGTATGTATGGTGGCCATGAAATTAACAGTCATATTATTATAATCTATCTTACACTAAGGATTAGGGGCGGACCTAAGGAGGTCTAACGATCATTCGAAGGGGACTGAATTACCACCGAATCAAATAATTGCACTACGCACCCGCCTAAATTTTTTTTTTTTAAACAAAGTCATTTTTATAATAATGTAACAATTGGTGAACCCTTGCCTCCTTACCCCCACCAAACTTTAATGCTTCAGTGGTGGTTACTCCAACACAACAACCTGTTTAAATGATTGAGAAAACATTTACCATTTCGCTTGTGGACCGGACCATCTAATACTACTACTTAAAAGTCACTTAACTTTTGAACTCAAAAAAATAGAAACAATTAAAAGCCACTTACAAATTCCTTCCTTTTGCTCATCATCTTACACTGCTATTTGTCATCCCTCCCACGTTTTTTTTTTTCGGAGACGACAACAGTTATATAACCTAATCCCTCCCATGCTTCCACTTGCCAAATTTTTCCTCAATGTCGTGCGAGGATTTGAACCCTAAAAATTTCGAAAATGGGCGAACCCGAATTATTATTCTACATCACTTACCATTACTCAGTTTTAATCATCATGCATAACCATGACTACATGATTTTAAGTATATCACATGTTCTGTTGGGTGTGGTTCTAAAATATTGATCGACAAGGATAATAGAATTTTTGAAAATTTTAATAAAACCAATAACACAGCAAAAAATCACACAGAATTTTACGTGGTTTAATCGAATTGGCTTACGTTCATGGACGAAAGGGTAGCAGATTTATTATAACAAAAATAGAGTAAAAAATGTTCAACAGTCCAAAGACTCACTAACTTGCTCATGAGTCTCCCTAAAACTCACTTGAATTGGTGTTTGTGGCACCATTGCTTTGTGGCACTTAGATAGCACATTTAAATTCATTTAAGTCTATCATACTCATAATCACTAAATAATCACTAAAAGAAGAGATTTCTTCATACTCATAATCACTAAATAATCACTAAAAGAAGAGATTTCTTCATACTCATAATCACTAAATAATCACTAAAAGAAGAGATTTCTTTATAAAACTCCGAACCTGAAGTGCAAAGGCAAAATCAACGTGTTCTTCAAAGTCTAGAAGTATGCACTCACCTCAGATGCACCAATTAGCAATTACATTCAAATGATTAAATATTTGTTCTCATTATCTCTCATATACGTATATATATACAGACACTCCACTTGGCAACCCTTTATATCTATCTACACATCATATCACCTTCCCCTCACAGAAACAACAACAACGACATATAGTAGTACTGATAGAGCAGGCAGACACTCATGATCACTCATTCCAAACATCACCACTCCAGCGACAACCACATGCCCGCTTCAGTCCAAGTGAGGAAAGCTGATGTCGTCACCCCATCGGAACCGACCCCTACTCATGTCCTCCGCCTCTCCGCCTTGGACTCCCAGCTCTTCCTCCGCTTCCCCGTCGAATATTTGCTTGTCTACAAGGCCCCCGCCCACGGCTTGGACAGAGCCACAACCACAGCCCGCGTGAAGGCTGCACTAAGTCGAGCTCTGGTTCCATATTATCCTCTGGCAGGAAGAGTCCGTGCTGTGGCCGACGGCCCGGGCCTGGAGGTTGTTTGTAGTGCCCAAGGTGCCATATTCGTTGAAGCATTCTCGGATTGTACGGCGTCGGAGTTTGAGAGAGCTCCGAGGCATTGCAACCAGTGGAGAAAGCTCCTGTCGTCACACGTGGACGAGGTGCTCAAAGGGGCCCCGCCATTGGTCGTGCAGCTGACTTGGCTTTCAGATGGCGCTGCCACCTTGGGTGTGGGATTCAGTCATTGCTTGTGTGATGGCATCGGCAGCGGCGAGTTTCTCAACTCGTTTGCGGAGTTAGCGAGTCGTGCTAAGAGTACAACCGGAGCAAATGAGTTCAAGCCTACACCCGTCTGGGCTCGCCATCTTATGGACCCGAGTCCATTCAGGATCCTGCCTTGTACTGTAAACTCCGCGCTGAGTCACCCCGAGTTCAAGAAAGTCCCCGACTTATGCGGCTTTTCTTCTCGATTTAGTCAAGAACGACTCACCCCTACCTCAGTCACATTCGACAGGAAATGCTTAAACGAGTTAAAGAGATTAGCAATGCGCGCTGGTCGGCTCAGTGAGTCATCGTACACCGCGTTCGAAGTGCTTGCGGCTCATGTCTGGCGGAGTTGGGCCAAATCACTCAACTTGGCTTCCAAGCAGGTGGTAAAGCTTCTCTTCAGCGTCAACATTCGCAACCGAGTCAAGCCGAGTCTACCCAGTGGCTACTACGGCAATGCCTTCGTACTTGGCTGTGCCGAAGTTTGCGTTAAGGACTTGATCGAGAAGGGTCTGAGTCATGCAACGGAGTTGGTGAAAAGAGCCAAAGAGAGAGTGGACGACGGGTACGTGAGGGATGTGGTGGAGACGGTGAGCACGAGTCGGGCATGCCCTGACCCAGTGGGGGTGCTGATTATGTCCCAATGGTCAAGGCTGGGGCTAGAGAGGGTTGACTTCGGAATGGGTAGGCCTGTCGAGGTGGGACCGGTCTGCTGTGACAAGTACTGCATATTGTTACCGGTTCACAATCAAAGGGATGCTGTGAAGGTCAATTTGGCCGTCCCCACAAATTCTGTTGACCAATACGTCCATCTTCTTAGGATAGGAGCAAGAATGCCTGAGGAGTAAGGACCAACTGAGGATGAAGGACTGGATCACCGCGTCAGTTGACTATTTGAAGATTCTTTTTTCTTAGATTTCCTAGCGTCGAATCTTATTGATTCTGCCCAAGACGCTGACAGAGATTTCCTCCGATCAATTTAGCTAATAAGGTTAATGACGCGTGCTTAATTCCTCCCCCTTTTTGGTGGAATGGATCAGAGAAGTCTCATTGACGAAAAATCTTTTTAACTATTCCCTTGCTATTTTGATTTATCAATCCAGCTTTCTAGTTCGTCTATCTTGTACTAGTTATTATGTAGATGTTAAAAATAAAAATACTGCATGCTGAATGCTGAATGCTGCTAGGTTAGGAAGAATAATGAATAAGTCGGAGCATGTTTCATTAACTGCGAAACTTACAAAAAGGGAAAGGAAGAAAAAAAAAAACTTTTAAACTTCACTTGTTAGTGATTGAAGGAGCAGATTGTGAGAACATCGACGGTAATTCTGCATCCTACTCTCTATCGCTCCAGCTTGTAGGTTGCATTGCAGATAGAAACTACTGCTTATTCATGGTCTCGTGTTATTCTCTTCCAATTCATGAATGTGTCAAGCGCCTCGTGTTACCGTCTTTAAGGGCAATTTTAAAATGGCACCGAGAGTCCTTCGAGAGTTGTACGTTGCCCATATTTAGCTGAGAGAGGATAGTCGTTTTACTGCTAAAGCTGAACTGTGTTGTTTGTAGTGATATATATATTAAAGCATATAGTATGTTTCTTGTCACAACTCAGAAGATGAAAGTTACGTCCTCGTTCCTATTCTCCGCCGCTACCGTAGCCCCTACAGTTCCCATCTCTCCTAAATTAAAATACAAGCTAAAGTTGTGCTTTTGTTTCAATCAAGAAAAAGCTTCCCTAGCTACATGAAAAGTATCATCCAGAGTTTTCTTTTGTTGTCAGAAACGAACATCCATGCAACCACTTACAGCATCTTTTTCAACATGTAACGTTTACCAGCACCTGCGAGAGTTTATATAACTTGAAGATATCATGGGCTTTTATTTCCCCATATGATGAGCTTTGAGCTTTTAGAACTCATCGTGTGTATGAATTTCAATGTTTTTAATAATTGAATATCTATGTAGAAAATACAGAAGCAACAATTACCTTCACTCAATCCATCCTTTTTTCCCCCGCTTATTAGAGGGACATTTAACATGGATTGTGCAACCAAGAACCACAATGTTGAGATGTGATGCCGAGGTGAACTTCAGACCTGCAATACAAAGGGGAGAATTCCTCCCAATGTCATGTCACTCCGATGCTTAAGTCAGTGCTACTCTCGAGTGTAAGCGTGAGAATTATTGCATACCCTTGGGAGAGCAAAATGGGAGGTATTCACACTGGTGGAGAGAGAGAAGGAGAAGCAAGTGATAAAATCTATAGACTAACTTCCTAATTCGAGATAGTTCAGTAATATCAAAGGTTGATCGGAGCAATGTAGTGGGTCGGTAGCCGGTGTCTAAGGTTCGCAGTGGTCCCCACATGTATCGTATACATGAAGATCATCAGAAATATAAGCCGAAAGGGTGAAATCCTATGTCAACGTAATTGCCCAATCAATTGCAAACCTTCTTTGTCGGCGACGAATAGAATTAATTTGTAATGAAAGTACATAATTAATTAAGCAGCAGTTATTCTCGCTTTCATCATTATCCTCCCTCATCACGGTATCTGCTGAAGACGATGTCTGTCGGGCGCAGTACAGTCGGTGTCTCCCAAAGTGCAGTTAAATTACGAGATTGAGCGAAGGCCCGGCCCTGCTCATTCTGCTGCAGAGAGACTTGAAGGACTCTGCATCTCAGTCGTCCCTGAAACAATGTACTGCTGATTCACATGGGCCGTCTACTCATGGCATGGCCCAAGGTAGCATGCTTAAAAGAATGGATTTTGTATTCTGTTCACAAAAGGTTACCCTTTCAAGTTTGCTTAGTTTTTTTTTTTTTTTTTTGCTAATCGGTAACCCTACTTCTAATCCTACTCTATTCTAATCTAATTACGAGGAGACCCAATTGGACCAGTGGGAGGACCGATAGAGACAAAATCACCACCGGACCAGACGGGTGCACCACGCACCCATCTGAATTTTTTTTGAAGAACCACAACTGTGACAACTTGGTGGGAGGCAAGGGTTCGAACCTTGCCTCCCACCCCACCAAAGCCTTAAAGGCTTGGTGGTGGCCATCAGCCTAAGGCTGATGGTTTTCAAGTTTGCTTAGTTGTATACTTTGTATATGTAGAGTGCATTCTAAAGCGGTTCCACGTGTCCTACCGTACCAAAGACACAGAAGATTAGTTTTGGTGTCCTTAAAAGGAAAAAAAAAAAAAAAAAGAACCCAAGAATGCAAAATTATGCAACATAAGCAAAAGTAACTTTTTAATAAATTTAGTAGAACTAGTGCGCGTGAATACAAGGTAAAAGTTCACTTAAGACATTATTAACCTTATTATTAGTCGTAAATTATACTATTATAAATTAAAATTGACCAAAATCTAGTTAAAAGTAATACGAACACATACATATATGTATATAAATAGAAAATTATTTTTCACCTATTAAAAAAGGTCGCCCTTACACGTACACATACATATATGTATATATACATAGAGAGAAAGAGAGAGAGAGAGAGAGGCGCACACACACACACAATTAAAAACAAACGTAACGAATCTCTAAATAATCGGATGTTGCTGAAACCAACATTCTTTGCATGGTCCAAACAATTCAACCCTAGAGATGGGCTGGATCAAGAAAGACGGATCCAGTGCCAATCTCTCAAACCCGAAGTTGGCCGGGGTACAAAAATTGATGAACGTCCATTAAGGAGAAAAATTTATTGCAGATGCTTTTACAATGTCGCAAGGTAAACCCCTTCGCTTTTTTTTAGCATAGCATGTACTTTTCGTACTATGTTGACTTTTCATTTAAATAATTGTGACCTTCACAAACAGTTTCATTAAACTTGCAAAATTGATTTTTTTTTTTTTCAGTTGGAGGTGTCCAGTGCTACATTCGACTAGTCCTCCAACCCCGAGAAAAGCATGCCCCACCGATCGCAAAATTGGTTCTTCTTCCTTGTTTCCTTCTCTTACTGTGGCCTATAGGGAGCACATTTCATTTGAAAGAAAGGGTGCATCTTACGGAGTTTGGCAATCATCTCATACTTGTAAGAACTTCTCTGTATTTGGCTACATCTTGAAGTTATTGAATGTGATAATTTCTTGAGTGTGTGTATATATATATATATATGTATATATATATATGAACAGCTCCCTTCCTACCATACAAATCTGAAGCCGTAGACCTACTGCTGCTACATGCGATACCTCATCCGCATACTACGCCTACTTAATGCCTACCCTCCCGCCGCATAGAGAACTAGGGCGAAAGGTGGAAGGCTGTAGGTATAGACCAAACTGATTTTTGCTGTTCTTTTTTTTTTTTCCCCATGGATTCTGGGGCCCAACAACTTCAATTGAACATTTACTGCCCTTATTAGTATTATTATTGCGAGTTCCAAGACAATTGCAGGCTTCCCCCACATGCTATGCTGTTTGCTGCCAACACTTCTTCTGCTTTTGTTTTGCCTGCGGACGCGTCAGTCTCTCCCATGCAAAACGGCAAACTTGCCTTTTCCTTTGCCCACCGTCGAAATTTTTGAATCTCCAATGCCGGTTGCTGCCTTTGCTTGGCGCCGCGGGATATCGTTTTTGCCCTTCCCCCATTCATTTATTTTTCTGCTATATTGCAATCAGATCTTACATTTTTCATTCATATTTGTTATTACGTACTATATGCCCTTTAAATTTATGGAATGTCACGTATAAATTTCTTAGCACTGCTTTAAGATTGTGGCAAAAAGAATATGGTTCCTTCGGGAGGCTTAACAAAATATCTACCACTTGCTGAAAATACCTTTTTTGATTATCATACACACTTGGTCTTTGCGGCATTCCATTCTTGGCCCAAAAATGTGTAATTTTCACAATAAAAGCAATAACAGTTTGGGCTATCATCCTCCTCGTAAGTAGTAACCCTATTTCGTATGCTTCGAATCTATTCACTTACTTTTAAAGGGAATTTAAGGGTTCATCTTCAACATCATATTGGTAAACAAAAGTAGTATTTTTTTATTCTATCTGTGGAGTGATACAGACGCTCTTTTTTTTTTTAAAGTACAGTTGGTTATATGAGGGTTTCAGTTCTCTAGGCACGCAGAACAAATCTTTGCAAGAATTGCCTTTTCATTTCAGATACTTTTGTGCTTGTATTTATGTTGCAGAATGAACTGGGTAGGGGTTGGTTTTCAGGTACTGTCGTCTGGAACCAGAAAAAAAAAAAACAAAAAAACAAAACGCAACTGTGAAGCAACTGTCATTTAGGAGACCAGCTTGGATTTTTAAAGAAATGGTACGTCGATTCTTAGACAGTCCGCGCAGAGGGAGAAGGAAAAAACCCATTTCTTCATTCTTTTTTTGTTTCTTAACTCAAGAAAGAAATATCTGTGTATTCTTTAGTAAATGGCCTCCTAAAAACCCCAAAATTTCAATAATTTTTTGCACAGAGTTCAGTTATGATATCCCTGCCATAGTGCCACCGTACCGTATAAAATAGCGAAGTTGAAGCAGTGCGGCTATTTTTGTACGGCACACCCGTGATCCTGCAGGAGCACTGCTGGAAGCTCAACATTTTACATGTATACACAGCAAAAAGGGCTTCCGGCATGATGACCATTCTCTGAACCTGATCAAAAAGGGGAAGAGAAAAAGAATCAAATTCCTTGATGTTTGCTCTTTCATCTATTTGGGTCCAAACAACCAAGGGCAACTTTGCTTTGAGAATTTCAGAACATATACTAATAGACTTTACACCACAGCAATTAGTAAAAAAATTGCAGCTTCATACACCTACCGTATCAAGCAACCCAGAATACCCCTAGCGGGAACCTTCCAACCGACTCAAACTAAAAAGGAGCACCTGAATTCAGCTAGATCGTTTAACGAAGAATACTCGGTCGGCGCATTCCGAGGAAATTTAATGACGGAAAGAGAAAAGGTCGTGTTTGTTGTTCGTTTCCGATGTAGTCATGCATTCTTGGAACAAGACTCCTAGTCCTAAAGCAATTTTATTTCCATTTCCAAGTAATATGTTTTGGTCAAATTTCATTCTCTAAATGCCTGAAAGCATCATCAGGGTTAAAAAAAAAAAAAAAGATTTTAATCAAGACCCGAAACAAAAGAATTACTATACATACTCTTTTCTTATATCGAAGGCTACAGCATTCTGGCACAGAGAAGTAAAAGTTTCCCAATCTTTTGACATCTATCCTTGATTACAAATTTGCACTGGCAATCATGGGCATAATAAGATATAAATTTCATGGCTTTCATCGTTTATCGGTTAAATAATTGTCTCGCGGGTTTAGTTTCTTAATTCTTCACCGTCATTTCCTGGTAGCCTCATTTTGTCACATTTCTTTGGAGTTTTGAACGCAGGGTGATAAGTATTCCACCATCCTTGGAATTATACCTGCTGTTTTTCGAAATTGCATTGGATTCATATTTCATGTTTTTTTTTATTTACCCCTTTTTTTTAATTATTTTTTGGATTAACGTCTTCTTCTACATGCAGTACATGGGTATACCTGGTCGTGCAAAGGATCGCTTTAACTGTTAGCCTAGAGTTGGGGCGCAATGGAGTTGAATCAAGTTCGATTTTGTTTTGTATCATTCAAATTCGAACTTGAGGTCATGCAAATCAAACTCAATCAAGTTTAGTTTCAACTCAATCAAATTTAATTGAATCTGACCAAGTTTAAAATAGATAAATTTATATTTATATAATTTTAAAGAAGGACAAAATAGATGTGTTATACTCATAAATTAAAAATTATATATGTGTGAAATTCAATCGAACTCAATTAGATTGGATGAATTTTCGAGTTCACGTATTAGGTTCGAACTCATACTGGAGTTTGAATTGTTCGAACTCAATCAACATAAGTTCAAATTCAAGTTTTGATCAAGTAAAATTGCAAATTACTAGATTAAATTCGATTCGTTTGTACTTCAAGACTAGACCAGAGTCTATTAATCACTTGTCTTCTAATCTTAGGATCACGAACTGGTCTTTTAAGTAGTCATATATCTACTTTACTACGATTCTGAAGAGCTGTCGTAATTCCAGAAGCTCTCTGGTAAGCTAATTCCAGAAGCTCTAGCTGCAAGCCACAATTTACAAAGCACGCATGCCCACAGTAACATGCCTCAAAATTTAATACTAGGTAATATTGAATTGGACTTCATCTTTTATTGTTTTACCAAAACTTTTTTTTTTTTTTTTTGCCATATACAAGATCCCAATATCGATTTCTTTTCCAACATTTCTTTCCTTCCAAATTCTAGTGTATAAAGGTTCCTTAACGGTGCAGCAATCCCTCTCTTGCTTCATAAGGTACACGTATATAAAGACATTAGTGGCGTTGTATTGTAATACTAGTACCATTCGTTATACGTAGAAGAATAGCACCGCCCGGATCCACCATTTGCAGAGGTGTGTGCTGTGGTTGAAACCAAGCCATCATAGTCTTCTCTTTCGACTAATTGGGTAAACAGAGCACGAGGTAGCTGGCCACCACAGCACACAGTAGAGACAGCCCACAACCACCACAAGTTTTCCAATCTTTCTTTTTTACTAAGCACTTAAAACTTAGCCCCTTCAGTCCTTAAAAAAGCTTAAACTATGAGCAACTCCACTGCAGACCACCTCACTAGTCACCTTTCACAAGACACAGACCCTACCCTCAATTACTCAATTTCTAACAACAATAACAGCGACAACGCCACCGCAGCCGCAGCCAATGCCACCACCACCTCCAGCGGCAGTGACCTCTCTAGTGGTAGCACCAGCTGCAATAACAACAAAAAGGGCAAAGGCAAAGGAGGACCTGACAATAACAAGTTCAGGTATAGAGGAGTGCGACAGCGTAGTTGGGGAAAATGGGTGGCCGAGATCCGGGAGCCACGAAAGCGCACGCGTCGGTGGCTAGGCACCTTCGCCACCGCAGAAGATGCTGCGCGAGCCTATGACCGCGCAGCCATTATCCTCTACGGTTCGAGGGCTCAGCTCAACCTTCAACCCTCATCGGGTACTGGCGGTGAAAGCGGCGGAGCACCCTCTGATCAATCTTCATCAAGGTCCTCAAATTCATCATCTTCCACGCAAAACCTACGTCCGCTTCTTCCTCGGCCATCCGGGTTCGGCCTGACTTTCTATTCTGCACCAGCTTCTTTGCCTGTTGCTGGTGGCGTGGTGGCGGGTTATGCTCCGTACGGATATTACCCCGCTACCGTACAACAGTACCCTAACATGGTACAATGTCAGCAAAATCTAGCCTTACAAGAGCCACAACCGCAACGTCAGCAACCAGAAGAGTACCGTACTAGTACTACTGCTAGATGTCATGATATGAATGTTGTTCTTGGGATTGTTGACTCCAGTAGTTATATTACTACTACGAGCGGTGCAAACCCTAATCATGAACAGCAACAACAAGAACAACAATATTGTCATAATCCAAGTAAGTTATTGTACGATGAAGTGAACTCGCTCGTAGGGTCAGTTGGGTCTAGCTTGTCTCTTTGTTGCACCCAAACAGTGGCTGCAGCACCTGCACCATCAGTTTCGGAATGCTCAGATCCAACGGTGTCTGGATGCCCCGGATCTCCACCGTTGTGGCCTTTGACTAATGATGATGAATATCCGCCTACTAGTATTTGGGATTATGGCGATCCTTCAGTTTTTGATTTTTGACAAATTCGTTGGACCCGGTTTCTTTGTTCAAGCCCAGGCGTGCAGCCTGCATGCATACTATACCGAAATCGGCTATAAATCTTGCCATTGATGCTGTCTTATGTTATACGTACTAGTAATTGGAAGTTTCGGATTTCAATTGGAAGAAAGCAAGCATTCTGTTGATTGATGTGGTAGAGTTTGTGAAAAACGAGCTACAAGAGTTGCACCAATTGTCGGGTGTTTGACAATTGACGTTGGACGACTAATTGGAGGGCTCGAATCTGAGAGTTCTTGACTTCCATTGAGATGAAGAAGCTGATCAAGTGATTATTCCGGGAGAGGTTTTCGAACTGCATGCGTTCATTGGCCTAAAGCTACGTCAGGTAAGCAAGGAGAATTAGGTTCTTTTGTGGTCTTGCTTTGAAAGGAATGACTAGTTGCCATTGCTAGGTTTAGATTTTAGAAGTAGTTATTAGATGCTTCCTGGCTCTTTCACTTGGAAAAATTAAAAAAAAAAGATTGTTGTTGATTTAGTTTTGATCGTTTTTAATTTCCTTTGTTTCTCTTTTATGTGAATAAATGCCATTTTCTTTGAAAATTGAAATGAGATCTAATGTTGTGTTTTCTCTGGGATTATGAATCTTCATACCAGTTATTTGATAGACTTCTCTTCTACCAGTTTTTTTTTTCTGTTTTTCTAAAGAAGTTTTTCACGTTATGAAATGAGGGCAACTATGAAGATTCTGTAGAACATTCTACCATGGATCGAGAATTGGGACAAATGTTTTGGACAAATTGCTCATGGAATTAATTTTTATGTCTCTTTTGCATCATTAAATCCCAGAGTTCTCTTTAGTCCTTGGTAGCCTACAAAAAAATTGTAAGAAAAACTGCGGATGTCTATTGTCTTGTGCATTACATTTTCCTAGTGTTACACGATATTAAATGAGAAAGAGAAAAGGAAAGAAAATAGATGTTGTGACATTCACTAATTCTATTGACCATTCAATTTGCTAAGTTGAATTTGCATAATCTCCCGATCCTCTAAAATTTATGATAGGGGAAAAAACCACAAGGAGTTGGTAATTTTTACTACTAAGAAAGCAGATTTCCCAATTGTAAATTGAAGACTGCATGAATGAGAAAATCCTACGTAAAACGAAAAAGAAATAACGATGAGTGTTGTGTACCAAAAAGAGAGTTGAAAACTTGAAATGTTTTTGCACATTTGTCTCTGATGTGATTTAAATAAAAACATTCCTGCTAAAGCTACAATGGAAGAGACAATCTAGATCCAGTCGAATGCTAAAGATGCAGTTAATTAAAATATAAATCAAGCTTTCAGAGTGTCTGAGAGGTATTTTTAAGCAGAAAAAATTTCGTTACCGTTGCTTTTTTTTCGTTTCAAAGTTTCACCTCGTAATGGAAAAATGCTGTCATGCTACGGTTTGTTGTTTAATCGGCCAATTTAGGCTTAAACGGTAGGTAACTTATTGATTAGAGGTATTGAACTACCCTACCCCAATCCTTAATGTTAAAACTTAAGAGTCAGCACCCAGTTTCCTGCTAATTACCAAGCATCAAAGGTAAAATGTGAAAAAATGTTTTTATTTTTCCCCTACTGGGCATTGTAACCGTGAAAGTTACAAACAAGTATAATATGCCTCTTCCAACAGTTACATTTTACTGCATTAGATTTTGGATTAATCTTTCCTACATTGTCAGTGTATATACTGGCGGATAGGATGAATGTCACATCATCTGAATTTAAATTTAAACATCAAATTTTGTATGTGTGGCATGTATTTAGACCCGTTATTGTATACACTGTCAGTGTATAAAAGATTTACCCTTAGATTTTAAAGATTTGTTGAAAGTTACAAACAAGTATAATAAAACTCTTCCAATAGTTACACATTTTATTGCATTAGATTTTAAAGATTGGATTAACTCTACCAAAAACTTCCAAACTTATATGACCTTCTCACTTCGCATCCTAAACTCTTAATTTTAGATATGTCACATTCTAAACTTTTCAAATTTGTCTCTTTCAAATCCAATCAATGACAATTTTAGTAAAATTAATGGTATAGAGAACTCAACAAATTAATAATAATATGCTGGAAATGGTCAAAAGTGTCAACGTATCATAGTAAACGTAAAGCATATATTGTCATTAATTTATACCATATTTTATCTCATAAATTTTGCTAATAATAGTAGTGATTGAGAGTATAAATCAATGACAATGTCCTAAAGGCGATCAAAGAAATTGCACTCATAACAAAATAGTGCATTGTCATTAGCTTTCACTGTCCTCCTTTATCTCATTAATTTTGCGAATGTAATTATTGGTTGAACTTAAATTGGATAAATTTAAAAGTTTAGAATATAAAGTGTGTAGAAGTAAGAGTTTAGAATGCAAAGTAGAAAAGTGATACATTTTTTTTAGAGGTGTAAAGTGAAGTTAATACTTAAAGATTGTTGAAAGTTACAAACAAGCATAATAAAACTCTCCTAGTAATTATATTTTATCGCATTAGATTTCAAAGATTTGTGTGAGAGTCTAAAACGTATCCCTAAAATTTTGGTATAAGAAGATAGAATAATTAAATGTACTTTTCTCATTTTATTTCTCGCCTTTTTTTTTTTTTACTTTTGGTGGTCAAGTTGAGGCTAATTAGCTTGGAATTATTTTTATCTTTCTTAAATAATTATTGTAACAATATTTATCAAATGATGTTTGAGATTAAAAAAAGTAATCAATAAACATGCTCTTCATATAAGTAAAATAATTTTTCAAATAACTACATATACAAACACACACACACACACAACTTACTTGTGATTACAAAATCAATTACAGAGGTATATAGCCACCGAGGCCAGTTGGCCCTACAAAAATCCAACGACATGCAAGCATTAAAACAGGAAAAAGAAAATGAAAACATAGTTGATCCCACCCAATTCTGACACGAGGATGTCAGGTCACGTCACTCGAGTTTTGGGGCCTGACGTGTTTTTGTGTATTACCCTAGTGAGGCCCAGCCCCAGACCCAACCCAACCCGTGCGTTAACACTAATGCTTTAGCCTTGCAACCATAGAGGGCCATCGTCCCTTGCTGTCGTCACATGCTTCTCAAAAAACAAACTATTCCGTCTCCCTCTGTTTTAAAATTTCTTTTTCCTAGCATGAAATCCAAAATACAAAGAGAAAATTTGAATTCAGAATCTCTAATTTTTAGACGTTTCAAACCATAATAATTGGATCAAAACGTCCTTGATCCCTCTCCCTCCATCAGATTTTCGCTGATTAACAACCCAACACGTTCGTAAACATTTGTTGTACACTTTTTCTACATCTAGTCCTACTAGAGAGTGAATTTTAAGTAAAATATGATAATGTTAAATTAAATAATGAAGAAAAACATTTCTCGTGGCCTTTTTGTTCCAAAACTTGGATAGTACACGGCACCCTAATGAAGAGGGGATGGCTGTATATTAAGAAGTTGGGCCTGATATGAACTTTGTATGTCGTCATCTCGCAGAAAAAGTAGTAGCCATTATTGAAACCGACCCCAAAAAAAAAAAAAAAAAAAACAGCTAAAAATATCTGAAACTTATAGTTTCTAATTTTATCACTTAAAGAGTAGTTTTTTTCTAATTTTAATTATTCTATATAATCAATTTTTATAATCAGATTTTATAAAGTCTAAAACAACCGATGTAAAGAGGACAAATTTGCTCTGCCAGAAGTACGTTAATCAATTTTTTGTGGGGGGGAGGGGGGGATGGTTAAATAGGAAGTACGTCACCAAAAAGTTCAAAAGTTGCTCTGCCAGAAGGACAGCTGCATTGCATTCCCCCAGATTCCTCTGGATTCACGAAAACTTCTAGCAATTCGAAGAAATTGGTCTCTTAGCTTTTATAGTAGTGTATTTCCGCTTGGCCTCCTCCTCGGCTCCTCCCAGTCCTACGTCTTCTCTCCGCTCCAACGGCCGGCAAAGCAGAGTCCTCCTTCTCCCTTGTCTCCCGCAGATAAAAATTTGGTGCTCGTCATATCTTTCTCGAGGCTCTAGAATTTAGGATTTCAGGTTCTTTCTTGAGGTGCTGCGAATTGGCTATGTATCTCAGCAAATTGAATTTGATGGTTTGGTTGACCGACCTCCAAAACCATTTACTCGAAAGCAGTACAAAACCACCGGTATCAATTTTTTTTTTTTAATCGCTACGATAAAATTATTATAATCCAATCTAGTCTAAGTAAAAAAACGGGAGAGTGAAACTCGATGAGAATACATATTTCATCGAAGAAAATCAATTATGATCGCCACATATAATAATAAATTGATGAAAAATAAGAGTTAAATCCTTGACCTTCCGTATCACCAGACCGACAACCAGGCCAAAGGCCTGGTGGCCAAAACCAACGGTATCGCCGTATGAATATGATCGGCATCGCACGTCACTCTCAATTTTGTCCTAACTCGTCGTACCATTATATCCAAAAAAAAAAAAAAAAATTTCGGAGAGAAATCTAGAAGCTCGCAATTATTAATTTCCGCATCTCATTCATTCATCAGGTCACGTGAACGGAATGATAGACCTTAACAACTGTCTAACCTGGAAAAATATATATTTTTTTTAAAAAGAGTCAATTATTATATATGCTTCATCTGGTGGGGAATGTGGAAATGACACTGTAGAAACATTTCTCATCAGTTAAAGTCGGTGGTGTACGACTTGACTTATCGGTCATCGCCGGGAGTTCTAGCTTGGATTGCTATTTTTTAAATTTTTTGTAAACAAAATGTTCTGTATTAATTTGTGAAAAATATTTTTTTTTTAAATATAAAAAAATTTTCTTAAATATAAAAAAATTTTCTAGTCAAAATCACAATCCAAACAAGGTAACTGTCCAGATTGTCCTTTTCTAACAAAGGTAAACATACATGGTTCTCTTGAAAATTCAAAATTTAAATTTGAATTTAGTATCAAATATAAATAAATATATGAATAATATTAAAAAAAAGATTAAAAGTAATTTTTTTCCAAACAAATATTTTAAAGATCACATTTTCAGCAGCACTAATATATGACAAGAAAGAAAGCCTTAGGCAGCCTTGACTTTGAGCATGAAAAGCATAAAACAAGCGACTCATTGGACCTCCTTTTCTGTAATCGTGATTCGTCAGTTACCGTTGCTTTTTGAAGCAAAGCATCAAAGCAAAGTGAACCCGCATCATTTTCCTTAAAGATCCCGTTTGTGTCATTAATTAATTGTGCGAGCGAGGGAGAAAAATCATTCGTATAGACTTTTCATCTTTCTATTTTGTCTGCTCCCTCCGTCCCATTTTAATAATTTTATTTTCATTTTTTATCTGTTCTATTTAATATAAATTATTAGCATTAAATATAACCTACTCTATTTAATATATTTAAATTTTTTAAAATATATTAATATATAAAAAATTAATTTTATTTAATATAAAAATATTTTAAAAAAATAATAATTTAAATTTATTTTTTAATAAAATTAACTATTTTTTTTTAAATTGTATGAAAAAAAAAACTTAGAACTATCAATATAGGACAGAGAGAGTATTTCTTTTAGCTCTTCGGATAAGATAATACTACTAATACTCTACAATTGCACACGCAGCATCGGACACAATAAATTGACTAACTTTCTTTTGATAAGAAAACAAAAGGACGCAAAAATATTTTTCTATTTATCCCGACGTTCCTTATGCTTTTATCTTCCTCTCTCATCCCATAAATCTAAAAACCTCACTCAAGATTTCTAAAATACCCTTGACACAATTTTAGATGCTGTCATGTACCCACGCGCTCAAATTGCGAGTGGACTTCTTACAATCATGGAAACAGCCGTAACATGTCCACGGAATCGGGACACCAACTCACAAAGAGTCACCACAAGTGTTTACTTCGTTCTGCTCGACACTTTGTCTATATACTCAGTACCCCACCCACTCACCCACCCATGTGGTCGTTCCACGTACCTGCTGCTGCCACTACTACTCGATACCCAGCGCAGCATTTTATTGCTCTCACTTTTTTTCCACCGCCATGTCTCCGCCACCCTCACCGCCGCTCTAAAACCGTCGCCACAAAAAACGAAAAAAAAAAAACAAAAGCTCTGACTGCCATGTCAAACCAAGACTCCCCAACATTTCACTGGCACTACTCAGATTTCGACGACAGTAACTTTCAAATCCGTGGCCGCACCCTCTTCTTCGCGGTGGTTCTCTTTTGCGTAATCCTTTTCATAACCCTTATTTACTTGTACGCCAGGTGGGTCTGCCGGCTCCCTCCCTTCAGTTCCCGCCCGCGCCTTCTTCCTCACGCGCCGTCGGGGCCGCCCGCGCCTCAAGGTTTGGATCTGAATGCCATTAGCAACTTGCCCATAATTTTGCACCGGGCGTCGTCGGCGAATCCGAACGAGGGAGAATGCGCGATATGCCTTGGGATTTTTCAGGACGGTGAAAAGGTAAAAGTTTTGCCAGATTGCAACCACCGTTATCATTCCGAGTGCATAGACGAGTGGCTCAGAACTCAATCCAGTTGTCCGCTTTGTCGAGCTTCTCTCCGAGTTGACTCTCCTGTTTGAGGTCGCCCTGAGTTCCTTCCTATTTTTGGCTCTTCTTTTTTTCTTTATCAAGGAAGGAAAAAAAAAGAAAGAGCAGATACTACTAGTACAAGTTTTCCTTTTGTTTTTTTCTCTCCTTTTTTATTTACTAGGAATAATAATATTTATATTTGGTTGCGAATTATGTGCAGTTATATATATATATATATATCCTTTATATATATATATATATATATATTGACCTTAGTTGGACTTGTAAATATATCATAAGATGTCGTTTATCTGATTTAGACTAAAGTAGGGAGCTGGGGATAATTCAACACCACAATTTAATTCATAATAAAGAGCATGCTGGGGGAGCAGTACATCATCATTGCGTACCAAAATAATTGTATAAGCGCATGATTACCGCCTAACCTATAACCTACGCATTAGGTGCCACGCTAGCTTCATGAGATAATAGAGTGCTTTAAAAAAAATACAAATGAGGAAGGAAAAGCAAAAAAAACGGAAAGTACCACCACATTAATAAGCATTCTTTCGTTTTGATAAGGATTGAGTGGGAACAAATTTGATTAATTTATTATATACTCCCTCCGTCCCATTTTGATAGTCCTGTTTTTCTTTTTTTTTTGTCCCAAATTGCAGTCCACTTTCCAATTAAAGAATGTAGTTGTATTTTCATTTTTCTAAAATATCCTTATTCAATATAAGTTATTGTTGCTATAAATCTATCCCATTTAATGAGAGTTGATTCTTTTTTTATAATTAATTCAAGTTTACATAAAGTTGTACTCTATTTAATGTGAGGGTATTTTAGGAAAATAGCAATTTAAATTTACTTTTTTGATAAAATTAATTACTTTTTCTTAAACTGTGTGAAAAAAGAAACAGAATTATCAAAGTGAGACGGAGGGAGTACTCTTTTTGCCAACCTGCCGACATAAGATAAGAGCTAGTTAATGAACCAACCAGTTCGATTTGGTTTCATTTTATTTATGGCGTATGTTTCCGCACTTCTTCGTTGCATGGAGGAGGATAACTACAGAATAAACATGCGATGCAAAATGCGCTGGCAAAATGTGCTTATTTAAGTCGTGCATGGTGATTTTCCTCTTACCTATATATCAATAATAATAATCTTCTGGAGAATTGTACGACTTTAGTAGGATTTTCCAATTTCAGTAGTGGCTTCCAACTCGCCTATGGGCTTGCAAGTGGGGTATCAGAAATGTAATTAATTCCACACGGGTCAATGCTGAAAAGGTTTTTATAAAATAATATGTACACCTTTTTATGCAGCTTCGTACATACGTTCTTATCTTTTCATTATTATTTGCCGTGGGCCTTCCTAAAATATGTGATTTTAGGTAGAAATAGAGAGTAAATTGGACCAAAAATACATCATGATCATCTTCACTCTACTTGTCTTTCCCTCCCCCGTTTTACGCACTATGAACTTGATACCTAAAAAGATTATCTTTTTTATTGTTTTAGTTCACATACCGTGTGTGTTTTTTTTATCATTCTCTAATATTATTGTGTATTTATTTTGGTACAATAACCGTTTTAATCTCGTCCTCACTTATTTATAGTTAAGAAACACATGCATAATAAAGTTGTATTTAAACTCTTTAAAAAAAATGCTTTGGCTAAAAAGTTTAGAAAAATTTTGGAACAATAAATAATCTTTCAAAAGACACAGCTCTGGCCATGATGTGTCCAGGGAACAACATCCTGCAGCAAAAGCAACTTTCATAACAACACAACAATTGACGGAAACTACTCGACAGCAGGATTCGAACCTGCGCAGGCAAAGCCCAACAGATTTCGAGTCTGTCTCCTTAACCACTCGGACATATCGACGGTGTTCCAGTTTGCTCTCCCGATGCCTTAGTGCTCATATATAGATATCTTGCAACAAAAAATGTTTGAGAAACACGAAAAAACGCCCACCGTGGGGCTCGAACCCACGACCACAAGGTTAAGAGCCTTGCGCTCTACCAACTGAGCTAGACGGGCCTTTATGACCAAATGTTGACACCAATAAAAATCTTTTCCAAATTGCAATATTACAGCAGAGTTGACTGGCCTGGTGAAATGCGAATGAATAGTCCTCTTACTTTCTGCCATCTATGATCTTTTACAGCTTAACGCCAACCGTCAAACTAAACAGTACTACTAGTAAATAACACTAAATTCACAATGCCAATCGCCTGATGTATATATTTCTCCTCACTATTCGTCTTGTTAAGCACGTTGACTTCCTCATCCAAGCTTCTTAAACAATTCTTTGGTCTTTTGCGGTCTCAGTTTTCACCAACTAAATTTTCTTCACGGTTTTGCTAAAAAACAAATGTACGTCTTTGGGACCTCAGCAGCAGACTCATCCACCTCACAGCCAGCCTAAGCCCAAGGATGAGATTGGTACCCCCACAACACCACTTGACGCTCATGTGCTCATCAGTCCTGTAAAGGATTCCAGCAAAACATCATTGAGATCCTCACCAAATTCCTGCATCAACAATAGTCCTGCTACATACATTTCCTTGATAGGAGTTTTTTTTTTTTTTTTTTTGCCAAAATAATTCAGTTCTAGAGAAAATATTCCCAAGGTAACACAAGCTGAAATAATAATATATCTTTTCTAATGTATTTGATGCCACATTGACTTTTAATTCAAAAATCTATTTCTACATTTACATGATACCCCACCTCTATTTTTTACTCTCTTTTATTTGGCATTACGGGATAGAAATTGTTATGTGAGTTGCACCATCTACTTAAAAATAATAATATTTCTAAACTTTATTGTTCCAAATTAGCGCTCTTTATACAAGAATTTCAACATGGTTTAATCATTTGCCTTTGTTTTACCATTGATAGTAGAACGATTATTTTTTTTCAAGCATAAAAAGATTTTGAATTTGGACATATATTCTCCTCTTCTTTTCCAATTAATCATATAGCATGCATTATTGTATAATCATAGAAATTACTGACTTTTTTCATTTTTTTCTTTCCTCCCTCCTTACTGAGATATATACTTGAAAGAATAAAATTGCTGTGATAAATTCTTATAGTTTCTTTGTTTGATGCTATTTTTAAGATGCCACATAGTTATTTATTCAGATTTAGAAGTAATTTGGAAAAACTGAAGTACTACTAAGAAAGAATTAGAAGCCTTTTGTAAAGGGGCACAAGAAAAGGTTTGAAAAGTCTTATGCTAGTTTTTTTTTTCCCCTTTTGAACACTAATAGGTTATAAAGCGAAGTACTAGTATTGTGGGAAAATTTCGTAAACAAACTCACTTCGATCGCTCAAAAAGCGAAATCAAATCTGCATGCAATTCTTTATCCACTCTCTATTCTTTATCAGTTTTTTCATTACCCAGTGTCCTCCTAAAACTCCCATATGGTCCGATCCTATTTCTTCCTCTATTTTCGCTGAACCTCCAAATCACAAATCCTGGTAGAACCATAACTTTAAATTGCATAAATCATAGATTGCTTTTTCAGGAAAATTGATCCTTTCCCTAAATTCACATTCAGAGGAAACTTTTGGAGCAAATAACAGTGAATGTTGGGTGTATTAGCCCCAGTCCATAGCCATGGGTATCACCTTATTTTTGGCAGTGCATGGTTCACACGGTATGCCATCAACTGCTTCAAGAATGAGAAAGTAGCGAGGTGAGGCAGAATTGAATCCGAAAGCCAGCTTATAGAAAAATGCGTAGGACGCCTGCTAAAGAAACTCGAGCTAAAATAAACAGTATTACATCGACCCACATAACAAAAACAGTACAAAAATGTACTAACATGGACCACCACGTTTTCATAGAATACATATTATCCTCTGATTGCGGCCTACCAGCTGCAAAAAATTGCCTCCACTACCAAAGAATATTACAAAAATATTAAAAAGAAATATCCACACCCTACGACAAACAACACAAAATGGCATTATTTTTATGTAAACCTTCATCCAGGCCCATGAACTTGCTTGGGAAATATCGGGACTAAAATGATAAAAAGGTGTAACCAACAAACTCAATGTGTAAAGGGCCCAATCTGTCGGTTCCCATTTCAGTCAAAAGCACATTGCATTGCGAATTTCAGACCACACACCTTCACCCTCAATAAGAGCCCATGGGAGGCATTCCAAAAGGTGGCATTGGTGGCATACCCATTCCACTCATTGGTGGTGGAGGTGCTGAAAAACCTCCTCCCATACCTGCCCCTCCCATACCCGGCATTGGTGGTGCAGGCAAAGCAAGTGGCAGCAACTGAGCATACATATTCTGCAGTGAACAGAGAGCAAATTAGCACCATTAGAGGGAAAAAGACACCGAAAACAGGCAGTAAAACGTTGTTAAGACTTGGAGCTCCCACTCTCAGGTCAGACTCTATTTCAAAAACAAGAGCATCTTCCTCGTAAAGGAACAACAAGTACCTGCTGCTTAATAACGTCCTTCTCTTCATTCTCTTTTGCCCTTGCTTCATTCATAGCTTCAATTCTGTCCTTGACTAATTCATCAACTTTGCCAGTGTACTCACGGATAAACTGCATAAAAAGAAGCCCCAAAAAATTGACTGCTAAGCAGAAAGCAAACCACAGAAAATGCAAGCAGGTCCAGACATTTTCAAATGGAAAACATATTTACAAGAAGAAATATAATCGAATTTCAGTTGCAATACTATAGACACGCAAAGAAAGTGAGACCTGCAAGAGATACGGGAAAGCAAAGTCGATCATATTGTTCATCCAAGCAAGCTCAAGAGCAACATCCACACGAATCAAATCATAACAAACAAAGAGGCATGATGCGAAGCATTCCTTCTTTCCCTGCAGAATCACCAAAAAGTAATTAGACAATTGCTTCATGTATCAAAGTTCACAGGGGACTATTTTTGCTTCCTGACTTACATGAGCATTGTAAAAAAGCCTACCAAAGTGAGGGGAAGCAAAAGAAAAGAACATGCAAATAGAACAATGATGTGCATAATAAAAGGGTTCAAATCCTTTCTCAACATAGATCAAGAACTATTTTCCCAGAATCAACATCATGGGAGCTAGTTCAATGAAATATGGGATGCTGTGAAACAAGCTTGTACCGATTATTCACATGTTTACAAACACCAAACGCATTCCACAAACTAAAATTGCCAGCTTCATGGACATCATGAAGCTTCCCAGAAAATATACCTGTTCGATAAAGTAAACGAGCAGCTCCTCGGCAAGTTCACGATCTCCAGACTGAGAAGCAGTCTCCATTGCATCTTTGTACAGGTTGTCTTTCTTTGACAGTGCAATTGATTGCTTCCATCTACCGGCCTTCTTATAGATATAAGCAGCAACACGTCTCATCTCAAGCAACTCGTGTTTCTCAATCTGCACAAAAATAAGCAAATAGGCTAAGAAGTGATCAAACCCCAAATAAAAATTTTGTTAAGTGACAAAACAAAGCATTACCTTCTGTGCAAGGCCAATCTGATCAAAATTATCATGTAAATCAATTGATTCACGTAATCTGTCATAGTCTTCCTCCTCAACATAGATCTCATTGAGTGCCTCATTAACAGCAGAAACATTGTTGCTCTGAACTGCAACCATGTATGGCTTCACCAGTCGTAAATGGCCAGCCTAATATTCAGACAAAAATGCTTCAGCAATCAAATGCCTGTTTTCTCAAAATTGAAGCCAAGAAAATATTTACAACAAAAAAATAACATTACTGCACGAAGACAAACCTTTCTCATTATATCCACCACTCTTGTATGGTCAACACGAAGTGCAAGGACATTCAGAAGATCATTTATGAGATCAGGATGCTCCTGCAAGTAGAAATGCACTGCTTTGTAGTATAGCTCAACGTTTGCAACTTTTACTACAATGTCTTTGAACTGCATATGATCCCAAGCATCTGGCGAATGGTTCATGACAGTAGTGGCAGCATTATCAAATTCATCATATTGAATATACAAATAGGTAAGCTCTTTCCAGTGTTGCTGCTCATCACAAGCTCGGATAAGCTTGGGAATGTTAAGACGGGTAGAAAATAACTTGATATGCTCCATGAGCTTCTCATAGCGGTATCTTGCATAAAGGACTCCAAGTTCTGTAAATATGCCCATATGCGCACGCTCCAATCCCAAACCGCTTTCCATAAGAGAGATTAACTCGTTGAAGCATCCTCTGTTTTGGTAATACTCGCTGACTTCTTCAAGGTCATCCACCTATAACATTCACAAAAGAATAATTCTAAATTTAGATAAATTTTAATTTAATTGCAAGTTCTATTTTATTTAGGAGAGCTTTAACTGCTCCAAAAAAATTGAAAGAACTTCAATACATAATCAACGCCAAAAGTCGTTAGGCCCCCGGATTTTGTTTTAGCATAGGCCCCCAGATGTTATGTTAAGTGGGTCCAGATAACGACGTGACTGCTATTAATAGGTTATCCAAGGAGCAGAAATCAACAATACCTGTACAATAATATTAAGCCCACAAATCTGAGCCAAACGGAACTCCTCAGCATCAACACAAGCAAAGCAAACTTCTTTCCATGTCTTTGAGCTATTGGCCTTCCTCGCCGCATCAACAGCACCTTGAAATTGCTTCAGCTTCACAAGTGTACTTGCCAACTTGGCCCAGTTAGAAATGAAAGCAAATATGATCTTTGCAGCCTCATATAAGGCCTCATCATACAAGCGATCACCCACATTGGGAAGATTAGCAACATTTGGCATGAGAATAAATTCCTCAATATCACCCAATCTATCAATTTTGGCATATGCATAAATGAGCTCACTGTCCACCTTGGGCTCCTTTGCTTTCTGCCTAACCATCAGAAGATACTTCACCAAGTCATGGTAGACATCGGCATCTTCAGCGGCTCGTATCACCTCCAAGAATTCTGTAGCATCATCTGCACGGATGAAGGACTCAATTGCATCACTAACTAATCCCTCCCTGAGCTGGGCTTTAGCAACCTGGCTCCAAACTGTATCTTCCTCAACACGGAATGCAAACTCTACGGCACGGTTAATGTCTCGGATATTATCCAATAACACATTGACAGCTTGCACATTCAAATTGAACTTCTTGAAAATCGCAAAAGCCTCTTCATATAGTTGGCCCTCCACAGCCACTTCCCCCACTGCAGGTCCATCAAAGTTGTCAAGCCTGTTAATGTAGTCCATAACTCTAGAAGGATCAGCTTTGATGGCTGTCAAAATGAGTAGGTTTTGCAGATTGAAGTTTCCACTAAACGCAGAGTTTTGAAGCACAATCTTTTCAAGAAGCTCAATAAGTTCATGTGGAAGATCTGCTGTCATGAATGCTTTGACAGCAGCAGAAACTTGTTCAGGGCTCTTGCTTTCAGGCAAAGCAGTAGATACAACTTGGTCAATGAGTTGCCTCCTATATTCATTTTCAGGGTTCAGGACCTTCTCCCACAGATCACCGTCCATCCTTTCAACTACATACCTACAAAAAACAAGTCAAAGCATTACCAACCAATCAGCAGACCAAACAGCAAATTAAGCACAGAAAACCAACCAACCTGGCCTGCAACTTAAACAGGGAGTTCTTATTTGTTACATTGATGAGTTCATCATCACACTGCCCTCTCCGATAGGCAACAACAGCAAGGGTAGGATCACGCTTCTCACAGTATTTGCCCACGACACGTGAATCATAATATGGGTTGGTAGTGAGAAAGTGCTCAGGGTTATTATTACTGTCTATAATGATCTTTCCAAGTGCATTGTGCACATGCACATCCTGGCTTCCTTCGCTCACAAGATGCTCCAAAAATTGGGTAAGTAACCGAAGCCGGTTCCTGCAATCAGAAGTTCACAGTTAATAAGTCCACCGACATGCTAAGTAAAGGTTGTTTTAGCAACGAAAAAGCACCTTTTCTCACACTCGTCCACGAGAGGCTCAACAGGAAGAAGCGAACGGACAGAGAGAATCAAGCCTTTAATAAAATCTTCGGGACATTCATCGTCTAGCAGCTGCCCCACAACTAGAGGAGCATTTCCAGGATTGACCTATGTACACATGAAAAAAAGGAATTCAGCTTCAGAGTGTATGCACCATGTACCAAAAATTGTAGGTTCTCAAAAGCAACTGACCTTCTGCACATATCCTTCAATATACCGGAGCATGTTGTTTGTATACAGGTAGTGTGTAAGATCTGGAACAAAACCAAATCGATCGCACACATTTATTAGGGGTCTAGCATCCGGAAGCTTGGCTTCCATCAAGAAATTTTTAGTCTTCTCTGGGTCATAGAAATTTGATTCCCTTGTAACACGCTCAACCTCCTTGATCTGCCCTGTCTTTGCAGCTGCTTCAATATACTTAAAATGGATGTCAGGGTCCTCACTGCAACAACCAGAGTTTAAAATATAAAGGCAACAGACTAAAGACAGAGAAAATGGCCAAGTCAAAAACGAAGAAGAGTCACTTCATTTCCAACATATCTCACCTTGAGCTCAGATAAGACCCCAAGAAGAAGTACAATCCTTCATATGATTTGAATTGCTCAAAAATTTTTATACAAGGTTCAACACCCAATTGCTCACAATATTCTTTGGCAACCTGCAAGCACCGAGAGATTGGTAAGCTGCGTTCTAATGCAAGGTTTAGTTCAAGGGAAGAGCAGAGGAAGGGAAAGGAAGAAATCTACTGCTTGAAAGCAAGGAGCTGGAGACAAAGGTAACAAGAGAAACAAAGCAGCAAATCAACTACACTCAACTTCAATCCATTGCCCATTTATTTTATATTTTGAATCATTTAATTCAATTTTATCTTTTAATTATCCTCTCTGACAACCATCTCACACAATGGGAGTGTAAGCACTTGACCGTATTCACATCTCCCATACTTTGCATTGTCCCAATCAAGCCCTCTTCATGGAAGAGGAACATCTGTCTAACAATCAGGACCATCCATCAAAAATGGAAATTAAATCCACAATCCCACCCCCACCCCCACTTAGAGAAAAAAGAAAATATATATATAAAAACAGGTCCAACAACATTAACAACAAGAAGAAACATAATTTCAAGCAATTCCAGACAGTAAATCAACATATAGTTAGACATGGTACAATCACCTCAGCAGTTCACCATTGCCCAAAATTATTTTAAAAAAAAAAAAAAAAAAAAAAAAAACCTTTCCTGGAAAAGTAAAACAAAGACAGGAATATTTACCTGAACAATAATCTGAAGGTTGCCCCTCAAATTCACTAAAAGAAGGTCCTTCATGCACTCCAAAGCCCATTCTCGAGAAAGAGTCCCAAAGAATTCTACGAGACCCTGGAATACAACAGAACATATTACATCCAGTCCAACAATGCGCAGTTCATGTTGCTATCCAAAAAAAATATTAACCAACCTGCGGCTCAATTGCATGAGTGTTCACAATAACACGCTTTATATCTGGCAATTCAGTGTAGTGCTGCAAAAACAATTGAATGTTCAGGTTGATAGAAAACTAGAATAATGTACAGCAATACAAGGAAAAAATTTCATGAATGAAAATCAACCTGAAGAGCTCGAATATAAAGGCCAGCTTTTTCACAGAGCTGAGCAATGCGAGGACGGTCATAATGGCTAAACATACCATTTGCTAAAATTGCATCAGCCACATTAGGAAAAGTGACAAGATTGATTTCCAGGACCTATAAAGAAGAAAATTTCAAACATGTGGAAACCTAAAAGGATAAACAAATGGAAATTGCTTTGATTAGATTGTACTTAAGCAACCTTAGTTTGAAGATAAGCATGTTCGGGCAAATTGGGCTTCAGAACATCCAACAGAAAAGCTGTTGCCTCACGAATCATGTTTCTCTGGAGAACATCAATAAATGTTACAGAGAGTTGGATATTACAATATTAAAGAAAGTACAGCAAGCAGAGCACACGAAGCAATTCTCTAATAAAAGAGCACAATCTGAGAAAGTTAAACTAGATGATCAGAAATAGCATGCATTTTAACCTGAAGAAAGAGATCTGTTATAGTATTGTAGTCAACAGGACAACCTCCCTCCATTTGGGACATCATGAGGGCAAAATTAACAGCTCCCTGGAAAAGCAGATTAAATAAGTCATTCATCTTCACTACCATTGAGTACAACTACAGACGAATGATCTCATGCAATACCACGTTGACTAGAAGAAGAAATTTCCCAATTACAAACAAACTATTTTAAGAGAACTAACAGAGAAAGACTACACATGGAAAGTAACATCAGCCTGACACTAATTAAGTACATAAGCACTTGAAGAAACTGATGAACATAATCTCTCTATTACTATTCCATACATACCTGGGGATCTGAACGAAGAATTGTTTGCAGAAGGAAAAGATAATCGGGTGTATAGCCAACCTGTTTCAGCAAGATCAATCAATACATGAATCCTGCTAGCTAAGCATTATTATGAACATAGTAAAACAAAGTACACAACCAGTTACCATAACAAATCAATGACAGCAGTAAGAAACCAGCATTTGTCTGCTAGGAATCAGCAATATGGGCAAAGAAAGCATTCCATGCGTAAACATAAATTTAATAATGACACTAACCTGCTTGGAGTATATCAATATTTTGTCAAACTCCCTCCGTTCAGCAAAAGCTGCAACAACTTTTGGAGTTGCCCTTGCTTTTATATATATTTTAAGTGCAAGATCATTATCAACAGTCTACCAAAAAAATAAAATGTAAGTTAAAACTTACCAAAATGCTCTGCCAATATTAGACTGTTAACAACCAATAGATCATCAAAATTGCAGAATAAGCAGCAAATTGCAAACCTTCACAAGGTCACCCAGCTCCTCACTGCATTCAAGCTTATCCTCAGCCAACCAGTTCTCCAAAAGATTCTTCTTGTTCTGGTTGACAACAAGACGGGACAGCTCCAATGACTCAAATGCGTTCAGTTTTCCTCTGGTTAAAAGTGTCCCAAAGTACTGCAGCAAGGGTGGTGTTTGTCCAGCTTGGACGGGAACACTCTGCGAATAAGAAAAATTAAATGTTTGATATAATTTAGCATCTCCAATCAACTCCCCAAAAAAAATACCCATAGTTTAGATGAAAAGAGACAGTAAAATCAAATTGACATTACCAATAAGCAACCAAACAGAGACCTATTCCATGTATGCAACAAGTACCTGAAATTTTGCAACAGTATCAGGAGTACGAAGGATGCCTCGTGGAGATTCAGCAGCAAGCTCAGCAGCCTCCTTGTACTTTGTCTGAGCAAACAACTCCTGGAAACGCTGGACAACCTGAAACAGAAAATGCAAAAGTGTTTTCAGTAATGCATATCATCACAAATGAGTGGTGCTTATATCATATTATTGATTCAGCTATATGAATGAAGTTCTCCATCAACAGAGAGGTGCTACACGATGCTATAACACAAATACCCTTCAGAGGAAAAACTAACATACCAAATTCTCTGCACCAGGAAGATTCCCTCTTTTGGCAAGATTCACAGCAAGCTCTAGATTATTTAACTGAGAAAACAAAAGAAAGCATCAGAACTATGAATATTATATGGAAAAAAAGTTGAATCACTAGTTTTCAGAGTATGCAAGTACTAAACATACTTGGCCACTAACAAAAGGTACAATTGTTGCCTCATTCACAGTGGCAAGCAACACTTGGCCTCGTCTATTGATGGCATAAAAACCCCCCACAGATGTCGCTTCAGACGTCAAAAATATAGGATCTGGACTGATTCTATTTCTGTAAACTGCAGTAGCTGTTTCCAGATCGTATACAAAGAGAAGTCCAAGCTTTGTGATCACATATATCAAACTATATTTGTGGGAAATCTGTTATCAACCACCAATTTCTGTTAAACATGATATTTAAAACAAGGAAAAAGCGTCCAATTAAAAAACAAAATAAGAAAAAGATTATTACAATATACCTGCATAGCTACTGGAAAGTCATCAGCAAAATCTGGAGGAAAGAAAAGATCTGCTTGTTTCTTTGTAAAAGATGGCTTCCCTGCAAGCACTAGAAACAGTTAAACCACTAGAAAAGCCAAATTAGCCCAAAAAAAATATCCAGCAAACATAATAGGCCCTAAAATCATGCAACACATGCATAAACACCCAACATGCTTCCAATCACCACCCCCTTTTGTTTTTTTTTTTTGGGGGGGGGGGTATATATATGCAGCAAACTTAATTAAAAAGACAGTCCTATTCCCCAAAAAAAAGGAACACAGACATGACCATAGTTATATGAACTGCACTCTTGGAGCCAAAGAACTCACAAATATCATACTGAATAAGCAAAACCAAAAAAGTCAAAGGAGGCAAAGTGTTGAAAAATGACAGGATCAAAAGTCAATTTAAACACCTGGCTGTGCTCCAAGCTCAATAACATGCAATTTCGAGGAAATCTGTCCAGCATTGGAGGTTTTTGTTGCAAAAGAGATAAGAATGGAATCCTTATCATTTCCTGGTACCTGTGTGATGAACAGAGAAAAATCACACACACATAAACCAACTTGCTCAGGGAAAAATCAAGGCAACTCTACCACGTCAAACTATTATCAATACCCTGAAAGAGGCAAATGATGCAGCATGAGCTTCAAGTGCTTGGCTCCGCTGCTGATCCACAGAAAAGAGTTGCATACTTCCTTTTACCAGCTGAGGCCTCTGTTACATAGCAAGTGCGCCAAAGAAGGTAAAGAATCAAAGATGAGCCAAAAAAGGAAAAACCAACATGTTCATTATCCTAAAAAGGCAAATAACAACAAAATTAATGTCCTCAAGAAGAACAGAAGGAACCAAAGGGAAGGAAAAATGAAAAGGATTGGGAGGAGAACTTGGCAAGATAGAGATCATAGAACAGGGCAAAGAGATCAAAAAAACTGGGAAAATATCACCGAGATAGCACAGAAACACCAGCTTAACTGCTGAAACCATACATTTAAGTAGTAGCTTCCAGCACGAGCGCAAGCTTTAGATTTCACATACGAGATAAGACTACACACCCTTAGCAAGCTTGAAAATCATAAGTTAAGTGCCATAATTAATCTTTTGCTCAATTATAATTCATTTGGCATCTAATAACTGGTTACTCAGAAAACTTCATCATCGTACCCCAAAAATTCACAGGCAGATATTTACATAAAACTCACACTCCATAATTCCATAATATGATTGCCGACAAGATGCAGTTCACTCTCTCTTAACTTGGATGCTTGAGGTATGAAAGGTTCAAGTCATTAGTTCAGTAGTTGCAATCATTCAGTGGATACTCTTCACTACCACATTCTTTTAAGAATGCCCGATGAAGATCCTTCGCGGCAATACTAACTGACCAAACATTAGAATGACACCTAGAATAACTAATGCACGAGAAATAGCAGGAACAGGCTTCTTAAACCACAAGAGTTAAATCCATAAGCTTCGTAAAATAGTTCAAGGATAACCTCTAGTATAATAACACTTTCACTACAGAATCTCCATCACTACTAAAAGAAGAACAAAAAGAAAAACATACAAGAACCACATATGCACAATGTTGGAGTTACAAAAGCAACAATAAATAAATCGAAAGAGGTTAAAAAACATATCAATGCATTGGAGATGACAATCAAGATATTCACCACAACTTCCAAACCTAAGAAGAAAAGAGAAGTGCTCAAAATCCATATACAAGTTGCTTCAAAAACAAGAGACAACCTAGAAGCATGCCTAGTACAGGAGCAAAACAGTTTCCCAGTATGAACACAACAAACCTCAGGAGATCCAGGTGCAATTCCAATCAAAACCAGCCACTTTTCAGAAGGATCACATTTATAATTGATTATCTGATTGTTGGATAAATTAGCCGTTCTATCAAACATCTTTATAGGTTCAGTGTCACCTGCAAAGAAATGCACAAAAACCAAATAGATAAATCCCAAGAAAATTTGTGTAAGTTTAGCATGTACTGCATGTACAAAATCAGAACGAAGAAAAGCATACCATCAATAGACCAATGATATACTGATGTTTGTGTGACCAAGCCCAACATCTTTTGGGTAATCCACTTCCAAAATACAACCTATGGAATAAAGTTCAGAGAATAAGCATGGTAACATGAAATGACTAGCACTCCTAATTATGACAAATCATAATGTAAACTAAAGGTATACAGCATATGAAGAACAACGTAAAAATGCGACATAACAAATGAAAATAAACTGCCAACATCACATAATAAAAGCAGTTACCTGCTCAGGCATCTGATATGATTTCATTTTTGCTTTTGCCTCGATGTTAAATATTTGCAAATGATCTTGAGTAGTTCCAGGAAGTTGAGCTACAGACAGGAAAATCTTGCATCAGTAAAACATTCAACCTGAATTCAAACTCTCATATTCCCACACATACTCAAGATACTGATGAAGTTAACAGGACACAGTACATGAAGAAATTAAAACAGGATGTAGTAGATGAAAAAATTTTAAACATAATACCAGGAACAGCGAATGTAAGTCATGGTATCTGATACATATAGTGTATTTAAAAGGTAGAAATTTCTAAACAAAGAAAGTAAAAAGAAACTTGAGCCTGGTACTTATTAGGATGGTTAAGTATATCAAAGTTGAACTATCTTGCACAAGGATACTAGTTAGATGATGGGTGTGACAGGATGTACAGTTCATTTGCTTCTACTATATAAAAATGAAAAACATCATACACGGGCTGATATATAGCCTACTAATGCATTGCCTGATCAGAGCAAAGCCATTTGTACTGAACAAAGGCAATACACCTTGCCATGCACTGAACAAAGCTAAGACGTATGGTTGGGAATAACTTGAAACAGGCAGTGCAAAATTGATAAAAATTATCACGAGTCCGTACGCTATGCTATGCTGACAAGGGAAGTAATAAAAGACTAAAGTTTTAAATTGCTGATGATCCTTTTTTTGAACAGAAGATGAACATAATATAAAATTCACCAAAATCTATATGCAAGGATATGTCCACGATAAGAATAAATATCATGCTAGAAAATGGATACTAAGACCATTAGAAGGCATTTCAGTTTCAGTTCCCATCTTAAATATGATACATGCCACTTATGCTGCCTTCAAAATATCAAGCAGCAGGGAGAGTCAAGCATGGACGCTGAATAAAATCACCCCATGCAACTTAACACTAATCATTGCATCATTTTTTTTTTATTTTTAGAATAAGAATTAGAAAGATAACCTATGCCACCTCATGACCTCTATTTCAAAATATCCTTCCATGTCAAACCCTCTTTTAATAGTGAGTTGCCCTTTGTTAAGGAAAAATGTTGTAGGGGATAGAGGGCATACATACAGCCAAACCAACACACAGACTGAAAACACCTCCTCTAAGCTTTTCCGATGCAACATCAACTATGCTAGTAAACAAGTCTGATTAAATCAACATAAAAAATGAATCAAGGTCAGCGAAAATACTTAAACATGAATTCCATACCTTTTAAAGCTAATATTCTAGTATTAGGATTCATAAGTGCTGAATCAGCAGTAATTGGCCTCCTCAAAGGTTGCATTGGCATATTCATATCAATAATTACAACAGAGTTTTGTGGCGAAGTCTCCCGTATGCATATATATTTATCAGATTCCATGGTGACGTTGGTAAATGTGATGAACTGCGGATTGATCCCTATGCTGGTCAACTGCAATTCCACGTCAAAACACAAGACAATTTCAACACAATTGATATTCAAATCCCATATTCTCAAATATAATACGCGAAAAGAGCTCAAAAGGCCAAAAAAATTCGCCTCGAACTACATCCTTAAAACGACCGATCTGAAAGCAAACAAAGCCAGACAGATCTAAGCTAAAATTGCCGCAATTACAAGTGACAGTAAGCGAAAATGACAAACCAAATCGAGCAATTCTACATCCGATACTACAAATGTAAAACGGATAATTAGGCATGTGACCGTTGCAATGAAGTCTATAAGACTGAAATTGGAGAAATCAAAATTAAGTACATCGCAACTGATATAGAACTCTTCAAGAACATCAAGGCGGAATAGAAAGGTTACCGTAAGGGACTCTTTCATTGTGATCGGAGCGTTAGCAGCCGCCATGGTGGCGAAATCGAAGCTCCGAGATCAAAGCTCCGGATCTGAGAACGACGTAAATAAATCGCTAATCGAAAGCTTGTCAAACGACAGCGTTTTAGACCACTCAAAACGCTGTGAGATCTGAGACGGGGACGAAACCCTCGGACCCTCTCACAAAGCCAGCAATATTTTAGAAAGAAACACAGGGAGAACTGTGAGAGGAAACAAGAGAGATCGAGAGAGAGAGAGAGAGAGTAGAGGAGGAGAGAGGGTTCTTCTAAAGAAAGCAAATGAGTGCGCGATGGCAGTGCTCATATATTTTCCTTGGCCGTATAATTCAATACCATATATTAAATAAATTATTTATTCGTTGTTTGGAATTAAAGATGGGATATTTTTGTCGAAAATTAGAGCAAGCGAGATCCAATCTGGACCGAGCGGCCGAGGGGATGCATATATACTTATTGACAAAATAACAAAAAGGCAAAAAAAAATCTAGGATTAGTGAAAAGACGTGCTGAAAGACTTTGAAGATTGACGCTACTGGCGCCCGTATTCGATTTCGCAGGTTCACCCGTGCAACTTTTACTCTGTTTAAGGGCCTCAATTTTTTCGAAATGAAGTAAATTAAGAAATGTACATTTAGGATTTTATTTAGACTACATGATTAATTAGATGTCTTAACGATTAAGATACTTGTATTTAGGATGGCGATCATAACACGGATGCCTATCCATGTAGCGCTAGTAAGTACTATGTAGTAACGAGCTGAATTGCAACCTTTCCTTCGCAACCTGTTGTAGATTACGTTTTTGATTAATTATCCCCATTCTTATGGAAAAGGGATAATTAATTTGCAAGTTATGGGCCTTATTTGGCAGATAAATTTTTTGTCAAGTTTGTCTAGTATAAATTTTTTAAAAATTTTAGCTATAGTATCCTTAAAAAATTTTCAAAGTTTTTAAACTATACACTTCAAAATATTAAAAAAAAAAAACACATTTCAAAAATTTTTTAAAATCTTTTACAATAAGTTACAGTAAAATTTTAAACAAACACCTAAAAAACTCACTTACCAAACAAGGTCACTATTTCGGAGCATCTTTCGTGTCCAAAACCGGTTGACAGAAGTCATATTACGAATCAGCCCACCATGTAAAAATTACTGTAAAAAACCAAATGCCTATCAGTCATCCACTTGAAAACACATCTCAGTGCTCCAAAAAAGAAAAAAATTACCGCGTTCTTTGGAGTTACGTTATCAAAGTTTCTGTGATGTTTGTGGCATGAAATGATAATTTAAAATATATTTGAAAATTAGTTTTTAAAAAAATGAAATATGTGCTTTCGCAAATGGGCAAGCATCATTTTATCAGACTCATGTTGAAATGGTAGAGACAAGTCATTTTAGCTAAGTTTAACCGGGTTGGGTTTTGCTTTATTTATGAGGGGATGGGTGTTAAGACAGTTTTCGCCGCTCATCATTCATGAAAATTGATATAGTCAATAGTAATGAACTTGGAGCCGAAAAGAACAATAACATGAGATTTCTCTCTTTGTAGCAGTGGTCCCAATTTGAATGACCAACCACTATTCCAAACAAGAGATATCTTTACTCCACATAAATAGCTAGTGTAGTGTTGTATTCTCGTAAACTATGGCTTTGTTTGGATTGGGCTTTATTTCTCAAAATTTATTTGCTTACATCATCATTACAATTTCCAATACACCTTTTTACCTTCCCAACTATCCTTTTATCTCACATACATCACATCACAAAAAGTGCTACAGTAAAAATATCTCTAATAATTCACAATCCAAACAGACCTTATAATTTGTCTAATCTAACATTCCCTTGATTAACGGCAAGCATTAAGATGCATAAAATTGCAATTTCTAATTAATACTATGGCAAGTCCTCTAAATATAAATAAGCAAAAGCGAAAGTCGTTCAAAACATCTCTCACGTGAAGAGGGGTTAATTTCATTGGTAAACTACTTTCATTTCTTACTTTTTAAATATTAAGGCTCATTTGGCATTTAAAGTTAATGGATTTAGATCTTAACATGTTCAAATGCATTTGATAACAAAAATTTGAACATCTGAACTAATTAACTGGCACTAAATTTTCTAAATAAAATTTGTTCCCAAAATTAAGTGATAAACTATTCACTTATCACTAAATGTGATATACATTCAAATGTATTAAATTTAATAATTAACAATTCAATAATTTAATGAATTCAAATTTTAAATTTCAGTTTTCAAACTTTAGACCCCGTTTGGAAAGTGGGTTTTTTTTATGTTTGTCTAAAGTTTTACTGTAGATTACTGTAGAAGTTATAAGAAAAAATTTTAGGTTGAAAAATTTTTTTATTTCTTCTTCTTCTCTCTTCCCCCTTCCCCGGCACCTCTCTTCCTTCCTCCCGTTGCATCAGTTGCCCCTCTGCACCTCTTTTTCTCTCCCCCTGACACCTCTCCCTTCTCTCTCCCCCGGCACCTCTGCCCTCTTCCCCTCCCTCTCGCCCTCCGACGCTAGAGTTGTTGAAGTCATGGAAATTTTTTTTTTTTAGCTTTGTCTCCTCCCGCCACCAGCCATGGGTTTTTAGCTTTGTGCGCGACCGGATTGCAACTAGCGGGAGGGGGAAGGTGGGGAGGAGGCAGAGGGGAGAAAGAAAAAAAAAAGAAAAAGAAAAAAGAGACATACACCAACAGATCAGTCAAACGGGGAGGGGAGAGAAGGTGAGGGAGAGGGAGAGAGGAAAAAAAAAGAGGAATGCTAGCAATAACAATCAGAATAGTGACCGGCACCGGAAGCGGTGGTAGAGATGGTGGCCGGCGACGGAGGACGTGGTGGGATGAGAGTGGAAAAAGATGAAAAGTTGAAGGGAAAGTTTTTTGTGTATTATTTTGAAGTGTATAAGTTAAAAGTTTTGATAAATTTTTTGGGGTTTCTGTAGTAAAAGTTGTTAAAAAATAGTATTATACAAATTTGCTAAAAATTTGAGGTTCCAAACAGGCCCTTAATTTTATCAAACGTACCCTAACTTTAAAGTGCAAAAAGTTCAGATGTCACATTTTAAAATAATAAATAATTATAGATCGAATCATTTGTTCAATTATGCAAGTAAAATGAAATGTGGATCTAGTCATTTCTTTTTTTGCCACTAAAAAAGAAAGATAGAAAGATCTGATTCTTTTGCCACTAAAAAAATTAAATTTGATCATTTTGTACTTAAAAAAATGAATACATGTGAATTACATGATAGATTCAGGCTAAAAAAATAATTAGCAATCTAGGTTGAAGCTAGATTTAGTTAACTTAATTTTGTTAGGAACATGAAGTCAATATTTTAAAAGTGAGGCAACATGAGCATGTTTCAATAGTAGATTATTTGAAACAATCTTTTGAAAAAAGGAAAATGCATTGATAATGCTTTAAAGGTGATGGATGAAATATTCCTTTTATGAAATATGAAAACATTTTGAACAATTTTCTCAAACTAAATATAAACACCACTTGTTTATTTGCCTGTTGAATATGTCATTGGTTATTGAAACACGTTTGAATAAAAAACATCATTTAAAGATTGCAAGCAAAATTTGAAGCATGAATACCAGGCAAACTGGATGCTTTTATTCCTGTTGTTTAGAAATTTTGGATGCTTGTATGTTATACTGTTGTATGCCGCTTCATCCGAAAAAGAAATTTGTGCTTGTGCTCACTTTGTTTGGTAGTGATATAATTGAAGCCACCATTGCATTGAACCCATTAGACGCTTGTAATAGGGCTAATTTTTATAATATACTTGAAACTTTAATTTTAAACACTTTATACTTTAAATTCTTAACTTTAAATATTTTATACCATAAATTTTTAATTTATTTCATTTAAATCCAATCAATGATAATATTACCAAAATTAACTAGATAAATAACGTTCAAATTAATGATAATATATTGCTTTGTTCTAGTTGTGATCCCTTTGCTATGTTTGACCACTTTCAACATGTTATCATTATTTTTTGTGGTTCAAATCATTGATAAAAGACAATATAAATTAATACTCTTACTGTCTCACTTTGATAGTTTTTTTTTTTGACGCAGTTTAAGAAAAATTAGTTAATTTTATTAAAAGAATAAATGTAACTTACTATATTCCTAAAATATCTTACATTGAATGGAGTATGGCCAATTAGCTTTATATTAAATAAGTTAAGTTATACTCAATAACAACCTACATTAAATAAGAGCATTCTAGATGAATCACACGCTAACAAAATTCTTCAATTGAAATGTAAACTATAATTTGTGATAGATGAAAAAGGAAAAACCTATAAAAGTGGATTGGAGGGAGTAATAACGTATCATTTTATTGTAATTGTGATATTTTGACTCCCTTCAATCACTTTCAGCAAACTATCATCAATTTATAAGGCATTTTATGCCTTTGATTTTGTTAATTTTGTCATTGACTAGACTTAAATGTTACAAACTTGAGAGTTTGTGGTACCAAAATTGAGAGCTAAGAGTGAAAGACATTTAAAATTAAAGTTTAAGGTGTAAAGGGAAGTATAGTATTGAGTATAGTATTAGCATCAAGCTCGCATGCCACAGCGTTAGGGGTGGGCACGGGTCGGGTACCCGCCCCCGAATGTCAAATGGCTGACCCCACCCTAACATGTCGGGTCACTACTTTTTTGACCCTAATCCGCTCCGCTTGCTCTCGGGTACCCGATATTCGGATACCCGAAAAATAGGGGCGGGTCATAGGGTACCCGCCCCTATTAAAGAATGCAAATTGCTGTATGAATGCAAAGACAAAGACAATAGCAAAGACAAACAAATTTGCAATTTCATCTTAGAAGATGAACCTGCCGTACGTCTAGCCCAAGACAGAGACAAAGACAATAGTAGTATTTAAACCATTTAGTTCCACACCAAGCCATAAAGTTAGAAATACAACACCAAGCCATAAAGTTAGAAATGCAACAAAAGTTCTCAATTCCAGCTACAATCACCTTAACCTTCTACAACACATTAAGGAGTACAATCTTCAAGAATCTTCAATCTTCAACACTTGGGCTTGTAGCTGTAGTAGCTGTATTATCCCCTGTACTTGACATCTGAAAAATTCAAGAAAAGCAAGCAGAAGTCAAAGTCTCAAATAATGGCTTGAGAAGCTAAAGCAAGATTGGTCAATGCCATGCATCCACCCCTGATTCTTGAACTAAAATTGCAACCCCATATTTTCAAAGCAAATTACAAGCAATCCAATCAAATCCCAACTAAAAAGATTTTCTAGTGAGTTGCAGAGCTATGCATAATAATAATACTCCTACATTTGTTTAGTGCATATCAGCACTGATGCTCCATTAAATTGTAGCCATTCAACGCAAAAAACCAATTTCAATTCCAATTCCAATTTTCTTGTGCTAGTTCTAAAGAATTAAGAAAACATGACAGTAGAGAATCAAGTAAAAATGATATCACTACTCTATAAAGAATGGCATTTTGAAGGCAGTAATTTACTCCCTATTTGAGTGCAGGGATCCTTTCTTTCGCACCCAATCAAATACAGAGGAGGCACTGATACATATATTAGATGTCCACCGGCTGCTTTAGCTTTTAACCAAACAAATTTATTCAAAATAAAAGTTTTTCCTAATCAATATCCACACATTCCTCAAGAAAAATTCCAACTCCACATCGTTGCCAAAATCAGAAACCTATCAAAACATGAGTTAACAGCTCCATATCACTTCCTCAGAGCCATCGCATGAGTTGCAGAAAGGGCAATCGTGAAATTCAAAGCATGAGAATCAAGCAACATTTTCACTTTTAAGTATCTGAGTCTTAATTTTTGTTTTGCATTTCCAATGTCTGTTTTTTGGTAGCTCTTTAACACTAGTTTCCTTTTATTAGTGAATGTAATTATGTAACAGTGATGATATGAAGCTTTTCCGTGACAAATGTAGGTGCAATCATGTTAACACTTCCCAAAATAAAAATTACCTCCCAAAATTTTTACTAAAATTTACTTTTGGTCATTTCTTCAAACAATTTGAGAGCATAAAAAAGATTAGCAGGTCCAAGTTCAATTTGAGTCATGGTTGACCCAAAATCTTTCAACAGATGAAACAAAATTTTAACCATTCATAATGACAAAATGATAAAAGCAAATAAGCATGCTAATCAAGAGCAATGAAAAGCAATTGGCATGTGATTCATATAAACATTTGAATTTATTAAAAGGAAATTTGGGATAGAAGGCAGAAAGACCTTTATAGGGCTATTCTGATAATGGTTCGACAGATAGTGGTGGATTCCAACGACGACCAGCGGCAACTCTTGCACTTCAGCTCTTCATTTTCCTCTCGTCCTTTTTTATTTTGGCTTTTTTTCCTAGTTTTTCTTTTCTTGATTTTTCCTTTTTGAATTTGGATGGAATATAAGAGTTTAAAGCTAAGATTGGAGGACTTTTGGAGGTTGGATTAGATAAAGATTGAAAAGATGGAAATGGTCTATAGATTTTTGTGGCTGAAGTTTAAGGGAATGTGCAAAATGGAAGCTGAGGTCTCTGGTTTAGTTTGATTAAGGCTGTTGATAATGAAGGTGAAGAAGTTGCGGCGGCGCTGAAGTGAAGACTGAAGGCTGGAGTGTCGAGTGTCGACTGAGATATGTTAGGAACTTAGGGTTAATAACTTTAAAATATTATAAATTTGTCCATATATTTTTTAATATTTATAAAATATACCCCCGGGTCGGATACCCGCGGGTATTGGATTTTGTGATCCGTATCCGTATTCGAATTTTATGGGTACCCGACCCTATCTGCTCCGCTGATAAAAATAGGGTCGGATACCCTAATTTTCGGGACGGGTCGGAGCGGGTCGATCGGGTTTTTAGATTTTCGGATTTTTTTTCCCACCCCTACACAACGTACATGGTACTTGATTGTACTTCTTTCGTTCACTTACACGAGAAGCCAATCGATGAACTTGCAATAATGCTCGTGGAGGTTAGCAACATGGCACAATAATGTAGTTCATTTAAGCATCAAAACAATTTTTTGAGTCACAACCTTTTTGAATATACAACATCAATCTTCAGTTTTCAATAGACATGTTTTCTCTTTTTGGCAAATAATTGCACTCATATTATTGTGTAGCATCTTCTCTTCTTCTATTTTTTACTTGCGTTAAAAGGATAGCACCCAAGCATTCGATAGTCAACCACCAGCCTTTGGGCTGGTGGCTAGTTTGGTGGGGGTGAGAGGCAAGGGTTCATAAAAATGTTACATTTAAATGATTTGTTTCAAAAAATTCAGGCGGTGCGTTGTGCACTCATTTTGTCCGGTGGTGGTTCAGTCCCCTCCGAGTTATCCCTGAGCCTCCTTAAGTCCGCTCCCTCTCCATTGTTGTAGAATGGATTAGATTATATAACTGTTGTCGTCTCCGGAAAACAAAAGTATTCGATAGTCTCTCCTTTGTAAGGAAATTTTTTTTTTCCCATACACGTAATAGTCTCTCTTTTGGTAGACTTTTAGTTACCAATTGTAACTACTCTTGAAAATTGAAAAAGAAAAATTCTATAAACATTGATATATTTTGTGCATTAATCTTTTATACACTGATAGTGTATGCACTTTCACTATTGAATGCATGACACAAAAATTGAATTTGAATTTGAATATCAAATTTTGTATATATATTGTGTATCCAACCATAATAGTGTATACATTGTCAGTGTATATAAGATTTACTCATATTTTGCAGCAAAACAAATGAATGAAAAAAACCATAGTTTTTTTTACGTAAATTCTCCACAAAAAAGGCATCATAATATTAAATTAATTATGTAATAATCAATATCCAAAGTGCACACATGTCAAGCATGCCTACATTACTATTCTAAGAGTTTTCACCTGACTTTAACTACTGGGCTCTGCCTCTTCCAATGAAATAAGCGTTTCCAAGAAATTAATTTCATATTTTTATCTTTGAAAGTTTTGGTTTGGTTTCTAAAATTGGATTTCTCTTCTTCTTAATTTTGGACTTTAAAGAGTTGACTCAATGTTGTTGTATGAGAACTTATGGACTTTAAAGCTTCGATGCAATTTGGTCTCGCACGAAAACTAAAGGAGTTAACTGCATCCCTGAATTGGGCCGAAGTTAGAATCAGCGGTTCTATTGCGCGCCAAATTCTCAGGGATGGCGAAGTGATAAACTACATCCTACGTTCCCAGCACATTTATTTGGCAAGTTAAAGCGAACTCCACCATAGCAGTTGGCTGTTTAAAAGGAATTTTGACGGGAAAAAAAAGTGCGTGCAAATTTTTAAAAATGATAAAAAAAGAGCGCTAGTTGTTACAGGCTAACATTAATTAATAATTATCTATATAAAAAGTTAATAATTATCCATGTCAAATCTTCCTCCTTTTTTTTTTTCTGTGATAAGCTAACATTTATTTTGGCCAATAACGGAAATCTAAAAAGTGACACAAAAAACTAATGCCAAACTCTCTTATCTTTGACTCTTTGTATGTTACATAGGAGCATTGATGATAATATAACACAAATTAATGAGATATTTTGAATTGGAAATAGAAAAGTAAAAAAAAAAATCTAAAATAGAAGACCTGAAAATGGATTAACTTGGAGCATTTACTTTTGCATAGTGCTCATATTACTCCACAAGAAATGATTGATGTGGTTCCGTGAAACTGATGTAAATCCTCCACCTGGCCTTAAGACTATTGCTCATGTTTCTTCTGAGAGAACAAAAGCTATATATGAAAGAAAAAGGTCGTTCTAGACTTCTTGTGCGCATAATATGCCTTGCTCTGCTATCATAAGTATTGTGTTGCCGTAATTGGCCCGTCAGTCAGGATGGCCGAGTGGTCTAAGGCGCCAGACTCAAGTTCTGGTCCTCGTGAGAGGGCGTGGGTTCAAATCCCACTTCTGACAAACAACCTCTTAGTAGAGCGGTAGCGTAAAATTCGGGTATGGTTTCAAGTTTTTTTTTTTTTTTTCCAAACAATTTTTGTGTCACAAGGACAGTGGTGGGCGGACATGCAGTATCGAATTATTTGGAAAAAATTATCTGCATCAGCAGAACAAATTTTGATTTTTTTTTGTTGCAAATTTTGGTAACCAAACAGCTGCGATTCGTGGCTAAAATGTGCTCAGGAGATGAGTAATGATGTTAAAATTTTACAATTAATTAACCTTTTCCTAGTGGGCTCTCACAGGAGGATGCAGTCTTTTCATCTACTGATCTACGCATTTGCCGCAAAACCTAGTGGGAATCAGTCACTAAGTGGCAAACCCCAAATGTGTATTTGTGGGATTCCATCCGCCAGAAAGCAATAAGCGGATAAGATTGTCAAAATTTCTGGGATCAATTGCCTCACAGTCACAGCCTACCAAAATTCCTATGTACGTTGTTAAAGTCGTCCCAAGTCCTGTTGAATGGTGAAAACATTGACTCGCCGTCCATGTGAATTATTCCAAAGATCGGGTCCAGATTTGCAAAAGCATGCTAGCATATCAGAAAGATTGCTCTGCAGAAATAACTTTTGGTATTTCAAATTTTTGGAGCAATGAAACCAAAAAAAAAAAAACTTTTGGTCTTTAAATTTTTATTTTGCAGTGTTGCAGAATGATAAGCCCAAATATTTTGTAAATTAGTATTAACCACCACCACTAATTCGAGTTTTAATTTCTTCAATTTTCCCTGTTTCCTCAAATCATTCAAGTTGAAGTTTAATTCCAGTGGGTCTTCATGCACGATTTTAGACGTGAAACGTGCGTCTGAGGTCAACAAGCTGCACATTACATCATAAATTTTTTAGATGGAAAGAGATGAAGGGTCCGTTTGTTTTGGTTGAAAATGTTTTCCAGGAAAATATTTTCTTAATTTTCCGTGTTTGATTGCACAAAAGTTACTGAAAACTCATCTTATGGAAAACAACTTCCCTTCCAAACTTACTGAAGTTGTTTTCCGAAATGCATGCATCTTGCCTGTAGTATGTTCCAAACTTATTGAAATCATCTTGTAGTCTGTTCTTTTTTTTTTTTAGTGTAAACAGGAGGGTTCAAACCCAAGACCTCTTCCTTACACTCCCTCCTCCGTACCACCCAACCCTCCCCCTAGTATATTCAAAATAAAAAAAAAATCTCATCCTGCTCATCCTATGCTAGTAATTAATTATGTATAATAGGTACATTCTTTTCTAGAGAAACTTTCAGCAGTGAGAGTGCAAGATATATGTCACAATAAGCATTGCATGTGATTGATATTTGACACTAAATGGCCAGCAATTTGTTTATTGCTTAAGGAGATATTTTTTATTCATATATACATTTCTCCAAGATTTTTTAAAGTTAAACAATGAGATAAATTTTCTTATTTTGCATGGGAAGAAGTATGTAGTTATAATGTGTAAAAAGTAAAGATAGAGATAAAAGTGAAAATATTTGAAAGGTTAAACAAACACCAGAAAAATAAAGTAAGAAAATATTTTCAATAAGCTAGACCAAACACCTGAAAATGATGAAAGAAGTTATTTTCACGAAAAATATTTTCTCAAGAAAAACATTTTACTTTCAACAAAACAAACCCGAAAGGTGCGTCAAATGCATCCCTAATACACAAACTAGTTGGGCCGTTCCGCGTTTTTACTTGCTATACGTCTTGACAGGGTATCCATCAAAGCTCGTGCTTCAGACGCACGGATTCGTCCAGCCGCCAAGGCTGACCAACGCGGCCCAACCGTCCGTGGACCAATGAAATTTTCCTCCCATCAGAACCAATTTGTATATCTAGACTTCAGAGTCAGACAAAACCACGAAAACGATTTTCCCATGAGATGGAAAACGCGAAAACGTGCTTAATGGGTTGCTAAATTGCTAAGGTCAACCTGGAGACTGGAGTAAGGAATCATGATCATTTTCCTTTTTTTTTTTTTTTCATTCTGAAACGTGAAAGTGCAACTAGCGAGAAGTCAAACATCATTCCCAGGTACATACATGCTAGGACCTTATCCAGCCTTCAGAAACCAAAAAATGGCATGCTGTACCAAATATTTTAATTACATAGAACAGTTAAAGGTGGCAGATGGGCAAATTTAAAATTGGATGGTGCGCATTAAATTTCGGAACACAAATTTTTACAAGTGAAAATTTTTTTTATGTTACTGTTTTAAGGTTTACTTTGGTTATATCAGCGTTTACATTGCACTTGCACCGTGCAATTATCACTGATAATAGCTGACACATTATTGTGTCTGGAGCAAACCCCCAAACAACGACCAAAGGGGAAAAAGAATCAACTGATAGCACATTTATCTTAGCGGACAACTACAGAAACCAAAAAAGCCAAATGACCAACTGAAGAAGAGGCAAATTTCTCTTCTCCGACTGTATGTACTAGTATGAAATTTGGAATTTGTGTCCAATTGCATAGCTTCATTTACTTGCAATGGAGTATAAAAACAATGGTGGAAATCCAAATGTGCAGTATATACACGGTATGACCATTGTTGTCAATGTACTAATTCCAGACCTCAATGGTTCCCATGGTGGCGCACCGCTTGATCTCACCCATGTGCTTAATCACCTTGCAGTTGCCTTTGTATTCTATACCCAAATTACTTCAGCCCCTTGCATAACTGATGGAATAAAATGACCTAACTGAATCAACATGACACTGATATCATCCGTAGAGCCTCTCTCCACTGACAAATCGACAAGCTTTCTGCAAGCAGCATGTCGATCTGAATTGTCAACTACATTCATACATAGCGGTCGAACTACATCTACAGCCTCTTGGTTGCTAACCTGAAAGTATATCCATAAAGCAGAATTAATATCCTAATTTTTTGACATCACCAGTTTACAGCTTTTAAATGCTGTACAAGAAAACATCATACGAAATCCATTTTGACAACTTACCTTGTCCCAAAGGCCATCAGAGGCCATGATTAGAAATTCGCATTCCGGTCTGATCTCTACGATCTTAGTATCTGGTCTTGGTATCACCCACGGTTTAAGATGGCGATCACCGAGTCCTCTCGATACAGCAAGAGATCCCTGTATTCTCCAAACACCATGGCAACAATCCACATAGCCACCCTACAAAGAGGACATTACAAATCAAATGAGCGAACACATGGAAGATTCTATGTTTTTCTTTATTGAAGAATTATGATTGTTTGACTTACCAGGCCCTCAATTCTCTCTCTTTCGTCCTGCCTGGAAGGCCTGTGATCAACTGTCAATGCCTCTGCAACTCCGCCCCGGCTCAAAACAGCACGACAGTCTCCAGCGTTTGATACCACAAGATTGCCTTGCTGTATCAATGCTGTCACGCAGCAAGTCCCCCCACTGATATCTTCTTTCAAACACTCTGCATCTGTAGTGAGATATCCCTCACTAATAGCCACTTCAATGCATTCTCCACTTCTCCTGGCCACTTCATTCATGATATTCTTATTTAAATTCTTAGCTGCAAATTCTGCAGCTTTTGCTCCTCCATGCCCATCAAATACTCCAAAGATAGCCTGAAACAGCATTGAGCATCGTTCAGAATCCAGTTTGAAATGTAAAATACATCCTAGTACATAGACATCCTAAGGTGAAAGGCATAATATTCCTACCAAGACCAATTGAGTAAAACTGCATTCATTCACAACTATCCATTCCATCACATATTAGAATCCAATGCCACATTTGCAAACAACGCGTAAGACTACTTTTGTAAAATTCTCCAGTTCATCTTCTGCCACTAAATTGTTCTAAGCTTTCCTTTATTCAACAAGAATACTAATTCTAGAGTATACAACAACCGAATTCTTCCCTCGCTATCTACCAAGTCCATCTGATGCTGGACTAATCCAATGATCTGTTCCTGAATATTGAATTCTAATTCGATATTAATCGGGCTTAATATCTGGAGATTGCAAAAGATTATATTCTATACAACTAACAACAAAATTCCCCGAACAAAAACTGCCCAATGCAGTAACAGAGTTTTCTGAGGCATATACAATACCTGCTTAGGGTCTCCTAGGACTCCAGAAGCGGCAGAGTGGCGATCCTCCATAGGGGCACGCCTTTTCCCTCTTTTGCAATAAACAGCGTATCCTTCTCCTTCGGCCTCCACCTCATCGATCCTCTCTCCATCCCCGGGTGTCGAATCAAACCTCAATGGTTCATTAGGAATATCAATCCTGCCAGGCCGTTTCCTCTTCAAAAAAGTCGTCGTCGACGCCGATGACGTGGAACAGACTGCCGCCTCGCTCTTACTGATATTTGTATTTCCATATCTATTAGTACCACTGTAATTAAACAGGTTGGTCGGTTGTTTCTGAAGTCGGAGGGTGAAGGGAGACAAGGGTGATGGAGACGACGGCGAGGGAGATGGTGAAGAGGAGGTGGCCTTGCAGAAGATAGGAGAGAGTCTGGGTCTGGGAGATGGCATGAAAACCGGTGAATTTGCTACCACCGCTACAACGCCAGGCATGTTTTGTTCTCGGCTTCTTGCTCTATACTTGCTTTCTTCTTCCTCTTCTTTTGCGCAAATTCGATTTTGCCTCCAGCGGTATCGGTAATTGAATTGATGAGGGTGAGGGTGAGGGCTCTGTCCTTATATAGTGGGTACCTTGATGCCAATTGCCAATTGCCACTTGCCAGCTAGCTGCAGTGCTGTTAATATCTGTGACTTGGTTTTTCGTAATCGAGATTTCCAAAGAGTTTTGCTATTTAAATCCTTCACGCTCTTACCCGGATCGTGCCGTTACTGCTTATAGAATATACACATGCTGATGCTTCGGCTCATCAATGAGCAAGTTAAGAGACAGTCCCTTGTGAGTTAGAAAACGGGGAACAGTATCTCTGTGCTTTTTTTTGGGTCCAATCATTGATTACTTAACTCATGTTTTAGCAAACTTTGTTTATTGAGTTATTAAAGTGAAAATTATTTTGTTTTTAAAATAAATTAAGATTATAGAGAATAATTTAAATCATTCCACCCTTTTGTATATTGTTAATCTGTATTAATTCGTAGATTTTAATTAGTTAACTGCTCGATGAGGTGTCAAAATTTTGTCAAAATGATGGGTTTTGTTCTAAAAATAAATATCACTATCTAGTTTTATAACACAAGATGATTTTTAGTTAAAATGTATACATACAACTACAGACTAGTAATTACTAGTATTATTTAATTAATATTAAGAATCAAATACTATTCCCTCCGTCCCACTTTGATAGTCCTGTTTTCTTTTTTCGTCTGTTCCAAATTATAGTCCACTTTCCAATTGAAGAATGTAGTTGTATTTTAACTTTCCTAAAATACCCTTATTTAATATAAGTTGTTGTTACTATAAACCTACCCCATTTAATGAGAATTGATTCTTTTTTTACCATCAATTCAAGTTTCTATAAAATTGTACTTTATTTAATGTGAGGGTATTTTAGAAAAATAGCAATCTAAATTTATTTTTTCAATAAAATTAACTATTTTTTCTTAAACTATGTGAAAAAAGAAATAGAACTATCAAAGTGGGACGGAGGGAGTACTATGTATGATTTTTTAGGATGGCGCAACGCCACGTCCCTCAGGTGGGAGTGGAGAACAGCATTCTTCACAACATGGTGATGGAAATCGATTGAGGTGGGTTGGGAGGTGTTCAATGACTGACTGAACCGTGTCAACGGTCAAACACGTTAAATTAGCCTTTTCTTCTCTCTAGTCTTCCTTTAGTAAAACCAGGGAAACTCTCTCACATAAGTCACTAGTCTCCGTCCTCCTGGCGCTTGCTTGTAGGAATGGGTCTCTTTTGATTGCCTATCGACTACCCAGTCTTTTGCCCGCTGGCTCTCATTTTTTTTATTAGCTATATTTGTAATTGCATTTGCTCGCCGTCTCCCGCAAGTTGCTGGCCCCATTGCCTTTTACTATTCTCTGGGGCCAACAACATGTCAGAACCCAGCAAATTTTACACAGGTCCAATTCCGCAATTCCCTGGTCACAATATCCCCCTTGCATTTGCACATGTACGCTCTGTCCACTTAAACATTCCATTAAAGTCGACTGAAGCTGTCGAAATTGCGTAATTCCTGAGGCACATCCCTATTTTCTCGTAATTTTGTAGTTACGGTTAAGAATTCGTTAAACGATTTTGTTTTCAGGGTAAAATGTAAAAGAGGCAAACGGCCGAATGTGTTAACCAGCAAAGAAAGCAAGTTTAATATATAGATAGATTAATTTTATATAAACTATCAGCGTATACATTATTATAATTAGATATATGATATACGGGTAAAATTTAAATTTAAAATTTTAAAATTTACTCATATATTATTTATTTAAGTTTAATAGTATATACACTGACAGTGTATACACTAACAATTTATCCTGAAAAAATTATTATTTTTCTCTTCATTTACTTCATAGTCAAGGGTATATTCGGCTGCTTTGACTCGATTTGTTTGGTGTCTTTCGCTTTTCTTTTGCATCTCTCCTGAGCAATTTTTAAAATTGTTTATACAGCGCAAACTTGCCTTTTACAAGTAAGCTTGTTTCTTTTTTCTGCTTCTTCGTTTTTCTTTTTAAAGTACACCTCAAGCCACCTAATTGGAAATTCCACGAGGCATAACACGGGTCTTCCATTCCGGATTCTGGAAAATTTGCTCGATCTAGAAGGACTACATTTTAGTGCAAAGTTCAAGATTTGAAAAGAAAAGTAGGCTTTGTTTTTAGTCTGTTGGTATGGTAAATTCAGAGTTTATATTTTGCTACAATTATTTTCAGCAGTTTGCATGCAACACCAATTTATGTTTGTGATTCAAATGTTCATATGCATTGTCACGAATAATAACCAACTATTTAACATAGTAATGTTTAAGCTCGTTGTACCAATGCGTCGTCACATCTCCAATCTCTTCTGTTGTGTTAAAGACATTTTTGTGATACATTTTTGGCGCGAACTTAATAATGTATTAAACTTGCAGTATATTACTTAAATCTCATGTTAACATGGAATCATGTTCACTAAGTCGTCGTTAATTTAAGCTTTGAAGAAAAATATGGAGATGACTTTAAAATCTCGAAGGGCATTTCTCATGCAATTCATGAAAAGCCAAAACATCTCTACTGATGGCTACTATGTGAGCATGTATCCTCATGGATTGGTTTGCTTGGGATTTAGCTGATTCCCGCCTTAGCAATTTGATTTTACTAATCAAATATTTTCTTGATGAATAATTATTAACTCATGTATACCGGCATTTATCAAGAACCGCTAGCCTTCTAAGTCATTTCATCAAAAAAAAAGAAAGTAAATCTTATATACACTGACGGTGCATATACTATTTGGATTGGATTTAGACACATGTGTAAAAATGCATATGTCATGCATCTAATGATTAAAATCTATACACTGTCGGTGGGTGCATAAAAAATTAATAAAAAAAAATGGTAAGCTTGCAAAAAATGCCAATTATATTAAGTGCGGGGACCCTGAGGCCAGACTTTTACACCCGCATGCAGACCTCAAATGCGACCTAGAATGAATCCTGTTTTGGAAATCGCAGGTCGATAAGAACATACTAAAATATTAGGTTCAAAACTTTTCTCTCGCCCAACCATTCAGTTAACCAGCACGATCAACCATCCTCATAACTCCTGGTGCATGAAGCCCCACCTTCTTATTCCGAAAACTTCATCGGCTGCGTCATTGTATAGGGGAAAAATATTAGGTGAAAAGTTGTAGTACCGGTCTTCTTCTCAAAGGCACGCTTTTGATGACCATTTTGTTGGTTGGATGAGATCTTTGCTTATGAGTAGATCGTCAATACCAATAGAACGACGACTGCTTTTTTCGCGAAGCTTATTTAATAAAGATAAAAATGCACTGAAAATGAAAAAAGAGGAACATGGAAAAGACAAAAGATCGACTTGGTGGTCTAATGATCATAAAAACTCAGCTACATTTATACAGCATATACAAACTACAAAGATGAGTGATAACATTATCAATATTCAACATGTATAATGTACTACTAGCGTTGAATGCAGAAAATTATTAGGCTCAATTCCATTTTGAATCCCCAAATTAGACAATTGAGTATTTTGTCAATTTAATCCTTTGGGTAGGTATCAATGGTCTCCGCCTTCCATTTTTTAAGCTCTTCAAATATGTCAAATTTGACCAAAACCACCCATTACTCTCCTACCAAAAAGGAAAATTACTGATCGCTCTCTAATCTGAAAAATAATTTTTGACCATTGAGGACGTTGATTCACCCAGGTACCTGACAAAGTAAGGTTGTTTGATTAGTAAACGCCATCTCGTAATGTTTGTCGAATGGGTTTGGAGGCGTTAAATTTGAACTTATGCCTCATCATTCCTGGAATTGAGTGGGGAAAAAGGTCAGTCATTACGTGTCCAGCAGACGGTAATTGCACGTGTCACCCTACGACATCATTTGTTCTGCTACATCAGCAACCACGTGGCATCTATTCATTAATCTGGTTGAAGTTAGCTCCCAGTCCAACGCGCCAAAACCATTTGAAGCTCGATAACATTAACAGCAGTTACAGCACTCTAGCTCAAAATCGCGATCATCATTGTCGTGCTGTTGTCGTTAACAAGTAAGGTACTGTACTGACAAGCGTGAGACGCAAGGGGACAATGCGATGTCTACTGAACAAGAAAGAGCTGAACTGGATGCCAGGGCAAGGCAAGGGGAGACGGTTGTTCCGGATGGCTCAAGGGCACCTTGCTAAAGGTAATTAACTTTTCCTTTTAATTCATTAATTATACGAAGAGAGTTAAACTCGATTCTTGACGTTTGGGGTCTAAGCCAAAAAGGGGTAATACATATATGCAACAAATTTACCCTGCGAAGGGAGGAGCCGAGGGGGGGGGGGGCAGACGAGGAGGGAACAGCAGGATACCAAGAGAGTTGGGCCGTAAAGGTGGATTAAGCACTGGGGAGTGGGGACGAGCCTGGCGGAGAGCGTGCTGCCGAGGAAGGAATCCCTGTCGAGGAGTCCAAGTTTACTTTACGACCAGAAGTTGAAAAAGATAAACAAGTGAAATAAATCATAAAAAAAAGAAAGAAAAATATCAGGGATAACAATTAGTAGCTTTCTAGTTTCCACTTTCCGCCGCCTGTACCTGTAGAATGTGGGTTGACCAGGCTCTACTGTTGCAGGCCAAGATTATTTTTTTTTTTTTATTTTCTCGTGTTTGATGGTTAGCTTTGGGTGTACTTTGGCGTGTTGGATTGTACCTCTTTTTGTAGTAATATAATACTATCAATTTATCTGTCGTCTCTACGTCGTGTTTTGGTGTTCCTTGGCCCATGTTTTTTACTTCTTTTTTTCTTTTGTTGGATACTATTAGCATGATTCGTCAAATTAAAGCAAGTAAAAAGGAGTGAACGGAAGTCTACGTTAAGTTCGAAGTTGGACAACGGTCTTCGCACCGCTTTGTGCGCGCAAATATGTAATGGTGTATGCCTGATCAAATGTGTACCCTCACGTGTTATGCGCGTTAGTGGCTCTGTGTATCTATTTCCTTGTTGCTTAATGCGGCCATGTACCTCGAATTAATTTTGCTCAGGTGGTGGGTACGGAACAAAACATGCTTCTGCAATAAGAATGCAGGCATGTAACTCAAATTAGTTTGCTCGGTAGGCATAGAATAATATGCCTCTTAAACAGGATGTAGCCTGTAAGGTTTTAGATAAAATAAGCAATTTCACTCTCTTTGAATTCGATTTTCAACCTTTATTAAAGCTTTGGTTCAAGTTCGATTGAACTCGATTTTTAACCTTTATTAAAATTTTGGTTCAAATTCGATTTCACACACTTTGGTAATTTTTTAACTTTTATTATTAATATCTCTATTTAAATTTGAATTTTAATATTTAAATCAAGTTCGATTCAACTTAATTCAATTACATTATTCTTTTCTTCAGTAATAATTTGAAGAAATTCATACGTTGTTAGTGATCACTAGTATGTAGCTCTTTAATTGGTACCCCTTGAGATTATCTTGTGTTAGATTCCGTGCTTGGAAACTCTGTCAATATTACTTACAAATCGTGTGTTAGGACTTAGGAGTGCCAATGAACCTTCAATTCACACTTAGCACACTTTTTATGGATTAAGATTTTTTTTTTTTTCATACACGTTATTCTGTTTAGACCCAACTTTATAAGAGATTCATGGATCCCGTGGAATATGATTTTTTATAGGTTAAAAACAAAAAAGCCCCATATGGTAAATTTAATATACAAAAATCCTCCCATAATTTCAAAATATATAACATGACCCTTCATGCTTGAATTAAATTGTAAAGGTGACGGAATCCGTTAAACTTAAGGTAAAAAATAAAAAAAAATCCCCTGTGGTAAACCTAATACACAGAAAAACCCCTCATGATTTCAAAATATACAATACGGCATCTCATGCTTTGAACTAAATTGTAAAGGTGACGGAATCCGTTAAACTTAACGGAAATGACCAAAATGCCTAGATATAATTAAGCAAAAGACAATTCAAAAAAATTATTTGTTTTATTCTCTAAATAGAGAGAATTGAGGGTTAAGGAGTAGAATAGGTATATTTGATAAAAATTAGATATAATTTTTTTTTAAGATTCCAATAAGTTATTTTCGTTAAATTTAACAGATTCTGTCACATTTACAATTTAGTTCAAAACATGAGGTGTCGTGTTGTATATTTTGAAACTATAGGGATTTTTGTGTATTAGACTTATCACAGAGGTTTTTTTTTTATTTTTTACCATTAAACTTAACGGGAATTGACAAAATGACCAAAATGTCATGATATAATTAAACAAAAGACAACTAAAAAAAATTATTTGTTTTATTCTCTAAATAGAGAGAATTGAAGGTTAAGGGGTAGAATAGGTATATTTGATAAAAATAAGGTATAAAAAAATGTGTTTAGGTTTCAATAAATCATTTTCGTTAAATTTAACGGATTTCGTTACCTTTATCATTTAGTTCAAAGCATGAGGTATCGTGTTGTATATTTTAAAATCATAGAGGGTTTTTTCTGTGTATTAGACTTACCACGGGGGATTTTTTTATTTTTTACCCTTTCTTATATGATTTATACTAAATTCAAATTCAATCTCACAACGTACCCAAATTCATACATATATATATATGTGCGCGCGAGGAATAAATGGGTTTTATGTAGGTTTCAAAAGCATAAGAAGTTAACTTGAGTTTTCGGTTAACTTTAAGGATGTTTTTAGTATTTAACCCCTTATATAGCTAAACCGATGTATGTAGCAACTGTAATTGTCAATGGGGTATTATCTCGTCACAATATTTGGAATTCCAAATGAGTTCCTTGTACATTTGCCAAATTAAAGAATTCAATTAATGTCTTGAATTCATAAGTTCGCAATTTTATGGAGTGCTGTGCTTGTGGTTCCAATTTAATTCCAATCTCATGGAACCAACGCTGTCTTAAATTAATGGTTTTTCAAATCTTTTTGTTGACGAAGTAAATCATTCATTGATTAGTCTTTTTGTTTTAATTTCTTTAATGTAGGTGAAAATTTTCAAATTCACTTTTATCACTTATACTCCATCTCTTATACCACCAAATCAATTCCTTCCCGTACTATTAATTAATCTATTTTCCTTGGTCTTGCCATTTGTTCCAATTTAATGCCAATCTCATGGAACCAAATTGCAGCCTTAAATCAAATGACTTTTCAAAATTTTTTTTGTTAAAGTAAATCATTCATTGATTAATCATTTTTTAAAATTTTAATTTTTATAACACAAATAAAAAGTCTTAAATTCCAATTTCCCACTTATGCCCCCTCTTCCAACGTGCCACACTGCCACCAACCCGTCGCTCCCGCACTATTGATTAATCCGTTTCCTTGGCCTCGCCATTCTCTTCTGCCACTAGGGCAGTCATTACAATTTCGAACTCGCCTGAAGCTACTCAACACCAAAAAGCTAAAAAGAGCGGGAAAGCCCAAAAAAAAATTAGACTATCCTTCAACGGTTCACACCCTCACCCCCTTTCTGACACTATTGGCTGACCCTAGGGCAATGCCTGTCGGTGATCGAGAACTGAATGTGCTTGGCGAGTTCAAACCATTCGGCTTGGTCGCCGAAGCTTTCGACGGCAAATCTTCTTCTGACAATCCCCAGGATGATTACTCATACTTCTTGTTCGACCCGGAAGTTGCCCGACAAAGAGACGACGCCGAGAATACGGTCTGCACATCGTCGACTACCGATGGGAGTGAACACGAACTCTTCATCGGAGGAAACCGGTAATATTATCAAATAATGTTCTGCAGTGTTTATCTAATTTCTGATTAGTTCAATAGAATTTTCAAATTGGGGCTGCATTTTGTGGTCAATTATGAATATATGCTAAGGACATCAGACTTAGCTGAGATAGCAAGCTCAGAAAGCAGGTTATGCAATGTACTGTCAGGTGAATTTGATCAATTTAGCTTGATCGTTTATGTTTGTCAACCATGACAGGATAATATGGAGCATTGGCGCCAGAGTGTACAAAAGATTCAGTTTTCCGTCCAAAGTCTTGAAGGTGATTTTGCTTACTTTACTTAATAGTTTCATCTTCAACTTCTCCATTGGTTTTACTTTTGATTAGTTTAAAGGTGCTTGGCCTGTAACTGCTATCAGAATGGGATGAATTAAGACGTCTGTGTATTTGCTCAGCTTCAATAGGAATCTGTTTAGTGCTCATAAATTGATTTATTACTCGAATAAGCCAGAAAATCCAGTTTGGCTTTCAAATCAATTAGCAATTGTAGTGGGTTATGGCGTGATTCCTAAGATTCTTCTATTGCTGAAATCTTTGCTTGTGTTGCCTTGGCATCAAATTTTTTTCTAGAAGGAAATGATTAGTTTAATGCATTAGCCTCTCCAAATTGATTTAAATTTCTTGGTCTTTCTTCTATATGTCGACACTACTCTACGTTGTGAAAGTCAGTGGCTGACAGATGGATCCTGCCTAGCGGCTTTGAATATCCTGAATCACTGCATGTAAAGAAAGATGATATTGAGGGTTCATATACCAAACATAAGATGCTGTTATGGAGAAAGAAATGAAAATTCTGAAGCTTGCTAGAGCTATCAGTTTTGAGCATTAGCTTGATAAGTTGCAGTTTAGGTTGTAACTCATGGAGCCTTTTGTATATTGCACCCTATGAGTTGCCTCAGTTTTTTCCATACACATGTTAGTTCTCTATACTCCCACGATCTCTTACCTAAAATAGATTTTGCTTTAGAAATTTCCTTGAGCAACTTTAGCATCCATGACTGCTGACCTTTCTTCCTTATTTCCAAATGGGAAGTTTTAACAATCATTTCGCTTGCAAAATCTAGGCATGTTGGTGCCGGATGGGTGATTTGTCGGAGGCTCTTCTTTGTGTTCTTCAGATCAATAGTTTGACCATCTACAATACATCAGGTACATATTTCATACTTTTGTGTACTATTCACTTCTTCTGGATTCTTTAGCATGACTGCTGTTACTTTACTTCTCATAAAAGTTCTTCTGCTGTCCTACTTTCACCATTTTCTTTGGCCCACTTTTTTTCGAGTTTCCTGGATCTGATGAGCTCTCTGTTTTGCACTAGCATTAAATGCCTGCTGTTACAGTCTTTTGATGATTTACCTGTACTTTCTTTTCTTAAGACCATTGATAATGTCATTTTTGAAACAAAGATTGGATCCGTGGTCCTGCAGAATGGGAACCAGACATTTTCAGTTTCTCTTCTCTCCTTTTCTTTTCTTTTGCCTAGGTTATCGAAGAATGTTATGGAGCCACTTGGTTCTTGAAGGACTTGTGATTGTATGTTTGCATTTTCTGCATCCTAACAGTAAACAGTGAATTCAGGGATGCTTAGAATAATTGCCTATGCAAAAAACCTGTGCCATTATGTTTCTTTTTGTTCTTGTGCTTCTCATGCTACATGCATGTTCTTGATTTAGATTCAATAAAGAATATTGATGATCTTGTCCACAGGTGAAGTTGCATCTGTTCCTCTTCCTCACAGCATTATATCAGTTTGGCCTCTTCCATTGGGTTTACTCATACAAGATGCACCCGAAGGGAATTTCTCAGTGCACATTCCATTTTCGTCTCCTTCTGCATCTCTAAGCACTCGTGATATTGCTCGTTCAAGAAGGGAAGTTGGATACAGCTCTCAAAATAACTCTACTGCAACTCATGCCTTTGATTTTATCTACAAGGCTGATGGAACTTCAGGATCCTCACATTTGATATTGAAGGATCCACTGGAAGAACCTCAGGCATGCAAAACGTTTTTCTATTATGAATCTTGCATATTTTATTTACTTTTCTGGTTCTAGGTGAATACTGTTAAGCTCTCTTGCTGTTCTCATTTGATTTGATGAGAAGGCTGTGCTTTTTTTTTTTTCAGTATAATATCTTAGTATTTTCTTGATTTCTCAGCCAACTTATATTGAGGAAAGAGGAAAACTAAACATCATTAAAGAGTTTGATGAACGAACAATATGGACCAGTAATTGTGTTCCTCTGATGGCATCTTATAACAAAGGTAGCTCATTGTGATCTCTACAAGCTATCACTCCAATTTCTTTGAAATCAAATTGAACACTAATTTTCCATGTTTTACCTCTCCATTTGAAGGAAAGATGCAACATTCGGTGTGGGTTGCAGAAATTATCAACTCTAACCTCGAAGTGGTAAAATCTGGATTATCTGATGTAGTGCCTGCTGGGGTGCTAACAAAACAAATTTCCTTTCGAAGGATATGGCAGGGGAAGGGCTCAAATGGTCCTTCTAGTAAGGTGTTCAACTTGTTGTTATATCACATGGTGCTTTCAAAGTGAAGTCAAGAAAATCAATCGGTGCTTTTTGAAACTGTTAAACTGTTTGTCATTTCTTGTTTGTCAATTTTAAGTTCTTTATCAAGGCAATCCACATTTTTAAACATGAATAAAATTACTTTAAAGAAATACCATGCACCAGATTTAACTTTGGGCTTTCCTTTCACTTGATTTCTGCTCTGGTGATGTGGTAATTGTATAGGCTAAAAGATTAATTGGACAAGGCTCTTGATGGTTTGATGGAAGTCAATACTCACATGCAGCATTATGGAGTGATACACTTTGAAATGAATATTTTAGAGAACTTGTAGCTTATCTGTTATTTGTGTTATGGTAATTGTAGTAAGTATTGTTATTATGTAAAGGAATTTTGTGGGGAAACTTCAAATAGAGTAGAGCAACAATGCTTTTTGTATGCCTTTTCTCTTATGTCATAATCAACATGAAAAATTTCTGGTATTTTTTCTTAATTATGTTAGCCTAGGACATCAGAAAGGCTGCTGTTAAATTATGACATTATTATACGTGTATATGTTATTTGTGCAAAAAATTCATAATTGCTTTCTAAAGATGGCATATTAGGTTAAGTTTTTTTAAGTTGTCATAAGTTACACCTTCCTGGAAAGTCAAGACATATCATTGGAAGCTCAATGCTCCTGTACACCAGTTGCTTGGTAGTGGATGAGCTGTGGAACTATACGAGGCTTAAAGCTCACTGCATGGTCCTCTTATACTGTAAAGATTTAAAAGACTTGTCATTCCCTTTCCACTATGAAGCATCGTTGTCATATCTCTTTTTGGTTTTCAAAGATATACTTCATTTTCAAACTTGGTTACTGTTGCCTGTAAATTATTTATTGATAAGTTAGTCCCATAGTTTTGACTTTAATCACTTGAAAGCTGGATTGTTTATTGTTGTTTTAAGTACTTATTGCACTTTCCCATGCCATTTTAATACTCCTTTGTCAATAGTGGTATGAACTGTAATATATATCTAAGTAACTCTGTTATGTTCATCAAGCATTATGCATTATAGATTGGTACCTTATTTTTCCTAGTGTATTGTAACTCCACTGGCTGAAGTTGTTTTACCAGGTGTTTTTGGCAACTGATGACGATGCTGTGCAAATTATTTGCTTTCTTCTCCATGAGCAAAAAAAGTTGCTATCAGTCCGGCTTCATAGTGTAGAAATAGATGATGAAATTGTTTATGATATTAAACCTGACATGAGCTGGAGCATTCCGGCAATTGCTGCAGAACCTGTTATTGTTACCCGTCCTAGGTATGTTTTGTTTGCTCAATCTGTGTCACTTGTTGTTGTTTACAGACTCACATTGTAGTTACTTCTTCCAGAGTGAACATTGGCCTGCTTCCATTTGTAGACATCATTGCTTTAACGTCAGAGAACAGCCTTCTTCTCTATGTAAGTTGTTCAAGTTGGCAACCCCTCATTCGCACGAATTATCTTCACATTTAAACAAGAGGAATTATGCAAAGTCATTCTCGATAACTTCTTCATTTTTCAATATTGCATCAAACCAATTCCATTTTACCAGTTTTTTTTTTCTTATGGAAGCAACTGTACATAATCAGTGCCAATAGTTGTCAAGTTTTTAAACAACTTAGGGGGTACTGACGTCTTTTCAGGTTGTTTGCAGTTTTGCTTAATAAATCTGCTTGTTAGTGTTTATTTGTTTTTGTTCCTTTGAATCAGATACCTTTCCCACGTTTTTGGAGTCTGTTCTAGTTTTTGTCGTATTTGAGATACTTTAGTCATGTCTTTGCACCAATTGTTTGTCCATTTTTTTTTTTTTAGAGTTTAACATTGACTTCTTTGCCAGGAACGAAGAAAAGATTATCAGGCTCAAGTTTCCTCCTTAATTTTGAAAAAATAAATATTTTGGCACATTACCTTACTTTTTCTTCATACCAAACAAGATAACAAGAAAGAGATAGGATTGCTGTTTGAGTGGCCCTGGTTTGGCACTTTCAATCTTAGTAAATTGGCATTTTGGTGGAAGTTGTCTATATGGTTGTTCCACCTATGATGTAAAAGTTTGCTAACCTTGTTGATTTTGTACTGTTGCAGTCTGGGAAGCAATGCCTTTGTAGATACACATTGCCTTCATTTTGGGGTAACCATCAGCTGTCGTGGGTTACAAAGTCTTCAGAGACATCCATTATTCATGAAATAAAAGCTACTGGGTTGACTGATGCTGTTCAAGGGCGTGTAAATGTTGTTGTAAATAGTGGAAAGGTATACTTGTTAAATCACGTTCCCCACTGTCTAAAGTTTAAGAAGTATTTGGCACATCTTTTACTTGTTCTGGTTACGTTTAAAATTGCCCATGTACTAATTATTGCCTGTTGGGAGAGACTTTTGTGTTTGACATGTTTGACAGTTTGCTCTTTGAGTGGCTATGGATGAATTGCTATTTATATTTCTTGCGACTTAGGTTCCGTTTGATAAAACTGAATCTGAATTTTGAAGTCTGAATTCTGAAATCTGAATACTGAAACAATTAATTTGCTGAATTTTAAGCACTGAAAATAAATATGTGAATGTCTGAATTTTAATGCTAAACTTATTTATACTGTTTGATAAACATTTATAACTGAATGCTTAATAAGTTAAATTTGACAATTTTGCCCTTATATTTTTTCATCCAAAAAAGAAATAGAACCTATGATTTAATTAGCTAAAAGTGTAAGGTATGAAAATGATAATATTTATTTTTAAATCAAATTAATATAAAAGATGAATTATATTATATGAAGAGTACCGAGAAGAAGTGAAAGTCATTCAAAAGGGAGAAAAGAGAAATAGAAAATCATGAGATAGAGAATATTAGGTTGTTCAATTATATAAGAATTTCGAACTTAATTAATAAATAAGGGTAGATTTGGTAGATAATATAAGGTAGTTGAAGTAATTCTATTGATTCTTATCAGAATTAAGCATTCAGTTAGGATTCTTGTGCTGAAAAAAATACACACAAGTTCAGCACTACTTAACAAGTTTAGCAAATGAATTTTCATTTATCAAATACTAAAAACATCTGAGTGTCTGAAAAAGTTCAGATTCAGCATTTTTTTATGTTATCAAACAGACCCTTAGTCTTTTTCTTTTGGAAGATTAGTTGCTATGGATATCTCAGCGGATTTTGGGTCAATATTGTGGTTGGGAGCAAATTCTAGCAGAAATTGTGACTGATTTGTTGTCTATCACATGTAAGTCCAGACTAACAGAATGATATGACACTTAAAGGTGGTGTGCTTAGTTGTTAAATAGGACCTATTGGAAATGATGCAATCAATCAAATAGAGTATATATGCTAACCTGTCTGATTAGGATTGCTTGTTTGCACCACTGTACATTTCCCTACCATCCGCATGTAGAGAAAGGTGTTGTACATATAGTTTTGCTGGAAATATCCCATAGCTTGTGTGATCATTGACAGAGTTGGCTGGTCAATGCTAAAATGTACAGTTTTCTGATCGATGGTTTTCAGATTGAATTAAAGATGTGCTACTCACCTCCAGTGTAATAATTTGATGAAATATACCAACAAAGGAGCGACAAGACTTGAAATAGATTCAAATATGTAATTTTATTTCCTTTGGCTCAAGAAAACACCATTCCTAGGGTGAGGGAGTAATTTCTGGAGTTGAATTAATGCTCTCAAGTCAGAAGTCTTGTTCTGAACATCTCTCATTGTAAAAAACTTGGGCAAAGTCAAATTTAGATGCTATAGTATTATTTTCCAACTGCTGTACAAGAGCTTATGCCTGATATGAGGGGCCGCCCTATGAAAGGTGAAATTCCTTACCTTGAACATTTATCTTTTGAAATGATGATCATATCTTGAGTCTTCTTTCACTGACCTTTTAGCTGCCTAATTCTCTGTCACTCTGTTGATTAATCTAACATTGATTGTCAATGAATTTGTTGAACTACTGATGCTTGTAGTGGTTATAATAAAAAAGTTTCGGTCTATGGGAATTATTTCTTGAGCACTAATTTCATTTCCAGTAATTCTGTTAGCTTCATTCTGGACTGCAGTCATCAACTTCCTAGGTTTGTCACTTGCTTGATGTTATTTTTAATGATCAACTGCCAAGGGTGATACTTGGCTAATTGGGCATAAAAACTAAGTCATCTTGTTTGCTAGTAGTGTGGACCCATCTTTTCCTCTTCCAAGCATGCAGTCAATCGTTTATACGTTCTGGCTAAGTTTCTGGTTGTTATTTTGTGATTCTGCATAGTATGTTTCCTCTATGGGTCATGTTTGTGGCTGACACTTAATTTGTTTTTGATGTCTTTTCTCTCCTCTCTCTAGATATACCGATGTATTCTTCGGTGTAATCCTTCATCATCACTAGTAAACAATTGCATCACAGCCATGGCTGAAGCACTTAATCCTAGTTTCTACAATCACTTTCTTGTTTTATTATGGGGTGATAGTGGTTCAGCTTTTATGGCAAAGGTGGATTCAGCTGTCAATTCAGAATGGGAGTCCTTCTGTCACGTGGTTATGACACTTAGCAGAAGGTCTAGTGATGTCTCTCTAAAACTTTCGTCTTCTGATTCACATTCATCATGGGAGTTTCTGATCAACAGCATGTATCATAAGAACTATGGCAAGCATAATAGTATTGCTGGAATTCCACCTGTGGCATCGTGTAACCTTCAGGGATCAGACTCATCCCGGTCACTTCTAATGAGAACAGACAATCATGAAGAATCATTTTACATCGAGTTATTAAAGGAGATTCTAGATTCACTTCATGCAGTATATGAAAGCCTGAAACTTGACATTCTCCGCAAGCGGTAACCTCTTTGTTTCCTAAAAATTATCAGTTAGTGCCTGTTCAGAGCCACTTCTGATTCTTTCTTGCTTTTGACTGACCACTTTTTCTCACCCTTCCTCTCTTGCCCTCTCTGTCAGTATGTATGTGTGCATGTATATGTGTATGTTTCCCTTTTCAATTTCATTCGCTTCCTAATATGCATATATACAATAGATAGATACACACATATTCACATGCTGACACGCTATCACAGAATCATGAAAATATAAACATGTTGTGACTTGCCATTGGTTTACTTGAAAGAACCACAACTATATTACTTGAGCTGGAATATTGGCACTTTGGGAGTGTTATGTGCAAATCAAAGGTGGTCAAGTTACCATCAATCATGGGCTTATGCAGAATGATGGTCAGCATCACCCTTAGGACGATAGGCATCTACTTTTATTTTTCTCAATTGTGGTAACCTTAGAGATGTGCACGTTTTTGGGAGGCCAAGTAATTGTTCTTGCATTTACCAAAAACTGACCTTTTTGGTTTATCATTGGTTATTTCTGTAGTGGGATAGCATAAGATTCCTATAGTTTGTAACCAAATGCATTTTATGAGTTTACCCTGAAGTTGAGTCTTGACAGTGCAAGCTTGTACTTATTTGATTGAAGCTTCTTCTTTTAGTAGTTAATTTCCATGTCTGGTGCTTTTCAAGGCTTGATGGACAAAAAGGGGAAAAAGGATAGAAAAAGCTTGATAAATCAATATGCATTCACATAAACAGTGTAAGATGTTGATATGCATGAATTCTGCAGTTATTTGGATTTAATCATAACTTGTTGCGGAGGTTCATGTCCATGGTTAATTCTTTAGCTTGGTGAGATATTTTTAATTTGCAGACTTTTGCTTATGTAGTTGTTGGGCATGGTATTATATTTGACTAATATTAACATTAATTAATGAAATTTATTTTATTCAATTTTACTTGTCTTTTGAGGGTTTATTGACCTTTAAATTAAATGTTCTTGTAGGGATGTAAGTCTTCTTGTAGTTTTATTGTGCAATATTGCTGATTCTTTGCGCGAAGAAGGCTATTTGGATTATTATATGCGCGATTTTCCTAGTCTTTCAAATGACTTTGGAATGTGCCAGTCATCATTGATGAATGAAATTCCTCCTAGTCTTTTTAGATGGCTAGAAAGCTGTTTGCTACACGGATATAGTTCAGCTAAAATTAGTGATCTTCCTTTTCTAATTCGTAAAGATGGGACTTCGGCTGTTTGTTGGGCAAGGAAGATAGTATCCTTTTACAGTCTATTGTGTGGTGCGGAACAATTGGGAAAGGGGCTGTCATCTGGTGTTTGCTATACTGTAGCATCTGGATCACATTCTACTAAAGAGGAGCTAGTCGTTTTAGCCATGGTTGGAGAAGCATTTGGTTTGCAAGAATTAGACTTGCTGCCTGTTGGTGTCTCTCTTCCATTGCGCCACGTAAGTTGACAGCTGAAAGAGTTTTGTTATTTTTTTTACAACCTAATTAGTTAAGAGTGTTTTCCCATATTCTGGGGGTCACCTGTATCAGTTCTAGATTGTCTGATTCTGCTCATGTAGGCTGACTCCTTTGATAGATAAACTTGACATGTCTAACTTTTGCATGATTGTGTGATTCAAATTAAGGAGAGACATAATGAGCTTAGATTCCATCTAATAATAAAAGTTCTTTATCCTTTTCTTTAGGTGATTTCTTCTTAGTTGTACATGGGTACCGGGTACAAACTTTTAATTTTAGTCATTATGTGCTATTCTGATCTTACTTCTTATGCTTTTATGGACCATTTGGTGGTTATTTGTTGTATTCCTCTGTCTTACTGTTGCTCTGGGTCTTGGTTGATAAAAATCTCCTCTAGATTGTCTAGATTCTTTTTTGATCTTTTAGGCTTGAAATCCATTATGTAATTTTCTTTCCTGCGATATTTAGGCACTAGCTAAGTGCCGTGATTCTCCTCCCACTGACTGGCCGGCTGCTGCATATATTCTCCTTGGGCGGGAAGATCTTGCCTGGTCATGTCCTGTTCATCCAAGAAAACCCAAGGAAAATGAGCTTCATACAAATGGAAGTTTGACTTTTCAGTCTGCCCCTTACATGGCTCACCTGCAGCCTGTGACAATTCCTTCCTTAGTTTCGGATACAATTGAGTTGGAGAATAATAAGCTAGAGGATGTTGATTCAGTTGATGGATCTTTGATGGATGGAATGGAGCATATTTTCAATTCCAGCACTCAGTTGCGATATGGTCGTGATCTGCGTTTAAATGAGGTTAGTTGGTTTTGACCACGTCTAATTGATAATATATCCTGTCCTGATGAAGTATTGGAATAAAGATCTCAAGTCTTCATTCTAAAAAAATCACGGTTTACAAATATATTGCAACAACATTATGCGACCCTCTGCGTTTATATGCTCTACAAGACATGTTCACTAATCAGGTTTCCTCTTCAGAATTTCTTTTGTGCATGCTTTTCATCATTTTCTTTACATTCGTTGTTATCCTTTTGGACTCGACATCTTTCTGTCATTCTCTTTTTGTGATTCTGTTTGTCATGAGGAAGCATATTTGCTTTGCTTTAACTGCCTGGCTTAATTTTGTTGCCTTTGTATTTACCTAGATGGAAAAAAAAGTTTTTTGATTCTGGGATGTCATAGTCATGCCTGAATATACCTTGAAAATTGGGATACCTCTACGAAAACAAATTGTTCTCCACATTGTGCTATTTTCAACCATGTGTTTTACTTGTTTTTGAAAGTTTACTTGGACAATTTTATATGCAATTATAAAGGTATACAGTCGTTATTGCTCCAAAATTGCAAGAGGGGCCAATTGACTTGGTTTTATTATCTTATTGCAACATGAGAGTATGTTTTTTTCTTACACATAGGTGTTGACACAAGCTGTTGCTGTCTTTTGCTAGTGGCTTAGTTTCCCCTGCGGTCATCCAATTTAATAGGCTTCCTTTTGGCTATAGCTATAGCCTATTGAAACAGTTTTTTGATTTCTTTGCATGACGGCACCTTTGTTTTATTGTAGGTTAGACACATATTATGTTCTGCAAGGGCAATAGCAATTCAAACACCCGTTAGTCCTACAGCATCTGATCAAGACCTCCAGCAGGTACGTTGATTTCTTTAGCACTTCATTGATGCTACCTCTTGTTCAAATGTTTGAAAGGGTAAATCTGTATCTTTATGTAAAATATGAACAGCTTGTCTTCTGTTTTTTCTAGTTCTTTTCCCATAGTCGAGTGAAACCTGGATCTTACCAGTGTAAGAAGTGCATAAACTGTAGACTCTTGTGTTTTCTGAAACACCATTTGGTTTCAAAGGTTCTTGCTACTTCTGTTATGCTTGTCTTCGACTGTTCCTTTCAGAATGAGGTCCTCGCCTTTGAGTTCAAATACTTTTATAACCTAAAGCTTCTATTTTCAATTACTGCAGATTTTAAATTTTGGTGTAGTTTTAGGAACTGCTTGTGGATTTCAATTATATACTTTATTCTTTCTTGTACAGCCTGGTGATCCATGTTTCAAGTTGAGTTTAATCTATTAACCTTCAAGCTAAAATAACCAATTTTCTTTTGATGTAATTGTGTGGAAATTTGGAATTTAAGATGCTTTGACATGTATCATGTAAAAGTAGTAGCTTGCGGAGTTGGGTTTGTCTTTTTAAATAGCCTATTATACATTAAGGCCCAGCTGTATGACGGTTTGGTTGGTTATTAATCATCTCCACTCTGACTTGACATAGCCTTCTTGGTGGTGTTGCTTGTTTTCCCCTTGCATGCTTAAGTGTGGATCTTGGTTCTTTGGATGCTTTCAGCAATGTGTGCTGTCAAATAAGAATATGGAAGAAATTTGTCCTTATATTGTCACATAAAGTTTAAATATTAATGTGTCAGTTTCAGTGGGATTAGGGAAGATAAAATATAACGCAGGAAGGAAAGAAGAAAAAGCTACTAGTAGTAGTCTTTTTTTTTTGCTTCCTTGAACTGCATGAACTAAGAGTAAGTTTCTTACCTTTTCCTTGCCTTCTCTCACACCAGCCATTCACTTTCTGTTGTATGGCGGGGACAAATATGAGTTATATACAATTCATTTTTTAGTTAGGTACATGTTTTTTAAACACTTATGGGAAGAAAAGCATACACGACTGTACTACTTGGTTTCCATCGAATTTCTTTTGATTTGGATGTCAGAAATTTGTACTGTACCTGTGCAAAATTTAGCTGCTTATAAAATTTATAACATGTATAGGCGCAGTTGTGGCAGCTTGCTCAAAGGACTACTTCCCTACCTTTTGGTCGTGGTGCTTTCACACTTGCCACGACATGTACTCTTTTAACAGAGGTATTTACATTTAGTTCTTGTGCCCATTTCTTTCTCTTTCCTGCAGGTGTGTGGAATTTTTTTTTTCAAATTCATGCTCTTGCATGGAATTTTTGTGAGACTGTTGCTTATCAAGATGTCTTGGTTGTATTGATATGCCTTGAACACTGTGCAGGCACTCACAGTCCCAAAGCTTGTTTTAGCAGGCCGGCTACCTGCACAACAGAATGCAACAGTATGTTCAGTTTTAATCTGTGAAGGATTTGCTGTAATTTGCTGTTTTATTTTTTTGAATTGTAATGCTTATTTGCACTCTCATTGAGAGAGTAGGAAATTTGGTTTGATCAAATCCCTTAAACCGCTCAAACTTGTCGTGCTTTTCCATTTGTATTAAGTCTTTGCAAAATTGAGAGGTAAGAATTCCTGTCGAATTTTCTGTTGAGAACTATAGAGAATTCCTGACTTATTGTAAACCAATGTGCTTGGAAGGTAAATTTGGATCCAAATGTTAGAAATGTACAAGAACTCAAATGTTGGCCTGAGTTTCACAATGCTGTTGCTGCTGGACTGAAACTTGCTCCCCTGCAGGTTTGCTTTTGGTTTCATAATTTGTTGTTTGATTTTGTTTGTCTTACCGATTAAATAGTTACATCAATTCATTTGTTTGTTTGATTTTATTTGTCTTCATAATTTGTTGTTTGATTTTATTAGGTAGTTAACATCGAGTTATATCTCTGTTCTGTTTTACATTAGATAGTGGAACATGCATCTCTCATTTGCTTTTTACTATATTTTACCTGACCACAAGCTTTTTTCAGAAGGATTTAAATTGGCTTTTTCCTTGCAGGGGAAGATGTCAAGAACATGGATAGTATACAACAAGCCTGAAGAGCCCAATGTTGTCCATGCCGGGCTCCTTCTTGCCTTGGGGTTACATGGGCATCTTCGTGTGCTGACCATAACAGACATTTACCAATACTATTCCCAGGTGAAAATTGAATCTGTATCTTGCATCAAATAGTAGTGATCACATTAATCTCTATTCTTCTTTTTTTTTCATTAACTTATGATAGTCCAATTAATTTGGCCTTCGATTTTGCAGAAGTGTGTTGCTTCTTATGTTGTGAATTTCCTCTTTGATATCGTATCAGCCTCTTCTCTGTCTAGTGCTTAAGTGCCTTTCCTGTTTTTCTTTTTTCTTTTTTTTTCCCTGGATGCTATTGGTGATACTATTTCTCTTGTTGAATACATGCTTGTCCCTTCAGCTCTGAGTACTGTAACGTTTGTGACCTTCTCTTATAGGAACATGAAAGCACAACTGTAGGGCTAATGCTTGGTCTAGCTGCATCATACAGGGGAACTATGCAACCTGCTATTTCTAAGGTGGAAGAATCTATTTCTCTCTCTCTCTCTCTGAGTTCCCAAATTTAGTTTTTCCTTCTAAATGTTTGTTGTGTTAATGAATCGACTTGCAATATTGAATCCTGCGAAGATTGTGATTTTATGGAAGTTGATTTATTTTCAAATTTTTTTCTCCACTCTGGCAGTGAAGTGCATTTCTTATTTGTCATAACTATGTGAACTGAAATTTGATAAAAAGAGTTTTAGCTAGTTCTTTTCTGGTTCTTTCACTGGATACTGCTGTTCCTAGTAGGTTTATGCAAATGTCAGTTTTTACATTAAAGAATATGTACGTCATTCGGACTGTTCCCAAAACAATCTTCTGGTTCTGGTTCTAGTTCTGGTTTTGAAACTATTTCTCCTGTTGATGATATTGGATTGTTCTTGTTAGTTTTTTACATTGTCTATCCCATTTTAGAGTAAGATTGAACTGGCGCTACAAATCTTTGTTTTAAATGGTAGGGGCATCTCATGCTATTGTTGGATATGATGCTAAAATGTGACTTTTTGCTGCTAATGGTAGTTGCTGAATTGATCTGTTTTGAACAGTCTTTATATGTGCATATACCGGCTCGGCACCCCTCTTCCTTCCCGGAACTAGAATTACCAACTCTTCTACAGGTACTGTCATGACACCTACACGAGTTCTCTGTGATCTTGGATGTTGCTACGTCTTTGTCTTCATTTCCGTATGGGCTTCATTAAAATAACCTTCAGTTGTACTTATATTTTGTTATGCATTTCAAAAAGCATACAAGCATCATGTTGCTAACATGTTTCTCTATGTTTGAAATATGATTTTTGCTGAACTTGCTATGATATCTCTGATTTTTCCAGATCTGTCGCGATTCCTGTGTCAACTTTTTATTCATTTCGTACCATATATCTTCTTCCCCCCCCTCTTTCTTTGTGTCGTGTTGTTTAATGTCATGATGATCAATGTTTCTCTTGTGAAAGAATACATCTGCTAGTAAAAGTGTTACCCAAAAGCTTTCTTGTTGATCTACCAGGAGTTGTTTAAGCTGGTTACTATGTTATTTACACCCTGATTCTCACTTGGAGTTGTGATTTTCATGAAACATTCAGTCAGCAGCACTTCTGTCTGTTGGGCTTATTTATGAAGGTTCGGCACACCCACAAACAATGCAAATTCTTCTGGTACTTTTTCATCTTTTATTTAGTGGCCTTTTATGTGTTCTGAAGTATAAATGTAACTGATGCATCTGCAATTGTGGTAAATATATAAAATGTATTAGTACTAGTTCTGTTGGTTTTTGCTCTGAGTTTAAACATTGAAAACTGTGTCTTACGTTTTTAGTCCTGCTGATCCAATAGTGTAATAAGCATTTTTTAAAAACAGTCCAAATGCTCTTTTTTGGTGTTATGTTCCCACATAATAGTTTGATAATGGTGCTGTCCTTCCATGATTCAGTAGAAAAAAGTCTTTACATGGGAAGCATGCACAGATTGTCTACTTTTTTGTCAGTTTTTATGCTCACGTACTTTTTAGGTCTTTTTTTGGGGAAGTTAACTATCATGGCCTCACAATGCACATTGTCTGATGATCTTTATCGACTGGTTGGCTAGAAATAGGTTGCAAAGGATACATGCAGTGATTATTATTATTAATTCCTCAGTTATATTTGAAAGTTTGTAAGTTCTCATGGAGAGTGGATTATTGTGACCTTTTGATGGATGTTGTTCGGTGATATTTTGTTCCTCCAAGTATTGCCTTGCTTTAATTTTATTTTCTTGGATGTACAATTGATAGGGCGATTTGGTTTGAAAATGATTTTAACATAATATGAAGTGGAAAACATCTTTTCTGCAGAATTACCAGCCTATAGTGGTAAAGTTGTCAACCTTAGGGATACTTGAGAGCCAATGAATTATTGGGTTCAAGAACTTCTTCTTCTACCATTTGAATTATTGTGCCCTTAGATATTGTTGTGTTCTTGAATGCAAAAAGAGTGGTGATGTGATGTTGTGGCAAATGCTCTCCTATTGTGTAATATTTCTATCAACTTTAATCTTTGACCTTTTCAGGGTGAAATAGGTCGGAGAAGTGGAGGTGATAATGTGCTTGAAAGGGAGGGCTATGCAGTTTCTGCTGGATTTGCTTTGGGGCTCGTTGCCTTGGGTATGGTACTCTATCTCTTAGGTGTATGAATTTGATAAAGCTAATAGTTTTAGCTGACTGTTATATTTTGACCCAAGGTCGTGGTGAAGATGCCCCTGGCTTCATGGAAAGTTTGGTTGATCGGTTATTCCAATTTATTGGTGGCAAAGAACAGAAAACTGTATATCCATAGTCTTTATTTACTCCCAAAAGTGCTGCAATATAATGTATATTTATAAATTCTCCTTTTGAGTTTGTTGATTTCTTCTTCAGGAAAGATTCTATTTTCTTACGCAACCAGTTGATGAGCACCAGCGAACTGTTGGACAGGTTTTACATCACTCTTCTTTCTTTAGTACCAATTCTGCTGGTTATATCAATATTTACACAATCTAGTTGGAAATATGGTGCTAGTTATCTGCTGTTTTAATGGCTCATTTTCTCCATTTTCTTAAATGCTGCTTCCACTGTACATTAGGTAATGGATGGGACTTTGGTAAATATTGACGTTACTGCACCTGGAGCAATAGTTGCTTTGGCTCTAATGTATATGAAGGTAATTTTGCTCTCTGAGAATTGGCTATTATAAACAATATTCTTAGATATTCTATTTGAAAATCACTCATTTTTCCCACTTGATTTACAGACAGAATCAAAGCTAATACTGTCTCGGCTGTCTATTCCACAAACACACTTTGATTTACAGTATGTCAGACCTGACTTTATAATGCTTCGTGTCATTGCACGGAATTTGATACTTTGGAGCAGGTAGCATCATTTACTTAAAATTTCAACCAATGGGTTGTTGGCTTGATTCCTTCTGTAGTTTGACAGTAATGATTCGATTTTCAGAATTTATCCTTCTGAAGAGTGGATTCAGTCCCAGGTCCCCAAAGTTGTCCAACATTGCATCGATGGCCTTGCAGATGAGATGGATGATGCCAATAACATGGATGCCGAAGCTTTTGTTCAGGCATTCGTCAATATAGTGGTTGGAGCATGTATTTCTCTTGGTAAGCTATGCATTTTTGTACCCAGAAAGTATTTCTCTTTGTTGTTGCCTGTTGTTTCATATCTGTGATTAGTTTTACGTACACTGGATGAGCTCGTTACTTGGGGCTTACAATTTGAAGCATTCTTTATTTCTTAAGCTATGTCTGTTATAGGGGTCTATACTTTGCTTCCTTCGTATGAATCTAGAAAACATTAGTCTGGTTGCCTTGCCTATGTGATGCTTTGTATGCTATGTTGTTTTAAAAGCATTTTTTATATTCATTACCCAATATGTTCTGTTTTATTCTTAGTTTTGTAGTTGTTGAGAGGGTCCAGACTGTTCTCGTAGCCTTTCTTTGTTAATTAATAATTAATTTTGAAAACTAAGAAAAAAGGGAGAGAAAATACTTTTTCTTCGTATATTTGGATTACACAATATACAAATATATATACACAAATGTAACATAATTTAGATCCTAAAATCATGTTAATCTAAATCCATTTATTACCTAATTAATATATGATATTATAATCATATGATACTATAATCAATCAAATCTAATCTTTTCTAATATTTACAATATCAAATCTTTCCATAATATCAGATCACTTATCTTCAACACTTCCCCTCAAGATGGAGAATAGATGTTAATCATGCCCATCTTGCCACAAATGTAATCAATTCTCGGACTATTTAGAGGCTTAGTGAAAATATCAGCTAACCGTTCTCCAATTCTCACATGACTGGTTGAGATCAAGTTTTGCTGAATTTTTTCACGAACAAAGTGGCAATCAATTTCGATATGCTTTGTTCTCTCATGAAAAACTGGATTTGATGCGATATGAAGGGCAGCTTGATTGTCATACCATAATTTCATTGGAAGTGAGTTATTGATTCCCACCTCACACAATAATTGATGTATCCATATAAACTCATAAGTGGATTGTGCCATAGACCGGTATTCAGACTTTGCACTAGAGCGAGATACTACACTTTGTTTCTTACTTTTTCACGATACCAAATTACCTCCAACGAAGACACAATATCCAGTTGTAGATTTTCGATCAATTTTTGAACCTGCCCAATCCGTATCTGAGAAGCATTCAACATGAGAATGGCCATGATTACCATATAGCATACTACGTCCTGGAGCTCCTTTAAGATAACATAAGATTTGCTTTAAAACTGTCCAATGGGTGGTTCTTGGTGAGGACATAAATTGACTCACAATATTAATCGGATATTCAATATTCGGACGAGCCACAGTAAGATAATTCAAAATTTTCACTAATCACCGGTACATTTCAGGATCTGAAAATAACTCCCTATCATCTGCTGTAAGTTGCATGTTGGGGATCATTGGTACATTGCATAGCTTTCCTGTTGATTTCAAAAGATCAAGGACATATTTCCTTTGGTATAAGAAGATACCTTGTTTACATCTTGTAACCTCAATGCCTAAAATGTATTTCAACATACCCAAATCTTTTGTCTGGAAGTGTGATTGAAGAAAATTTTTAAGAGTTGCAATACCTGCATTGTTACTACCAGTAATAACAATATCATCAACATAAATCACTAATAGGATAATACCAACTTTAGATTGTTGATAAAAGACAGAATGATCAGAATTACACTTCTTCAGGCCAAACTCTTGAACCACCTCACTAAATATGTCAAACCAAGCACGAGAACTCTGTTTTAAATCATATAATGATTTTCGGAGTCTACAAACCTTACCAAACTCCCCCTAAGCAACAAATCCAAGTGGTTGCTCCATATAAATTTCTTCTTGGAAATCCCCATGAAGGAATATATTCTTAACATCTAATTGGTACAAAGGCCAATTATTAGTAGCAGCAAGGGAAATAAATAATCGAACAGAGGTGAGTTTTGCTACAGGAGAAAACATGTCTGAGTAATCCACCCCATATGCCTAAGCATACCCTTTTGCAACAAGACGAGCTTTGAGGCGAGCAACAGAACCATCAGAATTGACTTTTAGAGCAAACACCCATTTACAACCAATAGGTTTCTTACCTGTTGGTAGATGAACCAAATTTTAGGTATCATTATTATGTAGGGTCATCATTTCTTCCTCCATAGTAGCCCGTCAACCAGGATGTTCCAAAGCCTCAGATAAGTGTTGAGGAAGAGATATTGAATCTAAGGAAGCAGTAAAACAACGCAAGGAGGGAGACAAATGATCATATGAAGCAAATGATGAAACTGGGTAAGTGTACTGTCTTTTACCTTTTTTTAAAGCAATAAGCAAATCAAGACTGGAATCTAAAGACTGAGGAAGCGGTGGATCAGGACTCGGATCTGTAGACAGAGAAGGTGGTGGTGGATGTGAGTCTATGTGTTGAGGACGACGAGTATACACTTAAGTGATCGGTGGTCTTGGAGGAACAGTTGTCGTAACTAGGGCTGCAAACGAATCGAGCCGCTCGCGAGCCGCTCGCGAGCCGCTCGAGTCAAGCTCGAGTCGAGCTTGATGTTAATCGAACTCGAGTCGAGCTCGAGCCGGCTCGAGTCAAACTCGAGCTCGAACTCGAGCTCAGAATATTAAGCTCGTTAGCGAGCCGGCCGGCTCGCGAGCTTGGGTATATATATATTTTTATTTTTATTTAATAATAAAATTACGTATATTATATATATATATTTTTATTTTTTATTTTCATAGTAAAATTACGTATATGTCATTAATATTTTATTATTTATTAAGAAAAAAATATTATTTTATTTATTTTTTTTAAAATAAAATATTTATTTTTTATTTTTTTTCGAGCTCTAGCTCGAGCTCGGCTCGACTTGATTCGAGTCGAGCTCGAGCTCGAAATTTGCCGGCTCGTCCAGCTCGAGCTTGGTAAAATTTAGTCGAGGCTCGGCTCGATTAGCTCAAAACTCGATTCGACTCGATTCGTTTGCAGCCCTAGTCGTAACAGTGTAGACTAGAATATCATCTCTCTCCCCCTGACTACTATAGACATTAGACTCAAGAAAAAATGGATGCGTCTCAAAAAATGTAATGTTAGCAGAGACTAAATAACGATCTAAACTTAGAGAATAACATCTATATCCTTTTTGAAGACGTGAATAACCCAAAAACACACATTTGAGAGATTTGGGATCTAATTTAGATACCTGAGGACGGGTATCACGAACAAAACAAGTACACCCAAATATGCGTGGCTCAATGGGAAATAAAGATTGGGTTGGAAACAAAATTAAATAAGGAATTTCACCAGCAAGCAAAGAAGATGGCATGCGATTAATTAAGAAACAGGCTGTTGAAATCGCATCTGCCCAAAATTGCTTAGGAACCTTCATGTGAAATCGAAGGGCTCTAGCAATTTCTAATAAGTGCCTATTTTTCCTTTCAGCAACACTATTTTGTGGTGGTGTGTTAGGACATGAAGATTGGTGAAGGATTCTATTTTCTGACATATATGAATTAAAGGGTTTAGAAAAGTACTTTTTTGTATTATCACTTCGCAAAATGTGGACAGGCAGATTGAATTGTGTTTTTATTTCAAAACAAAAGAAATAAAAGATGTTAAATAAATCTGAACGACTTTTCATTAAATATAACCAAGTAACACGAGAGTAGTCATCAACAAAGGTGACAAAATATTTAAAACCAGACTTAGATACTATTGGACAAGGGTCCCATATATCAAAGTGCACTAATTCAAAGGGTGATGAAGCCCGTTTATTGACTCTAGGCAAATAAAGCAAACGATGATGCTTGGCAAATTGACATGACTCACAATCTAAATGGGATAAATTCTTAAAATTTGGACACAACTTCTTCAAGGTGGGTAGAGATGGATGATCCAAACGACAGTGAATTTCAAGCGGAGTCAAGATGGAGGGACATGCAACAGGTTTCGGCATCTTCAATGAAGGGGTTTCAAGTGTATACAGACCGCTAGACGCACGTCCTTTACCAATAATCTTCCCCGTCATAAGATCCTGAAAAACACAATATTCAGGAAAGAATGAGACGGAGCACTTGAGAGCTTTTGTAATTTTACTAGCTGAGAGTAGATTAAACGAAAAATTAGGTAAACATTAGACTGAATATAGAAGGATAGATGATATAGGAATTGTTATACCAGAACCCACAATTGAAACACATGACCCATCAGCCAAAGTAACATTCGGATGATCTTTGTTAGGATTAAAAGAGAAGAGGATATCCTTATTACCGGGTCATATGATCTGTTGCACCGGAATCGATGACCCATTTGTTAGAAGATGACACAAGGCATATAATAGATTTACCTGAGTGATCAATAGAAGGAGAATTGATACTAGAAGATGAGTTAACAGATTTTTGTGAGGCCTGGAACTCAGTAAAGCGGGCAAACTCATCAGCAGAGATGAGTATGGATTTGTCAGAAGGCACATAATTGTTTTTCTGGGTTGCGAAATTTGCAAACGGGGGTTGCTGTTGAGGTCTACCATGAAGGTCCCAACATGTATGTATGGTATGGCCTGATTTCTTATAGTGATAACAAACTCGCTGATTTGAGTTGTGTTTTCCATGACCAGCAATCCCACTAGTCTCATTTTTGCTACTGTTTCTACCATTATTTCCTCGACCAGCTCCACTCTGACTCACGAGAGCACTAATAACATTGGAAGTAGACAAATTCCTCGGTTCTCAACACTCGTGTGAAAGTTTCATGGAGTGAAACAATCTCTGGGCTTGAGAGAATTTGTGTTCGAGCAGCATCGAACTCAATTGGTAATCCTGTAAAAAAACTCATTACAGTCATTTGTTTCCGTTGAGACTGTTGAGTTTTTACATCCGTACTAAAGGAAGGAGAGAATTCAACTCCTCATACACGTTTAAAATTCATAAAATATTTTGTTAGGGATCTCTGCTGTTTTTCTGGACGATAAAATTCGTTGCAAATATCATATATTTGATTTAAATTACCCTTATCAGAATGCAAGAAAGCCAAATAATCCATAAGATCTTTAACAAACTCACAATGATTGATGAGACTGACTATCTCATTATCAATAAAGTTTCGGATTTGCAAAAATAGTTTTACATCTTCCCTTAGCCAAACCTTCTTTTCTTTCCCATCAACGGGTAGGTCATCAGTGAGATAATCATCTCTATTGATGCTGCGCAAATATATCCGAATAGTTTTACTCCAATCCAAAAAATTTTTTCCACTCAATTTGTGTTCAGTAATTTCTGATGTTATGTTTAGTAATTTTTGATGTTGTAGGAATAACATCAGAAATTACTGTTTTCATCTCTCTACTACTACCTTTCATATCTGCCATTATAATTCACACAAAAAAGACTTAAAAGTGACTCAATAGGGTCACGTCAAAAAATAAACTGATAACAGAGCCTAGAGCTTTGATACCATGAAAACTAAGAAAAAAGAGAGAAAATACTTTTTCTTCATATTTTTGGACTACACAATATACAAATATATATACACAAATGTAATTTAATTTAGATTCTAAAATCATGCTAATCTAAATCAATTTATTACCTAATTAATATATGATACTATAGTCAATCAAATCTAATTTTTCTTAATATTTACAATGTCAAATCTTTCCATAATATCAGATCACATACCTTCAACAAATTTCTTTGTTGCGCATGTACCACATAGCCACTGATAAGCATTCCTACTTGGAGTCAATAGTGCAAAAGATGGATTTTACATGTTGGAGAGTCTTGTCTGATTTGCTATGTTGATAGCTTCTGGCACAGTTTGCAGATTTCCATGTCTCGACAATTGAGCTACTTATCATAGTTTTGCTGAGAAAGAATATGAAAGCAAGATCTACATTATATAGTCTTGTCATGGGCTAAACTGATAGCTTATGCCAAATTGTGTGTGTTTTATTTTTTTAACTTTTTTTTTTCCTTAATTAGGTGTTAATATAATTTTATCCTTTTAAAAAAAGTAATTTTCTCCTTCTAAACTGTGATGCCCACCAGCAAAACTTTGAAAAGATGGTTCAAAGTTTGAATAGCACTTTTTGTCAGGAAAGTTGTGTATATGGTGTTCCATTGGTAATTTGCTGTTCTTCTTGCTAATACTGATGAATTTAACTGTTCTCTTGAAGCTTTACCACTGTTATCTTCCGCTGGGTATGCAGGTTACAGACTCCCCCTCCCTTGATGTACTATATTTAGAATTTCTTAACTTTTGCTTCACGGAATTTGTGTTTGATATGCATGGTTGATTTGTTTCTTCATGGTTTTCTTTCTACAAATATCTCTGTCCTTGGATTTGCATTTGGTATTGTATTCATCACTGTTAGTTGACAGACTGAGTATAAGATGTAGCATCTTTGAGTGGTAGATTTTTTTAGTTGCAAGTGTGTCATTTAAACTTCTATGGTTTGTATTGAATTTTGAGTTGTTTTTGATGTTTGTAGGGCTGAGATTTGCTGGTACCCGGGATGGAAGGTCACAAGAGTTGCTTTATGATTATGCTGTCTACTTCCTGAATGAGGTCTGTCCTTTGTTCTGGTGTCCGACTATTTCACGTGTTTGTCAGAGTGTATCAAGTTCATTTCTATATTTGCAGATAAAGTCAGTTTCTGTTTCAAGTAAACATTCGTTGCCAAAAGGACTGTCTAATTATGTTGATCGTGGCACCCTTGAGACGTGTCTTCATCTCATTGTTCTCTCCTTATGTGTGGTCAGTGGCCCTTTTTATGCATGTTACTTGTCTCTGTGATCAATATATCAACCGCCAGTGTATGAGATCTGTTGTATCAGAGCAGGTTATGGCTGGTTCAGGACATCTTCAAACTTTGAGATTATTGAAATTCCTTAGAAACCGAAATTCAACAGAGGGGCATTCTAATTATGGTGCTCAGATGGCAGTAAGTAATTTTGCAATGTTAGAATGTTATTCACTCTAACATGCTAGGATCAGCCTATTTACCTTCTACTGGTACACGTGAAAACATATGCCCAAATATTTAAAAATGGCAAGAATTTGAGAAGGTTTATAATCCACAGTTTACAATTGGAACACTAAGAGATGTATCTCTGGATATCATGGATGTGTATGTTTATATACACAAAGAGACCTATATATGTACATTCTGGTTTTATGGTTCAAGCTTCGTGATTTTTTCAGGTTAGCTTGGGTATTGGTTTCTTGTTTCTTGGGGGTGGAATGAGGACTTTCTCAACGAGCAATACCTCAATTGCTGCTTTATTAATTACCCTCTACCCACGCTTGCCTGCTGGACCAAATGACAATAGATGCCACCTTCAGGTAAACTTGTTTTTTTTTTTTGACAGATGATGGTTTTTTGAAAGACCAAAAAAAGTACCTACATGGATGGGACTTCTTTTTCTGGCAAACTTGTAGGAAATATGTGCCCAAGTCATCTACTTTGTGGAGCAACATTACTTTTCATGAAGTGCTGAACATGTATCAAATATGAATTCTTAGTTTTGCCCAATAATTGAAATTTGGGAAAAGGCTTGCTTCTTGTTTTAGATTTTTATTATCTCAAATCTGTGAGTGCTCTTGTATTCTCTTGGAAGAATACAATGTTCTACGCCTTGTTTGAGAATCAAAGTACCTGATAATCAAAGTTCACTTTTGTTACAATATCACCAGAGGGTCACCCACCTTAGATGGGCTATATAACTCTGCATTATATAAAGTTGTATGTTATTATTTCCTTCCATTTACTGCTACAAAGCTCTGCATGATATCACTCATCAGCATTTATCTTTCTATATGGATTCCTGATTCCCAAAATAGCAAGATTTATCCCATTTGGACTCTCATAAAATTTGTCTCCCTGATCAACATCATAATAGGATTAAAAGGGGTATTCTTATGTTGAATTGCTCAATCCTTAATTTGTTGAGGGCGGCGTCTTTACAGGCATTCAGGCATTTATATGTTCTTGCAACTGAAGCTCGGTTGGTTCAGACAGTTGATGTTGACACTGGTATGCCTGTTTATGCTCCTCTTGAAATTACTGTTCGAGAAACTGAACACTATGCTGAAACAAGCTTTTGTGAGGTCACCCCTTGCATTCTCCCTGAACGTGCTGTTGTAAGTTATCTTCTTGATTTTGTGCTTGTACTTGAGTATATCATTTCGATCCTGCTTGACTATAGAAGATGATTTAGAGAGACTTTAAATGGCCCTTAATTGCCTAATTTTCTTGCCTACTTAATCAATCCTGATGTCATAGTTTTGCTCTCTAGTACAAGATGTATGATTAACATACTGCAAAACCTTTTTCATCTTGTGTATGTTTTTCATCCATAATGCTCATGAAATTATTATTGCTGCAGTTGAAGACAGTTCGTGTTTGTGGTCCACGTTACTGGCCTCATGTCATAGAGCTCATTCCTGAGGGTATATATGATATTAATCGTGTATGTTTCTGATGAAATATCTTATGATTATTGGATGTTCCTTATGTCTGTAATATTTTCACAGAAAAACCTTGGTGGGCTTCTGGAGACAAGGATGACCCATTCAATTCTGGTTTTCTTTACATAAAGAGAAAAGTTGGAGCATGTTCATATGTGGATGATCCTGTAGGATGTCAGTCTCTATTGTCACGAGCAATGCACAAGGTTGATTCTCCAGTGATAGCCTCATTAATTTTAATTTATAAAATATGGTCCAGATTGTGATGTTGACTGGAGTATCATTAGTACAGGTTGGTTTAGCATGTTTACGAACTTCATCTACTAGAACAGAGCGCATGGGTGCAGTTACTTTAGATCAGTTGATCAGTACATTCTCATCTGATCCAAGCTTGATTGCATTTGCTCAACGTTTTTGCGAGCCTTCCTTGAACAACAGGTAAGGATGGGCATCATCCATCTTTGTCATCCCTAGTGAATTTATCCGCTATTCCGAGGGTAATGCTTGTTTGTTTTCTCAGTTTGTTTCCATTATTCCAATTAATTGACCTCTGTGCTAGACCGAACATTCTTTAATTCTCAATGAAGCTTTAGGTTCTTATGTTATTCTTGAGTTGAACTTGTCTTCTATCTTGTTTTTCATTTCTTTTTTTTAAGATTTTATTCCCTGGGAACAGTTTTTTGATTGAATGGTTCAAGTCCTGAGCAACTGTGGCAACATGTGCTGAGGCACCAATAAGGAAATAGATACCTAAGAAAATTTGGAAAATGATAATTTTGGTTCCTGTAGTTAGGAGCAAATGTGGTCAAGGGCACAAAATATAAATTCTCATTTAGATTCAACATAGATTCAATGTTTAGAATACTGAGATAGTTCATTCAGTGAAAGACTGCACCATGTCTGGAGCTGCTAAACTAATATTGACGAATTTTGATTGTAATCACTAGAGTACAATCCTTTAGGAAATCTTAAAACTAACATCCCCAAGGTTACCTAGGAATCCCTGATACCTAGCTAAGAGTTGCCAGAAATGAAACTTTACTCTTCTGCTAAGCTTAATAATTCTTGATTTCTGGGTAATACATTTTTAAATTGTGGTCCATCGTACATTGGGTTAATAGATAGGCTACAGAAGACATTGGGAATTTGCTGATCATGACCCTAAAATCCCTGAAAGTAAATCAGTTTTTGTAATGCTTTACTCGTAAAAAAACTAAATGTACGAATATCAACAGTGCTACTCATTTGGTGTATATTTATTTACTAAAGAGATGCAAGAGTTTGGATGACTGTAGAACCTTAAACTTCCTTTTGTTTCTTAATGCCAATTTTAACAAAGGGTCTTCATGCGCTATCTGCCAGTCCCAACTCCCAAAGAAGAAAGCCCAAGAGTAAAATTAGATGCAGGATGTTAGGCTTTCCAGCTCGACTTTGATAATGTTGGATTGATCATACCACAACCTTTCCGGCAGTGGCAGCTGACACCTGAATGTGCTACTGGTCGTTGCTTTTTGTTTCTCAGTATTTTGTGTCTGTCTTGTTTTCTTCATATGGGTCCATACCTTTTTGTCCCCCTGCACTTATGCACTTGAATGCTGGGGTGGTTACCATGCAACTTGATTTATTTTTATGTTGGAATACTTCATATTTTTCCTTCCAAATCTATTTGCAGTTCTGACGTTGACTTCCAGGAGTTTTGCCTTCAAGTGTTGTTTGAGTGTGTGAGCAAGGATAGGCCAGCTTTCTTGCAGGTAACTATATCATGCATTCATATTTGCATTGTACTTTGGCCTGGTGTATGTTGGTAGTGGAATTGTAACCCAAATCTCTAGTACATGCAGTATCTGTTAAACATTAAGCTTTATTAGATATTTGTTGGTTAATACTCTTTTTCGCGATTTATTAAAATTTACAATGCTATGATTGTTGTAGGTGTATCTGTCATTGTACACGACCATTGGGTCTATGGTTGATGAGATTACTAGTGCTACTTGCTCTCTAGGAGATTCACTTTCTCTCTGGAGTATAAAGGTACTTCAAATCTTTATTTTCCGTGCAAATTCCTCATATTCAACTTTTTGTTGTCAAGCAAACAAGTGCTTTTAATACCCAGTTATGATTATTCAACCACAAGCAGCATTTTTATTAGGTCTGATGCCTTTATGTTATGCTTGCAAATTGCAATTTAGAATGCACTAGCTTGCTTAATTTTGAACTAAACTACCTTGTTGATTCTTGTAATGTAGTATTAAGAATGGATGTAAAAAGTGTTTCATTGAATTTCTAATTGGTCTTTTACATGTTCTATCTGTTTTTAATATAATTGAACATGAATGAGTCTTTGGCCTAGGGTATACATTCAGATTACTTCTCTTCTAGGATCTTCCTTGATAATATAACAACTACTACGTAGTTATATATATTGAGATAACGCTGCCCTTGAAATGTTGGTTAGAAGGATGCATATGAGAGTAAAAGTCAGGCCATTTTGGGTCTTATCACTCGGTTGCTTTGTGCATTCAATATGTTGGATAAATGCATCTTCCTGGTTTAGATATAAGTGCAAAAGCAATTGCACTCTTGTGGCTGTAATATCACAATAAATTTACTTATCATCAATCCATGTTGATATGGAATTTAATTTTTGCTTGAGCACTGTCTTTACAGCAGTTAACATGGAAAAGTGACTTGCACGGAAGAAACTAAAAACTAAAACAACAAAAAGGCATAAGAGCCATTACATTGCAGAAGTTAGGGTTGTGTCACTTTCAAGAATTAGTTTTCCTCATCTAGTAGATGTACTGAATTAAAAACCTCCTCCCCCCCCCCCCGCCCCCCCAGCGCGGGTTTCACCCACTCCCTCCCTCTCCAAAACTGGAGTTCCAACTATTTGTTTCTTTCAAGTTGTATTACTTATCCAGTTCCACCACAGGAAGTGCTACTTGATTTTGACCGTCATAGTGTCTCTGCTCCTTTTCGTTGTCGTACAGCTTGCACTTGCCTATAATGAAGCTTTGCTCAATGGGAGATTGACAATTCCGAATGGGGGCATTGTGCAATCCACTTTTCTTGGGTCGCTTAAAAAGCGGTTGGAAGAGATTCTGAACTTTTCTTTATGCGTCACAAATGATGTCCATGAGTACCTATTGTCGGGGAGATGGCCAGAAAAAGATACCACGGGATGGAAGCGATCAATACTTCTTTCTTGGTATCTACAGTGGCATGGTGTACCGCCTTCAATTGGAGTTAGAAGTGCTCGAGAGAAAATCAAGCTTGTCAACATATCCTCGTCAGTTCCTTTGATGCATTTGTTGTTTCCCGGAACTCATGTCACTGCAATTGGTGAGATCTACAGATGCTGGTTGTCTTCCCGGGTTGACAAATGATGCAAGATATGAGTGCCTTTTGGAAGGAGGTTAATGCAGAACAGGCCTCTATAACACCATGAAGTTGGAGCATTTACGACTTAAAAGAGCCTGCAGGCTGTTCTTTGGCCGTTAGCAACAGTAGCTTCCCGTGTTGTATTTCGCAAGTCTAATCTGGGATCATTTGAATGCTCGCTCTAGGCCAGGATGCTAACTCTGTGCCACAGTGATAGACCCCCAACAAAAAAAAAAGGGGGTTCAAGTCGTGGGATCTTCTTGTATCCCCCAGTTTTAAGTACCGAGTCTGCATCAGTGATAACAGGTTATTGCCTGGTTGCCAACTGAGCACCGTTGTTTCTTTCGGATCTAAGGTAGAGAGCTCTTTTTTTGAATTTCTGCAGATGCTGTGAGGGGCAGTTGATTGGGGCCTTTCCAGCACCTCTTCATCTCTCGCCCAGCCCAGAAAAGCTTACACAGGGGCATCACATTCTGGGCTTGGTTTTGGTCTTGACTCTGGCCTGCCACAGCGTAGATAATCAAGTTCTAGAAATCTTGTGTAAATCTTGGTGTTGGGCATCACATTCTGGGCCTAGTGTTCAAGTACACGGATCTTTTGGAGCCCCAGCTGCTGTTAAGTGATAAGGCCTATTTATCAGCAGATGTTATGGAAGCTTTTTGTAGTATAATTGGTGCGTGTTGACGGGCGTTTGTCCTCTGTGGGACTGAAGAGCAACGATTCTTCCCACAACGAGATTCTAGTTGTACTGACCTGTAATCAGGCCGAGCCTAGTCTTGACCAAGCTGAGCTCACAGGGAAATTGGGCCTCGTTTTCGAGGCTCAACGCCAGCCCAGATCGTTTAAGATTATCGGCAGCTTTTTGACACTGGGTGGGCTGAGTTTGGCTCGGCATATTCCAACGGACTTGATGTCCGATTGTTTCGCAAAAGATTTTCTTTATCCTCGCAAAATTGAGGGGCTGTCCGACGAGTGGCGTAACGATTCTGTTTAGTGGCAAATTTTGTCATTTCTGGCGAACATTTGTATTTTGTTTTGTCTGGCAACTATTAATGACTTGAACGCCAATTGAGGATATGACTTTGTTGTTTTACCCGCATGAAGAGAACTTCCTACCAATTTCAATTTCAAAATACTTTCCACCTACATATTCATCTGGCAATGGGAAGAAGATATTCTTAACTCTGGAATTGTTGTAAATCATATCGATATCCTTGTCCTTGTGTGATAAATTTTGATCTAATTCATTGTAAGTTGGGGCTACTGATAATCTTCCGCTAAAGTTACAGGTTTTATTTGCATACCAATGATAGCGAGGTCGAAATGAGCTGGCTACATTTCTTGGGTCTTCAACCATTTTCCACCGCTCAAATATTTTGCATAAAGTAAATGTTAAAATATGCACAAAAAAAAAAATTATATTCTAGTATGTTGATCTAGAGTTCAGAATAAAAGTAATGACACAATCGCATAATTTTATGGCATTATATATAAATTTAAATATAAATAAATAGAGAGACTAATGAAGAGAAATCTAATGAGGAGGATGCTAACCCTATGCGGTATATAACGCAAGTGCAATCCCTGACCATCAGATTCCAGCTATAATGATATACGTGTGATGATGGTAAAATTTAGTAAATGATGCTAGGTTACCCTGTAAAATGAATGCCTCAAGCATTTTACTGTAGCCATTTATGATACTAGCAAATTATATCCTAATTATAACATCAAGAAGGGGAAAAGAGAGAAAAAAGAAACAGCGAATTGATAAGTCTTGCCACTCGCAACAACGATAATAAAAGGGAAAGAGCCCGTATGGCTGTCCGAAAAGCGGCAACTGCTTTAACTGACTTAATTAAGTCTTAGAGGTGGTTCAGCATAAAATTAATAATAAAATTAAAAAACTTGTTTTTGAAAAAATGGCGGCTCCCTTGCACACAGGGATTGCTTTGAAGCTTTGCTATAATCTGCAAGGTGGGAGCAATTCCTTTTACGGAGTCTGAAATTGGAAATGCGAGCCGTTTTATGTGGGGGATATTTGATGACTGATGTAGCTTTAACGCATGAACATAAATGCCCTGTATTTGTTTTTTGTACCTGAGAGGATGTCCACAGCTTGTTCCTCCAAGTATTGATTGGTTAGGTGCCTTGCATTTGATGCGAAAAGAACAGGGAATAAAGTTGTCAATAGGATGCATCTTTTCTTCATTCTGGGAAAACGATGGTACGTACCCTTGGCTTCTTCAAGTAAATTTTGCCCCCAAAAGGAGAGGGAAAAAAAAAAAAAAATCAGTTCAAGCCATGACCAACAAATTGAAACAAACGGTTTAGATTAGAAGTAGAACTAACAGCTGAGTCTCCTTCACATGTAGCCGGTGGACAGTTGGAAACCCGCAAGACCAACACTCACAGATTAGGTACACTAGAATTGACTCGGACACCACACACATCTTGATCAGTAAGTTTAGTCGATTCTTCAACTGCATGCATGTTTCCTTTTGATGATATTATTAGCAAATCAAATCATCCACGTGGCTTAAAGATCATAGCTAGCCTAGCAATCACCAGTGCGTACATCTTATGATCCTAACACGCATTGGCGAAGGGATCGAGAGGTTTAAGTTTGATTGTTACTGTTTTTTAAATGTTGGCATAGGCAGGTAAACCAGACGCAAGTGCTGGACATATTTTTTAAATATTAACCTGACACGGATGGTGTTAGCTCTTACCACAGCGCGGTAGAATAACTTCAGCGTCTCAATTACCACTGACGGTTCAACAAACATGCATTGAATACAGATGGATGGGCAATCTTAATTGACGAGCGTGGTGATCTGATGGCCACGCATGTGCCCTCGTACATATACATATAGTCCTATAAAACCATTCCGAATCCCGGGAAATGGCAGGGCAAATGCATAGACAATTTTTGCTAACAGAAGCTCCCTCCAAATCTTGCAAGATGAACGTCAAAATCCTTTCAGAGGAAATAATCAAACCCTCCTCACCAACTCCTCATCATCACCCAAACACCTATAAAGTTTCCCTCCTCGACCAATTTTCTCCATCGTCCTACATGCCATTCATCCTTTTCTACAAGAACAAGAACAACAGTCTAGACCACCAAGATTCTGCTCAAACCCTGTCTCACCTGAAGGAATCTTTCTCTAAAACTCTAGCGATCTACTACCCTCTTGCGGGAAGATTCAGAGACGCTGCCACCATCGAATGCAATGATGAGGGAGGGTTGTACGTAGAAGCTCAGGTAAATGGCACTTTACCCGAGTTTCTCAAACAGCCTGATGTCCAATTCCTCAACAATTTCCTCCCGTGCAAAGCCAACGGCCTGGAGAAGGACCGAATACCCCCTGTTGCTGTCAAAATAACGCAATTCCAATGCGGTGGTCTTGTTGTCGGAGCCTGTCTATTCCACAAAGTTGTAGATGCAGCTGCTTCCGCTGCTTTTCTCAACAGTTGGGCCAGAGTTGCTCGCGGTGAAAAAGTTGTCGAACCAGACTTCTCATCAGCATCAGCCCTTTTCCCTCCCAAGGATCCCTTATCCGATGATTTCGTGAGATACTTCGATAACTTCTTCTTCCAGGGAAAAAAATCCTACATGAGAAGATATGTTTTCGACGCAACAGCACTAACGACTCTCAGGGCAAACGCTGCCAGCGAAAAGGTCCCAAATCCGTCCCGCGTGGAAGCATTATCTGCCTTCGTGGCCGAACGCTTGACTTGGGCTTCTACAGCAGCAAAATCTGAAATTTTCTCGACGCTGATGATTACTCATCCCGTCAATCTCCGACAGAGAATTGAGCCACCTTTGCCTGATAACACTTTCGGGAACATAATCTGGTTGGCCTTTGCCTTCTACGAAATCGACCCTTCCAACACCGAGAAGAAGATCGATCATGCTGATCTGGTGAAAATATTGAGGGAAGCCTTTGCCGGTTTGAACAAGGACAGTATTGCTGAGCTAGATGCCGATGAGGCATTCAACGCCCTCAATGAGGTGCTGGAAAGCGTGTATACCAATGAAAATATAAAGATCTTCCGGTTCACCAGCGCAAACAACATGGGTCTGTATGACGTTGATTTTGGGTGGGGAACGCCCAGTTGGGTAGCTCATATGGGGGATATGGTTGGCTATAGATCCAAGCAACAATTCGTGTTCTTGGAAGCTACTACTGGTAAGGGGTTAGAGCTGTGGTTGGCCTCTGATGAGGCTGAACTTTCCATACTGGAAAAAGATCCTGAGTTTCTGGAATATGCGACCCCCAATCCAAGCATTTGCATTGAATAATTTGCGTTAAGGTTTGATTGTCTCTATTGATCGAAAAACAGTTCATGTTTTACTACTGCTCAGAAATAGTAGTTTGTGTATTATTACGTGTTGTATGTAACAGTGGCTGACTACCCGATATAATTTGGTCAAGAGCTAGAATGCAATAAATTTGTATGAAGGGCACTCGTACGTGCTCGAAAAATTCCAGAATACTATGTTTGTTTTTGTTTTAGCAATATGGGAAAAGGTTATCAAAGTGTTTGGATAGTTTATTATTTGCACAATTTTATTTTTCTTACATTATAAACACATCTTTTAATTACTTTTTTATCGCACATTTATCATATAAAAAATATATTACAGTTTTTTAATAAATTATCCCAAATAATCTCCTATCCAAATGCACTAGACGAATGACACTCGCATCAAACCTTTGATTTATCTTGTGACATAAAAATTGAATTGAACTTCAGATTGAACAACTTGACGAGTTTAAATTCAAGCTCAAAAGCTTATCAAGCTTAATTAATTGAGCTCGTTCGACTTTCACACACACGCATGTTAATATTTTTAATTATTACATGTCTATTTTATCTCTTATTTACTATTATAAATTCAACTGGTCTCCATTAAATTTGAATGGACTCAATTTGATCAAACTCGAGCAAAGTAAAACAAAATATGCGGACTTCTCTCTCTTTCTCTCTTTCATTTTTTTCCCATTCTTATCCAATCTGTAGAGAAAAATATCCAAAAATGTAAAATAGGGATAAGACTATATAATGCCTACATCAGGCAGCCAAGGGTGATGTTATAGATCGACTATTTAACAACATAGAAAGTTGCTGATGAATAAGAGAGGTACACTTATATTGTTTTTCTTGGTCACTTTCAGAAACAAAGAAAAAATCAGTAAACAAGATGAGGAGGGACCTACACAGCTTTGCGTATTGCAGTTGCAACCATGGATCTATGTGGGCAACTAAGAAATGTAAATCATGATATCGCTGTCGATGGCCTCTTGCAAAATCTTGTGCGGACGATTACGGAAAGAGAGCAGTGCCATAGAATCATAAGAAGATTAAAAATGCGAATGGTTAATTTCCAGCAAGCAAAGGACGCATGGTTCTTAAATGGTCTTTTTCTTTTTTTTTGGGAATACTTAAAAAGGCCATTGTTAGAGTTGAAAGCTTTGAAGTATGGTTAGATCTTCAACATTTGTTGATGACTGACGTTCTTATGACATATCACACCTATAATTTATTGTTGTGACATGAAACATGAACAGGTTCCAAACATCTGGTTGAACCACTTCTAGTCGACTGTCTGAATAATAAAATCCAGTGGAACATACATGATTCACAAAGAATTAACTCCTTAAAGCAAGACTTGTCGCAAAATTAGTTGTTAATTGCGTCATATTGCTTCCTCAGAGCGGGAGGAGAAAGGAAAATTTTGCCGAGGAAAGATAGATGGCTCGAGAAGATGAAACGGGATCAGAATGGAACAAAGGGTGATAACTTAGTCCACGGAGAAAGAAATACTTAACTAAACTGACCTACAAAGAGAAGAAAATGAAGCACATTTAACAGTCGTATTAATGCTTATCAATGAGTGAGCATTAAGTTTTAACAACCACGTTGTTAGCCACACATCTAAAAAGCTAACTTTGCACCATTCTACCCTATATAATTCTTTTGCATCATTATGACTGTGAAATACATTGGCCCCATGCTATGTTATTATTTGCCCTATGCTGTGGATCTCTAATAAACTATGGTGTTGATAACAAGTAAGAACCTATTTGGAAACAAAGTATAAATGAGAGGTTTCAGATTCAAAACTCTCGTACTTATATTAAGAAAAATTATTTTTATGAAAATAATACGAAGTCTGTTTTGGCTTTTTGGGGGGAGGGGGAGGAGAGAGTGGGGGGAAGTGATTCCCCCTTTCTTATTCAAGACCTCGAACAAGTGAAATATGGATAAGACTATTTAATGCCTACATCAGGATCAGGTAGCCAAGGGTGACGTCAAAGATGGAATAATAGACAACAATCATTAATGTAGTTGAAAAATAAGAGAGACTATATGTTTAACGAGTATGACGTCTAGCTTGGCTCTTTTTCTTATTCACTCTTAGCCGTAAACAAGGAGGGGCCTGTAAAACTCTACTAATGAGCTTGCTAATCTAGGTTATGCTGCAGTAAAGGAAGGTAAATGCGATAATTGTCCATGTCCTCCTGCTAATGCATTCCAGCAAGCAAAGTTTACATAATACTACTACATACTAGTTAGAGCTCGTACTTTGCGACTCCTACTTATCACAGATTTAGTCCTTGCAAAATATTGGCGATTTTTTTTCTTTAATTCGGTTGGTTTTAGGACAAAAAATAATTGTATATCAAATAATTTTAAAGTAAATTTTATATATACTAAAAATGTATACACTATCGCAGTTGGATACATGACAAGAAAATGGATGAAGGGAGAGGAGAAAGTCAGGAAGGGTAACCATCAAGAAGAAAAAATGTGCTCAACAACCCAAAAATCATAAATGCAACAGAGATTGCAAATATGAGACAGAGATTGGGAGGGCAAGCTGACACTACTAAATTCTCTTTGGCTTCATGGTTACGAATTGATCGGGAACCAGAATCAACCCCATCAACAAGACAGTGAAGCCCTTTAAGCCAACTCTCCACTACCCCACAAGAAGTAAAACTCCGCAGCTGTTACCCAAAATAAAATATATGTAGATAAGTAACTTTAGCATTTTGGCAAATTCTTTTAAGTCAGATCTTTAAAGTTTCGTCAGATTGGTAGTTCCAATCCTCCAATCTTCAGAAAACACACATACAAAAGGAAAAAAAAAAAAGGCAAACAAATAGATCTCAAGAAGAAAAGTTATATATTAACCCGATGCAACGTTTGCCCCTAGAAATGACGAACAAGGCTCTATATATCACACATCTGGTTTCTCTTCACTGGGACAAATATATATATATATATAACAATTGAAAAGTACCGAAATATATTAGTAGATAGAAGAAGTTGGGAGGAGGGGAGGATCGGAAGGACAAATTTGCAGAGAACCTTGAGAACATCTGCAGGCCACTCTCTATTACGTGGTATTGTAGTACATCAGTTTTTTATGTACTTATTCCCTTCTGTGAGGACGCTTACGGACTGATCGGAGAGGATGGAGGGCTACCCCCCCGCCCCAGAACCCCTCTTCGCTTCAAGCCTCCAGAGGAAGGAATGATAACTCATAAGGAGGGATATGAGGTGACTATGTCAAGTGTGAAGCAGTGATTCTTGAAAAAAAAAAAAAAAAAAGTGTTAAGTAGTGAGTGGCTGTTTTCAGAGATGAAGGTGATAGCCCAACTTGGCCAATTAGGTTACGAAACCTGTGAGAAAATCTTGGTGGAAATTGGAAGACAACAACAAAAGTCATCTGGAAAAGTGGAGTGCTCCCATTGGATGGATGCACTTGGACATCATAATTTGATAAATATTTTTTTCGGGTCACAGGATGTTCTTATGTCGTTAAGACCAGATGAAATATAATGCTGTTAACAATGGGCTCAGATTCAGAATTTGGGCGGTTACAGTTGGACTGAATTTTCTGGATAGAGCTCTTATTATGTTCAACAGATATAAGAAAAGTTTTGATTCAAGGAGAGCGTTTAAATGGACAAATGTTGTCGGGAACGTTCAAGTGGACAAATGATGATAATTTGTCCTTGCGTGAGCATTTTGTTCATATGAAATCAACAAATCAACAAACATCAAAGTTGTGTCTGCCATATGCTTCAAAAAAAAAAAAAAAAAATTGTGTCTGCCATTTCCGGCTTCAAGTAAGAAGTCCTATATGAGTTTGATTACGTTCAAAAGAAACACAACAGAGGGCAAAAAAATAAGGCTGCAAAAAAAAACACAATCATAATTTTATAATCCTACAATTAGGTGGTAAAATTATGTGTCTACCTATGCTCGCAACTAGAAATTGAAACACTGATACAACCTTCAAGTTACTGCTGTAAACGAATCAAGTCGCAAACAAGTTAATCGCGAGTACTTCGAGTCAAAGTTTGACTCGATTTCAGTCAACACCGAATTGAGTCAAAACTCGACTCGAGTTTGATCAACATTAAACTCAGGTTCAAGGTCAAATTCAAATTCAAAGATACTCAATTTGTTAATTCGCGAGTTGACTCGATTTTATATATATATATATATATATATATATATAATTTTTAGTTTTTTATTTTAATAATGAAATTACATATATATCTCTAATTTATTATTATATGTTAAGAAAAATTACTATTTTATTTATTTTTAAAAAATAAATAATTTTTTTTTTAATTTTTAAAATTCGAGTTCAAATTCGACTCGACTCAAATTTAAGATCAAGCTCTAAAACTCGTCAAACTCAACTGATTTGCAGTCCTACTCCAAGCTTGTGACGAGTGAGAGTTTCAAGTAAATGGAAAGCTAGCTCAGCAAACCAATTAGAAAGGCTGCCATGATGTTCCACAAAATCGCGGATATTACAGCTGGCCAAGTGGGTACGCTTGGCCTTGACCTCAGGAGCAACGGAACCACCATATCCAAACTGAAAAACCAGACTTGCACAGTGGCATGCATATGCCTGATATTAGTACATTATTGTTTGTTCCTGCTTCCTAGAGTAAATGTACTGCACTACCAACCCTAAAGAGAACTATGATAAATGAAGGACATGGCAATGCCGCCTGTGACTTTGATTGAATCAATTTAATACCCTCTGTATTCCGCAGGTTCTGACCATCATATCCTGCAAGCATCAATGCAGCCCCTGGTCAAAGCAAAGCCCTCATCTTTGTCTAATTGTCCAATTGCTACGCCTCTCTATAAATGTAATTTTCATTTTGCTGCCAGGCGTCCTCTTATTAGTTCTCCATATTTTCCGTAGGGCAAATGGGAGTATTACTTTCTTCTTCTTCTTCTTCTTCTTTTTTTTCAATGATATTCATATTCTATCTTTTTTTTTTTCTCAGAATGATAACTCGATTCATAATTGTAAACTTCTCGCTGTGTGGCCAAGACCCATCTCCGCAATACAAAAGAGTGTACCTTAGCACAAAATCTATGAATAACTGGATTCATTCATCCCTCTTCATGGTAAATGTTCAAAGCAAACGTACTAATCTTATGATTACATCCATAGTACTGCATTCCAGAAAAAAGAAAGAGCACACAGGAAACAACAAGTTCAAGTTGTGTACTGATGTCACCATGGGCAGGCTAAGTTTATAGTCATGTATCAGCTTCCGCAGCCAAGTACTTAGCTATTGCCCACAGTCAGTAGCCCAAGTAGGATAAACGTACTTTTTATTTAACTTGGCACGAGTAATATTAAAAAAGAAATCAGTTGACATAATCTGGAAAATTGATATGTCAGCAGTTAAGAAAAAAGTCAAAGTGCTCATGAACTAATCAATTCGGTAGAGTAGGAAGGATTTGTTGCCAACTAAATAGATGATTTGGATTATTCATGAATTATGAATTTTCAAAATATTCTTCCTTTACTAGCATGGCCAAACAAACGCCTTCAAAATGGTAAATCCGGCCAGTGCTTCATTATATTCTCTCTCTCTCTGTTCTTTTTTTTTTTTTAACGTAAAGATACTTAATTTCTTTTGGCTATTGAACGAACATACAGCCCCAAAAAAAAAAAAAAAAGAAAAAAAAATACTTAGATGAAGACCCTGGGTGCGTCCGCTTTGGTTATTAAATACTCCTCAATTTGCCATAAAAACGTATTCTTTCTGTTCTCAGGACAATCTTTTCCTCGACTGTAGTTCAATCATTGTACTATCATTAATATCATTTGCAATCCTTTGACCGGCCCCAACGAAGAAGAGTATATTTTCTGTCCATTTTGATGCTGAATTGTATTACATATTAAATCGATCCATCTAAGAAAATGCAAAAAAAGATGTTGCGACACAGAAGATACTACTATATGCTAATAGAATTTATTTGTGAGTTTGTGAATGTATAGGTTCATGTGCGTCTGACGGACCAAACAGTTGATCAATAAATTTCCTTTCATCTTCTGGCTGGAGGGGCAAATCATCTGTTAATGTAATTTAAATCGAGTAGTTCTAATGCGACATTAAAGAGAAGTTCACTATTATGCTCCTCGTACAAATGGCAAGCTTATACTAGCTTTTACCATTGACAAAGGTAAAAGTATTCAAGCCAGACGAGCCAAAACTCCAACAAGGGGAGCGTTGTTGGCCGTTGCAACCTCAGCTTGATAATAGTTGCTTCTTTTGTCAGTGTACTGGTCATTTTGGTCTGGTCCTCCAACTATTGCACCATCCAGGACATTAGGATTTGGTGCATTCCTGTTGAACCAATCAGAAAAACCCTGTTGGCAAGATACAGGAGTTTTGTCTTCCTTAATCGACACAATTGATGCTCCTCTGTGGTGGACCTGCTGCGGGTAATTTGGTCCAAATCCGACCATGTAACTAAACCCCTTCGAATTTGAACCAAGTATGTAATCCACCTGCACAATAAGTTCGGCCGGAACCACTTTAAGTTGATATGATAATTCAAAAAAGGCACTTGAATTTTTCGTAATATTTATAGTAATTTTCCACGACTGTATAATGATACGATCTTGTTATAACTTACCTGTGATTGGACAAATGTGATTAGCTTATCTGGAGTAACAGAAGCTGCCGGGCACTGAAGCGTAGTTTGGGCCCTGGCAAGGGTGTCTGCATAGGTTGAAATGGTAAAAGCTGCAGTGGTTACGTATTGGAGATTATTCCAAAAATCAAACCAAAGAAGCCCTTCACTGGTCTTTTGAACATTGCTGCTTCCTTTTTGGATGCAATTTCAGATAAATTGCTCAGCGCTGCTCTTGTACTGACCAAGGTTCCCGTATCCTGAAAATCTGCCCTCCAGCAAACCCTGATATAGTTGCATAAGAACAGAAAAAAGTATCTTTATTTAAGTGCGTTTAATTCTCGTTTTCATCACATACCACATAATGATTGAGAGAATAATAATGCAGCACGCTACATGCTGTGGAAACCGTACAGCGTTTTGATGTGAGAGCAGTCTAATTAGAGAGAATCGTCTGCGACTTACCTTTGCAACGAGGACTTGAGATCCGGCATATTTGTCATCCCAAGAGAACATGGATCTGGTTCCACCTGAACTTGCAGCTTGATTCAGGTACTGGGCGTAGGTTTTGCCATCAGTAGCTCGCTCTAGCCAGGCTGCAGCCCACAATAGTTCATCCTGCATGCGTGCCCAACGAAATTAGGGAGGTCCTTGGGAGTTTAATTTATATTACCAACTACATAGGAATACTGCATTATTTCATCTTAGGAATGTGCTGTGCTGTGCTGTGCCAAATAAGAGTGTGACTGCTTAATTGGATTCCACCTCAAAACCGCTGCTGCTATAAAGCTGCCGGAGGTCTGGGATGCTGTCTGAAAACTTGCCTGGGAATTTTGTGGCGAAATCGAACAACTGCAAATCGTTGTGAAATTTGTTAACGATCCTCAGTTTTAAAGTGTTCTTATTTAGTTAGCGGAGGCTGTCCAAAATATTGACCCTCCTCATTGCGCGGCTACATAAGACGTGCTAATCTTAGGATGCAACAGATGGATAAAGAATAGAAAAGAGACAGTATTAATTGTTTCTATGTCAAAAAGTATCTTGTCAGACATTAAAATGGCCTTCTGAATTAAGTGGACAAAACATGTTTGGCCTAACTCCTTAAATTTAAGTGCTATCGGAGCAGTGATTAATTATCATCGAGGCAAACTGTGCCCAAGAAATTACATTTGGGATTTCGAGTTAAACACGAACTCATTTAATCACCCTGCTGTATGAATTAAGAATTAGTAATTAGCGATATAACACGGGAAAGAAGAATAAAAAGGTAATTATATATGCACCAATGAAAATGAACCCCTCTTCAAACAGTTGACTGTAGATTATGGATTATTGACATGCATGCAGACAGAAATGGAAGAGTACTGTCTATTGTTTTGCCTGTTTTGCGTGAGAAATGAGTTGGGAAGAATAAGCAGGATCCGATCCACGAAAAGCTATTGCCGCGGCAGCCAAAGCAGCGGCTGTCTCTCCAGCCAGGTCGGCTCCCGGGTGCTGTTCATCAAACCTGTAGGCAGTTCTAAGCGTCGTCATGTCCTCCGGCCTTTCCCAGCATGAATGATCTGAACGACCGTCTCCCACTTGACCGTAGAGCACATAAGGCTCTGGATGCGCTTTCATCAAGTAATCGGTTCCCCACTTGATTGCTTCCAATGCGTTCGATAGCTCTCCCTTGGCTACCAGCCGGGACTCAAACTCCACCGCGCTCCAAGAAAGCATCGTCACCGTAAATGCCATCGGGAATCCGATTTTGATGTTATCCCCGGCATCATAGTATCCGCCCACTAAATCCACCTGTTTATATATATGTATATATTTATCATCATGAATCATTGTACTATATATACATATATTTTTTTTTAATGTAGAAAGCCTGATTTCTAAGTTACTGAGCCTACAGAGACACACGCATATATATATATATATATATATATATATATACGTAATTTGCCTGTTTGTAATGTAAAAAATGAGAGGAACAAAAAAAGGAAAAAGAAATTCAAAATTCCTAGTGCTAAAATGAGCTTTTGAATGAAATCTGAAAGGAGGGATGGTGCATTACTCCAACATCGTTACCATCACGAAGGGCTGAATCGCCTCTCCACTGGGTACGCTGGTTTGGGGGCAATTTCCCGGACCTCTGGGCTTCGAAGTACAACAAAGATTTCCTAAGTGCTAATCCGTAGTCGATTGAAACAACATTGTTCGCAAAAACTAGTAGAAGATATAAGATGGAAGCAAAGATGGTCACTGAAGACATAATTGCGGGAGAATGTGAACTAGGTAGATGGTGAGAATTCCTAGCTACTCTCTTTTTTTTTTTTTTTTTTTTTCTCTTTTCCAATCGAGCTCGTTTGGAGGCAATGGCGTTTGGTTGCTCTATTTATAACGTTGGAACTGGCTTGGACTTGGAGATTATCCATTCCAGTTATACACTAGTAAATAGCAATATCCTCTCTAACATCTCTGCAGTGTATCGAATATTTATGAGCACTAAAGTTGGATGATATGAATAAGCTAAGTATTTAAGAAAATGGTTAGTCATTAAGAGTGGATACCAGCAATGGGGGGCCAAAAAAAAAAAAATGAAACGAATCCACTAATTCATTTGGTTACCAATACATATGACACTTACAATTATCCTGATTGTCACTTAATTTATGGTTTCTTTTCCGTTACTTAATCTGTAGTCTTTATATCCGTAATCTCGATCGAAAAATTATACTCCTATTGATCATAGAGGTCTGTAGTCCTTTTCCCTCATTTCCAAATTCCATCAACACGTACTATTCGAATCACAGCTATAATTGTACTCTCTTTTGCTGTGTCTATTCAATAAGACATATGCTTAGAAACCTTGCCACAGTTATAATTAAAAGCTGACAAAGCACAATAGGAATTAATGGGTCATCGTTCATCTCGAATAGCTAGGCAAGTCTAATTGGAGGGTGGAAAAAGAAATCAGCTGTCCCGGCCAAAGCAAATCCGAAAATGTAATTCAAGTCTCAATACAAGCACATGGATTGTTACTTGGGAGTTTTGATTTTTCACGACTGAACGATTTCCTTTGCCGAATTTTACATACCGGCCGGCTTATTAGTTTGACTCGTCTCAATCACGAACAACTGATAGTTGATCCAAATTCGTAGTATTAGAGGGCCTAAATGAGTTATTTTACACACCATTGACTAGCCAGCCTGCTGTGAATATATCCTGAACGACAAATCGTCGATCCAAGTTCTTAGTATCAGAGGATTCAATGGTTTTCTTTTAGCCTTGAGGATGACAAACGGAAAGAAATTTCATCAAAGCAGCAACCTTAATCTGAGAAGTTTCACAGCCGCAGGCATAAACTGAACTTTCATTTGCATTACAGCTTTAACCAAACAACTCACATGATGCGCCGCGCGACCTACGTACGTACTGGGGTTAATAGAAACAATAATATTGCGTCAGAAATAATGCATGGGAACGCAATCATTGATGCAAAATCCATCAGTTTGTGCTTGTTAGGATATTGATGCACAATTCTCGCACACTTTCCTAATGGAAGGTTTTTTTATTCACATTCACGTAATTAAACCAAAATCTTTGAGAGTTGAAGTTTCGATCCTTTTATTAGAGTAGTTTTTATCCTCATAAAATTTTACAATTTAGTATATGTTAGGATATTGAGTACTTATTTGGAGGTCAGAAAACTATTACATTTTGTAAAGACAATTACGCCTAGAACTCTACGCTAGTTTCAATGTTAAATAACGAACTTTTTTTTTGTTCCACATAGGTTTATAAGTGTCAAACATTGATCTTTTCCTTTCTTATCTTTAATTTTTTCTGTTCAAACGCAACTAAATGATTTATCAAAAGTTGACATTTTGAATATCATCAATTAACTTTAACATTCTCTAATGCATGACTCAAATGATTGCTAAAACTTCAAGCAATTTAAACTCTTAAAGAACGTCTTAAATAAACTCGACCAGTACTCTTATTTAAAGCACGTCTCTTCTAATTTTCGTGCTTACAGAAAACGAAGGCAGCCCTCAATATGCAGCCCTTTTCAGTTTTTCAGTACCAATTTTCTTCTTTTCAAGGCGTAGGTTGTGAACTTCAGCTAAGCCCACCCAAACTTGACCTTTGTAAGTTTCTATCCCGAATTTTTTTGTCCTGATCTCTTCCCACAATCTCAAATAACGATGCCCCATCTCAATCTGTTCCATGGGGGTCTAAGGACCTTTGCAACTTCCGCACGGATAATTTCACCGGGTGATAAAATTCAGAAGAATTGCAGGCTATACTAGAATACATGGGAAATTAAATTTGGAGATTGTTTTTCTTGTCTGATATCTTTAGTAGGATCTAGATTTTGATTTACTTTATTATCATTAAAACGCGATTGTACGTCTAATATCAATGACCACCAATAGACCCAAAGAGTTTGTTTTAAATGAGTGTACTAATTTTATAGTCAATGCACGAACTCATTATAGAAGGAAATCCAAGAAGAGGCACATCGCTTCTGTTTTGATACGATGAAAAATCACCGAAAGTAGTGACTAAACCCAATTACTCATTTTGAAAAGAAAAAAAATCACACAACAAAGAAACGCTATTATATTAATCGACCTAAAATGAAATCCGAATTATACTAGACAAATTAGTGGTAAAGACCACTCAATAAATGAAACTGCCTAACTGTGGGAGGGGGATTGAATGGGAGGATAATGATGATTCATTATTCCTAGGGATGGCAATGGGGCGGGGGATCCTTCCCTTGTCCCCCGCCCCGTTGTCAAATAATTCCTCCCGTCCCCCGGCCCATCCCCCGTCCCTTGCCCCCCATCCCCCGCCCCGTTTCCCCCGTGGTCCCCCACGGTCCCCCGCGAGGAAAGAAATCAATTTACGAAAAGTAAAACTCTCCTCATATGTTCAAGCATTTTTTAGAACTAACAGGAGAGAGGAAGAATTCCCAAACACTAACCAAAAATACCAAGAATAGTTAAAATTCAGAAATAACAAAAGGCAAAGATCAATGAAAAACATAAAAGAGAAAATCAGCAAAATTAAGGGAAAAACAAACCCATGGTTTGTTGGAACTGCTTATAAACGATATCATAGGCCATGAAAAGAATTCTTGTTCCATTAAGCTCTCGTATTTACATTTTCATTAAGACTTTTAGACAAACATCTTATATATATTTATTTATTTATTTATTTATGCGGGGGACGGGGCGGGGGATGGGGCGGGTGTACGTTGCCCCAACCCCTGCCCCGTTTTAAGGCGGGGGTAAATATTTCGCCCCCACCCCCGCCCCCGCCCCGCCCCATCCCCCACCCCATTTCTACCCCCGTGGGGCGGGCACCCGCCCCCATTGCTATCCCTAATTATTCCTCAGACTGGCTACCTTAAAGTACGAAGTTTGTACAGCCGCATATGAAGCAAAACCTTAATTAGCAATTAAAGCTATAAATAAACAACTCAAATAATGCGCGGAACTTCTTGTTGCATGGCTTGCTTAAGAAAATAAGATATCATTGAGTTAATAATGATTGAATGAGAATTACACAACTAACGTAAGTCAGTTCCCATGGTCAACCTCATGAATTAAATTTAGTTATTCAAGTTTGAATAAGTAAGAGATATGCCATATGTTACCATAAGCCCTAAGGTGAAATACCCTTTTACGTGCAAGGTTGGATTCGAAGGTTTTTATATACCAATTATTTCATTTAGCAATTCATAAATGCTTTTTTTTCACATATAATACTATATTGAATTGATTAAATTATGAATTTTACTAGCTCAGTTTGCTGTTAACTGGTGCATAATATCGAGTGGGAACATGATTTTCCAATGTGGCTGATAGATTTAGTGAAAAAGGAAATGAGGGTAGTATCCCCTCTTTGTAATTTTATATATATATATATATATATATATATATATATATATATATATATATCAACGAGTATACTAATTCGATGCTCTGGCTGTACAAAGTTTTCATTCATGCCTACATCGCGTAGATAGCCGAGCACAGGGCCCTGAAATCAGCATCCAAATTTGCTGGTTAATCGTAATCTTTTGTAAGCCATTAGGCCTATTACCTCCTACGAGTTTCCAATTCGATGTTGATAAACCGTAGGTCAACGCATTCCTGTTAATTATTGAATGTTCGGGGATAACTGTTTCTTTTTTTTTTTTAAGGTTAATATAAATGATAGTTTCTATATCTATAAATATATAGATACATAAAAACGTTCGCAACCAATTGTGGTGATATTCCGTGAACAAATATAGTTGACCAGCCAGCGTCCTGGCTTGCTTATAACTTATTACATATATATCTCTTGCTTCATACTAAAAGTCTAGTTAGTAGCAATTTGCCACTGATCAGTGCCTAACTGCGGAATAGAAAGTTAAAGAAGAAAGTGTTAAGAAAGTGAGAAGTATTAGTTGGGTCCTTTCTAACTTGTTCACTTTTTGATTTAATCTCATTCTATAGGAACGAGATTTGATAGGATTTAGTTTTCCAGACGAGTCATATCATAACCAAACTAAACTAAACCCAACCTGACTCAAATATTAGGGCATGGATAGAAAACTACATTTGGAGATACTTACAGTCTACGCGTGTTTATTGTTCATAAAAACTAAACCAATATACATTTCAAGGCATCATCAAGAAACATTAGCCATGATCGACTTTGTCTAATCGGCCGGGCTAGATCTCGTCCACTTCGGCGAACTGCCCACCTTACTCGCATGCATGGCAAATTAAGATGGAATAATAAACAAAGATACTAAAAAAATAAACAGCACTAGCAACCGGAAAACTGAGGGCTAGAGGGTATCAGAGGTTGATCCCATGAGAAAAATAAAAATTGGGGTGGCCGTTGCACAAAAATTGTCAAGAGCGACGGGAAATAATTTTCGCATACAGAAACTCGTTCCAGGTATCAGGCACTCCCGGAAGGCACCAGTGAATACAATCAGCATAAGTGGCGGGGTCGGCCTGTTGCTCCGGGGTCAGCATCTTGCCCTGCCGGATGGTGTGGACAGAGGTGTGGGCATCTTTGCGGTATTCCGAGAGTTTGGTAATGTTGATGAAGTTGACGGGGACTTTCATGGAACGAGTCACATTTGCTGCAATCACAAACAGTCTGCGATCGGTGCCAACGTTGAGTGGCATAGACGTGTTCAGCACTGGCCTCGTCTCCTTTGCACATTTGATTCCGTCCGGATTGTCCCAATCCAAACTCCTGTACAAATTTATATATATATGTATTGCGTTACTTCCAACTTCCATGCACGTTCAACAGGAAACAATAACTAATGCAATGGAGCATAATCTTTTGGATAGACTTCTGGCTGGAAGATGATAATATTTAAGCTAACAAATTAATTTCTCGTTGTTTTAGCAACGTACAAATTATATAGAAAGAGTTTGAATGAAAACTAGAAGGGGGAAGGTTAAAAAAATCTCAAATGCCATCATAACCCCTCGAGTGGAGTTGACTTTCAAGGGAAGAAAAGAGAGACACGGAACTGAGAGAATTACTAACTTGATATGAAGAGGGGACGTGCTCATAAAGAATACTTTGGTGCGATTGGGATCAATGTTTTTGTTGACCCACTTGGACCACGTCTTCAGAACTCTACCATAGGCTACAGGCCTCTCTATCTCATCATATTCTGTTGCTCCTTCGTCAAATGATCCTCGTCTGCTCGATCAATCACCCAGAAATTTGGGGAAAAAAAAAAAAGTTAACCAATTAATAATGATTTATTTAATTGATTCAGTCTTTCACACGAGTTGAAGAGAACGCCTAATTAAGCTGTACTTACAGAACTTTCATGGAGAAAGTGTTCATCCACCAAATGTACGTATTGAAGATGAGGTAGTCCACATTCTTCCAGTTCTTGCCATGCTTCTTAATTGATTCAGGCATGATGATACGATTCAAGATGCTATGCATATTTGGATCATCAGAATTCGACTCCACCAAGAACGGGGCCCAGTAAAATTCCACTGTGGCATTGTAATCCTACAGAATTAACCCCCAAAAAAAAAATGCAACTAAGAATTCTAGACCTACAACCAAGGAACAACCACGAAAAAAAAGGTATTAAGCTGCAATCATTTAGGAGTTAAGTCATTATCCACCAAATCCATGAATCTTAGACGTGGGTCTATCGTTGTTAATGAAGACCACCCACCCCACCAACATTAGGTGAACTATTGCTCACACGACAACTCCATATCCAGGCTGGTTTTTTTTTTTTTTTTTTTTTTTGGGTAAAATATCCAAGCTGTTTGGTGCTTGTGACTCAAGCATTAATATTGCACCCATGCATTACAAAAGTCTGCCATATTCTTCCCCTTTGTTTTATTAAGAAGAAGTCAATTCGAAAGCACAGGACAAAACATAAAATCCATGTGTGGACAAAATGATAGTCAGGTAGGAACATTGATAGTAATATTAATTATCGTTAAATCAGTTAGTGCTCATCAGAGGGAAATTAAAGAAGACCTCGATTCTAAAAATAGATAAAGAGCCCGTTTTGTTCAAGCTCTTTCTGCCCGGAGGAACGACTGATTGCACTAGACAAACCATTGATTCCCACTGGTTTCGGTTCAATGAATCGCCCACGAACATAAGCCTCTTGTTCCTCAACTTCTGTAGGAGTAACCTTGCTTTAAACCTTAAACATTAAAACGATGTTAAACAAGTCCTGATTAGAGTAGGAAATGCAAAATGCTGTCTTGAGACTGGGACTCTTATTCTTACTTGGGCAAAGAACAACCTCGAGGCTGCCACCGCCAATTCTGGAACAAAGAATCATGCCTTCCATTCCTGAGACAAGTGACCTGGGCCGTAAGGAATTCACATTCAGGTTCTTTATATAGTGGATGGGTGGTGTTATCAAGTACCCATTGTCCGGTGAATAAGTCGCAGTCTTCAGGCGGCAATTGAATCTCGTCATCATCATCAGCATCATCATCATCATCATTAGCATTACCACCATTATCCTCCTCCTCCTCCTCAACTGGCAACTCTATCTTCTTCTGCTCCACTTGCTCTATTGCGATACTATTTTGTTTTTGCGCATTATCATCATCTTCCGTCGAGCTCTCGACTTCTTTCTCAACTATCGTTCTTGAACTTTTCACTACTGGGATTTCCACATTCTTCAGCTCATCCGCATTGCTGTTGCCGTTGTTAATTTCTTGATCGGGTTTCGGGTGAGAAAAAGGGAATTCGGCAATGGACTTCACATCTTCGTTGTACATGAAGCATCCAAACAGGAAGACAGAGAAAACCACAACAAAGATGGAGAAGTTGTTGTTCTTCCGGCCACCGTGCTTCATGGTAAATGCTTCGGAGGAGAAGTGCGGTGTTTTCCGTGACATGAGAAGGAGAAAAGCCCAGATGATTGCTCGTGCAAAGAGCCGAAATAGTTGGAGATATAGAGAAAGAAGAAGAAGGGATCTTGTATAAGGAGTAGGATATTAGCATTGATCTCACTGAGTAGTTTAACCTAAGGAACAGATTAAATTGTTTAGTACAGGATTTGGTGAAATGGGGTTTTCTTGAATAAACTGCCGTTGTTTGGGGAGCTGGAGGGTTGTCTTTCTCACATATATTTGGCTTTGCTATCTTTTTTCTAACTACTTTGCTGCAAGTGGCATCGGCTCTCTTGCCTTAGCAGACGACCACGAGGGAGACAGAGAGAGGGAAAGAGTAATTGAAAAGCCTTCCCTACGTCGGCCCCTCAGCTTTCTACTCCATCTAGATTCCAGCCCAGTAGGGTCCTAATTTTCAATGTTGTGATTAATTAGATTAACAGGATATTTAAGAAAGATATTAGGAGCGGACGAAAACTAATCCGTTAAGAAGATCATATATTACCAACACTTGGTGAGTACAGACTAATGACTTAATAAATAATTTATGAAACTGAGATGATACCATTAGGTGGTTTACTCATTCGCTACTTTATTAATTAAGCTAGTCTTTCCTGAATTGGTTCCATATAACCTCTGGAGTTGCTCAACTGCATTCATTCCAGGGGTACATGAAACTTGAAAGGTGGCTTCTGGTACCACCCCCTCAATATATTTTAACGTGTTAGTTATAAGGTGTGGTGGTCCTTATCTCGCTCAGAATAGAGGATGAATCGTTGCAATGATAGGGAAACCTGGATATGCAAGAAAACACGCATAATATTCCACCACAATTTACAGTAGAGGTCCTGATCATGCCAAGTCTTAAGACTGAAAACATGCAAGGGCTCATTTATTAGTTAAAGTCTGAGGACATTTATTTCTCAGAGAAGAAATGTTCTAAACAATAATTCAAGCCATATTTCACATTAGTTGGGTTTTGAAATCTGCTTTCGCTACTGTCAAACAGAGTAAAAAAGAAGTAAAAGCCCCACGGACTTGACGCCTTGCTGTTGGAGCAACGTTTTTGAATCAACGATTAGAGTCAGGAAAATTTTAATTTATTTGACTCAATCAATAACGCAAATAATAATTACCAATAATGCAAATAATTTATATATATCGACATGTGTCATGAATCCGATGGTGATAATGTATACACTGTCTGTCAGTGTATATAAGATTTACTTTTAAGTAAAACTGCAAAATTTTATTGATAGAGAACTGAAACATGTACAAAGTAGCAGAGACTATCTATACATCAACGAATCTCGACAAATATTTACAACCCAAAAATCTATGGGAAATAATTTATATATTAGAAGTACTTACTACAATAATATCCAACAGCGCGATGTCAAAATCTGATTCATTAAATAAACACGGTGGGACACCGTATTGACTGCAGTTTACGTGACAAAAATACGCAAGGGCTAGCAATACATATGTACTACTTCGCGGGTTAAGTATGTTGGAGTATGATTTTAGGGAGCAAATGATGGATGCAGAAGATAGGTTTGTTTGGATAGTCACTCTTAATCTGATCTTCTAAAACACGGATGATTGGTAAATTCTTTCTTTGTCACCACCAACCCAATAGCCCTGTTCTGTTGATTCACTCCTAATTAATGCTCTTAATAATCATTATAGAGGTCAAAGTATATCTATTATTGTTAGCTTTATGTTTGAGAAAAGTAGAGCCTACGGAACCCTTTCTATCCAAATATCTTTTTGTGCCTCAGCAGTTGTTGATTTCAGCTGTAGTGGGCAACCTTCGTTGATGGATGGCACATCGCTTTTTTTCAAAGTGAAGATAACAGTACAAACTACTGCATAGACAGCAACACATCGAAATCTGCTCAGACAGAGAAATATATAAATCTTTTTGGCTTATATCCCTTCTCCGTCTCTAAATTTGTATGGTTCCGGTCTCTTCTCAAAGACAAAAAAAGTAGAAGGAAGAGTCTTTATATGGAGTTGTTTCTTGGACTCTTTGACAGGCATCCAATTTTGTTGCATTTGACCCAAAGAGTAGAAGGGTTGCTCGAGTAGGAGATCAACGATACCTGGCTCTTTCGGAGAATTTAAATTAAGCCACATTTAGTCATTTATACACAAAAATTCATGAATCCAAAAATTTTTGTTAGCATTCTTGAACAATTATGCAAATACTCTGTTGTTTAGAGGTAGTCTTTGTGCGAATTTGAGCTGGCAAAATAGGCGGTAATTAATTTGTACTACGCTACGCGGGTAACATATGTTATAGGCTTTCCTTAAAGTGAAGCCTAATCCCTAAAGCCCCCTTACCCCCCCCCTCCCCCCCCCCCCCCCCTCAATAATTTATGCTTACAAAAACTCGAATTGTAAAATTCAATTGACACCTCTAGATGCTTGTGAGTAATTTGTTAAAACTTTAAAAACAGGCAGTTCCAAATGATAACAAGAGTTGCTCAAGAAAATGTATTTCTGCTATTTTCCCCGACTGGGTTCAGCTCCTTCGAGCGGACCTACCTCTGGATTGCCGGCTTTAGACCAGGGCACGCATTTCGACTCTTGTCCAGTTCCGTCTTGGATTTAACAGAGGATCAGTCTCTGGGAATTAGGTCATTGGCAACAGAGATTAAGGAGGAGGAGAAAGAACTGAATAATGTCCTCGCAAGGGTTCAGGACTGTGTGCCTTTTCGTTTTGCTTTAAACCTTTTGAACTCGTAATTTTTTTGACATGTTTTTTCATTAAAAATTCTTGGAGATGAAGCTGCCTCCTATCCCTAACATATAAAAAAGCAGCTCAAAATTGGCATCACGCACAGCGGAATTACTCAAGGCATTTTGCAAATCTTTAACAACTGATTGTGGAGATATTGCCTATGTACGCGCGACCAAGAGAGATGCATACAAATATGATAATCACGTTAGAGCTTCAACAGCTAGGGCTCTAATTGTCCCCCCAAAATGCACGATGAGAATGACCTCTTTGTCGGATTTTCTTGGTTGTTCTAGCTGACATTGATTTAGCTTTTGTACATCTACAAAGAAATTATGCACATCTATTGCTTCATACATGTGCATATACGTCGAAAACTCAACTAGCCAAACAAGTATTTAGGCAACCATCTTGTAATTGAGCTATATCCTTCTTATGCTGCAGCCATCTCCCCAAATGATAGCATAAGCTGCACATATGGGGCGACGTCAAGATGGGGCAGCGGATGAGCGGGAGTATACCATTGAAAGATTAGGAATATCAATGGAAGCTCTAGTGGAGTGCGCTGACTATCTGAGACAAAAGGACGGTGATGAGAATTATTGAATTACTCAGCTCTTCCCAGGCCATGAGATTCTTAGCCGCTGCTCACCATCCGGAGACATGGGCTGCGTACAGACACCGACAGCGCAATGCATAATAGGGCCGCCTAAGGTTTCCGATCCGATCCGATCCTCATATAGTATTTTTATCACTACAAGCAATCGGAGATTGTGCCCTAGAGAAAAGCGTGTTGAAAAAATAACTTCTTCTCTGTTGAAGAGGAAGATTTGTTGTTTGCTGTCGAGTTATTCTTTTCTTGCTGTTGGTTATGTTTCCTGTTTGTCTTTTCCGCTGCCTTATGGAGTTTCACTTTTTCCTGACTATGTTACATGGATTTGGAGTGAATGAGAGGTGGCCCAAATTATTACCAGCTTAATAGACGGGTCTCATCCTCTTCCAAATTAGTCCATCATAAGTTTTTTTTTTTTCCCCGGACCCAAAGCTTGAACAATCCAATCAGATCCACACACAAAAAAAATGAGCAACTATTTTTTCTGGGCCCACTCCATAGCCAGTCCACCAGGTGCTATAGTTTGTCTGTGGGTGGAAGCTAAGAAGGGCCGGACCAAAACCGACGAACAATCTCAGAGCATGCAAGAGAGATACTAGTGGAGACAGTAGACGAGGCGAAACTCATTGTTGCAATGCAGATGAGAATAATGCACTAATAGTCCAGAAAGGATAATGTCACAACCAACAGTCTCCCAATCATTTTAGGGAAGACTAAAGTAAACATTGTACGACAACCTTTAAATAGTACCCATCTATTTAGTAGTATCCATGAATTTGCTTCCTAGTATACAAAGAATTCAACTTATTACGAATAACTCTATTCTTGCCTTTTTTTTTTAAATTTCTTTTTATTAAGAAATGTGTGCTTATAATCTGTAAATACACAATTTCAATCACAGTGAAGTTAAAAGACACACTACGATGCATTCAAAGGATTACCAGTTCAACGCCTGGAGGCCTTTTCGCTTCAAGTTGCTTCTTTGCAGCATTTCTTGCAGCAGCTTCCTCCCGCTTGATTTTGTCATTCCTTATCGGAGTTCTCTCCAAAATTTGGTGGCGAGGATCAATAACTATTTTCTGGAGGGCAATAGCATTCTCAATGAAGTACATGGCAAGTTCATCATCACTAGTACGGCCATAATATCCAACAATCTCCACCAATTTGAGGTATTGATGAGGACATTTAGCTGCCCGCCTTATTTTTCTTCGTCTTTTTGATGGTGACATCCATATTAACTGCAACAAACAAAGCTTAGCATCTGGTCAGAAACAATACAGATAGCTGTAGGTTATTCTCTCTATCTAGGAGCGGTGAGGAAGAAATGTCAACTTTTAGTCCTCTGTAGCCTTCAGAATTATAAATAATCTGTTTGCAAAAGCCTATAGTACAACAAGTAGTAGCCTTCCCATTTTGTAAAGAAACTACAGGTTGACAAACCAATTTGCCGACTAGAAGGAAAAGAAGCAACACAAAGGGAACTCAATCAAGCACTCAAAGATATATAGCTAGAAGAGGAAATACTGCAAGAACATTGCAAATATACCAACAATAAAACATCCTGATGGATCAAAATTTTTTGAAGCCTACAACAGTCTAAATTTGGACATGTCCAGCATAGGAAGAGTGCCAAAATATATTCCATTAGAGTGCTTCAATTACAGTTCCCACAGGAAAAAAAAAAATTACAACTCATTTGAAGAGAATAACTGACTCTCAGGAAAAGGAATTTAAAGAGTTTCAACCCGGTAAGCTATAGGTAATAGAGAACAGAATACCGCCGGTTCATAGCGTATTTAATTATTATTGAAGCATGCAACCAAGATCCAACAACACTAAATACTTGTCATCAAATTTTGAGTTCTTCATTCATCTTCAAGTTGCAGGATATTAATGTCAGAGATACAAGTATCACAGTAAAATGATCAATCTAGTGATAACATTCAGTATTTACCTGTAATACAAATCTATACAAGTTAGGGCATGCCCTTACTAAGGAAGTGAATTGAAGGAGAGGATCGTCATCCCATGCTCCTATTTTCAGTATCAATTGCTTAAGGTTGGGCAATTCTGGAAAAGCAAACATCTTTATATTTTCCTGAAAGAAAAATACAAAGGCAACCAGAGTGATAGTGCGTTCGAGTAGTAAAAACAGAAAAAACAAACAACTGAAAGGTGGTTTTGACTTCCTAACCTCGGGCCGGTAGATGTCCAATGTAAGAACCTCAAGCTGATATAGGCAACTGGAGAGCTGGTTAAAGACATCATTCTCTAGTCCAGAGTACCCCTCACCAATAGATATCTCATCCAGCATAGGCACATTGTCAATACATAAATTGATGTTGCCCCCCAAATAACTGAAGGAAACAAGGTTTGTTTCGCAGATCTCTATCGTTTTCACACCCAAACAGAAAATAATCTCCAAGTATCTCAATTTTAGGGACACACCTGTCACTTTGACATTCTCCAAATCTCCGGAGCCATGTATGGATAAACATTGAAGAACAGGACAGTTGGACAAGAAGTACTGCAGAGCTTCATCATTGACGTTTACACACTTCAAAGAGAGGACCTTGAGTGCCTTAAAGCCAACAGAAGTAAATGACAGATTGCTAGGAAGATTACCATACAAGCGCTTCAAAGAGGACCATTTAGTTTCAGTCAAAAGCTTATATGGAAACGTATAGTTACGCAAAGATTGGCGAAGAGTTTCCCCATTTTCTAACAAATCCAGCTCAAGTTTCTGAACCATTTTTGCCATAGCAAACTTGACCCAATTATCAATAGCAGTTTTAGAACCCTTCTCCAAATCAAAGCAAATCCTGAATGCTTCCAAAGTCAAACCTCTATAATTTCTGACAACACGATTCACCCAGTTTATGTATTTTGATCTTTCACTGCTTTTCAATTTTGGTTCTGCTGCTATTTTATTTAATTCATCATCAGCATCAAAATCTAACCCAGTTATACCCGTCCATAAGTGCCTCCATCGCCTTGATAAACAGCTAGTAAGTACAGCCTCTTTAAGTGACAGACGAGATAGTATGGAAACTAGAATATCATCTGGCAGCGAACTAATACAGTCCTCACTATAGTAGCTGGCCTTTAATGCATAATTACCCAGAAACAACAAGAAAAAAGGAGGAATAGAGAAAGAAAAGCGGTTAGCATTAGCAAAACAACTTTTCCATAAGCACAACAGCTACAAGCCTACAACTTAAATGAGAAATTCCATACAAGTATGCTAATAAAAGAGCAATCTTTCTGTTCAGATATATAAACTTGTTGGAGTGTAGACATGCATGTGGACGCACCCACATATAACATCCTTGATTCCCCAACCATCTTCCCGCTTGATGCCAAATGTTTTTTTTTTTTGGGGTGTTGTGGGGAACCTTTTAATCAGACATAATATATTTACCTACTTTGCTAATATAGTCAAGGACAATTCTCTAAATGAGCTTATCAGAGTCCCATTCACATACAAGAGATCAATAACCGCAATACTGTACTGAAAATTATAAAAGAAGGATTAAACGATCACTAATATAACGAATTCAACTTATAAAAGTCAAGATTTCAAAATTATTGCAGATCATAAATGAAGATTTGTTTCCATCAGAGAAATGCCCAACCTTGTGCTGTGTCAAGCGAGGCCTTTTCCTCATTTCTGTGGGTAGTACTAATTCCGTTTAGTCGTTGTCAATCGGAGCCCATTTACCAGCTGGAATCAAGCAGCAAACAAGTATTGGGAATAATCCAAAGTTAAGCAACAAATAAGTATCGTCTTGTCCTAAGAAAAAAATAGAAATGCGGTAAGTTCTGTTATTCATTAGAGGATACTACAGCTCGATAAAAGATTGATTACTTTGTGCATTAAGTACCCTAATCATGGATTGATTTAGGATAAGAAAAAATATTAATTACCTGAGATGGGATGGGTTAGGGTCTTAGGGAGGAGAAGTAGACAGTGGTTTTGGAGCCGGTTCTCTTAACCGGGAAGGAGAGGAACCCCCTCTATTGTTCGACGCTGGCCGCTGGCTGGGAAGTGGGAAGCTTTGGATGCTGATGCCGCAGTACTTATTTACATTTGGCCCTTTTCTTTTTGGTTAATCAATCCCATGTCAAACGACAATTTGTAAAACTCACCACGAATTTTAGCATACTGTGAAATACAGCCCACATAACATAAGAGATTAATTTAGTATTAATTTACACAGTTACAAATCAATTATCATTAGCTTGAACGAAATGTGTTTTACAAACTTTATTTGTTCAACTCTAGACTGAATTGAGGATAGTGTTTTCCCATCAAAAAATGGAGTTTTTGGAAAAGATAATTACTACTTTTTTTGTCAAACAAACAATTATTACTAAATATTGTTGAAATATGCATCCATGCAAGATTTTAAAAAATTACAAATATGTTTGCAAAGTTTTTTAAAGTATTCATTTGAGACGGTGTCTTAATTTTTTTAAAGGGTTAGTATCACTTTACCCTCCTTAATATATCACTACTATTAATTTACTTTCTAATGTTATTTTTTAGTCACTTCACCCCCGCAGGTAATTCAACTCAGCATATTAATAAATTTTTGAAAAAAATACGCTTTCATTTTATATCATTACTACATTATTGTTATCACTTTATCCTTTTAAATTATAGTGATATAATCACTTTACTCTCTAACATTATTTTTTAGATATTTTACCCTATCATTAATTTAAAAATTATGTTAAATTTTTTTAAAATATATTTATCTTTTTTATATATAATTAAAATAAAAATTTTGAAATAATTATTCTTGATTTTTTTCACTCTAAGATTCCATAAACATAAAAATAAAAGGGTTTTCTCTAATTTCTTTCTTCACACTTATTAACACTAGGAAATAAAAAGAGATAGGATAGAAGGAGATAGAAAATTAAATTTTGCAAAGAAAGAAAATAAGAAAAAATCTAATATTATCTTATTACTTTAATGTCCTCGGGATTAAGATTGGAATTGGGTAGTAAACAAATAAGTAAATTAATTTTAAAATAATAAAAATATTGAATTCTTTCTTATTTGTATTAAAAAAAAAAAGAATTGACACCTCTCTTTCTCCCTACCGTATTTTTCTATTTTTTTCAATATTAATAAGATTTCCAAGAAGAAAGAGATTAATGTTTTGACTTTTTTTTTTTACACTAAAATGGAGAATAGTCACTCTAAATTTTTATTATATAAAAAAGAGGGTATTATCTTTTAAAGTTTTTTAACTTGTTAAGTTGGTTTAATAGTGGAATAAATTGTCTAAAAATAACTTTAGAGGGTAAATTGAAAATAAAGTTATAATTTATGGAGGTAAAGTGATAATAATTTTAAAAGTTAAACATGTCTTATCACTTGAATTAATAAATTCGGTTAAGTTTGACAGTTAGTTTTGGAGATAAAATAACTAAAAAATAATGTTAACGCAAAATTAATAGTAACACTAAATGTTAAGGGGGGTAAAGTGATAATAACACATGCTAAATGATTCAACTACGTGTGCCCCTAAAGAAAAGTTGTTCCCACCAAAACTAATATAAAATGAGTCACTTCCTGGTTAGATACGAGGAGCAATTAAATTATAACACTTTCAAAAGATGGTGACATCCTTACTTGAGGAGGGGTGGGGGGAAAAAAAAGGTGCATGACGAACGGAGGCTTACCATATTAGTCAATCGAAATTGAGTGAAGGGACGACGGATGCAACACAACATTTCCTAACTCTCTTTCGCATAACGCTCTTTCGTCATTCAATATCTAAAGACAAAAAATATATTCTCTTTAAAGAAAAATAAACAAACGGGAGTACCAAGACTATCGAGGGCCTATACACCATTAGTCTGCTGTCATCTCAAATTCGTGACACTTAGCCCACTAGAAGAAAGAGCAAATTTTTATAGCAGTGCCTGTTAAGATAGTATCATCACCACTCAATTGTTCGTTCTTACATGACACGAAGCAAGTCCAAATTCCATCTCAAAGTACGAGGCCCAATTCCATTGAACCAACGGCCTGATAAAATAAAACCTTCGCTAAAACCTACAGATATTTGAAGCTAGTTTATTGTCACTGCGTTTTTCACAACTCCAAGTCGAAAATTACATGTCTATGAATGACGAGGCATTCACCGGAGCATTACCAAGATACTAATATTAAGCTTGGAAATAAAATTCAACAAATTCTCGGATCGAATGTCCATGTCAAGACAAACAGGCCATACCATCAACACTTCGCAGTAAAAGAACAAGAAGAATTTCTTCCTCAAGTCTCAGTACATGACCAAACAAGATACAAAATGCCTAAAAAAAAAAAAAAAAGGGCAACAGCCAACGAGAAGTAAAGCCACGAACTTCTTAATTCCATGAATGTAGGTAAATAATATGTGTTGGGAGGCTATATAAATGGATTACCCAAAGAGTTGCGAGCTCATAGGGAGATGCAGATTGCAGCCGCTTGCGGACCATCACAAATGACCAAAGATAGATAAATGGGCTGTGGATCGGAGATCGTTATGCATCATTAATAGAAGTGTGAAATAACAGGGGACGTTGCAGCTGAGCTCGGTATCTGAGAAGAGGATCCTTCGAATGAAGACGTTCGTGATAGATTCTCCACGCATAATCCTCGAAAGAGAAGGAGTTGAATATCCTCTCTTCTTTTGCGGATTTGGAGCTGCAGTCGTTTTCGGGGTCACGTTCTTCCCCGTTGCCACTGTCCAGCTTGGGAAGCAGGGGAGAGACGGTGGCGTCAGCAGGCAGGGTGATCAACAGGGTCATCGATACGCAGTCTGAGTTATTGGCGCCAGACAAATTGGGTCCCGCTCTACCTCGTGCTTTCTTTATCTTCCCATTGCTCCATACCTGCCAATATGTTTATACATCGATCAACTCCTCTAGTTGCGACATGAAATGATGTCGCAGCAGAATTGTTTGATCGTAGACTTCAGAGCTCAAACCATCTGCTAACAATATGAGAATTTTTTCCCCTTTTTTTGGTCAAATTTCCACGTGATAAGAAACTACACAACGTTCATCATCTAGGTATGGTTCATCGTTTAAAAAAAAAAAAAAAAAAATTCATCTAGGTATGGCGTTTGCTGATAGCAATCGAGTAAACGTCCAAGGATTCAGTCTCTCATTTTTTTATTATTATTTTTTTAACGGCAACAATAACATCTACAGGAGAACAGCCTAAAGAGGTTGAGTCTAAAAAATTGTGTACAAGGGATTAATGGATATAAGAACCTGACTAAGTCAAAGAGGTGTTTTAACACTTCTTTTGGATTTTTTTCCACTGCAAATGAGATTTGAACCTTCAACTTACAGGACAGTGATTTAGTCCCTTTTTCATCACCGGCTCGCAGCCCGAACAGTGATTTAATTTAAGTCCCTTTTTATCGCTGGCTCAGTGGTTGCAAGAATTCAGTCTCTCAATGCAGCAAAAATTCGCCCTTTTCTCCTCATAGGATGTACTAATATTTTTTGTTTTTCCAGATAGGATGTACTCCGTATTAAAAAACCAAAAAAAAAAAAAAAAATCTTCCAAGAAACAGTAACTTAAAAACTACTACTATATGAATTCCGAATGTACAGTGCATTAAGTCCTCATGCGATAACTTAAAAGGCTGGAGTCTGAGCATCTTTGGATTTCGACTCGTGATTCGTACCCTTGATGAAAACTATGGAGATTCGCATCAAATTCATATCTCCTATGTCCCCAGCCAACATGGTGGTTTCAGTTGGTGGCCCCACAAACAAAATGTCTTTCTTTTGTCACTTTTTCTTTTTTTATCATCTTCTTTGCTTTTGGAATTGAGATAAGTTAGTAGTCCTGTAGTAGTAGTGATGTGCTCAAAATGTGGGAAACATGTTTGTTTGGACAGCTTTCTATTTTCCTAATTTTATTTGCTTACATTATTTTTACAATTTTCAATACACCTTTTTATCTCACATACATCAGATCACAAAAAACGCTACAGTAAAAATATCCCAAATAATCCCAAATAACTTACAATCCAAACAGATTTGTACCAACAAAAGTAATGGCTGTAGGCCAAATCGTTCATAAGAACTTTCCCTTTTTCTCTATCCATTTGAACCAGGATCCTCCATTCCGTCCTCCTCCCTCCCTACCCAACCCCCCCCCCCCCCCAAAATTGAAATTATGGTAATCAGTGATTTACTTAAACAGACCCCAACAACATCATAATTATTTTGTTATTCTGACAAAAGTATTGAGTCAGTAGCACAAATAAAATTGAAATTTAAAAATTAAAATCTAAACCTCTTAAGTTACTGAATTGTTAAATACTAAATTTAATACATTTGAGTGCATATCACACTAAATGATAAGTGAGTAATTTATCACCTATTTTTTGGAGCAATTTTTTCCTAAAAAATTTAAATTCAATGCTATTTAATCAATTCGGATATTCTAGTTTTAATTATTAAAAGTATTTAAATATGTTAAGGTCCAAATCATAAGATTAAGTTTAAGTGCTAATTTAGATCATCAAATAGGATCTAAGTTGCATGACTAAGCCCGCAAGAAATAATCTTCCTTAAATTATATGGAGTGTTTGGATATCAAAATTATTCGAAATAATATTTCGTTTGCATCACAAACACATTTCCCAACCTATCTTTTTATATTCCCAATTACCTTTTTATCTCATATACATCATATCACAAAAAGTGCTACAGTAATTATTCCAAGTGATATTTCAAATAATACACCATCCAAACAAAGCAGTAATCCAATTCCGTGTCAAACAAAACAAAATTAAAGACTTTGGTTCTCCAAAATTCATGTCAACACACATCTAAATACAATTAATTTCCCAGATAGATTAGGTTCTGTGGGGTCCTTTTGGCGGCTATCACGGCCAGCTCTTCATATTATCACACACCCAAGAAAAAAAAAGATCTTAACAAAAAAATCATACACTGATACGGTTCCCTAACAAATTAGCAAAGGCAGAATAAAAATGTTAAACCAGTATTCAATATTCATCCTACTATTCTTTGAAACGAAACCAAAATGCATTTTACCTCTTTTTTTTAAAAAAAAAAAATTTTGCATTCAGGCCACAAAAATTAAACAAATTATCGATAGTTTCTATCACTTTGGGAAAATGAAAATTATGGCTCGGTAATTAGCTTACTTGAGCAATGTCTCCAAGTGTAGCTAAAATGGTATCCACATTGGGCGAGACCGCGGTCCAACCCGAATCCGCCAATATCGAGTACTTCTGGCATCTAATTTGGTACTGCAAGCCGATAGCATACGGGTAGATCCGACCCGACAAAACGGGTTTGTTACTTGAAGTCCCCCTTGAATCTGATATCCACATCAAGGAGCAGACCTTATTGGGGTCCGGACGGGCCGGGTTGTCAAACCCGAATGCACACGACAGCTCTTCCACTAGCTGTAGTCCAAGTTTAGCCATATCAGCCGTGAACTCACGGAGAGAAGTCAAGTTTAACTCGGTTGACTCAGAAGAACAGGCCGAGTCCAGGCAGACGGATGACTCACCAGAAATCGTGCTTTCTTCATCATCATCGTCGCCAGCGTCATAACCCAGTGGCCAGTTTTGGGGGAAATGGAGTTGCTTTTCCTCGGGGGAGAGATTGAACAAGGAGAGGGCGTCGGACTCGGCCGAGGTTGCGAGTTGGGAGGGAATAGAGTGGTTAGTGAGTTGGAAGAAGCCGAACTGGGAGCCGGCAGAGAGGAGGTTGGAACGGAGACTTTCAGGAGGATCGGAAAGAGAAATAAGTGGAGGGGTGGTCGCAACGGCGGTAGCTGGTGGGGATGAGTGGCGAGTGGGGAGGGAGAGGGTAAGATTTGGCGGGAGGCGGTGAAGGAGACATGAGAGGGCGTCGGCTGCCTCATTGGGTTGGGTTGAAGGAGTTGGCGGCGGAGCTGCGGTGGTGGCGTAGGGGTTAGGAAGGTGGTGATGGTGTTCGTGAGCTGAGGATGCCATGCTGTACTGCCTGTGGCCTGTCGATGTATTCACTCTCAGAGAATGCGTGTGTCGCAACTCACGAGAGAAGTCAGGCGACGCAAGAAATGGCTGTTTGGTTGTGTTTTGCTGTAGTATTTCATTTGTAGCTCTACTCGGGTAGTCTTCGAGTAATCTAGAAGTACCACGCAGTTTTCCAGAAATTAAGTTAATTAATCAGGATTATACGTCAAGAAAATGGCTCATTTTTTGTCCTTTATTCCGATTGCATCTATTGGTCCCGATCAATGACTGATAGCGGCTCTTCCAAGTGTCCGTCTGAAAAATGGATCCTAATCTTGTATCAAAGCATTAATGCTTGGTAGAAGGGGAGCTCAAGGTTCAAATTTTTCCTTCAATCAATTGTCACGTTATATAGATTTGCTTAAAAAATTCATATGGGTGGTGCATAGTGCACCCATTTGAAAAGAATTTTTTCTTTTTTTTTGCGTTTACACCTATTGATACTCAAGAAGGGATGGGACTAGGATGTTCACTAATGATAGTAATTTTGTCCTGGTTTTCCGAATTTGTATTGGTCCTTTAAGATGCAATTTGCTTAACAAAATCCGGATGAGAGTTTTAAAAAAATTCAACTTGGTTGGCAGATCTAGAATGTTGTGCTAAGGTATGCACAACCAAGTTGGTTCTTTTAGGGTTCAAATTACGCGCACAATGTGTTGTTACGGGAAAGTTAAGTACACAACTAATTCATATCGAATTAAAAATTAAAAAAATATAGATAAAATGTCACAACACAATATAATAGTGGGTTGCTAATTGAAAGTTAGAAAAGATGGAAGTTATTCTTTGATGGAGTTGTTGTAAGAAATATTTAATAAGAATATAAATGAAAATCTAAAAAAGTAACACCAAAAAATTTTGCTACTACTTTACACTTAGTACAGCACTTCAATTATACTCCATCTGTCATATTTTCCATACAGTTTAAGAAAAAGTAGTTAATTTTATTGGAATAATAAATTTAGGATGTTTTTTTTCATAAAATACCCTTACATCAAATAGAGTATAACTTTATATTAATTATTCAATGGAAAACTTAAATTGATGGGTTATGAGAACTTGAATTGATGATCAAGAAAGAATCAATTCTCATTTTATATTATTTCATATTTTGGCTTGAAAGAATAACAAAGCTGGCTTTTTATATATCAATATGTTTTAGAAAATATAAATGTATTAAATGGGATAGGTTAACAATCTATATTAAATAATGTAGTTTATACTAATAACAACGTACACTAAATAAGGATATTTTAGAAAAAAATAAAAGATAACTACATTCTTCCATTGAAAAGTGTACTATAATTTGAGACAGACGAAAAAAGAAAATATGACCATCAAAGTGAGATGGAAGGAATACTTTGTAATGCATTGCATGTCCTATGTATCAAGTATCAACTCCGGTTGATTTGCTGGTTGGTCAGATTTGGATTTCGGCGTTATGTCTCGTACATGTCCTGTCCTTTAATAGCCACTCATAATTCGTCAAGTGTAATAATTAATCCAAACCCATGAAAAAGGAGAAACAGCCATGGCTAGCATGTCGTTGCCTGGGCCATTAAAACACGATAGTACAACATTACAACCCAGAAACTAATGACTAAACCCAGCAGGAGGCATCTCAGCTGCAGTTGCTTGTCTCCATTTGTTGTGTTGGAAGAATATTTCTCCGGTATTCTGGGTTGGTTTGCCCTTTTTCTTTTTCTTTTTTTTTTTTTTTGAAATGTTTAACTATAGATGTCTTATATATAAGACTCTTATATATATATATATATATATATATTGCTACTGCGTCAAAATACTCTTTTGGTAAATAGGAAGTATTGTAGCACAGTGAAAACGGCTTATCCAGACGCAGTTAAAAGAGCTGAAACGTTCTTTCCTTTCGATTTCTGGTCCCAAAAAAAATACTTTTTCGGGTTGAATGGCAGGCTGCTGCCATATATGTTATGCCGGGGAACCTGGAAGGTTGTGCTTGTGCCTATCCAGGGGGGGAGGAATTGTGTTTTGGGATTATCAACTTTTTGTTAATTACAAAATTCGAGGAAACAAATTTATTCTTATTAGTACTATGCATGCGTTTGCCTTTTGTATAGTCTGAGACTGTCCGAGTCTAGGGCTTCCTGCTTACTCATCCCTTGGACTTCTAAATCTTCTTGTAGAGCATCGTTTGCAGATCAGAATCCATGTACAATATCGAATTTGGTTTTGTCTTTTTAGTTTTAAGACTCTTCTTCTCTGTGCAGCCCGAACTAGGCCCATCAACTGGCTGGAATTGAACACTTAGGACTCAAACCCATTTTTATGTAGTAGACTTGAACCTGACCTGTATTACTTGATAGGTCTTGACCTTAGAGTCTTGGAACGGGATCCAGATCTACCCAGAAAGAAAAGCCCCAAATTTGAATATTACAAAATTAAATTCAAAACTAATCACAAATCCAACTTTCATATTTAAACAAATCAAGTTAAAAACTAAATCACAAATAATTTGCAATAGTCAATCCAAAACTAACCACAAATCAATCTACAAAATCATTACTAAATTGTTAATTTGATAAAAAAAAATTTAAAAAAATTTAAATTTTATAATTATTAATATATTGTTCTGATCCGGATCAAATGCATGATAGAATCTCCGTATCTGACCTGTTTTTATTAGAGTAAACGAGTACAGGTTTGGATCCGAGTATTGAAATTATTTCTCAACCGATACCCCAAAAAAATATCAGATCCAAGTTGGGTTTGGATCCAAACCCGACCTGTTGACACCCTTAATCCCAACTAACATTTATTCCATTAAACTAGGAGGCAATAACGCGCTTCGCGCGATAGTAATGTAAAATGCCCATTCCATTTCTGAAGTAAGAAAAATAACATTTTATTTAGAAATGTACATTTTTTAGTATATATATACCATGAGTCTGAAGGTTTGTTGATATTTCTTGGCTACGAACTTTCATGGAAGTTGCTAAATTTCTAAATTTAATGAAAGTGCTTTGGAACTTCCAAAGCCTGAATTTCTAAATTTGCTAAACTTTGCTAAACTTCCAAAGTCTGAAATGCAAATTTAAATTTCTAAATTTTTAATAGGAACTTCCAAACTCTGAAGTTTTGTTAATGCAAATTTAATGGAGCATTTTTCTAAATTTAATATATACCAGCCATTTGTTTTTTGTAACCAAAGGTAGGATCAACTTTATTGCTAAACATCAAAGTTTAATAAGTAATGCCGTTGGAACATCCATTATGAAAGCTTCAATTGTTGTTTACAACAGTAGGAACTTGCTAAACATTAAATTTGCAGTGCTTTGGAAGCATTTTTCTAACCAGAACTTTTTTCCATTAAGAACATAAATACAACAAATGCCGTGCATTGCGTTGAAGCAGAATCAGCGTAAATCAGATGTGCCATCAAATGGAAAATGCAAACTGCCATAGAAACAACTTCTCTATTCCTTTGCGGTCAAACACCAGCACAGCAAAGGGAGTCTTGGATTGTGGAATAAAAAGCAATATCTGGCCATTTTTTAGATCATGATCAATAACAAAACGGTTCCAGTTTTGATCAAAACATCTGCCGGTCATACCAACATGAAAATATTTATGACTATTTGTAAGAGTTATAGTCGTCGTACTATCTTCATTTAGCCTTAGATTCGCAAATTCTGGCAGATCCTATAAATGTATGAAAAAAAATTGTGATAAGTAAATACACATATGTACAAAAGAAAGAGAGTTAATAAGGTTAGAGAATGCAAAACTATACCAGCTTGTACTTGTACTTTGATAGATAAAATTGATAGAAGCAATTGAATGTAGTCCAGTCATGTTTTAGGAATGGATTCATAGATGAGACAATACGATGGAGAACTGATTCTGAGGTTTCATGATTTGTTTATAAAGTAACAAAAGAAACCATATCAGCCATAATAAATACCGTCTAAGCAAAAAATATATATATAATGGTAGTAATAAATACCGGATTCTAGGACCTCATGAATTGTCCTTAGTCCTTGTAAGGAAGTAATGGTAGTAAAACAATCATTTCATCATGGCTGTTGCTCGTCTTCTCAGCGAATTTTCGTCTTTGGAGGCCAGAGAAGCTTGAAATACACAAAGTGAAATTCAATAAGACACTTCACACTAAAAATGACATTACTTGTTTTGTATATAAGAATGACATTAATTGTTTTGTATATAAGAAGTCATTTTGTTTTAGACACATTAACAATTATGATATACCCAATATTTTTATAGGTTATTATACAAACGTCATAAAAAGAAAACCAAGACCTAAATTGTGGAACTGATTATAAATTAATTACTGTGGAAAGTATATTTAAACTATTAATCTAATCTAGGATGAACACAAAAAAATGAAAAAGTAATGTGCAAAAAAAAGGTGGTCAAAGAATTGAACTTATTTCAGAAATAATGAACCAAATAAAGAATCAATCTTAGGAAAGCTGTATGGTCTCGTCTTACATTAATTTCAACTTTGTTCTCTATATGATTTCTTGATTCTTTACCCCAAAGTCTTTTTCTCCCATCAAGAATGCTTCAGAAATTATATGATCAATACATACCTAGCTATTACAGAATGGCAACAAACTGAAATGGCAACAACCTAGCTATTACAAAATTTCTGTGCTTGAGTCCTCTAACAACTATAACTACATAATACACATTAACTAAAAAACATCCAATGAAACTGCACTCATAATCAAACGACAATGCCTAACATAGGACAGCAGATTCCTTCCTCTTTACTGCTTAGCCACATGAGCAGTCAGTTCAGCATTCTGCAGCAAAAAATCAGAAGCATTCAAAATCATTCAAAATAACCAATGAATTCCTAGTCTGCACACACTATTTATTCAGTCAAAAGCATTCAAAATCATTCAAGAAGAATAAGTGTAATCATTCAAAACAGCACTCACACAAGTAACTTATGAAGATGCCTTTATACACAACGCACCGAAGCAAAAGTAACATCTCGCAGAAAGAACCAAACACAGAAGAACATCATTTACAGGATATAAAACAGCATTTGTCAAAGTCTGAAACAAAAAAGAAATCTCTAATACAATTCATCTTGCTTTAGCATTCCAATTGATCACTTTCAGAAAAATGAGCTAAAGTAATAAATTTCCACGAACAATAGAATAAGTTAGTATAACAAAGAAATCATAATCTCAAATTCAGAGGCAAAAAACAAAAAAAAAAAAAAGAACCCTTGTTTTGACAAATATAACAAGTATGATAAAAAACTGACAAATGTCGTCATGGAGCGGAAGACATTTCAAATTCAGTTAAGGAAAAATAACTGATACAGCCTTTTTTTATTGTTTCCATCCCACACATCAACATAACCATCACAACCTCAAGTAGCAAATGTACCATAGCTACAAATCAAAATCAGTTTTGAGACAGATTTTGGCAAAAAGCTCAAGGTATTCAATCAATAGATAATTGTAATAGATCCAACTCAATCACTCAATATATCTAGAGTTGATAAATCAAGCACATAGGCTTATAAATCATTCATAGATACATTGACATTATAAATCATTCTCTTTTGTTTGTTCCATTCCAACTCAATCATTGACATAGCTACCTTAAGAATACATGGATCGGCTCCACTTATCAAGTTCAAAAAAACAGATGTTTCCTAAAGACGCATAGTTATGATGAGAAGCTTGAAGGTCATGATTGCCTGGGGAATATCTAGAGTTGAAAATTGGAAATCAGGAAAGATAAATTCAGGTTCGATCGCTTATTCGTAAGCTGTTAAAGTTTTGAACTGTCCCCATAATTGATTGTTTTTGCCTTGTTTCTGCAATTATCTCTCATATTTGTTTACAGTAAGCACCATCACATCAAGTAAAGAACACTTCTCTTGCACCCTATATCAATCTGACATGATTCCATCTGGTACTGAGACTACCAAAACCCAAGCTCGTAGCCCAAAGAACCTACAACACTTTGTTCACCATAGCTGAAGACATACTTGGAACAACTAAGGTACCATATACTTTCTTTTTTTTTTCAGTGCATAGGCAGACACAAACATATAGAGTTATAATAAATCACACACACCTCAAACAAAAGAGAAATGAATTCTTTCATATCTTGATAAACACTTCAAATGTATACTAATCCTATGTACAACCAAGTAAAATGACATTGATATGGTATGAAGAGACATAAACATCAGCTTGCATGTACACTTCAGAACCAAGATTGATCAATGTCCTCAGACTGGTTACACTATTTTTCTCCAATGTCTCTATATTTCTTTTCCAATCAGAGCTACAAGAAGTTAAGAGAAAAAAAAAGTAAAGAAGCATTGCAGGTCAAAGGGAACTTGTGCAAAGAAGTAGGAGTCAGAGCAATAAAGGTGAGTAGTATCAATACCCAAATGCAAGAAAACTTAAAAGGATACAAAACTTTCTGTTGTTCAAATACCTCGTTCCTGCAAAAGAGATACCCAGAATATTAGAAATTTGGCATATAACAGAAATTCCGTCTCCAAATTCGCAACTTAATAGTGAAATATTAAACAGAAAGTAGGTAAGTACTCCAACTCATATAATCCCACTGCTGATGGTAATAAGCTCAATAAAGTGGTAACAGGGGATGGTTCTCCAAATAACAACTGTAAGCGGGTGAGTTCAGTATGAGGCAACCAACGGATTCCCACCCACACCTCCCCGCCTCAAGAAAATAGAAAAAGGAAAAAAGGGCGAAAAAAAACAGAAGGAAAAGAAAAAAGAAAGAAAAGGAAATGAATATTGGCAATATGGGAGTCAAATGAAGCAAAGTCTAATCTATTTATACACAAAAAAGGATCACTCTCTTCCAGTTTCAGATCGTTAGTTTTCACTACTACAGGAAGTTCAGCTACCGCCCGCTAGAAGCTAAAAAAAAAAAAAATTTAAAGACATCGAGTGAGAGAATTGGGCTCCAAAACACCCTTCCGTACAATGATACAAAGATGGAAAAAGGACAAAAGAAAATGAAGAAAGTTACAGGTAATAACCAGAAATTAGCTAATTCAAAGTCCTCCCAAACTGTTCAATATATTTCTTATCTGCATTGGCTAGGCGATCTTGAAACTGCACCCACTCACTTCTGCACCTCTCTCTTACCTACCAAATTAGATAGAAAAGAATTCAAGCTAGTTACTTGATGTTTGGACAAATCTAATGAAATTCAGTTCAATGCAAAATCATGCAATTCAAACAGAGTGCAGATATAAGACCTATGAATCCTAATTTAAACATGATTGTTAGAATGTAGGTGATATAGAATAACTCAGATTACCATAAAATTGGATGAAGAAGCTTTCAGAGTTGACTTTTGCAAAAAAAACGAAGGACAAAGAAAAGGCCTCAATAAAAAAATATACAGAAAGGTTGAAATGGAAACCGAACAAGTAACAGCTTACATACCCCTTGCCAAGGAGCTTTTCCATTTTCAGATTGACCCTGGAATCAACGAAGCTGAAGCTGTTAGCATCATTATCAACAAAACAAATCTAAATGAGGGGAAACCAGATCAAGGGACAAGTAGGATAACTGACGTGGAAGAAAAAAATGTAAATAAGGGGGTTGCTGCTAAAAAGTTGCTTATATTATAAATGAAGAACCATTTGCTCAAAAATGGAAATTAAAGTTGAACAGAACAACATTTGCAAACAACTAAACTTCATTATTTTAATCACCTCTAGGAAAAGGAAAAACAAGTCCCGATGGTTGTAATAAAGTAGTTAACTGACCTGACTTCCCAGAGAAGGAATAACTTGATGAACTATCCACTGAGAGTCAACCACATCAATTTTCTCATGTGCAGGCTGCACAGGCAAAATACACTTACAATGAAACTGATAATACGCAGACATCCATTTGAAATAAATACATGTTTTCCAATTTTATCTGTTTTACATGCCACTGTCCCGCAGATCTCTCCTTCCAACAGGAATATGAAAAGCAGGTAGACAAGCCTTCTTTTCTAAATCTTTCAAATAATACAGTGATAAGAAACAAATAAAACCACTGACCTCCACACATCTCCTTAGCGCAAAATCCAATCCCCAACCATGCACCAAATCATTCTAGAAATGTTATTGAAAGTAAAAAATCAGTGTGAGCTCTAAGCTGGAAAGAACCAAGGCTAATGAGAGCAGCTAAAAGCAAAAATAGTTGGAGGTACAACAAGGCTTAAAACATACGTATACAAATGACAAAGTTAGAGAAGGGAACCTGAATCATATGCCAAACACATCGCCAAGCATCCCGCGAGAAAACAGGAGCCACAATTTCCACAAAGCTGAATTCAAAAAGGAAAAACACAAGGGAAAATTAGTTGAAGGTAAATGTTGAAGCCACCCCAATCCTTTATACTTTTCTTAACTATATATCTCCATTTTAAGGGCCTGAGCATAAATCATGGGTCATAACTCAACCTACAAACACTACCATAAAATCAAATTTTTCAACAATAAGACGTGATATTGCTATGAGATGTCTTGTGGCTAAGCTCTTCTATTTGGCAATGGTCAACCTGATGAAGAAATATGACCATCAGAGAAAGTGAGCTTCTTGTTTCTGACAATTTCAACTTCCAAGCCATGTAAATAAACAATAGTTTCCCAAGACAACATTTTTGTTGTTTTTCAGTTTAATATTATTATTTTCTTGGGTTAAAGAGATTGACCTTCGGAAAACCAAACAATCAATCTCTGGAAAATTTAAATCTTTGGAAAACCAAACAATCACTCGGAAGAGAAAAAACAAATCCTTTTCAGGTTTGGATTATAAGAAAATAAAAACAAGAAAAACAAACTGCATGGCTCCCAAATTGCCACTCAGTCAATCAAAAGAACAATGTATCAGTTCAAAACTACAAAATTCAATCTATTATGATAAGTGAACCCTGCTCAATTACAATACAATCTCATCTCATACTACCTGGGGTCAGTAACTTGCTATCATCTTCTTTCCCGCAGGTGTCTCTAATATCAGAAAATAATGTTTCTTCCATTTATCTCCTTTTTGAATGCGAAGAATTAGCATAAAAGTCCTTAAAAAGTTATTCATAAAGAGGTTAACATATTTAGTTAACTCTACACTCATGACTGTAAGCGTTGGTAGATTTATTAGTTTCAGATACTAAATGATCCTCAGATATCCATTAAATATAGAAGAGATAACAATTCAGACAAAGCCAGCAATTCTAAAACCCAAACTGCTAGCCGAAAAATCGTGGAATTTTACACAAATTATACCAAAACCTCCAATTCTCTTAGCTAAATATAATAAATTACCAAAATTTACGAAACCCACAATGGGTATTAGGGCAAAATAATTCCCAAGGTCGGTTTTTTTCTTGAAGTGGTTCGATTATTAAAGAGGGGAAACAACGAAAGAGAACAAGATTTCCTAATGTTGTGCACCAATTAAGGACGATATACTACTACTCCGTTGAAATGTAGATAGAAATTCAGATTAATTGAAACAAAAGAAAAAAGAGCGCGAAAGAGAGAGATTGAGATATTGAGAGAAGGAAGAAAGTTGAAGAAAGTATACCTCCGGTTGCAAGGTTATTCTCGGTCTGAAGAACCGCGATACTCTGCATCTTGGACGCCGTCGTACTCGTACCTTCTCTTCTGTCTATCTCCCTGAGATTAGCTTTCCTTTTTCAGTTCAAAAACTTCTACTGCGGATTCCGTCTGTAAGTAGTAGAGAGCTACATTAGAAGATGTGGCTGGAATTTGATGATGGGGAGGAGAGGGAAAGACAAGTAAAGAGGGGCAGCCAAACAAACGGCTTCGAGAGTCCAAATCCCAGCTACCAAAGAAATCACAAACCAGTCTCCTAAAAGCAATGAAAAAAATGCTTGCACAACAAAACACAAGAACCATTAGCATCAAACAAGTTTTTACAGAGAAGGAGAAAAACATGAATACAGAGCAACCTGAAGAGAAGACCCGACCTCACTGGAGAGAAAGAAGAAAGCACAAGATCTGCAACCAACAGTGAAGATGGCACGTCCTTGGGCGGTAACAAGCCCGTGGATGAGAAAAAAAAGCAGAAAACTGCACGTCAGTGGACAAGGGACAAAAGAAATACGAACTTTAGCAAAAAAAAAAAAAGAGGGGCAGAGCAGAGGCAACCTGAAGAGAAGATCTGACCTCACCGGAGATGAAGAAGAAAGCCTATTACAACAAAGGAGGAGGTCAACAAAATTTTGTACCAGGTTCCAGAGGATGCGGATAAGTGATAGAGCAACATTATCCCAAAAAAAAACCAAAAAAAGAAAGAAAGAGAATGTAGTGGGAGAGAGAATGCAGCGGGAAGAGAGCAAATGCAGCAGAAGATCAGAAAGACGGAAGCACGGGCACATGGGACACTGGCAGGCGAGGCCAGATGGGAAAACTAACGCGCGATGCGCGAACAACATGATGATTCCAATCCACATGCCGGGCACGTGAGAGGACGACGAAAATTCTGGCTGAATGGAGTTGCCATGTTATCTACTTATGTTGATTCTAATCTAAACATCCAAAATAACTATAAATATTAGAATTTGAAAGATTTTAAAAAGAAATTGAATGATACAAAGTATGATATTTTTTAAAGAAAAAATTCACAATAGATGGCTAATGATAAAAAAATAGTAAAATTTGTTTAAAACATACCTCATATTTTACAAAATAATTTTTTCGTCCTTCATTTAAAAAAGTGTATTTTTACGTTTCTTACAAATTGATATTGAACAATTTTGGTCTCTACTTAAATTTTTGACTAGTTTTCTATTGGAATCCACCACATGCTTTACACATGATCATTTTTTAAGAACAAAATTATCAAATTAAAATTTACATAATTTGATCCATAGTTCCTCATATTTAACAAAATAAAATTTTTTGTTCCTCATATTTCACAACATAAATTGTATCATCTCTCATATTTTATAAAATAAATTTTTTCATCCCTTATTGACTATGTGTACAAATAATTTGTTAAATCTAATTAATTTAACCTAAATAATATGAATAGCATGTAATGTATTTTTATTTGCTTTCATCTAAGTAGACTAATTGTAGTTATACACATGCTATTCAATAGATATATACATTGGTTTAAAAATAATAATTTTATTTTAAATCAATATATATATTTATTTGATTTCACTATGTGAATCTATTCAATATTTATGGCTTTTTCTCTTTTGTTAATAATTCATTTATTGAGTTATATAACAAGGTCATCTAATTAATCGGTCCTAAATCGAAATTATATAGTCATGCTAACAAATTGTATTTTAAATATGAAATTTTGACTCGCCACTTTTAAGATTAACAATTGAATTAATTGGTATGTGATTGTTTTAAAATTTGAATGTGTCAATCACTTACTTCTTTTGTCATACCTTTCATTCGTTTCTTTTTTCTGTTCAAATTTAATTCAATATAAACACTTGATAATATTTAGAATTAAATGTTTTCTTTGTTTTCAATTTTTGAATAAAAGTAAAATGAACATGAGTAGAAAATTAACATTTTTTTAAACTCCTTTATATATATATATTTAATTTCACTTAAATATTACATTCAGACGAAATCAAATAAAGACATATTATATGCTATTTATATTGTTCATGTGAAATTAAATAGACATGTATACATGAGTTACTTTTTAAAGTTATTTGCATATATGATCAATGATGGATAAAAAAATTTAATTTATAAAAGATGAGGGTCGAAACAATTCATTTTGTGAAATGTGAGATATTATCAATCAGATTATGTAATTTTTGATTTGCTAATTTTGTCCTTAAAAATGATCACGTGCAAAACACGTGGTGGATTCCAATAAAAAAATAGTGCAATTTAGGTAGAGATGAAATTTGACAAATATGAATTTGTAAGGGACGTAAAAATATACTTTTAAAAGTGAGAAACAAAAAATTCATTTTGTAAAATATAAGGGGTGTTTTGAATGATTTTTCATAAAAAAATATAAAATATGCTATGTTTTATTGATTTTTTTTCTTTAATTTATGGGTTTATTATTTCACATGTTTTACAAGAAATTTTCATCATCTGTAATTAAAAAAAATCAAATCTCAAGCAACGTTTGGATTAATAAAAGGGTGCAATTTTAATGGAAAAGCAAATAAATCAAAGTAGAAAAATTTTTTTCTAACCATTTTGTTTGCGTTACTTATACAAAAAAAAAAAAAGAAAAGAAACACCGAATATTTTGAAAAAGAAAGGAAATAATAGCTTATGTATAGTTGCATTTTATCTGTAACTGAATAAAATCTAATTGTAAACATACTTCAATACTTTATTTATTTTTTGTGTATTTTCACATTCATCTTGTTATTGCTATAATAATATTTAGATGAAAATTTTAATCTTTTTTTAAGAGAAAGAAATTACAAGAAGTATTAAAATATAACAAAATTTTAAAATGTTAACAATCATCGTTACGAAATTTAGTATTCAAGATTTTCAATTTTTTCATGTTCAAAATCATGGTTAATTTAGTACAAATGACTAAATTGTTTCTGTCCATGTAAATACGTAGTACTTATTAACTTGCAAGCATAGTAAAGTTATTTGATCATTCATGAGACGAGTATTGGGCCCAAATGACTTACAATTACAGGGAAAATAAGTGCTATTTTCAAATATTCCGGGGAGGGTAGCGAAATTGATGGAAATCTAAAGGGGGGTTTCTGAAATTATACCTATCATCAACACATATAACCATCATTGACTCACCTAGGGTTTTAACGCAACTGTTCTGGGACTCCTGCATCGCTAGCTACAAGCAGCCCCATCACCCATTCCCCGCCGCCCCTCATCACCCATCAGAAAATGGTTAAGGGACGCCAAGGAGAGCGCGTCAGGTCATCTAATTTTCCGACTCCATCTCCATTTTCCCCTTATTCATTAATTTGATTTTTGTCCCGATTTTTTGGGTTTAACCCTGCAGGCTTTACGTTAGAGGAACCGTTTTGGGATACAAGAGGTCGAAGTCCAACCAGTACCCGAACACTTCGTTGATTCAGATCGAAGGAGTGAACACAAAGGAGGAGGTGGCTTGGTACCTCGGCAAGAAGATGGCGTACATCTACAAGGCTAAGGTTAAGAAGAATGGATCTCATTACCGCTGCATTTGGGGAAAGGTTTGCCGGCCTCACGGTAACAGCGGCCTTGTCCGAGCCAAGATGAAGTCCAACCTGCCCCCCAAGTCAATGGTAATACTAACTGTACTGATGTTCCTTTATTTATTTTTCCTATTTGGTTTGCTATTTGTTTTTCTTAAATGAATGTTTCTGTATTTTGATATTTCAGGGATCAAGGGTTCGGGTCTTCATGTACCCAAGCAATATTTAAGGTATTCTTTATCCGCTTTTTTGAAAATTTTCCAAGGTTATGTTTATGGTTGCTTTTTGGTGAAAATTTTGTTACCTATACTTTTCAGTGAGATGTTTCTTTTGCGATATCTGAATTAGAGTTTAATAATTTGGGTCGTTTACAGGATGCTCTAACTTGTAGAGTTTGGTATTTTGAGTAACTTCCAAGGTTGGTCGATATTTGGAGTTGATTTTTTGGGTTGGAGTCTGTATATATAGATATGTGGTCGCAATTTACTTTTGTTCCTCATATTGCTTTCATGAGTGCTTTCCCTTTGACAATGATGTGTGCTTGTACTAATTTTTGAAGCTTTCTTTGTTAGAATGGTTGTAAGGAGGAGCTGGTCTTTGTGAAGAATTTGCTTGAAGTTTTACACATCCGTCTTTATGCAATACTAAAATTTGTAGGCTTATAGAGCTCAGCTTGAGTAGCGGATGGTTTTACCAGATTTCTTGTGTTGGAGTTGAGTTTTACCAGATTTATAGTTATGGCTTAAATTTTCAGACATGCATCATTTTAGTGAATGATGAGGTAATATGGAGAAGTTTTTCATGAGAACAGTTTGTGTGGTTACTGGTGAACATGACCAAAAAATGTGGGTGGAGGGAGAGCGAGCAAGATGCGGATCTTAAGACTATACAGAGGATGTCAATCATGCTTAAAATTGTTTGTGTTGCACAATTCATCCAAAATATGGCTGTTAGATATGCAGAATTGATGGAGATTTGTGTGCACAACATGTGGGGGGTGAAAGGGACAGATTTTGTTAATTTTCATGAGGGGACTTTGATTTGTTAAGTAATATCCCCTCCACATTTCAGGAAGCATGTTAGAAAAGACGGCACTGTGGCTAGTTTCCAAGTATTTTGAAACTTCCCCAGTGTAAGTTATCCAAAGTTACTGCAGACACAGTTGAAAGCAATTTTGTTGATCGGCACAGATTTATCCTAATTTAATATAATGAGTTAGATTAGCATTCAATAGCTTTAAGTTGACTTCTTTTTGGACACAGTTTGATGTTCTGCTGTTGGGGCACTGATGTGTAATGTTTAGCTTGCGGCGGGTTTCTCATATGCATGTATGCTACATTTTCCATGTTTGACCTGTTCCATCTGGCTATGACTAGAAGCTACTCCTGATTTTTGTGATCATTATCGTTTCTACTGTTTCCATTCTTAGTGTTGCCATGAATTAGGTTTTGTTAAATTGGTATGGAGTCGTTTTTGACTATTTGCTTGGCTACTAGTCATTTGTTTGGACATTTACAGTTTTCTTATGTTGTTGCAGTGTTCCAGCAAAAGTAGGAGCAGACTGCTTGAGGTCATTGGTGGCTTTAGAAGGTCATTGGTGATTGAAGGACGGTATTTAGAGTCAAAATATACCCCTTTTTTTGTGGACTTACCCTGGTCTCTGAATTTATCATGTTTGTTTAATACTATGAATTGAACTTGCAATCTGATGAGGCAAATTTTGATTGTTTGGATTTATCCTTTTTCACTTGGGTGTTTTTGATCGTTAGTCAACCAGAATTATTGTTGATTCGTCTCTTCATGATGTGACTGTGGGTATTGTTTGAGGTTAGCTTCCTTCTGATTTTCTCGATAATTTGCTGTCGATCAAATCAGTTGGGAACGTTCCTACCCGGTTCCTGTTTACATCTGGGATGCGAATCTGTTATCGATAGCTCTTCTTCCTCGACTTTTTCCCAAGAAAATAGTTGAACTGAAGAGACTCTATAGTGAATAATAAGTGCGGCTTCTTAATTCTTATACTGGAAGGTATGTCTGCGTCGGTAGGTGGTTTTTTTTTTTTTTGGCCCGCTTTCGAACTCTTTTACCTCTTTCTTTGGACAATTTCTTAACAGGTTAATTACCTTTACCTCCCTCAAATTTTTTCTGTATTTCAATCAGCCCCTTAGGTGTGATCAAATTACAAATTCATCCCCCCAAGATCAAAATTTCAAACTATCACACCCTTACCATTTGTACTATAACGTTGACCACATAATCATGTTTCCACTAAATGAGCAAAGATTTATCGTGAAAGTCCTAAAATGTCCATGTAAACCCGAAGTTCTTCTTTTCCTGTGTTTTCATGCGCAATTAAGTGGACCTTGGAGATAAAAATTATGGAGGCGCCTCCAAGCCAAGTGCTTCGATTTGGCAATAATACAACAAAATTTCAAAGAAATTTCACTAAAATAGATCACAATTCTTCTAGGAAATAAAGGAAAATTAAGTTTATCAAAATTTGAGAAGCCCAAAGAATTTGTTCCAAAATTTTATGAAAATATAAAGGGAAAAAAAATAAATGATTTACAAAATAAAGGACAATAAGCTATTAGTTCTTTGGAGCAAGTCTTAAACGGTACATGCAAACTAGGGAATAGGATAATCTCAAGGGAAAAAAAAGGAAAAGAGGAATGAGGTTTAATAGATGATTTTTGTAATTTCACCGAAACATGCATACCCAAGCACTCAAATTGCCGATCTACCATAATCTTCATCATATCCATCTCAAACACCATAAAATCTTCAGAACATTTAGGGTGAATTAAAAATAAATTCTAACAGGCTTTCAAATTTATCCAAAATTTAGTTTATCGTGGTATGATTTCTCAATATTGTATGCTTTTTTGGGTTTTGTGTATTTCAATGGAGGCTAGAAAAAGACGGGAGGGCAGAAGGTTAGCGGGTGTCTTGGTGATTGGTGAAGCATACTTTGCAATCAGATTTTGCAGCATCCCAGACTACAAGGGGTAAGATCGAGGGGCATGAAGGTAGGATCTTGAGAGCTTGGACAATATATCAAGAATTGTAGGGATGGAAGAATTCTTCAGTCTTTCTTTGTTCTTTCTTCCTCATTGATTTTTTTCTTCTAGCCCCTGCTTGTTTCTTTGAAGCAAAATTCTCTGTCTTTGGTTTCTGGTAGCTCATTTACTAATTTCATTTTTGGCATGTTTTAGATGACGGTATTGTTGTACCTTTGTAACATCCGTTAATTGGGTTTAAACAGTGTCATTTGTATGGGGTGATTGTTATTTGATTAAAACTCAAGGTTTATTTTGTAGTTTGGCTGAACCTCCGAGGAGTTGTATGTAATTAACCCTTCCTTAACCTTAATCTTTTCTAGTTACTATTTCGTTTCCTTAAAAATGATGTTAAAAATCAAACTGTCTGCATTGGCATCCAAGAATGTGAGAATATGGGGTTATTTTGATGGGTAAAAACTCGAGTAAATTTGGTTTTCAAAAATTCAATGATTCAGACTGCGTCACTTTTCGAATTATTTGCATTCGCATCAAAGAATATGAGAATGTGGGGTTATTTTGATGGGTAAAAGTTGGGATGAATTTGGTTTTCAAATATTCAATGATCAAGATTGTGTCATATTACTTGGTAAGCGAGGTGACACAATTTAGATTATTGAATTTTTGAAAATTACAAGTGATTTAACATAATTTAGATCATTAAGGGCGTGTTTGGATCCCTTGTTTTTAAGGCCGTTTTTGAAAAACTATTTTTCACATTTCAAATGTTACAGTAAATGTATATTTCCAAAACAATTCCAAAAACAACATATCCAAACATTATATCAAAAACAACTACATATCTATATTTCAATTATGTATATTATATATATATATATATATATTATATTAATATAAATTGAAATATACAAATTGAAAATTATATATATATTATATATAATATAAATATTTATATAAATTAATATTATACATAATATTGTATATTATACATAATATAATATAATATACATAATATGTAATATTGTACACATAAATGTGTAAATATTTATACATAATATATTATGTACATTATATTATAATATATACATTATTAATGTATAATATTATTATGTACATTATTGTGTATAATAATGTTATGTATAATATATAATATACATAATATGTAATAATGTATATTATGTATAATATATTATATTATGTATAGTATACTATATATATACAATATTATGTATATTATACAAATTGAAATTTATATATTAAATATTATATGCATATTTATATAATGAAATATACAATAAACATTACAAATTGAAATATTATATAAACACCATATTTATAATATTATAATCTTTATAATTAATATTAATGTATATTATATATATTAAATATTTATATATTTATTTATACATATTATAAATATTTTTATATATTTATATGAGTATTATATATTATATAAATTATATATAATATAACATATATTACATATTATATATATTATACATTTATATAAATGTACATTTATACATAATATATATATTAATGTATATTTATAATATACATTTATATTATGTATTATATATAATATAATACATTTGTAATACATTTATACATTTATATTAATATACATAAAATTAATTTTATATTTACATAATATTAATATATTTGTACATTTATATTAATTATATTAATACATTTATACTTAATATTAATATATATTAATAAAATTATAATTTATATATTTATATAATATTCATTTATAATTTATACATTTATAATAATATAGACTTATACGTTTATAAATATATTTATATTATGTATTATATATAATATAATACATTTATATATTTTTATATAAATACATAAATATATTTATTTATAAATATTTATAAATGTATTATAAATGCATAAATATATATTTATATAAAAATATAAAATTTATAATTTATAATTTATAATTTATACATATATAATATTCATTTATAATTTATACATTTACAATAATATGCACTTATATATTTATAAATATATTTATATTATTTATTATATATAATATAATAAATTTATAATAAATTTATATATTTTTAAATATATTTATTTATAAATATTTATAAATGTATTATAAATGCATAAATGTATATTTATATAAAAATTATAAATTATAAATTTTAATTTATACATTTATATAATATTCATTTATAATTTATACATTTATAATAATATACACTTATATATTTATAACTATATTTATATTATGTATTATATATAATATAATACATTTATATATTTTTTAGAGAATATATAAATATATTCATTTATAAATATTTATAAATGTAGTATAAATGCATAAATGTATATAAAAATTAAAAATATAAATTATAAATTATAAAAATACCAAAAAATATGTTTTAAAAATACCTCTAAAAATAATCCATAAAACATATATAGTAAAAGTTTTTCATATAGTTTTTGAAAAACAACTCCAAAAACAACTAATCCAAACGGACTTGTATTTAAAAAACAAAATGCTACAGTGCTGTTTTTGAAAAACAACCCCAAAAACAGCTAATCCAAACAGAGCCTAAATTTTTTAAAATTGGATCTACTCAAGTGTAAGTAATTTTAACATGGATCAATCTTCTTCTTGTGGAACGACTTGCAGGGGTATCTTGGTTCTTTATTTTTTCTTCTTTTGGATAACTGTCAAATTTTACATTTCCGACTTTTTTATTGTGCTTAATGTTGGCCTAATCAGCAACATCCCTCAGATCCCGGCTCGAAGGGACTAACCGCCCAGCCCGTGGCACCCAGGGGTGCAGCCCCTCATGCTGGCCGAGCGTGGTACGGTGCTTTGCGCTGCCATTGTGGTTAAGGAAATAAAGTTGCGCCTTCGCTAACAGCTATAACTTTTGGTGCAATGGTAAGCGCTTGATCCTGACACTTAAGTTGTCCATTTATCCTTGGATCATTTTGCTTACGGAGCATTGGCCGTCCCCAAGAAAAAGTCCAGCACCTCGAGAACTTGGAACAGCAAAATCCCGATGGGGCGTGCAGAATGGTAGGCCTTTGATGGATGAAGGCCCGTCATCCCCAACTAGGGCTGCAAACGAATCGAGCCGCTCGCGAGCGGTTCGAGTCAGTCAAACTCGAGCTCGAACTCGAGCTAAGAATATTAAACTCGTTAGCTCGCGAGCCGGCTCGCGAATTTGAGTATATATATATAAATATATATATTATTTTTATTTTTATTTAATGAGTATATATATATATTATTTTTATTTTTATTTAATAATAAAATTATGTATATTACATATATATTTTTTATTTTTTATTTTTATAGTAAAATTACGTATATATCCTTAATATTTTATTATTTATTCAGAAAAAAATATTATTTTATTTATTTTTTAAAAAATAAAATATTTATTTTTTATTTTTTTCGAGCTCGACTCGAATCACTTGAACTCGAGCTCGAAAATTGCCGGCTCGTCGAGTTTGAGCTTGATAAAATTTAGTCGAGTCTCGGCTCAATTAGCTCAAAACTCGACTCGACTCGACTCGTTTACAACCCTATCCCCAGCACACCAAAAAAAGAAAAAAAAAAGAAAAGAAAAGAGCAACAAATGATTTGAAGAGAAAAGTGAGGTAAGGAAGCGCGTTAAAAGTGACATTGTGAAAGAGGAAGCGTTACCAATTTGTTTCGGGCCAGATTTTAATACCAGTATGAGCCCTTTATGTGTTACTCTGTTTATCCCGTCGCGTTCTGATGTTTGTTGGAGTAAAATGAAATTTGGTTCACAAAGAATCAAGCAGCCACGACACATTTTACTATTTGAGCCGGTTGCTGTTACTTACACACATTATCAAATACCAAAACCAAAAAATAAAAAAGGAAAAAAATGTGATTTGATAGTGATTTTCTATCATAACCATCCCCATTTATTTGATTGAGTGACGTATTTTTGATTTTATGTTTTAACTGGCTAGTTTTTCGATTAATTTTTGCAAAAAAAAAAAAAGACATTTGGGATTTTGCGCGAGGTCTCTTTCTTGCCATAGGAGCTAAGCTATACTAGGTAGGTTATCTTTATATTTTTTATAACAATATTAATATAACTATTATTATTATTAGTAGAGAAGATGTGTGATTTTAAATTCTAGCCTCTGAACCTTAATCACTTTGAATCAAAAGGACATCTGAATCATGACCTCTTATCCTTAACCCCCTAGACCAAGGAGTTTGAACTCTAGTTTTGATATAAATTTTTGTTTGTTGTACCCCTATATTTTACCTTGAAAATTCATTGGCAAATTATATTGATTTTGTTATCTAACAAAGTTGCCTTTACACTTGCAACGAAGAACCAAATTTAATTCTCTCACTAGAAGTTTAAGGGCATGTTGTTATAATATAACCATCATAAAAATTGTAACTAACAAAATAATTGTAATTTGATAGAAACAAATTTTACAAGATCATAGTTTTGCCTCTTTTGTTAAATCAATTATAAAAGGACATTATTTATACGCATAGTAGGTAAGCCCTTAACAATATTCCAAGTAAACTGAAAAAAAGGTGAAAGCGTCGTCTTGAAATAATGTTAAGCATAAACATGATAGTTTACTAAGAATCAACTGATTAAATTAACATGATTTGCTAATGAATGTAATGTTGCTCACGTTTTAAAAAGAACAAACAGGGTTGCTGGTTGATATTTTCTTATCATTAATATTTAATACCAAATATTTAGAAGCCTTTATTCCTCAAAATAATAACATCTGCAATTAGGGGTGGGCACGGGTTGGATACCCGTCCCTAACATGATTTGGCTAACCCGGCCTTAATATATCGGATCAGTCATTTTGCGACTCTAACCTGCTCTTAATGTTTTCGGGTACCCGAATAGCAGGTATCCCAAAAAAAGGGGACGGGTCATAGGGTACCCGCCTCTAAAAAAAACTATTTTCCAATAAAAAAATTTATTTTTCACTTAATATCAACATGTTTTTCAATAAAGTTTATATATCACCATTCTCACACATTTCATCCAACAATCAAATCGATCTATATATCACTAACATGATTTGTTCTTTTTAAAACGTGAGAAACATTACAATCATTAGCAAAATTATGTTAATTTAATTAGTTGTTTCTTATTAAACTATCATGTTTGCACTTAACATTATTTCAAGATGACGCTTTTACCTTTTTTCAGTTTACTTAGAATATTGTTAAGGGCTTACATACTATGCGTATAAATACCTTTTATAATTGATTTAACAAAAGAGGCAAAACTATGATCTTGTAAAATAACATCTGCAATAGCTAATAAACAATTTTTTATTCCACAAAGCATGTGATTTTGATAGTTTAGGATTTTTTTTTTTGTCAATCGTCATTTCTACTCTTACTCTATCATAATTTATTTATATGGAAGGTTTAACTGGGCATATGAAGGACCGATAGGAACAGAATCGCCACCGGATCGGATGCTCTCAATTTAAAGAATCACATGATGTGGTAATAAGTGGAAGTCAACTTCTAACCCTTGCCCAATATAAATCGGAAAATGAAATGGCACCAGAAAACAAATGAATTTGGAATGAAGACCTCTTGTACCCCTATATGGTAAGTTTCACCGCAACTCTTCTCGGACACCTCCATAACTAGCTACAAGCAGCCCGATCCCCCAGTCCCCGCCGCCCCTCACCACCCATCAGAAAATGGTTAAGGGAAGCCAAGGAGAGCGCGTCAGGTCATCTAATTTTCCGTCTCCCATCTCCATTTTCCCCTTATTCCGTAATTTCACTGAATTTGATTTTTCTCCCGATTTTTTGGGTTTAACCCTGCAGGCTTTACGTGAGAGGAACTATATTGGGGTACAAGAGGTCGCAGTCCAACCAGTACCCGAACACTTCGTTGATTCAGATCGAAGGAGTGAACGCAAAGGAGGAGGTGGCTTGGTACCTCGGCAAGAAGATGGCGTACATCTACAAGGCTAAGGTTAAGAAGAATGGGGGTTGGACTTGAACTTAGCTCGAACAACGCCGCCGTTACCGTGCTAAGTTCAAGTCGTGAGTAACAGCGGCGTGGTCCGAGCTAAGTTCAAGTCTGCCCCCCAAGTCAGTGAGCGGCGTCGTCCGAGCTAAGAGGTAATATTAACTGTACTGCTGTTCCTTTATTTATCATTCCTATTTGGTTTGCTATTTCTTTTTCTTAAATGAATGTTTCTGTATTCTGATATTTCAGGGATCAAGGGTTCAGGTCTGTTAGATTTAGTCAATATTAGCCAGTAAATAAAATCCCATTGCATTTGGGATTCTTTGCTTTAGAATAGGTCTTTCAGTTTAGGAGTTAGTTAGCAGGAGACTCCTTATTTATTGTATTTTCTGTTTGTTTTGTACGGCTATATATAGCCTAAATATTTCTCGTTCAATCACAGAGAATTCCTTCCACATTTTTTCTTTCCTCTGCAATACTCTTTCCTGTTAACCTTACATCTGGTATCAGAGCCTCGCAAGAGGCTCTATACGTAGAAGCAGCAGTCTTCTAAGGGAGTGCAGGCCACGAAAATGGCAACAGAGAGTGCCTTTATTCAACCAGCAGTGCCGAGGTTCGATGGTCACTACGATCATTGGGCAATGCTCATGGAAAATTTTCTTCGATCAAAGGAGTACTGGAATGTGGTAGAAAATGGAGTTTTTGCAGCAGCAAAGGGTGTGACTTTAACTGAGGCACAAAAGAAAATTTGTGAAGAGCAGACGTTGAAGGATCTCAAAGCTAACAACTATCTGTTTCAGGCATTAGATCGTTCCATTTTGGAGACTATCGTCAACAAAGATACGTCAAAGAGTATCTGGGACTCTATGAAGCAAAAATATCAAGGAACAACGCGAGTAAAACGTGCGCATCTACAGGCATTGCGAAAGGAGTATGAAATTGCTCACATGAAGGAAGGAGAATCTGTGAATGAGTACATTGCTCGTGTTCTTGTCATCACCAACAAGATGAAAGCCAATGGCGAAGAATTGAAAGATGTTGCTGTTGTGGAAAAGATTCTGAGGTCAACGACACCTAAGTTTAATTATGTCGTCTGTTCAATTGAAGAATCTAATGATACAAGTATTTTGTCAATTGATGAGCTGCAAAGCAGTTTGCTCGTGCACGAACAACGCATGAGCAACACTGTACATGAAGAACATGCACTGAAGGTGACCCATGGAAACCAATATGCAGGACAAGGAAGAGGACGTGGGAGCTTTAGAGGCAGAGGCCGTGGAAGAAACAGACAAAGCTTTGACAAAGCAACTGTGGAGTGTTATGCTTGTCACAAGCTTGGTCATTTTCAGTGGGAATGCAAGAAAGGAGTGGCCAATTTTGCAGAGAGTCAAGTGGAGAGTGAAGAACACATGCTGCTGATGGCTTATGTTGAAGAAAAGAAGCAACACAAAACAGACTTGTGGTTTCTTGACTCTGGGTGCAGCAATCACATGAGTGGAAAAAGAGAATATTTTTCCGATTTTGATGAAAAATTCACAGATTCAGTGAAGCTGGGAAATAATTCAAACATGGTGGTCAATGAGAAGGGCAACATCAGGTTGGAGATTGATGGAGTTGTTAGCATCATCTCAGGAGTCTTTTATGTTCCGGAATTGAAGAATAATCTGCTGAGTCTAGGACAATTGCAAGAGAAAGGACTGAGCATTTTATTCCAACAAGGGCAATGCAAAATATATCACCCTGACAAAGGTTTGATCATGAAAGCTAATATGTCTGCAAATCGAATGTTCATCTTGCATGCCATCTCCTTGCCTATAGCACCCACCTGTTTTAACATAGTCACAGAAGATGTAGCGCAGTTGTGGCATTGCAGGTTTGGGCATTTAAGCTTCAGAGGCTTATAAATCTTGCAGCAAAAACAAATGGTGGAAGGTCTACCATTACTCAAGCCACCCTCGAAGCTGTGCAAAGATTGTCTTGTGGGGAAGCAACATCGAGATTCATTTCCAATGAAAAGTTCTTGGAGAGCATCTCAGATTCTGCAGCTAGTTCATGCCGACATTTGCGGACCAATTAAGCCAGCCTCGAATAGCAAGAAAAGGTACTTGATTACTTTTATTGATGATTTTAGTCGAAAAACATGGGTGTATTTTTTGACAGAAAAATCAGAAGCTTTTAACATCTTTAAGAGTTTCAAGATACATGTTGAGAAAGCAACAGATATGTCACTAAAAATGTTGCGTACGGATCGTGGTGGAGAGTTTACATCTCGAGAATTCAACAATTTCTGCAAGGAACATGGAGTGCAAAGATAATTGACAGCTGCATATTCACCACAACAAAATGGCGTTGCAGAACGGAAGAATCGGACTATCATGAATTTGGTTCGTAGCATGCTATCTGGAAAGAAAGTGCCTAAAACTTTCTGGCCAGAAGCAGTAAATTGGGCTGTGCACGTTTTAAATCGTAGTCCAACGCTGGCTGTAAAAGACAAAACACCAGAAGAAGCCTGGAGCGGAATCATGTCGTCAGTTCAACATTTCAGAATTTTTGGTTGTCTCCTATGCTCACGTGCCTGACAGCTCGAGAACTAAACTAGATGAGAAAAGCTTGAAATGTGTTTTACTGGGAGTTAGCGAGGAATCAAAAGCGTACAGGCTCTACGATCCTATCTCACAAAGGATTATGGTGAGCAGAGATTTAGTTTTTGAAGAATGTGAAGAATGGAAATGAGATAAGCAACATGAATTAGTCGTTACTTGGGAGCTGGAATGGGAAGATGATGAAAAGGCAGTGACTGAAGAATCTCTTATAGAAGAAGATGCTGCCAACACACGATCAGAGGAGTCTCTTACCACTAATCAAGAAACTCTTCCAGATCCCGTGGAAGGGAGGAGTAGGAAGCAACCAACTTGGTTGAAAGACTATGTTTCAGGTGAAGGTTTGTCTGATGAAGAGGCAGCATTTTTTGCCTCATATACAGCGGCTGCCGATCCACTTAATTATGAAGAAGCAGTGAAGAATGAAAAATGGAGAAATGCCATGGATGCCGAGATTGCAGCCATTGAGAAAAATGGTACATGGGAACTAATCGATCGACCAAAAGGAGTCAAAATAGTTGGAGTCAAGTGGGTTTACAAAACGAAACTTAATGAGAAGGGAGAAGTCGACAAGTTTAAAGCGAGGCTGGTTGTAAAAGGATATGCACAGCAATATGGTATAGATTACACAGAAGTGTTTGCTCCAGTGGCCCGTATGGAGACTGTTCGATTGGTGATCGCTCTAGCAGCACAAAAAGGGTGGGCTATCCATCAATTAGATGTGAAGTCTGCCTTTTTACATGGAGAACTAGTTGAAGATGTTTTTGTTGAGCAACCGTGTGGTTACATTCAAGAGGGAAAGGAGAAAAAGGTGTACAAGCTGAAGAAAGCTTTGTATGGGCTTAAACAGGCTCCGCGTGCTTGGTACAGCCGTATTGAAACATATTTCATGAAGGAAGGTTTTCAAAAATGTGATTATGAGCATACCCTTTTTGTTAAACGAAACATGGAGGGCAGCATGCTTATTGTAAGTATATATGTTGACGATCTTCTTTTCACAGGAAATGATGGTTTGATGTTTACTGAGTTTAAGAACTCGATGAAGAATGAGTTTGATATGACTGATCTTGGTAAAATGAAATATTTCTTCGGTCTCGAAGTCTTGCAGAAATCAGGTGGAATTTTTATAACTCAAAGAAAGTATGCTCAGGAGGTGTTGCAACGTTTTGAAATGAACCAAAGCAATTCTGTTCAAACTCCAATGGTTCCTGGTTTCAAGCTTTGCAAGGATGAAGAAGGAATTAAGGTGGACAAGACTCACTTCAAACAATTGGTAGGCTGTCTTATGTATCTGACTGCGACTCGTCCAGATGTGATGTTTGCAGTAAGTCTTTTGAGCAAATATATGGAGAATCCTACTCAGCTTCATTTACAACTAGCAAAGAGAGTGTTGAGATATTTGCAAGGAACAACTGAGTATGGAATTTTCTATAAGAAGGGAGGAAATGATGATTTTTTAGCATACACTGATAGTGATTATGCGGGTGACTTGGATGATAGAAGAAGTACATCAGGCTATGTTTTTCTCTTCGGTTCTGGTGCTGTATCATGATCTTCTAAGAAACAACCTATTGTGAGTCTGTCTACCACCGAAGCTGAATTTATTGCTGCTGCTGCTTGTGCTTGTCAAGCAATTTGGTTAAAAAGAGTGCTCAAAACGCTGGATCAGACTCAACAAGAGAAAAATACTATCCATTGTGACAATAGCTCTGCAATCGAGCTCTCAAGAAACCCAGTTTTGCATGGTCGTAGTAAGCATATAGATGTTCGTTTCCATTTCCTTCGAGAACTTGCACAGACAGGTATGATAGAGTTAGTTCATTGCAATACTTTGGAACAAATAGCTGATGTGATGACAAAGCCTCTTAAGTTGGATGTTTTTCTGAAGCTGCGTACTATGCTTGGAGTTTGTGCAGAGAGCAGTATAAACTAAATTCGTTCAGCATTTAGTTTAAGGGAGGAATTGTTAGATTTAGTCAATATTAGCCAGTAAATAAAATCCCATTGCATTTGGGATTCTTTGCTTTAGAATAGGTCTTTCGGTTTAGGAGTTAGTTAGCAAGAGACTCCTTATTTATTGTATTTTCTGTTTGTTTTGTACGGCTATATATAGCCTAAATATTTCTCGTTCAATCACGGAGAATTCCTTCCACCTTTTTTCTTTCCTCTGCAATACTCTTTCCTGTTAACCTTATAGGGTCTTCATGTACCCAATCAATATTTAATGTATTCTTTATCCGCTTTTTTAAAAATTTTCCAAGGTTATGTTTATGGTTGCTTTTTGGTGAAAAATTTGTTACCTATACTTTCAGTGAGATGTTTCTTTTGCAATATCTGAATTAGAGTTTAATAATTTGGGTCATTTACGGGGATGCTCTGACTTTCAGTGAGATGTTTCTTTTGCAATATCTGAATTAGAGTTTAAATATGAAATTTTGACTCGCCACTTTTAAGATCAACAATTGAATTAATTGGTTTGTGATTGTTTTAAAATTTGAAAGTGTCAATCGCTTACTTCTTTTGTCATACTTTTCCTTCGTTTCTTTTTTCTGTTCAAATTTAATTCAATATAAACACTTGATAATATTTAGAATTAAATGTTTTCTTTGTTTTCAATTTTTGAATAAAAGTAAAATGAACATGAGTAGAAAATTAACATTCTTTAAAACTCCTTTATATATCTATTTAATTTTACTTGAATATTACATTCAGACGAAATCAAATAAAGACATATTATATGCTATTTATATTGTTCATGTGAAATTAAATAGACATATATACATGAGTTACTTTTTAAAGTTATTTGCATATATGATCAATGATGGATAAAAAAATTTAATTTATAAAATATGAGGGTCGAAACAATTCATTTTGTGAAATGTGAAATATTATCAATCAGATTATGTAAATTTTGATTTGCTAATTTTGTCCTTAAAAATGATCACGTGCAAAAGCACGTGGTGGATTCCAATAAAAAAACTAGATGCAAATTTAGGTAGAGATGAAATTTGACAAATATGAATTTATAAGGGACGTAAAAATACACTTTTAAAAGTGAGAAAAAAAAATTCATTTTGCAAACAATAAGGGGTGTTTTGAACGATTTTTCCTAAAAAAAAATATAAAATATGCTATGTTTTATTGATTTATTTCTTTAATTTACGGGTCTATTATTTCACATGTTTTACAAGAAATTTTCATCATCTGTAATTAAAAAAAAAATCAAATCTCAAGCAACGTTTGGATTAATAAAAGGGTGCAATTTTAAAGGAAAAGCAAATAAATCAAAGCAGAAAAAAAATTGTCTAACCATTTTGTTTGCGTTACTTATACAAAAAAAAAAAAAGAAAAGAAACACCGAATATTCTGAAAAAGAAAGGAAAGAATAGATTATGTATAGTTGCATTTTAGCTGTAACTGAATAAAATCTAATTGTAAACATACTTTAATACTTTATTTATTTTTTGTGTATTTTCACATTCATCTTGTTATTGCTATAATAAATTTATGAAATAATAATATTTAGATGAAAATTTTAATATTTTTTTAAGAGAAAGAAATTACAAGAAGTATTAAAATATAAAAAATTTTAAAATGTTAACAATCATCGCTACGAAATTTAGTATTCAAGATTTTCAATTTTTTCATGTTCAAAATCATGGTTAATTTAGTACAAATGACTAAATTGTTTCTGTCCATGTAAATACGTAATACTTCTTAAGTTGCAAGCATAGTAAAGTTATTTGATCATTCATGAGACAAGTGTTGGGCCCAAATGACTTACAGGGAAAACAAGTGCTATTTTCAAATATTCCGGGGAGGGTAGCGAAATTGATAGAAATCTAAAGGGGGCTTTCTGAAATAATACCTATCATCAACACATATAACCATCATTGACTCACCTAGGGTTTTAACGCAACTGTTCTGGGACTCCTCCATCACCCATTCCCCGCCGCCCCTCATCACCCATCAGAAAATGGTTAAGGGACGCCAAGGAGAGCGCGTCAGGTCATCTAATTTTCCGACTCCATCTCCATTTTCCCCTTATTCCGTAATTTCACTGAATTTGATTTTTCTCCCGACTTTTTGGGTTTAACCCCTGCAGGCTTTACGTGAGAGGAACTATATTGGGGTACAAGAGGTCGCAGTCCAACCAGTACCCGAACACTTCGTTGATTCAGATCGAAGGAGTGAACGCAAAGGAGGAGGTGGCTTGGTACCTCGGCAAGAAGATGGCGTACATCTACAAGGCTAAGGTTAAGAAGAATGGGTGCAGGTTGGACTTGAACTTAGCTCTGACGACGCCGCTGTTACGGTGAAGAATGGGTGTAGGTTGGACTTGAACTTAGCCCTGATAACGCCGCTGTTACCGTTAGGTAAGAGCGGCGTTGTCAGGGCTAGGTTCAAGTCTGCCCCCCAAGTCAGTGAGCGGCGTCGTCCGAGCTAAGAGGTAATATTAACTGTACTGCTGTTCCTTTATTTATCATTCCTATTTGGTTTGCTATTTCTTTTTCTTAAATGAATGTTTCTGTATCCTGATATTTCAGGGATCAAGGGTTCGGGTCTTCATGTACCCAAGCAATATTTAACGTATTCTTTATCCGCTTTTTTGAAAATTTTCCAAGGTTATGTTTATGGTTGCTTTTTGGTGAAAAATTTGTTACCTATACTTTCAGTGAGATGTTTCTTTTGCAATATCTGAATTAGAGTTTAATAATTTGGGTCATTTACGGGGATGCTCTGACTTGTAGAGTTTGGTAAACTGACCAATTGGTTAGATTATGAGTAACTTCAAGGTTGGTCGATATTTGGAGTTGATTTTTTGGGTTGGAGTCTGTATATAGGTATGTGGTCGCAATTTACTTTTGTTCCTCATATTGCTTTCATAAGCGGTTTCCCTTTGACAATGACGTGTGCTTGTACTAATTTTTGAAGCTTTCTTTGTTAGAATGGTTGTAAGAAGGAGCTGGTTTTTGTGAAGACTTTGCTTGAAGTTTTACACATCCGTCTTTATGCAATACTAAAATTTGTAGGCTATAGAGCTCAGCTTGAGTAGCGGATGGTTTTACCAGATTTCTTGTGTTGGATTTTAGTTTTACCAGATTTATAGTTATGGCTTAAATTTTCAGACATGCATCATTTTAGTGAATGATGAGGTAACATGGAGAAGTTTTTCATGAGAACAGTTTGTGTGGTTACTGATGAACATGACCAAAAAATGTGGGTTGAGAGAGAGCGAGCAAGATGCGGATCTGAAGACAATACAGAGGATGTCAATCATGCTTAAAATTGTCTGTGTTACACAATTCATCCAAAATATGGCTGTTAGATATGCAGAATTGATGGAGACTTGTGTGCACAACATGTGGGGGGTAAAAGGTACAGATTTTGTTAATTTTCACAAGTAATATCCCCTCCACATTTCAGGAAGCATGTTAGAAAAGATGGCACTGTGGCTAGTTTCCAAGTATTTTGAAACTTCCCCAGTATAAGTTATCCAAAGTTACTCAGACACAGTTACTGCGCACTCATTTTTTAAAAAATTATTCCAAATAATCTTCAATCCGGAGGCATTTCAAAGTAACTTAGCCGGTTCAATTAAACTGGTATACTTGGAGGAGGCATGCACGCAGAACTGAGCCGGTCCACCCTCACCAGGTCGACGCTAGGAAAGCCGCTTCATGAAAAGGTTCTTCTTTCTCTGCACATAAAACCTCCTCACCATTTGCAGTTGAGGTGGGAAAATAACTAGGGTTCACCTGCCACATCTGCAGTAATTACCCCCAAAAAAGAAAAGGAAAGAAAAATGCCATTCATATAGAAGATAGAGAGACAGACGGATTACAGCCAGTTCGATTCAACTCTCCCCATCGTCATCGACAATGGCGGTTCGTATTTCCGCATTGGGTAACAAAAGCCCTGATTCTTTGGTTCGCTTAGATTAATTTGCTTTGTGAAGTTGTGTTTTGATAAAATTCCCGATAAATCACACCCTTCAATTATGATTTGGTCTTGTGATAGCTGGGCAGGGGAGGATGAGCCTCGGGTTATATTCCGGAAAATTTTAGGCCTCGTCATAAAACCACTGGTATCTCTTGATATACATATGTTCACATATATTTGTAATTTTCACTAGTGTAATTTTTTCGGCATTATGCCAATGTTAATCTCTCTGCCTGTGAAGTTGGATTTGAACTGAATATACCATTGTGCTAGATTTTTCCCCAATCTTCTTCTTCTTCTTCTTTTTTCCTATTTGAGCATGGCATGAATGATGGAAAACTTGTTTTTAACCGGTAGGCTGGATATCACTTGTATATACTGGCTCAACATAAGCAAAAATTCATGGGTCATGTGCTTGCCAAATTTCTTTTACCAAAGATTTGATTTTTGATGAAGATGAATAAGCTTCAAATGTCTTCCACCCTCAATTTTTGGTGCTTTCCTGTAATTGAATTCTTTTATTTATTATTATTATTATTATTCAAATAATTGCATGCTAGGTCAGTATATCTGCTTCTTTGTTTTTGCTGGAGCACTAGATTGAGTGTAATTAATACAGTCAAATGATTTATGTATTTACATTTGTGGCCTTTCCTGTTCCACTCAACCTATAATTTATGATTTGAATGGAAAGAACAAAACCTCTGCATTCACATGTTTTAGATTGCAGAGGTTTTGGACTCATGGGTTCAAAATGGTAGCTTCACATGTTTGAATCTACACGTAGTTCCGAACTTCGACTTTTATAATTTGATTTTACATCAATTAAAAGTTTTTTCTGCATTCTTTCTAATGCACGTGAAACAGTCACAGTTGTTGGTGATCATAACCCAACGCTGCTAAGATATTTTGATTGCACATGTTCAGGACCTCGTTCATCTTTTGATGGCAATGTCGTTTATCAGTTTGAGATAATGGAATATATAAGTTTCATTAATTTTGAGTAGTAACTGGGTTTCAAGTTACCTTGCTGAAACTTTTCACTCTATATTCTCCAATGAATACTCTTTACTATAGAATGGTGATCAATTTGTTTCATAATTCTAATAGGATATAAAGCACACCCTCTGTGTCCATATGCGTCACACAGCAGTTACTTTTACCCTGTCAATAGTGAGATACTAAAAGTCGGTAATTTGTTAGACTCCTAAGAAGTATGTGTTATGTGTTACATATTGATAACTTGCTTTCTCAATCTGCATCACAAAACTTATATCTGTCATTTTGTAGAAATGTTCTCAGTGAATTACCATCTTGATTTTATGAGTATTTACTAGCCATATGCCAATCTTTGGAGTTTGTTAAGAATATAAAAGCCCCAAATCATTCTAGCCTTTACTGCTTTACATAATATTACCTGAGGTCACATAAGCAGTATGTTTGATATTCAAGCAGTTTCCTCCGAAATCCACCTTACTGTTTATACAAGTCTGAACTGACTAATTAACGCCTAAACGCTTAGCTTCAGTCATAGCAATTGTATATCTTACAAACCGTAAAGTTTAACATAACAAAGAAACTCTGATTGGGGGCTGTAGATGAATGTAGAATAAGGCAGAATACATGACACATAATGTAATTTTCCTTTTCTTTTTTCAGCTTTTCGTTAATCCAAATGTTTGGATATCTTAATATGTTCCATCGTTTTATCCAGGCGTGTGTTTTCGTGCACCCATTTGGTCCGGTAGTGGTTCAGTCCCCTCCGTGTTACCCCAGAACCTCCTTAGGTTCGCCCCCTCCCCCTTAGTGTAGGATAGATTAGATTATACAACAGTTGTTGTCTTTGAAAAAAAAATAACAATATGTTCCATCAAGTTACCTTCAACATGTTTGTATGATGCTATTTTGCATTGATTGGAAACTGAAACATTTCCGTTTGTTACATCTACTTTATGTTCACAGATCAAGTTGCTGAGTTGTGTGTTTTTTCTTGCATGTATAGATTCTTGACTTCGGTTTTGATCGATTAGGTGCTGATCAGTCGCAGGTACTGCTACATCACCTTTCAATTCTTTACTCGGCTATATCAAAGTTCTTTTTGGTGTGATCTGATGTAAAATGCAATGTGAGATTTATCAATTCGGAAGTTGCTGGTTTTTCTTACTGTCATCATATTTTATGTGATTATCCGGTTTTGCTTGCAAAGCTATATATGTTGTATAGCGTGAATAGATAGTAGATTTATTCCTGGAGATCTGTTTGTCATTGCATCCACCCCCCCTAGTTTTACTTATTAAACTTTTGTGACATTTCGTGCAGACCTAATGTTTCGTGTTGACTTTTTGTGTCATAAGCAGAGATTCTGATTTGCACTTTATATATAACTGAGGTAAATACTGTGGGCTCAAAGCATTGAATGTCTTCATTGATCTCCTTAAAGAATTTACAAGCTTTCTTTGCAGGCAATGGTTGACATCCCAAAAATGTTGTGGTTTAGAATAAGCTTTTTATGTCAATTTGATTCATTTCTTCATGTTTATTTTTGTGCAGCTTGTAGATGTCTGACTTCATTTGTGTTTTTTGCAATATTTATCGCTTCATATTTGATTCCTGAATTTCTTGATTTTAGATATCAGCGTTGGAAATATTCATGTAGTTGATTTGATGGCAGAACGGATTGACCATCCTGTTTTGATCACCGAGTGTGCTATCCAGTCTCGTTGTAGAATGGCAGAACTTCTTTTTGAGTCTTATGGAGTTCCTTGAATAGGTATGCTTGCCAGTTGTTAGTTAACTGAAGCTTCTGCTTGTTTGGGCAAATATTTTAGTTACGGTGAAACAGGGATGCAAACTCTTAATATTATTGTCAACTGCATGTTTTATCTTTGTATGGATGTAGCATGATTGACACACGATGGTCACAGCGTATTGTACTTGTATTTCTCGTTTTATATGGTCCGATGCCATGAGTGCTTGGACTGTTGCTATTTTAATGTATCACTTACTTTTTACTTTCCCTTTAGCAGCATTTGGTGTGGATGCCACATTCAGCTACAAGTACAACCAACAACTTGGAATATGTAATAGTGATGGTCTTGCAATTTGCTCAGGATTTATGACTAGTGATGCTGTTTGGGTATGCTTCACTTGTTTTTACTGAAGTTCATAGGGATTTTGTGGATAATTCCAATTTCATGGAGCAGTGAGTACAGAAACATATCCATCACAAATCTCAACTATGCGTCACTGCCGCAATTCTTTTGCTGTTCCATTAAAGGTTAGGTTAGTTTATTCTGAAGTTCAGTGCCCATACCAAGTCACTATCTTGATCTGGTGCCACTGAGTCTACTATTGGTATCAAGTATGAAAAGACCTACATTGAATAGATTATATTCTTCCGGAAGAAACATGTTGTTCATGTAGGGTACACCCATCCTTAATAATTTCATGAATTTTGCCATTAACTTTTTGTAGGTCAACACAAATATGCTTTGCCTATGACCTATTAAAGAATTAGTTATCTATCTGTATTTGCCGCATTATTCGTTGGATATGCACAACCTGTAGGCCTGTCCTACAAACCAGCCAAACACCTAAGCTTGAGCTTGGCATCATGGATTCAGCCAAGTACAGCATCATGTAGTTCGCAGGTTGCTCATAGGAGGATGCCGAAATTTTACTTTTAATGGGCAACCTATAATTGACTTGTGATAAATATTCTCAAACTATACGGGGGCAATACTTTAATTTTGTAAAGGAGTATTTTGAAGAATTCCAAATTTTCAAGGGGTGGAAAGGTAATATCTTGGATAAGTAGGGTGGGGGTGGTCCCCTACACCCCTGCAACCAAAGGTCTGGGATGGATTGCTGGAGATTATTGGTGGTGCAAGGTTTGCAGAGTTTGGTGTTTGGCATATGTAGCGCCTTGAATATAATATTTTAGCTCAAGATGCTTCTTTGAGGCTCAAGCTAGAAGAAAATGAATCACTGAGCTAAGAACCAAATTGAGCAGCTTCCTTCTCACTGGGGACTAGGAATGTTTGATAGCTGAGCAATGGTTTACTGTGGGCAATTAAGAAGCCAGAATAACAAAGTGAAACATTAACACCTGCATGTAATACCAGTTAATGTATTCAGTCTCTGATACTTATCCTAGTGTTATATGAAGTACTGCACCTTAACAACTTGCAATGGTCTACAATGTATATGTGTAAGTTTGAATTCTTATCCATTTTTCCTATCACAGTTCATAAATGGAGAACCTGCTTACGAAGCATGTTGCCGAACTAGTGTTGGTGGATACCATGTTACCGATTATCTGAAGCAGCTTCTTTCACTTAAATATCCCCATCACATGTAAGCTTGAGAATGCCGGTCCCTCTGTAAATGCAATTGGAACTTTTCTTCATTTGTTTTGTAGTCTTGATCGCTTATTTTTTTTAAAACAGTTCTAAGCTCACATGGGAAAAAGTTGAAGACCTTAAGATGGAACACTGTTACATTGCATCAGATTATACATCAGAAGTCCGAATATTTCAGGTAGTGTAGTTTGGTCTTTCTGACTTGTCTGCAACTATTCTGCTTTGCTTCTGCAATCATCTAAGCAATTCAACTTGTAGCAGAAAGGGGATAAAGAAGCTGAAGAAAAGACCAGGTGCTGGCAGCTTCCTTGGACTCCTGCACCAGCTGAAGAACAACCTTCAGAAGAAGAGCTAGCTGGAAAGGCTGCTCTAAAGGAGAGACAGGGTCAAAGACTAAGGGAGATGGCTGAAGCAAAGAGGTCCTCTCGAATTAATGAGCTTGAAAATGACATTAGAGGTTTGGAATTCCTCTTAAAGCAGCTCAAGCTGGTTGAAGAGAATAATGTTCCTGCATTTCTAAAGAGAGACTGGCTATGCCTCTAAACAGGAAATAGAATCTAATCTGGCAAAGGCAATACAATCTTTATGCAAAGCAAAGGGCGAACAAGTTGAAACTGAGGAGAAGATGGACGCTTCCACGGCTGACAAGTATAATCTTGTCAATGTGCCTGACAATGTGCTGACACCAGAGCAGGTGTGTGTTCCGATTCCATGTGTTCTAACAGATCTTTGTCTTATAGTTTCTGTTGATTTTGGTATTTTCTACTGCACAGCAATTTCTAGTTAAACAAGATACAAGAGCAGTGAATGGCTGCTAAATTGGAACCACAGTATTGTTTTCATGTAATGTTCGTAACTTTCAGAAATTTAAATTTTTCACTCTTGTTTCCATGGCAGCTTAAAGAGAAAAGGAAGCAGTTGTTTCTCAAATCCACAACTGAGGCCAGGCAACGAGCTAAACAGAAGCGGATTGAAGAGGAATTAGAAAGAGAAAAAGCAAATGAAAATGGAGGAGGAAAAGCGCTTGTATGTTTGTGATTCGCAAGCTTAACTTGTCTAATCATTGCTTGATGATATTGTAGATATGTGGTCTCTTTTACGTTGTATTGTCATTACATTATGCTTTGCTTCTGAATGTAGAGAGAAGCCAGACGTGATTTGGAGGATTTACGTGCTAAATACCGAGAGCTTTCTGAGAGAGTGGAGCAGCGAAAACGCTTGAAGCCAAATGGCAACAACACAAATGGGAACCAAAATGGTTCTGGAGGTGTGGGCCGTGGTGAAAGATTGAATGTTGCTCAAAGAGAGAGGATGCGCCTCCTGACAACAGCTGCATTTGATCGAGGGAAGGGCGAGGACACTTTTGGTAGCATTTGGGAGTTTTGTGGGGTAGAAAATGATGGAAAGCATTTGATTTGGATAAATGAACTCCTACTATTATGGTTACCACCGAATGTGGGCGGAAAGCATCGAAAAAAAGCTAAGAATGCCTAATAAAATTTTTCTAAATGCCAATTTTGTTCTCAAATGTGTGCTGAATAAATTTTTATTAACACACACACACACACACACACACACATATATATATCCAAAATCATCACTAATCCTACCTTAACTCAAAAACAATATTAAAATCTAATTTTTTTCCTTTCTCTTCTTTTCTTTTCTTTCATAATGTAGCATTTTCTATCATTTGTTTTCTAATCTAAACATCCAAATTAACTATAAATATTAGAATTTGAAAGATTTTGAAAAGAAATTGAACGATACAAAGTATGATATTTTTAAAGAAAAAATTCACAATAGATGGCTAATGATAAAAAAATAGTAAAATTTGTTCAAAACGTACATCATATTTTACAAAATAATTTTTTCGTCCTTCATTTAAAAAAGTGTATTTTTACGTTTCTTACAAATTGATATTGAACAATTTTGGTACCTACCTAAATTTTTGACTAGTTTTTTATTGGAATCTATCACATGCTTTACACATGATCATTTTTTAAGGACAAGATTGTCAAATTAAAATTTACATAATTTGATCCATAGTTCCTCATATTTAACAAAATAAAATTTTGTCTCTCATATTTCACAAAATAAATTGTATCATCTCTCATATTTTATAAAATAAATTTTTTCATCCCTTATTGACTATGTGTACAAATAATTTTTTAAATCTAACTAATTTTACTTAAATAATATGAATAGCATGTAATTTATTTTTATTTGCTTTCATCTAAGTAGACTAATTGTAGTTATACACATGCTATTCAATAGATATATACATTGGTTTAAAAATAATAATTTTATTTTAAATCAATATATATTTTTATTTGATTTCACCATGTGAATCTATTCAATATTTATGGCTTTTTCCCTTTTGTTAATAATTCATTTATTGAGTTATATAATAAGGTCATCTAATAAATCGGTCCTAAATCGAATTCTATAGTCATGCTAACAAATTGTATTTTAAATATGAAATTTTGACTCGCCACTTTTAAGATCAATAATTGAATTAATTGGTTTGTGATTGTTTTAAAATTTGAAAGTGTCAATCATTTACTTCTTTTGTCATACTTTTCCTTCGTTTCTTTTTTCTGTTCAAATTTAATTCAATATAAACACTTGATAATATTTAGAATTAAATGTTTTCTTTGTTTTTAATTTTTGAATAAAAGTAAAATGAACATGAGTAGAAAATTAACATTTTTTTAAACTTCTTTATATATCTATTTAATTTCACTTGAATATTACATTCAGACGAAATTAAATAAAGATATATTATATGCTATTTATATTGTTCATGTGAAATTAAATAGACATATATACATGAGTTACTTTTTAAAGTTATTTGCATATATGATCAATGATGGATAAAAAAATTTAATTTATAAAATATGAGGGTCGAAACAATTCATTTTGTAAAATGTGAGATATTATCAATCAGATTATGTAAATTTTGATTTGCTAATTTTGTCCTTAAAAATGATCACGTGCAAAGCACGTGGTGGATTCCAATAAAAAAACTAGACGCAAATTTAGGTAGAGATGAAATTTGACAAATATGAATTTGTTAGGGACGTAAAAATACACTTTTAAAAGTGAGAAACAAAAAATTCATTTTGCAAACTATAAGAGGTGTTTCGAACGATTTTTCCTAAAAAAATATAAAATATGCTATGTTTTATTGATTTATTTCTTTAATTTACGGGTCTATTATTTCACATGTTTTACAAGAAATTTTCATCATTTGTAATTTACAGGGAAAATAAGTGCTATTTTCAAATATTCCGGGGAGGGTAGCGAAATTGATAGAAATCTAAAGGGGGGTTTCTGAAATTATACCTATCATCAACACATATAACCATCATTGACTCACCTAGGGTTTTAACGCAACTGTTCTGGGACTCCTCCATCGCTAGCTACAAGCAGCCCCATCACCCATTCCCCGCCGGCCCTCATCACCCATCAGAAAATGGTTAAGGGACGCCAAGGAGAGCGCGTCAGGTCATCTAATTTTCCGACTCCATCTCCATTTTCCCCTTATTCATTAATTTGATTTTTGTCCCGATTTTTTGGGTTTAACCCTGCAGGCTTTACGTTAGAGGAACAATACTGGGATACAAGAGGTCGAAGTCCAACCAGTACCCGAACACTTCGTTGATTCAGATCGAAGGAGTGATCACAAAGGAGGAGGTGGCTTGGTACCTCGGCAAGAAGATGGCGTACATCTACAAGGCTAAGGTTAAGAAGAATGGATCTCATTACCGCTGCATTTGGGGAAAGGTTTGCCGGCCTCACGGTAACAGCGGCCTTGTCCGAGCCAAGATGAAGTCCAACCTGCCCCCCAAGTCAATGGTAATACTAACTGTACTGATGTTCCTTTATTTATTTTTCCTATTTGGTTTGCTATTTGTTTTTCTTAAATGAATGTTTCTGTATTTTGATATTTCAGGGATCAAGGGTTCGGGTCTTCATGTACCCAAGCAATATTTAAGGTATTCTTTATCCGCTTTTTTGAAAATTTTCCAAGGTTATGTTTATGGTTGCTTTTTGGTGAAAATTTTGTTACCTATACTTTTCAGTGAGATGTTTCTTTTGCGATATCTGAATTAGAGTTTAATAATTTGGGTCGTTTACAGGATGCTCTAACTTGTAGAGTTTGGTATTATGAGTAACTTCCAAGGTTGGTCGATATTTGGAGTTGATTTTTTGGGTTGGGAGTCTGTATATATAGATATGTGGTCGCAATTTACTTTTGTTCCTCATATTGCTTTTATAAGTTGGATTCTGTATATATAGATATGTGGTCGCAATTAATTTTTGTTCCTCATATTGCTTTTATAAGTGGTTTCCCTTTCACAATGATGTGTGCTTGTACTATTTTTTGAAGCTTTCTTTGTTAGAATGGTTGTAAGGAGGAGCTGGTCTTTGTGAAGAATTTGCTTGAAGTTTTACACATCCGTCTTTATGCAATACTAAAATTTGTAGGCTTATAGAGCTCAGCTTGAGTAGCGGATGGTTTTACCAGATTTCTTGTGTTGGAGTTGAGTTTTACCAGATTTATAGTTATGGCTTTAATTTCAGACATGCATCATTTTAGTGAATGATGAGGTAATATGGAGAAGTTTTTCATGAGAACAGTTTGTGTGGTTACTGGTGAACATGACCAAAAAATGTGGGTGGAGGGAGAGCGAGCAAGATGCGGATCTTAAGACCATACAGAGGATGTCAATCATGCTTAAAATTGTTTGTGTTACACAATTCATCCAAAATATGGCTGTTAGATATGCAGAATTGATGGAGATTTGTGTGCACAACATGTGGGGGGTGAAAGGGACAGATTTTGTTAATTTTCATGAGGGGACTTTGATTTGTTAAGTAATATCCCCTCCACATTTCAGGAAGCATGTTAGAAAAGACGGCACTGTGGCTAGTTTCCAAGTATTTTGAAACTTCCCCAGTGTAAGTTATCCAAAGTTACTGCAGACACAGTTGAAAGCAATTTTGTTGATCGGCGCAGATTTATCCTAATTTAATATAATGAGTTAGATTAGCATTCAATAGCTTTAAGTTGACTTCTTTTTGGACACAGTTTGATATTCTGCTGCTGGGGCACTGATGTGTAATGTTTAGCTTGCGGGGGGTTTCTCATATGCATGTATGCTACATTTTCCATGTTTGACCTGTTCCATCTGGCTATGACTAGATTTTTGCAATTTGTTGGAGCTCCTGAAATTTGATAACTGCGTCCATGCTGTGGAGTGGTACACTAGACATTCAGAAGCTACTCCTGATTTTTGTGATCATTATCTGTTTCTACTGTTTCCATTCTTAGTGTTGCCTTGAATTAGGTTTTGTTAAATTGGTATGGAGTCGTTTTTGACTATTTGCTTGGCTACTAGTCATTTGTTTGGACATTTACAGTTTTCTTATGTTGTTGCAGTGTTCCAGCAAAAGTAGGAGCAGACTGCTTGAGGTCATTGGTGGCTTTAGAAGGTCATTGGTGATTGAAGGACGGTATTTAGAGTCAAAATATACCCCTTTTTTTGTGGACTTACCCTGGTCTCTGAATTTATCATGTTTGTTTAATACTATGAATTGAACATGCAATCTGATGAGACAAATTTTGATTGTTTGGATTTATCCTTTTTCACTTGGGTGTTTTTGATCGTTAGTCAACCAGAATTATTGTTGATTCGTCTCTTCATGATGTGACTGTGGGTATTGTTTGAGGTTAGCTTCCTTCTGATTTTCTCGATAATTTGCTGTCGATCAAATCAGTTGGGAACGTTCCTACCCGGTTCTTGTTTACATCTGGTACGCGAATCTGTTAACGATAGCTCTTCTTCCTCTGACTTTTTCCCAAGAAAATTGTTGAACTAAAGAGACTCTATAGTGAATAATAAGTGCGGCTTCTTAATTCTTATACTGGAAGGTATGTCTGCATCGGCAGGTGGTTTTTTTTTTTTTGGTTGGCCCGCTTTCGAACTCTTTTACCTCTTTCTTTTGACAATTTCTTAACAGGTTAATTACCTTTACCTCCCTCAATTTTTTTCTGTATTTCAATCAGCCCCTTCGGTGTGATCAAATTACAAATTCATCCCCCAAGATCAAAATTTCAAAACTATCACACCCTTACCATTTGTTCTATAACGTTGACCACATAATCATGTTTCCAATATATGAGCAAAGATTTATCGTGAAAGTCCTAAAATGTCCATGTAAACCCGAAGTTCTTCTTTTCCTGTGTTTTCATGCGCAATTAAGTGGGCCTTGGAGATAAAAATTATGGAGGCGCCTCCAAGCCAAATGCTTCGATTTTGCAATAATACAACAAAATTTCACTAAAATAGATCACAATTCTTCTAGGAAATAAAGAAAAATTAAGTTTATCAAAAATTGAGAAGCCCAAAGAATTTGTTCCAAAAATTTATGAAAATATAAAGGGAAAAAAAATAAATGATTTACAAAATAAAGGACAATAAGCTATTAGTTCTTTAGAGCAAGTCTTAAACGGTACATGCAAACTAGGATAATCTCAAGGGAAAAAAGGGAAAAGAGGAATGAGGTTTAATAGATGATTTTTGCAATTTCACCGAAATATGCATACCCAAGCACTCAAATTGCCGATCTACCATAATCTTCATCATATCCATCTCAAACACCATAAAATCTTCAGAACATTTAGGGTGAATTAAAAATAAATTCTAACCGGCTTTCAAATTTATCCAAAATTTAGTTTATCGTGGTATGATTTCTCAATATTGTATGCTTTTTTGGGTCTTGTGTATTTCAATGGAGGCTAGAAAAAGACGGGAGGGCAGAAGGTTAGCGGGTGTCTTGGTGATTGGTGAAGCATACTTTGCAATCAGATTTTGCAGCATCCCAGGCTACAAGGGCTAAGATCGAGGGGCATGAAGGTAGGATCTTGAGAGCTTGGACAATGCATCAAGAATTGTAGGGATGGAAGAATTCTTTCGTCTTTCTTTGTTCTTTCTTCCTCATTGATTTTTTCTTCTAGCCCCTGCTTGTTTCTTTGAAGCAAAATTCTCTGTTTTTGGTTTCTGGTAGCTCATTTACCAATTTCATTTTTGGCATGTTTTAGATGACGGTATTGTTATACCTTTGTAACATCCGTTAATTGGGTTTAAACAGTGTCATTTGTATGGGGTGATCGTTATTTGATTAAAACTCAAGGTTTATTTTGTAGTTTGGCTGAACCTCCGAGGAGTTGTATGTAATTAACCCTTCCTTAACCTTAATCTTTTCTAGTTACTATTTCGTTTCCTTAAAAATGATGTTAAAAATCAAACTGTTTGCATTGGCATCCAAGAATGTGAGAATATGGGGTTATTTTGATGGGTAAAAACTTGAGTAAATTTGGTTTTCAAAAATTCAATGATTCAGAATGCGTCACTTTTCGAATTATTTGCATTCGCATCAAAGAATATGAGAATGTGGGGTTATTTTGATGGGTAAAAGTTGGGATGAATTTGGTTTTCAAATATTCAACGATCAAGATTGTGTTATATTACTTGGTAAGCGAGGTGACACAATTTAGATTATTGAATTTTTGAAAATTGCAAGTGATTTAACATAATTTAGATCATTAAATTTTTTAAAATTGCATCTACTCAAGTGTAAGTAATTTTAACATGGATCAATCTTCTTCTTGTGGAACGACTTGCAGGGGTAACTTGGTTCTTTATTTTTTCTTCTTTTGGATAACTGTCAAATTTTACATTTCCGACTTTTTTATTGTGCTTAAGTTGTCCATTTATCCTTGGATCATTTTGCTTACGGAGCATTGGCCGTCCCCTAGAAAAAGTCCAGCACCTCGAGAACTTGGAACAACAAAATCCCGATGGGGCGTGCGGAATGGTAGGCCTTTGATGGATGAAGACCCCGTCATCACCAACTAGGGTTGCAAACGAATCGAGCCGCTCACGAGCGGTTCGAGTCAAGCTCGAGCCAGTTCGAGTCAAACTCGAGCTCGAACTCGAGCTAAGAATATTAAACTCGTTAGGCTTGCGAGCTTGAGTATATATACATATATATATATATTTTTTATTTTTATTTAATAATAAAATTATGTATATTATATATTATATATTTTTTATTTTCATAGTAAAATTACGTATATATCCTTAATATTTTATTATTTATTCAGAAAAAATATTATATTATTTATTTTTTAAAAAATAAATTTTTTATTTTTTTCGAGCTCGACTCGACTTGATTTGAGTCGAGCTCGAGCTCGAAAATTGTCGGCTCGTCGAGCTCGAGTTTGGTAAAATTTAGTCGAGTCTCGACTCGATTAGCTCAAAACTCGACTCGACTCGACTCGTTTGCAGCCCTATCCCCAACACACCAAAAAAAGAAAAAAAAAAAAGGAAAGAAAAGAGCAACAAATGATTTGAAGAGAAAAGTGAGGAAAGGAAGCGCGTTAAAAGTGACATTGTGAAAGAGGAAGCGTTGCCAATTTGTTTCGGGCCAGATTTTAATACCAGTATGAGCCCTTTATGTGTTACTCTGTTTATCTCGTCTAGGGATGGCAACGGGGCGGGGTTGGGGCGGGGGACCCCTCCCCCGTCCCCCGCCTCCAGCTCCCCCCGCCCCGCCCCCACGCCCGCCTTGCCCCGCTTCCCCCACGGGGGCACCCGCGGGGTTAATAAAATTTTATTATATATTTTTATTATAATTAAATTTTAATAAATAATCAAGTACTAAAATATCAACACATCACCAAATTATTATTCATTGTAATTTTACAATTGAAACTCATAAAAACAATCAAACATAAGTTATTTGAATACAATCCAATATGATGAAATAAATATAACTAAAATAGTCAAATTTTCACTTTTAGTACAAATGCAATCACTAATTCATCATCGTATTTGTGTTTTTTTTTTTTGAGAAAAAAGTGTTATTCTATTAAGTGTAATTAGAAATTTAGTATAAATGTATTAGTAAATTTAGTATAACTAATTAAAAAATTCTATTAGTAGACATGTATAATTATTCATATAATTGATAATATCAATTATATTATATAAACTAATATACATTATATAATACATCTAACTAATAATATCATTATCATAAGTTTATAACTAATTAACTTACATATAATATATAGTCATTTATATATATATATATATATATTTTTTACGGGTGCCGGGGCGGGGGATGGGGCGGGGAAGTATACCCCCGCCCCGTTTCTAAGCGGGGGGAAAAAATTCCCCCCTGCCCCAACCCCGCCCCGTGAACCCCCCGCTGGGCGGGCACCCGCCCCCATTGCCATCCCTAATCCCGTCGCGTTCTGATGTTTGTTGGAGTAAAATGAAAATTGGTTCTCAAAGAATCAAGCAGGCACGACACATTTTACTATTTATCCAGTTGCTGTTATTTACACACATCATCAAATACCAAAACCAACAAATAAAAAGGAAAAAAAATGTTATTTGATAGTGATTTTCTATCATAACCATCCCCATTTTTTTGATTGAGTGACGTATTTTTTATTTTAAGTTTTAACTGACTAGTTTTTTGATTAATTTTTGTAAAAAAAAATATATTTGGAATTTTATACGAGGTCTCTTTCTTGCCATAGGAGTTAAGCCATACTAGTTAGGTTATCTTTATATATTTTTATAACAATATTAATATAACTATTATTATTAGTAGTAGAGAAGATGTGTGATTTTAAATTCTAGCCTCTGAACCTTAATCACTTTGAATCAAAATGACATATGATCATGACCTCTTATCCTTAACCCCCTAGACCAAGGAGTTTGAACTCTAGTTTTGATATAAATTTTTGTTCGTGGTGCCCCTATATTTTACCTTGAAAATTCATCGGGCAAATTGTATTGATTTTTTTATCTAACAAAGTTGCCCCTACACTTGCAACGAAGAACCAAATTTAATTCTCTCACTAGAAGTTTAAGCGCATGTTGTTATAATATAACCATCATAAAAATTGTAACTAACAAAATAATTGTAATTTGATAGAAACAAATTTTACAAGGTCATAGTTTTGCCTCTTTTGTTAAATCAATTATAAAAGGACATTATTTATACGCATAGTAGGTAAGCCCTTAACAATATTCTAAGTAAACTTAAAAAAAGGTGAAAGCGTCGTCTTGAAATAATGTTAAGCATAAACATGATAGTTTACTAAGAATCAATTGATGAAATTAACATGATTTGCTAATGAATGTAATGTTTCTCACGTTTTAAAAAGAACAAACAGGGTTGCTGGTTGATATTTTCTTATCATTAATATTTAATACCAAAAATTTAGAAGCCTTTATTCCTCAAAATAATAGCATCTACAATTAGGGGTGGGCACGGGTTGGGTACCCGTCCCTAACATAATTTGGCTGACTAGACCTTAATATATCGGATCAGTCATTTTGCGACTCTAACCTGCTCCTAATGTTTTCGGGTACCCGAATAGCGGGTATCCCAAAAAAAGGGGACGGGTCATAGGATACCTGCGTCTAAAAAAAACTATTTTCCAATAAAAAAATTTATTTTTCATTTAATATCAACATGTTTTTTAATAAAGTCCATATATCATCATTCTCACACATTTCATCAAACAATCAAATCGATCTCATAAATTTATTACATATTAGAATTATAATATCTAATGGACAAAACGAAATTTTATAATAATTTTGAGTACATCACCATTCTCACACATTTCATCCTTATACAATACAACAAACACAAGGATAATAAGTATTTGGTAACTTTCCCAACTTCCTTAAGGATGTTATGGTACAATACTACATCCCAAATAAGTTGATTGTGAAATCAAGTTCGGAAAAGAATTGAATATAACTAACTATTTTTTCGAAAATAACCAAAATAACCTTAAAAAATCTTCCCCAACTTCTTTACATATTTGGAATAGACCTTATGGTATTAAAGGTGATGAAAAAGAAAAATAAATTTCTTAAACGAGACAAATTTAAGAGACATAGTTGCAATAAAATAAATAAATAAATGAAAAAGGCAAATGTTTTAATTATCTAGCTAACAGAAAATTGAAACTCCAAACACAAATTTTTAATTGAATTGATGCAAAATTTGCAGGAAAGATCGATGAAGGTAGAATAAAAATAAAAAGAATGAAAGGGATGAACAATTTTTATAATAGAGTTTCACAATTTTTTTTTTATTTTGTTCAGTTTGTTCGTGTTTCACCGAGAATATTTGCTTTCTTCAAACAAAATGAGGAGAGGTGGATTATACAGAATTAGAATATGAGGCTGTAAGCCACTTCACTTGTCCTTAAAATTAAAAATTACAAAGTTATAAAATGATCTATAATTTTTTAATATTTATAAAATATACCTTGTGGGTCGGGTACCCGCGATTTTTTTTTATCCGTACCCGTACTCGATTTTTGCGGGTACCCGACCCTCATCTGCCCTGCTAAGAAAAATCGGATCGGATTCATTGGATTTTTGGATCGACCGATTTTTTTGCTCACCCCTATATGCAATAACTAATAGATAAGTTTTTATTCCTCAAAGAATGTGATTTTGATATTGTAGGAGTTATTTGTTTTTTTATCAATCGTCATTCCTATTCCTACTCTATCATAATCTATTTAGGGGAGATTCAACTGGGCCTATAAAGAACCGATAAGGATAGAATCACTATTGAACTAGACAAAGTGCACTACGCGCCCATCTGAATTTAAAGAACCATATAATGTCATTGGTGAGAATCAAGTTCGAACCCTTGTCCAATATAAATTGGAAAATGAAATGGCATCAGAAAACAAATGAATTTGGAATGAAGACCTCTTGTCCCCAATATAGTTCCTCTCACCTAGGGTTTTACCGCAACTCTCCTCGGACTCCTCCATAAGGACCATAACTAGCTACAAGCAGCCCCTTCCTCACCACCCATCAGAAAATGGTTTAGGGACGCCAAGGAGAGCGCGTCAGGTCATCTAATTTTCCGACTCCATCTCCATTTTCCCCTTATTCAGTAATTTGTTTAATTGAACTTGATTTTTCTCCGCATTTTTTGGGTTTAACCCTGCAGGCTTTACATGAGAGGAACTATATTGGGGTACAAGAGGTTGCAGTCCAACCAATACCCGAACACTTCGTTGATTCAGATCGAAAGAGTGAACACAAAGGAGGAGGTGGCTTGGTACCTCGGCAAGAAGATGGCGTACATCTACAAGGCTAAGGTTAAGAAGAATGGATCTCATTACCGCTGTATTTGGGGAAAGGTTTGCAGGCCTCACGGTAACATGGAGAAGTTTTTCATGAGAACAATTTGTGTGGTTACTGATGAACATGACCAAAAAATGTTGGTGGAGAGAGAACGAGCAAGATGTGGATCTGAAGACTATACAGATGATGTCAATCATGCTTAAAATTGTTTGTGTTACACAATTCATCCAAAATATGGCTGTTAGATATGCAGAATTGATGGAGACTTGTGTGCACAACATGTGGGGGGTGAAAGGGACAGATTTTGTTAATTTTCATAAGGCGACTTGATTTGTTAAGTAATATCCCCTCCACATTTCAAGAAGCATGTTAGAAAAGATGGCACTGTGGCTAGTTTCCAAGTATTTTGAAACTTCCCCAGTATAAGTTATCCAAAGTTACTGCAGACACAGTTGAAAGCAATTTCGTTGATCGGCGCAGATTTATCCTAATTTAATATAATGAGTTAGATTAGCATTCAATAACTTTAAGTTGACTTCTTTTTGGACACAGTTTGATGTTCTGCTGTTGGGGCACTGATGTGTAATGTTTAGACTTGAGGAGGGTTTCTCATATGCATGAATGCTACATTTTCCATGTTTGACCTGTTCCATCTGGCTATGACTAGATTTTGCAATTTGTTGGAGTTCCTGAAATTTGATAACTGTGTCCATGCTGTGGAGTGGTACACTAGACATTCAGAAGCTACTCCTGATTTTTGTGATCATTATCGGTTTCTACTGTTTCCATTCTTAGTGTTGTCATGAATTAGGTTTTGTTAAATTGTTATGGAGTCGTTTTTGACTATTTGCTTGGCTACTAGTAATTTGTTTGGACATTTACAGTTTTCTTATTATATATCAACACAACATACAATGCACCAAAGAGGGTTATTGTTCACTTTTCGTTGTCATCACGTGCTACTCACGTGAGTTATCTAAATTGGTTCTTCTCGGTGCTCCAGCATCGCCCATGGATTTCTGATGGGATCAGAGGCTCATGTGATTTTCTTTCTTCTTTCGCAGATGTCTTGAGCTACCAGAAGAACCTTGCCTAAAATGATGATTGGCCCGATTTACCATCTTTATCTGTTGGATATTGGCCATGAACGCTGCTCTAAATTTCAACATAACATATTATCTCTTCCTACCGGCTCACCCTTTTCTTCACTTTGGTTTTCATATTGGTTTCTCTTTCTAGGGTTTTCACATCTCTTTTTCTGTCTGGCTTGTCTTTTCTCCTTATCCTTTCCTTGCTCTAATTGTGGCTTCTTTTCTTGCGTACTTCCATCTTCTACCCTAAAACCTCAACCCTTCTTATTGTGATATCATAATGTGATGATATTATTATTTGATTTTGGGGGTTTTTTGGTTCATATGTGATTTTTGGGGGTTGTTTTTTGTTTTTCGTTTCCTATTCTTTTGGTTTTGGGTGTTTGTGTCTTTTTATTTCCTTTATTTTTCATGTATCTGCTTTTCCACTTTTAGTAGGTCTCCCTGTATTTGGATTTGGCCATTGCTCTATCTACATGAAACTTAGGCATATGGAATTATTATGTGATTTTTAGGGGGTTGTTTCTTGTTTTTCCATTTCTGTTTCTTTTGCTTTTGGATGTTTGCTTGTACCTTTTTATCTGCTTTCTTTCTGATCTGGCCATTGCTTTGTCTTTTCTTTATTTTGTCCTGGTTACTATCAGTTTGCTTCAAGTAGAATGTGTTCTCAGAGTTGCACCGTCTCCGCAGCTGACCACACATAAGGTAACTCACGACTCTGCCTTCCTTCCTTTCCTTTTTTTTTTTGGGTCTATTTTTGAGTGATCCGAACTATTTTTTTTCACTTAGAGATTATGTAAAGAACAATTATTACATCAATGGCTGGCCATAGCCAACAACATATTTTGCCATTGGTTATTCTGCGACCTTGCCCCTCCTTCCTTCACTTTTCTATTCTTAGTGGTCTCTCGATGCTCTGTGGTTCGTTTTTTCCCTTTATACCCAAATGATATATTTTGATTTCCTCTGGTTGCTAGGGACTCTTGAAAAACAAAGCTAATGATTAAGTGTTTTCCATTTCATTATAGGAGAAATAATTGCAGGAACAAAACAACTTCTTGTCAAAGCAGGTGCATTGGATAAACCTTACTTTTTGCATCTTTAGATGCATTTTCCCCTTATTTTTACTGTTCCAACTCTCATCCTAAGTGCAAAGAAAATAATCATTTGTTCATTATTCGCACCTCCAATTTGAGTTAAAGGAAAATGAGAACATAGTTACTGTATGCTGCTCATCTGCAATCTGAGCTGCTGCCTGAGTTGGTGCCCTTTTCTTTCTTAAAATTAGGTACTGTCTCTGAAAATCTCTTGCCACTATTCTGTGTAAATAGACACATGCCGATCCCAGTAATTCTGATGCAACTTTTGATCTACTACTATTGCAGAAAGACCAGTGAAGGCTAGGCTGCAACCCACCAAATTTAAAAGATCTTTTCCACTGTGCTTCTAAAAATTTTGATATCGAGATATACTCTTCACCTTGGAGAAAAATCCGTTTCGTGCTTTCAAGAGAATTATATACATGCATATGACTAAACATTCTCCAATTTGATTCACTTCCTCAACTAATGTTGTTAGATTATTTATTTTATATTCTTCGAATTTTATTTGTATTTTATTAGCAAAATTGATGCAATTAAGGAGTTTTTTACACTTTTCCTGTGTATTTTCCTTGCAAGCAAATGGACCCTTAGGCAAAGTGGATGGATGGAAGAGATGGTGGTGATGCGAACTTGTTCATACCATCTTGGCTGGTTTATCTCATGAGTAAATAATGACTAAGAAGGGAAAACTTCTTTTTGCTTTCAAGCCAGAAAAGTTACTTGTCAAAATAATTATGTTTTTAATTTTGTTTTATTCAGCGCCAAACATGCCTATCTTAATGAAGTAGGTATTATGTGCATGATACTATGTATTTTGTGTTTGCGATGCTAATTAAATTGTTGATAAGAAAATACTTGACACTTTCATATAGTACTTTAATACCCAACGAAAAAGAAAGTGTTTTATGTGAGTTGTGTTTTTGGCTGGTGCGTAACTCTTATTTCAAGGCCAATGTATGAGGCTGTTTATTTGTATGTTTCATTCGATAGCTTACGTCTGCATTTTGGTTGATGGCCTTGGAGTAAAGCAAATACATGGATTTCTTTCTGAAGACTTTTATTCAAAGAAAAACTAGGGTCAGTGAGTTCTTGCTATATATGTGTGTTCTTTATTTACTTAAAGCATTTGGATTAATAGTGAGTATTTTACACATTGAATGCAGAACTCCCATGTAACATTTTTATGTCAATTTTAGTTCTGGTGCTATGTCAACCTTGATTTGATGTGTGAAGCCCATGCCCAGACCTATGTAATGACAAAAGTCATGAAATTGATGCAAAATAGGTAAAAATGGAAACTAAATGAGTTGAAGAGATGTAAGAGTTTGGTCTATAATGGATTGGAAGAAGTATAAGGAGGCAAGTGAAAGGAACAGGGGTTATTGGCTTGAGGATGCAGTGGAAATCTCATGTAGTGAGAGCTTTAATTATTAGTATAGATTCTATTTAATAGGAACTTCGGTTGGTTATTGAAATTAATGACCTTACAGGGATATAATGGTATCTTTTGCAAACTTATCTTAACAAATTTATAAATGTCTTCATAGTTTTTCGTCTCAATTATTTGCTTGTCCTTTTTTCTTTTTTGGGTTAAAAAGAAGCATTCCCGAGAGGGGGAAAGAATGATCAATGCCTTGTATATTTTGCAAAGAATGACACTGGGACTTGCATTTTGATATGTCATATGAATGATTTAGCAGACATTTAGTTGTTTCATTTTGCTTACATGAGGTTTGCCCTATGCAACTACCATGATAATCCTGCAGAGCTGTCGAACGAGTTGTGCAGGTCCATTTGTGCTCCTTCCATCCATTGCTAAAATTTGCCGTTCATTTAACAGGTTAGCATATTTGATATATAGTTAATCTTTTTCTACAATTTCTTGGCTATTTGGACAATCTATTCTGTTCTTTTCTTTTTATTTGAATAATTTATTTTTCAGTAATTTTATTACTGTATGCTGTTTGGATTGTATTTTGTAATTTTGGCTATCAAAAATAGTTTTTAAGTAGTAATTGTTTTTGCTTCTTTTGCTTAAGCATCATTGCACTCATAGGGTTAAGCATCGTTTGTTATTTTCTGTAAGGTTCTAATGGTAGCTCACTTGGATCTATTTGTAATTGTTTTTGAATTTCTTTAGTTTGTATTCTGTCCCGGGGAATTCATACACTGGATATACTTGTCCTAGAAGATTATTTCTTGAATTTTCGTCTTCCTCTATTTTGCAACATAATTACTTTATATTCTTGTCTTACTTTTTACATGTAGAAAATTCCGGATCACATTGATTAAAAATTAGTTGAGCATCGCACTCCAGACATTGTTCTTACAAGTGGAACTAGAGTTTACAGTATTGGAAACAGGAAAGATAGATTTCATCGAAAATGGAGCGACTTTGTTGCAGATCATAACCTCCAAGATGGAGACATTCTACTCTTTCTTCCTCAATCTCACACTTTGTTTGCTTTGTTAATCTTTGAAACCAATGGAATAGAAATTATTTACCCCTGGCATCGCACGTTCATGATTTAAATATTATGTTTGTAGATTCTGAATTATCAATGAAATTGGTCGTCCGATGTAATGAAATGATTTGTGGTTCGTACTTAAGAATGACTTCAGTAGATTTAACCTTTTTCCACTTCCAGTTTTATCCCCCTTGTTGTCTCTATGGTGAACTTGGAATTTGCACTCTTGGTCTCGGAGGTTCTATTCCCTTCTATGTCATTCCTTTATTCTATTATTAATTTTTATACCAGGATCAAATAGTTAACTTTCCTCCTACTGTGTATTATGCATGCAATAAATTTCCGTTTACGATATTGCTTTTGGACTGTAAGCAATACCAATTCCTTCCAGAGCATAAATATAATATTGTCTAATTCATGAGGTTTATGTATTCCAACCAGTAAAGAATATGTACCGTGACCACAAGGTACCTAATTCAATGACAATATCGCTATTCATATAATGTCTACTTATCCAAGGGTTGACGGGCATAAGCGTTATCTATTCCACCCCGCAACGCCGCGGTTATGCCTCCCAGTGTTGTTGCAGTGTTCCAGCAAAAGTAGGAGCATACTGCTTGAGGTCATTGGTGGCTTTAGAAGGCCGTAGGTGCCAGCTGAAGGTCATTGGTGATTGAAGGACAAGATTGTTAAATTAAAATTTACATAATCCAATCCATAGTTCCTAACATTTAATAAAATAAAATTTTGTCTCTCATATTTCACAAAATGAATTATTTTGTCTTCGTATTTTACAAAATAAAATTTATTATCGCTTATTGACCATGTATACAAATAATTTTTTAAAATTCATGTATATATCTAATTAAATTCACCTAAATAATATGAATAATATGTAATATATTTTTATTTGATTTCATCTAAATAGACTAATTGTAGTTATACATATTCTATTCAATAGATATATACATGGGTTTAAAAATAATAATTTTATTTTAAATCCATATACATATATTTATTTGATTTCATCATGTGAATCAATTCAATATTTATGATTTTTTCTCTTTTGATAATAATTTATTTATCGAGTTATGTAATTAGATCATCTAATTAATCGGTCCTAAATCGAATTCTATAGTCATACTAACAAATTGCATTTTAAATCTAAAATTTTGATTCGCCACTTTTAAGATCAACAGTTAAATTATTTGGTTTGTGATTGTTTTAAAATTTGAAAGTGTCAATCACTTACTTATTTTTGTAATACTTTTCCTTTGTTTCTTTTTTCTTTCAAATTTAATTCAATATAAACACTTGATAATATTTAGAATTAAATGTTTTCTTTGTTTTCAATTTTTGAATAAAAGTAAAATGAACATGAGTGAAAAATTAACATTTGTTTAAAACTCCTGTTTATATCTATTTAATTTCACTTACATAGTACGTTCAAACGAAATCAAATAAATATATATTATATGCTATTTATATTGTTCATATGAAATTAAATAAACATATATACATGAGTTTTTTTAAGTTATTTGTATACATGATAAATGATGGATAAAAAATTTATTTTATAAAATATGAGGGATGAAATAATTCATTTTGTGAAATGTGAGGGACGAAAAAATTCAATTTGTGAAATGTGAGAGATTATAGATCAGATTATGTAATTTTGATTTGATAATTTTGTCTTTTAAAAATGATCGCATGTAAGGCATGTGATGGATTCTGACAAAAAACTAGTCAAAAATTTAGGTTGACGAAATTTGACTAATGTAAATTTGTAAGGAAAGTAAAAATGTACTTTTAAAAGTGAGGAACAAAAAAATTCATTTTACAAAATATAAGGAACGTTTTGAAAGATTTTTCCTTAAAAATATAGAATATGCTAAAAAATGCGATGTTTTATTGATTTATTTCTTTAATTTACGGGTCCATTATTTCACATGATTAACAAGAAATTTTCATCATTGGTAATTAAAAAAATCAAATCTCAAGCAACGTTTGGATTAATAAAATGGTGTAATTTTAATGGAAAAGCAAATAAATCAAAGTAGAAAAAAAATTTTCTAACCATTTTGTTTGGATTACTTATACAAAAAAAGAAAAGAAACATCGAATATTTTGAAAAAGAAAGAAAAGAATAGATTATGTATAATTGCATTGTATCCATAACTTAATAAAATCTAATTGTAAACATACTTTAATACTTTATTTATTTTTTGTGTATTTTCATATTCATCTTGTTATTGTTATAATAAATTTATGAAATAATATTATTTAAATGAAAATTTTAATCTTTTTTTAAGATAAAGAAATTACAAGAACTATGAAAATACAAAAAAAAGAATTTTAAAATGTTAACAATCATCGTTATGAAATTTAGTAGGGCAAATCGCCAATTTGGTGTCTGAACTTTTTCACTTAAATCAATTTAGTCCTTCACGGTTTTTTTTCACCAATTTAATCCTCAAACAATTTTATCGAGTTTAATGTAGGACTTATTGGGCAGCGCCACCGCATTTTGTGTATTTTTCACGGCGAACTAGGGGTATAATTGTCTAATTATACGGATTAGAATAGTAGCTCTATGCTGTTAAGCAAAAGAAACCTCTGCAAATCGACCCACTGAGCTCAGGGTTTCACAATCTGATCAAAATGTAAGAAAATGTGATTGCCAATAGAAGATGAGTAGATTCCATGTCCTCGATGATGGAAGGTGTCGATGGCGACAAGGATGGTGATCTTGGGTTGCAATCACCAGCAAGTCCATCACCAGCTCCACCGTCCATGGCAGCAGGGTAAATTCGCAACCGCGGGAGCTGGGATTCTCCCTCCACCGCTTGTTGAGAAGGTATGGTCTTCGGCGTTACAAGCCGAAAACAATCGACATGGTTCTAGGAACTGCATGTTGCCCTGGTTCAGTAACTGATTATATTCAGAAGTGTAAGTTGAACTATAAATCTCGGGCTGCTTCAACGTTGGAAGTTAGGAAGCATAGTTCATACCTGGGCTGGAAAATTCAGTTTGCAAGAGATAAAGCTGTAACTAGAATGCGATACATCTCCCCCGAAGGTGAGATTCACTATTCACTCTATCAGGTTTGTCTGAGATTGCAACTTGGATCAGATGTTCCTTCCCGGATGTGCCAAGATGATGAAAGTAACAGTGATGATCCTGTAGAAAGCTCGGTCTCATCTTCATTAACTGTGATCCCAAAAGCAGACACTGGGGCACTGAAAGTGCTTTCTTATTCTGAACTTGTTTGTTTTGAACGCGATAATTTTCCTGAAGCTGTGCTGAACTATTGGAGAGGGACAACTTATCATGGACAGAATGGTGCAAAGGTTGGTATTATGGCTTTAAAGGCTAAAAGGCACCTATCCTTTCTGGGTTGGAAGTTCTATCTCGAACCAAAGGGGTTTAAGAAGGAGATGAGGTATGGATCCCCATGTGGTAAAAAATTTTACTCTCTTCGAAGTGCTTGCCAATCTTGCGTAACTAAAGGGAGAATTCATCGTAGTAATGATGCTTATAAGAGTAAACAAATCAAGGAACCATTTACAAGCCAAGAATGTGGAGTCCAGCTGATTTTGACAGATCCATCTCCTCCATCAAATGCTATGGAATCAGAAGGACGTGTGAATGATGATCTGTCAAAACAGCTGCTAATAGAGCCATCTTCAAAAATATCACAGCCAAAGCAACTTGCTCAACCAGGACAAGTCAAATGTCATGGAATTAGAGGACCAGAAAGGAAGAGAAACCGTTGCTTGCTACAACAATCCTCGGCTGCTCTTCACACAGCCCCCAGAATGAGGACTCATATTTGCTTGATGATGTTAAAGAATCTCAAGCTTCAACCAAACAAAGAGATGATGTGAATGCAGAAATGTCTTCCTGTGTGTTGCGGTCAAGTAAAAGAGCTCGGCAATCAGTTGTTTCTCCTTCAATTCACCAGCCTCCTAGGACTACCTGAGCTCAGTGGGTCGATTTGCAGAGGTTTCTTTTGCTTAACAGCACAGAGCTGCTATTCTAATCCATATAATTAGACAATTATACCGTCATTCCAATTATACCCCTGGTTCGCCGTGAAAAATACACAAAATGCGGTGGCGCCGCCCAATAAGTCCTACATTAAACTCGATAAAATTGTTTGAGGATTAAATTGGTGAAAAAAAACCGTGAAGGACTAAATTGGTTTAAGTGAAAAAGTTTAGACACCAAATTGGCGATTTGCCCAATTTAGTATTCAAGATTTTCAATTTTTTCATGTTCAAAATCATGGTTAATCTAGTACAGATGACTAAATTGTTTCTGTCCATGTAAATACGTAGTACTTATTAAGTTGCAAGCATAGTATGCCAAAACTCGACTCGACTTGACTATGTCAAAACTCGACTCGACTCGACTAAGTCAAAACTCGACTCGACTCGATTAATTTGTACCCCTAGTTAGAGGTACTGTTCTTAAAATAAAATAGAATAGAAAGAAAAAGCAAGGAAAGACAGGCCACAATGAAGCAAAGGTATTAAACTTAGACAAGAGCGTGGATGTATAATGTATTAAGCAAATAAACCCATGGATAAATAGATATTTCTTCGATATACAAATAAGAGTAAATTTTATATGCACCGATATTGTATACACTATCATCATTAAATTCATGATAGAATTTCAAATTTAAATTTTACATAATTATTATTTATTAAATACTATAGTGTATATATAATCAATGTAGGAAAGATTAATCCTACACAATAAAGTGCTAGCAGAAGTTTCTGACCTTGTACGAAATAATGGATATAATGGATTAAAGTGACAGGAGTGATACCGGGAGAGCGGCTTAATCAGCCATTACAGCCTCATAATAGGAAGCTTCTTGCTCTACTTAAGCTGCTTATTTCGCTGATGACTGCTTTTGCTCTAAAGTATTGGTAAATAATGTCCCTAATATTACAACCTAATAACGTCCCTAATCAATTCAAGTGGAGGATTTATGAGTTTGTAGTTTGATGCATCTTAAACCTCATTAACTTAATTCAAGTAGTAAACTAATTATATAAATGGCAGCTAAATTAAATGATTAACATAGTTAAAGCAAAAAAGAAAAAAGAAAAAAGAAAAAAGAAAAAAGAAAAAAGAAAGAAAGAAAGAAGAAGAATATGTATTTGGGAAGGTCAATTTTTGTTTCTGTTTGTTGGCAAATGACACTTCTCCCATTCAATTTTACGAAAATCTCCGCGACCACTTCTGAACACGCAAAGGTACCATTCGGAAATTTGAACCGCGACCCGCATCTCCACCCGGACGAGTTCTTCCTCCTCCTGCCCTGCCTAAATACATCCGCAGAAACAAGGAAATTTCTAAAGCCAAATTATAGGGCAAAGTTCATCAATCTTTTTTTTTTGTAAAAATGTTCGGTAAATTATTCCAAAAGACCAGTCCTCGTCCACTTCCTCAGGTAATTTCGTCAATCCGTCCAAATGTATTTCTCCTGATTGCAAATTAAACATTTACTGCTGTACGTTTCAGTGATCAAGTTAATCAAAAAAATGGTTTTTTTAAGTCAGTTAATCAAACTATTAAGTGATTGATCATCATTCCTGGCTGTTGGAGTTGTGCATTGATGAAGGTCAAGATTTCTGTGAAATTTGTGTTTCTTTTGACGCCGTTGCTGATTTTACTGTGATATGCTAGGAAGGATTAAGATATTTTGTTCTTGCTGCTTTCCGGATGACCTTTTTTCTTGCGTGGACGTTCTTCTTTTTTAATCGGGAATGCCCAACAAATTAAGCAGCTAGTAAATTGATTTTCAGAATAATGGTTTGATATTGTCATAGACCTGGGGTCCTAAACCAGCTTGAACAATTGTCAAATAGTCAGCTTAGGCAAAGGCATTCAAATATGGTTGATTCATCCCATTTCATGATCCAAGTGCATTTGTGGTAAAGGAAAAGGTTAAATTTTGTTCGAGGAGTAATAAAACTGTGAAATTTTATTTCCCTTGCCGGTCATTGTTCACCGTCACAAGGAAACTATGGCTCTTGTGGTTAAGGCTTATATTCTGCCTAATTGTTTTGGATTCTTCTGGTTATTGATTCCTTTTCTTTGTGGAATTCTGTATTAAATGTCTTAAAGGATGAGATTTTAAGAGAGTGCCAATGGTTAGGGTGGGCATAGTTACCTGTTTGCATGTGAATTCAAATTTTATTAACCTTTTTACGGTGTTGATTTACTAATTTGGTTAGTTTTTTGTCAATAATTTAACCTGTTCGTTAATATTGCTTTTGGAAAACTGGTTTTCTGAGCTTCTTACAACTTTGGGTGATGGCATCCATCTTCAGCAAAGTGAAGTGCAAGAAAGCCCTATATCTTCGGATGTGGCACCCCGTGTTGTAGTTCATTATGGTATCCCATCTACTGCTTCAGTCCTGGCTTTTGACTCCGTTCAGCAACTACTAGCTGTTGGAACCTTGTGAGTGAACACTGGCTCTTCTCTAAGTTGATCTGCTTCTATTCTCTTTGGGGTAATGATTGATCTGTTAATTACATTTACAAATACTAAACTGATACTTTTATATTCATGTAATTTGCCATCTTGTCATTGTTTTTTACTTTTTCCTTTTTCACTGTTTGAAGTCATAGTCTATCTGGACAGGAGAGGGTAGAGGCTTGGCTCTCTTGTGAGAGTCAAACCCTGTAATTTGGAGTGAAGGCACTCAATAAGTTGTGCTATTTCCATTCTTGTCATGTGATTAGAAGGTTGATTGACATAAAAATGTTCAATATGATACTGTTCATGGCTTTGTTATGTACCTACATGCTGGGAGCGCCTTAAAAGTTGATTGAACATCACAAAAGTTTGAGGGGTTTTGTTTTGGGGGGGGGGGGAGCAATGGGACTGCCACAAGCTGAGTCATGTCTTCATTACTTGTCTCTGAGATAACATGAGATTTAGTTGCCATATTTACGTTCTGGAAAGGGTCTGCCTGGTCAAACAAAGACATTAGTTTGGCAACAGTTTGTCAATGAAGAAGAATCTACCAAACTTTTGCCCTTTAGCAATTGTCTCTGAGATAACATGAGATTCGATTGTTAATTTACATTCTTGAAAGGATCTGCCTAATCAAACAATGAAGAGACATTAACTTCTGGCAATAGTTTGTCAATGAAGAGACATCAAGCAAAGTGTAACACTTTTATGTCAAAGATGCGTAAGTGAACTTGCTAACAATGTTCTGTTAATCCAAACATCATTTTGAATAGATATTATAATCTTTTAAGGGGTTGTACCATAGATATTCTCCCTGCTACTAATAAATGTGAATCCATTTTAAATAGTGACTGTTAATCTCTGTTAAAATTTGAAATTTCCAACTCTTCAGTTAATAGGTGTTTGCAGGGGAAAAGTGCTTTACAAGAATTCGTAGTGGCCTAGCATTTAAGAGCAGAGTGGATAAAAATGATTGTAGAATTCCTTATTATCCTTTTAATATTGGAAACATTTCCTGTTTTCTCTCAGGGATGGAAGGATTAAAGTGGTTGGTGGTGACAGCATTGAAGGCCTTCTTATGTCTCCTAAGCCGATACCTTTTAAGAACTTGGAGGTTTGTTTAAAAACCTTCATATGCAGCATGCCCCTTTTGGCATCATTTGATGAATGGCACCATTTGATGAATGTTTTTACTTGTGAAAATGAAGAACTGTGATGTTGGATGGAAACTTTTCTTTCTCTAGTCTTCACCTTCTTTGCCTCCCTGTCATTGGGTCTGGATAGTTTCTAAAATTTATTTATTCCTATGATAAGTTTCCTTTAGGTCTTGTGTAGTAGGAACATGAGAATGTTTGTATTTCTTAAATTCAATTGCTTTGAGTTTATATGTTCCTTGTGCAAATTAATATAAACTACCTGTTCTTAATCATGTGCTCAGACATAGTCAAAGCACCAAAACAGGTGTAATTTCAACATTTAAAAGAATGAGAAGGGAAATCTTTTATCAATTCCAAATTGATGTGCCCTCTTTTGGTTAAATCAGCAGAAATTTCCTTTTGGATATGACAAGACTAATGCTTATGTTGCAAACTTTTGTTGTCTTTTTTCAGTTTCTTCAAAATCAAGGCTATCTTGTGAGTATCTCCAATGAAAATGAAATTCAGGTATACTTGATGCAATATCATCTTGTGACTTATTGCTTTTATGAGCCACAAATACCTCAAGTGCATCTTTTCATTATCATTCTTCCCTCCTATCTTCTCTATTTTCCCTTTTTGCCCCGTTCTGGATGCAGTGGCCATACCTCTGATTAACTTAGTTGGAATTTACTGCTACAGGTTTGGGATCTAGAAAGCAGGAGTATCTCTACAAGTTTACAATGGGAATCCAATATAACTGCCTTCTCTGTTATTTATGGCACTCAATTCATGTAAAGAACTAAAGGAGTAATGTTTTGGGCTTCAATTTTACACTTATTGGCTGAATCAAAGTAACATAGTTGAGATATGCCTGACTTTTATCTCTATGCATACGTGCAGGTATATAGGGGACGAATATGGATTTTTGTCTGTGCTGAAGTATGATGCTGAGGAACAAACCATTCTTCAATTACCCTACCATATTCCTGCTAATCTTGTAGCTGGTAATGTAATTGCTCATTGATGGTAAATACTGTTTATCATGTCCTTAAGTATTCTATTTTATCTTTACATTTTCTAAATAGCCCTTTGATTTTGTTTGATCTGTGAACTAGAATGTTGTGCCTCTTTTCCATTGTTTGTTTTTTGGAAGTTCACTGAATAACTGAATCATCAAACGTTTTCCTCGCCTGTGATGCTGACTTATCATTATATCAAATTTTGGTTAAGTTCATCTTGTGGATTCATGGGAAGTCAGTAGTTTCCCTAGAATAGGAGCAGCTGCTTGTAATGAATTATGACTCTTTTACTGAATAAAGCCACTTCACATTGAACCATGTTTTTCTCTGGGCCTCAAAAGCTCTCTTGATGGGATATTTTATCCCTAATTTGCAACTGATACATGGGTAAATAAGAACCCATATTTATTGACTGATTCATGGGTTGAATTGGCAAGACTAAAATGCATACCAGCCCTACCAACCCATGGGTCTGTTTGGCTTGAACCTTAACTTTATGTGCTTTGAGAATACTCTGCCTCTAGATTGCAGAATATTTAGGCTGTTATTGGTTATCTTTCTGGTTTAAAATCTGTGACTGACTGGAGATGTGCATGATCTAGTCCGTCTTCTAGCCCGTTAAACAAAAATCTTTTGGATCATCCTTTTAAAGTTACACCAAGGGTCACTAGTCCAATGTTATAGGTGTTTAATAAATTGACTGCAATAGTTGATGGAGCCCATCCATTGTTGTGATGAGAGTAATGAGTGGCCACTAGTCTACATCTATAATAAGGCAAGAGTTTTGGGCAAAAGAAATAGGCAAGCAATAGCAATATCATTCTTGATTTGAACCCATTTTTCTTTGTCAAAATGAATTGATGTTCAGCATATTTAATACCAAAAGCTACATTCTTGTGCATGCAGAATGAGAGTCTGCATGAGGAAAAAATGATTTGAAGCTTGATTGTGGAATACTGTACACCACTCTCACCTTTTATATATGTCCTGCCTTTTGTTTTGAATTGTTTGTTTTAAGGAGAAAGGACCGTGTAATGGTTATTGTCAGACGTTAATTGTGTTCTAAAGTTGAGGGACAAATGATAATGCTGTAAGCTTGATGTATCTTGAGGCAGTGCCAATGTTTTTGAGTGGAAATATAAAAAGTCTGGGTAGCCTAGAACTCTTTGGAACTAGAGCAAAGGGATATTTCAGATCCAACTCTTGTTCAAGTTCAACAGTACTTTGTAATAGCGTAGCCATACTTTTGTTCTTTTAAATTTATTTGATGCATCTTCAAGCTCCTCTATGTCAAAAGCACATTCTCGTGTACTAACTTGGAAGCTTGAGGAACTGCTTTTCTGGGTGTAGAAAACCGCTGCTGTTGTGTACCATTTGCTGGGAACTTCTGAATTCTTCAGGCCTGTGTGTTTAGGCAAACATAATAAGAAAGCTCTGAAATGTTCAACAATCAAATGGATAATGAAAGAAAGCCACTTATGATTTTTTTTGAAGGAAAAGTGTTAGCCCTCATGACTCTGTATTGTCTGTTTATGATGGCTTTTGATGTATTTTCTTTGCAGAAGCAGCAGAGATTTCCTTGCCATTCAACCAATCGATAGTGGGTGTGCTACCTCAGCCTTCATCATTTGGAAATAGGTAAGGAAAACAATATCTCATTTTCTCTATTCAGTTCCACAGTTTCTGAACACAGGTTTCTTTTACATGTCAAGTTGTTTTTATGTTACCCTAGCCTTCACCATACACTTTTGTTTTTCCCACCATTGCATTTTAGCTTCTATCATGAATGGACTCTTTTTCAGCATTGTAGTTGTCATGATTAGCTGAGAAAACATTTTTAAACATGCAGTTATGCTTCTTAATCTTAGAAACTTAGATTTACTTGTATTCTTCATACTTGATGGTTTCTTTTAGTATTCAAATTTTGTAGCCTATTCTGTAACTTGCAAGTATTTATGATCCATTCAAAGTTCATTAAGCTGTATTTTGGAGGCTTAAAATGGAGAATGTTTTAACTTAACGTAATTTTTGTTACTACTTTTATTAGTCTGATGGTTTTTACTATTGCTTCCCATAGCTGCAGAAGGGCCATACATCGATTTCTTCCTGTTTGTTCTCTAGCATATGTGTTGATTAGAAAGATATGAGATATCTCGACTTTATTTTCTTAGCTGAAATTTTCTGGCTTCTTATTCTTAAAATACAACCAGTGGTCAAATTATCTTTCTACTGTTTCTGTTCCAATCATTGAAACTATTTGCAGGCTTCTTCTTGCATATGAGGATGGGTTGATAGTTCTCTGGGATGTTACTGAAGATAGAGCTGTTCTTGTTAGAGGAAATAAGGATCTCCAACTAAAGGATGAAATGCTGGCTGAATCTTCGGGTGATGGGAGCCATGAGCCCTTGGATAATTTATTAGACCATGAAAAGGAAATAAGCTCTCTTTGTTGGGTGTCTGGTGATGGTTCATTGCTAGCTGTTGGCTATGTGGATGGAGACATTTTCCTGTGGAATCTATCTGCTTCTGATCATATTAAAGGTCAGGGAGCTCAAAAGTCGTCTGATAAAGTGGTTAAGATACAATTGTCATCTGCAGAAAGAAGGCTTCCTGTCATTGTTCTGCACTGGTCTGCTAACAAGAAACGAAATGGTTTTGGAGGTCAGCTTTTTGTTTATGGCGGTGAAGAAATTGGATCTGAAGAAGTCTTGACGGTATGCTGTGAGTCTATTTTATGTCCTAGTGGTCTCAAATATTTTAAATTGTATAACAAATATGGTGCAAAGAACCTTTTCCTAGAAATGGAAATTTCATTTGTGGATACTGGGAGTTTCTTTTTCGCAAACTAAAGTCTAAAAATGTTAGCCAAAGTCTGGCTCAAAGTCTCTTTGTTTGACTCTAGTTTATTTTCTTTAACTAATCAATGCTACTCTGTCATCTGGTTAGTAATGCTTGGTAGTCTTGTATTCTACTTACAAGATAGTGAGATTTCTTATTCAATGATTTCATAACGAGTACATCATAAGTTTGTGCCATCCCAGTTTCTGGATTGGCTTGTTTGTGATTTCAGACAATGAAGTCTTCAGTTCTTCCACTGGTTTGAGGTATATGATTACCAAATCTCTGAATTTCAAAATTTGACTGCATCATAGGAATGATGCTAATCTCTATATTAAGTCTTGGTTACAAGCTGAGGTGAAATATGAATCTACTTAGATTGTACTAGCCATCAAAGCTGAGAAATGTCTTGGATCATGAATTTGCTATTCGTAATATCAACTAAGACATGCTCTATGTGAACATCACTGCAGATTGCTAAACTATATTATATTTCTTTTCAAGATTAATAAGGTTCTCTAGAAAATATAACATTATGGACGACTTATATGCATGATTCAGTTTCCTTGACCAAAATTTTGTTCAAAGCAATTCTAGTAGAGTTCTATTACATGAATTCATTTCTGTGAATAAAAAGTATCAGTCATTTATTTGCATTTACTTTCTTTATATTTACCAAAGTTGCTGGATCATTACTAAAATAATTGATGTTTAAGAGCGGAATTAATCTCCTTGTTAAGTACATTGCAAGTTGTATTTTCCTACTCTCTGTATTCATTTGTAGCTATTTCTGCACCTTCTAACCTGAATCACATACGTGGACTCCCTTCCATGCATGCTGAAAATGGTTTTTAATGAAATGGGTAAGAAATTGGATTCGTAGATTCAGAGAAATTTATTGAAGTTCAGGAGGAGCGTAGGGCATAAATAATTATTTGATGCTAGGCTGCTGCTTCTGCACTTTTCTACATTGCATGCAATCTTTGTGTTTTTAAAAATTTTCTAATTACCACTAAGGCCAACTTTTCCATCTTTATAACATATTGTTAATGCAAAAGGAAATAAAGATGTGAGTGGTGGAGCTCTTTGCTCCGTGGCTTGTGTATTTAATTCGCCCATGGACTTTGACATTTCTCTCCCTTGGCAGATTCTCGATCTTGACTGGTCATCTGGGATAGCAAAGTTAACATGCGTCCACCGTGTTGATCTTCCCCTTAATGGGTCTTTCTCGGATATGATTGTCATTGCAAGATCTCATGAAATGGAGAAAACTGACAGTGCTTCACTGCTGGTTCTGACCAACCCAGGTCAACTCCATTTTTATGATGACTCTTGTTTGTCCACGCTGAGGTTCGAGCCAGATAAGAAGCATTCAGTACTTGCTGTAGAATATCCTGCAACTATACCTACAATTGAACCAATAATGACTGTGGGAAAACTATATTCAGTGGTTGCAAAGGCCAATTCTTCCAGGGTTCTTGCAGAGGTATAATTTACCATCTAGCATGCAGAATTTTGTCATCTAATCACTTTTCATGTAATATTCTTCCTTTAATCATTTATTGTTTCCTTAGACGGTTTCAGCTGCAAAACTTGAAGTTGAGCAGACTATGACAAGAGGGAGTAGCAGATGGCCTTTGACTGGTGGTGTTCCTGGTGAACTGTCTATAGCTGAAGATGGTGGAATGGAAAGAATATATGTAGCAGGCTATCAAGACGGAAGTGTTCGAGTATGGGATTCGACATTTCCTGTTCTATCACTCAGGCTTGTTTTTCTACTCCAGGTTTGTGGAATATGAGAGACTCGTGATTCTTTCTATGAAAAAATGGTAAATGTTGCTTAGCTGAACAAATGAAAACTAATAAAAACCATGTGATGCACAGGTGGAGGGTATTGATGTTGCTGGTGCAAGTGCATCAATCTCTACTTTAGATTTTTCTCCCACTTCTTTGTCTTTGGCTATTGGCAATGAATATGGTCTTGTAAGATCTGATACTATTTCCAGAATATAAAGTTCCTCTCTACTCCGTGAATATTATTATTCGGCTGAGCAATTTCTGATCCTATCTTGGGATGATGTAGGTTTGGTTGTATGGTCTAGATGGCACTAAAGATAAATCTGGAATTCACTTGGTTACACAGACAGAACGGCAAGGTAACATCCTTTTATCAACTATAATTGCTTTTACGCTGTGCTTTGCTCCTGTCATACAACATAATTTTCAGGTATATAGTTCCTAGCAACTTGGTTGCCTTAAGTGAACGACTTAGCAGAGTTCCATGCTACACCAGTATTCCTTTTTTTTTTTTTTGGTTGGGAGTCAACGTATATACTCTTTTGAAGGAGTTTACTGTTAGTTACCTGAAAATAATAGGATAACCTAGTCTCAAACCCTGCTCTGGATGGAGCCTTTTCCAGTGAGCTTGCCTTTTTAGGGACTGAAATAGAAGTTGTGAGGGTGTTAAAGGAGCAAAAGGGAGTGTGTACTTTTGATCAATTGAGCTCTTTTTGAATTGGAAAGGGTGCCACTCATTTGTATGTAAGTGGTACTATGCTACCTGATTGAGGAACATAACATTGCCAAGCCTTAACCTTATCCACTTGTCAGTTGAATTGAATGGAATTTTTTTAATTGCATTAGTTTTCTTTTCCTGTACTCTTTCGTGCTAATAAAGAATAAAGTTGTTATGTTTCCCCATCATCAATATGTATAGTTCGCCTTTTGTGAAGGTGTGGATTCGTTTTATAAAGCTATAGGCAGGATATGCTGTGGAATGTCTTTTGTGTGCAGTAATTTGAAATTAAGTTACCAGGGCATGCTAACAGCCGAATGAATTGCAAGTTGATATTATAATCCACATATATTAGCATCCTAGATTGCTAAAATTTGTAATCCAAGAATTTGTTATATTGTTTGGATTAAATACTCTTATGAAAAATGATAAAGATGGTGATGGAAATACTTAAAGCAGTTCTAATGATGAATTTTGACTTTAATTTTCAAAGATAATATAATGAATTTTATACCTCCCAGAAAAAGTCATACTTGAAGAGTATTGCTGCCAGGATAAAGCAAACAGAACTATTGTGTAGCTAAGAACCCATCTCCTAGCATTAAAAAATTGAGTGATCCCTTGATCAGTGATCCAAATTATGTTTTTCTGGGCGGGCATGCTTTGACTATATCTCCTGAATTAAAAAAGAAAAAAAGAAAGATCAGGGAAAAAAGGTTGAACAATTTTGATTGTTGAAACTTAGCATGTAAACTATGTGAAAAGGATTTAGGTTTCTACATTATGAGAGCATCGTATGGTGAGCTTATGACAATGTAGAAATAAAACATCATGAAATGTACAAGAGTGAATGTATAATTTGCTGGACAACCTGTTGAGCTAAGAGTAAGGAGTAAAGTCACTCTGAAAGCAGTGTTCACCTTTAGGACCCTTTTGGGAACATTGCGTGCCAAACTCATGGAATCAGTAAGTCGCCAATCCGGGCATACATAAAGTACTTTATCTAATGAAAACCCCAAAGAGGTGGTGGGATTTTCTACCAATGCAAGCTTTCCCTTCCTATGGGGAAATTATGACAAAAGCATCTTCTTCAAACGAAGCAACCTGGTTGAGAACAACTTCAGTATATTCCTATGAGGCACTGTAGGTCGATCATTTCTGTTGAACATATTCGAAAGAGCCTTTTATGGGATGGCAGGGAATGCCAACATCCTTAATTTCCCAGTTTATGGTTTTCCTTTTAGATGGTTGCTGACAAAAATCTAATGATTGATTAATTTTTATGAATAAAAATTTTAACGGAAGTTATCATAGAAACAAATAGTACACATAACTGGTTGTCCAGTGTAGGTATATGTGTACTAGCACATCTCCATTGGCATATCTTGGAACATATCTGTGGTATACCTTCTTTTGGGTTGCCCATCTTCTTTTTATATTCTTAGGTTCTTTTTGTGAATATGTGACCTTTGTAGCTGCTTTGCAGTTCTTAATTTGGCTCATGATGGTGGATCCCTGTGCAAAGCTATTTTCTCCCTCCTGAATTCTCCTGTTCGTACCTTAAAGTGGGTAAATTCTGGAGATAGACTTGCAGTTGGGTTTGAATGTGGTCAGGTAAGTTATAACTTGATGGTAGTTAATTGGAGGCTATTATATGGTTACGCTTCCTCTCTATTTGGTTGAACTACGAATAAGGAATGACTAAAAGCTTTTCAGAGATTCAGCTCTAATTACACCATGACAGGTTGCTATGGTTGAAACCAGTGCGCTGTCAGTATTGTTTCTTACTGACGCTCTATGCAGCTCAAGCCCAATCATCTCTCTGGCTGTGAAAACACTTCCAGATACTGAGAGTCTGAAGCAGTCGGAAATTGGGACATCAAATGAATCTGCTAAGGAGGTAGCTTTTATTTTAACTAGAGATTCACATGTTGTATTGGTGGATAGTAGCACTGGCAATGTGGTATCTCAGCCAATTCATCCAATGGAAGAGTCAACTGCAGTTTCCTTGTATATTATAGGCAAGCATAACTCCTTGAGTACATACGTTCTTATGTTACATCCATGTGCTTGCTCCTTAATTAGACATCTTTGTTATCAGAGGGCGATGTATCTGTAGCTGAAGGGTCTGAAGATGATAATTCAAAGTCTTCTGAGGATTTTGAAGCCAAAGGTCAACCTGGACACAAGAGTTATGAACGTCAAAGTGATCCAATGGAAGCTGAAAATTCAGAGCCAAATATAGTCCATAATTTGAAGGACTCAATAATTTTATTTTGTTGTGAGAATGCATTGCATCTGTACTTTTTGAACTCCGTGATTCAGGTGCCTTCTTGTTTACTGATTTTCATTTTAAAGATTATTGTTATACGTTTGTGCAGCTTATAATATTGCTAATCTCAGGGTGAGAATAAGTCAATCTATAAACTTGATCTTGTCAAACCATGTTCCTGGACGGCAATATTCACAAAAGAGGCAACAGAATATGGGCTTATCATAGTCTATCAAACTGGAGATATTGAAGTCAGGTAAGTACATAGCTCAGACATGATAATATACTGTTTTTATTAATGTGGCGTGCTTGATCAGGAGATGTATGATATTATGAACTAAGTTACGTGGTATAGTTGAAATGCTTTTGAAATTAATTAGGGTTTAATTTTGTTCTTCAAATAAACTGTTTGATTGAAGTGTCCTTTTACTGAATCACTTGAAAGATGCAAGAAAAAACTTTCTGTGTTACTGTAACACCAGATGGATGACATTTAATATCTTCTGTTTTAAAGGTCTTTGCCAGCTTTCACTGTGTTGGGAAGCACATCATTAACTTCAACTCTTAGGTGGAATTTCAAGACTAATATGAACAATTTGATGAGTTCTTCAGATAAAGGGCAGATTACTTTGGTAAGTCTTTTCACCTTTTTGTTTTCTTTTGTTTTCCTCTATATCTGGAATTTTCTCCTTTCTTATACATGCGAAAGTCACGGACAATGCAATGACTGCTCGATCTAGTTTAGCTCTCTCAAAAGATGTGTCAAATTTTCTACCTTATCAAAGAAAAAAATGAATCAAAATTAAACTCATTTTTTTGCTCTTGTGTTAAGGATATGAAACTAGATATTTCTTTACAGATAATAGCCATTGTTCCTTACATAAAATTTTCAGAAATGCTATTTTTCTTATAATTAGCCGTGCACCACTTTGTCAAAAAAAATAGTACAGAATCAGAATGCTGCTAATTGCTTTATGTCTTTGGCTTCAGTTCATCACCTACTTGTAATTGACTTCCATAAATTGAAGCATGGTAAAGTTCAAGAAACATCAGCCTTCTGATTCAGTAATCCTTGGAAAAGTTAAGAGAGTATTTGGGGTATCATGGATGTTGGTGAGAATAGAATTAGCAGTTAAAGCTAGGAGGTAATAAAATTACGTATACTTCTGAAGTTTATGAAGTGTAGTTAGAACTTTGATAGTTATGGTATACAAACTGGGAAGAATATTCTGGTTTCTAAATCAGGTTTGCCTTGAGTTCCACTTTCTTTCACAAGTATCTCTGAACAGTCAAATAATCTGTTTACTTCCGAGAGTGATGGCATCTATGGAGGCACACAAGAATGATCAGAAGGAAGTTAAGAAAGTGAAAGAAGATGCTAAAGCAGGGATGATTTCTCATATTTGTTTTGGTAGAATATGGAACATGGTACAGCTTATCTGGTTTTAGCTTGGGCTGCTTGATATCTGAAGCTACGGAGGATATGGAAGAACCTGGATTACACATCCTATAGCAAATTGTATTCCCAATTCGTGTTACAATTCATTAGCTGAGTTGATGGATTTACACTCCTGGAAGATTAATGATGGAGGAATTAGTTTGAGAGGTTTATGTTTTAGATCAATTTTTGTATAACGGCTCACTAGCCTGAGTATCAAAATGATCGCATTTTACTGATAAAGTTGATAATTTGAGTGTTTGTTCTATACTATATATCTAACTCTATTTTGAAGGTTTGTTTCCAAAATTGACTGTTTGCAAAATGTTGTGAGTGCGTAAATGTTAGAATCTCCATCATCACTACAACTGTACCAGGGTTATGTTTTTATTGGCATTATATGACTTGGAGCATTTGCTGTTTCAATTCCATCAGGCCTGTGGGAGTGAATTTGCTATTGTATCTCTACTAGCCTCTGAAAACAACTTCAGGTTTCTTCTTCTTCTTCTTCTTCTTTTTCTTCTTCTTTCTCTCTCTCTCTCTCAACTAATGCTTTATACTAGGATTCCGGAGGCTTTACCTTGTCTTCATGATAAAGTCCTTGCTGCTGCTGCAGATGCCACCATCAGTATTGCCCTCGATCAGAAGAGCAAGCAGGTCATATAATATTTTTTTAATATCAGAATCTATCATATCCCCTTAGTGGTCAGTAGAGAAATTTGTGTTTTCTGATGCCAGAGTACTGTCCCTGGTGTTTTTGGTGGATTCATGAAGGGGTTTAAAGGGGCTAAGTTGGAGATGAATAACTCCGAAGCTCGGGAAAGCATTCTTGCGCATATGGACATCATATTTTCTAGGTTTCCTTTTTCAGAACCTGTAAAAAATCTTGCCGATGATCAACCTCATGTTGAGCTTAACATTGGTAACTTGGACAGACCTAATCCCCAACATTATCTGCCAGATCTATAGAACTCTATTTTTCCTTGTTTGCTAATGTCTGTTGCATAACAGATGACATTGAAATTGATGAGCCTTTGTCAGTTGTATCATCATCTTCCAAGAGTGACAATGAAAGAAAAGGTATAAAGAAATTTAGCGGTATTGTCCAATTATCATCACTTTTCACTGGACTAACATCTTCTGCTACTTTATCAGACAAGGAAACAGAGAGGCAAAGGTTGTTTGAAGGCAGTTCTACTGATACAAAACCCAGAATGAGAACAAGAGAGGAAATCATTGCAAAATATCGAAAAGCTGGGGTAATTTCATCCAAAAATGAATAATAAATAGCTGGACACTTAGTTTTAGGAATTGCATGTCTGACTTGTGTGCTACTCCTAGGATGCCACCTCTGCAGCTGCACAAGCAAGAGACAAACTCGTAGAACGGCAGCAGAAACTTGAGGTATGGTAATGGCTAAAAATGTAGCTTCAATATAATTGGTCATTTTACTCTTGAATGTCAGGGGCTTGTGAAATAATCTTGTCTGTCCATCTTCTAGCTTTAAGTAGTTGTCTATCTTGAAGTAGATATTTGGGAATATAAACAAGATCTCTAAGGAACTCTGTTTTTTGCCTAATGAACAACGTATTATCTAGTGCTGTACTTCATTTGAAAATTTTGGTTATTTACGTGCTCTCTTACTGCTGCTACCAGAAACTTAGCGAACGCACTGCAGAACTTCAAAGCGGGGCTGAGAGCTTTGCAGATTTGGCAAATGAGCTGGCTAGGAACATGGAAAAGCGGAAATGGTGGAACTTTTGACTTCCGATCTGCAGTTAAGATGATTGAATTTGTTAAACCAGATGGCTTGACAATGTTTGGACTCCACAGCCATTTATGTAACTATTGCGACCAGAGTTGAACACTTCCAAGAGCATCCCCCTCTTGAAAACCATTAACCTGCTGGGCATACAAACTATTATGTGTATGGGTTTCCTCGGGTTGGGTGGGTGGGTTGTTGGTAAACTTTGAATATTATTCTATTTTCCAGTGTTCTATGGTTGAAATTCATTTTTTAGTGAGAAGATTGACTCTGACAAAAACTTGTACAGAAAGTATAGGTATTTTTATCGTTGACCAAATTTCGTTTTAGATACGAAGGTGTCATTGCTTTCCGACCAACACCGAATGTTTTTCCTCGTGTTCTTCGGCTAATGTGCAGCTTTACTAGGTTGACTATTTTCCTCCTGAAACTGAAAGTTTTTAGTATTCTAACAGAGATCTGGATACAAGAATCTATATAGCATGTTTTTATTTTGAGCTTCAAATTTTGTACAGATAGCATGTTTTTATCCCTACTCGAGTGCTTATCATTCTCAACTTTGCACTTTTCCACACGGCAAGCTACTGGTGTGAGTTGATTCCTTGTTTTAATCCGGATATCGTTGGAAACTTTTGTGGCTACTTTTGGATCAAATCCCTTCAATCCTATGCTGTATTAGTCCAACTTTACATTAATTGGAAGACTTTTTGCTTATATTCTAATGAGTGATTAGGATGATTATTCATTTCCTATTGCAAATGCAACCTAGCATCGTTGACAAAAAGAGCATATATATGTTATGGCATTTTATACTTACCTCGTGTTTTGGACAAAGTATGTTAAGAAGTTTGACGAATAATTGGTACATTTTCCAGCTTGCTGCTGATCGAGGACTTGACCAGAGTGCATATTCTTTTCCTTTCCCTTGAACATGAAGAGGAAAAGGATGAGGAGGAGGGTGCTCAAAAGCACGCAACCATTTCTCAGCTTAATAAACAAAAGAAAAAGGGAAAGAAAAGTAAGAACCAAGAAATGCACGTAGGTTGTAAAGTTATTATGACGATGTCAAATATTCGCAATGCGCGTTAACATTCACAATTTCAAGCAAGCATTCGGGAAGGTTGGAAGATGGCAGAGTCAGAGTCAGACTAAGACACAATTCACCACTAAACTAATCCGGTGTACCGGAATTCTAACCTCGTAATGCAACTCCGACCATGATATATACATGCGCGAAAAAACAAAAAAGAAGAGGAGTTTTTAACCGATGGAAGAAAACGAGTTAACAAATCATTTTAAATGTGGTCGGCAGGCAAAAATGACTGCAAGTAAAGACTAAAGAGAGCGCGTTGGAACACGGTCTGGATTAGACCCAAGTACGAGAAAATTTTGACGCCGACCGAATCTTCAACGGAGGACCTCGACTTCTGTTTGGTGGTTTGTTTTCAAAGTTTGATTGAGAATGTGAAAGCAGATAGAGAGAGAGAGAGAGAGAGAGAGTGTGTGTGTGTGTGTGTGGGAGGAGAAGGACAATGACCAATCCTGCTACTACAAGTCTAATGGCGGTTTAGTGCTCCCTCCTACTACCCTGCTTTCTGGGAAGGCCTGTTGTTAGTAGTTAGTACTGTACTGGTATGGAATATGGGAAGGTGGGGTGCGAGCCAAGTCTGACCACGTAGTCTTGTCTTCCCACTTCCACACGTTTTTCGGCAGTCTCTCTCTCAATCCATGAGATGAATTGTTTCAAATTGGTAATAATCCTAACACAAAGAAAGTTCAGCGCACCCCATCCCCATTTTACCAATTCCAATTTGAAGGGCATGCTTTTTTTTTTTTTGACAGTTTTAAATTTTTTTTAAAGTTAAAATCAAGAAAACCAATTTTTTGAAAGTTAAATTGGCAACTTCTATCGTTTTCATTTAATAGCTTCTGGACAAGTCAACGTCCAAAAAAGAAAACCAATTAAGAACATTAAATTAAATAAAATTTAGAATCAAAAGCTAAAAGTAATAAGCTAAGCATAATAAAACTCGAGAGTTGAAATTTTTTTTGTCCGATTTGGAGGATAAAGTCATGCCCTCCCCTATGGGTGAGTTCAACTGCAAGCTAGAGTAAGGGCATTTTTTTCGAAGCATTTTGTACTCCCTTGTCTCAATCATTTAGTCATGTTTGGGGGAATCTAATTTTTTAAAAATAGTTATTTGATTGTTATGTTTATATATATATTTTTTTAAATTTTATTCTCACAAATTTAAAATTTAAATTTAAATAATAACATACATATGATTAAAAATAAAGATATATTAGAAAGAAAGATTAAAAGGTGCTTTGATTTTTCTAAAATGACAAATGTTTTGGGACATTTTAAAATGGAAAGTATGACGCTTTCAACGGCACAGAATGAGTAATTTTTATTTTTATTTTTTAGCTTCAGACAGAGAACATTTTGGTGTAGTGACTATGATTAAAATTCTAAAAGTTATAAGCTCGAAATTCAAATCCTTCTTCTTTCTTTTCACTTCTTCAATCCCACTTATTCTTTGCTAAAAAAGATTAATGATCTTTTAGAATCAAGAGTTTAAAATAAAAAGTTCAAAATATCAGTTAAGCATACGACAACTCCTGGCTTTCAACAATCAAGCTTCAAAGTGTGCATTACTAACATGACCAACTAGAAAAAATATTATACTAATACAAGTAGAAACTCTTTTCACAAAAAAAGAAAAGAAAACAAGTAGCAGCTAAACAATAGCAAGTGGTGATGATAAGCAAAGGTTCGCACCTCACATCAGCTCTCAAGAATAACAAAAGAGAAACAAAGCCCATAAAATAAGCAAGGGACCAGTACAACTATTGCATGATGACTGGATGAGGAGCAATGAAAGAGGACTCTAATGTCGCTGTGAAGCATAAATATCACGTTTTATTCGATTGATTATTTATCTCGCGTGAAAACTGAAGGGAACTGGCGAAGGAAAGAGAGAAGAAATTGGGGGATTTTGCGTATCCCATTTAGATGTTGAGAGCTTTTGACCAAAAAAAAAAATTTTAAATGTTGAGAGCTCCATAAATGGGAAGGGAATGAGAGGTTGGAGTGAGAGCATTTAACCCTAATAGAGCTAGCAAGAAGACAAGCAACAAGAAACGCTAGTTGAGGGTTCTGTCTTTGCAGCCTGATATTGGAGGAGAAGATCTCTTTTGTTATCTACTCATCCGCCCAATCTAACCGTAAACATAAAATTTCTTTTTCCCGGTTGTCAGAAGTATATAAAAATTCTTTGCATCTACTACTTTTTTATATCTCTCCCTGGAGGACAATCAGAATCTAGGGAGAGACCTCTAAAGAAGGACCAAGCACCTGACTTTCTCCTTAGTCTTCCCCAATGGCCAGTTGGGTATTATCAGAATGTGGAATAAGACCACTCCCCAGAATCCACCCAAAACCAAAAACTGGCCTGAATAATTTCAATGCCAAACTGAGACTACCAAAACTAGATCTGGGTAGTTCTTCTTTTTCTTTTTCAAGTGGGGTAAAGGACAGGAATTGGGCATTGAATGTTAGTGCCCCAGCTAGAGTACAAGGAATTGGAGAAGAAGAATACAAGGCAAGGGGGAGGATTACTGGAGTAATTGGGGATGATGAAGGTGAATTTGACCCAGGTGCGCCGCCACCATTCAAATTGGCCGATATTAGAGCAGCTATTCCTAAGCATTGCTGGGTCAAGGATCCATGGAGGTCCATGAGCTATGTGGCGAGGGATGTTGTTGCGGTTTTCGGACTGGCAGCTGTTGCAGCTTATTTCAATAATTGGCTCGTTTGGCCTCTCTACTGGTTTGCCCAAGGGACTATGTTCTGGGCCCTGTTTGTTCTTGGCCATGATTGGTAATCTCGCGTTTCCACCTCCTATTTCTTCTAGTCTCCTTTCTGAAAATATTAGTGCTTTATTTCCGCTTTGGTATCTGGGACTGGGAGATGATATACTGGTGCTAATAACTATTTATTTCGTGGAATAATTTCTGCAGTGGGCATGGAAGCTTTTCCAATAATCCCAGGCTGAATAGTGTCGTTGGACATATTCTTCATTCTTCAATTCTCGTCCCTTATCATGGATGGTTTGTTCACAACATTTCTTCATCTTTAGTGCCCATTTTATTGCTTGTTTATCAAAAATCTTGAATTGGATATGGATTATCTTTAACTTCTAAAATCTTGAATTTTGCAGGAGAATTAGCCATCGGACTCACCATCAGAACCATGGTCATGTTGAAAACGATGAGTCCTGGCACCCTGTAAGTCATTGTTGTCAATTTGGTGGTACGCTCTGATACATAAAATCCTTCTCAATTAACACCCAAGGTTGAATTTTTTTTTTTTTTTCCAGTTATCTGAAAAAACTTTTAAGAGTTTGGATAGTGCCACCAAAAAATTAAGGTTCACTTTGCCATTCCCCTTGCTAGCGTACCCAGTATATCTGGTAAGTAAAAGATTGGTTCTCCTCTGATTTGAATAACGTGACCAATTGTCACAACCAGATTTGGATTTTCAAAGTCGTTGAATATGTTTCTTCTGGATTTCATCACAGTGGGGTCGGAGCCCTGGGAAGACTGGCTCTCATTTTGATCCAAGTAGTGATTTGTTTGTCCCTAGTGAGAGAAATGATGTGATTACTTCAACAGTTTGTTGGGCGGCTATGGCTGCATTGCTTGTGGGTTTATCCTTTGTTATGGGTCCTGTTCAATTGCTCAAACTCTATGGCGTTCCCTATTGGGTTAGTCAAGGCCCCTTACAAATTTCTTGCCTTTGCATTTTTATTGTTAGGTTACATTTCTTGAGTTTGTGTTTGAAGATTCTACGTGGGATTTGCAGATTTTTGTCATGTGGCTAGACTTGGTTACCTACTTGCATCACCACGGTCATGACGAGAAGCTGCCTTGGTATCGGGGAAAGGTATGCAAACTGGAGGCCTTTTTCATTCTTAGACCTTATAGTCAAAGCTGATGTTCTTAGAAAAATTCAAACTGCAGTGTATCTTTACATTTGTTAACTATAAAAAATTGTCAACTAAATATGATTTGTTACCGAGTTATTCTTGTTTTAGTACTTAAAATTATTCGGTTTTCCTTTTAAACTCGAACAGGAGTGGAATTATATGAGAGGAGGTCTTACGACGATTGATCGTGATTATGGATGGATTAATAACATCCACCATGACATTGGGACCCATGTGATTCATCATCTCTTCCCACAAATCCCTCACTATCATCTAATTGAAGCAGTAAGTTGGCGTAAAATTTGATGCAATACTTGAGCGTGTTCTTTTTGTGTCCGAATCTTGATGGCTTTGGGTGATTGCAGACAGAAGCTGCTAGGCCAGTGCTAGGGAAGTATTACAGGGAACCAAAGAAATCAAGGCCTCTTCCATTTCATTTACTGGGAGTCCTGGTGAGAAGCATGAGGAAGGATCACTATGTGAGTGATACTGGGGAGGTTGTCTATTATCAGAGTGACCCTCAGCTTTCCGGTTCTCGAAAGTTGAACTGAGGCACTGAAGAAGATATATATATATATATATATATATATATACCTAGTCTGTTGTATCAAGCCGGCCGGCCTGCTAAAAGACTCAGCAATTCTTTTCGACTGACTTGTATCTCGAAGCTGTTAAAGATTCTGCAGCTTGCAAAGACCAGAATCAAGGCAACCACCCTTACCGTATAAATTCATCATTCTTTCCATCCAGTAATTAGGGATGGCATATAGGCTTTGAGAGGGCATTGCAATTTTTTGTCTAGCATAAAGTACATCATGATGTAACCATAGCAGAGTGGTCAGTGTTAAACAGGATGATATTTTGATGCCGTAAAATGTACTACTACTACTATCAATCTATTCGTAGCACAGAGTGGTTTGAGGGTTTTGTCCCGTTCGAGATTTCTGATTCTGAAGTAGTAAAAGGGGAATGCCCTATCAAATCCGAGTCCAAACAGCACATTAGATGATGTGCCCATTAATGTTTTTTTTTTTTTTCTTTTAAAAAAGAAAAGAGAGAAAATATTAAAAAGTGGTAATCACTATGAGACATGATGAAAACATATGCGGATTCACTATCAGACGACATGATGAAACATATGGACGTCGGGTTCACTGACTTTTGTGAAATAGTGTCCAAACTGCACATTGTTTTCATGGATGGCGCAAAAGGTCGCGTCATTTTCAGCATTGGACCAGCCATTCACGTTATGTGCTACGTATTTGGAGAGGGACAAAGGCATCTTTGGCAAGAGGCTAAAACTTTTGAGTGGGTAGCGCACAAGTTGCCACATCGCCATGTTGAATTCTCGTACTCCCAAATGCTCGCAAAGCCCTCAAAATCTGACGTACCTTTTCACTTCTCTTCTCCGTCAACACTGATGACCTCCATAGCCTAATAGCTCCGCCTTCCCACCCCGATCAGTGCCGCCACCACCACCGCCAACCCCCTTTCCCCCCCTATCGCCAATCATTACCGTTCCCTTCCTTTTCAATTTGTAAACTTAACCCCCCTTCTATCAAAATCCTCCAAGAAGAAATCGGATGAAAGATTGAAATGATTGAGTGTGTTTGGATTGCTGAATTATTTTACATAATATTTTACTTGTCTCGTAAACATATTCCCCAATTCCTCTTTTTATATTTCTAATTATATTTTCATACATCACATTATAAAAAGTGCCACAATAATTTGTTTTCGTTCCCTCTTCCTGCTCCCACAATATCCTGTCCCAGTTTTTTTTCCCTTCTTTAATTCCAATCTCTTAAAAAAACTAATCGGCGAAAACAAGAGGGTTTGCTCCTCATATTCAGGATAGAAATATTCTGTAAAGGTTAAATTGGTTATGGACCTGGCATAGTTAAAAATAAGCAAAAAAAAAAAAGATTTCTCAATCTTGATGCTGCACCACTCTCTACAGATGGCCCGATAAACCAGGTCCACACAAGTTTTTGCCCGCATCATTAACATTTAAGCACATATGGCCCATTCCCGTTGTTCACTAGTCGTTTTACAGAAGCCTGAACGAAAATGTCCTGGAGGAAAATGTCGTAAAAGGTTGAATGCTGTGTCCCACTCGATCACAGCCCTAGGAAATTCATAACAGAGACAGAGTATTTCGATCTTTGTACAACGGGCAATATGTACACCAAACTTGTGATGAATATCTCATCAAAATGATTGGACTTCAAAGCGATGGTTTAATTACACAAGAAAATTCAACAAACTCGAAATTAAGACAGTTTACTCCTCCATTAAAACATTTGCAGAACGGACTGCATTCATAAAGGACAATATCAGTGACTCGTCCTTCTGAATACCATCAGGACCACAAATACCACTACTAACATCAACTCCATGAGGTCTTAGAGCAGAAAGAGCCTCAGACACGTTCTCGGGATTAATTCCCCCAGCTAGGAGCCACCCATATTTGCTTCTAATCGGTGGCAGTTCAAACTTGGACCAATCAAATCCCTTGCCGCTGCAAAAGAATATCAGGTGGTGTTGTAACAACTGCACAAGGAATGCTTGTCCAGAAGAAAGCAAATACTCAGATGCAGAAGTAGCATTTTCAGAGGAGTTCCAGGACAAGTCAAGACCAGGCTTACACAGGCTATGAAGACTGTAAAGCATATGCACAAGCTATCAAACGATTGCTTTAAAACATTGGAATCAGGAATCATTTAATGGACCAAGCAAATAGTGTGCAACCATTTTCCAGAATTTATGCAATAAACAAATATTAAGATGATATTCCTATTTTTAGATTCAAACCTACAATACTGGTGGAACTTAGAGCATCCACAGCAATGTATAATGGGGGATATAATGCCCCCCATTAGACCGTGTCATGGAGATTACACGCACAATACTGATGATGCGCGTCATGGAAGATGCTGTAGGATTGAAACGGCATGACAACACTAGCAAACGTCCAAATAGCCAAAATGAGACAGCATTTTACTTGGTCATTTTTTGAAATATTTTACAATGGTCATTTTTGGAGCCAGCCATTTTACAACGGCTATATTTTAGCAACGGATAATTTATTTTACTTCCTATAAATACACAAAGTAATTTTTTTATTTCACCTCACAATCTTCTGCCCCATTATCTCTCCTACTCCCTTATTCATTATTTTCAATCTCTTTACATAATTTTATAAATTTCAGTATTTTATCATTATGGATGAGAATCTTAATAGTTTTAGAAATATGTTAAATAGTCCAAATATAGAAATTTATTTATAAAAATAACCGTAACATAAATAATAAATTTATTTATTTATGGGTTATGAGTTGTGCATTATTAAAATAAAAGAGGGGAGAGTGTATAATAAAAGAGGAGATAGTGAAATGCTGATGTGGCATGTGGACCCATGCTATTATACTATGTGAGTGTAATTCATTGTAAATAAAAGTGTAATAAAAAGAGGAGATAGTGGAATACTGATGTGGGATAGTGGAATGCTGATGTGGCATGATGTGGGATAGTGCATTACATCCTGAGGATGTAAATCATTGTGGATGCTCTTATGCACAGTCGTTTAAAGTTAAAAATACCACAATCAAGATCCTGTTGATTAAATATCAGATCCAGAAAGGACATTAGTTGTAGCACACAGATGAGCGCATATTCAGATATTTTAAGAAACAAGAAGTTAACATAGCATCTTACCTTCTTCTTTGGTAGTTTGACTGTCTAGACTTTTCCTTCCTTTACACTGTAGCAGTACTGAAGTGTTGGTTTTTTAACTTAATTGGTTTATTGAAAGTATCAAAGCTGAATAAATTCTATTTAGATGATTCCACATGCTTGAGCCTTTAAGATTTCAGAATATAAATAATTTAAGGTTGTCTTCACTGAAACTTTTGTTTCTTAAGAGGAGGCTGCATTTATAAGTACAATGGTATGAAAGGGAGGTGCTTTCAGGAAGGTCGCAAGTCTGACAGAAGGAAACGGATTCACCTGCTTTTATGAATCAGATGTGCTTCGAACCATTGTTAAACTGAAAAGCAAATAGCGGGCAAATAGTTACGAGTTAGCATATGACAATTTGTAGTTGGAAACATCTACCTTCCGCCTTTAGCACTATCAACAAGAATCAAGTCAACTAGAGAACATTCTTCGTCAGAAATGGAGTTCAATAGGCTTCCATCTTCATTAGCATGAAGGACAAAAATCACCCGGTTCTCTCTCACAACAACTGGAAAAGCAGCACGGGAACCATTTCCATGCAGCTGCATTACTTTTAAAAAATTACAAGCTAAAGAAGAGGGTTAGAAACCTCCAGATTTAACAAATACTAGGCAGTGAGATACCTGCACAAATTCAAGGTCTGTGGCTTCAGAAACTCTTAATATAGTGTCCGCATTATCATCTACAAATACTCCAACAGGCTCTGCTCCATTCTCCCGTGCAACTTTTGATATTTCCTTGGCAACAGGAAGTGAAATAGAACGTTTTGAGTTAGGCCAGAGAATCATTCCAACAAAATCAGCACCAGCTTCTGATGCCAGAGCAGCATCTCTAGCTGATGTAACTCCACACATTTTAACCAAAGGCCTACTTTCTTTTCGGTCAATGTCGGGAGTCCGAATGGATGGCTGATTAAGTAGGCATGTTATCCTATTACTCAGACAACTTGTGATGTCTGGCGAATGCATTCGTCTCCCTTGTAGACCTGAAAACAAGATGTACAGTTACAGACCAATTGGCTTGATAGAATTACGACAAACTCAATTCATGCAACACTCCCTCGAGGATTAAGGAACAGCTAGGTGTAAAATGAAAAAAAGGAAAACGATGATACCCTCACCGGCCCAAAAAAAGATTACTGTCATGATGATTGAAATTGTTCCCTTTGCCTGTCCATCCCGACCCAAGAAGAATACAATGCACCATGATTCAAGTTGTTCAACAGCCCTACATTGTCTTTAGGTCCAACACTACACCGCCCTCCAGAAGTAGAACACGAGAGTCATATACTTTAATTGAGCATTGAATCAAACAGGTGGTGCGCGTGGACATTAAAGTGGTTTATATCTAGATGTGAACAACCTTTAGGCCTTGGTACTGATCTTTCACTTTAACAATCGAAACAATCCTTGAAGCTAAAGATCATATATGCCACCAACATTCCTTCTTATCGCAATTATGCTTCTCTTTTCCACTTCTTTTTTTCTCATAATTTCCAATATAAGCACAACCATCTTACAAAATTCAAGTCGCAAGGAAATTGAAAGTAATTCTGGGAAAAGCAGACTGTTTTGCCCAATTGGTCCCAACTCAAATTCGAAGAAGCTCGATGATTTTTTTTTTTTTTTGTTTGAAAAAAAAAGGAGGGGGTGGGGTGGAAGGAGAATGATGTCATAGAAGAATACTGTCACTCAATTACCTCCCCATTTGTGCATGCTCAGGCCTATGGGATGCAGCTGCGCCCCCACATTTAACCCTGAAACAAAAACAGAAAGAAATGAGTGATCATCCAGATTTCCCGTACTGCAATATCTCCAATTTGATGACGATGATGATGATGATGATAATGCAAAAAAAAAAAAAAAAATGTCATCAAGTGCTACTGAGAAACCTGACGCCATCATTTTCGACCTCCGCTTAGAGTCGCGGATGGAGCAAGCTGGGTTCTTTGTTTGCGACAAAAGCCTGGTTCTGTTAGGGAACGCAGTGCAGTTCGGGCCCGTTGAGCCTTTTGACTTGTTATACCAGCGGCCCCAGGAGGCCCATACTTAATCGGCCCATAATGATATTGGGTCTTGGGGACGATTGATAAGGACTTTCATGAAATGGACGGTGGAAGAATTGGAAATTGAGAGCATTTATTTAAGGTGGAGCCGGCGTGGGCGGCTGGGGGAACCAACTCATTGCTTTCCCCACCCTATCTATGATTTTAAAAAGATAGGGACCCACGCGTTACAAGGTCACATCGGACCGAAGCGGACGGCCGCCACCAGTTACCGACTCATATTATCATCTTCTATTCATCTTCTTTTTCCTTTTTTTTTTTTTTCTGCCCTTTCCCCGTACGTCACAGTTTCAGCCTAGCATCAGGTCCTGAATGTCGTCCAGCCATCTTCGGTCTGGCGATCGGATCAAAGTTGCTGTGCCGTCTTTATTTTATGAATTTTATCCAATCCAAATCTCTCACCCTGCACCAGCACAAAGCAAAATTTGATGGGCTTGGTCTCGTGCAAAGCTTTAATGATCAACTTTGATTTTTCTTTTTTCGGCTAATTTATTCGCATCATCGAAGCAGGGGATTTTTATCAACGCCACCAAGTTGGCACTGCACTCTTGACCTAATAAGTTCAGAAGCAAGCCGAATTTGGTAGATAAATACTGCTTTGGGAGAATTTGATTTGTTTGGATAGGGTATTATTTGAAATATTATTTGGAATAATTACTGTAACACTTTTTGTGATGTGATGTATGTGAGATAAAAAGGTGATTGAGAATATAAAAAAATAGATTGAAAAATATATTTGTAATGCAAGCAAAATATTATTTGAAATAATTGAGGTATCCAAACTATTATTTTAGCTCCAAATATTTGGAAGGTGAAAGCTTTTAGTTATAAATTTTGAATGAAAATAAATATAGTTCCAAATATTTTAGTTTCATGCATATTTAGTTCTAATAACTGATTTTTATCAAATACTGCTATCAAAATCAAGTCATGTGCCAGCAACTTGTTATTTTTAAAAATTAATAAAAATACTGCTAGCCAATAACTATAATAAATTATGACTAATTAATTACTCATATGATGGTCATGTGAATAATTAGCTTTTAATCAAAAAAATTTTGGTTAACCGAATTTTTGTATTGCTTAACTAAATACTAATTACTCACGAGTAGGGCTGCAAACGAGTCGAGTCGAGCCTTGACTTAATTTCATCGAACTCGAACTCGAGCTCGAGCTCGACGAACTGGTAATTTTCAAGCTCGAGCTGGAAAAAATAAAAAATAATTATTTTATTTTTTAAAAAATAAATAAAATAATATTTTTTCTTAATAAATAATAAAATATTAAGGATAATTATGTAATTTTACTATTAAAAATAAAAAAATAAATATATATATACCCGAGCTCGCGAGCCTAACGAACTTAATGTTTTGAGTTCGAGCTCGAGCTCTACTCTCGCTCGATATTGATCGAGCTCGACTCAAGTTTGAATCGAACGGCTCGATTCGTTTGCACCCCTACTCACGAGTCACTAATCCTTTATTTTTGCTACAAATTTTGGCCAACAATTTTTTTTCAAGTTTTTTTTAATTCCTTTTAAAAAATTATTATTTGTCATACTTAATAGCACGTCATCGAATCCTTGTAGCAATTCGTAAAAGCCAGCCATTCAATGGGATTACACGCGTTTAAAGATTGAGAAACATTTGGGACTACATTTGATTTCTTTCAAACTTTAGGGACCAAGAAGCGAACATTTGGATCCACATCTCCAAAGTTTTCAAGTGTACAAAACACTTGGGATCAAAACTGCACTTTCCTTTTTTGAGAAACAAGCAATAAACCGTCAAAGCCTTTTGATTGAACGAACCATCAAAGCTTAACCGGTTTTGTTGATGATGATGACTGTTACGCAGGTCTTCCTTTGGAATATTTATTTATTTTGTGCATTTAGGGATCCAATACAAACTCCAGAGAAAGTACCATTCAAAGGCTCGACGCTCGATCCTTCCAAATACTTGGAAGTTGCTGCCAAGATGAGCATATAAACCGAAGCATTCCCAAGACATTGGAGGCTGGACGAAGGTTGATCAGGAAAATTATTGCATTTTGTATTGAGGAATACATAGTACAGTACACAATACACCCCCAAGTTAGAGGGAATGGAAAGAACTATTAAACTTCCTTCTAATGCTTGCCGTCTAAATAATCGATTAGTCTTTTCCTGCCTTACCCAAATCTTCCAACGACAGAATGTTTCACCATATACTAGTACTATATATCTTTGAGACCCCTAACTACACATATGAAATATCAAAAGAATATAAAGAATATGAATCAAGTTAAAAGCGACCATAAAGCATATGGATAGCAGTAAATTTGTCAGGCCACCATCTGCTCTTGCTCTATGTACAATTGATCGATCCAGGATGGCAAAATGTCATTAAACCCTCCATGCTTCTGCTCCGAACTGTAGAGCCCAGCATTCGTAGAGGGAACATCTTTCACCAAGGAATTAACCCAAGAAACGTCCGGTTCATCTACACTTGGACTCATCCCCTTTGTTGCTGCTGCTGCTGCAGCATTACCATTGCGAAAACCAAAAGATGCAGACTTTCTCAGCTTGTTGATATCATCACCATTGAATCCCCAGTCCAACTTTCCATCAGGAGAGCCCCAATCTGATACCTTTGAGGCCATCATGTTCTGGGAACTAGAAAAAGAAGACAGACCAGCTCGTTGGCTTCCTGCACCACGGTCAATAAAGCTCTGGCTGCGCTTTGCAAAAGCAGCTGACCTTGAGTTCATGACTGCTGCAGCCACTGCTGCAGAAGAGTCAAAGCCCAACGTTGATGACTTCCTCGCTGGCGACGAGGAAACGTTTGCAGGATAGCTCGCTCGGAGCTGGTTCATATTTTGGCGCATCTGAATGCCAGTTGGAGATTGTAACTGGGAGCTCGAAGATGCAGGAACTTTAGGTGAGAGACGCTGCAAATGAGACAACAAGGATGGATCGAGAGATCCAAAAACATCGTCAAGATTAGTTGGCTTTAAGTCCCCAATCCTATTGTTATTCCAATGGGACGGTGAAGCGAGACCAGCCATCTCGTCTATCAGTTGCTGCCTCTGCTGCTGTTGCGTGCGGATACTTTCCAACCCAAGCAATTCCAGTTCCAAATCCAGATCCCTTGCATTCAAAGCTGTCTTTAGACGGCTGCCTGGGAGTTGCAGTGTAGGCGGTGTGAGGTTCATCTTGTTCTGCCACATGCTTGTTCCCAAGGGAGACGAACATGCTGTGGAAGGTGACATGGGCGGTGTCGAAGTAGTTGGCATCAGCATCGAGGATGAACCTAGCGTCAGCGGGCTCAAAGTGGCCATGTCCATTGAAGTAATTGCAACAGATTTAGGTGAAGGCATAGCTGAACCAGTGGAAGCATACAAGGGTCGCAATTCTTCAGCCTTGTGAGCAAAGAAGCAAACTTTTCTGGAGCAACCAGTCTCATCCTTGCAAAGCCTGGTTCTGTATTGGGCAGGGTGAAGCCAGGATTCAAAAACCCCATGAGCATATTCACAGGCATCACCCTTTGCGCATGTTGCCTTCTTGAAGTCGGGGCAAGGGACACAGCTATAGTGGTACTTCCTGGGATCCCGCCTCCTAGCATTCTCACCAGGATGGACAAAAGGGCACTCAGTCCAGTCATGAGAATAAGCCCTCGAGCAAGGCTTCACCTTGAAACTGTACATTCTGAACTCATCAGACCCATATATACCGATGTTTATATCTGGCAGGGATACATCAATTGGATACTCTTTCTTTTCAACCCCTTCTTTTGATTGAGCTCTTGCGTTTCCTTGCTCTTCCCCTACATCAACAGCCTCAGAAGCAATGCCTTTCAGCAGCATCTCCATGGCTTTCCTCTTTGAATTGCTCAAGGACTTGACGCAAGAAACAATCAGATCACCAGACCTATTTCCATTGGCATCAAGAGAATTAACGTCGGCAGAAGCATCAAGCAGCAGCTTGACAGACTCAACTGATGAGTCCGAGCCTCCAGCTGCTGCACAGTGAAGGGCAGTCACCCCATCCGAGCCATATGCTCTGTTGACATCAACCTTGCCGCTTTGAACAATATACTTCAAAACTTTGGTGCTCCCATACATCGAAGCAATCAAGATAGGGGTTCTCTCCTCGAAACCCATCTTCTTTGTACCAATTGTTCTACCATACCAAAAGCTCAACTCATTTACATCACAGCCCTTTTCTTCTACTTCAGATATGAAGCCAGCAAGATCGTCTGTGGCAGACAATTCAAGCAACTTTGAGCAATTTTGACCCACATCTCCTCCTCTCTTTGCTTGAAATTTACCATCCATATCCATATCCGAGGGGCAAGGCTTACTCTTTGAACCAAAGCACATCAAACCCTGAAATGAAACAAGGGACGAGAAAAAATAATTTAGACAAGATACAAATTAAACTCCAAAGCAAACATATATAGACTGGCAAACTGAAACTTGTGAATGAGGTGGGCTAATTATTATACTAGAATCATTCTTCAACCAATTGGGGATTTTGGTTTAACAAATCTTGGCTAGAAAGCTAAACTTTTCAGATATAGGCGACTCGAGCACATATTTTTTTCATCAAAACCACAACCCCTATTGGCCAAGCAAAGATTGTTGTGAACTCATGGCGTCATCATGAGTACCACTATTCAGCCAGTCTACAAAAATAGGAACCAACAAAAAATCTCCTACAAGACTCAGTCCATGGTAACAAAGCCCATAAAAATTGGAACCCATCTCGCTGACAAAACAACAAACATTACCATATGAAAACATTAACCATAGAAGTTTGGGTCTTTGGAAATGGAAAACCTTACCTTGTTAACTAACAAAGAAAGTCGAGGTTTTTGAGACGGAATGGACTATGTTCGTAGTATGAAAGTGAATGAAATAAGGGAAGGAATTAGCTGGCTGGGATCAGCTACTTGGGAAAGAATGACTCTGGAGTTGCTCTTGGCTGGCGCTTTTATATTAGTTGCCCGGAAAGGAGGAGGGGGTGAGGAAAGAGGGCAAGGGAGGAAGGGGGAAGGAAAGTGCGACTTTTCTTCTGGTTTCTTTCTTTCTTTCTTTCTTTCTTTCTCTGCGTTCGTTTGCTTTCTTGGCTCCTCCAACTGCGTGTCCTCTGGTCAAAGTCAAATCCTTTAAAACATGGTCCACCTCACACACCACTTCTGTGTCTTACTTAATGGAGTACTGGTTTGCAAATACCAAATGCAAATGCAAATGCAAATGACGATGAAATGTGAAATTAAATGCAGATGCAAATTCAGATTGCAGATGCCGTGGCTTCTACATTTTAGAGTGGGGGACTGGGGTCCACTCCAGCCCTTCAGTATCTGAACCGCCTCAACGGGTTTATCTTTCCGCTTCACGTGTGAGGTTTGCTTTGCTATTTGCGCGGAATCTGATGTGTTTGTTACCGTGGGACGCACTTAGGTCTTGAGGAGCGTTTCCCTTCCCTCTTTTTGTATACTATTATTCATCAGTGAAGAATAAATTAGATTATATAACTATTATTATCTCAAAAAATATATATATATACTACCATTCGTGAGTGAAATGTATCTTGTGGAGTACCAATGGAAATAGACTAAATTAACATGCTAACCCATGATTAATGATGAATGTCCGATTGGAGGTAAGAGAAAGAACAAGAAAACTCAAAATTGTAAAGATTTATTTTTGCTTTGATTTGTTTAAATCCGGATATAATTTGCTAATTCAGCCAAAAAAATTTTACAGTGTGTGCTGAGATTGAAAAATGTTTGTGTTTACTCTCCAAACACAAATGTTTTGAATTACATTTGATTGTGTATTACAAACCAAAAATATAAGCAACGTTGTCTCTAATCTCCTTGACAGTCTAAGGTTGTGTTTGGATTGTAATTTTCTGTAGTTTTTGTAGAAAATATATTGTAATGATTTGATATATATAAGGTAACAACTAACAAGATAATTGAAAAATATAGTCACAAAAAATGTATAGGTTTTTTGGTAGAAAAATCTCTTTCCAAACAAGGCCATCGTTATTTTTTTACTTATTTGTTGCAATTTTTTTTCTTTTCCCAAACATGTAAATAATTTTTTTTGGAGCATCAAACATGTAAATAATTGAATAGTCCAATCCAAAAAACAAGTGGAAGTTTTTTTTAAGAAGAAAAAAACAATTGGAAGCTCGTGTAAAGTAAAATTGATGTGCGCGTGGTGTTGTGTGCCATGTATTTGAAGACACTGGGGCCAAGTAAAGGGCAACCGGTTTGAAAATTCGGAATGGTCCAATTCAGGACGCGTTCTCTCCCCCGCAATAAAAATATTGTGGTGTGTCAGCTGTCTTCAATCTTCTCCAGCCGTGGAATTGTTTCACAGCTAAGGAAACCTAGAAGGTTTTTTTTTTTGAGAAGAGGAATACTTAATACTAACTAACTAGTGTGAATATCCGTGCTAAATACGGTATTGATATTATTAAAAAAATAAAATTAAAATGGTAAACAAATAAAAGTGAAAAAATTGAAACAATAAAATTTAAATGTAATATCTGTTTAACAATAGTTTGAAATATAATAGAATGTGTATATCATTCAAGAACTATATTTTTTCGGACGATGGATTCCGAAAAAAAATAAAAATTTATATTAAAAAAGGAAATGATATATTTCTACAAATGAATGTAATTGAATGTTGTTAAAATGAAATACTTACAAATACTAAGCATTCGATTTGATAATCTTGTTTGAAAGTGCGAACACTCTTCACACCAATCCACTTTTAGTACGAAAGCCAAAATTGATGATTTAATTAATTCTGTTGAATTTTGTGGAGTACGTACTATAAATGAAAATGCACGATCTTTGCATGAATTAATTCGCTGGTTAAACAACCTATCACCATTTTCCTGATAATTAAGAACGTACGAAATTAGTGTATTTTTTTATATAGTTTATAAATAGTACTATAAAAAATATATATATTAGGAAATTCTATTTTTCTTTGTAATTCTCTGAGATACGAAGCGTTACAACCAAATACAAATCGTGCATGTCTGTCTTGTAGATTAAGATACATGTTACCACTGGAATCTCTGATTTGTATGTTAACATTGTAACTGTTTGACAAATAATATATTATATGCAATATAGAAAAATATATTGAAGTTAAATATACATGAAATTAATTATCTAATAACAGTGTCAACTGCATCATTACAATGCATACACACTGTCTTTGAAAAATGACCTTCACATAGTTGTTCAGAATTTTTGCATAGCTCGTAGAACATATTTTCTATGTTAATACTCTGAATGTAAGCAAGTATTCGAAAATATTTAACCTAATAAGAATGAAAAAAATATAGGTTATAATTATAAATTAAAAAAAATTCATTCAGTAATTAATTAAAATTGAGTAAGCTTATCGTAGCCATGATTGTATATTCATATATCCATATTCTCTTTGAATTTGTTATCAACAATGCTTGTGGTGTTGTGAAATTGTTTGATCTCAACCATGTAACTAACTTGCGGACACATGTTTTATTCTCAAACCTGCAATTTTTTTGAAATAAATGTCAATAATAGTACGAAACAATATTAATAGTTTGATATAGTGTTAATGAGGAACTCACCAACTGCGCAGGCATCCAGCAAAATCTAAATTATGATTAATATGCAATTTGCTAAATCCAATTGTACACAGTGATGGACCTGCATAGTATGACTATGCTCGCTCAAAAGCTATTCAAAATATACAGCATATAACTAAAAGCAATTGATTTACCTCTCAAATTTCATACGCAAATACCACATGTTAGTAAAATATTATTTTTTGTAGCAGACTGATATAACCGGTCATCATCATCATTAGCAAATTTATCCCACAATATAAATCGAGCTACTGTCAAACTGTGTTAGCAAAATTTTGATAAGTGCAAACGTGGGGGGAAACGTGGGATGATGATTAGAGAATTTGTAGAAGTGGTTGTAGGATGAATTAAGAGATAATGGGTATATTTTAAATTTAAATTTGATTGGTGATAAATTGGGTTATAATCCACTACTTTTTATGTATTAAAATAAATACAAAAATTTAGAAAAAAAGAATGAGAAGTTTAGAAGCAATTGAGAGGGTTTCTGCTAAAAATCCCTTATTGAATACATATAGATATAGATATTTCAAAGTCCAGTCATCCTCCACATCATTAGCTATTCGCCACGTTTTGAATGTTCGGTATTAAGAATTTGAGTTGGCTGAGGACAGCTTTCAGTTTGTGCGCTGGTCGGGCTTATTCTACGTCTTTTAAAACTCAAATCTCACTACTTTCATGATTCCACTAATACTAAGAGATTGTCTGTTAGTTTCGTCGTTTTTGTTTTGAAAAACGTTACAATTATGAATGGATAATAGTTAAGATTTAGTTGGCTAATCATGTATTATATGTAGAGATACAAGCAATTCGACGTCAATTTACGATTTTGCTTGGTCGATAATTGAGTTAACTAAGCTTTAACTCAATATGTGGTGATTGAAATTTTGTTGAGTTCATTTGACTTTCATGTATATGTGTGTGTGTGAAAATTTTTTTATTCATTAATATGTAATGTCTATTTTATTCTGTGTTTAAATTATATAGAAAATGTTAATTTACATCACTTAAAGTCGATTGAACTTGATTTGATAGAATTCGAATAAGAAAATATAAAATCGAGTCCGAGTTTAAATTCAACTTTTAAAAACAAAACTCGTGTATTTTTATCCGAGTAAATTCAACATGATTACAAATTATTCATCTTTAATCTTGTAAGTTTTGATACAGTCATTTGCTTCTTCTGTTCGTTTCTTTATCAAGAAGATTATAGCAATTCAGTAGTGTAGTATAAATTTCTATTCCTTGTGTACTCTAAATATCAATCACTTTTTGACAGCTTTGACTTGTTTAATATAAGTATGTCAGAAGGAAGATGGGGTGGTGGATATTTTTAAAGAAAATCTGCAGAAGGGCAAATCTGTTTTGACTAATCCAAATAAAAACATTTTTGTTGCACTTTCGACTTGTGCCAATGTTTAATGAGGCACAAGCATTTTTCCGATAACAGTGGGGCACTTGCAGCTCATCAAAACAGTAGTGTTTTCAAAAAACAAAAAAAAAAAAATCAAGATTAGATCCCAAACTCGTTTGACTAGATTTTTTTGTATATAAAGTAATCGCGAGTGCGGAATTGTGCAGTTACAAATTTTCAGACCGGAAACAAACAAAATGGCAAGGCATTCAAGTTGGGGGAAAATCACCGAGCATATTGTTAGTGCGTTAAATAATTGACTATGCGTGGATAGTAAAATATTTGGAATGATTCTTTTTAAAAAATATTATATCACTTCTTATAGATAATGTATATGAAATAAAAATATGATTAAAAAATATGTTGATGCTGCAAGAATCACTCATTGTGCATGTATTTGCAATTACTCTCTCTCTCTCTCTATATGTATATAATCTACATATGTAGCACCAATACAAGACATTACAACTAAATTTGTTTACGATTACTCTCTTTTTTTCACATACTAATACAAAGTTAGGAGAGACTCGTAATTTATAAGTGAAGCTTATATTCATGAGTTCCAAATCTTGCAATCTCAACTTCCATCAATAGATCAAGACCTTATTAATGCAATTATTCCTGTTAGTTACTATGTAACTCTCATCTTCATTACGTGATGAGTCATAATTTTGAAATTTAGCAGATGAAATAAGAATAATTTCAAAATCGCACCTATAAGGATAATTTTGAAATTTAGGATTGGGTGGTCTAGGGGAAATAAGTGTAAATGAGAGGTTCATAATTCAAATCCTTCTACTTACATTTAAAAAAAAAAAAATCGAACTTGTCTCCATGTATGGTACATGACTATTAAGTTTAAATAAGAAAAAAAAAAAAGAGCCAGAGATCCAAAATTTTTAAGGTTTTCTTCATTGTTGACTCGTGCTTTGCTAGTAATGTGGCAATTTGTAGGTATATTCCCAAAAGAGACAAGAAAAGAAAAAAGGGTAATCATGGCATAACTAATTAGCATCAGGTCATTATGTGGTAAGATGTACAAAAGCCTGAACGCAAAGGCAAGGAAATCAAGGTTTTGAAAGTTTGTTTCTGGAGCTCAAGTGGCTATGACTGAGAGAGAATGTCTATTGTTATTATTTTTGGGTATCATATTCCCTAGTTAAATTTAGTGTTAGATTGTTGAAGAGTACGCCGAGATCACTATCCGAATAGAGCATCGATTAAGGTTCCGAGCTGACCTGCAATGAGTCGAACGGAGGGATTTCCTCCCGTTGTGACTCCGACGCTCAAGTCAGTTGAAAAGTAAGAGGGAGTAGAGAAAGTAATTGTATTGTGTGTGGTGTTGAGTGTATGCGTACCTTTTCCTGGTCCTTCCATTTCCTATTTATAGAGTCCTGTGGGATGGTTTGAAAAGAGTCACAAGTCATCCCGCTACTTTTGATAGTTATCCCGAATATGAGCCCTACTAGGTCACGGGAGGTGGAGTTCCATTTGGATTCTACTTCTGGCCTTACCCAATGGGCCTGGAGTCCACCCCATGTTCGGATTTTAGGAGGCCCATGGCTGAGGTCCGAACTGGCAAGTCTGCGTTGTCGAGCAGGTCCGCCGAACTAACACGTGTTACTAGAAGAGTTGATGCCTCTACAATAGTAAAACAAGTATTTTTAACCCCTAATTTGTAACAATTTTAAACATTTAAAATGTAGACTATCATCATCTAGAGATACAAATTAAGGAAATGATTCTCAAGAAGAACCATATAATTTTTCTATGACCTAATGATGTTCAGTTAACAAGGCTTCTTCCTTAATGTTCGTACTAGCGAACAGCATTAAATAAAAGAAAGGAATTTCTGAAAGACATTTTCCCCTCCTTTTTTTTTTTTTGGAGAATATCTCTCCTCTATATCAAACACCAAGCCAAAAAAAAATGATAGTTTATCGTAGTGTGCTTTTAGCAGATAATATTACTACATTAGTGATAAAATTGTGCTCTGGGTATCAAAAAACCAGTTCGAAGATCATTTTTGGGGTATCCAAAAGCAGTTCGGAACTTATCCTTAGAATCTTAAAAAGAATACGTAGAAGGGGATATTTTGCTAGCTTGTAGAATTCAAAAGTTTTTTTTTTTTTAAAAAATATATATATATTTGTTTAATCACTTTAGACACGAGAATAATCAAGATAGGTGATTGAGAAGCTAATTACTACTTTTACCAAATATATACTCTCCAAAAACTAGTCTGCTGATTGGTGCCAATGAACATGCAGATATTCGGCCGCAAAGAGGGTTCTGAGCTTATTAATTTGAGCCTGTTGGAAAGGCATTTTAGGCCTCAAAAGCCTTGTGAAAGTGAGGTCCCTTGGGCTTTTCATTTTGTGTTCCCTACTCTACTCGGCCTGGGAATAGACTTGGGTCTGTAGTGTGTCCAATAATGAGGATTTTGATTACTTAGCATTTAACACATACTTATCACTTGGGCTTGGGAGAAAACCTGCAATCTTTTATACCGTTCCAACTTTGTAGAGAGGAGTTCTCTTTTTTCCATAGACGGAAAGAACACATGCACCCAATTAGATTAAAACGCTCAAAAAGTCATCGTCAAATTGAGTAGAGAAGAGTTCTCAGTCGCCGATTCTCTTGCTATTTGACAAGGAGGCAAAAGCTCCCATTGGATGCGATAATAATCCCCCCCCCCCTTTTTTTTTTTTGGGATTCCAAAAAAGTGTAACTTATCCCATATGACGCACACTTGGGCAGTTTCGATCTTAAAAAATCCAATTGTTTAAATTCTGACCTATTATTTCATTAAGTTATGTAGCACAATTTGAATCATTGAATCTTAAAAAAATGTGATTTATTCAAGTTTTGGCCATCCCATAGTAAATTGCACGTTAGCATTTAAAACTCATGCTTCTTCAGCCATATATACACAGATTATTTTTAAAAAAAAAGAAAAAGAAAAAGAAGATCGAGGGAGGGAGGTTCTCTAAAATTTCTGGGGTGGCACGTGCGTTGATTCTTTAGCATTATCCGGGCGCTGATTCTGGTGTGAACACTCCTACTCAATATAGCAGTACTTGTATATTCCAAAACGACATAGTAATAATTTTGTATCTATATATTTGCAACAAGCCTAAGATTCAAAATATACAACTCAACAAATATGATGATTTTGATACAAATGCCCGCATCACTCATTTATTTATGTGGTCATTGGAGCAATCATGTACCAATTAGCCTTTTGTCGTTTTCTCCGTCCACTTGCTTGGATGACGATGAAATCAAGCAAAAACGCAAAGCGGCTGTTGTTCGGTTGTTAAGAATAAGCGGTCGACGATGAAAAGGCTACTGTCGTAGGAATGGATATTTTATTTTCTAATCTATTCCCTGGTTTCTCCTTTTAAGTTGAGGCCCAAAAAACAAAAAAAAAAAAAAAAAGAAAGAAAGAAAAGGTCAACAAGAATACTCGTTTAAAATTTCCACCTATGTATATGATTGGCGATGTGGTCTTGTACATGAATTGGCCTGTTGTCGGTTGAGCGTGGGAACAAAAATTGATTTATTAATAATTTAATGCTGCGTTTTTTTTAATATATATATATATATATATATATATATATATATATTAGTCGATAATAACAGTTGAAATGGTCCCGCCGCCGCAAGCCGCAAGGCCGCCACCACGATTAAGAATTGCCCGTCGCTCAACAATCCAATCCAATCCAATCACGCACTCTACTCTCTCTTCTTTTTTCTTTTTTCTTTTTTTTTCTTTCTTTTTTTCCCTAAAAGTCATGGTACCATGTAGTGTACCAATTATTAGCGTCGTATGAGTGTGCTCTTATCTTTTCCGCTGTTGTTCCCCCGACATCCATCCAATTAACGGTGCCAATAATCAATCCTTGAGAGAGCAGTAAAACGGCCGAAAGAGTAATAGGAAGAGTTAGCAGAAACAGAGGAATTATTCAACAAAAGACGTTAACGTCGTTAAAAAGTTGGAAAATACTCCACTTTGAATTACACAATTGGGATAATTTCAGAAACCTCCTCTGAGGTTTTTGACAATCTCACTGCCATTCCCTGAAGTTTTCAAAACATCAGAAATCTCCCCTAAAACTAATTAGCTAGTAACAAATCAGCTCAATTTAAATACAAAAATAATATAAAATTGGTATTAGGAGAGAAAAGCAATTTAATTCCATAACTACCCTCAAATTTTGTATTAGATAGTTAATTTACTACAAACAATATATCTATTTTAATTTTATCAAATGAATGTGAGGTGGAATAACTGTTACCACATTCATAGAGCGTAAACAAAAGATCAACTTTCTAACTCTACAATAAGTTTAGCAACTCAAAGTCTCATCTACTTATTGCATGTGTAATATCATACTATTACACCTATTATAATACATTAGTTGCATAATCTATTACAAGAGAAACAAAATATATGTAAACCCTTCTACAACCAACATTTCGATTTAAAAAAGACCATTTGTTGAATAATCACAAGCAAGAAAGGAATTATCATAATTAAAAGGTTTTTCAATTTATTAGTATACAACCAACAATCTTTACCTATATTTCATACAACATCAACACCAATTTTCAATGACAATAAAAGTAACAATTAGGATAAAAAAGGAAAAATTGTGACTATAATTGAGTACCAATTATCAAACGGAGCAGATCATACAGAACATAATACAAACTACATAATGTCATATTTTTCATTTTTTGTTTGATTCAAGTTATTCTTTTTCACTTGTAGGGTCACTATTAAGCATGACCATCAAGAATTACCTTAACATCTGCAATCAAATAATAAAAGTTTTCAAAATTTAAGAGCAAAAAAATCTTAGATGTTGACCTTAAGATTTTCACAATTACCAAATTTGTGAGAAAATAAAATTTTGAAAGCAAATTTCCTTTTCAAGTCTCCTAAATCCTTAGATGTGGCTAAAGAAACTCTATTTCTCTTATTCCACAAAAATCGCTAAAGTCTGAATTATTGTTTCTACTCATGCACCTCAATTATCAATCATAGAAAGGCACCTATATTTGGCTCCCCTTTTGTAATGGCATATTAGAAATTTTTAAAAAAACCTCTAAATTGTCATTATTTCTGTTAAATATAGTTAATAACAATTTAACGAATCATGTGAACATAATTGAAAAATATCTCTTAAATTGTGTGTGTAATCAAGCCATTTCATCGTGATTGATATGAAAATTGGACTCCGATGACCTAACAGGGGAGGTTTCTGACGTTTGAGAAATTTCAGGAGAGGACAGTGAAACTATCGGAAACTTCTAAATTATCCCAATACAATTTGGTACTGGATTTAGCTGAAAGAAAAGTACTAACTAAACGTTCTTGACCAAAGCGTTCCAAACTATCCTCATCCGGTAGTTGGTCGTTAGGTTACATAATTAGGGACCCGTGAGGCTCTTGACTAGAGGTGGCAATTTGGATTGAAATCCATTTATCCATCCATATAATCCATAATTAAATGGATTTGGATTATCCATTTATAGTGTTGGTTTTAAATAGTTAATCAAAGTAAAACCATTAAATTAAATGGATTTACATGGATTATCCACAAAAACCATATATATCCATTTATTTAAAAACCAAATAAAAGGAAAGGAAAGGAAATGACTAAAACACAAGAGTCCGCTAGTTTCAGAGTCCTGATGTTCTGTCCCTTCTTGCAACTCTCCAAAAACTGACCCAAAAGAAATTCCAAATATACTTCTGTTCTACGGCCATTAACCTCAGTTTTATCAAGAAAAACTTAGGTGAAAGCTCATCTGACAATTTAAGACTAGTAGAACTTCATTTGCCAAACGTTCAAGCTCAATCTCAGTGACATTCTTCACGCAACTTCTCACTGACGACGTCATACAAAAAATTTGTACCTCAAATCAGCAGGTAAAAAAGCACAGGTCCAACATCATAAGAATAATTTACATGAATCAGTGGTCATTAATCTATTTAAACAAGACTAATTTGTTTAGCTATTCATGAAGGTGTTGTTACTAGCACTATGTTTATTATGTTTATGAAGTGCTTGATGAAATTCCCCTGAGAACGTTGAATCCAATATTTGTCTTGCATAAAATCTAGTATTCCATGCTGGTCCATTCAAAATTTCAAATTTGGACTTGTCCACAGGAACCGAAAAGAATGCTATTTGAATTTAAAGAGGATACAACTGCTTTGCAATTCCTTAGAACTAGTCTGCATTGGGCAATGAAGCCCGCAGCCTTTAGCGAGTGTAAACGATTGGTTTGTGATGCCATCACTTACATTCCACACGACCATGCTCAACTTGCTGCCATGGCAGAATGTTTGTAACGCGTCAGCCATGGTAAACAGGAATGGACCTGATACCAAATTCCATCTAAAGCAGTCTATTGCATGCCAAGTATAGGGAAGTGGATGTATAACCATATAATAATCAGAGTACCTAAAATATGTCCTCTTTCTCATTCAAGTACACCTAAAATTTACAAGTACATAAAAAAGTATCTTCATATTACAAGAAATGGTAATGCAAAAAAAAAAAGTAACAAAAATATTTAAATGGATTATAAATGGATAATTGGTTTGTATTTAATCCATTTAGATCCATTTAATAAATGGATCTAAATGGATTGGATGAATTTCATCCATCATCCATTAAGTCAAAACCAATTATGAACCATTTATCCATATTGCCACCTCTACTCTTGACTAACGAAGCAAGGACAAAACACCGACAGAAGTCCGTCACTTCCCTTTACACCGACGGTTAAGTATCCTTAAAAGTGAGATGTTTACCTAGCTCCAGATTGGGCCTTCAGTTAGCATCCGGAATGTGATAAAACTTTGGGCGGATAGATAGATGATGGCTTCCGACGAGTTACAGAAAACCAACAAGTTCTGGCGGATGGATGGATTGACTATGATAAGAAGATTTTTTTAATGATCGTTAGCATACTTAAATTATATATAATTTACTACGTGAACACATACAATCACAATTATTATACCCTCTTTAGATTTTCTTTTAAAAAAATTAACTAAAATTTTTCAAAAAAGAACTAATACCTGAGATCTCTCGTACCAAAAAATAAATTAGACATATCTACAGTTTACCCGCACAACAAAAATTGCCACAAATTAATATTATTATTATCATTACTGTTGTATGGCTCTAATCTTACTTGACAAATAGAAATAGTTCACCGTTAAATTGCCAGATTCGAAGGAGGCGAAGAAGCTTCAGAGTTCAGAAAGTGTAAACGCAGTATCCTATCCCTCTCTCAACTATTCTCCGACTGCGACTGGAGTGATTCAGTTTCCGCTTCAAAAATTTTTTTTTTTGGCTTTTTGTGATTACTTAATCCAATTTCTAAGCCGCCTGCCTTTCCAAGTGTAAGTATGAACAGGCCTAGAAAAAACCATTTTTTAAGAAAAGTTGACATAAAATAAAGTATGTAATGGCTTTTAGTAGATCCTCTGCTACAAAAGAAAACTAGCAGTACCTTTCATTAATCATACCCTTCAATTATTTCGCACATCTAAAACGTTCCATGAGCACTCATGGTTCCTTTTATACCTAATCATTTTGTGTTTGGAACCCTGCCTATGGATCCATTTTGCAAATTTTTACACTAGGAAATAGGAATCCTCTCTAGGAACTTGATCACCGGTGCAATCGTCCCATAACTGAAAACACGCTCTAAAATTTTTAAAGATACCTGAAGGGACAGTCTCACACAAACGAAAATGCGTACGTGATGAATTTGACGGCTTCCCCAGTGGATAACTGGTTACAAAATTTTTACCTCACAATCCCTCTTGAATTTAGAATCAAATTCTGTGAAGATCTAGTTTAGATGACCACATGCATGCATGACAAAAGACTACATAGTAGCTTACATCTAACTTGACCGGATCATTTTATTGGTAATTACCTATTTTGTCAAACTAAAAAAAAAAAGAGTAAATCTTATATACACTGACAGTGTATACATTATCACGGTTGGATGCACAATACATATGTAAAATTTAAGTTTCAAATTCAAATTCGAATTATATGTCATGCATCCAATGGTAAAAATGTATACACTGTCGGTATATAAAAGATCAATCTTAAAAAAAATGAAGTGAAAAAACATAAAAATAAGATCAAGTAGAAATGCATATCAAATATCCTCCAGTAGACGAATAATTTCTTGTTAAATTTTTTAGGTGATTGACTTACCTATTCGTATTTTCGAATTCACATTCATAAGTTTATAAAAAAATTGTAGCATAGTGATTTGATATATATGCAATAAAAAAATAATTAATAAATATGTTTACGAAAACGCAGAAATTTTTCTACGGAATATCATAATCCAAACATGGGCCATGGATGTGGCACGGGCAAGACTTCTCTGTTCAAATACGTTACATTTGTCTTGCACTTGAAATATCCTATTCAAATCTCTGGCTAAGCACAATTGACTGGTTCGGAGAAGGACGATCTCACGGTTCACTCGGTATTTGAGTACAATAATTGGACACACAATCGTGATTTTGGCTTTCCATGGCATCTGTGGAGTTTATTGACGTAACCTCTTTTGTTCCACCTGCCCGACATTAAAACCCTGTTTGGATTGTCATTTTTCGCCGAAAAATTACGTCATTTCCCGTGATTACATTTCCCTATGACCTTTTTTCCTCACATACATCAAATCGCTATAGTAATTTTTTCATGAAAAATGACGAAAAATACAATCCAAACTTTCCCCAGATACATCAAATCGCTACAGTTTTTTTCCCAAGGAGGTGCATTTGGCCACCTGTAACCTAGCGCCCCGCCAAACTTTAAGCCTTTGTTTGTATGCTTTGGCAGTTCTACAATTATTCAGCTTTGTTTGTATGTTTGGATTAAGGAAGATTTCGAACTTCACGAGGGAATGGGAATAAGGTGAGAATTTGATAATCGAACCGGGTTCTGAAGGTCACCTTTCCTACAAGCTAAGTTGGCCCTAGAGATGACTTTATTTTTTTGGTCAATACATTAAAAAAAAAAAAAGAAACAAAATAGTAAAGTTGTTACGTGATGTAAATAGGATGTTTCCTTAGAAGAAAGGTTGAGTTAGGTTATAAGGTGGAAAAAATTGTAAGTAAGAGATTTTAAATTCAAGACCTATCACTTACGGGGAAAAAAAGGCATGTTTCCTTTGATATTTGCCGATTTTGATAGCTAAATTTCATGTGGTACGTTTTTTTCACCTTAGTTCTTAAATTATGAATTTATATATTTTATTCCTTAAAGTATGAAATCATCTCAATTTATTTTTTAAATTTCAATTTTGGACACCTTATCCCTTAAAGTATAAAATACAACCCATGAAATTATTTAAACCAACAAAATTGTAAGCAGGCAATTTTCAAAGTTTGAGGAATAAAGAGAAGTAAATTTCATACTTTAAGAAATAAGGTGTCCAAAATTAAAATTGACGAATTAAAATGAGATGGGTGTCATTTTGAATTTAAAATCTATGTATTAAATGAAAATACGTTTATAATTGAAGGACTCAAAGTGAAATTTTGTCCTGATTTTGCTGCGAAGAAGGAGCAATTACGGGCAATGATTGATATCCACCATATTCATATCTTTCTGATTGTGAAGATGTTCTTTATTACCTTCTCCTTATTGCACAGTTAGTGGCGTGTGCGGGAGAGCCGACTCAGCGGCACCTTGAGCATCGGCAAAAGGCTCGAACCTGGTTGCAACCTCCACAATTTTGCACTTTTGTTCTTTAGTTAATTTACATAAACCGTAAGGAACGTTGCTATTGAAGTATTTGCTTTTCCATAAGGTGATCAACAAAACTTTAACTAAATAAGAAAAAATCATACAAATAGTTGTTAACATTTTAACTTTATACTTTTGACTTACCTTATATATGAAGTGATGATTTTTTTGTCTCTCACACGTTGACTTTGTATCTTTGTTGTCCTTTCGCGTATAAAATAATAATTTTTTGTCCCTGACAAATGAAAAACGCACATTATTAGTTTATCTGACTCATTTATACTCATATTTTTACCGGAAAAAATCACGTGCACCTCATGCATTGCAAACTTTAGGAGTAAAATCAAAAGATAGTAGAGAAAAGGGAAAAACATCCCTCACGTATCTTTCTTGTTGGTCCTATTTTCTTAGTCAAAGGTGTGACAGTCACCATAGCTACTTTCAGTCGCCAATCGCCATGTTGATACTGTTGCCGTCGGCTGCCGTCTTCCGTCACAAAAAATATCTTACCAAAATTTAGCTCTCCGCTCAATTTTTTTTTTTTTTTTTTGCCGTAGAATCTAATTTTTGATATTAATCTTTACCAAAAAAAAAGAAACAAAAGTGGATGAAAAAAACGATGGATAGAATCTGTCACAACTAATGTCAAAAAACACCCCAATATTTTTTTTCTATTAGCTATATGATTTTAAAATACACAGTACAATATCGAGGTTGTGATCTTTTAATATTATTCCAAAAGTTTGTGAGGCATGAATTGCACGTGACTTTTTCTGTCAAGAATATGAGTAGATTGAGTCGAGAGATTGAAGATATGTATTTTCTTATTTTTGAGGGACGAAAAATCATCATTTCATATGTGAAAAATATAAACGGTGCACAACTATTATGTAATATACGAAGGACATACAAGATAAAAAGCCAACTGAGGGACTATTTGATGATTTTCTCACTAAATAACCCATATTTTCTAGGGCAATATGTGAGGGTTGCACTCTCATTTTTATTTAAATTCCACCTTTTCCCTACCTTGTAGAATAATACTCAAATAATAGAATCAAATATATAGTTGGATTCAGTTCTTGCCCGACCCACATAAAAATGATCTAATTAGAAAAATGATCCAGTCCACATAAAAATATGCGGGCACAATGAAATGAAAGTTATGTTTCGCTTTGTATTGATTGAGTCATTCCAGATCAAAATATACAAGTCCTTCTGTATTCGTGCCATTATAGTACACGATCAATACGGAGGCAGTTTCATTAAAAAAATTCAGACATTTATTACTTACTTCTGAATTGAGGATACTTTTACGTTTCAAACATTTATAGATAAAATTCAACCGAACCAGGGTATTTCCTAAAAGAGGAAAAAGCTTTTATGTGGTTCCCAGATCGAATACCGATGGAGGCACGAAACAAAAGTTTTACAATGTTAAATTACACCAATAAACGCCAACTTGAAGGTTATCCGAAGGCAAAGTCGGATAAGGGAGATGAGGTCCCAAATTGAAGAGAATTGGATGAACGGTAGTGGAAGTTGATATTTTAATGTGCGAGTTAATTTTTATGGCTAAGGGAAAAAAAACTCTCAGTTACCGAAATCTGCAGGAAGCTGTTTGCTTTTCCTTGGAGCGGTCCGGCCCAAGCATCAATGTCAAGGAAACAAACAAAACAGTCGGTCGCAATTTTGTGATGCAACTGTTGAGCAAATTCAATTGTTGGCAACCGTACTAATTGCCAATTGGCAAATCACAAAAAGTTGTTCACGGCGCCGTAATGACATTCAGGATATGACAAGTACGTTTCCACTCATAAATGTCTAGCCACCATATGCACAGCAGTGTTATTAGGGATGAAAGTTAGGTTTGAACAGAAATTAATTTCACGGTTTGTTGAATCCGAATCACAATAATTTTTAATCACTAAGAGCTACAAGTTCAAGTGATCAAAATTTTGAATTGAAAGTGAAATCGGCAATTTACCATCATTTCAAATCGTCTAAAACAATATTTGTTATTTGAATCTATTTGGTCAATTTAGAGTTGAATATCAATAGTCAGCATATAATACCAACAACCAAAATCCAACTTCAACAGCCCATTATTCAATTTCATTAGTAGGATTATACCCGATCACTAATCCAATTTCAAGACTATTCTAATCTAATCAATAATGAGATTTTTTCATAAATTTTGTAGCATTTGTCGTTTTCCTTGCACATGATAATACAATAAAATTTTTTGTAGATTTTCTATTTATCTTAATTCCTAAAATGTAATGAGTTGATTTCAAAATCTTGATTGCAGGCTATTTTCTCGTCATTTCAAATTTCAAATTATTTTTAAACTCTCAATTCCTTTTTTTTTATTGATTTTCTATTTATTTTGATTCCCAAAATTTAATGAGTTGCTTTCAAAATCTAGATTGTAGACTATATTCTCATCATTTCAAATTTTAAATTATTCCCAAACTCTCAATTCCTTTTCTGTAGATTTTCTATTTATTTTAATTCCCAAGATTTAATGAGTTGATTTCAAAATCTTGATTGTAGACTATATTCTCATCATTTCAAAACGTAAATTATTTCCAAACTTTCAATTCCTTTTTTGTAAATTGTCTATTTATTTTAATTCCTAAAATGTAATGAATTGATTTCAAAATCTTGATTGTAGACAATATTCTCATTAATTCAAATTTTAAATTGTTCCCAAGCTTTCAATTCCTTTTTTGTAAATTTTTTATTTATTTTAATTCCTAAGATGTAATGAGTTGATTTCAAAATCTTGATTGTAGACTATATTCTCATCATTTCTAAATTTAAATTATTTCAAATTTTAACACCTTGATGATACACATAACTTCAACATTTGAGATAACAAAAGGAGTTTTCTGATCCACATATATTTTTGGTTATGTATTATACTAATCTAATTACTATTGTGAGTTCTTTTTTCTTTATCTCCAAGATCTACTTTGGTTTCTATATTTATTATTTGTGTTTTCCAATTATGAGATTATTTAGACAAATGCTAGATTTTACATATCACATTTCTATCTCTATACATTTTAGACTAATAGAGATCTCGAGTTAGAGACCTCCCATTTATGCTGAAAGAAAAGTACATGAAATAATAATAATTAAAAATGAAACAACAATTTAAACTATTACGATTGAAAGAAACTTATCCAATTATCAGGTTAACAATGACTAATAAATTTAGTAAATGAAACAACAATTATACTTTTTTTTTATTTTGCTATGGGACGGAACATATGCAATTCCATTCAAAATAAAAATATAAAAATGTAGTCAACCAATGGTCTAAATTAATTCGATCACACAAAAAATAGATTGAACCTTTTACCATTTTTATCTAAAAAGGTTATTTGTGATGGAGAATAGTAAACAACAAAAAAGAGTTTTTCACTAAAAAAATGACATAATTCTTATTTGTATGTCAAGTGAAATACCAATACAAGATTATAAATAGTATTTTTTCTTAAGAATTTGTGGCAATCTTAAAGTTTATATATGTAATTAGTTTTGATAAATTTAGGGGTTGGAAAGGGTATAGGAAGGGGTAGGGAGAATGAAAAAGAATTTGTGATAAATTTAATTTTTATACATTATAGTGCATTGATGACACATATTTTTTTTAATGAAAATTAAAATATAAAAATAATTTTATCGATTTTTCTATGTACTGTGCTTGCTTTTATTTGGAATACTCTGTATATATCTTGATTATATTTATATTCACCAATGTTCTATTACTTAAGTTCCGTATATTTAAAGCATTACATTATTGGTTTGCAAATATGAGACCATGTTGAAAATTGTACATGGATTTAATCCATTAAATGGAAGAGAAAAAAAAAACATTACAAGAGAATGCAACAAGCTGCAATATTGTACTAACATTGTGATTACCCTTTGAAGAAATAAAGCTAAAAGAAGCTCAATTTTTTTTTTTGCTTTTATATGGTTTAATTCCGCTCCCCATTTGTCAACAAATATATGTTTTAACAAGGGTTATGGTTGAACTTCCTATTTAGCCTTTGGTTGTTGGTGCAGAAATTGTCTAAATCAGCCAAATAAGGGCAAAACTATCCACGCAAATATAGGTGAAGGACAATTTCTGTTTAAGTAAAATGGTTGATGGACTACATTGACTCATAATAAAGTTTATGGACTATTTCAACTTTGTTAAAATAGTTATGCGAATGAAGTGGTTCACACTAATATAAAAAAAAATTGGATCATAATAAAGTTTATAAACTATAAACAAATAGTTTAGGAATTAAATTGGTGCTTTGCTCTTATCATTTCAAACTTATAATTTACATTTCGAATTGATTTTTTCGATAGCCTGAAGCTCATCGGACTTGGAAACCAAGATGCAATGCAAGCCAAATCTCACACACGGACACGGTTAGTCAGTTTTAGTATTCTGATTTTTTGAAATCCATTCCAAACCAAAGACTCCGTAATTGTTAGTATTGAAATCCATCACTTTCCATGTCGGCAACGTCAGCACTACTACGCCTCCACTATTCTACTCGATAAATACCGTCCAACACGTAGTACTATAAGTTAACACGAAAGATATCCACCTTATTTACTGCTACCTCCCCCAAAAAAAAAAAAAAAAAAAAAAAAAAAAAGGAAAAAGACCGTCTCATCCTTCCGGTCCCACAGCCACACAGAGTCACGTTTTAAACACAAATTTCACGTTCTTATCAGTTATCACGCCTATTATAAATCATGACGACCCCCCTCCCTTTCTAGCGCACCCTGTCAAGCTACATTCCCAACTCCCCACCACCTCCACTCCCTTCTCTTCTTTACTTCTCTGTCTCTCCCTCTCCCTCCCCCCCTCCTTTCTTTCCAATATATGGGGAACTTTGCATTTCGGATTTTAGTGTCCACTTGACTGCACATGGTAGGCTTTTATTGTCCCTGGAAGCAACTTGGAAGATAATGAATAATAGTCCGAAAGATTGGCCCGAACCAATAGTTCGCGTCCAATCTTTATCTGAAAGTGGCTTGCCAGTAATTCCAGATAGATACATCAAGCCCCCTGACCAAAGGCCCTCCATCAGCCCCGCAACTCAAGCATCCCATGTTAACATTCCATTGATTGATCTGGGAGACTTGAATGGTGACCATGAAAAGCGTACAGCCATAACTGAACAAATATTCCAGGCGAGCACGGAGTGGGGATTTTTCCAGGTGGTGAACCATGGGGTGTGCCCTCAACTCATGGCTCGTGCCAGACAAGCCTGGTATGGTTTCTTCCACCAGCCCATGGAAGTGAAGCAAGCTTATGCCAATTCCCCCAAGACCTACGAAGGGTACGGTAGCCGACTGGGGCTCGAAAAAGGCGCCATTCTTGACTGGGGTGACTATTACTATCTTCATTATCTCCCTTCCTCCTTGAAGGATCAAAACAAGTGGCCTGCACTTCCCTCCGATCTCAGGTACCCTACGACCCTTAGCAGCTAATATATATGCTATCCATCATCCATGTATTAATTCCTTGATGCCGCCGAGCTATAAGGATATGCACATATATATATGGCTGCAGGTCCACTGCTTTAGGCCCTTTGTTTTAATTGTAGTCGATTGGGGAATATACGGATATAATCTTCTAACCGTTTCCATGTGTGGCTTTACATCATGGTACGTAAGGGACGACTGTGCACGTACTTGGGACGATTTTGTTACTGTTAGTTGTCCTGTTTGGTATGCAACTTTGAACGCTAGACTAGGTGCTTCTTTTGAGGGTGTCCAAACGTTGCCGGCGGCTAACTACCCTTCTGTCATTTGTGGTAAGAAGAGAAGTAGAGCTGAGTTGGCTGCTTTTCAATATCCAAGTGATCCATTCCTCCGTGTGGACGAGCGGGGGGCGGGCGTGTATATATATATATATATATATATATTATATATATGTAAAAGGATACGCCACCCGACAGCTTCTCATAAATTCTTTGCATTTGGATCTTTGCATTTGCACAACTAAGCAACATTAGTCGGACTCCACTAAATTGATGTATATTTTGCTATACTGACTCCGTCCACCTATCTTTACGTTTCAAACAAAAAGTTCTTGGGTGAGAGAGAGTGGTTGGTTAATTAATTCGGTTGATTCTGCTGGATGTGGAACTAGGGCAGTGATTGATGAATATTCAGCTCAAGTGGTCAAGTTTTGCGGGGCGCTGATGAAGATTCTATCCCAAAACCTGGGATTGGGAGACGAAGCTCTACAAGATGCGTTCGGAGGAGAAAACATCGGAGCGTGTCTAAGAGTGAATTTCTACCCCAAGTGCCCGCAACCGGAGTTGACCCTTGGTCTCTCCTCTCACTCAGACCCTGGTGGCTTGACTGTGCTCTTGGCAGATGAGAATGTGGCCGGTCTTCAAGTCCGCAAGAATGACATGTGGACAGCTGTTAAACCAGCTCCGCATGCTTTCATAGTCAATATCGGAGATCAAATTCAGGTACCAACTATATGTGTACTTTGCTATACGTTATTACCTGTCATGCCCATCTTTCATAGCAGGGGCTTCTTTTTTTTTTTAAAAAAAACAAAAAAAAAAATTTAAAAATAATATATAGGCCTATTTGCCCACTTATCAATATATATAATCAAGTTTTAAAACTTCTAACCTTATCCTTTGCCTCTCATTCATTCAGATACCACTCTAGATATTTCTATTTTTATATATGTATTTTTATCATTCATTCCTTTTCACGTCTTTCTCATCTCCAACTGTTAGATATAAAATTCAAATCTCATCACTGGATCGATGACTCCATCCAGTGACTTCTAGAACTATGCTTGATAAAAGCTACGTCAACAAATCAAAAATCTTTATCCGCCGATTTTCCCGTAACAAATGCACATGGAGGGGTCTTAGTTTTGATGGTCTAATGAGTGTTTTTTTTTTTTTAAATGGAATACGGACATTCATTTATGATTCTTTGTTTTTTAGACTTTTGTTTCAAGCCTGAAAAGAAAATAGAACCAGGTCAAGACAGATTTTAAACGTGCCAAAATGATTGATTTTATAAGACGTCAGATATGACGAACGTGGGGTCCTCGTCGAGCTGGCGTTAAGATTTGGGAGTTTGCTGCTTTTTAGATATATTTATATTATGCGACTCCATTCAGTTAATTTGGATTTTGGACTCCTCACTGGAATTACCTGCGCGACGCGTGTAGAGATTTCCTGATTTCCTCTTCTACTGCTTTTTTTTTTTTTTTTTTTTCTCACTATCAGCCCATCTAGTCTAGCCTAACCTACTCCTACTCCTAAGAGGGGGGGACTGACTTTTAAGGGAAGCGATTCTAGGGAGTGAGCCAATTGAGTCGGGGAACTTGATGGGGACTTAACCACCATCTGACCAGACGGATGCACCACTCACCCGCATGAATTTAGAACACTTCTTATATTGAGGTACATTGATGTGAGGCAAGGATTGAACCTTGACCTCCCACCCCACTATGTACAGTGGGGGCTAGCTCCTCTTCCACTGCTTGGAAATTTCAATTTGCTGCAATTCTCTACAAGTAACTTTTCGTAGAATTTTTTTTTTTTTTCATTCTAAAAGGAGAAAATTGCTTGACATTTTTATTTCCATTTGGTAATATCGTATAGAAGCAGAAAATCATTCACATACATAAATTAGGAAAACAATTATAATGGGACCTATAATCATGAAGATAAGATTCAAGCCACATTATAATATATTCAAAATTGCTTTTTGTTTTGCAGTCTTAATTCAAACAGATGCACTCAATTTCTCTATGCTTGCGCATACTTAACAACAAATATGAATCGCTACCCTATAAAACTACCCAACTTCATCATGAGACATTTCATGTAGGACCGGATAAGTTCTTTTCCTTTCCTGAAATATCCTAATTTGCTTTAGAAAGGAAAAAGTTTGACATGTCAAACATTGGAGTAAAAAGCCTCTTTTAGACTTTTCAATTAGATTTTGCTTTGGAGAAAGAAACAAAATATCTACCCGATAGGTGCACATATCTACCCGATACTACTAAACTAGTAGTAGTATTACGTAACACTTTGTTGTCTATATTTCATACATACACGCGACGGAGTCCGTGTACACGCTCATGCTGCTCTACGCTGGTTTTCTGAGTCTCTATAAAGTTTTTTTGTTCCATTTTCTCTTTTCAATATTTTGTTCATTTTTTTCAGGATTATATATTTCCAAAATCTTGCTTTTCCTCTCTCTCTCTCTCCGTTTTCTGCTGGTTAATTTTAAATGATCGTGAATTCGTGACTCTGTACAGGAGTACTATTAGATTTGACCGTTCACATTATTAAAACTAGTGTTCAAGGTACGCATGAATATATATATATGCAACTAATAAAAGGAATTTGTGCCAAAATCTTTGACTATATTTGAAATCATTTTCACGAGAATTAGTTTTATGTTGTAATAGTAAATATGTAAAAAATTCACTAAAATAAAATATATAAACAGATATTTTTTTATTAGTATTTCATAACTATAATTGATTGATATTACTAATAAAAATTAAGATTTACTAAAGAGTTGAAATACCACATGATAAGAAATACATATTAGTTTAAAGAAGGATATATTAGAAGTTAGAAGTGGACGGTTATCAAGGTAGCATAGCAAAAACATATAGTGACACAAAAAATTTTACACCAATCTTTCTCTCAACGTGCGCCGGAACAGTGCCTGCTTGAAGAGTATAAGCATCAACCGTCCCGTAGTCCAAAATCTAAATGTAGGTTAAGAAATTGGCTAAGTCTACCTAAGGAGTTATTGATATCGAACTCCTGGGGCAATTCACTTTAAAACGTCCATTCTGACATGGTCAAGTGCTTTAAAAAAAAAAAAAAAAAAGAACTTTATTCTTTGCTGATGGCTCTTTTCCTTATTCCTCTCTTTGGTAAGAAGACAGCGGAGACTCAGGAAGGCAGAGAAGGGATGAAACACTAACAATTGCATTCTTTTTCTGGTTCAAAGAATGAACAAAGACTTTCGTCTTCTGGTTCAAGGAAGGCTCGAAACTTTGTAAGAGGAAAGAGGAAAGAAAGGGTTTGAGAGTCGATCAAGAATTTCATAGCCACCTCACTAACTTCTCCACCGTAGAAACTAACAAAAACCCTTCGGTTACTGAGTTATACAGTCTATTCTCGATGATCACTCATTTGATAATGTCTCAGATTTGCAAAGACTTGCTTAATGTGTTGTTACTCCTATTTCTTCATCACTTAACGATGTAGCAAGTACAACGCCATGCAGGTGCTAAGCAACGCCAAGTACAAGAGCGTAGAGCATAGAGTGATTGTGAATTCGGACAGAGAGCGCATCTCGCTTGCCTTCTTCTATAACCCAAAGAGCGATTTGCTGATAGAACCGGCGAAGGAGCTTGTGACGCCAGAGACTCCAGCATTGTACCCAGCCATGACCTTCGACCAGTACAGACTATACATTAGGACAAGGGGTCCCCGGGGCAAATCACAGTTAGGGGAGTCTCAGAGTTCACCAAGATAGCACCACCTATTATATATCCCTGCTAAATTACTAATCAATTATTGCCCAAATCAATGTACTTTAATTTGTAAATCCATTGATATTGATGTAAACGCAATGGTTTACTTGTATATTGATCTTGTAATCAGGAGGTTGGATTATTGGATTTAGATTCCCATATAAAAAGGAGCAAATCCGAGAGGTGCTGTATAGTTTAATGCTCCTTTTATCTGTTGTTGGATGCGGTCCAATGCATCCGTGAATTCTATTTATCATTGCATGTGTACTTGTTATCATTATAGTATGTGGTTAGATAGATAAGCGAATGTTTCCCCTTTACAGCGTTGATTAAGGAAATAAATTGCGATCGAGACACGTTTAACAATTCAGCACGAACCTAACACTAAAATAAACATTTAGGCTGCCATGCTCCCTCGTTATATATAATTAAGTATTTGGATACTACCACTCACTCAGTACTCAGTAGTCAGTACAACTTCTTTAGATTCGGACTTGAGTTGGAAAACTATGGACCTCTGCCTCTACGATTTCTGATTGGTTTCTTTTTTAATCTTTTGCTTAATAATCTATAGTCGAATTAACTAATCTTTTCGTACGGTGCCGCTGCCACCATCATTATTGCCAACTCTATTTTGCAAATTTTCAAACCGGCGGAATTGAAAGGTTGCAGTCCCACTGAACAATTTTAATGTTCAGCCCTGTCTGATCAATCATTCGTCCAAGTCCTACCATGTAACAATGGGAATAATGGAGCTCTCCATGTTAGCATAAAGTTAGCGTGATAAACTTGGATTAATCTTTCAGACACTCATATAGTGTATACACTTTTATCAGAAGAGAAAAGGATGTATGACACATAATGAATTTGAATTTAAAACTCAAATTTTGCAGATGTGTCGTGTTTCTAACCATGATAATGTATACATTGTCAGTGTATATAAGATTTATTCAATAAACTTTAGAAAAATTGTTGGCCATTTTGAAGTTAAAAACTGATATAGATTCGTAGAAGGAGAGAAAAGGGAGGATACATTTCCTTGATAATCTAGGAGTGCGTGAGGGTAAATTATTACTAAAAGACACTGCTATGTGTATATATATAATGAGTCATCCTCTATTTCCTTAAAGCTTATGTTGACAATACTTCATCTATAATTTGCGCTGCTGATGTCTTCCTCTGTGATTGTGTCCTTTTTCTTTTCTTTTTATTTTTTTTTCTAACTATCAAATAATAGATACTACATAACAATCATAAAATGTCTCAGTAATTAGTTGAAGTCAGCAGTTTCAACCGCTAACGATTTTTTAAGCATATTATCAAGAAAAAAGAAAAAAAAACCCACATGCATATTGGACATCAGCATTTTGTTACTATTTTATTTCTTTTTGGTACAAAAGTTGCTGCTTGCTTCCTTTTTTTTTTTCGGGTTCAGGAACTGTAGTCAGAGAACGCGCATACATAATTAATCACTCAGGTGTCACTAAACCTATTCCTAGATTCTCTTTACAATTTTTTTAGAGTATCCAAAGCTAGCCTGTCCAAGTCAAGTTTTAGTTTTGTTCAACAAAAGTACAACGCTTTGAGTCATTATTTTTGTCGTCTCTGGATTATGGTATTCTTGAGTCGTTTGTTTGTTGAGGTGGCAACACGTGTCAATATCCGTCCTGAGTTTGAAGCCTGATTTTTATTTAAAAAAAAAAAAAAAAATTTTGTATTAGGTAAAGGCTAGGTGAATAAAATGCTACTTGCTGACTTAATACTTCACACTTGACAATATTATATAAAATTTGCTTTTCACAAGGTTGTCTGAAATTATCTTCAAGTTAAAATTGTTAAGATCAAAGCATACATGATCTCAAGTCCCATGGAATATAATAATTTCGTTACATGGGATGCCTTATTAGAAACAGAAATCAATGAAGATCTTGTCATATGTTTGGTGAGCCTTGGACGTGACTGATGATAATAATATGTGTCACTGTTAATTATTTAGCGCAAGTGGCAATCTCGGACCGGATGATCCGTCAACCACTGAGCTTGCAGGAATTTTTGAAGGGAAAAGGAAATACTCCATCCCTTTTTTTATAATTAACGTTTAAGAAATTTCCTCTAGTATATTTTTATCTGTCGTTTTATTATTTCCATACAGTATTAATTATTTTTTCACAATTTTACCATTTTATTTCTCTTTTTCAATAAAGAGTTCTTAATTACTACTCCTAATTTGATGGGAATTAGTTTGCATTACTTTTGGCCTAGTAAAACAGCACCATTTAATACTCTAGTGAGAAAAAATATGAGTGAATTGGATAATTAATGAGAGTACAAAAGGAAAGTAGTGTACAGATTTAAGTAATGAAAAAATTTTCTTAATTAGTGTGCAAAACCTTAAACGTCAATTATAAAAAAAAGGGAGGGAGTAGTAGCAGCACACCAGAACCGGCGCAGGCAGGACACAAAAAATTATCCTGCCCCAAAAGGAAAAATAAAATAAAATAAAATAAAAAATCAGGAACCGAGCAAGGCAAATGGGGCCTCTCCTCTCCTCTCCACTCCACTCCACATCCAAGCTCCAGGAGCGAGAAGAACTTGAACAGCTTAAATAGTACTAATGGCTAATATTGCTCAAATGCCCATAGCCACTAGAATTTACAAGGCCGTCCACCAAGCCTGTACGCTAACACACGAAGGATACAAACTGCTGTAAGCCAGGAAAGTGGGGAAGGGGAGGGTGGAATGGATTGCAAGGGGGAAGGAATTGTGATTAGGAGATTTTGAGTTCAAGATCTCCCACTTACCCAAAAAAAAAAAGCCAGGAAAGTGCGGTCAATATATGATAAACAGATACCACCAGAAGAGGAACTTTCCCTATTTGGCCTACATCTGATGCCAAATTTTACTCTCACAAACACCAGTGGTCGATACACCACTGTCTTCTTGTCACGAGAGAATCAAAATGTTTTACTGAAACCCTAATTGAAATACCGATGCAAGATTATGATAATTTTTTAATGACATAAAATTGGTTTTAGGTTCCGACTGAACCTAGTTCAACCAAGGTTTAACCACTAATTTATAACTATTACAAATGCACCGATATTAAAGGGGATCTTGCAAAAGGGGGCGCTATATATTCCTTCTGAAGTTTGAAACATGAGACACGGGGCATCTTAGACATTCCCTAGCGTGTAAGGAACTAATGCAGTAATCTGACATTTCCGATTTAACCATTACATCAAAGGTTAGGTCACCAACAGAACATCAATTAAATAAACCAACAGAACAGCTCCTTTTGCAATATTCTCTTCAGTTCGAAGATCAACAAAAAAGACAACCAAACTACTTTGACAAGCATTGAAGAAGACCTTAACTTCATCCGCCTTCAGCCTTGAACTTCCCAGTCTAGGTTGGACAAAAAGGAATACCAGACCAGTCAAATATGAACGGATCTGCCGCAGATTTTCATGGGATAGGTAGAAATACATTGGCATGGTAGAAAGTACTTATGTAATCTGAAATCTATGTTAACTTACTTCTATCTCTTTAGATGCAATACACTGCTTATGCATAATACTAACATAAACAAATATGGACGTTGATCCTTAATTACTAACTGAAAATATCTCATTCACCAAGAAGAAACATAAGCGCTAACCACAAGTTTCTTCTGATACTTTTAAAGAGTCAGCAGCTTAAAAGCATTTAGATGCTGCATCAACTTCTAAGTCATATCAACAGCATCCAGTGCTTCTTCACTGCCGCTCTAGTAACTGGTCCACATCCCAACTGCATGTAATCGTTGCCTATCACCTGAAAAGAGGGAAAAAATGGAAGTTACATTGTTTTACATATTCAAGATATCCATCTTGCTACCAACAAACACAATTCACACACATCAACTAGAACAGATTTCTCATGAAAGGACGTACCAACCAACAGTTTTTTTTATTGTAATAAGAATGCCATTGATTAAGTTATATAACATCATGCATTCGTTAAGTTATACAACATCTAAGAATGTACAGATGAACTAGAAATTGCAATTACAAGATAGCATTTTTGTAGCCTTTAAAGGAGCATGTGTTAGATTATATGGTATAGGGAATCACAACGGAAATAACAATATATACATAATGACAAAAAATGCGAAGATAAATAGGATTGGAGCAAGAACAGCGACAATATAGAAACACAATCCCAACAGTAAAAAGCTAATATTTCATAACATGCTCACCTAAGCATCAAGTTGCATCCTCCTAAAGCATTTTCATCTAGTTGCTATGGCCTACCCTTTTTGGTGCCGCAAGACGGGCACTTATACTGCTTTATATGTTCTGCTTTAGCAGGTGTAATCTTTACACATTTCCCATGGAACCACCTCTCGCAGATATCACAGCAAATCCAGAACTCATCAGCATTGTAATTTCCTCCACAGCTTCCACAAAGAGTTTCACCATGTTCATCTTCATCCTCCTCCACATAACTTCCATCCTGTAGCCTTGGATTTCCTTTTGCATGCTCATCACTTGATCTCTGTATCAAAGTGTCGGCTACAAGATTGAAGGGAACAAAGAAAGAAGAGAGAACAAATAAAAAAGAAGTAAGATACTTTCACCTTTGTGCCGCTCCTAGATTTACTCCCACTATCAACACCATGCTTGTCCTTTAACAGCTTCCTCTCTGTTATGACTTCAAAGACAGTCGGGAGATCATTCATCAAGCTAAAGAGACGCTTCCTGTTGAGCATAATGAAGCTACTTTTATTGGTGGTGCTCCAAACGATATTGTATGCCTTTGCTTGTTAAGGAACAAGAAACTAAAAAGTGGCAGCAACACATTGAAACATAGAGACAAATTGACCACGAAATATTGTAACTGCAATTTACCAGCAGAATTTCAAAAGCCATCCAAGCACAGTCAAAATTAGCTATTTTGCCCAACAGACCAGCACCGAGAGCTCAGATTTACCTGTAAGCTCCACCATTTGATCCCTATGTAATCATCCAAAATGGCTCTTTCTTAACAAAATAATAACCAAATTTTAATCAACATATCAGATAGTCAGTGAACATATCAGATAGTATTTGGTTGTTACCACGTTTCCCAACCGGAAGTACACCAAAACCGTCATGAACTTACATAGGGAATTTGATTAAGCGATTATAAGGTGATGTAAGTTGATTGATCAAATTAAAATCTCTCCACTTTACCAACATGGAAAGGAAAGGATCAAAAGCACTAATTAACTAATCTGCAATTGTACAAACATCAGCAGAGCATTATTTTCTCCCTCTCAATTTTAAACTATTATATATCATCATTTTTTGAAATTTCTGAAACTAATCTGTCATATATCTTCAGTTTCTTGAAATTTCTGCCAAACTAAACTAACACCTGCGAATTGGGAGGAGTTGAATGCTGGGTGTATACTTTGTGACCATCTCTTGATCGATTCAGTCTCATGAAGACTAAACTGTCATATATCTTCAATTTCTTGAAATTTCTGCCAAACTAAACTCCCCCCACCGAGTTGGGATGGGTTGAATGCTAACATCTTAAAAATGCTTCTATCAACCAAAAGTACTTTACTAGCAAAAGCAACGCAATCCCAAATACAATCTTAATCCTCCGCATAACTGGTAATCTATGCATCTAACATAAGATGCTCCTCCCCAACCCCCAACCCAAAAAAAAAAGGAACTAAAACTTTCTTCTCTACATACATATACATAAACTATACAAATTCTCTTGAATAATAGTAATCACTTCTCCAAGGCCACCAGAAAAGAACGTCCAAGTATCCACATGCCAATAGACACACTTCCGGAATTCTTATTTCTCAAATTTGATCCTCTAGCTTTTGCCCAAGTTTACTTTCTCTATCCTATCTATCTTTCATAGAAATATCTCCAGGCCTAACAAAGTGTCTTAAACCAAAATTAGGTCCAACCAGCCAGTTTGTCAACAATTAAGTTGTAGATAGGTACCAAGACCCTTAACCTACTTGAAGGAAGGAATTTGGAAGCTTTATACATCATATCATGTAGGTAACATGGTATCTTTTTATTACAATAGCACAAGTACCAAACAATTTCCTAACAATGCAGACCAGAAATCTTTAACCTTTCTTAACATAATTAAAGGGCGAAACTCAACACACCAATTTTCAGGTCTTAAACTTTTTAAGACCAGAAAATTAGCATCCTTTATGTGTTTTTACTCGTTTCTTTCACAAAGAAAGTGTGAACTGCAGGTTCAAGCTCACCAAAAGATGCTACTGGGAGGATTACTAAGAAATTTAAAGTACCAATATGCGTAATATTTGTATGGACAGAAATAGAAATATTTTGCAAGGACCAATCTGCAAATGCAATTCATATCCATTATCCGATCCCCACCATCTTCCGTCGCCTAAATTCTAAGTAGAGCATTGAGATCCATGTTCAAGTCACCTCCAACTATAAATTTTGAGCTCTCACGGAAGGCAAATACAAGGACAAGCGTTAGATATAATGTGACACACATCAGGGACTGAATAGGAGAAGGGGGAAAAACAGCGTTGAGCATCAGAACAGAAGCGGCTCCAAGCATAACTTAGTACTAGCATGATAGGGAATGCAATGTACCAATACTACCTTTCGTTCCGATTAAGACGAGCACCAAAGTAGAAAGCAACAGAGAGCAGCCAAGTATCAGTGTGCATGGCCACCAAAGACAACCAGTCTCTGCGTTGCATACCATCCCTGGCGAAATTGATCCCCAATGCCGGCTCGGGCACCTCCGGTGGGACTTCCTCCGCCGGTAATGCTACCTCCCAGCTGTCGTTGGGGTATCCATACAAACATAAATTCTCTTTCTCTGAGAAAAGGGCACAAAAATTTTACATTTTAGAAACAAAAGTATAATTCATAATACAAATAAAGAACCCACAAACACAATGAAGAAAATGGTTGCTCACCGGGATCGCAGTCGGAGTAAAATTGGTCAACATCTGCGTGAGGGAAAAAAGGAAGAAGAAAAGATTAGAAAAATTAACAAGTCCAACACACGTAGAACAATTTCCTAAACATATACGGGTATGAATGATATATAAAGGAGATAGTAGTGTAAAGGGACCAGTGGTGAGGGCACGGATGACCGCGTTACGACGAGCGGAGAAGTCCTTGAAAATCTCTTCAACAGTTCGGGGATTGGAATGGGTGGCAGCCATTGTTGTGTTCGTATCTTGTGAGTAGCTTGGCTGAATTAAATTCTGTCTGAAAAAAGAAAAGAAATGAGAAATCAGGGGAAAAGAGAGCAGCAGCAGAGCAGAGCAGTAGTAGTGGGTGAGAAAGAGCGGCACCGATTGAGTAAGGGAGTCCAGTCGGGTTGACTTGAATCCTTTGAGGGTTAGAATGATAGGATCTGATGTGGGTCACTGGGTCCGGTTTGCTACAGGCTATAGCTTCTTACGCTACACAAATGACAAATGGGGCTGATGGATGGAGTAGAAAGGAAAGCTATGGGGCAAGTTTCGGCGGGTGGGTAGGTATTGTACAATACATACTTTGACTGATTTCGTGTTGTTTTCTGGGGATAGAGATGCATAGACCGTTCAGGAGTACGGTTTACGAATTCAGGCAGGCAACCAGCAGCACGGATACATGGATGGATGAAGCTTTTTTCCTCTCTTTTTTTTTTTTTGGGTGCTGGGGGGCTTGGGGAAGATTTTGGCCGGAGACCGGGGCTTTTTGGCTCGAGTTGGGGATTTGGGAGACGTGCCACTGCCGGGGGAGGAGGAGTTCTATTTTGTCGTTTTCGGTTGCCAAATTTGTCAATATATCTGATGTCAGCTAGTGGGGGCTACAGAGACTTCTTACTTGTACTTAGAAAATCTGTCCCTTTTTTTTTCCCCTTTTTTCCCCCGGTTTCCTTTGTTTCTAGATTAGACGATAGTAGATTATTACATGCTCCGGTTTCCTTATTACATTAGCACTAGTGTGATTACACGTGCTACACACGGTACTAATATTATTGAAAAAAATAAAAATAAAATAATAAACAAATAAAGATAAAAAAAATTGTACCAACAAAATTAAAATGTAATATCTATTTAATAATAGTTTAAAATATAATAGAATGTGTATATCATTTAAAAACTGTCTTTTTTCGAAAAATGGATCCTAAAAAAAATTAAAATTTATATTAAAAAATAGAATGATATATTTCTACAAATGAATGTAATTGAATGTTGTTAAAATGAAATACTTACAAATACTTAGTATTCGATTTGATAATCTTACTTGAAGGTGCGAACGCTCTTCACACCAATCCACTTTTAGTACGAATGCCAAAATTGGTGATTTAATTAACTTTGTTGAATTTTGTAGAGTGCGTACTACAAATGAAAATGTACGATCTTTGCATGAATTAATTTGTTGGCCGAACAACCTATCACCATTTTCCTGATAATTAAGAACGTACAAAATTAGTGTTTTTTTTACATAATTTATAAATAGTATTATAAAAAATAAATATATATTAATAAATTCTACCTTTCTTTGTAATTCTCTGAGATAAGAAACATCACAACCAAATACAAATCGTATATGTCTGTCTTGTAGATTAAAATGTATGTTACCATTTGAATCTTTGATTTGTATGTTAACATTGTACCTGTTTGACAAATAAAATATTATATGCAATATAGAAAAATATATTGAAGTTAAATATACATGAAATTAATTACCTAATAACTGTGTCAACCACGTTATTTTTGCATACACACTGTCTTTGAAAAATGACCTTCATATAGTTGTCCACAATTTTTGCATAGCTCGTAGAGCATATTTTTTATGTTAATACTCTGAATGTAAGCAAGTATTCGAAAATATTTAACCTAATACGAATGAAAGAAGATATAGGTTATGATTATAAATTGAAAAAATTCGTTCAGTAATTAATTAAAATAGAATAAGCTTACCGTAGGTATGATTGTACATTCAGATTTCCATATTCTCTTTGAATTTGCTATCAACAGTGCTTGTGGTGTTATGAAATTGCTAAATCTCAGCCACGTAACTAACGTGCGGGCACATGTATTATTTTTAAACCTGCAATTTTTTTGAAATGCATGTCAATAAGAGTACGAAATAATATTAATAGTTTGATATAGTATTATTGAGAAACTCACCAACTGCGCAGGTATCGAACAAAATTTAAATTGTGATTAATATACAATTTGTTAGATCCAATTATATACAGTGATGGTCCTGCATAGTATGGTTATGATCGCTCAAAAGCTATTCAAAATATATAGAATATAACTAAAAGCAATTGATTTACCTCTGAAATTTCGTACGCAAATACCACATGCTAGTAAAATAATATTTTTTGTAACAGACTGATATAACCGTTCACCATCATCATTAGCAAATTTATCCCACAATACGAATCAAGCTACTGTCAAACTGTATTAACAAAATGATGATTAGAGGATTTCTAAGAGTGGTTGTAAGATGAATTAAGAGATAGTTGGAATGGACTCTTAATTGAAATGAGAAACGTGGGAGGAAATATGGGGGGAAATGTGGGATGATGATTAACGGATTTATAGAAATGTTTGTAGGATGATTTAAGAGATAGTTGGAGTGGACTCTTAATTGGAGTGGGAAACATGTAAGGAAATCTATATCTATATGTATTGCAGAAGAGATTTTTAGCAGAGACCCTCTCAATGACTTCCAAACTTCTCATTTTTTTTTCTAGATTTTTGTATTTATTTTAATACATAAAAAATAGTGGGTTATAACCAACCCTATTGCCAATCAAATTTAAAATTTAAAACTTTCTTATAATCAACTTCATAAATCGTTTGTGTTTGTTATTTATGTTTTAAATCCTTTTTATTCCTTCATTAAAGACAAATGCTCATTCACATACTATTTTAATACAATTTTAATTCGGAAGCATACAACATGATCAAGAAATAGCAAAACCAATTAGGACCAAATTTTGACAAAAAAACAATTAGGTCTAGATGCCACTGGCACATTGCCGTAACTTGCGATGCCAATTAGGACTATTTAGCCTTTTTTTTTTTTTTTTGCAAAGAGTTAGGACACTGTAAAACTTATTTAGGCAAATTTTGCATCATCGGTGATTTGAGTATCAAGTTATTGAATATACTACAAATTTTATAATATCAGTCTGCTATAAAAATTAATATTTTACTAGCATGTGATATTTGCGTACGAAATTTCAGAGGTAAATCAAATACTTTTACTTATACTCTATACAATTTGAATAATTTTTTTAGCGAATATAACCATACTATGTAGGACCATTACTTTGTACAATTGGAGCTAGCAAATTGTATATCAATTATAATTTAAATTTTGCTCGATATCTGCGCAGTTAATGAGTTCCATCAGTAACACTACATCAAACTTTTAATGTTGTATCATACTCTTATCAACATGTATTTCAAAAAATTGTAGGTTTGAAAATAATACATGTACTGAAAAGTTAGTTACGTTGTTGAGATCAAGCAATTTTACAACATCACAAGCATTGCTGATAGCAAATTTAAAGAGAATATGGATATCCGAATATACAATCATGCATACGGTAAACTTACTCTATTTAATTTTATCACTGCACAAATTTTTTAAATTTATAATCATAATCTATACTTTCTTTAATTCTTATTAGATTAAAAATTTTCGAATACTTACTTACATTCAGAGTATTAACAGAGAAAACATGTTCTAGGAGCTATGCAAAAATTGTGGACAACAATGTGAAGGTCATTTTTCAAAAACAGTATGTACGCATTGTAATGATGCAATCGACACTGTTGTTAGGTCATTAATTTCATGTACCTTTAATTTCAACAAATTTTTTTGTATTGTATATAATATTTTATTTGTCAAACAGGTATAATGTTAACACGCAAATCAAAGATTCCAGTAGTAACATGCATCTTAATCTACAGAACAGACATGCACGATTCGTATTTGATTATGATACTTCTTATCTCAGAAAATTACAAAAGAATGTAGAATTTTTTGATATATGTTTATTTTTTCTAATGCTATTTATAAACTATGTAAAAAATATATACTAATTTTAAATTTCGCACGTACTTAATTTTCAGGACAATGGCGATAGGTTGTACAACCAACGAATCAATTCATGCAAACATCGTGCATTTTCATTTGTAGTACACATTCCACAAAATTCAACAGAATTAATTAAATCAACAATTTTGACTTTCGTACTAAAATTTGATTGGTGTGAAGAGTCTTCACACCTTCATGTAGGGGTATACAAAATCGAAAAATTTTGATTTACCGACCGAATTCGAATTGAATTCAGAATTTTCGAAATCGATAAACCGGAATCGAATTCGGGTTTTCCGAATTCATATATTTTGAATTTGGTTCGAATTCGGTAATGGAGTTTTTCAAATCGAAATTCGAATTTCGATTTCAATTTCAAATTTGTTTTTAATATATAACTATATTTTTTATACATGTAATATAAAATTTATATTATATAATATTATATAAAATTTATATAATATAATATAATATTATAAATTTTATATTATATAATAATATATAAATTTTTCTTAATTCGGTGAAATCGGAATTTACCGAATTCGAAATACCAAAATTTTGAAAAATTTCAAATTTAAACTTTCGAATTACCGATTTCGAATTCGATGCACACCCCTACCTTCATGCAAGAAAATCAAATCGAATGCATAATATTTGTAAGTATTTCATTTTAACAACATTTAATTACATTCATTTTTATTCATAAATAATTCATTTTCTAATATTAATTTTTATTATTTTTTCAGGATTTATCTTCTGAAAAAAGGTAATTTTTGAATATTGTGTTGGTACAGATATTATGCACATTCTATCATATTTTAAACTATTATAATTTTTAATGCACATTCTATCATATTTCAAACAATTGTTAGACAGATATTATATTTTAATTGTGTTGATATAATTTTTTAACCTTTTTTAATTCACCCTTTTATTTTTATTTTTTTCAATAATGTCAACATCGTGCGTAGCACGGGTATTCACACTAGTGTAGGGGGAAACATGGGATGATGATTAGAGAATTTGTAGGAGTAGTTGTAGGATGAGTTAAGAGATAATGAGAATATTTTAAATTTAAATTTGATTAGTGATAAGACGGGTTATAACCCACTACTTTTTATGTATTAAAATAAATATAAAAATCTAGAAAAAAGAATGAGAAGTTTAGAAGCCATTGAGAGAGTTTCTACTAAAAATCCCTTCTTGAATACATATAGATATAGATTCTTACTCGTGCTATATACACAAATTTATATTTCAATTCAAAACAATAACATATACTTATATATGTTATAATATAGGATAAAGTATATAAAAAAGGCAAAACAATTCAAAGAAGTGTATACTTAACATGTTAAAAAAAGTTTATTTTGTAAATACAAAATGAATTTCTTAATTTTATTATCTTAAATAAGTTGAAACCAAAATTTGTTTACCAGTTGTCTGTCAATATATGATAACAATTTGAGTAAAATAATTTAATTTATAATGATTTACATGTTAGAGTAATTGTAAACCTATTTATCAATATATCATATTATACTCATATATCAAAATTTTTAATATTAAAAATATAAATTTAAACCAATTCATTTTCCTCAATTTTAGAAATTTTTTTCTCCCATTTTGTAATCCTAAAATTGTTGAGTGCCTTTAAAATAGTGTTCTTCATAAACTTTAATATAAATTAAAAAAATCTTTGTAAGATATGTTTTCAAAGTTTTTAAAATTATTAAAAACTATCACCTTTTTCCATCCTCTCTGACTTTCTGATTGATTATCTTTTGTTTTCTATGACTTTCAGATCTCTTACTACAAATACCATCCTTCCTATCATGTCCCCATGGTTCCCTTTTTTTTCTCTCCTCTTTTCATCCAATTTCGTATTAGTTCATCTTTTTTTTTTGTCCTTTTCCACCACTCTTTAACTTCTTACTGTTCCTTTTTTTTACATATAGTTAGCCTCCAGCTTTCAATCTTTGACACCCAATATTTCTCTATTATTTATTCAAAATATAACTTAACATATGTTTATATTACACTACGATAAAGTGAATTTGATAGTAAAAACACTAAATTTACTTATTTTTCATATTAATTTGAATTGTATGATTTCAAGTTTTCAAAGGAGAAGTATTGTCATTGAATCTACATTCAACCTCCAAATTGAAGATTTAAAATTTGAAGCAAAAAAAAATTCCATAACTTGCAATTTGGTTTTACAATTTTAAAATATACTTATATTTGTACTTTCAAAATAAATTTGAAAAGATAAATTTTGAAGCAAAAGAAAATAGAAAATCATAACCTGCAATTTGATTTAACATTTTTACCATATATTTAACTTTACCTCTCACAATATGGAAAGCTTATAAAACTTAAGATTGATCACAATGGTTGCAAGTGTTGACATTTAAAAATGCAAATGAAAAACTAGTAATATCTTATAAAACCCTAACTACTAAAAAAAAATATAAAAAAGATATAACAATTGCATATTTACATATTCAAAATTCTATAAAGAAAAAAGAATAAGAAGTTAGAAGCATTCTGATTTAACTATTTTAAAAACCCTCTCTGCAATACAAATAGATATAGATGCTCTGTATGGATTCCTTATATTTTGAAAAACAAGTTTTTCATATGCAATACCACATTAATATATAAATATAAATAATTTCAAAAACACCACATTTATACAATATATCAAAACTAAAATCTACATCATTTTGTTCTTCCATCTATTATCACTACCCGCGACTGCTATCATCCCCTTCTTTCTCCTCTTCTTTCCCTCTCACTTCTTCATTCCCTCCTCCCTTCCGCTTCCCTTCTCCTTTTCGGAGGGCGGAGGGGAGTGGAAGAGGAAGGGTGAGAAATGGCAGAGAAAGGGGAAGGGACGAGGGGACGAAAAAAAGGGAGGAGGAAGAAGGATGGGCAGGAGAAGGGAGAGAATGGTAATAGTGGTAGGTGGTGGTAGTAATTTTTAAAAAATATTATAAAAAATTTTAAACTTTAAAAATACTCCAGAATATATCTCAAAGGCATCATGAAAAGCATCTACAATAATTTTTTTTTATATACACAGTTATAGTAAAATATTTTAAAAACACCCTCCAAAAACAGCTAATCCAAACAAAGCAATAATATTTTAGCAGTCATCTCAATTCTCAATTCTCGTGTGTTTAACATATAGGTTTTCCTTGTCACTCAAAAACTACATAAAGAAGATCACCTGTACAGTGAACACCAGAGAAATTAATAGGAAATTGATCATCAATTAAGTAGTGTTTTTTTTTTTTCTTTTGGTGGATATATCTTTTTAAGTGGAGTACCATTTGTCAAGTGTCGCAACTCACAAGCGAGGATGAGTTCAATGCTTAAACAAAATTACTGCTTTCATTTTCGACATATTACATATTTTTCATTTCTTTGCGCAAAAGCAGATTACTCCTTTTTTTATTTATTTTCTCTTTAGTATTCCTCTTTCCTGATTATCTACAAAAACCACTACAATTTAAGCATCAGCAAAAAGATGAGATCTTATTAAGTACTCTGCTACCATTCATGCTTGTAAACTTTTTACACTACAAACTAAGCTCAATTTACATAAAACATATTACACAGGCGATCTGAAGCACGGATCACTGGTCAATCGAAACCTGCACATATCCCCGCCATAACAGTTATGCGATCGATTGATGATAAGGCCAAATCAGGTGTCCTAGACGCTAAGGCTTCAGATTTTAAATGCTTATTCACCACGAAATATAATGCACAAATCAGTTCAATATGATTGTAGAAGGAAGGAATTCTGCTGGCGTTCGTTCTTCGGGAAAAACACCTTCGCGGAGAACAAGTTTTACAGTGGAACGAGCAGTTAGGCTATACTTCTCCTGAGCTTCTTCAAATCCTTGGCCAAGAACGCGTTGGACCCAATCCTCCACTTTCCTCTTGTCCCCTAAGCATGCAGCTGCAACCATCTGCATCATCACTCTGGAATCAATCTCCAGAGAACATTCTGAGTGAACAACTTTCTGAAAGCACTCGCTTATGTCCTCGAGTATTTTCTGAGCAACTGCGTCAAAATCAAATGCCTTAAAATCCACAACTGCATCTACTTGTCCCAAGAAATCTTCCAGCCATGTTGTGGAGCTTTCTGGAATTGAGTCACTGCCTGAGATACCAATGGAACCGTCGCATATTTCACCCTCTTCGGCAGGAACGTTCAAATCTAAATGTTGTGTATTTGAAGCCCTATGGGCTCTCTTTGCCATCTCCAAACTGCCCTGTCGTTCTACAATGTCTGTATTACCAATAAGCTTTCTTTTGTTCATGAAGATCCGGTTAGAACTGCCTTTACTGGTTCTATCCAACATATCTGTGTTGTGGCTCGTCTCATAGTCACCAAGATCAAATCCAATCAACATTTGGATAGGCAATCCCTTCATTTTTGACATGTCTTCCTCGAAATAGCCAGCTTTTCCAGCATATATGGTTTTATCACCATCCGCAGACTCTGAGGTTGTCAAAAATATGGCATTGCCAATGCCAAATTCTCTTCCATGCGAGTCTGAGAACCTACCAGTTTTCAGGGCTTTGGACAAGCTACTTTGAACAAGCAAATCAGCTTTGTCAACATTTTCAAGTAGCAAAACAGAAAAAGGTTTCTTGAATAGTTTCCCAGCAATATAATCAACAACGTTTTTTCCACGGTAAACAACAGTAAGATCACTCCACACCTGTAGATCAATGGTAGCATTTGCATGGATCATCTCATCTGGGAAACTTAGGTCCACATGGATTAGGTGTTCTCTGCTTCCATGCAATATTTCAGAGAGCGCAATGGCAAGTTCCTTCTGGGCTAACCTATCTGGTCCAACAAAATTAAGCCATATATCTCCACAGTTTTCCCTGTGGTGCCGTTCAGTGGTTGCTTTGCAACAAGCAATTGTGTGGCTAATAATTTTTACAGCTTCTTCTTGCCTACCAATCCTTTTGGCTAGAGCTCTATAGAGATCCTGATGATCTACTCCATCAAGTTGGCCAGTGGTATCAGGATGGGAGCAAGATGAAGATCTAGTGTTGTTACTCCAGATATTTCTGCTCTCACGATTTGCAGACAAGGAGGAGGAGCAATTCTGCACTATATCCACGCAACCACTATTTGTAGGTTTCTCCAGTTCTGTGCTTGCAGAAGAGCTGCTGATCCCCAAATTCAGATCTACAGTTAATGAAGTAACAGAGGCTGGAGAAGCGAGGCCGTCTTGAGCAGTACAACTGGTAGAACTGAAAGGAGGACTGTGACCATTGTCCTCTATCACTTTTGAGGCGCTTTCACTTGCACTATATTTGGATAGAAAGTTCACATTTGTTGGACTGCTTAGCTTTGTTGTAGAAAAATGCTGTACATCCGTTGACATGAATGAAGCTATATTCTTACTATCACTTTGAGTTGAAGATGTACTTGCAGGGCTGCTGGGGTCATCCTTGGCAGTCGTTTTCCCATCTTCAGGAATTTGATAACCAAAGACAGACGTAAATTGAGTTCCCAACTGACAACTACTTGCCTTAGGAGATGGTTGGCTACACTGAAGAGGCTGAAACATACTGTCTGAATTCCTGTGCGGTCCTGCAATTTTAGTACTTGATAACACTCTATCATCTTTGGCCTGCACTGAAGATATGGAGACTGGTTTTCAAATGAACAAAACTTGTGCAGTGCTAGGACTCACTAAGCAGATTCTAGGAATTGGGTGTGAGAAGACCTTAACTTGCTGGTATTAAAATTTAAAAGCTATTATAATCACTGATGAAGGACAATATTCTCAAGTAATCCCATGTTATGCTAGGACTTAGCAGCAGATTCCGGAATTAGGTGTGAGAAGACATTAGATAGCTGGTATTAAAAGATAGAAGCAATTATAATCACTGATTAACGAAATCTTCTCAAATAATCATTAAATTGTGCTTTCTTTTGCCATTAGGTGGATTGTGACTATTCCTTCGCTCTGGAGGAATAGGCATTCACTCAGTGGATAAACCGCACCGTCAACTGATTATTTGCTCCACTTTCATCCTAGACCATTAACCTTCAAATAAACAAGATCCAGTAACACTGCTCACCTTCACAACGTCCAAGCCACTGTGTGTGGTGAAATCAGTCATCCGCAACCAAGAAGGTTTATTGGATGGACAATGTTCTGCAACTGAAGTTGTGACCCCTCCATTTGAAAGAACATTAACTTCTTCATCACACTTCTCATTGCAGAGGTGGCAGCACGATGCACCATGGTCCAAGCTACGTAATGAGACGTTCATCTCAGAAGGCGAAGAAAAGAGACCACCAAACGGAACAAAAGACTCCATCAAGCTGAAAGGATATCGCAAGTATACAATGTGAGAATCATTAGCTTATTACTGTCAGTATTTGAATTGGAGAAGCAGACTGAGATAAAAAAAAATTCGTCACTAGCTCGGAAATTAAAAATAGAAAGTGACCTCGCTATGAAACTTGATATTTAGACATGTCTTAACTAAAAAACTCCATGACTAGTAGTAAAGCAAAGTAAATTTTCCATGTTTCAAAACCAGTTTAAAAAAGAAAGAAAGAAATGTTGATCAATTAGTGTGCAGTAAACGAAGGAGACCTATCTCAGCCAGAAACTGCCGAATTTCACACTGATAAAATTGTTTTCTTGGGCAAAAGTACAGTTTTACAACTAAGTACAACTCAGTGCATCAAGAAAAAAAAGCTTTGCACAATGTTTTTGGATGCACTTCAGTGATAGACGCTATACAGTGGAGATCCACAAGACAGGTCCAGTCACCAGAAATTTAAGGGAAAATGATTTCGGTTAATGAACAATACGACAACCCGGATAGCAAAGTAGAGTTTACGTGCAGAATTTGACTGACTGAATACGTTTCTCAAACAAGTAGGTAGTATCACTTGTGGAACATCAGCCGGTCATCAAAGAGACAGCACAGCGTCTATGTTTTAGGTAGGCACAAACTTTCTCAATTCACATTGCAATAGAACGGGAAGTCAACATGGCAAGAAATGAACGAAGGGAAAAGAGAAAATCGAGCATTGATCTATAATTTCAAGTCTCATATATATATATATATTTCAAGAGGATGGACAGTAGTATTTATGTATGGATATTGCAGGATAAAGTAGTAATCCTCGTCTGTCACTCGTGTACTTGTCGGAAGCTACATCCATATGCAGAAAACCAGTTTAACTGCGATATATATATATATATATATATAAAGAAAGAAAGTCATGCAGAATATAATAAATAATAATCCTGTTCAATTTAAAAATTGTTGCAAAAAACACCTCAAACATTAATACTAAGTAGCAGTGAAAAAAGTTAAACGATCACAAAGACACCAAAAGGGCAAACGTGTTGCTTGCTTACCTGGATCTTGGGTATGACTCTGCCGTAGACAGTCTCAGAGTAGTAATAGGCAAAAGCTGCAGGCCCAAATCCTTGTCAACGCAGGGAAACATATTCAAAAGCTTCGAATACGTCTCGTACCTCGCAGCCGCTCCAATCAACCATACTTTGTCGCCATGAATCTCCACCAGCCTCGTCAATTCGCTAATCACAAGCCTCAGAACATCAACTGGCGCGTCCTCCTTAGCCATTGCCCTTAAATCACCAAAATTCACCACCACCCCTGCTCCGACACAATTTTCCACCATTTTATCAACCTCCCGAAACCTCAACTTCAAAAAACTCTCCTCACACGTGCCACTGACGAACCTCAAAATCTCATTCTCCAGACAAACTACGCCCACACCAAATAGCTCCAGAGGAAGAATACCTGAGCCCCGCCTCCTCTGCAGCGTTTCGAAGAAAGTCCTCAAAGCGTCATAAGCACATGCGCCAACAAGCAGAGGATTCCTCCTCCCTTTGATATTATCCCTCGGTACCATGACTTCCGCAATTCTCCTAACACAGTCCTCCTCTCCATCTAAAACCCCAGAAAAACCCACAAACGGAAAGCTAAAAGCTCGACTCCCCAGCTCATCATCGCCGCCGCCGCCGCCGCCGCCTAAATTACACAAAAACACGGGTGGCCCTTTGTATTTGGGGTATCGAAACATCTGACGATGAAGCGGCCTGAGTATAGCTAGTTTAATCTCGCAACTCCTGAACCCCGACTCCCCGAAGACTCTACTCACTACTGGGTCGTCAAGAATGGACAGAATCAGGTTCCGAAGCTCAACTTTCACTACAGTGATGGAGGACGGAGAAGAAGACAACTGGTTTTGCTGCTGATGAGGGTGATAAAGATGGAAATTCTCAGGCTGCCTTCTCTGGTTAGCCTGAGACCTCTTAATAGCGGCCATGAGAGAGTTGGAAATGGGAGGCTCCTGGACGGGGTTGGGGGTGGAAGGCAGGCGGTCCAAGGAAACGCCAAGGCAGAGCTCCAAAGCCTTGAATTGAACGCGAGTGGAATAGGCGTTGTTCCGGGTACGAGAACAAGCCTCCCGCAGAGCCGAGGAGGGACGTGAGAGGAGAGACGAGACAAGATGGAGAGAGGTGGTTTGGGCGTGGCCACGGCGACGTGCCACGGCCACCGCCTCGTCCAGAGCTTGCTCCGCTTCTTCTGTGAAGCATTGCCTGGCCGTGTCCACCGGCGTCGGCATTAGCCTAATAAGCAGCAACACTAATTAATTAAATACTATTAATTACTACTAACGTCGGCCCCCAGAGTAACTGAAAAAAGGTTGGGGAAATGTTTTTTTTTTTTTTTTGGTTAAGAAACTATAAAATTTTGGTCGGATGGATCATACCACTGCTTGCTTATTAGTCTAATAAATATACAAAGTACTGACTACTTTATGATAATACAGAATACTAACTACCCTATGCCAAATACAGAGTACATCTTCTTCTTTTTTTTTTTTTTTAAGTACTATGTGGGTATATAAGAATCGAGAGGATTGGATTGAGAGGGACTCCTTGAATTGTTTATAAAAACTTGGGGGTTGTGTGCTTGTGTTGAAAGGGCGGACAATATAATGTTTTGGAGGTGGAGATACTGCTCTCTGCTCTCTGCTGACTACTGCAGTGACTGCTGCTGCTGCTGAGTGGGGGCTGTGATGGTGGTGGGGGCTGTGATTGTGCTCTCGTGTGTGTGGTCTCTTAGATGGGGGCCTGGCCTAGAGGCTAGCACTACACTAATTGTAGTTGTAGTAGAGCCCTCGGAGCAACATTATTTAGGAAAAGGCTATGCAAAAAGCGATTGGATTTTGACATTTTTGTTCTCGAATCTCAGTTCTGGTGCTTGTAATCCTCCTGCACAGCCAATTTCTCTGTAGGGATCAGTGAAAAAACAGAAACCCGCATATTAAAACTGATCTTGATGCGGGTGCAATTACAAAATCTCACGTATGTTGTGTCTTTTGAGTTCCAACTACGTATGCTTCTTTAGAGTGTATTATATTATTATACCTTGCTTAGCACAAACTACAAGCTGACCCTTTGTGGGGGTTGCTTCATGATTTTGAGATTAACTAAAATTTCAAAAAAAAAAAAAATATATATATATATATATATATATGCGCCTGCGCCTGACTTCTAATTCTTGAAACAACTTTAACCATTGTACGTACTGTACTGCTTTTTGAACGCCTGTCGAGTGTCGATATATATGCATTACAATGCGGGAATTGATTTGATCCCTGCTCCTTCTCCGTCCATATTCGGCCTTTTTTTTTTTTGTAATCGATAAAGGATTCCTAAACCTGCGATTCTTTTGTTGATGAATGACAATAACAACATGCTTGCCAAGCTCGATGTTGAATAACTCGTCCCAAAGCATTATTACGTACGCAGCTCCTTAATTATTCCTTCAAGCTCGTTTTCAATTGTTTAAGTCGGTAAAATTTACCTACTGTTTATCTTACATATATAGTACTATAAAAAAGAAGCAGGTACTTGCTAAGAAAACTTTTTATTGTGAAAAAAAAAAACCAAATATCCCAGTAGTCTCCAAATTTCCCTGAGTTGATGGATGAATGAATCATGAAAGAAAGGTTGAAACAGAGTGAAGAGGTGTAAGAAGAAGGACAAGGGAAGGGAAGGAAATGGGCACTGAGGACCGGGGAGGGGAGAGAATAGAGAGAGATGCCAAGTCCACTTACCTGGGAGAGAGGCGGGGGCCATTTCTTCCCTTTGACGTCACTTTCTTCTTTCTTGTCAAAACGGGTCCGTCTGTTATTTGGAACACGAGCGGGTACTACTACTACTACTGCTCTGCTAGTTGAGAATTGAGAAATGAGAATTGAGATTGATGATGCATTCATGTCATTCGATCGCTGAGTTGACTCACTGGGTCACCCTTCTTGTTTCACCTTTATTCTCCTTATTCTACCCCATGCGCTACGACAAAATCTCGACACTTCAGCTAAGCCTACTGGGAGTCTAGTGGAGTTAAAGCGTCGTCCCAGTTCCCATGCACTCGGACTTGCCTCCCCTCTCTATATTTTACGTACATCACGTTACTATAACTACAGAGAGTATTTCTACGAAATAATCTACAGTTCAAACTGGCTCTCAAACGTTCAACTACGCGTCTTTCTTTGGTTTTGTCGGCCTTTCACATGGTATAGCTCCAATCCATTGACAAATAGACGATGATAGAGTGTCGCTGTCTAAGCTAATGCGTCCATCATCAGGAAATGATCCTCGTGAATGAATCAGCTGCATCAGTCTTTGCTATTCTAGTTTCGCTGGTTAACAAGTCCTGTATTTCCTTGAACATATGATATGGCATTCTGGATGCGTTACTGCTGCTGCCCAAAGATCTTCTTGCGGGTCTTTATTCTCTGATCTCTCGTCTGAAGGGCTGCGGGCGGTAACTTCTTGAAGAAAGGGTCCATGATCAAGGGACGTTCCTCGAATTAGGTGATCGATTCGCGTGGACTCGTGACTCAGTGCATGACGCGGACTCTCCACTTTCCAGTCACTGTGCATTTAAGAGGTCCCTTCAAATTGTAAAGGTTGAATGCGACGGGGGTGGAACTATAAGTGAGTGAATCAGGCGTCCAACTCCGGAGCCGCACCACACCACCACCACACACGTATCATTCATCATCATCACTTGCCATTGTGAAAAGCTGAAACCTTTTTTCTTTTTCCTTTTTTTTTTTTTTATTTTAGATGCGGAGGACTATTATCTTAGGCGATCCCTCCCTTACTCAACAAGCATTCCGTTCCGCAAGTGACCATACACTTTGTTTTGTTTGGATAGGGTATTGTTTGAAATGCAGCATTTTTAAAAATAATTATTATAATACTTTTTTACGATGTATTGTGTATGAGATTAAAAAGTATTAATTAAAAATATAAAAAATATAATTAAAAAACATATTTATAATGCAAGTAAAATGGCATTTGAAATAAGATTTGATATTCAAACATATCGAGTTGGACAATTTGCATAAGCATGTAATGAAATCCCTCTTGACGTATACACCATATAATCCAACAAACTTTTATGTACAGACACAATAAAAACATTCTGCATTAATTGCCAGTACATTAATATTGTTTTATAATTTCTTGAAATAACAATTTAATTATACAATTGGAGTGTTTAAAAAGTGGATTATTTGTCACTTTTTTTTAATTACATCATTAACATATTTTATAATCACTTTTTATCTTATATATATATATAAATCACATTAAAATATGTCATAATATTTTTTTAAAAAATAATTATCTCAAATAACCTACTATATCCACGTGTGCTCGCTAGTGCCAAGAGGCGGAGAGCGAGAACTATTTACCCTAGCCAAAAAAAAAAAAGGCATTGGATTTGATGTGTCGGTTTTGCTTCCACAATCTCTGTTCACTTTTGTATTCCTCTCAGCTGCTTTTTCAGGTTTTCACTCTTCGTACCAAGCAGTTAAATCCCACTCTCTCTTTGTCCTCGCGATGGGCAAACCAAGATGGAATTTCCGATACTATTGGAAGGGCGATGATTATGAAGCCCCTCCTCTGGAAAAACGTTGACTCCAGAGATATGCAATAAAATTGGTTTCCACCACTCGTATCTCGACACTTCTCCCCTCACAACAGATTCTTGATCAAAGTCTTTTTCAGCTGTGATGATCATCATTCTCCTATTGCTTTCAATTATGAGTTTCATTCAACAGACAACGACAACGCGCTTTTTTTTTTTTTTTTTTTATAGAAACGATAACAATTATATAATCTAATCTATTCCACACTAGGAGGGAGGAGCGGATCTAAGGAGATTCAGGAATAATTTAGAGGAGACTGAACCATCACCAGATCAAACGGGTATATAATATATCAGCCTGAATTTTTTGAGGTAAATCACTTAAATGTGACATTTTAATGGGAGGCAAAATCCCACCAAGCTATAGGTGGTGGCCACCGACCCGAAGTCTGGTGGTTGACAACGACAACGCGCTTAAGTTTTAGTTTTTAACATCGACAGCAGTACCACAAAAGCTGAACCCATTGGGGTTGTGCTTTTGTACCACAGTCTAACGTGACGAAGAAAATTCATGTTTATCAACGTGGCGTGGTATAATTTCGAAATTGTAGCAAATTGAGACGTTTAAAATGTTTCCTTAGCCTATGCTAACCTAAGGGGATTTTGAATTTTTTCTTTTTTTTTTTTGTGGAGCTCTTGCAAAAATTGTGAGGTAGCAAGTTTACACGAGTAATATATTCCTTTTTGTGATGGGAAAATTTTTTGTTTGAATTTTAGTTGTTTTTACTCGCATTTTTATCGATATATTTTTTAACCGTATTTTTATCTTACAAATATCGCATAAAAAAATTCAAAAAGATGTTACGATATTTTTTTTAAAAAAAGTTATTCCAAATAATCTTCAAACCAAGCACAGTAAGTTAGTAAGGTGAATGAATGGCAATAATTCAGGTGAAGACTTGACCAAAATTTTTAAAATTTTCTCTTCGAGTGTTAGTAGTGATTAAAAATAATGAACAATAGAGAAGAGCACCATCTCCCTAACTCTCAAATTCTTGAACGCCCGATAAGGAGTTGTTTCACATCACTTTCTCATGGCCTCTCGAATCCCCTAGAGGCAGGCATGTAGAGCCCAAACAAGAAGAATCTTCAAGTGGGAGATCTCTTCGGGTTTAGATTCTCGCTCACGTGTCCCCTTTCATAACTCACAGTTTTTTGTATGAGTATTTCGATAAATGGACTCTGCGAAGACACTTCAAAAGCCGGCAACTTTTGAAGTGCTCCGCAGCACTTAACTACTAAACCCCCCGAACCCCCCCAAGCGATGTGGGAACTTAATCCCACAGGGTGCCCTGCTGTTAAGAGATAAAGACCCCCAGACTCCCCGAGACAGGTTTTTCCCTTTCATAACTCACAGTTTTTTGTATGAGTGTTTCGATAAATGGACTCTGCGAAGACACTTCAAAAGCCGGCAACTTTTGAAGTGCTCCGCTCTCGCTCACGTGTCACAACAGCAAAGAGGAAGAAAAGCACCCACCACCACTGAATGCTGGAGATAGAAGAGGGATAATTTTCGATGACTCCTCCAAAGTTTCTAATAGTTTTACTTGCCTCCTCTCAACTTTTGAAAACCTCACATGCCTCCCTTATTTGGCATTTTTGTACACCATGTCAGCCCAAATAACAAAAATATATAATAAAAAATTGCAAAAGAGAGAGAGAGAGAGAGAGTAGAATTTTGGATCGAGAATGCCTTTTTGTATCTTGCAACAATTTGTTTTCAGAATTTTTCAATTGAATTAAAAGTTGGTGGCCAAAAGCAAAAGTTTGGGTGTGACGCCCAGTATTTTTTTACTTTTATTTATGTATATAGATTTGAGATTTTTCAAATTTTGGATTTTAATTTCAGTTTTAGATGTTACTGGTATTATGACTACAGTGTACTATTAAACAGTTTTTCTTCAATTTTTTTTTAAAAAAAAACTAAAGTAACATGATCATTTGCTAACCGACAAAAATATTATATTAAGTATATAAATTTATAAGCTTAAATTAATGAGTTTTGTATATAGTGTAGGAGTTGACTAGGTATAATTAATTATGAAATTTTAAGTGGAGAATGGAACTGATCATCAGAAATACATCAAATAGGACTCTTATATTAGAATAGGTCATTCTCTTTTTCTTCTTCTCTTTTAAGAGTTTGGTCATTCTTTGTAACTGCTGAATTAAATTTAAAACATTGAGAAGATTTTAAACTAATAAGTATGAGCGAATTCTAGAAGATTTAATTATTGAAAGAATTTTAAACTTATCTACCAAATAAAAATAAAATGTGAATAAAGTCAGAGAACTTTTTGTAGCCTATGTGTTAATGATGGTCAATAGATAGGGATGTTACAAGTTTTTTATTAAAAATTTGGAAATTGGTATTGTTATATATAAAGGTGAGTGAGTGTGAAATAAAGTTTAGGAAAGAAAGGAAATTCCAAGATAAGAGGCAAATAGCTCTAATCTTGTGAAACTGTGTAGCAGCATCAAACAGAGAATCATTTTTGCTTGTTTAATAATTCCTTTTTTTATAAAGTTGTACATACAGGATTTGTCTTTGAAGGTGAGAAATTGTCTAGTTAATATCACCAAAGACTAAAATACAATAGTTATTATGTCGCACCTCATGTCATCAATGGGTCGTCACTCGTCAGGGGACGCATGTAAGATTTTTTAAAATTGAGAGGAGGCAAGTGAAATTATTAGAAACCTCTTGAGGTTTCTAAAATTATCGCAACGGAATTCCATTCTCATTCTCTCTCGTGCTTTCATTTTCGTACACGTAGTTGTTGCATTGTCACCCAAGTTGCCCCAGTTGCGAAGGCTTGCGGAAACAACAAAACCCGTCCGGGTTTCTTTTTTAACAGCGGCGGGTTGCTGGGAGCTGCTACCGTCCACCGCCAGGGCTAGCTATTGCTGGATGGTTTTCATCATTTCTTCCACTCTCCTACTTTACAAGAATGATTCTAATTGATACTTTTTGGAGTTTGGGTTTTTCTATTTTTGCGCTTAAGTCATTTCTATCTTTAACCAAAATAAGATTCATTGGAGGAGTCTTATTATCTGTACTTTTACCTTATCAAATTATCTTTAGAGAGAAATTTTTTTTGAAAGAAAAAAAAAGAGGGACTCTAAAAGGCTCACGTAACAGTCGGTGTATTTAAATACAAAAATGATTTCAAGTATTATTTAATTTGTATCATAAATATGTTTTTTTTTTAATCACCTTTTTTATATTCTGAAACTATTTTTTTTATCTCATACACACCACCGCATTGCAAAAAAAAACAAATATTACAAAACGTATTTAAAATAATCTCCATCATTCAAATAATAGGCTGGAACAAGATTAAACCATTTTTGCGCAATAAAATTGTTTGAAGGCGATGTCAGGTCCTTTCACGCAAGTTTATCCCGATAGATCGCTGGGTAAGCCGCAGTTTTTGAAAAATTGGCGAGGAAGGACAACCCAGGCCAGCATGCTCCTACCTTTCACTCCTGGCTGTCACTCATTTTAGCTGGAGACGAGTGAAATGACGATGAGCCATTGATCTGATCTGCATGCTTTTTGTAACAGGAAGTGCTGACATTACAGGAAGAAGAGTGAATTAATCATCATTTTGAGTAAATAAAGTTTGAGGAAGCACTTTGGCGTGCCTGCATTGCGGGTTACATTAATTAACACGAACAGGTCCAAGTCGATAGTGTGTCGAGGATTGGCATCGATTCGAGGACGTTCGCTGAGGATATTGAAAGCACAAACAACGATGGTAACAGAGAATAAAGAAGCATAATATCCCCAAAAGGGATTATCAGTTTAGCGGTTGGGGGACCATAAATTATACCACTGACTTCCTGTGTTTGATGGATTGCCACCATAATTCACCAACATATTCAACACCCGCATCACTTTGCCTTTGAAAGCTGCTTGCGCCATTACTGAATAACCCCTTTTTTTATCCGGAAAAGTGATGAGATTTGACTTCAATATATTATTAACTCGAACAGAAATAGAAAACCCAAAACTCCGGATTATTCTTAAAGATTCAATGATTCAAATTGTATCATATCAATTACTCCCTCCGTCCCCCCATTCATCTGGTTATTTTTGGGGAATTCAACTTTTTAAAAGTAGTGATTTCAACTTTTGTGCTTCTCTTTCTAATTTTATCCCCCCTTAAATTCAAATTTTAAATTTGAATGTATGAATAAAAAGAAGGATTATATTGGAAAGAGAGTGTAAAAGTTGTTTTGATTTTTCTAACAAAACAAAATGAACGGGACACCTCAAAATAAAAAATATAGCCAAATGAATGGGACGGAGGGAGTTATAAGATGGAACGGCACAATATGAGCTATTGGATCAGAAAGTCCAAAACTTGCATAAAAAGGAAATCCCCATCATCTCCTCGGTAGGCTTCTCTTCTTTAGTTGTTATTTACTAAAACAGCCATAACGTCCTTCTCCATCACAAGTCAAAAGGGCCGTGTGAACGGTTGGGGGGAGATTTTGCCTTGTGTGTGCGATCTTGCTGCGGCATTAAAAGCACTGATGCACCTAAAATATCAGTCAATTAACTTGCAAAGACGTGCATTAAAGCTATCATGTAAACATCAAATTTATCAACTTAGCCAGGAAATTGTTGCATTTACAGCCGTTATGAACTAAAGTTGACCAATTTTCCATATACCATTTCCTCCTGACACGTGCCTATGATTGATTGATTGCCACGACGGGTCCATCTAGGCAATATGGTCCAGTTTTTTCTTTTCTTTTTTTTTTGGTTGAAATCTGGTTCTACCAAATCTATGGTTCAATTTTCTAAAATTTTAATTTATAGGAGTGGAAAAATTATAGAAGTGGCAAATTAAAATAGAATGCTGCGCTTCTTAATTGCTTCTGCCAAAACCAAAGAGCCGGAAATTTGTCGGAAGAAAATTGCTAATTTTGCATGCAGGAAAGGCGTCTTACATTGAAACATATTTAGATAAGAGTGTAGCCAACTCACAATTTCTACTTGGGTAATCCGGAACAGGTTTTCGGTATAACTCTCTAATCATTATCGATTATATATTAGATGCGTTGAGCGGTTTCTGAAAGAAGGAGCGTAGGTAACAGATTCTGAATTCGAATTCTCTCGTTTACACTTAAAAAAAAAAAGTTTGAGTAGTGTAATAGAAGGTCTCGAGTAACAAGTTTGAACTCTGTCACTTACACTAAACAAATTTTAAAAAAATGTAAAAGAATCTCTTCCTGCAAGCAGTATAAGTGAGAGGTCTTAAATTCGAACCCTCCCACTTATACTATTAAAAGAATTCTTAAAAAAAAAAACGGAGCAATGGTATAATACAGACAACTTACAATCAAGGATGGACGTAGGGAGGGACCACTGCCCCCCAAATTTTAGAAAATTTGATCTGCTCCTGTGACAAATAAAAAAACTTTCAAAAATTCTCCTTTAGAAATTTAAATTCTAGCCCCTTACAAAATCTTTAGAATGTTTTATGCTATGTACATAGGTTAACATGTGTTAAAACTTGCACTAAATTTTTTTAGCCCCATTTAAACTTGTAACTCAAGAACATTAATTAATTACAAAGTAATCCATCCACAAATGATGGGAGGAATATACAAGCATGTAATTAATTAACTTGTTAACAATTAATCAAGTTGTTAACTTTTTGTATCCTCCTATTCCCTGTTAATATTTGAAATCTTTTACTCCCTCCGTCCCACTTTGATAGTCTTGTTTTCCTTTTTTGTCTGTCCCAAATTGCAGTCCACTTTCCAATTGAAGAATGTAGTTATATTTTCATTTTTCTAAAATACCCTTATTCAATACAAGTTGTTGTTGCTATAAACCTACCCCATTTAATGAGAGTTGATTCTTTTTTTACCATCAATTCAAGTTCCCATAAAGTTGTACTCTATTTAATGTGAGGGTATTTTAGGAAAATAGCAATCTAAATTTACTTTTCCAACAAAGTTAACTACTTTTTCTTAAACTGTGTGAAAAAAGAAACAGGACTATCAAAGTGGGACGGAGGGAGTATAATTTTTGTGGGATACTGTCACTACTCTTCTGAGACGTACGTTGCCGAACTTTATACTACTTTATAGCTAAAGGTTGCACCGGATTGAGGCCTTGCAACTTGGAACTGGAGAGATATATGCGATGCCATCATAATACCCTTACTTTAATTCTCAGCCGCTTCGTGGCACAATTTTTACCAAACCTTTTGGAGATAGCCGCTGCTTACGTAAATCGAAGATATATGCCAAAACTTTGGTACGAGACAGTGAAAACGATGTCTTGTTATTCTTGAAGAGGGAACTAGAACAGGAAAAAGATGGGTGACGATGACTTAAAGAAAAAGTTACAGTTGAAAGAAGAGAAGAAAGAGGGGGGCGGCACAATTGGGGACCAACAACCACTATGGAAAAAAATCAACTGTGTGTAGTTTTATGCTGAGTGAGTTGCCGATCGACGGTGAAATGTCTTTGCCTCGGCCACACAAAAATTCAACATTCCTTTCAATTTTGTGCACCCTTTGGCTTTGGGAGGAGTTTGTCGCGTAAAGGGTGATGAAGAGTGACTTCATTCTTTCAATTTGTGTAATGAATATGCACGCATTCTAGGCCTTTGTTTCTTAAATTTTAACGGCTATTTATAATGTCTTCTTTAATTGCAAGCACTGTACCGTCTGCTTTCATTCGGATGTGTTAAGGCGTTGCCTCCATGGACTTAAATGGATGCTACAGAATTAAGGTGCAAAATAGGTTAAACACGCAGCATGTCAATGTGCTGCGAAGTGCGAGCACTTGCTTACCTTACCTCCGTGTTTCTTCCATCTTTCTAACGACTTCCAATGGCAGACAATTGCCTTAAAATCAATGAAATTCATTTCTAAAGTACATGAAGAAAAACAGATCACTAAGTAAGGTGTTGCCAATACACTCTGAACAACTGAGCCAACGTCTATGTGAAGACAAGAGAAAGAACAACTGAGAGTGGTGCCATTCGTCCCCCACCCCCACCAAAAAACAAAAAAATCCCCTCTCCCCAGAGGAAAAGAAAACATAGACTCTGTTTGGATTGGTCTGTTTTTCAAAAACTAGTTTTTCAAATACAATGTTACAGGAATACACAGACAAAAATAACTCAAAAAATATTTCATCTATATAATATATCAAAGATAACTCACAAATATATGCAAAAGAAATTAAAAAAATAAATTTTGCAATATTTTTCACCTATCACCGCCACTACCACTACCCTCACGCACTACTACCGCCACCCCTTCCTCCTCTCTCTTTCTCCTCCCTACCCCTTCCTTCCTACCTCCAACCCTTCCTTCTTTTTCCTCTTGCAATCTGGTCGTAGCTAGATCTAAAGGGGGAAGGGAGGGGCCAGGGTGGGAAGAGGAGGAAGAGGGATGGGGAAGAGGGAGGAGAAGGAGGAGGAAGAGTGAGGAAGAGGAGAAAAGACTAGAAGAGGGGTTGGCGGTTGTGGGTGGTAATATTAAAAGTTCAATAAAATGTCAAGGGTGTAAAACAGAACTCGTCGGAGCTTTTAGGTTTCAGAACTGTTCTTCTTTTCATCTACTTTAATTTTGTTTTTTTTTTGGGGATTTATTCCTGTATGTGGTTACCAGCTCTTGCATCGGATTAGTGGTACATTGAGTATACAGACAATAACTAAAAAGAAAGAAGGGAATTTCGTTGGTGTTAAATTTACAAATTCTCTCTTTTATGAAGTTGCTTTCAAATTTTTGTTTAATGTTTAATGAGCACCAAATATAAAATAAGTAAAGAAATAAGCACGCACTAATCAAGAATAAAGATTATTATGTTCTTCAACTTTGAAAACATTTGTCGACCAAGAAAGAGCAGATATTCTTGAAGAAAACCGTGCCAGATGTTTGGCTTATACTATCGTGATTAACACGTACTCCACCACAGGGAGTCAAATTGCTCCTGTGTAGTAATTCCTGACCGTATTTTTTTTTTCCCCAAAACGACACATATAGTCCGCAAAGCCTAGCCTACTCTTACTCCTAAGAGGAACTTACTCTATGGGAATCGACTTTAAGGAGTGGCTTAATTGAATCAGGGAATCTGACAGGGATTGAATCATAATCAGATCAAATGGGTGCACCGTTCACTCATATGAATTTAAAACACTCCTGGCCGTATTTAACTGCAAAATCAATGTTTTTAGTTCAAGACAGTTAATCCCGATATCCATGGAAGACCCTGGGTGCGTTTTGGGTGTGTTTGGATATTAACTTTTTTTTAAAAAAAAATAATATTTGACTTGCATCAAAAGTAGAGGTGTTAAAATGAGTAATTTTGTCAGATTTAGATCGGTCATAATTGGATAATGAGTATACTTGGGCAAACCCATTTATACCCATTCATAATTTGGATCAATTTAAAATTAGTGGGCGGGGTTGGACGAGTCAGCATAATTAGGTTATAATTGGCACCTCTAATTAATTATAAGCACGTTATTCAATAAATTACTCTATTTTATCTTTTCAATAAATAATAAATTTTTATTTTATATAGTTATTACACTATAAAAAGTATTATAATAATTATTTTAAATTAAACAATTATTATTTTAAATGATCGCTTTCGGGCACCCGCTGAAATCACCGCCTAAAATATTCTGTTCAGTCATCACCTTGCAGTTTCACATGTTGATTTTCAAAAATGTCATAATAGAAAGGCCCCGCGTGTATAAGGATTTTAGGGACCCTAGGCCTCAATAATTGGCACGTTGGTGCCATCCACCACTGACCACCTTCTACAACTTGTACAGAATCTTCACTAACTGCCTAATTTTCAATATATGAAACAGTGGCTTTTTGGCTTCCGCCAATCTGCAGTTCGATTCTTGAAATCTCAACAGCAATAAGGTGTCAAATCTTGTTTCCTTTCTATTTTTTTTCCCAAGTTTTGCCAGCAGAATTCGGGGTCAAATTTTGCATTTATTCTTTTATGAATTTGTACACTTTTGTGGCCTTTTCGACCCTTTTATTCTCCACAGACTAATAAATAAAGCCATAGTGGAGAATTGAAGTCATATCATGTGAAGAAAAAAAAAATGTGTGGGTATGGATGTGTGATGGCAGATGCAATGTAATGATCAAACATCGAATGATCCTTCAACTGTGCAAAAAGTTTTCTTTTCCACGCAAAGAAGCAATAATAGAGACGTGGGAAAGGAGTTGGAGGAGGAGGAAAAAAGGAAAAGTGGTGTTGAAACTGAATGATGCTAAGCAGTGGAGACAAAAGGGGCAACTTGTTTCTGCCTTGTACATTACCATAAATAGGAACACTTTTGTTTTGGCTCCTGGAAATGCTACGTCTTTTCTAGCATTACTCAGATTCGCCTTGGCTTTCTCTGAACCGTTTCCCTTCTCTTTTCCTGTTTCCTCTGCTTTAGCCGCTGAAAGTCTGGCCAAGCAGCCTACTAACGCTCTGTTTGCTAATCTAATTCAATATTTAAATTTAATGGATTTAGATCTTAATATATTCAGACCGTTTGACAATCAAAAATTGAATATCTGAATTAATTAAATGACACTGAATTTTCTAGACAAAATTTGCTTCCAAAATTAAGTGACAAGCTATTCACTTATCGCTGCTGAATGTGATACGCACTCAAATGTATTTGATTTAATATTCAACAATTTAATAAATTAATAGATTCAGACTTCAAATTTCAATTTTATCAAAAAAACCCTTAAGCCTAAACTCAAAATTAAACTGTGAAATAACACATATTTTTATCACCACCTTAAAGAATAAAAAATACCAAGTAGATTAGGTACTGGATACAAAACACGTTCCTTGTTAAATGCCTCTTATTGGACGGAATTTTGATTAAAAAAATTGATGAATGAGAAATTATAAAACAATTACACATCCAATAATTTAATATATTCCTTTTTTTTCCAAATTTATTCAAGTTATTTTAAGTCTTTTTTCAATCTCTATATACGTTATCATTTAGTCCCTTTTTTCGAATTTAAAATCTTAATAACGAGCTATGAATGTACAGCTGGAGTCATTTCTAGACAATTTGAAAATCCAAATCCGAGATGTTACAAACAAAAATATTTTAACATGACTTCACCCACAGGATGGGAGAAAGATGGGTTGGATGGTTCAGAGAGAAAGAAGTGTAAGTGAAAAGTTTCAGATTCGAACCCCTCACTAACACGTTTAAAATATATATATATATATATATATCACCAACAAGACTATCAATCATAACTCTCCTAATATATAAGATCAACCAATTTTGATGTTATTGCAGTTCTTGTTCTCACTTCTAGAGGCATGTCTAATTGAGCACTCGTTTGCAGTTTTCTTTTTCTCTATGTACTATGTTAAAAGGCAAAAGCGCCGCCTCTAATATCTTCAAAACTCATGTAACTGAGTAAAAAAGCTTCCATTATATCAATGAGATGTAGTAATGTTTGATATACAATAAAATTTAAAATAAGGTAGAAGAGACAAATTTCGAATTTAACTCACCAAGTGTAGTGTGGGCTAGTGTATGAGAATACTTTTTCCCTTTTTCTTTAGTTTATTTTACACACTTGGAAGTGAAGTTCTAGAAAGTTGGAAGTGTTGAATTGAACTACCAATTATGCAGTCACCTTGATTCATGCCATGACAACGAAACTGGATCTTGAAAATTGTGAACCGGGATGCTTGGTGACTTGTGGATTCGAAAGTTGGTCCAATATAACTGGCCTCCATTGAGGATTAATATGCGAAGTCTCGTTTAGGTCAGTGTGAAGGAGGCCCATTGAGACGATAATTACTACAATACTCGGACACGAGTGAACCCAATCAATTGGAGAGACTCCCTAATCCCATGGTTTCTTGAGTGAAGCCCAAACTGTTAAAAAAATTTTTTTTAATAAAAAAGTGTAAAAAAGTACACATGGAGCGCAAATAGAGATTTTAGAATTTTCACCGTGGGCTTACCCTGATTGATGCTTGAAAGCGTGCCTACTAAAAGTAAAAATACGTGTCTCACAGGCAAATTACGTAGGGAGAGTGGAGATTAACTTTAACCTAACCCCAGATGAATGTTTCCACTTAGCAAAGCCCACAGTTCTCTCGGCAGCAACGGTTTTGATGTAGGAAAACAAAAAAAATTACGGGAAGATGGCCTGTTGCTCTTTAACACCGGTCGACTTCCAACATCCTTTTCAATCAGAGAAAGGAAACAAGAAATGTAGGAAGCAAAGGCGCTGTGGTCGTGATTGTTGCTGCGGATATGAACTACATCAGGAGCTAGTTGGGACGGGTAAAAAAAAAAAAGAAACAGAACACCAAGTTTTGCGCATTTTCATCCCGTCTGTCGGGGGCATGCGCAGCACTGTCTATCATCCTCTGCTTTGGAAAAAATGGTATAATGTCTGGCCATTTCGCAGCAACGTTACTGTTCCTTTGGCCATCAAAAAATTCCAAATCTGAAGAATTATGTTTACTTAATGTGTAGTTAGAAGTTCAGGAGAAAAGTTAAAATGGTTAGTAAGGAGCACTTGGAATCCTCGGTGACATGTTTTTTATACCAATCCAATGCCACCTATAGTATTGCACCAAGTGTCCTGTTATTATTTACACTTTAATTTTCTAATAATTCAACTTGGTTTGGTTTAACACAAGTGTAAATAATAACAGGACACTTGACGCAATACTATAGATAGCATTGGATTGGCATAGAAAACATGTCACTGAGGATCCCAAGTGGTAATGTACAGCCGTACAGTTCGTATACTTTCAAAAGTGTATTGTGGATTGCGGATACTGATATAGTAGTATTTCAGATTTAAGATAATAATACTAATAATAATGAGGAGAAGAAGAAGAAGACGAATTTGCACGCGCATTTATATGCAATCGGACCCGAAGATATTTTAGCGATATATTAAATCGCTATAATATATTTTTTTTAATAAAAATTCTAAAAAATAGCGACAAAAATTATTACAACCAACATTCTGGTGCTAGTTCATGATTTTGGATTAGTTAGTGAGAGCAACAAAATTCATATTTATAGTATAGTTTTTCTCTTCGTGTGCATGCATCTTAAAATGTACCCGGCTAACGTATGATTGCAGCTAACAATCCTATTGCATGGAAAGTCTAATCACGTGCACTTTAAGATGTAAGAGATCTACACGTAAATAACTTTACACACAGAATTAATACCAGTGCACAGAGTTAATAATCTCTACTAAGTATAAAATTACATACAAGGCAACGAAGCATCATCAACCGTGGATCAATAGATTTTGCTTGTTTTTGTCATTCATATGGATAAGGGATTCTTGAATTTTGATTTTAACTCAATTAATGAAGACTGGCCGTTTTCAGCTCTTGCTGTTAACGGGTTATTGTTATCAATTATTAAGGCCGGTGAAGTTTGAACATTGAAGCCGCTAGCGGAATGTTCAATGCTACCAAGAAATGACTAAAATATAAAATCTCCTTGGCCTAAAAGATAATTGCCAATGAATGGTGGAGGAATAACAATTAATGCTAATAAGAAGCATCCCAAAAAACTCCATATTACCTTTTTTTTTTCCTAATCGCTTCTTTGGGTAAGGTAGGGTAGGACTAGAGCTGTTAATCGAGCTGAGTCGAACCGAGTATTTGGCTACCGAGCTCGACTCGAGCTCGTTAGGCAAACGAGCTTTAAAATGTGTTCAAACTCGACTCGTCAAATGTACATGTAGCTCGAGCTCGAGCTCGTGCAAATTAATCTCAATAAAATCTATAATTTTCAATTTTTATAGTTTTGACTTCTAAAATGACAAATATGCTCTTTATTAACGAGTTCTAACGAGCTATTTGGATATCAAACGAGTCGAGCTTACTCGGCTCGTTAATTAAACGAGCACATTTCTAGCTCGAGCTCGGCTCGTTTACTGCAACTAATGAGCAGAACTCGAGCCTTATCGAATCGAGCTCTAATGAGTTTTCCAGCTACTCGTGAAATTTAACAGCTCTAGGCAGGACATATAACATACTTGTCACGATTCATCCGTCGATCAATGTCCTAACATCTACCCTGGACTTGGACTATCTTGATTTCATTAGGGTTAATATATATATATAGACTTCGACTATCTTGATTTCATTAGGGTTAATATATATATATATATATATATATATATATATATATATATATAGCAATACCTAACTTCATGTCCCTCGCGGACCTAATCCATAGTCTACTCGATGCCCTATAATTGTATCTATCACCACCTAATTTATGGTGGCCAATCCAACCATTTGGTGCTCTTTAATTTATTTGATTGGATTGGTTGTTTGACATTTTTGTTATTAATAATTAGTCAAGAAAATTTCTTTTATATATATATATATATATATATATACATATTGGGTTTTCCATCTTCCACGAAATAATGGGACAATATACCCAAAAACTAGTGGCAATTCTTCTCTAATAATTTCTTTTGGGATGTCATTATAATACTGTATATCATCTCTTTATTCCCAATAACTATATAGGACACAAAAAGGCTGCATTTACAGCTGGGCTCGGATATATTCCAAAATGATTGGAGCTCCTTTCTTTAACTTGAAATAAAAGTCTCGGCTAAGAAAGAACAATTCAATATTATATACCGCTCGAAACCGACTGACCAGGAAATGCCTCCCCACGCTTCAATATTTCGCTAAGAATAAAAAAATTTTGAGTCATTTTATTAAAAGAAGCCGACGAATGATCGATTTGCATTCAAAACTTTGGGTTTCACATGGAACACCCACCGGAAGCATCTTACTTTTTTTTTTATTTTGTTCAACAAACGGCAATATCAACCGGAAGCATCTTACTACCTGCTGATTTTTTTTTTGTTCCCTCTTGTTCTCTTCTTTAATCATTTTAGTGGATGCCGGAATTGACTTGGAAGGCCTTGCGTAATTTTGATCATTTACCGTTTATTTTATTTTATGTGATTTGTATCCCTGCCCTAAATGAATGCCGGAGGATACTTAATATTTATCTATTTATTTTGAAAAAGAAAAAAAAATAGATATTTATCTGTTTGACCTAATTGGCAAAATGATTTTCTAGATGCTAAAAGTAAAAAATTTAACTCTTAAAAAAACAAAAAAAAAAAAAAGGAAAAGGAAGAAGATGGACGGGAGAGAAAAGTTGGATTGCATGATAAAATGAGGGGAATTGTAAGTCGGAGATCTTAAATTTAACACCTTTCACCTAAAAAAAAAAAAAAGAAAAGAAAAGAAGGGGGACGGGGTAAGGGAGAGGTGGGTCATGGGGTGTGTAATTGATCTAATCATGTCATATGTGCAAGCCAGATATCAAAACCTGCAAATTCATCTTTCTCGCAAGATTTTAAGTTTCAAATCTCAAAAGCCAGAACTAGTAACATAAAAATAGCGATCTCTCAGCATAATTACACCCTTTACTGTGGGCACACACACCAAAAAAAAAAAAGAAAAAGAAAAGAAGCTTTAAAGTGAAAGGGATGGTTTGCCCACGCTGTGGTAATAATGATGGTATTTGTTGAGGTGGGTCTTGTTAATTATTCATGCCCCCCGTGAAAAGTAAGGCGCAACGGTAAATTGTGAGGTGATGATCCTCCATCTCGGCCACATTTTTCAGCTTGTGGTGGCGAGTTAAAGTTTTAATTAATTAATTAAAGACATTATTGTTCACAATCATATTCCCGTGTTTTTTTTTTTAAAAAAAAATTTTACTTATGCACCAATTTCCAATTCCATGTTCATCTCCAACAACTTCTACCAAATATTTGGATGGAATATGCTGCGGTGGGCTTTGAATCTTATCGTATATGATGACTAGAGTATTTTCTTTAATTTATGTTCTTCAACTTGAACAGAATTGATTGTGAACTGATGATCGTTTTGTTTATCCCGCAAGGAATCGACGAGGTATTCATCCACACTACTTTTACATTCATTCGTTAACTAATTCTTCAGTTGGCTTAGCTAAAGTATGAAGAATCAATCAACGAGTGAAAAAACAAACAAACAAACATTAGAAATCAAAGTCGTGTGGAAAAATCAAGTCGTGTCAAATGCAATGAATTCTTTATCATAACATGTTGCGTGACGAGTTATATGAAAGCTTTGTAAATGTTGAAAAGGTAATTCGGAAGGGACTGAATCACCTATCAGATCTAACGAAGTGCACTACATGCATGCCGATTTAAATTTTTTAAATAGAGCCACTTTAGTATAGTATGACAAATTGCTTTTCAACTAATCAAATTTTAATGCATTGATGGTGTGTATGCATATCAAGTCGGTCAAAAGTGGGGAATACAAGTATTCATCAAAACGAAGTCGTACTTTTGCACAGAGGAGATCAACCCGGAAGGATCCAAAATAAAATAATGCAGTCCGAAATCAAATCCGCAGCTACTAAAAGACGTTTGACTTTTGTGCCCTGGGATTCTTTCTTCTTCAGCGCTCCATCCATTTATGATTTATAGCATTCTGATCACAGATTTGAACAAACAGATCATGGCATCCACCACCAATACCCTGTACTATATTAAGTTATTAACCATCCTCACGAGTCCGATCAGAAGCCCCCACCGCCCCGGATTTGGGATGGTGGGAGTACAATACGGCTAGTAAAAAGTAATTTGCATCGTTTTTTTTTTTATTGTAAAAAAATTATTATAGCAATTACATATATATATATATATATAAAATAAAAAAATGATTAAAAAATGTGTTTATGAAAAAAAATTACAATTCAAATAAAGCCAATGAAATCCTAAAAAATTTTTCTTCTTCATTCTTTTATCCGTAGAAGTAGTAGTAGTAGTACGTTTTTCCTTTTATATTTCATTCGTTTCCCGCTTTTTTCTTTTTCTTTCTTGAAAAAGAACAAATAAATTAAAAAAAAAGAAGAAAAAACTAGTATGGTAGTACTACATAAGAAATCAACAAACGAAAAATAAGAGGAAAAGACAACCTAGAATAGATCAAAATTCCAAATGTCAAACACAAGTTCTTCCTGTTTCACTGCACCCGGGACCCACAGGACAGGACCGAAATCTCCATCATCTTACTTTACTTTTCAAAGTTGGTACCAGGTCCAGGACATTATTAGATTGATAAATCACAAATCCTCCTTTTCTGGCTTTCCACTCTAACTCAACTCTTCTGCTCCAGTTTAAAGCCATTTACAGCAGAATCAAACCCAAACAGATGAATTCCGACCGCCTCCAGCTTTTGAGTCTTTACTCCTCACTCCTTCACGCAGTTCCCATGCATTCTCATTTGCTTTCCCACTGCCAACGGAAAAGCTACTATGTCACCTCGGATTACTATTAGCAGCAGTATAATTTTTTTTTTTTTTAGTTTTGTCCCTTTTTTATTCCCTTTTGTTTAAATTTTAGTTCTACTGGTATGGCAGTTTCTGACATTGAAGCTGTGGTTGAATTCTTGAGGAAAAATGGATTTTCAGAGTCTGAATCAGCTCTTATGGAGGATATTTGTGACAAATCCCAACTGGGATCCTCGGATTTTCAGAGATTTTTGTTCCCAATGGTGCCTCCACTTCCCCCGGTTAAAATTCCGGCCCCCGCAGCTAGGTGGTTGCCTCTGGTCCCTGGTGGAGGCGATGCTGATGATGGTGGTGGTCATCAGCTGAGTTCTCCTTCTTCTGATGATGATGACGAGGAGTTTGTCAGCTTGGCTTCTTCTACTACTGAATTGTGTTCTTCAGGTAGTGATTCTAATTTTTTAACTGCTGCCAGTGATCTTGTGGATTTTCCTTTCTCTGACTTATTATAAAGTTCTTGTTAATTTTGCCATGTATAATTTTATTGTTTCTCTTTTTATCTTGATATGTGTTGTCTGTTTTATTTGGGAACCGGGATCTTTGGGAGAATTTTGTCTTTTTTTTTTTTTGTGTAATTTAGTTAGCTTTTAAATCGATTATTAGCTTTTAATAGTCTCGTTCTTGTTTTCTCCATTAATTGATTGAAGAATAATTTTTGTTCAGTAGTTGACAGCTAGATTGCTCCTTGCGTTGTTCCCTCTGCATTTTGGAGTTTTTCTTCATTCCCTTTCCTCCTCTCTCGCTGAACTAAGTATGTGGAAAAATTTATGTCTTGCTCCGTCAATTATGTACTGTAGTCATTAAAGCAAAAGCATACCAAATTAGGCAATGAAATCATGCGTTTCTGCAGTCTAATCAAGGACTTTAGGTAAATTCCCAATTTGATTTTTCATTGCTACATGAGAGGGAGTATTTTCTTGCTTGTGTTTCCTCTTATAACTTCGCAACATCCACTGAACTCCTCCTTTTAAGTTTAAAAATTTTTCTCCAGTTCTGCTTGGCTATCCAGTGCAATTAATGCAGCATTATGTAGCTGGTGTCTATTTTTTTCTTTTCTAAATCAGCATTTTGTTCCCTGGCATTTGTATGTTGACCCGAGCTTTATATTATCATGCAAGTCAGAGGTCTCATGAGCCCTGAACACCAAAAACCTGTGACTATTGCTATTCTTTCCTAAGAAATGGTGGTTCCTTTTTCTTCTGGGAAGGGGTGTGGATGTGAAGGTAGAAATGGTGAATATTTGGAGATCGTATCTGATGCATGCTTTTTTCCTTTTGCAGACTTCACAAATCCATACGGGATTCATACTACCACAAGGCCAAGTTCTCAAGCTTCATCTGATGGGATGTCTCAATTTGGTACTGCACGAGATTATCATGAGTTTGATATGCAAAATGACTTATACTGGTACAAAGAGAAAGATGAAGACTATGCTATGCCTCCCCTCTTTGGGATCTCAGACTTTGATGCTGACCCAAGCGAGGATAAGTTTGTCATGACTGTAGAGACAGGGAAGCACAGGGAGAATGAGCTTCGTCTGAACCATATATCTGAAGGGTTTCAATCTGAAAGTAGCAGTCATTACTATGATAGACAATGGCCAATAAACTCAAAGGAGAGTGGGGAAAATGAGGTTATTAAAGATTATTATGATTTGGAAAGAAATATACAACTTGAAGAAAATTTTAAGAAGGGAGAGGAAGGTTGCATGGGTTATCAATGTTCAGGCACGCTTTGTGCTTGCTGTGGTGGAGCAGGGGCAAATCATATTGAGGATCCTGCAGATTTTGGAATTCTTAATCTTAGTCCTAGTCAAGAGGCATCTATTGGATGTGATGCAAACTGTTCTGTCAAGAATAACACAAACTATTCTGTGAAGAGTAGCTCTATGAATGGCTGGGTTGGAGAACTGAAAAGTAGTGATGACTTTCAAACTCACATCATTGAGGAAGATTACCACCTGGGTGAAATCGAATCTAGGAATCATGAAATGGATGGAAAAATCTGTGACCCTGATCCCTCGGCTGATGAAGAGATTGGCGCCCCTTCTGATGAGCTTCTGATGTATGAGACTAAGGAAGATGATTATGAAGTATTCAGTCTGAGAATCATACACAGGAAAAACAGGTTTGTAAGTCCTTCATTTTTTTTTTTCTAGATTTTGTCTTTGTCCCCGGATATTGATGCTGAGCTTGCATACTCTGTGTTTCTCACTTTGATGATGAAGTGCTAATCCAATGTGAGAAATGACATAATGTAGACTTATTCAGCTAGTACAAAAAGCACTTGCATTCTGTATTAGTCCTTAATTGAATCGATTTTTCTAATTTTAGTTTCCCGGTCCTGTAATGGTTGTTATAGTTTGTCTTGTGCAGGGTTGAATTGTAGCAAACAGTAGTACTCATTTGTTATGCCATCCACAGGACTGGATTCGAAGAAAACAAGGACTTTCCCATTGTTCTAAATAGTATTGTAGCTGGTAGATATTATATCACTGAGTACCTTGGTTCAGCCGCTTTCAGTAAGGTTGCTCAGGCACATGATCTTCATACTGGAATGGATGTTTGCTTGAAGATCATAAAAAATGATAAGGACTTCTTTGATCAGAGCTTAGATGAAATTAAACTTCTGAAGTTTGTAAACAAGCACGATCCTGGTGATGAGCACCATATATTGCGCCTTTATGATTACTTCTACCATCAGGTGTGCATCAAAGACAGTTTCTCAGTATTCTTACTTTCTTAGAATCTTGTTAGATTTATTTACTAGCAGTTTTTCTCTGATAAGGCATGGCAGATTAACAAAAATGTCTCTCCCTTTCCTTTACTCATCTCTGTAGTGATAAATCAGTATGAGTTTTCATCTATTCTTAGATACTCATAAGAGGGATTTTCGGCATGTATTTTGCCTTTTATGTGGTCAAATAAAGAAGTTTTCCCTTACAGTTCAACATTTATATTTCAAAATCGCTAAACACAAGTGTTATGAGTTGTTCACTTTTTTCCTACCTCCAGAGATAAACAAAATGATGTTTAGTTGATCCTCCATGCGCCAGCTTTGATATTTACATGGTCCATAACCATTGAATTCATGGTCTATATTTGTGTAGTGCTTACAGACATGATTTAACATCTTTGTCCAGTTGATCTGCTTCACCTTATCTGTTTGTCTTTCTTAAATAGGTAGACTTCCTCCCGCATTATATGCTCAAAACCTATTTGGATTTTTTGAGGTCATAAATAAAAGACTTCTGATAATTAATCATCTGGTAACATCGCAGTTGGCAACCTTGATTTTCATAGTTGGATCTTTTCTTTAAAAGTTGAGATTTTTTATGTTCTGACCTTATGGAAGCAGTTTATGCTCCATCATACTACCAAAGGGCTATCACATTTAAGAACTTGTCTCCTGAAAAGTCTCTCAAGGGGTTAGATGTCAACTATTAATTTAGTGCAAAAACAGACAATAAGTTACCTAAAGAATGGGGTTTTCCGATAAGCTGTTCAGCTTTTGTTATTAAATCATAATCAAGAGCTCAGATAGTACTTCCTTTTGGCTAGTTTAGTTAAGCTCTTTCAACGCCCAAAACACGTCTTTACCGGTCTTTTTTTCCTACCACACACTGTCAGTCATGCATTTAGCTAAAATTTGAAAATACATCTATCATTCATTTTAAATGAAGCTATCTCAATGGTTCTTTTTGGTTCTTATTATCCTCTTTGTGATTACCTACAGGAACATCTATTCATTGTATGTGAACTTCTACGAGCAAACTTGTACGAGTTCCAGAAATTTAACCGAGAATCTGGTGGAGAGCCATATTTTACATTGAGCAGACTGCAGGTTTGTTTTATTAGAGCTATAATTTGAACTGATTCAACTATCAGTGAACTTCTTTTCAGAGGATATTTTTTAAGCTGAGTTGGAGAAATCCCAAAATGAATATTTTCCAATTTTTACAGGGCATTGCTCGGCAATGTTTGGTGGCATTAGAGTATTTGCATGGCTTGGGAGTAATCCACTGTGATCTGAAGCCTGAAAATATTCTTATTAAAAGTTATCGAAGATGTGAGATAAAAGTCATTGATCTTGGAAGCAGTTGCTTTCAGACGGATAACTTGTCCCTATATGTTCAGTCTCGTTCTTATAGGGCTCCTGAAGTCATCCTGGGGCTATCATATGACCAGAAGATTGATCTTTGGTCACTTGGTTGCATACTGGCCGAGTTATATTCTGGGGAGGTATTTGTTTGATTCTTATTTTATCTGTTTGGCTGCATTTTGTACGTTATGTGGTATGCTCAGAGTGGGTCAGCAAGGAAATTTCTTTTACTTTATTCTGAAACTTTCGAATTCTTTTCCTTCTGACTGAGAATTGGATTGAGTTTTGTGCACTTGTTCCTCACAGCATAACTGTTTTCCCAGGTGCTTTTCCCGAATGAAGCATTAGCATTGTTGCTTGCACGTATTATAACAGTGCTTGGTCCTATTGACATCGACATGTTACAGCGGGGACAGGAGACACACAAATATTTTACGAAAGAATATGACCTTTACTATATAAACGAGGTTTGTTATTTGCAATGCTATCTCCATCTACATTGTCATGTGTTACCCTTGCAAATTATTGAAGTTTATAGTCTCACTGAACTTTGTCCAGATTTCTAGATTAGGCCTGTTAGACTAGTGCCCCTTAATCTAGGGGTGGAGGAAGAGACCTTAGAACAGATAATACATCCTCATTCTTTCAGTTTCAGAGGAACTTTATGAAACATCATCTTCTGTTTGCGCTAGATTGCGATCCAAGAAGTCTTTGAGATGCAAATCTTTGTACCTATTAGAAAAGTGGTTCTTTTTTTTTTTTTTTTGAAAAAAAAGGGCTTTATACTTTTCAGGTATAGAGAAGCCTAGGTATGATGAGGTCAAGTTCCATGTCAAACTTGTGACTTGTACAGGACAACATAACAGTTACACGGAAAAGAAACAAAGCTGCATATAGTTTGTGGTGCAGTAAAGTAGTTTAGGTATTGCCCTACAAGAACATAGATTTTATTCCATCTTCTCCCATCTTAGGAACCCAGTTAACACAAGTAAGGGCGGTCACTCAATGTGGAGACAACAAATTAAAAGTATGGTTCTAAGCATGTTTTCAGTCCTATCAGTTGGTCAATGGTGGATCATACAAGTCTTTGACCATAGAAGTCTTTGATGAACGATATGTGGTCAAAGACTTCTATTATCCGTCATTGACAGATAGGATTGCTTGAAACATTGATTATTCATTTTTCCCCTAACTTTCTTCTAAAACTTGTTCTGACTTTGCATATTGACGTGGTCGTAGGAGACTAATCAATTGGAATACATAATTGCTGAGGAGTCATCGTCATTGGAGCATCATCTGCAAATTTCTGACCCTCTATTTTTAAATTTCATAAGCAAATTGCTTGAGATTAATCCTGAGAGGAGGCCAACAGCAAGGGAAGCATTGGGCCACCCCTGGCTGTCTCAAGACCTGTCATCCTAGTCCCTGTCCCGAGTCCTGAAATAGTTGGTCATTTATCTCTTGCTTGTATCTTTACTCAGCACAAAAGGCTCACTTCACTTACTCTGATTGGGTCCGTAAATATGTGGTTGCATTTCCAATTTGTATAGCGGGTGTTGGGCATTAGTGGTTTTGCTTGGTTCCTTGGGAGTCTTTGCTTAAAAAGGCTGCAGGGAATTGCTTTTGGGGAACGGCAAGGTGTTGATATTCTTTTTTAGATCCTGTAGTTTCTCATGCATAGATCATACTGTCAAAGCTACAAAGGATTTTGATGTTCATAATGTATTCATCCACAGCTTGTTAGATTTGTATACTATATCTTCAGCAAATAAGAGTGCGCTGGATTGAATGGCATTGGCAACTGAATTCCCACTTTTTTGTTGGATTAGTTGTGACCTTATTGTTTGTGGAGTGAACTTGAAAGTAAAAGTCAAGCTACTGCTGGAGGCACTTGTGGTTAAAAATCAGAATGGCTGTATCTAAGTTGGTTCTGCATTAATTATGAAGAACTGAAGCTGCAATAAACAAATAGCAGAACAAATCTCTTGCCAAGATTTTACGAATGCTGTTTTATATATATATATATACATGTGATGTTTTCACAGTGGTATAACTATTTTTGGGACGGCTTATGACTTTTCGAAGACGCAAATAATTAAAGAACCAACGGGGGTATCTGTTTCAAAAGAACGTTGTAGATCGAGATCCCAAGCACGAAGACAATTTGATTTGAGGAATGCCCAAAAACCCATTATTTGGAGAACAATTTGTTGAAGTAAGGCTGTGTGCCCGACATTTTAACAACACGTTTCTGTAGTTTACTGTTTGGAAGTTGGGGCGGCGATTGAATCTGAAGTTTGCAGTACCAGGCAGCCGTACCAAGGACGTAGAATTATTATTCATATCTCCAATGATTTTCGGAACCTTTCTTTGAAATTTGAATTGAAACATTCCTATTCATGATTACATATTCTAAGTTTGGTAAAAGTCAACGTTGCCTCTTTTTTTTTTTTTTTTTTTTTGGAGTCGGCTTCAAACTTTAAAAGAAAATAGGGGCCACTTGAGGGTCAAGGTTCTCCTAATCACGCAATTATTATCCCAACCAATTAAATTGGATAAAAAGTAAACATGCCAGTATTACAAAATTAGAATAGGCTTCTAATTGACAAATGTAATCATATGACGCCTGTAGTGTTACTATCCAAAACTGTTTCAGTTATTTTACCACAGACTTTATTTATTTATTTTTTGTGTAAGTGGAAGGACTCGAACTCGAGATCTCTTGCTTACATTCCCTCCCCCCGTACCATCCAACCCAACTCTTCCCCTCCCCCTTTTTTTTTAGTGTAAGCGGAAGGATTCAGACCCGAGACCTCTTGCTTATACTCCCTCTCCCGTACCATAGACAACGAATAGCTGATCAGTTAAGATTGTGTAATAGAGTTAGGGATGTAAACTGGTCTAATTAAGTTAAACATTTTAGTGTTTAAATTTGTTTGATTATTTTAATGAATATGAAACTCTGTTTAAGCTTGGTTTCTTTATTTATTGAATCTAGCTCGAACGAATTTTTATCGAGTCAAACTTGAATTTAAGTTCTAGTTGATTGAAATTTTTACAATATAATATCCAATTTAATACTAATCAAACTAAGCTGGAATCGAGCTTGAAAGTTGATAGAATATAAAATTATGTTCAAATTTATCTTTGACTAGTTGGCGGATCAAGTTTAAATGAACTCTTATCCAATCGAGTTCAATTCGAGTATTTAGTAGTTTTGTTCATCTTTCAATTCTAAATAGAGTTAATCCCCCATTCTTTCTCCTCACTTCCTAAATCTCACTTTTTTCTGCTTAAGGGAAAAAAAATATTGGGTGATAGAGGAGTTAAAAGTAATTAAAGACAAACAAGAAGTAATTGGTGCAAGAATACAATGATGGGCACGCTTTAACGTGACTGTTTTTAGAATTGGTGCACATTGAAGTGTTGACTACGTGCATAATGACTTGCATTGTTTGACCACATTTTTGCATTAACGCACAGTAGTGCTGAGAACTTAAATATTACAAATTTCACAGTTTCTAGAAATGAAAATAAGTTTTATTTCTTCTTCAAGCTACAAAGTACAATTGCTGCTCATACAACAATTGAGTTTTTCTAACGAATGCTCAATCAGTATTCTCTAACACACCTAAATTATACTCAACCTACCAAGTAAATGCACATTACTTTATTAATTATTACCACTCATTATATCTATACATACTTTTTTTAATTAACTTCCCTTCTCTAAAAATTCAGCACCTCAACTGAATATCCAATGGACAAACATTCATTGGACAGATCCTCGACAATTGCAAGTAAGCCGGATAAATGGACTTGTAATTAGAGGAAAGTATTTGTGCTGCTAGTAAGCAGACAGTCTTCTTTTTTGACCTACAATTGTAACAACGACTGCTAGTGCTAGTACTACTTCTTCTTCTTCCGGGATGCCCCATCAAACAAGTTTGCCGTAAAAGAAGAACAGAAAACGAAGCGAATTGTCAGAGAAAAAAGGGTGCATATATCAGATGCAGTAAATGCTAGTAGTGAATGCTGAAATGATAGAGTTCTGTTTTACCGGGTGCAGGTGCGCTCACGCGCGATTCGTTGCATCCTGAGGCAAGTAAACGATAGTAGTGCCTGTTTTTTGGGGGCTGGGGATCTTTAAAATTCTGAAATAGCCTCGGTTATGGGAGGAGGCAGGGACAAAACAAAACCCTCCAACGATGGAAAGATTGTCCCTTCTCTTCTCCTCTTATTGGCGGATGCAGTCCCTGACTCCGCCTTTTTTTTAACTTTTTCTCAGACGCCTCTTTTTTATCGTCAAGCGCGTGAGCTCAAATGATTTTTTCCTGATTCTGAAAATATTTTGTCCTTTTCTTTTTAAATTAGTTCCAATTGAAAGGTAGGGGGCTACAATTACTTGTATTTTCGTTTTTACTTCCTTGACTCAAAGTAATTTACTTAACATTTAGATGATCCCTTTTCGATTGTTTATCGGACCCAAAATTTAAAAAAAACACTCTTTTCAATGGAAAAAGTAGGGCTGCAAACGAATCGAGACGAACCGGCAATTTTCAAGCTCGAACTCGACTCGAATCAAGTTGAGCCGAACTCGAGCTCGAGCTCGAAAAAAATAAAAAATAATTATTTTATTTTAAAAAAATAAATAAAATAATATTTTTTTCTTAATAAATAATAAAATATTAAGGATATATACGTAATTTTACTATGAAAATAAAAAATAAAAAAATAATATACGTAATTTTATTATTAAATAAAAAAATATAAAAAAAATATATATATATATATATATATATATATATACTCAAGCTCGCGAGCCTAACGAGCTTAATATTCTGAGCTCGAGTCAAACTGGAGCTCGACTTGAGCTTGACTCGAGCGACTTGTGAGCGACTCGATTCGTTTGCAGCCCTAGGAGAAAGGGACAAAACAAGATCATAATTCCATATGCTATACTTTTCCAACTTCTATTAAAAGTCCATATGCTTGGTCCTTGTCAACAACCAAACAATCTGTCCAGTAAGAAGCAAAGTATTACTTGAGTGCTAATTTAAGAAGAAACCAGCGATGAAAACTCTTCACTTGCACGTGTGACTAAACAAAGCGGGCAATTTTAAATTAATGAAAACGAGAAATAGTAGTGCAAATTAATAGCATAAATGTGAAACAGGGTCGAAGAAATTATTCGTAATTCAAGTCCTCAAATTTGACTAGTGTAATTCATGAGAATTAAATTCATTCAAATAATTAAATATAAATCCTGCAAAAGTCATCCTATTAAAACATAAATTTGATCGGACAAGAACTCAAATTTAATGATGCAAAACACGAACACAATTTTGAGGATGTTTAAGGATTCAAAACTAACCAACTGCTGGATTGCAGTTGAAGAACGGAAAAGAAAGAAAATTTTAAAAGAATCAAGGAGTGCTAAAACGAATCGACTACTACTGGCATAGAACTGAAACATCCAAGCTCCTTGTCCTTTTTCATCCCCCCAAGACACCCTCCCCAAACGCGTGCCATTAACTCTCCCATTTTCCCTTTCTTTTTTTCCTTTTCTCTCTCTCAATCAACACCACAACCACTTCGTCGAGGCACCACCTTGACCACAACTCCGTCGGCACCTGCGCCACCACTGAAAATTATGGACTGAATTCCCAAAACTCCTCACCACACTTCTTATAAGACCCATATATAAACTCCTACTTAACTGGAAAAATAAGATACTAAATATCAAAGAACAAAAATCAGTGAGTCAAAACTCAAAAGCCTTGTATGATGGCGGAGCTGGCTCAATCCGCCGACGTCTACGCGCCGAAGACTATACAAGTTTGGAGAGCACTATTAAACTGGCTGGCTTTCTTCTTCCAGATCTTCGTTCAGATCATCAGAGGCACGCCGTCGCTGACTCAGGTCCTGTCTTACGTTGGCCTGCGCCACTCCTCTCTTCTCTCTTCTTCATCGCCTCAGTTCAAGCCTTTACCTGTCGTCGAGTTACAGGAGCCTGAGCATCCTCCTCCTCCCCTTTCTTCCGCCGTTCAAATTACATCCGGCGCCACCTCTGATGGTGGACTTCTCGATAAGCTCACGGTAGATTCATACTAGTTCCATTTTGTGACTTGAGAACTTCAATGCATTTAATATGGAAGATATATATATATATATATATATATATATATATATATATATATATATATATAGGTGTTTTAGGAATTTTTAGTGTGATCTTTCTCTGGGGATTTATGGTAATTTTGCCTAATTCTTGTGTGAGCGAAGTTAGTTATTACTGTTGGTTGGTCTGGAGCATGATATTTTTATTGTGTTGGGGATGAAATAGTTAACACTTTGCAGAGTTCTTACTGGATCTTTTAAATCTATCATTTGTTTCGGCTGACCTCTTTTTACAATCCTGATGAGGCACAACATGCATGAATTCAGAAAGAGATGCCTTTGTGTTTGAGCTTGGAGTTTGTAGAAACACTTGCGTAAATGGGGTGAAAGTAGAGTTATTCTTGAGAGCTGTTTCTAAGTAAAACCAAAGATTGGATTTTGTGGACTGGAAAAAAGCAGCCCTGAGATTTTTTTTTTTAAGTAAAATTTTCCCTAATCTGGAACCTGAAAGGGTATAAATAATTATACTCCTTATATTTTCCTGCTGTTGTCTGCTGTAGAGTTGTTGACTTTCTTAGCAGATATTTCTTTACAGTCTTTGCCTTTCAGTAAGAGTTTCTGTGCAGTTGTGATGGATGCTGTTTTCAGTAAGTGCAATAGGGAGACGTGGTAAATGCTGTATTACTATATGTTTTCTGTACTTATTTTGAGAAATTTCAATCGCCATGTTAAGATGGTTGCTATGGGAATATACATATCGAGAAAAGGGAGGATGTATGAGTTGTTCTTGTTGCTGGAAACCAAGATAGGAGAATTGAACTTTGAGCTTGGTCTGAATAATTATGCACACTATTTGTGACTTCTTGAGACTTGTATTTGAATAAGAATAGATGTTCGAGGAAAAACTGAGTCAAAGATTATTCCAGTTGAATGGTTGTGTGAATTACCTAGATTTTTCTTGCTTTCGGAGGACCTTAGGTGGCTCAAGCTATGAACTTCTGGTTGCAGGTGGTTCTGGACTTGGATGAAACTCTAGTTTGTGCATATGAGACATCTAGTCTGCCTTCTATGATACGTAGTCAAGCCACTGAGGCTGGGTTAAACTGGTTTGAACTGGAATGCGTATCTTCCGATAAGGTGATCGTGCATGTTCAATTCACACTAAAATAATTCAGAGCAAAATATCTGAGGTGAATGTATCTCATTTTGGTTATGCTTTGATTTCAAGGAAATTGAAGGCAAGCCTAAGATTAACTATGTGACGGTGTTTGAGCGTCCTGGATTGCATGAATTTCTCAAACAACTCAGTGAATTTGCCAACCTTGTATTATTTACTGCTGGCCTTGAAGGTTTGTTCAATACAGGGCAATTTCTTTGATTTTCTATGCTTTACTCTCCTTTTCCAGTTAAATCCTTTTTTTACTGTTTTGGGGATTTTTTTTTTTGGGGGGGGGGGGGTTATTATTGTTGTAGTTGATTGCATTTATATATATAGTTGCTTAAATTAACAGTGCTTTGTGCTTGCACCTTGCAGGGTATGCTAGGCCTCTTGTAGACAGAATAGATGCTGAAAATAGGTTTAGTCTCAGACTTTATCGACCGTCAACCATTAGCACGTAAGTGTAGTAGTGATCTCATTCGACGTGTCTTGGGTAATATGTTTATTATATTATCTTGGGTTAAAGTTACATTAATTTATATGGGAAGAACTTTTGATTGTTCTTAAATCTACTAGTTATACTTGAGAGTCAAGTTGATGTCTGCACATATGTTTGGAAGTATCAAAACAAGTTGACTTCTGTATATATGTTTGGAAGTATCAAAAAAGTAATATAAGAGACTTTTACTCTTCTGGGAAGAAAGAGTTAAAAACTTACTGGAGGAAAAGAAAATGAAGAAGAAAGAAATTACTAAAGCTAAGAACACATATCTAGCTGGCAAAGAAAAAAGAGACCAAAAAAAAATCTGGCTATATATTGTGGGATATCCATCCAGGCTTAGTACAAAACGAGTACTCTTATATCAGTCACTGCAGATGTTCTATCACTCAAAAATAGATGTGTTTTGGTTTTTATCTTGAAAACATTGAATTCTTTCTGATTGATAAAACTCATGATTCATGGTTTAATTGTTACTTGATGCATGATATTTGGGCTATTACAATGCCATACCATGAAGCTTCTTTTAAAATTGCCCTGGAGGTTTCACCTTTAGACATCAAGCTTGTTAATGTAACATGAAACAGTGTATCTTGGACCTCTTTGGTGAACTCCTCTTGGTTTTCTTCTCAAACTAGTGGAATCAATGCTGTGGTTATAATCCTCGACCACTAGTTATTAAGTTTTCTGTTCTTGACTGTTAACTCTTTGGGAGAGAGGTCCTCTTCCACTTTGAGCTTTTGGATGAATTCCATATGGGTGCTTGATGTAGCTGTTGTGATTCATAGGTCATAATAAGGTTGAGTTACATTGAAAGTTAACCATTTAACAGAAGACCTAATTGGGCTAACATATCATGGTCAAAGATGACCTAGCACTATTTCTTTTCCTTCGGAAAGTCACATCAAATGTGGATGACGGCCCAAGATAAAATAGCTTTACATTTTGAATCAAAGTACGCGTCTACGGTTTGATATTGGCACCAGATTTTCTCTGTAAGAGACGTCATGTAAACCATAGGTCTGTGACCAGGATAATGTGCTCATTGATCAGTGGTTAAATATAGGGTAAAGAACACTCAAATTGGGATAAGGTATTCTCTCTGTTTTGGAGCTTGTTTAACTGGTGAATTGTTGGGAGTTAGTATATTGTTGGGATAACGGTATTCTTTCTGTTTTGAAGTCCTTTGACCTTATTGATATAAAAATGTCTGGTGGACATTGTAAGAGATGAACAATTACAGGAAAATGGTCATGTAGGAAGAATGGTTTCTGTGCTTCGAGCTGTTTTTGCAATTACCAGACCCCATAGTTTTCGTGATTATTGTTATTTAGATTTCTTGTTTTCTGTTTAATTGCATAATTACTTTCTAGTATTGGTGAGGTTAATTTTGATCATCATTTAGAGATTTATATTACATTCTTAAAATTTGATGGAACTGGAATATTCAAGGACAAAGCAGCTGAGCTATTTCCAGAACATGTTGTCAAGATATATTGTAAGTCAGCCCAAATTTTTTATGAATTGAGCAGATTTTGGTGATTATATATTGAACTAAAGAAAAATGGTAATAATGGTGGCTCAGAAACTGTCACTGCTCTGATGCATATACACATCTACTTGAGGGGGTCGACTGAGTTTCCTTGGAGCTATAAATTTCAGATTTCCCTGATTTCTGAAGTGTGGGGAATGGATATTCAAGCATTTTGTGTAAAAGCAATTAAACATTTTGCATTTGCAGTTACTTCTCCCTCCCCTTCCATTTAAAGAATTTTGAGCTAAAATCCTTGTGTGGGCACTCGCATGTCACGTGTGTTAATACATACTAGAGACATGATGTTGTGAGTTTGTATGGATCTTAGTTAGCTCACAGTTCATTAGTCTGCTGTATGTAGGGATGACATCAGGTAACATTAAGCTATGTCAATTTTATTTTATCTTCTTTGATTTTATATTATTTTAGCACTTGTGTTTGGGTGTTAGAGAGTTCTAGTTTTTCGGGTAGTAATTGTCTCCTCCAATGAGAATCCACAGAGCACTGAGAGGTCAGTGATTTGTCGATAGATATGGAAGATCTATCTTGATATGGAGCAAGCCTGATGGTGAAAGTTACTATTCTTTGCAGGTCAACATTCTTAAGCGAAGTTCACTAAGCCGATAGTTGACAAGAAATAGAGCATGGTTTTTGGGGGCAGTCATTATTTTTCTCTAGCTAAGATTTTTTGGCATGGTAACACAACTATTCGAAAAAGTTCTTGAAGCAAATTTCGATGGTATCTATCTTACTGTGCCACCATTATTGTATGAACAATGTATTGGACTAAGTTGACCAGTTTGAGAGTCCTCGTTCATGTTCTGCTTGATGCTCAAACGACTTCAGACGCTCTTTTATTAAGGAATTAAAAGAATATTAGTAGCTTTCTGATTTCATTTATTATTTGGTGCAAGTATTCTATCAACAAGAAAATGCTTTACATGGGGGGAATTGCTACTAGTACATTCGGGATATTGGTTGGTTAAAAGTTTGGATCTTCTTGTTGAGGATCCATAGTGTATTCATGCTTTTTTGCTGATGTTGAAGATTGATCGTGTTTTCATGTTTTGGATGCTGGATATGTTGCAGGGAATATAGAGAGCATGTGAAGGATTTGTCATGTGTATCAAAGGATTTGTGTCGAATGGTTATCGTTGATAACAATCCATTCAGTTTCTTGTTGCAACCACTAAATGGTATTCCATGCATACCATTTTCAGCAGGGCAACCGCAGGATGAACAGGTACCATTGATTACAGTAGTTGGATAAAAACTTTTGTCAAACTATGTCCACTGGGTGAGACGCACGCTAATTTAAACATGCACATGCTCATCAGCTTTTGGAAGTTATCCTTCCACTTCTCAAGCACCTTTCTCAGCAGAAGGATGTAAGGCCAGTGCTGTATGAAAGGTTTCATATGCCTGAATGGTTTCAAAGACATGGGATTCCTGCATCTTGGTGGGCAAACTATGAAGGCATTGTTAAAAATTGAGATAGTTTATTATTCCTGGATGCACCTGGAAAGTAACTCTTTTAGAAGGGCAACATCTCTTCCCACGAAGAGTGAAGTTTTGTATAGCAGCATTTTGTGCAGAGCAGCAGCTTCGAATTTTTCACAGCCGCTTCACAGAGGTGTCTCCAACGGATGATGCACATACTGCGATTCTGGAAACTAAGATTCTTGTGTAACTCTGGTCATAGCTTTCAATTCATGTGGCATCTAATGTACTCGTCAGATGTTGTACACTGTATTCTAGGCAATAATTATTTGCATGTTAGCAGTATTCTTCTGTACAGAACCTATCATTGGATGCTACTTTTAGTTGTCAAGAGTTGTTTATTTAGTACAAGTTAGCTTGTGCCGTTGAAACCAGATTATTGTTGCATCCTCACTTAGTCTTGCAGAGATGTAATTCATCATCTGTCTGCTTGCCAACTCGATTAGTAATAGAAGGATGCATCCAATGCATTTTGGTATGCCTAACTCGTCTGTTCGCTTTATGGGAAAGGTCAGGTAGACATTGAAGAATGCCATGTTTGCTGCATGATTAAAAACTTTTTCACCAAGTCAAGAGGAATAAGGATAGATTTTCTGGACATCGGCAAATTGTGAAATGATGATATCAAATCGATTTAAAGAAAGTTTCAGACGAGAAACTGGTGTCATTAGTCGCCCGGCTTCCATGTTTCGATAATCACCATACATCTTCAGTTTTCCGTCCCAGAAAAGTACATCATTTCTTGAAGAAACGTAAACTGATGGATTTCTGCCTGGAGTTGAGGGTTGCCAGCTAAATACCGAGCAAATGAAGAAGTGGTATGCAGCAAGAAAACAGCCCAACGTGACCTGGTGATCCCCGGTACAGATAGCTAGGCTATTGGGCAATAGGCTCGTGATCAACAATAACTGAGGATAAGGATTTGCCAAAGAGTCCGACATCATGATTGTGTCTCAAACCCAGACTATCACAAAATGGTTGATTAACCTTTCTACAACAGCCCCATGTTCCTTCCTAAAAGCCCTTCATGTTCAGCCAGAATCGAAAGCATGGACCAATACATTGTTCAAGAACTTCTAACACGCTTTTGTTTTACTAATCATGTTTAGGTGGACCCCAACAGAGCGCTGGCCTGTTATTAAAGTCGGCAAATTAACAGAACATTCCATATTTCTTTAATTCAAGATCATAATCTGTTTCGTAAGCACGTCTGAACAATCTAATCTGTCACCCTCAAAAAAAAATCTAATCTGTTCAAGAAGGGAAGTTTCTTTGATTTTTGAAACATCCCAGATCATCGCGAGGTAAGAACAGAATCCCAGGCAGATAGTTTTTTATCGACACAATTTTTTAAGTTGAAAAATGAAATAGCTTTATGCATTGTCATCTAAAAATCATGGTACAGCTGCAATAACCTGTCAATGTTGTTCTTGAAGAAGTTTCTCTCTCACATGAACTACGAAGGCATCAAATAATTATGGTTATGGTGGTTAGTCTCATGGTTTGTATATAATAGAAGCCCAATTGAGTTGTTAAAAGAAGCAAATATGACTAATCGAGCAGGGATGATTGCCATAAAAGGCAAGTCTGTCCTATGCTAATTGGAATTGGTGACTAGTTGATGAAGAATGAGCATCGGAAAAAAAAGAAAAAAGAAAGCTTGATTCATGTTTTAGTATTCCAATGGTCAACACGGAAGATAAAATGATGAAAAAAGAAACGTCCAATGTACATCATTTGCTTTTCAGATCAGGAACTCAATTATTTTCTGATTCAATGCATATTTTAAGAAACCGAAAAGCAGAAAGGTTAGAAGACATAAAAGAGCAAGGGTCATAACCAACTGCTCCAACAACTCGAAGTTGCATACTTCTCAGAGTTGTATTCCAGCAAGAAAGCATACATAATTTGACCCCATTTGCATTTTAACACTGCTGTTCCAAGAAAGCCTCCAAGGAGCATATAGCCACCACGAATGTTCTTTGTTGTGATCCTTTTTTCTTCCGTCTCTTTGATTTTCTATGGTGTGCCAGATCTAATTAAATTATTTCCCTGAAATTGCTGCATGGCACGTACTACCAATTAACACTCCATTTGTTTGAAGCCCTGCTTTTATTTAGGAAGTTAGCCTTCTTTTATTTTCCCCAGAAGCCCGGGTCGGGTGGCATTGAAAAAAAGAACAACCCACAGGAATGAGGAGGAAGGCTTTTTGTGCTTGGGAGGTCTAGCAAATTTCAGTCATGAAATTCAAAAGCAAAGGACAGGAGCAGTTGTATGGATCCTCAAGAGTTCTGGATTAAGAATTACCTTTTTCTTTGACGACGATTGATTGGATCCCTAAGGGTCAAATTTGCTCCCCTAGTTGAATATTAGCGAAGATTAGAGTATACATTGAACTATTTGCTGTTCAGGTTCTTGATAGTGAAAGAATTCACTCCAGTATTTCTATCTTTGACTTATTTTATTCTCTTTTATCCTTATAATTGAAATTGAAAGGGTAGCATTAATTATCCTCACAAAATTTTTACTTTCAACCTACAAATATGTGAAGCTATAATCTATATATTTTCTTACATAAACAAAAATTCAAATTAAGACAATTATTATTATTTTGAGAAAGGATAACACTGTCGATTACCTTAATGCATGTAGTCTAAAAGCCAAAGAAAACAATCATAGATGTGGTCTCAGACTTCATACACGGCAAAGACCATAGATGGCAAATGGACAGCAAAATGATTGGTTCCATGGCATCGCAAATAAAGCTAGAGGCAATTGAATTTGAGCCCCCTTTGTAGTTGCTCCATCCCCCATATATGTGCTAATTGTTATTGTTTTTCAGGCAATTGGGTGGAACGGGCCATTTGCTGATTTTAACACTAACTGTTGTACTCAATCGGGCACGCTAGGAGCAGTGGTGGGTAGCCGGTACTCCTTCTCTTCCCCTAAACACCATACTCCACTTGGAACATGAACTTGGCTCCTACCAAAGAATTTAAGTCCTGGTGGGTGTCACTTGCCACAATATATGTGATTTCATCAGCTCAAATCTATACGGATGCGTAGTGCACCGTCTAGTTCGATTTCGATTGTGACTCAATTCTCGTCGATTCTCTCGTTGATTCAGTTGGACCCTTCTTTAAATTAGATTAAAATAGAAGTAGAGAATAAATAAATAACGAATGATAAAAAAAAAAAAAAAAAAAAAAGAACCTGGTTCCTTATTAAAGTGGAGAGCACTTATTTTGGAATGACAATAAATGATTTTCACTTTTTTTTTGGAATTTAACCTGAATTTTCGACGAGTGGAAGAATACAAACACCAAAAGGAAACTGCGAAAAAAGCTTGAAGAAGAAATATATTTACTTGTAATTCCATGTTGATTTGTTGAATTGGTTTCTCAGTAGGAGTAATACGCAGCCTTCTTTCGGACGTTCGTGTTGATTTCTCAAGTCTTGAGTCATGCAATTCAATTTCAATTCGTTAGCCATCTTTCTCATTTTCCCCGGAGAAACGTTCCAAGAAATTCCTCTTCATCGGCTGTTTCCATTTGCCAATGACCCGATCAAAGGAGATGAAATGTAATCCACTGGCTTGCTGGAGTTTCCTAGAAAATCCAGTGCACCTTTTCTTCCTGTTATCTTTCAGCTGTCCCTCTCAAACTTTTTGCCCCTCTCTCCCCTCCCCCCACTCCCACCCCTTTTTTTTATTGTTGCAGGGATAACTTTTTTATTACTTAATTTATCATATTTAACAGGGAGGGGTGTCTAAAGAACCGTTATATAGATTCGGCTAGATTAAAGAGGTATTTTGATACTTTTTTTAAAAAAAAAATTCACAGTAGATGAGATTCCTGATCTACTACACAAAGAGGGATTTAATCCCTGTTTGATAACCGCTAAGCCAAAACTTAGCAGTTCTCCCACCCCTTTTTAAAAGCAACATTCTTTCGATTTGCCGGAAGACCATTTACATTCATTTAGAGTCTATACACAATTACTTAATCAACATTTAATCACGTAATAAATATTAGGATTTTATTTGAGTAAATCTTATATATACTAACGGTGTATACACTATCACGGTTGGATATACGACACATATGCAAAATTTGAGTTTTAAATTCAAATTCAGATTGTGTATTATGCATTTAACGGTAAAAGTGTATACACTGTCAGTGTATAGAAGATTTATCCATTTTGAGTAAATCTTATATACACTGACTATGTATACACTATTATAGTTGGATATATGACACATACGTAAATTTTAAGTTTCGAATTCAAATTCGAATTATCTATCATACATCTAACGGTGAAAATGTGTACACTGTCAGTGTATAGAAGATTGACCCATTTTGAGTAAATCTCGTATACACTAACAATATATATACTATCACGATTGGATATACGACATATATGTAACATTTGAGTTTCAAATTCAAATTCGGATTACATTCAACAGTCAAAGATATATTTTGTAAAAGATGCACCAAATTTAAGCTTGTTTCTTTTAGCAGCCACAAAGCTGAGGCTATCTATATTCACTTTTAATTTTTAGGCATGAAGCTCATGTTACATCAGGGCTGAGACCATGCAAAGAAACTCGTGTTATTTGAATTTGACCGCTTAGTTCCTTACATTTGAATTTCAACTTTAGTAAGTATAACAGCCCATCATTTATGTTCTAACTTAAGCCCGTATTAAATCATTGAAAACCCCCCAATTAACGACACACCCTAAAATTGGTCAATATTTTACTTTGATTTCTGCGAAGTTACAATGCAACACACCATAAAGTGAAAAGATAAACAACGCGGGCCTGTAACACTGACCAGTGACCGCCACCTAAGCCGGAATAGTATTTACAAGGTAGTTACAATTGGAAATATTTTTTTTGATTGTATTTTTTACACTTGGGAATTTCGTATGACTGCAAGGCTATTGTATTTTTTTACATCATACGTGTTGAGATATGCCAATTTCTCTACAAATTTTTTTAGATTGTTTTTGATATTAGAATAATTTAGTTAGTAGAAGAATACATCTTGTTATCAGGATATATGTTTTTCAAAGATCATATTGGTTTTCTAACAAAATATTTTAGTTAAGATTTGCTAGTAGAAAATTATGTTTTGTTGAGATTTTATAGGATAATTATTAGTTAGATGTTTTGTTAATTTATTTGATGTAATCACTATAGATAGTAAGTTGATGAATGAATAACATAAGTTCATTTTCCAGCTTCATACAAGTTTCTTATAAGTCATTTTTTTGCAACACTAATAAATACTTTTTTTTTTACAAGTTTCATACAAGATTATTTTTCTAAAAATTTTTTTTTTGTGTACATTAACTTCATACTACATAAATACAAATACTTTTGTAAACGCACGTCAAATATACCACACCAATAACATCTAATACCAATCATAATTACCTCAAATCCATTTACTAAAACCGTTGCGAAGAACGCACATGCCTACGTGGAAGCCCCTAACTTGTCTCTCGTATCGCACATGAGTTTCAGCAATGTGGACCCACATGCACACGTGTCCGAATAACAATGCAGTTCTCGTACAACATGAAACACAGCTTAACATTTTCCCCCTCAGAATTTTATGCAGTTGAACAAAGAGCCCCTTCCAGTCTAAAAAACAGAGTAGTGTAGCAACAATTGTCTAAGCTTTTGCAATTCCGGCCTCTCTCTCTAGGCCTCCCACCAAGTCCCATCCCCTCTCTCTCTCTCTCTCTCTGCCAAAAAAAAAAAAAATGAGGTGGGACTGGAGGGCCTTAACCACCCTTTAGATGAGTCCCCCACCTTCCGCCGCCACCATCGCCACCGCCATCATCATAACTACCAGCCTTATATTCACCGTCACCAACCCACCTCCCTCAGCCTATGCACTCGGAGGCTCCGCCACCACGGTGGCCGTCAGCTATGGCTCGGCCACCACCATCTGTACCTTACTCGCCGACCAACCCACCCAGCAAATTCAATGCTGGAGGGACGGCCAGGTTTTCCTATCCATCTACGCCCCCACCGTTTCTTTCGACTCCATCGCTGGCGGTCTTGACACCGTCTGCGCTGTCCGCTCCGGCGGATACAGCCTCCTGTGCTGGAATGTTCCTAACTTCACCCCCAAAAGACTCTACCTCGGGTCTTCAACCTTGTTAACAAGCGTTACAATTGGGGATACTCAAATTTGCGCCTTAACAAACGGTACTACTAACGTCAGTTGTTGGCGCGGGGAGTCTTATTCAGCAAGTTCGCCAAATGGGACGTCGAGTTTCCGTTCAATTTCATCTGGGCTGGGCTTTTCTTGTGGAGTTGTGGGGAATAATAGTAGGGTTGCTTGTTGGGGTAGTAATACAAACACGGCTATTCTAGCTTCAAAGATAGAAACACAGTTTGCAAATATGTCGATGAAGAACATATTTGCAGGTGGACAGCATGCTTGCGGGATGAATACAGGTGGAGTGGTTATTTGCAGAGGGAATAACGACAGTGGTCAGTTAAATGTGCCCGCTAATTTCGGGTACGAGTACAATGCCTTAGCTCTTGGTGCAAATCATACCTGTGCTATTAGGTCACTAAACCACACAGTTGTTTGTTGGGGAGGAGGTGGAGAATTTTCTAGCAGTGTTACGGAAGATACCTCATTTGAGTCAATTGTAGCGGGGTTGGATTTTACTTGTGGATTAGTTACGAGTAATTTTTCAGTGATTTGTTGGGGGCCCGGATGGCCTAATAACTTGAATCCTGCAGGCGTCGGGCTTCCATTGCAGAGGACTCTTCCGGGGCCATGTGTTCGTAGCATTTGTAGATGTGGTATATATCCTCAATCTCAAACACTCTGCTCTGGTAATGGTAATATTTGTGGGCCTTGTGATATTAAAAATTTAGCGCCACAGCCACAACCGTTAGGTCCATCACCATCGCCGCCTCCGCCTTCAATTGGTCCGTCACCGTCCTCGCCCTCTAAAGCGCTGAGGAGGGGTTTATTGGCCTTTGCCATCGTTGGATCAGTTGGGTGTTTTGCTGGGATTTGTACCGTAGTTTATTGCTGGTGGACTGGTGTTTGTTTTGGGAAAAAGAAAATTCATAATTCAGTGCAACCTACTATTAGTGCTGCTGGTGCTCCGCAGCAATCAAACAGTAGTCCACCCTCAAGATCATCCACTCTTAGGCGGCAAGGATCACGCCTGATGAGGCGACAGAGGAGCGGAACATCGTCAAAACATGCGGACAGGGCAGAGGAGTTTTTGTTTCAAGACCTTGCTGCGGCCACCAACAATTTCTCCATGGAGAACAAGATTGGTGCTGGGAGCTTTGGGGTTGTTTACAAAGGCAAATTACTGGATGGGCGCGAGGTTGCGATTAAACGGAGCGAGACAGGTCCAAGAACGAAGAAATTCCAAGAGAAAGAGAGCGCATTTGAATCAGAATTAGCATTCCTGTCGCGGCTTCATCACAAGCATTTGGTTAGGCTCGTGGGGTTTTGCGAGGAGAGGGATGAAAGGCTTTTGGTTTACGAGTACATGAAAAATGGCGCGCTTTATGATCATTTGCACGACAGGGACAATGTGGAGAAGAGCAGCAGCGTGGTGAATTCTTGGAAAATGAGGATAAAGATTTCACTGGACGCTGCTCGGGGCATCGAGTACCTTCACAACTACGCAGTTCCACCCATAATTCACAGAGATATCAAGTCATCCAACATATTGATCGATGCAAATTGGACCGCCAGAGTCTCTGATTTCGGATTATCACTAATGGGTCCAGAGTCGGAGCAACATTTTAGGCCGACCAAGGCAGCTGGCACAGTAGGCTACATTGATCCAGAGTACTTCGGTCTAAATGTATTGACAGCAAAGAGTGATGTGTATGGTCTTGGGGTGGTATTATTAGAACTCTTGACGGGGAAGAGGGCTATTTTTAAAGCAGGCGAAAACGATGGTGCACCAATGAGCGTGGTGGATTATGCAGTACCGGCAATTATGGCCGGGGAATTGACCAAGATTGTGGACCCGAGGGTCGGGCCACCGGAGCTCAACGAAGCGGAGGCGGTGGAGCTGGTGGCGTACACCGCAATGCATTGTGTGAATTTGGAAGGCAAAGATAGGCCGACCATGACCGATATCGTTGCTAATTTGGAACGAGCATTGGCTCTGTGCGACGATAGTCATGGCAGCATATCAAGTGGTCCAATATCCATTGTTTCAGATTGAACTCAAAAACAACTCCAGGTCGCAAAATTTTCAGTTTTTTCTATTTATTCTTTTCTTTTTTTCCCCCCGGTCATTAGTAAGCAATTGATGTGGGGATTCTTTGTTTTGGAGTGTAAAGAGTAGGATATTTGTTCTAACATGGGACGTAGCCTAGAATTTTATGAACGCTGACGAGCAAATAGAAACAGCACCATGATTTATAATTTATTTTCATGGAACAGCTACACTACTGTATATCCTCAATTTCTTTTCTGTCTAGCTAAATGCTCATGTATGGGCTTTTTTTTTTTTTTTTTTGGGTAATTTGGACTTGGTCAGCCTTAGAGGGGGCTTTTTATCCAAGGTTTTTATGGTTTCACAAATGTCCTTAAATAAATATTAGTATATTAGAACATGGGATGATATGTATATATATATATAAAACAAAAGAAGTCTAAAACCGTAACAAAAGTGGTCCAGCGGGGCATTTAAAACTTGCACGTTGGGCTAATTTACTTCCTACTGAGAATTGACTTTGAAAATTCCATTAAAAGCGGTCAATTAAAATCAAGTAGTCGCTCCAGATGATGACACCTGTAGGGCGGGCTCTCCTGTATCCTCCTCCCAAGGCGGACCCACCCTGAGTTGTTTTGTCCTCCTCTTCCTCCTGCACTGCACGTTGAGTTTCTATCGACTGTCTCCCAGGAAATGTGAACTCTTGCTGGCTGTGTTGCTGCTCTGGCGCCGCCGCCTGCAAAACATGTTTACTCGGTCCTCCTAAGTTTTTTAGTAGAACTTCCAAATGTTCGAGATATTTTAATTTTAATTTTTATATGCACCAAGATTTCAAGATAACCAGTGCAGTGCACGGAGGGATGGATTAAGTGATACGATAAAAAGAGATTATAAATGAGACATTTCGAATTCAAAGCTTTTCATTTAAATAATAATAAAAAAAAGTCGGACATGAAAATAACTAGTACATGACGTCTGTATTAGTACTGTCTAATGTTCATTTGGTAATTTATTGGATACCTTTCTTTTTATGAATTGTTAGTTTACACTAATAGCTAGTACATGATGTCCGTATTAGCACGTTTGTCATTCATTTAGCAATTTGTTATGGATAATTTTTTTTTTTATAAATCGTTAGTGTATAATTTTTTAATATTGATAAATTTAAATCAGGTTACATGACATAATTCAAATTGAAAATTTAAATTATACACGACGTCGCATACATACATCTAAAAGTTACTCCCTCCGTCCCACTTTGATAGTCTTGTTTTCCTTTTTCGTCTGTCCTAAATTGTAGTCCACTTTCCCATTAAGAAATGTAGTAATCTTTCAAATTGTCTAAAATACCCTTATTAAATATCTTGTTATTAATACATTGTTATTAAATACTAACCCACTACATTGAATACATTGAGCTTTTCTAATACTAACCCATTAGCTGTAACTGATATTAATTGGCACTCTTCGTGATTAGCATAAGGGTATTTTAGGAAATTATTAATCTAAATTTATGTTTCCAACTAAATTAATTACACTTTCTTAATCTGTGTGCAAAAAAAAAATCAACACTAACAAAACGGGACGGAGGGAGTAATTCATAGCAAAACCAATTCTTGAAAATGATAGAAGTAACTAACGTTCACCAAATTACTCCGGTGCAAACATTCTTGGTATTAAAAGTCGGGACAATGAATGGTTGGCGGTTGAGAGGTGGATTTGTAAATGGGCGGCCGCAGACCAGGCCTCCCCATGCACTAATTCCTTGCTTCCAATTTGCTTGCAGCTCTTTACAAACATTTTTTTTTTTTTTTTTTTAAAAGAAGAAGAAGAAGAAGAAATCCTTCATTTTTATTGCGGGGCGTAGATCTCAACGATGCACGTGAGGAGGATGTGATTCTATTGAACCCGTGCTAGTGAGTCGTGAGAAGGGGAAGAACAATCAATCTTCACAGTTACGGTGGAGTGCGCCGAGGTTCTTTATGGGAGGATCCGAAGAAGCGAGAGAAATTTGTGTTACAAATCCAACGTAAGAATCTACACTGCTGATAAATTATCTGCAGTGATAGCTACTATCATTTTCACGCCAGACACAAGATAGAACGTCGTACCACATTCCCAATGTAAAATTGGAGCTCGTGATATGAATACGATTGTGGATTTTGTCAAAGAAAGACTGAACATCTTCATTTGCCCTGCCCGTGTCTTGAATTCGTGAACACCCCATAATTATTAATTAAACAACTTTTTTGACTTTTCTTTACTTGTGACGTGGCTTCTGAGTCAATTGGTCCAAGAACTTGGTCTAACTCATCTTCCTGAATCCTGAGTCAGTCGTCTACTCCGAGTTCGAACCCTCTCACCTCGTCACAGCAATATTTTGGCAGCAAGAACCTGGGATTTAGCATAAGATAAAAAAGTCATCCAGATTTTTAAGTTGTAGATAAAAATAATTGTGTTTTTTCTGCACAGAAATCTTCAAAGCTTCAATCCTCTGTCTGGTAAAAGCTCTACTACGGTTGACAACTTTTGAGATGAGTGATTTGTGCGTTCACTTTTTTGACCCAGATAAGGAAGGATTAAGGAGGGAAGGCAAGAAAATTTCTCCATTCTCAAGCCCAGAAGTCCTACCTCTCAATTTCCCTTCTAAGACACCTTTGGGTCAAAGCTTACCGTTACATGAAAGAGAGAGAACCTCTAGATGGCCTTATTGAGTGAGTAGTAATAATTTTGGAACTCGGGCAATGCATCATTTGATTTGGGGTTCCAAATTCGCCCATATGATAGGGATTGGGGGATTGAAATGTTGAAATCAGGAATGCACTGGTAGTGTACCCCTTTTTTTTAAAATTTTGTTTTATTTATTTATTTTTTTAAAAAAAAGGTCTGTCCAAGTAATTGAATTGAACATTTTTCCATTTTCATTGTCGTTTAAAATAGCTGCATGAAGCCAAAGGGAAGTTGTTGCGCTGCAGAGATCCCCAACCAACCAATGATTACTACAGTGTAACGTGTACACTGTACACGACGACTCCTGCTCTTTCTTCGCGGTCAAAATTTTTGGTCATCTGATGATCCCGTCCACTTTTTGTTTGACTTGGTGAATTTTTTGTTTTTTTCAAAGCACGCTCATATTGATACCAAAAATAGAGTATTGAATATTGACTGAAGTATGACAATTGACAGGTCGGGGTAACCAACAGAACAGGGTGGGGTTAGCTTTGCTCATCCCAGGCAAATTGCTCGTTTGTACCACCTAATACGATCGAGCGAGCGAAATGGACATGCTCACGTAAATGGACAGCATCACAAGGAAGCATATATTTTCTTTGTTCTTAAAAAATTTAGAGATTGCAACACCCAATCTCCATACGAGTCCCTTTTTTTCATAGTGCAGATTAGTATATACCAGTTCTTTTGTACGAATAGGATAAATTGTTGCCGTTGAAGAAAAAAAAAAAAGTGAGGCTGGCTTGCTTATCCCGAGCAAATTGTGCGTTTGCATTTCTGAAGCGGTCCAATTTCTGTTTATCCCAACCAAATTTCTTTTTTAAGATTTGCCAAAGCCGAGAAAGAGCAAAGACGAAAAGGGAAGGCAATTAACAACATCGACCCCCCCCCCCCCCCCCCCCCCCCCCCCCCCCCCCCCCCCCCCCCCCCCACCCCCCCCCCCCCCCCCCCCACAGAAGCTAGAAGCACGTCCAAGCCTCGTCGTTCATCCCTTATAGCAGCAACCCAGACAAATGGATGAAGATAAGGAGAATCATGGGAGGATGAGGCCTAGTTGGTGTTGGTGGTACACGCTTTGATTGTAAGTTCCTGTGGGGTGCGTCCACTAGAATTGAATCATTAAATGATGCACGCCCCGCTAAGCCAAACTCTCCATATATTCGGGAGGGGAAGATGAAGATGAGAGATGTCGGTCGGGCATGGGGTTATACAGGGCTACTTTGTGGAGACCACGCGGGGCTAGAGCTTTTACTCCAGCCACCGCCGTGTGTGCGCGCCTCCGCCTCTCTCTCTATTCGGAAGATATGCACACACCTGTTCCTGTTCCTGCTCCTGATCGCCCCTTCTGCCGCCCCTATTTATTGTTATCCAGACTTGTTCAACATCCACCAAGAACCTTTCAACAATCTTCTTTTACAAGTAACATTCCGCTAGGGGCCGTATTCTATTACTTCCATGCCTACAACAATCAATCTTCCTGTTAACTGGCAAACTCAATACGCGATCAATGGGGTTAACAAAGTTCTTCATGTGACTAAATAACAAATGGATAAAATCCAAGATTCTGAAACATCCTCTAGCCTAGTAATATATGCTCGGTAAGTCCTACACGGTGCAGCTTTATTAAAATCATTAAACAGAAAAATGAATTCTTTGATGACTGAACCCACTCTCACTCTATACTTACCTAAAACCACACTCCTTGACAACTGATAGTAGTATTACTACTACGTGCTAATCAGATTCGAGGGTATATTCTTCTTTGCCGTTGTAGTTCAGCTTCATTCATCCAATCTGACAGCCACAAAAGGCCATTGTATCCACAGTATGCTACTGCAATCAGCGTTACCAAAATGATGACAATCAAAAGCACCTTTCTCGTAGCACCACTAATAACCTGCCCAGCAATAACAGAAATCACCCTTAGTAAACCTACAGCAACAACAAACACAAAATGTCTCATTACTTCTCTCACGATGTGACAAACCTGCAGTCTGGAAGCTTTCTTGTCTTCCTGAACCCGCTCCCTTCGCCTTCTTCGTTTTGCTACGGGTTTCTCACCATCTGGTTCCTTTTTCTGTGGAAGCAGAAGAAAAGAACTAGAACTTAAATATCAAGCATCAGGCACATGCATCACAACATTTCCATCATGGCAACAACCTATACACAATACAAGGTGTCTAAACTCCATCAAAGAACAACTTGTCAACAAGAATAACATAATCAAACTTTAGGATCTCCCATTCTTCTCTAAAAATTTAATCTTCTTGAATTTCACATAGCAGTCCCAAAAGACTGGCATATTTGTTGATGCCAAAAGAATAGCAAATGTGACATTATCACATAAATCAACATATTTAACAGGAAGTCAGGAATTGCCTGTGTCACTACAGATTTACGAAGTTGTAACTCAGAATCAGTGATCTTCATTTTACTCCTGCAATCCGGATCACAAGGGAGAAGTCCAAGTCCAAATTGAGTTTTAGGCACATCTTTGGGATCAGACCCAGCATTCCTGTAGGCTTCTTGCACGTCTTTGCACGACCACTCCTTCTTCAAGGTCTGGCATCCGCACCGAACAATAACCTTATGCAAGGAAGATAAATAGTGAAATTCAAACTACTGGTAAAAGAGTCTCAAAGTGAAAATATTCGGAAAATCACAAGGCAGTAAGGACACAAGCACATGGAAAGTAGAATGATGAAGTAGTGCGCTGCAAAATTAAACTACAAAACTGTACTAGACAACTATAAACAAATTTAACTTCAGGATCATAATCTGAATTTTGCAGATTGTTTTGATTTTACAGAACGAGAATCCAAAACACATAGCTACATATGAGGAGAAATTTCCAAAAGTAGGAGAAAATGATTGTTCATCCACGTAACATAAAATTACCTTTTTGGAGCACTTGTCAGGTGATGGACATTGACCACGATGACAGATCTCTGGACATAGATGCGTACAGTTTGGTAGCTTTCTGTTGCGCCAAAATCAAAACTTTAACATCACTAAATTAGTTCATAAACTTGAGGTTTCATTTGCATACCTCTCCCAAATCTCAACAAAAGGATTTGATATTAAAGAAGGATTGAATTGCATATAATGCCTAAAGAATATTCCACACCCTTAAACATTAAAAGCAAACACATTCTAAGAACAGAGACTTAAAATGTTGGAAAACTAGCAGTAATTGAAATCTAAAATCATAACAACCATCCCAGGTGGTACTGTGGTAGCAACAATTCTCACTACATGACTGCATTGTAGCATAATACTAGGGTTTTTCCAAAGATAAGAAACCTTCAGTCCAAAATATATTCACCTTTTATTTTCACACAACACAACAGTACTAAATCTACTAATCAAATAAAGGCATGCTTTTTTCACACTGAGCTATTATAAATAGAGATAAAATTAAAGCCTATGTTACAGGCTGTACTTTCTATTTCACATCTCCTTTTCTTGCCCCCAGATCTTTTATGCTCAAAGAGTTCATCATAACTCCACTAATGAATAGCAAGCTCAATTGTAGGAAGAAAAATAGTCATTTCTATGAAGGAACCAACTACTACTTGTCGCCTAAACTGGCTTATGTGAGCCAATCCCCGATGATTTACTGCTGTTTTCTACAGATTACATGCAATTGTTATTCTTCTTTTTAGGGACAATCTATCAGAAGATTGTACTATAGTCTTCTAAAGCTTTATCTAAACCAGTCTATCCATTTGTTTCTTATAACTAGGCCTTAAAGAAATTTCACCTAGGAAATACTTGTACATTTTTGGCAAATAATTTCTTTTAACACAAAAAAAAAAAAAAACTCATGCAGGGAAGGGTAATAAAGTATAAAAACCCAGAAACAAAGATGAACAACAATGAAAGATAATGTTCCTGCTGGTAAAAGTTAAACTTCGATAAGGTCTCTTCAAAATGTCAATTACTTTTGGGTCAAGCTACCAAATTTCTCAAAGCAATATTAGGTGTTAATGTTACATTATTTCCATATTTATGGGATTTTGGATAGCAATGCATAGTTATCAGGACAAAGAGTTCGTACGTTAAAAAGAAAGTTAAAGGGGACAATCACTTCTAAATGGATTAAGTGTATTAATCACTTGTCAATATAGCCCTTTATACAGTTTTTTTCCAGTTCTTTTGGAACTTTCCGATGTCCCTACTTACATATACTTAAAGAAACACAGAAAAGAAGAAAAAAGGCGCTTGGATCTGTACCCATGGTTCTTTCTGCTCCAATACTCATTTATTAGCATATGAAAAAAGAAGATACAGTCTGCTGTATGCCCTGAGGAAAAAATAAAGGAAAGGAAGATATATTACCTATGACATGGTCCTCCGCATGAACGAACAGCCACTTGCTCCCTTTCGTCCAAACTATTGTAATATATGCACTTAAGAGCATGAACCATGGCACCGCAGTGGCATGCACGCTTTATTAGTGAATGACACGGAGGGCATTCTCCAGGATGACACACCAAAGGGCAAGGATGTGGACAAGGAGGGCTTCTCTCCTGAACGGTTCACAAGTAAAAGATAGACATACTTGATACTAAAATTATTTGAAAATACTGAATTATGAATCTGTAAATGCAATATTCAAAATGTGAGGGATCTTGTAGAAAGTTAGTTGCAATAGCAACTAGTTAAGTTTTGGTGGTGATCAAAAAGCTGAGAGCAACGATTGAAAGTCTTACCTTTTGGCAAGGAAGATTACACTCTTCACATGATTCAGCCAGTACAGAACTATATGATTTCGAATCGCTCTTCAAGGCATGGCATATCTTTGTACAGTAATGGTTGCCACAGGAAAGAAGAGTGCCACATAAGTTGTCGCATGAAAACTCTGCTGGATTTGAGCAGATCATCTAAAAGGTGGAAGACAAAGATGGTCAAGACTTTTCAAGAAAAGCAGACACGTGACACAACAAAGAGGTAAGAACAAGGAATGCCCCACTTCTCCTTCCCATCCACAAACACGCGCACACACACACTTGAAGGAGATAGAAAATAAAAAATTCAAGTATATATAAGTTCTGTGCGAACCATCCTCTCTGCTCCTATGTGATTGCCAACACATGATCTCCACACCAGTTCAGGACAAGGAGGGCACAATGTACCAGGAATATGTTCAGCCTCATGACTTGACTTCTTTTTCTTTGGTTTCAATGTAAACTCTGGAAGGGCAGGAGGTCTAGGGCCATGGCACCTTTAAAAAGCACTACCATCAATAATGCATTGTAGTTTGAGAAAAGTGTGACTAGAAAAAGAGGTATAACAAACTTCAGTAGAATTGAAACCTTAATTTGCACTTGTGCCCACATGAGTATTCTTCATCACAGATCAGACGACAAGGAGGGCAAGCTCCATAATGACACTTGTGTGGCTGAATAAATGTCGAAAGGATTAGAAATCAAAACTAGGCCGAAGATAATAACCTAGTAACACACACACACACTCAACAATTTCACAAAAGTAGTACAAAAGCTTTGACTTCAGAAGAAATGAACAAAATACACAAGATAAATGGAAAGGAAGTTTCTACAATGGTTCCATATCAAATATCAGTACAGTGAATAATTACAAACCTTGCAAATTAACCTGTGGGTGCACAATGGAGCTACACGACATCGTTTGGGACATTTAGGAGGCTTTTGCTCGGTCTCTGTGCCACATGGAACCTAAGTATGAAATTCAAAGAAAGTTGTTAATCAATGTAAAGCAACAGATTTAACAGTACAAGTAATGCTCATAATTCTGCATCAATTGCAGAAGTTAATCAAAATGAGATGTTACAAGTAAAAGACGTTCATATTCAAATCTACTTGCTTCACAACAATATACTGTACTTTCAAAATGTTTCCCAACCAAAAAATTATAGTATTACTACTTGAGAAAGAAAAAGTTTTAACTTTTCTCCCATTTTTGTGCCTTAGCAAGCACCACATCCGGAACGCTCCCAATCCACAAACATGAAACATAATGTACATCGTATAGGCAAAAAAGAGATTGCACTGCTTTGTTATATGTTGTGACATTTTCGGCAATAAACATTGCTTGTAAAGTTTCATATTAATTGCAGAGGGGAAAAAGTGCTCACCTCAAAATGTGTTTCCCCACATGAACATGAAATCATCACCATCAGTGGACAAGGAGAACAGGCACCTCTAAAGAAGCAAAATAAAAATCATTGATAATTTGTAACATTAGTCTGGGCCAACAGAAGACCTAATTTATTTGATTAGCTTCATAATTCTGGAATTCACAAGTAATTATGTGGCACAACTACAGGCTTAACATCCACAACTCGTTAATTCTTTTAAAGGCATTTTGTGCAATATACTGTACTCAATATTCGTTTCCAGGCTAAGCCAAATTAAACTGTTTCAGTTGAGTACAAAATTATCATTTGCAACCAAATGTTGCATAATATGATGGTCCTTCAAACATCCTAACCTTTTTAAGAGAAAAGGACAATCTTCTCTTGAGAAAGCAATTTTAATGATTCCTCAAAATATACAAGTGAACAAGTCTTTATACTAAATGTTACAAGAAATTAAAATGTGTAATTGCTAAAAAATATATTATGTCTCCTTAATCTTTGATAAAATGAAAAACCAGTCAGCAGATGTAAGTAGGATTCTACATGGAAGCAAACGAAGTACAGAGTTATGGTAAGTTTCACATCACACAATTCACCAAGAAGTGAGATTTCAAGCAACGACTACAATCTAAAGGATCACAAGATACCTATGGCACGGAGCAGGGCATTTGTGATTCCTACATCGAAGCCTCCTGTCACAAATCTGCTACACCACTGGTCACACATTTGCTGACAATTAACTTCAAGAGACAGACTAATACAGAAACTTTACACAAACCTCAGAACAAGGTGGGCAGTCCCCATCACAACAGCGACGCTTGCAAGCATGACGCCCACAATCCCGCACTTTCTGGCACTTCCTTTCACATGTTAAATCTTGATAACAAGGAATCTGCTCTAAAATCAATTTACCAATCTCAATCCCAACTTCGTTGATAAAAGAATTTATCTCATTTTACCAATCACTTTAAGAATTACCTGTTTCCTTGCGCTTCCACACCTGCAGGACTTGGTTACAACTGTCCTGCAAGTCTCAATGCAAGGCCCGCGATGACATCTTTCTGGGCACCTATGGAATCCACAGCTCAACAGCTTATCACAAGTTGCTCCACAGAGAGGCACAGCAACATCACAAGCCATCCCTTCATACACTCTCTTTCCACAAGGACAAGTCCTCTTCCCCTGGAGTGGACACTCACCACAATTACCTTTATGACACCCTCTCTCACAAACATGCCTCCCACAGCCAAGCAACTTCTGGCATGGATTTTCACACCTAAAAATCCTCTCACAACACTCTCTTTCCAGCTCCACCTTCCCGCATTGGCACTTATAAACCCCTTTTTTGCGACACATCGGACAGTCACCATCATGGCAAATTTCACCACACCTATGGCTTCCACAAGCTAATGTCTTTCTACAAACGCCTTTACAAGAAAAATCCTTAAACCCGCAACGTCTCACGTCCTCTGTAGCCCCACAATAACACTTGGTTTTAACCAATTTCGGGCACGAGGGGCAGGGCCCTGGGTGACACAACAACAAGCATTCGTGCCCACAATTGTATGTCAACGGCCTACCACAGATTTCTCCACAAGAATGAGGTAAAATCCAGGGATCATGAGGTGGGTTTTCGAGTTTTCCACAAAAACAATAGTAATACTTGGGGGTCTGCGATTTGGGATACTCGATCCGGCATTTGGGGCAATGCCAGCGGAGGGTGTCATCGTTAAGAGTGGCGGCGCGTGAGGCAGCCCGTGCAGCTGCAAGATTTGAGGATTGGTGGGCCCAGGATTGGATACAGAGGAGGTGGAAGACTGCGAAGCAGCGGGAGGAGCAGGACCAGGTGGGATCGGTGGGTTTGATCCGTTCAAGGCATATGAGGCATGAGAGAGCCCCAGAGCGAGAGGAAGTAAGGAACGATTGGATCTTTATCAGGTCTTGATGTTGAGGGGAGGATTGGTGACCGGTGAGTTCGAGGTAGGATTTGAAGATGGTGGAGGAGAGGTCAGTGTGTTGGTGCTGGCGGGAACTGGTGCCGGAGTCGGAATCTGAGTCGGAGGACGGTGGAGAAAGTGGCGGTAGGAGGGTGGTGTTGGAGGTCGCCATTACGGGACTTCCTGCGGAAATGAGGGTTTGGGATGAAATTTGCCTGTTTGCTTGTTGAAATTGGGGCGCGGAGTTTTCTAACCGTCACTTCCGCGCGGCACATTTCCCTGCAATGGCCAATTTGTGACGCGCGTCACCCTGCATTTCGTTCCCTCTTTTCCTGGTGCTAACTTCTTCTGCATATTATAGCGGGGCAATTTCTATACTGTAACTTGGCTCTTCTTCTTCTTCTCCTTCTTCTTCTTTTTTATTTTATTTTGGTCTCGACAAAATCCCTTCAATGTTGCTTTTGGGTGATAAATGGAAAGCTTAAATATAACTGAAACTGTCCATTAGAAAACGAGGAAACAGACCCCTCCTCCACTTTGATGAATTCCCGTCAGGTTATGGTACAAGTAGTTTTAGTGCATTATATAGCGAACACTTGGTTCGTTGGTTGGCATATTTCTTTTCTCCCATCTTGCTTTTCCTCTTTAAGACCAGACGGCTAGACGCTAGACAGACCTGGTAAGATACCAGGCGATAAAGGTTAGGAACCTGGTGATAAAGCGAATCCCAGAAAGGATTTTGCTGTTCAGAACCATGATCGACTTAGTGGCCTTGCAGTGTTACGTTACAGCTTCAAGGACCTTCTTAGAAAGCCTGTTCTACAAGCTTTTGTAAATCCAAAGTAGAAAACCACTAAAGCATGAGTTTTTAAAGTGTTTCTTCTCCAGAATGAGTAAATATCCCAACCGATTTATGATGGATTTTAATTCATTTGACAACAGAAAAAGTAAATAAGAATCCATAAAAGCTGTAGGGCGAAGCAAGGCAACACATAAAACTGTTTTGCATTATCAACTGATCAATTTAAGCAAAGTCTGCGTACTATTTACAATTTGACATCTGCACCATAGGAAGAGCGTAGAAGAAATGATGGAACGAGCAAGACTGCTATATATTGTTGGCTTTGGTTCTGGGCTTTGACAATATACAGATACACATAACCAGGCATTGTTTACACAATCTTTTATTGCATTGCACAAAACCAATGGAATAGGGAAAAGATCTTATAATTTACACAGATGGGTATATACCAAGGAGGCGAGGACTGAGGAGCAAAAGCCAGAGACTTGCCATTGCATCAGATGAACTGAAATCGCATCAGAAGCTTTACCGACCTGTATGGCTCCCCTTTTTGATTATGAAGAGGAACAGCTCGGATGCCTTCTCTTAGTTCTGAAGCAGGCAAGCATGTTTGTCCTCCAAAGTCATCCTTATCAGACATATCATACTCATGAACTTCAATCCGAAGCAGAGCCAATTCAGGAACTGTTAGTGGGAATTCAAAGTGTTCATTCCAATTAGGTATCCAATTGTCCTCCAGCGTCCTTGTTTTCTTCATCAGAGTATCAGCAGGAACTCCAGCAATCCCTACCTGCATGGAGATATATTTCAACCTACTCAGACATCAATAACGCAATCCACAAGAGTAAATATGTAACAGAAGGTTGTTCACAAATAAAGCAAATAGTTCTCATTATTCTCGTATGCTCTTGAGCACCTTTACCATTTTTCTTCTCTTTGAACAATCTACTATACTCTTAGGCCTTGTGCTCAAGAAATATGGCAATATAAATATCTTTTGCATTAAAAATCTAGTGAAGAAATTAACTAATCAATAGCTACTACTACTAAAAAAAAGACTACAAAGAAGAAGGCTATTGCTACAACACAACTGTTCAGCTGAGAGCTGAAACCTAAATGCCTTTTTAATCAAACAACAGTTGTTGAAACAGTTAAAAGTTGGCAATGAACTAAGTTTACCAGAACATGGAGATATATACTCAGTCCTTACTTACCCTTGCGTAGAAATCAGGAGGGGAGTAAGTGTCAAAGTGTGTATGACGGAAATCATAATACCATCCCTCACCCATGAATACTGTCACCTGCCCAATAGCAAGGGATCAGGGTTGAATGCGAATCAATAAGTTTAGTCAGGTTACAGTTTCAATGGGAATTCATGCACAAGAACACTCTGATAGGAACATTACGACTCCCTTTCTTTTTTTATAATTGACGTTTAAGAAATTTGCTCTAGTGTACTTTTATCTATCGTTTTATTATCCCCATACAATATTAATTATTTTTTCACAATTTTACCCTTTTATCTCTCTTTTTCAATACAGGGTTCTTAATTACTACTCCTAGTAATTATTGCTTCTCTCTTTGTAACAACCCTAGTAATTGGACAATTAATGAGGGTACAAAAGGAAAGTAGTGTACAGATTTAAGCAATGAAAAACTTTTCTTAATTGGTGTGCAAAACCTTAAACGTCAGTTATAAAAAAAGGGAGGGAGTATATTTTGGGAACACGAGAAGATATTTGCCTATTTATGCAATTACATTACAGATTAGAAAATTTATTTTATTTTTCTTGAAAATTTGTCAGACAGCTTATACTGATGTAAAACTCATCTCACCTTCAGTGTAGTTTTAACTGGTAATTTGGCTTTAGGGTCAAAAATCTCATTACCAGTCTTCAATAAGATATCTGGTTTTCTAACATATCCACAGCCACCATTGGCCCTGAACATTCCACGCATCACCCAGAGTGATCTTCCATAACCCTGTTGAAGAAAATTGTCACTGAAAATTTCCTTGAAATAGACTTTGGCCTAATTACTATAAATTAAAATGAAAGGTGCCAATAAATTTACATTGTAATATGCCAACATCGAAGAACAATATGACAATCAAGATAAAATGATAACCTGCATGTTTAGTGCGACCATCTGTGCCCCATGCATCCATCCAATGAGGGGATTGTAATTAGATGAGTCAAAACGTATTCCCTTTGGGTATACTCTCAACAAGTTCCTCTGAGTAAAACTGAAAGAGGAATATAGAAAAGCCTGGACAGCTTATTAATTGGAAATGATTACTTAATTCAAGCGCAAGGTCAAGAATTGAAGCCTAAAGAGAGGTATTATGGATTATGTTGTCGATTGGAGCATCAATGCAGCAAGATTCAAGGATGAAACAGTACATTTTACAGGGCCTAGATGATCGAACTACATACCATGACTATAAAACCCCATTAATGAAGGCAAAATAAGCTGAATACATGTGTATCTGAGTATCCAGCAAGAACAATTGTTCTAACTATGACGATCTATAGTAATCAGGATGACATCTCTCAGGATTACTTTTATACCATTTACAATGCAGGGAAACCCCTAGAGAAGTCAAGCAAAAGCTACTGCACGAAGTATGCACTGGTTGTATGTTGTAGACAAAGTAACATGATCAACATAGTACCTTATAATTTCTTTTGCATGAGTTACAGCAGCCTTCTCAAGTTCTAGCTCACTTAAACTAAGGCGTCTCACTTTGTTAGGATCGAGCCTCAGCCAATCATCCAGTCCACCCTTTCCCTTTCCAGCATGGATTGCAATCAAACGTTTATATTCTGGGACTGCAATTTGCTGAGACTTGCGATCTACTTCATCATCGTCATCGTCCTCATGAGCTTCCTCTTCATTGAGATCATCCTGCAACAAACAGCTTATGTAGAAAAGTTTAAATTGAAAACAACGCACGAAGCTGTAACTCAAATTGTGATTATCAGTTAAGTAATTGGAATGTTCAGTCAGACCTCATCATTGGTCCTAGATTTATTAATTGAGATTTCTCTTCCCCAAGGTCCTGCTTCAGCGGATTGTTTTCCTTCCTTCACTTCATTCTGTTCTCCACTAAGGTCTTTTGCCTCTAAGTACTCCTTAGGTGGTTTAGTTGATATCATAACCTTTCTTTTCAAGGCTTCTGGCGAGGGAAACTCTTTTAGACCGTCTGATCCAGGTACGAACAGCGTATCTCCAAATGTTTCATTAATCATCTAAGATTTTTTAGACATTGCAAATGTTAGCAGTAGAGCAATGAAAGTACTAGTTACTCTCTGTCCAAAGTGCAATTTTACACACCTCAGCTACTTTAGCTTGAAGATGCTGAGGAAGATGGTCTTCAAGTGTGATAACAACAGGATACTCGGATGCAGAGAATGCATGCTCTTTAATAGACCTCAAGCATTTGATGAGTTGCACAGGAGTTGTCAGCGTCCTGTATAAGAAAGTAGATATCTTGGCTAATTACAACTTCATTTCCAACTTGGAACCAATTAAAGTCCGACTCAAAAAGAATCCATACACAAAATAAGTTAATTTCTTCGATGAAGATCAGTACCTTCCATGCAGGACATCAACATCATCTTTTGTGGAATTAGGCCATATATCCAATTCGATTACTCTCACACCATTCTGGAGTGCTTTTATTATAGGGACATCGCTGCAGTCACTACTTAGCTGATTCCCAGTCAAATAAGAATTATGCCCGGTATATATATAGTAATGAGACAATGGATCATGCATATCATGATGAACCTGTTTTGTTTGAAACAAAAAACCCACCTCATAATCATTTTTTTTTTAAAAAAAAATTCAACTCTGATGATTAGAAATTGATATAATGGAGAAGAAATGGAAATACCCTGCGACGAGGATCAATAGGAGGATTAATATCTCCAAAAAGATACTTGAAAAATTGCTCAAGATTAAGACCGCTGCGATGGAAAATGTTGAGGTGTTTAGGCTCATGAAGGCTATTTAGGATGGCTTCAGCATCCTCCACCGTGGCATTCTCTTGCTTTTGAACTTCAACCAAGAAACGATGGAGGTTATCAACGCTTATGGTCCCGTTTTCGGAGTAGCTGTCGAATAAGGACTTGATTTCAGCCGGGGCCTCTGCAGAAGCCAGCCTGAACCTTCGCCGGCAGCAAAAGCACACTCTGTAGGTCTGTTTAGACATGCGATAGGATTTTGGATTTACGTTAACTAAAAGTGAAAGAAGAGAAGAGGAGAAGAGTTGATTATGGATGTTGGGGATTGAGGATCTTAGGTGTTTTTTCGATTAAGGATGGGATTTGAGGATAGCTTTGCTTGTGAAGATGGGAAGGTAGATTGGACAGGGCAAAGCTCACTGTCGGAACTCGGAACCAAATCCAACCAACCGAACTTTTTCCCACAGGGAAAAAAAAGAAAAGAAAAGAAAAAGATAACGATTCTGGCTTGGGAAACCTTTCAATCGTTGGACTTTGTTTGTGGATAAAGGTCGGGTTCTGGTAAGGTTGCAATATCCAGCAATCCTGGAACGTCCCCAACCTTTACGCTTTACTTCTTATTGGTCCAGCTCTGGTGGTGAGCTGTGAGGTCATTGTTGGTTGTTTCTCCTTTTTGTCTCCCTGCATACAGCTGGTTGCCCCGCTGGGCCGGCCACCATTGGATCAAAGAAAATTGTGTCTAATCCAATCAATCGAGCAATAAGGCCCTCCACCTCATTATCGAGTGGAGGAGTGTCACCAATAAACAACCCCAATTAAATCCCATTACTTGCAAAGATAATCACATTTCATTTCACGTATTTTTTTGTCATCTAAGGAGTAATAATTAAAGAATAAATTTCATATGCACTGTAAGTATAGTGCACTATCACACGGATAAATGGATGACACGTAGCACATGTATTATATATTTAATGATAATAATGTATATAAGATTAATTCATGATTAAATTCCATTACTTACAAAGAATATCACATTCACGCACCCCTTTTGTCATCTAAGGAGTAATAATTAAACATTAAAGAGCCTTTTTTGGGATAGTTTCAGAAACCGCACCTAATATTTTTGACAATTTCACTGAACTCCTCTGAGGTTTAGAAAAAGAAACTTATTCATCTCTAAGATGTTTTGCTTGCAGGGAATTGTCCCTAACCCTAATTAGTTGTTGCAAGCTACGATATTTGCGCACTGAAGAAATCGTCTGACTATTTAGGCCGTTCAATTATAATGTTTAAATTGTCTACTCATTTCTCCTCTTTTTTTTTTAACTTAAAATACAACAAAATATTAAACTGACAATAAGATGATAGATAGACAAAAAAAAAAAAAAAAAGGCACAATTTTCATTCTTTGACCCTTTGAATTAGATATGAAGCAGGATAAATTTGTGCCTCAACAGGATGATATATAAATTTGTGGCGAACTGGTTATAAAGTTACAACTCCACTGAAATTCGGAGAGACTCCGGTTCCCTGGCATTGCCACCAATCAGAGAGCGATGCTATTTGTGTTTCGCTGATGTCTACAAGAAAATGCTTGCTTGAACCATTTTTTTTTTTATTTTTTTATTTTTTGGTATCTTTGTTACTGCAATTGCAGCAGTCCACTGTACAAATGATCTGGTCGCGCAAATCCAACTCTACTACAACATTAAGGATGGAAAAGAAGCGCGTCGCGGGCGGGGTTGAAGGATGCGGTAGTGTCATATGAACTGGAACCGCATCAGAAGCCTTACAGATCTAAGTTTCTCTCCTTTCTTATCGTAAATTGGAACTGCTCGGATCCCCGGTCTCAACTCCGAAACAGGCAAGCATGTCTGTCCCCCAAAATCATCCTTCTCCGACATGTCATGCTCACGGATTTCAATCCGAAGCAAAGCTAACTCAGGAACTGTCAATGGGAATGTGAAATCCTCGTCCCAAATTGGTCCCCAGTCATCCTCTATTATCCTCGTCTTTTTCTTGGCCTCATCTGCAGGCACTCCTACCATCTGAACCTGCAGTTCATGAGGAAATTATCTTAGGCTCAACCTGTTGAACAAGATTTAATATGTAAGGAGGAAACAAAACAGAAGAAATAGATCAACGCGTCAACAGAAGCAGCAGATTGCAACAATATATCAGTTCAGCCACTCATTACATGGGTATAAGCTCGCCGGCCAGAAGTTCCATTTTCGAACGTCTTAAAAGTTACCATCGCATCAAAACAGGAAATATCATCATATCACGTCATATCCATCTATCAGGATAACACGTTTAAACCAATTTTAGTCGCTGACCTTTGTGTAGAAGTCTGGCGGTGAATATGAATCAAAATGTGTGTGACTGAAATCTAATCGCCATCCATCTCCCAAATACACGCTTACCTGTTGAGAAAAATGATTAAACTGTAATCTAAGTCATCCGGCAGTTGGAGTTTGCAATAGCCACTGTCAAAAAGGTGCTCACCTTTAAAGTTTTCTTTACTGGCAATTTTACTTTAGGGTCAAATAGCTCATTCCGCGGTCCCCTTTTCATGAGAAAGTCAGGCTTCTTAACGTAACCGCAACCTCCATTAGATCTGAACAACCCATGCATCAACCAAAGTGATTTTCCATACCCCTGTTTGTTTGGGTTAAGAAAGAAAATGATTTCACTAAATCTGGTGGTGAAAAGAATCCTCAAATAAGATGAATACATGCCGACACAAATGCGGTAATCATAATCAAATTATGAAAGTCGATTGCTTGCTTGTGTACTGTTTCTGTGATGCATGTTACCATTGATGCAACAGAAGTCATTGATGGTTTATCCCTCGCACAAACTGCTTGTCCATGCTGACATGTGAGCATGGAGCAGTGTGTAGATGCTGTATTAGCAGATTTGCATGTCACTATTTACGACAAAGACAAGGATTTCTGGAAATGCCAGAGAAGTTAATTCAAAAAAACTTTTAATGTAATTAAACTGCCGGGAAGTGTTATGTTTAAGATAAGGACAGTGAATGAGTGCATGACCAAGCCCGGATTGTCATTCCAGGAGTTTAGGAACACAAGATTTGAAAACTGACCTGCATATTGAATGCAAGCATTTGAGCTCCATGCGTCCAGCCAACTAAAGGGTAAAAATTGGACGATGTTACTCTTGTTCCCTTTGGAAACACCCTCAGAATATTCTTCTGTGTAAACCTAGAATTCAAAACTGAATTCAGCTAAAACAAAACGTTGGTAGAAGACCAGATGGGACAGCTATTGTGAACGTCAAAAGAAATCTAGCAATCTTCAACTTTTACTTCAAGTGAATACCTCACAACATCAGTTCCATATAAAGATGCAGCCCTTTCAAGGTCTTGTTCAGTCAAACTAAGACGCTTAACTTTGTCCAGCCCAGTTACTAATGCGTGCCTCAACCCCTGTTTTGCCTTCCCAGCATGAATAGCAATGAGACGCTTGTACTCCGGTGCTGCTAGTTGGGATGATTTTTGGTTTTGGATGTCTCCATCTTCATCATCTGGATCACTATCGTACTGAAATCATAAACCAATAAACATTGCAGATGAAATTTTGAGTAATATTCAACGGATGTCAAGAAAGATTCTATGAAATGTACCTTTGGGTCGCCCTCCAATGTATCCTTCATAAAAAAATCATCTTCAGAAGAATCCTTTTCCGCAGGTGAAGAAGTTCCTTCTTTCTGATTCTTTATTTCAAGGTACTCTTTTGGTGGTTTGGTTGAAAGAATTATTCGATGCTTCAATGCTTCCGGAGAGGGAAATTCTTCTAAGCATCCCGACTCCGGGTAATACAGCATTTCTCCAAAAATTTGAATTACCATCTAGAAGCAGATAGGTTATATCAGTTGCAATGTTGATGTTTTCTCAGTCTTAAAAAAAAGGAAGAACAAATAGCGAGAAACTCCAACCTCTGCAACTTTAGCCTGAAGGTCCGGAGTGAGGTGATCCTCCAAAGTAATTATTACAGGGTAGGGAGATTTGACAAAAGCATGCTCCCTAATAGACTTCAAGCATTTAATGAGTGGCACTGGAGTGGTCAGCGTCCTGAAAATGATTAACAAGGTTAAATTTTCTTACATTGCCATTTCCGGTAAGAGAAAATTTAGAAGTGTCCCTAAAAATAGACGCAGCAAAATTGAAATGTGAATATATATCAGACAAATAGTTTCTGGCACAGATTTCTAAATGTGGACAACTAGAGCAAAGCAAACGATAGAGAAACCCATGCTGGTCTCTTTGCATTAAAAATGAAGCGATTCTACAAAGAAGAAACCAACTGGAAATCTAAGCTCCCTCTCTTATAGCCCTCGCTATCATCTCATATACACTGCAGAATGAATTTTGCTCAGCACATTGACATAGATAATAAGGAAAAGAAGCAATGCTTTAAGAAACTAAAGAAAAGAAAGAGCTTCAAGGAACTCATTTTCTTTTTCTGTGTAGTGTCTTTTGTATACGATATCCAAAGGGAAATGACAAAAAAAAAAAAAAAAAACTGAAAATGAGTCGAGGATCATACCCTACCTTCCATGAAGAACATGCACATTATCTTTTGCAGAATTGGGCCACAGATCTAGTTCTATTCCCCTAACACCTCTTTCTAGGGCTTTTATGATTGGGATTTCACTACAGTCGCTGCTCAACTGGTTTCCAGTTAGGTATGAATTGTGACCTGTATATATGAAATAATGTTGCAATGGAGCTGTCATATCATGATGTACCTGGAATCACAAAATAAACAAAATTGTAGGCAATGTTGACATAGAAAATGCTTAAACTGCAGAATTTCCACAATATATAAACCATGATAACATAAGCCAGCTACAGAATGCAAAGATGGAACCAAGCGTCCTTTTCTAGCAGGGCATTCCGAAACGCATTTTACTCTTTTTGGCTACTAAATTGGAATGTCAGTTCCGCTATTTTAATACTATCGGCCTCTCCTTATTTCCTCTTAAAACCATCAACCTCTTGAAAGATTTGGGGCACGCTAACAGAATAAATGTTGTTGTGCCGCGAGACATCATTAGCTTTGCGGGATACTCACAACTGATGGCAAACATAAAATATTAATGGGTAGAAGAAAACAGTTTTCAACGTTCAATCTTATCCTGCCCTCATCACAAGGGTTCGGAGCAGACAACTACGAAAACAGTGCTGAAGTTTGACATGTTATGTCCCGTGGTAAGAGAATCGCAACTAACAGAGTCCTCTCCAACTTTGATCCTATGTCTTACGGGTTATGCTTCTCTCCAAGGTAGTTTTGTTACATGGCAGCATTTCTCGTAGAGATCCATCTGCCATCTATCAGCAGTCAGACTTGCAATCATTAGAGGTGAACTGTAACAATCTAATTACACCCTCTGAAACACATATAACGTATTTGATCACACTCCTTTCAAGAGTTACCTTTTAGAAAATATTATTCCGCATAAGTCAGAGTTGCAACTGTAACTCCATTTACTTGAGTTCCATTACTATAGACTTTTCATTGACCATAGCCAACGCTCATCCAATCCTAGTTCCAGTTGTCATATATGAAATTTTCATTCTTTTGTAGATTTATACAGTGATTTGAGGAGAATTGTCAAAGATGACTCAAGCTAGTAGTCTTGAATAGCCAAGAACATGCAGGTCTTCAACAAGAGCAACTCTCCTTTGTCCTCTTTCTTGGCTAGTATATTTATGCATTCATAAAGTAGTCACACCCTATCCAACAACTGAAAAAGTACGTCGCATTAAATTATATCCTCAAGCATAATGACTTAATTATGCACCAATCTTGACATGCTAAGATCATAAGTCGTAACACGTAAACCTCATCCAAGTTTAGCTTTTTGCTTTTGTGGCACGTCTCATGCATCAAAACACGTTCTTAAGATTGCATAGTCAGTATTCATCATTTTTTTTATATTTGGCTTAAGCATGCATTCATAGAAAACTGATTCCCCTTCCCCCGGCCACCCTCCTCCTCCCTCCCCCAAAAAAAATAATAATAATAAAAACCCGAGATTAGAAAAGGAAATTAAAATGGAAGAAGAAGACAATGGTGTAGAGAAAAATCTGGGAAGATCAGGAAATGACCTGAGTTTTAATGGGGCCATTAAGATCATCCTGGAACAAGAAATAAAAGAAATCTTCAAGGTCAAGTCCCCGGCGAGTATACTTGGTCAAATGGTGACGACGCTGGATGACAATGTGCATCAGCCTCTCTGCATCCGCCAGAGTGCAGCCTTCCTCGCCCTGGTATTCCACCAGGAACCTGGCAAACTGGTCGGGCGTCATGTGGGTCCCGCCCCCGGCGTACTTATGGAAGGCACTCATCACGTCCGGGGGTGGCTCCGTCTCGCTGATCTTAAACTTCCGGTTAAAACATCCAAACATCCTGTAATAATTATAACTCCCCATTTTAAAAAAAAAAAATTTTTTTTTCTGGACGACAAAGGTTGCGGACTTTGGAGGGGACGACTTTATAACTCTACAATCTACATATGTTTCCAAATATATAGGAATTAAGCATTGAAGGAAACATTGCAGAAACGTCTATGATCAGATGATGATGATGATGACGGTGATGGGGTGCGAGTTGAATGATTATTGGATGGCTTTAGTTAATGTTGCTGAATTGGATTGTTGTTTCCTCAACAAATGAAAGGGAAGAAGGAGAAAAAAGCAATGAAATTCCCAATAAATCCAAGGACTCCTAAAGATTAGTAAGGGGAAGAGAGAGAGAGAGAGAGACAGAGAAGGAAAGGGGAAAAAGAAGAAGAAAGATTAATAAAAAAAGGGAAAAACTTCGCGGAGGTTGGTCGAAGAGAGGGCTAAATATGAGGACTATTTAAAGCTGGATCCGTTGCGGGACGCGTTCTTTACAGGAGGCTTTAGAGTTACGACGACGACGACTTACTACAACTACTACTGAACAAAACATCAATAATGATTTGCAGATTCACCCGACTTGATGTTTCAGAATGGTTCAGTCGTCGCATGTATTTGTCCCTTTGTCATTTTTTTTTCCCTAATTTTACCGATTGGATGATCTTTTCTAGTAGTCCTAATTTTTAATCTTCCGATCGTTCCCGCCGTTTTCTTGCCCCCACCACGCTTCAAGAAAAACAAAAAGAATTTCTTCTTAAAAAAATTAGTAGCATAACAACTAAAAAGTAAAAACTACCCTCCTATTGTTGTCCTCCAGTTGGGTTTCGTACATGTTCTGTTTGGGTATAAAATTTTCTCCGCCCCTTATCTTCTTTCTGTTCTTTTCTTTCTTTATTAGCCACTAGCAATTTCTTTATGTTCAATATTCAATTTTTTTTTTATATGACAAGGTGTCCGAGTAAATCCACAGAGAAGAATAATATATTTCGAAGAAAGAAGGTAACAAAAGAGTCTTTTCTAATACTAGCAATTACTTAAATATGAAGTATAAAGGGTAGGATTAGCATTTGACAAATTAATCGCGACATTGTATAATCAACCAATAGAGTTGTCAACCAGGGATTGCCATATCTTCCGTAAAAACTTACTGCAATTCTCCCGTAAAAACAATCCATGAGCATATCTAACAATCCATGGAATCACACTGCAGATGTAATTCTTCGAGATATTACAAGAACCAACGGCGAAGTCAATTTGCATGCAGATGAAGCGAGCAGGGCAAGAACCGGCCCTAGTAGAAAGTTAGAACGACGATCCAGATGAAAGAGATTTTGGAATAGGAAGTTGGTCCGCCACTCAACCAGAAATTCAGGTGGTACCAATTTTCAGTCCACTTGAACCATTTATCATTGGAAATTTTGCAGCATACCTGAGAATGTTGTAAGAAAGATCGAGACTATTGGCTCCTCTCAACAAGTCAACTGTTGTGACAAATCTCTTAAGCCACGAGAGGACGAGAACTATATAGGATCTGTTTGGCAAATAAGTTTTTCTATAACTTCTATAAGAAATTACAGTAAAGTTTTAGACATACATCAATAAATTCATTTGCCAAACAGGGACTATGATGCAAAAGGCTTCAGCAAGGTTGAGTTGGGTCGAGCTAACTACATCAACATTCAGGACTCTGTATTTGCCAGAATGAAATTACCAAAAAGTTAGTTCAAGTTTGGAAAACTTGCTTACCTCTAGAACAAACAACAGGTTGTTGAAGAGATTGCCGCCTTGTTTGGCAAATAAGTTTTTGACCAAGTTTATTTGGTACAAATTTTTTAGCAATTTTACATACAGCTATCTTAAAAAACTTTTCAAAATTTTTAAACTATACACTTCAAAATATCCAAAAATTTACGTACTTCAAAAATTTTTTCTACAATTTTTACAATAAATTACAATAAAATTTTAGACAAACATTTAAAAAAAAAAAAACTTATTTGTCAAATGCAGCCTGCATTACTTGAGAAATATCAAGGACAGTGAGGTTCACAAATTGATTTTGGAATTGGGCCCTGCAGCTCAGTGTCATTGAGATCAAGTGTTGAGGTGACTGACACCGGAATTTGTAGACACGGCCCATTGAACAAGTAGTCTCCAAGAGCTCGAGACTCGGCTCCGTGTTAAAATTAACACGGAACGTGGAATTCTAGGTTCAGGAACTTGCCGTCCGCATCAATGAAACTGTCCAAAATGCCATTTTTGGTTCTTATTCAGTTTTCCTATTATTAACTATAATTGTATTGAAGGAAGAAAAAAGGGAAAATCACGCAAGATGTGTTTCTAAAGGCGATTTGCGTGTGGATCCGGGTCACCACACCCGCGGATCTGGCCGTGCATGAGTATTGAGTTGATACTTGCCTTTTGGACCCACTCTGGGGACCCACGACGCGTAGCATCGTTATCTTCGTTTGGATTAATTTATTTTTTAAAAATAAATTTTTTAAATACAATATTATATTAATATATTAATAAAAATAATTTTAAAAATATTTCATCCATATAATATATCAAATATTTTAAAAAATATTTTCAGTAAAAATTTTTCATATACAATATTACAGTAAAATATTGTAAAAACACCGTCAAATACAGCTAATTCAAACAGAGCATTTTAAGTATATATATATATATATATATATATATATATATATATATATATATATATATATATATATATATATATATATTTTCAATTTAAAGCACATGTAGTCTAAAAATAGGCGTTCCTATGATTTATTTATTTTTTTTTTTTGTTTTTTGGCTCTTGACATTATTATTGAAATTTTAACAAATTTATTCATGTTCTTGAGCGTTCTCAAGTTATTAGAATCTTGTGAAATTTTGTCGAATCTTGTTATTTTAGGAGTTCAATCATGTATGGATTCTTGATTCTTTTTTATGGAATTAGTTCGTGACACTATTCCCGCTAAGTTGCTTCCACCGCCGCGTCGGCAATCCAGTAACGGTGGAGGGCATTTGGAGGTCGAAAGGTACAAAATCTCAAAAAGATGGGTCACATTGATGATTGAGAAGGGGGAATTAACGAATAGGTTCAGGATGAGAGAGATCCAAGTGCTAAGAAAGTCAATTTCGAGCCTTCAGGATACCTGATTGATTGGAGTTTTATACGATTAGCTACTCACATCTGAGCCCTTGTTTCAGGTGCTCGATCGGAGCATGCTAGCACGGTAGCTTATACCCGTCTGAATTTTTTTAAGACAAGTCACAGAAATATGGCATTTTTGATCTCACCAAGTAGGTGGTGGCCACTGAGCCAAAGGCCCAGTGGTTAACACGGTAGCTTATACGCACCTGATTAAATGCACAATCAAAGTGGCGTCCAATTCCAAACATTAATTAATTTATAGATGTCTGCTATTGATTTCAAAAAACAAATCCAGGGGGATCCTTTCTTTAGGTATTGACCGAAGATTCTTTATTTAGCCAGTCCACCGAGAATGTCCTTCCACTGGGGAGAAGGCTTGAATTATTCATGGTCAACGTATAATAAAGCAATCCAACAACTCTACTTGAGAGTTGAGAAACGAGACATTATCCTCGACCAGCATGGTTTGTCAAGAATGCTACTCCATGCTTGATACTTCGAGGTTACAAAGGTTGACAACATTTGGTCGGAATGTTATGTTATGGATGGTAGGCACCTCCGTATGTCTTCTTCCTTCTTCGGCATAAGACGTCACAAGTTTGCCCAAGACTCGAGAGGATAGAGCCTTTTGTAGATTCTAATACGCAGATTTAGCAATTGAGAGGCTACCCTTTACACCCCTTCTCTCTTGCAATTAAATGTTTTTGAGACTTTTTTTGGGAAACGTCTAGGCACAACAAACAAGGGTATGGCAACAAAGTTGGGGCACCCCCCCCCCCCTCCTCCTCTGATTGACGAACTCAGCGACGGTCAAGGGTGATAATATTTAGTGGCTACCCATGACAAACTCAATCATCAAAATGTAATCGTTTTCCCTTGCACTTGGCATATATCTCTACACAATGATTCCCATACGAGTAATTAGCTCAAGGAAGCTAGGAATTCGGCTCAATCGAGTTTTTCCCTTGTCTTCCAAACCTTAAACTTTCTGCTCAGTTTGAAATCAAATTCCTGAGCGCAATTGTGCTACAAAACATTCTGCAAAGTTCATCATTTAGCAGGCAGCCACATCCACTCCAAGTAAGATTACTTTTGTAGCAGCACAACATCACCATCAGTCACTCTTCTATAAATTTTGACAATCTTTACTCTGCAATGTCTCCTAAATCCATCTTTCCTTACCCACAACTTCGGATAATTTGCACTCAACATACTCTAATCTGTGCTAATTCACTTCATTGCAACAGCAGATAAAAAGCACTGAAGAGCTTCTCTTCAGTTTGGCTCCATGACAACTATCTTGTGACCAATGTATCACGTAGACCAACATTTGACTAGCATATTCCAAAGTTCCTGCCAATGCTATGGTTAAAACATGAAACAACCATGACAGAAATGCAGAATGGTGATTAGTGGAGTAATAATTGCACTACTTAGCTTTGAAATCCGCCACTATCTCCTAACAACTAGAGTGAAAAGATGAATCGAGCTTCTTGAAATCCAGAGAGAGCCATATAGATTATATGTATAACCAGTACAATCTTACAGTAGTATAAGAAGCGCCGCTTTACACAAATTAGATCAAATCTCTATACAAAATTCCGGCATATTCCTTTTCTTGAGAAAGGAGAGCCAGGGGCCGCACTATTACCTGAAATTTCTGAAAATTAGATTGCAACCCTAACTTACCAGAAACCTCCTACCCAGTTGTTACAGTCACAATACCTGCAAAGTAAAACTTGATGTCAATTTCAATGCGATTATAACATGATGATACTATTCCACTACAGCAAAAGAAATTATTTATTTATTTATTATACTGCTAATGTAGGCAGAATAAACAACATCTTATCCAACTGAAATCCAAGGCAAAACCTGTCTTGGTACAGTTCTTCATCCTCACCTTCTCATATCACCAGCACAAACTTCATTTAGTTGCTTCTGAGTCTCTTCCAAATCTCTGTACAAGAAGTAAAACAAACCAAAGACCTCTTTAGTTACAACAAAAATCAGGACATAGCACACATTCTAACACCAATGTGCAAAACAATGATAGCCTTCCAATACATCCAATAATGTATATTGACAGCTTAAACATGAGAAAAAGTTCATCCATAGAACAAAGCCCGCGTTTCACTAGTACTACCATAAACAAAATTCCAGCCCAATTCCATCTAATTTCATATATGAAATCTAAGTCCATTAGAGCATACAGCGATAAGAGGAAGAATAAATAATCTAACATCATGAAATGATAGAAAAAGAACATCTATATTGACAGTCTGAAACCCGAAGTTGTCCCACTAAATGTAAACAGGAATTGGTTAAATGGCTTGTGAATGTGTGGCAAAGTGCTCAAAAGCGACATGGCTTATCCACCTTGGCAGGCAGTACAAATGCAAAATTAAGTTCAGATTCAGGAAGTGCCAGGCCAAAGGTGAGATATGGACAATCCAAGAATTTCACACTCACATAAGCAGACAGGAAGTATGTCAACAGAAGTAAATGAACAAACTAATCCAAGAATGATCAAACTAAGAAACTGAAACTCATAAATCAAACGAACAACCAGAAGCAAATAAAAGACAGAGAGATGAAATGCTCCATGGCATAATCAGTCCAACAATAACATATATTGTTTGCATGTCAGGTTCATTTAAGCTAAGAACCTTGTATGCCATCAACCCAAGTTAAACAGAAGATACATCTCAGTGACGGAACAGCATAAAACAATTTCACTTCACCAATTCTGTTACCTTTTGACTTTAGAAAGTTCTTCCCTCAGTAGCTCCACCTCTTTAGCACAGGGACACCCAGCGGAGCAGGCACCCTGCTTCCAACCGGGTGGTGGGATCCAGAACGGATCAGCAACACCAGCCTTCTTCCGAACATCAACTAGGTCAGCACTTTCCAGCCAGTACATTATCACCCCATCAGCATTGTAACAGCGTTGGAAACGAGAAGTTCCATCAGGCGCGATCTTTCCTGGTATATCCTTGAGAAGGTGATCCAACAGCCCTGTGTTACCAATTTCCTTCTGAGCCTCCTTCCTTAAAGCAGCTCTGTATATTGGGTTTTCAGCTACAGCTTCCTTCTCCTTCAGAATGTTTAAAATAACTCTCTTTCCAGCCTCGAAGCTTCAGATATCCTCTCCAATCAGTGTCAGAGTTAATAAATACATAAAAAGGAACCATAAAGATGGATGCTTGCATACATAAAAAAGAACACTGCACATGGATATAACATAAAATTTATAACTAAGTTTTGCTCCTTCACCTTTCATTGGACCACCATTTGTACTTCTTTGCTTTGTGAAGATCTTCAGTAGTGGCTTCTTCGCTCACAATCTCTGCTTTAACCACATTCTCCACTTTAATCACCTGCTTCTCCACTTCCTCAACCTTTTCTTCCAATCTCCCACCACCAAACTTCATAGTAGTAGTAGACGAAGAGCAAGGAGACTTCACCGAAACCTCTTCGAGTTCAAGCTTAGGAATTAAAGGAGCCTTTACCAACCAGAAGTCCTTGACCTCTTCCAGATTGCCGAAGTGAGGGATTTTAACCTCCCTAAAAAGCACCCTTTGGGCAAGCTTCAGTCCCATAATAAAGCACATATCAAGCTTGGGGTTAGAGCCAGGTCTCTCTTGATCGAGGCAACTCTCGATAGACTCCTTGCTTGGGAACGAAATTGTGACCTTCAGTTTACTCTTCTCACTCACCTGATGGGATGCCAAAAATCACTAATATACTAAACATATCTTCTCCAATTTTAGGATCAGCCAAAAACGAATTAAGGGGTGAAAGAAAAAAAATAAAAGAAAAACCCTAAAACTGGAAAGGGGACAGAACGGTCTTACCATGGCAATTGAAACGGACCTCAACCAAGGAGGAGTTCTAGGAGGTAAATTAGCATGTAAAATTTTGTAAAAACCCCCGACAGCAACATTCAGTTTGGTTGCTCTTCCTCTAGTTGTTGGAACCATCGAAAACGGCTGTGAGGACACGGAATTTGTATTTCCCTTCAGCAAGAAACCCAAAATAACAGACTATTTATATAACTTTGGAGAAGGCATAATTCACCCTCAAACCAAAAATTAATGGTGAAAAGAAAAATAAGGGGCAGGAGAAAAGAGTAGCAACTTGCCTTTGTGGGTAGTTGAGTGTTGAGAAGGAAGAAAATAGAGGCGTTTAGGACTTGGGAGGTGAGTTAAAGCAGCACCGAGTCGGGGGAACCAAACAAAGTCATGTAGTAGTACTAGTGTTACTAGTGCCAAGTTGTTGAACTAAGGAGGTCACCCGACCGTCCTACGTAGGAAGGAATGATTTTGTGCGTGTTCCAGGATAAGCCGCGATATAGAGAGAGAGTGAGAGAGAGAGAGAGGGGGGGGGGGGGGGAAGCCGCCGCTGCTGCTGCTGCTGCTGCTGCCGCCGCAACTGAAAGAGGAGAGAGAGGGTTTTGAGAAAATCGAGATGGCGAACTCAACCCAACTCAACTGCCGAACCGATGCGGGTCGGACTCCGCAACACGGTGGGCCCCGCGTTTAGTTTTGTTCTGTTTTTAAGCGTTTACCTTTATATATTTTCCACGGAAATTTTTTGGTAAAAAAGAAAAGGATTTCTACCATCAGTCATGTAATAATGAAGTTCTAATTGTCTCTCTCTTCTTGTGCAAAGTTAATTAATTGATTAAAAATTGAAACTTTTTTTAAACAAAGTCCAGCATCATCTAAGAAAATTTGCCGGACGGTAGTGAAATCATTTGTCGAGGTTGCAAATTAACTAAACCAAGAAGAAAAACTATAACCAGAATACATTTAAATGAGCAGCATTTCTGGTAATTAACAAAACTTTGACAAGATAGATCAAGACTTATTTCAAGCTAATTTATGTGTAAATATAGAAAGCCAAATCATAATTGACCTGAATTTACAGCAAATGTTCACATCAGGAAGCCAAAACCAAAAAAACAAAACACATATGTAGCGAGATTCAAGCTTTTGACCAAACATTAATTAATTATTATAAGCAAGGTGTGCGATAGCATATCAAACTTTAATTCTGTCATGTGCAGGTAGAGAAGCCTTTGACTCGATACTCGCTTTTACACTTGATTCAATTTGTTCATCATATTCGCGTATAGTTCATGGTAAAATCTTACTGCCCCTTGTTAACTTCACAAACTAATTTAGAAGTATTTATGTAACCCCTTTACAACTAAAAGTTTTTTTTTTTCTTTTAGGAAACCTTTATAACTAAAAGTTCACCAACAATTTTGGACAAATAAAAACAGGCTTAGGGTGCATTTGATACAACTTGAGTCAGAAAATTGAAGTGTGAAATCTGAAATCTGAAGTTTAAATCCATTATTAAAGTATTGAGTTGCTATGTATTAAATCTAATACATTGGAGTGCATATCACATTCAGTGATAAATGAATAGTTTATCATATAATTTTGGGAGCAAATTTTGCCTAAGAAATTCAGTACCGCTTAATTAATTCAAACGTTCGATCATTTGTTATTAAACGGTTTGAATATGTTAAGATCTGAATCCATTAAATTTAAGTGTTGAATTAAGTTATCAAACATGATCTAACTCTATTTATATATATATATATATATATATAAAGATAAAAAAACATGACCATCAATATCATGTATACCATCACATCACAAAAAATATTACATTGTTATCCTAAATATTTTTTTATAAATGATCTCACATCCAAACACACTAGTGGTAAAAGGTTGATGTCCTAAACAAGACTTTTGGGTTCAAATTTTGCTGAATGTGAGTCGATCCAGATGTGATGTGTAATTAAATCATAAGTGTCCAACAATAGGTATTGGTGTTAATCGAAGTTGCAAGGTCAAATTAGTTTTGCCTTATAGTGGCAGGAGAAGGTTTTTTTTTTTTTTTTGTTAATACAAATTCCACCATCTAAAGTAATTTTGCAATTCGATACTTAAGAACTTAAGGACAAAAGTTTGTCTAAGTTGAAGGACTAAATTGAAAATTTGAACATTAAAAGGATTTTGATCAATTTTGTACGCATTCCAAATCTCCAGGGCTCAAAGTCTCTCGGCTGGCATTGCAGGAAGGGGAAGGAAAAAGATCGATTAGACGGCCATGAAGCTGCTCCCCGCTGTACTTCTCTGGGCTCTGGTTCTGTTGGGAAGCCTAGCTCTCATTCTGGTCTGTACTCCTCCACCACACTGTTGTGTCGTCCCTTACGCTAGTCAGTAAAACCGCGATTTAATTTTTGGCTTTTTTTTCCGTTTCTCCAAGAACCGATTAGGCGACCCAGGAGCCACTTCAGAGCATCCTGAAGAACTTGCAAGCAGTCGGATTACCGAAAAGGTCAGCTAACTCTAGCCCACTTCACAGTTATTGAATATCGTAGGCATTCACTTTTAATTATTGACCTTTTCTTTCTTCTGAATTTTTACGTAGAATTATTTCTCTGCTAAAGCTTGAAATGTTTGATTTCCCGATTGAAAATCTTATTAGGCGAAAAATTTAGAGGATGAAGAAGAAGTGACTCACAAGGTCTACTTTGAGTTACAAATTAATGGAAAACCAGCTGGTATGCGCTAATACAATCTTTTTTCAGTTTTTATTTTCATTATTGAAATTTTTTTGTTTTATTGTCAAAATTTCCGGCATCATTTTGAATGGCTAATAAAATTGGAAGAAAGGATAGTACCGAATATATTCGTACAGTAGCATGTCATGATACAAACTTGAAATAAGTTATAGAAGCTTATAAGCACTCATCGATGCTTGAATTAACTGTTAAAAAGGTTTCTAAACATCTTTGCCTTTCTATTTTGGAATTCATTTTTCTGGTTGTAATGTTATCCTTGATATGTTAGTGTTTTCTCATTCTTTAAGTTATGTCTCCTTCAACGTGCTCTAGTGGAACCCAAAAAAAGGAAAAGAAAAAATGAGAGAAAGAGAAAAGAGAGTCATTTAGAGCCCTAATCTAAACATGAGGAGCATTACTTCAGTGAAGAATCAAATTCTCAGTTGAGATAGGCACGTTTGAAGCCTGTTGCGTTGAGAAAGCTAATTAGTCTTACTCTTGTTCTAGGAGGCGGACAAGTTACTGTCAACCGTTTCTTTTGTATTGACACATAAAACTTTGATAACTGAATAGTGTGCGAATGTATAAGCAACCACCATGTGTAAGTATCACATCATCACAGTTGTATACATGATATTGGAGAAAGAGCTTGTTCAAGATCACTTTGGATGGGGCCTATCTTTATCTGTTATATGAATGAGAACATATCGTTGTTTAATGTTCTGCTCTCTCCTGTTGCAATACCATTTCATGTATAGGATCATCAAATTCTATATGCCCCGAAACTCATACACCCTGTAAGAGAGTCATGGTGATTAAGCATTAAATTTATCTAATCATGGTGGAACATTGACAAATGTATACTTATTATGAGAAATTGTTATAACTCACCAACCAGTCTGGTTTTTCCCCTTCCATCTTGTACTATAATAAGTAAGCTGCTTTAAAAACTTGTCCATGTGTGATTTGGCACCCCCTTTTTGGGTATTCGAAATGGAGATCAGGCTTACATAGACCTTTATTTTGAAATTTGACGATTTAAAATGTTATGTCAATATATTCATTACTGTTTCCTTTCAGGTCGTATTGTCATTGGTCTTTTCGGAAAAGTTGTTCCAAAAACAGCAGGTAGTACTTGCTTGTATGAGTGTTATAGCTTAACTTTCCTTTTTGGTTTGTTTTATTGCTTTTGTTCACCTGACAGCCACTTATTTATTTGTTTATCCTGCAGAAAACTTTCGGGCTCTTTGCACTGGTAGCCAAGTAACTCGTGTTCCTTTTTCATTTTTTATTTCTTAAGATGAGGATTTAACTGATTCTGCGCATCTGCTTGTCATTTCAATAACCCCCCCCCCCATCCCCGGCTTGTATGTATTACTAACAAGGACTATGATGAATGTATTGGTGAAAGACAATTGGCTAAATTGAAGGGGAAGTAAACTGTCCTTTAACCAAGAAGTTAAATGGTCTAAAATGCTTTATGAAAAAAAATTATTGAGAATTTGTGTTGGAAAGGAAGATGCTTAATCTTATTCTTGCATTTGTTAATCGTCTTGGAGGAACAGAAGCATTTTGTACTAATAACTTCTGCAGGTGAAAAAGGGGTTGGACGGAGTGGGAAGCCTCTGCATTATAAAGGAAGCTCATTCCATAGGATCATACCAAGCTTTATGATTCAGGGTGGTGACTTTACCCGTGGTGATGGGCGCGGTGGAGAATCAATCTATGGTGATAACTTTGCTGATGAAAACTTTCAACTGAAGCACACTGGCCCAGGTAAACTTTCTTAGTGCATTACGTGGCAACATTCTTTGGCATGTGTGAAAGCAGAAGCTGATTTTATTGAGAATTGGAACAAACTCCAAATAAATGAGGCCGGCAGCACCTGGCTTATTAATGTTTGATATCATTGTTGTGGAACAGGACTTCTCTCCATGGCAAATGCTGGACCAGATACAAATGGATCACAATTTTTCATCACAACAGTCATAACTAGCTGGTAAACTGTTCTTGCTAATTGTCAGTTACTCAGTAGAGCATTAGTGAAAATTTGCACGGAACTCATTTGATCTTTATACTGTGTCTAACACGTCACTAAATGCTGCCTTAAAAAATATGTAACTACATGTTTAAGCATATCCAAAGTACATAATGGTTATAGCATCTGACCTTTGTGGGAGAACTATAACGTGGTATCCTGGAATGTGGTTTGCCATTTTATATCCTCTTTAATATCCCCAAATCTGCTTTTCAGTTCTGGAGCTATTGAAGTTTAACAAAGTATTCTTTTCAATTCTTCTTAAAGGTTGGATGGGCGTCATGTTGTGTTTGGGAAAGTGCTTTCTGGTATGGATGTTGTCTACAAGGTCGAAGCAGAAGGGAGGCAGAGCGGAACACCCAAGAGCAAAGTGATCATCACAGACAGCGGCGAGCTAACATTATGAGGACCTGCGATAGCAGCATGAAACTTGATGCTGGACAATCGTACACAGAATTTAGGCACTTGTACCGTGTGAAGCTTACATTGGATCTTCAAAAGAACCGTTCCAACTTCACCAAGTCTCTGCGCATTGTGCAAGATTTTCACTGGCAAACGCCCTATGTAATACTACTGCGCTTGAATTTCCAAAGACACTGTGTGAAGTTTGTCATTAGGAACCTTCTTGGTGATACCGTTGGAAGCTTGCTCGAAGCATGCTTTGTTGTAGTTTTTAACATTTCCAATGCGGATGCTAGCTTCTACCACTAACTGAAAAAGCTTCGAGGCCGACTCAACGTTAAGCTTTTGTATAAGCGACTAAAACAATTCTTGTTCCTCCCCTTAGCAGCGCACAATCACTGACAGCATATTTAAAAGGCAAGCCAGCGAGAAATTTTTACTGGTGTAACGTATAACATGATGAGAGTTGCTTTTACCAAGACACATGATACCGGCAGCAAATCCATCTCAAACGGGCCGAAAGCATGTCAAATCGGCTAAGTGGAAATAGGGGTGGCGAATTGTGCCAAAAACTGATTTTTATTGACGGTTTCGACATGGAAATCGGCTTAGTCTTCAATTTCTACCATGCAAAATCTGCTTCTAAATCCTTTTTCTCCATTGATTAAACCTGGGTTTATGGCAATTCTTTTACTGCAACAATTTGTTACTAAATCGGCCTTTTTTTTTTGGGGTCACTCATTCAATCACGCATAGGACATCACTTCTAATTAGAGGTGTCAAAATGGGTGACTTGGACGGGTTTGGGTTGGGTAAAATGAGTAATGGGTATAAGTGAGTCAACTCATTTATACCCATTTAATTAGATGGGTATAAATGGGTAAGTCAAAAAATGAATTGGATAATCCAATTACCCATTTATAACTCATTTATTTTAACTTTTTGCAAACTCATTTAAATTCATTTTTGCAAACTAAGTTATCAATTTATACCACTCTTTGTACCCATCATTAGTTTTAAATATTTACTTATAATGTTCAATAAACTTAATTACCAATTTTTTTCATTTATACTCTATGTCACAAAATTACCTATTATTTAATAATTGAATAATACGAATATAAAAATTTGAATTAAGTACTATAAAACTTAATCTAAAAATTTTGAACCCCTAACATTTTTTTCATATATAAATTTAAAATTTCATTTTATAAAGATAAGAAAATAGGCTAAAATTTATCATAAATTGATAATGCTAAAAAATTAGCAAGTTAACAAACTAAGAAAAAATAAAATAATAAGATAAAACCAACAAATAATAATAATAATGTTAACATCATGACAAAATGAAAAATTTGAAGAAAAAAAAAGGTAGGGGAAAAGAAGAGACTTGGGGGGAAGAGAATTTTAAATGGGTTAATTAGGTTTGATAGGTTACCCAATAATATCCATTTAATAAATGGGTATTATTGGGTAACCCATTTATACTCATATATAAAAATTTAAGATACCCATACTCATCTATTCATGGATGAGTATGGGTAAATCTAGTTAAGTGGGTTGATTTGCCACCTCTCCTTCTAATACTGAGCTTTGAATTCAATCACGCATTCAAAGTTTTTTTGAAAAAAGAAAAAGAACTGGTACGCTGTGCTGTTATTGAAAGCTACAAACATAAAAATACAAATATTAGCTTCTGAAAAACAATCACACACCTTTTTACTTCCAAATTTCTCCACAAGACAATGATACGATTAGCACAAAGAACAAAAATAAAACATTTGCGCAGTATAATAAAACTGTGTGATTCCCTTGCAAAGTTGATGGACTCAATTTTGTTCCAAAAAAATTCTTCAGCTATCAGATTTTCCGGCTTCTTCTTTGCCACTAATCTGCTGCTGACACATGTTCGAAAAATTAACGGAGAGAGCAGAATAGAGGGAAACGACTTTATTAATATTACCATTAATTTCCTGAATGAGAGAAACGTTTTTAATCAAATTGTCGTGAATTTTGGACTGATGATTGTCGTTCACTTGCTGAATCAGAACTCGGTTCCGATCCAAAACCGACTGCACCTGTTGGAAGCTGTCAGTGAAAGCGGTCCACATCTGGGAGCTGCCGCCGTCGAAGGATTCGTCGCCGGCGCCTTCTTTCTCTTCCATATAGGAGTGGTTGACGAGATTGGCCGTGGTGGTGGTGGTGTTGCAGTCAGTAGTTGTGAGAGCATGAGCTCTGGTTAGGGTTTGAGTGGTGCGGCGGTGGAGATTGTTATGGTGGTCGGCGTGAGAGCCGTCGTCCATGGTGGCTTCGGCGGAATAGAACCTTACACATATAAATATCTATAAATATCTATGCATAATTTATAATGTGCCACTGGTGATGCATGAGTGGCGCTGAATGCTTCTACTAAACTTGCGTATTCGTTTCCTCAGAACGGCAAGAAAAAACCTACCTATTGCGTAATGTTATGACAGCGAGACGCGATGCGGATTGGGCAAAATGTTTTTGAAGTCGTACACTGGCCAGTAAATTAGGTTTGTTTGGATTGAGTATTATTTCCCCAATTTTATTTGTTTATATCATCGTTACAATTTTTAATACACATTTTTTACCTTCTCAATTATTTTTTTATCTCACATACATCACGTCACAAAAAGTGCTACAGTAAAAATATCTCAAATAACTTACAATCCAAACAAACTATCGTATTTTGTGTTGTTACTGAATACAATTATTGTATACGAATAAATTTTTAACTTACAATTATATTATAATATAATTTTATAAATATAACAATAATATAATGGGCGAATATCTACAAATAATGTAATAATTATAATAAATCCAATTGAATCGCACATTGACCCTGTTCGGATATGTGTAAGTTTTTTTTTTTTTTCATCACTGTAATTATTCGAGTCTACACCCTACTAATTTCACAGCTCCAACAGAGCGGGCCTGGCCACGTTGAAGAAAATAATAACTAGGTTGCTGCCCAGTTGATTTGACTAATCGGATATGTAGAAGTGGTAAGACTTAGTAAACCCATGGCGTAACGTGTTAGTGATTTGACTTCATCAATAACATCAAATCATCAATAGTTTGGCTTGTATATATGTACGTGACTTTATAGGTGATATTTGAGCATATTTTTTAATTAATTTTTTATTTTATATATATATCAAATTATTAAAAAAAATATATATATATATATATATATTTTTTTTTTTTTTACAAAAAACCCCTACTTATCAAGTTTGACTTTTTAGGGCGAACGACTTCTATTAATTTTCACATCATAGGAGCAAGTGGGAGTGTGAGGGAACTTTAGCCTTCGTGAGATATTTATTTAATTTGCTTTGGAAGAGGAAAAGTTGGGCATGGTTTGAGCTACTTGAAAAAAATAAAAATTGGACACAAAGGAAGAAAGACCCGACTTGGGAGCATAGAAATGAACCTAAAAGTCAAGAGCATGCCACGATATTTGCTGTTTCGTGTCTCAAAGTCTTTAACCGTGTGAAGTGAAGCATCTATCAATCAGCAACCGGCAGGCAAGTGAGGAAGATTAGACGTGTTGCTAGAAAAGGCTCTTATTCGAATGTGAATGGAAACACGGGTTGTTCCGTGGATCCCTTTTAAATTGCTTGTTTATCGAGTCGATTTATCCGTTAATCTCTCGTGCTTAGTTTAATTAAATGTGTGTGTTTATTTGGAAAAAAAAAAAAAAAGAATGTGAATGGAAACAGAGTCAAAAGGAGAAGCAGAGTGCAAGCACGGAAATCCCTCGTGTGTAAAACTTGAATTTAGTTGTTCCATTTTAGGGTAGAGGAATATGGACATGTAAAATCAAAAGCAAGTTCATGTACCAAGAAAAGCTTCTACAATCTGTCTCAAACATAACGCGCGCAGTAACTCTACCAAGAAAACAGAAACTAGCAGGAACTTTATGCATACATACAAGAAGACACACAACACATAGCTTTGTCCAGATATCTTACTAACAGCTTTGTTCACAGCTAAACCCAACCCCCTTTCGCTGCTGCTCTTAATTAGGATAGGAATATCTTCAAAGTAGATTTTTCTCCTAGTTCAAAGTAGTAGTAGTAGTAGTAGTAGTAGTAGTAGTGTGTTCTAACCCAAAGGGGAGAGAGACAAATCAAGTGGATTTAACTCTGGGGGAGATGTTCGCCCGCAGTGGATTTTTCATGACGACGGTAAATTCTTGCTTTTCCGAGAGATCAACATCGTCACCGTCAACAGCTCTCCACTCGAAATGCCAAATCAAATTAGCCACGAAGTACTCCAAATGCAACAGAGCCAGGTTCGAGCCAGGACATACTCTCCTTCCAGCGCCAAATGGCATCATCTTTATCTCTTTACTCCCAGTAACATCGAACAGCTGACCTTCGCTGTTGTCCCCGGCCATTTTTTCCTCTAAAAATCTCTCAGGCCTGAATTCCATAGGACTTTCCCACACTTTCGGGTCCCAGCCCATCTCAGCCACCATGAAATTCACAGTAGCATTCTTGGGAACTACATAACCCTCCAACTCCACAGCTTCAGTGACCGAATGGGGCAGGACAAAGTGCCCAGGAGGGTGACGCCTGAGCCCCTCCAGCACCACTGCTTTGAGGTAAGGTATTTTCTGTAAGTCCTCTTCCTTCACCTCCTCCGTCTCCTTCAAACCGTCCCCGGACGACGACGATGACGATGACGATGACAAAGACAAAGGTGGTGGCGGGCCGACAACCTCCACTATCTCTCTGTAAAGCTTGTTCTGAACGGCAGGGTACTTCACCAAGTTGGCCATAATCCACTGCAGCGCAGTAGACGTAGTATCAGTGCCCGCATTCAGAAATTCGGAACACAGGGTCACCATCTCCCCCTCACTAAGTTCCCTTTTCTCGTCCGGCAATTTCAAGCCCACCAGGGTATCCACATATGCCACCACTTCTTCCTCCTCCTCCTCTTCTTCTTTATCATCATCGTTAGTTTCGTTACGCCGCTGTCGTTTTGCTTCAATTCGGGCTCTAATCAAAGGAAGCAGCAAATTTTCTTGATCTTCCCGTAATTTCAGAAGCTCCTTCCATTGGTTGCGAAACAGAATCTTGCCCAATCTAGGCAAGAAATTGAGAATATTGTAGCGGCCAAAACTCAGCAGCGCCCGATGCAGCAAACTCTCAACCTCCTGAATTTGTCTCTCTGTGAGCTTGTCCCCGAAGCACATGAGCAACAGCAGACAGAACATGGCGTAGCGGAAATGATCGACCACCGTCCTGTCCATATTGGCGGGCTCGTCAGCAGCATGATTTTGGTCGAGAAATCGCTGGAAGAGGATGCCTAAGACCCAGCGGCGGGCCCGGGTGTATGACTTGACCCGAGACGGGTGGAGAATCTCGGAAGTGAGGTTTCGGCGGAGAAGGCGCCAGGTGGGGCCGTAACGGGCGGAGCTGATGTTATGCTGGTTGCTGTTGAAGATTTTGGCGGTGGGAAGAGATTTTGGGCGGTCGGAGAAGACAGCGCCGTTCTGGACAAGGGCTCTGTGGGCCAAGGAGTGGCTTGCGACGAATATGGAGGGGCGAGACCCGATTGTGAGAGAGATGAGGGGGCCGTACTTGGCTTTCAATCTTTGAAGGACGGGTTCTATATCGGCGAAGGACATGCGGAGCCATAAGAAGCTGCCGATGAATGGGATGGTGTAGGGTCCCGGAGGGAGCTTGTCTTGGGTGTTGTTAGAGGAGGAGAGCAGGGTAAAGAGGGATTTAAGGATTGCAGAGATGCAGAGGGAGACGACGATGATGAACCAATACGTCTCCATTATTTTTTTCTTTCTTTTCCGGTTTTCCCAGTACCCCCCAGTTTCAAGATCAAATAAATAAAAGATTGGGACTGGGAGAGCTTCCCTTTCCTTTCCGGAGGTCTATTTTATTTTATTGGTCTTGTGGTCTAGTCGTCGACTCGTGGTTGAGTGGAGGACAAGACAAATGGAAGCAGACACCAGCGGGTAAATCATAACTGTAGTAGCGTCCATACTCCATACCACACTCCGGAGGACGAGGAGGACGAGGACGAGGAGGATAATATATATACTAGTATTAATTATATGTGATACTAAAATGAAAGAGAAAGCAGTAGTGATATAATAGGAAAGACGACGTGATTATTATGCTGAATCAAACTATAATATAATTAGTTACGATACGATACTCAACTCAAGGATATAATTAGTGATATTTTTTTTTTTAACTATATATAAAACAGCAACTTCATCCATGTGATGTGTGACTCTTTTCAGTTATATACTCAATTACGCCCGACGTGCTAACTCGACCGTTGATTGACTGCGCCAAAATTTCAGTATTTCGGGCTATGCAAGGCACAGCCAATGCCCAAGGTATTGTGTAAAGAATATTGAAAGATTTTTTTGGCCCAACTTATGTCGACAGAAATTGCTTGTCAGTAACGAGCAACGCGGGCGCTTTCTTGTAAAATTTTGTTGATTTTGATTTGGTTTCTGATATTTAATTTTTTTTTGTGATTATGTCACAAGAATTAACAAATGGAAGGTTGCGAGTCAAGACAGGAACAAAGCTTCTAGCAGCAAACGGTGGTAATGGGTGGCATGGGCGGTGTGTGGCTGGGATGAAGGAGGAGTTAGGGAGGAAGAGAAAGTAGGTGGGTGAATGATTTTTAAAGATTTGGAGTGTCTCAAAAGCTTTGGATTTTATGAAATTACATTTATATCCTCTTAGATTTGGTTAATTAAATTATAATAATAACTAACAGAATTGGCAACTATTCTGTTAGGTTTTGTGCATTCCATCAAAATTTGGAGTAAAGTGGGACAGATTATATAGTCTAAGGATTTAAATGTCCCATTTTGAAGTTTAGGAACTGAAGTGAGATTTTGGGTATAGTTCGAGGGGACAAAATGGAATTTACCCTTCTTTTCATGTGTTTGTTAGTTTGGTTTAGTGTTTACGTTTATTTCATAGACCTGTTTTATTGGTTTCGTACACCGCACCAGCCCTTGATCCCCTACGCGAATACGGAATGTTCGAGTAAAACTACGGATTTCAAAGCGTAGATAGTTGCGTACAGTTGAAAAATACACTAAATTAAGAGTACGTACAATAACAATATATAATTTTGACATCTTATGTCACACTATAAACTTAGTTTTCATTTCTATAATTGTGTACGAAATGTTAAATTAGAGATTCCTTCTCTCTTCCTAATTTTTAAATTCTACAATTTTTCTATTAAAAAATTAAACTAATGGCATTTCTGTCATGCTCTTGACATTATATGTATATATATATACATATAAAGAGGAAACTATTATATAAGTCTCTCTCTCTCTCTGGGTGATATAAGTTATAATATGTTTTTTCACAAACACGACGGTTAGAAAAGTTAGCTGCAAAGTATGAAAATGCTTCTCGAGGTAATCCCAAAGAATAGTCTACACACGCAAATAGATCCTCCATATTCTATATTTTGCTTTACATCCATTTTTGCCAAGAACATTCAAAAGGCATATAAATGTCATCATCAGCATCGATCCATGCCACGCCATCTTTCACAGTAATTTTGGCCATTCGTGCTGTTTATGTTTTCAGTTTGCTTTTGTTTAGTGTAACCCCCCAAAAAAAAAAAACAATGCTTATTTCAAAAATGTATACTTGCTTTTTTTTTTTTTTTTTTTTTGCTTCTTTTAACGATAAAGCTAGTATACGTGAAATCACGTGAGAACATATATCTGTTTATTTAAAAGAAATATACAATATCTGCTCCTTTTTGTTTACCTTCTTTTAAGGAAGTTGTTGAATTCAAAATCATGGTAGAAGAAAAGAGAGGATATCATATAAACTACAGTACTTAAAAAGTCATGGTAGAGAAAAATTGAATACTTTTAAATGATACTTTTACCATAAAATTAAGTGATATAAGTTATTTGCACCAAAGGCGAGACTCTACCATTATATAGTATAGATATCTGGACAAGAAAACAGATTGAATACCCCAAAGATCAAAGAAAGAAAATCATCTGTCAAAAAACAAAAACCCGCCTTTTACATAATCCACACCCAAAATTTTCCCACCGTTCCGTGCATTTATTCATTTAAAAAAAAAAAAAAAAAATGACAACAACATGAACTGAGACAACCAGCAAAATTTCCAAAAGTAAAATTAAACATTTTAGCGACAAAATAGCACTTCGCAACTGCAAAAGAAGTTTCCCTGCTTTGAGTTCTTAACTGAAGCATACATCTTGCTTAGCAACTCCAGCGGGACGACAGCTTAACGCACAATCTACTCCCATTGACCTTCCCAGTGGTTCCACTCAGATGCATTTATCGTGGATTTTCCGTCAGCGGCCACGAGGTCATATGGTGAGCCCTCTGAAAACTCTGCGGGCATGGATTTCCAGTGGAGAGATGGCACCCAATCAGCTTCCCTCAACACCTTCAGTATCTCTTCCACCACTATGTTACTCCCTTCTGCGGAGAAGTGAACCCCATCCCTGCGGGAGGCAAAAATGTGCATTGAATACAATTGTGGAATAAAATATACTAGCGTTTCGATAGCATATTATACTTCCGGATGATTATATTGCCCTTCTTTTCCTGGATTGTTATCATTGCAAAACTGCATATCGACTAGTCCTAATTCCTAGCCTGAATTCCTGCATTGTACCGGATGCAGTACCTACTTGTTCATGTCTCCAAGAAAGAGAATGTAAAGAATGGGTAAAAATCAAACTTACGTGAAGCAAGCAGTAAGCCAATCATCTCGTTTCTGAATAGCATTGAAAAGATCAATAACCTTTAAGCCCATCTCTTTGCATAACTCAATTAAGGCTTCTGAATACTTCTGGCACAGCTCATTTGTTCGAACTATCTCACTGAGCATAGGACTGTTCGGAAAGAAGAAAAGGCTTAAATGACTAGTCATGAAATTTGGAAACGAAATCAATGACAAGGAACAAAACCTAAGAGATTGGCATCAAATTACTTGTGGCTTGCTTGAAGTACGGCCTCATTGACCGGTGGACAACTGAGGAAGATTAAGCGGGTTGAGTCGGAAAGGCTCTGACGTTTAGATACCATATTAGCAATGAGATGTACACAAATTTTTTAACAGATTAACCAAAAAGGATGGCAAAAAGAAAATACACATCAGGCATCATGCTACTGCACCCACTGACATTAAGACCTTCGATGGAAATTTGTATTGCGGTTTTTCCAATTATTAATCTGATCGTAACAGCATAATAGGAGTGAGGAATTTTTCTCATATTCTTAGTTTTTCTTTTTTTCTTTTTTTTTTGGGGAGAGAGGGGGGGGGGGGGGGGGAAGGGGTTGTTGGAGACAATAACAAGAACCTTAGAATCAAAAGGAAATTGAGGAACTTTAAGCTTCTATACGTTCATTCACGTTCCTCTGAGAGTGGAAAAAATCACTGGTATCTTCATGAAGCAATGTCATCAAGTTTGCTCTCCTATGGCAGAAATGGGAATTTAGGCCTGTTTAAGTAATCTTTGTCTTCTCATAAGAACCATAGAACATCGAAATACAAACATTTTAAGGGTCATCTATCTATTGACAGAAAATCATAGTAATTGTTTTCCTCACACACTGGCATAGCAAATGGAGTGTACTGGCTCACCATAATCCCCATGGAAAAGGACTGATTCATTAACAGAAGCAAGGAATATTGCCAAAATCACTGGTATCTGATTCATTTTTTATGTTAAGTCTGTGTCTGAATACTTTGTATCCCGATAGACCTTTAATAGGTTCAGCCCATGGAAACTTGCCAATAAGTAGCAAAACTTAAAGCGTAAATCTTTAGTGACTCTTTACATATCTAAATTGTTCTCATTCTTAAAGATGCATTGCTCAATCAAGTTACCTTGAGATGAATCGCAATTTTTCTCATATTCTCAACGTATTCTGCAAGTGGCACATGGGGACCCAGTCCAGATGGGTGAGGCCCGATTGAATCATTGCCACCAAAGTAGACAATCACCAAAGCAGGCTGAATAGCAGCATCCTGCAACAGCCAAACATAAACCAACTGTCAAAGCCCTGATAGACATCACATTCACTTAACAAACAAAGTCACCAACCATGTAACATTAACAATTGCTATCAGAATTAAGCACAGCACCAGAAGAGGAAGTTGAAGAAGACATCTGAATCAATGACTTGAAAAAAGGAAAATCCTACAAAGCTCTAATTCTGCCAGAGCATCCAAGGGATTAGAGTGACTAGCATATTGTTTCAAAACAGTGGTTCTGATACTGTCTCAGATGCATCTTTAATAATAAGTTTTTCACCCCATCAAAATTCTCAACCGGAAGGCACAAAAACAGTGCGAACAAAGTAGTAGTAGCATGCACTGCGTTCAACATTATAATCTTCAGAAACTTTGAACCCCAGCACAACATGGAATACCTTTGGAAAAACTTGATCAAGGACCTGGAGAGCACGTCGTGAGTTCCACCCGTAGTATCCACGCAATATAATGTCTGCCTACAAGTGACCACATGGTAGACGAGGAGATTGCATTAGACTGTAGCAGAATTTTCAAAATACTGCATCATGACTCCAATCAAAGCCCCAAATGCGTCAGCGAAATGGGCGTTCATTTGGACAAAGTTGATCGAGTTGAAAAATTACACCGTATATAGCGTAACTTCCAATATATGCGACCAAAAAAAATGAAAAAGATGAAATCAAACTCGCAATATAATATTAGCAAAAATGGAATAATGCACAGTGCACCAGGAATATAGTGCGCTTAGACATGCCAGATTTGCATTTACATATAGTCAATCGAACTTTTATCATCTTAAATCATAAGCTGAAAATATAAAAACCTGATCAGCAAAGGATCAAAAGCATCCCCAACTATTTTTAAAAAAAAAAAACGGATAAAACATGACAAGGTTGAATTGAATGAAAACTGCAGTGTGTTTGTGAAGCGCACACTCCGCAATTTGAAGATCCCCTAACCCCATTTTATCATTATGTAAATTATTAATATTAGATGAGCTTTACTTTGGAGAAGAATAATATTTCACTTTGGGGGGAAAAAAATAATAATAGTAGTAGTAATTACTTTGCGAGGGTAAATATCAGTGAGAGTGGCGCCCCAACCCTCATTGGAGAAGCTGAGCTGCACAATCGACGATCCAAAGAGAACAAACTGCGGCCTCAGTGGTCCCACCATCTCCTCCTCTTCTTCCTTTCAGCAATTGAGTGTTGCCTGACAATTTCGCCACCCAAAAACAACAAAAAAGAGGAGTATCTTTGGGGTCTGCCTCTGCTGGAAACTCAAGAAAAAAGGAGACCCAGTAGTTAAATAAAAACGCACGACTGGCAGCAGCAAGTGGATGCTATTCAATGAAATAAATTTGAGAGTTGTAATAGCAGACGGTGTGATGACGCAGGCAGAGGGCCTTCAATTCAATTCAATGTCCACCGTGTTTTGGGCCCTCGCTATACCTACCTACGTTTTATGATAACTAAGGGCCTTCAATTCTACGTCCACCGTGTTTGCTTCTCCCTACCCCAGCCACATTCATCATGTGTAAGAACCAATAATGTCCACCGTGTTTTGGTTATCCCTACCCTACCCACATTTATGATCTGTGATGATGACCACCTTCAATTCAGTGTCCCCCCGCATCTCTCTACGATTAATCAAGTTCGAACCAACGTTGTCTTTTTCATTTTCATAGGTTTCGAAGAGATGCAAATGATAAGAGTTGCGCCAACATCCATTGGTGCCTGCCTACCCACATTTATGATATGAGGTCGCAAGGGAATAAACACGAAACAAACAACCTATTTTCAATTAGTGAGACTCAAAAAAAAAAAAAAAAAAAAAAAAAATGAATGTGTTACTTCAACAGATTCCGTTACAAGGTGTCGCGACTCCATTCCACAAAATGAACAGCAAAGTGCACCTTCCTTCTTCAGTTCAAATTACCCCCACACATCTCTTTCCAACACATTCCTCCTCGCTCCCAAAACTTTAATGTACGCAAGATTATCTCTGTACTGATTTTTGTTTTTTCTAGCTAGACAGAGAATGGTGTTTTTTTCAATATTATGATAGGTATTTTTTCCCCGAGTTTCACTTTTATTTTTTTTATTACCCTAACTAATTGAAACGGGATCGTTTTGGCTTTGATTATTCCTTGGCTACGTGGTTGTTGCTAGACCTCTTGTTTAGCAATGTGAGAGGACTACTCTCGAACGATTCTGGGCTATATTGCATTCATGATGGTTAGTCACAACAGTTACCTACCCCCATTTCGCTTCTAGGCTAATTCCTTTGTTCATTATTGAAAAAAAAATAGCAAGAATAATAATGTTTTAATATGATTCTGGTATAAAACTATGCCTACTGAGCCAACATTTTGTTATAGATTTATTTGGAATTACTGTGGAGAATTAGATTTATTTATCGAAATTCTTACTTTCGTAAGAAAATGTTAGAAAGAGTCAACATTTTGTTTAAAAAAAAAATACTTGACTATCGGGATCAGTCAGTTCGAAAGCCAACTAAACATTTTTCTAAAAAGTTGCCAGGTTGACAACAGAATATATATTTTTTTAATGTTGGCCTGCTGGGAACTTTTCAAGAATGCTGTCGATCTGTAAGCCTGACAGCCTGCTTTTTTTTTTTTTTTTTTTTTTTAACGCGAAGTAAACCAGCAACCTTTTTCATAAATCATTTTTTATTTTATGTTCAAGTGTAAGAAAAATGTTTAGATCTGTTTGCTAAATCAATTATTTTTATTTTATGTTCAATCCTAAGAAAAAATTTTAGATAAAAAAAGTCACATCTCATTCAATTTATAAGAAGATGCATTCCCAAATAAAAGTGCTTAATGTGCAACAATAAATGAATATTTAAAAATCTTTGAAAGATATTTGCTAAAATTATTTTGTATGGGATTTGATTTTATATTTTTATAAAACATATAGAAATTTGACATTTACATAAATAAAATGTACAAATAATTTATTATTTGATAGTGGGTAGTTATAAGAATGGAGGTAGAAATAAATATGATAGTAACTAGTCATGCATGAAAGGTAATTATTAATCTAATCTATAGTTTGACAAATATAACATTATTGTGCATTATAAAAATAGAGAGGCAAAAAATAGAAAAGAAGGAAAATTTGATAACGTGAAATGGTAAAATGGTGAAATTTAAAGGCTTTTGTATAAGTGACGGAATTGGAGATTGAGAAGCGGAGGAAGAGGGACAAAAAAGAACCAAGACAATGACAGGAGGAAATAAGGAGGAAATAAGGAGAGGGGCGGAGTAACCTTTGCTGAACGCCTACTCATATTGGCGAGGATTAAACCTTGGTGAAGGTCTAGCCGTTATTCTCAATGGCTAGATTCCAATGCCATTGAAAAAAAAAAAAACAAAAAAGGCATTACTACCGAGCTGACGCAACCCGACAGGGACAAAATTCTGCAAAAACAAATTGCTGCACAATTGCTCACAAATTTTGCAAAAATCTGCCCCATCACACTGATTGACGAGAGTATCCCTCCGTTCTTGACCTTCTTTTTTTTTTTTTTTGTCGTAATAATGACTGCTAACATGACACGGCCCGGTAGGCATCATATTTTTTTTAAAGAAAAAAGATGTAGCTAGTTGTCGGGCTTAGTTAGCCACCGCTGATCTAACTACATTATAGGGAGGAGAATCTAAAGAAATTAAAGGAGAATTCCGTGAGTCATTACTGATTCAGACAGATGCCTATACGTTTACGGATGAAATTTTTAAGAAAATTTAAATATTAATAGAGTTTTTAAAACTCTCTTAATAGCCAATTATTCTAGGAGTGTTTAGTTTATTCTCATTGGACTTGCTTAGTCCTTTCTTCTTTTACTCCATTACAATTTCTTATTTCCATTTTAAAGTATTGACTCGTCAAAATGAAATTTCGTAAATCAAGAAGTGAATTCAAGATCCAACCGACCTTATAGGCAAGGAAGCGTCGGGTTCGAATGCCTAACCAGTTCAGATCTCGAGGTAAGGTACTGCTGAGAGGACACGGACAGGGGCCTGACGATGGCATAGGGACGCGGCCAGTTTAGGTGGCATGGATTTGGTCACCGCACCACATTTCTTTCTCACCTAATTGATCCCACAGACTGTCCCTCACATTTTGAATCCAAATATTTCTTTTTAAATTCCAAATTTAAAATGAAGCATTTTAGTCCTTATATTTTAAAAGTCATAGCTTCATTCATTACCGATCTTTTTCTCCCCCTTCTCAAAAGTCAAAACTGCGTGGACGCATGATCACATTACTAGCGTTTGGATCATTGATTAAAAAGGACGCTTAGCAGCTTTCCTTCAATGACACTTCGTATTGGAACTTCATGTCATCTTCTCAACTGTTGCTCGCTTCTTTTCGAGTAAAGAAGATGGCTAATTAACAGCATGCAATCGAGCCTTTCATTTTAATCATGCTTCAGAAAAGTGAAAACAAGAAGAACAACCACATTCTATTTTAAATTACCAGGAAAAGAACAAGCTGGCACCGGTATACATTGAGATTGAATTTTGTTGAAAACAATAAGGTTTTAAAATACTATTGATATTGCTGACTCAGCGAGCAAAAAATATGCGACCAACCCCTTTCAAGGAACCTTACAACAAAACCGAATGCCCACCAATACAATGATGTATGGAATAATCAGCCAACCTAAGAAAAAAAAATTATGTCGAGTCAAAAACCGCAAAAACAAATTCATCTAGGTATTGACCAAAATTCTAATTTAAGCGAGAGAACTATGAAGCGGACTAGTCAAAACAGAGGTACCGTGATAAGCCCTGAAGATATTTCTCCCAAATTCCATATTACAATTTAATATCTTTCACAAAGTCAAAGCTCTCCGCAATAGCAAAAGCCACAATGCCACATGCATTCCGAAGAGCCGAGCTTCTAAGAGAATCCTTTCCAACCAGACATCAATTCGAGACAGAATTGACCTCTTTTGCCACAACTTAGATTCAATAACTGCTTCAGAGGAAACTCTTCCAATAATTAGAAATGATTCGAGGGAAGATCCTTGCATCTGCCCAAGAGCCATTTTGAATGGAAAAGCATAATCAGGCCCAAATATAGATGTCAGAGAGGAGTTCACTGTCAAAAAGAGTTTAATTCGAAGTAAAGGTGCTTCATGCCAAACGTAGAAAAGAACTAAATAGAGAGAAACTGGATTTTTTTTTTTTACTGGGTAGATGGGGGAAATTGAGGTATTGTCAAAACAATAAACCGGCCAAGTATGCGGAACAAAGGACATTGGAAACCACAAAGCTACCGCTCATCAATCCTCCTAACTAAGGCCTTGTAATTAATGATGCCAATATCTACCTCTTGATAGATCATCCTTCCAAAGGAAAGAATGTTGACAAACCCCTTGAATAATCTACAAAAATTCCAACACTCTCTTCCCTTTTGTGGGATAACCAAGTTCCTTGAAGCTAATTATTTAATCTATACATCCACCATGGTGAAAAACCCACAGGGATACAGGCCAGGCCTTTGACAAGTTTCATTTAACAGCCATGTGAAAGCCAAAAAAGCCAGATATTGGGATACACAGATAAAAAGTTGACATAACTAGATGACATAAAAAATTTAGTCAACACTTAGCATGTCAGTAAATTCTGAAGTTGAAAATTGGCAGTCATAAATCGAATTTGAACAATTGTTTTGCAATTCACAGCACATGTGAAGTAACGAGAAACACTTTGCCTGAAGATATAAATACTCAATGCCAAGATTAAGTCCATAAGCAATGCAAGGAGTAGCCAATAAGAGGAAAATGAAAGCATAAAGAAATAAGAAGTCCAGAACTCACACTACATGATTGAAAATATATAAGAGCTGACATTATCATTCTTTGCACATGTTATAGTTGGCTTTGGCTTCACAGGGCTTGGATTTTCCCGTTGCTAAAACTTCTTTCATTATTAAAATCTTTTCCAGATCACTAAAGTTCTCCAAAGTGGCACTATTTTAACCATATGAGTATATGCAGCATAAGCTGAGTGAGAAACTAGAGATGAAATATACACATACTTTTAAGACTTCAAACAGAATCTCTGTAAACTTAACAGCAGATTTGCATAGCTCATCATGAAGTATTCCTCTTGAGAAAATTTAAAGATATTGTAAACTAAAAGTCGTAACTTCAAACTAATCACAACATGCAGTGTTCATAGCAGAGATTCATTTAAAAATATATGAGACTTTTGAATTTGAACAGTTAAAAGTTCTCATACCAGCTCATTACTAACTGCTCGTAAGCAGTCGTTTGTTTTCAGCATCAAAAGAATAACACGAGGCAACCTCCTGAGGAGTTCTGTGATTTGAGGGAAATATTGTGAAGCATACATCTGCAAGAGAAATAGCTATGTTTATAAACTGCAGCGAGAATATGGCATCCTTGTCTGGATTAAAAATTAGGAATGCCAATATAAACCCAAGACAATGCACTCTTATTCTCTTTTAAAATGCTTGCTGTTAATCTTTTCCCGTGATTCCCATAATAAAATTTGCCTCAATGTGTTTTGAACAGTACATGTCGTGTGTGTGTGAAAGAGAGAGAGAGAGAGAGAAAGAGAGCCTGCTACATCTTTGAGACAGCTAGTTACCTGAGGTATATAGATCTTAAGTAGCTAGTTAAAAACATAAAAGTTGAACTATTCACCATGCTTACCATTTTTCAGAAGCTGGAGGGGAGAACGTGAATGCTAAGGATCAAACCAAGTTCAAAGATGAAGAAAATATAACTTTAAAAGCATAACCGACTGGGTAATTTTGAGTCCTCACTAAGGATAGAAGGTATCATCTTGAATCGAACAAAAACAATTATAAACAGGACATGTTGTTCAGGACTCCAGCTGAAGTATTTCAAACTTCCAGGCTTTGGCAAAATTATATAGATTTAAGAACACAAGAAAAAAATTTAATTAAACTTCATGAAAATCAACAACTTTAAATGTTGCAAAATAAAAATGCATAAATAACCCCGTAATTGGCAAACTACGTAAATAGCATATAATCCCGATTATCACCAAGTATTCTCACCTGCAGTTCAGAATGGTCGGTGCCGTGTACTACCAGATGATCAACTGCAGGGTCGATCACTCTGTTCCAAGGTCTCATTGTAAGTATCCCAGCAAATAATGCATAAAGGTCCTCTCCAGCACCCAATTTCACGCTATTTTCCCTTATTGCTTTAGGATCAGAAAAAATCAACCCCTGTAATCACATTACCAGGTTCAAGTAAATGACAAATCAAACCAGCACAACCAGGACTACTATTAAAGTAGTTTGGAACTGCAACAAACCTTCCAGAGAGCAGCATAATTGATTCTTATAGAATCATCAAGATCCTTGTAGAGACCATGATCCAGCAACACCAACTGTGGCTTTTTCCTGCCTGCAAAGGAAAATTCAGGAGGATGGGAAGGATTATTAATGTAGTTGCAAAAGTCAATATACTACATATACATCTCAAGTACATTCGAATTTTGACAGCACGGAAAAACTTGAAAGCACAATAGGAATGTCTCTACACACAATCTGACCGGTGAGACAGACGTGAAAAAGAATGTATACAGTTTTAAATGTTGCATCCAATTCCCATTTACAGGATTGTTGATAATAATGAGACATATTGAGGATACAATGCTCAAATAACAATGCAAGGCTTAGTCTTTGGCCATGCTAACCGAAAATAACTTCTTTTCCTCCATACATGTCTAGAAAGGACTTTCATTTCATGGTCACAAGCATGATTGATGAAATCCAGCAATAACCGCAGCTCAGACTCTCCAATTTCCCAACTGCAACCTCAATCTCATAAAATCTGACAACCATTGTTCTATTTTTCCAGTGAGCATGACGATCATGAACCAACATCTTCAAAAGATCCATTGCAAAACAAGATGGCCAGATTGGTAGGTCACTGAATCAAGTTCAAAACTCCTACTTAGCTAAATAGCCCTAAATAAAGAAAATTTTAATTATGGAATCCTTGCCTCACATGGCTTCACAACCTGATTAACATGATATAGGCAAATAAAAGGAGATTCTTATCCATGAGAAAAGGCACAGCTCAAAAGCAAAAGAAATTTACTCTCATCTTCATGATTAATTTCCAAATTGTAATCAGATATCTAGACCAGGCATCTTTAGATAATGAGCGAGTTATTCCACTTTCTCGTATAACAAAAGTCGTGAAATTATAGAGCAAAACAAGATACAATTGTCCTTAGGAAATTAAGGCAGCATCACCTAAGATGTAAAACACTACTAATATTTCTCATTCTCCACCTGTCAGAATGAAAAGTTCTACATGGATGTGAAACAGCAATTCTGGTAATATTGAAAAAAGCTTTCAGAAGGCACACTTAGCTTCCTGCAATGTTACACTGCTACATTACAAAATAAAATGAACTCACAGATAATCCACCATGATAACAGTAAAAGATTCAAATACACTCCCAAAGTAGTAGAATGATAATATGCTCACGGAAAGTAAAATGATTTGAGGCACTTATAAGTCGGGAAGGAGAAAAGCAAGTAAAGTCCCTGCACAAGTGGCTCACCAAATATGCTCCCATTGCCAGATCGTAAAGGGCGAACTAGTACATTGGCAGCATGTGGATCACAATGTACAAAGCCATGCTTAAACATCATTTCAGCAAAAGCTTGACTTACCTGCAAAGGGTGAAATAAAGGTCTCGTGATGACAGCTCAAATGAAATAGCATCTTCTGTTCAAAAGTAATTAGATATCAAGAACTTCTCAAAACAGTGACATTTTTAGCTTTTAGAAGATGCCAACTTTTTAACTTCTCAAAACAGTGTCATTTTTAACTTTTAGAAGATACCAATGAAATTAGTTAGGGCACATACTTAGATAAAACTAGTAATATGAAGAAAAAAGAAGAGCCTGAACTTCATATAACTGTAGGCAAAAGGCAGCTAAACTCATAAATTGTCATAAGCATTTGATGCTAACAACTGATGTACTAGCATATTTGAGCATCCACTGGAAGGTGTTAAGATGCCAAAAGTGGCAGGAGATGCACATGAATGGTTGCATGAAGGAACATGCAGAGACTGCAGATAGAGTTGTTTAAATACCCCAACCTGTTAGTTGTTGTTGATGCTACAGAATCCAGACGAATGTTCCGTAATATCATATTCCTTTGCCTTTCTTTTGCAAAAAATAAAATGAAATGTGAAGACCAAGTGCTTACTAGCTTTGCAACATCCCTAGGCTGAATTCCAAGTCTTTGAATAGTCTTCAAATCATTTACTTGTGCACCATCAATGTATTCCATAGTTAATAATCTTGAGGTACTGAGATTCCAATCAACTCGAGGAGCATAGATATAGCGTGCAACTTGAGGCGATAGCTTCCTGAAGTTGTCCATACACTTTACACTGTTTTTGGCCTCAACCAAGAAATCCAGTTCCTGAGAGCCACCAACATAACTTGTCACAGTGATACAGAAATCTAAAGCTCATGTAGAAATTAGACTGAGAATATGAATTGCAGACATTGATAATGAGGAAGAACATTATACTCTTATCAGATTTAAAGAGGCCAACAGTCAAGCAGAATGATGAGGCAGAAACCAAATGCAGACCCTGATTACGAGAGAACAACAGAGGACAGGTGAAAGATTTAACACTAGCCCAAACAAGAGAACCAAATTAAGGCACACTGATCCTTTCCTTTTTCTTCGGGGAGAAGTTCACATGAACTGAACTAAATGACCAGATATTTTGATTGCTTGAATCTTGTCTACGATTTCCATGAGGGAAAAAGGAATTAATGGCTATTTAATTTTGCAAAAGTTCTGCACATCACACCCAATAAATGCTAAATCTAACACCTCCAGGCATCCTCAAATGCATCTCTGCTTTATAGAAAATGGCAAGCAGATCAGCTTAAAGTCTTCCATGAAAAACACATAAGTTAATTACCATATTGTCCACAACTAAATCTACTCCTGGCTGAGAAATACTCAAAGATTAGAATATCCATCCTTTTTTGAGGCATACAAAACCAATATATAGCATAAGTTTGACGCATTTCTTCTCTACATAAACATTTTATTCAGCCTCTAAGTAAAAGGTCAGCTTCAGGAAAGACCATATGTGCAACGGAATCTTTAGATTTTATTGCATGCTTCCTCGACATCAAACGTGATAAAAGGAGCCTCTAAACAAGATAGGTTCATTGATGATGGCACCAAGGTTTTACAACAGACAGCCATACACCTAACCAACCAGGGCTCCATGATTACATATTTAGCACTGCTTGAGGCTTTCGAACTGCTAAAGAAAAACCAGAAATCAACTTTATCCATAATAACACCTGTAATTTGAAAACGTATTGATTTCAACAAAAAAGTTGAACCAAGTTGCTATAACTGGGCCCAACCCACAGTCAAGAGGCAGGTACTTGGCGGCCAAAAGAGACACTTGTAATGTATGCTAAAATCTGCAATTTAATGAATACCTTTTTAAACAGTGCCTAACACTGATCAAAGCAGAGACACTAACAAGAATGAGAAAATGGGGAAAGGGTAGCAATAATAGCATATAGATTTGACAAAATGTTAGCAACTAGCCTTTGGTAAAGATTCGCGTATTTCGTCGACCAACCACCTACATAAAAGTTGAGAAATTTTTCATAAGAAACAAGTGTTATTTCAAAATATTATTAAAGGTTTTAAAAACTTTAAATTTCACTTCAATTTAGTTGGTATGTAAAACACGTACTGCCATGTTTATGGTAACGCATATGTGCCAATGTAAGATGTGTATGAGAAGAGACACAGAGAAGCAACCATGCACATTTCATGGTTTATATATGCCAAGCATCATTACTTGTTAGAGAATTAACTTTCCATTTCTCATGAAACCAAGGTAAAAGTGAGCTTGGAGAAATTTTTTGAACCTGTAATCAAAAGAAGGAAACAACTGATGCAATGTGTTCACTATTAAGTCCACAGTTGCAGTGTCTGCCGCAGCAGTATCTGTCATGTGAGTATGCTGAACCTGGATCACATGTCTAATAGGTCAATGAGAGGAATGCTTAGTCATAACGTGTACGAGCAACTTTTTGTAAGATCATATGTCACAGACCTTGACAGCAACTTTTTGTCCATCACATGTACGAGCAATATGAACTTGTGCAAGAGAAGCACTCGCTATAGGGACAGGATCAAATTCCTCAAAAATCTGTATACAAGAGTCTTCAACTCAGTTTTGAAGGTGAGGCAATTAAGCTCTTGATAGCTTAACTTACACTAATAATCTGTTTCATCCTTATATAGGTTAAGCTAGAAATTTTATGATGTTGGAGATACTAGAAAGGACAAGGACATACTTCTTCAGGAGTACCTCCAAGCTCTTTCTTGACAACCTCGCACACTTGATCATATGTAGAAACTGGGCATTTATTTAACATGGACTCCCTCATTATATGAACATACTCTTCAGGTACTAAATACTCCTAAATAAGGGAAAAAATTTAGGTCCTGAAGAAAGAACATAACGGACACTAAAATTATATAAAAAGGTACAAACTGATTCCCCACAATCTCCTAAAAGGAACTCATGAGAGTGACATACCAATTGACTAATATGTTGTCCAAGCTTGATATATACTCCACCATTCCTAAAACAAAGTTCTTGCAGTCTACGAGCACCCCTGATGTGAACTTCATGTTTAACTCTTGTCCATTCAGGGCTACCCTCTGGTAATCCCCAGAGCGAATATTTGTAATCTAAAACAAAGATAACAAAATGGAACTCCATTCATTACATAGAAAACTTTTCAAATTTACAACCCACTGTAGTCAACTTAAGAGTCACTACAAATTGGACATTACTTATGAAATGTGACAACATAGCTTACGACTTCAAGGCAATGCATTATGCATCAATAACTAATTTGTTCACCTTAAAAAGAAATAGATTCTATAAATGAAGTCCAAAGCGAAGCAAGCCATACAGGATTCTGAGTCATCTATCCACATAAAGGTAAAAGTAATCATCATATAAAGGTAAAATTAACCAAGTACTTTAAAAAACCAAGAAATTCCAAAAAAATCATGCTAACTTGTTCAAGTGATTTCTTTTCCATCGCAAACAGAATTGTTTCACCAAAAGTTACTTATACCATGGTCCTGGAGGCAGTGAAATAAAAGAAGATTCCACATGTTTTTCCCTTATCACAATGCATTGGTAATTAGCCATCCACCCAGGACTATTCATCTCCCTAACCTGGAGTAAATAGCTTTTTGTAAAAAAGATGAACCCTAGAAATCTTCACCAACCACTAGTTTCCATAATGCCAAATCCATATCTCCATCCCAACCATTTTATATTTCATCTGCATTACTATTAACATCAAGGGGTTCATTCATACAACAGTTCCCAGAGTTAAGACTTAGGAATTGAGACAAATTTAGTACTGCACAAAATCACAAATTCACCTATAGACATTCATCATTTGAAAGCAATGACTCGGAGGAATGCACGGAAATAAGCTTAAAATGCGAGCAAAAAGTTAAGGCGGTGCTTATGATATAAGAAAGGTACATACCAAAAGCTGTAGTGGCGGCGGAGACGGAATCGCGCAATAGGCGGATGGGGACGGCGGTGGAGAGCTTGAATGCGCTCGCTGGATCATCGGAGCTCAAAATCAAAGCCGCACCGGCTCCGCCTCCCGCGGCTGTGGCCGCCAGCAACAGTTTCGCTCTGGCGCGCCACACCGATCTCGCCGCCATTTTTTGGCCTTCCTTTTTAATGTTTTCCCCCTTGTCCCGGCCTTTTGATTGGCTTCGGGTTTCTATTTAGAACTCCGAGACAAGGGGGTGGACAGAAGCGAAACTTCCTCTATTATCCACATATCTTCTGACCGCCCCGCTATTTTTATTAGAGCTGGCAATTTGTCCCAAGTCCCAATGGGCTACCCATGCCCAAAGGAACTTTGGGCGGGATGGGTATTATAATTTGGTATTGGGTTTAAATTGGGACACATCCCAACTATACCCATTAATGAATGGGAAATGATGGGAAATACTTGGGTACCCATTGGGCTCAAATGACAAGGGCTCCGTTTGGATTAGCTGTTTTTGAGGGGTGTTTTTGAAATATTTTATTGTAGCAGTGTATATGAAAAATTTTTACTATAAAATTTTTTTGAAATATTTGATATACTAATATGGATGGGATGTTTCTTGAGTTATTGTATATTACTGTAACATTGTATTTGAAAAACTTATTTTTTGAAAAAATAGTCAATCCAAACGGAGTCTTAGATTCAAAAATCATTTTTAACAAATTTTATAATCATACCAGCGAATATAATCTAGTAGTCTTCCTAGTCATTATCCACAAGAATTTCCAACATTTTAGTTAGTTTAGACCTGTCATCCTTGGACAATGATGAGGATAAATATTCAACATCCTAAGGACCTTGGCCATCTTGATATATGTTGGAATATGGTTGTATATCTATCTTTTCTTTTATTTGTTAATCCAATTTTTTATGGGAATCTTGAGTATAAAGCACTTGCATGTTTATTTAATAAAACTAAAAGAAATTTAATAAATCAAAAATATTAAAATTATATAAAAAATAAAAAATGAATTAAAGGAAAAAAAATATGTAGAAAATGGATTTGGGTATTGGGCGGGATCAATCTAAACTCATCCCAAACTGATCCCGCCCAAGTTAGTCCCAAAACACATATGGGTAATGTTGGGCCCAAACCCATATGACTCGGTTCCATCTCAAACCCAAGCAAATCCCGCCCATCCCGCCCATTTTGCCACCTCTAATTTTTATGCATTTTTACCTTGTGGAAATGTTTTTCTTTTTCTTGATCTTGGTTCATCTTAAAGATAACAAAAATTGGCTATGGAGAGACGCATAAACGACCCTTGGAATTATAGCCACCGTTGCTTATCCTGACAATAATGCCTATGTGCTAATCACTCTTTTTTTGTTTTTCCCGCAGTAACAGTTCTAAATCTGTTTTATTTTGTCTTTGTTTTCTTCAACTTTTTAAATCACAATTGCGATTCAGGCGAACGATACGGTAATTCGAGACGTAAAAACTTATGATCAAGAAGATATATATGTTTGTTTGGATTGAGCATTATTTGTCAAATTATATCTGCTTACATCATCATTACAATTTCCAATACACCTTTTTATCTTCCCAATTACCTTTTTATCTCACATACATCACATCACAAAAAGTGCTACAGTAAAAATATCCCAAATAACTTACAATCCAAACAAACCCATTCAATTCCACTAGACACACATATCTAACCTCCCTTTTTTTTAAAATTTAAATATATGTAAATTTATTAAGAATTCCAATTGATTGTTCCTAAGGTTTTTTAGTTGAGAGAAAAGAGACCATGATTTTGGTGCATTATTATAGTACCAATAGCTCTTTAGTGATTAAAGTTGCGATATATCAGAACTTAGTGGATTTTGAATTCAAATTTTCTTTCTCTCTACTTACTTTTTAAATTCCAACCTTCTCGTATATTTTTCTTTTTCAAAAAAAGCCAGCCATGCTTTCCGGATAATTAGCTGCCTTAATCAATCACCTTTTTGGTCTATCATTAGAGTAATGATAGCTCGCCATTGAACGAAAATTTTGCCTTGGTTGGAAAGCTATTTTACTCTAAATAAATAGATTTTTTTTCATTTTCTATAAATACATTTCTCAATTTTTTTGTACCTCACACATATCAGATCGTTACAATAAATTTTTTTTTACAAAAAAAACTCCAGAAAATAGCAGCACAAATGTAACCAATTATTTTGTAGATATGATAATCCAGTGACTAAAATTAAGACACCATAGTGCAGCGGATTTGGATTCAAGTTTCCGTTCTCCTGCTTCTTAAATCCCAACTTTTCTTACTGGGAACACCGAAAAAAAAAAAAAACCACGCCATGCTTTTCAGGTTACTGAAGAATTAGCTGCCTCAATCAGTCATTGTCATTTTGGGGCTTGCTCGATGGGAAAGACCGGATTCTGAAGTCGTAATCGCATCCACACGGACAAATCCTCACCACATCTAAATTTAGCAGGACAGGAACACTTTTGACAGTTAACGGTCGGTCTAATGAGCTGGGAACATCTCAAATTTATCGATCTAGTGTGGGAACCCAAGTTACCGAATGTCGGCTGGGATGCGGGGGGGCAAGAACTCATAAGATTTAAAGAGGCCGAATCTTATCTTTAATTTCTCGAAGCTCAAGAAAACGTAAAAAGTAGCAGCAGTGGTACATCCGTTTTGGGCCTGCTCCGTGGGAGAAGCGTGTACGTGGATGAAGCAAGCCACAAAAGCCACTAGGCTATAGGTCCCTCCCTTGCCTGCAAAGAAAAGGATCGCATAAGTAAATCAATAGCATTTCCTTTCCAATCCTGATGGTGAAATGGGATAAACGTAATCTTGATTTTTAATTCATTTGATAGTCAATCGTGTAAAGAGCATTTATTGATTAGCGTGGTACGTGGCATGTTCATGCGATGCATGATTAAATAATACCTCAATCAATTCCAAAGAAGGAGGCCCCCCCGGGTTACTTGTCTAATGGACAGAAATGCTGCAGTGTGACGAGATCACATGCACGTGGGCGCCCGCGTGAATGGTCCAGCGGAAGCCAGCTCTTAGGACCGAGAGGTCACGAGTTCGAGGTTCCACTCTGCTGGATTCCTCCGCGCACTTAACGTGCTAGGGTCGGGTTGGGGCGCCGGACCTGGACCGCAGGAGATTAGTCGGACCCCGTAAGAATTGACCCGAACACCCCTGTGTCGACAAAAAAAAAAAAAAAAAAATACACGTAGGCGGGTGTAAAATGGACAACTTCCAACGATGTCCTAACACAATTGATTGCTTTTTCTAGTTTTTTGATCGCTAGCACTTGAGAACGCCAATTTAGGTTCCAATTGGGATTGCCAGACTTGAGAATTCGCCATATACTCAACACTTGCCTGTGTGGCTCTCATCAATAACAGGAAATATTCGGCTCACAATAATAATAATAATAATAATAAAATGTATCACAATCTATATTAATTTGCTTGGACAGGGATGGATTGAAAGGTTCAGATAAGCGATTAGGTAGTGTAAGTGAGAGGTTTCAAATTCGTACCCTTCCACTTATATTAATTTGCCTGATTGGATAAATCAACATGTTGGTGTTTTGTCAATAACAAAGCATAGACAACGATGGAGAGCGCTTCGGGTTATAGTTGACGATTTAGACTTGCTACTAACCGCAAGTCATGGTGAAAAGGTTCGAAATGCTCCGTCAAATCATTACAACACTATATTTTCACGTTTGGATGGCAGTTTTTAAGATAAAATTTTTATGTCTGTCGTAAACACATTTTTCAGTTATCTTTATATTTCGTATATATTAAATCGTTACAATATATTTTTTCAGTTATCTTTATATTTCATATATATTAAATCGTTACAATATATTTTTTAAAAAATAAAAAAAAACAATTCAAACGAGACCTAAAAGGGGGCATGCCAAGAACGTGTGAAGTATTTGCAAAGTAAATACTCATGTCATGGTTGACAATTTACACCTTACATCACGAACCTAAAAGAAGAATTAGAGGGAAGGGAGCAGAAAAACAGCATGAAGGTGGGATTGAATTTCCCAGAATTTAATATCCTCGAATAGGTGGAACTATGGGAGAATGATTTTGCAATTTCCGGGAGAAGCCAACTCCACGCCATATATGTAACCTCAAGAAATTTCTTATGAGCTGAAAAATGAATTCCGATTGAATTTGTCCACGGCGGACGTCAGAAACCATATGGCCCTTCCTTGCAGACTTGCAGTTTTGTTTCTTCTTACCTACCACTAGTCCACTATTATTGACTTAAAAATCCAATTACCATCACAGACTGCATTTCCTCAGTGGTTGCTGGGGAAAAATCTATAATCAAAAATTTTTTTTTAGTTTATAGAAGGATAATAATAATAATCCAAAATAAAAAAAAAGGACGACAATAATCCAAACTGATTCAGGCAAGCCTTTCTGTTTATATGATCACCCCACGCATTTTTGTATCTCTCGTTCATAAAAATTATTCTCTCTTTTTAAAATTTTAATTATATGCCGTAGATCCAACTTAACCATTAAGAAAATCAACCAGGTGACAATAACGATTTTTATTCTGACTTTTTCCCTCTCTCTCTTTCCTTACGAAACTTTGAAGTCAACCAATTAATCGGAGCCCGTTGAATGAAAAATTCGGCGACCGGAAGAGGATTCTTTGACGAAAGTACCAAGATTCGGGCCCAAAACCACTACGAAGTTTCGACGAACTAATGATCGATCATGGCAAGGCCATATTTATGGATTTAAATCAATTTTATTATCTGAAGTTGATCCCAATGATTTAAGCCTCCAATAGTAGAAGAAGGTAATAAGGGATGATTTCGCTCGCTGGACCTCCTGCGCCGAGGCCCCGGGGGGGGGGGGGGGGGGGGGCATTGGCGGCTTTCAATGAAATATCTAAACATGTGGCTTCAGGATTTCAACCTTTCATTTCATGTTAATATAGTCTAAATAAAAGATTCATAATGTGCATATCATGTCCGCTAGAATTCAAAGCCATATTATGAATTTGTATCACCTGCTTTGACTTAAAAATAGTGGAGAAAAGGCTGCTACTTGAAGAATTGCCTGAGATCATTCAGAAATTTGTGGTGTTTCTTTTCTTCCTTAAATTTTACTCTTGTAATTAATGACAGAAGCGATGACTCGACATCGGATTCAACTCTATGAAAAGCCCAAATTGCAGCATATTTTAGACTAAACGCTAACCCAGTCGTCATCCGTGATATAAATTGGAAACAGCAATGGGAAAAAGGGCGCTGAATTTTATACTGTTTTCATTGGGTAGAAAGATAATAAAATGGTCAAACTTCTGAGACGAGAGGCCAGAGGGGTACAAAGGCTTCACATCTTCAAGTACCGCTGCTTCATTCATGTGAGAAAGTTTCTCACTTCGCGGCAGGAACTCGATCTTGTAATCGATTGTGTGAAGTGAATATCCAACTGAACGACTTTTAAAAGTACGTACGTATATCATATTGAGATTTATTATCCCAAACTAGCGGGGAATGAGCAAATTAAAAGAGAGAATTTATATACAAAGGAAGTTATTCTCGTAATGTTTCTAGAAACATCTAATATCGTGGCGCGCAATTTGTTGGCAATTAGTGGTGGGTGCCTTGATATGAGAGTGGAATGCAAAATTCAGAAATGTTTGGTCTGACCTTAGTTGTTTCAAGTATAGAAGATCGTTGCCAAATTGAAATCCGTTGTTGGTTACTCCTACAAATCATTCACCTCATTTTTTTGCTACAATTCAAGGACCACATTCGTTTCGAAGAGATTTTTTTTTTTTTTTTGGGGGGACCTTCTTGATGTCTTCTAATAGTTTCACTGCATTTCTCAAATTTCTTTTCCCCGTAATCCAATTTCCATTTCCAGATGATATTTTACTCCCTCCGTCCCACTTTGATAGTCCTGTATTCCTTTTTCATCTGTTCCAAATTATAGTCCACTCTCCAATTGAAGAATGTAGTTGTATTTTAATTTTTCTAAAATACCCTTATGCAATGTAAGGAGTTGTTACTATAAACCTACCCCATTTAACGAGAGTTGATTCTTTTTTTACCATTAATTCAAGTTCCCATAAAGTTTACCATATTTAATGTGACGGTATTTTAGGAAAATAGCAATCTAAATTTATTTTTTCAACAAAGTTAACTATTTTTTCTTAAACTGTGTGAAAAAAGAAACAGGACTATAAAGTGAAATGAAGGGAGTAATTTCCTTGGTTGACTACCGCAATGGGAAGGACCCTAGGCCAATTGACGGACGTCTGACCGCCAAACATTCTACGTATTATTTCCAACAGCTCCCCATAAAAACATTTATTTATTTATTTTAGCCCTTCCTTCTTGAATCTGGAAGTGCCTAGAGCACTTACACTGGAGACCAACACAAGTGAAAAAAAAAAAAAAAAAGTTCCTTCATCAGAAAAATACAATTTTTTTTTTACTAATACTATAAGTGGAAAAAATAGCACCAGATTCGGGAGGGAGAACAAACAGTTACATGTGCCCACATGATCAGCTGGTTTCCGTCGGTTGATTTAATCATGTGAAATTTTAATTACAAGCGTGATTGATTGATTTTTATATATTTTAAGCCATCCATAATTGCTTGCATGCATGCTTCTGTAACAAAAATATATCCGTTATCCAAAATAATCCCTGGATCATAGAAGATACAAAAAACGATTGGAGGCACTGTAGCTGGTAGCCATCCATATATATATATATATATATATATATATATTGTAATTTGATGATAAACCAAGCTGTCTCAGCATCTTTGTGCTGGTGCATTTTGCCTTTTAGGTGGTGGTCTGCTTGCTTGGCATTTCAGAATTTCTAAAACTCATCCTATTTTAGAATGATTTTTCCCGTGATGGATGCTTGAAAGCTATTCATTGAACTGTGCCATTATCTTACTCAGTGATCACGGATTTGCTCATTTAATTTAAGACTAGCCACCCACAAAGGGGGAAAAAAAAGAGTAATCAACATTAAAGTAAAATTCTGCAAAGAAGTTATTGGTCTAGATACATCCAAATATGCACGCTATCGATCCAAGGTCACGAGAGTATAATACAGGAGGATTTTCTGTGTATTAGGTATAATATCGGGGGCTTTTTTGTTATTAACCCTAATAATAAAGAAAAAATTTACTGCATAATAAAATCTAGAAAGTTGATGCAGTTAATTGTCGTTAAGAAAGTTGATTAGGTATTGCCGTTGATTCAAACAAGAAAGAGAAAAATATGAACGAAAAGCATGCCCTCTTTGACCGATGCCTTCCGCGTGTAAAGTTCCTGCTTCCCAAGTCGCTTGTCCAACTTGATATGTGCACAGTCAAAACGTCGAACCATTGCACCTTCCACATATATTAATCGTTCGTCTAGTAGACCAGACATATATTGCCTCTCTGGTCTGGCCTCCCTCCATTTCAATATTTCATTCCTTTCCTTTTCTTTGATTTTTTCCCCACATAGACCATCTTTCTCCATTTCTCTTCACAATTCAAACGTACGTACTACTACTACTACTAGACGACATTAGGTTAGATCGGAAACAAGCAATTTTCAGGATTCTTTGGAAGAAATTAAGATATGGGGTTTGCCAAGGACGAGAAATCGAAGCGAGCGTTAAGGTGGATTAAAACTTTTTTCTTCCTCATCACTATGCTGCTCTCGCTTCTCGTATTCTCAGCACCAATTCTCGTAGCTGTCGCGGATGCCCTCCTTCCATCGGCGCTGTTGTCAGCTTCTCTTTCTCCATCGTCTCTTTCCCTCCAAGCCCTCTCTTCTCATCTAAGCAATTACGACTTCCGCTATTCCCTCATCGACATACCCCTCATCTCCCTCATTAGGTCAGCTGTCATTCTATGTAAGTGAAAAAAATGAATCCGAGCAACCATTCAATTTCTTCTTTTATTTTCTTTTTGTGCGATAAAGGTTAATTAATTAATGGTTTCTTAAATTGGGTTTCATTCATGAATAATCATATAGGTGTTTACGGTTTATGCGATGGTCCGAAACTATCAGGAGGGCCGTACTTGAGTATTGCCACCGTGTTTTCGGTGTCGTCTCTGCTTTTCGTGTCGTTCAAGGCTTCGTTCGTGTTTGGCAACGCAAGTGTGAATGGGAGTGGATGTGTTCGGGGCATGGAAGTCGCGTTGTTCGCGTGCTCCTTGGCTCTGGCCGTCGGACACATAGTGGCGGCCTACAGAACGAGTTGCAGAGAGCGAAGAAAGCTTATGGTCTACAAAATTGATATTGAAGCTGTAAGTCATCAATTCCTCCGTCCCTTTCTCCCTGCTTCGCTAAGCAGCAAGCGGATATTTAGCAAATCACTAGGAACCATTTTGTCAATAAACATGGATATCTTAATTTGAATTCATATAAATTGTCATGCATTTAATTTAACAGTGGCAGTGTATAAAAAATTAATTTATATATAAATTTAGAGATGATATCCATCGAATCTTTTCTCTCATTTTTTTTTTTTTACCCCACTTTATATGTTACCATATACATTTCTGTTGCGCGAACATAATGGTCATGTTCGGCTAAAAATGCATTAGACAAAACCAAGAAAAATCTGCAACTTGGCTGGGGTCCACCGTGGTGTAACATGGACCAAGCAACGTTTTGTTGAGTTAGTGGTCGGGGGATGTCCAAGGGATTGAATTCAAGCCGTCTTCTAGATGGCCAATTTAGAAGAAGAATTAAGTCGCCCGCCAATTGCATTATTCATGTCGCCATTTGACTCTGTCCAATTTTGTCTGGTACGAAAACGAGAAAAAACATTTCGTTGATAGAGGCTTTTTATATTATATTTTAAAAAAATTTATTATAACGATTTTGTATGTGTAAGATAAAAAGATAATTAAAAAATAAATTTAAAATTTTTCTTTCATTGGGTCTAAGTGTGATTGAAAATTCTTGTTTTGGGCAGAGTAGAGGAGGGGTTTCATCCCAAATGCTTTTCGTTTTATTTCGAGAGAGTTATAGACTTTTTTTTTTTGCCCTTTTGTGTTTACGAGAATTCTGGCAGATTCGGTTTGCACATTGTGCTTATGCCGGTCTTAGACAACAACAATTTAAATAGTTAAACTGTGCGTAGTTGAAACATCGCTGGCTGCACAGCCTCGAAATCTTTATTGCTACGACTTAGGCCTCCACATAAATCCTCCTTTTTGACTTTTTTCTAGTCGACAAGTGGGGTTTGCTAGGAAATAAATGTTAATCAATTCGAGCCAATCGGTTGATATATTCCGAGCATATATCATGAACGGGTCAGAGATGAACCCGATACAACTAATGGATTCTTTGTTCTAACGCCCAATTGTAACGTGGCTTTGTTTGACAACTAAAAAAGAGAAATGGAATCATCATTGGCTTCCTGCATTATCACCTCACTGCAAAACTCCCCCTACTAAAACTATACATAAAGGAACGGCGATTATTGGTTTTCATCATATTATATTATAATCAGGAAGGAAAAGAAAAGAAAAAAAAAACAAATAGTAGGATTGCTTTAGCATTCTGTCTAACTATATATATATATGTTGTTATTCCCATGCATTCAGGTCTCAGCGTGCAAGAATGGATTCCCAAGAATGGATTACCAAAAGTTACTCCAAATTGAAAGATTGAAATAGTGACAAAGCTGGGTTCTGTTCAATGTTTCTAGTTTCTTGACCAGTTCAAATTTTCCAGCCAGGTTCAGGTAACCCTTAACATTCATGATTTGTAAACAATTAATGTCCATAGGCACACACTCCTGTGTCTGTCACTCTGTCTGGTGGTGCAACTATTTTATAAAATTTCTTGGAGGACCATAGCCCATTTCCATAGGATTGCATGTTCTATCATGTGGAAGATAGACAGCACTTGTATAATAGCTGCTGGCCTAACTGATCATGTGAATCTGCACTATTCTTTTTGGCTTGATTTGCACTTTTATCATTCAACGTGGGATTTCATAGCTAGCTCTGAAATTCTGACTCGGGGTTTTGTACTTTGTACAGGTTATCCGAAGGATGTCTGCAATCTGATGGTCCAAGAACTAGCAAAAGAATTCATCCGATCCGATGTACCATATACTGATGGCATAAAAAGTGTGATTGTATACTGTAATGGCTCGTGTCGTTCGGTTATTGAATATAGAGGCAAAGGACCTCTCAAAAAAAAAAAATATATATATATATATATATAGAGAGAGAGAGAGGCAAATTCAGGATTCAAGACAATTTTGACGTTGTACATGTAGCGTTATCTTCCACGAATTGTTCATAGAGAATCACATATTACTACTGTCTTCAGCTGAAGCATATATATATATATATATATATAACGAAGATCCAAATCAATTTGCAGTGTCAACATTTTTATGAAAGGATTTGATGATTATACGTCGTCGGAAGGGGGGATGAACTGGTTAGAATATTCCTCTTCACAAACCGGATGCACAGCAGCCAATCAACTTCTAGTATAAATTAATGAACAATTCATCAGGATACAACTCTAAAACCGATGATTGTTGCCTGGCATGATTCTTGAGGACAGAGTGACAGAACCATATATTCCATGAGTTCAGTTGATGTCATTTAGCCCTTCATCAACCGAACGGACTCCAGGTTTCTGTCTTCCTTATCTATCCATCGCAGCTGGCACCTATAGCTTAAAAATCAATAGCCAAACAAGTTAAGGATTAGTAAATTCAAACGTACAAATTCTGAAAACCGGGAACAGCCAATACGTTAAGGATTAGTATAAGGATCAGATGAAACATAAAAATTTACTCTGGTGGAATAACTCAGAGAAGTAGACCAAAAAAAATAAAATAAAATAAAATAAAGAAAGAGTAACCACACAACCTGAGAAAGTTGAAACCAAAATTAAGTAAAAAGCTTCATACCTGCGGGGCGCGCGCAAATCAAAGAATGGAAAGGGTACAAATTTCGAGCGCCCCAACTTAGAGTCTGATATTTTCCCAGTCTACCATATTTGCACAGATTGCAAATACTGAATTTGAAGTCCAGCGGTATTTTGTTAAGTTTGATTTAAAAGTTTATGAATTTATGCGTTTGGCAATTTCGCATGACACCGGACGCTCGGAAGCATGTAGTGTGGACGTGTTAATAGCTCTCCGGGGTTTTCGGATTCGGAGATTGACGATAATTAACAATTTGTCGTATGGTATTGATGATCCATAATTGCAAGATTCGTAATAATACTCATTAGTCATTACTCCCTCCGTCGCTGTCGCTTCTCTTCTGGTTTAGTGCTAGTGGGGTGCAGTTTGCAGGGGAATTTCTAAGAATATTATTGGTAAAATTGAAAATTGTCAGAAAAATGTTGTTGTTTGGTGGGGCTTGCCGAAAATGGGGTTGTCACATTTAACGTTTGAGGCTACCAACAAAATTACAATTAATTTGGTTGCTTTACACTTCTATAATTTCTCCCCCCCCCCCCCCCCCCCCCTTTTCTCCCAAGCTTTTGCCGCTCATGCTCTGCCGACACCGACACGGACATGACAGCTACAGCTAATATGGATAAATTTCGTTAGCCTTATTTCTGATTTCTTGGCGGCATTCAGTTTTTTTTTTAAATATTTTTCGTGATGCTGCAAACGGCGCAAATTTGCGGCATCAATTTTTTTCCCCTGGGCGACTACGCACCGTTGATCACATTGATCAACGAACGCAAATTGCGGCCAAAATAATTTTTTTTATGTGAAAAGCAATTTTGGATTACGGCAAGTTTTATTTATTTTTAACTAAAAAAGCAATTTTTTTAAAGTAAAACCTCAAACCTCGATTGCAGCTATAGTTTGCCACCATCCATCCCACCTAATCTACGTTAATCAATGGTTGTGATTGCCATACTTATTATTTCTTTATACGCCCATGCACTAATTTTTTATAAAAAAACTAACACCGCAATTTGAATTTTCGGCATTAGTTTTTCCACCATCTATCCATCACAAAGTTTTTAGATCTACAAATCAAAGTGTAATGATTTAGTCAAAATACATTTTGTAGTCAAAGTAGCACTACTCCAATTATTTGTTAAATTGCCGACAATAACAACTCATGCCTCGTCTTCACGAACAACCTCAAAGTAGCACTACTCCAATAATTATTTGATTTTAAAATTAGGGTTAAAGGGTTTATGTTTATATTAAGCGTTACACTGTGATGGTTTGGAAATTAGGGTTTCATATTAGATAAAATCTTAAACACTAACTCCTAATTAAGCCTAATTTATTATTATTTAAGTTTATATACTAATTATTACATTCTATAAATATTGTTCAATGCTGCATTATTTATCATTATTTAAATTAACATTAATATTTAAAAAATTTTAAAATATGACTTAGGCAAATTTTATTAGTAATTTAACGGCTTACTTGATTATCATCTAAATTTACAAAATTAATATTATTCTAATATCATATATTAAAATTTTGACAATTCTACTTTATAATAGAATTTTAGTAATACGATTCAAGAATTTTGATTTTAAAATTAGGTTAAAGGGTTGCACTGTGATGTGATGGTTTGAAAATTAGGATTTCAGGTAAAACGTTAAACCCTCAAACCTAATTAAGGTTATGTTTTACCAGAAAAAAAAAAACTTCGTCGTGTTTACCTTTTAATAAAAGTTACGTTTTATTAAAAAGTAAAAAAAAAAAAATCACTCGTGAGCGGCGATGCATTAAAAAAACAATTAAGCTAATTCCTTCGCTGCTCGCCATTCCAAAAAAAAAAAAAAAACAAAGCGATCCAAAAATAAATGAAAAGTATAATTATTTTTATTAGAAGCCTCACGTTGCAGATGCGATGATCCCTTTTTCCGGTAAAACCCACCAAACAACACCATTTTTCTGACAATTTTCAATTTTAACGATATTCTAAGAAATTCGCTGCAGTTTGCATATACGAGATATTATTTTGAATATTTATTATAGTATTTTTTATGACGTGACATATATAAAATAAAAAAATATGTAAAAAGATAAAAAAATTAATAAAAAATATATTAATGATGCAAGTAATAATTTTTATATCCAAACAAATATAGTAGTGTTTGGTATTTTGTCTCTTAAATTAATAATCCACCAATTTGCTAGTCTAGTGCTGAATGTTTGTGCACGCTGTACATATTGGTGAGAGAATTGTTTTAACAAACTCATCCATCCATTTCTCTTCTTTTCCTTCCACTTAGAAGCTCCCAAACAGAGGAAAGATTGAACCATTCCCTTCTTTTCTTTCCAAATTCCCCATCCAAACAGCGCGTATCATGGATAGACCTCCCTCTGGGGGAAAAAAAAAAAAGAAAAAAAGTTCAGAACTGTCTAGCGTGCGGAAGCAGCACGACGTCGTGGAGCAATTAGCAACAGCGAAACTGGAGCCGAAGTTGTAAGTTTTGTGGGCGGAGAGCATAGAGCAAGACGGACGACACCCAAATTGGCCGCGAACCAAACAGAGAGGGAGAGGGACACAATGAGATTCAATTTCAACTTCATAGGGCTAGACGATTGTGGTGACGGCCTTGAATCCCTATCTTCTCCCTCTACTTCAACCCCAAAAGAAGATGTTGAATGGCTTCCGCTCCAACACCACCCTATTTTCACTTCCGCTGCCGATGGCGCTCTTCCTCCCTCCTCCTCAGCCTCCTCTAAAACGCTCACGAATCTCTTGGCATGGGATGGAGCCTCGCGCCTCTACTGTTGGGACTCACAAAAACAGTGTCTCCACCGGATTTCTGTTCAGCTTGGCGAGCCTGATCCTAGTTCTATACTCGCCGCTTCTCCTTCTAAGGTCCCTCCCCTTCCGCTCTCCTCCTTCTTTTCCATGCAATTTTTTCAGCTGAACTGATAGCCTTGATATTTATGTGCGTCTACTTATTTTTCTCGTTCATACGTTTTATGCACCGGGGGGGGGGCGTCCAGGTCCGGCGGCTAGGGTTTACTAGCGGTTCGTCGAGGTGGAAAGAATTGAGATGATAAAACGTAATGAGCGGGGAAATTAGAACAGAACACGAACGGAATTGTATTAATTAAATTGTGATGAATTGCTTTTATCATCTAATGAATAGCTTAGGCACTGATTGTACACGTTTAGGAAAGGTTTGGCTGCCTTTCACTAAGAAAGCTCTAGCATGCTTTATGAGAAGCTTGTTATATTTCTTCTAAGAGATCTTAAGCACGTCCGTTCCTTTTTAATTTTAATTGTTTCAGCTGTGTCCTTATGCATTCACGGCCTATTGTTTTTCCCTCTGTGGTTTTTTTTTTTTAAATTATTTTAAAATTTTGGGCATTTTCTGACATGTTACCGCACGATATCCAGTTCATGCTGTACGAGGACGGAAGAGGAGTCGAGTCAGTTCATGATGCTTTTCTTTTTCCTATTATATTGGGGATTATCTGTTTCTGATATATCACGTACTTTCTGAAGGTATTACAAGCAGATGTGCAGCTTAATTACGAGGTCCAGAAAATTTCCATCAATAGGCATGGATCTGCAATGCTCCTATCAGGTTCAGATCGACTGTGCGTAATGTATCTATATGGAAAGACTTCAGTCAAGGACAACATTGTTATCTGCCGGTATGTCATGAACTTCGAGCTTAGAGCAATTCCTCTTCACTGAAATGTTGTATTTCATGACGGTTGTTTTTTACTTTAGGATTTAGGGTGATTCTTGAATCTGTGCCTGGATTCTGTGGTGACTTTGATGGTGTAATGGATACTTAGTTAAATGGGTAACTGATGATTCAGCGTGATACATGCTTCTGGAATCAGAAACGAGTAGAGTCCAGTCGTCTTTGTTATTAGTATCTGGCTCTCAATTGAATGCTGCTCTAAAATGTTACTTGAATATAGTTTTTCAATCAGCTAGTTATGCATGGTAAAAATTTCTGTCACGTGATAACATTTTTCACTTTACACAGGACTGTAACAATAGGGGCAGAAATATACTTTCACAGAAGGAGTATAATCCGCATGTTGCAAGTTTATTGGCACCCTTCCAGTGATACACATCTGGGAATCCTTTCTTCTGATTCAGTATTTAGGTAACCTTTCTTCATTGACAATTATCTCAGTTGCATGTTCCTATTATAGAATACTTGCATTGGTTAAGAATTTTGATTTTCTATCCCTAGCCAAAGAAGTCCATCTAATATTTTTTGGAAAATGATATGTTTGAATGTTACTTTGATGGGACTCAATCTCATTTGGGTAGTCAGTGTTTAGGTGTAGTTTAATAGAAGTATATGTTTAAGGCATGGTAAGCCCTTTCAAACTGGCATAATGGTTTTACAGGGAACCTCATTTATGGTGATTGCTTGTATTGGAGATCTCTGTGAAATTCTGATTCATGCCTGTTACCGTGGCACTATAATCTTGATGAAATCTTAAAATGATCCTTGTTATGTTAAAACGTCTTTCCGTTGGGTTCCCTTTCAAAACTTTGGGGCTGAATTACTGTTGTTAGGATTTATTTTTTTTCCCTGTTAACTGAAGATGTAGAAAATGAGAGGAGGATAGTTTTGATACAGCTAATTCTTACCAATTTCCTAAATTTCAACAATAAAAGGCATAGGCTTTCCCTGGAGTCACTATGCACTTTTTTGAGGAATTAAAGATGCTATTGACTTGAGTTCAGATTATGACATTAATTTTTATATTTTTGGCCTTTTCTTGTTGTGTAAGTCAACAAGCAAACTCATATTAGACAAGTGATGGTCTTCAAATATTATGCCATGAATGTTGCACTTTGAGACTCTTTAAAGCTCTTGGATGTATGTATTTTTATAGCTTTCACATGTTGGAGGCTCACTGAAGAGTGTCATTGCTAAATTTAGTTGACTGGTGGAAAACTAATCTTTCTTATGTACAAAAGATGAAATACACCATTTTACTTTGATTGGTAGAACAAAACTCCGACGTCTAACTGTTAATTTCTGAGAACTCGAAGAAATAAAATTCTGTTTCCTTATATGTAAGATGTCATTCTTGGAATAAAGTGTGTGCAATCCATTGTAGCCAAGTATTTCTCGTCTTTCTCATTTTGACAGTGACTATCTTTCTCTTCCTTATTTGCAGAATTTTTAATTTGTCTATGTCTCTTCAGCAACCAGAACAGGAATACTATTTGCAGCCTGTGAAGTTTGGCAGTTCAACTAGAGCTTCGTCAATCTGCCCTGTTGATTTCTCCTTTGGTGGCAATCATTTATGGGACAGATTTAGTGTAAGTTAAATTCAATTTTCCATTATTTATTGCTTATCTTTTTACATCAAAGGATAAGCAAGTGAAATCGTCTAAACCAGTCTACTAAAGCGAGAAAAGTTAGCATAAAACCATTCAGGAAGATTGTTGCACTACCTTTGTTCTTGGATGTGACAAATACTTGGAGTTGAACCATGTTTGCACCTTTGCAAGCATGTTAATTAATACTCGAGATATGTATGCATCCAACCATCACATAAAATGTTTCTTCTTTGTTTCTAACATTCTTATCACAGTTTCTGATTTTCAAATTTGATTTTTTTTTTCTAATATACAAAATCCTGATTCTTGTTTTATGCTTGAACAAAAATATTTAGATCCTCCAGCTAATTGGTACCATCTATGATTCATGCTCAAGTTCTTTGTGATGTCCAAGATTGTTGCTTCTATCTCTGGCTTTCTTGACGCTCTTTGGACATCATGATCCCTGCTAATCTCTGTCTCAGTAAATGTTCTGTAGTTCTCCCTGCTAATCCCTTTTAGTGATGTTCCAGTACTCTTGTGGCTAGTAATTCAAACTATTTTGTATTACCTTTGTTTCATCTAACTAATTACTTGTTTGTCTCTTGCATATACAATCAAGTGTTGCTAGAGTAGTGATTCTGTTTCTTTATGCATTTGTTACAGCCTTCACAACCCTTATGGGATGTACTTTAAGAGGTTACGTTGGCATATTGATTATTATATTCCATTCTACAGGTTTTCATTTTATTCAGCGATGGATCAGTTTATGTTCTTTGCCCCATTATACCATTTGGAAGGTAATTGCTCATTTATGCTCAACATATCAGTAAATTTAGAGGGAGCCACTAACTTCTTCTCTACTGTGTTTGGCTGAACTCTGCATGATGTGTTAGCATCTGAGCCAGGTTCGTCGCTTGCATGCTTGGTTTGTATTATTGTTATGCAGATCAAGAGTAGTAGATTCTGAATTGCTCATGGAGTTGATGTTTGTTACTTGACGAAATGATCTAACTGTAGAAACACTAATTTCTTGACACACTGTATCGTTGGGATGCTTCTAGTGTTTTTTTTATAATATACTAAATTGTTTGCAATTGTTTAAGTAGTTCTCTCTGGAATGTAATTGAGTAAATTGATGAGATGAAGTTTAATGATTTTTCCCAGTGTTTACAAGAGGGAGGCGTTGCAGGAAATTTATGTTGATGCCAAAACATTTGGGTTCAATTCTACCAACGCAAAAGCTGTTAGTAATATCAATATGGCAATCTCTTGGTTGGAAGCAATATTTCCTGAATTAAGTCAGCAATCTGCTGAAGGTGGGGATTCGTTTGCTCTTAAAGCTCAGCCTTATGCTTTTATTGACTCGTCCATAGTATTGCAGGTATCTTTTCTACCTGTCTAGCTGTCTTTTTTCTCTTGTATTAACCTCTCATCTGCTTATTTATCAGATTTACATAGTTTTGAAAGCTAAGCTTTAACATGTCCTGCATGCTCATCTTCTGTGTGAACTTTCCCCAATTGCTTTTTTTTTTTTTTTTTTTTTTTAAATCATCAACTCTGATTCAGTGTAGTTATCCTTACTGTATTTTACTTGGAATAGACCATAATATTTGGCTTTGTTGCTCGATTAATTCTCTTGTCCGTTCCCCCAGTTTTCTGCTTCTTATTTAGAATTTAAACTTTTGATGTTCCAAGCTTGCATTGAGTAAGATAATTGCGATTGTTTGAGATGCTTTCAATAAAATGAAGCAGGAAATGCGATGAAATGGAAGAAAATACTTTTTCCCTTTCCTTATCAAGCTTTAAGATTTTTGCACCCCCCTCCCCCCCCCCCCCCCCCCCCCCCCCCGCCCCCCCAAAAAAAAAAAAAAGAAAGAAAAACCCTAACAAAATGACAGTTTTTGTTGCCTTTACCTGTTGCCAGAGGGCTGTCTATAGGTTTCTGCTATAAACTATACTAAATAGAATAAAGAGTGGAGATATCAGGAAAAATTTATGTTGGTTAGGACCCACTTAGTTCCACAATCATCTAGGTGGAATGTGAATTGGAACCAATATGTCCACATGTAACTCTCTCATTTGTCCTGGACCAACTACTAAGCTTGCCAAGTAGTAGGTGATGATCGACATAAAATTTCTTGGAGATATCATTCTTTCTGATTGCCATCCATTTCATTTATCTTGATGTTCAAGCCAGGAAGTTTTCATGATGAAGTGTTGTGAATTTTGCTAGTTCTGCTGAGCAAATTGAGCTGACAACAATCATGTTTCTAGGGGCCTCTACGTAATTTTTGTCATGGTGAAAAGAAAGATACTCAAGTTCAGGATGCGGAAGGTCAAGGGCGTGCAGTTAGTTTCCTTTATAACTTAGTTAGCAAAGATTCGGTTTTGGTAATTGCTTGGAGTGGTGGACAACTACAAATAGATGCCTTCGCTGATGAGATCCAGCCAGTCTGGAAAGCTGGTAGTCCTCCTCGTCTTTTTGTTGATTCATGTGACCGCATACTTGGTATTGCTATGATTTGTGAGTCAGTTTCAAGTCATCTCTCCTTTCCGGAGCCTGATTCAACCCTTGATCGTGATGTTTGGATGGGGCATCCACCTCCTTTGTTGAGATTGGCTATTGTTGACTTAGCTTTACCAGGAAAAGGTGGTTCACATATTTCAATGTCTGTTGATCCTCTTATGCCTGAAAGAACATATTGCTTTCATAATGGAGGCATAGATTCTGTTGTCTTGCACTTTCTGCCTTTTTCAAGTCAGTCAGATGGCAAGGATGGGGCAAGGAGAAGTCCATCTGTAAATCCTGTGATCAGTGCCTGCCACGGAGAATCTTCCTCAACACCTTCACTCTGTGGTTTCTTGGCTTTAGCAGATTCATTTGGAGATTCATGGATTGTAGGAGTTACATATTCTCGAGAATGTATTGTGTTAGAGATGGAGACTTGGAATTTGTTGCTTCCCCCAATTGTTGATGAGGAGAAAAACCCTGCTCTTGAGGAAGAAAAACAATATACCAATAGTACAACTATTATTAGCAAGGAACTCCTTAGTGGCCCTAAAGTGGTTCTTCTGCCACCATCATCACCAAATCTACGTTCTGTAACTGCAGACTCAATTGAAGGGCGATCTACTCTTCATCAATACTTCAAACTCTTTCATGAAAATTACATGGAATATGCTTACAAGGTAGCAGCTTATCATGTTGTTTTGCATGTAATGGCCCCATTAGGTGAAACTATAAATTTGGAAGGAAGATTAGGAATATTTTCCTAGGTGTATGTTTATGTTGTTAAGCCTTTGTTCTTTATTGACTTTGTTCGTTAAGAGATATTTATGTTTCTGATGATAATGCCTGGAATATTGACCTATAAGACTACTGTGTTTTCGGAGTTGCTTTAGATGTTGGGTTATCTTATTTCACATCTAAAACCAATAATATTATTGCTCAAATTATGTCACCGATGATCTTCAAAAAGAGCATTTATGATGATCTGCTATATGAGGAAGCAAAGAATCATATTTACTGTATGGTTTATTGTGCCTTGCAAACATTTAAATTTCCTTTTCTAAATAAGAAATGATATAACAGATTTTTAATGTCACCGTTTCTTCTGTAAAAGCAATAGCTTATTGAAAAATGGTATTATTTGGTGTTGCACTGTGAACTTTACAAAGTAGAAGGATAGGCCATACACAGGAAAACTTAAGAAGGTAGACTATTAGTGGTTCATTGTCTTCTTTTGCAAACAATGCAGACATAGTGAAAATTTTCTCCTCTTTATCCCAAGTTGGATTCAGTGAGAATGCTCCCTTGAGCACCCTACTAAGTGTAGAAAGCAACCAAGTGAGAATGCTGATCTTTTCTAGGTTCTACCATGGGCTCTTGGGTGTAATGTTCAAGTTCCCACTACATTCATTTGATTCTAGATTCCTTCAAAATTGGAAACCTGTGTTGAAGATTTTCTGAACGGTGGTTTATGGTATCTTTACTCCCACTCACTTCAAAATGACTGGTTGTTATTCATAGTCTTCCAAATTTGCTAAGTTTTTCTATTTTTGCTCAGCTATGCTGATATAAAATGATAGTTTATACTAGCTGCCAGAAGAATTTTCACATAGGTGAAGGTTCTGAATTTTCAGAAATGCATTAACAAGTATAAGCTAGATTCTTAACTGGCTTTTTATTTTTTAAATGAAGAAATGGTGCAAAGTTGATTCTAGGGGATAATGATCATGTCTCAAGGATATGGGGGGTTGGGACTTTTGCCTTTTTAGTCTCCCTTTTGTCTCTGTGGGGTTTTAACTCCTGTTTTCCTCCATTGACATTTTCTAGGTGTACTTTGAACTCCAGCACCATGCACCTCAGCTGAAGAAGATCATTGACAACCAGCATTCTCGTTTACAGAAAGCAGAACAAAAGCTTTTAGAAGTTGAAGAGAAGCAGGAAAAGTTAGAGAGTCGCATTACCAATGCAGTTCAGCATTGCAATGTCCTAGAAGAGCGCCTACTCAAATTGAGAAACCTGCCTGGGATACACAAAAAACCGCTTTCCAAAGCAGAGCGAGATTTTAAAGCAGAACTAGGTAACCTCAGTTAATGCTTTAAAATATCTTTTCCTCCCTAGCTCTGCCACTTCCTGCCAGAAAACTGATTTTCAGGTGAACAAAGTGTTGTTACTATTCATCTTGGGTTGTCATTATGGTGTAGAATTTGGTCATCATTTATGATATACAGCTTTGAAGTGATTATTCCTTTACCGTTGCATGGATCAAATTCTTTGTTGATACGTTGTCTTATAGACCAATTAAACAATTTTGCAGACAGATATAATGGCGTGGAATTAGATGCATTGCGGTCATCCATTGAAGCTTTGGATGCAAGGTTGAAAAGATTTGAAAATTCTCAACAGGCCAATGTATTGAACCAACATACTCAAGTATCAGGGAAGAGGATGAATTATATGCCAGCAGAGGAAGTATCCAAGCTCAGATCCTCGATTGAAAAGCTTTCACTTGTCAATAATGAGAATACTAAGATGGTTAAACTCATAGAGTCTGCTCTGAGAAACCTTGAAATCAACAGCACTCAATGAGGCATTTGCAGGTCAATTTAGCATCGTTTTGCTGGCTCATTGGTGGTCAAATTGGACAAGTTCAAGCTTGCAATCTACTCAGGGGATGCTGTTTGCTTAGTAGCTAGAACCATCTTTTTGCTACTGCTACCATTGCTTCTGTAAGTGTCAGATATGCAAATTCTTTGATGGTTGCCTGCTGCTCGCACCTGTTGCTCTTGCTGTTTACAACTCAAGCTGAAGCTTGGCAGGCGCGCAAATAATTTTGTGACTAGTTGTTCTTTAACTGAAACTTGTATGTGACATGAGGTTAGAAAAGATTCAGTTAGAGAATTGTATGTGCAGTCTCGTGATATTCTAATGTCAAATGTGGTTCCATTAAAATTTATTGCACCTTTTTAAGGTTCTTTGAGTAATCAATTTGCTAAAAGCTTTACTGCTGTGTTTTTATTTGATAATACAGTGGTTTGCAGAACATTTTGAAAAGTACTTTTTGAGCCATTTTCAAGTCAAAATGAATGTTTGCGGCATACAATCTAATTCTCATAATTTGAATAAAATTATATAGGTCAATCAACATATGTTTCCAGTATGTCGTATATGAGTCCAAATTTTTTATTTAAATACCATATCGCCCCCAATACTTTGAATAGCACCTTTTTTTTCCTTAATTAGCTTACCATTATATGGTTTACACGAGTTGCATTATATATTACTATATATGTGAATTGCCAGCTTAAAATCTATTAATATGACTATTTTTTGAATTTCTTTTATAGGATCTTACGATCCTACGACTCGACAGTTCGATCCTGTGAACCTCAAAATGATCCAAGGTGAGATCCTGATTTTGAGAACTTTGCTTTCAGAAGTTGCATGAAAGTGGTCTGCGCCAGTTTTAGGCAGATGAGCAATTTTTGGTCTACGTTATTGTAGTCAAATATGTCCGCACGTTTTTACGAGTGTTCTACAGCTGCCATGAGAAAGTTTGTGTTACTGGACTCCTCCGAGGATACTGATGGTCTTTCAGTTTTCTTTATGCCTTATTAAGATGCAAAAACCAGAGTGTCTCTCTGCCACAACCATTGAACATCAATCTGCTAGAGATGTTCCGCTTTGGAACTCAGGAATGTTGAGCTTTCAGTTAATGTCGTTTCCTGGGTGTATTTGTTTCATCGGTAATGAAGTTGTGCCTCGGCTACTTCCCTCGTACCTCTTAAGAGTGAAATAAACATTCGAGGAGCACAATGATCAGAGCACGACCACTGAGTAACAAGTTGCACATTCTATGGTACTATTGAAATAAGAATTCTGTAATTTGACGCACTTACTGATAGGGGTGGCAATTCGGATCCAAATCAGGTTGGCGGGTCGGGTTCAGGTCAACCCGTCAGAAAATCTGTTGACCCGAATCCAACCCGCCAACCCGTGACGAGTCAGGTATGCTGACCCGAACCCGAAAATTTCAGGTTGTCGGGTTGGCGGGTCGACCCGAAATGACCCGAAACTTAATTTTAATTTATTAATTTATCACTATAATTTCTAATAAAATCAATTTCTCACAAAACTAATTACATAATCAAGTAATAAAAATTTAAATAAATAATTCCAAACCAAATCTAAAATAAATTAAACACCGTAAAAGTGTTTTATCCCAAACAAAATATAAAATAAATTAAAACAGCATAAAAGTAAAAAATAATATAATATATTATTTGTCCAAATATAATAATTTCAACTTCACACAAATTAAATAAATTCATTTAGGATTAAGTAATTAATGCCTTTGAAAAAAAGAATAACTTAGTTTAGTTAGATAAAATTATTTTTATGTTTATTAAATTATTTTTAATTCGTAAACGGGTCATATCGGGTCATATCAGGTCACCACGGGTTAATCCGAAATTGATCTGTTTTCTTTTCAGGTTCATCGGGTCCAACCCGATTCTGACCCGAATTCCCGAAACCTCAACCCAAACCCATTAATTTCGTGTTAGGTTCGTGTCGTGTTTTCAGGTCGTGTCGAAAATTACCACCCCTACTTACTGAATGGTCCCTTTCTTTTCTTTTTGTTTCTTTTTTTTGGCCAAATGGTCTTTGCCATGAACTTTCTGCTTTGACACCTCGGCATATTTGATACCTTCACAAGTCTAAGTTTTGGACTTGAGATTGATAAAAATGACGAGTTCTCACTTGCCAAATTTTTTGTATCAGCAATTAGCACATTAGTCTCCTTGTTCCCAATCTAGGTCCTTCTGTCATTATTGTAGTACTAGTTTTTTGATGGGTTTTTTATTTGCATCATTTGATCCTGAATGCGCTAAACTGTATAATGATATATTTTATTAAGTCCCAGTACATACTGCTGACTAAAGCTGGATTCCTAGCATCTGATAGCCATATATTTCTCCCTATTAGGCCTCTATACTTCTTTACACGGCCCGGACACAACTCTAGTCTGGACGATGATTGGGTAGCGCTTCTGCGTTCTTGTTGTTGGGAAAAAAACCAACTTGTCTTGCTCAGCAGGAAGCCAACTGTTGATCAAAGTTTTTATCAACGAGAACAGTTAATTCAGGTGAACTTAAATCTTAGACAATAAATACCTAGTTAGTTGTCGATGAATGAGATAGATACCTGAAACGGGTAACTATGTGGTGAAGGAAAACTGAGAGCTCTACCCTGGCAAGCTCATAACCTGGACAACGCCTTGGGCCTCCACCAAACGGTGTAAATACATTTAGCGGACTTGTTGCTCCAGGAGTGTTGTTATTAATCTAAATAAAGTACAGAGAGAATCTGAACAAATTAAAATGAGTGAGAAAATAATAGTCTGAGAGAATATATGAGAGGCTGTCAGGCAAGTACCTGCCATCTCCATGGATTAAAAGAGCGAGCATCTTTAAAATATTCCTGATTCAGATGGACAGCCCTCAGTGAAGCGAAAACCTTCCATCCTTTTGGAATTGTGTAACCTGCTTGGGGAAAGGTTGAATTAAGTATGTGTTTATGCAACATCTAATCCTAGTAATGTTGTTGATGGGCAGGGAAGAAGGTAGATCCATGCAGACTCAAGATTCCAGCAGTGAATATCCCATATATTCAGGTATATAAATTATCTCATCAGCTCTCCATTCGCAGTCCAAATGCTTTATACGGACACTACAAATTATGTACTTGAATTGGCTGCCAATTCTAACCTTTCATATTGACATCTGTTATTGCTCGCCTAAACACCCCACTGATTATGTTAGCTATCCGAAGAGTTTCATTTACTACCTGAAAAGCACATCATACTCCGTTATTTAGAGAAAAAGTAAGATGCAAGTCACCACAGCACTGTTAAAATCCCCCCCGCCGCCCTCATTAGACAGACTTACACACTGGGTGAAAGGCATTGATTTGTAATCTTCCCACGTCAACGCCTCTTTTTCACCTTTCCTTGCTCTGATCTCATCTTGTTCCTCCTGCCAAAGTCAAAAACAAAAAAAAAAAAGCAAAAGATAAATCATCAGTTCGAAATCTCAGCGCATCTTTTAATTTCCATCCTGAAGCCTCGTTGCATGGTTGAGTAATTTCACATTACCCTTCTCCAAAGAGGACAAAAACTACTGCATTCATTTTACTAAACCACCATGTATCCTTTGACAGCATGAACATGTAGGTAATGATGATATATTGTGCCGCAGAACTTGTCTACGTTCCTAGTGGAACATTCATCAAAACCAAAATCACAATCTGAGAATCATCCATCACCAATTGATGAGTCATTGACCCCTTTGTTTTCTCAAATGACAAAATAGCACCCGGAAAAGCAGATGGTTATTTTACATTTACTATTACTCTGTTATTATCAATTCATTGGAAACTACTCCATAAAAGGTCCTGTAGAATATTTACCACGTAAATGTAAGGCAGCTGGTTGGTGTTGTATACTATTGCGCGGCCATACGGCAGCTACACTAGTCTTAGGAATAAAAAAACGGGCGTGTGGCAACTGGTAAACCTCCAGATTACGACAGCAGCAGCAGTACTCCTACTACTGCTACTAGTATTTTCTTGAAATCAGCACCAACTTTTCCCGAGGATTCATTTTCTTCCTTCCTTGGAGCCTTTAGTCCAACCCTTTACATAGCGGCCAGCCTAGGTTCTCCCCACATCTCACCACTGTTTTAGTAAAAAGCTGCATCCCTAAGCATGATCCCCATATCTTTTAGACAAAGAGGTAGAGGAGCAAAGGAAATTACAAATATTGCCCTCCATAGGGACAGCTCACGGACAATAGTTAGGAAAAGTCTGACAAAGAAATACACTGTTGCGGAAAAAGTAGGAGCAGTGTTGGGCGTGCAGATCAGACTTTTCTCAGACATCGAGGGATTGCCAGACATCAACTTGTTGTTGTCCAGTTCCTTCCTCCTCCTCTCGCTGTAGCAACTGACTAAAATGTCTATAGTTGCTCTGGAAAAAGCAATTCGTATTGTTTGACTTTCCGAAGAAACCAACCGTGTGCCCATTCGACTCTGTCCCTCTTACCATTCGACTCACTTTTGGAGAGAATAGCTTTTACTACTATGTTAAAAAGTCCTAAAGAACCAATTACTACCAGTCGCTGGGATTTTGTTGGTAGAAGGGGTGGCTATTAGGACTCGTTAAAGAACAATTCCCACAGCACCACGCTTCCTCAGTATGGTACTACCAAATTACTGCTACCATGTCATACTACTAGACTTTATTGCTACCAAAAGTAATACGCATCAATAATGATGACACTAATCAATTGTCCACACCTTTTCAGAACAAAAAAAAAACTGTCTACACCTACATTTTTTTTACTTTTCTTTTTGTCCCGAAATTGGAGATTGATTGAATTGCATTTTTTTGAATTTTTTTTTGTAAAAAAATTAAAGTAATAATTTGATATATATGACGTAAAAAAATAATTAAAAAATATGTTCGCAAAAAATGTAACAATAAATTTTACTTTAGCCAAACAAGGCCTGAGATAAAAGTTAAAACTACATAAACTTGTTTGCTTCCCCCTCTCTCTCTCTTTTCTTTCATTGAACGAAGGAATATAAACTTCTCTCACAATACCCATAAGGCATCAAATCCTCTATCCCGGAATTATTCTCTTAATAAGAAGACAAGAATTAGACTGTAGTATTACTATTATATGTTTCTGTTTGTCTGATGCCCAAGAGTCCGGGTTCCCAGAATATTGTCAAAGCTCATTCGGCTTAGTGAATCCTAAGCCAGTATTATTGGGTAGTAGTAGTGTTTTCTTACGAAAAATACAGGGGGAAGAGAAAAGATCAACCTGCAAACACACCTTAAAATATTATTTAAAATAATTACTATAGCACTTTTTGTAATGTGATATATGTGAGATAAAAAAATAAATTAAAAAATAAATTTATGCTGTCTCGTGGAAGTTCCATTAATAGGGAGGTAGTGCCAACATAAGGGAAAGTGATGCTTTGTTTTCTATTTATGTCACATATATTTCCATGATGTAAAGCAAGAATGGAGGCTCAAAGATACCAAATTGAAGTTGCATCCACAAACTCCAAAATCACACATGGGGGCTAGAGCTATACATTGAAAAGTCAAAACTTCTCTCATCTCTCTGTCTTCCTTTTTTCTTTTTTCTTTTTTTCTTTTCCGAGTCGTTATTGTTTGTATTTGGATCTAATTTGTCGGCCACTCTCTAAGTATAGATGCCAAATGTGTGTAAGATCGCTTAAACACATGACATAATACTGTCTATCGAATTAGACAATCAAAGCAAACAAAATTTAGCGCCAACCTAAGTACATCACCAGCAACGTGAGGTACCTATCAACGCTAGTACGCCACTCCGTTTTGTGAGGGCTAAGCTCAACCAACCTCCTCTTTGTCAATTACGACTATTTATTAATTACTCTTTTGCCTCTCAGACCTCTATGAGCTGAGGGAAATCCTTCCTTTAGGTTACGTAGTACTATGAAAGTTCAATAGCTTGAGACTGATGTGGTGAAAAACCAATTACCACTGCTGTAAAATCTAGGACAGGCGGAGAAGATGAAAAACTTCCCAGCAATCCCACTTTTTTTATTTTCTATTTTCTTGATAATTTTTTAGGGATGATTTGAATTTTTTTTTAAAAAAAATTTTAGGAGATTAAACTCTTTTCCTGTCCAGTTTGAATTGCAATTTTTTAAAATTTTTTATTTTAGCGATGTGATGTTTATAAAATAATAAAAAATAATTAAGTAATGTGCCGTCGTCAAAGAATATCCTAAAAACTTTTTGTTTTGTTTTGTTTTGTATGAAAATGTACACAGCCCAAAGGGACTCAGAATTTCTATCTCCTCCATTACACGGAATTTGTATAATAGCTCTACGTTGCAACCCCTCCAAAGATCTGCTTGGATAAGAATTTAGATAAGGTGAGTTGATGATTTTATCCATGAGAGGAAAGACCAACATGCTGGATGGTGATGGGGTCTGGCCCCATTATTTGAGATGGGTCATTCTATTCTACCATATACTACAAGAAAGGAAAAATTAAAGGAAACGAAGGTTCATTTTTTTTATATCAAAAAGTAATGAAGGGAAAAAGAACTTTTTTTTTTTTTTGGGGTTCCAAAAAAAAAAAAAAAAAAAAAAAAAGAGGAGGAGGACAACAAAGAAGAAGACGGAGAAGTTGAATGGAGTAGAGAAAGTGGATAGATAACTAATAAAAAACGCACCTTGAGCTGAGACAGAGCAAGAGGCGTCTCGGTTAAGAACTTGACGGCGAGCGTCATGATGGTGGAAGTGGTATCATAGCCGGCCACCAGCAAAGCTAGCAAGAAATCCACAATCTCCTCGTCCGAGAATCCTCCTCCGTTCCCATCTTCGTCCAACAATGCCCCCAACATATCATTCTTTCTCTCTCCTCTCTCACTCTCTTTCCTCCTCTCCCTCACCACCAGGCTCAATGCCTCGGCCACCTTTGTTCGAGCCTGCACATTTCAATTATGAAAGATTCTCAGGAAGAAAAAAAAAAAAGAAGAAAAAAAAGATTTCCCATGCACCCAAAGCTAATATTAAAAATGTAAACCCCACCAAGTATCATTGTATTCGAATAAGAGAGAAAGGTTTACTTGAATGGCTCTGCGATAAGTAGGGGAAAAAATGCGCAAAGGAACTGAGAAGAAGCCCTCTATAACCAGCATATACTCTTTCATGAGGTTCTGAGTCCACTCGCATGGATCGAAACTCATCAGCTGCTTCACCGTCAGATAGAACGTGATCTGCAAATAAACAAAACACAGCTCCATTTGATATGTTTAGTAAATAAAGGAGCACAAATAAAATACTGTACCACGTTAAAAATAGAAAAAAAAAATATCAAAACTCATTAATCTTCACTGTTTATCCCCCCCCTGGAATAGAAACTTCCAACCACTCGAGTACTGATGAAGCATTAAAAAAGGAAGAAAAAAAATAAACAAATGCTCAAAAGGCAAACAGAATAATTACTTCATACGCATGCACATGCTGATTCATGTCCTGAACTCTAAAGCTTCCTTTTTTTATTGTTTCTTTTTTTTTTTCTAATAAAAATGTATTGTATTCCTCTGCGGCTGGCTGCAAACTTTTGGTGGAATTTTGTAAAACAGACGCTTAGGAGCCATGAAAATCTGAGTCATATTCGTTTCTTTTCTCTCCTCTTTAAGTTTTACCCTACCATACCACACCAGCGTGAATGATAACAAGCACTCCTCAGGAACTCAGCCCATGAAGCTAAGTGGCTGCTGCTAAAGTACGCCAACCAGCGTTCAATTAATCAGTGATCAACTTCTAAAGTGCGCCTGGCGTGGGGTCTATTCAGGTGGATAAATTTTTCTTCCTTTGCCGTTCCACAACCGAGTTGACTCGGAATCTTCTTTCCATTCTATTCTATTTTGTTTTTTCCGGCATCGTATACTTGCTTAATAGTACACCAGTATATGATTCTCTTTACCTTCTTGGCTTCGTCCAAGAGAAGCACGCGGCCGGTCCAAGACTCCATGTTGAGCCGGACCAACCGGTCTATGTCCATCAACAAATGATCCTTCATGATGGAAGAATTCGCGAAGCTCATAGTCAAGGAATGCATTCTCTTGTGGAGGCTCCCTCTCATGAGCAGCAGGGAGTGCCTGCCCAGCAAGTTGGATATGGAACCCGGATAACTCGACTCGAAAAGCTTGCCCTCGTTCTGGAGAATGAGCCGGTTCATTTCCGGGTCAGCCGAAAACACGGTCGGCTCGCCGAAAACGTGGGTGGTGAACAGGGAACCGAATTTAGACACTCTATCATCTATAAAGGGTTCCGGGTTTTCAGTCTTATAAGCTGAAATGAGCTGAAGGGTTTCTCCGATGAAGGGTAGGCCGAAGTTTCCAGGCGGGAGGCGGCGCCGACGGCGGGTGAAGTGGGCGGTGGTGGTGCGGAGGAGGAAGAAGGAACCGAAAGAGATGAGGAGGGAAAAGAGAGTGTAGAGGAAGATTTTGGCGGCCATGGGAATTGGAGCTGGTAGCTTATTCAATTCACATAGGTGGGATTCGATTAAATAGCGTGAATCGTGAATATAAAAAGAGAGACAGAGAGATAGCAGTGACTGCTAACTGACTAGCGAGTGTTTGGGGGTTACTGACTGTCGTTTGGTTTCTTTGGGGTTAAATCTGGAAGCGAAAGAGCTGCGAATTTAAGAGAGAGAGAGGAGAGAAAATATAGAGATGGGGATGGGGGAGAAGGGGAAGGGGGACATTAATGGAGGGAGGCAGGCACACGGGTGAATACTACATCAGATGAGATGGACAATTATTTTGAGAGAATTATTATGATTTATGAGAGAGCAGAGTATCTGGAAGGAGAGGAAAGGAAATCCAGGAAGGATGGCTTTGATTTTGAAGCGAATTATTATGAGAAATCTAGGAAAGGAAATCTAAGCTTTGATTTATGGTTTTGATTAATGGAGGGAGGCAGGCACACCTGTTCTCACTAATGCGGCATATTTACTACCGTAGTTGGCATTTTGTAATCACTAATTTCCATAATGATGACACTCTCATCCTACTTCGAATTCGTTAGTAAGAACTAAGAACAGGTGTGCATGGATTGGTGATTATTTGAAAATTTTATTTATAATAATTAGTACTTTTTATGATATAATGTATATAAAATAAAAAAAATAAAAAAATGTAATTAAAAGATATGTTGTAAAATAATATTTATTTTAAAAAAAAAAAACTTGTATCCAAACACACTCATTGTAGCTATTCTCATCATTCATACGAAAATAATTTTTTTAAAAAAAATTACATGCTAATTTTTTGAAGTGAATTTTGGATTTCAACCCAAAAATTGTTAAATACTCCCTCCGTTCTACTTTGGTAGTTCTGTTTCTTTATTCACACAATTTAAGAAAAAGTAGTTAATTTTGTTGGAAAAGTAAATTTAGATTGCTATTTTCTTAAAATATCCTCACATTAAATATGGTACAACTTTATGGGAACTTGAATTGATGGTAAAAAAAGAATCAACTCTCATTAAATGGGGTAGGTTTATAGTAACAACTACTTATATTGAATAAGGGTATTTTAGAAAAATTAAAATACAACTACATTCTTCAATTGGAAAGTGGACTACAATCTGGGACAGATGAAAAAGGAATACAGGACTATCAAAGTGGGACGGAGGAAGTATCATAAAGCATTTTACTGCTGCGGTTAAACTCCATCAAACGACCAACATATAATAAATAACAAACTATACTAGTTCATTCTTCAAAAAATTTTACCCAGTCATTTATTTATTTTTTTGGCTCATTAAGCAAAAAATAAAATGCCACGACAGATCAAAAGTTTAATGATAACTTCACTTTAACTTCTTTCATTCCATTCCAATAGACAACTTACAGTCCAAGATAGAGTGAAATTAGGCGGTCAAAATCATATTAAGGGTCCGTTTGGATTACTATTTTCTAGAATTTTTGTAAAAAATATATATATTATAATAATTTAATATACGTGAAATAAAAAATAATTAAAAATTATGTTCACAAAAAAAAAAATTTTTTTGAAGAAAAAATAGCAATTCAAACGTAAAGATTTTGTTACCATCTATCTCCATAGTCAAATAAATTACTGAACTTTACAAATGCATTTTTATACTTTCTAGTAATTTTGAATCGAGCCATCCGAGACAATGCACCCGTTGCTTTGTCAATTTATGCAAAGCTGCGTTCATCCGCATGTGCTGATTCACGAAATTATTAAAAGGACATTCGTAAATTGGCTAGTAATCCACGCTGTTTCTTTGCTTTTTTTTGTTTGTTTGTTGTTTGTTTATCAACCGTTGTAGTACCAAAGCGAAAGGTTCGTCGTACAAACTTCAAACAGCAGTTTTAACTTTAAATCCTGTGGTCGGATTCTAGGCTGTTTCATTTTCACGACACACTACTAATTAATTAACGATTTTAGCGGTGTTTGATGCATAGCATGGTAGTACTCCCTCCTTTTTTTTATAACTGACGTTTAAGATTTTGCACACCAATTAAAAAAAAATTTTCATTGCTTAAATCTGTACACTACTTTCCTTTTGTACCCTCATTAATTATCCAATCCACCCATATTTTCTCTCACTAGAGTACTAAATGGTGCTGTTTTACTAAGTCAAAAGCAATAATTACTATGAGTAGTAATTAAGAACCCTGTATTGGAAAAGAGAGATAAAAGGGTAAAATTGTAAAAAAATAATTAATACTGTATGGGATAATAAAACGACAGATAAAAATACATTAGAGCAAATTTCTTAAACGTCAGTTATAAAAAAAGGGAGGGAGTATAACACTATAACGTGTGTGCTTTCCGTCGTCCATAACTTGTGTTAGTGGTGCCGAATTCGTAACAAAATTATTGCGCTGTCGAAAGACAGAAATTTGAACAGAAAGACATGAATGATTTTGCTCAACCTGGGGAAAAAAAAAAAAAAAAAGAGGACAATAATATTATAAGAACAGCACACGGCAGTATTATTTTGTTCTTTTCCAAAACAACGCTTACAAGCAGCGTAATCCCTTCACGCAGTGGACCGGACCGGACCGGACCGGACCATTAGGGTTCTTCTAGGAGTATTTTTTATATAATAAAAAAATAACAGGGATGAACTTTCATATCAATCGTCACAAACAATTGTTCTAGGAATCTTTACTCTTTGATTTGTGGTTGACTTTCACTCAAAACACAAGGTCAACTGTAACAACTCGTTTTTTGTCATATTATCAAGGCAAATGATCGTTACCTCAGAAAACCATGCTTAACAAGAACAAGGCGATAAGAAGCTTCTTTGCATGTATACTGCACTGTGCATGTGAGCTGAGCTCCTCCATCGGTAAAGTTGTTTTGTGAATTATAGGTGTGTACATTGATTTCTTAAAATTTTAAAAAAAAAACTAAATTGGTTTTTTGTGCTGATGCAACATTAAATTAAAGCCGTCAATGCAAAGCTAATAATACTAGAATGTGAACATATCCCACCGCAAACTCGGTTGAACCAATAATGATTCCACCACATAGGCCTGATCCCCAATCTAATACTACCCAACTATTTGATCCATCGAAAGTTAATGGTGCGAGGTCCCACGAGGGACATTTAGTTCTCTACTGACCAGACATTCCTCATAGAAAAATAATAATATACCTGGGGAATTAGTAGATCCCATCCCACATGAACATGAGGCATACAATTATTATTATTATTTTGAAATGTCTGTCCAAAGTTCAAGTACTACTTGGCGTCCTGGATCATTGTGCAGGAAAACAGTAGCAGCAGTGCTCACTCTCTCTGCTACAGCATTCAACATTCTCCAAGTTATGGGGTGGATCGGTGTTGTGGCCAGCATGGCTATTTAAGACGTATCTTTTGAATTATTAAGACATATCATAAATTTTTCCACAGTACATTCTTCAATTACTCCCTCTGTCCCATTTTAATAGTCCTAAATTTTTTTCCGCACAGTTTAAGAAAAAGTAGTTAACTTTGTTGGAGAAATAAATTTAGATTGTTATTTTTCTAAAATACCCTCACATTAAATAGAGTACAACTTTATATTAATTATTCATAGAAACTTGAATTGATGATTTATGAGAATTTGATTTGATGGTCAAGAAAGAATCAATCTATATTAAATAAGGTAGTTTATACTAATAATAATCTACACTGAATAAAGGTATTTTAGAGAAATTAAAAGATAATTATATTTTTCAATTGAAAAGTGGACTACAATTTGGGACACGTGAAAAAGAAAAACAGAACTATTAAAGTGGGACGAAGGAGTATCTTTTTTTTTTTTTTTTTTTTCTTATAAATTTTACCTTCTTTGCATCTATAAGCAGGCAACCAAGCAACACGCGTTACTGTCCTACCCCCTCTCCAAATATTTATAGCGAAACAAACACAAGACGAAAAATGAACTCCAATCTTTCCTATAATCGTTCTGGTCACGTTCGTGTTTCTTATTCTCTTTTTCACTATTGATCTATTGCCTGCTACTAAAAGATCTAATTAAAGCTCAAGACCACGCGTGACTACTAAAACTACCCGGATGGAAAGAAGAAATATTATTATTGAACTAGAAAGAGATGGCCTTCAACCGGCCAAAGACCTCAGCATCGCACATCTTGAAATTGAACTAGACTCTATGCTAATTGTTTCCCTCCTTAAATCTAATCCACCTGATACTCATGAACTCTCTCCCCTATTCTTCATGACTACATTCCGCAAGGCATGTTTCTACCATAATTTCCGTGAAGCAAACAACTGTGCTGACATGCTGGCTAAATGGGGAGGAAGCAGTGATATTCAATTCCCAGTTTTTGATCATTGTCCTGTTTTTGTTCTTCCGTTTCTTTTGGATGATCTAAGAGGTGTTACGACACCAAGAATGACTGTACTAAACTGATCTCATGTTGTAGACTGCTTTATTTCCTTTGAATGCATCTTCAATTACCCAAAAAAAAAGAAGAAGAAGAAGAAGAAGAAGAAGAAATATTATTGAAAGAGATCCACCCAGTTTTGAAAGGACCACGAGGCTTTCTGCTTTCACAATTAACGTTATGCATCAACCTTACCCGGCCTAGTGACCACGAGGCTATGGTGCCTGTCGTGCATCAGAAGCGCGGACCACAGTATCTAAAGAAATCCCATATTAATGAGAAGGGGACCAAAATATATTGATGATAATTAAATTAAAGCTTGCAAATGCATAAAGCTGTGCATTACAAATCGGATCATATGTTGTTCCGGCCTCAACCAAGTACTCTTGCAATCATACATCAAGCTTTAGCCGCATGCAATAACATCAACGTTTCACGTCAAGTTTTGGAGCATTTTTACGCCAATGCATTTTGAGGATGCTCACCTCGGACACGCGGGTGTCCGAGGTGAACACAAGTCTCGTCCCTCATCGGAGCTCATCCCTGTCTTGAGCACAACCCCAGAGCTCGGCTTCATCCCTAGTCCACCGTGTAGGTGACCTCGGCACATCCACCTCGGCTGCACGCTGATGATGTCAACCCACCTGACATCATCCAGGACCAGCACTTTATCTGAAAAGCACTGGAGGCACTTAATGGCACCTGCACCATATCCTCCGTCATCACTCCCAGGCGGCTACAGTGTCAGAGTCAGACCTCCTGACAGGAGACAGAGCCGTAATGCCAGAGAGTGGGTCCCGCTAGCATGAGCCTTCCGTCTTGACCACCTCTCTTCTATAAATACCTCACTCACACTCCCAACAAGTAAGCATACACGGTTCATTTGCTTATACTCTTATTATTCTCGTTCTCAGACTAACTTGATCGTCGGAGTGATCCCAGGGGAGAAGCCCCGCCACTCACTTCGGACACCGAGGTTCACTTCGGACACAGGAGTTCACCTCACTTCATCTCAGAGAGGACTGATCCAGGTCGGTCTAGGCACCAACCAAAAATCACCTCTTCAATTGGCGCCGTCTGTGGGAACGAGACTACTATTACTAAAATGAGATCCACGCGCTCCAGAAGTGGTCGAGTTCCCTCAACTGGGGCTGGACAGACCTCGGGAGCCCAGCAAGATCGCATTTCTGAAGAGCAAGGGTCCCCGAGGACCCAGCCTAACAACGAGGAGGCCATCGCCAAGATGGCCGAGTTCGTATCACACAATCCTACCATTTTTGAGGAGCTAGGAAGGTACCTCAAGAGGCAGGGAAAAGAAAAGGCCGAGTTTTCCAAGAGGAGGCCGACGAAGTCTCCCGAAGTGCCCTCGGGTGAGGACTCCGATGAGGGGCGTCTCTCTCGGAGTACCTCCAGGCGCGCCTCTTCCAAGGCGACGTCTAAACTTGCCTCCATCTCCCGGGCGTTTTCCCGGGGACTGCTAGAGAAACGAGCTGAGGACCCACCTCGGCGCCCCGGGGGCCTAGCTTCTGACTACATGAGGGCTCCGCCCTTTACTGATGACATCAACGGGGAGATGGTTCCCCCGAACTTCAAGCTCCCAAACTTGCATACCTACGATGGCCGAGGTGACCCCGAGAATCACCTCCGCGCCTTCATCTCCGCACTCCGACTCTACTGCGTCCCCGACGCTGTGATCTGCCGAGCTTTCCCCATCTTCCTACATGAGACTGCCCGGAAGTGGTTCTGGAGTCTGGAACCAGGGAGCATTTCCTCCCTGGACGAGCTGATAGACCGGTTCATCCACCGCTTTGTATCATCTCGACCAATCACCAAGACTTCAGCTTACCTCTTGAACCTGCAACAGGGTCAGGGCGAGTCCCTTCGCTCGTATACTCAAAGGTTCAACGAGGAGAATGTGCAGATACCTGACCAGAACGAGCAGGTAACTATCGCGGCCTTTACCAACGGATTGGTGGCGGGAATCTTCAACACTGAAATCCATCGGGAGTACCCCCGTACACTTCGGGAACTCTGGGATAGAGTGGACCAGGAAATCCGAAATGAGGATGTGAACCGCATGAAGCGAGAAACCCAAGCATCTCGTACGGGGCCAGATCCCCGGAGGAGAGACACCGGCCGAGGTGAACCCGGCCCAAGTGGCACTTCAACCCAACTCCGGGACCGCCGGAGTATTTTCGATCGAATAGTGAAAGGAAGATCGTCCACCTCGGACGTTGAGCTGACACCGCTCAATTCCAGCCTGGAGACTTGGTTCTGAGGAAAAATTCAGTCAGCCGAGCTGAGCCGCAGGGGAAATTATGCCCGAAATGGGAAGGCCCTTACAGAGTTGTGGAATCTGACCCTAAAGGGTATTGTAAGCTGAGTTACCGAGATAGCTCATTAGTGCCGAGGTCTTGGCACGGGTAGTGAGGATGGTCATTTTGGCCCGGACAGTCCTAGGCCTTACTCAGCGGCACCTCCCGAAGGGCCACCTCGACCTTACTCAGTGGCACCTCCCGAAGGGCCACTTCGGCCTTACTCAGTGGCAGGCCTTTCTCAGTGGCACCTCCCGAAGGGCCACCTCGACCTTACTCAGCGGCACCTCCCGCAGGGCCACCTCGGCCTTACTCAGTGGCACCTCCCGAAGGGCCACCTCGACCTTACTCAGCGGCACCTCCCGAAGGGCCACTTCGGCCTTACTCAGTGGCACCTCCCGAAGGGCCACCTCGACCTTAATCAGCGGCACCTCCCGCAGGGCCACCTCGGCCTTACTCAGTGGCACCTCCCGAAGAGCCACCTCGGCCCATTATAAATCAAGGTGGTATCTGCCCGTTTTACTACCTCGGCTAACGACCTGAGAACAATAGGGTTATTACGCTATCAAAAAATAAGGGGGACAAGCAAGGGATGAAGTCAAAGCAAAGCAAGAAATTAAAGAGCTGAGATGAGAAGAAATAGACTTTCATTCAACAGAAGTGTTACAAAAAATACAAGGCCGAGGTCAGAGTGCTACTAAACACTCTTCACCTCGGCCACCCCTTTAGAGCCTACGAGCCTACATCCCTGTATCGGCTCCAATCCCGATCTTGGCTCCCTCCTGGGCATTTTTCTCTTCGGTCTCCTTTCCGCCGGGGTGAACTTCATCTCCAGGCTCTTTGCCGACGTCCCCTCCTGCTTCGTCTCCCTCGGCATCCTCTCTTCCAGTTTCTTCCTCTTCAACCTCCTCGAACACTTCGTCGAGTTCGGACAGCCATTTGTTGAACTCGACCAGGACCTCGGCCAGGTTCCTTCCAGCTTGGAGGCCCTCAGCCATCCGGTCGCACAACTCCTTGGAGTCCTCGTTGTAACTGACACTCTCTGCACGAAACGTTCCACTACTTCACGACGTGACGGTTACGTGCCGACTCACTCTCCAGGTCCCTTCAACTGACATGCCCACGTGTCACGTCCCCGCACCTTCCGGAGCAGGCTCGGGACACCGACTCTTCACGACTTCGGCAGAAGGAAGCCTCGGTACCTCCCTGGCCCGAAGCTCCCGAGGCTTGGGGGGCTTATTGAGGATGCTCACCTCGGACACGCGGGTGTCCGAGGTGAACACAAGTCTCGTCCCTCATCGGAGCTCATCCCTGTCTTGAGCACAACCCCAGAGCTCGGCTTCATCCCTAGTCCACCGTGTAGGTGACCTCGGCACATCCACCTCGGCTGCACGCTGATGATGTCAACCCACCTGACATCATCCAGGACCAGCACTTTATCTGAAAAGCACTGGAGGCACTTAATGGCACCTGCACCATATCCTCCGTCATCACTCCCAGGCGGCTACAGTGTCAGAGTCAGACCTCCTGACAGGAGACAGAGCCGTAGTGCCAGAGAGTGGGTCCCGCTAGCATGAGCCTTCCGTCTTGACCACCTCTCTTCTATAAATACCTCACTCACACTCCCAACAAGTAAGCATACACGGTTCATTTGCTTATACTCTTATTATTCTCGTTCTCATACTAACTTAATCGTCGGAGTGATCCCAGGGGAGAAGCCCCGCCACTCACTTCGGACACCGAGGTTCACTTCGGACACAGGAGTTCACCTCACTTCATCTCAGAGAGGACTGATCCAGGTCGGTCTAGGCACCAACCAAAAATCACCTCTTCACATTTCAATCAAAATCCTTTACTGGTCAAAAGTCAATATGATGGGTGTCGAAACCAACAAAAATAAAATGCCTACCTCTACCTCAAAAATTTACTTTTAAGTGCAGTGGTGAGTAAGGTCTTATTTACTGGGGGGCTAGTTGACTTTTTTTTTTTTTTTTTTGTTGGTGAAAACAATAAATAAAATAAAAAGTGGAGGTTTTGAGAGTGATTAGCCTAAAGTAGTTCAAATGAATAAGAGTAAAGCAAAATCAAATAAAACTGATTTAAGTATAAATAAACTTCTAGTCAAAGAATTAATCTCGACATTAGTTCAATCAATTGGTCATCAATGAAAACTTAAATTTATATATTCAGGAATGAATTGGTTGTAATTATTAACAAACTCTGATAACCTATCTCTCTTTACTGTTTTAGACGCACGGAGGGGCTCGAGTTGACTACACCAACGTGCTGCAAGACAACTGTGTTGAGCTAGACTTTTTCCACTATCAGATTTACTCATCTGCTAGTTATAATTTGTTTGTGTGGTTACTGTGGTTATGATCGATAATACTTCTCACATCCATGTATGAAATCATAAACTGGAGTTACAAAGGAAAACTACTGATGCGCTCATGAAATTTAGGACTGAAGATGGACGAACAACCTAGTTCTAGTCTTCTAGACTACAGTTTGAAGCGTCTCATTTCAAAGTCTGGTCGATTTGGCAACCCCAACCTGGATTTTCTAATACAGTACTAGCTTCATGGCTGTGCCCGTCACTGTGATTATAACCGATGAACACGAACGGATGCATAATGGGAAAAAAACATTTATACAACGTGTTTGTCCTTATCTAATGGAGTGAAACCTTACCTAGTTACGAAGTTCAAGGCTGTCTTGGTTTTCTCCAAGTCTAAAATCTTCTCTTCATCTCTCCATGAGCTACGGTGATATTATATGGCATACAAATACAATTCAGTAAATGATGAGAAGATGCTCCTTTATCTTTCAATGAGTTACAGAACCTGATATGCCATGCATGATATACAACTTTTTTGCAGACGAAGAAAATGGCTTCTTCGTCTTGGATCGTGCAGGAATTCTTTTCTTGTGTATGGCTGGAGGAGATAAATACACATTTTATAGAACATTATGGATTGCACTGTTTTTACTTTGACCCGTATATGAAGTATTTCTCTTACATGCACGGTAAAAGAAGTCTTTGATTTTCTAATCACTGTTTGCGTTGATCACCACCCACATCATTCTGGATCCACGTCTTGTATTAAAACAGTTTCAAGCTGGCCGTAGAAGTAGAATGCACATTTCAGGTGCTCGACTTTTTGCCGTTGAAGCTGAATTTCGTAAAATGAGACTTGCCTCAGGCATTCCACTTGGATTAGTAAATCCATTAATTGGGCTGCCTACCGGAGGTGCTCAGTTCGAAATTCAGCGTGTCAATAATTGAAAAGAAAAGGAAGGCCCTGAACTTGTTTCACAAATCAATTGTACGTTGGAAATTTTGGTGAACTCCAGGACCCTTGATTCCCTTTCATAACTCACAATTTTTTGTAGGAGTGTTTCGATAAATGGACCTGCGAAAAACACTTCAAAAGCCTTGATTCCTGTCGTGCTTTTTATTGCGCGTTTCATAGAGGGCATTAACTGATTTGACAGAAAATAAAAAATATAGGGGATTAACAGAGGGGAAGGGAACAAGAAGAAGACTAAACGGTGAATATCCAATAGTGTATCATATCGCTGGGGCCAGAATCCAGATGCTGCTATTCAAGCCTGACCCGAGAAAAAGTGAAGCGATGACGCCATAGTCAACGGCTGTTGGTAGGGGTGCTCAGCCACGACAAAAAAACACACAGACGACTCCTCAGTCACACGTGCGCAGGACTGACGACGGTAGGGGGAAAAGAGACCTTCCGTAAAACTTCAAAAAAAAAAAAAAAAAGGTATCATTCCAGAAAGAAATTTCATAAGAAGTTTTGAACAAGGTCTTTCTTTTCTTTTCTTTTTTAAGGAAATACGTAATTTTGGATTTTCATCTAATATTTAAGATGTTCTTAAGGTTTTTAAGGAAGTTAGTACTCTCTAGTCCCATTGAAAGTGTAATACATTTCATCACTCTTTCCAAAAAACATTGCAATCATTGTTTTTACTCTCTCTTTCCAATGCAATCATTCTCTCTAATTGTATGCATGTTATCATTCAAATTTAACTTTTGAATTTGTAGGGATAAAATTGGAAAGGGAACACAAACATCACAATTAAATTACTATTCTTAAAAAGTTAGATTCCCCAAATATGATTAAATAAATGGGACGGAGAGAGTAATATTTTTTAAATCTCAAATGTGTTAAGTGATATTATGAGGAATTTTTTAAAAAATTCTAAAACCATGCCCAAAAAAATTATGACCATCCTTTTTCTTTAAACAATCTTTATGATGTGTTTATACAGTAATGGATTAGTGGGTCTCGATGCATGATAGTTATTTTCATTTGTAATTGATTTCAAATTTGTGGCATAGACTTGCAAATATTATATACTATTACTTATCATGATTAATTTTTATACACTATCAATGTAAATTTTTTTACACAAGTAAATTTAGATAAATGTCACATCATTACCATCCAATTTTTAAATTCACTTTTATTCTATGTATCATACATCTATATCTGTTAATGTAAAAAAAAATTTACACTAACAATGTATATAACATATTAATCCTTACTTATTAGTATTAATAAGAAAGAATGTCCATTTTTCTTTTGAATTAATCTTCTATACACTGTCAGTGTATACACTATTATTATTTGATGTATGACAACTAATCTCAATTTGAATTTAAAATTCAAATTTTATATACGTATTACATATTTAATCGAGATAGTGTATACACCGACAGTATAAATAAAAGTAATTTTTTTCTTTTATATATTTTAAGAGGAGTAGCCGAGCAAAGCATACAATCATAAATGGGTGTTGCTAATGTCACAAGCTCAAGTTTTAAGGGATAATTTCAGAAACTTCTCCTGAGTTTTTTAACAATTTCATTGACCTCTCCGAAAATTTGCAAAATTATAGTGACTCCTCTGCAGAATTGTAGGCCCGATTGCTTATATTACATAGGATGAAATTACTCACATACCATGAGACATTATGTCTTATTACAAACTAATATTTGACGATTGAGTAATTATAACACTAATTAAAGAAAATAATTGTTGGGAAATTCTTTAATGATGAATAGTAACTACGTTCTACGAAAAAATGCCAATTGATATACTAAATGGCAACATTTGTTATTGGTAGAGCTTGATAATGACTAGAAATTAGTTGTATACAATATGAGAAGAAAAGGCTCTTGCAAAATAAAGAAAATATAAGGCAAAAAAAAGGTTGCTTATAAGGAAATTTTCTTTAAAATTCTTAAAGTCGTTTTAGTTATAAAATAATTTCGCGAAAGTGAGAAAAGAGTAAGAAGAAAGGCAAAATTTAAAAATTTTCTATTCAAAATTACAAGAATCATAGCAAACCTCATGTTAAGAGAGATAAGTTGTTTGTTTTGCTAAATCTTGTGATTATTAGTATAATTTTGTTAATTATTTGTGTTGTCTAGTGTATTGAATATGAATTTTTTGAATAGCGAAATGTGCGTGTTAATTATTTATGATTTTAAATTATTTTAATTTTTTGTTAATACAACTTATATACATGTATAAGGGGTATTTATAGAATACAAGTTTCATATCTCTTCTTAAAGTGCTTTTTTAACAATACTTTTTTCTTTTTACTTAAATTGATTGTGTAACCAAAATCTTAACCTCAGGGAAGGTTAATATAATTTTGCAATCCTCAAGGGAGAGTAGTAAAATTATCGAAAACCTTAGAGGAGGTTTCTCAAATTATCCCTGAATTTTACCTTCATAGTTATGCTAAAATGCAAATTGAACTTGAAATGGATAGTTTTATTAGTTTAATCAAAATTGTTGTGGATAGTTTTATCGTTTGGATGGTGTTTATTTGCACAATTTTATTTACCTATATTATCAACATATTTTTTAATTATTTTTTTTATCTCGTGTCATATACATTACATAAAAAAAAATATTACTGTATTTTAAAAAAAATATCTCAAACAATCTCTTATCCAAACACGTCACTCGCCATCACCGCATACGTGCTACGAGGACAAGTAGTCGAGTCGTAGTTGTCCAAAACAGCGGTTGGGGTCGGTCGGTCTGTCTGGACGGACTTGGAGCCTTGGAGGCATTGCAGAATTTGCACATTTTCCAACTTGTACTGTGCGGCTGCAATCTCTCCTCCCCTGTACCACACGGCTGGGATTTCAATTGGATATACGGCCGACCTCCCTTCCTTCCTTTCTTCTGTCAGTCTCACCCCACGTGCGGTACAATTCCACAGTAGCACGAGCCCCCACGAGACTATCCAAACGCCACACACAACCATCCACATTGACCGACGGATATGTCGTACTAAAACAAAATGCTCTAAATTAACCTGCGTTCCTTCTTTTCCTAGACCAACGCTGTTTTATTTTTAATTTTTTGATAATAATGCTGTCTTATAGTAGTAGCAGTATTTGAAATATTATTTAAAATAATTATTATAATATAATATATATAAGATAAAAAATTAAATTAATAAATATATTTATAATTCAAACGAAATATTATTTGAAAAAAATGAGATAGCCAACCCACCAGGGGCAGATTTACAGTGGGGGCACTAGGGGCACGGGCCCCCACTGCCCTCCTTAAATTCATAAAAGACTCCTATAATTTTGATACAATTTTAATGGTGCTTCCAGAATTTTTTTAAAAAAATATGAAAGAATGGGTCACAAAATTTATATCATTCACTTTCCTCCTATAAGGACCAAATATCAATTATATCAGTCATTACTTTTGGTCCCCACTCTCCAAGTTCCCTTTACTCCTATGGTCCCCCATTTCACTTCACAACTCACGACTCCTCTTCTTCCACACCCAACTAACTATTCTTTCTTTTTATTACTTCATCCAATTATCATTAATCATTTACTTCCTTTGTCCCCATTCCCCAATTTTCTTTTCCTCTTTTGCCTCTTGGTTGTCCCCACTGAAAATGGTCTCTCCCATCAAATAGTCCGATCTTGATTTTCCTGTCATGAAAATGATGTTGTTGACTACTTCAAACAGTGTTCCATTAAAGGAGTAGGTTTTTTGAAAACCAAGACCTGCTTTCTTCAGTTCAACCGCAAGAAACCAGTCCTTGAAGCTGAATTCTTTCCAATTAAATAACGTGATACGGGGCACAAAGGAAGTAAAGGGACCTGAGTCTGCCACAGTGCCACTGATTTACAACTCTTTTCACCAATTTTGGGAGACCATTGAAATCAGGTTTTAAACAATTATTTCTTATTATTATTATTTTAAATTTGTTTGCAAAGATATTTCTAGAGCATGAGATTATTACTGTTTTAGAGAAATTTGAAAATTGATTAGTTAATGTCATAACTAATAAATGGGTTATTTGATATTTGATAAATATTTTAACTTGTGAAATGGTGATTTTATAGATTTATAATTTATTTTTTATTTTCCATGATTAGTTTCTTATTTGGAGTTAATGTAATGATGAATAGAGGGCCATTTGACATATATTTTAACTTTTAAATTATTCTTATATGGATCCTTTTGTCTAATTAACTTGATTAGGTTCATATATTCTGATTAATCATTTGATATAGTAATGAATGAATAAGTTGTGATTTGATATAGTAATGATATGTTGTGATTAATGATTTAATAAATAACTTTAACTTGTAAAATAGTTCTTGGATAGATTATTAGATTTTATTGTACATTTAATATTTTAATTGGATTAGTATCTTATATATTGATTTTAATTTCTTTAGCTATGGAGAAATATTTCAAGAGGAAATCAATGAAAAAAGAGCCATCTAATAAAGAAAAAGCCAAGGATAATGAATGTGCAAAAAATGACAATAAAAGAAGTTTTTAAATAAAATTATTATTACATTAATAATTTTGAGTTTGTCTTTTTATGTTTTTCATGGAATATACATATCAATTGTACTTGTTAGTGAATTTATTTATTTTTTGCTCAAAAAATTAAAAAAAGAGTAGATAAAAAATTTTAGTATTATTTGTGCCCCCACTAAGATTTTTTTCTGGCTCCGCCCCTGCAACCCACCCTATTATGTTCTTTGTTTTACCACTAACGGCCACATAAGTTTCATAGCAGTATATTCTTTTTTTTTTTAATTAGAATAGAAGATGGATATATGTACTAACTTTGGAGTTTGGATCATCCTATTTTTGTTTGTACAGTGTACACTAATAAATTCTAAAAACACACACTTCAAATACAATTTATAAAAACACAAAAAAAAAACTTACCACAGTGATATGACAGCTCGGACAGAGCAGCTCGGAGTAGAGGGAGGTCAGCTCGGCTGTAGCCGCCGCCTCTCCATGAAGTGGGCCTGATGGGCCGTCGCCTCCGGATCTTCAGGGGTGGTTGTATGAAACCCTAGAAGAACTCCGAACCCTAAGGAGACTCTGACTCCTATATGGAAACTACTACCCGTTAAGCCTATAAATATGGCACTACGCAACAACTCAAGGTACGCCATCCACAGTACTCTTTACTATTGTTCTACTCTTGAGCTCTACTGACTTGACCGTCGGAGCTATTGCGGGGACTCTAGTCCCGCCGTTGTTCTTTCTCCGCAGGATAGTCTGTTCGGATTTTCCCTCTCAGCTCGGTTGCACCCAGCCAGCCCGCTTCGTAGCAGCTCAACTCGGGTTGCGTCTTTGGCAGCTCACCAGGCCAGCTCGCCAGATCGCTTCCTTTCAGCTCGGCTGCACCCAGCCAGCTCTGTTCGTAGCAGCTCAGCTTGCTCCCTCTCAGCTCGCTCGGCCAGTCGCAGCTCAGCTCAGATCTTGTTTTTGGCAGTCGCATCAATTGGCGCCGTCTGTGGGAACACGTAATTCTTCTCTTGCGAATCATGCCAAGAACGAAGTCCCAGAGGAATGCCGATGGATCCAAGGGGAACGAGGGAAGCAGCCCTCAACAGCCCTCACGAGGGCCGACTCCTGGAGACGAGGGTGTGGGGCTCTCAGGAATTTCGCCGGAGCAGTTGGTCCAGGCGGTGGCAGGGAACCTGCCAACTTTTGAGGCAATTGTGGATTACCTCAAGGGGCAGGCAGTAGGTGATCCTGGCCAGGGGCTAAAGAGCCAGGGAGATGGGCTGTCAGAATCCCGAACAGGGAGCCCTAACCCCCGGCCCAAGCGGGTGCGCCGGGAGCTCACGCGTGAACAGGTCGACGTCGTGGAGCCTTCTCACAAACACTCCCGAGTTGAGCACCCGGAGCTCTTCCGAAGGCATTCAAGGGGAGAGCTCTCCCAGCGGAGAGAGCCGCACCAGGTGCAGGACGAGCTGGACCTGCTGTTGGATTCTGAGGCGGACAGGTACATCGCCTCTCCCTTTGTCCCTGATATTGAGAACTACCCGCTGCCTGCGAAGTTCAAAATACCGATCATGAAATCCTACGACGCGACTACGGATCCGGAGGATCATCTGTTCACATTCTTGACACAAATGCGCCTACAAACGGCCGCCGATGCAGTTAGATGTAAGACCTTTCCAATGTTCCTGGAGGGAAAGGCACGCCAGTGGTTCCAGGGACTCCCCCCCAGGTCAGTTCGGTCCTTCAGCCAGCTCGCGCGACTGTTCTCAGCTCAGTTCATCTCGTCGCGAGCCTTTTCCAAGAGTACTGCTCACCTGATGACAGTTCGGCAAAGGTCCGAGGAATCGCTGCGCGAATACATGGTCCGATTCAACAATGAGTCCCTACAGATCCGGGATCGGGACGATAAGGTCGTCATGGCCGCCTTCATCAACGGACTACGCAAACAGAAACTATATACCGAGTTCGTGGAGAAACCTCCCAAGTCAGTTCGGGAGATGCTGGACCAAGCTCACGAGAAGGCTAATGCAGTGGAAGCTAATCGCTTGAAGGGTGAACAGGAGAAACTACGAGGCCGAACTGACCTGAGACGCAGCTGAGGCCGAGCAGGTCGGAGAAGCTGTCGAGGTCATACATGCAGCAAGAGCAGCTGAGGCCGAGCAGGCCGCGAGAGCTGCCGAGGCCGAGTTGACCTGAGACGCAGCTGAGGCCGAGCAGGCCACGAGAGCTGCCGAGGCCGAGCTAACCTGAGACGCAACTGAGACCGAGCAGGTCGGAGAAGCTGCAGAAGCCAAACAGGTCAGAGAGGCTGTACAGGCCAAAGAAACCAAGGAAGTTGCTGGACAGGCCATCCCAACCTAGACATCGTATATTGATAGAGTATCAAGTCAAAGTGTGGAGTTGGACCCCTCCTAATCAGCCCTACGGGAGAAGAATTGGCTTGCGCCTTGAGGTTTGACTTCAGGACCTCCAATAACGAGTCCGAGTATAAGGCTCTTTCATTAAAACTCACTCACTCTGTCCATACATGACCTGAGTTGTTTGGTCGCGCATGGTCCTATCTTTTCGTGCAAATATATGAACTATTTGGAAGTCAGTTCGCGCGCTAGCCCGGGGTCTGTTCGCGCAAGTGTATTTAGACAACATGATAAGAAAGACATGAATGAAAAATTTTGCTAAGTGTAGAAGAAACAAAAGTCTATTCAGTCCACAAGAGTCTATTTATAAAAGAGGAGTTCATACAAAAAACGAACTGGTCCTACTCAGTTCGGTCTTACAAGGTACTCGAGCAAGGGCCGCAATCGTGGAATCATGGGTCTCACACCGAACTGACTCTTCGCCAAGAAACTTGGTCCAGACTCATGCGACTTTTCGATGACTCTAGACTCAAAGGGGGGCTAGTGTAGTGGGGGAAATTTCCCAGTAGCCACGTGTCAGTTCGGACATGATGACCTGTCAGCTCGGCCAACCAATCTACGGATTAGCTCGGATATTGTGATATGACAGCTCGGACAGAGCAGCTCGGAGTAGAGGGAGGTCAGCTCGGCTGTAGCCGCTGCCTCTCCATGAAGTGGGCCTGATGGGCCGCCGCCTCCGGATCTTCAGGGGTGGTTGTATGAAACCCTAGAAGGACTCCGAACCCTAAGGGGACTCTGACTCCTATATGGAAACTACTACCCGTTAAGCCTATAAATATGGCACTACGCAACAACTCAAGGTACGCCATCCACAGTACTCTTTACTATTGTTCTACTCTTGAGCTCTACTGACTTGACCGTCGGAGCTATTGCGGGGACTCTAGTCCCGCCGTTGTTCTTTCTCCGCAGGATAGTCTGTTCGAATTTTCCCTCTCAGCTCGGCTGCACCCAGCCAGCCCGCTTCGTAGCAGCTCAACTCGGGTTGCGTCTTTGGCAGCTCACCAGGCCAGCTCGCCAGATCGCTTCCTTTCAGCTCGGCTGCACCCAGCCAGCTCTGTTCGTAGCAGCTCAGCTCGCTCCCTCTCAGCTCGCTCGGCCAGTCGTAGCTCAGCTCAGATCTTGTTTTTGGCAGTCGCATCACACAGTTTTTCCTTCTATCCACCACCAACCATCTCTCTTCTCCCTCCTTAACCACTGCTTCCACCCTCCTTCCTTCTCCTCCCTTTTTTTCTTCCTCTCTTCCCTGCCCTTCCCTTTACTCCTCTAGCCACGATCAAAAGGGACCATTTCTTTTGGTTGCGACCAAAAGGGCAAAGGAGGAGTGGGGGTTGTGGGGGAGGGGAACACCCAAAAAAATACGGAGCTGTAGTTAAGACAAAGCGTACGTTACCTGCTAATTAAGCCGACGTTGACATAAAGGGTGCAAGACGTCTTTGGGAGTTCAAATTTCATGATAATGTAATGCAGTCATTTTGTAATCAATTCAAATTTCAGAGTAATGTAATGCTATCCTTTTACATTTAATTTGCCTTTCGTTTTAAATATTGACTCCAATTTAATAAAATGAACATTTCTTGTCGCACATTGGTGCTAAAATTAGCTGCCTAGGTTGGGTTATCTAGCTTTTGAGCTGCATAGATCCTCGATTCCTCTCCTTTAAGCTTAACGGAAGTCCTTCGAATCTAGCTAGTCTCATACATCTCCAAACTCGAAAGCCAAAGGAATGTCGACCGGGAGAGAAACATGGAGATGGCAGGAAAAAAAAGTCTGCTGCTTTTATTATGAAGATGCGTAAACAAGCTGAAACTTAATTAGAAGAAGTCACAGCGTAGAGCCATTAGAATTCTGGACATGACTGCCCCCCCCCCCTCCCCAAACCCCCCCAAAAAAAAGGTTCTTTCAATTATGCAAAGACTTAGGGCCTGGGCGATGCATGTAATTAACCCAAAACCCAATGAACGAAGAAAAGAAGAAGAAAGATCTAGGCGGGGAAGAGAAATGAAGGAGAAAATTTTGTTGGTAACGAGCATGGCAAAGAGTACAATTTACTACTCCTGCTGCTGCTGGATGGGAAGCGGCATCGGCAGAGGGAGGATCACATGCATCGTTAACCCCTTTTCCTTTTTTCTTCTTTTGTGCTGCCAGTAGTCAATTTGGCCATACTGTGGATGTGTGGACTTTTGGCGTCGAGCTAGAGAAAGTTGTAAGTCGATCGCGTGAATGTCTGAATAATTGTAAAAGTATCAGAGTTCAGAGCTGCCCTTGAATTTTACAGTTTTGAATGTCTGAATAATTGGGACTTGGAGGTTGCGGTAGTTTGAACTTCTTTTTAGAGACGGAGCTAGATCCCATCCCCTGATGTTTACGATTACTATTTACGGAAATGTGTTTCTAACTTTGTTCTAACACTATGCTTCCAAGTTCCAACGGACCCCATCTACTTTCGTGAGTATCTTGGTCATATTGGTATTGGGGCCATTTATTGGCCCGGGGCCTGGGATGCCTCCTAAAATTTGTTTATCTCCTTGTCGGTTTGGGTTTTGTCATTTCTTGCTTTTTGTATAGGGTTTCTGGCTGAATTATTGATCGTGCCCCCGACAATTAATTTCATTCTGCATTATTTCTTAATAACATTCTCCAGTTCCATGTATATTGCACTGTCCATCTAGTTCTCCTTCACCTTTTCTTTCCTGAGAATCACAGTCCTCCTCCGTTTAAATGCTGCAGTTAACTAGTTCTTTTCTTGATTAGGTTAATGTCCGTGCTGTAGATTTCAAGCTTGGGGCTTGGCATGGGAGCAAAATGTTAAGAGGAAAATTTCGCACGAAACCAAGCTGGGACCAACATGGAAGCTTTACGTGAATGATTGGTGGATCACTGAAAAGACTTCACTCTACCAAATACACAGTTATACAGGAAGAAAAAAAACAAGAAATCACAAACGTATCCCATGCAGATGCTTGCAGCATTCCGTAAGCCATATACGGGAGCAAATTGCCGCCACTGAGAGATTGGTAACATGTCATAATCAGTTCACAGGAACATTCTTTGCTGTTTGATAATATGCACGAAGGACTTGCCCTGGACTACGTTTTTCCTTCGGCATGTTGGTGATCATGATTTATGGTACGATAGGCTCTATTCGAACCACATCAAACTATTTTTGCATTGCTGCTGCATCTGAATTCTTCTTTGTTGATCTTTCAAGGTCACCAAGATCTTTAAAAATAGAGTTGTTAATAAGCTGACACCCGCCCCCCACCCCCCAACACACCAAAACAAAAAAAAAAATTGCCAAACTAATTATTGACGCTGCTGTTTTTAACAACCTCGACATCTCTTGAGAGACCACGGAGGGAAATGGACAGCAAGGTTCAGTAGGAATTTAGGATTTGCAACCAATTCAAGTGCTGAAGCATGGCAATTCGCGATGGATTACGCTTAGCTTTGGACTCATCTTATGATTGAATCTGATTCCCTTGTCATTCTTAATCTCCTTAAAACTATTTGTTGTTCTAATACTTATGTTCTGTTTCCTATTATTCACGATTGCAGGGCACTAATAGGAGAATTTCAGCAAGTGAATATGCAACATGCATTTCATGAAGCCAATGGTACACTGTGCTGACATTTTGGCCAAGGAGGGAGCTGTTTAGTCTCTTGATTTTGTTGTCTATAATAATTCCATCCCTCAAACAATTTGTTCTGTGTATTCAGATGATTGAATGGGTCGCGCAATTCCTAGGATGGCTGTATTCGACAACTCTTGTTAACTTAATATTACTTCTTTTTCTTACCCAAAAAAAAAAAACGAAAAGAAACAATAAATGCACAGACGACATGCAAATGAGCAGTACTGTCTGTCATTCTTAATGGTACTAACTGTAACAGCAAACTTAGCAGTGGCAGTGAACTTTTAAATGTGACTTCAATTTAAAGTTTGAGTTGTAAATTTATTTGATCAAAAAGACCACGGCATGTTTTACTCTATTTGACGTGGTCCAAAAATTGGTGAAAATGTCTTTGACAGAAATTCTATAATTTGTAGGGCCTGTCTGATAATTATCCTGCTATCAAACTCAAACCCTACATAAAGGCACTCCGAAATAACACGGATGGGCCAGAAAATTAGAGGTGTCAAAATGGGTGACTTGGAAGGGTTTGGGTTGGGTAAAATGGTAATGGGTATAAGTGATTCAATCTATTTATACCCATTTAATTAGATGGATATAAATGGATAAGTCAAAAAATGAATTGGGTAACCCAATTACTCGTTTATAACCCATTTATTTTAACTTTTTGTAAACTCATTTAAATTCATTTTTGCAAACTAAGTTATCAATTTATACCACTCTTTGCACCCATAATTAGTTTTAAATATTTACTTATAATGTTCAATAAGCCTAATTATCAATTTTTTTCCTATCCGTACTCTATGTCGCAAAATTACATACTATTTAATAATTGAATAATAAGAATATAAAAATTTAAATTAAGTACTATAAAAATTAACATAAAACTTAATCCAAAAATTTTGAACCCCTAATATTTTTTTCATGTGTAAATTTAAAATTTCATTTTGGAAATGTAGGAAAAGAGGCTAAAGCTTATCATAAATTGGTAATGCTAAAAAATGAGTAAGTTAACAAATTAAGAGAAAATAAAATGATAAAATAAAACCAACAAATAACAATAATAATGAAACAAAAGTAGTTAATATCATAACAAAATAAAAAATCTGAAAAAAAAAATGGGTGAGGGAAGAGAGGAGATTTGGGGGATACAATTCTAAATGGGTTAATTGGGTTTGATGGATATCCAATAATACCTATTTATGCAAAAACTTAAGATACCCATACCCATCTATTCATGGGCAGATATGGATAAATTTAATTAAATGGGTTAATTTGCCACCTATATAGAAAATCGTACAATATCAGTATATCACTTTCATAAATTATTAAGTGCCTTAGTTATGTCACAATAACGTATACCTGGCAATTGAGCGGGTTGGACGGTTTTTTGGAAGATTGATGTTGGGTTTTCATTTAAATGGGTTACACCCAATCCACCCAACTTTAAATTGGGTTAATTTTGGGTTTGGTCATATTCGATTATCTCAAATCCATGACCAAATATATATGAATTTTTATTACCCAACTCAAAATTAATCAAATACCCAATTTACCCAACCCAACCTTTCAAATTAGTGGGTGGGTTATTGGGTTTTGAGTATAATTGCCAGCTTTACAATAACGGATCACTGGGCGGCATATCTCCAAGTACCAAATCACACAACCTCCAAATTTCACAAAAAAGGAAAAAAAAAAAGTTATGCATTCCTAACTTTTGGCCAATGCTTTTGGGGGAAAAACTTTTCTAACTTTGTTTTAGAAATATTTTCTTATTGGTAATGCTAAAAAATGAGTAAGTTAACAAATTAAGAGAAAATAAAATGATAAAATAAAACCAACAAATAACAATAATAATGAAACAAAAGTAGTTAATATCATAACAAAATAAAAAATCTGAAAAAAAAAATGGGTGAGGGAAGAGAGGAGATTTGGGGGATACAATTCTAAATGGGTTAATTGGGTTTGATGGATATCCAATAATACCTATTTATGCAAAAACTTAAGATACCCATACCCATCTATTCATGGGCAGATATGGATAAATTTAATTAAATGGGTTAATTTGCCACCTATATAGAAAATCGTACAATATCAGTATATCACTTTCATAAATTATTAAGTGCCTTAGTTATGTCACAATAACGTATACCTGGCAATTGAGCGGGTTGGACGGTTTTTTGGAAGATTGATGTTGGGTTTTCATTTAAATGGGTTACACCCAATCCACCCAACTTTAAATTGGGTTAATTTTGGGTTTGGTCATATTCGATTATCTCAAATCCATGACCAAATATATATGAATTTTTATTACCCAACTCAAAATTAATCAAATACCCAATTTACCCAACCCAACCTTTCAAATTAGTGGGTGGGTTATTGGGTTTTGAGTATAATTGCCAGCTTTACAATAACGGATCACTGGGCGGCATATCTCCAAGTACCAAATCACACAACCTCCAAATTTCACAAAAAAGGAAAAAAAAAAAGTTATGCATTCCTAACTTTTGGCCAATGCTTTTGGGGGAAAAACTTTTCTAACTTTGTTTTAGAAATATTTTCTTAATATATTTTTCAACTATATTTTTATTTCATATACATCATACTTCAAAACAGAAAAAAAGAAGTATTGCAATATTTTCTTTCTACAAAATGTACCACCTAATTAAATTGCTCTTGTCTCTAAAAACTCCTTTTCTTGAGTTTGATCCAATTATTGCACTGCTTATTGTTATGACTGCTTGAGATTGCCTCATTCGATCCGTGGCTGGCCAATAACACTGGTGAAGCAATTTCTCTCATTCTCCGCAACTAGGGGTGCAAACGAGCCGAACTCGAGCCGAGCTTTGGCTAAACGAGCCGAGCTCGAGTTAATTTTGTGAAGCTCGAGCTCGACGAGCTCAAAATATCAAGCTCGAGCTCGACTCGAGTCAAATTCGAGTCGAGCTCGAGCTTAAAAAATAAATAAAATAATAATAATTATTATTATTTTTTAAAAAATAAAAAATAAATATTTATTTTTAAAAATGAATAAAATAATAATTTTTTTAACAAATAATAAAATATTAGGGATATATATGTAATTTTACTATTAAATAAAAAATAAAAAATAAATATATAATTGAGCTCGCGAGCCGCTCGCGAGCCAACGAGCTTAATGTTTTTGAGCTCGAGCTCGAGCTCGAGATCGACTTAATTGGCTCGAGCTCGACTCGAATTCGATATTGACGAGCTCGAGTCGAGCTCGTATTCGAGCCGCTCGCGATCGGCTCGCGAGCGGCTCGATTCGCGAAACACCCCTGTCCGCAACTCCCAAAAGTTAATCAAACTCGCAAATGAAAAAAAAAAAAAGGACACCCCAGAAAAAAGAAGAGTAAAAAAAAAAAATTCATCCAAGGTAATTGAACGTAATTGAAGCCAGGGAAGCACATCTGCGCGAATCACTGCGACAGAAAACCGACATCATCGAGGGCACCAGAAGATTCACACCAATGAATGAATTGACTCCTAAAAGTTGTTGGAACTGACAATGGAAATGATTAATGTTGGAGGATTTGGAATTCTTTCACTATGGAAATGGAACTGTACGTCAAAATTACTCACTAAGATATGTTCATTACACGTTAAATCATGATTAGCCCATTAAGTTGTAATCATGAACTACAAGTACTTGTGCGTATTCATTCTACAGCTTTGTCCTTGTGGGGGATGCTGAACTTTTCTTTTCTCTTTCTAAGTTTACTACCACTGCTTCTATAAAAGTAAAACGATGATGATGGCACCTGTGCTCCGTAGCGACCATGTGACCATCGCTTTCTAGCTTTCAGGCGACAGATTCCAGACATAATACGCGTGAGCTTATGATTAAATTTTCGACTATCAAATTGTATCTGTATATATCATGCTATTGATCTCCGTTCTTTCACATTTGTTATTATTATTAGCCAGCCTATCTCTTTTCTTCTTCAGATTTATACGAAGCTGGACTAATTACCTTTCCAAATCGTGCTATGGATATTCTTATAGAATGCTGATGATATTAGTAACAGGAAATCTTGAAAAGTGGTTTTGCTTTTTGCTGCTTTTTCTAATGCGAAGAAAGATTAACATCAGTCACTAATGATCATTATAGCTCACAAAGCAGTGATAATGCAGCTCATGATCCAACATTCCATACCACCTATATGCTGTGTATGTTTTTTGTAACCATGAAATTAATGTTTATGTATTAATTGCCAGGTCGGTGTGATGTGAATCAACTTTCCATGGTTGTCAAAGTGTCGACCATTGTCTTTGCGGTTATTCCATATTATCATTTGTCCAAACTGGTAATCGATGATCGATCATTCCTCTGTTTCTTTGATTTTTCTTTTGGCCCTTTCACGTTTGCTTTCACCCCTGATGTATCTGTCACTGGATTCTTCTGTCTCCTCACAAGTCTCTCCAGCAACTTCCTTCATATATACTTTCATTTTTTTTTCCTTTTGTTTTTGGCTCGTTGTAAATGAACATTTTCATCGATCTCCTTGCATCAACGACGATAATTAAATTGCCAAGTCTCTAATTCAGATCGTTTTTTCGCATTTCTATTGATTGAGTTCGATGTAATGGGGTTCAAGTTAGGATAGAATTCTTCTCACCAACTAAATTTCAAGATTGATGTATGTGAAACCGATTCCAAATGTAACAAAATTTCACATTATCTTGAGGAAGTTTAACCTATTTCATACGTAAATGAATTGAACATAATTAAGCAGATAGTGATGTGTTTCTTTGCTACCATAAACGACATAAAGCTGCAGAGCACAGACCAGAATGTGAAACAGATAGATTAGTTTCCTGAAGTTGCAATTAGCTTGCAATATCGTCTGATTGCATGTTATCATTATGTTATCACGTGAGGATGACGAGAAACAAATCTTTGTTAATTTTAGGAACTGGCTTTAATTATCACCCCCCCCCCCTTCTTTAGCCCTTTTGTATTAGTTCTAATGATTGATGATTATCTATTGAAAAGCAATCATCGGCCAAGTTGTACACCATGGTGTGGGAGTTGCATGCATCATTGCGCAATCTTCAGATATACTGAACAAAGTATATTTGTTAGTGGCTTTTTTTTTTTTTTTTTTAATAATTGGAAGATGGTAGATGATCAAAGTGCTGCAGTCATTCAGCAAGCTAGCATAATAATAATAATAATAATAATAATAAAAATAAAATGTTTGAACGCACTCTTATGAAAAAGGGGTTAGAAAAATGGATTTTTTATTCTATTTTTATGTTTCAAAGAAATTGCTTTAGGAGTTATTAGAAAAGAAAGGGAGAGTAAGGGACTAAGTGTAAGTGAGAAATCTGGATTTGAGACCTTTTCCTCACCAAAAAAAAAAAAAAATTTAATAATAATAATAATAAAGGGGAGAAAATTTACTTAGGAGTGTGCGTTATTTGGGCCAGGTCTTCGGTCTAAGCGTTTCCCAACTTGTATCACTGCGAGTGTCAGAGTTTGTTGGGCCTACGTACTTTTTTAACGTTATAGACTGCAGGAATTTGGGCTGATTGAAATTTTCGGGCTAAATCGTAAAAGTTGGCAGATCGAGGTGATCGGATTGGTTGAGTTGTCAATGTGGCAAAGATGGTCTTCATTTAAATATAGAGAAAAATACTTGGGCTAATTTAAAAACCTATGCATGGAGTATAGACTATAGTTCATGTGACATATACTGTAGGTTTTTTTTCTTTTTCTTTTTTTTCACTTAGGGGTATCTCAACCTTTCGGTCAGACTAATTCCCTAAAGTTATGTAAAATTTTGCCCCAAGAATATAGAGAAAGGTAACACATAAGGATCAATTACGTAACCTATTAGTAATTACCATATTACGAAACCAATCATAGTATCCGCGGAGAGGCATATAGTGTAGTTACATTAAAGTTTTTTTTTAATAAATGACATTCTGGCCTTGCATCATTACACGGGAGTCATAAGTAGGCTTGTATAGCAGATTACCATAAATTTTCTTAAGACCAGAAACTTTGACCAGCTATACAAGTTTCTCAACCAGTAAAGATGAGAAGGGCTAAGTTGGGCAGACCAGCTTACACAACTGGGCTTTTTATTGGGTCTGATCTTGGGGGCTAATTTGGGCTAAGTATTATGGCCCAATAATGAGTTATTGACATGTGTAAGCTGATCTGATCTGCCCAAAATTGGGCTAAGTTGGGTAGTTTTCAGAAAAGCAACTTGGGCAGATCTGATCTGGTCATTACACGGGAGCACAAAGTTTGTCATCAACCCAGAATTCAAAGTGTTATAGCTCAAAGTGGACTGACGAGAGAATATGTGGGCTTGGGGTAGTTTCCATTTTCATGTATTAGCCGAAAGATTTGATTGGGTCACTGCGTGCTGAGCAACCTTAAGCTTAACGTATTGTGCAGATGCAGTTTTAACTGATAAAACAGGGATCTTGATGCCAAGAGAAATGAAGTTTAGGACCCAAAAAACATAAGGCAGCCCGAAATGAATTCTTATAGCGTTGACGACTCAATCTGCAGATGATGTTGTTCAAAGTTTAAATAGATAATCTTGACTACACCTTACATCCGGGTAAATTCTAAATGACTAAGAAAGAACGTCACTATAAGCAGCTACCATGTCCAATTGTCGGTTTGCTTGCCTCATCATCCATCCACAAAGAACAAACTACCCACAGCCACAGGGAGGCCTTGTGGTCCATTACGATAAAAGGCATTTGCATTATTGCTTGTAAAGGCGGAAGATTAATTTGATGGGTGCTATCCTTTCCCCAATTGCAATATACAGTCATCCCTTTTGCAAAAAATCCGTAGCTCTTTTGTCAACCCTGGTGCTAAATGATAATGGAAACGGGACGAGTTGGATAACTAGCTTGCATCTTCAGCTTTGCTGTGCTGGTACCCCGCTGGTCATGAATCGTTACGCATGATTGATTGTGGTTGTGGTTTGGCGTCGTGTTACTGTTGGCAAGTAGACTGGTTTACCTGTGCGGAAAGGGCGCCGCTCAAGAGGGATGTTGCATTATTGCAAGTTTAACGTACATTCATCACCGTGCATGAACAGAAGGATACACTTCGAGAATGTGAAATTGGAACCTATTTTCTTGGTTTATCTGTGTTATCCTATGTATTCATCGTTTATGGTTTGTACTCTGGGATTATTATTAACATTCTATTGCATTTTTCTACGGTAAACATAGACATTTTATTTGGTCGGGTCATTTTCTCGTATATAGAATTGAGCTTTATCACGTACATCATATCACATATAAGGTTTTCTAAGCGTGTATTTTTACTTGCAGTACACACAATGCTGCTGCTCCTGTTTGTTTTCATTGTCTTGTTGCATTTGGTACAATTAATTTACGGGCCAAAGGGGAAACAAGTCCAATCTTGCAAGTGAATTGATGGTTGATGCGGACATCCCTCCTTTGTCGAATTTTGGAACAAAACAATCTCTAGGAGACTAATTCTAGGGTTTGTTTTCTTCGTCTTTATGATCGAATAACACGCATGCAAAGAATTGAAGAGGAATAAGCATAAAACTCTGTTATATATCCGTCGCATGGGATTTGTCTAGCGCGTCTTATTTTTTTTGTATTATTGATGAGTTATTATACGGGACGAAATTTATTCAATGTACACTCTCAAATAGCAATTGCGGTTTCCTTGTGAACAGGAAAAAAAAAATCGCATTCCAACATTCGAACTCTGAGGCCTCCGCCTCACCAATATAATCTACAAAGAATACGCGATTTCTGTTGTAAATTACTACGTGTCATCATTGATGTATCCCCAAAAATAGGGGTGGCAATTCGAGTCCAAATCAGGTTCACGGGTCGGGTCTGACCCGACCCGTCAGAAAGCCTATTGACCCGAACCCGACCCACCAACCCGTGATGGGTCAGGTATACTGATCCGAACCCGAAAATTTCGGGTTGGCGGGTCGACCCGAAATGACCCGAACTTTAATTTTAATTTATTAATTTATCAATGTAATTTCTAATAAAATTAATTTCTCACAAAACTAATTACATAATCAAGTAATAAAAATTTAAATAAATAATTTCAAATCAAATCTAAAATAAATTAAACACTGTAAAAGTGTTTTATCCCAAACAAAATATAAAATAAATTAAAACAGTATAAAAGTAAAAAATAATATAATATATTATTTGTCCAAATAATTTTAACTTCACACAAATTAAATAAATTCATTTAGGATTAAGTAATTAATGCCTTTGAAAAAAAGAATAACTTAGTTTAGTTAGATAAAATTATTTTTATGTTTATTAAATTATTGTTAATTCGTAAACGGGTCATATCATGTCACCACGGGTTGACCCGAAATCGACCTGTTTTCTTTTCGGGTTTATCGGGTTCAACCCGATTCTGACCCGAATTCCCGAAACCTCAACGCAAATCTATTAATTTCGTGTTAGGTTCGTGTCGTGTTTTCAGATCGTGTCGAAAATTGCCACCCCTGCCCAAAAAGGATAGGAAAAGAGCTTTTGCACAAATAGTTTATTGTGTACGCAGTTCACTGTACAGCATCGCATCGCATCGTACTGATGAGTAACGTGGTCGGTCCACCCTTAGAAGTTAGACCAACAAATCCCATGATCCCACAAAAATTGTTTTTAAATTTGACATGGGAGGCCCGTGAGATGAGAGCCTGAAGTCACGCATTAGATTAGAGGCCCTTCAGTCGTAGTCGCGATTGATAGATTCCTCAATTCATCGAGTACTTGAAGTTGGCAATTAATACTACTAATTACTGCTAATTTGGTGGAAGAGAAACTTCGGAATTCGACGTATCATGTAGATTTTAGAATTTAGAGACAGGAAAGCTCCGCAACGTTGGTGGTGGTGGAGGACTACGTCAGGTCTAATAAAATGTGCATGCGATTTTTGTTTTTCTTTTTATTTTGGCAACAAGAAGGTTGGCTGCCTGATTGGCATTCGCTGTCTATTGACTTGAACCAACTAACGGGCCCCCATGTTTCTCTTCAATTCCGGGAACGGTCACTAGGTGATTGCGGATAGGAATGGCAATGGGGGCGTGTGCTCGCGGGGGCTCTCGGGGCTGGGGTTGGGGCGGGGATAGGGCGGGGGCAGGGGGGAATTTTTTCCCCCCGCTTAGAAACGGGGCGGGGGACGGGGGAGTATAACCCCGCCCCGCCACCCGCAAAAAATATATATATAATTATATATAATATGTAAGTTAATTAATTATAAACTTATGATAATGATATTATTAGTTAGATGTATTATATAATGTATAGTAGTTTATGTAATATAATTGATATTATCAATTATATGAATAATTATACATGTTTACTAATAAAATTTATTAATTAGTTATACTAAATTTACTAATACATTTATACTAAATTTCTAATTACATTTAATAAAATAATACTTTTTTCTCAAAAAAAAGTACAAACACAATAATGAATTAGTGATTGCATTTGTACTAAAAGTGAAAACTTGACTATTTTAGTTATATTTATTTCATCATATTGGATTGTATTCAAATAACTTCTGTTTGATTGTTTTTATGAGTTTCAATTGTAAAATTACAATGAATAATAATTTGGTGATGTGTTGATATTTTAGTACTTGATTATTTATTAAAATTTAATTATAATAAAATTATATAATAAAATTTTATTAACCCCGTGGGGGAAGCGGGGCAAGGCGAGGCAGGGGCGGGGGACGAGGGAGGGGTCCCCCGCCCCGTTGCCATCCCTAATTGCGGACCACCTGACAGGCAATTCTCCTCCCCAACCCCACCTTGAAGAAGCCAATAATAAATGAATTCAAATTTTACATAGTTATCATTCATCTGATGATAGTATATACATTATCAGTGTAGAAAAGGTTAATTCATATAAATAAATTATTATGAATATTTTTACGATGCAACGAATCTTCTGTCCCACTTTTTATTATATTACTATTTTTTATAAATATCATATTTAGTTCTTTTTTTATTTTGTTTAGATTAATAACTATTAACTAAGTAAAAATTAAATACAATAATTTCAAAAGAATTTATAATAGAAAATTAAAAATATAGTATAAAATTCATTAAAAAAATCTCATTTTCATGCATTTTACTTTTTGAATTTGTTAAATTTTGTGTATTACTCAATTAACAGTTATTGAACTTTAAAGAAGCAAAAAAGAACTAAAATATAATATTTATGAAAGACAAATAATTTTAGTGGTGTAATATGTTTACACCACTAATATGTTTATGACGGACAAATAATATGTTTACACCATATTAGTGGTGCAAACACCACATGTAATTTTTGAGATCGTCAGTTTGTAAAATTTATTGCTGTCGTGTTTTTCCATTAGTAGACCCCAAGAAAAAAAAAATCACTGCCTTGATCATTTAGGGTGCGTTTGGTAAAATTGAAATTTGAAATTTGAAATCATTAAATCATTAAATTATTAAGTATAAATATAATACATTTGAGTGCATATCACATTCAGTGATAAGTAAATAGTTTACCATTTAATTTTTAGAGCAAATTTTATCTAAGAAATTCAGTGCTATTTAATTAATTTAAATGTTCAATTTTTGGTTTATCAAATAGTTTGAATATGTTAAAATCTAAATTCATTAAGTTTAAGTGGTGAATTGGATTATCAAATAGGGTCCTAAATTTAATGAATTCAAATCTTAATATATTCAGATGTGTTTGATAAAAAAAAAAATGTAACATTTGAATTAATTAAATGGCACTGAATTTTTTAAACAAAATTTACCTCCAAAATTAAGTGATAAATTATTCACTTATCACTGAATGTGATATACAGTCAAATGTATCAGATTTAGTATTTAATAATTCAATATATTAGTGGATTTAGGCTAAATTTCAGTTTATAGATTTCAAATTTATGAAATGCACCCTATGTTTTTTCCTTTCCCTGACAAAAGCACTTTATTGTAAGTTGATAATTTAATTTCTCATGATGTATTTTTAGAAACAAAAAAATAAGTGAGTGCATAAATCTTAGCCATAAGAAAACGTTCATTATTAGGTGTATTTAGCCATATCATGGTCGTTTGAACGGTATATTTAACTAATTAAGTGTTAGTGCATCCTTGTACTCTTGGGGTTTGGAATTGGAAGGCATATCAATGATAATCAATAATTGTTGACTATATACTTAACCATTATCCTTCCTTGTGCAGTACGTAGAAGGGACTTTTTTTTTTTTTTTTTTTGGTTTTTAACGTTTCCACCTCTCTACTACTATCTTCAACCTCAACGGTGACTCTAAAATTGACAGCAGGATTTTAACTCTGAGTCAACTCTAAAATGAAAGAATATATACGTATGAGGAGGTCTCAATCTTTTTTTCATCCGAAACATAACTGAAAAATGTTTTTAAAAAAACTCTTATAGTTACTGATGGTTTTCTCTTTTCTTCCCTGTTGGATTATACTAGTAGAGCATTAACAAGTACTAATTAACTTCAATGCTTGAGTAATTATTTTTTGAATTCTTTTCTTTTCCTGTCTCAAAAAAAAATTTATTTTCTTTTTTAATTTTGTTTTGCGGAAGAACTTGGGGTTTTCCCATGGTTAATAATAAACGGCATAGTATGAACAGAGAGAGAGCGAGGGGGTCTGACGAGATAATTATTCTGCAAGGGGCAAATGTATTGGTTGATGGACACTGTAGTTTGCTCCTTGCTGGTGGCTAAAATGCCGAAACCTCCCCAGACCCAGAGGGAAATCTGGCGAATGGTTGGGTTTACGCTGCGCAAAGTCACAAACACGTGTTGCAAGAATTGGCAGTGTGCGTTGGAGACTTGTCCACATAAACCGCAAGAAACCCACCCACCTTTCTACAATTTCTTTCTTGGTTTTTGCCTTCCTAACCATTTGGTATTTCCTTTGCGTCTTCCTTGCTTAGTTGCTTCATGCTTGCACCTTCATTTCTTCTTCTTTCAGAGGTTAGAGTTTTGCTTTTAGACTACTACTAGTATTACATTCTTTTTTACCCTTTGTCTCTGTCCCTCTCTCTCCTTTTGTGTCAATTTTTATTCTTTTCTTCACTTTCACTGCATTATCCCATCGCCACCCCCTCCATAAAACTATTCTTTTACTCCCATTTTTTTATACTTCCTTGAATAGCCCAGTTCTGAATTCTTTCCCTTTTCCCTGTTTTTACTGTATACAAGAAACTAGCAAGGAGTACGGAGAGAAAGAAAACAAGACAGCCAAGGCAACTGCGTGAAAGAGTGAAAGAGAGAGACAGATGGGAAGGCTGTTTGTGGTGAGCCTTGAAGGGAAGATCTATTGCTGCAAGCACTGTGGTACCCATCTTGCCCTTTGGGAAGACATCGTTTCCAAGGTTTTTTCCTTCATTTCCATCTATTGTTGTTAGTCTATTCGTATAAAAGATCGATATTTTCTCATTGTATCTGATTTGATTTACTGTCTGCTTTCTGATTTGTCAATTCTTTCCTTTTTTGTTCCGTATGTGTATTTTTGTAATTGAGATTGTGCTTCTTCGCTGGAATTATCATTATATTGTTTGTGATGGAATTCTTTGACTTCAAGTTCAAGTTTGTGCAATTCTGCTGGAGTTGTTTGGTAAGCGGACATGTTTGATTAGAATTCTGCTACTTCAGTGGAAACTGGAAGGGAGGAGAAGGGGCTAATACTTTTCTCATTTGGGACTAAGTCAAAGCATCAACTACAAAGTGATGCTCTCTCTGGTGCTTTATGTTGATTGATTTTCGAGAATTTGGCATTTCCTTCAATTCTCTATGAGGTTGTGATTTGAAGGGTTGACACTATATAGATTCATTGCCTCTCTTGGTCAATGGTCAAAATGGGGCATTCGCTGTACTGGTTTCAAAATAGACCGAAACGCAGTACCTTGATCGTTGAATGCATTTTGTATTTTGTGAGTTGTGTCGCGTGCTTCTGCTTGGCCATCAAGGACCTAGTGACCAGTTTTCACTTGTTATTTGTCCTGTTATGAAAATAGTATTTATGCATCAGTTAGGTTACAATATTCAAATGCATACTTCTAGCTGATTAGTGGGGTTCACGTATGCAACTCTTTGGTTAACTTGATTTGAAACATGAGGCTTTACTGATTTACACCCATGGAAAATAAGCAACCATGTGCAGGAACTTTGCAAAATCAAATTAGGTGCAATTATGAATGCATTCTTCATTGTTCTAAGGACTTGAGGTTACAGTTCTTTAGAATTTGACTATTCGAATTTCTGGGAGTTTTGGTCATGCACAAAACTGACTTAGTGGTTTCCCTCTGTTCTTTTCCTTCAGTCTTTCCAATGCAGGCATGGGAAGGCTTATCTCTTCAATAAGGTGTAAGTTTTCTGGATATTGTGCACCCAATATCACAACTCAACTAGCAATTTCATGGATTCAAGTGCATTACAGATGTATTACCTTTACACTTAATGGAGTCATCTGATGATTTTACATAATGGCTAGCAAGAAATGAATTGCATTCTTAAGTTTCTTAGCCATGCAAAAGTTTCATGCTTGAGTTTTGCCTTTTGTTGATGTTCATGCTTGCCTGTAGTAGCTTGTTTATTGCTAGTATTCGTGCATCAAATTCTTGGGGATGCCCTGTAGTTTCCAATGAAACTACTTGTTGTTTAACAACTCATGAAGAGATCATGTGGTAGGCTTCTAATTCGCTTTAGGATTCAAGCATGATTTGTAACTGACCACCACCAGCCATTGCCTGAAAAAATTTGTTGACGAGCTACACATTTAGATGTAACAGACCTGATCAAAAAGCCAAGAGGAGCTCGATTAGGAATCTCTACGCCAATGCTTTTGAGTGGATTAAGATTAAAGTTGAGCTGGCTTTGTTGCCACATACAGTTTGTGGTGTCATATCTTTTCAGTTGCCACATATCCAGCTTCAGAGTTAAAATTTACTGAAAATTATCTTATGTTCATTTCACTTGAGTGATTCCTTGTCCTTCGCTGATTTTATCAGAGCAAATGTAACTGCTGGAGAGAAAGAAGAAAGAATGATGATGACTGGACTGCACACTGTTGCTGACATTTTCTGTGTCCGTTGTGGGTCCATTGTTGGATGGAAATATGTAAGATCCAGAGGCATGTTATGTTAAAAATTGTGGTGCATGTTCTTCTTTATGGTACTAATTGCTTCAAATGGTTGCTTCCAGGAAACTGCCCATGAAAAGGGTCAGAAGTACAAGGAAGGGAAATCTGTACTTGAACGGTCAGTGAATGCTAGATTAAAAGGTTTTGGATATCTTTTTGAATGCACCGCATGAATCTTGACTTGCTTCTCTTGAATGATGAGCAGGTTTAAGATTTCAGGCCCCGATGGGAGCAACTATTGGACGAGCCATGAAGCATATGTAGGAGGAAGTGACGCCGATGATGTTTGATTATGATTGAAAGCCAATTTCCATTTCCAACTGTACATTCTTGCTACTGTTATTGCTTTTTATTGGACTATTGGATTCTTAAATTGGTAAATCCTCGTGCCCTGGATTCCTCAGCTTGCTGAAAGGGATCATGTATGTAAATCTGCTGGACAATGTTCATATTGTTTGACCGAACATGGAACTTATGGCCATTGATCACAAGTTCTAAAGCTCTTTTGGTTATAACTAGAGATGCATCTGATCATCAAAACATGGTTGGTGAATGCTCATTTGTTTTGGCTACACATTTGCTTGTATTTTGATCAACGTCAGCACTTGGCAACCACAGACTTGCAGTCGATATGTTACCATCTACTTCTCTCTTGGTCCTGGTCCAAGGAAACCTACTCCGCATATTTTATCGACTGAGGTTTTATACATTGGAGAGAAAATTAAAAGGTTTTTGTCGGCATACCTGCACTGGTGATATTCTGGTCTGGATGCCGGACAGCGCACAGCCATACGTGCATCAACCCCCCAAAAAAAGAGAGAGAAAGAGAGGAAAAACAGAGGATAATATTAGGGAAGCTATTGTCCCAAACCGCTTCTGGGATGATGAATTTCTTGGTCACAGATTTTTTTTATTAGCGTGCGAGAGTTAAAAGAGATTTGGCCCAAAAAGACTTTCTTAAGGAAATGGATAAGAAGGTTTATCATCACGACAAAAAGGAAGGTTGATGTTCTTGCTTGCTTAGCATACTAAATACAATAAACACCAACAACATTAATTAACAACCCGCGTTTGGCAAATCATGCAACTCGAAAGTCAAATCGGCCAATAATCCTTCGTCTTTTCTCTTTCATAAATATTCTAGAACACCTACAAAAGAAACTGTAGAAAAGAAAGTCGTGCATGACCTCATGAAAAGTAGAACACAAATAGTATCATCCCTGTTTGAAACTGAAAATGATCATCTATAGGTAGTCTCGAATTTGCAAGTGTTCGGTCATTGTCTTGCAATTAAGACATACATTTAACTTAAAACATGAAGGTCGGTCAAGATTACATCTTTGAAGCAGATTACAGGCAATTTGAGACTTAAGGTGAACAACTTGCTAAGTGAACCACTCAAAATCAGTTCACCCAAAATCAATAAGCACCAATTTTTCTTCTTTTGTTTCTCAAGACTCCACAACCTGATCAGCAATCGGTTACTCTAAAATTCCACGCAGACAGCAAGTTTCATTTCAATCTGTCCGGATTTTCCTTTCAATCACTCGTCTATTTCTTGCATTCTTGTCAATGGCAGATCAGGCTGATACACCATGCGCTCAGAGAGTTCGGCACCAACAGCTCTCATGTATCTCTGCAATTGGGTTTCCATGTACTTCATTCCGCTGGAACCAAAAGCTTGACACAGGTCCTTCAAGCACAATAAGATTTAGATTAAGTTACACTGCAGTACAAAGTGGGGAAATTTGATCTACCTTAGTGAGTTTCTTAGCGATCTACAGTAAGACATTCCAGGGTGATTGAAAACAGTACAAGTTAGGTAATGACTAAGATCGAAGCATTCAAGCATAGGCATGTGTAATGTGTCAGGGTCGCTGAATTCAAGGAGTTGTCAGCAGCAACTAGAGGTAAACTTTACAAACAGGATAATGTGTTAATATTGAAAACAGAAGTACCATTTATAGACTGGCACTCGTCTTTTTTTTTTTTTTTTTCTTTTTTTTTGCCTTTTTAAATCTAGATTATTTAGAAAGGAAAAGCCAATACTTCCATAACTGTCTTACTAGATTAACATGGAAGATACCAACTTAAAAGAAATGTCTTCTCTAACGATAAAGGATACTGACAATTAAAATATACCATAATTAAAGTAAAGAATGTCATGTAAATACCTTAAATCGTAACCGCAATGACTTCATACCAATCAAGATATTACCAACATCTCCATCTTCGGCTGCTGCAGGTGGTGAAGAACTAGTTTCTGGCTCTGAGTCAACATCAGAATCTTCAGAATCAAGTTCAATCATTTCCACGTCCTCATGAATAAATACATCATCTTTGCATTCACTGAAGAGATCGCCATGGAGATCTTCCATATGGTTTTGAAGAGTGGTAGGTGGCAACGGCTCCCCCTTTGTTAATGAGGCAAAATCAGATAAAACAACATATCTTTTCCTGTCAAGCAGGGGCTTCACAACATCAAACGGAATCCACCTACAGAAAATAATGCCAGTTAGAAATAACTTAAAAGCTTGAAGACCAGGTGGGTTCCAAAGACTGTGACTTGCTGACAAAGTAAAATCCATTGCAATTATTAGTGAATATGTGGAAGAATAACATCTGTGTTACATTAAGGAAAAAATGGGCTTCATAGACTGGGGAAAAAAATACTTGTTTTTAATTAAACCTTCATGATTATTTAGACGAGAAATGATGATTTTCACGCCATAATTAATCTCCCAAAACTTCACATCGACCTGTCTGACACAAATGTTAAATGGTTAAATTTAATATAAAGCTTTCTAACTAATACTGCACACACAGGGATTCCAAGGGCGACCATGTGGATTTGACCATCCCAAGCTAGCCTTGGAATACATCTTTCAGGTCATGCAACTGAAATGTACAAGAATGGTCCACCAAAAAAAGAAAAGAAAAAAAGGAGTGCAACTGATGCCACTAGTGTGGCACATCCACCACTCCAAAAATATGCCTTTAAAGTAAAAGAATTGGATGTAACTCATCCCAAAACCGTAGCCTTCACGAGGACAAAAGCAAATTCCTAACAGCAATAGAAATCATAGTGCATAGAACAAACTTATATTGGTAACATTTAATGGGTTCATCTTGTGTGGCTAAAAGTATGATATAACACCCAAAAAGAATGGAAAACAACCATGCTGTGGTGCTCCAAACTATGAGATTAATTGATTATGATATTTCACTTAGTTGTCCCATTTTCACAAGGAAGAAGAATAACTTACTGATAGCGAAGAGGGCAAAGGAGTTCAGAGGGTCGATAAGCTGCTTTGTATCTCATCTTGTTGCATGAGTGAATGTAATAACCAAGATAATAGTATTGTAGACTGGGACAATGTACTTGATTCTCTTTCACCCATCTTATTTCTTCCAGGGCTGAATACTTACCTAGTGATAAGAAGGCAAGGTCTGGGTCCCAGAATAAATATTTACTAGACAAACATTTAGGAAGAATATCTATTACACCAACTGCAACTAGCTGCCCGTCGATCAGGTACTGCTGATGGAAAGAACCAAAGCCACAAGGGGGAACTGTACCATCTCCAGTAGGAGGAACAAATATTAAGGGAGAATCAACCAGAAATCTCCTGTATGAGATTTCAGAGACCTGATCGGGAGTATCATTATGCACTCTAAGTTGGTACTTCCTGTACAAGGAATATTCTTCAGGATCATAACTGGACCTTCTCAAACGAATCTCAAGCTGCCTTCTTTTGCCTTGAGAAGTTACAAAGATTTTATTCAAGCAGCTATGTTTCCTACCACTTTCTGCAGGTAGCTGCTTCCACATTGTCCCACTTTTAACGAAATCATTGTACATATTTTGGTTGCCAGTAGAATAGAAATTAATGTGCCCATTGCAAGCTCTAATTGATAAACCACAGGATTCTGGCACCTCCTGTAGGTGCCTTGCAAGAATTTCTGCAATCAATTTTGGAGAAATCTCAGGATACTGACCATTTTCCTCTGTACTGCACTTTGAATATTGTACATGTCCAACGCCCTTCTTAGCTCGTCTTAAAGCAGCAGAGATCTGGAATGATACATTGCTGGTGAATAATAAGTCTTCTGACCCTTCAACAAGTACCTTTCTTTTAGCTGGTGCAACTACTTTGACAGAAGCTTTTGGCAATTCAAGATCATAGGAAAATGCGCTTTTAACATATTCTTGAACCACAATATCTATCTGGTTTGACAAGCAGTGTATAATCTGTTCACCTTGGTTCTTCTGTTCTTCGTGATCACCTGAGGAAGACTCCATTGCCACGCAGTTTGCACTTTCATTTTGGGAAGAGCTGCAGGATCCCCCACTAATAGTCCATTCATTCATTACTTTCTCTGGTTTTCTAACATCCAATGTGCCATCTAGAAACCTAGAAGAAAGTCATTTTTGTATTTAATTACCTTCGCTGAAACTTTTTATTGTATCTAGATAACTTATATTTCACTGTATAATTTTGCACTCAATTTGGAATCACAATTTTGGAAAGACTAGCAAATGAGCCATTGAGGATTCCAGAATTCCAACACATAAATTGTAAAGAACCCAGATACAAAGAAGAAAGCACCAATTGGAAAAGAAGGAACCAGAGTTATGATAGCAAGTACATTCTATTAATTGGACAAACAGACAGTAGCAAATACTTCAAGATTGATTCCAAACGGTGCAAAATTCTTTTCCTGGCAAGCCGTGAACTGGAGCTGACATGAAAAATGTAGCATTTTACTAGAGTTGGCATGTATATCAACCAAGAATAGTTGGATCTAAACCTCTGGAGAAATACAAGGTTGTCATTACTCACATTCACTAATATATGCACATACAAATCAAAACAGCACATCCAACAGAGAAAGAAAACAATATAGGCACTTATGTGCTTCCCAATGGTATATAGATGCATGTGTATCTATGTTAACTTTGCCCAAACTTTTCTTTGCCTTGGGTGAACATTCAACGATAAACCAAAGAATAAACATGAGGAGATAGAAGGAGTTGCAACACAAGAAAACCTTTGCACTCGTTTTGATACTCGAAGTTGCTCTTTAGTCGGAACAAATTCACTGGCTTCGAGACGGATGGTATACGACGGACAGCATGTCCTCTCCATCTCAGGTTTGTATACAAAGCAGCCCGACCTTCTCCAACCTCTATCAAGAAGAGCTACAATGTAGAGAGATTTCACTAAAACTCGTAACATTCAAGAAAGGCTCCAAGATAAAATACCAAAGCAAAAAGGCCCTATTATACTTTTTAAACAACGAAAGATCAAGTATTTGCTATCTAAAATTCTCCAGAACAACTTTTTTAGAAAAACAGGAGATACAGACCTTGATAGTCATCAACTGTCAGACTCAGAGCCCATAATCCTGCAAATTAAGAACAACAAAATTTCAAAGAGAAGGTGACACCAAAACCTTTTAAATAATAATATTCAACAAAGGCAGAAGAAGATATTAAAACATCATATCAACCTAATTTCCAAAGTGGAACTTGTTTGCAATTATTATGAGCATGTAACATTGAATAACATTATTAATCTCTTCTTTCTCTGACATCCCTTTTAGTGGTCCAATAATCCCAAGAGAAACACATCCTTAATCATTCCTTCTCTATAAAAGATCAACTGTTGAGCTCCAAGAATCGAATATTTGGATTTCAGGTATTTAATTTAACTTTCTATCATTCTCCAAGTATTTCCAATTGAGCTCCAAAAGTAGGTAATTCAAATGGATTATATTTCAAAGAAGAGAATGTTGGTGACGTCCATATATTTTTTTTCTATACAGACACGAGAATAAATAAATAAAGGGGAAACAAAAAGAAAGAACTGCATTGACTATTTGTACTTGGCTTATTGCAGAAGTGATATCTTTGTCATAATCGCATGACCATTTAAATCTATCAAAATAATCTTTTGTACAAATATCCTCGCCCCGTAACTACCTTAGGTTTCGCATGGGAAAAAGTAAAAACCAAAAGAATTGCATGGAATAATAGCGGTCTCATTGCAGAAGTGATATTTTTGTCATTGTTGCATGACCATTTGGAAATAATCAAATTCAGACTAAGATCGAGTAGCTGTCGTTTACATTTTGGCAATCATAATGACGGCCTATTGCCATAGTGATGAAAATTTTACTATCACCGGTATGTCGATCAGAAACAAAACAAAACCAAAAAGATAGAAGCCGAGAATTGCAGCTTTTTATGAGGAGGGAGGGTGAAGGAGTAATAAATAACCTTAACTAATTGCTCACAAACTTCCGATCGTTTCAACAGAATTAACCTCCACAGAACACATAATTCTGACAGAAAAATAACAATTCTCCCAAAAATTTAAACTTTGCCAAAACAAAAAACTAAATTGAGAGCGCGATGACATCAAAATTCCCTGGATAAGTATCAAAATTAAGCATAATTAAGAGACTGACCGTGAGAAATACTTGTATGACTGGCGGATCTGCAGTAACCGCAAGAGCTCCGATGGCGGCCAACATCCGTGACGACGCTTTCTGCTCTGCTACTATTTTGACCACCGCTGCTATTACTGTTACTGCTGCTAGCTTCGCTTTTCATCTTCTTCTTTTCTGCCATACCCGATCTTCAGGCAGCCGGAGAAAAAAGAACAATTAATGATGATTTGGGCTATGGAGAGACAATCGGCAGCCTTGTCACTGTTTTACCAGTATCGATAATGTTTAGTTGCACTAATCCAATTAATTTGTAGCAGTTGACCAAAAAATTTAATTTGTAGCAAAATATTTTTTTCCTACTGTAATTGAGGTGGCCATTTTTTTTTTTTTTTTTTTTACTATCGACCAAAATTACTTTGAACCCTCAATGATTTCAAAGATTCTCAGTTTGCATTCTCAACTTTTAAAAAGTGAAAAATAAAAGTGCACCCTAAATTGTTATTAAAGTGTCTCAAACCAAATTAACCCATCCCCAATGAACATGAACAAAATCACAGGCGTTCACTCAGCTTATTTAAGTTAGGTTCTCGAGGAATTATGGCAATTTAGAAAGTATGACGTACTCTATACATGCACATTTTTATAAGATGTTCAGGTTTTGTTTGTGTATTATGCGAGCAGGGGTCAATTTTGACTCAAATATTAAATGAACTATAAGTATTGATCAAATTCGATTCATTTCATTTATTTGTAAATTTAAGTTTGGAGCAAGTAAATATATTATATAGAATAAGTTTAATGGTGGTATTTCTTGATTTTAAAGAAGTAAATAATACAAATTTATGTATAATTACTTTGTTTAGTAAAATGTAATATACTTTTAATAATTTTAAATGTATTTATGTTTGTATTTATTTATTTTTATAATTACATATGTGTTAATGAACTATTCGAATAGTTCGCAGATAAGTTTGTGTTTGTCTCGATTATCAAACAAGCTCAAGTTCAAACAATTCGAATACCTCCGTTCATTAAAAGCTCTAACCATATTTAAACAACGTGATATCAACTCTATGCTATTATAGGACTTGTAAACACAAATCAATTGAGATACTCGTCAAAATTAGAAGCAATTTTGTATTAGGGATTATTGCAGGTGCAGTTGAATTTGATATAATTATATATTGTTGTTATATATAATTTTTAATTTTTATTGTATATTGACAAATCAAGTTATATGTATACATTGAATTGGTATGTACGAATAAAACTTCCACGTACAACGAATAATTATATAATAGTACATCAAATTATAAAAATATGATACTATAGAATTGCATCAAAATTCCAACCATACCTGCACTGATCTAATTGTATTAGAAGGCATTGGTGTGTTTAGATAGTGAATGAATGAATTATTTGCTCTTTTGTATTTATATACAATGAGTTATAAATAGGTAATTGGATTACCCAATTTATTTTTTGACATACCCATTTATACCCATCTAATTAAATGGATATAAATGAGTTGACTCACTTATATCCATTACCCATTTTACCCAACCCAAACCCGCCCAAATCACCCATTTTGACACCTCTAATATACATCATCAATATATTTTTTAATTATTTTTTTATCTTACGTATATTACATCAAAAAAATATTACAGTAATTTTTTTAAAAAAATTAATCTGTGTTTAGTGCGTTGCTGAGCTTCCGCGTAAAAGCCTTTTAAAGTACTGTAGTAGGTATTATCGAGCCTTTTGTGTCTCAACAACTTATTATGCTTCCGGAAATTAGGAAAAAGTCACCACGCATTGCCTTTCTTTCTCAGCCACATTTCATTTTGGAGCTGCAGTTGTTGTCAACGTCGAGATACTCCCATCGTTGGTGGGTCGAACTTTAAAAGTTCCTTCGGTTCCCATCACATTATTCTTATCAGAACGTAAACACCTTGGTGCAGGCAAGAGAAAGTGATCAATTCTGTTTCCCTGTTTAAACAGTTGCAAGTGTTCGCCAGAAACCACAACCACAATTCGGTTTTAAACTGTTAAATGTGTTGACGAATTCCTGTATTAAACTTGCTATTTCATTTCTGTAGAATTCATATACAGCATATTAAAATTTAAATTATAGAACATGCATCATTATAGCACTGAGAGATTTTTAGACTATAGTGGTGAATTAAAACGAAAGAAAGAATCGAAAGGTTTAGATGAAGTGGGCAAAATAAATAAACAAATAAATAAAGCCATATCCAGATCGACCCAAGAGGCAAATATGATGGAATGTCATCCAAATTCCAACAGGCCAGCTTTTAGCCCAACGAAGGCCGAACTGTCAAAATGAATGTAATGAAGAGGTCTTCGCTCTTGGTTTAAGGTCCATGGGAGCATCCTCCTGTCACCAATTGGTTGGATGAATGTTTCTCGTGGGTCCCACCTTAGATTGCTCGTTTGGGTCGGTGTGTTCGGTGATACCTCTGCGTGTCTGTTCATTGTTTGGGTGTGTGTGTTTATTTCGCTTCGGCGAAAAAAAAAAAAAAACAGGTTTTCAAGCAAAGTTCCATGGTAATCCAACTGACGTAGTACTGCTATTATGTAATTGGAAGTAACTTAAACTGGGGTACAAATTAAAACATCTTGTGATACAGAAATTCAAGAACAATTGTCCCGTGATGGACTACAACATTAAATAATTATTGATGCATTCATTACACATGAAATAGCCTGCGGAATGTGATTGCAGAAATAATAATAATAAAAGAATACTAGCACAGGCAAATTTAAACATGCCACCCTTTGCTTCAAGAAAAGATTGAAAAGCAAAAAGTAACCTACAATAATTAGCACAATTAGATGAACCTGAATGATAACCAACTACTCTAACAACTATATTTTAGAGTCGTTGGCAGCTAGGGAGAGCCTTAAAACTCTTCTTGGGTGCAGATTGAACGACTAAATCCCTTGACTTGCATTCATATTCAGAATTTTTTTAAAAATTTTACCAATAGTGCAAAGGCACTTGTTTTTGTCTAGTGGTGGTCCGATTTCCTCATAATTTTTCTTTGGCCATTTGAACCTACCCCTCTCTCTTAATGTAAAGTATGAGTAGATATAGAATAAAAAAGTTATCTGGACCTACTCCTCCCCCTTAGTATAAAGTAGGAGTAGATATAAAATAGAAAAGCTATCGTGTCAACACTTATGTTGATAATTCAAAAAAGGGAAAATCATTTTCCGTTTTAAGAATTTACACATTTAAGGGTCCATTTGTTTCAACATAGAATATTTTCCATGAGAAAATATTTTCAGTGAAAGACATGTTCTGTAAAAAAAAAAATTTGATTTTTCAAGATTTGTGTGATGTTTGGTTCAACTTTTAACATATAAATTCGACAGAATGTCTGCAAGTACTCTACTCTGTTTAACATTCACGAAGGCATAAACTGATTCTTTCCCAAACTAGAAAGTAAGATCCCACAAGAATAATCTGTCAAATTTAAGTTGATTTAAAGATTTGAGCAGTTACGGAGATTTCAACTAGTGAAGCAAAACTCAGCAATCTCTTCGTCGCTCATCCCCTCCTCCTCGCCAAATCTCCTCAGGTACAATTCTATCATATCTGCAAATACTTGTGATCCGTGAGAGAAAAGTGGAATCTATAATTAACGAGGAGCCCTGGAGTGGATTTGATGGGGTTGTCGGAAGAAGGATAGATCTTCAGTGATGATACAAATAGACAGTTTGGGATGTTAAATTCATAATTCACGATAAGTAAGGAAAGTAACTTCAAAAGATCTATTGCTTTGTTAGCCTGTTTGTAAGCCAAAAAAACTACATATAACATATTACTAGTACGTGAAGAGTTGTTGGCCACCATAAAAAGTTTTAAAGTTTTTGTGGGTTGGGAGATCAAGATTCAAACCCTAACTCTTATCAACGTGCTATTATTTGTGATTTTTTTTAAATCGGTAACCCCCGGTAAGCTAGGTAGAAGTAGGTTAAGAGTAGACTAGATTAGTTGTTAACGTCTCATTAAAAAAAACATACTACTGGTACGTAATTAAAAGAAATCTGGAAGTTTCAAGGAGCATGATCGCAAATACATAAAACTAAAGGGGGCTTGGATCCGCAATTATCCGTCCCGCAGGAAAGAAAGCTAGAAAGAACAATCTGAAAATCTGATAACGTAACTTTTAAGAGAGAGGAGATGAACAAGCAAACACTCGTTTTTGTTAGTTGCATTAATACTACCCCACCCCCGTGACTTCCCCTCTCTCTCTCTCTCTAATCTTTGTATCTAGTGGAGCCCACGCCCCGAAAATATCAAAATCAACCCTCGTTATATTGTTATTTCCCCCCTTTTACCCCTCCAATTAACATTCGCTGCCACTCTTCTGATCTCAAAGTCCTTGCTCAGGTTCTCTCTCTGTCTCTCTCTAAACTAAAACCTCCTCCTCCTTTCCTTTAGCTCCAAAATTTTTTTTCAATATGTGTTTTCCAATGCTGTTTATTTCATCCTAGAGCATGTTTTGATATCCTAGTTTTTGACATTATCGAAATAAGCGAGGGATTTTTTTTTCTCTGGAGAATGCGAAAAGCTTGATGAGTCTGAGCTGATTTTTGGCTGAAATTTTGAGAGCGTTCGAGGTTTAGTATCGGATCTGTGATTGTTGGATAAAATGTTGAGAAGGATAGGGATTAAATGTTTATGTTTTGAGGTGGTGAATCGACAAAGCTAGGGTTTTGAGGTGAAAAAACAGTGATGAATTAAGTGTTTTAGGGTTTGCGTGGCTGTGGAAACGGTTTGTGTGGTTGTGCAAACTTTTTGGTTTCTCGAAATGAATCGGAGTTTTAGGGCCGAAGAGACAGGGTTGAAGCAGAGGCAGCAGCTGCAAATGGGGAGTCTAAAGACGTCGATGATGAAGGAGAAAGATGAGGAGCTGGCATTGTTTTTCGAGATGCAAAAACGCGAGAAGGAGCGGAACAATCTTCTTCTACTTAACAACTCCGACGATTTCGATGCTTCCCTTGGTATGAGATGTTGATCTTGGATTAACATTATGTTTTTTTCTTTCTTCTATTAAAAACTCTTAAGGCTTATTTGGAATTTGTTCTGAAGTTGATGGAAATTTCGTCTTTGTGGTAGTTGTTGGGTGGTGCGTGGATCTTTTGATAGATTTGATTTGAATATTGAGCCATTTGTTGACGTAATCCGATGGCTTTCTCCAATTAAACAAGTGCGTAGTCGTAGAATTATTGTATAAAGTGGATATAATACTAGCATTAGGTTCGTGGGCTTTACCGGTTATTTTTCTGGATCACTGTTATGTTAATCATATGTCCTTTTCTCTTAGCATCGTTTACTTTGATTATTGATTTTGTTTTTAATTCTTTTGGGCTTGCAGGCACAAAATCTGGTAGTTCTCCTATTTTTAATATTGCATCTACAACGCCTGCACCAGTGCGAAAGACAGCCACTGATGATTTCCTGAATTCTGACACTGATAAAAATGATTATGATTGGTACATTGGTGAATTTGAATTTTTTTTAGTTGGTCTTGAGCTTATTGGGTATTGTAATTTATGGAGTTATTGTGCTTGGTAATTGTTTTACCACTAGCTTTTGAAGGAGTTTAATGCCTAACATTAACTCTATAAGTGAGAGAGAGTTTAGAGCCTTGCACTGATGAAACTTTTCACTACGGATTATAGCTGATGCGTTTAATGCTCAAAAATTATTTCACCCTTCCACATTTAAGATAGGACTCTGTGAGTGTTGTTTGCTTATGCACTTTGCACTTTCCATTCTTTTTACTCTTTGCTGTAAATTCCTTTGTCAATTAAAATTTCTATGCTGCTGGCAACTTTAGTGGATCAGGACACAGCATTACCCTTGTATGTTTATCGACAAAATTATATATTATTTTCTTTTCCTATATCCTTGTCTTTTTAATTCAGTTGAGAGGTTAAAGTACTTGTTTTATGACTTGTGGCCATTGTGGTATCTTGCACTTTACACACTTTACACATTAGTCTGGCTAGTAGAAGTCGCATGCAAGAAGCTTATAGTCATGGAGTTCTAATGATCTGGAATGTTTGTCCGTCAAGGCACTATAATTAGAACATTGGATACTATCATATGTCTATGGTAGTATTTTCTTAGGAATTCACGATGAGAGATTTCTACTTCAATTTTTTTTTAAAGAGGATTAGCTGAAACATGAAATTGATGGTTTTCTGTTAATTTGAATACAAGGTACTTATAAGCGTTTTTATTTATTTATTTCTATATTTATCTAATGTTTTCAGGCTTCTTACACCTCCTGGTACTCCCCTTTTTCCTTCATTGGAGATGGAATCTCAGAAAACTGTTATGAGTCAGCTGGGAACACCTAAAGCTCGTCCCTTAACACTCAAATCTAGGGTAAGAGCTTAAGAAGAATAAGATTATAAGTATTTGTGTGCAGACTTTGCAATCTTTGAGGATTTTGGTAATACGAAATCTACAGTATCATATGGCCTAAATTGAGGAGTTAGAATATTGAGTTTTTGACTTATGTCCTGTGATTGACCAAAGCCACTTTAGACTCCTATATGGTAAAAAGCAGTGTGTAAACTCACGCTCAATTCATTTTTCAAGCATTGGATGCCAAATGAAATTTGGATCTCCTTGGATGAGAACCATTCCATTTTCTGCTGAAATTGTAGTTTGTTTGTCTTTTTATCCGGGATCTTGATAGGGGTTTCGTTAAAGGAAAATTGGCAATGCAGTATATCGGGGAGGTTGAGATTATCATAACCAAAAGGATGAAAAATAAATAAAATAAGTAAACTTCCTATCTGATTGTGTTTTAGGCCAACATTGATGTCATCATATGATTTGCTGAATATATTCTTAAACAGCACTTGGATATTCTGTTAAGACAATGTAGGTCAACAGTACATCCTGTTTAAGGCTTCCGTAGTTTAGAACTATCATTATGACTGTAATTTAATATGTAGTTGACACGTCCTGAGTATGTACTTGTGAATGTGGCAGTAACTTTATTGTGCAATTTGTTTGCTTTGTTGAAGTTAGCAAATCCACAGACAGAGAATGCAGTAAGGAGCAGCAACTTACCATCTAGACAGCAAACTTCATCTACTGGGTTGACCACTTCGAGTGCAGGAATTCGCAGACCCTCCTCATCAGGGGGATCAAGGCCTTCTACACCAACTGGGCGCCCCACTTTAACTGCAACATCTAAATCTACCATGGCCTCGGCACCTAAACCAACATTAAGTACAGGTTCAAAGCCGTCATTAACCACAACATCCAAAGCAACATCAGCTGCCATGTCTAGACCTACAAGGTCGGCAACACCTACTTCACGTGCCAGTTTGGCTTCAGCCAAGCCAACAGTTCCACCAAGATCTTCTACACCTACTTCCAGACCTATGGTGAGATCATCAACGCCAACTGCTAGGCCAAGTATACCTGCATCGAAGCCTACATCAAGGTCAGCAACTCCAACTCGTAGGCCTGCAACAACATCAAGTGCAACAATTACATCTGTGCCATCAGTTAAATCTCCATCCTCCTTATCAGTTACCAAGTTGGTCTCTAGCACCACAAAAAACCCAGTGCCAGCACGTTCAAGTTCTCCGACTGTGAAACCGAGGCCATGGAAGCCTTCAGATATGCCTGGCTTCTCCCTTGATGCGCCTCCAAATCTTAGGACATCAATACCAACAGATAGGCCTGTTTCAGCAAGTAGGGGTCGGCCTGGAGGTCCCACTGTTCGATCTTCATCTGTCGAGCCCGTGGCAAATGGAAGGGTCAGGCGACAATCATGCTCTCCATCAAGAGGAAGACCTCCTAATGGCATTATTCACAGCAGTGGAAGCTCTGTGCCTGCTGGGAATAGATTGCATGCCAAAGCAAATGACAATGTGAGCCCTGTTTTAATTGGCACTAAAATGGTTGAAAGGGTAATAAATATGCGTAAGCTGGTTCCACCAAAACAAGATGACAAGCATTCACCCTTAAGTAACTTATCTGGAAAGTCTTCATCTCCTGACAGCTCTGGGTTTGGAAGAACTCTCTCTAAGAAGTCCTTGGATATGGCCATAAGGCATATGGTATGGCTCCATTTCCTCCATTTTTCGTTATTTAAGAATATTCATTTAGAATCTTGTAATTGTGCTTTGGTACAAATAGGTCATTGGAAGTGTTTATTTGGTATTACATTGTTAGATCAAGCCAGATTGTCACACTTACTAGATGTTCCAATACACATTTGGTGAAAGTTGTTTCTGTGTTCTACTTCTTAACCATGGTCTTCTTTAACCTTGTGTGGTTTTAGTTGTGAGAGGTTAGATTTTTGTAAACAGTGGTCAAAAGTCAACTGGTATTTTTCTTTTTCTTTTGCTTGTTTTTTTCCTTTGCATCATTTAACTGGTGTTTCCTCTTGAGCAGGATATACGGCGTACAATTCCTGGTAATCTTCGGCCTCTGATGACTAACATCCCTGCCTCCTCTATGTATAGTGTGAGATCAGGATCAACTAAAAGCAGGACACTCAGTGTCTCTGATTCCCCCCTTGCAACAAGCAGTAATGCTAGTTCTGAAGTGAGTGTCAACAACAACGCACTGTGTGCTGATGCAGGTGAAATAGAAGATGACGTTAACAGTGATAAAGTTGTTAGATCTCCTGCCAGCATGCGTGCCAGGTGAAGAAAAATAAAACTTGATAACTAGTCGATATATTTTCCTTTCTTATTCCATTATGAGGCTGTGAAAGTTGAAAGACCTGTTTCCTGGAAGCACTGACCAAAATTTGGCTTGCTTGATTCGTGTAAAGTTCATGGACTGATAGCTGTATCACTTGAACCCGTTGTATAATCAGCAATTAAAGTAATATGATTAACCATATTTCTTGTCTACCGTTTGGCGGTGGGGGGAAGGTTTGGTTTCTATCTCGTTTCAACATTTCTGATGAGCTTTGAATGCTGCCACATTCGGACTTTTTTAACTGAAGTGAATATGTAGCTGCCCGAATTTACAGTACTGGGGATCCCCTTTGTTAGTTATGTGCTGTTTCCATTCTCTAATTTTTTATTCCTTTTGGGTTGGGGGTTTTTTGTTTTTTGGGGGGGGGGGGGGGGGGATACTAGAACTAGAAGGTTGTTTGCATTTAAAGGAATCGACTAAGAGAATGTGAGTGAGGGAAGAAGTACAAGTGAGAGAAATCTCGAGTTCGAGTCCTCTCACTTGTACCAAAAAAAAAGAAAAAAAAAAGGAAAAAATACTCAAGAATGCGGAATTGCTCTTGTAGAATTCTCATGCATCAGTTAACAAACTAATCTTGTTTGCACAACTACGTATCCGGTGTGGATGGGCAGATGCAAATGAGCGATATTGTTCATATTTCATGAAAGGTTTGCTGCTTTCTTCTGTAGCTGCGCGTAGCATCCGCAGGGGGTATCCCACTTTCGCTCTATATGTTCACTTGAAATTAGAAGATTGCTGATAATTTCTAACCGGCCTATAATTTCAGCAATGAATAAAGCCCAAAAGCTCTTCACCCTTAAGAGCGCATTCTCTAAGTTGGTTGAATTGATCAGCGCCTTGTAACGCGTAAGCTTAATGCTTGGTTTTTGTTGGCCTCTCAGATGGAAAATTTTACTCATCACAGAAAAAAAAAATCATCGATAATAGGAGATAATTCCGGACCCACCTTTTCACTAGCATGGTGACCTCCGGAAATTAATACCACCATCTGACGAAATTATTAGAATCATGCTGGTTGCTTTCATATTCCACATTAAACCCTGCGCAGAATCATATCAAAGAAAAGACTGAACCTTCTAAGCGCATACTTCTGCGATTGCTGAACAAAAAGGTATACAAAAAAGCACCTCATACAAAATACAAGCTAAATATCATCCCTTGTAAGTGAAAATTTCCAAACCTATAAGAGAGTCCAAAGTATACGGGCATAATGACGAGTCTTTAAAAAAAAAAAAAAAAGAGGAGCCTAGAAGCAATTATACTAACAATGGAGAAGTTTGCCTAGACCCACCTTTTATACAAACAGGTAAAAAAATAATTTCACGACACAGACCACGACAAAAGATAGAGCTCAGAAGAAGATAATCAAGCAACAATCACCGGCGCAGGAGAGACTGTTGCAGATGTGGCATCAGCAGCAGCAGCAATAGCAGATTTGGAGTCTTTTGTGGTTGCAGGGGCTGGAGGTGGAGAATGCTTCAAGTGGTTTGGAGTGTTATGTTTAAGCTTTACAAGTATCTGCCTCAACCTCGCCAAGTCAGTGGGCTTACCAGGCTTTGGCCCTTGGATTACAATTAAAGAAGGCTTCTTTTCTTGGTCTTTCTTACCCTTCTTTTCAATGGTAGGCACTTCATTAGGGATGAGTTCTGCAATTGATTTCCAATAATTCTTGTCTGCCTCAGCATGAAACTTCTCTTGGCTTGCCAGAAACACCTAATCAAACAATATTCTGGTCAGAAAATTTGTACAAGCAACGTCACTCACCCACTCTTTTTTTTTTGGGAGATTGGCTATTACTCATGCCTTCATGTTGGAGCATTAAAAAAGTAGAGAAAAATGTTATACAGCATCCCCGCCTTTAAGCAAATTCATACTAGACCGTGGAACTCCAAACTTATATGTCAGTTCTCCAACATGTTAAGTTTTAGAACAACAATGACCAAAAGTCAGTCTCACGATGTGCCAAGCCAGGGCAAATGCCTCTAGAGGTTGACATGGCTAAAAGTATGTTAAAGTCCCTCAAAACCAAAGCTTAGCTACGATTGCACACAATAAATTCCAAGACAGGGTTAGTGAACCTCTAAATGGATGTTCTTTTTGTTAGTCATGTTGCTTTCTCCCACCCCCACCTCAACACAAAAAAAAAAAAAAAAAACCTCTTTTCTTCCCTCTTGTGGTCTGATATGATGTGCTTAGGTTACATAAAATATGACACCTAACATTTGAATTGACTCAGACATTTAAATATTTCCGTACGGGATTTGCATATCACGTCTTACCTCTACACACAGAACTTCAAATTACTAACCCAATTACCAACTAAAGTGCATACTGGAATGTCACTCAACCCATGAGGCACACTGCCTGACCTGTCTGATAAGGTTACCAAATCCAGTTACTACAAATTAATTACTCATTAACATTCCTACAGAAAGCAGAATTTTCAACCCAATGCCTTAGCAGCATAATTGCTCCCCATGGTAACTATGAAAAATAGTGATCAAATGTAGTAGACCTTGGGAACTATAATCACTTCATAGCCATCTCCTACAATACCTCACTTTCAATCTTTCAGTGCCATTTCGATTCCACGAGCAGTCATGAAGCAATCATGACTAACAGTATTTGAGACAACAAGATATGCATAGAAATTGTAATTGTTGTCTAACATATTCTCAGGCAAAATAAATGCTGGAAGAATCTCAGTTTGCTACTGAAAATTTACCTTCTCCCTGTCCCGATTAGTGGACTTATTGCTTTCACATGTAATCTGCCTCTTCTTGTAGAATTCAAGTTTGTACATGTCAGCTTCATCAATAATTTGGCTCAGCAATTGCTTCTCCCTCTTTTCATTCTCTTCTAGTCGAATGGCATTTTGTCTGAGTATGCAGTAGAACAATTTAATAATATTGAAAAAGGAACTTATTCACGTTTGAAGAAGTCCAACCATATCAAAGAAATTCCTAATAAAATTAGGATTGACAACAACTAAACTGAAAGTAGGATGGAAGCGATTAATTTGTAACCGAGTTAATCACTACTTCCTAATTCAATCAAAGCATACATTAGATCATTAACGTTGCTCATGGACTAAAAAAGTCTAGACTTTTAAGAGTTTTGTCTACGTACCATCTTTTGAAACAGTTAAAAGGAAAACCAAAACTTCCTGGTTGAAAATCAAGTTTGGCCAATCATCGTTCAATCCAAAAAGTTCGAAATTATACTATGATTAAATGAAATGAAGTTAACCAAGACAAATTACACAATTTAGCAAGGTGACCAGGCTATGAAATCACCTTCTCCACTCTCTAAGAGCGTATCCCTCCTCGGCCTGCATCTCCGCCGGTGGCGGCAGAATCGGTCCTTTAGACTCCGCGTGTCCGTCCTCGAACGGCTTTCCATTAGATTCAGGAGATAATTCGGCAAAATCGGAGCTAAATCCTCCACCGGATACATGGATCGGTGTTGGAGACGAACTTTCGGCAATCGTGTGCGAGGTTAAGACCGGGGAGTCATCAGCCGCCGAGTCTTTCACTGACTCGGACTCGACGAAATTTGAGAACGAGTCAAATCGCTGGGACGAAAGGCGAGGATCGTAGCCTAAGTAACCATCGTCGAATGGACGAGAGGAGCCAGCCGGTGAGTCATCGCCGCCCGACTGACCGTAAGAGTCCGTAAAAGAAGACGACATCGTTTCTCTCCCCTCTGGTTCTGAATTTGCAGAAATAGAGAATGCGTTTGGCTGCAGGTTACCCGAGTCTTTATATGGTGGACAACTAAGTGTACTAAAGTTGGGCGAGTCCATTACGCTGGATCTAATAAATTTTTCCCTGTTTAATGGGCTAGCATTAGGCCCTTCGGATGTTGCAAAGGTGGGCCTAATGTGTTCAACTTTCAGCATCAGTTTCCTTTTACATGGGAGAATTCCTTTCTTTCTCTTTTTTTTTTTTAATATTATGTGGAAGATTTTGAATTCAGAACTTTTTATTTACACTTTTTTTTTGTACCAACTAACCCATTCCTCTCTTCTAAAATGAAAATTTGGTAAATGATCGTAAACGAACTGAGCCCTTTCAGACTTGATTCATTAAGAGTTCAATTCGATTTCAATTTTTAACAAATTCGAACGCAAATTCCAATAGGAATTAAGGTTCAATTAAAGTATCGAATTGAGTTCAAACTTTTACATATTTGGCTGGATAATGTTCTAATAATTTTGAATAAAATTTATTTCAAATAGTTATTAATAATTTATATAAAATTGTACATGTATCGCTTTGTTATATGGATTATATATGTATTAGTAATAATTTAATATTAATTAAATAGATTTTTGACCTTTTGAATCGAACTCGAACCTATCAAATATTAAATTGAATCAAACCTGAACTTAAATTTTTAGCTCATATAGGATTCGAGTTCAAACAAAAAATTTGAATCCAACCTGATAGGTTGAAAGTTTGATTCAATTTGATTCATTTACAATCTTATCTCCAACGGCAGCTCAAGTGCTAGGTACATTAATCACGGTAAATTTCTTGTCTCTCAAGTCTTTCCTTTCTTCTTTTTTAAGGCTTTAAACCAAGAAAAATTCAAGAGTCTTAAAAAATGAAGACACCATATTCTCCTCTCTTTTTTTTTTTTTTTTTCGAAACGGAATATTAAACACACACCCAAACAATGAGAGCAAGCGTTAGCAAACCGCCCCGAAAGCAATTTAAGGAAAATTTACAAGAAATATCCATCCAGCCAATTGGTGACAGGAGGGTCCTTCCATAAACCTTAAATCTACCCGCGCACGCAGACACCACTTACGTGGAATGTTTTTCTTTGGTTTTGAGTTTTGACTTTCGGGTCATAGTTTTCTTGGACGTGCAGCACTACATAAAATGGAGACTCATTGGGCATTTGTGCTGGCTCCCAAGATTCTGCAGACTCGGGGAATGCATTTAACTGCATGTGACCCGACTCGACCCATTATATAGTTGGACAACTGACAGTACTAAAGCTGGGCGAGTACATAAACATTAGGCTGGATGTTAAAAAGCTATTCCCTTTTTTTTTTTTTTGGTCAAAACCTTTCATAAAATTTTTTGAATTTTATAAATCTAAATCCCGAGTAGACTTATAAATCTATCCAATTCCCCACCCAAAAGCTTTTCCCTATTTAATGGGTGACATTAGGCCCTTTAGATGTTACAGGCCTCGATTTATTCAATGCGTTAAACTCAGTTTCTTTCTTTCTTTCTTTCTTTCTTTTTGGATCAAAACAATTTCTTTTTTTTTTTAATTGAGAGAGTTTTGGTAAACGCTCCCAGGAACTAGCTGGTGGAGACATTAACCTCAAGAAATTCATTTTGCTTTCATCATTGCGAGGCTGCGAACTCAACCGTAAACAAAACAACAGGAAAGAGTGTCCATAAGTGAAGACGACCGTTTCTCCTCTGACGTCTCTGGTTCTGGCTTTCGAGTCAGTGTTGCCTCAGTGCAGTACTGCAGATTGGGGAGAAGAGTGAAGATTGATTGAGCTGGGCGGAGCTGATGAGCTTTTCTTGGTTCAGTAGGCTTGATATGAGACCAAATGTTATTGGCCTTAAAAGCTAATCCAAACCAACCGTCATCTTCTATAAATTAATTGATTACGAGGTTCTCATCTAGAAATTAAAAAGTTTGTCTGGGGATGGGAGTCAGTCCAGCATCCTTGAAAATGCCTCCAATTGAATGCTAACTTATTGTTTTTTTTTAGCTAAATCTATTATTAAACTCTATCGAGTCACCCTACTTTGTTATTCATTGCGAAACTCCTTTACTCGTGCGGATGTTCAGATTATCTATTGGATACCCTCTGCCATCTTATTTGTATAGATAGCAAAAAAGAAATTAATTTTTATAAAACTAAAATCACTATATGTATCATGTTAAACCAACACATTAGATTATAATTTTAGAAAAAACATCTAAAAAATACAACATCCAAACGCCCTTCCTGGTAAGAAAAATGAGAATACATTATTTGACAGAAAAAAAAAAAAACTGTCAGAATAGATTTTTCGATGTCAAGCATGTTACAGTAGTTTCATGGCTATCTTCAGTCCGAAACCGATGTAATGGTTGGAAGCATGGCATGTGGGTGCTGCTGATCCCATGCATCCCATTTTGGGCATATCTTACCCACCGGTTTCCCCTTGAAATATCGGACAAGTGAGAAATCGTCAAATCGATGGACAAAAGTCTTCTGACCTGGCAAAATTGCGCCTTGTTCATATGATTCAACGGGAATTAATGCTCAGAGTCATTTTCTTATCTTTCTTTCTACGAAAAAGTCAAAGAACGACTTTAGTGTCGGGCTGGTAGAATTGGAAATGAGATAGCTCAACTGCTCAAGTATTCAATTATTTGTACGTGATCGCTTGGTCTTATAATTGCTAGTCAACCGGCCATACCGGGCAACACCAAAAAGATTAGAGTTGGGAAAACTTTGAGAAGCGAATCACAGAGTTCCAAACTGGGCAATGCCGAGATTACTAATCTCAATTCCTGCTACAAGAAGAGTTCCTCTGGCGCTGCTTACCGCAGTGGCGTTATATTTCACAAGTATTCCTCTGGACACAGCTTCCACAAAAACCATGAAGGGCCAAAAAGAAGCAGATGATCGTGATGTTGTTGCTTTATTGGCGTTCAAGTCCAAAATTCAGCATGACCCTTATGGAATCATGAACTCGTGGAATGATTCTCATGGCTTGTGTAGATGGGAGGGCATACAATGTGGTCGCAAGCACAAAAGAGTAACCAGCATAAATCTGAAAGACAAAGGCTTAGTGGGCTTCTTGTCACCTTTTCTGGGCAATCTAAGCTTTCTTCGTGCATTAAATTTAACCAACAACACCTTTCAAGATGAAATTCCTGCCCAATTCGGCCAGCTATTCAGACTTCAGATTCTGTCTTTGTCATGCAACTCAATAGAGGGTGAAATTCCGGCAAATCTATCCCGGTGCTCCAGTCTTGTGCAACTTTCTCTGAGCTACAACAAGCTAGTTGGGAGATTACCGCCGGCATTTGGTTTTTTGCGTAATCTTGAAACTCTTGCCATTCTCACGAACGACCTAACAGGAGCTATCCCTTCTTCCCTTGGAAATCTTACTTCCCTGACTTCACTTGCTGTAGCAGATAATCATTTGGTGGGGAATATTCCCGAAACCTTAGGACAGTTGAGAAATTTAAGGGTTTTTGAATTTGGTGGGAACGACTTATATGGAACTATCCCACCTTCGATTTATAATCTTTCCCAACTTAAGACCTTGTCCGTGATTGCTAATCAGCTGCATGGAAGTCTTCCTTCAGCATTAGGCCTCATGCTTCCTCATCTTCGGTATCTCTTGTTGGCTGATAACCAATTCACAGGAATGCTTCCAGCCTCAATAACAAATGCCTCTGATCTAACTACGATTGACATTGGAAACAACAGATTCAAAGGCAAAATAGCCTTTGATTTTGGAGGCCTGCCCAATCTCGTTGTCCTATTTGCGCCAGATAATAATTTTGGGAGTGGGGAACTGGATGAAATGCATTTTCTTAGTACCATGACAAACTGGAGCAATTTGGTTGGTGTGGACTTGGGGTCCAACCAATTAAAAGGGGTGTTGCCCAGCAACATTGGTAACCTGTCTCAATTCTTCCGTATACTGTCACTGGGTGATAATCATATATATGGAGGGATACCTTCAGTACTCGGTAATCTCGTCAGCCTATATAATTTAGTTCTAGAAGGTAATCAGCTCACGGGCAGCATCCCAAGTACGATTGGTAATCTTCAAAAGCTTCAGATGCTAGCCCTTGATTCCAATAAATTGTCAGGAAAAGTTCCTGACTCTTTAGGAAACCTCTCATTGATGGATAAGCTATATCTGGGCAGTAACATGTTGGACGGAACCATACCACCTTCTCTGGGTAACTGCCAAGGTTTGTTATTCTTGCAACTTTCTCAAAACAATCTTAGTGGTTTCATACCGAAAGAAATCTTTGGGATTTCTTCTCTATCAATTTATTTAGGTCTTTCTAACAATCATTTATCTGGAACCTTACCATTAGAGGTTGGCAACTTGGAAAATCTAGCTGAATTCGATGCCTCTGAAAATCTACTGTCAGGTGAACTTCCTGAAACCTTGGGCAGTTGTAGTAGCCTCGAAAGCCTTTCCCTTGCAGGTAACTTGTTCCAGGGTTCTATCCCAAAATTCTTAAGTTCTATGAGAGCTATTCAAATTCTTGACCTTTCTCGTAACAATTTCTCTGGGCAAATCCCCCACTTTTTGGAAGAACTTGCAATAAAGACCTTGAATTTGTCCTTCAATGATTTTGTGGGTGAGGTACCAACAAAAGGTGTTTTTGCAAATGCTAGTGCTATATCAGTCGTTGGGAACAGAAGACTTTGTGGAGGCATTTTCCAACTACAGCTACCAAACTGCCGCATCCTGAGAGACTCAAAGAAACATAAGAAGCCTCTCAGAGTCATCATACCCATAATAATTCCAACCAGCATTGTTTTCCTTGGAGTAATCCTGATCTCAATTTTCCGACAGCGCTCGTTGAAAAAGAGAAGCTATGAAACATGCTTATCGGGTGGATTATTCCTGAAACTCAACTACAAACAACTCTTACAAGCAACCAATGGTTTCTCTGCAGAGAATCTAGTTGGAGTTGGGAGTTTTGGCTCAGTGTATAAAGGCAACCTGAATGAAGAAAGAAACTTAACTGTGGCAGTTAAAGTATTTAATCTTCTCCACCACGGAGCCTTCAAGAGCTTTTGTGCTGAGTGTGAAGTATTGAGAAACATTCAGCATCGAAACCTTGTAAAGATCATAACTTCATGCTCGAGCCTAGATTTCCAGGGGAATGAATTTAAGGCTTTAGTCTACGAATTCATGCCCAATGGCAGTCTAGATAACTGGTTGCATTCGTGGGAAGAAGATCAGCAGAAGAAATCTCGTAGACCAAACCTTCTTCAAAGAATTAATGTTGCTATTGATGTGGCTTGTGCCCTTGATTACCTACATCACCATTGCCACGCAGAGATTGTTCACTGCGATCTCAAACCAGGCAATATTCTCCTTGACAATGATCTCACAGCTCATGTTGGAGATTTTGGGCTAGCCAAATTTCTTCAATCACCTCTTAATTTACAGGAGAGCAGCAGCGCTGGAATTAGAGGAACCATAGGATATGTGGCTCCAGGCAAGAAAGAACTTTCTTATAAACTGATTATTTAATAATATTAAGCTAAAAGTATGCAACATTATATAGGCCACGAAGTTCATTTTTTGGTAGCGATTGCTATGCTTGACATTGTCTAGTTGTTAGACTCTTGCCATCTGACAAAGTTTCGAAATATATGCAGAGTATGGCTTAGGTGCTGAGGTATCAACTTATGGAGATGTCTACAGCTTTGGGATTCTACTGCTGGAGATGGTGACAGGGAAGAGACCTACGCATGCTTTGTTCAGCGAAGGCCTTGATCTTCACAAGTTTGTTGAAATGGCAGTCCCAGACCGCGTGATGGACATCGTGGATCCCATACTTCTGCATAATGACCACGAAGCTCTAGCGAACATGGCTGAAGTTTTTTCTTCTTTGAAATCCATCAAGGATACTTTTAGCATGGCAGGACTCTGAAACAGCTGCTATAAACACTAGTCCTTCAATAAGTTGGATCATGTGCACATTTAGACAATGCGGGCTCTAATCATTTGTGACTTCTTGGTAACAATATTTTGAATCATTCTCTCTTGAGGCATTCATTTGAATCATTTGATGAACAATTAATGCAGATTCTCAGAATTGAAGCCAGGCATTCATGCATCATTCCTTGCTTCATTCCATGTTCAATACCTTCAATTGATGACAGTAGCGATTGGTCCAAAATTTCCATTGCTCTTTCAGGCATGGTAATTTTGACGAAGTTTTGCAAGTCAAATTGGCCAGCAAAAAAATCGATCCCCCCTTCCCTCTCTTCCTCCCCACAAAAAGAGGAAAAGAAAAGGCTTTTGTTGAACTTAGCATTGTTTACGTGCACAAATTTGAGCGATTCCCTGATTTTTACCGACTCCCTCGTAACAACATCTACATCCCAATCCATTCTTTCTCGAGGAGACTTTGATGAACAATCATCGCCTATTCTGATAATCAAAATCAAGCACTCGAGCATCACAATTCCAGCATCATAGTCTTTAGTCTTTACCTGACAGTAGTGATGGGTCCAAAATCTCAACTATTAGTTCAGGGAGGGCAATTTTGACAAAGTCATGCAAGTCACAATCACCAGCAAAATATCCATCAGCTGGCCTTCTTTCCGTGAATAATTCCGAGAGGATGACTCCGTATCAACTCTGTCTTTGTTTGGATTGCGATTTATTTATCAAAATACATTTGTTTACATCATCATTACAATTTCCAACGCACCTTTCTATCTTTCCAATTACCTTTTTATCTCACATACATCACATCACAAAAAGTGCTACAGTAAAAATATCTCTAATAATTCACAATCCAAACAAACCAAGATCTGTTTCCAATCAAGGAGTTTTTCAAATATTATAAAAATTTTTAAAAAAGAGTAGTCTAAATTTTTTTAATATTTAAAAAATATTTCAAAATATATTTTAAAAACTCTATTACTCTTAAATATTCCAAAATATTTTCTAAAAATATTCCAAAATATACTTTAAAAACTCTGTTACAGTAAAATTTTTAAAAAACACTCCCAAAAAAAGCTAATCCAAACGGAGTTTCACCCAAGTCATACTCTGCATTAAACAAGACCCGTGTCTTATTCCACCATTTGTCAAGACGAATAAAACCTATTTCTCATATATAGTTCTGAAACTTGCCTTTTTTTTTTTTTTTTGTGATGGGGTGTTTGTTGTGGGAGTGGGTGGGGGAAGCGGTGTTATGTTTGAATGTTGCGCTCTGAACTAGTCAAGCGTTTTTTTTTTTAAAGGATATTTGGTTGTGGGGTTTGGGGCCCTTGGGCTCGTCTGCTGGTAGCGGATGCTTCGCAACTTTGGCAAGAAAAGGGAAAACCGGAAGACGCCATTTATATCGGACATGGATAAAATTAGTAAAATAGTTTGGGAATGGCTATTGTAGCATATAATTCTATATGTGACCTTGAAACGCATTTATTAACCTCTATCATTTTTTTTTTAAAATTTTTTTTAGTGCAAGCGAGAGGTCTCGATCCGGAATCTCTCATTTACACTATCTTTCTTCGTATCACTCAATCCATCTCTCCCCCAACCTCAATCATGTTAATTACATGTATGCTTAACTAATTTACATGCATGCTTAACTAATTTTTAATATTATCGAAATGCCAATTATCGCGTCAAAATCAATTATCAAATAAAAGTTTGGATGATAACTAGATGTTGGATTTGTAGAAAAAACTGATTTTTTCAGCCGAATGATCAATTGCGGGCCGGTGAACACACTGACTGCTTGAGTACTCAAGATGCAAATCGGACAATTTGATATTGGTGCTAACTAGAAGTTGAATCTTTCTCTGGAGTTTGTGTCAATATTTCTTTCATCGCTAAAATGAAATGTTAATACTCATACAGAAGTTTTCCAGCTTTGGTTCTTGTACATGCACGTATTGCTGGCAGCCAAAGTTTTCCTTTTTAGAACTTTTACCCTTTTAAAAAACCGGAAGATGAAGTAAATGACTGACCACGTGGAATGTTGAAGTACTTATGTGTCATATACGCTAGCATAGATTTGATTTTTGAATCAAGCAATTATTCTGCTTCCTTAATTCTTAGGATAAGTGCCTGAAATGCATCAAATCTTCCCGAAAGAAACCGAATAAGGGCCAAAAAAGACAAGAAACAATTTAGTGTGGGTACCTGGCGGAGTATACCCAAGGGTGCCTTCTAGACTTACCAAGCTTGTTTCAAAAGTTGGAGCTGCAAGCATCCTTGCAAGACCAAAGTCACTAATGTAAGCACACATGTTGTCATCAAGAAGAATGTCACTAGGCTTCGGATCAAAGTGGACTATTGGATCCTGGCATTGGTTATGGAGATAATCTACAGCAGAAGCCACGTCGATTGCAATATTTGCCTCTGGAAAATGATTTAATTCCGTTGGGCATGGGCAAGGACGGTTGATCTGACAATCAGTTCCTGAACAGTGTAATATTTTTTTGAACGTTTTGTTACTCTACGTAAATTTCTTGTACGCTTTTATAACAGAAGTGTGATATGTTATTACTGCTCATATAGATATCATATGTAATAATAACATCTCTGTTGTTAAGTTTTACAAGTAATTCACGTAGAATTACGTCTTATTCAAAAAATATTACATTATTTCGACTAACAACCGTCCACGCCCGCATCCCCCAACTCGGCCTGATGCAGCTACTCTTCCAAACTCCCATTTGACATGAATTCTACAAAGAGAGCCAAGTAGTAGTTACCCTTCAGATTGAACTTTTGAGCAATAAGTATCTTCAAAATGTTCCTACGTCTAATCACTCTTGGTGCTTCGTACTCAGCAACAAAGCTTTTGTAAGTACTTCAGGTTAATGACTTTTACCGCAATATGTGTCTCTTCGCCATTGAGAAAGCCGTTCTAAAGAAAACCATAAATTCCTGATCCTACAAAGTTGGCTTCAGAAAATCCGTCAGTTGCCTTCCGAATATCTTCGAAAGTGAGTTTCAGTCGCCAGTATCCCTTGCTGATACAGCAACAACAGAATTGCTTTCTTCTTGACTTTCTCATATAACACAATGCAAAGATCGAGAGCAATATAAGAAAGCAAAGAACAATGCTGATTGTCGTTAGTCCTGCTAATGAAGTAGGGGATGTCTTTCTTGTTAAGGGACCTTGATTGGGGCAGGGTGGCAAGTTCAATTGAGATGCATCTCCACACGGATTATGGTTTCCTTGAAGAAAGAGAGCACTGGTGTCTGTAAAGAGGCAACGTTCCATCTTCAAAATCGTTGTAAGACAGATCCAAATATTTCACAGAACGTAATTGGACAGAAAATCTGGAATGCTTCCCTTAAAGTGGTTGCTTGAAAGATTAACAACCAAAATATCTTTCAAAGAACTCAAACTAGCAGGAATTTGTGCCTCGAAAGGTTGTTGCCTGCCAAGCTAAGACAGCGTAATCTCACACATTTGGTTATAGTACTTGGAATCTCACCCCGAGAGTTGATTTGCACTCACATCCAAGGCCACAAGACTCTCCATACTCTGAAATTTAATTTGATTGGGGCTGTAAAAAGAAATGTGAGACAAGTTGAGACTACGCAAGTTAACAGGTAAATTTCTTGGGTGAACACCACGCAGATTATTTAGTGCGAGATGCAGTATTTGCAAACTTTGAATGTCTCCTACACTCCAAGATATACTCCCATTGAACCCAAATACTATGGCTTATGAAGCATTCCAATGGGAGAAAGAATACTACAGCTTCAATAGATCATTCTCCAAGCAAAATATTACTCAACTAGTAAGCTTGGAGATTCCTGATGGGATGAAACCTCTTATTTCATTGAATCCCGGAATCGAAGTAATTAGTTTGGTTGAAAATTAGATATCGGATAGGGTATAATTTGTTAGTAATTTTATTATTAATTTCCCCTTCTATCCCTGATAAATAGTGTGCTAATTGCTGATATTTACTCATATTTGGTATCTGGATTTAATTTCAGGAATGAAGCAGAAAATCATCAAAAAGGAAGGACTTTATGGAAAATAGGGAGACTTCTAAGGGCTTCAATTCTTGGGCCCTTGAATTGGTGGGGGACCACAAGCTAGTGGAAAGCATCTAGTCATTTGGGCTCTTAAAAGAAAGCTACGGGAAAGAGACTTGGAACAAGAAGTACTTGGAGGGCTTTGTCCACATGTGTGGGGACCACCTAGATAGCCTTTAGTCATCTTCCTCTTGTTGCTTAAATAGGGATAACGTAGAGTAGCAGGGACATCTCTAGTTTTAGTTTAGTTTTAGTTTCTTTTCTTTCTTTCCTTAGACTGGCCTCTGACACACGCCAGGTGTTCGACAATATTTCCCAACGGGGAGATTTTCTCATGAGGCGTGGTTAAACTTTTCTAGTCAAGGGGACAACTGACGATTTGGTTCGACAACTACTATGAGATCAAATCTGTTTTAATTATTTTCTTCATTTATTGGTATTTATATGTTCCTTGATTTTAATTGCTATGGCCTTGTGTATGATTGATTAGTGCGCAATAATTAATTATTCATATAGGCTATTTTTGCTAAATAGGGGTAATTGAATCCGTAATTGTTCGTTATCTCTACCTCAGTAGCAACTGGCGTAATTGGGTTTATGTCAGGGGAGCATATGATCTAATTTAAACAAACCCTCGTAGCGTGTTTGTTGGTTAGGATTGGGCCTTTCTAATTATTAATGCAATCTAGAAATTAAATCCTACGGTCGTACCTAGGGTTATTTTTGGGTTAGAGAAATAGCTAACGGTCGTACCTTAGCTATCGAGAAATTAAGGAAGGGTTGGTTGTTTATCGCGTGCATGACAACTATAACTAATCTATTGCTGAATGTTGGAATTATTTCTGCATCAATGATCAGTGCATGAACCATTTCTAATGTGTACCCCTGGCTAGAGTTTCCCCAATCATTTCTTTTAATTAATTATTTTCTGCAGTTAATTTATTTAGTTAGCATTTAATCCAAAACCCCCCATACTTTGGACTCTAGAAGAAACGAATTATCCCCAATCCCTGTGGATTCGACCCTACTCACCGCTATATACAAAATCTGTATTTTTCTCGAGTAGGTATTTATTATTGCACAGGTTCGGCACCTGTCAATTTTTGGCGCCGTTGCCGGGGACTGGTGCCAGGTTAATTTGTTTCTTTTTGAGTTCATCTTTTTCTTATTTTTCTTATTTATTTTTCTCTTATTTTTTTTATATAGTTTATGGCTTCTAACACTCCGTATTTTGGTGATATAATGGATTTTGTTTCCGGGGAAGGCGATGAAACTAGTTTTTTCGCTAAGTTTGCATATTCAGAGGCACTAAACTCTATTAGAGAAAGAATGGCTGCTGCAACCTGTAAAATTTGTTATGCCAGGGATCATTCAACCGGTATGTGCCCCGAATATCAAGATAATCTGAGTGTCCCACTTAATAATTATGGAGATTTTTCACCCTGGTCTCAAACGTGGTATAACCCTAATCCAAACGGGTATGATCAAGGATGGTGGGATAACTCTAGCTATAATTATACAACAGGGCCAATGAATTTTCAGCAGTATGAGTCTCAAGAATCATCATCTATGTCAGGTATGTCTCTTGAAGAAATAGTTGAATCACTAGCTATTAATACATATCAATTCCAACAGGAGACACAAAGGAGAAATGAAATGATGAAGGAGGCAATGAGTAATCTGGAAGATCAAATGTGTCTATTGACATTCAGAATAAATCGATTGGCTTCTCAATTTGAAGAATTACCCTCGAAAATCATTGTTGATTTTGAAGAAAATGAGAGCGCAATTTGCCTGACTAGTGATGACGAGCTGCAAGATTTTCAAGAAGAGAGATGTACAAATGCAGTTGAAAAAGAAGCTGAAAATGAAAAAAGGAAACCCCAACCGCAACCCATTCAAGTGACAGAATCCAGTGAAGAATCATCAAATGTGGTGACACCACCTCCATTCCCTAACCCGCATTTTCTTAACTCTTACTCCATGATTTCTGTTAATGAGATTGATTTTGTTATACCGGAAGTTCTTGAGTCTCATGGCAGGAATGAGTTAAGAGTAGCTATGGTCAAATATCTTGAACCGTCGAAGGCTCTTGATGGAGGAGTGGATGAAGAATTGCGATCAATGCTTGATTACTTGGCGCCATCAACTAGTTCATGGAAGACCGTAGCTCGTGTGCTCAAAGATTACTCCATCTATGAGGGCTATCAGGACTATGTAGAGGATGAAGCAATGAGACGAGCCACAAGATTTTATCCTCCGTGAACAAAACATGATAATGTCTAGCCAAAGACATTAAAGAAAGGCGCTCATTGGGAGGCAACCCAATTGTTTCTTTTAATTGTTTGTTTGATTTCGTGTCTTAGTTTAAATCTATTTTCCTTGAATTTGACTGATTTTGGGTGTTAATTTTCGTTTTTGCTGTTATGTAGGTGGCATTTCCTCTTGACGCGGCCGCGTGATGAAGTGCAGGAAGGGGTCAAGATTCAAAAAAACAAAAAAAAAAAACGCGACTCAAAGTCGCGTTTACCTGCACAGTCGCGTTTCCATTTCTGCAAGTTTTGTGCAGAAAACGCGACTTAGAAAACGCGAGTTCGAGGCGCGTTTTCAGTCGCGTTTTCATTCCTGCAAGTTTTGTGCAGGAAACGCGACACATAAAACGCGAGTTGAAGGCGCGTTTTCAATCGCGTTTTCTGTGTCCCAATAAAGGCTTCAGAAACGCAGGCTTTGGAGGCTCGGATAGTCAATGTTGACACGAATGTCGCCGGCATGGCACAGAATATGGCACAGAATATAGCGGCATTTATGCAGCATGCCGGGTTCCCTCCTCAGTTTCCGTCTAACCCTCCCATGTTCTGACGACTGCAGGGAAGTACCGTTGCCCTTCTCCTTTTTCTGCTTTTTCATTTTCACATTGAGGGCAATGTGTGACTTAGGTGTGGGGGGAATCTCGAATGGTCAGTTTGGGTGCTACATGTTTCCAGTTTTTTATTTTTGGGGTGTTTTTCCTATGTTTTTAGTTTAAGTGTTTTCTGTTTTAGGTGTTGCTCCTTTATCCCTTTTGGGTGATTTTCCCTTACTTCTATATTGGTGAATATTTTTTGCAGCTCACTTTTTCTTGTTAGTTGTGGTTTGTACTATGAGTTGAGTTACAGTGGCAAGTAAAAGCATGCTTTCTTGGTGAATACTTTGAGTTTAATGACGTGGTGCAATTTATGGCTAACTTGTTTAGGCAATATAAATATTTTGCTGGCACTGTTGTGTAGTTTGGTCTCCTGTTTACCTTAGTTCTCCATATTTGGGACATGACGCAGGCTATGATCAGTAATTATTTGATATTTTGGTGTTTATTGGTGAATAACGTATGGCTATACTCCACTAGTGTCGCCACCCAGTAACCGGGAGTTTTCACCACAAGTGTTGGCTCTCGCGTCAAAAAGTGGCGATATCTATGAGTAAGTGGTCTTGGAGTTGTGAAAAATTGAGTAACTGGGCTCTTTCATCTAAAAATGTTAGAATTCACGTCAAAAGACTTGAATAGCTTGGGACTCAGCCTTATTCGTGTAAAAAAAAAAAAAAAAAAAAAGAGAGAAGAAAAAGAAAAAAAAAGGGAAGGAAACAAAACAGAAAAGAAAAAAAAAAGAGACAATCAGATGTGGAGAATATGTGAGTTCATGATCATGTTAGCCTGCCGATCCTTGGTTCGTATTGTTGAGATTTTGGTTGCCAGTGGACTTAATTATTGACTGTTGCTAGTTAGTATTTGGATTCTCTAAGCGAAGTAGCCATGAATTGGACAGGTCTATGAATTTAGGAGCTAACCGGGAGAGACATGTCTTGACACTTAGTCACTAGATCTTGATTTTTGGTATAAGCACAGCTGGCTATGATAATGAGAAAGCTAGCCATTGTTGAGTTGAATTTTCCCATGCTTGAGGGCAAGCATGATTCAGGTGTGGGGGGAATTGATAGGGTATAATTTGTTAGTAATTTTATTATTAATTTCCCCTTCTATCCCTGATAAATAGTGTGCTAATTGCTGATATTTACTCATATTAGGTATCTGGATTTAATTTCAGGAATGAAGCAGAAAATCATCAAAAAGGAAGGACTTTATGGAAAATAGGGAGACTTCTAAAGGTTTCAATTCTTGGGCCCTTGAATTGGTGGGGGACCACAAGCTAGTGGAAAGCATCTAGTCATTTGGGCTCTTAAAAGAAAGTTACGGGAAAGAGACTTGGAACAAGAAGTACTTGGAGGGCTTTGTCCACATGTGTGGGGACCACCTAGATAGCCTTTAGTCATCTTCCTCTTGTTGCTTAAATAGGGATAACGTAGAGTAGCAGGGACATCTCTAGTTTTAGTTTAGTTTTAGTTTCTTTTCTTTCTTTCCTTAGACTGGCCTCTGACACACGCCAGGTGTTCGACAATATTCCCCAACGGGGAGATTTTCTCATGAGGCGTGGTTAAGCTTTTCTAGTCAAGGGGACAACTGACGATTTGGTTCGACAACTACTGTGAGATCAAATCTGTTTTAATTATTTTCTTCATTTATTGGTATTTATATGTTCCTTGATTTTAATTGCTATGGCCTTGTGTATGATTGATTAGTGCGCAATAATTAATTATTCATATAGGCTATTTTTATTAAATAGGGGTAATTGAATCCGTAATTGTTCTTTATCTCTACCTCAGTAGCAACTGGCGTAATTGGATTTATGTCAGGGGAGCATATGATCTAATTTAAACAAACCCTCGTAGCGTGTTTGTTGGTTAGGATTGGGCCTTTCTAATTATTAATGCAATCTAGAAATTAAATTCTACGGTCGTACCTATGGTTATTTTTGGGTTAGAGAAATAGCTAACGGTCGTACCTTAGCTATCGAGAAATTAAGGAAGGGTTGGTTGTTTATCGCGTGCATGACAACTATAACTAATCTATTGCTGAATGTTGGAATTATTTCTGCATCAATGATCAGTGCATGAACCATTTCTAATGTGTACCCCTGACTAGAGTTTCCCCAATCATTTCTTTTAATTAATTATTTTCTGCAGTTAATTTATTTAGTTAGCATTTAATCCAAAACCCCCCATAGTTTAGACTCTAGAAGAAACGAATTATCCCCAATCCCTGTAGATTCGACCCTACTCACCGCTATATATAAAATCTGTATTTTTCTCGAGTAGGTATTTATTATTGTACAGGTTCGGCACCTGTCATCGGCTCTGCTAAATGTCCTCTAAGGGGATTGTAGCTAAGAACCAAGGATTGTAAATTAGTGCAATTTGTTAAGGAAGTCAGGATAGCCAAAGTGGACTCTAGATTATTATCACCATCAGCGAAGCCTCTTAGCCTAGTTAGGCTTCCTAAATTAGTGGGCAGATGGCCTGTAAAGTAATTGTTAGTGCATTCCAGCAAGAAGAGAAGAGACTCATTAAGTAATGTAGAGGGTAAAGGACCGATAAAAGAATTTGCAGCAACACCTAAAGCTTGAAGACGCTGTAATGTGATTCCTAAATCAGGTGGAAGGCCTCCTTCAAGCTGGTTTACTGATAGGCCTGAACGCACTAAAAGTGGGAAGGTTGTAAATCGAGGATCGAACAATACCAAAGAGCGAGCTTTGCTTCAAGCAGTAGTTCTTCAATTGCACAAGCCGGCCTAGATCCTGGGGAATACTCCCTTCCAGATTGTCATATCTCAGAACAAAGTTGTCCAGAGATGAAAGATTTGCCAGAAAAGGTGGAATACTTCCTGTCAGATTGTTTCTTGATGAGTCAGCGGGTACAAGGTTCTGACCTGAGCCCAGCTGAGAAGGCATTCTGCCAATCAGTTCATTACAAGAAGGATCAAGTTGCTGAAGGTGAGATAACATTTTGTTATGGTGGTAGGAATTGTAGATTCTAGACAGTCAATGGCTGAGGTTGTTATGGGGAAGACGGAATATATGGTAGGCCCATTTCAGTGGTCTGTCCATGAAATCCATATATGTCACCAAGAGAGATCCATGTAAGGAATGTCAGATTGGCAATAAAGGGCGAAATAGATCCTGCCAATCTTCTAGACAGCAAGTCTAACATCCTTACTCTTTGGTCCTGACTGCAAGGAACCCCTCGCTATTCACAAATATAAATAGAATCATTCCACGAATCCCAGATCTTATATGGATCTTCAGTTACCGTAGCCTTAACAGCGCAACGCAAGAAGATCCGATTCATTGTCAAAGGCTGCGGCATCTACTGGCTTCACTAAGCTTGTGAGCCCCAGAAGGATGATGGCAGGGAGACAAGGCCAAATAGCTGTAACAGTCATTTGAAGAAGAAGCCATATATCCTCACTCTTCTTGAACTCTTAACATCTATGTGCGGATAAACCAAAGCCTACCCGCTGCAGTGGTAGTGGTACTACTATCCATAGAAAGTTGAACCGATCACAATACCCAAGGTGTAAGTTATCTCGCTGAAATGATCAAATGGTCCTAAGCTAGCACGAACCATGGTGTAATCCTAAGCTAACGGGTCTTGGACATATGGCAACAGTAAAACGTGGAAGCGCAAATTGCAACTTTACCGAAATGAAGTATTTTTTTTATCTTTTCCGGCACATTAATTAATTAGTATTTGAAATTCTTGTTTTACGTACTTCTCTCAAATATTCTTAATTGTTGTTTGTACTTTTTTCAAGTATTCTTATTTTCTAGCCCTGCACGTAGCTCGGTCAGTCATATATATAGTTCTTTTTAAGGTATTGACTAGTGTTCGAGTTTTGTGATTATTGTGTTTAGAGTGGGTTGAGACGTCCTCTTTCGAGTCACGGGAAATTAGTTGAGTCCAAGGTCCAGATACTTCTTTTGTCGTAAAAAAAAAAAAAAAAGTATACTTCTTTCAAGTATCCATGGTCTAGTTAACGTTTTGAGCTTGAGATGCCGGCAAAATCCAACTACGAAAGACAGAACAGTTGCATCTGTCGTAAAAGTAATTAAAAAGCTATTTTTGGAATGCAAGAGTCGACTTTAAACATGTTGCTTATTTGGCAGTAGAACACTAGCCGGTAAATTAGGCTTTGTTTGGATTGCAACTTTTCGTCGAAAAATTACGTTATTTTTCGTGACCACATTTCCCTATTATCTTTTTTCCTCACATACATTAAATCGCTACAGTAATTTTTTTATGAAAAATCATGCAAAATGCAATCTAAACGCAACCTAATGTTGTGTGTGGATTCTGTATGTTATTTTGCTGCGGTCTACCAAGCTCGTTTAAATTAAAAAAGCTCACACAGCATTTTGTTTGGGAGGGAAGTATTTATCAGAGATGTCTTTTTTTTTTTTTTGGCAGTTAATGAATTCGACAACACTAGCGAGGGATGCAAAATGGCTCAATTACATTCTAACAAATCATGCTGTTACTACTAAGGTTGATACGGTTCTCGACCTTCAACGCCTATTTTCAACATAAAAGTGCAATTTGAAGATCAACGCCTATTTTCCTAATATGCCTCCACATTAGAACCGACAAGAGTGGGGGGAAAAGGATCAAGAAGCTGCCTCCTCTGTCCTTTGTGTCTTCTTCTCTCTCTAACGTTTTGAGGGCTTTTGAGATTCCCAAACAAATATGGCGTCTCTATGGCGGGCCGCGACGGGCTCGGCGGGCCAATCCAACGAAGGGTACGACGGCGTCGAGTTCTGGTCCAACCCGGAGCGAACCGGCTGGCTTTTAAAACAAGGGGAGTATATCAAGACCTGGCGACGCCGTTGGTTCGTTCTCAAACAGGGCAAGCTCTTCTGGTTCAAGGAGTCCACCGTCACCCGCGGCTCACAGCCACGCGGCGTCATCCCGGTGGCCACTTGCCTCACTGTCAAGGGAGCTGAAGATGTGCTTAACAAGCAGAACGCCTTCGAGCTCTCTACCCGCTCCGAGACCATGTACTTCATCGCTGATTCCGAGAAAGAAAAGGAGGATTGGATCAACTCCATCGGACGATCCATAGTCCAGCACTCCAGGTCCGTTACTGATAACGAGATCGTTGATTATGACAGCAACAGTAAATAATCGATTGAGATGAGTACCGAGTCAAATCAAATTTACAGAAGAAAAGCTTTCTTCTTTCTTCTTTCTGTTGCAAGTGTGCATTTTGGTTTCCTAAAAAAGGGTGGATTTTTGTTGTGTACTCTGCTGAGTGTGCAATTGTGGATATGGATATATTGCATGATGAACAATGTACTGCAGCAGTAAGTACTTTGTTTTGTGATCTTTTGTTTGAAGTTAAATATTTTACTTCTATGTATATTTGCGCCTGTTAGGGTTTGGTAATTAGTTGCTTGCGGGAGATTTAATGGTAACTGTTAAAAGGTAGTTTTGAGGAACTTTTTGGTTTTGCTGATGATTCTTTTGTATACAACTGTTTTGGAATGTCAGAGATAGCTTGATGGATGAATGAGAGTCTCTATGTAGAGATCTTCTTCACTTTTAGCTTAATATGGAGGTAATCGGATTTGGTAATCAGTGGGTTGGAAGGGCAGTCTGTGTGTGGCTTCGTGGTATCCGAAGGTATGTATAATGCCTAAAGCTAGACTTTTATAAAGACTCTGGCTTCATGGAATTGAGATATAGAAGTGAACTGTACCTGAAAGAACTTGATAAGGGGTTGGATATCCCTGTTTCATGCTGCTGGAAAAGGTTCTTTCTTGCCTTTTGCAGTTTGTTTAATTCCACCAAATTGGTAAGGTTCATTGTGGGTTCTTATCAGACTCTGAAATGTGCTCGCTCTAGTAACTTGTACCAGGGATAGCACCACATTCGCTTATTTTGAGTTTCTTAATTACTTAAGCTTGCCACAGTGTAAAGCATTTATATCTCTATTCCATGCTGCCGGAATAAGTTCACTCCTGCCTTTTGCAGTTTGTTTAACTCCACCAAATTGATTAGGTTCATTATGTCTTGTTCTCGACTCCTGAAATGTGCTCTAGTAACTCGTACCTGGGATTACACCCCATTCACTTACCTTGACTTTCTTAGTTACTTAAGCTTGCCACACTGTTAAGTGTAAACCATGCATGGGCTTTGCTGATGTTATATGTGGTTACTCAATGTAATAGAGTCCAACTGGACTTTATATAAGCAGTTATGAAGAGTTAAAAATGGAATCCATCTGCTGGTCTATTTTTACACTATCTCCAATAGCTGAATCATGTGAGTAAAATCCCCCCCCCCCCGAGGCGGGGTTTTTCTCATTTGTTTTCTCCAATTGGATGCTCTGCAAAAAAATTTTGGTAATTTGATACATGTGTAATTTTTTTAACAAATAAGCAAGACTACCTTTCTTCTGTGAGTATGAAGTAGGACTTGGTCAATAGTTGGCGTCTGCAAAGATGTTGAGCACCCAAGCAAATGGACAAATGCTAATATTCCAGGAAACTTCCTTATGCTGTTGCTTATCTACTATTTATTCTTCAAACGGTGTGATTTTTGGTAAGCAGCATTAATCTGAAATTGCATTGCCTTTTGGATTTCTGATCAACGTTACCATATGTTGAGGAAGCCATCATGAGCAGTAATTTTTCTTTCTTTGTTTGATTTCCTGCAAGGAATTAGAGGAGGTGGATGCTTTCAGAAATAATTTATTCTAGATTATGATCTTTCGTTGTTTTTTCAGTTGCTTAAGTTGCTTTAGTTACGGCATGGAACACGTTGTCAGAATCATCATGCATCTAAAGATTGTTAATGGAAGTTAAGTGGCAAGCCTGTAAAAAGTTTGCAAATAGGGTGAGGGAAGTTCCCATAAAATAGTGGAATGCCCTCAGTAAAGAAGTATTGGAAGGAAAAAATGGAAGCTTTAAACTCTTTTGTTTTGATTGTTTGGTAGAGTCTATTGACATCCACTTTGTGCAAAGATGCCCAATTGGAACTCTATCGAAGCAGTTGTTTTGGATGGGAAATTGTGTTCTCCTGAGTTTTCCTGAAACTCAGTTGCTTTCCTTACATTGGCACCCTTAATTATTGTGGAGATCTGAATTGGAAAATGCATTATATCAACTCATGTGATTGATTACAGGTTGGTTTAATAATCAGATGAGCCGTACTTGCTGATAAAATCGTGTTAAGTGCTTCTCGTGCGAGTAGTTACAGGTTTCTGCTATCAAGGCAATTGTTTGATAGTTGAATGACTTTCCGACTATCTGCATAGAAATTACCATAAAATAACAAAGATGGAAATTCTTTGATAGTACCGTAACATGTTGTCGTGGAAAACAGGCATGTAATTAGCTACTTGTGGCATGGCTTAATCACCATCCATGTGCACTTTTGGAAGAGATGAAGTAGTTGACCCATTTTTGCCATCTTGTTTAGACGATGTGTTCAAATTAGTGAATCACTTTCACGAAGAGCACTACTTAGTGGGATTAAATACACATGGATGGTAAGCTTCTAACTTCAACGGGTGATGCAATGTTTAAAGGGCAAACTTGCACCAGCTCAGAAGTTAAGCAAGAAGAAGAGATGGTGCAGCTGACTGCAGTCCTGTCATTTGCTCGTTTACACACCAATGCTGTGAATTATATCAGCCATGATTTAGACTGTTCGACATTGTTATGGGAGATGAAATTTACGAAATTGGTCAGGCCAGGCTGATCGAACTTGCGTCAAGCTGCATATGTGCTACGAAAGACAGGTAAGTGGCCACATAAAACTTCTTTTAACTCCTTGTTAATTAGCCAGTGAAAACGGGATTTAGACGTAGCTTGGTGGTTAAAGATTCCTTCCTCTTTCCACTCTTGCCAGCTTTTTCAGCCCATCTATTTCCTTCTCAAAAACAGGAAAATACCACACACCCAGCAAAAAGAAAAAAGACATAAACGAGGTTCAGCTTTGCGGATACCCATATAAATATGGTGTCATTCATTAGATTTAGAACGTTAGAGAACTGATAATGCGATTCTCATGGAGACTATAATGACATTTTTCTGTTAGTTTGACTCTGTTCTCAGGCTGGCCCCAATTGGATTGCATTTTTCATAAAAAAAAATCATTATAGCGATTTGATATATATAAGGAAAAAAAGGTAATAGGAAAATGTGATTACGAAAAATGACGCAATTTTTCGACAGAAAATGACAATCCAAATAGGGATATTTCGGGTTTGTTTGGATTGTGAATTATTTGAGATATTTTTACTGTAGCACTTTTTGTGATGTGATGTATGTGAGATAAAAAGGTAATTGGGAAGATAAAAAGGTGCGTTAGAAATTGTAATGATGATGTAAACAGATATAATTTGAGCAACAAAGGTAGCTTCTCTTCTTAAAGTCATCACATCTACTGAAGTTTCTTGTAGCCGGTCAAGCAGAGCAGAACTAAAACCTAGTACTAGTAGATAGAATGAGTAATCCAGTTCAGATATGAACCGTGACTTTGAAGATTTTCCCGCCATTGCCTCCATTGGCCATGTCAAGTGTGAGCGAAAACTTGCACAAGGGACTGACACAAAGGCTTTAGTAGAGTAAGACTGCATGTTAAGGAAGACGTAAAAGCAGAGGTCGACAGTTGAGAAATAACTGAATGATGCGGCGGCCAAAGCAAACAAATCAAAATTCCACAGTCCGGTCGGTTAAATAGGAAAAATTATATGCCCTAACCGTATTCTGGCATAATCTGCAGTAGCCCTCAAAAAGAAGGAAGCATCACGTGTACGGACACAAGAAAATCAGGGAGAAGATATTTGCCGCTGAAGATTTGAGAAGTGGGAAAGGAAATCGAGCTTGGAATTTACCTCACCGGCCAGAACCGCTATCTGTTTATTGCAGAAAGCTCAACTTAGCATGAGAGATAAATAAATCTACAGAGACTGCTTCTGACCATAGGCAACAAAGCTCGCAGCCATTCTCCGGCATCAGACAAATTTATTGCCCAAAGCCTCCACTCAGCATCAGCTTCCCAAAATCTTAACACCAGGTTCACAACCTTGCGCCTTGACGAAAATCATTCTACCTGTCCCATACTATATTTTTTTCCTTCCTCGGCCTAATAGGGTGGACAATTAATTGTCCAGATCTCGACTTACAAATAAGGAAAAATGGGGTAAAATTGAAGGGATGAGTGAATAAAATAGTAGAAATTGCAGTCCATACTCCATAGCTTAGAGAACGCTGAAAAAGACAGTGGCAACAACAAAGTAATCAAGGTAATGAAATTGCATGAGAGATGATGAGAGCGTAACTGCAAAAGCCACATGTAAGCTCAGAATTACACAACAAAATGGAAAACCAATTAAAATCCGTCATCTGCTCAGCCTAGAGACTCGTCAATCTCAATCTTAACAACCTCGCCGTCGTCGTATCGATCTTTCCTGGGAGGCGACGGAGGTACAGCAACCCTAGGTGGTCCTCTCCCTTTCTTCTTGTTCTTTGGCCTCGCCTACGGACACAGTATTTCCATATTCGAGAAAGTAAATAACTCCTGTTGAAAATATAAATAAGGAAATATAAATTAGTTCACTTACGTTTCCAAAGGAGTGATTGAAGCGTTTGCCTTTTGCAGTCTTTTTGTCTCCTCTTCCACAATAAACTGAGAGGCCAAGAAAATAATTCAATTACTTTAGCAACTGAAGAAATAGACGCATGTGAGATCGAGTTCTTTTTTTCTTTTCCTTTTGGGGTGAAGGATTAGGAGATATAATTAATTGCTACTTACTGAAAGGGAGTGTTGAAGAGGCGGGTGAGGAGAGTGAGAGTGAAGTTGAGAGGGAGGAGGAGGAAGAAGAAGGCAGGGATTGAGGACGAGACAAGGAAGGAGATAGAGGAAAACACAAGGCCGTTTGAGAGGCTGCCATTGGGACTGCTCCAGCTAACAGAGACGCCATTGTTGATGCAGCGCTGAAGAAGATGAAAGATTGCAGACAATCCCTCCGTACTGGCCACTTAAAATTAAAACCATTAACTTTCGGATAAAATGCCGTCAAGTCAAGAGGATGAAGTGTCTTTTTTTTTTTTTTTTTTTTTAATTTCTAGTTCAGATTTTGGGCTTGTTTAGATTGTTTACTTTGTGGGCGGTCTTTGATGCTCGATGATGATGGATGGTCCTAGGGCCCAACTCCTGATGCTTGGGAGAAACGGGCAACCGTTTGATCATCAAAATGAAAGCGTTGCTTGCCCCCTCCCGGTGGTGCCCTTCAATAATATTAATGATTCAATTAACAAAGATTTCCCGCAAGGATTTGATTATGTTAACAATACGCTTGTTGATGATTCTTTGTTTTTCTTTCCAAGTTCAAACCTCCTCCTACTTTTTCCAGCCCGTAAGCAACATTACATCACTTGAGTTCTTTGTGAAACATGCACTTTTCTGAGCTTCACAACGAGACCAAGAGTTCCAAGTCCTAACAAGGAAGGAAGTTGGGCTTTACTTAAAAGAGACTACAAATTTATAATGCTCCATCAGAGGCTTCGGAGGATACAGGTGCCTAATTCCAGTTCTACAGGTTTTTCAGTAAATTGCAACATACAACAATGATGGAACCCATGACTCACAGAAAATGTTTTTTTTTCAGCCCCACGGGGGATTTTATAGTACAGACACCACTATATTCCTTCAGTAACTCTACAGTCCCAAGTGATTCAACTTTCCACCTGCAATATCGACCTTTTTCTCAGTACAGGGGTGGGAAATGAACTCTGATTGGGTTTGATTTCTTGTTCTCTATCCACAAATGCAGACTCTGCCAACTCAATGGCGCGAGCAAGACCGGCAACTTTGTTTTCACACTCCATCTGCTCATCCTCAGGAGTACTATCAGCTACAATTCCAGCTCCAGCTTGGAGGTGAGCAACCCATTCCTGACGTTTGTTGGAACCTTGGTATGAATACATTGTGTCATAGCGGACTCCAGTTGGGAATACAATTGTCCTGAGAGCCAAAGCAATGTCCATGTCGCCAGAAAATGAGATACCGCCAAATCCACCACTGTAAGGTCCCCGCCTCGCCACTTCTAATTGATCAATCAGTTCCATGGCCTTCACCTGTGAGACATTGCACATGCTGGTTAGAGGAAACCGGGAAACAACTTTATGCAACAAAGCTTGGAGAGATGTTTAAGTTCGCATGAGGATTTCTAGTGCTGGATGTTGTTATTATGCTTGAGACATGATCCATCAGTTACGTAAAAAGCCACAAAAGGCAATGACACTATTTTGAATATTCAACTTCAATTTTATTTCCTTGTATATGAGAAAACTTCCAAATTTCAGATTTTAAAGCTGGAATGTATGTTAATCAGAAGGCAAGGCATGTCTCCAGTTTAAATAAAAAAAGAATGACACTTCCAAGTTTAGCTTAGTTTACAAGGCATCTCTTTCTCCTCAATTTCTCATTCGTATTGGCAGAGAGAGAGAAAGAGAGACCTACATTTGCAGTCCCACAGCATGGCAAAAATAGAAGCACACCAGAACACTAAACTATCACCTTACTATTAGGATGTCAAATTTCAAGGTTACCATACCATATCTAATTTTAGATTTCTTGATTGTTCTTTCTGGCCCTTAGGTGAAATGACTAAATCATTTGGAAATTTTTTGCTAGTAATTCAATTTAAAAATACATTGGGCACAAAGTAAGGATATAATACTAACTTTTGGTGCTCCACTAACTGTACCAACAGGAAGTGCAGCACGCAGTGCATCCCAGCAAGTAAGATGATCAAGCAACTCCCCTGTGACCTGTAATAATGTCCCAATGGTTTTAAACAAAATGGTTACTCAAATAAAGCCTTCTTCAACTCTCATGAGTTTATGAAGGTGTTATGAGGCCAAGACATTTAAAGCTACTGAAATGAAACTTCTACCCGCAGGAAAACTGGCAACTCTCTAGTATGAAAACTAAACTATATTGTCCATACTATGTAATTACTGCAACAGGGATGAACAATTTTATTTGAAAAACTGATAGTCAACAAGGCTTTATGATGATATTCTCACCGTGGAGCTTATGTGCATCACATGGGAGTACCGCTCAACAGTCATAAGTTTTTCAACATTTACAGAACCTGGCTTCGAGACCTACATTTGACAAATCTTATAATGTTACTTATGACAGTGTAGAGAAAGCATAGAAAAATATGGAAGATCCAACATACGTTTTCTGAAAAGTCTGCAATAGATACCATATGTTTATGGCAGGGAGCAGATCATACTTACAAACTCCAAAATATAAACATTAATAACAAAAATGAAAGAAAATTTTTTACAAGAGACTAAAGTAAGTCAGTAAAACCTTTCCCACATCATTACGGCCCAAATCGACCAGCATTATATGTTCTGCACATTGCTTTTTATCTTTTAAAAGCTGCAGCTCCTGCATCTCATCTTCATGAGGTGTCTTCCCTCTTCTTGTAGTTCCAGCCAATGGTCGATTAACAACCCTTTTCTGTCAATAACATTGATACATCCACATTAATTCTGTATCAAGAGCTCTATACTCAAGGCCAAAGTTTAATGATATACCTTCTTGACACGAGTAAGAATTTCTGGGCTTGAAGCAACATGAATACTTCCTCTAGCCTGATCAAATAATGAAGACACCATAGTTGGAAAACTTGCTTCAGACAATTAAGAGAATGGATGTTCTTTGTATTAATAGAAGTACTAACCTGCAAGTAAGCCATGTAGGGACTTGGATTTATTACTCTCAGTGCTCTGTAGACTTCAAATGGATCAGCAAATGTTCTCTTCTCAAAGCGCTGACTTAAAACAATCTGAAAAATATCTCCAGCAAGGATATGCTCCTTTGCCTGTATGACAGCTTTCTTGTACTCTTCTCTTGTCATGTTACTCTTGTTCAGAGAGAGTCCAAAATTGTTAGTCCACAATTCAACAGATCCTGCTGATAGCATTGGACTGAAAATGGAAATTTAATATGTTATGATACAGAAGATGTAAAATCAAAATTGAACCAAGAAAATGTTATGATACAGAAGATTCAAACAGTAACTTACGGATCAATATTTTGTACTTTTGACATTAGTCTTTCCAAGCGTTTCATACCACTAGTGTAAGCCTTCTCTCTTGATGGATACTGATCTAACTGCACCCAGTGGATAACATATGCTTTCTGCATGAACAAGAAGGATTCTTAATAATCACTCAGGAAGAATTTCCGAAACAAATGCAATTGGGTCAGCCCTGAGAGAGAGATCACAGTGACCATAACTAATATATAAGGGTAAAAGCTATTTTCCGTCAATCTAGATAAGAGGCTAAGACAAGCTGGTTCATGTTCAAGAATTACAAGGAACTATTAAGGGAGGATAAAAATAGTGGTTAGTGACCTCCCACGTTCAATAAAGATTCCATGATATAACAGCTATTAAGATGAAACTCACTAAAGCTTAGATTGTGCATTAATACATTATCATAGATCTTATCAAATTGTCTTTACTACCATAAAGCTGACTGAACTCAGCTAACAAAACAATGTGAACAATCAAGTTTAGACCTCCTTATATAGGTAATTGATTAACTTGTACATTCCATTCACTGTCTGGACTCATTATACAGCACAAAAACTGAAAGAATTAGACAAACACAGAAAGGCATGCACATGCAGAAAGTGATACAAGAATACCTTCTCTACATGATCAAATACTATCACATCATCATACAGCCCCAGATGAATGTCAGCAAGGCTCCGATCATCGCGTGGCGCCTGAGAGAATGGCAGCTTCTTCTTCTCAAGGTACCTAACAGTGTCGTAAGAAAAATAACCAACCCATCCACCTGCGCATGATGCCCAAAGAACTCGTAATTAAGTATACAAGAAAAGTTGTAAACCTAGCAATACAGTCTCCACTTTTATTTCTGTTCACCTCTCAAGTAAGAGCCTACCATACAATTTTTCACAGCAAATTCGTTTCAAACATTGACTTTATGTCTAAAATGCAGTAACTCTATCAAAAGACATGTCAGGCACAAAAGAAAGCACATCCAAAACAGGAATGAATAGAAAAAATAGCTACTTCCGAACTAAATTCTTCTACTCCCAGTAATGGAAGGTAGTTGGGAAAGTAAGAGAAACATAATAATACCAAAAAGTGTGTGATTCTTCGAAATATATGGATGTCCATGATTATCGTCTTTTAAAGAGGGCATATTTAGATCTCCAAACAACAAGAATTCCCTGTATTAAATAAGAATTTTGACGTCTAACATTCCGATGCCTCCACCAGTTCAGTCAAGAAGAGTGCCACTGATGGAGAAGAAACAGCAAGTTTATGGGACACACTCAAATTACATCTCCTACTTTCTACATTTGAAGTCACTAGATACTAATTTCAGTAACAGAGAGAACCCATAAAACCTCTCCGTTACAACGGCCAAATTCCTGTCTATCACAAAACAATCTTCATCCATGGCTACAGGCTGTTGGAACACAATTCTGGGAAGGAAAAGCCCAAAAGTTTATGTCCATCACAAATCTTACCCTAACTCCTTCACGGAATCCTCATAATCTGATGTGCAAAAACATTACTTACTGTTCTTACAGAATAAACAGGAAGTTACAGGATACAACCTCAAAAAAGGAAAAGTATTTCACGAGTTTACTCGATTATGAAACTTCACGTTTTTATTCGAACTTCAGAAAAGTTTTTTTTTTTTTTTTTGAATGATGCACAATTAAATTTTGTTTTAAAAGAAATGGAAAACCTGAGCCGACTTGAAAACAAAAGAATAGACAGATAAATAAGAATATTCTAGTTAACGAGTCCAACTAGAAAGGAAAAACGAAATTACTGGTTCGAGTAATGTTAAAGTCATACCACAAAATGTATCAGGAAGTTCACTAATCAACTGAGGCTTCCAACTTTCAGAAATTTCTCTTGGAATCGTCATCGGGTCCTCCACAACAATCTCCTTCAACTTCCCTTTGTAGTGATCCAAGATGGTGACATCATTTTCTTTTGCCACGATTTCCACCGCTGGCTGAGCACCGACCACGCTGTACCGACCCTAACAATTCCCATTTTCAACACCAGTTAAACCAAAAATCTACAAACATCATAAAACACGTGCTATAATGGAAAAACCATATTCTGAAGGGGAACATAGAGGCTTACAACATGGGAAGTTCGGAAACCAGGTTCTACGGACTCGAAAAGAAAGCTAGGAGCCTCCCGGTCGTCTTCTTTAACTAAGCAGCGGTATGCAAGCACGGGAGTCAGATGATCCGAGAAAATACATTGGTAGAGCGGAATGACATTTCCATGTCTGGAAGCTTCCATAAATCTTTTTTTATCCGTCACTGAATAAATTGAGAACACAAAAGAATAAATAAAAAAGATCCACGATTGAAACAACCATGTAATTAAAGCATAGTTGAAAAATGAAGGGACATTTTAGGGATAACGATACTATTTATGGCAGCGTTTTCACCTGAACGAGTGAAACAAAAATCATGAAGTCCAGCACAGATTATACAGAAACAATTTGAGCATTAACCAATGAATGAGCGTACCTGGAGATGAAGACTGGAGAGAGCAACATTGGAGTGAAGGAAGGGAGCGACGAAGAGAGAGACGTGAGCTAAAGCTGTGACTAGGGGAGAATTCGAAGGAAACAACCGGACACAAGCGGCGGTTCACCGGAGATAACCGGTAATTGGCAGGAGAAAGTCGATTGGGAGCATGTAGGGCTTGCATTATTAGTTTTTTTCTCTCTAATTATAACGGCCTGGTGCATTCAACCTTCCGAGGGACTCAGAAGAAGGAACGGAAGCCAATGCTGAAAATGTGAAATGCAGCTTATTACACTTCACCGTCTGCGAATGCTGCTCGGAGCAAATAAGGACAGGAAGGACAGCGGTGAGTGCACCAGACTCCAGAGGAGATTTTGGGGGATAGTACAAATAAGAGGAAGAGAGTTTAGGAATCTGGTTGAGAGTTGAGGGTTGAGACGGTGCGTCTCGTCTCGAAGTTGTGTCGAATTCTTTTACAGCGTCAGCGAGCACGTACTCCTAATATGCACCGCTTCCAAGCCATTAGCCACTCTATTTATAGTCACACGCCTCTGCCCATTTACTCCAGAAGGCCTGTTTAACTGGGGCGAAACTTTCACACCAAAAATGTGAAGAATTAATTTTTAGGGTTAATTACAATTTGCTTCCTTAAACTTGACCCTTTATAACATTTTGCCCCCATAAACTTTAAATATATATACTTTGCCCCATTCATTGACTAGTCAAATATTAATGATGAATTCTCCCCCCAAAATTTTAACAAAATGGCATTAATGCCCTTACATAATAGTTCTACAATAATGCTATACTTTTAATCAAAATATAAAACATTTTGTTAGAAAAAACACAAAGTCATATGATTTAAAAAATTTAGAAATAAAAGATGGTATAATACCAAAGAATTGAAAATTTTTTTATGGAGAAAAAAAGAATTTAAAAAATCCTAAAACATCAGCACAAGTTTTCCATTACTTATCTTTATTCCTTTAAATTGTAAACAGATTAGTTTTGATAATTTTCATTTACTTTGCAGCTGTCACAAGATTTTCACGAGTCAATAAAATGTTATTTGGTAATTTTATATCACATTCATACGTTGCTTTGTATTTTATTTGCATTCTACATTCTACATTTTTAAAAAAAAAATTAAGTTCTCTAATACATTTTTATTTTTAATTATGTTTTTTTTCTCATATAAAACACATAAAAAAGTGCTACAATAAAAAAAATAAGCAAATAATTTCATTCCAAATGCACTAATTAATTTTATTTCATTTAAAATAAGTATTGCTACCGACATTGAGATAAATACATTGAGTTGGTTAAATTCTTTTTTGCAAATTATCTAATTCATTTTAAGGCTAAAAGATCGAAATGCCTAATGTAATTGTATTTAGATGCATTTAGCAATTATAAAAAAAAAAAGGTGTTTATTATGTTATGAGTGTTTAAGAATTAGCCAAGGATGTTTTTGTCATGAAAAATATAACTTCATCTTAACTCCGTCAAAAAGTTGATTATAAAGGGTAAAGTATATATATTTGGAATTAGAGGGGCAAAGTGTTACAAATACCCAAGTTCAAGGGAGCAAAATGTAATTAACCCTAATTTTTATACATTCATTGTGTATAGACTTTTTAATTAGGGCACAACTTCACGCGAAAAATATAAAGAATTGATCTTTTATATAATGATAATGTATATACTTTCAGCATGATATATTACACATGATCTAGATTTGAATTTAAAATCCAATCCTATATATAGATTACTCAAATGTATGCCTTCTTTTAGCACAACCATGACGACTTGTAATCCATATACAAAACTTGATTTAACAACCGTGGAGACAGTTTTCTCTAGACAAAACCATGAAACGAACAACTATTAGTATAATTTAGGTAAATGAACTAGTCATTAAGCTATAAACCATCAATTTATGTTAAGTTTTATATGCCTACTTATCTTACGATGTCGTCATTAGGTAACTGTATCCTTCCTTCATCAAATGATAATTGATCATTTTTATGAAGGCATTCCAGAAATGTTAACAGAACTAATTTACAGATTTTTTACCTAATATGGGTCCAAAAATGATAAACAAACAAATGATGTTTAGTTGAGTTTTATATGCCGACTTATTTTTCGATGCCATCATTAGGTAACTACCTTTCCTTCATCAAATAATAATTGATCATGTATTGGAAGGTTTTCCAGAAATGTCAACAAAATGTAATTTATAAATTTTTTCCCTAAGATGGGACCAAAACAGATAAACAAAAAATAAAACAAAATGGAGAAATTTTATTACAATCTAAATCAATTATTAGTTTGGCATAATTTTATTTGAAGCATTTTCATTGGTTAAAAACTAGTAACTACTAGGTTTGATTGTAATAAAGATTTTTTTCAAACAAAAACGTAGGTTTGACACGCAAAGAATACCAGTTATTTTTACGAAATTAATGAAATGATTAGTATGAATATCCATTCGTCTCCCCAAAAGATACATTGAAACGTTCATCTTTAAAGGTTCATTGGAATAGCATCTTCTTATAAGTTTGTTTGTTGGTTCATTATGGAGCTAAATTCATGTATTTGAAATATATAGTAAATTCATGCACTTATATATTCATGCTAGTACATATACCTTTGATCTTGTATCATTTATAAATAGAGGTATATAAGACTCATTTCTAATATTTGAATAAAAAAACATTCTCACTATTTCCTTTTCTCCGTTCTACAATCTTCATTTTCTACTTGTAAGGAATTTATTTTATTAATTTCACAATAATTTATTTAATATTAATGAATTCTCAAAATTCATACGTCTCGTCTCTCAACCAACACTAAACGTCTAAAACATAAAAAGCAGCACAGAACTCGGGTTTAAAAACCCCCGATGGAAAGACATTATTATGACATCTATTAGCATTCCACGCTTTCGTCCCACTTTGATAATTATGTTTTCCTTTTTCATCCGTTTCAAAATATAATTCACTTTTCAATTGAAGAATGTGATTGTCTCTTAATTTCTCTAAATACCCTTATTCAATGTAAGTCGTTAGCACTATAAATTATCTTATTTAATACAGATTGTTAGTATTAAATATAACCTATTTTATTAATGTATTTAGATTTTTCAAAACATATTGATATATGAAAAATCAATTTTATTTAATGTAAGAATATTTTAGAAAAATAGTAATCTAAATTTATTTTTTTAATAAAAATAATTATTTTTTTTTAAAATTATGTGAAAAAAATTAGGACTATCAAAATGTGAGAGAGGGAGTACGCTTTACTATTTGGGTTTGTTTATCTATTTGCATTCAAAAGCGTAGACACACTCTACTGTTAACTTTTACACCTGGTTTTGGAGTTCGGAGGATCAGTTGACATCTGCTCAAAGGAATTCCCACGTGTTCGCTCGAAAGATTGATGTTCGTGGGTTGACATGGCAGAGGGCATTAATTGTACGGTGCTGATTGTTAGTCCGCCATAGCTATCTTATTGCTGTGTTAATAGTGGTATATCCGAGAAATTGTTTTTGGATAACAACAATGGGCCATGGGGAAGAAAGATGTGCTTTCGGGGGTAGTCTAGGAATTTCATTAAAATTGCAGGCTGACAATCATTAAAATTTTAACAGTCAACGTCAACTGACTCTGACTAACGAGAGGGTGCATCCGTTATACCTTTTTTTTTTTTTTAATTAAAAAATTTGAAGGATTTTTATGTAGTTTTGCTAAACCTCAGGGATTAAATAGTAGCTTGATTAAATTTCAAGGAAAGTAAAATGTAATTAACCCAGAAAATTTTCATAGGCTGCAAAATCAGATTCTTTTTAATTTCTTTTATTAATACATATTTAACTTCGTATTTTTTGTTTCGATAAAGATAAGAAGATGAATGTGAAATCTCTATACCTCAGTATAGAGTCTCTTAAATCTCCATGGTTATGTCTATGGTTTTGTAAAGTGTTGCCTCTAGCGGATTGGAAACTTACCAATATGTAGTAAATCACGTGATCTATTAAAATCATTAATATTAATTCCAAGAATCATGAAGGCTTGTATAGGATGACGCACACATTACATTTGCTTATTTTTTAAGTTTAAAACCGCCGACGTCGGTCCAATGGTCAAAACGCGCGTTTAAAAGTCTTCGCCGTTGTTAAGTTCAAGATTAAAATAGAAACACACTCTTTAGAAGACTCTTTATTGTATTGTCAAGCAAGCAAGCTTCTTTCCTTTTCAGCGAAAAAGACCGAAGACGGGGGGGATCGAAATGGGTCACAACATGGTCTCCCTAGAATCTCGACGGTCGGCACTTCTCAAAGACTTTTCCGACCGAAGTAAATACTTTCCCACGTTTGTTCCCTTTATTTTTCTTCTTTTGACATCGACGGCCAGTGTCGATCGTCCTGAAAAAACGTGACAATTGAATCAGTGCAAAGCCTCAAGCTGCGCCGTAACCACTATGTTAAAACTGCGTATTTTTATAGAAGGTTTCCCAATCCGAGACCGAGAGTGGTTTTCAATTTTCATTTTTCAGAACTTGGCTATCATCCCCACGAACTTTCAGAAGAAGAAGAAGAACGGGACAGGAAGATCCGATGACATCTCTAAGAAAAGCTCCCCATTTATCACGTGTTATTACGTATAGGTGGTAAGCAAATTTATTTATTTAAATTTTAGCTCATATCTGTCCATGAATAAATGAATATAGATATCTTAAATTTTTATATATAGATATTATTGGGTAACATATTTATTAAATGGATATTATTAGGTAACTCACCAAATCCAATTAATTCATTTAGAATTATCTTTTCTCAATCCTCCTCTCTTCACCCACCTAATTTTTTTTTTCAAATTCTTCATTTTGTCATTACTTTTGTTTCATTATTATTATTATTTGTTGATTTTATCTTATCGTTTCATTTTCTTTTAGTTTGTTAACTTGTTAATTTTTCAGTATTACCAATTTATGACAAGTTTTAACTTTTTTTCCCTACCTTTCCAAAATAAATTTTGAAATTTACACACGAAAAAAATGCTAGAAGTTCAAAATTTTTGAAATAAGTTTGTATGTTAACTTTTATAGTACTTAGTTTAGATTTTTAGATTTTTATTGTTCAATTATTAAATAATACGCAATTTTACGACATAAAGTACGGATGAAAAAAAATTGGTAATTAAGATAATTGATCGTTATAAGTAAATACTTAAAACTAATGATGGGTGCAAATGGTGGTATAAAATTGATAACTTAGTTTACAAATATAAATTTAAATGAGTTTATAAAAAAATAAAATAAATTAGTTATAAATGGATAATTTGGTTATCCAATTTATTTTTTGACTTATTCATTTATATCCATATAATTAAATGGATATAAATGGGTTGACTTATTTATACCAATTACCCATTTTAACCAATCCAACCCCGTTTAAATAACTCATTTTGACACCTCTACTATTAAGGCATAGGATAACAAATTAACAATAAACCAATCAACAAAGTAGACGTATTACTTCTTAGAAGAGTCTCATTATTTATTTATTTACTTTTAGCCTCTATTTATTGCTGATTGATTGTGCGCCAAAAGAAAGTTCGTGGAGTAATTATTGTTAAATACCTGTTTTCATTAATTTTTTCCAATTGGTTACTGAACAAACTCCAATTAGTAATATTGCTCTCAAAGTTTGTTGTACCAATGAGAACTAGGATTCTTATCATCAGCAAATACACCTATGAATTCAAGTTTTTTTTAATATATTTTACTGAGAAAGCCATGTTTGAATAGCAATCTTTCAAAGAAAATTTGTTACGTTTTTCATGAACATATATTTTTTAATTATTCTTTTATCTTACATATATCAAATTGTTACTGTAACTTTTTAATAAAAATCTAAAAAAATGCAATCCAAACAAGACCATGCATAAATTTTCGCCACAATCCGGTAAAAAGCCGCAGCATTATCTACGTGTTGACGCTTCGAACCACCTCAAAGCTTCAGTCATTTGCTCTGTGCAAAATTCCTGGTCATCATAAAAGCAAAGTTTTAGTTAGTTTTTTTTTTTTGCCAATACAATAGAATTTCTATAACCTAAGCTAGCTTATTCTAGGGGGAAGAGAAAGAAATTTAATATAAATAAAAACTCTATCGAATCTGATCAATGAAAATCGTCGCACATATCGTGACCATTGAACTAATGGCCCAGTGGCAAGTTTTAGTTAGTTACGTTGTTAAACTTTTACTCTGCTCTGGGGCTACGTGATAGGACCGGAGCAGCTAAACGAGTTCAACTTCGACCGTACACATCCGGATGACGGCGTTTGAGATCTTTTTGAGGGATATTTTTCCCTTAAAGATATGGACGCTCTAAGTTGTCCTCGTTTTTTTAATTGCGTGCCGCCACAAATAAAATCGGCAATAGCTTTTAGTTTTTTCCAAGTAGCGTGAATATTAGACATACTTAAGCATGAGACGTTGACCCAACTGGTCAAATTTCTATTCGTTTTGGATACAGTAAGCTGTAGCAGATTGAATGTACTTACTAGATTGCATAAGTGTATGGATTTAATTTGCCCACTCATATTCTTAATATATCAGAACAAGAATATCTTGTTTGGATTACTTTTTTTTTGGGCAAAAATTTTTTTAATTTCATATATATTAAATTGCGATAATATCTTTTTGTAAAATAAATTTTAAAAAATAGCGATTCAAAGGTGCTCTAAAAATGCATGTACTAATGACATTTTTCGTGCTAGCCATGGTACCAGCGTCCATATGAAACTCACTTCAAATTTATGCGCCGGCCATCAATTAACCTGCATGGCCAGTCTGATATAGATAGATCTTCTGTATCTGCTGGCACTTTGAATTACGTACTTTAGTTTAGTACTTCCAAGCAAAACACCACCAAAAAACCATCTACATTTTTTTCATTATGGGTTTACATGATTACATCGAATATAGCAAGCCTATCACAATTTACAAGTACTCATGCTAGCATCCTTTTGTCATGGAATCCCGGAGTCTAGAGAAAGACCATGAGAAGGAAACCAAATTGAATTTCGGCCTAGAACACACATTATACATGTATTCATCATGTATCATGTGAAATTGACAGCACAGTAACAAATATCCAGCAGATATCACGCCAAGGTCCCTCGCAAGAATTTGATATCCAAAAAAGTTACGCCAGTACACCCTCTATACTCTGGAGTTTGGTACTCTTTATGAACTTTAAACTTGTCGAAGGTTTCTTGTTACAAACTAAGGTTGCAAACGAATCGAATTGCTTGTGAGTCAAAATTCGACTCGAGTTCGGTCAACAAACTCAAGTTTAAATTCGAGTTTGATAAAACTAAGTCGAGACGCGATTCGATTAGATCAAAATTCAATTTGATTCAACTCATTTGCAACCCTACCACAAACCATGACGACGTCAAGACTCAGCTGCGCAAAGCATCTATTATGATGGCTAGCGTATCATACTGCATACATATAGGCAAACGCACAGGCAAGAGCTATCGTCTTCTTCAAACTTGAACGGTCTTCACCCACCATTCCCAGCTGGTTCTGCCCAACTAGTAAAACATTAAATGCGAAATTCAGTTAGCAGTTACATCTTCTTTTGTTATACAGAATTATTTCACCTGTAAATGAGGCGAAAGAGATAAAAGCACTAATTCTTTCCGGTCTCGATCGCCTGGCGGCGGTGGGTGGGGGAGCAAGGGATATGCGCATTCATGATTCATTACAAAGGCTTCGGACTTAAAAAAAGACGGATATCAGTTGAAAAATGGTTGAGCTCTAAATCAGTTTGGATAATGTAACGCCGTGGACCAACATCGGAACCAATTCGTCCTGCCCACCTACAGACTGTAAAGTGAATGAGCATTGAAACCGAGTCTTAAATGAATGGGTTTCGTGTTTTTAACTACTTTGATCTATTGCACAAAATCATACTACTGCTAGATAGCATCTGAAGAACGTGTCTTTGTATCCTGCAACACAAACAAATTAGTACTAAAATGCTGATATTGTTCTAGTGTTTCGCAGGCTGATGTGATTTATTTTTTTAAAATTTCTGTCGGAAAAAAAAAAAAAAAAGAAATGTGAGAATTGGCCGGAGCTCAACTCAACAGTCTACGGACATAGTTGTAGTGTTCTGCCGCTTGGAACTTGTGGGCGTCATTCTCATTCTGGCAGACGATAATGAAGTAACAGATAAAGCCCCTCTCTCTCTCTCCCCCCCAAAACCAAAAAATAAAAAAAAAATAAAACTAAACACTTGAAAAAGAGATCGTCTGGATTATCCCTGTATCAGCAATTGACAAATTTACCTACAATTAATAATAAATAAATAAAAGACTTTTAGTTGATAGACTAGAAGATCAGATGGATAGACCAGTTGTTGCATGTTTTGTTTGTCCCATTCCCAATTTCTCGGTTGAATGAATGTGGTTAGGAAGAAGATTGCCTGCTTCACCAATTGTGTACAAAGACCTGACGAGCAAACAACTCTGCTCTATATTTCAATAGAGAAATGATCAAATCAAGCTTTCTAGTTAATGAGTTTCTGTGGCAGCTATGCTATGCTTCCCCTCAGTGACTAATTGGCTGCATAGATGAACGAGGCACCGTAGCAAGGACCATGCTACGATGCTCGGTGAGAAGACCGTTGCATGCTAAGAAGCAATGCTTAGTTTTGTGATCATTTCCAAGTTCCACAAGTGAATAAGATGAAGGCTGCAACAAGTAAGACATAGCCTGAGATCCTCATTTCATATCATTCATTCAACGTGGCAAGTAGGATATAACATAAATCAGAGTGGAAAAAGCAGCACCACGGCTTCAACCGTCTTGAATATGTACACCGGATTTCCCCCTTATCTGCTGATTACATTGTGGAACAATTATTTGGAACAACTCATCCCCTTCCAGGAATAGGAATTGTTCCATCTACGAGACCACAATGTACATCACTTTTTCTGAATGATACTAGTTTATAACATGCTGATTCTCACGAGCCTAAATGGGCTATTGAACAAAATTTCCTACTCTCAACTCTTTTAACTAATACAGCTCTAGAAAGTAGAAATGGCTTCACTAGTGAAAGGGAAGGGGTATGGCAAGTAAACCAACAGGCCTAAAAGCAAAACAACAATTCCAAGGGTGATATAAGTGTTGTCTGGATCAGTAATTTCTTCAGACAAAGGGGCTATTGGCCCTCTCTGCAAGATGAATATCAGAACCACCCAGTAAAATGCCACATCATTAAAGAGTGAGGCTATTCCAAGGAGCCCAATAGCCGCTGCACTCAAGCGAGCTGAAGCCTGCAAAATAATTAAGATTCATTAATTTAACATTCATATGGTGTTATATCTTTATGCCAGTATCTACTGCTTTCAAAAAACGACTAGGTTACAAGTCCAATAAAACTAGGTGACATAGCATGTCAATAGCTCTTCGTGCTTAAGAACACTTTGTTTCCCTTATATTTCTCCTCATCAGTGCAGCATGGCTAGAGGAATGAAGTTCTAGTCACATACCTTCCTTCCCCACATGGCAAAAGAAATTCGGCCACCATCTAATTCTCCGGCGGGAATGCTGTTGATGGCATTAATTAGTAGTCCAGCCCATGCCCAGAGTACAAGTGGGTTTACAGATATTGCGGTGCCTTCCTTGAGGACATCTCCAAGAAGTAGCTTAGCTGTAAATGAACAAAAAGAAAGAAGAGGTTTCAGGCCTTCACAGTTGCAAATTTATTACAGGACACACAGCTTGACACTTGTATCGGAGCTTCTGCAGTAATTAAACCTAATTGTGTGCAATTATAGATGTCGAAAGCAAAAAGAATGAACACATAAAAAGTCAACAGGAAAAAAGCAAAGAAATTATTGTGGCTCGGGTATCCAAGAAAGCTCACTCTTGTGCCTGAAACATATTCTGTAAGGCCTCAAAAAATCTGTCAGAAAATTGCTTACCAATGCCCCCCGCTAGAAGTGAATCGTGGAAGACACTAGCATCGACAACAACACCAAGACCATCACTTGGTGGCAAGATAAAACCTAAAAGCAGGAGAAGAACCCCCAAGGAGAACCCAGCTAATGGTCCAGCTGCTGCAAATTTCAAGAGATCCTCCCGCTTCTTCACAATATTCAAAATCCTAGTTATAGCACCAAAAGAGCCTATCTGCCACCAATGAAGCTCTTTCATTAGACATACTCTGGCTTCAATGAACAAATAAGTGCAGACGGAGGAAACAAGAGGGACAGGAACTCAGATAAGACTGCAACTTAGATTTTCTGGACTCTCCTTGACAAACAAACAAATAAAAAGACAATGAAGAAGCAATGTATATGTGCTTCTAAAGTAGGCATGAAGATTGAAGCAGGCCCAGCTAGGCGTTTGTGCTGATGCAGTGGCTAAGAGCTATGTTACTTGAACTCCGGTATGGATGGATGTTGGATTCGGATATGTGTCTAAGTGTCTAATTTGTCAACTATCTAAAATTAGGATACGGGAACACTTCTAAAGACTCAGACATGGGTACGTGCGTGTGCAGCAAAATATCTAGTAAATATAAGAATTATACAGTACAGCCAACATACAAGTCACAGCTCACTCAGGATTGGAGAATTCTAAAGTAACCAACAAGTCATGGCTCAAAAGGGTTCTAGTGCAATAAGGATTCCAATACAACAAGTCTTCTACATCTATGAGTTTTCTCAACCAGGTCTCCTCCTCTTCCTTCAACATCAGACCTCACATAAGTCAAAGTGTCCAAAAATTTTTCAAACTGTCAGACACATATCCCAAACCAGCACCAGTGTCATGTCATGTTGACACAGGTACTTTGGGGTAAAATAAAGAGCCCGAGTAACATAGGCTATAGATTAGGCCAGGATTGAACACTGTTTAACTCAGAAACTATGGACTTTTGCTTCAACCACAATCCAGAACCACTTGTCAAATCCTCAAAGCGCTATTAACTTTAAAACAAGTGTCATACAGATGAAGTTGGATTGCAGGTCTTCAACAAAACAGAATCTATTGCAAGGCCAAGCTCTACAACAATTTGATCCCACTGATATCTAATTGAGATCATCAGCACATAGATAAACAGCTCTAAAATAAGGAAAGCCAAAAAAAGAGCTTATGCACTATTCATACCAGATGAAAGAGCTTATACAAATTAAATTTACTCCTAGTTAAACCTTCAATGTCAAAACCTTAGAACATGCTAAAGAATGAATAAATGACATCCAGAACTAAACTCAATGACAGCAACATCTATTGATTCTGAATCTTATGATAACAGAGAGAGGGGGAGGGGGGGGGGGGGGGAGAGAGAGAGAGAGATGGAATATAAGCCACCCTCCAGTATAAGGCGTAGAGGAAGGGGATACCTCACCTGCCAACTAGGGATAAAATACGGCACTCCTAGCTTGATTCCACTTTCACTTGCTACTAAAATGTGGCAGACTTCATGGGCACCAAGAACAAGTAATGTTACAAGGGCACCAGGAAGGCCATCCTTCAACAGTTCGAGATTGTCAAAAGTCAATCTGAAGAATGACAGGAAAAATCTTGTAATCACTAAATCTAAATTCAGACTCTTGTTACATGAATGCGACCCACAAGAGAAAAAGATGAAAAAAAAACAGACAAATGAAAAACATAACCACGCAATCAGTAGAATTAAGGGGATTCCTTGCCCAAAACTTAAGTCAAACTGTTTGTAGTAATTTTGCATAAGGCCAGATACTCCTAAGCACAACAAGTCTAACCTAAACACATTGCATATACAGTTTGATGGAGTACGCACAAGAAGTTTGATTGTAGTGCTGGTACATTTCGAAGAAGTAAGGTGAACAAGGTGACTAATCCAAAAGCCCCTGCTGCAAACCATTCTGGAAGAGCTGCAGAATTCGAAACCAAGTTATGGTCATGCATCAGATCTAGGTGTTTCAGGTTCATCTTGTCTGGATAGACAACCGTGTTGGAAATTTTGGTACTTCGTTTCTGGAAGGAACTCTGCATAGAGAAAAAGTTACCAGTGGTATCTGGTGGCAGGGATTTTCTGGGAACCACAACCGCCACAGGCTTATCATCCTCTGGATTGATCAAAAGGAAAAGCTTATATTCATCTCCAAACTTGTCCTGTGCATAAAAAATGGATCATTTTGGAAAGTCCAAGGCCACAGAACTGCTCAAACTCCAATTCCAGGAGCAAATACACCCACCTCCATTCTCTTTGTTATCTTCTCATAACTTTTTGTAGCTTGCCCACGTAGGTTTCCCTTGAATAGCACTCCACCCTTTAAAAGTTAATTTTTAGGGTCACTAAGAAAGAAATACCAGAGATTGACAACTTTGTCCACTCCATATAATCAAAAACATTAGATTAGAGCAGCATCAGAGTAAACGAGGTAAATGTATATTACTTTTTGAAGATCTTTCACTGGTTCATGAAATTTTACCTCCATATTGCACGATGAGATTAACGAAGATATACTTTAGAGAGCAGCAAAGCCCTTTGTGTTATCCATCTTCAAACAAGAGATCGGTCATTCTATAAAAAGTCAGTTACCTAACTCACTCACCTCATAGGGCTCCTGGCCAGTGACGAAAAAGGTATCAAAACCAAACACTTGATCTCTCAGAACATCAATTGTTTCCTTTGGGATCCTAATTGATTCATCAAGTTGCTGTGGCTGTTTAGATCATATCACAGGGAAAGAAAGAATTCAAATTAAAAACTTCACGCAACATAGAAAAGGGTATGTAAACCCATACGATGTTTCATCAGTATCTCTAGTTCCTATCACCTTCACACCTGGCAGAGGTGATCCAATTGAAACTTGTAAATCCTCGCCATCCTGTAAGAAAGGTGTCAACAGAAACAAAGTTAAGAAATAATTCAGAAGCCGCACAAGGTGCAGTCATCCGTTCCAGAATGTTGTTTCTCCATCTTGTCAGTCTTTACAAGTAAAACAAAAGATTGGTATAAAATTCCAAACCCACTATTGGCAGATATAAGAACAGATTATCAACTGGGGAAAAAGGAAGGCTCAAGCGTCAAGTCTAGGCTATGAATCAAGAAATAAGTAATAACTAAATAACCCAAACAAAAGCAATGACGGCATAAAACTAAGACAAAATGCACCTCAGCTCCTCCCGTCTGAGCATCGGTTTCAGGACTGTGCTTCACTTCTAGGCTATTAGACTCGAGCATGCCTGTCTCGGGCGACTGGTGCGTATCCTAATACAACAGTGTATAACCATCAGAAACACTACCTATTCCAAAAGTACAAATGAATTTTCCTCAGCACAGTTCTTCGCATCGTACAAAATAAAAACCAACTATAGAAATAATCACATGATCAGAGTCATTTCCCACAACTAACTCACTCACCGACTTCAGCTGATCCTCCCCTTCATGTACGCTTTGGTCCTATATTATCAGAGTGGGAATACAAACCACGTCACAGGGAAAAAAGTATCAGCTGTTTCGACTCACATGTACCTTATAGGACAAATATCTACTTGAATCAACATAACTACTGAACTTTACCGTCTCATTATTATCGCTTTCAGGATCAATATCCGTCTCACTCATTCTACAGACAACTTTTCCATTTCTACGGAACAAAGAAAGCACAATCATATACTCATTCAATACAAAAGAAACCCAGAAAACTCAAGGCAAATAATAATCTGCATACAAGGTAAGTTTCAAGTTACCTGCGTAATTGGGTAGCCAAAAAATGGGCCTTCAATTTACGACTAATCACCGGAGGAAAAGCTAACGGCTGGGAATGGATTACAGAGCAAGAGCCGCACTGGGATAAAGGCAGGAGACTTGCTTGACAACTCGCCCCCAAATTCATATTACTAGATGAGTTGAATGAAAAACAAGATTATGCGTACATTGATTTATTTATTGGGAGTAAATGCAGGGTTCTGACAATTTAATAGGTGAAAATCAAATTTGTTTTGCTTAAACCTTTGCTGGGAGATTGGGAGGTTTTGACAGAAATATCTCATCCGTCTTTTTCTCGAGGGAAGAATATCTCTGGACTGGAGTTCGGTGCCGTATTTTGTTCCTTTTTCCTTTTTTTTTTTTTTTTTTCTTGGTTTCAGAATTTTTGTTCGTTGAGGTTTCGCCCGCCTAAAAATGATGAGAAATCTCTGTTGAGCTGGGATGGTTCTCGTTGGAAGGCTAAAACTTTAAGTGACTAATTAGAGTGAGCCACGTGTCACCACATCCTAATCCATTTTCAGAACTGGGCCTAATTGGGCTCATGCCCTGGTTTCAGTGTCCGGCAACCAATGAATAATTCACTTGGTTTGAACGAGACAGGAAGCTTAATACTTCCTCCCTTTTTTTATAACTGACGTTTAAGAAATTTGCTCTTAAATACTTTTATCTGTCATTGTATTATCCCCATACAGCATTAATTATTTTTCACAATTTTACCCTTTTATCTCTCTTTACCAAATACAGGGCTCTTAATTACTACTCCTAGTAATTATTACTTCTATCTTTGCTTTTGGCATAGTAAAACAGCACCATTTAATACTCTAGTGAGAGAAAACATGAGTGAATTAGACAATTAATGAGGGTACAAAAGGAAAGTAGTGTATAGATTTAAATAATGAAAAACTTTTCTTAATTGGTGTGCAAAACCTTAAACGTCAGTTATAAAAAAAGGGAGGGGGTAGTCAATAGTTAGTATTGGATAATTGGAATAGTTTTCGTTTTTCTTCTTTGTTTTAAAAAAAAAAAAAAACTACCTGAAAAAGATTCTTTAGAGTCCAAATTAAACTTCGGGAAATAATAAGCTTGATTCGACAGCCCAAAAAAAAAAAAAAAAAGAAAATTTCAGAGTACGTGCAGAGAATGAATTGAGTGGATGCATGCCCAAGTCTTATGCTGCACGAGAAGGGCAGAGCACAAGTTCAATATTTGGTGATTCACCTTTTCTAATTCTCTGCATCCAATTCTCTACATCCATCAGAGAGACAGAGGACTAAGATGTGGAAGAGAGAGCAGAAAGAGAGTCTGCAGACTGCAAAAACGAACCAATTGACATTAAACTGATGAAGATAATCTCTACCATACAACTTAACAAATGAAGATAAAGAATACTGAACTTTCCAACTCGTGAAACAGAACAATAAAGACTACTAGTAATTAAGAGAAGTAAATAAAGCCACCGAGCAATAGCAGAGATGATTCAAACATCGCAAGGAGGGTAGAAAACAGACAAAGAACAGTTAGTTAGTTACCGTTCACATGCAGTGATTAAGAAGCGCAGTGCATTTGCGCTATTGCTTAAAACTGCCATTTGCACTAATAGGTCTAATGCACAGCAATCTCCTGCCCTTCTGCTAGCCATTTCATCCAATCATAGGCAACTTTTTCTAGCATGAACACACACACACACACACACACATATATATATATATATATAGAGAGAGAGAGAGAGAGAGAGAGAGTAAATTAAGAAACAGAAACATCAAGGATCAAAAGGTTTTTACAACCTTTACAAACATGCATAATCTTAGCAAAGGGAACTTATACTTTCCTAAACTTCGTTACCCAACATGAAGGTTTGAGGTGAGAAATAATGTAAACTAGCTTGCATGGTTAATCAAGAATGAATCTCAGCGGCATTCACCCTCCCCCTTTTGTCATCTCTTCCTAAAAGTAAAGAGGAATAAAACATATAAAAAAAAAAAGAAGGTTTGTTATATCAGATGCACCTCTTAAATAACAGTAGCACAGGGAAACCATGAAACAACACATGGAGGGAGGTACAGCGAGACTCAGATATCCTCAGGTCTCAAGTCCCATCTTGACCCCGGCTTTGCCTTCTTAACAGTTCCCCAACTCAAATGTTCCCACTCTATAGCCGGTTTTAGGTCTATCATGTCCTCATCCTCCTCTTCATCACTCTCAAATATCCATCCATTACATGGCTGACGCCTTTTGCTCTGAACGCGCTTAACATTTGGAGGTGAGATCTTAGGAAAAGGAGAGAGCACTGGACAGTTTTCAGGTGGGCTTGAAACACTACTACCTCCTGGTGTTGTAGGAGTCAGAGACGGAGGGGTGAGTATTACACTATTTGCACAATCCTGACTGGAGCCACCTATCTCATCCTTGTCAGAAATGCCAGCAGCCCTCCCTTTCTCACTTGAAGACTGATCCAAGCCAATGTCTTTCCAGCCTTTTCCGTCCCTGACACTGGATGGAAGCTGGCCTGCATCTTCTGCAAAGCAAAAATAGGCAATATAACTTGTGTAGTCAACAAAACTGCCCCTCAAAATTATTAAATAATTCAATGACCTTATTCTCCATATATTGCCAAATGTTAGCATCTTAAGTACAGCATAGCAGGCATATCTCATAACAGAATCAAAAAAGATATTGGAGGACTTGATAAAAGGTTTGTTGCTTAATTATTTAAATGAAGGTAGAGGAGGATTCTGAATCCTGCTCTACCATTACTATTACTTAGCACCTGCTTCAGCAATAGTTCAAAATTTGAAACATCTAAAGAAGTTTCCAGCCATTATATTGTTCTAAAGATAAAAGAAATGGGAAACTATAAGCAAGAAAAAATACATCTTATGTATTGGAACATTAGCTGTGGCTGATCAAACAGCACTGACAACTTCTTGTAAAAGCCACTCCTAGGAAAAACAAGAAAGAAAGAATAGTAAGCATCATTACCTTTGGTGTTTGCCTCCAATTGATTCTCGACAACCTTAGAGCAATTGGCTTCCGAAACTACACCAGAGGGCTCTGCTAAAGCATGTTCTGCAGCCCTTTCATCTTGCAAAGAGATATTCTGGAAAGAACACGCAAACATGAGCAAAAAATTGGCGATGCCACTTAACTGCTGCAATTGGAAATTCACTTTTGCCCAATGCAACCTGATGAATTAGGCACAATTGCACTAATACTCTTATCTGACATTTCTAGCACTGCAGCTTGTGGTGCATGGTGGAATGAATGAAATATTATGACCAAATGTTGCGGTAACTTACTTAGTCTGGGTTTGAAGACGCATTATGAAGAAAGACCATGAACCTGTCCATTTGCATAACTCAGTATAATAGTTACCTAACCTAGTCCACTCCTAGCACATGACCAGACCATAGAATCAATAAATACAAAAAAAAAAATTCCTTGGATGATCACCGAAAAGATATAACATTGTTGAGAACATATCAAAATTATTTTGTCCATGCATTAAAGGAAGGCCCTAGTTAAGAATCTAAATATGATCTTGTTTCTGGATACCAAATCCAGCATTCTTTTTGTGATCTATCTTGTCTTCATGGGTGGTTGGAAAAACAACTGTGCCTTCTGGTGCATCATTGTAATTGAAAACCAGATAAAGCAGAGACAAGCACAGAAAAAATAAGTTTGAAAAGGAGATGAATGATCACATTGAAAGTCCAGAAAGTACTACCAATAAAATCTATGAAAAAGATGCTAGAGATACAAACAGAGGGTAAAAAACATGACACCTTTGCATGCATGCATCGACAGAAGTGGTCACGAAGCCATAGTATTCATATGACAAAGTGGAACCAGTGTTGCTACAATGATAATCTAGTACAGAATGGCTGAAGTGGAGGCAATCAGTTATAGCAGATTGTAAGATGAACTTACTAGAAGTAAATCCACTTCGCTAACTTGATACATTTCTGACATGTCAAGTTTTACATAAACGGATTGCTTTTTGCATCAAGGTTCCATCTCAAATGTACTGTCGATGCAGTATTTAAACCAGGAAAATCCCTAATAGCAGGATTAGACTAAACAGTTACGTAGTGTTAATGAGCATATCATTTGACTTGCAGTGTGAAATTTCAAAATGAAGCCTGCAACAGGATGACTATAGCTTCAGAGTACGGGAGAAAGAACAGAACAAAATCAAGAAAATTTGGAATGCCCACATATTTCCTTAATAATTATTTGCACCTCGGCAGAATATACGAGGCACGTATGTCCATCCTCCTAACACCTCATTTTGTTTGACACTATACTTTAGAGTAATGCACGCTTTTGTTTATCATTAATACAAGCACTTTGCCTTAGTATCTTCAGTGCAAAAGGCCAATATTTGTTTTCACATTTCTTTTTTTTTTTCGTTAAGTGCCTCAAAACAAATAAATAACATGAGTAGCTCATACTTAGCAGTCATAAAAGCAATTAAATTTAAAACACAATAAAAAAAGAGGCTGAATGCTAAACAAATATTACCCCAATACTAATACCTGTGGCAAAGCATCCTCTTTCTGATTAGGAGGAGCATCGTGCCGATCATTTAGCTCTTGATCCAGCAAAAGCGCGTCAACCAATACTTGGTAAGAGCAGTCCTCGATGAAAAACCAGCCCTCATCTCCTTGATCTCCCTCATACTCCTAAATATGAACAGAGAAACAAACATCCACAGGTAAGCACGGACAAAACCGTCCCCCAAAAATAAAAATCAGAAAAACAAAATAGGAAGATAAACCTTTGTCTTTCAAAAACAGATTGCAGTAAAACAAAAGGGCAGAAGTCAGCAGATAATAATGGAAGCCCCCTTAAAATCACTTACTACTTCCTTATGTAAGCTACATTTTTGTTAATGAACTTATACAGGGTTTTTCGGAGGCCAAACAAGGGGGAACAAAAAGAGTAAAAAGAGTCGGGCGTACTTTGAGCAGCTCTTTTGCTACCCGCTTCACAATTTCCTCAGGAAACCCATAGTTTTTCGTCATGGCATCAACGGCTGCGTCCATCCTCGTATCCCGGGACTGAAAAAAACCCCTCAAAAAAGATGTCAAAAAGAGCGTGGAAAATAACCATGAACAAAAGAAAATCAGAGCAGGAGAAAGTTGATGAAAGAAAACCTTCCTAGGTCTTCCTCTAGGGGCCATTATGAATAGCTCCAACGTCCGTCAGCTCTCAACCCCCTTCTCAGTTCTAGACAGTCCTTTTGCCAGAAAAAGGGGGGAAAAATAGAGACATCGGAGCTCTTTGGCGATGACCACGTACGGTACCACTATTCTGGTATTAAAGTATCCAGCGAACGCAATTTAACTGGGTCCAAAAATAGAGGGAGAAACTTTGGGTGGAGAAAATTGAAGAGTAACAAAAAGGAATATCAACACAAAACAGAGTGTGGGGAAAGTGCAGAGGGATTTTTGGTTAAGATGGCAGAAAGGAGCGAAGAGAGGGGGAGGCTGTCCGTTGTCCCGTCGTGGGCGCTAAATATGGCAACAAGAGAGTGATGAGTGAGGACCGACTTTGGCTTTTGCTCGTAAGCAGCTACAGTATGGGAGTGTAACGTACGTACGGCACGGCACGGGACGTACGTGGCCATCGGGGAGAGGTTGTGGGACAGATGTTTATGAATAAGAAATAATAATATAATAAATAATGGGACAGAGAATGGCAACGTGGACAGAACATCCGTTGCGCATTTGCATTCACCAGTTCATGTTCACTTCATGGGAGAAAAGCCACGTAGGCCTCCACCTTTTGTTCTTCTGGTACTTAAAATTGCTTGGGCCTCAACAACCTCGGAAAACCTTTAAATCTTATAAAATTTAAGAAATCAGATTCATTGGGTTCACAACCACTAGGTCCACTACTCCTTCAGGCTTCAACCATATGGACAGAGTACACAACCCAAAAAGAGCACACTCTTGCAACTTTTTCTGAAGCCTCTTTTCCTCCTCAACATTTTTCTGACCCCAAAAAAAAAAAGGTGCATTTGAATGGTAGATTAATTGGGATGGTTTTTTGAAAGAAATACTGAAGCTTTCTTTTTTTTTTTTTTGTATGTGATCTATGTGAGATAAAAAGATTATTGAAAAATATATTGATGATTCTTGAAAGAAAACTAACTGATCAAAAAAATTTATTTTTTAAGCTCATCAAAATTTTTGACTTCAGTAAAAGCTTATAATTTAGAATTCGAATCCTGTATTTAACACAAAAAAATAATAATAATAAAATAAATAAATAAAAGTCACAAGTGCTCATTTTGGGTTCATAGGTGCTCTAATGATATGTACGACCTAACATCGTGTCTTGTGACTATGGTTCAAAGTCCGCTTAGTCATCGCTAGAACGGATTTCTCCCGTTCCAATATCGAGATGAGATGACTCCGAGATACATAGATAGTTTCAGTCGAAATATCGATCGAATCACTGAGAATTCGATTGAGAAGTTTCCGACACAGATAGTCTCATTGAATTAGCCCAAATCAAATTGCAAATTTACATTTTATAGATTTTTTTTGCTAATTTTTTTATTATTTTTGTTCAGCAAATTTTTGAATATTATTCACAATTTTTAAAATATTAAATACTTTAAAATTTACATCTCACCGAGACAATGACCGATATGCCGAAATTGATGTAAAATAATCTGGATTGTGACTGTGACTGTGACTGGAACCACGACCGCGACTTTGAACCATGCTTGTGACGGGTTAAAGAGTACGGATGTTAAGCGGCCTATCTAGCATAAATGGAATTTTAGTTGGCATCACTTCAACCCCATCAGAAACATTTGTTTGAAATAAAGCTAGTTTAACAAAATTTCAAGTTATATAAATATAAATAAATATAAGCTGGCTAAACCGAGTGATATAAACATAAACTGTGATTGGCATTAATCGAGGAGTATGGTGACATTTCGAATTCTAAATTTTAGAGTTTCGCTCACATCCAAATATTTTACTTTCAGTATTAAATTTGCACTTATTTTCGAAATCTAACAACAAAACAAGCATTTGCTGAATTCACAAAGGTTACGTGTATCAGCTGGCATTACATATCCTAGAGGGCCAACATGCTAAATCTTCTCCCACCACAAATGAGAAGCAACAAAGAGTTGATCCAACTTCATATCCTTCTTATACGGAATAAAATTAGCTCACTTCACTTTTTACAAAAGGACAAAGAATTGATAAAACTTCTGGTCCCTTCTTTTTCCTTTTTGTGCCAAGCAAGTTTTCTTCGTGGTTTTTCTCTTTTTTCTTGAAGGAGTACTGGTTGATGTATTTCGTTTCAGCTTCTTCCTTGTTTTCACCCCCAAATAAGAAGACAGTGGTGGTGATCTTCACAGTAACCATTGGCAAAAAAATTTTCGCTGCATTAAATAGCTCTAGTGGGGAGCAAAAGGGGAAAACAAGACGCCTAGATTATACTATACATGACAAGTACAATATGAAAAGCTTCAAAGCATATGCCCAGCGTCGTTTACTATTTGCCTCCTAGTTTTTAACATCGTAATCAGGAAAGTGTAATCTCCAACAAAATTACCTTTGGGGCTTTGCCGAGTACCTATGATCCGCGGGGGAACGAGAGACTTAACCAACCACGTATGTGATCCAAGATTATAACACATCCAATAAGCGGCTGCATAAAGAAATATTGCAAATTTTTACATTGTACTGGGGCTGCATTTGGCCCAACCTACTCCAAATCCTATTTCCATGGCCTGATTCAAGATGCTGTTTTGCTACACTGCAACGAAATTTATTAAGTAGTTGAAGAAGGAAACAGGAAATTCACAACTGTGCATGTGGGAATTTGACATTAACTTGATAAGATGCTGGCTAACCCAAAGGAGAAAGAAACATAAGCAGCTACTTACTTCTGCACTTCTGGTGCAAGATGTCATATTTACAGCTGTAGATGATGGTGCGCCAGTAAGCAGCGCATCTATAACCACCAATATCTAAAGTTTGCGTAGTAGTTAACTAGTAACATCAGTTTGGGTTAGAGATATCTGCAAAGCGAAACGGCAGAAGATCATAATTGGCAATTTGTCCATTTACCACATCATTTTGGAATAGCACCATTACCAGGAGGCAGCGATAGAAACTAATCTTCCTCATCATCAGCATCGAGCCATCCACAAGATGGTTTTTGTGTTTGGTTAGTTGGTACACGGTCCATGGGAGAGCAAGTTGGAGCAAAGTCCACCGGTGGACCGAGTTGAGGTTGCCCAGAGTCATCCTTCAATGAGTAAGACTTGGTTATAGCTTAGATACAATGCAGATTTTAAAGGTGCAAAAGGTACAATGCAGTTATAAATTGGTCTGAAAATCAATAGAAAAGTTAGTTCTGAATCTTCTGATCGGATGCTGCAGATCATATATACAAGGGAGACATCCCAATCAGATTATATCAAGTATATGTAAATTTTTCAAGAAGCCCCTACAGGTAAGAAAGTACTAATGAATCACCAACTCCCCCAAAAAGTACAGATGCATACGTCTAAACTCTCAACACTTCTTCACAACAAGGGAGTGCATATTCTAAGGTACGATCAATTAGCAATATAACCCAAATTTTACCAAGTACTAGCAGAGACACAGTTATTTTACCAAAAACCTCTGAACTCTTCGGGGATGTCTGCTGCGTCATTACTGTATATAGAGAAAGTTCAACACGATTACACCAGAAGAGCTGTCATTTTCCTTTGCTTCAGAAAATTTTCTCATCGAAAATCAGCATTGACATTTTGAAAATCCGTAACTGAAGGGAGAAACTCAGTAAGCTTTAAGCTCTTTAAAATTGTGACAGAACATTTGACGGTAACCAACAGAACAAAAAATTCAATAGCAAGCACAATAAAGCTAATTGGCTTGTTGTAAGCAATTGGTACTTCTCTAATCGTTCACATTAGCAATTCTACACATTACTTATGCTGTATTTACAGGATGTTTCTGTCAAATTTGACAGCAAGTCATTTTAGTTTCACTGATAAGTAAATTCCGATGATTGGTGTTATGCAAATTGAAAGAATGAAATTGTCAAATTCTTTCTGATAAGTAAATCCTGATGTTTGGAGTTATGCATACTGAAAGATAAAATTGCAATTCTGTGGGGTATCAAGACTCCGACTTCTGAAGGCCAAAAGTGTGGATTACTTGACTGATTTAGTCCCCTTCTTTCTCAAAGCAGTAATATCAAACGCTGATAACCTAATCATATGCTATGAATCCTTACAGTCGCTATCAATTTCTCTTCCAAGTGCTCTAATTAAAAAATCAGCAAAGTTACTAAATAAATGGAAAAAAAAGGCATTACCTTGGAAATGAAATGATGGTGGGTCTGAGAATTTTTGCTTGGACTTTTCTCAGCATCAATCTCCACTGGTAGACACTTTTGTTCCTGGCAGCGCTCTTCCTTATCACACATCTCTTCTAGTGATCCAGATTTTTCACCACTCCCACTTCCATCATCTCTTCCTGCTCTGCCTTCTTGCTGTCCTTCAATAATCGTTTCAATGAGGATCTTGTAAGAAGCCTCCTCAATGAAAATCCATCCATCCTCCCCATAAACCTTGACGGGGAAAAAAAAAAAGAAAAAACCCATTCAAAACAGCAGCGAAAAACGTGGGAATTTAGTTACAAGGAATCGAGTAACATTGGAAACCTTGAGCAAGTCTTTGATGGATTTGCGAACAACATCATCCGGGAACCCCATCGGACGCATAGAATCCAATGCGGCATCAATTCTCATCGAACCAACCTGCAAAGGAAAATCTTTCCCATAAAAGTCCAGTCTTTGAAGGAAAAGATTACAGATAAATTTAAAAAAAACAAAATGCTGTTTGCAAGTGTAAAAGTATAGACCTTTCTGCGTCTATTTCTTGGGGGAGCCATGTTTTTGAATTCTAGGAGGGAGGGTGAAGAGTAGCTGAACCACAAATAAGTTAAAAGTTTAGTACTAGTTCACACTTCACAGCTTTGGCATGGGAAGGACTAAAGATGGAGTTCAGATTGATTCCATGCGTGAGAAATGGGAAACTACAAAAGGGCAGGGAATATGGAAGTTGAGCAGTCCAGATGGGCAAAAGCGGCCTTCTGGGCAAAATTGGGGAAGGTGATTTCATTTATCGGGTAACACTAATAATATACTACATATTTTTGGTTTGCATAAACTGTCTTCGTGCAAATTTGGGAGTAGTATATCTTGTGCAGCGCAATATTGAAAGAGTTGCTGGGATTATGAGGTTGTTGCTGCTGAGTCAAGCCAACCCATACGCAGGCGGCGGTACTGTCTGCTTTCAAGGGGTGTACTTGGGCACAAAGAAATTGGGCGGATATCCAAGATTCCATGCTCCTTGGTCTTCGGGAAATTATTGCTAGCCGACTTTATTTTGGAAACTGGGAGAAAATCCGCCTAACTTCCAGCCCATCCCGCAAATTCCCGCAAAAGATTAGGGCCAAGCAAGCAGTAAACCCTGACTCCAGTTTTGCACTTTGGACCGGTATCACTGGGGAATCATTAATTGTGGTGGATCTTACAAGTCTCCAAGAAGTTTTTTTTTTTTTTTGTTTTCTTAATGAGCTACGTTTCATAATAAGTTGAATGTTCATGGAGGAATCATGTAGTTAAATCAGAAATGGATATTGCAAAGTATTAGTATAAATTCCAGGCACGAGCTTTGTGGATGCATCAAAGAAACTATCTTGTCAAACGGAACCCGGGTGAAGACAACATATAGCAGTAGTGTCGTGTCAATCAGACGGTAGATGAGGTGACCCAAGAAAATCTTTGCCTTGAGAACTTCATTGACAAAGAACTGAGGGGATGGCAAATGACAATAATGTAATGCAGATGCCACGCTGTGCTAAACTTTGACTAACTAGCCTGTAGAACCTAGTCGTACAAGCTTCAGAATTTAACAAAATCTATTACATACTATGTGATAAATGACGATATTACTAGACTTGGCTATTTTGCGTTTGAGCCTAAAAAATTATCAACAAGCATCCAGTACATCGATCATATATATGCTGAACAAAAATATTGGGAGAAACAAACAGCACACCGCACACAAATGGACATTGCGAGGTGGTTAGTACGATGCTAATTGCATCCCGACTCAGTGATGATGTGCAGGAGGCTTGCACTGATAGCATTTGGCAAACAGACCAAATGAATCAACCTGACTGATGAAGTTGCTCATGCTTGCCCACCCTCCGAATCCAAATCCAACCACGAAAACCCATCCCACCACGAATGTGTTCAAAACAAACATGGCGGTCCAGCTCGGCAGGAAGAATGGTGGCTTTTCTGCAGCATTCTGGACATCCAAGATCAGGGTATCGTAAATTTCATAGTCCATAAACAACTGCGATAAAGTACTAAATTTCCATGCTATCGTGCAAAATCTCTTACTAGTTCCTTCAAGATGCCAAACCAAGAAAGTAGTCTGTCAATACATATTAGATAGCATCACAAAATGTGGACAACGATAACAATATATCTGGCAACCCTAGTAGAGTAGGTATTGGTGGGTCAGCTAGCCAGCTCAATGTAGGATGTGACTAGCATTAGCAGGACTGACTGCTGCAAATAACCAATGACAAGGAAACTCTACCAAACCTATCTCGTAAATTTGCTGATATGGATTCTTTCACCCGCGAGTAAAATTCATGGGTTTATTTCTGAGTCCCCTTGAAATCTAAACCAGTAAAAAGTTAAATTTGGGACTTAGCCAATATCACATAATTGTGCTTTCCTATTTGCCTCACATGAATGATAGTGATGCTTTTCTAATCTCCCAAGGCATCACTGAATCTTCTCTTGCTTATCTTAGTAGATACGTCGATGTTGCTCATACTCTCCAGCTATCTAAAGGCTCCATTTATAGCATTTTTGGATGTGCCCTTACTAAGATCATGTGTCGTGGAAGCCTGTATGTACTCTTCTGGTGTGACAATCAAGAAAGAAGCTAGAAGGAGCTAGCTGGCTATTTAAGATAAAGTGCTCAACCCCACCATTGATGCCTACAGAAGTTTGAAACGTCCGTATGCCGAATAATTTCCCAATAATTGATTTTTGAAACTATAATTCGCAATGCTCCATGGCTAACCAGCCATAGTCAATTTTGACACAAGGGGTAGCCAAACATATGGTGTACCAATCGTGGATAGTAAATAACCAAGGGGGACAGTTCCAGCAAGTAAAAAGCATCCAAGTAATGAAAGCCAAAAGAGAATGGAACAGTTACCTGCCGCGCTGATGCCTTTCGGTAAGTAAGCATATGTGCAAGAGAAGGGATAATGTAGACGGTGAAGCTGACTAAAAGTGCTCCCACAGCTGAATTGATTGGCCCAAAGAAGGGAAATATTATGGCCAGGAACCAAATTGGTATTACCACCGGTACCCTGACCAATGCCCTTAAACATATGCTTTTTGTGTCGTGCATCCTTACCACTTTTTCCCACACAAAATACAGAGGGGTGCAAGCGAATCCAAATGTTATGAACTGCATCAGAGCCATTTAATTAAAATAATCATCAATTACACTAGTCAAATGTGAGAATTTAGTCAAAGAAATAGTGACTAAAAGACCTGATGGATTAGCATTAGAATCACAGCTGCATCACGAAAACCAGTGCGAGGAAGTAGTGAGAAGGCATTTGCATGGTCAAGGAGCTGGTCACCGAAGGCCCAATAAACAGCAGCAGCTGATGGAATTGTTAGTGTGAAGACGTAGATGGTCGCAAACAAATATACGTACTTGAATTTCCGCGGCTTCCACATTGCATGCATGATCTCCCTGAAGGAACCAAGACTCTTGCATTAGTACATTAATCCATGACCGATTTGTATTTTATACTGTCACCTGTCAAGACAAACAGAAAAGTGGGACATCTGACTTGAGTTTTAGATACTTGCTATATTCACCATCAGCTTCACATATATCACAACAAACCTAATGAATTTAAGCCTGTCCATATAATTGAACTGATAACGTTACAGTCCCATTCCAAATGACAGGCGAATAAATGCTTTAGAGATTGTATTCATCCTGCAGAATAACGCTTGTTTCCAGGATAGATTTAGTCTCCGTTTATCCTACAAGGATCATGATCTTCATAAACAACTGATACATGTAACAACTCAATTTTAATACCAAAGCACATGCATTTTGTCGAGGAAGTACTCATGTGTAGCGCCTTCTAATATCTTTACCTGATGGATAAATAATCAGCTTTCTGATAAAACATCTCTAAATTGCTCTTCAAATATTCTTTTTAAAACTTGTTCAATTAAGGAGCATAGTTAATGTTAGTGGTCTTATACCAGACCTGCAAACATGTGTGCTCTTACTTGATAAGAAGATTTCCCAGTATAAAGAACTGTTAAAAGACAAAAGATTTCCAAGGGAAATTCCCCCGCAGAGTTGAAGAAACTACTCACACAGTGACAGCATGACCACCGAAAGTGTAAAGTACGTTGGTGGCACCAGTAAAATACAATACCAGTTTTGTTGGGCCAGAATGTTTTACTCCATCAACCTACAAAAGAGAAAAGTAATTGCTGATTTAACAACAATTTCCGAGCAAAAAAGTTAGTGATGATCAGCATCGTTTCCATCATACCTGGCCATGAATAAGGGCCGCAATAGCCAGGTACCATGCAGTGTAAGTGGTCATCCCTAGACCCAAAAATGACCAAATCCTGTAGTTGTGAAACGAGGGGATGAACACGGTAGTTGCACAACACGCCCCAAATATGTATGTCCATGTTCTCTTGTCCAATCGATCATTAATGTAATAGATATTGCTGCACTTACAAGATTAACAAGATAAGTAAACTAAGATAAAAATCTTAACCAAACTTTGTAATCAAAATTTGCAAAATCTAAAGAAAATGCTAACAGCCTAGCAAATCAAAAAAGAGAAATTCGCCTTTTGCTAAGTCTGATGATTAAAGATGGACTGACCTTGCACAAGCTATAAGCTGTATAACAGAACCAAATAGGAGGAAAGTGCAGTTAAAAGCTAATCCAACAGCTTTCCATTGTGGACCCAATAAACCATCCAACACCTCGTACCACTGCGTAGACAGGTAGGAACACTCTAGTTTGTTTGAAAAAAAAAAAGAGGCATATTCTTAAACTGCTTGCAGACTATAATGGTGTTAGTATTTAACTATTTATTCAGTTAGTGGGGACAAAGGCATAGACGGATTTTCGGGTTCCCCCGGAAATGTTTGCAGATTCGCTTATAGAGCTAACCTGAATAACATGGTTTTTGAAGCTGACATTCTCCTTCTCCTTTCTGGTCCGGTACTCAACATAGAGGACACTGATCAGATAAGCAGTCCAGCTGCCTAACAAACCATAAAATACCTGCAGAATTACTCCTGAAAGCATTCCCAGTTGGGAGAAAGAGTATGGCAAAGTCAATAGAACCTGTGCCACCTGCGATCAAATAAAGCCAATACTCGATTTTTATTTCTTTCGTATTTTCTGTTTTTCTTTAGGCACTATCGAAATTCTGCTTGTAAAAAAAACTTTAACAATGTGTGGAGGGTAATTTCAGAATTATAACCTGATTTGAGGCACAGCTGAACCAAGCATCATAAACAGAGCCTCCATGCCAGAATAAGCTTTTGAACCTATGGATAGGCTCATGATCTACTCTTCCTTCCTCTCCTCCGTCAGTCCCGTCGTTCACACTTACGTCCCCAGCGACAATAGCTTCTTCAGCTTGTTTCTGTGGCACCATTGCTTTTTCCCTTCTCTGAAACTCTGAAACTGAAACAAGTTAAAACTAACCCACACTTCTTCGTGACAAAACAAGAGAAATACCACCAAACCGAACTCTCAGACAAAAAAGTCCTCCACCTTCAGCTCTTGGAGGGGTGTATCACCACTTTAGGCCAAATAAGTCCTGTAAATACAGCTAAAAAGTATAGCCAAAGAATGTACACGAGTACGAAAATAACTATCATCTTAACCACTTTAAGTAGTAAAGATAATCAGAGATTTGACCCCTAGTTTACCTTTTTCTAGGACAGTGGCAGAGGTCAGTGCTGTATTATTTGTACAGATTTCAGTCGGCGGTCACTACTTCTCAGAAAGTTGTTTTCCAAGGTCAGTCAGAGACCAGCCAGGAAAGTAGTAAATGCCCTTCAACAATTTTCACCAGCAGAGATCTTTCTTTCACCACTCTTCCAATCTATGGCTATCCACCAATAAATGCACCCTTTAATCTGTTTGAGACAATACAATGGGCTCTAGTAGCAAAAGGCAAAGACAAAACACATCAACTTTTTGATCAAGTGAACTCGAAAAATGGAATTGCCCACAAACAAAGTTCGCTTCTTGCGTACACTAATGACTAAACAGGCCTAAAGGGCTCCGTATCTTTTCTTTTCCAGTCTAGATACTATCTCCAATCTCCATTCATGAATCAAGACGTTTGGGCAGAGGAAAGAGTTAAAACGAGCCAGAGGTTTGCAGGATGAGACCCTGGTTTTCAACAGGGAAAAGAAAGGATACTTTCGAACTCTTTTATTAAGCTCTGGAGAAGTGAAGAAGGCGATGAAACGCGAAATCTACCTCTCAACTGTTTCCTCGTTTAATTCTCTCGTATGTTGTTGTCTTTCAGTTTCCGAGACACTGACGGATTTTATTAGTCAGGGAGCTTGGCTTCGCTCATGACTGTATACTCATTATTGTGGGTTTTTTTACTCTTTTACGCTTCCTTTTTTTGGTAGTAATCAGTATATGGTTTGGTCAATCCTGCATAATTATGCATAGAATTTATTTGACCGAGGAATTAACGATGCACTCAATAGCATCGGAGCGATTCTTCTCTTTTTATTTCTCTTTTATAGATTTTACATTGAAAGATGGTTCCACCCAAAAAACGAAAATATTTAATGCTGATTAATGTACTCCTTTCATCCCACTTTAATAGTTTTATTTTGTTTTTGAGTTTTCTAACATGTTAACACATTTACATTCCATCCAACCTACATATATATACACATATTAATAATTACTATTTTTTCTTACATTTATACACTTTTTCTAATTAATTCTCTTGCATTTATACACGTACTAACAATTACTAATTTTTCTTGCATATATACGCATCTCTAATTAATTCCATTGCATTTATCGCTAATTAATCTTGTATTTCTAAAAATTTAATATATGAAATACATCTTAATGAGTGTTCATAAGGTAGACCATTTCGTTTTTTTTTATCCGTTCTAAATTATAGTCCACTTTTCAATTGAACAATATAGTTAATTTTTAATTTTTCTAAAATGCACTTAATATATTTTGTTATCAATGAATATAACATACCTTATTCAATAATTGCTTTAATTCATGCTTTAAATAGTACAACTTTCCATCAAAATTGTTATTGTAATTAAAAAAATCAAGGCTATAAAAAATGGGACAGATGGAGTGATTCTTTTAACACAATCAAATCTGTACATTTTCCCAATAATGAGTCGTTATATAATGATAGAATTGTACATCATTACTTGAGCCATCCTATGTATCTAGAATATTAATCCTGCTATTCTCCTAACATGTATGTAAGCTTCTCAAAACTTTTTATATTTTCTTTTCTTATCTTCAAAATGAACTTGAAAATTTTTTAATTATATTTTCAAAAGTTTATTTCCTTCCTCGTATTTTTAATATTCGGGTGTATCTTTCATGTACATCCTAAAACAACAGAAAATAAAAAGTCAACAAAAAATTGAAACTGAGTAAATTGCAAGCTAATGAATGATATATATTTTATCTGACTTTTCTTTCGGTACTTTGTTTATTTTCACTCATTGTTTAGTTAAAATTTCAAAGAAAAAAACTGTCAATTTGAAATATGTCAATTGTTTGCCCGTCTTCGTAATCATTCATGATTGCTAATTAATGACCATTATACACTTGGAAAACTTGGAAGTAGTAACTTACTGATAATGTTTTCACGATTAAGAATTGAAACAAGAACGTAGCCCTGAAGATAGCATTCTGTTTTCTAAACATGATTATTTTCTGCTGATTTACTCCAACCCCAATTCCAACAGCTTGAATATGTACGAGATAATAGGTAAAAAAAAGAAAAAGAAAGAGAAAAAATACATAATGACAAAGCGCAAAAGCCACCAGCCTTTGCAGTTAAATGTAGGGCATGTTTGGAAGGCAGTTTTTTGTCTAATTTTTCTTCTACTAGTTTTTTAACAATTTTTTAATCGGCAAAAGTAGCTCTTCTCTGTTTTTTTTTTCCCCTTTCTCTTCTCCCTCTTCCTCTCCTTCTTCCACCTCTCTCCCCCCCGCTCTCCTTTGCTCCACGGGGGGAGGGGGAGGGGGAGGGAGGAGGAAGAGGAGTGAGAGGGGAAAAAAAAAACTATCGTTGTTGCTTGTGAGGTGAGGGAGAAGAAGAGGAGAGGAAGGAAAAAGAAAAAAAAATTTTACATCGAATTTTTTTTTTTTACAACTTATATATTAAGTTATAGTAAAATTTTAATCAAACATCTAAAAAAAATTCATTTATCAAATGGGCTGCAAGAATTTGAACATTTTGTATAACATTCCCATGAAATGACGAAGATGACCTACCAAAGACTATAGTACTGTACCACATTAGATGATGGATATGACCCTTAAGAAAAGCAAGTTTCTTGTCGTAAAATACCACTGCATGCTTAGCAAATAAATTGCATTGCTGACAGTCTCGTTATCATTAGCAAAATTACGTTAATCTTAATGGGGAAAAGAAGGGTCGTTTTTCATACACTCATGACTCAGCTTCAGTGGTTTTTAACTTATTTCCATGAAAACATCCTCCCTGTCTCAGAGCCCATTGTCTCTTTTTGACTCTGACCACCTGTAGTAGGGATATGCTATAGTACAAGTTAGGAGGGATCCCATCAATTTAACATTTTGTTGCTGCTTATCTTTAATTCTTTTGGAAAAAGAACAGCCATTAAACAAGTTTTAGCTTTGGGGATGGGTGGTTGGGGGGGGGGGGTTTAGTGGGAGACCTAATGATTCAGGATCAGGTTTGTATACGTTGTAATGTAGGGTACATTCGGTCCAAGTTCCTATCAGAGGCAAAACTTTTTGTCCTTATAATTTAACAAAGTCAAGGTGGTGTATCAACTATCATGTATTCACTAAAAAAAAAAAAAAGTAGTTAAGCAGCCGAGCCCTAAAGTAGTAATTTTGATTAATCCCCCATTAAAAAAAATAAAAATAGTTAACCCGAGGAGTTGGGGCTAGTGGTAAGCGGCTGGTAATGCGAACAGGACGACTAATGTTCGATCCTCGCTGCGCTCCTGCGATAACTCCAGGGCCAGGTCTTCACCCTCGAGTAAGAGTCAAACTCTACGGGCGCTCCCCGGGCTGAATCCGGATTAGTCCGAAAGGGATACCGGGTGGTTAGACCAAAAAAAAAAAAAAAAAAGTAGTTAAGCAGCCGAGCCCTAAAGTAGTAATTTTGATTAATCCCCCATTAACCTAGCTCTCAATTTTCTGTTGACTTCTTTTACTCAATTGAGCGGATCATAATCAAATACTACTAGTATGTTATTCACTCCTCGAGGCATGTCCATGATCGACACAATGCTATAACTGATGTGTAAACTTTAAGGCTTCTGGGGAGATAGATTAGATAACTTGAAAGAGGGAGTGTAGAAAATAATCCAGATTCGAATCCTCTCACTTTTTCTTTTTTTTTTTTTAAAAAAAAAAAAAAAAAGCTCTAAAACTTTTAAGGTAAAGTGCGTTACAAACAATTCAAACCTTAGAACCATTCTTCTAATTTCGACCCATTAATTAGTTCTTCAAAAAACGATGGTCAAATTACTAAGGCAATTCATAAGGTCTCTGATTCACTGCTTCCCCTTTCTTTCTCCATTAGACATGTAAGGTGTAGAATCCCTAGAGCGAAACCAAATCAAAAACATATTTGGACTCGAGACTCTGAATAGAATTTCACATTTGTGAGGTTAAAAGTACCAAGTCGATTACATAAAAAAAAATGCAGGATCTGTAGAAAATTTGTTCAGACGAAAATGGCAAGAAGTAATTTTGGCGTAACCATCTGGGCACGAGCACGTACGATCGACTGAAACCCTTTGGGATTATAGGCTAAATTATTGAAGTTTGAAGGTTTACAACACCATAACTCTAGTATCCTCACACAAACCTCCGCAATTTTGAGTTGGACAAACCTGCTTAATTAAGAGGATATGTAGTTGATGTCACGACCGTTTTAGGATCCCATGTTAAAAAAAAGTACTAGTTTAGATATTTCATAAGAATCTCTTCGGTTTGGAGTATGGACTTGGACATTGAAAGGGGGAGGTTCTCACAGAACCGAACCTATTCCGATTCAGGCAAGTGTTAGTGACCCAAACTCAAAAATGGAACATTTGAACGATGATTCTGCGTGGTACTCAGTTACCTGCATAAAAGCAATTAAGTACTATTTTTTTCACATATTCTTTCAGCTAAAATATGTACTACGAGCCTAGACTAGACTCTTAAAGAGTGATCAGAACAGCTTGAGGATGGGTATCAGCATGACTTTATGTTTGCATGTGTATGGTGGTCCATTCAATAATGATTAGAAGGAATCCATCGTCGTTCCCACGAATAAAATGTAGTACAATTTACAATTGAAAAAATTTAATGCATTGAAAAGAAAGACATTTGCTTTGCAAAATCACCACACCTTCAAAAGCCATTCTGGTACGTTTTAAAGTTGAGATTTGTAAGCTTTGCTCTTTATGGAGTTAACTTATCCGGCTGGATTTTCCTTCAAATGTCACTTTCTCTCCTTTTCCCCCAGAAGGTTGATTGGCGGAACAAAGTTAAAGACTTTTTTTATTGAGAGAATCTGTTCCAGATAAACCCCATCCCACGAGGGTTTATTAGTTTCTTGATGAGCATCCTAGGACTTGCTCTTTTCCACCCTCCCTTTAGACCCCACCGTTTTTGTTTAAATGCTAATGGGATTAATGTGAATGATTAGAAGCAGCATACCATTTGTAACTAGCAGATATTCCACTTCAAATATGGATTGTCACGTCTTAGAACAATTCGATGACTCAACTGGACGTTGGATTCATTGATGGGTATGCCACCATTTTGATAATCCATCCCAATCAGATATGCACTGCGTCAGATGTAGGTGCATGAAGTAGTCAGATGCTTCTTCTATTCTTTTCCCTGGCGCAACTGGGCCATCCTGGACTTGAACCAGAGACCTCGCCCGTGAAGTAAATCATCGCACCTACGGTCCAACCAATTGGGAGAGAATCAATAAATTCCTTTTCGGGAGCGATTCATCCTTCCCGAACGCAGCATACAACTCTCCGTTGTACTGCGCTCTCCAAGTGTGCTTGTTCCCCCTTCTTCCTTACTCTGACAAGTCTTTGTAAAATAAATCCGATGAGAAGAAAAAAGAAGGCCTTAAGAGACCCTCCTGGCCCAACCCTAGACACTCTAAGATCCTTTTTCAAACCTGCTCCCATTTCGAGTCAAGAGATAAATAGACACATCCCATTGCACTGATCGGGGGCTTTCGTAGTGACTGAGGGGGTCGAAGACCAAGAAGTGAGTTATTTATACCAAGCATTCTTCTTACAGTTAGATCCAATCTCTCGGTTCCTGCGGAAGGAAAAAAGAATTTCATGCTCTTCCTTTCGGGAAGGGGGGATTAGGGAAATCCTATTGACACTTCCTTTCAGGTGCTTGCCATAAACATATAGAATCAAAAATAGCACCATTTGGGACATGGAATTTTCGTTTCAGTTTTTTGTACACTGTCTTTGGTTTAATTGTTCATTAAACTTAATTTAGCCTTTTGAACTTAATTAGTTAGTCGTTCTAAATTCTAAAGCAGAGAAGGAAACCAAGCAGCTGACCATTTTCTCGCTAATTTGGTCAGTATGCTTGTGACAGCCCTCCAAATGCTATTGGCAAGTAAAAGAAATTTCGAAAACCATATATATATATATCATCTTTTCAGGTTTCATAAGTGAAGATCTGATGACAAAACCAAATTGAGAGCCAACTCTCACATTTTTTTTTACTTGTGGTAGACGGCTTCCTATTTTGCCAAACAAACTAACCATCTACGCAGGATTAGAATTCAGGAATTGATGAATACTGGCGCTTGCAATTGAAGGACTTGTACCTTAGATATAGCTGCTGGCAAAGCTGAAGTGTTAAAGAGCGATTCATTTGATTTCGTAAACTGTCTGATTTTATGTCATAGGATGGGAAAGAACAACACGTAACACAAAAGAAGAACAAAACCGCTCAGACTTTAATTCCTCACGCGGTCTGTGTATTATTACGCTGATGGCCTGATGCGTGTTAATAAGTGATGAACTTGTGTCTCAATCCATGCAAGCATTTTGGTTGATGGTTGTGGTTTTCAAACAGGTATTGACAGACACTCGAAACCTTCCTCATTTATTGGCCATCTATCTTTATTCCATTTGATTAATAATGGGTGATCCTTACGATTCTCTGTGCGTTACTACTAATTAGTAATATAGAACGCTTACGTTACATCCTCTCAAGGACTCATCTCTTTGACTGCCTGCTCACAATCTATTCGGTCGGGTCTTAGATCATATTCCTCCAATTTCATCACTGTATACTACTGTCATTGCTTCAAAATGAAATGGTAAAACACAAACAAAAGAACAATAAGAAAAAAAACACGTTAAAGTAGAGGACATTGAGCATGAATATGGGATCATGACAGGAAAAGATGACCTGCAATCACATGGAAACACAGTTGTTTTGAACAAATTTAGGGCATTTTTGTTGTTGCTGCACAAATCATAATGGGGTGTGTGAGATGTCTGCCTACTGGGGAGACGTGATCCGATCTGGTGAGCGATGATGCATCAAGGTCCTGGAGGTGTATTTGTGATTCTGGAGCCTTAGTGGGATACTTCCAAGAATCAATGCCTATCAATCTTTCGCCGGTCACTTCAATCGTCGCACCATATCACGTTCAAGGACATCTATCATGCAAATCGAGACTGGATCATCATGAATTCGGGTGTCTGCCATTTACCTTACTTGTTACTACTCCAATCTTTCCTAATCCTGAAATTTTTATCAATGGGTGCAAATGCACTCGTTTTGTCAGATAATAATTCAATCCTCTCCGAATTCTCCTTAGTTCATGTGGGCATATCCCCCCTCTTAATATAAAATAGGAGTAGAAGTAAAATATGAAATCTATCGTGTTATCAAAAATATATATATGTATATATTGTCTGCTTAATTTTTCGATAGCGTGGCTTGTGGTTGGGGTGTCAATACCGGACCTTATATCATGCTTTGCATCATGACCAAAACCTTTCCTTAACAATGAAACAACATGATTAAAAAAAACCTCGCATGAAAACACCAATTCCATCCCTTGCTCAAACTTCCGTGGTTTTTTTAGAAATTAAAGCAAAATTAAGAAAATAATTACAACAGGAGTTGAGGATAAAAACGAATCATAGAATAACTATGCAAAAGTGATTTATATGAAAGAGGAAGCTGGAAAATAGTAATGGTAATTTTGTCTTAACAATTGAAATGTAAAAGCAAGTTTTCTTGTGATGGCTGGCTCTGGTGATAATGGCTGGCACTCAATAGAGAGAAGATACAGGACAAGTAGAGTAGAATCTTGTGATGCCCATGTTTCTCCTAGATAAAATGGGGTTTTGTGACTTTTGTCGGTGTACATGCTTGTGTTCAAATCAACTCTTAAATTAAAGAGTAATACCTTAGATTTAGCGTGCGTTTGGGTTTTGCGATGACTAATCGAAGAAAAGTACTTCACCTAATATGGCTTTCAATGGAAGTACTCAGTATTAAGTGCATAAGCATGTCATTTTGGATGCATGCTTAAATAAATACTTTTTTTATTACTTAGATAATGTGTGATTTTGAACTTTTAAAAGGTCAAACAGGCTCTTAACGCCTCATCTGGTAGTCCAAGATTTAGCATGACTCTCCTGGGCCAGAAAAGAAGCGGACAGAATTTAGAGTTGTGAATGGAGCCAGTGTTTATGATTGGACCTGAAAGACGCTGAGACTTGGATATTTTAAAAAAGGTCCCAAGCATCGAACTGGCCCATAATCTTAACATAACAATTCAGAAATCACATCATCATTTGCTCAACCCATCTAGCCCACTATAGGTAGCCCGTCCATACCACATTAGTGAGAGGGAATAGCAGCCCTCCGATCTAATACAATCCCTATAATCCCACCGTCCAATTTAGGTCATCCTCTTCAATCCCCAGATATAAACCCAAAACACTCTTCTCCGTCTACATCGCAAAATCTCTGGGTTTTGCACTCTACAGTTTTCCCCCAAAACCCCAAATCTGAATCGAAGAGGTTAAAGTGACGGCACCGTCGCTGTCCGCCTTGATCGAGCACTAAAAGCTTCGTCTTGGCCCTCATTTTTGCCACTCCCCAAAAACGCAAAGGAAAATCTCTTCAATTCGTATCTAGGGTTTTAGCTGTAACTGTAAAATTGCTAACTGTAAAATAGTTAGCAATAGAAGTTTAGATTTATTTTATTTTTTGTGAGAGTTAAGAAAAAGTGAGATTTTGCGAACATGGTTACCAAGGTATCAAAGGCTGATAAGAAGATCGCTTATGACCAGAAGCTTTGCCAGCTTCTGGATGAGTACTCGCAGGTTCTGATAGCGGTGGCTGATAACGTTGGGTCGAATCAGCTCCAGAATATCAGGAAGGGTCTGAGAGGCGACTCTATTGTGCTGATGGGAAAGAATACCATGATGAAAAGGACCATTAGAGTCCATGCTGAGAAGACTGGAAATCAAGCTATCCTTAACCTTATCCCTCTCCTTGTTGTAAGTTCATTTTTTCTAAAAATTTTAAAATTTTTTTTTTGTGATGTAGAGTTGCGATTATCTTTGGCAGTCTTGAACCGTATGGAATGTATTTTTGTTGATACCTTTTATCTTTTTGGTGGTGACAGGGAAATGTTGGGTTGATCTTTACCAAGGGTGACTTGAAGGAAATCAGTGAGGAGGTTGCCAAATATAAGGTTTGTGAAAGAATTTATTTATTTAATAATTTTTTTGGGTTCGCATTGGATTATTTGTCAATTTTGCTATGTTTGTTCTGATTTTCATGGTATTCTTGTTTTATGTAATTTTCCTCGTAAAAGCAAGCATAAATTTGTTTGTATGTTGGACAAACATGAACGTTATAATTGTGCCACCGACTATCTATAGAACAATATATGCAAGTAACTAAATGTTTAGGGGATGCCATATGCATAGTTGTGGACTGCTAATATACCTGCACTTCCTGCTGTATATGTGTAGTAGATTGTCTTTACCTGGCTGTCCTGGTAATGCTACGGTGTTATAAATTGCTAATCTACCTTTGTGCGTGATTATGGATATATGCATTTTGTGCTTAAAAGTTTCTGTCATTGCTTGAGGTTCAAATCTGAGTGTCTCCATCTGTGATTCAAAGAGAAACACAAAAGTCTCATGTTGTGCTTGTTGTACCTGAGAGATCATTGAGTGCAAATTAAGTGGTTCGTCACTGATGTTGCTTATGTTAAGAGATGTTTAAGCTTTACTAACACTATTTTAGAAGCATTTACGTGTAGGAATGTTTTATGGCTCACTTTTGCTTATTGTCATATTTACAGCTCACTTTTGGATATTATGTCATATGAGAGTCTTGTTATTGTTATTGGTTTAGTGGCTTATCCAATTTTTTTCAACAAGAGCTGATTATATTTTAACGCTGCTACTTGATGTTGACTCTAAATATGAGTGTGTTGAAAGGTAGCAGATTAGGAGAGTTGTGTAAAGTTTGTTAATAACCTCAAAATGTTGTGTATTTCAATGTGTTTATGTTTGCTGATGAGCTTGGCGCCTAGTATCCTAGAAATCACTTGCATGTTGATTAAGATGTTTACTCGATTTTAAAGTAGGAGATCTCAAGTTTAGTATCTCTTTAATTGGATATGGAATTGAAGTCGTGTTCTTCTTTCCTTGTGTTCTCTCCCCCAAAAAAAAACCAACAACCCCAACTGTTTATTTTTGCTAAAAACATCTTTACATTGTTGTTGCTGTTAACAGGTTGGAGCTCCTGCTCGTGTTGGTTTGGTTGCTCCTGTTGATGTGGTGGTCCCACCTGGAAATACTGGACTTGATCCATCCCAGACTTCTTTCTTCCAGGTCTTTGTTTTACCTATTTAAATTGAATTTTAGATTGTCAGCCCAAAACATTGTTTTCCGACAGTATTACCTTATAGGTTCTCAACATTCCCACCAAGATTAACAAGGGTACTGTTGAGATTATTACACCTGTGGAGCTCATCAGGAAGGGTGACAAAGTAGGTTCTTCTGAAGCTGCTCTGCTTGCCAAGCTTGGGATTAGGCCCTTCTCTTATGGGCTTGTGGTCTTGTCTGTTTATGATAATGGATCTGTTTTCAGCCCTGAGGTGCTTGATCTGACAGAAGATGATCTCATTGAGAAATTTGCTCTGGGAGTCTCCATGGTCACTTCATTGTCATTGGCCATCTCTTACCCAACCCTAGCTGCTGCACCACATATGTTCATCAATGGCTACAAGAATGTGTTGGCTATTGCTGTCGAGACAGATTATTCCTTCCCACAGGCTGATAAGGTGAAGGAGTACCTTGAGGTATGTATTTTATTCCCTCAATGGACATTTAGTGGCTTGAATTTTTTTTTGTTATTTTCTGTTTTGTTGATTGTTTATTCTTTTCATAAAAAATGTTATGCAGGATCCTAGCAAATTTGCTGTTGCTGCAGCTCCAGTTGCGGCTGCTGATTCAGGTGCTGCCCCTGCTGCTGCCAAAGAGGAAGAGAAGAAAGAAGAACCTGCAGAGGAGTCTGATGATGATATGGGTTTCAGTCTCTTTGATTAAGACTGATGTTTGTCTTCAGGAATCTTATATATTAAAATTAGCTTGTGGGACATTTGATTTTGATTTCTCGATGTTTTTATGAAGTTGACGTATCTCATGACTTTCCATTTTTTGATATACTAAAGACCATGGCACCATTTGGTTTTGACTTGTTTTTGGGTTTTTGGCTCGCCTTTGTTTATTTGTCGTAGCAGTCTCTTTTTATTATGGTTTCTGGACATATTTTAAGTGATAACCGTGAACGATCAGATCCTTCAAACGTGGCATGCTTACTATTGATTCAACATGTGGCGTCTGTCTTTCGCCAGTGTTGTGTGAATGGAATTGTGTGTTGGGGTTTCTATTAGGATTCGCGTGTTAAGTCATAATGAGTGTGTTTGGATTGTAAGTTATTTGAAATATTTTTACTGTAGCACTTTTTGTGATGTGATGTATGTGAGATAAAAAGGTAATTGGGAAGATAAAAAAGTGTATTGAAAATTGTAATGGTGATGTCAGCAAATATATTTGGCCAAATAATTGGCTGTCCAAACACACTCAATAATTTCTCCGAAATTTTGTCCGGACAGGAAGGTGGTTTTTGCTCAAATGAATGGTTACAGTCTTAAAACTTTTATTATCAACTAGGGAACGTGTAGTCAACGAGCATGGTGCAAGTTCAGGTTGTAGTTATCTAACCAACTGTGAGAAGAGATTGCTTGCTTAGCCCTCCAGCGAACATCTCTGTCCTCTCTGCGGGATTTTGGTGTCGATTTGCAAAATGCATGTATCCGTGGAGATGCACCGGAAAGTTTGGGTTGAACCAAAGATAATAATGTGTTTTGTAAGCTGCACAAAAGTAGCCTTAACACGTAATTCGCATCTGAGTGCTTTGTGATTGTTGACCCGTTGGGGTTGGTTTAGGAGTTTATTTTGCGGAGTATTGCCCATAGGAAGCATGTTTTGTGGCATATGAAATGAAACCTGCTTGCTCAATGGATCTTATCTACCGGCCTATGGTTCATATTTCACTCAAAAAAGTATGGTAGTCACCGAGAGAATTAAGAGCAGTTAACGTGGTTAGGCCGTTTTCGGGCTTAATTTATGACCTTTATGATTTGCCCACACTTGAAGGACCACCAATTCTAGGCGCTATTGGATTTCACAGGCATTTTTAATGAATTCCTCCTAAATCTTAAAGCCTAACTTTTACTTGCGAGCGGACCAACTCATCCCTGGCCTTTGTGTTCTGCATGGCAAACGGCAATAAGTTTCTGCTAGCCATCTGGTTTCTTTCTTTAATCCGAACCTGTTTCGAGATGTTGATCAGGAGGTACATCGTGACTCATTCATTCGATCAGTCGGCCATTAGCGATTTTACATTTAATTTTACATCCATGTTTGTGGCGCGTGAAAATGTCGCCTGTTGAATTTTGCATCCGGTTCTTTCTGACGTTGGTTGCACTTCTGAATTCTGTGTTAGGTCTATGCAGTACCGTTAAGGGCTGCTGTCGAGTCGAGTCGAGTCGATGCTGAAGAATCTCCATTCCAAATCCCCCCTTTAAGAAACTCTTAAATGAGAAACTTTCCCCGACAAGCTGATAATGACTACGAGGAAATTGGTCTACCAATCTTGCGGGTCCTCTGCACTAATTTATAAGTTTGCTATCTCTTCCTCCTCATCCTCTTTTTTTCTTCTCCTGTTTTTTAATCGAGAAATTGAAGCAACGATTTGATTTCGGTTAAGAGGAAGGTGTTAAATGTTCAACGCTCAGATTGAACTATAAGATAGATATCATGTGTATTTTTTTTTTTGTTCCTTTAATGAAGCTCAATTGAGAGAGAGTGTTTAAATGCAAGCCCAGTAAATCTGAAAAAAGAGTATCATCAATCGTCATTGTGGCACGCATTATAAAAAATATAATAATAATTGCTACACGGAGGTTTCCTTTTGAAAACAAACAAACAAACAAAAAATGGTGAACGCCTTAAATGCAGCTTATACAGGCTGCACATTTTGAACCTGTGCATGGGTTTGCTTTAAGAGTCATCATCCGCAGTTGATTTAGACCTGAGATCATATTATCTGAGTTATCCTCTTCTTTGATGATAGAATCAAAAATAGCTTTGATTTGTCCCTGCTTTGTATAGCCGGTGGGGTATGAATTTGAGGTTGTCGGATGAGGTACCATATTCCCTTTCACAATGAATGAGATCAAGATTGCAGTTCTTCATCTCCTTTTTAACTTTTTCTTTCTTGTGCCCTGTCAGGACCTTTTTCTAATTTTACTTGGCAGGCAATTTGTCAAAATACTACTCGCTGACAAAGTTCTAAGCAACGAATTTATACCTTAACGACACCGAATGGTTCGAGCTCAAGTTATCGTTGATAAGATCCTCTTTGCTAGTAAGCTAGTATTGCTTTTGTAGACTGATTGATGCCTTAAAGTTTTATTCAGAGGCGGAAAAACTAAAAGAACAAAGAAAAGACACAAAAAGCTGATGCCTTAGGAGCTGCTGCTGTGATTCATGTTATTCTCCTCCTCCTCCTCCTCCTCCTCCTCTCTCTCAGTTATGAGTCAACCAACAAGCGTAAAAGATTTTAACCGGTAAATTTAATAGCTACAACTGTAAATGTCCTCCATATGTACTATATGCACCGGCAGGAAATTTCATCACCAAAGCTGCTATATCTTCTGAAGATGTTTGGATTGTATTTTCCGTCATTTTTCATAGAAAAATTACTGTAGCGATTTGATATATGTGAGGGAAAAAGTTGATAGGGAAATGTGATCACGGAAAACAATAATATTTTCGAACGAAAACAAGCAATCCAAGCATGGCATGCCAGACTTTTTGCTCATTTGGAGGGCATCCAAAGCTTCAGCTTGTTGTTTTTGAAATGCTCATTTATTTTGTTCTCAAATGAAAGTAATACAAGAAGTAGAATGATTAGCAAATATGCTGCTAGCTTAACGCAAGATGATGAATGTTGGATCCCTCCGTGTCACATTACGCGATTGTAAAGTTCAACATGAGCATTTGCTCAAGAATTATACAAATTAATTCTCTATTAACAAAATCCAATCATTTCAGTTAAAAAAAAGAAAGAAAAAAAGATGAGAAGTCTAGCTTTGCCCTGCCTTGCTTGTCTATTACTCCCTCCATTTTTTTTATAACTGACGTTTAAAAAATTTGCTCTAGTGTATTTTTATCTGTCGTTTTATTATCTCCATACAATATTAATTATTTTTTCACAATTTTACCCTTTTATCTCTCTTTTTCAATACAGGGTTCTTAATTACTACTTCTGGTTTGGTAGGAGTTAGTTTACATTACTTTTGGCCTAGTAAAACAGTATCATTTAGTACTCTAGTGAGAGAAAACATGGATGAATTGGACAATTAATGAGGGTACAAAAGGAAAGTAGTGTACAGATTTAAGTAATGAAAAACTTTTCTTAATTGATGTACAAACCTTAAACGACAGTTATAAAAAAAGTGAGGGAGTATTACAAGTGGGACTGCGTCAAATTGCACTGAAACTGAGAGTAGGATAACTTGTCTGCCTCATTCACGCAAATCAAGTATTGGACGTTAAATGGGGAACTTTTGATTTCCAAGATGTTGTGCGGTCGTTACTGGTACCGAATATAATTGAGCCTGAAACTTTTCAGTGTTAGAGCTTAATCTTGATAATGTCATGTCGTACACCCGAAACGACTCCTAGTCAATTGGGTAACTAAAAACACACAATCACATCTTGATTTGATTTATGACAGTAAAAAAGAAAATTTAGCCATCGAAAGGTGGAAATTATCCCCCATGAGAAACTTTCTTGTTACAAGAAATCCAATGTTTGAAGCAGCGGTGTCTTTGACTTTTTGGGCTTTTTTTTTCCCCCACCAAAATAAGGTATATTTACGCATATAATAATGTTCATGTACCGGACGGATGATGATCTTGTGAAAAGGGGATGTATACTAGAAGGGACTTTGTTCACGAACCGTCATGGTAATTGGAAAACCACATGTCCATGTCCTGGTGATATTACTATTAGATGCCCGAATGAAAAGGTTGATTTCCTAATTTACGTCCCCGTATTGGTCAGAATCCATGCACAGTTCTGCCCTTTAGAGCAAGCAACCGCTGAATTCAATGTATTTAGAATCGCTTAAGATCAAGAACGCAATGCATGCATAGAATTGCGAATCTGTTAATAGACCAATACAGTTGATTGAGGGAACCAATCCATAGCATCATGATGACAATTGACTTAATGCATCCATGGATTTTGTGCTTCATTTCTTTGGCCTTTTCCACCAAGCACGACAAGATTCTCCCATTTTGTGTGTTTCACTTTGGATATATACAGACGTAGTATTTGAGATATCCTATGACTCTAGTTTTTTTTTTTTATTTCTTTTGTAATGCGACGTATACGAGATAAAAAGATGATGGTAAATATAAATTATATAAATTAAAAAAGTGATTTGATAATGCAAATGAACTGTTACTCGAGGGATAACTTTTGTTTAAAAAGAAAACGTTGCAAGATAGGAATTAAAGATCACAAAAAGTTACAGGCTGTGGACAACTTTTGGGCGAGACCAGCTGCCACAATTTGGCTTGACAATTTCGGTAAAAGGTGTTTATATAGTAATACAAAATACTAACATCGGATAACTACTGGAACATAACATGACATAGATTTAAGAACATGCTTCCTCAATAGGAACCAGCAGCTCATTTTGACTAACCCTAAAGCGTGACAAATGACAATTCACATTTGCGCTAATCCAATCCCATACACATATAATTTTTTTTTCCTTTTCCGCTTATTCGCGGATATGCGGTTTACCTCTTTCTCCTGTTGGTTTCCATTATCCATTCCCATGCATTGCATTTTGGAGAAATACCGACTCCATCTTTTGGATCTGTGAGCCCTTATTTGTTAGTATTAAATTTTTATATATTATGAATTTTAAATTTAAAATTAGATTATGTGAGACATATTAATACTGCTCGTATTTTTTTCCTTGACAATATATAAAAAATTTATCCTATTTATTGCTTCCAAGTATTTTTCTTTTTTTTTTTTCAGTTTTGGTAGCCATTTTCATAGTTTCTTTTTTAGTTGTTGTACGTTGTCCATTCCATTTTGTAACTTTCGAGAATGAATGCAAATCACATAGACCATAATGCAAATAATTATTTGGATATTTCATTATTTGAATTTTTTTCAGTATTATAAAATTATGTGATATTTGTATATTCTAAACCAAAGAAAGTTTCAAATAATAACATACCCAATCCAAGAGCTCGTGATAAAGGGTGTATTTCAATTGCAATTTTTTAATAATTTTTTTATTTTACATATATCAAATTATTACAGTAAATTTTTTTTTAAAATTTTATAAAAAAAAATACAATTCGAACAAGGCGGCCGTGACGGAGTCCCGTTTCGATTTGTGCAAAGATTTAAAAAACGCCATGGGAGTATGGAGCATGTATGCCCCTAGAACTAGAAGGGCTGTCAAACGAAGCAGACTTGTCTAGAAATCAAATCCAAAATGTCAAACACACTGCGTGGCCCGCGTCAAAGCGTTAGGGGGATTAATTTAAGCATCGGACGCGGATCATAAGACCATTCTCATTCTTCTTCAACTCCCAAGTTCGTATGGAAAGAACCACTAATTATTTATAAAATCAAACAAAAATTCTTTATACCTTAAAAAAAAGATCAAGTAGTGGTGGTGTCTAGTCTACAGAGTACGTCGGTTGGATAATAAGTTGGCGGGGAATCCACGCGAGGATGGCGGGGCCTACCACCGGTGCTGCCCCTTGAGTTAGGGTATGAGTGGATAAACTGACGCCTGTCCGTATCCCGGCGTGCAAGCCAAACATACCGTTGAGACCCCAACCGCCAAATTGCCACGTGGAGCGTCGATTTTGGAACCGCCAATCGTACCGTATGTGTCCGTCCACATACGGACGACAGGTTGGAGGGACGGGTAGTAACACGTGATCACCATGCCGAACGGACATACAGACCACTTCACCTCCGGAGCAAGTCACATGTAAAATGGGTCGCGTGATTAGCTCATTAGTGAAGCTGGCTGGCTCGCTCTGGCTTAGCTGGAAAGAAAAAAAAAAAAATTGCCTATGAGAAGTCAACAAGTGGGAAAAGCCGGCGGGTGGGGTCTGGAGGTTTGAAGCGGTAAACGCGGAGATTGAGTCCAACTCGGTCGTTTGCCTTTTGCCCCCGCCTAAGTTTGAATGTTGGAGGAGCAGTGGAGTGGATCTCTGGATTGGGCAAAGATAACGTTCGACTTGGACACTTATCCAAAACCAACGGAAATCATCAACTATGGTTTTCCTTTTCTTTGGAGGCCGCCGATTTGACATCCCCCAACCCCCCACTCCCGCCCTAGCCCCCTATGGGAAAGATAAAGATTAACGATAATGAGACAACCCCTCATGATGTCGTTAATAACAAAATTGCCCCCTCCCCCACCTCCCACCACAAAAAAAAAAAAAAAAAGAGTTCAAGCAATGTTGTACGTCTAGTTATTTATTGATCAAATCATTCGATGCCAACTTCAGTATGACCTGGCGGTTATTACTCATTTAGAACTAAGAACACAATAGACAATGGACTTACAACAATTATCCCCGTCATTTTGTCAACGATGGTATTTGTACTCAAGACGGGATATTTTATTTTTGTCCAAAAAAAAGGACCGGATCCCACTTTAAGCTCCAATCCTTATTTGAGTTGTTGGGTTATTCTCCATTTTTGTTACAAGGGTAGAACTCTGGTGGATACCCTAACTGGAAACTACATCATCAGGTCGGCTATCTTGGAGGAACGTTACTCAAGACGGGATATGATCTCACGGAAGTACTAGGAGATTTGTCAGATTCGGGAAATAGTACGAGTGTTTTTGGATTGTAAATTATTTGAGACAATTTCTGTAAAAAAATACTATAACACTTTTTGGATATCATGTATGTGAGAAAACAAAATAATTAAAAAATATGTTAATGATACAAACAAATCAATGTGCATAAATAAAGTGTAAATAAAATGGAATCCTTGGCAATCCAAACACATTGATACTTGGATCCATGGTTGAAGTTGTGGTAAGGAAAAGTTATTACCATCAACGTTTCCGACTCCTTTTTAGGTTGTAGGTTAGTTCATCACTTGAGAATGCTAGTTTGGTACCAAAACAATTCGACGAAGTGTGTTTGGGCAAGAAATTATTTGTTCAAATATATTTACTTATATCATTACTATAATTTTCACTACATATTTTTATCTTTTCAATTATTTTTTTATCTCATATATATCATATCACAAAAGAAAATCTTAAGGTACTTCATGGAATGTATTTTTTAAACTCAAATACATGTCATATAAAGAGAGGCGAAAATGTAATCTCAACCTAGAACAATTACAGCCTAATAAGTCACATGGACTTGGGGGCAAAAGACAATACTCTCTGTTTTACAAACCAAATAAACAAACAAAAAGAAGGCCCCAATACAGATTTGATGTGACTCTTGAATCCAGAAACTGACTGACAAGAGCTTCAACTTTGCACATAAACATTCACAGGTCTCAAATGAAAAAGTACACTTGATTAATTAGAATAAGATTCAAAAAAAATCATTACTTAAACTGAATCTAATGCCTTTTCCGGGACCATTCTACATCCTTCGATATTTGTTTAATATCTCCAGCTAAAACGGATCATGATTAATCAAAAAAAAAAAATGCTTACATGCTGCTCGAGATTTTCTAGAGTCTTTTTTTTTTTGCATGGACAAATTTTTAAAAAAATCTCATTTGAATAAAAATTGTATTACCACAAAGTGGAAAATTTCCACTACTTCGTAAATGAGATTATTTGAGACAAGTGTTACCCTCTTTAACTTCATGCAAAAGCAATGAGTTTGTTTGGATAAGAGTTTATTTGGATGATTTATTTGAGATATTTACTGTAGCACTTTTTGTAATGTGATGTGTGTGAGATAAAAAGGTAATTGAGAAGATAAAAAGGTAATTAAGATTTGTGAGGCAACATTTTTTTTTCCAAATTCTCTCTATCCAAACAAACTCAATGTTTTAAAAGGTAAAAGTGTTGGATGGGATGCTCTATGTCCGTTCAAGTGGGATAACCACTGGGCCAATGGTTCAGTACCCATCAGGGAGGGGCTTAAGTCCCTCCTTGGGCTGTATGTGAAAGTTCAAACCTCATTTATAACGAAAAAAATTTAAGAGTTGTACCAGAGCACTCCCTTAGTCTAGTTGGATCTGTATACTCACTAGCCCCCTACCACAGCCTCTTCAGGCTCTCCCTTTCCCCTATATTAGGATAGAGTAGGTTATACAAATGTATCGTTGCTGACAAAAAAAAAAAAAAGTGGGATGAAAACCTCGAGACATGAGGCGAAAGCCCTATAAATCTTGAATTTTTTTATATTTATAAAATATAAGAAATATTACAAAAAATGCAAATAAATATAATAAAGATTGGGTAAGATAAAGGAAATGTTCAGAATTATATAATTACCTAACTTGTGAATTACCACTACAATGGTTTAAATTACTAACAGAGATATGTAGCCAAAAAAAAAAAAAAATTACTAACACAAAACATTCATCTAAGCCAACGTTAGTCAAGTTGGGTTGAGGTACTAGCTTCATTCCAAAAGAGTCTTCTAACTACTACATACATGATACATACAAGTCGAGGTCAAAGAAAAGAAGTCTCATATCGCATTCATTAATGTTTCTTTACTCTCCGGTGAGTTTTGAATTTTGACTAAATATCAATTTTTTTTTGTGTTCTCTCCCGCTGGGCACGTTTTCTGCTGGGTTCGTATTCTTTTTGCTCACAAGTCTTTGCGTTTGGTTCCCACTTTGAGCAAGTCTCCCTCTTTCTCAAACACGTGCGTTTTCGCTTTATATTTAGAAGGGGATGAAGAGACGATTGGAATTCGACTGGAGAGAAGCGTTTGCAGAATGGGGAGAGGATCTAGGATTTAGTGATTAGGGATTTTCGAGAGGAAATTATAGATTTTAGTTTAAAAAAAAATGGAGTCTGTCGCTTTAAAGAATTTGGGATTTCTTAACATATAAAAGGTTAAAAACCAAAACCAAGTAGAAAATCATAGAATAATTTAAGAGATGAATTCCTCCAACCTTAAGGATTAAAAGTCGTGCCCCAGCATATATCCTTTTAAGGATTTAGTGATTAGGTATTTTCGAGAGGAAATTAGACGGCATATCCTTGCGGCCATTCATGAAGCCATTGGACGAGGAATTGACACCAAGAAAAAAAAAAAAAAAAAAGAAGCATTATCCTCCCTTTAGTCTGCTACACGAAGTAAACAAATTGCATCTCATGCTTCTCTTCCAAGGTTATGTTTGGATTGCTATTTTTTTTAAATTTTTATAATGATTTGATATGTATAAAATAAAAAAATAATTTAAAAATTACAATTCAAACACGACCGTAGATTTTAGATATCATCACACACTGTTGTGCCGAAAGAATTTCTTTTGGTCGGTGACAGTAGTTAGAAGCATTGCTCCTGAAAGGCGTGGAGTGCTTGAACCGCAAATTGTTTACTTTTAACTTTCTTTGATTTTTTTTTTTTTTTGTTGGTTGGAAAATTTTGCTCAAGATGATAAGGGGGCGCTCTCTTTTATGAGATGACTTTTGGTCGCATGCATCAGAAAGTAATTTCTAATCATATTAAGTAAAAAAATTCGAGTATGTTAATACAAATCACTTGCCAACTAAAAAAAAGAAAAAAGAAAAACCACTTACCAACCCATATAAAATAAGTTTCGACAACTGCAAAAATACGAGCTGTTCATAGTCACTTAAGTGGCTGATCAACCATCATGCCGAGAATACATGTAGCTGTTTTCAGTGACTTTTTTTAACGGAGTTTTTACTTTCATCGTCTCCCATCTTTTCTGTGGATTAGAATAAATTATGTTATAAGAATGTTATCACTGCGATAAAAAAAAACAAAAAGAAAGCATCATCCCAAGACTGCTTCTCATTCCTCAAAAGTGAAAATGAAAAGAAAATTACTCCTTTCATTCCACAAAGATAGGCATGCTTTTATTTCTAAACAAATTAAGACAAGGAAGTTGACGCAGTCAAAACATTTAATTTTGCTTCTTAATTTCTTATATTAAATCTATTCATTAATACTAGTTTTAGTGTTGTATTTATTGTTCCAATTAGAACATTTGATCAATGGAATAGCAAATTTGTTGATAAACACACTTATTAAAAAATGGATATAATTATTGTAAACTAATTATTCTTCTAAGAAAGAAATGAGCATATAATTAATTGAGACAAATAGAAAGAAAAAAAAGGGACGTGAGCTTGTTTTTAACGTGACGGCGTGGACACTGCTGGATGGAAATCTTGGAAGCCTTCGAGCTCCAAAACCTTAGCGTAAACAGTCGGCTCTGGGGTGGAGTCGTTTTCGCCGGAAGGCGGAGACATTTCTACTCTGTGGTCGCTTTCAGTATTGTTTAGCCAACGATGGCAGAAGTGTTAATCCAGACATAAACGAACCCAATATTCTACATGTCCGCTCTTCCAGAATGCAGAAGAATAAGGGAAGCATCCGACCCTAAGGCTGGACGAGGGACGCTGGATTTGATTAATTCAAAGGAATAACAACGTTGTAATGAAACAACAAAAATTCTCAATCTCTAACAGTTCCATAGACTATTTGACCTTTTCGTAGCCCCGATTGGCCAATACCAACAACACCTGGCAATCAACCAATGGGTTTATGCAGTCGCGAAGGAAGAAATAATCGTGCAAGTAAAAAAGAACAGAAAATGCACCTCTTTAATTAAATTCTCCTCATTAGTCTCCCAAATTTTTGGGGCGGGGGGGGGGTTTGTTAAAAAAGGACATTCCAATAAATAAACGTTTGATCGATTTAGTGAAGTAAATAATAGATTCCGAAAGCAAGTAGAGTAGCGTATGTACTGATTCAAATGGCATGTGATTTAATGTTTGGATGCTTTTGACAAGCCCAAAAAAAAAAAAAAACAATTACGAAGAGTAGTTGTTTATTTAATTTTATTGTCTGGCAAAATCAAATTGAAAATAGAAAAGTAAAAGGCATTATTATTATATATAGTACTAGTCCAAAAGGGGGCACGGTTCCAAGTTCCAAAAGGGGCAGTTTCGTCGACCGATCCAATTTGAACCTACTGTAGTAGGCAGTTTCGTCATTAAATTTTTTTTTTTTAGCAAATTAATAAGTATATCCACATATGGATGGATAAGCTTCCCAAGCAGCAGTAATTATTAGCTGTATTACTAATTTTCTCCTTCCCACAAACCGAAGGAAAATCAATTAAAAAAAGCACACCGCCGGGCCTTTGAACTTCCGTCCCTCCTTTTCCAGTTTCCACACGCCTTTCCTCTGTTCCTTTGTGTCCTATAAATACCGTCCATCCGATCTCTCTCTCTCCCCATTCTCAAACCGAAAAAGCATCCCAAAAATTTTAACCATAAATTCTTCTTCCCGTTTCCATTATATAGATATAGAAGCAGCAATTAGTTTTATGAAACAATGGTGGATTTGGATTGGAAAACAAAAATGATCTCATCCGATATACCAACCACATCTCCTAGGCTTTCCAATATGCTTCAAATCTCCGTACCTTCTAGTACTACACCAACCGTTCGGGTCGCCGATTTATCACCGGCTTCTGAGTCGGCTTGTTCGGCCTACGAACACTACTTGCGACTTCCGGAGCTGAAAAGGCTGTGGAGCTCTCAAGATGTTCCCACCTGGAGAAACGAATCCATACTTAAACCGGCTCTGCAGGGCTTGGAGATTACTTTCCGGTTCATCTCAGCCGTTTTGTCCGACTCTAGACCCTACGCTAACCGGAGAGAATGGAGGCGGCGGCTGGAGTCTCTGGCCACCGGCCAGGTCGAGATTATAGCTTTGCTGTGCCAAGAAGGCGAGGAGGACTACAGGACGCGTGGCACCGCGCCGATTGTTGACCTGACATCGAATTCCGGCGTGTGGGTTCGCGAGAGCAGCTCCGCGGAGGTGTGGAAGCTCACCGGAGGAGATAATAAAACAGTGGTGAGCAGAGCGAGCGACGCTAGCTTGCTGCCTCGCCTTGCCACGTGGCAGAAGTCGGAAGACGTCGCCCAGAAGATCCTCTACTCCATCGAGTGCGAGATGAGGAGCTGTCCTTATACTTTGGGCTTGGGCGAGCCGAATCTCAGCGGCAAGCCGAGCCTGGACTACGATCGCGTGTGCAAGCCGGCTGAGCTCCACGCCCTGAAAAGATCCCCGTCCGATCACATGAATCTTCAAAACTCTGAAAACCAAACGCTCTACAGCGTTCACCAAATCTTAGAATCATGGATCTACACGTCGGGGCAAATTTTGAAGAGAATCTCGGATCAAATCGAAGAAAGAGAGTTTGAGAGCGCCTGCAGTAATTGCTGGCTACTCGAGAAAATTTGGAATCTGTTGAGCCAAATCGAAGATCTCCATTTACTGATGGATCCGGACGACTTCCTCCGGCTGAAGAATCAACTGTCTATTAAAGCGACGTCGGAGAATGATTTGTTCTGCTTCAGGTCGAGAGAACTGGTTGACATAACCAAGTTCTCAAAAGATTTGAGGCACAAAGTGCCCTTCATTTTGGAGGTGGAGGTGGACCCCAAGGGAGGGCCGAGAATACAAGAGGCGGCCATGGAGTTGTACCGGAGGAAGAATGGGTTTGAGAGGATTCATTTGCTCCAGGGGTTGCAGGCGGTGGAGATGGCGGTTAAGAGGTTCTATTATTCGTATAAGCAGCTGCTGGTGGTGGTAATGGGAAGCGTGGAGGCGAAGGGGAACAAGGGCTTCGTTGGGGTGGATGCAGGGGATACATTGGCTCAGATATTTCTGGAGCCCACTTATTTTCCGAGTTTGGATGCTGCCAAGACGTTCTTGGGGGACTATTGGAGCCATGAACGCCGGTGGTGCAGTCCGGAGAGACGGAGGCAGTGAGCAGGGATATGTACGGGGCATGCTTGGATACCGATCATCACAAGTTCCATAATTATTATTTTATTAATAATTGCTGTGATATTGGATTGATTAATGTAATATACAAATTCTTGTGGAGCCGCATGAGAGTGATGTAAAATTTTGACACAACAGCCAAAATGAATTGCAGTAATTCTTGTTTGGATTGAGCATTATTTCCTTAATTTTATTTGGTTACGTCATCATTACAATTTTCAATATACCTTTTTATCTTTCTAATTACTTTTTTATTTCACATACATCATATCACAAAAAATGCTACAGTAAAAATATCTCAAATAACTTACAATCCAAATAAATCCGATAATTTTGGTCCTTGCCACACACTAGCGGCCACATGGATGCAGTTATGCTTACGCTCACTCTCACTCTCGCGCACACCAAGCAAGTAAAGTAATACGGGCAACACACAATTAGTTCAGACTTCAGACTTTAGAAAATGAACGATGCATATACTAGTGTGTATATATATAGAGAGAGAGAGAAGGAAAGAAGAGGGATCTATCTTTAGAAGAAATAGACGTTTGTTTAAATTCTGAATATCTTCTAGTCTATCTATCTATTTATCAAGATTGTTAATTAACTAAGAACACTTCACAAATTTTTTTAAAAACTTCTACGGTAAACTACAGTAAAATTTTAAACAAACATTCAAAAAACTCACCTTCTAAACAGGCCAAAGGTTGTTTTCAGAAAATTCGATGGAATGTTCTGATACGCAAATTTGTGTTTTCGATCCATAACGAATCTGGACAGACTCTTTTGGTCTTTGGTTTGAATGGAAATTTCCAGCCTGAACAGACCCTTTTGGTCAGACTCTTTTGGTCTTTGGTTTGAATGGAAATTTCCAACCTTCATTTTCTACCTAAACTTTGGTTAAAATGGGTTCCAGCCCATTTTTTTCCACACAGCGTTGCTAGAATGGGCTCTTCTTGGATTTCTTCTTGTCAACCGCCACAAAATGGGAGTGTCATTAAGTCTAATTCTGGGATGAAAAAAAAACTTTTCTGTGAATATGTAACTACCAAATTGCTTCATTTTCATCATTGGAAAATAATTCAGGTTTGTTAAGAATATAGGGTGCAAAGTGTTCGAAATTGAAGTTTAGGGTGCAAAGTGAAAAAGTGATATAAGCTTGGAGATGCAAAATCAAAATAATCCTAAGAAAAAAGAAGGTTTGGAACTCTGTTTCTCCCTTTTTTAGCATTATTAAGGCAAATATTCCAACTATTGAAGAATACATTAACGAATAAATACAGGAGCACCTTTGCGCAGATCGATTATGGATGTTCAAAAATTCTGGAAAGCTTCCCCCAAATAAAATTCCGGAAAGAGACTAAATATATCTGCGTTTTTCAGGTTTTTGATAATATTTTCAAATTTAATTGTTTCAATATAAATTTTGTGTTTTCATGATAGGTTTTCGTATACTCAAAATACTCAAAATGTTATTTGGATTAACCTAGATTTCAAATACTCAAAATCCTCCGCAAAATCTAATTCATGAACCTAAACTGATTTTTGTGAGAGTTTTCGTACATTTGATCGTTCTTAGTCCCATTTATTGTGGTTTGTCTACAAGTATAATCTGGTGTTTGGATCAGTGATGTTGGAATCCTTGATTGGATTTCAAGAAATTGTAGGTTTATGGTGTACTGCCTTGTATACTAGATCATCTGGTGTATAATCTTGTTTTCATGTCCCACTCCCCATAAACACGTCTGACTTCATTAACCTTAACTACCAATTGATTAATAAAATTCTGGAAAGAGACTAAATATATCTGCGTTTTTCAGGCTTTTGATAATATTTTCAAATTTAATTGTTTCGGTTTCTCCGGACTTACAGTCTTACATACACATCTATTAACTGAAAAGAGTAAAATAAAAATTCCACATTCTTGATTAAAAAGAAAGAGAACATTAAACTCCAACATAGAAACAACAAGAGAGAATACCATGTCTACATTGATGTCTCTGTTACAAGACCTGGTGTGCACATACCGTGCCAGACCAAAGCATTCAGTTGGTTTTGAGTACAAGAGTTTGGTGTATCTGTAAATCAATTCTTGGAACAATTGCACTAGCCATGGAGGAACCAAGAATTTAAGGCCTTGGATTCAAATTCTTCTTCTCCCTTCTCATTTCTTATATCCTATACAAGAAAAAATTACACCAGCCACACACAACTATACCCTTAAAATTGTATGTGCCCAAACTACATGCATGATCGTAACACATGAAACTTAACAAGCAGAACAAAACACAGATCAACTCATACTTTATGTTATACCATTTATTGATGTGAAACTTGTGTCTCCATTTGAATTAATGTCACCTTTAAAACGAAGTGTAAGTGTGTAATATAGGTGTAACGGAAGTGTATTAGAGTACCCAGAATCTCTAGATGACTAGACAACGTCATGCCTCGTGACAAAGAATCGCCATAGTACCATAAATGTTAATCCCAGCAAAGAAGACAAACAAAACCATGCATGCAATGAAAACGATTTCTCGCTCGAATTTTCTGACCCTTGTGCCAATCAGTTGCCTTTCTCTTTGCGGACCCTGGTCAGGCACTTTGTTAGCTTCTTGATACCAAGCTTCGTATTCCCACTCAAGCCGGTGTAGGCATTTCGTATACTGTTTCCCAATCACAAACAAAGTGATCAGATTCAGAATAGCAGCGGTTAGGGATAGCAAGAGAGGGATTAAACGAAAATGGCACTTGATGGAAGAAGAGCCACTGAATATTGCTGTGAAAATCACTCCTTGGAACACAAAATAGTAGTTTGCTAGCTGGAAAACGTTTGTTTCCAGCTTATGGATTCGCTCCTCCAGCTTCTCAATTCTTTCTTCCAAAATCTCTCTGTTTCCTTTGGCTGTCGCCATATATAATTAGTTAGCTAGGAAAGAAACAGGAAGGAGAAGGGAAGACTTCAATTTTTTTCTTTGGGGCTGAATCAAGTTTTTATGCCAACAACAATGGTGGTGCCCTCTTTTACAGGCCTAGAAGCTGAAGTTTGTGCTCTATCAACAATCCTGACCTGAATAGTTTTGTTGGGAACACAAGTCTTGGGCACTAATGCACCTCACCAAGTACTGCCGCCCGCAGGCCGCACCGTTGTCCCAAACCCCTTCCCCTGCTGCTGCAAACAAATTGCTTGATGGGAATTGAGAGTTATCACTCCCAAAACAAGCTGTGGCTGTAGACAAAATTCACAACCCAAAAATGTTACCATCTTCTAATATTGCCATTGTTGTTAATCCCAATGAATTGTTAGGAGTAGAAAAATTGTGGAATTGATTAGGATTACTAGCTAGCACTTACGGGTGTATGGAGGGTTGTATTGCCTTGCAGTGCCAACATCAGCTGAAGAAGGATGGAAGAGGTGGGCAGATGAAAGAAGGTAGAGGAATAGGAGGAGAAGTTGAGATTTTGAAATCCTAATTAATCTGCAAAAGTCAGTGGTTGGTTCATAGACGACAGTAGTATCATTGAGCTGTGAGTTACATGCAAGGCGGGTTAAAGGGTTTATGTAACATATAGACGTGCAGGGTCCACAAAGAGATTTCAGGGAAGGGAAGCAACTTGTTGGTGCGTTGATAGATAGGGACTCAAGGATAGCAGACAAGCAAAAGACCGTGCACACATGGAAAATTATTAGTGAAAAAAGAAGATGACGTAGAATCCAGCATCACTGGAAACTTGTTGCAAAAGACCGTGAGTTTAGATGACGTAGAGTCCAGCATCACTGGAAACTTGTTGAGGTATAAGGCTTGGTCAATGCAAGGGCCGCCGGCTTTTAATTTGACTCGGTTTCAGCTGCTACAGCTGGCTAGCTGGAAATTTACATTTCATAATAAGCTTTTAATTGAAGGTCCTTTTTTTAAAAGAAAAGAAAAAAGAAAAAAAAATAAGGATAGGGCATAAAAAACAACAAATTCCAAAGATCAAATCGTTTGCTTTTTGTTTTTCTATAATTACAATTCAGGAGACAATGAATTTTTTATAAGTAGAGTTGAACTCCATCCTAAGATGTAGTAAACAATTGAGGAGGAAAATATGAGCTAAATTATGAGGAAAGAAATATAAGCTTGTTATGTTATTCGAATGTCAAGGGCCCGATATTCAAATTAACCTAATGATTCAATGCCAAATTAATTGATTGAATCCGTAATTGTTCAGTTGATTAATACCAGTGGCGACTAGCGTGATTGGTTTCATGTTAGGGAAACGTATGATCTAATTTAAACAAACCCTCGTAGCATGTTTGTTGGTTAGGGTTGGACTTTTCTAATTATTAATGCAATTGAGAAATTAAATCCTACGGTCGTACTTATGGTTGTTTCTTGGTTAGAGAAATAGTCAACGGTCATACCTTGGCTATCGATAAAGTAAGGAAAAGTTAGTTATCAGAACTTGTTGATGGCTATAACCAATCTAGTAATGAGTTATTGAATTATCTTTGCATCGATGATCAGTTGAATGGACCGTGTCTGAAAAGTTGCACCTTTGGCTAGAGTCGTATTGATTCTTGATTAATTCCTATTTATTTCTATTTTGTTGTTTTATTAGTTGGTTAATTAGTTTATGTATTCCAAAAATCCCCCATCTCTAGACTCTAAAAGAAATAAGTTATCTCCAATCCCTGTGAATTCGACCCTACTCACTGCTATATACAAAATTTGTATTTTTCTTGAGTAGGTAATTATTATTGCACAGGCTCGACACCTGTCAATTTGGTGAATTTTGGACGCTTAATTTTGGTGCCAAGCCAGTGAAATTTCAACATCTTTTTTTAGAAGTAAATTGAGTTCTATGCTCTTTCACAGAACTAAATTCATCTATGATTGAATCACTGCTAAATCTCTTCCATCTTGTTTCGGAGTTTTGTCTTGATTATTTTCATAATTGAAAATGCTCGCTCTGTAGTTGCAGTTGATACAGGAAGAGTAAAAACAAGTCTCTAATCAAACTGTCAATAAGAGGATATATCACTGATTTTCTTATTTTCACCAAGCCTTGATATAACTCATGAATACCAGATAATTCTTGCAATTCAGGATGATTTGGAATGTCGAGCTCAAAATGTTGAAGTTATATTCTTAGACTTACTAGTTTTTGCTCTATAAAATCATTCAGATAGAACTTCTCTGCAAATTTACAAATATCATCAATTTTGAACAGTATAAATTCATTTTTAGGATCTAAAGCAGTGCTCAAAACAAGCAATTCTACGGTATGATCATTAAACTTGCTATGTAACTCTTACAATTGATAATCAATTATTGCAAGAAATATATCCACTCGACAATAATGCTCCACACTAATCTCATCATGTAATATATATCAACTCTCATAATATAAACTAAAATTGTAAAATTTTAGGGAGGGCCAATTTTATTTTACATACATATTTATATATTATAGGGAGAACTGCACAAATAGTCCCTCACATATTGCAAATGTGAAAATTTAGTCCCTCAGATCGAAAATGATCAATTTTAGTCCTTATCAAATAAAAAAGGATCAATTTGAGTCCTTTTTCACTTTTCCGACTGATTTTTACCCGGAATATCTCACGCGCACATCACGTGGCCAACTTTTCAAGGGTAAAAATGCCAAACCACTTATCTGTTGACCAAAACCAAAATGTAAAGGACCAAAACCACTTTTCTGGTTCTGATTGAACTAGTTGAAATCAGAAGGAATTTCCGCTACAAGAGTAGAAAACTATCACTTTATTACAACTCTAGATAGAGATCATCATATTGCATTAAGAACATACAAAGATTTCCCCATCAGAACACGATATACTATGCTACACCAAGTTTGGAATATTCAAGAATGTATAATAATGCTATATCATTTACTAGTCACTGCTTCTTCACTAGCAGAGGCCCAACATTGTCTCCAGTAGCCTTATTGTGCTTCACATGGCTTCCATCGCATAAAGGGAAAGTTCCAGACCGCCAACACCAGCTCCAACAAGTCAACCAATTCGTCACCGCTCAAAAGAATGTTTACTTTTACTGTGTCATCAAAAACCCCTGGCTATGGCCTGAATTCGCACTTAACATAATTAAATGTTAGGCATTCACGATAAAATTGACTTCTATCAGTGTTTTAGGCTTAATGCCTAGAGGGTAGTATCTGAATACAAAGGCCTGTTAAGTTCATATTTGACTTTGAGCAAAGAATGAATCTACAAGGCTTCCAGACAGATTAATTCCCAAAACAAGGGAAAAAGAAAAGACATTTCCCTTCCATGATCCAACAAGGTAATCAGAAAAGTTGGAAGTGATCAAGTACGCAAGAGATGGTAAATTAAAAACCTGCAGTAAGCAGTGAGAGGCTTGTTCAGTTCGGCGATAACAACAGAGTCCACCACTTTGTCTTCGGTCTTCCTGATACCTGGGTTTATGGCTTCAGCCCTCACCACCACCGTTCTCCTCGACTTCTCTGAAGCAGAAAATGGAGGCCTGCCGTATGAGAATCCAACAGGAGCTACGCTTGTACTAACCATGGACGCCATAGCTACGCAGAGCTTTTCTTCTTCTTCCTTATCTCAATTTTAGTCCTTACCAAAATGCCAAACCACTTATCTGGGGTCCTTGGATGGTTGCCTTTGCTTGTTTCCTAAAGAATTTCCTCTTCCTTCTTCTCTTGCTTCTTTTAGTGCGGGGATTTGGGTAATGAAGGACTACGGAATAGAGGATTCTTGGACTCAGTCAAGTCTTCGAGCATCAAGAATTTTGAGAAGTATTCGCCCTTTACATTTTGGTTTTGGTCAATAGATAAGTGGTTTGGCATTTTTACCCTTGAAAAGTTGGCCACGCAGTGTGCGCGTGAGATATTTCGGGCAAAAATCAGTCGGAAAAGTGAAAAGGGACTCAAATTGATCCTTTTTTATTTGAAAAGAACTAAAATTGATCATTTTCGATCTGAGGGACTAAATTTTCACATTTGCAATATGTGAGGGATTATTTGTGCAGTTCTCCCTATATTATAAACTAAAATTGTAAAATTTTAGGGGGGGCCATGGCCCCCTCTGCCCCCTTGACTCCATCATTGGTTCTTTCCAACACAGCTTTTGGTACCATTGCCAATCCGGGAGCTACTTTCATCAACATAGAATTTCAACAGTGAGTATCCAACTGCACAATAATGATTGAAATGTTTCATTTTCATTTGTGCTTTCTATTTTTTTTTTTTATGTGTCGAATGCAAACTTCAGATAATGGTCGTTTGGTTTTCCATGGCCAAGTCAAGATTTTTATCCTTTTAGGAGTTCAAGAAATGAGAATATATATTATTGGAAAGTTGAATTTAGTGAGGGCATAATTGAGGATTCTATTCTTTGTAAGGGAAATTTAGATAATTGCAAGACATTGGGGTTAGCTATCCGTCCTATGCACACTTGCACATGCATCTGCCGTTCTTAGTTAATATGGCAAATGAAATAGGACAATACGAAGAATTAGTATTTCTTTCACTGTTCGTGAAAAAAAATAATTTTTTTTTTAGCTAGCAGACGCAAATGCATAATTAACCTCTTTGTCACTATAAAATTTTTTCTAAATATGTGACATGCATTTACACCCGATCGTATAAAAAAAAATGTTTACACTGCCATGCTAATCCCTTATGTTTTTCTATTAGTTTAGTAAACTGAAATGAAGAGCATGATATTATTGACCTATTAACTCTTCTAGATGATTGTGTCTTCCACTTTTCACTCACTTGTCATTAATACTTACAGCCGATCATGCATAGAGGAAGTGATTAATTACTACTTATTTAGATATGGTGCATATATATCTCATCATCATCCACACCGTTGTTATCTTCAACTTTATGTTAATAAAGCATAATATCTTCTTGTGATTAAAACCAAAGAACTTCATATAAAATCGCCATTTTCTTTTAAAATTTGGAATTGAACTTTATTGCAATATTGTATTTCAGTGGATTAGAAAATTATCTGTGCGTGTATATATATTAAAGAAGACTATGAAAATGAGCAATATGAGAAATGGTAGATACGAAAAAAGTATGGTTAGATGTTGACAGAAGTCTCTTTCTTCGCCTGCAGGGTGCAAATAGGATTGGAGACTCATTCAACAGAACAGAATATAGCAGGAAACTGATATGTTTTCTTTCTCTTTTTTCAAGTTTATTACTTTTCGTCCCCATAGTTGTAATTAAGGGGACTAGTTATATTATATGTATTTTGCAGACTCGTTATTGGCAAGGGGTATCTTCCATGGCCTTTATCCTCTGAGTTCTGAATCATACAAAGCATTAAAAGCAATGAAATTAGATAAACAGTTGTGTTACGTCATTATTAAATTCTAGAAAGAAAATGATTTTGGAAGAACTAATTCCAGGAAAATTCAGAAGTGGACCACAGGAATGGTTAATTTGGTGGGAGATTCATTAAAACCGTGATTGTACTATTTCAAGTAATCTAGCTGACTTTGGAGTCATATGAACGAAGTCTGGATTTGTTGGGCTATACACGTTTTGGCTTAGTTTGCAATTGACTGCACGCACGGCATAGAGGAAAAGGGAGAAACATGGTGGATTAGGATTCCAAACCTTCTTTTTCCTTGGGATTATTTCAACTTTGCATCTCCAAGCTTATATCACTTTTTCACTTTGCACCCTAAACTTCAATTTCAAACACTTTGCACCCTATATTCTTAACAAATCCTGAATTATTTTCCAATGATGAAAATGAAGCAATTTGGTAGTTACATATTCACAGAAAAGTTTTTTTTTTCATCCCAGAATTAGATTTAATGACACTTTTTTTATCCAAAAAGTTCACCCCGGTACATGTGGTAACAAATTTGGGAGAGGGGCTTCAACTCTGAATTTTATCATGCAAAAGAAATCACTATGAGAATCACATGCTCCTTTAACACATTTGGCGTCATAGCGTACGTAATTACCAACTTCCTTCCCAGAAGTTAAATAGGACCAACATTTACCTCCCCCTGAGTTATTTGCTTGTCTTGTGGTGCAAAGAGGAGTTTTCAGGCTTATAAGTGGTCTTTGGTACGTTGCAAATTTCTTCTGCATGCTGATTGTGATATAAGTGATTTTGTCATATGCCAAATTGCTGATGGTCAGCCTGAAAATTTTGACATTTTTTTTTTAATGGGAAATTGAAATCGGGATGGGATAAAGACGGCAACTGACTAGTGACTACTAATTATTTACGCCACTTTTCAAGAAGAACCCATTTTGTGGCGGTTGACAAGAAGAACCCATTCTAGCAGCGCTGTGTGGAAAAAATGGGTTGGTAAATTCATGTTCAGGCTGGAAATTTCCATTCAAACCAAAGACCAAAAGAGTCTGTCCAGATTCGTTATGGATCGAAAACACAAATTTGCGTATCAGAACATTCCATCGAATTTTCTGAAAACAACCTTTGGCCTGTTTAGAAGGTGAGTTTTTTGAATGTTTGTTTAAAATTTTACTGTAGTTTATCGTAGAAGTTTTTAAAAAAATTTGTGAAATGTTCTTAGTTAATTAACAATCTTGATAAATAGATATATAGATAGATAGACTAGAAGATATTCAGAATTTAAACAAACGTCTATTTCTTCTAAAGATAGATCCCTCTTCTTTCCTTCTCTCTCTCTCTCTCTCTATATATATACACACTAGTATATGCATCGTTCATTTTCTAAAGTCTGAAGTCTGAACTAATTGTGTGTTGCCTGTATTACTTTACTTGCTTGGTGTGCACGAGAGTGAGAGTGAGCGTAAGCGTAACTGCATCCATGTGGCCGCTAGTGTGTGGCAAGGACCAAAATTATCGGATTTGTTTGGATTGTAAGTTATTTGGAATATTTTTACTGTAGCACTTTTTGTGACGTGATGTATGTGAGATAAAAAAGTAATTAGAAAGATAAAAAAATGTATTAAAAATTGTAATGATGATGTAAGCAAATAAAATTAAGGAAATAATGCTCGATCCAAACAAACCGGCCTTTCTCGACAACTCAAACTCCAATTTACAAATCAGCAGGTTCGGATCCTACCAGCTGCAGAATTAGGATATTCGTTTGGTCACTTAACAAGGCGTGATCCCACCGGTGTCGAGCCGTTGAATTTCCTTGGCTGTGGAGGAGCGAGCGTATCCAATCACTGCGAGAGGGACTGTCACAGTTACATACCCCAATCAATAACATCACCATTAAAGTTAAACCCACTATTCTTAAAAGATTGGAATGCTAAAATGAGCACCACATCAAGTTAATTAAAACAAGATGACATTCAAGTAAGCAATAAAAGCATCAAGTATTGCTAAAACCTTATAAATTTATTATTAAAAATTCAAATACATAGATAAATCTTTGAGTTTTAACTTCTACTAACCTTAGACTTCAAAAATTTGAGACCAAATCTGAACCCAGACGAGAGTTGAGAGTGCTCTCTTCTTTCTCCTAACAAGTTGTTCTAAGTTGATTGTCTTTTTGATAATTTTTCAAGTTGTTGCTTCCTCTATTTTTGCTCCCTATTTTTAGTTTTTTTACTTCTTCGATGGTTTCTAACATTTTGTGTGCATCGTATTTTTTTTATTTAGCTACTCTTATTAAAATTTCTTTTCTTTATTTTAGTGGTACTCCCCATAAAAATTATGTTTCGCTTAATGAACTTTAAGAACAGTTGAGAAGCACCTTGACTTGGTAGAAAATTATTTATCTAAATTGACTCTTAATTATTTATTGCATTATGAAATTTTTGATGCTTTGATATTGACTCTACTGTATTTCTTTTCAACATAAGTAGATAACGTCCCACCAGCATTCAGCCAAAACTTTCGTCGTCCTCTCACGTGCCCGGCATGTGGATTGGAAGTATCATGTTGTTCGCGCATCGCGCGTCAGCTTCCCATCTGGTTTCGCCAGCCAGTGTCCCATGTGACCGTCCGTCCTTCTTTCTGTGCGTCTGCTGCATTTGCTTTCTTCCCGCTCCCTTCTCTCTCCAACTGCATTTACTTCTCCCCACAATGTTGCTCTGCCACTTACCCGCATGCTCTGGAGCCTGCTGCAACATTTTGTTGAGCTCTGGTATTCGGTTCTCCCAAGCCCATAGCCTTCTTACCGGCCAAGGAGCTGCCACCTTCGCTGTCGGCTGCATCGGTACAGATCTTGTGCCGTTCGTTGGCCTCTCCTCCTCTTTTGTTGTAAGCTCTCTTCTTTGTCTTTTATTTTCCTTTCCAGTGAGGTCCGATCCTCTCTTCAAGTTTCCTCTGTTCATTTTTTTTCCCTGGCATTCCTATTTTTTTCCCTTGTCCGGTGACGTGCAGCTTTCTGTTTTTTTGCTCGGTCACTGTCTTCTTTCCGCCCAAGGAGATGCCATCTTCGCTGTTGGTTGCAGCTGTCCGGATCTTCTTCCATTCGTTTGGATCTCTTCCTCTTCCTTCGTTGTAATCTGTCCAGTCAGCTTCAGTCCTTGCTACAAGTTTCCTTCTTTCTTCTTTTTTTTTTTTTGCCTGGAATTCGTATGTTTTGACGCCATCATCGCCGACCTTCAGTCCCAGCTTCAGTCCCTCGATGCCTCCCTTTCCAACGCTTCCGACAAACTCACCCTTGCTGACCAAGAAAAGATCCGATTCTTATAACCAACCCGACCAAGTGAGCACTAATAAAAAAAAAAGGAAAGCCTGCCAGTCTATATTTTTACAATGAAAGAGAAATCCATGACCCGTATCAGTTTTCCTATGCCTCGCTCTCCCTTTTTTTCTTTTTTTGTCAATTTAATCTATATCTCAAGAAAGACATGGAAAATTAAGTTCATGCTTCTGAATATCATTGATAAGCTCTCTGTGTTCGTAGAAAATTCAGCCCAACTCTTTGTGCCCGTTTGTCTAACCTCCTTTCCTTGCTTAAGCAGGTCACTCATCATGAATATGAAGTCGAAACAGCAAATGGAAGAACAATTACAAAAAAAGGAAAACCAAAAGTACTGTAATGTTTGCGGTATGTAATTTTGATTTCTGATCAGTATGCATTGTCGTAGGGGAACGATTCTTTATGTGTATATTTCTTGGTTATGTGTAATTGTCTCTATTACTACAGGACCCAGGCAGACATAAAAAACTAGAGACACCAAAAGCTGTTACACCTAGAGCTGTTACTAAGGTAATTAAACAATGAACTAGGATAAATTTTCCTTCTCAGTGTCATCATGCTGGTTGTTTTAGCTTTTGATCTTTTGTGGAGTGTCAGTCATGTCTCACCCAACAAGAAGTAGGATTTTTGCCTATTTTTGATGAATGGGGTGTACTAGACAGACAATAATCGTGGTCACAAAATTCTCTTACCTTGAAATGGTGTTACTCTTATTCATATCATTTAGGATTAAGTTGTGATTACTAATAGATTAATGCAATGAAACAGAGCAATTGGTTAACCTGAGCAAGGTAAAGTAGAAACAAGGAGAAATTTAACTGTATGTGATGAAGTTTGTCTCTGTACACTGCAAGATGCCTTGTGATTACGGTCACATATAATTTTATGTTATGTGTGCTAACATTTGTGATTGGAATTTCATGATAGGGAACAAAGGGACAAGTTCATACAAATTCATCTAATATAGGTGATCTGTTTTCAGAAGGATCTCTGAATCCTTATGCAGATGATCCCTATGCATTTGATTAGAGGTATCCTCGTTTCATGTTAGTTCTATTTGAATTGCAGTACTTTAATTAATGTGCAGTTGACCTTTCCTGTATTGGGTTAATAGTTCACGTACTCGGGTGCAAGATTTACTCCATAAACTAGACAATTATTTTTATTTTTTTTGCTACTGGAAATGGAATGGGACAGCTTTTGATTGTTAAACATTTTCCTTTTTATTAAGTATGAAGTGTTTGGGTCGACTGTGAAGAAGCCAGTGCAAAAAAAAAAAAAGGATTTGTCTACAAAAAAGGTTGCTTCTACCCACTGATTATTCTATAAGATTTATTGCATGCATTGTTTTCTATGTCCTGAGCTACATTAGACGAGGAAACTTTTTTAAACGTTTAGCTTGTTCAATATTGATCAGGTATAATGCTATAAGATCATTTTGGTAAATCTGCAGTCTGGCATGAATACTAAATGTTCAGTTGTTCTTGATACTGCTAAGGAGCTGTTTCTCTTAGTTAAGTTGTTTGTAGTATCAAATCACTGCTGCATCTGGATTTTGGCAGGAACTGTATCATGCAATAGAAGGCTTTGCAAATGGAGGATGAAACTTTTTAATTCTAGACATTTTAGCACACAAAAAATGTACATTGCAACTGTAATAATGTTCCTTCATTGATAAACAAGAATTAAATGTTTGCATGTGTCTGAAATGCGAAATTGCCTGTTTTCGTGGCTCCAAAACTCTTATCTGGAAGTTTGATTGCTATAATAACACAGAGCTCTTGTTAAAGATGTATGGCCAATATTGCATTCCCCTCTGCATCTTGATTTTTTGTGAAAAGAAATTATGTTGATTTTTCGTGTCACTTTTGTTTGTGCCTCCAATCTTTTACCCCAACGGTATCGTGCCACGTGAGAAAACTAAAATCAATTGAGGGTGTCTTGTCAACATATAAGACTATTTGTATACCTTGGTTGAGGTCAGGGAATGTATGATTTCCCTAGGTGCATCGTGGATTTGTTATTAGTTATTAGTTTTTAAAAACTCTATGTATTCCTTGGTTTCCTTTTTTTTGGTGGTTAATGTTATTTTTGTTATAGAGCATGGATCTGGCTCACTTTTCATGATGATACTGGGTGTGTAAATGTTATTGCATTAGGTGTCGAAGCTGAGAAGCTGATTGGTGTTAGCGCGCTTGACATGTTTGAGGCTGCTGACGATGAGGTTATGTGTTGCTCTATTCTCATGCATAGATACCTGAACTTGGAGATTGTTTAACTATGTAGCCAGGTCATTTGGATTTGTCATTAATGAACTTTCTTTTATGCAATTTAAATGGTCTGATTTGTGTACATGGATTCTTGAATTGCCACTTTATTTCGATTCAACCTTTTTGCAGACCTTTAAGTTGTACCATCGTGTGGCTTGTCGAATTGAACTGACCAGGCTCCTATGCTATTTTAAGCGTTCATCCGATGTGATCAACAAAGTGACATGCACTAAATACGCTGTTGTTGCTTGCTACCCAGTTTAGAGAGGTTGTTTTTGGATGCTTATTTCTTGTGCTATCTTGTCAGCTCGTGAACTTCTTTGAGCTTGTAGTGGCGTCGGTATTAGTTTTGAGGCTTATATGCTATTGATACTAATAGCATTTAGTGGTTCTGTTCTTTTTAAAAAATTTTCTTTGGGATGCTTTGTTATGCTGCCAGCTCAGAGCCTTTCTTCTTGGGCTGAGTTCTTAGGCAGCAGTAGTATTTGGAATAGTGATATGTAGACTATAGACCACATGTTTGTTACTTAGACGATTCATTCACTGGACAATTGCTAAACTTTGTTTTGTTTCTGCGTTTCTAAAGCCTAGATCTTTGTATAGTTCTTTAGCCTTTGGAGTTTTAAGCAACAAACATTCCTTCTGTCCTAGCTGTTACTTTTGTTATTCCAACTTATTACATCTAATAAAGTCAATGTCCTTTTTATTTTCAAAATTATATACCTGCTACATATGTTTTATGGGCATCCATAATAAATTATCACCGCGCAGGGCGCGATTCATGCCTCCTAGTCTTTAGAATGGGGCGAAGATCCAAACTTACTATGCAACCATATGGATTTTTCAAAAGTCAATTGACCCTACTTGGAGCGACATAGGTCCGCCAGTGTCTATCACAATTGCTTGTTTTTATTTCTTTGTGTTGCCCATTCCCGGTTCTTTCTTTGGTGATGCGTACTGAGGTCGATCATACATAAAATGGTTGATATGTGGTTTTGATCGTTGTTTTATCCCGTGGTTTCATTCAACCGTCCAAGATTGGATTGGTCCTACAATCTATGGACTTTCACCCATCAAGCGAATTGGATTTCGTTTCCTTAATTTATGGACTTTAACCCACGAAGAGAATTGGATTTCATATCCTCCAAAAGCCTACACTGAATATTGTCCTTGAATATTTGTAGCAAACAGTGGTGGTGGATATGTGAGGCTGGGTTAAAGCCCAGCACAGCTTCATTTAGGCATGTCCAATGTTGAAAGGGCTATCTTAAGCAACAAGTGCGGGCGCCAATAGGGTTCTTTGCCCCTCAGCCCTCGTCACCTGCCTAAGGACTCGCAACTGTGGAACCGACTTTTCCTAGTAGCAGTACTATTTTTAAGGTGTCCGCTCAGTTTCTGTGTTTCTGCTGCATCTCCCGTTTTCCAATTCCATCACGGAGTTGAGTTTTAGTATGCACACGTTGCAAGCCTCTCCGAACTCCAAACTGCAAAGCTTCTCATAAGTCATATCTCTCTCTCTCTCTCTCACCCACAAAACACACAAATAACGACGCGTCATCAAATTTGACGTCCTTCTTCTTCTTCTTCTTCTGTCGAGCATTCATCAATCAGATCCCAGGCCAACTTCCTGTGTTTCTTCCACTGCTTTCTGATTCAAGCACTACTACCCATCCATCGAGGGCTTTCTGTTCTAGACGTGGTCCTTTTTTCTTTTTCCTCAACGATCACTACTATCTCCGGTAAGCTGATGAAAGTTTCGGGGATAAAGTCCCCCCTTTTTTTTCTTTCTTTTTTGGCTCTTTTTGATTATTTTGGTACGGAGAAGGAGCATCATTGTCGTAGGGCAGGCATGCGTTGGAAGATTCATTGTGTCGGGTTTTTTTTTTTTTTTTTTAACATTTATGAAATATGTAAAAAGATTAACGCTGCGTGCAAGACTGAATAGGGATCACTCGTTGGAACCACAGTTTGTATTTGGAATAATTCTGCCCTTGTTTTTTTTTTTTTTCCTTTTAAACTTCCATTAACGAGTCTGTAAAACTCTACTGGAAAGTTATGCACGTAAATTAAAGGTTTCCTCATAGGAACTGAGCTGTTTCCCTTCGCAACCAGTCCTTTTCACTCGTGGGGAAAAATTGTCAAGTTTGCTCCTTTTCTGGAACGTGCTTCCCCCCAACGCCAACGCGTTTGGCGCTGGACGAAGGGAGCGCAGCACTAGACAATTAGAGACATACACGTACATTATCTTTGACGAAATTGATTGCGGTACTAATTGTGGCACCGCTTTTTATCTGCTTGTCACAGGTGGGGTCATTATCAGAGCAAACCAAATCAAAGTTCTCTAGTCTACTGCCCCCCTCTATTTCGAGATCGGATAAAGATCAAAAGGCCAGCTGGGCTTTAGTTTAGAGATTTGTGAAAAAGACTCACTTTTTTCACGCGATTCTTATTGTTTCCTACGTTGACCGACTTTGTGTATGACTAAGATACAGTAATATCACTCTCATCTCGCTTGAATTGAACCCCCTAGACTCCTTTGTTCCTTCCTGCCTGTAATTGGTGATCACAACAGTATGAGGAAGCTCCACATCAGTCCGGTTGGTGTGGACATTCCACACCAAGCATTCTCTCCCATCACTAATCCTTCTTTTGCTTCAGCTCCTTCAATGAAAGAGAGGAAAGCGGATCAGTCCCTTGCCTGCCAAAATTTTCTTTCCGGTTCCTTTATATCAAGAAAGTTCGACAAGTCTCTCAATTTCAACAAACGTGCTTCTATAGCTCACAGAATGAAAAGGTCTTGCAGTGCAAACTTGGATGAAGTCTTTGGGGATCACAGTGCAGAAGGGTTAGCTCAAGGCTTCAGTTCGGAAGATAGAGGACGAACGCTTTCTCAAAATTCGTCATGGCAGTCGCATATCGATTTCTTGGAGCCAACAACGCTTGGAATAATGCCAGAGCCACCCGATTGGCCAGAGAGGGATTTAATATTGTGGGCAGATATTGAACAAAGAGCTAAGAGCTTTGATCTTCCCCTATCGCTTAGGATGATTAAAAAGAAGCACCAAAGAGAAGAAGCGTTAAAAGGGGTGGGAGAATTGGCTAGTTCCTCGATCACAAAGGCCTTCTCCTCGACGGTATTTATCATAGTTGAGCTGCAGAGCTATGCATTACAGATGAGGGAAGCATTGTGCAATGAAGATTTAAAGGTGATAATTTCTAAAGTTCAGAGAGACATGCATTTATCATTCGTCTGGCTGTTTCAGCAAGTTTTTTCACCAACACCAGCCTTGATGGTCTGTATGATGAGCCTTTTAGCAGAATTTGGTGTATATTCAACATCACAGGCTTGTTTGTATGGATCATTATCTAGAACCACGGAAGAGTTGGGATCAATTCTACATGCTCAGAGCGATAATTTGTCAGTGGCTTCAACAAATTTTGATAATTATGGAGTTGGCTGGGAAGCTAATTCAGTAATAAATGGCAGAAACGAAGACTCAAGTTATATATCAACATCTAGAAAGCATTTAATGGCAGATCCTGAAGAACTTTTGCAGGTTGGCAATCAAGAATTCAGAAGTGCGGCAGAGGTGTCGCTGTGGAATTCTCTTCTGGATCAAGCAACGAGAATGCAACCAGGTCCAGGCGAGATGGTTCTTAATCACGATGTGTTGCAAAAGTTTGTATCTCCACTATCTGCGGAGATAGAACCTGATGACTACATGGAGTATCATAGGACTGATCTTACGTACCAGATGGGGTTGTCTCAGGATCCTGATAATCCACTTTTGCTCTGCAATTATGCACAATTTCTACGCCTTGTTGCTCATGATTATGACAGGTGATTTTCTCAAAACATATATTGCATCCGTTTGGTAGACACTATTGATTCTGCTGGAATTTGTTTTTGCTCATTAATATTTCTCGTTAAAATCACGAGCAAGTAGACTGTATTATTAGCTACTGTATTAACCAATTATGACTCATCATGCTATGCCATTACTAAAACCAAACATCACATCAGTTGCTAAAATTTTCTTTTTTTTTTTTTTTTTGCCGCTTCTTTTGGAGCCAGAAAGAACTTTTCATTTGTAAAGAAGATCAGCTATTAAAATTTTCTCTTCCTACTTAGGCCAAATATTTATTTCTATGCAGTAATGGACATAAACCACCTGCCTAGATCCATCTCATGCTTGTCATTGGTTTTAGTTTATAAAACAGCTATCTTATAGGTCTTTTATTTTTGTGTTACTTTGTTCTTTTGTCATGGCTCACATAAGACTGGTGATTATGAAGAAACAGTCCCTCTTTAGCCTAGGTCCAATTTACATTGAAGATTCATGTTGCATAAGATCCTTTTTTACCTCATGTTACGAAGTTTTAGCTCAGCCACGACTTTAAGGCCTGCGAGAGCAATGAATGTGAAAATTTGCCATGCTAAGCCTCGGAAAATGAAGTGTCTGACTTTCTCTTCATCGACTTTGACAGGGCAGAAGAGTGTTTTAAGCGAGCAATCCAGGTGGAGCCTCTGGATGCTGAATCCCTCAGCCGGTATGCCGACTTTTTGTGGATAGTTAGAAAGGACTTCTGGAGAGCAGAAGATACATATCTACAAGCCCTATCAATTGAGCCAGAGAATTCTTATCTTGCATCCAAATATGCCAATTTCCTATGGAACACTGGTGGCGAAGAAACTTGTTTTCCTCTTGATGCTTCTAACAGCAGCAGCAGCAGAGATTCAAATATGTAATTAAGTCGTTTCCTAGTGAGAATCAAGTGTACACAAACCTCAGAAGTTTCACAACACTCCCTGAGGATGACTATAAGTAATCGTTAAACAGCAGGACTGGATATAGTCAATATGATTAACAAGGAGGAGAAGAGAAGCTCAGCATCTAACAGTATTGAAGGGAGATATTCCCTTGGAAGTGTACTAGGGAGTTGATCTATGGCTGAGAGGTAGAGAGTTCCTTGTAATGCTGTGGCCTGTAGGAATAAACATTTGCTAATTATAATTGGATGGAGACACCCCAGACAGCCGCATGTGCAAAATCCTACAATGACCACTCTTTATTATTGCCAAAATTTTCAACTGAAGCAAATGCTCAAAAGTTTCTGAAAAATGAAAGATATGATGACATACAAAAGATTATAAAACAAAACTGCATTTAGACAAAAACTAGGCAAACAAAGCAGCATTTTACTGAGCCGATGTTGATACACTGTTTCAATTTAACTTTGTGGGGTTAAGATACAAGAAAACCCCTCCATAATTAATAAGGCAACTATACTGGGAAGATAATGTACTTCCCCTCTGGCTCTTTCACAAGGATGATTTCTGACCTAAGTCCTAAAAGAATGTTGCTAAACTAAAATTTTCCTTCTACATTTGGTAACCATGTGGAAAGTGGATACTATTACAAAAAGACGCTTACAACAATTGACTTAGGAAGATGATTATGTGGCAAAGAACCACACAAGATAGAAAATAAAAGGAACGAAGCCATCATCACTAACATTGCCAACTCCATCACCAAAACCAACTGCTTCGACTATCAACAGCTTTCACTGAAGTTGGTACTAAGGGCATGTGCCCATATTCAGCTACAAACCTATTAACACATTCTGTCCTCCTATTGCTGTGACCTCCCAAACTACTGATCCCTGTGGAACCAATCTCATATATCTTGCCTGGATTAACACGAGAAGACGAATATCAAGAAAAGTCTCTAAAGTAAATGATTTGAAAGTAATGTTCTTCAGTAGCAGAATGAAACTCAATAAATGACATTGCAAAGTCAACACATATTCTAAGTCAAACATGAAAAATGTAGTAAAAATCAAAATTGTTTAATTCGATAATTGACAAGATTGGTAATGTAAACAAAAACAAAGAAAATTAACAGGCTATGTGATGACAGCAAAAAATTCTGGCAGACCACTGTTTTCAACTAAGTATTAGAGTAACATCTCTACAAGATTTTTTTTTTTTTTTTTTTTGGTGCAGAGAACTTAACCTGTGCTAACTGCATTATCAGCGTTACTATGCATTATTGGCAACTCTTAAGTAGTGTGATCCTAAGCAGGTCACAGCACCCGTGATACAATTCTCCAAGGATAGGGATTTAGTTACCAGCCAGATACATCCATATTACATACAGAGGCAAACAGAGTCACAGAACAAGATACCTTATAGAAGTCTAGTAAGACTGAACCAAACTTGGTATTGTTGTTTACTAGAGTGATCTTTTGCAGCCTCAACCAGGACAAATGTTAATTTTCTGGTTGAAAGTCCGTGTGTTGATTGAACATGTGGGAGGGTGGAGGGGCATACCATGAGACGGACAAGGTAGAGCAATAAATTCGAAAAAGCAGGCTGAACTAGAAGATAAGACACGGATGAAAAGTTGCCTGACAAGCTTCACTTACCTCTTACCCATATTGGGGGAACACCAGTAGCATTTGCAACTAAGAAAGACATTGCGATGTCTTCACAATTCCTATTCATTCAATTGAATATAGTTAACTTTGGTAAACAACAGAGCAGCAGGAACAAAATAAGAGAGACAAACATCAGATGAAGCATGGAAGAAAATTTCTAGGATTGAATAAGAACCTGTTTGTGGTCACATATTCTCGAATCGATGCAGGCATTTGATAAGTATACAAACTAAGATACTTCTGGTGGAAAAAGGCCGCTTTCGAAAGAACCATACTGTATGTTCCCATCCACCAAACAGACCACCATCCTCCATAAGTGAATTGGTCAGAGTTGCCTTTCTGCATGACAACTTCATGCTTTAATAACAATACAAGTAATACTCAAAGATGCACCTGGTTTTTCTTCTTTCCCAAGCACCCCTCCCCCTCCTCCTCCCTGCCCCGTTTTAAAGGGGGGAAAAATAAATGCACCAAGTGCGTCAATCAGAATTGGAAAAATTTCCATGTTAGGATGAGTAAAGTAGTATTTTACCAATAAAAAAATAGCTACAAAACCACAAGATGAATGAAATATGTCCATTTTAAAAGACAGAATAAGTTTACTGACAAGAAAAGTTCAAGCAGTCACTAGTCAAAACCACATACTATGGATCAAAGAATTTATAGGAGTCATGATTTTAGAATGAAAACAACTGCAGTCTAAGATGCAGAATACGAGACATACTCCAGCTGCTCAAAGGCCCAAAAAATTTCAGACGAAACAATAAAAACATCTAATTCAGCTCCTAAACATAAGTGAAGTGTAATTACTAGAGCATCCCAAGCGCAGGTGACGCAAAGGGTTATTGACTGGCCAATTGATCACCAAGAGTCAAGTATTAAACAAACTTTGCAGCACAACAAAAATTAATATCAGATTCTGTGTAAATTTGATAGTTCCCCATTTAGTAGATAAGGTATTTAGAATTGTAGTTTTGGTACAAGATGTCATTTTGAGTAACCAAGAAGGACAAGTTCAATTACTTCAAAATATTTGCATGCTTGCAGAAGTTCTAGCAATATCAAAAACTTATCTTGTTTAGCTAAAATTCTTCAGTAACATAACAGGAGAAATCTTCTCCTATTCCAATAATATAGAACAACAATATAACTTCTTCGGTCCGAATTTATTTTCACTTCTTGGTATCAACTGAGACAATGTATTTGCTCCTTGAGGCAACTCTAATGAACCAAACCTTAATATTGTTGATAAAATTTTTAGTTTCATGGATTCAAAACATCCTTATTTGGGGATGGACGAAAAGTTTTCCTTCCAATTCCAGGTAACAAGGAACATGTAAAAGTTGATGATAGTTTTCGTCAACATGTTTATTCTACTTTGACAAACACTACTATGTTCGACGAGTTAAATTAGAACAATATTATCAAATACTACCATAGCAAAGGAGCACAAAAGGCAGGACATACAAAAAAGAGAAAGTTAGCCTTTTCCTCTCCAAAAATTTATATCAAGCATGTTCCATTTCCATATATATATATTCGTCTCTCTCTCCCTCTCTCTGTCATGCACAAACACACACAATCTACGATGTAGATATCTGCATACAGATCCGTCGTAATGTACAAAGTTACATTCACCGCTGCAGAATAAGCATAATTCTAGTTTCAAATGGTAGCCGGTTGTCAAAATAAAAAATAAAAAATAAAAAAAGGAGAAGACATACCGATCTGTCAACCCAATGCATACGTGGTACAAACCCCACCATTGTATCAGGTGCACTTTGCCAAATGCTAAAAGCCAATTCAACTGATGAGCATGGGAATATGACATCATCATCAATCGAAAATAGAGCATCTGTCTTCAAATTCTTGATCTCTTTGAACCTATTGTTCAAACTGTCTTCCCTATTGATGTCAAATTTCAGTTCAATTTGTTGACCATCTCTGGAGTTTGATTCTATGACATGGTTTAAATATTTAATAAGAGAAACGGAGGGAGGATCAGGCTCGCTCCAGACTATGTGTATAGAAGTAAGCCCAGGACATGATGCATAGTGAGAAATGGATTGTTTCAAGAGATCATTTCTCTTCCATGTATTAATCAACAAAGCATATCCTTTCCTGTAGGCATCATGAAACACAGCATTAGAACCAACCACAACTTATGGTAATCATGGCAAGAAAGCAAGAATAAACTGTGTAGGGGAAGCCAAGTAAGTCATAATGGACAAGCGATATGAATATGAATGTCAGCATATAATCACAACGAGTAATACTTTGACCAATGTCACAACTTATATTTAACTCAACCCTAATAAATTTGCTTCTGTTCTGCCAAATCCAGACAGAAGTATTTCTCAAACTCTAAGTTTGAAGTCTCTGTTGTTAATGAATATAGACCTAGCTCCCGCTCATACGGTTATACCAGCTACCTATGTTCTCTAGCACGTCTGATCTGATAACCAAAAAGAGCTTCTCAACATCTGAAAGAGCTCTTGGCTAGGTTCTCATTACTTTAAAGACATTACACGTGTATCCGGCGGGAGCTAGTTCTAATACTATATAAAATCCAGTGAAAGAATACCATTTTCTGTGTGTCGAAAAGCACGGAAATAATTGCACCAGCTGTTCTTAGTAAGATTAGACGACCAAAGAGCAAATTTGACCAAACTTTCAAAATCCCCAAGCAGCATAACTACAGAATTACAGTTGTTCATGTTTAAATGCCTATGCAAAGTGGCAAAGGATCTAAAAATGAACTGAGCGATGCAAACTAACTGCAGTATTATTAGAAGCCAGATCTCACTTAAGCAATGTAATCATTGAAATAACGCAAGCCGTCGTGCAAATGACAGTTAAATAGACACAGCCATTGCCGTCTCTATTTACATCTAGCACCACCGCAAAAGAATCAGCCATACAGAGCATTAATCATCTCCATATAGATTTTCAAATTCAGAGAGAGAGAGAGAAGCAAGCAATTATGACTTTATTCTGCCTTAGATTTATAGGCATAAGCAGCGAGAACGAATTAATACGTATGCAGAAATACTAAATTCCTAGAGTATTTACGACTAACATAAATTTGGAAACAACGCAAGAAATGAATGCTTATTTCTAGCAATAAATGACAATTATCAATAGAAAATTTATCTGAAGAAATGACTGCACGATTCTTCAGGCAGACCTTGGAAGGGAAGGATGACCGAGATGAGCCGTGTGGCTCTGTTTCCATCCCATAAACGACGCCGCACGGCTGGCGAACGCAATCACAACGAAGACGATACAACAAGATAGCAACAGCTTGATCTTAACAGATCCAATCGCCGAGATCGCTCCTTGCCGGAAGGTCCGACGGCTGAAAAGGCTGGACCTGGAAATCATAGCCGTCATGTTCGATAACACGAAAGTCGGGAATTTTGTTAATCCTCTCCAACTTGCCCTCGAGGGACTCGCCACCGATCCGAGTCCCGAAGGACACGAACTCAGCAGCGAGTCGACTCAGTGCTTGCCATTGTCTTCCTCATACATTCCACGAAAGTGACAAACACGGTGGGGGGGGGGGGTTTCAGGTGCGACGGACGGCAATGATGAGTGAGCTCGAGGGGTTCGTTGGTTCAGGCGTGGCGGTTGGACGGTGGTGATTTCGTCATTTTCACAACGAGGAGTACACGTGCATGTGTGGAACAGAATGGAGGATTTTCTTTTTATTTTATTTTATTTTATTTTGGCAGCAATGGAGGATTGTCTGAAACGCAGTTAGTTGTAGTGGGAAAAACGATCAGAAGCGGACACAGAGCGGACAAGCGGGGCGGGGGCCGGGGGAGGGAATATATTTGCCTTGTGCAGGTACTAATCACCGGGACTTTACAACCTTCTTCTCTGTTTAACAATGGGTGGGAGAATGGAGAATTTGCGTGTGGAGGGAGGAGTTGGTTTTAATCGTTGGATATTTTTGGGAAGTTATTTATCATTCCATATGCTTTGATTCCCCTTTTTAGCAGCATTTATCTGTTCCCTGATGTGGTGGTTATCTTATCTTTATGTGATTTCGGCTAAAATATTCACCGTCTAAAACTAATCATATTGCTTAAAAAACCAAAAAAAAAAAGGTCAAATTGTTTTTTTTTTTTCAATAAAAAGAGAAAGACATGTGGTTTTGTTTATATGATCTCTGTAGTAAAAAAAAAAAAAATAGGAATAATTATGCAGCATGCTAGATAGATTTTAATTACAAGTCTACAAATATATATATATATATATATATATATATATATTCCTATTCCTGAACAAAGAGAGCAATCATCAATGTTATGGTCTAGCAGTTGAAAGTAGATTACCTTCGGTCGCTCTTTCGAGTACTCCATGTTTGTTCTAATTGAGTGCGTGTATTTATTTCAGTTGCTGAAAAAAAAGTTGAAAGTAGAAACAAAGTGGGTAACCAACAAATAATAACTAGCACAAATACATAATACATACAAGCATTTGGATTGTCCATTTGGATTGGATTGGTCAAAACTGTGTTCCTCCAAGATTTTTTTTTTTTGGTGAAAAGCTATGCCTGCATTCAACATCTTCAACCTCATGTCTCAAACTTACCGCAAAACTAGCTATATTTCTTGCCATTCTACTCTTCGAAATCAACAAGATCAAGTAAGTTGTGAATGACAAAATCCTTCATGCTAGAAATCATATAGGTTTTGGTTAAAGAGTTCTTCCCGCCTCGTCTCATTATCAGAACACAAACAATTGAAGTATCAAATGATTCCAGAAAATGCCTGAATCATTAAACAAAGCCAATGAACATTCGGCTACAGAAGCATTTGTGCACTTCATCTCCTTTCACCTTGATATTATCAAGTTTTGATCTTGTATGGAGTATGGCAAGCTAGATATAGGGCATCTTTAGTAAGTACACCTACTTGGATTGCAGATCGCCATATTTGAACCGTTAGCTGAACTGATTGCGTACAAGTTTCTTCTTTTGTGACCATTTGCTTGAGGGCAAGAGCTTCGTGTATATTTACCAAAACAATCATAATCATAATAGTACTCTAAGAATTTAAAAAAAAAAAAAAAAAATCATCGTGAATGAGGCACGTCGAGCACCGTTAGCAGTGGGACCCGCACGCCGGACCTTTGGATTCAAGTCCCCACTTTCTTGACGCTTTCCCCAACTTCGAAGTTCGAATTGAGGATGGCCAGAGTTGAGTTGCATTCATTTATATTCTCAAGTGAATCTAACAGATCCAACCTGGCGTTATCTCAGCGCATTCAAATAGCAGAAGATGATCAAAGATTCTTGTCGTATAAATGCGACTTAACGAATCACTCTTTTTTTTTTTTCTTTCTGACATTTTTTTATAAAAATAAGAATTTACGTAAATAAACCTAATTGTCACAGTAATTTCAAAAGTCGATAACTTTTGAAATTTTGTGAGAGACTTATCTACTCAAATCCTTTCTCCCCAATATTAATGTGGGATAGAAAATTTCACAGGGTGCCCTGCTGCTAAGGACTCAACGAATCACTCGAGAAATGAACTAAAAAAGGTTTTAGAAGTTAAAAGGCATTCTTAGGAGCCTACAAAGACGTAAAACTCCTTTCAAAAGGTCACTCGTCGGAATCAATAGAGTTGAAAATTGAAATGCCTCTTTCACTTTAATGCTTATTAATAGTATGTTAGGGCTGTAGATGGCTTAAGCCATGTCATGACGCATGTTTTGTTTTGTTTGGTGTAGATGCTTCTGGTAAGTAAGATAATCAAAATTGAAACAATTTATTGTTCAATTATCAGCCTAAAGAGGAGCGAAATTGTACGATGACGTGTATGCTTCTAATGGTATCTTATATAAGTACGGACTAATTATTTTTCTTAGTACGGAATAATTATTGGTTGGACGGTTTAGGGCTTTCGGCGGAGCCTTGGAACGCGCACACACCATTATCTGGGCACATAGCCAACTAGCCAGGCGTGTTAGTTAATTACATCATAAAACTGCATCGGCCTAGTAATTGGTGGAGGGTTAATCAGCAACTGAAGTTGACGTCGCCATATTTAGTAGCAAGAGTTTTTATATATGATCGACAAAGTGCACGAATCGTGACCAATCATCTAGATTTGGCCAGCGCAGAAAATCTAATAGCACATTGACTCCATGAATGAGGGGAAAAAAGAAGAGTTTTAGAATCGAATTATTGAGACTGGAGAAGTTGTTATATTTAGTTGGGAGTGACTTTTTTTTTTTTTTTTTTTTTGGTGTTGATTAGCAGGGATTGCTGACCTGTGACCCAGTCCGAACCGGCCACTGTCGTTCACAGCCTGATTTACTCCATCGTGTGTGACCACATAATACAGCAAACAAAACTCTGCCCTCCCAACCCAAAAGAAATCCTCCACCCCCTAAGCCCTGCAGAGGGTTGGTCTGTGTTCCTTGCCGACATTGAACTCTGAGGTTCTGTTCTGATACCAGAGATTTGACTTCAGCTTGGAAAATGAAGGACTATGTCCTCTTAATTACGACTACGCGAGTCATTTTACTGGGTCCAGGCCAACAAGCACGAGCAAAATGTGACGGGCAACGGGAGGAAGAGGACCGTTAATGTCAACAACTACTTCACGTTCGATGCCCAGACCGAAAGAATATATAGATCATAATTCATGCTTTATATTGTTCGATTCCAGAAAAAGACTCCATACTTTCTTCTAGGTTGAGCCTACGCAAAATACTTGTCTAGGTTGAACCCGAACAGGATGCTAGCTGCTTGAATTGCAAAATTCCCTAAGAAGCAGAAGAAAAGAAAGTCACGTCTCCTACAACAATCCATAGCCGTCCAAGTGTCACTTAGCAGTGAAAAGAAGTACTTAAAACTCTACACTGCAAAACTTTTTAGTTTAAAGCTTTCGACAAAAATTTACCTCGATCATATATGTATATATATATAATACTAGGAGGGGAATGCGCGGGTGTTTGATGCCTGTGGTTAAAAAAGATTTTACGATAATTCAAGTGAATATCAAAAAACTCACGCACATTGAATAACACAATGTAGTAGCAAAACTTTTTAGTTTAAAGCTTTCGACAAAAATTTATCTCGATCATATATGTATATATATATAATACTAGGAGGGGAATGCGCGGGTGTTTGATGCCTGTGGTTAAAAAAGATTTTACGATAATTCAAGTGAATATAAAAAAACTCACGCACATTGAATAACACAATGTAGTAATAAAATATCTAATGTATACTGGGAGATGGAGAAAGAAATCATGCATGCTATCTTGCTCAGTTCATATATTTTGAAACAAACACTTGTATATGAGCTTTATGAGTTTTTCATTAACAAGATTAAACGAACTTTAAACAGATACCCAAACGATTCAGATAATGGCAATAAACAAAGTGATTATTCACTTACACAACATTCTTGTTGATGAAAGTAGCTAACTATAGTGGAGGCTTTTTTATCATAGTAGCCAACATTCCTTTTGATCAAAGTAGCCAACATTCTTGTTGATCGAAACCTATTCCAACAAAACCATCCCATTTAAATTATATAGAACAATCAACTTTATGGGGAAACAATAATATTAACATTAAATTGTGCTAACAGAGTATCCAATTTTGGAATGAAAGCATTTAGCTAACAATAGAAATTACGATTTTACAAAGCAAATCACACCATTAAAAAAAAGAATGAAACCTCACCTCAGGTTCGACCACCAAGAATAACTTTACCAAAGAACCATATTGAAATCCAGAGTATAATGGCAATACAAATAAGTATTTATCGGAAGACAAAAGGAACATAACGGAAGAATGTGAAGGGGCAGACATTTGAAGAATTGAAGTTGAAACTAATGCTCAATCATAAATTCCTTAATAAACCACATTGTCCTTGCTTTAATTGAGATGAAAATGACGTTTGAAGTTCTTCAAGTTATAATAACAAAGTAATAGTAATAATTGATACAAACCCAATGAATGTCTCTACAAAGACATTTAAATAATTACACCAATAAAAAAGCTATTATGGGTTGTATCCATTATAGAAAAGATGATCAAATAATCTCACATTTCCAAACTATCCAAACATTTGAACAAATCATCACCACATCTTTTACAATGCAAGGACATTTCAGTAAACACAATAATACGCATGCTATCTAAAGTAGTACCCAATATTATAACTATGCTCAAAATAACCTCACAATTTCAAAATACCCCTACTCTTGCGGTTGAAATTCAAAACCATTCTTTGACCCAAACTCATTCGTATATAATATAAGGATATATAGCCGACAGCTAGCTCCACAAAAAAAAAAAATTCACAATATTATTATACTTTAGAACAGTGCGTTATAATAAAATCTTATAAACTCTTCTGAACTCTCTTAAAATAATATTATATTTATAACCTCAAATGATGGAGGAGGCCAAAATATTAGCTCCGAGGGTTCTAAATCACCATATTTCCGCGTGCTTCTTGAAAGGAAGTTAGAATATCGCGCAATGATACTCCATAACAATGGTATGGTAGGTGCAGTAGCCGCATTACCGTTACTCTTAAGTCACACGGCATCGTCAATGGAACAAGCACGAGTGCCATTTTCTACTTTCATTATTGTTTGTTTCCACTTCAATCGAAGGGGGGCGGTGGTCGACTGCTAACTCTATGACCATGCAAATCATCATCAGAATTGAACGTTTGCGCACTTAAAAAGAGAACGTTGAGGATATATGGACCTTATTGTGCCAACTTGGATTAAATCATTAGAAGAGACTCAGCCGGCCAATGGATTGCGTCCTCTCATTACTCAAAGTATAACATCCAAGCCCTTCTAAAAAATATAAATTACTAATAATACCTGAATCAGGAGTGGGCGGTCGCAAGATAATTATAGAAATTTGCCTAGCCTATATGGTCCGCTGGCGTGTATAAATGCTCAGTTTCTCCCTCACTCTCAGCCCATCAGTCTTGTCTTGAGCAATATTTCATAGCATAATTCATCTCTTGAGAGATCGACTGTCGTTTTTAGATAGAGCGGTAGAAATCAGAAATGGAAAACAAAGAAGAAGATGTTCGGCTGGGAGCCAACAAATTCTCGGAGAGGCAGCCAATTGGCACGGCTGCTCAGACCCAAGACAAGGATTATCAGGAACCACCAGCAGCGGCACTTTTTGACCCTGATGAGCTAGCTTCCTGGTCCTTTTACCGTGCTGGGATAGCTGAGTTCATTGCCACTTTTCTCTTCCTCTACATAAGCATTATGACTGTTATGGGAGTTTCTAAGTCTGATAGCAAGTGTTCAACCGTTGGAATTCAAGGCATTGCTTGGGCTTTTGGTGGCATGATCTTTGCCCTCGTTTACTGTACTGCCGGCATTTCTGGTAATTCAATTTTACATTATTTATAAGTACTGCAGCTTCTAACAAGTCCATACATTTGGCTAAGATGAATAGAGACTTGTTGCAAGCTAAAATTATCATTACCTAGTCGGACTCTAGTCCGAGTATGCTTAACGTTCATATTTTTGATGAATTCTCATCCACTGACATCATTGTACTGTACTCCATGGACGTCTAATCATTTGATACATGCATCATATCAGGAGGGCATATTAACCCTGCGGTGACATTTGGGCTGTTCTTGGCAAGGAAACTGTCGTTAACCAGGGCATTTTTCTACATGGTGATGCAGTGCCTGGGAGCAATATGTGGTGCTGGGGTGGTGAAGGGCTTTCAAAAGCACCTCTACCAATCCAAGGGCGGTGGTGCCAACGTCGTGAACGGAGGTTACACCAAAGGCGACGGGCTCGGTGCTGAGATTGTTGGTACATTTGTCCTTGTTTACACTGTTTTTTCTGCTACTGATGCCAAGCGCAGTGCCCGAGACTCCCACGTCCCCGTAAGACTTCCATCTTTTATTTTCGACATTTGAGGAACCAAAAATTCATCGATGTGCTCTCTGATCATCAAGTCTCAAGTTTTTTTTTTTTTTTAAATTACATTTATTTTCTTTGGTATTAATGCGACTATGGTTTCTTGATCAGATATTGGCTCCGCTGCCTATTGGGTTCGCAGTGTTCTTGGTACATTTGGCCACCATTCCCATCACAGGAACTGGCATTAACCCAGCCAGGAGTCTTGGTGCTGCCATCATCTACAACCAGAAATCTGCATGGGATGACCACGTTAGTACATAATTGGCCTCTCAATTACCACCAACATTTCTTTTTCTGTCCCAGTAAAGGTTCCTACGAACTTTTTGTTCTTACAATTGGATCCATGTTGTTGTGATGCAGTGGATATTCTGGGTTGGACCTTTCATCGGGGCTGCACTGGCTGCTCTCTACCACCAAGTCGTCATAAGAGCAATTCCCTTCAAATCCAAGTGATACAGACTATACAGTTACTCAGCAGTCTCCACTCTACTAGCAGATCAGAATTGTAGTTCGACTTTTTTTAATTGTGGTTTCTGTTCATAAAGTTCAAGCATGAATGCTGCCAAACTTTTCTCTTCGAATTTGAGCCCTGCTCCTTGGACTACTGCTGAATTACTATAAAATGTTTTGTAAGGAAGGCACGTTCTTTTGTGGACTTGGCTTTCAAATTTAGTCCAAAGGTGCGTGCTTATGGGCCCTGCTGAAGTAGACGGGCCTCTTGCATTTGCACGTCGTGTCAGTTTTATGGTTGTGCAATGCGAATTTGTCAATAATTATGAGCACCGACCGAGATGCTCTGTCCCCACCCGATCCTTTATTTGGCAAATCAGTTGTTGGTGTCTTGGTGAAATGGATCCTTTTCCGTGTTGTAGCAAATTATTTCGCTTATCGTACACCCTCATTCCCCTTATGATAGTCTTTTTTTTTTTTAACACAATTTAAAAAAAGGTTATTTAACTTTGTTGGGGGTATACATTTTATTTACTGTCTTTTTAAAATACCCTCACATTAATTATAATAATAATAATATTGATGAAAAGTTACACCATTTAATAACAATCTATATTAAATAAATTACATTATACTCACTAATAATCTATATTGATATTTTAGAAAAATTAAAAATTAACTATTCTCTTCTTCAATTGAGAAGTGTACTAAAATTTATAACCGATGAAAATGGGAAACATGACACGTCGAATTCGTAGAAAGAGAAACAGGATGCGTCGAATTGCAAGGTGAATTATGCTAACCTTCATGAAGCTTAATTAGACATACATATATTCTCTCTACGGTCACGCTACTAGTGAAATTACTTGGGCAAGACTGTCTTATTAGTTAGTTTGTTGTAGGAGCATATCTAGTCCTAACGTTTGTTATTTCGGTCCTTTTGGTGACAAATTCATGTGTAAGTTGTTGCGCGGACTCGTTACCGTCTCTTTAACTACAGACGTGCCGAAAAAATCCACTGCTTAACATTCAAGCCAAACCTTCTGAGAAGCGAATTTTCGTTCGTCTCCGAGTTTGGGAGAATCAGATGAAGCTTTCCTTTAGAATTTGGCGGAACTTTTATGTAAGTAACGGGAAAAGCATACTCTATAAATGTACACATTAAGAAAAAAATTAAGTTGTTTTTATTAAATCAATAAAAGTTATTAGATTTTTTTGGCAAAAAAAGGGTTATGGTTTTTTTATTTGGAAAACAAATAAATCGATGGAAGTTACTGAATTAAATAATTATCTTTAATAAATTTTTAATTTTGTAAGGGTAGAATTAAAAAATAAAAAAAATGGCACAAAATTGTAACACCACATCTCCTCCTCATACTTTATACTAGGGGGGAGTGCCCGCGCATCGCGCGGGTGTTTGGTGCCTGTGGGAAAGAATGTTGCTTTGTGAAACAAACAATAATATATTGTGAGAAGAAATAAACATCAAATAATGAGCAGCAGTTACTATTGCAAACCAGAAATAGTCCATAAAGTAGGAGAAGTTGAACAGTAGTAATAGTCCATAAAGGAAAGATGGGAGTGAAGAAAGAGAGTTGTTGCTGTAGGTCTGGCTCCATGGAGTCCCTTATTTAGTCATAGCAATAGTAGTAGACAGCCTTTAAACGAAACTGCGATGGTGTCCTTAATAGCAAGCTTATTAGATTGCAGCCTTTATTATAGTTATGGTGTCCGTAATGGGCAGCCTTAGGTACTCAGTTGCGTTGCTTCTTGGCGGTGCCGTCCTTTTGTTGTGCAGGTGCTGCATCACTGGTTCCTTCACTGGACTTTGTAGAAGATGAGTTGTCCAAATTGGTTGGGAGCATCTCGGCGTTTTTGTCGCCGTCGCTCTTTTTCTTCTTCAGACAACGATGCATATTTAGCCCTTGCTCTCTCATTTCGCCGTCGCTTTTGCTCTTCCAACTTGTTATCTTTACTTAGTGTAGTCATTTTAGACCGCGATAATTATACATCCTAAAGGTTTTCCTGGGGGTGAAACATCTTTTATAATAAAGGTATTAATAATAACAGCAAAAATGTCCGCCATCATATATTATTTAGGAATTCGCTATCCTAGATAACAATCAAGGCACAAGATCACACAGATAAATCATGTTTCTGAATGTTTAAGCATAACAATCAACAGATATGTATCAAGTTCAGTAGTAAATTACATATCTAGCCAAGACATCTAATCTGGCCTATGCCTATCCATTCCCTTCATAGCCTTTACGTTTACTTGGTCTCTAGTTCAGAAATAATTAAGTACATGTTGTCCAGACCAAAGGGTGAGTAGGAAAGTGGACGGTGGGATAGGCTGGATCCTTCAGAGTCAGATTTAGTGGCAGTTAAGTTGGTGTTAACTTTAGCATCTTATGAACAATGTCAACTATACTAATGTCGTCATTTTACTATTTTCATCAGCAAAATTATATTTTCATGGCCATTTTCTAATCATCTACAACTAAAATTAAAATGTTTTTCTCTTACATAAAACAATATAATTAACATATTTGTTATCAAAATTGAATTGTCAAAAACAAAAATCTTATAGCACTAACTCGCATGAGTAGAATTAAGTTGAATGAAAATTTAGTATACTTATTTTCTTGTCAAACTTTGCTTTACGATTTAAGTCATGATTGCTTTGGGTATTTAGGTAATTGAACAATTTAAACTATACTCTCCGGATTATTAATAAATGCTTACTGCCCAATTTTTCTATTTTTCATAAGTTTTGTCCTTATGTATATGTTGTCTTTTTAGCAAATACAAACAGAAATCAAAAGTAATAGAAAAAAAATGAAAGAAAATAAAAAAAGAGCTATTAGCCTTTCCAATTAAATGCTTAATTTTCCCCTTTCTTAGCATAACTATTTCTTTAAGATTCTTTATCTGAGGTCACTTCCAATATTTAAGAAATACAAACAGAAATCAAAAGAAATAGGGAAAAAATGAAAGAAAATAAAAGAGCTATTAGCCTTTCCAATTAAATGCTTAATTTTCCCATTTCTTAGCATAACTATTTATTTAAGATTCCTTATCTGAGGTCACTTCCAATATTTAATTCGTAACTGTGGTTAGTTTTGCAGGGAACCATGGTTATTTTTTGAAAATATCATCAATCATTTTCCATACTATTTTCAAGTTTCTAAAATTTTATATTAAAAAAAATACCATTATCATACACTCATCATTTAAAGATTGATGCTGAGAAAATGAGTATAAACCCAAGTATTAAAAAAATTCCTATTGAAAGATTGATGCTGTAGTCTGTACACACAATGGTGATCATCTCGTCTGTTCCTTGAATAAGGATCTTGACGCTGACTTTTTCTATTAATAACAGTTACTATTTTTGCACAAAAATCTATGCATAATTTGTTGTCCTTTTAAGCAGAGGAAAAGAGAGACGTATAACATTATGGAGGGTTAGTATGAGTTTAAACATTCCGGGAGTGGATTTATGAGTTCCAGAAATGAACTTAACAGACCTTTTAGATCAACTTAAATTACTTTGTCACTTCTTACTCCTTATCTTGATATCTTCGAAATGCAAGGATTAATTTATGGTCTAGAAATTTCATATATTATTAACTTTCGGTATAAATTAACTGTAATTTTGATCATCTGATCTGTTATTTCAGGGCATCCATGCATGCATGGTTGACAGGGGAAGGAGGTGGTGAAATCAGACCCGTGGCTGTTGGAGAAGCTAGACCAGTGGCTGTTATAAGCTGAAACTTCTATATCCCCTGCCCTATGTATAATCTCAAACTGTACAGCCACCTCGTTGGCTAAATTCCTAGCTACCTGTCTACTTATTAGGTCTGCTTTCTTCTATAAATTTTCCAGAAAGCACAGGCTTTATTAGTTTGGAGCTCGAGTTAAAGAGCCGAAGCCTAGATGAGACTTAATAAATCTTTGATCTTTGCAGTGTGAATGTTGAATGATGATCAGAGCTCGTAAAGGATTATCTGAATTTGTTCACAAAAGTTCCTATTGGTTGCTGACTTAATTGTATAAACCTAGTAAAAAGGTTCATATTACTTATGCAGAGGCCAAGAAAAGGCAACCTTGAGGCCAAGTAAAAGGCCTCAATTCTGCATTAACATCAGGAGAGGACGGGTGCAAGTGTGACTGCACAGCAGTGTTGGCTGAATTGGAGATTGCAAGGGTGAGATAAATATGAGGCAGGATGTAAGAAAGGGCAACTTTGAGGCCAATTTAAAGGCTTCAATTCTGCATTAAGATTGGGAGAGGACTGGTGCAGGTGTAACAGCAGAGAAATTGCGGCTGAATTTGGAGATTACAAGAATAAAAGGGAAACTGAAGTAAGGATTGAGATTTCGGAGTTAATTAACAGGTTTAGCAAGCATTCTCTACATATAAACTCTGACGAACTTGCATTTCACAAATTAATGCATGCAAGCCCCATATAGCTTCTTCTCAATATAGATTAAGTTGCCATTAACTGCATAGCAATGTCGGGATTGGAATACAACATAACAATTTGATTCTCATACAATATAAAATAAAATAAGGAACATATTTAGCAGTAAGTAAAGTCAAAACTGCACACCCAAATCAACAATAAACGATATAATCATTGGAGCAAGAAAACTACCCTTTTCAAAACAGCAAGGCAGTTCAACATTAGAACGGTAGCAAATTCAAGGTCGGTGGTAATACTAAAAGGTAGAGGTACGCTGAAAGCTAACCTTAGGCCAAAATCTCCACTGAGAGCTCTTTCTTGCTGTTGCTCCAAACCTATAAGATCATAGCCAACCCAGTCAAATTACAGAGGGCAGCAGTTAGGCAACGCAATAAAAGTTGTTAATTGCAGGTTCTAAGAACACACTCACAAAAATAAGGGTAGAACTGGAAAATTGGGGGGAGGGGTGGAATCTAACCTCAAGCTGAACCACCAGGTATAGCTGTGGCTGAAGAACATTCTGAGCTGCTTACTATGGAGCCACGAAGAAGTAACCCAATCCCGGAATGCGAACAGGGGGTACCTGAGCATCAACCGGCTGGGCATTAACATACCCACGATTCAGAAATTAAATTGGGGTGTAATTAATAAGGGGAAAATAGGGTGATCAATATAATTACAGCAGGATTGGAGAGCATAAGAAATGTGTAAGCCCCATTTGAACTCTCACGCCTCCCCTATCCAATCATTAGCAGCCCTAACAAGCAAGTAAGGCATTTGGGGCGTGAAACGCGGCCACAAGATAGGTAATTTCAGAGTAAAGTGCATACAGCATTAACTCATCTAGCTAACAGAAGTCGAGACTAAGCAATTGAAACCTGGAAGAGGAAACGATGCGGCAGGCCTTTGTAAAGGGACTCGGCGAGAGACTGAAGCTGAACGGGGGGAAACGGACTTACGTGGGGCGCTCGTAAAGGGGATAACAGTTCGGCAGCCATTAACACTCATAACACTCATAACAATTAACACTCAATAACAGCCCGGCAAGGAGTGGAACGTTTCAGACAGCGGAGGATTTCAATGGCGCCTCTTCCCACGGCGAAGCAACGTTTACTTGTCCGTCTAGAGGAATAATTGATTGCTAAGGGTATTCCAGTAATTACACCAACACACAAGCATATATGGGGTGTACAAAGTGCAAAAACAGTTGTACACTCATTATACATTCCATCAATACCCAGATGGCTCATCAATGAGGACTTTAAATGTAATGAAACGGGGTTATTTTAGTAAACATATCCAAATACATGCTTTGTTAAGTTGCACCTAAAGCTTTTAAGCTAATACACAACATTTACTATTCCCAAAATAACCCCATCCTTGCGGTTGAAATCTTTGCCCTTAACTCATTCTTATATAGTATAAGGATATATATAGAGAGAGAGAGATGTCTTTTAAGCTTACAAACAACATTTACCCAAAAAAAAAAAATCATCTAATACTTTTAAACTTTTTCTTTGGTATGGCTCGACGACGGTGGGTTTTTTTCCTTTACCTTCCTCTATATAAATTTTTTTTTTTTGGTAGTTTGATCAGTTCCGTACTGATCGGTAATATGGGAAATCTCTATTTTTTTTTTTAATTCTAATCATGCAGTAAAGAAATCTTTTTAAGAAAATAAAACCCAAAATTTCCCAACCGACTTTACCAAGCGAAACGAGACTAGAAAGATATTCACATACGACCGAAAGCGCCCTTGCTCTGGGCTTCGGCCCACTAACAGGCCGAAGTTGTATTTAAAGCCTAAAAAAAATGTTCTAAAACTATAAAACGGCCCATTGTACGAATTCCAACCATCTGCTCTTTCTCACTCATCTAAACCCTACAATTGCCTAACACCGCTCCGACTTCCATCTCTCCGCGGAGCTCTCCCTCCAAACCCAATATTTGTCGCTCCAAAACAGACCGGAGATCAAACAATGGCATCGGGCGGCCAAACAATTTTGCAATTTCCCCAAGCATCGACCAATTTAACGGCAAGGATTCATCCATTAGTCATCTTTAACATCTGCGACTGCTTTGTCAGGCGACCCGACCAAGCCGAGCGAGTCATTGGTACTCTTCTCGGCTCCGTCTTGCCTGACGGCACTGTCGATATTCGCAACTCGTATGCCGTTCCCCATAACGAGTCATCAGATCAGGTTTTCTTTCGCCTCTCGATTAATTTTGCTGTCCTTATTTTTCGTTCAGATTTTTCCTCTATTTAGATAAAATGACTTGAAGGAGCTGATTTGAGTAATTTCGGACATTTGTTGTGGTTTTAGGTTGCATTAGATATTGATTACCACCATAATATGCTTGCGTCTCAGCAGAAGGTGAATCCCAAGGAAGTTATTGTTGGATGGTAACTTCAGGAAACTCTTTTCTTTCGTCCCTTTTATTTCCCCTTAGTTGAATGGTGACAAAAAAGGTCGGGTCGTCAACTAGGAAGTTAGGGAATAAAAATTGTGGCAAAACATGTTTTCAATGTATATTATTTGCTTTAGAAATTCTTATCCTGCCTGCCTGTATTTTCAAAACATTGCCTGTGCGTGGTGCAGGGGGTCTTTTATCACGGAGTCTGGATTTCTTAATCAGGATTACTAGTAATTGATACCAACTTAAATGATCTACTGTGTTATTTTCCTTGTTGGATTGGACAGTTTATCACAGTGTGATATTTGATGCGCATATGATGTGGCCATGCAGCTTCGTTCATTGGTATATACAGTCTAACTTCTGGAAGCATCTTTTCCCTCTTTTTTGATGGTGGCTTCTTTGGACCTCTTAGTTGTTTTGTTGGATAATGAGAATTCTCTGCTAATAAATGACACTCTATAAACTTCGTTAAATATGGAGAGGAATAACTACCAGTAGGAGCTTTTGCTTCTTGCTCAGACTTGGCCCTTCTCTCACTTATTCTAGGCTTGCTTTCAAGTGATCGACTGAAAAGATGAACTTCAGATTGGAATGCCTTTTAAAGGTAGTAGAAGTAGGTTGTTACAGATCCTCACAAAATAAATGCCAATACAAATTGTAACAAACGTAACTTATTGTAAATTTTTCTCTTCTTTTCTGGAAACGAGATTATTCTTTTACATTGTCTCTCCTTACCTATGATTTTATTTCCTTTTTTTTTTTGGGAATTCTTCATTTGCTGTGGCTAATCAAATACAATTTCAAGTATTTTACCACTTCTGCATGGAAGGTGGCCTTTGTATGTTGTATTTGTTGGATAAACCGTAAATGAAACCATCATTAGATGTGCTTTTCAAAATACTGATTTGGTGAATGGTTTGTTCTTTGAGGTTGAATGGTAAATTCTGCGATAGGTACTCTGCAACTCGATATATGCAATGTGTTATCTGTAGATACTAATGGTAGTTTCTAAAGTGAATTAAGATGTATTACTTCCATGCCTGTTGACAGGTTTTCAACTGGGTCCGGAGTCACAGGTGGCAGTGCTTTGATTCATGAGTTCTACTCAAGAGAAGTTCCAAATCCTGTTCATTTAACTGTTGATACAGGATTCACCAATGCAGGGGCTTCAATTAAAGCTTTTGTCTCTGTTAATTTGTTTCTTGGAGATCAACAACTTGCTGCACAATTTCAAGAGATTCCTTTGGACCTACGAATGGTAGAAGCAGAGCGGGTTGGATGTAAGCCATCTGCGTCAATATCCTTGCTCTTACATTGTGTGCTTACCTGCTATACTTAAGTGGACTAAGGGAAGTGAGGCTTGGGTTTTACCTTGGGGGTGCAAAGATTAATTTTGCTTTGTGTGGAGAAAGCATTAGGCTGCCCTTGTTAGCATCTCATCTAGTTAGCAAATCCATGGAGCTGCATTCCATTCCCCTGTTGGAAATTTATGCTATTTTATGTTAGTGGGATTTGATCTACATTGAACCCATTATATTCCCTCAGTCCTCCCTTTAGTGATCTTCTAGCATATGGATGCTGATATGGTTGGTTAGTTACCGCTGGTGATTTCTTGATGGCAGGGAATTTTGTTTATGAATGGCTTAGGTCTTTAATGGGTGTTCAAACAACAGGGTTATTGACTATTTGTCTCACTTGTTACTTTTCCTAAAAGTCAAGCCTTTAAAGAAATTACTATAAACTGGAAGAATAGAGATGATCAGATTAGCTTTTGCATATGGAACCATTTGTTTACTCCTAAGGATCCAGTCAAATAAAAATTGAAGAGGGAAATAATAAGAAAAGAGGGGGAAAAAGGACAACTAAAAAACTTGGGCCAACTGTTTCTTTGGATTGACCTATTAGTTTTGGACCTGGCTTGTTTGGACAGATTAGCAGAGTCTAGTCTGATAAGTTTGAGGCATGGAAGAGTGGATGACGGGATTAGCGAATTAGAGCCTAGGATGGGTAAATTGGAGAGATAATAAGATAATTGTTCCCTTCTTTCAGATGCTGCATACTTGTAGATCCTAATGGTTTCCCTGGTGTAATTCTCTTTCTAATGACTGGGTCTTGTAATAAGAATTGCTTGCAGAGCTTAATTTTTACAGTAGATTTATTTGTTTTATCACTATAAAGACAATTTTGACTTGGAAGTTCTTGTAATGATTGTAGTTGATATTCTCAAGACAACAATGGTTGACAAACTCCCTGGTGATGTGGAAGGAATGGAAGCCACGATGGAACGATTACTTGCTCTAATAGATGATGTTTACAAATATGTTGACGATGTGGTGGTAAGATAATGGTACTATATACCGGATTTGCAAGGGCACTTCCCATGGATTCTCTCTAAACCTCTTCTGAATCTTCATTTCAGGAAGGGCGCGTTGCACCAGATAATAACATTGGAAGATTTATATCAGATTCTGTATCCTCCATGCCAAAACTTTCATCCCAAGCTTTTGATAAGCTTGTAAATGACAGTCTTCAGGTAGCCATCATGTTTTTGCTATGTTCCTTCCTTCTGGCGCCTAAGATAAAGGAGTCGTATAGCTCTGTGTCTCTGTTTTGTCATAAATATGCGCAAGTGCATATTTGGCCTTTGTGTCTGTGTTTATGTTTGTTGAGGTACCTATTATGTGCATGTGTGTGTCTTGTGTATGTTGATGCATTTGCCTTATGGCGTATTGGGCCTCTTGTCTTTCACTTGTATATGATGATCTTCTTGTCGCTGTTGGGATCTTAAATGGCCCTTTAGTTAGCGAGGCACTGAACTATTTTGCCCCTGAAAATTTTGAGATACTTCCGTATTTATTAAAGTTAACCTAGACCTGAAATATGTTTTTTGTTGTTTAACTGGTGGTATTCTTTGTATTTATTTTTATCGTTCCTTGGTTCTGATTGTCGTTGATTGCTAGAAATTACATGCTTTTGTGCTGTGCTGTTATGATCATGAAGGTGAACAACATGTATTTATCTCTCCTGACCACAATTTTTTGTTACTTTCACATAGGATCAATTACTCTTGCTATATTTGTCAAGCATCACAAGAACGCAACTTAGCTTAGCCGAAAAGCTGAACACAGCTGCTCAGATCTTGTAATTGTACTAATAAAGTTGTCAACTGGCTCGGAATCGTCTCAACTTTTTCATTGATACTTTTGTATGGCCAGCTCTTTGGGGATGTGGTCATCTTTTTGAAGAATATGTATTGTTCTATATCATATTCATGATTTCCGTTGTTTTTGGTGGCGGCAGTCTGTTTTCTCCCATTTCTGTACGTCCCACATTTTTTTCAGGTTAAAGGCCTGAGGCATACTGTAGAAATAGTTGCGGAACTTACAAGGTTGACGACTTTTTTTCACTTTTTGGGTGCCTACACGTTCAAAGTCTGTGCCTAGTTAGATAATACGGTGGTCGGCTTAATTTTAGGTATAGGTCAGATGAAATTGCTTCTAATATTTGTGAAAGTAAGAAATATGAAACCAACGGTCCCTTGCTTTTAGCCATAGCAAAAACCTTCCTTTGGACCGTATAAGTTCAAGTTTGGCTCGTTGGTTTTATTAAATAAGTCGAACTCAAGCATCAGATTGGGCTTTTTTCTAAACGAGCTTGGCTGGGCTGGCGTGTGAATAGTTCTTTAAAGGTCATTAAGACTTATTTATGCATTTATTCAAGCTTGTCTTACTAATTGTGGAGGTTTATTTTGTTTTGATTGTTTAGGATTTTATTTTATTTAAATATTGGAAATCTTTTTTTTATTTGGTGAAATTTTTCTCGTTTAATACGCAAATTAAATTAGTTAGACTTTTTGAATTGCAAAATTATATAAGATATACAAATATATTTGCGGTTTAATTTCCATCGATTTCCTTTGATTCAATTGGATCCTTCCTTAGACAAGTCGGTGTAGGAGTAAGAATAGAATTAGTGCAGAAACATGAGTAGCATAGGAATGTGCCCATTGACACAAGACAAAAAAGGGTCAGTGGAGTAAGAATGGAATTAGTGCAGAAATGCCCATCTGATTCATATGAAATTTGAAATTTTGTATATGGGCGGGGATAGTGAGTTGTATGATTTAGAACGCCCATCTGATTCATGTTGCTTTTACCCTATATGTTTCGCTTAAAATAGTGATTCGGTGTCTTTGTGGTGTTTGGTACTAGTTGTTAGGCTCTCATTTTGTAAGAGTGGTTCACCCTGAGTGGAAAGGTTGCACGATCTTCCTGTACTTCCTTCGCGAGGGAAAAGATGCACTTCTAATCCTCAAAGGTTGGGGGTCGGCCAAAATTGGTCCTCAGTTTTTTCGCCAAAATAAAGTTAGTCCTAAAATATTTAACTTTGAGAAAATCAGTCTTTAATGCTTTGATCTAAACAAATATAGTTTCTAAAGTATATTATTGACAAAACTGGTTCTTAATTCTTTGTGAAATCTAACAACATTTATTAACCTAATATAAAAATGCTTGAAATTTCTATAGAAATTATTGGAAAACTCTAAAAAAATAAAAAAAAAAAAGTCTAAAAAATAAGGGTAAATATAAAAAAAAATCCCTGTGATAAACCTAATACACAGAAAAGTTCCCTGTAGTTTCAAAATATATAACACGACACCCAGTATTTTGAACTAAATTGTAAAGGTGACGGAATCCGTTAAACTTAACGGAAATGACTTATTGGAACCTAAAAAAAATTTATACCTAATTTTTAACAAATATACCTATTCTACCCCTTAACCCTCAATTCTCTCTATCTAGAGAATAAAACAAATGATTTTTTGAGTTGTCTTTTGTTTAATTATATAAGGGCATTTTGGTCATTTCGTCCATTTCCGTTAAATTTAACGGATTCCGTCACGTTTACAATTTAGTTCAAAGTACGGGGTATCGTGTTGTATATTTTGAAATTACGGAAGGCTTTTCTGTATATTAGGTTTATCACATGGGATTTTTTTGTTTTTTATCCAAAAAATAATAAAATAAGTACACGATATTCACTTTTGACGAAATGATGCTAACTGGTAGATATGCTAATTTGTAACTTTTACATAAAGATATACAAAACAATAGGTACAAATTATAATGTTTAATTTGTTTTATTAAAAGTACAAAAAATAAATAAATTCAGCAAGTGCAGAATACATGCTTTTATTCCAGTGGTAAATTCAACTTTTTATGCTTCCGTAACTTATTTATTATACTCATAAATTTTCTCAGATCCTACAAAATATTAGCCACCAGTTTGGTCAATCAATACGCTTTAAAGACTATATTACTAAGATCAAAACAATAAGACCTAATTCGATCGAAATTGAATACTCAAAAGACTACAATTTTTTTGACCGAAATATTGAAAACCAACTTAGTACAAGTCAAATTTTGAAGGCTAAAATTGCATTCTTCCCTCCTTCGCAAAGTCTGGTGCCGCAACTCTCAAGTCGGGAGGACCACAAAACATGCATGATTATAAGGACTTTTTTCTTTTGTTTGTGAGATGCAAAGAAAAAAAAAAAAAAAAAAAAAAAGAGGGAGCAAAGGACAGGAGAAGTTAAACTGGTTGGTTGACCTAATTAAGTTGCTTTCAGCCCGCCTGAGAACGGGCGTTACAAGGATTTGATTAGAACCAACATGCTCTGCTATCTTGAAACGAGCCAATAGCATTAAGCCACGAGCATATGGTCGGGACTGAAGTATGATGGTTGGAAAGTGGTTAGTGTGTTGAAACTTTTGATCGGAGTTCAAGCAATTTCCAATGCCAAAAGGTAAAGGAAATGGAAGAAACCTAAAAAGTGTACGTTGCTGCTGTCGTCGCATGAGGGCATGAGGCAGAAAGGTTATTAATGAAGTAGAACCTGCTTCCTCCGTAGCTCTCCGGACCTATGATTGGGGGCTTCTTGCAAGTTACAAGAGGTTTTTCTCCGCCTTGTAATAATGGTGTCGCGAAAATGGGTGTTGGTAGAGCTTCCATCACCGAGTCCAGACAAAGATAGTGGAGACAAGAAAGAAAATGACGGAAATTAGGGCGGCCTAGATTTCACGCGTGCCCCTTCGTTATTTTAATACACTTCCCTCCTATGCTTCGCATTTGCATGGATCAATTCATTTTAACCAGTAGGTATGCACCTGCACTCTACACTATTAACTGGCAATGGCGGACCTGCTCGAATCTCACTGAAAAACATATATTTTCCTTGATTTTGTGAGCCGTAAAGAAATGAGTTGCGCCCCCAAAACGGCAAAACCTTCAAAGAAGGCCCTCTTTTTTTCTTTCTTTTGAGTTGGGATGAAAGATAAGTGTGGCCGTACCTATTTGGAGGATTGATGAGGACAGGTGAATCGGACGTTTGGTGCTTTTTCCCATCTCAGCTTTCTATCTTTCCTATGACTATCCCAATATAAAATGACATTGTTACTATTAAGCGAGGTTACTATTGTTTCAATTCCATAATCGTGTTTTGGTTGTGTACTTCCATCCCGCGATGGGATGGATTAAAACAAGGTGTATGTATGTATGATGCTTTTAAGATGTAGTGAAATTCCTGGGAGTTAGAACGCAGAATGGTGCAGTGCCAAGCACCAAGAGACAAATAAATTCGTACTACTTAACTATGGGTTGGAGTTCAAACATTCTCGAGAATTGCGGAAAGCACGCACATCCAGTTGACCGTTTACTGTCTCGATTTCTATATAATCAACACAAGATGTCCAGATAAGAATGGCTGAGAACATTAAATAAACGACAAGTTGGTGGTATAGATTGCGGACCTAAAAATGGGGATTTTTTTTTTGTGGTTGCCTCTGATTTTATGAGCATAATGCACCATTTTCATGAATTCATCTGCTACTTTAGTGTTTATTGAATATGGCGATTTTATCTCTTCAAAAGTGAAGCTTTGCAACATAGTAGGGGGTTGGTTAATGGCCAATATGGCCATTCATTCAAACACTACTATCTCTTTCCACTTAGAGCAAATATTTGACAATAACCTAGCAATATTCCATGCCAAAGTTCAATCTTGCAGTGCCGAGGCTTTATGACTGCTTTAATTTGGAACCCAGAGACTGATCGAGGTTGAAAATTGAAATTTTACGGCAGCGATATAAATATGAATGCTTTCCATGATTGACTCCTCGACAATATAAATATGAATGCGAAAGAATAAACAGCACTTGAAATAATACAATTCCTAACAAACAAACTAAGCTAACCTAATTTGTACTGGATTTGCAACAACAGAAATCGCAATGAGTTTCGCAAGTTCGTTGATTCACTGAGTAAAAGAAACTGGTAACCTATAAGACAGGAGCCAGAAGACATAGGAAAAGCCAATTCGGTTCCCTTCTTAAATTCCAGTCGGTCAATATGTGTAGTCCCTCTCAAATTTCAATTTTTGTTGCTTTATGTCCTCTGATCCTTCCCACACAGCTCTAAAAAGAAGGTCTACTACACATACATATCCAAACAATTTTTGACTGAACTTTCGCATGGTCAGCACAACTCAGTACCCATGTCAGTGATCAAAAGCATCCAACTAGGATCAGACAATGTGAACTTTGACTTTCACCACCATCAACCTTCTCTGCCAGTATGATCTTTAGCATAGCAATAGAATAGTTTAAGAATTAAACTTGGATTATTTGCATGTCCTTGTGGGTTTGTCCTATTGGATTAGCTAACTAAACACTAACCACGAGCAACAAAAGGGCAGTGCATAAATCCCAAGAAGTAACTCGGTTTGTGGAGGGTTTTGGTGTGTAAGTTCCTATGCGCAATATTTCATTTGTTCAATTAATCTTTCTCATACGTTATATTTTTTTGGAGTAACTTCTTTCTTATAAGTAACTCACTGATTTCAAAAGAAATGCAAGAAAAAGATGGGTTATCTGAAAGTTCTGTTGTTAATGTTTTCTTTCAGGATTTAAGGTAGTTGAGTACAACAATAATAATAAATAAGAAGACAAAGAAATCATCTTTGCAATAAGTTCACATTGAAGTGATAGTAAGTACTCCCTCCCCTTTTTTATAACTGACGTTTAAGAAATTTGCTTTAGTGTACTTTTATCTGTCGTTTTATTATCCCCATACAGTATTAATTATTTTTTCACAATTTTACCCTTTTATCTCTCTTTTCCAATACAGGATTCTTAATTACTACTTCTAGTAATTATTGCTTCTCTCTTTGTAATAACCCTATTAATTAATGAGGGTACAAAAGGAGAGTAGTGTACAGATTTAAGTACTCCCTCCCCTTTTTTATAACTGACGTTTAAGAAATTTGCTTTAATGTACTTTTATCTGTCGTTTTATTATCCCCATACAGTATTAATTATTTTTTCACAATTTTACTCTTTTATCTCTTTTTTCCAATACAGGGTTTTTAATTACTACTCCTAGTAATTATTGCTTCTCTCTTTGTAACAATTCTAGTAATTAATGAGGGTACAAAAGGAAAGTAGTGTATATATTTAAGTAATGAAAAACTTTTCTTAATTGATGTGTAAAATCTTAAACGTCAGTTATAAAAAAAAGGGAGGGAGTATTGAACACTTGAATTATCTACCTAAGCATATCCGGAACTCGCATTGCAATTATATGCCCAATTGTTAGTGTCCCGATAATTCAATGCAAACTTTGAGGACTCGCCTCCCTGTCTGCTCGCGGACCAAAATTTTGAATGGTGGCAGCTTTTAAGCATGTCTATCTCCCTCCGCACAAAAAACTAGACAAAAACAATTCCATCAAATCCTCAAAGTCCTATCTCGTATTTCCCTAAAATCAAAGCAGTGTGGCCTAAAAAAAGGTTCATTCTGCTCTGTACTTTAGATGCCAAATTGAATAAAACGAAAAGAAATTGTGACAATAAAAAACAAATATACATAAACATGTCTTTGCCAACTTTGCCACTAGTGGTATATAATATGCACACGAGCCCACTGCTTCTTTTGAGTGTAGAAGCTACCGATCACAAGTAAAAGTAGCTCACTAAGAAAGATCAGAGTTCCAGAAGCTAAGTTGGAAAAAGTTTTACCGAGTGAAATGGATGAGGGCTTTTGTATTAAGCCACGAGGCGGTGGCTATGTTGGTGGCGGTGGGACTAAGTGTGGGCGGTGGAATCCAACCTCAGAACAAGTGAAAGTTCTTACTGACCTCTTTAGGTCTGGCCTCCGAACCCCTAGCACCGACCAGATCCAAAAGATATCGTCCCAGTTAAGCTTCTATGGTAAGATCGAGAGCAAGAATGTCTTCTACTGGTTTCAAAACCACAAGGCTAGAGAAAGACAGAAGCGTCGCAGAGTTTCAATTGATGAACAAAAAGAAAATCACTATCAAGGAAAGAATTCTTCTTCTATAACACGTAAGTCACTCGTATTCATGCACAGCATTTCTTGGAATTTATTTCTTTGCACTTGTGTTCATTGGAAAAAAATATTGTGGAGGACCTATATGCATAATATTTATTTTTCTACATACATGTATATTTTTGGACAGATTTTGCGGAGATAAATCAGATTTCAGAGCCTGAGAGGGTGATAGAGACTTTGCAGTTGTTTCCGTTGAACTCATTCGGTACTGAATCAGAGGCAGAGAAGCAGCTGAGATTCTTCGCAAACGACTGCAAAGGGACTGCGTCGTTTTCGTACGGGATGGGAGCAGAGATGGACCATCCAACCCTGGATCTTCGTTTAAGCTAGCTCCTTGTAAAGAAATCTCCTAATTAATTATCTCCAGCTGGGACTTCTGTCACGGTTTAACCACATGTTTAGCTAGCTAGGTTCTGGATGAATATTGTAACATGGCATTTGGAGAAGGCAAGGTTAAGTAGCACGCATGCATATGAAATTTGTTGCAGGACGGAAACAAGAAAATTGTGTGGCTTGAAAGTTTTATGTTACTGTATTTAATTTATAGCTGTAAAATGCCTGCACGTAGCTCTAGATAATTGATCACTAGGTCGGAGCTTGGAAAATTCAAAAATGCTTCGACATTCTCCTTTGCATGCAACTTTTGGTTTTTTATTTTCTTTTACTCCCGGGGTTACTCTGCCGGATATATGAATCTTTATTTTATTTCCACATGCACGTATGTGAATGCATGGAAAATGGGACTTGGCCGCTTATTCTCCCAAGATTGTCAGCTGCAAGAGAAAAAACAAACAAAGAGTATGCCATGCCAGGAACTAGAGATCAGTCAAACTGACGCCTTCAGTCGATGATCACTGACTTTCCTTTTCTTCTTTTAGAATCAGAGGCATCAAGAAAGGATATTTCATCTTAGGTTGTTTCAACGGCATAAATAAAATAGACTAGAGTATACCCATAACTTCTCCTTCAAGTTAATTCTGATTAATCTGTTTCTCTTCCTCCCACTCCGAATATTAATGCTCGTTTCTCTTGAATGCATTTTCAATGTCTGCATTTCGTGTAAGTGGTAATATTAAGAGCAGTGGACAATAATGAAAACAAATGCACGGGAATCGCGGAAACGCAGCCGAAAATTTCACCAAGCATACACGACGGTAGTCAGTGAATATGATAATTCCCATTATCAAGATGACATTACCTCCTGGAAGTTATCATCTTTCCTTGTACGATTGTAATCTTTTTGGACTCTGGAAATGTTCACATTTTAGTATGCCCACGTTCTTTTCTTCCTTTCGTGTCCATGAATTATCTCGTCTGCATTTTTTCTTTTTTTTTTTTAATAGTCACTTTTTAATCTATATATTCTACACTACTATTTTAATCTAAAAGGAAACTGGGTGCAGGAGATGATGGAAACTGAACCACTACCGGTCCGACCAGATTGGTCGGTAGTGCACCCGTCTGGAAAATGTACACTATCCTACATTATCGCGTCTGCATTTGCAGTGCCGGAAAGAGGAATCGGTGACCAGATTTGCAGACTGGCTTATTCAACAGTCATATTTTTCCACAGTCGAATATGTTTCCATGTAGAATTTTTACGATTGCATGAATTAGTTCTTCTTGCACATGAAGCTTCTTGGCCGCTCCACACAATCTAACTTGGAAATTTTTGCGAGCCAGGTACGTTTATTTGCCTGCTAGCTAGGTATATATTATTGGTCCTACTGTGCATCTTTGGAAATTTGTTATGCATTTTTTTGGGGCTAGCTACTAATGTGAACCACATCAAATATATTGTAGAGTCTATACTATACTATATATAAAGGAGGAAGGAACCTTTTTCTGTAGATTAAAATTTATCCCTCTATGATTTTTTTAAATTAATTTACTATATTGGGCCGTGCTTCAAGTATTCAACACTCACCATGGCTCCGATCCCGCTCTCGTCCCCAGGAATGTTCCCATGCGGCTCACATCATTTGGGCTAACCCAACCCATCGTTGGCCCTAAAATCTCTGGCACCTGTGTTACTTTAATGGGTCCTGACATATAATTGGTCCAACTAATTCACAAGACTCTCAGGAAGCTCCTCAAACTGGCCCTTTTTCGGGAAAGACACAAGAACCAACAGCTTCACAGGAGATACTACCAATCAAAAGGAGGCCTAACCCATCACTTTATCTTTGTAAGGCCCGCCTTCTCTATAGACCTACAATAGATCCGGCCCACGTTGAAGTTGAAAAATTGAAGACAGCGTGAATTGTGAACAAAGAAAAGAACAAGAAAAAGTGCAAAACAAAAGCGTAGGTCTATTTTTTTTTTTTTTCCCTGTTGGCCGTTTGCCTCCTCCTTCAAGAAACTCTCATTATATTATATACCGGGAACTCCTCCTCCAGTAGGCAGACTAGTTTCTGTTGGGATTTGAAATTAATCTGACAATTTTCGCAATTGAAAATTTGGTTTAGTAATAGTAGTAACAGGTATTTTTCTTGGCTGAGAAAGAGCGAAAAGCGAGAAAGAAAAGAAAAGAGAATGGATGTGATAAAATCGCAGCAGATATCAGCACGGCCGATCGAGAAAGTGGTAGTGCATCCACTGGTGCTGCTTAGCATAGTGGATCATTACAACAGAGTGGCTCGGGACACCAAGAAACGAGTCGTTGGGGTTTTGCTCGGCACTTCTTTCAGGGGCACCGTTGACGTCACCAATTCCTATGCAGGTTCCAGATCTGATAATTTTCTCTTTTTCTTTTTTACCCATTTAAAGTTTCGAATTTGACCAGCTTTTGTTCAATTTATTTTGTTTTATTGGGAAGTTAATGATATATTGGAAGAAAGGAAGTCGCTGAGGTGTAGGATGAGGTAACATTGGCTTTTGAAATTTAGGTTTAAGGCATTATTTTTTTTATTATTTATGGGCAAAGAAGGAGATTGTTGAGGGGCAATTGCAGATAATAATTTTGAAGAAATGGTACTTTTTGTGGGTTTATTGAAGGGTTTAAGCTTCGATGAATTACAAATAACGACCTATGCTGCAAAAATAATAATAATAATAATAATAATTGTTGAATCTAAAGAGCGTTGGGCTAGACAATTATGCTGCCCTTTCATTTCTTCTGCTATTTAGTGGTGGCAATTATATTTGGTAGATGTAATATAGTGGAGTTTTTTCTTTGAGCTTTGTTTCCGATTGGCTTAAAGCTCGGTGACTGTAGTATGTAGCTTCTCAGTGCTTCAGCTTAATTGGGTGCTGTTACTGTTAGTTTACTCTGAACGTTTATACTTCTTCAATTTCCCCCCCCGGTTGATTAAGCTTCATTGCTTTGGAAAGAGCGAAAATACAGGATTCTTCATTTTTTTTAATGGCCGCTGGCATATGAGTACTGACTTCGACAATGGCTGTAGGGGACATTGGAACATTTGTTATCTATGCATAAGAGCAGCAAAACAAATAAGGTTTTGGTACCTTGTTAGCTGTGGAGTTAGGGCTTATGACTTCTTTGGCTTTACTAGACATTGCTGAGAGACTTGTTAGTGTGGTAAATGTAAGCATGGAAATAGCTGTTAAGTGTGTCTTAAGAGTATAAGACATCATTCTCCGTCCAGCAATTGGAGAAGGATTTTGCAGTTGGCTTGTGAAATTCTCCAAAAAATATACTCAAGAAACATGTCCTATGATCAGAATTTGCACTAGCAATTGTGGAATCTTACTGTCAATGTGTTTTTGATTGGACACAATTGCTTCAATATAAGCACCTATGGGAACTTTGTTTCTCATTCAAACTTGAAACCAGCAATAGGAATTCTCCTGTTCAAATCATCCTCTTTGGTTTTTCAAGTTGGAGTGGGTCTGGTGATTTTGAATCTTTAACAGTCAGAACCTAAGTCCCATTATCACAGTTGCTGTTGATTCTTGATGATTTCCCTTATGGTGTAGCTGAAATCTTTGTCTGAAATGTGCAGTTCCTTTTGAAGAAGAAGACAAGGATCCCAGCATTTCGTTCCTTGACCATAATTATCATGAATCAATGTTTTCCATGTTTCGGAGAATTAATGGTATTGACCTTATTCTTTTGTGCACATAGTTTCTTATTTGCTGTTTGTTTGGGTCTAGCATACATTTTCCACTCTCTAAGTTTTGAGTGACGCATATTTGTTTTTCAGCCAAGGAGCATGTTGTTGGCTGGTACAGTACTGGTCCAAAACTACGGGAAAATGACCTGAATATTCATGGGATTTTCAATGCGTAAGATCATCTTTATTCTATGTACATTTGTTGCCCTGAAATGGTAGAATGTTTTCTATGTTTAAGACTTACCATCAAACATCGTTGTCCTGTTGTCCACTCTCCTTCTGGTATAGTGATTGATGATTTACTGTTCAATTATATCTGTCGTGACTTTGTCACTCATCTTTGTCATGTTTGATCTGGCATAGCCACCCTGCCAAACCTGCATCTTATATCTGTCGTGACTTTGTCACTCATCTTTGTCATGTTTGATCTGGCATAGCCACCCTGCCAAACCTGGATCATGAGTTCTATGTGAACTTTACGTGGTATGTTATTTTCTCACAGTAGTTGTTGGCTAAGTGTTTGTCACCTGCTCTCACTTGAACTGTCACATCTGCTTTTGTCCCCAAGATGCATCAAAGTTAGATTGGTAGAGGTTCTATTCTTAACTTCTTTTCTAGGTTAGTGTGCCTGTAAGCATATTAAAAGTCCATGCCGTCTACTTCTGATGTGCTGTCCTTTGCACTGCAGCTATGTTCCAACCCCTGTCCTAGTCATAATTGATGTCCAGCCCAAGGAACTGGGAATACCTACTAAAGCCTACTATGCTGTTGAGGAGGTTAAAGAGGTAGGTCCTTTCTGTTGTTGTTTAGTGTTGGAGTTCTATTGTTGCCGAATTGACTAAAATAACTTGTAGTCTGGACCCTTATCCCTGCCAATTAGGGTAAGCATAATGGTTATTTAAGTATGAACTGAACAAAAATGAGATTTTGTTATTCTTCATTGTTCAACTGTTGTTGGGTATGTTTGCAGAATGCAACCCAGAAAAGTCAGAAGGTGTTTGTCCATGTGCCTTCTGAAATTGCTGCTCATGAAGTTGAAGAAATCGGTAAGCTTGATATACTTGGGATCTTGTTTCCATTTTTCCCCCTTTATCAGCTAGGGTCTAACATTTCTGCATTTACCTCTCATCTTGCCTGTGAGCAGGAGTTGAACACTTGCTTAGGGATGTTAAGGACACAACAATTAGTACCCTTGCAACTGAGGTTCTTGGCATTCTGATTTTATTACATGCGATACTTACGAGAATACTGGAATTCTAATTCCTTTAGAATCATTTTAGAAGATAATAATGGTCATCTTTTTGTCTATCTAGGTGTCAGGTAAACTCACTGCATTAAAGGGATTGGATGCACGACTTCAAGAGATTCGCAGCTATCTTGACAATGTTATTGATGAGAAATTACCTTTAAACCATGAGATTCTCTATCATTTGCAGGTTGGATGATTGATAACCTTCAGTTGAGTTTCGTTATATAGGACAGTGTGTGTGGTGGCTTTCCAATAGACTAAACCTCATCAAGTGTAGAATTTAGCAATTTAAACATCTCATGCATATTAGTTTCAATTATCTCTTTCGACAGTCAGGTAGTACTCCCTTGGATGAAATTCTTTAACCAAATGTAGCATCTTTGTGTTTGTTCAAGCAAACATTAACCACAATGCCTTGTTCTACATTGTTATGCTAAATTTTAAAGCTAAGTTGAGATGCATGGATCTACAACTTTGCGTTAGCATAGGGGTTGCAGATAGATGATTGGAATGCAGAAATTTTCTCTTATGATTAATTAATTTCCTTTTTAATACCTTTTTTCCTAGTGATGTGGTTTAGCAAGTCCATTGACCAAGGTATTAAAGCCTAGCTCTTGTAACTTGGGATCTCAATTCAGTTCCCAAGAAGGGTGGGGGTTAATTTACTAGTCATATCTATCAATTATTGAGTGCGGTGATCCATTTATTGGATTTGGGATTGGTTCATTTATGTCTATGCATTTGAAAATATGCTTTGAAATCCAGCTAGACGAAGAGCTGAATGAATCGTTGTTAGTTGCCTCTTCTAGATCCTTTGTCTAATGCTCTCAGTCCTTCTCATAGGATGTGTTCAACCTACTTCCGAATCTCAATGTGGCTGAGTTAATAAAAGCATTTGCAGGTAAATTTGGCATCCTTCATACTGAATTTGCTTTATACTTTTGAGACATTTACTTTTATGGAACCCCACCCCCAGAATCCAAAGGAAAAATTGAGTATTGGTTGATGTTGTTCCTTTCTTTTGCAGTAAAAACAAATGATATGATGCTGGTTATATACCTTTCTTCCCTTATAAGAAGCGTAATTGCTCTACATAACTTGATCAACAACAAGGTAAGATGCCATTTTCTTTGTGTTATTGCCTGCTTGATCAGTGTTGTTGTACTTGATCACGTTGGGACATTAACACGTCACTAGAACTTGTAGCGTGAACATTTAAGGGCCCTTCTTTACAAGTTGTCCTTGAGGTCATTATTCATTCCTTAATTTTATGCTTTCTGATGTCGCTGACTTGGGTGTCCCTTGCGTTTTTGCAGATGCTTAACAAGGAGCACGAAAAGGCTGAAGACTCTAAGCCAGTTGCTGTACCAACAGCAGCTGGAAGCTAAGCACGGAAGTTTGTGTGTCGATAGATTGCTGGTGCAACTTCGAAGTCCTCTTTGGTGATGGGAACTTGGGCATATATTCCGATGTTGCCCTTTCGAATCGTTAGCAAAAAAGTGCTTTCATTTTTGTGTCACCTCATGACTATCGTTTGGAATGGTGTTTTACACCTTTTGTGCGGAAAGTTGCATATCTTTGGTTACTCAGATAACGGATGAGGATGTTCAACAGCTAGCGAATCTCGCATTGATGTGTACTACTATTAACCGAAATACCGATCATACTTAGTCATTTGTCTGCAGTTATTCGAGACTTGGAGCAAACGACTTCGTCAAAGTTATCAGATCGCCCCTTTGGTTTGTGTTGTTTTTTGCTGATTTTGTGCCCGTAATCCCTGATTTCGCAAAATTGACGTGTGTCTTGTGCCAAATGCAAGCTTGGAGTTTTCTAAACTTCTAAGTCGCTAGAATCACCGCCTTTCCCGTCCTTGGAGAAATTTGAGATCCATGGACATGTGTTAGTTTTATCGCGGACCGGACTAACAATTTGGCAAATTCAGTAGTAGGTGTTTCTTACCAATAAAAATGCTTTAATTGAGACTGTGAAGTGTGCTAATATAAGTAAATAAGATTGTTAGGCCTTGCTCAAAGACCACGTAGTTAGTGCGGTGCGGACCAACAAAATGAAATTTTTGGTCCGGGACCCCTCCCTGTGAGGAAGGAAGGCACTTATAAAATGTAGATTACACAAGAAAAAGAGGTTCAACATCATCTTTTTCCTACATAGATAAAATTGTTTCCGTTTCGAATTTCACAAACATGAAACATGAATTGGCCAAGGTTATGCTTTTTGTTCTTTCACGGTAAACTTTGATAAACCTCGCAAAAGGAATAATGAATCAAATCGTTTGGGTAAGAATAAGCTCTTGCTTTTTTTCCAACACCAGATCCTATGTGATTAACATGCAATCCATGATGAAAGACGCGTACGGCAGCCAAACCCAAAATATGCAATGGGTGTCATTGCCAAGTTTTGACAAGCAAGTATGCACATGATGAAATCACCCTCCTCCTCCATCTTCATTGTAATCAGGCAGAACTGATTGCTCAAACTCTGCGTCCATGATAACTCCATCCATAATATGAACAAGGATTTTACTCCTCTGCTGCAAATCAACATTATTGTTCGATCGGATTCTATTAACCACTAACACTCCATCTGCGCCCCTTGATATGTACAGGGTAAATCCAGCCAAGGAATCAAAATCGACCTCCTGACCATATGGAACATTAACTGAATTTATCATCCTTGGCACAGCTGAAAATCCTAAAACTCGAGTTAGTATTGCATATGTATCATTGGCCTTGTCTCCCACTAAACTATCATTCAAATGCAACCTTAAGTCACGTTCAAATGCTTTTTCCGAAGGCAAAAATACAGTAAATGGTAGATCTTCAGGTAGCATTTCAATTACCATTTCTCCAAATTTCCCTATTTTCTCATATCTCCCAACTGCTCTTCTGTTCTCGGGCCTAAACGAGGCTATGGTTACATCTGGTAATCTAAAAACTGAGACAAACAAAACTAAAGCACAAGAAACACAGAGAATTGCACATACAAATGCCACTTGATTCTTCGGAAACTGACCCCTTCTCGCTTTCATGTTCTCACCAGTATGACGATCCCTTCAGCCTTAAAATCTATAATCAACTTTTACTACAGCAATCGGTGTACTCTACTCCCAAAAAAATAAGGGAAGATCAATCCTTAAAATCTAAGGTCAAAGAGTAGCTATATGCTACGTAGCTACCTTTCAACACAGGATGCTTGTTTCAGTCACAAAAAAAGAAGAAAAAAAAAGGGCTTTTCAGCTTCTTTTGCTTCTTTGAACCAACATATCTAGCTTTGCAACGTATCCCTTAAGAAGAAGCTGAAATCAAGGCATTATATACATGTCAGACTCGGACATGCGCAATCTACAACAGATATAATAGTTCTTGAACAAAGAAGCATCTTACTTAGATGTTTCCTTGCGAAGTTCAATTTAAATATTCACTAATTTTGAATTCCAGCATGCATAAAATAGAAATAAAAGAGATCAATAAGTCCATTTAAAAGACTTAAGTAAACAATCACATTTCTGCGACCACAAAAGAGGGGAAATAAACTAGAAACAAGACGATAATTCAAATCAGGGAACAGATTGAATCATACTGATGAAACCTTAACCTGAAAATCCCCCCTAAACATACATTCAAGGATACCAGTTTAACACATGCTCTTAAATTTCAGTAAGATAGAGATAAAAAAAAGCCCAAAATTTTCGCCGTAGAGATGATAGATATCTAAAGGATTGCAAGCTTACCTGTTAATGGGAAAGTTAGGAGATCCACATCCTGACATCAAATCTTGCCCGCCGGCTATTGAGGAAACTCCAACTTAGTTTGTGGAATCGGATTCTGATATATCTAAAAGCTTCCGATGGCGAAACTCACCCCAGTTCCCAGTTCCCAGTCACCCTCGCTCCCTCGCTTGACTTTGGCTATAGGAGTTATTCCCCCGTCACTCAAGCTACCCCCATTTAGTTTCACACTTCCCCAAGCTACCGACCACGCGCTTCCCATGCACTTCCCCTGATTACCTTCTTTTAAAGCTAGAGAGATTTCTTTTAAAATTAATCTCATGAATATTACCAGTGTATCGACATTCATCGTTAGACATATAACACATAATTCGAATTTGTTGAAACTCAAATTTTATATATGTGTCATATATTCAATCGTGATAGTATATACACGATTAGTGTATATTTGCTCTTCTTTTAAATGATTGTTTTTTGGAGTATCTTTTTTAATAAATTTTATATAAATTATCAATATATATACTATGATGCTTGAATTAATGATACATGAACAAATTTTAAATTTTAAATTCAAGTTTTGCACGTATATTATATATATCTAATGGTGATAGTGTATATAAGATTAATCCTATCTTTTTTATAGAAGTTTTTTCCAATAATTGTTTTATAAGGAGCGTGTAGGTGAAATTAAAGTGTAAAAAATTCTTTAAAAATAATTCATCCAAATATTATCCACCAATTAATTGACCTAGAAAAACAAATCCAGATTTCTTTGGATAATAGATTATTTGAGATAATTTTGTGAAAAAAATACTGTAACACTTTTTTGATGTGATATATGTAATATAAAAAAAGAAAAAATGTGTTAATGATGCAAACACGTCAATGTGTAAATAAGGTGTAAATAATGTGTAATCCAAACAAACACAGTAGTATTTCTTTGGAATGCTACCTTAAAAGTCAAAAGTTTTTTGATGGCTTCCAAACTTCCCACTCTTTTGGCTTGATATTTCATTAAACATATTCTTAAATAAAAACAGAACATAAACATATCTGCATAAACATATCTGGTGCATAACATCCTTTTAGAAACAAATAATTATAGCTATGTTTGATTGGACGTTTTCATTGTTGTGTGAGAAAAAAAATGATTAATGAGGTTTAAAAACAATATAATAAAAAAATTAAAATTAGTGCATAATATAAAAATTTTGATATAGTATTAAAGTTATGGGTGAAGTAAATTCCAACTTAAACTAGCTCTGACGCAAATAATAATATCAAATTAAACATTTTATATGTTTAACACTTATACATGTTCGAAATAAACTAGATTATATAAAATAATGAGCAAATTATCCCAGTGGCCACTAAACTTTTGCCATCGTCAAGTTTTGGGCACTCAACTATTAAAAGTCTGGTTTTGGCCATCAAACTATATAAAAGGTAGACTCGAGCCCATTCTGTTAGATTTAGTCGTTAACTTCGCAGAGGTGTCTGTCCGCGCGATTTCCAATACAAAATATAGGGTCAATTTAGGAAGTCGAAAATATCACTTGCACCTCTTCTTCCTCTTCCATGCATCTGTTCTTCTTCTTCCTTGCCTAAACCCAAACATCAAACAATTGACAATTAAAGAAAAACGCAACAACGAAGAATTTTGGGGAATTGAGCGACAGCAGAACGGGTTGACAAACAAGATCTTCATTTCCTGGAACGATGGAGTGGCCCAAGTGGGTGATTAGACCAAGGGGCCAGCATTTTGATCCATCTGATGCATACGGTAAAGTTTTAAAATCCCTAAGTTTATTTAGTTATCCACATCCCAGAATAGATTGTGTGTTTCATGTATGTATGGGCTACATTTTATCGTTGTTTTGGCTTTTTGCAATAAAGCATAGAGATTTCATAGTACACTGATTAAAGTATTCTTAATGCTGGAAAAAGGGGTTAATAAATAATTCATTCATTGAATTTGGGTTTACTAGTTTTGACTAAAATTTTAATTTTTTTAACTAATCGCATGTCATGCAGTGCCAGGTTCTTCTCTGTTCACCATACGAATGTATCATGGGGGTAAATTCAATTGGCAAAATTACAGATACATTGATGGGCATGTAGATTATGTTGATTTATGTGATGCGGAAACAATGTCTGTGCATGAAATAAACTACATGGTGGATAAATTAGGGCATTATGGATGTATGGTGTATTACTATGTTGAGCCTGGAAAAGATTTTCGAAATGGGTTGAAGGAATTATCTACTGATAAAGCCATTATCAGTTTTTGCAATTGGGCTTATAAGCATAAAATCATGGAGGTGTACTGTGACCACCAGTCAAAGAATGAAATCAAGATGATGGCCACAAAGTCCCTTCCTTCTGATCTACAGCTGAGTAAAAAAGCCGCAGTCACCATCGAGGAACTTGACGAAAATGGAAATGTTATTAGGGAACCTGGATTTGAACTAGTGCCATTTACAGGATCAATTGGCAAGATAGATGTTGGGAACTCTTCTAAAGAGAATGCCTTGAATAATGGGGATGATGGGGATGCAAATGATAGAGGAAATATAGATGGCCAAGTGGAGACTGATATTGATTCGGATGGAGACTGTGATCGCTTTAGTGCTGATAGAGATTTCTGTAGGGATGAAGAAATGTTAGAAGAATTGATTGTTGAGGGGCTAAAATCTGGTGTGGATTCTTCAAATACAGAGCAACCTAGATCTTCACAACATCCCAATTCTAATGATGATTGTAATAATGCTGCACAACAGCAAGAATCAGTTGTAGATGAGCTAGGCAGACAACAACAAACAGCTGGGATGTATCCATGGTCACAACAATCAGGACTTGAAACTGAATTTGAACATCAGCAGCAGCCTGAGACAAATGAAAAACAACCCACGGATGTGGGAACTGGAAACCAACAGTCGCAGAGGAAGAAGCAAGTTAGAAGGAGAAGAAATAACAATAGAACATCAGGAGAAGAGGCAGCTCCTCATTTAGATGATGTCCATGCATTAGATAAAGACACAGTGGTGACTGAGTTGCATAGTGATGTTGGCTCCTCAGATGAAGAGAATGATGATGACTGGAGGAATAGGTATGTTGATTTCAATCCGGAGAGAGATCTAAAAGACCCTAATTTTGAGTTTCACATAGGAATGAAGTTTGAGTCAGCTGAACAGCTAAGATTAGCTGTTAGAACATATTCCATCATGAAAGGAAAACCAGTAAAGCCATACAGAAATGAAAAAAAAAGGTTTAGAGCAAAATGCAAACCTCCTTGCCAATGGTTTATTTATGCTTCAGTTGAGAGGGAACTTGGAATAGCTGATTTGGTTGTCAAGAGCATGAATAATGAGCACACAAACTGCAGTCATGTATGGAAGAACAAGAATATTTCTGCTAAGTGGCTTGCAAACAAGTACATGGAGAGATTTAGATGTAATGTTGAAATGCCTCCAAGATTATTAAGACAAATAGTTGATGAGGACTTCAAAGCTGAAATTTCAAAATGGGTGGCATACAATGCAAGGGCAATTGCTAAAAAGAAGATTCAAGAAAATGCAGAGCAGCAATATAAGGACATATGGAGATATTGTGCAGAAATTAAGATGACACACCCAAATACCATAATGGAAGTTATGTTTACTCCCTTCAGACAACCTGGATGCAACCCAAAATTCATGAGACTTTATTGCTGTTTGGGACCATTAAAACAACGCTTTCTTGACGGTTGTAGGCCCATTATTGGGGTTGATGGATGCCACATAAAGGCTGAATATCGGGGACAGCTGTTGACTGCTATTGGAGTAGATCCCAACAATGGATGGTGGCCCATTGCTTGGGCAGTGGTTGAGAGAGAAGCAACTGAACAGTGGAAATGGTTTTTTGAGCTGCTGAAGAATGACTTGCAGATTGAAAATGGGTACAGCTACACCTTTGTTTCTGACCAGCAGAAGGTATTAACTCCTTCCCTTTGTATATGCACTGTACACAGATCTGTTTCAATTTACTAATGCCTTTTGTTTGTAATAATTTATAGGGTCTTGACCGAGCATTATCTGAGGTACTACCAAACAGTGAGCACAGATACTGTGTGCAGCACCTGTATAACAACTTCAAGAAGAAACATCGTGGACTTGCCCTGAAGACAAAACTGTGGAACATTGCAGCAAGTACTACTGAGGGACTATTCAAGAAAGCAGCAGCAGATCTGGAAAATTTTGACAACTTTGGCAAATCTTCTTCCCGAATTTTGTGCAATCCATGAAGTTATCATTACTGTCTTCATCCCACAAATACAAGTAGGCAAAATGGGTGTCAACGATGTAGGTGGCATGGATCTTGCTGGCCCGGCTCTTGGTGGCGTTGATCTTGGTCCTGCTTCCTCTAATCCAAGTTGGGCTTCTTCCATTTCCTTCTCTTGTAGTTTCTCTCGGGTAAGTAATCTTTATTAGTTTTATACAAGAAGAACAAGAAGATCTAATTTCGACTTCCTAAATTGACCCTACATTTTGTATTGGAAATCGCGCAAACGGACACCTCTGCGAAGTTAACGACTAAATCTAACAGAATGGGCTCGAGTCTACCTTTTATATAGTTTGATGGCCAAAACCAGACTTTTAATAGTTGAGTGACCAAAACTCGACGATGGCAAAAGTTTAGTGGCCACTGGGATAATTTGCTCTAAAATAATTGTGTGTTTATCTTAAAGTATTATCCTTTTAATTAAGTAATATATAATTCATAAATTAATAAATATATGTTGTAAATATATAAGTTTAGTACTATTTTTTACTTAAAAATATAAGTAAAACACTTTAAATCTTAAAACATGTTTGATTTTTCAAAAATTTTGAAGTTAACCCAATTTCGATAGAAATCCCATTTTAGAAAAATGGGCCGTGACGTATGAGCTTAGGATGGCTCGAGTTTACTTTGTACGGGCCAACAAGTGAAACTCTTCTTTATTTTACGTTCAGGATTGTATAGCCCAATTAAGAACAAATCATACTGATAGCGGGTCAAATATGATGGGACGGGTCAAACACACTAAGCGATAGTCTTTCGTGCGAGATGGGACGGGTCAGATTGGGCTCAACTAAGTGATAGCGGGTCAAATATGATGAGGCGTCTAAGCGGGATAACCGATGGTGATTAAGTGAAAGATGATGTGAAATAATTTACAATGTTGGTTGTTTGATTTTCTATTTTAGGTAACAACATTTTTTGTGTTTTAAAAATAAGGCTCATGTTCATGAATATTTCTCTTTTCTATGAAACATAAACAATTTTAACAAACTCAGTTTTTTTTTTTTTTTTTTTGTTTGTCAAAATTTACATACTAAAATTGAAAAACACCAAATATAAACATTACCAAACGGGTCCAAGGGATGAAAACAAAATGGAAAACATTACTTCAGGTGTTGTTCTAAACTCATAATACCCTTTTAGAACCATAAACCACATAGTATTTAGGTACCAAAAACAAACTTACAGAAGAACCCCCAGTAGATTAGAACTATTTTAGTGTAATTGAAACTTATGTAGGTAAACTAGCTTACCCAAAAAAACAAACAGAGAGAGAGAGAGAGAGAGAGAGTATAAAGCCAAAACAAAACAAATAAAGGGTAGGTAAATTAGGCCAAAGTAAATTGTACCAAACATATTAAAGTTGTAAAAATATACTCCTTCCATCTCGAATTGTTCGTCGCATCTCGAAATTTCAACTTTTTAAAAGTAGTGGATTGATGATGATATTAGTAGACTTATTTCCAAAATTACCCTAAAAAATTCAAATTTTAAGTTTGAATTTAGTATTAAATATAAATAAAGACGGGAATAACATTGAAAAAACGATATAAAAAATAACTTTGACTTAGGTAAGATAACAAATATTTTTGAACATTTTAAAATGAAAAGTATAATATTTTCAATAGAACAAAGGGAATAATAAAACTAGTATAGTCGTATGGCGTTCAGGGCTAGTATTTGGCGGAGTTGTAATTTGGAACAATTCTATCATCCCTATTAAGCACCGTACTCATACTTATAATTCAATTGCTTGTGACTACATTATTCAATAATTTAAATTCTTAAAATCGTCCTAGAGTTGATATCTCTTCTTACGTGTTCAAGGATGAGCTGATGCTCTTAAAATCATCTAATAAGAATCGATAGATACCTCTTTTTAGATACAGATGGTGAATTCAATTGATACCCACTCATGGATAGAGTACTCAAAACGCGCGGAAGAACTCCCCTGTTATTTGACCCCAAATGATTTTGATATTTAGAATCTTGATTAGGACTCTAGATTCGGTACGCAGAATGCAGGCGCATGAAGTCATAATGGCATCCAGTACTCCGCTACGAGAATAGAATTCTGATAATTGCGGTCCTCGGCGGCTCCCTCCTTCGTCCATACAAATAAATACGGCAAAAAAAAAAAATCCCAATCCCAAAAAGCAGTAATCCTAGGAAGCAGGAACAGTCCAAGCACACTCATGCCTCATCTAACTGCAATCTTCCCAAAAGGGAAGGGAAAGAAAAAGTAAAGAACCATCACTTTGCATATCGAACCTTTCCTTTACTTTCTTTGTCTCTTTTGATCTCTCGTTTTAGAATCCTAGCACCATGAATGGCATGGCATGCGTATAGTTATTTTAGTTAGTCCAGCGTTGATTTGTTCATTATTGAAATATCAGGAAGTCAACAACTAACTAGTCCTGTCCCTGCCAACCATACATCCTACATTGAACTTTTCCGTTAAAACTCGAGTCTAATTAATTAGATTACGACATAATTAAGAACGACGACAATTACAGGACACTATGGGAATATATCACGACAACTCCACACAACCCCCAAAAAAAAAAAAAAAAAAAAAAAGGAGTCAAAATCAGCCCACATCGTTACTTTCAGACAATTTCTTCTCTCACATCATCTTTGATTTCTTGCTGCGGGTGCTCTTAATTTTGCCCAAATGATATTTTTGGCAGGCCCTCCTCCTCGTCCAGCTTCACTAATAACCCGACGACACGTATTGCATGAATTCCTGGTCGGACTCCAAACCGTCCATTGTCTCGGGTGCCAAAATCACCTCCAGATCAACGGTCCCACCCCCTTCCCGTCCAGGAAAGGCCGAAATCTTACCATCAAACTTATTCGCCTTCCCGCTCCGGACAGCCATGGGTCTGCCCCACCCGAAATCGTTATCGTACATGGGGAATCTAGGAGAGCTTCCCATAGTCAGCATCGCACCGTCGAAATTCCCAAGGGGAAAACACCGTGGGTCCCGTTCCCAATCCTGTACGTTGCTCCTCACCGTAGCGTCATCGTACGCCGTCACATTTTTATTCAGCTGCTCGGCGCACCACCGCAGATCATGAGCCAGGATGTCACCCGCAGAAGCGTACGTTGGGATACTTTGAATCGCGTTCCCAAAGTATAACGGCTCCAGCTTCGGCCCGAGCCGGTTGCGGCAATTCACAGCCATACGGAACGTGGTCGTTTTGGAAGCTGGTAATTTCCTGGCGCGCGTCACTCCCCGCCACAGTAACGCGGACAGCGCTTGGAATGACGAAATCTCAGTAGTCTCAGTCTTATTCTGTTGCTGGGCTAACGGCGTCATCTTGCCCTCGAGCCTTGCAAGAGGATCGTGCCTCTGTTTCCCCATCAATTCAACGACGTGATTGACTTCGCATTTCTGGTTGTTGGCTATAGCTTTCAGCTTCAAGATAGATTCCCTGGTGAAACTTAGGATCCTCTCCCTCACCGGTGCGTCGGCGTCGAAGGTAATCTTGGGGCCATCGGCGGGGAGTTTCAGCACCGCCGGTGATATCAGAACAGATTCCCGGCTAAAGTCCGGAGTCCTGGAAATCCTCTTGATTCCCCTAGACACCTCGGCAAAGGTATTGAAAAAGTTCCAGAAGGAGGTACCGTCAGTGACGGCGTGGTTCAGGGAGCAGCCAATGAAAACTCCATCAGCCAACTCGGTCACCTGGACCGCCAAAATAGGCCTAAAATGGCCCTCGTAACTAATCATACCATCAAGCGAGAAGAATTCCTTGACTTGATGAGGAACGTCAATGGAGCCAAGAATATCACGAATTCTAACGTGGGAAGCATTTGCATGGGTAAAATCCACGCCAGCGTCGTTACTGGTGATGTAAATGTGGCCGTCAGAATCAGTGAAGAGCCGGCCGGCGAGGGGCGGGAAGTGAGAGAGAGTGGTGGAGAGGCTGCGCTTGAGAAGTGAAATGAGGTCGGAGATGGGGAAGGGGGGGCGAGTGAAGAGACAGCCCTTCTGGATGTAGTGGCAAGAGAGCATTGGGAGGTCGGAAACGGAGAGTTTAAGGTCTCCTAAAGTGGAATCCTCAGAAGGAAAAATGCTACATTTGGAGACAGTAGTAGTGCGAGACATGGTAGAGAAAAGCATTTTCTTGTTTTCCTTTGCTTTTCTAGTGTTGTGGATGCTTAATTTGAGTCACTCAGAGCTAGCTCTCTTTCTGGGTGCTCTCGCTTGGGAGGTGGACGATATGAACTAAGGAGTGAGGGACTGAGGAGGAAGGGGGAAACGGTGGCTATATATAGGGGAGTTGGGTGCATGCACAATGGCACAAACAGTAGGATTGCTGAGGTCGTTGCTGTCAGTGGTGACATTGGTGTTGGATTTGGTTAATAATGATCTAGGATTTCTTACATTTTTTTAAATCATGGTTCGTAAATCTGGAATGACTTGAATGTTTTTTTAAAACAAAAAAGAATTTTTTTTTTTTTTTTTTTTGGGATAAGTTCGACTCTAATCATCCTTACATATTAAAAGTTAAAACATGCTTTTCAAATCATGAATTACTTATGGTCACTTTTATAAATCACTCGTCAATGCAACTCTCCGCGGTAAAATTCCAACCCACAGTCTCCTGTGATTAGACTAAGCAACTTGTGCTGGCAGGATTGTTATATGGTTGATACTCTCCTGCCCCTTGGATCATGTTGTGGGGTGGATTATGTACGTGTGAATGGCTTGTTGTTGAAGTGTCTTCGCAGAGTCCATTTATCGAAACACTCATACAAAAAACTGTGAGTTATGAAAGGGAATGGCTTGTTGTTGTTGTGCTACTCAAAAGATCATCACTGGTGGGCACGTGTACTAGCTATTGCACTTACACTTGTTCAATTTAATGCTTGCGCCGTTGACCTTTGGCATGCCATCTCGCGGGTGCGTATGATAAAATTAAAATTTGACAGTTGAAATTTAAAATTATTAAATTAATAAATTGTTAAATATTAAATTTGATGTATTTGAGTGTATATCATATTAAGTGATAAGTGAATAGTTTATTACTTATTTTTTGAAGTAAATTTAGTTTAGAAAATTCAGTGTCACTTAATAAATTCAGATATTTTAGTTTTGATTATCAAACACGTCTCAATATGTTAAGATCTGAACTCATTAAATTTAAGTGCTAAATTGGATTATGAAACAAGGCTTTAAATATTGTGGAATTGAGGTAAAAATGGATATTGCAGCAAGACAGTATATACACGTCAAAAACATATACGATTTTTAGTACAACTATTCTAAATTTATTTTTTTTTTTAGAAAACATAAGTCTTTTATTTAATTATGTAAATCACTTTAAAATACAAAATGTTAAAGATAATGTATATCGTATGATCTAAACTTTACAAAAAATTTTTCTTAACCAATCATACTCATCAACATTCAAGAACGATTATCCCTAAATTGAGTTATATACCACTAATAATACCTGATTTTAAAACTGAATAATATGTAATTTTTTTCTTGATTCGAATATATACCACCAATAATTTCTGGTATATAATACGTACCACACAAGACGCGTCATAACTAATCTTGCCAAGCTTCATTATTTTGGGTTGATCTAAAATCCAAAATACTGGTGGTTACAACTAGAGCTGTTAATCGAGTCGAGTATTTGGCTGCCGAACTCGACTCGAGTTTAATTCGAGCCGAGTTCGTTAAGAAAACGAGCTTTAAAATGTGTTCGAACTCGACTCGTTAAATGTACATGTGGCTCGAGCTCGAACTCGACTCGTTTATCACAAACGAGTCGAGCTTCACGAGCTCGAGCTCGTGCAAATTAACATTAATAAAAACCTATAATTTTTAATTTATATAATTTTAATTTTTAAAATGACAAATATGCTCTTCATTAACGAGGTACTCGAGTATCAAACGAGCCGAGCTTACTCGGCTCGTTAACTAAACGAGCATGTTTCGAGCTCGAGCTCGACTCGTTAACCAAAATTAACGAGCCGAGCTCAAGCCTTAACGAGACGAGCTCTAATGAGCTTTCGAGTTACTCGATTGGCTTAACAGCTCTAGTTACAACAAACAAAGGCATCATCTATGAACTTCTCGTAACCGGAGAAATGATTAAAACTCCAGAGAAAATAAATTGCGTGGATGATTTGGTTTGTATCATTATTTAGCCAGACATATTTTGATAAACGTAGTGGATGATTCTCTCTCTTATTTTCGTTCGAGTAGACATTCAATCTATCTAGGGACTAGGGTTCAGACTTCGGTTGCAATTCGTTGAAAACAGGACCAGGGACAAGGCAGTTATGTGCTTTTTTTTTTTTTTTTTGGGAAACGGAAATAAACACACACACAACTAATTAAATCACACACAGGAGTAAACGAAAAATCAGCTCAAAAGCAATATAAGAGGGATCCACAAAGAACTACTGTTCAGTCAATTGGTAACAGAACAGGCCCCCGTGGACCTTAAATTTAGAATGAAGACCCCACGATCTTTCGATGTGGGATAGGAAGTCCCTAACCCCTCCCGTGCACACCCTTACCAGCGAATGGGTTTGCTTTTTTCCGAAACGAAAATAAACACAGTTATGTACATTTAGCACACGGTGTAACTTTGTTTGCATATGGTATAACTTATTTTCAACCACGTGTAACTTTAAAACAAAATTTTATGGATCCCATACATGTTGTTAAAATCAAAATATAAGATAAAATATGAATCGTACAAAATTTTTTGATCAAATATTGACCATGAACTGCAACCTTTCCTGCCCTCTTCTGTTGAAAACAACATCCACAAGGTCCCTCACGGTCAATATTAGGCAATTATTAATGATACTTATAATGTTTTCTGATGACACTTTTATTGCCTTCATCATTATAATAAAATGGAGTGTCATTCATATCTCAGTTATGGTTAAGGACGGGCTAAATCCATACTCCAATTCTCTAAAATTGCACTTCCAATACGTTATTGACTTGCAACATAAGCATTAATAACTTGCACTAGTATTAACAGTAAAAGTTGTACCTCGTTATGAGTATTGTTTTGGACTTTCGACTGCCAAAGGAGAGATGAAGACAGGGGACGGACTTCAGGGATGCAACACGTCACACCGCTGCTATTTCCGGTAAAAGCACTAAAAGCAAGGATCAAGAATTTAATGAGTGGCATTTTGCTGACATTGAGGAGAAGAATCCTCTGAGATTTTTTGCTGCGAATCCCAGCTCGGTCTTCCTTGAACTCCTCCACAGCTGCAGTAATTTTACTAGATTTCACGGTAACAGAAAATCGTCAAAACCTGATGGCTGATTTAATGATCCTTTATTCTAACAGTGCTGCATCTTCTATGATCCAACTACGTGTGTTGAAACTGTGGAAATCTCCGACAGTAAAATCTCGCGTGGCGTACATGCAAAGGCCTTTGCTAGCACTGGGGAGACATTAACACTGCCTTCGGGTCTTCGCAGCTGCGACGGGATTTGATGTCTGCAACAGTCAAAATGATAAGCAAATCAGGATCCCAATAACATAAAAATTTCACTTGGCTTGAAAAAATCAGTTCTTCAATGAGATAAAAGGGCATAGAATTATCTTTTGCCCCATCATAATTTTTAAAAATTTTTTTTACTTTTGCTCACTTATTGACAAATAGATTCCATTCTTTTGTCAGTACGACATTCATGAGCAACCTAAATAGATTACTGTGTACAGATCTTCCTCTATCAGTAAAATTGATAAAAAAAAATAAATAAAAGACTAAAGAGTTAAAGAATTGCCTCTTGCACTTAAAAAATATACAGGTGAGAAGTTTCTTCGACGAATTTAAGATTTTAGTCAGTACAAAAAGATCATGATCTGTTGAAGGAAGAGCCAACTATTTACATTCTGGACGTTGGCTGTCATTCTCCTCACTCCGAGAAAAGTCGGCTAGGCCATGGATCCCTCCGGTAGTGCAAACTCATTCGGACGAGTTGGAGAGCTGTCTCCTTGGATACACGTACATTTCATATTTTATTACGGCTACTTGCCCTTGGCGGTTGTCTTTTTAATTAGCCGGCCGGCGTGTGTTTTAGATTACCTTATTGGAAAATGTCGGTTTGTGTGATGAACAATTACTCCCCAAAACCGTCTTTTTCTGATTCGTCGGCGTTTCCTCATAGTATAATACTGTTTTAACTACCAGAACAACAAAACGGATGTATTCTACCGAATTTCCTATTGGTCAGTGCCTCGATTAATTAGTCTGGTTTAGTTTATAGTTTGACTTGGCAGGTCCATGCACTTCTTCTTTTTCAATTTTTATGTTTTTTTTTTTTTAAAAAAAATGGGTCCGTGTCCTTTAATCCTTTTAAGTTCATTAAAATATAATCCTTGTGCCTAACTAAGATAAACCGAAATTTCTCCCTGAACTTGGACACATTAACTGTTAAAATTTGGAGCGTGCCAGGGTTCTCTCCACGTGTTTGACGGTTCAGGCCAACCGTCAAAAAAAATTTAAATTAATATTTCCATCTCATCGCTTCGCTAGGTGTTGCCAAGGCATCCACCAATTAATCTGCTGCTTGCTAGGCACTCCCAAATTCTAATCATCAATTCGATATGTTAATCTAGGGTATTATTTTAACATCAATCAGATTAGAATTCAAGGTAAAATGCTTGAAGAATATGTATTGGTCAACTCCTTGTCTAATCCGCTTTTGTATAGGGTTGGATTACTTTAACTATGATATTAGATAATCAATTTTTATGATGTTCTTTGTATTTTTAATGACCAAAAAACAAAATCTAAACTTTATAATCATCCAAGAAGTAGTTTTTGCTGATTATGAGTATTTTCGATAATTAACTTTTGTAAAATCTAAAGCAAGTGAGAGCCAGGCCATAGTTCACCATTCTAGTGCAGAAAACCACGATAAACTTATATCATGATGTTTGCTATATAAACGGGACAATAAGATAGAGGCATAGCCACCTAACTAGCCGGGATAGGGTTTAGCTAGAAAAGTTGTATGTATTCAATCTCTAATTTGCTTTGTCACTTTATGATAGCATGGGAGCAATGGAAAAATTCAAAAAAAGGTATGTATTCTCATGCTGACGGGTGTGAGTATTTTAATCTTAATCAACTGCAATGCTGTTAATGTCTGCCTTTAAAAAAGCTAACTTAAGCCAATGATACAAGTGCTCGATCCCCTATATTTTTTGTAAGTACATCTCTATTAGTGATTCAGTTTTTCCATGAAGTACGTTGTAGTGGGGCAAATTTCCCAGTTGCCACGTGTCAGTTTGGACATGATGACCTGTCAGCTCGGCCAACCAATCTACGGATTAGCTCGGATATTGTGATATGACAGCTCGGACAGAGCAGCTCGGAGTGGAGAGAGGTCAGCTCGGCTGTAGCCGCCGCCTTTCCATGAAGTGGGGCTGATGGGCCGCCGCCTCCGGATCTTCAGGGGTGGTTGTATGAAACCCTAGAAGAACTCCGAACCCTAAGGGGATTTTGACTCCTATATGGAAACTACCACCTATTAAGCCTATATATACAGCACCACAAGACGACACAAGGTACGCCATCTTTAGTACTTCCTACTGTTGCTTTACTCTTGAGCTCTACTGACTTGACCGTCGGAGCTATTCCAGGGACCCTAGTCCCGCAGTCGTTCTTTCTTCGCAGGGCATTCAGTTCGGCCTTCCCCTATTAGCTCGGCAGCTCCCGACCAGCTCGGCTTGTAGTGGCCCAACTCAGGGAACTAGTCTCGTCTGTCCATTTGCAGGTCGGCTCGTTCACCTGGCCAGCTCGCTCAGCCCGTCGCAGCTCAGCTCGGATCTGGTTTTTGGCGGTCGCATCAATTGGCGCCGTCTGTGGAAACACGTAATTCTTCTCTTGCGAATCATGCCAAGAACGAGATCCCAGAGGAATGCCGATGGATTCAAGGGGAACGAGGGAAGCAGCCCCCAACAGCCCTCACGAGGGCCGACTCCTGGAGACGAGGGTGTGGGGCTCTCAGGAATTTCGCCGGAGCAGTTGGTCCAGGCGGTGGCAGGGAACCTGCCAACTTTTGAAGCAATTGTGAATTACCTCAAGGGGCAGGCAGTAGGTGATCCTGGCCAGGGGCTAAAGAGCCAGGGAGATGGGCTGTCAGAATCCCGAACAGGGAGCCCTAACCCCCGGCCCAAGCGGGTGCGCCGGGAGCTCACGCGTGAACAGGTCGACGTCGTGGAGTCTTCTCACAAACACTCCCGAACTGAGCACCCGGAGCTCTTCCGAAGGCATTCAAGGGGAGAGCTCTCCCAGCGGAGAGAGCCGCACCAGGTGCAGGACGAGTTGGACCTGCTGTTGGATTCTGAGGCGGACAGGTACATCGCCTCTCCCTTTGTCCCTGATATTGAGAACTACCCGCTGCCTGCGAAGTTCAAAATACCGACCATGAAATCCTACGACGCGACTACGGATCCGGAGGATCATCTGTTCACATTCTTGACACAAATGCGCCTACAAACAGCCGCCGATGCAGTTAGATGTAAGACCTTTCCAATGTTCCTGGAGGGAAAGGCACGCCAGTGGTTCCAGGGACTCCCCCCCAGGTCAGTTCGGTCCTTCAGCCAGCTCGCGCGATTGTTCTCAGCTCAGTTCATCTCGTCGCGAGCCTTTTCCAAGAGTACTGCTCACCTGATGACAGTTCAGCAAAGGTCCGAGGAATCGCTGCGCGAATACATGGTCCGATTCAACAATGAGTCCCTCCAGATCCGGGATCGGGACGATAAGGTCGTCATGGCCGCCTTCATCAACGGACTTTTGTATTCTCAAAAAATTCAATGGAAAAATTCAAAAAAAGGTATGTATTCTCATGCTGACGGGTGTGAGTATTTTAATCTTAATCAACTGCAATGCTGTTAATGTCTGCCTTTAAAAATGCTAACTTAAGCCAATGATACAAGTGCTCGATCCCCTATATTTTTTGTAAGCACATCTCTATTAGTGATTCAGTTTTTCCATGAAGTACGTCTTTTACCTTCTTTCTTTTATATCGGACATGCAGTCTCCGGAAACAGTCTATAGCTATCACATGACCACCCTCCCCTAGCTAAAAATAATTTGAGATCAAACTTTTTTTTTTTTTTTTCGAATAGTTAGAAGTTGTATTCATGATTCAAAAATTTTACACTTGTAGAGCAACGACTCCAAGATACTATACAAAAGTGTCAATCACACCGATGATTGTGTGATTCCTCATCCCTGCATATGTCTACTGCATAACTACTCACAACTTCACATATTTCATCATTTTCTGTACCTAAACAAAACGAACATTTTTGAAACAAAGAGCTTAAGGTGTTGAGATCAAACTTAGCTAGCTGTTTATTTCCACGAGTTTTTCATCTTTGAATTGTTGACTTTCAGCTTTCGAGCTAGTTGCATGTATATTGAGACTCGGTCACGGTAGGTTAAAAGGAATACAAACCCTACCGGCCCCTGAAAAAAGGGCTAAACTCATTTATTGATTTGATGACACGCACATCAATAAATAGATGTTGTTACCACCTTAGTATCTGGTCGGCCGCGTCTAGGGCTATCAACGGGCCGGAATTCATTATTTCGGACCCGAATTACTATACTGGAATCGGATCCGACCCGTTTACCCGACGGGTCTTTTATTCTATGTTTCGGATCCGGATCCGGATCCGCGGGTCCTGGATCCGGGTCTGGTCTACCCGCACAAATTTAGCAAAATTTATAATTTTTAATAAAAATGAGAAAACAATATATTTGTAAACTAATTTCTAACTAATGCAAAGAAAAAACCAAATAAGAAAAGAAATCAAATTGACTTTACTCAAATACATCACCCTAATCAAATTATATTGATAAATATATATTTTTTAAATTATTAATTCATTTATATCCGGATCCGGGTCTAATACGGGCCCGAATACTATATTCCGTATCCGACCCGTTTTTTTGTTTGACAAAACGGATCCGGATCCGAATCCGGAAAACGGAATTAAATCCCTACCCATACCCGCAATAATTTCACGGATCCGGGTCTAGACCCGACCCGTTGACGGGCCTAGCCGCGTCTGGTTGTTCTACACTCCTAATGCTAGCTGCAACAGTACTCCTAAACTTCTCTTGAACATCCCATGCATATAAATTGTAAGTCACAACAATGAGGAAGGCTAACGTTAATATGTGTTTAGATAGCATTTTTCAACGCATTTTTTAAAATATTTTTAATCACTTTTTTTTTTAAATTTTACATACAGCACATCGTAAAAAATATTACAATAATTATTCTAAATAATATTCAGATAATCTCCTATATACCCACATTTTTTTTTTCCAAGACACCCACAGAAAACCAAACGCAGAATAGGACATGAACGATTTCTTATGTGGTAGAATTGAATTATATGCTGGGTACCAGCCGCGCGCTGTTTCGTCAAGAGTTGATTAATTAGTACATTCATGGTATCTATACCTGCCCTGAATGATTGAATATCAATGCCTCGCTTCATTTTCAATTATCCCGGTTGGAACTATGACTACACAAGTCAAATTTTGACGGCATTTGCATGTATTTTATAGATGGCATTCGTGTACCTTCATCTAACTCCCTCTACGTAACCACAGATTCCCCATCAAAATTCTCCGAACTCAACCATAGCCGGCTATCCATCTATGAGGCTATCCCTCTCCCTGAAATGAAAGGTTCAGCCCACTTAACCCCCTTCGCAGAGTCAACTATTGCTCCCTTTCTGAAGAGACTTCCGTCCATTGTTTATTGATGGATCCTTACTTATATATGTCATTCTATAAAAGAGTCCGCATTTAATTATGTATTATATGAATTTATGTTCGAGGGGAATTGTTTAATTTTGGGTTTGTTTGGAAGGTATTAGCAGTTAGGACAGCGTTAGGATGCATCCTATTTGATGGTGGTTGCGGTTCTTGGATATATGTTTTATAATGTACAAGTGGCCTCTTCCGATTTATGACTCCCCAATTAATCAGTAATGAGTAACACGAAAACATCAGAAAAAAGAGAGAAGAACGCTAAAATGGATTATATGGAGTAACTTCAAGATTGTACTCGAAGGAATCTAAAGCCCAACCAATAATTGGTTTGGTCGACTAGCTAGGTGTCAATAAGACAAAATAATTAAGTAAAAGTGGGCGGCATGAATTACCGGTTTCAATTTTTCTAAATAATATTTCGCGTGTATCATAAACACATTTTTTAGTCTATTTTTTTTTATATTCTCAATTACTATTTTATTTCATATACATTACATCATAAAAAGTGCTACAGTTTCTCAGTAGTTTTTTTAAAAATTTTTAGAAGGAAAAGGGAAGAAGAATTCTAAGGAGATCAATTTTATTTGAAAATAAATTAGAAAAAGTAAACAGAAGCTCCTAAACGCTGGTTGTATTCTGTTGTTCTTCGTTTAGTTTCTTCTCCTCTTCTCGTTATCAAATGGACAATGCCGGCGTTGGAAAATAATATTTATTCGTTGCCACAAGCTTTTTCAAAGTGAAAGAAAAAGCGCCGATAAACATTAGTTAAACCTGAGACTCCAACTATTAGAGGTTCTAAGTTCAAATAGCCTAAGTACTTCTTCTTATTTCTTAAATCTCATCTCGTCCCTACCGGAAAAAAGAAAAAAAAAAAAAAACTATGATAAAACCGAAAATGGTAGGCGATACACCACCTAAGCCCATACATCACGAGATTGATTTATTTTATTGATACAACGCCGTAAGTTGAATTTATACATCACTGACACTAGCACTTTAGATCAATACAGTAAGTTGAATTTATGCATGCAACTAACTATTGCCGGCTTCATCAAGATTAGTATACTACTATGTAAGACCCAATTTAGGAATCTTTGATGTAATTTAGGTTCATCGAGCTCAGGATGTTCTTTTTTTTTTTTTGTCTAATATTTTTTTCTAACAGGAGCTGTTGAAAAAGCATTTTTTTTCTAGAGATCGTAGCATGAGGACGATTATTGTGATATACCCACTGACGTCGAAAACCCATATAATTGGGTTTCAAAGAGCGTTGAACAAGAAGTGTGGTTTCAGATCAAAGAAGAAGTCGCAATCACAGCTGCAAGAGTGAGCAGAAGAAACAAAATGCATCGCCGTCGTCGTATTTTCTGAGTCCACCAGAACAAACGCAATTTGGCTGGTCAGAGATGTACAGTGGTATTGTGCTGATAATCTGTGTGAATATGGGAGGTGCATTGCATGTTGTCTACAAATTAATGAATGCAGAACGATAAAATGGATAGGGATGCTATGACAAGGGGGAGGTCAGTGCAGGCTTCCCAATTATGTGACTGCATGTTAATCATGTTGCATCAAACGAAACGACAAACCAATTCATCATCTCTTCTCTTCCCCAAGCAGAGGCTGGCTACTTGTAACACCGCAAACTGCAACAGCTCGATTCTTGAAGATGGTTTAAAAAAAAAATAAATTTAACTTAATGGACATTTTTAGGAGACGGTTTACGGTAGGATTTTCTAAGAATTAATAGCATGACCATGTGGACCGAAATATGACTCGGGCTTCACTTTAAGAATCTAATTTTGTAGTAGGAAGATACACCACAGGAACCGGGGGATCACGACCACCCACAAGATAATAAATCACTCCGAATTGGGAAGGTGTTTGGATTGCATTTTTTTGAAAGAGTTTTTGGAGGAAAAAGTTGATGTAAGACTTTTTGAAATGTAATACGTGCCAAGTAAGAAAACATGGTTAAAAAATGTGTTAAGAAATTATTCCTTAAAAACTAAAAAAAAAAAAATTTCCAAAAAATTCGCAAAACAAATATGTAGAACGTATACTTTTAAGTCACCTTTAAGTTTATTTAGCTTTTTTTTTTTCAAGTTTTTACTTTACGCACTTAAGAGATTGTTGCTACGCCATATTCATTTGAACAACTATACAGATAATTGTCATAAATATAGTTTTACAGGATACATGAGGTAAGCCGAGTTAATTTAATCAAGGCGGACAAAAGTGTGTATATATATATACTAGGGAGGAACAGCCCGAGCGACGCGCGGGAATTTGGTGCTTGTGATTCAAGATAATTAATAATTATTGCTTAATATTTTATAATATAGGAACTGAAGTATGATGATTTTATCATGTGATTTTAATAGAAAAATCATAAGTTACATAGTGAGTCAATAAAATAATGTGCAATGAAACATTCTTATCGTTATACCATATACTATGTAAGAATCCGTTGTGATCAAAGGTTATGTTTGAATTTCAACCACAAAGATAAGGGTAGTTTGAAAATATAAGAATGCTTGAAGTGCAATTGAAAATTATTGTTGAAAACTGAATATAAGGACAGATTTATCAATATTGTTGAAAATTGAATATATATTTATTGATGAAGAAAAATGAATTGCTGAATTTTTTCTACTTAATTAAATATGAATATATAGTTCTAGATTTATGGTCATTATAAAGTTTAAATTATATAAAACAATATTTTAAAAAAAAATAATATCTACCAAGTTTTTGATATGGGGTACGTGATTTGATGTATACTATTTTATATTATTGTGAAAGTATATAAACAAAGCTTTAAAAATTAGTAAATAATTTTTTAAAGTTAATATGAATGAATATGTAGGATTGCTGTTAATTTTTGTATTTAATTTATTTATATTTGTATAAATTCACGATAAATAAATAAATAAAACCGTGCTCAGGCACGGGCAAAATTCTAGTTATATATATATATGAAGCTCAAATTAACCACCTCTGTTGGTCTGCTTAATTAATTGGTGCGAAGAACTTGTAATTGAGAATCCATTTCCATTCAAGTTTGTCCACGAAGAATCTCACTTCTCAGTACCTGCTGGCTAAGACGCAGCTAACAAAAAACTAGCGTTTCCTTTTAGTCCATGGGAGTCGAATTCTTTTTCTTACACCGAATCCATTACAAGGAAGAACGCAATGATAACCACCGAAACCCCATCCCTCCAGGATCCATGCATGTTGAAAGGAGCAAGGGGGACTCTGTATCAGCATGGCACTTTGACAGAATGCCGACTGGGTCACACCACAGCAGCAAATGTATTGCAATGTCCTATGGGTATCAGAGCAAAGTAGCAAACAGCACCAAAACACCAAGTGCCGCGTACTGATGAATGTGATGAAACTTTGCTAGTGGGATTACCAGCGGGCAAGCAATATAACCAATCTTGTGGTGACACATCCTTACCCTCCACTTGATTGTGTGCCAACATTTGTTGTCCGTAGTCAAGAATATATCATTATAATAGCAGCAGTATAATGTGGAAAATATATGCGCATCTCTGCCATGAAAGATCCGATCGTAGTACAGTTATTCCTAGGACAAACAAGCCATACTCTGCTCGAAGCCTAACCCCAACAAAAAAAAAAAAAAAAAAAAAAAAAGCACTGTAACAGGTTTAAATAACTTTTAATCTCGCGTACACAACATCACGTTACAAGATGTTATTACAGTAAATGATTTTTTTTTAGTTAACTTTTGATCCAAGCACCCCATGAATTATAATTTGTTTTCTGATATTTGGAGGACTAAGCTGTCTCCAAGTTCTAATCACTACTACGTATTGATTTGGACCTAAGAGCAGCATGTTCGAGGCTTTTTTTTTTTGGAGTAAATCACTTGCATTACTTGAAAATCCTGGCACACAAAACAGCAGTATAGTTGTTGCCGCATAGTAAAAAAGAAAAAAAAAATGCTAAACAAGTGATATAAAAGGTCGGATATTCTCAATGCAGTAGACAAGCATTGTTGTACCTGGCACATCATGGTCGTAAGAGGAGTATGCACCAGATGATTGGTTTCATACGCTTTAAGTACGTATGTGTGTGTACAGGATTGCACAACCAAGATGGTCCAGTCCCAAGCCGGAAGGAGCCAAAGCAATAAGGAAGCATGATGAAGACCGTCTTCTGTATCTTTCTTCCTTGGAGGTCATCAAGAAATTATAATCTAGGCAAAGTACGAAAAAGGAGGGAGCATTCAGGGGGACCTTTCGATTTCTTAATGGTGGAGACAGGTGTTTGTGTCCTAACTATTAATCGTGTTGGATATTTTTCAAATGTGGGAGGGAAAGCGATGTGGTTATTGGCTAGATCGGACAAATTCTCCAAGGAGCAGCTTATCTGATAGACATCTTTGGACAAAACATGTTAAATCACTTTTCCAATGGATCTAATGCATTGAACGGCATCATTTTCGTTTCCACCCTGTTAGATTATACAACGTCACTGCCAAAGGACTCGAATAACCAACCTCCCTCAAAAGGCAATAGAAGATAAAGCGCACAAGTGGACGTTGACTTAACAAGTCACAAAAGAAAAAAAAAAAAAAAACCACTCAGAATTAGCGATTTTTTCTTCTTCTTTTTTTTTTTTTTTTACTAAGGATTCGTATGATCTATTAAATTATTGAATTGTTAAATATTAAATCAAATATATTTAAGCTCATTTAGTAATAAGTGAAAGCTTATCACTTATTTTTGGAAGCAAGTTTTATCTAGAAAATTTAGTGACATTTAATTAACACATATTTTCATTTTTTGGTTATTAAACGCTTCTGAACATTTTAATATTTAAATTTATTAAATTTAAGTGTTATCAAATAGAGCCTAAGTAGCAGGGACGAGGTGATTTAATGGTCAAGGACTAGAAGGGCCATCAACGAATATTACAATGTTCCTTACTGTTTATTTGAACTCAAATTATGAAGAAAAAAATTTCATTACATCATAAACATATTTTTTTAATTATTTTTTTTTGTACCTTACATGCATTATCTTATAAAAGTACTATAGCATTATTTTGAAAAATGTTTCCACTAATCTTTAATCCAAACACTTGCGTGTGTGTTGGATGCTTATGCAAACTTTTACGACATGATAAGCATCGAGCACAGGAGCTGTAATTTAGAATGCGATAAACATTAAAATATTTGAGAGTCCTGACAATTGTGCTTGATTCTTTTTTCATTTGATCTTACTACCGACTCCTGCTGTCGTTTCACACATTCCAATAGAAAATACAGCAGAACTTTTGGACACCGTTAACAGCTCTCTTTAAATTCGAAGAAACACTTTCGAAGACACCATACAACAATTGTAAATTTCCGTCGTACTACAATACACACTGCCAAATGATATAAGCAAACTACTCAACAAGGACGTAATTAATTAGGCATTAGAAAAAAGGAAGAAAAAAAAAGCGCTTTTACGCTAGAAGAGGTTATGCATGGGATGAATTTCTTAATTAATTCATTGAAGAAAATACCCGTTCCACAAAATTAAATAAAAATTGCTCGTCATTTGCATTTGCTTTAGGGATAGTTGCTGACCGATCAACTCCAGCCATTGGTTGACAATCTTTTTAATTCTTAGTGCTTGAATTTAGCAATCAAAACAACATCATCATCACCGGACTCCACTTATTAACTACTGTATATATAGGGAGATGAACACCTGAAAAATGTTGATTGTCATCTTGAGAATGTCTTGTTGCTGTCCCTCCCTCCCTTCCTTGATCTCTGCCCTAATTTTTTATGCTGAAAGAAGTCTTCGGCACTGTAACCTATTATTACCGAAAACATAATGATGATGGTTTCTCATTTTAGGGAGTGGAGTGGACTAGACAATAATTAGGCAGGGGACACATATTATCAATTTATGGGCCAGACCTTCTTCATACCCTACGCATAAGCAGTGAGAAATATTAATCTTGGGTTGATTCCACATTCCACCCTTTAATTATATACGCATTGCCATCTTACTCCCTACACGTGATAATCAGACTCCGTTTGGATCGGTAATTTTTTGAAAAACAAATCCTTATACTATATAAGATTGAGTTTTGGTGAAAAGAGGGGGTTGCATTTCAACCGTATAGGCAGGGACTTTTTAGGAATGTGAAATATTCTGTAGTGTTTTACAAGCTATAGGTACAAGTGAGGGAAGATTGTGGTTAGGTATATTAACCGAAATACCCTTATTTATAGACATTTAAAACTTTATGTTGTTGAAACATATGGGTATTTATGGTATGTGCAATTAATCTGCAACCATTTGTTGCTTTTAGTACAACACATATAAGCCTGTGGGTTTGTGAAATTACTTAAATAGCCTTCACACATTATAAGTGCGGTCATTACGAAAAGAAAAAGTCATGACCATAAATACGGCAATTGAATCACACGGTCATTACTGAAATGGCCTTCACACATCATAAGTGCGCCGTTTGACTAATGATTACTAAACTTGGAAATCACTTGTAGAGGGAACCCACAAGTAAAAAGGAATAAGAAAGGCCAACCTTACTCAACCGTCACCGTGGTTACAGCTCAGGTGTGGAAGCACCTCCTTTTAGATCTCATTCTCTATCATTTATATTTGAATTTAATGGCAAAAAACGTGGACCTACTAATGGCTCCTGAGATTCGGGGATTGGGTTTTCTCTTGCAACCTTTGTCTGAAATAGAATGCCGCATCGTTTCCCCTCTCACCCGAACTTATGGCCGAAACACTTCATTTCTTTCTCATTATAGCCTCCATTAAATAGCCAGACGTTGGTAAGTTAATGCCCAACGGCTGCGTCGGTTATGATTGTTTCCATACCTCCTCTTCACCTTCTTCCGTTTCAACTTTTTCATATTCTGGGATTGGAATATTTTTTTATACTCTTATACTGCATAAATCCTAGGCATGGAAACAATCACCGCCCACTGAAGCAAGAAGTTGCAGAGGGTCCGACCGACAATCTTTATGAGGGTCATTAACTTAATTTGGGATTTGATGAGGCTTTCACTTGGTCTCTGCTTCATTTTGGTCCCATGATTTTTTCATTCTGCTACAGCTTGTCCTTAATCACCTTCTATTAGTAAGTTAATGACTCACTCACTTGAAGATCAACCGAATGTGGACATTAGCAGCGCGTAGTCTTTCACCACAGAACTCCTTCAGCTTACTTGCTTCCTTAAGCCAAAAACACCAAAAATAGCTACTCCGACAAGAAAAAGCACCAACATCCTTGCGTTGCCTCCACTTTCAACTTCAGCAGTCAGAGTAGTTGAAGCAGGAAGTTGCGGAGGGCTCTCGATCATGTATGCTCTACATTCATCATGTAGATGCTGAAGTTAGGACCAAAATGAAGAAACCACCAAGAAGCAACACATTTGACTGCTGTCTATTACAGCATCTACATGAGTTTGCTACTATTCGTATCACTAAATAAGTAGACATATATGATATCTTATTTAACATACTCTGCTATCTATCTCGTAATTTTTTTTTGAAACAATTTCATAAATATTTGTTTGTACACCTTTGGGAACTTGCTGCATCTAATTATTTGTGTTCGGGAACTTCCTGATTCTAATATTAAAAAACTCTTATGTTGTTTGTCTTATAATCATACCTGCTTTTAATTATTTATCGCAACGTACTATTCTTGCAATATATTATTATTTGTCCAACCAAAAAATATTCTTCAACCACAGGCATCAAACACCCGCGCGATGCACGGGCACTCATCCTCTAGTTTAACATATACAATGTTTTAATAATATATAAATAAAAATAATTTTAAAAATACAAAAAAAAATTAATCTCATTTACGGCAAAAGATTTTCACCTATACTGTTACAATAAAGTATTTCAAAAACATCCCTAAAAATAGCTAATTCAAACGGAACCTAATTTTTAAGCTGTAAAATTTGTCCCACTCAAGTGAAATTGTTGGTGGAAGTGGAATGATTTTATCCTTGAATGAATGGGACAAAAATGAGATGCCATTTTAGGGGGACCAGAGTTGGATGACTTTCATGCTTTAGGAGCTCGAGTACGATAGGTTTTATACTTCAAGAACTCAAGTATCTCATTCTATGGCTTCAAACTAATGTGAAAGTTTGAATACATTTGAAAACTAAAGTATCTCATTTTATAGATTTGAAACTAATGTGAAAGTTTGAAGGGTGTAAAACGAAACTATCCCTAAACGATCCAAAATTCTATTCCTCTTCTTTGTGAGGGAATATATAGGAGAATATTTTTTTCTTTTCGTCCGGTATTATAGCAACGCAGCAATAAGCTGCAGGTAAAGATACGTCTGAGCACAGCAACATGATGTGAACTCGATCTTTATTTACATGCAAATGTAACGTATCCATCCTCTCTGAAAGAAAAATAGCAGTTCAGAAATCCTGACATTACAAGACCGGAAAAAGTAAAAGCCGTGCTTGGTTGGAGTTGGAACTCAGAACTGAAAAGGGCAACATTCAGTGCATGTGACAGTATGATGAAAATTTCTGATTCTGAGCGATACGCGTTGTTTGTCATATGGTCCAAGACATTAATTTCACCACTAACAGGTACCTCGCGTTCTTTTGGGCCTTCTCAGCCCGTTAATGGTACACAAGCCTAAAGTCAAAGCCTACTGACTCTGATCTGCGAACAGCCGAAATCTTAAATAATATGTTCTTGCAAACAAAAATTGTGAAAACCGTGCAGCATCCTTAGTTGGACGTCGGGCGCCTTCCAGCGGGAAAAAAAAGTAGTTAAATTCACACTTCTCCGTTCTCACCAATTCGCACCATAAATTTTAAGGTTCATACAAATTAGTGATTTAGGATTAAAAGAATGTGGATTTAGACTCTTTAAACGCCATTCATCAAAAAAGAAAGTAACAAACACCCTGAGCATGCAGACCCTTGACATTGACCGCCAAAACCAAATGAGAAAAACCTGACGAAGATCCGAGCCCGACAGCCCGAGAGAATTTGCAAAATTGGGCAAGAGTCTGGAATCAGGTTGACATTACCATTAGGGCCAGAAAGAGTTATTAAATTCGTTAGTTGTGTGGTGCGCTGCAGCAAGCCAATAAGCAAAACGGATAAATTTAATTAAAATTAATTCTTGAACTCTCCAGAGGAAACTCATAATGCGATTTCACTAGCTGTGTACCGTACTAAAGCATGCCAATAGTAACAGCTCAAAAGAAAACGATAACAGACTTTCCAGCAGGCATTCATCCTCTCATTTCTTTCTGGGTTCAGTGAAAGTCTGCCGTTCATAGATCAGGCCCAACTCGCCTCCTCGCATTGCTTCCCACAATTAGGGCTAAAGTGGCTGCGCTTAGGTCCATAATGCACTACAATTAGTAAACCACAATCGATGAAAATTTTGAAGCCCTTTCCGCCCCCCAAAAAAAAAAAAAAATCCTTATTTAATTTTTTTTTTCCAGAGACGATAACTGTTGTATTATCCAATCTCTCCTAATACAACAATCTCTCCTACACTAGGGTAGGGGACGAACCTAAAGAGACCCAGAGATAATCCGGAAGGAACTGAACCACCACCGGACCAAATGAATGCACTATACACCAACCTAAATTTTTTTAAGCAAAGCCACTTTGAACCCTTGCCTCCCGCCCCCCACCAAGCTTTAATGCTTTGGCGGCAGCCACTGTTCCAAAGGCTGGTGGTTTCCTTATTTAATTAGAAACTGCGTTTTGCAGTTGCAGGAAGAAGATCATCAGGAGGACAACTTCCTTTTAAATTTAAATAAAAAATAAACACGAGAGGACAACTTCCATAACCTCCAACCGACCAAACCAAACCAACCAACATGACGGTAGCAGAGGTTCTTAAGAAACCATAACCTCCAACCAACGAATATGACATCATCCAGCCACCAGTAATGCGCACTTAACAACCTAGCCCTCTGCACTTTTTTTTTTCCCAGCAACGACACATTTTGTATAACCTACTCTATCCTAATCTAAAGGGAGAAGGAGCCTAGGGAGGCTTGTGTTAGGTGTTAGTAGATATCCAGACCCAACTAGCCCAAAAGAGTACTATGACACTACGTTTAGATTTTTTTTGCTACAGGTAATATTTGAACTCTCACCTACAGCAGCCCAAGGAATGACTTAAGTCCCTCTCTAGCGACCACTGAGCGGTTCCATCCCCCTGTACTTGACAACCAAAATTTGTGACATCTCAGATTATAAAGAATGATTACACGAGAAAAAGCAAGCATGAGGTAAGCACAACATGCGCAAGCAATGTACACTTTATGTTGTGGCATTTTGAAGAGATTCAACCTAGTATCTGAACACATACAAGGGATGGCCAATCTAGAATGATAAAACCATTGGTCGGTGGAGGCAGACGCTTTATGTTGTGGCACAAGCTGACAAGTTAAAGGATGTAAAGAGAGAACATAAAAGATTAGTCGCGTATAACTCAGAAAACTACTTTTTAAGACTTCAATCTCTTAAAATCTCTAGATAACAAATATAACAGACTATAACTCCCACCACCAATCCGATGTCTCAAGCTCCATGTTGCATGGAGCTTAAAAAATCTAAGTTTGAATCTAAGCTCAATGTTGCATGCCTTTGATTCGGCTGTTAACTTTATGTGATTCATTACTACAAAGGTACCTTCTTAGAAGAAGCATAAGAGAGTATAATGGAAAATAGTTATTCATTTCTTTCACTTTTCAAATCATTAGACACATTCTGGTACAAGTGACAACAAATTTATGTTAAACAAGATGGAACAGCTATTACCTAAAATTCAAATATAAATGCAAGAGGATAAAGGAAAAAAGGGCACATTATCAGTATGTGTGCCATCTATACAAGAAATTAGGTGTTATCTCATAAGAGTAGTTTGTAGGAACTACCTCCTTTTTCTTCCATAACTATAAACCCTGAGCAACCATGTTCCTTATATTGAAATGTCAAATTTCTTACATAGTTATAGTTCAAACCAAGCATTGACACCGTAGATGCTATCCACATGTTACAACAAACTTGATGGTGTAGGGGCAGAGGGAATCTTTAATCCCCAACTAAATGGTGCCCTTTGTGGACATAAACCTCAAAATATACACCATGTAACAGCAATATCTCAATTCTCAGGAACCATAATTCTGGACTGTTGGAATCTAAATAAAAAGCACCTGAACAAATCAAATAACCAAACCCAAAAGAAGGCACACGAAACACATTCAAGTAGCATATGCTAAGGATGACAATCGTGTTAATAGTAACATGGCAACTTCGTTCATCAGCAGAAGCAATCAGCAAAAGAGGGTGGCATCTTGCACGGCTTTTGCACATGTTGGTGTATATTTTGATGTTAAACTATATAACCACATAACCCTGATAGGTAACAGAACAGAACATACACACTAGCTAATTATTCCTTCAACCAATGTTGGTATATATTTCGAAGTTAACTATATAACCATATAACCCTGATAGGTAACAGAACAGAACATAACCAACAGTTGATTATCCCTTCAGCCAAAGTTTATATATACGAAAAGAGTTTCCAGTCCACTGGACTCGCACAATCAGATCATCATTCACACCATAAGCTGAATAAGATAAACAAACTTTATATACACATCCATTGTGACCATATACTTCCAAATCAGCCATTGAACATTACCTCAAAAGCAAGGATCTTTAAAGTAATTTCAATTAAATTAACATCAGTAGTCAACACGATAATCGCTGTAATCTTCCCTGGCTGCCAAGTCACTCTCCACCCTGTCTGCAATCTTATCTTCTTCATACTTCAATCCTTCCTCCAATGCCAACCCCCCAAGGGCTCCCCCCACAGCCCCCACTGCCAATCCTGCACCTAGGCCCAACTTTGCTCCGCGCTTCTGGTGGTCATACGGAGCATAATCCACAGGCGCGCTCGGCCCTGGCCCACCATAGCTCGATTGCCGGTCGAATAACGGCCGGGGAAGAGGAGGAGGCGGTGGCTGCTGCGAGTAGTAACCTGGATAGTAGCTTGAGTAGGGGTCCGAGTATCCGCTGTACTGGTACGGGTGTGGTGGTGGAGGAGGAGGAGGAGGGGATGGAGCAGCAGGTGGCGGCGCAGGGTGGATAGTGTAAGGAGAGGTCGAGTATCCTCTGTAGTCGCGAGCGGCGGAGTGAGGGAGAGGAGGAGGAGGGGCAGAGGAGTAGTAATAGGTGGAGGGAGGGGTAACTTGGTAATCTTGCACGGGGCGTTCACGAAGGGCGAGCTTGAGGCGGATCTTACCGTGGGGACGACCAGAGGGCCGTCGGAGGTCGAAAGTTCTCAGTTTGGAGGAATCATCCGAGTCGACCAGGTCCTTGAGTTGGAACCGGAGTGTACCAACCAGGGGCTTAGGTGTCTCTGAGGGTTTGGAGTGGAAGATCTCGAGAGTAAGTAGGGAATCTTGCGGGGGAAGAGTTAAAGGGAGGACGAAGCGCTCGTTCCAGACAGGTCGATTGGAGCCGGAATCGTCGGATTTGGTAGCCAGACGGCGGTCGGGGTCGACCCAGAAGATGACGTAGGGCTTGAGGTCACCGTTACGCCAGCTCACGTTCTTCAGATGCTTGGCGGAAACAATCGTAATATCGAGATCGCAGAGTTTCGACGGCGGCCGAGAGGCGGTTGCTGCCATGGTGGTGAGGAAGGGAGGGTGGCAACGTGCGACCCGTTGAGTGGGCTGCTTTATTGGGGGATGAATGGAAATTTCTTTTTAATGGTATACTACAAAAGGTGGAAGGTAAAGGGCACAAAACAATTACTATAGCCCCCACAAGAACAAAATTTAAAAATAAAATTGTTTAAAACATCCATCATATGTCGTTAAATAAATTTTTTATTTTTTACTTTTAAAATATTAATTTTATATTATTTATAATTTATCCTTTATTGTAAAAATACTAATTTTATTTTCCTTACAAATTCAAATTAGCAAAATTCGACTCCAACCTAAGTTCCTAATTATTTTTTAGCTTGAAATACACCGCGTGATTTACATACAATTTTTTTTTATGTATCAAAAAAAATTAAATCTCACTTTTTTAGTGGTAAAAGTGAGTATGAATTAGATCAAATCTCACTTTTTAGAAAAAAATGAATATAATTTCAGTCCGATTCTATTTTTAATGGATAAAAATAAATATAAATCGGATTATTTATTTAATTACAAATAAAATTTAACTTTTTTGCCCTAAAACAATAACCATATATGAATCACACGATGAATTCAAGATAAAAAATTTGATAAAAACTTTGATTGGAACCAAAATTTACAACTTAATATTATAAGAGACGTAAATAATAAAAATTTATTTGATTTTGAATTTATAGCATAAAATGATTATTTTCTGTCTCAGTTATATACAGCAACATAACATTTTGTTCTTGAGATACGATGTTAACAATTACCATTAAATTTCTCCCCCTCCTGAAAGATAAACAATTATGGCAAGGTGGCAGCCTCGAACAAAACAAAGACATTTTAAAATACCGGTAAGAGCATCATTATACAGCTAATACACAAAAATGGTGGAAAGGAAGGGGGGAAAAATAGAAACATAAATATTGGTCTTTTTCATAAATTTCATGGAAAAGGTTTTGTGATTCTGTTTTGTGTTGCAGCCTTGCAGGAATGGCCAAAGGAAAAGTCCAAATCGACCCCACGCCAGTCTACGCAAGGAAGGTCATTTTACTTCCTTTGAACGGAACACCAACCCCTTTTAACTTCTTGCGGAACCTGCGCGGTTGCGTAACTTTGATTTCATTTGCTAGCTACTCTACTTGTAATTTCCCTCGCTAGTCCCTACACAGTACCCCTGCCCAATTTCACGGAATCTGCTTCCTAATTTTTTTTATACTTCTGCTTCCCATTTCGATATTTTCTCCGTCATATTGTTTCTCCAAATTTCAATTAATTAACACACAAGAAATTGATAGAGAGAGAGAGAGAGAGAGAAAACATAAGAAGAACAAAAAGTTCATTATGTCGGACGCTTTGATTAATGGACTTGCCGGTGCCGGTGGTGGTATCATCGCTCAACTCATCACATATCCTCTCCAGACCGTAAATTCCTCACTTAAAATTCTATTCTTGCCGGAATATTTTGCTGATCCTGTTTTAGTTGCTTGTTGACGTGTTTTTTGTATTGTTAGGTAAATACGCGGCAACAAACGGAGAGGGATCCGAAACGGGAGAAGAGGAGGCATGGAACTATTGAACAAATGATCCAGGTGTTTCCTCGTTCCTTTTCCTTCCAATTTTAATATTCCAAGAGGTTTTGCATATTTTAGTATTTTTTTCCCTTTCCGGTTTGATCTTAGCTGCATGATCTGCAGGTCGCAAGGCATGAGGGTTGGGATCGGCTGTATGGAGGCTTGACTCCATCTCTGGTCGGCACAGCTGCATCTCAGGTCAGCTCATTTTAGTTCATGTCCGTGTCCTTACGGCTAACTTACGCTGCCTGTGCATTTGGTTATCACTAGTGGTGGCTGTTACGTACAGTTGCTAGGAAATATACTAGGACGGCCAAAATGTTTCACTAATAACTATGTAGAAAATTGTCCTTGAGTGGTAAATTTCGTGACATGAGAAATCTCTTTCAAAGCGCGGTCTTTTTATTTTAGTATTGAGTCGGTGATGTAGATCCATCATTGCGAAAGCCGACTACTTGGAGTGACTTTAGGAGAGTTTTCCTAACAATCAATAGTTATAAGTGAGTGAAGCATGTGGTTCCGTGACACTGGGAAATGTGCCACTGTCTTAGATAGGTGTTTTCATTTATTTCAATATTTTCAGAAACAGAGACTGGTAATGGTTCCTGCTGAGGCTCATATTAGTGGGTGAAATTACTTGAAATTCTCCCCCCCCCCCCCCAACACAACAACCAAAAAAAAGGTTCAAAGAAACTCAAATTCTCTGCAGAAAATTTTGGACCTTTTGATTCACATTTTATTTTAAGATACACACGAAGGATTGGAAGTATCTAGTAGGTACGTGGCTTTGTTGGTTCACATTTTATTGGGCCAAAATCATATAAAATAGGAAAACACACGTGCATACGCTGATGGTTGTCACCTTTCTTTGTGAGGTTAAGTGCAAAGTAATCCTGATTTCACAATCCTGGTTATATCCAGTGATACAGCTTGTTCATTATCAATTACGAGTTCACATTGTGCTGTGCAAAGGACTTAATTTTCCTGCTACTTTTCCTTGTGCGGAGGAGCTGCTTTCATATGATGCCCTGTATCATCTATAGGGCTGATATTCTACCAATTAACAATACTTACACCTTGAACTTGAGGTACAAACTACTGACGTTTTAAGTTTCTCTCTATCTACCATAGGAGGCTTGTGGATGTCTTTCACTTGTGTTAATTGTACCTTGTCCTTGCCGTGTTTTGCGCTTGATTTGTCATATGATCCATAGACCTTTTCTTATAAAGTTAGTTTAGGAGGGAGGTTACGGTGTGAAAGCATATGGCCTATTGCTGTCTGCTGTTGTACTTATAACCTTAACATCAGTAAACCAAACAACAAGTACTTCAGTAAAATATAATGCCTTTTGTTTCTCTCAAAAGCAACTTGTGCTATGAACTAACTTTGCTATGAATGAACTAACTTCATTTGTGGAAAATACCTAATTCTTTGAGTCTACCTTTACCTTTTCCTAGTGGCTATATTGCAAAATTACATTTATATTAAATTGTGCTTCAAACCCTGGTAATTGGACCTCTAATTTTTTATGCAATTGCAATGTCCATGCTACAGGGTGTTTACTATTATTTCTATCAAATATTTAGGAGTAAGGCTGAAGCTGCAGCACTTCAACGAAGGAGAAATGGTGTAGGTGATGGATCAGTTGGGATGTTCTCATCACTTGTGGTGGCTGCTTTATCCGGGTAATTTACTTCTACGGAATAGATTGAGATAATTTCCTGCTGGATACACTTGATTGATCATTATCATTGATTCCAGCTTTATTAGCAGCAATGGTATACTTTTTTGGCCTTGATCTGATATGTTCATGCTTCATTGGGCAGCAGAAAGCATATGAATACACCAAAGTGGAGTAGATATTGCAGAATAAATAATTACCCAATAGATTCAGAATGTTTCATATGCTGTGACACCTATCTTGCATCTATGTCTTTGAACTATTGGTGCAACCTCTTCTTTCTGGGCAGGACTATAATTTATAATGCAAATTGCTGAAGTGATGCAGTTCAATAGTTTTTACCTCAAAATGGTTATTTATTGTAGCACATGCTAATCTTTACATTGTAATTCTTTATCAACTAATATATTTTGCAGTTTGTTCTTGCCTTTCTTCTTATTCACGAGTAAATACAATTGTACAAGTTGTGTTTAGAACTAAAAGAAGAAGTCGGACCTCTTTAGCTCAGGCTACTAAAGCAAGTAGCAGCGAGTTCTTGGGGGTCCTTCCTTGCTATAACCTCCATTAGCTTGCGATGATGGGATTTTTTGGGTTGGCCAAATATCTGAATATAGTAAAGAAATGTTGCGGTTCAGATTTTTAAATGCTATTTAAAACCTTGAGTCCACAGTCATTTGGAAACAAATAAAATTTTGTAGAGTTTGATGAGTGGAAGTAAATTTTAAGTATAGACTTTTCTAATGAAAAGGAAATTTAGAACAAGTAGGCAATTTTTTATGGTATAACATCTATTTTGTTTTGTTGGATGGTTTTATTCTATCCATCTCTGCCCATATCTCATTGAAGATTTTGAGAGTTTCGCTTGGATATTGCCCAATAGAGTAAACATAATATAAACATCCACATGCCGGGAAATATAAATTGCATCAAGTATAATCTATCAGATACAAAATATATAAGTGAGTTTTCTGAGAATTACTTGATTTACCTTTGCATGCAATTAATAGCTCATGGGAAAAAATATTTGAGAACTGCACCCAGATATGATGACAAATACCTCATTCTAAACTTCTGTTTTTGAGATCTCAGAGTGATACATCTCCTTGCCTTTCCAGATTCCAGTATACCTCTGATTCACCGATCTATTGTAGAACTGTCAAGTTGACTATGCTTGGCACTTGTGATGCTATCCCATAATTGAAAAGATTGGTTTTAGGCACATAATTTTTGTTGATATCATATTTCCTATCACATGCATATGATTCTAATAAATCTAATTTTCCTCCTTGCAATTTTTGAGCAAGATTTCATATTTTTTTATCTTAGGCATATTATTCTAATGACAAATATAAATTTCCTCTATCCACTGTTTGAGTCGCAAGAGTTCAGCAAATAACAGCAACATTTGTTTTTCCTTGTGCAGCTGCGTAAATGTTTTGCTGACTAATCCTATTTGGGTAGTTGTGACCAGAATGCAGGTACACTACTATTTGCACCTTGCATGTGGTTTTTGATGATCAAAACCATGAAAATTTAACTTTGTTCTCAAAGCCATCTTGGAAATGTTTAAAAAGAAAGAGAATTAAGATATTTTTGCTTCTTAACTAACTAAGACAAGAAACAGAACTTGATGATATTGGTTTCATTGTTAGACAAGTATGAACTAGATCAATCTCTCTCTGTTCAATGTTTTCATATTTGTGCTTCTTTTTCTCTTGAATTCTCATGCAGACTCATACAAAGAAAACAGGAAATTGTCAACCTGACTCTACTTCATCAGGGGATAATATTCTTGCTGCTCTAGAACCTCCTCCATTTGGGACTTGCCATGCAGTTATGTACACGTGTTTGTTGTAGCTTATATTTTTAACGATCTATCTAATATCTAATGCAGACTCCTGAAGCTCCACTTTATCATAACTTTTTAGTGTATAGTTGGTCCTGAAAATGTTAAATTTTTGGATAAAGATTTTGCTGCATATTTAACCATGATGCTTCTCCATTATTATTTTTCTAAGTGTTAAAATTTTGGTTACATCTTTCTTTCATGGTTTGTGTGATTTGGACTTTTTGAGTGGCATCATGGAACAGAGCCAATGCAAAACTACAAAGCAGTTAAAGAAGGAGATGGAGACTGAGTAGGCCCAAGGGTGTATGATTTTTAGGCCTGTGTAGTTTCATAGAGCCTTGACTTGTACCTTTAAAGATTTGGAAGTCAAAAAAGCTTGCAGTTATAGAAATATATCTGATCTATTAAGTTTGATGTGTAATATTGACATGGTTAATACAAATTTGAGCAATATCAGCATTATCTTCTGGATTTGATGTTATAAACAGAGCAAATAGTTTGATAGCAAAATGTGCTGGTCTTTTATAAGAGAATCTGGATTGTTTGACCAACTGATAACTTTTATTCATGGTAATCACAGTTTATTAATAAACTAAGCTGTCACAATTAATGTTGTCAACAATGTTGATATAGAATACTTACACTAGTATTATGATTACTTAATTGAATTTCTTCTAGTGTTAATTATTCAGGAAGAGTCATACGAACTATGTCAAGTTTTTGCTAGAGAGAGGAATGAGAAATCAGAAAATTGTTGTATACAACAGAGCATGAAGGTCAAATATACCATGCTGCTTATGATTTCAGCCAGAGATTGTAGTGTTCCACTATGAGATTCATCTGGTTGTGAAGTCTTGAAATTGATATCCTTACAGTGTAGAACCTTAATTATATAGTATGAAGATTCTGTTTAATGGTTTTTCTTGTGTAGATTGATTTTAACTTTTGTATCGCTGCAGAATATGTGCAACATGTCAAAACACCTTAAGTACATATGATTTGTGCTTTCTCCTTTTATTAGTTTCTTTAGATGGCTTAGCAATGCAGAGTTGTTAGACAGCACTTTCCCAACTATTGCTTCTACATATTTCGTTGACACGAGAGTTGTGCATATTTTTTTACTTCTGCGATGCTTGCCCACAGATCCAAGAAGTCTATGATGAAGGTGGAGTTTGGGGATTCTGGAGAGGTGTTTTTCCGACGTTGATCATGGTATGGAACAAATAACTGCTTTAAGTTCTACAATGTGGTCAATGATTGTTCTCATTGTCGACAACAGGTCAGCAATCCTTCTATACAATTTATGCTGTATGAAACCCTTTTGAAGAAGCTGAAGAAACGTCGTGCGTCAAGCAAGAAAGGTAGCAATGATGTGTCCGCTTTGGAGGTAGTCTTGCTTCATTTCCTAGTTCCTGCTGTACTTCCCATCCATACAATTTTGCTTTATTTCCTTTATTTCCTTGTTCCTGTTGTACATCCCATCCAAACAAATTTTATCTTCACCCTGAGATTTTGGGTATTAGCATGTACTTTTGTTATTAAATGTAAATGAACTGATCTGGTGCATAGGTTTTTTTGCTTGGAGCTGTGGCAAAACTAGGTGCTACGGTTGTAACATATCCTCTTCTTGTTGTGAAGGTAAAATGAGTTTCTACATCATGTTTCTTTATAAAACGGCTTGCATTATCTTATAAATTTCTAAATGAAATTTCAACTATTCTACATTTGTGAAAATTCTTGAAGACATGCGTTGCATCTTGCTATTATACCATAAGGTTTTAGTGCTTGAGTAATTATTGGTCTCCTTACAAAAAAGGTTAAGACTGGCAAGCTATGTCTAGAGAAAAAGGTAACTGAAGCGACCTTAGAAAGCATGCTAATAGAGTAAACATTACACTTGTGAGTTCAGGAGATTGTAATAGAAGGGTTGGTACCATTGTCTGTGTATACATAAAGTAAGCCTAGATAGCTAAAGAGCCTTCCCCATTACATGAAATGGGACTTCCAAGACATTGTAACCATATGAAATTAGAAAATGTGTCCAAAAAAAAGTTTGGAAGATGGTAAATCATCTGATATAGAACAGCTAGAATGATAAACCATCTTGTAGAGAAACAGCAAGTACATGTGCCCTATGAGTTGATTCTCAACAATCCAGGAGGATCAGGACAAGAGTTATTTAACATTACAGCTGGATGCATGAGAGATACTACTTTGGAGGGGCAGTGGGAACTGTAGCTCTTGGATGGACTAGTGTGGTTGGCGTGCTTAGAGTTGTAATATGTAGTCTGGACGGACAATTTCTACATGATATATGAGGATTTGGATACATATTTGACAAGCAGAGGGCTATGAGCTGGTTGGTTATGGTGAGTGAAATCAGGTTAGGGTGGACTGGGACTGGTTATCAGCCATATATAATGTTTTGCCTTGCTTTGAAATGAATTTACGTTTCTATGGAGGTACTTTTCTGATACACATTAAATAGCATTCCATTTGGTGCACTAGCTGTCATAATTAATTAGCTATCAGGGAAAACACTTTTTTCCTTGACGTATATTTAGTAGGTGGTATCACTGTTCACAGAGCATTTTAGGCAATCGTGGCCCCAAATGTAGCACATTTTTCAGAATAATTGATTCCTTTGAGAGACAGTCATGCTGCAGTGCTTATTAATTAAAGGCAAACCAATTCTTCAAGAATTTGATGGTCTGGCTTGTTTAACCACACTGCAGCTCATCATTACCACACAAGTGTTTCATTTTCTATTTCTTTCTATTGTTGCAGTCTAGACTTCAAGCAAAGCAAGTAGCCAGTGGAGATAAAAGACATCATTATAGAGGTGTGTAGATTGATTATTTCTTTAAATTCTGATGAGAGCTGGAATTTATCCTACAGTTTCTTTTTGACTGCACCTTTTTTTGGACATTTTGACTAACCGTTGGGATATGGAAATGTCACCAGTCGACCCACAATGGAAATGTAGTAGTTGAACCTATTTCATTTGTCTGCAGCTAATACTTGTTCTTCATTGGTCACACAAGACATTTATACCCAATATGCAATTTGAATATATTATGTTGCATCTGGCCGTTTATTTGCCCATTTGCCCATTTTGGGAACTTTGCTATGGGTTTAGAAGATGCTACCTGGTGGGAATTCCAGATTTAGCTTTGAGCTAATAAATGTCTCAGGTATAATATCGGTGAGAAAAACAGTCGAATTTAGAGGTACAGGTTCAAGTAAAAGTTGCCAGAATTTACTTGGATTTGTGTTTGTTTGATTCCTGTTCCTACCTGGTCATCCATTTGCTTTTGATCAAATTCAGGGACCTTGGATGCTTTCATCAAGATGATACGTTATGAAGGGTTTTATGGATTTTACAAGGGGATGGGCACGAAAATCGTACAGAGCGTTCTTGCTGCTGCTGTTCTATTTATGGTCAAGGAAGAGCTTGTAAGGGGGACCAGATGGTTATTAACGAAGGATGCCGTCAAAATGGTGAACTCAAAGCCTTCATCGTGATTCTTCTTCGTAAATCGTACCTTTGCTTGCTGCAGATACTTTCGGAAAGATGATGATTCTTGTATTGTACTGGGTGGAAAATATATATTTTAAGGAAAATAAAATATGTTTAGCCTGTTTTAGCACTTATGTCAGATATTTTACCTTGTAATCTTTTCACCAATACGTGACAGATGATTGAGCGACGTGTCACAGTTATTCAGTTATTAATCTCACCGGATTGATTGAAAAGCTTTAGGGATTTGTCCTTTTTTAAGCTAGTAATGCACTGCGCTTTGTACTTTGATGCATACAACTTGTATATATATATACACTTGAAGCATCTACTGGATTTGTATGAGCTAAGTTGCCAGGCTGATTTGTATGATACAAATCACAATTGATTATATAAACATCAATGGATTTTTGAACTCGATAAATCAGCCATTGTTCTTTTCCTCTTATCTTGAAATGCAAAGCGTTAGAAGTTTATTTTTTGTATCATGTTGGTGTATCTAGAATTGCACCGCAAACAAGCAACAAAGCTAAAAGAAAAAAGAGACATGGAAGAGAGTAGGCTGCTAGATTATTTCATGGAGCGTGGCAGCTATTTACTATATTGTTAAGTCAGGTAGAGTAGAAAAGAGACAAAATAAAAGGATAAAAATGAAAATAAGATTTTATTATATATATAATTTTTTTTTTTTAATGTGCACGCTAATGGGGTGCTTTTCCCACTATAGCAGAAGCCCAAAGATATAAGGCTTTTAGGCCCAAAGATCCTCCTGACATGAGTGCTGAAATACGAACGACCCGCGTCGTAACCTTTGTAACTCTCTGCTCCATTTTCAGACAAAAGCCCTAGTTCGTGGAGAAAAATGACGGACAAGAAAGGAGACACTACTGCTTCCTCGACCACCAGCAACAGCAAAAACACTCCTAAAAAGGCTAATCTTCTGGATCACCACTCCATCAAACACCTCCTCGATGAGTCTGTCACTGAGGTATGCTTAGACCCCTGGTACATCTGTGCATCTGAACTTTTGTTTGCGGGGAAATTGATTTTAGGGTTTGTTGTATGCAGATCGTGACCGGCAAAGGTTTCATTGAAGATGTAAGGATGAGTAACATCAGATTGCTGATGGGAAGCGTCATCATTATAATTGCTCTTTTCGCTCAGTTCTACAACAAGAAATTTCCTGAAAACCGAAACTTTTTGATCGGCTGCATCGTGTTATATCCTTTCAGAGTGTTCAATGTGGTCGTGATTGATAGAAATTTCATTCTAGTTATTGTCCTTCATTTTCTCTGCCATCTGAATTTATCTTTTTATGATAGAGACAGAAAATTGGTAGAGAAAAAGTGAGAGTTGATTTTTTTGCTTGTGTGTGTTCTGGGGAAATGCTGTCTTTTCCGGCTACTTTTCTTTATGAGAGATTTTTACATCAGAAAACACTCTTCAAGGGGAAACTTTCAGTGTCTGGTTGGTTATTCCTCTAAAGAAAACGGTAAGGGAGTGCTGTTGTATGTGGACAGTTTTAATAGAGTACAAATTTCGTATGTTTTGGAGCAAAAATATGAAGCAGAAAAGGATTCTAGGACTAGGAGGTGCAAATTATGGATATTGGATGGTGATTGATGCCATGACTTTAAAATTGCTTGTCTTAATCTGGATGTTTCAGGGCAATGCCTTTGGAGTGTGGGCATTATGCTCTTATTTGCTAAATAAATTTTCTATATAGGCTGTTTTACATTTTAAATTTTTATGAAAATTGTAAAAGGAAACATATTTGCATAGAATAAACACAGGCTGCATCATGTTTGTTGCCTTGCTCTATTTGACGGTTTATGGTTTATGAAGAATGAAGTCTATAAGAATACTACCATGCTGTAGAGCTTGACTGTTTATCTATCTTCAATTGTCTTGTTTGTTTTATCTTTGACTCTGGCAAGTATATTTTGTTCAACGGAATTCTTCAGCTGATCATACATACGAAGGAAAAGAATGCGATTTTATTCACCCATCCTCCTGCTGTAAGTTTTTCCATGTTTCTGGGAACTAGTTGCTATCAGGAATGTTTAGTTATCGCTGCATTTATCTCTGCTTTGGTATGATTGTTAGGAGAAGATTCCTTTTTAATTAAACACCGAGTCTGTTGCCCTATGTTTTAGACTTATCGGAACTAACACTAAGAAAAGGCTTTTACACTATTGAAAAGTTAGAGAAGGAGGTAGAAGCAAAGAGTAACTCCTTCAGGATGTCAGTCAGTGATAATATCTGTGTACCAACTGCTATCTATGACCAATTTGTCATGATCATTATATGGCTTTGGTGGGATGGCTAGGTTTGTGGTTTCTAGCATGATTTATGATATTCTTCGTATTTGTTTTGAAAAGAACCCATCTTGTGTTGCATTAGATAGAATTTGGCGCCATACAAGATAAAAATTTTATACTTCCTCTTTTGAGTTTTGATGCTTATGCCTGATGGGCCACCCTTTTTTATTTGGGAGAAGTCATTGAGATGTGAAGGTGGTGAAATGATGTAAATGAAGTGTTAAAGGAAACATTTGGCAAATTCTATATGATGCAATCAGGCTAACTGCGTACATTAGGAAAAATAGTCTCTTTACACAGGTCCGGTTTTTTGTCATAGTCTGAAGTTTGTTAGAGAATAGATTTATCCATCTCTAATTGCAGAGTGGGTCTGACAGTATTTTGTAGAACATATCACAAGTTGATACTTTCTTTACTGTCCTTCTTTTACTATTCAAAGTGTTTGTTGACTCTGACATCCTATTTTTTATAGAGTTTATCTTTTTAAATTATTTGATGGAAATTGAACCAAGCTATTTTATAGTTAGTTACCTAATTGTTAAAGTACTATTGCATTAGTTAGTTTCCTGGACTTCTTGTGTCGGTTAAAAAAGTTATCCATGTTGAAGTCAAATTAGTCTTCTTTAGGTTGTTGAAGTCTGAGTCTGATTTGTTTTCTATTGTTGGATTTTGATATTTAGGAAACTGATTAGTATATGTAAAGTACTGGTACTGCTAGAGTGGAGTTGTGTTTTTTGTTAATTTTTGAGTTAATATAATTGAGTATTCGTTTGTGTTTATTCTCCTCCTCTTCCCACATATTTTTTTTATGTGTTAAAATAGCTTCTGCTGTGCATGGTTTTTTGTGCCTATTGTTTAATGAAGCATGTAGGGTTTTACTAACTCTTTATGCCTGAAGGCCACCAAGTATTGGATTCAAGCTCTTGGTCCTAAGAAGGAAGTTGTGAATATAACTTGCAGAACATTTTTCTGTAATGTTTGCTTCTGCTACTAGCTTAGATATCACCTAAATGGAGTTCATGCACCTTGATGGATCATTGTTGCACTCTTTTCCTTTGATGTTTATGCCGCTAGCATCCTAATTGTGCCTGTTTTAACTATATTGGGGTCGTTCCTTCTTAGTGTATAATCAGACTTCAGAGGGGTAGATGTCTTGGTCTGGCAGGCTAATAGTCATATTGAGCACGGTTTGTGGGTTACATTCCAAATTGACTTTTTAGTTGGACTTGGGTTACCTCAAGAGGTAATTGCCTTTGCCACCTCTGATGAGGCTTCAACTATCCATTTGTAGTTAAGACTCTTTCATCTGTAATGGCATGTAGCTTGTGTAGCAAATCTACACATTAGTGATCTTTAACAAGTTAGCAAATACTTGAGCTTTCTGTAGCATTTGCTATTTGATTAAGTTTCCAATTTTAGATCCAAGTCCTTGAGTAAATTGCTGCTAACATTATGGATTTGGGATTTTTGTTTATGGTTGAGGGTCAAGTTGCTCAGCAAATTTATTCTGGGGATCTAACTACCTTTTGCAATCTTCCTGGTGTTTGTTGATTATCTTCCTTGTGTGATAAAATGGAGTGGCTGAGACCAGTGGATGCCACTTTTTTATGCTTTTCGGCTTTAATGTATTACTTGTGATGTTTTTAGGAATTTATTCTGCTTATGTGCCATGACTTTTCTAATCATGATGTTGGATTTACCAAATCTTCCCAAGGCCATTGTTAATTGTGCTGGAGGTTAGTCTTAATCTCATATGAAGAACCTTCCTTTTTAGAACTAAGATCCAGGCAATGCGCTCAGTTTTTTTTCCCTTTTTTGTAGATTAATAACCATAAACAACAGTTGCATGTGTTGTAAGAGAACCTGATGAAATGAAAGGCCAAAGGCTTGTTGCCCATGTAGACAAGTCTTTTGTGATCATCAGGGACATAACCTGCATATTTATTCATGAACCTCTTTCTTTGCGTAATGGAGAAGGTTCAGTGAATACGGTACATGACATCTTAAACGCAAAAAAAGGTGATGGTACTTTGAGTAGGTTACCAATTTTGCTGTGGGAGAAAAGTCTTGGCGGTTGATGAACCTTAATAATGCTAGCTGCAACAAAGCTTTTATCTTTTCATGAAAATGTCATATTTTCATGAAAATGTCATATTTTCATTGGCTTGTAACTTAATGTGGTGATCTTTTCTTTTTAAGAGGACCACTGAACGGTAATATTTTGTGATGATAGTCACCTTGAAGCTGTAATTTTTTTATTCACAGGAATCTTTTAGTAGCACTGGGCTAGTTGTCTCTTCCAAGTTGCCAAGGTTTTCTGATATGTACACACTTACCATAGCGAGTGCAGATCCTGATTCAATATCTGCAAAGCCTCAAGTGGAATTTACCAAGAGCGTTACCCAGTGGTCTCTCTCTATCTCCCCCCCAAAAAAAAACCCTATTTTAATTGGGATTTTCACGTGTTGCCAATTTTCAGGTTTCCTCATTGCTTTTGTGTTGTTGTTGCAGGTTCACAAAGGATGGAGTTTTGGTGGAAGGGCTGTTTTGGAAAGATGTTGAGGGACTAGTAAACGAGTATACTAGAGAAAGTAAAAAGAGCAAGTGACATTGCTCATCAGCTATACGTTCCACCGGGACTGAAGTAGGTTCTGTGACTCTTACATGAAACAGATGAAGTTGGTAAAGATTGTGCTTGTAAAAAAGCTAATGGAGCTTAGACAAGACTATTCAAAATATGTTTTGTGAACGGAGCAGAAAACAGTTCTGTTGAAATCCATATGGTTTTCATGATTCAACTGATGAATTTGTCAGGACTTGAATTTTGGACATCTTTATGGAACTTATAATACAATCCTGGCTTATCCATTACCAGTTGTTTAACATGCCCTTCCTTTACATTGAACACTTTTCTCTGTCTCAGGCTACTTGCAATGCTCATGATTTGTAATAAAAAATAGTTAACCAAACAGTGCTAGCTGATAATCCAAAAGAGCATAAATTGTGATGGTTTAGATCAGATATAATTCTTTAGCATAACATTTGCTCACTAAGCGTTTTTGCTTTGATGTTTGATTTGATCAATGATGTAGACATGTCGCATTTTTTCAATTTGTTCAGCCTCCCCTACTCCCATGATTGTCTCAGTCAGTATTGGTTCCATGTAACACAGCGTTGCATTGTAAACATCAAACTGTTGATTGCTCCATGTTGGATAAAAACCATGCAATGGAGCCAAGTCTAAGAGAACCCTGAACCATGTTAAAGCTAGTCTTGACGGGATTTCTTTATAAATGTAACACAACTCTGTAAGCGGGTTAACAAAATGCTGGTAGACTCGTCTTTAGACCTAGCAATTAAAGCAAGGTAGATCCACTCAGTTCGGCCTGGCCGTTTAATTCAAAATTCATAGAAAGACTTTTCTTGTGCCTTCGCTGATAATTGTCACTACCAATTCGACAGTCCTCCTCACTGAGAATGGTTTATATTTTTGTCTATTCTGCTTTTTAATAAATTTCTTTTCTTTTGTTTAGGCTAACAAGTGACTATAGGTTAGAATACTGGGCTAATTTGAGAAACCTCCCTGAGGTTTTCTGATAGTTTCAATGGGTACCACGAATTTTGAAAAACCTCGCTTGTGTCACTTTTTTAAGCTTTTTGTATCATTTACAACCCATTTAAAAATATAATATTGAAAAATTCATTTTGAGATAGTAAATATAATATCATCCCAAATATGTCCTTTTGTTGTCGTAATAATAAATAATAATAAATGAAAAAAAAATGCAGGTTTACTCTAATTCGACAAATTATAATGTGTTCTTTAAATGCCAAGAGTAAATATTTGATTGTTTATTTGAAGTTTTTATAAGTTACAAATATATATATATATATATATATATATTGCTATAAAGTATTTTGAGTTAATTCAAGAAATTTTATAAAATGTTTGTATTTTTAAACTTTTAAATTTTTGTCCAAATCGATGGTTGGAAATTAAAAAGATACAACATGCTAAAAATTATATAAATTTGTTTGTATTGTTTTTAAACTGGTGCAAAAAAATGTATGATCATGGTTGTAAATTATTACATGCTATTTTTAAGAGTATTATAAATCATTCATAATTTTAAGTAATTTATCATTTCTTGTCTGAGCCAATTACACAAAAATTATTAAAGATTTTTTCAATCTTGTTATCAACTTTAATTTTTCATTAAAGAACTACATCGATCAATTTACAAAAAATAAGAGATAAATTTGGCATGTTATGGCAACTAAGAAACCACAAGAAAAAAAAAAAGAAAATTTGGAATGAAATTGTATTCTCTCTCCCATAATGAGCTTTTTAATATTATATTTTGAAATGGGTTTCAAATATTATAAAAAAAAGTTTAAAATAGGAGAAATAAGTGAGATTTTTGAAAATTTGAAAGTGTCAGGTAAAACCATAAGAAACCTTAGATGAGGTTTTTGAAATTATTCCTAGAATATTTCCATGCTAAAAACTTGATCCTAACACGAGATCAACTAATATTTACAACCCTAACTCTCTATTTACGAACCAAAGAAAATCAAACCCAAAAGTAAAATGGGCACCGAACAAAAAAAAAAAAAGGAAGAATGACTTTGCACAACTCCCAGAATAGGGGAATATACCTTATCTTCTATTTGGGTGGACGGAATATACTAATTCAGGTCGTTGGTTGGCAATAATATGTTACGTTAAGTAGGGCTCTCTGATGTTGATAAATGAGGCTGAGTGTCGGTCCGTCATAATTCCTGGACCAACAACGTGTCGGATGTGGACTGCATTTGCATTCCCTGCATCGGCGTTTCGGAGTTTGTCAAATCAGATAATTGTTTCTGATATCTGCCCGTCGCCCTAGGCCCAGCCCACGCTACTACTTTTCCCAAGACTCTGGACGCTTTTATTAAATACTATTAGAAAATTACTATATGATGATTTTTGGTTCTAGTGAGCACACGTGCTACTGTCACGTGTTCTGTGCACGCTTCAAACTTTCTTCACTGTACTGCATTTCACTCATCCATGACCAGCCAATTTTTTCCAGTTCGACACAAAATATCAAATATTTATATATATTTATAAGAAAAAAGTATGTGGTTTCCCTTTAATAAAAAATTTTAAGGCTTTTCATTTTAAATGTAACATTTTAACAATGTATTGTACGTGACGGTTGAAAAACATCTTTCATGCTGTGACCAATAGCAAATATTCACTCTCCATTGGCGTAGATTTTTTACTTTATTTACAAATTCTTAGGCGTATTGAATATTCTCGGTATTTTGTCGACTTAGTGAGCTCTTTTGCACCATATACTCTGTTTATACAAAATCCTTATGATCCATAGCTGCAGCAGTTATCCCTCAACTTACATTTTTGTTTAGAATTTTTTGAAAATTTTATCCGTGGATGCAAAAGCATCGGTCCGATTCGATGGTAGTTCAATTTCCTCCGAATTTTTCATTAAATCTCTTTAGGTTCCACCATTTTCCTTAGTGTAGAGTAGGTATAGATTTAGTATAAAAATTATCGTATCCGGACAGCACAATAATGTTTGCATCCTTCGGATCTCAATACTCGTTAATTGTTATGTACCAACTTTTGGGTATTCAATTTATTGGAACATGAAGGAAATGATTTCCGGACATAACATGCTAGGAGACAGAAGACAATGTGCTATCATCATTATATCAACTACGTAAAGGTTCGTTCGCTTTATCTTAGGCAATGCAAACATGATTGGTGGCGGAAACGGTGGAAAGTAATTTGGACTCAGTAATATTTCAACATTCACGTAGAATCAAATATAGAAGGAGGACCTTTTCTTTAATTAATATACTATAAATGAAATTCAGGCCTCTCGCTTCCTTCTTCGTACCATCCAATCACATGGAGGACTTATTTTCTTAATTTATATGTTAGACGGCCGGTATTGTTAGTAGCAAATAGTAGTTATTTTAGATCATCCATTACCATGAGATTGTTAATTATTTCTTCATAGCTTGCAATTACTTGTTCTCAAACACATTACAGCTGACCATTGCAACTATATTGGGGGAAAAAAAATCTTATGTGACAATTACAAAACACGAGCTATTTCTATTTTAAGAAGTTTATTGTCAAGAATCACAAATTTGTAGATAAAGAAAAAGAAAAATGGGTAAGGGGGGAGGGAAGATAATACTACTAGTATATAAGAAGGGAGCTCAAGCGAGAAATGTCAAATTCCAAACCTACTGCTTACGCTAAAAAGGCCAAAAAAAAAATCAGGCCGACAAGCGAAGAAAAGTGTAGTACGAAACATGCAAATAGCAAAAGCCGCCGGCTGTCTAAGCTGAGGTGCGATTTCACCGTGTTGCTCTGCAATTATAAGGCCGACACACGCAGCTCAAGTAGATATTTCTCAACATAAGCCAGGTTTTTAGTTTAATAAACACCCTCAGTTATGATTAAAGATTACTAGCCCAAGTAAACCCCTTCATCAAATTTTGTTTTCCGAGTTCCCGAGTCATTATCACATCTCTTATTAATTCCGTTGCTTTATTTATTTAGCTACTCTCTTCGTTCCACTTTGATAGTGCTGATTTTTTTTCACACAATTTAATAAAAAAGTAATTAATTTTGTTAGAACAATTAATTAAGGTAACTATTTTTCTAAAATACCCTCACATTAATTAGAGTATAACTTTATGGGAACTTGAATTGATGGTAAAAAAAAAAAAATCAACTAGAGTACAACTTTATGGAACTTGAATTGATAGTAAAAAAAGAATCAACTCTCATTAAATAGAGTAGATTTATAGTAATAATAACTTACATTGAATAAGGGTATTTCAGAAAAATTAAAATACAATCACATTCTTCAATTGAAAAGTGGATTATAATTTGGGACAGACGAAAAAGAAAAATAGGACTATTAAAGTGGGACGGAGGGGAGGATTTTTGTTTGAATGAAGATAAACAGAACAATAATCATATTCAAAACCAACCAACCAGCGAACGCTGTCGATGACCTGGAACTCCAATCTTCACCCCCATTGGTCCAAAGGTGGATCCCACCGCCACCCAAATCCATACATCAGCTGACGTCGTCACCCACTCATGATTGCCCACAGCTAATAGACCCCGGACTCCAAAGTCACCTTTGATTGCATTTCAGTAAAATTATTCAAGTCCGGGGGTCCCCCGTCCTCCCTATATAAGCGTCTCTCCATGCCTTATCATCCCATTTGCTGCTGTTAATCGTTCGGATATCGGAGAGGCGAATTAAATCGTTGATAGTATCCATACATTTTAAAAGATTTTATATCAAATTCGCCGGCAATTCAGGAGAATTGGCTTAGGGTTTGGTACCGATCGAGGATATATTTGTTCGTGATTATTCGGAAGTTTATTAAAATGGATAACTCGGGAAAAAGCCAATCGATGAACGATCGGAAGATGAACGATGCAGAGGATCGCACCGATCGATCCAATGGCGGCAGCGGTTGTTCCGATGATTCGACATCAACCCTTAATGCTTCGTCTAGTGTATTGCGGCCGAGTTCTTCGATTTCGCGAGGTTCGGAGGTGACGACGGAGATCTCGGCGGAGGAGGGCGGGAATTTACTGCTCCAGCAAAGCGATAGAGTCGATAATCTTGTGCAGTGGCTTCGCGCGCTAGATGTGCAGGTTATCGGTGCTTGTCGCGCTGACGAGAGGCTGAAGCCGTTGCTCAAGCTGAATGCCTCCACCGGTGCGGCTGAAGATCGCTTGCTTGCTAAGTTGACCCAGGTACTTTTACAAAATATTCGTGTTAATAAGTTTTTGTGGTCTGATAATGATTAGTTTGCAAAGATTTAATGCTACCTTGCATTTGATTACTCAAAATTTCGCTGGTTCTGGTAATCTAGTTTCATTGATTACTAGTTTTTGCTGGGATTTTGTTCGCTCATGGTTTTTAATGTTCTCTTTGGAAGATAAATTCCAATTCCCAATTTTCTTTCTTCTGATATGTTAGCCTAGTTTTGCTGGTTTTTGGTTCTTTAGGCTTTCATTCATTTTCAGTTGATAAGGGGAGAAACTTGTTTAGCTTGATGATCAGCACGACCAGGAAGAAGTATTTGCATTATGATTTCCGGATAAATGACTTAAATACCCAATATAACCGGTCTTAGTGAGAAGTTGTGGATTTGAAACACTCTTTGAATGGAACTGGAAGTTTGGTGATGTCATCTTTAGATTGCTCGATTTGTAATATGCTGTGCCTGTTGTCAATGATGCTTCCAGTTTAATAATGCTTTAACTTCATCATTTCAGCATGAATAGAGGAACAAAATTTGCATAATTATTTGTGGGTAAGCGATTTAGGTACCCAAAAGAGCCTAGTATAGTGACAAGTCTTGGATTTGGAGTTACTCTTTGGAACTGACATTTTGGTGGTGTCAGATTGATAGTGCCCAGGTTATAATATGCTGTTATGCTTGATGCTTGTAGTTTTGTGTAATTATGCTTTAACTTTGTTGTTTCATTAACACAGCCTTATTATGTTCATATTACAGCATTTTGAGCCATCAGAGGTTGGCATGCTAGCAAGGTGCTTGTGTGCCCCCCTTGTTTCTGTTCGCGTTGGAAGGATCAACAAGATAGGGAGCCTTTTTTGTCCAACTGCTACAAGGTAGTGGCGATTTTTACACTCCCAGATGGATTCTAGTGATGTGTGCTATGTGATTGCTAAGCTTCATTTTTGCTTGTGCTAGTTATGTTTTAGCGTCTAGGTACAAGTTGACCAATTAAACTTTTGAAAATCTTGTTAATTTCAATTTGCTGTTATAACCAGGTAAAGTTCATAACATATACTTTTGTTTTGTCCAGTATCATTGAGATGATGAATAGGATATCTTGCTCTCTTCTAAATGAGATCAGGACCTTTCTATTAAAGATGATAAGAGATTCTGGTTTGTGGTATTAGGGATGGGAGTAGAATTCCCATTTTACAAGTTTGAGTGGGTTTAGTTTGCTATTGTGGCTACTTTTCAGGGTATGATCTATAGCACTAGATGGTTGGGTTTCTGCACTCTGAAATGTTCAAGGTGTGATACGTGAAATTTTGGGTTGAAAGAAATTAAGAGTGGTGTTAATGTGTTGCGTCTTTATCTTTTCTGGAGTTCATCTTGTAGAAGTTTTTTAATTGAAGTTCTGATTAATGCATGGGCCTTGAAAACAGATAGCATAACTTTCTGTTTTCGGTGTCATATTATTAGCTTCCCCACGAGGTCCATTGGTCTGATGCTTTTACTCGTTACTAGCTTTTATCTGACTTTTTGGTGGTGATCTTGACAATTTTAGCATTCCTTTTAAGTTTTTAATATACTTTCTTTGGCTGTTCTCTAGTATCTACTCCTGCTGGAGGATATAAAGTGTAATGGTGCTGATACCCTTTTTCTGACTTGTCATTTTGTCCGCTTACCTGTTGAATGTTCTTGTTTAAATCTATCATTGTTTCATATTGCTTGAATTTATCATACTGCTGAATTTTCTTGTTTGAATTTAACAATTTAGGATTTAGTGTGCTGTCCTTTCAGTTGAATTCTAACGAGAACTGCCTGATTTTGTTTTGTATGTATTTAGATGCCTGTGTTGTACTTTCTTGGGCTTCCATAGGAATAAACTTTTCTAGGAAAACTGTCATTATTCTGTCCCTAAACTTGTTTAGGGTTTATATTTTGAGTGTCTTGTACATGAATTGCAGACGCATCTTAATCATCACTTGATCGGTACTTCATGCTGGATTCTATCTTAGACTACCCATCTTGATATGAGACTGTTCATAGCTAGGAGGTGCATTTTGACGTGTGACGACACCATGGAGGTTGGTGTTTTGAATATTTTCTATTACATGGGTTTGGAATGGAGGGGGTAGATCCTTTCCTTTTAATTTGATAAATTTTTGTTGTTGGGTGCGTGAGGTCATTGTTATCATAGTGTTTAAGTTGTCTGACTGTGGACTATTTATGCTGATGTCTTTATGCATGAGTTTTTTTTTTAAATCTTTCTAACATCACTCTTTGGTATGATTGCCATACATCCAAATGCTCATGGAATAATTATCTGCCATTTTTTTGTGGACCGTGTTGCTCTATGCCTGTCCCAAAATTTAGTTGATGTTAGTATTGGTTAAACTGACTTTCCTTTTTGTATAAAGGAATTACCTGTCATGGATAATTGTACTCTGGTGGGTGACTTGAGTGAATGTAGTGTTGGAAGCTGTTTTTTAGAATTATTAATGGTGTAGATGTTCATCCTTCCAAATAAATATATCTTTTGACTTGTAGGGAAAGTGGACGTATACTATTATGATCTCTGAATTAAGAAGAAGTAAAGGTAGCTTCATGCTCCTATATTGTGTATTTATCTTGGGCAATTTGATTTTCTTGATCAATTCTATTTGCTAGTCTCTCTGAGTTAGTATGATTATTTTCTTGTTCTATATATGCATTGCTATCTATTATCAATGCAAAATTAAAATGCCTCTGCAAGGATATAGGATCAAGTTCTTTAGCTGAAGACATTGGTTTCTATTTGTTTTATACTGTTCATTTATCTTAACCCTAGGTTAAATCTACTTAGCAGTTTTCCTGCCAATGCATGCTGGCAACTATTTTACCAATTTCAGTTGGACAATGGTGGCTAAGTGTCATAATCTTGTCCATTAATTGTTCAGCCTAGCAATTTAGGTGCTGATTGCTTTAGGGATTTCAGTGAAAAAAAGAATGGTAGTAATATTTAGGATCACGATTATGCAGCTCATCATCTCCTGGAAAATTATAATTTGTGGGAATTATTTCATTTTTTACTACTAGAACTATTAATGGTAATTTGATTCTTATCCACGTGTGAGGTCGATGCAAACATCATTTCCTGGTGTTTATGGTTTTTTTTTTTACTATATTGGCACACAAATCAGGCTGCTCTACCAAATTGAAGTTTGGTCCCTCCCAATTGATTCTTTGCCAAATGGAATTAGGATTTGAACAAGGAAGAGAGATTATGTAGCTGAGTCTAGGTGGCAGAACACACAGATGTAAATTTATATTTGTATTTATGTCTCACACTCTTATAGTGCATCCACGTGTATATACATAAATGTGTGCGTGTCAGTGAGGGAATCTAGAGCTGTGCATTGATTGATCCGTAGGGAGATCTTCTATGATAGCTTTTTTTTTTTTAAAAAAAAAATATATATATGTATAAGTTGTGAAGTCAGGTCTATTCTGCTAGGTTACTTCGGGGGAGTTGTATTTTTTCTGTTTACTGAACTACAGCATTTCTTTTTGCCATTTAGGGGAAATTTGAATCTCACACTTTTGCCAACGTCTGACTTGCGCATCTCATTTATTGGAGATGATGGTTTGCTAGAGCGACTTGTAACCTTGACATCTGAGACTCAGTGTTCTGCTGTGGAAATTGAAGAGATCTTAGCTGATAAGTCTGGACGTTCTTTCTGTGTAAAGATCCCCAGTGATGAGATCTTTTACTTTTGGTGTTCTGAAAAGTCTAGGCTTCTGGGGATTGAATTGCTCAGAAAGGTTGGTGTTCTTAGCACAAATTAAACATGCATTCATTAGCATCAGTACTAATTAGATTTGTTCTTATCCTCGTATAGATGAAGGATCTGTTGAAAAGAAAACCTTGTCTGGCTGAGTTAACTGGAATTAGCGAATCACGCCTGGAGAGTTTTGCAATTCATCTTCGAGCTTATCTGGTTGGACCAACGTTGACTAATGCTTGTGGAATTCCTGCTGTTTCGTTAACCTCATCTCTAGATACCTCAGTTGAAACTTCTGAACTTAATGTTCAATCGCTGGTAGGATCTTCAAAGCCGTCTCGTTCCAGGCAGAGTTTAGGTCAAGGATCAAAAACCTGCCCACTCTATCAGGGTAGTCTCAGCCCTAGGCCTAGTTCCTTTAAAGAAGGTGTAGCAAGGAACCTAGCGTCCTTGAGAAGTGTTTCCAGGGAAAGGTTGCGGCGACGTGGTGACAGCTATTTATCATGCATTGACAATCTAGCTGCGATGCCATCTGCCAGTGGCCCAATTGCTTCTAGTTTAAACCACGCTGAGGATAAACTTGAAGAAGCAACTGAAGCTAGTCTATTCCCTCCATCCACTCCTCTGGAGTCAGTACCTCTTCGTGAGGATAATGTTCTTGGCTCGTCAAACCAAGTTTCTTCCATGGGTTCTTCTCTTTCCTCTCCTCTTTATTGCTGGTGCCCTCCTGTTGCATCAACTCGGCAATGTGCCCCACAAAGTTTACAGTGTTCTACAACATCATCTGACTTGGTGTCTCTACCAACTTTGTTACAAGTTACTAGGTCATCTGGCCTTTTGGCATCGAAGCCACCTCTTAACCTGGCAGATGTTGTTCCTTTAGATTTCCCCCCTCTTCTGCCAGAGCCGTTGGTTAGGTTGCCATTGTCTATTCCTGCTTCGCAGCAGATCCCTACCTTTACACCCTTGATGTGTGACCCGATCGTTCACATTCCTGTAATTGATGTGTGTTCCTCTGGCCAAGGTTATCTAGTAAGTGCTGGCCCTGCTATTTCTACTGCTATTCCACCAATGTGTCCAAATCTGGCGAGTCCACTCGTTCCTGAAGCAGATTCTATGGTGGAAAAGAGTGCAAGGGAGACGCTCCGCTTGCTTATTAACAGTTCTAATCAGCCCAACCCGTCATTGATGGGTGTGTTGCCTTCGGTTTTGACGGATGGTAATCAGATGGAAAACATTCTCTCAGTTGGGAGCAGGGGTCTTTACAGCGGAACAAGGGACATTGATGCAATTACAAGTAGCGTGGCAGCTATAGGCTTTGTGTCGTCATCTGATAGATTTGTCCTTAAAAGATGCATTGACAGAGATAACCTGGAGGAGGAAATGGAGAAAGCAGATGGCTCTTGTGGGTCCAGTTCTGATGAAGGTTTTCCCAGGTCTAGGGACGGGAGATTCGATTGATTCGCTTCTGCTCATTTCTTTCTTTATTTTTTAAAATTTTTTTTGTCAGAGATGATGTAGATTCAGTCTTGAGATGGAACTGTAGATATGTTGCTGTAACTAGTTTTGAATTCCTGATCTGCCTTTGAAACTGTATGATAGCGAATTTTTTTCCGTTTTTTTAAATTTTGGGAATAATTGGGATTACGTGGCAAAATCCTATAGACGATTCCTATAATTTTTTTGTTATGGGGCGGGACTGGACCCAGATTACAGAGAAAGATCTGGATAATTTTGGACGTCTCAATGACATTGAACTTTGTGCCCAAATATTATAGTAAGGCTTAATAGAACAATTTGCTTTAAAAAGAAGGATTAATTTTTTTATAATGATAGTAGAAAGAAGGATTGATCCTTTTTATAATGATAGCGTATGTATTGTTAATTTTGATAATTTTGATTGAATGATAATTGTACAAAATTTTAATTTAAAGTTTTAATTTTCACACACGTGTCATAGGTAGATGTAACAATATCAAGTGTACCTTACTAGTTGGCTTATAGATTATCTCATAAGTTGGTTGATAATTAAACAGTATCAAGTGTACCTTACTAGTTGGCTTATAGATTATCTCATAAGTTGGTTGATAATTAATTAAAGGGATAAATTCAGATACCTCCCCTGAGGTTTCTGATAGTCTCGCTCTCCTTCCTTGTGATTTTAAAAATATCACAAACTTTTCCTGTCAGAATTTATGTTCCATTTCTTACATCATGTCCAAAAAGACTTAAATACCTTCACAAGTCAGCTAATACTTCGTGATTATCAGGATAAATACATTCCAACTCACGTAATTACTTTTTTCTATGCTATATTTAATCTCCCTTTTATATGTTTACATAATCAAATAACTAACGCTTAACATGATGTACATTTTTTTAACACTTAATCGTTCCAAATTTATGCGTACCATTACACTACCTTTTATAGATATACATAATCAACTAACATCTAATATAATATATATATTTGTAAACTGATTGTACCTCATAGATCACCTCGTATAAGGTGTTTACAGGCAAATTAGTATTAGTCATATAGATAAAATTACATATCCACTGCAGCTTGTAAGGAAATGCACAAGTGGGTCAAAGAAATGTATACATACCATTGCACTATGCGTATTACTGCGATGACTAATTGCAATATGCATATGAACAAATAACTGCATGTTCAACAATTTCTATGCATCGTACTTGGTCGATAATATGGTATACATTATTTCAACTAGATTGTACATTCACTAAATATTTATTTACATGCTACTTATTCAAGTAAACTATCTCTCTACTAAATATTTAATGCACTCTTATAAGCACTAATGGTTAATTTAATATGCAATTGGAACAAATAACCATCTAGTAAAAACTTTTGATATAATATTATTGATAAATAACATATTGTATCTGAAATTATTCCTTTTTTCTAATTTATTTTTGGTTTCTATTAGTTTTCATTATTTCACTAATATAACTTGTACACTTACCTCTGGGGCATTTATGAAAACAAAAATTTTCTTCTTTTCTGAAAACACTTTTTTATGTTCACTTTCGATATCATGGACTTGTTACAAAATCCTAAATCTCAGGAGAGGTTTGTGATATTTTTTGAAACCACAGGGGAGGAGAGTGAGACTGTGAAATTATCCCTTAATTAAAACTTGTCTCATAGATTTAGTTGGAAAAGTGGGTTAAGTCAAAGTCTATGTTTTCAGACTCGGATCGGGTATAGACTTGGTCGAATTCAGGGATTATGGGTCAATGGGTTGAACCGGATTCGATCGGAGTTGAATCCGATGATATCATAAATAAAAATTATTTAAAAATTAAAATATTGTATATAAAATACTTAAAAGTATGTGAATATTAAAAAAGGTATATTCATATATATTTGATGTTTGAAATATATTTAACAAGAAAATATTAACAAGTTTATATTATTGAATGAACATTAACAAGTTTAGAATTAAAATTATGGATTTGATTGAAAAATAACATCAAATTTTAGGACAACATTTATAAAGTATGAAATATTTGAGGTATATTAATAAGTTTTAACAATTTAGGGGTCAAAACATAATATTGAAAAAATTTGACCTTTTTTAAAAAATGCTCTAGTTCAACCTGTTTTTTCGGTCAAACCCAGGTTTTTACTGGATTTTCAGTCTTCCGATTTTGAAGAACAACTTAGAGCGAACACTTGGTCGGTTTTCGATTCGATCGGTTGGACCGGCCGATCCAATCCGAGTTTAAAAACACAGGTCAAAGTCTGATTTGTATTTATAGTCAACCTCTCAATCCAGGCATGTATAGCTACGAGGTCTGGTTGGTTGTGTATCATTTAAAGGTCAAAATTTGGAAAATTTTGATTTTCAAAAATTCAATGGGTTAAATTGTATTGTACAACTTAGTGAAATAGTGTGGTACAATTTTGGTCACTAGATGTTTGAAAATCAGGTTTACTCAAAGTGTAAGGTTCACCTGAATTGGTCAATAACATATGCCAGCATCTGAGTGAGTTTGAGAGCCTTCCCCCGGTGAGCAATTCTTTTCTATCGATTCACCCGTGTCTCCGAGGATTTGGTTCTCTGTCTAGATTGCAATTCTTATCTGAAATTTTTATATTTTTGTTGAACATATTTTTCAATTATCTTTTTAGTTTACATATATTGAATTAATACACTACACATTTCTAAAAAAATTAAGAAAATAGCAATTCAAACAGGATAATGTACAGGTGCTTATGAAAGGTTGGCGCTCAATCATTCAGATTCCCAGCTTCTTTGAGGCGTATGTGTCTGTAGCCAAAACATTCGGCCTCAAATTGGTCAGCGTTAATTTCCTCCTTCTATTCAGGAATCCGAACCCCCCCTCTCCCTTTCCTGCAGATCGAAGGTGCTCACCTCCTGTCACTTCATGTGATCCATTGACGTAATTGATGGATTGGTTGGTTTGTGTTTAAGAAGAAGTGGTCTACAACCAATGCTTGCACGGGACAATCAATTAGGCCTCCTCCCGTCGATTTTCCAACTGACTAAAAGTGTTATCTGGGATATGATCCTGCCAATAAGTCATACAATTAGTTGCTGAAATTAAGGAATATCATATTCAACAAGCATTTTGCTCGTGATCACACTATTGAGTTTTAGTTACGATTTTCAACCATTCGAGATGCTTACCCTAGGCCGTGATGTGATTCTTTGTGGAGGAAACTAGCCGCTGTTGAATCTATGGTGATTATAATTAAACTTATAGCCTTTCAACTATTGGGTTCTTGAATTGGATGATGAATAATTGAAAGGGCCCATAGTGGGGCAAAAACGGAAACAACCATTCGTGAATGTTCATGGTCAAAATTTGGTCCAAAAAAATGTAAATTTTAGATTATATTTTGTATATTATTTTCACATCATATGAGGAATTCACAAAATTTTGTTCTATAGTTACGCATTGTTGAAAGTCAATTATACCATGTGCAATGCAAATTACATCTTATGAAAAATACACAAAATCGGCCCGAACGATCTTTTGACAACTGTTCGGCTTTGTCGAAATGGCCCACCACTAATACTCTTTATCTTTTGATCTCAACAGGGAACAGTTTAGATTGATTACGCCCCCCAAAACACACTTAGGATTTTCCGTGACATGTTTTCTATATCAATCTAATGCTACCTATAATATTGTACCAAGTGTCCTGTTATTATTTACACTTGTGTTAAACCAAACCAAGTTGAATTATTAGAAAATTAAAGTGTAAATAATAACAAGACACTTGGTGCAATACTATAGGTGGCATTGGATTGGCATAAAAAAACATGTCACCGAGGATTTCAAGTGCCCAAAACATCCCACAATTTTTTGGTTTGTACCTTGTACAACTCTCAAGACGCCTTGCTCTGTCATGTTGAGATGGCCCGGAAACTATTGCATTATTAGGTGACGAAGGTGGTGACTCCTGGAGCACGCATACAGTTTCCTTGCCCATTTGTTCTGGTTTTGGAGGTTTAGCCCCACACATGTTCGTCGTCCCCATTGAAAACCTCCCTACTGGAGATGAGATATTATCCGACATCGAATCTTACAACGTGTCTGACTCCTACCTGGGACATATTTCATACGATTATTACAAAAACAGGTTTGAGAAGTTCCCAGGTTGGCGACCTCTTTCGCTTGATGAACACTGATACTTTTGTGGGTCATTTTAAGGTAACTCGTGCTCAGGAAAATTGGCACCGATGGAGGATTTGTTTTGCCGGAATTTAAAACCAGTTTTTGTTGTGTATCTTATGTACATAGTGTCTAAGGCACCATTTGGATTGAAGGAAAGGAAAAGACGCTAGTGATAAAGAAGGTAATGAGATTAAAGGAAAGCAAACCTCATCTATCTTGTTAGGATTAAACTAGAGGTGCTTGAACTGTGCAAAGCACAGTTTGGGCCCCCTAGAAATTTAGTCGAATGCGGATAAGGGGCAGAGACGGTCATTCTGATGACCGTCCCAGAACAGTCAACGACCAGATTTTGGCAAAAAAAAATGTGCGATCCAAATTACAAGTTATACATCGATTTTTACAACGTGTGTGGGGCCCCTAAATTTGTGTACTAAAGTTACACGTTGTGCAAACAGTTACGCCGTGTGCAATCAAAGTTATGCGCTATGTAAAATGACCAAAATGCCCGCTGTCCATCGAATGCATAGCATCAAATTATTTTGACACATGATGAATGAATAGAAATATAGGAGAAAAATTGAGTATCAAAGCAATTAAATTTGACAAATATTATTTGAACTCTCGTTTTTGTTAATCATACTTCAGCTATTATTTTTATCGTATAGTTTTTGTTTATTGTTGGAACACAATTACCACAATATGGAGTATGAATAAAATTTCTCTCAAAATGTGTTGTGAAGAGAAATTCCATCTATTAAGTCAATCTCTCTATTTATTGTGATTCGAATAAAGATTTTTGAACAACTATTATGATGATACTAAAAAAGGAGAGAAACTTAATACATTATAAGTGCATTGGTGTATTAATAGTAGTATAGTTTTAGTTAAAACTAAGTCAAAAGCAGTCATAATACTTTTAGTACTTTAATAATGAAAAAAAGTTTAGAAAGCAACTAAAACATGGCACAATCTTCAACATCAATATAACTTACTATAAACTTTCATTTTTTTTTTCTTTTGATAGAAGAATCCAATTCATCTATTTAAATTTTGCCTAAAAGTGACAACATTATCCTGCAACTCCTGAATATAAATAGCAAGGTTAGATAAAAATATGAATTGCCATTTTTCCCGGTGTACATATACAAATTAGAATTGAACTATTTTTTTTATTGCAAAAACATCTTCCTAATCAAAATTGAAATTTTTAACAATTTTTTGTCAAGTCGCACTCTAGGCCGAAAGCCTCAATTGTGACTTCCACCACCGATTGCAATCCTTGTATATCAACCCAATTCATACTACAACACTTGAGTAATTAAAAAACAAACAAAAATTAACTTTAGTTTAAATATATACAAAATCTTATTGGATCCTTCAATTAAATTTAATAGGCCATAAAGTAATTGCAAAAAGAAAGAAATGGAGAAAAACGGAGGTACAAGAATGCCTAACTAGATTTATCTTGGTGGAAACATCACATGATATATTTTTCTCCTAAACAAATACACAAAATTATAGATAATTACAAAATGTAACCAAAAAAACAAAGAAAAGGAGACAAAATGTGAAGTAAGAAATCAAATCATAGGAGAAGAAAATAAAAGAATGAATTTTTATTCTATTATTCATAGAAAATGATCATTGGTATAAAATGAATTCTAATTTTTTTTACATATTTTAATATTTTACCTTTTATCCATGAAGAACTTCCAAAAAAACATCATCCTATAAATTTAACAAACAAATGCCAATTGACTATAACATTATGATAAAAAAAATAGAGCAAACATGAGAGATTAGAGATGAAGAAAAAATGAAGAAAAGAAAATGTAAAATGGGATAAAAAAATAATAAATAATTTTTTTGTTAAGTAGTTATCATCTTGACAAAAAAAAAAGGAACATGGCAACAATCTTAGTTAGATTAGTTTTAAAAAATAAAAAAGTGAGGGATGACAGTAGTTACTGCAAGAAGAAAAAGAAGAGATGGAGTTAATTTTCTCAAGGAGAAAAAATATTTTAATACTTTAGCCCAATTGAATCAAAAAAGGAAAGGAAAAATTTAGGTAAAATAATCAAATGTCCACTTGTCAAAAATATATACAATACATGTGTCAAAAAGATGGTTAACTACAGTCTGCAAGAAGAAAAAGAAGAGGAAGAGATGGAGTTGATTTTCTCAAGGAGAAAAAATATTTTAATCCTTTAGCCCAATTGAATCAAAAAAGGAAAGAAAAAATTTAGATAAAATAATCAAAGGTCCACTTGTCAAAAATATATACAATATATATGTCAAAAAGATGGTTAGCTACAGTAACTTGGCTTTCTTTTTATATACAAGGTAGATATGAAAGGAAAAGAAAGGAAACATTGAAAATATTATTTAGATTAGAGAAGGGCGGTATCTTTGACAACAAAAAAAAAAAAAACATATCAATTATGTTTTTATCCATAATTTAAGAGTAATTTTTTTTGATAACTGGGAGGTCTTAAGTTAAATATCTCCCATTTATAATTTCTGTCACCTTACCATCTAATTAGGGATGTAATCGAGCCGAGTCGAGCTCGAGTATCACTATACTCGAGCTCGACTCGACTCATACACACAGAGGCTCGAGCTCGACTCGAGCTCGATCGAGCCAAGAAAATCGATACTCGAAGATCGACTCGAAGAATTTCCTCAGGCTCGAGACTCGACTCGATAAGGCTCGATCTTTAATCGAGCCTTATCAAGTCGAGCCTTATCAAGTTTTTTGACTCGATTTGACGAAAAAAACAGAGCAAAGCTGATGTTTTGGGAAGATTCAAAGGCAAGTAAGTAGCTATCAGCTGGAGTAAATGAGGCATAAAATCCATGATTCATCAATACAAATACAACTAAAAGTATCCACATTCTACCTCCCACAGTTAGCATCTTTAACACCCCTAAAAATCAGATTCACCACAAAGAAGAATAGAGAAGAAAAAAGGGAAATTCCCACTTGCTGGATTGCTTGACATGAAACTTTCAAATTCAGCAATTACCCACCAACGGTAGGTGCCCACAAGAGCAGAAAATATGGATGATTCTAATTCCTCGGATCATAGTTCCTAAGTGTGCTGCAAAAGTACCCAAACTAACCAAAATTCCCCACAAAATTTCAAAACTCAGCAAAACATGAGCTGAGCCACCAAATTGAGAGACAAACAATTATCTCAAACAGCCACAATATCCCAACTACCACAAGCTCAATTCAGAAACCAATGCCAAGATCTATCCAGAAATTCCTTTTTCCCACAAATATCACTAATTACTAACTAAAGAAAGCTGCTTTAAACAAGAACATGTCAGAAAAATATGTTCCTGGTTCAGAAATGGACCATAGTCCAGCAGAATTACAAGTGTTTGGACAGGATATAGAAGAATGAAGTTGAAAATTCTTGTCACTAACCTGACCCAGCAAAGATGACCTCAATACCACCATTAAAATGCAATCCCAGAGGCTGGAGCCTTTTACAGCAAATTGCAACAGCTCTTTCCAGGCTGTCATTTTAAACAGAGGAAAGAGCAAAAGAATTGAACCCACAAGCAAAACCTCTGAACCTTATACCACACACGACACACTCAAAAAACAAGTTTTCTAGACATTTATCCTACACATTAACATGTCATTAACCAGCGGCCAGCCTGCTCACACAATAGTCATACATTCGGCAAATGAAAGAAAAAGGCTTTAAAATATAAACATACTCCACAATACATAATAAGTTACGTCTCATAAATTAACAAGGTTCAAATAATGAGCTAATCTAGATTTAGAAACATAAATCTTCAAAGCTTTGGCAAGTCGAATTGTTTGATTGTCTTGGCTTCCTACAAAAAGCATAGAGGTAAAAACACAAAAAAAGTTACATAACTTCCCAAAAGAATAAATTAACTTATACTCAATAACTCAAATATAGAAGTTTGGTAGTAAAACAATAAAGCTGACCTTCATCTTCTTTTTGATGCCGTGAAGATTCCTACACCAATCTCCTGCGCACATCAATACTTGAACTGTCTCGGGGTGAAGTGCTGCTCGATAGGTGTCAATTACTCTAGTTCCGGCACTAAAAGTGGCCTCCGATGCAACTGTAGTTATCGGAATGGCCAATATATCGCTAGCCATTCGAGAAAGTACTGGATATGAGATTCGATTTATTTTCCACCACCCCAAACAATCAAATTCATCGAGATCTTCTCCAATCTTTTGGCGAGGTTTGTCTAAATAATCAACCAATTCTGACTTATGAGGTTCGCTTGTCTCGACTTCATCACAATATTGATCAAAATCACCCCATCTAGTCTTCTTGGTCGCATTTGTTCCTTGCCTTTGGGAAGAGCTAGAAGCCATTGGCCCTCCTGTTGGATTCGCCGCTAGAGCAACATACTCATCATATAACTCAAATAGCACTCGGCGAATGGTGGAAATGTTATGAGAAGCCTCTGAAGGTAGATACATTTGAGGGTAGGTGAAGTCCACAACCCTCATTTTCTGTCTTGGATCTAAAATGGCAGCCACGGCCAATATCAAATTACATTCACCCCAATACTTGTCAAACTTAGTTTTCATCCTTCGAACCATGGCCCGAATGAAGGGGTCTTCATCATTGACTCGAGCATCCAGCACTTTTTTTTATCTTCACCAACTCTTGAAGGAAAAGATTGCTCGTAGGATAATCTGAACCAGAAATTATATGTGTGCACTCCCAAAATTTTTCCAAGACCGAACAAACCTTTTCAGCTTTTCTCCAATCCTCAGTAGATGGGCAAAAATCGTAACTTTGCTCTCTATCTTGGAAACGGGGAAAAACATCCTTAAATTTGATGGCACAATTCAGCATCTCAAATGTGGCATTCCATCTTGTCTTACAATCGTAAAGCAACTTTTTTCCTGGTATATGGAGTTGTTGCGCAATTTCAGCAAACATCAATGCACGCCCCTCTGATCGATTCACAAATTCCACGGAATCCCTAATGGCTTTGGTGATGTCCACAATCTCAGAAATGCCTACAAGGTTCAAGATGTGTGCACAGCATCGAACATGGAACAATTTTCCATCACAAAGAAGCTTTTTGGACCTGGAGATGTCATCTCTTAATATTCTAACAGCTACATCATTGTTCGAGGCATTATCAACTGATATGCTGTAAATTTTGTGCTCAATGCCCCACTCTTTTGCACTTTTAAAAATTGAAGATGCTATCTCAACTCCTCGGTGAGGCGGTGGTATATGTACAAAACTGAAGACTCGCTTTTGTAGTTTCCAATCAGAATCAATCCAATGCCCGGTGATGACCATGTACTCGATCTTTTGATTTTTCGACTTCCAAAGATCGGTTGTGATGCTCACTCTTTCCACATTTTTCAACTTGTTCCTCAACTTATTTTTTTCAAGCTCATATACTTGCATACAATCATTTTTTGCTGTTGCTCGAGAGATTTTCTTCCACTCTGGCACCGCTCGTTTCATCATAAGATTGAAGCCTTCTTCTTCTAATATGGTGAATGGATGCTCATGCATTAGCACCCAATGTGCAGCTGCCTCTCTAACTTTCTCCATGTCAAACTTTCCCAGAGTTGCCAAGACCCCTACTCAGAAGCTTGAGATTTTATTTAGTGTTGTCTCTGCGCAGTTTGATGTTAATCCTAGTCTCGAAGGACTTAAAACGGACTCACGTCATGCCCTGTATGCATCTTCTACAAGTCCAGTACCCTTAATAGCAAGCAACCCCATGTAACTTGTCACCATGGCATGACACTCTACAAGTGTAAAAGAACACCAGTCCATTTAGGTTTTAGGATTTAAGGTATAGAGTTTAGAGCTCAGGGTTTAAGGTCATGATGTCTGGATTCATGGTGACACCATGCCCTTGAATCATGGCATCCATATCTGCCAGGGCAAACCAAAAGTTCCAATCCCCCTGCTCTCTCCCCGTTCTTAAATCCCCACCCCTCTCCTGGTGGAATTAAAAAAAAAGGAGCAAATGATGAAAGCATGAAACAGCCATCCTAAAGATTTGCCACCATTTCTTATCATCTATATGTGCCATCATTTATCCAAAACCAAGGAACTCAGCCACGAACTAAGAGCTACCAGCAAAGAAGTCTATCAATACTGCAAACACTTAAGTTCATGAGCACGAGTACTACTTCAGCTGACACTGGCGCATAAACAGCTTTAGCAAATCCGATATCCAACCATACATCATGATATCTAATATCCAAACATAAGCAATAACACAGTACAATGCATGGTGAACGCAGACAAAATGTCTACCTTGGACCAGGGCCACGGCGCTTGACATCTAATATCCAAACATAGTACAATAACATAGCACAATAACATAGCACAATGACATCTTCCATTTCATCCTCTAACAAATGCCCTTCTGCTGCCGCTAGATATGCCTCTAACAGAATGAATGAATCTTTCTAACGGGTAAAAGGTGGAATTTTTCCCCAAGGCCTTAACTTTTAAAGGCTGCACACACCTAATCTAAACTACTACAACAGTTAGAGTTTGCAATTGGAAGCTCAGATTTCGTCCCCTTATCAATTCAGGATAACAAGTTTCCTAGTCGATCTTGGCCCATTTTAATGCCAGAGACACAGAGCCAAAAACAGAGGAGCACTTACCTAAGTGAGCCAGAGATGAGCAGTGATGAACCAGCGATGAACTAGTGAGATCTTGGTGCTTCGTCTTCGACACTCGGCAGCGATGAACCAGCACGGCAGGACACAGTCGACAGGAGACGTAGAGCGCGGCGGACTGGCGGAGGCCGGAGAGGCAGAGAGCAGCTTCAATTTGGGCCTTGGGACTTGGGACTTGTTAAGGCGATGGCGATGGCGATGGAGTCTCACAGATGCGGCGAGCAACGGCGTCGGCGACGAACGGCGTGAGGGTGTAGATCTAAATCAGTCAGAGAAGAAAGTGAATTTTTTTGCTGGTAAAGTGAATTTTTTTGCTAGGCTTTCTTCGAACAGAGAAGAAAGTCGCACAGTCGGCAGACTCGGCACAGAGAAGGAAGAAAGTCTTTCCTTCCTTTTTTTTGACATTTTTTCTTTTTAGTGTTTTTTACAATTATGTTATTACTTTTTTGCCATTATAGGATTTTATTATAAAGAAGGTAATATTGTAAATTCCATATAACTTATACCCATAATGATCATTTTATAATTATAATAAATATATATTATTTAAATGATAAATATTTTATTTAATTAATCATGGCTCGTCGAGCTACTCGACGAGCCACGAGCTCAGCATATACGGCTCGAAGCTCGACTCGATTAAGAGTCGAGCTACTCGAAACTCGACTCGAACTCGGTCAACCCGAGTTCGAGTCGAGTTGTTGACCGAGCTACTCGCGAGTAGCTCGGCTCACCAACAACCCTACATCTAATAACGTTGACACGAGGCATAGAGTGGATAGGTAATTAAATCGAATGTTTCTTATGTAAATTCTCCTTCCCTCTCTATGGAGAACTGTGTTAATAACAATTGTTGGGTGGGCTGCGGTGGGTGTTCATCTAAAGCAACTTAGTTTTGTTACACTTGTACGATGCCCAAGCCCAACCCCTTAACCAGAGTGGATTGAAATTTACAAGTATTTAATTTCTTATTATCAGCCTACTCCTTTTTGTTTCGGCGCCTAATTTAGCTCCAGAGAACATGTTACCCAACTAACTAACTGGCGTAGATGTAAATTTTTGGCTGTAATTGTGGATATGACACTTTGTTGACCAAATCAGTTGGTTAATTTTTTGAATCAATCTTATTATATATACTGACAATTTATACATTATTCACACATATGCAAGTAAAATTTGGGTTTCCCATTCAAATTAAGATTACGTATTATATATCTAACGGTGAAAATGTGTACACTGTATAGAAAATTGATCCTAATATTTTGCTGCCTTTGAAAAATCTCTAGTTGAAATGTTGAATGGTTCCAAGATGGCCATTTTCTCTTGTTAATGAGTCCAGCAATTGCAAAAGGCCAGTCTGAACTCAGCAATTCTTGGGATCGAATCATCTCCTATCTCCTGGTCCAAGGGGTGTGAGGAAAAAGCCCAAAAAACCTGTTGATCGGATCCGCATCCAATCCACACATTGCTGATATTCGATCCGCGGAGCTATAAACTAGTCGGTTATGTAGATCGGATGCGTAATGGATTTAAGATGCGTTTGGTTCTCCAGTAAATGAAATTAGAACTACACTCTGTAAAATGTTTTTGTTTCATGATATTCAAGTCAGTTCCCGTCCGTACGCCTAACTACGGCGCTCATCTCACCCAGCAACATAAGATTATCCATGGAATTTTGGAAGAACTTGGTTGAATGATTACCCCTTCAGTAGAGCAAATTTGCCGGGGGGCCCTTCATTGCCAACATCACCATCATCCGGCGACTCACGACTTCACCACTGTGGCGGTTTTCTGGAAGCATGGAGAGAGAACGACCTTTGTCGCAGAGTCAATTTTCAAGAAACGATGCGCATTAAGCATTTAAGTTTGTTATGGCTCAGGCTCAGCTCAACTTTAAACTGTATTAAGTTTATGGGCTTTGATTAACCCATCGTCATTTCTCCTCGTCTGGAGGGTTTGAACTTTGAAGCGACGTGGCTTTATGGGCCAAGTAGAATTTACTGGTTCATAGCATGCGCAAGCGTTAGTACGATGAGTATTTTACTTGTCACCAGACCAGCCAAAGCAATTTAGTGCTTTTAGCTCCAGTGCTGGTTTAACGGGACCACCGTGCTGGTTGGCCGGGTGTGGAAATCCTGGAGCTGGGCCACCATGCCCTGTCTAATGTCAACTTCGGATCAAGAAATCGAGGCAATCAATGGCCAACGACCAATCCCTCTTCGCCTGCAGGTGCTCCCTATCATCCTCGAGAGAGTCTAGGATGTTGAAAGCCAAACGTTTGGCAAACGAAAAAAGGTTTCTTGGTGACGAGGTTTTATCACCTGCCCTTTAGCTAGCGTTCACGCAGGACGATTATGGAGAGCAGTAGAGAGTGGGGCAATTGGTTGTAGTATTCATGGCAGGCATCTCTTTTCTTGTTCATTCCATCAATAAACACCCCCCTAACCAAAACAAAACAAAAAATCATCTCAAAAGGAAAAGGAAAAAAAAAAAAAAAGAAGTTGTGGATTTGTATGTCACAGACTCGCAGCTTCTTTCTTCTGTTCTTCCGATTAGCGGCGCGATAATTATCTAACAACGACATTAACCACTTAATGAATGAGTTGGTGGGAAGGAAGAGTGATGAAAGAAGAATTCCATTAGTCTTGTCAATGGACGAGAAAGGAGCTAGGAATGAGTACGTAGCCCCGAAACTTTAACGCCCTCGGTCAAATGCATCCTCGCCAAAGACAGAAATGATTGGAATAATGCCAGAAAAGTGAACTTTCCACCATAGATGTACAAGTGTCCACGTACTAAATTTTGAGAAGTCACGGAGCGGTTCGCTACTGGATAGATCAGATCCATTGAAGTGTCTGTCCATGTTGCAGTAAGATGCTGTGGTCCTTTCTCTTCTTTTCCTGTTAATTCTGTTCCATTTCAAGTGTTGTATGAAAAGTATTAGTATCAAGAACTAGAATACCATTAACCAAAAGTAGAGCTGCGGTCTGAACTGTAAATAGAAAGATTCAAAATAATAATAATCATAACATATATATATATATATATATATATATATATATATATATATATATATATATATATATATATATATATATATATGCCTTTCTATGCGGCTTTGGAAGATCCTGGGTGATACTACTGCGTAATCTCTTGACAAAATGCAAAGCCAATTGGACGGGGTGTAAACCAAATCGCCAAAAAGCCAAATTTTGGTGATAATGACATTACTTTCCCTCAGAACCTTTTTGCCTTTTTTTTTTTGTGGCCTTTTTTGCGCCTTTAATCTCGTACTCGCACAGCTGTCCATCCAGAAATGAGAAACCAAAGGATGGATCAGAACTTCAGAAAAAAGAAAAAGGAATGAATTGTCCAAACTTTTCTTGACATACTCCCCTGTGCTTGCACTGTTGCACGTGGGTGAGAAGCTCAAACTTCAAAGGCAAACATGTTTCAAACTGCATATGATGAATAATAGTTTAATTAGCTAAAGTTGAGATTCTACAAATTGGAGTTCTAATTTTTTTATTTTATTTTTTAAATCACATCCCTTGTTTATTAAAAAAATTTTATAAAAGAAATGCATTTTTTTTTTCCAGACGGAGGAGTATCCGGGTCACCGAGTAAATCGAACCCGACTAATTCTTTCGACCCGAGAGGAGAGATCCCGTCCCCTTGAACACGTTAACTTTGGGACTTAGATCCCTGATAAGAGAGATGGACAACGGTCGCTTAGGAGTTTTCTTGACCAAGCGAGCTAGCCAGAAGGGACTATAAAAGAAATGCATATGATGATGGATAAACAGACGTAAACTGTTTTAGTTTATAATAATGAGTGCTCTAGACAGGAACTACTCCTACGAATATACGTAGGGTTGGACAACTCTTTTTTTTTTTTTTCTGTGAAACAAAAAAAAAAGTCGGACAACCATCAGTAGAAGTACAGTGTTAGACCCACAAATTGCTCCGTTGTGTATCATTGTTGTGGCATAATAGCTCTTAGTCCTGGGCCGGGCATCAATTTTAATCTATTCTTAGTAGGAGTATTCAACTTGATAGCTGAAATAAGAATTAACAACATTAATTCTTTTTGAATTAAACTACAACCCCCTCCAACAAAAAATAATAATAATAATACCCCCCAAGAAAGAGACAATTTCATGGATAAATATTGCAAGCGGAAACTGGTCCCTCTTCACTGAATATATATATATATATATATATATGTCCTAATCATAGAGTAGTAGAGCACTATCACAGTCTAGAAAGGAGAATGTGGCCACAATCAGTAACTGGGGGGGCTTGGTGAGACGGGTGCTCGCGGGGGACGGGGGTTAGGGGATTGGACATCATCTCACATCGAAAGTTTGTGGGGTAATTACTCTGAATTTAAAATTTACTGTCGCACTTCCAATTACTAATTGATTTGATGGTGTTAGTTTGTGAACTCCACTTAAAATTGTGCTTTGTATCGGAATTTCGATTACCTCTGAGTTAATCTAATTTTGTTGTATTATTTTCAATAATTTCGATTGTTGAAAAAAAAAAGTAACTGTGGGGGCGTACTGCTAGTAGCAATAAATCTGCTCTGTACATAATAATAATTATTATTATTATTATCATCGTATAAATAAATAAATTATGGCGGCTTACGTTGGGGGAGCAATAATGTCAACTAAACTACAGTAACCGAAAGAAGAGCAGCAGCAGCAGTGTATGAGGGAGACATTAAAATATAAAGACACCAGATTTAGGCATAAAGCAAAGCTTCACTAACCAAAAAAAAAAAAAACCAAAGCTTCACTAATGTCTTAAAAAGTATGATGTGACCGCATAACATTTTTTTTTATCCCCACATCAACGACTATATATAGGTAATTTTAAAAGTAAGGATGCTTGAAAGGATAAAACAACAGATGATTTGTCAGAGTTTGAAAAGATATTTGGATTACGGTCGTGTGTATGTGAGGTGACCTGCGACTGACCGTTATTTCGTCAGGTTCGAAGATTAATAGGAACAACCCTTTCTTTAATTAATGGGATAATTTCATAAACCTTTCTAATAAAGTCTGTTTGGATTGTTAAATTATTTCAAATAATAATATTTCATTTGTATCATAAATATATTTTTCAATTCATCTTTTTATATTTTTTATTATTTTTTATTTCACATACATCACATCACAAAAAGTACAACAGTAATTATCTCAAATAATATTTCAAATAATACTCTAGTCAAACACACTCAATTTCATTGAATTCCCATGAGATTTGAAAAATTACACATACCTCCCTTGTGATTTAAAATGATAATTTTACCCTTAAATATTTTAAAGAAATTCCCTTATTTAGTATGTTTATATTTATAATGAGTTTTAAAATTACTTTTCATTACTTTTTCCATCTTATTCCTTTTTTTAAAAAAATTTCGCTAATAAAACTGTAGAACTACTACTATTGCTTCTAATTTCTACATAACCAAATATCGAACTAGTGATTTTTTTTACGAGTTAATTTTATATGTAATCCAACATTTTGATGATTTTTTTTCTATTTTTTGGTATTAAAATTAACAATAAATGAAAATAGGCCCAAAAGCACTATTAAATTATGATAATTTCACTGCTTAAAAATTTCATAAACTCTAAATGAATTATTTCAAGGGATAATTTCAACAACCTCCCTTGAGCTTTCAAACAACTTCACTCAGCTCCTCTTAGATTTAAGAAATTACAGTTACCTCCCATAGCATAGTAAAGTACCTAAAATGCCTTCACTTGGTAGAAAATTCTCAATTTAAAGCAATAGATTTACAAAATTCTATTTTTCTATCTCTTGTCTATTTTTGCTCATTTCTTTTCTAGTTAATATACTATACCCTTTTTATTATCTTCTATTTTACGGATATTAGCAAATTGAAATTGCAAAATTGACAGAGTGAGTAGATTATGTACCAAACTAGACAGAAATGAAGAGGCTCGCATTAATGGATAAATAAATAATGAAATTGATTATTGAAATAGAAAGAAGAACAAAAGATGTGGAATTAGTCATATTTTGCTTGTTGTCAAGAAATTTTTTTGTAGAATGCCAATAATTGCACGAGAATTTATTTTATTGGATGAGAAATTTTTTGTTATGATTTTATTGTGGAGGTAAAATTTATTCTCTACTTTTGAGGTATTCATATTTTTAAGGTCATAAGAGAGTTGTAATGGTAGTTTTATACTAGATGAACTTGTATTGAAAAGGTATTTGGGTATTGAGATTTAATTTTGGGGTATAAAATTGGTTGTCAATGGTATGTGTGTGTATTTTTTGTTTTTTTTTTATTACTACTATTAAAATTGAAATTTTGGAATCATATCTAAAATTTTGAAATTCCCTAATTCCCTAGTAATTTGGAGAATTTTGTACAAAACCCAAGTTTGATTCCCATTTAGAAATAGGGCCCATTCTGCCACTCGTTAAAAAAATTAATATATAATTATACGCATGTATATAATTATATATAATATATATCATAATCATAATATTTAATTATAATTATATATTTTATTGTAATATTAGTATAATTATAAAATATATTATTAATTATTATAATATATTTATAATAATAAATATAATTATAATTATTATATACACATATATAATATATTATAAAATTATATAATATAATTATTTAATTAAATATAATCATATTCATATAATATATATTGTAAATTTATTAATATTATATAATAATATGTTTATATTATTTATAAATATAGTTTATTAATAATATATAATAATTATTATATTTAATATAAATATACATTATAATTATATAATATATTAGTATAATTAATATATATCATATAATTATATAATTATATTATAATATTTGTATAATTGTATTTAATTATATCTAATATTTAATTTAATTAGTTACAAACTTATAATAATGATATTATTAGTTATCCGTATTATATAATGTATATTAGTATATGTAATATAATTGATATTATCACTTATATTAATAATTATACATGTTTACTAATAAAAATTGTTAATTAGTTATACTAGATTTACTAATATATTTAATTAGTGAAAATTTCTTATATCCCATTTCAAAAGAGCCAACGAGCCAAATATCAACTATAGTAATGATATACATTCCTGGTACTGAACCAAACAGTTGTATTGGAATAACTGACTCCATTCCAAACCCAAAATGAATGATCCCAAATCTGAATCCAATTCCAAATTGCGAACCAAACGCCACCTTAGATTTGGAGTTCATGGTTTGATGGTTGTTAGGAATTAGGTTTGTCGATTTGTACAAATTGTGGAAAAAAATGATTGAATATACTATATTTTTCTTTCTTACTTTTGTAGTAAAGGGCAATTTAGGGGTTTTTTTTAGAGAAAATCTAGTTTGTTGGACCAATATTGTTATATAAATAATAAAATAGGGAGATATATGTAATTTTTAAAACCTGAAGGAAGCTCTCTGCAATTATTAAAAACCTTAGGGGAGGTTTGCGAAATTATCCCTTATTCCAACACTTTCTTTTCTATTTTATAAATCTAAATCCATAATAAAATACCATGAAAAGTATCATATCATAGTAATAAAATTATTATTATAGTTATTTATCAAATAGTAGATTTTGACATGAAAAATTTGGCATATTTTCCTTATAATTATACTAAATAATCTTATAATTATATAGGAAAATAAATTAAAACTCATTACGCATGGACATTTTTGGGTACGCATTTAAAAATTTGATCAACTCAGTATTATTTTAAGATTTTGTTACTAAAACTATCAAATCAAGGAAGGTAAGTGTAATTTTCCAAATCTTAGGAGAGCTCAGTGAAATTGTTAGAAACCTTTCTGAAATTATCCCTTAATTAATTGCTAAAACTGTATTGGGCGGAAAATACATAATACTAGTGTATAGCTTTTGGTAATCCATTTCTTTATCAAACCACCTATGCTATGCAACCAAAAAAAAAAAAAAAAAGAAAGTCGCATACAGTGAAGGATAATAACTAGAAAACTATCAGACAAAGAGGTCTTCCAGACTAGGATAGGGAGCTATAATTATTAATTGTCAATGGTCTGGGCTCATTTTGTAATTTGTGGAGTAATAAAGTTGGGAAGATGGATGGGATTCCATGATCGAGATTAAGGAGCAGATGGGAGGTATAAATTCGTCTTTCTCTTGCTCTGTGGTGTCCCTTTGCTTGTTCTCCTCTGCGCTGATTACATTTCTGGTCCCCTTTTTTCACTTCACTTCACTTCACTTCTTCTTCTACTTCTTCCTCGCCCAAATTATTTCCTCTTCTTTTTAGGGTGGGGCAAACTACTTAGATTCCAATCACTCTTAACGGAGCACTAAGTAAATTTTTGTGGGCTAAGCCATTCATTTTTATTAAATTACTAGCATGCTATGGTACCTTGATGTGGGGAGAGAAAAAGACAGAGAAGAAACAGAAGGCTCCTGGTGTAATGGATCTTGGACGGAGAGTTGGAGACCCGGAATCGCCCCAGCAACGTTGCTCCGAAACACTAGTGCTACTACTACAGTATATTTATATTAGTGGACATGCTGAAAATCCCCAAGTCTGTGGCCTTGGTAATATCTTTCATTTCACGTTTTTTTCTGGGAGCGGTTCCCTAAAATCATACTCAAATCAAATACACACGGAGTGGAGTACTCTTTAGTCTGTTGCCTATGCAAAAGATAAATAGAAAAAGCTCTGCTCCGGTCAGCTAACAAGCTATTTCATCAAATTTGAGCATCATAAAATCCCTGTCCATCAACCAACGGATATGGGACTGGGGATCAAGTCTTGTCTCCTGTTACTGTGTTACTATATGTGATTTCTTAAAAATTCATATTAGCATGTAGTGTACCCATCTAATCGAATGGTGATTTAATACTCGTCGGTTCTCCAATTAATTTAGTTGGACCTTTGCTTTCCTATAATAGACTAGAAATAGGGGTAGAAGCAGGTGTTGTCGTTTGACCCAAAATTATTTTTTTTTAATTTCCTTGTCCAATAGCATGAGCAGTTCTTGTACCACTATCACAAGATGTTTTCTGAATGATAGTTTGGGTCTCAAATTCTCGATAGACGTATGTGTTTAGTGCTTGTGATGATTAAATTGTAGATTGTCTCACGAGGAAGAGGACAAGGGGCACAAACGGTTGCAGGTGCAATCGTTTCTGCAGGTTGTATTCATTTTTTACTGTGCGTAACTTTCATTGCACACGACGTGATTTTATACTCCCTCCGTCCCGTTTTGTTAGTCTTGATTTTTTTTTCACACAGATTAAGAAAATGTAATTAATTTGGTTGGAAACATAAATTTAGATTAATAATTTCTTAAAATACCCTTATGCTAATCAATGTATTCAATGTATTGGAAAAACTCAATGTATTCAATGTATTTAATAAGGGTATTTTAGACAATTTGAAAGATTACTACATTTCTTAATGGGAAAGTGGACTACAATTTGGAACGGACGAAAAAGGAAAACAAGACTAACAAAGTGGGACGGAGGGAGTAACATTTTTTTATAAATCCCACATATGACGTGAAAATCGACTTACAAAACGTGATTTGAGTCGTACAAAATTTTTTGACCAAATCATGGCCGTCAACTGACAACCGTTACTGCCCCATTTCCCACGAGGAAATATGCTGAAATGGAGCAAGAATGCAGGCCTAGTACGATAATTAGACAAACTAGTAGTTATTCAATCACTTGAATGCGACATGCCGGATGACTACGGTCGAACACCTCTCAATTACTCACTATTTTGTATTTAATGTAATGTCCAATTGATGTCAACTTTTTGTACCGTTGCTAAAAATTGACTACATTCGTAACTCCCTCCTACCTCTCGAATAAAAAAAAAAAAAGAAAAAAGGAAAGGGACTACGTTACCTTTAGTAATGATCAAGGTAGAGAAAAGCCTTTAAATCATTTTGAGTTTTGGTTTAGTGGTCATTAAAAAAGGACTATATTTCCCTTTGACCTATAAATTGGGGTTAGAATTTTATTTGTAGTGAAAAAATTCAAAGAAAGTACTGAATATATTCCTTACAGAATCTATTTAGGACATATTAGATTATAAAACTATTACTATTATGGCAAAAAAGAGAAAAAAAAAGCGCTTCCTATAATAGCGCCTCCTAATCTATCCTAATCAAGAAGGATGTGAGAGAAAAAGTACCCCTAAAGTATGATAGATTAAATTATAGGATAAATTTCTATAACCTAATTTATTATAATTTAGAAGAAGAGGGGCCTAAGAGAAAAGACGCCTCCTATAATAGGATAAATTAGGTTATAACTCATATAATAGGATAAACTAGATTATATGAATGTTATTATTATAGCAAAAAAGAAAAAAAAAAACCACAGCACGATTTGCTTGCTTCACAAAATCGCTTGTTGTATTAGCAGTAGTACTACTATTTAGGTACCTAATTCCTTTTCCCCATGAGATGGTCAAAATTATTCTCAACAAAGTAGCTACATGCTCATTTCTTTTAGTATTCCTCAATGTAATTTAACTTTATTACTACTGCTATTATTTATGAATCAAACTACTTAATAATCAAAATAAACAAGGTTTAATTTGAAATTGGTTCGTGAAGCAGCTAAATCTCCAAACTTTACTAAAAAAAAAATCTCCAAACTTGAGTCAAATAATAATCAATAAAGCCAAAAAAAAAAAAAAAAGAGAAAGAGAGAAGGGGTGGGGAGCGGGGGGGGGGGGGGGGGGGGGGGGAGAGCGCGCACGCTTATTTAATGAACGGGGAACCGCAGCAAAAGAGCCAAGGCTTACACAAACACCCCCGCTTCAACCCCAGGTAAATAGCAGCTCAAATAATAATGCCGCCGCAAACAGAATCTACCGGCAATAAATCCCGAATCTCGTCCCATTTCCCCATTTACCCCCTGCCACCTCATCACTTCACTGTTCTCGCCAATAACTAGTACCAGTGAATGTAAAATTCTCCCATTTCCCGATGCCCCCACCACCATCACTCCTCCCTATCCCCTCTCTCTTGAGTCTTACGTCCACTTCCCCATTGGTTACATTAGCATCTCGTCTTTTTCCTCCACCATTTTTTCTTTCCCCTCCGGCCCCCACCACCTCTTATTCTTTTCTCTTGCCTCTTCAGCCGCACATTCATCCGTCTTAGCATCACCACCCACCAACCCCCCCGTTTCTAGAAATCGATGTACTAGCATTCCTCCGCCTAGTCTGGAACTAGTGCTCAAGTACTAGCGATTTTCTTTCTAATTTTTTTTTTTGACATCTGTTTCTATGTGAATCGTTGGTATGGGGGATCGGAACGCTGCGAGGATGAATATCAGTGCATGCGACACCGTTTACGGGTTAGTCATACCCTATCTCACGGACTCGCGTGACAGGGACGCGGTGTCTCTGGTATGTAGGAGGTGGTATGAAATTGACGCGATTACACGTAAGCACGTCACCATGGCGCTCTGCTACACGGCCACGCCGGACCAGTTGTCACGCCGCTTCCCTCATCTGGAGTCCTTGAAACTCAAGGGGAAGCCACGCGCCGCCATGTTCAATTTGATTCCCGAGGATTGGGGCGGATACGTCACCCCTTGGGTTAGGGAAATTGCTAGATCTTTTCCAAAGATGAAATCGCTTCACTTTAGGCGAATGATTGTCACTGATGCGGATCTTGAGCTGCTTGCCACCACTAGAGGTAGGGTTCTGGAGGCTCTTAAGCTGGATAAGTGCTCCGGATTTACTACGCATGGACTTCTCCATATCGCTCGGTATTGTAGGTAATACCGGTTTTCATCTATTTCTTTTTATACATACATACATACATGCGAGCGCGCGCACACACACACCCGCACACTCTGTGTTGTCTCTATTGTAGTTAATGATCTATTTTGACTTCTCAAATGTGTTCTAGTGAATTATTTTCTCGATTGTATGTTTGGGCGAGATTCGGACGTAGTTTTCGGTGGTATTCAGTGTTTGTAGATTTGATTTTTATGTGGTTAATTTAAATTATGTTAATACTTTTTTCTTTGGTGAGTATGTTGTTCCCGAATATTGGGTTAAATTGATTAAAGGATTACCGTATATGTTGATTAATGTCAGGTGCTGAAGTCGTGTAGGACTTCTAGGGTTAAGGCAGAAGGACTATGTGGGTTAAGTAATTATGCATTTTCTATTAGCCGCAAGTCTGAATAAAGGTGCTGATGAATATGTAAGTTTAGAGAGGAAAAGAAGAAGTGAAAGAAAGATATTCACGCGAAAGTCCAATTTTGGTATCCAAAAGGGATAGCACTTGGCGTCTGCCTATTTGGTTATGGGCCTTTTAATCATCGGTCTCCGAGATTTTTCCCTACTCTGGAGACTGCTCTTGGATATATTCGCCTGACTGTTCTGGAGAACTCGTACTTTGCTCTTAGTATCTTATACCAGTAATAGATGGCAAAGCATTTTGAGAGGAAGTATGTGGACTATAAACCAGCGTGTATATTCAATACCAAAATGATAGTTATTCGCCTTCATATCCTTGATTTTCTAGTCTCATGTACAAAATCAAAATTTCAACTAAGATTACGTAATTTTGAAACTTTTGTTAATCTGAATATGGAATTTAGAGTTTCTTGTCTTTTCTGCTCTCTTAATTTTTTAAACTTGTTTGGAGAGAATGGCCTCTACTTTTCTTGGGTTCATCACTGTCATTTAATTTGTAGAAAATAGCCTATATTATTCTAGCGGTTCATTTGTGTATAGGAAGTAGCTTGTATCCCATCTTTTTATGTTCTTGGTGTGGTTACTGCAAGGAAATGGACAATAAAACTTGACGCTTAGGCCAGTCAAATAACTTGGAACACGCTAAATTGAGAGTGGCTGGTTCCCTCTTGAGAAGGTATGCAATATGAATCGAAGAGAATGCATGCTTAGGACTAGTCAGTCTTCGTAGACCCTTTCCTTCGAGGGTTGATTTTATGAGCCATTTTTTTCAAATTGCCCTTGCCTTCCTTAGTGCCCGATATTTTTTCAAGTCTAACTCTTTACACTGTCTTGTTAATATGACTTCCTGTGTCCAGCAAATATTGAAATTAACTTGAATATATGCTGCTAAGCAGCTTGTCGAGCAACAATAGAGAAATCTCTGTCAAGCATTTTCATTATCAACATATCAGCATGCACACATCATAAATGTCTGTCAGAGTGTTTGGGCTCGTGAATGTTGACCAGCATCTAGTGTGGTCAGCTTTAAGTGTTGACCCTTTTTTGTGCACCTCTGGTACTTGCAATTTGGTGTATTTTAGGAGAGTAAGGTGCAGACATAATGCATGGTGTCATTTAAAGTGAGTGTATCATTGAACAGTGAAGTTGACCTGAGTTCAGTAGACCCCAGGCCTCATTTGGCATAGACTGCAGTCCTTCGTCGAGAAGAATAGACATGCATGTTGCAGTCTAGCTTCATTTCAGAAGAGGTATTGAACTGATATGAGCAGACACTGGCATTTTATGTGAGCTCTCTATCTTTATGCACTAGCTACAGTCTGGTGGTATGCAGGGTGCGGAAACTGCAGTTGTCGTATCCTGACATCCAGCAAGAGAGCTACTTTTTAGTCTGGGACTTTGATGTAAATTTGATGCAAATTGGTCATAAGTTTGTGGCTGATACTTGCGTATCTAAATGTGGAGTTAGCACACGGCCTATGCTTAAACCCTAAGCTGAAGGACCTCATGGCTTAGGAACTTGGAAGATAATTCTATGACTGATTTTGGACTAATGGTCTAAACAATCAATTTATAGGCACTAATGAAGGAAAAAATTGATATTGCTGGCTTCTTGTTGGCTATGTTTGCCTTGTTTGCCATAAACTGCTTCCTCTCTTTCTTGGTCATTATGCTTTCTTTCCTTTTATATATGAACTGTAGGAAAAGACTTGGATTTGGTGGCATTGTAGTGTGAGTTCACCTTGTAGTTTGGTCAGTCCATAATCGGCACCTGAGATGGTAAAAAAGGATGGCTTCTGTTTGGGAAAAGACCCTGAAATTTACTCTTGTGCTTAAAAGTGATAATTTAACAAGTGAACAGACAAGTTAGTTACAAGTGAACAATTCTTTTGGTTTTACCTTCAAAGCATTTTTCCATGCACTTGTAATGGTATTTGTTTATAGAATATCTTGAGTTTACTTATCTATGATTGTATGGTTTTCTTCTCATATCTTTCCCTGAACTTACCCTCATGTTCCTTTTTCCAATTGCCTTTCTGTCTTTGCAGGAATTTAAAGACCTTGTTTTTGGAAGAGAGCACCATCATAAAGGAGCATGATGGTCAGTGGCTCCATGAAATTGCATTGAATCACACAGGTCTTGAACATTTGAACTTCTACATGACAGATCTTGACAAAGTTGAATTTCAAGACCTTGAGCTAATTGCCAGAAGGTGTCCTCTAGTCTGTTTAAAGATTAGTGATTGTGATATTTTAGATCTTGTTGGCTTCTTTCGAGCTGCAGTTACCCTTGAAGAGTTTGCCGGTGGTTCCTTTAATGCTCAACCAGAACTGAATGGTGATGGTGATTCGAATGACCAACTAGGAAGATACTCTGCTGTGACGTTTCCTCAAAGATTATGCCAGTTGGGTCTGACATACCTGGGAAATGGTGAAATGCCAATTGTATTTCCTATTGCTGCCCGCCTTAGAAAATTGGATCTTCTTTATGCTTTTCTTGACACAGAAGGCCACTGTATCTTATTGCAAAGGTGTCCTAAATTGGAAATTCTTGAGGTAAAACTGAAAGTTCTGCCACCACTCCCACTATAAGTGGTTTACCTTTTTTTTTTTTCAATGAAAAAGATAATGTAGGAATCTGTATGTAACAAGTTCTCATATCTGATTCTTCATGTAGGATTGGCACTTTCATTGATCTATATGCAATTTTTTTGCATATAAATTGATCTTAGCTGTTCCGTAATTGATGGAATTGTTTGTGATCTGTTACTTTTAGTCCCAGACCCAAATAAACAATTGATTTGAAAAGTATTAGCTTTTTATGTACAGCTTAATGGAAGGTGGCTTGGTGCATTAGATTTAAGTACCCTGGGATACAATATATGTTGTAAAGAGTACTGAACTTGCTTTCAATTTTTACCGGTGGTAAAAATGCTTTTACTAATGTTTGTGGTAGAAAGTGGAAGCTTGATGTACTGAACTACTTAAGTGTACCGAACTACTTATGATATTTCTCTCTCTGTCTTCTGTGTGGACAGACGAGGAATGTGATTGGAGATAGAGGATTGGAGGTTCTTGCTCATTATTGCAAGAGGTTAAAAAGGCTGAGGATTGAAAGAGGTGCTGATGAACAAGAAATGGAGGATGAAGAAGGTATTGTTTCACAAAGAGGATTAATAGTCCTTGCTCAGGGATGCTCTGAACTGGAGTATTTGGCTGTATATGTTTCCGATATTACAAATGAAGCTCTGGAGTGTATGGGGAGATACTTGCGGAACCTTTGTGATTTTCGCTTGGTATTGCTGGATGGAGAAGAAAAGATAACTGATCTTCCACTTGACAATGGAGTTCGATCTCTGTTAATTGGTTGCTCTAGGCTTAAAAGGTTTGCTCTGTATCTTAGGGCTGGGGGCCTCACTGATGTTGGTCTCGGTTATATTGGGCAGTACAGCCCAAATGTAAGATGGATGCTTCTTGGTTGTGTAGGGGAATCAGACGCTGGTCTTCTGTCATTTTCTAGAGGCTGTCCTTGCCTGCAAAAGCTGGAAATGAGGGGCTGTTGCTTCAGCGAACAAGCACTTGCTCTCGCTGTATTGCAGTTAAATTCCCTGAGGTATTTGTGGGTGCAAGGTTATAGGGCATCATCTGTGAATGGGCAGGATCTATTAGCCATGGTGCGCCACTACTGGAACATTGAATTGATTCCTGCAAGGGGTGTTCTTGTTAAGAATCCAAATGGTGAAGATGTTGTACATGATCATCCTGCTCATATACTTGCGTATTATTCACTTGCTGGACAGAGAACTGATTTTCCGGAAACTGTTGTACCTTTGGAGCCAGCAGCTTTTCTTGCTATATGAACTTGTATATACACCACCATCTCGGAGATTTTGTTGTTCTTTCAGTTGAGCCTTCTTGGTTAAGCCTGCTGTTCATAAATTCTTGTTTTTTTTTTTTTTTTTTTTTTTCTGGGGGACAAGTGTTTCCTCTATTCATTTCAATATTCCTGTACGTTTTTGTTCCCTTGTAATAAGCAAGCTTTCTGGTGATCACAAGGTGACTTTACTTCCTGACTCACTATACTTAGCCGTTACTTAAAAAGATTCAGGAGAGGACGAGTTGTTGTGGCCTTGTAGCAGTTTCAGCTGTCACACATATGTATTCAGCTTGTGTGGTAAGTAGGCAAATTTTTTCGATCCCGTGCCAAATTTTGAACGAAAATTTGAATATGGACGATCATTCGGGTCCAATAAGCTTTTACCTATCTGCCTTTTTTTCATCCAGAAAATGGTTCAAACTCTGGCTTTTTTCCCTCAGACTCGCAAGACCGTTTGCCATTTGTCGGAATAAAAGAATGATCCAGTAAGTAGGTGCCATGTATACTCACTCCTTCGCAAACGATGAGGGAATTGACCTGCGTTGCATTCTATTAGTATTTGAGTTGACATTCTCATGTTTATTGCAAAACGATGCGTTGCAGGGTTCCTATATTCCGATAAGATGCCATTGACTTCGCCGGCCACCGATGTTAACATGTGACTTGACCTAAATTTTCTAGTTGTATCCAACAGCAACAATCCATGCAATTATCAGGAGAGAGAGAGAAAAAAAAAGAAGAAAGAAATAGAAGCAACGATACTGACAGTAAATTTGAAGCCAAAGCAGACAAGGGGGGGGGGGATTGATTCCCGAATATATGATACGATATTGATTCCGAATATATGTATTATTTTGATTCGCAAACATGAAAATAAATCAATGTCCTCTTTAGAATTTGATTTCACGCTCCCCAGCCTTCGGAAGAGATTAATAAGCATTTTTAATCCAAAAATATGCTTCCATGGAGCTTTGCCACGAGTCTTGTGTTAGAGAAAAGAAAATCCCAATTAAATTTTCTGCAACCTAACGACCCGACCCGCGTAACCGATTTTCTCGTGTGAAGTTTTATTTTTCTTTTCAATAAAGGGAAAAGTTTTTATTTTTTTTGTGTGTAAAGGCTTTGTTGGCCTCCTGGAAAAAAAAAAAAAGTTCACTAGAATTGGGAAATGTTTTAAAGAACGGCAAATGAACATTCTCAATATTAGTTCGAGAGTTTTTTTTGTCCTGATTAACAAAAATATCCCTCCTATTATGTCACTTTATGATGGTGTTTAGGTTGAGTTGCGGAGAGCAATTTTAATATTTTTATCAAAAATTATTGTTACACTAAAATTTACGCTTTGGCCATAACTTCAGCCTTCAAAGAACTTTTCACAACTAGCAAACAAGTCAACAAAAAACTCATATGACTACACACAACTTTTTTCCTTTGAGGCAAAAGAAAAAAAAAAAAAGGGTACTAGCAAATGTCTTTACTTTAGTTAAAATTTTTGTGTTATATTAGTGAAAGATGCATGTTTCCTGCTTCCGGGCCCCTGATTTCCAGTTTGGAAAGGACTTAAAGAGTTTGTTTGGATAAGAGTTTATTTGGATGATTTATTTGAGATATTTACTGTAGTATTTTTTGTAACGTGATGCGTGTGAGATAAAAAGGTGATTGGGTTTTGTGAGGCAAATTTTTTTTTTCCAAATTCTCTCTATCCAAACAAACTCACGATTGGGGTTGCGTACGATTCAATATAATTGTTGTATTTTTTATATCACTTGGTCCATAATCATATTGCATTGTTGTATTTGTAGTAAAAGTGATATACATTATTTGATACATATTTAATATAATATTATAATATATTCCTACATAAAAAATTTGAATGTGTATAACAATTGGTCGAAAGCTTACGCAACACAGTTGCACTGTAGTCTTTGTCCTTTCAAGTTTCTTGTTTCTAGTTTCCACGGCGTTGCCGGTGCCCATCTCTTTTTCGGTCCAACGTCTGTGCCGTGTCAATTCTTTCATCTCTCTGCTAAAAAAGCGTCTACCAGCCTTTTTATTAGTGCTACACACCACACCACTGTCGGAAGTACATGAATGTGCATGAATCACTATGCGGACTCGAACTCGTGTAGGTTACTACGCTATTCGAGTTCGACAGTTAAAATAACCGAGCTTAAATTTGACGAGCTTTAAAAAGTTGAATTCGAGATCGAACTCGATTTTAATTTATTTTAATTAAATTTGAATTTAATTAAATCTAATCAAGTTTAATTAAGTCTATTTGAGTCTAATCGAACTCACATAATAAAAATTAATATTTTACATATAATTTTAAATAAATGATATAATTGACATTTTATAATAATAACTATAAAAAATAAAAACATATATTATAAAAAACTCAATTAGGTTCGTTAAACTCGATTCGTGAGCTCAAACGAGTAGCTCAAACTGGACCTCAAGCAAGGTCAAAGCACACTCAAGTCGAGCTGTTGATCGAAAAACTTATAAGTTCGAGTCGAACTACTTAATTCAGCATCACTTCTAACGTGGACTCTCTATGTCATTGTTTAAAATTTCATTTTCTTCATCCTCATTAATTTTTTTATAACAATAAAAAATAAACTATTTTCTGTCTCATACCCTGCGCCACTCTCTGTTCCACTTTTTATTATATTATTATTTTTTCTACATAAACATCACGTTTGTGTATTATTCAATTAATAGTTATTAGATCTTAAGGAAACAAAAAAAAACTTAAACGTGATGTTTATGTAGAAAAAATAATAATATAATAAAAAGTGGGACAAAGAGTGGCAGAAGATACGAGACAGAAGATCCGTTGTGAATAAATATCCATTATAACAAATCCACTAAGAATAAACCATTCAACTCAAAATAACTTCCATCTTTTTCCTGTGTCAAAATTCTCCATTAACTTGTACACGCTTCTGCGTTTTCCACTAGTACTTGAGAATAAGAAGCCTTGAACTTCAACCTCTTTCCGTATCCTAGTTGATCTTGAGGAGAAAATAGGAAAATGGAAGGCCCCTCCAATTTGCTTGCAAAGATTTCGTAAAAAGGTAGGACTATCGTAAAAGGAAGATGATAACGAATAACAGGGGTAATGACGAGAGATTTTTCTACGGCGGATGAGGATTGAGGGATGACAAAATTAAACCATGATTTGGAAATGACGCGATGGAACATAGGAAAAAGTTGCAGTACTCAAGCATGAAATAGAAAAAGCTTAGAAAATAAAAAAAGATATCTTTTCAAGGGTTGGATCCCGAGTAAGATCTACTTTTCCTTGCCACGCTATAAAGTTGTATCCTGCTGTATTTCTCTGGTGATAGGATTTGCAGGGCTGGTGGGACGAACAAATGCAGCATCCAGATTCATATCTTTAAATGGCCCATCAGAATGAGTCCTGAAGCTTTAATGATATGAGAACTAAACTACATATGTAATTTATAACAGTCAAGAAACTATAGATATTGACGCAAATGAAAAACCTTACTCAAATCAAAAGCAACATTTCTCACGTCTCAGGCGCAGCAGCCCTCAGTGGCTTTTGTGCTGTAATATATGCAATCTGAATGCTTTCTGAATCGTCTTTCATGTACATCTGCAGTGATTATAAAAATTTTGGGCATGCGATCCATGAAAGTGGCATTTATAAAAAGAGAGTAAGAAAGTTAAATTATTTCAAGGTGAGCTACTTTGCAATCTTGTGGAGCAGAATTGTGGTTCATGCATGCATTTTACCAAAAATTGTGTAGTTTCGTCCTTCACTTTACAAACGCTTGAACGACTGTGTATATAATAGTAATAACGTATGCAAGTTGCCTTTGAACTTTCTATTGCTAAAGTTGGAGAGATGGTCGCCTTCTTCTTCTTCTTGCAATTTTTTACTTTTTAGCTGCAAGGCTGCGGCAAGAGTTGAGGGCAGCAAGTACCGAGCACTATTATATACGCGGGCTAGATGTAATCACAAGACGACATTTTAGGAAGCACCATATTTGTCTGCTTCATTTCTCTCTGTGGAAAGCCAACCACTTGCAGTTTTAGTGATCAGTCCACTTAATTTCCAGTCCCCATAAAACCCTCCTTGGTACCAGATGGATAGTGGTTTCATGCACTGAACTCACTATATGTCATAGCTAGCTCGTATATCATTTTGAAAAGAAATGTATATATATATATAAAGGAAGAAAAAGCTTCAAGCTATGTATTGGCTGCATCTCACTTTTCACAAGAATTTGATGAAACTGTTACCCCGTCAGTATAACATTAATCATTGGTTCGAGGAGCATCCAAAAGCGAGACAAGTTAAAAAGTAAAATTTGGCCTATGGAGCCAATTTGTAAAATCAAGGTTCACATCGCACCATATTATTCATTATTAGGTTGAGTTTATTTCCTGTTTGGCATCTCACTACATAATGCCTTCAGATACGTAGAGCCATTAAATCAACTTTACCTAGTATTATTGTCGAAAAGAAAGGCTAATTTCTAACATGTCATGAAGGGTTCGATCAAAACATTCAAGAAAATAATGATAGAGCACAATCTGATGATATGATTAGGAGTTGAATACAGAATGTACGTATCTCCCTATTTGCAATGTGGACTAGGCTAGCAACTCCTAACTACAAGTAGAAAACTCATAATAATTGAGACATCTTGTGGGCACCGGCCCCTCTCTTCCGGGGCTTTGTGAATTGTGATCAGCAACTCTAAGCGATATGGTTTTTCTTGGGCTTTTTTTTTTCTTTTTTTTTTGGGTTGGGGTGGGGTGAGTGGTTTGCTGTTCTGGGATGCATTGATATGATTTGCCAATTTCGTCCCGCTTTCTTGAGAAAACTTTTGTATGAGATCCCAAATTTTGAGAGAGTGAAAGCCATCTTTTTCAGAAAAGGAAGAAAAGAAGAACAGGAAAAGCAACAAAGCTTAAAGCTTACTTAGCTCCCCATATTTGATTTAACAAGAAGGTTATCAGGTAAAATGCCATAAACACAGGAGAAATAGTGGCTGGAGAAATAGTGGCTGGCAAACACAGGATAATAACTTGGCTCATACGGTCAAATATATTCAAATTTTACAATTTATTTTTAACCAGACACCCACTTTAGAACCAGATGAGCAAAATGATGGCTTCAAAGAAAAACTTGGAAGAACCATTCATGCTCGCCAAATTAGCTAATAGCCAGGAGGAGCCCAAGGTCAAAGGAGAGACAGGATTTTATGCTGTTTAAATCATGCTATTCTACATTCGATGCGAGTGTGAAAGCTAAATCTCAAAAGGATTTTATTAGATGAAAGTTTTTGGGGCGGGTTGGCAAAAGTGCGATCCCAGATTCTGAAAAGCTAATGATATCTCTAAAGACTTGAAAGAGAAGCTCAACCTGTGCCGCTAAACAGGAAAGCCACGGACGACCAATGGCTTGAAAAAGAAAAAAGATGCAATTTGGACCCAATAAATAAACCAAGAGAATTAAATCAAATGCCACATTACACACATCACATGGATCTTTTCTTTTCTCTCCTCTGTGTTCTACATTGAATTAAAGTAGAAGATGCGTTTTTTAAGTAGTGGGATGCAGAGTCAGCTCGACAAAAAGTGATGGTGATGGAGCTGAGTCAACTTGGCCAAAGTGAACAGTCTTGAGCATGGCGGAAAGCGGCCAAGGTGAAATTAAAACGAGCAATCGCCAATCAGACGCTGTGGAATTCCAGAGTGCTGCCTGAGTCATCTAATTCGCCTACAGACTCCATCTGACAGGGCAAATCACAAATATAGGCTTATGGTTATGGGGGTTGTGATTGAACATAATGGTCGCGATGCAACTGTTCCACAAGTAAAACCACAATGGAAATTTCATAAATTATCATGAACCTTTCCTGAGAGGAAATGCCAGCTTTCCCGATTAACTTAGCAGAGCCACAAAAAAAAAAAAAAAAAAGAGCCTAAAAAAAGCTATCAGCTTCTTTTTCCTGTATTTGTAGGCAATAATATCACGTGCTTACATCATCAATGATAAGATGCGCATTAATCTAATGAAATCATAAGGATGCTACTGGTCTAGTCCCGAAGGAATTAGAGGAACCACTGTGATAAATGAAATGATTATATGATGAAATGGAAATTGAACTGTTAGCTGCATCCTTAGCTGCAATGTGATGTACAGGTCTTTCTTTTGTTGGACATTGGTGCTGTGCCTGAGAGATGGCCGGCCGTCGTCTACTTCATGATTATACACTAGCTTGGAAAATGAAAGGACAATTATGCAAAATGATTGATCCACTCGAATTTTCAAGAAGTGGAACTTACAGACTCTTCACCTACAGTCACAAGTATGAAAGATACCTAGCAGGATAATGCCCTTTTCTAGATGTCATGGATTTACAAGAATACATGAAGAAGGCATAGTCCTTAATACGAGAATGAATTCAAGTTTTGCACTTGATTTCATTGACCGGAGTGGCATTTTGTCCTTCACCCAAGTACATACTTCGTTGGTTGGATGTGGAACTTCGAATTGGCAGAACGGATACCAGCAGCATAACGACCTTGTGTAGCAATATCAAATAGAGATCCTATGGACTCATTAGGGTCCAACGAGTCAAAAACCATCAACACTCCATCATTTGAGTTGTTCCAGTCAAACAACATTTTGGATGCATTGGTGGATTTCTGCACAGGTGAAAGCCCGGACTTGTCTGGAGAAGGCGATTTGTTATCCTCAGATGGAGTCTTATTTGGAAGTTGAACTGTTGTTATGTCATGGATGCTTGGTCTCTTCTTGTCTTTCCCTCCTGAAAGCTGCCTTAGAAAGTATTTCTGAGCATGGCTGGCAACTTGGGTTGGAGTCTTGGATATCACAAAATTCCTGGATATGTTCCTCCAGTCCCCCTTACCATGAGCTTGAAGCCCCATTAGAAACCTCCTATTTTGGTTGCCACAAAGAAGAATGTCAACAGATCTAGCCCAAAAAATAAGTTCTTGAAGCTCAACACGGAAAACTATTGGGTTCTCCTACTAAGAAGAGTAAAGATTTGAAAAAAAAAAAAATTTTTTTAGAAGCATCAGCCCTTAAGAAAAATTCATCTAGTAATATTTGCTGATCTTAGTTCTGAGCTCCTATGTGGCTTGAACTTGCACCTTGATCAGTTTTCTAGTTTTGTAGAGTCACACAGCTAGTTAAAAAACAGCATCGTTTATAAAATTTCCACGCTTGTTACTACATAAAAAGTGAAAGCAAAGCCACATACATCACCAACAAAGTTCATACTAATAGATGATAAGATCAAGTGCTCGTAACTAAAAGTTTTCTCCTATTTTGTGGCTACAGTGTTGGTCCAAACTGACGCTTTAACCATTCTTTCGTTTGTCAAGCAGCGAATTACGGTATTTATGCAACAGAGATGACCATAGAAATTGCTTCCAATAAGAAAAAGTAAAGGAAAAAAACAGAGTTTCGAAGATTCACCTATGCTCCTCTTCTGTCCAGGGTATCCCTTTCTTTCTTTCTTGATCAATAGATCTTCCTCTTTTCCTAAACGTGGCAAAGCCGCCTCGATTATCCATCAATTCCAGAGTGAAAGAAGAGGCCAAGTACCCAGGAACTGGAACCAAACCAGCTTCTATATCATTAACATCTGCCACCAATTCCTGGTACTGATTAATCACATCGCACACCGACTTTCCAGGGATCATAGCTGCCACCCTATACCATCTATCTGGAGATTTCTCATCAATCATTGCCAGAGCACTTTCAAATCTTTTGTTCTCCTCTTTAGTCCATTTTGTGCTCTTAAGCTCTTTCAGCAACAAGTCTGAATTCACTATGTAGGAAGCTGGATACAAGGTTTCCATAGCTAGCAATATCTGAAAGCCTTCTTCAATTAACCACAAGCATATTTTTGAAGATATATATTCCAAGAAGACAGATAAAAGTTGGAATTTTTTCAGTGAACCAAAAGGCACTATTTCAGAATCACTTATCGAGAATCAGAATAAGCCCTTTTCAATAAACAGCACAAAACGAAGAATCTAGCAAAAGAATTCCCCCCACCTTTACAGAATCAATGGAATCTTGGAAAAAGTACAAGTTGGCCAACTGATCTTACCTCTTAGAACCCTCAACAATTCCAATGTCAAGTCACTCAGCCACTAAACACAATCCACAAATAAGCAATCCCTTGAAAAATGAAAACCCTTGCTTTTTCCGTTTCTTAACCAGAGTACAAGTACCAAGGGGGAAAAACTAGAAGAATAAACAGCGGTGAAAGTGTCCCTTGATACTCTGCTCAATCTGCAAGAAAAACCAAACCCAGAAGAGAAATGAGAATAATTCTGAAAAATCGAGTGAGGATGGAGCGGGAAAATTCGTAACAGGGTCAAAGAAGAGAGAAAGAACTAAAGGAAAACAGGTACAGTAAAGAGGGAAGGGAATCAAAACAGCGATGGTACCTAGTAGTAGGCGGTGGGAGCAGTGGTAGAGAGGCGTAGATAGGGGTGGTGATGATCGTGAATGAAAGCAAAAGAAAGCAGAATGAGAAAGAGGAAAGGTGACATCAAAACTATGTACGAACGTTGGTTGAAATTGAAAGCTATCAATCTCAAACTCTTCAGGTCTGAATACGAAAGACAAGACAATCCATGATAGTCGCGGTTGATCAAAACTGTTGCAGTCTGGTGTCGTTTATATAGTGCTGGGACTGCTCTGCTACTTGGCAGTTATTACTTAGTAGTAGCGATCTGGTCTGGTCTACATGCTCAGCTTAGGTTGGCCCGGCGGCTCTCAGATGGAAATGGATATGGATCATGATTCAGAACTAGCGGCAATGGCACAAGTTTTTTGTGCTACCCACCACCCATTTCACCTCGTGGTGGGCATCCGACACCAAATAATTATGAATTTCCTTCTTAGGCTTTTCAAATCTCTTTTATTATGTTCTTTTGTAAGATTTAGAATTTTTATTCCAAACACTAACCCGCGTTTGTTTATTTTGGACAAAGTATATATACATATACATATATATATATATATATATATATATATATATATATATAATTAAAAATGGGAGCTATTGAATATATTTTGTATGAAAATGTATTCGAGTGGAGTCGAACTCGAACAGTATCATATTTATAATTCTTTTTATTTTACTAGCAAATTATAGCCGTTGCTCCACTCGCTCCAATTTATATGTCTTCTTAGTACACGAAAGATCAAATAATTCAGATCCACAATGGGAGCTTATTGGCATAAATGTTTGTGTTTTGGTTGTATTTATCAAAATCATTTCAAATGCGACCATGAGATATGTAGATTATTTTATGTATATGATTTAGATATGTTAGTCAGCCAGTGACAGGTCAGTACATCTGCGCCTGTAGCTCAGTGGATAGAGCGTCTGTTTCCTAAGCAGAAAGTCGTAGGTTCGACCCCTACCTGGCGCGCTGGTATTGGATCTTTTGAACCACCTTTTGCCCTTTTTATTTTCAACATCTTAAGAGTAGAGCCCCTCTTTCTGCCCATTGGCCACTGGGCCAGTCCTACTCTGTAGGCAAATTTTCATTTCATAATTGGACTTTTGACTACTTTAGGAGGCCGTTTGAATTGCCATATTTGATATTTTTGTAGAAAAATATATTAAAATAATTTGATGTGTATGAGATTGTGAGATATTTTCTCGGGTGTAGGTTTGTTTGTCGAATTCTTACTTTCGTAAAAAAATGCAAGAAGATTGTGAGATAAAAAAGGTGATTAAAAAATATATTTCATAAAAAATGTGAGATAAAAAAGGTGATTAAAAAATATATTTCATAAAAAATGTAAATTTTTTTTAACAAAAAATGGCAATTAAGCACCAAGTCGATAAACCCCCCCCCCCCCCACCCCTCTTTTTGGTTAATTCCATTTTGTGCCCTCCAGAATTCAACTATACTTTAATCCTCACTTAAGTTCTAAAACTCTAAATTGGAACACTTTAAATCCTAAACTATATCTGCTTTTATTTTGGTCCTTAAGCTTCAATTAAGGACAAAATTTTATTCCTAAATTGTACCATATTTTCAATTTGGATCCTTTCTTCCCTCTAATTTTGAAATTTTTTATGGTTATTGTTTAATGAGAATTGAGACGTAGTAAAAGGGTGCAAAAGGGGAAGTAACCCCTTTTTTCCCCTAGAAAGTACAACGTGATTGCTTGATGAATGCTTTTACTAACTAAGAAATTTGTTTTCAAACCAGTCATTTTCTCTTCTCCTGTTCTATTGTATGGCCACTGGACCAAGAGTCCTTCGTCGGCAAAATTTCATTAGTCAATTGGGCTTTTGGCACACAAAATCATTTCTCAAAAGGCAGCAATTGGTGTGATCAGATCTTTATGAAGCTCGAAAGTTTCATCTGAGTGCGCATCCACTATTTTGGACTGATTAGCCGAACAAATGCCTACGCGCAGCGATTTTATCTTTCACAGGGGAATTACGCTGGAGAGATAAGTACTAAGTACTTAATTATTTATTATGACAAAAAATTGCTCAATAAGAAGAAGAAATGCGCATCACCCTACTGCTTTGGACGTGATTTTCAATGGGTTTTATAGAATAAATTTTATCAAACCTTCCACAAAATGCATCAATTTTACATACACACTTCACGGGCAAAACAACAAGTGCAGGACAGAACTAAATATAATTATTAGGTGTTTCTTGATTGATTGAACTCGCTACTTTTAAAAAAATAAAAAAAAAAAAAATCAAATTTCTAGCCATTTATTATTCCCTGAGTCCATAATTTAGACGTCTTTATGTGCATCTTGGACCAATATGTACTCCTCTCGTACTCTCTGAGAAAATAATAGCAGATCAACAGCCCCTCCAATGGCGTCCTTGAGCCAGGCGGTTCCGGTTGATTAGCATTTTGGGAGGTCAGTTGGAGGTGGTAAGATGGATTCATTAGGGCCATTACCATTCTCCACCAGAAATGCCATCTTAAGCCCCCATGTCGTGTGTACTTCTAGATGACAGTGCATAAACCAAATACCTGCAGAAACCAAATTTGTAGCACAAATCAGGAGAAAGTCGATTCAAAATATTCTTCCCATCATATATATATATATATATTAAAAAAAAAAGCTCCGAAACACTGATTGCTTTCTAAGGATCTTGCTTGAGTTAGAATCTATATCTGAAAAGGCTCCGTGCCACTTCAAATCTATATTTGCTTTCAGGAACTACTGAGAAATTTGAAAGGCCTTGTGGTGCACTCTCATCTTCATGAAATGCACCCCTTACTTAGTCCTTACCATACATTTAACTCGACGGTTATTCAATCTTAAGCATAAAAATTTCTAACATCACAGAATCATGGTAAAAGTCGGAAAGTAGGAATACAAATGAGCTTTGAGATTTTACCTGGATTATCCGCCCTGAATCTGATTACGGTCCATCCACCAGTTGGTACACTGATGGTGTTCCTCTCAACAGGATCAACTAGATTAAATTTTTTTGGATCAGTATTCGGATTAAAATTGCCTAATCCCTTTCCAACCACAAAAAAATTAAAGCCATGGAGGTGAGTTGGATGGCTTTCTGGTGCGACAATACTGTTGCCTTGGATTACTACCTGAACGGTAGAATTAAAGGCCAATTTGTAAACTTTGGTGCCATTTGTTGTCTGTATATTTGTTGGCGGAGTACCAGTGTAATTGTATGGTGTAGGAGGGTTTCCTGGAAAATCTTCTGTATAAACTCCGCTTATTCCATAGTAATGTGCTTGAAGTAGAGCCGTCGTTGGCAAAACAAAGGTTACGTTATTGATAGCTGCCACAACCCGGCTTCCATTTTGGCATGTAGCACAAGGGTTGATACCAATTCCAATAGTGAACAGTAATGAATGATCGATTTCCAAGGGGACTTTGGTAGGATACTCTTTTGAATTAAGGGATCGAAGAGATTCCATAAAACTGTTAGTTACTGGAGTTGCATTTCTTGGAGGAATGGTGGTGAGAGCAGTGGGGGAAAAAGCAGTAGTGCTTTTGTAGCGAATTACACCCGTTGCAGTTTGGTTGTCAGTGGCTACAGTGGTGTCCATGAAGGGAGATATGGCTATCAGATATTTTCCAGCATCCTGATCTGCTGTTAAGATTGCATTTGTAGTTTGACCTGGACCGATGAATATGGTATCTGTCTTAAAGGGCTTGACATAACTAGCATCAACTTCCACAATGGTCAGTTGGTGCCCTGCAATCTTGAAAAAGAGTTCTTCATTTAGTCCTGCATTAACTATCCGGAGCAAATAAGTCTTTCCGCTTTCAACATGTAAGGTGTAACCTGCAAATTTATCAATATCAAGTTAGAGAACGAGATGCAGAGTGGAATGGATAAACATTTCCCTTTATATTCAGTATTCAACCTTATCGCTAGTAAATCTCTATGCTATTATTGTTTGTGGTAAATTTATGATTTCAGTATAAGATTAATTTAGCCAGAGGGGTGTAAATTGCTTGAACTTTCAAAGCACTTTCTTGCCGGGCAAATTTCTTATTTTTTATGCGTCGTGGAATTTTAAAGATTCTCCAATCAAGTACCATTCGAAGAGCAATTTGGAGCAGGTCCAGGAAGGCCATTAATAGTGTGCGCATCTGATACATTAGGTGCCCTGCCTACCTGCAAAGACTGGTTGATCACAGCTTCTACATCTGACTTCCACCATTCCCCTGCATTTTTGGATCTTGAAGATCAGACTTTGAACTCAGTTTTCAAGTACAGTTGCAATATCAAATCAAACAATATTTTTTGGCTCACCTAATACTATGATTTCCTCCTTGTCAGGTTTGGGAAATGGATAAGGAACACCCCTTTTGGGGAGGATGACAATGGCACCATGAACTGTTGCCCTTAGCCAGTTAACATGTCCATGCCAAAGAAGTGTACCTCGTTGCCCTGTGAGGGTGAAGTTGTAGGTATAGCTCTGCCCCGACTGTATAGGGCATTGGGTGATGTATGCAGGTCCATCTGACCAGCCTGTCCTAAGTTGTCTGACTCCATGCCTGCAAATTTGCAATATGAAATTATGAACTTAGTAATAGATCAAACAATGTTCTAATTATTTAGTGTTTGTTCTTCTCTTGCATATAAAAAAAGTCCCGAAATGTATGAAATAACTTGAGAATTCAGATGGGAAATTCAAATCATACCAGTGAATTGTTACGTTTTCTTGAACATGATTGACGACCTTCACAACAAGTCTGTCATCCTCCCTTGCGTAGACAGTGGGACCTGGAAACTTCCCATTGACAGTGACAATGGACTTAGTTGCACAAAGTCTTGTTTTTTTCCTCTGCACCACCTGCATCGAAAACGGTATTGCTCAATAAGTGTGAAAGAATTCCATGATGCTATCAACAATCAAGCCTCTGTATGGAGTCAGTTTTGCTTCTTTAGTGGTAACCCTCTCTCCGTCACCACACCGGAAAGTGTGATTGAAGAAAGGTTGAAGGGTTAAAGTGAGTAGACAAGTGTTGTGAACTACGCCAAGAACAAGTGCGATTTTTGAGGAAACAAACAAGTAGAAACGCCAATGTGATCATAGCTCAGAAAGGGGAAAAGAAATATTTAATGCATGGGAATTATTTCCCTAACATGACTTTCTGAATGGCAACACCCCCAATGCCTCAGATGTATATATTAATCCCAGTCCACGGTCTAGAAAAGGCTCTAATGTTATCTTTCCCTTGTGCGTGTGTATAGTCAACCGTAAACTAATGGCAGAAAGCTCCAATGTCAAACGTTTTGTCTCTTTTTATCAAGTAGACCATGTCTGAGATAGCTTAGATCAAATGTGCCAAAACTATTAGTTAACAAGTTTAGAATTTCCTGCATTTCCTACATAGTATTAGTTAACCAGTACATAATGTCTGCCTACATCTTTTAATGATATGCATGGTAATCGCAGGTATTTAGAACCTTCAAAAGAAACCGAAAGAGCTCACATTGAACTTGTAGTGGCGAGTCACTGACTCCACCGATACGGGAAAGAGTACTAGAGCTGACAACACCACCACTGCCTGAAGCCAAGATGCCATCCTCTGAGCGTGTGTTTGTGTGTGTGTGTGTTTTTTGTTTGGCAATTCCAAGTGCTGCTTTCTTTGATACAACTACGAATCATTGATATATATATATATCCGCAGCATTATAAATTTATAAGAGGAAGGGATTGTCCTGTTGATGCTATGTCGTTTTACCTGGTTAGGTGAGCATAGGAAACCAGCCATGCATTTTCAAGAGTTTCCTTGCAAAATACATAAAGTAGTTATGTGTCGACTGTCCACAAGTGTGGATGAAAATATACTTCTTCGCCATTCTAACCTTCTACACTGACTGCAACTGATGTTAAGTATCCGGGCTGCTTGAAACGTACTTCTGCTCTGCATCCCTCTCTTGACTATTGAGTTTTTTCTTATATATGGCCATGCCAACATACATGATGAATCAATTGGCCATTCAATTAGCCTTGGACCATGAAACTAGTTTCTAGAAGAGATTAATCTGTAAGATGAGCGGGTGCTTTCTTGCTTGAATTGCCAGAATACAGCATTTTATTTTGTGGTAGCAGCTTTATTTACCAGTTTACGGTTGTGCATTTGGAGATGATAGAACATTGGACTGGGTTAATTAAGAAAGATTACCAAGTTTGTTGGGTCATTCATCATTAGAGCTATGATACATCAATAAGCAGGGAAATTAATTAAGGAGATTCGCTTATCATCATTCCTGTAACGCAACTGGAAGAGTGCAGCGTATCTCTAAGTAGGGAGTTGATGTTTGGAATAAAAACCAGCATTCTTCCAGAAGAGCGTGCCCAAAACCTACCCAAGGAACATGGTCATGCATGATGATATTTTCCACATGGTGTTTGGAAGGGCTTAAGTCGTTAGTTGATGAATAATTTTCAATGATGGGAAAATCAAGGTAGAAACGCCACCTCAATGACTTAAAAAAGGGATTAGATGTACCATTAGATGAGGGTTAGTAGCAGTAATAGCTCATCGCTCCCACCAATTCCCGATTTGGGCAATCAAAATCACATGGGACAAGTCCATGGCTAAATCGTCATAAATGTTGGTGATTTAATTACAGGAAAAGGATTTAAATCTAGGGAACCAAAATGGTATTTAAAGAATCCAACCTATAAATGCCAAATAAGTTATAATCCTATACTTTTTTCCTTTTAAAGATATGTGAGTTACCTTGTCGGTTTATTAATATGTCCATCTTTAATAATACCCGCTGATATCAACAAGTATACTACTCTATTTGCTAATTATTCTAGTTGGAAGAATAAATATGATACTAAAAGCAATGTTGAATCTTCCATTGCAAAGTAAAAAGAACAGCAAGGGAGTTTTAGGCCTATCTTTCTTTATAAGAGGAAGGGAGTTTTAGGCAAATGGCAGACACTGAAAAGATTCAGGATTTGCACTGTTCCAAGTACTGAAAAAACTCCCGGACGGGTATCTTCCAAGTCAAGTGCTTTCAACTTTTTCCGTCGAAAGAACCACTCCTTAGAACGGGGGTCGTGCTGGCTTCTTAGTCTGGAAGAATTAGTTGAAGCCGCTTTTCTGTCATCCAGTAAGTGAAGGCATTATTGTTACCAGTCGCTCAAGGATGACGAGAAATCACTAGGCTGCTGCGTTTTCTCGACGAATTGCTGAAAACTGAGAACAACAAACCAATATTTGTGGGTTTGGTTTTTGAAAAGAGACGGACTTTTATATCAGAAAACCTCGTCAATTACAATAGTTTGAGCAACATTTCTTCCCTGACTACATTCACTAGCCAAACAGGAGGTAAAAAATTCCCTCCATGAGGTTTTCTTATGCGAGTTTAAGGTAAATTTTGCCAAAATAGACTAGTGACTGACACAGTCGTGTAATTCCTTCTGATAAAAGAAACCTCTCGAGATATCCTCCATCACTGTGCCGTGCCTATCCATTTGTTAGGACGACTTTAGTTGGTATTCTTGTATGTAACGAAATTATGTGATTTAGATGAGTTTTTCTTTTTTCAGCATTTTTATGGTCTAAAATGCTTCACAATGCCATTAGTAATACACATCACAAATGTTAGGTGCGGGGTCCGAGATACAATGGGGGTGCACCTGACGGTGGGATCTACTTGCTATTTCCATCCGAGGTTTCTATGGCACCAACAATCCTCTTGATACAAGATTTATAAAGGAAAGCTAAATAATCTATGGTATAATCCTCGGAGGCACCCTCCACGGGATCAATCTCGAAGGACCAGTCAACAAGGGTGGAATCCTCCCCATAGTCCGCAAGTTTTAATGAATTTATAGACCCATCCAAGCCCACATTGCTAGCTTCCATCTGATAAACGTAGCTGTAGGATGAAGGGTTGATAGCCAGCAGCCTTTCTTTAATCCAGGACCTATCTCCGTCTTCTTGGGGAAACATGAAACCTGAAACCAGTCTGACGTAGCCTGGAACGCCTTCCTCGCCACCCAAATCTGTGCATCTTTCAACCATCGGCATCCAGTCCTGCAGCCTGCAACTTCGAGACACGACTGCCCACACTTTATCTATGGGCGCATCAACTAGCCCTCCGACTGATCCACGCCATTTCTTCTTGTTTTTCAGGTCATCTTTTTTCTGTAATTTTGAAGGATTAGAGTAACTTCATTACTGAAGAGCTTTACCGCATAACTTGGGTGGTGAACTGATCACTACTGTGAAAAATTCCATGGCAAACACCGTAAACCTTAATTTGAGAACGTGTATCATCTCTGTGACAAATATTTATTGCGCTATATTTTCTTGCCCCAAGAGGGATTGCTACAAATATCATGCATGTACGCACTTTATTGCATAGAACACAAGTTTTTGAGCAAGAGACGCGAATGTGAAAGGAGAATAACATCTGTCGACTTCGATCAAGCTCTTTTATTTTCTTTGTTCTTTTAATTTCTTGGTATCAGGCAAGAGCCAATATAAGGTTAGTGTTCTGCAACGTAAAGTGGTGCAGTTAGAACGGAAGATGCATAGTCGCAGCAATTCATTAAGAATACCAAAGTGCAAACCAAAAGGTGAACACATACCCTTTCCGTGTTTTCCATATAGTTTACGCTAGTTCTTCTGCAGGAAAATCAGCAAATCCTTCCGCCTTAATGGAGTGTTTTATAGGGAAAGTATATTTGTGGAATGGCAACTCTCCAGAATAATAACTAGTTGGAACAGAGTTTGTAGTGAAAAACCTGTTTATAGCTTGTAAAATTGTTATCATGCTTTTTTTAACAAGTATCCTATGTAACAAAGGAAATCTCGGGATATGCCCCGGAAAGACGAGGTCCGCTGATTACAAGATAACTAGCTGGACAAAATTCTTAGGTTTCTCCTATGTTGAAAAGGATATAATGGATGACCCTGCATAATTCATTAAAAGGGAAAAAAAAGTAATAATAAATGACTCTGTGTGATTCATTTCAAGAAAAAAAGAAAAAGAAAAAAGATTTTATCAATGACATCTATAGAAACCAATTGAGCTTTTGCACGTCTGTGTGAAAAGGGGACTTACGAAATCATCATCAGGACTATTATTTGGTTCACATCATAATTTCGTAGAATTCGGTCTGATACGATGCCTGAGTTTGCCACGATGAATTATATAGAACTGCCTTGGTTTTGAGCAATTCGTGTTTGATGATATAAATTTCAGGAAGAAAATTAAGCCAACGAAGAAGCTACGCCCAGACTTTTTTTTTTTTTTTTTACGTTCCCGGGACTGCAGAAAGCCCACAAAACCTACCTTTCTGAAGCGTCTACATAATCAAGAACTTAATTAACTATTATATGTTTGACCCCAAAAAAAAAAAAACTTTTGTATAAAGGTCAAAAGCACCTTGGTGTTGCCCTGGAAGAAAGGAAAAGACACGATCTCATTTGGGTTTGGCGTTGCTCAAGCAGCAGCTCCAACTGGCTCTGGAGCCTTGAGCCTGGAGGAACCATATAGCGTTTCCTCAAATCGAATGATCTCATTTTTGGACCCGTAAGCCACTTGAGTTCTGTCGTCAAGGCTGTTGATAACCTTGTCCAGCACCGACTTGGTTCCATCGCTGCTGTATCCACCAGCTTTCTCGATCAAGAACCCCAATGGGGCCACTTCGAATAGCAATCTCAACTTGGCTTTGGTAGATGGGGATGCCACATTTGTGAATATGCCCTTTTCTTTCACAATTATCTGCAAGTTTTAGCATGAATATTAACATCTGAAACTTCAACTCAGTAATTACTTGTTAATCTATCATAAAATAGAGTAGCTGTTCGTGTGAAGATCAGCAACTATGAGTTAGACCTGGTTGACATCAGGCACCATTCCTCCTGTGTATCGCAAGGTGTATTTCTCTCTGACATAGTAGTCGATTAGCTGACATTGAGAATTAAAAACCCATGATTCATTACACTGTCAATCAATATAATATACTATTAAGGAAAGCTTAGAGAATAGTGAAACCTTGGCGTAGTCAGGGTTGTCAGATGTAGCCCTCAAGTTTCCAGGGGAGAACATTTTTCCTTCTCCGATTTCTGTTGTATCTTTGACATGTTGCCATTTTCCTGTCCATCAAATCAAGAGGCAGAACATCAGAACGATATTCTTATTCTTTTGTTTGGTTAGGGATCAGAGAGCTGCCTATAAAGAGTGCAAATGATATGGGCAATGAGGCAGTTATACAGACGTGTGATGGCCATGCATACCTTCATCAAGGAGGAGAAATTCATGGGTTCCTGGAAGGTCTTTAAGAGCAAGAACATACGTTGTTCGAGGTCCAAAGATCCCCATGGCTGCAGCAACTTGATCTCTTCCAGTTACACCTGTCAGCTTATCTCCAGGCCATACTCCGAAAATTGTACCCACTGTGAAGTTTGTATCAACAATGCTGGAACCATCCAGTGGGTCAAAAGCGACGCTGAATCCACCTGGTTACATTTTTTGAGCAAATATAATCATGATGATGCTTTCTTTTTCAAGGCGAAAACAATCACTAATTTCTTGATCAGTAATCGTATATGTTACCTTCAGCTGGGCCTTCCATGTCTTGGAGCTCAGGAACTTCCTCCGAGCAACCATATTTGACAATGTGAGAGTACTTCAAGGCCTAGAGCATTGGGAAATGGGAAAAAAAATTAAGTTGGGGATAATAGGGTAAATTTCGAATCATAAATCCCTTTTGATCAATTAAAAAATCTAGAAGGTACAAAAATTTCTAGATAAATGAGTTTCACACAATTGGAGTTTGAGGTCCAGAGGAGCCAACTGCTTCCCCTGCCCCTGCCCCCCTTTCTCCTCCGGAGTTACATTCCAATTGCAGATATACCGCTCTTAATTTAAGATTTGTAATTTCTCGAACAATAAAATGATTAGCATCAAAATTCTGGTGCATTCTCAACATGCGCCAAACAGTTGGCCCATAAGCTGAATCCTGAAGAAAAAGGCTCACAAGTTGACGTCTTTACCTCAAATAGAACATTGTTGGCAAGTAAATCAACTGCAAGCTGCTCATCACCGAAAGAGTTAACACAGGCCGTTCCTCCACAAGAAGCTGTTCTCACTTTAAAGGAAATTGTTCTCAAAGCTTCTCCCATGCACATCATCAGCCTAATCAGGCCCTTGTCCGGCGTAGCTTTTGTAAGAAACTCCTCCTACAAAATTTAATATTCCCAATTAAGCTAATATAAGCCAAACTATCCCCTCACAGAAATCGCACCGCCTACTTAGAGAGCTAATTTGCTGCAGTTCAATCTCAATTGTTCTTCAGATGAACTTACTAGGCTATCACCAATCTCGCACTTAGTCACAAGTGATGAGTTTTTTGACTTGGAAGCCTTGAGTGATGATCTTGGTGGCATGATGCGCAAGGATTCTCCAAATAATGAGCTTGATTTCAGACTCTGCAAGCAATTTTATTTAATGAATCAAGAATGTTGGATAGCCGCACTCAAATAAAGTCAGCAGCAGGCTAATTTTTATCAGTGCAAGATATAAATACAAAATAAAACATACCCTGGAGCTGAATGATGGAGAAACTGAACGTGGAGATACTAGTCCAGTTGAATGCTGAGAAGAAACATTTGGCAGGAGTGCTCCGCGAGCACAGCAAGCAATCCCAGTCTCCATAATCGATTAATTTCGCGGAATTCAAGTTAGAAAGTTCGATGAGGATGGAAGCTATGCAAGAGCTTTAGGCTGATGGTGGTAGTAGATAGTGTATCAGCCTCTAACTGATTCATGGGCATGGACACTGAACTGAAGATAAGCAGTAAACTGGGTTTCTGCCACGTGGCGTCTGATAAATAGATAGGCTAATATAGTGGACTGGACAAGTTAATTGCCATCGTTCATGTATTTGTGGCTCGCATGTTGATGCCTTGTGATACCTAAGAGATATGGCTCGGAATGGCCCCCATGATTTTGTTTTGCTTCGATTGGCAACTTAGCTTACAACTAACAAGTCTCTCCATACATAAGCAATCAAAAACTTTTGTTAAGTTGATGTCAACTAGGAAATGAGCAACATTTTATTCACAATTTAACATCTAGGAAAGAAGTTTTGGAAAGTCATTACAAATAATGTTACACTTCTCCATCGCCATAACGAGAGATATACATTTGATTTGGTAGATTGAACCAATAATTGATTTTATACTTCTTTGACATGGCTTAAATTGAGTGAATACATTTTTCAATCATTTTTTTTATCTCATATATATTAAATCGCGAGAATACATTTTCTACAAAAACTTCAGAAAATTGCAATCCAAACACGACTTAACTGGAAATACAAGCCAACAGTAAAATAATACGTAGATAATAAACTAAGCAGGCGTCTATAGGTTGTGTTCATTTTCATGCATGTTTGCATGAAGTAGGTCGACTGAGAGCAGGGTATGTTGGTCGGGAGGCGTAATTGGAACATGCTGCTAAAGTCACGCCACCACCCTGCGGGTATCTAAAGACGTGAGTTAGACTATAATGATTTGTAGGATTGTTAATGAGACCGGATCAATCCGAACTCGGCTCGTTCGGTGCAAAAAAATTTGATGAGCCCGACTTTTTAATGAATCAGTCTGAGATTGAGCCTAAAAATTAGATTCGAATTAAATATAAGTCGAGTTTGAATCTTATTAGACTCAAACCCGATATAGATTCGACTCTTAAATTACATATATATATAATATTTATATTTTGATATTATATATAATTATATATCCAAATATATTATTACTAAATATTAAATATATACAAAACACAAAAATACATTTGAAGGCTCTTCTACTAGCTTTCTTGAGAGCCAATATTGGTAATACATAATTGAAACTTTAACTTTTCTTATTACTTAAGTAAATTTCTGTATTAGCATAATATTGGTTGATTTATTTTTGGTTTAGAAATACAAATTATCAAACATGTTTGGATTCAAGTCACAAAATTATGACGATGTTTCAACCTTTGAAAATATATTGACTTATAACTGCATGTTTTATTACTATTTTTCATGTATTTTGAACGAATTGGATATAAATATTGTTGAAAATTTCTTGGTTTAGGTACTTTTTAAAACATATTACTTGTTCATATTTAGTTTTAATGTTGTAGTCTTGTGAATGTTAAATTAATTTTACAACTCTATAGTTATAGTAATTATGTTAAAAAAATTGAGGAGCAATAAATGAGATTGAGCTAAACCTGAATATTTTATGAGTTGAGTATGATCATCACATTTATTAACTCACGAGTCAAACTCAAAAATGTTATAAATTAAATGAGTTGAAACTAAACTCGCAAAGTCTGACTTATATGACCCGATTGACAGGCGCAATAATTTGGCACCCGAAGTACATCATTGAAGGAGGCATCCAATGGCGTGACTATTGTGCTGCCGCCACATGTCAGTGTCAGGCTAAGCAAAGTGGAAGGGCGGATTCGGGGGAAGTTGCTTTACCCATTGACAACTCCATTTGGGTGAAGAAGGTCAATTGCCCGTTACATCAAAGGATAGAGTATCCTTAATTTCTACATTCATGCATCGGGGTATATATATTCTACCATGTCATCCAGGAATTTGCATCCTCTTAATTTTTGAGGGGTAATGGCAAATTTTTTAATCAAAGAATTTCAACTTATTAATGCAAGCGTATTGTTGAAATTTAAATCAAACAGACAAATAATTCAGCATTTGCTTAAGCATGTTTAACATTGTCCTAAAAATGTTCATAGCTTTAACTTTTTCCTAAATATGTTTATCGTTTTTATGATGGCTTCAACCACGGAGAAAATGTCAAAATATTCTATAGATTTAATTCCCCATTTTAATTCGTTTGGGGGGCAAGATTGTAAAAAATGTACAATTTAGAGTATGCCTTCAGATTTTTCTAATAAAACTTTAAAGAGGAGGGACAAACTCTAATTCTTATATTTTGAGAGGGTACAGAAGAATCTTTGAAATCGTTGGGGCGGCTGCCTATCTTTGTCCCTTATGGAGCAGGCACTAGGGACAAATAATACGTGGGCAGATAAACGTAGAAATATAAATGGGGAGACGTAATCCCACGAGATGAAATAGGGATAAGAAAAAAATAGAGAAATTTTATAGTATTTTTTGGATACCACATACTATTACGTATCAATTCACTGTTAAATGTATAAAAAGAGATATCAACTCGAAAATAATTTTAAGAGTTTTAATTATTAAATGATATAATAAAAATTTATTAGATTACAACCATAAATATGAAACTGAAAAAAGACCGAAAAATTTCTCAAAAAAGTATCTCAAATAATTCTTAAATACGTTCAAATGTGAGTCCAATCAACATCTACAAACTACTATTGTAAAGGTGGGTCCAATCAACGTCTACGAATTATTGTATGAGATAGTTATCTAGTAGCATTATTTAGGGGGGTTAGATGCAAAAAATGCTTAGAACTATTACACTAGTTGCACTTTACACCCTAGAGTATTTTAATGAGCATTCTGCACCCATGCACAACTAAAAAATAATATAAAAATTAATTTTATTTAAGTAATTGATGAAATGACCAATTTATCCTCCAATAAAAACTTAAGAGGCAAAAATACCATTTTGATGGGGAAAATTATTACTTTAAATTGACTAATACTCACTTTATAACAAAAAGTCTAATTGTTAACACATAAAAAAAAGTAGTGCGTTACTTTGAACGATAATTAGACTATTGGGGTTAAAATGAGGAACGATTATTGCTGTAATTTTTAAGATCTCATAATTTTCTTCAATGCATTATAATGCCATAACTTCAAATAATCAGCAAAAATTCACTTGAAATCTTCATAAGAATAATATTGGAGTAGAATCCAAATTTTTTCATATGAATTTAACACAATAATTGCAATAAAGATTGAATACCGAACCAAAATTAAAACCCACATATTAGTAAATAAAATATTGGACTTAGAAGTTAAAATAAATCACCTAAATTATTTATTGTTCCTTAATCACAATCTTTTTTTACATGGGCTAACTTGACATATGTATTAAAATAGGGTTGCTGGGATTTTTGAATTGAATTTATTCCATTTTTTCTTTTTTTCCTACTTCTTTTTTTAGTTGTCAATCATATATTTTATCGTTATATGTTTTCAAGAATTTTATTATGAAGTGAAAAGGTATTTTTGTCTCTTACAAGCTTTTAATGGAGGATAAATTGATTATTTCATCAATTATTTGGATGGAGTTAATTTTCTTATTATTTTCTTGTTAACTAAGGGTGTAAAGTGACTATTAAAATAGTTTAGAGTGCAAAGTGTAACTGGTGCAATAGTTCATGGGGTTTTTTGCATTTAACCGTTTTTTAGACTCGTATCAGAATTGCCTGGACAGCACACAAGTGTCTCTGTCTGTGGTGAAGATTGTCATAGGAGTCTCGCCGTCGCGAAGATTCGTTTCAATTTCAATGTCGAAGAACCCAATCGGTATAGAATTGCAAAACGGCTGAAACATTGGCTGATTTCTAGAACTGGGATGGTCCCTTATTGTTCTGATAGTATCTTGATAACGCTGGTAACTCTCTCTTCCAGCTCCTGCAATACATGAACATATTAGGCCATTACTAATCACAATGGAATAAGGTTTTAAAATGATTTTTCCATTTTTTTTTTCGAATTTTTGGATCCATATCACTTTAATAAGAACAACATCTTGATTGTGTATCTGCTGTTTCCTTATCAAGATTACCATTTTTTCTCCTTTTTGGCACTTTGTGATTTATTTTTGGAATGTCTTTGGTGGTAATTTTATTGGATCTTTGATTGATGGGCTGATAATCATGGTATTAATGTTTCAGTTGAAGGAACAGGTTAACATGTTAAATTTGGTTGGAACAGAAGTTTAAGATTCATCATATTTCCAAAAGATTGTTACTTTGAATTGATTGCAATCAAGTTTTAATTTAAGGTGAAAGAGGATATGATACTGATTTGATTGTTAGAGTCGTTCTCTTTTATTGCTTACAAAGTTCTGGATATGTTAACAGATTTTCTCTGGTTGGCATTATCAGTCGATGGTGGTGAGATGTTGTTTGCTAATGTAGCGAAGTCATTGACTATATGGTGGATATGTATATGAGAACGACTGATCGCGTGAGATTTAGCTGATCGTGCTGATCCTACAATGTCGGCTTATGGCCATCAGATGGAGCGGGAATATTCTGCTCAGAGTCTTCTGAGGAGAAGTGCCTCAGGTTTGCATTTCCACTTTCAACATCTTATTCTGTCTTGTTGAAGTTCTTATTGTAGTTTATGATTGGAAAATTAAAGATGGTGTCTAAAGTTAAGTCATGGTATTGCAGCATGAAGCAACATCGTAATTCCTTTTTTTTTCTTTTACTTTTATGTTAGTAAACTGTTACTGTTAAACATGGCCAAATAATAATTGTAGTTAAACAGAAATCTAACTAGAGTTCTGACATCTACACTGGATGAAGTTCCTGCAACATGCTCTAAAGCATGAAAAAGGGATGAACAAGGAGATGCATAATGTCAAGAGGGACATTGTGTTTCTGAAGTTAATGTGTCACGGTATTTGGTTCAGCTCAATGGACAATAACCTTTTGCACCTGTAGGATTCTTTCATTCCTTTTGTCTTAATAACCATAAACCTAGACTGACTTGGGTAGATTATGCGGACAGACTATCGCCTCTAGACAAATTAAACTATTGACCTATACTTTTACATCTGTGCAGAAAGTGAAAGCCATTATACCATGGAGACAGGAATTTATATGTCATCATTTGCAGCTACAGTCTTTGTTGCTGGACTTGTAACGGTTGGAGTCTCACTGATGACACTGCTGATTGCTTTGACTGTAATGTTGCAAAACTGTCAGAGGCAAAATGCTGGTGTTGTGGAGATGCAGAAACCTAGTGATGATTATGAGTTTTGTAGGATTTTAGCTCTACATATAGAGCTCAACCATTTGGATTCAGATTCTTTTCCTTTAGTTTGCAAAGAATTAGCATTTCAGTTCATTGGCGATGGTCAGTACATTAGAGAATTAAATGCTACTTTGAGGGTGGTTGAGAATTACTTCAGTAGCATTAGACCAGGAGAAGATGGGCGAGATGTGGTGCTGATGGATGCAGATGATTTGTTACCATCAGACTATGACTCCCTTGATCAGTTAATGCACCGGTATTTTCTGTCTTTTTTTATGAGCTTCTGGCTTAGGTCCTTTCTCTGATTAGCCCTTGGGCTTTTGCAAAGTTTACGAAGATTGTGAGTACTGTTTCTTTTCAACGTGATAAGTAGTGTTCTTTTGTTTGCATCTTCTAGTGTGTTGTGTGTATGGTTTTGTTGTATTTTGCTCTGTCTTGCTTTTGTTTTCCTCTAAGAAAAAGTTAAGTAGGATATTATTTGCTCACATGAAGATTTGTTATTCTGGAGGTTATGGTTACGTGACGCCTGCTTTATTCTGAAAGTGTAGGAAGTTTCAGAATGTTTAGATTTTGTCATAACCATGGTGTCACATGTTTCATTCTCACAGGCTTGATTGCCTTGTCATGGTTGATGTTTTTTGCATGCTCATCTTTGATGGGAAAGTTAGATTATTACCTATATTCACATGATGTGTTTGTGCCAACTTTGCCTTATTTCACCTTGAAAAACAAATGTGCAAGGTAGTGAATTGAAGTCATTTGTATATTCTGCATATTTTCAATTCTATCAAATGTTTAAACATTTAGTTACCCCATTTTATATTTAACTCCTTAAATAGACATCAAGATTCCCAACACACAGCAGGAGCTGTTTAAATAAAGATCTTGGTGTCTTTCTGGTGCAGATTCAATGAATATACTTGCAGTAATTGTCACAAAGATGCAAGACAGCTTAAATGGATCCTTGTTCGTGAACTATATGTGAAACTTCAAAATGGTGGGTGGCCAATGATTTTGTTATCAAGGAAACCTGAGAGATTACATAAAACCACTGTTGGGTACCTTAACTCAGTTGGATGTGGGGGTTGGTCATCACTGATCATGAGGTATGTGTAATTCTTAATTTCCCTCACATCCCTGAGTCACTAAAAGACTGGTTTTCAGGGATAGGAAAACCTTTATGTTTTTGTATAATGCTAAGGTTGTCGCTCACATTTGCAGGAGATGCGAGGCTTCGCCACATGTGTTACTTTATGACTAATCAGCTAGTTTAAGTAATTTGCCTCTGATATCATGTGAAATGACAATAAACAGAGCAGTTTTAATCCCATATGATGGCTTGTATTTATCGCAGAGAGGACAATGAATTCGATATGGATGACCAAGAGTATCTTACCAGGAGGAGGACCGCAATCAAAGGACAAGGTTTGCGTACAGTAGCTGCAATCAGCAGCCAGTTGGATTTTCTAACGGGCTCAAAAACTGGGGGACTCAGTTTCAAGATTCCCAATGTTTTTACTGATAGGATGAACAATCATCCCTCTGAAGTCTCAGATAGGGTTGAATTTGCCTAGAAAAAGAGTTTTATACTCCTAATACCAGGCACATTCAACGGCGCAGGTGATTTCTCTCCTCTGTACATATTCACCCCTGAGAAACGTCACCAGTCCATCTCCTGCTGGAGTGATTTTGGGACGGACGGACGGACTTCCAAGAACCAAGGCAAGTGGTTCGTTGGCTGTTAAATTGTTGGCGGAGACTGGAAAGGATTTGAATGTTCGTAAACTATGCCGTTCGTGATCTCACCTTGACGGCACTCCTTTTAATTGAGATTGAGATTGTATAGGTAAAAGTGAAGAAAAAAAAAGAGGACCTTTTTATTTATTTGAGATTGTTATTATAGTTAATAAGGGGGAAAAAGAATCAACATGTTGTTTTAGCAGCAATTAGTGTTAAAAATTTAAAAGCAGAAGCACTTAACTAACTTCCGTGACTATAACTTTGTTGATTTAAGTGGTGAAGTAATGAGCACTAAATGGTGATTGGTGACCTATTATGAAAACGACCAATTTAATGGGCGAAAGTAACACTGCCAAGCGGTGTATATATCCTCAATATCTTACTGCACCTGTAATTATGTTTTGGTAGACAAAGAAGTATGGTAGGGAAGAAAATATAAGAAAAGAAATCTCGAGGGAGGGCGATTCGAATCGAGACATTTCCCTGATGCTCAATTTGATTGATGAACCATCCAACAAGAACGCCAACAAGTTCATAAAAAAAAAAAAAAAAAGCTAAAGTTGTGGATAAATTGCCAGGCCTTAAAAGGGGAAACATGATTCAGCAAAATAACATTCCGGCATGCTCAAATTTCAGACTGTAATCGGACAAACAAACAATTGCTGAATAATAGTAGTAAATACTGTTGACGGTTTTACCGTAGATAGAATTAAAATCGTGGAAAAGAAAAGAATTTAAATTAAGGCTAAAAGACATGCTCCGTGAAATTTAACAAACGATGATTAACAATCAATTGCTAACAATAATGAGAAAATGCAGATGAATTTATTACATAGCTCTCGGCCATGCAATAAATAGTCTTCTGGCTGCACAAGATTAGAAGAAAACCACTCTGCATTCCAAAGATTTGTTGTCCCTTCCCTTGTTTTTTACTAAAATCAATCACAGAGGAAGAAAAAGGATATCATCATTTTGGAACTACAAACGTGTAATTAATTACAGCAAATATATTTTTCTGCTGCCTGTCTGTCTGTGTCATCATTTTTGTGAGTCTCTCTGAGTTCTAAACCAAACGATGGCTGGGCTGTTGCCGCCAGCCATGAACTACACCACTACCAGCAGCCACTCTCCCAGATAGCGCGCGAATTTTTTTTTTCAAAAAAACACACACACACACACACACCCTGAAGTCCTCTTGTTGCCGAAGGAGTTTTTTTTTCTTCCCCTCCGTAACCGTCACCCCACCGGACCTCCAATTCAGTTTCACGCACACACACAGTGGGTTGGGGAGAGGCCAGCTGCATAACTAACTTAACTCCCTCTCTCTCGCTCACTCGTCCCGGGCAGGCACAGGCACAGCTGCCATAACTGACTAATAACCAACCAAACTCGCCGCCCAAATTTGGCCATTCTTCCTCTGCCATTCTTCCTCTACTACTACTAGTACTAGTAAAATGTGGTAAAGCCCATTCTCTAGCAATTCCACCATACAAAGCTTGTCCTCCAAGAAAGAAAGCGAGAAACAACCAAACCTGCACCGTCATGCCGCCGCCTTTCTCTTTCACCATTCTCGTTCTCTCTTTCCTCTCCCTCCTCACCGCCACCGCCACCATTGGCGTCGTCTACACCCCCTCCAACTTCCCTACCCCCGAACGCGTCGCCTCCACTCTCACCTCCCTCCGCATCCCCTCCGTCCACATCCTCCACCCCACTCCCGCCGCCATCCGGGCCTTCGCCTACTCCAACATCTCCCTCATCCTCTCCGTTCCTAACTCCCTCCTCCCCTCCTTCGCCGCCAACGTCTCCTTCGCCTCCGAATGGCTCTTCTACCACGTCCTCCCTTTCCACCCCCGAGCCCACATCTCCCTCATCTCCGTCGGAACGGACGTCGTCTCTTCTTCCTCCATCTTAGCCCCTACTTCCGACCCCTCCACCTTCCTCCTCCCCGCCATGCGCAACCTCCACCTCTCCCTCCTCGACCTCGGCATCAAGACCATCTCCGTCTCCACCTCCTTCTCCTTCATCAACACCGTCTCCCAAGCCTTCCCCCCTTCTTCCGCCGAATTCCACCCAGCTATCAACCCCCTCCTCGTCAAGCCCATCCTTCAGTTCTTGGCCGAAACCAACTCCTCTCTCCTCATCGATCTCTACCCCTACACCGTCTACAAGGTCCAACCAGCAATCCCGCTTGGCTTCGCTCTCTTCCGGGAGGATCCCTTCAACTTCCGGGATGACCCCATCACCGCCGCCCGGTACCGGAACCTGTTCGACGTGATGGTGGACGCGGTCGTCACCGCATTGGCCATCACGGGGCATGAGAACATGAAGCTGATCCTCTCCCAGACAGGGTGGCCGTCTTCCTCCTCCGGCGAAAATGAGGAGGGCACTCCCGCCTACGCTCAGATGTATCTGAAGGGGTTGATATCGCATTTGAAGAGTGGGCTGGGGACTCCGCTGAAGAAAGATGGGGTGGCCGAAGTCTACATATATGAGTTGTTTGATGGTGATGATGAGGAAGAAAATAGCCCTGTGGAGATGGTGAATAACAGCAGTACTAGCAGCAGTAGTGCTAGTGATAGAGCAGATGACCAGCACCAGCGTTGGGGGATTCTGTACCCTAACATGACTATGAAATTCAATCTTGACTTCTCAGGTTCAGAGAAACTTTCTGCGATGCCTGCTGCATGGTTGGTGGAGCTTGCTCTGGGGATCATTTCCCATGTAGTAGTATATTTTTTGCTGCTCTAGGCTAGCTGGTTAGAACAGTAATGCTCAATATTTTTGGTTAACTACTAGTACTGATCTGCAGTGTCTTAGATCCTAATCATCATCGCTCTCTTCATTTCAGTATTTTGTCAATATCAGCAGTCAAAACTTGTGCCTAAGTTCCATAATGCAGGTATTAGTTTGTTAATTGAGATGTAGCTATTTGGAATAGATACATTTGAGGTTCAGTGAGGTTGTGAATTGTTGTAATTCTGTTCCAGAAGAAAACACAGTGAATAGTCATTTGATTTGTGCTGATGATCTTTAGATGAACCGAAATTACATTTCAGTTCTTTCCCATGCTAAGCAGTAGTGACACATTTCAGCTCAACAATCTTCTAGCAGTTTCTGCAATTTTGCTGGGGTCTCCATGTAATTGCATGGGGCAGTCTCTGTTTTCCCTTTTGGATTGTTTTCAATTAATTGTGTGATCATATGCCCTTTATTGAATCCATCAGCGGATTCTGGTACTCAGCTTGTCAAAGCTAGTGCAGCAAACAGGGAAATGTAGAGTTGCGGGATGTACTTCACTCCCTTAGTACTACTACATACTTTTCGGGAGAAAACAGAGGCGCGAGGAGATTTCAGAGTGAAGATATTCAGTTCATAAGATCAATGCCTTCACTTTTCCCCGTATGCATTGTCACCAGACCAAAATATGCATCCCTTCCCAGTTTTCCTCCGTCATATGAAAAAGCCACGTGAATTCAGAATCAACGGACATAATATTACTATTATTTAGTCGTTTGAAGTGACTGCAGACTAATTAGTGTTCGCACCAAAATCAAGGAGGGCTATGATGCAGAGCTTCCAAGTAATTACCATTAGGCATGGCTTCCGTGAAGCAAAAAGATATGCGGATTTTTTTTTTCTGTTTGGCAAAAATAGGCACTGAAGCTTCTGAAGAATTTGTCTTGTTTCCTTGTCACCCTGTGTCCATGTCCAGTCTTTTGTACGATGATCATAGTTATTAAACCCAACCCGAGAAGGAACCGGCCAATGATTAAACTGGTGGGTCACTAAATATATTTAAATATTATATTTCATAATTTTTTATATAAGATATATGATATAAATTATAATAAATAATGCCATAGCAAAAGCTCATTTAATTTAATTTGCTATAAAATAATTAATTCATATAAGATTCAATCAAATATAAAGTTATTTAGTAATACATCAAACTTCAAGTGTAAAATTTTATCAATATTTAGTGTAATTATCTAACTTATTTATGAATTTTAAGTGTAAAAAATTATTAAAATAATATTTGTCTTTAAAATGAATTATATAATATGCTATTTTTGAAATCTATTTTATAACTTATAGAGTTTGAAGGGTAATAAAATTTTACTAAAAGATTCCAATATATTTGTTTTAGAGAAAAAAAAAAGGTAGAATTGAAAAAATATTTATATATTATAATAAAGGTTGTTTATTAGCATATTTCAAAGTAGCTTGGTGGTAAGTATGTTGTAGTGTTGGGCAAAGGTCCAACGTTCGAATTCCAGCAAAGACAATAAAAATTTTCCACAAAATCGGGTCCAAGGACAAAATCGATCGGGTTTCCAAGTTAATCCGGTCGGACCGTCGGATCGTTGACTAATCAACTGTCCCCTTGCTCAAATGATCTGATTTGAAATTTGGCCCAATCCAATGATCGAGTCACTGGTTTGATCGGTTCAATCGTCGGGTCGGACCAAGATTTAATAACTATGATGATGATCGTACAGGGTTCTGTCTATTCCGGTTTGTAAAGATTTAAACTTTTAATTTATATTTCCCTATTTCTCCCCAAAAAAATAAATAAATAAAGTATCGATTAACTCTTTACTCCAACCAGGTTAAAGTTGCCTTCCTACTCGTCGCAAAATGACCTATTGTGGTCGGTTAAGTTAGATATACGTACGGGAAGAAAGCCACCATGGTGACAGCAACAGGAAGTGTATCTGCTGTCTATGGAGAGAGGAAAAGCAACAAAATAAATCTTTTTCTTGCATCTCTAAGCAAATCTACAGATCTGACAATCTTCAGATAAACTAAGGAATGTACACAGGAAGTTTGTCATTGGAATTCGAGTAGTACTGCATCTTTAATGTATCCCATCTTAAAAGTCACAGGAATATGCCAGCGTTATTTTTTAATACCAAAAAAAAAAAAAGTAGGTCAGAACTTAACTATACCAAATCACAAGCAAATAAGTATACCTGAGTCGCATTTGTACGCCGTAGATAAATCTCTAACCTGACCTCAACAAGCTACTGCAAACAAAATCTATATGGAACCCTAAGTTAACATTAACTATTCGCTGCAAACTGCTCCTTACGGAAGCTGCTACGTCACAATAAAATATAGAAACTCCAAGTATATTCAGCCACAGTTGTTCATTAGTGTCATGCAGCAGAGGATGAGAACTGAACCAATGCAACATCCTTTCTGGTAAAAAGTTCATGAAATGCAGTCAAGTCAGGATCCTCCTTGTGCTTGTTCCACAGTGCTTCAAACTGTGAACCCCTGGATCTTATTTGCCAGAGAGGAAGCAGAAAAGAAGAAAGACAACAAGACCAAGTATTAGCCGGACAGAAGAATTGCAATAGTATAATCCTTTGGACACTATTATAACAAAAAATTATGATACTTACTGCTGGATTAAGAATAGTATGTCAAGAATAAGTGTTCTAATATCTTCACGAGCAACTCTCAGTGCAGCCTCCTTGTGCAGGGTCACAAGCTCATCCACCAACCTGGAGCTAAAATTCATAACTCGTCTAGACATTATAGTGCAGCAGATATAGGAAACATCGGGTTGTTTAAATGGAAAGAGGGGCGCAGAAGCAGATAAGATGATGGCTGAGATAAGAACTCCTATGCCCAAGCAAATTCAGGCTCAAACTTGAAACGTTTAATGTTCTATCTCAAAGTGAAAAACTCAAATGCAGAAAACAGAAGTTCTATCCCAAGAATGATACATGAATCTATGGTTCTGCAACTACATTACTTTGTGCAAATGCCATCATTCTGAGAAACCACCATTAGGCAGATGCCAAAGGAATTCAAATTTTGCACTCGGGATAAAATGAGTGCCTGCAGCAACCTCAGAAAGCAGAAATATTCTTGAAGAAAAAGCAGTCTTGTAGTACAAATGTGATTGTGTAAATTTTCCAAATTCATGAATGTTCATGCATGTGATTTTCTTTATTACCTAATTTGACATGATAGTATCGCCGGGATATAAAGGGGGGAAAAAAGGAGCAACAAGGATCATGACAAAAAATTCATGACCCACACATGCCTCCCTCTTCAGATGGACTATTAAAATCAGAGACCAAAACCTTTTGCTGCATCGAAATCCTATATCATGATATTACTTAGGCCCAACCTTAAGGATAATGTCATGTCAATCTGTACTGTAAAGAAGATAGCAGCCAATGTTTTCAGCAGTTTGTGTGAAACCAAAGCAAAATTAGACAAGATAATCATGCAATTAAGGCTAAAGATTTTAAATTATGTACACAGTTCTCTTCTTTAAGATGATGATATTTTTCCCAAGAAATTTTTAAAAACCATAATTACCACTAGACTGTTGTGAAGAAATTGGATACAACTCAATTTATGTGAACAAAATTAGAACTGATACTTCTAGCAATCTTGTCCTTTCTTGGGTAGGAATGTCGCATTTCAGTGCCTACTTTCATGTCCTGTACAAGAATCAAAAGAATAATCAACTAACCTCTCAGTATATGGTGAACTCCTGACCCAAGTTAATCTCAGAATTGTCTTGATCCGTTTCAGAACCTACATCCAGAGGAGAAAGCATCAACATCAAGCACCAGAATCTTAGCTGAATGCTAGAAACATCTATCTAAAACTGAAGTCTTAACAGTATGGATTACCAATAACACGGTATCATCATCATCAGCATGCATCCATCGAAAGAAAAGAGGGAAAAAACGTCGAAAGTGGGCTAGTAGTATGAGACCCACACTGTTAAAAAGTGGCTCAATGTGCTTAAGCCACACCACACGGCGCTCCACATTTCTTGGTTGTCTTTCTAAGTGATTTAACATCTCATTGAGCAGCTTCTCATACCTATATGCATAGATAATGCTGAGAAAAAAATATCAATGGGAAATAACATGTGACCAACAGCACATAGGAAACACCCTAAAAGGGCTTAATAACATATTCTCACTTAAGCTATATACTCTGGGAAGTATACATCACGATACCAAAATCATAAAGTACAACACCAAGTAGTTGAGTGTTTGCTTAATTCAGCAATCAAATTACAAAAATAACGAATGAAACATCATGTTTACAAAAGCATAGAATAATTGGTAACAAGCAAATATCATCATCAATGAAATGGAGTATTAGTCTAAGCATCATATTCAGTGAATATACCAACAAAGTAACTGAGTCTAGAGAATATGCCAAGTTCTAGATATATAAGGACACACTGTACCATGGGCTACGAGGATTACTTCGTTGTGTGAAAGTCACCAGAAGTACCGACATCTCAACCACATCCTGCCATATCTCTTCGCTAGAAGCAATATTTTGGCAACAAGCATCAAGAATAACATCTTCATACCAACCAATTTCCGCAGCATTGACATTTTTTGCCAGATGAATGAAGCTAAGCATGCCCTGCCCCTGAAATTATAAGAAAGAAGTTCATCTATAATGTGACGGACATTACCAATGAGATTAACAAAAACATTCACAAATTGGACATCAAAATAGACAAAAAAACACCTAGTGTCAATATTTCTGTTGCCTAGAGCAGGGAACGTTGGATCCCATGGGCGCAAAACTCGGACAGAATAATTCTTCAAATTCTATCAAAAGTTGTTTAGTTATAAGTGCATTTCAGATTAACGTCTCTTACTCGTAAATTTGGACTATAATCTTCACAGAAGTACACCATGAGTGTGGCTATATTTTATCAGAAGAAGCATTTACCAAAGGAAATGACATAATAAGCTCCAAAAGAAGCTTCAACATACATTTCCACAAGTCAACAGCATGCCTGTCTAAAGTCCGCAGGAAGATTATCAGACAGCCAAGCAAAACGAACAAAAATAAAGCCCAGCGTTTTGCTGAGAAGAGGCAATAGGATGTGAAAAATGAATTAAACCAAGAAAGATTGCACTATTGGGACGCACTTTGACTTGAGGGGACCAGTGGTCAAGAGCTGTCAATGCACTAGGAATCACCAAAGCACAAAGCCTTCCTAAATAAGGATAATCCACCTGCAACCAACATATAAACGTCATAATAATAATAACTTATTATTGACAAATTGATTTAAAAGAAAAAGAGTGGGGCGGGGTGAAGGGGCAAAAAACCTGGGTGACAAGCCACCGGAGTTGATAAGCAGCCACCATAGCATAAGCCACGGGGACCCCAGCAGAGGCAGCCGATATATCATCCGCCGTACCAATTGAACTCTCCTTAATTTTATCTTTCAACAAGGGTAAAACCTGAGGCATAAATTCAACCACCAATCTCTTCTCCTTGGGAACAAACTTCAAATCTAGCTCCAATTCACCACCAATCTTCACCGTCTCATCCCCGCCATGAAAAGAATCATAATAAGCAACGGCTAAGTCCTTGAGGGCGGAGGTGGCGGCGGAAGAGAGGGAACTAGGTATCCAGGAGAGCTGGTCGTAGGCGGAGTCGAGGGCTGATGCCAAAGCCCCGCAGCATAAAATGAAGTCTCTGGTTTTGGCTTTGATGACGTCAGTTTCGGAAGAAAATTCAGCATTTGAGGTGAGAAGAGAGAAGAGAAGGGATTTGATGGAGACGTTGGAGGCTTGGGGTGGCGGAGTGTAGTGAGCTTCCGATAGCTCGTTTCCAATTGATTCCGATAATCTGCGCATTTACATATAAGCCAAAAAAAAAGAAGAAAGCCTAAATCGCATATTCACAAAGTAGACAATCATCTCCATTTTCGTGTTTTGTTATTTTCACGGCGTGAGCGTGCGATAATTGTGCGAGAGAGAGAGAGAGAAGGAAGAGTTTACAGAGCGAGGTTTTGGAGAAGAGCAGATGACTTCGACATATTCCAGAACCAGAATCCAGGCCCCGCGAGGACGGGACGAACGAAGATGGACACTATGGCAAGCGTACCATTACAGTTACAGATGATTAGTGGGCTTATTAGGTTCTAAGTATTATTCAAGAGTCAAGACCATCGTTCTGTTAAGCTTTAGGCCTATTTTATCTGATTGTGAGAGTGACAAGTACGCTTATCAGTGTATTGACAGGCCCAATTTATTTACAAGTCAAAAGTTTCTCCAATTTGTGCATTGGGAAAAATTGCTAAAAGGCCGCCCTTCCACATCTTGCAATTTTCTTTTCTTTTTTTTTTTTGGACTTGTCCCCCATTTCACTTTTAAAGTGGCACCGGAAAGCAAACAAATCATTTGGATCCGATACCATTACTCATAGAGTTAGATCATTCTTCAACGTCTTGTTTGTTTGTTTGTTTGTTGTTGTCTATTCACATTTAGACACCAGAACAAATTGTTAAAAACAACTATAAATAGTTGAGATTAATTTTTCTTATACTGACAGCAGCGTTGGATGAACGAAAACTATACAAAATTTAAATTTAAAATTTAACTTTTACACGCATATCATGAATTTAACGGTATTATTATATACGCTATCAGTGTATATAAAATTTACTCGAATATATGTATTTTCATGAACTGCAACGGACACTTAAGCTCCCTTTATTTGGCTAGGAGAAATTTTAAAGAAAGAAAACATGCAGTATTGCAATCTCTAACATCCGTCTAATTATCCTGAATAATAGTTATCTTCTTTCCTTACAAAATAATGATGAAAATTTTGCAAAACCCAAATTTGCCAAAAAGAAATGCAAGTAGTAGTAACTAGTAAGCACAAAATAGCATAACAAAGGAAACACAATAAGTACGTAGTAAACAAAAGGATAAGCATCAAACCTCTTCTCATCGGTCTTAAAAAAAAAAAAACAAACAATTCTTTAGTCATTCAAGTTAGAATTTGCGGCCCAGATAGAGAATGAAAATATTTTTAGGAAAAACACTAAATGGATTGGGTGGGAGTGGAAGGGCATTGAAAGATTTATCTCTGAAAAAACAAAAAGATACGCGTAAATACTTTTCTTCACTTTTTATTATTAACTCGTATATAAACCAAAGGCCTCGTTATTATACTGTACTAATAGTCCCAAAAGGAGGAATAATCAAATCGGGGACAAATGCATTATATTTGTCTGGCTCCCTCCCTCTTTCTTCTCTTTCTATCTATCAATTGAATTGAATTAATTACCCGTAATCATTCTTCATTTGTAGCCCCCCCAACCCCACCAAAACCAGGAAGCCCACCACCACCACCACCACCACCACCACCACCATCAACCTTTCCATCCACTTCTCGCTGCATGCGCCCCTCCTCTTCTGCCTTCTCTCCACTTCCCCCTTGTCTATACATGTTCGCATAGGCAGAACTACGTGTTTCTTGGACACTGAAATATATTGAAGTTCTCCAATTGGTCACTGCATTTTGGCTGAGCTGCAAGGAGTTTGCAAATTTTGAATTTCATATCGAGTAATACATCTTCATTCAAGCTCTTAGATCAAGACCCTCCAGATTTTCTTTCTGCCCAAGAGGTAAGCATTTCAGATTGTTAACTCATGTCTCTTTGGGTCAATGGGAGTACTGAATGCAAAAATGTGATCTTTTTTCATTTATCAGTTAGCAGCCTTTGGATTTCTGTGCAAACTAATTGTGCATCAGATCGGTTGTTATGACTTAACTGTGGGATATTACCCCAGTAAGCAACTGATTTGCATGCAATGCAACACACTATAATTAGTTTTAATTTTTGAGTAGAGTTGAATCGGACCCTTGAACCAGTGAATAGCTTGACGGCCCAAAGTGAACAGATCTAGCAATAACGTAGCTTGTAGCATTCCGTTTTTGAAGCTGAAGCTATGTCTTTCATTGGGACCCAACAAAAATGCAAGGCCTGTGTGAAGACTGTGTATCCTGTGGAGCTTTTGTCTGCTGATGGAGTTAGCTATCACAAATCTTGCTTCAAATGCTCCCATTGCAAGGGCACCCTCAAGGTATCTAATCATATTCCCACCTTATTACACAGACTTTTCTGTGATGGATAGTTGCACTTTTTGTTCCCATTTTTTTTTTTCTTTTAAAGCTGAAAACCCCTTTGGTTTTTGCTGGAAATGCATTCAAGATTTAGCACTTTAGGCCACCCTGGTTAATCTATTCTTATGCATCACTGAGATTTGCTCTGGGATCATTAACACCATACTGTAAGTCGTGATTATTTTGGTCCTCTACATGTGTTGTGATCAGTTTTTCTGCTTAGACTTTACCTTCTCTTTTCAGCTGAGTAATTACTCTTCGATGGAAGGTGTTTTGTATTGCAAGCCTCACTATGAGCAGCTCTTCAAGGAGACTGGCAGTTTCAACAAGAGCTTTCAATCTCGTATGTCTTCCCTTTCAATCAAGACTTTTCTTCAGTTTATCATCATTTTTAGCTATATCACTCTAAATTGCAATTCTTCTTTTTATCTAACAGCTGCAAAGTCAGCTGAGAAGTTAACTCCGGAGCTGGCAAGTTTTCCTCCTTACCTGTGTCTTGCTGAAGACAAATTAGTAGAGAAAAATATTTTCGTGAGATATTGCGTTTTGAGTACTTCTGATTGTTATTTTTCTGTGGGATCCAATTTACAGACGAGATCACCTAGCAAAGCTGCTGGCATGTTTTCTGGGACACAAGACAAGTGTGCCACTTGTGGCAAAACTGCGTACCCCTTGGAAAAGGTGTGAATTCGAGATTGATAAAAGTCACCTTCACATAACATTTAGCAAAAATTGTTATTTGGCTAGTAGTTACATTTTTTGATTGGCATGCATTGTGTAGGTTTCTCTAATTAGACTATAAATATACTTGTATTTAATTTCCTTTCAGTGTACATGTTCGAAGTCTCTGCATTCTACCAGATGTGCACTTTACTTCCAAAAGGGCGGTGTAATTTACTTTTTACCATTTTTCAGGATGTAGAGGGTATATTTTTGAATCATTACGACCATAATGCAAAAGATGGGCTGACTAAAGATTGTTCTCCCATAATGCTTTTGCTCCTATATTGCTCACAGAAATTCAGACATATTTCCTCCTGGAAAGTAGAAGCAATTTTAGGCAATGAACTTTAGTCCCAAGTCTGCATATACATCTGCTTATGTTGTTGCAATTGTACACCTTGTGCTATTCTATCACCCATTACGTTGTCTAACTTTTATGGTATGCATGTGATGGTTTGCAAAGATAAACTGTCTTGATCTACTTCAGTATTTGATTTAGCAAAGGAGTGTCAACAGCGATGTACATATTGTGACAGAAGGTTGACAAATGCAAGCTACAACTGCTTATTTTCTGGAGATAAATGCCATGCCATTATTTAATTATCTGATAATTTGACGGCTATCTTTCATAAGAGTAGAGGAAGAGGCAACCCCCGTTAGCTCTGCATTGCACCACAATTTATTTTAAAAAGAATGACATAGGTTATAATGATTTACCTTTTATAGTAATAAATTTATGTAATTCCTTAGTATAAATTATTTTTAGTGTTCTTTCATTTATCTGAACCATGTGTCACTTTTCCCTTCCGTATTTGAGATAATTTATTCTTTTAATAACAAAAGAGATGCAGCTAAATAACTGAGAAGAACATTTCAAAATGTATCAGTCAAGAGAACACCTCTAATGTGCAAGAAGAGCTAACATACTCTAGCTAATTCGTGTCTATATGCACACATGCCGAACTATTGGTACCTCTATTACTGGACGGTTGATGATCTAGGTGAAGCCGTTTCACAGTAACTAAATGTGGAGGTATCCATTAGATTTGGATGTCTCGAGTCATGCCGACTGTTCTTGTCCTAGATATGTGCTTGTATGTTGTATGTTTAACTTCTTGTTAATCAGCTTATGTACTAGATTACAGCTATTGTTGCCATTGTTATTTCTCATAATGTTATACTAATACTAGAGATGCATTTATGTTACATTGACGCTGCTCGAACTGTCTTGTTTAGTTTAGCTTAAGCAACGTGACATAATTTTATTATATAGCATTGATTTTGGCACGAAACTTTTCAGGTTACAGTGGAGAACCAAAGCTATCACAAGTCATGTTTCAAGTGTTCTCATGGTGGGTGTTCTCTGTCTCCCTCAAATTATGCTGCACTGGATGGTATTTTGTACTGCAAACCTCATTTCTCGCAGCTTTTCAAGGAGAAAGGCAGCTACAACCATTTAATCAAGTCTGCATCAGTCAAGCGGCCAGCTACAGCTGTTCCAGATGCTTAGCACATTTTCCCTCTCTTGGATACCATCTATCTATATGGGATTGCTTGCCCCGAGTGTGTTACAACTTTACATTTTCCTTTCTGTTTGATTGCAGTCAATGAAATGAATTAATTGTAAACCAGCCCACAGGGCCATTTTAGTATTCCTCATTATTGCTGATCTGTGGGATGTAATATTCAGACATCCCTAGATTTTATTTTGGGCAGGTTTTACTCAGTTTGCCTTAATTCCTGTTGGAATTGCTGTGGCTTGTTATTTTATTTAACGAACCCAACTGAACAACTTTCTTCTTCTTTAAATGCTTGTCTGCTTCTAAGTTCTAATTTGCTGCTTCTTTCTTTAAATGCAAAGAAAGTTCCTTTGGGTCTGCATTTGTTTTGCCATCTTAACAAAATTCAAATGTATGCCTTAGCCCATTCACGTATTTAACTATCAATTACAATTGAATTCCTATAGTTGATGAAACGCAGGAGTGGTAGAGGTAATGAATCAAATATTACACTTAGCGAAGGCACAACAATTATTTTCTTTCACGGGCATGACCACCTATTTTACTAAAATTTTGGCATATTTCTTTCTTCCTCTATTTAAGTATAGGTCAAAATTTTTGGTTACTCTACTAAAGTATAGGACAAAAAAAAACTGAATTTATTGTTCAACTTTTAGCTGTCCAATTATTAAGTGTATATCTTTGCCCCTCGAGGTTGTAAAGGGATATATTTTTCACCTTTTTTGCTAGAGATAATTTCAAAAACCTTCCTTCCGTGAGGTTTATGATAATATCACTTGACATCTTTGAAATTTTAAAATATCACTTAACTTCTATATTAATGAGGTAGGACTATTAATCACTATCATAGCACACAATTCACAAAATTATTTTCATTACTTTAATAATTTTTAGGTAAAGTATAATAGAAATGAAAACTTTTAGACAAAACATATAAATCTTATATTATAATCAATTTGATAGAAAATTCAATATAAAACAATACAAAAAGGATAGAATTGGGAGAAAAATATATTTCTCTTGTTAAATGATTAATATAAAAATATTTTAATGATACAAGGGTGAGACTATTATAAAATGTATGGCTTTAGGAGATGTTACTGATATTTTTGAAGTAATAAATTTTGAGGAGATTTCCAAAATTATCTTTAGCTAAAAGAGTGGGAAGTATGCATTTTTACAAGAATATGCACCTAATTTAGAGAGTAAAAGTTGATCAACATTGAGAGCCATCCAAATTTTTTGTCCTAAAGTGCCATCCAAATGTTTTGCCCTAAAGTATAAAACGTGAGCAGCATTACAACTTGTAACTAATACTAGCATTTTTATCAAGATATTAGAAACGCAGAATAGAAAATCAAGAAGTTAAAAACCCGAAAAGGGAAAGGGCGAAAGAAAACGACATCGTTCTTCGTGGCGGGAATTTCTCACTTTCCCGCCAAATTACTCTACAAATGAAGCAGTACTTCCTCTGACTGTCACTCTCCTAAAAAATTCCGGTGAAAAAAGGTAAAGCCCTAGCGAGAAAATGTTTGAACTGAGACTGGTACAGGGGAGTTTGTTGAAGAAAGTTCTTGAATCCATCAAGGACTTGGTGAATGATGCAAATTTCGACTGTTCCTCAACTGGGTTCTCTCTTCAGGCCATGGATTCCAGCCACGTGGCCCTGGTGGCCCTCCTTCTCCGATCGGAGGGCTTCGAGCACTACCGCTGCGACCGCAACCTGACGATGGGCATGAACCTGGCGAACATGGCTAAGATGCTCAAATGTGCTGGCAATGATGACATCATTACTATCAAGGCTGACGATGGAACTGATACTGTTACCTTCATGTTTGAAAGCCCCTGTATGCTTCTTAGTCATGCCCCTCTTGTCCTTCTCGTTTTGTACAAAAAATTTGTAGTTAGTAGTATTATCTCATATTTTATTCTCCCGGGCTTGCATATTCGAGAATTCTGATTGATGGGTTTTTGCTAATATGGATTGTTTAAGGTGATTAATTAAATGTTGTGTTCAGGATGTAAAAATCACAGTTGGGATATGTCAACTGTGTACGTCAAATATGTGTTTCTATTGTTGTTTATGCTTGATTAGAGTAATGAGCTTTTGGGGAATTGATTGTCTCATTAATTGTTGCAAAATTTTCTATGCCATAGATGCCAGTGATAGTAAAAACTGATGCGAACTTTCTTTACTCTGGTTAACAATCTGTTTCTGATTTCTAATCTGAAATGCACACGATCAACTAGTTTTCTTGGATTTATGTTGCTTATTCACTCGACAAATTGATCGTTACCTTTGCTTGTTAGCCTGAGAAGTAGTATACTCTCGAAACATATCTGTGTACATGCGTGTTTTTTTTACATCTTTGTGTTAATTTTGATCTGTTGCTACCAATTTAGGGGGTGCTTAATTGTTACTCTATGTCGAATATAATATGGTCATCAATTTTTAAAAATGTTTCTCTTGAGACTTAATATTCCACTTTCCTATTTGGCACGGACGTTGGAAACTGAAGCTCAAGACAAGATATCTGATTTTGAAATGAAGCTTATGGACATTGATAGCGAGCATCTTGGGATTCCAGAAGCCGAGTATGAGGCTATTATTAGGATGCCATCAGCAGAGTTTGCAAGGATTTGCAGAGATCTTAGCAGCATTGGTGACACTGGTAGAGCCTCATAAATTTAGTGATATCCTCTATATCCCCTTCTTGTTTTTGATCCCCCCATCTTGTCCGCTCCATACCATACAATGCTATGCTAACGGGCACCGAATTACTGTAGTTGTAATATCTGTGACAAAAGAAGGTGTGAGGTTTTCCGCAAGAGGTGACATTGGTGCAGCAAACATTGTCTGCAGGCAGAATGCAACAGTGGACAAGGTCTTTTCTTCTCCTAATTCATTCCAGTTATAGCATCCAGCTAATTACATGATTGTGATCGGCTCACTAACAAGTAACATGAAGCCAATGGCCAAAACATGTTGTGTCAGATGCTGTAACAAAAAACCAGAGAAATAAATCTTGACAAGATTAGTCTCCTTGTAAAAGTTCATATATGTAATTAAATTCAGCATAAACGTAGTTCAAACCCTCTCTAACACAGTTCTGCCTTGTATACTACAGCCAGAAGATGCTACGATTATAGAAATGCAGGAACCAGTTACATTGACGTTTGCATTGAGGTACATGAACTCGTTCACAAAGGCCACCCCACTTGCTGAGCAAGTGACAATCAGCATGTCCTCTGATCTACCTGTTGTGGTTGAATACAAAGTCGCAGGGATGGGTTACATCAGGTACTATTTAGCTCCAAAGATAGAAGAAGAAGAAGAAGAAGAGGTTGCAGCTCATGCACAAACCAAACCAAAGGCGGAAACCAAGTTGAAAGCGGAGACAAAGCCTAAAGTGGAACCTGAGCTTATGGAAGTTGCAGAAGATGAGAAAGAGAGCAAGCCACCAGCAGAAAGCAAGCCTAAAGAGGAACCTCAGCTTTTAGAATGCCATAAGCTTGACGAAGAAAGCAAGCCTCTTGTTGATGGCAAGCCTAAAGTAGAAAATAAGCTCGGAGCAAGCACTAATGGTGAAATTGAGATCATGGATATTGAGCAGTAGTTGGTTCTGCTGCTGCTGATAGCAGATATAGGTGGAAGAGTCCTTTTGTGTTTCTTTGTTTTTTCTGCGTTCATTTAGGTGTAGATTAGTCAATTAATGGAGAAGTTCTAGGGCGTTCAGTGTGATGATAATCTGGGTTAGTCTTTAAACCTCGTCATATTTACTGATGCCAAACGGTCGCTGTCCATCCTTCGTAGTGATATCAGTTTGAAAGAATTCTATTTTGCAGAAACGCACTCTGTTTCCCAATGCTTTGATGTCTGGACCCTGGGTGCATTTTTGTACGTTTTGGGATTTTATTTGCTGACGAAGATTACCAAATTTCAGTAAAGTTACAAATATAACAAATAAATGTCTGATTTAAAATTCCAGGATTTACACAAGTTTGCATGCGTACGAGGCAAGTCATCATTTCACAGTGTCGTCTCCCACAAGGAGGCCTTGATTCGGTACTAGCTCACACTTAGAAGAGGACTTTGCTAAAGCCAACTTTGATGAGCTAACACAACAGATTCGCTGGGATCTTGCTCCACGCCCAAGGGGCGTATTCAACTAAATCACAACATGCATGGCAAAATCTGAAAACAAGAATCATTTGATAGAAAATTGAGTTGCTAACGATCAAGCACCCATCAACAGTAACCACAATTTAGTACCTCACATCGCGTATGCTGAGAATTGCAGTGTTCACTATCATACAAGTCATGTAACATCAACATAGTTATCAATCGTACAGTAAAATCGTGTGTATTCCTTTCATTAATCAATGTCAAAAATTTTAACAACATATTCTGTAGACTGAAAACAGTTTCCTGAAAGAATAAAATACTAGTATAAAAAGATCTATCTTTAATGACTCCAAGCTGGGGAAGAGTGAAGAGTCGTACAAATCACTTATTAATAAATTCTACTTTGGCTAAATTGCTGACATTTCTGATACAGATGGAAGGCTTTCTCCGAGGTCTCTAACCAAAAAATATGTATCAGGGCAACAACCCAAGATACCAGCTGCAAAATAGACAATCCTGGCATGAATAAGGAACATTGCACCTGTCCTCGCATAACTAGTGGAAAACTGCAGTTGAATTTTTTTCCCTAGGTTAATTTCTCATTTACTACGCTTCTTGGCTTCACTGTAGAGCACCACTCCAAACACTGTGAGTGAATAGCCAAGCATCCCTGTAACTGATACTGGATTCCTAAATATTAGTATTGAGACAACAACAGCAACAGCACCTTTTGCGTTTCCAAGGACCTGAGGAGACAAGTGAAAAAGTAGAGAGCATAAGCTAATTTGCCATGCATAAAAGCTCTCAACAGCCGGAACAACCACAAAATGTACCGACTATAGAAAATGAACAAATAGGGAAATACTAATAATCAAATAGCAGTAATACAGATGCAAAATGCTTGTCATTCACTGGACTCACAAAATTTCTGATGCTTAACATGGACAAGATTATAGAAGTGGAGATAGCAACCGTTGTTATAAAAAGAATCACTGCAAAACATTAAGAATGATACAGATAATATCTGACGCTAGTGCTAATACTTATAATGCTAATTGATTCAAGAAACATCTCAAATTGAACTGCCGTGGACATTAGTCAATGCCTTTACCGTGAGGAGAAAGTAAAGGCTTCTATGCATGAGTAAATGTTTCCATGATTTCATTTCTCTGTATCTGCAAAATTCCCAACCCTACCGATTTCCCAAACCCCCGATTTCCCAACCCTACCCAACTCACACAGAGCACAGAAACAACGAGTTATAAAACCTACAACCAAAAGGACCTAAGCTAAATTATGTGAGCCTCCTTAAGAGTTCACAATAAAGAAACTGCATGAGAAGCTACCCTTGCAAAATCAACATATAAAAGAGAGCTCCTACTGAATCACCAGACAATTTGAGTAAATTCTATAACTCTCACTACAGACAATAACCAACTCCCCACCTCATACGACCCAATACATGTTCATATTTGGAAAAAGGAAAGAAAATCAAGAAAAGCAAGGTATTTCAAATTATCTATTTCTAAATACAACATTATACTATCATGTAAACATGTGATCAAAGGAATCTGTGGTATTCCACCCCAAAATTAATTTGTTCCAAAGAGTAGCTGTCCCAAGAGATATTCCTTCATTCTTATTCCAGAAAAGAAATGAATCTAAGAACTTAATAGCATCCTTTGCAAGAAAGAATCCAAATTCCTGATCATTCATTTGTACTTCCAAGGATTCTACTCCAAGTAAAATGAGAAATATGACAAAATAGATAGAAGTTATGGCATCAGTGCATGCAACAAGGATTGCAGTCAAACACATTGACATGGGCATCATTTCTAACAGCACAGTTGTTGTCTAGAAAGAATGCTCTCCAAATTGCAAGTTAAATGAGAAATGCTTTTTGATAGTTGTGAAAAAATGCTACACCCTAAAGCTAAATCAACTTCTAAACGCATAACTTGAATAAGATCAATGTCATAGAGTGCCGGGTAAACAATTTCCCACGAGAAGTTGAACAACAATCGACTCTTTATACCAAAAAGCACAAAGAAAGGAAGAAGAAGAAGAGGGGGTGTGGAGGAAGAGGGAGGGAGGGAGAGGGAGAGGGAAAATTAGGAAGGGAAGAAAAATAACAAGCAGAATAACTAATGCAGCTCAATCTTTTAATACTTGTAACTTGTTCCACACCTAGTCTGCTATCATCATCTAGCACCAACAGACCAATTAATCTCCTCACTTTCTGGTGTTCTCAAATTGGAGAAAGCAAGCAACAATGTCAAAAATTTTTACCCAGGGATATGCATGCCAGAAGTCCCTACACCATGGGACAGGAATCCTCATCAAGGTCAGCCCCTTCTCACCCTCACATTAAACTGGACTAGAAGTCGCACAAAGCCAAAATCCTAGCTGAATGCCTCTAAATCAAGCATTATCTTCCTCAAAATGTTTGTCCACATAAAATTACACAAATGAAGTGTAAAAGTATAATAATAAACATAGTGAATGCAATCTTAATCCTAATCCCTACAAGTCCTTAATATATCTGTTTCAGAATAATTTCAAACACTAATCTGATTCTTAAAAGATTTTGCTCTTTTGTGCTTAAAGTGGAACACCAATGATCATTTTGGTCTGAAAACATATATCCCATAATTTTTTTAACTCTGTGACAAGAATATATATTGAATTCCAGAAACAGGGTCATACCTGAAGAGTCAGAGCACTGGTGTGTTTTGTGACCAAAAAATTGGTCAAATTCACAAAATATGCAAGTGCTGAATTGAATAGCAGATACCAGATAATCCTGATATCATTTTTTGCCAGTGCCAATGTGATACCAACTACATTTTTCTCCATGTACAGTGTGGCAGGAAGTAGAAGTACAACAGCTATAGGAGCCATGTACAGCAGAAGATTCATGGAATTCAGCTTTTCCCTTCAACACAAAAGCGATGTTTCAGAATCACATTGAAGTCATAGATGTGCCCAAATACAAAAATACTTTTCCAAATCAAAACAATAATTGCAGGCAAAAGAAATTACCCCTCAGAAGAAAGTAAAATTCCCTGTAGTACAGACTTGAGGGCCCTTGCAGCTGTTGCACCAACGCACATAATAAACCCAAATAAGTGGAAACTTGGCTCGCCCTGAATGCATAAAATGAGAAAAACACCCCCAAAAAAAATCAGAGGCAAAAAGATTTTCTCAGTAGAATAGTTTATCGACAGAATTGAAATGAAAGATCCATTATTCGCACATGAATTATCAGTTCCTTAAGTATTAGTAAGTTTAGAAATATCTCACTTAAATTCCATGAAAAAGTGGTGATGGGAGAGAGTTAACAAATAGTTATTATGTCATCTTGAAATCACCTCATCAATTGATGAAGTGCGCTAGTCCTTACTTGATGATGCCCTGGAATAACTAGAAATTTTGATCCATAAGCCTCTGAGCTTACTCAAATAAGTAAAAGTTTTTCTTACTGACGAAGTCTGGAAAATCGACTGGATATTGTCACACAGAAGAACATATTTCTACCGTATAATCCACAAGTCGTCAGCACGATAAAGCAAATCTATATCCTCTTTACCGCAGTAAACTATGTAAAGAGAAAAGCTCCAAGGCAAAAATTACTCCCAATTCAGCAATAGTTCAATGAATCTAAATGAACGGAATTAGCTGGAAACGCAAAGAAAGAAGAGCAAGAAACGCACCCCACTGGCAATCACGACTCCAGTGACAACAGGAATGAGAGTGACATAAGTCAACCAAGCCTCTCTCTTAAAGGTCATCAAATACGCAAAGACGGCCGTGAAGAACGGCGTGGTAGCACCAATGGCCTGATTAAAGGAGACGGGCAAAAAACGGAGGGAGATATTACCGCTAACAACGGATCCACAAAAGACGAGACTCAAAGCAGAGATCTTGAAGAACTGTTTCCTAGATCTTATAGTCTGCATGGGGACCATCTTCAACCAAGCAATCGCAATGTAGCTCAACAAAGAACACGCCGTCATATGACACATAGTTAAAAAGATCGGATACCTGAACCCATAATTGCTGAGCAAATATTTGTTGAGCAACAAAACTCCTATATTCGACGAATACCAGGCCGTCACCAGACCGAACGTAAACAGCCGGCTGGAAGCTGACGTTAGTCCTGCTGCCGCCTTCATCCCGATAGTTTCCGAGCAATCTCCAAAATATCGGAAATCTACAACAAAAACAAAAAATCTATCCTAACCCTAGGATTATACAGGAAAGAAAAGAATTGAAGCGGAAAAGGGAAATTTAGCCGCGAAAAAGGGACAGGATTGGGTAAATAGAGAATGGAGGAGGAGGAGGAGGAGGGGAGGAGGGGGTGGAGAGAGATCTAACACGACGCATTGGGGAGAAGAAGCTAGGAAGAATGCCCATGGATCTGATGAGTCACTTTCATCAGACTATTCAACGAAAAATTGTTCCACCGTCGAATTGCGGATTGGTATATATTTATATATAATTAATTACACGTTGAATACAATAATATTGCTGTAGCTGTGTGAATAGAGAGGAGAAATGGGTCGAGTTTTGAGGACTACCGACGGAGAATTTGCAGGGCAGAGAAAGAGAGATATAAGAAAGAAAAAAGAAGAGGAGGAGTGGAGGACGAGGTAAACGCGTGAGGACGCCTTACTGCGCCTAATTACTGATTACTGTTGGGGAGTCGCTTAATTGTGTGATGATTAGTCAAATAGTACTAAATAATCTTATTTTTAGGACTATTGCTTGCTCTGTATTAAGTCCTGTATTAAGCTCTGTATTAGGGGTGGTGGTTGACTTGTATCTTGCTTAGTACTATTATTTACCGCAATGGATTTTCTGTCCCGCACACTGTGCCACTCTCTGTCCCACTTTTTATTATATTGCTATTTCTCCTTCACAAACATCATGTTTTAATTCCTTTTTATTTCCTTATGATCCAATAACTATTAATTGAGTAATACACAAAATTTAACAAACTCAAAAAATCAAAATGCATAAAAAATGAGATTTTTTATGAATTTTCTGCTGTATTTTTTAATTTTCTATTATATATTAGTTTTTTGAAACTGTTGTATTTATTTTTTACTCAATTAATAGTTATTGGATCATAAGAAAATAAAAAGGAATTAAAACATAATGTTTGTGAAGGAGAAATAGCAATATAATAAAAAGTGGGATAATGAGTGGCACAGGATATGGGACAGAAAATCGATTATCTACCAACAAAACTTTTTCCCCAAAATATGCCAAATGCCATGTGATTACCAGCATCTCACTAAGCTAGTATTAATTGTCGGATTCCTTCTCTTCTGTTTTTTTTTCCCCCCTTTTTCTGTAGTATTTCTCAAGAAAGGTGCTTTTAACCAAAGGGAGTGTATATTTGGGGTGATGGAATATCTCAGGTCTTCATTCCAAATCCATTTGTTTTCTGGTGCCATTTCATTTTCCAATTTAGTGGTTAGTCAACTCCTACAATATCAAAATCACATGCTTTGAGGCTATTGCAGATGTTATTATTTTGAGGAATAAAGGCTCCGAAATTTCTGGTATTAAATATTAATGATAAGAAAATATCAACCAGCAACCCTATTTATTCTTTTTAAAACGTGAGAAACATTACATTCATTATCAAATTAAGCTTTTACCCTTTTTCAGTTTACTTAGAACATTGTCAAGGGCTTACCTGCTATGCGTATAAATAATGTCCTTTTATAATTGATTTAACAAAAAGAGGCAAAACTATGATCTTGTAAAATTTGTTTCTATCAAATTACAATTATTTTGTTAGTTACAATGTTTGTGATGGTTATATTATAACAACATGCGCTTAAACTTCTAGTGAGAGAATTACATTTGGTTCTTCGTTGCGAGTGTAAGGCAACTTTGTCAGATAACAAAATCAATATAATTTGCTCGATGAATTTTCAAGGTAAAATATAGGGGGTACCGCATTTTCCGTTTTACTCCATCCCACATCAGAACGTGACGGGGATAAACGGAGTAACACGTAAAGGTCTCGTACTGGTATTAAAATCTAACCCGAAACAAATTGGTACTACTTCCTCTTTCACACTGTCGCTTTTCACGCGCTTCCTTTCGTCACTTTTCTCTTCATATCATTTGCTGCTCTTTTCTTTCCTTTTTTATTTGATTCTTTTTTTTTGTTGGTGCGCTGGTGGTGGGGGAGGGGCGGATGACGAGGCCTTCATCCATCAAAGGCCTACCATTCCGCACGCCCCATCGGGTTTTTGCCGTTCCAAGTTCTCGAGGGGCGGCCGATGCCCCGTAAGCAAAATGATTCAAGGACAACTTAAGCACAATAAAAAAGGAACCCCATATTCTCATATTCTTTGATGCTAATGCAAATTGTTCGATTTTTAACATCATTTTTTAAGAAACGAAATAGTGACTAGAAAAAATTAAGGTTAAGAAAGGGTTAATTACATATACCTCCTCGGAGGTTCAGCCAAATGACAAAATAAGCCTTGAGATTTTATCAAATAACAATCACCCCCTACAAATGACACTATTTAAACCCAATTAACGGATGTTACAAAGGTACAACAATGCCCTCGCCTGAAAGATGTTCAAAAATGAAATCAGTAAATGAGCTACCAGAAACCAAAGACAGAGAATTTTGCTTCAAAGAAACAAACAGGGGCTGGAAGAAAGACAAAAGAATTCTTCCTTCTCTACAATTCTTGATACACTGTCCAAGCTCCTAAGATCCTACCTTCGATCTTACCCCTTGTTGTCTGGGATGCTGCAAATCTGATTGCAAAGTATGCTTCACCAATCACCAAGACACCCACTAACCTTCTCCCCTCCCATCTTTTCTAGCCTCCATTGAAATACACAAGACCCAAAAAAAGCATGCAATATTGACAAATCATACCACAGTAAACTAAATTTTGGATAAATCTGAAAGCCTGTTAGAATTTATTAGTAAAACACACTAAATGTTCTGAAGATTTTATGGTGTTTGAGATGGATATGATGAAGATTATAGTAGATCGGCAATTTGAGTGCTTGGGAAATGGATATTTAGGTGAAATTCCAAAAATCATCTATTAAACCTCATTCCTCTTTTCCCTTTTTCCCCATGAGATTATATCCTTATTCCCTAGTTTGCATGTACCGTTTAAGACGTGCTCTAAAGAACTAATAGTTCTATATTTTATGAATCATTTAATTTTTTTTCTCTTTATATTTTCGTAAAATTTTGCAACAAGTTCTCCGGGCTTCTCAAATTTTGATAAACTTAATTTTTCTTTATGTAGTTCTTTTTTCCCTAGAAGAATTGTAATACATTTCAGTGAAATTTATTTGAAATTTGGTTGTATTATTGCCAAATTGAAGCATTTGGCTTGGAGTGTCTGTATAATTTTTAGGGATAATTGCAGAAACCTCCCCTGAGGTTTCTGACATTTGCACTGACCTCCCCTGTGGTTTGAAAACTTACACTGACCTCCCCTGAGATTACTAATCCTTTGCAAATTCAGTCCAAACGATTAAAATATTGTCTTAGGGAGTGAAATTAGAATTTTTTTACCAAATTTGTCATTTGTACTACATGTCCAATGAATGACAATGTACTACAAATCAATTAACAATTAATAAACTTTAAGGAGTATAGTTTATAGGCAAATACACATTACCTATTTAAAGTACCGGCTCTTTATGGGTATTTTACTTTCAAACATTTAATTTAATAAAAATACTTACGCTCAAATACAGATATATATTTACTTTCAAATATTTATTTTTTGTTAAATACAAAAACTACCAATCTCTCTTCCGTAAAAATATTAATATAATAGTTTTTCAATTTTAGTTACAAACATTTATGTATTTAACATAAATTAAATGATTCAGAATAAAATGCTCATAAAGAGCCAATACTTTAGTCATGTAATAGATGAAAGCCATAAAGAATTAATACTTTATTGGTCATTTCTTTTTTTTAATATTTAATTTATATTAAATAAATAACCTACCTTTTTTTTTACAAGAATATTACTATAACACTTTTTGAATTTTACTTACAAATATTGATATATTTATCATAAATTAAATGTTTGAAAATAAAATACCCGTAAAAAGCCGGTATTTTAAATGAGTAATGCGTGTTTGCCCATAAAGAGCCGATAACTATTTAAAGTACCGGTTCTTTACGGGTATTTTACTTTCAAACATTTAATTTAATACAAATATTTATGCTCAAATACATATTTGTATTTACTTTCAAATATTTAATTTTTGTTAAATACAAAACCTACCAATCTCTCTTCCGTAAAAATATTAATATAACGCTTTTTCAATTTTAGTTACAAACATTTATATATTTAACATAAATTAAATGAATAAAATGCACATAAAGAGCGAATACTTTACTCATGTAATGGATGAAAATCATAAAAAATTAATACTTTATGGGTCATTTATTTTTTTTAAAAAAATATTTAATTTATATTAAATAAATAACCTACCGATTTCCTTTTTACAAGAATATTACTGTAACACTTTTTGAATTTTACTTACAAATATTGATATATTTATCACAAATTAAATGTTTGAAAATAAAATATCCGTAAAGAGCTGGTATTTTAAATGAGTAATACGTGTTTGCTCATAAATTATATTCCTTAAAATTTATTAATTGTTAATTAATTTATAATATTTTGTCATTCATTGGACATATAGCACAAAGGGTAAATCTGGTACAAATTTCTAATTTCACTCTCTAAAATAATATTTTAATCGTTTGGACTAAATTTGCAAAGAATTAGTAACCTCAGGGAAGGTCAGTATAATTTTTCAAATCACAGGAGAGGCCAATGCAAATGTCAAAAACCTCTCCTGAGGTTTCTGCAATTAGCCCTAATTTTTACCTCCAAGGCCCACTTAATTGTGCAGGAAAACCTAGGAAAAGAACAACTTAGGGTTTACACGAGCATTTTAGGACTTTCACGATAAATCTTTGCTCATTTCTTGGAAACATGATAACGTAGTCAACGTTATTGAACAAATGGTAGGGGCGTGATAATTATGAAATTTTGAGCATGGGAGATGGATTTGTAATTTGATCACACCTAAGGGGCTGATTGGTAATATAGTAAGACATTCAAGGAGGTAAAGGTAATTAACCGGTTAAGAAATTGTCCAAAGAAAGTGGCAAAAGAGTTCCAAAGGGGGGGAAAAAACCACCTACCGACACAGTCGTACTTTCCAGTATAGGAATTAAGAAGCCGCACTTATTATTCACTATAGAGTCTCTTTAGTTCAACAATTTTCTTGGGGAAAAGTCGAGGAAGAAGAGCTATTGTTAACAGATTCGCACACCAGATGTAAAGTTGTAAACAAGAACCGGGTAGAAACGTTCCCAACTGATTTGATCGACAGCAAATCACCGAGACAATCAAAAAGGACGCTAACCTCAAACAATACCCACAGCCATATCATGAAGAGACGAATCAACAATAATTCTGGTTGACTAACGATCAAAAACACCCAAGTGAAAAAAGATAAAATCCACATAATCAAAATTTGTCTCATCAGATTGCATGTTCAATTCCTAGTATAAAATAAACATGATAAATTCAGAGACTAGAAGGGTAAGTCCACAAAAAAAGGGGTAAATTTTGCCTCTAAATACTGTCCTTCAATCACCAATGACCTTCATCTGGCACCTACGGCCTTCTAAAGCCACCAATGACCTCAAGCTGTCTCCTCCTACTTTCGCTGGAACACTGCAACAACATAAGAAAACTGTAAACGTCCAAACAAATGACTAGCAACCAAGCAAATAGTAAAAAATGACTCCATAACCATTTAACACAACGTAATCATGGCAACACTAAGAATGGAAACCGTAGAAACTGATGATGATCACAAAAATCAGGAGTAGCTTCTGAATGTCTAGTGTACCACTCCACAGTTTTCAAATTTCAGGAGCTCCAACAAATTGCAAATATCTAATCATAGCCAGATGGAACGGGTCAATCATGGAAAATGTAGCATACATGCATATCAGAAACCCTCCGCGAGTCTAAACAATACGCATCAGTGCCCCAACAGCAGAACATCACTTGAGCAGACAAGCTACCAGACAATTCAATCCAAAAAGATGTCATCTTAAAGCCACTGAATGCTAATCTAACTCTAACTCATTATATTAAATTAGGATAAATCTGCGCCGATCAACAAAATTGTTTTAACCCCTGTCTGCAGTAACTTTGGATAACTTATACCGGGGAAGTTTCAAAATACTTGGAAACTAGCCAAAGTGCCATCTTTTCTAACATGCTTCCTGAAATGTGGGGGGGGATATTGCTTAACAAATCAAAGTCACCTTATGAAAATTAACAAAATCTCTCCCTTTCACCTCCCACATGTTGTGCACACAAGTCTCCATCAATTCTGCATATCTAACAGCCATATTTTGGATGAATTGTGTAACACAAACAATTTTAAGCATGATTGACATCCTCCGTATAGTCTTCAGAACCACATCTTGCTCGCTCTCTCTCCACCCACATTTTTTGGTCATGTTCATCAGTAGCCACACAAACTGTTCTCATGAAAAACTTCTCCATGTTACCTCATCATTCACTAAAATGATGCATGTCTGAAAATTTAAGCCATAACTATAAATCTGGTAAGACTGAAATCCAACACAAGAAATCTGGTAAAACCATCTGCTACTCAAGCTGAGCTGTATTGCCTACAAATTTTAGTATTGTATAGAGACGGAGATGTAAAACTCCAAGCAAATTCTTCACAAAAACCCGCTCCTTCTTACAACTATTCTAACAAAGAAAACTTCAAAAATTAGCACAAGCACACATCATTGTGAAAGGGAAACCACTTATAAAAGCAATATGAGGAACAAAAGGAATTGCGACCGCATATCTATATATACAGAATCCAACCCAAAAAATCAACTCCAACTATCGACCAACCTTGAAGTTACTCATAATCTAACCAATTGGTCAGTTTACCAAACTCTACAAGTTAGAGCATCCCGTAAATGACCCAAATTATTAAACTCTAATTCAGATATTGCAAAAGAAACATCTCACTGAAAAATATAGGTAACAAAATTTTCACCAAAAAGCAACCATAAACATAACCCTGGAAAATTTTCAAAAAAGCGGATAAAGAATACCTTAAATATTGCTTGGGTACATGAAGACCCGAACCCTTGATCCCTGAAATATCAAAATACAGAAACATTCATTTAAGAAAAAGAAATAGCAAACCAAATAGGAATAATAAATAAAGGAACAGCAGTACAGTTAATATTACCATTGACTTGGGGGGGAGGTTCGACTTGAACGTCGCTCGGACGACGCCGCTGTTGCCGTGAGGCCGGCGAACCTTTCCCCAAATGCAGCGGTAATGAGATCCATTCTTCTTAACCTTAGCCTTGTAGATGTACGCCATCTTCTTGCCGAGGTACCAAGCCACCTCCTCCTTTGTGTTCACTCCTTCGATCTGAATCAACGAAGTGTTCGGGTACTGGTTGGACTTCGATCTCTTGTACCCGAGGATGGTTCCCCTAACGTAAAGCCTGCAGGGTTAAACCCAAAAAATTGGGAGAAAAATCAAATTCAATGAAACAAATTACTGAATAAGGGGGAGATGGAGATGGAGTCGGAAAATTAGATTACCTGACGCGCTCTCCTTGGCGTCCCTTAACCATTTTCTGATGGGTGGTGAGGGCGGCGGGGACTGGGGGATGGGGTTTGCTTGTAGCTTGTGATGGAGGAGTCCAAGAAGAATTGCGCTAAAACCCTAGGTGAGTCAATGATGGTTATATGTGTAGATGATAGGGATAATTTCAGAAACCTCCCTTTAGATTTCCAACAATTTCACTTTTTTACTCTAAAGTTTTGAAAATATTACTTACCTCCTCTATAAGCTATTTGGACCCAATACTTATCTCATTGGATAGTCAAATGACTTTACTATTCTTACAACTTAAGAAATATTATGTATTTATATGGATAGACATAATTTAGTCACTTGTACTAATTAACCATGATTTTGAATGTAAGAAAAATTGAAAATCTTGAATACTAGATTTTATAACGATAATTGTTAACATTTTAAAATTCTTTTTCTATATTTTAATAGTTCTTGTAATTTCTTTCTCTTAAAAAAAATTAAAATTTCCATTTAAATATTATTATTTAAAATTTTCATAATAATGACAAGATGAATATGAAAATATACAAAAAGAGGGTAAAGTATTAAAGTACGTTTACAATTAGATTTTATTAAGTTATGGATAAAATGTAACTGTACATAATCTATTCTTTCCGTTCTTTTGCAAAATATTCGGTGTTTCTTTTTTTTTCTTTTGTATAAGTAATCCAAACAAGATGGTTAGGAAAAAAATTGTCTACTTGATTTATTTGCTTTTCTGTTAAAGTCATACCCTTTTATTAATCCAAACGTTGCTTGAGAGTTGATTTTTTTTTAAATTACAACTGATGAAAATTTCTTGTTAATCATGTAAAATAATGGACTTGTAAGTTAAAGAAATAAATCAAAAAAACATAGCATATTTTAGCATATTCTATATTTTTATCATTAGTCATTTATATTTTTTTATCATTAGCCATCTATTGTGATTTTTTTCTTAAAAAATCCATATTTTAACTTGTTCAATTCATTTTCAAAATCTTTCAAATTCTTATATTAATAGATAGTTTGGATGTTTTGGTTAGGAAAAAAATGATGGAAAATATTAAGTTATGAAATAAAAAAAAGAGAGAAAGAAAGATGAATGATTTTAATATTGTTTGAGAGTTAAGGTTGGACAAGGGATGATTTTTGATATATATATATAGATAAAAATTTATTCAGCACACATTTGAGGACAAATTGGCATTTATAAAAAATTTTATTAGGGATTCTCATCCTTTTCCGATGCTTTCCGTCCACATCTGGGCTGAAAATTTTGGTAACCATAATAGTACGAGCTCATCAGTCAAAATCAGATGCTTTTCGTCATTTTCTACCTCTCAAAAACTCTTAAATGTTAGAAAGAGTGTATTTTTTGTCACGTTCTTTTCTTTTCATTAAATCACAACTCCTAAACTAGTTATGGAGGAGTCGGCAAGCTAAAACCAAAACTTTAATGGCTAGTTTGGGAGCATAGGATAGAGAAAAGAAAAGATGAGATTAAGTTATGAAAGAAAATAAGAGGAGAAAAGAATTGTAGTGATTTTGATGTTATTTGGAAGTTAAAAAAAAAATAGAATGATTTTGGATATACATATCAATAAAATTTTGTTTAGTGTTCATATAGTGATAGAATTGATACTTTGACAAAAGTTTAGGCTTCACTCTGCATTCTGTCCAAATCAGGCCATCAGTGGCGTGGAAAAGTTTTCCAACAGTAGCTGTGCACCGTAGCAGTGCCTTTGTTTTCTGTCATGAATAAACTCGCAAATGAAAGAAAAAATATTCCTTATTCCCACATTTCATATTGATTGCAGCAAATTGAGTGACATGTACGATTTTATTAAATAAGTTGTAGCGATAATTCATTTCCAAAAAAAGAATGAAACTATAATTATCCAAAAAATTAGAACTTATAAATAACATTGCAATTGCCCAAATTATAAAAAAAAAGAAAAGCATACATATATATACATGCATAAGAGCGATTGTATCAAATTAGATAACATCAATCAACAAAAACATTATGCACCAATTGTGATATATAATATATTACATTTTGTATTATGTCACACAGCACAATTAACTGTATCACACGAGGAGTAAAAAGGGAAAAAAAAAACAGATGTCTAATAAACTCAACAATAGAAAATTAAGAAATAGTTATTGCACTATAGTTCGGATCCTTTATTAATTCATTGATCATGGATTAATAAGATACAGTTTTTTTTTTTTTTGGTTTCTCTGGACAAGACCAAATTTAGAATGACAAGTGGACATAAGAAAATAACATGGAGTATTTAACAAGTATGCTATGTTATTTGTTATAAATTTATTTAAAATCCACCCAAATTTGTAAAAGAAGGAAAAAGTTCCTTTTAAAACAAATCTTAGAAAAATTAAGATGCTGAGTCCAGCTACTGTCAAAATCCGCCCAAAACACCTTTCAACAGCTTAAGCCCATTAGCCCAATACAAATACCCACTGCGTTTCAGCCCAACGGCCACCTCCACTCTCCTCTCCAACAAAACGCCCACTCCCCGGCGATATCCTTCTCCCTGCTCGCGGAAGCATCAGTTAGCCTTCTCGTTCCCCTTCTTCTTTCACGCGTTCTTCTAAGGGTTTTTGAGGAGACAATTTTGGCCTAAAAATTGGTATGGATTGCGGATGAGGTTCTTATTGTTTTTCGTGCATTTTTCTTCCATTGGTTTGGTTTAATCGATCCTATTTATCAATGTTCTGGGATGTTCTTGGGGATTATCATTGTCTTTTCCTCGAATTAATATAGCAGAAAGGTATTTTCTTTTTCATCTGGTCCTTAGTTGGGACGGGCCGACCCGGACACTTCAGTCCTGGTCGAGCAAGTGGGGGATCGTTCTCTCTTTTTCTTGTTTTAGACTGCATCTGTAGGATTCGTTTTGTTCGGGTGATGTTTTACTTTTTCTTTTTGGTAAATATCCCCGTTAATAATTCGAATAATCTTCTTGTTAATTGATTTTCTCTACATTTATTTTTATTTTTGTTTTTGTGTGTTGGATCTAAGAGCCGGTATAATATTTACTCACCTAAGAAATTTTTTTGCTTTTGTCCTTTTTGTATGTCATGGCGGTGCTCCTAAAAAACTGATCTTGCCTGAGAATACTCGTTCGTTTTTGTGCGACTTTACTTCTAGTGTTGAGGTTAGTTATTTTTTGGATGCAAGTTGCGGCAAAAGTTGTTATATTTTAGTGGGTCCTAAATCTTCACTTGTCACTTAAAGAGATCTTAGGAACCTGACTTGCATGAAGTGTCATGTTGTGAGCTTAAATGTTTAATGACTGATTCTCCTATGGATTTTTGTATTTTGGATGGAGGGCTTCAGTTGGTATATCTTTAAAAATTGCTTTAATGTTCCCCCACGCCCCTCCCCCTTCCCCCTTCCCCCCTCTATCTGGCTATACAATGATGAAGGGTTTGTTCTTTTCTAGAAAACTGTTGTTAACAAGTGTGCTTCAGTTGTTGGATTGTATAACTCCTAGAAATTATAGAGTTTATTTCTAGTTCATGGTATAAATTTCATTTAGCTGCTTGCTCTAGGTTCCTGGATATGCTATGAAAAGTGGGAAAAGATTAAGCATTTTGAATGTAAAAGAATTAATCCCAGTTCTTGATTACTGTAACTTAAATTCCATTCATCTATTATGGAAATAAATTGGACTGCCTGAAAAAATTGCATTCAGTTGCTGAGTTGTTGTCGTATATTTTTATACATTAAGGTTGTCCCTTTCCAGCTCTACTTTTTTATTATCCGCTGTTTTCATTCAAATCGGTCAGCATCTTTTGGCCTGTTGTAGTTCTAGTTGTCCTACTGATTATTTCTAATTTTCTTTGATGATATGTAAAATAGAAAGTGTTTTGCTTTTGAAAATTTACTGGTTCAAGACATATCTTGCAGTAAATGGGCTTGTGGACATTGCTGGAGGGCTGCCTGCTTCTTGCAAATGCCTTGGCCATATTGAATGAAGATCGATTCCTTACCCCCAGAGGTTGGAGCTTCCAAGAATACTCAGGAGCTCGGAGGAACTCAGTAAAGGGACAGATTATCGGCCTTATTTACACAACACAATACTTAAGAGTTCTTCTTATTCTACTGAACACCCTCTGTATTGTTATAAAATTTGTATCTGGCTAATATTTCATTGGGTAAGTTTATGTCAAGCTAATTGATGTATATTTGGGGAGTCTTATCTTTCCATTTTGTTTTCGTTGTGGCTAGTAGATCTAGTTATTAGGGTATGCTGGATGAAACTTTTATGAAGCTGTTTAATGTACTCTTAGGGAATGAAGTTCGTGGCATTGTAACTTTTTTTTTTTTTTTTACAGAACATGAAAGTAAGTGTATGCATGGTCTTTAAGCAGAGAATCTATGGTTATCCAGGCTTGTTGATCTGTCATTTTCTTGTAAAATGCAATCAAGTGTTTAGTATCTTGGCTTTCCGAGACCAATGCTTGCAGAGTTGGTGGATCTATCAACGGATGTCTTATATTCCATATTACATGCATCTGTGCCACTTTAACATTCTTTCTGATTTAAATTCAATTCTCCTTATCTACAAGTTGGATAAGTGACGTGTTGTAACAGGTATTGGGCTTGCAGTTGGAAATTGAGCATGAATTCTCTGCAAACATGCATTTTGTCCTTGTTTCTTCAGGAGTGCGGTGTGCTCATGAGGGAAAAAAGTACCTGCCTTAACAACAAAGTGTTTATTTGTATGGGACTAAATAATTGGGAACATTTTGCTTTGCATGCCCTATTTGAAACTGAATTTGCCTTCTGTCACCTTGAGGTCCTAAACTTGGACATGATATTTGTGGTTTTGGAAAGTTTAGTCAATAGGCATTGTTGCTGATATTTGTGAGAAATTTTTTTTTTCCCTGGCTGTTGCACTTTTGTTAATCTTGGTAACATTGATGAATCTAGTGTTTGCTAGTTCTGATGTTATCTTATTCGTTGCAGAGATCACTTGAATGCTGTAAACCATAGATCTTGTGAAAGGAGTGCGCATTGGAGGTTCTTCTAGGGCTGAAGCATTTGTTAGGATGTTGGATTGCTATCTCGAAAGTTCCACTGCCATCTTGTGATGAGTTCCTGGTTGTTGGGTTATGTATTGCTGATGTATTTGAAAATTTTCTGCATTAGTTGACGGACGTCGTTTTCTGAATTTGTACAAAGAGAGAACATGTTGCATCTCTTGTAGTATCTTTTCTTGATTGTGATATATGCGAGGGGTATGGCCTTACGATGTGAGGATTAGTGGAATGGTTCATTTGGTTCTGTGCATTTATTTAGATTGACATGTTCTAAAAGCACTGGCGTGGGCAACAAAAAGGCAAGGAGAAATTGCCCCTAGTGACCATACCAAAAACGCCATGTATTTGTAAAACTCAATGGACAGCTAAGACTCAATAAAGAAAAACCACTTCTTATTCTGAGAAAAGCCACACCCTACACCTGGAATGTCAACAAATAAACAGACGTGGGATTAATTTTGCCTCTGGAACTGCCTAAAAAATCATAGATCTGCAAATATATGGTACGTTTTCGAGTCTACTGCAATAAGCCGCAAAGCAGAAATTGCTGCTAAAACAGCCAAGAGACCAAAGAAACAGACATTTAACCAATGCCAGCTCTTTTGCATGGACGTCAGCTTGTTCTTCTTAGCGACAAGGTACATGTGGTTCGCAAGTATAAAAGTTAGGGGGAATGTGCTGAAAGCCCCAGTAAGGCTCATAAAGTCTCCCAGGAATGGCAGCAAAGCTGCAATGAAAGTGGTTATCCCTAGGTAACCGCCTCGTACTCCAATCCTGAAGGACAAGTTGCGAAAAGCCAATGCACTTCCTTTTATGTTAAATTTTGTATCCAAGTATTCGTACATCGGACTTGCGAATATCTACAAGAAACACATAGGACACTCAAAGTTAGCGTGTAATTTCAAGAGAGAGATAGTGCTAAGCAATCAAAAGAGGGAGAAATATTTCTTCAGGAAACAACTTGAATAGGATATAGAAACTATTTGCATCTGGAGCAAGCTTGATGTTCTGAGACAAGCGAACCAATGGAATTATAAACTCAGAAAGGAAGAGTAATGATATTACATGTAAGGCGATGACAGTTTGAAGAAAGGCTGCAATATTGGCCAGCGTCTTCACCCAAGCAGGGCCACTAACACTGTTCAGCAAATATGTCTGTGTGTTGGATCCATAGGCCCAATATCCTATAAATGTGATAGCATACATTGGCAAAACACCAACTGTGAACTGAAAGTAAAGAGCTTTCATCATGTTTGAAACAACTGGTTGTCTCACTGTCGCCTGTCACATTGATAATATTATTGTTATGTCTAGCATTGAAAACAAACTTTAACAGATAAGAAAGCAGGTCAGATTTGGTCACTGCTTTGCAAATACTAGGGATTGTAACAGATGCAATGTTCACGAGGATATATGAAAATACCATCAGTAAGAGAAGGCCAAAAAAAAAAAAAAGCCACCGAGCGGGGGAGAAATGAGAAGAAGATATTCTACACAAACAACCAAAAAGAAAGTCCCAAAGTTCAAAAGATGACAAAGATTGTGTTCCTGACTCCAGAGTCCAACAAGAATCAGTCAACAAATCTCCTGCACTAAGGACGGGAAACGGAAATCTTCTCCAACGTCAAACTCCCACCAGAAGCTACTCCAAAAATTTGCGATAACCAATGGCACTTCACACTGAGTTAGTCATTGCCAAGACAACTGATGCTACTAATATCAACATAGAAGCAAGAAAATATCATTGTTTAATCCTAAAACTAAAGTTTTAAGTCCCAAGATCATCATCAATCCTTCGTATATCTCAGAATTTTGAGTTCCTACAAAAAGGTAATAACATGCAAAGTCCATGCGACTAAATAAAGCAGTCAATACAGCGCGAAAATATAGTCCTTCATAATAAACCAAATACATGAACACAGCTGAAGTAGTAACACAAAAGAAACAATTCACTTTGATGTCATTTTCCTTACTTCTACTAACAGGCCGATGACCCAAATAAATAAGCAATAATAATATGTTAATCTAATAGAAAAATAGAAGATATATAGACATAGAATCCATAAATGGAGTCACATATAACGTAGCCATTCAGTGAATCACTAAAAAAGTATGACATTTGTCTCTGAAGATCATTAATTTTCACAGACCTGTATCTCTGGAAGCATTCCAGTATTGAATGCAAAAACAAGGTTTGCAACTGCACCAACGGTAGTAAAAAATCTGCTTGATTTGGTTCCGGCAATGCTGTAGTCCCTGGGAGGAGCTTCAATCCCTATAAATACATACAATCTCTCATAAGACGGATCCAATCAATATCAGCACCATTAGCCGTTATGCTGAGGATATTATTCCTTTACACCAACTGAACACACTACTGTTGGAAAAGCATAGCAGAACACATAAGTTTACAATTGTTCCTTACTAGAGAAGAATGGATGAAATCCAGGTATCTTTGGGATAATACAGTTCACAGTCGCGATTTATTCATTGTCATCAAGTTGCTTGTGACAGACACAATTAACTTTTCAAACTTCTTAAGTTAATTCAAAGATCAGAAGTCAATGTACTTAAATTCTGCTAGGATACCTTGTAACTACACCAAATACCTACCAGCAAACCAGGACCAAGTAAAACCCAAATGTCAATAGATAAAAGATGATCTGAAGCCGTTAGCTATAACCATGTGATTAGAATTATGGGGTGACTTTTTCTTCTTTTCTGTGGGTAGGGGAGTTGGAACTTTATGTTTGTTTATCTTTTTGGCAACGGAGTAAACAAAATAGCACTCCTAATAATAAAACAAAAGAAAAAAGTGTGTAATCTGCATTCTTTGTGTTTATGTACAAGTCTTTGAGAAAACTAATACTTGTTAAAGTGTTCTAAACAATCTGACAGATCTTTAAAATAAAAAAAAACGTTGAGAACGCAAACTAATTGTAATATGAATCAATATATGATATTAATTACAACTCATGTACCCCAATACAAATTTGATCCAGCAAACTACATTTTAACATATCCCAACACATGGAAATAATACCTCCTATGCAGTTTTTGGTGAAACTGCAGAACATTGTTAGGATACTCAGTATCAGGATACCTCATCCTCAAGTTTCATTATAAAATTCAACCCCACAAACAAGGTCAGTGCATTTCAAAAAGTGGAAAAGAACATGAACTGGATGAATGAAAAACTTAAAATCAGATTAGCAGTTTAAAAGCACATCAATTTGAACTAAAGGAAACAGAGAGGACAGTAGTTTCAATGAACACCTCACAACACCATAAGAACTGCAAGAAAGGAACAAAATCATACCGTCTTTAAGAGCTAGTGCAAATGCAATAACAATATATATTAGGCTGAATAATGTTGAAAATCCCAGCCAAATCCTTAAAGCTGACAGATGAGGTATACTGATGGCAAAAAGGCCACATCCTAAACCCGCTAGCGCAATAAAGTATGGCAGCTTCATGACGTGGTCATCTGAGTAAAGAACATACACAGCCTGCAGAAGTATGAAGAGACATGTGCTTAGATGAAACCTTCAGAGGATAGTCTTTGTATATTATAGATTGCAGAAAGTATTCATAAATTGAACTTTTCCAGCAGAACTAATATTTGTCTGGTCGAACATGGGTACTTTATGCACTACTAATAATCAATAGTAAGAAATCAAATCAAAAGCAGCCATACTGCTAATTTAACGTCCCTAGAGGGTGTTTCTTTTTGTGAAGAGAAAAAATTACGGTTTCGGCCCTGTTTTGCCTTTGTATTGCCAAGAGGTAGCTACGCAGGTTCTCGAATGATGTACACCTAAGAAGCTCAGCAATAAGTCAGACAAGAAAAAAATACCATAACAATTTTACCTTCAGAGCCTGGCCAGCCAAAATGATATATCCAACATTGATCATGAAAAGATTCACATATTGCAATCCCCAAGTGAGCGAATAAGCTTTCTGACCTGCACAGAAGGAAACAAGGTGAATAGAAAGGTCTTGATTAATATGGCACTATGTTTTGTCCATATACTCATACCATATATAGCTCTTGCTAGGTCTCTGTATCTGATATGCCTCTTTCCTCCAAATTCGTGGAGCTTGGCAACAAGAGCATTTGCATAAAGCGAAATAGCAGTTGCTAAAATCAACCCTAGTACACCACCCAGCCAACCTAAAGGAAGCATGACTGTACCAGAATATCCCAGCACATAAGCGCTGTTTATTCCAGTCGTGAGGACAAACCCCACCTGAAACCATGAATCTGCATTTGAAGAAGGGTAAACTTTGGCTAATTCAAACTCAAAAACAACCATGTTATGATAAAGAGACATACAAAATCCTACAAACCAGCCAAAAAAACCAGTGCTCTTCCTGATATCATATAGAAAACAGATGGGCACGTAACTTTAGGAGACGAGAGATTAATCCTATGAAAGAATCGTTTGAAAGATGATTTTATCTCCAAAACTAGAGTCGAAAGGGGAAAACATGGATGCATAAATCATTCGATTTAGAGCTTCAAAAGATTCAACAGAAAAAATATCATGCAACAAGGAGGTCAATCGTTTTGCTGATCATATAATCTCACATCAATGGAAGTTATATCCTAAAGAGAACCTCAATCAGAAAAAATCCCTGCAAACAATTTCAACAGAAAAAATAGCATGCAAAAAGGAGGTCAATCATTTTGCTGATCATATAATCCCACCATTAATGAAAGTAATATCCTAAAGAGAACTTCAATCAGAAAAAATCCCTGCAAACAATACCTTTCATATGTATCGTGCAACAAAGAGTCAGGGAGAAACAAAATCTTAATAAAGATTCTATAACATGCTATAAAGTTCCATTCTTGCACCATATCCTGTTCATTCTTAACATAATAAACTGGAGACTACATTCTTCCCTTGAGAAAACCAAGTCTTAATTCATCCAACCCGCATAAAGCACTCTTTCAAGAAAAGCAGTAAACGTAATACAAGTCGATGTACAAGAAACAAAATTATCATAGGAAGACGGAAATGCAGAAGCCAATCATACCCTGGCTGATTTGATGGGCAGTCTCAGGGATTTCAACGGCCAAATGATCATCGGAGAGCACCTTCTTAGGAGGGCCAGCACCAAGAACATCGTCTTGGTGCTCCATTCCAACAAATTCACCCCCCTCCTCTTGAGTGCACAAGTCTTCTCCTTGTGTACCCAAGAGCAATGACAAGCTCTCCTCCTCTTGGATTACGACTTCCCCAAGGGCCAGCCCTCCCTCTTCCTTCCCCTTTTGTCGCTGAAAAGAACGCACAAATTTTTTTTTTAAAAAAAGGAAGATTCAAACTTTATTGATTGCTATTTATTTATTATTGCAATCCTATATTTAGTTCGTTACCACGAAAAAGAAAAAGACCACACGCACAACCACACACACCTAGAGTGTGTGCAGGCGTGTTCCTATTTAAAGGGCCTCCATCAAATGCAGGGACAACCATCAATTGGAGAGTTCTAAGAGAGAAAGCTACGACACTGAGAGAGAGACGCATGGACGCGCAGTCCCACCTCCATAAAAGTCGCTGGGCTGTGGATATCGTGGGGAGCAATTATTGCGTGTCAGTGACAAAAATCTCTCATCGCACACGTATCGGGATCGGGAGCAGCAATTGGACCCACCGCCGACACATTGCTAGCCGTCAATTGGCGAAGTCGGGTCAGGCGGTGGACGGTTTGATTCTGCCAAGTGGGAATCTGGGAATGATCGGTTGAAGGGAGCAATTGTACCGGATGGCTGCTCTGTTGAATTTTCTTTCAGTCGGTTCGTTATTCCCAGCCACACTGACACGGTGGTAAGAGTCGGTAGCAAGATTACTAAGGGGGCATATCAATTTGACTAATGCTCCGTCCGTCCCATCTTTCAACGCCCTTTTTCAACTGGCCCACATTATAATCTAATTTTCAGTTTAAAATATAATTAATTTTTAATTTCTTTAAATACTCTTATTTAATGTACTTCCTTTTCGTGAATATAATCAGTCTTATTCTTTAATTGCTTTACTCATCAATATTATTGTTGAAATTAATATAAAAATATACTTATTGATTTTTTCTTGCATAGTTTAAGAAAAACTATCTGACTTTGAAAAAGTAAATCTAGCTTAATGCTTTCCTAAGATACATTAATATCAGGATAATCACTAATCATCATACTTTTGCAGTAATTACAATAAAAATAATAATGATATGTTCCACTATTCAAGACAGGTTAACTATATTTGCTGTATGTTAAATAAGAGTATTTTAAAAAATTTAAAAATTAAATATATTATTTAATTGAAAGTTTGACTATAATTTGGGATGAATAAAAAAATATATAAGATTATCAAAGTGGATGGAAAGAGTAATGGTTAATTATACTATTAATGCTAATGTAAGGGTATTTTAGAAAAAATAGTATGTTAGATTTGTTCTTCTAATAAAATTAATTAATTTTTCGTAAATTGTGTTGAAAAAAAAAAAAAGTTTCAAAGTAGGATGAAAGGAAATTTTTTTTTTTTTTTTAACGAACTTCTTTGCACCTAAGGCATTGTTTGGATTGAAGGAAAAGGAAGGGGGGGGGGACCAATAAAAAAAAATTAAACAAGAATAGAGGAAAGTAGTTTTTATCTATTTTGTTTAGATTAAATATGAAAGAAAAAGAAAGAAAATACTAAAATTTTGTTTGGATTGAGAAAGATATGAAAAAATTTTATTTTTTTTCAAAAAAAATAATTATTTTATGAAATTTGATTCACTTTCTTTCCGGTGTTGGACGTAAATCACAGTTTAACGAAATGATTAGATCATTTCACTCTCTTTTATTTCCTTTCTCTAGTAAAAAAATAAATCCAAATAAAAAGAAAATCAAATATCTTAGATTCTTTCCCATTTCATTTCCTCTGATTCCCTCAATCCAAAAGGGTGCCTAAGTGAAGGGATACGATTTTGTGGGAAGATATTTTTATGCAGCTTATATACTTAATTATAAAGTGGGAGAGATGATTTCTTTTTCTTTTTTTTTTTTTTTTGTGGGTGGAGATGAACTCAACATGATTGATGTATATAAACAGATACGCTGTCTATTTTTCGGTTCCTCAGAAAAGGTTTATAAAAAAATACGCGTTAATTTTTGGTGCGAGACTCTACTAAAATTATTATTGTTTAGTCAATCTTTTTGGCTGGGGCCGGGCCACCATAGATTTTACGAATCCAAGGACGCGCATCAACAATGAATGTTTATGAAACAGATATATTGTGTGTCGTGCAAAATTAACTCATCTTTAGATTATGGAACACTTTTCTGTCTATTGTAGGTAATTTAGGAAGACATCTCTTCCTGTACGCTCCAAGGCAGGGGAATATATATATATATATATATATATATAGCCCTCGAGTGATCCAGCGGTAAGCAGACTTTTAACCATTCTCGAGATTTTGGGTTTGAATCTTACTTTGGATTTAAATCCCTGTGTAACTCGTCCGGAATCACTATATGAAACTGTAGTGCACTCCTCCAATTTGATGTGCCGAATCGGATCCTAAAAATTCGAGTTTTGGGGCATGTTTCGAATAATAAAATATATATACATAAAAATAGTAAATTCGTTTTAAAGTGGGGCAAATGACTTCCGTACGCTTCGAAAAACTTAAAAATGGGGAAATAAAAGTCCGGTTAAAATTTATAAAAACTAATGAGTGCGGGCATGATTGAGGGAGAATCCGAGTTCTGCCAAACACCTCTCAGCCACCACTTGAAGCCAAGGGTCTGATACCTTTCTTCCCACTTTTATTTTTTTCCTTTTTTTTGTTGGGCCCCGGGGGAGGGGGTGAGGTGATGTCTGTGGACGGAGTTTTACCACGTTTATCCTATGGAAATATATATATATATATATATATATATATATATATATATATATATAAAGTGAGGATGAATTAGAAAAAGGGAAAGCAAGGTTCCCAATTCCACAATCTTACAAGATAAAAGTCTCTTGCGTCCGTTTCTTCTTCTTTATTCGATTGTCCAATTTCTTCGTATTGGCTGCATATAGTAGCAGTCGTATTGGCTGAAATGACTCGAAACTTTTGAAGTGGAAAAGACTAATGAATATTGCATCACTGCGAAAAGCAGCCATAAATCAACCTAATGAATATAAAGCAAAATGTCATTTAATAGGTAATTTGGGATTCTGTTAAGTTGTCTATTTTGCTGAGATATTTAGTAATGCTCTGTTTCGCGAGGATCTTAAACAGATTAGAGTTTACTTACAGCTGTATTCGTATTCCATGTCGCAAGACCTGATACTTTAAGCACATTGACGTGCCCCTGATTATCTCCCTATCGAGTATTGTTGGTTGTGATGGATCAGATTTGAATTTATCAAGATGCAATTTAATGTAACACAAATCATAATAATTATACGCGTGTTTGGATAGTGGATTATTTGAGATATTTTTACTGTAGCACTTTTTGTGATATGATGTATGTGAGATAAAAAGGTAATTGGGAAGATAAAAAAAACTGTATTAAAAATTGTAATAGTGATGTAAGCAAATATATTTGAAAAAATAACCCACTATCCAAACATAACATATATTAATCTTACACATGGATTTGTTTATATAGGAGTTATTCAGTAAAACATTTATTGAAAATGTCTGTTCACGTTTTTCTATACCCTTTTTGTATCTTCAATCATTTTTTTTTTTTACATCTCACATGTATCGCATTAAAATGAAGGAAGAAAAAGGCTAAAGTAATTCCAGCCCATAAGTAACATCCTCGGCGTTTATTTTTCCGTAGAAATAAGCAATTTTGTACTTTGTATTCACCCGCCGCATTTATTCATGCGCCGGCATAACCATCTATGTATCCGGTCATCATCATTTCGGTCAAGCTTGTCTATGATACCGATAGCTAGAGCTGGTCTAGGTGTAGAGATGTAATCGAGCCGAGTCGAGCTCGAGTAGTGCTATACTCGAGCTCGATTCGACTCATATATCTCTAAGCTCGAGCTCGGCTCGAGCTCGATCGAGTCAAAAAAATTGATACTCGAAACTCGACTCGATGTACTCGCTCTAAGCTCGAAACTCGACTCGATAAGGCTCGATAACGAAGGGTATTTTGTAAATTCCATATAACTTATACTCATAATGATCATTTTATAATTATAATACATATATATTATTTAACTTATAAATATATTATTTAAATAACCCCGGCTCGACGAGTAGCTCGACGAGCCTCGAGCCGGGGATTTTTGACTCGAAACTCGACTCGATTTTCATTCGAGCTACTCGAAACTCGGCTCAAACTCGGTCAACCCGAGTTCAAGCCAAGTCGTTGACCAAGCTACTCGCGAGTAGCTCGCGAGTAGCTTGGCTCGCGTACACCCCTATCTAGGTGTCTATCAGTCCAATCCATGGCGAAAGTCATGATCTAGTAATTAAAATTAACATTTAGATCCTGAGTTTCATTTTTTTTTTATTTTTTAAATTTCATCCCACTTCTAGAAGGAGAAGAAGGCAAAAACAAAAAAAAAAGTAACAAAAAACTAGGGCTGACTTGTCTCACAGAGCCCATCATCCTATATAGACCACAGACCACTATCACTTTCACAGCCCATAAGTAACATCCTCGGCGTTTATTTTTCCGTAGAAATCAGCAATTTTGTACTTTGTATTCACCCGCCACATTTATTCATGCGCCGGCATAACCATCTCTATATCCGGTCATCATCATTTCGGTCAAGCTTGTCTATGATATCGATAGCTAGAGCTGGTCCAGGTGTCCATCAGTCCAATCCATGGCGAAAGTCATGATCTAGTAATTAAAATTAACATTATCCTGAGTTTCATTTTTCTTTCTTATTTTTTAAATCTCATCCCACTTCTAGAAGGAGAAGAAGGCAAAAACAAAAAAAAAAAAAAAAGTAACAAAAAACTAGGGCTGACTTGTCTCACAGAGCCCATCATCCTATATAGACCACTATCACTTTCACAGTGGTTGGAAACAAAAGTCTGCCTACTGCCTATCCTTTTTTTTTATCGAAATCGATAAATAATTCACACGCAGGAGTTAATCGAAGGACGGCCGGAAAATTATACTTCGACCAAGACCTTGCTCATTTGCTTTCTACGAGGCTGACCTGTGCCTTGGAAAAACGATGGAGTTGCTTTGACCTTAACAAGGGGCATCAAGCATATTGGTTATAGGTCCAGGCACGTCAAAGAAAACATAGAACTCAATCTCAAAGCAACCTTATAGTTGCCATCAATTTACTTACGGAACAATTCTAGTCTGCTAATCCTGGTTATAGCCTTATAGGAACAACAAATATGCACCTTATAAGACAAACCAAAATGCACATGTAACATACTAATCAGAGCCAAAAAAATTTGTCGGTGGAGGCAAAAGTAAATCTAAGTTTTTTACCTACTTTCTTTTATAATTTTTTAAGAAAAAAAAAATTCATCAACAAGTACAAATGATGTATATATTCCATAAAAAACATGAAAGACAAACTCAAAATTATTAATGTAATAATAATTTTATTTCAAAAAGTAAATTAAACCATTTACAATTGTTCAGGACTAGTTTTCGTATTTTGATAACGGTTTATAACCTTCTCATTTTGAACTTTACGAAATATATTTTTTTTAGTGTAAGTAACTAAACAATCATTCATCCAAGTGTCCCCCATTCTATTTCGTAACCGATTTTTTACTATATTCATAATCGAAAAAGCCCTTTCTATCATAACTGTAGCAACAGGCAAAATTAAAGCTAACTTTAGGAGCATATACACAAATGGATACACAAAACTCTAAGGGACACAATTGAAATTATATCAAAATTCTATGAGTACTATAGAAATTTGAGGGAAATAATGAGGGCCCGTGCCGCCAGTGTCCCACCGTAGATCCGCCCCTGATACTGATTACATACAAGGCACCGTCAGTCTCAAGGGGGAAACTCATGCTCAAAAATAGACCTGCAAACTAGAGCAAGTGGCCGCACGGTCAAGTCCGCTGTCATTGATTTCAAGCTCTTTTTGAGGTGATCCAAGTTGCAAGTTAGCATTAAGTTGATATACCTTATCCTTGCATATTTAACATCTTATATTAAATTCAGTAGCCCACCATCTAAAGTGTTCAAGAGAGAGAAATAAATATCTTATTTATATTGCAGTTAACATGAGGCACAAATCCCAAATTTGAATGAACCTTGAGCACTAGCTTCACTGCCATTGTCCTGATTTTCAATGCTTGAGCCAGGTTTTATGAGATATTCAGTTGGCTATCAACCAAACTTAGTAATTGTAACCCTTTCTTTAGGGAGAAGCCAAACCATGAAGCCATGGAAGAAACTAAATGCAATAATCCTCACATAACAGCAAAAGCAAGCTGAATTTACTAGACAAATTTACAAATAGGTAACAATTGGTGCAAACCCATGATAGCATGGATATATTCTGTGGAAAATAAAAGAGAATTGCAAGTATAAAAATCTTTGATTTTCCTTTGTTCATAAATTTGAAACAGTTCAGGATGATGTTAAAGTCTAAGGTTATGTAGTTACTCTTAACAGAAAAGTATATTTAGCTCCACAGAAACACAATTAGTCGGACTTTAACAGTCGTCATGTATGTAATCATCCATAACAGGTGGTAAAAGTGGATTAAGCCACAACAAACAGAATATCAAATATGGATGATTTCAAGCGTATACATATAGCAACAGTATAACTTAAAAAGGAAATACAATATGCTTTATGGTGGATATGGATCTGTAATAAATTTTTCCTGAAAATTTCTTATGAATTTTTGTTCCTCGCACGCCAGGACTCAGGTTAGGGGGTCGAACTACAAAGTATAGTTATATCTTTAAACGGTTAATTGTAAGCGTTCATGAACTTTTGACTAGAAGATTTATGAAATGCAAAGTGGCTTATTTACAGATCCCTCACTTCAAGTATTGGTATCTGCATAACAGGAAGGAATCAAGAGGCAAAGCCAAAGGTAAGAAATGGAAGACTCAAGATCATACTACTGTCAGTAACATTACAGGCCACAGGCACATTGGAAACAACAGTTTGGCAAGTTACAAGATACATCACAAGAACTTGACCCTCTAATACTCCGTAAGTAAACATCAGAATCCACATCAGAAACATTAGTTAAACAAACTAGATACAGGTACAAATTGGATTCTCTAATTCTTAACAGCATCTGAGCTGTCCTCTAAAACTACTTGGATCTTTTCGTACCTGAAATCCCCTGCATTTGCTGAGCACTTAACTGGGATCACTGCCACCTGATCATTATTAGCAAACACCGCCCATAGAAACAGCACCACAAATGCTGCCAATAGACCACAACCAGTTGCAAAAATCAAACCAGAAAGCAACCTCAAAGCACACAGGCTTTTCTTGTCTGCCACTTTATCCTCACTACGTTTACTGGAAAACGCCTGTGGATTTACGGGCTGACTATGCAGCCATTTGGGAGCAATCCTCACCGCAAACTTCCACGAATAAATACAAGTCTTCTGCACTGAATTTCCACGAGACGAACTCAATCCAACCAACACCTCCTCCCCTTTCCACATTTCCCCTAAATCAATTTGATAAGCTAACAAAGGAGCATAAGGCCTAGGACTACCAAATCCAGATAACCTAACCTCTAATCTCTTAGAGCTAGAATCATAATCAACCCAAGAGTGCAGCTTAATCCCACTATTTAAAACCAATCCAATCGAAGAAACATTGCTTACTTGGACTGAATGAAGACTTGCCACATCAATCCCAACGTGATTCGCATTCTCGTCCCCTACATTTTCATTTCTAGAAGTATCAAACTCAACCGCGAAAAACCTGCTTTGCCGAGAAAGCCCAAAACCATCCCGCGAAAAATTAGAGGAAAAATCAGCCGGGACAATAATTAGGGCAAGGCCGTCTCCGTCGTGGGGTGAAATTGAGAATATGAAGTCAGTGGAAAACGACACAGGCTTGATGGCGGGCTTCTTCGAGTTTGAGGAACGAAATTTAAAAGTTTTGCTTCGAATAAGAAGGCCGGAGCTTGAAGAAGACGTAGGGTCGGTGAGCTGAACAGATGAGGCAGAGTTGGTGAGCCGGGCGTCGCCGATGAGCAGAAGGTTGGGATCAAATTTCGGAGCGTATGGGAGTGGGGTCGAGGAAGTGCGTGAAAGGAATACGAGTAGAACGGTGATGGTAAAGTTGAGAATTGAGAATGCAGCCATCTTGAATCGAGCTCAGGGGCGATTTGATGAATGGAATTTAGGGGTTGGTAGTTTACACTTTTACAGTTAGGAGTCCGTTAGGGTTTGGGATTTTGGATGGGAAAGAGTTACTGTTGCAGACAGTTTCCAGTGCTGTTTATTGAACTGACGAAACTCAGGACTCAGTAGTCACTTCCTTTTCGTCACTGTTAGTCTTTGGGAATTGGAGCCATTATATTAAATTATTATTATTATTGAAATGCTAGCCATGTCAGCGTCGCCCGAGGGACGGAGGAGAACAGAAACAGAAACGAAAAAACAAACTGGGCCCATTAAATGCTGATTGTCCTCTATTGCCATTGGGCTCGCTCAATTTGTTTGGATTGGATGACGTGTGAATTTCAAAATTGTTAAAGCACCCAGCAGTCCCTTAAATTGTTGCCATTCAAGATTTTTCCATTTATTTTTGGTCTTAATTTTACCTCTTCAACAATAGCAAACCTATATACTTTGGGTACTTCTAGAATTTAATCCGTTTTGGGTAAAGCAACTGGAGCGAAAGATTGCACTTAAATCATTACACTAATCCAAATCTACAAAATTTAAAGCCTTGAATCAAATTTACAAAAAAAAAAAAAAAAAAAAATCTTTTGAAGCCCTGGGCGAGAAGGAGATGACGTGGCATATGCCTCCAACTATTATTTTACTTGCATCATAAATATATTTTTTATTTTTAACTATTTTTTTATCTCATATATATCAAGTTATAAAAAAATGCTACAATAATTATTTTAAATAATAACCTATCCAATTTGTTAATAACGTGGACCTAAGCATGAATATCTACATCATCAATTACATGCAGTTTTAGGCTAGTTTTCCTAGTAGAGAAATGGCACTCCTCTTCGCATCAAGCCTCCTTTCTCCTCAGTCCCCAAAGACAAAATTGTAGGACGGGTGCCAGCGTACATGTGTGCCTATGTATATCTAACTCTCGAGGAGCCCAAACCCAAACTCGGCTAATTGGTTTGAGAGCTTCTCCCTCACTCTTGCTTACACTTCCAAGCCTGCGACCCGAAAAAAGCATCCAATATTATTTGCTTTTTCATCTAAATGATAAAAACATTCTAAATAATTTAGCAATCATTTGGTTAAAGAAAAAATTGATGACTAAAATCGAACATTCTAAATAATTTAGCAATCATTTACGCTATTTGCCCTCTAATTATAAAAAAAGATGCAAAATAGATATTGAAACAATTGCTGGAAGTCTCAGAAATTGGGCTTCACGTGGGGCTCATTAGCCCAATTTTAGCAATTGGGGCCGAGCGGCAAGCCCCAATCTCAAGATGAATTTATGCGTTCAACTAGCCACCATTTGATCGGGCCAGGAATATTAGTCCCGCAAGCGTTTCTGTGCACCTCGTTCTTTCCAACACGTAGGATCTTCTTGAACCCAAAAACACAGCACCATATCATGAAAAAATTTAAAATTTTTTTTAAATAAACTAAAATAAAAAATAAAAAGGAAAATATTCATATATCTTTGGTAACTCAAATTCCACTATTCAAATTAAGTATATTCATAATTCATCCGTATCCCTTTAAGGACTTATTTGATAACCTAAAAATTAATGCTAAGTAGATCAGATATTGCATTGTGTCTCATTATACACGTGCGAGGAACTTAGCGGCCTATGACTTCAAATAAGAACGGCTAAGAGTCCCGTTATACGTAGGGATGGCAATCGCAACGGATCTTCTGTCCCACATCTTGTGTCACTCTCTGTCCCACTTTTTATTATATTGCTATTTCTCATTCATAAACATCATGTTTTAATTCTTTTTTTGCTTCCTTAAGATCCAATAACTATTATTGAGTAATACACAAAATTTAACATACTCAAAAAATCAAAATGCATAAAAAATGAGATTTTTTATGAATTTTCTGCTGTATTTTTTAATTTTCTATTATATATTGCTTTTTTGAAGCTGTTATATTTATTTTTTACTGAATTAATAGTTATTGGATCTTAAGGAAGCAAAAAAGAATTAAAACATGATGTTTATGAATGAGAAATAGTAATGTAATAAAAAGTGGGACAGAGAGTGGCACAGAATGTGGGACAGAAGATCCGTTGCGGATCGCAATAGGGGCGGGTGCCCGTGGGGGGCTCTCGGGACAGGGGTTGGGGCGGGGGGGAATTTTTTCCCCCCGCTTAGAAACGGGGCGGGGGGGCGGGGGAGTATACCCCCGCCCCGCCACCCGCAAAAAAAAAAATATATATATATAATTATATATAATATGTAAGTTAATTAGTTATAAACTTATGATAATGATATTATTAGTTAGATGTATTATATAATGTATATTAGTTTATGTAATATAATTGATAATTATACATGTCTACTAATAGAATTTATTAATTAATTATACTAAATTTACTAATACATTTATACTAAATTTCTAATTACGCTTAATAGAATAACACTTTTTTCTCAAAAAAAAGCACAAACACAATAATGAATTAGTGATTGCATTTGTACTAAAAGTGAAAACTTGACCATTTTAGTTATATTTATTTCATCATATTGGATTGTATTCAAATAACTTCTGTTTGATTGTTTTTATGAGTTTCAATTGTAAAATTACAATGAATAATAATTTGGTGATGTGTTGATATTTTAGTACTTGATTATTTATTAAAATTTAATTATAATAAAATTATATTAACCCTGCGGGTACCCTCGTAGGGGAAGCGGTGCAAGGCAGGGCGGGCCGGGGGGAGGGGGAGGCGGGGGACGGGGGGAACTAATAGGCAACGGGGCGGGGGCGGGGGAGGGGTCCCTCGCCCCAACCCCGGCAACGCTCCCCCGCCCCAACCCAGCCCCGTTGCCATCCCTAGTTATACGTACCTAGCTAGGATGAGGCGGTGCTTGATCCCCCGAGACACTCACTTTTGATGCTTAATTTATAGTAGAGCTTAGTGCAGAATGAAAACAAATTACTAAAAAGAGTAATAAACACCACGGTGCAGTGTGTGTTCTTGGGAGTTGTGAGGGTTATTCATAGCAATGGGCAAAAGAGAGGAGGAGTGGATAAATTTCCCGTAACGATGCTGATCCGTTATTGGTCAAGTTCAAATTCTGGCATGCTGTGCTTGTCTGCTCAAGGGTTATTACGAGTTATGACTGAAAAATGGTCAGGGTGGTGCTGGAGCAATACAGTGGGATTTTACCTTGCGAATAAGATGTTTTTTGCCGTCTACTCTGTCAAGATGGTAAATAATTCTCATCGGAGATACGAGGTATTCCACTTGCCTTCTGAGTTTTACACCACGAACATAACCAAAAAGAAGAAAAACTAAAGATGGTACAGTTTTGAATCGAACGAAAGAGGGGAAAAAGAAAGGGAAGAAGAAGACGAAAAAACGGTCCGCAGGTAAATAGTAAAGGAATATAATAAAGTCATGTATGGGCAAGCCAAGCCACCCGTGTCCAGACTCCAAACCAGACTGGTTGGGTTGGAGGGTAGAAAAAGAGAAATGGCCAGGCAAAAACACACGCACACACACCACCAGCAGACACACATTCTCTCTCTGGAGTGGAGTCTGGTCTCTGCAACGAATTCATTCATGCATGGCTAGGCCCATTTGAGCAGCTTCAACTTCGTCGTTTCCCATTTAGAATTCCACGATTAAACAATAATAATTTCCTTCCATCCATCCATGGGATGGGATGGGATGGGGTGATTTTATGATTGATTATGCCCTGGAGTGTAGAGAAGAAAACGTGCAACGAGACTTGAATTATACTGACCCACTGTGCACTTTTACCCACTGCGTGTGTCTGCGTCCACATATTTAATTGCACTCTTTCTTCTTTTTTTTTTTGCTTCCTTTTTGGAAGATGACAGAACTGGGGATTGAATTGAAAGAGTATGATCTGGAGACAGTTCAAGGACCCCTTTGGCCGTGGTTTGCTAGGGCCACCAACCGATGTTGAATCCCGAGAGCATGATGAGGAATTATTTCAAACTTTTTTCCCTTTGGAAATTTGCGTGTCTTCTAGTCGTGTCCTGGTTAAGAACTTGTAGTCAAGCCGGGGGACATTAGGCCTACACATTCCCCATTTCACGACAATTTGTATTTCATGAGGGCCAATTTCCTCACCTTTAACCCCAGACTACACGTCAGGCATCTGAAATCCGGGATACTTTATACTAATACCTACTTAATGGTCATTGCAATTAGTAGGGTTCAGTCCTACTTTGACCAAATCACTGTTCAACACTTGCCTATGACGCTCACTTAAGAGCAGTAATATTCAACGCCCCCCGAGGTGACTGGCTGCTAATTGTGCTGCCTCTCTGGGTAGATTTTCCTTTTGGTATTCTGTGTCTTAAAGGGTATAGGATAAGCATATACAAAACAGAAAGAGCGAACCCATTATTGTAATTTCAAACTTTATCATCTATCTCTGAATTAAGAAAACTTCAGTGAAAGAAACTAAAACTTTTATATAGACAACTAAAGAATGGAGCCAACCAGGTGTTGTTAAAACCTGTAGAGGTATACGTTCTGTATTAGCAACTTAATACGTTTTTACCGTAAGATAAAACTCTACAATCCAGCACATTTGCCCTATATATGCTTTGAGCATTTATGGAGCTGTATGTATGTCCTTTTATTCACCCTCACTGGCACTGAAATGTCGAGGGGGATTATACGAAGCTAGAAATGAATACCAAAGTACATGACCTGTCTCGTCTAGTACTCCACTGACCACAGTCCACACCAGTAGTTTTACTTCCGTGCATTGCCATTCAAGGGGATGTTGGGCTAAAATGACAGTCCGCTCTTGAATCTATTGAAGAGGTAAACTTGGAAGACAGAAGAAAACCAAGCCGGAAATTGAGCCCCTGCAGAAGTTGGTTCAAAAAATTTGCGTGTCCAGGAATTACTACTATTAACGTTAAATGTGAGTAAATGTGTTTTCTTTCCCTTTACCAAACAACGTACCATAATGTGAAATGAAATTCAAGATCCTATGCAATATTAATGGTAGCAGCGGTACAATACAACTATTACGGTCTTGGATAGCTCAAAGGCGTTGGGCTGATCATGTGATAAGTGTGTCCATGCTCCATACTCCACACTGGAGACCAAGGTTGTCGAAAGTTGGGAGTCATGTGACGAGGGGATCGGATCATCATCATAAAGAGAGAGACTTTATATATCTGAATTTTGAGGGGAATTTTTCTAAGGTCCTCACCGCATGTGGGCAGCCGATTCCTTTGCCTTTGGAAAACTCAAGGGCAAGCTCCAATGTCCGCGCCGGGGGGTGGGGGTGGGGGAAGGAAATGAAGCTCCCCCTTAAAAAAAAATATATACATACTAGTATAGTAGTAGTATCACCTTTCGTTGCCTTGGATCCTAAATAAAGTCTTCGTACGTACCATGTGATATCAACTCTTGAAACGCAGGGCCACAGGCATGGCCATGCTTGCGAGTTTGTTCTTAAAAAATGACGACATTTCTTGTTGGACTGCTTCTAGCTTTGTACCTTGATGTCATACAGCTGAAGATGTTGGACGTCTCTTATCACACAAACCGTCATTCTGATTCATTCGAAGGTTGTTCCAATGTCAAAACATTCTTGCCAAAATAAACTTTTCTAAAAGTTAGATTAATTAGCTGTGGCAACTTGCAAGAATGTAACCATTATTTAACAAAAAAAAAAAAAAAAAAAAGAAAGTTCTCGAGCTTTGAATTTTAAATTTTGCTCCACCTTACCTAGGTAAAATAGACATGAAATTCTATGTTTTAGGCACTGAATTTATACAGTAAACTTGATCAGGTATACGTACTAATCAAGGGTCAAAGGTTCAACCAATGTTTCTGTTTCATTCTTACTTGTTGGTCATATATTGGTGCTTAAGAATAGCTAGAAAACATATGTGTCTGGTGCATACTGTACAGTACCCAAATTTTGGGGGATGTCAGTCAGTATGATCGGTGTCATGTGCACTTTGCCCGAATGATTAGGTATATTCAAATACTACGTGTTTAGATACATTTAGCCTGGCGCTTGATACTTATAGCCGACGACGACGACGACGACGACGATCGTAAAACATTGGAAAGCTTCTAAAATGTCAACTCTCAATTGATCAGAGCTAGTGGATAATATTCAGCTCCCAGTCAAGATGTTTCTCCTTCTTCTTCTTCCTTTTAATTTTTTTTTTTTGGGTTTTGTCTTCTCAAAATTAATTTAATAACTATCTTTGAAAATAATCAGGCGTTTCATTTTTCTTCAGCTATCTTATAAAAAGTCAAACAGGAGTAGCGGAGTACTGAAAAACTCTAAAGATGAATTAAGAAGATAAACGGCATCATATAAGTGGCTAGGGAAATCTATGCTCTTAGAAAAATGAATTAATTATTTCATACGGGTTTAGAAAGCTGAAGCATAATTTCTTTCCCTTCCCCAACCCCCACAAGAAACATAAAGGTTGTAAAGCTCAGAAGTTTATGATAAAGTTAGAGCCAACAGAGAATTGAGAAAAGGGTTCGAAACACACACAAGCTCGATGTGGATCTTTATTTCAAAAAGAAGATGCATCAGAAAAAAAAAAAAAAAAAAAAGGCAAGCACAATCAAAGTCCATATTGGGCAGGTGCAAGCTTAAATTAATTACTATGAAATTCTCATGCAGATTGGATATACCTCATTTATGTATGTGGTATTCCTTGAATAGGAAACGATGAACAAAGATATTGGTCCAAGCTAGCTAGAGCTACCTGTTGATGCAGGAGCTTGCAAAGAAAGGACAGTGAATGAAAGAAAGAACGAAGAAAAAAGGAAGAGAAGCGGCTTGCTTACTTGTTTGTTCCACAAGGGCTTACGGCCTCAAACCCTTGTATGCGAATGCGAATCTGCAACTCAGACAAGTGACAACAAGTGCATGCTCCTGAGGGTCCTAAAGGGATGGATGGATCTCCATTTTTTGGATGAAGCTTAGCTACCAAAGGAGGTATCCAAAGGGATAGCATGATCCCACTTCACATCACATGCAGTTTAGGAGTTAAAAAGAAACTAGTATTACAAATACTTCCCCTACATGTGAAGGCAAGAAATTAAAGGGTTAGGATCAATGCGATCCCTTTGGATGGCTCCTTCAGTTGCAGTTAAGAAACACAATTGCAGCAACTTCCAGTTGATTAATGTAGAATTCCGCTTGTCTGTCCACAAAGAAAGAGATAAAGAGAGAGAAGGGGAAAAAAACAAGAAAAAATAGCAGCAACTTCTGCTTGAATTTCGAATAATTCCCCACTTTGTCTCCAGAAAAAAGCAAGAAAGAAATAAAATCAAAGAGAAGAAAGAGGATTTGGGGGAGAAAGAGAGATTAGATGGAGTGGAGTGATAGAGAGACAAAAGCAAGTGGTCTGAGGGACTCTCAATATAAAAGATCAGGAGACTGCAAGTGCCCTAGCAAAGACTAAATATATTCACAACTCTTGTACGCTACTAATGCTACTCATTTATTAATGTTTCATATCGTTGAATCACAAGGAAAATATACACGTACGTATTTTTTTGGTTCCTCATCTTAAAGAAAAGAATTATAGTAGACCCCATCCCGTTCTCAAACAAAGGCAGGCACATGGGCGAAGGTTTTTATTATGGGTGGGTCAGTTATCCTTTATTTAGAAATTTCCTCCTAGAGCCAGAGCCAGAGGTAGAGGGTGGGGTGGTAAATATCATTATTGTTTCTATAATTACTTTCGTTTGGTCCCATTCCAAGATCTTCTTTTCCGTCAAACTTCTACCATAAATAATAAATTTAATACGCTTGTTTAATGAGAAAAACTGTATCTTTTCTCACACTGGTTAGTGGTTAATTAAAAAAAAAATATTTATATTCGCTAATCATGTGTCCTGATTAGATTATAGCAACATATCCGATGGCTTAATTTGCACCGCTGGTTTACAGGTTTGGTCTTCGGCTTCCTGTTTATGTGGTCAAAGACACATGGCACGATGTAATGATATGATATCGTATAGCACCACTCTTATCTTATGTATGCATTGAAATTAACCCCCGCCCCCTGCTTCGATTAATTTACCAGATTGAAAAATAATATTAATTTCGAGTTCGAGTTCGAGGTGTCAAGAAAAAAGTGATGCATTTTCTCCTTTTTTTTTCCCCATTGATTGGACAAACGCTTTGTTTTAATACAGAAAAATTTAGAAACTATTCGCAGAAGTTTAGGACACTGGTTCCACGTACTTGAGTTGCTCGTTCAGTGAGGGAGATATTGCAAATTATAAGATTTAAAAATATTGTCATAGCGTTAAATGAATAAAAACTTGAAACAATTCAAATCCAAAGTATTTGCTGGATCATAATTGAATGCTTTTTTTTTTTTAATCAATCAACTATATCTATACAGCAGTCCTACTCTAAACCATACTAGGTAGAGGATCCAATTGATGGGCTAAGAGGGGTTAGAGGGAGGGAAACCGGCTTTTAAACTAGAAGGGTGCACTATTATATACCTCTTGAATTTCAATGTAAGTGTAAATATTTGAACACTTTACTTGCAATTATTATGGATTTGCATTCTATATTTTACTTGGTGGTCAATTCCCCTAAAGTGAGTTCATTCTTGTCTTCATTTTCCATGTTAGTCGAGAGAAAAAGAAAAAACAGCCGTAACCATGATTTTTAATCTTTTTTTTGTCATCCCCATGACAAAAGGTAAAACAAAGGGAGGAAATTATTTAAAATATCCCTCATATTTCGCCAAACAAACTTTTTCTTCCTACACTTTTAAAATGGCAATTTTATGTTCCTTACATTGTCAAGACAGTAAAAATTGATCACAACATAAGTGTTCGACCACTTTTTATCGTAAAATATACCATGTAATCCACACATGGTCATTTTTTTTTAGATTAAAAAAGTTAAACCCCATTTGTATTTAAAATTATGACTCGATCCATATTCATTTTTGTTTCTGAAAGGTAAGATTTGACCCAAATCTTATTCCCTTTCCTAAAATATTGAGATCTGATCCAACTTGTATTCATTTTTGCTACTAAAAAAGCGAAATCTGACATTTTTGTACATAAAAAAAACTACACGTGAGTCATATGGTGATTTCAAACTAAAAAATGGCCGAAAACTTGGGTTGGAACCAAATTTTATTAACTTGAATTTATAAGGGACTTAAAGTTAATATTTTAAATGAATGGCGAAAAAATTCATTGGGCAAAATATAAATGACGTTTTGAACTATCTTCCCAAAAAATAATAATGATAATAAAAAAAATCTTTGGATGAAAATAAAATTGGGGGAAACCAAGAGCCTCTAGTTGCATCTTCCCGCCATTAGGAAAGTCAAAGGGCACCCGGACATTCCAATTGACAATTCGGGATTGATAACGTGAGAGCAAATTGTTATCGTCATAATGATGAGGGGCCTCAAGACATTATCTGTCATTATATGTAATTAAGAGTATACATTTCAACTCGCAGCAAATTTTTACTTTCTTCTCTTGTTCTTTGAAAAGATGTTAAAGTCCTTGGACGGACAGCTATGCAGTTCCTATCGTGTGACCATCAACCTCTGATGAGAAGAAATTAGATTCCTCAGAGGCTTAAGAAAATTAAATGAACAACTCTATAAATGCTGAGCGTGAGCAAATAGGAGGAAAGGTTTTACCTTCTCCTCAATCCTATAATTTTTTACGTGTGTCTTAACAAACAGGTCGGGATTCATATCTAAAACGAAAAAATGCCGAGTGTGGATAGATTAATCGTAAAACATTCTCAATAACTTCAGAAACAAAATTTGAACTGGAAACCTCTATCCTTTCTATTAATTTGACTCTTGTACTAGAGTATATGCTACTTGAATTTGCATGGGGAATTTTTCGAACCAAGCTCTTTCGTTTCTTGTCAATGATGACAATATAGCGTTCGACTAGACACATTTAGACGTGGAAGATTCATTCAAATTGTTGGTTGACACCTATAAGAGTGCAAAAATTTATCAAGTGTCGATCAATTTTAAGCAAAAAGAGTGCCAGTTGGCCCTCTAGTCCCAATCCAGCTGAAGGAAAGCAATATCTGACAACGCACTTCCTAGAGCTCGCTGGCCTACAACGTTTTCTGAAAGCCGATATAGGGCTTATAGCCATTATTCCGATGCTGGATCAGCTTTGGTTTCTCAGAAGCGGAGGACAGAAATCAATACAAATATTGAAAATGCGTTAGAAGAATTGATTGATGCTATCGGCCACTTATAATAAGAGGAAAGAAAACGGACGATTTGATTTGTAGTAGGAATTAAAAGAATAAATTGATGAGTTGATATCTGCCCCGTGGACATGGTGAGCAGTGAAGAGCGATGATCGATCGTAACATATGTATGTTAGATTTTGTTCACACTAGTGAAACATGAATGGACCACATAAACAATTTTTACACAGTGCAGGCTTTCTATGGTGCTCTGCCGGCCCCAACCCGATATCAACTCTTATGGTGGAAGAAGTGGGGTAAATGTGGTTGGGTGAAAGAAACTGTGGATGGGAAGAGAAAACGGGAGTTTTTTTTTTTTTTTTTTGGCTATATACATTTTCGGTTGCTTAGATATATTTCTCTTCCATTCTTTTATGTATTTTGTGCTGTAATAATTATATATGTTGATTATGATGATGAAGAGAATTCATCCCCATAGAGGTACATTTGTCTCTTCTTTATTGTACATGAATGTAACTCCCACCCAACCCTTGCCACCCATCTGGTAGAGCAGCACGACTTGGAAATAACCTGCCATTTTGTTTGCCTATGTATTTTGGCTATAAATATATACATATGCTCCATCCAAGTGCGTGCCTATTTCGTCCTACTCATCCAGGAACTTATTCAGTGTCAACTTCCACGCATAACTGCACAAGTTCTTTCTTGTCTTGTCCCCCATATATGCACTGCCCAAGAAAAGGATTGGTTTAAAATGCATGTTTTGCTCTAAAAAGTTCTGTATTCTTATTCAGGGTTACAGGCGCCAATAATAATTCAAGAAATTGATGATTGGTTCTTGCAGTAATATGTATGTATGTATGTATGTATGTATGTATATATATAGAGAGAGAGAGAGACTTGTTTTTCAGCTTACTGTTTAGGAAATCATGAAAAAAAAAGAGTTAATTTAAATAATAGTACGTCTGTTTGCTAACATAGGCCCGGAACTTTTAAAGGTAATATTATACGTATTTTAACATTTAGCAGATTTTTAGTTATATGTGTGTATAACGGGGCCAAAATCATAAAACCACCTATGGAATAATCATCCCATATTCACGATATGATTTTAGCGTTAGGACATAGGAATGATCCATGATATTGCCAACTAGCCTAGGACTTGATTAATTTATTTTGATGATGCTGTCTTGAGTATGGGAACTAGATTGCTTAGTTCAGACCAGTGCAATGAACGAAACCAACTGCCAAATGATTTGTGCTCGCGGTTCCAGCAATTATGGCCTGGTTTGGATTCTATATTTGTCAACTTCAAGCAATTGGACTTCATCATCAAGCCAAAGTCATTTCCAAATCGTATTTAGTCTTGAAATTTGTTTAGCTGGTCTAAATCGATTTACTTAAGGCTGGATTGGATTCTATGTTTCATCTACACTATCAACTAAAAATATGTAGGCCTTTGCAAGCTTTTATTGCAGCTACCATCACATTAGGTTTTTCATTGTAGGGAAAAGTACTCTACTATTATTATTATTATCAGCAAGTGAAAAGTGGATTGAGTTACAACGGCCGGCCAACCGATTTAAAATTGGCTATCCAAGCGTTGGTTGCCTTCTCTGTCTTCGAACTGGAAGTTTTTAAGAACTGGACCACAAGTTACTCATTGTAGCAGCGCCTTCTTGTATAGAGTAGATGAAAAATTCAAATAATAACAAGGCATCTGTCCCTCCATTGAAGTTGGATGTCACTTAAATTCTGATGCCATAAATTGTTTTCTTCTACCATGTGATATGATTAGAACTGCTGGACCACGTACTAGTACTGCAGGTGCTTATAGTCAATGAGCATTTGAGCTACAATTGCCTTGCATTACTGGTTTCCGTATCCACCTCCACAGCAATTTCCTGGTCTTCAATCAGTAGAGTGAGGTGATGAGGCCTGAGTCGCCTGACCATCACAAAATCTTTTGTTTTTGTTTTGTTTTTTTTTTTGAAGAAATGAAAGTCGAATGCATCTTACTCTATGTTAGATTAGGTCGACTTTTTTTGTTTTCTGAACGAAGATCAAAGACTAAAAGAACAAAGAAAGAATTTATTTAACTTAGGGATGCATTGCTCTTGGAAAAGATGGTTCTTGCTGTCAAAGATATTTCTTAGTCATTGTTAACAGGGATAAGAGCCAAGAATATCGTAGGAAAGGTAGTGTGAAAGGACAGGTATCTGTTGGCTGTTGTTATGTCAATTGCAAAGGGTCTCTCAATGTCCAATACGTACAATGAATTAAGAACTTCTTGAAGGTGTTCAAAAGATGAGAAAAATTTAAAAAAAAAATTTAAAGAAAAAAGGGAAGAAAGAGGAAAATAATGGAAGTTGGTTTTTTATTTTTTATTTTTTGGGATAAAGGACAATTCAATTAGTGCGAGAGGACAATGACCTCAGTGGATCGGCCTCACCTTCCCCTCTCCTATGGCCAACTTGTTGGCATATAAGTCCATAATTTGCAGTTGGAGACCAGAGCTGGGCCATGGAGTGTCTCACACTGGCGAGGAATTAGGATTCAAAGAGTTACTATAACACTTAGCAAGCTCAGTGTTAAAGTTTCACCTTTGATTCAAATCCCTTTTCCATTGTCTTGTTTCACTTTCTCCATGATCTCTCTCTTTCTCTCCTTCTCTCCTCCTCTTTAAAGCACCTGATGTTACCTGTTGAGCCATAACGATTTCAGCCCCTTATTTTGGACCCCCTCCCTTTACTCCAAAGGAAAACATGAACCAGAATTTGTGTTTGATTAATCGACTGCAGCCTCCTTCTAATATAGTACTGGTGTAGAAGATGTTAGGGAAAAAAAAAAAAAAAAAAAACCCTCCAAGGACTTCTATAATCGTGCTTAGACGAACACCCTAATTGTCAAATAAAAGGTAAAGGTGAAGCAAAGTCCTTAACCTAGCTGAGGTAACGAAGCCCTTAAATTCGATTTTGCTTTTAAGCCAAGGACAAAAAAAATAAAAAGAAGAAGAAAAGAAAGTATATAGCTTTTGACATGGCGTAACATTTCGCTAGGCTGTTGACATCTAAAATTCCCATTGTCGTGGATTCTGAGCATTTTCCAGTCACGTCACAAGAGACTGATCGGATTCCACCACAGAAGCCTCTCTCATGGCCATCACGATTCACGATTGCGTTCGAGATCTTGTGTTTGCTAAAAATGAGGCCATCATTTTCTTAGAGCACTCGCTGTGATCTTTGTGGTTCCTTTTTAACCAAACAAGTTTGCAATAGACTTTGCCTCACCACTATGGTTGGTTGCAAAAGCAAGCAGCAGCGGGAGAAGCACATATTTTTCTTCCAATGTTTGCATCCTTCTTTCCTTCCCCGTGTTACCAAACTCAAATCATCACTAGTAGTAGTCTTCTTTAACTCCTGTCCGCCACATTACATATCTGCCAAAAAAACTGATTTAAATCCTTCTTAATCACCATAAAATAGTAATTGTGATTCTTTTAAACCCTTAGATCAAGAAAGCGATTTCAGGTAGACTATCAGTCTCCTCAGGAACCACAAGAGTTGCCGGCTTTTGTGGTTTTCTATGGAATTAGGTTTGTAAAATGTCAAAAAGTCGCTTCGGCTTTGGAAAAAAGACAACAGCCTGTCCGGATTGAGTGAGGTCTCTTTAGGTCTTAGTAGCAGCTCGTCTGCTTAAGGTTGTTATCCCACATCGAATGTTGGGGGGGGTTTGGGGTAGTTTATAAGTCTCCTCAGGAACCACAAGAGTTGCCGGCTTTTGTGGTTTCCTGTGGAATTAGGTTTGTAAAATGCCAAAAAGTCACTTCGGCTTTGGAAAAAAAAGGTAGACTATCCCTTTTTCCAAAAAAAAAAAAAAAAAAGATTTTCTTCGAACCACACCACAGAACATAAAAATCACAGGCTTCACAGGACACAAAATCAGTACATGATAACAAAATTTTGCCGTGCGTCTATTCACTTCTTAGAGCGTGATGATTCCATGTGTCTGCATTCTATTTTTACCCCTAGGCAAGTGGAGTTGGGGCAAAGAAGAAATGTAAATTTTATGTTGTCCAACAAGTTGAACATAAAAAGCAATACATGGAATTATGAAGTAGCGCCTAAAATGGCCTTCTTTTAGGTATCAATCTTGTCATGATTTACTCCCCCTTCATATAAGCAAAATCCTAGACTTAGGCCTTGTTTGGAAAGCCAATTTTATCACAAAATTAGGTTTTACGTGAACACATTTTTCAGTCACTTTTTTTTAATCTCATATATATCAAATTATTACAGTACATTTTCTATAAAAAATTTCAAAAAATTGCAATCCACTGTCCTGTATTGTATAATTATTGTTTAGTGGGTTGTCCAAAATGATGTAATCGGGGGAGGGGTGTTAAAAGTTGTAAACGCCGTATTAAGCAATGTCGTTGTCTAATTGTCGTACTTGGAGCTGTCATGGAAGCTATTGAGAACTCCTTTGTCTGCTGGATTGCTATTCTTTCCTTTTCATATGAAAAGCTATTGAGTTACTGTGTGCGCATGAATGATGAAACTCCCCGTTTCAATTGTGATTAATTTTTTAACAAAAAAACATTTTATATCAGGGGAGGAATTTGAGAATTTGGGAGGGAGAAGGGTGATTTTTTTTTTTTTTTGTCTGTTCAATTACTTTTTTGGTCTAGTGGTTTGTATCGTTAGGGTAATCATTTGCTGACCCGTGAAGGCCAACCAACGAGAATTATCACTAATCATGCTCGTTTTATGTCCCACAAATCCAAGAAAATGATTCACTTGAGAGAAAATTAACGTCATCCGCGCATCAAATTAAGTCATAAGTACTAGTCCTATGTTCTTTAACCCCACTTTATTAGTCATTACTTTAGTTAATTTTAGCTTACTTTTTGGAGAACAACAAGCAATCCTGACATTCCTAACGATGGCCAACCACGTAGGAACAAATTAATAATGCTAGATAGTGCTCGATGTTTCATACATTGTAAGCTTGAATTTTTTTGCTTAAACAAATAGGTAGATTCTGCATTAGTTAGCCGGGCTCACTTTACATGAGAGGTGACAATTAAATTACATCAATGAGAACCCTCTAATCATGATAGTCTTCATGATTTGGAGCGCTTTTTTTTTTTTTTTTTTTTTCCTTTTAGTTAAGCATGACCGAAAGTCAACAGAAAATGGGGTATGATTGAATGGTTTTAAAACAATAAATTATCTGTCAAACGATTTATGGCAATGGTTAGCAATAATTTATCGAGCAACTTTCCATGACAAGCATAATCATAGTGCAGGTCGGAGATAATGATTTAAGCAATATCAATGTCACCTTTTTTTTTTGTCTCAAACATTTCATTGACATTTTTCGTTCTTAAGTATGATAAAAAGCTACTGCTTCCATGTTCAACATCATGCAACCAAAAATTTATCTTCTGTTGTTACATCAAAAATATGTGTTTGTGGTAGCCAAGACAAAAACAATGAGTGTGTTTGGATAGAAGATTATTTGGATTTTTTTTTTTTTTGAAAAAATACTCTATGATATAATGTATAGGAGATGAAAAGATAGCTGAAAAATGTATTGATCATACAAACAAATCAAAATCGACAAATAAATTAAACAAAAAGTTAGAAACTAAAATCAATAGTTTCTTAAATTTACAAAGTAAAAAGGTTATGAAGCTTCGTATCGCGCACAAACACATACTCCATCCATCCAATTGAAAGTGCTACTCTTTTCATTTTGAAACGTTTCAAAATATTTATTATGTTAAAAAAGTTAAAATAATTTTTAATCTCTTCTTCCAATATAGTTCTTTTTTGTAATCATATACTATACGTTACCATTCAAATTTAAAATTTGAATTTATAGGAATAAGATTGAAAAGAAAACTATAAATATCACAATCAAAATACTTTTTAAAAAAAAAAATTTAAATTCTTGAAACATGATAAAACAATTGAGAGGGAGGGAGTACATATTCCGCAATCGAAGAGGGCAATGGAATCACTTGTTGCATGCCCGTATGTAGTTCAACAATAATAAAAGCGTTTCATCTTTGCTCCTTTTCATGTTGCTTTTGGTTTAAGAAAAGGTATATGTTTAGCGTTAAAAGTATTTTAATTGGATTAGTTATGCAAAAAAATTTTAAAATTGGCAACAAGCATTCACAAAAACTTAAAAAGCAATCCTGCCACCATCGCAGTTGAAAGGATTGAGTCCTTTTTTTTTTTTATTTTTTACTAGCAAAAAGTGATGGTGACAGTTTCCAGGAGCTCAAACTACCACGAGAACCTTCCATTCCATGCTAGACTGGAGAACATCAGAATATCAAGAACAGAAGGAGAGTACTCACGCTTACCTATGCACACGATCGATCAGTCCTTTTTTTTTTTTTTTGGCCCCTCTCTCTCTCTCCATCTCTCCCATCACAGGACGTTGCTCCTTTCTTGCTTTTAATTGAATTTTCACGGGTTATCGAGAATCAGGCCTGTTTTTCCTGCCCTCGTGGTGGTGGCGGTGGCGGTGGCGGTGGATGAAAGGCTCTTATCCCATAGGATGTCCCATGCGCATTAAAAGTAAAATGGAGATAAGAGAGTAGTAATTACGCAGTAGCATTCAACAAACAACAGTATTGTTCCCTGAAAATGATAGAAAGCGAAACCAGTGATTAGGAAATATGGGTTTGAGCAGACTGCCACTTTCCACTCTTCTTGTACACGTTGCATGCGTAAGCTAATTACCAACATCCCGTACTAAATATTCAGCACTTCAATTAATTTGGCCGTGATTTAGGGCTCTGCCTCTGCGTCATTGATTAAGCATAGCGTCTCCATTTGGTGCTTCCCCCGTCACGTCTCTCATCTGCATCTGATCGACCAACCCCAAAACTCGGGCAACTCGGGAAAGGGAAAGTACGTGCTACTATTACTAACAGGGCCGATTTGAAAGACAAGAATGAATGATTTGGCATCTTTGAAATGTGTGGCACAAGCGTAGCGCCTACGTACAGGTGGGACATGGAGCCCAAATAGTCATCAGAAAAATTGTTCTGAATTATTTTATGCAAAATGCACGTGGTTTAATTTTATATACACACGTACACCATATAATTCACTCTCTCAATAATGTATAACTATATATATATATAACAACATTTTGTCAGCTCCATATATATGGTGTGGTGTGAAAAAAGATGTACGTGCAAGATGCAATGTGAACTTTACAATTTTTTGCAATCAAATCTTGGCTGTCAACCTTCTAGAACGATTGTTTTTTGCAACCGTCTGTACAGGTGTGGGCTCAATTGTATGGATGATCTAGCACGTGAAATTTTGTAAAACAATTATTTTGAGCCGAAACTTGAACCAAACGAAGAAGAGGGGTGACCTAAATCAGATGCGACTCGCACGCAAATTTCTTATCAGAGCCGGTCAACAAACATGAAACAACCAAAAAGAAGAAGAAGAGACGAGCTTTGATGGATGGATGGTTGGTGCACCTTGAAGACAGCTTAAGGCATGAGCGCATGAGCATGACCCAACGGCCCAAAATGGCCCAAAAAGCAAACAGAAAGAAAAGTGAAAGAGATGACGTCCATTACAATAGCCCGAGGAGAAGAGCTGTGTCGTTTCCCGCCTTTCCAGTTTGGGCTTCTAATGGAATTAAATTCCCATTAAGCTGTATAGCGGTTTGATGCTGGCGGTGGCTGGTCTAATTTTGTACTCGTACAAGAGAAGGGGGAAAATTTGATATCTTAAACATCTAAATATGTTTCAAAGAAGTTGTAACTAGTTTAAGACTTTCTTGCTTCAAAAACTGAAGTAAAGTTCAGTGATACGGTCCAAAATTACACGTAATTTATCAGACTTTGATGTCTATTATATTTTCCTTAGCATTCGTTTCATCTCAAACTGTGAAAGATGTTTATTCACAAAGAAATAACTTGTTTTTTTACTAATAAGACGCTGTTTTGTACACATCAATTTATTTGACATTGTTCAGATATACTCCTTTCGTCCCACTTTGATAGTCCTATATTCCTTTTTCATCTGTCCCAAATTATAGTCCATTTTTCAATTGAAAAATGTAGTTGTATTTTAATTTTTCTAAAATACCCTTATTCAATGTAAGTAGTTGCTACTATAAACCTACCCCATTTAATGAGAGTTGATTCTTTTTTTACCATCAATTTAAGTTCCCATAAAGTTGTACCATATTTAATGTGAAGGTATTTTAGGAAAATAGCAATCTAAATTTATTTTTCTAACAAAATTAACTACTTTTTCTTAAACTGTGTGAAAAAAGAAACAGAACTATCAAAGTGGGACGGAGGGAGTGTCTACTACCAACTTATAACTAAAATAAAACCACTACGCGTGTTGTTTCCAACTAACACATAGCAATGAATCGAGTGAATTTTCTACACTTGCTGTTTCAGCAAAATGCAGATTATTCGTTCAAAAACTAATGCATACAGCAGTGGTCACTTTGATTTTTGTGCACTATATCACTATCTTTCTGATTCCTAAAGACTTAAAGCAAAGCAGCAGTGTGTCTGAACGGAACATTTTTTAAATAATTTTTTTTTAAAAATATCTGTAATATTTTTTGATATGATGTATGTGAGATAAAAAATAATTAAAAAATATATTAATGATGCCAATAATTAAATTTTGAAAATAATCCACAATCCTAACTGTATTAATTAGTGTGTATTTGTAGAAATCAATCAAATTCGGGATATGTGTGTCCAATACCCGCGACCTCTCCGGTTCCAAGGCAAAATGGAGTCAACTACTTTCTCTCCCGCTTTCAAACTAGTCCGTTCACTTTTTAGAAAAGATTTAAAAAGAATAAATGAAAAATAACAACCGGCGGGGTAGTTACACGGCGTAGTTCACACCAATTTACTAAAACACCCAAAACCTAAATACGCAATTATCAGGCTCCTCCCGAAGCGCTATTGCATCTCTAACGGTTTAAACTTTAAACACCGAGGGCATTAGGGCACGCGCGTCATTTAAAAATAACTGCCAGACAAAACCGTCAATTCGCAGCTCACGACATACTTGCTTCATAAATCGAATCCTTTGTCCCTCTCAACCAATTTGCTGCAGTTGGTCAGTACCGAGGACAGATGACGTCAGCGCCGGAGGAAAACGGTTTGAAAATAAATAGCGCCGTCGTTGATGTCGATCAAGCGGTTGTTGTTGATGGCTGTGGAGATGCGATGGAAGGAACAACGGACGATGCTGGAGGCGGCGCAAGTGGAAGTGGAGGTAGAAGTGGGAGAGTGAGGGGGCCGTGGTCTCCCGAGGAAGATGCGGTACTGACTCGATTAGTGAGTAAGTTTGGGGCAAGGAATTGGGGATTGATTGCCCGAGGAATTCCTGGTCGTTCTGGAAAGTCTTGCCGCCTTCGCTGGTGTAATCAGCTCGACCCTGGCGTTAAGCGCAAGCCTTTCACCGGTATCCTCCTCCTCCTCCTTTGCCTTTTTCCAGCATTTAATTATTCTTATTTTACATATACCTTTTTCTCTGTCTCTTTGTAGGCATTTTCATTTTTCTCTAGAAGTCTCTGCATAGTTAGCCGTTTTGATTTTGCATTCCTGTCATAAATTTGAAACTGAGGGTTTGTACTCTGTACATTTGTTTTTTCTCTCATTCATCTTTTCCATCGTTTCGCAATCTGTTAGTCCTGTGGTTATATCTGGAGAATTTCGGAAAGTGGTTGTTTAAGTTAATGAGAAACTTAGTTATATTCTGCAGATAATGTGGTCCTATTTTATTTTCAGCTTTTGATTCTGATAAAGGATTCCAAGAACTTAGTTTTCGTTAGTCATGTGGTGGAACTGGCTAGGTAGCCGCCTTTTTCTTTCCCCCTTGATGTTCCTTTACCTTGGCTGCTTCCTTGTTGGATATTGGATGAATTTATATGGAAGAAAGGATTTATATGGAGGCTTTATTGCAAATTGGCTAGAATATTGGACACTTGTACATTTTGGTCGGAAGGGAGACAACACGAAAATTAGTTCTTGAGATCATTTGTGTTCCATTGTTTACTTCCATATGTTGAGTAACAAAGGCTTGTTATGTTAAGACCATTGCTTTGCCTCATAGTAGTTTGAGCATTTGAGTGTCACCAAAGATGAATTTAAACACTGTAGAAGTAGAATCAATAAAAAATGTGGGCTTTTACATTGACTGAGTTGTTCCTACAGTTCATTACCCAATTTTTTTCCAGGTGATCGAGCTCTGTACTGGATTTTAGTTGTACTCAGCCATAGCCCATAGGATAATCAATCTTAAGATAAACTTCTACTTGTAGACACTATGGCTATCTCAATAGTGCTTATGCTGCACTCAAGAAATGATTGTTGAAATAATGGATGCAAACTATGGCATGTCTAATCTATTTCTTTTTCATGATATTTGTAGGAAGTGGTAATGAAGTTCCTTGACTTGGATGCAATTCTGTTCATAAAAGTAGACTCATCTTATTTTTGGGCATGCATCTGTTTAAATTTTTTTTCTCTTCTTTCTTCTTTTTTCTTTCTCCATGCGAGTGTTAACATTTGTTTGGTCAAATGTTCAAAATTTGAGATGACCATTCTTTATGTATATCTCCGGTCATTTATTCTCCAATTCCCCAAACTGCCAAAAAATGGCTATGTGATTATTATATTGTATGACCATATGTTGTTTGCTTAGTGGAATCTCAAGAGCGGAAACTTTTGCAGATGAAGAGGATCAAATAATAATATCTGCCCATGCCATCCATGGAAACAAATGGGCCTCAATTGCAAAGCTTCTATCAGGTAGAACAGACAATGCTATTAAGAACCACTGGAATTCTACACTAAAGCGCAGGTTTTCCAGTATGAGTCAAAATGAGATGATTCAAGATGGCAGCATTGACACACTAGTGGCATCCTCAGGGGAAACCATGTCACCTGGACTTATTAACTCATTAAATTCCCCAAAAGAAGAGTATATAAGCCCCGTGGAAGAGATACCCAGACAGACTGAAGGAAAAGATCCAACGAATGGGGATCAGTTTTATTCTGACAATTGCCAATGTAATGTTTCTGAAAGGAATCAGCATTGTATTGGTGAAAAGAATTCTTCTAATATTCATCGTCCAGTTGCCAGAATAGGTGCATTTAACATTTATAATCCATCTGGTTCTGATTATGCTCTTCCAAGGACAACCCCTATGCAGGGTCCTCTAATCCGAGCTTCCACACCTGATTTTGGCTTCTTCACATATATGGAAGGTGAATTAGATGAGCCTGTGATCCCTTTGCAATGCAGCCATGGTTGCTGCAGATCGTCTGGCTTGGGCTCTTCTTTGAAGAAGAGCTCATTGTTGGGACCTGAATTTGTTGAATATGAAGAACTTCCCCCCTGTTCAGGTCATGAATTGGCTGCCATAGCCACAGACTTGAACAACATTGCCTGGATTAAAAGTGGACTTGAGAATTCATTGAGAGTACCAGAAACAGCTAGTGGCCCAATGGTGCCTCGGACTGTCCCTGTGCAAATGAATGCTCATGAACATGCGTTGCAGCCCTTGCACTTTGACAAGGTACAGCACCAATCAAGAGGAATCATGACAAATGTGTTTCCAGCCAAGATGCCTTTGCCAACGTGTATTTTTTCAAGCTGAATTTGAAGGCTAGAGCTAATGTTATAAGCTCTCTCTCTCTCTCTCTCTCTTAAATTTAAAGTGGAAATGATAATAGCTTCATTAAACTGAGTACAAGTTCATCTGCTGGATTATGGCAGGCTAGGATTATACAATCTTGTATAGAGCCTATGTTGTTTTCGGAGAAGAGATCATGTCCTTGCTTGAGATTGGATTCCTGATGCTTTATTGCTTTTCTGAAAATTGACCTGCTGAGGTTCCTTTTACCTTAGTTTTTCTGAGTCTTGTGTTTCTTTTTAGCTGCCACCGAGGTGGCATTCTTCTTGATTTATTCTTGTCTTATACCAGGGGAATATATTGGCTTCTTCCATAGAAACTTGATAATATATTGGCTTCTTCCATAGAAACTTGATTTCTAAGGTTAGCAATGATTTGAAACTTCTATTCAATGGCTAGCACCTTGCTTAAGTTGCTAGGTAGTTGTGCTTTCTTAACTTTTTTGGTACATGCTGCTATGCGTTTTAACTTTTAACAGAGACTTTTCTGATACATTTAAGACGATTCATTTTGATGGTCATTGTTTTTTTTTTTTTTAAAGTGCAATATTTGCAAGTTGTGGTAATCATTTCTTGCCCTCGTTTTTGGGATAAGATAACATGATGAATTTGCATTTGAGATCAAAGTTAAAGGACATTATGATAAGAATGAAATTAGAAGTAAAAGAAAATTACGATTTTGTAATAAGCATACAATTAGTAATCTTATAGGAAAGTGAAAGAACTAGTGACATGAAAGAAGAATAACATAAAAAGGAATAGAAAGTAATAGGAAAAAACAAACAAAGGAATGAATAAACGAAGAGAAAAAATAGAATAATAGTAGGGGACAAACTGCTCAGGAGAGGACAAAGTGCAACTGATAATAAAATTTATGAGAGTTTAGTGCATTAACCCTACAAGGCATCTATGCCGTAAAGAGGCAACAAAGACACTACTATTTAGCTCCGGTTGTGAACCCACTACTATTTCACAAAACCATATAGTACAAATTTGAGGGAAAGACACGTCCTATGGGTGCGCAAATTAAAAACAAAGTTTTTCACAATAAAAGGGTAGGAGTTTTTGTTCAACTTTATTTTTACAAAAGGGTGAAATTATTAGAAGTTAGAATTGCAAAAAAAAAAAAAAGGCTATTCAAAATTTATTTTGAAAGGAAGTTATTAGAAGTCACAATAAAAGAAGTTAAAATAAGTTGTTGAAATTAAATAGGGAAAAATTGTTCAAAAAATCCCTCACATTTCATCAAACGAATTTTTTCGTCATTCACTTTTAAAATTTTGATTTTATATCCCTTATAAGATCAAGTCAGCCAATTTTGGTTCCAACTTAAGTTTCCGACCATTTCTCAAATTGAATCACCATTTGACCTACATATGGTCATCTTTTAAGTGCAAAAAAGTCAAAGATTTTAGTTACAAAAAAAATTATCCAACCCACGTTTGTAGTTAAAAACGACCTGCATGTGGTCATTTGTAGTTAAAAAAAAAATTTATCCATCCCACATTCATTTTTTGCCCCTAAAAAAGATTTACAGTAAACAATTACCCGACCTACATTCATTTTTGCTCCTAAAAAAATGACTTGGGTCATATAATGGATTCATGTTAAAAAATGGTTTAAAACTTAAGTTAGGACTAAAATTAGATGATCTGATTTTATAAGGGATGTAAAGTTAGCATTTAAAAGTGAGTGACAAAAAAATTCATTTGACAAAATGTGATAAATATTTTGAATGATTTTCTAATTGAATAAGTATTCTTAGTTTAATTATTGTGGTTATATATATATATATATCCTTCTTATTTAATGATAAAATTGGAATATTAAATAATGATAAAAAAATTTTAACACTAAAAAGAAGCCTCATGCTTTGTATATAGAAAAGAAAAGATGTTTGACAGTTATCAAAAATTTAAGAATCCATTTAGATTACAATTTTAAGAAGTTTTTTATAAGTGATTGAAAATATGTTGACCTGAAATGTATAAATTTTGCAGTGAAAAAATGCAATATAAACAAGCCCCAAGGGTTTCCTTGAGGGCGTGGAAAAAGCTATGTTTTCAGAACCGGACCGGATATCGACTCGGTCGAGGTCAGGGGTCAGGGGTCAATGGGTTCGACCGGGGGTCGATAGGGGTCGAACCGGATGACGTCATAAATAAAAATTATTTAAAAATTAAATTATTGTATATAAAATATCCAATAACATATTGATATTAATAAAGGTATATTCATATATATTTGATGTTTCAAATATATTTAACAAGAAAATACAAAGAAATTAGAACAATCAAATAACAATTTAAATTATTTAATAAACATTAACAAGTTTAGAATTAAAATTATGGATTTAATTGAAAAATAACATCAAATTTTAGGACAATATTTATAAAGTATGAAATATTTGAGGTATATTAATAAGTTTTCACAATTTAGGGGGTCAAAACATAATATTAAAAAAGTTTGAACTTTTTTTACAAAAACTCCTGTTGGACCGGTTTTTCCGGTTTTGTACCGGTCAAACCCGATTTTTGACCGGAGTTGACCGGGTCTTGAATCTCCCGGTTCTGATGACCAACTCGGACCGGACACTTGACCGGTTCCCGGTTCAACCGGTCGGACTGGCCGGTCCGGTCCGAGTTTGAAAACACAGGGAAAAAGAAAGTGGGAGTCTTTCTCAATTGGTTGGTTCGGAGAGTCTTTTGAAATGTCACTTCTATTTTTAGTCATTGGAGCACAATTGCAACCGCTACCCTAATTAGCAAAAATAAATGCGATATAGACTTTACCAAACATTTACCAAATACGTGTTGAAACTTCAAAGGGACACACTGCCACTGTTCCACCGATCCCCCTCTTGAAATTGAACGACTGGAGTGTGGACAAGTGGGTAAATGAGCATTACAAATGAACGGCAGTTGATTATTGCATAGGCCAATCATACCAACCCCTTTGGCGGCTCGGCCCTTGCCCGGGTATTGGTTTCAAGTATCAACCACTATCAATGTCCAGAGGGTGGCTCCTGTCGGGGTTTCTATCCCACATCGATCTCGGGGGTTGGGATTTGGGTAATTAAGTTTCTGGGACATGCTCAAGAGTTGTCGGCTTTTGAGTACTGTTTTGGGATTAGGTTTAATTAAACAAATTTCGTTTCGTGAGAAAGAAAAAATGCAAGCAATTGCACGCGCAAAAAACAAGAAACTTTCGCTGTGGTCGCTAATGCGTGGGTCGTGGGGGGTCTTCACTTCTTAGTAGCAGCGGGTCATCGGGCTTGGCCCCTGTCGGGGTTTCTATTCCACATCGGTCTCGGGGGGTTGGGATTTGGGTAGTTAGTCCCTGGGACATGCTCAAGAGTTGCCGATTTTTGAGTACTGTTCTGGGATTAGATTTAATTAAACAAATTTCATTTCCGTGGGAAAAAAATGTCCAGAGGGAAAAAGATTCAGTCCTGACTCTCCTCAGTGTCCCCCTCTGAAACCCTTTGCAAGGAATCTGGTAGGACTACTCCTACTCCTACGCCTCCTACTTTTGCTTTTGGTCCGTCCAAAAAATTCTTCTGAATTTGTATCATCGGTCAGCTAGTCAAAGACGGTAGTCTTAATCCTTTTCCTTTTTTTTTTTTCGAAGTGATAATTTCATATGCCTCCCTTGAGATTTCTGATAATTTTACTTAGATCTCATGATATTTTAAAAATTTTACTTACTTCTCTTGTCCTCTTAAAATAACAATACTAACCTCAACATTTTAATAAAAATCCCTTATTGGGTATGCATGCACAAATAATGGGATTTATAATTATTTTTTTTCCTTTTCTCTTCTTCTTCCTCCTTTTTTATTTTATTTTTTTTGCCAATAATCCTATGTAATTGTAAACACTAACCCTAAATGTTAAACTAGTGACTTTTCTTTTTGAGAACTCTTAACGTGATCCAATTTTTCTCTTGTCAATCTTTTTTTTTTTGTATTAAAAGCAATACTGACTAAAAAAACGAGCACAAAACTAGCATCAAACTGATAGTTTCACGAAACCAAAAATCTATCAACTCTAAGGCATCATGATGACACTTTCTTCTCCAATTTAGAAAGAATAATTTTGGTAGTGATAAATATTTTATCACAGTAATAGAACTATTGTCATAATTGCTTATCAAACAATAGATTTTTATTGGCATTGAGAACTTGACAATCTTTTCTTATACATGTGCTAAATATATTGCTATTGCTTTAGAAAGTAGTGAACTTTATAAAATGGGAGTATTTTAAGATATTCATTTAAATTTTTTAACGAATCTAAAGTTTGGCTATAAAGTGTCAATTAGAGGAAGAATGTGTAATTTTTGAAATTTCAAGAGAGCTCAATAAAATTGTTAGATAGCTCGGAAAAGTTTGAAGAAATTATCCCATTTTTTAAAAGGAAAACCATGCTTTTGCTCAACTTGGATCACCAATGTCATAGAGTTGATTACATCCATGGGAAGTTTACAAAACAAACTCTACTTCCCTCGACTGATACCGACGTTTTAGACCACAAATGTGCAGGTACATTGTTTGATTTTTTCACACGTGAGGCTTTAATAAAGCCAAATTCTGCTAGCTTAGTAGCTTGGACCTGATACAATGGAAATGATCTGCGCTGTTTTTTTTCTTCACAATATTTAGAGCATCTCCTTTCATATGGAAATGACGGTAGTCCTAATCCTCTAGTAGCAGCTAAATATTTCTAACTTTTTGTCTGACCCAAAAAAAAAAAAAAAAAAAGTTCTAACTTTTTTTTTACGTGATAAAGAAAAGGGTCCTAGTCCCACGATTTGAATACGCAATGGTCAATTACTCGATTTTCCATGTTCATATTATAGTAGATTTGAAAATGAGCAAGTTGTGTACTTACAGCAGTCTGCAATCCCTTTTTTTTTTTTTTTTTCTAAATTTAAAAAAAAGTGATATTTCTGTCAACAACTAATCTTGCAAATTTAAAAAGTTTAAGGGAGCAAATTGATACAATTGATGATTCGTAATGATAAGTGTGAAATCATGACATAGTTTTAAAGGATCCAACACACTACTGTATTTCCAAGTTCTGTAACAGCTAGACATTTTCTTTAACCTTTTTGAAAGAAAAATTATCCCTACCTCACTCAATCAACATCAGCAATTTTCTTACACGCCCCTTCGGTCTTTAGGATTTTCATGCGAATAACAAACAAAATGTAGAAATCTCCCAAGTCCCAACCAAAAAATAAAAAAAGAGAGAAAAAGAGAAAAGGTATCAAAAGGTAGAGAAAGACGCAACAAAATCATTAGATTCGCCTAGAAAAACAAATTAGATTGGACTAATTGCCACAAAAAATTCTGAACTAGCACTTACGTCTAATTTTGCTGCGTCAGGACAAATTTACCATTACTGGATGGGTGAATTGAGACTTGAGCACACAGCAGATAAACCATCTTTTCATAGTCGGCAACGTAATTCAAGCAGCACTACTAGCACTGATTACTAAACAGTTGTGCTAGTTTGGTATGGTGAAAATTTCAAGAAAGGGACACAACAAAATTACTAGTCATAGTCCCCTTTTTATTTTCTTATTCCCGGAGAGGGCTTTCTTTTTTAATAAAATAGGAGAATTCCAATTAGCCAAATTAGAAGATGTCTGTATAAAACAAATTCATACAATGACACCCTCTTTTTCTTTTTTTTTTTTTTTTTTCATTTTCTTTACATTTTAAGCAGCTTACACAGGCCGAAATGCTGTATGCCTCAGCCCGCGATCCCATGCGGGCAAAGAGTATAGAAGCTTAACCCCCATTTTTATAGGCGTTTCTTCTCTAATTCAGCCGATTCTTTTGCACAAACTCTCCGCTAAAATCTCTTCTTTCCTTATTTATTACTACTACTTACTATTTATGTTGGGTGCAATTAATACTGTCGCACCATCAACCTGCATTTGAAGCCTTAAAGGTGATATTTACCTCCCGCGAAAGCAAGTAACGTGACCTGTGCAAAGTGCATCGAAAAGTTACCAATGTTAGTTGTCAAGATAATCAATAGCAAAATAGTGTGCTGCTAGGAATGGCAAGGAAGCAAGCAAACAGTGAATAATAGGCTTCTCAGTAGTTGTCTGTTCCAGTTTTCAACGGCATCAATCCTTTTTCTTTGAAGTGTTTTTTTTCTGCCGTGATCTCTTTTGGAGCTATCTCTGGCTACCTCCCCAGTACTATTGTCCGTGGGCTGATAGACAAAAGAGGGAAGAGCCCACTTTTTAGCCTCACCACGTTTACCTGCTCAGGAACTGAAAGAAGAACACTGATTGAGAGGGAAAGAAAGCTTCAATCTTTGCTTTACATTCATGATCTTGGTTTTGTATCGCGCTTACATGAGGATTCTCCATCTGGGCGTTTGCAAATATGGCAACTTTGCACCAGTCCAGTGTTGATTTGGAATCTGGTCATGGTGCTGGCGATGATGGCGGCTTTGAAGGTCGCCGCCATTCCCCTGTTGAGAATGGAGGAGGTAGCAGTAGTTCTTTGTGCTTTTCTGATGTGAATGATAAGTCATCGAATGAGGAGAAAAAGGTCTCTTCCAGTATATCTGGGACTGAGATTGTTGGGGTGTTGGACAACAAACATAAAAGGGGAGAATCCTCCGTTTCAGACTGTTCAGTCGTGGTGGATCTGGAAGCTGGGGGTCAAGAGACCGAGGTACATTTGCCCGGAAGTGAGAGGGATTGCAGGATTTGCCACCTCAGCTTAGATGCTGCCAATCGAGAATCTGGGCTTCCTATTGATTTAGGTTGTTCTTGTAAGGATGATTTGGCTGCTGCTCACAAACAATGTGCTGAGGCTTGGTTCAAGATCAAGGGGAACAAGTAAGTCACCCTGCCAAGTATTTTTCTTTTACCTGTGGATCTATATTTCTATGAATTTTGCTTCTCTCATTGTTAGTATTTCTGTCTACTTGTGTAGTTTTAGATTTTTAAGGTTACAGTTGCAACGCAGAGTTTTTCTTCTTCCCCCTCTTTTCAGTAGCGTGTGGAATTTCTTGGTGATTGTGTTTACAAGTCTCTGTCCGAGTATTGAACTAGTGTAATTACGTTTTATATAATATAACTTTGAAAATTCCTGGGTATTCTTAGATTCTGTCGAAGGACTATCGGCTATAGCAAAAAAATCCAGGGGAAAAGTAAAAAAAAATAGTGGTAGACTTTGCTTTTTACATGAAGTTAGAGGCTTATGGAATATGTGATGTGGGAAAAGGAAAAGAAAGTTGGGGTGGGGGGATACTGCAAAACAGACCGCGTTAATGTAAAGAAATTTAAAAAGTAATAATAATAATAAGGAAAAAATGTAAGCACTTTGGAGTCCGACTGCATCATGATTTCTTCTTGAGAGGGAAATCCACCACTTAGCTTGTACTGTGATTCCTCTATTCATATCCGCCTTTTACTTGGATTCATGCCTCGAATCTCCTAAGCTTTATGTACAAGGCATGGACTGCATACAATCTTTTTCACTAAGTGCTGAAATGTCATATTCCTTCAGGTTCAAGTTTGTCAAGTCTGTTACTTAGATGGAATACCAAAGAATGAAAGAGAAATTCTTCATTTCTTCCAGTTTGTTGGACTTTGGTAAATATTTGGACTCAACATTTTCTACTTTCTTGTGTAGGCTATAGGTGAGGTGGGAAACTTGTCAATGAGTTGTTGAGTCATTTCATTCTTCTCCATAAGAGAGGAGGTCGGCTTTTAGATTCTGTTAAGTTCTCCTTTAGGTTGGGGTTAGTATTTTTGTGGCAGTTTAGGATGCCGTAAAGAGAGTTTGAAGTATCAAACAGTTACACATTTTGGTCTTCTGGTGCCTCTGCAATGGTTGGCCATGGAGCAAGTCCAACAATTTGCTTAAAGAAAATCAGAACATGTGAAGCTGTAATAAGATGGCAAACGGAGATAGCTTTTCCACTTGGTTTTGTTATGAGCCTACTCTACTTTTGATTTGCCAAACCATTTTCCTTTACCCTATCATTGTAAATGTGGAGCCTTGAACTTTATTGTCATGTGTTTTTGCCACACAAAGCATAGCCGTCTTTTGGATAATATCTTGTAATGGTACACACCGTGTTGTCACTCTCTCTTAGTCCATACCCATTTTTTCCATTATAGTCGTCTACTTTAACTTCTTTGTCAGAGTAGTGGATTCTCATCCTACCCCTTTTATATTTCCTTCCATTCTTTGGCATACTTCATGCTCAAGAAATCTTCACTGATGTTAAAGTGAAAATCTGATCTAGGTTATAGCATATTTTTGTGGAATCTAGTAGGTTTTACATAGCTATTGCTTTAACGGCTCTTTTCCTTCTCAAGATTATGTTAAATGCTAAAAAAAAAAAAGGACAGTATGTACAAGTAATAAGCCCTGGAGAAATTTGTAAACATAATTTGGAAGAATATTGTAAAATGCTAATTTTCTGGTTCATATAGTTTTTGTAACTAATCGATATTATAATCTTATGGAATATGGATTAATAGGCCACGAATTGGGATAACTTCTTTAACCATGGTGTTCTATGTACTACATTTCTCGCAAGCTTTTTAAGTCAATGCTAGTTCAAAATGTCCAAAAGGCTGTCAGGGAGTGTAAATCCTCCCGAGTCCTTGTTATTCTCTGCTTTGTTTTCTTCCCTTTCAACATGAGAGAATAAGGGGAAGAATGAAATTTGTTAGCGTTCCATCGTTATCTTAATTATGTCATTTGATTAAGTCACAAGTAGCATGTTTGCCTACTTCGGAAGTACCTCACTAGGAAATATGAAACTTTTGATTATGAATCTTATGCCCTGTCTACCTCAAGCAAATATAAACGTTCTCTGAGCCCACCAAGGCTATGCATCTCCAGGCGTATGATTTGTCTGGTAGCAACCTCAAAAGGAGTCATTGGTGTTTGAGCGTTCAAGTTGAATTCAAGAGATATTGTTGGCGTACAACCCCTTCCCCCATTCCTCCCTTTTTCAATTTGAGTCTGAATTTTTTTAACAGGGTCCATTCCTGCCAATGTGTAGTGTTGGACATTAGGAGCTTTAAGCTAGATAATTCTTTGGTCTATAGTTTTGCATTTTTGGTTATCAAAAATCCTCCTGTCCAGAACCTGTGAGATATGTGGATCAATTGCACAAAATGTTGCCGGTGCAAATGAAGCAGAGTTGTTGGAGCAGTGGAATGAACCAAGCGAGGCTCCCAGTGCAGCTGCAGCACCAGCACCTCCATCAGAGTCTCGAAATTTCTGGCAGGGTCATCGATTTCTGAATTTCTTGCTGGCCTGTATGGTTTTTGCATTTGTGATCTCCTGGCTGTTTCACTTCAATGTGCCCTCATGAACGATGAGAGCGAGGCCAGGATTGTGAAGCAGGGTACCCGAACTGCTATCGGATCTAGTAGCATCTAAACTTTACGCACCTAATATCATGGACGGAACGAAGTAAGCATATTCTTTGCTCCTGTTGTTTATAATAGCTAGTAAGAGAAGTAGAGCAGATTTTGTGTTTTATCTTGTGGTATGATGCTTTTATATCTCGTCTTGAAGAATATTATTATTTTTTAGTTCCTAGTAAAACTATTCTGCCGCGGGCATTTGAATTTATCGTGCCATAGTCTGTTGACATTTTGTCATGGTTTTGAACAAAGAAGTTGTATACTTAAATTACATGTGGAATTAAGTTCTCCGTGTTTATCTTGACAGATACAGCCGGTTACTATTTTGATCATTTGATTTCAGGATATTTTTGGTTAATGGTGGTTTACATGTTTAAGACAGAGTTGACATTTTCTACTGATTCAAAGATTTTGTGGCTGGTTCGACCAAATAGAATCCAAACTGAATATATTTTCGATCCCGTGGATGGATATGAGGTAGAAAATTGGTCCCTTCTTATCATCCTCTTTTTTTTTTTTTTTTTTTTTCCGGTTAAATACAAAAAACTCCCTTCTAGTTTAGCCAATCGCACGTGTTAACCCTTTATAGTTTGAAAACTTACAATTTAATCCCTATGGTTTGAATGAAAGTGAAACGGCTAGTTTTCTTGTTAGATTTGACAGCCAACAGGTTAAAATTATTTGATTATTATACAATAAAACATATAGGATTAATCTTTTATACACTAATAGTATATACATTTTTATCATCAAATACATGACACATAATTCTAAATTTAAATTTGTAATAATTTCATCATTGTTTCGTTGCAATAATTTGACTATTAAATTTAACGGAAAAAACCAACGGTTTCACTTTGATGCAAATTATAGGGGTTTAATTGTAGATTTTCAAAAGATGGGGAGTTAACTTGTACAATCACCTAACTACAAAAAGGTTTTTTGCATTTAACTCTTTTTTTTTTTTTGGGGCTTCTGGACTCTGGTGTTAAAATTGAGCAGGCAACTAAGATAGCTTAGAGTTCAAGTTATACGTACAATTCACTTGAGTTTGTACTTGGTACCCATGGACAGCAAATGGGCAATGGTTGTGTGCGTGGATGTAAAAAAGCTCAAAACTTGCCATTACAATCCTTTCTCGGTAAATTTAACATCTAAAACTTGCAATTACAATCCATATAATGCTATTTAGTCAATGGTGTCGTCAGCTTCGCCTATTCCTTGGCGCCTATGCTCAAAATCAGATTCAGAAGTCTATTGGCTACGAATGCTTATCAAGTTGAGTCCAATTTAACTGATCTCTCAAAACATTTGTCTCTTCATTAGAGCAAGCAACTGTTGGCATAGATCGAAGGTTCCGACGTGGTACAATGGTGCAGTTAAATAGTCATGACGAATACCCAATAACAAGGGAGTTTTTAACGGATGCTCAATAGACACTTGTTAAGACACTTATATTTTATCCAACCTATCATATATATATAGTAATAATTACTATTAGTTTTCCTTGTATTTATACGCTTTATATAATTAATTCCCTTACATTTCATTTATACGCTTTTCTTAATTAATATTATATTTCTAAAAATTTAACACCTAAAATACATCTTAATAATATCCGTTAGACAGAGCAAAAAAAAAAAAATCATAGTCAAATGCAGAGATTACTATCTATGAGGAGGAAAAATTGGAGGTGTTCTTAATTCCTAACTACAGACAAAATCTGTCTTGATCTTTACTTTACAGGTTCGCAGACGTTTGACTTTTTTAATATCGAATTTTTTTAAGGAAAGTGATCAGCCAATTCCGGCGTAAACTAAAATTCAATATACGCGGGATAGTAATCGATTCCTGTACGTGTGAAAAACTTCATTGCCGTGTGAAAGATTTAAATTCCATTAGCATCAACCAAAAAAGAAAAAAAAAAAAAAAAGAAGAAAGCAACAAAAAGATGATTCTTTCTGCACGTACTATTCAGCAGTATTTAACTACCGCAACCTGAGGTCAAGAGAAACGGATCCGACGAGCTTCCGGATGATGCATTATATTGTTGCCTTTTCTCGTATGAACGCAGATTGCCCGTGATTGGGCCTCATGATCACAAAAGTTCATGCCTGAATTGAATTGAGCAGAAGATCCGGTCCGATGGGGCGGGTCAGGGAAGTTCAATTCATATTTCCCGCCGTATATTGCGGAAATGTTGCGATTTTAAATTAGATTAGATTCACATAACACGCAACGGGAATGCCCTTGACTGGATTTGGTGCCTCCCCCTCTGCTACTATATCCGAGTGCCTATTTATTACATCGGTTGGTGTTATTTGGAAAGTTTTCTGAATACAATAATTATGATTGTATATATTCATAGAATAAATTGAAGTATACTAATCTAGAGGTCAGACAATTGATTAAAAAAAAAAAAAGAATAGCTATTGGAAAAATCTTTGTGAGGTAACCAGCATTTTGAATAAATTCACTATCCTTATTGTTATTTTGTTGGGAATGCAGCATAGATGTGTTTCCAAATCTCATAATTAAGCAACTAGTATTAACATCTACCCAAAAAAAAAAAAAAGAAGAAGAAGAAGATGATACTGCTAAAGAAATGGGATTTTGCTTTAGAACATAATAAATGCATTAAATCAACACCTTTTATTCCAATTAAAGATTTAGTAAATCTTACCGCTTGATTGCTAGAATGGAATGGCAAATTATTTATTGCAATAGAAGTGATATTCTTTCCTTTGTGTGATATCGTTGAACTTAATTTTGACTAATTTGGCTAAGTTGGTGGGGGGGGGGGGGGGGGGGTGGGGGATCCCTATTTGCTACGTTATGATCAATTCCTTTTTCAAAGGAAGGAAAAGTGAGTGGAGTCATGGCTATCAAAAGTAGTAACCTAAACCCTACCCACTAAATAGTGAATTAATGTTACTAATCCAGAGTCCGAAAGCAGGTACTTGGCTTTTATTGTCCACTAATGACTAATGTAACTGGCTTTATTGTCCACTAATGACTAAGGATTCACGTCCTGCCTACCATTTTCTATTCAGCTATAAGTTATCTGTCCCAAAAGTATAGTTGAAATTGAATTTGTTCTTGTTACCGCATTTTCTGGTTGTTTTTTTAAAAAAAAAAATTTACGCATAAATATGCTTTTATACTGCGTATGAGCTAAGTTACTCATGCATATATTACAAGAACTTGCTGCCACGTTTGTTATTCATGAGCTAAGTTATTCTTTTGTGAGTTACTTTTTTTTTTAAAAAAAAAAAAACTTTAAACAAGTGAGGGTGGGACTTAGGAAGCAAGAGAGGGGTAAGAGAATTCTTTTCTTTTCTTTTTTTTTTGGTGAGCTACTTGTAATTATAAAAATTGAAAATAAAAAATACTTGTACGCAAGAGTGTGCGAAGGCTTGGGGAAGGAAAAATCCTAATTTATTACAAGAGGCTACCTATTGCTGCTCTTGTACTGTACTTGCTTTGCTTGCCTGCCAAGTTACAATAAAATTTGCAATTTTGACAGGAATAGGCCAGCCACCGAAAAGGAGTCACAGAGTTATGGCTCTTGGCATAACATCAAATCATTGAAAACAAAATGAAAATTGTTGAATGACGAAGGAGGAATTCTCAGTAGTGTGCAGGTCACAGCTTGATCCCGTAGATATATACAGTATCTGATTCATCAGTCGCCCAATCCACAAGACATACCACGCATAATTCTCGATAGTGTACAAGTCACAGCTTGATGTTGACGTCTGCGTGATTCCCAATTCAATTCGTTTTTTTTTTTTTTGGAAGCATACCCAATTCATTTTTTTTTCATTGAACACAGGATCCGCCTCAACAGAACAGGCTCTACTATTAGGAAAACAATGGCTCAATGGAAGATTAATTAAGCTTGATCAGTGGTCAATTGACTTCATGATATTCTGATGATGGATCACGTATTAACAACCATTCCATTGACAAAAGCTAATGGCTCAATGGAGGATGTTTTGGATTTTTATGATGATGAAACGTGCGTGGCATCTCTTGACCTTTTCTAGCGGAAGTTAGAGATTCGGCTTCTATAAACCTAGATTTCAGAAGAAATTTAAAAGATCGGCAACTTTTTGGATCTTTCCAGGGCTTATAAACCCAAACCCAACCCCCCAGAACCAATGTGGGATGAAACGTGCGTGGCATGATTGAAGACTTTTTAATTTGAAGCAACTTTCGAAAGACGCCCAGCAGCATACGTGTCACGACGAAAGAAACAAGTTGCATCCGACTTTATAACCTACGATACAAGAATTAGGAATCAGACATGAATATGCCTGCAGATGCACAATTAATTCCAGCAAAAGCTGATTGGAATATTGGATTGAGTGTATGCGGCAATTTCTATGATATGATCCAACAGCATACCATACAAGTAGTGGTCGGTCGCATGCATATGCATTGCGATGGTTCCGGCCGACAAAATTTATTCTTAATGCATGTCCAGAGATGTTTTGTTGTATTACCTATCCGTTTCTTGATGCTCTGTGCTGGGCATACGACCTAATTAAAACTGATTCAGTTGGCAAACCATATATCCATCCCCTAATCAATCCTTTGCATCAGGCAAAAACACACAACTAATTACAAGTCAAAACAAATATCAAAAAAAAAAAAAAAAAAAAAATTACAAGTCAAAACAAATATCAAAAAAGAATTATGTGTACGTTGAAAAATTGAAAACCATAACCGAGTGGAAATGTGTCCAGGTTGTCCAAAAAGAAAAAAAAAAAAAAGGGAGTTAGTTGAAGATGTCAGGGCAACCGGAAGTCTATTATCCATATAGCCAATTCTGCAGCGAGAGATATCATATCACACACTACTGTGTCTTTATCAAGACATTAAAATCAATCAAAATACATGTCGCCAATTTCCCCTTCTGGATTCCACAGAAAAAGTTAATCTCAATGAATTACCCCAAACAGTAAAAGATTGTTTGAGTTTCAGTGGGGAAGAAAAAGAGATGCGAATGTGTGTGTGAGCGTGCGGTCACGACGCTGACAAATAGTAGCAGCACGTTGGTTGGATTGGAGGCGGCCCACGGTCGGTTGGTCGTCCTTTGCTACTCTATTCAGTACTTAGTAGTATTCAACAGCTGCCACCCCCCCCCCCCCCCAAAAAATCCCCCCATACGTACCCTCCCTTTCAATCAAAGACAACATTTCTTCCCTCTTTACTTCCTTCCTTCTTCCCATTTCTCCCAGTACCAAACGCAAGAAAAAAAAAACAGAGAGAAAGACCCCATTTAACTTCCCAACCTGTTCGTTCCAGACTCCTCTTCACATCTTACTCTTTCTTAATTTGCTTCCCATACACAATTGGACATGAGGACGCTGTGCCCCAACTTGGATAGAGAAGATGCACTGGAAACAGTGCTTGAAGTTCCCATCCCGGAAGAGATTTTTGCTTCCACCAAGAACAGGTCCTGGCAAAACGTGAAATCCTGGATGAAGTCCCATACTGAAAGGTCACCTGTTTCCCTCTTTGGTGGCCGAAACACGGAGATTCAGCTCCTGCTCGGTGTCGTTGGCGCTCCTTTAGTCCCCCTGCCCATCTGCTCTGATCGCTATTCTTTTAGCAAAAGCATCAAAAACCACCCCATTGTAAGTCCTTTTACTACCACTAAACCTGCGTTTGGTTTTCTACCAGAGTCAGAATTAGAATCAGCGATAACTTCTCCATCACTCAGTACCGATTCCTTGTCACGTATCACGAGACTTATAATTCTGTTAATCCTTGCAGGAGACTTCAATGGCTAAATACATAGTGCAGCAGTACATAGCAGCTGCGGGAGGAGAAAATGCTTTAAACTCAATCCATAGCATGTACGCGATGGGAAAAGTCAAGCTGGCCACAACAGAAGTTGTTGCCGGGGAAGGTCTGAGTATGAGCTGTAACAACACGAGCAACGGTAAGGCTTCGAAGCTCAAGAGCACGAAAGGTGGACCAGGGGAAGTGGGAGGATTTGTGTTGTGGCAGAAAAGGCCCGATTTATGGAGCCTGGAATTAGTGGTGTCTGGTTGTAAGATCAGTGCTGGTAGTGATGGCAAGGTGGCTTGGAGGCAGACCCCATGGCATCATTCCCATGCATCTCGCGGTCCACCCAGGCCTCTCCGTCGTTCCTTGCAGGTACTTTTAGTAGTGTTTTTTACTTTTCTTGTCCTCTTTTAATTTTACGTGTCACCTTTCCAAATTTTGTTTTCTTAATTGTCTTTAACAAATTCGCTTGTAATTTGATAGTTGCTTAATTGCACTTAATTGCATAAGAGCAAGTAATTATTTGAGTAGCAAGAATTGAACCAACCGGCAAGATTGAGGAGTAGGTCACTCCTTTGTCTTGAACAACGAAATTGAGGTCACTCTTCATCAAAATTGTTGGGTACTATTGGACCCTCTTACTGCAACCAAACCAGTGTGAGATAAACCTAACAATTTCTGTCTCACACATCGACCTTAGGTTGGATCATATCTTCATTCTCAAATCTTTATCGAGAGGAGTTAGTTGTGACGGAACTCGATAATAATATTGAGTGCTGTTGAATTCTCCACCCCTAAAAACTAGTTCAAGAAGTGAGGTTTTCTTCACGCTTACAGCTGAGTATCATGTCCTTGGACGAGGAATGAACCTAACAAAAGGTAGGTGTGAACGGGAAAATATGCATTGGATGTTTGAAAATTTTTTCTCAAAATGGACAGTTCCTCCGTTTTTTTGTTATCTTCAGAGGAGGAAGGCGCAGCATCGCTTTCATCTATCTGGAAAACTGGAACCTACAACAAAATCCAATTGGATGCTGACTTTAATGAGGACTTTAAAAAGGTCCGGCTCCAAGTCTATCGGTTTGAGTTCCACCATCCACGTTCTTAACCACCCAATAAACCAGTTCAATTCCAATCTTTTCCAAGTCTATCTTCTAGTGGACCCAATTCCAAGTTGGACTAGCTTAAAATAATTCTTTCCGCTTTCCGTTGGAGTACAATCATCGTCATCAATTGGTCTATGCCCATTTTATGCCGGTATGAAAGCTCCTTCATTTGGTCCAAGCAAAAGTTGTAAGAATTGCATTTACACGGTCTGGTAAAGCGTCAATTAATTGGTGCACATCAAATTGGATCAAGTGGTCCTCCCCCTGCGGAAATGCAATTAGCTAATCAGGCGGAGGACTTCACTGGTTCAGGCCCATTTCGTGGATCTTGCACTGTCTTAAGCTGGCAAATCCATTTGACTTAATTGTTTTTCTTGGTGCTGGATGGAATCTCTTGAAAATTAAGCTAATTTTCAAGATATAATTACTATTGAAGATAAACTATGCTGTGGGTTTATTACTATTGAAGAAATTGAGCTAATCGATTCTATTGAATCATCCTCCAACAGGGTCTTGATCCAAGGTCCACGGCCAACTTATTCTCCAATTCCATCTGCACTGGTGAGAAGACTGTCTATGATGAGGATTGCTTTGTACTAAAACTCGAGGCAGATCCTTCAACACTCAGAGCCAGAAGCAGCAGCAATGTGGAAATAATCAGACATAGTGTTTGGGGCTACTTCAGCCAAAGAACAGGCCTGCTACTCCAGCTGGAAGACTCTCATCTCCTGAGAATAAAGGCCCCTGGAAACGACGTTTTATGGGAGACAACAATGGAATCCACGATACAAGATTATCGGACTATTGATGGTGTTAATGTAGCCCATGCTGGAAGAACATGCGTATCGCTGTTGAGGTTCGGAGAAAACTCTGAAAGCCGCACCCGGACGCGGATGGAAGAGGTTTGGACGATTGAAGAAGTTGATTTCAACATAAAGGGACTCAGCATTGATTGCTTTCTGCCTCCAGCCGACTTGAAGAAAGAAGATGAAGGCTGTGGCATTGTTCCTAGCAGCAGGGTATCACGAAATGCAAAATCGCCCTTCAAGGTTCGACCAAATGCTTCTTCTAGAGTCAGTGCAGCAGCAAAGAGTGCTGCAAAAGTTGCGGCCATCGATGAGGATGATCTAGAAACAATCGAAGATGACGACGAGGAATTGTAAATTTAGCCTGTGGTTATTTTTGTACATACAGAACCACGGTACAGGACACTGTATGACATTATTATAGATGTGTCTAGGATGCGTTCGAGTCGAGTCGAGCTTGAGCAGTGCTCGAGGTAAAATAACTAAACTCGAGATCTAACTCGAGTTCATCGAACTTTTAGAATTCGACCTCGAGTTCGAACTCGACATCAATTTACGTTACTCGAGTTCGAGTTTAATTAAATGTAATCAATTCAAATCAAGTTCAATCAAGCATATTCGAGCTCAATCAATCCTAATCAAACTCACGTAATAAAAATTAATATTTTATATATAATTTTTAATAAAGGATATTATTGATATTTTACAATAATAAAAATTAAAATATATATTATAAGAAGGTCAATTAGGCTCGTCGAATTTCCGAATGCAAAACGTTAAAACTCGAGCTTGACTCATTGCTTCTATCAAGCAGTTCGAGCTCGAGCTCAAGTTTGATCAAAGCGAGCTCGAGCCGAGCTGCTGACCAAATAGTTTGCGAGCTCGGTCAAACTACTCAGTCCAGCATCAATCCTAGATGATTTAGAATTCAAGGATTGAACATCACAAGTATTTTTTTTTCTAAAGTTGTTTCATCTATATATATATATATATATATCTTTGAGATAATTCAATGCTTCTCGGGCACCAGCATGGTAACTCGATTATTTGGGCTTCCTTTATTTTATTTTTATCACTTAATCATTAGAATATTCGATAGCGCTGATACACCCGAATATAGAACATGAATATGAAAGAGTTACACTAAATGGAGGGAGTCTTATCACACTAACAAAAAAAATGTGCGTTAAAAATCTATTGCTCTACTGCTAGAAAGTAATCAATGTGCGTTTGTTTTAACTTGCACCCCAATTTGATTGATAGGTCAATGTTTACGAGCTAAGTGAAACGAATTTGGTATTTTCTTTAACAAAATATTTGCCAGATTTATTTATTTTTATTATTTTTTAACAATGTAGATATCTAAACTATTTTAGTATTAGTCGGTGGGGCACCACTTTGGCGACATCAATGCGAAATATGACGAAAGTCGAACCCCTAATTACTGTGCATTAGAAAGTGAAAATCCGATTTTCAGAAAAAGTTTAGTGTGACAAATTCATTAGGTACCAGAAAATTCCAAATTTTTTATGCTCTCCCCTCAAAATTGAAAATACTACCCTATTTACTTGAACCATAGACATTTTTTAATGGGCACACGAGTAATGTCGGCCAAAAAAAAAAAAAATACTATTAGCAATTAAACCGATAATGAAAAAGGGCAAATGAAAAGATGCGAGACAACTTGTTCGAGAACGTTCTGCAACTCGCACAAATTTTATCCAAAACACCATGTAAATAGTGGCCAGGTCCGCCAATTACCTTCTCGATCAACCCGTTGATTTTGCACTGCAGATTTCGCTAAGAGAACAACCCGTAAACACTCCTAAGAGTGAGAGGAAAAAAATGTCGATGGTTCCAAGCTTCTTCGGCCGCCGATCCAGTACTCCCGATGAAATTTGGGACCCATTTCAGGGCTGGCCTTTCAACTCCGACTTTAGCCCATTCTCCGGTCAGCTCCGCACCACCTTTCCGTCCTCCTCATCTGAGACTGCCTCGTTTGCCCACGCCAGCATCGACTGGAAAGAGACCCCAAATGCCCACGTGTTCAAGGCGGACGTGCCGGGGCTGAGGAAGGAGGAGGTCAAGGTGGAGGTGGAGGACGAGAGGATCTTGCAGATCAGTGGGGAGAGGAAGAGGGAAATCGAGGACAAGGGCCACACGTGGCACAAGGTGGAGAGGAGCAGCGGGAAATTCATGAGGAGGTTCAGGCTCCCTGAAAATGCTAAAGTGGAACAAGTCAAGGCATCGATGGAGAATGGGGTTCTGACCGTCACTGTCCCTAAAGCAGAAATCAGGAAGCCTGATGTCAAGTCCATTGAAATTTCTGGCTGATTTCCGAGTCGTCGTTTCTGTTATGTCTGCGTCCTTGTCTTTCTTTCTTTTCATTTTTTTCCCGTCGTACTAGTGCTTATGTCCATAGTAGTAAGTTTTTAGGGTCCAATTGGCGAATTCCGTCAGTGGAATGGATGTGGATGCGTTCGCTTCTGTTAGTGCTAGGGGAAGCGGTGGTGTATCTATTACTGTCTAATGGCAATCAGAGAATGACTCGAACTACGGGTTATAATTTGGTAGTATCACATTCTCCCTTTTTTGGACTAGTTTCTTGTGAGATTAGTGACTTTGCATCTAAGTTTCAGGTATCTTTGGAAACTGGATAATGTTACAACGCAGTAACTAGCTAGCAAATTGGATCGTCTAATTTGTTAATAATTGATTATTATTATTTTTTTTAAATTTTGATTTTGATGTTGGGTTTTGGACTTTGGATTTATACCGGCCGAAAGATGAATAAAACTTGTGTGGCCATTGACAAAACTGTTTACGATAGTTTTGACAGCATATTCTGGTAGTAAGACTTTCCACTAGTAAAATTTGGAGTTGGCGTAAAAGAGGGAGAGTGTATTTGCATCTCTAGCCTGCTATTGATTGACAAGACGGGATGTGAAGAAGAAACAGAATGATTGATGGCGGGGTAATCAGCAAATGTACTTACGGCGCCCTGAATGTCTTTCACCCACAATTGATTTATTCTGCTATAATACCGTCATTCATGCTCTAAAGAAGCAGGTGAAAGAGATTAGCCAATTGGCTGGCAGCTAAATGAACTCGCCGAGAACAGAGCATCAAATTACCGTTGGATACTAGAGAAAATATGGGTTTGAGCGTTCAGTCTGATTCTCGAATTGACTGTTTACGGAGGAAAGCAATTCACGCAATCTACGATGACAAGGTCTTGGCTAGGAGGAAGCCGTAATTCATCCAGTGAATTGTTTCTGTGTTGTGAAAATTCTGAAATCAATCGCTGCTACAAACACTTGCAGATCTTGAGAAGAAGGTTTAAAATGTCAAGAACCTCCTTTAAATTCCTAATTCAGCATCACAATCACTCCATTCTTTTGGCTGCAGGTAGAATCCATTCCAAGTTGAGTTCATTTAGCCTACTCATTAGAAGACGGTGGCAAGAATTGAGTATTTATCGATGCTTCATTTCAAAACAAACCAAAGCCTACTCACTCGCGACTCATTAAACAAAATTCATCATCATCCATGCAGCAACCACAGTCATGCAGGCAGACGGAGACATCTCAACCATTTCAAGACAAAGACAAACTTCCACTAGGCTTAGCCATCTAAAAGCATTTAGCCAGAGATCTCAATGGCCTTGACCTCAGGCTTCTTCGCTTCCTCTTTCGGCACAGTGACGGTGAGCACACCATTCTCCATGCTAGCCCTCACCTGATCCGCCTTGGCATTCTCCGGCAGCCTGAACCTGCGCCCGAATCTCCCGCTCCTCCTCTCTACCATCTGCCACTTGTCATTCTTCTCCTCTTGCTCCCGCCTCCTCTCTCCGCTAATCTGCAACACCCGGCATTCCTCAACTTCCACCTTCACTTCCTCCTTCCTCAGCCCCGAAAGATCGGCTTTGTAGACGTGAGCTTCCGGGGTCTCTTTCCAATCAATGCGGGGCCTAGCAAATGCATATGTCTCGCTTGCTGTATTTGGGACGTTGGCCAGACTAGCGTCTGTGAAAGCCAAGCCTACGAAGGGATCCCAAACGTCCAGGGAATATGGGTCGAACACGTTGCCCCGTCGGCCACCGAAGAGGCTTCGAATGAGCGACATTTCGGATGTTTTTGAGGAAAATTGATGACAATGCTGCTGTTTTTTTATGTATCACGGCTTTTGAAGAAGAGAGCTGATTGTACTGAGAGCTTCGATCAATTCTTATCGACGACGAAGCCGACGAAGGAGGTTCATATTTATATCAAAGAGGAGAGGCAGAGCCTGGAGTTTTCAGAGGATCTTCTGGCCACTTGAGATCCTCAGTGACATGTTTTCTATGTCAATCCAATGCCATCAATAGTATTGCGCAAAGTGTTATGTTATTATTTAAACTTGTATTAAATCAAGCCAAGTTGAACGCAACGGATCTTTTGTACCACACCCTGTCTCACATCCTGTCCCATTCTTTAGAATCTCGTCAAGTGTCCCTTAATAAACCAAACCCTCAAACAACCCAACTCGAACCATATTAAGTTAATTAATCGATTAACCGGGCGAAGAAACTTAATCCCTTTAACCATTATAACCAAAACCAAGAAAAATAAAAACTCTTTAATCAAAATCACAGTTTATCAACGAAAAAAACCCTAAAATATTAAAAAACCTCTGTCCTCTCTTCATCATCTTCACCGTACTCTTACGGTTGTTTCAGCCTCTGCTTCACTGACGACTCTTCTTCTTCCTCCTTCGGATTCCTCAAAATCCATTTCCCTTTTCCCCCCTCCAACCCATCGATGGAATTCCAACGACTTTTTCAAAATTGTCACCTGCGCTCCGCCGAAGCATGGCATTCACTCCACTGAAGCAATTGAAACTAGTATCGGGTATCAAGATGCTATCTTTATCTTTTGCCTTTCTAGAAAATCCAGATTGCTTTTTAGTGCCTATTGGACGAGTTTATTGCGGTTTCATTTTTTGTTCTCTCGGTTGCGATTTTTTTTTTTTATTTGTGTTGCTTTTTTTTCTTTCTAGCTACGCAGGCCAATTTGATGTAATTTGCTTAGCTTAGGCACTTGATCTAGTTTTCAACTTCAAATTGGTATAGATACACACATTTGAATTAGTTTTGCTATATCCTCAACTGCATGTGTGTAGTAGTAAGAAATTGGTTATATTCTCTAGTGTCTCTGTTTTAGTGTTTTGGAACTTAGGTGTAGATGATGAAACTAGAGGGTAACAAGTTTGCCTTTATCTTTTGTTTGTATGTGTGGTCTTTTATTTCTTATTTTTCTGACAGACGTTGGACCCTAACTTCTACCAAGGCTATGATTTGATGTCTTCAAGTTCAATAGCACAACAGCATGCATCAATAAGTTTTGTCCAAGTAAGGAAAAACCTTGATTAATTATTTAATCTTATATATATTAGTTTGATAATTTACAATTATAATTCAATATATTGGCTAACTTTGGGTCTGTTTTTATAGGCGCAAGAACTTGAAAATAATGATGATTCTGATCAACAAGTTGTTGAAAATGGGAAAATTGAATGAAGATGCTTATGAAGAAATGGAGGACAAGACTGTGGGATTGCGCTCATGGATTAATTAGACCTTATTTGTGTAGTTCTTTTGATTATGGTGGATGATCAGCTTGGTTATTCTTGAGCTTGATAGCTGGAATTGGATCTTTTTATCTCTGAGATTTTACATGGTAGGATTGTAGCTTAATTCGAATAACATACATTTTGAACTTTAATAAGAACCAGAATGCAGCCTTATTCCACTTTGCGCAGTTGAAATCTCAATTGATTTAAGTTGATTAATGTTTTGCTTTTTAGACTTCGTGGTCTGTTTACATTGCATTGTGAATACAAGGATCCTAATGCCTGGGCTACCTTTCGTCTGTGAAATTGCACGTAGTTTGTTTCCATTTATAAAAATCTATAGGGACACTCCCAGGATTTATTTGGCCATGAATTTCGTACCAGGTTGATGAGGTTTCACTGATGGAAGAGACTAATTAGATGCTAAGTTTCACAACTCACTACATACAGGGATGGCAAGGGTGAGAATATGACTGATCAGATTTTGATTTTGAGTGGCCTTTTCTGCTAGGAATAATTTTCTTTGTTTGAGTTTTATTTAGTGGGTAATTGACCAGAATTATCTGAAACTGATGCATGGTATAATATTGGACCCGAACGAGAGACCTCTGCTCTCTCTCCATCCTTTTTTTTTAACTCATTTTTTGTGTCATTCATGTTAAAGGTACTCCGAAAACTTGTTCTCTGATTCTAAACAACTCGGGACCAATCTCGTATTTGACTGTTGACACCAAATTGTATATATAATCCATATAACAATGCTGAAATTCCCAAAATATGTCCATAAACTAGGCCCTGTACACCTTTGCACCCTTCTCTTTAGCACATTGAGCCATCCAACTCACAGTCTGGCTCCCATGGTCAAACATATTCAACAGCCTCTTGTTCGAATGGGAAGGATAAGATTCAGCAACAATTTAAATGCAGATCCTCTACTAATAGTAAAAACAAGTACAAACTCATTCTCAAGAATGTTCAAGTAATCCATAATTTTGGTTTTAATATCATGCTCCACAGTACCTTCCTCTGCACACCAATGAAGTACATGATTGCTCAAATTTGCAGTAATTTCCTTTAAGCTAAATATAGATGAATCCCAATACTGTAGCGTTTGAAAACAAAAAAACAACCCGTACAAAGTCAATTCTCAAATGGTCAATTGTTTCTCAACATTGGAACTTTGGGTACAAAGTCAAGAACCAACAAGAAGGCTTCATTAAAGCCAGGAATGGATTCTTCAATGCAAAATGTCCTTTCAGACAAAAGAGTAGTTGCCCTCAAGAATTCCTTCTGGGCATTAAGCCTTGCAAGAGATATTGACCTTCCCAAGCAGCCATCTTGATTCAAAGACTCAGAGTGAATTTCATGTGTTTTTACGAAGTGACCCATCTTCAGAAGCCTCCTCGAGAGCCTCCCTTAGTTTGTTCTCCGGCGAATTCTTGAGAGTTGATGGCTCTGCCTTACCCCACTCCTCCTCCTCCACGCAAGAACCTTTTCCTCTCCTGCTCTTCTTGTCCATCATCAAGGTTGCACAGAATGATATAGGCTTCCATAGTCTCAGATGCAGTAACACGAATCAGTTCCAGTTGACTGCAAAAACCTATCATCATATCAGATACCCCTGCAGTATTAGGGAAAAAGTTACAAGCTTTACATGATTGAAGCTTCATTATGCATAACATTCTGCAAATAAGAGATTACAATTATCTAAGTTACATAATTTTCATAAACATTGAACTTTGTAAACAGTAACAATGAAGTGAATGAATACATAAACCCTGTAACTAGTCACACTAATGCATGTCAAGATGGCACCTCTATCCATATAGACCAAAACCAGAAAACCATTTGAGAAAACAGTGATCACACATGTTTCTTGGCTTTAATTCATAGTTACAGAATAAAAAAAAGAGCTTTTTTTTTAGAAGCACTTACCTTTAGGCCTTATCAGGTTTTAGATGATCTCATCTGCCAAAGACAGAGATAGATTTCCCAAATGAAACCAGCAGGTTGACCAATAATACTACTACGACTAATCAAGATTATGAATCAAAGACCATCCATTCATTGTTGATCAATAATACTACGACTAATCTAAGATTATGAATCAGCATTTGATAAAAATTTCAACTCATGGACTAATTATCAAATGCATCAAATAAAATTGCGACACGAAAGAGTAGAAGGGAGACAAGGATCGCATGTGCCAGCACAAAAAGGTAACCATCATGCAAACTTTAACATATTTTCTAACTACTAATTACAAGCCTACAGGTAGTCCTAATAAACAAAATCAAACGTATAAAACGCAAAACACCCTCCTAATAAATATGGGCTCAAGTCTCAACCAAGTCAGACTTTTACCTTATAGTTTGATTCATCTTCCTCTTAGGCATTTGATCGAACAGCTGGTGAGCTTCGTCCAGTACATACCGAATTTTCAGAAAATTTAACAGATGAAACATTTGAAGTGGAAGCTGCAAATTAGAAGAAAAATTCCCTTAATCAGCAAAAGATAAAGGCAAACTTGTTACCCTCTAGTTTCATCATCTACACCTAAGTTCCAAAACGCTAAAACAGAGACACTAGAGAATATAACCAATTTATTACTACTACACACATGCAGTTGAGGATATAGCAAAACTAATTCAACTGTGTGTATCTATACCAATTTGAAGTTGAAAACTAGATCAAGTGCCTAAGCTAAGCAAATTACATCAAATTGGCCTGCGTAGCTAGAAAGAAAAAAAAGCAACACAAATAAAAAAAAAACCGCAACCGAGAGAACAAAAAATGAAACCGCAATAAACTCGTCCAATAGGCACTAAAAAGCAATCTGGATTTTCTAGAAAGGCAAAAGATAAAGATAGCATCTTGATACCCGATACTAGTTTCAATTGCTTCAGTGGAGTGAATGCCATGCTTCGGCGGAGCGCAGGTGACAATTTTGAAAAAGCCGTTGGAATTCCATCGATGGGTTGGAGGGGGGAAAAGGGAAATGGATTTTGAGGAATCCGAAGGAGGAAGAAGAAGAGTCGTCAGTGAAGCAGAGGCTGAAACAACCGTAAGAGTACGGTGAAGATGATGAAGAGAGGACAGAGATTTTTTAATATTTTAGGGTTTTTTTCGTTGATAAACTGTGATTTTGATTAAAAAGTTTTTATTTTTCTTGGTTTTGGTTATAATGGTTAAAGGGATTAAGTTTCTTCGCCCGATTAATCGATTAATTAACTTAATATGGTTCGAGTTGGGCTGTTTGAGGGTTTGGTTTATTAAGGGACACTTGGCGAAATTCTAAGGAATGAGACAGGATGTGAGATAGGGTGTGGTACAGAAGATCCGTTGCGCAAGTTGAAAACATGTCACCGAGGATCCTAAGTGTCCTCTGTCGAATATTTTCTACCCACTTTTCTATTCAATACAAAATTATACAGTTGTTATAAAACTAATAAAATAAACCACTATAATATCAAGTGAAATATTGGAGATATTAGAGAAAAAAGTAGAGAAATAAAGAGTGGTTATTTTATTATTCCAACTAATACAAAAGTCCTACCAAAGGGTGTCAATGTACCTCTATATATAGGTACTACAAGATTAAAGGAACATTAATCCTATTAAACACCCACTATTACAAGAATATGAAGAAACCTATGAAACGGTTCTTCCACTACATGAATAGATTTATGGATTGTAACTTCTATACATAATGTAGCCATTAAGCAAGAATTAATCTTCTTGGGAATACAAAGGGACATCCATACTTTTAATTGTTTCATAACAACAGTTTCATTTATTACATCTGTTGTTGTTGACGTGGCATTTTCTATTCAATACAAAATTATACAATTTCACTTATTACATCTGTTGTTGTTGATGTGGCATATAAAAAAAAAAAAGGCTATTTGGCTTCTTTTTTTATTTTTATTTTTCGATTTTTTTATTTACACAACTTTGTTATAATTCTCAAAACTCTATTGCTATTGTTACAATTTTCAAAATTTGTTGCCACCAATATTGTTTTCTGCCTAGAAGGTGAACGAAGTTTTTCAATAAAATAATTTTTTTTTTGGTGTAAGTGAAAATAAATAATTTTGGAAAGTTCATTTTCATTAAGTTTAATAAATTTCGTTACATTTACAATTTAATTCAAAATATAAAAAATCGTGTTGTATGTTTTGAAATCATGAAAGACTTTTCTGTATTTTAAATTTATCACAGAAAATTTTTTGTTTTTTACCCTGAAAAAAAAGACTATGCTCAAAATCAATCCAACAAACATGTAAATCCCCGCAAAGTATATAAACTTGTACTTGGCTAGTTCATCAGGAATGTATGTGTAAGTCAAAATATTGTACACCTGATCAGCACAAAAGTGAAACCGTATTTGTTCACATAAGGACACAATTCATGCATTCATTTCAAAAATACTCCACGATATCCCACAAATGGCCAAATTAAGCGGGTGAAAAATACACGCAACAACCACTAAGCCCAAAATTTTTACTATCAATTTACCAGTTACTGTCAATTATGAACCATCTAAAGTACAGTATCAAGAGGAACCTAACGACACATCGAATAAAACAAATTTTTACATTAGTTGAAAATTTAAATTGAGGATAAGATATTCAGCAAATGCAGCAACTAAACATTAGGTTGAAATGGCTAGAAGACTAGAATTAAACCCAAAAAAAAAAAAGGGATAGATTGCAGAACAAAACAAAAGTCTGTTCACTTCTCAGACACAAATTATAATCACGACAGCAGCAAAACAGATAGATGTTCATACAAGCACCTCAACCAATTTACACTTTTTAATCTTTGTCTTTTTCACTGTCCAGATGTTTTCCAACATTAAAGAAACATTTCACACAAAATTACCCTGTCCTCCACAAGGCTCAGAACCCGACATTATTTAACCGGAGATCTCAATGGCCTTAACCCCAGGCTTCTTCACTTGCTCTTTCGGTACAGTGATGGTGAGCACGCCATTCTCCATACCAGCCTTCACCTGATCCAACTTGGCATTCTCTGGCAGCCTGAACCTGCGCAGGAACTTGCCGCTGCTCCTCTCTATCCTATGCCACTTGTCGTTCTTCTCCTCTTGCTCGCGGCTCCTCTCTCCGCTAATCTGCAACACCCGCCCGTCTTCAACTTCCACCTTCACTTCCTCTTTCTTCAGCCCTGGAAGATCGGCTTTGAAGACATGGGCTTCTGGGGTCTCTTTCCAATCAATGCGGGCGCTTGCAAATGCTGATGTCTCCCTTGCCGTATTTGGGACGTTGGCCAGACTGGCGTCTGAGAAAGGAAAGGAATCCCAAATGTCAAGAGAGAATGGGTCGAAAACGTTGCTTCGTCGGCCGCCGAAGATGCTTGGTATGAGCGACATTCTTTTTTTGTTTTTTCCGAGATAATGGGAGATTTGACGACGAATAGGTTTTCAAGATAACTGAGTTGTGCTGAGTCGGGATGAATATTCTGCGATGACAAAACAGGGGAGGAAGCTTGGCATTTATAGTTTAGACTTTAGAGGAGGGGAGGGGAGAGCCGGAGACCAGACGCCTGGAGTTTTCCTGAAGCTTCTTGTCGCTGTCACATTACCCGAGGAGCAAGTCTTTTGCTTTTTCTACGAACTTTCTACAATCACCCCTTTTTGCGTCTGGAGAACTCTGGACATCTCCAAATTCAAAAATTTTGGGAATTGAGGCCCAGTGTATTCTTGGGCTGTTTTGTTGTGGACTTTCTGGGTTTATCCAGACTTTTCAGAATTTGAAGCAACGAAATCATGCTTGCAAAATTCTTGGGAAAAAAAAAAACCAGAAACAAAAAATGGTGACACACATTTTGTACTTTTTAAACCGGTAAAGCGGTACATTTTTTTTCCCTTTTCTGATGTATATTTTTTTCTCATATATGGTACACCTGTCAAATAAAGAAGTGAATATGTATATTAAGTCAAATTGGAACTCTTTTCACATTATTGTTCCCCTCCAACAAGTTTAACATATTTGTCTTCTTTAATTTCTCTTTTTATATTAAAATATTATTGTTATAACTTTAATGCATTTAGCGCACATACATTAGTAAAGGTAAGGAAAATACTACACAAATTGGAAACAATTGACAAATAAAAGGAAATTCAATCATTCTATTTATACATGCATGCTTGTTGAGGTATTAATCAAAAGCCAGGCACCTAAACCAACGATCTAAAAATCAAGCAAAGCAAGCATCCATTCATTCCCAAATTGGTTCAACTCGTTTCAAATATCCATTCTTCACGAAGCTTCACCTTTTTCAAGTCTAAATTTTTCTTTACAATTCTTTTATATTTTAATTCATAATTATTAATTATTCCAACAGAGTAACACTTATTTTAATGTTGTGATTTAGAAAATCTTTTGATGATTATTAATTTGTGAATTGTTCTCATTCTAAATTTGTAGCTTAAATTTTTTGTGTGAATTTGTATAGGGTTAAAATTCATTTGTTAAATTTAGTTGACGTTTATCTGATTTTCGTTTTGTGAATTAATTTTCATGTTTTGCTTTGTCCTTTTTCTTGTATTATTAAAGAATATTTAGTTATTCATTATCATCTATTAAACTTCAATCTTCAAAACTCTGATTTTACGTATGTGCGACTAAAAACATGCCTCTGGGCAGCCGCTAGTAAAACAAGTGATGAATGTATACAGGCAGAGAGCGTCTAATCAACAGATTTTGGTCAGAGAAAATGATTGGTTCTAAGATAATATATTCAGAGCCATATAATAAATAAAAGCAAATTAACATTACAGGGCAGAGCACGCGAATGCACATAAAAGCTGATTCTACAAACCCCAAGTCCAACCCCCCCTTCTCTCTCCCATCAAAGCAGGATTTTTTCTTATGGTAAAAGATACAGTACCATCCACATGAAAACAACTCACGACGTACATATGCATCAAAGTTTTTAACCAGAAATTTTGATGGCCTTAACTTCAGGCTTCTTCTCCTCCACTTTAGGCACGGTAACGGTCAGCACGCCATTCTCCATGCTCGCCTTAATTTCCTCTGTCTTTGCATTCTCCGGCATCCTGAAGCTTCGGATAAACTTGCCGCTGCTCCTTTCCACACGATGCCAAGTGTCAGTCTTCTCCTCCTGCTCCCTGCTCCTCTCTCCGCTGATCTTCAGGATTCTACCATCTTCCACCTCGACTTTGACCTCCTCTTTCTTAAGCCCAGGAAGATCAGCCTGAACGATGTGGGCTTCTGGGGTCTCCCTCCAGTCAACCCTGGCGTTAGTAAAAACAGCCGTTTCACGATCAGTGCCGCTGGGGAAGTTGGCTAGAGTCCTCGAGAACGGAAATCCCTCAAACGGATCCCATATGTCGAGAGAGAAAGGATCGAAGATATTGCTTCGCCGGCCGCCGAAGATGCTCGGAACCAAAGCCATCAGAATTTTGCAAGAGATTTGTGCTCTGGACTATTTGGTTTGAGGACTTGACTGGATTTACCTAAGGCAATGACTAATTCTGTCTGAGGGTGGAAGGCATCAAGAAGTGAAGAGCTATATATACAAGGGACAGATGATGATCCGGTATTGTCTAGAATATTCTTATCGCACCAAAAAAATGGAAAAAGTCTCGTCACTTTCCACAAACTTCCACGAGCTTCGAGATTTTGGTTTCACTACTCCACCAGAACGGTGTCCACGTGTCTCCAGAGATATCTGTTGATAGTGTATCTCAATATATTTGGGCTTATGGTTTGTTGTTGAGCGGCGACCACTTAATTAGAAGAGGCCCAATGGATTGTCGATGGAAGCAACACAAGCCCGACATAAGGTGAAATAAGCCCGACATAACTCTCTCTCTCTCTCTCTCGATATATATATATATATATATATATATGTATATATAAAGCTAGAGATATTGAGTAATTTAGCAATGACTAATATTCACTCTCAACAACCTTAAGAAAAGATAAAAGTCATATTATCTATCTATCTGTAGTAAACTTTGGTAATCTGCCGAAGTCGTCTTCCCTTGTTGACTTTGCAGACGGGAAAAATAACATTGAACTCCCTCAAACTGCCGTTTCATTGGGTGAGTAACGAGCCACAGAAAACTATTAGCTCAAATTTGGTGACTGGTGGTGAGCATGCAAAATCACAACACAGACACGGGGGTACGAAATTTTGGTATTAGGACGGGTTTTAACTCAAACGTTCAAATTTCTTGAGAGAATGAATGAAGCCAATTAACTATAAAAAAATGCTCTATATGCAGCTACAAATCATGCGACAATCAACGCACCCCTCCCTGCATGACAAATAGCTGGTTGAAGCAGGCGGCTGTATATTACTATTTCTTCGGGGGGAGAAAACAAACTGCTTTTTTCGCTATGTGTATCCTTCCATGTAACGCCAACTCGAGTCATTGATTCTGAAACAAGACCATACGGTGGAGAGTTGGAAATGGGGAACAGTCCAATAAAACTACAAATGTCATTTAATTTTGTTCAGTTTATGTGTCCTTGAAGAAAATTGATCACGGAAATTCACCAGCTCAAACTACATTTTGTCTTAGAAAACTTGAAGAATTCATGTCTACACGCACTCGTTCTTGGAATTTGGTAATTGTGTAAGTCATGAGTGCACGAGATCCTAAGCTGTGAAGCATCGTGCATCCACTTATTTAGTAGTAAAATCAAATCAATTATCCCTGCCTGAAGCATCCTTTCAGATCCTAGTGTACTGAGGCTCCTAAAAGAGGAGAGAACTAGTTATTGTGAGCAACTACTGCCACGACTTGAAGCTGCAAAAACTGGACGTAGTTATTACTTTGAATATTGTATAGCGGCGGTTAAAATCAACATGTATTAGTGTTAAATTTCGACAGTATCAACTCTTATGCCCAGAAATGAGAAACCACCGGGGCATGTCACTTGCTCATTTCTCCAAATAATAAAACACCGATGATGACTGGTTAATAGTTTCTTCCCAAAGAATAAATAAATAAATTGGAAAAACAGGACGTAGTTGTTAATGGCAATAACTCACTGATGAGAGACTTCATGACATCACACCTCTCGAGAGGCCTCTGATCAACCAACCGACCAATGAGATCTCCTAGTATTTTATTATTAGCATAATCAAGGAGGGTTGACTTTGATCGTTTTATGATCAAAATCATCAGAGTATGAGTTGTTTAACCGTTCAACGATTAGGATCGTCTGTGTTAAGAGAAACTGATGTTGCAAATGGGTTCTGAAAAAGCAAACTTACCACCTCATGTTCTCATATTTCCCTTGCCAATCCAGGGCCATGTCAACTCCATGCTCAGGCTGGCGGAACTTCTTTGTCTCGCTGGATTAGACGTAACTTACATTGTCTCCGACTTTTGCCATAACCGCCTCCTCACGCACACTAATGTGTCGTCGCATTTTGCTCGCTATCCTGGCTTTTCTTTCCAAACCATATCCGATGGGCTTCCAGATGACCACCCCAGAGCAGGTGAGGGATTTGTGGATATCATGCCCGCTATAAAAATGGTGACAGGGCCGCTATTTAAGCGGATGATGATCGAGAAAGGTTGCTTTGCTTCTTCTGGTGCCCGAAGTCCTGTTACTTGCATCATTGCTGATGGAGTCTTGAGTTTTGCCGGTGATTTTGCTGAAGAGAACGGAATTGCCCTCATCTATTTTCGCACCGTTAGCGCCTGCTCATTTTGGGCCTGCTTTTGTATGCCTCAAGTCATTGAAGCTGGAGAAATACCCCTTAAAGGTAGTGGAGTACAAAATTTGATCACGCGTAGATTTTTACATCAAAGTGTGTCATTCATTGTGTCTATTGTCGTTGATATATCTATATTGACAGATTTATCAGGTGCAGCAAGTTTTAGCATAAATTAATTTGGTGTCTGTATACCCCTTATTATCACACCCAAGAGGTTGACGGCACACCCAAATATGCAGGACATGGAATGGAACTGGCAGTCAAAAGCGTCCCAGGAATGGAAAATATTCTTCGGCGTCGGGACCTGCCTGGTTTTTATCGTGTCGACGATCTGGACGACACTACTTTCCAAATAATCAAAACGGAGACTCAGCAAACCCCGCGAGCCCAGGCGGTGATACTGAACACATTTGAAGACTTAGAGGGACCAATATTATCTCACATTCGTAAACACATGCCAAGATTATACACAATCGGACCAAATCATTTTCACCTGACGGCCAGGCTGGGAGCAAAAGCAACAGAGACTGAAACTTTAATTTCTTCAGCCAGTTTATGGGAAGAAGACAGGAGCTGCTTGGACTGGCTTGATTCACAGCCTCCAAAATCGGTAATTTACGTCAGCTTCGGGAGCATTACGGTTGTGAGAAGAGAGCAACTCCTGGAATTTTGGTACGGACTGGTGAATAGTGGGCAGAGGTTCTTGTGGGTCGTCAGACCTGATTCCATTATGGGAGAAGCCGGCGGAGGTAAGATTCCAGCCGAGCTAGAAACGGCTACAAAAGCAAGGGGTTATATGGTGGGTTGGGCCCCGCAGCTAGAAGTCCTGAATCATCCTTCTGTTGGGGGATTTTTGACCCATGGTGGTTGGAATTCGACTCTGGAGAGTATGGCGGCCGGCGTGCCAATGTTATGTTGGCCATATTTTGCCGACCAAACGATCAATAGCAGGTTTGTGAGTGAAATTTGGAAGATTGGATTGGACATGAAAGATACATGCGACAGAGTCATCATCCAGAAAATGGTGGCAGAACTCATGCACGCGAGGAAGGATGAATTCTTGAGAAGGGCAGATGCCATGGCAAAATTGGCAAGAAAGGCTGTTACTCAAGGTGGTACTTCGTATAATAACTTGGACAGCCTCGTTGAGTTTATTGAATCTACTATTATCTGAAAAGGACATGGCTTTGATGTGTTTTTCTTGTTTAATTTCTTCTTTTTTTTCCTGCAAATTAAAATGTTTTCACCAATAATGGTGGTATTCTAAACCAACTGCTTATGGTTTATATTGGAGATTGATAATTTCATGCTTGCCATTAAGAGATTAGAGATTTTAGGACTAGAGTTTTGGGGGTTGAGTATGCAACTTGATGTTATGTTGAGGAGAAACAGAGATATTTCTTCCCTTGTTGCTGGTCAATGTAACGCTGCTCAAAGAAGATCTAAGGAACTTGTCAATGATGCGTAGCGTTTAGTTGGCGCATGTCTTCATTCTCTCTGTTATTTCCAAGGGGGAAAATGCCCAATTTGTCTGTATTAGTGATTCAATCAAATGTTACTGTCAATCGCTTTGACCATATAATTGATTTCGTGGGCCTCGTGTCTTCTTGTTCCCTTCTTTATTTCCCCACTGAATTTTGGAGGAAAGGGTTCAAATCAACTTCCATCATCTTACACTGGGTCCTAAATTTGTGTGTCTCCTTCTTGTTGGAGGAAGATTTATTTTGCTAAACAAGCCTTTACATAGACTTCTACTCCAACATATGGATCGATGATGTCCTTAGTTGAGATCTAAAGTGTACCATTACACCCATGGTTCGCCATATCCGCCCATACTGATACGTATCGGCAGAGTCGTAATTGAAACGGAGGTGACCGTTACGATACCGATTCCCGAATCACGGATATTACCATATCTACGACAATTCGCTCTGACTAGGCGGATATTGGCCGATTCGAATCTGTGATACATAATATCGACCGATATATCTGAGTCAAGTCAGAGTCAATCCGAATTTTTTTTAAAAAATTGTGCATTGTTTGGTATTTTCTAATTTTAACAATTTTTTCAAAATTTTTGGAAATTTTCATGTGTTATAATATGTGTATCATCCGATATTCAACTGATATACTACAACGGATGTGGAACAATTGAAACCGCGACACGATCGCAACCCGCAATAACGAACCATGATTACACCCAACATGCCACAGCCATCCATGTTTAGGTTCAATTGTCATAAAAGATGATAAACAATTAAATGCAGAGGGATTTTTAGACTTACCGCATAGATAATATCCGCAAAACGTTTAGCTACTGTCAGTGTGTAATGTTTCAACAGAAACAATATCCGCGAAACGTTTATGTTGTAATTCATTGTGTTTCATTATCTTTCTTTTTTTTTTTTAACCTTTTTCTATCTCCCATCCTTTGTTTCAACCCTCAAACACCACTACCAAGCATGGCGCAGCTCCGGTGCTCCTCCAACCATATCAAGACCATATTGCCAAATAATTTTTTATGATGGGATGTAAATGAAATTAAAAAAATAATTAAAAAATGAAAAGATGATAATAAAATGTGCTTATGATATAAGCAATAAATTTTATGAGAAAAAAAGTTGCTGAAAAATAAAAATGTTGTCGAAGACCCCAAATTTACTTGTTAATTTTTGCTGCAAACTGCGTCGTGTCCTTGTCAAAACCATATTTATTAAACCCAACCCGGGAAGGAACCCGGCGAAGGGGGTGGGTCAACGGGTTACTGGTTCAACCGGTGGGTGAGTGGTTGAACCGGTGGGTCACTAAATATATTTAAATATTATATTTCATAATTTTTTATATAAGATATATGATATAAATTGTAATAAATAATGCCATAGTAAAAGCTCATTTAATTTAATTTGCTATAAAATAATTAATTCATATAAGAATCAATTAAATATAAAGTTATTTAGTAATACACCAAACTTCAAGTGCAAAAATTTATCTATATTTAGTGTAATAATGTAGCTTATTTATGAATTTTAAGTGTAAAAAATTATTAAATTAATATTTGTCTTTGAAATGAATTATGTAATGTGTTATTTTTGAAATTCATTTTATAAATTATAGAGTTTGGAGGGAACTAATTTTTATTAAAAGATTTCAAATAAATTTATTTTAGAGAAAAAAAAGATAGAATTGAAAAAATATATATATATTATAATAAAGACATTTTATTAACAAATTTCGGGGCAGTCTAGTGGCAAGCCTACGTTAGTGATTGGTGGAGGTCCAAGGTTCGAGCCTTGACAAAGGCAATAAAATTTTTCCACCAAAACCGGTCCGTGGACAAAACCGGCCGGATTTTCGGTTTAGCTCGGTCCGACCGCCGGGCCGTTGACTAGTCAACGGTCCCGTTGCTCAAACGATCCAATTTAAGACTCAGTCCGGCCTAATGGCCGGTTCACCGGTTCGACCGTCGGACCGGATTTAATAACTATGATCAAAACTCTTCTACGATTTTATATTTACAAAAGATTGTTGTCAAAATCACAAAGGAATGGAAAATAAAGAGCTTCATGCAAGCTACCACAGTCACCAACCACGAATCCAGCAGCACTGTCATAATTTGCTACTATGGAATAAGGGGAAAGTGAAAAGAGAAAGAGAAAGTAAATAGGATTGGTAAAGAGAGTGGAGAAAAGGGAGGAAAAAGAACAGGAAAGGAAGGAAGAAAAAGAGGGGGGCTTCAATGATAGGTGGAGTTCGGCATGATAGCTGCCTTTTCTATTTCCTTTTTGGTATCAAATTCAATAATTGGACCACTCTCACCAACTCGGTTTGTATAGACTTTGATAGTAATTAAACCATATTTATAGTCTATTAAATTATACTTATTTGTATTCCCAACCAAACAGCTAGCTGGTTCCATCTAAGCCATTTTGTTATTAGAGTAATATTTTGCACAATTAATGTCCCAAAAACGCAACAAGAAGAACATATCTTCAATTAATTGTAAACCATTGTCCAATTTTTGGACAAGTGATATTGCTATCAATTATTTGCATCTCCACCTATCATATCCAAGGAGCAACTATCGTGTACCTCGCTCGGTGTCATTGATGGACTACCAATTTGTGAACGAGACATAACTGTTGGGGATTGTTTTTCAAAATCTTTTGTCAAAGAACCAGTACTTAATTACGTTTGTTTTATGTAACAAGAAGGATATTGACATAATTGTTACTTTATAAGACTAGATATCTTTATCCTATTGAAAGAAAGTTAACAAAATAAAGTGTTCTTCCTCACCATTAAATGTTGGATCGCACATTATGATATTTTAGACAAAGCTTCCATCCCTAATGTGTTATTTCACAATGAGAATAGAAGGACACAGGAACTGGAAAGAGAGATTTGTCCAGCTCTGCCTCTCCCGTTCTGTGCAAGGATTTGTTTATGGAGATATGGTAGAGGTACAAAATGAGATCAGCGACTCACTAACCTATTGCTCAAGTACAAAATCCAATACAACGGTCACAACACTAATTAGAAGATCTTTTCATGTCTATCGAACCCAAGATGTTCTATCTGCATCGACCAAGTCAATTTGCCTGTTACCCACCTAATCTCATAAATCTCTTACTCTAATCTCACCTTATCACATAAATTAATTTACGTCTACTAGTAAAAAGCATCAGTTAAACTAAGAATTCTGCTTGTACATTTCCCACTGTTTACATCCAATTGATGGCAAACGGCAACTAGATATCATACCAACTGATGCCAACTAAGCCGAGGACACTATTATCACCAACTTCACAGGGCCAGAAAACAACGAAGTGTAGAGATGGATCACCAGATACAATTCTCCACTCCCCATGCACTACTATTCCCTTTACCACTTCAGGGTCTTGTGAATTGTACGCTCAAGCTAGCTGAACTGTTGTGCCTTGGTGACTTGCATGTTACCTTCGTCAACACTGACCACATCCAGGACCGACTGAGAAGTTGCAGCGATGTTGAATCACGGTTCGAGCGTTATCCCAATTTCAGGTTTCATACAATCCCGGATGGCTTTCCCGAAGATAGTCCTCGTACGGGTGATCAAATTTTTAAGTTACTGGTGTCTTTGAAAGTTGTGAGCCAGCCAATTTTCAGGGAGATGTTAACCTTTGGTCCCCTGGTTGTTTTTACATCAAATAACCGTTCAAGTCTGTGATTCATGTCAGTAGGAAGTCCTGCGGCCATGACCAAGGATCAGCTGATGGAGACTCGGTATAATTTAGTCAACAACAGTGGGGCGAGGTTCTTGTGGATTCAGATACCGGGGTCTATAGCTGTATCAGTAGTAGAGGGGGATGAGATTCCTGAGGAATTGGTTAAAGCAACCGAGGAAAGAAGTTATATTGTGGGTTGGGCTCCTCGGGAAGAGGTTTTTGGGCCATGCTGGAATTGTTGGGTTTTTGACTCACAGCGGTTGGAACTCAACAACGCTGGAGAGTGTAGCGGAGGGAGTTCCAAATGATAGGGTGGCCGTACTTTGTTGACCAACAAGTTAACAGTAGGTATCTATCAGAGGTTTGGAAACTTGGATTGGACGTGAAAGATACGTGTGATCGGATCATTGTTGAGAAGATGGTCCGAGATGTTTTGGAGTTCAGAGAAAGGATGAATTCTTGCTAACGGCAAATGAAATGGCAAAAATGGCCAAATCAAGTATGAGCGTAGGTATGAGCCAAGGCGGATCTTCAGACGATGACTTGGGCAATCTGATTGAGGACATCAGATTGATGCAGTTGAAGGCATAAACTATTTTTAGCATTGCTGAAATATGATGTCAGGACTAAAGTTTGACACGAAACAAGCCAACCTTGAACAAGTTACTGCAGAGATGGATCATTATTATGATAATGCTTGCGCTTAACCGTTTTGCAAATAATACAGAGATTCAGCCTATGAAGGTGGACTTGGACGAGTCTGGAGTTTCTTCTTCTTTATTTCCTATGCTTCGAGAAGATGAATATGGGACAAAAATAAAAACATTTCGAAAGCTAGGCTATGAGTATGTCATCTTTAAACTAAGTTGCAAAATCCACTCTTGACTTGACATCTTTAAGAGGATGGTGCACGCTACTGGTTAGCAAGATTGTGTGATGAATCGTATGGTCGTAAACAAGAGGGTAGTTTTCATTCCAATCGATTAGGCGCTTGCCAACAAGTACCGACATGCATTCAACCAATTGGTTTTTAGGCTGTTTATGTAGAATAGAATATATGCGATGTTATGCTTATCTGTATTCTATTTCAATTCCATAGCCAGGCGTAGAGTTTCTTTTGTCTTCTTATTATAATTTTGTAAAACAAAGCACTACATAGTATATACTGTGTACACTTGAGCTAGTTGCAAGCACCATGCATGTCAGTCGTCGGAGATTTTATCCAAAAGCAAAACACTGGAGAGACAAGAAGGATGCTTATCCAAAAGAACACACAAAGATCATGGATATCTAACAATGATGCATATTTAGAAAAAGCAGCCATATTCCTTGATGTGTAAGATAATGCTTTAACTGCTGTAGACTGCAGAAATTAAAAGAGGCTGACTGACAAGGGAATTGAGATCCCAAGACCAATTCACCAATTAAAAACCATAGGCCACAAAGATCGATGGTAGAAAAATAATTTCATGCATTGTATCTTCTTTTTTTTTTTTTTTTTTGGCCCTTAACTATATGGACGGCAATCGCAAAACGATTATTTTTCCAGTGGTTGAAACTCCAAGGAATCCACCATCACATCAATCTATCGTTCTATTCTTGTATCATGATCAATTCTCTGGAAAAATTCAACGTAATTATTTAATAAAGCAAGAAAAAAGCTCTCTAGATACATTCAAATTAATTGAAAAAAAAAAATTGATCTTTCCCCGATTCGTACGCCAAGCAACTTTTGAATGATAAATAAGTAAAGTAAATGAATTGAATCAAAATATTCCTTCTTGAAGTGATCCCTGAGATTTCCGGATACATCGCGCAGTGTTTATATGAAACAGTTTTCTATCTATTTCTTTCTTTCTTTAGTTTTTAAAAAAGCGTTTTTCTATATGTTTCTTTTAAACAATTTTAATTTTTCACCTCTCCTCTTTTATTATTTCCTCAAGATTTTCAATGAAAGAGATTGAAAATTTTATTCCATCATTGCCCTTCTGTTACCCCAATTATAAATTTTGTTCCAGATTAAATATCAATACAAGCTCAGATATACAGCATGCAAGTGTAGGCATGTAAGTGTAATAACAAAGAAAGAAGTAGAAGTCATGTAGAAGACCATAGCAATAGCTAGAAGATCGTTGCAATAACAAAGTACATATTTAGCATAGTTCTATTGTCCACATTTGATTAAGAATAATTGACATTAATAGCAAAATACAGTTGAGTTTCATCAAATTTCAGTGTCAGGAAGTAGCTTCATTGGCATTCACCATCGGTTTATTTTCTTCGAGAGACGATTTAGTCTCACCCACCGAAAAAAAAAATCAACCTAAAATGATGCAAAGCAATCCAATATGGCAAATTTTACTCCTTGCAAGAAACCACAACTAGATAGATGAAAGAGATTTCATTCTTTCGGCTGAAGCTCTTTCTATTGTTCCAGAGAAGAAGAGCATTATAGATACCTGAAAAGAAGAATGCCTTATAATGCATTGCGTTAGCCTTGTTAGAACCGCGCCCTATATAGAGATATGGCGCAAAATGGCTATTTTGCATCCAAAATAGTTTGAGTGAAAATTTGTTATAGGAGTGGTTAATTTAGCCAATTCGTGGCCTGTAAAAATGGTCACATTTCACTTACAATGAAGGTCAGTGATCGATGTTTTTGACATTTCAAAGATGCTAAGTAATATCATAAAAAATGTCAAAAGAGGTTTTTGAAATTATTCCTAAACTATGACTTTGTCTCTTTTCATTTTATATAGTACCGTTCCTCTTTTTTATTTTTACCTTTTTAAAGAAAAAACTACATATGTCTCCACTTTTATGTCTTAATAATCTGAGTAGTGCATGACTCTGTCTAATTAAATTTTCTTCCACCTGGAAATTCTGTTTCAATTTAGGTCTTTTGGTAAATTGCAGCTGGCTAATTTGTGACTTTGTGCCAAATCTTCTCGATGGTGTCATCGGTCATGTAATTAACCCTATTATAGTTTTTTGCAAAACGGAAACACGACCAAATCTACCGAATCTGCTATCCTTTATCCTGTTGCGGACCAAATCGGCTGTCTGTGTTTCGTGACTGAAGTGAGCTATTGACATCTAGAACGAAAATGAAAGACAAAACTGATGATTGAAGTCAAAGTAAAAAATAGTTTCCCTCCGTTGTCATATGAAACAAGAATCACTGTGAAACATGTTTCATTTTTGGGATTTTCGTGGTAATACCTTTTACGCACGGGAACAGAAAATTCCTAGTATCATTAACGATTTTATTTTGTGGGTTCTTTTTTTTTTTTTTTTGGGGTGTGTGTTGGCGGATGAAATTACTATTGACTTCTAGAAAAGCAAAAGAAAACACACGCCTTGACAGAAAAAGCTGAAAGAGATGATTTTTCTCAATTTAATCTTCAAGATCAACATTCAGTCAGACGTATGCTACCCACATTAATAAAAGGGAAAAAGAAGTATAGTACAATAAGTTGTACTAACATGATAGTTTAATCTGTCCTAGGAAAAAGAAAAAAAAAAGATAGAGGTTTAACCTAAAAGCTAGCAATGTTTTTAAACCCAAACTAGAGAGTAAACCGGAAAATTTTTCAGTTCAACCGGTTCGAATCCGGCTCAAAGATTTAATAATGTTTTATTCATTTTAGTATTACGAATTTTGAATAAAACTAAAATACATATTTTAGAAAATAGAAACTTAATAAAAACTGATTAAACCTCCCGATTTTTACCAGTTCAACCGATTCTTGACCGATTCAATTAATTCTTTAGTTTTTTAATTGAACCGAATCGAAGGTATAGCTGATTCGCAGTTCAACCGATCGAACCGGCAAGTGTCCGATTTTCAAGACATTGTGTGAAAGCTCTAACCCATCAAATTTTAAAAGGATAAGTGATATTTGCAATCCAAAAATAGCTTATGGCACTTCACTCTAATACTTTATTATGTGAAGAAGGGTGGAATGTGGGAGGATTATTTAAGAGCACAAACATTATTTATGCTTTAAAAATTCACTTGTATGTTTACTGAAAATTACAACTAATAACAAGTTAAATTGATAATTATTGTCCTTAAAATATTGTTTAAATTCAGTCAGCAGACTATTCAATTTGCGTACCAGCTAAAAAGCTGCCGATAAAAGCTAGAACAACTTTAGATACAGTCAACCGAAACCAAAATATTTGTGATCTCTAAAGTGGAAGCAAAAACTGGCCGATGTCAAAACACGATCAAGAGATGTTTTTTTTTTTTTTTTTTTAAACAAAACAAAAAATACAAAGTGTATGTTGCGCCAGTTTTCCATCTGTAGGATGTAATCAAGCTGTTATGATCACTTGAAAAGTGGGGAGTTGGTATTTGCGCTTCCATCTGTAGAAGAACCGTAGCTGTATCATACATTGAATGCTGATCCAGGTTCCGACCACCCTGTGGCAGACAAATAAATTTGTTTTCTTGAATTTGGTGTTCGAAAGACTGGACGAGAATCGGAGGATATCTGCACAAAATTTCTGTAGATTCTATGAAAGATTTTGGCATGACTATAAAGTAAGGTTAGAATTAAAAGCACTTGGACACTGTCCATGAGTCGGTCACAATCAACTTGTTAAAAACTAATCTCGTCCTCAATTATGCGCCAGTTTGACAATTATTAAAAGCGAGACCATTTGGATCACATGCCGGTTTCGTCAAACGAAAACAATGAGACCCAGTAAAAGTCACGAATGGAAATTGAAAAGAAAGGAATGGCTCGATTTCGTGAAGTCACAACAGATGTGAAGGATCATATTTCCTTGGCTTCTCAACTACACCCACAACCACGTAGAGTCAAATCTGTAGATATGCTGTAGTAATTAATGATCAGAAACGGGAATCGTATCCATGGATCCAGAATCCAAAGAAATATTTGCCCACGTAACAACGGAACAAAACAAAGAACTAACTATTGCGCATCTAATTTCCTTATCAACCATGTGGTCTTCCACGTCCCCGTTCGATGAACATGCCCAACATGGTGTGATGGATTCAGGACCACGCTATTTTAGGATTCAAACTAGACTGAACTTTACACATGTACATTAATAATTACTCGAGCACGAGCAAGGGCTTTTCTAATGGCATTCACTGTGTACTAACTAATTAAGTGATATACCTATCTAAATTTTACATAACCTATGTCGTGTGCGTGTATATATATATATATATATATATATATATATATATATATATATATATATATATATATATGTGTGTGTGTATTAATAATTATTATTCTTTCTTGCATTTATATATATATATTTTTTAATTGATCTTATTTTTTAAAAAATTTAATGTCTGAAGTACATTTTAACGAGCACTCAATGAATGTCTGGTAGACAGAACCACCCCGGTTCTCAACCATACGACATTTTTGAAGGTAATTCTGCCCTGCTCATAATGTAAGCAGCAACTTTTTGAGGTTGTTAATTGGACTTAATTGGGGGGATTTTAATAGAATTATATCTAGGAGCTGTTAATTTACACATATCTTTGACGTAGAAATAATGGTTGATGAAGTCTTGAAAGGTATTCAAAACTCATTGAAATCGTGCAGGCATGGTTGTGATTTATTCGCAGCTCTTTTCCTCGTGGCTTCAAGTGGGGACTAGAGACGGGTGTAGATCAAATCAAGTTGGGGAGGGGAGGGCCGGGAGGCCACTTGCCACCTCCGATATTGAGAACATCGTCGAATAGACTAGAGTAATCATCTAACTTCTCTTCCAGCTAAATAGTATATTATGATATTGACCTATCCCAAGAATTCACCATCTCAAGAGTTACAAAAATAAAAGAGAATCGCCACTAGTTGTTAACTTCCTGTCTGTGTTAGTATTATCATACACATTCGACGGCTATTATATCATGCATCAACCTGATTGGAAAGTGGAAGCCATATCCACACCTTAACATAAAACCATAAACAAACACACATTCAATGCCTTCCCCGCAACCCAGCCAAATTAAGTCCCCAACTATTATTTTAAACGCTAACAAAAGTAGTTGCGCCGTCCAACTGGACAAGTTCGTACAATATGGCCAGTAATTAAGGGCTACTAATTAAATGGAGCAACTTGTGAAGTTGTGATACTGACAGCATTTTTGTGTGTGAGATGAGACACTTGTAAGAGTTAACTGAAAACTATCCTAATGCAAGTTGTTCGATTGTATCTCATTGATACTAACACAACCGAATGCAAGTTGTTCGAATGCAACTCATTGATACTAACACAACACTCATCATACAAAGGAACAAAACAAAACCAGTGATTGATGATGATGATGTTGTATTTTCTTGTATTTCTAAGGGTTTTTTTAACGGGTGCCTACTGAACGCCCGTTTACATACCTACATTCTACAGAATTTATTATATATATATATATACATTGTAATAATTATTACTTTATTTTGCATTTATACAATTTTTCTAATTAGTCTTACTTTTTTATAAATTTGACACCTGAAATATATTTTAATGAATACCCATCGTACACTTATTATTATTAGACAAACCCTATTCCTAATGCTACTAGTCGTTCTACTTTTAACGTACAAACACCTTTATACAGTACTCACACCAAATTACTAGAGTGTTATAAGTAATTTGGTGGAAGTGTGGTAGTAAAAGTGGTGTCGTATAAACGGATAAGTTCAAAGTTGAACAGGTAACCTTATGATGGAAGTGGTAAGATTTCTAAATATGCACGTACAAATCCAAAAGAGCCCATCGTCTACATCTCTAGGCCCCCCAAAAAGCTTTAATTGTTTGGAGCCTTCCTAAAAATTTAAAAATTGCATGGCCCGCAATCCCACCTTGCGGGTATAAAAAGACGGCCTATGCATGTAGTAAATTGTACTTCCATCGTGACCAGTTAGATGCACTTGAAAATCTAGATATCCAAACAAATTGGTTTCATTGCAACAGCCAATTGAGTGTTCCAAAAGGTTAGGACCCAATCCAATCAAAAAAACAATTTAGTATAAGGAGGCAGTGGGGGACAGCGTTACTTGCCATGGATAGTCATCAAAAGCCGTCAAGTGCTCCTCATGTCCTGCTTTTCCCTTTGCCCCTTCAAGGTCCCGTAAATTGCATGCTGAAGCTGGCCGAGCTTTTCTGCTCCAGTCATCTTCAAGTCACCTTCCTTAACACCGACCACATCCAGCGTCGCTTGCTGAGTTGCACCGACGTTTCTAGCCGTTTTAAGCGTTATGCTGGCCATTTCCGGTTTGAAACGGTACCCGATGGCCTCCCGGCAGATAAGACGCTGACCGGAGAACAGATAGGGGAGTTGTTGGATTCCATGGAAGCTGTGAGCTTACCACTCTTCAGGGAGATTGTAAGGTCTAGTGTGCTTCTTTCTGATGATGCTCAAAATCCCTTGACTTGTATTATAGCAGATGGGGCTTTCGGATTTGCAGTTGATGTTGCTGCAGAATTTGGAGTTGCACTCATGTATTTTGATACCATCAGTCCTTGTGGTCTCTGGTCAATCTTATCTGCAAACAGGCTTATTCAAGCTGGAGATTTTCCTTTTAAAGGTCAGTTGTTTATTCTCCATGCTATGTATTACCAGAAGAGTATAATGTGTTGCATGCTATGCTAACAATCGATTTTTGGAGATCAGTAGTCTTAAAATTCAACGCCAGACTTGTTATCCAAAAAATCATATTGTCAAAATGCCTCCGCATGTTTACGAATTTGACCGTTAGCGAAAAGTCATTACGTCAATTTTGTCGATGAGAATGGCTCCTGGCCTCCGGCATCCTTCCGGTGCAGCGAAGATATTTGGCTCTTAGACGGCATAATGAGGTTGTTCATTCTCTGGCAAAACATTTGATTGAAATCTGCGACGCTTAAATTTCTGTGGGATTGCCTCCCTAATCTATTCTTGCATGCAGATCTTCTTTCAAATTAATGATATTGTCTTCCGTTTATCACTAAACTATGTAACTATGTTTAGGTTCTTCCGAATTATGAAGCTGCTTCTTTTTAACTATATCTATAACTACAATTAGAACTTCTTCGTTATGTATATATTATAAGGCATCAGAATCTTGAAATTCCTTTCGTATAGTATTTTTTTTTTCCGTGTTTGGCTAAGAGGAATTCTATTTCAGGAAAACTTAAAAGGGTAAACATCCAAAACACTTACATTAAGGAAAAGAAGATTTTATACCAAAAGACTTGATTATATTATATATATTGCATGCAATTCAAATTGTTTGCAAGAGAAACTGCTGGAACTGCTAACTGTTGCAATGAAAACACTTCTTACACCTTTTTTTCTTCCCATTTAACAAAACATCACCAAAATTATTGCTAAACGAAATATCAAGATACTCATATTTGTGCAACCTGCAACATGTTTTAATCAGTTTGCCTCATGATTTGCTTTTGGTCTTTGATATTTCAACCATTATGATTAGCTTTAAGCTCTGAAACACGTGTCTTAACATAATCAAGTAAAGCTCTAGAAAGATATATAATAGTTATGCTAAAAACTGTGATGCTTCTTGAATGATCAATTTCTTAAATAAAAGCCTATTAGTAAAGTTTTATCAGTTCAGATTAGTTTAGGATTCTACATTAAGAGGATAATTAACCACATGTAAACTGGCTGTTAATTAGAAAAAAGTTGCATTATTGAACTATTAATATGACTCAATAAAAGATTAAGAGTTTAACACAGTTGCATAGATGTGCGGAAAAAGATCTACTTATGATTCGAAACCTCTTCGTACCTGTATATTTAGCCTACAGTTGTAGATAGGAAAAGCTCTACTTCTATTTTTTTCCCCCTCAGTAACATGTAGACCGTACATTGGAAGTTTTTGGCTGCGAAATCAAGTATTATAAAGCTAAACCTTTTTTCGTTTTATGCTTAGTTCAAGTAGGAAGGTTCCTTGTAAAGTCAGAGACGCAATAATCTTGTATTACATGCAAGTTTGCTGAAAGATTCAGCCTAAAATGCATCACATGGACTACGGATTAATCAGTGCATGAAACCTACGATCAATTTTACTGTTACAAGCCATGCATATCTTCAATGGAAGGTTGTTCATATAAAAAATCATAACCCTCGCACGCAGTTTTTGAGTTTTAACTGTCGCAATCACTTTAAACAGATGATGACTTGGATGCACCGGTAACCAGCATTCCAGGAATGGAAGGTTTCTTGAGGCGTCGAGATCTTCCAAGCTTTTTTCGCATACCTGACCAAAATGACCCAATAATCCAGCGCGTGTTAAAGGAGGAGCGACAAATGAAGAGATGCCAGGGCCTGATTTTCAATTCATTTGAAGATCTCGAGGGTCCAATACTTTCTCAACTCAAAACTCTTGTTCCAAGCGTCTACACCATCGGACCCCTCCACACCCACAAAGAGACTAGGCTAGCTTCAGAAAGAGAGTCAAAAAATGATCGCAACTCCACAAATAGCCTGTGGAAAGAAAACAAGAGCTGCATTTCTTGGCTTGACAACCAACCTGCAAAATCTGTTATCTATGTTAGCATTGGGAGTCTTGCCCTCATGGGAAAAAAGCAGCTCCTGGAGATCTGGCACGGTTTGGCCAACAGTGGGGTGCGATTCTTGTGGGTTCAAAGGCCAGGGTCCATTACCGGGTTAGACGAGGAAAATGATGCTGGGATTCCTTTGAAATTGTGTCGAGCTACTACAGAGAGAGGGTGCATCGTGAGTTGGGCTCCGCAAGAAGAGGTTTTAGCCCATCCTGCGATTGGTGGCTTCTTAACTCACAGCGGCTGGAACTCGACTTTGGAAAGTATAGTTGAGGGAGTGCCTATGATTTGTTGCCCATACTTTGCTGACCAACAGATCAATAGTAGGTATGTGGGGGAAGTTTGGAAGCTGGGGTTGGACATGAAAGATACTTGTGATAGGGATATTGTTGAGATGATGGTTAGGGATCTTATGGAGGAGAGGAAGGATGAATTCTCGAAAAAGGTCGATCATATGGCTAGATTGGCTAAAGCAAGTGTGAGCAATGGGGGATCTTCGTACAATGCTTTGAACCGTCTAATTGAGGATATCAAGCTGATGAGCCAGAAAAAGCCACTTTGGTGACTACGTACAACGTTTACCACTTATCTTTCTCTTGGTGCTTTTGTTTTGGACTAATGATGTACCATTGTTCTTTTGCTTTCTCGTTCCCCCTCCCTGTAACCACCCCAAAAAAAAAAAAAATTCGTAGTATAGGTTAGGATATCAAGCTCATGAAATCGTGGCATCATTTTCCTTTTTTGTTTTCTCTTGGTGTTATTGTTTTCTCGTGCCCCCTCCCGAGTCCTGTCCTGGTAACAAATAATTTTGTTGCTGCGTGTATCAATAAAATGCCTTCTCTTGTTGTCTCTCTCTCTCTCTCATTTTATTTTTATACATGTCTTATTCTATGAAAACATAACTTGTATTGAAAAACTCAAAGAAATGAAAACTAAAAAGAACATTTGTTAGCGTGCAATATCCTTTATTACACATATATTCAGCTCAACTCAAGAAACATATATTTTTCTGATAGAAGTCAAAGAGATCAAAGTTCTTTATTAAAAGGGAAAATTGTCAAATTGCTCCCTTGCGAGTTCGAAGAAATTTTTTGTCACTCACATTCAAATTTAGTCAAACTAGTTCCTCAGCTATAAAAGTTTTGTCCATTTGATTCCAGAGCTCATTTTTGTGCAGTTTTCTGACCAAAATACTTGCGCCATCTCGTGTACCTGCCTATAATTTCAAGGGTGAAATGGGAACAAAATTCATGTCTCTTTCTAAAAGAAATACCTCTCTTCCTCTCCCCCCCCTAATTTTCAAACACCAAACTCTATTTCTAATTCTCAACCACCAAATCCCAATTCCGAGTAACAAAACTTTCAACAAGTTCACAAATAACACATATAGCATTATAATATTCTATTATATGCAATAAATTACAATATTATGTTATTTAGACAATCTTTTACACAATCGTCCCTTTATTATCAAAAAGGTATCAAAGTGGTGGAATCAGTCACCATAATCAGATGGATTTAAGCTCTACTGTCCTTCTTTCTCACTCATCTTTGTAAAATTATCATGTCTGATGATCCACCAGTGCTTCTCGATCATTGGTACCCTTTTCTAATTTGATCCCTATGTCTTTTTCTTCATCACCTTTTGTTAATGTGCATTTGCTAAAGTCTTGTTGTTGTGAATTGGGATTTGGTAGCTGAAAATTTGAGGGGAGGGAGTGGTCTTTTTTCCCTTTCTTTAGGTAAGGGAAAACAATTTTTATTTCCATTTTGCCCTTGCAATTATGGGCACATGAGGTAGGTGTGCGTTTTTTTGTCCGAAAACAAAGCAAAAATGAGCTCTGATACCAAACCCGCAAGATTTTTATATCTGAGTGATTATTTTGGCCGATTTTGAATGTGATAAACTAAAAAAGGATTTTTTTTTCTTTTCTCAAAAAATGTGAGGGACCAAATTGAGCAGTTTTCCAATAAAAACATAGCGAATATTTTAGATCGCAAAAGTGTCACATTGGTTTCAATACTGAAGGCTGATCTTATGTTACGATTCCTGTTTTCTAAGATTATACTTCCAACTTCTGAAAGGATAGAGGTATTGAATATATACGTTTTCATTATGAATACAGGCCAAGTTATAAAAGTGGTCAGGAATTCCTCTAGATCACATATGTCAATGCTCTAAAATTAATGATGATATCTCTTTATGGAAAGTAGTAATTTTCTAGGTCATGTTTATACATGAAGGATACATCATTCCCACCTCTCGTGTGACATTTCACCTTTTTAAGTTTTCATAACTTGAAAGTTATACAAATTAGATCCTCCGCCTTATCCACTTAATTAATACTATTTAAGAATAATAACGTAATTTAACAAACATTTAAAATACCGATAACATAAATTTATGCAATTTAATTCAAGAACATACAGAAAACAATAACCATATTAGAACAACACGTATTAAGTGGGGTGCTACTAGAAAACACAAAATTGAGAACGGGCTGTTGGGCTTACATTAAAGAAAATAGTCCAAAGACAAACTAATGGATCCCCCTCTGAGTGGACGTGGAGTTTCGAAAGCCCAACGTTGTCACCTAGCTCATCGACTTGATGTCCTCATTAAATTAACAAACGCCCATCCTGGCTGACGTGGCTATTGAAATTTGGAAACCAGATTCCTTGTCACTTTCATTACAAGTTTACAACCTTGACCAGATGTCTAACCACTACTCCACCGAAAAATGTTGTTTTTTTTTAAATATAATTTCGTTGAACTCTCGGAAGGTTCCAAAAATTATATCCATCTCTATCGTTTACTTGTTTTTTTTTTAAATATAAATAGGAGGTCTCAAACTCGAAATTTCTCACTTACACTCCTTTTTTCGTACTACCCAACTCGTCTCTCTTCCCCACTTCTATTGTCCACTTGTTAACATTTTAATAAAATTACATATTGGGTGTTGCTAATACAAAGAATAAGTTTTGTAACTATTTTTCCTTTTCTTTTTTTCTTCTTATTTCTTTTTTTTTAATGTTTTGCTATTAAAACCACGGAACTATCAATATTGACCTTAAATTTTATCGCCACCCAATGTTGAACTAGTGACTTTTTTTTTTTTTTTGACAACTTTGAATGTGACTAAATTTTTGTCAATCTTTCTTCCTCTTTTTTTTTTTTTGGTATCAGAAGCGATAATAACTCGAAAAAGATATACCCCAAAACTACTATCAAACTATGATTGTTCTACTGGTCCAAAATTTCACAAAACCTAAAAGAATTATGATAGTACTTTTCTTTTTCCAATTTAGAAAGGATATATATCCACGGTAGCATACCATAAAAAAATACTTTGTTATAGTGATAGAACTATTATTGTTTCTTATTGAATGATAAATGGGTATTAGAAATTTGACGCTCTTTTCTTATATTTATACCATATTAGTTTATAATTATTTGGGATTGGTAATTTAAAACTTGGGAAAACTGCACAAATCGTCCCTAAAATATAATTGATATGAAAATTTAGTCCCTCGGAATAAAGATAATTATTTTTAATTCCTAACAAATTAAAAATGATCAGCGCTGGTCCTTGATCACTTTTTCGTTCAAAATTTAGCCGGAACTAGTCATGAGCAAATCACGTGACCAAATTTTAAAGGATAAATATGGTATACCAGTGTAACATTGACCGAATATATAAGAGACTATCAATCCCTTTCTTTCCAAAACGGGTTTGTTTGGATTGTGAATTATTTGAGATATTTTTACTGTAGCACTTTTTGTGATGTGATGTATGTGAGATAAAAAGGTAATTGAAAAGATAAAAAGATGCGTTGAAAATTGTAATGATGATGTAAGCAGATATAATTTGACAAATAATTCACAATCCAAACAAAGCAATCAAACTCACAGATTTGACATATAATTTTCCCAAATTTTTCCTCTTCAATTTCTTCAAAATTATCATAGACCAAACAAGACTGGGGGATGTGGCAGATAAGTTGGCTTATTTTCAATCAACTCACAGATGTTAAAGACCCTAATTTATGCACAGAGATCCTCTTCTCTCATGACTGGTACCTCTAGCAAGCAATCTCCTTTTTTTTCTTTACCTCATCTCTAATTCCTTTGACGAGCACACCACCGCCGACGATACTCTTTTTACCTTCATCTCAGCGATCGCCTCTTTCAATTCTAACACCGAGGGAGCAATAGTAGAACCACCATTGCAGCTGGAACCAATGGGGCCCTTGGCTTGGTTTGGAAAGTTATGACACTTCCGTTCTCTATCATTTCCGGTAGACTAGTGATGCCGGACTCTGGATGTGGGCTACTTGGTTTGATACTATGGAAATGATGCTTGGTTTGACCATGAAGGAGAGTTCAACAAGAGTTCAAGAGTACAAGTGGTGCTGTTTTGTTTGACCATGGAAAATGATGATCCTGTCCGAAGGTTAATGGCAACATTGGAGACAGGAGACATATTATTGAGGTTGAAATTTCATGTAACATTTGTCTGGAATCTTGCCAAGGTTACTATTGTTTTGCTTCATTTTGGCTTATTGTTTATTTTGTAATTGAATATTGGAGAAAATTATAGTCAAACTTAAAACAATAATTCGAGATTTTAGTTGATTTCTCAATTGTGTAGAGCATGAATTATTTGTCTTGTTGGATTTTTTTGTTGGTAAGTAATTCATAAATTACTTGTTGGAGTATTTATTTTTTTTGTGCAAATCTGCTTTCTCTATGATGCATTTTTTTGTATATAACGAGATTCTAGTTTTGAGTTGGAAATTCCATTTAGTGCCTTTTCTTATATATCTAGGGTTTTTGAAAATTATAGGGAGGATTTATTTATAATAAAAAGGTGGATGGAATTAGATATTTGGCCCAAAACCAATTTTTTTTTGTTGCACAATCCGTGTGTTTTTTCAAGGTATTTTTGGAAAATTTTAATGTAAAAAAGTGATTAGCCATTTTTGTATAATACTTAATTGAGATATAGGACATTTAGTCCCTTACATTTTCAGTCAACATTACACTAATATGCCACATTTACTCTTTAAAAATTAGTCACGCGGCCTGCTCGTGACTAGTTCCGGCTAAACTTCGAACGAAAAAGTGATCAAGGACCAAAGTTGATCACTTTTAATTTGTTAGAGACTAAAAGTGATCGTTTTCATTCTGAGGGATTAAATTTTTACATCAGTGATATGTAAGGGATGATCCGTGCAGTTTTCCCTTAAAACTTTATAAGCAAAGGGCATTTTAGGAATTTTTGACAAGTCTAAGGTTTATTTACAAAAGTGTCAGTTATATGTAATTGTTAAAATTTTAAGGGAACTTAATGAAATTATCAAAAACATCAAGAAAGGTTTATGAAATTATCCCCATATTTTATTGTGAGCCTTTAATTGTTTTTCCCACGGCAAATGATACTGCCATTATATATTTCCACGGCAACTGTACATGTTGGTTGGAATGACTGACGTACTCCTTTTTCTAAAGTCCAAATTACACTTAGACTTCTGAATTGTAAGTTCGGCATTTGGTGCAATGTATGGGAATACAGTCTTGGCAGCAGCCCTGTGTTGAATTCACGGGTGAAGAAAATTAGCAAAATGATAAGATTAATATGTTATCTTCCGCTAGAATCCGAACTATTAAACTGTAGCACTTTTTGTGAATTATTAGAGATATTTTTACTGTAACACTTTTTGTGATGTGATGTATGTGAGATAAAAAGGTAATTGAGAAGGTAAAAATGTGTATTAAAAATTGTAATGATAATGTAAGCAAATAAATTTTGAGAAATAAAGTCCAATCCAAACAAAGCCTAGTAAGGTTATATACTATTTGGAAGATAATGCTAAAAGTTACTACTACTTTAAAATTGGAAAACGCAAATCAACGACTAATTGAGCACGTGGTGCATCTCCCCTAGTTCTCTGCCACCCTGCCTTGAAATTTTAGCCTTGTCAGTGGAATTGTGGAAAAGGAAATCAAATCAAATCAAATCGTCCAACTTATAAAAAACTCGATCACTCCCTACTCCCTACTCCCTACTGCTTCCAATCTTCTTCGTTTATCAGAAGACATAATTATTATCACGCAAGGCAAGCCTTTCACCAGTCAATACCAATGAACCAGAAGCCCCAGCTCCCGCCCCATGTACTCATCTTTCCCCTGCCGTTGCAAGGCCCCGTCAACTCCATGTTGAAGTTAGCAGAGCTTCTCTGTCTTGCGGGTCTGCACATCACCTTCGTCGTCACGGAGCACATGCACGGCCGGCTTTTACGTTACGCCAATATCCAATCTAGATTCGAATGTTATCCGGGGTTTCAACTGAAGACCATCCCTGACGGTCTGCCAGAAGATGATCCGCGTTCTCGAGGTAAATTCGCGGTGCTGCTTGATTCTCTCAAGTCCAAAGGCAAGCTAATCTTCAAGGACATGCTGACTTCTGGCTGCCTTAGCCATCAAAAACGCAGGCCCGTCAGCTTTATCATAGCTGATGGATGCTTGGGGTTCACCTGCGATGCTGCAAATGAGGTTGGTATCCCAATTGTTTATGTCCGAACAGTCAGTCCGTGTTGTCTCTGGGTCTGCTTTTGCCTTCCCAGGCTCATTGAAGCCGGAGAGATACCCTTTAACGGTACGTATACCAATCTTTATTTTAAGCTTTCGTCTCATTTTTTTCCTAGTGTTTTGGTTCAATTTATCTGTCACAACTTACAACACACGCCATGGTGTTTGCGAAAAAATTAAGTCTCAATCCCGTACGTATTGTCATATATATCCTCACTCAGAAGTTCGTAGAAGAAAAGTTAGAAAACTGTATGATCAACATAATTTAGTAGGTAATAATTTGACGTACGTTTGTTACTAGTTCAATGTTTAGATTCATAAACCGTGATCGATACATTGGGTAGATTAAAATGAGCTTAAAAAGTAAAAAATAAAAATAGGTTACCTGTGATATACTATAGAGTGAAATTAATGTTAATGTCCTTCAACTTTTTATCGTGCTGCTTTTACTATTTTTCTTTTTCACAACAGGAGAACGCGTGATGAAAAACCTAACACGAAAAGTTTACTATTAATGATTGGTCGAAAAGTTTGTCACAGCTCTTGGCACTATTTTTAAATTCAGATCAGATCGCCCGATTTGATGGATTGAAACGGGAATTGACTAGGCTTCCAATTAGAGTCGGCAAAAAAAGCTTAAAATCCAACAATCCGGCCATTAATTTTAAATGATGGATTGGGTCAATTGAATTATAGGTTTTATTGGGTTAGGTAAAAATAACCTAATTTATTCATTGGACGGATTGGGTTTTTTATTTGGGTATTCAATGCCCAACTTATTTAAAAGTAATTCAAAATAATAAATACAAGATTCAATATACAAATGCCCAACTATTTACATTTGGACATGTGTTAATAATTCATTGATTAATTTGTATTCAAAATTCTCATATATATATTTTCAATCAATTTTTTTAATTTTTATTTAAAAGAAAAATGAAACTTGAAATAAAAACCCATGCTTATTTTACTTTTATAATAGTAGTTAAACTCACTCAATTTCTATAATAATTTATTATGCCTTTTAAGAGTATGTTGTTTTCCTTTCCTTTTTTTTTCTTTTTTTTTTTGGTTGTTCTCAAGTTGCTACTTGCTTTTGTTTGTTAATATTTCATGTACGTAAGATAGAGTTTTAAATTTGTTCTAATTGCATTCTTTTTTAATATTTCGTGATTGCTTTTGTTTGTTAATATTTCGTGTACGTATAATATTGTACAAATTTCTTTTTTAACCTTTTAGCATTATATAATTTTGGATTCTTCAAATTTACAAACAAAAGCTTACTTTGTATCAGCCTATTTTTTCGCTAATTCAAAATAATGCAATTCCGATGTGGTAAAAATGTCAGAATAGTTCATGAATTCTCCTCTCATTTATTTCTTAAAAATTTTGGGATTTTCCTTAATAATTTTTTGAGGAGGAATACCAGTACTTTTTACAAGCATATAATATTTTCTGCTTTATATTACCGCTGTTGTAATTCTAAAAGATTAATATAATCATAGCATCAAGTATGATCCTAGATGATTCTAATTAATCAGGTGATGAATTATCTAACTGTATCAAATCAATAAAAAAATACCTTCTAATATATATTATATGTATATAGATCATGATATTAACTTCGAATCAATATAGTTGACTTGCATATTCTATTTTGTTTTAATAAATTATGGCAACTTGGGCATGGCTAGTCCAACAATTTCATTTCGTCTGAAACAAATAATTTCCCTTTTAATTAATTTCAACAACAGAAATAATTTTCCCTCTTAATTAGTGAGTCCAAGAACCAAAATGTAGTAATGTCTCCAATCATTTAATGGAAGAAAGCAATTTGCATATTATCCTCAGAATGTAGTTATGATGCATGAATCTTTCACAACAGTTTGCAAAATTTCAAGAGTCATGAATCATAATTTTTTTGAGAATATAAGGACTAAAGTACAAAGTTATTTTCTATAATTTCAATATTATTATACAACAAATTATATGTCTCTTACTTACATTTTCAAGTATAATATAATCTAGCATTCAATAATTTAAATACATAAAATATTACAATTTACAATAAAATAGATATGAATAGTAAAAGTGCTAATAAGTTGTGACAAAAAGGCAGATTGCTAGATCTGAAATGAAAAAAAAAAGGAAAAAATGAATCAGCAAAGAGATGAAAAGAAATCAGGGATTGGATGGGAATGGACAAAAATGGAGGACGGTTCCATGTGTGCTTGTGAATGTTTGCGAGAGTCAATAAAGGGCAAAAAAAAAAAAAAGGAAAGAGAGAGAGAGCATTAGATAGAAGAAGAATGGTGATGACTTGAAAAATGAAACAAAACAAAATATTAGAAAAAAATAATAATAAAGGAAGACGTACACAAACTGGAACAGGAAGTCTGGATTGCTTTGGATGCCAAAGAAAGCACGGGAAAGCCACTGGCGGCGAGGAAGAAAAAATGATAGGAAATTCCTTTTTAAATCTAAAATTTTTTTATATTGCATTTTGACCCCAAAATGTTTTGAATAATTAGAACTACGCATAAATTTCTTTTATTATTTTCATTTGCAACTTTAGTTTTTGCATGTTTACATGATTCTTGCTATCATTCTAGTCTTTCTAGATTAATTATCTTATGCGCTGCAGCCCAAGGACTTAGAAGTATTTACATGTACATTCTTAATTTCATTCTAAAAAATATATGGACACACACACACACACACACACATATATATATATATATGTATTTATGACATCATTTTATCCGATTTGATCCTTGAAATCGATCGAGTCAATTCTTGGTTCGCCTCTGAAAACATAGATTCTTGGTTGTAATGTCATGCTATATAGTCTATGGTGACGTGTGTTCTTGACTTTGAGAATGGAAGTGAAACACAAGTCTCATGTACAGGGGATGACTTGGACACACTCATAAAAGGTGTACCGGGGATGGAGAGCTTTCTCCGGCGACGTGACCTGCCGAGTTTTTGCCGTTCTGGTGACCCAGACGACGAAAGCATGCGACTCTATAAAACAGAAGGCCAAGAAAATTCCAGAGCCTATGGCCTCATAGTCAACACGTTCGAGGATTTAGACGGACCCATACTATCCCACATGCGTACCGTCTGTCCCAACATCTACACCATCGGACCGCTCCACGCCCACCATAAAAACAAGCTGGCCGAGCAAGCGGCGTCGCTGCCGCCCACTTCCAATAGCTTATGGTCCGTAGACAGGAGCTGCATGACGTGGCTAGACTCTCAGCCGTCAAAGTCTGTGATCTACGTCAGTTTTGGAAGTATTGCAACATTGACCAAGGGCCAGCTCATGGAGTTCTGGCACGGCCTGGCCAACAGTGGCGTCAGATTCTTGTGGGTAATAAGGCCGGATTCTGTCGCAGGGGAGGATTGGGAGAGTCAGGTTCCGGCGGAGGTACGGGAGGAAACGAGGCAGAGGGGGTACATTGTGAGCTGGGCCCCACAGGAAGAGGTCCTAGCCCATTTTGCTGTCGGTGGGTTTTTGACCCACAATGGGTGGAACTCGACTGTGGAGAGCATACACGCAGGTGTGCCCATGATTTGTTGGCCTTACTTTCTGGACCAGCAAGTGAACAGTCGGTTTGTGAGTGAGGTTTGGAGGCTGGGATTGGACATGAAGGATACCTGTGATAGGGCTACAATCGAAAAAATGGTGAGGGATTTGATGGTGGTGAGGAATGAGGAATTCTCTCGAAGGGCTGAGGAAATGGCCCAATTGGCTAGGACATGCCTGAACGAAGGAGGGTCGTCTTATGGCAACTTGGAGCGTCTGGTAAGGGACATTGAGTCCATGACTCAAGACCGAACAACTTGATTTGTTTTTACCAGGAAATAAAACACAGAGGACTAAGCTGCTTTTCCCAAGACTTGTTATCTTTTTTCTCTACTTTTTAGCAGGAAATAAGATACAGGGACATACTGAGTCTTGTATATGTTGCTTTGAGTCCTTATGGTCCTAATCTTACCTTATCAATAATGGACTTTTGTGCTTTTGATTTGAATGGCTCCATTCACTATTGCATTTGGGTTCATTGTTGCTTGATGGAGAACAAGACCAGCCCACTCGGTTTCTTGAGTTGGGACAGGAATGGGATGGAGGAATGTTAGTATCAATTTCTGAAGGGGGCTGATGGGGTCTCTGATAATTATATCAAACTTGAAGCCGTTCAATTTTTAACAGGCACGCGAGATTTAACTTCGATTACTTGCACGTCCTTTATTCGATCCAGGCAGAAGTTTTAGGAGGAAAGAAAACCCGTCATAGAATTAATATGTGCTCCTACCATAATTAATCCCCTCGGAACAGCCAACCAATCAATCAGCAAAGATGAAAGCATCAACATGTGGTTTCAAGTGTAAAACGTACATTTACGTTTGCTCTTTTGGTAATCAGATTCTTTCAAGTTTAACACGACTTTGAGGTTGACTCAGAAATGTTATGGTACAAGAAATAAGTTGTAGCATTAGTAGCTAATTAATTAAGGAGATTTGATATCCATCAATTGGCGATCGCAAGCAAATTTGTGCGTGGAGTAGGGTGGAAAAGAAGTTATTTGCAGCAGCGCGATGAATTCCGAATTCTTGTTGACTTCACCACCGACTTTATATTCATGCGTATAGATAATTAAAAAAAATAATTTTTTTTTTGTGCTCAATTACTTTAAAATAAAGTAATCAATTCCAATTATTATTGATAGACCAATTCACTTTTGAGCCGAACTACTTTCATTATTCTAAGATTGTTAAGTCAATTAGTACGCTGCCATCCATGTGGTTTCATTTTCTGAAGGCCCAATGTGTACGCAAAAAACATATCAAATTTCAGCTTAATCTTTCAAAGTACCCAAAAGTCTGCCATTTCGCTTTTCTATTTATTTACCCTTTTTTTTTTTTGTTTTTTCTGATCCCGTCTCAACTAAGTATTGTTTTTTTTTAAAATAACACTCCCACTACTATTGATCTCGGAGGTGTCTCTAATTATGAACGAAAAGGAAAAAAAAAGGGGAATTTTTAATATACTTTTGTAATTCTCTTCCCTAAAATATGCAGCTGTTGCTACGTCCCATGATTGCAATAATAAACCATTATAGATTGGTAAATTGCATGATTACGGGCATGCACGCTGATGGAGGGAAATCATCAATATGAACATGGATGCCTGCCTTGATTACGTATTTAATCTAATTGTGTCGATGCCTTTGGCGGGTTGACGTTTAATTAATGAATTCACCCGGAAGAAAATCATCAGTCAGAGTAACAATTTAATTACTAGCAATTTAAGCTTCCACTGCCTAATGGCAACAACAGAGCAAGAACCAATCCATTTTATATAAATGCTGCTGCGTGCAACTTCTCCTTGAGACAACACAGAAGTCGTAAAGATGCTTTGCAACACATGGGAGCAGAAGTTGATTCAACCAACGTACTATTCTTGTAGCGAATATGGACTAATCATGCTTTTGTCAGAATACACATAAAATAATAATGGTAGCAGCATAAATGTTTGAGTATTAACAAAGCATTTGGTGTGTGTGTGTGTGTGTGTTTACTGCTTTAAAAAGGAAAAAAGAAAAAAAGCTGGAATACGTTTTGTTCCTGTGTTAATTTAATTTTGGACTGACGTACGTGTTGGCAACACCGAATGGCAATTGTAGCGTTCATGTGAAGTCATGTTACAGAAGAACTACTGCTGCCACTACCAATTATTTTTCTTTCTAATTTGGGTTTCCATTATTTGACATTGAGATTGTGTGTGTCGGAAGTGAAGGGCAGGATGATTAGTCTTTTGCATAATTGATTGACTGACTCCTCTTTTACCAAAGGAATCTGGCTTTATCCTGAAGAAGCGCGGGGCTTCCCCGGACCGAGCTGAACTGACGAGCTCGGGGTGTCGATGGGAGAGCTGATCCAAGACCTGCAAAACAAGTAAAAGTGATCTCACGGTGGGGGGGCCCGAGGGTTGTCCCCGAGGGCGCTCCGACGGCCAAGTTAGTACTCCGGTGGGTAAGGTTCACGGGAAGTAGCAATGGTTCAGGATAAATTGCCAATAGTGAGCGTACCTTGTACAGTGGATGTGTGTTATTATTTATACCTGGAAGGGAGTCCGACCTCCGCACGACGCGGGACTTGCCCAGTATAGATAGTATCCCGCACTCAGGGGGATTACTCCCGACCTCTTCGGGACGGACCTTCGCCTCCCCTGGGAGCCCTAGTCGGTGCGGCCCAGGGCTGCTGCCAGGGGTCTGGGGGCCAAGGCCCAGCTCGGTTCTTCCTGGGCTGCCGCGTGTCCGAGCCCAGAACGGGGCCTCTGCACTAACCCCCTAGATTAGGTAGGACTGTCAGACAGACCTAATCTATCTTCGCCACGTGGGAGGCCAGAACCGCGCACTACCCTGCCGAGGTCACCTCTGGTACAGTGCTGTCACAGGGACGCTGCGCCCACGTCCTTTCAGCTGTCCCGCCTCTTCGGTTTTCGTGCCCGCATTAAATGCGTTCACATGAGGGTCGGTTCAAATTCACGCAACCGTTCTCCCTCCGCTCTTCCCCCTATAAATAGGGGATGCCAAATACTCATCTGTCCCATTTGCCATTTCCGCTTCTTCTTGTGCATTTCAAGTTATCACTCTCCCTGTGCACCCACATTTCCATTTTCCAGCAACCTCCGGCGTCCTGTGCCCAGATTCCGGCGAGCCTTCAATCCTTCTTCTGCCGTCATCAGTAAGTCCTTTTTGCGATTCATCTTCCCTCTTCGCGGTGTCTCTTTTGCCCTCTGCTACCCCCCACTTTTTATGTCGGATCATTCCTCCTCCTCTGTTGCTGTAGTATCAGTCCGCCGCAGAGCTCCCCGAGTTATCGTTCTTTCCTCGCCTTCACCCTCATCTTCGTCACCATCTTCTCCTCCCCCTCTTTCCCCTTCTTCTGCTTCTAGTCCCAGCTTCCACACCTCTGACCTGCCCGAGCCTACTGACATCATGAGCTCTCCTTCACCCCAGTCTCCTTCATCCCATCCTTTTTCTGCCCGCGCTCTAGAGGAAACGGCTGAGCTCGACGCCTACCTTGAGCAAGAGGCCGCAACCACCTCCTCTCCCCAGTCCCCCCATGACTCCCCTGGCGGGGCCCAGGGCGGAGCTGGGGAGGACAGGGATCCCTCTGAGGGGACCCCTACCTCGGAGCAGGGGGAGGATCCCGAATTCTCCTATGGTTACCCAAACCTACAGGAGGCCACCCTGTCGCCCCAGGACGTGGCCGAGCTGGCCGAGTCGTACTCCATCCCCCCGGCCTTCGAGCCGAGGGCGGCCGGGCCCGACGACCGAGCCTGCCGACCTCCCCCAGGCTTCGTGGCTATCTACAGGGAGCAGCTCATCGCAGGGCTCCGTCTCCCCATTCATCCAGCTCTGACCAATATTCTGACCTACTGGGGGCTCAGAATCACCCAACTTCACCCTACCTCCATCAGGATCATCACCGGATTCCTGATTTACTGCCTTCTCTGCGACATCCCCTACTCTCTCTCCCTTTTCCGAGCCGCCTTCATTCTTAAGTCTTCCCTCCCGGGGTGGTACTACTTCTCCCGTCGGGGCCCCCAGACCAATGGAGGGAAAGGGGCCCAGGAGTTGTTCTTCGGCCTCCCCTCCTCCGTTAAGGATTGGAAGGAGGATTTCTTCTTTGTCCGATCCACACATTTTCCTCCCAATGTGTGGAAGGTTGGGGGGGTCAAGGCCGACCCCTACCCGAAGGACCTGGACTACGAGACCCTCAGCCCGTTGTTGGGCTCCAAGGTGAAGCTCGATGTTACCAGGATCTCTTCCGAGCAGATCTCCGCAGCAGGGCTGTTGGGGACGTTGTCCGGATCCTCTGGGGAAGTGGCGACCCCCCAACCCAAACTCGACACCTGTAACGCTGGCTCCGTCCCTGTCTTTATTCATAGCGTATAGATTTTCCCTTTTTTGCCTTTTACTGTCTTTCGTTCGGCTGACCTGGTGTTCATTTCAGTGAGGAAGCTCTCCCAACTGCTGGGCGCACCCCTCGAGGAGGTCACTCCCGACCCCCAGCCCGGGGCTGCTCGGGGGGCCCCGGGTGGGGCTTCCACCCCGGGGGGCGGCTCAGCCCCCCAGAAGGAGACATCGCAACCATCCCCCTCCAAGCAGGCCGCCAGCAAAAAGAAGGCGGCCGGACAGAAGAGGGGCAGAGGGGACGAGCCCTCTCAGGCTGGGCAGAAGAAGCTCGCCCTGGTCTCCGCACAGCCTCCTGTTGCGCGGGTCTCCGGGGGACCAGTCCACCTGGGCGTGGGCTCTGCCGAGGAGCAGGTCCAGGAGTCGACTCCCCCGAGCTTGTGGCACTTCCGCCACATAGCTCCCCTGAAGCCGGGCCAAGCCCCCACGATGCATGACCCCCGCCACTTCTGCCCGTCCTGGAAACTCTCCATCAACGACCGAGCCCAGTTCCCCGAGGTGGCTCGCGAGCTGATGGTGGGCTCGGTCCTTCCCAGGGACAAGAAGTGGATGGAGCTGGCCAGCCCCCCCGAGCTCTTGGACGCGTATTATACCGCCCAGGCCCAAGTAAGTATCACCCAGGGGTTAATTTCACCCCCGTGCCTGGGTTAAGTGATGTGGCATGCTGACCTGCTTTCTCTCTTTTCCAGTCCAACGCTGCCGGTGCCGCCCTGGCCACCCGCTTCTCTGAGCTGTCTCCCGATCTGGAGAAGTTGCGGAAGAAGAACCTGGAGGCGGAGAGGAAGCTTTCCCAGGCCCTCCAGGAGGCCAGCTCCCTCAAGGCCAAATTAGACAAGGCCGAGAAGGAGCTGGACGCCGCCCAGGTCCAGCTCGCCTCCACCAGGTCGGAGCTCGACCAGGAGAGGGCTGGTGTGGCCAGGCTGAAGGAGGAGCATGCCGTGGAGCTCTCCGGCACCGTCAGCCGAGAGCGGAAGAAGGCTGTTCGGGAGTTCATCTCCTCCGATCAGTTCGAGATGGACATCGCCCTCCTCAACCAGCCCATCCTCCAGGTTGGCTCTACGCGGGCCCTGACCCAGGTGCAGGGCCTCAACCTACCCGGCTTCGACGTGGCGGACTTCAAGGACTACGATCCTGCGGCCGAGGATAGGCTGGACTGGCTCTTTGATGGGTACCGGAAGGGGCATGCCCTGAAGAGCCTGGTCCGCCGAACCGACGTAGGAGCAGACCTAGAGGAGGTTCCCTTGGAGGAGGACGGGTCTCCAGGCAGAGCTGCCGGGAAAGAGCCGGTGGCCTAGGGCGGTAGCCACTCCAGAAACCCTTTCTGTCTTTTTGTACGGATGTGACCATGCTCCAGTTGAAAATGCTCTTGGAGGTCCATCCAGGACGGAAGGGGTTTCCTGCTTCCGGGCTCCTGAATAGCCTTCACCATACGCCTCTCAACATGCTTAAGGTGTACTTTCAGCTTCCACCCCGGTCGGGACACCAGCAGGCAGAACAGACATCAAAGGAGATTACCAGCTCGGAAATTTTACGGTAGATAGTCAGGGCGCTTTGTAATAGATAGGCAGCTCGGAAGCTTTGTAATAGATAGGCTTGCAATGTATACACAAGATTTCCCAGGATTATTTCCTTCTTTCCTCGCCCACTCGCAATGCTATGTGCCGACCTCCGGGGTCGAACACCTCACACCTCACCCCTTGGGGCTGAGTGCTTTAAATGTTAAGCGCGTCCTTGCCGACCTCCCAGGTCACTTCACTCCTCATTAAGCGCGTTCGAGCCGACCTCCCACTTCACTCCTCATTAAGCGCGTTCGAGCCGACCTCCCAGGTCGAACACTTCACTCCTCATTAAGACCGACCTCCTGGGTCGAACACTTCACACCTCATTAAGCGCGTTCGTGCCGACCTCTTGGGTCGAACACTTCACGCTTCATTAAGCGCGTTCGTGCCGACCTCCTGGGTCGAACACTTCACACGCGTTCACCTCCTGGGTCGAACACTTCACCCTTCATTAAGCGCGTTCTCGTGGGTCGAACACTTCACACTTCATTAAGCGCGTTCGTGCCGACCTCCTGGGTCGAACACTTCACACTTCATTAAGCGCGTTCGTGCCGACCTCCTGGGTCGAACACTTCACACTTCATTAAGCGCGTTCGTGCCGACCTCCTGGGTCGAACACTTCACACACTTCACCTCCGAACACTTCACACTTCATCCACTACCCCTAGCCCCCCACTAGGACGTTGAGCGAGGGAATGCTGAATGTGCTAGTGTAAGGTGCAGGTTTGAAAATTGTAAAATGAAACAAGTACAAGTGAAAATTAAAACGAGCTGTAATTTGAATGGAAAAACAAAAATTCAGATTCCAGAGTACAGGCCATTGAACATCCTGGTTTAACCTACGCCACAAACAACCGCAAATTGGAGAAGTGCCAAGTCCGGGGTACTTCAGATCCATCCATCTTAGCGAGCTTGCAATAGCCAGCTTGGCTCGCCTCAAGGACCTTGTAGGGGCCCTCCCACTTTGGGTCGAGCTTGTTGGAGCCGTGTACTCGGCTTATCGAGTTCCTCCTCAGGACGAGGTCTCCTGGCTGGTATTGTATAGTCTTTACTTTGGCGTTGTGATAGCGAGCGAGCTGGCTTTTGTACTTAGCCATTCGGATAGCCGCTTCCTCCCGCCTGACTTCGAGCATGTCCAAGTTGTACCTAAGCTCTTCCTCGTTGGGTGTTGCCACGAAGTTCTGCGTTCTGGGTGAGGGAAGACCAACCTCTGCGGGCACCACAGCCTCTGCTCCGTATGTTAGGGAGAACGGGGTCTCGTGAGTAGCCGTCCTGGGCGTAGTGCGGTAAGCCCAGAGGACACTGGGGAGCTCATCCAGCCAGCTTGATTGGGCGGACTCCAGTCTAGTCTTCAACCCTTGCAGGACAGTTCGGTTAGCGTTCTCCACCTGGCCATTGGCCTGGGGGTGACCAACCGACGTGAAGTGCTGGATGATTCCGAGCTCGGCGCACCAGCTCCGGAAAGGGTTCTCGGCAAACTGGCGGCCGTTGTCAGATATCAGGACATGCGGAATCCCAAACCGGCAAACTATGTTCTTCCAAAAGAATTTCTGGATCGCCTTCCCCGAGATAGAGACCAGGGGCTCCGCTTCCACCCACTTCGTGAAGTAGTCTATGGCTACCACGAGGTGCTCATATCTTCCCGGGGCTCGGGGAAAGGGACCTAGGAGGTCTATCCCCCATTGGGCGAAGGGCCAAGGACTGTGGATGGGGACCATCTCCCGAGCTGGCTGATGGCGCAGCGAAGCGTGCACCTGGCAGGCTCGGCATTTCTGGACCAGATCCGCTGCGTCTTGGAAGACGGAGGGCCAATAGTAGCCCAGAAGGAGGCACTTCTTAGCCAGCATTCGGGACCCCACATGGGCCGCACATATTCCTTCGTGGACTTCGCGCAGGACGTAATCACCTTCTTCGGGTGTGACGCACTTTAGCCAGGGGGACAGGTACGACCTCCTATAGAGGGTTCCCCCGGCGTAGGCGTACTTGGCAGCTCGGAGCTGGATGCGTCGGGCCTCGGCTTTGTTTTCGGGGAGGTCACCCGAGCTGAGGAAATCCACGAGGGGCGTCATCCAGGTGGCCGAGCTGTCTATGGCCAGGACCTGGACCTGATCGATACTTTTCTGCTTTAGCACCTCCACCAATACCTCCTTGCTGAGGTGGGCAAATGAGGAGGACGCCAACTTTGAAAGGGCGTCTGCCCGCTTGTTCTGGGACCTTGGCACCCGCTCGATTTCGAACGTTTCGAACAAAGCCACCGCTTCTCGTACTTTGGCCAGGTACTTCTTCATAACCTCGTCCTTGGCTTCGTACTCCCCAAGGACTTGGAGGACGACGAGCTGTGAGTCGCTCCTGACCTGGATCGCGGTTATCCCCATCTGGTGGGCTATCCGCAATCCTGTGAGCAGGGCCTCGTACTCGGCCTCGTTGTTGGACGCGGGGAAGTCCAATCGGAGGGCGTAGGTCAGTTCTTCCCCGGTAGGTGAAATGAGTAGCAGACCCGCCCCGCTTCCTTCCTTGCTGGAGGCCCCGTCCACGAACAACACCCAGGGCTCCTTCGGCAACCGCTCCTCGTGTTGGGGACTTAGCTCGGTTAGATTCAAGCTAGCCCCCTCGGCAAGGAAATCCGCTAAGGCTTGGGCCTTGATGGCTTTGCGGGGTTGATAGCCGATGTCGTGCTCGGCTAGCTCGACAGCCCATTTGGTCATTCTGCCCGAGACCTCGGGCTTGGTGAGTATCTGACGCAAGGGCTGGTCGGTCAGGACTACAATGCCGTGAGCCTGAAAGTAAGGGCGGAGCTTGCGTGCCGCATGTACCAAGGCAAGGACCAACTTCTCGGCTGGCGAGTATCGTGTCTCTGGCCCCTGTAGAGCTCGGCTCACGTAATACACCGGCCTCTGAGCCCCCTCATCCTCCCGCACCAGGACCGCGCTGACGGCCTCGTTGCAGGCGGATAGGTATAGGAATAAGGTCTCCCCCGGCCCTGGGGCTGTCAGAGATGGTAGCTCGGCCAAGTAGGTTTTTAGGTCGATGAAGGCCTTCTGGCACTCCTCAGTCCAGTGGAAGTCCTTCGGCGCTTTCAGTACTCGGAAGAAGGGCAGCCCCCGGACCGCGGATCGCGAGAGAAACCTATTCAGGGCGGCCATCCTTCCTGTTAGCCGTTGGACCTCCTTCACGCTCCTCGGAGGGGCCATGTCCATGATGGCCTGGAGTTTATCCGGGTTGGCCCGGATTCCGTCTCGGGACACCAGGAAACCGAGGAACCTTCCCGATCTGACCCCAAAAGTGCACTTCTTCGGATTTAGGCGCATCCGGCTCTTCAGTAGGATGTCTAGGACCTCCCGCAGGTCGGGTATGAGGCGCTGGTCAGTTCGACTTTTGACGATCATGTCGTCCACGTAAACCTCCATGCTCCTGCCGACCTGGTTTTGGAATAGCTTGTTCACCAGGCGCTGGTAAGTTGCTCCCGCGTTCTTCAATCCGAAGGGCATGGTCCTGTAGCAGTAGGTTCCCTCCTCGGTGATGAAGGAGGTCTTGTCCCGGTCCTCCTCGGCCATCTCTATCTGGTGATATCCCTTAAATGCATCCAGAAAGCATAAAACGTCAAAGCCCACAGTAGAGTCTACTAACCTGTCAATCCGTGGTAGGGGAAAGCAGTCTTTTGGGCAGGCTTTGTTAAGGTCTGTGAAGTCTACACACATCCTCCAGGTCAGGTCCTCCTTCTTGACCAGGACGGGGTTGGCCAGCCAGGTTGGGTAGTAGACCTCCAGGATGATCTTGGACTCCAACAACTTGCCGACCTCCTGCCTGATCACCTCATTTCTCTCGGGGGCGAAACTCCTCTTCTTTTGCTTTACTGGCTTGAAGTGAGGGTCCACGTCGAGGTGATGGACGGCCAGGTCCGTAGGGATCCCGGGCATGTCATCCACCGTCCACGCGAAGACCTGGGAGTACTCCCTCAATAAGGCCTTCAAGCCTTCCTTCTCGATCGTTGGCAGCAGTGCCCCGATGCGGATGACCTGGTCGGGACGTTCCTTCCTCAGGGGGAACTCCTCGATCTCATCCTGGGTGCCCAGCTGTTGGGCCTCATCCCCTGGGATGTAGGGCTCCAAACAGGTTGTCTGGGCGACCACCTTCTCCTGCCCCCGGAGAGTGGCCAGGTAGCAAGCCCTGGCTACCTCTGGGTCGCCGTGCACCTCGGCTATCCCCCCGGGAGTGGGGAACTTGACGCTGAGGTGAAAGGTAGAGGGAATAGCCCGGAGGGCGTTCAAAGCAGGTCTCCCCAGGAACACATTGTACGGGGACGACTGCTTGACCACCACGAAGTTAACGGGAACGGTCCGACACTTGGGGGCCTGACCTACGGTGACCATCAGGGTGATCATCCCTTCCGGGCTGATGGGTGGTCCGGTGAAGCCCACCAGAGGTGTCCGGACCGGGGTGAGCTGGTCATCCCTTAATCCGAGCTCCTTGAACACCCTGTAGAACATGATGTCGACCGCACTACCCTGGTCGACGTATACCTTCTTCACCCGATAGTTGTTGGTGACAATGTCTATCACGATGGCCTCATGGTTCCCAGAAGCTAGGGGGACCGCATCCCTTGGCCCGAAGGTGATCTCCTCGTCCATGCGCAAGCGCTTCAAGGAATCGTCGCCTTCGGGGGGTGGTCGCTTGTTCTTCCGAGCTGCGTGGCTGTCCCCCCCTGTGGGACCTCCGGCAATGGTGTTTATCACACCCGCCAGGTTCTGGGTGTCCGGGTCGGGAGAGTGTCCCCGAGGAGCGTCCCGCCGCTCTGAGCGGTCCCGACGCCGTCCCTCGTGCCTGTCCCCGTGGTGGTTGCGCCCGGGCTCCTGGCCTGGTCGGCGCACGAACCGCCCTAGAAGGCCTCGCTGGATCAGGTCCTCTATCTCCTTACGCAGGGCCCAGCATCCCTCCGTGTCGTGTCCCACGTCGCGGTGAAAGGCGCAGTACCTGTCCTGGTTCCTTTTGTTTCGGGGCGTCCCCATTTTTGGCGGCCGATCCCCTAGTCCTTCCGCCTCCATAACGGCCAAGATCTGAGCTCTGGGTCGTGTTAGAGGGGTGTAGGTCTTATCGGGGGGTGGCAGCAGAGCAGGGGCCTTCTCCTTCGAGAGCCGGTCGAAGACGTTTTTCTTGGACGGGGCGTCCTTGTTCTCGGGGAGGTTTGTCCGACCTCTCCGATCCCCAAGCTCCCGATCAGACTCCTTCTTCAGACGGCCTGCCTCCTCCGCATTAGCAGCCTCGTGCGCCCTGCGAAGGAGCTCTTCCAGGTGCGCGGGAGGCTTCTTGGCCAGGTCGTAGAAAAACTCTTCTACCCTGAGTCCGTTCGTGAAGGCAGCCATCACCACTTTCTCATCCCTGTCTCTGACCTGCAAGCTCTCCGCATTGAAGCGGGTCATGAAGTTCTTCAGCGACTCGTCGGGCCGTTGCCTGATGGACATCAGGTGGGTTGCGTTCCTCGCGTATACCTTCGAGGAGACGAACTGGGCTGCAAACTGCCGGGCCAGCTCGGGAAAGCTCCGTATAGATCCCGGTTTCAGTCCCTGGAACCAGAGCCGCGCCTTCCCCTTTAGGAACATAGGGAAGGTCTTACAGCGAACCTCATCCGCGGCGGTTTGCAAGCGCATATGCGTCAGGAATACCGAGAGGTGGTCTTCCGGGTCTGTAGAGGCATCGTACATCTCGATGCTCGGAATCTTGAACCTCCGGGGTAGGGGGTAGTCCTCTATCTCCCGGGTAAAGGGCGAGGTTGCATAGTTGTCTTCGTACGGCCGGGGCCTCAAGATCTGCTCGAGCTCATCCCGAGCAGGGTCCAGATAAAGGGGGTCGCGGGGCCGGCTCTTGACAGACCGAGCAGGGGAACGCTCGAACCCATTCCGTGTGGGTTTCCTCGGAGAGGGGTCTCTGAGGTGACTCCTCGCGGACCTGTCGCGGGAATACCTCTCGCTGTCCCCGACCACCGAGGCTCGGGGGCGGGGAGGAGTCCGGGGTCGCTTCCTCCTAGGGGGCTGGTCTCGCGACTCATCCTCCGAAGGATCAGGGGGTAATTCCTTCTCCTTCCCCTTGGCCTTGGAGGTCTGTGCACCCCCAGCCCCCTCTCCTTCTTTCGCCTGTCGAATTATATCCTCCAGCATGGGGAGATTCTCCGTCACAAACTGGAAGATCTGCTGCCTCCGTTCCCCTGAAAGGGCTGAGCCACCGGCCCCCTGGGATGCACCAGCCTCTTTCCGCTGGGACCCCCCACCGCCCCCAGGGCCGGTGCTCTCTGCCGTACGCTTGGATCGCGTCCGGGCCATCAACACAATCTTACTTACCTTACGGTTCCCACAGACGGCGCCAACTGAAGAAGCGCGGGGCTTCCCCGGACCGAGCTGAACTGACGAGCTCGGGGTGTCGATGGGAGAGCTGATCCAAGACCTGCAAAACAAGTAAAAGTGATCTCACGGTGGGGGGGCCCGAGGGTTGTCCCCGAGGGCGCTCCGACGGCCAAGTTAGTACTCCGGTGGGTAAGGTTCACGGGAAGTAGCAATGGTCCAGGATAAATTGCCAATAGTGAGCGTACCTTGTACAGTGGATGTGTGTTATTATTTATACCTGGAAGGGAGTCCGACCTCCGCACGACGCGGGACTTGCCCAGTATAGATAGTATCCCGCACTCAGGGGGATTACTCCCGACCTCTTCGGGACGGACCTTCGCCTCCCCTGGGAGCCCTAGTCGGTGCGGCCCAGGGCTGCTGCCAGGGGTCTGGGGGCCAAGGCCCAGATCGGTTCTTCCTGGGCTGCCGCGTGTCCGAGCCCAGAACGGGGCCTCTGCAGCTCCCTGGTTAGTTCTTTCTCTGGACATGTAACCGTGCAGGTAACTGCAACTACTACTACTTTCAACTACGATTTTTACTTTAATAATAACTAATATTCAATATTTAGATGCATTAACTATTTTTAAACAAATTTGAAATATTGAGAAGCTTCGTCAAATTTGGAACTAGATTATGCGATGTTTTCCTTCTTTTTTTTTTTTTTTTTTTGTAATTTCTCTCCCTTCTAAGTTCTATTATTTCGCCAATTGTGTTGACAATTTGGTGACTTTTACTAAAACTATGGGTGTGCTTTAATAAGTAATATTACAAAACAATATTAATTGGTTGTGTTTGGATTGCATTTTTCATGATTTTTCTTGGAAAAATTACTGTAGCGATTTGATGTATGTGAGGGAAAAATGTAATAGGGAAATGTGATCACGGAAAACGATATAATTTTCCGAAGAAAAATCCCAATCCAAACAAATGACTTGAGCAGTGAGTTGAAATTGGGTTGTGAAATACGATTGTTGCTTGATTTGTATCCAAGAATCCCCCCCCCACCCCCACAGTTTTTCAAAAACAAAAAAAAAGGGAAAAAGAGAATGACCCCACAAAATTGCTTTTGTAAAATAGCAGCACGATTAACTCTTTTCCACGTGTGTAGCTCTATTTGGAATTCCTTCGAAAGAGCTCAGTTCTTTAGCTCATAATAGCTAATGATAAAATAAAAAAAAAAAAAAATTCTTTGGGAGAATGGGGCCTTCGGGAGAAGAGAATAAAGTAATACGATGTATGTAAAGCATAAAAGTAAATAAAGAATTATTCGAATAATTAAAAAATATGTTCATAGCAAATTCAAATTTGATGGTTCATGAACCCTTGTTTAAATTGTATCGAATCTCTTAGAAAAATTTTTAGGTTTTCTGAATATGTTTTCTTAACACATTTCTTGTCAACGGATGTATCTCATTTGCATCGCCACGTCCATATAGGATTCCAAAAATACAACATATATTAACAAAGAAAAATATCTCCTTCCTTTGTCTTCTCTTTTACTACTTGACTTGAGTTCATCATCGCAACGGTCTGTCACTGTTACGAGCATAATTCTTACAGCAATTTGAATTTTGTTGTAATCATTTAAAATTTGAAGATATATAAACAAATCCGAGGATTGACCAAGTCAAAGAGGCCAGCGGTGAAAGCACCCAGCACTGCTGCACCAGATCACAACCACAACAACCGAAAATCCCACCTCCCCCCCTCCTCCCAAAAACTCCCCCCACTTCCCACTTTACTCGCTTTGAAATGTGAAAAAAGAACCGGGAAAAAATTATTAAAAAAAAAAAAAAACCGCCCACACACACAGAGGACCCTCTCAACTTCCAAGAGCGGGAGTGGGTCTGGAAACCGTTTCAAAAGACAAAATTCACACACAGAGCCTAGACTCATGTCTGATACAGTACAGCTTTAATGGGCCCCCACTCAATTTAATTCGGGGGCCCCAGTACGGATTCAACCTCCACGTCTTTTTCCATTTCCTTTTTCCGCCACCTTCCTCCATCTCGTTCGTTCTGTTCGATCCCCTCTCCTTCACGCCGAAGCTACCCCTTCAATAAATTTCATGTTACCATCTCATACAGTGATGGTGACCTCCACCCTTTTTCATGTCTTTTTTCTAATAAAAAATTGAACCACTCTGGCAAAGATGGGCTTTACCAGCAAGTATTAATTACATCAAGAGTCTTGAATCTCTTTCCGACTTTCTTTATTATTATTATATATAATGTAATGTAATATATTACCTGAAATAATGAGTTAACAATTTGCATTTTTTGCCTTCTTTTCTGTCATATGAATAAGAAAGCAATTTATCCTTTGGTTTCAACAAGAAGTTACGTCTATTGAGTAGACCACTAGACAGGGTTCATACAAAGCCAGCGATATTTATATATTATACTCAGTACGTACGCACCACTTGCAAGCCATAGCTGTTGTTGGAAGAGCAAAATTTTGCTGCAAAAAGTTTGGAAGGAGAGAAACACTTGCCATGATTTCTTATTAGTAGAAGATCACGAATGAGTAGCAGAGTATAATATAAGAACATGAAGGGAGAGGGGCTACTTCTACGGATAGCAAACCTCCAAATACACACTCGGACGAAAAGACAAAAACACTTTTCCAACCCCAAGGTTACTTCCTACTGACTGCCCGTTCATTCATTTTCTACCCCTTTCATTATTGCAAAAGCAAAAAAACCACCCTCCTCTTTCATTCTTCCACCGTAAAATTTCCCTATACTAGCACAAAAACAAAAAAAAAAAGACGCATTCCTTATTTTTTCCAAGCTACTACTAGTATATAATCTTCTTTTACCTAAAATACATATATATATATATATGGTAATTCTTCAAATAAATTAAAACCATAACTTCTTCTTCTTCTTCTTCCTCCTCCTCCTCCTTTCGGCTTGAATCAAATGTTTTCCTCCTTCGCTACTACTCCTGACTGCTATTTTATTATAATATCCTAAGCTCTCTAAAACTTTCCTCATTTGCTGCAACAAAAAAGCACATCCATTTCAGTACGTCCATTCCTGGGGCAGGCATATTTCATGATGGCTAATCGATCCTTCCGGGCATAGACTTCTCTGCCTCTGTTGGGCCAACAACGCATTTCTCCGGGCCATCAATGCATCTAACAAACAGAGCCATTGAAACTCCCATTATTAGCACCGACCGCCAATGCACTTAATCGTGTCTCTATAGATGGATGTTAAAACATAAATTAATACGTACCAAAATCTCCCATGAAGCCGGCGCTGTTCCGAGATGATGACTTTGGCTGAACGATTTCATTTATGTCATCCAAGTTCTTGTTTGAAATCGGCGCCACCTTGTTCGGAACCCAGGCACAGCAACTACCTGTGCAAAACAAATTGTTACAAATTAATAAAAAAGTTAGCAAGCCAGGAAAAGGTGTTGTATACATACTACTACTACTACTACTAGGTTTTCAAAGGTTTAATTGAGTGGGTAACGATCTGCGGATTAAAGAAGAGGCATTAATGAATGCTGGCCGAGTCGGCAACACAACGATGTGCCAGAGCAGGCAGATCACTTTTAGATCTGATGAAGGGTTTCAGTCAAAAGAAACATTGAAGTATTCTATTAGGATTACTGATCCATCCAACTCGATCACACCCCACATCCGGTCATAAAACGACATACTTTTTTAAAAGTGTAAAAAAAAAATAACCTTCGGCTTTTTTCCCCCATGGCTATGCTATTTTCCCTCCTCTGCAGGGGTCTGTGTACGAACTGGGAGATGAACCCCCCCCCCAACTTAGGCACCCGCACCACCCACTGGCTATTCTGAGAATCCAGAGCGAGCTCGGCTTGAAACTCAAAAAAATGCTACACATTTAAATCAGACTTGACAGTTACACTGGGACCATCCCGATTTAGACTCCACTAGTCCCCACCCACCCCCAACTGACGCCTAATTCCTCCATTTGCCACTTACCATAATACTTACTGATTAAAATAAACACACCGTTTCATATTCCTAGCCAAATCTAATCCCATCCGCATTAACGGGCCAATAAATTCCTCCATGTGAACTGTAGAAGGCGACACAAAACGACAAGATCCAAAAACAACACGAAAGAAAATCCAGCTAGCCAAGTAACTAACGCAAAATGGTTGGAGCCAAGCAAGTTCAGGCACAGAAAAGGTAGAGCCTCGGAGGTGTAAATTACCCGGCTTCTTCCGAGCATCAGATGCTTTGAAGCTACTAGCACAATTGCTATCGTATCTGCGAGGCAAAAATACTCCGGTCCCAGAACGCTCCTTTTTCAAACCACCACCACCACCACAGCTGACCCCACCACCAGATCCATAACTGAATCCATACCCATATCCGCAGCCGGAGTAAATGCCTCCTCCCACCTTCATTCCCAACTCCCCCACATATTGCCGATTTCTTTGATGCTGACTAGGCCATCCACATGGAGCTTGACCCACACCCGCACCCATTGCATTCCCATAACCCATCCCACCACCAATCCTTCCACCCAAGTTCTGCAAAACCTCCCGGGAGTCGTAACTCCACCCATTTTTCGCATGCCTGCTCCATATCCCGCCCGCGTCTTGCTTCACCTGCCCCAAGAAAAGAACAACAGAAATTAGTTTCTAGCTAAATCAAATGCTAAATCTTTAATCGGTATAAAACGAAAAGGTCTCAAATTGGAAACGGGCGATGATAATGCTTACCTGGTTGTGGTAAACGGTAGAAGGGGAGAAGTTTGTGGGCGGCGGAGGTGTGGGGAGGCGTCTGGGTGGGCCAAGAAGGCCTGGATTTCTGGTGGGTCCGTCTCCGCTACCGTTCATCTTAAGCCTTTCAACTTGACCTGCAGCTTGGTAAATCAGATCCCACGCGTCGTCGTTGACCCCCAGAGGCGTAGTTGGAGGGGAGGAGACTTGAGACGGTCCATTTGGGCTTCCGTTGCTGGACATGGTGCTCCGACCAGACCAACTCCCTACCTGGGTCAGCGTTGATTGAGGTGAGCCGGACAGTACCCAAGCCTTCTGCAAAACCAAAATTAAAAAAAAAGAAAAAAAAAAGAAAAAATACAACACAGGACCGAGAAATCAGAACATGAACAAACCTAAATCACTTTTTAAGCCCAAGTGAAGGAAAAGAAAAAAAAATAAACAAATACCTCATGATTTTTCTGCGCAGGGGTGATTTTGTGGGCTTCGTGGAGAGCTAACTGGCGAGTTAACTCAGTAAGCAGCAAGTCATCCTCGTCGCTCTCGGTTTCGGTGGAGCCAACAACAGATTCAACAGGGGAGCTGAGAACAGAGGACCCATAATCGTAGGGAAACTCAGACGGAAAACAGAGTCCAACGGACTTAACACGGTTTTCTTTGTTGTCCATGAGGATATCTTCGTCCGTAAGGAACTCAGAAGGCAGCCAAAACTCTGCTTCGTCAGGCTTATCAGACATATCTTCTTTTTTTTCTCTTTAAAAGGTACAGAGACAATAAAGAGTTGAGAAAGGAGAGTATTATCCTTCGTGGGATGGTAATGATGCAAAAGGAGTGAGGAATTGTTGCTGATTCAAGAAGTTATAATAATGAGTTGGGGAACAAGTAGTGAGTACAGATTATGCTGGGAAATGGAGGCGGACGAAGAGGAAATAGAGAGTGGGGGGACCCGGAGAGAAAGCCAAAGGTGGGGAAAAGGAAGAATGTTGTGAAGAAGGGGAGGACAGAGGGAAGGAGGTGAGGTCGCCTTTTATTATTAGGGTTTCGGGAAGATTTTTGAGACAAAACTCAAGAAACCCCGGTTCAAAAATCAAATAATTTTGAATTTTGTATCTTTTGAGTGTTACTCCACTATTTATTTTATTTTGTAGGAGGTTGTGTGCTTGTTTATTTCATTTATTTTTTTGAGACATACCGAATACCCTAGCCCCCAAAAAAAATACCGAATACCAATTATTTTGTTTCCCACTTTTGTTACTTTTCACTTTATGCCCTTAAAAAAAATCTTTTATATACTACAGCACCTTAAATTCCATATCCATCCTAACTTGGCCGGGCACTTGAATTTATTCTTTGGGATTGGGTATTATTATCAAGACACGCACAAGTCGGCCGGATAAAAATCATATAACTATAGAGAGTGTTTGGATATTCAAATTATCTCAAATAATATTTTGCTTGCATCATAAATATATTTCCCAACCTACCTTTTTATATTTCCAATCACTTTTTTATCTCACATACATTAAATCACAAAAAGTGCTACAGTAATTATTCCAAATAATATTTCAAATAATACACTATCCAAACAAACCAATATTGGTTTAGGGTTTAGGGTTGGAAGGGTACCGACACTCTCAGCGTGTCTTGATAGAAGATTTGAAAAGTTTCAGAATATTTTGTCATGTAATATTCGTAAGATATGAAAAGAAAAAACAAAAGAAAGCTCCTATACTATAGGACGTATGATTCAAAAATAAAGTGAAAATGACCCACCTTTTTCATTTCAGAGATTTTTTATGTTTGTATTATTGTTCGTGTATCATGTCATAATTTTCAATCATTTTTTATAGGAGAATTCAAAAAAAAATTGAAAGATAAAAAGTTCATTGAAAAATGCAATTGCAAGCAAACAAATAATTGTTTTTCAAAATAATTACACATCCAAACATATTCACCGGTCCAACTAGGACTCTTTCCGAATGAATATTCAAGGTGCAAATTTATTAATTTTTTTGAAAAAAATCAGGCTCAAAGTGGAAACGGTTAAAATGCAGGGGGACAGAGAAAGAAAATTGTAGGAGTACGAGTTTTGTCCATACGAAGAAAGAGAGTAACCGAGGAAGGAAGGAACGGAAAAAGCTTTGAAAGAGAATGGGGCCCTCCTTAATTCATGCAACTAATAGGAATAGTGGCTGGCATTAGTGGTTGGAGACATTCGTCCTTCTCCCTAACCCACGTGCCACCTGGCACCAACGTCACCCGCAATTACTTTTTTTAGTTTTTTATTTACCGCCGCAGTGAAAACTCTCCAAACTGCTTTTTTATTTTTCCCTCTCCATCTCAGGTAAATACTTTTTAACCATTTTCGCGGTGATTGTCCCTTTTGAGGCCCCACGGCCCTTCTCAATCTTTCACTTGATTGTTGCACTTTCCCAAAAACTCTAGCATAAAATGTCACAATATATCTTCAATTGCATTAATTGCCCTTCTTCAATATTTATTCAAGTTTAAATTTTATTTGAACGAAAATTGCCATAAAGCTGTATTTGCTGCTAACCCCTTTTGTTTTTTTTTGGGTTATTTTCGGGGAAGAGTATTATCAATTAACCTGGCACAAATCGGCATCTAACACTAAAAAGTTTGAAGGTTTGCTTTGGTTTATTTCTTTTATACGGTGGAATTCATGTATGATGATTTTTCTTGTAACAGCCAAAGATTGCTCATATAAAAATTTTAAAAGTTTATGTCCCACAAAATTACATATTGATGCTAAATTGAGAGTAAAAGCATGCAGCGGATGCATAAAAGGCCCCGAGAAATGTATTTGAATATTTATTTTAGGGGTGGCAATTTGGGTCCAAATCAGGTTGGCAGGTCGGGTTCGGGTCAACCCGCAAGAAAATCTGTTGACTCGAACCCGACCCGCCAACCCGTGACGGGTCAGGTATGCTGACCCGAACCCGAAAATTTCAGGTTGACGGGTTGGCGGGTCGACTCGAAATGACCCGAAACTTAATTTTAATTTATTAATTTATCATTGTAATTTCTAATAAAATCAATTTCTCACAAAACTAATTACATAATCAAATAATAAAAATTTAAATAAATAATTCCAAACCAAATCTAAAATAAATTAAACACCGTAAAAGTGTTTTATCCCAAACAAAATATAAAATAAATTAAAACAGTATAAAAGTAAAAAATAATATAATATATTATTTGTCCAAATATAATAATTTCAACTTCACACAAATTAAATAAATTCATTTAGGATTAAGTAATTAATGCCTTTGAAAAAAAGAATAACTTAGTTTAGTTAGATAAAATTATTTTTATGTTTATTAAATTATTTTTAATTCGTAAACGAGTCATAACGGATCATATCAGATCATCACGGGTTGACCCGAAATTGACCTGTTTTCTTTTCGGGTTCATCGGGTCCAACCCGATTCTGACCCGAATTCCCGAAATCTCAACCCAAACCCATTAATTTCGTGTTAGGTTCGTGTCGTGTTTTCATGTCACCCCTGATTTATTTGGAGTACGCGACCGCTTCTTCTTGTTGACTGACGCGTTTGAACTTGAACATATGCACAAGTGACAAGTCCTCTACCAATTAGATGTTGCTCTTTCATACCAAAACGGCAATCGGCTTAAAGATAAATATCCTCCCGAGGAAATCTTTTGAAGGGTTTGGCTGAACCACCAACCGAGTGAGTGCTCCTAAATTTAGGGAACTAAAAAAAGAAACATCAAAACCGCTAATTGAGCTAGACTTGCAACGTTAGAATGCCAAAAATAAAAGAATTAGCATTTTTTTTATTTGGAAAAAATATTTCGCAACATTTCTAACTCACGTTTTTTGTTATATACATACGATTGTAAATGAGACTAATCAAATTGAATGCTTTAATGTTTAATATTATTTGATTATTTTAATGAGTTTAAAATTTTATTTAAAATTGAGTTGTTTATTTTTGTCGAACCGAAATTGAATAAACTTTTTTATTAAACTTGAAAGTTGTCTAATATAAAATGCTGTTCAATTTTTTTGTTTGGTTAATTGATGAATCAAATCCAAATGAAATCTTACCAAACCAAATTCGATTTGAATATCAAATGTTAAAAGAGAGTGTATTTAAAAAAGTGTACGATGCATGCATACGTGCATATACACATACACAAAACCAACATTAAGGGACAATTTCAAAAAACCTCTACTGAGATGTGTGAAGATATCACTTGTCATTCATAAACTTTGAGAAATAATCATCTATCTTTTTATTCTCTGCTTTTTGTAACTTCAACAACCCAATGTATTATTAAACAAATCTTTTTTTTTTTGGACGAGGAGAATAAAGACTAACAGTGTGAAGTTGTAATTCTACTAGGATACAATATAGCTTTTAAGGTATAAAAATGATCTTTGAGAGTGTGTTTAAGGTGTTTCAAAGTAAACAAAAAAAAATCCACTACTATTATAAAAGGTGTTTGCAATTTATAAAGTTTATAAAATTTCTCAAATTAATTGCAAACACCTTATAAAGTTTTATGAACTTTTAATTTTTGAAACTTTTTAAATTATTTGTATAGATCAATAGCTTGAAAGTTAGAAAAAATATTTAAAACAATGTTTAAAAACTCTTGTGAGATGTTTTCAAGTACAAAAAAAGTTATTTTCCTATTGCAAAGTATTTTTAGATGAATTTAATGACTGTTAACTTTTTGTTCAAATCGATGACTTGAAAACAAGAAAAAGATAAAATTATTAACTAACATTTTAAAAATTATTTTAGGTGTTCTCAACATGCAAAGATTATTTATCTTCATTGTAAAAATTTTTTGGTGACTATTATGATTTTTAAAATTATTTTCATTTGCTATCCAAATCGTTGGCATAAAAAACTATAGTGGTATTTCAAACTCGTTAATATATTATAATTCTTCAATAATATTAAGAGATTAACTTTGTTTGTTATGAAAAGTAAAGGGCAATTTTAAAATAGAAATGTCTCATCTTCCCCCAAATGAGTTTTTAAATCATATATTTTTTGAAATGAGTTGAAAATGTTACAAAATTTTAAAAATAAGGGAGATGGGTGATTCTTTTCAAAATTCAAGGCACCAAGTGATATTACTACAAACTTCGGGGAAGGTTTTTGAAATTATCGCCCAAGACTAAACCAAGTGAATCAATATCTCACGAGCCGAAAAAAACAGCAATATCGTCACAATACAGATCAACCAGTCAAATTAATACTAGGCCTATTTAGATTGTTAGTTTTAGAAATTTTTTGTAAAAGAATATAACATAGCGATTTGATATATGTGAAGTAAAAAATAATTTAAAAAATATGTTAATAAAAAATATAAAATTTTTTATGTGAAAAATTACAATTCAAACAATGGCATTATTTTTTCGGTATAACCAAATGAGTATTAGCAAATGAAAATTTTAATCTCTTAACCTCCTTTCCTTAAATGGGACTCACATTCTTTATCCATTTAAAATGAGTTGCCTGTTTTTCTCGTGATGGGAACATTCTTTTGAAAATTACAGGAAGAATTTTCATACGATTCGAGTGAAGTTGGAGATTGTTGGAACCCACTTTTGTTTTTTAATTGCAATGGAGCAGTCGTTTGTAAGTACCCACATAAATACTACTAGTAATTACCAGTCTTTGTGGACCCTGATAAAGCTTGAACACCATCATTACCAACATCTCCGAGGATCATCTTGTGATGGGAATGGTCAAACATCCCCACAATTGACTCACGGGGAGACCATTTTCACAAATCACCTCACTTCTCTGTTTGACACACAGGCATCCAGCATGACAATACAAATATACAATACATGCGTTACAGTTAACCCCCAGGACTTTGTGTACAATCGCGTTATACTAGAAACTTGTGAAGAAATTACCCATTTTTTTCCCCCGGGTTTCAGTTTATCATTCTTCTACATTTTTCCTGCTCATTTTCTATGGTTTAATGCTCTACGCCTTAACACTCGCTCGGTCCGTCTCGCTGTTGAGAAGAGCACATAAATTTGAGATTGGGCTATAAACGCGTTGATGAACAGAATCTAAGACGCGGCTTCGAAACCATAGTACATCACCTGATTAACGATGCCAAAAATAGTTAACGATGAGTGGCTTGAAATCCCTTGGAAATTAATGTCGGACAATTTGTCTATTAACATGTGGTTTGTTTGTTTAAGAAGAGGAACTTTCTGAGATTGTTAAATAATTTTCGTTCTTTTATATGAAAACAGATATGACAGATATGAGTAAATTCTCAAATAGTATAGTAATACTTTCCAAATAAAGTTCTCAAATACCGAGATTTTGGGATTAGCCGTTTGGATTAATTGTTTTTTAGGGTGTTTTTTAAAAAATTTACTGTAGTATAGTTTTTAGAGTATATTTTGAAATATTTTTTGAAAATATTTTGAAATATTTAAGAGTTGTTAAGTTTTTAAAATATATATTTGGAATATTTTCAAATATTAAAAAAATTAGACTACTTTTTAGAGAACCCTTCAGAGTATTTTTAAAAATGTTTATAGTATTTGAAAAACAGAATGATCCATTTTTCTAAATAACAAAAGGATCCATATTGTTTGGATACTCTATTTTTTAAAATAACATCTTGCTTATATCAAAAACGCATTTTTTTACTCATCTTTTATATTTTCAATCAATTTTTTATCTCGTATACATCACATCACAAAAAGTTCTATAGTAATTATTCTAAATAATATTTCAAATAACTCTCTATCCAAACAGATCCCGTAGACACAAGGATAGCATTAGGGAGGGGTGCGAGGGGCCACCGCCTCCAAGTTCTCGATATTCATATATTTTTTTCCTTAAAATTTTAAAAATATGTTAAGCTTTTTGCCCCCAAAATATTTCAAAAGATTAGTTGATTCCAAGGTATATATGCATATGTATCTCCCTCTTGAAACTAAAATTTCTAGTTTCATTCCTACTCGGAGACACAAAAATATAATAATAATAGAATGCATCTTTTGAATTTCCCGGGTCTGTAAGAGTGAGATGTTTTACAAATACTTTATTGTAATAATTTATGTGAAAAAAATTTATAATAAATGACGAGGTCTTTTTTAGAATATTTCTGAGAATGTATTTTGAAATATTTTTAGAATTTAAAATTTTAGTGAAATATTTTTAAGAATTCAGAAAACTTCACCACCACCATCATCCACTGCCATCCACCACCACACCACCATTGCCACCACTTCTTACCCTCCATCTCTTCTTCTCTCCCCTTTCCCATAGCCCACGTCTCCTTCCCTCCTTTCTAGTTGTAACTTGCAACAAGATCTAGTCGCAGGTCGTGACAAAAAAGGGGCAAAGGGGAAGGAAGGATGAGGGAGGTAGAAGGGGGAAGAAGAATGGGAGGAAGAGAGATAATGGGGAGGAAGGGAAAAAGGGATGAGAGAGGAGAGGAAAGAGAGTGATAGGTGGAGGTGTCAACAGACGGGGGTGTATGGGTTTGTTTGGATAGAGAATTATTAGTCAAAATTTATTTGCTTACATCATCATTACAATTTCCAACCCACCTTTTTATCTTTCCAATTATCTTTTTATCTCACATACATCACATCACAAAAAATGCTACAGTAAAAATATCTCAAATAATTTACAATCCAAACAGAGCCTATGATGGCTACCACTTTCAAGTGGTTGCCTTCGACGGAGTTCTCCATAGGTTAGGCTCTTCCTTCAATTTATCCTATATTAGATTAGAATAGGTTATATTTATCGTGACAACAAAAAAAAATGATGGTGACGATGGTTGAAAGAAGAAAGAGGAAATATGATTTTTTTTAATTAGGTGTATTGAAAATTTTGAAACGTTTTAAAATTATTTTCATTTATGTATTATTATAATATTATTTGTCAAAAAAGTCCAATACAAACAGATCATTATATAAGTTATCATAGAATATCATTTACTCGTCTGGCTTTTCCTAAAATCATGCGAGGCACAATGGTTAAATAGCAAAGAAATCATAAGCAAGAGCTAATCTCGAAGAAATTCTTTTTATTTGGGGGGTCAAAATTTAGAAAACTGTATATTCAATTTGACGTTCCAGTTCAAAATTTTAAAGTAACCCTATCACATATTTTCCATGACCCTCCCTACCCGAGACCTTAGCGAAAGCTATGGTGATAGTTTAATGCGCCGTATGCCTTCAAATTTTTTTGAAAAGATATGCCTTCAAATTCAATACACGGTACCGAATCGTCTACACAGAATCGAGAATCTCTTTATTAGGCTTGTATTACTAGTACTGTAGTTCTCCGTCAACTTTAACGGCTGTCCCCATCAACGAATTGTTGGCGTGACGTCGCAACCTCGCTTTGTATTCAAAAAAGCTGCCGTCCTAGTCCTTCTAACGGCGGTTGTCCTCCGAAAGGCCAATGTCAGCAGCGGCACCTCCCGGACGCAAAACCACCATTTCAATAAAGCTTATAAAAATTCCCGCCAAATGGTATAAATAAGGAGAACTAAAATAATGTGGAGATTTCAATTTAATACTAAAAAAGTTGCAGGTAGTAGAGATGTGACGTTAATGGTAGGGACTGCCGGACGGGACTTGCGTGATCTGAGTATCCGCGCCAAGTCTTGGCCCAGAGGTTAACCCAAAACCCAAATTGGCGGGAACAAATACTAATTTTTCAATTTAAAAATGGGTCTGTTTGGATTGTGAATTATTAGAGATATTTTTACTGTAGCACTTTTTGTGATGTGATGTATGTGAGATAAAAAGGTAATTGGAAAGGTAAAAAGGTGTATTGAAAATTGTAATGATGATGTAAGCAAATAAATTTTGAGAAATAAAGCTCAATCCAAACAAAGCCTCGTTTTACGACGACAGGAAAAAGGCACTACTACTACAAATAACAGAGCACAAATAGATGCAGAACGGAGAGTTTGGGGATAGTGAAGTTCAAACGTCACCCAATGTGCCAAATGTCGAAGAGATGGCAACTAGACTTTGGTAGGTGTCACAGGGGATTAATTGTTGTGCTCAGATGGAAAATCTCTAGTCAGCTCTCTCGACTCCAACTATGTGACATTTTTAGCTCTAAAGGGCTCTAGGTAAAATATTTCTAATGGTGTATAAATTTTTTTTTTTTTCTGACGGAGGGGGTGTTCGGATTAATTCTTACGGAACCCGATTAATCTCACTTCGATCAAAGAGGAGAGGCCCTATCCCCCGAACACGATAATCACAGGATTCGAATCCTTACAGACACTGGACACCTGCTTCTAAAGAGACTTGTTGAAACCAATCGAGTTACCCATGAGGGACAGACAATTTGATGGGAGACAAAGGTTGAACCCCAGACCCCCCACCCCTCCGGGAGAGGCAGTGGCCTCTGAGCTTTGTTTCCTAATGGTGTATAGATGGAGATGAAAATGCTTGTGATTTCTACAAATTTCTAAGGGTGTATCAATGGAGAGTAGCGATCAAGGACAGTAACCTCATTGTGCTATTTTTGCATTTCTGCTGAATTATTTTAGTATCTTCGTCACAATTCACAATTATATAATTTTCAATGAATTTTTTATTTTTTAATAATTTATTTTATTATATATATCACATTATAAAAAATATTATAATAATTATTTTAAACAAAATCTCAAATAATCTACTGTTCAAACACATCTGCCTAAGAACTCCGATCTCATTCCTCTGCTCCCAATAAAGGGAGCGACTACAAGAGGGGGGAGCAGGGTAGGGAAGAAACAAAAACAACAAACTTGTCATCAGACAGAAGAGGAGAGGTCAGGAGCTGAGGTGAGTGGTGTAGGTGTAGCTTTATGTCGATGTTTTGTTTGCTTGGATTTCCCGCAAAAGATATTTAGATTTTCCCGCCAAAAGAATATTACCCTCTCTCAACCGTCGTTTTCTCGCACGTCAGTCAAGCCAAAGTAGTAGAATTTAGAAAAAGAAGATTGCAATGGTTTTGTTTCATCTTCTCTTCCTTTGAATTTGAACTCAACGGTCACGTTTCTCTTTCAGCTGTCTCCCACGCCCTCTGGCCCCAATTCGTCCCTCTCTCTCTCTCTCTCTTTTTTTTTTTTTTTAATTATAGAAGTAGCAAGCATGATCAAGAACTTAAGAAGCCCAAATTAGTCGTAGTAGTACATTAGCAGAGGTCCAAAGTTTCTCCCGTATTTGATTATTTTCCTTTTTGCGGGCAAATTTTATTGGGCATTAACCACAACGGCTAAAGCTACGTCCTGGCTGTCATCTCGACGAATTTGCTAAGAACTAGTGTGCTGATTTTCAGACATATAAATAATTAAACTTTCAACTCTGACAATCGAAAACATGCAAATATGTTTATTGATCTTTAGGTGATTTGTCTCGCTTTAAAATAAATTGAAGTTTCAAAGTTTTTTTTTAATTAATTATGCAATTCTAGTATATTTGCAGATTTTCAAATATGTTAATCTGTTGCATGTTTGATTTAATTTTATTATTACCACAAATTTAATGTAGTGAAATAGTGACATTTCTAAAACACTATACTGTGATGTAGATGTGATTAGGGATGGTAGTGGGGGCGGGCACCCGTCCCGCGGGGAGCTAATGGGGAGGGGGGTGGGACGGGATCGGGGGAAATTTTTTCCCAACCGCTTAGAAACGGGGCGGGGGATGGGGGAGTGGACCCCTGCCCCGCCACCCGCTTTAAAAATATAAAAAAATATATATATGTATATAATTATATATATAATATATAATTTAATTAATTACAAACTTATGATAATGATATTATTAGTTATATGTATTATATAATGTCTATTAGTATATATAATATAATTGATATTATTAATTATACTAATAATTATATATGTGTACTAATACAAATTATTAATTGGTTATACTAAATTTACTAATACATTTATACTAAATCCCTAATTACACTTAATACAATAACATTTTTTTCTTAAAAAAATCACAAGCACAATAATGAATTAGTGATTGTATTTGTGCCAAAAATGAAAACTTGACTACTTTAGGGTCTGTTTGGTTGGAAGTAAAATGTTTTCCTCGGGAAAATATTTTCCGTGGAAGTAATTTTCCATGAAAATCATTCCCTTCATCATTTTCAGGTGTTTGGTTAGTTTATTGAAAATATTTTCTTATTTCATTTTTCTAGTGTTTGTTTAACTTTTGAAATATTTTCACTTTTATCTCTATCTTTACTTTCTACACATTATAACTATATACTTCTTCCCATGCAAAAAGAAAATTTATCTCATTGTTTAAGTTTAAAAAATCTTGGAGAAATGTATATATGAATAAAAAATATTTCCTTAAGCAATAAACAAATTGCTGGCCATTTAGTGTCAAATATCAATCACGTACAATTCTTATTGTGACATATATCTTGCACTCTCACTGCTGAAAGTTTCTCTAGAAAAGAATGTCCCTATTATACATAATTAATTACTAGCATAGGATGAACATGATGAGTTTTTTTTTTATTTTGAATATACTAGGGGGAGGGTTAGGTTGGGTTGGGTGGTACGGGGGAAGGAGTGTAAGGAATAGGTCTTGAGTTCAAGTCCTCTTGTTTACACTAAAAAAAAAAAAAAAAAACATACTACAAAATGTTTTCAGTAAGTTTGGAACATACTACATACGTGATACATGCATTTCGGAAAACAATTTCAGTAAGTTTGGAAATGTTTTTAGTAACTTTTGTGCAACCAAACACGGGAAATTAGGATGAAATTGTTTCATCCGAAACAAACGGACCCTTAGTTATATTTATTTCATCATGTTGGATTGTATTCAAATAATTTTTATTTTATTGTTTTTATAAGTTTCAATTGTAAAATTACAATGAATAATAATTTGATGATATGTTGATATTTTAGTGTTTGATTATTTGCTAAAATTTAACCATAATAAAATTATATAACAAATTTTTATTAGTCCCACGGGAGCACCCGCGGGGAAAGCGGGGCGGGGCAGGAGGGAGAGGGGGACGGGGAATGGGGCGGGAGCGGGGGTGAGCTTGTAGGCAGCGGGGTGGGGCATGGGGGAGGAGTCTCCCGCCCCAACCCCGCCCCGTTGCCATCCCTAGATGTGATAATATTTTTCTATTATTTTTTTTTCTCACATACATCAAATCGCTACAGTAATTTTTCTATGAAAAAATACGGAAAATGCAATCCAAACGGGACCTAGTGATTGTAGACTTGGCTGTATTTGATACGTACAAGCTTGTCTTTGTGTATTTATTAAAGATTAGAAAGGGGAAAAAGTAAGAAAATGAGGTCATGCCAATCTTATTTTAGCCTTGATTGGATTGATTGGTCAATTTAAGAAATCACGAGTTTAAGTCCGTTTGAACTGTTATTTTGATGAGTTTTTTTTTTAATAAAAATATACTGTAACGATATAATATATGTGTGATAAAAAATAATCAAAAAATATATTCACGAAAAACACAAAACTTTTCTGCGAAAAATCACAAACCAAATCAGATTTTATTTTTTTTTAGCGATTTGATGTGTGTTCACTAATGTCATCGAACCATGAACCAGTCCAAAATCACTTGTTTTTGGTTGGTGTTTATTGAGCATTTGCTTGAGTAAAATGAGATTAAGTCGTTTCCGAAGTATTTCTTGCTATCCCTTGATTTGTAGATTTTTTATTATTATTTAAAATTGCGAATGATATAAGTAATGTTGGAAGCAATTTAGATAGACATCTATTTTTATAAAAATTATTTACTTGCATCGCAAATATATTTTTATCTTCTCAACTATCTTTTTATTTTATATATATCACATCATAAAAAATATTATAATAATTATTTCAAATAAACTCTTATCCAGATATACTTATATATACGTCCGTAACTTTGAAATTTGTAAACTTTTGTCACTTAATTAAATGTTCTTTACACAACAAAAGCTTTCGCGTAAACATTAGTGACTCGTTTCCAAAATTATTAGGTATACCTTGTAAATATGCATTTGAGAAAGAAAAAAAAAAAAGGAAGAAGGAAACGAGAACAGTGTCACAGACCACGAGTGGCTGTATGATGTGACCTTCTCCTTGGAACTAGTATTACAATTGAACCATGAATCTTGCAAATTAGTCGCACCCCCTATGAATGAAATGATTATTTTTGCATGAGAATTGTTATGTGTGTTGACATTTGCATGAGATTATTCCACCAGGTGCCCCTTTTTTATTCTCTTCTTTTTCCTTCTTTTTATGGGTAACTTACATGAAGTTTTCAAACTTGAGTGTCTCGTTTGGCCCCACCCTCACATGCTTTACGTGAGACCAACACTCAGCCATTAGATTTAAGGGATAATTCCAAAAGAAAAAATTGCAATTTTGGTACCTAAACTTTGACGCATGAGCGGTTTTAATCCCTAAATTTTGGATGAAAATAAATTTGGTATCCGAATTTTCAAATTTTGAACACATTAAGTACCCTTGACGATTTTTTTCCAAATTATTATCGGAAAAAACCATGTGACAATCACGTGTCCGGCCAAAATGGAATTAAAAAAGGCAAAAAATGTAGTTTTGGTACCTAAATTTTGACGCATGAGCGGTTTTAATCCCTAAATTTTTTACGAAAACAAATTTGATATTAGAACTTTCAAATTTTGAACACATTAAGTACCCTTAACGATTTTTTTCCAAATTATTATTGAAAAAGCCATATGACAGTCACGTGTTCGACCACAATTATATAAAAAAAGGCCAAAAATATGTCAAATGCCATTCTAATACTAAGTATTAAATTTAAGGACTAATAACGCAATAAAGAAAAAATTCAAGGACTAAATAATATCACATGAATCAATAAAACCCAAGAACCATACAAATGAGCTCCAATTCCAGACAAATTTTGTGACTTGATTCTTAGATTAATGTGCTGAAATATAAAAAAATGTATTGAAAATTGTAATGATGATGTAAGTAAATATATTTGAAAAAATAATTAATTATCCAAACAAAGCCATATATCTGTTTGAATTTTAATTGGGGGTCAAGTTTAAAAAAAGGACAGGCAAGACGGGAATTAGTGCAGTCATCACTCCTCAACGTGGTAGCAGTGCCGTCTAAGATCGTGAGAAGCATGATGTACTAGTAATTGATATACATACATATACTTTGCTTAAATATTTCACCATCCTCCGTTTACATACCGCTGTATGCAAACTCTCCCAAATGTCGTAGAAAATACGTAGTTTGGATTGCATTCTTCGTGAAACAAAATTTTTTTGTTTGGGAAGCCATTTTTTTATCAAAAATTTTCTACGAAATATTTTTCAATCACCTTCTTTATTTCACGTGTACCAAATCGCTATAGTACATTTTTTAAACAAAAACTTCAGAAAATTGCAATCCAAACGAGAGGTATTCTTCTTGATGTTTGGATAGCCATTATTTGTAAGTGTTAATATCTTGTTTGTATTATTAACAAAATTTTCAATCACCTTTTTTTAAAAATTTTTTTTTTTTATCTCACAAACATTAGGTTACAAAAAAGTGCATAATGTTAAGTCAAATAATTTTTTAAAAATAAATCTTATCCAAATATATGAATTTTTTATATTTCACGTACATCACATCTTAAACAAAAAAAAAATGATACACTGTTATTTTTCTACCAAAATTTTCCAAAAAAATGCTGCATTACCGGTTGCGTAAGAGCTTTGCTAGATTGCTGGGACATGCTCTAGCTAGGAATTAAACTGATGTACAGAAGATTGGTAATCAGTAATTTTGATCAACGCAAAAATGGATGGCTGTTCTGCAGTTGCTCCTACATTATTTTGAATTTAGGCATATTATCTGGTCCGAAGGACGTGATCCACACATGGATAAATTTCAAGATCTATCCAGCAAATAACTGAACCAGTTAGTATAACTTGATTTAATTTTCTTTTGACCGGAATACTCGATCTGCTTCCACAGGTTCGATGCATTTGCTCATTTCTAAGGGAAACCTGGTGACCAAGTGCTTCAAGAAATCTTCACCTGAAGAAAAAAAAAAAGCACGGGACGAACCAACCCTAAAGTATGCAGATGAATACTCTCATTGGACCGGACAAGAGAATTTGGCAGACTACTCGCGTTGAATTTGTTGGACAGAGCAGCCACAGCTAATTTTGCTGATCCAATCCAAAAGTTGATCACCGCCACTCCAACCTTGACAGCTAACTTAGCACATGCTTTCAAGACTGTATGGACATGTGTTATTATATTAGTACGTTTTTGTTTGTTCTACGGGGCTTTCGGTTTATGTGCTTTGTGGGGGTTGTGACCATCGGCATCTACCCATGCAGCAGTGTCTCCATCTTATATTGCAGAAATGATGTTCCATGATTGTCGATGATCTCCCTGTCTTTGTACACTTGATTTGTTTTTCCTAATTCCTCCACGGCTGTACGCTTGTCTTGGTCCCATGTTATACAACAGTTATGTTCCGACGACTCTCTCCGTCCCAATTATTTGGAATCCAACTTTTTAAAAATAGTAGTGTTTTATTACGATATGATCAGAGAGAAGGGTTATATTAAAAAGAGAGAGTTTAGAAGATGTCTTAACTTTTTCTACGCGACAAATATTTTAAGATATTTTAAAATAAAAAGTATGATACTTTTAGTGAAACGAAGGGAGGGAGTATAATATTGAACAAACTAATCGGCATGCATTGGCAGCTAAACGTTTTGGATTGTAAGTTATTTGGGATTATTTGGGATATTTTTACTGTAGCACTTTTTGTGATGTGATGTATGTGAGATAAAAAGATATTGGGAAGATAAAAAGGTGTATTGAAAATTGTAAAGATGATGTAAGCAAATAAAATTGGGGAAATATGAAGCAATCCAAACATACCCGTTTCTTCTGCATTATTATGGCATGCAAAACGAGATTAAGAAGTAAAAGTTCACCATATAAAATTTTCAAAAAGAATACAAGGAAGACGGTCAAAAGTTAAAGGATGGGATGGATAGATTATTAAATTAATCAAATCAAAACAAGAACAGGGGTGGTGTGCGAATAAGAACAGAATTTGCCTACTGATTGCTGATGAATTATTTGAACAGTTTTTATGCGTTGAAATGGAAAGCAAGTCTTTGGTGAAAACATCACCAGAGTGCCGGGCAAGTTGCAATAAACCTACCCTCCGCGTGTTTGCTCCTTCTGAACTTAATTATCTCTTTCCCCGACTGATTGTTCTTCAACTTTTAGCATCGCTCGAGGCTGCTTCACAAGAAGGAAACAGCAGCAGCAGTACTTGGTATCTAATCTTGCTATTAATAATATTTCATTTAGCTCAGTAAATAACTTGTGGCCTTAAAAAATAGCACTCCCATTCAATCCAGTTTCATGTGAACATTTTCTTTATTCCTTCGGTAAAAGTAACAACCTAATCTCTATCGTCTCAAAGCCTCTTTTTTTCCCGCAAAGCCAAAAATGGGTACAAATCCTAAGCATAAAGAAACACTTTCTTTATACTCGATTAATTAAACTTAGGAGTGCAAGTTTAGGCAAGCGTGATTTTTTGAATGTTTGGCTACTTGCTATCAGCTTTGACGTGGGACCAAATATGAGGCCGCAAGAAAACATACTTATCGCAGCTTTCTTCCCCTCCAAAATTCAAATGGGGGCGAGGGTGATAAGATTAGTGGACTAGAAACATATAGTATATTATAGACGCCCCCCCTGTCCCTTTTTTTTTTTTTTTTTTGGAATAACATGAAACCATGTGCTTTTACGCAAGCACAAGTACAGAGATGTATGTTCCAAAGATAGACAGACTGCCCCCGGATCAAGGGAAAAGAGAAATTATGTCGGGAGGACACAAAGGAAACGCTTCAATCGCACAAGGAATTTGTTGGAAAGATTTAATATGTCTTCCACTACTAAATGCATTCACTCATTTTCACTCCACTTCTTGCCTGCCCGCATTTCCATCACTATTTTCCAACACCCTTACTGCTCTACGACACCCCGAGTCCTAACTAAATGCTGCTGCTGCAGCAGTCCCCACTTCTAACTCCCTCTCCATGCATTTTCTGGAATCTCGCGACAGGCCTTTAACAATCTGCTAGTAAAATAAGTACTGAGTTTGTTTGGATGGTTGCTTGCTTGGATCTTGGGTACCTTTCAAAGACTTTAATTCGTAAATTCTTGTTTCTGTTCCCGGCCGCGGCCCAAACGGTCCGAAGTCTGGAGAGTGCTCTTGTTTTAGCGTGACGACCATGCAGGCCCATGATAGCTAGTAAGAGTTCGTTCAAGGACTCCAGGCTGTTATTAACATTTTTTTTTTTTGGCTGGGGAGCACAAGGGAAAAATAAAACTGCTGTTTTCGATCATATTAAACTATAACATTACGAGTATCCAGCTGATTGCTAGTTGTCCCATTAAACCAACTATTTGTTTTTATTTCTATGTCTAAAAATAATATCTTCTTTTGTAAAAGATAATTGTGAAGCGTTAATAAATAGGATTAATCTTAAGTTATTTATCGTGTATACACTTTTATCATTAAATACATAAAATATAATTTGAATTTGAAATTCAAATTTTACATATACGTCGTACATTCAAGCGTAACAGTGTATAATACTGTCAGTGTATTAGAAGAATTTTTATACTCGGTTCATTTTATCAATGGGAACCAATTATACGAGGGGTAATACAATGACCATATCAATTAATGCTCATCTGCTCAATCTACAACCATACACAATCAGCTTTGCCATATGCTACACATGCAACGGCTGGCTTGCCAGATCCCAGAAATATCAACATTCAACAATTATGACGAAATAGTGACCCAAAAGGATTACTGCCCTTCTGTTCTTTCTCCAAGGAGATCTGCATAGAAATAAAATACCCAAATTCAGTGGCTTCCACAGCACAATCATATTATCTAACAAAAGAATTACGCCCGTATGAAAAAAAAAGTAAAAAAATTCGGTCACTATAAGCTTAAAAAATGATAATAATTCTGCTTCAATGCTTCAATTATGAAGCTTTCTTTGCCACTATTGTAATAGACTTCATGTAGTAAGAAAGCGCTAGAACAGGATAAAAAAATCGAAGCTCGAATAGCGAACACTTGAGATGACCATAACATATTTGTGGCATATAGGCCCTTCTTGATGCACTCAGAAAGCTGTAATAATCAAGATGCATATCTATAACTGAAAGATAAATGGCAAGACCTGTCCATTATCAAATCCATATTCAGACAAACCGGGATGCAGCCATTTGCTCATAATGGAGGATAAGGATAGGAAATGTTGCTTGTTTGATGATAAATTACACCTTTTTATAAAGGTTATTTGAAATAGGCATTGCAAATACCAAGGTCAAATATCTATAATGAAAATAGTTTGAGAGGTCAAATAGCTACAGGCTTCAAAAGATGCAGTAGCGTATGAGTGATATAACTGAACTCAGAATTAAGATACAGAAGAATGTCCAAGTTTTAGGCATGAAAGTGAAGGAACAGAAATTTGGTATGGAAATAGATTACCAAAAGAAGATCTTCATCAGTGCCAAAGGCTTTGCGGGCCTCTTCTAGACGTCTTGACGTCATCCTCTCATGTTTCCTGCAAATTAGGTACAGTAGATGTTACTTAAACAAGCTTGCTTCAATGCTGCTCTTCAGACAACAGATATATAAGAACTAACAAAAACTAGAATCTCAAAGCAGATGTCCACCCCCCCTTGCCCCCGCCCCCGCCCCCCGGTGACTGGATGAGATTTCACAATGTACATATCCATTCAGTGTAGTCAAGCTCTATATTTGAAAAATTATCCCCGTAAAACTCATGTAACAGAATCAACAAACCAAACCAGTCATTACATGAGCAAGGAAGATCATACAGCAGACACACACAAAAAATGCACATACATCACAGACATACACATACAGCAGACCCGATAAGGGGATGATCAAATGATATTAGAAACCTTGAGCTAGCAGGATCCCGAATTTCAAACTCGTCCGTAGCAGCATCATAACCGCAAATTATGACATAGTGACCTACAATATCGTTCAATCAAATTCACAAATAAAAAGGAATGACACAAGTAAAATGATAAGACTGCAAAAGGAGACTGAAGGTCAGTCGAGAGCAAAAGAGCTCAGTTCAACAATAAATTCACCATGAAACAAGGTCTTACAGTGAAGATCGTACAACTTTGACAAAGCTAAAGCATGTGCTTGTTGTTATAAATGGTTGACCTAGTTTTAAGGACTAAACTAACAGCCAAAATTACACAGGCGATGATGTCAAATTAAAATGAGTACAGACAATTACTATCTTTACATACTAATCATGGGGATTAATCACTGAATTGGAAGATCAGTATCATATCTAAAGAATATCAAGCTTGCAATACTTCTATCAATGAAAATTTGTGAACATAACGATCACCTATCAGAAACATTAAACAACAAGCTTGTAATAGTCCTACCATCTCATCAAGGTATTACTTGCTCACATAATCTGCAACTGCACTTCAGTTTCTTATGATTATTATCTTCTTAAACAAATATATTCTCTTAATAGTTAATTCTAACATAATTAAATTCCTTCACTATTTTGTATTTCAGATACGAGCACGAGTATCATTACACTTTTAGCCAAAACAGTACATTAGAAACGTTGCAAGGATGTCTCTTAGTAGGTGGTACGGTTTAAAATTTAAGAATGATATAGCTATGAGACATTTAAGGTAAAATATGCCAGCTAGGGGCAATGAATGCTTGACTTGTGCATAATGGTGCATCCATAAATAAAAATTAAGGGAACATCTGTTCCACTTGATCCAGTGGTTGAGTGAGTGAGAATTATTGATGCTCATTAACAAGAAAGATTCAGAAAAAATGTATCCAGTTAAGCCACGGCAGCTTAAGTAACTGGAACTCCATTTTCATTCCTAAATCAAGGTGATTTTTTCCTGAAAATTAAACATAATCCAGTCTTATAAGTTAGTGCTGTAAAAGTAGGTTGGTTCTCGAAACTTATACCAATTATTTCAAAATATAGACATTTATCTAATATATTTGAGACTGTTGACCATGTAATCCTATAACAAACAAATGGCAAAATATTTCTAGCCTTCAAGAAATGATGTAAAATGATAGTTTACCCACTTGGATACACCAAATATTCTATAACAAAGTTTAAAGATAAGATCTCTTTATCTCATGTGTGATATGCAGCTATTGGATGTTTAAAAAACAATCTTAGCTTTTCTGAGAATGGTCAGGATTTCCAAAGTTTCCATATCATCCTCCATATTCCGAAACTCTTAATGAAGCACCATGTGAACTGGTAAGAGCTCTTCATCTTTGGAAGGCTGTATCTTCCAATATATGATTATATTACTCATTTTTCTACCGAAAGAAAGATAACAAGTTCAGAAGTTAAGGACACCTAAGAAGAAAAAGCAACGATTCTCACCAGTATAACCTTGGCAATCATCATAGATGCCCGATATGCAAACATCCTTTATCCAAGATCGACTGCATAGAAGAATCACAAAGGAAATGCAAAAGGAAGAAATCAGTGTTAAAATAAGATTTCGATAAGAAAAATTTCAGTCGAAGCATCGATAGAGGCATAGGAGAAAAAGGATGCAGGGCAGCTGCCTTCTTCTTAAAGCCAAAGTTAAAGTCAAAATGGATGAATGGACACCCAAAATGGAAAGGCCATTTTCCAAATATATAATGGAAAGAAGTAAAATGATATACCTTAATATATACTGATCAATTAAAGCAATTACGATATAATTTCCAGACAACACCATCGACGCAATTTCTTCTCCACTAATAGATCTGCACTGTAAAACAAACAAGATGTGATTTCACAAGGATGAAGAGACTAAAAGATTCCACATGTCTAATATCAGATGAACAGAGACTCAAACAAGATATACTTCAAAAAAGCTGGATTCACACAAATTCAGATCCTTTCTGAAGAAAGGAACAAGAGGCAAAAAGAATTAGTGATTAGACTTGAAAATAAATATAAGATGCTTCAACATACAGAAGATAAAAATGCAAAGATCAAGATCAACTACCCAGGTCTTGCTTTGTTTTTCCATTATTTATGGCTGCTTATGAGTACTCTATCTAATTTCCTTTTCACATATCTTCTTTTATTTTCTTTCTTTGAATAAAAGGAACCAGACAAAAGGGGGGGGGGGGGGAGGGGGGAGATGAGAGGGAAGCCATTATTCTAAAGAGCAAATTATCAAGTTTTTTCTTAAGGATGACATCAAACTTATGTGGCCTCATCACCTCGTCTACTTTATCGATAAATTCTAAATGTTACACCACATTACTCCGTAATGTCTCTCTAGTTTTGACAGTTTAGTACTATTATGTTGAGATGCTGTTTGGACCGACTATGGAATCTCCGGAAACACTATAACAATGAAGGATAAGAATCAAAGTTACCTCTATATTTATTCCAGCATCACGTGCTTTCTTAAATAGCATATCAACTCGCAGCAGATCACTTGGAAGTTGGTCCTGCAAAAGCTCTTCTTTGAGAAAACAGCACATGGCAGAATGACAAAAAGCTAATGAAAGTAAGTGAGCTACACCAATGCCAATATGCTTTGGATAAATTTAGCTACTTAAGTTTCTCGTCTTGAGTATTTAACCTCAAATACCAAAAACAGAGTAAAGGTAGAGTGGAATTAATGTGGTAATACAAAGCTGAAGGGTTCAAAAAAAGATGGCTACAAATAAGACCACGCAACTAAATGACCTTACAGATCCCAAGGAAAAACACACAACCACTTTTCTGGCTTGGAAAAACCACTCTTCTAGCTCAATCTAATAATCTAAATCTTTCCCAACAAAAAAGAAAAGAAAAAAGAAGGAAACAAAAAAAAGAGGAAAGCATGGGCAATATGGAAACAAAGAACAAAAACTTGTGCTTCTGCATATTTGCTCTAGCTGTTCTTAGACAAGCAATTTATCAAAGGCTACTTAGATTAGGTCATCATGATTGAAATAAAATAATTATTCAAGCGAAGCACATCAGACAATGGAAACTAATATGCCATAACAGGCAATAACAGGTCAGAACAGAAAGGTGGTAACCAGCAGACTTAGATGCTGCAGATTTCAACATGTAGGCTTAATTCTAAGCCAATATCAATTTAAACAGTCAAGATGTGTTATATAGTGAGACACATCAGAATCCCCAGTCTGTTGGACCTTAATACATAAAGGTTTTTCCACGGAACTAGGGAACTAGAGTTTGAAACAAAAGTTTTACAAGTCCAGTTTACCATTGGAAAACTGATGATTTACAAAAGCCAATGCAAAACTATTTCACATATAAAAGGTTTACAGTTTTATCCATGTCCTGTCAAATTATTATAATAAGTTCAGTGGCAAAAATTCCAGCATGTAGAATATGGTTACCAGAGAAATCAAAGAGAGAGAGAGAGTAGGAGTAGTCATAATCTAATATCTGACTGTCCTGCCAAATATTAAACAAAAAAATCAATCAGGCAGTAAACCAGTTAAAAGTTGTAACAGGTACAAGCCAGTCGTAAAATTCTTCAAGGGTTCAAAAGGCATCTTAATGATATCTGCGTCCACAAGACTCAAACTGATACATAAACCAAAAAAAAAAAAGCTATCTTCCACCTGAACAGCCTCAAAAGTAGCAGCTAAAAATTCAAGCAGATTATTGCAGATATACAAATTCATTCATGAAATTGGACATCACCTTGTAGAAAGTCTCCCCAAGAAAATTTGGGTTGGCTCCTAATGTTACTGTGAAGTAGGAAAATTTAACTGAAAACTTTTGCAATAGATATGCCAAGTCAACTGTCCAAATACTGCAGAAAAGAATGGTGTTAGACTTATGGTGCAATTACCGTCAACAATATAGCCATAAAAGCTTAACATGGTGTTAAAAAAAAGGAAGATATAATACTGTAAAAAGGAAGCATAAAATAATTAGGTCCCACTCTATCAACAAATGCATGCGAGTAGAAAGTAGGATGTTGTGGGGTCAAATATCTTTCATTCTGACCTAAAAATTTAATACTTTAGATATAGCAGTTTCCAATTTAGAAATGCAAACATCAATTCGATACAGATTGCAAAGGAATGTAAGAAGTTAAATCTCTACACAAGACATACATTCATATGCATTTGAATCACAAAAACTCAGCTACAAAATGATCCAATCATTAGAGGACCTGCACTTCAGAACAAAGTTAAGTGGCATAACTGGGATGGAAGCTTTGAAAAGACAAATGAAAGGCGAGCAAAAAGCTCATTCACCTTTCCCTGCATTCCAGGTCAGATAACCTGTGAAAGTCAAACATAAGTTCCTAATAAAATTGGAAATATTCCATCTATGTTTTCTAGAAAACAGCACTCTATTGAACTCAACTTTAGCGAAAAAACACAATCAAATAACCTTGATATCCTTTCATGCATTTTGCCATATGTTTCATAATACGAAATGAACTGCTGCAGAAGATAAACAACAACACACATAAAAATGGCCTGAGGGGAAGAAGAAATAAAATCGAGCAATCTTGACACTTCGATATTAAAATGTAATTGAAGAGCCTTTTTCTGGTGTTTTGTTTAATTTGTATTAAACAGTTTCAACGGTAACTTCAGCAAGAAAATTGTCTGATTTTGCAGGAACAAGGAGCTGATGAGATGTTAGAACAACATGTCAATATGTATTCTTTCCAACATAAGCTCTTATAAGTGCTAGTCAACAAAGATTTACTACAAATGGAAGGCCGACCTTGGCATTATAAAGTTGCTTTCAATGTCTTATTCAGATTCCTTCGTATGGGCATATAAATGTCATACAACTATTTCTGAAATCTAGATCACATGGGTTGGTTGGACTTTTCAAACAAGAAACTCATACCACTGCCTTTTCACCAATTTAACAAAAAGTTTCACCATATTATGAATTTACAGAATTCTAGATCTTTGATTCCTCATGTGCTAATCAAGTAATTATAAGAAGCCCAACTACACAAATTCACCTAAAAGTTCTTATCGTGAATATGTAAAGTCATACATATCCCAGCAAAGGTTTTGCCATAGAGGCACACAGTATATGGACAAAAAGAGCAAACAGTGAGGTACTGGACCATGGGGCATTCAGAGCAGCAGAAAAGTATGTTTCTGTGAAAGAACATTAATAAAGCTGGCACAGTAATGGAAATAGATGGCACCTTGTCGTACAACAGAGGCCTTCCAGTTCCTGAATATCACCACTGTTGATGCCTAGAGTTCTCAGAACCATCAAAACACAAGCAAGTCCACAATCCCATGTGTACTGCTGGTTTATGTGTGGTACCTTAAAACCATAAACAGCATGTGACGGACGAACTATGAAATTCACAGCATCAAAAAATGTAGTTCGAAAAGTATCCACTGAATGAAGCTTTGCCAATTGACTTACTTCAACGGAGCCTGAATGGGATAAGGTGTCATTTTTGGACCTCTCCCTGCTCAAAAGCAGCTTAAAAGGGTAAGACTCGACCAAGTTCAAATAAGTCCCAGGTGGTCCCTGATTATTTTCTTCTTCTGCTTTCAAAAACTTGTTGAAAAGAAGATATAGAGGCCACATCTAAGACCAAATTAATAGAACACAGGTCAGTGCAAGCTATCCACTTCCTTGGCTTGATAGAATTGTTCAACAAAAGGTCTTCACCTTCATGCTCTTGCTACACAACTGCAAACGGAGTATGACATGGATCAATTGAGCAAATAATACCAAAATCTAAGGGTGACACACCATTTAAGAATTCAGAACAGTCTGGATCAGGAATGCCGACACTAATTCAATTTTGACCCAGTTTCACTCCGGCTTTTAATCCGGCACTAAAAGCAATGCAACATGTAAAACAAGTGCAGGTCGTAAAGCTGTTAAAGTTTAACCAAAGCAATACATGGGATTGTTACAGCTGTCAGACATGCAAAAGGCTCATGAACAAAAGTCACTGTGGAACATCATTCCATCTACCTTTGTGGTCTTCTCTTATCTTCCTAATTGTAATGTTTGCCTAAACAGGAGAAAGCTCAGCACACAGACACAAAAAAAATAATAATAAAAATAAGAAAAAAAATAAAGGGGTCTGCCCACACCTAAAGGCAAGGCTGCACACATGCTTTGTAGAGTCAGCATTGTCATGAGAAACCTGGTCATGCTTATTACCAAAATTACACCTTTATCCAAGCTGCAATTTCTTCTCTACTAGAAGATAATAGCATCATAACATATTCTGAGAACAAACAACTCATTCTATCAGAACTGTTCCTGATACATGAAATTCCCATTAAGACGGTAGCATACGACAGGCAAAATCAGGTAAAAAACGAATGGTTTTCGGCAATTATGTGGTATGGCGAAAGATTGAGTCAAGTCCAGCCAATTCTCATAAACAAATAAACCATTGCAAAATCCCACCCCAAACGCCAAGAAAAGTGAAAGCCATCAGAATTCAGCAAAAGACACCCGATAAAATAGACAAAGTCAAGCAGGAGGCATGATCATATCAAAGAAACCGAATTAATCAAATTTAACAACCTTAAAGAAAATTATAGCCAAAAACAAATAAACATAAGGCAGAATATCGCCATCCATCCTATAGATAGGTATTGCAAATAATAAATTAGTAAGACAAATAAGTAAATGCTTGCATTACAAGACAATGATGAAACAGACATCCAAGAGGGCACTCAGTGTACACAAAAGCGTTGCTGGAGAAAAAAAAACAAAAAAAAAAAAAGAGGGGAAGAGAAATCATACCCTCCTGGCTTTTAAGAATTGATGAAGCAAGATAAAAGTGTTGCTTAATACTTTATCTCTCGCGCTGGCTCTCTGGATGAACCTTTGGTGTAAATTCTTGCTTCTTCTTTTCTGGTTCTTTTTCGATTGATCATTCTTGATTCTCCTGGTCCTGGCTCCTCAGTTGAATGATTCAAGATCTTTACTGAAACATTTATGTTTTAGTTCGTGGGTCCCTGTTATCTATCTTTTCATTTATCTTTTATGTCCTAGCGCGTAGCACATAGGTTTAGACTTTAGATTGTAAAATATTTTGTCTTAATATTCTAAAGATGATAGAAAATGCAGGTGGCAGGTGGCAGGTGGCAGTTGGCAATTGGTTGTGTTGTTAATCCACAATACTTTTTTCCCAAGGATTACTACATAGTAAAAAACGCGATTTAAAAACGATTTATTTCAGTTGGTTGTGATAGTTTTCTCGATACATTAAATGGTATCATATTAAGTAATCAAAATTTTGAGGAATCTAATATTCAGAAAGAAGAAAATGTTATGTAGTTCGTGGTAAGTAAAATACAAATAATCAAAATCACCTTTTCAAACACTTAATAAGAAAAACTTTATACAAGAAAATAATTAAAGAGGAAATGCAAAATTTTGCGCACAAGGATTTATTTCAAAGGTAATGAAGAATGTCCCTGATTTAAGTGGTCGCGGGTCTGGGTCTCTTGCCGTAAATCTGCGGCATGCCCCAAATGCAGGCCTCACCTGAACTTAAATCAAGGTCCAGAAAAGGTAGGGTTTCGCCTTGGCCCAAATCAGGCACACGCACGCTGGACTCTGGATTCCAACAACGGGGTCCTGTGTCTGTTACCAATCCAGATTAGCTTTAAATTAGGTATTGCTCTTGATGTGTGTTTCAGGCTAATCGGCACACCATAAATAAAAAATTACAAAGGGAGTCGGTTATTCTAAGGAAGTTGGAGAGTGGTTTAAATATTTCCCTAATTAGTTTAGGCGCCAGCTATGGACAAGCTACCTACGTCAGAGAACACCAGGACTTGGGGCATTTGTGTTGGATTCATGAGTTAGGCCTTTGTTTGATAATTTAATTCAACATTTAAATTTAATGGATTCATATCTTAATATATATAGACGCGTTTGATAACGGAACATTGAACATATGAAGTGACACTGAATTTCGTAGGCAAAACTTGAATAAAAAAGTAAATGATAAGCTGTTCACTTATCATTTAATATGATATACACTCAAAATGTATCAAATTTAGACATTAACAATTCAATAATTTAATGAATTCAAATTTCAGTTTTCAAACTTAAATTTTATCAAATGCACCCTTAATCTTACTTGCTTTACAACCAACAAAAGCATCTAGGTTCTAGGCTGAAAGAGCAAACATTAAAATTAGTTCCATATGCAATTAAACACCCTACACTGAATGGTGAGGTATCAACGGATCATGTTAACATCAAGCCGAGGAACTTGATGAAAAATTAAACTATGAAATGCTGTCGAACTGGCTAATCTTTTGTTTCTTTTCTTTTTCAATTTTATGACTACTTATTAGTAGTTATATTTACCACTTAATGCTAACAAGGTACTCCCTCCACTATCACACGGATCAAGAAGTGTAAATTAATATAGTTAATGTAATCATTTTTTACATAATACTTTCCTCTTGTGCTGGCCCGTTAATACTAGTACGTTTACTTTAGCTGTATTTTTATTACTGCTAAAGTGGTTCATCAATCAATAGAATAGTGTATCTGTTGATAAGGATGTACATTAAATACGGGGATAGTAGCAAATTGATAGATTAAATTATTTTTTATTAAAAAAAAGAGAAATAGGCCTATAATTTGAGACAATCACAAAAAGGAGGAAAATAAACCCACCTTTATGAGACAGAAAGAATATATAGGCCCAATTTGACAAATGAACGTTTATTTCAAATTTTATTGTAACCTACGGTAGAAGTTTTACTATAACTTATTGTAGAAATTATAGGAAGAATTTTTAAAATGAAATTTTTTTTAATGTGTTTTGGGTATTTTGAAATGTGTGATTTAAAAACTTTTTTAAAATTACTATAGTTAAAGTTATTAATAAATTTGTAGGAGACAAACTTGGCCAAAAACTCCTTTGCCCAACAGCGACATATTAGTTTTCAACTACATTTCTACACCCTTTGACTTATTTGCTGATGGACGAACAACACATGACATGTGCAACAACAACACAACATCGCAAGTGCACTCAACTGCTTATTTGCCATGATAGTACACGATCAATCCTCAATGAACTTACAACAACATGTAGTTTGATTTTTATGGGTACGGCAGAGATGGTTGGTTGATTTGAATAAAAGGCCATCAATACAATCATGAATGAGATGTATAGGAGCAACTGCACGTGCATGCAAAGCGGGGGATGGCTTTGAAATGAAAACTCGCTGTTTTTTTGGGGTTGGCAGGCTTCTGTCTGTCCGTTAGGAGTACTTCAAAATTGAAGAGGAGAAGATGCCCGTTTTCAAAAGCTAGCCACTAACTGGATTTCATTTCTGATGCATGCATGGGTTGGGTGCCCGTCGAATTCAAAAAACAAAAGGCCAGTTGCCACCCAATCGTCGAGTGGAAATTAAATGCAACTACTGACTGACTGGCAGCTAAAGTTGGTTGATCAAAGGAAAAGAGGGGAGGAATCAGTCGGCGTTTGCATGGCAGAAAGTCAAATAAAGGTTGTGGGTTTTGTTGGCAACGGTAAGTTTAGAAAGCGCAAAAAGGCAGGCACGGTGTCTTTGATTAGCTTTTTCTGCATTCGTTTAAATCAGTTGTTAACTAGCTAGCCGTTTCTGTTTGGAACTTTTTGCCGCTCCCTTTTTCTTTGTTAATAAGTTACCGCTATGACTTGTGATGAGGCAGTATATGTTGTAGTCTATAGAGACAAGAGAATAGGCGGCGCCGGCGACACATTCATCTTACCCTACCGGAGAACTGAACTAGAAGACCTCACATATATATATATATATATATATATATATATATGTATGTATATTGGCAACATGCCAGCAACAGAGGAAAGCATTATTAGGTTAAGGTGTCGATTATCAGTAGAGTTGAATACGATCGACCAAAAGGATGCCGACCAAAAAACAGAGAACTATAAGCAACCAAACGAGACATCGACTAACTCCTACTTAATTCCGAAGAAGATACTTTATTTAATTAACAAAGACAATGCAGAAAAAGGAAAGCTGCTTTGCACCCTACTTAGTACATTGGTTGGATAAACTGTGTAGATATATTTATTGGAGTATATAGCATATGGATGATGGTTAATTTTTTGTTTCCTCAAAACTGGACTGGACAAGACTGAGATTTAAAACCTGCACTTCCCACGCATCCTTTTATCAGACTTGGTGTCGTCTATCCGCAGTATATGAAAAAATTCAGACTGGCTGCTGGCGTGACTTTGATTATAATGCTACCTTTTCCTAAACTTCACAATTTTGATTTGCGTTATAATTAATTTTGGAACGGGATGTTACAAAGCAAGGAGCCCACTGGTTCGATTTCCTATCCTGCTTAACTAGTAGTATGCTTTTAGGCGTGATGAGATATATTTCAAGTACCACCGTTTGGATTAGCCATTTTTCCAAAACACAAGTTTTTCAAAGACAGTGTTACAGTAATACACAATAATTCAAAAAATATCTCATTCACACGATATATCGAAATTTTCAAAAAATTTTTATAGTACAAAATTTTCATATACACTGCTACAGTAAAATTTTTCAAATATATTCCCAAAAAACAGCTAATCAATCCAAACAGATAACTCAGAAATGAATGTTAAACAACACACGAATGTCTAATCCTGCCTGCTGATAACCTGTACACTCTCTCTTGCAAAATTGGAGAATATCATAGGCATCCAGATCAGACTAGTGAACCACCAAATTGAAATTGAAACATACCCGTATTTTTCAATTTGAGTAGGAGAACTGCTCAACCATAACTGTTTTTCCAGTAAACCAAAGCCTAATAAGCTTTTTGACAATTGAACAATGCCCGTGTTTTTCATAAAAAGACGTCTGCATTTGGCGTTTACCTTTATGGATATTGGTATCACTGTCACCGAACTTATTTTAATTGTCTACCGAGGTCTACAAAAGAGTCATTGGAACTCTAAATTGTAGCTCCATTTATTATACAATGGACTGAAATTAATTAGTAATTAAAAACGTTAGTGCATTCTTGGGGTCTTCGTTCCACAAACATACCTAATTAAAACTTATGGTCAAAGGCTCAAACACAGCTAAGTGAGAAATCCAAGATCATCAAAAGACAATAATTGTAAAATGATGGAGTGTATATATGCCACAAGTTAATGGCATGCAACATTTATGTTTCGAGTGCTTCTACTTCCGATATCATCATTATAAGACTGATCGTTGATAAATGATACTCCCTCCTTTATAATTGACGTTTAAGGTTTTGCACACCAATTAAGAAAAGTTTTTTATTGGTTAAATCTGTACACTACTTTCCTTTTGTACCCTCATTAATTGTCCAATTTACCCATGTTTTCTCTCACTAGAGTATTAAATGGTACTGTTTTACTAGGTCAAAAGCAATGCAAACTAACTCTCACTAAACTAGGAATAGTAATTAAGAACCCTGTATTGGAAAAGAGAGATAAAAGGATAAAATTGTAAAAAAATAATTAATACTGTATGGGAATAATAAAACGACAGATAAAAGTACACCAGAGCAAATTTCTTAAACGCCCGTTACAATAAAAGGAAGGGAGTAGTAAAATCTACTGCGTGCTTGTACCCTGGGACAATTATTAGTCTGTGGTCCTCATGAATCATGATCGATAACATCAAATTTTGTTGCTTTACCCCCTTTTCATTCTGATTGGAAAATTCTTAGTAGTATTTCCTTTCATCACTACTTCACTAGCAGTGTAACTCAAAAGACGTGGTAAAGAAAAAAGATTAGTGAAGCTTCCAACAACAATAAACTTTTTGGTTTTAGATTAAAAACGTGCTTAATGCTAATTAATATATGTCCTGCGGAATTGATAACATATTCGTATAATGAAACGTTAGTTCTAATTTATAAAGTTCGATCCAGCATTCTCAAGAATCAAACTTTGTGGTCGCCGGGGTTAGGTGATATGTGGAGTTGGACACCTAATTTTAAACTTTCACCAGCTTATTTGAAGTTTTCAACACTTTCATTTATTGGGGTTTCCTCTGCTTTGAGTTTGGAAGGGTCCCCAAGCCATCCAGAAATTAACTGCTTGGTTTGGATTTCAGGCAGCCATGTTTAACCTTACAAATTTCAAAGTTCATACACATTTATTCCCGTCATTTATGCTTCATAATATACTGCATGCCATCACATTTATGACTTCCTCTGCAACCTTGAATTCTACATAGTTTGAACAAAGGAGGAGCGTCATCTATACTTGAAAAATTATCTGAATTTTGAACAAGAGGTGTATAACTGTTCTTGCTCATCAGTGCTAGTACTTCTCCCTTCTACCAAAAAAAGAAAGAAAAAGCAACTACTACTCCTTACCTCGAAAGATAAGTAATTATTGTGGTAATTAACAGCAGTATCCTTTTATCCTAGTGTTGGTAAGTAAAGTTATATATTACATGTATAGCTGTCAAACAAGCCTATTTAATTAAGTTCACCCACACCCGCCCATAGATAGATGGGTATGGGTATCTTAAATTTTTGTATATGGATATAAATGGGTTACCCAATAATACCCATTTATTAAATAGGTATTATTGGATAACCCATCAAACTCAATTAACAAATTTAAAATTGTCTTCCCCCAAACCTCCTCTTTTCCCCCACATATTTTTTTTTAAAATTTTTTTATTTTATCATGATGTTAATTACTTTTGTGTCATTATTATTATTATTATTATTATTATTTGGTTTTATTTTCTTTTAGTTTGTTAATTTGCTCATTTTTCAGCATTACCAATAAGGATGACAACGGGGGTGGGTGCCCGCGCAGGGGGCTAATGGGGCGGGAGCGGGGAGAAACGGGGTGGACACTCCCCCGCCCCGCTTTAAAAAAATAAATATATAAAAAATATATGTATATATAATATATAATTTAATTAGTTACAAACTTATGATAATAATACTATTAGTTACATGTATTATATAATGTATATTAGTATATATAATATAATTGATATTATCAATTATACTAATAATTATATGTGTACTAATACAAATTATTAATTGGTTATACTAAATTTACTAATACATTTATACAAATTTCCTAATTACACTTAATACAATAACATTTTTTTCTAAAAAAAAAAAAAACACAAGCACAATAATGAATTAGTGATTGTATTTGTGTCAAAAGTGAAAACTTGACTACTTTAGTTGTATTCATTTCATCATATTGGATTGTATGCAAATAACTTTTGTTTGATTGTTTTTATAAGTTTCAATTGTGAAATTATAATGAATAATAATTTGATGATGTATTGATATTTTAGTACTTGATTATTTACTAAAATTTAACTATAATAAAATTATATAACAAATTTTTATTAGCCCCTTGGAGGCACCCGCGGGGGGAGCGGGGGAGGGGAATTTGTAGGCTGCCCGCCCCAACCCCGTCCCGTTGCCATCCTTAATTACCAATTTATGACAAGTTTTAACCTTTTTTCTTACTTTTCAAAAATTAAATTTTAAATTTACACACAAAAAATGTTAGAGGCTCAAAATTTTTGGATTACGTTTTTATGTTAATTTTTACAGTATTTAGTTCAAAATTTTATATTCTTATTGTTTAATTATTAAATAGTATGTAATTTTACGAATTAGAGTACAGATGGAAAAATTTTGATAATTAGATTTGTTGAGTATTATAAATAAATATTTAAAACGAATGATGAGTATAAAGCATGGTATAAATTGATAACTTCGTTTGCAAAAATGAATTTACAAAAAGTTAAAATAAATGGGTAATTAGGTTACCCAATTCATTTTTTAACTTACCCATTTATACCTATCTAATTAAATTGATATAAACGAGTTGATTCACTTACATCCATTACCCATTTTATCCAATCCAAAGCCGCCCAAATCACCAATTTTAACGCCTCTAATTACATGTAATCCTCTCCATAGGAAATTTATGGGGATAAGCACACTCCACATACTATAGTAATCTTTGTAAGACCTAAAGTTTTTCCTCCTAAACTTTTTCTCATCCTAGGAAAAGCTTTTCTTTTGGTACTTATCCACTCTGCCACTATTTGTAACCATCTGTAATCCAGGCCTCTCCCATTACCAAGTGAAGTTTTTAGACTTGTTAAATACTATACCTCTTCAGCTCAAATGGCTCCCAAATCTATTAATTGCTGGATGAAATTTTAAAATCAATTTTTTTTTACCTTGAAATTTGCTATATTTGCTCGGGAAGTTAATTACATTCCAAAACAACCAAAAATTAAGCAACCAGCATCCAATTTTACCCCTTATTTCCCAGATACCACTTCTTTCATCACTCAGAATCCAAAAGGGTAAGGTTGTAAATTTGCAAAGGCGTTGACACGTCCGTCTACCGTACGGTCATGGCCGTTACTAAACAAATATTTATTTGAATGGGACTCCTTAGATTGTTACAGATAGACGTTGGCACCTGGCCAAAAACAACTTTGAAAATCAAATTTCGCAATCTGGACGTAGCAGAACAGAAGGAATAACATCAGTTCAATCAGTCCACAGTTCCCAGTTATCAGTCATTCAGTCTCAGTCTCTCAGCAGAACACAACCTTAATAGTGCATCACTACCCAAAAAATATATTTTTTTAAAACCTTAATTCTACTTGAATTTTTCTCCCCCCATTTCCATGGCCTCCTTGAATGCAGAACCAAATTGAAAAAGAAAAGTATTTTTCACTTTGGTCTTTCCTTTCTCGCTAGTGGGTTTTTCTGGGTTATATGTATTTTTGAAAGTTTAGATGGAAAATTTAGCTGAGAAGAGCAAACAGAGAGATGGGTCTTCATCAGACTTGCACATTGATTCAACGTCTGAGTCCAAAAACAGCAGCACGTATTCGAGTAAATCGAGTTCTGATGCATCCTCTTTTGAAGCCAAGGCGAGAGACTGTGCTTCTTCACCGGTTCCTAAAGGTTGGCCTCTTCCCAAGCCTCCGCCCACCAAGAGTTTCAAAATTGACGAAGACAAACTCCAAACCAAGGATGATGAGAAGATCAAATTAAGGAAATTTGGTTCCAGAGTTTCAGGTCTGTCGTCATCTTCTTTTGATTATCTCTCCTTTTCTTTTTCTTTTTTTTTTCCCAGAAATTTTCCTTTCATTTTCAAGAAGAAGCTTTTTTTTTTTTTTTTGGGAAAGAAAAATTCTTAGCTTTTGGACATTTCAATGTTTAGCGCCTGAGGAAAGGTAACTGGTCTTTTATTTTTATTTATTTATTTTTTGTGTGTGCATTGATCTTTGTTGCTTTTATATTTGTTGTTGTTTATAGGTGGGAATGAATAGTTCAGTTCAACCAAAATACTAGCTTTGGTACAGTAGATGTGCTTGAACATTTCAATTGATTAGAACATTTAAATTATGTCTGCCCTTACCGTAAGACAATTCTTAACCCAGCCAAAGAGGATTTTTTTTTTCGGTTTTATGCTTCCTTAGTTTGAATGGTTTTCTAGTGTTTGTCGATTCTGGCATTATGATATATTACTTACAACTTTTGTTAATTTGTTTTTCTCCTGTTATTGCTGGCTGTTAATATATTGTTTCGATTTGAACAGATTTAGAGATGATGAAAGAAAAATTTGCAAAATTGTTACTTGGTGAAGATATGTCTGGAAGTGGAAGAGGGGTGTGCCCAGCATTGGCCATTTCAAACGCCTTAACTAACCTATGCGGTAATTGATCACTTTCTGCAAGCTACCTATTTGAGTTTTGATGGTCTTTACAGACAACGCTTTGTATCTGTGAGTCTATGTATCTCCCTGTTACTGCAGTTTCCAATTTTTGGCACACTTGTACAATTAACCATGTTCTCGAAAACTTGATTGTTGTAGCTACTGTATTTGGGCAATTGTGGAGGTTGGAGCCTTTGCCTCCCGAAAGGAAGTTGATGTGGCAAAAAGAGATGGAATGCCTACTTGCTGTGAGCGATCACATTGTGGAATTAATTCCTTCTGTCCAAACACTTCCTGATGGAACTAAACTTGAGGTCGTTTTTCATGTACTTTGTTTTTCAATTGTATATTGCATCTTACTTAAATGTTGCAGGCTTTTCAAGAAATGCCGTTACTGTATCACTTCGGAATTCTATGTTAGCAAAGTCATTGAATAGTTTACGTTGACACTAACATATTACTGAATCATAATTTGTCAAGAGCATAGAATGCTAGACAGTTTTTCAAAAAATTTTTGACAGGAAGTGAAAAAAAAAAAGTATCTATCTATTTTGCCATAAAAGCACGAGTTGATGTCATTATATGGTCTTCACTGTGTTTGCCTCATATATCTTATGGTTTTCATTATATTTTCTCTTCAGGTTATGACTAGCAGACCCCGAACTGATATACTCATTAACCTCCCAGCACTGCGCAAACTTGACTATCTGCTTCTCGTAAGAGTCGTTCCAGGTGAATTGTGTTTTTGATTTATGTTATGAAACTTTACTAAGTCCTTAATTTTGCAGGAAATACTAGACAGTTTTACCACCAGCACGGAGTTTTGGTATGTCGATCAGGATGTAGAAACCCCAGAGGCAGATGGATCAGCCTCCTTTCGTCAAGTGATTCAGAGACAAGAGGACAAGTGGTGGTTGCCTGTGCCCCGAGTCCACCCTAGTGGGCTTCTTGATGATACAAGGAAGAAGTTGATTCACAAGCGTGAATGTGCAGCTCAAGTTCTCAAAGCTGCCATGGCTATCAACAGCACAGCTTTAGCTGAAATGGAAGTTCCAGAGTCATACATGGCAAATCTTCCAAAGGTTTAAACTTTGTTACAAAGCACAAATCCTCATTGTTATCTTCATACTTGTTATGGCATCATTCAAATTACCTTTAAGTGCATTTATTGCTTTGCATTTTGCTTGGCTAATTTGCAGTTGTCCCGCTAAGGTTTATTCTTTTTTTTTTGTTGGCAACCATGCAAATCGATTACGGTGTTCAAAATTCATTTGCTGTGGTACCAGGCTTTGTCCAATTAAACTTATCTATAGGAGCGCTATTATTTCTGTTGAAAGGTGATATGCAACTGTCTTTACTTGCAGAATGGGAGATCCTGTCTAGGGGATGTCATTTATCGTTACATCACTTCAGAGCAGTTCTCTTCAGAGTGCTTACTCGATTGCCTGGACCTGTCTTCCGAGCATGTGGCCCTAGATATTGCCAACCGTGTTGAGGCATCAATCTATGTGTGGCGCAGAAGATTGCGTCCCAGGAACCAGATTTATCATAGCCGCTCTACTTCAAAGTCCTCTTGGGATATGGTCAAGGAACTGATGATTGATGGAGATAAGCGAGAGTTGCTTGCGGAAAGAGCTGAAAATCTTTTGCTCGGTTTAAAACAGCGGTTCCCTGGCCTTAGCCAAACTGCTTTAGATGTTAGCAAGATCCAATACAATAAGGTTTAACTCTCGTTGTGTTTAATTATGCAAATTCTTTTTTCCATCAGTCGTTTGTGTTTCATCATTTTGGCTATGAACTTCTCTCTTTACGACTTTTTCAGGATGTTGGAATGTCCATTTTGGAGAGCTATTCAAGGGTCTTGGAGAGCCTAGCCTTCAACATAGTGGCACGCATTGATGATCTACTATACGTAGACGACTTAACCAGGCAGTCTGATAACTTGTCATCAACTCCAAGAGTAAGTAGAATTGCTCAAAGGAAGGCTGGAAACCCATATGCTGTGCCCGTCTCAGGCACTCCCTGTAGAACAGCCTTCACCACTCCCAACTTTTCACCTGCACCGCGAGCAAGCTCTCCAAGGGGGGAGAGAACTCCACTTATCAGTAGCACCAAGCTTCCTCGTCGTGGTCTTGGAGTAAAGAGGGTATTGACAAACTATCTGGGTGGTGAGTTGAAGGTAAAGAACTGTAGCCTTCTTCTCGAAGGCTTAAGTTCTGTTTCAAACAAAACTTCAGAAGGTACTGTTTGCCGGAGCAGCCTAGAACCTGCTGAGCAGCAGAAGGAGTTATCTGCTTGGAAGTAGGATGTGCCAAATTGGTTTTCTTATAGATAGAAACAGAGAAAAACAAACAAAAAAAACTGTTGTTACAGATGTGCATTAATTAGAAGATTTTTCATAGTAAAAACGTTCCGTACTCCAGCAATCATGTTAAATTGAGTATGGAATACTTTAGCCTGTTGTTGGTTCTGCATCTCTGAATTTGCTGATAGAAAGATGTATTCTTGATGTGTGTCAATGAGCCACCAATTGTGACAAGAACGCCGAGACATTACAGGACATTGCATTGTCACACACTTCAACTAGTTTGAAGGACTCTGTTCAGGGTTTTCCTTCAAGCACATTATTTTCGACACTTCAAGCCAAGGCCCCTGACAGAGTAAATGATGTCAAGTGGTGTCTAACTAAATATTTCAAATCTTAATGAAGTAGATCATGTTTAGTCATCTCAAACCTGTAAGAATTGTCGTCCCCGAAACCAATGGCGGCAAAGATTGTACAAACCTCTGCAGTTGGCAGTGTTAGCTTCCCCTCCCTGGCTCCCCCCTATCCATGGACTTGTTCTTACGAGATTTGTTAATAGAATAAGCAATACTTTTAAGCTTGTCAAAGTAGCGTTTTCACTCCAACTAGTCTGTGAACGCTGTGTTTTCTTCATTTCTAGAGCTTGCTGTGAAGTACATCACGTTGGAGTATGTTGCAATAGGAGGTCTTAGCATCTAGAAGAATCTGAGTAAGAATCAAGAGGTAAGGCTGAAGCTGAAACAGAAAGTCTCGTGTTCTATGTTTCAATGACATGGGACATTTTCTGCTGCTTTTCTCCTTCTCGATAAATGTAAAGAGAAGCCAAAAGGATGGTGGGATTGTCACGTTCGTCATCTATTTTTACCCGGTTTTGTCTGTCCTGGAGACAGGAATTCTGCCAAAAAGCAAAAACGAAAATGAATTAGAAAAGGTAATGGGGCATTCCGAGAATTGAACTCGGGACCTCTCGCACCCTAAGCGAGAATCATACCACTAGACCAAATGCCCAGGTGACGGGCAAAGGGTGCTGATGATCGATATTTAAGCGTTTATCGTTAAACTTCTCTACAAATTTTTTTTTTTTGGGTTAATCGCGCATATTAAGATATTATTTTATGCTTTTCATGTAATTTGTGTCTTACACTTTCAATACACACTCAAATAAAGTTGTTTAAACTGTTAGGATTGGTCAGCAATTAAGGGAGAAATCTTACGGTTCTTCTCACTGTAAGTTTCAGAATTTAAATTTAACAGTTAATGGTGAAAATAGTTGCAAGGAGGGGTGGGAGATGAAAAAAAAACTATTTGATTAGCTAAGTAATGTAATGCAAGTAGAATTTCATAGGGAAAATTATCTAAAACGTCCCTCACATTTTGTAAAATGACTTTTTTCGTCCCTCACTTTTAAAAATGTAATTTTATATCCCTTACATATTCACATCGGTCAAATTTTGTCCCTAACTAGGTTTCCGATCATATTTTGGTAGGAATCCATCACGTGCAAGGCACGTGATCATTTTTGAAAGGTAAAATTGTCAAATTATATTTTACATAATTTAATCTATAGTCTTTCACATTTTATAAAACAAATTTTTTCGTCCATCACATTTTATAAAATAATCTTTTCATCTCTCACATTTCACAAAATGAATTTTTCCATTCTTCACATTTCAAAAAAATGAGTATTTCAATCCCTCACTAATTATGTTGTGAGGGAAACCCTAAAAAAAAAAAATGTGTGTGAATACATTTTGTTTAAATACATGTATATGTCTATTTGATTTTACTTAATAATACGAATAGCATAGATATATGTATGTGTCAATTTGATTTTACTTAACAATACGAATATCATATATTATACGTGATCATTTGATTTCATCTGGTATTAGTTAGTAAAAAATCTTGCATTCACTGTCAAGTTGACCAATAAAGCTATTTTCGATCAAAATACAATAAGAATAAGTTAAATTTGACAAATTTGCCCTTATATCTTTTCATCCAAAAAAGAAATAGAACTTATGATTTAATTAGTTAAAAATGTTAGGTATGAAAATGACAATATTTATTTTTAAATCAAATTAATATAAAAGATGAAATATATTATATGAAAAGTATGGAGAAGATGTAAAAATTATTCAAAAGGAAGAAAAAAGATATAGAAAATCATTAGATAGAGAATATTAGATTGTTTAATTAGATAAGAATTTTGAACATAATTAACAAACAAGGGTAGATTTGACAGATAAGATAAGGTAATTGAAGTAATTTTATTGATTTCTATCAGAATTAAGCATTCAGTCAGGATTCTTATGCTGAAAAAAATACACACAAGTTCAGACAAGTTCAGCAAATGGATTTTCATTTATCAAACACTCAAAACATCAGAATATCTGAAAAAATTCAGATTCAACACTTTTTTATGTTATCAAACAGACCTTAGTCATAATCATATAAAAAGAGAGGATAGCCCACAAGTTGGGTCCAATTACATACATGTGTTTATGTTATTATTATTATTAAGCAAAATCAAATAGACATATACATGTGTTTAAAAAAAAATATATTCACACACATAATTAGTGAGAAATGAAAAATTCATTTTTTGAAATGTGAGGGATGGAGAAATTCATTTTGTGAAATGTGAGGGATAAAAAAATCATTTTATAAAATGTGAGAGACGAAAAAATTTATTTTATAAAATGTGAGAGACGAAAAAATTTATTTTATAAAATGTGGAGGACTATAGGTCAGATTATGTGAAATATAATTTGATAAATTTACCCTTAAAAAATAATCACTTGCCTTGCACATAATGGATTCCCGCCAAAAAATGATCGAAAACCTAGTTAGGGATTAAATTTGACCGATGTGAATATGTAAGGGACATAAAATTACACTTTTAAAAGTGAGAGACGAAAAAAGTTATTTTACAAAATGTGAGAAACATTTTGAACGATTTTTCCTTTTTTATCTAAAGCAAAAATTGACTTTTTATTAATAAGCATATAAAGTCTGTCCATGGAATGTAAAGATTCGAATCACTTCAAACAGAAAACTCTACACAACAAGCTAGAATCAGCAAAAGCAAGTAAAAGGCAATCCAAGCCCTACTGGCGTAGGTCGATTGGTCACGGCTCTTCCTTAGGGTACGTTGTCTAGTTTCCCCCACAAGGGTTCGAGTCTCAGGTTAACGGGCTCGGAGAGATGGGATTTCTCTCCTCGAGTCTCAGGAGGATTAATCGGGTTGAAACCCGAATGTCCCATGTCGGGGAAAAAAAACAAGTAAAAGGCAATCCAAGCTCCCAATTTGATTTTGGTTAGTGAAAACTTTCTCTATCCAGCAACCATATCCCAATTTACGCTAGTCTTGATTCTGAGCCATCCAAGTCTTAAAACACCACCCCATCGAAAACAAGCCTCCTAACTTGGTCAGAGAATGAGCTTTAGAGTTTCCAAATTCCCACGACACAATTCACATAGATCATCAGTTTTCATCTTTACCCTTCCCCCAACTCTTTAATCTGTCCTACGTATTCAGCCTTCTTCGGCAGAGCACAATACAGTTACCAACGAATCGAATGCAATTTTAATAATTCATCAAATGTCATTTTCAAAATTTTCAAAAAACCATATTCCAATTTTTAGGTACTTGAAAGATTTATTAACTAAATATGCCCAAAACGAAAAGGAGGTCAAAGCCATTATCAGGTCCGATTGTTGCCTTGGCTAAAGAGGATGGGGAAAACTAATGATTCTGACTCCAAGTTTAGAATTTAAAACTAATTTTGGTCAATATATATTTACAAAAAATAAAAAAAATAAAAAAATGAGGGGGGATTATATGAAAAATTGAGATTTTTTTAATCAATTTTAAAAGCACTATTTGTGCTTTCTAATCTAAACACAAGCCCATGAAATGGTCTCTTATGAGAGTGGAAAACATATTACTTCGGTCCAGTCGACGTTGGCCCATAGAGTCTTCCTCAGAGAATCAAGAATTTGTTCTCGGGATAATTTAAGAAATCTCCCCTGGGGTTTGCAATATTTTCACTCAACTCCCTCAAAGTTTACATAATTAAAAGGATCTCTCTTTGTGTGATAAAAAAAAAAAAACAATACCCTCATTAATTGTCAAGTTATTGAAAAACTCTATGATTTTTTTTAATTTATTGTCAATCAATAATTCAAACTACAGTTTTTCCTGCTTAACTCTTGAACATCATCTTCCTCCTTCAACTATTTTTCTTTCAAACTTATTTATTTGTTCTTATCGATCAAATGTATACAGTCATAATTAAGAAAACCACTATATATATCAACCACCCATATTTACCTATTTTGGTGTGTATTTTCAATTCTCTCTTTTTCATTATTATTAAATAGTTTCTTTGTGCCCATTTTTGTTTCTATTTTTTGATAAGGCGTTAGCAAATTGAAATTGTTAATTGGCAAGTTGAGTGATGATTTCATTATTAAACTAGATAGAGATGAAGACATTGACGATGATAAAAAATAAAAAAAATTAAGGATAGGAAGTGGAATAAGAACTAAATAAATATTATACTATTGTGATTGTTATGAAAAAAAGTATTCCTAATATATTTATAACTGCAATTTGTTTCTATTTTTTATTTACAATTATTAGTGATGTTATTATTCATATAGAGAAAATTTGATTGATTTTAAGTTCTATGCGGATGGAGTATATTGGATGTTGATATTAATAGTAATGATTTAGACTATTTTGTATTTGAAAGGTGGTAGCCATAGATTGAAATTTAAAGATATTGATGAATATTATCAGCTATTAAGCAAACTTTAATATTGATATGAGATTGTAAGCAAACTTTTATGCATCTGATGTGGTGTTCGTAGTTGATATAATGGTCTGTATTGAAAAGTTTTAGATAAAAAAGGGACATTAAAACGAAGGGAAGTATTTATTTAATAGTGATTTGGATGTTGATGAGTAGACAATAGCAATATTAAATAAGAATGAATGAAATAAAGACATTGAACCATTCTTTTTCCTTTTCTAATTTTATTGTGGCATTTTTGAGAAAAGTCTAGCCTTTTGGGGCTAAAATGTTACTTAAACAAAAAAAATGGGGAAGAAGGTGTAATTTTTAAAACTTAATGGGGAGCTTTATGTAATTGTAAAAAACCTCAGGGGAGGTATGTGAAATTATCCCTTTCTTCTTTTCCCGGAAAAGGCGTCCAGGTGTACCGAATAAACGCGCTTTCACTGTCTGAAGATAGAAAAATGCGGAATTCTTCCATCGACAGTCGATACAGTACCCACCGCCCTCACAACAACTGATCCGGTCCTCCACTGCCCGCCCCATCAGAAAAAAAGGGAAAAAAATGTCCGACGCAGGAGTTCCGAAGCTGGCCACAACCATCCACGTCACGGCGTTAGACGGGATCGTTAACGTAAATTCCCTGTTCACACTAGCTGTGTTCATCGGACTCTCTTGGAACCCGAAGGACCCGGACAACAGACTCAACTCCGATCCGAACTGCCAAGCCGGTCCCAAAGTCGCCGAGAACCTCGTCGCCTTCCACGTCTACTCTTTCAGCTCTTTTCTCTTCTCCAGCCTGGTCGCACTGGGACTGAAGCAGGCCATCAGGCTGTCCCGCTCCGCCCATTATCGGACCATATTCACTTTGGACTTGGCCCACGTGAATAAAAGTGCTCTGCGGGTCGGGTACTTGGTTTCTGCTGCCGGGTCGGCTTCCGGGTGCTTATTCTTGATGCTGGCTTTGATTAATGTGGTGCAGATCAAGCTTGGGACATTGTCCTGTGGGAGTCCACATAGCTTGGGAGCTGTGGTCCCGCTTCTTATTTTTGTGCCAATTGCTCTTTTGATTTATGTGTCCATTGTCATCTATGCTTTTACCCAGTAGATCAAACTTTGAATGTTGTGTGACATTTGGTAATTTGATTTGTGGGATTTCTTATAGAGTTGTAGCAAATGATGAGGTTACTAGCACTCTGTGACTTGATTTCTTTAGTGGGATGGCAATATTTTTTGTTCCCTCCCAAAGTTGACATAGGCATAATGTTAGATATTGTGGAGTTTGCAGAATATAGATATTAGTATTAGATGGCTTTGTGATAGATAGTATTATATTGTGGTCGCATGAAATTGAGAGGGCAGACCTAAAAGCTTGGAAAATGTTGAGAACCGGAGCTAACCACATAATTATAGATTCCTTGGTAGAAGTTGCGTATTGTATTGTTGAAAATTTATCAGATTTATTTGTGATTTGAAAGAGTAATCCTGTGAAAATGAAGGGGCCCTGAAACTTGATAATTGCTGAAATGAGGTGCTCCTCATCAGACGCCGTGCCGTGGTTCCTCCTTGAAACCATCTGATGCATTTCGTATACAGAAGGATGATCTTGTTGTTGTGTAATCTTGTGAAAGGGCTTAGAACTCAAACCACAAGCTTCAAGCAATTTCATTTCGCTGAGTGAAGTTCCAATCTGCATTGCAGAATGGTTGGTAACCTTACACGTTTGTACTATCATCTGCCATGCGTGGAAAGCTTTGTGGAGTAGTGTTTGCTAGTGCGTTATATGATCGAACACTACCATGTTCGAGGTGGGAGTTGTCTTATTTTGGGTCTGTTTGTGGTTGATTATTTTAATAGATTATAGATTTTAATTTTGGATAATCAGTTTTTGTGATATTTTCATTTGCTTTTGTATTCTGTTTATAATTTTTTAAATGATAAAAATTTTTGGATGATAAGTTTTTTGCGATATTTTCAGTCGTTTTTGTATTCTATTTATAAATTTCGTTAACGATCCAAAAAATTTAAATTTATAATTACTCAAAGAGCAGCTTTTACTGATTCTAATTATTCTCTATAATCAATTTTCATAATCAAATTCTGTAAAATCTAAAGCCATCGAGAACAAGGCCTGTGTGAACTTTTATCTAGGATAGAAACAATGTTGCTATGCGGTTGGTAAGACAAGAAATGCGGAGATGTAATGTGGGTGTGGAACTTTGATTTGGATCAATCGTATGCTGACAGCCGCTTCACTGAAGCTCCTTTCGGCAATTTAGAAGATCAAAAATGGGGGTAATGATGACGAACGCCCTGAATAATTGCAGCGTGCTCGATGCTTAAATTTCGCAAGTTAGCCACATAACCTTCAAGTCTTCACTCTGATCTGAAAGTGCTGGAATAGAAAATGGAAGCTCCTTTAAGGTAGTGCTTACTCCACTGCTATTTGCTGGTGGAATTTACGTGTCAGCACTAAGGCAGCTACTCCCATCAGTATAAAGCGAGAAGAATTGTTGCGGGAGCTTGCACATCACAGAAGAAGAAAGATGAAGGCTGCAATGAAGTACGTTTTTGCTCTGGGATTCCTTGTGGTTCTGGGGATTTCCTGCTTGAATGGAGCAGATGGAGCTGGAGAATGTGGAAGATCTTCTCCAGACATGGAAGCTATGAAGCTGATTCCTTGTGCAGAAGCAGCACAAGATGCAAATGCTCCAGTTTCTAGCGGCTGCTGTGCTCAGGTGAAGAAGCTGGGCCAGAATCCAAAATGCCTCTGCGCTGTGATGCTCTCTGACACGGCTAAAAATTCTGGGGTCAAGCCAGAAATTGCCGTAACCATTCCCAAGCGCTGCAATCTGGCTGATCGTCCTGTGGGCTACAAGTGCGGGGGTACGCCACTCTCTTCTTATTCTCATTTGATTTACTACTATTGACCGATTTTGCAACATTTTCCCTTCATTTTTTGAAAAGGGATCAATAAATCTCATCTCCCGATCCTTCGTTTCGTTTAGCTTAATCTCAAACTAAACATCATGTTTCGTGCAGCTTACACATTGCCTTGAAGTCTTGAAGATGGAAGAATGAAGACTGCCAGCCATAACGTTCCGCGTATGAACTACATCTGCTTTGGGTAGCATGCATGTATAAAACACTTTCTGGCTAGTTTGTCTAGAAAATAGCCTATGTTATGTCTGAGGCATATGTATGATTAATGATAATCTATGTCATGTTTGGGCTTATGTTTAATAATAACCGGTCCAAACACCTCCTCTGGTGTTTGTAGCAAAGCTCATGCTCACGCGCTGCCTTGCCTATGATCCTCTCTTATTCTTGTGTGAATCCAACAAATGTGGAATGACGAGACTCCCATGTCCTAATCAATCTCTTCTCTGACGCGATGATGTTCTTCTCGTGCATAACGAAGAATCAAGTTCTCAATTGTGAATTTTTTGGATGCAAGAGTGATAGCTCAACGAGTACAAAAGAACATAGGCACTAGTTTCTACGGTCCAGATTCATGCGCCCCCTCGGCCGCAAAAGCAAAAATCCTTCTTCTTTTTTTTTTTTTTTTTTTTTTTTTTTATAAATAAAAGAAAAAGACAAAGAGGACCCCATAACGGCATTTTTGAGATGTCTCCTCCGGAAGACACATCTGAAATGCAACGTCTCAGAGTATCTTCTTGAGCTTCAGTTGTGAACTGACCACAACACATGAATTTTACTATTCTGAGCCGCAATTTTAACTGTACCAACCACATGACAGATTGGACAAAATCTAACATGGATTGACTTGAGTTAGCATTTAGGTGAAGGTCCCCTGGCTGCTGCTTGTTGCGGGACCATCTAAGACACTACTGAACCTTGGAAAATTAACTGTACAACTGTAAAACATTTTGTTGCAGATTCTTTCTTTTTCCAAACTGTCTGGACCGAGCAAGCAGCACCTGCTCTTGGTTCTTCCTACGTCCTAGTTCTACATCTTAACTAGCTCTTCTTTTGTGCTAAGCTCAACCAATTGCTTTGGTCACAAAAGCGGTTGCTTTCATCAGAAAACCATCTGAAACGAGGATAACTCAACTGCTTTTGTCACAATAGCGATATGGATGAAGTGTTTGCTTATGTGATTTGCCGTTGTCCATGAAAACATGATGTACTTCAACAAGAGAGAGAGGGAGAGAGATAGAGAGAGATGGTCAGGTTGTCGATCAAACAAGATACTTATCATATACAGGACGGAAGGCTACATTTAATTAGCTGACACCACAACATAGGACAGTTACATTGATTAGCAGAGACCAGAAATGCTAGAAGAACGGAATGACTACAAAAAAGTAAACATCAACTGAAATACAACTAGCCTACAAAGTCGACAACCATAGCTGATACCCTACCATCTTCTCACGATTCATGATGCAAAAGAAATCGCGTCTCTGGACCCCCTACAAAGATTTAAACGGCGGAAAATCACACCACTGAACTGTGACAAAAGAACAAATGCATTTTCTGTTATCATAAAAATTTTAACTCCAGACAGAATTAAGTGATATAAATCACAGCACAGCTCTATATAGTTTCGGGTTATGCTAGTATTACATTAGCAAGTCAGTTTGCAATATGCTGTGATGGATTTCCTTCGAAAATACATCGAGGAGGAAACAAGAAGGAAATAACCCACCCAAGACTTGGAAGGAAAATTTATTAGGAAAATACCTGCTTGTCAATGGGTTATTGGCTGTGCACAAAGCATTAGCCCTAGTAGTAAAGCGACCCTGTACAAATCATCCGAAATGATCATTTCCACCAATTTCTTGTTAAATAATGGAAAGAATGAACTTTGAATTCTTAACAATCTTACCCTGCCACCAATTTCCTCTGGATGCACAACTCGGATTGTTATCATTTGAATCATCATCTTCCCCATCTCTCCTGAACTGGTTTTCAGTCGAAACAGAGAGAGAACGAACATAAGGCGCCCAGTCTTCAATACTTAAACTACTGCCTCTGAATTTAGTTTTCACGAAAGGAAGGGGAATACACTTACGATATGCTGAGAATTAGTGTCCTGGCCAGTTGGAGAATAAACTTCTTGCCCACCATAGTAGATTGATGAGCTGAAGTAGCACGGTTCTGAAGTTTCACTTTGATAAATGGAACTCTTTTCCTTAGTGTCTGCCCTGCTCTTCTGATTTATGTAATCTAAGATCAAGATCGCAATAACGTTAGAATTTTTATTTGATATAGCATTTATGTCTCAGAAATGCATACTTAAAATCCAAACATTGACCAAAATATAAGTTCAGTTTCTAAGCTTTCCTTTCACTACCAACTACCGAGTGCGGATCTTGAAGATTACCTGCGGAAACCAGAAAAGCTAAATGCTCATTGGCAGATAAAAGCACAAGAAAACGTAAGCACAAGAAAACGTGCACACAAACCTGAAGTTCCATTCCTGGCAGTGCCATATTGACTCCCAAAATCCTGCTTTCTTCCAGAATGAGCGGAGTCCTTCCCAAGCCCCTTAAATAAAAAATGTGAATGCTTTAGATTTGGAGGTTGCCAAATAGTATCGTGAAGAATTGCAATTCTTGTAGTAAAATTACATTGTGAAAATGGTGAAAAAAAAAAAGCATGATCTTGTTGATGCCTTCGCCCAATGCTATAGTGACAGAGATATCCAAATCACTACGTAAAAGCATGTGTGGGGGAGATATGATTTCAAGTCAGCAAATTGCAATCTATGATGGATATCAAGCAACATGCACAATCTTCACGTAAAGTCAAACTATTGCTTTCTTTGCTCGATTACAGGCCTATTAGTTATCAAAAAATCCAAACAAGAAAATTAACATCCTCCTGCAAATTCTCAGGCCAACTAGTCAATAATAACATGTAGTAGTAAATGATGCGCAGGAAAAAGAAAATCAAGAAATTCCGACCAACAAACGGAGACAGAGGGTGCAGAGTAGGCAATAAAAGGGTGGGGCTGTAAGTATGTACCGTGGAGGACGGCCCAAATACAGATCCAAAGAGCCCAGTGGATGAAGAGGAAGATTTGGATGGCTCCTTGGGACCAAATAGATCCATAGTAAAGGATGAAGATGAACTACCCACTTGCTTTCCCTTCTCCATATGATTTACTAAGTTACTTGCGGCTTAGAACTCAGAATTCACTTGCGGCTGTTTTTCTCTGTCAACCGAGCGACCAACGAATAAAACTATCGCCGGTTACTAAGTAGTATACGGGCAACAACAAGGAAACAGATAACCTCGAACCCGCAACACCCTAACAAACCAACACAGAAACCCAAGAAGAACCTCGTAAGTGGATAAGATCGATCTCTCTTAGCTCAGACTCAGGGAAAGAAATAAATACAACTAAGTAACTACAACGACAACAGAATCAGTGTACTCGGGACGACTCCTGCTTAACTACTATACGACTCTTTCACTACTAGTAGTAGTTATTATACATGGACAGAAAAAGCTGAGCTCTGAAGAACAGAGATAGATATGGATAGATAGCTGCAGGGCACGTGAAGTTGCCAGTCTTATGTGCAGAAAATGGAACGGTGGTGAGTGGTATTTATAGGCCCCAGAATGTTAACAGCAACCAATCCAAATATTAAGTCACCCCAAAAAAAGCCCATCTTCATTCATTCACGGTGACAGTTATTCATGTCTCCCCCACATCCGTGACTGTCCCTCCATCCATTCCATTCTATCTTTTACCGCTCTCCACTGTTTTTCTTTCTTCTCTCTGCTCCGTCCGCAGACTACTTCGAATTAACAGATGGGATCTTGACATTTAGCCAAGTGGACATGTTGCCATCTCTATAAGCCACGTGTCCCCACAATTGGGATGTTAATAGTACCTCAGCATCGGAAGGACTCCCACCACTGTTAATACCAACCATGCATCTTCTTCCTCTTCTCTCATATCATCATCAAACATGTCATCATCATCAAAGTCCTCTTTCTTTGACCGCTGTCGTCGTTGAGAAAGAGAGATGGATGATGGAATGGATGGAGGGACCCATATGGAGTAAGGTCCCACGAGAAATAAAGGAGGGAGTACTCCAGTGATAGACTAAACGGTAGTTTTATATGGATGGATAACTGGATAAGGTTGTTTCAGTCATACAACTTGCGTTTTGCATCTGTGTACAGTATATACTATATGGATGGATGGCAGCCTCGGCCCTCCCTCGGGGCCTCACCTCATCTCATTGCCAAACGGTTGACCGTAAAAGGGTTCGGTTCTCTTCTATGCTTCTTACTTGCAAAATGAGCAGTCCTATTTGGTGAAGAATAAAGATGGGTGGATAAATGGATAGATAGATACCGATGCATTGAAGAAGATATTAGATCTTATTCCTCCGCGTATCTGCTTTCGGGGAATCTCTCGCTAACTCGGAGTCCTTTAGAAGGAATATTAAGAGGGGGCAGGACTCATGTGATTTTAATGTGAAATATCCCAAGGCTGTTCCCTTATTTTATGTGGAGAATCTTCCCACCAAATTCTTTGTTTTAATTAGCTATAGATTTCTTTAGAAGCCATGGTCCTCGTTGTATGGTCAGTCAGGCCTTCTTTGTTCCTCTTTGGCTTCTTTTCTTTTTTATATTACAAAACTTTAGCAAGGGGTTCGGATTTCTTGTTTGTATGGGACGAATGAACTATATATTTTAAGGCAAATTGATATTCTCCAACGGAAGAGGAGCACTCGAAAGCTAAATTATTAAAGATTCTGCATCAACTTAAACGTACCCTCTTATGGTAAAGAAAAATTCCAGAAGTAATCTGAATGCAACTAATTCAAGGATGAAGGCAACTGTGACACGGCCAAGTGTCCATGGCAGAATACAGCATGATGGGCTCATCGGCGTGCTTTGAGACGTCCTAATCAGTAATCACCCATCCCATTAGTTAGTCAATCGATCACTAGCTCCTCGTGCCCTCTCTGTCGCTTCACCTCCGCCTAATTTTCATCTTTTTAACTGTTCCTTGAAACATCGGATTTTTGGTACATATGGGCGTTTTCCACATCAATAGTCGGAAGGCTAGTTTGCATGAAGTACCGGTGAGAACCATTTCATTGCCATTCTTACAGAATCATGTAATCATCAGGTTATTCAAAAAAAAAAAAAAAAAAAAAAGAAGAAAACTTTAGCATCACTGTTTTTTTCTCTTGACAAAAACACAAGTTTTTTTTTTTCTCTTGACAAAATCTTGATTTAGCATCACTGTTTGAGTGACAGAAAACTTTTGTAGCTACTCGGAAAGTTTTGGTTCTATGATTTCCCGTGAGCAGATAACAAATCGTTTAAAGCACGGATGTCGGCATCAATTCTTGGATCCTTTTACCGATTGAGCTTAGCCAATCTCTACTGACTGAATCTTTGTCTATAGAGTTTTAGACTTTCTGCCATTTCTCCGGTGTTTCATTACTCAGATAGGAACTAAAGTATGCGGTCTAGTAAGTACTAGTATTATTTGTGATGATGAGCAGTGGAAGGATAATTCTAGCAGAGAATCGAGCAGCAATTGTATCTTTAGCTTGAAAACAGGCAGACACGTATATGGTTTAGTCTTGGTGGAACGACAAATCATTTGGGCTTTGGAAATAAATTCAATATGATGGAGATAATGATGGTCTTTTTAATCGGGTTTTTTAGGCACTATGTTCTTAAGATGTCATGATGATTTTAATCTGAATTGGTCTTTTCACCACTAGGGTACCATCATTGTGTAATACCAGCAACGATCAGCTTTATAGAGTTATTTTATGCGCAAACAAATATTAAGGGAAACCAAAATTATTGAAAGCCAAGAACAACAACATGAGGTCCACTTAGCAAGTACCAGGCTAGATATACTGAAACTTGATAGCTATATAACGAGAACAATATCATTGTCCTCTCATTGATCGTGACTCAACCTTAAGCATATTTCAAGGGCTCAAAGGCAATAACATTTTTTTTTTTAAAAAATTTTTTTTTTTTGTGTGGCTGTAGATGCATATATCATTGATTCCTTCGTCTAATGCCTAATCATTGATTCCTTCGTCAGGTGTTAGGACTTAGGAGTCCTTTGATTAAATTGGCATTATCAATGTTAACAAAGAAAAAAGTGATGCAGAGAACCAGATAAACATCCTACTCAGACATGGTCGTTTTAGCGCTAGAAAACATGAGACGAAAAGCAGGCTGGATATTTATGTTCTGTTTATTTTGATAACATTGTCAACCTTATCTTTGACACCACAGTACTGGAAGACATGGAGTGCAATTTTCAAAAAATTTTAGCTCTTTATTCTTTATTTATTTTTCAATACATATCCAACAAACGAACTAATAGGTCAAGTGCCGTGATGGAATTTGGAATAAGATCAAAGTGGGGAAATAATGATACTCCAGAGGACGTTGAATGGATTTGTTAATAGCCTTCAAATGAAACCTCGTTAACAAGCAAGTCATGGGCGTCTCACCCTAATTAAAAGCAGAAGCAAAAGAAGATAGAAGAGATATTCTAGTATTATCTTAGGCATGACCTCTTAGTACTGTAGATATGGTGTTAAGATAACGATAACGATTCATTTAGATCTTAGATAGCTAGATTGCTCTTTAGTGTTGAGATTTGACATGAATATCCTCGCATGCTTTCTAGTTCTTTAAGTTCTGCTAACAATGGTCGATGTTATAACTAGAATCACTAATAGGGAAATGGTATGTTTAAGAATTGGATTAACTCTTCATGCACTGATAGTGTAATGATTCTTTTACACTAGCAACTATGAATGTCTGTTACATATGTATGATTTGAATTTCAATTTTGAATTCATATTGTGCCGCGTACTTTAAACTCGCTAATGTGAAAAAAAATTGTACATTGACAGTGTATAAAAGTCTTACTCTTAAGAATTTTGGGATAAATATTTGTAATTATAATAGACGATGTGATTTAACCATTACAAAATATTAGGAAAATTGCAAATTTTTTTTTTTTTTGCAACAACGAAAATATTCCTATAGTCTAATTTATTCTATAGAGCCTAAAGAGACGTCTATTAGGTATACAGATTCGATTAGATCAAAATAGTGTTCTAGCACCATTACAGGAAAATTGCAATATTTTTTTACCGCAATGATAACATTCCTATAACCTAATTTATCCGGTAAAGCCTAAAGAGACTGCTAGCAGGTATACATAATCAAAAGAGTGTTCCAGCACCATTACAAATTATTAGGAAAATTGCAATATTTTTTTTTGCCTCAACGATAATATTTCTGTAACCTAATTTATCCTATAAAGCCTAAAAAGACTACTAGTAGGTATACATAACATTCTTATAACCTAATTTATCCTGTAGAGCCCAAAAGAGACTGCTAGTACGTATACAGATCCGACTAGATCAAAAGGATATTTTGACACTTTTTTAAAATATTTTTTCACTGCACGTAAAATTTGAACCCCCTGTCTAAAGAGAGACTTAATTCTTTTTTGGCACCCACTGTGCTAAAGCTCGGGGGTTAGGAAAACTGCAATATGCTTTACTTTAAATGCCGTCCATGAAAACTGGAATGGCACGCGAAAGCCTAGTCGATTGGAATAAGATGGCTAAATTTCTTGTTCAAGCTTCATTACCTACTATTGGACAGCTTCAATGTGCCCAACACAAATAAGAGGATATAGTCTACTTTCTGCTTGTCTTAGGTACATAATAGGAGAAAGGGATAGAGAAGAATCAAAAGCTTTCTCAGTTATCACTTTGTGACTTGTTATTGGGGAGCCACCTCATGGTCATGGGCAATTTTAACTGGAAAAAGGTAGCACTTTTGAATCAGGAAGAACGGGGAAAAGTAGATTTTCACACAAGTATCCAAACAGCTACCTCTATGGCTTCGATCCTTGCAATCGTGTATCGCTTGTTCGGTTAATTTGCTGAAGTGTGATCCAACGCATTTGGGCATCTCCTACTTTTCCCTTGGCTTTTTCGGATTGCGGCAAGTTAGAGAATTTATTCAAATTGTGAAAAGAAAATTTTAAAGGATTAAATTGATTCAACAAGAAAAAACATCAAATCAAGGAGAGAATGAGCATATCCATTATTATCTATTTTCCACTATCTGTTTTAGTTATACACGTTTGAAGTAGCCCTATCCTCCCTTCAAATCAATAATTAGTCTAACAAAAGGTTAAAAGTTGATCGGCTCGAGCCAATACAAGGCGTGGAGAGAAAGGCTTTGCATGTGACATTCTTTACTCGAATATATGGTCCATCAACCAATCAACGAAAAAAAAAAAAAAAAAAGAAAGAAAAGAAACAAAGAGAGAAAAAAGGGAACAAGATCTTGGCATATATGGTGCTTCCTTCGAAAGTTTAGCGTCAAATAATGGAACATTAGCGTGTTTGGACAAAGCATTATTTGAAATATAATTTGAAATAATTACTTCAGTATTTTTTTGTAATGTGATGCATGTAAGATAAAAAAGTGGGTTGAAAAATATGTTCATGATGTAAGTAAAATATTATTTTGAAAATATTGTTTGGAGATTGTATGGTGGACACAGAGTCGGGAAAAATGAGTAAATTACATATATCTCCTCTGTGGTTTCATTTATTGCCACATGACCCCCTAATGTTTCAAAATATCCACTTCACCTGCAATAGTTTTATGTAAAGTGGAAACTGGATTAGGCTATGTAGCATTATTAATTGAAATACCAATACTGCTTTTTTTTTTTTACATGCTAAATCAATCAATAGTTTAATTACCTTATATAAAAGTGCAGGAAGATTACGTGGATAAATGCAAAAGTTACAGGAAAGGTAAAGTGGATATTTATACAAACCATGAAAAAGTTACATGAAAATTAAGATTTTATTACACGTGCTTTTAGAGCGTGTCTGATATAAACGTCATATTTAATTGTGCATTCCATTTATTTTTCATTTTACATAAAGTTGTAGGGGTTATGCGATTATTTTGAAACTTTAGAGGGTTATTTGATATTATGTAAAATTACAGGGAGGTTATAAGTAATTTATTCAAAAAAATCAAAGATACATATAGGAATATATAAAACCGATAGAGATATTAAAGAAACCCAAAGAGATATTAAGAGAGTGTAATACAAGTCTTTTGTATATCATGACAGTTCTATCTAAGGAAGGCAAATTGATCTCAGACTGTTAGATTCACGTTAGCAGCAGACAATGAAAATTTCGATCAAACAAAATGGCCCGTATATACGTCAAAAAAAAAAAAAAACAAAGAAAGAAGTTTTTGTTGCATCAAACTCGTCTTTCTATGTTTTGAGATGTAATAAAAGAACTTGAGGACTGGATATATACAACATTTTCCGCACAAGTAACGTCAAACACAAACTGTTTTATGTCTTGTTGCTATTCTTCCTCCTGTATCTCATGCCTTTGTATATGTTGTGAACATCACTTGAGTGCCCATGCTATTGCTAATTGAAGATCAGTAAAATTACGAGAACTTACAAAAAAAAAGAAGAAGAAATATTAGGAAATGTTTAATTAATTAACTAGTGTTCTTAATATCGTTCCTCGATCCACTAATACTTTAGTTGGTGATCAGGCATATCTATACATGACCAGATAAAGGGATTCTCACTGTAAAATTAAGCAGAAAATTCCTGAGAAAGTTAATTATAATACACCAGGAGGCTAACATATTTAGTGCGTGAAGAACATATGTAGAAATATCATAACAGCTCCATATATATATATATAGGATACCATTCAGGACTAGTGTCCAAAGACAAGGATTTTTCCTAGTACCATGCTATAATTTATTTAAGCTGAAGCTGCTAAATACAGGGAATAATTCAGATTATGTTTGAAGTATACATCAAGAATCAAGTATGCTTCCACGGAGCGCAATGAAGTTTCCCTGAGCAAGACCCCTCCCATGAACTTCTGCATCCTTCTCCTGCGCCATCACAACATTTGCAAACCAATCCCAGTGTGGAGAACATCCCCGAATAACCTACACATATCCCAGAAAGAAAAAGGCAAAAATATATAGAAAACATCAGAAAACATTTCCCCACTACGGGCTTATGCTTATTTTCTTTATTATTATTATTATTATTTTTTAATTTTAGGGTTGGGAGGTGCTGGATGTTTAAATAGGTACTTACGTCGTGGAAATTTGGGTATCGGAGGATTGGCTTCAACTTGAAGGCGTCTGGCTCCGATGGGAGATGTTACAATAATGATAATGAACGACAAAGCCAAGAGCTCAAAACGTTTAGACATGGATTGAAATTCGCAGGTGTGGTCTAGCTAGGACGTGGAGAAGCCAAACTAGATCAGGGCAAACTTCGATCAGCAGCTAGAAACTGCTAAAGAGATTTGGTAAAATTAGTTTCAGATAAATATCAAACGGGGAAAAGTTACAAAGAGAATTGTTCTCTCTACCCCTAGAACCTTAGAGCTTAGAGTTACATATATGGATACGCGGTCTCTAGTGCGCATTCTCCAAATAATCCCCTGAACCCTATATATAGGCCAAGATGTTCTTCAATATTTGAACCTTAAAAGAGTAAGTTTATGAATTTGTATTTTCAGAGATGTTAATTCTGACTTTTGGAAATGTATGTACAATTAAATCTGGTTGACAAAATAACTTCAATGTGAAAGAAAAAGTATTTGTTTATCCCTAAATGAATTACTAAATATGTTGAAAAATTCTATCTGAGAGGTCAAATCTATTGGTTTTCTAGAACATGAAATACTTCCAAATCGGAATAGAGAACGCATTCTACCCCCCCCCCCCCCCAAAAAAAAAAAAGGGAAATAAATTAATGCAATATGCCACCATGATCCACTAACGTCTTTATCGTGTCTAGAAAGCATCAATGTAGCATAGCTTATCCTTTGCCCCTTTAAGCACGTACAACTTCTATTTTATCTTAGCTCAAAATTTTCATAAAATTTTCACTTCGCATTCTTCTCATTATCAGGGCTGGCGTTGCATAAATTTTGCACTACATAAAAGCTTTTTTTTTTTTATCTCTTGGGGGGCTGGAAGAATATAAGGCATACAAAATCTAATTTAGGGATTCCGCATTGGTTGAAATTTGACCGATTTTTTTAGGATTCAGCGGTTATGGTCATGTATAGATTTTTGTAATATATGCTTTTCCTAACATATGTTTAATTAGTTGTGCTGACTCCAGGTTTGTCGGTGAAGGTTTGTATTATTCTGCAGATTCGCTGCTTCAGTAGATATTTTTTTTTCATATCAATATAAGTGCTAGATATACTGAGTTTGACAAGAGAAAGAAAGACCAATTGAAACTTCCTTGCCCACATGCTATTTGTTTTTCTTTCATATAACGTGAAAGAAGGATCATAGCTTTGATGCTGAAATGGGAACGGTCTTCATGGACTTTAGGCTATATATTATCAACAAAAAAAAATTTCTTTGTTATAGTCCACAGTTTCATTTTCAAATGAGACTGTATTTCTTATACATCTAATTAAAAGTCAAAAGTCTGATGAATTTATGTTTTACATTGCTTTAAGGTTGTCGTCGTTTGGTTCCAATCTCCACATCATATCTGCGATGATCTCTTACTTTCTCCATGCATGCATCGATGCATGAAAGCTCCTTTTTTCCGCGCAAGAAGAAAAGTTGACTACTTCGTAGTCAGCCGACCACAAATCCACCACTGTGTTTAATCAGGGGAAAAAATACGGGTGATCACAAATCACAAGTCAAGTGGACTGCAGAATTCAAGTTTCTAGAGGGACATAATATATAGTATAGTACATACAGTCTGATTGTGCCACTGAATAAGATATTAGGAGAGCTTATCTAGTTAGCAATTGAGCGTGCATTAATGTTCTTTGTTTTTGTCTTCTTGTGTTGGTTGCTGGGTGGGGCGGGGGCGGGGGCGGGGGCGGGGGGGGGGGGGGGGGGGGGCGATCCTTATCTCCTCTCAGATAATTAGCATGTTCATTGTATATATTCCAAGTTCAAACATCTTGTTAGTTGCGCCCTTGACGGGCAAGCATCCGTCATATTCTGGAAGACCATAACAGCGTCGAATCATCAAAGGTACAGTTAAGGCCATATATGAAAAGGAATTTCTAGAAAATAATTGAACAAATAGTAAGCCCATTTGGCTAACATAATTAGGTCGTGAGAAAAGCTGTGATCGAGGCAAACTTTTAAGGCAAAAGTTTGGGTAGACGCAGTCTTGTAAATCTAGTTATTCAAATTTTGTCACATTTTCAATACTTGAATTGGTGAGATGGTATGATAAATTTTGAACCGCTCGTTCTACATAGACCAGATCTACCTAAGTGTTTGCTAACTTTCAATGATTAACGTGCTAGGGAGAAAGTCAAATAAAATGTTGGGTGATGAATTGCATTGAAGCGTTATATATTGCCTAATGTTATCATGGTGCTTTTCATAAAACTAAAATCTGAAATCTGAATTCGTTAATTAAGTTACTGAATTGTTAAATACTAAATCTGATACATTTAAGTACATATCATATTAAATGATAAGTGAATAGTTTATTATTTAGTTTTTGGAGCAAGTTTTATTAATGAAATTCAGTGTCACACTTACCTAATTAATTTAGATATTTTTATTTTTTGTTATCAAACGCGTCTGAATATGTTAACATATAAACATATTAAATTTAAGTGCTTAAATGTTGAACTAGGTTATCAAACAAGGTGTTTGTTTGGCTTGAAGCCACCATTTGATTTGAAAGCAAAAATTAATCGCGTGTTACTTCTTCCTACAGTGATGAACCAATATACCAAAATCAAAATGATGGCCATCCAAACATAGCCCACATACTTGATAAATTTGTCCAATTAGTGATGTGGTTCCATGACCAACACCCTAGCTATTAATTATTACTAAGAAAAGGGTAAAAAAAGGGGGAAGGCCGAGAAGATCAGAGCTAGCTATTGAGGAAACGCCAGCTCAATCAATCTTTTTCTGTGTCGCGGGAGGAATTGTCCACCATTTGAACGTTCATATCCCTATTGCCGAATGAACGAAGTCGTTTATTCTTCGAGTCATAGCATTGCGAACTTTATTAGAAGTTTGTGGTTTGAACTTCGCTTCGTTTTTGGGCTGGATTAATTCTTGGGCGCTATTCTAACGCCAGTTATACGGTTAATGACATTAGTAAAGTATCGAGTTTGACTTTCGAAAAGAGCATTGCAAAAGTTGCAAAACATTATTAGAGTCTTTTTTTTTTATTTTTTTGGGAAGCAACATCCTTAGAGCCTTAGTGGTAGTTTCACTACATACAATCACTAATACGTGTTTCCATTAAAATTACACATCTCAAATCATATTCTCAGGCATTTTCACAAATAATTGGTAGGAAAGCTTACCAGAAAGATATGACCCTTAGAGAGCAAACATCTCCTGTTGATTAATGAAATCAGAGCAAGTATTTCTATGCAAAACAGCAAAAAATATACTAGTAATTAAAAATTAGGAGGTCCCATCCCGGTGTCCTCACCTATATATGCTTTCGTAAGACTGATTTACAATGCCAAATGACCGAAAGTGAATATGTACATTCTGCTTCTTTATTTCGAAACAGCATCATATTTGTCAATCTAAGATCAAGATCCACTTATTTGAACTAATGCTTAAGCATAAGAATGTGCAACAACAGGGCTTCTGACTTGATGCACCCCATCATCCCATACCAAAGAGCCCGAGATTATAGTTCGTGGAATTTCTGCTGTAACAGTAACACTAAAAGACAACTTCTGCCCCAATGATTTGAAGGAAAGAGTAATGGGGTTCACTTGAATGCTGAGTTGAGGTGGAGCAGTTACAGTTGCTTTGTAAGTCGATACTGGATTACCAACATTTGTTACAGTTCTGTGGAAAACCCGAGTGACTTGTCCAGATTTTGCAGAAACTGCAAATGAAGGATAATTAAGATCCCAAACTGTTGCATTATTGGCTTTGGTGCAAGAAGAACTGTTATTGCCAGTGATGCGTCGCAAAGTTGTGGTGTTGTATCCTTGACCGCACAAGAAGCTCACAAAATCAGCCTCAGTTATGTCATATACAAGACCGGGAGCTGCAGCTTTTATGGGATTTATTTGACCGGATCCATAAGCAAATTCAGCATCAATATTGGTTTTTGTACTCATGGGTGTAGCTGCATAGCAGTGAAAACCAAAAATGTTAAATTTTGATTAAGCATCATGCATTGTTATTTACATGATGTTGGGTATATACTATTAATGTTCGTGTAAAAATTTTACTATTTATCCATTTACTTTTTTTGGGAGGGGGTGGGGGGGGGGGGATTTGGGCGGTTGGGGAGAGTTTCAATTATGTTTCTGATATGTATTCATGTTTATTTTTGAGCCAGAGAAAATGGTCAAAGGTAGCAGCCCACTACAAGTGCAAGCAATTCTAGACCTTTAGAGTTTATATTGTAACTTCTGGGCAATTAATATATACGGGCCTTTTGCCTTTAGTCCGTTTCTTTTCAAGCTAGTAAAAGGATAAGTACATTCTTCAAAGCAAACATATAGCTATCGCCTTTGGCTAGCAAAGAACATAATGTCGCAACATGCAAACAATTTAGTCCTATTCTTTCTTGGTTTCCACTTTCCAACATGATATTCATCAGAAAAATGATCACGTTCTTTAGCTTCAAATGCTTTTTAACACTGTGGCTCATATGCTCAGTCTAAAGATTTTAGGAAGTAGTAAAATTTTGGAAATATGCATAAGTCCGTTTTCATTTTAATTTTTTTTGAAAAATTAAATCTGAATCATATTTAATTATTACCAGTTGTCATAAGTGCAGATTTGATAGCAGCAGGGGACCAGGTAGGATTGAAAGATTTAACATAAGCAGCTGCACCAGTGGCGTGAGGACAAGACATTGATGTCCCAGAGATTATGTTGTATGGAACTACTCTGGTGTCTCCTTCGTCCCCTGTAACCGTGGTAGCTTCTGACCATGCTGCTACAATGTCTATCCCGGGTGCACTTATGTCAGGCTGCAAAAAGATACTTAGAAGGTGTACTTGTATAATTTCAACATCACAATAAATTACTACTAAGTGAATCACCTTGAGAATGTCTGCAGTAATAGGATTTGGTCCCCTTGATGAAAATGAGGCCACATATGGAGCCGCTTTGTCTACAATTGTTGTACTCTTTCGAATAACTGCAGTGGGCTCACTGCAAAATCAAAAAACCATTTTTGTGCTACTTTTTATCAGAAAATTGTCAAGTGTATAACTGTTCTAAGGTTTGTACGTACCTCGTGGAGTTAATGTAGTTTAAAATTGTAGTTCCGTCTCGTGTACTTAGATAAGATACAGGCAAGGGGAAAGAGAAGGCAAAATCTTTGTTGCCTCCATCTTGCATTACAGTGCCAGTAGCACCTGCATCAAGTGTTGTTGTCCCATCATTCAGCTTGTCACAGACCACAATTGTTCCATTCACTTTGGTTACGTCCAGGGAGTTGTATATGCAGTACCTGCACTTCATGTGTCACATATTTTTTTGTTTTTTTTTGTTTTTGGTAATGCGTCACGTTTATTAAATGTCCGCAAAGAAATCCGCATATATATTATGGTTTTGACTTCTATCATTTTACAGCAGCCAAGTAATTACGCTCCTGTGTGAAACTTTTGGTTACCTGGAATCTGATGAATCAAAACCGGCTGCTACATTTGGGACATCCCCTCCATAAACAAGCGGGTACAACTCATCATGAAGCTGGAAAGTATTCACAGAGACTCCCTGCTTGCAAACAATTATATGTGTAGATAAGCACTTGCTTGTTCTTTAAATTTCTTTATGCTTTATCTAACATGGTTACTTGTTAATCACTGAGGTCGGCTCAGTAATCAGGGAAGGGCTATTAGAGTCTTTTCTACTATATATCAGGTCTAAGGTTGATAGTTGGGAATACTTGGTTGATTGTTCTTCACATTCATTATGGCCTTATTGCTCACCTGGTAGACATTTTTGTTTCCCAGGAGCACGTTTGTCACAAACTTCCTATCAGTAACACTGCCAGCCACCGAGAGGGACCAAGGCGAGAAATTCGTGATTGACGAGGCACCAGGTCCTGAATTACCTGCTGAATTTGATGTGAGTATTCCATGTTTCATAGAATGGAAAGCTCCGATGGCAATGGTATCTTCGAAGTAGTTCAAAGGAAAAGAGCCACCGACTGAGAGAGATATAATGTCAACTCGATCAGCAATAGCATCATCAAATGCTGCAAGAATATCCGAATCGTAGCAACCATCGGACCAGCAAATTTTGTACACAGCTATCCTAGCAGAAGGCACGCCTCCTCGAGCAGTTCCCGAGCCCAGGTCAAACAAGCTTGCCTTGCTTACCAAGCGACCTGCAGCTGTGGACGCTGTGTGGGATCCATGACCTTCCGAATCTCTTGGTGAGGGAATGTCTACATCTGGAACTTGGCCATCTGCCCGATAATGTTTTGCTCCAATTATTTTGCTGCAAGCAAAATATGCAGCTTTTATTAATGATTGAGCTTAATTAAGTTGCACTCAGGACACCGTCATTAAGAAGGAATTCCTGCATGGAGTGATCATGTCTGCAAGTAGAAGGACCAAAACGTTAGCACTATTTACTTGTTACAGGTGAAGTTTTTGGAGGTTTCGCAAGTGCCTTTCCATTTGCTAGGAGCTGGACCAAATCCTGTGTCATCGAAGCTTTTTGATTCTGGCCAAACTCCAGTATCCAGCATTGCTACGATGATATCGCTCTCAGCCGTTTTTCTGGGAGCATTCTGGGGAAACCCCACGAAATCCCACGACCTTGTTGTGTGGAGTTCTCTTTTGCCATTTGGGAAAACAGAAACTACACCGTCCATGCCTGGATTTTTGGACAATAAAGGAACCTTAAGTTGCAATAGCCAAGATATTGTAACATTCAAATATAGCATTACAAATTAGATCGACCATTGGACAGTTATATAAATAGATATGTCAATGGGTAGGGTTTGGATTGGATCTCTTTAATTCAGATCCAAATCTATCAAATTTAATTATATCTAAATCAAGATTTAGACTCTTATGGGTTTGAAAAAGTAAGTTTAGAGGTCGTCTCTCATGGATTTATGTAATGGATATCCATTATATTTTTTTAAGCACACTAAAGTAAAATATATATTAAAAGTATATAGACTTAAAAATAATATAAATATCATCTAATTTTTATTTTCAAAAATAAAATTAATATTCAAGAAATTGAATGCAATATTTTCAACTCAAAAAAAGACGACTTGTATTTATTTTCAAAGATTCAATTGTATCCATACCCAATATTTTATTTGTTTGCCTTTACTTTTTCTCTTTTTCCTGAGAAAATGTTTATCAATTATAATGACAACTATAATTAGCTTGAAAAAAGAAAATAATTTTGAAGTCCTACTGTGTTTGATCTAATGGATACAGAATTTTAGATTGTTTTATAAATTTACTAATAAATAAATATGTATATATACACACACACACATGCATACATATATATACATATATATAAATTTACTAATATATATACATATACATACATGCATATATATATAATTTTATTATATTTATATAGACTTAAATAGGATTTGATATGAATTTAGATTTGAGTATGGATCATCCAAAACTAGACTCTATTTAAATCTCTTATAAGGTCCAAATATATCACTTGGGTCTGAGTGACTGTGTCCCGTTGATATGTCATATGTATAGTTCACTTACTGGCTAATCTTTCCTTCTCTTCCTCGGTCAGCTTTGCTACGAAACCATTGAAGCTTCTCTTGTAACTGTAGAGCAGAGAATCTGACGCCCTTTTGCTGCATTGATCATTTGTCAAGAGAAGTAGGGAAAAATGTTCAACATTGCCAGTCCATGGAAAGAAGAATGCTAGTTGTATATCGAAAATCACAAGACCTGCCAACTGCTTCTTGTAACATGCTTGAATGGCGGGATGAAACTGAGAAATCTCCCTTTGGACGGTCCCCCATGTACACGATATAAACCTGCTGGTTAAGATGCATAATCTTAATGAGTTTCCAAGGCGTATATTTTGTTGGGAAAAAAAAAAAAGAAGACTGAAAATAATGTAATAGTAAAAAGAAAAGAGAATTAATTTGCCTTTCGATTGTCATCAACTGCCTCGGCGTAGCATCTAAAGAATAAAGTAACTACCAGCAAAAGGCATGTAAGAGAAATTGAATTGGCCATGATAGGTATCAGGCAGCCCTCAAGTACTTTAAAGTGATGAACTTGGAGAAATTAAGCAGCAGTCGGACGACCTTTTATAGTGAGAAGTAGATATTTATTCTCGCATTCGATTCTCAGTTGAACGAAATGTCGTCATACCCGCCAACAAGTTAAGCAAGCCCATGGCAGCGTCCAACAACGCCGGTTAGTCTCCCTCCCACATCAATACAATATTTACAAGGTTAACGTACGTTCTTAGGTATGATCTTTACCACGGTGTTATCCCTTTGTTTATTCTTTAAACTTTAAAAAACGTTGTGCTACGCAGTTTCTTACTGTATTTTGTGTTTTTTTCTGTCTGCAACAATGTAATACAACATAATTTACGCTTCTTTTTTTGAGATCTGTTTGGATTCACAAAAATGTTAGTTCCACGTAATGTATCTGATCTTGAGTTCCCCATAATCCTACACCTCCCGCTTCCTTGCCTAACTATATATCCTTGCTAACTAATCTAATGGGATTGATGAGATTATATTGGGATTATACTGGGATTGACCTTACAAAATTCCTTGCGAACTAACTCTAACGGGATTAATTGACTGATGATATCAGACCAGAAGAGATTATACTGGGATTGACGTTGCAAAATTGAGTCAATATCAAACGGTGTCTCCAAATACCTTGTCTTATAAATTAGAGTTTTGCAAATTAACTAGCAAGTAGAAAAAAAAAAAAAAAAAACAGATTATCTAAAGTATATTAGAGTTCTGCATCTCCGTAACGTTATCGTCTCCAGTTGCCCAATATGAACTCCACAATCTGCTTCTCGTGACCTCATTTCCCTTCCATGAATTTGAACGTTCCCAGATTCGTTTTATTCTTTCTTTGATTTGTTTCTTGGTCGAGGAATACTCTGACAACGCAGTGGATTATATATTTCTTCTGATTGGAGCTTCCGTCCACGGCCTATTTTCATTAATATATAAAGAATGGAGTCTATATCACTTGTACTACTACTTCTTACACATACTAATACCTTTTGTTGAGTCTTAGAGTTTGCTTTTGAGAAGTTAATGATGTGCACAACAGATTAGAAAAAAAAAGGGATGTCAGTTCTGGAATTATGTCAAACAAGCCACTAGCTAGAGTTCCATATTTGAATGGAAATTCTGTTAGAATGCGTAAGAACAAAAAATGCATGTGTGGGAGGAGGAGGGATTGAAGAAATTTTTGGCATATGAAACTTTTGGCTTGTAGGACAATCCTTTCTTATAAGAATAGTGACTGTAAAGTGAACGCAAGAAATCCTTTTCTTATTAGAGTGCGTGGGTAGAACTTGGTGTTGAAATTATTAGATGCGAGAATTCGAGAAGGCTTGAAAAGAATACTGTGCATTTTCCAGATGGGACTAAATGGTTAATTAATTTCACAAAGCAACCCTATTGATTTATTTTATCCATGTTTATGTTTTTTGTCTTGCGAACATATAAACATATTCTTGATTTCCGGAAACCAACAAGTGACGAACACGTAAATTTATGTACATGGATTAAGTTTTGAGTAGTAGATTCGATTCGTTGCCATTAGAGAATAAACGTGTTTTTAAGAAATAATGGCGTATTAGTAATTGCTTCACTCCTAACTTATCTTCCTTAATTGGGAAGTAATCTCTCGATTTGGACGGCAAAGCCTGTACTAATATTCATTGCCAGTCACTGTGCCGTGCAAGTTTCAACGAGATATACAGAAAACTAAGAAAAGAATACATTGTAGCACGGGAAAGCTTCTCTTTACAACCACCAGCCTTTGGGTTGGTGCTGATGGCCACCACCTAAGTGGGTAAATGCTATATTTAAGTGGTTTGTTTCTAAAAAATTCAGACGAGCGTGCTATGTACCCGTTTGATCCGGTGGTGATTCAATTCCTTCCGGATTATCTCTGGGCCTCTTTAGGTCCATCCCTTCCTCTTAGTGTAGAATAGATCCGATAAAAAAAGGGAAAGCTTCTTTTTACCATCTACAAGTGGACTATAACCAATAATAATAATAATAAGGACTATTCTATTTTCCTTTTTCCCTTTTAAGGACCATCGTTTGGATTTCTTCAATAAACTGTCGCAAATGTTTCAATCACAACAGTGTACAAGGGGTTTAACATTTCATATACTGTCAATGTAGTGATTTTTTAACATTAATACTAGTAATTTTGAATATATGCCATATGTATATTTTGCATTCGTATTATGTTATGTGACCTGATTTAGATCTAATAGAACTGTTTTAAAAAAAATTATCATAAAGGTATTTATGGTTGTGATTGGCAAAATCTTCATAACATTCGACGGTACGGCCGAAAAAGGTCATTGAGACACTTCGAAAGTCCACTCCAAACAAAGAAATTTTGATTCATCCAACTGTGTCCAAATTGGGTTGGTTGGACATGATTTTGTCCAAAACATTAGGCTTTCATCTAGCCTATATTTGAGGCCCATCTGGTATGGGCTGCAATGACTTTCAAATTTTCGCAAAATTTGTTTTGTGGGCAAATAAGAGGAAAAAGGGACATGACCCCTTTTTTTTCTTTTTTAAAATAAATCTGGTGTTACGCAGTGCACCAGACTAATCTCGCAGACCCCACAAAATTTCGCAAGAAATAACTAAAGCCTCAATGGCCACCACCAAGGTTTGTAAGATTTGGGGAGATAGGTGATCAAAGGTTTAAATCTTGTCTCTTACTATTTATCATTATATATGGCTTGCCACTTTTAGTGCTTCCAAACTAATGTGTGTAGGTCAGTGGTGATTCACTTCTCACCGATTTTCTTTTGAGCCTCCTCTTTAGGATGCGTAGGTCGATGATGGTTCAATTCTCACCGGTTTCTTTTGGACCCTGTCACTTTAAGTGGTTTCAAACCGGTCCGTAGGCCAATTTCTTTTTGGGTCTCTTCAGGGTGTGTAGATCGACGGTAATTTAGTCCTCACCGATTTTTTTTGGGCCTCTCTATCATCTACAAGAGAAAAAAAAAAAAAAAAAAAAAAAGGACAAAGCATGCTTTTCATCCGATGTTTTTGAAAGATGGAGAAGAGAATGAGTAACGTCTGAGGCCGCAGAGTTTATAGGATGCTTAGCCGCTTAAACTCCTGTTTGTGCGGTTATTCTGTTTCTCAAAATTTTCTTTCTCTTCCTCCCTAACCAAAATTTAAAAATTGCCTCTAATTTCCTCGTAACAAAATAATCTCCCTTTGCACCTGTGCTTGCCATCCTTTCATGCATGGTTAGTGTCTTGGCAAATTATTCTGTTCTCTGTCAGGCCTACTTTTGCATTGTCCATGATTTTTCTTTTCTTTTCTTTTCTTTTCTTTTTGGGGGAGTGGGGTTCGATCTCTATGCGTTGCATTGATCCTGGTTCTTGAATTCTACTGTGGCCTTTCCCTGTAATCAACTATATGTATTCTTGTTAACTAAATTCTTGATTTGGGTGAATGTAGGTTGGTGGGATGTACAAAGAAAATTATAAATGGCTTACAAGGTGGATCATGAGTATGATTACTTATTTAAAATTGTGCTGATCGGAGATTCTGGTGTTGGAAAATCAAATATACTTTCCAGGTTTACGCGAAATGAGTTCTGTTTGGAATCTAAATCCACGATTGGTGTTGAATTTGCCACGAGGACTCTTCAGGTTGGCTCTGATCCTCGATCAGTACATTACAATTTGCCCATCTATGTCATCCCTTAAAACCACGTTGCTGTTGTTTTCTGATGTGCTCCTTTTTTCGTGCCCAGTTTGAATTTGTTCATAATTAATTGCGCTCATATTCTGCTGCTTCAAATCTGCATTATAAGGCACTTTTGTCATTGTAATTGGATCGTGACGGGTAAACGTTGGTCCTATTGGCACTTTTTTTTTTTTTTTTTTTCAGAATTAGATATTGCACAAATCATAAAACCAATCATGGAACTTCTGCAGGGTTAAATACCCTTTTTTATTTCTGAGGGCATCGACACATCAAAATAATATTCGATTGATGTCACGTCCCTCTATCTGTATATTTCCAGTCATGGCGCATACTGGATATTCTGTATAAGATGTGGGAAAACCATTTCAACTTGAAGGTTTTCACCTACTACTACACATACTTGCCCAGCACTGTTAGTTAATCTTAAGGTTCCTCCCACACCACTATACAATTAATGTTCCGCGAAGTTTTGATGATCAAGCGTGTCTTGTTGAGATTTGTGCATTTGAGCTAGTTTTTACAAGTCATGCAAGATCAGATGTACTTTCCCTGGTGTGCAATCGTCGTTCTTGCTATTTGACGGACACAGACTAGTTTCGTGAAAGAATTGGACGGATTACAGGCGCCCGGCATTATACTTCCACTACATATCTATCGTATGTATGGTAATTGAGCACATTTAGGTTGAAAATTTTGGTGCAGGTGGAGGGCAAGACGGTGAAGGCCCAAATATGGGACACGGCTGGGCAAGAGAGGTACAGAGCCATCACCAGCGCATATTATAGAGGAGCTGTTGGGGCGCTGTTGGTCTATGATATCACCAAGAGGCAAACGTTTGAGAATGTGAATCGTTGGCTTCGTGAGTTAAGGGACCATGCTGACTCCAACATTGTCATTATGTTGGCCGGGAACAAGTCTGATCTGAACTACCTCAGAGCCGTTCCGGAACAAGATGCAAGACTTTTGGCCGAAAAAGAGGGACTGTCATTTTTAGAGACTTCAGCATTAGAAGCACTTAATGTGGAGAAAGCATTCCAAACAATTCTGCTGGACATATACCAGATAATCAGCAGGAAAGCACTGGCCGCGCAAGAGGCTACTGCAAACCTTCCCGGTCGAAGCACCACCATTAAGGTTGGTGAATACTCTGGTAATACGAGCAGGAAGGCCTGCTGTTCCAATTGAGGTTTCAGCTTGTAAACCTCTGCATCGAAATCGGTTTTTGAAACGGAAAAGCAATTGACAATGTAGACGACCATGATGGAGTATTTGATAAACAATACATTCTTCCAGTCCAATTTAGGAAAGAAGATAGGGATATCATTAGTTTTTAAGCAAAACGAGGACCAAGAAAAGGGTGCTTCTTCTTGATCGTTTCGAACCATTCTTCATCTTTTGTTTGCTCAGCTATTTATTTCCATTTTAAAACTTTTTGGATTGTTCACAGGTAACGTGAGCAAATAGTAGTTGCCCATATGGCGATATGTTATAGCACTGCTACTACTGCTTATTACTGGAATTGGCAGCTTAGCCATGTATGATGTATTGTACAGTTTAACTGCTGTGGAGATTGCTACAGTATTACGTTAATCTTGACCTGTTGTTTTACTCTTTTTGTCTTACATTTTTTTTTTTTTTTTGGTTGTTTTTGAAAAAGCAAGGCGACAAAAATAAAATTTGGTGTCAGGACAAAGGTCCTCCCTTTTGTCGCGGCAAATACAAGATTATAGATGAGATGCTTCCTTGGGGAATTAAAGAACTATCAACTCAACTGTCGTATTTCCTCCCTGTGTCTGATAATAACCAAGAATTCATACCTTGCTATCTTCTCTACTTTACATGGATGAGCCCAATTATATTTTAAAACTGATGAAGCCCTTTTATTAGTAGTGTCTTGTTCGCCATTTTAGATCGAGTTATTTTGGTTCCTATCTGCAAACCGTCATTTTTCAGTCTCTCTTATCTCACAAAAGGCCTATTTTCACTTGAACATTTAACTTTAATATAATAAGAAAGTGACCCTCCAAAGACCTAATTGCATTCGCGCCTACAACTTGGTTGGGGTCGTTGCTGACGAAAAGGTCAATTATTTTTTAAGTAAATCTTATATATACTGTCAGTGTATATATTATTATAATTAAATAAATATCGCGTAAACAAAATTTTAATTTTAAATTCAAAATTTTATATATAATATATATATATATATATATATATATATATATATATATATAACATGATAATGGTGTATCTACTGATAAGATTAATCCCTATTTTTTCAGAGTTAAACAATTCCAGTCGCGTGATTCGTGATTTACTCGGCCACAAAAACCACCGCCCCAAATCCAATGGACGGTCCCAAACCGCCATTCTCCTAAAACCATTCCAGCTACGACGTCGTCGTCCTTTGTTCGATGCTTTTTCCTGCGTCCCAAACCAAACATATACAGCTGCTGCTGCTTGTTGCAGGTATTCGTCTCACTAAACTCAAAACCGTCCGCTGTACAGAGTGTAGACTTGCGTATAAATACGTATTATCATTTCGTACATCAATTGCGACAGATAGAAGGCTGGAATGCAAACTGAAGCTAGAGCTCGGGTGGTGGTGGAAGGAGGAGGAGGGCGCGGCGGGCAGAGGGTTATGAATACTGGCCATGGAGCGGTGGTGGTCGACGGAGGCGCCTCCGGTGCTGCCCATAAGTTGATGGAGCAGCATAAGGAGAGAGCCTTTCATCATAATCATCAATCGCACATCGGAACAGTTTCGCAGCTTCTCGCCGGCGGAATTGCCGGTGCTGTGGGCAAGACCTGTACCGCTCCTCTTGCTCGCCTCACTATTCTCTTTCAGGTTCGATGCTTCTTTCATTATTTTTTTTTAAATGCTCATTTTACGTCTCCGAGAATACTTGGGAGGAACTCGTTAGTAAAGTGGTGAAGGGATATAAAAAAAAATCAGATTTTGATGCCTGTTCAAGGTTGCTATTGAGTTTTGGTTTGTATTCTATCCTGAATTGAGGCGGTTCATTAGATTTAGGATGAGCACAGAATCGGGTATTGCAAGTTGCAACTTGTGGGCATGGGCCTCAATATGTACAAGTGGTGCCAATGAAATCAGGAAATGGTGTGTATGTGCTGCTGGAGCGAGAATTTGACGTCTTATTCAGAAAGATGTGCATAGAAAACTCATATTCCTGTCAGTTGAGAGAAACACTACCTTGTTCTTTTAGAAATAAATTGTTCAGAAAGCTCATAATTGACATTCAGTTTGGAAATAACCTTTTCTGCCTTTTGCAGGGGCCTCGCTTGTGCCTTCTTTTACACTTTCCTTTCGTCTGGTTTTCTTAAAATGCATATTCTTATGGTCATAGCCGGTGTCTCTTCGTCCTATATTGATTAGGTATTGGCTTTTGTTAGTGATAAACAGCGAGAAGCCTTGTTACTGTTTTAGAAGCTCCCATCAATTAGCCATCGTTTCGTCCATGATCCAGTACATTGAACATTCGTGTTTACCAAGATTTCACTTTTATATTCATAACAACGTTGTTGCTGCTGCTGCTTCTGCTGTTGTTGAATTTTTTTTTTTTTTTTTTAAAGAAAAATCCACCTGCACCCAGTCTCTGTATATCATGAAGATGATGTTACCTTTGTATTCACAGCTACAAGGAATGCAATCTGATGCTGCTAGCCTGAAGAAAGCTAGTATATGGCATGAGGCCAGGCGTATAATGAGAGAAGAGGGATTTCGGGCATTCTGGAAGGGAAATTTGGTCACAATTGCTCATCGTCTGCCCTATTCTTCTGTCAGCTTTTATACATTTGAGCGCTATAAGAATGTTGGTATTCATGTTTCATGATGAAATCTTGTTATGTTTCCACAAGTGCTTGCTTTCATAGATTGCTTTTTACCTGTTCTGTACGTCATTCATTTTGTTTTATGATCTTTTGTCATGTCACAGCTCCTACAGTTAATTTGGGGAGTTGAAAGTCCAGGAGAAAATGTAAGAAAAGACCTTTGTATACGACTTGTAGCAGGTGGGTTGGCTGGAATAACTGCTGCTTCTGTTACATACCCTCTGGATCTTGTAAGGACACGCCTTGCTGCTCAGGTACATAATGAAGAAACCATGTTTATGAGCATTCACATATTTTTGCTTAATGAACCTGTTTGTTCAGGATGTCTATTTTTTATCATGCTTTTGTTAACGACTGTACTAGGAGCTAAATATGTCAATGTATGTGGGGTTTTTCTGCATATACATCTCCCTGTTTTGGATGACTAGTGGAGCAACTGCTCCCCATGGTCTTTCTAATGCTCCCCCATCTATATTGCTAGCTTATGATGTTTTGCAACCACAATGTGTATCTATTCTGTTTGGGATGAGTTTTTCAACCTACAGGTGTGCATTAGGCAATTAGTCTTTCTTCTCTTTGCATGTACAGTTTTTCTTGCTCTACTGAGAGCACCATTTCTCTTTCTTGGCACCCTTAAGGCCACTATATCTGCCTGAATAAGAAAGTACCACAACAAAAAAAAAAAGTCTTGCTACTCTTTTCTGATTACCATCTCATTGAATGTATTGCAGACAAATGTTGCCTATTACCATGGTATTTGGCATGCTTTATGTACAATTAGCAGGGAAGAAGGTGCCTTTGGCCTCTATAAAGGACTTGGAGCAACTTTATTGGTATCTTATATGGTTCTAGATCCATTTTTTGGAGAGTATCAGATTTATTCTGGGGTCTGGTTACTGATTTGGTGATATTGCAGGGTGTTAGTCCTAATTTGGCAATCAGTTTCTCGGTTTATGATACAGCAAGGACATTATGGCATTTTCACAGGTAATCAACATTAAATGAAGCACTTACTTTAAGCTAATGAAATGCTGGTCAGCATTGTTGTTTGTGTGGTTGAAATTGTTCTTCTGCCACCATGAAAGCATAGCGTGTATCCAAAAAGTTTTGGAGTTATCTTGAAATTTTAATGCAAGTTCCTTGTTAACATCAGGCCAGATGACTCAACTGTCTTGGTCAGCCTTAGTTGTGGCAGTCTATCAGGCATTGCATCATCCACCGGTGAGGTTCCGCTAAGCGCTTATTCATATTACTGCATTAAGTTTTTCTTTCGAAAATTTATTTGTTTTCTAAGAAGAATTTGGAGAATGAAAATACAGTTTGTTTTCAGTGTCCAGCTGTTGTGGCGTTGTGCCTGCTAACACTTGTTTTCTGCATCTTTTGAACTGGAACTGCCTTTCTTGGGTAATTTAGGCAGGAGAAAAGACAATGGTATAACCTCACTCCTCGCAAAAGTCTTTGAAGGTTGGCCTTGTACTAATATTACTCGAATACCTAAACATGACCAGCAGCTGTCACTCTTTTACCTGGAAAAGCTCTAGATCCAGCACAACTTATAAGATAGTGGTGCTTCTTCTGGTGCTCAGAATAGTGTAAACTGAGTTGCTGGTTTACAACCTTCTGGTTGTATTCGGAAACATTCTATTGAATGAACCAGGCGTGTGTAGGTATGCACTACTTGCTAACGGGATATGGTCATAGTGAGTTAGATTTAGTTCAGTCTACATGGAAAAAGACACATTTTTTTAATAAATTGCTATTGTTTTAGTAAGTGCGTTTTTTAAGAGGAACTATGCAATTGATCTAACCTCTTTTATTGTTTAACCTTTTTTTGTTGTACTTGATGCTGAACTTCCATCCGAGACACATTGTGCTAGTGTTGCTTTTGTTTCTTGTAAACATTTTGTTTTAACTATTCTTTTGATTGTTTCATCCTTCAGAGTACTGCAAACTAAAGATTGTAGAGAATTATTGCAGTTATATATTCATGCTTTGTCCCCAGAATTTGCTGCAATTATGTTGCGTACTGCTTCTACATATTGCACAGAAACCAAAGAGAGAATTGTAGATAATGATGGGTTTTGACAGTTGAAAAGTGGATCACTCGCTGCTGAGTTACATGAATAAACCCCTTCTTTTTGGTATTTAATGAAAGATGTTACTGGCTCTCGCTGTCTTCATTGCTTTTGATGCAGAGAAGCAGATAGAGGTCCAAGTGTTTACTAAGTAACTAATCAGACTGGTCCTTAGAGCTAGATGCTCTCAAATGTTTGGAATATGGGAATTTGTGCAAGGAAAGTGGAACAAAAATTTTTACTTCTTGCAGTTCAGAAAGTAAATTTATTGTTTACGTAAGAGTTTTAATAGTATAACTTTCGGTGTCCTACATTCATTGGATGCTTGGCTCTCCAAACATGCAGTTGGCTCCATATAGGGTGGCTATTTTGAGGTGACCCAAAATGTGTTTGAGGTTGCCAGATGTGAGAGGCGTCCTCTTTGAGGTATGCTTCTCAATAGGCTTCCTATACCAATTGCTCCTTGATTTTACTCAAATCCTTGAAGCTTCACTCTTTGTGACTGATTTTTTGGTTCATATCAGACATGACTTCACTTGATCATTTTATACTTTCCCCTTGCTCCCAGGTCCCAAAATCCCCAGTAGGAAAAGGAAAAGGAAAACCAAGAAAAGAGCAGAAGAGGATTAAATCACGTGCTAGCACAGAAGAAGAAAGGCATATCTAGGAAAAATGATTTTTTTTCCTTCTCTTGTTTTCTTTTTGTTGGGGGGGGGGGGGGGGGGAGGTAATGGATGGAGAAAGAGGAGAAAACTAGAAATGCCACATTAACTTAGATAAGAGAAAAGTAGACGCATAATGTAAAAGTACCCTCATGCAAAACCTACAAAGTTGTCTCAACTGACTTTGGTCTCTAGTTAAAGAGTTTTTTGCCTTGGGCCCTAATTCATTTTGTAGTTAAATCCTTGAAAGATCATACTGAATTAGTTTTCCATTGTATTATTCAAGCTTTGCAACTCATTGTTGGGCAACCTAACATTGGTGGTGAACATTAATTGTATACATTTGTTTCTTGAAATGGGATGTTAATGTATCCGGTTGGTGACTTGGTTTATTCTATTTACTTTCCCCTTAGCTCATACATCCAGGGAAAAAAAATGCACTATTTAGGTATTGTTACCTAATTGTTGTCAGCTGTAATATGTATTTTCCTTTTCTTATAAATCAGTGACTGCGTAACTTCATGTAGAAGCTTGATTTTTGGTGAAAATTCAGGCATAATATTCTGGTTTTTGTGACATTTTCATTGAGGTACAGTGTGACTTCCTTCACCCACTGGACTGGTTTTTGTCTTTTTTTTCCCCCTTGATTTCATATACTTTATTTTGTAGCAACATTCCCTTTGGATCTTGTGAGGCGCCGAATGCAGTTGGAAGGAGCAGGTGGTCGAGCCCGTGTTTACAAGACGGGACTTTTTGGTACATTCAGGCATATATTTCGAATGGAAGGCTTTCGCGGTTTGTACAGAGGAATTTTACCTGAATATTATAAGGTAGTGCCAAGTGTGAGTATTGTGTTCATGACGTATGAAAAGTTGAAGCAGGTTTTATCAAACATTCCTGGAAGTTGACTCTGTTGGTGTCCCGGAAAGTAACTTCATATATTCAAGCACAATGCATGATATGAAGATGGTTTGTTAGACAACATTTCTCAGATAGGGCTATGTTGTAATTTGTAATACCGGAAAACCGCAATTTTCTTGTATAGAGCGGTATTCTTCAATTTTACGCCAGCATATTCTTCACACCTTCATAGAATCATCTGTAAGACGAAAAATTTTGAGCATCTGCCTTCATTGATCCATCTAGTTTAGGTATTTTTCTTTTTGGATTCTGTAAGATAATTGTTTACTGCAATTACCCTAATATTTGTGAATGCTCAGCATGTGACATCTTATGTGAATCTAATTGCTCTTTGCAAATTATGTTAGACGCCTAAGTATTCACTCATCTTGGGTGGTAAAGATTTCTAAGTTTTCTCGAGGCATCCGGAGTCGAAGTGATTGAAGCTTGGAATTGGAAAACTAAAAGTGTTCAAACAGCTCCGGTACGGTTTCCGTCCATGGTAAGTAATACTTCCAAAGTTTTCTGTTCAGATTGGATTTGGGATTTTCGGATGATGTTCAAGTCCATCAAGAAAATAACAATCATGGATCCAAGATCTAACCAAAGGTTTAACAAACAGAATCTTTCTATTTCGTTGATTGAATTTAAAATCCTATTTTTTAGCGCTATCATAGAGAGTAATACATCAGAGCTTAGCGCAACAGGACAATGTAGCGGAGGAGTTTCCCATCTCCTGGATGTCACGCTTGAGGATTCTGTCAGTGGTTTCTGAAGTTGTCGGCCCAAGGATCCATCCTTCTGGTCGAAAGACATGCTTCTTATTCAGGAACCAGTAAATCTTAAATGCATCCTCAAAAGGGCCCCCAAAAAAATTAGAGGGAGCTAATCCAATTTGGCATGATCAAACTCATTCCTCCCGAGGAGTTATTTCCACCATCTTTGACGGGGCATAAAATAGATGAATCTTGAACGAGGTTTAGGACTTGCCATATACATGAAACTTATTCAGGAAAGCTTCTGTTTTCGCGGATGTGGTCCAAGGTACGGCGTAAACCATATTTCTTTACAGCAGCATTAGCAGCTCTAAATCCTTCTCCATATGCTGGCGAAGCATCGTTTGCTATCTGATGCATAAAAAACTCCCCCAGCTTGCTTTCTATGCGTGATTTTGCACCTTTTTTAGATGATGACCAAGTTGACGATGAGGATGATGAAGCTGCTGATGTGGATGGCATGTTTCTGAATTCGGGCATAACTTCAGACTCCAGCCACAAATGCGAAAGCACTTGACAGATACCTTCTTCCACCTGAGGACTCAGATTACGGTAACCTGCATATTTTAAAGGAAACTTTTTGAGTGCACAACACATAAGCTCTTCTTGCATTGGGCTCTAGCGAAGTCTTGAAAGAAACAGAAGCCGACAGATAAAATGCTGTTTTTATGATATATGTGTAGTCATTTTTTCTGCATCATACAGTAATCATTGTTGATGCAATCAACATGATCATAGAAATTCCAGCATCAGAACAATTACCTTTTAGACGCAACCAGGCATGCATCAATTCATGAGCCAGAATGGCACCAGTTAATAATCTGCATTGTCTTGGGAAATCAAAGGTCAGATGGGAAGTCATCTCATAACGATCAACAAACATATGAATGGTGAGGCATACAGGTATGGTGTGCAAAAAGCTGTTGAGACCCTTAATAGGTATTGTATGCATTTATTTGATGGAAATCACCTTGGAAGGCCATACAGAACCAGAATAGCTGTTACTTCACATTTCCGAGTTAATTTCTGAGGTTGTCTTGTCATCCCTACCAAACTGTGACCTCCAAACCTTGGTCTTCTCAAAATCTGGATATTTTTGAAGGAATCAAAAAGCACGAACCAAAAAGCACACAAGACTTGCGTGATGAAAAGTTCATACATTTCCTGAATTAAGAATTTGTAAGTCATGTAAGAAGTCATACACTGGTAACAGTCTGCTCTTCAGAAAGGCATAAACCCCTAGTTTCAGGCATGTGGTGGAAACCCTGGAAAAAAATTTTTATATCAGCAAAAGCTCTACAGTGAAGGATATATGAGGGGAGATGGAAATGTTTATTACTTGTTTCTCGCCTTCAATAGCTTCATTAAGAGCTTGTCTTTCAACAAGAAGCATGGGGATTTGCTGATCAATTCTCATGTTCATTCCTTCATAGTAATCTCTAATGGCATGATAAAGTGGCTGGCAGTCACCGGTATCCATAATTGCAGACTCCATGCATTCTAAGCATAAACTACGTCCATCTCCTAGTGATATGTATCTTGCACTGCGCGACTAAAGAAGAAACGAGATAGAGTAACATAAATATAGAATTAAGTAACAAGTAGAATGAGGAGATAAACCCAAGGGAAAAGAGCATTAAAAGCACAGGAAAGGAATCTGTTCAATAATATACAAGTGTAGTTTAAAATAAATATCATCAATTATGACAGATAAAACCCAAGATGTACTACCTCCAGTCTTTCACAACTGCAGCATCGAGGCGTCTTGTCATACTCGTGTGAGGGGCAGTATTTCTGAGACCAGAAGGGGTGGCACCTATACTCAATCAAACCAGCTCCATTTGTTGGAATCTGACAATAATAAATAGTTCAAAAGGCAGTTAATATAGGTTTATTTCACAAAGTAATAAGCTTCACATGAAGTATGCCATTCATAGAGCACCTAGGTACCTAAAAAACAGTGGTACTCAATCTACGTAGTTTCCTTAATAAGTACCATTTCCTTAAAATCAAGGCATTACTACTGCAAGATATTTCAATTACTTTGCCACCAAAACAGTTCAGGGTACAGATAATCACAAAGCCAACATTCAGAAGATGCTTGCACATACTCTGCAAAACTTACAAAACATGGACTCTGAAACAACCTTTGATGCTTTCTGCTGTACTTATCAGGCATTAGCTGGAATTGCCAAGGATTGAATTCATTGTGCTTAAATGCCAGTGCAATTGATAAATGCAATACAGTTCCATTTTGCAGCTCGGTAAGTTATCCCAGAGGAAAAGTTATTGTGAAAGAGAAAAAAAACATTTTTTTTCCATGGAACCAGTTGCTGTCTGAAGCATCATCAGAGAATGTATACCCAGCATACTGTGTTTAGTCCAAAAAGAAACACTAGTTGCTTAAGAGGGGCTAAATCAATTCGCCTATCAGCATGGTCAAAATCATCCAGTTTTCTAGGGAGTCACTATTTTCAAGTGAGAGAACATAATAAGGTAATATCATACTAAACAGTCAATCAGACACAATAACTGTAACAACTTAGAACGAATTCAAGGTTATTATCTCATAGCAATTGAAGTTATTATGAGAAAATGTAAGATTAACATTCAAAGGAGCTGTATCGTTACAAATTGGTCGCAGACTTCACATTTGGGATGAGCCAGCTCTTTGAAGCAAGATTTATGGTATGAATAACCACCTGACAAAGAAAACTTCAATCAAAAAAGTAAATCAATAAGAGATGGAATGAGAACAAGCACAATTTTCTTAATGCATGCAGAAAAGAAAGAGGATTGGAGAAAATATCCAAGTATAACCTCCTTCCACTATAAGCGAAAACAGATCGAATAACTAAAGATAGTAGTCAGAGATCCAAAAGAGAACAACCTACCTCAAATTCAGTAATTGGGGATCCACAAGCATGACATCGGAAGCAATCTGGATGAAAAAATGTCCCCATGCATCCCAAATAATTACCAGTGCCAATTTCACGGTTGCAACCACCACAGATTCTGCAAGTTATGGGCCATGCATACTGTATCAACAACTCGAACATTGAGAACATATTTGCCATAAAAAGATGCCATGCTAATGGTATTTGACATGTCATGCAGAATTAGTTAAACTCATCTAAAGTATTAATCATCATGAAGGGATTCTAAGCACATACTGCAAACTGAACTATACTATGCTTTAGATTAATGGAAAATAGAATAGCAGAAAGGAGAATAATTTATGAACCAAGAATAAAAAACATCCATGGTAGATAGCTCGTTACTTTTGTTTTGGGCACAAGGATTGCCTAACAGTTTATCAATCCACTAGACAGAAGCAGCATACATTTTGCCTACCGTACTCATCAAGCAAAAAAAAACTCTCAATTTTTTTGGCGCACTTCAAAGTTCTGAGAGATAGCATCAATTAGAAGTGACATTGACGCATCGTGAGTATAAATGAGTAAACTTATTGGTTAAAAGAATAAGGAAGGGCGACTGTGCAATAAGAAGAATTACGTATATGATCTTGGATAATATTCTCTGGGAGCATAGGGAGGGTATGGCGAATTTAGGTTCCCATGAAGTGAGCTCCCAAGATCTTCATCGTGGTCTGATCGCCACCGGTATCCTGCAATAAAAAAACTCTTTAATCTTGGATGCAATGCAGAGGCAACAAAAAAAAGGGGGAGGAGCAGAAATTTGAAGTCAATGAACAGGGGAGACCAAATAAATCATTTATTTTCATAGCTTTAGAATGGTGTACTATAGGATAAAACAAATAAATTACCTTGTGGCCTTTTTAAATCTTCAGCAAGAGAAAGTGCAATTGCTCGGTCTAACTCCTCTTTTTCTTTATTAGCTCGAGAGCGATCATCCTGAGATAAATGTTAAACAGATTCTATTACCAAGTATTCTTGTCTGTTCTATACTATACCATTACACCATTGCACCATGATTATGTGCTCAAGTCGCAGAACTTAATTATGAGAAAGAGAAAGGCAGTAACATTTACAGTAACACAAGTATACTACTAGCAAAAGATTGGCGATCAACAATTATCTTAGAACAAGATCACAAAGTTAGCAGCTTGTATAGGAGTTACCAAGGATCTAACAGGAGCACGCCAAACCATATTTTCGTCCCCTAGAAACTGAGGTTGGTGTCCACTTGTGATACCCCTGCTCGAACTCCCCCCCTTAAATAGCTTACTCAGCCATTTCATAAACCTTGACTTCCTCTCTGCATATGAAGAAAGCCCTGCTTAAAAATCAACCCAAAATAGAAAAGGAATCTTTACGAATATGGACGAGAATCCAACCACAACATTCAAGTGGGATCACACTAAAAATGAAGAAATAATCAAGAACTATGAACCAAAATTGAGTATAATTTCATACCATATATACAAGGCTGGGAGAGGTGGTTGACACTGGAAGAAGACATGAGCTGAAGGGCTGTGGAAATCTATGTATAGAAGTTTGTTTTGGTTTTCCGAGAAAGAGTTGAAAAGGGAGGCCTAAAATGAAAAGGACTAAGAGAGAGAGGGGGGAGGGATGATAGGGGGAGCTGTGGAGGAAAAGGGGAATGAACAGGAACAGAAGAGATGGAGAAAGAGAGGAGAGAACGGGGAAGAGAGAGGAACAAAGGCATCATTGATAAAGTTTAGTTTTGAGAGAAAGAAAGAGAGAATCTCCGAGAAGGAAAGAGATTCTTGGCTTGGGATTGGGATTTAGAAATTGAAGAGAGGGGGAAAGGAAAGAAAGGAAGAATGGAAAGCGGGAAAAACTGGGGAATCTGCTGAGGCGGACGTTGATGGAAAGGAAGGGGAGGGAAAGGGAAAGGCAAAAAGCTCAAGCCTTTCGTACAGGTACAAGATCCCCAAACCCCCCTTTGGACGGCTGAGAATTAGAGCTTGAGTGAGAGCTGGGCAACGTGTGTTTTGGCCAGTAGATTATTTGGAGCAATTTAAAAAAATGCTGTAGTATTTTTTAATACGACGTATGTAAAATAAAAGTATAATTATTTTTTAACATGATATATATGTAAAATCAAACAATTATCAAAAAATATATTGCTAATGCAAGTAAATAAATTTTTATAAAATAATCCACTTATCTGAACATCTTGATTGAAATGGACTGACATGATGACGAGCTTAGGAGACTTGTGAGAGACGGCAAAGTGGAGTGCTTAGACTATTTGATGAATTTGCGGGGGTGAAAACAGAAATGGACATTAATTGATTCACAAAAACGCTTCATAAACTGCTTAAATGCCATCCTTTTCTGGGAATCCCTGGACTCCTAACTCTGTGCGACAGTGGCAACATACCATAGTAGAGTGTTGACGGATTGCACGTGGGCAATGTAGAACAATTTGATTTGAGTTAACTGGAACTTCATTACATGCAGCAACCATGCATTCCCTCTGTTGTTTCGATGATGATGATGCGCTGACTAGTATTAGGAAAGAGCTTCACTATTTCAGGCGGCACAAAATTCTACCCGAATAAATATATTGATCTGCGAAGTCCACTTTTATCCAAAAGATGGGGTAAAACAACAACGAGACTATTAATAGATCACATTCATCGTTTCTAAATGATCACCACCGATCTTCTCTACTTTGTTACCTCTTAATCATGCCATTGAATATGTTGACCAACTAACCATGGCCCTGTTTGTCAAGTGAGTTTTTTGAACGTGACTAAAATTTTACTATAACTTACTGTAGAAGTTTTTTAAAAAATTTTTACAATATATATATATTTTTGAATATTTTAAAGTGTATAGTTTAAAATCTTTGAAAAGTCTTTTAAAGTATCTTGCTTGATAAACTTGATAAAAAATCTGAATTGCCAAACAAGGGCAGTATAATCTATCGTGCTGAATAGGGAAGCGGTAATGATGCCTCAAACATGATAATTGTCTACAAAGGCATCTTGCTTTAAAAATTGTACTACTAGATCTGATCATCTAACGGAAACAAAGCAACATACAGCCTCTTTTTTTGTGTAGGAAAGTTAGTGTTTGATTGTCAGTTCAGCATCTTTTTCGTGACGTGGGAAAGTGGTTAATTGGCAGGAGCGTCATCGCTGGACCCAAGAAGGTAAAAAAAAAAGGTTTTGTAACGTATAGTAAAGCAAATGTCGCAATTGGATACGTCCCATGTATTGTATTGAGTGGGATCTGGCCTATTCAAAGTTGAAACTAACCCAACTTTAAATAAATTTAGGATCTGGGCTGGCTGTCAGAGATTGTCAATAATCTTCAGCTACAATCGCGAACCAAAAAACTACCAGTCAAGATAGAGCTCCAACTTCTCAGCATATAAAGTTCGAAAGCTATATGCGTGCAAAATCCCTTGTTTAGTAGCTGCCACTGCAACTTTGCAGACTTCCAAGGAGTGAGATCTAGCCACGGGCATATTAAATTAATATCCAGTATTAGTTTAGCAGCAGGATGATTCGTTTCCAGATTAAAGATCTACTAGTGGAGCAGTGCAGGTCAGACAGTGGGTTGTGACGTTTTATTTATGTAATCATTTCCTTGAGGCAAATTGTTGTGACGTTGGAAGGAGGTGTCCTTGAGAGCACCTTCTTGACTAGTAAAGATTTGAACATAATGCATCTTATCTCTCAGCCATATCAATCAAAGTCAATGGGATAATGCCCGCAGAATCAATGAACCGACGGTCTGAAATGCATGAAAATTTGTCTAGTGTTAAAATTTTATCTTAGGTATCTGATAGCAGTTGGCTTCTTTTCCTCACCGATGTAATGTCTGACAATTCTTGGTATAAGTTTGTAACGAGAAAGTTGAAGTTCATTATCCCACGTTGAAAAATGATAGAGTGTTCATTATCTGCATCATTGTCTTGTTTTCTTAACAAATTTGTTCAAAAATATATTAGTTTGGAGGGAATGTTTGGTGGGAATGTTATTTCAATTTATATCTCATACACTTAGAATATGAATTGAAATATATATAAAATCTTGACAAGCCCAATGGGCACCTTGAGGCTTTTTGATTAGGATAGGGTGATAATTAATTTGAGGTAATTAATGATACCCATCTGTTAATTGATTAACTACTTATACACCTATTCAATAAGGATTGCATCCTCTGATAGTGCTTTAAATAGGTGTTTCAATTCTTTTAAATAATAGGATTTTGACAAAATTAAATCACCTTTTCTTTTCATTGATAGTTCTTAGAATTTGTTATATCATAGAGGTAATTTGTCCCACATAGAGACAAATAATGCTTTAAGGAGAGTGTTTTTCACGGCTCAAAAGTCTCTGCATTTGTCTAGTTTAGTTTTGTTATTTACTATATTTTCCAACATGGTTTTGTTATTTACTATATTTTCCAACATGATCGTCAATGGAGCTTGCTGCTACTGGCACAAAATCACTAGCCGTTGACACTTGTTTTCAAATCCTCATCAGCTTCGGCGGCGCCAGCTTTTAAAAGTATCTCCAGCGATTTTATGCTCACAAAAGCCACAGGAGATGGGCAAAGTCGTGCTGAAGAATAAGGTGCTCTTTCCTTTTAGGCTGGCAAGACTCTGCAGAGATTATTCCGAAATCCAAGCATTGGCTGATCTAAAACACAGCACCAGCCGCCAGACGATTCAGATCCATTTAATGATGCCCTTTTTCAGGGCCACAGCTACAAATCAAAAGATCCGCAAGTAGTGCGTGGTGGCATTCAGTTTTAAACATAACCGGTTGCTTTCCAATCACAGAAAGCTGCAGAAAAGAACCATGAAAACGCCAGCGGTTGCCCAATGCAGGAAAGTTGAAAAAACGTCGCGATTTTGTGGGGAGGGGAGCTGGGAAAAAAAGGCTTGCACGGGAGGAATCTTATGGCCCTCGAAAGCTCAACAAAAATTTCAAAACTACAAAAAAACAGAAGACCATTGGTGGGTTAAGTAGTGATGATTGCAGGTCGAAGGAAAAGGGGAAAAGAACTTGCATCTTGATTCTTGAAAGCAAGGGGGGGGAACAAAAAAAGAAAAGGATGAAAATGGTTGATGTAAACATTAACCGCATGCATAATTTAGACGATGTTTGCATTCCCAGTCTGGAGCAGTATATTCGGTGATAGCCATGGCCAGCGACGGGCTTCTTGTCCCTATCGGTCCTCTTACGGCTTCCCACCACCATGCAAAGAATCTCTTTCCCTTCCCTTTCTTCCCCCATTGTGTCTGTTGAATGTTGATGAGTACAGGCCGGCCATTTTAGAAGTAAGAATTGCACTTTATAATGGGAGGCGCGTACAAGCCATAGTACATGCGGTATACACAAGAACTTCTTCTCTTTTTTTTTTGACGAATTCTTTTTTAAAATGCTAACTTAAGTTTGTCCATAATCTAATACTCCCTCCGTCCCACTTTGATAGTCCTGTTTCTTTTTTCACACAGTTTAAGAAAAAGTAGTTAACTTTGTTGGAAAAGTAAATTTAGATTGCTATTTTTCTAAAATACTCTCACATTAAATAGAGTACAACTTTATGGGAACTTGAATTGATGGTAAAAAAAGAATCAACTCTCATTAAATGGGATAGGTTTATAGCAACAACAACTTGTATTGAATAAGGGTATTTTAGGAAAATGAAAATACAACTACATTCTTCAATTGGAAAGTGGACTGCAATTTGGAACAGACAAAAAAGGAAAACAGGACTATCAAAGTGGGACGGAAGGAGTAATTATTACTTGTTGCAAAACTCATTAAGTACCTAATCTACATGGATTTACCAAGTTTTTGTCCCCTTTTTTTTTCCGTTTTGTAGTCTCAACAAAATTGAGTGTGTAAAATGAGAAAGATTATTATTGTTTGCCATGAAGGGTAGCATGATAATCATATTTTTCATATGGTGAAAAATGCGGCACCTTGACATTTAGCTGCCGACAGCGGAGGAAAGGTCCGAGTCCAAAGTCCATCAACTGGCCTGATTTCCTAACCGAACGTTTACTACAACCATTGAAATACAGGAATTCAATACCTAGTACCTAGGCCAAGTATGATAAAAACAAGAATGCATGGCGTGGGACGCTGGGACAATAAAGGTTTATTATCCGGGAAAGTAACTCATGGGCCATACGCTCAATCACTTGGGATCCTCGGTGACATGTTTTTCTATGCCAATCCAATGCCACCTATAGTATTGCGTCAAGTGTCCCGTTATTAGTTATACTTTAATTTTCTAATACTTCAGCTTGGTTTGGTTTAACATAAGTGTAAATAATAACAGGACACTTGACACAATATTATAGGTGACATTGGATTGACATAGAAAACATGTCACCGAGGATCCCAAGTGTACGCTCAATGGGAATTAGGTTAATGTCACGATCGAATTCGCTAACCCGTAATGTCCCCCTCTATGGCTTTATTTGGGTATCCTTTTGAACATAAAGGATCTGCCTTTTTTTTTTTACCCTGCTCTTCCTTTTTTTTCTTTTTCTTTTTTTTTGGTGTGATGCATTGGAAGAGGTCATAAATCATTAAATATCAAGAAAAACGATGAAAGGCTAATCCTAGCATATCAACTCCTAACAGTTCTCTTAGCTCTCATTAGCAATTTGCATCCCTCTTGTACCATGAATACTTAGTTTGGCAGTGGAGGAGTTGGGATGCAAACGTGTCGAGTTTACTCAAGTAAACTTGATCAGTCAAAGTTCGAATTCAAATTCACATTGTTAGAATTCGAGTTCGAGTGCAAACAGTTCACACTATTTGACGGGTCGAACTCAAGTTTAATACATAAAACTTAAAAGTTTGTTGAATTTAATCGCACGCGTGCACGCGCGCACACGCATCTATCAATTTTTTTTATTTATTAGTATGAAATATCTATTTTATCCCTTGTTTAAAATTATATAAAATATAAATTTATATTTCTTAAACTTGATTAGGTTCGAATAACATTTTCTTAAATAATATTTTGCTTGTTTTATAAACATGTCTTTCAATCAACTTTTTCATCTTTCTATTAAAATCACTTTTTTCTCGTATAAATTATATCACAAAAATTACTATAATAATTATTTTAAATAATATATCGAATAATCACATATCCAAACACACTAATGTAACATGCTCCCTCATCATGTTCCAAGTTCTAAAATAGGTCAAGTAGAAATAGGTTGAATTCAATTACGGAAAAGATGCATGGCTTCATGTATGATAAATGCATAAGACAAATTTTTAGTACTTAGGAAGTGAACATAATCTGAAATTAATAATTGACAGTTCAATAGGTGGGCGACATATAATTGAATATAATTTATGAGTTAGCTACTACCTCAGAAGCACCACAGTGCAAATATTTGTAGTTGGGAACACAAACCGACCTGAATCTAGTTTTATCTGTACTTCCCTTCGAGTTCTATGTATAGCTTGGGTGACCACAGAATCAATTGGTTCCATTGATCATACTTCTGAGTTCTGTTCGATCGGGACCATCATCCATGTTCAAATAATTTGCTTTTACATTTTTTATTTATTATTTGGGCGGTTTGCATTGAGCCTCACTGCCCCGGCAACCGTTTGTTCTGTTCAAATTTATTTTCACAAAGAATTTGTAGGATATTCATTTTTATATATTTATTTTAATTCTACCGTAAATAAAACCTACCAGAGGCAATTTTATATGTTTATTTTTTTATATTGATAAGTTTCTTTTTTTTTAAAGGGTGAATGTGAAATACATGAACCTTCTCATTGAAGTCGTGATATTTGCCATGTCATTTCTAGTAACATTTTTGCTCCCATTCTCAAAATCCCAAAATGAAATTTGGATAGTGATTTTTTTATAATTTTTTTTTATGTTTCTCGTTAATATAATTTTTAATTATTTTTTTATCTCACATACATCATATTATTACTATATATATAATTTTTTTTATAAAATTTCCTAAACATAGTAATCCTATTATCAATCCAAACAAGATAAAAAGGAGAATAATAATTCATAAGCAGTCCCCATAAGATGTTGTCATCTCACAAGGACATGATGCTGAAGATAAAATAGAATGCAGAATTTGGAACCAAGTTTTTTAATTATTAATTTTTTAACAACTTTAACTACAATTTTAGCTACAGAAATCCAAAAAAATTTATCAAATTTTTTAACCTACATATTTCAAAATATCTAATACACAAAACATTTCATTTTTTCTTCTTCTTTCTCTCCCACCCCGATCCACCACACCTTCATCGCCGGCCACCACCTCCGCCCCTGATTCCGGCGCCGACCACCTATTCCGGCGCTGAAGAGGTGTTTTCTGTCTTTTTAGAGTAGACCTCTCGAACTGAAGAAATGCTCTATTCTAGATAGACCACTGTGACGAGGCCACCTGCTTATCTGGCAAGAGAGGCTAAATCCCCCGATATAACTCCGAAACTTTAGTTAGTTCAGTATTGAAGAAGTAATATAGCAATTGAGAGAATTAATATATCGTGTTACCCGAAGTTGGTCATCCTCCTTTTTAGTAGAAACATTGGGTATTTATAGGGGACTGATAGGAAAGAGGGACTGCCAGCACAGGTCCCTAAAGATCTGAGATGGTCAGTGTATCAAGCTGATTTGACTGGTCCCTGTGAAAAGACGGGTCAGGAGAGTTGCCAAATTCAGACGTGTCAGAGCAGCTTTCCGTCGGGAGTCAGATGTCAGGTGTCACATCCCACCCTTTACAGTTGTCGGACACCCAGGTGTCACCTCGGCTAATGACCCGAAGATACTAGCCGAGGTGGTGAACGGGGTCGAAATCACCTCGTTAAATAGTGAGCCGAGGCGGCACTTCCGGAAGTATCCCAGGGTGAGGTCCCGAACTATCCGGGTCGAAACGACCATCCTCACTAAGCCCCCCAAGCTTCAAGAAGGGCGAGATCGTTGTTTTCCGATGTCGTTACTTCCCGAGGCTAACGAGCATGTAGAACACGGAACACAGCAAAGACACGTCATGGCTGTGTGAATGGGACTGGGAGAAAAGTGAAATGATGGCCGTCAGCTTTGATGACGAATCCGTGGATAGACATGAGATCAACTGTCAGATGAACAGTACTCTCATTAATGAGGGGAGAGGGTGCTCCCTTAGGAATCCCAAAGGTGCCGCCCCCTCGGTCTCACCCTACTTGCCTATAAATAGGGGTCCCTTTTTACCGCTTTACTCTTTACTAAAAATCTTGAATCACCCCAGAGCCTCGTTCTTGTTTGTTTTTTCACTTCGACAATTCTCCTAAACCACATCTTCTGAGCAAGTCCCCTTCTTTCTTTTTGTACTAATGGATAGGACAGCTCGCACACACAAAAATACAGTGAGGCCCGACCCCTCCGAGGAGAGAACTGCTTCCGACGTCGGGGGAGGAAGTACTGAGGCGTCTCATTGAACCGGGACATCTGAAGGGCAGAACGACGAGATCGAGGTCGAAGCCGAGGTCCTGTACAATGATGACCTTGGGAATGAGGTCCTTAGGGATGAGGGCGTACAAGAGCCATCATTTCCTCCGAACTTGTCAACGCTCAACTACGGCCAGATGCCGACTTTCAGTAGTAGTATGGGACAAGCCTTGGTAGCCGAGGTGGTCCGCAGGTATCCATAGAGAAGGGACTACAGCATTTATCTGCCTCAACCGAACCAGTTAGCCGCACTGCCACCGAAGGGTAGGGTGGCCATTGAGGATGCTTACCTCGGCCATCCCGCATGTCCGAGGTGAACCCACCTCGTCCCTCATCAGAGATCTTCCGCGTCTTGGGCATAACCCCTGAGCTCGGCCGGATCCCTAGTCTACCGTATAGGTGAACTCAATTATCTCACCTCGGGTGGAATGAAGTGAGGTTACACGGTCGAAGTGGAAGGCGAGGCTTCTCCCCTGGGATCACTCCGACGATCAAGTTAGTATGAGAACGAGAATAATAAGAGTATGAGTCAATGAACAGTATGCTTACTTGTTGGGAGTGTGTGTGGGATATTTATAGGAGAGTAGAGGACAGGACGGAAGGCTCATGCTAGTGGGACCCACTCTCTGGCATTACGGCTCTGTCCCCTGTCAGGAGGCCTGACTCTGACACTGTAGCAGCCTGGGCAGGGTGACGGAGGATCTTGCTCAGTGGCCATTAAGTGCGTCCAGTGCGCTTTTCAGATAAAGCCCACTGGTTCTGGGTGGTGTCAGGTGGGTTGACGTCATCAGTGTGCAGCCGAGGTGGAGGTGCCGAGATCACCTATACGGTAGACTAGGGATCCGGCCGAGCTCAGGGGTTATGCCAAAGACGCGGAAGACCTCTGATGAGGGACGAGGTGGGTTCACCTCGGACATGCGGGATGGCCGAGGTGAGCATCCTCAATAAGCCCCCCAAGCCTCGGGAGCTCCGGGCCAGGGAGATACCGAGGCTTCCTCGTGCCGAAGTCGTAAAAAGTCGGGGTTCCGAAAATGCTCCGGAAGATGTTGGGATGTGACACGTGGGAGAGTCGGTTGACAGGACGTGGACACTGGTAACCGTCGCGTCGTGAAGTAGTGGGACGTTTCGTGCAGAGGGTGTCAGTCGAAAGGACGGGCATTAATGAGGAGAGAGGGAGGCATGGCGTTTTGAATTCTAACGTGGTCGTCTTTTCGCATTCTTGCCGCCTCTTCGGATTCCCTCCAAACCCTTATAAATAGGGGGTCTTTTTCACCGTGTGGCCCATCATTTTCTTTCTTTGCCTGCGACTTGCAAAATTTACGAGTGTGGCCGAGATCAATCCTGCCAACCCAGATCCCAGCCGAAGTCATCATCTTCGTTCGAGACCGTAGTCAACAGTAAGTATCTTTCTTTCCATCTCGTCTTACACACATGGCCAAAATAGCTAAGACCCATAAAGAAACCGTGACACCGAACTACCAGACCGAGGTGAGGCCGGATCCTGAAGAAGTAACGACGTCCAGCTCTGAGGGGTCGACGCCGAGTTCTGAGGAAGGATCAACCGAGGTGAGAGCCAACGAGATGGGCTCGGAGTTGGAGTCATCCGAGATGAGCGAGGGTGGCTCCGAGGTGGTCTATAACGAGGAGTTCGGTGTTGAGGTACCACGCGACGAAGGCGTGGAGGAGCCAGTAGCTTCAATGGATGCAGCCAACATCGCCTTCGGCAAGATACCAAAGTTCAGAAGTCGAATAGGACGAGACAGGGCCGAAAAGGGTACTTAACACCTTTTCGGCCCCATTATGCGATTAGACCGCCCGAGCCGGATGACTCAGCCGAGAAGCCCCCCATGGGCATGGTGGCCATCTACGTCCAACAGCTGGAGGCCGGGCTGAGGATGCCGACGTCGAGATTTCTCAGGGACATGCTTCGTCACTTCCGCGTGAGGATTACCCAACTCACCCTGAACGCGGTCCGCATCATCATAGGGTTCGAGATGCTATGCCGACATCAGGAGGTGACTCCCTCTGTCGACCTCTTCCGCCGAAATTGTACCCTCAAGGCGCACGGGACGGATAAGGGATGGTTTTATATTTGCAATCGGAATAATGCCATCCCGAAGTTGGTGATTGGTACTCCCAACTCGATCAAGAATTGGAAGCGCGACTTCTTCTTTATATCTGGAGTGGACTTCCCCAGGGGTTTTTGGTGGAGGCCAATTAAGGCGAAGGCCGACCCCTTCGCCGGGGATGCCGAGGAGGAGGCCTTCCAGAAGCTGATGGGGTCAGAACTTCGGATATACAGTCTGGACTACTCCGAAGTCGTGCTGGTTGACGGGGGAATCAGCCGAGCTTTACTCAATCCTGACAAGACTCCCTTCATTTCCACTAAACTTGAAAAACCTTGTAATTTTTCTTTCATTGCTTTTCTTTCACTTCGGTTAAGGCATATGATAATATTTGTTTCTTGTGCAGTGACTAAACTGTCCAACATCGTCGTATCGGGTTCGTCCGAAATAGCCAAGAGGCTGAAGAGGAAGAGCTCTGACGAGACATCGGCACCTCCGCGGAAGAAGAAGTCACAAGGACAGGCTGCCAAAACTTCGACGGTCAAAAGCACTCCCACCCCGGGAGGCCAAAGCAGCTCGGCTGCCGCGGCTACTGGGTCCACCTCGTCTGTGCCAGAGGGAGTGCCCCTTGGAGTCGTCACGGCACTCCCGCCTCCTCATGGCCGAGGCAAGCAGCTGAACCCTCCGGTAAATGCAGTCTCGGGGACCTCGCTATGGAATCGTTTCCATAGCCCCCCGGTGTTTCCCGGGGAGGAGAAGACGCACCCCGGCGAGCACTGGTGTCCGAACTGAAAAGTTTCGGTCAACGACAGGTGCAGCCATTCTCGGGTTGCCCAAGAGCTAGTGATGCACTCCACCTTGCCAAGGGACTTGGAGTTCATGAAGAAGCTGACCCCGGCCGAGATGGTTCAAAGCCTCATGGTGACCACAGCTTCCAACTCAGCCTTTGTGGCCGAGATGACACACCGATACTGTGCTCTGGTTGAGGAGCAGGACACCGGCAAGCTGCAGAATCAAATCTCCAAGTTGGAGAAAAAATTGGTGGTGTCCGAGTCTGAAAAATCGGAGTTTCAGAGGCGACTTCAGGAAGCCGAAACTAAGGGTGAAGAGGCCGAGGCCACAATGAATAGTTTAAAATCAGCCCTCGAGGAAGAGCAGAAGAGAGGGGACGAAATGAAGAAGTCCCATGAACAAGCTCTCGAGGGTGCTGGAGCCTCGGCCGTGGACGCTTTTCGGAAGTCTGAGGCCTTCACCAGGGATCTCGACCAACTACTCACGCCGAGTTTCATGTTTGGATTCACGTCGGGTGTGGACGCAGCCGCAGCCCACCTCTCCTCCGAAGCCTAGGAGTCGCTGAAAGACAATGCCAACAACAATGAGGACTCCAAGGAATTGTGCGACCGGATGGCCGAGAGCATCCAAGCTGGAAGGAACCTGGCTGAGGTCCCGGACGAGTTCAACAAATGGCTATCCGAGCTCGACGAAGTGTTCGAGGAGGGCGAAGAAGAAGAAACTGGAGGAGAAGACACTGGGGGAGACGAAGCCGGAGGGAACATCGGCGAAAAGCATGGAGGAGAACTTCACCCCGACGGAGAAGAGGCCGGAGAGAAAGCTGCCCAGGAGGGAGCCAACACTGGGGATGGAGTCGAGAGAGGGGTCTAGGCTCGTGGGCCTTAGAGAGGTGGCCGAGGTGTTTAGTAATATTCCGACCTCGGCCTTGTATATTTTTTTTGTGTAACACCTCTTTTCTGTTGAATGAAAGTTTATTTTCTTCTCATCTCAGTACTTTAATTTCTCGCTTTGACTTCATCTCTTGCTTGTCCCCTTTATTTTTGAATAGCGTAATGTCGATGTTGAAAAATAACATAACATCCGAAATCATTACTTGATTAAAAATTCAAGCATAATACATTTTGAGGTTCTCGGCGTGCCAAGATCTCGGCACTAATGAGCCATTTCGGTAGTTCAATTTACAATATCCCTTAAGGTTAGATTCCACAACTCGGTAAGGGCCTTCCCATTTCGGGCACAATTTCCCTTGCGGTTCAGCTCGGCTGACTGAGTTTTTTCTGAGAACCAAATCTCCAGGCTGGAATCTACGGTGTCTGACGCGGGCATTGTAATAGTGTGCCAGTGTATTCTTGTAGGAAGCTATCCGGGCTGAGGCGAGGTCCCTTCGTTCATCGACGAGGTCGAGATCCAACTGTCTCTCTTTGTCGTTCACCTCGGCGGCATAGGCTGCAAGCCGAGGGTTGGGGGTAAGGATCTCGGCTGGGATGACAGCCTCGGCGCCGAGGTCAGCGACGCAAGAGGCTCGGCTGCACACTGATGACGTCAACCCACCTGACACCACCCAGAACCAGTGGGCTTTATCTGAAAAGCGCACTGGACGCACTTAATGGCCACTGAGCAAGATCCTCCGTCACCCTGCCCAGGCTGCTACAGTGTTAGAGTCAGGCCTCCTGACAGGGAACAGAGCCGTAATGCCAGAGAGTGGGTCCCACTAGCATGAGCCTTCCGTCTTGTCCTCTACTCTCCTATAAATATCCCACACACACTCTCAACAAGTAAGCATACTGTTCATTGACTCATACTCTTATTATTTTCGTTCTCATACTAACTTGATCGTCGGAGTGATCCCAGGGGAGAAGCCCCGCCTTCTACTTCGATCGTGTAACCTCACTTCATTCCACCCGAGGTGAGATAATCGAGTTCACCTCACCACCCGGACAAGAGAGCTGATTTCGGTTGGACCGATTACCCGCCAAAAATCACCTCTTCAGCCATCTACGTGGATTAGCTGGAGGTCGGACTCAAAGTGCCAACAACAAGGTTTCTTCGTGACTGCTTGAAGTATTGGGGGGTGAGAATCACTCAACTCACTCCTAATGCAATTTGCGTCCTCATCGGCTTTCAGTTACTCTGCCGACATCAAGAGGTGGAACCCACTATCAACCTCTTCCGTCGTTGTTACTCGCTTAAGAACAGCGGGAGCGAGAAGGGTTGGTTCTATTTCGGAAACAAAGTTCCGAAATTGGTGGTGGATGTCCCGACCTCGATAAAGGAATGGAAAAAAATACTTCATTTTCGTCCCGGCCGAGGACTTCCCCCGGGGGTTTTGGTGGAGGCCTCCCACCTCGGTCAAGGAGACATCCCTGGGCAAACTGGAATAACGCAACTTCAAGAAGCTAACGGGGTCGGGTCTCAAGTTTAACTGCTGGGATTTTTTCAAAGCAGTATCGTGGACGGCGGGATCAGCCGAGTCTTGATCAACTCGGACCACCCCGTTTTCTTCTCTTCTAGGCTTCAAAAATCTTGTACTTTTCCATTTCTCTTTTTTGTTTATTTTTCTTGAATTCTAACTAACTCTCTCACACTTTACAGTGGTGAGGGTTTCTGACTTGATAATCTCGGGAGATGTTGAGGTGGTGAAGCGGTCACCCAAAAAGCGCAAGGATGCTGCTGAGCGCTCTGCTAGGCCGGCTAAGAAAGCCATCACAGCGACTGGCAGCCGCGAGTCTCCAGTGACAATCGTAGAATGTTCACACACTTCGGCCACTCCTAGGGGTTCCGGAGCTTCGGCCATTCCGGTGGGGGTTCCTTTTCGCGGAGTCACAATAGCCTCTTCACGTCGGGGTCAAGGTGTGACTGTGTTTCCGGATAATCCCGTCACGGGTTTTTCGCTGTTCAACCTCCATCATGTGCCTTCGAAAGAGGCCGGGGAGGACAAGAGGCACTCCGGAGCACATTGGTGTCCGGAGTGGGAGGTTAACGTCAATAACCGCTGCAAGAACCCCCTGGTCGCACATGAGCTTCTAGTGCATTCGGTGTTGCCGCGGGATAGCACTTATGCCAGAAAGCTCACTCCGACCGAGCTGATGCAGAGTGCCTTGGTCTCATGGGCCTCCACCACGGCCTTTTTTGCTGAGATGCTCCAACGCTACGGACACTTCATGCAAACCTATGAATCACCTGCCGAGCTTCAGAAGAAGATTGCCGATCTGGAAGAAAAGCTGAGGGGAGCCGAGTTAAAAAGAGACAAAATCGAGGCAGCAAGGAAGCAAGCCAAAGTCACAAAAAACTCCCTGATAACAGCCATCAGCGAGCAAAAAGAAAGAAGGACCCAAGAAGAACAGTCGCCCAAGTAACCAATAGAAAAGGCCGGGGTCACTGCCTTAGAGGCCTTCCGGAAGTCGGAGTCCTTCACTCACGACCTCAGCGAACTCACACGCCCGAGCTTTATGTTCGGCTATACGTCGGCTGTTAACGATGCGACGCCCTTTCTTTCTTCTGAACAACTAGAATCCCTTCAAAACGCTCCACACTACAACGAAGATGCCAAGAAACTATGTGACCGCATGGCTGAGGGTATCCAAACTGGAAGAGACCTAGCCGAGGTCAGGGCTGAGTTCAACAAATGGCTACAGGAGTTTGAGTTAAATGGAGGGGGCCAAGTCGGCGGAGAAGCTGAAGGACATCAAGACTCCGAGGCGGGGGGAGAGACCATGGGAGGACAGGACCCCGGGGTAGGGAATGCTTAGAAGCATTCCTTTTTTTGTAATTGAGGGCCACGACCTCGGTCTTCTATTTTTCACACTTCAATACAATTGATCGTATCTTTGAATTTCTTTTAATTGAGCTCAGTTTTCTTCTTTTTACTGCTGCTTTGTCCCCTTATTTTTCACTTACAATAAAATGAAACCAAATAAGAAATAACTCAAAGAATTAGAAATTAAAAGCACGTACCCTTCAAGGGTAATACAATTTAAGATTTTCAGCATGCCAAATTCGAGGCACCGGAGAGCCATCTCGGTATGCCAATTTACAATACCTATTTTGGCTGGACTCGACAACACGATATGACCCCTCCCACTTGGGGTTTAGTTTACCCTGAGGTTCAACTCGGCTAACCGAATTCTTCCGGAGCACAAGGTCTCCCGGATTGAATCGCAAGTGTTTGATCCGAACATTGTAATAGCCAGTTACAATATTTTTATAAAGAGCGACTTTGGCCGCGGTCATATCATGCTTCTCTTCGGCGAGATCGAGGTCAACTCGCCGTTCCTCTTCATTAACTTCAGCGGCATATGCTGCCATCCGTGGACTCGGGGTAATGAATTCGGTTGGGACGACAGTTTCGACCCATAAGTCAGAGAAAACGGGGTCTCTTGGGTTGCTGATCTCGGGGTGGTTCGGTAGGACCACAACACGTTGGGGAGTTTTTCCATTCAAGATGACCCAACCCGATGTAACCTGGTCTTAAGGCCATGAAGGAGAGTGCGGTTGAAATTTTTGGCCTGTCCATTGGCCTAGGGGTGTCCAACCGAAGTGAAATGCTGTTTGATTCCAAGATTTTCACACCACGCTTTGAAAGGATTATTCGCAAACTGCCTGCCGTTATCCGAGAAGACCACCCGGGGTAGGCCGAAGCGATAAACCACGCTCTTTCAGAAAAATTTTTGAACCGCTGATTCAATGATACTTCTCAGGGGTTCCGCCTCGACCCATTTGGTGAAATAGTCTACCGCCACCACCACATAGGCATAATTGCCTGGGACCCTGGGGAATGGGCCGATTATATCCGTCCCCCATTGCTCGAACGGCCAGGGCAAGGTGATGGGAATCATGAGATTGATCGGCTGGTGGTGCTCGGAGGCGTGGTGCTGGCAAGAAGGACAACTAAGGACCATAACCTGAGAATCTATCCTCATGGTGGGCCAGAAATACCTAAGCAACAAAGCTTTTTTGACCAACATCCTATAGCCGACGTGAGCACCACAAAATCTCTCGTGTATGTCTTGAAGGATCCTCTCGCCTTCTTTTGGCGTAATGCACCGTAGCCACGGGCCAAGGTACGACCTCTTGTATAAGAGATTTTGTCGAAGAGCGTACCGAGTTGCTTTACGTTGCAACTTTCTCGACTCAATTCGGTCTTCGATGAGCTCCCCCTGGCTGAGAAATCGAACCAAGGGCCCCATCCAGGTGTCCCCCGGATAGATGGGATACACGACCTCCCCTATGTATCTCGGCTCGACTAAAACTTTCACAAAAACCGTCTTGTTCAAATCAGAAAAGGAGGTAGAGGCAAGCCGGGAGAGGGCATCAGCCCTCTTGTTCTGTGACCGCGGTATCCTTTGGATTTCAAAAGACTCGAAGTGTGTCACCAGCTGGAGGACCTTGGAGAGGTAGCGATGCATCACCCCTTCCATGGCCTCATATTCACCCAGTATTTGGCACACGACGAGGTGAGAGTCACTATAAATCAAGATGTGTGCAGCCTCAAGCTTACGAGCCAATTGCAAGCCGGCAATGACTGCTTCATATTCGGCCTCATTATTAGAAGCGGCGAAATCAAACCTTAAGGCATATGAGCATACTTCTCCTTGGGGGTCTTCGAGGAGTAAGCCTACCTCGCTACCCTTACTATTAGACGAGCCGTCCACGTGCAGAATCCACTGCTGAGGCTCAGCGGTGGCCGGGGTAGACTTATTTACCTCATCAAAAGTGAGCTCGGCTAGAAAGTCCGCGAGGACCTGAGCTTTGATTGCCGTACGAGTCTCATAAGACAGGTCGTACTCCCCCAATTCGATGGCCCATTTAGTAAGGCGTCCGGAAGCCTCCAGTCGTGATAAAATTTGCCGGAGGGGTTGGTCAGTTCTCAAGCAGATGTGGTGAGCTAAGAAGTAGGGATTAAGCCTACGGGCTGCGTGGATTAAGGCCAGCACGAGCTTCTCCGCCTGAATGTATTTGGTCTCTGGGCCCCGGAGGATTCGACTGACATAATAAACTAGAATTTGCACACCCTCCTCCCTGATTAGTACGGCGCTTACAGCTTCGACTGCAACAGATAGGTACAAAAATAACTAGTCCCCCGACTGAGGTGAGGTGAGCGTTGGGAGGTGGTGAAGGTATTCCTTTAGCTGCTCGAATGCTTGTTGACATTTTTCGGTCCAGGAGAAATTGTCGGCCTTCTTTAGGACCTTGAAGAAAGGCAACGCCTTAGAAGCGGATTGCGACAAGAATCGGTTCAAGACTGCCAACCGTCCTGTAAGTCTTTGTACATCGCGAACACACCGAGGTGGAGACATCTCCTGAATCGCTCTCACCTTATCCGGATTTGCTTCTATACCTCGCCTTGAGACGAGGTACCCCAAAAATTTTTCCGAAGTGACCCCAAAAATATACTTCTTGGGGTTTAACATCATTCAAGTTTTCCGGAAAACATCAATGACCTCTTTCAAGTCGGACAGGAAGGTAGAGGTCAGCTGGCTTTTGAGAAGGATGTCATCTACGTAGGTTTCGACATTTCGGCCAATCTGAAACTTGAAGACTTGGTTAACCGGCGCTGATATGTGGCTCCGGCATTCTTCAACCCAAAGGGCATGGTGGTGTAGCAGTATGTGCCTTGGTCGGTGTAGAAGGCCGTCTTCTCTTGGTTTTCCTGACTCATTCCGATCTGGTGATACCCTTTAAAGGCATCAAGAAAACAAAGGATCTCATAACCCATCGCCGAGTCCACCAGAGTGTCGACTTTGGGCAACAGGTAGTAGTAAGTCCACCAGACCTCATAACCCTTCCTGCTGAGCTACATTACTTTGCTCAGCCCCAATAGCGAGAGTTTTCCTGCTTCTAGAACGCGTAGCCTTCATATTCTGATGTCTTCTCGCTTCCCACAGAAGGCGCCAATTGAAGAGGTGTTTTCTGTCCTTCTGGAGTGGACCTCCCGAACTGAAGAAATGCTCTATTCTAGATGGATCACTGTGACGAGGCCACCTGCTTATCTCGCAAGAGAGGCTAAATCCCCCGGTATAACTCCGAAATTTTAGTTAATTCAGTATTGAAGAAGTAATATAGCAATTGAGAGAATTAATATATCGTGTTACCCGAAGTTGGTCATCCTCCTTTTTAGTAGAAACGTTCGGTATTTATAGGGGACTGATAGGAAAGAGGGATTGCCAGCACAGGTCCCTAGATATCTGAGATAGTCAGTGTATCAAGCTGATTTGACTGGTCCCTGTGAAAAGACACGTCGGGAGTGTTGCCAAATTCAAATGTGTCAGAGCAGTTTTCTATCGGGAGTCAGATGTCAGGTGTCACATCCCACCCTTTACAGTTGTCAGACACCCAGGTGTCACCTCGGCTAATGACCCGAAGATACTAGCCGAGGTGGTGAATGGGGTCGAAATCACCTCGTTAAATAGTGAGCCGAGGCGGCACTTCTGGAAGTATCCCAGGGTGAGGTCCCGAACTATCCGGGCCGAAACGACCATCCTCAGGCGCCGATCTTCCTTTTTTTTTCCTCTCTCTCTCTCCCTCTCTCTTTCCCTCCCCTCTCCCCCTATTCTTCCCCTCCCATTCCTGGCAACCAGATCGCAGTCACTCACACTACTAGATTGGGCAAAGGGAAGGAGAAGGGGAAGAGAGGGGGTGAGGGAGATGGAGAAGAGGGGGAGAGAAAAAGCAAAAAAAAAAAAGACGAAGACGAAGACGAAGAAGGTGAGCCGAAACCTTGATCTGATCAGGGGCGTCGGAAAATATTCCCGTTCCAAAATGTACCACACGCGGGGTTTATGGGCTATTAAGGCCAAGCACGGCGGCGCTTTCCCCACTCACCCCAAAAAGGCCCCATAAGAGGTAAAACCCGCTGCCGAGAAGCCAGCCAAATTCTATCCAGCTGATGACGTGAAGAAGCCACTGGCCAACAAGCGCAAGCCAAAACCCATCAAGCTCAAGGCAAGTATTACCCCTGGTACAATGTTGATAATATTGGCTGGAAGGTTTAAGGGCAAAAGAGTGGTTTTCTTGAAGCAACTTACCTCTGGATTGTTGGTTGTCACTGGGGCCAATACCAGCCCCTTGCAAGGTATCGATCAATGCTGGTTCTTTGGCTTCGGGAGGGAGAGGAGGATGGTGAAGGAGAGTAGAGGGGAAGAGGGGAGCAGAGAAGGAGAAGAGGAGAAGAAAAAAAATTTGGGACCACGGGCAGAGGTGGTGGGGGGAAGGAAGAGGGAGGGGGAAGGAAGAAAAAGAAGAAGAAGAAAGGAAAGAAAAAAAAAGGAAAGAAAGGAAAAGAAAAAGAAAGAGAAAAAGAAAGAAAAGAAAAAAAATGGTAGGACCATGGCTGTTGGGGAGGCAGAGTCGCAGAGGTAACGGGGGAGGGAAGGGGCAGGGGGAAGGAAGAGGAAGAAAATGAAGAGAGGAAAAAAAGAAAAAGGAAAGAAAGAAAAAGAAAGAGAAAGAAAAAAAAAGAAAAAGAAAAAAAAATAAGTTTTTCATCTTAAAAAATTTTTTCAAAAAGTTTTACAATACACTACAATAAAGTTTTAGACAAACTTCAAAAAACTCAGATTTCAAATAGGGTCTGAATTTCCCACACCAACGACGTCGTGCCTTGTTCCTATAGGAAGTAACTATGCCCCACAAGTGAAAGAAAGAAAGAAAGAAAGAAAGAAAACGTCAAAAAGGTAAACAGTAGTATAATGGAGGGGACACGACACCGACCAGACTCCCCAGTCTCTTTCCTCTCCAGTCTCCACTCCTCCTGATGCCTTTCGAAGACAAAGTACAACCCAGAAAAAATCAAATGCTAGTAGTAGCGTGTTAACTCCAAAAAGAAAAAAGAAAAAGAAAACAAAAGAAGGAAGCAATTTCTTTGTGGTGTAGTATTTTCTTTTCCAAAATAAAAAAAAACTCACAAAACCAATTTTATTAGCATCTCACTGACGTCATCACCCATCAGTCTCTCACTTGAAGTCTTGAACTAAAAGACCTCCATTTGGACCCTGACTGAGTAGAACCCCAAAAAATAACTATAAACAAATAAATCAAGAATTCAAAGCCACAGGAGAAATTTCAAACTTTAAAAAGAAGACCCATAAAAAGACTGATCTATCTTCAGACTACTGTTGGTCGGAGCACAAGAGAAGCAGGGAAAGAAGGAACTACTTTCTAACTGGAAAAAAAAAAAAAGAAAAGAACTTGGTGCTGGCAGAAATGGAGGCAGCAGTACTGGATAAGATAATAGAGAGATTAATAGAAGTCCGATCCTCAAAGCCAGGGAAGTTGGTGCAGCTCTCCGAGTCGGAAATCAAGCAGCTTTGTACTGTCTCCCGTGATATTTTCAAGGAACAGCCTAATCTTCTTGAACTTGAAGCCCCCATCAAGATTTGCGGTAATGAATAAATTTCATCTTCCTCTCTCTTCTTTGCCATACATCTGTTGCTGTATTGATTTGATCTTATGTGATAAATGCATTCCTCACGAATGTGCATGTTAATGTGGGATTATACAACACTGAAGTTCGCCCCACCCCCCCCCCCCCCCAAAAAAAAAAGAAAAAAAAAAAAGAGGTTCGTGTCTTTGGTGGTTTCCATTTCTAATCTGTTTTATGGTGTCTTTCTTTGGCCTATTATTTATCAGTTTTACTCTTTTCTCGTGGAATATAAGTGATTCTTTTCATTTTTGGTTATTCATTTTAAATTCTAGTTTTTGCTCTCTATCTTGTTTTAAATGTTGGTTTGTGCTTTTATGAGGGTTAATCGTCTGATTGGCTCTCAGGGGTGAGCAATTCGCCTACTTTTTAATCCTTCTTTTATTTCTTAGTAATTGTAGTTTCCTCAAATTTTTGGCATTATTCATTTTTCTGAAACTGCTTGCAAGTATTTGTCTTCCTGGGTTCTGGAATCTTTGCATTTGATGTCTTGCTTGTCATAGATAAATGAAAGCTGCTGTGAAAGGCTACTATAAGCTTACAATCATGGAATTTGAAGATAAGTTTTAGCTTTTAAAAAGCATGTGCAAATGTATGTGTATCCGGGATGGAGCAAATAATCAACCAATAGGCTAAAAGATTAGTATTATTTTTTTTTTGCAGTAAAAAAACATTAACATGTAAGAATAATGAGAGATGATCTCCTTATGAAAAAAGTTACGACCAAAGTAATTCACATGGTGTTCTTTATCTAGCAAGAGTGGGACAACCCCTCAGCGTTTGGTAGAGAAATCTTTTGCAATCAATTACTGTACAGATACATTGAACAGCATATCATATATACCTCAGATATCTGTTGTCCCCTTCTTGTTGAGAAAACTTATGGGATGTGAGAAATGCCAGAATCATCATATCCGAGTACATGCTTCACAGAAAAACAAGAGCGATTATGTCTTCTATCTGTAGATAGCTTAAAGACTCTAGAATGTGTAAATGTGGTAGTAAGCGTCTGACAGTAACATGCTTTGTTTTGGTTGGGTTCATTTCAATCTTGTCATCTGGTTGGCGTCCTACATGTTCCTAACAATGTGTACCAATACATATGCGCACTGGTGAGGCATGACTGAATGGCAAATCTTCCACGTATAATGAGGATCAGATAGTTAACTTGCTGCTGGATATACTTTGTCCTTGTTTATTTGCTGTTGGCTGGCTGGAATTATTATGGTGAAGTTATCACCTTTATCCTTTGAGATTTGAGGTCTCCATGTATTGATTAATGGGGTACACATGCTTAAGAATGGTTTGCTTGCATTGGCTCATTAGCTATTGGTTGTATAAGATTCTTTGAAATTCAGTGTATTGCGTGAGTCAATGTAGATCCATTTTGACCATGCTTGTTCCAGTGGATGTTGCAATATGAAATGCATCTCTATTTGTTTTTAGTATATTAACTCCATTGCATGTCAGTGTATCAAATTGACTCATAAACAATTAAAAAAAACTATTATTTTTACTAATTCTGACACTATTAGAGATTAAGTTGGATACGACTTTCGGTATATCTGAAACTACTCACTGGGAATCTTCCTTCCACTGCAACATGATGGTCTATTGCCTAATCTGTACATTTTTCCTTTCTGGTTTCAGGTGACATTCATGGACAGTACAGCGATCTGTTAAGGCTATTTGAATATGGGGGCTTTCCTCCTAAGGCTAATTATCTATTTTTAGGTGACTATGTAGATCGTGGCAAGCAAAGCTTGGAAACAATATGCCTTTTGTTGGCCTACAAAATCAAATATCCAGAAAATTTTTTCCTTCTAAGAGGAAATCATGAATGTGCTTCTATTAATAGGATATATGGGTTTTATGATGAATGTAAGCGTCGGTTCAATGTAAGACTGTGGAAAGCCTTTACAGAGTGTTTTAATTGGCTGCCTGTTGCCGCACTAATTGATGACAAAATATTGTGCATGCATGGGGGACTCTCTCCTGATCTTACCAATCTGGACCAGATTAGGAACTTACCGCGGCCAACTCCAATCCCAGATACTGGTTTGCTTTGTGATTTACTTTGGTCGGATCCTGGTAAAGATGTCAAGGGATGGGGAATGAATGATAGAGGAGTCTCATACACCTTTGGGCCGGATAAAGTGTCAGAGTTTTTGACAAAGCATGATTTGGATCTTGTTTGTCGTGCCCATCAGGTAAAAGATTTCTTCTGCGTTTTTTTCATAATCAACTTGGTTGATAGTTACCGGAGCCATTCACTGTTGCAGGTTGTGGAGGATGGTTATGAATTTTTTGCTGACAGGCAGCTCGTTACCATTTTTTCAGCCCCCAACTACTGTGGGGAATTTGATAATGCTGGTGCAATGATGAGTGTTGATGAGAACTTGATGTGCTCATTCCAAATCCTTAAGCCAGCAGAGAAAAAGAATAAATTTATGACGTCTACAAAAATGTGATTGGTTGACTACTTCTCCTAAAATCCAAGGTGACATGAAGCTATTTCTGTTTTTCTTGGAAATCATATTGCATTAGCTTCCATTTTGGTTGAATTGGTGACTTGAATATTTTGCCTCAGTTTTATTTAGTCCCCTTGCCCGTGCATTTGGTGTTGTGATGGTTTTGGGGTGTTTTAGCATCCGTGTTTGGTTATTTTGTCCACAAAGTTTGTCCTTTGATGCCTTAAAATGTATCATGAAATTAGGTTTTACAATTTCAGCCAAGCTATGCTGTAAAATTTTGTTAGGAAGTAATGATCTAATATCAGCAGGTTTACTGCCCTTTTCTTGAGTAATATTTTTGTGGTAAACAATTAAGTTAACTGATTTTGTCAGACTCTGTGTTACTCCGTTTTACTATAAATCCCAAGATTAATGCAATTATCTTGGGTTCGATCTCTTTTCCACACACACAATCTGCTCGAGTAAAGGGTCACTGGTTAGTTAAAATTATGATGAGCGACAGTCAGCCGCTGAACAAGGCTACTTTGGGGAAAAAATAGTTCATCTTCCTGTATATTAGCATCTTATTTTAGGACTGATTTCATTGCCTTCCCCCCTCCCCACCCCACCAAAACCCAAAGGGCACTTTCACCTGACGCCAATTCCCACGCCTCATCCACAACCCAAAAATGGAAAAAAGAAATTTTCCTTAGTGGCCTTATAATGTGTGATACTGTAATCTGTTGCAATATGCTGAAAAGAACCCTCCCTGGGCCTGTCACAGAATGCAATTAGTTTTTTTTTTCCCCCAGACAGTAAAATACTGATCTCCCAAAGAAACAGTTTAAAAGAAGGGCAATATTGGTATTACAACTATTTTAACATTGTTATTTTACTTTCACTTTTTAATTTTCTGGCTAAATTAACTCATACTGGCTGGTGTAGAGGCTGATTACAACCAATTGATAGTATCATGATTACACAATATAACATAGATAGAATCTCTTAATATTTTTGAAAAGCCCACGTGATGGCCTATCTCAAAATGGGTGAAAACTGAAAACTGTCAAGTTCATAAGCTTGTAATTGGACTTCCCAGAAAAGGAAACTTTTCATATAGTCTTAGCAATTTCCTGGTACTCTGGTTTACATAAAGTTACCTGTCAAATAGAGCTGTTTGTGTATGATTGACAAACTATTCTCCTATTAAACCATACAAACTAGTAGTTGAATGGTGGAACCAATAGTCATACAAAGTCCTAAAAGCGATCCCTATAGAGGTCTTAAATGCCGATACATTTCCCTGAAATCTTCATTTCGTTGAACTTATGCACCTCAACCTTGGGAGCAAGGATATCATTTTATGCTATGAGAATGCCTCAATAACCCTTTATGTCTGTATTTCATGAAGGTTTACTTCTTCAAAATGGATAACTGGTGGGATAATACATATATATCGAGTAGGATGAAGTGGAATGAAGAATGATTACTGGTCATCGTGAAACGATTTACGGATAATGAAGAGGTTTAGGCATGATGAATGATGGAAATCAGTAGTGTTTTTATGTTGAACCTGTAATAGATGAAAGGTTGATCTGCTGCTATTCTTCGTTGGTGAGTTATGCCCATAAATAGATTTATATTTTGGTTGATTACCTCAGAGGATATGAAGATATGCTTTGCTTTAGAGGAGAACTGATCCCATATGAAGCTCTTCAACTTCTTGGTTTAGAACTACTCTAGGATACGGTAGAAGTTCATATTGAGCTCAAATATGGACTAGATGTGTTGCCACTTAATGCAACCAACAAGGTGTCAAATGGCCACTAGAGGTTGATAAACATGCCACACTTAATGAGCATCAACCGAGTTTTAACAAATTATCTGCACTTTCAGTTACAGGTATTCATTTTAGTTCTCTTCCAAGCTGTACATGCATCACAACTGTAGATGTGACGCCAAGATTGTCGGTTGAAGTAATGATGCTGGTCTAGCATCTAAAGTTATGGTCTTGCCTCGGCGGTTATGCAGTAGGGTAATTCTGGGTTATCTCTGAATAATACTAATAAGAGATTGCCAAGTTTGCGCTGAGGATATGTTTGTTGGCATCCTTGTGACATATGTAGAATATATCATGTGAATACCTAAAAAAAAAAAAACCAGGCTGACAATAAGATGACAAATTTGGGCTTTCTGTCTAGTCTCTTATATATAATATATGCTTGTGCATGTGCGCGTGCATGCGCGTGTGTGGTTTTTCTACTGATTTGCTTAACTTTGGAGCCTAGAACATGGTTATACATGGTCTGAAAATGTGATGGTAGCCGATGAATGTCGTTAAATCTCATGATGAAATAGCTGTCTCTACTCATTTAACCTATCATCCTTTCTGAATCTTTGTCTGGCTTTTCTTCTGAATCAATCTCAGAACCTAATTTATTCAAAACTGCAAGCATCAAATGGTTCATCACCAAAACTGCCGAATTTGTGCAATTGACAATTTTCTATCTTGAAGGTATTTAACGTTTAGAGTCGAAGAGTTCTAGGCATGGCTTTGGAGACCTCTTACCAAGAGCCAGAAACTGTACGCCAAGGCCTCTTTCCTCCAAGTTGTTTAGCGTGTGCTTAAATGTTGGCTGAAGATTCACAACTTCGGTTTCGGGGAGGAATGCGGTTTGTAGTGGCATATAGTTGCATAGCTTCTCTCAGTAGCTTTCACCTTTTCACCTGAGAGTCTGGTTCATGTATATATAGTTCACTTCTGAATTACTATGTTCTTGAATTCAAATCATTGGAATTGGATGTGAAAGCTGGCATCTTGTGCCAGAATCCAACCAGGCTGGGATTTTCTGACAGTTGATTCGTGTGTAATCTATCAAGTGGTACCTTGTTCTGGTTTGTAACCGGGCAAACTTTAATATTCGAAGTTGTTGGCCTCTGAGATGGCCAAGATTCTTGTGGGGGCGGCCCGGTTGCCTGTTAATTGGGTCAACTTCTGATAATGGGCAGCTGACATTTAAGAGGTCAAGTGTAGTTTTGCAAAGAGAAAATACTAGGCGGTCGGAAGTCGGAACAAAGTTTCAAAATTCATTTTAGTCTGGGAAACACAGAGTTAAACCACCAATGCTGGTGATTGATGTTTTAATTCTTACGAACCCGTAGGTTACTCTCCTATAATGTTAAAGTATTTAGTTGGACTTGCAAGAAAGCATGCTAGGTTTAAATATCTATTTGTCTAAGGTAACATGACTTTGACCCTATGACGTGAATTATGTAAAGGGATAATTTTAGAAACCTCAGGACAGATTTCTAATTATTTCACTGGCCTTCCTCTAATTTTGAAAATTATACTAATTGAGATTTATTACCTTATAACATTTAGGTCCAATAAATAATTAAAAAGTAATATTAGGAGAAAGAAAATAATATGATTCCATCAGTATTTGTCATCTACCATATTATTTAAGTAATCTAATACTAGGATAAACATTGAAGAAAGTATTAAAATGTGTTATTTATTATTAAGGATCAAATCACATATGCTATCAAAAAATAATATATCATTTTATATATGTTATTTAATATAAGATTCAAATTACTTTTTTCAATTACGAATTCATTATTAAACATGATCAACAGCAGATAATTAAAAAAATCTATAACCCAAACATTACAAAAAGCTAACTTTAATACCATAAAAATTTTAGTAACTAATTTTAATATGTTGACAAGAATATTTATGATGTTAAAGTTGGTTTTTTGTAATATTTTTGTTGCAAAATTTTCATTATTTATTGTTGATCATGTTTGATATTTGATATGTAACTGAAAATAATAATTTGGATCTTGCATTGAGTGAAAAATATAAAATGATATACTATTTGTTTTAATGTTATATGTGATGTGATCCCTAGTGATAAACAACAAGTTTTATTATTTTTCTTTAATGTGTAGATTGGTATTAAAATAACTAAATAATGTAAGCAGATGAAGGGCAATGATGAAATCATATTATTTTTTCTCTTCTAATATCACTTTTTAATTACTGATTGGAACTAAATGTTATAAGATAATTAATCTCAAAAAATGCTAGTGTAATTTTTGAATCTTAAAGAGAGACTAGCGAAATAGTCAGAAATTTCAGGGGAAGTTTCTACAATTATCCCTTATGTAAAAGGTTAAAAAAAAAATCTTCTAATCTTGATTGAATTTACATCAATGCCTTTTTTAATGGAGTTGTCACTAAGGCGAATGAGTAAAAAAGTTATAAGGAGTGACACATGTGTCCTTGTTTGAATTGTTATTTTTTAGAGTTGTTATAAAAAAATTTTTGTATTATATCGATTTAATATATGTGATATGAAAAAATGATTAAAAAATGTATAAATCTTTTGAAAAAAAAAAGTATTCCAACTAGCATAATGATTGGATTAGCATTTAAAGCATAAGGCTTAGTTTGGGAGTTTAGGATAGAAAAGAAGAGAAGGAAAAACTTAAGTTACGAGAGAAGAGAAGAAAACAAAAGGAACAGTTATGTTATTTGAGAGTTTGAGAATTAGTGAAATGATTTTGGATGTGAAAGTCATTAAATATTTGTTCAAAATCATTTTAAGGACAAAATAGGCATTTTGAAAAAAATTTAACAAGTTTCCTCAAAATTTCTTTCCATTTCCGTCCAATTTGGGAGGAAAAGTTTTAACTATTATTCATTCTGTTAAAGCCTTCCATTTTTTTTTTCTTTTCTTTCTTACTAAAATCTAACAAACAAAGAAAACTAAACTTTCTCTTCTTTCCCTTTCTTTTCTGTCCAAATCCTCAACTCCCAGACGAAGCCTAAAGCTGCCAGCTGCCACTTTTCTATGCATTTGTTTTTCCAATTCTTCTTATTCTCTTTCTTGAGTGAGTAGAGACCCCGCCCCGTTCCTTTAATGCACGAGCAATACTGAAGAAATGCAAAAGTGACCAACTATGCGATTTGAGTGACCAACTACCATTTGCGCTGCTGGTCATTACTAAAAATTTTAAGTTTTGATGGAACGGGAGGTGAAGGAGATTCAAACATTTTCTCCCATTATATGTCACAATGTACTCTTTAAATTCATATCCTTGTCTTCTGCTATTTGTCACAATATATTTTTTAAATTCATATAAGTGCATAATATTAATTGCCGTCGAAAGTAAAGTAAATAAGTAACAAATGATGAAGAAAAAACTATGCCGTATGAGCTCTTAAAATAGGAGTACCCCATAAATATAAATATAAATGTCTAAGGCATGGATATAGTAGATATGTTTAAAGTACTAGTACTATTAAAATTTTGGGATGTCAAATGCTTAAAAGGGTAAGAGTTGAATATGACCGACCGCTCAGATAATGAAGTTGGGACTTAAGTTCTTCGTTGGGCCGTAGGTAGGTAGGAGTTCAAATTTTATCTACAGTGAAAAAAATTTAAATGTGGTGTCAAAATACTGGTGGTACCAAAATATTCTTTTGATTTAGTATGATCTGTGTGCCTCTAGTTCCTAACATAAATTTTTTTAGACTCTTCCTTTTTTCTAGTCTAGAATTGAATAGGTTATATAATAATTATTGTCTAAAAAAAAAAAGACTGACACCTTCCCCTGTTGTTCAGGATAGAATAGGTTATCGTTTCGAAAGAAAAAAATAAAAAGGACCGACGCTCAGATATCTAGGAAGAGACAAGAAAATATCGGCTAAGTTTGGATAGCAAATTTTTTCAAAAAAATTTTTCGTTTACATTATTAACACGTTTTTCAATACACTTTTTTTATCTCTGATACATCACATTATAAAAAGTGTTACAGTAATTATTTCAAAAAATTATTTAGAATAATGCTCTCACATACCGATTTCTTCTTCGTCTGTTAATTTTCTTAACCATTTGGCATTTAAACGACTTTACTTGCGAGAACGCCCACTTTGTTGGCCCAAACTTTTTTGAATTTCCATCTCTCTCTCTCTCTCTCTCTCTCTCTCTCTCTTCTCAGTAGGGTTTCAAAATCAAATTGCCAAAAGCAGCAAACTGAAATGATCATCCCCACCCACTCTCCACCCTTCCCACCACCACTTCCTCCTCTTTTTTCCCTTCTCAAATAAATTTTCTGAAGTTCCATTTTTCGAATTATCCGCCCCATGAAGTAAGTAAGAAATTTGCTTTTATCTGTCTGAACCACCAGAAGAGGACAAGCGCTAAACGCCTCATGAATACGACGGATTCAATAAAAATTCTCTTGGCCGCCAGCGGCGGAGACACCGTCAAGCTCTTTGACGTCTCGGTGGAGCCTCGAGATCCCTGCATTCTCAGCTATGCTCCTTCTCCAGGCTTCCAGGTCAACTCTATCAAGTGGAACCACACCAGTGAGTAGTACTAGTACTGGACTCGTTACTTTTCGCACATTTTTCCTGGGATTTCATTATTGTGAGCTTTTTTTCACCATTTAAAATGACGGGACTGATTGAAATTGGATATCTCTTGGTAGATTTGGTGGTGGCCAGTGCTGGAGATGATAAGAAAATTTCTCTGTATAGAAAAAATGGGCAGAACTTGGGGACTATTCCACTGGCAGGTACCGATAGTGGCGACAATATTGAGGTACATTTTAATTCTCTTTGCTCCTTTTTTTTTTTTGGCAGTTTCCCTTGGGGTTAGATTTAGCGGTTAAGGGAAAAGCTTTCTGGGTTTAGTATCTCTTTGGTGGTAATTTTCAATGGAATTTCCCCTTCAATGATTCTGCCCCTTTTTCGTTCTATCTGGAGAGGGGCAGCCATCTGTAATTGGATATCACGTTCATTTCTAAAATCTGAGATTCAGTTTGTTGAATTTATTAAATTATCATTCTGAGGATCTTGTTCTAGAAACCTGTGCCGTGCCCTTTTGAAGATTAAAGTTACGTTTCCAATCAAAATATATGAGACTGATGAATGTAATGGTAAAGAGTTCTACTGTAGTTCACTAAAAGCTAACTATTGTTCCCTGTAACTCTAAGCTCTGGCAAGATATTCGTAGCAATGGAAGCTCCCTGGTGTTGCGAAATTTTGTGGTAGTGCAGGATTGGCAGTACTGTGTTGTATGAGAAATTTTCCCTTTCTGTTGATCATAGTAGTGATGGATGAATTATACTATATACTGGACAAGTGATGCTGCCTCTCTTAGTTAACAAAAATGCAGAGGATACTCTGGCTTGAGATTATTTCTATTTGTTATTCCAAAGGTTTTTGAAAATTTTCAATTTGTCATTCTATGTCGCAGGAGAGCATATCCACCATAAATTTTAGCAATAAAGCTTCTAGATATATTTGTTCTGGAGGCAGTGGTCAAGTTGTTAGAATATGGGATTTGCAGCGCAAACGTTGCATCAAATGGTTGAAAGGTCATTCTGATACCATAACTGGTGTAATCTACAACTGTAAAGATGAGCACTTAGCTTCTATAAGTCTTAATGGTGATCTTATGCTTCACAATCTTGCTTCTGGTGCAAAGGCTGCTGAACTAAAGGATCCAAATGAACAGGTTATTCTCTGATTCAAGTCGTAATTTACTATGAAGCTGGTGAAAGTTAAATATACACTTTGGATCCTTGCATGCATGTACTTTTATTTTCTAATTTTGTAGATTCTCTTTGATAATTTCAAAACCAGGTTCTGAGAGTGCTTGATTATTCTAGGATAAGCAGGCACCTTTTGGTTACAGCTGGTGATGATGGGTCTATCCACCTCTGGGATACCACTGGTCGCAGTCCCAAGGTGTGTTGTATAAACAATTAAATGATGAACTTTTATGGTTGCTTTTATGCTAATGTTCTGGTTCTGTTTTATATTGTATTCAAAGAAAATGAATAATCTGCTTTTGTTCTTGGCTGGTTTGATACTTTCATTGTCACTAGCCATGATCTAATAGCATGAAAGAATTCTGCAAATTGCAATGCTCATATTTTAGCCTTTTCCCGGATATTACTCTCTCTCTCTCCCCTCCCATCCCCCAAAAAAAAAAAAACCGATGTGGACTTCTCCACACACACACACATAAAATATTTACCTCTATCTGACACGAGCTCTTTGTTGGTTATCACAGGTCTCCTGGTTAAAGCAACATTCTGCACCTACTTCTGGTGTCAGTTTCTCACCATCAAATGATAAGGTACCTTCTCATGATGCTTGTTTGTATATGTCATAGCTAGATATAGCTCTAATCTTTTCTGTGCTTAAGATATTCTGATTTATCTTGACAGATAATTGCTACTGTTGGTTTGGATAAGAAGTTGTATGTATTTGACTCGGGTTCTAGGAGACCTTCATTTTGCATTCCCTACGAGGCACCTTTTTCTTCCCTGTCATTCACTGATGATGGATTAACACTGGCAGCTGGAACAAGCAATGGCAGGGTAGTTTTTTATGACGTTCGTGGAAAACCACAACCTTTGACAGTTCTTCGTGCTTATGGCAATTCAGAGGTAATTTCTTTTTGAACTTTTTCTTTTGGATGTCCAATCTACTAGTTCAGAGAGTCTGTTTAATGTGTGGTTTATTTTGCATTCGGTCACCAAAGATACTTTGCATCTTTCTTGTTTTGCTTGAGGTGGTCTTTTTCCACAATACAAGGTCTGGCTCACGTAATCATTATTCCTCTTTGGGCTCATTGCCCCACCAATGCAGCCTTATCTTACGCCTCAAAAGAGAAATTTTGAAGAAAAAGAGAATTGGGTTTTGCTTCTTACTGCTGAATGACAACTGAATGTTGGATAATCAAATCTGTGTAGACATGTATCACTAGCAATATATTCTACCAAATTGGAGGCATTTCAGTTTATCAACATTGAGGTTTGTTTGTAGGTCTGTAGTTCTTCTCAAGATGGTTCTGCTGATCCTGCTTTAGTTATCAAATGCCCCCTAAGAATGAATGCCAGACCAACTTTTAAGATCCTGATGATATTGCAGATAGGGATATTGCTAAAAGTAGTTAAAATAGGAATTGAATAAAGAATTAGAATGCAATGGAACTATGGGACTGTATGAGGATCAGCCTGTGCCTCATCTTTGCAAGTAGTATTGGCAGAGAGAATCTTGACCAAAGCATTTATTAGTTTTGTTATCCAAAGAAAATCCAAATGATCCATCTTAGACTAATGTTTTAACACTACTTCGCTTCATTTGGGATGTTAATGACGTGGTGAAACATTATAACCATCGCTAATCAGTGATTATTGTCTGGAAATACTAAGCTTAACTGGCACATGCAATACACTAATGCATAATGGCAAGCTTATGTAGTGAACAAACATTAACTGGCACATTTACAGAAGTGTTGGGTGATTAGATCCGGGCATGTGGTTCAACTATATTATCATCATATACATGCATGCTGCTATAACTTTCCTATATGGTGTTTATCTAAGTTTTCATTGACAAGAGGTGATTTTTTCCCAGCAGGCTGTCACAAGTCTATGTTGGCAAAGATCAAAACCTGTAATTGTAAATGAAAGCAACTGCACTACTGAATCTGCACTTCTGGGGGGTGCTGTTGAGGACTCAATTCTTATGCCCGATCCACTTCCTTCTGCATCTACAGGAACTTCAGTCTCAACCACAGCTTCAGTGCCTCGAAATTCTGGTCGTTTGGGTACTTTAACAGACTCATTTTCCTTTCTGTCGGGCAGTGGTGCATCTACATCAAGTACACCTGATATATCCACAGCAGACGAAACACCGCTCAGAAGCAGCTTATGGACAGGGGGAAATTTGGCAAGATTGCATGCACCTCGTAGTTATAATATCAAGGATGATATGGAGGTCTTTTCTCCGCTTGTGGAAGTACAGCCTATTACTCCTTCACTTGATAAATTCTGGGACGAAAATGAGGGTATGAAAAAGGATCGTGATAAGAAACCATCTTTGGTCTTTCCATCTTCGAAGAGAATCCCTTTTTGTGAGGATGGGGGTGGTGATATGCATCCAATATCTGACTGGAAATCTTCTTCAATTTCCAAGCAGGTTTGCCTTTGATACTAGAGACAATTTTTTTCCCGCTTGATTTCAGTTCTGTGATCAGGAATTCTCAATAAACTGTGCTTTATGTTTGAGTTGTTATGTAAGACATCTGTTTCTCATAAGTTGTTCCAATGTCGTTGAAACTTGGAAGGATACTAAGATCCACAATCAAGTTCTCTCTCTCTCCCTCCCCCTCCCTCCTTGGTTCATCGGTTTAGGGTAAACTAAAAGTAATCTCTGTACAAAAAATGCTGTTAGGCTACTGGTTGAGAGTTGATGACCATCTATTACAGGTTTTTGTCATTATCTAAGCTGAGGTTAGAAACTTGGCATTACTATGAACGTACCAATTGTATAAGCATCAGTTATCGTTGATTTACACTTTGTTGATGCACATTTACTCTTTAGGGTATAAAACAATTACATTCTGAAATAAAAGTTTTTTTAATGGGATGATTTACTACCTGACATTGAAGGAATCTAGTTTCCAACCTTGTTGATTGATTTGATTTATTTAGACATTGGAAACTTAAAGTCATAAATGATATTGGTCTTGATGCTGCTGAATTTGTTTTCTCTTGTACAGCATTGTTTTCAAAGTTCAAACCTATGAATTACCATATACACGAGCTCTGGGCATTTTTTATGTTTCTGAAAGCAAAATAGCAGTTTTTGTCACTCTCTCTTTGGGGCAGGGGGCTTGGGGGGTGTTGAGGTGGAGGATAAACTCCTCCTAAATCATGTTGCTTCATATGACTGCTAAAATCAGTAAATAGTTGTTCCAACATGTTTGACTAACAATTGGAATAAAATGCATCCCATTGCCTCCCAGATTTATGTATTTTGACTATCTGTTTTAAGCACATTTGATAACTGGGGAATTGAGCATGGTGATTTGATGTTCTTGCCATCTTGTAGGATGATGCCTATTCCACCTTCGCTCAGTTTGCGTCTACCCCTACTGCATCTTCCAGGAGTACTGATGCTTCATCAATTACTCCTCCAGAAGCTTGGGGTGGTGAGAAGATTTCAGATAAACTCAGTCAACTCCGTCAATCAGTTAATATGCCTTCACGTTTTGCAACACTGAATTCTAGCAATGTGACATCAAGATCAATGTTTTCTGGATTACAAGATGTTACTTTAACCACAAGCCAGACTATGGGCTCTTTAATAAGCTCGAGTCTAGGCTTGGCAAACTTGCGTGTTAGAGAAACCTCCACTCAAGAGGCTTCATTTGGATCTTCTGAACATGTTTCCTATACTTCATCGTCTCTTACTCAAGCTATGAGAAGCAGTATAAGTCAGGCTAGCCTTGATTCTCTTGGTCCTTCATTGTCCCTTCCACGAAGGTTTTCTAGTTATGCAGAAAGGATAAGCACTGCTCCATCATTTACAGATGGAACATCTCTTTCAGTGGGTTCTCCAAAAACCAAGAAAACAGGAGCTGAAACAAGGGAAGAGCTTGTGAATAGCTGGTTGGCGAGGTCTGACAAATTATCGACGTCAGAAGCTGGGGTTCTTCCGGCTATGAATGTATGAATGATTAGACTGATTTATGCTTTCTGATTTTAGTTTTGCTCCATGAATTATGGGTTAAAGAATCATTATGTCATTCTCCCCAAATTGCTTTTCCAGAGAGTGACTGCTCCCTTCATTGCCCTTTAAATGGGTTACATCAGTAAAGTAGTTCCCAGTTTGAAATTTAAGCTGCTTGACTAGTTTTTAATTGACAAAACTTAGTACATCTTTCTATTCTATATTTCCTCTTCATATTTTCACAGTTAACCTTTAATCTTGCGGCAGGGTGGGGTTTTGCAATCATTGAGGCCGACAGCGCAGCCGGACTCACAGCAGGGAAGTTCATTTACGCTGCAGCTGTTTCAACGTACCCTTGAAGAGACTCTTTCTTCGTTTCAGAAATCCATTCATGAAGATATGAGAAATCTTCATATAGAAATTTTAAGACAATTTCATATGCAGGAGGTGGGTTTTAGTGCGAGTCTTGGTTATTGCGTTTTCTTGGCTGGCTGTTAACTAATTGTTGGGAATTTCCGGCAGGTGGAAACATCAAGTGTGATGAGGTTGATCCTGGAAAACCAGGCAGAGCTTATGAAAGAAGTTCAATCACTTAGGAAGGAAACACAGCAACTTCGGCAATTATTATGATCACCAGAAAACTTCTTTTTGGTCATTTCTGGTGAAAATATCTCGACTCGCTGCCGTTGTAAGTTACTTTATTCGGTTTTCACATGTGGCAATGTTGTCTTAATAGCAGGAATAGGGTTTTACGTAGACGGTCAGGTATTATTGTGGGTTTTTTCGTTGGGCCAAGGCCTTGTGAATTGTAATGGGGTTACGGGTTGTACGGCGGGATTTGTTGGGGAAAAGATTTACTTGGGAAGAGCTCCCAAGAGTAAATGGCAATTTATACTCGCTTTCGTCGTGTACAGTTGTGCTTCAACGATTTCATTTTAAACTTCCATCCGAAAAACGTTTGTGCAGACAATGTGATCAATTAGCGTCGGATTTCATAGACGTTTGAGGTCTGCAAGGGGATGGATCGGTTTCCAGCATGATTTATTATGGAATATATGATAATAGTTTCAGTTTGAACCTACATCTTCTGTCTCTGTCGTGCTTCTTTTGATACCAAACAAAGCGTAGTTGCGTATCACGAGTTTCTTTACATTGCACAGGGCCAAAGTTCCATGTGTAGAACGCATGGTAGTTGAATTTTTGTATGTACACTTGGAAGTTGAATTTTTGTATGTACGGGTATTTTCTTGAAGGCAAGAAATTTGTAGCACTCCAAATCGTTACTCGAAATTATACATACTACGGCAGGAAGTTATAGCCCTATTAACGCCAGGGGTCTTAGTTGGGTTCTCGTTAGCTTGAGGTGAGGATGGTCATTTCGGCTTATGGAGTACCTCCTGAAGTGCCACCTCGGCCCTGACCTGTCGGGTTGATATCCACCTCATTATCACTTCGGCTAAACGCCTGAGTATCCGAGAACTGTGGAAAGGTTCGGTGTGACCCCTGATACATCTGACACCTGAAAGAAAGCTGCTCTGATATGCTGCCTGAACTTGACAGATGTCCCATCACGTCTCTTCATAGAGATCGGTCAAGTCCACCGGATGCACTGACCATCTCAGATCTTTAGGGACCCGTGCAGGCAGTCCCTCTCTCCTATTCTTTCCCTATAAATTCTCAACATTTCTACTGAGAAGAGGGATGACCAATTTCTGGAAAAAACCACTCTGACTTCACCCATTACTTCCTTACTACTCTGCAACCGAACTGACTTAAGTTTCGGAGGTATACCAGGGGATTCAGACCCCTCATAACTTTAGCAGGTGACTTAGCCGCGATGACCGCCACGACCAGAACTTTTCTCCAGTTCGAAGGGCTCACCTCAGCAGGACAGAAATCACCTCTTCATGAGGCAAAATAGATTGTGGAAAATTATAAGTATTGAATTAGTTGTTGGGAAAGTTTTTACGAGTTGTACTAAAAAATAAGGGTGTTAAAAGGGTTGGGTACTTAAACTCGTAGCTAACTTTGTGATCCGAACTGGTTCTATCAATTCGACACATTTGAATCGTGATCAGTCTAGGATCAAAGGGAACTCCAATATCTGGTTACCTTGCGAAGCAGTGTGAAGAGTACGCCGAGATCACGATCTGAACAAAGCACCTGCTGAGGTTTCGAACTGACCTGCAATGGGCCAAATAGCGGGACTAGCTTTCCATTGTGATTCCAACGCTCTAGTCAGTTTAGGGATAAAAGAGAATAGATAAAGTAATAGTATTGTGAAGCGTACCTTTTCTGATCCTTTCATTCATTATTTATAGTCATTTGGAATAGTTATGTGCGAGTCCGAAGTTATCCCTCTACCCTTAGTAGTTATCCCGTTCTTAAATATGAGTCCTACTAGATCACGAGAGGTGGAATTCCTCTTGAACTCTACCTTGGGCCTTATCCCGGCGGATCAGGAGTCCTTAGTCAGTTCAGCCTCTAGAAGATTCGTGGTTGAAGGCCAAATAGACTCGTCAACAAGGCCGAACTGACACGTGTCCGTAGAGAATTGGCCCTCCTATACAGTAGGTACTCGATATGTTACCAATTTAAAAAAAAAAAATCAAAATTTTCATCATTGAGAATTAAAAAAACACTTAAAAGTCTAAAAAAATTTATTTAAATTTAATTCATTATTTGTTAAGAGGGATCACATAACCATCAATGCTCACATATTCATAGTAAATAAGTTTTTAAATAACACTTATCCTCAACAACAAAAAAATAAATATATTACATAATTAACAAGGAGATCTTGATCTAGTAACTAAGGTCGAGCCTTTAGGACTTAGAGTTTTCATGTACTGATTCTTGAATATCCGCCATGGCCAAATATTCATGTGTGACTTTCTCAAATTTTACACTTGTGATGCATGTTCCTTCTATTTCTCGAAACAAAACTTGTAACATTGTAATGCCTGTTGTATTAGATTAATCTTTCATCAGTGGAGACAGAATAAATCACGGCGAATTTCTTAGTATATTGCCAATTTTGAAAAAGTTCACAAAATTGGGGGTATTCGGGGTGGGATGCTGAGTAAGGTGTCGCCGCACTTGAGAGTTGAGTCTACTAATAAAAATATTTTTAATTTTTATTTATTTTAATTTCATGTATTTTGGGTCAGTTTTTGTAAAAAAAAAAAAAAGGAATGTTAAGTAATTGCTTCGCCGCTCATCAGATGAGCGGCGAAAAAGAATGTTGGTCAAATTGCTTCGCCGCTCAATTGATGAGCGGCGAAGCTTTTGTCCTTATGTTCTAGTTTTTTTACTTTTTTTTTTCGAAGCATTCTTCCTACCTTTTTATTGTTTCATATGTAATTTTTAATATGTAATTTTTAATAAGTGTGGCCGCTCATTCTAATTTATTTTTTTTACAAAGCATTCTGCCTACCTTTTATTATTTCATATGTAATTTTTAATAAGTTATTTAATGTTTAATAAAGGCAGCGCGACCAAGTTTTTTCCTGCCCTTTTTACGTAACCCTTAAATAGGTGTAATTAGAATTTTACGTTTTACATGAAATACTAATTTTCAAATTACAGTATATCACTTTTTTAATTAAAATTCTTAAATCATATTATTAAAATTCTATTATAAACCAAAATTATAAAAATTTAAAATATGATATTAGAATAATGTGAAATTTATAAATTAACATGATAATCGAGTATGCTATTAAATTACTAATAAAATTTACTTAAGTCATATTTTTAAATTTTATAATATTATTATCGCAATTAATAATGATAAATAATACAATATATTGGGAGGTTGTGTTATATTAAGTCATATTAATAATACAATATTAAGTCATATTATTGTATTGTTTATGGTTGTGTTATATTAAGTCATATTATTGTATTATTTATCATTATTGATTGCGATAATAATATTATAAAATTTAAAAATATGACTTAAGTAAATTTTATTAGTAATTTAATAGCATACTCGATTATCATGTTAATTTATAAATTTCTCATTATTCTAATATCATATTTTAAATTTTTGATAATTTTGGTTTATAATAGAATTTTAGTAATATGATTTAAGAATTTTAATTTAAAAGTATTACACTGTAATTTGAAAATTAGTATTTCATGTAAAACGTAAAATCCTAATTACGCCTATTTAAGGTTACATAAAAACGTCAGGAAAACACCTGGTCCCTCTGTCTTTTATTAAACATTAAATAACTTATTAAAAATTACATATAAAATAATAATGGGTAGGTAGAATGCTTCGTAAAAAAAAAATAAACTAGAATGAGTGGTGACACTTATTAAAATTTACATATGAAATAATAAATAACTTATTACATTTATTACATATGAAATTAAATATTAAATAACTTATTAAAAATTACATATGAAATAATAAAAGTTAGTATGAAATAATAAAAGTTAGGAAGAATGCTTCGAAAAAGAAAAAAAAAAGGGACAAAAGCTTAGCCGCTCATCTGATTAGCGGCGAAGCAATTTGACCTCCACAGTCCCATCAACCAATTCCATTAGCGAATAAGGACAAAAGCTTAGCCGCTCATCAGATGAGCGGCGAAGCAATTTGACCAATATTCCTTCTCCGCTCATTTCATGTGCAGCAAAGGGGTTTAAACAAAAAAAAGGGACCCAAAATACATGAAACCAAAATAAATGAGAATTAAAAGGGTTTTTATTAGTAGCCTCTATTCTCACTTGCGGCGACCCCTTAATTAGCAAGCCCCCTGGATGACCCAATTTTCTGAGCTTTTTCAAATTTAACAATATTCTAAGAAATTCGCCAATAAATCACCCATAATGAATACATTTATAGTCTATTTTGAATTCAACACACTTTTATTCCGGGGAAGCGTGCCATAAATGTTTTCAGCTGTATGTGCATCATATGGAAAGTAATAATTATATTAATTGGATTTTCCAAATCCCATGAACAAAATAGTTAGTGAACATTAATGGCAGCTACTTTTTCCTAGTATAAATAAGGGTTTGGGCTATGCGATCAGATGTCAAGCATTACTAAGAGAGAAACAAAATGGAGGCCAAGAAGATGGGTGTTGCTCTGATGATGCTGTTATTTTTCACCGTGGCAATGGCGGCCTCAAACAAAGGCGAAGATCCAATTACTGGGGTCTTTGCCAACAACCTTTGTCGTCGCTTATGTGCCCTTTCTTGTGTGGATGAAGTTGGAATCACGAATTTTGACTGCGCCGCGAAATGTGATCAGGTTTGCGATTCGAGCCCCGCCCCTGCTGATGCACCGTCAATCGCAGATCCATCCGAGACGGAAATGATGTAGAGAATTGATCTCGACCTTTATTTCATGTGTCAACTCCTCTAGTCTTGTACTAAGAGAAAAGATAAATGGAGCAATACTATTTATAATTTATTTGATACATTCTTGATCTATTGCTTCAAAGTTTTTTTTCAAAAAGAAAAAGCCCAAAAAAAAGTGTCGATTGTTCGTTGGGTCATTTGGTATCCTTCCCGATCTCCTGTCTCTGATGCTTTTATGTTGCTAGATATAAAGTGGGATGTCTTGAATCTAGTTTGGAGTTGCTAGCCGCTAGAACAATGAGAATGGGACAAACCAAATTGAAATTCGGAAACCGGGTGAATGTGAAAACAGGGGTTAGTAAACGATTTGCTGATTGGTATAAGAATTCGAGGAAATCAACTTTTGGTTACACAACCGAACGGGCGTCTGACCGCAAAGCTAGTCCGAGAGTTGGATTAGAAGGTCAAATAGGAACCAACCATTTTGCATGACTCGCACAAACATCCTCCCAATGTTTTGAGGCCTAATATCCTGGTACGGCTGGCCCCAAAACCCGTCAAATAAAAAGCAAGCCTTAACACCCTTTTTTTTTCTTTTTTTTGAGATTTGAAATGCAAAATTTTTTACTTATACTTTTTTTCCATAGGCCTGTTAATGGTCTGGTTTTAGACTCGAACCCGACTCAAATCCTCTATTTTTTCTTAGGTACGAATATAAATATAATTTCATTTGTCTGACCCAAACTCGAATTCGTTTTTCCTAATAAAAAAGCTAATTGTATGCGGAATATTGAATTTCAACTCCTATGCTACCCGTTTTTCCTCATAGGCTTGTCAACGACTTGGGTTTAGACCCAAACCCAACTTGAATCCGCTATTTGTTTTCACTATTTGTTTCCATAGTACGATTATAGATATAATTACATTTGTCCAACTCGGAATCAGATCCAAACCTGTTTTTTCTAATTAAAAAAACAGGTCGAATACGAAATATTGAATTTATATCCCTATCCTACCCAAATCCGTTTGAATGAATTAATAGTTATAAAATATATATACATATTGGATTATATATATACATATTAATAATTAAAAAATATATGTACATATCAATATATAATTTTGGGTACGGGAATACTCAGCCCGTATCTGAACCCAACCGGATTGGGATTTGGAAGATCAAATATAAGATCCGTGGAATATACGAGTCAAATCCGAAACAAGTACAAATAAATGGGTCCAAGTCCTGAATATTCAATTCTGAACCGAACCTGACATGTTGACAATGTTGACAGGTATACTCGGCCAACCCTCCCCCCGGGCGCCGCCAACCCCCCCCCCCCCCCCCCCCCCGGGCGCCTTAACCTTCTTAGCCTTATATACCAAAGGCGCCTTATATACCAAAGGCGCCTCATATACCAAAGGCACATTAAAGACTCGAGTGAAGGAAGAATTTTGACTAACAAAGGTAGCTTAAAATTTGAGAGCGGTTAGCAAAGCTGGAGAAGAGAATCACAACACAGCTTGGCTTTTTGCTTATATGCTCTGGAGGGATTTTACTTAATTCATACCTCTAAATTTAGTCAGTTTTTAGAGGGGGCATTGGTATTCTAAAATTTGAAAAGCTTTATTGGTCCTGCAATAATGACAAAGGCCGTACAAATTGTGGCTATGCAACTGAAACTGTTCCATCACCCCCCTGACAATCTGCAACAGTCACATTTCCTTTTATGATTTTGTAGGAATGCCTCCTAGCAAAGAAGATATAGAGACATAGATTTAGACCAGCCATGGCTGTTAATAGCCAGTAAAACTTATCCAAACGACTGCTATTCAAGTCCTTGCTGAGCCAACTAACCCCAGATTTCTGTGTCACGTGCGCTACAATAGTTATCAGGAAGCTGCTGATGAATTGTGATACTCCCATCGCACTCAAAAAGAATGCCAGACCTAAACTCCTCATTGAGTCTGGAACTTGTTCATAAAAGTACTCCTGCAAACCAACAAGAGAGAAGGCGTCTCCACTGGCCAAAATCATGATCTGAGGAGCCAGCCAAAATACACTCATGCGGGCTGACTCCCCTGCTTTTCCTTGGAGTACAGCTTCTGTTTCGGCCATTCTTAGCCTCCTACTTTCTACTAATGCTGCAATTGCCATTCCTAAGACTGGAAAGACCATCCCTACGCCTATTCTCTGAAGGATTTTTATGCCACGCTCGTTGCCTCTGGCTCTTCTTAGAACTGGAACTAGGATCTTCTCGTAGGATGTAATTGTGAGTAACATAGTCAGTGCACCAAGAAATCCCACAGTAGCAGGTGGAATTTCAAATTTGCTGCCTATTTTTCTGTCCATTGCGCTGCTTTGCTTAACGAATAGTGTTACAGCCGGAGAATTACAAACGCCGAATATTAAGGAAGTGAACCATATTGGAAACATATTCATTATAAGCTTGGTCTCCTCAACCATAGTAACTGTAACTAATCTCCATGGAATTATGCTTCCTCTGTTGCAACTGCATGTCATTATCTTCAAATATTGCAGCTTTGTCAAGAAATCTGAGGACCAAAGTACAGCAGAACGAAATTAAGGCTTGTCATTCGGCAAGCACTGGAATGCAAATAATCACTTTTAACTTCTCCTTACCTGAGACTACTCGTGTGACATAGTAACCTTCCTTTAATGTGTTCAGATCTCGGAACTTCATATAATAAATCAGGGTTTGAAGGATGCGGTAGATTTCTCTTGATTATTGCTGCAACCAGAACCTGATACATTGGCATCAACGGGCTGCCCTCTGGCACCCGATATCGATAAAATGGCTTGCCGAGATAGAAAACTATGAAGCCTATGGCCATACTAAGAGTCAAAACTAGACTTGCGACACCCCAGCCAACATGATCTTGCACATAAACAATGACTGTCAAACTTAGCAAGACCCCAGAACAAAGTACAAAATTCCACCAGTTAAAAAATGACATTTTCTGCTTTCTTTCCTCTAAGTGATTATCATCAAACTGATCCGCTCCAAAGCTTTCTAAACTAGGCTTGAATCCTCCGGTTCCTAAGGAGAGAGAGTATAGTGCGATGAAGAAGGCCATTTCATGAACTTTTCTGGGATGGCCACAGTTGTCAATATTGCATGGCTTTATGCTGGGGATGAGTTCAGACATTGTTAGGAGGCTCAAACCCTGTAATCCAAGTCAATTAACTTTGCAGCTAAGTTGGCAATCTGGATTCCACGTATGACTATATATGGCTTTATCAAACCAAAGTTGACCCAAATGAAAAAAAAAAAATTTACCAAGAGATAAATGATGGAAGAAAGCAGGATCATAAAGAATCGGCCAAGATATGCATCTGCCAGAAACGCTCCGAATAAAGGCATCAATGTTGTGGCTCCCGTCCAATAGTTGACATTCTTCACTGCAGTTTTGAGATCCTGATGTAGCACCTCTGTTAGGTAGATGACAAGGTTCATTGCTATTGCGAAGTATGCCAGTCTTTCACTGAACTCAATCGCTTTGCGATGCCAATGCGTGAGCAAGATTTTTTTTTTTTTTTTTGGCCAACGAGACAACCAAAATTAGTGATTTAACTAATAAAAGTAACAAGATAAAAAAGAGAGGTTACATTCAGTTGAAGAACCATTTTTGAATCATGGAATGAGTAATTTTTAATGTCGAAGCTTTACATCCAAATTCGAGTTACCAATTATTGCTACCGTACATCTTGTACCGTAGAGTTTCCAATTAGCCCAAATCACACCAACCACAGACTAGCGAAGACTATTTGATGCATATCAAGCCCCACTTTCATCTTAGGAGTAGCAAGTACATCAGTCCTTAGAATTCAAGAAAATGAATGCATGCACCTTTTATATTGTTGTCTACTTCTATTGAAATGTGAAAGGACATACTTAATATTTTAACCTGCAAAACGTCCAAAAATAAAAATTAGGGGCACGTATCAATTATGTGTAAACATTGGGGGGTCAAAGTGGGATTAGTCCAAACGGAGGAGGAAAAGTAGGAGCTTTTGGGGAGAATTTATGGTTTTAAGCCAGGAAAAATGATTTTCAAAAACGACGAAATAACTGTTGTGCGGAGACTTCTTTATCTTTTGTTACTCAACAACCGAGAAAAAGGACCAAATTGAGGCCACGTAGAAGCAAGCAGCGACGAATTAAAACACCAAAAAAGCATACGTACATTAGTGTCGTAAGAAAAAGAAATGCCAATGAAGGCCTTACAAATGATGAAGATGGAAGCTTTCCATGCACCCGTTGAACTTCGTAATGGGACGTTTCCTTTATGATCTATGGATGAATCATGTACCCGCTTGTAGTCTTGATCATCAGCTGGTTTTGTTTCACCGTTGCTCGTCTTCTGGATTTCTTGCTCCATATCCGTTTTGACTGAACTCATCACAATGGTCAAAGGCCACCAAACTTTAGAGTAGGAATTCTTGAATTGGGAATCCCGCTATTGGGCGTGGACATCTCAGCTTGTAACGAGTTTTTATATGAACTCTCTACGTTTCTACTTCACATGTTAGGTTTGGTTTTTTATTACTTGTCTAGGCAAAAGTTTGGAAACAGAAAAACAAAAACATTGAATATTTCAAGCCTACAACATGATAGTGGGTTAGTAAATTAATGTGTTCAATTAACTCCCATTTTTACGCAAAGTGATCAGCACTTCTATTAAACGAGCACCAACCTTACATATGGAATCAGCTTTGGCACGTATTGAATTGTTCAAATCGTTTCTAAGTACTTTTATCCTGAAAGCCATATATTCCTCTAAAGTATCATCATCACAAGATAAAATCCTACCAGGATTGTCTTGAAGAAGAAAAATACAAATACGACACCGCACAAAGGCATGCTACGGAAAAGCGCACACAACGACGCAGCTCAACTTTGGATCTGATACTCCTTCAAAAGTCCAATGTCACATACAGGCGTGGATGATAATTCCTGTTTATAATAACCAAAAGTTTTAGAGGAACAGATTCTTCAAAGTTTCAAACATGAGGGATTTCATAATCTATTGAACGAAACAGTTTTAGAATTACCTAGTGTGTTATCTGCAACCCACCAGTAGATTTAAAGTTTTCAAGATGATACCTTTAGTCTACAAATAATTTTGAGATTGAATATCTGTTACAGGCTAACAACAGTACGCAGGAAGCATTGAGCAATTAATTGTATGCTGGGTTCTGGATGGAAACAACAGATTGACGATATAATATACCAAAAGGTGAAAGAAAGGTCCGTGGTTTTCTAATACGGGCCTCCATTGCCAAAAGATGAAAGGTCATGCATGCGCCATATGACTATTCAAGCTCGGGAATTCAAAATATATACTAGATAACAACGAAAATATATAAAGTGTCGTATTAAAGAGATTGAGTCTTGGAGGCCTGACTGATCACTTGCGTAATCTAAAACACTGGTGCAAATTTCGCAAATTCTACTGACTATTCTACAAATAAATTCCTGTTTATGTGGTTGTGGGGATGTCTCCGCGCATAAAACACATAGAAACATAGATTGAGGCCACTTGCGATGGTCATCAACTAATCTAATTTATTCAACCGACTGCTGTTCAACTCTTCGCCGATCCAACTTGTCCCAAACATCTCGCTGATTAGCTCTACCAGAGATGCGAGATAAAATGCCATCCCTAAACCTTGCATTGAATCAGGCATCTGCTCATACAAGTACTCTTGGAAACCCACGAGAGAAAATGTCTCTGCAATTCCCAGGATTATAGTCTGAGGAGCTAGCCCGAGCACACTCAGAGTCATTGACGGAGATAGCGCTGATTCAACCATTCGTAACCTCTTCTTCTTTCTACTAATGCAGCAATTGCAAATGCCAGGACTGAAAATGCCAGACCTATACCCATCCTTTGAAGGATATTCAGGCCACGATTGTTGCCTGCAGCTCGTCTTAGAAATGGGATGAGGTTATTCTCAAGAAACATATTCGCAAGAAACGGTGCTATTTGGATGCAAAAGTCCAGTTGCATGTATTTGGTGAAATTTATACATATCCAAAGAAGGCAGAACTAGCTTTAACATGTTCTGTAATTTCCACGAGGTGTTACTAACAAATTTATGTGAAAAGAACTGGAGTAACGATACGAGATTCCCAGATTCAATTGACGAAAAAAAAAGAAAAGACTGAATGTAATGCGACAAAAGCGAAGGGCCGGAAAAACCCACGGTGTCAACTTTTGTCTCATCTACTCTTCAGAAGATACAAAATGAAACAAGCGACATAACCAACTACAAAATGCAATCTGGCGCCAGTCTCTATTCCAACAACAAAAGCCATCTTGAAACCACAACTGTAGTGTATGCCGCCAAATAAATGTGGTTTCATTGCTTGAATATTCAGCAAGGTCAAAAAACACTACTTGACCAACCTCAATACATCACCCACAAGATGTAAGGAGCCTGTTACCAAGACCTAATGAAGAAACAAAGGGAAAATTAATATGATGGGTGGCGAATGCAAAGCATAGCGTTAATTTCATAATACAAGTCTTAAGATCAATTATATAGACTAAATTGCTCATAAATGTGTCTGCGCGCATGCACTCGTGTGAAGACATATGGCAGAATATGGAGCACTAGCCACACAGAAGATCAGTCATGGCTGTCCGAGTTTGTAATATCTACAACTAGAAAGAATGTCTTGTCCAACTAATGACTGGCTCAATGGTACTTCAAGCTGGGACCTTTTACGCCAAGACTTCAGCCTTCATCCTCATTTGTCAGTTTGATATCTATGGTAGACTATTAAAACCCATCCCACTTTAGAATTGCCCGTGTTTCTAGATATTCTAAAGCTTAGTTGTGCTAGAAGTACTAAAAGAGTCCAATTTTAGATGTTGTTTATGTGATTCTGGAAGCCCTAATAGATGTATCATTATGAGCACCTGATGCAGTTCATAAATTGCAATTAAATGGGGCTTCCATCTGCCATCTTCATGACTGGAAATTGTTAACTTTGTCAGATTTATTTAGAGAGAGAGAGAGCAGGCTCAACTGGATTGACTGTAATCATGAAAAAAAAAAAAGCAATATTTAATCCCTGACCCACCAAGGATGGAAGCTTGCTCACAGCTTAAAGCTGAATAGAAATTATTCATGATTAGTTTTTCATTTGTTTTCTGTGTGATAGCAACAAATTTCCTAGCCATGTAACGCCATGTAATGGCACTCCAAAATGGTTGCGCACAGTACAAAATATTCTGTAACCAATATTGAATCTTATTTTCAAAAATCCCCATCACAAAAAGTTTTCTGTTGCAAAAATGGAATCTCAAAATCGTACCTAGCAATCTATGGGATAAGTATTCAGTCTACAATAACAGAGAATATAATCCTATCATACAAACTAATACAAGATCATGTTAGGTCTTGATTTTGTTGTTGTTTAGTATATTTTAAGTCATGCTTAGTTGCTATGGATGCCAGTAAATTTAGAAATTACTTTCTAGATGGGGCAAATGTGCTAAGCATGTCCTTTATTAGGGGTGTTTTGTTCTTTTGACATTTTAGGGCAACAATGTGTTCGGAGGCATATATGTATTCATCTGATATACTGCACCCAGCAGTTTTTCACATCAGTCACTATCTAACAGGTTTCCTGCTAGCTTTCTTCACCACAAACATATTATGGTCTCCTCAGATGACATCATTCAGCAATATCAGCATGTGCTAGGCAGAGGGTCACATTACCTGAAATCGTACAGACTTTTTCCTTCTAATACATTCCCTCAGCCAATTGACTGCCAATGGAATTGAGGGAAACACAGAGCTGTGCTCACAAATTAGAGAATTGTCGCCATCTATTCCTTCTTCCAAACTCAAGTCCACATTCTTCACGTCTCTGCCTGTAAGAAATCATGCATCAGGTTAAAGTACGATGGAAAGTTATATTCCATGCAAGTGAATCCATGAAAAACAAGTGACATCAATACATCATTCACAAGAGGGAGAAATAGAAGCAGTATGCTCAAATACAATCTGTCTCCTGCACCATCACATAGAAATCTCTGCAACAGGTTCAGGTAAACTAATCCTGATATTTATGTTCTTCAAGAAAGAAAGTCTAGGATTAACCAATTTGGTAACCACTCCCTGTTCGAAACTCTTCAGATGCAAAACATAGGGAGTCACGTAGTACATCTATAACACGTCAGACCAATACCTTTTAAATCACACATGAGGTTTTCCCATATTCTTTGAAGAGACAACTGCCATGAAAGGTTAACTTGAGTATCAGCTGGTGGTACAGAACTGGTGCCCACCTTGTAATACACTGATGTGTTTGGTACAAAAAGTGCCTTCTGAAAGTAAACTCCTGAGATACAATAAGCAGTAAAGAGTCATAGATAACCAAAACTCCTGAAATATGATTGTATGGGTCATAAATATACCAAAACAACTCTTTTAGAGCAATGAATTCATTTTTGCCATGAATCAGCTATCTTAGAACTATAAAACTGCTCAAGTGCACTCATTTCCAGCAGTTCTGAAATCCACGCAAAACAACTAAGAGCTAAATACTCCAATGCAAATTGGCAAACATCATCCAATTTCATATGTTCACTATGCTGAAGTACTTACCCTGATTAGCACACGCATTCATCAGGCGTGAAAGCAGTAATTGAGGATCCCTGACGGACATACAATTGAACAATAAAATCTGCATAGATTTACAACAACTCCAACTCAGTAGCATAAATCAGATATTATTTATCAGCCAAGTATCAAAAAAATTCCATGTGTGATTTAATGAAAGATATCAAATCCCATCAAAATAAAGCTATTAAAAGGCACCTATGAGCAAAATAAAATATAAAATGCAGATATCTGGAAAGAACTGAGACAGTCATCCAGATGAGAGATTATTTACAGGAAGGATTAAGCAAGCCACTAGGATATTATTTGTAGCATCAATTTGTCTTCGAAGATTCTCTCCAGGCAAAATACAGCTCCACAGGATGAGTATTAGGTACTGTAACAATCCAGAATACTTACCAGGTTGCATGTTATGCTATCAATTTCGCATTTTCAAAATCTACATAAATAAACTTTTTTAGAACTTTTATTACATCCGGGAGAAAGAACCATTGTTATTTGGATCATCCATATCTAGTTTAAACAAGCACTAAAGGGATTCTGAAAGAAATAACATTGGATATTACAAGGGGAAGTGGTCGAAGGAAGAAGTGAGAAGAAGAATGAGACCAGCAAGAAATGATCTCATCCTAAGACAACGAACAAAGACTGTTAACCACTGTCTATGTAAAATTCCCAAGAAAATCAATAAAGTTGAAGATATTTGAGGTATCCCTGAATTCCCCTTCCTCCCAAAACTCCCTACAGATAATGCAGCAAAAAGCAAACCCAAATGTAGAAAAATATTTATCTCTATAAAAGAGAACTCCATAATATACAAATACTAGAAGTTTTGGTCTGAAGGCAGAACTTTAACATAATTCAACAATTGCTCTGAAACTCCAGTAAATAATTCCATCTTGGCCCCCAAAACATTTCTAATCACCGTATAAGTCCATAGCCTAGCAATCTATACAACTTCTGCAGGTCACAAGAAGATAGAGTCTGCAGATCTTTAACAACTTTAAATGAATTCTTTTGAAACTACAGGAAAACTTTCCATCGTTGCCTTCATAACATTTCTAATCACTAGATTGCAACAGCAGCAGAACTCTGAGAATTAAATCTAATTAAATGGACTATAAGGTCTTCACACTTGTTGAGATTATCTAACACTCACCTGCATTGAATTCTTTCTGGAAATTATATGGAAGTCACTCTGGGCTGGTTGATGTGATTCATCATGTAAGGGCTTTTGCTGCCCATGACCTTGCCTGATTGCAAGAGAAAACCATTTTGCACATACATCCATGCTTTCAGGACTGTGTGCGCCATCAAAATAAAACACAAGATCCCCTGGGCTTTCACTCTCAACTAATCGATCAGGGACAATTTGAGCGCGCCCTTGCAATGCCGCTGTTGTCAGCCCTTTAATAAATTGTTCGGGCAAATTAGTCTATCTCCAGGAAAAGAAAAAAATTGATATCAGTCCAGACAAACACAACCCCACTATGCGTAAGCTAAAGTTTCCATTTGCTTAAGCATACAGTATCTTTTAGGTAATTGATTCCAACATTGCCAGTCCTATGGAGCCACGTAGAGCATAATGCAATTGCAAGACCAGCATTTACAAATTGATGCTCTCCCTCAAGCCCAAGAGAAAGGCCACTTAGCAAGTCAGGATCCAATGGAGATACTACTTGAAGAGGTACCTGTCAACAGAATGATTTTGTAAAATCCAAAAATATAGTCCAAACTGCTTTCAGCTTGTTTATCATAAAATCAGCAAAATGCACCTAACACAACTCACTTGCACGCAATACCTCCAGAACTAACTATTCACGGGTAAGGCTTGAACAACATAAGAAACTGTGCAATCATAAGCTTAAGGATATACAAAGAAAAAGCTTTTGTATCAAAAACTGAGGAATAGAACTTAAACTTTTAGATACACTTTTTCCTGCAGCCTCAGAACCAGACAGCTACCGAAATTCAAGATAATGCTTTCCCGTCATATTATGCTATAATACACTTTCTACAAGGCAACAATGTATAATTTCTTTATACCTACCAACACCTACTACATTTAAGTCACTCCTGCTTCTTTAGGCCAAGTACAACCACAAGTGATCGATCTAGCAAAGCCACCACCCTCTTCAAATCAAAAAAGGTATGCATTATAACTAGTTAAAATAACTCATAAAAGAATTTTCAACTCACATCCAACTCAGAAGCCCTATCTTCAAGTACACACATGGCTTCATCAGGCTGTGGGACTGTGAAAGCTGGCACTCCACGCTGTGTGAGGGAAAGACATAGATTCATCATGGGTGTAGGCAAAGTGGAGGAGCACAATAAAAGAAACAAGAACTAAACTTTGTATAGAAAAACAAGCGAACAACTATAAATGACACCTTGAAGATCCCAGCCTTCTCGCCAGCAATTTGTCCAAGAGTATTTCCTGCAATACAGAAAAGGGAACAATGAGGCTTAGGTATTGTGCTGCCTTAAACTCTCCCTAATAGAGGAAAACTGAATTGCTTGAATTAGATGTTAAAACTTTTAATATAAAAATTTTCTAAAAGTAGAGTTTCCAACAAGCATGCTTTCAAACATAAACCCTTTCACGCAGGTCAAGAATTGCTCAAAATACAAACTAACCAAAATAGTCTTCACATGTTCAAAAATGATTGTGAATGTGCCAAAAGCAAATGCAAAGCAAGAGAAACGCTCATGCTGGAAAACCATACTCCAAAGTAAAACATTAGGCATCTTCCAGTGATTTAACAAAATGCATGTGTTCAACTATTACTCCCCACTGGTGGACGTATATTTTTAGGATGTGCTCAATAATTGATTTCATATTTTTAAGCAATTTAGCCACATTCAAGTGGATGTCCTGATGAAGTTATCAGGCCCTTGCAGTTGGAAACATTTTTTGATACAGCTCTAAACTAGATAGTCTTAGTGACCAAGCATTGATATGGCTTGGAGAGACACAGGAACAAGAACGTTTCAAGACCAATCAAGGCACATATCTGCAGGAAACAACCATAAGTTGATCATATACATTAACTTAAAACACCTAGACTACAGAAATGTTGCATTTCTGATGTTCTGGATGCTGGGATCTGCACGAGAGAAACAGTAAATAAGTACTTCAACCTCCCCCCCCCCCCCAAAAAAATAAAAAACAAAGGCCTACTTCTCTTTCTGGTGGTTTTTTCTTTTTTGTTGTATACTGCTCAACACAACACTGTGGAAAATGGGGTTTCAAGAAAAACATCACAACAAATATCAGACAGAAAGGAAAATGGGATTTAATGAAGCATATTGATGTTTTAGATGAATGTTAAAGTACATATTAACAATAACATGTGCTCCAAAAAAAACAGACACATGATAACTAACTCTGAGCAAGTTTAAGGAGTAAAACTTCACGAATCGAGCAATTATGCAGTTCCAGAATCTAAAAATCACGAAAACTTATGCAAATTACTATCTCCTAAGAACATTGTAAAAATATTGGAAACAAATGAGCTCAGAAATATCAGACTAGGACCAAAGAACAGAGATATGGACAAAGATACAAATAGGATTGAGATTGCAAAAGGCAAGCTAACACCTTTGTAAAATTGAAGCAAAATTCCTAAAACTCTGTTTCTTGAAACTAATTCTTTCTTTGCATCCTTATGCCAAATCATATTATGTAAGTTCACAAGTTGGAATCAACACTCCACAACAGTTAAATGTACACAATAAACCCAGAAGAATCTCTAGGATTAACAACAGCCAAATGAGAGAAAGTTCGGCCATGATTTTAATTTCTCTCATTCATGGCATGCGTTTGATTTCCTCAATCAATCTCAAACCTTGTATGAGAAAGCTGAATTCCGTTCCTGCTACTTATAATTTATTTATGTGGTTGTACCCAAGCCAAGCTGAACCATAAACAACAGGTTTCTCAGCATGAATACTTGCCAGGGCAATGGAGAGATCCCAAAACACTAAAAGTAATATATAGTACAAGTAATATATATTTCTGAGGCAGCAAGTAATAGCATGCTGCATGACAGAAGTAAGTCCCATTAGAGATCATTTAAGATGGAAAAACAACATTGGACAGTTACCCAGAGATCATGTAGAAAAAACTAACCAAGAATTTCCATGTGATCATATCCAAGGGAAGCTACACCACAAACAACGGGTGTTTCAATCTGTAATATAGTAGCACTTAAATACGTCAGAAACAAAGAACCTGAGTAGTTCAACCTACACTTATGACAGCTAAAATTCAGGCATATCACTAAATAGTCAGCTATCACCATGGACATTAAGCCATGCTGAGACATCAAATGCATACCACATTTGTTGCATCAAACTTCCCACCTAAACCAACCTCCAAGATAGCAACATCTACCTGCATCAGTATATGATGATCATATTTCTACGAAGAACTAATAATACTAATTTATTTCAAAAAGTAATTAATCTACGGCACTGAGTGGTATCACCAACTCATGTTCTTTCAAATCAAAATTCCATAACAAAAACTTAATCAAACTAACCTGCTCTGCTGCAAATATCTTGAATGCAAGTAAGGCAAGGAACCGGAAATAGGTAGGCATTGGAACCTCCTCACTTGTATTTTCCTGTTTATATACCAGAGGAAGTTAAGGATTGTAAGAAATGAAGCATGTCTGGCAGTCCACTCACATAAGAATTTCTGTTAAGTCCTTCAATTAGAAGAGCATCCAGTCAGTATGGCTGGATGATTCTTACCGTCTAACAATCATAAGAACGATTATAATTTCCCATTCAGCTCAATTAAAAATTAGATCAAGCAGTAGCAGGTATACAACAATTTTAATCATTTTTCCCACAACTACAATGAGTTACAGTTTATTGCAATTAAAATCCAACTCAAATGTCCAACTTACTTCTTCCAAACAGGTAACAAAAGAACAGGTAAACAGAACAAAATATAAGAAGCCTTCACTACACAAAAAAAACACAAAGATTCAGGGGGACCCTTCTCATGCCTTCTGCAATTCATCGATCTTCTTGGGGTTAGGGGAAGGATTGGAGATGCTTTTCCAAGGCCAAAACAAAGATCCTAGGTGATCCACTTGGCAGAAATGGGAGATTACTGGTAAGCCATATGCACACATGCTCATGCGTGCACACAGAGTGCATGTGTGCATGCATCTGAACATATATGTATGTTCTTTTATATATATATATATATATATATATATATATATATATATATATATATATATATGCAATTCTTAAAAAGAGTCCTTATTCAAATTAGGAAAAATTCTGGTGATTATTTGTGTAGCTAGTACTAACATCCCAACCATAAGCCTGTAGATTGGTAGAAAATGACCGACTTTGATTGCATAGACGTTCATATTGTTCCTTTTCTATTTTGCAAAAATATCTTCTTTTTTTTTTGCATAAATAGTTTGCTTAGGCATGCATTTGATGTGAATTTAACTCCAAACTGTTGAGTATATCAACCAAACATAATTAGAATAAGCACTTCCATTCGTATAATTACACCTAAGGAGCTACAGAACTTGATAACATCATACTTGCAACAGGCTTCAGTGAAAAGACAACTGAATGAAAGAAATGGCCAACTGGCAAGAAGATATGCTTACATGCCTTCAATCTATCCCAACACCACCAGAAATAAGCCAAGAACCTCTCTTCACATATGTCCACACTGTTTAGAAAGCATGAGAGAGGGTTAATGTATTAAGCATATTTTGCAAGAAAGGCCTCAAGAGAATTATCAGACAGTGCTCCAGTGTTGCCTAAGGTCATACATTTCTTGGAGGTTTTAGCATGACACAATCATTTATTTATGGATTCAGCATCGATCTGAATCGCATGCAGGACTGATGAATGAAGCAGCAGCAGTGCCCAATTAGTTTTCAGTTAAGATAAGAAATGCTAGGAAAAGGTTTTTTTTTTCAATTGGCAATCATGATAGTACAGGAACACATCTAACTTTTTCCCCTTGGACTCGAACTTTGCATAAGATGAGCACAGACCCATCCAGGCGAAAGAAAGAAATGATGGAAGAAGTTTTTCAAATTGGCAATCATTATAAATAGAACGACCTCTAACTTCTTCTACATTGACATGTACTTTGCATATGATACTTGTTCAAAAGATGAGTACTGACCCATCCAGACGAAATCTTTCTCGAACATCAATGAGATGGGGTGATGTGAAAAGGCCTGTATGGAAGCCACAGTTGCGCAGTATAGCCTCAGCGAAAGTGCAAGTGGATCCCTACAGAAAGTCAAGACAAAAGACAGAAAATTACTGCCACGACCCAAAAGCAAAAAGTCTGTCTTGGCACATTTATCCAATACAATAATACATAAGGATAGTGTGGTTTAATCCAGTAAAGAAGAGAAAAGGTTACACGTTTGATCGCACAGGGCATCTATTCCAGGTACAGAAGCAACGAAGGATGCTAGCTGCCACCCCAGAAGGTCAGAGGCAGGCTAGCCCAAGGATACATATGCCAAGGAAAAAGACCAGATTCTTAGATGGCAGTTTAGATGTTCTAAAAAACACCGAACCTGTGAAACAAAATGCAGGAACCACAACAAATTGATTTCCTGATTTGAAAACTTTTGATGGGGAAAGCAGACCGGATGCCTATTTTGTCCAGTCAGTTGGATCACACAAAGTGAATGGTCAGCAAGAAGACCAAAATTTTAACTGTATAATGCGAGTACATAGATGTTATAGAAACACAAAGGCGTACATACTAGAGCACACATTTCGCATAGCTTTAAGAAATATTCAGCTAACCTTTCCTTTGGTTCCCGCTACATGTATAATCTTCATCTGCTTTACTGGCTCCTCTAATTCCAAAACCTAAAACACCCGGATAAATGAATACAGGGTCAAATAAGTGCACATCAATTGTTTTAACCATACACCAAAACCAAAAAGTACGAGTAAAATTATAATTAAAGAACCTTAAGATATTCAAAGAGTAAATCAAACCGGTCTCCCTTGTTGCTCTTACAGGCACGACTGCGCTTAGTAATTAAAGATGATAATGCCGCCATCGCCTCATCGTATGGAGATACATCTGGTTTCCCCGATCCATTATCACCTTTTTCAACATCAAAAAATCAACAATCACTTCAACTATAATCCATTCCGCTTATGCGTAATTCTGAATTGATAGCCATATACTACGAGACTAATAAATCAAGCTAATTTGATTCGAGATATGAACACTGAAAAAAAAACATTATAAAAGACATTTCCTAATTGTAAAGTAACTTCAGGCTAAAGTAAGTGTCGCGGGAGTACCTTGTGACATTTTGGCCGCGGGAAGAAGAACGAAACCTGTCAATTTAGAATATAAATCAACCAACCACGTATAGGAGCTACAGATGATATACGAACTGAACACATAGGCAGAAAAAAATAATGCGACCATACCGATTGGGGTGCGGCGGCGACGGAGGATAACTGGAGCTTTGGTGCCCGAAGCAACGGTAGAAAGAGAGCGAGAAGAGCAAGGTGGGAGGATGACGGATTGGCTAGGAACTTGAGAGGCTGCTAATGAGAAAGAGTTTTGATCGTATTTTCCGGCAAATTGCATCCTCGCCACTCAACTTCTACATAATGTTGTCTTCGTCCTAAAAGTAAAACCTCGAATTACTTCCGTGACTACCTACTGTACTAGTGTAAATACCCGTGCTACGCACGGTACTAACATTATTGAAAAAAATAAAATGGTGAATAAATAAAGCTGAAAAAATTGAACCAATAAAATTTAAATGTAATATCTGTTTAACAATAATTTGAAATATAATAGAATATGTATATCATTCAATAACTGTCTTTTTTTGGAAGATGGATCTTGAAAAAAAATTAAAATTTATATTAAAAAAGGGAATGATATATTTCTACAAATGAATATAATTGAATGTTGTTAAAATAAAATACTTACAAATACTAAGCATTTGATTTGATAATCTTTCTTGAAGGTGCGAACACTTTTCACATCAATCCACTTTTAGTACGACAGCAAAAATTAATGATTTAATTAACTATGTTGAATTTTGTTTAGTGCGTACTACAAATGAAAATGCACGATCTTTAATGATATAAAAAACTGCATATTTACCATGATCACTATTTACCATGATCACGCAAAAGTATTAGTGATGCGGATGGTTGTCGAACTTGAAGAGAGGCAATATTTTCATTTCTTTTATCTAGAAAAAATATATATATTAAATCAAAAATAAATAATTTTTGTATTTATTTTATGTGTAGTAAGTGATACATTGTATGAGAATTGTTAACAAAAAAATACAATAGTTAATATAGAAGTAACATCAATAGAATTTAATACAATTGTGTTGTAATCAAATGAAAATTACGCACTAATAGAATTGTTATTAGCACCCATAGTTAATGAAATAATCCCTATAAAAATATATTTTGGTACATGTAGACCCCCTAAACCCCACAAAATCAACCACCACTTATTGAAAACAAACCAATAAATGCACTCAAATGCCTCCCATCTATACCTCAAATTGCACTTTAACCCACGAATTTTGTGCGAAATTATTCCTCTAATTGCTTTTGTCCTTTTCGATTTTTTCACATGTCGCTAACTGTTTCATTCCCTCTGCTATCACTTGTATATTTAAAATCAATTTTTAATATTAAATAAAAAGGAATGTATTAGTTTATAATATGTTCATAATGTAGATAAATTATTAAATTTGAAAAAGGGCGTATGCTTTTATAGGCTTCTTTTTTTTTTTTTGTTGGGAAAATGAGTTTGTTCTTGTAGGTTTTTTTTTTTTTTTTGATACAGAATTGTTTTTCAAAGATTTTGATTCGTAGTCCCTACTTTGTTTAAACCATCTTTTAATATCCAATTCAATATTATTTTTTAATTTGGCAGCCTCTATAATTTTTAATTTATTCTTTTGGTTTAAGTTCAGTTAGAATTCAGAATTTTTCAAATACCAAGAGAAGCCAAATTTTTTTAAAAAATCACCGTCTTAAGTCAGGTAGAGCGCCGAAATATGAGTCAGGATTATTTCCTTTATGCAGTTAGTTTCCTGATATCTGGTATGATATATAATTATGTCCATTGGTTTTTTTTTCATATAGATATCGTTAGGTTTTTGGCATCACTGCTGAACATAATCCAAGCTTAGAAGGACGCGTTTTTCCTAATCCAGTGGATGCAAAAATACAAAAAATGAAGGTAACTGAGAAGAATAAAAATACAAATAAAAAATCCAGTGGACGCATTTTTAATCAACTAAGAAGAATAAAAGTACAAAAAAAAAGTAACCGCTGTGATGACAATGAAGGTAACATTTTTGCTGAGCTTAGATGGCATCTGGAAGGTGCTTATGATCTCCCCATATTTTATTTTTCAAAATTACTATAACATACAACTATAATCGTAAGTAGTCTTCCTTGGCATCAGGTTGTCCTACATAGTGCTTGTTATTAAACATTATTGTGCAGGTCCCGTGATACACACATTGGATTTTTGGATTAATTCTGGAGGATATGATTGTGTCTTAACACTTAATGATCACCGAGCTAGAATAACTTGTATGTGGTTATTTTTTCTTTTTTCTCATTTTATTTGGGCAAACCCATGAAATTAATGAAAGGTTATTGAGTGATGGTGGTCGGACATGGGTTTTTTAAAGAGTCAAAATTGGTAGAATATTATCATTTGATGGATTGGTTTGCATGCTAAACTTGTTCCATTTAATAAGGCTGATGTCAGTAATCAGAGAGGATCTTTTAATAATATTTATGTTCATTGGTCCCTCTTTTATATTCTTGAAGAAAGCTAGCTTTAGCATTTTATTGTCGTTTATGGACAATAAAATCTCATATTCTCAACACATTTGAGGTATCCTGAGTAGCTGTCGGGAATAATCGTTCAGGTGTTCATTTTGTTATGAAGTATATTAACTGGGTAAACCTTGGCATGTACAAATTTTCGGATTACAAACATCGTTAAACCTTGGCTAAAAGAGTTTCTAAGCTCATTACGGGATTATTATAACAAAATAGAAATATCAATGCACTTGACCAAATCAACCACACAGGTTCGCATGCATATATGAGAAAACAAACATGAATAAACATATGCGTCTATCTATGTATAGTTGGCTGGAATCAGCATCACAATATCTGACTTTTAACTGTTCGGATTATATATCTACTCTTCTTATTATTATTGAGACGATGATGCTTGCACTCAACCAAACTTGTTTCAACGCTTTAGTTTATTTATGTAAACACAAAAATAAAATAAAATGGGCATGCCTTGCCTTTGACTGCTCTAGAATTGACGACAAAAAAGGCATACCAACCATGGGGTTCACTTGTGGAATTTGAATGGTGATCAGTATACTATTGGCCATTGTTTATTCTTCTTTCGAAAAAAGACCGACGATGTATCTATGCAAGTAAAACTTAAATATAAATGAGCACTTGGTTTTTTGTTAAAGTGCGAAGTTAAGACTCTCAACATCAAGAATAATTGTGATTCAAACTCTAAAAAGTATGATACCATCCTTCAAGAAGTTTCATGCATTCTTTAGCATCTTAAAAAGATACAACACAAAGCAGTTATTTGAATGCTAATAAACTCTCTTTCTACCAATTTTGAAAGACCACCCATTAAAAGTGAAGTGAAAATTATTGCAGTCAATGCAGAGAGAAAATGATAAATAAAAGAAAGGCTATAATGCAATTTTGCCAAAAGGATTTCTGACGAAATTAAAAATTAATCCAATTTTAATAATGGGCGTATAGTGCCTTAGTTATTAGTAGTATCTGAATTATTTTTCTCTAATTATAAACCATTTTTAATTATTTTTTATTATCAAAAAATCTTTTTTTTTAATTTCATGCACGATCATTTTTTGAATAAAATTATGAAAATAACTATCGTAACACCTTTTTTATGTGATAAATGTGCAATAAAAAATAATTTAAAAAAAATTCAGTAATACAAATAAATAAATTTTTATAATATACAATTTATGTTAGAAATAGTAAAACCCTCAATCATGAACTTATACCATCCGCAATTATATAAGCAAGCAATACCTTATATTAGAAATGTGATTGTGATTTTATGTTTATACTTTATCCCACTATTGAGCATTTTTGCTTTACAGTGTAACAATAAGCAAACAACCGTTCATAGAATTTTGTAAAAAATTTTCAAAAATAATGGATGATCAGAAAATCAATGCAATATCATTCATGACAAAAAGTAAAGCAAAAGCAAAACATACTTAAAAGGCTGAGGGGACCAACCTGGAAAATTAAGCTGGCAAGAATATACTTCCAATTCTCTGTAAGAAGGTTGATTTTTGCTGAAGTATCTGCACATAATATCTTCCACTACTACTCATAAAAGAAACAAAATCAATACATTTATAAAATGAATAGAGAACCAAAAACAAATAAGAAACTGAGAGAGAGTGGGAGTGAGATAGTGGAATAGTAGGAATAGAGAATTTGTAGAAGTGATTGTAGGATGAGTTAAGATAGTGGGATAGTGAGAATATTGATGGGTGATAATATGGGTTATAACCCACTACATTTTATGTATTATAATAAATACAAAAATCTATAAAAAAGAATGAGAAGTTTAGAAGTCATTGAGAGGGTTCTGCTGAAAACCCCTTCCTGAATACATATAGATATAGATATAGATAGTTGGAGATGTTTTTAGCGCCAAATGTAACTCCAGATTGACAACCCCCAAAAAAAACAAAAAAAAAAATGAAAGGAAAGGAAAGGGTAGAGTGCTAATATCTCAGGATTAACCGGTTGACGTACTGAAACTTCGGTACCAACAATTATTTTCTTGTTGTTCTTGGAACAAATCGTCAAATCCTAGTTTCTCTAATTTTTTCTTTTTTGCTTTTTCTTATTACTTCAATGAGGATTTTGGGATATCATGGACAGAATTGTTTTGAGTAAAGTTCAATTTATACATGTAGATTAGGGAGATTTTGTATTATTATTACTATTAGGGATCATCTACCATGTGGCATACCACATTTGTGGTATCTCGTGATTTTTTTTGCTTTTTTTTTATCATGTTCTTATTTTTATAATGTATTAGTTTACCACGATGTAGTATATCACATAGTAGGATTTTTCTCACTATTATCTAAATTTGCTCGAATGCTTGCTTTTTGTTATGTGGAAGGGCAAAGTAGGCATATTTGCATTCAAAAAAATTCTAAATTCATTGAAATTGAAAACAAAATATACAATGAGTTTATATTCGAGCTTATATAATTGTCAGACAAGATATTAAATAGTACAAGTAAATGGGTGACTTTACTTTATCAAACTATTTAGTGATAGTTATAAAGTTCCAAACTTGGATTTAGGACTAGGGTTTCATTACACCTCTATTTAGTTTCTTAGAATTATTTTCACTATACTCGATTGAAAGACATGTAAGCTGACATACACGACATCTGTACAAAATAGAATAGAAGACTAAATCATTTTCTTTATATATATATATATATATATATATAGAAATAGTGAATTCATCAACCTTCAACAAAAAAAGGGAAGCGTTCCTAATACCTAGAAGTGGCAAAATGAGCGGGATGGACAGAATTTGCTTGGATTCGAAATGGAACCGAACCATATGGATTTGAGTTTAACGTTATCCATATGTGCTTTGGAACTAACTTGGACGGAATCACTTTGGAATGGATTTAGATTGATCCCGTCCAATACCCAAATATATTTTCTATATTTCTGTCCTTTAATTTTTTTTATTTTTATATAACTTTAATATTTTTATTTGTTAATTTTTTTTTTGATCTTATTGTGAATTTATATTTTCCTGAATTCATTTACACTCTAAAACGATCAACAGTTCCTTTAAAAAGGCATAATATTTTGATAAAAATGAACATATCTTTTTCCTAGATTAAACCAAAAATTGGATTAACAAATAAATGAAAAGATAGATATACAGCCATATTCCAATCTTACCCATAATGTTGTCTGACACAAGGATTAGAAATAAGATTTTTTAACACCAAATTCATTCTTCCTGACATTCTTAAAATTTTCAAAATTTGATACAAAAGAAATTCATATTAAATGCTGAATAAATCTAGCACAGAAATGAAGAAACTGATTAAAAATTGATAATAGGGTTGCATATAGAAATCTATGTAGATAGTTCAACAATTAGCATAAAATCAACATAAAGGGTGCCAACAGTTGTTAGTAAAGCATTGATTCTGGTAGACACCAAAATTTTATCAATTCATTTTATTTTTATTGTTATCTTTATTTTTTTAAAGTTGTTTAAATGCAATCATTTTTATTTAATTGGTTTTCTTTTGTAGGAAAGTGAAGAAAGGAAAAGAAAGAAAATGAAAGTGAAAAAAATCAGATTTTTGGAAAAAAATCAGAGATTAATTTTTTGATAAATGAAATTTTTTGGAAAGATATTTGGGTCCAATGGGTACCCAAGTATTTCCCAACATTTCCCATCAAATAATGGGTACAATTGGAATGCATCCTATTTTAAACCCAATATCAAATTACAATATCCATCTCGCTCAAAGTCTCTTTTGGGTATGGGTAACCCATTGAAACTTGGGACAAATTACCACCTACCATTCATTGGTAAATGCATGGTGAAATTTGTCAACTGTTATTCTTAGTTTTAACCATGCCTTTGACTCTTATTTAGTTATTCTAATGATGAAAATATGAAAAAGGGTAAGTAATATTTGCATTTTAAGAATAACCTGCAATTTCTTATTCTGTTTTTTTCAAATTTCTTTTTTTCATTGAAAAGAAAATTCAAGTGGGTTCGCAAAGTGATAGTTTATTTTTGTAGCAACTTGGGAAATGGTGCGGAACTGTACAGGGCAACTTGGGAAATGGCAAGGCTATAGGGTAGGATTAGTGTTTGGATAGCAAAATTTTTTAAATAATATTTTACTTGTATTATGATATATTTTTTAATATATATATTTTTTATATTTTTAATTATTTTTTATTTTATATATATTATATTATAAAAAATACTATAATAATTACTCCAAGTAATACTCATGTACTTTTTACTCTATCCAAACAAATTTTCCTTGTTTCTCTTCACAATGCGGAACATTTGTGGCCTGCGAGGAACGACGATTTGGCCTAAGTGTTTCGTCAAACAAAATTATGAGTGTAAGACCAGAACTTTATTTATTTTTAATTTCGTCTCTTGTGGAAGTGGAAATTGAAATGTATTACCGGTCTAATATTCCTCTGCGGTCTCCATCACCAAGTAAATGGCCCAACCACCCCAACCTCCGGTGATGTGATGGTCTGCTACACTTCTGACACGACTATATGATCTCATCAGCTTAAAAAACTAGTACTACTATTAAGTACTGACAAACTGCCACGCTCTCAACCGAGCTACCTTCGTTCTCCAATCGCCCATCAAGAACAAAAATGGCCGTTTCTTCCTCCTCCGTCCTCTTCCTCTGTCTCCTCAGCCTTGCCCAACCCCTCCACAGCCTTTCCGCCTCGCCATACCTCTTCCCCAGTACCCTTTTCGACAACTACGAAAAGATGCTCACCACTTTCAGAATTTACATGTACACCCCGCAGAAGCCCTTCACCTTTACAACACCGCCGCTGTCTCTCTTCCACACCTCTCTCCTCAACAGTCCATTTCTCACTCAAAACGCAGACGAAGCTCACCTCTTCTACATTTCCTTTCCTCCAGACCTCTCCACGCGCTCGCGTGCGCGTCTTGTTAGACACCTCAGAATCAGTTATCCTTACTGGAACCGCACTCTGGGTGCTGACCACTTTTTCATGGCGCCTGGCGGCGTTGACTCTTCGTCGGACCGAAACGCCGTCGAACTGAAGAAAAATTCTGTTCAGATTTCCATTTTTCCGACCGCCTCCGGTGACTTTATACCTCACAAGGACATTACTCTGCCGCCTGTCAATCCGTCGCCGCTGGCTCTAGTCCAGGGGCCAGGTAACGACACGGCGTCACACCTTGGCTTTATGGTCTGGGATGGGAAACTGCTAGAGTATAATTATTTGGTCAACGAGATGAAGAGAGATCCTGAGTTTAGGATTGAATCCGAGCCATCGGACCACGTTGACTTGGTCAAAGACAGTAAGTTTTGTTTGTTTTTGTATGGAGGGGAGATGACGTGGATGGTGGAGGCAATGGCATTGGGTTGTGTGCCTGTGGTGCTTGTGGACCGGCCGGTTCAGGATTTCCCGTTGACGGACGTTTTGAGATGGTCTGATATGGGTTTGTTGGTGAGGACACGTGGAGGTCTTAAGAGGCTGAAGGCAGTCTTGAATGGCGTGGGCGGAGACAGGTACCAGCAAATGAGGGAATTGGGTGTGGCGGCGAGTCGGCATCTAGTGTGGAACTTGGAACCGCAGCCGTACGATGCGTTTCATATGGTGATGTATCAGCTGTGGCTTAGACGGCATACTATCAGATACGCCCGGAGGGAATGGGTTTAGCGTTTCTAGTTTGTACTTTTACTTAACTAATAATCACTTTGGAAATATTTCATCGATATTAGAAATTAATTTCCGACTGGGGAAAAGTTTATCTGTTTGGAGTTTTGTATGCTCTGTTGCTTGTATAAAATCTTCCATTCAGTATTGCATTGACCAATTATTCTAGAGAGAACAATTAACGCTCCAGAGAGAACAATTGACGCTGGACGCAATAATTCAAGTTTGTTATATATATATATATCCTTTATATATATAAGAAGCACTTGGCCCTTCTACTGTTGCTGGGATTTCGAGTGCATCTCCCTGCTTTAGGATGTTGTACATTGCTTCAGGATGTTGAACGTCGGACTGCGCTTTGTGGTGCTTGTGCTTTGTGCGTTGGGTTGTGCTTCTGCTTTGTGGTGGAGCCCACTTCAATGTTCCACTGGAACATTCGGCCTCTTATTGTGGTTGAGGCTGCTTTATATATGCGTTGGAGATGGATTGACCTGGGCTTCTCTTCAAATTAAAATGATAATGGATGTTCCAAATTATTTGTTCAATTAAAAGTAAACTTTGGAAAAAATTAAAAATAAACTTCAACTAAATTATTGAATTATGTCATAAAGAAAACATGAAGAATTATGGTAATTGATTTAGAAATATTAAAATTGAATTGTAAATTAAAAGATGAAGAATTAAACTCCAATTAAATGATAATGGATGTTTGCAAATTATTCAATTAAAAATATTAATTTTTTTAAAGAATTAAACTGCATTTATACTCTGGAATGAAAATTAAAAATAAATTTTTGGGAAAAACTAAAAATATACTTCAACTAAATTATTGAATTATGTAATAATAGAGCTAATATATAAAGGATAGTATATAAGTAATCATATTTTCAGATAGGTTTTTGTGATGAAGATAAAGATCACATAGATTTACTATTGAAATTTGGTCAACAGGTTAAATCATCTAGCTGGAAAGTTAAATCAGTTATCTTCCACTACCTTTGGATTTTTACTCTTTTGGCCATTTAGATGCTTATTTTCTGGTTTCCTATGCTTCCAATTTTGCCTATTTTTGTCATTCTGACTTCCTTTGTCTCGGTTTTCCATATTTCTTCTTTACTGATGGACCTACAATACACAGCTACAAGAGATACGTGGAAATATTTTGGTATACATCCACGGAACCAGTTTACATGGAAGTTTCACTGCATTTCGTTGCTTCCTTGACATCAGCTACTCTTTTATCCTCAGCCATTATGGTAATTGATTTAGAAATATTAAAATTGAATTGTAAATTAAAAGATGAAGAATTAAACTCCAATTAGATGATAATGGATGTTTGCAAGTTATTCAATTAAAAAATATTAATTTTTTTAAAGAATTAAACTGCATTTATACTTTGGAATGAAAATTAAAAATAAATTTTTGGGAAAAACTAAAAATATACTTCAACTAAATTATTGAATTATGTAATAATAGAGCTAATATATAAAGGATAGTATATAAGTAATCATATTTTCAGATAGGTTTTTGTGATGAAGATAAAGATCACATAGATTTACTGTTGAAATTTGGCCAACAAGTTAAATCATCTAGCTGGAAAGTTAAATCAGTTGTCTTCCACTACCTTTGGATTTTTACTCTTTTGGCCATTTAGATGCTTATTTTCTGCTTTGCTATGCTTCCAATTTTGCCTATTTTTGTCATTTTGACTTCCTTTGTCTCGGTTTTCCATATTTCTTCTTTACTGATGGACCTACAATACACAGGTACAAGAGATACGTGGAAATATTTTGGTATACATCCACAGAACCAGTTTACATGCAAGTTTCACTGCATTTCACTGCTTCCTTGACATCAGGTTCTCTTTTATCCTCAGCCAAATTTACTTCAGATCAGCTGTTCATTTGCTTCATAGTGGTATGTATTTGTTTGATCTGAATGTTTGGTCAGGTTTTTCAGCTGTATCTTTCATAGAGTCTCTCAGATCAGCAGTTATTTTCTGTCTTCATGGAGGTATTGTACTGTTTGTGCTTGGTTTAACTGCTTTCTACTTATGTATTCACTGCCTTCCTGTTTTTTACGTACATAGTTTGTTCCTTACGCATCAATATATATAGCTGTGTACATGCATATTTACACACAATATATATCTGTCCATACGGCTAGATTTTTCTTCCTGTGTCTTTGTTTCGTGCTTGGTTTCTCTGTATAAGAAACATGAGCTGCTCTAAGCTGTCCGTAAGGGATGATCGTGATAAACTTCGTGAGAAAAAGGATAATCGAAATCGTAAAAAGAGGGAAAAATTTGCTGCTCTTTCGGCTGAAGCAAAAGAAGCTTGTCGAAAAAAGAATAGAGAGGCCTATCATAGAAAAAAATTGGAAAAAATGCTTTGCAAGTCCTTGCCACAACAGTTTCAACAGGCTCGCAAATCACCAACTTCTGCATCCGTTATGCATACCTTTGCTGCTGAACAATGTTCTCATGGTACATGCTAATATCAACACTGTTATTATATTTTTATCATTTGTCTGTTCAGCATTCAGTATTTCCCTTACGTGCTTCATCTTTGTCTTTGAATGATAAAGGTAGCAGAGTAACTGGTTCTCAAACTCTGAAAGACATAGAGAATGTTGATCGAATTATTGATTGTAATCAAGGTTAGCCACACTATTCATTCTTCTCTAAGTAACATATTTAGCTATGCTCAACTCACATTTTTTCTGAATCATTATTAGCTGCTTCCCCCAATCAGTTGTCATGCTCTGAATTTACAAGACACTGCAGAGGTACTATTTAATAGGTCCTTTAATAGATCCTTTATTTAAGAGGTACAATTTACACTTTTTATCCTTTATTATGCTCATAATTGATTTTAATAGGTCCTGCAAAACCTGGCATTCAAATTTCTCAGTCTACAAACAATAATGTTGAACTATCTTATACTGAGTCAAGTAAAAAGTTAAAAGAACAGATTTCTTCATTCTCAACTTATGAGAAAGGTAGATTACATAATTCATTTCCAATGTATTGTTTACAGTCAGATTATAAGCATTATTGTATTTTTGCAATGATCTACTTTCAATTTTTAAACGCAGGATCTGCATCTAACTCTAAGACAAAGCATACGTGCGTAACTTCGACACAGAGTACAGGTGATTTAGTCTTCAAAATGCATTATGATTGCCCTTCCTTATATATAACCATCAACATTATGATTACCATTCATATTAATTAGCTTCTTTCTTATCAGATAAATCATTCATATGTATGAACTGCTACAAATTCTTGACAGAAATTGCTGAAGAGGCTTCAGGTCATAATTCTTCTTGCAACTTTTTTAAAAAAGTTCTGATATCATTATTTATGAGAATTTGATCCACTTTATCTTTAATAGATTTGTCAATCATGCTTCCAACATACCAAGTGTACCAGCTTCCACACAGTGGCTCTGCTAGAACAAGGACAAGTAGAGGTTACTACCTTCAATCTGACCAATGATCACTAGCACACATCCAGAAATTATGCTGATTCTACCTATGATGGTCATACAGGCTTTAATGCCTCATCCAAACACATTAAAGTCTTTAATTCCTTCTGCTATGGATCAAAATATTTCAGTTCAATGATTCAAATGATGTTCATGATTATTACTCACATATATTCAATGCTATTACATACATTGAATATCAGCATATCTGACTCATTAACAAATTATCCAAATACCTTGATCATGTTCTCACCGGCATGTACATACAGGTTTTTATGTGTGATTCTGATTATATATAATTGAACTATTCAGACACAAGACAATCATCAGTGAAACAAAAGAAAGCCATCAGTAACAGAAAGAAAAAAAAAAGAGGTATACATTACAAACCATTAGTTGTTGCTTTTCCACATACTTATTTTCACTTTCAGTGTTTAGTTTGACTCAAGTAATTGGTAATTTTACAGCTAATCAAGTTATTGATGGAGTTTATGCACTGGAGTTTATTAATGACAAGGCAGATAGATTACCTAGCAAACCTGATTGTCAATACTGTGGAGCAAAAAGGATGCAGTCTGAGACACCTAATTTCTGTTGCTCTGACGGACAAGTAGTTCTACATGAAAATAAGCTTCCAGACATTCTTATAGAATTATTTACTGGTCACTCTGATGAAGCTTTATCCTTTCGCACGTATGTCAGAACATATAACAATATGTTTGCTTTCACTTCCTTTGGTGTACACTATGATAAATCGCTTTGCAGGAGAACAAATGGTATATATACATTCAAAGTTCAGGGACAGACCTATCACTTCATCAAAGACCTTATTCCGCATGGAGGATGTGGACTATATCTACAGCTATATTTTCATGATACAGACCACGAGCTCCAAAATAGAATGGCAATTTCTGAAAGATTAACAGAAACTATAGTACTGAGGATCATGGAACTGATGAAATCTAATCCATACGCATGCTTTCTGCGAAGCCTCAGAAATGTTCCAAATTTAGATTCATATCAGATAGTGCTGAAATCACATTCAGAAAATGATCAACAAGTATTCAACCACCCAACCGCCTCTCAGGTTGCAGCTCTTTGGACAGAAGGCCAAAATTCAGAATCAGGTTATGCCAGACACATCCAAATTTATACAAAAGAAGGAAGGGATCACCTGGTGCAATATTATTATGGCTGTTACGATCCTCTGCAGTATCCACTATTATTTGCACTTGGTGAAACAGGCTGGCATCCTGGCATCAGAAGAGTGACCAGAGAGAATCCAAAAAAGAGAAAAAGATGTAGTCAGAAAACCAGAACTACTGCTGTTCTAACCAACTACAAATCTGCTGAAGAAATGATATCTGCTGAACAAGAAGGTAGTTCCAACCTCCAATGACTCATACATTAGTCATATGCAAATGACTTATACATTACTTATATACATTAGTTATGCATTACTTATACAATTAAACATGTGCACTGATTTATATGCAGAATAGTACTTTTATTGATTATATGGTGAACACAGATCACTTATATTTTGTCAATGTATTGAGTTTCATCCAATTGAATCAATAACTTATAGCTTATGTATGTAACTTTCAGCTTGCAATGATCCTGAAAACAACAGTGAATCTGTGTCAATGCGAGAATATTATGCTTATAAATTGCAGATGAGAGACAAATATTGTCCAAATATACTCAACACTGGAAGATTACTTCAGCAGTATGTTGTTGATATGTACATAAAAATCGAAAGCCAGAGACTAGATTACTATAAGAGTAAACAAGAATTTATAAGAAGAGAGCAACTACAAGGCGTTATGGATAGCGTCATAGCAGGTCAATGCCAAGGTTCAAAGGTAGGCCAGCGAGTGGTGCTTCCAGCTTCATTTATAGGAGGCCCGCGTGACATGAAAAGGAGATATGTTGATGCTATGGCTTTGGTACAGAAATTTGGTAAACCAAATTTATTCATTACGATCACTTGCAATCCTTCATGGCCAGAAATAAAGGATCATATGCTCGCAACAGATGAAGGACACAACAGACCAGACTTACTCACTCGAGTGTTTCATGCAAAGCTTGATATATTGAAGCAAGAATTATTCAAAAAAGAGATATTTGGATCTGTTGCTGCTTACACCTATGTCATTGAATTCCAGAAGCGCGGTCTCCCTCATGCTCATTTCCTCATAATCTTGAAGCCATGTTCAAAGCTTTACTCTACAGATTCTTATGATCAAATCGTTAGTGCAGAGATTCCAGATGAGAGCAAAAATCAACATCTTTTCAACATGGTTCGCAGACATATGATTCATGGTCCTTGTGGCAAAAAAAATCCAAACAATGTCTGTATGCAAGGACAACATCAGAAAAAATGCAGAAACAATTATCCAAAGCCATTTTCTGATAAAACATTTCATGGGGATAATGCATACCCCACTTACCAAAGAAGCAACAATGGATACAAGATGATGGTTCGTGGACATGAAGTGGATAACAGATTGGTTGTTCCATACAACCCTTACCTTCTTGCAAAGTTCAACTGCCATATAAATGTCGAAATCTGCTCTACAGTGAAAGCAGTGAAGTACATATATAAGTATATCTACAAAGGTCATGACAAGATCCATTTTCGAGTGAATTCAGACAACTCTAATGACTCAAATTCTGATGGTAATTTATCTACAATCGATGAAATCAAAGACTACCAGTCAGCTAGGTGGGTATGTGCAGTCGAAGGTATATGGAGAATATACAGATTCTTGCTATCTGAAATGCATCCTTCTATTATTCACCTACAACTTCATCTAGAAAATTGTCAGCCATTGAACTTCAGAGGAGATCAAGACTTACGCGATGTAGTAAGAAACAGATTTGCTAAGAGAACTATGTTAACAGAATTCTTTTACATGAATTCTACTGATCCTCTAGCTCAGAACCTCAAATGCACTTATAAAGAGTTCCCTGAACATTTTGTCTGGTATCCAGGAAGGAGAAAATGGGAGCCAAGAAAACAAAAAGATTCTATAGGCAGGATAGTGACAGCAAGTCCAATGGAAGGAGAACGATACTTTCTCAGATTGCTCCTCACACATGTCAACAGTCCAACTTCATTTGATGATTTGAAAACAATAAATGGAGCTTATGTACAGACTTTTCGTGAGGCAGCAATCTTGAGAGGTTACTTTGAGTCCGATAAGTCACAGGAACAATGTCTTGAAGAAGCAAGTTTGTATCACATGCCATATAGTTTGAGAAGATTATTTGCGACTTTGCTCGTTCATTTTCCTCCTTCAAATCCAAGATATCTTTGGGAGCAATTTGAGGAGCCATTATCTGAAGATATGAGCAACATTCCAGAAATATCAGTTGATCAGATTCGTTTGCAGGTACTATGTCAAATAAATGAGTTTCTCCAATCAATGGGAAAAGACATTAATCAATACGCTTTAGTTCCAAATACCCTGAATTTTGATGCCTTGAACAAAAACACCCGTGATACAATAGCTGAAACAAGAATCTCTGTACCAGAGCATGACCTATTAGCAATTAAACAACTAAATGCTGATCAGAAAAAAGCTTTTGACATTATTATGAATGCAGTTTTTGTTCACAAGAAAGGGACTTTCTTCATTGATGGACCAGGTGGAACAGGAAAAACATTCCTCTATCGAGCACTACTAGCAGAAACCAGATCAAAAGGATACATAGCTCTTGCTACAGCATCCTCTGGAGTTGCGGCTTCCATTTTGCCAGGTGGAAGAACAGCTCACTCAAGATTCAAGATACCAATTGCTCCAACACCAGATAAGCAATGCAGAGTTAGTAAACAAAGCTCATTAGCAAAACTCCTTCAATCTGCAATTCTTATAATCTGGGATGAAGCTCCAATGGCGCATAAGGGCTCAATTGAAAGTGTTGACAAACTTCTAAGAGATATAATGGACTCAAACGATTTGTTTGGATCAAAGGTCATTGTTTTTGGAGGCGATTTCCGTCAAGTCTTGCCAGTGGTAACAAAGGGATCAAAATCTGAATTTATTGATGCAAGCATAGTCAATTCGTACATATGGCCACAGCTACGCAGATTACATCTGACTGAAAACATGAGAGCAAGACATGATTCAGAGTTTACTCAATATCTACTTCGCATTGGAAATGGAATGGAGCCAGTTATCTTCAAGAATTCTATCCAGATACCTCCATCAATGCTGATAAGATATACAAATGAGGAACAATCACTGACTGCACTCATTAGGACAGTATTTCCAGATTTGAAAGCATTTTCTGAGCAAAATCTCTCTGCAGTTAATCGTGCTATACTGACAACAAAAAATGACTTTGTTGATCAAATTAATGAGAAACTCATTGTACACTTAGAAGGACAACTCCAAGAATATGTCAGTCGAGACAAGTGCATAGACAGCTCTGACCAGACAATCATGGAGGACTTGCTAAACAGTTTAACTCCAAATGGTTTTCCACCTCATAAGCTACTTCTTAAACCATATTGCCCTATCATGTTACTCAGAAACATTGATGCTCCTCAGGGATTATGCAACGGCACTAGACTGATATGCAAATCCTTGAGCTCCAATATCATACATGTTGTCATAACATGTGGTGAATTTGCTGGAAAAGAGGTCTTCATCCATAGAATATCTTTCAGAGTAGAGAACAGCTCAGATTCACCAGTACCATTTGAACGTATTCAATTTCCTATCCGCCCCTGTTTTGCTATGACAATAAACAAAGCTCAGGGACAAACGCTTGATTTTGTTGGCATATATTTGCGTGAACCAGTTTTTTCACATGGACAGCTATATGTAGCAATGTCAAGAGCAAAGAACAGTAGTTCTGTGAAAATTCTTATCAAACCATCCATATTTGATGATGAACAAGACTCGATTACTGAAAATATAGTATATACAGAAGTACTAGATTTAGCTTACCAGTAATTGCTCTAAGCATGTGCATATGAGTTACTTATCTATGTCCATAATGGTATATCTCTTATAGTCTTCATTCTGTACTCATGTATTCTTATTACAAGTCACAGGAGGAAAGAAACATCGTTGCATTCAGTGAGATAATCCCTGGACTACAAAACTGGACAGCTCTGGTTCAGGTTCTGGACAAGCAAAAGGCATTACTTTCAAAAGCCGGGAACCGATATCAGAAGCTGATATTAATTGATCAGCAGGTAATCCAAATTCTGAACTCCACTCTATATACTTTATTACTCAACCTTTATATTCAGATGAACACAACTATATTTGTTACCAGGGTACAACAGTTGAAGCAATGATTTATAAATCAGACATCGACTTCTTCAGAAACCATTTCCAACTCTACAAACGATACATTCTCTGCAATGCTAGAGTTGAGTACACACCATCAGAATATCGCAGTCATCCAAATCAGTGTACATGGTACATAGATAATTCTACTGTTGTTCAAGCAATAGATGAAGTCGAGCCACCCGAGATTCCAGCTGTCTTCAGATTTTCGCCCTTTACAAAATTCCACCAGCACATAGATGATAATACAGATATAGGTAAGTCACAAAACAATGTCCTAAACTACTAATATATGTAGTTTTCATAACAGTTATAACTAAGCACATTCCAAAATCAGATGTCTTAGGCATTGTCGCTGAAGTTCATCCTCGAATACAAAGAGCTACTACTGCTACGAGGGAAGTAGTGATTATAGACAAAAGGTATGTAAAACCATCCATTTATTCTATACCAACTCTATACCATCACAGATTGATCAAAATATCCTTTTCTAACAAATTGTCACTTATCAATAAAATACAATGCAGCATGATGCCAGTGATTCTGACTCTGTGGGGTGAGCATGAAACAGATGAAGGCCAAGCGATTGCAAATATCATTGACACAATGCCACTCATTGTTGCACTCCGAATTAAAGTATCATCATATCACAGTGAGTGCATAACAAATTTCTGATGCTTCACATGTTTAGTGACTTAGTATGTATCCATAATAGTATGTACCTTACAACACATAATTATTGCAGCACTGAATCTCTCAACAAAATTTGGATCAAGTATTCTGGTTAATCCTCCGATACAACAAACTGCTAATCTCAAACACTGGTACTACTTCTTCTCATAAGTAATCATTTGAAAATATTTTCTATCAAATATATTCTAAATGTTACAAATGAAACTTTTATCTTGACTCACAAGGGCTACTGAGACACAAGCAGAAATCAAGAAACTGATGGCAGAAAAAGCATACCACAACCGAGCTAAGCTTCTGCCACAACCAAGAGATGATGAGCTCACCACTATTCAAGATTTCCTTGCGTTTCCTACGGTAAATTTACCCCTCATCCTTAATCACCAAGAACATTTGAAAGATATACTTTGTTTTTTATGCCAGCTTCATCACTTGGTTCCCTACTCTTGACGTCTTGTACCAATAACTCATCCAATAACTCTTATTTTCATCGCTTTTTATTTCAGCATTTTTCATTTTCTTCTTAAACATGTTAAATATTCACATCTACATCTCAATTTCCTTATCAATGTAAGCTGAACAATAGTGACTTTAATACAGAAAAAAGCCTACTGGTTGCGTGGTACTCCAAGGTTACTAGACAAGAGCCAACGATTATGGTATAATGCTTGTCCACAATGCCACAAATCATTCAGAGGAAAGCCAGCGTGGAAAATTGTTTGCACTTCATGCAACAAACAAGTAAATATTACTGCAAGATGCCGATTAACTGTAGAACTTGCTGATTATTCTGGAGTTTTGACGCTTGATCTTTATGACAATGATGCTCTCCAGTTACTACCTTTCACCTTATTGGAGATGCAAGACTTAGAAAACAAGGTAACAAATCGGATTTTTATTTGCATTCAGAATACTATCAGTAAAAACTAAGTGTACCATATCTGATCAAAATCTGTTTATCTTACTTTCACAGCATGAACTGAACTATGAAGCCATTGAAGAGGCCATTAACAGCACTGTGATAACATGCTTTGTGAAGAAAATGATAAACACCTATGCATCCACCAGTACTGAAAAATACTCAGCCATTATCCTGCACAAAACATCCATGGCAGAGATTCTATCACAAGTTTCTTCCAGCATTGCTTGCTCAGAGTCAAGTACAGAAGCTGCAATCACCACTCCACAGACCAATGAAACTCCACTCACTACTGCTCCAAAAGACACAAATGTGCACAGCAGTTTGCTATCAACTCTGAAAATCACAGAGAGCCCAACTAAAAAGCAACGTACCAAAGAATCTGAAAAGGAAGAATGAAACTGCCATATAATGCTTTTTATTAGCAAATATTTTTGGACATCTACTAGCATTCCACAACTTTTGATTCTTGAACTTTGGCTCCTCAGCTTTCTACCCCTAAACTTTTTCTTGCTGAACCTCTACTACTCTTTATCATTTGTATAGCTACTGAACTTTTGATGCACTTTTGCTTAAAGATAGTTAGCTGAGCTTTGTGGAACTGAAAACAGCCGCTGTATTATGTACACTTATTGCAACTATTTTGCCTCCACTAGCTCTGTTTGAATTTTTTCTATCCTTGCAAATCCGTTGCAATTTTACAATAGTTTATTCCTTTCACCTTCATTTGAAAAAAAACTAGAGCACAAACTACAATCAAACCGAGTATTAACAAACCATGAAACACAAAAACATCTCCACTACCTATGAACTTCATGCAACTAAACTTGCTCAACACAAAATCTAAACAGAAACTTTTACATCTAATACAGTACACCACAACTGCAAACAATTCCATGATACAAATCATACAGACCAATGAAAACATACATAGCACTGCATTACAAATTTCTTCCACAGGCATCAGAAGAGCCACTCATCGCACTTTGAACTGCTTTCCTCTGTTCTTCAACTTCTACCTCCATACGACGAGCAATGATTTGAAGAAATGGAAGCTGTCCAATATCCCCTAATGCACTTTCCAGCACACGAGCCTTCTCTGGATGTCGATAAAAAGATTTGAACAACTCATATATCTCATTCCTAAGTAAAATATTATTTGCTAAAAGCCGATCTGCACCACTCAACATCCCATTATCTCCACTATGCCCTGCCAAGTTTCCCAACACACCACTTATTGATACTCGATTGAGCATAACTTCAATATCTGGATGCAAATCACGTAATACTGCAATACGATTATGAGTATAATCCATCTTCAAGTCACAAAGAAGTACAAAAAAATCACTAATAAAGCATACAAAAACCTATAACAATACAGCAAGTAAATAACCAAATCACAAAGCTAACGCATTTATACACACCAACTATATCACAGAGCAAAAAGAAACAAATACAAAAAACAGAATGACACTATACACATGTGAACTAAACAACACTGACAAAAAGATATGTGCCACACAAAAAACTACTGTATCCACGTGAATTCTTTTACTCTGTCTCCAAACCAAAACAAAAAGAATCAGTGGTCAAAAACAGCTATCAACCTGTCCAACATCAATTTGCCTAATCATATTCCTTCTCCATCTATAATCAAACATACCACTCTGTTTAGTCTATCAACATTTACCCCAAATATCCTACAACTATTCATTGTTGATTCATTTAAAAATCTGATACATCGCACCAAACAATTAAAAATATCAAATAAATCTTCTTCATTTTATTATCCATTCAATCAACTTTTAAATTTTTAAACACCTCCATATATTTTATCTATCATTCATTAAACATTCGACTCTTGTCAAAAATTGCAGATTCAATTCGTATTCTATTTCAAATTTCCTACAAATTTTCATTGAACAATAATTCACTCTACGGTGGTTCCAAATCTCATACATGCCATGGAACATATGAACATATCGCAGAAATATCCTTCATTTTATTATGGATTTGATCTATATATTTTATTCATGTTAATTGTATAAGTTATTGTATAAGTTAATCTACATGCATGATAATAGACTTAATCTACATATTTTATTCATGTTCATTAGCTCTGATACACCTAATAAAATTCTTTTAATTCATGTTAAAATTCCAAACAACTATTGTACCACACTTCTACAGATAAAAACTTCAGTACTTCATAAAATACATACATATACATATGATGCTACTTTATGTAGCAAATACAAGATCATGATATTCTCCAAAAACTCACAAACACTTCTTACTAGCTAAACACCATACGCTAAAAACCATACGTCAAAAACCAACAATACACAAACCAAGAAACACATCTTCGCAAAGCCAAAACCTTCAATCAGTTTCGCCACCCAAATCACTAGAAGATGGCGGACTGGGAAAGTAATATCTTTCTTCTAACACCTCCAACCTCATTCTACTGGCAATCAATCCCAAGATCGGATAGCCCCTTCCGACCCTAAACGCAGCCTCTAGAACCGACGCCCAATCATCATGCCTATAAAATTCCTTAAACAAATTACATATCTCATTTTTCAGCAAAACATTTGCCACCTGTGCTCGTGCAACAGGTTCAGCTGGACGATTCCGACACCCATTTCCCAAAGGATAAGCTGCTCCACGAACAACAGCCAGTTGATTCACCTCTTCATCGACCTCTGGATAATACAATTGAGCAGTCGGAAATCTCCCGCTTCCACCCGCCATTTGCAAACGTTAACTATCTATAGACAAATACTAAACGTACAGTTCTTACCAGTATCCGAGCTTCAAATATATAGCCAAGAAACACCACTATACACACGTGAATTTTCAGAACTGCCTACCGTCCTTCCACACAAGAAATTACACGTCTCACACTACCTCCACATGCAAACAAACAGCTACCATGCACACGTCAATATAGCATAGATTCTGCTAACTTCATAACAGTAATATACACTAATATATATAAAAATATATATATATAATATACATGTATATAACAGTAATATACACTGAAAAAGTATATATATATAATATACATCTATATCAACAAACGTACACAATAATTATACATATATACATATATATATATTACAGATATATATAAATATATATACATATATACTAATTAATATAAATGATAACAAATATATATACTATATCATAATTGTAGATATATACAAATATATATATATATATAGATATATATACAAATATATATATAGATATATATACAAATATATATATAGATATATATACAAATATATATATAGATATATATACAAATATATATATAGATATATATACAAATATATATATAAATATATATAGATATAATACTCATACGTATCATAATTGTACATATATACGAATATATATATAAATATATATACAAATATATTTCCACCGCTTATCCAATATATTTAACTCACAATATACAAATGATATTTCCACCGTTTAACCTGAAAAAAAAAACTTACCCAACATATTTAACTCACAACAAATAAAAACAAAAATCACATAGATTTTACTCTTGAACTTTCACAAAAAAGCTACAAATACTCTATTTAATTAAAATTCTAAAATTATCCATTCAAACCATTTAACCACACGTGCACAAATTGAAAACCAAATTTTTCCACATTTATCACCTACTACCCAGCGCCCGCGCATTGCGCGGGAAATCCACCTAGTATATATATATATGGGGGAGCGATTCCAGACATAATCAACTCACTTCAAAAGATATGACTGAGGTATATATTTTTCTCAAGAACCAGATATAACTTTTGAAATCAGGTGGGCTTGCTAGCGAAAAATTATAGAACATGTGCTAGAAATGAAACAACTGAAGGCCTGTTCTAAGAAAGAAAAAATAAAAAGTTAAAGGGAAAAATTACTGAAGATCATGTTCAACGAAAAATGAATGCAGTCAGCAACGAAACTAACATGAAACCTAATAACATAAAAGCGACTGTTCAAATGAAAAAGATTTTTTTGGACAACAAAAATGAAAAATTTTTTTTGAGGATCAGTGAAACACTTCTCCTGCTTTCCTAAGGTGCTAAGAGTAGGACAATTGACAAATGGTCTGGGTGGTGTAGTTGGTTATCACGCTAGTCTCACACACTAGAGGTCCCCGGTTCGAACCCGGGCTCAGACATTATCTACTTTCATTTTCGACTGTGATCGAATCAAATGTTCAACTGAACGCCGAAGGCATTTCTTTTTTGTGGCTACGTTGAAGTTGTGGGGAAAAAAAAGAGAGAGTAGAATTTCGATACAACTTTCTTGTGGCAAATTTCCCTGAACTTTGCTCTTTCAAATCGCCCGTTTAATCCTTGACAATGCTATGATCCAACCAAGGCTTCTCGCGTAACGTGTCGCTGGCCAAGCCAAACCATGTCGGATGCAAATCCTATTCTGGCATTGTAATTACGCTATTAAGCGTTTCTGCAAATCAAATGGCAGAAAACCAACCTGTATATCGCACTCATTAATTAAAGCAGTGTACAAACTGACAAGGTGAATTATGGATGGCTAGAGCACAGCACGGGGCTTTGTCCCCTAATCCCATTCCAATGATCAAGTCAATTCGGGTACTCAATTGCAAAATTAAAATGCAAGAGTCTTAGTATCTTTAGTACTTGTATGATTGAGGGTGAGTGTGTCACTCCCTTTTTTACCGATGGAAGGGTATTTATAGGAGATAATATGGTGAGAAAAATGATAGGCTACTGTTCTTATAGGCCTTAGGCTGATAGTGTCGGGTTTAGGTCCAATGGAAGGGATATAGTACTGGTCATGTCATTCCGTCATGCACAATTCAACTTTCCTAATAATACGTCAGATATCGGATAGAAGATCAAGTCACGATGAAGTCATTTCAAAAGAGACTGAGGCCGGCCTAGGGGGGGGCGGGGCAATGAGCCACGGGACTCGCGGAGGTCATCTCACCGAATCGCGAAACCGAGGAGGGCCGGACGCCCTCACCGACCAAAATGGAAATCAAAAGCTTTCCTCGCCGAATTGGCTGGAAATGGTTTTCCATTTTTCGCCGTCCTGTAACATCAATATTCTTTGGTTCATAACTTCGCATTTACATATTCTATACATAATCCTAGACTAGATTAGCAATTAATGCTACAAAAAATCTAGGCAAACGCTTCATGTCTCACGGTATTCTACCTTCTGAATAACCAAACATACAAATTTTGTTGCATTTCAGATGTATGTCAAACTAGTTACAAAAGTCCTTTTTTTTCGCAACATTGTACGGGGACTAGTAGATAATTAGATCTGCCTAAATTAATGGGTGCTCTAACACCTCTTATTCGAATCAGAAGTTCTGATTTATAGTTCAAAGAGAGATTTAATTCTTTTTCGGTGGTTAGTGATTCACAGAAGTCACTTACCATTCAAGCCTTTTTGGACTCTTTCTTCATCCTTTCATCCCTTTTTCTTTTGGAGAGAGAGAGAAAGAGAGTGTGGTGTGGAGGGCCTTACGGGAAAAAAGAAAAAAGAGGATAAAAAATGAGTTTGGGCTTCATACATTTTACATGTGGGCCTTGAGTCTGAAGGGAGCGGTGGACTAAGACCATCAGGCAACGCCAGTGCCAAATCACACCCAAACCCAAGTGGGAGGAGAGTAAAATAAGGCCGTGTTTGCATTATAATTTTTTAAAACTTTTATAGAAAATAAATGTAATAATTGATGTATGTAAATTAAAAAAAGTGATTAAAAAATATATTTATAAAAACATAAAGATTTTTTTAGTGGAAAATCTCTTTCCAAACAAAGCTTTGGACTGCCAATTGCGCGGTAAAGCTTAGACTAATACGCGTGGCCTCAACGTTGTACTGGCGAGAGGGAGTCCTGCTTTCATCACCCGAGAAAGCAATTAGGATTCTAAAAGCTTAATTAGGGCTGCAGTTTACAATCTCTCCTTTTCTCGTACCCAGGAATCTTTGTTACTCAATCTATAAAATTAAGATAATAATGGTCGTCTCTTAGCTAGTCAATCCCCATAAAGAGAAGATAGATCCTTCCCCTCCTTTTGTAGTATCCCGAAATGGCAACGGACGATTCTCTGACCAATCTCCCCACCAGCCACCTACTTGGCTCGGTCCCGGTAATGCGCTGTTCAATCTTTACATTTCCTCATATTTGTGTTTCAATTTTTTTCTTTTTTAATTAAAGTTTGGGAAGTTTTAACTGTTGGAAGCTCGTCAGACATTTCGGTCGGTATTCTGCTGAAAATTTTTAGAAATTGAGAGTTGAAATTACTATGTGAAGGTACACATGTCGCGGTAATCTGGCAAAAGTATGCTACTTAGTTGTTTCGTAATCAAAGATCTAGTCTAACTAATCTGGGCATGTAGAGTAGTGATTATCTGGGCTTTCGGTCACAAATTTAGGGTTTTGATTATTAGGAGAAATGGATAAGTATCTGGACTAAGGCGATTTTGTGCCTTTTCCCTGGAAAGAAAGTAAGTTTTCTTTGTAAACCTTGCTTATTTGTTAGTTTATGTGATTATTTAAATTCCACGTGGTTTCGTGTGGTGTTTACTTTAGTTTTTTTGTTATGATCGCGATTTACACTTGATAGTCGAGTTCGGAATTTCTTGCACTTCCACATTAAGTATGAATTTAGTAGCCGTGGTCCCTGTATTTCCTTTTATTTCTATACCAATTAATGTTGTTTTATAGAATTTATGGCACTATTAAAAATTATGTTTGGCTCTCTAACTGATGTTATACCAACAGGCTGTGGTAACTGAAGCAAAGAGCCCCAGTTCCCAGGGAGGTATGAAGCTCATATTTGGAAATGGTCTTCTATGCGTGTGAGTGTTTTCTATTGAGTAATAAAATTTTGTGCAGCTCCTGGAGCAAATTTGCAAATATTTCCTCCAAATAATGGTGGAAACAACTGGCGTGGTTATCAAACTCTTGGAGGTCAAAGTGGTATGTGTTTAACTTGGAAATAGAAAAGTCTTATATTCTTTCACTTCAGAGAAATAACTTTCATTGTTAGAAAAGATTTATGCCTCCAGTCAGGCATATTTCTTGTGTTTGTTAGCATTGGATACTAATTGGATACTGCATGAGCATCGATTCTATGCTGTAGTAGAAGACCTCTGAGCAAGTTTCACATCCTTAAGAAATGTGATGCCAACTATGAATTACATTCACATTCATCTGTCCTGTAGTTGGAAGCTATTTAATATTTGACTAATAAATGCAGAAGCTGATGGAGAACAATCAGTAAACGAATCAGCAAACAACTGGAAAGGATTCTTTAGCATCTCCTCATATACACAGTATTTCAATGTAGATACAGACATTGTCTTGAACAGAATCCTGAGCTCATTTTATCCAAGCAGCGGGGATTTTTTTAGCAAGATCGATGCCAATCCAGATTTGTAAGTTGCATTGTCAGTTGAATTGTTTGGTTTTACTGGTTGCCATGTTGATCATATTCATCATTCTGGATCAAGTAATAGACATGCTAAGGATTTAGAAAGTTGACTCATGTAAGAGTAGAGAACTATGACTGTGGTAATTGTGCATAGTTTCAAATGAAGGACGAGGTTGTAAAGTTAAATGCATATCTATTTACTCTTTAGTCCCGGCTAATACCCTGTTACCTAGAGAATTTTCAATGTGCTTGGTGATGATTGCTTCACCTTTGTATACATGACTCTCTGTGCTGCTGTGTTTGATGGATCTTTTCAAGAAAGTAAATAGATAAACCAATTGGATTTCACCATAAGAGTGAAGCCATGAACTGAACCTTGTTCCAGATGGATGACTTTCAGAATATTTAATGGGAGAACAGACAACAAAAAGGAGAATACTGATGCAAGTCATCTGAATATTCTTCTATGAGAATTATCAATAACTTTCAGAATCAACATATAAACGTTACTGGCATCTCCTCTTATTAGTTTTCAAATTATGTAATACATTCTTTTTCACACGTAGTATAATAAGTCCTGTACGTGTTGCAACTCTCTTCACATGTTCCTTAGCTTATTCTGCCCTGATTTTGTCTATCTCCTAAACCTTTTCCTGAATACTCAGGTATGGCCTCATCTGGATCTCCACCACGTTGATTTTTGTCATTGCCTCCCTTGGTAATTGTGCCACTTATCTGATGCACAAGAGAACTGATAGCACTACAGCTTGGAGTTTTGATGTCAGCTATGTCAATGTGGCTACATTTGCCATCTATGGTTATGCACTCCTTGTGCCTCTGGGATTTTATTTTTTGCTTCAGTACATGGGTTCAAATGCCAGCCTAGTACGCTTTTGGTGCTTGTGGGGATATTCCCTTTTCATTTTCATTCTCAGCTCTGTAAGTATTCATTTATCTGTTGTTTCTTTAATTTTCTTTATGATACTGATATAAAAGATTCCTTAATTCTGGTGATGGAATGAGGAAAAGAGAAGTGTTCTGCAGCTCTGAGGATAAAATGATGTTTGGGAGGCTTACTTAAGTTCAGTTGTCTCTTTATGTCTACAAAAATGTCCATGCTTTAATAACCAATGAACCTGCTAGTCATGAAACTAGGGGAATACCACATTATTTATGCTTATATTTTAGAATTTTGACAGTCAATTTGACTATCTCATGACCCGATGGATCCATCTATTAACAAGTGAACCTCTAGAAGTCAAATTGACTGAAAGTAGGCTTGATGGACCCATTTAGAGTGAGATCCAAGTTTTTACAGTTTAATGTTTCCAATAGATGCTCTATCTTGCCCATGCACTTGCCTTAGTTGTGTATATAAACTATAGGGTCAGTTCGGAAGCGCAGTTTTTTGCTAGTTTTTAGTAGACAAGTTTTTCTCCAACTTGTCTACACTGACCTCTAGAAACGCTACAAAGCTTTTAAAATACACACACCAAAACACCAAAAAACACACACCCTTCTCTCTTCTACTACCACCCTCCCACCTCAGCCCACTGCCACTGCTACTGGCGCTGCCACCTAGGCTGATGCTGCCTTCCCCCCCCCCCCTTTTTTTTCCTTCTTTATCTCTCTCCCTCTTTCCCCTCCTCCTCCTTTCCCCGCCACCCCTTCTCCCTCAATTCTAAATGGAGTACCATATCTCGATCTCTCAAATTGATTGGACACTTTTGAGTACCTATAGACCAGAACTACTTGATTTTTCTTCATACAATTTAGCAATATAACTCCTCCTAGAATTGAAGTGCATGCATTGATGTTTTGCTTGTTAGAATGAATACATGTTAAGTACTTGAGATTCTCCGAATTGCATATCTTCTGACGCAAACTTTTCTTTGATTTCCAGTTTTTGTTGATTATTCCAAATGAATTTCTTCGCTGGGTTGTGATACTACTGAGTGGTGCGGCATCAGCTGGCTTTGTTGCCTTGAATCTCAAATCTTACACACCAACAAATGATATGACCTTTGTGTCAGTAGCTGCATTTGGTCTGCAAATAGGTCTTGCAATCTTCCTCAAGATGTGGTTCTTCCCTTGAGTAAACTTTGACGTGGGCAGTCTCCGCTCAGTTTGCTGCTCACGGTTGTTTTAGTTGCTGTACTTGGGCAAGTAGTCCTCAGGGCGATGATATTGTCGTTTAGAGATGTTATATCTTCAGTTTGGCTGTAGTCTGGCCTGGAGAGGTGTTCGTTCAGTTCAGATTGTTTAACTGGGGTGGATGTGCCGTTGTGAGCGAGATTAACAAGCACCATTAGAGTTGGGCATTTTGCTCCGTGGTCAGTACATTGAACATGTAGGAGAGTTGTAGGTGGTGGATGTATTAGAAGAACCGGACTTTACTTACCTTTGTGTTTCTCCAACTTTTCTTGATTTGCCGCTAATATCCGTATATGTTCCTGTAAATGGACAATTCAAGTCACCTTGATCTACAAACTATTCGTGCTTTGGTCAAACTTCCTTCGAGGTGCACTTCAAGGAATATTTTGGTTCGGCGAAATAATTAAATTCCAATTGGAAAGGACGAGGCAATTCCCAGTTAGGTGTGCGGTTGGCTCAGATATCAAAGAATAGGCTGGAGAGACACATGAGGTGAGTTGGAGGAACGGAAGATGCCAAAAAAAAAAAAAAACCACATATGTGGTACATGTATTTCTTTTAGGTTGGCTCACTGGAGATGATCTGGAGTGTAAATGAGGTCATGAATTTGGGCATATTAAAGATGCGGTGGACAGAAGACGCAATCTTGTTATGTGGTGAAAAAATGAGCTTAAATGAGTTTTATAAGCTTCAAAAATGTGAAGACAAGTACGTGGACAGTGTATGGATAATGCTGATCACCTTGATCTACAAACCATTCGTTGGTCCAGCTTCCTTGAACCGCAAGTAAGAGTATAGTTGGGCCACCCGGAAAGGGCGAGGCCGAATTGGTCAAGATGCTATTTTGTGATGCGGTGAAAAAGAGGATGTTCCAAATCTTGGAAAGATCGTTTTCACAGATTCAATCATTGAGATTGTGTCACATCATTTGTTGAGATGACGTGACACAATTTTAATAATTGAATATTTAAAAATCAGATCTATCTGAAAAAATTGGAAGACAAGTATGTTTACAGTGGACATATTTTAGTAGTTGGTACCATTAACCTCCTCAAGAATTAGTTTGTTTAGATGGGTGATTATTTCGAAAATTGTTTTATTTTTGTAATAAAATCTCTTTGTATTTTATCATCACTTTTCTATCTTACATATATTACCTTACAAAAATAATATATTTTTTTTATTCACACACGGCCAGCATTTTTGCTTCGGAATACCAAATAGGTAAACAAATGTCAATTATTAAAACAAATCAGAAAGGGCAAAAATGCGGTCCCAAGCACCAATACAACTCGAAAAGCAAATGAAGAAAGAAATCTAAAACCGTTCATTCTTTCATCCTAATCGCTTCATGTACGTTACGAATTATCCTTTCAAATACGTATACTAGCAGTAGGTATGGGAGTATGACCCCACTCCCGAAGAAACCTCGCCAGTTTACTAGGACACGAAGAAGAAGAAGGATGAGGCGCGTCCTACAAGTACGGGGGGTGTCTATGTCTACTTCTTCTTGTTTGAGGCATCGCATGTGGGGTGTTTTCCACCTTTTCCCTGGCTGCTGAGCGCTGGAAACCCTCCTCCGATGAAACAAAGACACGTCTCCAAAGACGACATGCGAACTGCGGAAGAGCAATTCAGCCCCGGCATTTTGTAGTTGTCCTGACTCATGATATGAAGCTTCCTTCAACCACCACCACTCGCTAGTCGCTCCACAGTCCACCGTACTAGTGCCTGGTGCATGACTGCCCAGCCCGCCCCGTGTTTAAATGAGCAGTAATTTCACCACCGCAATCATCTGCATTCGGATCTCCTGCACCAACATGCCATGTCACTCACTTATATCCACGTGGCATTATAGGGTTGCTCCTGCTTTAAGAAAATTCCAGTCACACAACTTCACGAAAACCTCATGAATATTTCTCCTACTCCTATATCTGTCACCCCTCACATCCACTAAAAATCCCCGCCGTACTTGTTGACACTTGAGTCTGCTAACAAGCTGCCAAACCCAGCCGACCAAAACCCCCACCACACACCACGGCCCCACTCCACGAGCTTCCCCTATTTATGCGCTAACCCAAACCCGAAAACCCTTCACGCATCAGACTCAGACCTCCTCATTTTCGTTCGGTGGCCCCAGAAAAAAGAACAAAAGAATTGTTGCTGAAACTCGAAACCGCCGCTTTCTCTACTGCTTGCGAGAAAAATGGGCAGTAATGCGGATTTAACTCGAGCTTTTGTTAAAGACGTCAAACGCGTAATCGTAAAGGTACCATCCTTGTTCCATTTTTCATTTGCTGTTTTTCTTCAGTTTGCTCGCTGCACCCGCCATTGTTCAGCCCCGATTTCGTTTTCCAAAATTTTTATTCTTGATTTTGTGGATTTAAGCTGAAAATTGTGGCTCCTCAGGCGAATTGCAACTCTATTGAATTATAAATAGTTTCGTTCGATATGTTGATTCAAGTCAAGAATACGGTACTCTGGGATGAATAAATAGTCACCTTTTGGGTGCCGTAGTTCAATAGCATCCACATTATCCTCATTCCAGATGCTTTTTACCGGTGACTCGTGCACCTTTCACGATGCTACCAGGTTCAGTAAAATTGTTGATATTAAAGTTAAATACTGCAACTTGACCACTGAGAACAAATTTACGTCATGCTGACTTTATCTTCTTCAATTCCGTGTGCTCCTACTCCCCGCCCGTAGAAGCTTTAAGTTTTTTTTTTTTTTTTTTTTTTAAAGACTAACTGGAATATGAAAAAATGATGTAAACTTTCCTTGATTGAAGTATAAATTTTGGTCATGGATAATTGTTAATAACCAGGCATGTACATCAAACTGGATTCCTAACTCTTTCTCTTGACCTTTTTGTAGACTCAATTGGCAAAGCCTAATCAATGTCAATTTTGTTCCACTTTCAGAACATACTACGTGAACACTACTACTACATAAATAACAATGGCTAGCACAAACTTATTGGATACTACGATTTAATGCTATTGGCCATACATAATTGCTTGATGCAAGAATAGAATGTGAATGTTAATCCTGTTATGTCTTTTAGCCACGCTTCTTGATCTGCAAAATGTAACTTTTGTGTTTTACTTATTCTCTAATTTCTTACTTCATTTGGTTCTTTTATCTTTAAGAAAAGTTAAATTTGGAATCTACAATCATCACTTTGTTTGAAGTAGAGGGTTTTGACTATGTTTGCTGCTAATTGCTGATTATTGAAAGGTTGGAACTGCTATTGTCACTCAAGCAGATGGCAGGTTGGCACTAGGAAGATTGGGAGCTCTGTGTGAGCAGGTGACTTTCACCATTAGGAATTTTGTCAAAGTGTTCTTTGATAGTGGGTCTCTCTCAATGTTTTTTTGAATAATCATTCTGAATTCTTTACATTGCAATGGCAAAATGCAGATCCAAGAACTGAATTCTGAAGGATATGAGGTTATTCTGGTCACTTCAGGTGCAGTTGGTGCTGGTCGACAACGGTTAAGATATAGAAGATTAGTTAATAGCAGGTTTCGCCCCGTTTTGCTTCTGTTTTCTATCACCTTCTTCTTATATTTCTTTTTAGGCTGCTGCAAAGAATATTCTTGGATGAACTTAGTTAGTAGCAGATATTTGGTATGTGTAGACAGTTTTTCTAGATTTCATTATCTGAAGGGAAATAATTGGTAATGTTGCTGAAAGACACATGTCGGAGGGGATATTTAATCAATCTAGCAGTTGCAGCCTTCTTTAGCTGGAATTTGCAACACATAATGCCGAGATGTTCTTGAAATCCTAGTCTTCATGCTGTATTGTTTTCTGTCAAAGGCAGATCCGACCGATTTGAATTTGTGCAGCTTTGCTGATCTTCAAAAGCCACAACATGAGCTTGATGGGAAAGCTTGTGCAGCTGTTGGACAAAATAGTCTCATGGCTCTGTATGATTCATTGTTCAGTCAGGTGACTACCAAAACTTTTTCAACTTAAATGTCTTAACAGAATAACAATGCAAAACTCGTCGTTTATTAGCTAATTCATCTGTCAATGCATTTCTATGTTATCCTGCTGCACAGTTGGATGTGACATCAGCTCAGCTTCTAGTGACGGATAATGATTTTAGGGATCCAGATTTCAGAAAACAACTCAGTGAGACAGTAAAATCATTGTTGTCCCTGAAGGTTATACCTATATTGAATGAAAATGATGCTGTCAGTACCAGGAAAGCTCCTTATGAGGTAATCTTCTACATTTTGTGTATATAACGTTATGCATAATGGATCTGGCTATAGTATTTTAAGCTACTGATAAGGCAGATGTAGCAGATGTTTCACAATGTTACTATCTTTCATATATGCTGATGGGTACATAAGAAGGAAAGGGATTTTTAGACGCATTTTTCTAAATGCATGTATAATTGCAATATTCACTATTCATGGACGTCCCTTGCATTCTATACACATGATTTTGCACCTGCTTTTGATTTCTGCTAATCAATCATCCTTTTACTGTTGTTTCCACGCACACACACACACACACAGAGTCTTTACAAGACGATCTATTTTTATGTGTATTGTCCTAACTCATGAGCAATTTTGCACAGGACTCTTCTGGCATATTTTGGGATAATGACAGTTTAGCAGCTTTACTAGCTTTAGAGCTTAAAGCGGACCTTCTAGTTTTGTTGAGTGATGTTGAAGGTCTTTACAGTGGCCCTCCTAGTGATCCAAAGTCGAAGCTAATTCATACTTATGTAAAAGAGAGGCATGAGGGAGCTATTACCTTCGGAAACAAATCTAGGGTAGGACGAGGAGGCATGACTGCTAAAGTTAAAGCGGCTGTTTATGCAGCTTATGCTGGCATCCCTGTTGTGATTACCAGGTAAGATCTGATTAGAAGATATTCAAACAAATTTTGGATTCCGTGTCACTTTGCACTAACTCTAAGAATAATTTTGTACAGCAACACAAACATGTATGTACATTGGTTTCACAGAACTAGATTGATCTACTGTTGGCATTTAGTTTTGAGTCATTGAATGGATTAGTCTTCCTAGCTTTAGTTTAAAAATTAAGTCATCGTCAGTAAAAGCTGCATCCAGGATTAAATGTTCTTATTTTTCTCGTAGTTGTGGAACATGTTAAAAGTTTTGCTCAAATATAGGCCATTAAGAGATTAATGCAAGAAAGGATAATAGAATTAATGACCATTCTACTTTTATAGCTTGTGGTACTGGGTAGAATTATCCTGTAGTTTTTTTTTTTTGGTGCCATGGATTCACTGAGTTGTTCATATAGATGGTGTTTGCTGGAGTAGTTTCCTGCTCTGAGTCAGAGACTGGTATGCTATTAGGTAGGTAAGAATGTCAATGATCAAGATAGTCCAAGCTCTCTAAGGCACCTACAAGTTGCTTTGGCTTACACGTGAAATAGTCACACTCGTCTTTGTTCCTAAATTAATAAATTTTTTTTTTTTTTTGAGAATGCCTGGGAACAACTTGACTTTGTTCCTCAAAAGTCATTGAACACAAATGTCTCTTACTTATACAAATATGTTTTGCCTTGAAAGATCATACTTTCAGTAGTATTATGCATAATTCTACCTACTTAGGCTAGGCATTGGCATGCTAGTGAACTTCATTTACCTGATGACTCTCAATTTTCATGCTTTAATACTACCATTTCCATTTCTACTGTCATCACATTTTGGGGGGGGGGGGGGAAATGAAACTATATGAGTACTTTATCGCACAATCTGAAGCTTAAGATGACCAGAAGAGTATGTCTCTGGACTTTTGATTGAACCGTTAAGAACTTGTTGATGAACCTGATGTTAAAGAGGTGTATTTCCAAATTCCTTAAGAATTCAGAGGTAGTAATTACTTTCAGCATTGTAAAATTGAGATCATTTGACATGGAGAATTGGTATGATTACTTGGTATGATTAAGTGTTCCACTAAAGTCATGGAGAATTGATTGACAAGCAAATGCTACATGGATTTACTTTCCTTGATGATACTTAAAAGGAAGAAAAAGGTCCCTGGAGGAATCGTTTCAGGAGCATAGAAATAATATCCTTTCTTATATCATCTGGCTAGAGTTTTTCATGGAAGTTTATTACATCTAAAGCTTCTATTTGCCCAAAGAAATGTGCCTTTGATGGTTGAATGTCTATTCACAAGAGTGCTCAGCTGCTTCGACTTTTTGAAGAAACTTTAAACTTTCAAACAAGTAAGAGTCTTTTTTTAGGCATCTTAGGGCTGCAAACAAGTCCCATCAGACTGTGAAGCTCACAAGGCAGCTTGAGCATTGGCTTGACTTGATTTGATGTTGACTGAGCTTGAGCGGTTCTAATAAGCCCTTGAGCCAAGGTCGAGCACAAAAATGCTCAACTTGAAGTCTTATCTCCTTAATCTAACTTAAGAATAAGTACATTTAGTTATATTTTGCTATAAAATATTATTATGGTGAAATGTCTATTTTTATCCATTTCAACGTGTATTATACTTACTATTGACTTTTATTTGATCTCAATTAGGCTTGAACTTGAGCTTGAATCGAGCCTGAGAAAATTAAGTTTTGAGGCTGGCTAAATTAAGCAAGAACTCAACTGAACTTAGCTTGTTTGAGCGCTAGTTTTATTAAAGCTAATATTGTTCTGGCTTTGACTTAGTTCCAAAGCTATACTGGTTCGAAATCTAATGTGAGACTCAAGAGGAAAATGAGAATACATCTTGCATTCCTACAGAATAGTTTTGCTATTAATTCATTGTAGTAGTCAGATGGCCATGTTAGAAAAGCACAATTGCATGTTCTGAGCTGACTTGTATGCTTAAACAAGGATTTGGTTTTTTTGCCTGATGCTCTCTCTCTCTCTCTCTTGTGTGAAGTGGCTTTGCTGGTGATAATATCATTAGAGTTCTCAATGGAGAATCTATTGGCACACTCTTTCATCGAGATGCTAATCAGTGGGCTCCAGCTGGAGAAATTGGAGCTCATGAGATGGCAGTTGCAGCAAGGGAGTGTTCTAGACGGCTTCAGGTATTATCACTTACTGGCTACTTGGAAAGAATTTTTCTCGGAGAGCAGTAGAGCTTTCACTAATTGCAGTATACTTCTTTTGCAGGTTGTGTCTTCGAAAGACAGGAGTAAAATTTTGCTAGATATAGCTGATGCTTTGAAAGAAAATGAAAATCTGATCTTAGCTGAAAATGCTGCTGATGTAGCAGCTGCACAACAAGCTGGATATGAAAAATCTTTGATATCTCGATTGGCTTTAAAGCCTGGAAAGGTAAGAAACCACTCTACATGTGGCATCACTTCAGTTAATTATCTTTGTGAAGGATTGTCTTTTTTTCTAAAGCCCTAGCCTATGTTATATTATAGGTTTCTGGTCTTGCAAATTCTCTTCACATGCTTGCAAATATGGAAGAGCCTATTGGTCAGGTTCTAAAAAGAACAGAGGTATGTGGAGTGGGCATAAGGACTTAGTATGGAAATTTGCTTTCTATTAAATTAGATATACGATCAGGTATATGATGATATTAGATTCAATATAATTCAACTGGTTCTCTTCCCAAACACTTGAGCAACTTAAAGTAGTTTTTTGAAATATTTTTGAAATATTTCCCTATCACCTTTTTACCTTACATATATCAAATCGCTACAGTAATTTTTCTACAAAAAATTCAGAAAAATGCAATCCAAACGTTGCATTAATTTTTAGCATTTTGAACATATCAGAGTAGTATGTTACATGGGGAAGAGCAATTTGTAGTATAGATTATGCAATCTTTGATATCCTAAGGGCTATGTCTTTTCCAGCTTGCAGAGGGATTGATCTTGGAAAAGACAACATCTCCTTTAGGTGTTCTTTTGATTATTTTTGAGTCACGGCCAGAGGCACTTGTTCAGGTAAATGCAATGGGGAATTCATCAGTTTTTTCAAAAAGCTATAATGGGCAATTTTTTCTCATTTAATTGTATATATGAGTATGATTTTGTTTGATAGCTATAAAATGAATCTACTATTATTTGCACTGTGGCAAGGCAACATTTTACTTTATCATGAAGGCAGAACTTTTAATGGAAGGACGGTGGTTAATGAAATAGCACAAATACGAGGTGCTCTGGGCTTTGTGAAACTGTTTAGGGATAATTTGGTTTTCTGATTTATCCTTTTATGTTACTTTTGTTGTAATTGGAGTTGGCATGAAAGCAGTTAAATCTAATTGGAGTACCGATAGTGGTAGAAGAAAAGTGGACAAATGGATCGAAAATCAACTTGAAGAGGTTGTGGATACATTAGGAACGGAAGGATGGTACTGGGAAATATTTTCCTTATGATTCACTAGAATTTTGAAATATGGGGAAGAGGAAATTGAGCATAAAGCATTATTATGTAATCTAACCTCTTTTCACTGCTATGCTATTTGCGAACTTAACTTTGTGGAGGGATAAAATAGCAATTAAGATATCAAAATTTTCTCTCCGCTATTTCCTTGTCTATCCTGCCAAAAGAATGTAAGGCAAAGATGAATTCCTTCTAAAATGATTAGAAATTTCTGAATGGGCTTTGTTGGTCAAATAGTTTATTTTTAGACACAATTGTATGTGAAGCTTTAAAATTTTATTTAAACTGCTTCCTTTCTCTTAATCAGTAATTCTACAATTTATACTCTTACCTTTGGTTGAATTTATTGAGTTTAAATATCGTTCTCTCCTTGGTCCCTTTTTCAAGTTTCCTTACCACATGTAAGATTTTTAGTATGAAAGTACAATTTCATGAATGGTTGCAGAACTTAAATGCTTCATCTTTTCTGATATGCTGGTGATGCTATATGTTTGAGTTGTTACATTAAGTGTGCTGTATAAACTGATAAACTAGTGTCAACGAGAGTCACTGCAGAGTGAACGTGTATTACCAAGGTTTTCCAAATTTGGTTGTGAAATTTCTTTTAATTTGAGTTGTGGGATTTTAAAGGCACAACATTAAATTTGTCATTACTGATTTTTTAACATGAATCTTCTTTTAACTGAATTGTGGGGGTTCTAAACACATACTTCAAAGCAAAATTTGTGATTATTTGATATTAGTTTCATATGTTGTGCATTATTTCAAAATTGTCACTATTGTTCTATACAGAACACTTTATGTATGATTTGTTCTTTATATCTTTGACTATGACATTGGCTGGTGTCTTGAACTACTTATACATCTGTACCTATTTGAGTATAGATAGCTTCATTGGCAATTAGAAGTGGCAATGGGCTCCTGTTGAAAGGAGGAAAGGAGGCCAAACGATCAAATGCAATCTTACACAAGGTCTGCTACTCTGCTCAGAAATATTTCGTTATTTATGCCATATGTTGCTATTAACACACTTTTCAGAGCTTGTTACATTTCTCACTCTTTCAATTTTGTCTTTAGATTATTACTTCATCAATCCCAGAAAACATTGGCAAGAAACTTATTGGACTAGTGACTTCGAGAGAAGACATCCCTGAATTGCTCAAGGTGGCTTGATCAGAAAATTTGTAGTTTTAACTTCAAAAATTTTTTGGGGTTTAGAGTTTGGTTTTTTAAGCATCTAAGGATAATAACACTGTCTTCGTCCTGAAACATTTCTTGTCCAGCTTGATGATGTGATTGATCTTGTGATACCAAGAGGCAGCAATAAACTCGTTTCTCAAATCAAGGCTTCAACAAAAATTCCTGTTCTTGGTCATGCTGGTACATCTTACTTTTCGTTTCAAAATTGCAATGTACCATCCCCAGGTTTTCTGTCAATTACTTTGTAATCCTGGAGAGCTGCTTTATGTCAGATGGTATCTGCCATGTTTATGTTGACAAGTCAGCTGATAAGGATATGGCAAAGCAAATTGTTTTGGATGCTAAAACAGATTATCCTGCTGCCTGCAATGCAATGGTACTTTGTTTCTCAATTCTTTTGCCTGATAAGCTCATGTATGATAAGACACATTCAAAACCTCAGGATGGTCATGTGATTGTCTTATTTCTTTTCTTGCTCTGTTTAACTATTTGCAGGAAACGCTACTTGTTCACAAGGACTTGGTGCAGACTGGTTTAGTTAATGAGCTAATTGTGGAACTTCAAATCAAAGGTGACTTTTCATTGCAGAGCACTTTTTTTTTGTATCTCTTGGAATCTCATTCCCCAAAGCAAAAGCAGAATGTTGTCTTATCTTGTTTGATCTCTTTGGATTGGATAGGAATATGGTGGAGTTCGATGCCTTCCGAGAGTGATGTGGATTGCTTTTCAATAAATTATCATCTGAATTAAGCAATCTAAACATTTTACAACAATTTTTCTTTATCACTCTACCAAGATTGAAACTAGCCACTCTGTGGGCCTCTCTATGTAATTGATGTACTTTTTTTCAAGTTGATACTATTTCACACCATTCAGTGGCACAACTGCATGTGCCTTGTTAATTGTGCTGCTCAGTCCTGCTGTGTAATTTTGACATTTTATCTTCTCTCCTTGTATTCATCACTTTTATCTTGGTTTTTTTTTGGTTATCAAATTCACTAATATCCTGGACACGCTCTCAGTTCCAGTGAAAGATATTGCCTATCTTACTCAGATGCTGATATCATTCTTCTTTATCTTTAGTATCCTGCCTGTTATAATCAGTCCTGAATATGAGTCGTTTGTCATTTAGTAATTTTTGTTATGATGTCAATGATTTTAGAAAATTAGTTAACATTCAAAGGACCAGATTGCTGAATGATACCATTCACATAATACTAAAGCACCTTAAGATATTGATATGAACTCTAAACTGATCTTGTGTCTACATTTTTTATGGCATGGAGCTGAATGATAGCATCTGTTTCAGGTGTTACTCTGTATGGTGGACCAAGGGCAAGCTCCTTGTTAAATATTCCAGAGGCACGTTCATTTCATCATGAATATAGTTCACTTGCTTGCACTGTTGAAATTGTGGATGATGTGCATGCTGCAATTGATCATATACATCGACATGGAAGGCATGTGAGCTTAATTGTCTCAGTATTGTCTATGCTTTTGCCTAGTGTGTTAGACAAGAGAAAGCACTAGAGTCTCACTTTCATGTAATGATCCTTCTTTTGATTTTCTGTCCCTTATCATTTGCAGTGCACATACAGATAGCATCGTAACTGATGATCACGATGTTGCAGAACTGTTTTTACATCAACTTGACAGGTACCTGTTACTGTTCATTGCCCTTCTGTCTTGTACCATTCTATACTTCATTGTCTATACTTTGCATCTACCACATTTTGTGTTGTGGAAGCCCCAGAAGTTTACCGGGTCTTCCATATGCTTGATTAAATGTAAATAGCAGATTCTCATAGATTGGGTCAAATTCAATGGACTTTACTAACTAGTAACTTGCCTCCCAGTGCTGCTGTATTCCACAATGCAAGCACAAGATTCAGTGATGGCTACCGATTTGGGCTAGGTGCTGAGGTAAATAATTAACCATACTCTCAGAGTGTCAGTTGGCATAAAGCAGTCTCTGATTTTTGTACTCGGTGGCTGAACAGGTTGGGATCAGTACCAGTAGAATCCATGCTCGTGGTCCTGTAGGAGTTGAAGGCTTATTAACGACAAGATGGTACGTCCTTCACTGATTTTTGCTTGTGCTGGCATTCCAATTCATCACGACATGTGTGCACTGCATTTATCTGTTTCCTGCAAATTCATGTTAAGGAAGAATGTAATCTGTTTAGAAAGTTTTCATATTTCGCAGCACATGATCATGATACGGTAAGAAGTTGCTTTTAAGTTGGATTTTCTGGCTTTTTCATCAGTTGCTTTTAAGTTAGATACTCGCATTTACATCAAAACAGAGAATCAGCAAAAGAATAAGGTCCTTTAGCATCCATGACTGAGATAGCTGTATAGTTTTCTAAATGCTTGCAATCTTAAAGAGTTTCCTCTGATGGATATTGAAATAATTGGTCGGCCCCAACCAACAGAAATATTTAGAAAGCAGGTCCACTTATGGCTACTTCTAACCATGGTTGGAATATAAAACAACGTAGGGATCCATGTTTAAAGATACTATTATTTAAATGTGGTCAAACAAGAAATGAATTTGGTAATAATTACATGTACGATGGTCAATTCAGCTCCATAAGAATAATGCATCATTCCTTTAATCCTCAAGGCAACAAGTTGACCACTTCCAGTAAATTTCTCAAGTCAGGGCAACGGAAGAGATGATATGCCTACTGCTACTGTACATTTTCCATTCTTACTATTTGTTCTTGGCCAAGAAAAATAAATATTTGTTTAATGCTACTCGATGTTATGGCTGTATAAATCTAGAAGCTCTTTGATGAGACTCGCAGCAGCGCTATGCATTGAGCTTGTCCATTTGACGTTATAGTCATCTAGATTCTAGTTCTTTTCTCAATTCATCAAAATGTTTTATGCAAATGTCTGCAGATTTTATGATAGTGGAGTTTGCAAATTGCAAAAAGTTGGATATAGCTTCTGGCAGTCGTGTGTTAAGTATTATGTGACTAGGAGTCAAAGCAGATTATTATATTCCTGTGAATTCTGTGACACGTAAATGCAAATGTATTTCCCCTTGGTTTCATGTTGCAGGGGTAAACCATGTTTTATGCCATGATATTTTTCATGCAGGGTTGCAAGAGGAAATGGCCAAGTAGTGAATGGCGACGTAGGAATTGTTTACACGCACAAGGATCTTACAGTTTGACCTTATGAAGGAGAGACTAGATTTCCCCGAGCAAGCACGAATATGATGGTTCCTTTCCGAGACGAATGATAAGCAGCAGCCGGGGGTTTATGATTTAGTTCCTGATTATTAAGTGTTGTAGTATGTTGTACTGTAACCTGTTGAATGAATAAACTGTCAAATGATCTGTTGTTTTTTAGCGGTAATAAAATCAATGCCTTCTCCACTAAAAATTTTTAGGAGATATATAAGTTTGCCTGTGTGTTGAAACATTATTCCAGGTTTTGGCTTTTATGTGTGGCTCCATGGATGCAAGCATGCCTAAAGCTTTGTAAACCGGCCTCAACATAATCCTGCTCGAGAACCCTCATTGACTAAAACTCGTGCAACTGGAAAATCGTTTCCCGAGGAATACGAGCAGGTAATCCGACGGAATTCCGTCATAATGCAATTTCTTAACTCAACCTGTGAATGTTCATCTGACAAGTGGAGCGGGCATGCTGACAGTAGTGTGTATTTACATGCTAGCAAAATAAAGTTGCAACGTCAATTACTCTGATGGAACTTCCTCCTACCAACTCCTAAAGAAAAGGCGTATCTGAGTATTTTCAAGAACACAGCACATATTAAAACTCCACCACCATACAAAATCCAATTACTAGAAAAGCTCCATATTTTCTGACAGAAAAGAATTCCAACCAGTATTCAGAGATCTAATTCAATGCTCTACTGTGACCCGGGTACAAAAGAAATTCTTCCAGACGTTTAACAATTCCAAAATCCTCCCAGACGATTTCAATACCAGGACGTATGCTTTTAACGCCAATGAGAAGTCGCATTTAAATATGTGTGTATGGAAATAACTAACATAGCCACCTAGTTGCTCTAAGTTTTCGCCTAGTTCATGCTTCAACAAACTTCTTGAGATTCTTGAGCCACATCACGTATTCCTTGCTATCTTTGTTGATCATGTACTCATGCAAGAAGTTTGTTGTGCTGGGTTTGACTCCCCTAATCTCCAGATACTTGTGGAAAGCCTTCTGCAGATTCTCATCCAACTCCCTGAACGGTAAGAACAGTAAGAGCCGGTGAAGATAAAGCATGGGCCAAATAAAGAAAAAAAAGGAAAATACTTTAGCTGGTAGGTTAACCATCTGTGGCAATACTCACGTGAATTCAGGTCCTTCATATGCAATTTCATCCTCTGAAGCATCTGGATCCTTTACTGACAAGCTATCAATTACAATATCATCTGGATAAGCGGTGCAACCAAACTCCAGACATGGTCCATGGCTCTTGGAAACTCTGACTACCAAAGGAAGCTGAGACTGTGCTGCCTTCTCATCACCAGCATCACCATCATCATCATCATTTTCCTCGTAATTCCCAGTGACAGTGCTAGGCATCTCGACTTCTACAACGATGGTTTCACCTTGATACTCCCTTGTTAGAGTTACAGTCTGCAGTCCAGGATTATCTTCAAGTTTGAACGGAAAGTTAGATGGAAGCTCCTCAACCTACAAAGACAATGACAGCAATAGAGTTAAATTTACAAATCAACTATTACTACTAAACTGCGACAAATAACCAACACAATGTCCATAGGCTCCTTTATCCAAAATCCCCAAACATTCGAAAAGTTTGATGTCATAGTAAGATATCAATGACTAGCTACCACATTACGCTAAAGCGAGACATACTAGCCATTTACAAGACACAAATAAATCCTTAGGTGCTTTTTGTCTATATTTGCAGGTGCTTTTTGCCTGCATTTCCAGGTACATAAAATTACCAAGCCCAGCTGCAGAGGCTCACTACCCTGAATATTTTGCCCATATTGCTTCAAAAGAAACCACCCGTTTTCACTTTAATTCATTACCCTGTGGAAAAATCTTACAATCACAAACTCAAGTTAAACTCTCTTATTCCACTAATTTCCAACTCGCGGAGGCTTATGAATAAGTCCAATTAAATTTGATTTAGTAAAAAGTGGCCTTCATGAATTAACCCAAAAAAATTAAAGAGACAAGTAGGATTCCAAAATTTAATTTCATTCCCCACCTATAGCCGTAACTTGTACACAATTTCCCATAAAGCAAAAAAAAAAATTAACAAACGGGAGGCAGAGACGGAGAAAAACCGAAAGACCTTGTCGATATTTTCATCAGCATCCACGGCACACTGAATCTCGTCCTGAATAACTTTGAGGAGTGACTCATCTGAAGCCGGCCGAGTTGAGAAATGATGGAAGGTCGACGGCAATGAGCTTTTAAAGACGGAGTGTGACAGATCGAAGCGGCGGTTGACGGCGGAGAAGAGAGCAGAGCCGCGGTGGGCGTACCGTGGGGTGGTTGCTTGGAAGACTCGGGAGGCGAAAGGTACAGCTCGCGAAGCAACCCTTCTAAGAGTGTTAGTCAGAGCCATTTGAGCTTAAGAAGAAGAGGTGGTGGGAACTTGGAAGGAGTGGGGGAAACTGGGAAGAAGTGAAAATGAGGGATGGGGTACTGATTCTTCTTGTTTAGGGTTTAAGGAGGGCTTCTGTGGTTTTTGCATCTATTTATATATGAAGGTTCAGGCCCTCTTCTTGGGTTCTTCCCCCTTCTCTGCTTTTTCTTTTTCTTTTTTTTTTTTATTTTGAAAGATAGAACTGGCTTTTTTTTTACCCCTTTTTCTTGGGCTAGGGTAAACTAGCAGAAGTTTTGTTCAATTGAAATTTTGAGTCACATTTTATTCATTTAGAAGCTTATATGTGATATAAATATAAACACATGATTGTGATTGAGATTTGTTGAAACAGCTAGTTCACGATTGATTTCACAATTATCATATACATTGTATGTTTTGGTTGCATTAGGGTGTCAAAGTTTCAGTAAATTTCAAATAGTTTCCCTGGCCGTAGATATAATTAGAGTAAATTTTAGATACACTGACAGTGTATACATTATCATGATTAGATGTACAACATATATGCAATCTTAGATACATTGACAGTGTATATATTATCATGATTAGATGTACAACATATATGCAAAATTTTGTTTTTAAATTCAAATTCAGATTATGTGTCATACATTCAATGATGAAAGTGTATACATTGTCAAGATTAATACATTTAAAGTAAGGATTATTATCACTTTACCCCCTTAACGTTTGATACTACTATTAATTTTTTTCTTAACGTTATCTTTTAGTCACTTTACCCCCAAGACTAATGGTCAAATTTAACGGAGTTTGTTAATTAAAGTAAAAAGACATGTTTAACCCTTAAAATTATTATCACTTTACCCCCATAAAATATAGTCTCATTATTAATTTACCCCATAGAGTTATTTTTTTAGGCAATTTATCCTACTATTAAACCAACTTAGCAAAAAATAATATAAAATTTAAACAAAACCGATGTTTAAATACCTGATGTTTAACAAAAAATATCCAATTTTTTTCTTGAATTTACCCCATAGGGTATATTTGTCCAAAATTTCTTAACATATTGAATTGAACTATTTATGAGGGTAAAGTAACTAAAAGATAACGTTATGGGGTAAACTGATAGTAGTGATATAGTTTAAGGGGGTAAAGTGATAATAACCCTTAAAGTAAATATTAGATACACTGACAATGTGTATATTGTCACGCTTAGATGTATAATACATATGCAATATTTGGTTTTCAAATTCAAATTCAAATTATGTGTCATACATCAAATGGTGAAAGTGTATATACTGTCAGTATATAGAAAATTAATTCATCTAATTAACTTTTCTCTTTTTTACAGGTCTTGCAGTTAAATTAGCCTTTATGGCGGATGCAGGATCGGTCTAGTGAGCTCTGCGAGAAGTTTATGAATATAGATTTTCGAGATAAACTTAAAAAACTAAGTTAAAAAAAATAAGAAAAAGTATACAAATGTCATTTGAGTTTCTAAAATATTAATTTTATGTCTCTAATAAATTCAAATTAGCAATATCTGATCTCTATTTCAGTTTTCAACTGTTTTTTAGTTTGAAATCATCATGTGATTAAGATGTAGGTCTTTTTTATATACAAAAAAGTCAGGTCTTACTTTTTAAGTGATAAGTCAAGTCCTACTTTTTCAAGGACAAAAATAAATACGAATTAGGTCATTTGTTTAACTGTAAATGGGATCTAATCTTTTCTTACCTTAAAAATGACTATGCATGGGTCACCTGATAGATTTAAGATAAAAAAAAATAGTTGAAAACCTAAGTTGAGATTAAATTTTATTTACTTGATTTTGTAATGGACTTACTATTTTAAAAATGAAAGATAAAAAAATTTATTTGACCAAATGTGAGAAATAATTTGAAATTTTTTTTAAAAAAAATAAGAAGAGTATTTCTTAGGGGAAGCTGCTCTTGCTGTGGAAAATGAAAATCCCCTGAAATCACCAAGGTAACGAAAAAAAGATTACTTGGAAATGGAGTACACTCTTAAGGCAAACAAAATGACAGCTTCATTCTTCCCAAAGATCCCATCCGAAAATGAACCTTATTTTTGCATGGTTAGAAAAGAACCAGCATCATGGTTTACACTTGTTGAAGCTCAATTAAGAAATACTGCTAATAAGCAACAAAGCTTTGACCTTTTCATTGGATTTTTTTCAACAAGTCGAAATTACACAAGAACAGTTAAATTAGAAACACTCAAAGATAATCGAAATCCTGGTGCAAAGCACAATCTAAGGTGGAGTTCACAAACCAACATCATCCAGCCAATTGGTAACTAGAGGTGCGGCCGAAAACCTTAAATCCAATGTAACTACCTCACAATATTTCGATGTGGGATGGATGACCAATCCCCCCCCCGGAGCACAACCTCACCAAATATTTTTATTTTTTCAACAAGTCGAAATTACACAAGAACAGTTAGATTAGAAACACTCAGAGATAATCGAAATTCTGGTGCAAAACACAATGTAAGGTGAATTCCACAAACCAATACCATCCAATCAATTGGTAACTGAAAGTACGGTCGAGAACCTTAAATCCAGGGTAACTACCCCACAATCTTTCGATGTGGGATGGTTGACCTTTTCATTGGATGCATCATTCATTTTCCATATTCGTAGGCCATGAACATTCATTCGGATCTCTTTTTCATGGGACAGATTTTGGACAGCCTCTAATTCTATGGCTCTCTCGCTCGAGTTGATTAATCCGAGCAGATAGCAAAACCCCTATTAACGCATGGGAAAATCGCCCAAAACGTTCTTCACATTTTGTAAAATGACTTTTTTCGTCCCTCACTTTTAAAAGTGTAATTTTATGTCTCTTACATATTTCATCGGTCAAATTTAGTTCCTAACTAGGTTTTCGATCATTTTTTGGTCGGAATCCATCACGTGCAAGGCACGTGATAATTTTTTAAGGGTAAATTTGTCAAATTATATTTTACATAATCTGATCTATAGTTCTCCTCATTTTATAAAACAAATTTTTTTGTCCCTCACATTTTATAAAATAATTTTTTCATCCCTCACATTTCACAAAATGAATTTCCATCCCTCACTAATTATGTATGTGAGGGAAACCCAAAAAAAAATGTGTGTGAATACATTTTGTTTAAACACATGTATATGTCTATTTGATTTTACTTAATAATACAAATAGCATAAATATATGTATGTGTCTATTTGATTTCACTTAACAATATGAATATCATATATTATACGTGATCATTTGATTTTATTCGGTATTAACTAGTAAATAATCTTGCATTCATTGTCAAGTTGGCCAATAAAGCTATTTTCGGTCAAAATACAATAAGAATATGCAAATTAAGATTCTATTGGTAAATATTAGTCATAATCATATAAAAAGAGAAGATAACCCACAAGTTGGGCCCAATTACATACATGTGTTTATGCTATTATTATTAAGTAAAATCAAATAGACATATACATGTGTTTAAAAAAATGTATTCATACACATAATTAGTGAGAAATGAAAAATTTATTTTTTGAAATGTGAGGGATGGAGAAATTCGTTTTGTGAAATGTGAGGGATGAAAAAAATCATTTTATAAAATGTGAGGGACGAAAAAATTTATTTTATAAAATGTGGAGGACTATAGATCAGATTATGTAAAATATAATTTGATAAATTTACCCTTCAAAAATGATCACGTGCCTTGCACATGACGGATTTCGGTCAAAAAATGATCGAAAACTCAGTTAGGGACTAAATTTGTCCGATGTGCATATGTAAGAGATATAAAATTACACTTTTAAAAGTGCGGGACGAAAAAAGTTATTTTACAAAATGTAAGGGACGTTTTGGACGATTTTCCCTTAACGCATTACTCCTAATTTATGCTAATTTCCAACATTTCAAGTAACTGACCAAGTAACTAATAAAATACAATACTTGTTTCATAAAATAAAAAAAAAAAAGATACTGCATGTATGGCAGTAAGATGATAGATTTCTCGCTTACCCCATGAGGATGGTCATCCCGACTCGGTTATAGCCAAGCCGATATTTTTGTTCGTGAGCCCAGGATTAAGTGTATCGTTCACCTCGGCTACATTGTACTACCTCAGGTACCACGTATTCCTGAAAGATCGAAGTGAATTGGGCTTCTGCTAGCGCAGAGGGAAGCGAAGAGGCACCCCACAACCGAGATGGTGTCCCAGGATTTGACAACTCAGACCAGTGGATGTGACTCCTGACACCCTGACCACTGTTCTGACACACTGCCCACTGCCCAATGGTCTAGTCAAGTGGATATGTTGTCTAAATCAAATGTCTAGGGACCTGGATCTTTCCCTCCAAATTGTCCCCTGTAAATAGGGGAATCCTCCTCTGAGAAAAAGGGGATGGATCCTTGGTAAAAGAAAGTAGCCTACTCTCTCTAGATTTATTTTCACATTATTCTGAACTAACTTAGTCTTTGGAGGTGAACCGGGGAATTAAGCCACGTATTTAACAATCTAAGCAGGTGATCCTTGATCAGCTATTCCATCAATTCGGCATACGTTCCTGGCATTTGGAGCAGCTCGTCCAGTCAAAAATCACCTCTTCACCCCACTCCCAAAAAAAAAAAGATTCCATCAATTCGGCACACGTTCCTGGCATTTGGAGCAGCTCGTCTAGTCAAAAATCACCTCTTCACTCTGCTCCCAAAAAAAAAAAAAAAAATGACATCCAGTTTGCATTTGGCTCGATTTCGGCTGAATCGAAAGTTGTTTAGATTGGCTTCTTAAGTATACATACCAGAGTGCAAAAATTTACTTTTCTTTCTAACTTGCAAGGTCAAATATGTTAATTGTAACGTAATTAATGGGATAGATATTAATGGTATTTGACAATTAATGGGATAGACATTAAGCACACAGAATTGACTTCTTTAGTTTATCAGGCAGCATGCCAATTGTAACGTAATAATAAGAAAATAGAGAGCAGACACTGAAATTGAAGTTATGAAATTACTTTGGAAATTTTCAGAACTTTTAATAAGGTCAAATATGTTAAAATTAAAACGCAAAGAGCGAAATGAGAATTAGTCCAAATCATGTTACATTTAAATTTTGTTGGTTCAATTTTTTCACCTTTATTTGTTCACCATTTTATTTTTTTCAATAATATCAGCACCGTGCGTAGCACGGGTATTCACACTAGTACACTAGTATTCAGTCAGACCATCAGATCCTTGATATATCCGAAAAAATCCAAATAGAGCACAGTTAATGACTTATCATCAGCTAATTTCGTCAAAAAAGTTAAAAGATAAAACAAAAAAGAGCTGCTCCTTTGCATCTACGTAGTTACTGGTAGTTACTGATAGATGATTTGGAAAGTAAAAGAGGCAACCGCTCCATCAAAATGCTGAGGCCCCCAGCTCCCGACATTTACTAGTTTACTCTTTTCAACCTTTTAATACTAATTTATTCTTCATCATCAATAGATAAAGCACAATTAAATAAAACCCATTCTACTAAATCCATGTCCCATTTCTTCAGCAGTTTGACAGATCATTAGGGTTGTTTTTTTTTCCATTTTCATTTTTCCTTCTGAGCAACATTTCATGCCTCAGCCCATGGGAATGTTCTGCAAATTTTAAAGCAATTTCCTTTTGTTATCTGCCTTGGGAATCCAACCATTTTGTTTTAAAGATCCAATCTTTCAGATAATAAACTGTTCGTCCTCTGCATATTATTGGAGAAGGATTGAGAAAGAAGGGTAGAGGAGGGATGAAGGATTTGTTTGGGAGCCCAGGAAAGGTGAGTGGGCTGTTGTTGAGGATGGGACAGTGTTTTTTTGCTGCTGCTTCTCTTGGGGTTATGGCCTCTGCTTCTGGTTTTTCAACTGCAACTGCCTTCTGGTATATATAACCAATTCAATTTTGTCTGTTAGGAAGGGTTCATTACTTTTTTGTTAGGAAGAGTTCCTTCGTTTGGCTTCAAAGCATGTAAAGGCGTTCTGTTTTGATCCGTATTTAGGCAAAATAGACTGACTAGATATCGCGCTTTGTTTTATGCAAGTATGCTTTAATTGTTGCTCAGAAAAGGATGGGTTTGGTTTGTCAAGGGATTCCATCTATACTTTGAGGGCGTTTGCAGTGTTGAAATTGAGATTGAAGCTAAGTCCTATAATTGCTTGAATAGATGGTGAATCTTTCAATACTTAAAAACAAGTTGTTTACAGGAAATGAGGAGAAGCTTAGCCACATTTTGAGTATGGTCAATCGTCAAAATGGAGCCAACAATCTTCAGATATATATTTTCTTGCTTTCTGGATTTGCCTAAAACTTCTGGGACCGACGAGGTGGTTGTGGAGGAATTATGAGGATGTGGATGGATTGGCATTGTAAATTTTTTGCACGTGCCTGTGCTGATAGATCAATTTGTTTTCCTACAGTACCATATAAAACCACTTTTGGTTATTCTATTTAACTAGTATATGTTTCTTTGATGCTAGAAATGAGTAAACTTTATGATGCTGAGCATTTAATTGATAGCATAGCAATTGTATTGACTATGTTGAGGTATTTGTGTGAATTTCAATTGCCGAGAAAAAGCTTTTACCAAGGCTGGAGTACTATGTTGAGTCATGCACAGTGAACTAGAGTTGCATTATATGGACTGGAGATCATTATGTTGGGTTTTTACTCAAATTCTTTGATTAGGTCAAAATTTTTGTCATAGCAATTGAGTATACACAGGCATGGATATATCTGCTACGTCAAGTTTCAAGTGCTTAGCTGCAATTCTCATTCCATATCCAGAGTTTGAATGCAACTTGTAGTTATTTTTTATCAACAACATTGATTCTAGAGAAGGAACATAGATTAAAATGCATGTTAAAATTCTTACGGATACTGGATTGAGAATCAAGTAGGCTGTTGCTTGGAAGGTTTTGCAAAATGGCTCAAGCCTTTTTCTTTCTCTTGGACATCGTTTTTGAATAATATGTTTTTCCAGCTTTAGCTTATTCTTCTTCAGAATGCCTTTAAATGTCCGTTGCAGTTACTCAGTGACAATGCATTTGTTCTTGAATTGAATATCTGTGGACATAGACTAATTGTGGGCATAAACAAATCATTTTGCCATTCTGCAGCATGCTCTAATATTGATATTCTAAATGGCACCAAACTTTTAATCGCAAGGTTTTGTTCATGCTCTAATTGCTCACCCTTGAATCAGCTACTTGATAGCATCTATGGGGCTTCAGCTTTTGTGGAGTTTTGGACTTGCCTGCTTTGATGTTCATGCCTTGAGGTTAAAGAGAGACTTGCATAATCACATATTCGTCAGCTTGTTTGTTGTTGGCGATTGGGTAATTATCTAATTTCTCCTCCTAATAATGATCATCTTGATTCAATACCAAGCTTTCAAAGCAGTTTCTGAAATATGCTCCAATAACGAATATTAACTCATTGTTATACTCTGGCTGCTACTTGCATCTGACAATCAATGAAAGCAGCAACTTTAGTTGACGCAATTCCTTTGGAAGATTAGCAAAAATCATGTTTTGGTTGTTTTAAAACTGTTCAGCATTTTGAAATTCGTATACATATTTTTTAACTGTATTATACAGCATCAACTGTTAATGGACTGTTACAATGAGAGATTGAAACTTTTCAGTTTGAGAGACCAGAAATACAGTTTTACAAGAGTAAAAAGAACTCATGAGATCAGCAGGCACTTGGTCCAGCATTTGTATATAAAATTTATTCAGGATTCAGTAGAATGCAATACTCTTGTTTACTTAATTATTACTGCACACATTCTTTTGCTTGGTATACATAATACTTCTGGCGGTACCTGTAACAAATTTCAACCTGTAGGCACTAGGTTGGAGCTTTTAGTATCAGAATCTGAGAGCTCCGTTTGGTCATACAAGGACATCTGAGGTTAAAGACTTCATATATAAGCTCTAAGGCAGTTGTAAGTTGGATTTTTATGTCAAATTAGTATTATGTCATCACTGGAGTGCACAACGGTACTACTGCAAATAATAAATTCTTCACTAGCTTGATGGATATGAGTACCAATCTTGAGCTAAGGCTTCTGTCTTTTACATAAAAGAAATTGCTGCCTACAGTTCACTGATGATTCTAGAGTACTTACAATGTGGGATTCTCATGAACATAGCTAGTTGCTAGATTTCTTAGTTCAGAATGTTTCTTCTAATCAATTCCATCACCAATTCTTCCTTGAACCAATTGTGACAAAAGCTTGGTTAAATGAAAATATTGAGATATTTTAGCCAATATGCTGCTTTGTAGTTCTCTTGAAATGTCAGATCTTTCATGTTTGTATAAGAAACTGTACACAAACCTCTTAAAACAAGCAGTCATCAATGCTATCTTGAATCGATCTACGTTGCCCCCAAAAGTAACGGCTGTTTCTTTGTAATTGTGATGAGTTTATTGTTTTTAGGACGCAGATGTTCTGTACTTTCTTTCACTTCTGAGGTTTTGTCAAACTTCTAGTGTAACATCTGATTCGTAATGCAGGTTACTGCAACTCTGTCACTTGCAGCTTCATGCTCATCAGCAGGCGTAATTGTTCTTCTTATCAAAGACACAACTATTTGCAGAACCGAGACCAAACTATCCTGTGATATGTTTCAGATATCTGTAGGATTGGCTTTTGTTTCATGGTTTCTCCTTGCAATATCCTCCTACGTCATGTTTTTGCTTGCTGCTTCAGCTTGACTCCTTTGTCACTCTTTGCCACAGCCACATGCCAGCGCAATTTTTCTGCTTGTAAATATAATTTTGACACAGCTTATAGAAAATAGCTCATCTCTTTTTCTCTGTCAATGGCTTGCTTCTTGATTCTTGTTTGGAGCTTGATGGTCCTTCGCTTTGGAATCTGGGTCCCTCCATTTCTCCATCGAGTGGGTGGAAACAGGGGGTTTGACTTATTGAATAAATCTGGATGAGCTAGAAATATGATCAAGTTGATCGGGTTCTTTCCCACAGCAGCGCTGTTTCTCCCCGAATTTTAAGTGGATTCAGCATGTACTTGTTTTTGCAGTTCACACAGAGGCAATGCATATTTGTAGACGATAATGCTTCTTCGTTAGTTTAGTACATGTATGAAGGGCCGTGCCGGACCCAGAATTGTTAAATAGCTGTAAATCTTTGAATCCTGGCAACGAGGACCAAATTCCTGTTTCCTGAACTGTGCCCATCTCCTGAACTAGATACCCCGAGATCTTAATTCCAATTCGGAGGTCATCTGTGTAGTGTGCGGAGTTGGCAGTTGCTTTTTGAAGCTTAGCTTCACTAATGTGGCAGTCATCGTTAACCTTCAATCATCAATTAAGGGCTAAACGCCAACTAATTAATCACATAAATGTGCTGTTTTTTTTTATCAAGCAATGTATTTTGTGCTGATTTTATAGAAGAGATGTAAACTGCTGCGTGACTTGAGGCGAAAATGATGCCTAGCATTCACATTTCAATAATTCTCTACACGAACAAACAAGCATGCCCCTCTTAAGATGTCTGCTATAATGGTTGATGGAGTGAATGTGACTTCCATTCTTCAGGCACACCCTCGCTGTCAAACAAACATTCCAGTTGCTCTTCCACCCCACATACTTACTACTGAATTCAACGGCAATTGTGGATGTATGGAGTGAAATCAGACCAGAAATCATGAATATCAAGCTCTATATCAATTTTAGGATTCAATTTGCCTAATCACAGTTAGTGTCAACGTAGGAACTCGGAAGCATGAGAAGAGAGAGTAAAAGAAGCAATAGCCCATTTACAGGTCATGATGTAGATGGTATCAAAGAAATCAGAGCTCCAGCTGCAGATGTTGGTACTATTTTTTTTTTATCACAACGATAGAATTCAAATAAGCTAATCTAGTCTAATCTAGGGAGAGGGGGGGATTCGATGGAGTCTATGTGAGTAGAGACTCCATCAAAGATAGCCAATTAAAACCGCCACATACAGTGACAATTACCACATATAGTGGCAGATGTTGGTACTAAAAGGTGTAGAATTGAGAGTAATATGGTCCCCGCACTACAAAAGCCACTAACATTATTCTTGTGTTATTCAGTGTTTTATATTTTTAAACAAGAATTAACTAATGCATACCCACCCGAATGATTCATAAAATACCCCATTTCTCATCCCCCTCTTTATTGGCCGAAAGTGGGGCAGGAACGGTTCATGGCTAAAATTTGGCTTAAAAAAATTATACGGTCCAGATCTCATTTTATACCTCATTTTTAACAACATGTGTGAGATCCACAAAATTTTATTCTAAAATTATACGTTATTGAAAGTAAGTTACACCATGTACGAACAGAGCTATGCCTTCAGAAACTGTTGCCGTCCTGCCCCTGGTCCTTATAGGCCTGGCCATCCTTGAAAGGGATGGGGACATAAAGTTGAGGAGTCAATATCAAGTTCCGATAAGAATCCTAAAGTGTCCTTGCTGAATCTGCTTTATCCATATCTCATGTCAAGACCACCGACAAAATCGGTAAGTGAATGAAATCATGAAAACAGAAGGGTTCATGCATTGCCCTTCTAATTATCAACAAGCAGATGGACATTATTTAGTCCAGCAGGCTAAATATTGATAGTAATGCTCGGAAATGCAGCTCCTGCGGATTACTACATGCATTGCCCTTTTACAAAGTGCATATACCTGTTAGAGCAGGAAACAGAAAATATTCCCTGCCTTAACTCCTGGATGACAAACTACGGTACACACAATGCTAGCATCTTATTGAAAGTTTAACGGGAAGCTAAAATTACATTTCGTTCTTCAACAACCAATAATTTATTTCTATATACAGAAAATATTACATATTTCACACCAGTGACCTATACTTGTATCCTTTCACAACAGACATCAACCTTGCACCAAATTGCTCAAGTCACTCAAACTTGCTCAGGCTAAATTTTACATTTGAAGAGGAGCCAAAAAAAAGGGGGGGAAAGAACACACATAAATATGAGAAATATGAAGTCTCTATCACCTAGAGCTAGCAACAAAGTTTCACATAACAATCTCTGGCTTCAAGATGCTTGATTTAATCTCCTTGTGGGGCAAAACTACACCCCCGTTGCTGTAGATTTCATCACAAACATGAACATCTTCTCCCAAAATGGTCATGTTCTCCACACGAGCCCACTGCCCAACTGTCGAGTGCCAGCCAATGATACTGCTTGAGATGCAGGCATGTTTCTTGATGCGAACTCCACGCATTACCGTGCAGCGTGAGAGTCTAACACCTGCCTCAACCACACATCCAGGGCCAATTGCAACATCGGGTCCAATCAAGCAACCCTCTCCTATTTTGGCACTCTCATGCACAAGAACATTTCCAACAATATGAGTTCCAGAAGCCAATTTTGAGGCATCTTTCTTCCTCAAGGAATCCAGATACAACCGCAAGCCAGTGATGTAATCCCTCGGCTGTCCAATGTCCATCCAGAACCCAGGCAAAACCATAGCATAAAGCATTTTCTCTGCTGCAATTTTTGGGAAAACCTCTTTCTCAATTGAAGTGGGCCTTAATTTAATTCGATCAAGAACAGAAGGGTTCAGAAGGTAAATGCCAGCATTAATTTTGTTGCCAACAAATAGTTTGGGCTTCTCCACAAACCTCTCCACCTGTCCAGTGGCTTCTTCCAAGACAACAACCCCATATTTTGAAGGTTCATCCACCTGTGTGGTTCATTGAACTCAGAAATCGGAAAATCCAATAGTGATCCAGACATGCAAATCCAGGAAAAGTTTAAGTAGCAGAACTTTACCTTAGTTACCATAATGGAAGCCTCACCCCCATGCGATTTGTGGAATTCAATCATCTCTTTGAGTGGATATTCACTGATAACATCACTGTTCAGAACAAAAAATGGCTCGCCAGAACCATCTGCCAGCTTGTCCCTAGCCAAAGCAAGGGGGCCTGCAGTTCCAAGTGGCTCAGTCTCTTGTGAGCATGTGATCCTGATCCCAAGCTTTGCTTCGAAGTCTTTCAGGAAATTCAGCATCACCTATGACAAGAAGTCTCGTTCAGTTTAGTGCTTCCTTAGTAAATGTATCATAAAATTCAAAAATGACAGAGGCCTTCTAGTATTTTACTTCTGGCTGGTAGTTGATTGCAAGAACCACTTCAGTCACTCCAATAGCCTTAAGAGCCTCAATCTGAAATCACCAAGACTGACATGATTAACATGCAGGCCTACACTAACTTAAAAATCTGCATTGTGAACATGCAGCACATGCATGCATAGATAGCAGTTGTGTTTGATATCTGAACAAAGAGTTTGAAATCACATGTTCTACATCTGATCACAGAAACCAGGCTATGATGTAGCATGCTTAGGCTTCAAAACAGCCAAATCAGAGTGAAACCTGAAATATACTTGACGGCTTTGAAGCGGAACTGATGCTGGAAGTTTATATGCATCAACATAATCAACAACAATACAAATGCAAAAATGAATTTTCAAGTGACATACCTGATGCAAGATCATTGGTTTATTAGCAAAATCCACTAGTGGCTTAGGGACACTTAGTGTCAGTGGCCTCAAACGAGTCCCAAAGCCTCCAACAAGAATAAGTGCCTTCATCCTGAAATGATATGCTCCTGGTTATCGTGTTATGTGAACAGAGAACTATGCAAGGAAGAGAAGAAAAACTCATTCAAAAGTGAATCCACTCCCATCAATATATATCAATGCCAAAGGAGAGAAGCATGCACGAGCAAAGAACTGCATATTGACATGTGTATACAAAAAGCAATATCAAATTTCTCATTTTGACCTCCAAGAGTAAAGTTGTCGGTGCTTCACAACAGTTTATATGTCAAGATTGACACGAAGCACAAATTGGAAGAGTAAGGAACATGGACCTGATGGGGCAGGCTAGGAAGTAGCATCAAGATTTTAACTCACAGTTTGAGATAGAGACAAATATTTTTACACGCGTCGCATAACGAATTAAAGTGCTTTCGAGAGCAAGGAAAATCAATCCAAAGGTTCGGCTGGAAAAGGAAACAAAACTCCAGCTATATCACAGGCTGGAGCCTTAAATTGTGATGACAAACAGCTGAACTTTAGCTGATATAAGATTGACAGACTGCATCAAGGTCCAGTTGTATGTCAAATGAAAGGGTCACAATAAGTCACATATCAGCAGAAAATACTCAGTGTCTATAAAAAAATATACTTTGGTGCTCGGTAAGCAATTAACTCCTAATATAGAAAGCCAGCAACTTTTTGATTTAGAAGTTACTTGAAATGCATGCTGCAAGGGAAAAGGTTGTGTAGTGTGTATCTAATCCTCCTTTTTCACCAGCTTTAACCAAATAAGAAAAGAAAAATCATCACTAACCTGGAAGCAATGACCAGAGTTGATTAAGTTACATGGAAGGATGGATTAACTGCTCTTGAACTTAATTTCTTTCTAGATAATGAGTGATCTACTTCTGTAACAGGATATTGGACTCGATACAACCTTACTAATTCATTACTAGGGAATTAACACACATGTATTCTGCAATGTTTTCGGCTAAAGTGGACAACTTAGATGGGTTTAAAAAAAAATAGAGAAATACACTTGGGTGATTCACTAACGTTATGTTCTACCTCCATACACTCCAAGATAACAAATCAAAAGCAAAATAATTCCGTAAGCAGATAAATAAGCGCGACTAGAAAAATACACCAGAAAACTCAACACCACAACTAAACACAATGTCATGATATCAGATCCAAAGCCCCAATGGATAATTAGTACTGAACAAATACATTAATTAGTTCTTTACAAAGACATTTGATCAAGGAACAATGAACATGCCAAGGATAATTATTCAAAAAAAAAAAAAAACCCAGCTTGTATAGCTCAAATGAACCAAATATTGGAACAATTCACACCGACATTGTAAGAGTGGTCAAGAGGATCAAAGCAAAATAAGAAAAGCAAAAGGACAGGTGCTAACATAAGGAACGACAAAACAAGTATGGATCCAACAACAATTCTAAGAGAAAGCTCGCGTTGGATTGATTTGGAACGACAGCCGGGGAAAATTTACCTGAGACTATACGAATTGGAAATGGAGAGAAAAGCGAGTTAGAAAGCGAGCTGACTCGGAAGGAAGTTTCTTCCGCTTCTGGGTTGAGCAATAATAAAATCAAATCCCTTCCTCTCAAGTAATACATCTCCTAATTCATCCACAAGAATATATAAGATAGTACTGTAGCGGGATAATCAATTAATTACACATGTGATGTGGAAACTATAGATACAGCTTTTTTGTATGTATACACAACTAACCACCCACGGATTTCAATTTCCTATTTCTCTTTTTACTGCTCCAAGAAACCGGTTCGCGTCCATACGGGTATGCTATGGTTACCCTTTTTTTTTTTCTTTCTTTCTTTCTTTCGTGGGAAGTTCAATTGTACTACTAGTATTTGTTTAGTAGTTGTACTTTGTTGAGGATTATTTATTTGCTATTTAGTTTTAGTAGTGCAAGTAGGTTTTGTACTTGCCTGTGTCGTAGTATAATACAAATTCATATATTCTTTTAAAACATAGGTGTGGCAGGGGCGGGGGTAGGGAAGAAAATAATGGAGGGTATGGGTTGCACCCTGTAATTTGCCTTGTTGGCAAAATGGCCTACTCTAGATTTGATGCGGTTTATAATATGATGCTTTCCTGGACTAACTGAAACAATGGCCGGTCTGGCCCGTCCATCTCAATCTCTAAGCGGAGGGGGCTCCATCTGAAAGGTTTGCTGACAATGTTGGTACTTTTCTCTTCTTTTTTTGTTTTTGTTTTTGGTAATTCTATTTTTAGGGAAATATAGGTAGAGCTGTTAAGTCAATCGAGTAGTTCGAAAGCTCGTTAGAGCTTGACTCGTTAAGACTCGATCTCGGCTCGTTAATTTTGGTTAACGAGTTGAGCTCGAGCTCGAAACATGCTCGTTTAGTTAACGAGCCGAGTAAGCTCGGCTTGTTTGATACTCGAGTAACTCGTTAGAACTCGTTAATGAATGACATATTTGTTATTTTAGAAATCAAAATTATAAAAATTAAAAATTATAGGTTTTTATTAAAGTTAATTTGCACGAACTCGAGCCACATATATATTTAACGAGCCAAGTTCGAATACATTTTAAAGCTCGTTTTCCTAACGAGCTCGAGTCGAGCTCGGCTCGAATTAAACTCGAGTCGAGCTCGATAACCAAATACTAGGCTCGACTCGGCTCGATTAACGGCTCTAAATATAGGAACCGGCACAACTAATACTAACTTGCGAGTTCCTAGTCTCGCTTGCATCAATTCTTTCTAAATTGAATCATAATAACTTTTGACACCATCAATCACAGTAGCTGTTACTTATCCTACATGAATAATACGTAATAGTTTTAAAAATTTTACAAAATTGATGTAGCACGACCTTTTGTTTACATAAAGGTGAGGGCACCCTTACGGCTAATCTTTTAGGTGAGTAAAGTGGTACAAGATTGTGAGGGATCCAATATCCATAATTATATCGGATAATTTCAGAAACCTCTCATGAGATTTGTAACAATTGCAGTCGCTTCTCTTGAGATTTGAAAAGTTACACCTACCTCTTTTAGTGCTATGAAAAGACTGTGACGGACGTTCACAAATTTTAAGTGAAAAATGAGTTTAAAAAGAAAATTAAACATCATTTTTAGTAGTATTTCTTAAATATAAATTTCAAACGTCATTTAATCTAGCACATTATACTTCATTTCCAATTTTTTTGATTAGATTTTTTAATCAATTTACTAAAAGTCCACCAACCAATTAGGAAAGCATTTGTTAAAATTAGTATTTTCAAAATTACTCAACCAGAGAAAAAAAAATGTCCAAAGTACCGAAAGATGATGCTTTCAAAACATGGCTTGAATTTTCTTCCAAAAAACTAAATTGAGATCTTCACTTAACGAATAGTAGTGGTAGTTGACTTTTTCAGCATTTAATTGTTTTGCATATATTGGATATTAGGTGGATTTTTTTTATTTACGTCACCGATTGTTACCAAGACATACTTTTTTCTTCTAAGGAAGATCTTTGTAATTTTTCAAATCTCAAGAAAAATAGTTGCAATGTTAGAAACCTCAAAGGGAGATTTTTGAGATTATCCCTATTTATATGTTGGAAGATATTCCAACATGAATTTATCTAATTTAAGTAAACCCTTTTATCTAATGTTAAACAAAAAAACCAAGTAGTTGTATGAGAAGCATTGCATTATGAATCACAGACCTCATTAGCCAAGTAGTCGGCAAGTTAATTTCAATCTTTAGGAAAAACATTGCCAAAATTAAGTTCTCGTTCTTGGTCAGTATTTTTTGTTTCGCTGAACAGTTTAATATATAGTGATGACGGAATCTTGAAAGCGTCCTCGCAACGTCCGTAGAAGTTCAAACACTGAAAGGACAGTTTAAGTAATGCAAAGATTTCAGAAGCGCGAACTACTGAAAATTGGGCAACTCAATTTTCTCACGACACGAAACAGTTGGGCGATGCGAAGTCATCTCTCAAGATAAGTCATTTCACTTTTTCTTATAGGTAATTGAACATCAAAATAATAATTGACACCGAAAATGATTGCATTAAAAAATAAAAAATGATTCTGTTGGGTCGATTCCTTGCTGACGAGCCGGAAAACGACGTCGAGTATTAAGAACCATTGTAAAGAGCAACAGGCTGATTACTTGTCCTCGTTTGTTCAATTAATGACGTGCAATGTGCTTTGTATATGTGTAGTTTAGTTCCCCTACAAGGTGCTAATTAATAATCTCGGTATGTTTTGTAAAAGGGGAAACAATATTCAGCTAAGTCGTTTGAAAGAATTATTAATGTTTTATTACTCTTACCTCTTTTTCCTTTATATTATTACTACTTTTTTTTTTGTATTTCAAATTAACAAAGCCCAAAACTAGAAACTATTCAAAAATAACATCCGGTAGTTTAGTATTTTTTATCCTTTTTTTTTTGTTAATCGTCACTTTATTTATATAATTCTACTCTATCATAACGTAAGGGGAGGACTAACTAGACTTACGGGGAGTTGATGGTTACTGATGGAGGTATTGGAGAATGTTTTAGAGATTCACTACACACCATCTGAATGTTTTAGAGAATTCTTGACTTCTCACCCCATCAAGCCTTAAAGGACTTGGTAGTTTACTTGGGATGGTGGTTAGTTTAGTGTTGTTGATCGTTGAACCAAAGTTTGGAGCTTTTAGGCTGAGCAATACCAATTTTTTTTGGCGTACATAATTAATTGCAACGGATCAAATCTACATATTTATTGATTTATTTATTTTAGATATTTAACATGATTTGCAATTATTTCTTAGTGGGGGAGGAGGGAGGATTGAAGAGAGGGCCGTGTTAGTGTCGTCATCCCACCCCATGTTTCGAATCCTGACATGGACATTAATTTGCTTTGGATTCTCTGGAAATGATTAAATCTATGCATGGCCCAGCCGTCCTCATGCTAACCCTGAATTCCCAGCTTTTCCTTCCCACAAGAACACTTCCATTTTTGGGTTTTTTGAGAGCTAAAATACAGCGTAGAAAACTTGAAGGATCGAGATTCCCAATCACAGACGGACGGCTGAGTCCAAGGTTTCATTTCATTTATTCATGTTAAAAACACAGACTAACAAAATGCATGACGGCGTTGACATTTCATTTCACGTCTCCTTTGAATGAAGAACAAGTCAATTACCCTCCTCCATATTCCCAGAGCAAAGCGGGTTTTTTTTTTTTTTACTTTTTTTATGCCCACCAGACGCAATTTATCAAGCCGCTGGTTGGTTTTGGTTTGCACCAATTCAATATGTTCGGTTGCGGCGTCCACGATATCCAGACGCGTAGGAAACGGCGGCCACTGCTCATGCAGATTGCAGATTGCAGATTGCAGGTGCTCTTAACGTTTCTCTTGCTGGCAAAACTTTAGGCGGATTAAGTACTTCTTCTAACCTTAGCTAGCATCCTCACTAATGAATGTTTGTCTGTTATGCTATGGGTCGATTCAGAACCAAAAATTTTCTTCAAAAGACAAAAGAAATGAAGAAGGGCTCTGTTCCTGAATAAATAAAGAAATGACACCAAAAAAATAATAAGAATTCATGGAGAAAATGAATCACATGGCAAGCACGTCATCCGGGCCGAAAGTTCCTGGGAAAGAAACTTTAGAGTGGGAGATACATATGAAGAAGAGGGAGAAAAAGAACAACAGCCAACCCCAATCTTTGCAGTAAAGCAGTATATTATGCAGTTTTGGCAGCTGCATATACTTCATTGGACATGCTAATTGAGCTTCACTGATAACGACTCCTGTCGACTAATATATGCTCATCTCCCATTGTGTAAAACGTTCGGTATTTTTTCTTTCCAATTGTATATCCTTCTTTTATTAGATAACGTTGAAGTCAATAATAATGTCTTGGGCTTTAAAGAAGTAAAGAAAAATATTACTAGAAATTAGTTACAAGTTAATTGTAATTATTCAAAGTTTCTAGTAAAGGCAAATTGGCATTTTAAATGATAATGATAGTTTATAGTCTGACACCATGAACAGGTAAATTTTGATTTTTCCCTTTTGGGCACGATTCAATTAAGCTAGATAGATTATCTTTATTTTTTTTTTAAAATCCCTTTTGATTTTCTCTTTTCTTTTTAGAGGAGCTTTTTTTTTTTTTTTTTTTTTTTTTTAACCAAGGCCATCGTCTAATACAAGCTTAGGGAACACGTTAGTGGCCGAAGTGGTCTTCGTCTGGAAAAAATTGTAAGTCATCGCATCTACCAAACTACTCAGCCGTTTTCCTCACGGAAATATGTACAAAATACGAAGCTTCTCAGAAATGGTCCACCCTTTGTAATTACCATTTTCCTGAGGAGATTGTCTGTGAATTTTGTTATATAGTGAGTGTTGTTGCGCTGTCACAGTCTTAAATCAGTTTGATGAATGAAACTACTGTTTAAGGTTTGTAGTTTGTTGGTAGTCAAAATAGAAGAAGTGCATAGTTTATAGATTACGAATTTTCGCACAAAAATTATGAAATGTTTTTTCAAGACATTATTATTTTTTTGATTACGTTCTTTTCGTATATACAATCATATCATTACAGTATTATATATAAATTCCAAAAGTTTACTATCCAAACGAGTGCTCTTAGCCATTCCTATTGTGCTTTCAAATGTCATTGATAATCGGTGTGTTTGGATTATATATTATTTTCACTTTATTTACACATACTGATTTGTTTGCATCATCAACATATTTTTCAATCATTTTTTTTATTGCACATACATCACATCAGAAAAGTATTACAGTATGTTTTGTACAAAATTATCTCAAATAATCTACTATCCAAACACACTCAATTTTGATTTTGTCTCTGTCTCAAATGTTTATACTCCACCGGAGGATGGCGTACTGATTGAAAATTTTTGAGGCTTGCGAGGCCAACTCATTAAGTGAATTAATAATTATCCACGAGAAACTGCTTATGTCTACTTCTAAATATATTTGTCCGTAAAAGCCCTTGGCATTTCCTTCCAACAACATTATGTGCAAACCTGCCATCAAATTCATTGGATGCTTGAAGCTTCAGCCACAAGAACACAGGCTGTATTCACTGCTCGGTCAGTCGCGTTTGCTTCTCCAGCAGCTCCCTTTTTTGGTTTCCTTCAATGATGAAGTAGTGCAGATTCGGGACATCACTTTGGAGGTTGGAGCTGGAGTAGCAGGCAAGTCATATGTCAATCAAAACGGAGATGCAGTTCAGTTTGGTTTGGTGGGGCTTTGGTCAAACTGCACCTTGTTCAATCATGGGCCTTATTCTACACCAGAGAATATTCCAAAAACAAAAAAAAAAAGAGGTTGAGCTTAGGAGTCCTTCCAATTGTTCAAATGCTTTTTTTTTTTTTTTAGTCTTTGTTTATCGACTAATCAACTAGTTAGTGATTGCTGCCTTTCACCTTCATTCTAGAACGCTACTCTTTGGTAATGAAAACAAACTTGTAAATTGTAAAGCAGCTTTTCACCTTCTTGACTCAATGAACTAACATGCTTTCACAATTCCCATGTTCTCGAACTTTTTACGATGCACATTTTGTCATCATCATCTCCTTATAGTTATTGTATTTTTAAATTATAAACTTTTCATTTTTAATGCAATAGTATTTACTATTTCAGTCCATTCTTCGTGCTGAATTAAAGTTTTATAAATGAAAAAAAAGTACGTACGACTAAATGAAGGAAAGACAAACAGAGATAAAATTCGTCGGCCCATGACGATTGATACTGCATTGAATCAAATCCAACGACATCCAAAACTGATGCAAACCAAATTTCCCCAGCCACTTTGATCAGTTGAGTGGCAGTTGTCCTGGGCCAATTGTGTGTTCTCCAATGGCGGCCTTTCACAGGCCGGCCCAGGCTCTCCAACAATAAGCCCACCCGTTTAACAAGTTGGGCTTTTCGACCGTCTGGTCCTCGAGTCCCCGCATCCTGCAGAAGGCAGGTCAACAACGCTTAGAGGAAACAAGCTCCCAATTCCTATAGGTATCTTTACCACAACCAAATTGCCTTCTTTAGAATGGGAGTACTCTCGAACGGAAAAGTGAAAAAAAACCATTAACCAAGCAACAAAAATGGTTTTACAGGGAGCGACGGATACATGTATAACGGGAAGAAACTTAACAACCACGACCAATAACACTATGAAACAGACAAACAAACAAAATTTTCACTCTGCTATTCTGCCACTACGATAAAACGCACATCATTTTATCAAATTTAGCAGCTACTCCTCCTCCTACTCTTCTGGGATAGACTTTGATTTTGCAATGCTGATAATATATTCAATCTCCTCAGCCACCTCTTTCATGGAAGGCCTGTCTTGTCTGCGTTGCTCCAAGCACCCCGTAGCAAGAAACCCCAGTGCCTTCATGGTATCAAGCTCCAAAGTGCTTGCCCCCTGCTTCAATATTGGATCAACTGCATCCATTATTTTATCCTCCTCCACCAACCTCTGCACATAGACTGCCAGGTTTACATCATCTTCCGGTCTATTAAAATCTATTGCTTTCTGAGATGTCAAGAGCTCCAACAGCACGACGCCGAAGCTGTAGACATCACTCTTATCCGTCAACTGATAGTTCCTGTAGTACTCAGGGTCGAGATATCCAAGAGTTCCCTGTGCACACGTTGATATGTGGCTTAGATCTGTGTGAGCTAGACGAGATAGCCCAAAATCTGAAACCTTTGCATTTAGCTTATCGTCGAGCAAAATGTTACTAGACTTCACGTCACGGTGATAAATTGGAGGAACTGCAGAGAAATGGAGGTAAGCAAGCCCCTCAGCAGTCGCATGAGCAATGGTGAGACGAGCAGTCCACGCTAAAGGTTTCCTGTTCAAACCTTGTAAATGATCGAGAAGGGTTCCATTTGGGACATATTCATAAACCATCAACGGTTGCTCGAGCTCAACACAGCATTAAGAACTTGTGATTTACCTACAAGGCTCTTGTGATTTACCTGACAAAGTATTCTGACCTCATTAAGAACTTGGTCAGTCCCTTTAGTGTTCCCTAGCTTGGCACATTTGATAGCAACAACCGTTCCATCTGCAAGGATGCCTCTGTACACCTCACCGTAGCCTCCTACACCAAGAAGACGGTCCCTTGAGAAGTTGTTTGTTGCCTTCTTTATTTCTTTCCCACTAAATATTTTTGCATATTTCCCACCGCCAGAATTGAGAATCTCTTCACGCTCCCGAGCAAGCCGATCCTTTGCCTCCTTGACGCGCTGATGTCGTTTGTAAAGTAAAAATCCAATTACTGCCAATATTAGTCCTGCACCCAGACCCGTAGAGAGACCTGTATTGTTCCTAACATACATTAGTGTCATTGAACAATAATCCCCACGTCATGTTTTTGTTATGTTGAAAATTTCAAACAACGAATGCAGGTGGACTCCAAGTGCTACCTGGGAATTCTTTCCGTCCTAAATAAAACCTCTTGTAGCAAAGATACAATAATCTTCTACTAGCAACATGCATCTCGAAGCTAAATAATATGGCTATGAAGATAAGATTTTAAACTGAGCGAGTTCTAACCCACTGAAAGGCAAATGCACAATTAAGTCTAGACCACCTTTTGAAACATCAAACAATCACAAACTTAAGATGAAGAAATCATGTAGTTGGATTTCATGGAGAATATTAATTGTTCATATCATTTGAATCTGGTTGAATAAGGTAACAGGATGTCATACTTGATTAATTAGGTATAAATGGTATTGCTTTCAAGTAACAAAAATTAACTTGTGCTTTACAACCCTGTAAGGGATGTTCAGCAAGAGAGGAGTCCTGCTTGTTAGTTCTTGTTAGAACAGAACATGTTCAAATTTTTACAAGCCAAAAAACAACGATACGGCGTCAGTCAGCACAAAAGAAATTAGTGATAACTTCTCTTGCATAAATCATAAAGCTAAGGAATCAGAATGTAATATCACCAGTACTGACCAACCACAGCCCTTTTGTTACTAGTACATTTTTCTCCTCTACTGCTGCAAATCGCCAAGTTTAGAAGCTAAGCTAAAACTAGTGCAAAGGGCATATTGACTCCCCAGTCCGCGGTCATTTTCATTGACCAGCAAACAGGATGATGGAAAGAAGGTCAACAGTTGAATAATAGATTAAGAAGCAACCTTGAATTTGTAGGCCTTCATCTTCCAGAAGCCAACTCACAATTTGACAATTATTCTCGGATGGTTATGCATTTCTAGAATGTTTTCATAATCAACCTATTATTCATGTCAAGTTGAAAAACAAACATGTTCCTCGGAATTTGCTGTGATATAATTTTAGATTATTCTGTTTTGTACTAGTAAGAGCTTTGAGAATCTTACGTAGTAGGCCCTGTGTTTCTCTTCAAAAAAAAAAATTTTTTTTTTTGGGGGGGTGCAGGTGAGCGTATTTGGTAAAAAATAAAAACGCATTCTTTCAGCTCAATTAGAGCTAATAGTTTAAGCAGAAACAACTATCAAGAAGTTGAGTCTACTACGAAATGTCAAGTGTTTTTTTGAAAAAAAAAAAAGAAGAAGAAGAAAGAAAAACACAAATCATGGAGTCAAAGTCAACTACAAAAAATGCAATTCTAACAGATGAGCAACGATGTTTGAAAATCTTGCAAGCGTAGAACATGATGCAGGGGTCCACACATTACACGTACCAGCTATGAGCCCTGTTCGGCTACTGCCGCATCCATCGGGATCCTGGCACGTTACATCTGCCCATAGAAATCAAGCATCAAAACTAGTCTTAGTGCGAATATTACCCCATAAACAAAAAAAGTCATAAAAAAAAAAAAAAAGATAGTTCTGTAGGAATGGCAAGTAAGGAGAACGCAAGTGAAAATCTGCTTGAACCCGTAACTGGCATACTGGGGGATTATGTTAAACTTCGAATTACGTATTTCTACAACAACAATAATATGCTAATTTTTCCACAAAAGAAAGTTCGACATTATTATGACTCGAATTTAAGATGATTTCATACTAGTAAACTAAAATACTCCAAGTTTCCTGCAGAGGAGAAACAAGAAGTCGACTTTCTTTCTTACCCTTGGAACATAATCCAGCGATCGCATCCCAGTGCAAGCCGGAGTTACAGAAGCACCTCCGGACCCCGCTGTTCGAATTTGGGTCGGGTCCACAGGTGGATTCCGAGTCACAATCCGTTTGGTTCCGGCAAATGGGTTCACTAGGCGAAACCCACTGCAACTCCAGGCCAGGCTGCGGCCACCTGCTCACGGGCAACGAGTAATCCAAGTTGACAAAAGCCCGGTACGCCCGGCAACCCGCATCCCTCACCCGAATGGAATAAGAAGTCGACGACCCGCCCGCCCTGAACGTGCAGCATATCTCCGAATTCTCACAAGCTCCGCCATCGCTGACATTCCTGGTCCCGTTGATAAACGTATGACAGAGGCTGCTTGAGGTACAATCCAAAGGAGAGCTCAACAGAGTCTGGGTACAATTGAGGTACAAGATGGTGTTGCTGCTGGTGATGTTGAAAGGCAAGGAAGAGTTGAGCTGGACGCCTTGGGTGGAAATATCAGCTGTGATGCAGGTGCTGGGGAGGAAGGGGGAGGGTTGAATGGTGAGACGCTGGAGTTGAGGGGAAACGGAGGTGACTGGGTAGGTGTTGTTTAGGGTGTCGAATAAAAGTGAGCCGGCGCTGCAGCGGAGCTTGTAGAGCTGGTCGCCGCAGGTGGGCCCGGTGCTTAGTGGGTAGGGAACCGGCGTGGCGCCGCAGTCCGGGCAACGCTGAGCGGAGAGTGCAGGCTTGGAGAATGTTACCAGAAGCAAGGTGCAGGTGGCCAGGAGGAAATGGAAATGGTGGCGAGGGGCTGAAGAGATCGCCATTGAAAGAGAGGCAAGGGAAGGCGAGATGAAGGGGTTTGGGCAGGGAGGCGACGGTTGGGTAACTTAAAGGCAGTTCCGGAGGTTTAAGAATTATTAATAAATAAAGGCTTTCGTCAAAGAGTTGAAGTCGGAATGGCTGCTGATTATTTCTGAGAGGACGAATCAGGTCAGGGCTGGCAGAAGCTTAGAAGATATGTATGAGGGAGACAGGTAGACAGGTAGTGGACTACAAGGACAGCATCATTAATTTTCGCACGTATTTTGACATTTTTGCAGCTCGGCTTGGTGGATCACAATATGAATATGAATAAGTAAGTTGAAAATGCGAGACATCCTAACCTTGATAATGACGACTGCAAAATTGACTAGTTTGAAAGCTGGCAAGGTTGCAGCACTTTTATCACCCCATTATCGTCTAAGACTTGCGTTGCTCACTGCTGGCGCTGGGTTAAGAGATGGTCGTGTGGATGGAAAAAATAACTTGTGACTTTGCAACAGCCACTTAAAAGAAGAAGAAGAAGATTATAATCGGCTCAAAGTTAATCGGCAAACATCCGGCAGTCTTACAACCCCCCCTAACAATTTGTACGCTCTTAACAAACAACATGTATCTTAAAATATACGAGGGGTTCGTTTGGATTCCTTGTTTTTTGGTCTGTTTTTGAAAAATTATTTTTCACATTCCAAATGCTACAGTAAATGTGTATTTCAAAAATAATTCCAAAAAATATCATATCCAAACAATATATCAAAAACAACTCCAAATACATATTTAATATGTTTATTTCAATTTGTATATTTCAATTATGTATAGGATATATATATTATATTAATTTAAATATATTTATTTATACATATTATAAATATTTTATTTTATATAAAAATATTTTTATATTTTTATATAAATATTATATATTATATATTTAATATATACATAATATATATTTTATATATTATATATACTATACATTTATACATCATATATATTTATGTATATTTTTAATATACATTTATATTATGTATTATATATAATATAAAACATTTATAATACATTTATGTAATTATACATTTATATAAATATTATATATTATATATTTAATATATACATAATATATATTATATATATTATACATTTATATAAATGTACATTTATATATAATATACATATTGATGTATATTTATAATATACATTTATATTATGTATTATATATAATATAATACATTTATAATACATTCATACATTTATATTAATATACACAATATTAATTATATATTTATACATAATATTAATACATTTATACATTTATATTTATTATATTAATACATTTATACATAATATTAATTTATATTTATAATATATTAATTGATACATTTATATTATATTCATTTATAATTTATACACATTTATAATAATATACATTTATACATTTATAAATATATTTATATTATGTGTTATATATAATATAATACATTTATATAAATATATTTATAAATATATAAATATATTTATTTATAAATATTTATAAATGTATTATAAATGCATAAATGTATATAAATATAAAAATTATAAATTAGTATAATATTCATTTATAATTTATACATTTATACATTTCTAAATATATTTATATTATGTATTATATATAATATAATACATTTATATATTTTTATATAAATATATTGATTTATAAATATTTATAAACGTAATATAAATGCATAAATGCATAAATATAAAAATTTATAATTTATAATTTATAATTAATACATTTATATAATATTCATTTATAATTTATACATTTATAATAATATACATTTATACATTTATAAATATATTTATATTATGTATTATATATAATATAATACATTTATATATTTATATATTTTTATATAAATATATAAATATATTTATTTATAAATGTGTTATAAATGTATAAATGTATGTTGTTATAAAAATATAAAAATTATAAATTATAAAAATAATCAAAAATATGTTTTAAAAATACATCTAAAAATAATCCATAAAACATATACAGTAAAAGTTTTTGATATAGTTTTTGAAAAATAACTCCAAAAATAACTAATCCAAACGAACTTGTATTTGAAAAACGAAATGCTACAGTGTTGTTTTTGAAAAACAACCCCAAAAATAGCTAATCCAAACGGATTTATGGGGTTTAAATTTTACTTCATTCGTTGGCGTAATATATCACAATGTAGTATAAGAATCAATTAAAAACAAAAAGAAAAAATCTTCAAATTTCAATTAGGAATTCGTTGGCCTCTTTAGATCCGTCCCTTCAATTGCGATTTTTTTTTCATTTTCTCATTTATTAACTCATAATAAGATCTTGATAACTATTTGAAACTTAACAATTTAAATGAGACCTTTCAAGTAATTAAATATTATTAAATGGATGAAAATGGGAAAATATATAATCTTGATCCATGTAATAACTTTATTTTGAATCCATTGAATTTGATTTCATATTTTTCCCATCACAATTATTGTAAAGAGACATCTACAATAATAAGTTTTGGACAGTTTATTTGTAAAAAAATGTGTATAGCTAAAAATAGATCGCATCTAAAATCAAAATCAGCGCAAGTTATATTTGCTCAAGTTGATTCTGTCGCAATGTGATCAGCTAAGTCTTATCTGGCCGCAACCACCCGCGCGTTACAATCAATCTGCAACAGGTAAGCAGAAAAGTACAATTTCAAGATCAAATTCGGCCTGGTACTGGCCATTAAACCTTTCCAAAGCTCCTTTTTAAGGTGTAGAGAGAGCTTTATTCGCTGCGATCCAAAGCTTATCACATATGCAACCATTCTTCAGAGTTGAAAATTTTACCTCTTTATGTCATTGTACTTAAATTTTGCTGCGACCTGGTGTCATTTAAACCTCCAAACTACTGTTTAGATACGGTTGGTTTTGTACCCATCGCGTGCTTTCCATCCAAGAAAAGATGATTGATCATTATGGGTTACTTTTATGTTGCTCTAGGACTGAAAAAAATAGCAGGAATTATTCATTTTAAGATGATAAGTATTATGGGTAGCAATAAAAATTTTCGTCTAAGGGAACTAGGCATGAATATATTTTAGAACGCAAATGAAAAGCGCACAAATCAATCCGTTGCCAAACTAATTTTGTAGAAGTAGAGCTTCGAGCAGCTATTACTCCCGTGGCTTTGAATTCAAGAGTTCTCGCTTATAATCCCTTCCACCTTACCATTCAAATGCAGTATACACGAAAGAAAATACACTAAACTAAATTTGATGATCCGAAAGCATAAGAGGCAAGAGCCTGAAAAGCTTGTAAAGGTCAGTCACGCCTTAGAAATGGGCCATCTTTTGCTAGGTAGAAACTCACTCCAGCATAGGCTAATAAATAATAAACGGCAAGGACTAAAGAGTGAGAAGAGGAAGAGGAAGAGGCAGAGGAGGGACACGAGCGGAGGGCAAAAGGAAGACAAGAGACATTAGTCATCCAACAACACACTTCAATGAATCCAATAACTAGTCTACAAATAACAGATGCCTATTCTCTAATAACTAGTCTACAAATAACAAGTATTCAGAAGCATCCAACCGTTGCTAATAAGTGATTACAAGCATCAATCAGGATACAAATTAACTTCAGTGGGACTAGCTCATCTAACAACACATGCATGATTCCTTGTAGCATCGTCCCTTGACCATGAAAGAATGATTACAAGCATACATGCCTTTGTGTACAAGCTACTGTCTGTATTTACACATACGCATTGCCTCAAGTTTCTATCTGTGTACTTAACGAAAGAGTAAACAGCTAAGCTAACAAAATTGTGGCACAACCTATACCAAGCAATCAAGTAGGTGATTCGGATTCAGCCAGCAAAAGTGTGTGCCACCAGCCACATGCCACATTCTTCGGAACGCACCCGTCAATTGCAACTTGAGAAGGAATGTTGCGATCAATCACATCACCTAAGCCAAGCTACACAGAGAAAAGATTGACTTCTTCTATTACACAATTTTAAAAAAAAAATATTACCATCAAATTTTTATGAGGTAGAGGTATCTATGCCAACAACAAGCCAAAAGGTAATCCACCATGATAATGCTCTAGACAGAGTGCAACAGATATGTGCAAGACCAATAGGCTAAAGGTGTTTACTACAAAATGGTTATGTTCGATAATCCTAACACAAACACGTACATAACGTACAACAAATCACCAATTTGCTAAGAGCCACAGAAGTTAGAATTTTCATTTTTGGAGCCACTTGAAACTAAATGTTGAACAAGGTGAAGGGTCATGATACAAGTTAAATCTTGCAATATATTTCTGCATAGGCAATGCCTGACTGGCAGAAGATAGTTAAATTGGCAAGTGACCTATGCCGAAACAATCAACTAAAAGAGGACCACGTGTAGTAACATTACGGAATAGGAATCAAGAAAATTAAAACATCATACCTGGCCATACTTGTTCCATCCCCAACAGAACACATTGCCTTCCTCTTCATCAGACCAAAGCGAAATGTTAGTAATGTCAAATTGAATTCACAGTATTGACAACATTCCATAATGTAATCAAGAGCTGAACCACACCATCTGCTATTCAGATTCCACAAATGACTAAATTTCACCAACTATTGGGAAGCACTTTGAGCTACTCCAGCCTTTGTGCCTCTTTCTAAAGCACAATCTGCCGTAATTTATACATACAGGTCTTATGTTTTACTTTCTTGTCTATTGTATCCGAGTGGAAGCTGTGCATTATGGCAATTCATAAAATCCTCAAAGTTGTTCTACTTACTTATTCTGTCTATTAAAGGTGAATTTGAGTGTAAATAATATCCAGGTGGACCTGATATTTAATAAACTAAACACCAGAACTTCCAGAAGCAAAAGAAAAGACATACCTGTAAGTAAAGCAGTATGACGTGCACCACAAGAAACTTCTTTTGCATGCACATTCTCCAGACTTGAAGCCTCTAGCAATCGAGGAAGTGTCTGGAACAGGAAACAGTACCATAATTAAGTGGCATGCATCAAAAATTTCAAATTTAGAGAAGTCTACACAAAGTACCGTGCAGGAGAGAGAACACTTTTGAGGATTGTGCAGATTTTCGGTACGTTCACAATAGATTTTTGTATTTACCACCGGCGTGGTAGATCCATGTGGCAACTGGATGCAGTGAGGCATAAAATATAAGAGAAATAAAGAACAGGGTACCTCAGCTTGATCAGAACCAGTACCCAACTGGCCAAATTGATTCCCTCCGAAGGCATAAACATCACCATCAGCAGAATTACAGATAGTGTGCCAGAGTCCTGCAGCCACTCCCTCTATCCTGACTCCAAGTAATGAAGATACACAAGTTGGATTTAGCTCATCATCTGTACTTCCTTGGCCACACTACACAATAAAACAACATATCAAAGTTAACATATCTTGTATTCAAAGATCAGTAACCAACTACATGAGAAAAAATAAATCAACAAAACCGATATGTTTCTTATGACATCAGATATAAGCAGGAGTAGTTTCCGAATGGTCATAGAGTAGTAGTTTCCGAATGGCCATAGAATCGGAGAACTGAATACTTCAATAATGCAATAATATAGTAAAAGAATATCTTGAGTAGTACAGAACAAGTTAAGGAACTAAGCTTTGTATCATGTTTGGCATTGAACCCAACTATGTTATACAGCCATCTTGTAAGCTCCAAATAACAGAGGCAAGCACCAATTTGCAAAAAGTCAGTTCAATTTGAAAGAGTTCCAACCAAAAAGCTATCAAACCAGATAAATAACTTGATGCCTAGTCCTGAATTTGTCAATGAAGAAGAATTGATTTACAACTTAACGAGGGGATTGCTCACACCATTCACACCTCTTCAATTTCCCACCCAATATCATACTTCTAAGGTCTAAACTCCATACGTACAAACCAAAGACATGGACCCTTGTATTGTCATGCTAGTAGTTGTGAGATGAGCAAAAGCTTGCAGAAGTTTTAATTCAACAGCAAAAACTCACTTGTCCATATAGTCCCCAGCCAAAAGTGAGTAGTGCTCCTGCATCTGTTTTCAAATGAAAAATCAAAGAAAATCTAAATATGCTAACGGTGCAATCAGTGAGATTTAGTATGTCAAAACGCAGGCAAAAGATGCAATTCAAATAGTGAAGTGCCAAAATTTTCCATACAAGGAACCTACGGAATCAAATGACTACAAGAAAGTTTCCACAAAAGGGAGGAGAAATGTAAATATGATTCAGAAAACATGGACCTATGTCTGAAACAAGCAGCATGACTAAAGAACTCTAGTTACTTTTGGATCTTGACAGATGGTGCTCATAGTTGAAACAAAGCCAATTATCAGTACTCACCTGTAATTACTGCACTGTGTCGGCCTCCACATGCAATTCCCTTTACATAATTTCCCGGAACTCTAAAGTTATGTCCCTCTGATGCCATGCTTCCTCTTGAGGTTGCCACGGTTCTATCCTTTCCAAAGGCAGATGGCTCAATGCAAGGTACGAGATGCGGAGATGATACCATGCGTATGCGGGAACCCAAACCTAGCTGACCCTCACCACCATAGCCCCATCCCCACACCTGTCCGATATCTGAAACTTCGGGAAAAGTAGGGTATATCAAGTGACAACTCTATCTTCAACATTGGAATCTGCTAGAGACTTGTAAGTCTAAAATGCAAACATATTGTGTATTAGGGCCAAAGGTAAGAGACCCAGTAACCGACAATAGGTTGAATTACCTGACAGTACTAATGTATGGCGGCCACCTGCAGCAACAGCAGCAATCCTTACTCCTGGATTTAGTGTGACCAGACAAGGCAGTGCTGAAAGGGTTTCATCACCAGATGATGAGCTCTCAGCTGTCTGTTTTGTCGATGATATCCTTCTTCGCTTTGCTGTCTCCTCACCTCCTCCTTTATCAACATTAGGAATTGCTCCACTCGTGGACCTTGATCCTTGGGACCGAGGGCTCACTGAAATATGGTTGCTTGAAACGTATTAGTGAATAAAATCAAACAGCATGTAGTAGCACATTATCTCCTGTGAGGCCATTACCTTGCTCCAATGAAAATGAACTTTGTCTCTCAGTGACATCCTTCTCTATGCCTAGCCCCAGGGATGGGTCCCCCAAGACCTTCCCAGAAGGAACGCATTCTTTCCATCCCCAAGTGTACACATCCCCACTCTCTGCGGTTGATATTGATACTTATTTAGCAAAATAAAGCTATATAGGCATCTGACTACCAAAAAATTAAAAAGCCAAAGCATTGAATTGGGAACTAGCAACCCCAAGTGGATCAGATTATCTAATTTATACAACATTATAAGTACTACTAGAAAGCCAAGAGAGACAGAATGATATTTGAAATTGATAACTCCATCATGAATGTGACCTGCAATGACAAAAGATATATTGAAAGACGGCAGCAACTAGATATGATACACTAACTGTAATAGGAGCATAATCATAACAAAAAGTTACAAAAGTTGAATGGTACAATCCCAAGGATTAAGAAAAGCAAGAGATGGATATTGAAGGAAAAAGTAAGGAGCAGCAAAGGATGAGCTTATCAGAGAACTAGTCATAGAACATCACTGAAAAGGGAGCAATTGTCATTGATAGAATATGATGTTAAAGAGGATAGATGTAGCAAAAGCCCACATCAATTTCGAATGGAGTTTCTGATTTGAAAGGTCAACTTTTCTCCAATTGACCGCGCGTTAGTGCAACCAGAACCATAGCAGGAGAAAGGATTATGTTCTCCTGCTGGATGTCTTTAGTATCATACAAGCAAGGTGTTTTGAGTTGTGATTCATTTCTGTGTTTGAGTTTGTCTTCAACCCATTACAGCTACAGATAATCAGCTCTACTTTATCTTTTGAAGAAATACACAAGTCAAGGTCTACCTGTAACTGCAACACAGTGTGCCCAACCGGCAGCAGCTCTGACAATTGAACCATCAGTAGGAAGAGGGAAAGGCTCTGGCATTTCCTTACCATATCAATCAAAGCAAGCTAGTTGATTAATTCAGAAAACAAATTAAAGAGAAACCAGAAAATCAAAGAATCATGTTTTCAATAGTCCATACCCCATGCTTTCCGGAAGTCACATAGCTTTGACCTAAATCATCTGCCGAACCCCAAGTAATGAGTTTCCCAGATTCTGATAAAGTAATATACCAATACATAAGCACTGGTACAAGAAAGTTCCCAGAACGACAGAAACAAACATAAGATGCTTAATTAACAGACAAATCTTTCTAACATTTATCAGTTAAACTAGTTGACCTTCAACCAAATGCTATACAAATTTAAGCACTTAACCATATAACGTTCAGAGTGAGAAAAGCTTTAAAACTGAAAGAAAAGAACCCGTTAGTTGCTTTTTATGAATACAAAATATAATCCAAAATTGAGTGACTCTGAATGGTAGATTAGTAAATCAAACAAGATAAATGTGAAAAGGCATACAAGTCGAAGTGCCAATAAATAAATTTTGAGAATAGCAACAGAAATAAACCTCAAATTCCCAAGCAATTATAATTGGAACTGTCAGGCCCCAATCTAAAGCCTTAGATATAATTCCTGGAAAAAAGGCCCAACTTCCTCACAGCTGATACTGTAGAATTGCAAAATCCACCAACACAATGAATTAAGGATAAAAAAGATGATTCTACCCTTGTATAGCATCCTCACTTCTACCCCTGCTGACTTTCTCTTCCTATGGAACTTGGAATTTAGTCAATGAAATCATAAGAAAGCATTTTCTTATACTTGTTTTTCAAGAAATTACTAAGATTGAACACTAATCAAAGAGTAGAAGATTTCGAGAGTACATTTGGTTCTGATCAGAGGTTTTCTCTTCCGACTCACAAGTTTTCGAAAGTGTCAAATACTTCAGAAATCAAATTATGCTCTAGTACAGGAGAACTGTTAGAAGAACAGATTATTTTTGCAAATTTCCTTACTTTTTATTTTAGTCTGAGAACATAATGATCAAAATGGGACCTTAAACTCTTAATTGAAACCAGAGCAGAAAACTTCAAAAGTTTAACAAAGAATAATAATCAAATCAATGCATTCAACCATTGCATACGAATCTCGCTCCATAAAAGACTCTGATTATAGCAAATTCAAGAAACTGACCACCTCAAACTTAATTCAACAGCAAATGTGACTCCTTTACCACAATGCTACAGTCCCTTCAACTCAAACAGTCATAGGAGAGTCCCCATCAAATGCTAACTACAAAACAGAAAATAGGAAACAAAAATTTTTTTAAAAGAAAGTAAAAGTTACCTGAAATGGCCATAGCAAAACCACAGCCGCCGCCACAAACATCTTTCCAAGAAGTTCCCGCCCCAATCGACTGCGGGAGCCTCACCACCACCGGCGATAAAAGCGGCGACCTCTGCGGCAAAGCCCCAGGCAAATAGCCCCACATATACACTAATCTCTCTTTCCCACCCTCCACCTCCATTTTCACCCTCAAACTTTCTTCACCTCCTTCTCCATTTCCGTTCATCTCCCAATAATTTATTCCCAATAAATACAACAAAATACCCACCCAAAAAGAAAAAGAAGTTAAAAAAATCTTTTTTTGCTGTTTTTTTTTTTATTTTTGAGTGTGTTTTTTTGATATTCTTGGTGGGTTTTTAGAGCAAGAGGAGAAGTAATTTTGGTTGTTTTGTGGCAAATGGAAAGTGCCGTTAAAGCAGAGAAAAGGGGGCGTATCATTTTCCAGAAAATGGGGGTGCCACCTCGGATGCTTGCGTGGACTTCCATCCACGTGTCGAAATATCAACCGACGGATCTGTCCGGGATTAATAGCCAGGAGTTTGGTGGAAGTTTCTGGAAGGCCGGTTTTCTCCCCAAGACACTGTCCATAGACCATGCGTAATGGCTGGCGTGGTTGTTTCCTAACATTGCCACGTGTTCCATAGGAGGTTAAAGTCTAATCATAATTCTGTCTGCATGTGGTCCATCCGACTCGGGGCACGGACGGTTGTCCCGGACAATTTTGATCATTATCAACTGTGCCTAATTTCTTTTGTACATCGTGTAATTTTTTTTTCACAGAAGGTAATTTCACAACAGATAGTGGATCCCACACTTGACGCAGAAATCGAGTTACATGTTGTAATCTTGATTTGCTATTTTTTTCCCCTTGATTTTGGTGTCTCAAGCTTTCTTGTGGGACCCATGTGCGCAGTAGTGGTTGGCTTAATTGCTTGGAAGTCGTTCAGGTATTAACACGCGTCCAGAGAAAAAGGTTTGGTGAGTGCTTCTCTGGGTCAAGGGGTCCTTGGAATGCCTAGGTGGCGTGTTGCTATTGGGGGATACTGAAGATCCAGTAAAAGTGTCCAATGAGTGTTTTTGTGTGCGTGCTTTCTTCTTACAAGCTGCAAACGAGTGAAGGTGATCGAAACCACTGGCCAATGGCTCAGTGGCCACCAGAGGGATCCCTCTTTGGGTTATTGGTGAGAGTTCAAATCTCACCAGTAACGAAAAAAATTTAAGAGTTGTGTCATAATACTCTCTTAGTCTAGTTGGATCTGTATACTCACTAGTCCCTACAACAGTTTCCTTCCCTTATATTATGATAGAGTAGGTTATACAAATGTATCGTTTTATCAATCGTTGCTGACAAAAAAATAAAAAAAGAGTAAAGGTGATCGATTTGAATTCAATTTTCCTGAGTTCAGTGTCAAATTCAAATCTAATCGAATTTCAAGTTCAAATCTACTTGAACTTAAAAAATAATTGAAATTATTTTATGTTTAAAAATAAATAAAATAGTCATTTTTTTAATAAATAATAAAAATATTAAAGAAATATATATGTGTAATTTTGTTGTTAAAATAAAAAATATATTATTCGAATTGACTCGTAAGTTAACGGGTTAAGTTTTTTTTTATACTGGACTTAAATTCGATAATTCAATTTAATCGATTCGAACTCAACTCAATCCACTCGAACTCGATATTGATCAATATCAAGTTGAGTTTTAACTGATTTTGTGCTGTTTAGTGGTTTATAACTCTACTTGCTACGAAATACACCATATAAGTTCATTGGTTTAACACTTCAACTGAAAATTTGATCAATTATTTTGACGTTAAGACACTCTAAGGGCTAACAACATACTAGTTGGACTAATCGGGATTCTCTATTTGGTTTTAAAGATGAATGATTGCCCCAAAATAAAAAATGAATGACTGCCTTCTCCGATCTACTTGACCGGATGAATTATTTTGTCTTTGTACATCCATTGCCCAGCTTAAAAAGTTGTATGGTGGTGGATGAGTGAAAGTTTTTTCACTTCATTTGGGCAAGAAAATTTTGAATTATTTCGATTCCAGTCATCACCACCTACGCGATCGACACCGTATATTGTTGCTTAGGCCGAAGCCTAATTTAACAGAACGGAGTAAAGAATGGAGAGATATTTGAGGCCTATCAAATTCAGAAGAATGAAGTTGATCAAGGTGATTGGACTTTGTAACAGCTTCGTTCGTTTAGTAGCACTGACCCATTGGCCCACTTTAGAACACACGAATCTCGGGGCTTGAAATGAAGCCAAGAAACAAAACCCAAATTAGTTCCCAATCATACACCCAGAACCATTTCCAAGGCCACTTGTTTCAAGTGGTGTTCCGGGTACGGATCCGTAAAGCCACTCGTTTGATAAATGTACGGCTAATGATACATCTCTTGAGCCTCATATTCACATTCGTATTTTGCCAATCTTCTAATGCCTCCATATTTTGGTAGCAATTCAATCCTCTACCAGATTTTTTTGTTAACATGTCCTTCTCCTTAATAATCATTGAATATGGGGTCAGGCATTTTGTAATAAGTGACCGACAATTACCATTATGTTATCATCGGAAGCAGCCCGTTCCAATCATTGGTTCAGCTTCTCCCCATGTCAACCTGACTAAATTGTTTACTTAGGCTGAGGAAAAAAGGCTAAAAATTACAACTTTGTCTACGGTAATCCTTTAAAACATCCCGTAGCCTTTAAAATATATACTCTAAAAATACATAAAATTTTTCCTTTTTACCTTTTTTTTCCTCCTCCCCACCTTAACTTACCATGGCTGTTAGCACTCTATCTGCATCATCTATCGACAACACTTTCCCTTCCTCCCCCCTATTTTTCCCCCTCTCTTTCCTATCCTCATCCCTCCCTCCCTTTATTCGCTTCTCCCCTTTTTCATTCTTTCTTTTGTCCTCTCTCTCTCCCTCTCCCTCTCTCTTACCCCATCCCCTCCCTGGTGACCTTTGGTCGAGTGACCAGCTCCGGTCTTGCAACCAGAGGTTGTTGAGGAGAGGATAGGGTGAGAGAGAGGGGAAGGAAGAGGGGAAAAAGGGAAGAAGAGAGAGAAGGAGGAGGAGGAGAGAGAGGGAGAGAGAGAGAGAGACAAAGAAAGGGCGAGATCCCTTTTGTGGTCGATGGTGTGAATGGAGGAAAGAAGATGAGTAATGGTGATGTGGGAAAGAATAAGAAGAGAGAAAATAAATGGAACAGAAAGGAAGAAAATGAAAAAGGAAATAAAAATTTTTTTTCTCCACATTCTCAAATACATAAAAGTTTTTTTTAACAAAATTTTCAATAAACTATAGTAAATTTTTAAAATATTTTCCAAAAAACACTCCATTCAAACAAACCCGTCATTTTAGGATAGAATAATGTAGCGCACCAGAACTTCTGATGGGAATTTTGTGGACTTTGTATTGAAATATTTTCTCCATCCTTTTGTATTCTTGTGTTCTTTTACTACACAAGGGCTTATTTGTGTAGTGCGTACGATAATCATAATATACATTAATCCACTAGGATTAGTTCAATAGTTAGAAAATAATTTTTATAACTCTTTTTGCTATTAAGTTCAGGTTCAAATTCTAAGTTTGGCAATTGAAAATGGGGAGGTGTGTGGAGATACAGGAGGGCACACACACACACATATATATATGCGTGTCATATGTGTTGATGGCAACAAATACCCTTGCTATTACTGAACAAAAGTAAAGTACTTACAACACGGCATACGAAATATATATATATATATATATATATATATATATATATATAAAGAAAATGAACAACTTCACGCAAATAAAACTTGCTCAAAAGTACTGCAAGAAAACTTGGCACCCTAACGTAGTAGTAAATCTGAAATCCTCCAAGTTAAAAGTTTCGTATTTACATTTTCCAAAGACAAAAAGTATTTATGTGAATATCCACATACAAAGATATTTCTAGATTCACATTTGAAAAACAGAAAAGAGAAAATACCAATTATAAATATTGTGTTGTAAATAGTACAACAGATCAACTAGGTTTGGTTCCAACTGTACCTTGCTAAAAGCACGGTGCTTTGTATATTACCGAAAAGAACCACCAGTGCAAAGGCTGGTGGCCACCACCTAACTTGGTAGGGTGAGAGGCAAGGTTTGACTCCCACAAAAATGTCACATTTAAGTGGTTTGTTTTAAAAAAAAAAAGGGAAAATGATCGGTTTCATTTTTCATATTTTACAAAAATATTCTTTTCGTCCATCGCTTTTAAAACAAATCAATTTCATCTTTGACATTTAAGAACTGAAGTTTTTACATCCTTGAACCCAAATTTCAATTTGAATCAAACCACCAATGAATCTGATTACAAATTTTGGGAGTGTAATTGGTAGATCATTTGGTTAACTCAACTTGATATTCATGTAAAATTTAATGAACCAAAAAAGAAAAAAAATTATAACATAAAAAAGAAAGATTAATCTTTCCGACATTATCATTGTATACACTAACGGTTTTATGTACAGCCATATTATTTCAATTTAAATTTAAACACTGAATTTTATATTTATGATACATATCTAAATTCGCAAGCGGATATACTAACGGTGTATGAAAAGATTTTTTTAAAAAAAAATCTCACTATTCCAAGACAAATAATGGCCTTTTATGTTATAAATTTTATTTTTTCAGTTTAATAAATATCATGTGAATATAATGAAATTGACCGAGTGATCTATCAATTCTATTTCCGAAATTTATTACTGGGCTATTGAATGGTTTGATTCAAATTGAAAATTAGGTTCAGGGATGTAATAGTTTTAATTTTAAAATGTCAGGGATGAATTTGCTTTATTTAAAAAGTGAGGGACGAAAAGAATGTTTTTGCGAAATGTGAATGATGAAACAGGTCATTTTTCAAAAAAAAAAAAAAACCAGGCAGGTGTGTTGTGCACCTGTTTGATCCGGTGGTGGTTCAATCCCCTCCGGATTATCCCTGGGTCTTTTTAGATCCTCTTCCTTCCCCCTTAGTGTAGCATAGATTAGGTTATATAACTGTTGTTGTCTCAAAAAAAAAAAAGTATATTATCGAAAAGAGAATTAAAAAATAATATGTGATTCTTTTTACTACATAACTTGAAATGACTTTTTGCATCATGTTTGGATAGCAAAATTTTTTCACATTTCTTAATCCACATTTTTTAATATTTCAAACCATCTTTTTATCTCACATATATTATATCACAAAAAAATACTACATTAATTATTTCAAATAATTATTTGGAATAATACTCTATCCAAACAAAGTAGACGAGGCAAATGGTGAGTCCTAATAGTAGGGGAGAAATAAAAAGAAGAACGGAATGTTGAACACAAAGAAATTAAGTGGAGAGAAACATTGATTAAAAATTTAATGTAACCATTAGCCGTACGATAATACTGTCCTTTTATTTTGACTCTGCTAGTTGCAGGATAATCCCAATAATAGACTGTACTTGTTTGGATTGTGATTTTTCGATGAAAATTTTTTACGTTTTTCGTGAACATATTTTTCAATGATCTTTTTATCTCACACACATCAAATTGTTGAAGTATATTTTTTTCTACAAAAACTCATAAAAATAGCAATCCAAATAAGACGAGTTTCATTACTCAACAAAAACTTAGATCCTTTTAACTTGTTTAAAAGTATAGTTATCTTGATAATTATACTTTTTTATTGTTTCATTTGGTTAGCGCTTTGATAGTTAAGAGAATATTTGGTTTTGATTATGTTCGCAAGATGTTATTTGGTAGTTAGAGTAAAATTTATTTTTTGTAAGCATAAAAAAAGGTTAAAAAAATGAAAAAAGAAGCTTTACCCCTAATAAGTATCATATTATATCTAATATATTGATAAAACTTTTTAAAATGTAAATTTAGAGTGTAGATTCAGCCACACCCTCTAGTACAATGACCTTTTTTTTTTGGGAGTTTTTCTCCCACCACCTTACCCCTTACTGGTACGGTAGGAAAACACCCATTTTTTCTTTTGTCCTAAGTAAAAGATAATCTCCATTGAGCCCCTCATATGAGTATTACCTCCCCAAACAGTATCCAAAACATCGTCCATCTCCCCTCCTCGCTTCTGCTAAAGCCCCGGCTCCCCCCGTTTCACCTTGGCCATTTCCCCGCCCAATCCTCGTCTCTAACCTCGCCCCTTTAAATTTCCCCCAAATTACCGTCCATTTTGTAAATATTTCCAGTTCCTATAATCGCTAATCCACGCAATTAACTATTCAGCCATCTGCGATTCCATTCAATTTGATTCAACCTCTTCTAGGGTTTCGAAACCTAATTTCCCACCACCTGGATTAATTTCAAAGTCCAATGAAATGATTGTCAATTGGGACAACAATACTAACGACTCGAGCTCGAAATCAATCAACGAGACCGTCAATGGCTCCCACCATTTCACCATCAGGGGGTACTCGTTGGCCAAGGGTATGGGCCCTGGTAAATACATCTCCAGCGACACATTTAGCGTTGGGGGTTACGATTGGGCTGTTTACTTTTACCCCGACGGTAAAAACATAGAGGATTCGTCCATGTATGTGTCGGTGTTCATCGCCCTGGCAAGCGAGGGTACGGATGTGAGGGCTTTGTTCGAGCTAACCCTTTTGGACCAGAGCGGCAAAGGCAAGCACAAAGTCCATAGTCATTTCGACCGCGCGTTGGAGAGTGGACCTTATACCTTGAAATACAGAGGAAGCATGTGGTATGATTTTTTTTTTTTTCATATTACTTAAGTGCTTTAACCTTTTTAATTTTTCTAGGTTATTCATGTCAGACGGGAGCTGTTCGTTGCATTGAGTTGGGTATATTGTAGGCTTAAATTGCGCTGAAATTAGGGTTTTCAAAAGGGCTGAGGTGTAATTGTTGTTTTTCTTCTTTGTTGATTGTCTGTGATGAGGGATAGTGTTTTTTTCCCCCTGAATCATGTGTGCTATAACGGAATAATTTGGGAATGAAAATAATTTTGGAATTAGCAATGCTCAAAGTCTTAAGTTCTAATGTACTTGTTATTTTTGAATTTAGAAGCAAAACACCTACACATGCCTGCAAATCTTATCTGGACTCTCTCAAAAACTGCATTCAGATGCTATGCGCTGGCATGTACTATATATACTTTTGTAGTAGCATGTTTGTGAAAATTGGCTTAGTTGGTATGTCTTAATGGAGTGTAGTCTAGCTCAGTTGTACTTCAGACCCCCTTCTTAATTCTTTGCATAGGAGTGGAGATGGAATAACTCCAAATCCAACGGAATTTCCTTATTGCTTGTATAGGGGCTACAAACGTTTCTTCAGAAGAACCAGTTTAGAAACATCTGATTATCTCAAGGATGATTGCCTTGCAATGCATTGTACTGTTGGAGTTGTTAGAACCCGTGTTGAAGGACCCAAACAGTATACTATTTCTGTACCACCATCAGACATGGGCCAGAATCTCAAGTACTTGCTGGAGTCTGAAATTGGCAGTGATATAACTTTTCAAGTTGGTGATGAGGCATTCAAAGCCCATAAGTTGATCCTTGCTGCTCGCTCTCCTGTATTTAGAGCCCAATTTTTTGGACTTATTGGAGATCCCAATAAAGAGATAGTAGAACTTGCCGATATTGAACCCTCTATCTTCAAGGTAATTATCAATTTTTTTGAATCTGTTCCTTACAGTTTATCTTTGGTTTTAGAATTAGTAGAAATTGTACAGCGTTACTGGCATATGCTTTATCTAATTGGAAGTACATTATTATTATTATTATTTTTAAAAGCTTGCATCCCTTTCTATGGGATGCATGGGCTTGTAGATGAGGCTTCTTGACATTTTTATGATAATCTTGGCTCATCCATGAAAGTATGTTAGGTCCACCACAATTACTGGTGCAGAGCATTGTATATAATTACTGAGCAGTTCTTTAGTTCCCTATACTCTAATGGCAGATAACTCTGGTAGACAATAATCTCATAGAGTTTCTTGTTTGGTTTTTGAGGGAACTGCAGGTCTAATGGCTTAATGGGCTTGTCGCTGCTGCACTTTTAATCACACATTACTGATCATTAGAGGTCACAAACATAGTACTATAGAAGTTTCACATAATGAATTGGTTGAAGCTCAAACAAGTTAAAAGGTTGATACAATCTGAGCATACCAGTGAATCATTTTGTAGATTTAGAGTCTCCTGAAGATTGAAAATGCTGCTTTATTTTGCTGATCTACATGTAAAATCAAAGGCTTGTGCTTGACCAGTTGGTCAACACAGTCATAGAGGCTTGCTTTAGATGGCCTTCTGAGGTTTCTCTCTGTGACAATTGATTGATTGTAAATACTGGTGTAATTCCTTGGATTCTTGTGATTGATGTCCTTATTGGTCTAAATTAACTGTGTTGGATATCATACGTTTTGTAGGTAATGCTCCATTTCATTTACTCGGATGACCTTCCTGATCTACATGAGATTACTGGATCAACTTCCATGTGCACATCAACTATCATGTTGCAGCACCTCTTGGCAGCTGCTGACCGGTATGGTTTAGATAGGCTGAAACAGTTATGTGAAGCAAGATTATGTGAAGAAGTCAGCGCTGATACAGTGGCAACTACTCTTTCCCTAGCTGAACAACACCATTGTTTACAGCTGAAAGCCATCTGTTTGAAATTTGCAGCAACAAACTTGGGAGGTGCGTGTAGTCCGTAGATCTGAGCGGTGCACTGTTTCAGGTTATTTGATTATGGTATTTTTGTCTGTTTATCTGCGGATGTATCATTCATACAGTTTGTATGCTTGCTCACTCATCGTGGACATTTAATACTCATCAAGTGTGCGAGAAATGATTTATCGTTGGAGAAATTGAGATCTTTTGGTTTTTGGACATGACAGTACCAGCTCCATTTCAGTCATTGTAGAAAGCTAGCATCCTATGAGTCATAATAATGAATAGTCATTAGAGATGTCTGAAAGTCCAGATAAGTTAATTCTCTCGTTTTTGTCAGATGACCAATAGGTGCGGAAGACTTCTGCTTTTAGTTAACAATGAGCTTTAGGGATATTAATTTGCTATTCTGGAAATACTAAATGTGGTTAAATTCAAAGTTGAAGATTATCAGGACACAAGCTTCAATTCAGTCTGAAACTGTTGATCAGTTTTTGGTTTGAAATACCTCGGCTAGTGTTTTCGTTTTGTACTTACACAGTTTTGTCATGACACTTACGAGTTTTGATTGATTTCTCCTTCTAGCTCAGGTAAATTGGAGTTGGTTTTTGGGGGAGACTGTCTGAAAACTGAAATCATACTTGCCATCATGGTTTCTTACTCTGTTGCTTTTTAATGATAAAATGTAGGACAGTTGAAAGTTTTTGTGCATGAGCAGTGATGAACTTGTTAAAAGTTTTGTTTTCTTCATAAACATGTAGTTCTTTTTTCCTTTTAATTCCTTAATTTGGATTGCATTCACTTGCACTGCACTGGGGCCTTGAGTGATGAAATAGTGCTTTCTTCAGTGCATCTGTTTAAATAGGCTTTGTTTCGAGATTGACATCTGCAATATAACTTGACAGTTTTATTAAGCATGTGCAATTTGTTTGTATAATTGCTGAACTTTTTTGATCCTTCTGCCTCAGTGGTTATGCAGTCAGAGGGCTTCAGACATTTAGAATTGAGCTGCCCCTCACTGTTGTCGGAGTTGCTGGAAACAATTGCTTCAGTGGATGAGAAACCAAACCTAATGTCAAGTAAGAAAAGAAGTGGCAGCAGTATATTTGGGATTGACTTGGTGGCTGACGGTGCTGCAGCAGAATCAGTGAATCCTAATGTCAGGCGCATTCGGAGGCGGCTGTAGTATTATCGTCGTGTATACAAGAGTGAAAAATAACTCGTTTAAGCAGGTGCATCTAAAAGTCGTAGTTATGTCTAGCATGTCTATAGTATATCGTTTAGTTTTGATTCTTCTTGGTTGCTGGAGGAGTTCTCTTTTCTAACCATTCTGCCCTGGTGGTTGGGGGAAAAAAAAAGAGGGGGGGGGGGCTTTCACTGTATATCAGCATGAGGTGAAGGGCTAGAGGGTGTTGCAATGTTAAGACTTCTCAAGTATGAATGATCAACTGCCAGAAAATCTGAATAAGATTTATTTTGGCTTGAATGTTGAATGACTGCTTTATTATAGAATGCATAATTCGGATTATTTGTTGATCTCAAAATTTTCAGGGAGATCGATAGCAAGCTTTACGGCTTTTGAAGGTAAACGTACAGGGGAATATGAAATCTGGTTTGATGATCTTTATAGTTTATACCTCCGCTGCAAGACCCCGTCAGGTCTCCATTCCCTTGATATAGAATCTTGCCTTTGGATAGTCTCAATCATATAAACTCTGGAGGATCGTAGGATGGGAAAGATTCTTACCTGTTTTTCTCTGGCAATTCTTTCGTTGCTTTACCTTGTTTTGGATGTTTTTTTCTGATCCAAACCTGATAATAGAATCCTTGTCTGAGGAACTAGATTTCATCTCTACTGGTACATAATTTGTATGCTGATCCCCTCTCTTTCCAAGTGGAACGTTGTTACCTTCTCTATAAATAAGGCGAAGTGCCTTTGGCTGAACGCATGGAATCATTCATTCCTTATAGTAGTTGTAGATATCCGGGGGAAGTGGAGATGTTACAAGCTGCCAGATGCTTTGAAACAAAACAAACCAAGTAAAAGAAGAAAAAACGCTTTCTTACCAAAAAAAAAAAAAAGCGAGAAATATGCAATAGCAAAAGTTTTAACTACTTTGCTTGCAGTTGGGCATACAGGAATCAAATGACAGAAAAAACAGAAAGAAGTTTGGGTTATTGTCAATAAAAGATTGATATAATAGTGGAGTAACAAAGAGGTGTGGGTCTGGAGGTTGGCTCCAGCGTAAAAGGTACTGCTCCTGTGTCTCGCGAGTTTCAACTGGAATGAAAATATCCTCTCAATTTCGTGACCATCCTGGCTGGGACAAGAAGAATGCGATGGATGAAGAAAGCTGGGGTTATGGGGACTTAAATGGGCAAAAAGGAAATTGACGGGAAAAGTGGCCCGCTTTTTGACACCTCACATGCATCGCAGGTGCAATGTCACACGGACACCGACCGACGTCTGCTCTCCTTCCTCAGTGACTCAGTAGAGTACTTCCGTACTTTCTTTTCCTACAGACTTTTTTTTTTTTGGGTTGGAGGGTTTTGTTCCCTCCATAGTCCATACTCAACAAATTGAAATTGAAGATCACAGATCTGGAGAGACAGATTACTGAATCGATTGAATGCATTATTTTCTGTTAGAAGAAGAACAATGGGGTTGATGAGCAATGTAGATCTCTTCAAATCCTCAACTCTCATCAAACTCTCTGCTTTCGTCTTCGTCTCCGTAGTTTTCTTCTACTTAGGCAAGCAATGGTCCCAATCCGACGCCTATCAACAAATCCTCTTCTTTTCTTCCAACCAAAGCCCTAAACCTGTTTCCTCCTCCTCCGTTTCCTTGTCCCCTAATTTCAATAAAACCTTCAATCTCTCTTCCCTCTTCAACCACACCGCTTCAACTCTATCCCCACCCCAACAACAACAACAGCAGATTGTTGTCGCTTCTACTCCGCCACCCCCGCCGCCGGCGGTGAAGAGGATGGGGGTGGTGGATGAAAACGGGGTGATGACGAATGATTTTGAGGTGGGTGATTTTGATCCGGAGGCGGTGGAGAATTCGGGGCAGCAGGAGGAGGAGGCTACTTCAAATGGGGGAGGCCAAACCCAAACGTTTAAGATTAACAAGTTTCAAGTGTGTCCGGAGAGTCTGAGAGAGTATATTCCCTGTATGGACAATTTGGAGGCTATCAAGAAGCTGAATTCTACTGCAAAGGGCGAAAGATTCGAGCGCCATTGTCCTGAAAAGGACCAGGGATTGAGCTGCTTGGTTCCTGCTCCTAAAGGCTACAGAACTCCTATTCCTTGGCCTAAAAGTCGCGACGAGGTACTAAAAAGTTTCAGCTGCTAAAAATTCAGCTAAGCTTGTTCTTTTTTCCGTTTCTTGAGTAATGGATTTAGAGATTGTGGAAACTTTTGGAAATTTGCATCAAGGTGTATGGTTAACAGTTGTCTAGACCATTTTGGATGAGTAGTTGATATTTAGTGTGAAGGATTTTTAGCTGTCCTACAATGGCAAGTAACTACCTTCTACCCCAAATCCTATATGTTGGACTTAATTGCGGTGTGCATTTTAAAAATGTTAAGTTCAATTCTCATGTTTTTAATCTTTATCGTATGATGTAGGTCTGGTTCAGCAATGTTCCTCATGCCCGGCTGGTTGAGGATAAAGGGGGTCAGAACTGGATTACAGTAGACAAGGATAAGTTCAAGTTTCCAGGAGGTGGAACACAATTTATACATGGGGCAGATAAATACATAGATCAGATGGAGAAGGTTTGACGGATCTTCCTAATTTGGTAAAAGAAAATCGAACTGCAGGGAATTATGTTGTCTAATTGTTTGTCCTCTGTTTGTCTTGTAGATGGTTCCTGAGATTGCTTTTGGTCATAATACCCGGGTTGTTTTGGATGTCGGTTGTGGTGTGGCAAGTTTTGGTGCATATTTATTTTCAAAGAATGTTCTTACCTTGTCTGTAGCCCCAAAAGATGTTCACGAAAACCAGATTCAGTTTGCACTTGAGAGGGGTGTGCCTGCAATGGTGTCTGCATTTGCAACACGGCGTTTATTATATCCAAGTCAGGCCTTTGATTTGATACACTGTTCAAGGTGCAGAGTCAACTGGACACGAGATGGTGTGTGTAGTTTTCACGACATTACCTCTCTCTCTCTCTCTCTCTCTCTCTCTCTCTCTCTCTCTCCTTATAATATGATGATGATTATGATAGTAATAAGAATAATAATATGCCGTTATCTGTTAAAACCATTGTTCACTGTTAACATACCCATATCAATTATTACAAGGTATGTCCTTTGACTTTCGCTTGTAAATATCCTGCACTGTCAATTCAGTTTATTGTTTATGTAAATTTTGATCGTGTAAGCTCTTATTCAGGATATCAATAGCATACATCACGTGTTTCTATGATACCATGCCTTTTAAGTTATACTATTATACCAGACACTTGTTTGCTTATCTGGTAAAAGTTATAGTTTTTCTGCTCATGTAAAATGTGAATAGAACCTGTAGTTTATGCTACTCTTTGTTGAGACAATTAATGGATATTTTATATTCTAATCTGTGCTTTTCACATTGTTTGAAGATGGCATTTTACTACTTGAGGTCAATAGATTGCTTCGGGCAGGAGGATATTTTGCTTGGGCAGCACAGCCTGTTTACAAGCACGAAGTAGTCCTAGAAGAACAATGGGAAGGTAAAGTAATTGTCATGTCATGTCAATTATGGCAATGCCATGGAATGTGCAGTTTCTTTTTTATCATATGCCCCCTTCAACTGTGTTAATCTGTTATATTTCATCATTTTGTTGTCCGTAACATTCCATGGTCACATGCAAGTTTGAATGTCTGATTTCAGTGGAATAAGATTTACGTGCTGCAACTGACTGACTGACTTGGAGCAATGTCAAGATCTTGTCATTAAAATGTGTGATTATGTGTTTTCCAGAGATGGAGAACCTAACGACAAATCTTTGCTGGAACCTTGTGAAGAAGGAGGGATATATTGCTGTATGGCAGAAGCCCTTGAATAACAGTTGCTATTTAAGCCGCAAGGATGGCACCCAACCACCACTATGTGACCAGGATTATGACCCAGACAAAGTTTGGTATGTAATTGTTTAATTACTTCCACACTCCAATGTTCTTTTACTTCTTGTAATGGTTTCAAAGGGCATTGAGATGCTTGTGTTTATGGTGGGAGTTCAACAAAGCTATTACTTTTTATACAGTATTTGTTCATGTGCACATCTTGTGTTATGAGCTTTTCCAAGCACAGTATTGAAAGGGATTACAAATCAAATTGCGAGGCTGATCTTTTAGAGCACTGATAGAACAAGACACAACTAGTCACTTAGCGGTTGAGAATTCTTAATGAAGACCTTTTTCAGTATGCATCATTATTATATCCAATCGTGTCATTTACTAAATACAGCTTGAAGGGCGGATAATAAGGTCAACATTCAAGCGATTAAGTAAGAAAACATGCATAGTTTGGACTAAACGTGGTTGCTTACCCATCATATTTGGCCCTAGAACATTTGGGGCACAAAGGGTGACTTCTTTGTGAAGATTTATTTTCTTTGTCGAGATTTATTTATTTTGTTTTAGATTGAGCATATTCGATGATTTACTTCTCTAATTGACATAAAAAGTTTGACTTGAGGATTTGAAGACAACATATTTGGGGAAAAAGATGTGGGCTAAAAGTAAGATAAAGTTTGCTTTTGCTGCTAGGGTGAGGGGAGGAGCGAATTTTCGGAATGGGAATATCTAGATTATATGGCAACTTCTTAATTTTTGCCTTTAGTACAGTGGTATCAATTGATAGCTTGGTCTCTTACCTGGCTTTCAATGCTATATTTCAATTTAGTTACTGAATTCTGAACCATGTCAACTTTTTGCTAAGGTCCATATATGAAGAGCCTTTGCAGAGCAGATTTGGAGATTTTGACAACTTAATTGTGCAGGGATATCGAACTAGTAAAGTTGTGAATTGGTTAATGAGCTCTCCATGCGTTCTGATTCTTGTTTATTGCTGACTGTTGAGAGCGGTTTCTGTCCATGTTCTTGCAGCAATAACTCCACTTTGTGATAAACTTAGGTATGTTGATTTGAAGCCATGTATTACTCGACTACCTGAGGATGGATATGGTGCAAATGTTAGCAAGTGGCCTGCACGTCTGCAGAACCCTCCTGATAGGCTTCAGAGCATACAATTCGATGCTTATATTTCTAGGAAAGAGCTATTCAAGGCTGAGTCGAAATATTGGAATGAGATTATAGAAAGTTATGTCCGTGTTCTGAAATGGAAGAATTTCAAACTTAGAAATGTGTTGGACATGAGAGCTGGTTTTGGAGGGTATGTATTTCTACTTGTTTTGTTTTATTGTATTCTATGGGTCCATTTAGTTCATATGTTGAACATAGCGCTTAAAATTTGATTTTCTGATGTTCATGTTCCTTTCAATTTGCACTTTTCTGTTTTGCATCTGACAGATTTGCAGCAGCATTAATCCAGAACCGATTGGACTGCTGGGTTCTTAATGTGGTACCTGTTAATGGGCCCAACACACTGCCTGTTATATATGACCGTGGACTTATTGGAGTTATGCATGACTGGTATGGGACTGAATCCTTTTTTTTATTATTTATTTATGGGACTGAATCTTATTTATAATATTAACGTGCTGTTGTTTATTCCTTGTCCTACATGTAATTTGTACACGATTGAAACCTGGTAAGATGTAATTGTGTACATTACCTAACATACATGTATTTCGCTTGAAGCAAATTAGATTAATCTGTATAGAATGTAGGTTGCTTGTGGCTTGGTCTCATTTGAAAGTATGTCATCGACCTTGACTGTTATATTGGCTTTAGCTTTATATAACTTTAGCTTTTCAAGAACTCTTCACAAAAAGCCAGTCCTGAAAAGATGCTTGAAGCTAAGTAAAGCATGTCAGGGATGCTTTTCTTGAATAAAGGTTTTCAGCTTAAGATATTCTAAAAGCACAAATAAAGGCAAACTAGTTATAAGAGTAATTAGGAGCAAACTAGTTATACCTGTAGAGTTAAATGTTTTATGATTATAAGTCCTGAAATTTGTAATTAGCGCAGTTGTTCCAAACCAGTGAGGTTGGCAGACATGACCTAAGATTGTTCTAAACCAGTCAGGCTTGCTAATATAAGAGAAAATGTGTCCGAGGATGGAGGATTTTATTCCGGGTAAAAAGCAAGATGTAAACCTTTAAAATGGGGTGAGTGGTTGGAATTATGTGAAGAGAACTTTTAGAAGTGGCAAATGTTTTATTTTTTTGCCTATAGCATCTCAGAATCCATGCATCATTTTCCCTTTTCTACTTGTGTTGTTTCTGTTACTCTTCAATATGTTGTGATAATTTAATACTAGCTAGTTTTTGCTACTGAGCCAATTTAGTTATTGTAAATCATGTCTAACAAGATGCATATGATAGGTGTGAGCCATTTGACACATATCCAAGAACCTATGATTTGTTGCATGCTGCTGGGCTCTTCTCCATTGAGCGAAAAAGGTATCCTATGATGTCATATTTTAGTCATGATAAGATCTGAATTGATGTTCTGCATTAAGTTCAAAATTTGACCATGCTGCAGTTAAAAAAAAAAGGTGGGTTGGGTTTCTTTTTTTTTGTTTTGTTTTGTTTTGTTTTGGGGGGGGGGGGGGGGGGGGGAGGGGGAGGATACCAGAAAAATGGGGATTAGTTTTGGTGGTGGATGTCATTTTAAAGTGATGTTTAACCAACAGCAGCTTTTATATTTTAAAATGGATCATCTCGACATGTTCATGGTCTGGTAATTACTGTGCATTTATTTGATATATTTATATTCTTTCAGATGCAATATCACTACTATCATGCTTGAAATGGATCGAATTCTAAGGCCTGGTGGACATGTATATATTCGTGATTCGCTTGCTGTAATGGATGAACTCCAAGCTATAGGCAATGCCTTGGGTTGGCGAGTATCTATTCGAGACACATCTGAGGGCCCTCATGCAAGCTATAGGATCTTTATAGGTGATAAAAACCTCTTGCGGACTTGAAGCAGTGACATATGGATTGAATTTTTTCAGTCTGCTCGTGGCGAGAATATCTGGAGGCCAGGAAATTGACTATCATCTGGGCATATGGTCATAATGACACAGTCCCCTATTGAGCCAAGAGGGCAATAGCATGACTCTGTTATGCTACTGTGTCAGCGAATATCTTATGGGCCTTGTAATTATTTTGGCGAGTGTACAGCATATGATACAACAGTCTCACAGAACACGGTTGCAGGGCTGGGATGAGGATATCTGCACATTTGGCACATCTAAAACTTGATATAGCACAGTTTTCGTGTTGACTAGGAAATTGTATTCTTTAATTTAAATGCACATTGTACAATTAAATACACTGGAGGAAGTTTCTGCTGATTTGGGACAACTAATAAGCTTTGTTTTGCTAATATTCTAAACGTAGGTGGGGTCTTACAAAGCAATGTTAAAATTTCCCTTTGCTAACACGGAGGCATGTAAATATGGGTTATTTTAGAACTATATTGTAGCAGCTTTTTGGATGGATGTGTATGTAAGACACAGGTCATATGGAAGTTAAATGTGCTCCATGTGCTGACGATCTTGAGATCGCATTGTTAAATATTGGTTTTTATATGTCCTTGCTAGGGTTGTATATGAGTCGTTTGCAAGCAGCTTAAATCAAAGCTTGACGCGAATTAGGTTAACGTCATCACAAGTTGAGTTCAAATTGATCAAATCCAGCTCGACTTTGAGTTAACTCAGTAGCTCGCGAGTTTAGTGAATTATATATATATATATTTATCTATATATAATTTTTATTTCAATAGTAAAATTATATATATTTTTTCAAATTTTTTATTATTTGTTAAAAATTTACTATTTTATTGATTTCAAAAAAATAATTATTTTTAATTTTTTAAGTTTGAACTCAAATTCGAATTCAATTCAGCTTGAATTTGAGGCCAAACTCGTGTTCAAATTTAACATTGAGAACTCATCAATCAAACTAAAATTTGGTAAAATTAAGTCAAAATTTGACTCAAATAAGCTAAAACTCCCCTCCATACCTCCCTCTCTCAGCTCTTTCCTTTCTAGATGACAATAAGCCGACATCAATAAAAAGAGTCAGGAGAAAATGGGTACTGGGCTTTGAGCTTTTTATCTATTCTTGCATCCTCACACGTTACATTTTTCCAAGCAAAATTCAGAAAATGCCTCCTTATAACCAGTCTTTCACCCAATACTCGTCCAAATCAAGCCACTCCAAAATGTCTTTACAATGAGGTGCGAACTATTGTGGGCACGTTTGATGATAGTAACTAATGCATATTGCACCACACCACGAAATCTTCTAGAGGACCTTTTGTGTGTGACTTGTGCCGAAAGAGAGTAATTGCTTATGAGCATATTAACAAAAATCAATATCTTGCAGACCACCAACAAGGGGGTGAAATTAATATAGTGAAAAACACTCCAGATCATTGAGCACCCTATTGCCTTCAGGGTAGTAGTTCGTGAGCTTTTTCTTTACCTTTTCAAGAACCAAACCAAAACTCAATCTTTGACCATCATCTTCTAAACAAGGATGAGTGGTGGTTGGCAAAAGAGTCCGAAACATTTTAACTTTCAGATCTTGGCCTCCACACTTGCTGCACTTGACTATGGACTTTAGGAATATGGACCACTTGGGCTGGTCTTTGATTTGTCTCATTCTGACGCTTCTGACTTCTTCTGTTTTGAAACTGATCCTGAACACGGCCAGCTGGCTGCATGGCTCTTGGAATTTGCGGCCGAGTCCCATTGCTATGGCTACTTTGGCATCTAAAAGGTGGTTTTACCAAAAATTGCGATATTTGTGGTCTTACAAGAGCAGAAACAAGCATACTCTGATCTTGATTGGCCGCATTAACCATATTCAGTGTTGTCTGAAATGAATTTGATATCCTAGCTAGCTGTTTATTACTGACAGTCCTTGCTGTATTAACTGGCTGCTCAAAGGGATCCTCAATCTAACAACCATGAAAATGATGTTAACTTTCAAAGAATCAAAGGTAGTAGCACATAGGCCATGGGGCCTCCAATGCACTAAAAAGAACGTGAAGGTTTGCAGTTGCAAGAAAAAGAAAAGAAAGCATTAGCACCTAACAATCTCCTGCTGTTATGTGGAATGAAGGCATGTGAACGTGCACAAAGAATGTTTTTGTGGATGTTTTCCAAGCTTGTTTGTGTGTGTAGGTATTTCTGTGTGTGTGAGAGAGAGAGAGAGAGAGAGAGAGAGAGAGAGAGAGAGAGAGAGAGATTACAAATACAGCATAAGTTTTGGGTAGCCATCTCATGTTGGTATCAATATCTTCCCACTGTCCAGTATATGGGCTAATTCCTTGTGTTGCTGCCTTTGCACTAATGTCAGAAAACTGAAGATGCAAAACATCAAAGCATGGAATTTCCCCGTCAATGCTACTGCAGTAAAAATAGTTCATAACTCAAACTTCTCATATCGTGCAACAAGGAATAATGAACTCCCATTAGCAACAAGTGAAGAAACATTCTACATCACCAACTATTACCTTCTCAAGGAATGACATGAAAAGCTGAGACAAAGAACTATGATTGGTAAGTCTGGAGCTATCTGATCTATATCTGTTTATGTTGACAGCACAAGTTTCTTCAACATGTTTTTCTGCAAGAGCCCTCACACCTGCACATAAAAGATCCACAGATTTGCTAGATGACTAAAGCAATCTAATAGCACTTATAGTTACAGTCTTACAGATGATATCTTTTTTCTCCATTCCCATCTTAACCAAAGGATTTCTGGAGAATGAGTACCAGAACAAGAGAAGGAAGGCTCAAACTCAGAGAAGAAGCAATGATCGGAAAGTTTTTAACTCACTCCAACTCAAGTACCATGATTGTTCCCAACTGATTACAGAGATTCTCTTGGATATCTAATAATTAATAGTTTCAAAACACAAAATCAATTAGGCTAGCTAACTCTATGATTACTGATTATGTTAACAAACATATTTGAAAAACTTGCAAATTCACATGTTCTAGATGAGGAGTAATATAGAAAACACTTGAACATATTTTTCTAGAATGAGCAAATAAGCAAATAAACAAATGACCCAAAAAAAAAAAAACAATGACCCGTACCTATAAGGTCATCAACCATATTGCCTGGATATATTTCTTTGAGAGGAGGAAAAATTGCAGGTACGCATGTCTGCAAAATATTATAAAGTTTTACTCACCAATCCTAAAAGAAAAACCTACATAAAGAAAATATCACTAATTAAAACAGATACAACATGACACATTAAATTGCTGAACATTGTAAGAAGATTCACACAGCACATGATGCCTAGCTTAAAAAGATGACATGTACAAAGAATTCCAAGCATCAAGGGCCTCACCCAACCATATTTTGTAATATCAAGTGAGTGCTGCTTTAGTATGGTAACAGAAAACAAGCTAAACCTTCACTGACACGTTATGTTACTTTCAAATAACTATCACCCCTTGGAAGAATATGCCATCCCAAAACCACTATAAAAAGACACTTGATGACTACTCTTAAATGAAAAGAAAATGGAGGGAAGGGGGTGGTTACAGGACATGTTAAATTACCTGGAAGTGGAAGACAACAAGCAAGCTCAGAGAATACGAGTTAAGACTTCCAAACTTTGGATCATTAATATTGTGTGCCTTTGCCCATTCCTTAATCTGCAGAGATGGATGGATTTATCAAATTTTAGCTTCTCATTTTTTCCCTTTGTCTTATTTGGAACATCTATAGTAATGTTAGAAAACATGCCAGCAAAACCATGTCACGGAAACGCCCATCAATTTCATTCATCCAAAACAATAGCTTAGACTTCATTTGGCCACTCAAATTGTTAATTGAGATATCGCAGGAGATGCTATGACTTGTCTCAAGCTTCAGAATGGGAATCCTAGCATTTGCAAAAAAATGCAAGTTACGCCATCCACCTGCAAATCAATCAAGCGCTCAAGTCAGCATAAAAGGATATAAGATATTTGTTTGCAAATACAAAATCCTTCTTCAAAAAGCAATGAGTTTGCTTCTCTTAAAGCAAAGCATTTGAAGTGAAGCCCAAAAGGAATCCCAACTACAACTTCTCCAATGATGATATGCCACAAGGAAATGGTCATTCATGCTTCTTTGAATAGTTGAACCAACCATGCTTAGACATTAGTATATCACAAACTAAAGAAAGTGTAAATTTGTTGAAGCCATTCTTCAGACTAGAAAATTAAGCAGTTTACCTTTCGTTCTCAAAACTCTCAGCACATCGTTGAGCAACATTTGCTTGTGCTTTTTCCCAGCAGATAAAATATGGGAGCCGTTGGATAATTCAATGGAAATATCTAAGTCTCCCCATCTTGTAAAGAGATTGGACACAAACGATCCGAAAGGCTCAACAGTGGCACCTGAACACCAAGTAAGAAGTAAAATGGTAAATTTATCTGTTGAACAAATCTCATTCTTAATCCGTATCTATTGTCCTGCATAAAATATGCATCCACAGAAATTCACTAGAAAGACTGATTTAAAAGAACTAAATCAGTGATACATCATCACAACGCAATGTCTAGCATCATAAACAACTGAAAAAAAAAGCTGTTTGCTGAAAATACTGTTCTGTTGGATGAGGCAACAAAAAGTAAGCCAGTCTTAATTTTAGCACAATAGACACAAAAATACAGTGTCGTTGCTTGACCAAAGCATACATTTACTCCAGGCCATATTCCTTCTTCTCTTGATTTTGCATGTGTAGGGCCTAAGAGCTAGTTTTGAAGAAGGCAAGGCATTTTCAAATTTTTGGCATGATGGTATCTGGTTAGACACAGACCAAGACACAAACTTTTTTATGTTTTGAAAGGAGCATAAAGGATTTAGCATTCAAAGAATTACAACGAGAAGCGGCATACCAAAAATTTGCACAACTTAATCACATACTACAAAGGAAGAACAGTACAAACAAAGCCCCATTACCTCTGAGACTTTCTATGGATTGAACAACAGCTTGAAGCTCATTGATGATATAAAACCTTATTGACCAGTCCTCCCTCAAGGGATTGATTACGTGAAGAATATCCCTGAGAGTAAGCTCTAACAACTGACCACCACTCATTTTAACGACAAGGTAGTATAGGTATTAGCAGGATGAAGGAGACATGTCAAAGCTCTCTGATGAATGAATTCTCTTTCTGCATCGAGAAACAGTTGAGACTAATGCATCATGCAATTCAACTCTACTCCAAATTGACCAACAAAAAATAAAATAAAATAATTAGTGGGACAAACTGGCAAATTTTAAATGTCAAGAACATTATCAGCTAAAGGTTTCCAGTTAAAATCACTGCCAGTGTTGAGAAAAAAGAGTAAATTATCCTCCATAAACTTGATCTTCATGCAAGGTGTGCAACCAAAACTCCACGACATCTAAAGAACCTAAAGTGAGCTCAATTCTATGTCTTCAGCAGGCATAATAACACTTGTTCTACTTTGAGGAGAAAAACTTTAACCTACTATTTATTCACATAACTCTCTTTTGCTCTTCTTCTACAAAAAAATCTGCTTCATAGTCACATACAGATTCTCATGTTTGAAGATCAAAACATATTAGATTACCAGAGGCTAAACAACAGAGAAATGTCCCCAGTAAAATCAAGTTCATTAAATACACAAATGCATATATCTACATCTCATATGCTTCTAACCCACTCAGAATCACCATGAATGTGTGTGTGTGTTCATGGTATTGTGAGTTATGCATATGGTTACTGAAGCAGCAAAAGCTAAAAGCTTCAGAGCAAACGCCACAATTACAACAAAATGGACAGCCACAATTTCAGCTAACGAGTACATTTAGAATTATAATCCATTGAATAAAATAGCAAAATACAATCGATTTTCAGATACACCGATCCCAAATTTACCCCATCCAGAACAAACCGATTGAAAGAGAACGGGCTGAAATTGAAAATCAGCGCAGCAAATAACAATAGTAATAAATAATCAGAGTTTACTGCTGCAAAATAATAATGAGAAAATATGTGACCTGATTGTTTAGGATTGGAATGATTTTCCAAAGCGAATTTGGTTGATGGAGGAATGTGAGATTGAATTCATATAAAAGTACTTGGAATGAGGGAAAGGGAGGGTGGCTTTACTGAGCAACAAGGGTTTCTAATTTCTATATAATATAACTCCAATGCTGCGCTAATAATATTATTAATGATACTAGCACTAGTACTATAATCCGCGTTGGTAGTTGTAATTGTAGTAGCAGAAGCAGTAGTACTGCTGTGTATTAGGAGGAGGGAGAAAGAAAGCGCGGTGGCCCAATCAAGTTTACGGCCGCCCCCACACCACACACCTTTGCCTTCCGATCTTTGACTGGAGAGTACCGGGACGACTTCAGCAGGGCTCAGGCTGAACTGAACACTGGACAGCGGCGTGGGTGCCGCTATTTGTACACTGCCCTCCTTTTCTCTCTCTCTCCTTTCTCCCCCCGTGTTTGTGCTGGGACAAGGGGCCGGAACGGTTTGTCAAAAAATCATTACAACCGATTTTGTGTAAAATACACAAAATATAATTTTATATGTACACGATGCAATTTAATTTTAACAACATGTAATTATATAATAAAATTTTATGAATCCCATATATAATATAAAAAACGATATATATAAGTTGTAATCGAAATTTTACATTTTTTTTTTGGTAGCTACCGTTCATGCCTCTCCCCTATTTTTGTGTATCTCAGGATATTTGTTCGGGCTCATGTACATAAATTTTCATTCCTCCTCGTTTGGATTCCCATTTTCTTAAAAAAAATTACATTTTCATGAATACATTATTTAATTATCCTTATATCTTGTATATATATCAAATTATTATAATATATTTTTCTACAAAAATAATTCTAAAAAATAGCAATCCAAACAACTCTAAGTATTTTAAATATACTAAATAATTGTTCGACTATTATATGTTTTAAGAGTAAATATTTTATACAATAACTGTATATAAACTATCATAATTAGATGAATGCCACATAAATAAAATTTAGATTTGAAATTTAAATTCAACATATATGGCATTTATCCAAACACAACAGTGTATATATTATCGGTGTATAAAAAATCAATTAATGTTTTAAATATTTTATTCAACTTCTAAAATTACAATATATATATATATATATATATATATATATATATATATATATATTAGTGGGTGCTCTATCCGTTATCACCCTTAGGTTGGTTTTGACCTCATAATTCTTGTAAATTGAAATACAGAAGGAAAGAAAGCTATTTATTTACCGAATTAAAATTAAGGGAATAATAATTGATTTTAGAAAAAAATTAAAAGTTGAGCAACCCGTTTGAAACTTTTGACGTACATATTCTAATGAACGGAGGGTCAATGCCTAATTAGTATAATGATTTGAGAATTGAAGAGGAGTCGTTTAGATGACATGGACGATTATTGCGACTATTACAGCAAGTTTCAATGATTGACCATCAGGATGGACACATTTCTCAGAAATTGAAAATAAAAATTGAATGAGTTGTCAAGCTCCACTGAAGTAAACCTTTGCTACTTAGAATTTGTGAAAACCTAATGCTAGCTTTGAAATGTAAAAAATTACAAGGAAAAGTTATTCAATTCTAGTTTTTTTTGTCAAATATTCAATTCTAGTTTTCATTTGACGTTATTTTGCGTAAAATTGGATCCCTATTGTCCAAGCATCTATAACAAGATTTGTAATCATTAGAGTCTACATCTCTCTACCTATCCTTTTTTTTTTTCCAACTTCTATCTACTTATTCTTCTTGCTTTATTTTGTTACTAATTTTGTACCCATTCGTTGAGCGGGAATTTTCGAAAAATAATAAATTATTAGTCAATTTTATAAAAATATCGATATGAAATACAAACTTAATGTATATTTTATTATAACCTTTCTTAAATATATTACTATATGCGCATTGTAATATAAAGTATTCTTATAATATAAATTTGAACATCTAATTCAGTAAATAATAATTCAAAAATGGAAAAAATAACATTCGACGGTACCATAACATTCAAAAACTTAAAAATAAATAAAAAGTGCAGTAAATAGTATCAAATAATATTCTACTCTTCAAAAACTTGTTTTTGTTTTTCTTCTGTTTGAATATTTTCCTCGATTTGTTCGTACAAATTAGCATTTATTGATTTTTCATTATCACTGCATGATAGTAAAGCATGATAACTAAGTATAAAAAAAATAAATGATTTATCGCATTCAAGATTGTGTATAACAATACGTAAAGGTTATAATTTAAGAAAGTAAAATAGTAAATTAAATCTACCTTCTCATGGAAATCTTTTTATGATGATTCATTTCATCTGTGGTTTTTGTTGAACCTTCTGATGAATGATTCATATGAAGTGTATTGAAATGTTGTTGATTAAAATCATGTGTTATACTAATTGGGATCCGGGAAGAAAATGCTTCAGGTTGGTATTTGTTATCGGTTCTACCAATCTGATAATGATTTATCAAAATTAAAGGCAAAAATATTATGTGAGATATAATATGTGAAATAAAAGATAAATTTATTACTAAATATTATGCGAGATTGTTTACCTACCTTGAAAGACCACATCAACTATATCGAGTCCTTTAAGTGCATGGATTTCTATTGTATGGGTCCACGCACTAAATACTCCCCACCATCTGAACAGAGATGTATTGTAAATTTTATAATCTAGCAATGAGTATAACCTGCATGTTTTGATTAACAACAAACAGGTTTATAAGAATTTACAAACTCGTACTCAAATAGGAATTTATATTTGACCGTACGGGTCAAATACATATAGTTAATTGGATTCAATTAACTTTTTCTTTTTCATAAATTTCGTGCTATGCACTATGTCTTGATAACGCACTTAATAATAAAATTTATTAAGAATTCTATTTCCAACATCAGATATTGACTTCTGTTATTAATGATTTCTTTTGAAATTAGTTACTTTTATACTTCTTGTAGTGATAACAATTCTTATTTACTTCGGTTCCCTATGTAGTACACAATTTATTGGCATGAATTTGGAGATATATCTAATAGAGATATTTATGTCTCTTTTATTTATATCGCATTACTTTCCAATTCCTTTTTTGGGTAGGAAATAAGAATCATATAATATTAAGAATTCTTATAAGAAATCACAATTGATATATATCTAAACAAAAAAGGAGCAAGCCTGTGAGACCCTGATTAGTCCTTAAGTTTGATAGTAGGTGAGGTGAAATATTTGTGCCATAAAATTGGGCTTTAGTGCTAATGAGAAAACCCTAATTTGGGTTAGGATTGAAACCCTAGTTTTGTATTATTCACAAGCTTGAGTTGTAATGCATGTTTGGTATTTTAATGTGTGTTTTGGTACAGGTAACTATAGGAATAGATTTCTTTTACAAAAGTTAAGTAGGTTTAAGAAAGTTAAAAATCCTAAATGAGCAAAATCTCTAGTATTATAATCGATTAGAAGTCCTAAATTGCGGTTAAAATCCTAATTTTGACTTTGACAAAAAGGTTGTTGTTTAATTATTTTGATGTAGGATAAAGTATGATTAAGTATAGGTGATTAAGATAGGAAAGTGATTAGTGAATCAATTAAGTGTGATTACATGTTTTGAATTAGATTAAGTTTATAACCTATGGAGTTAATTGAAAGCTTTTCAAATGTTTAAGGGCAAGAGTTGATCAAATGCAAAGTTGAAGGTGTAAGGGCTTGAGAGCAAAATGTGAGCTTTTATGTGATTGGTTATGAGAGAAAATATCTTCCAAGGCTTGACTAGTCTTATATATCATCGGATTTGTGAGATAAACATAAGAAAAGAAACAAAACAAACCAAGGGAGAAAGAGAGAGAGAGGGCCGAGAGTGAGCTTGAAAAGAGAGACAAATTTCTTCCAATTTCATCCAAGTTTAGCCATCTATTTTCTTCTTGGAGCTTAGAGCAACCCTTTGAGCACTTGTTTGTTATAGTATCATCACTTGCAAGACTTGTTTGAAGATAAACCATTTCATTTGGAAGTTAACTTTTGGTGATATAAGTTTTGAAGTCATGAAAGTAATGTTTTTGTTGTGATTATGAACTTGTGTGGTTTATGTGGTGATTATTATGTAATTTGATGGGTTATTTTGGTGATTTATTGCTGCTTTAAATTCGGGCAAGGCCATGAAGAATTAAGGTTTCTTGCTCCATGGTTATTCAAGTTGATTTGGTTGATTGTTTAGCTTGCAAATGAAATCTTTGGTGAGATAAGTTCATTTATATGGTTGATCCTTAGCAAAATCAGGTTTGGCCTTGAAACCCTAGTTCTAAAGGAAGTTAGTTTGGTTGAGTTAAGCCTTAGATGATTAGGGTTTGATTGGATAGATTGAAGGGTTAGTTGAACTTGTAGGATTAAAAGCATAAAATATGGTTAGTGTTTGTTAAGTTTTGAGGTTAATTTGGAAGAGCAAATTCGGACCTTTTGTGAAGCTATTAGAAGCTGGTATATGTGTGTTTATTTGGTATGAGTTTGGGTAGAAAGCTTGTATGAGAACCATAGAAACGGACTGTGCGGTTGCGGCGTGCGAAACTGGTCAATCTGGAAAACAGGGCAATCCAGAATCTGAACTTTGGCACTATTTTTCTTTGTGATGCGTATTGATTCAGAGTTTTTCCAAATCATGAAAGTTGTAGCTTCTTAAATCCTTGTTGTGCCTGCAAAATTTCAATCCAATCTGATCAGTAGATCTTGAGTTATGACCAAAACACTAATAGTTATGCAAAACTGTGGATTTGGTGACGTTTCTTGATTTTGCTTCTGACCGTACTCAGTTCACATTAATAATGAAGGAACTGAGTGTTGAGGTTTTCATAAGACTTGTAGATTTTTGTTTCAGCTTCAAAACGGTATAAAGTGCGTCCAAATCCGAGTTCCGTAACTCTAGTTATACCCAAAACAAAATCGGGTGTCAGAACTACCGTTGAAGTTGGCCAGTTCTGACAGGTACTTTGGACCCCTTTTTCCCTATGCTCCATACTGATTCAACTTTTGGTCAAAACACAAAAGTTATAGCCTTATAAATAAGCTTTCTAACACCTCTGGAATTTCTTGATTTTGATTTTTGAGTCGTGAGTTATGGTCTTTCAAACAGGACCTGTTTGGTAACTCGAAATGAAATGGCTGGAACTGTTTTGTGCATTTTTGTCCTAGTTCCATTGAGATCTGGCTTGAGGTGTCTTCATGAAAGTTGTAACCCTTCTTCTCAGTTTCATAACGGTACCCATGCACTTCGATCCGACACCCGTAGCCTGAAATTTGATCAAAACAATTCTAGGTGCCAAATTTGTCGTTTTCGTTTGCCGGCCGTTTCCGTTTTCGTTTGCCGTTTCCGCACTTGCATGTGTCAATTTTGCCGTTTTGCTTGATTTATGCATTCTAGTAGCTTTTTGTGGAATAATGTGGTACAATCTTGTATTTCAGACAGTGGTGAGTTAGACGGAACCGGTGGGGCCTATTAGCTATTACACGTGACGTGATCTATGCTCTTTTGCTATACTTGCTTTTTGAGTTCAGATCGTTTGTTTGTATACGTTGCTTATGTGTTTTGAAATGAATGTAAGGGTGCTTAGGCGAGAGTGTACTTTATCACACTCGACCTAAACCCTAATTTGCATCTGTGCTCCTTTATGAGATGTGTATATATGAATTATTTTGGTGTTGAATCCCTTGATCTTGTAGTTCGGGGTGACTTTTGTGGGGCCCGATCTCAAGATCTAGACAGACTATTCGAGTCGGTCGGGGTTTGGTCGAAATTAGTCCAAACTAGTCTCGAGGTCACCAAGTTTGTAGGTTCAAATTATGAACCAAGTTTGTGAACCGAGCTTGCAAAGCAAGTTCAATTTCGTTTCGTTCGCTCGAGCAAGTTTGTGAGGTGACTGGCCAGTGAGGGTGATAAGGTGTACGGTGGGAGTACAAGTGGAGTTCTACGGACCCTTATATGTAGTCGACGGAGTGTCGGCAGGAGGTCACACATGGCAAACGACTTGGCTTTGGAGTTAACCTGTATCATTCACTGTGTTGTTACTTTTATACTTGTGATTTGACATCTTTGTGACGTACTTGTTCGTTTTAATGTGAAATTTACGTTTTACCCCTGTTTACTTACTAAGCATATAGTTTACCCCTTTCCCTTTGTTTTCCTTAACAGGGGCTAACGCGAAGAACTTTTAGCACTATCACTAAAATAGTTAAACTTGGTTTGTAATAGTCAGACAACTAAGATGTTTCTTTTGTTTTGGTGGTTTGTATAAGAACCCTCCTTAGGGTCCACTTTCTGCTGGTTGTTATCATAATATAATATAGTGGTCTGAATAACTACTTTTGGGGATGTAAATAGAACTCTTTTGGAATTGTATATATTGTGAATAGTACGTTTTTTGTTTATCTAATTTTTATTATTTTGTAATTTCGAATCCTGACGCGAGTTAGGCAGGCGTCCCGCCGATACCCTACGGTTCGCCCTTGGGAGAAGCGGGGGCGTTACAAAGCCACGTAGGAAACTACTTGTCGTCTCATTAAACCACGTAGGAAAAAAAAATGAAAGAATAAGAATGAGAATACGACTTTATTATATATATATATATATATATATATATATGATTTTAATAGTCTTACTTAAATTTTTTTTAGCGAGAATTCTAAGAATTTTATGTTTGATTAGGTATTTGAGATTTTTGTGTTAATGTTTCCTTATTCAAATCTAGAATTGTTTTGGATTTTGGAACTATCTTGACAAAATTCATCATCAACCTTAAAACAATTGATTGGTAGATCTCGGAGAGTTGCACTAATTTTTCTTATTAAAAGACAATTTTAAAATTTTTTACTTTTTTTAAATGTGTTATAATTTTTCAGATTTATTATATCTGTTAAATTACAAATCAAATATATTATTTTCATTGCATGTCTAACTTGTCATTAAGGCATATCTATATGATGCAAATCAAATCAATACTGGATAATTTTTAGCAATTAATTAATAAATTTTGCTTTTTTAGGGAAAAAAAAAGTTCCACAACCAACAATCAAAATTTTAGAACTCGTTTGAATTGTTTTTTTTTTTTTGGAGTTTTTGTTAAAAAAAAATGTACTATAACGATTGAATATGTATGAGATAAAAAGATATTTGAAAAATATAATCACGAAAAATATAAATTTTTTTTGAAAAAAAATTTACAATCCAAAGTTAGATAAGCACAATCTCCTCATAAACGTGTCCCAAAACAAACTTGCTTTATAGGAAACAACCACCAATTCTATCAGTAAGCACAATCTCCTCGTAAAGGCGTCCCAAAACAAACTTGCTTTGTAGGAAACAACCACCAGATTGTGTCAGCAGTATTCGCATTATGGCGATGATAATGATGCAAACTGGTAACATCATCAAAGTTACCTAAGCTTTAATAATTAGTCGAGACTCTATCCATAGGCACTTTAGTCCCTCATTGGCTTTAAAAAGGAGAGTTATTACTACTGTACCGCGAATTGTTGTACTTCTTAGTGCTAAACCGGGGTCTAAAATGAAGTGATTGGGACAAGAGATTATCCATTAATCTAGCAGAAAATAAAAACAGACAGACAAACAGATAAACCTAACAAATATTAGATCGAGTTATTCACGAATGGTGAATGGTGGGAATGGATGGGAGCATTGCTCTTTGCCTAACCAGGTTTTAGTTTCCAAATAGTCACAAAGATATAAAATTGCAAAGTTAATGCGAAACATAAAGTGGAAGTTTTGGTGTAAACCAAACATTGTTGACTGAACGTGATTCCATAAAATACATTTTGACCTCCTGTGATAGATATGCACGGGATTGATTACATTTCAAATCAAAATAATATTGTACTCCCTCCGTCCCATTGTTATTGTCATAGTTTACCTTTTTTCATGTCCCAAAATTTGAGTCACACTACAATTTTTTTCTCTAACATTCCATTTGTAGCCTCAAAAGAGACATTGATAAAATAAAAAACAAATATGATGGAACCCACAAAAGCAATAAATAGACATCCAAAAGAAACGTGCGTGGATAGCACCAAAAATTTTGGTGGCCAGAAATAGGTGCGTGCTTGGCAATCGCATGAAAAAAAACTTTCACTTTGCATGGACCCATAGATTCTTTTAACATCATCGTAGACAGCCATTAAGATTTGACATCGGTCAAAAGGGCACAATTGAAAAAAGATGTCTCACATTCAAATTGGTTGAACTGTGCATAACAAGTTAGAATCCCAAAAAACGTCCCTTATTTTGGGACGGAGGGAGTATATATTTATATATATTGTGGTACAAAATAATATATAAAAAAATTTATGAGTGGTTAAATTTTAAACTTCACCCCCTTCTCCTCCTTGATTGTCCATCGCCACATTCAACTTTCCACCAACAAATATGTACATTATTCCATGTAAAGTGCGCAAAAGCACTGAGGAGATATTGTGCTTCACTTGAGATCCTCGGTGACATGTTTTCTATGCCAACCCAATGCCACAAATAGTGTTGCGCCAAGTGTCATGTTACTATTTAAACTTATATTAAACCAAGCCAAGTTGAATTATTAGAAAATTAAAGTGTAAATAATAACAAGACACTTGGCACAACACTATTTGTGGCATTGGGCTGGCATAGAAAACATGTCACCGAGGATCTCAAGTGATTATGCTTGTGGCCAAACAAGTTTAGGTGTACACAATAAAATTTTTTTAGCTTATAGAAAAGCAAATTACGCTGTAAATAACTTCGACGCTTTAGCCAACTAGCAGTAAAATCAAAGAAGGAAAAGCTCTTCCTTTCCTTTGCTTGAGGACCAGTGGCACCCGGTGATTGAAATGGGCCACCACGCGATAAACATAGCCCAATATTCATCCCCAGTCCCGAGAAATTGATGCCGGAGAATAATGGGCGAGGTTTCGCCGTGATTCTGATCCATTACCTCTCAACAAGGAGTGGGCTGGGATAATGCACAAGAGGTCTGCCTATGGAATTTCTCTGGGCTATAATCGATCAGCAAAAAAATACAACAGATAAAAAAAAGAACTCATGATAAGATGATCTTAGGCTGAGCAAATAAGTGCTTGTTAAGGACGAATGGACGGCCATCATAGTAGGAATTTCAACATGACGTACGATTGTGAGTTCGTAGAGGGGACTGCCACGCCACCTTTGTGAATTACTGAACGAGGTTATCAAATTCTGGGATGATCTCCAGTAAAATGGTATTCCTTTTGCATCATATATCAATGAATTAGAACGTCCATCGGGCAAAGACGAGAATGGAATTAATGTCCCCTGCCCGTTTCTGCTTAAACCCACTCAAAAAATCGTGGCTGCAATCAAAAATAAACCGCACCAGTTCTCACTTCTTTTTAGCAGCACTCGTCTGCTATATTCATTCATCGACAATAAGTAGAATCCCCCTTTCGATTCTGAACTCTGAAGCAGCCACCAAGATGACACATACAGTGGAATGATGGCTCCTTGCAAGAGTCAGAACATGCATGCTAGTTTCCCTCGAGACTAGAGAGGATCTGGTTCTTATTCGATTCTCTATGGACGGCGACGCGTAAAATTCTGGGAATATATGCATCCGCGTGATCTAGCCTGGTTAGGTTAGAGGGTGAAATTAGAGGGTATCTGTATAGACGAAAGGATCAAGAGTTGGAATACGTCTTAAAACTTTTTGGACGCGCAAAAGAATGATTGCTTATTATTAAGATGGCCTACTAATTCATGACAAGTAGTGATTCTAGCCAATGAAATTCACAGATCTTTCCTGTGTTTTAACTGTTGCTAGGCCAAATGAATTACTGTTAAACTCGTGAAATGAGCTAACCCTTTATATAAAAGTTTAGCTACAAAAAAGTTACTGTATTAAGATGATTGTGCAATAAATTCAAAAGTGAAAACAACTGAAAAAGAAACAGGAAATAAATCATCTTTTTACTTTTGTTTCCAACGTATGTTTGGTGCTAGCTAGTGACTCCATCCTTGTACGAACCACCTCTGATTAGGGTTTTTTATGACTGGGCATAATGCGATGTTCCATTCTAATTTTTACTGCCACTTTAAATTCCCTTTCTTTTAGTGGGGTTGAGACACGCGTGAATGGGTATGATTAATGACAAGTCAATCACTAATAGCTCTTAGGGAAATTTAAAAAAAAAAAAAAAAAGTACTTGAAAGATAATAAAGTTGTTGCAATTTGAGGTAATGCGCACGAATCATATTTAGATTTGCATCCATAATTAATTGTTCATCTTCAAGAAAAGAATGATATGAGAGTCACTAACAGTGAAGTAATCATTGAATCATACTTTACCTGAAAATGGTACAAGATAGAAGAGATCAAGAAAAAAAAAATTTTTTGTTTATAATACTGAGACCAATAAAGAAGTTTTTCAGGCTCTGAAAAATTTGCACATGGGATGAGCTACGAGTACTTACGAAGTTGTTAGACTGGTATTAGTACTACATATTAGTATTAAATGCAAATAGCAAAAGGCATGAATTGGAATCAATGACGGAGCCAAAAGGGGCTGAAGGGGCCATGGGCCTCTCTAAATTTTAAAAATTTTAATTCATAGTATATAAATATATGTATAAAATAAAGTTAGTCCCCTCTAATTTTTTATAATTTTAGTTTATATATATATATGAATTAATCGCTCTTGAATTAATTTTTTCTTTAAAAAAAGTTATATATTTTTTACATATCTTTATAATTAAAGTTGGTATTTAATATTTTTAGATGCTATGTTATTTAAATAGATGAAAATTATTCTAAACATGGCATATGAAGATAATTTTGGCCTCCCTAGAAAAAACTTCTGGTTCGGTCACTGATTGGAATCTTGATTCTAAGCACTAAGTGACTAGTATTTTAAGCGACGGCCGTTCTTTAAGAAATACACTAGCAGTAGTAGACGGTAGAGAAAAGGACGATGAAAAGGACGGGAAAATGGAGGGCTGGCACCACCTTACCAATCCAGCCGATGGTGGGCTGTGGGAAAGCAGAGGCAGGTGGTACACGTAATTCTTCCTGCCCACAAATTCTGGTGCTACCCAAACTTAGCAATGTGACATCACTACCTGATTTGCAACTTGCCCAAATTACAGCCGATCTCAAACTTGCGAAGTACACTACTTAAGAAAGATTACTTTTTTTTAAAAAAAAGGAAAAAAAAAAAGGAAAAAGAAAGAAAGATTACTTTAAAAAGGAAAAGAAAATGAAAAGAGGCCAGCTTCAATATAAAGTCAGCCAACGAGGACCAATGTTCGGTACCCATGTTCGAATTATAATCGGAATTGCGTCATTGTCTGATTAGGTCTTAAAATCCAGCACAGCCGAGAGACGTGGGTGGTGGCCTAAGCGGCTTTGCCTAACGTATTTGAAATTGTGATGGTTACGTGGCCGCCGCCCCTTTGGTGCTCAAGCTGACTCATGACGGAACTGATCACGGCCCGGCTGATGCAAATCACACATCTTAGCACTGCCGGTGAAAGTTTTTCCGACCAACACAACCGCTTTTAATTTTTTCTCAATGTATGTTCTGGGCTTTCTGACAGGTACCTTTTTTTTTTTTTTTTTTTTTTTGGAAATAAAAAGCTTGAATACTCGTCATAGACCAAAGGATGCGTTCGAAACCAGAAATTAATTATAATGGATCATTAGTCAACATAACCCTTGCATCAGTGAGAAAATTTGAGCATGTAATCCTTCGTGAAAAAACAAATCCGTTTATTTTAGATTGTGTTTGGATTACATTTTTCATGAAAAAATACTGTAACAATTTGATATATGTGAGAGAAAAAAGTAATAGGAAAATGTGATTACGGAAAACGACGTAAATTTTTGACGAAAAACAGCAATTCAAACAAGGCCTTAGTCGCGTCTCTCACCCATCAATAAATATATATATATATAAAAGATAGTCATATTGCATATGCTTATGTTATAATCTTTGATGAATTAATTCCAATGTCGTGTATAGAGAGCTATTATAAAGAAAATGTTTTTATTGAATTCACACGGAGATTTGAGGACAAGCCGTGTCATATTGTCACGGGTGATTTGATTAAGGTGTGCATGCATCTCCCCTTCTATTTGGGTCAAACCAAATTAATCTTTTTTTGTTCGTCTTCCTTCATTGCGCTAATTCAAACATCATTGATCATACAAATTAAAAATCGGCACAGGGCTTTCTTTCCTCGGATCTGTCCAAATATATGGGGAGATTAGTTTCTTCTTCGTTTTTTTTTTCTTTTTTTTTTGATTGACAATAATAGTTGCTCACTAGAAATCAACATCAACAATTTTTCTTTTTACGAGGAAGCAACGGGGACCCAAGGAATTAGAAAGAAAGGAAAAATGTATGGACCCTGGACAATTTGGTTAAGGATTTGTTTAACAACACAATCCAAAACGTCCGGTCATTACCATCTCACCTCATTCCCATTTACCACCCGACAAGTGTGAAGTCTGAAGCCTAAAACTAGAAGCTGATTCTTGATGCCATATTCGGCATTGGCAACAATTAAAAAGATCAATAGATTAATACCCACCACTTTTCCTTCCAAACTAATCCTAATCTGCCCAATTTTGACTGGTTTTTTGATTCAACCATATTCTCGGTTGTCTAAACCGCATCCAACTAAAATGACAATAGCCCTTCGTTATCTTAAAGAATTTGTCTGGCAGATGTGCATCGAACATTTATTAAAATATATTTTAAGTGTACTACTTTTTAAAATATAAAATTAATTTTTTTAAAAAAAAAAATAAGAGATGATAAGTTAAATTAAATAAAAAATATATATAAACGTGACGGAAAGTAATGGTTATCGCATGTAGTATGGTAGATTAGATAAATTTTAATTGTGTTAGCGAGTAATCAACCATCTTAAAAGGTTTGATGCCAACTAAAATTGGAAGTCCGAAATATCTCTATTATATAATAATATTATCAAACACAAAAATACATCTTCCCCTGGCAATAATCCCAGATCTATACAGATTGCCCACATCAATCCTTCCTAAAATGATACTACTAAAACTAATTCATGGCCAAGATTTGTCCGAGTTGAAGACAAGAAGTTGGAAGACTCCACTAGCGAGCGAGTAATCTTGTCCCCCTCTTCTTCTCTCGGCAACCCCAGGCCGTCTTGGACGCAATCCGAACAATTTTAGTACTAAATAATACTAAATCAGCTAACCTTAAAACAGGGCAAAAATATTTAACGTTAACCCCCACTGGGACAGGAGTACAAGCCTATAGATCTCTTCTCAAATCAACCACGACTACACTGACATTATCAGTGCTGCGCCTGGCCAAGGCCAGTTTAGTCAACAGAATTGATGCATCGGAACAAGCCTTGTCGGAGCTTTCTCCGGCGGAATTGAGGGTCGCATCACTCCCTGGTGACCGTACCGGCGAGGGAGGCATCCCAGACTGTAAGCACATTCTTGCAACCCCACAAGCTGTGTCATTGGATACCACATCCCATAATCCGTCAGTGGCTAGGATCAAGCAATCATCCTCGCCACTTCGATCGATTATCGTCACCTCCGGTTCGGAAATCACATAGGGTTTCAAGTAATTGTCGCCAATTGCTCGGGACATTGCTAAGACTCCAAGAACTCTTGCCCCGTCCCAGTATATAACCCGCCCGCCAGCTTCTTGGATCCGCTCCAATTCGTCAGGCCTATCGGGCTGCATGTTTTACGTGCGATAATTAGACAACTTTCTACGGTTCATCAAACCTTGGAAACATGAAAAAGGCGGATGCTGAGAAAGATGAAGTAACTGCGAATTTACCTTGTGATCGACGGAAAGAGGGATATCAGAGCCGTTTCGGCAAAGGACGGCGCGCGAGTCACCACAGTTGGAGACGATGATTTTGTCGGGGGTGACGACGGCGACAACAGCAGTGGATCCCACGGCGTCGCATTGAGGAGTCCGTAGCTCGCAGCGGCAAGGAGAGGTGGACACCCCAACTGCACTGCACCAGTCGGAGATCTCCTTGTCCATGCGAGAGAAGCTCCGGGTCAACATTTCCCTCCAGGAACAATCCCCGTTTTCCAATTCATCTTTCACAATCTCATGCATTCTTTCCTTGCACTTCGTGGCTACCTGCAGAAATGATCATTTGACCAAAACAAAAAACGTTTAGTACCAGTACTACTAAAACGGATGACCGAAGAAACAAAATCAGGTTGCAAAGTTGAGTCACACGAATAACTAACTGATTTAACGTACATGGGAGCATCCGTGACCATCATAGACCCCGTAGAAATGCAAATTAGATGGAGTCGCAGAATTTCCTTGGGAAAAGCAAGGGTGAATTGCAACTGCATCTTCCATGTCCCTTCTCCTCCCGCAAACAGAGGTCATCCCAAATTTAGGCACCTCCGCCGGCAGCCCAGCAGCCGCCTGATCGACGGTAGATGTAGACGACGACGACGACACTGAATTAGCTGGCCCTGCAGATTGCAAACACTTCATCTCTTTGTTCCCAGCCACTTTACTCTCGTCCAGATCATCCTCCTTGGAGTTCTGATCAACCGCGTTGTCGCACATCCGAGACGGAGAAGCCGGGCCAACTGCCTCAACCTTTTGTCTCTTCCTTCCGTTCTCAACTTGGGAAGGAGCAACCGCTACATCCGAAGCTACAAATCTGAATTGATGAATTTCCATCCTCCTCCGCCTAGCCGACTGAGAACTAGGCTCGACTGGTTTAGCTGTTTCAGTCTCGCCTCCAATGTTAACTCCGCAACGCATCCCAGCCATCAATATTTATACCACAACAAGTACAACCAACCGAAACGGTACCTCCTAGCGAAGCTAATCGAATTGTTCGATAAGTAACTAGTAGTACCCAGTAATTGTTGCCACTGACTGACTACAAAGAATGTGTGTGTGTGTGTGTGTGTGTGTGTGATACAGCTTTTAAAAGCTGCCGGTGCCTCTGCTGCTGATCAAAAGAAGAGGAGAGATGAAAGAGAGAGGGCGAGATACGATGGATCTGACCTCTATATATCTCTCTAATGCAGAAATAAGTGAGGACCCATGAGCTGAGAAATTATGAAGGCTTTTTGTACAGAAGAAGAAGAGGAGAGAATAGGGAGACCACATTATACCAGATGGGAGGTGGGGGCGGGGAGGACTAGTTGCGGGCAGCTGCCCGTCACCGTCTTGGGCACTGTCCGACACGTACAGTTGGTGTGACGTACAACCATTTGGACTACAGCGCACATCTTGACCGTCCCTTTCGTTGTCAAGTCTTCTGCATCGGCTGGGAGAGTACCACGTGTGACGGGAAACTTTTGGCTAGTGAACGTGTTCCAATGGGAACGTAACACGCTGCTGATTGAAGCGACATTTCTTTACTGCCACGCATGTGGTCCTGCGGACGACCTTGCCCTTCCTGTTTATTCGCTTTCTTTTTCTTTTTTTTTTCTGAAGTCCTCTGCTGCATTTTATTATGCCTTTCTCTGTGCCTATCACCACGTGGCAAGATCGTAGGTTACGAGATTCCCTCTTCTTCTTCCTCCCCACGCTCCTGCTCGAACTGTGTTCAACAACTGCTGTGGGATATAAATGTCAAAGGAAAAACATGTTGCGGTGGTTACCTATTATCACTTTGATCACAGATGTCCACATCTGTTTTGATTTGCCATTAGATTGGTTCATGAAATCACACTGATAGCCTCGAGTAACATAATAATATGATAAAGAGTTATAATGAAGTGAAGATATAAAATTAGTTACATCTCCGATAAAATGACTGGGCAACTCTCGAGTTTTAAGGGTTATATTTATTGAGTGTGTTTGGACAGCCAATTATTTGGCCAAATATATTTGCTGACATCACCATTACAATTTTCAATACATCTTTTTATCTTCCCAATTACCTTTTTATCTCACATACATCACATCACAAAAAATGCTACAGTAAAAATATTTCAAATAACTTACAATCCAAACACACTCATTGTTTTGTTGGATAGTAAATTATTTGAAATAATTTTGTGAAAAAATAATATAGTACTTTTTTGATGTGATGTATTTAAAATAAAAATGTGATGAAAAATGTATTGATAATGCAAGTAAACCGTACGTGTAAATAAGATGAAAATAATGTGTAATCTAAACACATTGTTTTGTGAGCCAAAATTCGTAGTATCGGTGTTGATTGGCACCTAAGGTTTATTATAATGTTTGACAATTTGATACATGCGAAATAAAATAAACCTAAAGTTTAGTATAATGCGAAATAAAATCCTTTCCGAAAACATAAGAAGATTTTCCAAATAGAACCGTGTCAATCGTCGAATGGCCTTCTAAAAACACTGGATTGTCAAAAATGATGCATTACTCGATTCCTAAAGAAGATACCATGCGGTTTCAATTTATCAACTAACTAAAATTACGAGCATCAATAGGTTAAAGGTTTGTTATTCTTTTACAGTAGTTGCAAAATACTTACTTCTTTATTGTGTGAGAATTATTTAGTATATAAAATTTCATATTGTAATTTTAGAAAAAGTCAACTAATTTGTGTGCAGAAGAAATTTCAATAAGTAACACCATAAAAATAGTACCAAATTTTGAAATAACTTACATTTGGGATTTTTTTTCAGGCATCTAGCCATTGACTTGCAAATAAGTAGCTAAAAATAATTTGTTTGGATTGTGATTTTTGTAAAATTTTTTAAATATTTTTTATAAATATAATTTTAATTATCTTTCTATATCATTTATATTAAATTATTATAATATATTTTTTAATAAAAATTCTTAAAAATGGCAATCCAAACGAATGTCAAGGGACAAAGTGACTTTGAGACCAAATGTCAAGGAGACCAAATGAAGAAGAAGAGCGTGAAGAGCAGACTTGGAGGAAGCAGGACAAGGACTGTACAGGGAAAATGGGGGGCTTCATTCGTAGATGTGTTTCGGCTTGGGCGATGAGGGCGTATACGTAACTAGAGGTATTGGGACACGTGTGGGGCCAGATGTCAACATCGACTGACGCTTGCAGAATATCTGAAGTTTGGTTGTCCTTGAAGCTCGAAACGTGGCGATCACTGACGTGGAGTCGAAGCTGCATCCCTCGTTGCTCGTGCCCTGCACGTTTTGTACCACGCCCACCCTTGCACCGGGGACTACTAATTCCTCTCCATTCATTTTCCCCGTCCCACCGCTTCACGGACCTCCCTCTCACCCTACGGATAGCGTTACTACAATAATACTTAATACAGTAACTAGTACATGTACTACAATTTGCTTTCTCCCTTTATCATTTACTTTTAATTTTTCTTTCATTTATTTTTAACTTTTTAAAAAAAAAAAAAAATTTCTCTACGTCAAAGTAACGAAAAGTTGCGTAAGTAAAGGAAACTCAAAAAAGAAGAAGCATAGGATAGTTAAACAGTTTTTTTTTTTATGTGTCACATCAGTAAATATAATAAGTAGAACTACATAGTTTTGATTGGACAGAAAAGTGGATACAAAATATTAGATGGAATAAGTAAAACTACGTAATTTTGCATTGGACAGGAAAGTGGATACAAAATATTAGATAGAAGATCCCGTCTGATTCTGATATGTGATTATTTAGAAAAAAAATTACTCGCATCAAAAATATTTTTTAATATTATGTATATTACATCATAATAATTACTTTCAAAAATTTTTAAAATAATCTTCTATCCAAGCACACTTGCACAATTCTGTTCTGGTGAAACGAGAACATTAAAGCTATTATATACTTTGACGCTCCAATAATTCACATTTCGTGTCTATTGACACTGTTCAATAACATTAGTAAGTAATTATGGGTGTGACATGGAGGAAAAAAATAATAGTCATTTTGTTTGGACAGTTAACAATTTGTCAAAATTTATTTACTTGTATCATCAACACATTTTTCAATTACTTTTTTAATTTTATATATATTACATTAAAAAAATGTTACGTTAATTTTTAAAAATATTATTCCAAAGAATCTCTAATCCAGATGCACCGAGTGTATGTGATAATGAAGTGGAGTTTAATTGATAAAACACTTCACCTAAGATATCATTTGCTCCCGTTTCTAAGGGAGTAAGTACATAATTACTATTAATCTTAAAAAAAAAAAAAAAAAAAGCTGTACTGAGTGTGTTTTGATAGTAGATTATTTGAGAAATTTTTTTAAAAAAAGTACTATAGCATTTTTTAAAATATAATATTTATGAAATAAATATATACTTAAAAAATACATTTATAATCCAAACAAATAAATTTTGCAAGATCTAGACTGTTGTGTTGATAGGATGCCTGCACATCAAGCTTCCACGGAGCATAAATTATCTTTGACATGCTAGGACACATCTGAAATCAGGTCACGATTACACTGACCTCGTCTGTCATGGAAATGAACTTGACATTATTGTTGGGTGATTCTTCTATGAATTACATTACATACAATATCCTTATCAAAAAAAAAAAAAATACATACAATATTGAAATTTCTTGTGTATGTTTCCACGCGACTCTTGAGCCTCGATGACATTATTTATTTTCAATGCAAGTGTAATTCCATAATAATGTCAATCGCTTATTACGTTGTTTATACTTTATGTACCATAGTTTGAAATATTTCATATTAAAAAGGTAGTCATATTTCATGCTTTAATCTGACCAAAACTATCACAAATTTAGGGGAGGTCAAGCACAACTCATCTGTCATGCATCCTACTCAAACTGAAATGAGGAAGATAAGTACTGTATTAGTTTTGCTCCTATTCCCACGTTAAACTGAATTTGACTTCGATAAAAAAATTCTTTTTTTTTTTTTTTGAATAGTCGGACTACAAAACCTGCGTCCAAAGCCTTTACAAATGCGGTGAAAGGGAAATTTAGTAATTGACGTCCAAATTTGGGAAATTACAATTTGTTTAAGGCAAAACCTTTTTGTTGTTAGTAATTTCTTTAGTTTTTTTTTTCGTGGTTGTAAATTATTAAAGATTGTGATTTTGAAGGGGAAACAAAGCCCATCCACAATTTCTTTACCCTTTTCGTGGTTGTAAATTACTTAAAAGAGTGGTTGCATGTTTTTGAGTAGCATTTGATGCCTTCTTTGGTGGATAACGTCTTGTCAAAACAAATAACGCCCAGTTGTCAAACGCTAACTTGGCAAACTTAACTGGTGCATCTCATAATGAGTATCACTACGGAAACGTCCATCTTCCCTCTGGGGGAAATAATCACAACACTTTTTTTTTTTTTTTTAATCAGAAGGGCAATAATCACAAAAGTACAAAACAGAAGTGCACTTTTGTCCATTTCCTCTACATTTTCATGCTTGGCAACAAACGCTGGCTTTCTATGCCAAAAAATTGAATTAGGCGGGCGAGAAAACAACAAAGAAAGTCCATATCTATGAATTATCATCATCTCTTCTCCACTTCAGCTTAAATTCGTTTTTTTTTTATTTTTCTTTTTAAAACAATTTCAGAAAAACACACCCTATCAAACGGGTTACTTTGATTGATATCTGTAGCATATCTTATGCTATAGAGGATGGACCGTACATTTAATAAAAAAATTAATATATAGTGTATACATTATTCGCGTTAAATGCATGATAATTATGTAAATTTTAAATTAAATTTTTGTACATATGTCATAAATTTAATGATGTTAGTGTATATATTGCGAATGTATTTAAGATTTATTCTAACATTAAAATGTACAAAGTTCGATGGACAACTACTTTAGTTTCAAAAATCAAAGCAATATAAACTAAAAATATACTATAGAATTTTTTTGTTATTTTCTCCGGTTTGAATTGCTATATTCTAAAATTTTTGTAAAAAATAATATATTTTGATGATTTGATGTATGTGAAATAAAGTAATAATTAAAAAATATGTTCATGAAAAAAAACGTAAATCTTTTTTTTTTTTTTTTTGCAGAAAATGAGAATCCAAACAAGTTAGGGCACAGGCTCGTTTGAAACATCAGCTAGAGTTACCTTCGTATGGGTTGCCATCTTCATGCAAAAACCCCGCAAAAAATGGAGATTTGAAGTATATTATAACCTTTTCCTTTTAGGAATGATATTTTTGTCATCGAGCAATACTTATTATTGAGGAATGCTACAGCTCGTTTAAAACTACTGCGTATCATGAAAAAGACTAGAAATCTTCAATAAATTTAAATACAAAACAGAAGAAGAAGAATAAAAGACAGATCCAAGTCTTAGAAGATTTTTTGAGGCAATGAGACAAAGATTTTTTTTTTCTTTACTAAAATACTGGGGAAGTACTTGGTCCTCCCCTTTTTTCTTTTAGAATGAGATTCCAAAACCCGACGTGGGAAAAGCATATATAGGAATAAAATAGCTTGAGGGGAAAAATAAAAAATCTTTGCCATCTGGTCCATTCCATTAATGTGCTAACGTACTAAGGCTTGTTTGGATTGCAGTTTTTCATCGAAAAATTACATTATTTTTCGTAATTACATTTTCTTATTATTTTTTTCTCTCACATACATCAAATCGCTACAATAATTTTTTCATGAAAAATGCATTTCAAACACAACCAAAGTTTTTGTTAACATAAATATAGCAACTGTGAACGTGAAAATAATAGAAACATGAAGGCGTGAGATGAGAACACACTTTCACTATATATTATTAGGCGTTGTTTATCATATTCAATCTCAACTATTGAATTAAGAACATACTCAAAATGTCCGCTATGATGGAACTCAATAATTACACTCGTAACTATAAAAACCACTTCTTGCAGTAGTAATATTTTCTTTAGTTTTTTTTTTAATTTATTTTATTTTTTTGGGTGATAAAAACGTATTAGAACCATAGTTATTAAACCCGGTCCGGTCCGGTAGTCGAACCGGTCAAACCGGTGAACCGGACATGGGACCGAGCTGGATTTTCAATTGGATCGTTTAAGTAATCAATCCGTTGATTAGTCAACGGACCGCCGGTTCGACCGGATTAAACCGGAAACCCGGCCGGTTGTGTCTAAGAACCGGGTTTCATATAAAAATGTTATGGCAGTGCTGAGACTGAGAGTCGAACCTATGCGTCTGATACAAAGCAACATCGACGAAACCGCTAGGCTACCTCGCGAGATGGTGATAAGGTTGCTTACATATTATATATAAACATTTTATCAATTTTATCTTTCTGTTTTATTTCTCTAAAACAAATTAATTTGAAATCTTTTAATAATAATTTATGATCCCAAACTTATGAAATGGACTTAAAAATTAACATGTTACATAATTCATTTTAAAAACATATATTATTTTTAATAATTTTTTGCACTTAAAATTTATAAATAAGTTAGATAATTACACTAAACATAGATAAAATTTTATACTTGAAGTTTGGTGTATTACTAAATAACTTTATATTTTATTGTTTCTTATATGAATTAATTTTTTATAGCAAATTAAATTATATGAGCATTTGCTATGACATTATTTATTATAATTTATATCATATATCTTATATTTAAAATTATAAAATATAATATTTAAATATATTTAGTGATCCACCGGTTCAACCACCCACCCACTGGTTGAACCAGTAACCCGTTGACCCATCTCGTTCACCGGACTCCCTCCCGGGTTGGGTTTAATAACTATGATTAGAACTTAGGAGGCCCGGCAAAATTTAGACAAATGGATCAGAAAAAACGAAAAACAAAAAAATGACGGGCGTAGGGCCGTGTTTAATTATTATCATTGCTCAAGTCGTCTATAATCGCGGGACGAGGTTGGATTGTACGGCGATTTGTTGGGACCCAAGAATCTTTCTTTTTGCTACAATAATTCTGTCCACTCCGCAGTCGCCACGTTGGGAAGCACTAGCTGGCATGCAATAGCTCTTCCGCTCGAGATTAATACAGGAGCGGCAATGCCACATGACTCAGAAAACAGCTGCTACAATAATTCCTGTTTAACTCAAAAGGGGCAGATTTTGGAAAAAAAAAAAAAAATGCGATCCACGTCACTAGTTGTATATCGATTTACATAATGTGTATAAAACCTGCAAAATTTTGTACTAAAATAAGCAAAATTTTATACTAAAATTACACGTTATGCAAATAAAATTACATCATATGCAACAAAGATTACGCGCCGTTGAAAATGATCAAAACCGTCAGCAACGGTCGTTCATGCCCCTTGTCCCACTACTTATAATTTAGTCCACTCAATTTAAACTCAACTTATAATTTAGAGTATATGCATATATATATATATATATATATATACTCTTATATACTCCCTTTGCATTAAATTTACCCAATTTAGTTTAATTTTTTAAAACAAATTAACACTCTAAACCCATATTAACGATGGATTTTTTTTCTAGCAGATATTCACCCTCGTCAATATAGTTAAACTATCTTTAATTATCAATCAAAAGTACACGTGTATAGTTCTTGCAAAAGATGAACATTATTATTAGAATTAATTTTTTCTACACTGACAACGTATACATTATCAGCGTTGGATGAATGACAACTATCCAAATTTTGAATTTAAAATTCAACTTTTACAGATATATAATGAATCAAGCGGTGATAATATATACATTATCAATATATATAATGGGAGTGTTTGGATACAAAACTTATCCCAAATAATATTTCGCTTGCATCATAAACACATTTTTCAACCCACCTTTTTATATTCCCAACCACCTTTTTATCTCACATACATTACATCACAAAAAATGCTACAGTAATTATTCCAAATAATATTTCAAATAATACCCTATTTACTCTTATTATCAATGAGTTTCTATTGAACATGCGAGTGTCCATAGGACAAATGTTAGAAAAGCTCATAAAACTATATCATGTGCAATTAATGACCTTGATTCATAATCTCTAACCTTTACTCTTTTTTTTTTTTTTTTGCCCCGAAGTCAGGACCATTACGGAGCCCGTAACCTGCGAAAGAGCGGATAATTGTACTCCTGGACCATTCTGTTGTCCCCACTCAGTTTTGTTAGTTCGATATAATAAAAGAATTTTGTTGCTTTTAAAAATATGGCATGGATAGATGGTGTAAAGTGTAGAGCAACTTTTGGGACGGTATAATACGTGTCGAGATGTGGCGAAAGCCCAGCATGCAACGCAAACGCGGACAATGGATGGGAGGGGGCGCACAATACGTGGCAGTTGGCGGTTGTCCGTCACAGTCCCCAGCCCCAGATGCCAAGGCCGGGTTGGCATTGGAAACCACTCACCAACCGAACCCTTTTGAGTTGATTATTGAAGTGTGATTTTCTTTGGACCCCACCCGATATATATTTTTTTAGCCTTTTATTTTACTGGTACACTAGATATTTTCACTCAACTTACTAGTTACCGGTGAACCGCTAACTTCCAAACTCAAACTGCTACCGGTTTAACCCAAACTAGAGATGGAAAAATTAGCCTATTCCCAAGTGATCCCGTGTAAGTAAATTAGCCTATTCCCAAACTCATGCAATAATTTTTAAAAATAAATATTTTTTGTCAAATTCCATTTTAGTCTTTTCTTTGAATTATTGGATCCAAAAAAAATCAATAAATGTGTTAATTTCATAGGCCAATATAAGGAAAATCTAAATGAGGCACTTCTAATCATCAATTCAAAAAATGTCTAACCATTAATTTTTTTTTAGTGTTATTATACCAACTAGACATATTTCTTTTTTTAAAACTCAACATAAGCGACTAATAGTAGTAAGAGAAAAAAATGGGGACAAACTAATATTTTCAAATAATTTACCCACATCAGCAACAATCAAAAGGAAAAGAGAAAAAAGAAAGCTCAAAAATTCATCACACTAAAAACTTGAGTATCAAAGAGAGTCGACACATCATGTACTTTTTTTTTTTTTTTTTTAGCAACAGAAATAACACACACACTCAATTAGAACAAACATAGGAGTTTACCGAAAGAGCGACCTGAAAGAAATTTAAGGAGGAAATACAATATTCTGTTTTATCTCATTAAGCTAAAAATATCGTTCTTGGGAACATTGTTCATGTACTTGGCAAAAAAAAAAAAAAAAAAAAACCAACGGTCTCAAAATTTTTGGAACGTAATATTCTGTGAAATTAATTTTTGCTTTCATTCTTATTTTCCTATAAAAATTTTGCTATAATGTGCGCGGAATAACTCAATATTATTCATTTCAGTGCTCCAGCATTTTCATTTGGAGTGCTAGGGTCAATTCCTATTCTTCTTGACTTTAAACAGACAAGTCCAATTTCTTTAATTACATAAACGAGTATTCAAAGTTTCAGATAACGCGTTGATGATCAATATTTGTCCAACCTTCATCTGACCATTAAGAGCATGATGTTTAACAATTTGATCCCTTGATTTTCTATTAAGGTCACGCGATGACATTATTGTAATTACCTGCTTTCACCTTCTAAGGTTAAGGTTACCGGGAGATGTTCAATTCGTTCCCCTCCCTCTTCATAAGCTTTTTGTTTTAGTTATTCTTTCATTCCAAACTATACACGAAATCAAGCATAGAAACTCATAGTAAGACGTGTCCCTTTGTCACAAGTCATGAGCATCGTTCGATTGGGACGTTGGAACATCTCTGACTCTGGCCTTCACTGGGAAGAAAAGAACATTGTACCTTTTTGGCGTCCATATGCTCAGTTAACAAGACAAGTTATGAAAATTGTGTAAGACGACATATTGTGGCCATGGACGTAAACATAAACAAGTTCTTGACAAAGCAGAGAGGTAGGACTGAAAACGAATCGAGCAGCTCGCGATCGGATATACTGAGTTTGATCTCAAAAAACATTAAGTTCGTTGGCTCGCGAATATCGATTATATATATATATATATATATAATTTAATAAGACAAATTATTATTTTATTTATTTTTAAAAATAAAATAATTATTTTTAAAAAAAAATATAAAATAATAATAATTATTTTTTTTAAAACTCAATCTCGAACTCAAGATTGACTTGAATTTGAGTCTAGTTTGATATTTTGAACTCGTCGAATTCGAGTTTCATAAAATTAATTGAAAGTTCGACTCGATTAGACCAAAACTCGATTCGACTCGGTTCGTTTGCACCCCTACGAGAGGCCTAGACTCGCATCTTTGAGTGTCCCTTTTGTTTGCATTCATCTCATTGAATTACATTGAATCACTGGCAAAACCAAAACTTCAGATTATTTGAGGAGGCAAGACTAAATTAAAGAAGTACACTTGGTGGGGCAACCTTATATTTTCTTTGAGACACTTTTGGGGCAAAATTTAATATTTTTAGGGACATATTTGAAGAATTGCAATATTTGAATAGGAGATAAAAAGGACTTCTAAATTCTTAGGGGGCGAAGTCCAATTTTTAGATGGGTTTAGACAAAATTTTTAAATTTTTAGGAGGGTTTCTGAATCCTGGGGGCCAAGCTGCATCCCAGCCCCCTCAAAACCCCACCAAACACATAAATAAACATTTTCTGTTGCCTTTCCTTGCCATAAATAAGTTGATCATGAGCACAAAATGCCCAAGTCAGAAGCGAAAATTTGTTTCCATTGATCAATGCTCTCCAGTTCATGCAGCCTATCTACAGCAACGTGCTTATGCTGCAATAGAGAGTGTTTTTGTGTTTCTTAAATTTTGGTACAAGCCCCAGACTGAATGAACGCCCCGAATAAAATGAATAAAACTGGGCTGAGAATGGGATTTCAACTTCAACACAAACCAAAGAAAATACCGTGTCCGTGCTTGGCTATTGACACCCTTTAAAGCTAAACTTAATTCAGTTGTCACAAACAGATATTTCCCACGTAGACAGGAAGCCATCCCCTTTGAACTGTAGTGCGTCTAAAACAGGAGCCAGCAGCTTAGATATGATAACAAAGATAAAGGTGTAAAGTCACCACAAGCCACAGAAGTTCTCAAATCAAGAAGATAAGTTTGTGAAGCAACTAGAGTTTTTCCCTCATCCAACTAGAGGCACAATACTGCCGTTTTTTGTTTTGTTTAGCAAATTAGAGCACAACACGAAAGAAAGAACATTAGGAAGATTTGAATATCAAAGCATAAAAGTGAAAAAGAGAGCAAATTTCCATAGGTTGCATCATAAAGAGAAATTGGAACTTTCTGGTAATCCGAACCCAAAGACGGTCATTCCTCCGTCAACAGCAACGACCTGCCCGGTGATGTATGAAGCAGCAGGAAGACAGAAGTAAGCTACCAAGGATGAGACTTCCTTCGGTTCCCCAGGGCGTTGAAGAGGAGTTCTAGATATTACCATATCCAGAAACTCTTTATTACTGAGCAACTGCCAAGAAAAACACAATTACAGGAGTCAGAAACTTCCATTAACTCAGACTAGCTTTACAAGTTCCAGAACAAGATTATGATAGTGATAAGCATGTCCAATTTCTACAATACAAAAGTCATTCGTATGCATTTTCCTGCCCAAAAAACTTGATAAAACAGTTGATTTAGGATAGTGCATGTATATGAGACAGAGAGTGCGTGTATGTGCTTGTGTGTGAATGTCTTTGTATAGATAGACTAATAAACGGACAAACTTTTGATAATTATAGCATGGTTCATCAAAAAGAGGATCATGACTGATCATGAGGTAGTAATAAAAGTGGTAAACAATCACAAGTTTTAAGGATTACTTGCTAATTGTTTTTCTATGATGGTACACATCCAAATTTCACCCAACTAATACCCACATGTAACAGAGTTCTATCAGCAAGAGACAAATGGTTAGGTATAGACTGAAATGAAACTTCAAGAAGAAGGGGGGGGGGAGGCACAACAATGTGTAGTCTAAACGAGCAGAATACGGATGTTATGCAAAACTTTGAGAGTCACCATTAATGAGTTACTATTTGATTTAGAATGTTAGGTACAAGTTCAACCAAAACATGCACAAAAAGTAACTATTTGAGTTAGAATGTTAGGTTAGGCTTCGTTGTGTATCAATTTCCACAAAGATCAAATGAAGTATCAATTTCCAAAAAGATCAACCTGGGGAAGTTCTAGATAAACTTCCAACCTAGACTTCTGTTTAATTTGGTAACTGAATATGCTATTATGGTAATGAAAAGATTAAGGAATATAAGATCATTAAGGTGAATATTACATTTTCCACAAGTGGTGTCCTGATATACCAGGGTGCAACACAATTAACTCGAATATTGTCTTTTGCCCACTCGCAGGCCAAATTCCTTGTAAGTTGATTCATTGCACCTGTAAGCAGCAAATGCAAAGCAAAAGTATGTCATATACATTTAAATAAGATTTTGTTAAGAAGAAAGGAAGAACTATAACAGGAACTAGTTACCTTTAGCTGCTCCATAAATAGATCCTGAAGATGAGTGCACCAAACCAGAAATAGAGGAAACAAAAACAGTGCTTCCAACTCCAGAAGCTTTTAGCAGAGGATAAGCAAGTTGAGACAGATGGTATGCGGATTCTAAGTTGGTAGCCATGATCCTAGAATATTCCTCAGGGATATAATCAGTGGTTGGCTTCCTGATGTTTGTCCCAACATTATTTATCTATAATCAGGAGAATATAGAAATTCTAATAAGTTCCAATGTGTTGAATGAATCATTGTTGTAAGTAACAGCTACTTGGCATTCTACAATCATTAACATACGGAAAAAATTTAAAGAATTGTTCTCTGGTGCCACAGCAAGCAAATTTTTTTTTCTGAAAGATCAGTCAGGCCAAAAAAAGCAAAAATGTCATCAAACTGATGCATGACACTTTCTGTTTAAATATATTATTCTAGAAACATTAGCGATTCATTCAGTTATAATTAAGTGCTTCGGTGTCTATGATAGAAAGAATGAATTTCAAAGGCAGATGTTCAAAGCAGCTAAAACGTGATCTTCTGATGTGCTGGGTGATCCCACACGTTTAGGTACCTGCTTAACCAAACAAACTATTCATAGTGCTTCCAATGCAGAATAATTAGAACATGCATATTCCATATTCCCCCATCTTTGACTCTTGAAAGGTATGGCATGCAAAATTGAGATGATTTGAACAAACAAAGTACAAACCACGAGATTTCAGAGAGTGTTAATGTCCATCCTGTTTTCATACAACTAAGCAAGTAACGTGATGACTAGTTTCTTAGGTCCTCTTCCCAAAAGGCAAAGTGACTCGATAAAGTTCTACATCAATAGCAAAAGTAAAACCACCGGAACCTCTCCACTCCCCCCCCCCCCCCCCCCCCAAAAAAGAAAAAGCCAACAAAAAAATTACGAGAGAGCATTTACGTAAACTATCATTTGATCATTCAGCCAATTTTGAAAAAATAAAATCTTGATGAGTTGCCACATTCTAGCAGAACTTTTCACCTTCAATCAGAATGATATAATGTTGACTCCAGTGGTCAAGTGAGTTCATATGGCTCATCTAGTCAACTTAGAACTCTCACCCCCATCTCATCTCAGGAAGGAAATTTTTACAAGAACAGAAATGGGGGAAATTTTCATGATATGCGGACTTTAAAGATAAAACAGAATGACTAGACAATTGCATCCATCGAAAACACAAATACGGAATACGAGACGGGACTTGACATGATTATGGATACTTACAAGAATATTAAGTTTGCCGTCGAAAACAGACGAAACTTTTTGCATGAGCTGCTCCCTTAGTTCCCTGGAAGATACATCACAAACTGACCCAGTAACCTTAAGCCCTTTGGAAGCCCATTCTTGTAAGCGTTCATTCAGCTGTGCTGCATTTCTTGAACACGTGTGTATAGTCGCACCCAATTCAGCCAGTTCCTCCACCACGGCAAACCTGCAGAGTTTTGTCATAAAATCAATCGGAGCCTAATTAAAATGAAATGAAAACCCGGAAATTAAAAAAGCAGACCCAATTCCGCGAGTGCCTCCAGTTACAAGAGCGGTCTTGCCTGCAAGAGACCATCTTGAGCTGCTGCTGCTCTCTGCAACCTTCGCCATTCCTGCCTCTGCTGCTAACTAATCTCTCAGCAGGCTGGACGCTCGCCTAGACTAGCGTTCGTGTACTACTTCTTTTTGGATACAGATTTCTAAATTAGAAGAGGAACGGAGAAGCTGTATTTTTATTGTAATTAAACCAATTAGAAAATAATTAGCTGTCTTTTCTTAGACATAATTGCCCTCAGGAAAAAAAATCAGTATGTGAAATTAGATTGTATATCAGCAGTGAGTTTGGAATGCATGCTATTTACACCTTATTTATTTAAAAGCACTAATCTATTTGTATTATTAATATATTTTTTAATTAACTTTTAATTTCACATCCATCACATTAAAAAAATTTTATAATATTTTTTCATAAAATTATCTCAAATAATTTACTTTCCAAATGATCTTTACACCGCTTATCATTTGGGAAATCTTACCCTTCGTGTGTGAAATGTTGGCGTAACACCTAAAAGTCAAAACACGCTACTCTGCTAATAACTTTAGCCCCTCCTAACTCTTTATGCGTGAAAACTGAAAAATACACTCCTCTCTTTCGGGTGGATTTAGGAGAAGGTTCTCCTCTTGCTAAAAATAAATAATAATAATTTGCTCGTAAAGAAGAAAAAAAAGCGAGATTTATACTTTTTTTTAATAAATAAAAATTTAAAAATTTAAAAATTTTTACTTACAATTTCTTCTATTTTATCATCTAATTTAATCCTCTCCCAAGATTTAGACCTTTATGTTAACGAGCTAGCAAATTTTTTCCTTTTTTTTTAAGAAAATGAATGACTTTAATGGAATTTTTTTAACAAAAAAAGGAATGATTTTAATGGATTTTTTTAAGAAAAAGGAATGATTGTTGTTTCAAAAAAAAAAAGAAAAATTAACGATTTTAATGGAATTTTCTGTGTCGTTGGTCACGTCGAGTTCCGTGATCAATTGGGTAGGCCCAGGGACGGCTTGTTTGTTGGATGAAAGCAACTTCTTTTTGTTTACCATTTTAGACACACAACGAAGCCTAACCTAACATTCCACCTCAAAATAGTTACTTCTGGTGGGTGCTAAATTAGAGCACATAATTACCGGTGAAGCCTTCTGATTAACTTTTTTGGTTTCACCACCCAGCTCTTTTTCTATACTTGATTCCCTTCATATCATTTCAAAATTCATTCGAGATTAGATTCTTGTCTTCTGTAAATAACAGCATCCTGATTATTGAGATTATATTCTAATTTAAGTGATAGCTCATGTTTAAAGGGTTAAAATAATAATTAAAAAGACTCTTGAATTTGGTTTGTTTGGATAGAGTATTATTTGAAATATTATTTGGAATAATTACTGTAACACTTTTTGTGATGTGATGTATGTGAAATAAAAAAGGTGATTGAAAATATAAAAAGATGGGTTGGGAAATGTATTTATGATGCAAGCGAAAGATCAAAATATTTGGGCTCCTTGTTATACGGCTAATTATCATTCAATGATGTCTACAATAGTCACATACTTCTATAATCATATGGACCATCTTTTAAATCAAGCAGGTGACTTGCTGATTCATTAGGAAAACATATCCAACAGAGGAACTAGACCAAGCAGAACAAACCAGGCAACGGTTTGATCCGACTATTCATGCTATGCTGCAACGAGTACACTAAGGATCTGTTTGGTCCACGGACTAGATGAGATAGCATGTCTCGTCCTCAGATTATTAATCCTAGGTTGAGTCATCTTTGGATAAATAATTCAAATTATGTAGTATTTGCTTGGTTCTGGTTTAGAATATGTTGGTAAATAATCCTATACTATGTTTGGTTGTAGATTGGATGAGGTAGGATTATTATTTTAATGACCAAAGCATTCTTTAATTTATAGATTCTTTTTAATAAAATAAATTAATATTTTTAATAAAATAATTTAATAAAATTTTAATATTATAAATTTTATTAAAATAGAGTAGTTTGAAACTTTAGAATTGTAAAGTAGATCAAGAGTTTTGATCTAAAAAAATTTGTATTCATTCGAACTTAACCCATTCAGGCCCTTAAAAATACATTTTGACCAAGTTTTTGAACAAAAATTTGAAATCCAATTAAATAATGAGTTGAGTTTTGAGTAAATTAGGGTTAAATCAATTAAAATTAACACATTTAAGAGCTTTAAATGAGTTGAATTTAGTCCAAGGGCAATATAGTCCTTCTATTATGATGTTAGTATGACATATTAGTAAAAAATTTTAAATTAATTAATAGGGGTAAGTCAAAATTTTTAAAATAATTAATGGGGACAAATTAGTCAAAAAGTTTTAATATAATTAGTAGGGGCTAATTAGTCCATTTATTATCATATTATTACGTGAGAGTATGTTTATATAATAGTCAGTATGAATTTGAATCATTCATAAGGGTAAATTAGTCCAAATATTGCTATATTGGTAGTAAGGGCAAATTTGTTCATTCATATTATATTATAATGTGGGAGTAAAGGCTATATAATTACAAGAATATAAAATTGTATTCTTGCAAGGATAAATTAGTCTAAAATTTTATTTTTATCCTATATGTTAGTTATCACTAGATGACTAATACCATCTATTCCATGGGATTATTTTATCCCATGAATAGGGGATTAATTCGATTATATAGGACGTGTCATCATATGTATAAAATGTAACCAAATATAGAATGATACGAAATAATTAATTTAATTCTATGTCATTCCATAAACCAAACCGACCGTGAATACATACCTTTTTTGCAAGGGATATGGTAACGTGGGAGTTAGCCTCGTCTGAGTCAAGCCACGTCGTTTCCCATCTTGATATTATTTGTCTTGATTTTAATTGATGTTCGGTCCTAGTTATTGATTCAAAATTGATGTTTCAACTTTTAGGCCTAACCTTTGCCACTCCTGCCTCTGCGGCGAGAATTAGAGTTTGCTAGCAATTACGCTATTGAAAAAAAAAAAACTCTGCTAGTATAATTTTTTTTTATGTGTAAAACTCGGAAATATTTGATCCCATTTGTGTTTATCCACTTAAAAACATTCCCAAGAAAAAAGGAAAAGCAATTAACATGTAAATCAAGAATAAATCACTCTCTTATACTTTATATGTATAAGAAAGGACTATCTATAGTTTACTTTGAACAATCTTAACAATTACAAATCATTGCATAAAAAAAAGGACTTCCTCTAATTTACTGTAAACAATCCTCTGTATCACTGAGCGCAAATAAAGGTATTTTATAATTTTGAATGCATTATTGATTGATATGTATGTGTGTGTATATATATTATCCGTTGACACCAAATATTTGTGGATGCTAAATTAACGTGAAATCAAATCTGAAGAGCAACAGTAGTCATTTATTATTATTTTTGGGTAAAAATAGTAGTCATTTTAAGAACAAATGAGAAGCATGACCTCTATTATTGTCACGAACATCAACAAAGGGCATCGTAATATTTCCCTTCACACAACGGCCCATTGCCAAAAGAGACTAATAGGCCTCAAAATTTACAAGTAGATAAAAAATGGGACCGGCTACATTTGGGTTTTAGAAAATCTTTTGGTGATACTCTGGAGCCCATTTGATTTGCTTGTTGAAACGTCGTTTAGTGTATCAAAGGCCAAGGTCCGAAAACTTTTGCAGGAACTGGCCCTCCAAACAAATATATATATATATATATATATATATATATATAAAGGGTTAATTGCACTTTATCCCCTTTAAGTATGGGTCATTTCTCAATTTACCCCCCAATGTTTATTTTTTCACAGTTTACCCCCTTCGTCAGTCTAACTCAGCAATTGCACTGTTAAAAACTTCAAGATGCCGAAATTGCCATTGGAAGGGAGCCGTTTGTTTTGGCTGACTAAAATGTTCCTTAATGAGTTATAAAAATGGGTGTCTGATGCTTTTTAGCCAATTTTTTTTGTCTTTCATGCTTCCATCCAGTTGCAGCCTATTTTTTCTCTTTCATTTCAACAGATCCAATAGCTCCTAAAATTTTTCTTTGTTAACCAAAAATATCATAAAAATGTCACAAAGTGCTTCAAATAACATTGAAAGATCACCCTAAAAAAATGTGTGGATGTGGTAAAGAGGCACCATTGTGCACCTCTTGGGCACTTGAAAATCCGGGAAGAAGATTTTACTGCTGCTCAAATTACAATATAAGAATTTTCCATTAATAATCTGTTATTATTGTCTTTAATTTTGCTCTATACATGAATAAGTCAAAAAGAGTTTTAGACAGCTATATTTTCTTTTTATTCAGAACCGTCATGCATGCGGGCACTTTTCATGGGTAGATAGAGGAGAGAGAAAAGATGGAGGAAAAAGTGGCTGATAGAGAAGAAAGAAAAGATGACCGACAATGATTCCCTACCTTTTGTCTTCCGAATTTCTTTTTTTTTTTTTGTCCCATGTGCCAGATGGAGGGAAATTTCCCTCATCCATTATTCCAGGGTAATTTTAGAAACTTTTCTTTATCCCTTTTATAAATCTAGAGATATGGATATTTTGTTCATTATTTTCTTAAGGATATTACTATCTTTTTATTATTCTGTTTATCTTTATTAGGGTTGACTGTTAGTCTTTGGGGCAAACTGTGAAAAAATAAACATTGAAGGATAAATTAAGAAATGACCCATAAGTAAAGCGGATAAAGTGCGATTAACCCATATATAAAGAATGTTAGAATGTTCAATCACGCTTGTATAATTGTTTCTGTAAGTTCAGACCGCTAGTGGAACAAATTAGCGGTCATTGTTTACTCGTAGGGGCATTTAAAAATCATCTTAGGTGCGACTTGTGACCCAACTTGCTTCTTACCTATCTATATTAATTTTTTTAAATAGCTTTCACGGCTACCGGGCTTGAAGTTTCTGTGGAAAATTCAATCACCCAGACAAAGTTTTAAGTATGTAACTATCTGAGTAATTTGATTATGACCATCAAGGCAAATAATTTCCCCGTAAAGAAGTACGCACCAGTTTGTCATAGATTAATTTCGTTTTGCATCTTTCAACTATACGCGAATTCATATTTGGTTTATAAACTTTAAAACGGGAAAATTTAGTTGTTAAAGTATAAAATATATTTCACTTTAATTTTTAAAATATAATATCCATCTCGCTTAAGTATTTATACTATAGAAATTAAAATATATCCCACTTTATGAACTAAATTTATACTATAGAAATTAAAGTGGGATAGATTTTATTTAAATAAGACAAATTTTATACTCTTGAAATTAAAGTTTCAAACTCTTAGCTTAAGAACCAAAATAAAAATTTAGGTATAATTGAAGAGGACAAAGTGAAATTAATACAATTTGTTATACAGTAAACCATTTAGCTCTGTCTAACACCTTAAGATCCAGCTTACTTCCCATATGGAAAAATCCTTGTACTCGCGTATCTTTATGGCAAAGTCCCATTCACTTTTTTATTTATCTATTTTTGTCGTGTTTTGGTTGTGTGTGTGTGTGCTGGGGGGGGGGGGGGAGTGTTCAAGATAAGTAGGTACATCAAATCATCACCATTGCCAAGAAATGGTTCCCCACTCCTGCTGTCTTTAGCACTGGAATTAACTTAAAGAACGCCTAGCTTTTGAAAGTTGAAGCATCTACGATATGTGTGTAATTACATGGAATAGCATGCATGTAAGATAAGCCATTGTTGAATTATGGGTGTTTCTTGGTTGATGTCATGGTTTGAAAATCGATCCGCTGCTAAAATTTTTAAGACACGAACCAATTTATCAAGCACCTGACCGCAACAGTTCTCTCAAGGAGATCTAAGAAGAAAATGCCGAATTCATGATCATCTCGACCTCATCAAATTGACACTTGAAGTTCAAGGTCACTCGTCAACTTGGGAAAACCTTTATTTTTTTTCTTTTTAATTATTTTAAAGGCCTCAACTAGATCGAAATCATATAGATTTCCTTTTCTTTTTTTTTTTTTTTGGGTAAAAGAAAGTTTGGATGGTTTCTTTTGTTATTCGTGCACCACCAATAGGGGTGCAAACGAGTCGAGTCGAGTTTTGGTCTAATCGAGTTGAGTCTCCAATTTATTTTATGAAACTCGAACCCGATTTCAAACTCGACGAGCTCAAAATATCAAGTTCAAGCTCAAGCTCGACTTAAATTCGAGTTGAACTTGAGTTTAAAAAATTTAAAAATAAGAAATATTTTATTTTTAAAAAATAAAAAGTAAGAAATATTTTATTTTTAAAAAATAAAAAATAAAAATTTTATTTTTAAAATAAAATAATATAATTTTTAACAAATAATAAAATATTAGAAATATATATGTAATTTTACTATTAAAATAAATAAATAAATAAATAAATAAATAAATAAATATATATATATATATATATAATCTAGCTCGCAAGTGGGTTTAATGTTTTTGACCTCGAGTTCAACTTAATATTGACCGAACTCGAGTCGAACTCGTATTCGAGCCTCTCGCGATCGATTCGCGAGCGATTCGATTCATGAATAGCCCTAGACTACGATGCAATCTGCACCATTTCTCCTGCTGTAGTCGTGTAGGTAGGAATTTTTTGTTTCGTTTCGTTCGAGCCAGAGAGAGAGAGAAGATTAAATTGTGCTGAAATGTAAATAAATCTGCATCATCGAGTATTATTGTTTTGTACCCCGATGGCTTCAAACTTGTTATGATATTTATTGCTGCGAAAGAATTTTGAAATTCCTGATAGCTACGCAGAAATAGACATTTGAATCCCCATGTGCAAGTCTGACTCTGTCACAACACCCTTAAAACCTCAATAGAAATCGTCAGAGAGCTCGCTAGTTGTTGAACTGTTCCAGTAAAACGCAACTCACAAAACCCGTCTTCATAAAAGACCAGTTATTGCACAGACGGCGACGGCCATAAATCCACGCCCAACTATCAATCCCGAATCAGCAATGGTTCCTTTTCACGTACTTAAAAGACCTGTTCTGTACCGCTTGCACCCACCAAATTCTCTGAGGTACAAAACAGAAATCCCAATAGTCTAGAATTGCCTCAAAAGAATGAAAACTTGTCTCTGTTAACCATATTAACCATAAAAAGAATCACATTTGTTGGCTAACATCAATTCCCTCCATATATAGCTAATTCTCGATATCTATGGAGGACCCTTTAAGTGAAAAACAATTTTTTTTTTTTTTGAAAAAAAGGAGGAGTTATGTTCGATCAATTATCCTTGCAGAGAATGTAAAAAGCGCATTGAAAAACAATTGCAGGGAAAAGTGTGCTGCATGAGCAGTTACCGTGTAATCTGCAAGAACCTTCGGTACCAACTGTGCCTACATGTTTTAGCGGCTACCGAGTTTAGGGTTAGAGAATTTCTTGAATCAAGAACATATAGGGGTACGTGATAGGGTTTTGGTGTTGAGGGTTGGACACTACTATACCTTGCACATGTTCCTTGGCATTAGATATCATAATACAAAGTGTAAAGACGAAGGATGAGAAAATGTAGCCAACGATTTAAAATATGATACGGTACCTTATATAAAAATTTTAAGCTACTGGATCCATGCATCCATGCAACAATACTTTATTCCATTGATTCTCTTCGGGCAGCGATCTTTCTGGTGGTTTACAATAGACAAGATTGGGATGTATATATATATATATATATACATAAATATAGCAAGGTGTTGTCCAGAAAATTACGACAAATTGCCAATCTTAAATTAAATTATAGTCCATTTACTCATTACTATCCAATTCGATGTGATTAACTGTCAGTAAGTTTTTTTTTTTTTTTTTTAAGGTCAGCAACTGTCAGTTTTTAAAGCAAATAGCCTAATACCCCATAGAGAACTTAACATTCTCCACGTTGCTTCCATCTTTCTTTCGCACTTGTGAACCAAAATGGTGCACTCGAGCCAGAAGATGACGAATAAACAAAATCAAATTAATATGCGAGGTGCGTACATGAGGAGGATTAAAATACGTAAAAGTATCTTTAAAAAAGCAAAAAAAAAAAAAAAAGAAGTAAACTAAAAATGTTCCATTCGCACCAAATAATAATAGTCCTGATTACAATTCGATCCGATGAGCAAATTCTTTTGATTTTGATGACCAATTAGAAACTAGATAAATTTAGTTTAAGCATCCGTGGGCAACTGAATAGAATTTTAGTACGTCAAGTAGTTGTCTCAGGGCCAGGAAAGTTTTCAGATTTGAGGATGCACGGGTTTGATCCATGGACTGATCCCTGGAAGGATCATATCCAATACAATCTGCCTTAAGAAATATATGATTTTAAGTATATTCGGTATTCGCTTCGCTCCACAGCCGCACGAAGCATTTGCATATCATTGAAAGGGGAGCGAACATAGACCACCACGATTAGCAAGTTGAAATTGTCATTGCAACATAATCATAAAACTACAAAGGGAAGAGCTTCTACTGATCAACTAGATCAATTCAACTTCTTGAACTAGCTAGAACAGTTAACATTTGTTTCTAGTATTAGTTAAAAGCAGTCTATTTATTTCACAGCTGGTGGATCACCTAGCCTGAGCTCCAGATCTATGTCCTCAATTGAGCTGGCCCCGGACATCTTCATCCTTAACATCTCATATTGGAAAGGAAATCTATCACTTGAACACGGTTTGTGGTACACCGGAAATGATGCATTACTTCTAAGTCTCTTGGAGTTAATTGCCATCTCTTCATTATGAACAGAACTTCCCTGTGTGTTATGGGAATTAATTCCCACAGATAAATTTGTTTCGACAGCAGCATGATCACGACGATCCAGCACAAGAAGTTCTTCTTTCCTTGCACCTTTTCTAATTCCATTTCTGGAATCTGGAGAAGATAAATAAGGAAACAGTCGCTGTTGCTCCTTTGTGATAGAAGAAGAAAAAGGAGAGGCGTAAGCTTCTTCACTGGAAGTCTCTTGAGAAATTACGGTGGCCGAAGCCCTAGAGACAGATGAAAAAGGCGAGGAGGAATCGCCAGCTTGAAGTGACTGTTGGATTTCGGGAGCGGAGGAGGGAGTTTGATCACTGCAAAGAGATTGCTTAAGTCTAGCTCTATCCCTCCTGTGGACGTTCATATGACCACCTAGTGCTTGAGCTGACCTAAACTCTCTTCTACAAAAAGTGCAGGAATATGATCTTGGAGGCCATACAAATCCTCCAAGAGGACCAGCAGCATCTTCGGCAAAAGCTTGTTCTTCCCATGATGATGATGATGTGTTGAATGAACCCATGGATGATTGAAAGCGTGAATTCAACAGTTGTTTGCTTTTCATCCACATCATATACTGCATGTCTTGCTCCAGAATAGAAGTTCTTGATCAACCGTATATTATGGGCTTAGTTTGCTGTGGGATTACCAGAGAATGGAGATGGAAGACTACTTTTGAGATGGAGTGGGGAAGGAAACAGGTAGTCGTATATAAATGGAGCTAGAAGGAGTAGGAGGAAAGGCATTTCTAGGTCCAAATTGAATGCATGAAAGCAACTAAAGAATCTACGAGGAGAGTGAAAAAGTCATGTTCTATCAGTAACTGGTTTTGGAAGGTATAGGAGGAACAGCTCTCTTTGGAATTTTGGATCCTTCAGTGTGGTTATACCATTGGCTTTTCCTGATTTTCTACACAATTATTTTGTCTGTTTTATAATGACTTTTTTAGCAAGTCCTTTGCTTTGAGGGTCCGACATGGGTCAGCTAGTGCAACTGTCGTATAATTCAAGTTCATGCAGTATAATATCAATTAAAAACCTTCTAATTAGTTGATGGATGTTTACAGGTGCAATTGATCATCTAGAGTCTTTGAACTCATATATTGGTTAACTTCTCTGACATTAGAAAGACAAAACCAATTAACCGGTCAGTCGTGCACTCAAATGGATTTTTATAAGAAATGGGAAGAAATCCATTTGTGAGCGCCATCTATAAGAGACAAAGAATGGAAAGTAATTACAATGTGTTCGTTCATACATGTATGTGATTTTCTCCAAGACCCAAACATCCACGACACTAATCATTTGACTAATTACGAGTCCAAATGCTTGGATCATTCAATTGATTGTGCTCGGTGCATGTGTGAATAAACAAATGAAAAAACAGATAGTTACGATAGGTTGAGCCTCATCTGCTCTCTTGAATTTACTATCCCTTTTATTTGTGTAGTGAATGTCCATAGAATCTTTCGAGTCCTTCCTTCGAGATCACGTCAATTTAAAAGTCAAATAACGAATTAAGAAAAATGCATCTAGCTAGGAGTATAAGACTATGATATGTGCGCATACATGCAATATCTCACAAATTACTTGCTAATATTTCCTATGTCTCTTTAGTAATGCATAATTTTGGTAATGCTTGCATTATCATGATGGATCTATCATCCATGGCTGCCTCTTCCTTCCCTTTCGCCAGAACAAGAAAAGGAAAAACAATTCAGGATGTAATTGAATTCTTTTTTGCTCTTTTTAGTTCCAAAAAAGTGCATTTTGTATGTGCTCATGATAACAAAGGCAAATAGCTTGCAACATATCTATGAGGACATGAGGAAATCTCTCAGTATCCGCTGACATGAAAGCCAAGATCAGTGTAATGACTGGCCTGCCTGAATTCTTAGGGCGCACAAAAGTTGCTGATGCACCTTATATAATTACCTTATCATTAGAGTAAAGCAGAGAACACTGGAACTAATTCTTGGTTCTGTAGTAGCATAAGGGTTGTTTCTTTGGTCTGATATTTGGTAGCATTATTGTAGGGCTCTATGTTGCTTCTGTAGCTTCTTCAACTTCCACACTTATCTGATTGTGGGGCTATATAAATTACTACCGTGAACGTATCCACCATATTACAATATTAATGTTAAGGCTATTAAAGTCTTGAAAACAACTTGCAGAAAATGATTCTTTTCGCTCAAAGTTAGAAGCAACCTTCAATTCCAAAACCTTATAAAATTTTATGGGAGGAGACAAGCAGCAGCTGCGTAATTAATTCAATCATTGACTACCAAAGACTGACTCTTTAGTTATTTATGGAGAAAACATATATATATATATATAAAGCTCTCCAAAATTGTCTGACCTCTGTAGATTTTATCAACGTCTTTATTCGCAACTTGTTGTGAAAGCGAAGGAGAGAAAAAAGAGAATGGTTTGATTAGTAGACAAGAACAAAATGACCAAGAAACGCTTTTGAGGAGAATTATTAACTGAGTAAATTAAATATACTAAGATAACTTCTTAATTTGCTGTGATCTTGCCGACTGATTAATAAACTAAGACCGGGCAAAGGTTGATGCAACATCACGTACATATATATGACATGACACTCTCGTTAAGATGTTAGGTTCAATAATTAAATTCTGATCAAGGTAACTAAAAGCTGATTGAAATATGTTTAATTGGAGTACTTGTTTTGTATGTATATTCTTTACGATGTCAGCAAAATAAAACTGTTCCAAAGTGCATGATTCTTCGTTCCTCCTGATGCATTCATGGGCATATTCACACACACAGTGGGACAATACATATTCCACAACCAACAACAAGCAGACCAATTTCAAAATTCACATGCACTCATTTCTCTTTCGCTTAAATGATTGAGGAGTACTGCTTTGTTTACATATTATGGACGACTGAATTATTTGCTACTACTATACCATTTGGATAATCTGGAGAGCCATAAACTGTGCACCCCCGCCACCACCCCCCCCCACCCACAAAAAAAAAAAAAGAAAAGAAAAGTAAGCTGACATATCTGCAATATGAAACATTAGATTGTTTTGACAATATGCTTGCCTCGACTTGCAAGTAAAGAAGAAAGAAATAACCGCGTGTCTGTACAGAAATGTAAGAAGAAGACTTGGATGTGCATAAGGAATTGAATTTCTGAGGATTACAAATTGTCAACTAGCAGTAACTACGTCAAAGATAGATCAGGTATTTGATAGACTTGGAAGTGACTCAGTTATCCTCATTCGTGACGATCATATCCATATTCAAAATGGAGGGTATTTCTTTCAATTTGTCGTTTGTTTTTAGTAATATTTTTATGCTCCATCTTGTTAAGTATTCGGAAGTGGGGTCGATGATTAGGTTTGCTGTACTGTTGCCTATCATTTATTTGATCCTTTTTCTTTACGTTGTAATATTATAGTCACAACCACATCTTACAAATTGTTTCCAATTGGCAAGGATCCAAACTGGACGCATAACGGAATACTTCTGGTAGCCTTAATTAATTGAGACATTAAGTAATCACCTAATATTAGCCAATGTGGTGTCTCTTTTTGTTGCCAAAAGGTTTCATTCGCCTCCATGCATCTTAGAAGCAACTAGTGTACTTCCCATACCCATTTATGTTCATACATGGCTATAGATAAACGAGAGTCCATATACTCGTTTCTTCAAGGAAAATTGAGAAACCATAGTTTTTTTTTTTTTTTTTTCTCTCAAACTTCAACTGCAATATATTTGAGAAACCATAGTTATTTAACTTGAAAAAATGTTAACTAGTCTAGCTTCATCGAGTAGTAGTTATATTCCCAAGTCCATCTTGGCAAAAGGAGCAAAAGAAAAAGAAGAGAATTAGCGTTTAAGCGGAGGAGTAAACGGAAGAATACCCAGTCCTGCATACTGCTACATGCACAATAGTTGGTTAAATTAATTTTGGTATATATGGTGCAATTACCAGTGTGAAAGGTCAATAGAGACAGAAATCAGCTCACTTCAGACCAATCAAGGATTGCCGAATGTAAAACAAGTTATCTACACTGAGATCCTTTCAAAAAGAAAAAAGAAAAAGAAAAAAAAAGTGAGGCAAATAGTTACAGAACAGCAACATTCATTTAATCTGCGCTACGAAGCTTAATCATTCCAGAGAAAACAATAATGGTGTAATAATTATAACAATAAGCGTGCTTCACTTAGTCCAATCTAGGGTTGCAAACGAATCGAACCGCTCGCGAGCGGCTTGAATCGAAATCGAGCTCGAATTCGAGCTCAAAATATTAAACTCGTTAGCTTGTGAGCCGACTCGCGAGCTCGAGTATATATATATATATATATATATATATATATATATATATATATATAATATTTTTATTTTTTTATTTTAAGTATATATATATTTTTTATTTTCTTATTTTAATTGTAAAATTACATAAATATTCTTAATATTTTATTATTTATTAAGAAAAAAATATTATTTTATTTATTTTTTTAAAAAATAAAATGATTATTTTTTATTTTTGTCGAGCTCGAGCTCGAACTTTAAATTGTTGGCTCGTCGAGCTCGAGCTTGATAAAATTTAGTCGAGACTCGATTCGATTAGCCCAAAACTCGATTCGACTCGGTTCGTTTGCAAGCCTAGTCCAATAATGCTGGAAAAAGAAAGAAAGAGAAAAACTCATTTCGTTTTACTTTACGTGTGTAGGCCATAGAAGAAAATCCAAAAAATAATAAGCCAAACTAGAAGACATTGTTAGAATTGCCTGAAATGTCTTCTAGTTTGGCTTATTATTTACTATCATCCCGGTGGCAGGATTCAGGTGAACACTGAAAAGCGAAAAGCCGTCAGCATAAACGGAGTAATATCTTGAACTTGAATCATGCAATTAATTGCAAAACCAGGGGTGATTGTAACTCTGGACGTAGCAGTATAAATCAAACTTTAGGTGCACATGATCCCAATTTATTAATCAACGTTTAGAAGGATTCAAATTCAAGAACTCGATTCAGAGGTAAAATACAAGATTTGTATGAATCAGATGTTTTTTTGAAGTATGGATTTTGAAAGCTTTCCACGCAGTATATGACTACTACTACGTAAACAATTTAGCTGTACATTGTGGCAAAGACATGCTTTGCAACTTGATGAAATTCATTGCATCCAAAATAACCATTCATCACAACGATTTCGGGGACTAGTAGGTCTGATTTCTAATTTTTACAATTCATTTGATCTAATCTAACGTGAAAAGTAAATCCCCTCTTTCCCCTTCCGTTTCTATCTTGGGCCGGTATCTCGTGGGGCGTTTTGGGGCTACCCTAGGTCGCTGCTGCAAATACATCCTTGATACAGTACTTCTTCTCCTCCTTCCTGTTTTTCTTCTTCTTCTTTTAGGCATGAGTGCGTGGGAGGAAGGGCTAAGATGGTTGTGACCAACCCGTTGCAGTTGGAAACACTTATTCAGAAATCTAGTATTCCATCAAAAGTACGGAAAATAAAATAATTTGTCGATGATTTACCAATATAAGCATTTATGAAATGTTTGAACCTCTCTATGATTTTTTCCAATTTTGTAGCACGGGCTACGCTATTGCTTTTCTGAACTGCTATGTTGAAGTGATCTTGGTGTGTAATCCTCATTCTCTAGATTGATTGAGTATTCCAAGTGACATCAAGCACGTTGTTAAAAAAAAAGTAATAATAAAAAAGAAAGTATTCTATCCTATATATTCTATTTTCTCTTTGCAGAAGATTGGCCTAACAAATTTGTCTACTAATCTATGAAACAAGTTTTCCTAAACTTGTGGGCTCCTTCTAAATTTAAATTAAGAAAATTGTTCCCTCATATATCGCTAAATAAAATTTTTTGTCATTTACTTTTAAAATAGAAACTTTACATCTCTTACAAAATTAAATCAATAAAATTTAATTCTAATCTAGATTTTTAACCACTTTTTACCATGAATTCATTACATGAGCCACATGTGGTTATATTCTTAGAGGTGGCAAAATGGGTGATTTGGGCGGGTTTGGGTTGGGTAAAATGGGTAATGGGTATAAGTGAGTCAACTCATTTATATCCATTTAATTAGATGGGTATAAATGGGTTAGTCAAAAAATGAGTTGGGTAACTCAATTATCCATTTATAATCCATTTATTCTAATTTTTTACAAACTCATATTAATTCATTTTGCAAACTAAATTATCAATTTATACCATTTTACACCCATCATTAATTTTAAATATTTACTTATTATGCCAAATAAGTCTAATTATCAATTTTTTTCATCCTCGTGCTATGTCGCAAAATTACATATTATTTAATAATTGAACAATGAGAATCTAAAAATTTGGACTAAATAATATGAAAGTTAACATAAAAATTTAATCCAAAACTTTGAACCCCTAGAATTTTTTCGTGTATAAATTTAAAATTTCATTTTGAAAAGGTAAGAAAGGAGACTAAAATTTGTCATAAATTAGTGATGCTAAAAATGATCAAATTAATAAATTATGAGGAAATAAAGCGATAAGACAAAATCAACAAATAAATATAATAAATAAAACAAAATTAGTTAACATAAAAAATAGTTAAAAATCCTGATAAGGATTAGCAATCACTTCATTTAGCATACAAACAAAGATAAATTTTCAATAAATAGAAATAACTGATAGAACAGTGAAAGGTTACATAGCCAAAACTTCTTGCCAACCTTCAGTACCAGAATAAACAATAGCTACTTGAATTCCCACAACTAGCTACTCTATCAAGATACTTAACAAGCACAAGCTTTGTACAACTACATAGCATAGCATAAAACTCCTCCAGCTCATTGTTGGAATCTGCTAACATGAAGGTTAGTAAGTTTAGCAACTAATGGTGCAAAGTCAATACTCAGTCTTTCTCTATCTTCTTCATCTTCAGAAGCTGAAATCAAAAGTAAAGTTCAATAAGTGACTAAAGAAGTAAAATACAAGATCATGTGCACAAAAAGGTTAAGTATAACATACTTGTTACTCCATATAACCAGTCCCTAGTACATAACAAGACCTCCACATTTTCTGGTAGGAGCGAAGTACGAAATTTACCCACAATTCTACCACCAATACTGAAAGCTGATTCCGAGGCCACTATAGTGATAGGAATACTTAAAATATCCCGTGCCATCAAAGAAAGAATAGGGTACCGATTTTTGTTTTCTTTCCAAAAATTGAGAACATCCAATTCTTGAGTTGAAAGGAGTCGAGTATCATCCAAATAAGAGTCTACTTGTGACTTATTCCTCTTGTTTGCATGTTGTTGACTCTCAAATTCAGCAAAATCATCATTGTCATTGCCCAAATCACCACCAGAGCAGCCTGCTATTGATCCATCTAGCAAATCACCATCAAAAGTATTCTCATACTCCTCGAATAGTAAATAAAATTTATCCCGAACTTCCTTAGCACGTTCTTCATAATCAAAAGAATACAGCTTCTTAAGGATGGTTATGCTTCTTGCTCCACTAGTCTATAAGGATGGTTATGCTTCACAGTAGCAATACCCATCTTTTCCCGATAAATTCCTTGGTCAATTGGAGACCGTTCTTCAAAATCAGATTGTCCACGCTTAGTACAATTTGAAAGATGACGCCATAAGTTGCTTGTTCCGGTTGTTCCACCACATGCATAATCACGCTTGCACTATTTACATTGTGCTCTTTGTGAACCATCTGGTTCAACATACAATATATCAAATTCCTTCCAAATCAATGACGTGAGCTGTCTCGAACGCTTTGAAGAACCTTGGATCAACTCATCTGTATTGGTAGGCTTATGGCTTGTATAAGAACATTGTTCCTGAATGTGCTCTGACAACTTATCTGTTGGATCATGAAGGGATAGCATTTCTGTTATCTATACTACCAACTTTGTACACCTCATCTGATGTTTTCCTCTCTAAGACTCTCAGCCTTACATATAACTTGTCCTGCCCTGCCCTCTCAGACTTAATTGTGCTGACTGCACTTGCCAGTTTCAATGACTTGATAGCCAAGCCCAAGTTTCAACAACTTCCAATTTTCAGCACTTTAATAAGTTCCTTGCCACTTTGGTTTTTTAGCTTTTTGACTCTTTCTAATGGGAGAACCTTACAACAGTGATGCTGCTGCATTCAGTGCATCAGTATCAGCATCCTGCCAAGGTTGCTAGAACTAATTTAAGCCTGATCATGCAAACAAAATCAGCATCTTTCCATTTTCCAGATAACTAGGCACAAATATAACCATGTCATAACAACAAAGGCTGAGTAATACACAAGACACAAGCCACAAAATTCCATTCCACATTGTAGCTCAAACTCTAGCACTACAACAATATCGAGAACCTAAAACATATCCAAGCCAAATATACCCTTTACAAGGATATGGGTAGATTATGACATATGCCACCGTTCACATAAACCAAATTACATAGAAAAAGAGGATTTCAGGTGTATATGATCCACCTTTTTATGTGTTATGTGTGGCTTAATTGACATGAAGCAAATTTATACCAGAAACTTTCCCCTAAACAATGCATCAAATTGAACCTAAAATACTACTGTCAATGATATTATATACGAGATATTATGCTTTTCTATCATGTTAATTTTCTATGCTTTTCTATCCCGTTTCCAACAACATTTTTATTAAAAATTAAAAAAAATTACATGCCCAATAACAAGATACATGTTATAGAAAAAATTTAAAGAATATGCTACTTAACAAGATTCCTGTTATAGAAAAAGAACATGGCTGGATCCTTAGACCTCAGTTTAGCGTCATGTAAATTTTGAAAAACTATGGCCAACCAATCTTGTCCTCGTCATTGCAGATTTTGTAGCCTTCAAGAAATTGTTACCAGTAGTGCTGAACAAATTTGTTACGAATAGACTAAAAAGAAATTACTAGGCACTGGAAGTTTTCCAAATTTGCAATTACTGGGAACAATAATAACAAACAGCTTCACAGATTGCAAAGAGACGAATGCATACAAGTAAAACTTTTCCAGTAGAGTTGTCATAGAACCAGCAAAATTAAGATCCTATTCAAATATTACTACAGCCAATAAGTATGCATCCCACCACAAATTTAAGCAGGAAAGCCTTACCTGTAGACTCCACAATGCTACAGATACCACCAACTGCATCCGAGGTGCAGGATCTGCAGCAAATGCTCTGTCTCTCTCCTCCCACGTCCAAATACTATGCCAACAATTCCATCCAAACAAAATTGAAGATTGATTCTAATTCTTGTACCTCAAGCTCCCAAAGCTTTTCAACTTTTCTCACAATATTTAGATTCCTGTAAACATTAAGCAAAGAAATGCAATGGTATCAAATGAAGGGAAAAAAACTAGAGCTAAAAAATATAAGTGGCGTTTCCAGGATCTAATGGCATTAGAAAAGTTATCCATCAATCAGCTCAGGAATTGGACATGGAAGGGCAAAAACCTTCTATTAAGCAGAGACAGGGAGAAGGGAGAGGGGAATCAAACACTGGAGGAAGAGGGGGGGGAAACAGTGGGCTTGCTGGTGGGAAGGAGAAGAAGATTGACGGTGAAAAACTGAGAATACAAAGAAGTTTGGGAATGTAAGTTAAATGGGTTACCCAATTATACCCATATATAAAAATTTAATGTACCCATATTCAGTTATTAATGGGCGGGTATGGGTAAAATTAATTAAATGATTTTATTTGACACCTCTAATTCTTAGGAACAAAAAGATTAAATCCTATTTATAGTTAAACAAATAACTTGATTCATATTTATTTTTATCCCTAAAAAAGTGTGATCTAAGCTGATACTTTTCATTTTTTCCCCTAAAAAAGTGAAGTCTAATATAATATATTCATTTTTTCACTAAAAAAGTGGGATCTGACATTTTTTTTACGTAAAAAATGAATGCATACAGGTCACGTGGTATTTTCAGCTAAAAAGTTGTTGAAAACTTAAATTGGTATCAAATTTTGTTAACTTAAATTTGTAAAGGAAATAAATTTAATATTTTAAAAGTGAAAGATGAAAAAAATCATCTAATCAAATGTAAATGAGATTTTGAACGATTTTTCTTTCAAATTAAAACATATGAACCAATTTAGGCTTGTAATTGGTTTAGTATTGGGCACCGACCATGACACTGTTCATAGCTTGCACATGTCCTTCTGATCTTTTGTTTGGGCCTCAAACATTGCTTCAGTTTTTTAAAAATTTCTTGTCTCAGCCTCACCATTAGTGGACAGACCAAGAGGGGTCGAACCCTACCGTGTCTTGAATTTTTCTTTTTGGATTGGCTTTTTACAGGATGCTTGTCATGGACAGGTTATACATTGATCGCACTGTTGAATCTCGAGGCCCCATCACAATTCACAGGTACTTCTACCCATTTTAGTCCCAACTCCCAAAGATGCAACCCAGAGCTCTAACTCTTGGCGGATAGCGTACCGAGGGAAGCCCAAACATTACAGTCCAACGTTCAAGAAGTTTTGTGGTAGTAGTCCATTTCTTCAACATGCTGTCTGTTTTGATTTGATATTATTTGAAGAATTTGGCAGAATAATACGTTATAAAACTTTTGTGAAGTGACACATATGAGGTGAAGTGAAAATTGGTTTTTTTTTTTTTTTAAAAAAAAAACTTATTGGGGGTACATGTTCATAACAAACGAGTTTTCCAAATAAATTGCTATCCAAACACACCCCAAGTTTGTCGAGCGAAGGAGTCATTTTTGAATCTCGCATGGATTCCAGCTTCCAAGTGAAATAGGAGCAGTACCAGCATCTGAGAAGTTAGAAGATATTTCCCATACCGACATAACTAGCCCATCTACCGACGGAGGCTAGAATGGCCAAAAAATTGAAACCAGTAAAAATTCTGCGACAAAACACTGCTATTAATTGATGACATTAGAAGCACGGAAGCAACTGCAAACAAACTAGCCACAAAACATCAACCCAGAGAAACCTCTAAGCTTGTCGAAACAACGGTCCTGTCTGGCAAGTTAGTTTTTTTTATGTTTATATAAAATTTTACTATAACTTACTGTAAAAGTTATAGAAATTTTTTTATAAAATAAAAAAAAAAAATTTTTCCTTTCCTTTCCTCTCTTCCTCTTCTCCCTTCCCCATTCCCTCTCTCAAAAAACCTGCTAGATGAAGCAGCAAAAGATTTTTTTTTTGGCTTTTTCTCTCTCCCCCTCTCCTCCCCGCCACCTCTCCTACTCCCTCCCCCGCCACCCCTTTTTTCCCTCTCCCCTTCCCTCGCCAGCCAACTCTCTGTCCCCCCTGCTAGATGAAGCAGTAACAAAAGTGTTTTTTTTTTTTTTGCTTTTTCTCTCACCCTCTCCTCCCCTCTTCTATCCTTCCCTTACCAGACAAAGTAGTAATAGAAAATTTTTTTTTTTTTTGCAATTTTCCCTCTCCTCCCTTCCCTCTCCACGGTGCAATTTGGTCTCGCGATTAGATTGGCTAGAGGGGAAAGCGGAGCAAAGGAGGAGAGGGAGAAGGAGAAAGAAAAAAAAAAGGGGAGGATCAAATCGGGCAAATGGAGAGGATGGCGGGGAAAGGAGAGGGGAGAGGGAGAAAGAGAAAAAAAAAAAAGACATGCACCGGAATAGGTGATCAGCATCAAAACGGGCGGGGGAGATGGTGACTGGCGACGGAAGTAGTGATGGGTTGGTGTGGGGGAGAAAGAAGAATAAAAGGAGAAGGGAATTTTTTTTTTTTTTTTGTATTTTGGATATTTAGAAGTGTATAAGTCAAAAACTTTGCGATTTTTTTTATATTATTGTAGTTAAAGTTGATAAAAAATTGATAGAAGACAAATTTGGGTAAAAATCCACTTGCCAAACTGCCCCAACTTTTGTATTGCTCCAACGAACCCGAGTAACAGAACTGGTCAGGCATTTCTCAGCAGGCCCACTTTTAGAGATGAACTTTTAAGACCTATGTCCCTTCACCCCCCAAAAAAAAAAAACTTATTTATTTGATTTTAAGAATAGCCCAACAGCTAAAGAGGTCTTAGGTATTCGTACTGCAGTCTATACGGTCCTATGGCATTGGGTCCATTGGAAAGCCACGTAACTCAATGGGTATACAATCAGCAATGCTTTTAGCATCATCCTAGCACCCAACAGTACCTACGGCACCATTTGGATTGGAACAAAGGAAAGGAAAAGAAAGGAAAATGCACTAGTAGAAAAAGAAAGTGACTAATGATTTCAGAGACATGTTCTAATTTATAAGGAGAGTAGAGCAGAGGGAAATGATTTCCATCCATCTTGTTTGATTTAAATATAAAAGAAAATGAAAGGAAATACTAAATTTTGTTTAGGTTGAGCAAGGGGGAAAAAAATCTATCGCTCAATTAAAAATGAAAGGAAAAAAGCTTTTTAAACAAATTTAAATGATTTTATTAAATTTGATACCTTATCCCTCTGTTTTTGCCAACTTTTTGGACTGAAACCATACTAGAACAAAACAATTGTATCGTTTCCCTTCTTATTCTTTCCTTTCTTACCTCAAAATTGAATCCAAAAAAAAAAAAAAAAAACCTTCCAAATCCTATCCTTTCCTCTCCCTCCTATTCCCTCAAATCCAACTAGTACCTAAATGCAAATCATTGGAACATAGTTTTTTATGTTAATTTTTTAGAAAGAGAGAAACTAATTTAGAAAATTATCTAAATACAAAAGGAGAGTTAATTGTCAATGTATGCATTCACATAACAATAATGTGTTAAAGAATGTTCTTGTTAAGATGTTTCAAGTGTTAATATATTGGAAAAAGTGAAACTAAATTGAAAAAAGTAACTAAATATATGGACAATTAATTACGAGTGTGCATTTAAATAATAAATTATGTGTAGTTTGAGTGAATTAGTGAGCATTCCAGAGCACTTATTAAAAAATTCCAAAGCAAGTTATGTAGGCATTTCTTGCTTGATTTCAAAGCTACATATGTTTGGGTTATCATAGTAGCAAGCCTCGTTGCATCTTGTGGTGTTTGTCACGCTCCATCTGACGACATGAATCACATCTTCCTTTTTTGTCCAGTAGCCATTCAATCATGGGCACTCAGCCATTTATCTACAAAAGTTCATTTGGATGCCGCTCAGCAAGCCACAATCTGGCTCCCTAATCAAGAAAATCATCTATCAAGAAAGGAAATGGGGCAGGAACTGACAATCGTTCCTGAAGGTTCGCGGCCACGACGTGACCTCAAAATTTTGTGCGGCTCAAATTACAGTATGTAACTCGATTTTCACGTCATGTGTGGGATCCACAAAAAAGTGTTGTAAAATTACGTCGTGTGCAAAGTAAGTTACATCGTGTGCAATGGAAGTTACGCACTATGAAAAATAAATACAACCGGCACAAACGATTGCACCTGCAACTGTTTGTGCCTCTTGTCCATCAAGAAAAGACATGGAATTGGTGGCTATAATGTTGTGGAATCTTTAGAACAATAGCAATGGAGTTACCTTCGTATAGAGAGCCCCTTAGTTTGGTTTCTTTTTTTATAAACTATATGTACACCAATATCGTGAAGCTATTTCAAATCCAATGCATGGCTTAATAACTTCTATGCAACACCAAGCCACACAAACTCAGTGGAAAAAACCTCAAATGGATTTTGTCAAAGCAAATTTTGATGGGGCCATTTTTCCATCAGAAGGCTTCTCGGCTTATTAGGGCGGTGGTGCGTGATGGCGCAGGTGACTTCATAGCTGGATTGTCTAAGAAGATTCCTGGTATGTTAGACCCGGATGTGATCGAAACTTATGCGGCGAAGTTTGCAACTAAATTGCTGGTTGAATCAGGCTATGGTCACGTTGCTCTTGAGGGTGACAATCTAAAGATTACAAAAATGCTTAGCAATATGACTCTGATGATTCAGCATGTGGCGTATTGACTGACGATGCCTTGCAACTTCTGCAAATTTTCACCAAGTGGAAAGCCATATGGATACCACGTTATTTGAATGGTGCAGCCTATAGCTTTACTAGGAATGCTTGTATTGTCATGGATGACTATTTATGGAGACATTCACCTCCATCTTTTGTATTGTCCGCAATTCATTCAGGCGGACCTTATTCCATCTTAATAAAACTTTATGCTTTTCTATAAAATAAAAAAAAAATAGTAGTAAGCCTCGTTATGATTTTTGTTGGTTTTGATGACACAGGAGCTATTAGCGATACTCTTGGCATTGAATGATATGAAGTTTCATGTTAGTTCAAAATAATTTCTAAACATACATAATAATTGGTATAGAATCAATAGAAAAATTTCACGCAAACACACAAGGATCTCACTTGTTAATTCACATTCTAAGTGGGGTCAATTTGATACGTTAAATGAAATCAATTGAGACTCTTATGTGTCAACGTGGAGTTCTTTCATTAGTTAGGAAAAAACTTACTAAACATGGCTAGTAGTAATAGTTGCTCTAAATCTACATAAAATTTTTCATCAAGAGATGGCCAATTTATTTCATAGTTAAGCATTCGAGCTTTAATAGATGCCCTGTGATTACTCCAATATTCAATAACTACTGAATCGCAACAACGATTTGTGCATTACCTTGATTGACGTTATTGAAGATAAGATTTATCTACATCCCTCAAATTTTGAAATGTAGATATTTGTTGTTGTACAATTTGTTGTAACTTGACATAAGCCTTACAGTATGGATAATATAGTTGACTTGGCTTGCTTGTTCTAACCCCTACCACGGTTCGAGCAATCTAAATTCCACACCATTTCATTATCGTACTTTTTGCCCTTTCCCTTTTTAATTTTTCGTCTTTTTTTTCCTCATTGAGAGGTTGGTCTTAATAAATGTCTTTGCTCTTAAGTCTTTGACCGATGACCGTACTGCAAGGGACATACACAGTCGCCTCAAGGATATATTTCAAAATCTGCAAGGAAAAACAGGAAACCGAAGTAAATTCCTGTCTCCTTTCATAACCCATTGGGCACCCAACACGTATCGCCGCACCAAGGCTGCGGCCACATGCTATGATCTCAGTCCTCCATTTAGATCTTCAAAGCCTTCCCTGCCCTGGCTTTCCGCTTGCCATTCGAACTTCTCACCCCACAACTCCCGTACACGGTGAAAAACACACACTGCGCTTTATTGCCATATTCCTAGAAGGCATATAATTTTCGACAGAACAACCCATCATTTCATGCAGGAACTGCAACTTTTTTTTTTTTTTTTTTCAACAAACGAGGAACTGCAACTTTTTTCACTGCAGAAAAAAGTTCCGGATTTTTTTCTTTTGAATTTTGATGCCATCATCAATGTCTCAGAGCCGGGAGAAATCCGGTCAGGAAACCTTGAACCCGTTCAAACCGTTCATCGTTTCCAATCAGCGCAACGATTTCTTAACCACTTCCGTAAAAGGTGGCATTTTGGCTTTCCTCTTCGTCTCCGCTGCGTTGCTTGTTTACTCGGTCTTCACAAGTCAACCTCCCTGGTTTATCTGCCCCGAATGCCCGAACCCGACTGACAACATCTCCAGAACAGCCTGTAACACCGAGGAAGGCCCTATTTCCAGCCCGACCAACATAACCCACATCGTGTTCGGCATCGGCGGGTCGACCTCGACGTGGAACGATCGGAGCCACTATTCAGCGCTGTGGTGGCAGGATAGCGTCACACGCGGGTTCGTTTGGTTAGATAAGGAACCCGACGCGGACACACAGTGGCCCGAGAACTCCCCTCCGTATCGGGTCTCCTCCGACTGGACCCGGTTCAGGTACACAAGCTCGCAATCAGCAGTCAGGCTCTCCAGGATCGTGGTGGATTCTTTCCGGGTCGGGTTACCGGATGTGAGGTGGTTCGTGATGGGAGACGACGATACGGTGTTTTTCCCGGACAACTTAGTTACGGTGTTAGCCAAGTACGATCACCGTCAGATGTATTATGTTGGTGGGAATTCGGAGAGCGTAGAGCAAGACACCACTCATTCCTATGATATGGCTTTTGGTGGCGGAGGAATTGCAATAAGTTATCCGTTAGCGGCGGAGTTGGTTAGAGTAATGGACGGTTGTCTTGATAGGTACTACAATTTCTACGGCTCTGATGAGCGGGTGTGGGCATGTATTAAAGAGCTAGGTGTCTCCCTCACTAGAGAGCGTGGGTTCCACCAGGTACGCTGTGAAGTATTTTGATGATGCATCCATTATAGTGCTAACTTTAGAGGAATCAATGCGCAGCACCAATATCTATCGTATGGTAACAAGTTCTTGTGTTGTTTGAATTAGCGTTGCGTCGATGTCGGATTTTTTCTTGTTTTTGTGGCGTCTGAAATTTTGTGCACTTCAATTTAAGTGGAAAAAAAAAAAAAAAAAAAACCAGCTGAAGCATTTTAAAAAAAAAAAAAAAAAATAGCAGCTTAGTCCTAGGTCAATGACGTCGTATTCATTCACGACTTTAAGAAATGCTGACCGATTTGGAAGTCTTTTCTTCAGGTCAATGTAGTTTAGGTGAACTGCTTTGTGGGTGAACATCTTCCCATAAGTTTGCATTTGTACATTTGTCCTTCTTCCATAGTTGGATGGTGAACCGATGTTTTAAAAGTAGTGCCTGTAATCCCCATTTGGCAAATAAGTTTGTTTTGGGTGTTTGGGTGAAACTTTGCTGTAAAAGTTGTAGGAAAAATTTTTGAAACGTGTAAATTTTTGGATATTTTGAAATGTATAGTTTAAAAATTTTGAGAAGTTTTTTGAGTTTACTATGACTAAATGTTATTAAAAAACTTGTAGCAGACAAACATAAACAAAAATTTATTTACCAAACAGGCCCTAGTTTGCTATTGTAGAAAAATTTACTGTAGAAAAATTAACCTTATTTTATACTGTGTAGGGTCTGGTCTTGGTGCAACGTGGCCCGGTGATTAATTGCATGTAGGTGTGTCCTCATGTGCTGTCGATTTTTCAAATGTTGGTGGATTGTAGTAATTATGGAGTAAAACTTCTCTAGATAAAATTTTGATTGTAGCTTTTTCTTTTTCTACTATGAAATATCTAAAATCTAAATATGCAATAAAATTACAATAGCAAAAAAACTCATAATCCAAACAGTACAATATAAAATCAAGTGAAATAGTCAAATGAGAATAGCCCCTCGGTAGAGTTGAATGCAGAAAAATGCTTCAGTTGGGTTGGATAAAAGTTCAAAAGAATATGGATATGGGTCTCTCGATACATATTTTTTTTGTATAATTATACACTTAAAATTTAACACAACATTTTATCTGACAAAATTAAGACGGTACGTTTCATAAAAGTTTTTTTTTTTTTTTTTCGGTTCAGTACATATGTTATAGAATATAGACACGTGTTCTTGCATCCCCAGTAGTTTTTCAGCACACTAGCTTGGGCGGCTACTACTAAAATAAAGGACTTGTGAGCAGCCCAGTACTTAAAAGGAAGAACATATAGTTAATAAAGCTACCTAATAGCACTTTGGTCAAATTGAAGGATTATCTCTAGTATTACAATCCTGCTAGAGTCTGAGGTTTTCATTGAAGAAAGAAATCGGTTTATCTTGATTATTATTTGTTGACTAGGCACATTTTCTTTTAAATAGATTATGATGTGTGTTCTTACTTAGCGGAATTCACCACCATTTAATTTGACCGTACCTTGTGATTTGTGATTACCATTAAGATGTAGATATTGGGCCACGTATGCGCTTGTCCTTCAAGCCTTTTTCTCGTCTTCAAGATTCTACTTGGAAAACGATGTAAGCATAGGCCACTTCATGTGATTGCCAAGGTCTTTTATGTTCTTGTTGGTTGTTGCCATGGTATCCACTTCCCACTATGCTTAGGAAAAGATCTAGATTCGTCTTCCTCCTACTCCCTGAACAATCTTTTAATTCTAGAATATGCAATTAAAGATTACAATTCATGTCATTAAGATTTTCGTTCCCCCCCCCCTCCTTTTTCAAAGATGTATGACAAAGGAGTCGATATAACGAGGTATATATCCTTGGTTATGTTTTGCTTATTTCAGAAGCTCAATAAGAGATGTAATAGAAATGTGAAATAGGAAGGGAACATGATGATCTGTATCTAAAAATGGCTCTTTGCCCTTAATTCCCACAAGCCAATCCGTCCATGCCTTCCCTTTTCTTCTCTTTGGTGGGGTTTTGGGGGGGAAGAAAAGAAAAATTATTGCCAAGGACAGCAACAAACTGTAGAGAAGGCCATTATATCGTTTTTCAATGTCTCCACCCAATTGATGGTTCTTGGTCTACCATTATGAAGTCAGGCGTACCTTTTAAGTTTTAACTACGCAAAGAAACAAAGAAAGAAAATTTATGTTCAAGTGTAACACTTCAGCCCCAGGCAACGAAAGTGCTGGACAAAATGTAATATGCTAGAACATGTGACAATTAGTCCAGTCATCTTATATATTAGACTACGACTTTTCAAATTGAATGCAGTCAACTCGCACTTGCCATTTCTATTTGAAGTTATGGTTCGAGATGCCAACCTGTAGATGATTTTTTTGGTCCTTAATTCTTGTTTGGTATTATTACTCTTAACATCATTTTGCCAAAAGAAAAAGAAAAAAAAATCAATCATGTTACTTTCATGTGAAAAAAAGTACAATCAAACTTCTGCTTATGCTTATGGCATTAAAACTTTCAGATTGATATTCGAGGTGACCTATTTGGTCTTCTGGCAGCACATCCTATGGTACCCCTTGTGTCGCTCCACCACCTTGACCATGTGAAACCATTGTTTCCAAATCTGACGCAGCATGAGTCGCTGGAAAACCTCATCCAAGCATACCATATGGACCCAGCCCAGATAATGCAGCAGTCATTTTGCTACCATGGGTGGTATAAATGGTCTGTGTCTATCTCATGGGGCTACGCTGCGCAGATATACCCTTCATTATTGATAGCTGGAGACTTGGAGAAACCATTGCAGACGTTCCGGACATGGCGGAGTTGGAGCAATGGACCCTTTATTTTCAATACACGTCCTGTGAATCCTGACCCTTGTGAACGCCCGGCTGTATATTACATAGAGGGGATAGGCGAAGATGGCAACGGTGGGACTCTCACTAGTTACAGGAGGTCCATTGCTGAGCCTGAGAATTGTAGGGGAGGACACCAGGGCCATGCAGTGGGTATTGAGAGAGTTCTCGTCTCAGCATTGAAAATGGACCAAAAAGAATGGAAGGTTCGTTCCATATTTTTCCCGTCGCTTAACCATTTTAATATGCATATTAGCCGCCACTAAGACTCTGAAGGTATGTCTTCGCACAAAGTAGGACACTGATAATTGATTGAACCAAAAAGCCAGAATCCCAGAAGTTGGATAAAGTCTTGAACCAGACTTTGCTAGGCGTGGCATTTCCTGTCTTGTTTCATAACTTAAAAAATGTTGAGCATCACAAATTAATTGAAAGTTCCGGCCGCGCTATTTTCCAAAATGCTTTGGTGATTATTCTATATCCAGCATTTTACTTGCATAAAGTGTCCTAATTGTTTTTACTTCTTGTGCAATTGCTTTTGAGAGGTTGGCTATACCTATACGCAAGCATTAGGCAATTGAAGTATGAGACGGCTGTCAATTTTAATTTGTAAATATTGAAATTTGGTAGTGTTATTCTTGCTTATGCCTCTTCTAAATTGCCTTTTAAACAGCTACGAGAGAGGTCATCTCTTGATCCATGTTATACGACCAAAAAAGTTGCTTCTTTTTGGTGATTATATGTTTTTTGGATGATATATCTCGTGGTCTGTGAATGCTTGTGCAGAGCCCCCGTAGGCGATGCTGTGAAATCAAAAGCTCCAAGGACGGCACTCTAAAGGTGTTGATTAGAAGATGTAATCAACAAGAGTCCATTACCCCCTGAGGTTTTGGTCATAGAATACCCTTTTCTTTGTTTTTTTCCCCTGTCGTATCGTAGCTTTCAATAGATGTTTATCTTGAAAGCAATTTATTGGTGCTGGGGATCGTGTAAAGTTGGCTCTCTAATAATTAAATAGCGTAGAAGATTGAAACTTTTTGTTACTTTGTGGTAACTATTCAACAGAGTAAAATGCAAGGTCTAGCCATCCTTTTGATTGGATGAAAAAAAAATTCTCTCATCACGGAAAATCCAACAATACGAAGATTATGGAAAGCGATGCTAATGAACCGATCAATTCTGTTCATAGAATGTACACGAGAATAAGTTGACTCTTGAGCTCCGACTGAAGGAGAAACGAAGGGAAAGATCAGAAGAGTTTTGAGCCTTCACTATACAAATCAAAAGTCTTAGAAAATTCATTCCTCTTTCAGGCGGTCGAATAGAGAATTTGCCACTCTTATGGATTCATAAAGTCCTTGCGAAAAAATCTTGCTGCAAAAATGTCAATGGTTGCTGGTAATTCATAAAGCCTTCACCCACGCCTCGCTCCTTGCACAATCTTTTTGGGATACGGTGCTAGTTGCAGAACAATGTGTCTCTTGTTGCATTACCGGTGGTTGGGTTCACTCTGATGGTAAAAAGTCTTCAGACGAAGTGAAAATACATGAAAAAAAATGTATCAGGACTCACAGTAACCACATTACCCGCCTGCAACCTTGCAAAGGTATTCTCGTTGATCATCCCGGAGAGGAACATCCGTAAAATCTGCAATTACAAAATGCTCTATATCAGCAACTTTTTTTTTTGTTTTAATTTATCCCTCTCTCAAGAAACATATTACTAGCATGCTTATGAGTCACAATTTGAATAATTTAGGCAGCATTTACCCCTCTTTTTGGGTAAGTGAGAGGATTTGAATTTAAAATCTCTTACTTTCAATTCTTTCCACCTTTCCACCCAACCCAACTCTCCCCGAATGCAGCATTCCTAGGTTCCATGGGGTTGAAATCATTTCCAAGACCCAGTAGCCGTCTCAATACCAAATGTGAAGGAATATCTAATCAGTATAATCAAGTCCATATCGTGATTATAAGTCGTTTCTCGTTGTTTTGTCACAAAGATCAAGAAACAAGTGAATAGAAGATCATCGCAGACAGAAAATAGGAAACATGGGCCAAGTGAGGGCACCAAGCGTTTTTCTATTCTCTGTACATGTCACAGTTAGTTACTTGTTTGCTCCTGTTTTGAATTCCCTGCAAAGTTATATCTAACTATCCGACACCTGAAATTTATAACAGTATGGTAAATGATGCATCATGGCAATTGTAAGTATAAAATTAAAAGTTAGGTCTTCTTACCTGCGCCAGTTATAATTGACCCTCTGAAAGATGTATTCCCGGTAGCAAGTGCGCCTTCCAAGTTTGCATTGCTCAAATTTGCCTGCAGAAAGTGACAGTCACACCGGAGATGGAAGTCAATTACAAGGTAAAAAAAACTTAAGAATCACAACTAGTACGTTACAGCTCCCAAGTGTAATTAGTTATGTAAGCTCCAAATCCAGTTCAACAGCTATAAAAGCATGCTCAAAGGCTATGTGGATGGAAAGACAGCCATAATTTCTTGAACAGAATCTATTACAATCAAACATGCACTGAAATCCAGAATGTTGACGATACCATCAAACAGCATCTGGACATCTGAAATAGTTAAAAGAACTTCCAACCAAACACAGCCATTCCCTTGTTGGTCTTAAATTCTTTTTATGAGCACCATCATATTTTGGCGAGTAAAGAGGTGGTATCTTTTGTACCCAACTCTTCTCCATGGACTAGAATAAATTAAGCTTCTAGTTTGACTGCATGTTAGCTTGCTACTCAATGTGGACTGGTCAGGTACTCATACATTCCCATCTTGATTTTTTTTTTTGGAAGCATAAGGGCATTGGCCACAGAAAACATCCAATTATTCAGAAGATGAACATCCTATATTCCCCCAAGAAAAAAGCACCTCAACTGAATATGCAGTGTAGCACCTTGCTCGTTACAAACATGGACTAATGGCAAATGATGAATAGACACAGTGAATTTTTTTATGGCAACAAAATCAACACAACTCCAAAAGCATGAAATCTATGTATGACATGAAGCAAAATTCATTACCTTGGTCACATTTGCTAAAGAGAAGTCAGCTCCTCTAAGATCAGCATCAGATAGATCAGCACCTGAATACATATAAAGCAGAAACCAAGATTTTGTTTTGAATAGACAAAAGCTTCACGATCAGAATGTCAGATGAAGTAATATAGCATGCTCTATCTAAACCAGGGCTTTAGATTTGTGTAGCTGCCAAAGTACATTAGTAAAGCAGTTTTGCATAATCATTTTGATTTTCGAGTTATTCCCTTCAGTGACCATCACTGAGCTCCATTTTTGGAACCTAAATCTCACACGTTAGGTGCCAGTTTAGAAATGAAAACTTAGAATGGCAATTGCTACACTAATTGGTTTGTCCACATCAAGAACAAAGTAAGTAGTTTGCCCTAGGTGCTTTTAGTTTACACTTTTCTTGTAAGTTACAATTGTAGTCTTTTGCTGTAGTGGAATCGGTGGCAGGCGGTTCATCATCAAGCATTTCAGTAATCGAATTTACTATCCCAGATACTCCCTATGTCTGCTACTTTAGATAAAAAATTCTGTGTTTCCATACTAGAAAAGCAAATGACATTTCAGTAGAGGATATACCTGTTAAATCAGCATCAAAGAAGCTAGCTCCTACTAATGCTGCGCCTTTGAATTTGGTTTGCCTAAGTATTGACTGTTCAACAGAATTCACATGACGCCACGCGACTTATCCAGGATTGAATACCCCAACCAAAAAAAAAAAGAAAAGAAAAAAGGTATGCAGCATACTTAATCTAAATGCATAGAGAAGTGGACGAGTTTCAATTCCACGTACAGTTTTAAAATCTTGCTTGACCAAACTCTTCCCACTAAAATCTTTCCCAGAGAGATCTTGTCCCCTGGTAACTTCTGCACCGTAAGGACCTCCACCCTTTTCTCCCCAGATTATGTAACCAAAAAAAAAAAAAAAAAATCATTAATCATTCCAAAAAAAAAAACCCACAATTTAGAATCACAATAAACGCTAAAATAATTGCGGGCTAAATTGTATTTTTGGTTACCTTGAATGCTAAAGCAGGGTCGGATGCAAAGAAGAGGGAAGCAGAGAGAAGGGCGAGAAAGCTTGCCCTGGATATTGATTCTCCCAAGCAAAGCAGAGGATTCTGAGGAGCTTGAGACTGATGATTCACGGGACGCTGTAATGTGTGGAAATAAAATTGGCCAAGTTAATCAAATTGTAGTCTTGTGTACTTTTTGAGATGAATTCACCGGAAAATGTAGCGTACCTGTGGCCTAGTGGCAGTGCAATTGAAGGGAAGAGAAAGAGACGGGAAGCAAAAATGCTGCTGACTGGGAAGCGGATTGTCAAGTTTGGGCTTTGGAAGGAGTTTGGAAGACAAGCAGACGTTCACAACTGCCATTGCTTCTGATCCAGAAATGGACTCACATCACATGTGGATAATCCCTGCGCGCTTAATTTATTTTGGTATACTACTAAACTTTTCTTACTATTTACTTGGTCAATAAATATCGGAGTACTACCCTTTTTCTTCTTTTTTTTTTTTGCACCCATAACATTTTAATAGTTGTCCATAGTTACGTTAGTGGTTTTTTTTCCAGGCAAAAAACTTGTGCGCTATTGTTTGTTTCGTTTCATTTAAAAAAAAAAAATTGACATCAAAATGCGTAGTTTTGTTTGCACATTTACGCCATTAGAGCGAAGATTACATCAGGCGGGAAATCAAACCCACCAAACAACACGATGAACCAGTGAAAGCGGTTTACATTTGATTACCGCCGAGCATTTGCACTCATCTATACTTTACCCTTTTTTTCTTTTTTTGTCAATACAATAAATCTTTTTATTCTACTCCTACTTCTATTCTATATTAAAGAGGAGAGAATGGTTCCAAATAGGCCAAGGGAAAATCTAGATCAAGGGAATTGATCCACTGGATGAAACGAGTGCCTTTGCACTCATTAGTGAAACATCTAGAAAATCCTGGAAATGAATGCAAGTCAAGGGACACTAAGGCTCTTCTTGATCGTCAGCTACTCTAAAGGTAGTTAGTTATATTTTTCCTAATCAAGGAACCAACTTTTTGTGTGACATCTTATTAGTTTACTAATGCATGCTACTGTAGCATAAAAGGGTACTTTTTCTAAGCATAAATTTTAAGCCTCTAGAATTCCGTAATTAAAACCTAAGACCACTAGGAACTTCTATGATTCAATGCTACTTAAGCCATGTTTAGAGATACAGATGACTAGAGTTTGAAACTAAATCACTTTAAAAAAAAACTAAATTGCACGTATATACCCTATCTGCACTTATTAGGTGACATGTTCTTTGTACAAAACTTCTAGATACAAAAAAAGTTTGCTTAACACACTGAGATAGCAACTCGAAAGTTTGTATTCTTGCCAGATGCTAGATAATCATATGCACACTACCTTTGCATTGCCTTTCTAAAAATTAGCACCCACTCGAGAATAAGTTATAGTTATTAAATTCGACACGACTTGGCGGTCAAACCTATCAATCCAATGAATCGGTAATTGAATCGGATTGGATTTCTAATTAAATCGATTGAGCATAAATTGTTGACTAATCAATGATTCGGCAGTTCAACATCGAAACCCAGCGAATCGGTAATTGAATCGGATTGGATTTCTAATTAAATCGATTGAGCATAAATTGTTGACTAATCAATGATTCGACAGTTCAACATCGGAACCCAGCTGATTTTGTCCACAAACTAGGTTTTGTGAAAAAAATTTAATTAGCTTTGCTAGGATTCGAACTTTGAACTTTTGGTATGTGTCAGAATATACTAACCACCAAGTCACTTTGTCATACATTAATAGAGTAGTTTTTTTTTTATAATATCCAAATGTTTTGTCAATTCTATTTTTTTTAAATATATCTAAAACAATTTTACTTGAAATCTTTTAATAAAAACTAATGACTCCCCAAACTCTATAAATTATAAAATGGATTTCAAAAATAACATATTACATAATTCATTTTAAAGGCAAAATTTATTTTTAATAATTTTTTGCACTTTAAATTTGTAAAAAAACTAGATAATTACACTAAACACATAAAAGATTTTACACTTGAAGTTTGATGGATTACTAAATAAATTTATATTTTATTGACTCTTATATGAATTAATTATTCTATAGCAAATTAAATTAAATGAGCATTCGCATAAATTAAATGAGCATTCACCATGACATTGTTTATTACAATTTATATCATATATCTTATATAAAAAATTATGAAATATAATATTTAAATATATTAGTGACTTGTTGGTTGAATCAGTGACTCGTTGACCTACCTTTTTGATCGTGTTTCTTTCCGGACTGATTTTAATAACTATAGAATAAATTCCTTAGATTAGCACATACTCGAGAATAAGTATTTTTTTATATAATAAATTTTATTTTACACGTATTCCTACTCCATGTTATGAGGAGAAAGATCTAAAGAGGTTAGACTGAAGTATTACCAACTCAGACGGTGCCTACTCGAGAATAAGTATCACATATCGTTTTTTTTTTTTTTTTTTTTTATTCCCATAACGAAACACGCATAACTTCCACGTATACGACATCCTCCAGCTAAACGCCACCAACTTGGATGCACCGTTTCCGAGTCCTTTACGATATAGACTACTGTCTAACAACCGCGTTGAAATAACTATGAAACATCGGTTCTGTCTCGTCCATGACTTGATAATTCTTTTCTTAAACCGGTAATAAACAAATGATTACAGTCCTGTCATTTGTCACCTGGCGGATAATAGCGGGGGCATGTTTTAATTTCGCGCTGGTTTAACAATTTTCCTATCAGTACATTGATGTCCTTTTTTTTAACCACTGCGGGGAACCAGGACTTAACTAGCAGAAGGTATTTTTTTTAAAAAATTTTGTCCTAAACTAAAAGAAATTGCACTATGTATAATTTTTATTTTATTTTTCAATTTGATGGCATCATAAGAAGCATAATTAGCTGATAATTAAGCAAAAAAGAATTGAATTTATATTTCTTAGCACTAACTATGTATACATTAATAGGTTCGAATGCATAACAATTAATCTCAATTTAAATTTTATATATGTGACATGCATTCAAACTTATTATTAATTTAGAAAATATTAAAATAAAATAGTTTACCATATGAAAAAAGTTATGTTGATCACATTAGTCGTGAATCATATCAACTTATGTTCTCTAATAAAGTCTTCATCATCTTAAAAAATAAGTCCCTGCAAAAATAATACAACAAACATTGACCGTGTAATATTATTAAATGTGATAACGTAGTATGTTTACTCCACATAGTATAACAATGCCAATGTGTCTTCTTCTTGGAGATCAAGACTTACAATCAAACTGTCTGATGCATTTATAGAACTTCAAAAGCTAAAGAAACAATTTCAGCGTTTAGATAGAATTAAAATGTAAGCATTATAAATATTTTAAACTGTTGGAATAACTTGTCGAAGCTCTAACTTGCTTCACTATATTAGTTTATTTAGACGGAATGACTTGAACAATTACGTTGCTAGAGACTATTTAGATTAAATGTAGTTACTGCTCTCTCGGCGACTATCTTGTCTTCCCAATATCAACTCTCCAATCCAAAATTGCACGATGCCCTATTGGAAATTTCATTTCCATTCACATAAAACTTCTTGTGTCATTCAAAAATTGCAAGTGTACAATTGTATAAATTGGAGATAAATATGTTTTCTTGGAACGATGGGATGCTACTTGCAAATGGCATCTAAAATATACTATGACGCAACTTTTAATAAAAGATACTTTCTTTAATTTGTAAATTGGCCTCTTTTACCTTTGAATGAGTGTCGTCGTAATCGCCTACCAAAAAACAAAAAAAAAAAAAAAAAGATGTCGTAGTCTGCAATTCCAAAATATACATATTACCTTTGAAAGTAAAAATACATCAACAAAACGTAGTGGGTGCTTCTCTTCCTACCATATCTTTTATACTAGTTTAGAGAAAAAATCCTTGCTTTTACAAAGAGGCAAGATGGTTACCCCAAATTAGGTGCTCGCGAATAGCTCGGTCAAACGCTTGACCGAGTGCGAGTCGAGCTTGTTAATATATCAAGCCGAGTTTGAGTATTAATTTGTCAAACTCGATGGCTCGTCGAGCCTTGACGAGCACAAATTAATTAATTAAAAATTATGTATTTAGTTATTACAATTTTACTCTTTTATGCTTGGAGTTGTCTAAATTACCAAAATGTTGGCTATAACTTTAAAATATTTATAGGCCATATAGTCATTTCACAAGGAAAAAAATAACTTGAGAGGTAAAAAACAAAATTGGCTTTTCTTAATTCCTTCTTCCTCCTCAATTTATGACTTCTACTTTCTAGTTTCTACAACAGTTTATGGACATTTCTTGTGACGAATTACGAATGTTCCAACTTGTTTCAATTGCTAATAGCCTGATCTAAATCAGGAAATTGGGCTTGCATCAATCTATTTTGCATGAAGAGTTATATTCTACAATTATGGAAGTGGACAAGGATCTCGAGCTCGAATACTTGACTTCAGCTCGATCATACTCACAAGAAAATCGAATCGATCTCGAGTTTTCGAGCAATTTTTCGATTTCGAGTCCGAACTCTATTTCTACTAATCGCTCGAGCTCGAGTAATATATCTCTGCTGTCGAGTTGAGCTCGAGTATAGCGATACTCGTGCTCGATTCGACTCGATTACAGTCCTACTCCAGATTCACAACAGCAAACATTATCTTGTTTAATTAAGAAAAACTATAATGTGGTTCATTCATCAGAGAAGTGATGAATCGTAATTGACGATGGCCGGGATTATTGAAATTGAGCTTTCGTTCAAGCATTGATTGTGAAACGAGGAGCCCTTGGCGTCGTAAAATCCAAGCGTAGGAGAAGAATGAAAGCAGGGGTACTATTGAGTCAAGTCAAGTTGGAGTAATACCATACTCGAGTTCGAACTTGACGGGTATGAGTGTTAGTTGAGTTTGATAGAGTCAAGGGGTTTAAATTTGAGCTCGATTCGAGAAAGTTGCAAAAGTATTTGAGCTTAACTCAATAAGGTTCGCAAACAATGACGAACTTTATTGAGTTCAAACACTAAATTTGAACAATGTCAAGCTTGTATTTGTTATCTCATGCATATGTGTATTTATTTAATGCAATTGTCAGTATAATTTGTTGAACTTTCGAGTACCTATGTTTAAACTCAAAATCGACTTGATAGTACTTTTAAGTAGCTCGATCTCGAGCAAAATGAGCTCAAATCGAGCCATTGATCAAGTAGTTTACGAGCTCGGGTCGAGCCACCCGATCCTACATCACCGAAAGCGCCGAGGGACTCGCAAGAGCATAAACATTAGGACGTGTCAAACACTAGTGTTTAGCAGCTGTGTTGGGGGTCTAAGGAATCAGAATAAAGCACGGTGCAGATGTACGTCAGTTGCCATGGGTTGCTCCTAATCACGTTCTGTATATTAACGTCACAAATTCCACGAATAGATTTGTTAAAATTCACTCAGAAACAATAAATCACAACCACGAACTAAAACAAAAAAAATTAATCAATTTGGATCTTGTTGAGGCATTACAACAAACAAGAGAATAATTATTAAGTTTCCTATCAAAAAATGTAATTAACACGTAGGAGACCTACATAAATAGTAATTGAGTGTTATAATTCTATCACTCCCTCCTCCTATTTTGATAGGTTTAGTTTTTTTTTTTCATATTATTTAAAAAAAGCTAGTTAGTTTTGTTGGAAGAATAAATCTAGTTAACTATCTTCCTAAAATACCCTTATATCAAATGGAGTATGATTAATTAGTTTTATATTAAATAATTTAAGTTATAATAAAAAATAATCTATATTAAATAAGATAAGGGCATTTGAGAGGTGTTATAAATTAACTATATTTTTCAGTTGAAAAATATACTATAATTTGAAATCGATGAAAAAGGAAAATAAACGTATCAAAATGAGACTGGGAGTTTTAAATTATATAAATAAATAATAATAAAATGTAACTTATTCAAATAATGCTACCATTGAACAAAGAAGCGGTTGCCGAAAACCGTCTGTGATGCCAGATGAACGCGAGTATCAGTAAAAACATGCAGCAGTAAAAACTAAAAAGACGTATACTGGCACTAATACTACTGTAAGAAAAGAGCGGCAGGGAAGTGCGACTCGGCTACTAGCATCCTACTCGGAGTTAATAATGCAGGCTAGGTGAATGGGGCAGAGAGAGAGAGAGAGAGAGATCAGAGATGAGATGTCGCACAATTGCAGACTACTCCATCCATCCATACAGATTTGATTCCAGAGAGAGCCTTGGCATTAGATACTTTTGTCGGGAGTCGGAAACAGTGACGTGTTTCCATTACCAGCCCCTCGCTTCCCCGCCCCACCTTCTTCCTTTGCTCCTTTGCCCATTGTCCGAATTACCATTTGCTTGCTTGGTTTCCCCCCTCAGGGCCTCGTGCGCACGTTACCCCACACTCACTTCCTGCAGTCCCCCCATTTCTTGCATTCTTTTTCTTTTTTCCATTTCGAGATAGAGATGGAGATAGGGATTTGACCGATTTGTCTCCAGCGAGAGTGCGAGCGTCTGTGGTGCGCTCGCGCGCGGTACTCCTGACTCCTGCCGCAGCCTTTTACCAAATACCAAGAGGTGACTTAGGACCATGGGTTTTAAGTCGCAACGGATCTTCTGTCCCACACCCTATGCCACTCTCTGTCTCATTTTTTATTATATTATTATTTTTCATTCATAAACATCATGTTTTAATTCTTTTTTATTTTTTAAGTACGCTGCTCTTCTCCCACTCTTCTCCAACCAAAGAAAACCCAATCATATTATGCCACCTGTCTCCCGGAAAGACTGACGTTGACGTGTCTGGTCAAACCTTCGTTCCGGTTTGAAAATTCCTTCTAACCTCCAAATTATTTGGATAATAATATATAATAATAACAGGAGCCCTTGCTTTAGAAAACAGAGGGGAAAGGAAGAAAGGAAGGGGGATTTAAATGTTTCTTGAACCTTTTTTGCTAAAGAAGAAATGCATTTATTATTTTTATTTTTTGGTTCGAGATGACTCCAAATCCAACCATTGGACTCTAAGCGCTCCTTAAGTGGCTGTGTCCTCCAATCAATTCAATTCTACCTAAGTCCTTTTCCCAAAAAAATAAAATAAAATAAAAAGGACCAATAAGGTAAAAGACTATCTGAGTGATGAACTGGTGAATTATTTACTCTTCTTAGTGCTGGACTACAGTGTCAAGTTTTGTGATAGGCTAGTGAGTTGTTAACTTTTTCGCGTTAGATCAAAGGAACATTTTTTTGTGGTTCGGTTGGAGTAATGCATATGCACTCACTACCTATCAATTTTTGACAATCATATAGTTTGTATATCATTTCATTTGTAAATTTTTTTTTGCATGCATCATGTATATTAATTTTTAAATATTTTTTTTATTTTTAAACACTTTTTTGTCTTAAATATATCATATAATAAAAAGTACTATAGTGTTGTTTCAAATAATCTCCTTTCTCGCATATAGAATTGATGTCATTTTCTATTTTTCATCTTAATCTAGATGTCGTGAAAATAATCTACTCGGAAAGAAGCTACATATCATCACTCAATCGAAAAGCAACCGTATTTAATGAAACTCGATTGTTTATTCACAAATTTCCGGTGTTGTGTATAGCTTTTCGACGCTCGTAATTAAGATTTTTTTTTTTTAGTATTTATTAGCATTAATTTTGACATCAAATGCTTTTATCTCCTGTCCAAACACACTTATTATTATCGTTGTGTGTGTTAAGTTAGAACGCTATAACTTAAGTGCACTTTGTTAAAATTAGAAGGTAAGATTTATGTCCTTAATTAAAACTAATACCCATCAATTAAAAAAATATTGAAAACAAGGTCAAACTTTAGATGTCTTGTATGTGTGTGTCTATATATATATACACATCGAGGTGATCATGAGGTTCCGAAGAGAATATAAATTGCAATCCACATCCACATTATCTTTATACAATGCCATCAAATAAATGGGATAATATTGGAAACCTCAATTGAGATTTCTCTTAATATCATTTAGTACTTTTAAAATTTTAAAAATATCATTTATTTCTCTTACTTTTGTTACACTAATATTTAAAAACCCTAAACTACCCCATTTACTTGCTAAATAAAAATATTCCTAAACCACTTTGTTTAATTCAAGAAAGCTATCACTTAAAAAATAATCTCTAGTAGTACTACCACATCACAATGCTATAACCCATAAAAATATAAATATGAAAAATAAAAAGATATTTGTAAAGAAGTATACTTGTACTAATTTAACTCTATATGCTCAAAATCAAATTCTTATAAACATTATATTTTTTCCAACTTCTTCTGAACCAATGTCCAAACATTTAAATTGTACCAATAATTATAATAATCAACTCAAAATAAGCAAATAAATCATATCTTACTCTATCACAATCATAAAAATAAAAAAAAAACAAAATTCAAATTATTATAATTTATCAATAATATATTGCATAGTCATCCAAAAAATGAGTAGGAGAGAATGTTGGAAAAAAAAAGAGAAAAGAAAGTGACTTTTATTTATGTTTTTAATTTTGAGATCTATTTATTGGATATGTGAATTATGTATCAAATAAGGGTTAATATAGACTTTTTACAATTTCGAGAGTAGATAAGTGATGTTTTTAAAATTTTAGGAGTGTCAAGTAATATTAGGAGAAACCTCAAATGAGATTTTTGATATTATTTTGAATTGTGGTTTTTCACAATTTTTTTTTACATTTTCTTTGTAAACACAATAAATTTTTTTAATAATTCGTAAACACATTTTTTAATCAACTTTTTACCTCACATACATTAAATCTCTATATTATATTTTTTTCTAAAAAAACTCTTAAAAATAAGAATCCAAAAATAACATAACAATTGAGTGAAATCCCAAATTTTCAACTGACAAAGTGGCCCTTATTTGGAACCTTAGTTTTTAGGCAAGTTTGTATAATATTAGTTTTTTAACAACTTTTACTACAGAAACCCCAAAAACTAATCAAAGTTTTTAACCTACACACTTTAAAATATTCAAAATACAAAAAAAAAAAAAGAAAATTCCCTTCCTCTTTTCTTCTTCTTCCTTCCCCACCCCAACCCACCACCACCTCTGTCGCCAGCCACCACCTCCGCCGCTGGTTCCGGCGCCGATTACCTCTTCCGGTGCCATTCTTTTTTTTTTCCCCTTTCTTCCTCTTCCCCTCTTCCTCCATTGCCATCCTCCCCCTTTGCCCGATTTTGATCCTCTCTTTTTTTTTCTCCCTCTCCCTCTCCCCCACCATTCTTCTCGGGCTCCAACCCGGCCCTACCATAGCCCAACCTTATCTTTTCCACCTTCATATTTCACAACAGGTAGGAGTCAAGTCAAGCCACGCCCCTTTTAGGTGCCGGTCTTCTTTTGCAGAGGCGGGCGAAGGAGGGAGTGGCGGGCAAGAGAGGGGGAGAGAAAAAAAGCAAAAAAAAAAAAAAAGAAAGAAAGTTGCTGCTTCTGCTGGCAGTTTGGGGAGATGGAACGGGGGAAGGGAAAGGGGAAGAGAGAAGAAGCAGGAAGGGAGGAAGGAAAAGAAAAAAGAAAGAAAAAAAAAGAAAAAGAAAAAAATAAAAGAAAAAGAAAAAAAAGTTTTTTCATCTCATAAAAATTTTTTTATAATTTTTACAGCGATCTACAGTAAAATTTTATACAAATACTTAAAAAACTAACCTTCCAAACGGGACAGTGATAATTCGGTAATATTCCGGGGTGGTGCAAATCTCTATTTTACGGTCAAAGAGCCTGCGTTAGAACTGAGCGCAGGGAATTGGAACTTGAGCCCTCGTCAAACTTGACGGTCCAACAAACCGTTTATTGCGGAGGGGACAGCGAGAAAACCACTCACTGCAAAACCGCCAAAAAAGGGCGTGGTGCGGTGGGGTGGGGATAGAGTATTTAAGATAGTATTAGAGAGGAGGCCGGAAACGGGTAGTATATTGTACAACAGAGTGATATTTGTCAAGCTACTTATACGAGTCCCAATACGGTATTCAGCCGCTTAACGCACCAGCGTCACTCTCTGCAAACACGTACAACCACGGGGCAGAACGGGAGCAAGGCAGCAGAAGAAGCTAACCCCCTCAAGCATCATCAGATCAGATAGACCGACCCAGATAGACACCAAACCTTTACTAGTACTTCTAGTACTACCAGTACCACATTATTAGTCATAACAGCTAAGGAAAGCTTAGGAAAGGGAAAGGTAACCTCAGTACCAAAAACCTAAGCCTAACGTACGTGCCAACTGAGGTGCTCCTAATTCCTAAGACTCTTCCCTTCTTTCTTCCTTTCTTTCTCTCTTTCTGCTCTTCTTCAGAACAACTCAGAATTCAGAAGCAAAAGTTGCTAGCACTCAGTACCATGTACACACGCAAACACCATATACTACTGATTAGTTCAGTACTTATACTGTTAATCTATTCTAGGTGCGTGGTTTCTTTCAACTTTTTAAACTGTAGCTTAATGCAAAGTGTTTGACACTTTCACAGTCTATTGTTGAGCTGCCGGTGGAGGCAACAAATTCCTCTTTTGTTTAGATCTCCGCTTGCGTTCTTGAGTTTTTGGCAGCTGGGCTTTGTGGGTATTTTGTGAGAAGCTACGGCAGATCTGGGTTTTCCTATTGGAATTGAGAGTTGAGGTTAAGATATTGTTGGATAGGGTTTATCCTAGAAAGAGAAGCAAAGAAAGAGAGGTATTGAGTGCGGGTGAGAACTGGGAATTGAGGAAGAAGGCAAAAGAGTATTGGGTAGCTGGTTTTGTGGTTGGTTGGGGCCGGGTGATTTTCCGTTTTTGGGTACAAGAAGTTTGGTCCAACATACGCTTTTGGAGTTTCTCTGTTGGATTTAGGGGTGTATTTATTAGATCTCGTATTTGCACATCCAAAAAAAAAAAAAGCAAGGCAAAGAAGAAACCATTTGCTATTTGCTATTTTTCATTTCCACTAGTAGACCGATGTAACGGATGCGGCCAATCCAAAAAGCAATTTTGGCTGTTTGTTTGTTAATACATTGTGGAAGAGAACAAGAAGGTCAAGCAAGTGTTAGCAGCTAGCTTAGCTCAGTTCCGTTTCTTGATAAAGAAAAAAGCGTTATCTTGGGCTCCGACCGCATTCTTGACTAGTTAGAAAATCTTTCTCCCTGAAGAACGAAGCATGGCGAACAGGTGGTGGGCTGGAAACGTGGCTATGAATCCGTTAGTATCACCATCGACTCCATCTCCTTCTCTTCACCTAAGAAACAGTGCTACTGCAGAAGATGAGAATGCTGCTGGGCTAAACAGGCTTGGACAGCAAAGGAGAGACCAAGACTTCTTGGATAACACTACAACAACCACCACCACCACCACCAATACCACTGCCACTAACAGCAGCGGAAGCAACAATAACCCCAACCCTAACCCAACCTCCCAAAACCCTGATGAAGAAGATAGCCGGGAAAATGAGCCCGAAGCTGAGGAAAATCCCGGAGCACTTGAAATCTCTGAGCCGGGTAGCGGCGGTGGAAGTTCTGGAAGGCGACCTAGAGGCAGACCACCCGGCTCGAAAAACAAGCCAAAGCCGCCCATTGTGATAACAAAAGAAAGTCCTAATGCTCTCCGAAGTCATGTGTTGGAAATAAGCAGTGGGAATGATGTTGCTGAGTGCATTGCTGCCTTTGCCCAACGGCGCCATCGGGGCGTCTCGGTTTTGAGTGGAAGTGGTATTGTGACGAATGTGACTCTGCGGCAACCGGCTGCACCTGGTGGGGTGATAACCCTTCACGGGAGATTCGAGATATTGTCTTTATCAGGTGCATTCTTGCCTGCTCCTTCCCCTCCTGGAGCTACTGGTTTGACAGTGTACTTAGCGGGCGGTCAAGGGCAAGTTGTTGGTGGAACAGTTGTTGGTCCCTTGATGGCATCTGGGCCGGTAATGGTTATAGCTGCAACGTTTACAAATGCAACTTATGAGAGGTTACCTCTGGAGGAGGAACCAGCCGGTGAAGGGATTCAATTGCAGGCAGCATCAGGAGTTAATACTGGAACTATCACTGGTGCTTCTTCAGCTTCTCAATCTCATGGTATGGCTGATCCTGCATCCTCTATGCCTTTATTCAATCTACCACCTAATATGCTTCCCAATGGCCAAATGGGTCACGAGGTCTTTTGGACTCCTCCTCCTCGCCCCCCACCATCTTATTAAGGTCAAATGAAAAGTGGTAGATGAACTATACTTACTAGTCACTTGTTTGTTCTCGAGCTCTAGGTCTCGTAAACTTAGGAAGTAGTAGCAAGGTTAGTTTTTACTTGACCCTTTTGTATTCCTTGTGAATCGCATTTTCCAATTGGATATTTAGGTTGATGGATGCTTTTGTATTTAATGAATGTAACTTTTGTTTTTATAAGTTCCATTCTCTTCTTTGAGCAATAACTATTTAATTCATCTTTTCCTTTAGTGAATGGCTTATTCAGGGGTTAGACAGGTGGTGGAGATGCTGGCATAGAAATGTTGTCCATGAAATATGGTAACGTAAGTATGTTACTAATCTTTCACAAGTACTTCGAAGAAGTACTACTCTTCTTTAATTCGAATCTTTTAATAAAAACAATGATTTCTTCAATAAAATAGCTGGTGTAGTTGAATGCTTGATAACTTTATTGTAACTTTACTGTGTTTGTCACCGTGTGTGTGTGTGTGAGAGAGAGATGGTTTAGTTCATCTGCATTCTTCATGAATCTGTCATTTCTCAACTCAATTGGCTGGAAAAGGTGGTTCCTTTTAGGTTGCATGCTTTAACATAATTGAGCTTAGGATTGATCTTAATTTTATTTTTTTTTTTCTGCCAACTTGGTTCAGAAATTTTGTTTGATTTCATCTCTACCGTCTCCAAATTGAGCATCACTAAATGGGAAAATTTTAGGACCTGTTAACTATTCCAAGCAATTAACTCATGTTCATGTACCATGTTTATCAAGGATGATATTAAGAAACAAATGTTGGAGTATTGTGTTTGACAATTTTCTTTGATATGTCAAAAACCTCATAAACAAGTTTGTCTAGTTAGTGTGTGAGTTAATTTGCCAGTGCTATTGAGTGTGTTTGTGCACTCGTTTAGAATGGGTGGTTTCTCAATTACAATCAATTAGCCCTATAATTATGTGCGTTTATTACATGAAATATGGTTGGCTACAAGTGTTCATTAATTGTGTGCATGGGTTTCTCTTTTAATTTTTTTGTTGTTGTGAGTGTTGGGGGGGGGGGTGTTGAGGGGGGAGTGGAGTAAATTAGGTTAAAATGTTCCTTTATTTGTTCTCACACAGCAAACAATCTAATAGTGTAATAGTTCTTATACATCATCTTGCCATTTCTTCTTTTTTCCATTTTTAGGTAAGCAACCACAATTGCAATTCAGACGCTTTATACACGTCCGTCTAGCTTTAACCTAGTGCAGATTATATGTCTACTTGTTCTTGGTTTTCCATTAACTTTCGAAAACAAAAACTTAGACCATCAAATGATAAAATTCCATATAATACGAATCCACTTTGGCAAAAGGGGTAAAAAAAAAAAAGGAGTTAAGCTTGGCTAATTAGTATTAGCAATTAAAGTGTTGGGTGCAAAGAATAGGAAACATTTTGATTTTGCTGCAGTAGTGGAATATGTCTATGTAATCCGCTTAGTAGTAGGATCAAGGTTGTCTTCTCTTGCATAAACTCAAAGTCTATGCTTCCATTGAGCTAGCAATTGCTGACTTGAGGTTGAAAATGATTGTTGTATGCTTGGTGCAAAAGATGGGGAGGAGGACTTCTTTCCTAGTGTTCTTCCTAATCATATGGTTCACCTATGTTGAACTCAGTGCTGGCTTATGGATCTCATATATCCTAATGAAGCACCAACATTCTTAAACCTGAAGCGTAACTTTCCCAATGTTGTTAACATTGACTCTCAACTTGATAAATACTTGCTTGACACCTATAGTGCTAAGTGTCTAGTATCTCTTGTCTAATAAATTTCATAATTCACCATGTGATTTAATATCACAATGTACTCTTCTTTGTATAGGGAGAAAATCATAACATATTCAACTAAAATATAACTCATTTCAGATAAAAGTCAATTATTCACGGACATGAACTTTAGGTACTATTTTTTTCTTGCAAAGTTTATACATCAATGCTGCAGCATACTTGTTGGCATGAACAGACAGTTTTCTTTGTTTGTGTGTACTCTGTTGAATAGGAGATGCGTGAAGGAGGGCGTACTATGCAGGTTGCACATTACATATATGTATGTGTTTGAATATATGTGCACGCACTCACCAGCATATGCACGTCTTAGAGTACATTCTGAGCATGTTTAGTGTATTAGCAAACCCCTTATCCACAAATACATAATTCTTGGACCCTTCTTTATATGTTTGTGTCTGGGCAGCAAATAAGTTTGAAAGAGGTCACGTTCTTAGCAACATTTCGTCCTATCTAGGTTGCAATATATCATTGGTTGCTGTGTCCTCCTATTTCATTGAGTTTCCTCCCATCTTAATAGTGATAGCATGTGTTCATTCTTGACGTCATGACTACTAATAGTGATAGCATGTGTTCATTCTTGACGTCATGACTACTGCTACAAACGAATCAAGTTCACAAGGCGGCTCGGTTAAAGCGACTTGAGCTTAGTCAACATTGAGTTCAAGTCAAATTCGAGTCGACCAAGTCATCGAACTCGAGCCAAGCATAGAGAAACTTAGCTTGTCGACTCGTGAGCTGGCTCGAATACACATATATTATTTTAATAGTGAAATTACATGTATATCTTTAATATTTTATTATTTATTAAGAAAAATGATTATTTTATTCATTTTTAAAAATAATAATTTTTTTTTATTTTTTAAAACTTGAGCAGGCTCGAACTTGAGCTTAACTAGACTTGAATTTAAGGTCAAACTCGAGTTTTACATTGAAAGGTCATCAATTTGAGTTCGATCTTTGTAAATTTGAGTCGAACTTGATTCAATTGGATTAAAACTTGACTCATTTACAACCCTAATCATGATGCTTCTTTTCTAATAATACTTTAAAGGAGACATATATATATTTTTGTCAATACGATAGATTATCCTACACTAGGGGGGAGGGGGAGGATCTAAAGAGGTCTCAGGGTAATCCGGAGGGGAGTGAACCACCATTGGATCAGACGGGTGCACTATGCACCCGCCTGGATTTTTTGAGCAAAGCCACTTTAATGTGTCAAATTGGTGGGAGACCCACCCCACCAAGTTTTAATGCATTAGTGGTAGTCATTAGCCCAAAGGAGACATATTATTCAATTCACGTGATTTATGCCCGTACCAAGACCCCAAAAAGGAGAAAAGGAAAAAAAAAACTTGATAGAGAGGAGTCACAACCATCATCTGTATAGGTTCACAGAAAGTGTGGTAATTACTATCCATGCCACATAGAAGTATAGACAGGGAAATTTTTTAGCTATGTATAAAATATTTTTGTCTTAGCAGTTTTTTATGTCCTCCAGCCCTCTAGTGTAGCAGATAAAGTACCAAAGTGACCAGATTTAGATATACGTTCTCTTATGGCTTTATGCAAACAAAGAACCAATACTTCAGATTACTTGGAAACTTTTGGCTTATAAGGTGAGCAAAATGGTGGCTCTTTACAAGTAATCAGCGCTAATGACACTTTACAAGTAATCAGCCCTAGTTAATGCTCTAGAAAACCTTTTGAAGGTTAAAATTCCAGAATTATTTTTATTTTTATTTTTTATTTTTTGTGTGTTTGTCTGGGGGTGGTCAAATATTGTGCCTTGTGCAAATAAATTTTGTGATCAACTTGCATGTTCTTTGATTTGATATAGTCTAAAGTACAAAGCAAAGCTGCTTGGAGTTTGGATCGGGAAACTTGTGTTTACAGCTTGTACGCATGGATGCTATTCGGGGGCATGGTATTAAGATTCCTCTGTTGGTATTTAGCGGCATATAAAAACTATCTAATAGTTGGTTATCCATGTAAATTTTCTTTAAGAAAGTGTAAGTTATGCACTTTGTTGTAAGTTGAAAAGATTGCTAGCTGATCGATTTTATTCTTTGATTCTCTTTATTCATCGATGATTCTCCTTATTCCTCTAAAATGACTGGGAACTTCTGATTCTGAGTATGTATTACATTTTGTCTAGAGTTAATAAGATGAGACTTGAAAGAAAAAGAGAAAGAAAAGGAAAAAGAGAAGATTAAAGAGACAGCTTGTTTTCTCTTAGAATGCATGCTAGATTCTCTTCAGCTTATTGTTTACCTTATCTTTTCCGCAGGATTTACTTTGAGGGAAAACTCGAATTGGCATGAGCATTCTATCTTTGAATTTCTCCTACTGTTTCATCCATAATTTGTTTAGGCTGAACACTGATTTTTCTGTGTCCGTGAAACTGTTGCTGCTGTGAACTTCTCAGAACGTCATTAAAATATCTGAATCAATTAGCAGAACATAAAAATATGAAGTGGGATATCAGCAGCAAGATAGATTTTTTAGTTAATCTTGATTGAGTTTCCTGTTTCAGAACTGCTGAGAACCGTGGTCTGCGACTCAATTTTCCAGGCAAGCTTAGATGTGTCTGTTGGAATATGCTTATATTCCTTTTTCCTAGTGTTAAAAGAAGAAAATGTATTCACACATTTCAGGCTTATATACTTCAGGTGCTCTATGACCTTTTCTTTTCTTCACGGGGTGTTGCATGTTTTGTAGGGACAGTAATTTGTAAGCTGCTATAAAATGATTTTGCTTGTGCATTGTATCCATAAGTTTTGTTATTCAGTGTCACCAACTGCGTTGCATCATCAAGTCTAGGGTTTTCTTGATCTAATTCTTGTTGGTAAACATTTCATTTTCATAATCTCTAATGGCCATGATTTCAAGATGTTAGCTAGTGGTTAAATGTCTGCATGGACCCATTAACATGTTGTCATATGTGTGATCTAACCAGTTTAGGATCCATGCTGGGTTGCATGCTTGTAGAATTCACACTTTCCCTTGTCGGAGGTTTATGCTGCCGGACTGGATCGGTTAACCCCTACTTTGACAAATATTTTAGATCATTTTTGTAGGTTGAACAACATTGTAGGGCACAGCGTATGATTCCATTCGGGGACCAGGCTCTTTGTCCGTGTGCGCTGGCTTAACATGAATTGCTAGCTCCGAAGACCGCACCAAAGAAAAGGAAAATGGCGACAGTCATCATTTGCAGATGCAATTTCTCTGTGGCGTAAGCACCAAAGATGTCGTAATTAGTCGTGGATAGTTTCTTGAAAGGGAGAGATAGAATGCCAAGACGCTAGATGCGTGTTCTTGGTTTGGTACCTTTGTTTCTAGCCACGGTAGATGAGAGGTGGTTGTGGATTCTCTATGTCCTCCGTCTTCTCTATTCTGACCTAACAATAGGTCAAATGTTGAATTAGGCTCAATATCCCTATCTACCATTTGAAATCGGTGATTGTATTGGTGCAAATTAGCTCAACTCCACGTCAGTTATGAAGACTTTGTCATCGGTGATGGTCGGCTATTGGCTATTATCTCCAGCAGCCATTGCAGTGGCTCAAGATAACGTTGCTGTCACCGTGGTTATAGAACTATGGTCATGGGGAGCCATTTGCGTGATCGAAGAAGCCATTTCAATTATTTGTCGCTGAAAATCTCAACAGTTTTCCTTTCTTCCAATTGCCAGGACAGAGCAGAGCGTAAGCAAGATGATTTGGTTAAAGGTCCTTAAACATTTGTTTGGATGGTAGATTATTTGTAAAATTTTATTTATTTCATCATTAATATATTTTGTGATCACATTTTTGTCTCATGTATATCACATTAAAAAAGTGTTATTGTATTTATTTTTTTAATATATTATCCCAAATAATCTACCATAAAGAAATCGCCAACTTCCCTGGCCCCCCTCCCCTTTTTTTTTAAACATATAGTTGAAATTTATTGTTTGGTTTTATATCTAAAATAAAATGGTCAAAATTGTTAGCTTGGGAAAAGGCAAAAGGGTGGATCGAGATTATAAAAAATGATGGAATTAGGTAAAGGTAAAAATCACCTTAGTTTTCTTGTCGAAAACAACTAATCACTCCCTTTGCAACCTTTTGGGCTTCGGACATCAAAAAATGGTAAGCTATGTAATTGTCCTTCTTTCCCACCACTCCATCACCAAATTTTGGAAATATTTTTAGCAAGCAACCATTCATTGGACTTTGACCGAAATCCTAACCCAAAAATTTGGGACTATACAAAGCAAACAACAGGGATCTAAAGGCGTGTTCTTGACAACACAATCTATTCTACCCTTCTCCTTGCCCTCTTTTATCACGAGTGCTTTAGAGTCCTTTGCCTTAAATGCTACAGATTTGACCATAACTGGCCCCCAATTGAGAATTTATTCACCATCAAAAACTTGAAAGCAACATTGAAGAGAAATTTGCCATGGAATATAGATCTTTTCACAAGTAGAAATCAAAATCATAATAGGATGATGACATATCCAAAGGGGTGGTGTGATCGTGTGTGGCAAAATTTTGTGTACAAAGATTCTAGATTCTTGAATTATATAATTCATGAGAGTTTCCATATAAAATGCATATACGTTGATGATTGAGGTTCACCCGGGAGAGTCATAGTAGGACTATAGGCCGTACTGTTAGGCCCAAAATTGTGTCGTGGTAGGAGGAGGGCTCTACTATTTAATTTAACGTGACATGGGGCGTCAGTTTAAGGTGCTGCAATACTCTGGCCATAGGCATTGCTCATATATAGATTGCGTAAATTCCTGAAAGAGTGGCTCCGATAAGTTCGAGTTGGAAGAAGAGAGCTGGGAAATAGCATCCTCCCATCCATTTCCCGGAGGGAACTGTACCATCATTTGGCTGTCATCACAAGCTTTAACTTCTGTGTATGTAATTGGGTCCAGTTCCATCTGTTGTTGATTTATGAAATTCGCTAGATTCATGTACTGATCACACCCAAAGGCTATCTCAGGATTTGAGTAGTCTGCGACATTATAGCTTTCACAGCTAGACGTGACATCCACTGCTAGACTAGCCATTTGAGTCTCAATCATTTCGATCTCCTCTTTCAGGCAGGCCACCTGAATGATGTAAAATCTTATTAATTTAGGTATCCATCCATAAAGAGGTATAATCTATTGGCCTCTATTAATCAGTACGAGTTAAAAAATGAATGTGCATAAAAAGTACAACAACCTGCTGTTCGAGCGCAAAGATGTGAGCAACACAACCATATATGGGATCCTGCATTCTGGCCAGGGCTTCATAGGATATGGTTATAGCAGCTTCAGCGCGGTTTTGAACTGGAAGATTTAGCAATAACTTGGAGACGTTGCTAGCTCCAAACACCCTATGCACTGCTTCAAAATGACTAGCTGCTTGTTCGTAACCGAAATAAGGAGCAAACACACATTCTATTGTGCACCTTCTTCTCAAGAACTTGCATGCTCCACAAGAAGAGCCCATTCCCGTCATTGTCGTAAGCTTTTCTATCTGTATTTTTCTTTTTCTTTTTTCAGCTTTCAAATGGTTTTGATTAACTCGATGCAGGGGTGAGCTGAAAGCTTTATAATCACAGCCCAATAGGGTTATACACGTTTGTTTGATTATGGCTAAGAGACATTCCAGACTTTACCTGAAAAGTAATTTCTTTTAGGTCTCCTTTGTGGGCAGCATTTTCATTCGCAAAATGGGTAAACTTTCCTGATCTGTGTCTTTAATTAAAGTGGCTTATCCAGTTAATCTCGAAGAATTTGACAGTGTGATGCCATATTTATATGTTTAACCTCTGTAAGTGTGAAATGATTGCCAATTAGTTGTCCTAATTAATACTAATGTATCTCAGACAAAGTACAAGAACCCCTTTATTCTACAATAATGACTTGGTTCGACAATGCTTGCTCGAAAGTAGAAAAAGGGTGGACAAGATTTTGGAGTATTATGTCGTAGAAGACTAATCATGAACTAGGTGAAGAACTTTTCTCCAATCTTTTCATCCATCCAGCTTGACATATCATATCTTCCCTCATTCTTTTTCTTGAGAATCCTTCTCAAAATTTAGCTCGCTCAAGCGAATCTGATATTCTGACAGTATTAGTTTGTTATCTTTTTTCTGGGCTCAAGTCTTTCAGCTTGTATATATATTTCATATGGCCTGCATGATTCATTGAGGAATCGTTTTAGACGCATGTAGATATTTCTTTTTTCTGCATCATCATGCATATATATATAGTACTTTAATTGCTAGTAAATGGTTCCCTTGGTTGGCTGTTTGCCACTCAAGCGATGTGTATCATGGGTCGGTGGTCATTGGAATGACGGCCACCTACTCATCTACCAGCGCACCCAAAAGCCGCAAACAGCTTCGTCCATTCCTCTCTTCTGTGGTGGAACACAGAGAGAAACAGCCAAACAGAAGATAGTTGAAAGGAAAGATTAAAGTCATTTTCCTTGAGTTATCAACACATTAAAAAAAAATAAAATGTTTTTTTGAAGTCTTCTCAAGGGCAAAGTTTTCTTGGGTCTTTAAATGGAAAGTTGGCATAAATGCACGAGTACTAAGATGGATGGAAGGAACAAAAGTATAACATGGGATGGTGGAGAGGAGCCATTTCCACTTTCGAGTTTAACGATGTAAGTGTCTCTCCCTATCATGAGTTCATCATATGCACAATTCCGCATGCTATGGTAGGCTTGCTAGCCGCCCTTGTCCGTCTTCTAGACGCCTGCCTCTCATTCTGTCTTTGAGTCCATTCTTGAACTAGTTGTCACATTTGAAAAGCAGACCTGGCGACATTAGCACTCTGAGATCATAAAAATACATTTATAGCAAGTTCTTTTTCCCCTAATAAATACTGGATGAGGGAACGAATTAAAGCTGGACTGATAGTTCCTTGACTCTAGCAGTGTATTGCAGAACAAGAGAGCGTGTTCTCCCAGAATACTGATAATCGTTTCTATTCTACCCATCATAACATAGCTTTAGCTTTATCTGTTTCTGGCTTTCTGACTGATTTTAAAGCATTAAGTTTAATGAAGTGGGAGGGAACCACAAGAGGAAAGAGACATTTGTGTCATTGTGTTATTATATGCACATAAAAACAAAGTTTTTTCTTTTTGGGTCGCGAATTTTTATTGGCACTCTCTATACTATTGATTTTACGGCGCATACACAGGTACTTCTACCCGTGAATCTTATCCAATTGCCTGTCAGTGAAGCATTAGGTAAAATGAGAAAAAGCGGAATGAGATTAAATTCATGGGTTGGGTTATTTTTGTCCGTGGCACTAACGAGAAAAATACTGGAGGAAAAGCTTTTTTTTTTGTTTTTGTTTTTGGGGGGGGGGGGGGGGGGGTTTGGAGCAAACATTGATAGTCTCTCAGAGGAAATGCAATTTGGAGGAGGAAGAAGCACAAGAAAAAGCCAGTTTTAGGTCAGATTCCTTTGTCACTTCGAATTTCATGAATAAATCAAACCAGCTGATCACTTGATTGTATACTTCTTGTTTTGATTACTTTCCAACATTAACTGACATTAAATGAGTACAGTTTTCCCTGATAGACTCCATGGAGGGTGGAGGCACTAACCACCCTGTTACAGTATTAGTGCCTGTTTGATAACATAAAAAAGTGCTGAAACTGAATTCATTTATGGATGTTTGATAAATAAAAATTCACCTGCTGAACTTATTAAGTGGTGCTGAATTTGTATGTATTTTTTTCAGCACAAGAATCGTAGCTGAATGCTTAATTTGATAAGAATCAAGAGATTTACTTCAACTACTTTATCTTATCTACCAAATATATCCCTGTTTGTTAATTACTTTCAAAATTCTTATCTAATTAAACAACCTAATATTCCCTATTCAAAATCCTTATCTAATTAAACAAAACAATCTGATATTCTCTATTTAAAATTTTTTTAACAATAGTATTTTTTTGCAGTAATTTTCATCCACAAACATTTATATTTTGATATATATATTTTTTTTGTGCAGATAAATATTATTTATGTGATGTAGCTTATCCACACACACGTGGCTTTATGACACCATATCGAAATATTAGATATTGGTTGTCTGATTTTCGAAATGCTTCTCGTCCAAGATCAAAAGGAGAACGCTTTAATCAAGCACATGCAAGATTGAGAAATGTAATTGAACGTGCTTTTGGAGTATTAAAAGTTCGTTTTCCCATTCTCAAAACGATGAAACCATACCCTTTTTCCACACAAAGAAACATTGTCATTGTATACATTGCTCTTCACAATTATTGTCATTTTCATACTTAACAATTTTAAGTTAATTAAATCATAGGTTCTATTTCCTTTTTGGATTAAAAGATAGAAGGGTAAAATTGTACAATTTAGCTTATTAAGCATTAAGTTATGAATATTTATCAAACAGTATAAATAGATTCAGTATTAAGATTCAGACATTCATATATCTCTTTTCAGTGCTTAAAATTCAGCAAATTAATTATTTCAGTATTCAGAATTCAAAATTCAGGTTCAGTGTTATCAAACGGAGCCTTAATTTTTGGTCTTAGCAATGCACAAAGACACTCAAACTAGGGGTGTGTGCAGTTCGGATACCCATTCCATCCATCATTTGACTGATCCGACTCACATCTTGCGGGTCAATCATTTTCTGACCTTTACTCATCCTGCATATCAGTGGATACCCAGTTATAAAATAGGATCGGATCAACGAATACCCGTCCCGCCCCATTTATTATTTAATTTTTTAAAAAAATAATTTATACTAATTTAATTTTATATTTTATACATTCATCTAAGATTTAATAAAAAAAAAATTTCTCCAAAAAAGTCTCCCAGCAAGGAACAAGCATGCGAAGAGAATATAAGATAAAGGAAAAAAATTAAAAGAATTCAAAATCAATAAAAGTTTGTAATAAGTAGCACATTTTTTAAAATATATGTTCCACTTAATTAAACTCTTTCCAATAAAACATAAGATTATGACCTCTACAAATGAATCTTGTAAATAAACTATAGTCTCTCATATTTGTGATGCAATTTGTTCAATGAAATTACTTATTTAACTCTAAATTATTATTTTATAGTATGTGTATAAAAATAAATAAATATATATATGTGCTGGGCGGGTCGGGTACCCCGCGAATTTTTAATTATGTGACTCTAACTCGCCCCGCATCTTAATAGGTACCTGATCAAATAATACAAATCTGGTATCCTAATTTTCTAATCAAATTGGATCGAATATGACGAGTTTTCAGATCAGCAGATAATTTTGCCCACCCCTAACTCAAACAGTGCCATGAAGTAAACAATGCTAAATAAGAGCTTCGATATAATGAACGTTGGAAAGAATATACTATCTCTTCCTTCCTTTTGGATTTAAAGGGAAATTAAAGGTCTTAAAAGGAGAAAATGGCAAAATAGAGGACTTATTAGTCAAATTAAGAACTTCACGTTTACCTAATGAATTGGATTCGTAGCCTCACAAGTTTCATTCTACTCCACGGTGGGATAAATTAAAATTTTCAAAATTGTTACATCATTTTCCAACTTAATTGCATCACATTTAAACTTTTGTCACACCATTTTTCAACACAATTACACCAAAAGACAAACTTGTAGAAAATGGAACTTGGCAGATCCCATATGCTAATTAATGTCCTTACCGGCTTCAAAAACCTAAGACAAGAAAGTGTTAATTGGGTGTCGAATACGCCTTGGTAATACTGGCCATTGGGCCAGGTCAAATTTTGATATTTAGAGTCAATGCAGCTCACAAATTGGGCTGTATTTAAGTTTGTTGGACCGAACCCAAACACAAAATGGGTTGCAATACGGTTTCCCACTTTCAAGCCTGAACCAATTGAGTTGACTTTGCCACTGGGAAGTCTTTCCACTAATAAATTAAATAAAAAAAAGGTTGCTATTGGCAGCCAGATTTTCTGAGAACGATAACAATTATACAATCTATTCTATCCTAATCTATAGGGGAGGGAGAGTCCAAGGAAACTTGTATGTAGGGGCTAGTAGATATGCAGACCTGACTAAATCAAAAGAGTGCTATGGCACCGCTATTAAATTTTTTTTTTTTATTGCAGGTGGGGTTTGAACTCCCACCTACAACTCAAGGAGGAAGTTAAATCCCTTCCTAGTGGCCACTAAACTATGCTCAGTGGTTTATTGGCAGCGTGTTGAATGATAGTTTTTTTTTTTTGGGAAAAAAAAAACAAAAAGAAACTCTCCTTGTCCCGATAAGTAAATTACCCATTATTGACTCTTTTGATCTACATTATTCGTTCCTATCCAAACAATGTCCTCTTATTTGAAAAAAATTTATCAGAAACCCTCTGCGTCGTCTTAAATTTTGTTTCAGCCATCAAATAATATGCTGTCCCGTTCAAGTTTAAGAAAGAAAACGATGTGATTAAGGCTCCAAGAACGGCACCCGTGTGGAGCACATAGCTGACAAATCCGGACAAAATCATTTGCTTCTACGATTTCTAACCAGGAAATTACATTATCAAGACAGAGCAAGAATAAAAAATAAAACAAAAAAAGGAAATTGAAAAGTACCATTTAGCCCTGACCAAGTTTTAGCACATGGTACCGTTACCACCCTCTATATGCCACTAAAATAAAGGGGAGAATATAAACATATATATTTCTGGATAACAAAGGGGAAAAAGATCATGAATCAATAGCCAATAATTCTTCTTTTGTTCCTTCCGAGTAGTATTCTTCGGTGCACAAGCGACGTACATATACATATATATATATATATACATATATATATATATATATATATGTATATGTATATGTATGTCTATGACTGAAGAGATAGCTTTGTGGCAATCAAATTACCAAATTTTAAGTGGAGAGGAGCAAAGCTAAAGCGCTAACCTCAAGATTCTAAGGAGGATTTCAACAGGAAGCGTAGGCTTGCCACGTGGGGAGAAGGCAATCTTGAGTGTGTGGCGGTTAAGAATTCGAAAGCCAATCCTTTGGACTTCAATTTCTGTACACTCAATTACGCCTATAAGTTCCCCTCTCTCCTATATCCTCGCTGGTCATATCGTTAATAAGCACCGGCTCCTCCACTCCCACCCTTCACTTTGCACTTTCAAAACCTTCCATCTCTCACTCTCCTTCTCAGCCAGTGGGATCACAAATAACAATGGCAGCCGCCGTCTCCTCAATCGGAGCTGTCAACTTTGCCCCGGTACCTCATCTTTTCCTTTTCTCTCTAATACCTTTTGGGATTTCAAAATCATCAAGTTAAGTACATGTATGGTTCGCTGTGTTTATACCGGTTGATTGCTTGAAATTTGATTATTCTAACATAATATAACTTAATTAGTCTTCTAAGTACTTGCCTGAGTAATACTCATGTCTAACTTGAATACCTTTTGTCCTGGAAAATACTTTGGGGGGTTAAAGTATCCACTCCAGTTCGTATAACTATCTACTCTTGAAGATGGTACTGATTTTAAGAAAGACAACGATCAGATTCCATGCATGTACTTCTATTTAAACAAGCGTACTTGTCTCAGGACTAGTTGTGTGCTAAGACAGGATTGGAACCATTGATGATAAAAGTTAACAACTTAAATGGGATCAAGATGAAGTGTTCTGGTTTTAGTTGAAGCAAGAGTAGCCATCGATTAGAGTTCTAGCTCAATTGGAATGAAGTCGCATGTGACGCTGCTTTTTGTTTCTCGATCTGCTTAACCTTCTACTGATACGTGGTTTTGGTAGTATTTTACTAGTGATTGACAAGGTTTGGATTTGGTTGATATGCGTACAGCTCAACCTGAATGGCTCTGGAGCTGGAGCTGCGGTTCCTAGCTCAGCCTTCTTCGGCAGCAGCCTGAAGAAGGTGAACTCATCCTACACAGCCCCAAAGGTTTCACCGGGAAACTTTAAAATCGTGGCTACTGAGATTGACGAGGGTAAGCAGACCGAGACGGACAGATGGAAGGGCCTAGGCACTGATACCTCTGATGATCAACAAGACATCACCAGAGGAAAGGGTATGGTTGATTCTCTCTTCCAAGCCCCCTCGGGAACGGGAACCCACTATGCTGTCCTCAGCTCTTACGAATACCTCAGTCAGGGACTTCGCACGTAAGAGTACTATTAAAACTAATCCTCACTTACTATGAGATTGGAATTCAAAGTATTAACTCACTAATCATGCTGAGCTGCTGCCTGCTGCAGATACAATTTGGACAACACCATGGACGGTTTGTACATCGCTCCTGCCTTCATGGACAAGCTCGTTGTTCACATAACCAAGAACTACATGTCCTTGCCTGGCATCAAGGTAAATGTACTTGATATCATATAGTATTAATGTGAAGCATTATGTATGTAACCCGTACTCATCATAGTAATGGCTAATCGCACTATCGCAGACTCCGATAAGTGGAACTGTACTACTTTACGCAGCCACGTGTAATAAAAATAAAATATTTTCTAAATAAACAATTTTAACCTCCACACTAGTACGCAAAGGACATTCGTAATTAACTGGTGAGTATCGATTTTATTAAAATACCTCCTTCAGTACTGAACCATCTTTTAACAAGATCCATCACCTAAGTAGTCTCTGTAATTGCCGTGCCATGGAAAGTTGATAGTTTCCCCCTTATTGTGTAATAGGTCCCCCTCATCCTGGGTGTCTGGGGAGGCAAAGGTCAAGGAAAATCTTTCCAGTGTGAGCTCGTCTTTGCCAAGATGGGAATCAAGTGAGTTTTATATAGTTGTTCTTGTTTTCATAGTTCAAGTTCTCCACAAGAAAAATGTGGAGGTCGGTTCATAGGTTGAGTACAAAAACACGAGTCTTGAGTTACTGGGGTTAATTATTGATTGGGTTTTTCAGCCCTATCATGATGAGTGCCGGAGAACTGGAAAGCGGAAATGCAGGAGAGCCAGCCAAGCTTATCAGGCAAAGATACAGGGAAGCAGCTGACATTATCAGGAAGGGAAAAATGTGCTGTCTCTTCATCAACGATCTTGATGCCGGTGCTGGTCGTCTCGGTGGAACTACACAATACACTGTTAACAACCAGATGGTTAACGCCACCCTCATGAACATTGCTGATAACCCCACCTGTGTCCAACTCCCCGGTATGTACAACAAAGAAGAGAACCCCCGTGTGCCCATCATTGTCACCGGTAATGATTTCTCCACCTTGTATGCTCCCCTTATCCGTGATGGTCGTATGGAGAAATTCTACTGGGCACCAACCCGCGACGATCGTATTGGTGTCTGCACCGGTATTTTCCGAGCTGACAATGTTCCTCATGAAGATATTGTCAAACTTGTCGACACTTTCCCTGGTCAATCCATTGGTGAGTTGGGAACTGGATATACATTAATTAAACTAGGTAGGGCTGGCATCTTAATCTCATTTTCGGTTTGAAAACTGATATTGGACGACTGTCGTGCAGATTTCTTTGGTGCATTGAGGGCAAGAGTGTACGATGATGAAGTGAGGAAGTGGGTTTCCGGTGTTGGAGTGGACAAAGTTGGGAAAAAGCTCGTGAACTCAAGGGAAGGCCCTCCACAGTTCGAGAAGCCTGCCATGACCTTGGAGAAACTCCTCGAGTACGGCAACATGCTCGTCCAAGAGCAGGAGAACGTGAAGAGGGTCCAATTGGCTGACAAGTACTTGAACGAGGCCGCTCTTGGTGATGCCAACGAGGATGCTCTTAAGAGTGGAAGTTTCTACGGTTAGCTTTCTTGATCCTAGCTACAGGCCTTGATAGGAGGTTTGCTTCTTTTTCTTTATGCAAAAGGTGATGATCATGTGCAATTGGAAAACGTAGTAGGAGAAATTTCTCTCCTAAACATTGGTTTCCTGTTTTTTGTTTCCCCCTTCTTCTACTCAGGCAAAGCAGCTCAGCAAGTGGGTGTTCCAGTTCCTGAAGGATGCACTGACCCTAATGCTAACAACTTTGATCCCACTGCAAGGAGTGATGATGGAAGCTGCTTATATACTCTCTAGGCCTTTCGGGGGAAGCAACCAATTAATCGACGCAGGAGTAATTTATAAGCGCGCAAAGGAGTCAAAAATAAATCGTTGTCGCCTCTGTTTCTTTATGGATTACCGTCCTGTAATTTTGTGTCAAAGTATGTTATACACTCGTCTCATCCTCGAATTCGGATTTTTGTGTATTTCTCTCTCTCTTATTCAAGACTTTTTTTTTTTTTGGGGGGGGAAGCTTAATGAGGAGGTTTCGTTCATGTTAAATCTGCAAGAACTGCAACCAGACCTTTCTCCCCGGTTCCCAGTCAAGACTTAATCTAATGTTTGTGTCTGATTTATTAAGCAAGAAAGTTCGTCTCCACTCATGTATTGCGTTCTTCAGCATTTTGTTTTCGCTGCTTGTGAATAATGATGAAGAGGGACAGAGTAAATTTAAGATTAAAATTGATCCGTCAGAGAATATCTCGCGGAGAAGGTAGTGTTTTTTTTGAAGGATGCGGAGAAAGAGTTCAAAACCGGTGCTCCGAATGTAAGTTCGAAAATTTCAATTACTATTTTGATATTTTGATGAGCTGGCTACTCTAACCTTCTGTCAAATGAATACTTCATCGTTTTGTCATGTGGCCAAATTTAATTTTCTATTCGAACCATTATTAAGTACTTTAGTTTTGGTAGCAATCAATTCTATGTTTGATTTTTCACCCAATTATACTCTTCTCTTTTTTCACTTCTGTAACTATAGGAACTTTTAATCAATCATTTACTTTTTTTTTTATTTTATATGCGTTTGTATTAATTATGCCTTTCTAAACTTTTTTGTCAGTCACTTCATAGTAGTATCTCAATTTTTTTTTATTCTTTACCAATCACCTTTTCTATTCTTATTATTTGGTCTGATTAGATATTATAATTACTAAAATTGAATAATTTGAACTCTTTCTAAAATTCGATCTCAGTTCCCTATCTTTTCGCTACGTGCCAAATTTAATGTTTTATTTGAGTAGCTTTTTGAGTATTTTATTTTTGGTAACAATCAATTCTATTTTTATTTTTTCATGCACTTATCCTTTTTTTCTTTTTTACTTCCTTAACTATAGCAACTTTCAAAACTTTATAGTATTTTGCTTTTTGACAACAATCAAATCTATCTTTATTTTTTCACATGCTTATTCTCTTTTCCTTTTTTTTTTTTTTTTTACTTTCTTAACTATTGCAATTCTCAATCAATCTTTTAATTTCAAGCATCTCATAATTTTCTTTTTTTTAAATATTTTTTGATCACATTTTTTTCCCTTGTTATTTGGTTTGGTTATATATTACTAATAGTTTCTTTATTTTGCATTTAGCAACACAATTAATATCGCAACATCAATTTTGAAAGTCCAAATGTTTATTTAAGTAGATAGAGTATTTTTTGATTAACTATTCAAATATAGTTTGAGAATGAAAAAAGGATATAGTATATGTACGTGAAACTTAAAATGAACCAAATTCTAAACAAGAATAGAGTTAGGTAAGAATACTGAACAAAATATTGTAACAATCAACATAAAGTTAAGGTTATCAATCAAACTAATAGTGAGCAAATTGTATCAAAATTCAATCTAAAATTAATTTAGGAACTAATATAGTCTATTAGACCCGTGCATATTTTGGGGCAATATTTTTAGTAAGAAGGAAAGAAATATCATAATGTGTTCAATAATATTTCATTATTTTCCCATGAAAAGATAATAAAATAAAAGATTAAAAGAAAGAGAGAAAAAAAAGCTGTATATTGTTTTCATTAATTGAAAATGTAAAGTTCAAAAATAAAATTATTACTTTCATTACATAACTATGGAATTTTATGAACCTCTCATGGTTGAACATCCAAAGCCATGACTTTGTATTCCTTAGTTTTCTTGGGGATGAACCTCCCCTACTTTCAACTAATGGAGAGAAATTAACCAAATTTGTCATAAATGTACTTCAATGTCTCCAAAATGCCCTCATAATGACATAAGCAGATTTTTTCCCAAAAAAAAAAAAAAAAGATTACAATTGTGAAAATTTGATGACACTTAATTCCATGTGTAGCCATAAAATTTGCTAGCCATCCAATGAAGACCGGAAGACCCCTAACTTTTACATAAAATCAAAGGCGAGATAAGTGTAATGTACCCATTTTATTAAATATCAGCGATTGGTTAACACGTTTCTATTATTCCTTTATCTTTCAGGCCAGTGGGGTCATTCCCAAAGTGCAGTGTCCAGTTTTTTGCAGCTTTAGCCAGGCAGAGCAAAAACTGGGTAGATCACTCAGAGAAATTTTCCTATATTTGGCAAAAGCAGACCGAACTTAGAAAGGCCTCAAATTGAGAGTAAGATTTAAGATTAGGGAGAATATTGATGTGGATGCAAGAAAACAATGAGCATTCTTTGATTAGGCACCTTGAAATCGTGGATAAAACTAGAGAAAGTATGCAACGCAGAAAAGTAGCAAGAATCAAAAGCACAGTGGAATTGCAAAATTGGAGGGGGAAGCAAATTAAACTTCATCTTGCATGCGCGATGATATTTGTTGATTGTTTGGATCAAAAGCACAATGGGAAGGTTTAAAATCAATCAATGTAGAGAAAAATGTGACCGGTCGAGCATGGCGCAGCGCATGCAGCTGGGGAATTAATGCTTCCTGAACACGATGTTTATAGTGAAAACAATTTGGTAAATGGTTAGGCAAACTCAAAGTTGTCGTGCAGGTGTTATCTGTGTCCAGATTCCTGGGTTCTGCATGTCTTATTCAAACTGCCTAGTCCAAAAAATTTCCAGCTTAGTACCTTGCACGTTGCCTGTTTAAGTTAGCACTTATCCATTGTTCCTTTCTAACTTTGCTCAACGCACGAAACTTAACCTTAGAAATAAGGGTAATATCAGAAAGGTTTCTCTTAATATCACTTGGCACCTATAAGGTTTCAAAAATATCACTTACTTTCTTTACTTTTGTTATTTGTGTAACAAAATTTTTAAAAACCTTGAACTACCCTTTCACTTGCTAAATAAAAATATTCCTAAATCACATTGTTCACTTCAAGAAAACCATCACCTCAAAAACAATCTCTCGTAGTACTATCACATTACAATACTATACCTCATAAAAATATAAATTTGAAAAATAAAAAAAGAAATTTGAAAAGAAATTAGTTGCATCAATTTAATTTTATATGTTCAAAATCGATTCCTATGAATTTATATTTTTTTTCTAATAACTTCTCAACCCTTATTCAAACCATTAAACTGTACCAATCATTATAAAAATCAACTCAAAATAAGCAAATAAGTCATACCCCACTTTATCACAATCATAAAAAGTAAAAAATAAACAAATTTTAATTTGTTATAATTTACAAATAAAATATTGCATAGTAATCCAAAAAATATGAGTTGGAGAAAATGATGAGAAAAAGGAAAAAAAAAAGAAGAAAATGACTTTCTTTTTTTTTTTTTTTAATTTTTGAGCTCTATTTATTTGATATATTATGAATTATGTGTCAAGTGAAGGTTAATATAGTCTTTTTACAATTGTGTGATATTTCTAAAATCTCAAGGTGCTAAGTGACATTAAGAGAAATCTCAAGAGAGGTTTCTGATATTGTCCCTAGAAATAATAAAAAAGCTTCTCACTTTTTTTTTTTTAATAAGGGAACTCATAATCGCTATCTAAGAGTGTGCACAGGATAAATCCAGTTTCATATAATAATCCGTCAATCACACGGAGGGATAAAACACACTAGACAAATCTTGTGTGGCGGATAGATGTTCCAAAAGAGGTTTAAACCTTAATTGGTAGAAATATATAACGCCAACTCTATCATGTCGGCTAACTCAAGAAACAAAAAGCCTCTCACATTGTTTTGCCTTCACGACGAAACACGTGTCAAGCGTCAAGATTCTTTCCAAATTAGATTTTAACACAATTTGGGCTTTTTCCCAACCTTGAATACGATAGTTCCTGTTATTTTTTATTCTACAATTTGAGAAAGAATGGTCGAAAAGAAATTCAAACTGGTTATGAACAACATTACAATATTTAAACCTGTGTAAATGATATAGCATATCTAACTTCTGCCTTTGAAATGCCAAGAAAGTCGGCCAAAGTAAAGAAGTTTTGTTTATCCAAAGCAAGCATTAATGTTCATCTCATCAGCATCCGGCAACCGCAAAGCTGAAGACGTCAAATGCGCGCACTTCAATGGACTGAGACTTTTGTTTTTGGTCGAGCACAGAAGTGAAATTGCGGATAAAACTGAAGCTGTTGCTCAAGCCGAATAATATACTATATAATTACACAAAAAATGGTTTTTATGGACGTGTTTTCATTTACTCATCAAAAGGGAGGAAGAAGGTTAGGGGATAGATAAAAAGCTACATACAGGATGGCTATACCATTATTTCAAAAAATTTTGGATAATAACTCTCTTCTGGTTTTCGAATTATCGTTTGAAATTGGAAAACAATGGCAGAATCCGATCCAATAGTTAACCGGTTGATACTTTGTAGCGCTGTTTTATAATTGGTTTTATTTTAATTTCAAAAGAAGTGCAAAGCAAAGGGAAAAAGTTACAATTGGTTTTATTTTAATTTCAAAAAAAATGCAAAGCAAGTTGTGTGGATATTATATAATAACGATAGCATTTCTTTAATCTAATCTGATAAAATTAAAAATTTTATAGAAAAAAATCACTAAAAATAATCGTATATCCCGTAAGAATTGATTCGAACACTTCTGTATAAAAAATAAAAATCATATACGATAACAATTTGATAGGAGCCCAGAGTTGAACCTTTGTCCTAGCAAGTTTTTGGCAGCGACCAATAGGAGAAAGGGCTGGTGGTTGTGAACTTTTTGTAGTCAGCTTAAGAAAGTTGTGTTGAAATTGGGTAGTCAATTCAACTTTTTGACTGACGAGGTCATCATTTATATTAGCACTATGAATTAGTGTATTCGAACTCTTACTTTCGTTCTTAGCACTATCATTTACTACATTCGAATTCTTACTTTTATTCCTAAACTTGAAAAGAAACACTTCGAAAAAAATATATATATATTGTAGCAACTTAATATATGTAAAATAAAAAATAAGTGCACGAAAAAAGTAAAATTTTTTTTTAGAAAAAATGACTTTCCAAACAAAGTCTTAATTTCTTAAACTATAAGATTTGTCACGCTTTGCTTCCTAAAATATAGAACTTATCCACTATGGTCCCTAAAGTATGAAATTTATTCTAGTTTAATTCATAAAATATATTCACTGAGGCATAAAATCTGCCTCAATTTCTTAATGACATTACCTAAGTGGAATAAATTTTATAATTTAGGAACTAAAGTGTTCTATTTTTAAATTTATGAACTAATGTGGGAATTTAGGTATAACTAAAGGGGGCAAATAAAAATAACCTCCTATCAATTCTATACTAATTAAGTAGGTACTAATAGAGACAGTGGCGGATCATTATTCATTGGATGGAGGACTTAAAGTTAAGCGGGAAACTTTAGGGTGTGTTTGGATTGCTTGTTTCCGTCGAAAAATATTGTCGTTTTCCGTGATCACATTTCCCTATCACCTTTTTTCCTCACATTTATCAAATCGTTACAGTAATTTTTTCATGAAAAATGATGGAAAATACAATCCAAACACACCCTTAACCAACTTCGAAGGAGCCCGCTTGCCAGCCAGATGAGATTTGGGGAAAAAAAATATTTATAACCTTGTTGTTGTAGGCAGAAAATCTAAGTAACTTTTTACAAATTCTGAAAAGATCCATGGCATAATCATTCGGGAAAAAGAAAAGATCTTCAACCCACCATGTAACATAATTGCAATAACTGTAAATGATTTTCCAAATCTACTTATTCAAAATATGTTATCATTTTAAGATTCCACATAAATTTGAATCTTGAAAAAGAATATCATGAAAACCCATCGTCTAGTTAAATGGCACCATGCTTGGTGAGGATGGCGATGCAAAAAATTCCGTGCGCATTCATTCTTTGACTAGGCAGTAGGCACCTTCAAAATCAAAACTGGAGAAAGTATGCAATGCAAAAAAGTCGCCAAGAATCAAAAGCACAACGGAATTACAGATATAATAAAGAAAAACAAACAGAACTTTATTTTGTTTGGATTGTATTTTTTTTTTTTGTAGAAAAATTATTAGAACGATTTGATATGTGTGAAATAAAAAAGTGATTGAAAAATGTGTTCACGGAAAACATTGCAATTTCCAAACAAAGCTTATATATAGTATTTTATGCAATTCGAGACTGAGTAGTTGAAAAGAACAGAGGACAAACAACTTGCTAAAGTATAGTTATAATACACAATAACAAAGCTTATTTTCCGACTAGAAAGTCAAGGAAAAGCTGATAGTTTGTTTATCTAACCCCAATAGCGATTGGTAATCATATTCTTTTGAAAGCAAAACGAAGAAATTTTATGTGCTCTGCACTTTTATTTCAACGCCAGAGTTTGGCTGTCTAAGGAACCCTCCACATGACGACTTGATGACTCAAGTCACGCAAAATTACTCCAAGCTTTTCTATTTTGGTTGAACATGAAAAACCCAGGAGAAAAAACGTCAGGTTTGTTTGGACAGTGTATTATTTGAAATATTTTATTATTTAGAATAATTACTGTAGTACTTTTTTGTGATGTGATGTATGCGAGATAAAAAAGTGATTGAAAATATAAAAAGTAAATTGAAAAATGTGTTTACGATGCAAGCGCTTTTTTGCTTTCAAGGAAGAAAATAAATGAACCCTCAAATCGAGCGGTCAAAAAATGGAGAGCCGACTTCCGGTTATTTAACAAATTAAATGTTAAAACAATCCACCAATCTCCCTATTATAGAGGACAAAAAATTTTGATTAAGACGACTTTTATAGTTGATCGTTATTTGATGTCTTTAAGGAGTCAGCCATATCACGACTGGAACAATAGTCCTTGCACCGGAACTCTCGAAATTGTAATAGTAACAACTTATTTCAGGGGAGCAGCAGCCAACCCCGAGAAGGTCCACAAATTTTGAAAGGAGGGTTGGGTGTGATAGAATGTAGCAGAAACAGTCAAGCATCTATTGATCAAAATCAGCTGCCCCCTCTTTCATGAAACCATGTCCTTGCACTCCAGGACACTCCATGTGTTGAATTGAAGGAAGCTGTGTCGGTCTGACTTGGGCAGGGCCGTCACTAACTCATTTCAACTCCAATCTAATCTTCTTCTTAAAAAGGTACGTAGGCTGGTCTTGGTTGGTCTCGTTAAAAATATCATGCACTTCCATTTTGAGATGTCTCGGAATGTTTATTGCATTATTTTATAAAAAAATAAAATTATTTTTAATCTCTTTTTTCGATATCATTTTTATCTTTATTTTGTCTCGTTTTTAGAGCTGTTAATCGAGCCGAGTATTTGGCTGTCGAGCTCGACTCGAGTTTAATTCGAGCTGAGCTCGACTCGAGCTCGTTAGGAAAACGAGCTTTAAAATGTGTTCGAACTCGACTCGTTAAATGTACATGTGACTCGAATTCGAGCTCGAGCTCGAACTTGACTCGTTTATCATAAACGAGTCGAGTTTCACGAGCTTGAGCTAACAAACCAGTCGAGTTTCACGAGCTCGAGCTCGAACTTGACTCGTTTATCACAAACGAGTCGAGTTTCACGAGTTCGAGCTAACAAACCAGTCGAGTTTCACGAGCTCGTGCAAATTAACCTTAATAAAAACCTATAATTTTTAATTTTTATAATTTTGATTTCTAAAATGACAAATATGCCCTTCATTAACGAGTTTTAACGAGCTACTCGAGTATCAAACGAGCCGAGTAAGCTCGGTTCGTTAACTAAACGAGCATGTTTCGAGTTCGAGCTCGACTCGTTAACCAAAATTAACGAGTCGAGCTTGAGCCTTAACGAGCCGAACTCTAACGAGCTTTCGAGCTACTCGATTGACTTAACAGCTCTACTCGTTTTGGATTTAAATTTAACACTTAAATTTTAGAAAGCAAGACGTCAAAGTAAAAATACTAAAATCATAATTAAGTTGTTACTCTTAAAATGTTAGAATCCTGAAATGCCACAAAAATTTTGAAAGGATGGGGCAGTGAGATGCTTTTATTTTTCCCCTGTTAACCGCACTATTGCATTGCATTCTCTGAATTTTTTAAAAACAAGAAGTATAATGCACTAATTTTTTTGAAAGGAAAGGGTAGTAAGATGCATATTCCATTTTTGGTCGGCAACAGTGACTATCTTCTTGAGAACAAGAAGATGGACAAGGGCGGAACACTTTCTCAGTTCTCTACCCGTTGGACCAAGGGTCCAATATTTTGGGTGGTAAGATGATGCGTAGCTCAACTCGATTTCAACCCAACCTTAAATGTGGCGTGTGAAAATTACAGCCAACAAACAAAGATGGGACCCTCTATTTTTCCACTTTTCGTACAACTCCAGTCCACAACACAATGCCACCCCATTCTCCACCTCCTGTTTCTTCTCTTCTTCCTCTCTGCTTTGCACCAAACGCCCCCCCAAAAAAAAAAAGAACAAGTAATAAATTACAGCCATGTAGCACATAATCCCAATAATCCCCACAAATCACCTACCTGGGAATATTATTGATAACTGAGTCCCAAGTTGATCCAGAAACCAACTCGAATCTTAGCCTAGTACATGTTGTGTGATGGCAAAAAAATTATTTCTTTCTTTCTTGGTCCTGATTTTTCTTCCAAGCTTACTTCTTTCTCAGTCTGTTGAGTTCTTGCATGCTGGTTTTAAGGACGCGGGCACCAATGTAACTCTCAATGGTGCTGCTGAGATTGAAGATAGTGGTATAGTCAAGCTCACAAATGACACAGAAAAATTACTTGGCCATGCCTTCCAATCAAATGCTATTTTGTTCAAGAACTCTACAACTGGTAAAGTTTTCTCCTTTTCAACCGCTTTTGCGTTTTCAATTGTTCCCCAGTTTAATTCTGTAAATCTTGGTGGCCATGGAATGGCCTTTGCCATCTCGCCGACCAAAGAGTTCAAAGGGGCTTTTTCCCGTCAGTATTTGGGCTTGGTGAATTCAAATGATAATGGCAACTCTTCCAATCATTTCCTTGCTGTTGAGTTCGATACAGTTCAAGATTTAGAATTTAAAGACATAAATGATAACCATGTTGGCATAGATATCAATAGTGTGATCTCAAATGCCTCAGTACCAGCTGGCTATTTCGCTGATGGCAATTCAACAATATTAGACCTGAATCTCAAGTCTGGGAGTATAATTCAAGCCTGGATTGATTATGATTCCAGCAAAAATCAGCTCAATGTTACTCTGTCACTTTCCTCATCCAAACCCAATAGCTCCATTCTCTCGCTTGATGTGGATTTATCCCCAATTTTTGAGGATTACATGTATGTAGGCTTTTCTGCTTCAACTGGTTTGCTTGCTGCCTCTCACTGTGTCTTTGGTTGGAGTTTCAAGATCAATGGGCAAGCTCAGTCCTTAGATCTACCTTCGCTTCCTAAACTTCCTTTACCCCAAAAGAGCCATGTGAAATTGATTTTAGGGACATCTATATCAGCTGTTGCATTCATGGGATTTGCTGTTCTGTTGTCTCTGTACATAGTCAGGAGGATCAAAAATATGGATGTGATTGAGGACTGGGAACATTCGGTAGGCCCACACCGATTCCCCTATAAAGAGCTCAAACAAGCAACCAGAGGTTTCAGAGACAAAGAGCTATTGGGGTTTGGCGGATTTGGCCGGGTTTATAAAGGAACTTTGCCTAACTCCAATATCCAAGTTGCAGTTAAGAGAATAAACCATGAATCGAAGCAGGGTTTGCGTGAATTCATATCAGAGATTGCCAGCATTGGCCGACTTAGGCACAGAAACTTGGTTCAGTTACTGGGGTGGTGTCGGAGGAGAGGTGATTTGTTACTTGTATATGACTTCATGCCCAATGGGAGCTTGGATAAGTACCTCTTTGATGAACCTGAGATGATTTTAACATGGGAACAGAGGTTCAAGATCATCAAAGGTGTCGCTTCTGGGCTCCTCTATCTACATGAAGGATGGGAACAAACTGTGATTCATAGAGACATCAAGGCAGGAAATGTTTTGTTGGACTCTGAGATGAATGGCAGGCTTGGGGACTTTGGACTTGCTAAGTTGTATGAGCATGGTTCAAATCCAAGCACAACAAGAGTTGTGGGAACATTGGGTTATTTAGCCCCTGAGCTTACGAAGACTGGTAAGCCTACCACAAGCTCTGATGTGTTTGCCTTTGGTGCATTCTTATTGGAAGTTGTATGCGGAAGAAGGCCAATAGAGCCAAAAGCATTGCCTGAGGAGTTGGTTTTGGTGGATTGGGTGTGGGATAGGTGGAAGAAAGGTGCGATGCTCGAGGCAGTCGACCCCAGGTTAGGAGGTCTTTATGATGAGGTAGAGGCAGTGGTGGTGCTTAAACTTGGATTAATGTGTTCCAGTAATTCCTCAGAAAGGAGGCCTAGCTTGAGGCAAGTGGTGAGACACTTGGAAGGTGAGGTGGTACTGCCGGATTTTGCTGCGGCACCTAATGAGTATAATGCGAAGAAAGGTGGTGGTCATGGTGGCGAGTTTGAGGACTTTGTGCATTCGTATCCAACATCCTCATTTGACAAGGTAAGCGCATGGTCGTCGGCTGACTACGCCGACAAGGATGATCTTGAAGCTGGTTCAATATCACCGCTCTCCGTTACTGGCTGGAAAGGGAAGCGGTGATTCCAGGATGGGAAGACCGATTCTCATCTTAGCTGCTTTGAGATTTCTTCTTGTTTTCATTGCTTAGAGGTTTCTGTTTACCAAGGGCCACTAATTAGCAGTAGCATCTAGTTTTAGGTATGAAATTATTAGAGGAATGCATGACCTTATGGACATTCCATCTCAGATCATTGTAGATTTGTGTGTGTTGCTGACAATTTATGTTGATATGAAAGTTCCAAATGTTTTGCATGCTTTTTTCAGGCCAACGGTACCATTAGTCTAAGCCTTCAGAAGAATGGAGTACGGATTTCTAATGTGGACTGTCAATCATTACGATCTTCATACAGTGGATGGTGGTGTCATGAAAACCAAGCGATCAATTACTGAATCAGCTTTTCGTCAAGATATTTGATTCGAGTGACGGACGCATTACATACTCTACTTTGATTCTGACTTTGCAGTTCCAGCCGTAAAAGGAGAAGAGGAACCAGCACCAAAGGCTGCAAAGATAATTACATTATTGTACAAGCAACCTGGGAAATTTATTATGTCTCACAAAGCTTTAACTAAAAAGAGGATCTTTTTTCCTAAAGATAATAAACTTCATTACTTGAGCAAAACTAATTTGCACGCCATCAGAAATCGATTTTGAAGTTTGATTTTACCGTCGCATAAAGAGAGCAGACGACAAATAGGTAGCTGATCAAGAACTACACAAACTTCATGAAAAGAAAGCTCTACTAAGCTGCATGCGTAGAGCCTGGAGAGAATATTTGCTGCAATATCGCGTTTTATTGGCATGCATGCATACTGAGCGAGAGGTCCAAATCATGATGCTCGCGAGAACCCGTCAGCGTTGCTGCAAGACTTGCCGACGGAGGCCTGCCAAGATTATTCACATTTACTGGAGAATCAAGATCCAATGATCAAGTCCGTGAATTTGTGTTTTGCTGCTAACATGAGCGCCGCCGGCAAGGCTCGTAAATCAGCAGCCATCAATCATATCAGATTAAGGACCAAGATGCATGGCAAGCCCCAGAAGAAAATTTCCATTGTGTTCCTGCAGAAAAGTTGGCTTACTGGCTCCATCACGATTCAACGCAATCCAATTTATCCCAAGGCCAATGAAGAGAGTCTTAAACAGGAAAGAGGATTACTATCTTGCTGCTTCAAAGTACAGAGGCATTAAGCCAATTTACACTTTTAGTGAAAGTCCAACCACATCCTGACTCAACACTCCTGCACAGAGCAAAAGTGCGCTCGGAAAAAATCATGAAATCACATAAAATGATACTCATTAAGAAAATATTTAAAGCCACCATAAGCATGATATCAACCTCTATTTTCGACGAGCATCATCCCCAGAGGATACAGGCTTTAGGAAGCTTTCTACTCAAAAACAATTATATGTCGAGGAATGGGCGGCTTTAGGGGGAGGGGAAGAGATGATGCTCCACTTCCTTAGGTGCATCAAATCCAATTTTTCCACACCTTTATTTGGTCAAAAGTATATTAGTTGGCACCACTTGCGTTCATTCTTTTTCCATCATGCAAAAAGTGAGAAGACCTTCGCATACTAATACCCTGCAGTGTTATCCTCCATTTTCTTCTTCACTGTCTTTAACCCCCTCAAAAATTTCATAATCATCGAAGCCTGCGTGCCAGCAAATCATGTCAGAAATGTCCAAGAGACAAGTTTCTAGCTAGTATTGGTACGGTAGCCATCAATTACCTGTACCCAGGGCTTCATAATCATCAATTGGTGTTCCTAAAAGCATTGTGTTGCCTAAAGGTGGATCAACTATCATCCAATCTGAGCTTTCCAAGTCTTCTGAGCATAACGGTTTCCCCGTCACCCAGTCCTCAAGAATGGAAATATGCTCATACGATATTGGGTCAACTGAATCCTGTTCTTTGTTCCTTTGAACCCTAAAATAATCAATGAAAGGCCATTGCTCCATTCAGTTTGTCTAACTCATTCTTTAGTTCCTTCAATACCAATTAATAGAGAATAAGTTCATTCTTCTACTTACATTTGCTTCAACCACAAGTTCTTTTGGACGAAGACAAGGTCATTAAGCCTCTGTCGCTCTAAGCAGTTTCTGGTATCATGCATCTGCTCATAAGGGATTTCATTTCGCTTGAAGTAGATCAAACTGCAAGTTTGACTCAGAATGCGGATGGCTAAACGTGCCAGATTTGGGCAACCCCCACCATAAGTTGACCACCACTCAGCTACAACCATCAAATTCAAAAGTCAAAAAGTGAACCAAAAAAAAAAAAAGAATGAATGAAAGATCAACTGATTGTGGACATGAAAACCAAATAAAAGCACGTTTTTATACAAGGATATCATGAGTTAACTAGCATTTCTGTACAGTGCATGGATGAAAATACACACCAACAAGATATATCAGACAAACAACTAAGAGGGACATTAACGACACAAAAATCCTTTAAGTCTCATCCACCTCTCCACCTGCCCCAGAAAATGAAGCTACACAAGATAGAAATAAAACTAACATAATTTCCCATTAGAGTCAATAATGTTTGAATACTAACTACCAAGTCATATGACTATATTCCATCCTTGTCAAACTTTGTGACTACCGTATCCACACGTTAAATATTAAAGTGTCCTGGAACAAAGATGAATTGAGGTAAATACAGTCATATGACTTTGACACAAGACGAAAATAGCAATTGATGACAGGGAGTAGGGAATCTGAACACCCAAACAAAAAACGATCAAGTATAACAATACAGAAAATTGAATGGATGGATTGACATGTGAGAATCAAGGATTCACTACAAGCCTGACATTGGAAAAGGAAAAAAAAATAAATAACTAAGAAGTAGCAGCAGCAGAAGACATAGCATAACAGGACACGGAAGCTGCTATTTGATCTTAATAAAGACGGACCTGGAAGTAAAGTATCTCTAGCTCTAACAGCCATCTTTCGTCCAAAATCTCCAGCACCATTGTGATAAGAACCTATCTCTTTCACAACTTTATCTTGAAATTTTGGGTCTGGAACCAACTTCTCAATGCAGTCATATACCAGTGAACGGATATGAAGATGTACATCACCTTCGGTACTGTAAAAGAAGTTAGGATTTAGGTAGAAACCAGCAGCATGAAGAGGATGACGCTGAAGTTGTTCCCATCTATGATCTATAATATCCCAATACGTGGAATATTCCTTCTTATCAGTGAGTTCTTTCTTAATTGTTTCTTTGGCTCGATATACTCCAGCATAAACATATCCCATGGCAGGCCTCTTGTCGCTTCCAACTATCCTCAGAAGTCTCAAAAGTGGATCAACTAATCGAGTAAGTAAGGCACAAGTGGACCAAAATGATTGATTACCAATATAATCTAGCACAGCAAATGCCTCTGGTTTCTTTGAGTATGGGCTCTCCATCCACTCCTCTGAAGCGACCATGGATTGCAAATTGTGTCTTATGTTAACCATTCGCTTCAACGTCGTAAAATGTGTTGCAGAGCGAGTGATTCCCAGATCAACTAAATCAACTCCAAAAGTGTACCGTCTCATCATGTTCAGAACAACATTATGATTATACATGAATCTTGATATTGTTCTGGCTTGGTCAAGTACTGATTTTACCCACTCAAGCCTGCTGATGTCCTCAAGCATCAAACTTATGCAGTGAGCAGCACAAGGAGTCCAGAATACAGAGGGATAAGAATCAGTCAGTCTTCTAGCAGCAGCAAGATATCGCTCGTCACTATTAGTAATTACTTGCATCACATTTCTCACACCAACTTCTTCTACCACCTCCTTAAGCAATTCAAACAGAGAATCCTCAGAGTTTATCAAGTTGGTTATATCTGCAGACCTGAAAAACATTGTCCCTTCGGAGCTATTTACCAAGAAACTTACAAAAGTTTTACCTTTTTCTGAAACCCATTCATCTACCAATACAGAACATCCTGTCTTTCCCCAAGAACCTGTGTATTGGTCAATATCATTTCTAACTTCTTGAACTGCATTCTTCAAGATCCAGCTCCGAAGATCATGGTAAGATGGTCCAACAACGCCATCACTTTGAGAAGCAATCGCCTCAATCATGGGTTGGAAATAAACTGAATTCACAGCATCTAAAGGTACCCCTACGTCAAACAAAAACCGCCCTATTGCCATATGGACATGATTATTCACCTTTTTCGTAGCTATAGCTGCATTACTACAAGCAACAATTGCATTAGGATTGACAGAACTAGATGGTTTTCTAACTCTCCCCTTCTTCTTCCTACCACTTGCTTTATTTCCTCCTCCTCCTTCCTCCCTACCCACAAAAAAATTCGAGTCCTGTTCAAGCGTATCTGGGACAGGAAGCAAGTTAACTTCAGTGTTTAGACCGCAATTATTAATAGTCAAAGCATCAACTTCACTAGCATTATCCACATTATAATTGGTTATTTCTTCAGCAAGTTTTTGCTTTTTCCTCTTTTTCATAACAACCCCATTCAAGCTCTCTTGCATTAGAAGGCGAACATCAGGCAGAACTCTCAAACAACTAGAGGCATTACCCTTTTGCCCAGCTAGATGTTCCTTAATCCTATGGATTCCACCACCCTTAAAAATCTTCCCACAATACACACACTTGAGCTGAACCCTTTCACCATTCTTATACATTTGACAGTGCTTCCATGCAGGATCATGTTTTTGTGATGTCACAGGTACCAGTTCCATATCTGAAGCCATGTTTTAATTTTCATCCAAAAACATAATAACACAACAATCACTAGGACCCTTTGTACTTCATTAAATATCTATCACTCCACAAATGTACATGCTCCCCTTTTCAAGAACATCCCCAAAGGTACAACAATATTAATTCTGCTAAGGTACAAATAATATATAATCAAATTTTTTATGAAGAAGAGGAAAAGGGATTACATAACTTACTTGGGTTCGGTCGGATTTCGTATTTAGTAGTAGTACAATTAATCCTTCTCGTGACAAAGACCGAGTCGGGGAAGGGTGGGAAGGGTTTGAGTTGGGAAACAAGGAATATATAGGTGGGTGAAGAGTCGATTGGATTGGATGACCGGATGGACCGGTTTGGGGGCAGCGGTCAGGCCCGTGAGGGGATTTAATGAGGAGTCGGGGTTTTTTGTTTTATGCGGGCGTTGGCCCGTTGGATGGGTGCAGAACCGGTCAAGGCCATTGTTGGGTGGGGCCGGTCTGTGGAGTGTAGACCGGAGGACTTGGTTGCCCACTGCCGAGGAGCCGGAAACGCTGATGACGCCAGCTGGATCCGGCCGCAGACCGCAGACTTCGACTACTGAACCGGCGATTCTTCTGTTTAACCCATTGCCCTTTTGCGCTCAAATTTTTAGGCAAAGTTACCACTACTATTATTATTCTCCGAACCGGAAATTTTGCAGGACTTCCTCTTAATAATAGTATACATTATCGTGTACCATCGCCTTGAAATTTAGGCAAGTATCCCGGAAATTCTGGTGTGTAACTCTAATTTCTTGGCTTCCGGAGAAATTGCTACTAGTCTGTAACTTAGTTGTATGCAAATGAGCATACAAAAGAGTATGCACTTGTGCTGTTTCCATGACATGTTTTATGCTGGAAACTAATGTAATCCTCATAATCTCTTGGCCACCATACAAACTCATGTTGGTTACTTTTTTTCTGTTTTAAACTTGTTTCATCCTTTTTAGCACAAAAACCCTCTGGGAGATACGAGATTAAGAGCCATGTTTATGCATCCATGACAAATTACATCGTGCCATCTTGTTGCATGAAATTAAGCATCTTAGGTGCAACTAAGAAGATCCCCCTGCCTCAGGTCAGGTATCAATCTTCAACTATTGGCATTTTGCTTGATCCCCTGTTAAACTGAAAGTGTTACGAGTACTACTTCTCTCAAGATCACAACTGTTTTTCTCAAGCTATTTCTAAAGTACAGATCTTGATCATGAAACATCGAAACTAGCCCCAAGTTCCTACTTTCCTTCACAGCGAACTATGGCCACAGCTATAAAGGAGAAGGGAGAAAAATCCCATTAGCTATAAAGTAGTATTGATTAGGGATGACAAAAGTGTGAAAAATGATTGATTCGTTGAATATCGGACGGTACAATCCATTATTGATCTTGAATACTATTATAAGTACTTTCTCATTTAAAAACATGAAGGCATTTGAGAACAGCTCATCCTTTGATATCCAAAAGCAGTATCCAAATGATTCTTTTGTTTAGGCATAGCATTTTATCATGGTGCCTTTTAGCTAAGCCTTCAGCCCAAAGCTATTTTGTATTATTCCTTCTCGGATCCTTATCCATTGATACTGATTTGATGAAAGTTATGGGTAATGCTAGTAAAAAGGACATTACTTAACCTTTAAGATCCACCAAGCACCTGTATCGCTCGTAGGTTTAACCTCCTTTGTCGTGTTCCGAACGATCCAAGTTCAAAGATTCCCTCAACTATGTCCGCCGCTGTACGCTTCACTGCAGTTTTCTCAAAGGTGTCGACTTCCCAAGATACGGATGAAGCTAACTTTGTTCGTTTTACTGGAAGCTTATTAATTCTCGTAATCTGCATGGTTCACAGTTTAATCGTAGTTTTATTTACTCACTTGGGATAGCAAATGATATCAAGCAATTCTTGAGGAAATGTGTGCTCACAAAATCCTAAATTTCATCTGAGACTCAGTCTTGATTTCAAGAAAGAGCTTACAAATTCTCGATTCAAACATTCTAGGACGACCAAGATATACTATACTAACTAAGAATAAGAAATAATATGCTTTACACAAAAGAATAAGAAATGAAGTTATAGGGCAGATTTATGGGCTGTTTGCTCAACAAAGTCTGAAGTTACCCTGAATGTTGTGAAGAATGACATTCAATCTGGTCTCTAAAATTATTAATTATGTACTTCTCTTATTGACAAATTTCATTCAAATTATTTTTTTTATTTCTGAAAATGAATTTGGTCATTTCTTTAGAGATGAATGAAAATTATTCCACTCATGAATTTCATACGAAAACTAAGGTTGTATTTGGATTGCATTTTCCATGATTTTTCATGAAAAAATTACTGTAATGATTTGATGTATGTGAGGAAAAAAGGTAATAGGAAAATGTGATCACAAAAAATGACGTAATTTTTTTTACGAAAAACAGCAATCCAAACAAGGCGCGCATGAACTTTTCCACGAATAGCTAGCTAGCTAAAAGGGGTAAAAAGAACAGTAACTTTCGGACCAAGTACGTTGAAAGTTTGCACTTACAGTGGATTATACAGAAGGTTGAGGCTAAAACGTATGGAATCATCATCATGCAATAATTTTGAGACAAAAGAAATAGAAAAGTAGCCTTCAGAATAATGCCTAATTAAACGGTTGTGCTGCGTCCACCATCCAAAATCCAAAGTCCAGAAAAAGTGGGAACAGAAAGAAACTGTATTAATTTACAGGGCCTTCCCTCCCCTTCTTAACCACTCTCTCTGTTCTTTTTACACATTCGGTTCCAGGAAGTTATAGGCCAAATCTTTCTCCCCTAGTACCGTAAAGGATCGTCGTCCATCACTGTCTCTTCTTTCCATCAGAATCTGAAGCACATGCAAATGAATTTATATTTTTTAAGCATTTTCTGCTTCTTAGCATCACTCTCCCATTCAAGTACTAAATTCCTTCTCTGCCTGAGAGTGAATGCATGTGATTTAATCTGCGAAGATTGTACCAATTCAAAAATTCACTGACATGTTTACTCTTGTTTGGTTGTAGATGGAATTCAACTTATAATAGTGAACAACTGCAAAGAGAGCGTGTGGCCTGGGATTCTTGGCACTGCAGGCCATCAGACCCCGAACGATGGCGGATTCCATCTGTCTACCGGCGAACAGATAGTGATAGAAGTGCCCGAGAAGTGGTCCGGCAGAATATGGGGCAGGCAAGGCTGCTGTTTTGATGAACACGGTAAAGGTTCATGCCAAACGGGAGACTGCACGGGCCTCCTTGAGTGCATGGGCACCGGGGGGCTGCCCCCAGCAACAGTAGTAGAAATGACGCTAGGAACTGCACAGAATCAGTTGCACTACTATGATGTGAGTTTGGTTGATGGTTTCAACCTCCCCGTCTCGATGATTCCGGTTGGTGGCGGCGTTGGCTGTGGAGTGGCGGCCTGTGAGGCAAATGTGAATGTGTGCTGTCCTGCGGCCTTGGAGGTGAGAAGACGAGGGAAAGTGGTGGGATGCAAGAGCGCCTGTCTGGCCACAAAGGCACCTAGATATTGCTGTACCGGGGAATATGGTAGCCGGGGAAGTTGTAAACCAACAGTTTTCTCCAATCTGTTCAAGGCCATCTGCCCCAGGGCATATAGCTATGCACAAGATGAATCAGCTGGGCTTAAGAGATGCAGAGCGCCACGGTATGTCATAACCTTTTGCCCTCCTCACAAAACATTGCGCTAAGGGCCACTGCTACTTTGACCTTAATTCTGCTGGGCTGATGTTTTGTTGTTTTTGGAAGTTTACTACTACTTGTTACTGCTTTGTACGTCCCTGATCTTCTTAGATTGTTGAAATTTCCTGACATAGAGATCTTCTTATGCCCCAATCTCACTGCATAATTGTCGCCAGATATATGTAATTACCAGGACGTAAATTTGAGGCTACATAACTATTTCCTGAACGTTTAGGAGAGTGGGGGCACCATTTTAATCTCACTTGATCAAATCACGAAAGTGCTGCAGAAAAAAATAAATTTAATGAATATAAATCAACTTACAGGGCATACTGAAATTCTTATTGACCGGACACGTCCCCTGCGCCTACTTTTTTTTTTTGTCAGCAACGATACATTTGTATAATCTACTTTATCCTAATCTAGGAGAAAGGGAGTGCTATGACACAATCTTTAAATTTTTTTTTCGCTGCAGGTGAGGTTCAAGCCCTTACTTACAACTCAAGAAAGGACTTAAATCCCTCCCTGGTAGCGACTGAGCCATTGGTCCATGGTTCCCTCTGCGCCTACCTGCTGCAACTGAACTTGATTTTCCGTGATGCGGCTAAGATTATAAATCAAATTCTACATTTGTGAGGTCTGCGCCAATTCTCTCGGTGGATAACTGAGAAAAAACCTCACCGTATCCTCCATTTTTCCCTTCAATTTTTTGGAGTCTCAACACATGAAACAACTCTTTTCTGCGTACTCCAGAGCTATATCTTTGTGACAAAACACTAAACAGCTCCGCATATCGAAGCCATCGTCACGATAAAATGTACGTGTATCAGATTGTGTACCTGAAAACTAACTCTAAAAGCCGTTCCATGATCTGAAGAGTTGACAAAACCAATCATGTAATCGGATCAATCGTTTATGAGAGAACTCTAATAACAGTTAAAAAGCATTCCTAATCTATCCAAGAAATGATGAAATATTTGAAAGTTCAAGAAGTAATAAGAAGATTAAAAAGATTCTTTTAACGAAAATCCATACATCAGAAAACTTCTTGCCTCCTACTACACCACAGGCTCTGCACATGGCACGATTTGTACAGTCACGACCTCCGCTGCACTACACGTTCCTCCTCTTTACACCCTTACATAACTTAATACAGTAATTTTATGATTTCTGCACGGGCATCAGGTTCGTTCACCATCAAAGCCTCACCTAACCAATTCTAGGTATATATTCAAACTAAAAATGTACAAGTTTTTTAAGTACAACCAACAAGTTTATTTTTAGAAAGCTCCATCCATCAAAATAACGGATAGAACCAAAGCCAGACAAGAAAATTGAAGAAGGCAGCTCTCATATTAGCCTCTGTTAGCTGTACAATTTCCTTCCTATGCCATCTAAGCAGCAGAACATGAAGAAAGGATGCCTATCCTCCTCTCTGCAAAAAGATCAAACACCTCATCAGAGAAATTCTCTATGAAGCTTTGAAGTATGATTACTTCAGTGGCAGTCATATAATGTTCTCATTTCAAACAGACTGCAGAAGAACAATAAACAGAGCAATGAATATGGTCCAGAGCAGGCATATATATCAAGAATAACATATATACAGGATCTGGAATGTGCTATGCCATCATGAACAGCCAAATAAGTAATGTTCAAGAGATTTCTCGAAACAGTTTATATAGGTTTATTTCCACAAAAAGTGACATTGGGGGTTAAGTAATTTTAGTCACACAATATGCGCTTCCAACATTTTTCTGGCCATAAATTCCCATACCAACAAAGAGTTAATATCATGTGCCATCCCTAATTTGCTTGTGCACTTTTGTATTGCATCTTCAACTCCCACCAAATACAGGTACCCTTCGGTTAATCACTTGACAAATTCAGTTTTAGGAGGGGTGATGGACAGAATTCAGTTGGACAAAAGATAATTTTCCTCGCACAATACCAGGATGCAAATAAATCGGTCAATTATAATCAGAATGAATGAAATAATCAATATACCTCCAGCAGCAACAAGTTTCTCCACACGGGCAACTATATGCTTCCCATAGGTATATTTCTTCAGCGCATTCAGATGAACCTTTATTCGATTAAGAATCAGTTCAAGTTGCTGGTCATCACAAGTCTCCAGCACTTTCTGTACAACATAGTTAGCAAACTGGTCTTTCATCATTACCTGAAATTAAAAAATGTAACAATGAGTCATGAACATGTATTTCTTAGAAATCCTTTATGACGCCCATTAAAAAGAAAAATATCATGAAACCCACAAAAATAAAAATCTAGTGAAATAGCACATGCACAGCAGCAGAGAACCATGAACATGCATCCCATTTGCTTCTAGACACATACGTGATCTATAAATTAGCACCTATAAATACAATCAGAACCTGGGGTATTCTAAAGGAAAATAAAGAATTCACAGATCTAATAAACCAATTGCACCTTCAACCCCCCCCCCCCAACAAAAAAAAAAAGAGTAGGGGATTATTGAATCTGAGTTTGAGTTGATGTTCTGGTAGGAATAGGACATTGGAATGAGTGCATCTTACTCTGCATTGGCTCTTAAAAGCACAATATCAGTCATGCTATCAGATTAGTACTTAATCCAAGAACAGCAAGATGAAATTAAATTGTCCACTGCATCAAACAAGGTTAATGAACTCAACCTATCTAAAAATTTAAATAAATAAATAAAAAAAGACGACTTTCTTCCAAACAACAGAATACATGAATGGGACCTGGAAGTAGATATCCTCCTCAGCTGTTCTCATTCCCTTTCGTAGTTTCACAACAATTTCTTTTAAGAAAAAAGTAAACTGTCAGCACACCTATATCTTAACTCTTAACCATAATGATATCATAGAATGATTCCCAAACAATAAGCATATATTGCCATTGTTTGTGCACAAATTTGTGACAATTGAGACGATTAATAACTATTAAGGCAGAAAATTGCATCTTAAAGAATATCTGACCATTTATGGACTGGAATACCTACATTAGAATGAGAATCATTTAAAACCCAAAAGCAGATAAAGAAATTTAAACCAAACTGAGCAAGAAACATATAAAGGTAAACTTGAGAATAAGTTGAAAGTAAGTGTTGGTTGCTACAGAGCTTGAACACATGATAACAACTAGCACCCCCCCCCCCAACACCAAAAAAAAAAAGTACAAATGAGAGAATGTATCAAATCAAGCTTGACCAAAACCATCAAAGTCTCTTGGAGAAAGCACGTGAAAAATAACCAACCTGAAGGGGCTCATTCTCATCAGTTGAACCAAGCATCTCATTCACTAAGGTCTGGCGTTCCTCAGCAGTTCCAAAAGTTAAGCACTTCTCCACGACATTTGAGGCAAACTTTTGCTGGCTCATCTGGACTATCTGTCCAATTAATTTAGTAATTATAGAAGTACGCTCTTCGGGCTTTCCATGCTCTAGTACATGCTGTCAGAACACACAATGTTAAAAGAGACTTAAGAAAGACAAAGATCATACACACATACAGACAAATGGGGGACAAGTAGGAGAAACTTGAGAATGCCTGGGGAATGACAGAAAGTCTCCTCAGAGGCTCATATAGCACTTTGGAGGTCCAAACAGATAAATACACCCCAAAAAGAATGTGCATGCATACAAGCATGTTCTGTGTGCATTCATATAGCTGTATTACCAATAAACACTAATACACATGAGAATTGTATCAATTAATCCCGTGAAGTAGCATTGAGTTTGTTTGGATAAGAATTTATTTGGATGATTTATTTGATCCAGTTACTGTAGCATTTTTTGTGATGTGATGTATGTGAGATAAAAAGGTGATTGGGAATTGTGTGTGATGTAAGCAAAACAAAATCTGAAATAAATCTTGCAAACTTTCTTTGTCCAAACAAACTCATTATCTTTGTCCATGTAACAGCACTAACGACTAGAAGACTCAACTGCAGCAGTGGCCATGATTACAGTATGTTTGACAACATAATGGGACTTTACAGATTGGAATATTTGGAAACTTCCTGACAAATCAATTATTTATTCAAATGCCATCAATTATGGTTACTCTTACATCATTTTCCTGGAGAGTTGCTGCATGACCATAAGCTGATAGATTGGAAAGTATATTGAGTTACAAACTTGTCCTCTATAAAGCAGATTATTCATCTCATATGGAGAAGTCATGATCAAACTAAACATGTACACTAAAATTGGAAGTTTACAGGAGCCCATGGTAAGTGGCACCTATCATGAAAATTTTATTTTTAGAACTAACATCCAAATACAATATCAGAAGCTATTTATCTAAGTAAAGAGCAAAACCTGAACAACATAATTCCCGTATTGATCTTGTGCTAGCATGCAAACAGATTGCAGAATTTCATCCATTACTATGCTTTGTGTCTTTGCATCACAGCAATGCTCAAGTACTCGCTGTCACATAAACCATCACTATTTTAGAACAGAATCAATAATTCGCATTTAATATAAGAGAAACCAAACCGTGAATTCTGTGTCTGCAGGATTAAACGTAGCTAGTTAGAAACCTGTATAACCCGACAACCATATGGATGAGTTGATAATGTCACAACTTGATCATAGAAAACTGAAACAATGAATTGAATGGCGTCTTCAGGAATACATTCAATACATTTCTGAATTACATGATTGCCATTCTGATCGCGTACACAGCGCATAACATGGCCATCGAGCTCTGCAACCATTTTTGTTTGTTGATCTAGATCGACAACCTCTATCGCCTGGACAAACAAAGAAGTCTTAAAGACCCAATATGTCCACAGAGATCATAAGATGTTAAAAACTAGAGCCCCATCTGAATAAGCGATGTACAAGGGAGGGGTGGAAAGAAGGGGAGGGGTGGAAAGAAGGGGAAAAAAGAAACAGGACAAGAACACTGGAAAAAAGGATTGTATTTTCTAACGCGAGCATCAGACCTATACATAGTCCAACACAATGTTTTGAAAATCTTTAGTACATCAGCATAAGAACTTAGTAAAGCATTTAAAATAATTTGTCTTATGGCATAATGAATCACTTGAACACTGGTGTTACACAAGTGCAGATATACGTTTTAGAGCACTAGTTGGTATTAAATTTTAAATCACGAAGCTCTGGTGAGCAGAAACGACATCTACTCAGACTAGTTTTTGCAGGGACTCAACATTTTCATAAATGGAATAAAAACATGCTAACATGTTAGTAATAAGCAAGAATCAGCAGAAATTGGATACCTTCTGGATCACTCGGCAGCCATACATTTGAAGGCTAAGTGCCAAAACATGGCCATTAAGCTGGTCAGCCAGTTCTCTAATCTGTGCTGGACTTCCATGTTCAAAAAACTGGAAGAAAAGATAGAAGAATGTGAAAAGCAAGAATATAACCATAAGACAATGATAAGATTTGTACAACAATCTTTATTCAAGTAGTGCTTGCAGGCAGCTGAATGTGTGCCAACTTGCAATTACACAGTTGATCGCAAAAAAAATAAATGCAACTTCACCTTCTGGATCACATAATTCCCAAAAACATCAGTCATCAGCGAAAGTGCTTGCGGCATAATCTCATGGAAGACCATATTCTTCTCTTCTGTAGTTGCTGTTTCAAGTTTCTGTTGAATAAATCTACTTCCATACTGATCCGCGCTGCTCAAACAAGGTTTTCAATGTGTCATAAATAGCTAGGCAAAGATACTACAAGGATATAAAACATCTATATTAAGAACTGCAGGCAAATGTACTCACAGAAGCATACCTGAACTCAACAACATGGCCAGCAATCTCTGAAAGCTCAAAACACTTAGTTTTATTGCTTTTGAACTGATCCAGTAATGATGATGCAAAACTTTCTTCCAAGCCACTCCCAAGATCCAAATGCCATGATCCCATAACATTTCCAGTGAAGTTTCGCATCCCTGAAGGAAAACGCATGTTTCGTTCGCCATGCCTGACTGGACTGCCAGATCCAATTGGAGAATTTGGAAGAAGTTGGCCCCCCAGTTGGTTTCCAGCATAAGACATTCCAAGACCAAATCCAGGGTTTCCATAGTATCCATGATTTGGATTACCAGCTTTGCCAAGATAGGGAAGACTATAATGTGATTTCTGATGTAAGAGCAATGTCTCAAGGTAAGATTTCTGCATCTCTAACAGCTCCATGAATGAGTTTCCTACAGACTCCCTATCAAGCATTGGATCATTAAGAGCTGCAGCATGTGCAGCTGCATACTCGGTTGATTTCAAGTATTGAAGATACAATGGATCCATCAGAGGCATTTGCAAAGCACTAGCAGAATTTTGATTACCAACTCTACCAAGGTTCTGCAACTCTGCTGCAGCAGCCAATAAATTAGGCCCTAAAGTAACTCCTCTGGAGTCAACACCCATTGCCCTAGCAGCAGCAATATTTTCAATCAAAGGCAACGGATTGCCACCACCAAGCTGGTTCCCCAACATGGACGGTGATCCAGGATTCATAGCACCACCACTTAAGGCATAGTTTGCAAAGGAGGCATTTGGGCTATCAATATTTGGATACTGAGAAGGTGAGTTTCCTCCACCATGAAGAGTCAATGAGGAAGGTCCCTTCATATATGACTCAACAGAGGGCACAGCAGATTTGTGAAACTGCATTGTTTCAGGCTTGTTTAAACGGGAATGATGTTTAACTGGATTGTGATCATTTTGCAAATGGTAGAGGTTCTCATGATGAATTTGGGATGCCAGATGCTTCCCTTCATCTATTTTGTTATTTGCTGAAAGGCTCATACCAGACAAAGCAGCAGCAATGTCTGCCGATACATCTATATTTGGTAAAACATCATCCGATGATTTCAAGATGTTTGCATTTCTTTTATCCACTGAATTCACTCTTCCCCCACCAACTGGAGGAATGCGAGGACTAGGAGCTTTTGCAACAAGATGTGGGTCTGGAGTGGTACTTCTCGACAATGAACCACCCAGAGCGGAAGCATAACTTTGAGAAGCTGATGAGCCAACATTGTGGACTGCAGAAATTCCCTGAATATTTGCACCAGAAAGTAATGAATCTACTGATGTCAATTCCTGCTGTAGATGAGCAATTTGAGGATCAGAAGATTCAAGAATGTTATCAAATGCACGGCTGGCCGGACGAGATGGATGACCAGAAACTGGTAACGTCTGATTTGCGTCATCCTACACCAATATCAAAGTATTGTTTTACACCATAACATTAGATGAATAGAACATGTAAATGATACCAAAAAGTTTAGCACAAGCACAAGCTACCAGTCAAAGCACAGATGACAGGTGACCATATAATGCATGTGAGAAGCAAGCAAAAATTATTTTTTGCTTATTGATTTTACAAAAGATAAATAAATGCTATTACATTTTAAAAACTTATAGATTTTACAGATATGAATTCAGATGCTGCCAATAACCTAAAGTACTTTATTTTTTAAAACCTAAAGTATTTAATTTTGGGCATAAGCGTATAGGCAAGTAAAACATTGGAAAATGAAGAAATCTAGTAAAGATTGGAATGATAAACATTGTCTCAGTTCAAGGCAAGCCTTTTCCAGCAGGAGCACTCTTACATTGGCCCAAGCATCCTACTGCTAAAATTGTGAGAGGCATGGCAGATTCAAGGGCAGTGCTAAGTATTAATACATCCATGAAATAATTTTTCAAATTATTGCTCGCCCCGAAAAGCTCTTCTATAGCCTCGACAACATAGAATATGTCAGAGATAACCTTCTTGCATGGACCATTTCAGGAAGAAAGCAAAATCTTATTTAGGTTTCCAACATTTGAACCAATATAGGAATACGCTCATAAAAACATCATACAATGGGAATTACAGAATAAAAAATAACGTAGAATATGTAGGAGATAACCTTCTTGCATGGACCATTTCACGAAGAAAGGAAAATCTTATTTAGGTTTCCAACGTTTGAACCAATATAGGAATACGCTTGTAAAAACATGAAACAACAGGAATTACATAATAAAAAACAAAAGAAGCTTAACAAAATACTTGCAACTGATGTACGGGACACGCAAAACGCATTTTATAGCAAGAAATGACTAGTAGCAGATCCACACGTGTGACGAGAATATAATAGCAAAAAATGAGAGAATGTCAAGGCAAACTTTTGATGTCAGTGCTCAACGCTTCACGACAATCTTTAAAATAAATGCACGCTGATTTGCCAAGAAGCACATCAACACCGCTTTAGATATGGAAAACATAAATACAAACAGAAATGTCAAAGACAACATTAGCAGGAGAATATGAAGCATCTCTTAATGTCATAAATAACCAAAGACAATGAAACTCCAATAACAATAACTTTAACCAATTAGATATTATCCTTGAGGAAACAGGGAACGACCGAATATCATCTGCCAACGTTCAAGCAGTGACTATCAGTCAAGGAGTGACGAAAATAGAATCCAATGGCAGTAAATAAGTTCATAGGTTCTCAAGTACTAGATAAATAAAATTCTTGACAATCAATCAGATGAAAGGTAGAGATACACATTCTCACGTGTTCAATCACAACCCTAAATCTATCAGCAACTTCTGCACAGGACAAAGTAATTCAACCATCAACCAACAACCAACAGGTTATTCAACATATAGCAGAAACTAATTTCTTATATAAGCAACCGAATAGAAACCCTATCAACAAATTCCAAAATTTCAAACTTTTCAACCAAGAAACAAGAACCTAGAAAAGGAGCCGCAAATGTAGTTTCTTAATTTGTCTTCACCTGGATTATTTCAGCGAAGCTCTTCTGCCGCCTCACTAATCCCGGTCCTGGCAAACCAATAAGTCCGTCACCACCCCATTCCTTCTGAGGGTCCATGACATTCTCTTCTTTCATCCCAACAAACTCCGGCTGCATTGAAAACAGTGACCTATTAATACTTCCTCCATCACCGCCGCTGTTTCCAACCACTTTCCTCCTATCGCCAATGGTAGCTGAACTGCCTCCCCCTCCACCCCCACTTCCACCTTCAACACCGCCCTGCAACCTCTGCGCAAACCGCCAGTCCTCTTTAGACAAAAGAGGAGGCGGAAGCCGAGGGTTCAAGTTGACATTCGAGTAGTAATAGTTAATGTACGCCAGATCAGACCTAATCTCCTCCTCAGACAAACCTCCACGACCGCCAGAAGCGCCTCCGCCAAACAAGCCGCTCAGCGATCCTTCAACAGTGGGAGGAGCCGAGCCGCTCCTGAAAATGCTGAGCTCCCTCTCGATATCACTAGCCTCTTGCTGCCTCCGGTGCTGCTCTCTCAGCAACATCTCCAGCTCTTCACTGTAGTCGTCGCTTCCTCGCATCATCGATGATCGCATTCCGATTTCCGACATCATCTTCGAATAGCTATCGGTAATCATCCCCACCTATACATACATATAAATATACGTCTATCTATATGTATATATCTACACCTCTATCTATACACACTTTTATTCCCAAAAACTAATCCTAAAACACCGCAAATTAACAACTTGAAGCTTAAATTAGAATTAAATTAACTTAAAGTTGACCCAAAAACAGTTTTTCCTTTTTGCCTTCAGCAAGTTAATGTTTTTTGGATAAACTTAAAAAAAAAAAAAAAAAATTTCTGAGCTGAATTAGTAATTACAGAGGTTTGCCATTGAAAAGGTACTCGAAATTCGCTCAGATATAGAGAGATCGGCCATCGTGGAGGGCCGGAGAGTGAAGCATTCTACAGAGAAACTAGTGAGGGGAAAGGGTTTAGTTTCAGAGAGAGAACGCAGAGCGGAGAGTGGAAAGAAGAAAGAACAGTAAACAGCGCAAGTCAGGGGACGGGGACGTAGGGATTATAAAGAGTACGAGTAAGGGATTGTCAACCGTTGGATCGATGATTGAACGGTTGAGATTGAGAGATGGAGAAGGAACGCTTCCTACAATTGGGCCCTGGGAGTGGGGGTGTAGGAGTGGCTAATGCGATACCGGGTTAGGGTTTTTATTTCAGAGGATCTTTAGGTGGATTGTGGATCGCCTGAAATTAGATATTTTGCCATATTTTATGCTACTAGCGTTAGGCTGCTCTTTGGGCGTTTTGGAATTTTTACACAAGGGCTTCAATTATGGTAGTATTCATATCCTGGCACGCAAATGTTCACCTTCTGCTTCCACAAGGGTTTTTTCTTTTGGTAATAAACAATGATATAGAACTAAGGATGTATTTGATAAAATTAAAATTTGAAAATTAAAATCTAAAATCTAAAATTTGAGTCCATTAAATTATTGAATTATTAAATATTAAATCTAATACATTTGAGAACATATCACATTCAGTAATAAATGAATAACTTATCACTTAATTTTAGAAACAAATTTTGCCTAGGAATTTAAATTCAGTGCCACTTAATTAAATTAAATGTTCAATTTTTTGTTATCAAACAGTCTGAATATGTTAAGATCCGAATCTATTAAAATTAAGTACTGAATTGGATTATCAAACAGGACCTATAGCTGAAATAAATCTAGTTTGGGGTTTTGGAAACAAAATTTTTGCAAACGATCATTTTAAGTTGTTTTAATTAGTAGATATCTTGAAGATTAAACATTTTGAAGCTCTTGGATCGAGGAATCGTCAACATATATGTTAGACATTTCATCCAACACACTTTTTTTACTTTTTAAACATTGACTATTGGATTACCGCACATAAAATAATAAAATAATTTTGGATCCGTTTGGCAAATAAGTTTTTTTTGTGTTTATTTAAAATTTTATTATAACTTACTATAAAAATTGTAGAACAAATTTTTGAAGTGTGTAAATTTTTTGATACTTTGAAGTATATAGTTTAAAATTTTTGAGAAATTTTTTAAGGTTACTGTAGTTAAAGTTGTTAAAAACTGGTAACAGATAAATTTGGTCAAAAACTTACTTGCCAGACAAGAGTAAGTCGAGATGATGATGAAGTTTAACTCGTCTTTTTTTAAAATTAAAACTAGTAAGAATGTAACAAATTCAGATAGATTAGAAGTAATGTCAATCTTTTAGTGAAAAAATTATATTGGACCACACATAAATACAAGGATTTATTTCCTATTTTAATTGACATAAAAGAGTTTTACCAGTTGTTCTTAATGATTACAGCTGGGAATGACGCATGACATGTAAGTTGATAAAATTGGAAGGGTAGTGAAAAGGGAGGAGAAAAGGTGCGGGTGACATTCAAATGCAACTATGCATTTCAATTTTTAATTGCATGCCAAGGTTGTGTTTGGGTTCAAATATTCTAGAGTTTTTTTGTTTAATTGTATTGTAGCAATTTAGTATATGTAAGTTAAAAAGGTAATTAAAAAATATGTTAATAAAAAATGTAGAGATTTTTTTTGATGATAAATCCCTTTTCAAACAAGGTTCACCAAGATTGTGGTGTGAAAATTATATGCTGTACGTGGGTTAAAATGTTAACTATATTTAAAATGTTGGCCAAAAAACTTGAGTGCAACCACTATTTTGATCTTATACAGTTATACGTTGGTGGCATTAACAGGATTTGAAACTAAACATCCTCATTCCTGCCGTCTTAACTTTAACTGAAAAAATTAAGACCACCTCATACAAACATCGATTACACTAGAACTCAATACCAGCATACCAAAACATTAGAGATACTTCTCTGTGTTATATTGACGGACTTAGTCACGGTGTGCTTTACATGTTTCTTTCGCATACTGTAATGCAATTTATCGAGAGTTCAGATATATTTTTCTTGGTTGACTTGGTGTGATTTTTTTTTCCTACCATACTTGAATTACAAGACTCGAGCTTGAGTCAAGCGAGGACTTTATCTTTGATAACCTAATAAGACTCGTACTCTTGAATGGGATAACTATCGAAAATAAATAAAGAACTCTGCACACTTTCATGGTTTATCAGAAAAAGCCTTATAAATGCCAATAAATTGAACCAGGAAGAGGTCAATACACAACATAAAAAAGTACACTCATCCTATTCTATATTTTCATTCTTTAAGTGATTTAAGCATCGGAATCACAACGAGAAGATAGTCTCGTTGTTCAGTTCATTGCAAGTCAGCTCGATTAGCCGTAATAGGCATTCTGCTCGAATCGTGCTCTTTGGCAGACTCTTCAAAAACAAGTCGTGTTTTTGAGACATCAAATAGCAAGTGAACGGATAGATTGAATTTTGAAATTAAGGCACACCGCACGTCTGATAAAATGTTTACTCGACTCATACGGTGCAGACATAAGCACACACACATATAGATCTCTAACATCATTAACGAAAGCATTCTGCAGAAAGCCAAAATTTATTCTATTTGGTTATCAACATTTGCAAAAAAAAAAAATAATAATAAATAAATAAATTTTGTTTCACTTACACTATAAACATAATTTTCAATCACATTTTTATTTCATATACATTACATCATAACAAATGTTATATTATTATTATTTCCGATAAATTTTTTAAAAATAATCTTATATTCAAACTTATATTCTGTCTCAAAAGTGTAAATACATAACCTTATGTAGCTCTCACTTCCATCTCAGTTCAAAACCATCTCAAGGAACTATAAACAGTACACCGGCCAAACCCCCACACTGTCCATGCAAATTTGGTTTTTTCAAGCACAAATTCGCGCTTGAGAAATGTACTGAATAACTGGAAGAGGAGGTTGTAAGTTGTAACGGCCCGCCTCTGCTTGAGTGTTGATATCTGAAGGAGGCACCGCTTTCAGCAATGGTAGAGATAAGTCTGTTTTCGTGAAGGCGACGTCATTAGCTACAGTTAGTAATGGTATGACAAAATATCCAAAACCCCACGCGCTTCGGTTGCTGCGATTTTGCATGTGACCCAATCACGCACGATGGTGGGCAGGTGGTGTGTCATTATTATTAAAGTGTTTGTGAGGAGTCACGCGTGGTCCCCGAGTCTTGAAAGAGAAGACACTGCCGTTTCTGTACTTCTCAGTTCTCGAGACCCTTTGACAATGTAGGTCTTAACCTCAAATCGCAGTCGTTGCGCGTGGAACAAGTAAGCGACCAATTGACCGAAGATGATGGCGACGACGGGAACATACATGTGAGAATAGTAAGAGGGATGAAAACTGATCTTTAAAGTTTAAATGAAATCCTCAACTAACTACGAAAGTGTTACGATTAAGTAAATTTAAAATTTTCAATTTTTTCATTTACTACTTTTGGCACGAAAAGTGTGACAATTGATTAATCATGTGAGCTGATACAATAGGGATATGAATGGCCTAAGATGTCTAAATCTAATCGCTAAACTTGAAACTCCAAAATTTAGAAATTTTAGATTTAAATTCCCCTTCTCATTTCGTCTCTTAAATCTTATCCATCCACTGCTAAAAAAAAAATTAAAAAGTCGGATTATGAATGAAATGAATCCTCATGTCTGGTATATTTCTATACAAATATGGACTAGGAATTGGCACGTTAAGTAACGGGAAAATTACACCAATCGTCTTTTACATATCACTAATATAAAATTTTAGTATTTTAAAATCAAAATGAGCAAATTTAGTCCCTAATAAATAAAAAGGACTCGCTTTTGATCCTTAATCAACTTTCCAATGAAATGTTGGCCAAAATTTGGTCCATTGTTTGCTGGTTATTGGGTTCATATTTCTCAGGGGTCTCTTGATCTTTAGGTTCCTAGAAATCATTGGATGTAATTTGGTTCTAACTTTATTTGAGTCATATGGAGAAAATAGAGTAGGAAATTTAGAATTTTAGATTCGCTATCTCCTGTTTAATTTGCCACATGCCGTTGAACAGGTCTGTGACAACTGACAAGGAGACCTACCTGCTCCCGTTACATCTAAAAATTTAACAATAATGCAATTTTATCTGGGTTTTGGCTTAGAATCTCTGTTAATCCTGCTGACTACTGTACTTTTACCTTGACAAGTCAAAACAAGAAAATGCAGAACTTCCAATACTTCTAGGATCAAGGAGAAACTTCCCGCTCCCGCTAACAAGAAAATGTAGAGTAATTGAGAATCGTAAAGCATGCATCCTAATTACGTAATTTTCTGTAATTCTTCTTTCTTCTTCTTCTTCTTTTTCGCGGACTTGCCGATGAATGAGCCGAAAGTAAGAGATTCAGCCGGCCCACAAAGGGCAGTAATGGACACATGGACCAGAATAGTAGAATAAAGAAGTGCGGTTGATGCGAAGACAGACGTTAGTCGCTTGAAATATTCTTTAAATGATAATGATGTGAGTAATACTTTTTAGTTTTAGGATTTGATGAAGAATATATATCCCAACTCCCAAGCGTTGTTTCATGCAACATAGTTAGGGGTGGTAATTTCCGACACGATACGATACGAATTTAACACGAAATTAATGGGTTTGAGTTGAGGTTTCGCGGGTTCGGGTCAGAATCAGGTCGAATTCGATGAATCCGAAAAGCAAACAGGTCGAATTCGGGTCACCTACGTAAAATAATTTAAAATTTTAAAAATAATTAAAAAATAATGATCCGAAACCCGTTTACGAATTAAAAATAATTTAATAAACATAAAAATTATTTTATCTAACTAAACTAAGTTTTTTTTTTCTCAAAGGCATTAATCACTTAATCCTAAATGAATTTGTTTAACATGTGTTATATTTGGACAAATAATGTATTATATTATTTTTTACTTTTATACTATTTTAATTTATTTTATATTTGGTTTGGAATAAAACACGTTTACGGTGTTTTAATTTATTTTAAATTTGGTTTGCGATTATTTATTTAAATTTTTATTACTTGATTATGTAATTAGTCTTGTGCGAAATTGGTTTTATTAGAAATTATAGTGGTAAATTAATAAATTAAAATTAAGTTTCGAGTCATTTCTGGTCGACTCCCAACCCGTTAACTTGAAATTTTTGGGTTCGGGTCATGTGTCATGACCCGTTTCGGATTGACGGGTCAAGTTCGTGTCATCAGGTTTTCTGTTATACCTAGATTCCAACCCGATTTGGACCCTAAACATAGTGACCTTTTGTGTGTGTGTGTGTTGGGGGGGGGGGGGGGGGGGGGAAATGAAACTTTTATAATTATCCTGAAGGGAAAAAAAATCTGAAAAAGGAGAAATGTTGATGGGGAATCCAACCCCAAATCTCTAGCCCCTAAAGAGCCGTATAGTGCATATACTAGTCGAGAATTTGCAAAATATGAAAGAAAAGATCATCTCCAAATCCCCCTTTAAACTTGTTTTCTTCCCTCTCTCATTCAAGAATTAAAAGATTTTCTCAGACAATTACAGGTTCTATTTATATGCTAAAACCTATCGGGACTGGTTAGAAATTTCTGAAAATTGTTATATGCATGATTTAAATTTCAATATTTTGCTATCTAATACTAGAAAAAAAAATTTTTGTTCTTCTTTGGTTTTACACAATTAATTAATGGGAGGATCCACTTTTTATTATTATCCTTTTTTTTGGGGTTACATTCCCCCCTCCCTCCTTAGAGATTCTCTTTTGGACAACAATAGAAAAATAAAAACATAATTTTAGGGTTGTTACACAGGAGCCCCCACTGGTGGTACAATACTGCAACTTTCTGAGTCGCATATTGTTTATCTAGACCACGATAAACTGCTACCTCCAAGACTAGATCCATTTGATAGTCAATCAATTGCTGTCCAAAATCAGTGCGACCTATAAAACTTTCTCCGCCCAGAATTGATAACCCTACTTCTCATGATGCGTGGGAGGGGCACTTCAAATTCATAAGCTAAAACCTTGTCCTTGATGAGATTTACTTTTTGCATTGTTGTTTATCAGTAGATTAAATCCACAAGTGTCCCTTTCCACCATTCCATAATTTCAGTGCTCATGCCACCACCTGGGTCTTGTTTGAATCGCTATTTTTTTAGAGTTTTGATAAAAAAAATATTGTAATAATTTAATATATATCAAATAAAAACAAATGATTGAAAAATTTGTTCGCCAAAAATGCAAAAGTTTTTCTTAAACAACTTAAAAATTTTCTTCTCTAGAAAAAAGTTTAAAGTGGGTAAAGATTCCCTAAAGCCTGCTTATAAATGGGCCTTGAGGATTCTAGAACCCAATCTTTAGATGAGATGATTGGTCCTTTAGCCTTTTAAGACCAAATTTTTCTTGTTCCGGTTTTGGTACGACCACCATTAAATTGGAATTCTACAACTTCATTGACAACTCATGTGTTCTTTACCCTAATTTTGTATGATGGGACACCTTTAAATGGATTTACCGGTTGGAAATATGGTACAATTGTTGTACATTTTATATGATTTGATGTATATTTATATTTCTTTGTCACATACCTAAATTTTGTTCTTGTAAGCCAACACAATAAATTAATACAACTACAATTCCCCTTTTGACCTTTCGAAGGTTCGACTTTCTTGTTCTTTCTTGCCCATTCTTCAGGTTCTTAACTTCTCGTTCTTCTTTGTAGAACATGACTTCGTTGTTATTATCGTTCTGTATGAATCTTTTCTTTATTATTATTATTATTATTATTATTGTTTTAAAGGTATAAATACTTGTTGCGAGTTTTAGCAACAAAATTCTCTCAACTCATTTTTTAATATCACGTACATTATATCGCTGCAAAAACTTTAAAAACTTGCAATCCAAATAGAGTGGACCGAGTGAATGAAGTTAAATAAATTGAACAAGAAACTATGCATATTCAATTACTAGAATCTGCATCACCAAAAGAAGAAGTGACGATTTCATCACCTCCTTTGCTGTATAAACATTGTGACATTCCATATCTACATAGTTCAGTGAAAGTGTCGTGACAGATAAATTCTTCATTCGGCAAGTTGTGTATACTTGATTCTTTTTTCCAATTGTAAAGACCAAATTTAATTACAAATTCTTTATGCACAACACACACACACACACACACTTAAGGTCCCTATAGCCAGTTGAAATTGATAAAGAGAGTGAAAAGGCTCCACATTTGATTGATCATTCAGGTCATTGCCGTTGAATAAATTAATTCTATGGCTTGAGGCATAAGACTTGCTCCTTGTGCATTGGGTGATCAGAAAGCAAGCCTCACAATCAAAGAAGTCAAGAAACAAAGAATAGACATTTGTTGTTAGTATATTCATAGAAACAGAATTGTTCAACTTTCTAAGTTCTAACCTACTTTGAAAATTTCTTACAAGTTTTCCAAAACTCCGGTTGCATTTGGAACTGTACAGGACATGCATAACCAAATATTTTGTGGATGATCAAGTAATGTAGACTCTAGCTTTCCTCCAAATTTGTAAACAATCAGTCCTTACTAAAAGCAAGTTATCGACTAGAGACATGCAGTCCTGTATAATCAGCACAAACCTCAATCTTGAAATGTATATGGTTCCTTCAATTCTATCTCAAACTTAGAAAAGCTGAACTTGATATTCTCCTTCTCCAAAAAATAAAAAAAAAATAAATAATATATATAAACATGAAAATAAAAACAAAAATAGAACTCCTCCTTCTCCAGTTGAAAACTTCTTGAATTTTCTCTAATGTTGGTTGTAATTATTTGACAATCGATCCAAATTACTTGCAATACTATGAAGATTCGCGCTGGAGCTAGTATATTACTGTATTTGTTAAAGCCTGGTGGCCTACGACTGTTTAGAGATTGCTTGTGAAGAACGTGTGTGGAATACTGTGAAAGTCGTTGGTAGATGGGAAAATATTACTTAGAATGAGCCATCACCTTAAGTAAGAGTTAGACACGATCAAACTTGTAAACCCAGGCCCCCAAGCTGCATGTTCTGCTATCCAACAGCCACTGGTGTACTTGCAACTTTGCCGATGAATTATGACAGCAATACGTGAACTTCGGGGCGATTTGCTGCGTGATCCAACTTGCAAACTTCTTTTGGCAGATTTTCATCGAAACATCACCCAAAGAAAAAGAAAATAGATATATTCCTTTGCCAGTCTGTTCAACAATTTATGGCTGGTTCTTAGATTAAGAGTTGTAGGCTTGGAATTTTTTTTTTTTTTTTTGGTGTGTGGTTTGCCTGAGATGAATGATACATTCGTCATTTTATAACACTTAACTGTTTATTACATATTCAAGCATCCCTTTGAAGCAGGAAATAAAACTTAAGGCAATTGCAAGATTTCCGTCACAACCATTGTGACCTACAAGGTTTTGTAACACTGAAACTTCGAAGAGAATTAACAACTTTTCAAGATCTTTCGGTTTAATTGGATGAGCTTGGTAGTAAGTTACTAATCGCTGGTGCTCCTGGCAAATTAGAGCAATTGCTGGTTAGGAAAGTCAAACACAGAAGGTATTAACTCATTTAGCTAAGAGGATATATATGACTAATGACTGCCACTAAACAATCATAATTTACAATGTACAAATTCGGTTAATGAATCATTTGGCCGACTCAAATAACACAGGCGAGGGATGGTTATCTCGCAGAAACGAAGAACTTGTTCTCCTGAATAACTTCAATGAAGTGGATGGACTCCAAGTCTCCAACAGAGTTTACATGTTATCCACACAAATATGTAAGAAATTTGGATCGATCAGTTAGATAATCTTCGTTTGTGTTACGGGGAAAATATCCAGATCCGGCCTCCTTGATATGAACACGGTATGGTTGACCATTAATATGTATCGTCCTAACATCAAAATCCAGAAGGTTCACAAGATTCAAAAACTGCATTCATGAGATCAGCCAAATTGGAACAGGCCATGAGAAGAAGCTGACACATTTTAAAGGAAGACACAATTGGCGGTTTGATAGAATATTTCGAGACATATAGCAAAAGCAAGGTCTAGAGAAGGTGACAACAAAGGTGGAAAGATTGACAAAAAAAAATTCTCAGCATATGATCCCTAATGACGACGTGAAGGTGACAAGAATCACTTCCCTTTTTTTCTTTGAATCGAGAATCACTTCTTTTGGAAACACTTTTCCTATCAGAAGTTTAATGACACATTGTCTTTAGGCCGTATATAGGGCCAAAATTATCTTAGTAAGTAACCTAAATATGAAACGGTAGACAAATATTCAGGTGTCTCCACGTGGACCCACAATTTGAGTCTTGTAGGTATTTTTGCATTTGAAAGTTGTTGGGTTAAGTTATCAATATTTGCATGTTAACGTGGCGTATAATCTTACGTTCCATGTAGCTGTATCAACCCAAGAAAACCTGCAAGGGAAGCAGAGGTTTGAATATAAATATGTACCATGCACAAAGAGGTAGTTGCAAACTGATAAACGGCCTCATTCTTTCATTAGACAACAGTCAATCTACCTTCATCTTACCCCCTTTCTAATCCTTATAAGCCTTGTGATTGTTGCAGAAATATCTGATTCCAAGTTTCTTCACAAAAATCATTAGCGAAAAAAATAACAAAAACCAACCTGACGAATGGAGTCTGCTCTTTCCGAGCTCGAAGGGACCCTTGTAAAGGATCCTGATCCATTTTCCTACTTCATGTTAGTAGCTTTCGAGGCATCAAGCATAATTCGATTTGCTTTCTTGCTAATTTTATGGCCAGTTATCCGTTTGCTGGAGATTTGGGGACAAAGAGATGCGGGCCTAAAGTTGATGATTTTTGTTGCCACGGCTGGGGTGCCTATATCCGAGATCGAAGCCGTGGCAAGGGCAGTGTTGCCCAAGTTTTATTTTGATGACATTGATATGGATGCTTGGAAGGTCTTCAGCTCCTATGACAAGAGAATTGTGGTGACTAAAACCCCAAGGATTATGGTGGAGAGGTTTGTGAAAGAGCATTTGCGAGCTGATGATGTTATTGGGAGTGAACTTTCGGTCAATCGGTTTGGATGGGCTACTGGTTTCATCAAAGACGGTTTTGATTCAATCTCCGACCGCGTTTCTGAATTATTCGAAGATGAACAACAACCTAGTTTGGGCCTAGGAAGGACAGAATATTCTGGCTCTGAATTCTTACACTCGTGCAAGGTTGGTGAATACAAAATTTCTAAACTTAGTTTCTTCATCACCTATCAGAACTATTTATTATAGTCAGACCATATCTGAGTTGAACTGGAAGAAAAAAGGGGTGGGGGACGTTACTTGCATAATAGTTAAATAACTTTACTTTTTGCTCACGTATGTGCTAAAATTTACTGGACAATGGCTTGTAAACAGGAACAATCTCATCCGCGAATCACCAGCAACGAGAAACATGACCGCCAGTTCATCCGCCCACTGCCAGTGATCTTCCACGATGGCCGGCTAGTGAAGCGGCCAACACCATCAACTGCCCTCCTAATTCTCTTATGGATTCCTCTGGGAATCATTCTCGCTGCAATTCGCATTGTCGTTGGCCTCATGCTTCCCATGAAATCGATTCAACGTATGGCTCCTGTATTCGGTGGCAAAGTGATGGTGAAAGGAAAACCACCTCCGCCGCCATCTGGCTCCACCTCTGGAGTGCTATTTGTCTGCACGCACCGAACCTTAATGGACCCCGTCGTCCTCTCCGCCGTCCTCCATCGTAGAATTCCAGCAGTAACATACTCCATTTCTCGCTTTACCGAGATCTTATCCCCTATTCCAACTGTGCGCTTGACGAGAACCCGAGACATAGATGCTGAAAAGATTAAACAACAACTGGAAAAGGGAGATTTGGTCGTCTGCCCTGAAGGAACAACGTGTAGAGAACCCTTTCTATTGAGGTTCAGCAAGCTTTTCGCAGAACTAACCGACCGAATAGTTCCAGTGGCCATGAACTATAGGGTTGGGTTTTTCCATGCAACCACTGCTAGGGGTTGGAAAGCTTTGGACCCCATATTTTTCTTCATGAATCCCAGACCAATTTATGAGGTAACATTTTTAAATCAGCTCCCTGTGGAAGCAACTTGCTCTTCAGGTAAGAGCCCACATGATGTTGCTAATTATGTTCAGAGGATCTTGGCTGCCACACTTGGTTTCGAGTGTACGAATTTCACCCGCAGGGATAAATACAGGGTTCTTGCTGGCAACGATGGGATAGTTTCACAAACATCCACTGCCGAAAGCCTCAAGAAATTGATGAGCGGATTCAAGCAGGTTGTGGGTACTTTTAAGCCTTTCATTAACTGAAAACTGGGCTCGCTCGTTATTGTAAATTTTTGTTTACATACTATATTCTTACCCTCAATTTATCCTGTTTTGTACAAAAAGCGAGGTCTGTATTCTTTATCTTTTTTGTTTGAGCAATTTCTCTTTTGTACTGGATTTTTTTCGCTGAAGTGTTGAATAATGTACTAGAATGACTGATGTTACTGGTAATGCTAATTATTCAGTTGGGATATAAATATATTTTTATTTATTTATTTTTATCTTTTTGTCGCAGTTCTGTTAAATATATATGGTGGAGTTTACCTTTACAGCCCCAGCTGAGCTTTTAACGAATTTTTAGAATCTTTAACCTTCTTATTAGAGGTAAACAATTCTCACTGAGATCATAAGATCCCACCCCTCCACTGTTTGGAAAAAAAAAAAAAAAGAGTTCATAAGAATTTTTAATTAACCACCATAATTACGGAGATTATGTCTTGGACCCCTATTATACCACACGAGATACTCAGTGTCACTTTTTTTAGTGTCACTTCAGTGTCATTTTTATATTTGTGTCAAGTGTCATGTTTATTTAATTTGTCATGTGCTATTTATTTAATTTCTTCTACCATCACGTGATAAGTAGAATTGGCACTGGATTTGGCACCGAATAGTGGCATAGAGGATCCCAACTGCTATTATACAAGGTAAAACTTTGTCTTGGTGCCTACTACAGAATTGCGAAAACCTGATGTATATAAAGGAAGTTAAGAGCTCTTAACATTGCTAAAAATAAAATAAAATAAAGAAGATTCAAAGTTTATGGAAAACTAGTGTTTGCTCTTGATTGTTTACTTGTTTAAGAAATATGACAAATATTAACGCTCCTGGCTATCAGAAGCACTGAGCAACTACCGGCCCTTGTATCCCCTTTTTTTTTTTTTAATATGCGATGATGTGAAGCAATTACTTTAGGTTTCTGCAGCAAAGTATTGTTTTTTTTTTTTTTTTGAACTTCAGCACCGAAGTTTTCAAGCATTATTATTATTATTATCTTTTCCTGTAGCTATTGTACTTTATTAAATTGATCTGCAACTCAACTTCCCTGCAGTATCTATTCGTCAAAGATCATGGACGCAAGAGAAGCGAAAAATACAAAAGCATTGGCTGCCTGATTGTGCTTCGAAGCCCTTTAATACCTGTCTTCAGATTCAAAAGTGTCAATGAACGAACATGAGATCGCAACCTCTCAAGCACTTCCTTTCAGGAAGCTCACATCTACTTCCAGATCGAAGGCATCAGAGGTGCCAGAGCTCCTGTTAGGCTTCTTTCACTTCAGGAGATATCCGTACGTCTTGATGAGAGTCCCTTGCAATAATGAAAACTGCATGCATGCATGCAGGCCCCCTAGGATTTTAGGAGTTCTTCTACAATCAAATCTTGATTTCTTGGTGTAAATAAATATAAAGATTTACATTCCTATTTTTCTAAATATAAATATGATATATAAATGTCGTTACTAGCTAGTAGCATACAGCTGCTACATGGTAGAAGCAGCCACCTATTAAAGGTAAAATTTTCACGCCATTATACAATAATTATAAGTCCAATTATTGCCACCTCTATAAAATATCGGTGCAAGAATGGTAACATGGTGAATTTCTCACATAAAACTCCCCTCCCTCCACCAGTCACTTGTTCTCTCTACAAGGTTATTCCATTAAAAGTGACATCGGGCTTGATCCCATCCCCTCCTTTGTTTTTTTTTTTTCCTCTTTATGTAGGATGTGCATGAAATGGCTGCTTCATAAAATAAGTATCCTGCAGCATGTCTTGGTGTCTTTTTCCCTTTTTTCATTTTTCAGTGAACTTGATGATAATGATCGGGGTGATCGCGCCAAAGTTAAACCAAAAAAAGTACGTTTTAAGAAGAAAATTTTGTGCCGGATCGTGATTTGTGAGCCTTTTCCGTTGCTAGAAATATACTAAGATACTTGTGAAATTGAGGCCGTAATTCGTTTGACTAAATATCTGCTATGTATGATGCGATGCGGGTGGAATCCTTCGGACAACGCACAATCCACAACATGATAGCCTGACACGTACTTCAGGATGTCTTTGCGTGGCGTACCATTCTTCGAATCCATGTGGTGATGTTACAATGGGCCTCAGTCAAGTGAGACCCCGTAAGTCCCGTTGGCGCCTTTCTTATAGTCGGTTAAAAAAAAAATAGTGAAATATGATGGTTACCTTTGCAGTTTCCATATCAAGATTTCTTTCAACCATTGCTAAAGGCCTCTCAAAAGCTTTCTTAGTTAGCAGGGGAGAAGAGAAGACAGAAAACGGAAGTACGACAGCAAAACAGTTTAAGCACCAGAATGAATTATTAACCAGCAGTTCACGTTGCTAACTATCTTGATAGTATAACATATTGTACAAAATCCGCGCCTGCTAGATTCTAGGGACCAATATACCTCCGTCTGTAGTGGGATTATGCAGTCACCCAAATGGATTTCTTTACGTACAAGACAAAAGTGAAAATTTTTTTAAAAAAAATCAATAAATTGTTAATTAGATTAGAATCCTTCATCACTTAGCATTTGTGTATATGCACATATGGCCTCAAAAAATAATATTGCTTGTGTTTGGATAGAAAGTTATTTTGAAAAAAATAATATCATAATATTTTATATAATATGATATACGTAAGATGAAAGAGTAATTAAGAAAAATAAAGAGTGGATTGAATATGACAAAAAAATTATTTACTCAAATTATAACAAAAAATTATTTACGATTCCGTTTGGATTAACAGTTTTTATGGGTGTTTTTGAAATATTTTACTGTATCGATGTAGGTGAAAAATTTTTACTATAGATGTTTTTAATGGTGTTTTTGAAATATTTTTAAAATTTAAAATTTTAATGAAAAGTTTTTATAATTTTATAAAATCTTACAACCACACACTACTACTCCAACCTTCCCCCCGTCCTCCCTCCTCCTCACCCTCTTCCGCCACCTCCCTCCCCCTCCTCCCCTCTCTGGTCGTGACTAGAAAATGATTGCCACTTGCAATCTGAGAAGGGGAGAGGGGGAGGGGGCAGCGGGAGAGACGTGAGGAGGAAAGATGAGGGAAAGGGATGGGAGAAAAAGGAAGAAGGGAGAAGAAGAAAAAGAGGAGAAAGGGGAAGGGAAGGAGGGAGGAGAGAAGAGAAGGGGCGGCAGGTGATGGTGTGATTTTTTTTATGGTTGATAGTGGTGGAGGTATATATTTTTTTGTATATTTGAAATTGTTTTTGATATATTGTATAAATGTACTATTTTAAAATTATTTTTATTTATATATTACCGTAACATTGTATATGAAAATTTTATTTTTCAAAAATTGAGCAGTCCAAACGAATACATTTGGGTTTGTTTTAGAAGTAACGTAAACAATCATGAAGATGACTTCCGGTCAAACCGTTGAGTCAATGTTAAAAGATATATTTTAGGTGATCTAATGGAGAGAAAATGAGGTTATACTTGTAAGCAACGGCACTGCGTGTATAGCCCACGCTCTGCATATTCTTTATGCGAAACTTTTTGGGGGGATTATTTTTCTCCTAGAGTTTTCTTTCACAAGTCACAAATGAAGAACGTCTCGAGTCATCAACATACAAGAATTAGCTCATGACGTAGAATCCAAATTTTAGAATTCTAATACTGTAATAATTAGTGCGTGCAGAGTTACAGAATTAATACTTTTTGACAACTTTTAAGGTTATAGAATCCAAATTTTAGGGTTTTGATAATACTTTTTCGATAAATTTGTGCTCTAATCTTTTGACTGCAAAAATGCTTCGGACTAACTTCGTAGTCTGGCTCTCGATACCAATTGTCAGAATTCTAAATTTATAGATTAGATGGATGAGTTGATTTAAAATATGTCAACAAATCCAGTACTGTTCCAAATCGAATTTGTTCTCATTTGATTTTATAGTGTTGCTTCGCTCTTCTTAGTGCTTTCCGGTCAGCATCATAAACTATATGAAGTTTTATATAAAAAAGAGAATTAGAAAAAAAAAAAATCAAGGTATCAGAATAATCACGCGGTTTGGTTGCCTATCTTGGTTTCTCCTTTTTGGGTTAAATCGATAACTTAATTATTTCATTCTCTGTTCCTTTTCTTTTTTTTTCCCCCTTTTAATGAACATAAAGACAAGGTTGACCCTAACCTATGTGCTCCTCCTCGTTAACAACCGGATGTTTACTACTTATATTAGGAGAATGTTCACTGTCACAATCTTTCCTTGTCCATATATCTAATTAACACCGTGCCAAATGGAGAGCATATTATTTGAAATAATTATTATATCATTTTTTATGATGTGATGTGATATATGTGAGATAAAAAGGTGATTGAAAAATATGTTTATGATGCAAACGAAATATTATTTTGAAAAATTTTGCTGTCCAAACAAACCTGTTAACATAAATCCTTAGTTATATGCGATTTCTTTCTCTCTTTTTTTTTTTCACTTTTCGCTGGATGCTAGATGCATTAACAAACGTATTGAACAAGTTCAGAAATCAATTTTACAGCATATGTGATTAATTGTCCAAAATTCATAGCATTCACTGTAACTAACTAATCACAAACTTTTTATTTGAAAAACAAAATCGAAACTGCTTTTTCTGATATATGCTTTCTTTGTGATTTGTCAATCTCGGATAACTTGAATCCATCTGTTAATTTGACGTTTAATAGTTGTATTGAATTGAAGGAGCGAGAATTAATATCTTAGGAGTATAAATCAATGAAATGCCGGAATATGCTATAGGACTGAAAAGTCACCATCAAAGCTGTGAGTCACGAGTCACGAGTCACCACCACCAACTAAGCATGACGGGCCCATGGATCCAATTCCATCCCCAAGGACGCATAACAATGAGGCTTGCGATCCAATCCATGTAGCGACAATTGGCGTTGGACAAGGACGACGACGACTGACTAAAGCCACCCATAGCCACGTTTCGAATTATGGGCTTCGCTCTATTTTGCTTTTTCTTTTTTTTTTTTTCTAGTATTAATGCACTCCTCCTGGTAAAACAAAAAGGAAAAACATTAAAACTGGCCCCTTTTTTGGCTGTGTGCTCGCGTGTGCGTTTGTACACCTAGACAATTTGTCCAGTGAAATGGGTGTGTTTGGATAGATAATTATCTTAAATATTATATTACTTACATTATAAATATATTTATTAATTAACTTTTGTGTTTTTAATTATTTTTTGTGGTCATATACATCATATTAAAGAAAGTGTTATAATAATTTTTTGAAATAATATTTTTTAAAAAATTTGTAAATGATTTTTGCTATTTGATTCATGCAAGGAAACAACAAAATTTTCTATCAAATTTTGAAGGGCAAAAGCTTTATTTCCATACTTTTCCAAAAAAAAAAAAAAAAGGTACCATTTTAATATGCATACTGTAAATCCTGAATTCAAATAATCGTTAAAGCAATACAATATTTAGAAACTGACGTTGTTTACTCTACTTCTGCTTTAGAAAAAAATTTGTGTGAATACCTGTGCTACGCACGGTACTGACATTATTGAAAAAATTTAAAATAAAATGATGAATAAAAAACTTAAAAAATTATACCAACACAATTAAAATGTAATACCTGTCTAACAATAGTTTGAAATATGATAGAATATGTATATCATTTAAGAACTGCCTTTCTGAAAAAAATAATAGAAATTTATATTACAAAATAAATGATATATGAATAAAATGAATGTAATTGAATGTTGTTAAAATGAAATACTTACAAATATTATGCATTCGATTTGATAATCTTGCATGAAGATGCGAACACTCTTCACACCAATCAACTTTTAGTACAAAAGTCAAAATTGGTGATTTAATTAATTCTGTTGAATTTTGTAGAGTGCGTACTGCAAATGAAAATGCACGATCTTTACATGAATTGATTCGTTGATTGAATAACTTATCACAATTTTCTTGAAAATTAAGTACGTACGAAATTCAAAATTATTGTATTTTTTTACATAGTTTATAAATAGTATTATAAAAAATATATATATCAAGAAATTCTACCCTCCTTTGTAATTCTCTGAGATAAGCAGTATCATAACTAAATACGAATCGTGTATGTCTGTCTTGTAAATTAAGATGCATGTTACCACTGGAATCCCTGATTGGTATGTTAACATTGTACCTGTTTTGACAAATAAAATGTTATATACAATACAGAAAAAATATGTTGAAATTAAAAGTACATGAAATTAATTACCTAACAACAGTGTCGACGACGTTATTACAATACAAACCAAAGTGATAAAGAATCAGATAATGACAATCTTTTTGTGATAAAAAACATTAACTCTTTTGGCCTAAAGGTACAGAAACTGTCATCATGACAATATCAACCACTATACATAGTTATTGAATTCCAAGAATCCAAACTAATTCGCAAACAATCTGAAAATGTAAATTTTCTATCATAAAAAATTTCTCATACCAAATTCCATCATTTTGGTATCTGCAGGGAACTTGGTTCCATCAAAAGTCAACTACTAATACTTGTGCCATAGGAAAAAGATGACATAAAAACAGTGATGAACATCTATTGCTCTGACCATAAAATAAATTTTTATACTTACTGTTGCATAATAAGTTGTTATTGAATCATGAAAAAATAAGTTGTTACTGTTGCATAATAAGTTGTTGTTGAATCATGAAAAAATAAGTCTAAAATGATGATCTATTACATAACATTTCACTTCTATTTAAATATGAAAGACAATAATAGCAATAATCATTCGAAAATATTATATTATTGGGAATAATATTTATTCAAAATAATGGAAATGCAAATATTTAAATAATAAACAGTACCGAAATTTCTAATTTGATGAGAACGACGTTTTAATTGGTGTAATTCAGATTTTGTCCTTCGAATTTGATGTAAAATTTCTCTTTCGTCAACGCAAAGTTGCTGAAATTTTTTGAACTGTTGTGTGGAATCGTTGCGGTGTACGTTTCGTTTTTCTAAACAAATGGTTCTTCCTTTATAATCTTGCAAGTTTGAAATTTAGTTGTCGTTAAAATACTTATAGGCAGACATGTTCCATAGTGAAATTATGTTAAGAGTTAAGATGGATACCATAAAAAAATTGAAAGAGATAATAAGTTCTTAGAAAAAACGTAAGAAAGTTCTCTTAATTGGAGTGAGCACGCAAGAAATTTGAATGAGAATGCTATGTTTTTTAGAACTTTTAGTTGGAGTGAAATTTTTAAATTGAAGGACTCTTAATTGGAGTGAAAAAGTGGGGGAAAGTAGGGAAAACGTAAGCAGGATTATAGGATTTTTATGAATGGTTATAGGATTAGTTAAGAGATAAATATTTCTTAAATTGGAGGACTCTTTATTGGAGTAGAATATGTGGGAAAAATACGAGCATGATTATAGGATTTGTAGTATACTCCAATCACCGTTGAGGTAAAGTTTGCCTAAATAAACTTTACAGTTCATAATTCTTTGCAAAAAAAAAAAAAGCTAAATAGTCCTAATTGGCATAGCAAGTTATGATAACATACCAGTGGCATCTAGTTCTAATTTTTATTTTGTCAAAATCTAGTCCTAATTGGTTCTGTTGTTTCTTGATCATGTTGTATGCTTCCGAATTATACTTAACATGTAATAATTCACAATGGTTTATTCTATTCTTTCATAGTATTGGACAGGCAAAAATCACATCAGAAAGCATGGTAAATTTACTATAAACTCCTAAAATTATGTCCCCTAATTTTTATATACTTTTTAAAAAATTTAAACTTTTGTCAACAATAAGCTGGTCACACAAATAAAAAAAAGGGACTGATCACATATTTTATTCTTTGCCCTAAAGAGCTCAATTTAGCAAGTTTCTTAGAATAATGGTGAAAAAATCATAACAATAAAGGAACCTGGGTTTGTTTCTTTTTTTTTTTTTTTAAATCTGAAACAGCCCTATTCATTTTTAAAAAATAAATAAATTGGCCATCTTACGCTCATTAAGAAAGAGAACATTTTTTGGTCACTGCACATGGATGTTCGGCCATCCTAAAGGGCAAAAACAAAAACAATTGTTCCATTCTTGCGATTTTTTTAGGGTTAAATATAGTAGGCCTCTTAACTTTATATTTAGTTGCACTTTACCCCATCAACTTTATATTTATTTACACATTTGTGATTTTTTTGAAACATGATTATAATTTGCAACACTCATTTGTAGGGGCGGTTATAGGATTAGTTTAATGATAAATATTTCTTAATTATAAAAATGTAAAATTGTATTAAAATAGTATACGAATGAGTATTTGTCTTTAATTAAGGAATAAACAAGATTTAAAGCATAAATAACAAACTATAAACGATTTATGAAACAGACAGAGGGAAAGTTTTAAATTTTAAATTTGACTAGTGATAGGGTTGGTTATAACCCATTACTTTTTATGTATTAAAATAAATAAAAATATATAGAAAAAATAATGAGAAGTTTGGAAGTCATTTAGAGGCTTTCTCCTAAAAATTCACTTTGCAATACATAGAGGGTTAAATATAGTAAGCCTCTTAACTTTATATTTAGTTGCACTTTACCCCTTTAACTTTACATTAAGTTGCACATTTGTGATTTTTTTGAAATGTGATTGTGATTTGCAAAGCTCATTTACAGGGGTGGTTATAGGATTAGTTTAGTGATAAATATTTATTTATTATAAAAATGTAAAATTGTATTAACATAGCATACAAATGGCATTTGTCTTTAATTAAGGAGTAAAAAGGATTTAAAGTATAAATAACAAACTATAAACGATTTATGAAATAGATAGTTGAAAAGTTTTAAATTTTAAATTTGACTGATGAAAAGTTAGTTATAATCACTACTTTTTATGTATTAAAATCTATAAAAAAAAATGAGAAGTTTGGAAGTCATTGAAAGATTCTCTCATAAAAATCCACTCTGCAGTACATATAGATAAATATGATTTTTTTGAGATAATAAATGAGGCTAATTTTGGAATGAATTCGACAATTCCCTAATAATTGACAATAAATTCTTTCATTAAAACAATCATGACTAGTCTAAAAAATTAACGTACAAAAAGTTATGGTGACCGAATGATCTGGTATAATCTCAAGAAAGGTGAACAAATCTTTGATGTGTTGTATAATTGTGGAAATTGAATTTGAAAATAGTTGAATAAACTACGCGATATTTGACTTCTCTTAAAAAGCAAACATTTTTCTGTTATCATCATAACACAATAATTGAAATCTAAAATATGTGGAGAAGGGGTATTGGAAAGTCAACTCAGAAAAAAAAAAAAAAAAGAAAAAAGGTACCAGACACTAGAGGCTACTCCGGAAAGGAGGTGAAATTTTGGAAATCGCACGTCAATCAATTTACCCGGAAAATTACTCCTATTACTAAAAATGAGGAGAGATTGTGGCCCCAGTGAAAAGGCAAACAAACCAGCAAAGAATAATTGAGAATTAAAACTGGAATCAAGGATCACGCCTTTAAAACCATTTTTTACATTTTCAATTTCCCCAGTCACCAAATTTTGTTGGTCAAACGCTCCACAAAGCGCAGTCTACGCCACGTGTCTTCCCTTCACAGCGTTGATTTCACGCTAAATATCCGTACTCAATTCTCCCCAAGCGTTCTATTTCCACTTTTACCCTCGAACCACCCTCTCTTATACGTCTCTCACCTCATTCTCTCCAACCAAACACCCCCTTGGCCCCCATCCTCGCCCCCGGTTGCCCCATCCTTTCTCTCTTTCTTCGCCGGAATATTCTCCCCGGCCAATCTACAAATTCAATTTTGCAGGCATATTTTTTTTTCCTGAAAAATTTTTATTCAATTTTTGATATAATTCAAGGTATTTTTCCCTCTATTTCTCGAATTTGTTTAGGTAAAAGCTTCGATCTTGCGGGGTTATTGCCAGATCTGATTTGAGGATTAGGGTTTTGATTTATTATATGTTTGTATAGAATAAATTAAAGTGTAGATGTCTATGCCTTCATCTTATTGGTGTTATAGATGCAATCGTTTTGTTCGGGTCTGGACCCAAGATTCCATTACTTGCCCTGATTGCAACGGTGGATTCGTTGAAGAAATCGAGACTCCCACTCGATCCTCACTTTCCGAGTCTAGACGACGCCGTTTCCCCGCTGCGGCCATGTACATGATGAGAAATTCTGATTCGGGTCAAGGTCCCCCCGGTTCCAGCTCTGGCTCCGGTTCGGGCTCTAGTCCTGCTTTACGTAGAAGCCGGAGGAACGGCGGTGACAGGTCTCCCTTTAATCCGGTTATAGTGCTTCGTGGGCCGGCTGACGGTGGCGGTGGGGCTGCTGGCGGTGGCGGTGGTGGTGGTGGATTTGAGTTGTATTATGATGATGGAGCTGGTTCGGGGTTGAGACCTTTGCCTGCCAGCATGTCGGAATTTTTACTGGGTTCGGGTTTTGACAGGCTTTTGGATCAGTTGTCTCAGATTGAAGCGAATGGGATTGGGAGAATAGATAATCCGCCCGCCTCGAAAGCTGCTATTGAGTCAATGCCTACTATTGAGATAAATCAGAGTCACACGACAACTGAATCCCACTGTGCTGTTTGCAAAGAGCCCTTTGAGTTGGGTTGCGAGGCCCGCGAAATGCCCTGTAAACACATATACCACTCAGATTGTATTCTCCCGTGGCTTTCGCTGCGAAATTCTTGCCCAGTTTGTAGACATGAGTTACCAACTGATGCTCGTGATTCAGGTGAATCGAACAGAGCATCTAATGAGCAGACTGGAGTTGGAAATGATGATGACACTGTTGGTTTAACTATTTGGAGATTGCCCGGTGGTGGCTTTGCGGTTGGGAGGTTCTCGGGTGGGAGAAGAAATGGGGAAAGAGAGCTCCCAGTAGTTTATACTGAGATGGATGGTGGTTTTAATAATAATGGGGTTCCTAGGAGGATATCTTGGGGTTCAAGAGGGGGTGTTTCCCGGCAAAGTGGAGGATTGAGGAGGGCATTTCGAAATTTGTTTGCCTGTTTTGGCGGTGTTGGTGATACTTCATCAGGTTCTAATTCAAGTTCGGATTCAAGGGTAACTCGGAGAAATAGGTCATTCTCATCCGTTTTTAGCTCTGGAACAACAGGGCGTAGATACTGGGCCTTTGATATTAACGGTGGGAATCGAAGATGGTAAATTTCGAAGGTAATTTAAAAGCAAGCTGAGTGGTGATCATCGGGGTGTGAGAGGTGCTCTGGTCTTTTATGGAATGGTCTAATTTGCTGCAAGTTGTAAATAGCTGAATATGCAATGAGGCCGGTTTAATTTTTCATTATGCCAGTGATGCATTGATGATGGTTAATATACTGGCAGAAGGAGATAGGAACAAGATCAAAACAATGGCAGATGATTGTCAGAGGAACACTCTATTGTTTAAATTGGCTCCTTGGAAGCCTCTGAATGTTAGAGTTATGGAAGTCATTTCCCTTAATTGTTTCCCTCTGTTGTTTTTCCTTTGCCATGTAGTTTCTCTTAAATTGGTGTTTGTTATATCAGTTCTTTTTCCCTGGGAAACTCCATGTTATATTCAACATATGAAACCTTGAATGAGACGGAAGTATGATTATTTGTAGATGGAAACAAGTTTCATGCGTCTTAAATTGTTCTTCCAAGAATGAAATTCGCTTGTTGTAGCGAGACCTCTCTTGTATTTGAAAACTTGGAATTTTGCCTCCCCTAGTTGCTGGAGTAGCATTCTGAGGATCGTTTCCTTTGTTCTATTTGCATCAATAGATAAAAAATACAGATATCGAAATAAAAATTGCAAAAAGGGGACAGCTACCATTCAAGCATTGCAATATTTCTTCTCTGTTACTTTTGAGTATGGTAGCAATTTTATACTAGTCCCATTTGGCTATTATCGTGAATTAGAAGAAGTTTTCTGATATTGAGAAATCTCCTGAGACAGGCTGCGCAGTATGTATGTCCGAGGATTATGCATAGTTTGCTACTTGTATTCATTTCTTAAACTGACAGGTCTAGTCCGTAGGAAATTCTGCATTTTGCATTTTTGTTCTTGATAAAATGCACCAGTCACTAATGTTCTTGTTGTTGCATTAAGTTGTCAATTATCTGCATTACAGAGGCTTTAGGTGTCGACACAATGTTTTACTCAATTCATTGTGCATAATGGTCATTAGCTTCTTAGTATTGGATTTTTTATATTGTAGTAGTTATTATATACCAATATCAAACTCAAAGAACAAGTTGTACAATGTACTGTCTGTTTTGCTTGGCCTGGTGAGAACATGATAGATTTTTCGAGTTCCCTCACTGGCTTGAGTTTAAGACGTTTTTGTCAGGTTCAGTGGAGTAAAGAGAAGTAGTCAATGATTAAGTTGTTGAAATTTGGTTGGTGCAATGTCATTAAATCTCTCTCTCTCGCCTCTCCACCCTCTCTCTCTACACACACACCCACCCACCCATGTCTGTACTTTTTTGGGGGGAGGGCATCTTTTTAGGGTAATTTTAGGTGAGCAGTTTTCACTTTTCTACTTTGAGAAGTGCACACAAGGTTGGAAAATGGCACTGGTGTTATTTCGTATCTCTTAGTCTTTTTGGTTGTGCAGGTATAGATAATGTAACTCAGGGTTATGAAAATGACAAATGCACACAAGATTGGAAAATGGCACCAGTGTATTTTGGAAGTTATCTGTTATTGATATATTGGGCTCTGAGTTCCATGTTGAGGAGCCCATTACTGCAGTTTCTACCAATTTGGTACCCACTCTGGAAAGATAGTTGCAGATCTTAGGACCAGGTCACTAGCAGGCTGGTGTAGTTTTCATATATTTTAAAAAGAAATTAGTGATTCAGAGTTCTTAGAGCTGAGCTCCCTGTAAGGCTTGTTGGAAAACCCCTTGTCCAACTTTGTTAATTGTCCTTTTGCTGTTCAAACTGAATACTTTTATTCATTTTTGCCTTATATTGCATGTGCTATGCATCTAATGAAATTGTCATTGGCAATTGAACTTTTTGTTTAGCGCACCTCAATCATATTCCAGAAGGATTATTCATCACTCTGTTACATTAATAGGGATGTCTGTGGGGCTACTGGTCTTTGATGTTGCAACTGAGGATATTTCACTGCATATCCACTTAGAATTATCTTGACATGTTTGTTGTGATTGGAGTAATTTTCTTGTAGTCTGTCATTTTAGAATCAATGAGGGAAATGGAAGGACAGTAGCTTCGACATGATGAGTTAATCTCCAATGGTTTTGCCCTCACATAGATTTCCCATGGTGGTCCTTTTGAGTTTGCAGTTGACTGTCAGAAATTTTTGTCTTGCTTGAACACGAAATCCCTGGTTATTTCTGCCTTTTCGGAGAGTTCCAAGGATGAAAACTTTTCATGAATGTTTCCCTGGTTATATTGACATGTATGAAAAAACTAAATTTCATGAATGTTGCTATCTCTTTGCCCTTTTATTTTTTCTTATTATTATTATTATTATTATTACTTTTTTTTTTAATTTTCCCTGGTGGATAGACTAAGAGATTTTTAGCCAAGTTAAAGGTTTTATGTGCAACAACATGTTACTGGGGCAAACCAAAAAGGATTTTGCTAATTCCTATTATAATGTGGTCTTGTAATATAGTAGCTTAATAGTTGGTGGCAACGACAAGCATTTTTAAGAAAATAGCTGGCTGTTTAAGAAAATAAAGAGTTGATAACAAAATTGTATTGGTTTCAAAGTACACACAATTATCATTTTTTTTTCTAGTGAATTTGTTTGCTCGTGTTTTCAATTGTGTGTAAATTTTGTTTTGGCATTTTCTCAATTTTCCTTTATAATGGCAGGGAGGGTTTTGCTTTGTTATTGTCGTCAACCTTGTGCTCTCGTATTGTGCATTTACGATGGTATATGTATGAAACTCGAGTAGGTATAATCCGTAGAATCAGCAATACAGCCGCCCAGATGAATTGTGCGGACCGTCAAATGCATTGGTTTAGGTTTAGTAGCAGATACACTTGGAAGTTTTCTTGTAGGAGGAATTGGCTCATAAATATGTCCATTTAGATTTGCCAACGTAAGCTCTGGTTTTCTGTCTTGAGATGCTTTGTAAGCTAATGGATTTGCAGAAGATGCTTTTAACACGAAGAATTTATGCATGATGGTAAGTCGCATATGTGTAGTATTAAAGATTATTCTTGATCAGGATCAGGTTGCGTGTACAGAGATTATTGTGAATTCCGGCTTCTTAAATGCTCTGCTCCTTTGTTCGTGGCTCTACAACTGAGCAAACGAGAACAGAGCTGCACGACTATTTGTTTGTACCTGTCTACTATTATTTTTGGTAACATAAGGCATCTCTCAGTCATCTGAAGCTGTCCAGATGGTGCCTTCGAATGAAAAACGTTGACTATAGGGATTTGGCCTTCTTTTCCGAGACAGTTCATTCACCGTGTAGCCAATAAATGTCTAATGGCTAGATACCATTTCCAAACACATTTTTTGTCTTGTTTGGAAAGCAATTTTTCAAAGAAAAATTACTGCATTTTTTGTTGGTGGATATGTTTATTAATCACTTTTTTTTATCTCATATATATATATTAAATCGCTATAATAATTTTTCTACAAAAAATTCAAAAAAATGAACCTTATATTCGTACTAGAGAAATGATGGAGGGTTGTCTTTCCAACGTCCTTCCGCTTCAATCATCAGATAATTGCAAAAGAAATCAAGAAACTATTTATCAACTAGAATCTAGGAGGAATTGGGTGGCTGGGATCAGCGGTATGGTGGGAGAGATATTTTGTAAGTAAAGAGTTTAAAATTTAAAATCTCTCGCTTATAAAGAAAAAAATAAAAAAATAGAATCTGTTTGTGATTTCTTATATTTTGCATATTTATTCATAATTTTTTAAATTTATTTGGACGATTTTCCTGGCAATGAAATTTGCTTTATATATATATAATCCAACTAGAATCTAGCCGAGGCACAAAATTCATAGAGAAGAAGTTGATTTCTTTATTGAATTATGATTATAATCAATTACAGAGCCTTGCAAAGATTGGGGGGAAAAAATTTTTGCCTCCTCCATGAGCAACAAGTTGTTTAATCAAAGCATTAATAATTGATTCTCGTGGGATTCATGTTTGGTTTTTGCGGACCCGCTAATTATCTTAAAGAAAACGCGTTGGGGATTAACACGAATCAATTTGCCGTCACGCTTTGTGCGCATCAATCTTAATCCTAACCAGTGGCTTTGATCGTGAGATCACAACCAATTCTTTGTTCCCTTACGTTGACTCAATCAGTTTGGTGTCCTACAAATTCATCAATCAAATCGTGCGTGCTTTTCAATGACACGAACAAGGCTCCATTTTTTTTTTTTTTTTTAAGAATCTTTAAAAGAAGAGTATTTAATCGGACGTAATCCAACTGGAAATCTAATTTGAAGACCACCCGAAAAAACAAGTGCAGGTTAATCGAGCGAAAACAAGTTTTATAATTTTTTTTCTTTTTTTTTTGAAAAGAAAGAAGAGAAGAAACCAATACAACTTCGCGTCTGGCCGCCTGTAATATATCAACACGTGGGTAGCCTAAAATTCAAAGCAAGCTCGAAAGCCACGAAAGAAAGAGCAGAGCAAAAACAACAGATTCTTGAAAATGAAAGTTATGAAATGGAGAAACATCATCCGATTCATGAGAATGAGATGCTGCGAATTTCTGGCTGTCCGGTTCCTCTCCGTCTATAGTACAGTTGTTGTTGGAAAGCAAATCACCAAAATGATTGTAGAAAGCTTCTATTCAGCGGTGGAAAATGTTGAACCGTCAACTACGCACAGTAGTATTTATATGGATGCGGATGGTGACGTTCGTAGGTTCCATGCGTTAGAATCTAATAATCTTCTTCTTCTTTGTAGTAACGTAAAATCGAGGCAACTGTTGCATGATCATAACCCACGTCTGTAGTTGATGTTAAATCGTCTTACAACTGTTGCATGATTATTGCCGCCAAGCTATCTGGTCATTCAGAATCAAAATTTATAATTACTTAAAATAATCAATTGAAAGCAAGTTTATCGAGGATTTGTAAATTCCGAGCTTTGTAAAAAAGGCGAAAAGGCCAAAAAAAAAGGTCGTAAGAGAAAGCTCGTCTTTTCATCGTGGAAAGAAGGTCTTGGCAAATCGCACGTCCAAAAATTGGTGGTATTATTGAAAAGGATGACATATGAAGAAGTCGGAGGGACGCAATTGAGCGTGGCATGAAGGAAAAGTCCGGATGCAAAAATGCTTGAGTTCTTGATACAATTACCTCACCAACAAAGAAAGAATACATACATTCTAAACTTAAATAAATAGGTATAATATAATGAGGAGGATTCCTTAAAATGAAGACAGAAGACGCACGACGGTCTGAACATTCAATTATCTCGATTGGCTGGCTCAAACTGGCGGACAAAGAGTCTCCTGGAATAGTTTTACCGAGACTTGGAATACTTTTTTTTTTTCTGTCTGTCGCCATCATCAGCGTAAGACGGAAGAATTTATTTAATGAATTCTCCCTTTCTTGCTCTGTTCCCGTCGATCCCCGCCCGTAAAAACTTTCTGGTATTCCCGGAAAACTAGAGAGATTTTATATGACCGTAAGCACCTCATCCCTGCCTTTGCCATCTTGAGATGCCAGTAAGCATGGTCAGAGTACGAGTACGGCTAACAATAGTAGTGTGTTACACTAACATGCATAGTCGTGTGTTAATTTATCTCAATTTGAATCTGAACTCTAAATTTTGCTGGTGCAAGATAACTTTAACTATTTAGATTAACGGTGTATATATTGACAATATACACATTAATACTCTTGAATGGACGTTATATGTACAAAAAAAATAATAAAGTTTAAATTCAAATTAAAATTAAATGACGTGTATCCAAAAGTTAGTGCACACACTATCACTATCAATGTATACACGATTATTCTTTAGTTATTTATTCAGAACAAGATTTCTAGATTTAAAATTTTCAAACTAAGAAAGAGAACAAATTCAAACAATTAGAAAGGAAATCACAAAAAAAAATTATGCCTTGCTTGGATTGCTTGTTTCCGTTGAAAAATATTATCGTATTCCGTGATCATATTTCTCTATCACCTTTTTCCCTCACATATATCAAATCGCTACCATAATTTTTTCATGAAAAATGACGGAAAATGCAATCCAAACACAACCTTAGTGAATCACCGCATTTGCTTACGGGCAAAAAAAAAATGATTAAAAGAATTACCGAATCTTAGAGTTGCCTTTCCTTACAACAGGGTGGGTGTCGCCTTTTTGGAAGACTTTAACGAGGACCAAAACATCACAGACTTCCAAAGTTAGCAATTTCCAAAACCAAGCACAAAGCACACGAACTCCTTTGCCTTCCCTAATCCCTATCCTACATCTGCCTATTTTAGTGGGGCACTCCAAACGAAGAACCAACAACTTCCCTAACCCAACTACACAACACTAATGCCGTACCATCCTACATATATACATATTCACAAGGAACCATGCCCGCAATTAGCTTTATTATATTTATACCACCACCATCAACCTTAACCATACCACCTCCCTGTACGACAAGACACGACGATCGAGACACCACCAAAGCCACCACTCTCTACGGATATTTTCATCCCATCATCCACCCAACACCTCAACCTTAGAATTTCTTCACTTTCCGGCGACAATAAACGTGGAACCGTATTCTTGTTTTTGGTTTAGCCATGGACTTGGGTAAGTTTGTAGTGCAAGTGCTATTCTTTTGCTTTTGCATGCTTGTGCAGTTAAATTCGTGCTATTGCTCCAAGAAGGAATCATCAATACTTTTAACTCTCAAAGCCCAGCACATATCTTCAATGTCCATCCCCAAGGCGCCCAACCGGGTCGCTTTTCACCATAATGTTTCTCTCACGGTTTCACTCACCGTTGGCTCACCCCCACAGCAAGTTACCATGGTCCTCGACACAGGCAGTGAACTCTCTTGGCTTCACTGCAACAGAACACCAAACACCCTTTCCCTTTTCAACCCACAACTCTCTACTTCTTACTCGCCCGTGCCTTGCTCCTCACCCACATGCAGGACCCGGACACGGGACTTCACTGTGCCCGTTTCTTGCGACCCGAAAAACCTCTGCCACGCTATTCTCTCCTATGCCGACGCCTCCTCCGTGGAGGGAAATCTTGCTACGGATACTTTTGCAGTTGAAAATTCGAGCATGCCCGGCTTGGTATTCGGGTGCATGGACTCCGGTTCGAGTTCTACCCCGGAAGAGGATGCCAAAACAACCGGCTTAATCGGCATGAACAGGGGGTCCTTATCTTTCGTTTCCCAAATGGGTTTCCGGCAATTCTCTTACTGCATATCGGGTCGTGACTCGTCGGGCGTGTTGCTCTTCGGGGCAGCCAATTTTCCGTGGCTTGGGCCGCTGAAGTACACGCCATTGATACAAATGTCTACCCCTTTACCGTACTTCGACCGGGTTGCCTACACGGTTCAACTCGAAGGGATTAAGGTTTCGGATACGGTGCTGCCGTTACCGAAGTCGGTATTCGTGCCCGACCACACCGGGGCGGGTCAAACAATGGTTGACTCGGGCACCCAATTTACATTCTTACTCGGCCCGGTTTACACTGCACTGAAGAACGAGTTCGTGAAGCAAACCAGGGGCGTCCTGAGGTTATTGAACGAGCCAAATTTTGTGTTTCAAGGGGCCATGGATTTATGTTATCTAGTAGAGTTGAGTCGTGCAACTTTGCCGCCATTGCCTGCTGTAGCGCTGATGTTTCAAGGGGCGGAGATGAGTGTTGCAGGGGAGAAATTACTGTACAAAGTTCCAGGTGCAACGAGGGGAACTGATGGAATCTACTGTTTCACGTTTGGGAATTCCGATTTGCTGGGGATAGAGGCGTATGTGATTGGGCACCATCACCAGCAAAACATATGGGTGGAGTTTGACCTTGCACAGTCCAGACTTGGCTGGGCAGAGGTTAGGTGTGATTTGGCAAGTCAAAGGCTAGGCCTGGGTCATTAGTTTTGACTTTTTATGTCTTGGTTGTACTTTTAGTTATTGCTAATATATGATAGAGTAGCTATCCCATTGGGCATATGGGAATGGCTGTAGTAGGTCTAGTTTGATATATTTATTTAGATAGATATCTTTTACTAGTTTTTTTTCATTTGTTTTTTTGTGGTTGTGTAATCCAACATAGGCCAATCCCTAGGTTACATCCTCCTTGGCATGTAATTATGGGAGTACAATTGTAATGTGGAGAGGTGACCGATTGATAGGACTGTGATGTGAAGGAGTTTTCATTTTGACAAACGGAATCTGCAATTGTGTGAAAAATATATGGACGCAATTTCTCGAGCATTATTAATTGCAAACTAAGTTGAAACCAGTTCAATCATCAATGTCAATTTTCGTTTAGTTTGGATTTTGACAAAAAAGGAACTCGCAGTTTCGTGAAAATTGATGCAACTTCTTGTGCATTAATTGCAAATTTATTTGCCAAAATATATTTGCTTACATCATAATTACAATTTCCAACGCACCTTTTTATTTTTTTAATTATCTTTTTATCTCACATACATCACATCACAAAAAGTGCTATAGTAAAAATATCTCTAATAATTTACAATCCAAACAAACCCAGTTCAATGGCAATTTGATATAGGCTCATTTTAGTTTTGATTGAGAAAATTGGAGAGAAGAAGAAAGAAGATGAATTGGAGGAATTTGGTGCTTGTTGTTTGGATTGATTTTTGAGGGCTAGAGGAAATAGATAAAAGAGTGACAAGGTTTAATGTTTGCTGCGTTATGGTTCGAAAGTGGGCCAAAACTAAGGCAAGCGAAACTAAATTCATTAAAATAATTTAATTTTTTAAAGATCATTTTTTTTCTCTTTCTTTTCCAGTAAATTAACACTTGATCTTTTTCTTCTCAATTCAAACAAAAATTCAATATTTTCTTTTTTTCTTTCCATACTTAAGTAAAACAAAATTTATGGAAATCATTTTTCTCTACTCTCCTTTCCTTTCTTTTCCATTAATATCCCTTCCCTTTCTTTCATTCAATCCAAACGGATCCTAGTTTGGATTTTTGACAAATGGGAATTTACGATGGTGTGAAAGGTGGTTCAATTTCTTGTGCATTAATTACAAATTAAGTTGGAGCCAGTTCAACAACAATTTAATTTAGTTTGAATTTTGATAGAAGAAATCTGCAATTGTGTGACAATTGCTGTTGTTTGTTGTGCATTAATTTACGAGTTAAGTTGAAACCAGTTCATTGGCAATTTGATTTATTAAAAAAGTTTTATACTGAGGGACATACAACTGCTTTTGTTGTGCATTAATTTACAAGTTAAGTTGAAACCGGTTAATTGGCAATTTGATTCCTTAAAAAATTTTCTACTAAGGGACATACAACTTGTGTGATAGACATGAACTAAATAATGCAGTTTGGTTTTTAGATATTTGTTACAATTTTGTCGCCGTACACGTTACATTTTTTTACTAGGAATTTAAAAAATTTGTGTACCAGATGTGCTTAAATATTATAATACTGGGTTTTAAATTTATTTTTGTCCAAAGTTTGAGTACCAAAATAACGGCTGAAGTTTAGATATCAAAACTGCAATCTAGTTTTCTGATGTTTAGGAATTCTCAATTTCCCATATTTGTATCGATTGTTTAGACATATACTACCTTGTTTTTAATCGTTTTTCTAGGTGGACTCTTGACGTACGTTATATTTGTTGCATCTTTCTCAGTTCTTCATCAATCATCCGACAATAACATTAACGTTTGAAGCTCATTGTACATGTGTTCTTTAATTCCTAACTGTAAGTCTTGTGTCTGTAACATTAACGTTTCCCCAACTCTAGAAGTTCATTGTATACGTGCTCTTTTGCGGTAATACCAATTCGTGCTTGGGTTAATGACTTTCGGGAATGGCGTTTAGCAATTGTTTTGCTCATTGACATAAAATTTTGCACCCATAATTGGCTCGTTAATGCCTCTAGTTTCAAGTTATTCCTACTTCCAATCCCGTACACTGCCTTGGGTCGAGGTTGGTAGATTTGGGTATTATTACATCGTCTATCATGTCATTCGTCTAACGTACTACTACTTCCTAGTTTGTTGTGCCACTCTTATTTTGATGTTAACTGGCGAGTCCACGTTTGTTGTTAGTAGTTCTTAATGCTGGTTTTTGACTTTGAAAATCCCAGTTGGCTAACATGTAGACTCAGTCGGCGGTTCAGTCTCCACCGATTCCTCTAGACCCCATTGAACCTCCTTCTTAAATTAGAATGGTACTCCCTCCATTCCACTTTGATAATCCTGTATTCTTTTTTTATCTGTCTCAAATTGTAGTCCACTTTCCAATTGAAGAATGTAGTTATATTTTAATTTTTTTAAAACATCCTTATTCAATGTAAGTAGTTGTTACTATAAATCTACCCCATTTAATGAGAGTTGATTCTTTTATTACCATCAATTCAAGTTCTCATAAAGTTGTACCATATTTAATGTGAGGGTATTTTAGAAAAATAGTAATCTAAATTTACTTTTTCAATAAAATTAATTACTTTTTCTTAAACTGTGTGGAAAAAGAAACAAGGCTATCAAAGTGAGACGGAGAGAGTATAAGATTGACGATTGATTAAAAAAGAAGAATTTTGGCTAACATCTAGACGCGGTGACACCCCAAGAATGATTTGCTTATTCCTCGGTCACCTTCACCAATCTCGTGCCGGGAAACTTCTGAACATTAGCTGTCTGCCACCGTACTATTTCCCAGTAGTGGTTCCAAAGATTATCAAACATTCAATTTTGTTTTTTTTGCCAATAACGCTTAGTGCTATCGCTGTATACACTTTTATGATTAAATGCATATATATAAAATTTAAAATTAAAATTAATTATTATATATTTAACGATAGTAGTATATAAATTGTTAGTATATAAAAGATTATATTTTTAATTTGTCTCCCTCCTCCTCCTTCACCCCTAGCCTGACCCAAAACAAAAAAAAAAAAGAAAAAAAGATAACTGGTGGCCTTAACCCAAGCGGAAAGGCATGGCAAGGGAAATTGGGATTTGGGTTTTCTATCGTCCTTTGATTATTCGGTGAAAACAGGCCTGAGGCCTTTGTCCAAACAGACGAAACCATCGTTTTCCGTCCCAGATTGTTGGTGCCAGGATAGGAAGGGGCCGGGGGTATTAAATTAACAGTAGACAATGGATAATCAAAGGGTGGGCCTCGTGGTCACACAATTGATTACCAAACTAAATTGGAGACCCCCTTGAAAAAGACCCTGTGCAGTTAATGCAAATTGACTACCTTTACCCTTTAGCTCTGTGGTCTGTAGATAGATGGCTGATTCCTCAATCAGACAGCTGTTGTTTGACAAAACAGTGGAAATCGTAACTTGCATGATCTGCTCCGTTGCAACGACGTTCTTTTCTGTTTCTTTTTCGGCTAAAATAATTGCTCCTTTTGTATTAGCTATTTTTGGGAATATTTTAAAAAATTTTACCACAGCAGAGTTTCTAGAATATATATTGAGATATTTTTAAAAAATATTTTAAAATATTTAAGAGTAGTAGAGTTTTTAAAATATATTTTGGGATATTTATGAAATATTAAAAAAACGTAGACTATTTTTTAGAGTATTTTTTTATAATTTTTTATAATATTTAAAAAACTAAAGGATCCAAACAAATTCAACAAGTTTTCATTCATTGAACAGTTATTAATACTAGTGCCTGAAACACACGCTAATGTTTGTGCAGTTAAAATATATATTTATATATATTTTTTAAAACAATTATTTCTTTATAATATGTTTTACTGGTCAAATTGTTTTAGATAATTGTACATAAATATGATGAAAGTTGGCAATTAGTGTGAAAAAATGGATAAATTCAGCAATTAACCACTGCTGATTCAAATAGCTCATTGCTAATTGTGGAGAAGTTTCTTTTTCATAAATTGGGACAAATTTACCCTTGTTATTAAGGGAATGTTAGAAATTTTAAAAAATGACATTATGTATTTATTCTGTGATGCTCTCGTTATATATATATATATAGAGAGAGAGAGAGAGAGATATATATATATATATATATATATATATATATATAGATATTAAAATTACATTCAACCCGTCGTTTTATCGTAATCGAGGGACCTACCCAACCGAAGGCCGCAATGATGTGCTCTGATAAAACTGGCGTGCAACGCGGTGAATGCATGGTGGTCTGTGGCAAGTGGACGACTACCACCTACAGCTTGCTGTTTGGACCCATGCATTGGACCCTTTGATTGTGAGGTCATCAGACCCCGAATTCTCCCCAAAAAAAGACCAATAAAAATCTTGGTCACCAGACCCCCAAATAATCCGTATCAAAACTGTCGGTAATATTAACGATCGACTCGAGGACCCTCTTAAGCCCGTTTCGATTGATTACGGATTTTTAAGATAGGTTCATCCTTTCAAGGAGTCATAGGGTGGGTCGTCACCCATGAGCCCACCATTTAGTTTACAGAAGTTGCGTCCATGTTTGGGCCGAAAACGTCACTAATGCAGTTTCACTCTTAAAATGTTTTGGGTAGATTAAAACTTTCTGCGTTATCTTGCAGGCCGTTTGGAAAAGAAGTTTTTTTGTCGAATTTGTCTCTTTTCAGTTTTTCAATAACATTACTTACAGTAATTTAAAAAATTTTATCAAAATTTTAAACTACGTCCCAAAAAGAAACAGAAGAGCAAGAAAAGTTTTCCATCTTAAAACAGAAGAAAAACTTCTCAAAGTTTTTTTTTAAAAAAAAAGAAAGAAAGAAAAAAAAAATTTTCATCTTAAAATTTTTTCCTATTGGGCTTTTTTAACCTACACATTTAAAATATCCACAAAAAAAAAAAAAACTTCCTTTCCTTTTTCTTCTTCTTCCTCCCCCACCACTACCTCTGTCAACTGCTCTGTTACCGGCCACCACCTCCACCGCCAGTTCCGGCGCCGATCACCTTTTCCGGTGCCGATTTTTTTTTTCCCTTTTTCCCTCTTCCCCTGCAAGTTTTTTTTTCTCTCTGCGTCTCCCCCCCTCCTCCCCCACCACCCTTCCCCTTCCTCTCTGGCCGATCTGGTCGCGAGACCAGATCGCACCGAGGGAGGGTGGCAGGGAAAGGGGGGATTTGCCCAAAAAAAAAAAAAATTTGACGGGTGGCGGGATTCGGGGGTGATAAACGGGAAGGGGAATAGGGGAGGGGGAAGGGGCCAAGGGGGTGACGGGGGGAGGGGGAAGGTGGCGAGGGGGTGGCGGGGTAAAGGGGAAAGATGGGCTTGTTTTGAAGTTGCGGGGGGAGGGGGTGGCGGAGGAAGGGCATAGGGGAGGGCAGAGGGAAGCGAGGTGAGGGGGTGGCGGGGGGAGGGGGAAGGCGGGCAGAGGAGGTGGCGGAGGAAAGGGGTGGAGGGGCAGAGGGGGAGAAGCAAAGCAGGGGGTGGCGGGAGGTGGCACTGCTGGAGGCAGAGGTAACGGGGAAGGGGAAGAAGAAGAAGAAGAAGAAAGAAAAGAGAAAGAAAAGAAAAAAAAAGAAAGAGAAAGAGAAAGAGAAAAAGAAAGAAAAAAAAAGTTTTTAACCCTACAAAAACTTCTATAAAATTTTTCTCCTTACAAAAAACTTTTACAAAATTTTTTCAAAAACTTCTACAGTGCACTACAGTAAAGTTTTAGACAAACTCCCAAAAAACTAGGTTCCAAACAGGCCCATAGTAAAGTTTTAGACAAATACCCAAAAATTCATTTGTCAAACGGGACTACTTTTCATTTCTGGTGGTGTTTTAAATTAAATTTTATTGCCAAATCTTTTTCCAAATGGGGGTGGTTGTTTAGTTCCAAAAAGGGAAATGAAGGAATAAGGTACTTCGACATGAACAGAAGGTGAATTTGAAGGACGAAATTAATAGAAACAAGTGACGATCACCCTGCCTATCCATTCCCAAGCTTCCTTTCAAAGATGCCCCAAGAAAAAACACAGGCAATGAGCTCTCCTGGCTTCACAGCAAGAGAACATCACCAATCTTTTCCATCTTCAATTGACAACGCTGTACTTTTTCTTTTTTTTTTTTTTGATAATGGACAGCGCTGTACTTCTTAGTCTCTGTACCGTGCTTCCGTTTCTTGAGACCCGAAAAATCTTTCCCATGCTATTCCCAAAATAGGATTAATTTCACTTAGCACCCTTTAATCATATTCCACTTTTCACTTTGGTCCCTAAGTTTCAAAGTGAGATACTTTATTTCTTAAAATATAAAACTTGTCCCACTTAATTAAAATAATCAACAGAACTAAGGCATATTTTATTTTGGCCACTAAAAGTGGGATTGGCCTAAATTCATATTTATTTTTGCCACCAAAAAAATAGAATCTAATTTTTTTGTACATAAAAAATGATTGCATGTGGATTATGTAGTGATTTTAGATTAAAAATTTGTCAAAAATTTAGGTTGGGATTAAATTTTACTAACTTGAATTTCTAAGGGATGTAAAATAAAAATTTTAAAAGTGAATAATGAAAAAATTCATTTGGTAAAATGTGTGGGATGTTTTCAATAAATTTTCCTTATATTTAAGTAGGACCAACTTTATAGTTTAGGGACTAAAATCATTGATATGTGTGAGATAGAATTTATACTTAAATAGGATGCATTTTATACTTTGGAAGCTTAAATGGAACAGATTTTATACTTTAAATACACAAATGCAGTGCTTTGAAATTAGACATCAAAATAAGAATCTAAATATAAGTGAAGAGTGCAAAGTGGAATTAACCCTCTCAAACATGCGATGCTCCCGGTGGAAGGAAATCTCGCTGCAGATACTTTTTGTGGTTGATAATTCAAGTGCATGAATTTTTTTGAAAAAAAAAAGAAAAAATAAGGGTTGATTGACATCACCCGTTGGAATACATTCCACAATCCAATGCACCCATTTATCACAAAATCCATTTCGATCATTATAGCTTTCAAGAAATGCCATTCAACTCTATGATAGGCCATGTTGTGGAGAGCCAGTATGACCTAATGATCTTAAATGCATTTTTCCAGTAGTAATTCTAGATACTTTTACATATAATGTAGGCATTCCAAGGAAAAATAAATATTAGGGGTGGCAATTTCTAAAGCAACATGAATCTAACACGAAATTAACGGGTTTGGGTTGAGGTTTCGCGGGTTTGGGTCAGAATCGAGTCGAACCCGGTGAATCCAAAAATAAAACAAGTCGAATTCGGGTCAACTCGTGGGTGATCCGATAACCCGTTTACGAATTAAAAATAATTTAATAAATATAAAAAATATTTTATCTAACTAAACTAAGTTATTCATTTTTTTCCAAAGGTATTAACCACTTAATCCTAAATGAATTTGTTTAACTTGTGTGAAGTTGAAATTATTATGTTTAGACAAATAATGTAATACATTATTTTATACTTTTATACTATTTTAATTTATTTTATATTTCGTTTGGGATAAAATGCTTTTACGGTGTTTTAATTTATTTTAGATCTGGTTTGGGATTATTTTATTAAAATTTTTATTATTTGATTATGTAATTAACCTTGTGCGAAATTAGTTTTATTATAAATTATAGTGGTAAATTAATATATTAAAACTATGTTTTAGGTCATTCGGGGTCAACTCGCCAGCACGAAATTTTCGAGTTTGGGTCAGGTCTTCTGACCCGTTTTGGGTTGGCGGGTCGTGTTCGGGTAAGCGGATTTTCTATTATTCCGATCCTCAATCCGACCCGCAATCCGTTTCTGACCCGATTGCCACCCCTAATAAATATGTAGTCGGTGTGAAGGGACTCAATTGCTTGGAAAAAGATTCATGATTTTAATTCAGAGACTAATGTCTCAGCTCAGAGGCAATGAAGGATTTGGCATTAGATGGTTGAAATTGGAGAAGAAAGCTTTGTTAGCAAAACTTATATGGTACTTGCTGAAGCATAATGAAGCCTCACGGGTTGGAGAAGCATGGAAAAACATGGGAAGGGGTTAAATCGAGGTTAACGTGGAGAATGGGTAGCAGGCGTGACATAAACTTCTAGCTTGACATTTGGTTATTATATAGCTCACTCATCCATGTTGATGAGATTTTCCTTTTTTTTTTAAGGTATTATAGTCTGGCAAATTTCTCAGAATAATGTAATATCACAAAAATAGGGTTACTTGGGATTGAGTTCTAGTTTAAGGGTCACTGCAAATTATAAAGGAGGTTTCAGAAAAAAATTGTTTTAAATTTCATTTTTTTTCCTCCCATGGAAATAAATGCAGCGATGTATATATATATATATATTTTTAGGTGCAGCGAAGCTTTAAAATTTTTTTAAAAAATGAAATCGCACTGATTTTGCCTGTTAGCCCTATCACACTAAACCCTAATACGTAAACCCTAACCCTAAAAGTCTAAAATTTAATTTACCTACAAAAATTGTGCTAACTTCATAAATGATGTTTAATTATCCTATAAAAATTCGTTCATTATATAAGATAAAATGATTAAATTTGGTGTTTTATTTTTAAAATCATAAAAGTTATTCTAAATGCACCAAATTTGAGTTTTTGTTAAAAGTACTTTTAACATAAAAAACTTTACTCCTAATTTTATGGGATGATATTTATCAAATACTTTAAAATATACTTGTAAGCTTCTAAAAGTATTTTTTTACCAAAAGCACCGCAACTCCAAACGAGACCTAAATTTATCATGTGACCTATACAAGATAATTTTTTTGGTGGCAAAGAAGTTATATTCTATTCGTAATAAAAATTTTTGATCCATATTCATTTTGTCCCCGCAAAAGTAGAATCAAATCCAAGTCATATTCGTTTTCTCTAAAAAAGTGGGACCGTATCTATTTCATATTTATTTTTATCACTAAAAAAGTGGGATTTGATCTTTTTATACATAAAAAATTACTCTATGTGGGGTTAAGTGGTGATTTCAAACTAAAAGTGGTCAAAAACTTAAATTAGAACCAAAATTTAACGATTTGCTTTTGTAAATGATGTAAATTTATTGTTTTAAAAGTAAATGATGAAAATATCTTTTAGTGAATGTGAGGAATCTTTTGAACGATTTTTTCATTGTAAAATTTATCAATCCATACAAATAAGTGCTGTAAAATTCATAATTGTATCAAATTTGTATAAATTTTACATCACATATTATAAGCATCTATATAATATATAAAGGGAAACACCACTATATGATGTAAATATACAATGTCACTTTTTAAAATTTCTAATATACACTTAATTAGAATAACAAATTTGTCCCAATTTATTCCAAAATAATCTCCCCAATCACATGATAGTTATTTGAATCAAAAGATAGTTATTTATTCAATTATCCATTAATTACAACTTCATCACACAACTCTTAATTAGAGATGTAAATCACAATCAAATTATATTGACCCATCAAAACTTGTATATTAATTTTGAATGAGTCTAAACAGGTATCCAATTAAATACATTTAATTAGTAGGTAATGAGTTGACACGACTTACTTATTTATACTCGTTTAAAAATAATTATACATTTAAATTTAACTTTTAGTAAGTGCTAAGCAAATACATTTAAATTTCTTACCAATCTAATAACAATAAAATACCATTAATCTTATCAAACAACATGCGAACAAATAAAAAAATAAGTAGAATTTTAAATGAATCATAAATAAGTAATTGGGTATAATCATACTCATTTATTAAATGAACATAAATGAATTAATCTAATTATATCATTATTTAATTATGATCTATCCAAATCCGTTCGAATCAATTATTTTGATACTCTGCTCCTAACCTACATATTTTGTTCCACTTCCATTATCTTTTTAATAAAATTTAACCCATAAAACTCATAAAAAATGCTTTTTAAAGAGATAATTTTAATAAATATATTTTTTTATGAACTGCACATACATTTGGAGCGTGGCTTAAGCACTAGTTATAGTAATCGAACCGAATTGGACAGGCTCCAGCTCCGTTATATTCGTCCCAAAAATTAAGCAGAGCAACTGTTTCCAACCATCCATAGCTTTTGTGGGTTGAAAAAATGTTGCACCAGAAAAGAGACAAAATTTAGAAAAAGCCACCAGTTACCGAGTCAGCTCTTGTCCCTCTCGCGTCCCAAACTCATTCTTTGTCCTTCTTGACCCTGAACGAAAATAGAAAATCCTCGCAAATAACCAAAAAATAAATAAAAAAGAAAAAGAGTAGAGAGTAATAAGGACGAGAGACTTCAGAGAGGGAAAGGGGAGGAGATACGAAAGATTTCATTTTTAATTTATGAATGCCATTCTTCTAAGTCATCTCGATCTCTTTCTTCCCCATTCAACCACTTCCTGTAAGTCCATTATCATTTCCGCATATTTATGTAGCTGGAATTTTGACGATTTTGATGAAATGCTATGATTTTGTTTCGTCAATGATCAATTTAGAAAGAGATTATTATCTATTTTGTTACTGAAGCTGAATTTTTGTTCAATAATTGGAGAATTGTGACTGATGAGAAAGTGTATTATTGAACCCTAGTTACCAAATTTGTGTACTAACCTTTTCCCTTCTACGCAGAAAGAAATAGATTGTTTTAATCAAAATTAAGTTTGGGTATCTAATTAATTAGTGATTCTACTTCCGAAATTGTGACAGTGCTTTTTTTTTTTCTTTTTTTTTTTTTGTGTGCTTTTGAGTGTTGATGGGAGTTTGTGATTCGATATATGACAAAAAATTGGGTTTCTGTGTAAATGGACAGGATTGGGAACGAATTCCTACTTTCTTATGTTATGTAAATGCAAATAATAATGGCACTAATAATTGTATTTCCTTAAATCTTCGTTGTCCTGTTACTGTATGAATGTTGCTGTATTTGGGCTAAATTCTAGGTCATTTCTGTTGAAAGTACTGAGTAACTCAATGATGAAGGACTGCTGTGAAAAGAGTTAATGGGCTGTCTATGCGTTGGCTCCTGTGCATCTGTTTACTGAACTGTTTTTCTTTTTAGTGACTTGTATGGCATTTTAGGAAGTTCCGATTTTAGCCGCACAAGGCATCAACTCATGCCATTGGAGAGTGCATGCAGGATTTCACCGAACAAAAACTGATAAGGATGATAACAGCTCCTTTTAATACTAAGGACCTAGTGTTTGTTATGCTACTGATACAACGATTATCTTGATATCAGCACCAGGTCCTGAATTGATTATCTTCAAACCTAGAATCATGAAATGGGACACTTGTTTATTAAGCTTTTCATTAGAATTTTTAAATAGAGATAAGGAAATGGCTAAGGAAGAAAATGGTGACGAATTTTAAGGAAACGGGAAAGAAAATAGTTAAGAAGATGAGAGACAATTAAAGCATTGTTCATTCAATGCAATTCTTGCCAGTTTTCCTTGAGTGGATGGAATTTTGAAAGGATAGCAATGGTCTGTTTTAAATCTCATGATCTTCCTTGAATTTCCAGGCCCCCCCCCCCCCAAAAAAAAAAACTTACTTTTAGCTGTATGTCGCATGTCATGCTTGTGTCCTTGTGAGGCGTGATAGTATGTCAATGGGGTTTGAATGGAAATCTTTTTTTGCTCTCTCCCGCTCTCTTGCTCTCACTCTCTGTTTCATCCTCTGGTTGTTGAAGTCTCTGGAGTCTCTGTGGAGATAGATCCACGTTTTGGAAAACAAGACCATGAGTTTTGTGTTCCGAGGCACTAGAGCAGATGTAGAAACTGGTTTCCCAGGGCTTATTCCGGAGCGTCGTACAGTGGTATTAATCTTGTACAATTTGTAAAATTTACTTTACATCATTTGTAAAGTTACACGGTTCAAGATGCCTTGTAAAACTGATTATGCTTCCAAACATCTTTTACTCCTTTTGTTCAGCGTGTTCATGGAGCCCGACCAGTTAATACCAATTCTCTTGCATTTCTTGTTACAGGTGCTTACCTTTTAACAGTTTGGGAATTTTTGGTTTTGAGTGACTCACTGAAAAATTGCAAAATATAATTTCTTTTTCTTTCTATGAACCAGTTCTTTTGCTGTTCATGATTCTTAACTCCCATCAAATGTCACCCAACTTTCTGGTTAGTAATCTCTTCACTGGTGAATTGTTAGACTCTATCTTAATTTGGCACTTATGAAAACCTAAGCTTTGCTTCCTTTTAGCTCTGGCTGGTACTTGCTGTCTTTTTGATGGCAACAACCCTACGAATGTATGCAACTTGTCAGCAGCTACAAGCTCAGGCTCAAGCTCATGCTGTGGCAGCTAGTGGCCTTCTTGGTCATACAGAGCTGCGTTTGCATATGCCACCATCCATTGCCCTCGCAACCAGAGGGCGACTACATGGTCTTAGACTCCAGCTTGCACTTCTAGACCGGGAATTTGATGACCTTGGTAAGAATCTTTGATTTTGCTCTAACACGGGAAATAAAGAAAAACAAATTTTGGCATCCTTTTTTTTTCGCATTTAATATCTGTCGGTTTGTTGGTTAAAACAATAAGGAGAAAAATGAACCAAATGTTTTGTTGCTGTATTCAGATTACGAAACTCTGAGGGCACTAGATGCTGACAATGTTCCAACAGGTCCTTCAATGACTGAGGAAGAGATAAATGCTCTCCCTGTTCACAAATATAAGGTTACTGGCCCTCAAAGGTAAGTCAGTATGGTCCCTGCCCTCCCTGCCTTCCTAATCCTGCTTTATGCACCTTCCTCCCCCCCTCTCCAAATAAAAAGCACTAGCATTAATTGGTCCTGTCCACCTGTGTCAGTGCTGCATCTTGCATAACCTACTCCTACATTCAGATGATTATAATTAGGAGGGTGCCAATCAACCTTCTTTTTGTGTGTTTGTATTGAGCTTGTCTATCAGCAGCTCAACTTTTGTTTGAAAAATCACAAAATAGTTGATAGCTGCTTCTGCAAGATATCCACCTTGCAGGACTGGCAGAACTTTGGTCTAGTTAGCTTGGCATATTTATATGAAGTCTCAGCCTCTCACTAAGGAGGACGGGGGATGGGGGTATCTCTAAGTTTAAACATTGTTTCCTTATTTATTTCCCTAAATACATGGATGACTTGTATAGTTGCTTTGTGTTTATCTTGGAATTAACATGTCTTGATTCTGCTTTTCTGGGCAGTGCTGGCTCATCAGTTCAGCAGGCGGCTTCTTCATCCTCAGTTGAGGTGGTTTCCTTTCTCCTTTTGCGCAAATATCATATCATTCAGATAGTTCTACCTATTTTTAAGATATGAAAATTTATCTTCTCCCCTGTGTATGCTACCAGATTTATTTGCATCATGGTCATAGCTGTATATTTTGAACCATGTAACATTATCTTTTGTTTTTATCAGTCAGAAAACGAGTTCCCTTTTTTATCATTAGGTTCGTTCACTTTGAGAGGCTAACATTGTTTGCCCAAAGTTTGTGTTTCATTTGGTGATACATGGTTTTTGAATAATAAGCATGTAAGTACTCGAAAATCAATCAGATGTTTTTTATCCACTATATTCCTTGTGTACTTTCCAGCAGAATGTGAAAAAGGTCAAATCATTATTCACCCTAAGGTGATTTGCTTAGGTAATATCTTTTTTCGATCCTAGAGGCTTTGATTTCCTCGCAAAAACACAGAGATGGATTCTGTATCCAAGCATACAATTTCTCTGGTCGCTTGCATGATATATGGAAATTGCTCTGATGATCTATAGAAACTGTAATAACTTCTCTACTTCACTCACAAGCAGAAGAAGCAAGACCCTCCCAATGCAGCTGGGGGCACAAAGGCCTGCGATGATGAACTGACTTGCAGTGTTTGTTTGGAGCAAGTTGATGTGGGAGAACTTGTCCGCACTTTGCCATGCTTGCATCAGGTTTGTCTTGGTTTTGCAACAACATTGGATTCCTCTTCCTTCTTACTAAGTGGAAGTCATTTTGAATACATCATTTAGAGTTTCTTATTGTGTTTCTGGTGTTTAACTACTCAAAAAACGACCTGTGCTCTGAACACAGCCTGATGGGTTACAATTGCAACTCTGGTACATTAAGTGTCATAATGTCAACTCGAAGATCTAAATTTGGTCTTTCTGTGGGAAGACTTAAATTTGGTCCTTATTTCAAAATTGAAGAAATATTGAAAGTGAGTATGCTAGTGCAATGCTCCAATGACTATGATGTTTCTAGGATACCAGGAAGAGTAAGTTATTTGCTGCTCTCTATTCGGAATTAACTTCCCCTGCTAGACAATATCCTTGACAGAGTAGTTTCCACTGCAACATGGGTGGAGCTATGCTTATATTCTGTTAGTTCTCAATACCGTAAATCCTTGAAATCAAGCTCAATACGTTTTGGCATTTATAGCTCCTTAATTTACAATAGAAATGGACGCTCATGATTTTGATAAAGATCTAAGAACTTGCCATCTAATGTTTTGGTCTTTTATGACCTTGAAGCATATTTCAAATTAAGAATACTTATTCACAGAGGCAGATTATCTCGCGGGTAGGTTGGCCTTGTAAATGCTATGCTTAAAATTCTGGTTTTAACTTTTGCAGTTCCATGCAAACTGCATTGATCCATGGCTGTGTCAACAAGGAACATGCCCTGTTTGCAAGTTTCGAGCTGCATCAGGCTGGCATCAGAATGGCCGAGAGGAAGAAATGGATGCTTCATACATGGTGTAGTCCTTCCTCAGTAACCATACTAATATGTCTTAGCTTACTCATGCTTTGAAATTATAAATCCGTTTACCATTATTGTAATGATTTTGGCATAGCATGAGAATAAATTGCTTTAAATCACCTTTGATAACATCCAAAATCCGAACACAATTTCTCATCCCCAACTTTATTCGTGACCTACCTAATGATAGCTTCGTTGGGTATACGGCAGAGTTGCACCAAAAATCAACACTTTGTAGATGGTTGGTAACATGAATCTCCTACACCGGACTATGTTGGGAGGTTATGGCATTCGATCGAAGATAAGACAACAATTGCAATTTTAATCAAACTGAGGCCGCGACTGTTTTCACTGAATCAGTTCACTGCAATTTTGCAGTACCTAATCATATACGGTAGCATTCGTTCATCTGTTCAGTTGAAGCTTCAATCATCTTATACAGTCTGTCCAAACTTTGCAGTTAAAAACACCAAAAATTCGTCTAATGAGTGCATCAGAACTTGTAAACGCAAAACTCACGACAAAACAGCCAAGAAATTTCAGAAGCTAACCCATCATAAATCACAGGTTACAGTTTTATAAATCACCACAGTAGATCGTCTTCAGATATTTTAAAGTTCAATCTAGGGAAATATCTCTGATTAATTACTTGCAACTTAATTGTAAAAAGACAATTCTATTTTCCTTTACCCTTTCCCTTGCCTTGACCCTTTTTGGCTTCAAGCTTGGCTTGTATGCGAGCAGCAGCAGCTGCCTTAGCTTCCTCTCTCCTCTTCTTCTCTTCCTCCTTGGTTGCAGCGGCAACCTCCCTTTGTTTCTTGAGCTCCCTGGTTGTCAAAACAAGCAAAGAGATAGAATAAGTCTAAGTCTCATACTGCACTGACTTAAACGGAAATGTGAATGATTGACAAGAAATAAATTACTCCAGCCTAGCCCTTTCATCCGAAACACTACTCAGACTTGCACCCCTCCTAGGCCTGCACGTCACCAACTCCACCTCAAAGATGAGTATCGCACTGCATTACATCATTTGACAACAATGCAACTTAGTTTTAAACAAGAATGAGAAAGGTGATCCAAGAATAAACAAACTCAATAAGTGAAACTTCACGAGGTAAACACAATCACTAGGCATGCCATCTAGATAAAAACGACAGTTCCCAGCATTAGATAGTTTGGAAAGTCAAATCCGGCTAGCAACCCAAAAATAGATGTAACAGATCATTTCTAGTTAAGTTAATTGGGAAGTTACAAAGGATGATACTTCTCCAGATATCACCACTTAAAAATTCAATTCGTTTTGCAGTGACGGTCACTATTTCATGGATGCTGGAGACCACATTTTGGGTAAGTGGTCTTCTTCACTTAACCAGTTCACGCAAGTAGAGGAGCATAATGACCCAAAAAGATTGGAGTATTTCAATAAGCCAATGGAAACCAAAAAGATATTTGGCTTCCTTTATCTTTGACAAACTCAGTGGAACTTGGACTGCTAATGCTTTGCCTGATACATCTAGAACGTTTCACTTCTGTTGTCAAGTGAAATTATAAGCTGAACTTAAAAGAGGGGGAAATTTTTTAGAGAAGGAAACTCTTACTCAGGGGGTACTTCTGGTGGAGAACCAGCACTTCCGTATGCATACTCTGGCATGCATGTGATCTTTGCAACCTCCCCAACCTGGAGAAACCCATGAAATGCAGGAAGTAATTTATCTGGACAACAAATTATGTTATGAGAACAGGACACCGACCTTCATAGTTCTCAACGCAACATCCCAAGCCTTAATCACAGAGCCCTTGCCCACTTCAAATGTGAAAACAGTATTATCTTCCCGTGTAGTGTCAAAAACTTCACCAGTATCAGCAAGAATACCTTCGTAATGAACTGCATCCAGAAGAAAAATCAATTAATCATTATCAGTCAAGCCCACTAGTCCTATGTGCCTCTTAACTGATATAGCAATTACTAAATTAAAATAATTCTTACAATGGGAAACCAGATTAAAACTTTTCCCATGGTGGATTAATTCCATTAAGCCCTTAGTTTGTATGACTAGCAAAACTGCTGGATATGTTTAAACTGACATTCTGTTCATATGAACTTACCATCCACGAGTGGAAGACTCTCCGATGGAGCAATTGCATCAGGTTTGGCATGCCGAACAATGGTCTTCAAGACGCCTCCATCTCCAGTTAAATCAATCGTATCACTCATGGTTTCTAAAGTTTAACCAACCTGGGTAGTTAGTTGTACACACCAGCATTAAACACATAAAACGCTATCTGAGGAAATTGTTTTGACAATGCACTGAAAGTTGAATACTCAAACTGCTGAACTTTATAGTGAATTTCACGCACAAAGGGTGAGAATCTTTGGATAAAGTTTCTGAATTTCATAGTCTATGAAACATAAATGAGAAAAAAAAAGCAAGCAGGATAGAAAAATGAACAATCTGTGCATAAAACGTCATTTGGATGAATTTTCAGTACAAGTCATTGGTTAGCTTGAATTAGAATTTTACTGCGGAAGAAATCCTTTTTTGAGAGGTAAAACAAATCACGATCAGGATGCCCGAAAAATACTTTCCAAGCTAAATAATTAGAGAACTTCCTTGAAACGTTTAAACCGCAGTTTCTTTCCCCAATACAAAACACCAAGAAAGGCTCAATAAACCAAACTACTAAACTATCGGTGAGCAAGCATCTAAATTATAGGATTCACTATACAATTTAGAAGAGTATTGGTGAGCTTTGACCCAATCAACCCAGTCAAATTCAGCTTTAATTAGAAAAGGGAAAAAGTGGTCAAATTCATATTTAATTAGTGAATTTACAGTACCCAAAAAAAAAGCATAAAGATAACGAAATTGGCAAGCAATAAATGCAGGCAGTAAAGTTGATGCTGCAAAAAGTACAAATCAGACGAAAAGTAGGAATCTTGGAAGAGAACTAGGGTTTAGAAGGGAAGAAAATTGTACCTTAACGACGGAAAAGGAAGCAGCCGAAGTGATCGGAGGGGAAGGGTTGGGTAGGAGTTGGAGGAAAACAGAGGGGTATGATCGGAGATTTGATGATGATGATGGAGGCAGTCGCCGGCCATAAAGCTTCAGGCGCTTTTTGTATCCTGTGCTAAGGGTTGGTCGGTTTTTCAACTTGTTATCCCTTCTGTCTGGCTACTCGTTTTATACCATTTGGAAAGTGCTGCAGAAATTGGGTTTGTAGCGTCTCCACGCGCGCCATCCAGTCAAGGCAGTCGTTATGTATGGTTGTCATACAGGCCCAACAAAGGGTCTAGTCTTTCTTTAAAGGAAACAGCCATATTACTAGCCCAGACAGCCATATTACTAGCCCAGAAGCCCACGAGAGACATCTAATAATAGGTAGAGATACTGCAAACCTATAATGTTTTTGGACAATTGTCTTTTGCTTCTGGTGCCATCCTCTCGTTAGATGTCTCTGTACCGAGAAAAATATAAACTATGAATAAATATGACCATACAGAAATGTTATATAGGTTAAATTTTATATTAATACGTCTTCGTCTGATCAATTCACTTTTTTTTTTTTTTAACAAAGAGCCTGAAACTATTAATTCTTAAAGTCTCGACTTTAGTCATTAGATCAAGATATCCTCGACTGATCAATTTACCTTTCACAAAACAAAACGATCGAGAAGGTCCAACAAATTTCTTGTTTCTAGTGGCGTCAATGGATTATATGTTTGTTGTTGGGTTGAATCTAAATGGTTCCATTCACAATTGGAACACATCTCTAATATTAGAATACCAATCCACCTAGGTCAGTTTGGGCCTGCGCGTATGAAATTGACCCCGTTTGCCATGCCACTCAATCATGAGTAGGCATTCTTCAATTCTAAAGCATGCTTTGGATTATAGTTGATTCGCTTTTATGTTTCCAGCTGAAATCATGTCAAGCCTATTGAAATTTGTTAAAGTCTGATCACATTTGTTTCATGACTAATTAAAGGTCAGTATTCAATCTCTCCCTTGGGTTACAGCAAGGCTGAGGCCCACTTACATAGCTACATACAACACAAGCTCTACCTTTAGCACATAGTTCCAAACTCACCTTATGTTTTACTAGTCGTTCATCATTTATGTGGCATGCCCATTTAGCCTTATTTCTCACTTTTTATGTCTTTTCCTTGTTTTCTTGGTGGACAGCAAGGAATATGTACTTTTCTTGAGAAAATGGCCCAAAGGTCCGCTGACTGGGGGCTGATAGTTTCGATTGCGTCGGTCCAAGTTACCTAGTAAGATCCAGCAATAATGACCTTTAAGAGCCTCAATCGTAATGGATTCCCATCTGATTTAGCCAACAACATTAAATACCCATCACAGTTCCCACAAAGGCCACAAAGAATCGGATCTGGCCCAGATGTAACAAATAAAAAGGAAATGAGAAAAGTATATACATATTTTTTTTAAAAAAAAAAAAGTACAAAAATGGACTGCATGTGAATCTTGGAGAATTGGGGGGTTGGAGACCAGCGTCCAGAAATCGCACGTGAACAGCTTGACCATTGAAGGGTGACTGGTGATTCTCTTGAATCGCCGATGCAGTCAAACGACCCCGATTTATTCCCCGATCTTATCTTATGTATGCTTTGCTCATACAATCGACGGGATTCGAAATGGGACTAAACTATCATGGATCTCTAAGTAATACGTCTACGTCCAATGTATTTGCTGACCTGGATCAAATGGTTTCAGTAAACAGATCAAATCCTTGCAGATATGTGCCATCAAAATCGCAAGTTTTTACTAAAATTCCAGCGGATCAACGATTCATTACTTGACGTTCCTTACTGACACTGTACTAAAAATATGTTTAAAAAAAAAAAAAGAAGTAGATCTAGGAAATATCAAAGGAGTATAACTTGGAGTGCAAAAAAGAAAAATAAAATGTTCGTTTGGGATGTTACCATATTGTAGACCGCTTTTGCAGTCTTAACGCATATCGAGTAATGAAAACGTGTTTTCTAAACTCCAACAAGACTTTTCATTTAGATTGCAATTTAAATTAATAGGGTCCCGCTTGAGTAATAGGAAGAATTCAAAATGCATTGTAACGACCATTTAGCTTAACAAATACTGATCGTGTCATTAAAGGGATAATTTTAGAAACCTCATCACTCGATGGGGTTTCTGACAATTTCACTTAACACTCTTAAAATTTTTTATAGCACACAAGCGTATTCAAGTTCAATTTATTATACTATCAACGCAATCTTTATTGTTTCGTACCATCACAGCAAGTTCTACATTTTTTATTTCTACAAGATAAATCTTGCACCTAAGCAGCACAACCAGGACGGCCTTCATGAATGGTAGTGCTGTTCTTTATTCTATGTAGTTAAAATTGTTTGTTCTGATGAATTTGAGCTTGGTATCTATTAGACCATGCATATGTATCAAAGGGATCAAATTATCTTCGAAATAACAAGAAGCATAGTAGAGTAGTATCGGATGCTGCCGAGGGCGGGACCTCCAAGCAGACGATCATGTGAGGATGGGTCCATTAGACAATGGCCATGTGAGGGATGGTGTAGGAGCCTCCCACCATTTGATTGATGTTATCTCTGCGACTATCCTACCGATTGTTGCCACGTGGAAATGCTAACAAAATTTTCTCAGGCCTCTCCCGCAGGTAAGACGTTTGATGTGACTGTTGACCCAACCTGACCGTTTTCTGTGTTGCTATGATTTTTAAACATTTGGGACGAGGGCCTGGACGGTTGTCTGACAGCCGTTTCAGGCAGTTCACGGTCTGGATGAGGTCTCAAAAATTTGTGCGGCTCAGATCATATTTTGTAATTCGATTTTTACGTCGTGTGGGATCCATAAAAATATTGTTCTATTGTTACTCGCTATTGTTATATCATGTACAGATGATGTTACATCATATACAAATGATGTTACACCTTCCAGAGCGATTGTCAGAACAACCGCTCCAGCCCGCGTCCAAACATTTGGGAGTTTCGACTGAGGCAGTTAGGTCCACAACGCGAATCCATTAGTCCACGGCTCTACGCCTAAAGATTTGAATTATAAATTTGGCATTTTCTCAAACTGTGGGCTGATGAACGGCAATGTTTGTGGTCCAACGTGCTCCAATGCATCTTACGTCACATCCTTACTTACTTGATATTCCCAAAAAAAAAAAATTTTTCTTTTTTTTGAAGAATTTAAAAAAAAAGAGAGAGAGAGAGAACTATACTAGTAGGACTTCAGCTTATTTTTTGGTTCGTTCGTATATTCTCTAAGATTCATGGATGTTTGACTAGTGACATCACCGGTCGATGTCATTACCGAAAGTAAAAAGAAAAAAAATGATACTTTAGCTTAATTCCCTTGCCTATGAGATTTTAATTTAATGGCTAAAGTTGATAGGGCAGAAATTAGAGATTCAGAATTTAATTACTCTCTTTTATCTCTCTGCTTTTTAAGTCTCATTTTACGCTACTTTGAAAAAAGGAAGAAAAAAAAATCTCACCATTTTGTTCATTCAATTATTTGTGAATCAATTAGAACCTAAAAACGATAGTACGAAGCAGCAGCAATTGTGGTGTGCTTTTCTTATGTTATGAAGGGGATAAAGCAGTTGGTTTTAGTAGTATCACTTTTGGCTCGTGGTTGGTTGTAATAATTCATCGAATCTACATTGGGGCATTGAAGTCTTAAGGTATCAATCACAATCTACATTAAGTTTGATGTCGGTTTGACTGGGAGGATTATCCCATCCTAAGAGGATTATTTTTCTGGTGGTTATAAAGATTTGTGGCACATGCGTTCCAGCGTCCGAATATTATTTTGGCAGTTGATTTTTAAGTGTAGTGAACCGCGATGAGTTTAAAACTTTAAATGAACTTGAATTATTGGACAGTAAATTATAGTGAAGCAAATGTAGTAAATCCTAGTACGTGAATCGTTTTCACCCAAAAACACGGCCGATACAATGGCCAGAGAGGTCAACATCTCAAGATTGAGATTGGGACTAATCTCTGTATCCATCCGAATTGAATACTCCATAGTAGAATGAAGTTATTTTTTTTTATGGTAATGATTACATTTTTATAATATAATTTTATTTTAATTTAAGGGGAGAAGAATCTAAAGAGAGAAATTGTGTATGAGTGATTAATAGATATAAGAATCTGACTAAATCAAATGGATACTCTGACACTTTTTTAAAATTTTTTTTTAATAATAGAATGAAGTTAGAGAAAATGCTTTTTTGAGAGAGAATGGGAATTTTCTTGGGGCTCCCTACGGGTTTGGGCCGTTTGGCTCTGACATCCTCCATCACCCATGTGTCGTCAGATATTACTGGATCCAGCAGAGCAGATAGACAAATTGGTGTTTAAATCATTTTATTTGCTGTTTAAATAGTTAATACTTCAACTAAGCTGTTTGCCGGTAGGCATTGCGCAGCAGTTTGTCACGTTAACTAGCTTGCATTGCAGTGCAATTAAAAGCAACTAGTATGATTGTTTGGATTGCATTTTTTTGAATTTTTTTTGTAGAAAAATTACTATAGCGATTTGATGTACGTGAGGAAAAAATGTAACAGAAAAATGTGATTACGGAAAATAAAATAATTTTTCGACGGAAAATGGCTGTCCAAACACCCTTTTTGACTATACATATTTCCGATTAAACTCATGGTTGATAACGAGCGGAAAAAGACGAATCTTGGAATTCTCTTGGAAAATAACTAGAATATAAACATGAGATGTCTTCTTGAATTAAATAGCCGCTATTTTAGCATACATGCTTTCTTCATAAAGCATTCAAAAATTTATTCAACGCTGACGACCTTCGTGATGGCGCAGAAATGTTTGCATTGGATTAATTGCTCAAGAAAGTCGTGAATGTATCAGCTGTAATTAAAATTATAATTTATGCTTATAGGGCTTTCCTTTTAATGTTTTTTTTTTAAACCTATTTCATGCATTTGAAGGGGGAGGTTGGCTGACTAGGGAATAGGGATGCCATCATTTTTTATTCTTGAAGATAAAAGTAATAGTCCTACCGTTTATGAGATAGGAGGAGAAACGATTGAAAGTTCTTGAACAGTTGTAACTTATTGCAAATTGTTTGTATAATTTTATGAAAAAAAAAAGATGATGTGATTGGTTACTGTTTATATGAATTTGTACATTTTATAGTTGTGTTAAAATTACGTGACATTGACTCGTTTTTACAATTTAATCCACATTTTTAAAATTCATGGTACTATTGAATAAGTGCAAGTTAGATTGGTTCATTTAACTATCCAATTAATGGAGTTAATTTTTGGAATGACTCTGGACTTATAAAATACTAGTGTTCAATGCATACCCTAGGTGCGTGCAATTGAAAAAAAAAAAAAACATTTATGGTCATGCATTTTACATTAATTTTTTATTACCGAAGCAAATTTTAAATATTTTTCATAAAATAATCTTACATTGATAGCTATAATGTTTAGGGGTAGTTCTGTTGAAAACATATATTTAAATAGTTAAAAGTAAAAATAGTCATGAATAGTTATAGATAGTTAGAAGTGAAAGTAATTTTTATAAGAACTAAAAAAAATTAAGTAACGATAAATGTTAATCCCAGATCTGTTCCTAAACCTTACATATAGTACAGATACGATTAATGTGTTAGTCCGCGCCTCGGCGAAAGCTACATGACTAAGATAGGATAACCTGGGGACCCTCTCAGAGAAGATTAGACATCACAATCACACACCAACTCGTCGGGTTACTCGTGTGTCGCTATGGGCCAACCTTTCGGAGTTGTACTTAGCATCACGGGGCCATCCACAATCCAAAACTGCCAATTGGCCAACTTTTTGCATGGCGGGTTAAAAAAAAAACACTACGTATGGCGGGTGTAAAAAAGAGAAAAAAAAAAAAAAACACTACATTGCGAATATTGCATTAAAATTAATTTTTTTCAACAAAGAAATCAGAATTAAATTAATAACCCTGAATCTCAAATGTTTACCTCAAAAGCTGGCAATTTTTGAGGCCACCGAGAGAACTAATAACCTAACCCTCAATCCCTCCAAGAATCGATGTGGGATTCTTGTGATAGGGTCAGGGAGGCATCTGCTATTAAAGGTGTACTAACCCTAAGACACTTGGAAACCTCACCGCTCGTTTCTGATTTCTTCGTTGCATTAAAACCAATTACTCAGTCCCTTTTTAAGGATAGATCGAACTCAAACCTACCTTCAATACAAAAAATTCAAAGGAGTTGCCCCTTATACAGCCTAGTAAAAAAACCCGAAGGCCTGCTATGATTGCCAAAAAAAAAATTGCATTAAAACTCCTCTTTGGAGAGTAGGTTGAGGATTTAAATTTCAGATGCTGCCGGAAAAAAAAAAGGCATCAATATATGATTTTGTACAACGATGAAGTTGTTTGGATTTCATTTTTTATGTTAAATTTTCTAAATTTTTTGGAATAAATTTTTTTAAATATATTTCAACTACTTTTTTGCCACCTTATATAGATTACATATCAAAATAGTGCTACAGTGAATTTTTTATACACACTTTTTCAAAAAAATCCAAACGGGTATTACAGTTTTCTGCTTCATATGTGGATAGTTTGGGCGATCGTTCACCTGAACAATAAGATCAAATAGCTTTATGGGCAAATTTTGCGATATGGATCTCCCCAACTAATTTCAGTCCATTCTGGTTGTTCCGTAGGGAAGTTTGGTGACGGATTAATTTTCCACTATCAAGGATCTCCACAATAAGACGAGACTATTACATGGTAGAAGGAAACCGTTGCAGATTTTTTTTTTTTTTTTGGAAACAATAAAAATTTTGTTTATTGATACCTACTTCCATTATTATTATTATTATTATTAGGAGTCAAGACAGATCCTCAAAACTATAAATCGCTTGCGGAATTTAAACATATAGATTACTCACATATGCATTTCTCATTTTTTCGCAAAACTTAAGGTTGTGTTTGGATTGCATTTTCCATGATTTTTCATAGAAAAATTACTGTAGCAATTTGATGTATGTGAGGGAAAAAGTTAATAGGGAAATGTGATCACGGAAAACAACGTAATTTTCCAACGGAAAACTGCAATCCAAACAAGGCCTAAATATACTCCCTTAGTCTTATTGAAAATATCATATTTTATATTTTGAAATGTCCTAAAATGTTTGTCATGTTGACAGAGTTAAAACGCATTTTAGTCTCTTCCTTTAATTATATGCATGTTATCGTCCCAATTCAAATTTTAAATTTATAAAGATAAGACTGAAAATAAAAGTACAAATATCACGGTAAAATCGCTAATCTGAAAAAATTAAAATTTTGAAATATAAAACAAAATAATTGATGAGGAGCGAACATGACCTTTTTTTTCGAGTGATCCGTCATCATCTGTGGAGTACATATGTGATGCCAATTGGTCAATTCCTCCTGCCGTGTCGAGAGTTTGGTGTGTAGGGGAAACTGCGAGCTGCGAAGTGTGTGACCCCCCTCCCATGTGTAGCTCTCGTGAATCCTTGTAAGCAATTGTACTACCTTTCTTTTCCCGAAACTGTTACACCTTTATTATTTTTGTCCATTCACTTTGCGGTACTATTTAATTTGCACCCAAATTCCAAACCAAGTTTTCAGGCTTTCAATTACGACTTGTTTTGGAGATTCAGACTGTCCTACCTACAAGCCCCAAAGTCTGGTCAAATCCACGACGGAGCACTAGTGTGATTGCCCGCGTTTTGATCCACATGGAATCTTGGCTGAAAAATAAAACAAATAAAGAAATAGCAAAAAATAAAAGAAACAGAGCCAGACGGACCATTATGCCCTCAGACAATCAAACCGTATAAAAATTACTGCAAGCATAGGCTACGAAGCAGCCAGTTTAAAAAAAAAAAAATTTTTAGAGAGAGAGAGAGAGTGTGTGTGTGTGTGTAAGCTGAAACAGGCTGAATAATCTTTAAAATCCAAAAATGAAAAATAAAACGTAACACTAAATTGGTCAGGTGAAGATGACGATTCTAAGGGCATAATCCCCAGTTCCGCACCACGGGCAAAGTCCTAAGAAAGAGAAGTCAAAAGTGGTCCACTGCCAGTCAAACGGTCCGAACGATCTAAGGAATCAGGACAGAACGGTAATTTGGGCAAGTACAACATTGTAGGTCGGGCCCAATTACTTGTCCAGCTATCAGCCCTGTGTAAAGTAGAAGCTGACAGCAGTCCAGCCGAAGGCCCACTTTCTTCTTCTCCCTCCATAGGAGGTACTGCATCCTTACCGAATTAATTGTTATCATAGCTGCCTAATTCATAGGTTGGTGTATCGGAAACTCATTTTGTTTTATTTGCTTATAATCTTATGAATATATTTTCAATCACATATTTATTTAATATATATCATATCAAAAAATTGTTACAATGTATCTTTTTTGAAAATTTTATTGAACCATAACGATTTGAAATATTTTGTTGGATTGGAAATTATTTGAGATATTTTTACGGTAGCACTTTTTATGATGTGATGTATGTGAGATAAAAAGGTGTATTGAAAATTGTAATAATAATGTAAACAAATATATTTTGGCAAATAATCTCCGGTCCAAACACACTCAAAGATATCCTCGAGTCTTTCTGGCATTTGATTGAACAAGCACATTTATGCAACACGAAAGGGTCTCATAGCTTGTTGGTGTCCTTAACTACGAATACAAAGTCAGCTTCCGAGCTCAAAAAAAAAACTTCTGCAAAATTTGAAGGGTTTTGTAAGCATATAGGATTAGTTTTCACTGAAAGAAACAAACGAGTACGAGGTACAGATTAGATTGTATCTTGCAAATTGCCCTTAATAGTAATTATTTGTCAAATACCATACGCATAGACGGCATAGTGCATCTTAAACAGGGACGGATTTAAGGGGGGCACTGGCCCCTTAAATTCCTATAATACTTATATAATTTTGACATAATTTTAAGCGTGTCCTCATAGATTTTTTTTTTAATGTGAAAGAATGGGTCACAAAATTTAGGCTCCGTTTGGATTAGCTGTTTTTGGATTTGTTTTTCAAAAACACCACTGTAGCATTTTGAATCTGAAAAACAAGTCCGTTTGGATTAGTTGTTTTTGGGGTTATTTTTTCAAAAACTATATGAAAAACTTTTACTGTAGATTTTTTTGGATTATTTTTAGAGGTATTTTTGAAACATATTTTTGAGTATTTTTAGAATATTATAATTTTTATATTTTTATATAAATATACATTTATACATTTATGCATTTATAATACATTTATATTTACAAATGTATAGATGTATATTATTATAAATGAATAAATTATAAATGAATATTATATAAATGAATAAATTATAAATTATAAATTTTATATTTTTATACAAATATGCATTTATGCATTTATAATACATTTATAGATATTTATAAATAAATATATTTATATATTCATATAAAAATATATTAATGTATTATATTATATATAATACATAATATAAATATATTTATAAATGTATAAGTGTATATTATTATAAATGTATAAATTATAAATGAATATTATAAATATATTATAAATTATAAGTGTATATTATTATAAATGTATAAATTAATATATTATAAATATATATTAATATTATGTAGAAATGTATTTATATAATTAATATAAATGTATATATGTATTGATATTATGTATAAATGTAAAATTAGTATTATGTATATTAATATAAATGTATAAATGTATTATATTATATATAATACATAATATAAATGTATATTTAAATGTATAAGTGTATATTATTAAAAATGTATAAATTATAAATGAATATTATATAAATGTATAAATTAATAAATTATAAATATATATTAATATTATGTAGAAATGTATTAATATAATTAATATAAATATATACATGTATTAATATTATGTATAAATGTAAAATTAATATTATGTATATTAATATAAATGTATTATATTATATATTATAAATAATATAAATGTATATTATAAATATACATAAATATTTATATATTATGTATAAATGTACATTTATATAAATGTATAATATATTATATATTATATTATATATAATTTATATAACATATAATATTTATGTAAATATATTATAAATATATAAAAATATATTATAAATAAAATAAAATATTTATAATATGTATGTATAAATATATAATATTAGAAATGTATAATATATACAATATACATTATTATTAATATAATTTATGTATAATATATATAATTGAAATAAATATATTTATATTAATATAATATATATAATATACATAATTGAAATATACATATTAAAATATATTAAAATATAATTGAAATATGCATATTAAAATACATAATTAAAATATACAAATTGAAATATACTTATTAAAATATACAAATTAAATATACATAATTGAAATATATTTGGAGTTGTTTTTGATATATTGTTTGGATATGGTGTTTTTGAAGTTGTTTTTGAAATACACATTACTGTAGTATTTGGAATGTGAAAAATAATTTTTCAAAAACAGGTGCAAAAGCACTCAATCCAAACGCAGCCTTAGTTTAGTTACTTATATTGAGAAAATATACTTCATGAAGTTCAAAATATGAAAACTCATTGTGAGCAATTGTAAATAATTTAGTTTGTTTTGGAAATAAAATTATTATTACATTAATAATTTTGAATTTGTCTTTTTATGTTTTGAATGGAATATACGTATCATTTGTACTTGTTGGTGAATTTATATATTTTTGTTGCTTAAAAAACTAGAAAAAGAGTAGATAAAAAATGTTGAGTATTATTTTTGCCCCCACTAAGATTTTTTTCTGGCTCCGCCACTGATCTTAAATCATCAATTAGTAAAGTATGATGTTGCAGCCAATTGTATATATATGGTTATCAGGACTTGGTATTCTTTTCAGCAAAAATCTATATCTATATAAATTTGATAAGGGATTTTTAGCAACAAGCCTCCACACATCTTCTCACTATCAATTCCATTTTTCTAGCATTTCATATTTAATTTAATTTATAAAATATATTTCTCTCAACTTCCACATATATTTTTCACATTTGAAATTGTTGGTTACTTTTTAAAATCATTTTATTTCAAATTGTTGGTTAATGTGCATGTTATTCTATTTGAACTTCAATCCATCACGTTTCCAATTTCCTTGTGTTATTTATGATTCTACAACAATTAAAACTTCTATAAGACCATAAGAAGAGATAACAAATATAACATCCTTTCATGCTTTCTTATTAATTTAAATGAGTAAGATTATTTACAGTCCATTTTTGTTATTCACACTTCAATAATCATTTTGATTATATAATTTTCATTAATTAGACTATATGATAAAACAAATGGTGGAATTGCAAATAATAAAAAATGGAATGCAAATAATATTTTCTTAAGTAAGAGGTGGCTTCCATGCCTTTCTAATTTAAAAAAGTAGTGGTTTCGCTTATATAGGAATTTAGTTTGAAGTTTATTAGTGAGAGGGTAAATAAAAAAAAACATTTCCAAACTTAATAAAAGTAAAAAAGTAAATGATAATATTTTATCTTTTAACTAAGTAATCCTAAGTAAAAGGGTAAAATTAAATAAAAAACAAAAAAGAAATAATGTCGTGGATTTAAAAAATCAAGAATGGTACCATTAGTGAAATCCAAATTATAAAATCACTAAATAAAAAATAAAGTACTATACTAGCCTCCTACATTAATTAATTGTTCATGCTAGCACATTAATTCATGCAAAAATTGTGCCTTCTCATTTATAATACGAACTCCATAAAATTTAACAAAAATAATTAATCTCCCAATATTGGTGTTCGTACTTAGAGTTGATTGGTGTGAAAAATGTTCACAACTTCGTAGAAGATTATCAAATCGAATGCAAAATGTTTGTAAGTATTTCATTTACTTATCAAATTACATATTCAATTACATTTAATTGGACCCTTATAGTGCTCGATTTGTGATATACATTTATACTTTTTTCAGGATCCAACTTCCATCAAAAGTGATAGTTGCTTATAAATAATAGAGATGTTTTTATCATACTTTGAACTATTGCTACAAAATTTTATTTTTTTAACTATATTTTGATGTGCCCTAAATGGTACGAGCAATTACATAAATTTTTTACTCTTTTTAAATTCCTTACTCAATTATAATTTATTCCAAAAATACAACTTACTGTGCGTAGCACAGGTGTTTAGACTAGTTCCTGTAAATTAGTAATGGCAATCGCCAGGAGTCGTTTGTGTGCCTAAAAATATTTAGACAAAAGAAAGGTTAGGTTTGAAATCTCATCTCTTTTGCCGTAAATATAATTAGGCCTAGGTTTACAGGCATTGATGGCTTGACCAAATACTTAGGCCTAGTTTGGAATGCATTTTTTGCAAATTTTTTAAAAAATATTTCATGAGAGTATTCTTTCTCACATTTTCCAATCACTTTGCACTAATTTCTTTTCAAAATCTCTCAAAAAATGCATTCCAAACAGGCTCTTGCTATTTTTTAGAGTTTATATAGAAAACGTATTATAGCATAGCAATTTGATGTATATAAAATAAAAAATAATTAAAAAATATATTCACAAAAAAATAAAAATATTTCTTTACAAAAAACTACAAGCCAAAACAACAAATACCTTACAAAAAGTCTAATAACCGCTATAGCAATTTTTTTTTTTTGCCTTGTACCATTTCTCCAATTCATTTTTTGCCTTGTACCATTTCTTCAAGTGCAAAATTTTCAGCCATGCAGAAGGATGCATCGTAGCTGTGCTCTCTACTATCCATTATATATATATATATATATATATATATATATATATATATATATATATATATATATATATATAAATATAAAAAGGCAACTCTCAATTCGATTTAGCCTTCTCTCACCCACGTTCATCAATCAACTCTGCAGGGAATTTTTAAATTCAACCCCATTATACCCTAATAATGCCATTAAATAATTGCTGACACAATTGTTGAAAAATGCATTAAAATAATACAGATCTGCGTCAGCCGAGCACACCGGATCCACACATTGCACTGCAGCAATGTCGTAATGGAATCTCTTCTCCTCTCCCCTCTTTTTCACAGAGAAAGAGAAGAGAGGTCGCAAACCACAGGCCGGCCCGGCCCCCGTCGTTTCAGTCATCAACTGTTACAGAAACTGAAACTACAACTAAGCAAATAGTAGTTTTGTAGCTTTGATAATCACTGTTGAAAGCACATGCCTGCAATCAGTAGTACAGTAGGAGCACGAGTAATACATATCATGGCGAGAGGTTATAACAAAATCACAGAAATCCCATTACTCGTAATTAATTCCATACATTCTCTATCTCAGTAGTTAATGATCATGGACAACAATAACAGTAGTAACATCAAGAAGCCATCTCTCCTTCACTAGGGTCTGGAGATTGGGTCCAAAAAAAATTCTAAAAAACTACTAGTGAAAAAGGATAAGAAGGTAACTAAGAAAAAAAATCAAGGGAAAATTTCTTTGGCGGTATTTACATGTTGTTCTCATCATCTATGTGACTCTCTCATGTTCTTTCTTCTTCTTTCTCTTCCTCCTCGGACGCTGGAAAAGCTCATGACTAGAGTTTAATTTCTTGACAGCCCAGAAAAAAAAAACCCACGAACAATCTCGTAGAAAGAAAGAGAATCAAAGGAGAAATGCATTGACCCTCTCTTTTCTGGCCTTCAAGAATCACTGTAGTCACGCCAGCAAATGAGCATAGTTACACAGCGCCTCATGATGTAAAATCTGGCTCTTTGTTCCTTAACCAAACGGGCACATTTTCTTGTGAAAGCGCATCTCTTTGTGGTGGAGGGGTTCTTGATCAAGGAACTGGAGGAACGGCAGCTTCTTGATGAACTTTCTTTCTTTGATAGCTTCCACTTCTCATCGAAGTAGAACTGGGGTGGAGGTGCTGCTACTTGGGTTGGAGCGGCTGTAATAGAACTAGCCATTTTTCAGCTTCAACTTTGATGACGAAAAAAGCAACCTTTGTTTGCCTTGGGAAGACAGCTTTCAACTTTGGAACTTTGGGTCTGCTTTTGGCAAAGAAATATGCGTGAACAGTGGGTATTTGGGTGATTGGTTTCTAGTGAATTATGCAAAGATGAGTCAGCTGGAGAGGTTCATCAAGGGCATGGGTCGAAAAGTGAGAAGCTAGGGCTGCTATTTATAACGGGTTTTCATAGAAGAAAGAAGGCAGGGTTTTGCAGTATAAGATAATGGGTGTGGCAATGGGTATCAGTATCACCTGGGCTTTGTTTTCCTCAAGAGCCCCACACTATTTAGATTGTGTATTTTTTTTTAAAAAAAAATTATAATTACTAAAATGTTTTTTAATTCTTTAGGGTGACGTACGAGTATATAAATTAATTAATCTGGTATGGTGCATTTATGGACCATTATACATAAATAACATGCATGGTTCCAAATACACGTCAGGGGGGCGAGCTTGCTTAAGGCAGTGAAACCGAGAGACGCTACTGTACAAATTAATGCGCTATCAAGAAAATCTCACTAACCTTATAGCTCTAGAGTGGGTAGGGGGTCCTGTCCACCGTGCATTGCTCATAGTGTAGACTTTTATGATGCAACAGGAAAAAACGCAGAGCCAATGAATTCTGATGCAGAATTGAGATAGAGTCCAAGATGATCTACGTGTACAACCAGGATACGTGGCATGCCCATTTCGGATAAAAGATAACATCATAGGCTCATAGGATTGAAGGCAGTGGGCAGAGAATTGGGGTTTTTTGGAAGTTTGAATTGAAGAAGTCTGAGAAGAAAACCAATATGAAGGATTTACACCCTTTTTCAAGGTGGATTGCGTATATTCACATGGTACTAATAAAGCTACTATTACATTGCTGTAGACTAAAATAAGTCATATTAAAACTGCTGGTATTAAAGATATTAACCGACGAACAATTAATGCAGCTACAGGTTTACTGTGCAATTGAACCCCCCCCCCCCGCCCCCCAAAAAAAGAAAAGAAAAAGAACAGAGCATAGTACAATATTCTTGATGGGGACAAAAAGAAACAGGACACCTATATTATAATTTCCCTGGAAATTTTGGTGGTGGGCTTGTAGAGTTTTTCATATTATCATCTGGTTGGAAGCTGACAGACGCCCTATCATCAATGCTTCCATGGCCTCTTTATCTCTTGCTGTGGCGGACTGGGAATAGTGCGGTGTATGAACCACATGAGTCAGGAATCAGCAGGAAGAGGCTCTGCAAAAGCATTTGCATGGATAAGCTTCAACAACAGAGGGTCAGGTCCGGGCGGTGTCGTCTACTCCTTCTTACTGCTCACTCCTCAATTTTATCTCAGTAATTTTTTCTAATACGTTGCAGGTACATGACATTCGAACGGAAATGTACCGCGTACTGACTAGTCACCAATCAGCGCTGTTTGCAAGCTTATGAAAGGTGCTACCTTCCAGTCTTCCGCAGCCCATATCACCGTACCTTTTTCTTTTTTTTTCTAAAAAACTGGGGGCCAAAAAAAAAAAAAAAAAGAAGAAAGGCTGAGGTGAGGTTGGGTGTGGAGCTTATCATCCATACAATAATAATTCTGCGAGATGTGAGAGGGATAGGCGATCTATAACAACTTCTGTAAATGAGTTATAATTATTTTTGCTTCACCAGAAAAATAAAATAAAATAAAATAATTCTCCGAGGTCGGTAGCTGCCGAAATATGCTATTCTTGCTTTGCTTTGCTTTGATCAATCACCAGACGGAGACCCACAAGATGACTGATCAGAGGGACGGGATAAATTGATGATGCAGTTAATGGAATTTATTTTGGCTGCGCAGCAAATGGACCCGGGGATGGTTAATTGGTGAAGTGAATGAACGCCAAGATTGCCGATACATCATCATATTGGACAGCTCATGGAGTCCTGTCTAATCTGTTCATTTCTGGCTTTGGGGAATACTTGTTTCATCTGGACAAGGTAAAAAAAATTTGAAGGAGAAATGAATCACTCCATAGAACGCTTGTCGAGTTATCATTTCATTTCTGCTATATGTGGTACCCGAAGAATGAGTTTATTGCCAGGGAAAAGAAATCAAGATAAAACAAGCCCAAAAGTGGGGGATTCTATTTTCCTACAAGACGCAACAAATTCTAGTTTGATAACTTCATGGTTAAATTATTTAACTTAAATATGAAACCAGTTCTCCTCAATGAAATCAATCCTCCTCGATGAAGCTTAAAATTACACTAAATCATCTATCGGAATTGGATTAGTAACTGAATTTGTTCTTTTGGCAAATTTGTATGGCACAGCTGCGATCCCAAATAACTTGCATTCCGCCCTTAATTAGGCAGATTTGTACAACTCACACATCATTCATGAGAAGAAGTCTTTGCAGTTGAACAAGTTATTAAAGGATCATGTGCTGGCTTCAGAAACTAAATGATTTACTCTTACGAAATTTTATTTAAAGGGATGAACATAGTTGTGTTTTGATAAGAGATTACTATTTAAAATAGGAAAAATCAAACAAATAGTCCTTCACATTGGTTTTATACCTTTTACATCTCTTAGATATGAAATGATGATGAAAATAATGGTTTTATACTTTTTAAGTCCATTACATCTCTTAGATATGAAATGATGATGAGATTGTAGTGATGGTGCTGTCGTCGGCCATTACCACTTTTGATCACAAAGTTTTTATAAAATTTAACTTCTCACTCAAATTTTCATATAGAATCTGATTTTGTTATTAGCTCCCGACAAAAATGAATGAGTACGAGTAAAAAAAAAAAAACTGGCGAATATAATCTGACTTTGACATTAATTTTGTGTTTTCTTTTTAAAATCATACAGCTAATAGAGAAAACACTGGCTTTGTTTTTTTCGGATATTAGTTGTGGTAGATTCTGCCTATCATTATTTTTTATTTTTCACTCATTCTTTTCTGTTCTTTTTTTTTTTTTTTTGCAAAAAACTAATATTGAAATTAGATTCTACATCATAACCTAGACGAGGAGTTGAACTTTTGTGAAATTTTATGATTGGAAATGGTGGTAGCTAGAACTGTAAGCGAACCGAAACGAACCGAGTATCTCATGTTTGAGCTCTGTTCGTTAAGCGATTCGAACTCCGTTCGTGTTCGTTCGTTAACTTTCGAACTAAGTAAAGTTCATGTTCGTGTTCGACTCGTTTAACATAAATGAGCCGTTCGCGAACACGCTCGAAAAGTTCGAATCCAGATTATTCTAGGCCTTAAATATGCCACACAAATCATTAATCATCCTAAAAAATAATTAAAATACTAAATGACTAAATTCCATTATTCAATAACTGCATAACCAACATTAACATAAAAACATCAAATAAAACAAAGTAATTTATCCTTCAAATATAAAAATTCAGCCATAAGACAAGTAAAAATTTTCAGCAGCGGCCAATGGGGAAGGAAAACAAAAGTAAGGTTGGAAAAGGAAGGGGAAAGTTTTAGAATTTCTTATGAGTAACCCTAAAATTTATCAAATGACAATTATGTCCTTGTTCGCGAACGCTCGTTAAAATTCGCGAACATGTTCGTGTTCGTTCGATTATTAAACGAACACAAAAATTCGTTTGTATTCGTTCGTTTAAGGCTTTCGAACGAGCCTTTAACGAACACGAACGAGCCGAAACGAACCGAGCTAACGAACAGCTCGGTTCGTTTAACAGCTCTAGTGGTTGCTGACGATGACACCGTCATTGTGGTCACAAGCAGCGGTGACTACTGCCATATTTTTTACTAGAGAAATAGGACTTAAAAAAAAAAAAAGAAATATGAGGGATGTATTTTCATTTTTCCTTGCGATGGAATTGCCAAAAGTTTGTGAGTCATTAGTTGCACGTGATTTTTTTTTTCTTGGCAAGAATATAAGTAAAATTGAGTTGAGGGACTAAAAATGTACTTTTTTATTTGTGAGTGACGAAAAAATCAACATTTCATATGTGAGGGATATAAAAGGTACAAAATCAATATGCGAAGGACTATTTGTGTGATTTTTCCTCATTTGAAATTATCACTTTAACACCTTTTATTATGTGAAGTATCCAATATATATAAAAAGAAAATTAAAAAATACAAATTTAATCTAAAATTATATTTATAATATAAGTACAACAATATTTGGGATAATTTTACCATTCAAACACACTCAATTTGCGACTCCACCTACTTTCTCGATAACTTGAATCTGGAATCTATTGAGTGAAGGCATGAAGCTGCTTTACCAACTTATTAATTGTCTAAGACGTTGTCCATCAGATAATTAACCTGGATTTCGTTATTCGAAATTAAAAAAAAATGCATGTTTTAATTAGATTCGAGTGTAACACTAACAGAGGGTTTTCTAGGACGCTAGTTTCACCACAACCAAGCCGCGAGTCCTCTTGACTGGTTGAGCCCAAGAGTTCTCCGTGATTTGTGGCAGGGAAGGGAGCCTCGTCAACGTACAATTACCACACAATAACAATACAGTGCTACAGTCTCGTCGAGAATAGATGCCATTCTCTGACGCCGCCCAAGCGTGCTTCGCCGGTTGCACACGTGTCCGTCAGCACTGGGTAAGAGTTTGGTCTCTGGTCAGTCGGACCGAAAGTCTTGCGGGCTCTTTCTTCCTTGGTCAACGCCACGTTTCCTGCAATAATCTGACATTCGATAGTAGTAGTTGCATTGTATTCGATAATTCTAGTCGCATTACGAATTATTGTAAAGCACAAAATTATTCAATAATCCCAAGGTTCGCGCGGCTAAATGAATAATTTTCCTCATTCCAGACCGCCTCTTGATTTTCTCCCAAGCACGTGTGGGGTGTCGAATGGATCTGCAGTACTAGTATGTCTTATGGTCATTGCCTTCCCTGGTTACAACTTACAAGGCGCATTATACCAATGGTCCCATGAAGTAGTAATTTTTTCCCCTCTGTTTGGCCTTTCTGATTTCTTTTTTCCACTAGAAAACCATTTTTGGTACTCAATACTCAATAAGACAGTAGTTTTTTGGTAGGAATAATACTCTCTAATTTTCTTGTTCGACGTGAATCTTGAGCATCCTGCGTGGATTGGATACTTACTCCATTTTATTAGCAATTATTTAACTTGAAGTCGCAAAATGAACCCAACAATATATAGTTGTTTTGGAAATCTAAGTGAGCTTCCGATTCATCAGATTGAGACAAATTAAAGACAATTCAGTCAAGAGTACGTGGTTAGATAGATACTGAATAATCATGAGCTCTGCCCAGGCGGCATAAACACTTTCTGGTGCTGTTTTGTGCAACCGAACAGTGCAGAAAGGAACAGCTTCCACAAACCACGCGATGTCCACAGAATCGGGTGCATGAACTTCAAAAAATACCCCTCATACATTCTTCCCATTTTTTCTCTTCCTTTTAAAAAGATAGATGGTCTTCTCCAGTGGTTAATTCGTTGACTTCCCATCCAAAGTATCAGAGTCGTAGTTGAAACTGCCCAATTGCATTTTGTCCTTTCTTGATACATGCATCCATCTTTTAAAGCGTGATATTGTTCCACAATTTCTTGATACGTGCTTGTCGAGGTGGTTTCTTATTCTTATATATAGGGCAATAGAGTTATCGAGCTGCTTCGTTTCTTTGCCCAGTTTCTCAATGCCGTCATGAAGTCACGTTTTACTTTGTTATTCTTTTACTATTTAACTGGAGTCTCTGGAGCTTGTTCGAACTACATCTTCTGCATAGTTCGTTCACTACAAAATTCCAGGCAGTGATAATTAAAGGCTAACATTGATTGAGTTAATCATTTGTTTGATTCTCTGATGGATGTGTGCTTGCTTGAGCCACTTTGTAGTTTACCCTCTCAAAGAGAGCAATTGATCATTTTCGATTAATTTTGTATGGAACTCAAAAGTCGTACCACATGCTACCATGTGGGCATCATCGATCATGCTCTAGACTTTTCGATTGGCGGCGTTATGCACAAGTTAGAAATGATAAAAAAAAAAAATAATATTCCGGTAATAATACGACAATTTGAGTCGTACTAAAGCGAAACACTGAAAATCCTTAGGTTGACACATGCATGATATTGATATAATCTCATCCCCCGGCTTTATTCTAAATCTTAAAGTTATTGGTATTCATGTCTACCAAGATATATAACAAAAAGGAAAAAAAAAAAAAAGAATAAATCTGTCGAGAGTACAATACAAGTTACGAGATCATCTATTGGTACAATGCAACACTCGATATTGAATTAGTATTTCGTTATATATATATATATATATATATAGTATTGGAGTCGTGGTATGGTCTTTCTGTTCAATATCATTCGATGGTTTGATTCAGTGAAAAGAAGATAGTAACGAAAAGGTGCTTAGTAAGGCCAGTCCGAGTTAAAATGGCCATGCACCATTTGAATAAGGTTAAAACCATGATCAACTTCTCATCACCACCTAATTGAACAAGTGCAAACCTGAAAGACCATCATCTGTTTGAACCTAATGAACTTGCTCCATCAGACATACGCTAGCTCTTTTCCGGCAGGCAGGTTTATTAATTTCGATGGACACTTGTAGTTTTATTCCGCCAACTTTGTGACACATATACGTACATATTTGAGCAACAGTATCATTCGTTCGTATTTAGATTTTCTAGCGGCAAACTCCGTATGAGTGCATGTGAGTTTGACATTCGTACAACCTCTATTAAACTATGTCTCCAACTTCATAGACTACCAACTCTATATATTACTACTAGCTACTACTTTGGTTAAACGGCCGGGCGTGGTCAATTAAGGGGAGACATCAGGGTTCGGTTATCCCCGATAAATTTGTTTCATATGATTAATACATCCATTTCAAGAATTCTTGTCCGTATTATACTGGCAAAGCCTTTGGCTCAAGGCAATGATAAGATAAGATGATGAATAATCAATATACTACTACCTATGCCCCGATAGTTTTGACTACTTTAGGAAGCCAAGTCTTTTTCTTTTTTTTTCCTATTACGTGCTATGTTTCAATGAATATAGATACTGAAATGGGTTATAATTCATTGCGTTTTAACCCTAAGAAGTGGGCAATAAAATGCTTTATTTCATCTTGGGATTAATTGTATCGTGTTATGCCAGATCGTCTTCAGATTTGAGCAGGACCATATACACCAAAACCTTTTGTGTTGTCGCTGATGCTACTGTATGATCTACTTCCTCAATCGCTTTTGATAATCAAAATTTTTCTGGTGCGAATTGGTAGGCAGGACAACCAACTTTCGGCGTGGAACTTTCAGCTGTGAATCCACTAGGTCGACATTTTCTTGCTACATCAAGCATTTAAACAAAGAAGAAGAAGATGACTAGGCCAGTGTTACCAACGAAAAAATCAGGAAAGCCCAGATTAATGTTTCAGCCCAATCAGGGAAGTGTTACCAAAGCGATGAATGTAGGCATACAGGAAACAGCCCACCTACTTCGTCCCACTAGGGGGCTGCATACAATTAGTCTGTGGCCCAGTCCGAGATACTCCTTCGTGCTTAGTAAAAAAAAAAAAAAAAAAAAAAAAAAAAAAAAAAGGCATGGGAAGACAGGAGTATTTCGGTTTCGATCGGATTCCTACGCACTGAATTCTTTTTGTTTTCTTTAGTCCGCCTAAGGATTCAAAGCTCTTACTTTTTCATTAAAAAACAATATCATTTTTAAGGATCACACTAAGAGTCAGAGATCAAAATTCCCTGTCAAATCCACAACATACCCCACTCTTCCAAAAGAAATTCGAAGAATTTTCCAGATTTTACCTTTCAAATGTTCGAAACTCAGTCCGTCAAGCAATTAGGACAACAGTTGCTAGATATTTAATGCGACAAATGTTTGATTCGATTTGTTTTGACCCAATCCACAAAAAGTAATAATGATATCATATTTAATTTTTTGTAAAAAAAAAAAAGAAAGGAAACGATGCAGTTCTATTCCGCTTGTGACTTGTGAGGGGAGAGCAGCAGAGCCTTTACCCATCTCTTTACAAGTGAGTTCCTCTTCCTGTCATGAATTTTTGCAGGTGAGTTCGTACCTTTTCTATCCTCAGTCCTAACTCTAATATTTCTTGGGTCAACAAAATGTCAGCGTAGAGAGAAGAGGGGGAAAAAAAAAAAAGGGAGAAAGAAACGGAAGCACAACCACTTAGCTAGTCTTTCGAAAAGTGATATAATCAGATAAAACCAAACCAAGAAGAAAACAAAAGGTGGGTGAACAAATCTCTCAACCAATTGGTAATTGTCCAACCTTGAAAAAACAGTCTCTGTATCACACAGAGAGGAGATGGACGTATTACAACGTAAACAGACGCAAGCTTTCCTGAGGAAATTTGGATAGCTGCATTGGCTTCTGGTAGTGGATAGAATCAAAGCCAAAGATAGAAACCACCAAAAATACAGAAATTATCATGCAGTAAATTCGTCTCAAATCAAGTGCCACTTTATGATTTTGTCCGCTTCAGGCCACTGCTATCTTTTCGACGTTCCCTTGCCTGCTGCTACATCACTGTCGACTGTCGATCATAATGGAAGATATATATATATATATAATCATAAGTACCATGTGATATCATCACCATAATGGAAGATATATATATATATACACACAAAATTAACATGGGATCGAGAATATGATATCATCAAGCCCAGGAGAAGGAAATCGGGTTGTTGCAAGATTTGTTCTCTGGGACCATGCAACTTCAAAGAGGATTTTCCTACAAATCACATGCTTTCAAAATGGAATTAATTGAAACGGAAATTTCTTAAACCCTGCCTGCTATGCAAGAATGTCCTCTGACTCAAAAAATTGGAAAATGTGGAATTTAGCCAAAAAGAGATCCATAAATTCTCTTCAAGTTTAAAGTCAAGAGGAAGAGGAGGAAATATACCCTATCACGGGCTAGTGCAAAAAAGCACTCAACCCGTTAACAGGATGATTACAACGACTAGGTAAATAGTGCAAGTGTACGACAGAAACACCCGCAAAAAGTGCAGGTACGTGCAAACATCCGTTTATACTGCGCGAGTTTATGCTGAGATTTCAGGATTTTGTAACTGAACATTAGCCCCTACTCCGGTTCATCGTTTCTTTTTTTTTTTTTTTTCTGCCTTTCCATGCTAAACAGGTACAAACATAATCATGCAAAGGTTGCACACCGAATATCGAAATTCGACAACAATGTTCACTGGCTACCTATTTCTCCGATTGATACTTCGCAGGACTCAATTTTGAAGGCCCCAAAAAAAAGACAGACAGATATATCTGATAGTGAGGAGTTCAACAGGAAAAACAAATTAGCGAAAGTTAGCACCAAAAGAAAAGAAAAGTGCAACAGCCCCAAAAAGGAAAAAAAAAAACAAGAAGAAGAAGAAGAATGGGAACTTTCAAGTATGAGGGATTTTTTTTCAAGCATGAGCGATACTTCATCAAAATAATTATATAGCTGCAAACGGGGAAAGTACTCCGGCGGACATTCAAGATCAATCGTTTGTTGGGAGGGGGAGGTTCCTGAAACTTTGTTGGGCAAAATCCCCAGGAAGCAAAAGCATAGATGACAAGTATAAAGTATAAACATACCTACTACGTCCGTGTAGTTGTATGATCAACAAGATTAGAAAGAGGGCAACCAAGGAAAAAGGAGATCGGAACATTTCTGAATTAAGAAAAGTTTAAACCAAGGCATTAGAACCCAAACTACATATACGTTACCCCCACATGGTCGGCTAAGATTGCTTTGGTGAGATCCAAAACAACCCTAATTGTCCATATTATGTCAGGCACTTCTGCTTAAATAGGCCTTGGTTGCACACTGATACTCGATTGTTGATGTTGAAAACTTTGTACATAGGAAAGGCAAATGAAAAGCAGCACATACGCGCATATATAGATATATTTATCTATAGCCATTCATTGCTGCTGCAGCATCATCAAGATTCCCGAAAGCAACGAGTTCTTGGAGTCAAAGGGAAGGACCAAATCATAATCATGATTACATTCCCCAATCACCACTCCAAAGAAACCCTAGTAAAGGTTCGTGAATCTTGATGATGCTCCACCCGCAAAAACTGACTGGGTCATATTCAGATCCTTATGAATCCTCATCACCTTCATCAATACATGCAATACAGGAAAAGGGGCACCAAACGAAACCTACAGAAAACCCTAATCATGACTGAAGCACATCCCCAGTTGAAAAAGAAAACGGGGAAAAAGGGATGTGAATTCAAAGCTTCAACCTCCTTGAATACAAAGAGATCTAGTTTGTAGGAAAGCTATTTGGAGGAGGTACTCTAGCTTGTAAAGCTATAAACTTTTACAATCAAAATACGGAAAAGAAGGTCTACAGCTGATGAACTAATTAAAGATTAAGTTGAAGAAGGGAAGAGAAGGAATAAAGCTTATGGGTCAGGGGTGTTGAGATGGTGACTATTTATAGAGTAGATCAGGAGGAGATATTAGGATTTGTTGGGTGTCAATAGATTTGTGAGGAGAGAGATAAAGAGAGTACATCACAACAGTTAGCCATCGCAATCCTAGGAACCAAAATATATCTGTATCTTTAATACTTACTGACTCTGAACAATTCCAAAGATGTCATGGGAGAGTAAAAGCATCTGACTGAAAATGAAAGGAAAATGAGAGAACCAATTAGCTAGTAATGGTGCCATTCAGGTTTGGAGATTTGTTACGTCCTCTACAAGCATTTTCAGGTTGGGAGAATTGATGGGGATTGAAATGATATCATGATATCGTTTGTCATCTGATCTCGGTAGGTTTTGGAAGGTTACGTGTTTTAGTTTCTCATTTTTTTACCACCTCCGTCATTTATGACTTTTCATTTTCGATGGAACCCTATGAAGTAAGTGGGCTTAAATGGATCTTGATCGAGTATTATGGTAGATGAATCTAACCTTTTTCCCCCCCTTTTCTCTTGCCTGCTATTACCTAAAGCTGTTATGTCTTCCTCATTTTTGTAGATAATCTGAAGCCCTTCAATCCTCTAAATTACAAGATCGATTTTGCGACCGAAGTAGAATTATTAATTTGCTTTGCCCTTTTTTGGTTGTCCCTATATTTTTCGCTTGGCATGCACTAAACCAAGTGTACAGCGAGAGTAGTTTCAAATGTGAGCAACGAAAGAATAGACAGAAAAAATCCGATTTCCCCATTGATCAGACTTGTAGAAATTTGTTCACAGAAGTGCTCATCTTATGTTTTGGGTTTAAATCTCTGGACTAATACGAAGAGATATTTTGTACCAGGCCGGCAAGTCAAACGTTTTATAGCTTAAATTTTTGTGAGATGAGGCAAGTCAAACGTTGTGAGACAAGTAATTGCCAGTACTCTTTTAGTTTTTGCTACTTGGTCTACCGAAATTTTCGCACCTTAGAATTGGTTGATATTTTATAGTTAACGAACTAATACAAATCCTTGAAAGCGATTGCCAGTGAGACTATCTGGTCTTGTTCCTTGTCTCTTAGGTAGCTGCTTGTTTTCTTGCCAGATTTCAGAAATTGACTTTTTATCTTCTTTTTTTTTTTTTTTTTTTAAACGCAGTCCCTGAGTCTTAAAATATTTGTCCTGACAAATTGAAAAACAAAAGAAAAATAAAAGATGAAACTGAAAAAAAAAAAAAAAAACCTTTATGTGTATCGCAATAATCAGTTCGAAGCTACAAATATTTTAAGAGCACCGATTGTGTTCTACGAGCACAGCTTCCTTTCTTTCCGGAATTTTTTTATTATATATTAAGATTCAATAAAAGAAATTATACATATTGATTCCCATAGAAATAATTAGCTAGGGCTCATAATTAGCATCTCCAAACGTTAGGCTTCTTTAACTAAGCTACAATCTAACGCATCCAATAGGAAACATTTCAATTACTGCTGGATCTAAAGGCCAGCTAAACATTTCAATTACTTTCGGGCAGTTGTACATGCACAAGTCTTATGTGTTGATGATTCCTCCTTATGCAATTAGCACAAATGACATGGCTGTCGCAATAGGAACCCTTCATGATTTGAGCCCCTATTCATGATCAGACCATTTGTAACCAAATTCATAGGATTGTGGATGCGTTGAACAAGGTGATGGATATTTGTTTCTAATTCAAACCTGAATTGTCATGTACGAGTGAATACCACTCGATAGCAACATTTATTTTTCTTTTTTATGGTTTTCATAGCCGTACGTGCTAATAATTTCTAGTATGAACTCTTATAATATCTCCACCTTTCCGTACCAGGATGATTTTGCATGTATTTTTTTTTTTTAAAACAATCCTATCAGCTTTTAACAAAATCTTTTGCAGGTTTAACGTGCATCAGCTTCTACATCTATCATGGTGTCCTAAATTTTTCATTCTATCAGATTTTGAGCAGAAAACTTTCTTCTAACTTGGTCTCTCACACATATATTCTTGCGCATAATTCTCATACTCGGTGACTTGACTCTAGCTACATTTGTGGATGTATAAAACGTGAGCAATAAAAGCTAGTGTATTTAGTTTTGCTCTTCTCCAGCTAGTATTATTTCCTCATTCATGGGTAACAGTTGCGATAATAAGGTACTTTTTTAAATACGAAAAATTAGGGTTATTATCACTTTATCCCCTTAAACTATATCACTACTATCGGTTTATCCCCTAATATTATCTTTTAGTCACTTCATCCCCTTAAGCAATTCAACTCAAAGTGTTAAGAAATTTTGGACAAAAATAACCTTTTATTCTATAGCATTACTACATTGTTATTAATAATTTATCCCTTTAAATTATAGTGATATAATCGCTTTGATTTCTAACATTATTTTCTAGACATTTTACTTCACCATTAATCTAACTAGTATGGTCAAAAATTTTTAAATATATTTACCCTTTTATATATAATTAAAAATAAAAAATTTGGAATGGTTATTCTTCCTTTTTTTCACTTTAAGAGATCCAAAAATATAAAAATAAAGGATTTTTGTCACACTTATTAATACTAAGAAAAGAAAAAGAGATAAGATAGAAGAAGACAGAAAATTAGATTTTGCAAAGAAAAAATAAAGAAGAGTCTAACATTATCATATTATTTTAAGGTTGTTAGGATTAGGATTGGAATTTAATCGTAAACAAAAAAGTGAAATAATTTTAAAATAATAAAAGTATTTAATTCTTTCTTATTTGTATTTATTTTAAAAAAAAAGAATCGAGCTCTCTCTCTCTTTCTCCCTCACTCTCCCCATCTTTTTATTTTTTTTAATATTAATGAGATTGTCAAGAAGAAAGAGATTAATTTTTTTGACTTTTTTTCTTGATATTAAAAAAGAGAAGAGCCGCTCTAAATTTTTTATTATTTTTATTATACAAAGAGGAGGGAATTTTCTTCTAAAATTTTTTTAACTTGCTATGTTGGTATAATGGGGGGATAAATTGTCTAAAAAATAAATTTATGGGGTAAATTGATAATGAGATTATAGTTTATGGGGGTAAAGTGATAATAACTTTAAGTGCTAAAAGACCATTAGTTTTGGATGTAAGGTGACTAAAAGATAACGTTAAAGAGTAAATTAATAGTGACACCAAACGTTAACGGAGTAAAGTGACAATAACCCGAAAAATTATGACCCTAGTTTACCTTCATCACTTAAAAAGATGGAAAGTGTTGATTCAAAGTTGCAAATATCTTGTTCCATACTAAAACATCTTGAAGTTTCATCATATTGGCCGATTAGAGTATGCTTCTCTGAGAGAGGGGACAAAACATGACCAGGGTAACAACTCTAGATCTTGAACCTTTTTATATAAAATATAAAATTCTAAAATTCTAATTTTTCCTATCTATTCTTACTGACACATATCTTCCACAATTGTTACTCCATTTCTCTTAAATCTGTAGAGGGAGTGAATCATTTATGGCACGTCATTGACTAGGTCAAGCCACATATCCTGGGAACGGCTCAGTTGTATCGGTGTAGCTTAGGCACTTCTTACGCATTGACCAAGTTTGGCCTCCTGATCAAGAGTGGTGCTCTTAGGTTGTTGCCATTTTTTCCGGCTGATATCCACACCTTATCGTAACTGTTGAACTAATAAGCCATGGATTTTCATACTAGTTTCCATCACAATCAAACACCAAAAGATGAATGGCTGATGTCAAATAATGATTTTTTTTTTTTTATCTTTTACGACAAGAACATCATTAAACTTGTCGAAGAGTTTGGCAGCTTAGATTGTTTTGCTAGAGTGATCTCCAACACTCAATAAATAATTTCGTTAATCATGTATGCCTCCAACCCTCACTTGTTTGTTAGCATTAACACAACCCCAGGATATGAATTACGAATGTGATTATTACAATTGCTGTGGATTAGCAAAGGTTGCGTGTTTGTTTGCAAAAATGTCAAGACCGACCCACCAACCAACCTCTTGGGCCAGCCAAAGAAAAAAAGAGGGGATATTTATATGAGACACGGTATGTTTAACCAAATTAATTGATTGGACTCAAATTAACAGAGGGTCCGGGGAGTAAGGCGGTGTAGTGGCTCTGGGGACATTCACTGATTTACCTCCGCTTTCTCTCTCTCTCTCTTTTATGCTCGTACGGAGCACAGTTTTTAAAAGTTATACTACAATTGATTTGACCACCCTCTTCCTCTTGGATGAGCATTTCCACCAGGCGTCGGTGGTTTCCCTGATTTCCTGGACGCCCGTTTTAGCTTGCCTGTATTTCTGCCTAGGCTAATGCGTAGAAGTGTTTGGTTAGTTCAGAGCTTCTACAACGTCCACTCTGGATTTACGCCTTTACTAGTTCTTTGCGGAATGAAGCAATGGAATGGCTCACTGATCAACTTATCGTACTCTAACTATTTGTTCCAAATATGTAGGTGATGTTCGGATTGTCAATTTTTGCCCAAAAATTTTTGAAAATATTTTTTCAATCATTTTTTTTATCTTACATATAATAAATTATTATTGCATATTTTTTTTCTGAAGGATTTATTGTTTATTTTTCAATTAAAATTTTAAAAAATAGCAATTCAAACGCAACCTTACTTTCCACTATGTTATGCAACTAAAAGGGTAAATGAAGAAATCGTCAGCTTAAGCTCCAATCTCTTTGTTTCTTTTTCCCAAGAATCATATAGTTTAATAGGTATGAAACTTCTTCTAGAAGAGATAAATGGTAATATTTGCTTCTTCTTCTTCATTTTTTTTTTTTTTTTGGTAGAGGGAGGTTTTGAACTCGTAACCTCTTACTTACTACATTTCTTTTTTCCTAACCATCCAACCCATCTGTCCCTGCTTTTCTTCTTCTTTATTGAATGAACAAAAAAAAGATAAAGTATAGAGCCTTGGTTTGGTGAAGGATAACAAAATAATTCATTTTTTTTTTTTGTAAATCAATAACAAAGTAATTTAAGCAATAGTGACCAGAAACAGAAACTTTCCTGCACCAACTAATACCAAAAAGATCTGTTTTGGCACCTTTGTTTGGATAGGGTATTATTTGAAATATTAGTTGGAATAATTACTGTAGCACTTTTTGTGATGTGATGTATGTGAGATAAAAAGGTAGTTGGAAATATAAAAAAGTGGATTGAAAAATGTATTTATGATGCAAGCCAAATATTATTTGGGATAAGCGAAATATTTTAGTAAGACATTATTGATAGAAATATTCTATCACGCGTTAGGCTTTACGGCCCGGGAAGCTGAATTTTTTAAAAAGGTCTTTTGAAACAAAACAATTAGTAGTAAGTTTAAGGTTCACTTTGTAATGAGGTTTGGGATCGTCAAGTAATACAGCTTCTCCACAAACAAGGAAGTGGGAATATATCAGTGAAAGACAAGTGTTACGAGTACAACATTGCAACAAGAAAGCCAATGCTCGTCCCAGGATTTTATGATTATATTTCAGTGGAAATCTGAGAAATTTCAACATCAAAAGAACCCGTACATTTGTATTTCAAATCGCACTTGTCTTACCTTTTGAATCTTAATAATGAATCAAATGCCTTTTAGTGGTCAGGTCCATTAAAAATCTTCCCCTACGCTATCATCACATGCCACCCAGACTCAATTGTTTACAGCTGACAGTTGATCCTCATCAGAAAGACAACAAATAGCATCTGAGAGTCTATCAGTTTCAGGTGAAAATAATAGGAAACAAATTGTTATGCAGATATGCTTACTTCTTGATTTGCTGGAGCTCTTCTTTACACGCCAGTGTGGGCTACTTGCTGATCTTCCCATGGCCTACAACATTTCCTCTCTATCGCCAAATTTCAAGCTCTCGACAGTTTCTTTCTTTTTTTTTTTTTTTGGAGCTTTGTCAATTGTATATATATGCACTTTGCCATCCCCAAATTTCGACCTCATTTACCAGCTACGTACTATTTCTATGCTGGATTGTTTTAGATCTCGTTTGATAACTTAATTCAACACTTAAATTTAATGGATTCAAATCTTAACATATTCAGACGCATTTGATAACCAAAAATTAAACATCTGAATTAATTAAATGACACTGAATTTCTTAAGCAAAACTTGCTTCCAAAAATATGTGATAAGCTACTCACTTATCACTGAATGTAATATACACTCAAACGTATTACATTTAATACTTAACAATTTAAGTAACTTAATGGATTCAAACTTCAAATTTCAGTTTTATCAAATGCACCCTTAGTCTCTGTTAAGGTTTTAAGCTCTTGTAAAATTGATGGTGGATAGGTATTCACTACTTAGCGATGCATGAAGCATCCTTCTCAAAATCAGGAATAGGAATCAATAAAACTATCATCGCTAGCTTAGCATTTCCTAAAACTATTAAATTGGCCTTGTTTGATTTGCAAAGTGAACAAGATAATTACAATTTACAAGAAACAAGAAACAAATTACGGTTTGACTACTTTATTCTGATCTCCTAGTTTTATACATCTTTAGGCAATTTATTCAGTTGATTATTCTTGTCGCATAATCAAAATAATTCCTTCAAACACCAAGAAAAAAATAGCAAAAAAAAAAAACATGAAATCAAATTTAGCTCGTACCTTCGTGGACGAACCGAAGGAAGACGGAAACCCTAATGTACCTCGAGTTGCTTGGTTTTTCGCAAGCTAAGTAATTGATCTGATTCATCAAACTCGAGCCCAGAAATTCCGCTGATGGATTGAAGAGGACAGGACATCCTACTATATATTGGACAATATCACGATGCAGCACCGCACAAGTTAGAGATTGCTTTCTTCATTTGGAAACTCACCAGTCCTCAGCCTGTACGTGTCTATGGCCCTCTTTCAACACATGCCACCAAAGAGTAACTGCCTCGTACACTTTTTCTGCCTCCTATTTCTTGACCTTGTTCAATTTCCCTTTTTTGTCAAACTTTATTGCTTGTTGAATCCCGTGCAAGTGCAACCATATCTTTGTCTTCTGTCTTTCAGATTTTAATACCAGTCGAATGGCGTGGTACAAATGAGACGCTAGTGTCGTTGCTCGTTATTAATGTCTGGTTGAACTATTTTCGACCTGACTCCCTTCATCTTGAATGAAGCCATGTCATGCTAACATGATTTTGGTTTTTTTTCGTTCCTTATGTTGATCCCCCCCCCCTACATGGTGGAACACTCTTTAATATTATTATGTTTTAAAGTAAATTGGGACCTGGCTAATATAGCATATGTTGATACAATGGGACGGCTATTGCATCCGGAATTAGGAACCCTTTTTATCCCCATGGAAGTGAAGGGAGTCGATCTCTGGGAACAAGAACTTTAAAAGATCAACTTGTTTTTTAGAGGCCGCGAGCAGCGAAATTGAATAATGATAATGAAGAATATTTAGGTAGTCGTGTATGCCACAAATTTATGAATCGCATCATGATCACATATCGAGAGATGAGAAAAGGCCGGCTTTAGGTGCGGGAATCTGAGGAAGAGTTGGTACTCGACACTATCTGTGGGGTTCATATTCAAAAGGTAAACTATGTGCTTCTCTGTGGAATTGCTATTTTCGGTTTTATTGACGCACATCTTATTGTTCATCAGACTTGAGAAAGCAAACATGGTGTAACAATTCATTTTTTGTGCATGCATTCATTAGTCTCTGTATAAGCAACAAGGCCTTAATTGTCTTTACCAATAAACATTCATGGAGTGACATGACGTTCATGATCAATTTCATGAACAAATTATATGAATTGCTGAGATCTTTTGCAGTACGCAATTAAAGTACTTTGAAACACAAGTCGACGTTTTGAATGAAGTCTAATTCAATGTAATTTTCTTAGACAACATGGGTTTTTTTTTTTTTTTTTGCCTTGAGAGAATGTAGGCAATTCTCTCTTGTTTTACGTGTTGTACATGATGAAGCCTATATTTTGCCTGTATTTGACTTCAAACATTCCCATTTTCACAGTATAACTTCTTCTCCATATTGATCAAGGTCTACTGGCTTGCACTCTCATTTACTATTGCATAAGCAACGCTTACTGATTTGCTCTTAAGGACGACTGTCTAACTTGAATAGTGGAAGACTGGAAGTGGACTGTCTTAATATACGAGAGAAATGTCAATGGAATCGCTTCTTCTTTGATTTTTGTCGTACTGAAGACTTGATGTTGGATAATTCTAGCTTAAAATAGCGCACAACTCCAACAGATTTTTTGTTTCTTTTGTTACGCTAGTTTAAACAGATTTTAAGAGTCAAATTCTAAATATGTATATGAGTTGCAACGAAGGATGATTGCCGCTGGGCTTGAGACCGTGAGGTGATCGTACCATATCGGTGACTGCCATCACATGCATAAAGATGCGGGAGTTTGGCAATGATGGCATTTGTGGGATGCGAAGAAGGGGATTGATGGTTTGATATCTCTCCCGTTCAACCTTTGTTTAGTTCCGTCAAGTTGTACAAAATAACACAATTTTGTTGTAATCCGGAGTTTTGCATACATTGAGCACAAAATTTGTGTTTATTAGTATTTTTAGCACACCCTAAGTGGGTGCTTAATTCAAGAAAACGTATGATTATTTTTTTCATACTAAGTTACATATCATGACAGACATATATGTATTTATCTAAAAAAAAAAAATCTAAAGTTCCTACTTTAGAGGAAGTTATTGTATTTAAAATCATAGTGGAGAAAAAAATAGGGATGTAAACGAGTTAGTGCGATGAAGCGATTGTGACAAATTTTTTTTTAACAATATATTGGTATCAGTTTACCCTTATAATTAAAGGTAAATTAGAAATTTTAAAAGTGATACCGTATGTTTACACCACGCACCGTTACACTATATATACTATTATCCAAGGCACACATTAATATATGTACAACTAGTAAGAAAAATGTTTGTCAAATTTGTGGAGTACACATATAGAAATTTTACCAAAATAAAAAGTATAAAAAATAGTTATTTGGTAGTAATTCAAAACCATAATTGGTAGTTACCAATGAAAATTAAGATTTATTAAATAAGTTGAAAGTTAAAATAAAAAATATATATTACTTGACAGAAATTATATTAATGGTGGATAAGTGCATCAAGCGTAGTTTGGACACGCACCCACTCGGCGAATTTTAGATCTGTTACGTAATTGGACAAAATTAGAATTGGAGAGGCCCATTTCTGATGGTTCGTTGGTTAGCTACTCAGCTTTTGCGCGCTTTAAGCCTTGAACGCTTGAATTCGCTCTCACGAACAAAACGTCCCTTCCTAAGGATCTCTCTTATGATTTCTAGTTCCATCTGACGCGACTGACACCAACAAATTGTCTACATATCCTATCAATCACTGGAGTCGGCATAGTGACATCAAACCTTAACATGTGTAAATAATTTTTGTGAATTTTTATGGCCCATATCACATGTGCTTTAAATTTTTTGGGCCACTGCATATTCTCGATATGTCGATTAGGTGCAGAAGACCCCACACACCATTCAAGTGGGACAATTGTCATACGCTTTCTTATGGATCACATACAGCACCAAAGCCTAGATAAGTTCGTTCAATTGGTAAAATCGAATAATTTTCTAAAAAAATAGCTCGTGTGTGTTTAAATTTTGTTATCGACACGAGAGCTATATTAATAAATAATTTGTAAAAATTTTTATAAGCAACTTATAATTTCAGAGTCATGCACTAATCCGTGATGGTGATCGAGTCGAACTCATCCAAACTTTTTATTATAAAAATAAAAATGAAAAACAGCACCACATGGTTTCGTCCACATATGTTGCATTTTATGTTGAACCAATCTATGCACATAGTTTAGCTAAAGATTTTGCCAAAAGAAATGAGTTGGGTGGAGGAATCGTGAGAAACTAAGCTCCGTAGATTCTATACTCTTTTTTTTTCCTTTTTTTGACAATACATTTGCATGGGCACGAGAAAAGAAGAGCAACGATTTCTGGTCTGTCCATTTTAGCACCACGGGGCAATCAAATTTTGTCCTTGCTATAATTTGTGCCATGGACCTGAGTTTGAGATCCGATCATCCAGCCTGGAGTTGGACTGTCGAGTCCACCTACCCCAGCTTAGGCCATATCAGTCAATTTTAATGGGCTTGTCTCTGCATGAAATGGGGCTGTTTTGTTGCGCAAATTCTTGCTCACATGTGCAGAGAAGAGTCTCCGTTCGGTAACGGTTCACTTCATTCATTTACCCATTTGATTTTGAGACCCAACGAAAAAGAAATTATCCTTCCGCAGGTATCCTCGGGACTGGTTCTTTATTACTCCCTCCATCCCACTTTGATAGTCCCGTATTCCTTTTTTATCTGTCCCAAATTGTAGTCCACTTTCCAATTAAATAATGTTGTTATATTTTAATTTTTCTAAAATACTCTTATTCAATGTAAGTAGTTGTTAGTATAAACTTACCCCATTTAATGAGAGTTGATTCTTTTTTTACCATCAATTTAAGTTCCCATAAAATTGTACCATATTTAATGTGAGGGTATTTTAGGAAAATAGCAATCTAAATTTACTTTTCTAACAAAATTAATTATTTTTTCTTAAACTGTGTGAAAAAAGAAATAATACTATCAAAGTGGAACGGAGGGAGTACAAATTTGTAGATGTAGATTCGGCATTCACTTTTTGCATTGCATTTACATTGTGTTTCAGAAAACGGCCTTCTTTGGATTGTTAATTTTGCTCACAAAAAGAAATTTTTTGGTGAATATTCATTTTACATATTTCTTAATTTTTTTTACCTCACATCTCATAAAAAGTGCTACAGCAAGTTTTTTCCAAAAAACTTGCCGAAGGTGCAATCCAAACAACCTCTCGTTTACAAAACAGGTCATAGTTTTCTAAGAAGAAAAAGATTATATACTTGTAATTTATGAATTATGATATCGCCTGGAAAACATGGTTTTTTATTTGGAAAATAAATTTTTTTACTACATCATATACATGCTTCCAATTATCTTTCAATCTCATTTGCATACATTACAAAAATATATATGTATATATATATATATATATTATGAAATTATTTTAAAAGTTTTCCCAAATAATTTTCTATCTCTATAATAATTAGCTTTTGTTTGGATACACCATTTTCTTTATAAAAAAATATTTTGCTTGTATCATAAATGCTTTTCTGAATCTCTATTTTATTTTCTCAATTAACCTTTTTTATTTTACACACATCATATTACAAAATATATTACAATAATATTTCAAAAAAAATTATAAATAATCGTCTTTGTAAACACACAAGTATCTTGAACTCGTTTAGTCGATGATTGCAATCTAGGATCTGTCTGGGTGGCCCTTTTTTGCTTGTTTAAAAAAAAAAAATTGATTCAAACACTGTCTACAGTAAATATCAAAGACCCGTACGGTTTCGAAAGCATTAAAAAATACATTAAATACGAAATCGGTAGCAGAGGCGAGTACAATGGTGAGTGGCAAAAATTCGCGATGGTGGTTGACAGGTGCTGGAGGGCGGGAGAACAGTGTTCTTGGTATTTTCAACAAATATCAATATATTAAAAAAAAATAAGTACATTTGTAGTAATATTTTAGATAAATACTCAGAAGAAGAAACAGACTACTCGAGCAGAGTCTGTAGAAATATTGAACAGCCTGAAACTACTGGTCCATGCTCGAACTCCAGAAAAATCATATACCAAAATGCTTTTTATAGAAAACGAGGCTGACATCTCAGAGGCAGTATGATTACTAAATCCTTCGGCTTGTGGGTAGGGACGCTAATAAGTCGTCGCTCATAAAGAAAATTCCAAAAAATTAAGAAAACAACACCGCTAAGGAAAAACTCAGGTCAATTCAGAAGCAGCAATGGTTAGACTGAGTGCAGAAGGGACCAGCCAGCATAGAAGGCCTACCGAATAATTTGGTGTTCTATAGCAAATACTGGGAAGCATGACCACTGTTACAAAGCTTGACAGCTGAATTCCGAGTCTTTGCATTTACTTGCGAAAAGCTTGACATGGGCAAGTGTTAAACGGCAAAGAGGATGCTTAATCTGACTACTTTTCGACTCTGATGGGGCAACAATAGTCCTCTAGCTAGGGAACTCATTATTGATGAACATCTAGCTTACCTCTCCCAAAGGAAAGCCCGGAAGAAGGGCAGGAACGGTTGGATCCTGCGACCAATTCCTAAAAGCTCACGGCCAAGATTTAGTTAAAAAAAAATATAAAATTCATATTTTATCTTATATTTGATTTTTCACACCATGTATGGGATTCTAAAATTTTATTCTATAATTGCATATTATTAAACATGAGTTATGTCGTGTGCGGATAGCGTTACACCGTGTGCATTTTGTACAAAACCGCATCCGAATGATTTTCCTGGTTACCGTTCCGCCCTTGTCCTCACCTTCATTCAATGCAGAGGCTGAAAACAACAACCAGAAATTTTAGCAACAGAGACTGACTACTTCTGCTCTGAGCATCCACCACAAGCCTAGAAGCCTCTGTTATTTGAAGTATTATCTTACAGGGGCACCTTTGAAAGTAGTTCTTACTTTTTCATCCAAAAAGAATCTACAAAAACTGTTAGCATTAAGCGCATCAATGGAGCCAATGCTTCTATAATTTGTGTTTATTAATCCTTTCTTTTAATTTTAATTTTTTGGGTAATTCCCTTCTTTTAATTTGATCTTCTCGTGGACTTTGTTCTAGCTAACAAAAAGTATTGAACTTCTTGTTCCACGGCTCTGGCAGGTAGTGAAGCAAAAATTGCCGGAATGCATCATTTCCCCTGTTGACCGCAAGGGAGAACCTGCAAACCATGTCATAGTTAAAAGGGAAAAAAAAAAAAAAAAAAAAAAAAGCCCAAAACAGAGAACCGGGTGAACGGTGGGAGGCTGTGTTTAATAGAAGGCTTTAACAGTTCAACGTTGACAATAATGTTAGTTCCTCATATTTGTAAAACCATCCACAAATAAATTAGAAAATTACAGAAGCCACAAACATAGATGACCCAAAAAAGTAACTTGGATCAGGAAAAGGAAAAACTAATCCTAAATCCTAACTCCTACGGCCTAACCAACTTCAGCAGTAATGTTCTGCAACATTAGTACTAATATACAAAAAGTAAGATGAGCAACAAACAATTAATAGCAGGCGCTATCAGGTCTCCTTTCAAAACAAGACTGGATTTCGACATAAGGTTCCCTTGTCGACATCATTTTAAATAGAAGATCAAGGTCGGGATGCTGGAAATACCCATCCTTGGGCTTCTGGGGCATGCTCCTCTGCTGCTGCTTCTGCTTCTTCGTGTAAACTCGTTTCCTTTTTGGGGCTGGCGGACACTCCGCCGCCACCACCGGAATCCTGGACCCCTCGTGCGTCGGTGTCCTATAGCCTTCCTCCACCTCCTCCTCCCCCATCATCATCCCACAATGATCATATCCGCCACCGACCTCCATGTTCAAAATGTCATTCAATCCTCTCGGCTAACCAACAAAGATGCTCAGCTGCTAGTATGCAAAGTTGCAAACGAAACAAAATGGATAGATATGAACCGGGTCAGGGTCTCACTCTATATATACAGAGACCAAAATTTAGGTGGCAGTAATGGTTGGCAATATACGGCCTATGGCTTCTTGCGGAAGCTGTCAAGCTTAACTGCTAAGTGTAATTCTTTGCATAACACATTTTGACTCATCCAATCTTTTGGTGGAAGCAACTCGTGACTTCGTCCTACTGGGCTTCCACGTGGCACAAAAAAGCTACAGCCTTTCTTTGGGCACCAAGTGGCAAGTGCAGTGACCCGTTTCGCTTGCATGGCAGTGGTTGCAAATTTGCGGATAAGGTGTCGGTGTAGTTGTGTTTTGTAAAGTTCTGCTCAATTTATTAATCGTGTTCAAATTTTTTATGTGTATATATATATATATATAAATATTGTACTAAATACATGTTAAGTATTTTATTTTTATACATCATTTTTTACTAAAAATATAACAATGTAATATGATTATATACCAAATAATATATAAAGTATAACAATTAGACTGATTCCTTTCCCCATATTTGCAATATTTGCACGGAAAGCAAGGATCAATTTCATTTTTGTTTGGATAGATGTTTATTTGGATTATTTATTTGAGATAATTACTGTAGTACTTTTTGTGATGTGATGTATGCGAAATAAAAAAAGTAATTGTAAAGATAAAAAGATGATTAGAATTTGTGAAGCAAATTATTTTATCTCAAATCACCTCAATCCAAACACATTCATTGTGTAATTACACCACGGTAGAACAAGATAAAGGGTCAAGTTAGTGAAAGGTTTAAAAGAAGTTGAGGGATGATTGACACCATAAAGCATAAGGTTTGTTTGGATTGCAACTTTTTGAAGTTTTTGTAGAAAATGTATGTAACAATTTGACATATTTGAGATAAAAAGATAATTGAAAAATATGTTTACGAAAACGAATAGATTTTTTTGATAAAAAGAGATTTTTTGATAACTTTTCTTTTAAAAAAAAAATTTACTCCATTCAAGAGAATTCTAACTTCTTGTTGATGAATGTCTTTGTATCTTGTAAATAAGTTATGAGCCATGTTGATTGATTTATTTAATGCACTAAAAAAGTTAACTATAATGGACACACCTTTTCATTTCCCCCGAGAGCCAAAATAGAAAAAATGCGATTTTAATCAACATGATCAACTACTAATAAAGTGCTCCTGTAAGTTATTTTATTGCATTAATTTGTTACGTCTTGTTTGGAAAGAGATTTTTCATTAATAAAATATCTATATTTTTTTATAAACATATATTTTTAATTATATTTTTACTTCATACATATCAAATCAATATAGTATATTTTTTTATAAAAATATCAAAAAATTTACAATTCAAACACAACCTTATGCTTAGTTTTGGAGTTTATGAAGGAAGAGAAAATAAAAGAAAAGATAGCTTAGGAAAGAAAGGAAGAGAAGGGAAAAGATGCATATTCCGTTTGGGAGTTTAATGAAAGAAAAGAAAAGAAATATCTTTCTCTTATTTGAGAGTTGGAGAGAAATGGATAGAAAGGATTTTATGAGAATACAATTTTACATATTTACCCTTTCAATTTGTAAATCAAAGTCCAAAAAATAGCTTTCTTGTTCCTATAAATAGAATATTTGAACAAGATAAATTTCTAAAACAATTGTATTTGCATTCCCACAAGGTGAATAATAAAACAAATTTCTTGCTAGACTTCGATTCTCTTGCATGCATGTAAATCGCCTCAAGTCCTTGTAGTATCTTTTAGGTATTCTTGACATATGATTTTTGATATTGGTCGGAAATGCCTAATAGATTATCTATTTAACATAAATTAAATATTTTTTAAAAAAGAAATATCCCATAAAGTACTAGCTCTTTATGGTTTTTCTCTATTACATGAGTCAAGTACCAGGTTTTTATGGATATTTTATTTTGAATAATTTAATTTATGTTAAATACATAAATATTTGCAAATAAAATTCAAAAGCCGTTACACAAATATTTTTACGAAAGGAAAACTAGCATGTTTTGTATTTAATATAAATGAAGTATTTGAAAGTAAAAAAAATTTGTCCATAACATACCAGTTCTTTACGAGTTTCTTTCATTAGATGAATAAAATACTAGCTATTTATGAGCATTTTACTTTGAATCATTTAATTTATATTAAATACATAAATTTAATTAAGTCAAGTTCAAAAAGTGTTACACTAATATTATTACGAAATGAAAACTAGTAGGTTTTATATTTAACATAAATTAAATACGTGAAAGTAAAAAAATAAAAAGAAATTACCCATAACATATCAGCTCTTTATGGATTTTTTCTATTACACGAAATACCTTTTGTTTGGTGAATTAAAGAAATACCATTTGTTTGGTGAATTATGAATGAAAAACAGAAGAAAGCCAAGTTTTCTCAACTTGCTGGAAGTATTGAAAGTACAGGACACATGACCGAGAAAGCTTTGCGGTGCTTTTATAGAAATCAATTTTAGGATATATTGGGAATAATAAATTTTTGTATCAGCTTTTAAAGGGCAAACTTGACATATTAAAAATGTTTTTTGGAGCCCAATAAGTTTCCATCCTTTTCTTCCCACTTTTGGGCGGAAACATTTTCAATAATTGGAGGGAGACTTTTATCCATTCATTTCACTTTTCTTCTGTCTTGTTAAACTCCCAAATGAAAGAAATGACCGTTCTTTCTCTTTGAATACTTTTTTTTCTGTCATTTTCTCCCTATCCAAATGAAGCCTTAGGAGGGATCCAATTTAACGAGTAGGAACCTTACTTAGGTAATCATCAAGTTTTTAAACAAGGGAGAGATAAAAGGGGGAATAAAAACCGTGCAGGGGAGCCGTATTGTTGGGGGAGGGCAAACGACAAAAGACAAGAAAGGCGTAAGGCTCAAGACGAAGCGCGCGAAGGTGCACGGAAGCGGTGGCTCGAATCTGAACCTCTCGCTTAGACTTTAGACTTTATAGAGTGGGGACTGGGGAGGGGATTTGCTTTTAGGCTTTTAGCGAGCTCGATCAATTTGATGAAAAGGATAAGACTTTATTCGTCGCCTTAAGCTGATATAATAAATAATTATTCTCTTTGATGGGGCCGGACCAACAAACAAGTAATGGGCTAATGGGCCAGGCTAAGGGCTATAGATGGTAACACGTGTAAGAAGAAGGGCTGATAACGTCGTTTTCGTGTGGACTCAGGACTGTGCCTACTTTTGGAGGATGCTACCCCGCGTGGTGTTACGAAGTGACTCGAAAGTTTGGACTTTTGGCACCACGGCGACTCGAAGGGTGAAGAAGCTGAAGAGGGGCGCGCGTTCATTTCCATTTTCCACCTTGCCTTTCGAGTTTATCTTCGCTCCTGATATGACGTGATTGCTCGGGAGGCCTTTTTGGTTGAACTGGATTCTTCTTCTACTTTTCTTTATGATGATGGGGTGGAGAAACATTTTACAGATGGTCTAAACATTTTACAATATATGATATACATTTTCTTTCGTATTATATGATATACATTTTACAATAGATGTTCATAAGAGTATATTTCCATCCTGGGAATTCTAGTCTTGACAATTGGTTGAGCCTTTTCGGTTAGCTTTTCTAATTTTTGGAAAATTGGCTTAATTTTCCAAAAATGATCTTCGCACATCGGAATGAGAACTGACTGTCATGTACATGAAATTGTATTTTGAATAATTACTAACTACCAGTCTTTGGGCTGTTGGCCACCACTAAGCCATTCAAATTTACCTTCAATCAATTGTCATATTAAGTGGCTTCTTGAAAAAAATTCAGACAGATGCGTAGTGTATCCGTTTGGTCCGGTGGTGGTTCAATCCCCATCGACCCCCGTAGACCCAGTTGGATCTCCTCCTTAGATTATATAATAGTGTAGGATACTATAAATAAAGTGACAATTGACAAAAAAAAAATTATTAAAATGTGATATATGTAAGATAAAAAAATGGTTGATAAAATTTTAAGAAATTAATTAAGAATTACGTTTGTTGTGCAAATAAAATATTATTTGAAATAGAATTTCCATCCAAACACAGGCATATAATTTTTCTCCGGGAACTCCCAAAGAAACAGACCAAACGGGCTTGGTAATGCTTTCAACAAGTGGCCGAATTCGCACTACTGGGCCAAGGATCGTTTCCTTTTTGGTCTACCGGATTGTTTTGGCAACTGATTAAACTTTGTGATATTGGACCGGCCCTGGTTTGCTGAAGGAAGTCATTAGTCAACAAAGATTTGTTGGAAAGATAGAAGACCATTGAAAACAAAGCATGTCAAGAGTAAATACTTAATTTAAATAGTAAAAGGTTGTTAATACTAGTAAATACTTGTATTATACTACAACATTTAACCCTTTATGCACACATCAAATGTTCTCTATCAAAAATATGAAATCTCAATTTGATGAAATTATTCTATTTTAAGAAAGCAATTGCTTGAGAAATAAACTTTTCGACATAGGATCAACACTTATTAAATCAACTCATAATAAAGTTTAGGATCTATTTTGATTTTTTTCCAAAATAATTTAGGAAGTGTGTTTGGATAGTAGATTATTTGAAATATTTTTTTTAAAAAAATATTGTATCACTTTTTAAATAAAATATATGTAAGATAAAAGATGGTTGAAAGATGTGTTTTGCTCCATCCAGTGATAATGGCAGGTAAGTTGACTTGTGGTTTGGAAATGAATTGATGAGTTCAATCAGAAAGGCCAACTAGTTCACGTATTGGTCAAAATTTCTAATACGTGAGTAAACATTTTCTATTGCAAAACAAGATCATTTAGTATTTTGCACTAAAATATACTAGATTGTTTAGTGAAAATTTGTACTGCAACAAAAGTGATGGTTTTGTGCAAGCATAAACAAATAAAATGGGATTGATGCAAGTTATAAATACCTTTAGTTTAAATATCACAATTTATCTGTATCCTCAAACTTCTTTTTTTGTTATTTATTTCTCAGGTCAATGAGATTGCTTATAAAGTTATTGAAATAAAAAAATTATATTAAATTCGATTAAAAAATAAATCAACATTAGAGTTTATTTCTCACTGCAATGAAATTGCTTATAAAGTTATTGAAATAAACAAATTATATTTAAATTGGGTTAAAAAATAAAATCAACGTTAGAGGTAACTCATGCAATTGGTTGCACATTGATCTTTAAAAAAAAAAAAAAAAAAATTCTCTGCGTTTGAGATTGTAGTAAACGTTCTTCCATTCTATGCTTAAAAAAAAAAAAAAAAAAAACTTCCATTCTAATTTCACGCTTCATGCAAAGTGCTATTGCATGTGCCACAAGAATTTATGCAAAAACGTAAACGTTAAATAACTCGAATTTATTAATTCACCATTATAGTTCTAGAATTCTACTCCTGTCCATCCGATTTAAAAAATGTGTATTTCGATTAGAGTTCTAGAAATTTACTCCAGTCCATATTTTAATAAGAAATTATTTACACAAATTTATCTGTTTACATTATAAATATATTTTTAATTATTTTTTAATATTATATATATTATGTCAAAAAATATTTTTAAAAAAATTATTCCAAATAATCTTCAATCCGGAGGCGTTCCAATGTAACTTAGCCGGTTCAATTAAACTGGTAAACTTGGAGGAGGGATGGACGCAGAGCTGAACCGGTCCGCCCTCACCAGGTAGACGCTAGGAAAGCCGCTTCATGAAAAAAGGTTCTTCTTTCTCTGCAATAAAACCTCTTCACCATTTGCAGTTGAGGTGGGAAAGTAACTAGGGTTCACCCGCCACATCTACAGTAAATACCACCAAAAAAGAAAAGGAAAGAAAAATGCCATTCATATCGAAGATAGAGAGGCAGACGGATTACACCCAGTTCGATTCAACTGTCCCCATCGTCATCGACAATGGCGGTTCATATTTCCGCATTGGGTAACAAAAGCCCTAATTCTTTGGTTCGCTTAGATTAATTTGCGTTGTGAAGTTGTGTTTTGATAAAATTACCGATAAATTACATCCTTCAATTATGATTTGGTCTGGTGATAGCTGGGCAGGGGAGGATGAGCCTCGGGTTATATTCCGGAACATTGTTCAGAGGCCTCGCCATAAAACCACTGGTATCTCTTGATATACATATATTCACATATATTTGTAATTTTCACTAGTGTAATTTTTCGGCATTATGCCAATGTTAATCTCCCTGCCTCTGAAGTTGGATTTGAACTGAATATACCATTGTGCTAGATTTTTCCCCCATCTTCTTCTTCTTCTTGGTTTTTTTTTTTAATTTGAGCATGACATGAATGATGGAAAACTTGTTTTTAACGGGTAGGCTAGATATCTCTTTTATATACTCGTTCAACATAAGCAAAAATTTATGGGTCATGTGCATACCAAACTTCTTTTACCAAAGTTTTGATTTTTGATTAAGATGAACGAGCTTCAAATGTCTTCCACCCTCAATTTTTGGTGATCTCCTGTAATTGAATTCTTTCAGTTTTATTTTTATTATTATTATTCCTGTAATTGCACGAGGGCGCAGTATATCTGCTTCTTTGTTTTTGCTGGAGCACTAGATTTGAGTGTAATTAATACAGTCAAATGATTTATGTATTTACATTTGTGGTCTTTCCTGTTCCACTCAACCTATAATTTATGATCTGAATGGAAAGAACAAAACCTCTGCATTCACATGTTTTAGATTGCAGAGATTTTGGACTCATGGGTTCAAAATGGTAGCTTCACATGTTTGAATCTACACGTAGTTCCGAACTTCTACTTCTTTATAATTTGATTTTACATCAATTAAAAGTTTTTTCTGCATTCTTTCTAATGCAGGTGAAACAGTCACAGTTGTTAGTGATCATAACCCAGCGCTACTAAGATATTTTGATTGCACACGTTCAGGACCTCGTTCGGCTTTTGATGGCAATGTCGTGTATCAGTTTGAGATAATGGAATATGTAAGTTTCATTAATTTTGAGTAGTAAATGGGTTTCAAGTTACCTTGCTGAAACTTTTCACTCTATATTCTCCAATGAATACTCTTTACTGTAGAATGGTGATCAACTTGTTTCATAATTCTAATAGGATAGAAAGCACGCCCTCTGTGTCCATATGCGTCACACAGTTAGCAGTTACTTTCACCCTGTCAATAATGAGATACTAAAAGTCGGTACTTTGTTAGACTCCTAAGAAGCATGTGTTATGTGTTACATATTAATAACTTGCTTTCTCAATCTGCATCACAAAACTTACATCTGTCATTTTGTAGAAATTTTCTCAGTGAATTACCATCTTGATTTTATGAGTGTTTACTAGCCATATACCAATCTTTGGAGTTTGTTAAGCATACAAAAGCCCCAAATCATTCTAGCCTCTTACTGCTTTATATAATATTACCTGAGGTCATATAAGCAGTATGTTTGATATTCAAGCAGTTTCCTCTGAAATCCACCTTACTCTTTATACAAGTCTGAACTGACTAATTAATGCCTAAACGCTTAGCTTCAGTTATAGCAATTGTACATCTTACAAAATGTAAAGTTTAACAGAACAAAGAAAGTCTGATTGGGGGCTGTAGATGAATGTAGAATAAGGCAGAATACATGATACATAATGTAATTTTCCTTTTATTTGTTCAGCTTTTCGTTAATCCAAATTTTTGGATATTTTAATATGTTCCATCAAGTTATCTTCAACATGTTTGTATGATGCTATTTTGCATTGATTGGAAACTGAAACATCTTTGTTTCTTACATCTCCTTTATGTTCACAGATCAAGTTGCTGAGTTGTGTGTTTTTTCTTGTATGTATAGATTCTTGACTTCGGTTTTGATCGATTAGGTGCTGATCAGTCGCAGGTACTGCTACATCACCTTTCAATTCTTTACTCAGCTATATCAAAGTTATTTTTGGTGTGATCTGATGTAAAATGCAATGCGAGGTTTATCAATTCGGAAGCTGCTGGTTTTTCTTACTGTCGTCATATTTTTATGTGATTATTCAGTTTTGCTTGCAAAGCTATTTATGTTGTATTGCGTGAATAGATAGTAGCTTTATTCTTGGAGATCTGTTTGTCATTGCGTTCATCCCCCCTAGTTTTACTTATTAAACTTTTGTGACATTTCGTACAGACCAAATGTTTCGTGTTGATTTTTTGCGTGTCAAAAGTCAACTGTTCATATAAGCAGTTGAGATTCCGATTTGCACTTTATATATAACTGAGGTAAATACTGTGGGCTCAAAGCATTGAATGTCTTCATTGATCTCTTTAAAGAACTTACAAGCTTTCTTTGCAAGTTCAAGCAGGCAATGTTTGACATCCCAAAAATTCTGTGGTTTAGAATAAGCTTTTTATGTCAATTTGATTCATTTCTTCATGTTTATTTTTGTGCAGCTTATACATGTCTGACTTCATTTATGTTGTTTGCAATATTTATCACTTCATATTTGATTCCTGAATTTCTTGATTTTAGATATCAGCATTGGTAATATTCATGTAGTTGATTTGATGGCAGAACAGATTGACCATCCTGTTTTGATCACTGAGTGTGCTTGCAATCCTATCCAGTCTCGTTGTAGAATGGCAGAACTTCTTTTTGAGTCTTATGGAGTTCCTTCAATAGGTATGCTTGCCAATTGTTAGTTAACTGAAGCTTCTGCTTGTTTGGGCAAATATTTTAGTTTGACTATGAAACAGGGATGCAAACCCTTAATATTATTGTCAACTGCATGTTTTATCTTTTTATGGATGTAGCATGATTGACACACCATGGTCACAGCATATTGTACTTGTATTTCTCATTTTATATGGTCTGATGCCATGAGTGCTTGGACTGTTGCTATTTTAATGTATCACTTACTTTTTACTTTCCCTTTAGCAGCATTTGGTGTCGATGCCGCATTCAGCTACAAGTACAACCAACAACTTGGAATATGTAATAGTGATGGTCTTGCAATTTGCTCAGGATTTATGACTAGTCATGCTATTCCGGTATGCTTCACTTGTTTTTATTGAAGTTCATAGTGATTTTGTGGATAATTCCAATTACATGGAGCATTGAGTACAGAAACATAACCATCACAAATCTCAACTATGCGTCACTGCCACAATTCTTTTGCTGTTCCATTAAAGGTTAGGTTAGTTTATTCTGAAGTTCAGTGCCATACCAAGTCACTATCTTGATCTGGTGCCACTGAGACTACTATTGGTATTAAGTATGAAAAGACCTACATGGAATAAATTATGTTCTTCTGGAAGAAACATGTTGTGCATGTAGGGTACACCCATGCTTAATAATTTCATGAATTTTGCCATTAAATTTTTGTAGATCAACACAAATATGCTTTGCCTATGACCTATTAAAGAATTAGTTATCTATCTGTATTTGCCGAAGTATTTGTTGGATATGCACAACCTGTAGGCCTGTCCTACAAACCAGCCAAACACCTAAGCTTGAGCTTGGCATCATGGATTCAGCCAAGTACAGCATCAGGTAGTTCACATGTTGCTCATAGGTGGATGCTGAAATTTTACTTTTAGTGGGCAACCTATAATTGACTTGTGATAAATATTCTCAAACTCTACGGGGGCAATACTTTAGTTTTGTAAAGGAGTAGTTTGAAGAATTCCAAATTTTCAAGGGGTGGAAAGGTAATATCTTGGATAAGTAGGGTGGTGGTCCTCCCCTACACCCCTGCAACCAAAGGTCTGGGATGGATTGCTCGAGATTATTTGTGGTGCAAGGTTTGCAGAGTTTGGTGTTTGGCATATGTAGTGCCTTGAATATAATATTTTAGCCCAGGATTGCTTATAACCAGCTTAAGATGCTTCTTTAAGGCTCAAGCTAGAAGAAGATGAATCACTGAGCTATGAACCAAATTGAGCAGCATCCTTCTCACTGGGGACTGGGAATGTTTGACAGCTGAGCAATGGTTTACTGCGGGGAATTATGAAGCCAGAATAACAAAGTGAAACATTAACACCTGCATGTAATACCAGTTAATGTATTCAGTCTCTGATACTTATCCTAGTGTTATATGAAGTACTGCACCTTAACAACTTGCGATGGTCTACAATGTATATGTGTAAGTTTGAATTCTTATCCATTTTTCCTATCACAGTTCATAAATGGAGAACCTGCTTACGAAGCATGTTGCCGAACTAATGTTGGTGGATACCATGTTACCGATTATCTGAAGCAGCTTCTCTCACTTAAATATCCCCATCACATGTAAGCTTGAGAATGCCGATCCCTCTGTAAATGCAATTGAAACTTTTCTTCATTTGTTTTTTTAGTCTTGATCGCTTATTTTTTTCAAACAGTTCTAAGCTCACATGGGAAAAAGTTGAAGACCTTAAGATGGAACACTGTTACATTGCACCAGATTATACATCAGAAGTCCGAATATTTAAGGTAGTGTAGTTTGGTCTTTTTGACTTGTCTGCAACTACTCTGCTTTGCTTTTGCAATCATCTAAGCAATTCTTGTAACAGAAAGGGGCTAAAGAAGCTGAAGAAAAGACCAGGTGCTGGCAGCTTCCTTGGACTCCAGCACCAGTGGAAGAACAACCTTCAGAAGAAGAGTTAGCTAGAAAGGCAGCTCTAAAGGAGAGACAGGGTCAAAGACTAAGGGAGATGGCTGAAGCAAAGAGGTCCTCTCGAATTAATGAGCTTGAAAATGACATTAGAGGTTTGGAATTCCTCTTAAAGCAGCTCAAGCAGGTTGAAGAGAATAATGTTCCTGCATTTCTCAGAGAGACTGGCTATGCCTCTAAACAGGAAATAGAATCTAATCTGGCAAAGGCAATACAATCTTTACGCAAAGCGAAGGGTGAACAAGTTGAAACTGAGGAGAAGATGGACGCTTCCACGGCTGACAAGTATAATCTTGTCAATGTGCCTGATGATGTGCTGACACCGGAGCAGGTGTGTGTTCCGATTCCAAGTGTTCTAACAGATCTTTGTTTTATAGTTTCTGTTGATTTTGGTATTTTCTACTGCACAGCAATTCCTAGTTAAATAAGATACAAGACCAGTGAATGGCTGCTAAATTGGAACCACAGTATGGTTTTCATATTCTGTTCGTAACTTTCAGAAATTTAAATTTTGCACTCTTGTTTCCATGGCAGCTTAAAGAAAAAAGGAAGCAGTTGTTTCTCAAATCCACAACTGAGGCCAGGCAACGAGCTAAACAGAAGCGGATTGAAGAGGAATTAGAAAGAGAAAAGCAAATGAAATTGGAGGAGGAAAAGCGCTTGTATGTTTTTGATAAGCAATCTTAACTTGTCTAATCATTGCTTGATGATATTGTAGATATGTAGTCTCTTTTACGTTGTATTATTATTACATTATGCTTTGCTTCTGAATGTAGAGAGAACCCAGAACGTTATTTGGAGGATTTACGTGCTAAATACCGAGAGCTTTCTGAGAAAGTGGAGCAGCGAAAACGCTTGAAGACAAATGGCAACAACACAAATGGGAACCAAAATGGTTCTGGAGGTGTGGGCCGTGGTGAAAGATTGAATGCTGCTCAAAGAGAAAGGATGCGCCTCCTGACAACAGCTGCATTTGATCGAGGGAAGGGCGAGGACACTTTTGGTATCAAAGATGAAGATTGGCAACTTTACAAGCTAATGAGTAGAGATGATGATGAAGAAGATGAGAAGTCAAATGAGGATGAAGCAGACCTTGCTCGCGTCTCTTCAAGACTGCGGGTTTGTGATTTTTTTAGATCTCACGTCCTTGTGCGTTCTTACAGATATTTCTTTTAGCAATTTCATCCATTTTTGCCTGTCATATCTGTACAGGAAATAGATCCGACATTTTTTCCCAAAGCAGAGTCAGGATCCTCAACTGCGGAGCCGCCACGATTTCGTCCTCTAACTAAGGAAGACTTCCAGCTCATTCTAGGAGTAGAAAGATTCCGGTGCCCTGAGGTTCTGTTCCAGCCCAACTTAATTGGGATAGATCAGTCAGGGCTGGATGAGATGGCTGGGGTATCAATAAGAAGGTTGCCGTGTAAGAACCAAGGGTTGGAAGAGAAAATAACAAAATCAATCCTTATGACTGGTGGGAGCTGTCAATACCCGGGAATGGCTGAGCGCTTGGAAGCTGGGATTAGGATGATTAGGCCATGTGGAACACCTATAACAGTTGTCAGAGCATCAGATCCAAGTCTTGATGCATGGCGTGGAGCTTCTGTTTATGCTGCTGCCATGCAATTCCCCAATCAGACATTTAGTAGGACGGATTACTATGAAAAGGGCGAAGATTGGTTGCGGAGATATCAATTCAACTACACACTTTGATTGTTGTAGATGAACTTTATATATTGTTAGGGGCTTCCTTGGCTTGGTGCTATTGAGAAGTGCTCATAACTTGGGAATTTGCTATTTTACACCATTCATCTATATATTTATGGGTATAGATTGATGCATCTGAATTCTCCGAGCTGTCCGGCTCTGCTCATTGATGAACTAGTAGGGAACTTTTGTAGTTGTCCCGGATATAATATACGAAGTACTTCCGTAGCCTCGTGATTAATCTGCCAGGTTCTGCCTCCCTCTTGCACTTGATTAATTTATTATTAATTTTACAGTGCTATTTTGATAGATCGTTGAAGTTATATTTTTTAAAGTTAATTTTATATACACTAACAATATATATTATATCATGGTTAGATGTGTATCACATTTAAACATTGAATTGCTAGTTAGATGCATGTCACGTTCATACGTCTATTTTCATCAAAATTATTTTTCCTTTCAAATCCACTTTAAAGAAACAAGACCTTGATAATAATAATAATAATAATAATAATACGAGATGTCATAATCTCTTTATGAGGATAATAATTGTACGACAGATGAATGTAGTGATCTACAAATTTCATCTTGACGAACAAGACATAGCGAACTCCATGGCTGATCTCCCCGAATTTGCTTGTTCAGATTTATAGATTTTTCCCCCTCCATGAATGACTTCCTTGGTCCTTCCCTCCCAAAAGGGGTTAACTAAGAGCTGATATCTCCACTGAACTCTCCAGTAAAGAATAACAACATCAGCCCGGTCCACGAACGGCTACTTTTTCGCAAACCAGCCCAAAAAATAAATCAGATAATCAAAGAGTTAAGGCTCCTCCGCCCATATGACAAAAAGTTCCACAAGGCTTCCCCGGCACAAATGACCGTTAGAACATGACCAATCTTCTTCAAATCCCTAAACGCCCTTTACGTTTCCTTACACAGAAAAATACGAAAAAAAAAAAAAAACTAACCGTTGAGCTCCCCTCCCACCAGCTCAGTCCGCTCCATTTCCATTCCTACACTGCCCACCCTTCCCTGCTGACATTCTCCTCCTCCCGACTAAAACTCTTGAAAAAGCCCTCTCTTAAACTCTCTTCTCAAACAGAGAGGGCCTCTTTCAAATTATTCTTTAGAAGGTGAAAGAAAACAGCAGAAGTTACAGATCAACAAAGGAAAAAAGTTGAACTCAGAAACAGAAAAATGGACTCAACTCAAAGAAGAAAAAGTGGGATTAACCTTCCAGCTACAATGTCTGAGACCTCTCTTCGGCTGGAGGCCTTCTCATCCGCCTCCCCGGCCCGATCAGTATCGAATTTGCCATCACCTATGACAATGTCACCAAGAACTATATCCAATCTTTCATCCCCTTCATCAAAATCTACGAGTTGCAGTGACAGGTTTATTCCTTGTAGATCATCATCGAGGCTGCACACGTTTGGGCTGATAGAGAAAGCGTCGCCAGTGAAGGACGGAGGAGGAGGAGGAGGCAATGAGGCTTATTTGAGGTTGCTGAAATCTGAGCTTTTTGGGACTGATTTTGGTTGTTTTTCTTCTCCTGCAGGTAAGGGGTCACCACTGAGTCCAAACAAGAATATGCTGCGGTTTAAGACTGAGGTTTCTGGGCCTAATTCTCCTTATTCGCCTTCTGTCCTGGGGCAGGACAGTGGGCTTTCCGCTGAGGTTTCAACCCCTCCTAAACCGCCTCGAAAGGTTCCCAAGACACCCCACAAGGTATACGACTTGCTTTAGCCTTCAATTTTGATTGTTAAAAATTGTCAATTTTGCAGACCCTAACAATACTAACATAAATACGTGAAAATCCAGCGATAAATTGTCAAAAAAGGATTGAGAAACGTTAGCTTGGAATTTTTAGATTTTGTATGTATTAAGTAATTGGGGAAGTGAGCAAAAAGGGTGGAGCAAAGTGCATAGTGATTGTTAATCGACCATGTGATAGGCTGCCTATTTACCTGGGGGACCCTCCTTTAATCTACTCCTGAACACCATTAGGCAAAATTGTACTAATTGATTATAGCGGTCTTTGGTTTGGTACAGATTTTCAATGCTTTTCCATGTTCATAATACCGTCTGGAAAAAAGGAATTGCAGCTTAGCAATAGTTTGATGGTCCAGAGAATTTTCTCTGCTTTGTTACGCTATTTTGGCTTGATGTCTCAAGGAGGGCTGCCCTTCTGGTGGCTGTAGTTAAGCTTTTGCCCTTATTCATTTAACTTGAAGCAAAGAGTGATAGAGTATTGTTCAATCATTAAGGCCTCTACGACTGCAGGTTCTTGATGCGCCAGCACTTCAAGATGACTTCTATCTAAACCTAGTTGATTGGTCATCTCAAAATGTCCTTGCAGTTGGCTTAGGAACTTGTGTCTATTTATGGAGTGCCTCAAACAGTAAGGTGAGTTGATGGTTAAAAGATCTTAATCTTCTTTGTTTCATGAGGTTTGAAGTATGTGATTATAATTTGCTGCAAACAAGAAAGTATTTATCAAAAGCAGCAGTTACTAATTTTCCTCTCAACTCCATATTTCTTTTTCCTTCTAAACCATTTTAGGTAACAAAGCTGTGCGACTTAGGACCTAATGATGGTGTCTGCTCAGTCCAATGGACCCGAGAGGGTTCCTACATTTCAATTGGCACAAATCTTGGTCAAGTTCAGGTATAATGTTTTTTGTTCTTTCTTTTAAAATATTAGGGGAGGGGTAGTACATCGTGCGCACCTTTTGATGTCTCGCATATAATTCGAATTTGGACGCGACTGAGCATTTATAGTCCTATCCTCAGGTTTGGGATGGAACTCAGTGCAAAAGGGTCAGAACCCTGACTGGGCATCAAACAAGAACTGGAGTCCTAGCATGGAGTTCACGCATATTATCTTCAGGAAGCAGAGATCGGAACATACTACAACATGATCTTCGAGTACCGAATGATTTTATAAGCAAACTTTCTGGCCACAAGTCTGAGGTAACAGCCACATTGTCATTTGGCTGTAGAAACTCAAATCTAACCAATGAGTACTTCAAGGGAATGTCAAGATAGCTAACATTTACTAATGTCCCCCGACTCAGGTATGTGGTCTTAAGTGGTCTCATGATGATAGGGAACTCGCATCTGGAGGAAATGACAATCAGGTAGGCAAGCTGAATTCTTCACATTGACAGAAGTAACTAAGCAATGCTGTAATACTCTTCTTTTATAAGTGACGTGCAGCTTTTGGTCTGGAATCAGCACTCCCAACAGCCAATTTTGAGACTCACAGAGCACACTGCTGCTGTAAAGGCGATTACCTGGTCTCCTCACCAGAGTGGGCTCCTCGCTTCTGGTGGAGGAACTGCTGATAGGTGCATTCGATTCTGGAATACTACCAATGGCAATCAATTAAATAGTGTGGATACAGGAAGCCAGGTTTGTGGTAAAAATTTTTATGAATAGCCAAGAGAACTCTCGATTGCTTACAATGGTTACGCTACCACATTTAACTCCCAACCACCACCCACACCCAAAAAAAAAGAAAGGAAAAGAAGAAAAGAAAAACAACGTTTGGAAGTACCATGCAGCGTATCTTGAATTTCCAGAGGGATTTTGTGAGCTTTTCTTATGTGTTCCATACATACCTGTAGGTATGCAATCTAGCATGGAGTAAGAATGTGAATGAACTAGTCAGCACTCATGGGTATTCGCAGAATCAAATTATGGTATGGAAGTATCCATCAATGGCAAAGGTAGTAGACTTCCTGGGCCAATTTTGAACAATCAATATTCTTTGATTTTGAAGGAAACCACCCTGAATATGTTATCCAAGCTCCATAAATTGTTTTTCTGCATTGACTTCGACAGGTTGCAACTTTAACTGGCCACAGTTTGCGGGTGCTCTATCTTGCTTTATCACCTGATGGCCAGGTACTGCAGCATGAAACAGAAGGTCCTGTTGAGAATATATTTCTCTTGTGCATAGTAAACAAATGAATACCACAACCTTTTTTTCCCACAGACAATCGTGACTGGAGCAGGTGACGAGACATTACGGTTCTGGAATGTGTTCCCATCTATGAAAACACCTGTAAGTACCAAGTAGCCGTAGAACAGAATTTTGTGATCAAGATATGCTATCATTCAAGAACTTCCTCTTATCATGCCTTTCCAAACACGGCGCATGCATCTAACTAGTAATCTTTCAGGCACAGGTGCAGGATACGGGGCTTTGGTCTTTGGGAAGAACTCATATTCGGTGACAATTTAGAATAATTGTTCAGGGTGCAAGCTGCTGGGCAAAAGGAGATTTTAGCAAGCTGTCCATATGTTACTACTCGCTTGTTTTAAGTTGTCCATCCCTTGCTTTTTCACCAACAGATTTATGGTTGAAAAGTTTGGCAAGAAAAATGGAATTCTTCTGAAAAATTTTTTCAATTCATTAACAAATTTTTTTTTTCAATGCATACAATAAATTCGTCTGATCTTGCAATTTTGCAAAAGAAAAATGTAAAAACATAGACCTAGAAACTAGCTTCCCAACTGGAAAAATGTTGCAATGCATTTGTCACATCAGCAACTAGAATTCCTGTATCTGAGTTATCATCATCATCATCATCGTGGTTTCAAATGTGTGAGAAATCATTTTCAGCATTTGTGTTGTAATGGGATGTTGGGGGACATTTTGTGATACAATCCAGTATGCATGTTGGATGAATATTTCCGTCCCCGTTACATTTGTTAGCACACCCGGCGGAGCACTCCTCATAGGCGCCCTCCGTACCGATTTTTTCTTTAGGAATTGGCGGGTCTGCTATTGCCGCCGCCGCCACCACCATCCCAATTATCATCAGACCAAGAAAACTCATCTTTCCGACTTCCATTGGCTGCATTTCTGTCATCGTAGGCTGCAAAAAGAACAGGACACATTTTCTAACACAACTCGGGAGACATTTTATACTTGAAAACATTGAAGAACTTGCTTGTAATTGAATGTCTTTTGCATGTAAATCGCTTGCTCCCACGACCGGATCCCTAGCAATTCAAACAGTGGCACTAGAGGTGGCAAAATGGATAAATGGTTTATTATTGGTTTTGACTTAATGGATGGTGGATGAAATTTATCCAATCCATTTAGATCCATTTATTAAATGGATGGATCTAAATGGATTAAATAAAAACCAATTATTCATTTATAATCCATTTAAATATTTTTGTTACTTTTTTTTTTGTATTACCATTTCTTGTAATATGAAAATACTTTTTTATGTACTTGTAAATTTTTGGTGTATTTGGATGAGAAAAAGGACAAATGAAGGCAAGACCTGATTGATGAAGCCAAGACCTAATTATCACTGGTTTAAAAAATGAGAACATTGAGCAGCATAAGACACCAGTAAATGAACAAGTCCAATTTGTTAGATAGCGAATTGATATCGTTGGGAAAAAGTAATGGGTTTGCTTTATATCGTTTCTTAAAGATAATAGAAGGAAACCACGGAGCAGGTTCTTTCAAAGCTACAAATATATTTGTTCGCTCAGATTCGGTCGCCTCCATTTTAGGATAGCTCCTTCTTTAGTCATTTTCTTTCATTTGGTATTTAAGTAAATGGATATATGTGGTTTTTGTAGGTAATCCATATAAATTCATTTAATTTAATGGTTTTACTTTGGTCAACCATTTAAAACCAATACTATAAATGGATAATTCAAATCCATTTAATTATGGTTTATATGGATGGATAAATGGATCTCGATCCAAATTGCCACCTCAAAGTGGCACAACACGGATCTAGGGCCAGGGATTAATTTTCGACGTCACGTCAAATGTAGTTACGATCAATATGTGTTATATAACATTTTACATTTTTCCCTTATGTTAATTAATTATATTTTGAAGTCTAAATTGTGCTAGTTTAGAAACGTAGTAGCAGTCTCGAACTTCTAATTTTACATCAATATCTCTAATCTTAATTAGATCCAACGTTCTTTCGAAGTGTAAGAATTAAGAATTTTTTATATTATTGAACGGACAATATAGATGAGAAAAAGACTTGTCAAAATTTTAAGGGAGCAATGTCGACAAGAAAAAGAATTTAAAAAATTTTTGAATGTGAAAATAGGGAATAGCTTAAAAAATTTCCAGAGTTTCCGAACTTTAAAAAAAAAAAAAAAAACTCTGTCAAAGTTGAGAGGATGCAGTGCCGATCCTCAATTACAATTTTTTTTTTAAGAAAAGAAATACCCTCCACTGTGCCTAGATGTGAGTGCAGGCGGTAATGATCAACCGAATTCCAAGGCTCGTCGTCTACGGTAATTTATATCTATATGTATTCAAAAAGGGATTTTTAGTAGAAACCTCTCAATGACTTCTAAACTTCTCATTCTTTTTTTTTTTAATTTTTATATTTATTTTAATACATAAAAAGTAGTGGGTTATAACCCACTTTATCACCAATCAAATTTAAATTTAAAATATTCTCATTATCTCTTAACTCATTCTATAACTACTCCTACAAATTCTCTAATCATCATCCCACGTTTTCCCCTACATTTCCTCCCACGTTTTCCACTCCAATTAAGAGTTTACTCCAACTATCTCTTAACTCATCCTACAAACACTCCTACAAATCCTTTAATCATCATCCCACGTTTCCCTCTATATTTCCTCCCACATTTTCCATTTCAATTAAGAGTCCATTCCAACTATCTCTTAACTCATCTTACAACCACTCCTACAAATCCTCTAATTATCATTTTATTAACACAGTTTGACAGTAGTTTGATTCATATTGTGGGATAAATTTGCTAATGATGATGCTGAACGGTTATATCAGTCTGCTACAAAAAATATTATTTTACTAGCATGTGGTATTTGCGTACGAAATTTCAGAGGTAAATCAATTGCTTTTAGTTATATTCTATATATTTTGAATAGCTTTTGGCGAATATAACCATACTATGTAAGACCATCACTGTGTACAATTGGATCTAGCAAATTGTATATTAATTACAATTTAAATTTTGCTCGATACCTGCGCAGTTGGTGAGTTTCTCAGTAACACTATATCAAACTATTAATATTGTTTCGTACTCTTATTGACATGTATTTCAAAAAAATTGCAGGTTTGAAAATAATACATATGCCCGCAAGTTAGTTACGTGGCTGAGATCTAGCAATTTCACAACACCACAAGCACCGTTGATAGCAAATTCAAAGAGAATATGGAAATCTGAATATACAATCATACCTACGGTAAGCTTACTCTATTTTAATTAATTACTGAATGAATTTTTTCAATTTATAATTATAACCTATATCTGCTTTCATTCGTATTAAATTAAATATTTTCGAATACTTGCTTACATTCAGAGCATTAACATAAAAAATATGTTTTACGAGCTATGCAAAAATTGTGGACAACCATATGAAGGTCATTTTTCAAAGACAGTGTGTATGCATTGTAATAACGTGGTTGATACGGTTATTAGGTAATTAATTTCATATATATTTAACTTCAATATATTTTTTTGTATTGCATATAATATTTTATTTGTCAAATAGGTATAATGTTAACATACAAATCAAAGATTTCAGTGGTAACATGTATTTTAATCTACAAGATAGACATGCACGATTTGTATTTGGTTGTGATGTTTCTTATTTCAGAGAATTACAAAGGAATGTAGAATTTCTTAATATATATTTATTTTTTATAATAATATTTATAAATTATATAAAAAAACACTAATTTCGTACGTTCTTAATTATCAGGAAAATGGTGATAGGTTGTTCGACCAATGAATTAATTCATGCAAAGATCGTGCATTTTCATTTGTAGTACGCACTCCACAAAATTCAACAAAATTAATTAAATCACCAATTTTAGCATTCGTACTAAAAGTGGATTGATGTGAAGAGCGTTCGCATCTACAAGTAAGATTATCAAATCGAATGCTTAGTATTTGTAAGTATTTCATTTTAACAACATTCAATTACATTTATTTGTAGAAATATATCATTCCCTTTTTTAATATAAATTTTTATTTTTTTTTCAAGATCCATCTTTCGAAAAAAGACAGTTTTTGAATGATATACACATTCTATTATATTTTAAACTAGTATTAAACAGATATTATATTTTAATTTTGTTGGTACAATTTTTTCACCTTTATTTGTTCATCATTTTATTTTTATTTTTTTCAATAATATCAGTACCGTGCATAGTACGGGTATTCACACTAGTGATTAATTAACCAGAGAATGGGAAAAACATTTTTTTCGTTATATATTTGTTTAAGAAAGCAAATATGCGACATGGGATAAGAGAACGATAGCACATCATCATCAGGAGCTATAATCCGGAAAACAGATGTAACATCTCCGATCCTGTTTGAAAGTACCAAAATTCCACACATTATCAAGTGATGATGTAACCAAAAGCCCAAATGCTATTGGCCACCACCAAGCCCTCAAGGTTTGGTGAAGGTTTGGTGGGATAGAGGTCAAGGATTCAAATCTTGACTCTCAACAATTGCCACAATATGTGATCTCCATCTGGCTATCAATCCCTCGTAGGTAGGTAGGCGACAATGCAGTAAACTTGCAATGTAAGAGTTATTAAGTTGGGTATACTGATTAGGCCTAGTACTTGTGTAACACAAAAATAGTTTTCCACCACGTCCGTTTACCATTAAAATTTCTCATGCATGAATAAAAATTGAGAATGCCCAAAGAACACATCTTGGCTTTGCACATATAAAAACGGGACGTGCAATTAATTGCCCTGCCTCCTTCATCAATTGAAAAGCATCCCGGATGGCAGAGCAGTGGAGCGTGGAGGACAAGTCTGAACACACTCGTCTACACATGTTTGGTTGAGAAATCCTCTAGAAGTACAGGTAACATAACATTTGTAGCGGCAGCACTGATTTGGTGTATCTGGAACGCAATGCATGAGGCAATTGTTTGCACAGGTTTCGTTGATGAATCCCCCACGAGAACAGTTCACGTCGCATTTGTATCGGCAGCATTCATCAAGCGGCACAGCCTCAACTGTTGATGATTCTTTGTCCATCACTGACCGTGCTACTATTGCCACTGTCAACAGTGTCATGAGTTCTACAGCAATCTTCCCTGCCTCCATTTTTATCTACTGCTAGTTCTCTTCTTTGTGACTCGCTAAAGATAATTCATACTCTATATAATAAAGAAAAGGGTTCAAGAAGTTAATTCCAAGATTTGGGCATTTAATTGAGTAGCTTTGAATGGCATCAAATCAATTACACTTCATATGAGCAGTGTACAAATACCTTGCATACAATATGGTACAAGGCAACCTTGTGTATGTATTTCAGGCAGTAAATCTTGTTAATAAGTTGGCCAACAAACTATGGTCAGTGGGGACACTAACGGTACTTATTTGAGTCTAAATCGGTTCTCAAAAAACTGAGGAAAGATTGTAAATGTATTTCTTTTTCACATTATTTTACATTCCTTCTTTACCTAATTGTTAATGCCTTTTACAACAGGGATTAATGCTAATTTGATTTTGTTTCTATTTGAAGATTTTGTGGGTGTGTGTTAGTTCCTGTAGAGTAATTAACAAAATTAAATTGGGGGGAGAGGGGTGTTTGGGGACAACAGCCTACTTTCAACAACGCTATTGCTGGCTAACCATTTCTACGAAATTAAAAGCCAGACATGCTAATCTTTTCTAGCAATGATGCTTTGACCTTTCTGTATTTTGTTTTGGCATTTCACAAAAAGGACATACTTAAGGTTAATCAAATAAAAATCCATGTCCTTAAGATCCATTGCAGTTGAAAAGCACATTAATCAGGTAGTCTTTCCTTTTTCCCTTACCTCTAGTAATGAATTTCTTTTCATGAACATTAACCTCGTTAACAAATGTAAAAAAAATTTTTGGCAGCTAGACCACAATGGATAGGGTAAAAGTTGGAACAAAAGCTTAACTTCAGATCATGCATGTTCTCTCTTGATATCCGCATTAAATTTCTGACATGACGTTATGTCTTGTACCTGAAAAATTAACCAACGGCCATTTTGAATTATTGACCACCACAAATGCCTTTTAAGTGTTTTTGTGATAGAGTTTTTGGCTAAAATAATCTACTTTTCAAAAAATAATTTCAAAGTAATACTCTTTCAGATTTTATTCCCTTATTAATTTAGTTATTGCCATGTAGACTCTCCATCAAAGGAAAAAAATAACTTGTAAATATTTTGTTTATATATTACACAGTTTTTCTTTATTTAGTGCCTTAAGGACATTCTGTAAACAAATTAAAAAAGGAAAGTGGATCCACAATTAGTGTTTTAAAATTGTTGATCACCCTCCAAATTACAATGATTTTGCCGAAGAACTTTTTTTTTTCTGCCATTATTCCTCCCTAGCTTTGTTCTTGACTATTATATCACAAGTTCCTTTCTTTTTTTCTTGTTACTTGCAATTCTATATATGGTAGTCTTCTAAGTTTGTATATTTTAAGAAGTTTCAAGATAAATAATAATCATAGTTTACGTGAACTATAAAAATTCCACTATAAGGGGAAAGAAAATTTGAAAAAAATTCTCTTGCATTTTTTGACTTATATCAAAAGACATATACATTCCAAAAAAATAGGAGAGAGAAAATATAACTAGCTCAGTGTTAGTATCAAAATTAACACGCTATATGAGCCAATCTAATGTGAGAAACACTGATTAACTCAATAATAGATAGAGAAATATTTTTATTTATCTTTAGAATTGTACATAAGTAGAAAAATTTGAATTATTGAAAAGTTATTAAAAATCTATTGACGTGGATTGTACCTCTTAATATAAGATGGAAATGTGAATACTTTCCATACTCAAAGTCCGTATGGCAACAAGTAGATTAACAAGGGAATATATTTTGAAAGTGCATTAATTTGGAAATAGTTTCAAAGAATGAGGTTATTGTAGAAATAGACTCTTTGTGATATGAGAGGTCAAGGATTTGATCATTACCTCTTATTACTTGTCACTAAAATATGACTTCTCTAAATCTAAACGAGTATATGATTCGATAGTAATTTAGTTCTCGTCGTTCCCCATGACTCAATTGAGCCCTCACTTAGACAGATCAGTTTAATTGTAGGAATAGGAATAATATAGAAAGCATGAATTGATTAAAAAAAATGAAAAATATTTATCTAGACCCAATCTTGTGGATCATGTATGGTCTCACTGACGAACCCTTTAGTGGCCTATAAACTATACAAGTTTTTTTTAATCAATTAACAACATTTATTCTATCCATCTAAATAAAATGGGTGTTTTGATATCGTTCTTTGAATTCTTTTAATTGTAGGGTGCAAGATTTGAACCCCAACTTACAACTCAAAGAGTGATTTTAAATCCTTTTGGTGTCCATAAAATCAAAGATAACAAAATGTGCCAAACTTGCTTTCCCCCTAGAAAAATGAAAAAAAAAAATGTTAAACTTTAGTTATCAACGATCTTAATCCTTGGAACATTGCGTTTTGAGTTGATTTGCAATTTTTTTTTTTTTACAAAAATTAAAGGGAGGAAACTAAGGCTTTATTTATCATATGATCACTAATACAAGAGACCGAAATTTCAAACAGCACAAAAGCTTATCCGTAAAGCTTATTTTCCGAAAGAAAAAACTAGCCAGACGGCTTTGCATGAGATGCCGTTGCAATGGATTCTGGAGGACACTTCTTGAGACAATTCTCCACACATTGTTCATTGATAAACCCACCAAAATCACAGGCAACATCGCATCGGAAACGGCACTCGGAGCTTGGCGACTCCTTGCCGATGGGTTCGCCGTCCCCTGCTGAGCTTGCCATTGCCACCGTCAACAGTATAGTCAGACCTACGCTTACCGTTCTTGCCTCCATTTGAAGTAGCTCTCTTTTTATTACTCCTCTTTGCCTAACTTGAGACATCTGATATGATGACCACGAGGTATTTTATACTTTCAACACAAGATGCAAGAAGTTAATTCAAAGATTTGAGCAATGTAAATTGAATAATTTTGGATAATGTCAAATTTAATGAGTAGATTCTGACGCGTGATATTATCTTTACATCTATATATTTTATCCTAACAATATAAACATGCAAATCGGTTGGATGAACAGTGAATTTCGTCTCCTATCAACACCATTAGTGTGTGGATTCTTTGGTCATTTCACACGGATTTTATGCTAATGGGTTGCCACGGTTGCACATATTTTTTGGCTGCAATTCGTTGATACCTTTTTCCTGACCATGCTACCCTTGGATGTCACTTTTACCCCTGATGGAGTAATTATCCAAAAGAAATAGAGTTGGCTTTATGGTATTTTGGTTCGGTCCAACTCTTTCAGACACCTGCTGTATTATGACATGGCTAAGCTTCCAATTTTCCGGTGCGGCTAATTTAAACCGCTTCGCACATAAAGACTCTTTTATGTTCCGATGAATAGATTATTTCTGCACAAGTCTGCTTCCAAGATATCTGGATCTTTTCCATATAGTTATCTATAAGGTTAAATTATTTTTGTTTTGCTAAAAAAATGCCAAAAATGTGGGCATGAATGAATGTATCACAAACAAGTAGAAAACTTCGGCAATAAAACCAGTGATCTGCATTGATGACTAACCACGCGATTCAGGGTGCTCAGGTATAAAGATTGAAACTGTTGCAAGTTTTTGTGACCATGGCACATTAGATTTTTAGTTGTGACTATGACCATATTCTAAAATCTCCTCACTTTTTGAAACTTACAGAGAAGGAAAATGAGGACAAAAGGTATGTTACTTGTCCTTGCGAGTTCAAGATACTAACATAGCAAATATCTTGTGGATTTGGAAATGCTCAAGACAATTAGTATCACAGGCAGACTAAATCAAGGAATTATCAAGTTAATCACATTGCTATACAGTTCGTTCATGCCATGCTTCATAATCTTTGGGAAGATTTTATAATAAAAGCTTAACAAGTATTAATGATATTTGCCATATGCAAGAAAACCTCTTTTTATGGTTCTTTGTCGTTGCTTATTTTGTATTCATTTTAGACTTTTACAACCATTTATCATTTTTTTTTGTTTTCAGAACTAAAATCCTATTGTTTCACTTTTTCCTCCGCCACCAAATAGCATTTCTATAGATGTACCATTTTCTTGGTTGAACATTATAGCTATGGTTCCTTTAAACATTGGTTAGGTAATGCAATCATGTCCCCTTATTCAGTTTTGCTTGCTTTCTTTTTCAAGTTTACACAAATAGGAAACCAAGAATAGCCATGGAAGGAAAGCAACCATGATTTCTACCCTCTATTGTTGTTCTCCTTACCAGTTGTTTCATCTAAGCCACTATCAGTACTGTGACCTCTGCCTCAATCTCTGCTCCCACTTCAGCTCAAGCTAACTGAGCTCTCAAAGAAAATAGAGAGCCAACTAAAACAACACAAAGCGAAAGGAACCTGCAAGCAGCAAAAATCCACTAAAGCATGCAAAACTAGAATAAATGCCCTCTTCATCCCCAGCTTCAAAAGCCTCCAACTGTTGTTATCAGCCTTTGCAGACCAAAGAATAAAAGCAGCAGAGACTCCACTCTTTTGTCAAGGTTATATTTTGGGTACATGTCAAATATGGCACATGGTTTAAAGCTCAGAACAACTGGAAGGGTGAAAAATAAAACTAAACCATGCCGTTTGCACTAAATCCACATATCATCTACAACGTTGCCTCGAGCTCTTCCAAGTAGGATCGAATACACTATTGCCAACAATTTGGCATACGCTAATCTATGAATTTCTGCATTCTGTTCACATTTGTATTCATGCTCTATTAAATCCAGAAGAAACAAGCAGCGTCAAACATCTCATTTTTTCAAAGACAATAATCCTTGGCAAATCAAGTATATTTCTCTGGAGTATGACCTCGTAGCTTTAGGTCTCAACCATGCTGCCTTTTTGAAAAGGGGTTTGCAGATGTGGCTAAAATCTGCAAAGCAAATGATAATACTTCATAAGTATATTATACGCAAATTACTTCAGACCAATAAGAATAAACTGCTCTGAGTAACAGGAAAGCAACCTTTAACATCTTCACTCTCCAAAAGCTTTACAACAAGGTGGCCTCCAGGCAGCAGAATCCCACGATGCTCTGGATCAGAACCAGAGACATCTGATTGTTCCTTTTGTTCAACACTATCATCAGCTTGCACCAAGCCAGCCTCCCCAACAGCCAATTCAAGTGTTCGCATGCCCAATTCTGCAGACAAAGCTGCATCCCTAGCTCTGATCCCAGAAACCAGCGGACACATATCAGACACAATGACTGAGAACCCTTTTTGCTGCACAAAATTGGAACCAATTAAGGACCAGCTAAGGAGTTTGCCTCCAGAAAGCATAGAGCTGACTCACAGATATCATCACAAATGCAACTATGTCATGATGTCACATAGAGCTGCAGAATACAAGGACATCTACAATGCCGAGAAAGAGATGTGCATGTGCAAAATAAGGAGAAAATTTCCCTTTGTCTACAAACATAATTATTATTGCAATGCCAGAAGGTTCCGGGCCCCAAATCAAATTAGTAACATAATTCTTGGCATGATATAAGTAGCATATTTCTTCAGCAATCACTACAAGTATTTACTCTCGAGTCCATATGGTACAAGCAAAGAAAACAGACGTCTAGATTGCAACTAGGAAGACACATTTCTTGCCCAATAACTCCCCAATTCACTGCAACGTTGTTATCAACTCTGTCCAAATATTGGGTACTCCATCTATTATCATGGAATCCGTTGAGAGAAGGCCAAAACTCAGCTAACTCTAGAGAGGGAGGATCATCATAGATTCTTAATATATACTCTGTTCTTCTTAATCAGTGACGAAGATGACCAATGCACTTTCTAACTCAAGAAAAGAATCAAATAAATTTTCTATTTCAGTTAACCACAATATATCAGAAGTCAGAACTGCAAACATGAAACTCAATTTTTGACAATACCTTGGGGGAGAGAGCCCTAATTTGATCTTTGGGTAAGTTCATTACATCAGCACAAACAGTCTGAACCCTTGCATCACAATGCATTGACGGAACCTTCACCTTCTGCTCTGCACCACAGCCATAACTCTCATTAAGTCACAATCTCTCATTACCCCACCAAGCTTAACGAAACTACCAGCATACATTCACAAAATAAGTTTCACAAATACACCAAGATATAATAAAGATTGGAACTTGACAGTAACCTTAAGATCGATCCCCACAACAGCCCCGCCTTTCTGTAATGGTCCCAAGCTCTGGCATGCCACCTGCATCGCAATTACAGATAAATAATCCTAAAAGCCATCCAAGAAGCCCACTTTTTTCTTCATCAATCCGAAAAAAACACCTACTTTAGATGAAAAGAAAGATCAAACTATCAAAAAAAGAAAAACGGTAGAACCTGAAGCCAAGCACCAGGAGCACAGCCCAGGTCAAGAACAGAAGAACCAGGCGTTATCAATTTGTACTGTTTCTGCATTTGCAGCAACTGCCCTTCCCATCACAGAATTTGTAGTTTTTCAAAATGTCAGAGCATGACCAAATCCAACTACCAAATGGGTTTTTCTCGTAATGTGTTTAAGATTACAAATTTCATATTCAATTTGTTCTGGTAGCATTTCATATCCAGTTTTATGATCTCTTCATTTTTAGCTCTTTTGTGGGGAAAAAAATTCAACAAAATTTACAGAAGTGGGGAAGGAGAAAAAATTGAACTGTACCTTGAAGGCAGAGCGAGCGACATAGCCAAGGCGTTGAGCTTCTCTGTAGAAGAAATCGGGCGATCCTGCTGCTCCACTCATGGTTCCTCTCCTTTTCTGCTTTTGCTGCTACATCCTTCTTGGGGGTTTAAAATAGGGCTTATGGAAATTATTTACGTTTTGAGACTTGAAAGTCTGGGGCGGGGTTAGGGATGTAATCGAACCGGGCTACTAGCGGATGTAATCGAACCGGGCTAGGATGTAATCGAACCGAGCTACTTGCGAGTAGCTCGGTCAAAAGCTTGACTCGAACTCGGTCAAATCGAGTTCGAGTCGAGTTCGAGCAGCTCGATAAGGCTGTCGAGTCGAGTTCGAGTATCCAGAAGCAATGCTCGAAGGTTCGACGAGCCTTATCGAGTATTTTAATTTTAATTATTTAATATTTTTAATTTTAATTATTTAATATATTATTATTATAAAATTACCCTTATACCTAAAAGAATTATCGAATTTACGAAATGTTTCAAGTCATATAAAAATTTTAAAAGGACAATAATGTCTTTTTGCTTAAAAAATATTAAGAAAATAAAATTTAATAACTCGAACTCAAACGAACTCGATAAGGCTCGAATGGATTCGAGCTCATGCGAGTCGAGCTCGAGTACTGCGAGCAAGCTTCGAACTCGAGCTCGAGCACCCTAACTGTATGTCGAGTCGAGCTCGAGTATGGCGATACTCGAGCTCGACTCGACTCGATTACAACCCTAGGTGGGGCTAGTCGATGTTGGATCAGGTCCGAAGAAAAAGTAACACATGCTACTTCAAACTCAACTTGGAGGCCCAAACGCAGAATTGGAGTTGCTAGACTCCAATTGCAATAAATTATCACAACTTGTCTTTTTGGTACAAAAAACAGGTTCCAAGATTAAATTTGAATTGTATTAAGATGCATCTTCCTTAGTATTATTCTGCATAACTGGCCATTTGGATAGCTCGAGCTGTCCGCTCCCCCTCCTTAGGGTATGGTGACCTTTCTGACTTGTCCGGGGTTCGAGTCCTATTGTTAACATGCTCGGTGTGGAGTGGGGCCCACGGGATAGCTCGAGCCGTCCGCTCCCCCTCCTTAGGGTATGGTGATCTTCTTGGCTTGTCCAGGGTTCGAGTCCCGTTGTTAATGTGCTCGGTGTGGAATGGGACCTCCTCTCCCGGGCCACAGGGGATTAGTCGGGCCCCGTAAGAATTGACCCGGACATCCCTGTGTTGACAAAAAAAAAAAAAAAGTTATTATTCTGCATGCTATATTAAATGGGATGTAAATAAAAGATCGATGGGCTACCTATGCTATTAGGTGCTTAAAATGAAAAAAAAAAAAAACGCTATTTCTGTATTCAAGGATGGAGGGGCCACCTTCTACTCAGAGCGAGCAATTGCACTCCCTTAAATTTCATGTTGCAAATATTAAATAAACAATTAATAACAAAATTTTGTTATTAAAGACACATAATCTCAAATTGAATAAAAAAAAATTTGTTTTTGACATAATGGCAACATCATTATAAGCGTACAATTTTGTCTCTATTGACTATAGGTCAATAGACTCCATCCATCATTGTTCATATCTCAAGATTTTCTTGGAAAATGGCTCTAGTTTGTTAAGAGCTGCTAGAAACATACACGCTTCAATGAACATATATTATTTATGACCCATCTTAGGTCAGTGTTAATACAAAATTTAGGACAAAGCATAGCCCAAAATTGAAAGATCCTTCCTGCGCGCACTGCCCAAAATTGAAAGATCGGATCGGACCATTTGCATGCATGACTTGCTGAGATCGATCTTGCTCAAACACTTCTCTAGTTATGGCCATTATGTTATGGCAGGTAGCCTCTATCGTGGCTAGTCAATGGGCGTAACTAGGGATAGGGGAAGGTTCCTCGGGTGTTTTTGAGTAGGGATGATATCTGCATTGCATGTTGTTCTCCATCACCAATAATATTTACAATGTCGCTGATGTCTTCAATGTTACGTTTGAGAGGGTTTGTTTTTTTTTTTTAATTTATTTTTTAACTGAAATCAGGGATTATGAATTAATCATTTAGAAGCTTGAATACTACTATATAATTTGCACGACATCTTTACAAGCTTTTTCTCTTTTTTTTTTTTTAAAAAAAAAAAAAAACTTATATCCACGGATCAAGTGCTGGATGGCTACTTACTATCATTTAAAGAAAGAAAGAAAGAAAAAAAAAACAAGTGCTGGATAGCTGAATAGTTAGTAAAAGTTGTTTAATTAATTAGGTAATCTATGTCAACACGCACGTATGATCACGAAGTCTATAAACTTCTAATATTTTAGATATAGCATTCCTTTATTATTATTGTTATTATTAATTTTGTTTTTTTTAGCCTAGTGGATGAACAGAGAAGAGTGGTTAATTAGTGACGCACATTAAAAACATATTATTATTGTGTTGAGAAGGCCTCAAAAAAAGACACAAATGCTAAATCACACAAGAAAGTTGGGGAACGTCTTTTGGGTCTCATGAGAATGGTGCGCACTGACGTTAGTAAAACAATTAAATTGATGGTTCCAGAAGTTGGTCAAACGAGTTGTATAGATTGGCAAATAAAATACTCACTCCACAACAACTTTCAGATGCCTCACTGACCACTGGTATTGTGGCTGCGAGTCTCCCCCGACGTTACCATTGTACTGCAGCATTGTTGCCACAAAGTATGCAGTACAAAACCACTAATAATCATTTGGGGTCATTCAGAGAGCTTTAAAATTTTATTTGGATGTATGTCAAACGATCAAATTCCTTGATTTACATACTGAACATCCTGAAAATATTTCATCAGCGGATACGTAGGTATCCATTTACGCCGGTAGTAGCCAGTCCCCTCCGAGTTCCTCGCTCGACCCCTTTGAATTCCCCTTCTTCCCCTAGTATAGAGTACGAGCAAATGTAAAATAGAATCTATTGTGTCCGATTAAAAAAAAAACCCTAAAGCAATGAAGCAGTGACACGCTTTAACAGTCAAAATGGAGCCTTTCAAAGATGGCTAGTACTAGTAGTAGTGTTTATGTTTCCTGGATTGTGAGATGAGTAACGCGTCTCCGCGTTTAGCAAGAATTCTAATGAGTGGTCTGCCAAGTCTACCTATTGGAGCGTTATCCGCAGGCTTAGTCTAAACAGACGGTAATGAAAATGCTGATCTTGTCGGCGCATACATTACAACTTTCAAAATACATATACTAGTAGTAGCCAATCCAATTGATGCATGATTACACGGTGCATTGGTTTGTTAAATCGTCACGTGAGTCTATTCCAAGATTTGGAATGGAACAGAAACAGTTGGATTCAGGTATGCACCTGCTTCAACTAAAGAGAAAACATACAAGTCAATTGCTTGTGCAAGTGAACTGGATGTTTCCACTCGTCCTCAAAGAAGCTGACTGAAGCGAGCCAAGACCAGCATATCTGCCCCTAAAAACAAGAAACAAGCACTAATTTTTAAGAACATGAGCAGTTGAATCAATGTGAACTTCTTCATAAGGCAACAACTATGAAAGTTAAAAGGCCCTCAGAGTTCCAATGAACAGTTGGAGGAGGATGTTATTTTGGCTGTCTGGCAACAAAAATTCTAAAACAATCTTTTACCATTTTCGTTCACTGAACTTGACTGCTAATTACAGATACCAGAGAATGCATGTATAAAAGCTCTCCAGTTCTACTTTATTTGACTACTACGAATCTTGTCACACAGGACAAGCATGGATGTCTGTTATAGGAATCCTATGACAACATAACACTGCTTCTAGTCATTCTATGTCGACTTGACAACCGCTGGAATTTCCAATTTCTAGTCCCCGTAGCAGGATATACCAAGACAAGAATTGGGAAATCTGCTTCCAATTAGCTTCTTGAAGAACGAAGAATAAAAAACAATCTCGATTATATCGCATTATATATGCTGACACTGATAATTTGCTGAAGTTGAGAAGTTTTTCACATCTAACCAGAAAGTCCAGAAGTTGATCAGTACCTCGTCTTCAAAAACTAATGCATGTGTGCAAAAATAAGATTTGGAGGATTCGATGATATCTGTCATTTCAAGAATAATAACCAACAAATTCAATCAGCTGGCGTCCAAGAAGAGAGAGCATACAGAATTCGTCCCTTCCAACCCTGCAACAGCCACTGGCTATCCTCGTCAATCACAAAATCCTTGTCATAGGACACTGCCCGTTCTTTTGCCATCCTCATGATATCCTCGTTCAATGGAAGCTGTCTGAATCCTGCCCGTAAATTTCGAACCAGCCATTGCTTGTAAGTCTCTGGTCGCTCAACGCGCTCAGCAGCTTCACATGCAATGACATTCATTGCCTCTCGTCCAAATATTGTTTTCTCAAGCAGCATTCTTTCATGAATTTCACGGGGAACATTAGCCTCTAGCATATCAAAGAAAGAAGAATAATGAAATAGAGCCTCTCGGAATCGAGTGACAAAGAAAGGAGCATTATATGCACCGTTGACTATCCCTAGCACGAAAACGTCCGGTTTCATCTTCCGAATGAGGTTCAAGACGATGTTTCGCGGACTATTCACCACAACAGTCTCATCGAGTAGATTCCTCATTCTATAGAGACAGTTCACGGCAAGCACCTCATCTTCACGGATCTTCAGATCTTCAATCCTAACAGTTTCCCACTTCTGTGCTATAGCAACGAACTCAAACGGCACTTTGAAAGTCTCAGCATAATTAGCCAGACGGCGACCTGTCTCCTCAACCCTCTCTGCTGGTCGAAATCCAGGATGTGGAAGATCAATCCCCGTGATACGAAGTTTGGGAGGGCCACCTGATCTAGATGAGAGGCGTTGTATGAGGCATGGCCACTGGAAACCATATAGAATACCAAAATCAATTATGTGTAGCGTTGAGCCTTTCTCAGCAGCATGCCAAATCGTCTTATTGGAGAAGAAATTAGAGATCTTCCTAAATGGGCAGGCAGCAAGATAAAGCTGGTAAGCTTTTAAGACATCAGCAGCTGATGTAGGCATGGTAATAAGGGCTTTGTAGATCTGAGTGCCGGAGCCAGCCATACGTGCTTCAAGACCATCAGCGAAATATTTGGCCAATCGTTGCATCCCATCCCCAGTTGGAGAACAATGTTGCCTAATCTGCTTCAAAAACTCATTTGCAGTCCTTCGATCATCAGCAGCAATCGCTTGAGCACAAAGGGTCAAGAGGGTTCTCAAATCGACCACGTTCCTTTTGGCCCCTTGTTTCTTGCTACGAGATTTCCCACCACTAGAACCCTTCAATTTATTGTTCTGTGGAACATTTTTAACCGCCATATCCTGTAATGCTTTACGGAGATCAGACTCATTTCTACCTTCACTGCATAACAGCACCTTATCAAACAGATCCGACCTCACAGTTGATTCAGTGAACACAGCTGACTGCTTGTTACTCCTACCTCCCTGTTGTTGCAAATCTTCATGAAGTGGATTTTTCTTCCCCCTCGACTCATCAGGTGAATATCCATTTTCACTCCTCTCTACCTTGACAGTCATAGGCCATTTTTTCTGGACCTTATCCAACAACCCGTTCTCTTGGGAATCAACAAGCAAAGCATTGCCATTAGGAAGGAATTTGCTTGCTTCCTCAACCCCCTTCTTAAATTGCATAGCAGACTGGCTATCACTAAATATATCAGAAATCCTAAGGATACTATCAGGAGAATCGATATGCCCATCAGCGACAGTCCCACTGCTATTTGATGAACTGTAGGGTGAGAAATGTTGTACGTAAGTAGAATCCGATCCACTAGTATCATTATTCCAACTTGGGCACCAAATAAGACCACCATAACCCCCAGGATAGCTTTCCTCCCTGCTTGAAACCCTCAGATTCGAACTGGGGACCTGATGATCAGGTGGAGGATACTTCTCGCCAAGAACATCATAGAATGATTTTTCCGCCGCTTGAAGAGCGGCCGACTCTTGAAACATACACCCCTTATCCTCCATCTCCTCTTCCATAAGCATGTCATTTATATACTTAAGTACCGCATCACTAAAATCATAATCCTCGTTCGAATCACCGCTTGACAGGGGAACAAATACATTTGGATATAGGTGAGATTGGACTGACAAACGGGAAGCATAATTTCGTTCGACTACATTACCATCGAGTCTTAAACTGCCAATCAGATTGGGATTAGGAACAACAGAAACACCTTCATCATTAAGCTCAATTCCAGAGGTGGTCCCATAGCCCACTCTTGAGTTTCCATCCATAACCATGGATTTTTTGTCAGCAGCAATACTTTTTAACTCCTAGAGCTTTCCAACCTCGATACTGTCAGATTCTCCTTGAAACACTCTTTTCCCAACTACTTAGAACCGGCACATACGGCTAGAATTTCCAAGGTACAAGCTTTGAACATCAAATTCAGAACCCAGAAAATAGAGCCCTGAAACAAGTCAAGAACACAAAAGTACAACTAAAAGTCATGATAAGAAGAATAAAAGATTTAACTAACTATCGACAAAATCAAAGAAAGAGCATAACTTTAAAGGAAAGAGAAAAAATGGATAAAAAGCAAAAGAAATCCTCAGAAATTACAAGTCACATAACATTTCCTTACACCAACTCTAACAATAGAGCAAAATCAGATTCAAAATCTTTGACGGCTCCAAAAAGTCCCAGATGGGAGCGAGATCAGATAAACAACGGTTAGCGTGCTTGTATACCAGTACTTGTATGTGAACACTTGAACTTTCAACATAGAACTTTCCATGGGATGGCGCAATAGGATAGCATTTTTCCCAGCATACATACTACTATCAAACAGTAGGAAAATGTTAAGCAAGTACCTGAGAGAAAGCGGGGGAAGCATGGGACCGAGTAAAGAATTTTAGAATGGATCATTTCTGCTAGTAGCATTCAAGCTAAAGGGTCTGAGGATCACAGAGGAAATCTGAGCCGTTGAATATCCAAGTGGGAAGGCTGGGAGTGGGGACTAGGCAGGCAGATTGATGAATGGGAGTTTTATATTTTTGATGGCAGATAGTCAACTAATTGCTCTGGTTGTTTCTTCTTAATGGTCATTAAGTAGTACGGTACTATTTATCCTGCAGCCAAAAATAGAAAAGATTTCCATTAATTTTCTGCAGCTCCATGGTACTTACTATTTACTATTTTCAACCCGTTTCGTCTCGTTCTCTTGGTCGTCAGTTTTCCATACGAGAAAGTTACCTCGTCTTATCCCCGGACTTGGATGCCACAGATCATGTCTTCATTGCTTGGAAAGTGGGTACATGCATCAATTCGCAATTATCCTCGTTTTAGAAAGTATATTAATTTCTCGTCGCTTCTAGTCGAGAACTGGATGAAATCTTGACCATCTTTTTACTCTACTTGGCAAGTTGTCATCTTCCTTCCTTCCTTCCTTCCCCGATGAGCCCCTCTAGGTTTTGATTCGATTTTGAGTTGAATCAAATTAACCAAAGATTTTCTTAAGCGCAATTTATTTGGATACAGACTGTAACTTCTCTTTGGCATCTTGGTCACAATTTCTTGTTCTTCTTTTCCATTTTTATCCCTTCCTCCTCCTTTGTGTAACGTTTGAACATAGTATTATTTGAAATATTATTTAAAATAATTATTGTAGTATTTTTTAAATATAATTTTAATTTAAATAAAAAAATTATTAAAAATATATTTATAATATAAGCGAAATATTATTTAATAAAATTGAGCTATTCAAACACACTCAGCAAGTGTTGTTCAAATTGGTCCAACTTTGTATATCAAATTTCGACAGTATCATAAACAAGTTTTTAAATTACATTTTTATCAAAAAAATTTTTATTTTACACATATCAAAAAAGTTGTATCATTATCATATAAAAAAATTTCAAATAATCTTCTATCCACATAAACCAGAAATGCTTTGGCAAACAATTAGTAAAATTTTTCGAACTCTTTAAAGTTGAAGGAGTAGTTTGGAAGCCAAATTTATTTAAAGAGAACGAAAATCGGTATCGCATAAAAACACTTTTTGCCAACCACCCTTGCTGTTTGGGTTGACTAACACGATAAAGGGGAGTGGACAAACTCCATTAATTGAGATTCTGTCAAAGGTCCAATAATTACCGGCTTGAAAGTTAACACTGAAGGCTGCGTTTTGCACATGTTAACAATTGCCCCGCCAGCCAATAGATTCCGTATTTTGGAAATTTAAATTCTACTGCGTCCAGGCCATGCTTACTCCTATGGATTGCATTCTGGATTATTGTAGTGGGGGACTTGGAAGTTGGGACACAGTAAAACTGCACAACAGACAAAAAATGATTCATTATCTCTTATTTCTTTCGTTCCACTTTGATAGTTTTATTTTCCTTTTCGTCTGTCCCAAATTATAATCCACTTTCCCATTAAGAAATGTAGTAATCTTTCAAATTATCTAAAATACCCTTATTAAATATCTTGTTATTAACACATTGTTATTAAATACTAACCCACTATATTGAATACATTGAGCTTTTCCAATACTAACCCATTAGTTGTAACTGATATTAATTGACACTCTTCGTGATTAGCATAAGGGTATTTTAGGAAATTATTAATCTAAATTTATGTTTCCAACCAAATTAATTACACTTTCTTAATCTGTGTGAAAAAAAATCAAGACTAACAAAACGGGACGGAGGGAGTATGAATTTTGTAGGGCAAAAACAAATTATCTAATTGGGATACGCAATCCTGAATAGGGAAGAAATTCTTTATGGAGGACTTAAAAAGCAATAAAATAAAATAAAATTCTATAGAAGAAGGGCAATATACATTATGTGTAGAATTAGTAGCCCCAAATCAACATGGATTGCATCTCATAAAAACTGAAAAAAAGAATATCAACTTATCTTTTTTCTTAAGAGGAAATAAAAACAAACAGTGATTTTATTTGTGGAGAATGCTTTAATATGATAAAGGTGTCAAAAGTTTTTATTTTTGTTTTATTTGGGGTGAATAAGTAGTCTAATACTTGAATATTTATTTAGGGATAATTTCAGAAACCTCTCTTGAGGTTTCATGAAATATCATCTATCTCTCTTAAACTTTTTAAAATCTCACTTAACACCCTTGAAGTGATAGCATGGCCATATACTAATATCAAAGGTGATGAATTGTCAATAATACCCTCATATTTACATTTTATAAACTTGTTTTTCTTTCTTTAAATTTTCTACTTTTCTTTAATAATGTCTATACAAACATACATACATACATATATATATATATGTATGTATAATTGAATTGCAAATGTCAATGAAATATTCAATACATTTGGAGAAGAATAGCTGCAAGTTCTTTTTTATTTTTTCCCTTTTTTGGTGTTTCACAACTTTATTTATTTATTTATTTATTCCTATTCATGTAGAGTGCAAGAGAAATAAAGTAATTGAAACTCCGAATAGTTTTTCAAATTCTGACTTTTTCTATAATAAAATTTTCATATTTCACACCCATAAAAAAAATCTGTCTATTTTGAGTAAATTTTTTGTATGATATTGAAGTTGAATTTTATCTATTACTAAATTTTTTTTTGCTCAAATGTATGATTTTACATGCTAATAACCTTCAACACTTTGAAAGGTTCTATTTGTAGAAATAGTTTAAAAAATAGTATTTGCTTTTACTATTTCTTCCTACTGTAGAAGTGACTATTGGTTGTAACATAAAATCTTATCAATTTTCATCTCCTCACTTTTAAGATGGTTCCAATTTAGTACTTTTTTTTTCTTGGTTTACAAAATGTTTATTTTTTTTATAGCTTAAGGGTATTAAAGACACTAAAATAATCTCTCTCCTCAAACATGAATTTTTTAATATTACTTTGGTTAGAAGGGTTTCCAATATTATCAAAATGTCAATTCAAGAGGTGTTGAGTGAGATTTTGAAAACCTCAAGGGAGCTAGGTGATATTTCATAAAATCTCAGGAGAGGTTTATGAAATTATCCCATTTATTTATCCACGTCCTCATTTCTAGAAGCAAGTATGACAGGCACATGCCAATGTTGAGTGGAATGCTTACCATATTTTAGTGGGTACCAGTTGTTGTTGCCCACTTGGCCCTCGTTATATTTTTTCCGGTTCACAAGTTGTTGGCACCGTATAAAAGACAAATAGAACAGTTTGATGAAAATTGGGGACCAAAATTTTCTGTCTCTTGTAGAAAAGCTCATCGGAAGAATGCATCCACGCCAATTTTACGGCGTTTTCTTGGGTCATTCTTCATCTTCGTCACCGTCTGCGGATCGGATCTTCGGGTGGCGAGCGCATATGCCTTGGTCCACCCCGGTTAACTGTTTGTCACAGAGATGATAGGCCAAAAATGTGGATAATTGCGATTTTGAATGATTTAATGGTTCAAATTGTATGGCACCATCACTTAATGAAAAGATATGACAAAATTTGGACAATTAAAATTTTTAAAATTAGGTTGAATATTTAACAATTGAATCTATTAAGTGTGAGTCAAAATAATATCGGGAGTGTTTGGATACACATATTATTCCAAATAATATTTTACTTGCATCATTAACACATTTTTCAACCCATCTTTTTATATTTTCAATCAATTTTTTATCTCACATACATCACATCACAAAAAGTGCTACAGTAATTATTCCAAATAATATTTCAAATAATACTCTATCCAAACAAACCCGTTTCTCAAAATATTTGAATGACTGATAACGTTTCTCATATCCTCCTCTTTAAAAGTATCGAGTTTTTGTTGACTTGACAGTCTACAGTGACGCAGTATGGTTATGGGCTGTAATTTAGAGCTAAACCTATTTTCCATTCAAGTTTTTTTTTTTCTTAAAGGAGAAAAACACTACTATGTCATTCATTCGAATCATTCAAAAGTAGCAAGATACAATAGAAGATAGAAATTTATTCCACCATACAATTTGATTGTCCAAAGTAAGAGCTAAGTTAGCTAAAAGATGAGTTAGTAAATTACCATATTTGCATACATGCAAATTTTGACTATTCTAGAAATTATCCCTTAAATATCGAGCTTTATCCACTAGATGTCCATTTGTAGATAAATCTTCCTCTCCCCTATTTAAGCAATCATTTCAGAACATAAGTTTCAATTCCAACTTTACCCTCTCCATTGCTAGTCATTGCGCACTTATCAATTCAGAAATTACCAATACCTTTTGTAAATGCTATCAACCAATATTGTTAAATTTGGACTGGACAACGGCTTGACTAAATTATTGGGTCAGGGATCAATTGGTCGGATCGTTCTAAAAAATTCGCTGACATTAATTTAATGTTATTGAAATTAAATTCTTGGTTACATTTGGTCAATCATGAAATTGTTTCAAAAATATTAGACTTGCAATCAAACATAAAACTAATAATTATATATAAAAATATAAATTCATGATTAAAATATATCTATTCTCCAAATTACTTGAAAAACTAAATAAAACAAATCAATGCAAGTTGAAATCACTAATGTTAAATTAATGAGATCATAGGGATGAAAACATCTTGATTTAGATATCATTTAAGAAAGTGGATGATTTTGATATTTACATTTAATGAGTGACATTTTCTTATTCTTATTAATAAATTAAAGTGTTACAATTTAGATAACTCAAATTATGTTTGAAAAAAAAAGAAAGAAAAAATTGAAAGCCAGATCAACCAGTCGAATCGGGTAATTGATTTAGCCGATTTTTGATGATTTTGACTGATTTTTTATCAAAGCGATTCTATACTATAAATCAATTCGAAAAGAAGTCCATTTATGATCGGACTGATCCAACCAGCCAGTATGGTCCAGGTCTAACAACTTTAGTCATGGCTTGTCTTGCTTTATCTCTAACAGTCACTCCAATAGTTCAACAATCAATAACTATCATGTTGTTTTGCTATTTTAGAAAAAAAAATAAAGTTGTGGTCTGACTTTACTTGACATTTTATTGATGTGTATAAAATTAAAATGTAGTGGAGAATCCGGATATCATGTCCAAATAAAGTAGGCATAACAAATTTGCTCGAATATTCATCACAATCAATGAAGTCAACAGTCAAGGGATTGATGGACCTTTGCAATGTCAAGTGAAGCTACCCAAGACCAGGGACGTTAACCAGATGATTGTAAGTAAAGGATAGCAAAAGGGACAGGTGGCTAATGGAGCGAGGGTGGGGCGGGGGAGTGCACCCGTGTCTGGCCACCTGTTTTAAAAAAATAAATATAATATATATATGTATATATTTATATATATAATATATAATTTAATTAATTATAAATTTATGATAATGATATTATTAATTATATGTATTATATAATATATATTAATATATGTAATATAATTGATATTATCAATTATATTAAAAATTATATATGTGTACTAATACAAATTATTAATTGGTTATACTAAATTTACTAATATATTTATACTAAATCCCTAATTACACTTAATACAATAACATTTTTTTCTCAAAATAAAGCACAAGTACAATAATAAATTAGTGATGTATTTGTGTCAAAAGTAAAAATTTGACTACTTTAGTTGTATTTATTTCATCATGTTGGATTGTATTCAAATAACTTTTGTTTGATTATTTTTATAAATTTTAATTGTGAAATTATAATGAATAATTTGGTGATGTGTTGATATTTTAGTACTTGATTATTTGCTAAACTTTAACAATAATAAAATTATATAACAAATTTTTATTAATCCCGTGGGTAAAACTGGACGGAGCGGGGGGAGTAGGGGATGGGTTCCCCGCCCCAACCACACCCTGTTGCCATCCTTAATTGTAAGATTTCTTCTTCGACTTTCAATCCCTTTCTTTTTTTCTTTTTTTTTGGGTATCCTCCGAAGTTTGTATTATTAAAATATTAGAACTTTTTCAACACAGTTTGTTATCTCTTCCTCTGCTACTCTACTAACCCAGCAACATCAAAGATCACTTTTTCTATTCTTTTTAACACATTTGTCATTGTTTATACAACCCTAGTTACTTAATATTCTCCGATCTTAACAAGAAGAAAATATCAACTTCATTTTCTAAAAATGTTTCCATGTATTTGACAAGTGAAGAGGTGATTTTTGGTGGATAGTTAAGCCGACCTAAATCAGCCCTCTCTGAGGTAGTAGGATAGATCTGAAGTGAACCCTCTGAGCTGAGGTGAGTGGCGGGGCTTCAAATTGAAGAGGTGATTTTTGGTGGATAGTTAAGCCGGCCTAAATCAGCCCTCTCTGAGGTAGTAGGATAGGTCCGAAGTGAACCTTCTGAGCTGAGGTGAGTGGCGGGGCTTCTCCCCTGAGATCACTCCGACGATCAAGTTAGTATGAGAACGAGAAAATGCTGGAGTATAAGCAAATGAACAGTGTGCTTACTTGTTGGGAGTGTGTGTGGGGTATTTATAGGAGAGTAGTGGACAGGACGGAAAGCTCATGCTGGTGGGACCCACTCTCTGGCATTACGGCTCTGTCCCCTGTCAGGAGGTCTGACCCTGACACTGTAGCTTTCTGGGTATGATGACGGAGAGTATTGGGCAGGTGCCATTAAGTGCCTCCAGTGCTTTTCAGATAAAGCACTGGTCTCGGGTGATGTCAGGTGGCCTGACATCATCAGCGTGCGGCCGAAGTGGGGGTGCCGAGGTCACCCACACGGTAGATTAGGGATCCGGCCGAGCTCAGGGGTTATCCTCAAGACGGGGATGACCTCTGTACAAACCGTCTGTGTTGACTCGAGGGACGAGGTGGATTCACCTCGGACGTGCGGGGTGTCCGAGGTGAGCATCCTCAATAAGCCCCCCAAGCCTCGGGAGTTTCGGGCCAGGGAGGTACCGAGGCTTCCTGGTGCCGAAGTCGTGAAGAGTCGGGGTCCCGAAACTGCTCCGGAAGATGCGGGGAAGTGACACGTGGCCGAGTCAGTTGATAGGACGTGGTCACTGGTAGCCGTCGCGTCGTGAAGTAGTGGGATGTTTCGTGCAGAAGGTGTCAGTCGAAAGGACAGGGCATTAATGAGGAGAGAGAGAGACAGTAAGGCAGGTACACTGTATCTTGAATTCGAACGTTTCCGCCATTCCATATTCTTGCCGCCTCTTCGGGTTCCCCAGAACCCCTATAAATGGGGGGTCCCCCTCATCGCACTTCTCACACCTTTCATTTTCATTCAAGACTTGTAAAGTTCGCGAGCGAAGCCGAGGTCGGTCATATCAGCCGAGATCACAGCCGAAATCATCACCGCGCACGATACCGTAGTCAATAGTAAGTATCTTTCTTTTCATCTCGTCTTTCACATATGGCAAAAACAGCCAAAACCCACAAGGAAACCGTGACACCGAGCTATCAGGCCGAAATGAGGCCCGATCCTGAAGAAGTGACGACGTCCAGCTCGGAGAGGTCGAAACCGAGTTCCGAGGAAGGATCAACCGAAGTCAGAGCCGGCGGGGCAGGCTCGGAGATGGAGTCTACCGAGATGAGCGGAGGTGGTTCCGAGGTCGACTACGATACCGAGCTCGGGACCGAGATACCACATGACGAGGGCGTACCGGAGCCAGTCGCTCCAAAGGACGCAATCAACATCAACTTCGGCTAGATGCCGAAGTTTAGGAGTCGCGTAGGAAGAGATAGGGCAGAGAAGGTGATAAACAAGTATCCTTTCCGGCCGGGGTACGAAATTACACCGCCCGAGGTGGATGACACAGCCGATAAGCCCCCCTTTGGAGGCCGGGCTGAGGATGCCGACGTCGAGGTTCCTCCGGGACTTATTTCGTCACTTCCACGTGACGATCACCCAGCTCACCCTGAATGCGGTGCGCATCATCGTGGGGTTTTGGATGCTGTGCCGACATCAGGAGCTGACTCCCTCTGTCGACCTCTTCCGCCGATGCTACACCCTCAAGGCACACGGGACGGATAAGGGATGGTTTTATGTTTGTAATCGGAACAATGCCATCCCGAAGTTGGTGATTGGTGCTCCCAGCTCGATCAAGAATTGGAAGCGTGACTATTTCTTCGTGTCCGGAGTGGACTTCCCGAGGGGTTTTTGGTGGAGGCCAATTAAGGCGAAGGCCGACCCCTCTGCGGAAGATGCCGAAGAGGAGTCCTTCCAGAAGCTGATGAAGTCGGAACTTCGGCTGTTCAGCCATGACTACCCCGAAGTCGTGCTCGTGGATGGGGGAATAAGTCGAGCCGTGATCAATACTACCAAAACTCCCTTCTTTTCCACTGAACTTAAGAAACCTTGTAATTTTCTTTCTTTTCTTTTCATTTCGGCTAAGGCATGTGATAATATTTGTTTCTTGTGCAGTTGTCAAATTGTCCGACATCGTCGTATCCAACTCGTCCGAAGTGGCCAAGAGGCAGAAGAGAAAGAGTTCTGACGAGACATCGGCACCTCCGCCGAAGAAGAAGTCACAAGGATAAGTTGCCAAGATTTCGGTAGCCAAAAGCACTCCCACCTCGGGAGGTCAAAGCAGCTCGGCCGCCGCGGCCACTGGGTCCACCTCGTCTGTGACAGAGGGAGTGCCCCTTGGAATCGTCACGGCACTCCCGCCTCCTCATGGCCGAGGCAAGCAGTTGAAGGCCCCGGTCAATCCAGTCTCAGGGATCTCGCTATGGAATCGTTTCCATAGCCCCCGGTGTTTCTCGGGGACGAGAAGACGCACCCCGGCGGGCATTGGTGTCCGAACTGGAAAATTTCAGTTAACGACAGGTGCCAGCATTCTTGGGTTGCCCAAGAGCTAGTAATGCACTCCCCCTTGCCAAGGGACTTGGAGTTCATGAAGAACTGTCCCCGGCTGAGATGGTCCAGAGCCTCATGGTGTCCACAGCTTCCACCTCGGTCTTTGTGGCCGAGATGACACACCGGTACTACGCTCTGGTAGAGGAGCAGGACACCGGCATGTTGCAGAATCAGATCTCCAAGTTGGAGAAAAAACTGGCGGTGTCCGAATCCGAGAAATCGGAGCTTCAGAGGCGATTTCAGGAAGCCGAGGCTAAGATCGAAGAGGCCGAGGCTACAATGAATAGTCTCAGGTCGGCCCTCGAGGAGGAGGAAAAGAGGAGGGACGAAGTGAAGAAGTCCCATGAACAGGCTCTCGAGAGTGCTGGAGCCTCGGCCGTGGAGGCTTTCCGGAAGTCCGAGACCTTCATCAAGAACCTCGGCCAACTACTTACGCCTAACTTCATGTTTGGCTTCACATCGGTCATTGACGAGGCCGCAGCTCACCTCTCCTCCGAAGCCTTGGAGTTTTTGAAAAACCATGCCAGCTACAATGAGAATTCCAAGGAGTTATGTGATCGGATGGCCGAAGGCATTCAGGCAGGAAGGAATTTGGCCGAAATCCAAAACGAGTTCAACAAGTGGCTGTCCAAACTCGACGAAGTGCTCGAGGAAGGCGAGGAGAAGAACACTGAAGAAGACCTCGGCGCAAAGGTGACGAAGTGCATGAAGGAGATGAGTTTCACCTCAGCGGGGAAGAGACCGGCGAGAAGGCTGCACAGGAGGGAGCCAAGACCGGGGATGGAGCCGAGACGGGGGTCTAGGCTCGTAGGCCTTAAAGTGGTGGCCGAGGTGGAGAATGTTTAGTAGCATTCCGACCTCGGCCTTGTATTTTTTGTAACACCTCTTTTCTGTTGAATGAAAGCTTATTTCTTCTCATCTCAGCACTTTTAATTTCATGCTTTGATTTCGTCCCTTGCTTGTCCCCCTTATTTTTTGAATAGCGTAATAACGATGTTGAGAAATAACATAACATCCGAAGTCATAACTTCATTAAGAATTCAAGTATAATACAATTTGAGGTTCTCGGCGTGCCAAGACCTCGGCACTAATGAGCCATCTCGGTAACTCAGTTTACAATACCCCTTAGGGTCAGATTCCACAACTCAGTAAGGGCCTTCCCATTTCAGGCACAATTTTCCTTGCGGTTCAGCTCGGCTGACTGAGTTTTTTCTAAGAACCAAGTCTCCAGGATGGAATGTACGATGTCTGACACGGGCATTGTAATAGTGTGCCAGTGTGTTCTTGTATGAAGCTATCCGGGCTGAGGCGAGGTCCCTTCGTTCTTCGACGAGGTCGAGATCCAGCTGTCTCTCTTCATCGTCCACCTCGGCTGCATAGGCTGCCAGCCGGGGGTTGGGGTTAAGGATCTCGGCAGGGATGACGGCCTCGGCGCCGTAGGTCAAGGAGAAAGGGGTCTCTTGCGTGGCGGATCTCGGCGTGGTCCGGTAAGACCACAGGACACTTGGAAGCTCTTCCACCCAAGATGACCCAACTCGGTGGAGTCGGGTCTTGAGACCATGCAGGAGAGTCCGATTGAAGTTTTCTACTTGACCATTGGTCCGGGGGTGGCCTACCGAAGTGAAGTGTTGTTTGATGCCAAGGTTTGTGCACCAGGCTTTAAAGGGGTTCTCGGCAAATTGCCTTCCATTATCCGAGATGGTGACCTGAGCTATGCCGAAGCGGCAGATAATGCATTTTCAAAAGAATTTTTGAATGGCCAGCCCGGTGATGGTCCTCAGAGGCTCGGCCTCAACCCACTTGGTGAAATAATCCACGGCGGTTACCAGGAAGGTATAACCCCCGACGGCTATAGGGAAAGGACCTATGATGTCTGTCCCCTATTGTTCGAACGGCCAGGGTGAAGTGATGGGAACCATGAAGTTTGAGGGCTGGTGGTGCTCGGGTGCGTGGACTTGGCAGGAAGGACAGCCGAGAACGAGGTCCTGGGAGTCTTGCCGAAGTGATGGCCAGAAATATCCAAGGAGCATAGTTTTCTTGGCTAACATCCTGTGGCCGACGTGAGCTCCGCACAGGCTTTCGTGGATCTCGTGGAGGACGTGACGTCTGGCCTCGGGAGTTACACACCTCAGCCATGGGCCGAGGTAGGAGCGTTTGTACAGCTCTCCATCGCGGAGAACGTACCGAGCCGCCTTGCGTTGTATTCTTCTCGCCTCGACTCGGTCTTCAGGGAGTGCTCCCTGACCCAAGAAAAGGATGAACGGGGTCATCCAGGTATCTTCGGAGTGCACGGGGCATGCCACCTCTTCCACGTATCCCGGTTCATCCAGCACTTCCACCAAGACTGTCTTGTTGAGGTCAGAGAATGAAATGGAAGCCAGCCGGGATAAGGCGTCGGCTCGCTTATTTTGGGACCGGGGTATTTTTTGGATTTCGAAAGATTCGAAGTACGCGAAGAGTTGGTGAACTTTGGAGAGGTACCGTTGCATGGTCTCATCCTTGGCCTCGTATTCATCAAGAACTTGGCGTACAACGAGTTGGGAGTCACTGCGGACGTGGATTTGCTGGGCACCGAGCCTGCGGGCCAACTGGAGTCCAGCAATCAAGGCCTCGTACTCGGTTTCATTATTGGTGGCCGGGAAGCCAAAGCGGAGGGCGTATCAGCACACTTCTCCCTGGGGCCCTTCTAGGAGTAGTCCAGCTCCGCTGCCGTCTCCATTAGAGGATCCATCTACATACAATGTCCACAGGGATGGGGTGGACACCTCGGCTAAGGCGGAGGTGGACTCCGGACCTTCCGTGAAGGTGAGTTCAGCAAGGAAGTCAGCTAAAACTTGAGCTTTTATGGCGGTGCGTGGCTCGTATGACAAGTCATACTCCCCTAATTCGATAGCCCACTTGGTGAGGCGACCGGAAGCCTCGGGGCGTACCAATATTTGCCGAATGGGCTGGTCAGTCCGGACGGATATGTGATGGGCGAGGAAGTAGGGCTTCAATCGCCTAACTGCGTGGACTAGTCCCAACACCAGTTTTTCCACCTGAGTGTATCGAGTCTCTGGCCCGCGGAGAGCTCGGCTGACGTAGTAGACCAGCACTTGGGTACACTCATCTCAGATGAGTACAGCGCTGACAGCCTCGTCGGCGGCAGAGAGGTAGAGGTAGAGCTTCTTCTCGGTCCGAGGTGAAGCGAGAGTTGGCAGGTGATGGAGATACTGCTTCAACTTGTCAAAGGCAGCCTGGCACTCCTCGGTCCAGGCGAACTGATCAGACTTCTTCAGCACCTTAAAGAAGGGCAGAGCTTTCTCGGCGGACTGGGACAAGAAGCGATTCAACGCGGCCAGGCGTCCATTCAGCCTTTGGACTTCTCGGACGTTCCGAAGTGGGGACATGTCCTGAATGGCCTTGACCTTGTCGGGGTTGGTCTCGATTCCCCGGTGGAAAACCAGATACCCCAAGAATTTTTCCGATGTGACGCCGAAGACGCACTTCTTGGGATTCAGCTTCATCCTCGAGTCTCGCAGGACACCAAAGACCTCTCTCACGTCTGACAGAAAGGATGAAGTGGCGAGACTTTTGACGAGGATGTCATCCACATAGGCTTCCACTTTGCGGCCGATCTGATCCTTGAAGAGTCGGTTGATCAGTCTTTGGTAGGTCGCCCCGGCGTTCTTTAGCCCAAAGGGCATGGTAGTGTAACAATATGTACCTCGGTCGGTGTAGAACGCCGTTTTCTCTTGGTCCTCTTCACTCATTCCTATTTGATGATACCTTTTGAAGGCATCTAGGAAGCAGAGGATTTCATACCCCATTGCCGAGTCGACGAGGGCGTCTATTCTCGGCAGAGGATAGCAATCTTTGGGGTAGGCCTTGTTGAGGTCGGTGAAATCTACACACATCCTCCATCCGCCGGTGTCCTTTTTGACCATGACTGGGTTGGACAGTCAGGTGGGATATTGGATCTCGTGAATTATCTTGGACGGAAAGAGCTTGTCGACCTCGTCCGATATGACCTTGCTGCGTTCGGGGCCGAAGTGCCTTCGTTTCTGCCGCACAGGTCGAGCCTGTGGGTTAACGTTGAGTTGGTGAGTCATGAGCTCAGGTGGCACTCCGACCACTTCATCTGCGGACCACGCGAAGATGTCTCGGTGGTTCTTGATCAGGGAGATCATTTCTTCTTTCAGGGGTGAGAGGAGTCCGGCCCCTACTTGGATCACTTGGTCAGGTTTGGCTTCATCCAAGACTACTCGTTCCACCTCATCCCCAGGCTCAAGCCTGTTGGGCTTTCCTGCCTTCTTAGGGTCGATGCAGTTTATGGAGAGGACAGCCGGCCACTTTTTTTCTGACCTCGGCGAGGGCCAAGGTGTGACTGCTGCTTGAATGGTGGCGAGGTAGCACTCCCGGGCTGCGCCCACGTCGCTGCTCACCTCGGCATCCCTGCGGGTGTTGGGAATTTGAAACTCAGGTGGTAGGTGGAGTATACGGCTCTCAAGGCGTTGAGCGTGGGTCGGCCTATCAGCATGTTGTAAGGAGAGTCCGCTTTGACCACCGCAAAGCTGACAGGCACAGTTCGGCAGCGGGGATGACGCCCGATAGTCACCATCAAATTCACCATGCCCTCCGGGTGGACGACGTGTCCCCCGAAACCAACAAGGGGAGTTCTAACCGGAGTGAGTTGCTCTCGGGTCAGCTTCAAACTCTCGAAAGTTCTGTAGTACATGACGTCTACCGAGCTTCCGGGGTCAACATAGACCTTTTTGACTATGTAATTGTTAGTGAGGATCTCAATCACGAGGGTCTCGTGATTGCTGGAGGCGGCGGGGACAGGGTTACGGGGACCATAGGTTATCACCTCGGACAGCCTCGAGCTCGGCTCGGCCACCTCCATACCGGCTTGGCGGTAGGTCCGCTTCCGAGAGTTCTGGCTGTCTCCTCCCGTTGGGCCACCTGAGATGGTGTTGATCACACTGGCAATATTTGGGCCGTAGCCCGGCGATCCGTCGCGCGGAGGTCTCTGATCCCCCTTATGGTCCTCAGGACCTCGGCAATGGAGTTTGGTATCCCGCCTGTCCTCTCGGCGGAGACCTCGGCTCTCCCGGTGGGAGGTACTTCGGTTGAGACCTCCATCTTTGCGGACAAATTGTTTCAAGTGTACTTGTCGAATCAAGTTTTCGATTTCTCGCTTTAGGTCGTTGCAATCTTCAGTTTCGTGCCCCACATCTCGGTGGTAGGCACAGTAGAGGTTGGAGTTCCTCCTATCCCTACTCCCTGGAATCTCAGGAGGAGTTCGGCCGAGGTGATTTTGCCTCATCACCGCCAAGACGTGAGACCGGCTAGAATTGAGCGGGGTCAGCTCGGCGTCCGAGGTGGACGACCTCCCCTTCACAATCCGATCGAAAACACTCCGGCGGTCCCGGAGTTGGGTTGAAGTGCCACTTGGGCCGGGTTAACTTCGGCCGGTGTCTTTCCTCCTCCGGGGATCTTGCCCCGTACGAGATGCTTGTGCTTCTCGTTTCATGCGATTTACATCCTCACTTCGGATTCCCTGGTCTACTCTTTCCCAAAGTTCCCGAAGTGTACGAGGGAATTCCGGACTACTAGGGAAACGTGCCGAGGACCCGCCTCGGCGCCTAGCTTCTGACTACATGAGGGCTCCGCCCTTCACCGATGACATCAATGGGGAGATGGTGCCCCCGAACTTCAAGCTTCCAAACTTGCACACTTATGACGGCCGAGATGACCCCGAGAATCACCTCCGCGCCTTCATCTCCGCTTTCCGCCTCTACTGCGTCCCTGACGCCGTGATTTGTCGGGCTTTCCCCATCTTCTTACATGGGACTGCCCGAAAGTGGTTCTGGAGTTTAGAACCAGGGAGCATTTCCTCCCTGGATGAGCTGATAGACCGGTTCATCCACCGCTTTGTGTCGTCTCGACCAATAACGAAGACTTCAACTTACCTCTTGAACCTGCAACAGGGTCAGGGCGAGTCACTTCGCTCATACGCCCAGAGGTTCAACGAGGAGAATGTACAGATACCTGATCAGAACGAGCAGGTAACTATTGCTGCCTTCACCAACGGGTTAGTAGCTGGGATCTTCAACACCGAAATCCATCGGAATTACCCTCGTACACTTCGGATTCCCTGGTCTACTCTTTCCCAAAGTTTCCGAAGTGTACGAGGGTAATTCCGATGGATTTCGGTGTTGAAGATCCCAGCTACTAACCCGTTGGTGAAGGCAGCAATAGTTACCTGCTCGTTCTGATCAGGTATCTGTACATTCTCCTCGTTGAACCTCTGGGCGTATGAGCGAAGTGACTCGCCCTGACCCTGTTGCAAGTTCAAGAGGTAAGCTGAAGTCTTCGTTATTGGTCGAGACGACACAAAGCGGTGGATGAACCGGTCTATCAGCTCATCCAGGGAGGAAATGCTCTTTGGTTCTAAACTCCAGAACCACTTTCGAGCAGTCCCATGTAAGAAGATGGGGAAAACCCGACAAATCACGGCGTCAGGGACGCAGTAGAGGCGGAAAGCGGAGATGAATGCGCGGAGGTGATTCTCGGGGTCATCTCGGCCGTCATAAGTGTGCAAGTTTGGAAGCTTGAAGTTCGGGGGCACCATCTCCCCATTGATGTCATCGGTGAAGGGCGGAGCCCTCATGTAGTCAGAAGCTAGGCCCCCGGGGCGCCGAGACGGGTCCTCGGCACGTTTCCCTAGCAGTCCCCGGGAAAACGCCCGGGAGATGGAGACAAGTTTAGAGGTCGTCTTGGAGGAGGCGCGCCTAGAGGTACTCCGAGAGAGACGCCCCTCATCAGAGTCCTCACCTGAGGGCGCTTCAGGAGACTTCGTCGGCCTCCTCTTGGAAGACTCGGCCTTTTCTTTCCCCTGTCTCTTGAGGTATCTTCCCAGCTCCTCAAAAATGTTGGGGTTGTCTGATACGAACTCGGCCATCTTGGCGATGGCGTCCTCGTTGTTGGGTTGGGTCCTTTGGGACCCTTGCTCTTCAGAAATGCGATCTTGCTGGGCTCCCGAGGTCTGCCCAGCCTCGGTGGAGGGAACTCTTCCGCTTCTAGAGCGCGTGGATCTCATCTTAGCAAGTCTCGTTTCCCACAGACGGCGCCAATTGAAGAGGTTATTTTTGGTGGATAGTTAAGCCGACCTAAATCTGCTCTCTCTGAGGTAGTAGGATAGGTCTGAAGTGAACCCTCTGAGCTGAGGTGAGTGGCGGGGCTTCAAATTGAAAAGGTGATTTTTGGTGGATAGTTAAGCCGACCTAAATCAGCCCTCTCTGAGGTAGTAGGATAGGTCCGAAGTGAACCTTCTGAGCTGAGGTGAGTGGCGGGGCTTCTCCCCTGGGATCACTCCGACGATCAAGTTAGTATGAGAACGAGAAAATGCTGGAGTATAAGCAAATGAACAGTGTGCTTACTTGTTGGGAGTGTGTGTGGGGTATTTATAGGAGAGTAGTGGACAGGACGGAAAGCTCATGCTGGTGGGACCCACTCTCTGGCATTACGGCTCTGTCCCCTGTCAGGAGGTCTGACCCTGACACTGTAGCTTTTTGGGTATGATGACGGAGAGTATTGGGCAGGTGCCATTAAGTGCCTCCAGTGCTTTTCAGATAAAGCACTGGTCTCGGGTGATGTCAGGTGGCCTGACATCATCAGCGTGCGGCCGAGGTGGGGGTGCCGAGGTCACCCACACGGTAGATTAGGGATCCGGCCGAGCTCAGGGGTTATCCTCAAGACGGGGATGACCTCTGTACAAACCGTCTGTGTTGACTCGAGGGACGAGGTGGATTCACCTCGGACGTGCGGGGTGTCCGAGGTGAGCATCCTCAACAAGTTATGTGTAAATTGAGAAAACGTGTTTAATTAATCCAATCAAATGACTGAATTTTAGATTACTGATTTATAACAAATTGTTCTTTTTCAATCGTTTGTTTCTAAAAATCTTTTGTTATAACATTCAATCTTTTTTTATCATGGAATTCAAATTTTTTACTGACGTTGCGACTTTATTAGGTGTTGTAGAACATCTATGAGTAGTTAGTTGTTCCGTTTAATTGAATGTTATTAACTTGAAATAGACATGAAGTGAGTTCGGATTTACTTATAGTAGGCCTGATGCTCTACTTTTTTTGTGAATCGAGCATGAATTATAAAATGTGAATAAGACCGAATTGAGCTCAGACTTAAATAATGTTATTTTATATGAATTAAGTTTGAATATGTTAAAACCTAACTCAAGTTACCCAGTTAATAGGCGTATGTGACACCAAGTCAAATAATAAAGCAACAAATTTTTTTACTTTTTTTTTCTATTATCACCATTTATATTTACTCCTACTAAGGAGGTGACCCAACAGGATCACGATGAATCGAAGGAAACTACTCGCGAGAAGTCGATGGGGACTACTACTCCTGTTAAGACAATGATCTAACAGGGTCACGGGGAATCGATAAACATTATCGGATCATACGGGTGTCTAATCAACGGGAACTACTACTCCTACTAAGGAGATGACCCACCAAAGTCACGAAGAACTGACGGAAATTGAACTACCATCAAATCATACGGGTGCAAGAGACACTCATATAGATTTAAGAGAAATCACATTAAGTAGCAACTTTTGATGGTAGGTAATGTTTGAACTTTTAATCTTCCATCCTATAAAGACATATGGTAGGCAACCACTCTAGATGTAATTGGTTAACAAATTTTTTTTCCGCTTGCCAAGAATCCTGAATTTTTAGGGCCCACATCTATAGCTCGGAAGTTGGTTGCGTCCGGCTATTGTCTTTACTGGGCTTTACTATATTTGATCTCCTGCAGTTGATTTATTATTATTATAAAGCACTTCCCTTGATCTTAAAGTAAACATGTTCGATAACAATGTAATAAAGTTTTCAATTCCTAATTAAAAATTTTTTTTTACTCCCGAGCACATGGCAAGTACTATTAGCTAATTTACCTTCATAAACAGATCCTTTAATGGCTATAATAATTCTAAGAATTCTTGTTCAATTATGTCAAGAGACCAAATGTCCAAAATTAATTTCTTAAGAATTTTTGGGTGCATTGATAAGATATTCAGTCACTTCACCTAATTGTTTTTTTTAGCTGTATCTTGAGGATCTTTATCAAATTAGATAGAATTTGTCTTCATGGAACTGTTTGGTTGCAGAGGCAGAGCATCTTTTTTGTGCAGCCTATTCTACTGGCTGATATGGCTTTCAATCAATGAAATCTTCTCATTTCAAATGAAAAGGAGAGAAGATCACAGAAAATCAAACTTCCATATGTTGCATCCAACTTTCGGCCTTCGAAAAAACAAAAACAACTTTCGGCAGTCTTCTCAGCAGTACACTACGACGCCAGGAAAGTTGTCGTGCAGACATGCAAAATTTCGAGCCTACTGCACGGAACGTGGTGGTTAAGGCAGCCCAAATGGGTCCAAAATTTCTTTGAGAGTGCACGGTTTCCGCAAATCAACCAGGCCCATCACTTCACCTTTTCAAAGGTCTTCATCCAATAATTACGATACCAATACCAACAATCTTGCATTTCTAGGCCATGTACGTGCTATAGCATCGCCCCACTGGAGTTGGTCTTGTACAAATTTGGGCTATTGAAAACGACAAAAACGTGATTCGCCCTTTTTTTTTTTTATAGCAAAAAATCAAAGCATGTGTAAATGATGGATACCAATATAAGAATTCCTATAATCAAGAAGATGAGCTATCATTAATTTGTGTCGTATTTTGTTTGGAACAGGATTTTCCTTTAGGAAGGAAAATGACAAACTCATGCAACCCACAGCAATGGGCATAACCCATGTAGTCGAGGAATGTCCAATTCTTTATTCTTTTTCGGTTAATTAGGAATTTAGACGCAATACCGACCGTGGCTATTGGCTGCAATCTATAGCTCCTAACTTTCATAGCTATCGATAAAAACTAGGATGTTATAATTAGCACCATTTTAATCATGGACCAAAAGATCGTGCAATTGCCTACCATGTTTTTAGAACCTTAAATAAGTGGAATTTATTCTGAACCTTTTGTTAGCGTTCATCTCGTTATTCGTGAGCTATTAACTATAGAGCGTTCTTGAATTGCGATCAAGAAGTATTGGTATAATTGACCGTGGGAGTTTTTTTTTTTTTTTTTTTTTTGTCAACACAGGAGCTTTCGATCCGACTAATCTCCTGTTCTTATGCATCCCACCTCCTAAGGATATACAAGACAAGATGGCAGAAGGAGCACACGGTGCCAGAATCTAAATAGGCAACCCTATCATCAGCCGAACCAACCCCGAGGGGCGACCGTGGGAGTTACTTGTACTTAAAGAAGAGAAAAATGAATTATAAATGTCTAATGTGGAACGCTTGGACTCAAAGCCTAATTGAGATGGCAAGTTGTAAATACTTTTGAGGGGTTCAAATGATATGCTGCAATAATATAATCAACCAATAGAACCTTCTTGGGCACAATCTGGTTGCGGCACGAGCATGGAAGCTAATGCAGTCGAGTCAGTCTCATAGATGAACTCATTCATTTTGCAACACGCTTTTCAAAGTAATTACTAGGTTTTTAAGATCTGTAATACATTAGCAAAGTTGGTTAAGGAGCCCAAATCCATAATCTAGCGATTAAGGAAGCAACGCGAAAAAAAAAAAAAAGTGATTTAGTGGGGGGATTCAGATCTGAATCAGATGAGGAAAGAGCTGTAATTGTTGTTGGCAGCCTGGGTTGGGTACTAGTAGTCAATAGGGAATTGGCTAACGTGCCTCTCATTTATTTATTGTCCCCAAAACTTAAAAACTAGAGTGAAACCCAGATACGTAGCGTGCTATGTTGGTCTGGTCCATGTTCGTTCGACCTTTGCTTCATCCAAACGTAATCCATACAAATGCACCGCCTGATCTGATCGTCGAGCCCCGGTTCCCAACCGCACCAGATTTGTCATTTATGTACTGCTACAACCACTATTTCTTCTATTGGATTTCTACTAATAAGTACTATACTTTCAAACAAATACCACTATTGAGACAGACTGAAACTCCCACAAAACCGCAATCTCAATCAATCACGTATATATGCGTGTGTGTGTATATATGCCCATCTTTCCATGCAACCAACTCTTTTACTCAGCTTTCACATGCCCCAACGTGCTTTGCTGCTTAACAAGCACCGCCCACCGCCATATTCCCTGGACCAATCTATTTTGTTTTCCGAAAATAAAATTTATGAAAACGGAAAAAGGAAGAAGAACTTCATTCCTTGGGTTTCCAGTCTTGTCTTTCCGACCTTTTTTTTTTTTTATCGAGTTCTAAACCTTGTCCTGACTTGTTCCCTGTTCCTATCCTGTGTTATGATCTGGCAAAAACAGGCAATTACTAGTATTTACAATGCTAACTGCTTCATCGGCTGCTTCAAGCGTCATTTATTATTATTACTCCCTCCCTTTTTTTATAACTGACGTTTAAGAAAATTGCTCTAGTGTACTTTTATCTGTCATTTTATTATCCCCATACAGTATTAGTTATTTTTTTACAATTTTACCCTTTTATCTCTCCTAGTAATTATTGCTTGTCTCTTTGTAACAACCCTAGTAATTATCTGCTCATTTAGTACTCTAGTGAGAGAAAACATGGATGAATTGAACAATTAATGAGGGTACAAAAGGAAAGTAGTGTACAGATTTAAGCAAGTTATAAAAAAAGGGAGGGAGTATTAATTAATGGTCAATCTCACCGCGTACTTTATGCTCCAAACACCCCAAGGGTAGGGGTAAGGGTAAGAGTTTTTCTTCCAAGTTTCCCCGACTACACCACAATACTGCCACCTCTTTCAGTTTCGGTCCTTCACAGAGAGGGAGTAATTTTTCTACTTCGCCGTGTCGTTAAACCAATGGAGAATGGGGACAACTTCCCTTTTCCGCCACACAAACGAAAACACCACCAGAACTGGAACCACCCACGTTTCTTTCCGCTAAAACTTTGCTTCCTCACCCAAGGATTAAAATCTGAAAATGAAAAGGATTAAAATCTGAATTCTAAATTATTAATGTTGAAAGGCTTTAACGGGGAGATTCCAATTGATACACCGCAGCGCTTTTCACCCACTTTACATTCTCCTAGCTAGCATCCCTTTGCCTACCTACCTAAAAATCTTCTAATTCAACACCAATAAGAACATGGCTGGCGAACCTGCCTGCATAATAAGTCTGCTGAGAATCCTCAAATCCGCTACCATGTTCTTTTATATGAGAATCTATTTTTGCCCACCACAACGTAATCAAATTACAGAACATATTCGCAAGTTTTGAGTTTGTCTTCTCAACTCACTCCCCACATCCACATGAGAACAGATGGAACACGCAGCTAAATCTCTGTTCATTTTACAGCTAAGAATAGGAGGATTTCTTCATAACGAATAACCAAGAAGATGTTTCAACAACAACAACAGCTGTTACAACGTGCACTTTCATTCTCTTCGTGCCAATCACCTTTGTTCTACAACTATGTTCAAAGAATAGAACAATGAATCAGGAGTCGCTACTAAATTCTTGTAAGTGCAACCTTTATTTCATCATTTACATGTGCCAGCCCACCCCTACTCAAAGAAATTAGGCTGGCAATAAATCAGTGACAGTGAGTGTGACAATGCTACAATAAAATTTCACAATCTTTTTACATTTTGGGGTTTTCATTTCCTACCACAAATTTTTACATGCTCACAGGTTGAAACTTCAAGCTTCATACTTTTCTGCTTGCGCATCCATTATCTGCAGGGGTTCAATTTGATGCTTCCCATGTTGCTTAGACTGATGTTGAGACCAATATGAGTGGGCAGACAAAACTCGGTCCAGAAGCTCCTGAGGCACAGGCTCTCCTCTTCTTTGCTGTGGAGAAATGCTCGCTGTATGGACCAAAGTTTTCCATTTATCCTGTATGCAGAGGAGATCCATATTACAAAGGCCAAGTCTACTATCACAAAGTGGCCCAAGTGTCCCTCTCACTTTTCAATATCATCAAACAATCATGATATACAAGCATCTTTTTAGCAATTTTGCTGATAGATATTTTTTAACCTATGAAAAGTGAAAATCAGATGATTTTCTGCATCTCATCCTATACTCAATTAGATACAGGTCTTCTTCCAATAACAGAACTTAATATGGTATACACTAGTTAAAAAGGGTCCCAAGTCAGTTCACAAGTACAAACACACTTCAGCAAGCTCCAGGACAGCAGAAGCAAATGCAGTATAGAGAATATTATTACAATAGTGATCATCAATTATTTCTCTATTTTCATTTAGTTAACCATAACCAAGAGCATCAGCACCAAACCAACATTTTTTTCCCTCACTGCCCAATTTCAACTCATTAACAAATCTGTACTCAAGAACGTCAAATAATAGCCACCTAGTTAAACAAAACTGCAATTTCCACAGATGATCTGCATAGGTTCCACAGACAACATCTACTTGGACAAAAAAAAAGGGGGGGGGGGGGTTCTCACCTTCAAGTCAACATAGGTTCGATGATCTGCATTGTCAAAAGCACGCATTTTAACATCACGCCACCTATACAGAGTGAGAGATGTTAATCATCTTATATGGAACATATCATTCTCTTTCTTATGAAGAGTAAATTTGTACATCGACAAGAAGAGTATGCGGAGAATAGTTAGGCAAATATCAGAGTACCTCCCAGTTCCAAGTATCTCTACAGCTTCAACCAGCGCTTCCACTTCACCAACAGAAAATGGCCTCCTAGTTCTACGCTGTGAAACTTCAGAGCGTTTCATTTTCTGGCTCACGGGAACCATTGCTAGTGCCTCTGCACCCACTGGGGCAACTGGAACCAATGCTTTAGACTCTGTCCCAGCCCCATCTACTACTGCTTTGGAGTCTATTACAGGGGTCTTAGGAGAGAGAATGATTTCATGGTTAGATACGTTCTGCTTTTCCATCTTAGTCGCAGGAAGAGGGTCAATCGCAGCATTGGATGGTCCAGAATTTTGAAGGGGACTGGCTGGAGGCCTGAAAATGTAGGCTGTGTTAATACATCTTACATCAAAACCAGAAATAAAAATTTTACACCTGCATGTATGATGTTACACGTAAAATCCTCAAGTATAGAACAATTACATTACCTGATGAATTTTTCATCGGTATCATGTTGCAACTGCTGAGGAGAATCTTTAGAAGGCTCAATTACTTGAGTAAAATTAGGCTCCAAAATGAATCCCAAAGAATCAAGGTTGCCACCATGAGAAATTCCGGTCTGTTGCAGAGTTCTATTATCATCCCTGACTTTCTTTCCTTGCAGGACAACCCCAACCCGCACTCCACCTCCAAGTATTGCGGTCACGGTCTCCAACACTGTTGTCTGTGGGAAACATAAACATCAGATATCATACAATGACTGCAGCAATTTTCAACAGCAATTAAGCAGCTGTAACACAAGATATACTTCTCTTTCATTAATACAATATTCCCGTAACAAAAGTGGTTGGACTGTTAAAACAAATTGCATGTCATAACAAATTATCTACCAATTTAAAGAGTATCTGATGCCAGTATCATGTCATCACCAATGATTACTAGAGCTTAGAATAGACAATTAGCCAATCAATTGCTAAGTGTAAAACGAGTTTGACAAAATTTCTGTCAAAATATACACCTTGATAACCACATTATGGTTCCTTAACTTGTTCCACTGGCAACCATGGCATGTTACCATGATGACCACCAGTCAACAAGAATTATGTTTCTATGAGAACCATAAGACAGCTTAAAATCAGATAGAAAGAGCTGAACTAAGACCTATACATATCACCCCTGTGATAGCAATAGCAAAGAATAGAATAATAATGGCCAAATCCCAAAACTTGATATGCTGATATCAGGATACATGCATTTCAATCACAGAGCCATAAATAGATACCTTCAGCGAACCAACTGTAGCAGTTTCAGGAACCTCAATATAGAGCTCTGGCACCTTGAAGGACTTTATGCTAAATTTCACTGTAAAATGAAATAAAACACGTCAGCGACTATCTATCATGCTCAAGTTCCAAAAGCAAACAATTATCACTCTATGGAGAATAAGGGAAAAACAAGAGTAAAACGACGATACCACTAGAATTCTTAGGTTTTTTATGAACTTTCACAGATGTTGATGACCCATTTGCTGCGAGAAAAAAGGAAATGATTTAGAAACAGGACACAGCCATAGGAACTCAAAACAGAGATAGCATTACAAAAAGAACCTTTATCTAAGACACCATCTGATCTCCTATATTCTCCCTTCTCAGGAGAATTAGAAATACTTTCACTACTAGCTTCCTGGTCATATGCAACTACAAATCTACGACCACTCAATTTCCGTCGTTTGGACGGTGCTTCATGTTGACATCTATCCCTTGTGTGAATGAATTTTCTGTTTCGGTAAAATGACCTCATTCCTTCATCTGCAATGCCAAAATGTTAGTTGTAAATATTTATGGCAATAAAATAACTCGATAAACAACCTAGATAAATTAGTTTTAAAAAAAAGGCATTCTCTAAGGACATAATGAAGAGCCTCCACTTACTGGTATTTGAAACTTCATAATCTCTCAACTTGGGTGCAACTCTCCAGTATTTCGATTGCAGCATCTTCCTAATCCTTCGGTAGCCATTGCGTGCTTGAGGCCTGAAGGCCCTAAACTTGGTGCTTAACTTATTCCACCCAAAAGAATTATCGTCATCATCTCTAATTCCTAAATTTACATTATTCCTGTGCTTGGGAAAAGAAACACTAGAAACAGGGTCCCTGTACAAGGACAACTGTACACTACTATCTGAGTTAATCACTGTTTTACTATTCATACACTTCCCGACTTGATGCTTTACATTGGGAGAGTTAGCCACAGTTAGTTCTTGACTCCATTTGGTTTCATCCCCTACTTGTCTTTTAGCTGCAGTCTCTGTTTTACCATTGCATATATTTTGTGAAGGATGGGAGCCACCCGCTACATTAAAGTGGTTATCCTCATCTGCAGTTTTGTTATTGCAGATTCCCAACTTCAAATCACAATCAACTTTCTTTGAAAAATCAGAACTTGTGATAATGGAATCGTTTTCTAAATTGGGATGATCCTCCACAGAAGACTTAAAATTTTGTTCTCCTGCCACACGTTCAGGTATAAATGTACTTTCCACACAGCTCCCCTGATCAAGGCACTCTGTCCTGAAAGCTTTAGTTTCTTCACTCCGTTCCTTTTTTATGCCATCCATGTGACAAGGTTGAACCTTAGCTTCTGATGCATTACTAGAAGCAGAGCTTTCACTCTCCTGCAACAGTTTCCCAGCCACAGCAGCCAGCAATTCAAATGCACAAATTTGGTGATCTTCCACTGACTTTTTATGCGCACCCCTCCTCTGATAAGACGAACCAAGAGATGCTTGAGACCGCAAAAAACACTAAAAATACTACAAGTAACCGTTTGACTTTTATAAGCAGATGCTTACTCTAACTGATCGAGGAGCCCTAGGGATGACAGGGATTTGATAGCCATGGAATCCATAATCCAACCTCTTCTTCAACACCATATCTCAAGAAGCATGCCAGAAAGTCATGAAACGCAATGCACGAGTACTCTAAAGCAAACCTGTATTCAGAATACAGTTAATCAGTCAGGCATGTGAATATGCAGAAACGTGCTTTCTGACCCATCACCAACCAGCAATGCCCAACATCTCGACAATTTATAACACCAGAGGATTATATGAGCAAGTAATTCAACTTCACACCCAAAACAAAAGTCCAATTTCAACAAAATCCCAGAATATGTTTTCGTAAGTACCAGAAACCAAGCCTCTGTAGCTGACAACTTGATCCGGGACGTTCATTCAAAAGCCTTTTCTTTATAAAAATTAATCAAAAAAATAGAAAGAAAGAGAGAAAGAAAACGTTAAGAACAAAACAAAGAAGGCCTTAAAAGCAACATAAAGACTAGGACAACTCAAAATTCAGCCATCACTGGGGAGTTAAAGACGTTGAAATTAGCACCAGATTCCAAATTCCTCCTCCTCGATCCGCACCCAGATTTTTTCAAAAGAAACTAAAGAAAAGGAGAATTTCTCAAACACAACAATTTCTCTTTCTCTCTGGAATATACCCAAAAAACTCTTGAGAAAAGGAAGTTCCTAATTCGTGCACGGAGATAAGAAATGGGAATTTCAAGAAGCAGAAGAAGAAATGAGTAAAGTTAACATGATTGAATTCCATTTATATTCCTCAGATTAAATAAACACCAGATCAGATTCAAATTCCATCTAAATTCAACAACCTCAATCAATAAACCAAAATTCAGGAGAATTTCCCCAAAAAGAAAACATAATTCTAAAACCCTCGGCGATCTAATTACGTAAACTCCGATGCTTCATCCTAAATCATTCCGAGACACATCATGCAAAAACCCTCTAAATTCACCGCGATCACGCAAGATCAAAATCAAACAATTCCTTCAAATCTCACCAGATCTCCCCACGATCAACCTCAATTCAACCACCAAAACTTCAAATCCAAGCAACAATTCAAACAATTACCTGTGTGATCCGACGCAAATCAATCAGCAACCTCCCTACGTTATTCTGTACAAAAAAAAAAACAGCGGGAAAAATAAATAAGATCGTACTTCTGTTTTCCGGTGGTGTTTTTTTTCTGAGCTCAAATAATGTAAGGAGACACAATAGCGAAATTGAGAAACTGTTGTGTCATGTCAGGAGAATAGAGGGGAGAATTGTTTGGATGGAAATGGAAAAACCTCTCTGGGTTTGGGGGTAAAGAAGTAGAGAAGAAAGGAAAAACCAACCAATCAACCAACCAACCAAGAGTTTTTTAACAGAGTGCTAAAACCTCTCTCTCTCTCTATCACTAACACTTAATAAACCATAAATCTCTCTATCCCCACAAAGATAAATACACTTATTGACCACACAACCGGGCTAGCCGGTTCCAATGGGATGCGTTTCCGGTTGGCATGGGTTGGGACAGTTGGGCGGACCACTTCCTAACTCCTCTCTCCGTCTTTCAAATATTTTACCACCATAACTATTTTATCCATCCACAAGATAGCTCCCGCCACGTGGCAGGTGGCTTCGTTTCTTTCTGTCTCCGAAATAATTTTTTAATTAAAATAAACCGCGGTTTGTCATTCCTTCCCCCCGCCCCCACCCTTGATCGCTGATTATGATTGTGGTGAAGCTTAGTACTAGTAACTAGTGATTAGCTAATTATATTGGCCATAAAATAATTCGATTCCAGTATGATATTTGCCGTCAGGAATCAATTAGCATTATTGGCATTGGGATTTGAGAATGCGATCATATAATATAAGAGCTTCATATAATTTGATAATAGCAGAATTTAAAAAAGAGCACAAATAACAGTAGTGTTTTACGTTTGATCAAGGAAAAGTTTTAATTCTCAGACTTTTCTAAAGGAAATAAGGCCCTGTTTGGCATTTGAGTTTTTTGTCAAATTTATCTGTTACAAGTTTTTTATAAACATTAGTTACTGTAATCTCAAAAAACTTTTCGAAAATTTTAAACTATACACTTCAAAATATTCAAATATTTACACACTTCATAAATTTTTTTTAAAAACTTCTACAATAACCTACAGTAAAACTTTAAATAAACACCCAAAAAATTCGCTTGCCAAACGGGGGCCTAAGTTTTGGGTTTCAGCAGAATGGATAAAAAGAAGCGAAGTTCTCTGTGTGGTAATACAATTCAACTCAGAAGTAAAGAAGAGTCGAAGCACAAAATTAAAAACTTAGTAATGGTGATATCACCCGAAGGGTTTTTTTGCTTTTGTGCTCACGTCACACCTTGTTCGGCTCATAGCTTTTTTTTTTTAATATAAAAAATTTTATATTTTTTATTAATGTATTTTCTAATTATTTTTTTTTTCTTTATACATATCAGATTGTTACAGTATATTATTAGTCAATAAAATTTTTTGAAAACAGGAATTTAAATGGACTCTCAATTGATTGATGCGTTAAAATGTTGGAAATAGTGGTGCTAGCTCTTAGAGGCCACATGTCAATAATTAGTGTAACAAAAAGTCCAAAACGAAGGAATACTTCTTCTTGTTAAATTTCCGTTAAGTCAAATGAATTGCTTTTTGTCCGTTGCGCATTTATTCTTCCTTTGAGCAGCTTTCCTTTGATTTATTCGGAAACCAAAATGTTGCTTTACGCTCTCATAGCTACATTACCTGATTTACTTCCATAAAAACTAACAAGGTGCATATGTTTATGTTACCCCGATTAATTCTTTGAGCAAATAACTCTTTTTTTTTTTTTCACCTCAAATGTTTCTGCACCCCTACATCCTGCACGAAATCGTACTACATTGGAAAAGCTTCTTTCATAATGAGCTTCTTCCATGTGGCTTTAACCTTCCCCAAAAAAAAAAAAAAAAATTTTTTTTTTTGGGGTAACTATTAGCTTCAGGGCAAAAAAAGATTCTTATTATAAATCTTCAAAAAATGTTTTAGATGGCATCCAAAATAAGGGAAAGACAAGTCATCATGTAAATGGACAGGAGAAGAGCTGCATAGCACCACGGTTCTCGGTTACGTCAATGAATTTGCAAGGGGTTGAGATGTACCTTGGCTTGGCATCTAATCATCCTTCTTGGGTTTTTTAAGAGGTTACAAAACACGGCAAGTATTTGAAAAATTCTAATGTCAACTCCAAGGACGACTGGATGGATATGGATAACCATCCATACTATGTTTTTCAGTGGGCCGAGAAGACGATGGGCCTTTTTGCATGGGATAGGGGTTCGGCTATTATCTTTTTTTTTTTGTCAACACACGAGTGTCCGGATCAATTCTTACGGCCCAACTAATTTCCTGCGGTCCCGGGAGAGGAGGCCCCACTCCACACCGAGCACGTTAACAACGGGACTCGAACTCTAAACAAGTCAGGAAGGTCGCCATATCCTAAGGGGAAGCGGACCGCTCGAGCTATCCCATAAGACCAACCACGTAAAGTGACAAATTTGTGAAAAACAAGGGTTAAACCCCTGACCTCCAGTATCATCAAAGATGGTGATAATCACTGGACCAAATGACCAATGGCGGGTTCGGCTATTATCAAATGGGCAAATTCCACAGCGGTAGCAGTAGATGTCAAAAAATGGATTACTTGCAGATTTAATAATTGAAGTTTGCATTTCAGGGTCAAGGTTATTTCAAGGCGGCGTATGCGCTTTTGACCATGATCGATCTCCCGTTCTCTTTGGATGTGTCAAAACGAAACATACGAAAAAACACGTCGCTTACATTTTGCCAAGGATAACTAACGAGAAAACGTACTCATCAACGTACGCGGAACCAAAAATATATTTTAAAGGAGCAAATTTTAATATGTAGTAATCTTTCCTAACGAGAAAAGTAGGGAAAGTCTGGCTGGTCAAGGAGCTTTTTTTGAATGCACGGTCCTTGTGTTTTCAAAACATGGAGGTTTGGATTTATAAAAAAAAAAATCGAAAGGCCCCTCGTTTCAAAAAACGCAGGGCCCCTTTTTGCACAATAGTCCCTGCCACCCCATGCAGGGGTCAATTAGCAAAAGATAATTGTTTAGCGAGAGACAGTAGTGTTATTTAGTAAAAGACAATTGTAGAAATTGCTTCAAAAACATGAATTTTTTTCTTTGACCCTCACTATCCCTTGTTTGCACTTTATCTTGAGGCGTTGTGGAGCAGCAAAGAAGAAGGAAGCCTAAGAAACTTGTCAGGCTTCGTTGCTAGCGAATGAAGCCCAAGAAATTTTGCTACTTCACAACACCTAAAAAATAATGCTCAAAAGATGCAGAGATCGATTATTTCTGCCCATATTATTATTCACAAAAGAGAGGTGAAGTAGAAGGGCGCAGGAGGGAGGATGCAGCGCACTGAAAGGATAAAAGTTACTACAGTCGTTGGTTGCAGATCAAAACGAAAAAGGTTTTGAGGTTACTGCACTGTCTAGATATACATGTACATTGTACGACGACACACGTACATGTGCATTGAATATAGAGGTACATACCAATAAAGACATTCAAGCGTTAACAACCCCTTGCAGAACGTTTAACATTTTAGAAAGAAGCAGTCAAAGCAATAATATCATGTTACATGCTGCAGGCAAAAATTAATAAAGAAATAAAGAGTCAATCCATTCCATTAACGCTTCTCTTCGTTAGGTTTGGTATGGTAAGTTGGTAACTGGTAACTGGTAACTGGTAACTGGTAAGGGAGGGAGAGAAGGCAGCAGCCTAAGCGGCTAAGCCACCCCCCTTCACTTCACGAGGAATGGATATTGAATTGAAACCAGCGGTCAAAAGAGTTACTTGTCGTGACCGAAACAGTAATGTAGGAGGAGAAGCTGAAGTGAGTAAAGGACTTTAAAAGAATAATAATAAAAACTATGTATTTTTTTTTAGGAAGAGAAGCCGAACGAGGAAAGTAACAAGTCAAGACCATGATGATGTATGCACCATCAATATATATAAAATTTATTCATAAAATATATTACAGTTTCTTTTTTCCCTTTCCCTGAATTAGCAATTGGCACCCTTGTGTGTTTTTTTCATTTTTTTTTTGGCAATGTCCCATTTCTATTTCCATTATCTTAATACTATCTTGTACCATCGGATAACGATCAAAATCAATGCTTCAGCCCTTTTCCTAGGTAGGTATTATCATTAACAAATGAACAAAGAATTTCGTAGCGCAGTTTATTTATTGGAATCGGATCTGGGATCGCACACAAAAGAAAAATGACAAAAAAAAAAAAAAGGATACCGCCTTAAACAGTGACGAAGGAATATGGTAAGGCTTTCGTTTCGTTCCAGGAGGGGAGGATCAGGACATTAGTATATTCCCTAACAGCTTGCTTGCAGATTGGGTGGAAAGAGGAAATTTGGACAGGTGGATCAATGACTGTCCATGTTCTCCTACCCATCAGGATTCAAATGACGTCATCCATCGGGATGATGGATGATGGAGGCTGGCTGAGGAGCCAAGAGAGTTTGACGGCGTCAGTCACAGAAGGACTAATGGAGCCTATCCGCACGAAGCCACCGAAATATGAGTGGCCTCGACACGTTCGCGCATTGTTATCTGTTTGCCATAAAACAGCAAAAAGGTCTCGGGTGTCGACGTTACTCTAGGAACCCGGCACCGGCGCTTCCGGTGGCAACTGGGCAGACATTTTAATTCAAACCCAGAGCCAGAGGGGATGTTAATGGAAAAGATGGGCTTGCGACATTGGGATTTGGGAGCCACCTAACTCATCGGGTCAATATGCCCAACAACCCCGTATTGGGAGGACGAAGGTCTAAGTAATTTATCACTTTTTTTTTTTCCGTCGAGAAGGAAAATTGTTTGGTAAAACCTGTCTACCTAATGATCAAAATTCAAAAGCATAAACACCTTTCTTTCTGCCCATATAATTTGACATTTACCAGATGCTTATCCATCCAATGAGGACGGATGGATCTCAATTTTGGTCTAGAATTAGGAATTTTTATTTATTTTTTTAGGGGATTGCACCATGTGGTCCTATGGATATATTCCATCCCTTCTTTTATAACTGACGTTTAAGGTTTTGCATACCAATTAAAAAAAAAATTTCATTGCTTAAATCTGTACACTACTTTCCTTTTATACCCTCATTAATTGTCCAATTCACCCATGTTTTCTCTCACTAGAGTACTAAATTGTGCTGTTTTACTAGACCAAAAGCAATGCAAACTAAATGCAGTAGTAATTAAGAACACTGTATTGGAAAAGAGAGATAAAAGGGTAAAATTGTGAAAAAATAATTAATACTGTATGGGGATAATAAAACGACAGATAAAAGTACACTGGAACAAATTTTTTAAACGTCAGTTATAAAAAAAGGGAGGGAGTATAAAGTTAGAGAGATGGCACTGATGTAAACAATTTTTTGACCATCTTTTGAATTTTTAACTTTAATACCCTTATAAAAAGATTATTAATTTTTTCCTTATCACCTAATCATATTTTGCCATTATTCATAACTATCCTAATCTAACTATCAAATTACTATAACTTTATAAACCTAAATTATTTAATGGAAATCTATGTCAATTTGATATATGTAAAAGACAAATTTTGTATTATATTAAATTAATTTTAAAGACAACCACTTCGACTGTAACAAATGCTAACAATACAGTAACATGATACCTGGCGCCAGCGGTCCGACTCTTACCACTTTGGTTGATTTTTTGATCAATTCCTAATCTTTCGATGCTCTGTCTATCCACCAGAATTGTCTCTTGAATCCGTTTGCAACAACATTTAACCCAAACATAAATTCAGCCAGGCGTTAACGACCCAGGCTGCGTTCCATATAAGACTTTAACCGTTGATAATAAGTTTCAAATTTAAATAATATATTTAATGATAATAGTATATACATTGACAATCGTATACGTAAGATTAAACACACACACATATATATATATATATTTAATGATGATAGTATATACATTGACAATCGTATACTTAAGATTAAACACACACACATATATATATATATATATATATATATATATATATATATATGTTTTATGGAAAAGGTTTTCAAGTAATTACTCTCTTCAAACGTGCTCGTCCATTTCACTCGTCATTTGGGTTTGGTATTTTAAATGGGACTAACCATGATGATGGGTTGTGTCGTTGGTCCGATTGCAATTCCAGTATCACTGCATTCGGCAATTGTTATGGGCTCGCAATCTCATGCACACCTATAATCCTTCACTGTTTTTTGTACCGGTTCCATTGCGAAAACTTTAAAGTACACCAAGGTAGTCATTGCTCTCTTACGGAGCCTGATCGAAACGGAGTTCTGGGAGTTTCCGTGGAATAATAATATATGTAGTGACGTAATATATGTGAAATGAAAAGATAATTAAATATTTATCATGTAAATATTTCAAAAATTTTCCTTAGGAAACTCGCAATCCAAAAGGAAACCGTTCGTTCGAGCATGTTGCTTGAAGGAATTGAAGTTCACAAACGGTCCAATATATGGAGCATCGCCGGCGGGAACGCAGTCCAACTTTATACTAGTTAGGATCGCTTCGGCCTGTCCCAAAACAAGCGGGGTCATTGGTTATACTCTTCCAAGAATTTGCTAGCATCGGACCTTACAAGATGTAGCCCATTAGACAGCCTCATCAAGAATAAGAGCACAGCTCCTTTGACAAGTTGGGATCTTCTATTTCACTACTCGATATCAAATTCAGTGCCAATTCCACTTATCACGTGATGGTAGAAGAAATTTAAATAAACAACACATGATAAATTAAATAAATAGGACACTTGGCATAAATATAAATGTGATACTGAATTGTCATTGAAAAAGTGGCACTGAGGATCCCGTGTGCCCTTTGACAGTCATATTAATTGACGTGTGGGAGAGAAAAATTATACTGAAGGCAAAGGATAATGAAAAAGAAAAATCTCGTCGGACACTTTTTTTTTCCCCTCACATCCATCTGTCAGATATATTGGTATAGGAGTCCAACCTTACGCTCTTTCCACCTTCAGTTGTATACACAGGATTCAATTACTAAATCTGATAATAGAAAGATTCTAATAGCTCATTTTTTACAACTAGATTGACCTCAATGATTCAATTCCATCTCACACATGGCCAATCAAAACTTGAAAATATAAAATCTATAGACGGGAAAGATTCTAACAACTCTTTTTTGACTGCTGCATCGAACTCACTGATTCAATTCCATTTCACAATTAGCCAAGCAAAACTTGGAAACATATAACTTATATATTTTTTCGGACATTATAAATTCTATTGTACACCTACTACTTCTCTATCTTAAGGGAAAGAGGTGAATTCAAGGGGGTCAATAGAGAATTCAGAGGGAATTAAAGAACTACTGGATCAAATGGGTGCCTTTGCACCCACAGATGAAATTTTCAAAAAATTCTGAACAAAAATGCAGGTCAAGAAATTCGAGATATTTAAAACTCTCCCTTATGACCAACTACTCTAGAAGTAGTTGGTTTGGAAATATAAAACCTATAGATGGACAAAGTACCCTGCAGTTGATGGTCCACACACAAACAAATGATAGGAATAAAAGATGAAGGTGTTTTCGATGCTTGATCCACCACCAAGAAGGGGTGGGCTCGGTGTAGTTGGCGTATTCAGAGACTAAAGAGTTTTGTCACACCACACACCTCCTCGAGCGGGGGCCCAAAAAAAAGATTTTTTTTTTTTTTGGTAAAAAGGAAAAAAAAAATGTTTCCTTCTAATGCTTTGAGCTTGAGAAGCAACTTGCACCTTTTGGGATATAAAATTTAAGTAGAAAACTATGAGGGCAGCAGAACTGTCACCTAAACCAGAGAGGGAAGGGCCCAACCAATCACAGTGTCGCAAGAGAATTCTTGAAGGTAGTTAAGTTAGTTAAGCAAGGGACAACTAAAATGCGTTAGAAAGTAGCTATCAGTGTGAGGCAGCATAAATTGTGGTCGATCACTGGAATCATTCGCCCGAATTTTTTTGTTTTTTTTTGAGCTTTTGGCCCGGCACCAAAAATTGGGGGCCAATTGCCACAGTAGAGAGGACTGTTCTGGCGGTGGACCTGCTAATTTGTAGGATCATTAACTTTGCATGTGAGAACAAATGAAGATTTTAAGATATGATTCTACTTGGTTGGTTATAACTTAAAAGTTTCTCTGGTCGAATTGCGTAAAGCCACAATGAACCAATTCAAGACTCACAACTTTAGTTAAAGAGGAGACAAGATTTTTTTATTTTTTTTATTTTTTTGGAATTAAGAGAAGACAAGACTTTGGAAAAGGTTGCCCTGCCCACTTGCTAGGCCACTGATGGAATGGAAGAAGTAGCTCATGTTGATTACAAGAAACCATGCTTGAGAACGAGAAGCTAATTAAATGCACTTTTTTCAGAACATTAACATTTGAGATCCCTCTTAACAAGTGTTCCGAGATACTTGTTAGCCAAGCCGACAAATAAACATTGTATATTAACCTGTAGAGTAATCCTTCACGAACAGCCACAATCAAAGCACATAAACTATCAGAACGAGCTGCTTAATTACCTTTTGCTTGTCTATCAGCACAAATTGTGGTCGGGGGTGTACATTCATGCTATTATGAGTGCGTTGTAAGTTACAACCAAATGATTCCGGGTAAGAATGCAAGCAGTACGAATTTCTTCATGCTTGGACACATTTACTAAATGATGAATGTCACTACACTCTTTGTACTCAGCTCATACCGTTTACTCCTTGTTTCTTGACGTTTTTTGCCTGCAATTTCATAATTGGTTGTCTTTTTCTTGTTGTATTTCGTGTAGGGCAACACAGCGATAGGTAACGGGATATACACAAATGCAGGAAACAATGGCTGGAGAGAGCAAAAAGTGGATGACTGGGAAAGCAAAGCGTTGCCTTCTTGGTGGCACTCGAACAGTCTCCTCCTGCTTTTATGTGCCCTAGTCCTGGGAGCAGGAAAGAGCAGATCTTCAGACAGAAGTAACACTATGATTATATTTGATATGTGAAGTTAATCAGTGATTCATTTCGAGCTAAAGAAACGGTACGGTGAAACCAATAAGCTTAAACTAAAAAACTTCTCACAGTTTCTTGGTGTACTTCCGTGTAATTTATTTATATAGTTTAAGAACATTTTTATTTTCCCTGTTAAAACAAAGGTCGCTGCATATCATTTGTACCCCCAACTGATGACGTGTGGAAGAAGCATCGTGACAACTGTTTATGTCCTAAATTTATAAATAACTCGCACGTAATTAGCACACAACTAATTAAAAGAACATTTAAGCTCACAAGTGAAGAATTAAATGGTGGATGGTTATGCAATCGGCAACATCATTATGCTAAATAAAGTTCACTTGGACATGGAGCTAATCAAGAAAGGCAATGCACTAAGTTTAATTAGAAACAAAACCATCCACCAACTTCTTCATCATCATCATTACGAAGTACCAAAAGCGTGGTGAGTATAATCCAATCGAAAACAAGTTAGTGATTGTTGTGTGTGTAGATTGTGGATACAAGAAACTGCGAGAGTTACTTCCTAATCGTGAATATAGGAACGTTCTGACGAGCCAAAACTCCACAAGTTTGTGAAGGACGTGTTTATCAAGTGAAATCTGCACGAGATTATAAAACGCTAGAGTTCATGTGGTCTTGAAGAAAGCACTCACGGCGGGTATCAATTTAGTTCTCCTCCCATATAAATTAAGCTAAATACAACGTTTGAGTTGGTGCAAAAAATTAATAAAATTGAGAACGTTTTTAGGCAAGATAATGCTTAATGCAGATAAAAGTACAAAACGTAAATGATTCAGAAGAAAAAAAAAAAAGACACTGTAATTCAACAAGAAATTAGAATACAGAGAAAAAGAAATACTCAACATCTGTATATCATAGTAGGAAGATTAGTTGGTATACATTATCAGTTCGTACTCTAAGAGCAAGAAAAGCACAAGGACGCAAGCAGTGCTACTTACTTTTATCACGTGGATAATGGAAAATTAACTGAAGTAGACTGATAAATTTGACTGAGAACCCCTTACTTTAGAGAGTCCAACAAGAAACTGAGATTAGTGCTGTCTTCTCCCACCGTAAACCTAAATGGAGTGGGCTGGATTAATACCACCTTTTCATTTTCTTTTTGCGTGTTGCAGAAAAAAATTAAAGAAAAACTTGACCTCAATGATTAATTAGTCTCAGACCCCCTTCATGGACACTAGTCATGAAGGAGAAAGTACGTTCCTTCATGAACAGAAAGGCTGAAACTGCGAGGACAATATTTATTTCATACACGACTTCATGTTTTATGCTGTTAATTACATAGTGCAGAGAAAACCTGCAGAAATAAATATGCTTAGATATTCTCTTGTTTGCTTTAATGTTACACAATAGAACGGACTTGAGGCTTACGATTAAAGTTTGACTTGTATTCGAGCTTGAATTTTTTTGATGTATAATCATGTAAGTTATTTGGTTCAACCAGTCATAGGATCTGCCAAATACACTAAAACTCAAGCATTCCTACCACACTTCTTTTTTTTCCCCCTTTCATAAAGAATTATTTTTGGTGGTCTCATCCAAGTTTAGTATTAGTTAGCCATACTTCTTGTTGTAAATGTAGGGGTATTTCAAAATCTTTGTCCCATATTGAAAAATTAAAAGAACTTTTCATCATTTATAATACTTACTTTTTTATTAGACTTGTGTTAAATTGATAACTAGTGTGGGTTCACGCGCATGTGAGAGAAGTTAAGTTAGGCTAGTTTCAGTACAAACTGGCGGATTTGCCTCCCCCCTTGTTGGCGGGTTAAACACGAGAAGAATAAATTTTCCTTTTACATCTTATAAATCAAAATTTGACTCTTTCCCAACAAGATAAATTTTTATCTCATTGGTTACGAAAGTGAGGGCATGTTCACAACGTTCTCTTATAACGTTATTTTCTATTACACGAAAATTAGGCACATTTCTTTTATGTTATCAGATGTTATCCTCTCCAACATACACTTTCTGATGCGCCTACAAACAGCAGTTGTTTCCACTGTAGAAGGATACCAAAGCTGATATTAGAGATCTTCCTGACAGCTTCCTTCTACTACTACTACTTCTTCTTCTTCTTCTTCTGCACTCTTTATTGGATTTACGTAATATTTACTAGTTCTGATCCTTCTTGTTTACACCAAAAAGAAGATTTATTTAATTTTGGGGAAACATTTCTAACGCCTGAAATAATTTCTTAGAACATTGCTATTAAGCACGACTCAATCTATATTTTATTAGTTTTAATTAACATATTGTTTTTGTGGCTATTTCGAACACTTCTTGAGGATTTAATTTCACAGTTCACACGATGTATAGCATATTAACAGCAAATGACAGTTGTGGCTTCGAAGGAATTAAAGAGTTTGCTGTCAGATGAACAAGGGTAGGGACCTTCCTAGACTACAACTAAAAGTTTTAGACCTATACGCTACGTAACTGGTATTTTTTTTTCTTTCAATTTTCCTTTGGTTATAAAATTGAACTCTTGTAAATTAAATAGCGGTCTGCCCTCGCAAAAATAATTAAAATTTTTATTTTGGTCCCATGCACTATGTTTTCTGCATATGAGTCGACAGATTAAATTTCAAAGTCCACCATTGACTTTAGGAACAAGTTCTATATAGTTCCAGATGAATTAGGCAGGAAACTTCGAACTAATTTGTTATACTCGTACTTAGTAAGTATGTTCTTTTTCTACTGAAAAAAAAAGAGTATGCTGGATTGTCTACTGAAGAAGAAATGCATTATTGTGTTTCCCTCTAAAGAAAAGAAAAGAAAAGTCAAAAATCCATATCTTTTGACCAAAGTCAAAGACGGGGTATTTGGGGGTACGGCTAATGCACGGCGCAACGGGAGGAGCGGAGAATGCGGACAAATGGGCCCCATCAATTTGGCGGGTAAATTGTATTTGTTCTTCCTGCATGCCTTTAGATGACTTTAGCCTTTTTACTTTTCAGTTTTCCTGTGGCTCTCCCTCCCTCTAATTCCGAGTATTGAAAGCATTTTTTTTTTTAAAAAAAAAAAAAAAGAGGAGGAGGAGGAAGAAGAAAGAAAAAGGTAATGAGCATTAGAGAAGCAAATTAAGGCCCTGTTTGAATTGCATTTTCCGTCATTTTTCATGAAAAAATTACTGTAGCGATTTGATGTATGTGAGGGAAAAAGGTAATAGGAAAATGTGATCACGGAAAACGACGTAATTTTCTAGCAGAAAATGGCAATCCAAACAGGGCCTAATATTGGGACGGTTAAAACTACGTAAAGTGGCTATGGCTAATGGAGACTTGCCAGACTTCAGATGCATGATTTGAGTATACGTAGATTAATATGCTTTGGTTATTTTATTCGGAACTGGAAATTCTTTGGCGGCTACCTTGAGATTACAAAAAGTCCTACGAATTGCATTCAAAAGGAAGACAAATGCCAATCTATTTGGTCGAAAGTGATCGACTAGCTAAAGAAGACCTCGAATCCAGGCAACTTATCATTCATTCATTCTTGCAAAAAAAAAAATCCTATTAAATAGTACTATATATATAACAGTAGTAATATGTGGTAGCATTTTTTAAGGATTCATACTTATCCGAAGCTGTAGGCCTTGAGTTGCTATTTATCCATCCATCACTTGCAGCGTTAGACAAGGAAGGAAAATTTGGATTAGGACAAGGCTCGATATGAAACTTAAAAACGCCTGCTACTTCATCTTGATATAGGAAGCGGAGGCCATGCCTTTGGAAATGCACTAGTTTTTGGAACACAAAAAAGGCAGGCTGCGAAACTTGCTTGAGGTTTTTGATAACCTGCACTTACCTTACTTGGCTGTGAAAAAAGGGTTATATATAAAGAAAGTATGACAGGAGCATAGTTTTAAACCAGTATACCATCTGTCAATGCAGCTCAAAGGGACAAGAATTCGGCGTGCAAGGAATTCCAACAAGCTTCAGCCCGTCCATCTTTCCCAAACTTCGAATAGGTGATGGAAAAAAAGGGTGATGGAAAAAGAATCCTAGGACGCATAAATAAAGTCTTTGTTTATCTTACATGCTTCATGCATCATACAAATGCATGCCATGTCAATTATTGGTGTATTTCTTGATTTGATGCTCTTTTTTTTTTTTTTTTTTACTGCTAAATATCCAAATGTATGATTTCCTATTATCGTTCGAAAGTGTAATATATCCAAATTAGTAAAATAAGTGGCTGAGATTCCCAATTCTCAATCACGAGAATCCAAGGTGAGGAGGCAAAAGGTGTACCCTTAAAAACTCAATAAAACAAGGAGAAAAGGGGGAAAAATTCTATTGTAAGGGCACTTTGAAAAAGAGCCCTCCCTATCGAACAAGTTGATGCCCCAACTTGTATTTCAAGCAAAGCGGCAAGACGGTTTCATATCAAACCATGTGAAGCCGTGGAGCCCTGAACCCGTTTCTGCTTTTTTCCAATCAAATACACAGTGGTATGACTATCACAACCCAATCTCGTACCTTTCATTTTCCAAACATCCCACCCCGTTCTAGAGTGAAATCGGTAAAATCCCCATGGGCAATTGCATGGGGAAAGGCTAGAAAATAAAGGCATTGAAATTTGGGTTTCCGCCAATATGCGCTTTAATTAAGGACTTAGCATACAGCATTGAAATTTTCCAGGCCGACTCATGAGTCATGATTTCCCCCCAAATCTCTCTCCCTCTCTCTCTCCTTCCCTTCCTCAATAAGTAGCCGTTCGCATTCCACATTTTCTCATCCCACTCCTACTCTCAATTCCCTTCCCTCTTCACTCTTCTCGTCTCCCCCCCTCTCTCTCTCGCCCCTCAGGCATCCCCCCCCCCTCCCCTCAGCAGCAATGGCTGCCATGGGCCTCACCTGCATTATTGCTCTGTCTTTGCTGCTGACACCGACTGAAGCCAGAATCCCTGGTGTTTATACCGGTGATTCGTGGGAAAGTGCTCATGCTACATTCTATGGAGGCAGCGACGCCTCCGGAACTATGGGTAGGGTAAATCATTTTTCATCCGTGCAATTGACTTTAAACCATCATCCCTGCTTGGCATTCCCCTGTTTTCTTCCCGACATATGTAAACTATCCCCCTATACAACCCTACTCTTTCAAAATTTCCAAAGCTTCTGTATGGAGTAGTAACTTTCGATGAGTTCAAACAAACAAATTTCCAGTAACAAGGGTGACCGACTGCATAATCTGGTGTTGATAATTTTGTATATTTGTTGAATTTGTAGGTGGTGCTTGTGGGTACGGGAATTTATACAGCCAGGGATACGGAGTGAATACTGCAGCGTTAAGCACAGCTCTGTTCAACAATGGGTTCAGTTGCGGATCTTGTTTTGAGCTAAAATGTGCTGATGATCCGCAATGGTGTCACCCTGGCAGCCCTTCCATTTTGATTACTGCCACCAATTTCTGCCCTCCTAACTATGCTCTGCCAAATGACAACGGCGGTTGGTGCAACCCTCCTCGCCCTCATTTCGACCTTGCAATGCCAATGTTCCTCAGGATTGCCGAGTACCGCGCCGGAATTGTTCCCGTCTCTTACCGCCGGTGAGCTCTCCTTTTCTTTGTTCATGTTTAAATTCTGAGAGGGATAAACACCAGCACGATGTCGTTTGACACCGGTTACTCTCTGTTCATTACTATTATGGTGATTGCTAGACTGGCAGTTAACGGTAGAACTAGTAAAAAGAAAATGATAACCGAAAGTAAAGAATCTAAAAAGAAAAAGACCCTGAAAAGCGCTTTTACGGACGGCGCTACAAGTCCACGTAGCCATCCATTATAGTCCTCTCCAGACATTTTTTCCTTTTTCTTTTTTGAAGTAATAAACATTTTACCCTTAATCTGTGCTGCTGTCAGTCTCACGGTACAGTTTCTTTGGCCAACAATTGACCAATCAAATGCCGTGAGAGGAGGTCAGGTATGAAATACGAAATAAATGCAAATTATGAGATTATCATGCAAGCTAATCCCTTATTTACAGAGATTTCATTCACCTTAAAGAGTTGATGATTTGCTCTTAAAGTAAGAAATAATTGCTCTTAAAGTTGATGATTTGCTCTTAAAGTAATTCCCCATTTGCATACATTAAAGAAAAGACTGGAGGATGATTTGCTCTATCCAACTGGATGCTAGACTTTTGAAGGAATCTTTTCTTTAATGTATGCAAATGGATAGGTCAAGTTTATCAAATTGGATAGAGCCCATTCAAAGTAATTCCCCATTTGTGTCGCACCATCCAATTTGTTTTAGTTCACCTGGTAGTAGTAATAATGGGTGGAAAATCTAAAAAGACAAACAACAATAGTACCACCAATTTTTTTCGGAGAGAGAAGGATATCAGATCTACGAATAGGGTGCTCAGGAATGATTCTGTGGTTTTCTACAAAACGACGTGGTTTATTTGTCTTTGTGTGGCTGTGCAGTTTTGTCCAAACCTTTGATATCCACACTGTCTTTGTATGCACTTGCGCATCACGGCCGTTCATGGAAATAATCAGAGAATCATAGTAATAGACTTTTGACATCGGCCCCAGATGCGTGTTGTTACCTCGTCCCCGTCTGCGCCCTACACCACGGGCTTCTAATCACAAAAGTTATCTACAGTGTGGACCCCAAGCTAAGAAACCGCGTATGTACGTGCGAATCGAGATCATGATAACAGCGTAGACTTACATGCACCCCAACTTTTTCTGCCTTTCCTGGATTGCCCTTGCTCTGTATATTCAAATACTGATTTGCCAATTGCCGCAGGGTGCCGTGCCGTAAGCAAGGAGGGATCCGGTTCCAAATTAACGGTTTCCGTTACTTCAACTTGGTTTTGATCACCAACGTCGCGGGTGCAGGAGATATCGTGCAGGCATCGGTCAAAGGATCCAAGACCGGCTGGATAACCCTGAGCCGGAATTGGGGCCAGAACTGGCAGACCAACGCGGTGTTGGCGGGTCAATCGCTCTCTTTCAGGGTCAGAGCAAGTGACCGTCGCTCTTCCACTTCATGGAACATTGCACCCGCTAATTGGCAATTTGGTCAAACCTTCACCGGAAAAAATTTCCGAGTTTGAAGCTGAAGTTATTTTATATGAACAACAACAAAAATTAATTCCGGCCTGTTTTGAGTTTTTATGGGCTTTATTTCTTGTTATATATATATATGTATTTTTAATTTGGGTTTGGAAATATGAAAAAGAAAAAAAAATGTAGAATTGAATGGTCATTTTGAGTGTTGAGTGGGAAAAGGGAAAAGAGAGGGGGGTAATTGGAGAAAATTTAGGAGTGTGTCTGTCTGCTTTGTCTACACCTTTTTGACTATCTAAGAGAAGGGCCGGAGGGGGAGTCGGGGGGACAGAGGTCATGTTTTGACCCTAAAAGGGGGAAATTTTGAGTGAAAAAGGCAAGTGGCAGTTGCAAGAGCTTGAAGTGGCTGCAAGCAAAATAATGCAGCCCGCAGCTTGTTACTAAGTATCTATACAAGAAACACTACTACTACTAGCTTTATTTTGATGTTGGTAATGCAATCATGGTGTGCTACAATTACGCATTTGCAATATGTTGTTGTGTGTTGGGAACTGCAAATTTATGACCAATACGCTGCACGCGCATTGTCGTTCTGAACAACAAAGAATAAGTTTTAGACCCAAAAAATTTTTCAAAAAGAATTGGAATCAGGCAGACTCAATTAGAAGCTTTTAGTTGACAGCCTCAATTGCCACTCGTGCTCCTCAGCATCATTTACATATTTTCGTATGGTGGAAGTAATTTAATTGAAATTAACCTAAAACATTTTGAGTCCAATCAAAATTGGAGTTTTGGAAATTTTTTTGTAAAAAAAATATATTATAACGATCCAATTGCAACCTTGTGTTTTCAAGGGCTTAATTACATAATAGACATATTTAGAACGCGGTTCAAATAGAACAAAACCCCTTTGACCATAAGATAAAAACAACTTTGGTGCGATGGGGACTTTTGTTTAGTCCGTGGAAAGCGGAGGATCAATGAAATTTTCGAACGACCCAAGTGCGCTTCTTACTCAGTTTACGCTCATGCCCTGCAGGAAAAAAAACGTAAAACAGCGCGTTCTCAATGAAAAACAAAAAACCAGGAGAACCTGGCATCGACTCTAATCAGAACATCCACCAGCGGAAGTTACCATTCTGCTGAACGCTGATGCTGCTCTAGAGCACAGGAACGAACAAGAAGGTGGGGATGATGAGGCACTTTGGCTAGAGGACATGATGGGAAATTGATTGCAACCCTGAAACCAGATGTAGTGATTCAAAAGTTGAGGAACCAATGGCAATCAGATTAAGCACTTGTCAAGGCCAAGGGGCAAAACTGGAGAAGAATTGGAATCCAGCCGGATTGCATAGGTGTTATTGACCAAATTGTTCAAATAGCACTGCCAATGCCCTGATTGAAGCCAAATTGTTCAAATAGCACTGCCAATGCCCTGATTGAAGCCCTGATTGAAGCCAAATTGTTCAAATAGCACTGCCAATGCCCTGATTGAAGCCATATCACAAGACATCAAACAGATGAGATGCTGGTTGTAGTGTGTTTGAATTACACATTTGCATCATTAATATATTTTTCAAACATCTTTTTTATCTTACATACATCATATTTTATCTTATATTCATTATATCAAAAAAATGCTACAATATTTTTACATAAAATTATCTCAAATAATTTATTATCCAAACTTTACCGGGGAAAAGGACAATTGTGTGCGTCATCCCAATTTGGTGAAATTTGCCAGTAACATGTGTACAGAAATTTTATGGAAAGATTCATTCCTTCCCACTTCGGCTACCTAGTTACCGGACATTTCAACCCAAAGACCTTAAAGGTTAAGGGTTCGAATCCTGAAAAATTCCCTCCAAAAAAGTGCTATCAGAATTTAAAGGGCTCACCCTTTATCCTAAGACGGTGTCGAGATCAACAAATCCACAATTATTAAACCCTTTATCCTAAGAGAGTGTCGAGGTGGACAAATTCACAGTTGACCTTCACATCAGGCAAGGAAGACCTGGGACCAGTTTCTTGTATTACGTAATTTCTACTTTCTATTCCATTAACGAAATGCTTTTATCATTACAAAAAAAATCTCATGCTTAATTGTTTTATTTTTTGCTTTTTTTTTTTTAAAGAAGAAGCAACAATAAAAGTTCATAATCCACCAACTATGGTCCATGATTCATCCAAATAATCTGATCAAATAAAAAAACTTTGGAGTGCTGAATTCTTGCAGTGAAGCACCCACCATTGAACGTCCGCATTGGCAACAAGAAGTAATGGCTAAGAATTCTAAGATCTTAGCTCCGCCTCTGCAACTTATTGCTGCTAAAAGCGGCAAATTGTTTAGATTAAAATTCCTACTGTATTTAATTGCTTTTGTTTTCCGCTTTTAAGCGAAATGCAATTGAATGTGTGGAACACCACCACTCAACCTCAATATCAGAAACAAAAATAACAAATCAATGGATCAAATGAAGAAGACAAGAAGAAGACCACTTATTCTGCTGATGTTGGTAGGCTCATATCAAGTGTAAATTTTAGCAGGTCTGTCTTCGTGGGGGAAAATTCTCAAATTGACAGGAGATGTAAGCAAGAGAGAAGAGGAAATCAAAAGACAATATTATCAACTTGAGTTTGAGTGATTTTAAGCTGCCAAAGCCATCATTAGGCGGCAACTTCACCCTTCCCGCAAGTCTTTAATCCCTTGCCTCCTCTTCTCCTCAACAACATTCTCCCGGCCAATTCGAGCATTTCTCTGCCGTAGGAGAGAAAAATCCCCACACTCTAGGCCTCTCTCTTTTCAATCATAGCCCACCAATCCATCCCAAATTTCAAGAATACATCAGAACCAATTATGTTAAATCAAAATCGAAACCCCTGTTTTTCTCGATTTTTCCTCTACACGCGAGAAAGATTACAAAAGGTCGCGAGTTCAAGCCATAGACGACAGCATGAAAATTTTTGCTGATTCAGATATTTATATTGGGGACATTAGGGTTCCTTGGTTCGAGTTTAAACCCAAGAATTCTAGCTCTTTCTAGACGTGCTTTATGGATGCATTTGCAAGTTCGACTCCCTTGGATAAGGCCCAATTCTAAAACCAAACCAGGCCCAAATAAGCAAAAAGTTGAGCCATCAGTCAGGTTAACACAACAATTGTCCTTGTGAATAGAACCCACGAATGTCAACGGGTCAGAGTTCAGGTCGGATTTGGAAATTCCTGACCCAGACCCGTTTTTATGTAGTAGATCCAGATCCGACCCGTATATTCAATGGGTCTCGATCTTAAAGTTTTGGAATCGGGTTCGACGGGTCCCGAGTCTATCCGAAAAGAAAAGGTCCAAATTTAAATATTTTAAAATTAAATCCAAAACCAATCACAAATCCAATCTCCAAACTTAAACATATCAAATTACAAAACTAAATTACAAATAATTCGCACTAGTCAATTCAAAATTAATCACAAATCAATTTACAAAGTCATTACTAAATTGTTAATTTGGTAAAAGAATGTATTTAGAAATATTTATATTTTATAATTATTAATATATTATTCGATTCTAGGTCGGATATGGGGTTAGAATCCTATATTCTATATCTGACCCCCCTTTTTTTTTGTAAGAATAAACAAGTCTGAGTCCGAGTATCGAAATTATTTTCAACCCAAACCTGGAAAAATTTATCGGATCCGGGTCGGGCTCAGATCCAAACCTGACCCGTTGACACGCCAAATAGAACCTAATCATAGTGTGATTACGACCTTGTTCTCGATTCCTTTAATTTTACAAAATCTGATTAAATAAATTGATTATGGACAGTAATTAAAATTTTAAAAAAAAAACTTTTTTTGATTGATTATATATATTAGTTTTTTCTTGTCATTAAAAAAATTTAATAAAAAAATCCAGAACATCACAAAAACTGATTATTCAAAATCAGAATCTATAATCAGTGAAAAATAATCAATCGAGAACAAGCGCTACGACTACGCTAATCATTGGCATGTAAGATGTGATACTACGTTCTTTCTGCAAATATTTCCTATGGTAGTACAATGAATCAACCATTGGGCCAATGGCTCAGTAGCCACCAGGGAGGGATTTAAGTCCCTCCTTGGGCTGTTGGTGAGGTTTGAACCCTCACCAGCAGCGAAAAAAAATCTAAAGGTTGTGCCATAGCACTCTCTTAGTTTAGTTAGATTTGTATACCCACTAGCCCCTATAACAGTCTCCTTAGGCTCCCCCTCCCCCTAGATTAGGATAGAATATATTATACAAATGTATCGTTGCTGACAAAAAAAAAAAAAAAGTACAATGAATCAAGTTTGATAGTTACGCTATATTAGACTAAATCTACTGAAGCACTCTGTTTGTCTCCATACGAGAAGCGGGGTACAATTGACATGATTTGTACCAGGCAGTTCTTTGGGTGAAAGATGAGTTGAAATCTTTTACTACCCATCACATCTTTTGCTGTTAAATATAATTGAAAACAGAGGAAATTAATCCAAAGGAATAAGACGAAAACACAACATGTAAGGCAAATTTGATTGTCATGATCTTTGGCACGTAAACTATGATGCTGGACGTTGTAGGAACATAAACGATGGACGTTATAGGATTAGTAAACTAAAGGAGATTACTGCTCAGAACGGGACAGTGGATCATGGTAAAGTCACGATCTCTTCCTTTTGGGTTGTAGTGTCTTCAGTTTGTTCGAAATGTACTCAATGATCTCCTTCAAGCTAGCTTTTCTTCCTTTCTGACAGTCCCACAATTCAGAAACTGGATATCTTCCACTAGGATTGTACTCGTTCAATTCCATTAGTGCATTTGTTACGGCCTGGTAGACGTCTTCCCCGTATTCACTCCTTAGCTGTTTCAACTTTTCATCATTGTCATCTATAATTTCCTGCACTCATTAGAAACTGAAATTCAGGGAACAGATCCAACAGTATGTGTTTTACTTGGGTATTTGCTAAATTATGATGCGTAATCTCAAATTAAATCTGCACGTGTTTTCCTCCTTTCGACAAATATAAGTAGCTTCTACTATGACGAATAGTCAATTATCTATGGCCCCAAGCAATCAGAAACTGCGACATCCCAAAATGACTGTCCATTAATCATTTTGGAAGTATGACAAGGTTGATTGCATTTCATAAACATAAGAACGATAAAACTTTTGGAATCAGATACTTTTTGTGCAAGTTAAAAAGTGTTTTGATGGTATTTAGGAAGAGAGGCTTACAATCAATCTTCCACGGTTTTCAACTCTCTTAAAAGGATGCCAGTTTGCACTTCGCACATTTTCTTCCCACAGTGAACATAGCTTTAAAGATTCAGCGTGCCTGTCTTCACTAGAGCACTTCTTCGAGAACAAAGCTTCAAAGGGTTTTGTATCAATCTGTCCCATTCTTTTGATTTGGAACTTTCTGAGGTGGTGAGTGGACAAGCCCTGCAAAGCCTGGTGGGGAAGATTGTAGAAGTTGAAGGGAAGGTCTTATATTTTAGATCTTATAAACAGAACAACAATTAAGGAGTCAACACATTTTGAACAAAAGGAAATACTAAAGTTCAAGAAAAGGATACTTGATCATACTCTTATAGCTTCTTTGCGAGCATCTTGAAGTTCATCATTCATCATGCGCTCTTTAGTGATGAGAGCTTGATGTTCATCTTCCATGTCAGAAATTTTATCTTCCAAGGCTTTCAAATATACCTTCAATTGCATAAGCTATAGGAATCCAACGATTAGGGAGAGATGGACTAAAGGCATGACACATTCAAGATTCAAGAATAGCACTGATAAATTGCGAATGAACTGGTCCTAAATATATTTGACTGGGAGCATCAAAGAGGATGCTTTTTAATGACAGATAATCATTTTCAAATGTCAAAGAACTTAAAAATGGATGAACATTCTTCCTCACACAATCACACCTTAAGACGTCTGTAATCAACAGCATTGTGTGCTTTACTTTCATTTGGATTCTCACAACAGCTCATGAAAATTTGTTTAGTATCAGAGAGGACTGTACTAGTCGCCGCCTCTAGGTAATTTGACAGAAAGACAGATAAACAGGTGCATTCGCATAGATGAGACACGGAAACTGTACCTCATCCTTGTTACCCATGGTATGCTGTCCATTGAGGTCCGTTTTGGAGTCAAATTCCTCGATTTCATTGATTGCTTGCTCTAAGTTCATCTTCTGAGATTCCACTACACATCCCATGTCACTGTTCTCTTGCTTTCTGCCTTGTGCAACTACGGTTCCTTGCACTAGTTACAGCACACAAGTAGACATATAAAAGAATTCTTAAATATCTTAGCTAAGAAAATTCTTAAAGAGACATACGTTGCAAGATATAGCTAAGAAAATTCTGTTCTGAATCACAAGAAACATGGTTGTAGAAATAAGCTAAGAGCATATATTACACTCTGGCTGCAGTTTAAACTTTTTACTCACAGTGATTGAATTCTTCCTTGCCTTGCTGCTCAAGTTCTTTCTTTTGGAATTCCATCCTGCTCTTCAGCTTTTCAAGTTCTAGCTTGAAGTTTTGCTTTGCTTCAAGAGCTGTGAAATTGCCATTTTGAATCGAAATTTAAAATTCACCAATCAGCATACCAAGCAATCAGAACTAGGCAGTATGCACTTGTTAAGAAAGAAAAGAAAAAGTACTATGCACCCGTTAAGTTTCACCCTTAGAGCAGTTTGACATTTCTCAATGGTCATTTAATTGTTAACCAACTAATTTCTTAGTTCAGGATGATGCCGAGTTTTTTTTTTTTTTTTTTTTTGGGTATATGGATAATTTACATCTTAGAACATTCAAACCATCAAACAGAAGTTGTCCCTCAAGTCGTTGAAGTCCAGCTCTAGCGCAGTGCAGTGAAGACTACTAGTAGTATAATGCAGCAAGGATGTTGTGGTAGACACACCTTCTTTAAGCAGGATGTCCTTCTCTTTCATTATACTCTCCATCTCCAGCAACTTTTCATTCTTGTTGTCAATCTCCCTTGCCAGAGCAATGCAGAGTCTTCGCTGTTTTTTGAACACCTCCTCACCAATGCAATCCATTTGAACGTTGATCTGTTTTTGCTAACGCCAATCAACCAAGAAACATGAAGTTTATAGAAAACACAAAATTCTAAGCTGAAAAGAAAGGTGATCAACGCGGACGATTAACTAAATTGTAGAACTCGTCAATTAAGATTAAAAACTAGAAGCAGAGGCCAACGAAGAAAAGCAGCATTAGTTACCTTAGTTCTTCGACATTCAGAAATTGTTCGTTCAATTGCCCGGACATGGAGTTCTGATTTTTTATTTTTTTTTTGGTTGGGTGTTAATATAATAATCCAACAATTAATCCATTCATATTTGATAAATGAGGAGCAAGATTCCTTTTTGAAGTGATACATGTTAAACTTTTCTTAATACTGAAGTGGGGATCCTAAGATTAATGGTGTTGATGAGTGCTGTAAAACTTGTACCAGGTTCCCAAGGGCCAAGGCCAACTGCTGTACCTTTCTTATTCCCACTCTCATCTCATGTCATGACTCTTAACAATTCAAAGTCTTTTTTTGATGCTCTTTTTTAAAGCTTACTTGGCTTTTGGTGCTTTTTATACTTGCAATTCTTGCTGTCCTGAAGTAAAATGTGTTATAGCAAATAAAAGATGTCTGAACCAACTCTCTCTAGAGGAGTTAGGCCATCACATTAATTGTGGGGTGGGAGGTTAAGAGTTCAAATCTTGTCTCTCGTCAATGTGTCTCAATATGAGATTTGTCCTAAATTCATACGGATGTGTGATGCACCCATTTGATCTGATGATGGTTCAGTCTCCGTCAGGTTTCTCCGGAAAAAAAAAAAAATGAAAGATGTCTGCAAAAAAGGGGAAAAGGCAAGTCTGTTTCTGGCTTGGGCCAGCTGGGTTGGTGCACACGATTGAGGCTCCTCTGGAATTAAGACGAAACTTACCTTGATCCTTTAGCTTCGTTTGGGCATGGATCGAAAATTCCCAATTTCCGTTCCTCCCGTTGCAACTTGCACGCCTATCTTGGAAGATGGACAGAGACTATCTAAAGTTCAAAGGCGAATCAAACTTCTCGACACTTATCTTGATACTCATCTTGGTTGACGAATATGAAGTATTTAAGATTGAAATATGAATCAACTCCTTGACAGTAGAATCGAATTTCATTTAAAATTGGTTCACTAATTGATTACACCAAATTTGAACATAAATTTTCAAATTTGACTTGATCTTAATTTGATTAGCACAAAAACGAAATTTATATGTAAAAAATTCAAACTATTCAATTTTATCTTTATAAAACTTGTTTGAAGTTCATTTGAAAAGTAAATGAGCCAAATTTGACCAAAATTTTGAACCCGTCAAAATAATTAAACTTGAATTAAACTTGAGTACGAGTGTGCAACTTATTTAAGCTCATTTACATCTCCACGAGTATCTAAGAGCTAACTTAATCCATAGGAATGTTGGTAGGTGCTTGTGAAATCATTAGTTCCACTCTTTTGGCTAAGAATATTAGTCAAGTGACAGGAACATCAATTATTCAACTCTCAGGACCTCCCCTTCCCATTTCAAGCAAATTTACGTGTAGAAAGAGTCGAGGTTGGATCCCATTTCGAAATCTTATCAAACCATTCCATAATGAGAGCAATAAAGTACATTGTTGAAAATTGAAATACAAGCTATCCCTCCCCCCCCCCCCCCCCCCCAAAAAAAGTGATTACGTGCAGACAATAATTTACATGCCAAAGCAAAACCAAGTGCAGGAATCTATCGACGTTCAATCACATCCTACGCTTGTAAGCCTCAGTATTCTTCAACTCCTGAGCCATGCACTGTATCACCTCCTGCAAACTGGCCTTTCTTCCCTCCTTAAAGTTCCAAAGTTCTTGAACTACATACCGCCCACTGGGGTTGTACTCGTTTAGTTCCAGCAATGCATTGACAACGGCGGCGTATGGATCCTCGCCCCAATCATGTCTCAGTCGTTTTAACTCCCCATCATCTTCATCAATAATTTCCTGTATCATGTTTAAACATTGAATGACCCAGATCACATACAAGTCAATTTTACAAGAAAACAACTTCCTCGTACCAAAGAGTATTGCCATTTTGAGGCAAGCGGATCACTTGTAATAAAAAGCGGTATCATATTTTAGCACGAGAAAAGCATTATATTGTTGATGAAACTGTGACTTCCATAGAGAAGACTAGCTACAGCAAGTACACAGAATTATTGTGGCGCTACCTTTGTATTCACGAACAGACAATATTTTTTGAAAAGACTCTACCTGCCACTTTCCATCTTTTAAGGTGTTCTTGAATGGTTGCCAGCCTGGGTTGCTTACTTTTTCTTGCCACAATGAGATTGATTCCACTGATCTAACCTCCCAGTCTGAGCGAGAAAACTTCTTTGCACAAACGTCTTGAAAAGGTTTTTGGTCAACCTCTCCCATCCTTTTAACTCCAATTGTGGTTCTATCCACTAAATTTGACAAAACCTGTACAATACGACCAGAACAATCTTATATTTAGTATTCTGAACCCAAAGGATGGTATTGGAAAGCTGTAAGAGTAATAAAATATAATTAGATAAGCAAGGACAGCCATGAATGTGTTGAACTACTAATTCTCACACTTGTCAATTCTTTTCGTGCATCCTGTAACTCAAGGTTACTTGATCGCTCTTTAAGTATTAGTGTCTGGTTTAGAGCTTCCATATCCTGAAGCTCATCATCCTTTTCAGCCAATGTCTTTTTCAGTACGTCAATCTGAGCTATCAGCTGTGTCAAAAAAATAGTGGGATTCTAGTTTAATGAAAAATAAAAAAACTGGAATTAAAAAATAAAGTTATATCTGGGACCCAACAAAAAAAACTCTTCAACAATGGCTGGTTTTAGTCTCAGTTAAATCATGTAAATGCCAAGAGAACAAGTTTTGGCATTGAAATAATTTGAAAGGCCCTGCATAAGATATCATGAGCTTGCATGTAAACAGAGCTCCCAGTAACTAAAGCAAGCAGAAGATTTTATACATTCCCATCCTAGCAATTCTGGGCTAATAGGACATAGCCAAACTAAGAGAATGCCGAATAAGAAGCAGTCAAAAGATTGTAGACAGTTTCGAAAGACACGTGTTATTAGCTACTTAAAGCTGCATGTAACCAATCTATTGAAATCAGAGAACAGTTATGAAAACCATTTCTTCACAAATTAGAGTTGCCCATATGGACAAAGAATAAAGGCTCCTCATAGTGACATGCAACTTTACAGTGATCTTCCCTCACCTCCTTCCAACAACTTGCAAATGGATTTCAAGAGTAGGATTTAAAAGTCACACAAGGAATTATTGCAATGGATTTCATAAGTTACAATAGTACAGTATAATTTAAAAGTCACAGAAGGAAAAAAGGAATTATACTACACATAGAGACATGTGCACAAAAAAGGAAAAAAATCACACACACACACACAAACACACTTTTTTGTAGGTGTGTATGTCTGTGTGTTCAAGATGCTTACTTGTTCCTTCTCAATGCGTAAAGTTTTGTGTTCAAGCTCAGCTTGGCTCTTTTCTCTATCCTTTATTTGATGATTCAATTCTTTCTGTATATGCACCAAGTCTCCCATCAGCCTTTCATTTCCTTGCTCTGCAAGATGCATCTTCCTTCTTTGATGGTCCAATTCACGCCTCAAGATTTTAATTTGTAGACTAATCTGTTGCATCTTCCTCAATTCTGAAAAAGTGCACTACATGAAATGATTAACTACTGAGCACTTCTGGAAGCTGTATAATAGATTTTACCAACAGAAAGACAATATCAGCAGCCACAATCTACCAAGTTTAAAAATGCATCTCTTCATGATTCTTTTTGTTAGGTTTCACTCTGCAGAACATATATTTATAGAATATAATAACCTTGGAGCAGATGAACTCTTGAATTCATTTTAACGCTTGGAGACTTCTGAAATAAAATGTTAAGAAATCAGTTGTTTGGATAAAATGCAGTTCAGATCATACAGAAACTTGTCAAAACTTTTGCAACAGTTTGTCAATGAAATTCTGAGAATGTTACTTTGTTAAAATGATGAACTTGCAGTGAATCTCTCAAATCAAGGAAAAACGTAATATGCAGAGTTATTATGTAAATTTACTGCTATCTTAGTGATATCCAGGAGATTGCTATAAGCTATTCAGTTATCCTGTTTGTCAAAGAAGCACAAAAGTACCAACACATCTCCTATAGTCCATGTTAGCTGTGGGGAACAGTACTGTTTGGCTTAAGTGAAAGATTCATTGCTTCTTCATGCATATAATTTTTAAGCTTTCACAAAGCATAAACCTTTTAGCCTTCAAGTACTGACCTCCATCACCCACACCTTTTTTACAAGATATGGAGAACTGTAAAATATGGAGGTGTATGAAATCTACCATGCTTCTTGCAAGACATTACAAAATTGATGATTAGGTGTTTAGCTTTGCTATTGTATTGCTGGAACTTTATATCCTTCTCTTGTTGTTAGTCTAGACTAAAACATACTGATGATTTTTTTTTTATATATCAATCATTGTACCTGCAGCTAATTTTTCCCACTTCCACATCGTTGAAATACACAGAGTTGACAGCCTTAAGGGCCTTCTGACAATATGATCTGTGACAATAGTAATTTAATTGGGCTGACTTTCTTCCAGCTAAGTCATAGTAACGCCTTCTCTCAAGATAATGTGGCCTCAGCCCAAAAAAAAAGGACAAAGTAAAACATGTTGTGTGCATTTGTGTGAAGATAACAACATTTCCCATTCCCTCACCAAATTGGTTTAAATATTTGAGTTTAGAAAAATACTCTTTATAGATTTTTCCTCTGCCGGAAATATACAAGAGGTGCTATCTGTTCCAGGCTTTTCACCATCCTTGCCACTAAAGCTGGAAGAAGTGCTGCAGTTTCCTGAAAAAAAAAAAAAACAGCAGAAAAGCATTTGAATTTATGCTCTAAGATACAAGGGGCACCATTCAAAATGTCAACATGGTATAGTCACACTGGGAAGGAAAAGTAACTAACTTAAGATAGCTAGAAGGTTCTTAAGCTCCAGTCAGATCTATGAGTCTGAATAAGGGGTGGCTTATGAATAGGCTGAGCCTTGCTTCACGGATTTTGGAAATATATATAGGTAGACTGTAATAGAAGTGAACTTGCAATTGTAAATTACTGTTTTTTTTCCTATTTATGGAAAAAGAGGAAATTCCAGCCCAAGATGCTGGAGCAGGACATGCTCCAAAAACAGATCTCTTACGTTGTTCTTCCTCCAGAAAAGCCGTGTAGCGGCTCTCTTTCAAGGCCTGCTTAAGTTGCTTTACTTCCATATCTGACAAACCCTTCTGATCAATATCCTGCCCATCATCATCGTCATTGCAGTTAATAACATTCGCCTCAGTAGACAAACTTCGACCGCAACCTACTGTAACAGGGCGGGATCTAGAAACATGACTCTTGTGGTGTAATTCCTCAATTAGAGCCGTTTGACGACTCTCTTCCATGGCTAACATAAGTTGCATTTTTTCCAAAGATAACAATTCATCTTCAAGAGTATCACATTCACTTTCATCATCATTCTCATCATCAGTAGCATGCATGTACCCACACAAACTTCTATTGTAGAAAGCATTGAGAGCTGCTGCCTTTCTCTTTTTCATTGTTGCCCTTTCGCTTTTCCCATCATTTAGATGCTTCTTCAATTCCAATGTCACATCTGGAGGAGATCCAGGACAAGCTCCCACTTGTCCAGCAATGTGAGCAATGTGCTGTTTCAATCTAGTTATTCCCCCATGTATAATCTTCCCACAGTAACGGCATTGGACAATTTTCTTATCCCCCCCAACTGGCTCAGCGTGCTCCCAACCAATATCTCTTTTTGGTGCCATTCTGAGAATTTGCAAGAAATTGAGATTAATAAAAGTCACACTTGTATACATTATTCTAAACTTAGGTTTCTTTTTTTTGAACACGGGAATTGGCAATTTGGCATCATTTGCTCAAACTTACCATGCTCCACATGTAGTTAATATCTTGGTGCACTGAAGTAGAGCTGAAAACTTGGATGGGACTCTAGCACTCTGGTATTGAAGAATCAAGAGATACTTGGTATCCGCAGTTTTACTTTTACCAAGCAGAGCCAAGATCTTGTCATGAAGCCTATAACTTCCAAACGGACAAGTGAAACAGCTATATATCATTACAGACCCTGATACATATTATAATAACACAAGTTGTTTCTTCTCCATAGGAATTGCAGGTACGTAAGACAACTTAGAATCTAGAAAGGTATATGATGCTTTTTTCTCACTGACCTCAGTAGGTCTAATTTCATATCCAATCAAAGATATTTTAACAACATTTGCTCATAACTTCTAAAGAATAATACGACCCTGAAATCTGTTATTCACATATTCAAAGTGGAAAAGTAGGAATAGCCTCTAAAAGTATACCAATCCATCCAAAATTATGTGTTCATCTTAAACCTCTTAGACAAATATGTAATACTGCATGATTCTGAACCATCATTGGTTTCATGCATCAGATGAGTTCAGTAAGCTAAAACCAGAACAAAGCTTTAGACATTAATCAACATGCTAACAAGCCCTGTACTTGTCCCACATTTTCCCTACTTAAGAAGACTTAATATGAAAGCATAAAACTAGAATTAACCGATTATTCTCAACCAGAACTGCACAGCGACCATAGCTCAGAGCTACTTTGTGAAATCGCAACTTCCATGTAATTTAACATAATACTGCTACATAATTGCCAAGAAGCTGTACCTTTGTGCGGAGCTTATATATTATATCGTGCTGAACTTAGTTTAAAAACGAGCTTGGAGCAAATGTAAGAAGAAAAACAGAAAAAATGCGGAGGAGCTTCTGAAAATGATGCTGAGCTGAGGTACCAACCCTCGAAAGAGAAGTCGAAACTTGACCAGCATTAGTAAAGTTGCTTTACTTGCGAAGTTCTCGGTGGCAGAACCGATGGTTTACGAAAAGCGTTCTCGTCCGAGTCACGATCCATATGTTCATGACGGCCGATACGCGGCGTTTTTGTAATTCCGTGTGCATGCCGAAAAGTGACGGGTGAAGCCTCGAAAATTTTGGAATCTGGCAGCCCATTTACATGTTAGACTCCTTCCTCCAGGTCCAAAATTGCTGACCCGATGATCTCAAATTGGGCAAGGAGTAACGGACCAACAGCAAGGAAGGAAGGTCTAGAGTCAAATGGGATTTGGGCCCCGTTAGATTTTGAGACCCACCAGTTAAGCTGGAGGGCATTTAGAGGATGGGCAGGAATCATCAGAATCAAACCGTTGTGATTTATATTGGCAGTGGCCTAAAAATGAATTTTGTAGAAGTGTATGGCTTTGAATTTTGATTTACTGCTCGTGAACAAACTTAAAAAGAAATGTATTTTTGTTTGGTTAGTTGATGCTCACAATGTATCCAATACTTAGTAGTACATTGTTTGGAACAATTAAAACTGATAATTTTTCCTCCCAAAAAACCAGAAGAATTTAGCATTAAAATCCTTCTCTTTTTTGGCCTCGAGGACATTAAGCCACTTTGATTGTGGTGGCTTTTACAGGTTTGGCTGACGCTTGGGTAAGGTTTCATCGGAGGTTAATCGTCATATGTTACGTTTCAAGTGGCTCAAGATAAATTGTTAATATGATGGCCAAAGTTTACTTGTATTCTAGAAGCTATATGGTGTATCCCCAGCAAGAAGTAAAATATATGCACCCACTCTCTACGAATTGCCAGGAATGACAAGAGTTTTAATGCTGAAACACCAATTTCATATAAACAGAGACATGTACTTCCATGACCAAGAGGTTGGTTCTGGTTCTACCTTATAAATTATACTAGTAATGGACATCCTTTTTTGAATGCTCAGACAGCCGGCAGCAGCAGTTCTGCACCTCTAAGAAAAGCCATTCGCAAAGTCCAAATGGATCAGCGGAAAATTACTTTAAAAGAAGACATTACTGGATCCTGTTCTCAGCTCCTACATAATCATGTGGCATTTGGTATTCATGTTGACACTCGCCTCCGCCGTTTCGCGGAGTTGAGAGTCTTCAACAGTTGAGCTAAGCATTGGATCACCTCTTTTAGACTAGCTTTTCTGCCCTCCTTGAAGTTCCAAAGCTCTGAAACTGCATACCGCCCGCTTGGATTGTACTCGTTCAGTTCTAACAAAGCATTTGCGACTGCATTGTATACACCCTCACCCCACTGGCTTCTCAATTCTTTCAACTTGCTGTCTTGTTCATCAATCACTTCCTGCATCGCCAAGACATAAACTTGCAATGGCGCCTTCCACATTCGCAGTAAGATAAAGGTAATGGAGACACTAGAAGAATCAAATATGTATTTGTTATTGCTCGTTAGCATGCGATCTCGCTCTCTCCCGCATAAGAGTCAGTCACAGAAACAAATTTTTGGTTGCATTCCAATCCAAGAAGCAGTCTCATGACTTTTCCACCCTAATCAAAGTCTAGTATCCAAACTTGGGTAATAACTTGACCAGGAAAGAAGAACATTTAAATGAAGTACATAATATGTTCCTCAGCAGGGTCTAAAGAAATTAGAGGCAGAATTCATTTCTTGAACTCAAAATGAGTCCACTAGAGCAATGCTTTTGACTATATCCTAACTCTCAACCCACTATGAACACACACTATTACCCAAGCAATAATAATGGCCAAATCTCAAATAATTTAGACAGAAAAATAAAATAGTGTTAAAGCAAGTATAGTTTCATCCATACAACAATTTCTTTGATTATTGCCTTCGCTCTCCCTCCATATGGACAGTCGCTTACCATTCAAGCAATAATATAGCATACCAATTTCAACTAATCCAAGACAGAAGAATACGATTGTGTTAACATCAACTACAGCTTGATTGATATATGTCCAGCATGTACAGGCTTATCATCTAGCAGCAATAAAGGAGACTGGATCAAAGTCGTGCTCATCAGCAAATTGGTGTGGGAGAGAAAGTCAGAAGGTCAGCAAGAGTTTGTGACGAAAAGGAAACAGACCTGGCATTTTCCATTTTTGAGCATCTTCTTAAAAGGCTGCCACTTTGGATCATTAACCTTTGCTTGCCACACTGAGGTGAGTTCCAGTGACTTCACCATCCATTCCGTCCCAGAGAATTTACGTAAGCAAGCAACTTTGAATGGATCAACATCAATTTCTCCCATCCTTTTAACCCCAATACTTTGTCCATCTAGAAGAGTAGGCAAAACCTGTATGACCAGTGCCAGATGTGTCTGTCTAAACCTCAAATTACACAAGGAATCCAGAGAAAAGATTCAACTAAGGAACTTTTATCAACTTTAATGTTGTCTAACTAAATCTTCTGATTAAAAAGACATCAAATTCTTACACTAATTAATTCCTTGCGAGCGTCCTGTAGCTCTTCATTACTTATGTGCTCCCTCACAATAAGTGCTTGGTTCAGAGCTTCCATGTCTTGAACTTCATCAATTTTTTCAGCCAATTTGCTGCTTAGTTCTTCGATTTCTTGATTTTTCAACTGCAACAATCGAGCTAAAATACCAGTAATCGATGTACAATCATGTCTTAAAAAAACTTAGCCACTAAGATGACAGGTTTCAAGTAAGAATTGGCTTTTATGTATGTAGGCATCACAATGTTAACCTACTCATGCAATAGCAAACATAAAATAGCAGCAGAAGTTTTTCAAGCATTCAAGAAATGCTAACAATAATAAAATAAGGAATGAAGTTTAAATATAAAGATTAGAATAAAGAACCCAAAATGTGTTAGCATTCCAATTGGACATACAAGTTTGAACATCATATCTAAGATAAAGTATATTAGAGCTCAAGAGTTCAGAAAGGGCTGTATCATGAAGGCTTCTGCCTCTTAAAATGGCCAACTTAAATGTTGGTACAAGATAATGATGGAAAGAATGCTTACAACGTCACAGTAACAAACAACTTGTAGTGCATTTGTTACCCAAACAGGAATGTAATAAAACTGAGTGTCTACTCAAGCCTCAAATGACATCATTCTGTATATTTCAGATCATTTACAACCAATGATGATCAAAACCTGATTAGTTCTATTCCTCATTTCTTTATGCGTTAAGTTTGTTATACTGCCCGGGGACCCCAATCTCTCAAGGATAAGGCCAAAAAAGACAAGAAAGATATCTGGTAGAAGAATTGAACATGGAGACCATGCAACCGGTTTGTCTACCACATTTTAATAGTTAGTTTCTCACTTTCTCTGTTTCCTTTATGTGACACTATGCTACCTATTTGCCTGACCTCCATTCCCGCACGAGATGCTCATTAGACACAAACTATGAACAGAATCTGAAACTGAACAGCTGTACCTTGTCCTTCTCCACAAGTAAATTTATGGGTTCAAGGTCACCTTGGCTCTGTTTTTTGTCCTGCTTTGCTAGAGTTGCTAGTTCTTCCTGCATGCTTGCCAATTCTTGCCTCAGACTTGTGTTTTGCATCCCAAAATTTCTCAGTTGCAAGTTCAAGCTGCACCTCATCTTTGCCATTTCTGATTCATTCAGATGCAACTTCCTCATCACTACAAAGTACATAAGAAACATTGTAGGGAGTGTCGTTACAAAGTACACCAACTAACATTGCAAGACGCCGTTTAGACATGTATACAGATCAAGTCAACTGTCACTTCTCTGTTTTTCATCAATGACAAAGGTGAGGATGTGGGGAACAGAACTAAGAAACACAAAATATGCTTTGCTAAGATGATCAACATGAGCTAGAACATGTTTCCAGTACTGTGCAGTCCCAAAAAGAATTAACTGCTGGCTATAAAAAAGGACATGATACTGAATGATTTTAGTGCGAAACTACATGAATCAAATTTACAAATAGCAAAGAAATCTCAGTAGTGAAGTTGAGTAACAATGTATCACATCAAAGACTAGTTGCCAAAATAAGAGGTTGGATAGAGAGTCAGGCAGCTTTTTGCATTTCTGAATACTTTTTAACTTTTCTTTTCTTTTTTTGTCAAACTCCAAATACTAGTTTTACACATAGCAGAGTTTACACACAAGTTTCTACGACCAGCGAAACAACACAGGAAAATAGTTTCTTGATAGAAAGGATCCACACATTGCATTCATAGAAAAAGAAAAAACAGAGGTCTGCAGCAAAAAACAGTTGCTCCTCTGGATTCTATAAATTAAGCTGAGATGCTCAATAGTCTATTAGCAAGCTCCACTAGCCTTCTGTATACCCTAATAACAAAGACAATTCTGCAAAATTATCTTGTTCTAATCATTCAATAGCTTCCAGATGCATTTTACATGGGCCAGTGTAAATCTGATTTAATTCATTTCCTCCAAAACTCTTTTGCTGCATTTGCTCGACAAATTATGTATTTTATGAAAACAAAAATATCAATTAGCAAATCTTGACGGCTTTGTTTGAAATCCTGAACTACAACAACATATATTTCGGATACTTAGAATACGAGGGCAGTTCACAATATTATTTACCAACCTAAAGCAATTATCTAGTCCTGTAAGTGAATTAATAGTATGATATCAGTCAAAAATGGACGGACAATATCTAAAATGTCAACCGAGATAGCAATTTTTAGTTGTCAACTGAGAATGCGCGTAATTAAGATACCAGTCAAAAAAGGTGGTATTAACTATAGGTCATGATACCAGTTACAAAAGGTGATACGAAGCGTAAAGCCATAAACACAAAGAAAAGGGCAGCCCTTGGCATTAGCAAGCATAAGACGAACCCAAAGACTCTTATAAACAATAGTCGATTCATCAATGTCTCGACAAACATTTCAAAAATCCCATTTAACATAATAGAGAAAAAAGATATCTCGACAGCAGCCAGTATATTCACTGGAGAAAGGGGGGGGGGGGTATTATTTAGTTACCTTGACCATAAGATTGCTGAAGCTTTTGTTTTTGGGCAACGACCCTGGAGAGAGCAGCTGAAGCCTCGTCATTCTGGCGCCGAATTTCAAGCAACATTTGGTTCTTGGCATCAACTTCTCGGGCCAGGCTCACTGCAAAACGTCGCGCGTTCTTGAGTTCTTCAACAATCATGGGATTACCAGTAACACCAGTACCATTGCCTTTCTCCATTTGATTTTCTCTCTCTTTGTTCTTTTTCAGCCAATTCCCCAGCGTCCCTTATGCTTTCTCCCCCTTCGCCACAAAATCCCAAGATGTGAAAACTAATCGATGTACGGGACATTTAGCAGCTGAAATGAACTTTCAAGAAATTCATCATGGGCTCCCGTCCTTCCTGAATCCTTCCCCGGATGACAGGGTGAGGGTTGGTATAAGCTACGTTACATTATTACTAGTGTGAATATCCGTGCTACGCACGGTGCTGACATTATTGAAAAAAATAAAATGATGAACAAATAAAGATGAAAAAATTGAACCAACCAAATTTAAATGTAATATCTGTTTAACAATAGTTTGAAATATAATAGAATGTGTATATCGTTCAAGAACTGTCTTTTTTTGGAAGATGGATCCTGAAAAAAAAATTAAAATTTATATTAAAAAAGTAAATGATATATTTCTACAAATGAATGTTGTTAAAATGAAATACTTACAAATACTAAACATTCGATTTGATAAGCATTCGATTTGATAATCTTTCTTGAAGGTGCGAACACTCTTCACACCAATCCACTTTTAGTATGAAAGTCAAAATTGATGATTTAATTAACTATGTTGAATTTTGTGGAGTGCATACTACAAATGAAAATGCACGATCTTTGACAATATTAAAAACTGCATATTTACTATGATCATGCAAAAGTATTGGTGATGCGGATGGCTGTCGAACTTGAAGAGAGGCAATATTTTCATTTCTTTCATCTAGAAAAAAAATATATTAAATAAAAAATAAATAGTTTTTGTATTTATTTTATGTGTAGTAAGTGATACATTGTATGAGAATTGTTAACAAAAAAATACAATAGTTAATATAGAAGTAGCATCAATAGAATTTAATACAATTGTGTTGTAATCAAATGAAAATTACGCACCAATAGAATTGTTATTAGCACCCATAGTTAATGAAGTAATCCCTATATAAATATATTTTGGTACATGTAGACCCCCCAAACCCCGCAAAATCAACCACCACTTATTGAAAACAAACCAATAAATGCACTAAAATGCCTCCCATCTATACCTCAAATTGCACTTTAACCCACGAATTTTGTGCGAAATTATCCCTCTAATTGCTTTTGTCCTTTTCGATTTTTTCACATGTCGCTAATTGTTTCATTCCCTCTGCTATCGTAACACCTTTTTTATGTGATAAATGTGTAATAAAAAATAATTAAAAAAACTTCAATAATACAAACAAAAGAAATTTTTATAATATACAATTTATGTTAGAAATAGTAAAACCCTCAATCATGAACCTATACCATCCGCAATTATATAAGAAAGCAATACCTTATGTTAGAAATGTGATTGTGATTTTGTGTTTATACTTTATCCCACTATTGAGTATCTTTGCTTTACAGTGTAACAATAAGCAAACAACCGTTTATAGGATTTTGTAAAAAATTTTCAAAAATAATAGATGATCAGAAAATCAATGCAATATCATTCATGACAAAAAGCAAAGCAAAAGCAAAACATACTTAAAAGGCAGAGGGACCGACCTGGAAAATTAAGCTGGCAAGAATATACTTCCAATTCTCCGCAAGAAGGTTGATTTCTGCTGAAGTCTCTGCACATAATATCTTTCACTACTGCTCATAAAAGAAACAAAATTAATACATTTACAATATGAATAGAGAACCAAAAATAAATAAGAAACTGAGAGAGAGTGGGAGTGAGATAGTGGGATAGTGGGAATAGAGAATTTGTAGGAGTGATATAGTAAGATGAGTTAAGATAGTGGGATAGTGGGAGTGAGATAGTGGGAATATTGATGGGTGATAAGGTGGGTTATAACTTACTACATTTTATGTATTAAAATAAATACAAAAATCTAGAAAAAAGAATGAGAAGTTTAGAAGTCATTGAGAGGGTTTTTGTTAAAAATTCCTTCCTGAATACATATAGATATAGATAGATTTATTCATTTATTTAGTTAAGAAAACAATTACAAAATCTTTTCAAGCCATGACGGTTTTTTATTAGCATATAAGACTCTGTAGTTTCAACTTGTAACCGGGGAATTTTAAAATACTAGGAAACATGCACATGCTGTCAAAAAGACGAATCTGTACTGCAAATTGACGTAGCACGCGTACGCAAATTTTTGCCAAGAGTCCATCAAAAGCGAACAGACCGCAGTCGTTCGGAGGTCCAGTGACATGGAAAATAACTTAAATTGCCACATCATCAATGGTGGCCCCCTACATTCACTCGTGTCACCTCCCACCACCTGTATGTATTCATGTGGCAGTTTGGCAAATGTCGAACCTCTTTTAAGCCTCTAACAAACCAAGTGGCTTAGTTTGGGAGTTTAGGATAGAAAAGAAAAGAAGGGAAGCTTAAGTTATGAAAGAAGAGAAGAGAAGGGAAGAGATTGTTATGTTGTTTGGGAGCACTTGGGATCCTCGGTGACATGTTTTCTATGCCAACTCAATGCCACCAATAGTGTTGCGCCAAGTGTTTTGTTATTAATTACACTTTAATTTTTTAATAATTCAACTTGGTTTGATTTAACACAAATATAAATAATAACAAGACACTTGGCGCAATACTATTGGTGGCATTGGGTTGGCATAGAAAACATGTCACCGAGGATCCCAAGTGGTTTGGGAGTTTTAAGAATTAGTGGAATGATTTTGGACATAGAAATCATTAAATATTTGTTCAAAACCTTTTTAAGGACAAAATAGGCATTTTAAAAAAAATATCAAGCTTTCTCCAAACTTTCTTCCCATTTCTTTCCGATTTGGGAGGAAGCTTTTTTTTAACTATTCATCTTTCCATTTCTTTTCTTTTCTTTCCAACTTGAAACTAACAAATGAAGCAAAAGTAAACTTTCTCTTCTTTTCCTTTCTTTTCTATCCAAATCTTTCACTCCCAAACGAAACTGAACACTTCGTGCCTTCGTCTTAAATCAGACTGTTCAATGTTTTGAACCCGTCTCATCTGCTTCTTGTTTTCAACGCGTCGCATCTCGTTCCCAGTTTCTGAAATGTAATTCTCTTTTTAACTCTGCACATTTTGGATTCTTCGCAATTTACTTCAATGGCTGTCAATTTCAAGGTATTGATTCCCAGACATCTCGCAAGATCATTGGCGAAAAGTAGGACTTTCCCAATCCCTTGTAATTTGCAACAACACCCACATCCATCCCAGCAACTATTTTGAATGTGGTCCTTGAATTGCTCTTCATAAATCATCTTACACGATAAAACAAGAAGTAACAGATGATGAGCAGACTGCACGCAACCGTGCATGAAAGTTCAATTATTTGGTCATTAGAAGTTGGGTTTTACATGGTCAAGAAGACTGAATAAATTAAGGCACAACAGTTTCCCAATTGTCAGACAAATCACAACTTTCAATCGGTCGGGTCTATCTCTGCATTTTTTCCATGTGCAGCTTCCATTTCTTCAGCAGAAACGCAGCTCCTTCCTTCAAAGTAGCTTTCCTACCTTCAGCGTAGTTCCACAATTCCGAAGTAATATACCTCCCACTTGCGTTGTACTCATTTATCTCCATGAAAGCTGTTGTCACTGCTTTGTAAACTTCATGGCCGTACTTTTCTTTCAGGTCGTTCAGCTTTTCATCATCTTCATCTATTACTTCCTACACCAGTAATCAGCATTAGAATATCGCAACCATTAGGAAGAAAAAGTGAAGCAAGTACATTAAATTTGTTTCATGAACGAAAAGTCAATTAAAAGAACAAGTGCATGTAATAAGCTTGAAGATGCATCAACAGTTATCCGAGCAGAAGTTGTCAGCATCATATGCCTTTTCTTTTCCCTCTTTCAGAGACTGTACTAACAAATGACTGTTTCTTTAGATAAATCTACACTGTAAAAAAGGTTACTATTATCAAAACAACGTAGATATGATTCAGTTGAGAATGGTGTACTAAGAGAAAATTCAGATCTTCAACAAGACCTTTGCACCATGCATGAGGAATTCCATCATCTGGACTAAGCTAAAGAATATTTCCCAGTTTGCAGTGTCATTTTGGTTTGGATCCGGTAAGGTCAAGGCACGTATAAGTAAAAGCTGAAAAATAGCAACTACAACTACCACCCTTCCACTGATGAAGCATCCCAACCGCATACAAATTCTCTGGTGGGATGTCTACCATGGATTTTTTTTTTTTTTTTTTTTTTTTTGGTAATAAAAAAGTTTGGATGATTTTGGCTCTGGTTACCACCAGGACAATAGGAAGCTACACGGGTACAAAAGAAAATAAGAAAGCAATAAAATAAGTACAAAAGAAATGCATATTTGATAAATTGCGTACCTCATGTTTCCCATTAACAAGTATGACTTTTGTAGGATGCCATTCAGGATCTTTAAGGTACTCATCCCACAATGAGCACAGTTCAGAAGCCCTTTCCTCGGCATCTGCTTCATGTTTATATTTTAGCTTCATGGCTTCATAAAATGGTTTATTGTCGAGTTCACCCATTCTCTTTATACCAATATATGCTGAATTAGGATATTCTTTCAAGCCCTGAAACGCATCTAAATAATCAGACTGCAAAGCCTCGGATCTGATCAATAAACCAACCAAACTCTCTACAATAATGTAGAATCAAATTCCAGGCACCACCAACAGAAGTAGTCAAAATCATCAGCCTTAACATGTATACAGAGCTGAAATGATTAACATTCTACAGTCTATAACCACAGCCTCCCATCCACAGCAAAACGAAAGAAAAGAAATGCCACGGAAAATCCAAAAAAAAAAAAGGGAGAAGACAAAAATTGCTGAGTTCACCTTTACTCTTATGACAGATAGAGAGAAGAATGTAAGAGCCAAAAGTTTATAATTTAAAAACTCACTAGTCACCAAGTGTCTTGCATCAGTTATATCAGACAGCAAAAATTACCAACCACCTTATTTCACATGCATAAAGACTAATTTCCTTTTTCGTTGTCTGTTTTTAGGGGGGGAAAGTTATTTCACATCATTCTCAAGTTTCCATTATCTCTGTTGCTAACCTGAAAGAGATCCCCCTATTATAGATGCCCCCCGAATAATTGGAATCTAGAATAGTAATCAGAATAATAAGACATCAAAATGACAAAGAATTACATTAATCAATTCTTTTCGAGCATCCTGCAGCTCTTCATTGCTCTTCCGTTCCTTAACTATCAGCGTCTGATTCAACCTGTCAAAATCCTCAAGTTCTCCTTCCTTTTCTCTCAACAACTTGTTCAGCGAGTCAGCCTTTTGCAAGACTTCCAGATCACCTTCGTCTCCCATGTGCTTCATAACATTTATTGTACCTTTCAAACGTTCAATTTCTAGCTGCAACGCTTGTTTTGTATCCAGATCTTTTTCCAGTTGAATAATTCTATTGAGCAATTCTTCCTTTTGCTTCTGAAAAAACAAAAACTCACTCATATGATCTCTTATTAATTGTTGAACATTTTAGAATAAATCAATTCTAATTAGCAAGAAAAGAGATACTGAAAATGATTTAAAAGTATACCCTCTGTTCTTCAGCCAATTTCAATACTTTGGCATCAACTTTCCTTTGCTCCTCAGATGCAGCATCAATTAAACTATTTTGGGCCGCATTCTGGAGAGAAGAAGATGAGCATTCTTCAATGATTTATCGTAGTAACTACTGAAAATCAGCACAAAAAGTTGTATATCTTGACTCCGATCAATCAGCGAATAATAAACTGCTTCCAACAAATTCCATTAATATGATAAAAAAGAATAGGGTTAAAAACAAAAAAGTCTCCTATAGTATGCCTAATACACAGAAAAGCCCCCCCCGGTGGTTTCAAAAAATACAAAATGATACCTCATGTTTTGAATTAAATTGTAAACTAACATAATTCGTTAAACTTAACGGAATCCGGTAAATTAAACGAAAAACTTAACAGAATCCGGTAAATTTAACGGTAAACTTAACGGAATCCGGTAAGTTTAACGGCCGAGACCATCATTATCGTTAAGTTTAACGAATTCTGTTAGTTTACAATTTAATTCAAAACATAAGGCGTCGTTTTGTATGTTTTGAAACCATAGGGGGCTTTTTTGTATTTATCCCAAAAGAATAAGGAAGACATCTTAACTGATGCTGTTCAAGACTCAACAGAACAAAAAGAAGGCAAATTGCGAAGGAGTGGGAAGGGAAGGAATGGGCATTGCAGTCCTTCAGTCGTTTTATTTGGGGGAACAGCAAGGGCCAAAAGAAAGTTCAGCTTGTGTGCCATTCCTTAGTTCAACTATTTTCTATTTTCATTTGTTATTTCCTAAAACAGAGATTGAAGATGTTATAACAGTGTCTCAGCTATAGAACATTAACTTATATTATTTTCTTATAATTTCACCAAGTTTGTCTCTAATCATTAAATGCGAATTCATGCCAGCATTACCATCTTAAGGCATATCAAGTAAAGGAATTGCCCGCCATGACTGTCCCTGCTCTGCCACTAAATTCTGCTCCTATACAATCATCAACCCCCTCTTGACCATAAAGGCTATAAACTATTTCCCTCCATGAGCACAAAAAGTATCATGCAAATAAAGATAAAGGTTAGTGGAAGAGTCTGTCAAGTAGGAATGCAAACTAAGTTCATAGATACCAATTGCTGGGATATTTGAACTAATTTCGCTTCCTAGATACCAATTAGTGCTGTATATGAACTAGCATATTGTGTCATGGAATTATTCTAAGCCCGTATATTAACTCTTATCACCTGTTATGATGGCACTACTCACATGAAGTGTAACCTGGTTTCGAATGTGACAAGGAAAGGAATTGATTGCATATTGAGGTCTTGAAACATGTTATGTAAAGGAAAAAGAGAAGAAGAGAACTAAAGCAATTATGTTCACCTCTTCTAGCTCTTCTAACAGCTTTTTCCTATCACTTTCATTTTGAGCTTCTCGTTGCTCCAGTTGTTTACCCCGGAGTTCAAGTTCCTTTTTCTGGTTTTCCAGTTGTGACTTCATCTTTTCATGGTCACTGAGAATCTTTTGGAAATGCTCCCGAGCAGTAGATTGAAGCTTCTTTAATTCTAGAGAAAACAAAAAAGGATTTAACAATTTTAAAGCCTATAAAACTCTTCTCTGTCAAAGAAGTGCAACTGTGATACCTTCATTGTAGGCTTGATGAAGCTTATTCTTTTCTTCAATTAAAATGCCTAGAGAACTCTCAGTCTCCTGGAACTTGCTTTCCATCTCTTTTACTTGCATGTTCTTCACCTCAATAACATTTGTCAGATTATTCACCAGCTTACTTGTCTTCCTAACTTCCTCTTCAATGATATCTGAGATGGTTCTAATGTCTCCAATCTTACGAAGGTTCTCTCCAATGATGCCATCAGACTTGTAGTCATCCACACGAGCAACCCAAGCATAAAGATCAGACTTTAGAGTATTATTAGCCATCCAATCTCTCTTTCCATGACGATCAGCCTCGTATGCTTTCTCAAATGACATGGCATTTTTAAATCCAAACCAATCTTTGGTAAATTCCACAAGAGCAGTGCCTGAATGGCCCTGGTAATTCCACAAAGGGCGCACTCTAGTAGGATTGAAACCCCTGCTTGTCAACTCATCCCTAAGATTGGAACCACTTTTACCCACATAGCGCCCATCCTTGAAGTCAGTAGCAAGATTAACAACAATGCCAATCCAGGGCCACACAAACATCTCATCACGATCATGATCTGCTAGGGGATCCACCTCGACTGTAGCCTGTGATGGACCAGCAGTGACCGACATATCCTTCTCCAAGTATTTTGCCAACGCAAGATGATTTGCTTTGTCTCGTGCACTTCGCTTCTTTGAAGTAGAACTCCCAACCCCACTCGCGTGTTGCAATATGTCCTTGTAAAGGAAATCTGCTTTTCTTTTCTTTGGGCAGTAAGGGCAAGTGAAAGCCCCATCAGATACCTTAACTTCCTTTTTTCCACTCTTTAATGCTTGATATGATTTGTCTTCATACTCTTCAATTTCAGATTCACTTATATCAGTATCTTCTCCTGAACTATGGTCTACCGAGCCTCCCATCACATTCAAAGATACAAAAATGAACCTGGTGCATGAAATGTAGGACCTTTACTTGTCAGCCAAAAAGAATTATAAAACAGTTTATAAGCGCAGAGAAGGGGGGGGGGGGGGGGGGGGGAAGGCATAGCAGGCAGATTCATCTTATCAGCATGATGACAATCCAAACAAGAAAGATCACTGACAGACAAAGGCACAAATGACTTCTGAAACAAGAACTGACTATTTACATGTACAAGAGACAATTTCATCATTAAAACCAGAAATAAAAACATTTGAATATCGTGCTTGACGGGGGATATGGAGTGTTTTTTATTTTCTTTTTTCTTCGGTGTTGTTATTTTTTTCCCGGCTGCGGGGGCGGGGGTGGGGGCAGGGGCCGGGGCACTCTGAAGTTTACATGGGTTACAACAAAAGAAAAAATGATAAGGAAGAATAATAAGTAATATGTTGTAACTAATATAAACATCAACCAACAATCCGTCAATCAATCACATGGAAGATGAATGGCTAGATAGTGGATATTTTATCAACAACGTTTGGCAGGGTAGGAGATTACAATTGAAAAGTTCTTTTACTGGATCACAATGAAATCCAAACAAAGAAATCTCTGCAATCTAAAATTTGTCCTAGAGAACTACAAAATCGAGTACAGAAAGGAAAAGACAGACTCTGTCTTACAAATATGCAATGTAGAGCCTAATGAGCAGCCACAAGCCACTAGAAACTGTTCATTCGGTTATGGTAAGTACACGAATCCAGAATAGTGAACAACAAAACTTGCAGCATAGAAAATTTCAGCCACTTTTTAAGTTAAGGACATCAACTTTGAACGGACTAATTTTCTAAACATTCCCCAGTTTCAATAGCAACCAATTACATCGTATCCTAGTTGAACTGAACCTAAATCTTCAGTCGATTCAAACTTATTATACATTTATACAAAAAGGAATGCATGCAATTGATCAGACAACCACAGGAGCTAAAATTTAAACAAATGTCCAAATGCACACCCAGACGAAAACACATGTAAGATGATGCAAAACAAACATAATCCATACAAAAAATAGTTGACTTGGATTACCTTACTAGCACTTGGGCTTCCTAAATTTTCTTGCCTTAATTTTGCACAGTGGACGAAAAGGGAGTTAGGGTTCCTGGGTGGGGGGTTCAGAGCTCAGATGCAAAACAAATAGGAAGAGTTGAGCGGAGTGAGACCTGAAAGGAAACTTAAGGTGGCTTTGGGTTTGATGAGCAGGGACAGAAACCAAGAATGGTTAAAAGAAAAGTGAAAATCTTGCGTTCTCAATGCGATTCATTCAATTAAACTCGCATTACTAGGGGCCAGACCAGGACTAGTTTTCTTGGGTTCATGAATTATAAGACTTCAGCTGATCATCATCAGTGTGGCAGTTGGTCGAAGGGAACGACAATAACAAGAGAGGCAACGACGGTAAAAGGGGCAGTAAATGAAAACGCATACAGGTAAAAGAGAGGTCGTATTCACGTGCCACAATAGTCATCACTTTTATCGTTCTGATTTCAGTGCGTCAGTCTCGTACTGCCTACTTGCTTTTGCTTTTGCAGGTTTTGCTCTTGCTCCTTGCCCTATTAAATTCAACTCTTATTAACTCCAATTTTACCTAGTCGAAGTTAAATACACACATCCTTGTTACCAGTTGTTAGTTTTGAAAGTCATGCTGCTGCCCTGAGCAATCTACAACTAACTAATGATGGTGATGAGATTATTGTAAAATCTTGACGAAGAAGATAACAAAAAGAAACTCAAAAGACGAAAACAAAATTTTGCCACGGAAGTAGTCATTTAAATAAATTTGTTGATTTTATTTGACTGGTCACAATATAAAAGGGGAAGTATCCTTATAATACCGTACCAATTCACCATTAAATATATAAAAAAGAGATATTGAATGATGTGGCGAGAATTGATTGGATTACTGTCAAAAAAGGAACGGTGGAATTTCCTTTAATAAGAACTAATAAATTTTCAATCTTTTTCCATCTTTATTATTTACAACAAAAGAACATAACATGTTTTAAAGGACGAAGTGAACTGAGTATATGAGTTTTAAACTTTTGTTTGTGATGTTTGAATTACCAGTTTTCTAATTTTGACAATATTCCTTGATATATTTTTCAATCACATTTTTATTTCATACACGCATTAAATTATTACAATATATTTTTTATAAAAATTCTCAACATTAGAAATTCAGATGGAGATGATGATGTTCAGTATATATAATATATGTATTGTATTAGCTTTATCTTGGTGAACAAATGATAGTACCGCATATTTATTTTTTTAAGATAAGGAATGGAACATAACATTCAGAAATTTGAGGTTCTAAATCATATAAAGTATAGGATCAACTCCAAAAACTCTCATTTACTAAAGAAACTTTTTTGTGTTAAGTTGAGTTGACAAATTATTACTTACATATTATTGTCTCTTGATTGCCACAAATTGTTAACAAAAAAATCCTTAGATTTTGCCTTGATTTCTGCTTGTTTTCTCCTTCCATTTCATGAATGTTTAAAGATAAAGTGAGTTCAGCCAAAATCACCAAAACTTAGAGGTTTCTTTCCCCCACATTTTTCTTGCTTCTCCTTCTCTTTTATGTAGATAATATAAATATACAACTTAAATTGTCTTTTCAAGTGCTGTCAATCATAAAATATCGTCATATTGGAGTATCAATTGGTATCATTTTGTAAGTACACTTACAATGCCTAATCAGATAAGAAATAACCATTAATCTTATTTAATTAGTTTTATTGAACTTGTTAATTGCTCTAATTTTTTTCTCCAAATTTGTTTACTAACAACCTTAAACTCTAAGGGTCTATAAGTAAATTCACCATATCTTACGTTGGCATAGGCTCCAAAATCATGTTACGAGAGATTAGTAGGGATGGCAATGGGGCAGGGATCCTTCTCCTGTCCCCCGCTCCGTTGTCAAATAACTCCCCCCGTCCCCCGCGCCTTGCCCCCCATCCCCCGCCCAATTTCCCCCGCAAGAAAAGAAATCAACTTACAAAAAGCAAAACTTTCCTCATATGTCCAAGCATTTTTTAGAACTAACAGGAGAGAGGAAGAATTCCCAAACACTAACCAAAAATACAAAAAACAGTTAAAATCCAGAAATAACAAAAGGCAAAGATCAATGGAAAACATAAAAAAGAAAATCAGCAAAATTAAGGAAAAAACAAACCCATGGTTTGTTGGAACTGTTTATAAACAATATTATAGGCCATGGAAAGAATTCTTGTTCCATCAGACTCTCGTATTTACATTTTCATTAAGGCTTTTAGACAAACATCTTATATATATATATATATATATATATATATTTATGCGGGGGATGGGGCGGGTGTACGTTGCCCCAACCCCCGCCCCGTTTTAAGGCGGGGGTAAATATTTCGCCCCATCCCCCGCCCCATTTTTACCCCGCGGGATGGGCACCCGCCCCCATTGCCATCCCTAGAGATTAGTAATATTTTCAATCTCAAGGGAAGTGAGTGCAATTTTTAGAAATCTCATGGAAGGTTTCTGCAATTATCCCTTGAATATTCATGAACTATTCAACCAGCTCGCAACCACCATCAATGATCATAATAAAAACTTATTCCGATGTCAAACTAAACAACAAGAGGAAATGTCAAATATTCGTACTCACGGTGAAGTAGCAAACAATTCCTAATAGATCAATCCATATACATTTTCTCCTACAACTCTAAAAAAGTACCCATGTACAAGAAATCATCACCTTTTAAATCCCATATATTCACCCTAATAAAGCTTTAAGTTGTGATGTGAACAAAATGTTTTACAATTATTATTTTATTTTATTTGGTTCAAAGCAAACTCTCAATCTTGACTCTCGAGGAAACGTAAGAGGACTTGAATAAATGTCTCGCCATTAAGATGTTTACGAGTTAGAAATATCAAAATATTGAGTTGATGCAAAAAAATCAGATTGATCATTTATATGATACGTATACGAATCCACTAATGTGGATATCCGCATTATGCGGATCGGATCAATTAAATATTCGATTCATATTTGATTTTTAAAATTTCCTTAAAAAATTAAAAATCATAAAGATAAAGTGAAATTTAAATGTATTAGAGTTTCAAAAATACCATATAAGTGATATGTTGTACTCGCATATAAGTTATTAATCATAAAATAAAAGAGTTTTTAGTCGAAAATATTTTTTTGTTGCAATATAAAGTAACTATTATATTTTTTCTTTTTCTGATTCAAACAAATAAGAATTAAATATCTCATCTACAATTTTTTATCCACAAATTATATGACAATATGTTTAAAAACTTAACACCATATACAAAAAAAATCTATTTTGTAAGATAATGTAAAAATAAAAATAAGAAACAAGAGATAAAACTATTATAAATAGTAGATTTAATTCGCTCTGCATATCCGTGGATTGCATACAGATCGGATTGCATATCCGTGGATCACAAAAAATATCTAAATCCGCTCTGCATTACTCCTTCATTTAGATGTGACCCAGTCCGCATAAATAATCCGCCAAGTCAGATATCTGCTAATTCGGATTAGATTATCGGATTTTTCTGATCACCGAGTCAAGTTACACAACCTGCCTGCCATTTGAATAAAAGTGTAGTAAAAAGGTAAGTATAAACCATAAAGGCTCTCTTTGGATTCAAGAGTTTTTCAAAAATTAAATTTTTAAATACTATTAAAATTTTTAAAAAATATTCTAAAAAGTAATCTAATTTTTTTCATGTTTTAAAATATATTCTAAAAACTCTCTTATATTTTTAAATATTTTAAAAATATTTAAAAATATTTTTTAATATATATTATAAAAACTCTGCTATAGTAAAATTTTTTAAAAACACCATCAAAAAATAGCTAATCCAAATGGACGAAAGTGTTTTTAAATTAACAAGGAAAAGGTTTAGCACAATAAACTTTGCAATGCGGGAAAAGATGACACAATTAACTTCCATCTTGCATCGCCTACCGGTAAACAGTCTCCAAACTCTCCGACGCAAAATTCCGGCTGGTGAAACGGTATCCAATTAAATTTGGCATATTATCACTTAGCTGAAACAATAGATAGGAATTACAGAAGATGTTCACGCAATTTGGGGCCACGGCGGAGTCTTTGAGCAAAGCCTCAACGATGGTATTCCGGATCGGTACTGACGCTCATCTTTACGACGACCCCGATGACGTCAACATTGCGCCACTCCTCGACAGCAAATTCGATTCAGAGAAATGCGAAGCTCTCAAGCGATTGCTCGCTCTTATCGCCCAAGGCTTCGACGTCTCCAATTTCTTTCCTCAAGTAAATTACTACTTGCTTCCATTACTATTTCTTATAATTATGCTGAAATCTTCATAAATCCGTGCCTAAATTAAATATATTTCTCAGTACTGTGGGTACAAGCTTGTTAAGTAAGCTTCTGTAAGCGCTTTGATGAATTTGTAGGTGGTGAAAAACGTCGCCTCACAGTCAATCGAGGTGAAGAAGCTCGTATACTTGTACCTTCTGCACTATGCTGAAAAGTGCGTTATTTACTGCTAATTCCAGTCTCTTTATAGGAAAAAAGAAAAGTTAATTGCAGTTCGGCCACCTCCAACCCCCCCAACCCCTCCCCTCTCAAATGATTTTTAATTTTTAATATCTGTTGATGCAATATAGGCGGCCGAATGAGGCATTGCTTTCAATAAACTATTTTCAGAAGGATCTGGGGGATACAAACCCATTGGTGAGGGCGTGGGCACTTCGGACTATGGCAGGTATTCGTTTACATGTGATTGCACCGCTTGTTCTGGTAGCAGTTAGTAAATGCGCGAGGGATCCATCGGTATATGTTAGAAAGTGTGCTGCCAATGCACTTCCAAAGGTGCATGATTTACGTTTGGAGGAAAACACTGCTGCCATTGAAGAGGTTGGTGCAGCTTGAGATAATGTTGATGGATTTACTTCTCCCTTTTTGTGTTTGCATTTTTTGATTTCCAATTACTGCTATTGATCTATAAGTACTTATATAACTAATTAAAGTTAGAAACTGTAGGAAATACATTCATTTGTCTTCAGCACAAGCATATCTTTTTAGTGCTTGGTATGTTATTTCTACTACGTTTGCTGATATCTGTGTCTACTGAAGTTGTACTTTTACATGCCATAGAAAGTAAAAAGGAGAATATGAAGTAGAATTCAGAATCATATTGTCTTTTAATTGGATTATCATACTGTGATGTGCAGCTTGTTGGGTTTTTGCTTAATGATAATTCTCCCGGAGTTATTGGAGCTGCTGCAGCTGCATTTGCTTCTGTTTGTCCAACTAATTTATCTCTGATTGGAAGAAACTATAGAAGGTTATGTGAGACTCTTCCTGATGTCGAAGAATGGGGTCAAATTGTGTTGATTGGTATTCTTTTACGGTATGCAATTGCAAGGCATGGGCTAGTTAAAGAATCAATTATGTTATCTTCTCGTGATTTGGAGAATATTGCTTCTGAAAATGGTGCCTCTGACACCTATCAAAAAGGAAACGAGGATTCTAACGCCTACTTTGGACTTAAAGAAAGCAACGCTGACTTGACTAATGGGGTATGTAAATCTGAGGTAGTAGATATAGTCTCCAGGAGTTACCTTGAAGGGCCAGATAAGTACTTATCCAAGCATAGATGTGCAGATGTGCTTTCGTCCGAGTTAGAGGGTTTGCATTTCACATCTGCAAAAGATAATGAGGACATTAAGATCCTGTTGCTGTGCACTTCACCTTTGCTGTGGAGTCATAATAGTGCTGTGGTACTTGCAGCTGCTGGAGTGCACTGGATAATGGCACCAAAAGAAGATATCCAGAAAATTGTTAAACCACTTTTATTTCTTATGAGATCCTCAAACTCGTCAAAATATGTGGTATGTAGTTTGTTATTTACTATATTTGTTTGATAGCCTGAAATTTTCTGGTTGACTAGTTGCATATTTGTTTGGTTTTAAATTATAGGTTCTTTCCATATTCAATATTTGTGTCAAAGGTAAGCCTTTCTTTTAAAATAAGCTTATCACTGAGTTAATTGCCTAAATAGGAACATTGAGTGATAGGTACTGGATATTTACTAGAAAATTGAAGTATAATTTGTTTATATACTAATTAGAGACATGATGGACTAAACGCAGTGAAAATCTTCCACTGGAAGCTTTGTATGTGATTCCCCCCTCTCTTCTGTTGATATTTTTTTGTGCTACATGACTTGCTGACAATATTTGTTAGGTTCGTTAGTTCCTGTCCTACATAAAAAAGGATAATAAAACCAGCAAAAGTTTATAGAAAAACTGATTCATATTTCTTATGGCAGCACCACATCCATGTCCCAAGGCATCTGATATGAAATTTGTATAGACAGTGATAGATGTAGCTATGAATTGAACTCAGTGGTTTTAAATACATGCATTAGGATGGAGATTGGTGAACCTTAACTGTCTTATGGTTTTGGGAGTAGTGTTGGAGCCAAGCATGTTTCCTTTGACCTGCTATTGCTGTTTATGTATATAGTTGGTCATGAGAATGTGGTGAATGTGATAGATTATACATATTATACCAGAGAATAGTAATTGCTAGAATAGGCTCTGCATGTTATTTGTGATCAGTATTTGTGGTTTTTGCTTGACCTCCTTTTCCAGTTTGCCAGGATTGATGCTGCCTCGGGACCTTATTGCTGATAAAATTTGCCCTGATTATGTCTTTCCCCTTTTCTGGAATAGGTTCTCTGCAACATCCAAGTATTTTCTAAAGCAGTGCCTTCTCTCTTTGCTCCACATTTTGAAGACTTCTTCATGAGCCCTTCAGATTCATACCAAGTAAAGGCATTGAAACTTGAGATACTTTCCACAATTGCTACGGAGTCATCAATTTCTTCTATTTTTCAAGAGTTCCAGGTAATTGCTGCATAATTGTCCACCGCAGCATCATTATTGTTTCAATTTGGATCTTTGTCCTTGGAAGCCAGTTTTTAAACTGCATGATAATACATGGTGATCTTAGGTGTCTACGGGCACCATCATCTTGCAATTGATGCTTATCTTCTAGTGTATTGCTAGGACTATGTGAAAGATCCAGACAGGAAATTTGCTGCAGATACAGTAGCTGCAATTGGTTTATGTGCTCAACAATTTCCAAAGGTAGCAAATACATGTTTGGAAGGGTTATTGGCCCTTGCATCACATGGTAAACATCAAAGCATCTATTTGTTTGGAAATGAGGGGTGATTATTATTATTCTCCTGCAATAATGGCTTTCATCACAGAATCCACATATGGTGATAATGCAGCTACAGATGGAGAAGCTATAGTTTTACTTCAGGCAATATATTCAATCAAAGCAATAATAGGAAAAGATCCTTCCAGTAACGAAAAGGTAATTATCTGGCAAATTTTGCTTCTGTGCTTGGTCTGAATTGTACATGTTTTTGTCTATTGCTGCTCGCATATCGCATCTTTTGTTGGCAATATTGGGACAAACACCAAATGATTAAATTTCAGCCCCTACTACATTAGTTTGTTCTTATTTGAAGGTACTCATATCACATAATACACACTTTTATTTAGTCTATGCATATAGATCTTATTGTAGAACTTTCAACTCAGGATAGAATATGCAAAATTGGTATATTAGTTAGTTCCATGTGCTATGGAGAGGAATTTGTATGACAACTTTTAAGATGGAAAATTACTTAATTGGAAAAAATCCCAGTACTACAATATTTGTAAAGCTCACTTGTTTGTTTTTCTCCTTGTATGGATGAAGGTAATTGTCCATTTAATTCGAAGTTTGGAATCCATCCGGGTGCCTGCAGCACGTGGAATGATTATCTGGATGGTGGGTGAGTACAGTGACATTGGGAATGTAATCCCAAAGGTTTTACCTGTTGTACTTAAGTATCTAGCAAGATGCTTTACTGTGGAAGAAGTTGAAACAAAGCTTCAGATTCTTAATGCTTGTGGCAAGGTATTTAACTAAAAAAATTTTAATTCTTTATTTGCCTTTAATATTTTTGTTCATGCATGAAGGTGGGCAAGAAATTATGCTCTGCTCTTCTGGTCTGTTAGTTGACATGCTTAGTTTTGCATCGACCAATTGAATTTGCTCTATGATTGTACCAGTAATTTAAATGGTTAGTATTATTTTCTAACTGGCTGAGATGAAATTCACCAATTTCTGAGTGGCTTGATGTACTGTTTTAGGACCATATAAATCTCTAAAGCCCTATGATCATCAATAAAAGACAAAATTGTGTGGATAGTTTTCAAAAGATTGAGGATTTAGTGAAGAAGTAGTACAGTCCAATGGCATTTGGTGCTTCCAGATTTAAATTTGATCAACTTGATATATAGTATGGTACTCCAAGAGAAGTATCTACCTTTCTTGTGGCTGCAAAAATTGTTCTACAGCACCCCAGTAGTGGGAAGAGCCACTCTTTCTGGGTGGTGATATACTCCTATTTGGTTTTCTACCAACATAGGCATTTGTTATTGGTTTCACTGCATGATGTCTCCCCCCCCCCCCCCCCTTTTTTTTTGGTATTATGTGCTTCATTTAATCTCAATGGAGGAGAAGAAATTTACAGCCTTACTTTGGGCTGGAATATGTGTCCACAGACAAGATTATCATGTGGCTTTCTATCTTGAGTAATCTAAATGCTGAATATATAATTTATTAGAACCTAATGGTCATGAGCAGAAATGATAATCACTATCATAACCTTGAGAAACATTTAAAATACAGGGTTGTAGGCAAAGTCAGATGTTGCTGAACTTTGCAGTACACTAAGAGCAAACCTTGCTTGTAAGAAAACAAAATGTCAAGTTGTCTTGGATTAGCTGCTTCTCTTGCATGTAAAGTATTTGCTCTTGAATGGTCATGGAACTGATCTAAAACAACTAAAAAGTACATTTAGCTCCCAGGTACATGTTAGGTTGTGAATCTTGTTTCACTTCATCAACCTTTTGCTTTATTTCTTTACAGGTCCTATTGCATTCAAAAGAGGAAGAATTATGGGCATACAGAAAAGTTTTAAGTTACATGCTTGATCTTGCTAGATGTGACTTGAACTATGATATCCGTGACCGTGCTCGTTTTATAAAGGAACTTCTGTCATGCTATATAGGTTCTTCTGATACTGAAGAAGGAAAAGCCCAACAAGAGAGCAGGGATGTTTCACGTGTCCTTGCAGGAAGAATTTTTGGGGGACAAATTAAAGCACCATCATCTGAACAGTTTAGTGCTCGCTTCTATCTTCCTGGTTCGCTCTCACATGTGGTTCTTCATGCAGCTCCAGGCTACGAACCTCTTCCAAGACCTTGTAGTCTAAATTTTGAGGATCCTAGTATAAACTCTAATATTGTAGAGGGAGCAAAGAGACCAGGCGATGGTGCTACTCAAAGTGAGTCTTATACGGATGATCCGGATTCTGTATCTGGATCTTTGAATGAAGAAAGTACCTCAGATTATAGCTATGCAGATTCGATTGGTGGTTCAGATGGTACTGGTGGGAGCAATGTTAGTAGTTCTCTTAGTGAAGTTGATGTCCATAAGGAACCACTGATACATCTATCTGAGGTTGGCTATCCCAATGCAAATCCAGATGGGGGCTCACATGTGGATAATCAATATTCTGGCTCCAATAATCTTGGGGAACTAATATCTACAAGATCGCTTGAATCATGGTTGGATGAGAACCCAAATTCAGGCCATAATTTGTCTGAACCAAGTTCTATTAGGAAATCATCAGCAAGAATCTCAATCGGGCATATTCATGGCAGAGTTGAACCTAAAATATGTGCACTGCTGGATCCTGCCAATGGAAATGGCTTGAGTGTGGATTATGCATTCTCATCTGAGCTGTCAAGTCTTTCTCCCTTGCTTGTATGTTTACAAGTTTCCTTCAAGAACTGTTCTACAGAGCCGATGATGAATTTACAATTGGTAGAAGATAACAAAAGGCAAGATTCATCAGATCATGCATCAGCAATGACTGAGAGGTGATATTAAGCTCCAGTTCTCCTTGGTTTGTGCACTTCAGTTAACTATTGTTTGGTCAGACAACCTTATCCTAAATTGCATTTCTCTTCTCAAAATTTGGGAATGAATGTAGATCAATTTATACAACTGGTGTCATGTCTTCCAGTTAAAATGGTAATGGGCCGGTGTTGAATATGTTCAGACCTTTGGTCCATGACTTGACTTGTTTTGAGCAGTAAATATTCTGGTTTATTATAATTTTATTTTGATTTTGTGCTTGTAGATGAAGAACTACTTGAATCTCACTTCTTCTTCCTCTTTTTTTTTTTTGTTTTTTAATTTTTGATTGGTATTTGAATAGATTGAACTAGTTAGTCGTGCCTTTTTAACATATTTTATGGGGGCTGAAGGCTTGCAAGGAAGTTGATCGGTGGAAAGTGTGTTGGTCTTCTTGCACGATTAGTTGTTTTGTTTTGTTGCTTTGTTGGATTGAGGATTGGGAGCCAAGGTTCTGGGATAATTCTTCTCCTAAAAGCTGGGGAACCTGAGTTGTATGAGTGGACATAAATGGAATATAGCACTAGCCAGATTGCTTGGACATACTGCCAGGCAGGAAAGAAATATGAAATTTAACTGTTAAACCAATAATGTCAGCATTAGTTGGAGCTTTGTTTTATTTGTCAAAAGATCCAACGAAGAGTTACAAAAGAAAGACATAATTGATTATAGTCTTCTTACATTAGGTTACCTTTAGGTTCTGCCATTTATTGATAGTTTATTTGTTTGTTTACACTATGTACTGGTGTTTTTTCTATTTTAGGAGTGATGTTTTACAGTTGTATGAGAAGAGATAAAATCTTTTTGAAACCTTTTTAGGTTCATAATTCTGATTCTGCCCTCAGAAATAAAAAATGTAAAGACTCACAGAGAAACAAGTATGGGAATTCTTAAAAGGTTACATGTCATTTTTGTTCATCTTGTGGCCAAAATGTATCTAATAAGCAAGCTTGCTTGAGAATTCATGATTTCTGCTCTCCTATTATATGATGCGTGTAGAACATCTATCAATTCACCATCATCCTAATGTTTCCATTGGTAATTAGTTTCTTTGTTTGTGTCAATTTGGCCCACAGTTCCTCTCATGGTGATGTGCCAAGTCTGGTTCCTATGGAAGAAATTGCTAATTTGGGTCCTAGTGAGACTATCAACATAATGCTTCAAGTTCGTTTCCGCCATCATCTTTTACCTCTAAAGCTGGTATTATGGTGTAATGGCAAGACTTATCCAGTTAAGTTGCGACCTGACATTGGATATTTCGTAAGACCTCTTCCAATGGATATTGGAGTGTTTTCTGCCAAGGAAGCTCAGCTGCCTGGGATGTTTGAGTACACAAGGAGGTGAGTTGTTAACATCTAGTAAGAATTTCTCTGTAGTTATTTGTATAGCTTAACATTCGGCTCCTCTTTCTTTTCTTTGCTTTCATCATGCATTATTTACTTGAAGAAACTTTGATAGCCAAGTTCTAGAAATTACAATTTCTCTGTTCGCCTAGTTTTGGATTGATGCAAAATTTGTGGAGTGAGCAACTTGTGGACCAAATGCTACATGGTATTGGATATCTAAATAGCAAATGGTTGTAAGTTAGTCCCGTAATGCATTGAGCAAGTTCACATGTGTGCAAGTGTAGGAGCACATCCATGATGCAGATGTGAGAAACCTCCCACTCCCCCCAACTGGCAGCGCTCAAAAATTTCTTTGTTGTAAAAAAAAGGGAAAAAAAAAGAAAAAACTTGCTTTCAGCATAGGCAAGGAGGGAAGAAAAGTGAGGGACACAAGCTTGGCAGAGATTTAAAGCATTTTTTTTTGGAGAGAGCAGTCCATGCATTCTCTTCTTGTCATTATTTTCCTCAAACATGTGTGTATTTCTTGCAATGATGATTTGCTAAGTTTATCTTTATCATGGAATTAGACATTTGAGTATTTTGTACAATTTACAATAGGTGTATCTTCACGGACCATATTGGAGAGCTGAAGAAGGGTGATAAACCAGGGACAAATGATCAATTTCTAGTCATCTGCGAGTGTTTGGCAGTAAAGGTGCTGAGTAATGCGAACTTTTTCCTTGTATCTGTCGACATGCCTGTTTCTGCCAATCTTGATGATGCATCTGGTTTACGTCTAAGATTTAGTGGTGAGCTCTTGAGTAATTCAGTTCCCTGCTTAGTTACGCTTGTCCTGGAGGGCACGTGTTTTGAACCACTGAATATTTTAGTGAAAGTCAACTGTGAAGAAACTGTATTTGGTTTGAATTTGTTAAATAGAATTGTGAACCTCTTGGCTGAGCCTGCTCGAGGATAAAAAATGTATTATTTGAACCCATGAGAAGTGAGCCATATGATTTCGTATCATGGTGCTCAATCTCACCTTGGTCTATTCAGTGGAAAGTTTTTTGCATGAATGTTCGATAGGATTGGATGAACCAGAATTTATGCTGTCAAATTACAAGCCCTTCATGAAATATCTTTGCACTAAACAAAGGAGAGGAGGTGAAAGTATATGATGCGTTCTTACATGCTAATGCCAATGACGTTTCTTCGGCTGTTGCTTTATGTTGCTAACCAGCCTTCCACTTTTCATCATATCTAAACTTGGGAGAGACGCCAGATGATTAGAGTGGAATGAAAGTTCCCGGCAATGAAACGTGATTCTTTGTCCCTTGGAATTATTTCCGATGGAATATGGATCTCATTTTACGGTTCCATAAATAGTGATAGAACACTAATGTGGCTAGAAGTCAAGGCTACAACTTCTCATCGTTAATTGAGGATGAAAAAGGGGCTTCCTTTTGTTTTGTTTGTATTGATGCTTTACATCTGTACCTCTTTAGCTTTCACTCATAAGGAGAGAGGATATAACGGAATTCGAAATTGTAAGGTTGACTATCCATTATTTTTGCGATGGGAGATTTTTTATCACTGTTTAGGCACTCCATTATCAACCTTTTGAGTGACCCTGATTGTGGCAATTGGCTGTATATCCACTCCAGCAGCGATTCCATGTTGTCCGCAAAGTCTCTCATGTGCCACTGCATTAGTTTGGGCACGATAATTCTTTTCTTGCCTGTAACTCCCACAGCTGCTTCCAAATACTCTACTTTTGCCCTCTCTAGTTCATTCACTACCTCTTCTGGTGTGTAAACCCTTAACTGCAAATTGCAAAAACCACGACCCTTATCGTCCTTCAAGCTTACTAAACTAAAAGGGCTGGTGACCGGATTTTATAGTATTGATGAACAAAACAGTGCACTCACCGCCGGGGAAGACCAGCAGCCTCGGCAAAGAGCAAATGTAACGTTGGGTTCTGGATATCCAAGACCATATGCATGTCTGAGGAGCATTTCTCTCTCACGTGTCAGCCCCTGATAATTCGTCATGCATATTTTAACCAAGCTTTAGGTAAGATTTCATTCTCGTATAATATGTGCTGTTACTGTATTAAGTTAGCATCTACTGTCTTTTGAGCAATTGTAAGCAGAATATGTTTCTTGCTTCATATTGCTTTTGGGATCAACCATTACGAGCATGCATTGCACTACACCAGAAAAATGCACTCACTTGTTTTTGCTCCGTAGGATGACGAAGGATGAAGTGCTCGATAGCAAGGGCATTCAATACGATTCCTCCAACAATTATCACAGCCTGGGGCAGAAGACATACACACGTCAATTTTGAAAATCACTTCTTCTATTCGTGGTTATTTCACTCTGTCTGGTCAGGTATCTCAAGCTCCTTTTTCATTATTTTTCTTGCGTTAGTTGCCAACTGCAAGTCTTTCCTTTCAAAATGCTACGACACCTTAATGAGTGCAATACTGAGTCTTATGTTCAGTGCATACCTCGTTCATGGCTGTGAGTAATTTGTCCTGGCTAGAAGGAAAACCGAGTTGCAGAAATGCCTGAAATTGAAGATTCACCCATTTATATCCATCTCTATTTTTGTCAAAGAATGCATAAAGATGTCTTACTATACATGCATGATGCACGCATTGTAAACGTTTATCCAGAAAGCTAGCTTCTGTTTGTAGGTCAAGTATGATAGGTCCACATTACTGAGTTTATGCATCAAAACCCTGCAAGAAATTAAAGTAATTAGTTTGAGTTTCAAATCAGAAACCCTGCAAAAAATGCTTGTATGTTTGTAGTATCTCCAAGTCTAACCGCAATTTTCTCATTGCTGGATGACATTCGGATAAATAGCTTTTGTCAACTGAATTTCGTGTAATCTGGACAAAATCCTTGTAAGGTCCAATGTCTCGGATGCTGCCATCTAAGTCTTGCAGGATGCGGTATGGATCAATATTTGATTTGTCAGAATCCCAGGAAAATGGGGATACAGTGCAACTGAATGATGTTTTAGACATGAGGCCTCTTGGTTTCATGGAGGATAAGCTACACTTTGGAACAATGGCTGATCCTTTCATCTCAAATGATGCCTGTTTCATCTCGAGATATATGCCTATCATGCACTTGATCAGTTCTTCAGACAGCTTGTTTGGCTTCTCAAAGTCGATTTCTATTTCTATATCTAATGGGATGCGACTTTCCCAACTTCTTGAACTTGAACATCTTGACTTCTGATCTAATATTTCTGTGCAAATGGTTTCATAATTGGTTATCAATAATTTTGAGAGCAAAAGGCGAAGGAGGGTCAAGGCAAGAGAGGATCTGTTAAAAGAAGTAAATCAGCTTTATAAAGCAAAAAAGTTTAATTTACCACTAGACCCGAAGAAAGATGAGCTTCGGAAGTCAATGGAAGAACCGACGGAGGTTCTTCTTTCCTGAAGGATTCTAGGTTTTCTATTTTGTGGATAGTCTGTTCGAATTTTCTGCTTGGAAATCAATTCCTTATTACTCGACGGAGCACATCGAGGCGGCAGTTCTTTGAATCGCAGCATTTCCCATTCCTGGGTCTGCTTCTTTTCTTGGTACAGGTTTAGCTTAAGCTCATCAACCTTTCTCTCCAGCCACATAATTTCTTCTTCAATCATTGCCAGTTCTTTGAGCAGCACGTGAACCTGCACCGATTCGAGTCACTAAACACACTCAATTCTTTCCCTGGATTTGTCGCCCTTGTGGATTCAGCTATGGCTATTCGTAATGTTTAAATAATCCGTTTAAGTTGAAGCATAGTTATCAGAAGTCAACAATTTAACAAAGACAAAAAAACTTAAAAACATGCGATCAAACAATGAGGAACTTCATCTCTGTATTTTACCTTTGGCGGAAGCAAGGAAGAAAGACATTGGCAGGAATGAATTGGTTGCTGCAAGGCGCATTGCAGCACTCTCTGCAGTTGTAGTTCCCCGTCCAGCTCTTGCTGCAGTTTCTCTACCTGCCATAAGAATAATGGTTATAGATGGCAGTCACACATTTAGTCGATGCCAAAAAAAAAACAAAAAAAAAGGGTCTTTTAGTTCCCACCTCGTCTTCGAGGTCTTGTATTTTTTGCTTGTCTTCGCTTGGCTGCATTAGTAAGTCTTCAAATTTCATAATTCAGAAGCCTCATAAATTGGCAATGGATACCAAAACATAGAAACCATGAAGTAGACAAGGAGCAAGAAATGAATGTGAATGTATGATAATTTGAGTTGGATTGGAAGACAAAAAGTCCTGTTGAATGCGGAGAAAGTGTTGGGGCATCTGAATATATGTGCAAGGTCATTGGTCATTTAGGAGAACGTGAGTCCACCTACAAGTGTAAATTCAACAATGAGGTGACAGACGTGAAGCCCATGAACAGGTTTAAACATTCAACCGCCGCCGGGAGTCTACGAGAATCGCATTGGTTCAACTTCCAACTTTAGTTGTGGGATGGCTTTCAGTCAACGCATGACTTTGTATCAATTCACGAGTTGTGTTGGTTGAATGATTTTAGAGCACGGGTTCCCTTTCAAATGCGTTTTTACCTTTCTTAATCAGTTAGCTGTAACCGAGTTGCTTAGCATTTAGGAAACCTCAAACAAAACCAAAAAGGAATATGATCAGAGTTCCTTAGGGTCCCAAAAATGAAGGATGAACTTTGTGTTTGTACAACACATTCAGATTTCCAGTTGGAACCGATGCAAGTGAAAAATCATCACTTGAGAAACCTATAGACAGCTACCGCAGTATCAGTGCAAGGAGAAAAATCATCGGTTCATCAGTTGGAACTTCCAAATCATAAAAAACCCAGGGGCAGTTCATTAGTTACTGGACCAACATACATGGAACAACCAGTACGCCGTCTGTGGGAATCGAACCCACGACCACATGGTTAAAAGCCATGCGCTCTACCGGCTGAGCTAAGACGGCGGCCCATGGATGAGTGCTAAATTATCTAATAATTAAGTCTTCTTCTCTAATTCTGATAAGGCATATATTTTGGAGTACCATTAATTCATTCTTTTGTTTTCGGTATAAACCAGAAACATTACGAGGACTTCTCTGCAAATGGCCAGCTCATACCACGGAGGGTTCATTCCGCTGTATTTGCTCTCTCTACCTTTGAATTCTCTGACTGTATTTTTCATACACCAAGCGTTGAAAGGACCTCAACAGAACGTAATGGCTACCGTCTTGCATTTGGTTTTAGCAGATGCTATATGATAGTTTTGGGGGATCATTTCCCTTTTCCAACTTGAGCAATCCCCGCCATGGCTGTAAACTACAGCACACACCATATTGTGGTTGGGGTTTACTAGTTCCCATCACTCCCCGAATTCCAGTAATTGCTCAGCAAACTCGGAGGCCACTCAAAAGTCAAAAGATCAGTTTGTGAACTCAACAAAACACGCATACTAAACAAGGCGTTCTTTCTAGCACAAAATGTTACAGATGCAACTTTGAACAACATTTTAATCCTAATATCGCAACTCAAGCGAGATGAAGAGAACTTCTGGTGCAGCTGAAGATTCATTCCAGACTATATTACAAGAATCGCATATTGCATATTGAGCACGCTCATCTGTCAGAGAAACTAGTAGTCGCTTTCCTTCCATCCACCAAATTCTTCTTCGGCATTGGCGTCCTCCTGTTTCAAGAGATGCATCAAATGACAGATCATAATATCTCCAAATGTTGCCAAGAAGCATATCTGACAGCAGTTTATTTGGCGTTGGATGAATACCTTTGGAGTAAAAGTAATCCCAACTTGAATTTCTCCACTGAATGTTTGGTCACTGGCAACAATGCTATACTTTTGACGATGTATTTCAGCTTTTCCATTCTCCACACCCAGTTCTAGAAGCTCTTTCAGGTAGATGCTGCAGGTAGACATGTTATTAGTGCAGTGCAACTGAAATTGATAAGATACTTGGGGAAATAGGATAAAGACAATAAGGACATTTCATTTCTGTGAATGGCGAATGCTCTATATACACACTTGAGGATCATGACCGGTAAGGATAGAAACCACTTCCGCGGATAGGGGATGAACATTCTTCTTTCAGTTTTCTGTGAGAACTTTCAAAGGATTCCCGACGTAGTTTCTTAACCGATGATGGTAGTGTGTTTTCGATGCTAAAATTGCTGGAGTTTAACTTGAGGTTGTTGGTCTATTAAACTGACTAGCTAAACTAGATCATTTCAGCAGGTGCTTTGCAGTAACAAAATTTGAACAACCGAATAGGAAATAATTATCACGTCTAGTAACATAGGAAACGATTGGGAAAGGAACAGAATATGCTAAATTATCTTCTTTTTTTGGCAATAAATTCTAAATGCCTCACGTGGACTGGCCGAGGTAGTCATCAGACGAAAAAGTATCGTGGTCCATTATCTTGAGAATGAGCTTGTACTGGTCATCTCCTCCTGGATACTCTGCTCTGAAGGTGAATTTCTCATTCCACGCTGGGTTGCTTCCTTGCCCTGCATAGCAACACAGTCTGTCAAATCGTTGGAACAGAAGATTGATTGCATATACAGTCGAGTCGTTACAACTTACAGGGTCATATTCTTGTATTTGAATTTACATTACTAGTTTACTGCTACTTCTTGTCTTACAGATGTTTGACTATATAATGCGACAACCAAATTGTAAACGCAGATTAGACATTGAATGAGCCATAAATAAAATGTCATTACAAAGTCAAGAAAGACAATTATGCGTCTCCTACCTAGACAGCTTCCAGGAAACTACACAGAAAGAAAAAATCCATATTAAAGAAGAAAAAATTGCAAAAAGGGAGTCCCTCTTGGAACAATACACATCTTGGGCAGGCAGTTGTTACTATTTTCTGACCATCAAAAGGAGAAGTCGTAGTGTCGTAATGATGAACGTGGGTAGGAGGCGGATTTGGGAATCCTGTTGATGGTAGCATTCAATTTTGACTAAGTCAGAAAAAAGAATTGCTTTAAGGTTTATATCAGTTGCATTGAATATCTCTCAAGGACCAAACTGACACAGACCGTAAAGCTTGGGAGGCATTATTGACAGTTCAACCTTACAATATATATATATATATATATTTTTCTGAAACGTGAATACACTCGAATCCTCCTGCAAGAAGATTGGGCCAAAATTTGTGCTTTTCTTTCTTTCGGGCAAGACGCTCACATCTGGACTGGGTCAGACACTGGGTGCGGAGGCAAGTTTGCTTACTATTCTGTTGATACGCTTTTAAAAAGTAGTAGTAAATGTTTAATTACGTACCTCGAGCAATGCTACTTTTGCGCTCTTGGCCTCTGTACTGAATCAAAACATAGGGATCAATTCCGCCTGCACGGCACGCAAAAAAAAACCACCCTAGTTAACCACCATGCATCTCCGGAGTCCAGTCTTGATGAAGTAGAAGAAGAAAAGAGTAATACAACGTGGCGACTAGTTTGACTAAGTCTCAAATAAAATTCTCCGTCGTTGCCTCAGTCGTGGCATGTGGATCGGAATAATCGCACAAGGACGAAGTGGGCGTAACATTTCCACATCTACACCTTTTGAATTGTCTCTGTCCTTTTTCAATTGAATGAAACTAATGAAAAAAAAAAATGTAACTCAGGAACAAATTGTGGTTGGCGCCGGAGGGAGGAGGCCGTCATGATTATAATGAGAGGCAAAATCTCGAGATATACTTTTGGCTTCAGCAGTAATTAAGAGGCCAATTGGTGATGAAGAAGAGAATAGAGATGGGGTTTTAGTGGTCATCTGATCATCAAACTAACATAAAGATAAAGAGGGAGATAAAACTCCGAAGACGCTCAAACCATCAACAAGAGCAGCAACATATGAAGGAGAGAGACCCAGAAGACAAAAGATGAAACCATGCACACAAAAAATCACAGGCAACACATATCCCAGGCTCAAAAAACTTGATCGGGACGGTAAAACATTATTGAGTTTCTTCATCTTTGTTGCATCGCATGTGAGATCATTAGCTGTTTAATGGCAGTAGTAACGTGAGATGAGTGTGGAGTGTGGAGTCGTGCAATTTTTGCTTACCAAAAAATTCAGTGTCTTTGAGACCTCGAGCGCCAACTAAAGTCACCTCCATTATTCCGATCGTCATTTCTCACCGTTCCTCGCAGAGAAGAGAGAGGAGACTGAAGAGAATCAATAGTCAAATTCAACGGAGGCTTCCTTCCTAATGCGTTATTTAGTGCTCGTTCAGGATTCATTGTCTCACGTTTTCATTATATATCCAAGGTTTTACGCACACCTGTGACTTGACTTCTCATTCTCAGCGGAGCGAGTGACAGCCTGTCTTCCAGTAAAACTTTCGTGGCAATGCCCCCACTCAACAGGTTGGCGTTTACACGTATGATTCAAAATTTTCAAAATCGTGAGAGAACTTGCATGGCCTTCACAGAAAATCTGAAATAAGTAAACCTGTGGGGTTTCTATCCCACATCGGTTCGGGGGGGTTTGGGGTTTGGGTTTATTAAGGTCTGCGGGAGCCTTCAAAAGTTGCCGGCTTTTGAAGGTTTCTCGCAGGTCAACTTTAGTAACGAAAAAGTCTGAGTTTCTCAGTCATCGGAAAAAGACAGAAACCTCGGGGAGGTGATCTCTCCATTTCAGTGGGTGTCTGGGGGGTCTTTACTTCTTAGCAGCGGGGCACCCCTGTGGGGTTTCTATCCCACATCGGTTCGGGGGGGTTTGGGGTTTGGGTTTATTAAGGTCTGCGGGAGCCTTCAAAAGTTGCCGGCTTTTGAAGGTTTCTCGCAGGTCAACTTTAGTAACGAAAAAGTCTGAGTTTCTCAGTCATCGGAAAAAGTGAGAGAACTTGCATGCTACCATACTCGTCTGATGATAAAATATCACTCCAAAGAAAGTAAAAAAATTTCATAGCGATCATGTCAGTTTTTTATTTGACACGATAAATTCTATATTATTCGTTCAAGCTGGAAAACAAAGAAAACCTAGTCCGACTGTAACTGCAAGGACATTTTTATTTCCCACGAAAAGAAAAATATAAGAAACCATGAAGCCATTTTTTCATAGCACACTAGAAATGCTTGGATTTAGTACCTTACTTGAATTTCACACTGAGGAATTTCACACTCAATCACAAAAGGGTGACGTAATACATAATTTCTCTTTCGTTTCATGTGACAAGAATTATTGTACTGTCTGTCATGTTGACTGTCTCTATACCATTGTACATTTGAACTTCTGTATCAGTGTATACCAACCAATGGTTGGATTTGGGGCAGGACGGTCATCAGATCGACCGTCCATGAGCAGTCCTCTCACAAAAGAAAATGAAAGAAATGCAACAAGCCACGTATAATGGAGGTAGCAATAAAGAAAACGATGCTGTTGGTTCTATCCAGTCAGAAATGTGTCAGTGAGTGACGTGGGTTGATTTGTTTGGATGGGAGTTTATTCAGATGATTTATTTAAAATAATTATTGTAATATTTTTTGTGATTCGATGTATATGAAATAAAAAAATAATTAAAAACATAAAAAATAATTAAAATTTATAAAACAAATTATTTTTTCTCAAATCATTTCAATCCAAACACACACACACACTGTACTACTGTTTTGCCTTTACCACTTATGCCGCTAATAGCGGACAAAGCGCGAAGATAGTTAAACCACGACAATCATCAAATATTACAGATGTTTGTGTCACCTTCCATTTTGCGTCCGTGCTCCCACAGGAAAACATGTACGCACAACAAGAAAAGAGGTAGAAACTTAATGGTAGCGTAACCCATCAAACGGGTGAGAATTGACATTTTCCCCGCACGAAGCCTCACCAATGAAAATCCATACCCAGTTTGACTGCCTAAAAATTCCATCAGCGGTTGAATACACACCACAAGGGATCCATCTTAATTGGAAAAGCTCTGAAGTAGCACAGAGCCTAACTCGAATTCCACAACTTTGGGATGATATAGACTCCGCCAACCTTTATTATCTTTCTCCATTATAGTCGACTACAATGTTGGCAAAATTGCAATTGGGCGTAATAACCAAAAAAAAAATGAAGAAGAGGAAGCAAAAGACTTTGAAAACTAATCTAGCCTAACAATCAACTCTTATCTAAACTCTCTGGCTGTTGAGATGAGATAGTGCATGCCTTGCAGGCAGGAACAGGCGAAGGTGGAGGTGGTAAGAAATCTGATACGCTAATACGAAATGTTTGCTGCTTCTCATCGTTACCAGGTACATGGAGGAGAGCTTCCATAAGTAGTATCTCCCAGTCACGAGGTCGCAAAAATGAAAACCAGCTGTCATCTGTTCCACGCATTGTTACAGCATGAAAAAACAAGTTAGGTCTGTTGGAACTAATGTTAAGGAGCTACAACAAAATAATGTAAACTTCCTCCCCCATGGCCCCCCCCCCCCCTCCCTTTTGTTCTGTTGCATTCCCCTCCCCCTACATCCTAACTCCCAAATCAGATAGAGAAAGCTGCATTCGGAATGATGTATTATGAATAAATCAGATAAAAATTGACCACGATGGTAACTGACACCAACCTCCATTACGAACAGCCTTCAACTGTAGGATTCCAGTGCCTTGTGGTCCAGAAACAGGAAACGTGCACGAAACAGAATGCCTCTTTTGAGCTACTGCAAGCGAGGCATTATACCAAGGACCTCTTACTATGGGCTCTCCGATGGCATCAATAATTGCTTGGCTCTTACTAGCTTTCTCCATGGCCTTGCTGCTTGGAATCAAGACAATATTCAGAAATGCTACCAGAACAGCTACAGCAAATGCATTACCAGCATATCAGAGAAAATCAAAACACAAAGATGAAAACATTCATTTTCCCCCTCAATAATATTAGAAGCTGGGAAATCAGACATGATTTCCAAGAGCAGCTTCTTTTTGCATTCAGACATACGCGATTGGAGGCATATACCTAAACCAAAAGGCTACATTAATTAAGTATAGACACTCACTAAGGAACCATAATTCTCAGACGCCTAAGCCAGGACTTAAGATTGTCCCTAAGACATAGATTTACAAGCTTTAAGGATGTTACAAAAAGAACTGCAATCCGACTATCAATGTTTTCAGAATGTTGCAATCCGAAGAGGAATATATCTAAATGCTGCCCATAAATCCACATTCAGCTACGTTTTATTCAAAATGGAAAAGAAAGCAATATAAGTACACTAGAGCATTTTACTTGAACAATTTTCCACCTTACTAAAATACATAAACTTTTAATTGAATAACTTTAGACTATTTTAACAATAATAAGTATCGTATGCTGGGCTAGAAGAATTCTTAGAGGTTATTCCCTCTTGCTAATGTAGATTTTGATGGTGTTTCACTGCAATATACTAAACTCCAAATTCTACAGAGCAGGGTAGTTAGTTAATTAGTTTATATTCTTCTTGTTCAGAAAAACATGATACATAGCTGATTATGTTTTCTGCATCATACCAACAAATTGATTGGATTTAAATGATAAAGGAGGGCAGGAAGTCAATTTCTTCACCTGTTACTTAGCTGCTATAAAAGTCTCAACTTTCACGCAAAACTGTAAGAATAAATGGCTGATCTGCTGAAGGAAGCTTTAAAAGAAAAAAGAAGTGAAAAAAAAACCATGTATATTTACTCAAACGTCACCAAATTTGGAGCATCATGAAATTTCCAATTCCATGCGAACCCAGTATCGGACAATCAAGTTATTCAAGCAAGGGAGAAGCTTTTGGCAAAGAAGAGGGATTAGTAAAGTAAAACTCAACATACCTGCTACAACCATGATAAATAGCAAGATCATCAAGAGCGCTCAAAGCAACACCTCCAGTTAAGCATATCAATGCCCCCGACACAGCCCTCCTGCCCCATCTTTTGCCGCTTGATCTTCCACTCTCTTCCTCTACCAAACTGTTCCTTCGGGAATACCCATCCACTGATATTAATTAAAAATACAAACAACATCCCATAGACCAAAAGACAAACAAATATAGAGAATCGGAAGCAATTATCTTGCTTGTAGATAGAAAGCAGAAACAAATTGACAAAAACAATGACTACTAGTAGTATGTGGGCATTTAGGCTTTACGCAGTGGCGGAGGCCTGTGATGAAGATGAGGTTGATGGGGTCCTTGTCTTCAGGAGAGAGAGGAGCCTTCGTCCCAGCATTCCCCTTGTGCGAGTTGTTATGCTGCTGCTTCGGCCGCCGTGGAACATGAATAGAGCCGACAGCTGATCGCCTGCTCAAGACGAAATAGAAGATTGGGCTGCAAAGCAAATGGCATGTCGGTTTCAGTTTTGCATTTTCTGGACCTACTAGGTCCTTCATGGCTAACGAAAGAGCTCCTTAAAAACAGACCAGAGCAGAGAAGCAAATCAGGCCTACATTTGAGAAGCCTGGGCCCGTTTTTTGAAGGATAGGCCCGTTCCTAAACTTTTACTTTTTGATGTAGGAGTAATGTCTAGTTTGTCTCGGTACTCGATCATTATTGAACAAGTTTGGCGAATAGAGGGCTTAGCCTGCCAATTTGAGTTCTTTGTGTTTTATTTGGGATTTTACTTTAATGTATCATCATTTTTACGAAAAAAAATTAATACCTGAAACTCTTCTTACCGACTAGGATTCAGGTATTTTCTCAATTTAATTTAACTTTAAAACAAAAAATCAATACCCAAACCCCCTCTTAATGAATCAAATCCTTTTCTTTTCTGACCCCATTGGGTTGAGTTATCATTGTTTTAAACTTTCCGGACTTGAAGTTGTTGAGGAGCAAAAATTTGGACTCGCATGAGAGACGATTATGATTGCTTGAAAGGTTTCCAGATGGAAATTGTTGAGGAATAAATACTTGTACCAGATCAAGCAACCGGGCTGGACTTCACAGAGACTCGTAAGACTCCATATCGCACAGTTGCAAATGCATTGCATTGCAAAACTTATCGTATACCATCTGGACCAAAGGAGGTTTCTATCAAGTTTACATGTCCGGCGGTTTCTGAACTTTGGCACTTTTCGAGTCTCAAAGGAGGGGACAATTCAAGGAAAGCTAGCCTCCAAATGGCAACCCAGTGCTTAATTCAGCTACTAAAAATTACTTTTTATCAAACTCCTAGAAAATCCCATACAAGTCTTTTGTCTTTTGATCCAAGGAGAAAGGGGAAAAAAACTGTATGATCAACGATAAGATGTAACAAGTTCTTCAACATAGATCTAGTATCCACGAGCAGCTTCCAAATGTTGATTGACAGAAGGTAACACGCTGATGTACAAAATGATGAGGGAAAACATTTCAAATTCTCCTCCTTGTGGCGTTTGTCTTTATCTGCCATGCCTGGGAGAAATATCAGCTGACCTGGATCTGGATCCAGAGGGTGACCTTGATGCCTGACCAGGGGATGGTCTCCAGTGAGCCACTGCTTCCCCAGATTCAAGCTCAGTTTTCCTGCAACACATCACATGAATGCACATGCAACTGTAAATGGAAAAAGCCTTGAGAGGAAAAGGGAAGGAGGTTTTTTGGGGGGAAGGAAGGGGGGGGGGGGGCAAGGGAATAGCCATCCGAATATCACAGCTTGAAAACTGCTGAACATTCGCACGTCTTGAGATACAAAAAAACAACGTTGAGCAAGTCTAAATGACTTCCAAATGATTTAGGCCACAACACTACCAGGCTACCAGGAAGACCCAAAGTTGTTTCAGACGAGGAGGCTGAAAAGCAAACATTTCACTTCTCAGAATACTATCAAAGGCAGAGGTCTTTCAGAATATTGGTGATTAGCTTCATCATAATGCTGGAAATACACAAACCAACACAATAATATATCAGGACCTTCCCCAGCCCCTTGAACCTTCCTCCTGTCCTTTTGATGCAACAAAGAAAATGATGCCCGGCTCCCAAACCCCTCGATGGCACAATTAGAAAAGACTCCAACTTCTTGCTTTTAATCCGACATCAGCAACTATTACTTAGAGCATAACTTCACCACACTAGTATTTAACAGCAAGTGACCTTCGTAATGCGTGTTTCTACTTACTTGGCATAGCTGCTGCCATTTCGGTCAGCCACATCATGGTAACCAGGAGAATATGACCTGTGAATATGAACAAGGTCTCGGTCTTGCAGATGATCTCTTGGAGATCTAGGGCGATCATCATACCTTCTCGGTGGAGAAATAGAATAATCATTACGGCCCCTTGGTGCAGGAGAGTACGACCTGAAAATTATTGCAATGAGACACATTCAATTAAGAGAAGGGAGATGCTGAAACTGTTCAACCTTAACAACTCACCTTGATCTATATCGACCTCTAGAACCTGAAGCATATCGAGGGGAGCGTGAACGAGAGCGAGACCTAGAATGCCCTGTGCATAGAATGCAATAAATTTACAAAGGAAAAGATAATAGAAGATTATCATCAGAAGATAAAGTGATCATGCTTAATCCAAGTTTAGCTCAAGTTTGGTGACTATATACCAAACTTGAGTAAAATTACAAAACAAAAAATTATATATATATATATATATATATATATGCAACCCCTTCAGAGACTAACCAGAAATCTGACTCACTGAACAGTGAGGAAGACAAATACTATCTAGAAACTCCTTTTAAGTCTCCACTCAAACAAAGCAAGCAAGACAAACTTGTATCACTTCAGGATTTGAACTTTTGAGAATTTTTTTATTAATTATAATGCAGCATACTACTTTCATAAGAAATCAAATGCAGATCCAGCAGACATGCAAATAAAGTTACAGAAATCTAGATTTCAACTAAAAATCGAACAAGTACACCTAAAAAACAAAAGCACTATGCATTTCTTAAATTTCTAGCCTTACTCCCGTTACAAGAATCTACAGATATATAATCAAAGGGAGAAAATCTTGTTAGTAGAAGAGAAATACGTCAATGTTGATCCACAACTTACCATAGTAAGATGACCGTCGTACCCCATAGCCTACAGGTCCACTACAAAAAGGCCAACGTGCAAAATATGTCAAAAACTCAGTAACTTGTGGAGTCACCAGGAAAGAAGAAAATGGCATATTTTTTACCCAGTCCTAGCTTTTCTGCGCATCTCTTCAGGCCTTTTTCTAGTCTCAGCAGCAACAACTACAGATATCTCCCTACCAGCAAAAATCTGTCCATTCATTTGATATTGAGCCTCTGCAGCTTCATAGGGATCAACGAACTGCACAAAAGCAAAGCCACGAGGTTCCCTGCCAGAAGAAGCAGAGAGCATCATCAGAAGTTTGAAACTCGCAATGCAAAAATAAGTCACTAAGAAAACAAAACTAATACTTACTAGTCAAAGTTAGCAAACAAATTTAGTGTTATTAATATCTTGCTTAATATACCTATCATTTCACTTAAAAGCAAAAACTTCATTATGTGAAAGAAGAAAGTATCCAAATGGCTCACCTTTTCTTTACATTCAAGTAAGCAAGCAACTTCAAAAGATGCAAATTACTCGAAATTTCTTGACAAGCTCGTAAACATATAACACATTTGAAATCAGCTTTCTTCCAGGATTAAACTCTTCTCATGTTGTCTTCACTTCTCAACTATCATTCTTCTTCGTCATCAAACTTCTATTGATCGGTGTAATTCATAGTTTGTCTTCATGAAGGACCACTCTTTATTTGGAACATTAACAGCCTTGGGAGGAAAATAATTATATGCTATGATAAAGAACAGGGCTTCAACAATTGTGGGGCTTGGGCTTGTTTTTAACTTCAAACAAACAGACCCCCGTACAAACCATTTAAAAGCATAACTCACCATGAAAAGAAAGAATAAGATAATGACAAGCCTTCAAATAGTTTCAAAATGCAGCCCATCACATTCTGCAAATCTATTAGCAAGTTTCGCCCACTAAAAATCTGAAAACCAGCCATTTTTCTGATTTTTGCACCCAGAATGCAGCTAGAAAGAAGCAATTGACACCAGAGAGATTCCTTATTGACATCAAGATTTCAGATACACATGGAAGCAACAGAGACATTCAAAAGAAATCAATAAGAAAAACCTTGCAGGCCATCCACCTCAAATATTTTATTTGTTAACCTCTTCAATACTTATCCGTGTCATCACTCAGAAAGAAAAAGTTGTCTTAACTAGAATTACTGATAGTAATGCTTCGATAAGTAGCATAATCATGACACTAGTGTGACATTTCGTCCATTCTTCTAAATGTTATACCGACCTGTGCAGAATAGGGACACAAGTGCAAGGGAGTATAAGAAATCAAATGTAAAATCACATTGTGTTCAAGTGTATACAAATTTTTATATGCATACTAAGAAGAATCTATTAAATTAGGAATATAGCTTACCCTGTGTAATAGTCCTTTGGAAGGTAGACATCCCTGACTAATCCAAATCTTTCAAAGGGAACTCGAAGTTCTTCTGGCCTGTTTGCAATTATGCAAATTTTGTTAAAAGAACAAAACAGCTTCCAGGTTCCTACAGAATAGAAGACAATGTCATGACTGTAAGGATCACTACTGAGTACCTGCAATCCAAAGGAATGTTTCGAACCAAAAGACTTCCATGATTTTGCTCTTTACGCCTACCACGCTCTCCACCATAGCCCCTTCTTAGAGGGCTTCTAGGTCGACCTCCATATCCTCTCCTTGAAGGACTGTAATATGGTGGACTATACCTCCTCATGATTAGGGCCCTAAAGCAGTTACCAATCCAACATCATCACAGAACCAGTTGAATCACTTTTAACGAAAAATATGAGGCACATATTCGAACAAACAAAGCAGGATGAAAACATAAGAGAATAATCTTTCTTGTATAGGTATACCGCAATGGGTAGGATGCAATTTGCGGAGATATTGCCAACATCCACTTCATGCAATTGCGTGTAATACCATTCATTGCAAAAAGTCTAATTGTGGTATGCAAATACAATGACAAAACCCAGTCAACGTACAAAATGGGTGGAGAACAAGCTTTATTGTCTCAAAATAAATTGAAAAAAAAAAAGCCAAAACATGCCAACTTCTTTCAGAAGTAAAACACTTGTTTGAAATTTCAGTATGACAACAAGGGAAAATGTATAGCATATAAAAAACTTTTCTTTTCAGCGACAAATATTCAGTAAAGTTTTATCATAGCATAACAGACAGTTTAAACAAGCGATGGTAAAGACAAGTTCTAAAATTTCACATCATCCCATAATACACCTATCTGTATAGCGTATACGACTCTGAAACTCATGCTAGAACAGCCAAAACTCGAAAGCTTAGTAAGAGGAACTCTTTTTTTTAAAAAAAAAAATTTATTACTTACACATTACATTATGCACATTTAGCACGTTGCAACACCAAAGGCTGAAAGGCAGTATTAAAGATGAAGAAAATTTTCATCTTTTTTAGGAAAAAAAGTAATTGAGAATCAAAATGCATCAATATCATGAATTTTATGTCATATCACCTATAAAGAAGGGTCCCTTTTTTATGCTTCACAACCCAAAAACGGGAAAAAAGAGAGAGAAAGAGATATATACCGTCAACTAATATTGCTTTTGTTAGAGCTAATGATTTTTTAAAAAATTGTAAACCAGCCAAAAATCAATTTGGGGGGCCAATTTATGACCAAGAAAAAGAAAAAGTAAAAACAGATGAGGAAAATTTATGATATTTATGTTTAGAAAAATTAAATTCAACATCATAAAAGGGCAGGTGGCGCAAAAAAAATTGTGATTAGTAGGAAGATCTGAGCTTTACAAGTCTTGGTCTCAGATAGAAACCCGAAACCTCTCAGTCATTATTCAATCAGGAGTTTTACAAGAGCAAAAAGAATAAGTAAAACAGAAATCCGGAATTTCAGAAACCAATTGAATGAGAATAACAATTAAATTGACCTGTTAAAACGACGATTCTTGAAAGATGATTGAACGAAAACCAGAGCAAGGAATCTGCCTGCTTCTGCTGTGATAAACCAAGCCCTAAACTTTATAGTGTGAGTGCTGACTGCTGATGGAGCATGTTATGACTTATAAGTCAGGCCGCTTCGGTCCAGTGAGCAACACTCGGGTTTAGAAGTCTAATAATGTTTGAACCGGATATTGAAGGCAGCCGTGGTTTTAAGAAACTCTAACTCTCCTCCAAATGTCCCGTCCCGATAAGAAACTCAGATTCCCCTCTAAATTGATCCTTAATTAGACCTCTAAACTTCAATCTCAATTCTGGGGTTTCTCTCGGAGCTCATTACTGCACTGCAGATTGCGGACTAAAACCAAAAAGAAGAGGGAGGTGGGAGCCAGAAGTAGCAACATTTCGCTGCTGCCAATCACTGAGAGGTCGCTTGGTAATGTTTATGTTTCCTTTTTTATGTTTATGTTCATAAAATTCTACAAACAAAAACAGTAAACAGTTTTTGTTAAAAGTGATTGTGTTTTAGTACTAGGTGTGACAAAGGTTTCTCTAATAGAAAATTAGATTGATGTTCACTGTAACAATTGTGAGAAATTTAGCTTTGAAATACTTTAGCTAGTAAATTTGCTGGGCATCAAATTTTTTGGTCTAGTTTTACAATGAACTTGTATTTCAGTTATTTCTCCTGTCAGGTGTTAAACTTTTAAACACTCATTTGCTTCTCATACAAAGCTCCAAGGCTCATCAAATGACTAGTATGTAAATGAATATCTAAGTTTGAAGGTAATCACTTTAAGCATTCCTAAAACCCATGTGGAAGAATGTTCTTGCTGATTAAGTTTTTACAGCAACTTGAGATCCTGAAATTGCACTCTCTTCAACTCCCAGGCAACATCCTTTTTTCACATTTTTTGCCCTCTTTTCTAGCTGTCTTTGTTATCTGACCAGGATAAGATACCAAACCCAAATCCAATGGCCATGTCAACTTTCTTTCTTTTTTGTTAGTAAAGGCCAGTCATCATAGCAAGCAAACAATATACAAGTTCAACGCAGTTGATGAACTCTTCTGTAAATTAAATTATTTCCTCATACAAACATAGAATGGAAAGCAAAAACGAAGTAAACTTATTAGTTAAATATCAAGAAACTGGATGTAATGCTTAATTAACAGCAGTCTGCCAAAATTCAACCGTTCAAAAAAGTTTAACTGCATAAAATGGAAATTAAAGCATAATGATCTTACTCGAAATGAGTAAGTTTTTTATTTATCTGCCTATTGTAAAATCCCTGTCCCCTCCCATCTAGTACCATTACAGTGATAGTGTTGCTGCACTTCTCCTACTTTATTAAATTTACATAAAACAGTCTATAGAAAACTTATTTGATCATTTAAGCATAAAGCCATTAGGACTTAGTAGTGCATTAACTATTACAAAAACATAATCTTCAACTAAGTTGCTTTAACCAACTACCAACAAAGTCAGCTCCATCTTTGTCAGATTATTTTTTAATTGGAAAAAAATGCAAAAGTCTAAGACTTGTAAACATTTTAAGTAATCAATGAGACTTTTCAGGTAGCCACAATGCTATCTAAATTTTCAAAAGAAAGAAAACCTGTAAAGTATTTTATCATCAATGGTCTGAACCACCAATTTTAACATCTATGACAGTTCATCATTAACAATATATTAATAGTTTCAATCTTTCAAATTTCTAACTATTCCATGGGAGAAATGGGAAAACAACTTATTCACAAGTTTCAGGCTAAAAATCTAACACTAATGAAAAGCATACTTGGCAAGATTACTACATGGAAATTTAGCTAGAATTGTAACAATCTCAAAATCTTGAGTATCACCTACCTCAGCTATTGAAAAACTTGTATAGTGGTTTCTTTGCTACACGTGTTGTAACATGGGACAATAATCAAGCACTACCCTTCAGCAAGCCCTACCGCCATTGCTGAAATCTGAGTTACAGCAGGTCCCTGCATGACAAACATACAAAGAGTTTAAAACAAACCTCCTGTGAACAAGATACACAAGATTTCATAGTTCTTAAATAATTTTGAGTAAGTTCTTTGTCTTTCTTTTGTATAGTGGTTTATTTGCTACACGTGTTGTAACATGGCATAACAATCAAGCACTACCCTTCAGCAAGCCCTACCACTGTTGCTAAAATCTGGGTTAAAGTAGGCCCCTGCATGATAAACATACAAAGAGTTCAAAACAAACCTCTTGCGAACAAGATAAACAAGATTTCATAGTTCTTAAATAATTTTGAGTAAGTTCTTTGTCTATCTTTTGTGTTAGGTCCCTGCATGATAAACATACAAAGAGTTCAAAACAAACCTCTTGCAAACAAGATAAACAAGATTTCATAGTTCTTAAATAATTTTGAGTAAGTTCTTTGTCTTTCTTTTGTGTTGAGTCTGTTGACACAGGACCAATTTGTTTCACCTGCAAATCAGACCCAGCCACTTCCTGTGCACCACTTCACATCATACAGGCAGTTTCGTATGTGCTAAACCACATAAGCACGTACAAATAACAACAAACTGTCATGAATTTATGAACCCCGAAGTTTGCCTCCAATCTTTGAAGCATGTCATGAGTTATATCAAGCACACCTTTTGTCTGAACCAACGACTTTCTTAGATAAAAGAACAGCTTAAAGCATTAACCTAAAATCAAATATTAACAACAAATATGTTTAAAAGCTCCTCTCCATGTATTTCTACAGTTTTATTGAGTTGTGAACCTTTCGTCATGTATACGATAAACTAACTTCCAAAGTAACCCCACCTTCAATTTCATTAATTTTTCCTTCTCTCAAAGTGGTTCCCCTGCTCACGAGATCAACTATAGCCTCTGCTACCCCATGCAAGTTGGAAAGAAAAGCAAGCAAAAGCAACATGATGAAACAACAGGAGCTGAAATGTAAAGAGCCGTTATAGTATCATAATCTTCTAATCAAGATACAAAATCACATTGTTTGGAGCTAAAAAATTGCAACCATGAAGCAGAGGAGTAAAGATTTTATCAGGCATAACAAATAAAAATTTCTTCAAATCGTGAAAACTAGAAGAATAGATTGGATAAGAATCCAAAGTAGAGCACATATCCTAACTAAATCTACCAAGAATTAGAATAACTTTGGAAAAGTGAAAATTTACGACACAAAGAACCGAACTTTACCTGGCAACAACTTCTTTGACGATATAAGGACTTCAAATGCTCCCTACAATAGATTGCAAAAACAACTTTGATCAAAGAAAATATAAGCAATGACAATTAATCATTTACAAGAAAGTGAAAATAGAAACAAGTAAAAGAAAAGCACCAAAAGAAAGAACACATGTCTACAATAAGTAACGGGAAAAAAACTCTCCAGAGCACAATAATAAGTGTTGATACTAACAAAATTAAATATTCGGCTATTCATGTTGACAACACAAATACAAAGATTAAAAAAAAAAAGGGAAAAAGAAGCCTTACCTGAAGAAATTACAGAGAACCAAAGTGGAAGAAAAAATCTGGAGAGAATCAGCGGCAAACACATAGTAAGAAAATCAGATAAGTTAACTAAAAGCATACTAAAAGCATCAGAGTTAATGATCAAAACTTTTACACATTAAAGATGAACAAAAAAAAAAAGGAAAAAAATGAGAAGAAGAGAGGTTAAGGAAGATGTTTTGGTTTGAGAGGATTTCAATGAGAGAGAAAGTACCAAGAATAATTGCAATGACTTTGATATTTTCGATTCTTTGAAGCGACGATGAACGGAAAGTGAAATTCGACAAGAGCGCCGGAAACCTGTGGAGTGTGGACTCTACTACTAGTACTGAGGGGGGCGCTCGGAGACGTCAAGGAAGTGGAAAGAGGCGCGTGAAAACTGAACAGTCACTAGTGCTGAAAACCTAATCCCATAATGCAAGGATTTGAAGGGCAGTGTTGTAAAAACGTCAAAGAAGTGGAAAGATGCGCGTGAACATTGAGTTAAATGAGGTTCGCACTTGGATTCTTCCAGACGGCTCTGGCTTTCTTTATCTATCCTTCCTTCTCTCTTCATTTCCTATGTAACCACTCACCATCTCTGGCCTCACCCTTGAATGATTTGTTCTTGTGTACGATACTATTCTCTTCCTTTTTTGGCCTCACCCCTGAACGTTGCTTTATCAACTCAGCATTTGTTTATCAATTCAAGTAGTAGTAGTGAGCTGAAGAATCATATTGTTGACTGATGTACTCTCAATTTATTATCAGTTGCCTATATTTTGCACAGAATAACATCGAAATTGTTGACGAAGTAGTGCCAAACGGAATCAGTTCAACAGGATTGAGGAATCAGTACAGCTTATTATGATATCAAAGAAAAGAGATAACTTGTTGACTCTCTTTCAGGGATTGCATTTCGAGGGGCTTGTCTGTGAAATATTTAACTGCTGATGACCTGTATGTACATCATGCAGAATGCAGAAGTCTGATGATTGATGCCTCTACTCTTCAAGTACTCTCCTATTTGAAGGCCCGCTGTACAGTACGAATGGAAGTTTATTTGCTAGAAAAGGCATATGGCTGATGTTCCATGGCAATTAGTTTGACTCGGGGGAATTTTCTTAGGCGACTAGCCTTTGGCGGACTGCGGAAGTTACCTTCTGCCTTTAAGCAGGGTGGAGAGACTGTCTCGTGTAATTCAATTTTTGCCACAGAAGGTTGGTATATATAATAGTCTCCATAGGGTGTCAAATGTCTCTTCATTTTTCCTTTTACATATGGCTGAGAATTTTAGAAAGAGCTCAAAAGTGATCTCTCTCTTATTAGCAATATCGAAACTGTAGTCGTAGCTTAAATGAACTTCAGCAAGTTCACAAAATCGTTCGTAGACTGCCATTTCCTGAAGAAAAAATATACACCATGTTGTACTTTAAGACCTCCATCCCCATTTGCAATTCCTCTCAGCTCTCGAGTATTGTCGCCTGCATTTGATAAAATCTGCAGTTTTTCATAATTTTCTTCAATTTCACTGAATAATCCTCTTGTTAAGATGAAAATCTTTTCTGCTCCTGTGGGATGTTATCCATTGATTGCCACGAGAGCTGAGTGTGATGCTAACCTAGTAGGACTTTACCCCCATGAAGCAGCTGTTCCACCTAACTTGCAGAAGGTAGCAACAGGTGAATCCTGGATCAACAACTAACTGCAATCTCTGAGTTTGATTGCTGGTCCTCGGCACCAGTAAGCAGAGGGCTCTTTTGGAACTGATTTCTCAGCTGTCCACATGCAGCACTAGCATCAAGACCTCGAGTCTGCCGGACACTGACGGTTATTTTACGGGACTCCAGAGCGGCTGCAAATGCAAGAGTCTGCATAACCAAATTTATTATACCTATCAGTTGACCCCGCTCTTGCTAGAAAAAAATAGTTTAGAACTAAATTGGGAAAGCTAAAGGGTCCAAAATGAACATCCAAAGAAGAAGGGAGATAAAACGCGTACTGATTTTTTATATGGACGCTGGTAATCAGATCCTTCAACTGGATTAAACGGTATCAGGTTGACATGGTAACTACGACCCCATTCATGAAGCAGTTCTGCTAACTCTAACGCATGCTCAATGGTGTCATTGACTCCAGCTTCACAAGAACAAATAAAAGCCAAAACTATTGTTACTTCCTCTCTGCATGCCTATCAAACAATTGAAGTCATGAAAACCTTTTACTCGCAGAAGTCTGGAATACCTAAAAGTGTGTATTCGAAAGACACCCGTCGACTGGTTTCAAGGAAATAGTCCCTGCAATCCTTCATGATTGCTTCCAAAGGATAGGACTTTGCACTTGGTACTATACTTTCGCGGAGTTTCTGGTTTGGAGCATGTAAGCTGGACAAAATGTGAAGGAAATGACACATCACGAATCAGAGTTGAAGTAAGCTTAGCTAAGGAAAAGATGTTCTAGGCTTTCACAGCTTAACAACTAGTTTTTAAGGATGGTCAGCAATGATATCTGGAAAAATCATCGGCAAATTATGATATTAACTGAGTTTTATGGTAACTACGAGAACCTCCACTAAGTTCTTAAATCACACTAACCACCCTGATAATTCCCGACATTCATCAGACAAAGATTGAAGAGGAAGTTAGTGAAATATTAGACCCGTGCCCGCGATAATGATGGAAACCAGGGGAGATTAAGGTAAATTAGCAAAAGTTCAGACCATTTGAGTTCGTGCCTAAGCTTGGCAATCACCAGAATTATTAACTCCACCAGGAATAATGCCCATAATTCCTGTACCTATGAATTCAAACAAACTGGTGCAATCTGATGTTGTCAGGTTTCTACTGTAGCTCAAGGAAGCAAAATATACTTCCTTATACCTAAGCATGATGACCAGTGAATTGAACAGCATAAAGAGCAACATCTTCTAACTTCGTTGGACTTATCTAGAAGTTATGTCAAACTGCTTTTAAGAGAAGCAGAAAGAAAGGGCTTCCACCCTTTTTTTTCCCCTTTCCTTGTAACAGAATAGAACAGCCATCAGGGACGTGTTGAACAGTGATATAACAGTTCAATGCCTGAAGGTCTATTGTGCAAACACACAAGGAAACATTTCTATCCCTTTTCAGTCCAGAAAGCAGAATATGCAATGACATTACCTAATAGCCAACGTCGATTGAAGCTTGTGAGAAGCCAGCTTTTTTATTGTATTTGGAACTCCAACAGTTGATATTGTGATCATCCTCTGCCCAATTTGGATATCCTGAACAAAGGATGGCATGTGAACAATCTTTACATCCACATAAAAAAAAACTAGCTACACAGTTTAATACACCACCTATGTTAGATTTTGGAGCAATTTGAATTTTCAGAGTGGAGAGGCATAGAGGACCTTATTCAGGCAACGGTGTGCTTCAAGAACTTCTTTAAGGTTCAACATCGGCTCACCCATTCCCATAAACACGACATTTGTAACCCTGTGCTTGAAAACATCTTCTATTGCCAACACCTGCACATTTATGATCATGGGACTACTTAAATGCAGCACGTACAGAGTGCTTCCAGAGACCATAACAGGATCCACAACTAAATAAAATGACAAAAGTTTAGCATCAGTAGTTCAGAAGTGTATAAACTTATGTTCACAAACAAACAGCAGGCATGTAAACAAAGGAAACTCACTGGACTTTTTGGGGAAAGAAGGGTACAACGAGAATCCTAAGGACGATTAACTAAGGGAATAAGGGACGCAGCAGTGGATAAATAGCCTAGGTTGATTTAATAAGAAAAAGATGCCATGAGTCCTGAGGATGGAGGTAACGAGGCAGGGAAATTTTTCTCACAGCACCTCCAAGTGAAAGAGAGCCCATCTGTCACCTGATGTAAATTTCAAAAATAGCATCAAACAGATGTAAGACATACCTGCTCTACAATTTCATGCCTCTTAAGGTTTCTTGCAAATCCCCCCTTGCCAGTGGCACAAAAGGAACAGCGCAATGGACAGCCTACCTAATTGACACAGGGAGAAGATTAACAATGGAATCAACAGGGACTATGTACTCAATGTTAAAATAGATATCCCAAAAATGGATATATAAACCACCACATTTAAACGTTTTTGCAGTAGAAAATAACCTGGGATGAGACACATGCAGTCAACCTGACTGAACCTTTATCATCTTCCACTGGTATCCCAACAGTTTCAACCAATCGGTTGTCCTCCAATTTTATCAGTAACTGGGAAGATGAAATAATAAAAAGTCACAAGATATAATGAGACAGTAGACATATAAAGTCACAAGATATCACAAGACATAATCAAAAAGTAGGCATATAAAGACAGCCAAATCTATCACTTTGGAAAGAATTGAGATGGACTAAATCTGGATATGCGCATGTTCTTGCTTCATGTTTATACATATAATGAGCAACAGAGAGTCATGGCGAAGGCAACTTATGCATGACATTATTATGCACTCCTGTAGTCTTAGGACATGACATTTTTATGCATGAGACAACCATGATGTTTATCACCAAACTTAGCACTATGAATACTGGAAACCCAAGTTCTATGCAAAGCAAGTTCCTGAATCATGTAATCTTAGTGCCAATTCTAGCGAGTCTAAAAACAATTAAAAATATTCCTTGATTGCTTCTTTTGCCAACGGGATTCACAAATGCCGAGAGCCTGAGACCCAGAGATCTCTAGGTCATCTGAGAGAAGGCACAAGCTCTGAGACATAATTAAACTTTTGATGGCAATTTCAGTGAACCTTACTCGTTTTCTCCATATTGATACTACCCTACAGCGATCCCAATTACAAACTGTGATTCAAATTTCACCCGACGCAAACTTACAAACCAAAATAGAATCTAGACAATAAGTGCTCCCACATCCCAAAAAAGCTTCCTGCCAAATTTCCTTGAGAAAAGAAATAACTTGCCTCACTTTACGGCTCCAGACTTTCTATTGTAAAAGGAAATCATTCAAATCATTCTTCAATTTTAATTCGCCAACTCTCCAAAGCTTCAGGTTTCAGGTGAATTAACTAGTTCTTGTAGAAGTCTAGTGTCCTCAATGAATACATGTTTGTTACCAAATAAGAAATAATCTTCTCTTTGGTTTCCTCCTCTTTATCTAACACAATCCTCCATGGATGCTCAATGCTGACATACATATACATATATACATATATCTATATATATACGTATATGTATATGTATATGTCCATTCAAACTAGAATCTTGTTTAGATATATATTATTAGCTCAACCACCACCAAGAGCCGAGCCAGTTTTGTCAAGAAACTACCTTAATGGTGCCATCAGATGCCGTAACATTCTTATATACTGGTGACCTCCCAACTCTCCATCCTGCTTCCTGCAACTCATTCCTGAATGCCAATGGCACTTTTCATCCAAAAAATTACCCCAAAAAAATTACCAATTAAAGTTGAATAAAATTAGGCAAGATTTGGAAAAAAAAATTACTCACCTTGACTAAAGTCTTGAATTTCTTTAACTTTTCTTTTATACAGTAAATGGTGCAATTGTTTACCTCTGTAGCGTTCCTAAAATGACAAGTACTTGCTAGTTACAACAAGAATTTCATATTTCCAGAAAAGCAACTGAAGATGGAAAATTGATTGGTCCATTTATGCTTTTAGGCTAAACCCACTAAAACTATACCTGACCGAAATCGACGGCAAGTTGTTGAAGCTCTTGCTCAGACATGCCGAGGAGAACCTGCGACTGCAAGTCCACTTTTGATGATGCCTCGGCCTTCTTCTTGAGAGAAGGTAAAGTTACGGTGCTACAGGCGACAGTCAGGGTACGGAACCTTACGGCGCGTGCAAAGGGTGCTGTGACCACGTGCTGAAATATCGCCATTGACATGCTTCGAGAGACTGGATGAATGGATCGAGAGACTCTGCGAGGGAGGAACACCAGGGCCGAGATGACACTATAAACCCAGGCTATGCCTTAAGCCTCACATTCTGGATTTATCAACCTAAGGTAGACTAAGTGCTTAGGAACTTGCCCGAAGGTGTGTGTTTTTGCTGACATGTCAATTGGTGATTTGCTGAAAAGTTGTCGTCCGCCATGCGCCGTTCACGTGACCTGCTGCTTGCAATTGGGCTGTGAATTGCGTTTGTGAGCCACCGACTGTTTGTCCGTTTCCTTCAACCCACTTTCGCACCTTTAAAGAGAGTAATGATAATAGTAATTGTCCTTTTCCTTCAACCCACTTTCGCACCTTTATTTTCGATTTCCTTTCTTTGCTTCCTAAAGAAACCCATGTGGGTTTGGTAAGAATTGACTACTCCATGCTTCAGAATTCTGAACAGTCCTTTCCTCTCCTCTCAGTCCATGGTCCCTCACTCTTCAGCATCACCGAGACGCCCCTGATCTTTTCCTTCTTCATGATCATCATCTCACTCTTCATTCTTCCATCTTTTTTTTTTCAACATCATCTTCATCTTCTTATCTTCTATCTGTCTTGGTGAGAAGAAAAAAAATAATTTGCTCCGAGCTTCTTTCTTCCTCTGCCAAAAATAATCTAGCCATTTAATTTTTTCCCTTTTTTGAGCGAGATGAGGAGTTTAGTTGCAGCTTTTGGAGCAAACTAATGTTGTTTATTTTTTTTTACATTGCAAGATAAAAGGCCTTCAGATGTTTCTGCATCTGCTTGATCGTCTTCCTCTCCTCTTCTTCTCTCTTATTATTTTTTTTTTGGTCAAAAACCTCTTCTTCCTTTCACCATTTTTCTATCTATGCATGTGATAAGCAAGTGATAGAGACAAATCTGAAATCCTTTTACCTATTGAATCTGAACATTTTGAGATTTTTCTTTCATTAAATTTTCTGTTCATGTTGTTTTCTCCTTTTACTTATCTGATCTGAACTTGACCTTTTTTTTTTTTGTGATTGCAGGTGGGAAAAGTTTGTAGATTTCATGTTTTTATTTTGGTAAATTAAGTTTTGGTTGTAATTTTCCAGGTTTTCGGTATTTGAATCCTTAACAAGAAAATATTTGGTTTTTTTTTTCAGGTTTTCGGTATTTGAATCCTTAACAAGAAAATATTTGGTGCCTTCTTAGTTTTTGGGGTTTCTTTGACAAACAGCCAATAGCACTGTAAGTGATGATAGAGCCCTACTAATTTAGATACTTGTTTTCAATACCTCTTCAGATCTTGCCTTTCCCTTTTCTTTTACGAGAACATCATTTATTTATTTTAGTTTACAAAAATTCCAATTTTTTAAAATAAAATTCCTGTTGATTTGGTTCTGAGAAGCTAAGATTGGCTTCTAATCGTCTAATGGGGATAACATTTTGCGAATAGTCTAAATTATAGTAGATTTACTGGTCCCTAAAATGGTTTCTATCTTTGTAGCAATAAAAAATTTGATATGATCTGTTGGTCTTTCTAGTTTCTTCATTTGTTGAAAAGGTATACTTAATTTTTTGCAGCTGAAATAACAGGAAGATGTTAGGATTCGTTTGCATTCAGATCCCATTTTCTTAAATTATCTTTTTTTCCGTACTTTTTGTTATGTTATTAACATACATCACTACATTAAAGGCGTGAACAAATCAAGATTCAATCATTCTATAACCAGTTCATGGAATAGTAAGATTTTCAAGTTAACAATGCTATATTTTTCCTTTTTTTCGGCTTTTGGATTGAAGGGTGGTCACTATTGGATAGGGTTGTTCTTTAATTTTAGCCTTAGGTCCTTCATTATTTGCATGCTGCTAATACATTATTTTTGAATGGTGGATACCTTTTGAATTGTCTCATATATGTACGGTATTTATTTTTGAAACAGCTTTGAGATTTTTTTCCCTTTTTTCTTTGTACAGACTATGATCATGTTGCGAAAAACACTTCAAATTTTTGGTGCTATTGTATTACAGGGGCGGAGCCAGAAAAAAATCTTAGTGGGGGCACAAATAATACTAAAATTTTTTTATCTACTCTTTTTTTTTTATTTTTTGGGCAAAAAATAAATAAATTCACTAACAAGTACAATTGATATGTATATTCCATGAAAAACATAAAAAGACAAACTCAAAATTATTAATGTAATAATAATTTTATTTAAAAACTTCTTTTATTGTCATTTTTTGCACCTTCATTATCCTTGGCTTCTTCTTTATTAGACGGCTCTTTTTCCATTGATTTCCTCTTGAAATATCTCTCCATAGTTTAAGAAATTAAAATCAATATATAAGATACTAATCCAATTAAAATATTAAATGTCCAATAAAATCTAATAATCTATCCAAGAACTATTTTACAAGTTAAAGTTATTTATTAAATCATTAATCACAACATATCATTACTATATCAAATCACAACTTATTCATTCATTACTATATCAAATCATTAATCAGAATATATGAACCTAATCAAGTTAATTAGACAAAAGGATCCATATAAGAATAATTTAAAAGTTAAAATATATGTCAAATGGCCTTCTATTCATCATTACATTAACTCCAAATAAGAAACTAATCAAGAAAAATAAAAAATAAATTATAAATCTATAAAATCACCATTTCACAAGTTAAAATATTTATCAAATATCAAATAACCCATTTATTAGTTATTACATTAACTAATCAATTTTCAAATTTCTCTAAAACAGTAATAATCTCATGCTCTAGAAATATATTTGCAAACAAATTTAAAATAATAATAATAATAAGTAATTGTTTAGAACCTGATTTTAATGGTCTCCCAAAATTGGTGAAAAGAGTTGCAAATCAGTGGCACTGTAGCAGACTCAGGTCCCTTTACTTCCTTTGTGCCCCGTATCACGTTATTTAATTGGAAAGAAGTCAGCTTCAATGACTGGTTTCTTGCGGTTGAACTGAAGAAAGCAGGTCTTGGCTTTCAAAAAGCCTACTCCTTTAATGGAACACTGTTTGAAGTAGTCAACAACACCATTTTCATGACAGGAAAACCAGGATAGGATCGGACTATTTGATGGGAGAGACCATTTTCAGTGGGGACAACCAAGAGGCAAAAGAGGAAAAGAAAATTGGGGAATGGGGACAAAGGAAGTAAATGATTAATGATGATTGGATGAAGTAATAAAAAGAAAGAGTAGTTAGTTGGGTGTGGAAGAAGAGGAGTCGTGGGTTGTGAAGTGAAATGGGGGACCACAGAGTAAAGGGAATTTGGAGAGTGGGGACCAAAAGTAATGACTGATATAATTGATATTTGGTCCTTAGAGGAGGAAAGTGAATGATATAAATTTTGTGATCCATTCTTTCATATTTTTTTAAAAAAATTCTGGGGGCACCATTAAAATTGTATCAAAATTATAGGAGTATAATAGGAATTTAAGGAGGGCAGTGGGGGCCCGTGCCCCCAGTGCCCCCACTGTAAATCCGCCTCTGTTGTATTATACAAAGAACTGAATGAGTTTTACCAAATCATAGACTTATTGGGTTGTGAAAGACATTACCACTAGAGGTCATGGCTTTCTTTTTTCTTTTCATTTTACAGAATATCATTTTTTCCATAACTTTTTTAAAGCTTGTTGCTCTGTGAATGTTTTCCTTATGAATGGAAAGTACCAATTTGAGACATTCTTCTCAGAATTTTTTGGAAGATCTTGAACCTCTGAACTCTAGGCAACCAAAATAAGATAGGTAAAGCATAGCTCTTCATCAGTGAAATTTCCCATCATTTTATGTCTATGCTACCATTTTCTCTTACACTTTTCATGATTAATTTTCATATAAGTACGGATGTATAGCAGTTAATACTAATATTTTTATGGCCAGTAATAATTCTCTGATGCATTTCTTTAACCTAGAATTCCAAAGTTTAGATGGGTTCTATAGGACAAACATAACTAAGATTTGAGAAAGTCAATTTCATGTCAGTAATTCTAAAGACTTATTTAGAGGTGCAAAGGGAGTTCAATAGTCACTTTTTTGTTTTAAGATTTTGACAATTTGCAGGGCCATTCAAATTTTAAGTTTTTTTGTAATCTGAACTAATGTTGTCAAGAATTTCTCAGTTTGACATTTCTTAAATGGTGTATATTGGTTTATCCTTCCATTTTTTTTTTTTGCATAAATGTGTCTATTCATGAGCAAAAGAGGCCATCTGCCCTCGATCTTTACAAAAGAGGCAAGAGAAAGTGTAAGAAATCTCAGAACTTTCGCTCCTTTCCACAGTCAATTTTAAGAAAGGTTCAAACTGGATATTTCTATCCATTCAATTGAAAAAAAATAAAATCGAACGAAAACACGGCTAATTAACCCAGAAGAACCTGGTAGGATTGAACAATAATAACATACTGCTTGTAATAGTAAAAATAAACCGTGCCAATGTCGAGAAATGGGTATGTTTGGATTGTGGACTATTTTCAAAAATTTATTTGCTTGCATGATCAACCTATTTTACAAACATTTTTTTTTTATCTCACGGGCATCACATAAAAAAAAACTATAATATCTACTATCCAGGCATAAAAAAGAGGGAAACTTGCAAGAACAAGCAGACTTGCACAGGCACTCGTAATAACAAACACGAATTCAGCTCAGATTATAAACCTCGAAAATAACGAAACCCAAGAAAGCAAAGCAATGTGAGAAGCATTTTCTACAGACTTACTTCGCTTATGGATTGCCTCCTGAAGATCAGCAACAGTAGCCTACAAGGACAGAGCCCAAAACCCATCATATTTTCTCTCAATTCTAGTGTTGCAAATAACTTTTAGCTAAATTGAGAAAATAACAAGAGAAGAAGAGGACGAATAGAATAGCATACGGAATCATCGAGGTCAAGGCCACCCTTTACTAGTTCTCTGCCGCTACGTGTAACGACCGTCACCTTCATCCTTCAAAGAGTAAGCCTCCGAAAGACACAGCGAGAGAGGGTACAAAAGTTCTGAGAGGTGGAACGAAGATCTGAGGATCGCTGGTGTTTCGGGACTGGGGGGGGGGGGTTATAAATATAATAATTAATTATAAGAGTACTGAAATGTTTATGACGATGAAAAATGCTGATGGGGGTGGGGGCGGAGCACGTGAGTTGGCAAATGAGTGGGCGTCGCCTTGAGTCTAATTTCGATCCAATGGCAGTAATTAATGGCGTGTCGTTGGGAAGTAGATAAACAGCCCATTCGCACCGATGAACCACCCTCCCGCTACTGGTCCTATTCTGGTGGTACTACGCCACTACACTTCACGAATATCCTTTATATATATATAAGAAGCACTTGGCTTCTACTGTTGGTGGGATTTCGAGTGCATCTCCGTGCTTGAGGATGTTGTACATTCGAGTGGAGTGCACTTTTTGATGGTTGTACGTTACTTTTGTCCTTCACCTTGTGATTTCTCCTGGACCCCACATTCATTGCATGTATAGTTCAGGCTGATGATGGATGTTCCTAAATTATTCGATTAAAAAATATTTATTCCACTCTTGAATGAAAAGATTAGAAATAAACTTCAACTGAAAAAAAATTTAAGAGTTATGATAGGCATAATAAAAGATGGATTTAGAAATTTTATTTTTCAATTAAAATTAAATTTAAACTTTTGGAAAAAAAAATTAAACTGATAGATTTTACTCTTAAATATGATAGACGTGGTTATTATGGAGAAAACTGATAGATTTCACTCTTAAATATGATAGACCTGGTTATTATGGAGAAAATTCAAGAGTTATGGTTCTTTTATAAATTACAAATAAGCTTGAACTAAATTATTGGAGTCTATATCTTTTATATATAAAGGATACCTAAAATAACAATCATGGGAAAAAAATGATTTGGAAATATTAAATGCACGGTTGATTTATTGCTTTTGGAATGTGGACCTCACTTTATGCATTGGAAGCTTGTGCTTCTCACTTCTCGCATTGTCCTTCAGCCTAAGATTTTTGCTTCTTTCCTTGTGGATCCTGGACCCCAAATTGATTGTATGTATAGTTCAGGCTGGTAATCCATATTCCTATAGTATTCAATTAAAAAATTAAAATTAAAATAAACCTCAACTAAATTAAACCTTCGGCAAAAATTAAAAATAAACCTGAATTGAATTATGATAGACATAATAATCGCAAATCACACATTTAGAAATATTAGATTTCTAAATTAAAATTAAAATCTTAATCGAAAGACTTTGATAATTATGGAATATAAGTTAGTGATTAAAATTCTAATTCAACTCCAATTTTAAATTAAAAGATGGATAATTAATGCATATATATATAAAGGATATATGGAATAAGTGATGGTATTTTTAGACAAATATAATATAGGTTTTAATTTTTAGACAAATATAATATAATATACATAAAGATGTATACAGCCTAAGATTTTTGGTTCTTTCCTTCTGGATCCTTGACCCCAAGTTGATTGTATGTATACTTCAGGCTGCTAATCCATGTTCCAATAGTATTCGATTAAAAAATTAAAATTAAAATTAACCTGAACTAAATTAAACCTTCGGCAAAAATTAAAAGTAAACCTGAACTGAATTATGATAGACATAATAATCGCAAATCATAGATTTAGAAATATTAGATTTCTAAATTAAAATTAAAATCTTAATCGAAAGACTTTGATAACTATGGAATATAAGTTAGTGATTAAAATTCTAATTGAACTCAATTAAAAAATTAAAATTAAAATAAACCTGAACTAAATTAAACCTTCGGCAAAAATTAAAAATATACCTGAACTGAATTATGATAGACATAATAATCGCAAATCATAGATTTAAGTTAGTGATTAAAATATAAGTTAGTGATTAAAATTTTAATTCAACTCCAATTCTAAATTAAAAGATGGATAATTAATGGATATATATATAAAGGATATATGCAATAAGTAATGGTATTTTTAGACAAATATAATATAGGTTTTTATTTTTAGACAAATATAATATATACATAAAGATGTATATATATATATATACAATAAAATATAATATATATATATATATACACAATAAGTAAAGATATTTTTAGATAAATCTTAAACATCTTTTTAGACATAAATCTTGGCATGAAGATAAAGATCACATAGATTTTACTTTTCAATTTTGACGAAGGAGTTAAATTATCTATCTGGAATGTTAAATCAATTGTCTGCCACTACCTTTTGTTTTTTACTCTTTTGGTCATTTATATGCTTATTTTCTGGCCTTCTGTGGTTCCAACCGTCCCTATTTTTGTCATTTGCACTTGTTTTGTCTCGGTTTTCCACATTTCTTGTTTTTTAACTCATACAGTTACAATACAGAAGTACCACAGATTTATGCAAATAGTTTGCTACATGCACAGAACCACTTCACATGCAAATTGGCTTGCATTTTATTACTACTATATATTTCTTTGATACTACTATATACTTCTTTGATATGAATCTTTGCTCAGCTGTTGGAGGTAAATTTTGCATCAAGTGTTTCATATCAGCAACGATTTGCTATCTTTATGGAGGTCTTCTTCTGTTTATATATATATATATATATATATATAAGAGAACCACTTGGCCCTTCTACTGTTGCTGGTATTTCGACTGCATCTCCGTGCTTGAGCATGCTGTACATTCGAGTGGAGTGCACTTTTTGATCGTTATACCTTGCTTTTGTGCTTCTCATTGTGTTTCAGCTTGTGAAATAACAATCACGCGAAAAAAATGATTTGGAAATATTAAATGCACGGTTGATTTATTGCTTTTGGAATGTGCTTCTCACTTCTGGCATCGTGTTTCAGGCCAAGATTTTTCCTTCTTTCCTTCTGGCCCCTGGACCCCAAATTGATTGTGTGTATAGTTCAGGTTGCTAATGATATTTTTACACAAATATAATATAGGTCATAAAGATGTATATATATATATTAATATATAGGGTAAAATACACGGAACCCCCCTATGGTTTCGCGAAAAGACACGAAACCCCCCTATCGTTTAGAAACATACACATAAACGCCCTAAACTCTATAACTAAAGTGAAAATAGACCTATAACCGGCTAAGTTACCGGCTGGAGGTCGAATACCCAAAATACCCCATTTCTCTCCTGCTGCCCCGCTCTCCCCTATGCGGGCCGCTCGCGACTCTATCCCCGTCGGCAGCTACAATCCCTCCGAGTTTGTCGCTCCCACGGTCTCAGAGTTCACTGACGATGCTCTCTCCCCTAATTGGACTGCTCGCCGGAGCAATTCTGGTAAATTTGCTTCCTCCCTGCCAGCTGGTGGATTTGATATGTCATCCCTTAAACAGAATAATTTCCCGGCTAGTAGTTTAACCACCGTCTCCATTGTCAACATGCCCCCTGGCGGTGAACAGGGTCCTTCCATCCTTCCCCCGGGTAAAGAGCAGAGCGGCGAGGATGCCTCCTGCGCCGGCGCCGGCGGCGACGTCGAAGAAGTCAGCAATGCGGGCATTTGGGTTTCCGGATTTGCGGCGGAGGGTGGCCTCCAGGTGTGCCAGAGACTTGGCAGCAAGAACGCCGTCGGTGGAGCCACCAGCATCAATGGAGAGGATTCGGACTTTGCCGCGGCCGCCTGGGAAGTGCTTGGTGCTGAGGGGAGAAGCAGCAGCAGCAGCGGCAGCAGTAGCAGGAGGAGTAGTATTAATTTTGGGGAGGTGGGAAACGAACTTGGGATCGTCATACCCAAAAAGGAACTTGTTTTCGAGGATGGAGAAGAATTCACAAGTGAGTTTGTCCACGTCCATGTTGCACTCCAACTGATGAAGCATTGATGAAGCTGTGGTGGTGGTGGATACTGCAGCTGCCGCCATTATCTCCTTCTTCTTGTTTGTGGATATTCTTGTATTGGAGGGGAGGGGACTGACTTAGGAGTGATTAATGTAGTACTTGGTTCTACGTTTAAGGTAAGACTGAAATCGCCTCAACAAAGATTAATGGTTCAACTGGTTTAGCTAGCTCCTAGCTATATCAATGGGGAAGGTCTGCATTTGGTATATCAAGTTCCAGTTTGATTTTTTTCTTCCGAGTCCTGTCAAAGGTTTCCGTGTACACTTAGAGTGATTTTGATTCAAAGTTCAAGGCAAAGCTTTCAAGCTTACGTTTCGTTTCTGGATATACATTGGATTGTCAATTCCTACTAATTTAGCAGGCCACGGGTTAGACGAGAGTATTTGACCTGCTGCCGGTAACTCAGCCGGTTCAAAAGGTAATTTCCACTTTAGTTATGAAAGTTAGGGTATTTATGTGGAGGTTTTTAAACGATAGGGGGTTTCCTGTCTTTTCGCGAAACCATAGGGGGGTTCCGTGTATTTTACCCTAATATATACAATAAGTAAAGATATTTTTAGATAAATCCTAAACATATTTTTAGAGATAAATCTTGGCATCAAGATAAAGATCACACAGATTTTACTTTTGAATTTTGACCAAGGAGTTAAATCATCTAGCTGGAATGTTAAATCAATTGTCTGCCACTACCTTTTGTTTTTTACTCTTTTGGTCATTTATATGCTTATTTTCTGGCCTTCTGTGGTTCCAACCATGCCTATTTTTGTCATTTGCACTTGTTTTGTCTCGGTTTTCCACATTTCTTGTTTTTTACTGATAGACCTGCAATACACAAGTAGCACAGGTTCATGCAAATACTTTACTACATCCACAGAACCAGTTTGCATGCAAGTTCCCCTGCATTTTACTACTTCCTTGACATCAGGTATTCTTTCATCTTCAACCCAATTTATTTGGATTAGGTTTCCATTTCTTTGATACTACTATATATTTCTTTGATATGAATCTTTGCTCAGGTGTTCCAGCTAAATTTCCCATCAAGTGTCTCATATCAGCAGCGATTTGCTATCTTTATGGAGGTCTTGTTGTCTTTTTCCTTACTTTAGTTGCTTTCTACTTATGTATTCCTTAGCTTCCTGTTGTTTACGTTGGTAGTTTCTTCCTTACACATCAATATATATGTGTTTTTGACGTAGATAGTTGTTTACATCCAAATATACAAAAAATACCTATCTGTGCATACGTCTGCATTTTTTTTTTCTCTGCCTTTGTTTCCTGCTTGGTTTCTGTGTATAAGAAACATGAGCTGCTCTAAGCTCTTCGTAAGGGATGATCCTCATAAACTTCGTGACAAAAAGGAAAATCGAAATCGTAAAAAGAGGGAAAAATTTGCTGCTCTTTCGCCTGAAGAAAAAGAAGCCTGTCGCAGAAAGAATAGAGAGGCTTATCAAAGAAAAAAATTGGAAAAAATGCTTTCCAAGTCCTTGCCAGAGCAATTTGAACAGGCTTGCAAATCACCAGCTTCTACGTCTGTCATGCGTCCCTTTGCTGCTCAACAATGTTCTCATGGTACATCCTAATTCGAATACTCTCATTATATTTCCATTATCTGTTTATTCACCATTCACTATTCCCGTTACGTTCTTCATGTTCATCTTTGAATGATAAAGTTAGCAGAGTAACTGATTCTCAGAATTTCAAACACCAAGAGAAGGTTGATCGAATTCTTGATTGTAATGAAGATTAGCCATACTATTTACTGTTCTGTAAGGAACATATTTAGCTATACTAAATTCACATTTGTCTTAAATCATTTGTAACTGCTTCTTCTAATCAGTTGTTATACTCTCATTTTGCAGGACACTGCAGAGGTACTATTTCTATATAAGCTACTATATTCTGATCACTTACACTTTTGATTGTTCCTTATGCTAATCATTGATTTTAATAGGTGCTCTAAAATGTGGTGTTCAAATTTCTGAGTCTCCAAACAATAGTGATGAACTATCTGATAGTCACTCGAGTAAAAAGTCAAAGCAACAGATTTCTTCATTCTCAACGTATCAGAAAGGTAGATTACATGATTCATTTGCCATGTAGTGTTTGTAGTCAGATTATAAGCATGATTCTATTCATATAATGATCTATTTCCAATTTTTAAACGCAGGATCTACATCTAATTGTAAGACAAAACATACATGCCTAGCTTCTACAGATAGTACAGGTCATTTAGAGTTCAAAATTCATTATTGATTGATGTTCATTATATATAATCATGAACATTATGATCAACACTCATATTGGTTAACTTTTTTGGTTATCAGATGAATCATTCATATGTATGAACTGCTACCAATTTCTGACAGACATTGCTGAAGAGGCTTCAGGTGATAAATGTTCCTTGGAGTTTTTAACAAGATTTTTGATATCATTATTCATAAGAATTTTATCAACTTTATCTCTAATAGATCTGTCAGTTATTCTGCCAACATACCAAATGTATCAACTTCCGGACAGTGGCTCTATTAGAACAAAGACAAATGCAGGTTACTACCTTGAATCTTAATTGCTTCTGCTATCTGTCAAAATACTTCAGTTCAATGATCCAAATCATATTATGATTAGCACTCACATACATTCAATCTTATTACAACTCATTTTTTCTGATAGTCTTGCTAAGCCTCAATATAAGCATATCTCATGAAATCACTTCTGATTATAGATAATTGAATTATTCAGGTACAACACATTCATCAATGAAACAAATGAAAGGCATGAGTAACAGAAAGAAAAAAAAAAGAGGTACACATTGCAGAGCATTATTCCTTACTTTCCTACATAATTATTTTGACTCTCAACTCTTAGTTTCACTCAAGTAATGAATACTTTTACAGGTAATCAAGTTATTCATGGAGTTCATACACTGCAGTCTATTAATGACAATGCAGATAGGTTACCTACGAAAGCTGATTGTCAATACTGTGGGGCAAAAAAGATGCATTCTGAGACACCTAATTTCTGTTGCTCTGACGGACAAGTACTTCTACATGAAAATAAGCTTCCAGATATTCTTGTAGAACTATTTACTGGTCACTCTGATGAAGCTTTATCCTTTCGCACATATGTCAGAACATATAACAATATGTTTGCTTTTACATCTTTTGGTGTACACTATGATAAATCGCTTTGCAAGAGAACAAATGGTATTTACACATTCAAAGTTCAAGGACAGACTTATCATTTCATCAAAGACCTTATTCCGCATGGAGGATGTGGATTATATCTGCAGCTTTATTTCCATGATACAGAGCATGAGCTTCAAAATAGAATGGCAGTTTCTGAAAGGTTAACAGAAAGCATAGTAATGAGAATCATGGAACTGATGAAGTCAAATCCATATGCATGCTTTCTGCGAAGTCTCAGAAATGTTCCGAATTTAGATTCATATCAAATAGTCCTCAAATCACATTCAGAAAATGATCAACGAGTGTTCAATCATCCAACAGCCTCTCAAGTTGCAGCTCTTTGGACAGAAAGACAAAACTCAGAACCAAGTTATGCCAGACACATCCAAATTTATACAAAAGAAGGAAATGATCACCTTGTGCAGTACTATTATGGCTGTTACGATCCTCTACAATATCCACTATTGTTTGCACTTGGTGAAACAGGCTGGCATCCTGGAATCAGAAGAATGACAAGAGACAATCCAAAAAAGAGAAAAAGATCTATTCAGAAAACCAAATCTACTGCTGTTCTGACCAATTACAAATCTGCTGAAGAAATGATATCTGCTGAAGAACAAGGTACTTCGAACCTCTAATGACTTATACATCAATGATATGCTGATGACTTATACATTACCTATACACATTAGTTATGCACTACTTATATAATTACACATATCCACTCACTTATATGCAGAATACAGTACATCCATTGGTTATATATAGGAAACACATTACTTATATTTTCTCAATTTATCCAGCCTGCAATGATCCTGAAAACAACAGCGAATCTGTGTCAATGCGAGAATATTATGCTTATAAATTGCAGATGAGAGATAAATATTGTCCAAATATACTGAACACTGGAAGGTTACTTCAGCAGTATGTTGTTGATATGTACATAAAAATCGAAAGTCAGAGACTAGATTATTATAAGAGCAAACAAGAATTCATAAGGAGAGAGCAACTACAAGGTGTTATGGATAGCGTGATAGCAGGTCAATGCCAAGGTTCAAAGGTAGGGCAGAGAGTGGTGCTTCCAGCTTCATTTATAGGAGGTCCTCGTGACATGAAAAGGAGATATGTTGATGCTATGGCATTGGTACAGAAATTTGGTAAACCAGACTTATTCATTACCATGACTTGTAATCCTTCATGGCCAGAAATAAAGGATCATATGCTGCCAACAGACGAAGCACATAACAGGCCAGACTTAGTGACTCGAGTCTTTCATGCAAAGCTTGATATACTGAAGCAAGAGTTATTCAAAAAAGAGATATTTGGATCTGTTGCTGCTTACACCTATGTGATTGAGTTCCAGAAACGTGGTCTTCCTCACGCTCATTTCCTCATTATCTTCAAGCCAAGTTCAAAACTTTACTCCACAGATTCTTATGACAAAATAGTTAGTGCAGAGATTCCAAATCAGAGCAAAAATCGACATCTTTTCAACATGGTTCGCAAACATATGATTCATGGTCCTTGTGGAAAAAAAAATCCAAAGAATGTCTGTATGCAAGGAGAACATCAGAAAAAATGCAGAAACAATTATCCAAAATCATTTGCTGACAAAACGTTCCATGGAGATAATGCATACCCCATTTATCAGAGAAGGAACAATGGATACAAAATCATGGTTCGTGGACATCAACTAGATAACAGATGGGTTGTTCCATACAATCCTTATCTTCTTGCAAAATTCAACTGCCATATAAACGTCGAAATCTGTTCTACAGTAAAGGCAGTCAAGTACATATACAAGTACATCTACAAAAGTCATGACAAGATCCACTTTCGAGTGAATTCAGACGATTCTAATGGCTCAAATCCTGATGCTCATCTATCTGCAGTCGATGAAATCAAAGACTACCAATCAGCTAGGTGGGTCTGCGCCGTCGAAGGTATATGGAGAATATACAGATTCTTGTTATTTGAAATGCATCCTGCTGTTATTCATCTGCAACTTCACTTAGAAAATTGTCAGCCATTGAACTTCAGACAAGATCAAGATTTGCGCGATGTAGTAAGGAATAGATTTGCTAAGAGAACTATGTTAACAGAATTCTTTTACATGAACTCTACTCATTGTCTAGCTCAGAATCTCAAATGCACTTACAAAGAGTTTCCTGAACATTTTGTGTGGTATCCAGGAAGGAGAACTTGGGAGCCAAGAAAACAGAAAAATTCTATAGGCAGGATAGTAACAGCAAGTCCAATGGAAGGAGAAATATACTTTCTGAGATTGCTTCTTACACATGTCAACAATCCAACTTCATTTGATGATTTGAGAACAATAAATGGAGCATATGTCCACACTTTCCGTGAGGCAGCAATTCTAAGAGGTTACTTTGAGTCTGATAAGTCACAAGAACAATGCCTCGAAGAAGCAAGTTTGTATCAGATGCCATATAGTTTAAGAAGATTATTTGCGACTCTGCTTGTTCATTTTCCTCCTTCAAATCCCAGGTATCTTTGGGAGCAATTTGAGAAGCCATTATCTGAAGATATGAGCAGAATTCCACAACTATCAGTTGATCAGATTCGTTTCCAGGTATTATACCAAATAAATGAGTTTCTGCAATCAATGGGAAAAGACATTAATCAATATGCTTTAGTTCCAAATACCATGTGCTTTGACAACTTGAACAAAAACACTCGTGATACAATAGCTGAAACAAGAATCTGTGTACCAGAGCATGACCTACTAGCAATTAAACAACTAAATGCTGAGCAGAAAAAAGCTTTTGACATTATCATGAATGCAGTTTTTGTTCATAAGAAAGGAACCTTCTTCATTGATGGACCAGGTGGAACAGGAAAAACATTTTTGTATCGAGCACTACTAGCAGAAATCAGGTCAAAAGGATACATAGCTCTTGCTACAGCATCCTCTGGAGTTGCGGCTTCGATTCTGCCAGGTGGAAGAACAGCTCACTCAAGATTCAAGATACCAATTGGTGCAACAGCAGATAAGCAATGTAGAGTTAGTAAACAGAGCTCATTAGCAAAACTCCTTCAATCAGCCATTCTGATCATCTGGGATGAAGCTCCAATGGCGCATAAAGCGTCAATTGAAAGTGTCGACAAACTTCTGAGGGACATAATGGACTCAAACGATTTGTTTGGATCAAAGGTCATTGTTTTTGGAGGTGATTTTCGTCAAGTCTTGCCAGTGGTAACAAAAGGATCAAAATCTGAATTTATTGATGCAAGTATAGTCAATTCATATATATGGCCAGAGCTGCATAAGATACATCTGACTGAAAACATGAGAGCAAGGCATGATCCAGAATTTACTCAATATCTACTTCGAATTGGAAATGGAACAGAGCCAATTATCTTCAACAATTCTATCCAGATACCTCTATCAATGCTAATAAGATATACAAATGAGGAAGATTCAATGACTGCACTGATGAGGACAGTATTTCCAGATTTCAAAGCTTTTTCCAAGGGAGATTTATCTGCAGTTAACCGTGCTATACTGACAACAAAGAATGACTTTGTGGACCAGATTAATGAGAAGCTCATTGTACACTTAGAAGGACAAGTGCAAGAATACATCAGCCGAGACAAGTGTATAGACAACTCCGACCAGACAATCATGGAGGACTTGCTAAACAGTTTAACTCCAAATGGTTTCCCACCTCATAAGCTGCTTCTGAAACCATATTGCCCTATCATGTTACTCAGAAACATTGATGCACCTCAGGGATTATGCAATGGCACTAGACTCATATGCAAATCATTGAGCTCAAACGTCATACATGCAGCAATAACATGTGGTGAATTTGCTGGAAAAGAGGTCTTCATCCACAGAATTTGTTTCAGAGCAGAGAACAATTCAGACTCACCAGTATCATTTGAACGCATTCAATTTCCTATCCGACCCTGTTTTGCTATGACAATTAACAAAGCTCAGGGCCAAACGCTTGATTTTGTTGGCATCTATTTGCGTGAACCAGTTTTCTCACATGGACAACTATATGTAGCATTGTCAAGAGCTAAAAACAGTACCTCTATCAAAATTCTTATCAAACCATCCATATTTGATGACCAACAAGACTCAATTACTGAAAATATAGTATATAGAGAAGTACAGTATCTAGCTTATCAATAACTGCTCTAAGAATGTACATGTCACTTATTTATCTATGTTCATAGTTCTATATTTCTTATAGTGCTTATCAGTAACTGCTCTAACCATGTACATATGACTCATTTGTCTATGTTCATACTTGTATATCTCTTATAGTGTTCACCCAGTACTTATGTATTGTTATTATGAGTCACAGGAGGAAAAAAATATCATTCCATTCACTGAGATAATCCCTGGACTGCAAAACTGGACAACTGTGGTTCAGGTTCTGGACAAGCAAAAGGCATTGCTCTCAAAAGCAGGAAACAGATATCAGAAGCTGATATTAATTGATGAGCAGGTAATCCGTATTCTCAACTGCACTCTATATGCTTTGTTCCTCAACCTTCATGCTCAGCTGAATATAACTATAATTGTTATCAGGGTACAACAGTTGAAGCAATGATTTATAAATCAGACATTGATTTCTTCAGAAACCATTTCCAGCTGTATAAACGATATATTCTCTGCAATGCTAGAGTTGAGTACACAGCATCAGAATATTGCACTCATCCAAATCAGTGTACATGGTACATAGACAATTCTACTGTTGTTCAAGCAATAGATGAAGTTGAGCCGCCTCAGATTCCACCTGTGTTCAAATTCTCACCCTTCAGAAGATTTCATCAGCACATTGATGATAATACAGATATAGGTAAATGACAAATACATTTCCTGAAGTCCTAATACATATAATTCTCATAAAAATTATAACTTAGCACATCCCAAAATCAGATGTCTTAGGCATTGTCGCTGAAGTCCATCCTCGAATACAGAGAGCTACTACTGCTACCAGAGAAGTGGTGATTATAGATAAAAGGTATGTAAAACCATCCATTTGTTCTAAATGAACTCAAAACCATTATAGATTGATCATCAGCTTTCTCCCATCATAAACTCAAAACCATCATTCTATATGAACACTAAACCATATGAACTCTGAAACACAATGCAGCATGATGCCAGTGATTCTAACTCTTTGGGGTGAGCATGAGACAGATGAAGGCCAGATGATTGCAAATGTCATTGACACAATGCCACTAATTGTTGCACTTCGAATTAAAGTGTCATCATATCACAGTGAGTACATCAAAAATTTCCCATCCTGGACATATTTTCTCACTTAGTATGTATTCAAAATATTATGTGTCTGATGACAAAATTTGCAGCTCTAAATCTTTCAACAAAATTTGGATCAAGCATTCTGGTTAATCCTCCAATACAACAAGCTGCTGATCTCAAACAGTGATACTAATCCTTCTCATAAATAACTATGTCAGAACATTTTCTATGAAATATATTCTGAGGCTCAGAAATAAAACTTATATCTTCACTTACAAGGGCTACCGAGACTGAAGCAGACATCAAGAAACTGATGACAGAAAAAGCATATCACAATCGAGCCAAGCTTTTGCCGCAACCAAGAGATGATGAGCTCACCACTATCCAAGACTTTCTTGCATTTCCTATGGTAAATTTTACCTCTGATGCTTTATTGCCAACAGCAATTCACATATATACTTTCTGCTTTTATCCTGTACAAAATATATGTTTTTTTATGCTCTATAAAACTCTTGCCTTTATGATTTGCTTCTTTATTCTTCATCTCTTCTACCTGTAAGTTGGCCAATAAGTTTTATTCCATTGTCTTTTTATTTCAGCATTTCCATCTTCTTCTTAAACATGCTCAATATTAAAATCTACATCTGCATTTAGTCATCAACGTAACTAAAACAATAGTGACTTTAATACAGAAAAAAGCATACTGGTTGCGTGGTACTCCAAGATTACTAGACAAGAGCCAACGATTATGGTATAATGCTTGTCCACAATGCCATAAATCATTCAGAGGAAAGCCTGTGTGGAAAGTTGTTTGCACTTCATGCAACAAACAAGTCAATATTGCTGCAAGATGCCGATTAACTATAGAACTTGCTGATTATTCTGGAGTTTTGACGCTTGATCTTTATGACAACGATGCTCTTCAGTTGCTTCCCTTCACCCTATCAGAGATGCAGGACTTAGAAAACAAGGTAACAAATTCAGTTTTCATACACATTCAGAACACTCTCACTAAGAACTAAGTTTACTATATTTAATGCAAATTCGTTTATCTTACTTCTATAGCATGAACTCAACTATGAGGTCATTGAAGAAGCGATAAACAGCACCGTCATAACATGCTTTGTGAAGAAAATGATAAACACCTATGCTTCCACCACTACTGAGAAATACTCAGCGATTATCCTACATAAGACCTCAATGGCAGAGATTTTATCACAAGTTCCTCCCACCATTGGTTACTCAGGGTCAAGTACACAACCTCCAACCACCAGTCCACATACCAATGAAACTGCAGTCACTACTTCTGCAAAAGATACAAATGTCCACACCAGCTTGCTCTCAACTCTCAAAATCACAGAGAGCCCAACTAAGAAGCAACGTACCGAAAAGTCTGAAAAGGAGGACTGAAACTGCCATATGATACGTTTTGTTAGCACATATTTGTGCATATCTACTACTGTTCCATAACTTTTGATCTCTAACCTTTGGCTGCTCAGCTATCTATTCCTTAACTTTTTGTTGGTGAACTTTTACTACCCTTCATCGTTTGTATACTTACTGAAGTTCTTATCAGTTTTTGCTTAGAAATAGCTAGCTGAGCTTTGTCAAACTGGAAATAGACCAGAGTTATATGTACAGTTATTGCAACTATTTTTCCTTCACTTCCTCTAATTGATTTTGTGCTCCTCCCAGAAATACATCCCAACTTTACAATAGTTTATTCAATTTACTTTCATTTGAAAAAAAAAAACAGAACAAACTCCAATCAAACCAAATATTAACAAACGATAAAACATAAAAACATTTGCATAACCTAAAAAGCTTATGCATCTAAAGTTGCTCAATACAAAATCTAAACACAAACTTTTACATATAATACACTAAACCACAACTGGAAACAATTCCAGCATAGAAATTATACAAAGCAATGAAAACATGCATACGAACAGCCTACAAATTCCTTCCAGAGGAATCAGCAAACCCACTCATTGCGCTTTGAATTGCTTTCCTCTGTTCTTCAACTTCTACTTCCATACGACCAGCAATAATTTGAAGAAATGGAAGCTCTCCAATATCTCCTAATACACTTTCCAGTACAGAAGCCTTCTCTGGATGGCGATAAAAAGATTTGAACAACTCATATATCTCATTCCTGAGCAGAATATTATTCGCTAAAACCCGATCTCCACCACTCAACATTCCATTATCTCCGCTATGGCCAGCCAAATTTCCCAAGACGCCACTTAGTGACATTCGATTGAACATAACCTCAACATCTGGATGCAAATCACGTAATACTGCAGTACGATTATGAGTATAATCCATCTTCAACTCACAAACAGGCAAAGAGTATAGCAATACAAGAACTGAATAAGCAAATCACAGAACTGATGAATTTATACCCACCAACTAGCCAATAAAGCAAAAACAAACAAATACAAAAAACAGAATGACACTATACACATGTGAGGTAAACAATCCGGACAAAAAGATATGTGCCACACAAAAAAGTACTGTACGCACGTGAATTCTTTTGGTCTGTTTAGTCTATCAATACTTATCTGAAATCTGCTACAACTATCCATTCTTGACTCATTGAACAACGTCCTATATGTCAGGAAATAGTTGAAAACATCAAATAAATTTTATTCATTGTATTATCTATTCAATCAACTTTTAAATTTTCAGACCCCTTCATGTATTTTTAGACACACTCATCCAACATTGGATTCTTGTAGAAAACTATACATTAAATTCTCATTCACTTTCGAACTTTGCTACAAATTTCAATTGAACAACAATTCGCTGTTCAATAGTTCCAAATCTCAATAGCTCAAAAAAATACAATTGAACAATTTTCATTTTATTATGCATTTAATAAACATTTAAACTTTTAAACACGTTCATGTGTTCAAAAGTTCTGCTTTGGCCTTGATTTCTTTTCTAACATCTCATCTTTTTTACCAAAAACATTACATTCTTAAAATTTTTAATTCATTCATAAATTCTCAAATCCAAAAAATAATACACCCGAAATCTCAAAGTTTTGTACAAATTTTCATTACATACCGTCGAATCACAGTTATACAAACAAAAACTTCACCACTTTACATGATCCTACCTTACATATCAAGTACAACAGCATCATATCCTTAAGAAATTTAAAAACACATCTTAAAGCCTAAACAGCATACACCAAAAACCATACACCAGAAACCAACAATACACAAAGTAACCAACACATCTTCGCAAAGTTAGAATCTTTAATCACTTTCGCCACCCATGTCGCTAGAAGATGGCGGACTGGGAAAGTAATACCTTTCTTCTAACACCTCCAATCTCATTCTACTAGCAATCAACCCCAAGATCGGATAATTCCTTCCAGTCCTAAACGCAGCCTCCAACACCAAAGCCCAATCATCATGCCTATAAAATTCTTTGAACAAATTACATATCTCATTTTTCAGCAACACATTTGCCACTTGAGCTCGCGCAACAGGTTCAGCTGGACGATTTCGGCAACCATTCCCCATAGGATACGCAGCTCCACGAACAACAGCCAGTTGATTCACCTCTTCATCCACCTCTGGATAATACAATTGAACAGTTGGAAATCTCGCACTTCCACCCGCCATCTCCAAATCTTAAATATCTGCACAGATATATCAAATATACACTTCTTACCCCTATCTAATCTTCAACTATATAACCCAGAAAGATTACTAGACACACGTGAATTTTCTGTACTTCTCACTGTCCTTCCACCCAAGAAATTACACGTCTCATGCTAGCTGCACATGCAAACAAATAACTGCCATGCACACGTGAATACACAATACATTCTGATAAGGTCAAGACACAGAAACTTTCTTGCATATATAACACCAATATACGATAATAAATATAAATAAAATACTAATAGATATACACATATCTATAACTAATACACAATAAAACTCATTTATCATAATTGCGCATATACAAATATATACATATATGTAGATATATAGATATATATTAATTAATATTATACAAATATATCATAACAAATACATAACATATAAGTATAATAAGTAGTCTACAATAATACAGATATATCATAATTATAAACATATACAAATACATACATATATATAGATATATAATACTAATATTAATTCATATGTATATAATAATTATACATATATGTATATAATAATTATACATATATATGCAAATATACCACATATACTAATATATGTATAACTAATATACAGTAATACACAACTATATACATACAAATATATTAGATCATTTATCCTTTATATTTTCTTTTCCTTCATATATAGATATCCCCAAATCATTGAATTTCAAAAAACTATTAATTTTTAAGAATTCCCATAAGTTAATCTCCATCATTTAACCTAAAAAAATGTATAGGGATACCAAATATATCATAATTATAAACATATACAAATAAATACATATATATAGATATATAATACTAATATATCCTTATAACAATGTAATAACAGAGATATATATATATATTAGTAATACACACTAATAAACATATATTAGCCCTATACATATATATTCAATACTAATACTTATACACATCACAAACATATACATACATATATTAATTAATATGTATATAACAGTTATACATATATATGCAAATATACCACATATACTAATATATGTATAACTAATATACAGTAACACACAACTATATACATACAAATACATTAGATCATTTATCCTTTATATTTCCTTTTGCTTCATATATAGATATCCCCAAATCATTGAATTTCAAAAAACTATTAATTTTTAAGAATTCCAATAAGTTAATCTCCATCATTTAAGCTAAAAAAATTTATATAATAACCCATGCCATTTACAAATACACTGTATTTAACTACAATTGTAAAATTATCCATCAAAAATCCAATTTATTCCATTCAAAACGTTTCACCACACATTCACAAACCAAAAACCAAACTTCGCCGCACTTATGACCTACTACCCAGCGCCCGCGCATTGCGCGGGAAACCCACCTAGTCCGAAAACAGAAAAATCCTAAGTCACTTCTTCATGGGCTCTGTCCCTGATTTGACTACCCTGTTACAACTTTTAGAGCAATGAATTCTGTTACTTCGGATTACTGGCCCAGATACAAGAAATATTACGCACAAAAGCCAACTGGACTACTATTGTTCCAGTGAGGATTGCGCAAGGGAACTACTAGGTTCATTAATTAATTCAATAGAATTGGACTTGGCAATACTCAGCACGGCAAGTGGGATTAAGGCCCCTATATTTTGAAAAAATGTACTCTCAAGAAATGACTTGGCGAACCGCTGGAACAATCCAATTTGCTGATTCTTATCATTTCTCCAACCCCTAAACTTTTATGGAGAGATTTGAAAGGAAGTTTGTGGAAGAAAAAAGCAGTTTTATAATCGGCACTATCTTCTTCTAAAATGACTTATCATTGGCAGTGGCTATTACGTTCTTACATTTCTCCTAAGTTAGATATTCTGAGCTTTATTTTTTGCTTCACACATAATTTTGCGCTCGGTGGAAAAGAACAGGGTGGGACTGCCAATTACTCCGGTTTGCCATGGGAATGGCGTATCAATTAGCACGTAACATCAACCATGTTTTAGGGGCCATATTTAATACAAACAGTTGATTACACGTGCAATTTGCTTGCAAGTATCAATTATATCTAATTTGACAATAAAATACGGCTGGATTTACTTCAAATTTTCCTTTGCATAACTGCTAATATTAGTAAACAGTGGTCTCTAAGACAAGCCAAATACTACTGATTATTGCACCAGACGGTTGCAGTTCTCCATCTCTAACTTGATGTGGATTATTAGCATGCCCTAGACACGTCACGAAGAGATCAAACTTGAACCGAAATTCAAATACTAGAAGACAAGTCCCCACCTAAAAAAGGAAAAATGGGGATCCAAATCACAGTGGAACTCATGAAATTGTATATACTTAAAAAAAAGTTTCAAATGTATAAAGTTATGAAGCACCACTGCTGGTAGCGACTGACTCCTGAATTACAGCTCAACAGACAAGTGAAACTGGAAATTCATCAGTGTTTTTCCACGGGTTCTCGTTGAGCCCCATCAACGCTTTTCTCAATTGGAGGCAAAGTCTGCAAGCTCACCAGCAAACTACATTACAATTTTAGGCTAACTTCACAAAAGAGGTCCCAGTTAAAAATACTAGTAAAACTCAAGAGGAAAGTTTTGCACGGTTCGTATGGGCATTTTATCGAACAGTTGTACGAGCTGTGTGAGTATTTAGAGGGAGAGAGAAGGGGGGGGGGGGTTGTTACCAGATCAGGCTTATAGATGTTGTGGACGACCGAGGCACCGGCGAGGAGCGAAACGATCACGACAGCGCACGACCAAGCTAACGACGGCGTTCCAGTTGGCGGTTTCCCCCCTCCAAATTTCTGATTCATTTTCCACTTCCCAAGTTCGCAAACCCTTTGTACAAGACGACCCTCCAGCCGGCAATCGCCAGAAAGAGCGTTATACTCTTGATAATTATGAGGCCCAGTATGATAAGAGATGCCTTTCCAGGAGCCCAATGGCCAGATCAATGTCAATCTCCTCTATCTGTCATGATCAATCTGGGCTTGACCTCCCGGAAGCTCTTCGCGGCCCAAAATAAACAGCACAGAAGAAAATGTCAAAGTTTTGCTTCATTTCGCGAGGAATAATTTTTGTTTTCTGTAAACAAACCGAAGTAAAAATTAAAAAAAAAAAATTCACAATAACCCGTGGAGCTAGTTCGCAAAAGTTTTTCAAATGTATAAGCATTTATCTTTTCGAATAATGTTCTTAAGATAGTTTTCTTCATAATATTAGATAACTTTATTGCACAAAAAGAAAAATAAAAAAAAGAACTCTCTGAATTTAGATGTTAATTTGAATTTAAAATTCAACTTTTACACATATATTATGAATTTAATAGGGATGATTGTCTCAAAATAAATTGAAAAAAAAAAAAAGCCAAAACATGCCAACTTCTTTCAGAAGTAAAACACTTGTTTGAAATTTCAGTATGACAACAAGGGAAAATGTATAGCATATAAAAAACTTTTCTTTTCAGCGACAAATATTCAGTAAAGTTTTATCATAGCATAACAGACAGTTTAAACAAGCGATGGTAAAGACAAGTTCTAAAATTTCACATCATCCCATAATACACCTATCTGTATAGCGTATACGACTCTGAAACTCATGCTAGAACAGCCAAAACTCGAAAGCTTACTAAGAGGAACTCTTTTTTAAAAAAAAAAAAATTTTATTACTTACACATTACATTATGCACATTTAGCACGTTGCAACACCAAAGGCTGAAAGGCAGTATTAAAGATGAAGAAAATTTTCATCTTTTTTAGGAAAAAAAGTAATTGAGAATCAAAATGCATCAATATCATGAATTCTATGTCATATCACCTATAAAGAAGGGTCCCTTTTTTATGCTTCACAACCCAAAAACGGGAAAAAAGAGAGAGAAAGAGATATATACCGTCAACTAATATTGCTTTTGTTAGAGCTAATGATTTTTTAAAAAATTGTAAGCCAGCCAAAAATCAATTTGGGGGGCCAATTTATGACCAAGAAAAAGAAAAAGTAAAAACAGATGAGGAAAATTTATGATATTTATGTTTAGAAAAATTAAATTCAACATCATAAAAGGGCAGGTGGCGCAAAAAAAATTGTGATTAGTAGGAAGATCTGAGCTTTACAAGTCTTGGTCTCAGATAGAAACCCGAAACCTCTCAGTCATTATTCAATCAGGAGTTTTACAAGAGCAAAAAGAACAAGTAAAACAGAAATCCGGAATTTCAGAAACCAATTGAATGAGAATAACAATTAAATTGACCTGTTAAAACGACGATTCTTGAAAGATGATTGAACGAAAACCAGAGCAAGGAATCTGCCTGCTTCTGCTGTGATAAACCAAGCCCTAAACTTTATAGTGTGAGTGCTGACTGCTGATGGAGCATGTTATGACTTATAAGTCAGGCCGCTTCGGTCCAGTGAGCAACACTCGGGTTTAGAAGTCTAATAATGTTTGAACCGGATATTGAAGGCAGCCGTGGTTTTAAGAAACTCTAACTCTCCTCCAAATGTCCCGTCCCAATAAGAAACTCAGATTCCCCTCTAAATTGATCTTTAATTAGACCTCTAAACTTCAATCTCAATTCTGGGGTTTCTCTCGGAGCTCATTACTGCACTGCAGATTGCGGACTAAAACCAAAAAGAAGAGGGAGGTGGGAGCCAGAAGTAGCAACATTTCGCTGCTGCCAATCACTGAGAGGTCGCTTGGTAATGTTTATGTTTCCTTTTTTATGTTTATGTTCATAAAATTCTACAAATAAAAACAGTAAACAGTTTTTGTTAAAAGTGATTGTGTTTTAGTACTAGGTGTGACAAAGGTTTCTCTAATAGAAAATTAGATTGATGTTCACTGTAACAATTGTGAGAAATTTAGCTTTGAAATACTTTAGCTAGTAAATTTGCTGGGCATCAAATTTTTTGGTCTAGTTTTTACAATGAACTTGTATTTCAGTTATTTCTCCTGTCAGGTGTTAAACTTTTAAACGCTCATTTGCTTCTCATACAAAGCTCCAAGGCTCATCAAATGACTAGTATGTAAATGAATATCTAAGTTTGAAGGTAATCACTTTAAGCATTCCTAAAACCCATGTGGAAGAATGTTCTTGCTGATTAAGTTTTTACAGCAACTTGAGATCCTGAAATTGCACTCTCTTCAACTCCCAGGCAACATCCTTTTTTCACATTTTTTGCCCTCTTTTCTAGCTGTCTTTGTTATCTGACCAGGATAAGATACCAAACCCAAATCCAATGGCCATGTCAACTTTCTTTCTTTTTTGTTAGTAAAGGCCAGTCATCATAGCAAGCAAACAATATACAAGTTCAACGCAGTTGATGAACTCTTCTGTAAATTAAATTATTTCCTCATACAAACATAGAATGGAAAGCAAAAACGAAGTAAACTTATTAGTTAAATATCAAGAAACTGGATGTAATGCTTAATTAACAGCAGTCTGCCAAAATTCAACCGTTCAAAAAAGTTTAACTGCATAAAATGGAAATTAAAGCATAATGATCTTACTCGAAATGAGTAAGTTTTTTATTTAACTGCCTATTGTAAAATCCCTGTCCCCTCCCATCTAGTACCATTACAGTGATAGTGTTGCTGCACTTCTCCTACTTTATTAAATTTACATAAAACAGTCTATAGAAAACTTATTTGATCATTTAAGCATAAAGCCATTAGGACTTAGTAGTGCATTAACTATTACAAAAACATAATCTTCAACTAAGTTGCTTTAACCAACTACCAACAAAGTCAGCTCCATCTTTGTCAGATTATTTTTTAATTGGAAAAAAATGCAAAAGTCTAAGACTTGTAAACATTTTAAGTAATCAATGAGACTTTTCAGGTAGCCACAATGCTATCTAAATTTTCAAAAGAAAGAAAACCTGTAAAGTATTTTATCATCAATGGTCTGAACCACCAATTTTAACATCTATGACAGTTCATCATTAACAATATATTAATAGTTTCAATCTTTCAAATTTCTAACTATTCCATGGGAGAAATGGGAAAACAACTTATTCACAAGTTTCAGGCTAAAAATCTAACACTAATGAAAAGCATACTTGGCAAGATTACTACATGGAAATTTAGCTAGAATTGTAACAATCTCAAAATCTTGAGTATCACCTACCTCAGCTATTGAAAAACTTGTATAGTGGTTTCTTTGCTACACGTGTTGTAACATGGGACAATAATCAAGCACTACCCTTCAGCAAGCCCTACCGCCATTGCTGAAATCTGAGTTACAGCAGGTCCCTGCATGACAAACATACAAAGAGTTTAAAACAAACCTCCTGTGAACAAGATACACAAGATTTCATAGTTCTTAAATAATTTTGAGTAAGTTCTTTGTCTTTCTTTTGTATAGTGGTTTATTTGCTACACGTGTTGTAACATGGCATAACAATCAAGCACTACCCTTCAGCAAGCCCTACCACTGTTGCTAAAATCTGGGTTAAAGTAGGCCCCTGCATGATAAACATACAAAGAGTTCAAAACAAACCTCTTGCGAACAAGATAAACAAGATTTCATAGTTCTTAAATAATTTTGAGTAAGTTCTTTGTCTATCTTTTGTGTTAGGTCCCTGCATGATAAACATACAAAGAGTTCAAAACAAACCTCTTGCAAACAAGATAAACAAGATTTCATAGTTCTTAAATAATTTTGAGTAAGTTCTTTGTCTTTCTTTTGTGTTGAGTCTGTTGACACAGGACCAATTTGTTTCACCTGCAAATCAGACCCAGCCACTTCCTGTGCACCACTTCACATCATACAGGCAGTTTCGTATGTGCTAAACCACATAAGCACGTACAAATAACAACAAACTGTCATGAATTTATGAACCCCGAAGTTTGCCTCCAATCTTTGAAGCATGTCATGAGTTATATCAAGCACACCTTTTGTCTGAACCAACGACTTTCTTAGATAAAAGAACAGCTTAAAGCATTAACCTAAAATCAAATATTAACAACAAATATGTTTAAAAGCTCCTCTCCATGTATTTCTACAGTTTTATTGAGTTGTGAACCTTTCGTCATGTATACGATAAACTAACTTCCAAAGTAACCCCACCTTCAATTTCATTAATTTTTCCTTCTCTCAAAGTGGTTCCCCTGCTCACGAGATCAACTATAGCCTCTGCTACCCCATGCAAGTTGGAAAGAAAAGCAAGCAAAAGCAACATGATGAAACAACAGGAGCTGAAATGTAAAGAGCCGTTATAGTATCATAATCTTCTAATCAAGATACAAAATCACATTGTTTGGAGCTAAAAAATTGCAACCATGAAGCAGAGGAGTAAAGATTTTATCAGGCATAACAAATAAAAATTTCTTCAAATCGTGAAAACTAGAAGAATAGATTGGATAAGAATCCAAAGTAGAGCACATATCCTAACTAAATCTACCAAGAATTAGAATAACTTTGGAAAAGTGAAAATTTACGACACAAAGAACCGAACTTTACCTGGCAACAACTTCTTTGACGATATAAGGACTTCAAATGCTCCCTACAATAGATTGCAAAAACAACTTTGATCAAAGAAAATATAAGCAATGACAATTAATCATTTACAAGAAAGTGAAAATAGAAACAAGTAAAAGAAAAGCACCAAAAGAAAGAACACATGTCTACAATAAGTAACGGGAAAAAAACTCTCCAGAGCACAATAATAAGTGTTGATACTAACAAAATTAAATATTCGGCTATTCATGTTGACAACACAAATACAAAGATTAAAAAAAAAAAGGGAAAAAGAAGCCTTACCTGAAGAAATTACAGAGAACCAAAGTGGAAGAAAAAATCTGGAGAGAATCAGCGGCAAACACATAGTAAGAAAATCAGATAAGTTAACTAAAAGCATACTAAAAGCATCAGAGTTAATGATCAAAACTTTTACACATTAAAGATGAACAAAAAAAAAAAAGGAAAAAAATGAGAAGAAGAGAGGTTAAGGAAGATGTTTTGGTTTGAGAGGATTTCAATGAGAGAGAAAGTACCAAGAATAATTGCAATGACTTTGATATTTTCGATTCTTTGAAGCGACGATGAACGGAAAGTGAAATTCGACAAGAGCGCCGGAAACCTGTGGAGTGTGGACTCTACTACTAGTACTGAGGGGGGCGCTCGGAGACGTCAAGGAAGTGGAAAGAGGCGCGTGAAAACTGAACAGTCACTAGTGCTGAAAACCTAATCCCATAATGCAAGGATTTGAAGGGCAGTGTTGTAAAAACGTCAAAGAAGTGGAAAGATGCGCGTGAACATTGAGTTAAATGAGGTTCGCACTTGGATTCTTCCAGACGGCTCTGGCTTTCTTTATCTATCCTTCCTTCTCTCTTCATTTCCTATGTAACCACTCACCATCTCTGGCCTCACCCTTGAATGATTTGTTCTTGTGTACGATACTATTCTCTTCCTTTTTTGGCCTCACCCCTGAACGTTGCTTTATCAACTCAGCATTTGTTTATCAATTCAAGTAGTAGTAGTGAGCTGAAGAATCATATTGTTGACTGATGTACTCTCAATTTATTATCAGTTGCCTATATTTTGCACAGAATAACATCGAAATTGTTGACGAAGTAGTGCCAAACGGAATCAGTTCAACAGGATTGAGGAATCAGTACAGCTTATTATGATATCAAAGAAAAGAGATAACTTGTTGACTCTCTTTCAGGGATTGCATTTCGAGGGGCTTGTCTGTGAAATATTTAACTGCTGATGACCTGTATGTACATCATGCAGAATGCAGAAGTCTGATGATTGATGCCTCTACTCTTCAAGTACTCTCCTATTTGAAGGCCCGCTGTACAGTACGAATGGAAGTTTATTTGCTAGAAAAGGCATATGGCTGATGTTCCATGGCAATTAGTTTGACTCGGGGGAATTTTCTTAGGCGACTAGCCTTTGGCGGACTGCGGAAGTTACCTTCTGCCTTTAAGCAGGGTGGAGAGACTGTCTCGTGTAATTCAATTTTTGCCACAGAAGGTTGGTATATATAATAGTCTCCATAGGGTGTCAAATGTCTCTTCATTTTTCCTTTTACATATGGCTGAGAATTTTAGAAAGAGCTCAAAAGTGATCTCTCTCTTATTAGCAATATCGAAACTGTAGTCGTAGCTTAAATGAACTTCAGCAAGTTCACAAAATCGTTCGTAGACTGCCATTTCCTGAAGAAAAAATATACACCATGTTGTACTTTAAGACCTCCATCCCCATTTGCAATTCCTCTCAGCTCTCGAGTATTGTCGCCTGCATTTGATAAAATCTGCAGTTTTTCATAATTTTCTTCAATTTCACTGAATAATCCTCTTGTTAAGATGAAAATCTTTTCTGCTCCTGTGGGATGTTATCCATTGATTGCCACGAGAGCTGAGTGTGATGCTAACCTAGTAGGACTTTACCCCCATGAAGCAGCTGTTCCACCTAACTTGCAGAAGGTAGCAACAGGTGAATCCTGGATCAACAACTAACTGCAATCTCTGAGTTTGATTGCTGGTCCTCGGCACCAGTAAGCAGAGGGCTCTTTTGGAACTGATTTCTCAGCTGTCCACATGCAGCACTAGCATCAAGACCTCGAGTCTGCCGGACACTGACGGTTATTTTACGGGACTCCAGAGCGGCTGCAAATGCAAGAGTCTGCATAACCAAATTTATTATACCTATCAGTTGACCCCGCTCTTGCTAGAAAAAAATAGTTTAGAACTAAATTGGGAAAGCTAAAGGGTCCAAAATGAACATCCAAAGAAGAAGGGAGATAAAACGCGTACTGATTTTTTATATGGACGCTGGTAATCAGATCCTTCAACTGGATTAAACGGTATCAGGTTGACATGGTAACTACGACCCCATTCATGAAGCAGTTCTGCTAACTCTAACGCATGCTCAATGGTGTCATTGACTCCAGCTTCACAAGAACAAATAAAAGCCAAAACTATTGTTACTTCCTCTCTGCATGCCTATCAAACAATTGAAGTCATGAAAACCTTTTACTCGCAGAAGTCTGGAATACCTAAAAGTGTGTATTCGAAAGACACCCGTCGACTGGTTTCAAGGAAATAGTCCCTGCAATCCTTCATGATTGCTTCCAAAGGATAGGACTTTGCACTTGGTACTATACTTTCGCGGAGTTTCTGGTTTGGAGCATGTAAGCTGGACAAAATGTGAAGGAAATGACACATCACGAATCAGAGTTGAAGTAAGCTTAGCTAAGGAAAAGATGTTCTAGGCTTTCACAGCTTAACAACTAGTTTTTAAGGATGGTCAGCAATGATATCTGGAAAAATCATCGGCAAATTATGATATTAACTGAGTTTTATGGTAACTACGAGAACCTCCACTAAGTTCTTAAATCACACTAACCACCCTGATAATTCCCGACATTCATCAGACAAAGATTGAAGAGGAAGTTAGTGAAATATTAGACCCGTGCCCGCGATAATGATGGAAACCAGGGGAGATTAAGGTAAATTAGCAAAAGTTCAGACCATTTGAGTTCGTGCCTAAGCTTGGCAATCACCAGAATTATTAACTCCACCAGGAATAATGCCCATAATTCCTGTACCTATGAATTCAAACAAACTGGTGCAATCTGATGTTGTCAGGTTTCTACTGTAGCTCAAGGAAGCAAAATATACTTCCTTATACCTAAGCATGATGACCAGTGAATTGAACAGCATAAAGAGCAACATCTTCTAACTTCGTTGGACTTATCTAGAAGTTATGTCAAACTGCTTTTAAGAGAAGCAGAAAGAAAGGGCTTCCACCCTTTTTTTTCCCCTTTCCTTGTAACAGAATAGAACAGCCATCAGGGACGTGTTGAACAGTGATATAACAGTTCAATGCCTGAAGGTCTATTGTGCAAACACACAAGGAAACATTTCTATCCCTTTTCAGTCCAGAAAGCAGAATATGCAATGACATTACCTAATAGCCAACGTCGATTGAAGCTTGTGAGAAGCCAGCTTTTTTATTGTATTTGGAACTCCAACAGTTGATATTGTGATCATCCTCTGCCCAATTTGGATATCCTGAACAAAGGATGGCATGTGAACAATCTTTACATCCACATAAAAAAAAACTAGCTACACAGTTTAATACACCACCTATGTTAGATTTTGGAGCAATTTGAATTTTCAGAGTGGAGAGGCATAGAGGACCTTATTCAGGCAACGGTGTGCTTCAAGAACTTCTTTAAGGTTCAACATCGGCTCACCCATTCCCATAAACACGACATTTGTAACCCTGTGCTTGAAAACATCTTCTATTGCCAACACCTGCACATTTATGATCATGGGACTACTTAAATGCAGCACGTACAGAGTGCTTCCAGAGACCATAACAGGATCCACAACTAAATAAAATGACAAAAGTTTAGCATCAGTAGTTCAGAAGTGTATAAACTTATGTTCACAAACAAACAGCAGGCATGTAAACAAAGGAAACTCACTGGACTTTTTGGGGAAAGAAGGGTACAACGAGAATCCTAAGGACGATTAACTAAGGGAATAAGGGACGCAGCAGTGGATAAATAGCCTAGGTTGATTTAATAAGAAAAAGATGCCATGAGTCCTGAGGATGGAGGTAACGAGGCAGGGAAATTTTTCTCACAGCACCTCCAAGTGAAAGAGAGCCCATCTGTCACCTGATGTAAATTTCAAAAATAGCATCAAACAGATGTAAGACATACCTGCTCTACAATTTCATGCCTCTTAAGGTTTCTTGCAAATCCCCCCTTGCCAGTGGCACAAAAGGAACAGCGCAATGGACAGCCTACCTAATTGACACAGGGAGAAGATTAACAATGGAATCAACAGGGACTATGTACTCAATGTTAAAATAGATATCCCAAAAATGGATATATAAACCACCACATTTAAACGTTTTTGCAGTAGAAAATAACCTGGGATGAGACACATGCAGTCAACCTGACTGAACCTTTATCATCTTCCACTGGTATCCCAACAGTTTCAACCAATCGGTTGTCCTCCAATTTTATCAGTAACTGGGAAGATGAAATAATAAAAAGTCACAAGATATAATGAGACAGTAGACATATAAAGTCACAAGATATCACAAGACATAATCAAAAAGTAGGCATATAAAGACAGCCAAATCTATCACTTTGGAAAGAATTGAGATGGACTAAATCTGGATATGCGCATGTTCTTGCTTCATGTTTATACATATAATGAGCAACAGAGAGTCATGGCGAAGGCAACTTATGCATGACATTATTATGCACTCCTGTAGTCTTAGGACATGACATTTTTATGCATGAGACAACCATGATGTTTATCACCAAACTTAGCACTATGAATACTGGAAACCCAAGTTCTATGCAAAGCAAGTTCCTGAATCATGTAATCTTAGTGCCAATTCTAGCGAGTCTAAAAACAATTAAAAATATTCCTTGATTGCTTCTTTTGCCAACGGGATTCACAAATGCCGAGAGCCTGAGACCCAGAGATCTCTAGGTCATCTGAGAGAAGGCACAAGCTCTGAGACATAATTAAACTTTTGATGGCAATTTCAGTGAACCTTACTCGTTTTCTCCATATTGATACTACCCTACAGCGATCCCAATTACAAACTGTGATTCAAATTTCACCCGACGCAAACTTACAAACCAAAATAGAATCTAGACAATAAGTGCTCCCACATCCCAAAAAAGCTTCCTGCCAAATTTCCTTGAGAAAAGAAATAACTTGCCTCACTTTACGGCTCCAGACTTTCTATTGTAAAAGGAAATCATTCAAATCATTCTTCAATTTTAATTCGCCAACTCTCCAAAGCTTCAGGTTTCAGGTGAATTAACTAGTTCTTGTAGAAGTCTAGTGTCCTCAATGAATACATGTTTGTTACCAAATAAGAAATAATCTTCTCTTTGGTTTCCTCCTCTTTATCTAACACAATCCTCCATGGATGCTCAATGCTGACATACATATACATATATACATATATCTATATATATACGTATATGTATATGTATATGTCCATTCAAACTAGAATCTTGTTTAGATATATATTATTAGCTCAACCACCACCAAGAGCCGAGCCAGTTTTGTCAAGAAACTACCTTAATGGTGCCATCAGATGCCGTAACATTCTTATATACTGGTGACCTCCCAACTCTCCATCCTGCTTCCTGCAACTCATTCCTGAATGCCAATGGCACTTTTCATCCAAAAAATTACCCCAAAAAAATTACCAATTAAAGTTGAATAAAATTAGGCAAGATTTGGAAAAAAAAATTACTCACCTTGACTAAAGTCTTGAATTTCTTTAACTTTTCTTTTATACAGTAAATGGTGCAATTGTTTACCTCTGTAGCGTTCCTAAAATGACAAGTACTTGCTAGTTACAACAAGAATTTCATATTTCCAGAAAAGCAACTGAAGATGGAAAATTGATTGGTCCATTTATGCTTTTAGGCTAAACCCACTAAAACTATACCTGACCGAAATCGACGGCAAGTTGTTGAAGCTCTTGCTCAGACATGCCGAGGAGAACCTGCGACTGCAAGTCCACTTTTGATGATGCCTCGGCCTTCTTCTTGAGAGAAGGTAAAGTTACGGTGCTACAGGCGACAGTCAGGGTACGGAACCTTACGGCGCGTGCAAAGGGTGCTGTGACCACGTGCTGAAATATCGCCATTGACATGCTTCGAGAGACTGGATGAATGGATCGAGAGACTCTGCGAGGGAGGAACACCAGGGCCGAGATGACACTATAAACCCAGGCTATGCCTTAAGCCTCACATTCTGGATTTATCAACCTAAGGTAGACTAAGTGCTTAGGAACTTGCCCGAAGGTGTGTGTTTTTGCTGACATGTCAATTGGTGATTTGCTGAAAAGTTGTCGTCCGCCATGCGCCGTTCACGTGACCTGCTGCTTGCAATTGGGCTGTGAATTGCGTTTGTGAGCCACCGACTGTTTGTCCGTTTCCTTCAACCCACTTTCGCACCTTTAAAGAGAGTAATGATAATAGTAATTGTCCTTTTCCTTCAACCCACTTTCGCACCTTTATTTTCGATTTCCTTTCTTTGCTTCCTAAAGAAACCCATGTGGGTTTGGTAAGAATTGACTACTCCATGCTTCAGAATTCTGAACAGTCCTTTCCTCTCCTCTCAGTCCATGGTCCCTCACTCTTCAGCATCACCGAGACGCCCCTGATCTTTTCCTTCTTCATGATCATCATCTCACTCTTCATTCTTCCATCTTTTTTTTTTCAACATCATCTTCATCTTCTTATCTTCTATCTGTCTTGGTGAGAAGAAAAAAAATAATTTGCTCCGAGCTTCTTTCTTCCTCTGCCAAAAATAATCTAGCCATTTAATTTTTTCCCTTTTTTGAGCGAGATGAGGAGTTTAGTTGCAGCTTTTGGAGCAAACTAATGTTGTTTATTTTTTTTTACATTGCAAGATAAAAGGCCTTCAGATGTTTCTGCATCTGCTTGATCGTCTTCCTCTCCTCTTCTTCTCTCTTATTATTTTTTTTTTGGTCAAAAACCTCTTCTTCCTTTCACCATTTTTCTATCTATGCATGTGATAAGCAAGTGATAGAGACAAATCTGAAATCCTTTTACCTATTGAATCTGAACATTTTGAGATTTTTCTTTCATTAAATTTTCTGTTCATGTTGTTTTCTCCTTTTACTTATCTGATCTGAACTTGACCTTTTTTTTTTTTGTGATTGCAGGTGGGAAAAGTTTGTAGATTTCATGTTTTTATTTTGGTAAATTAAGTTTTGGTTGTAATTTTCCAGGTTTTCGGTATTTGAATCCTTAACAAGAAAATATTTGGTTTTTTTTTTCAGGTTTTCGGTATTTGAATCCTTAACAAGAAAATATTTGGTGCCTTCTTAGTTTTTGGGGTTTCTTTGACAAACAGCCAATAGCACTGTAAGTGATGATAGAGCCCTACTAATTTAGATACTTGTTTTCAATACCTCTTCAGATCTTGCCTTTCCCTTTTCTTTTACGAGAACATCATTTATTTATTTTAGTTTACAAAAATTCCAATTTTTTAAAATAAAATTCCTGTTGATTTGGTTCTGAGAAGCTAAGATTGGCTTCTAATCGTCTAATGGGGATAACATTTTGCGAATAGTCTAAATTATAGTAGATTTACTGGTCCCTAAAATGGTTTCTATCTTTGTAGCAATAAAAAATTTGATATGATCTGTTGGTCTTTCTAGTTTCTTCATTTGTTGAAAAGGTATACTTAATTTTTTGCAGCTGAAATAACAGGAAGATGTTAGGATTCGTTTGCATTCAGATCCCATTTTCTTAAATTATCTTTTTTTCCGTACTTTTTGTTATGTTATTAACATACATCACTACATTAAAGGCGTGAACAAATCAAGATTCAATCATTCTATAACCAGTTCATGGAATAGTAAGATTTTCAAGTTAACAATGCTATATTTTTCCTTTTTTTCGGCTTTTGGATTGAAGGGTGGTCACTATTGGATAGGGTTGTTCTTTAATTTTAGCCTTAGGTCCTTCATTATTTGCATGCTGCTAATACATTATTTTTGAATGGTGGATACCTTTTGAATTGTCTCATATATGTACGGTATTTATTTTTGAAACAGCTTTGAGATTTTTTTCCCTTTTTTCTTTGTACAGACTATGATCATGTTGCGAAAAACACTTCAAATTTTTGGTGCTATTGTATTACAGGGGCGGAGCCAGAAAAAAATCTTAGTGGGGGCACAAATAATACTAAAATTTTTTTATCTACTCTTTTTTTTTTATTTTTTGGGCAAAAAATAAATAAATTCACTAACAAGTACAATTGATATGTATATTCCATGAAAAACATAAAAAGACAAACTCAAAATTATTAATGTAATAATAATTTTATTTAAAAACTTCTTTTATTGTCATTTTTTGCACCTTCATTATCCTTGGCTTCTTCTTTATTAGACGGCTCTTTTTCCATTGATTTCCTCTTGAAATATCTCTCCATAGTTTAAGAAATTAAAATCAATATATAAGATACTAATCCAATTAAAATATTAAATGTCCAATAAAATCTAATAATCTATCCAAGAACTATTTTACAAGTTAAAGTTATTTATTAAATCATTAATCACAACATATCATTACTATATCAAATCACAACTTATTCATTCATTACTATATCAAATCATTAATCAGAATATATGAACCTAATCAAGTTAATTAGACAAAAGGATCCATATAAGAATAATTTAAAAGTTAAAATATATGTCAAATGGCCTTCTATTCATCATTACATTAACTCCAAATAAGAAACTAATCAAGAAAAATAAAAAATAAATTATAAATCTATAAAATCACCATTTCACAAGTTAAAATATTTATCAAATATCAAATAACCCATTTATTAGTTATTACATTAACTAATCAATTTTCAAATTTCTCTAAAACAGTAATAATCTCATGCTCTAGAAATATATTTGCAAACAAATTTAAAATAATAATAATAATAAGTAATTGTTTAGAACCTGATTTTAATGGTCTCCCAAAATTGGTGAAAAGAGTTGCAAATCAGTGGCACTGTAGCAGACTCAGGTCCCTTTACTTCCTTTGTGCCCCGTATCACGTTATTTAATTGGAAAGAAGTCAGCTTCAATGACTGGTTTCTTGCGGTTGAACTGAAGAAAGCAGGTCTTGGCTTTCAAAAAGCCTACTCCTTTAATGGAACACTGTTTGAAGTAGTCAACAACACCATTTTCATGACAGGAAAACCAGGATAGGATCGGACTATTTGATGGGAGAGACCATTTTCAGTGGGGACAACCAAGAGGCAAAAGAGGAAAAGAAAATTGGGGAATGGGGACAAAGGAAGTAAATGATTAATGATGATTGGATGAAGTAATAAAAAGAAAGAGTAGTTAGTTGGGTGTGGAAGAAGAGGAGTCGTGGGTTGTGAAGTGAAATGGGGGACCACAGAGTAAAGGGAATTTGGAGAGTGGGGACCAAAAGTAATGACTGATATAATTGATATTTGGTCCTTAGAGGAGGAAAGTGAATGATATAAATTTTGTGATCCATTCTTTCATATTTTTTTAAAAAAATTCTGGGGGCACCATTAAAATTGTATCAAAATTATAGGAGTATAATAGGAATTTAAGGAGGGCAGTGGGGGCCCGTGCCCCCAGTGCCCCCACTGTAAATCCGCCTCTGTTGTATTATACAAAGAACTGAATGAGTTTTACCAAATCATAGACTTATTGGGTTGTGAAAGACATTACCACTAGAGGTCATGGCTTTCTTTTTTCTTTTCATTTTACAGAATATCATTTTTTCCATAACTTTTTTAAAGCTTGTTGCTCTGTGAATGTTTTCCTTATGAATGGAAAGTACCAATTTGAGACATTCTTCTCAGAATTTTTTGGAAGATCTTGAACCTCTGAACTCTAGGCAACCAAAATAAGATAGGTAAAGCATAGCTCTTCATCAGTGAAATTTCCCATCATTTTATGTCTATGCTACCATTTTCTCTTACACTTTTCATGATTAATTTTCATATAAGTACGGATGTATAGCAGTTAATACTAATATTTTTATGGCCAGTAATAATTCTCTGATGCATTTCTTTAACCTAGAATTCCAAAGTTTAGATGGGTTCTATAGGACAAACATAACTAAGATTTGAGAAAGTCAATTTCATGTCAGTAATTCTAAAGACTTATTTAGAGGTGCAAAGGGAGTTCAATAGTCACTTTTTTGTTTTAAGATTTTGACAATTTGCAGGGCCATTCAAATTTTAAGTTTTTTTGTAATCTGAACTAATGTTGTCAAGAATTTCTCAGTTTGACATTTCTTAAATGGTGTATATTGGTTTATCCTTCCATTTTTTTTTTTTGCATAAATGTGTCTATTCATGAGCAAAAGAGGCCATCTGCCCTCGATCTTTACAAAAGAGGCAAGAGAAAGTGTAAGAAATCTCAGAACTTTCGCTCCTTTCCACAGTCAATTTTAAGAAAGGTTCAAACTGGATATTTCTATCCATTCAATTGAAAAAAAATAAAATCGAACGAAAACACGGCTAATTAACCCAGAAGAACCTGGTAGGATTGAACAATAATAACATACTGCTTGTAATAGTAAAAATAAACCGTGCCAATGTCGAGAAATGGGTATGTTTGGATTGTGGACTATTTTCAAAAATTTATTTGCTTGCATGATCAACCTATTTTACAAACATTTTTTTTTTATCTCACGGGCATCACATAAAAAAAAACTATAATATCTACTATCCAGGCATAAAAAAGAGGGAAACTTGCAAGAACAAGCAGACTTGCACAGGCACTCGTAATAACAAACACGAATTCAGCTCAGATTATAAACCTCGAAAATAACGAAACCCAAGAAAGCAAAGCAATGTGAGAAGCATTTTCTACAGACTTACTTCGCTTATGGATTGCCTCCTGAAGATCAGCAACAGTAGCCTACAAGGACAGAGCCCAAAACCCATCATATTTTCTCTCAATTCTAGTGTTGCAAATAACTTTTAGCTAAATTGAGAAAATAACAAGAGAAGAAGAGGACGAATAGAATAGCATACGGAATCATCGAGGTCAAGGCCACCCTTTACTAGTTCTCTGCCGCTACGTGTAACGACCGTCACCTTCATCCTTCAAAGAGTAAGCCTCCGAAAGACACAGCGAGAGAGGGTACAAAAGTTCTGAGAGGTGGAACGAAGATCTGAGGATCGCTGGTGTTTCGGGACTGGGGGGGGGGGGTTATAAATATAATAATTAATTATAAGAGTACTGAAATGTTTATGACGATGAAAAATGCTGATGGGGGTGGGGGCGGAGCACGTGAGTTGGCAAATGAGTGGGCGTCGCCTTGAGTCTAATTTCGATCCAATGGCAGTAATTAATGGCGTGTCGTTGGGAAGTAGATAAACAGCCCATTCGCACCGATGAACCACCCTCCCGCTACTGGTCCTATTCTGGTGGTACTACGCCACTACACTTCACGAATATCCTTTATATATATATAAGAAGCACTTGGCTTCTACTGTTGGTGGGATTTCGAGTGCATCTCCGTGCTTGAGGATGTTGTACATTCGAGTGGAGTGCACTTTTTGATGGTTGTACGTTACTTTTGTCCTTCACCTTGTGATTTCTCCTGGACCCCACATTCATTGCATGTATAGTTCAGGCTGATGATGGATGTTCCTAAATTATTCGATTAAAAAATATTTATTCCACTCTTGAATGAAAAGATTAGAAATAAACTTCAACTGAAAAAAAATTTAAGAGTTATGATAGGCATAATAAAAGATGGATTTAGAAATTTTATTTTTCAATTAAAATTAAATTTAAACTTTTGGAAAAAAAAATTAAACTGATAGATTTTACTCTTAAATATGATAGACGTGGTTATTATGGAGAAAACTGATAGATTTCACTCTTAAATATGATAGACCTGGTTATTATGGAGAAAATTCAAGAGTTATGGTTCTTTTATAAATTACAAATAAGCTTGAACTAAATTATTGGAGTCTATATCTTTTATATATAAAGGATACCTAAAATAACAATCATGGGAAAAAAATGATTTGGAAATATTAAATGCACGGTTGATTTATTGCTTTTGGAATGTGGACCTCACTTTATGCATTGGAAGCTTGTGCTTCTCACTTCTCGCATTGTCCTTCAGCCTAAGATTTTTGCTTCTTTCCTTGTGGATCCTGGACCCCAAATTGATTGTATGTATAGTTCAGGCTGGTAATCCATATTCCTATAGTATTCAATTAAAAAATTAAAATTAAAATAAACCTCAACTAAATTAAACCTTCGGCAAAAATTAAAAATAAACCTGAATTGAATTATGATAGACATAATAATCGCAAATCACACATTTAGAAATATTAGATTTCTAAATTAAAATTAAAATCTTAATCGAAAGACTTTGATAATTATGGAATATAAGTTAGTGATTAAAATTCTAATTCAACTCCAATTTTAAATTAAAAGATGGATAATTAATGCATATATATATAAAGGATATATGGAATAAGTGATGGTATTTTTAGACAAATATAATATAGGTTTTAATTTTTAGACAAATATAATATAATATACATAAAGATGTATACAGCCTAAGATTTTTGGTTCTTTCCTTCTGGATCCTTGACCCCAAGTTGATTGTATGTATACTTCAGGCTGCTAATCCATGTTCCAATAGTATTCGATTAAAAAATTAAAATTAAAATTAACCTGAACTAAATTAAACCTTCGGCAAAAATTAAAAGTAAACCTGAACTGAATTATGATAGACATAATAATCGCAAATCATAGATTTAGAAATATTAGATTTCTAAATTAAAATTAAAATCTTAATCGAAAGACTTTGATAACTATGGAATATAAGTTAGTGATTAAAATTCTAATTGAACTCAATTAAAAAATTAAAATTAAAATAAACCTGAACTAAATTAAACCTTCGGCAAAAATTAAAAATATACCTGAACTGAATTATGATAGACATAATAATCGCAAATCATAGATTTAAGTTAGTGATTAAAATATAAGTTAGTGATTAAAATTTTAATTCAACTCCAATTCTAAATTAAAAGATGGATAATTAATGGATATATATATAAAGGATATATGCAATAAGTAATGGTATTTTTAGACAAATATAATATAGGTTTTTATTTTTAGACAAATATAATATATACATAAAGATGTATATATATATATATACAATAAAATATAATATATATATATATATACACAATAAGTAAAGATATTTTTAGATAAATCTTAAACATCTTTTTAGACATAAATCTTGGCATGAAGATAAAGATCACATAGATTTTACTTTTCAATTTTGACGAAGGAGTTAAATTATCTATCTGGAATGTTAAATCAATTGTCTGCCACTACCTTTTGTTTTTTACTCTTTTGGTCATTTATATGCTTATTTTCTGGCCTTCTGTGGTTCCAACCGTCCCTATTTTTGTCATTTGCACTTGTTTTGTCTCGGTTTTCCACATTTCTTGTTTTTTAACTCATACAGTTACAATACAGAAGTACCACAGATTTATGCAAATAGTTTGCTACATGCACAGAACCACTTCACATGCAAATTGGCTTGCATTTTATTACTACTATATATTTCTTTGATACTACTATATACTTCTTTGATATGAATCTTTGCTCAGCTGTTGGAGGTAAATTTTGCATCAAGTGTTTCATATCAGCAACGATTTGCTATCTTTATGGAGGTCTTCTTCTGTTTATATATATATATATATATATATATAAGAGAACCACTTGGCCCTTCTACTGTTGCTGGTATTTCGACTGCATCTCCGTGCTTGAGCATGCTGTACATTCGAGTGGAGTGCACTTTTTGATCGTTATACCTTGCTTTTGTGCTTCTCATTGTGTTTCAGCTTGTGAAATAACAATCACGCGAAAAAAATGATTTGGAAATATTAAATGCACGGTTGATTTATTGCTTTTGGAATGTGCTTCTCACTTCTGGCATCGTGTTTCAGGCCAAGATTTTTCCTTCTTTCCTTCTGGCCCCTGGACCCCAAATTGATTGTGTGTATAGTTCAGGTTGCTAATGATATTTTTACACAAATATAATATAGGTCATAAAGATGTATATATATATATTAATATATAGGGTAAAATACACGGAACCCCCCTATGGTTTCGCGAAAAGACACGAAACCCCCCTATCGTTTAGAAACATACACATAAACGCCCTAAACTCTATAACTAAAGTGAAAATAGACCTATAACCGGCTAAGTTACCGGCTGGAGGTCGAATACCCAAAATACCCCATTTCTCTCCTGCTGCCCCGCTCTCCCCTATGCGGGCCGCTCGCGACTCTATCCCCGTCGGCAGCTACAATCCCTCCGAGTTTGTCGCTCCCACGGTCTCAGAGTTCACTGACGATGCTCTCTCCCCTAATTGGACTGCTCGCCGGAGCAATTCTGGTAAATTTGCTTCCTCCCTGCCAGCTGGTGGATTTGATATGTCATCCCTTAAACAGAATAATTTCCCGGCTAGTAGTTTAACCACCGTCTCCATTGTCAACATGCCCCCTGGCGGTGAACAGGGTCCTTCCATCCTTCCCCCGGGTAAAGAGCAGAGCGGCGAGGATGCCTCCTGCGCCGGCGCCGGCGGCGACGTCGAAGAAGTCAGCAATGCGGGCATTTGGGTTTCCGGATTTGCGGCGGAGGGTGGCCTCCAGGTGTGCCAGAGACTTGGCAGCAAGAACGCCGTCGGTGGAGCCACCAGCATCAATGGAGAGGATTCGGACTTTGCCGCGGCCGCCTGGGAAGTGCTTGGTGCTGAGGGGAGAAGCAGCAGCAGCAGCGGCAGCAGTAGCAGGAGGAGTAGTATTAATTTTGGGGAGGTGGGAAACGAACTTGGGATCGTCATACCCAAAAAGGAACTTGTTTTCGAGGATGGAGAAGAATTCACAAGTGAGTTTGTCCACGTCCATGTTGCACTCCAACTGATGAAGCATTGATGAAGCTGTGGTGGTGGTGGATACTGCAGCTGCCGCCATTATCTCCTTCTTCTTGTTTGTGGATATTCTTGTATTGGAGGGGAGGGGACTGACTTAGGAGTGATTAATGTAGTACTTGGTTCTACGTTTAAGGTAAGACTGAAATCGCCTCAACAAAGATTAATGGTTCAACTGGTTTAGCTAGCTCCTAGCTATATCAATGGGGAAGGTCTGCATTTGGTATATCAAGTTCCAGTTTGATTTTTTTCTTCCGAGTCCTGTCAAAGGTTTCCGTGTACACTTAGAGTGATTTTGATTCAAAGTTCAAGGCAAAGCTTTCAAGCTTACGTTTCGTTTCTGGATATACATTGGATTGTCAATTCCTACTAATTTAGCAGGCCACGGGTTAGACGAGAGTATTTGACCTGCTGCCGGTAACTCAGCCGGTTCAAAAGGTAATTTCCACTTTAGTTATGAAAGTTAGGGTATTTATGTGGAGGTTTTTAAACGATAGGGGGTTTCCTGTCTTTTCGCGAAACCATAGGGGGGTTCCGTGTATTTTACCCTAATATATACAATAAGTAAAGATATTTTTAGATAAATCCTAAACATATTTTTAGAGATAAATCTTGGCATCAAGATAAAGATCACACAGATTTTACTTTTGAATTTTGACCAAGGAGTTAAATCATCTAGCTGGAATGTTAAATCAATTGTCTGCCACTACCTTTTGTTTTTTACTCTTTTGGTCATTTATATGCTTATTTTCTGGCCTTCTGTGGTTCCAACCATGCCTATTTTTGTCATTTGCACTTGTTTTGTCTCGGTTTTCCACATTTCTTGTTTTTTACTGATAGACCTGCAATACACAAGTAGCACAGGTTCATGCAAATACTTTACTACATCCACAGAACCAGTTTGCATGCAAGTTCCCCTGCATTTTACTACTTCCTTGACATCAGGTATTCTTTCATCTTCAACCCAATTTATTTGGATTAGGTTTCCATTTCTTTGATACTACTATATATTTCTTTGATATGAATCTTTGCTCAGGTGTTCCAGCTAAATTTCCCATCAAGTGTCTCATATCAGCAGCGATTTGCTATCTTTATGGAGGTCTTGTTGTCTTTTTCCTTACTTTAGTTGCTTTCTACTTATGTATTCCTTAGCTTCCTGTTGTTTACGTTGGTAGTTTCTTCCTTACACATCAATATATATGTGTTTTTGACGTAGATAGTTGTTTACATCCAAATATACAAAAAATACCTATCTGTGCATACGTCTGCATTTTTTTTTTCTCTGCCTTTGTTTCCTGCTTGGTTTCTGTGTATAAGAAACATGAGCTGCTCTAAGCTCTTCGTAAGGGATGATCCTCATAAACTTCGTGACAAAAAGGAAAATCGAAATCGTAAAAAGAGGGAAAAATTTGCTGCTCTTTCGCCTGAAGAAAAAGAAGCCTGTCGCAGAAAGAATAGAGAGGCTTATCAAAGAAAAAAATTGGAAAAAATGCTTTCCAAGTCCTTGCCAGAGCAATTTGAACAGGCTTGCAAATCACCAGCTTCTACGTCTGTCATGCGTCCCTTTGCTGCTCAACAATGTTCTCATGGTACATCCTAATTCGAATACTCTCATTATATTTCCATTATCTGTTTATTCACCATTCACTATTCCCGTTACGTTCTTCATGTTCATCTTTGAATGATAAAGTTAGCAGAGTAACTGATTCTCAGAATTTCAAACACCAAGAGAAGGTTGATCGAATTCTTGATTGTAATGAAGATTAGCCATACTATTTACTGTTCTGTAAGGAACATATTTAGCTATACTAAATTCACATTTGTCTTAAATCATTTGTAACTGCTTCTTCTAATCAGTTGTTATACTCTCATTTTGCAGGACACTGCAGAGGTACTATTTCTATATAAGCTACTATATTCTGATCACTTACACTTTTGATTGTTCCTTATGCTAATCATTGATTTTAATAGGTGCTCTAAAATGTGGTGTTCAAATTTCTGAGTCTCCAAACAATAGTGATGAACTATCTGATAGTCACTCGAGTAAAAAGTCAAAGCAACAGATTTCTTCATTCTCAACGTATCAGAAAGGTAGATTACATGATTCATTTGCCATGTAGTGTTTGTAGTCAGATTATAAGCATGATTCTATTCATATAATGATCTATTTCCAATTTTTAAACGCAGGATCTACATCTAATTGTAAGACAAAACATACATGCCTAGCTTCTACAGATAGTACAGGTCATTTAGAGTTCAAAATTCATTATTGATTGATGTTCATTATATATAATCATGAACATTATGATCAACACTCATATTGGTTAACTTTTTTGGTTATCAGATGAATCATTCATATGTATGAACTGCTACCAATTTCTGACAGACATTGCTGAAGAGGCTTCAGGTGATAAATGTTCCTTGGAGTTTTTAACAAGATTTTTGATATCATTATTCATAAGAATTTTATCAACTTTATCTCTAATAGATCTGTCAGTTATTCTGCCAACATACCAAATGTATCAACTTCCGGACAGTGGCTCTATTAGAACAAAGACAAATGCAGGTTACTACCTTGAATCTTAATTGCTTCTGCTATCTGTCAAAATACTTCAGTTCAATGATCCAAATCATATTATGATTAGCACTCACATACATTCAATCTTATTACAACTCATTTTTTCTGATAGTCTTGCTAAGCCTCAATATAAGCATATCTCATGAAATCACTTCTGATTATAGATAATTGAATTATTCAGGTACAACACATTCATCAATGAAACAAATGAAAGGCATGAGTAACAGAAAGAAAAAAAAAAGAGGTACACATTGCAGAGCATTATTCCTTACTTTCCTACATAATTATTTTGACTCTCAACTCTTAGTTTCACTCAAGTAATGAATACTTTTACAGGTAATCAAGTTATTCATGGAGTTCATACACTGCAGTCTATTAATGACAATGCAGATAGGTTACCTACGAAAGCTGATTGTCAATACTGTGGGGCAAAAAAGATGCATTCTGAGACACCTAATTTCTGTTGCTCTGACGGACAAGTACTTCTACATGAAAATAAGCTTCCAGATATTCTTGTAGAACTATTTACTGGTCACTCTGATGAAGCTTTATCCTTTCGCACATATGTCAGAACATATAACAATATGTTTGCTTTTACATCTTTTGGTGTACACTATGATAAATCGCTTTGCAAGAGAACAAATGGTATTTACACATTCAAAGTTCAAGGACAGACTTATCATTTCATCAAAGACCTTATTCCGCATGGAGGATGTGGATTATATCTGCAGCTTTATTTCCATGATACAGAGCATGAGCTTCAAAATAGAATGGCAGTTTCTGAAAGGTTAACAGAAAGCATAGTAATGAGAATCATGGAACTGATGAAGTCAAATCCATATGCATGCTTTCTGCGAAGTCTCAGAAATGTTCCGAATTTAGATTCATATCAAATAGTCCTCAAATCACATTCAGAAAATGATCAACGAGTGTTCAATCATCCAACAGCCTCTCAAGTTGCAGCTCTTTGGACAGAAAGACAAAACTCAGAACCAAGTTATGCCAGACACATCCAAATTTATACAAAAGAAGGAAATGATCACCTTGTGCAGTACTATTATGGCTGTTACGATCCTCTACAATATCCACTATTGTTTGCACTTGGTGAAACAGGCTGGCATCCTGGAATCAGAAGAATGACAAGAGACAATCCAAAAAAGAGAAAAAGATCTATTCAGAAAACCAAATCTACTGCTGTTCTGACCAATTACAAATCTGCTGAAGAAATGATATCTGCTGAAGAACAAGGTACTTCGAACCTCTAATGACTTATACATCAATGATATGCTGATGACTTATACATTACCTATACACATTAGTTATGCACTACTTATATAATTACACATATCCACTCACTTATATGCAGAATACAGTACATCCATTGGTTATATATAGGAAACACATTACTTATATTTTCTCAATTTATCCAGCCTGCAATGATCCTGAAAACAACAGCGAATCTGTGTCAATGCGAGAATATTATGCTTATAAATTGCAGATGAGAGATAAATATTGTCCAAATATACTGAACACTGGAAGGTTACTTCAGCAGTATGTTGTTGATATGTACATAAAAATCGAAAGTCAGAGACTAGATTATTATAAGAGCAAACAAGAATTCATAAGGAGAGAGCAACTACAAGGTGTTATGGATAGCGTGATAGCAGGTCAATGCCAAGGTTCAAAGGTAGGGCAGAGAGTGGTGCTTCCAGCTTCATTTATAGGAGGTCCTCGTGACATGAAAAGGAGATATGTTGATGCTATGGCATTGGTACAGAAATTTGGTAAACCAGACTTATTCATTACCATGACTTGTAATCCTTCATGGCCAGAAATAAAGGATCATATGCTGCCAACAGACGAAGCACATAACAGGCCAGACTTAGTGACTCGAGTCTTTCATGCAAAGCTTGATATACTGAAGCAAGAGTTATTCAAAAAAGAGATATTTGGATCTGTTGCTGCTTACACCTATGTGATTGAGTTCCAGAAACGTGGTCTTCCTCACGCTCATTTCCTCATTATCTTCAAGCCAAGTTCAAAACTTTACTCCACAGATTCTTATGACAAAATAGTTAGTGCAGAGATTCCAAATCAGAGCAAAAATCGACATCTTTTCAACATGGTTCGCAAACATATGATTCATGGTCCTTGTGGAAAAAAAAATCCAAAGAATGTCTGTATGCAAGGAGAACATCAGAAAAAATGCAGAAACAATTATCCAAAATCATTTGCTGACAAAACGTTCCATGGAGATAATGCATACCCCATTTATCAGAGAAGGAACAATGGATACAAAATCATGGTTCGTGGACATCAACTAGATAACAGATGGGTTGTTCCATACAATCCTTATCTTCTTGCAAAATTCAACTGCCATATAAACGTCGAAATCTGTTCTACAGTAAAGGCAGTCAAGTACATATACAAGTACATCTACAAAAGTCATGACAAGATCCACTTTCGAGTGAATTCAGACGATTCTAATGGCTCAAATCCTGATGCTCATCTATCTGCAGTCGATGAAATCAAAGACTACCAATCAGCTAGGTGGGTCTGCGCCGTCGAAGGTATATGGAGAATATACAGATTCTTGTTATTTGAAATGCATCCTGCTGTTATTCATCTGCAACTTCACTTAGAAAATTGTCAGCCATTGAACTTCAGACAAGATCAAGATTTGCGCGATGTAGTAAGGAATAGATTTGCTAAGAGAACTATGTTAACAGAATTCTTTTACATGAACTCTACTCATTGTCTAGCTCAGAATCTCAAATGCACTTACAAAGAGTTTCCTGAACATTTTGTGTGGTATCCAGGAAGGAGAACTTGGGAGCCAAGAAAACAGAAAAATTCTATAGGCAGGATAGTAACAGCAAGTCCAATGGAAGGAGAAATATACTTTCTGAGATTGCTTCTTACACATGTCAACAATCCAACTTCATTTGATGATTTGAGAACAATAAATGGAGCATATGTCCACACTTTCCGTGAGGCAGCAATTCTAAGAGGTTACTTTGAGTCTGATAAGTCACAAGAACAATGCCTCGAAGAAGCAAGTTTGTATCAGATGCCATATAGTTTAAGAAGATTATTTGCGACTCTGCTTGTTCATTTTCCTCCTTCAAATCCCAGGTATCTTTGGGAGCAATTTGAGAAGCCATTATCTGAAGATATGAGCAGAATTCCACAACTATCAGTTGATCAGATTCGTTTCCAGGTATTATACCAAATAAATGAGTTTCTGCAATCAATGGGAAAAGACATTAATCAATATGCTTTAGTTCCAAATACCATGTGCTTTGACAACTTGAACAAAAACACTCGTGATACAATAGCTGAAACAAGAATCTGTGTACCAGAGCATGACCTACTAGCAATTAAACAACTAAATGCTGAGCAGAAAAAAGCTTTTGACATTATCATGAATGCAGTTTTTGTTCATAAGAAAGGAACCTTCTTCATTGATGGACCAGGTGGAACAGGAAAAACATTTTTGTATCGAGCACTACTAGCAGAAATCAGGTCAAAAGGATACATAGCTCTTGCTACAGCATCCTCTGGAGTTGCGGCTTCGATTCTGCCAGGTGGAAGAACAGCTCACTCAAGATTCAAGATACCAATTGGTGCAACAGCAGATAAGCAATGTAGAGTTAGTAAACAGAGCTCATTAGCAAAACTCCTTCAATCAGCCATTCTGATCATCTGGGATGAAGCTCCAATGGCGCATAAAGCGTCAATTGAAAGTGTCGACAAACTTCTGAGGGACATAATGGACTCAAACGATTTGTTTGGATCAAAGGTCATTGTTTTTGGAGGTGATTTTCGTCAAGTCTTGCCAGTGGTAACAAAAGGATCAAAATCTGAATTTATTGATGCAAGTATAGTCAATTCATATATATGGCCAGAGCTGCATAAGATACATCTGACTGAAAACATGAGAGCAAGGCATGATCCAGAATTTACTCAATATCTACTTCGAATTGGAAATGGAACAGAGCCAATTATCTTCAACAATTCTATCCAGATACCTCTATCAATGCTAATAAGATATACAAATGAGGAAGATTCAATGACTGCACTGATGAGGACAGTATTTCCAGATTTCAAAGCTTTTTCCAAGGGAGATTTATCTGCAGTTAACCGTGCTATACTGACAACAAAGAATGACTTTGTGGACCAGATTAATGAGAAGCTCATTGTACACTTAGAAGGACAAGTGCAAGAATACATCAGCCGAGACAAGTGTATAGACAACTCCGACCAGACAATCATGGAGGACTTGCTAAACAGTTTAACTCCAAATGGTTTCCCACCTCATAAGCTGCTTCTGAAACCATATTGCCCTATCATGTTACTCAGAAACATTGATGCACCTCAGGGATTATGCAATGGCACTAGACTCATATGCAAATCATTGAGCTCAAACGTCATACATGCAGCAATAACATGTGGTGAATTTGCTGGAAAAGAGGTCTTCATCCACAGAATTTGTTTCAGAGCAGAGAACAATTCAGACTCACCAGTATCATTTGAACGCATTCAATTTCCTATCCGACCCTGTTTTGCTATGACAATTAACAAAGCTCAGGGCCAAACGCTTGATTTTGTTGGCATCTATTTGCGTGAACCAGTTTTCTCACATGGACAACTATATGTAGCATTGTCAAGAGCTAAAAACAGTACCTCTATCAAAATTCTTATCAAACCATCCATATTTGATGACCAACAAGACTCAATTACTGAAAATATAGTATATAGAGAAGTACAGTATCTAGCTTATCAATAACTGCTCTAAGAATGTACATGTCACTTATTTATCTATGTTCATAGTTCTATATTTCTTATAGTGCTTATCAGTAACTGCTCTAACCATGTACATATGACTCATTTGTCTATGTTCATACTTGTATATCTCTTATAGTGTTCACCCAGTACTTATGTATTGTTATTATGAGTCACAGGAGGAAAAAAATATCATTCCATTCACTGAGATAATCCCTGGACTGCAAAACTGGACAACTGTGGTTCAGGTTCTGGACAAGCAAAAGGCATTGCTCTCAAAAGCAGGAAACAGATATCAGAAGCTGATATTAATTGATGAGCAGGTAATCCGTATTCTCAACTGCACTCTATATGCTTTGTTCCTCAACCTTCATGCTCAGCTGAATATAACTATAATTGTTATCAGGGTACAACAGTTGAAGCAATGATTTATAAATCAGACATTGATTTCTTCAGAAACCATTTCCAGCTGTATAAACGATATATTCTCTGCAATGCTAGAGTTGAGTACACAGCATCAGAATATTGCACTCATCCAAATCAGTGTACATGGTACATAGACAATTCTACTGTTGTTCAAGCAATAGATGAAGTTGAGCCGCCTCAGATTCCACCTGTGTTCAAATTCTCACCCTTCAGAAGATTTCATCAGCACATTGATGATAATACAGATATAGGTAAATGACAAATACATTTCCTGAAGTCCTAATACATATAATTCTCATAAAAATTATAACTTAGCACATCCCAAAATCAGATGTCTTAGGCATTGTCGCTGAAGTCCATCCTCGAATACAGAGAGCTACTACTGCTACCAGAGAAGTGGTGATTATAGATAAAAGGTATGTAAAACCATCCATTTGTTCTAAATGAACTCAAAACCATTATAGATTGATCATCAGCTTTCTCCCATCATAAACTCAAAACCATCATTCTATATGAACACTAAACCATATGAACTCTGAAACACAATGCAGCATGATGCCAGTGATTCTAACTCTTTGGGGTGAGCATGAGACAGATGAAGGCCAGATGATTGCAAATGTCATTGACACAATGCCACTAATTGTTGCACTTCGAATTAAAGTGTCATCATATCACAGTGAGTACATCAAAAATTTCCCATCCTGGACATATTTTCTCACTTAGTATGTATTCAAAATATTATGTGTCTGATGACAAAATTTGCAGCTCTAAATCTTTCAACAAAATTTGGATCAAGCATTCTGGTTAATCCTCCAATACAACAAGCTGCTGATCTCAAACAGTGATACTAATCCTTCTCATAAATAACTATGTCAGAACATTTTCTATGAAATATATTCTGAGGCTCAGAAATAAAACTTATATCTTCACTTACAAGGGCTACCGAGACTGAAGCAGACATCAAGAAACTGATGACAGAAAAAGCATATCACAATCGAGCCAAGCTTTTGCCGCAACCAAGAGATGATGAGCTCACCACTATCCAAGACTTTCTTGCATTTCCTATGGTAAATTTTACCTCTGATGCTTTATTGCCAACAGCAATTCACATATATACTTTCTGCTTTTATCCTGTACAAAATATATGTTTTTTTATGCTCTATAAAACTCTTGCCTTTATGATTTGCTTCTTTATTCTTCATCTCTTCTACCTGTAAGTTGGCCAATAAGTTTTATTCCATTGTCTTTTTATTTCAGCATTTCCATCTTCTTCTTAAACATGCTCAATATTAAAATCTACATCTGCATTTAGTCATCAACGTAACTAAAACAATAGTGACTTTAATACAGAAAAAAGCATACTGGTTGCGTGGTACTCCAAGATTACTAGACAAGAGCCAACGATTATGGTATAATGCTTGTCCACAATGCCATAAATCATTCAGAGGAAAGCCTGTGTGGAAAGTTGTTTGCACTTCATGCAACAAACAAGTCAATATTGCTGCAAGATGCCGATTAACTATAGAACTTGCTGATTATTCTGGAGTTTTGACGCTTGATCTTTATGACAACGATGCTCTTCAGTTGCTTCCCTTCACCCTATCAGAGATGCAGGACTTAGAAAACAAGGTAACAAATTCAGTTTTCATACACATTCAGAACACTCTCACTAAGAACTAAGTTTACTATATTTAATGCAAATTCGTTTATCTTACTTCTATAGCATGAACTCAACTATGAGGTCATTGAAGAAGCGATAAACAGCACCGTCATAACATGCTTTGTGAAGAAAATGATAAACACCTATGCTTCCACCACTACTGAGAAATACTCAGCGATTATCCTACATAAGACCTCAATGGCAGAGATTTTATCACAAGTTCCTCCCACCATTGGTTACTCAGGGTCAAGTACACAACCTCCAACCACCAGTCCACATACCAATGAAACTGCAGTCACTACTTCTGCAAAAGATACAAATGTCCACACCAGCTTGCTCTCAACTCTCAAAATCACAGAGAGCCCAACTAAGAAGCAACGTACCGAAAAGTCTGAAAAGGAGGACTGAAACTGCCATATGATACGTTTTGTTAGCACATATTTGTGCATATCTACTACTGTTCCATAACTTTTGATCTCTAACCTTTGGCTGCTCAGCTATCTATTCCTTAACTTTTTGTTGGTGAACTTTTACTACCCTTCATCGTTTGTATACTTACTGAAGTTCTTATCAGTTTTTGCTTAGAAATAGCTAGCTGAGCTTTGTCAAACTGGAAATAGACCAGAGTTATATGTACAGTTATTGCAACTATTTTTCCTTCACTTCCTCTAATTGATTTTGTGCTCCTCCCAGAAATACATCCCAACTTTACAATAGTTTATTCAATTTACTTTCATTTGAAAAAAAAAAACAGAACAAACTCCAATCAAACCAAATATTAACAAACGATAAAACATAAAAACATTTGCATAACCTAAAAAGCTTATGCATCTAAAGTTGCTCAATACAAAATCTAAACACAAACTTTTACATATAATACACTAAACCACAACTGGAAACAATTCCAGCATAGAAATTATACAAAGCAATGAAAACATGCATACGAACAGCCTACAAATTCCTTCCAGAGGAATCAGCAAACCCACTCATTGCGCTTTGAATTGCTTTCCTCTGTTCTTCAACTTCTACTTCCATACGACCAGCAATAATTTGAAGAAATGGAAGCTCTCCAATATCTCCTAATACACTTTCCAGTACAGAAGCCTTCTCTGGATGGCGATAAAAAGATTTGAACAACTCATATATCTCATTCCTGAGCAGAATATTATTCGCTAAAACCCGATCTCCACCACTCAACATTCCATTATCTCCGCTATGGCCAGCCAAATTTCCCAAGACGCCACTTAGTGACATTCGATTGAACATAACCTCAACATCTGGATGCAAATCACGTAATACTGCAGTACGATTATGAGTATAATCCATCTTCAACTCACAAACAGGCAAAGAGTATAGCAATACAAGAACTGAATAAGCAAATCACAGAACTGATGAATTTATACCCACCAACTAGCCAATAAAGCAAAAACAAACAAATACAAAAAACAGAATGACACTATACACATGTGAGGTAAACAATCCGGACAAAAAGATATGTGCCACACAAAAAAGTACTGTACGCACGTGAATTCTTTTGGTCTGTTTAGTCTATCAATACTTATCTGAAATCTGCTACAACTATCCATTCTTGACTCATTGAACAACGTCCTATATGTCAGGAAATAGTTGAAAACATCAAATAAATTTTATTCATTGTATTATCTATTCAATCAACTTTTAAATTTTCAGACCCCTTCATGTATTTTTAGACACACTCATCCAACATTGGATTCTTGTAGAAAACTATACATTAAATTCTCATTCACTTTCGAACTTTGCTACAAATTTCAATTGAACAACAATTCGCTGTTCAATAGTTCCAAATCTCAATAGCTCAAAAAAATACAATTGAACAATTTTCATTTTATTATGCATTTAATAAACATTTAAACTTTTAAACACGTTCATGTGTTCAAAAGTTCTGCTTTGGCCTTGATTTCTTTTCTAACATCTCATCTTTTTTACCAAAAACATTACATTCTTAAAATTTTTAATTCATTCATAAATTCTCAAATCCAAAAAATAATACACCCGAAATCTCAAAGTTTTGTACAAATTTTCATTACATACCGTCGAATCACAGTTATACAAACAAAAACTTCACCACTTTACATGATCCTACCTTACATATCAAGTACAACAGCATCATATCCTTAAGAAATTTAAAAACACATCTTAAAGCCTAAACAGCATACACCAAAAACCATACACCAGAAACCAACAATACACAAAGTAACCAACACATCTTCGCAAAGTTAGAATCTTTAATCACTTTCGCCACCCATGTCGCTAGAAGATGGCGGACTGGGAAAGTAATACCTTTCTTCTAACACCTCCAATCTCATTCTACTAGCAATCAACCCCAAGATCGGATAATTCCTTCCAGTCCTAAACGCAGCCTCCAACACCAAAGCCCAATCATCATGCCTATAAAATTCTTTGAACAAATTACATATCTCATTTTTCAGCAACACATTTGCCACTTGAGCTCGCGCAACAGGTTCAGCTGGACGATTTCGGCAACCATTCCCCATAGGATACGCAGCTCCACGAACAACAGCCAGTTGATTCACCTCTTCATCCACCTCTGGATAATACAATTGAACAGTTGGAAATCTCGCACTTCCACCCGCCATCTCCAAATCTTAAATATCTGCACAGATATATCAAATATACACTTCTTACCCCTATCTAATCTTCAACTATATAACCCAGAAAGATTACTAGACACACGTGAATTTTCTGTACTTCTCACTGTCCTTCCACCCAAGAAATTACACGTCTCATGCTAGCTGCACATGCAAACAAATAACTGCCATGCACACGTGAATACACAATACATTCTGATAAGGTCAAGACACAGAAACTTTCTTGCATATATAACACCAATATACGATAATAAATATAAATAAAATACTAATAGATATACACATATCTATAACTAATACACAATAAAACTCATTTATCATAATTGCGCATATACAAATATATACATATATGTAGATATATAGATATATATTAATTAATATTATACAAATATATCATAACAAATACATAACATATAAGTATAATAAGTAGTCTACAATAATACAGATATATCATAATTATAAACATATACAAATACATACATATATATAGATATATAATACTAATATTAATTCATATGTATATAATAATTATACATATATGTATATAATAATTATACATATATATGCAAATATACCACATATACTAATATATGTATAACTAATATACAGTAATACACAACTATATACATACAAATATATTAGATCATTTATCCTTTATATTTTCTTTTCCTTCATATATAGATATCCCCAAATCATTGAATTTCAAAAAACTATTAATTTTTAAGAATTCCCATAAGTTAATCTCCATCATTTAACCTAAAAAAATGTATAGGGATACCAAATATATCATAATTATAAACATATACAAATAAATACATATATATAGATATATAATACTAATATATCCTTATAACAATGTAATAACAGAGATATATATATATATTAGTAATACACACTAATAAACATATATTAGCCCTATACATATATATTCAATACTAATACTTATACACATCACAAACATATACATACATATATTAATTAATATGTATATAACAGTTATACATATATATGCAAATATACCACATATACTAATATATGTATAACTAATATACAGTAACACACAACTATATACATACAAATACATTAGATCATTTATCCTTTATATTTCCTTTTGCTTCATATATAGATATCCCCAAATCATTGAATTTCAAAAAACTATTAATTTTTAAGAATTCCAATAAGTTAATCTCCATCATTTAAGCTAAAAAAATTTATATAATAACCCATGCCATTTACAAATACACTGTATTTAACTACAATTGTAAAATTATCCATCAAAAATCCAATTTATTCCATTCAAAACGTTTCACCACACATTCACAAACCAAAAACCAAACTTCGCCGCACTTATGACCTACTACCCAGCGCCCGCGCATTGCGCGGGAAACCCACCTAGTCCGAAAACAGAAAAATCCTAAGTCACTTCTTCATGGGCTCTGTCCCTGATTTGACTACCCTGTTACAACTTTTAGAGCAATGAATTCTGTTACTTCGGATTACTGGCCCAGATACAAGAAATATTACGCACAAAAGCCAACTGGACTACTATTGTTCCAGTGAGGATTGCGCAAGGGAACTACTAGGTTCATTAATTAATTCAATAGAATTGGACTTGGCAATACTCAGCACGGCAAGTGGGATTAAGGCCCCTATATTTTGAAAAAATGTACTCTCAAGAAATGACTTGGCGAACCGCTGGAACAATCCAATTTGCTGATTCTTATCATTTCTCCAACCCCTAAACTTTTATGGAGAGATTTGAAAGGAAGTTTGTGGAAGAAAAAAGCAGTTTTATAATCGGCACTATCTTCTTCTAAAATGACTTATCATTGGCAGTGGCTATTACGTTCTTACATTTCTCCTAAGTTAGATATTCTGAGCTTTATTTTTTGCTTCACACATAATTTTGCGCTCGGTGGAAAAGAACAGGGTGGGACTGCCAATTACTCCGGTTTGCCATGGGAATGGCGTATCAATTAGCACGTAACATCAACCATGTTTTAGGGGCCATATTTAATACAAACAGTTGATTACACGTGCAATTTGCTTGCAAGTATCAATTATATCTAATTTGACAATAAAATACGGCTGGATTTACTTCAAATTTTCCTTTGCATAACTGCTAATATTAGTAAACAGTGGTCTCTAAGACAAGCCAAATACTACTGATTATTGCACCAGACGGTTGCAGTTCTCCATCTCTAACTTGATGTGGATTATTAGCATGCCCTAGACACGTCACGAAGAGATCAAACTTGAACCGAAATTCAAATACTAGAAGACAAGTCCCCACCTAAAAAAGGAAAAATGGGGATCCAAATCACAGTGGAACTCATGAAATTGTATATACTTAAAAAAAAGTTTCAAATGTATAAAGTTATGAAGCACCACTGCTGGTAGCGACTGACTCCTGAATTACAGCTCAACAGACAAGTGAAACTGGAAATTCATCAGTGTTTTTCCACGGGTTCTCGTTGAGCCCCATCAACGCTTTTCTCAATTGGAGGCAAAGTCTGCAAGCTCACCAGCAAACTACATTACAATTTTAGGCTAACTTCACAAAAGAGGTCCCAGTTAAAAATACTAGTAAAACTCAAGAGGAAAGTTTTGCACGGTTCGTATGGGCATTTTATCGAACAGTTGTACGAGCTGTGTGAGTATTTAGAGGGAGAGAGAAGGGGGGGGGGGGTTGTTACCAGATCAGGCTTATAGATGTTGTGGACGACCGAGGCACCGGCGAGGAGCGAAACGATCACGACAGCGCACGACCAAGCTAACGACGGCGTTCCAGTTGGCGGTTTCCCCCCTCCAAATTTCTGATTCATTTTCCACTTCCCAAGTTCGCAAACCCTTTGTACAAGACGACCCTCCAGCCGGCAATCGCCAGAAAGAGCGTTATACTCTTGATAATTATGAGGCCCAGTATGATAAGAGATGCCTTTCCAGGAGCCCAATGGCCAGATCAATGTCAATCTCCTCTATCTGTCATGATCAATCTGGGCTTGACCTCCCGGAAGCTCTTCGCGGCCCAAAATAAACAGCACAGAAGAAAATGTCAAAGTTTTGCTTCATTTCGCGAGGAATAATTTTTGTTTTCTGTAAACAAACCGAAGTAAAAATTAAAAAAAAAAAATTCACAATAACCCGTGGAGCTAGTTCGCAAAAGTTTTTCAAATGTATAAGCATTTATCTTTTCGAATAATGTTCTTAAGATAGTTTTCTTCATAATATTAGATAACTTTATTGCACAAAAAGAAAAATAAAAAAAAGAACTCTCTGAATTTAGATGTTAATTTGAATTTAAAATTCAACTTTTACACATATATTATGAATTTAATAGGGATGATTGTCTCAAAATAAATTGAAAAAAAAAAAAAGCCAAAACATGCCAACTTCTTTCAGAAGTAAAACACTTGTTTGAAATTTCAGTATGACAACAAGGGAAAATGTATAGCATATAAAAAACTTTTCTTTTCAGCGACAAATATTCAGTAAAGTTTTATCATAGCATAACAGACAGTTTAAACAAGCGATGGTAAAGACAAGTTCTAAAATTTCACATCATCCCATAATACACCTATCTGTATAGCGTATACGACTCTGAAACTCATGCTAGAACAGCCAAAACTCGAAAGCTTACTAAGAGGAACTCTTTTTTAAAAAAAAAAAAATTTTATTACTTACACATTACATTATGCACATTTAGCACGTTGCAACACCAAAGGCTGAAAGGCAGTATTAAAGATGAAGAAAATTTTCATCTTTTTTAGGAAAAAAAGTAATTGAGAATCAAAATGCATCAATATCATGAATTCTATGTCATATCACCTATAAAGAAGGGTCCCTTTTTTATGCTTCACAACCCAAAAACGGGAAAAAAGAGAGAGAAAGAGATATATACCGTCAACTAATATTGCTTTTGTTAGAGCTAATGATTTTTTAAAAAATTGTAAGCCAGCCAAAAATCAATTTGGGGGGCCAATTTATGACCAAGAAAAAGAAAAAGTAAAAACAGATGAGGAAAATTTATGATATTTATGTTTAGAAAAATTAAATTCAACATCATAAAAGGGCAGGTGGCGCAAAAAAAATTGTGATTAGTAGGAAGATCTGAGCTTTACAAGTCTTGGTCTCAGATAGAAACCCGAAACCTCTCAGTCATTATTCAATCAGGAGTTTTACAAGAGCAAAAAGAACAAGTAAAACAGAAATCCGGAATTTCAGAAACCAATTGAATGAGAATAACAATTAAATTGACCTGTTAAAACGACGATTCTTGAAAGATGATTGAACGAAAACCAGAGCAAGGAATCTGCCTGCTTCTGCTGTGATAAACCAAGCCCTAAACTTTATAGTGTGAGTGCTGACTGCTGATGGAGCATGTTATGACTTATAAGTCAGGCCGCTTCGGTCCAGTGAGCAACACTCGGGTTTAGAAGTCTAATAATGTTTGAACCGGATATTGAAGGCAGCCGTGGTTTTAAGAAACTCTAACTCTCCTCCAAATGTCCCGTCCCAATAAGAAACTCAGATTCCCCTCTAAATTGATCTTTAATTAGACCTCTAAACTTCAATCTCAATTCTGGGGTTTCTCTCGGAGCTCATTACTGCACTGCAGATTGCGGACTAAAACCAAAAAGAAGAGGGAGGTGGGAGCCAGAAGTAGCAACATTTCGCTGCTGCCAATCACTGAGAGGTCGCTTGGTAATGTTTATGTTTCCTTTTTTATGTTTATGTTCATAAAATTCTACAAATAAAAACAGTAAACAGTTTTTGTTAAAAGTGATTGTGTTTTAGTACTAGGTGTGACAAAGGTTTCTCTAATAGAAAATTAGATTGATGTTCACTGTAACAATTGTGAGAAATTTAGCTTTGAAATACTTTAGCTAGTAAATTTGCTGGGCATCAAATTTTTTGGTCTAGTTTTTACAATGAACTTGTATTTCAGTTATTTCTCCTGTCAGGTGTTAAACTTTTAAACGCTCATTTGCTTCTCATACAAAGCTCCAAGGCTCATCAAATGACTAGTATGTAAATGAATATCTAAGTTTGAAGGTAATCACTTTAAGCATTCCTAAAACCCATGTGGAAGAATGTTCTTGCTGATTAAGTTTTTACAGCAACTTGAGATCCTGAAATTGCACTCTCTTCAACTCCCAGGCAACATCCTTTTTTCACATTTTTTGCCCTCTTTTCTAGCTGTCTTTGTTATCTGACCAGGATAAGATACCAAACCCAAATCCAATGGCCATGTCAACTTTCTTTCTTTTTTGTTAGTAAAGGCCAGTCATCATAGCAAGCAAACAATATACAAGTTCAACGCAGTTGATGAACTCTTCTGTAAATTAAATTATTTCCTCATACAAACATAGAATGGAAAGCAAAAACGAAGTAAACTTATTAGTTAAATATCAAGAAACTGGATGTAATGCTTAATTAACAGCAGTCTGCCAAAATTCAACCGTTCAAAAAAGTTTAACTGCATAAAATGGAAATTAAAGCATAATGATCTTACTCGAAATGAGTAAGTTTTTTATTTAACTGCCTATTGTAAAATCCCTGTCCCCTCCCATCTAGTACCATTACAGTGATAGTGTTGCTGCACTTCTCCTACTTTATTAAATTTACATAAAACAGTCTATAGAAAACTTATTTGATCATTTAAGCATAAAGCCATTAGGACTTAGTAGTGCATTAACTATTACAAAAACATAATCTTCAACTAAGTTGCTTTAACCAACTACCAACAAAGTCAGCTCCATCTTTGTCAGATTATTTTTTAATTGGAAAAAAATGCAAAAGTCTAAGACTTGTAAACATTTTAAGTAATCAATGAGACTTTTCAGGTAGCCACAATGCTATCTAAATTTTCAAAAGAAAGAAAACCTGTAAAGTATTTTATCATCAATGGTCTGAACCACCAATTTTAACATCTATGACAGTTCATCATTAACAATATATTAATAGTTTCAATCTTTCAAATTTCTAACTATTCCATGGGAGAAATGGGAAAACAACTTATTCACAAGTTTCAGGCTAAAAATCTAACACTAATGAAAAGCATACTTGGCAAGATTACTACATGGAAATTTAGCTAGAATTGTAACAATCTCAAAATCTTGAGTATCACCTACCTCAGCTATTGAAAAACTTGTATAGTGGTTTCTTTGCTACACGTGTTGTAACATGGGACAATAATCAAGCACTACCCTTCAGCAAGCCCTACCGCCATTGCTGAAATCTGAGTTACAGCAGGTCCCTGCATGACAAACATACAAAGAGTTTAAAACAAACCTCCTGTGAACAAGATACACAAGATTTCATAGTTCTTAAATAATTTTGAGTAAGTTCTTTGTCTTTCTTTTGTATAGTGGTTTATTTGCTACACGTGTTGTAACATGGCATAACAATCAAGCACTACCCTTCAGCAAGCCCTACCACTGTTGCTAAAATCTGGGTTAAAGTAGGCCCCTGCATGATAAACATACAAAGAGTTCAAAACAAACCTCTTGCGAACAAGATAAACAAGATTTCATAGTTCTTAAATAATTTTGAGTAAGTTCTTTGTCTATCTTTTGTGTTAGGTCCCTGCATGATAAACATACAAAGAGTTCAAAACAAACCTCTTGCAAACAAGATAAACAAGATTTCATAGTTCTTAAATAATTTTGAGTAAGTTCTTTGTCTTTCTTTTGTGTTGAGTCTGTTGACACAGGACCAATTTGTTTCACCTGCAAATCAGACCCAGCCACTTCCTGTGCACCACTTCACATCATACAGGCAGTTTCGTATGTGCTAAACCACATAAGCACGTACAAATAACAACAAACTGTCATGAATTTATGAACCCCGAAGTTTGCCTCCAATCTTTGAAGCATGTCATGAGTTATATCAAGCACACCTTTTGTCTGAACCAACGACTTTCTTAGATAAAAGAACAGCTTAAAGCATTAACCTAAAATCAAATATTAACAACAAATATGTTTAAAAGCTCCTCTCCATGTATTTCTACAGTTTTATTGAGTTGTGAACCTTTCGTCATGTATACGATAAACTAACTTCCAAAGTAACCCCACCTTCAATTTCATTAATTTTTCCTTCTCTCAAAGTGGTTCCCCTGCTCACGAGATCAACTATAGCCTCTGCTACCCCATGCAAGTTGGAAAGAAAAGCAAGCAAAAGCAACATGATGAAACAACAGGAGCTGAAATGTAAAGAGCCGTTATAGTATCATAATCTTCTAATCAAGATACAAAATCACATTGTTTGGAGCTAAAAAATTGCAACCATGAAGCAGAGGAGTAAAGATTTTATCAGGCATAACAAATAAAAATTTCTTCAAATCGTGAAAACTAGAAGAATAGATTGGATAAGAATCCAAAGTAGAGCACATATCCTAACTAAATCTACCAAGAATTAGAATAACTTTGGAAAAGTGAAAATTTACGACACAAAGAACCGAACTTTACCTGGCAACAACTTCTTTGACGATATAAGGACTTCAAATGCTCCCTACAATAGATTGCAAAAACAACTTTGATCAAAGAAAATATAAGCAATGACAATTAATCATTTACAAGAAAGTGAAAATAGAAACAAGTAAAAGAAAAGCACCAAAAGAAAGAACACATGTCTACAATAAGTAACGGGAAAAAAACTCTCCAGAGCACAATAATAAGTGTTGATACTAACAAAATTAAATATTCGGCTATTCATGTTGACAACACAAATACAAAGATTAAAAAAAAAAAAGGGAAAAAGAAGCCTTACCTGAAGAAATTACAGAGAACCAAAGTGGAAGAAAAAATCTGGAGAGAATCAGCGGCAAACACATAGTAAGAAAATCAGATAAGTTAACTAAAAGCATACTAAAAGCATCAGAGTTAATGATCAAAACTTTTACACATTAAAGATGAACAAAAAAAAAAAAGGAAAAAAATGAGAAGAAGAGAGGTTAAGGAAGATGTTTTGGTTTGAGAGGATTTCAATGAGAGAGAAAGTACCAAGAATAATTGCAATGACTTTGATATTTTCGATTCTTTGAAGCGACGATGAACGGAAAGTGAAATTCGACAAGAGCGCCGGAAACCTGTGGAGTGTGGACTCTACTACTAGTACTGAGGGGGGCGCTCGGAGACGTCAAGGAAGTGGAAAGAGGCGCGTGAAAACTGAACAGTCACTAGTGCTGAAAACCTAATCCCATAATGCAAGGATTTGAAGGGCAGTGTTGTAAAAACGTCAAAGAAGTGGAAAGATGCGCGTGAACATTGAGTTAAATGAGGTTCGCACTTGGATTCTTCCAGACGGCTCTGGCTTTCTTTATCTATCCTTCCTTCTCTCTTCATTTCCTATGTAACCACTCACCATCTCTGGCCTCACCCTTGAATGATTTGTTCTTGTGTACGATACTATTCTCTTCCTTTTTTGGCCTCACCCCTGAACGTTGCTTTATCAACTCAGCATTTGTTTATCAATTCAAGTAGTAGTAGTGAGCTGAAGAATCATATTGTTGACTGATGTACTCTCAATTTATTATCAGTTGCCTATATTTTGCACAGAATAACATCGAAATTGTTGACGAAGTAGTGCCAAACGGAATCAGTTCAACAGGATTGAGGAATCAGTACAGCTTATTATGATATCAAAGAAAAGAGATAACTTGTTGACTCTCTTTCAGGGATTGCATTTCGAGGGGCTTGTCTGTGAAATATTTAACTGCTGATGACCTGTATGTACATCATGCAGAATGCAGAAGTCTGATGATTGATGCCTCTACTCTTCAAGTACTCTCCTATTTGAAGGCCCGCTGTACAGTACGAATGGAAGTTTATTTGCTAGAAAAGGCATATGGCTGATGTTCCATGGCAATTAGTTTGACTCGGGGGAATTTTCTTAGGCGACTAGCCTTTGGCGGACTGCGGAAGTTACCTTCTGCCTTTAAGCAGGGTGGAGAGACTGTCTCGTGTAATTCAATTTTTGCCACAGAAGGTTGGTATATATAATAGTCTCCATAGGGTGTCAAATGTCTCTTCATTTTTCCTTTTACATATGGCTGAGAATTTTAGAAAGAGCTCAAAAGTGATCTCTCTCTTATTAGCAATATCGAAACTGTAGTCGTAGCTTAAATGAACTTCAGCAAGTTCACAAAATCGTTCGTAGACTGCCATTTCCTGAAGAAAAAATATACACCATGTTGTACTTTAAGACCTCCATCCCCATTTGCAATTCCTCTCAGCTCTCGAGTATTGTCGCCTGCATTTGATAAAATCTGCAGTTTTTCATAATTTTCTTCAATTTCACTGAATAATCCTCTTGTTAAGATGAAAATCTTTTCTGCTCCTGTGGGATGTTATCCATTGATTGCCACGAGAGCTGAGTGTGATGCTAACCTAGTAGGACTTTACCCCCATGAAGCAGCTGTTCCACCTAACTTGCAGAAGGTAGCAACAGGTGAATCCTGGATCAACAACTAACTGCAATCTCTGAGTTTGATTGCTGGTCCTCGGCACCAGTAAGCAGAGGGCTCTTTTGGAACTGATTTCTCAGCTGTCCACATGCAGCACTAGCATCAAGACCTCGAGTCTGCCGGACACTGACGGTTATTTTACGGGACTCCAGAGCGGCTGCAAATGCAAGAGTCTGCATAACCAAATTTATTATACCTATCAGTTGACCCCGCTCTTGCTAGAAAAAAATAGTTTAGAACTAAATTGGGAAAGCTAAAGGGTCCAAAATGAACATCCAAAGAAGAAGGGAGATAAAACGCGTACTGATTTTTTATATGGACGCTGGTAATCAGATCCTTCAACTGGATTAAACGGTATCAGGTTGACATGGTAACTACGACCCCATTCATGAAGCAGTTCTGCTAACTCTAACGCATGCTCAATGGTGTCATTGACTCCAGCTTCACAAGAACAAATAAAAGCCAAAACTATTGTTACTTCCTCTCTGCATGCCTATCAAACAATTGAAGTCATGAAAACCTTTTACTCGCAGAAGTCTGGAATACCTAAAAGTGTGTATTCGAAAGACACCCGTCGACTGGTTTCAAGGAAATAGTCCCTGCAATCCTTCATGATTGCTTCCAAAGGATAGGACTTTGCACTTGGTACTATACTTTCGCGGAGTTTCTGGTTTGGAGCATGTAAGCTGGACAAAATGTGAAGGAAATGACACATCACGAATCAGAGTTGAAGTAAGCTTAGCTAAGGAAAAGATGTTCTAGGCTTTCACAGCTTAACAACTAGTTTTTAAGGATGGTCAGCAATGATATCTGGAAAAATCATCGGCAAATTATGATATTAACTGAGTTTTATGGTAACTACGAGAACCTCCACTAAGTTCTTAAATCACACTAACCACCCTGATAATTCCCGACATTCATCAGACAAAGATTGAAGAGGAAGTTAGTGAAATATTAGACCCGTGCCCGCGATAATGATGGAAACCAGGGGAGATTAAGGTAAATTAGCAAAAGTTCAGACCATTTGAGTTCGTGCCTAAGCTTGGCAATCACCAGAATTATTAACTCCACCAGGAATAATGCCCATAATTCCTGTACCTATGAATTCAAACAAACTGGTGCAATCTGATGTTGTCAGGTTTCTACTGTAGCTCAAGGAAGCAAAATATACTTCCTTATACCTAAGCATGATGACCAGTGAATTGAACAGCATAAAGAGCAACATCTTCTAACTTCGTTGGACTTATCTAGAAGTTATGTCAAACTGCTTTTAAGAGAAGCAGAAAGAAAGGGCTTCCACCCTTTTTTTTCCCCTTTCCTTGTAACAGAATAGAACAGCCATCAGGGACGTGTTGAACAGTGATATAACAGTTCAATGCCTGAAGGTCTATTGTGCAAACACACAAGGAAACATTTCTATCCCTTTTCAGTCCAGAAAGCAGAATATGCAATGACATTACCTAATAGCCAACGTCGATTGAAGCTTGTGAGAAGCCAGCTTTTTTATTGTATTTGGAACTCCAACAGTTGATATTGTGATCATCCTCTGCCCAATTTGGATATCCTGAACAAAGGATGGCATGTGAACAATCTTTACATCCACATAAAAAAAAACTAGCTACACAGTTTAATACACCACCTATGTTAGATTTTGGAGCAATTTGAATTTTCAGAGTGGAGAGGCATAGAGGACCTTATTCAGGCAACGGTGTGCTTCAAGAACTTCTTTAAGGTTCAACATCGGCTCACCCATTCCCATAAACACGACATTTGTAACCCTGTGCTTGAAAACATCTTCTATTGCCAACACCTGCACATTTATGATCATGGGACTACTTAAATGCAGCACGTACAGAGTGCTTCCAGAGACCATAACAGGATCCACAACTAAATAAAATGACAAAAGTTTAGCATCAGTAGTTCAGAAGTGTATAAACTTATGTTCACAAACAAACAGCAGGCATGTAAACAAAGGAAACTCACTGGACTTTTTGGGGAAAGAAGGGTACAACGAGAATCCTAAGGACGATTAACTAAGGGAATAAGGGACGCAGCAGTGGATAAATAGCCTAGGTTGATTTAATAAGAAAAAGATGCCATGAGTCCTGAGGATGGAGGTAACGAGGCAGGGAAATTTTTCTCACAGCACCTCCAAGTGAAAGAGAGCCCATCTGTCACCTGATGTAAATTTCAAAAATAGCATCAAACAGATGTAAGACATACCTGCTCTACAATTTCATGCCTCTTAAGGTTTCTTGCAAATCCCCCCTTGCCAGTGGCACAAAAGGAACAGCGCAATGGACAGCCTACCTAATTGACACAGGGAGAAGATTAACAATGGAATCAACAGGGACTATGTACTCAATGTTAAAATAGATATCCCAAAAATGGATATATAAACCACCACATTTAAACGTTTTTGCAGTAGAAAATAACCTGGGATGAGACACATGCAGTCAACCTGACTGAACCTTTATCATCTTCCACTGGTATCCCAACAGTTTCAACCAATCGGTTGTCCTCCAATTTTATCAGTAACTGGGAAGATGAAATAATAAAAAGTCACAAGATATAATGAGACAGTAGACATATAAAGTCACAAGATATCACAAGACATAATCAAAAAGTAGGCATATAAAGACAGCCAAATCTATCACTTTGGAAAGAATTGAGATGGACTAAATCTGGATATGCGCATGTTCTTGCTTCATGTTTATACATATAATGAGCAACAGAGAGTCATGGCGAAGGCAACTTATGCATGACATTATTATGCACTCCTGTAGTCTTAGGACATGACATTTTTATGCATGAGACAACCATGATGTTTATCACCAAACTTAGCACTATGAATACTGGAAACCCAAGTTCTATGCAAAGCAAGTTCCTGAATCATGTAATCTTAGTGCCAATTCTAGCGAGTCTAAAAACAATTAAAAATATTCCTTGATTGCTTCTTTTGCCAACGGGATTCACAAATGCCGAGAGCCTGAGACCCAGAGATCTCTAGGTCATCTGAGAGAAGGCACAAGCTCTGAGACATAATTAAACTTTTGATGGCAATTTCAGTGAACCTTACTCGTTTTCTCCATATTGATACTACCCTACAGCGATCCCAATTACAAACTGTGATTCAAATTTCACCCGACGCAAACTTACAAACCAAAATAGAATCTAGACAATAAGTGCTCCCACATCCCAAAAAAGCTTCCTGCCAAATTTCCTTGAGAAAAGAAATAACTTGCCTCACTTTACGGCTCCAGACTTTCTATTGTAAAAGGAAATCATTCAAATCATTCTTCAATTTTAATTCGCCAACTCTCCAAAGCTTCAGGTTTCAGGTGAATTAACTAGTTCTTGTAGAAGTCTAGTGTCCTCAATGAATACATGTTTGTTACCAAATAAGAAATAATCTTCTCTTTGGTTTCCTCCTCTTTATCTAACACAATCCTCCATGGATGCTCAATGCTGACATACATATACATATATACATATATCTATATATATACGTATATGTATATGTATATGTCCATTCAAACTAGAATCTTGTTTAGATATATATTATTAGCTCAACCACCACCAAGAGCCGAGCCAGTTTTGTCAAGAAACTACCTTAATGGTGCCATCAGATGCCGTAACATTCTTATATACTGGTGACCTCCCAACTCTCCATCCTGCTTCCTGCAACTCATTCCTGAATGCCAATGGCACTTTTCATCCAAAAAATTACCCCAAAAAAATTACCAATTAAAGTTGAATAAAATTAGGCAAGATTTGGAAAAAAAAATTACTCACCTTGACTAAAGTCTTGAATTTCTTTAACTTTTCTTTTATACAGTAAATGGTGCAATTGTTTACCTCTGTAGCGTTCCTAAAATGACAAGTACTTGCTAGTTACAACAAGAATTTCATATTTCCAGAAAAGCAACTGAAGATGGAAAATTGATTGGTCCATTTATGCTTTTAGGCTAAACCCACTAAAACTATACCTGACCGAAATCGACGGCAAGTTGTTGAAGCTCTTGCTCAGACATGCCGAGGAGAACCTGCGACTGCAAGTCCACTTTTGATGATGCCTCGGCCTTCTTCTTGAGAGAAGGTAAAGTTACGGTGCTACAGGCGACAGTCAGGGTACGGAACCTTACGGCGCGTGCAAAGGGTGCTGTGACCACGTGCTGAAATATCGCCATTGACATGCTTCGAGAGACTGGATGAATGGATCGAGAGACTCTGCGAGGGAGGAACACCAGGGCCGAGATGACACACTATAAACCCAGGCTATGCCTTAAGCCTCACATTCTGGATTTATTAAAGACCAAAAAGAAATAAAGACTCATCGGTTTTTTTAAAAAGACAAAAATAGCCCTGTTTGACTATCCGTTGAATTTTGAAGACTTTTATTTTGAATTTTTTTTTAGGTTATTTCTCTATTTCCTTTTTATTTATTTATTTTTCCCTTCTGGCATCTCCCCATTTATATTTAAAGAATAACATGGAGTTTAACAGTACGGAAGATTTATACTCAAAATGTTCCCCCTCGCAAAATAATAAGTTTTGTGGCTTCGTGTAGGCTATATGAAAGGTAGTACAGTAGCAGCTGCCAGGATTCTTCTTCCGTTGCTTGGCTTTCTAGTATTTACCCTCAAAAGTTCTGCACCAAGAATCCTACAAATACATCCTAAAAGCTCAGGCAGATTAAAATAAAAATCCTGAACGTCAGGAAGATGAATCTTTTAATGATGTCCATGGCTGTACACCCAACTTCTTATGCTAATCTACCACAAAAATGAAAAATTTGCATGAGATAAAAGTAGTATGCATCGTACAACATATGGGATAACAAGGCTATAAATATGATATAAACATGGGAATCATTTCCCATTGGCTCATGCCTAGATACAACAAAATCTATTTAGCATCCTGCCGAGATAAGATTGATGCAGAGTCACAGGACAGATTGAGATGGGAACCGTACAATGCAAGAGGATGGGATGGGACAGCACAAGGCCGATTCCATGGAGGCCTGGCTTCCTTGCATCGTCTGCTCTTCGTATCTCTCGCTTAGAGTAGTTGGTAAAAATTGAAAATTTTACAAACAAAATCCACATTCAAGCAACCATGGGGGAAGGGGATCGTCTTGGACATGATGCAGCCTTTCTGTTAGATGCGTCGTTTGAACATGTTTTATGATGCTTGCGAACCACCTCATGTTTAACACTGCCACTGTCCGAGTCCTGAAGCTGCTCTAATGCTTTTACCACCTCATCCATGTTTGGCCTGTACTTGGGTTCCGTTGCAAGGCATTTAACTGCAAGGTTTGCAGCTTTTATAGCTCCACCTAACGAATATTGCCCTTCTATTCTGGCATCTATAACTTGGAAAATTCTGCGTTTGCTGGCCAGGTAAGGCTTGGCCCATTCGATAAGATTGTGCTCTCCAGGAGGCCGGTTCTTATCTATCACTCTACGGCCCGTCAGCATTTCGAGGAGAACAACCCCAAAACTATACACGTCACTCTTGGCAGTCAGATGGCCTTCAGAAACAGACAAATGCAGGCTTAGCACAAAGATAGAAGAATGATTTACAGCTTATAAAAGCTGCATGTCGATTTAGCAAGGATTTGATGTGTGTACATTTGACAGTCTGAAAAACGTTGACAATCGACGTTCCTAACTAGGCGCAATGGCACGAGTAAATAGAAAACTGAGAGAGAACTGGAAGAAGGGAGATGATAATGTTGCAGTAGCAGGAGAAGAATGAAGCTTGGGACTTTTCAGCAAGACTAGGATACAAAAAGGACTTATTATTTAAAGGAAATATTAGGCGATTCCACACACAGACCAGAGCTTTTCACAAGACTTGATGCTTTGATTCACAAACATCCTGCACTCATCTCAAAATGGTGAATCCATCACAAATATGTGATAACGAAGCCTGAACAAATCCCAAGACAATAAGAAATGCTATACAATTTCATCACTGGAGATGTTTCAAGGCAAAGCCACCCAAGGGAAACTACATTTGGACTTGGAATAGTAATAGAGTTGACCTCACCTCCACCAAGGGATGCAAACTACAGGACAAAATAAGGGACCATTTCTTAGTTAAGGGGTTCTATTCTTAATAGTAGAAGAGGAGGGGGTGATGGAACAAGAAGCATTCCAGTCACTTTAAGTTTAACTTGGCCTGAGTAAGAAATCGCAACAATCAGAAACGTGCAACCTTACTAAGCTGAACAGTATACAACATCGGACACCAAAGAAACAATATAATAAGAAAAGCAGGCAGCAGAATCCTGAGAAGCTTCCAATATTATGAGCACTTTAACAAGATGTAATACCTGTGACCATGTACTCTGGAGCAGCATAACCATAGGTCCCCATGACTCGTGTAGACACATGGCTTTTACCATCCATTGGCCCATCCTTTGCGAGCCCAAAATCAGAGAGTTTTGCATTATAATTCTGTCAGGATTCAGTTCATCAACAAGATGCATAAGTGACAGTGAGACACAAGTAAAGCAGAAATCCAAAGAGTAAGACATTCAACAATTGGAAACTTGAGTTACATACATACCGAATCAAGCAAGATATTTGAGGACTTAAAATCACGGTATATAACTTTGGCTTCTGGGCTGTGAAGATATGCTAGCCCCTTTGCAGCGCCATAAGCAACCTTCATTCGGAGGTTCCAAGATGGTGGTTGGAAGTAAGAGCTCCCTGTTGAAAATATACACAAGACATTATGTCATTGTGATAATTGGAAGTGCATTGTGTTGGAAGATGGTAGACTTGCTACAGAGTTCAAGAACTCACTCCTGAAAAGATGATTTTCCAAGCTCCCCCTGGGCATGAATTCGTAAACCAAAAGTCTCTGTTCATCTTCTAAGCAGTATCCAACCAATTTCACAAGATTAGGATGATGTAGCTGTCCAAGATAATTGATTTCTGTCTGTGATTCAGGTGAAGAAACAAAATTATCAGCATAGCTAAGAGATTTCAGAATATGACAATTACAAGTTTTGACCACGTGTGATATATGTCAGTACTTTTTGCATTATTTAATAACACTGGTATGAATTCTGTAAATAACAGGTGAAGTCATATACTCACCAACCATTCCTTGTGGCCCTGTAGACCTTCTTGGTTCAGTCTCTTCACAGCAATAACCAATCCAGTTCCTGGCTTAGCAGCCTTACAGCTATGCTGATCAACCCACCCCTTAAAAACACAACCAAATCCGCCTTCTCCCAACACGCTATCTGGGCGGAAGTTCCTAGTGGCTGTTTTTAGATCATTAAACCCAAAACTCCTCAGATTTGATGATTCCAAAATTTCACTCTCACTGCGAGGGGTCTGTGGTACTGAGGCAGATGAGAGCCTGCTGCTTGAGTCTCTTCCATCACTGCTGACATATCTTGAGTTTGCTCCTGCAAACAAATTAAGTTAATTTATTGGGCTTCAACTGAACATCCTACAACCTAATTTCCTTTACATCAAGAGCGTCTAATCCTCGAAGGAAAAAAAAAGGATGGAACAGCATTAAAAATGCATGTCTAGGTGATTTGCTTTTTGTTGAAGCAAAAGGCCTGATATTGCTTTGCATATGATTCCTGTTAACATTCATAAAACAATTGAAGATTTCTATGTATGCTCAGAAACATTAATTAAGTGCCCTTTAATTTCAGGTCATTACTCTTGTAGTCTAGCCACTTCTTTCATCTGGTTTGGTTTATTCGTGATGAGCCAAAGGTGTTGACTGAGCAGCCTTATATCATCTTCATACTTCAAAGCCATGATTCAGACCGGTGATTTGTAAAGACAACTATGGAAGGTCCGAGACGATCCAATTTGGTCTATCAGATTTTGATTTTAGTAGCAGAACGACCACAATATCATAAGTTGCAAATGAATTGTTGAGATATCAAACTAGCTATCACCCATATCACCGGTTTCCATGTAAAGTTTTCCAGACAAAGAGAACATGACATTCTAGAACGTTTATCTCTTTTTCTTTGCAAAGGAACGGAACCAAAGGGGTCTATCCAAAAAGAGAACTATTGATCAAATACAGTATAGCAATCCTACTTGGAGGACCTATGAAACTAGTATGCATAGATTATATTCCAACCTGTGCCAAAGCAAGCAGCATATGTTTGCTAAAGAAGGCCAAGCAACAAGGTGGAACAACTAATTAAAATTTCCGGAAAACATTTCCAAAAATTGAGTCTTGAAATAACAAATGAGAACAGTTGCATGTATTGAATTACCAGCATGCAGAGGACTCTCGGCCTTAATCCGAGCACTGAAGCAAGAGCCCATAAATTATTAACAACAACCTTTCCAAAACTCTGATCCTTCTTGCGAACCTTTTCTTCTTCTCCCAGAAAAATTTGCAGAAAGTTCTGCGCTGATGAATCTTCAAAAATCCCTTTATGGGCGTGACCGCAGAAAACTGAAAATGAAATTCATCAGACAAAAAGGTGTGAACATGCTCAAAAGATTTTTCCTACTATCAATGAAGGCAGATGAAGAATCCTGTTGAATATTTTACATCTTTGTTCGGTTGGCTTCACGAGAAGCTATTTCCAGACCTTCCCGAAGGCCAAAATAGTTGACTTTTCGTACTACAAGTCCTTGGGTTATCGTCAGCTACTACTCTGCAACTTGTACACGTACACACATTAAAGAGAAGTGGACTCGACTACTCAACTCTGATGAAGCGCGGTGGAAGACAGGACCGGCAGCAAAGTTTCACCTTTGGTCCTCTCTCTATAAATGTTCTCAATTTAATTCCACTCAAGTTTCACCTTTCGCATTGCTCGGCTACAAAGCAACCACCGATGCAAACTAATAGCATGGGTGCCTAAGCACGTCAATTACAAATGTTAAAATTTCAATAAGATTTAACTTTGAATCAATTCATATCGAATTAAGTAAATCATCAATTCATCTAAGGTAACAAATTCGTTCACGTATCTCACCCGTAATATTTTGTACCCTATCCCGTTTTATTTTATTTATTTTTAGTAGAAGATGGATAAGAATTAAGGAAATTTAAATCCAAAACATTTAATTCTTGAAATCTCAACCCTAATCACACTTCAACCATCCTCTTAAATTTGTTCTAGCCCCTTAGCTCTTAACTAAATGCTGGTTAAATACAATTGAGATTGTTTCCAATAACGAGTAATAGCACCAAAAGGGTTCAAATCTCTGTTTTCAAACTTGGACCGGACCGGCCGATCGAACCAATCGAACCGGGAACCGGCCAGGTAGCCAGTCCGAGTCAACTTAGAAAACCGGAAATTTTAAAACTCGGTCAAAGCCGGTCAAAATCCGGGTTTGACCGGGTTTGACCGGGAAAAAACCGGTTTTTCCGGTTCAACAGTGATTTTTAAAAAAAAAATTCAAACTTTATAATATTATGTTTTGGCCCCCTAAATTGTTAAAACTTATTCGTATACCTCAAATATTTGATACTTTATAAATATTGTCCTACAATTTGATGTTATTTTTCAATTAAATTCATAATTTTAATTCTAAACTTGTTAATATTTATTAAATAATATAAATTGCTACTTGATTATTCTAATTTCTTTGTATTTTCTTGTTAAATATATTTGAAACATCAAATATATATGAATATACCTTTATTAATATCAATATATTATTAGATATGATATATATAATATTTTAATTTTTAAATAATTTTTATTTATGACGTCATCCGGTTCGACCCCTATCGACCCCCGGTCGAACCCATTGACCCCTGACCCCTGACCTTGGCCGAGTCGCTATCCGGTCCGATTCTGAAAACATAGGTTCAAATGGGTGAAGTTATTGACCAATTTTGGACGGGGTGATCAAAGATTAAAGCTTAAACATATGAGACTAAGACGAAACTGCCTGAAAATTCAGGGGACTAAAACTGCAAAGCTTAATTCAGGACACCAGCTTTTTGTGCCTTTCGGTGTCTATCTCTTAATTGAACGCTGATGGTCAGGCGGTTGGATTCTTTTAGTCTCTCGCACAATTAATAGGACAAATGTGCATTAATTCAAAGAGCACCAGCCGTTGGATCAGCATAACAGTCAGTGGTGGATGACACTGCAGTCGTGCTGTTCTGATTCATTTTTGCGTATTAAGGGTTGATTGGTAAAAGATTAGCTTAATTACAAGTACGTAATTTATTATGGGAGTGGATTTTATGCGGTATCCTTTCCTACCGCCGGCCTCGAAATTGGCTGCGCCAAGTTTATTGAACACTAATCTGATGGTATGTCTTTTAATCCAAATATTTGAAAAGTTTTTAAAGCTGCTGGAATAATCAACATTTATTATTACTCCCTCCCTTTTTTTATAACTGACGTTTAAGAAATTTGCTCTAATGTACTTTTATCTGTCATTTTATTATCTCATACAGTATTAATTATTTTTTCACAATTTTACCCTTTTATCTCTCTTTTTCAATACAGGGTTCTTAATTACTACTCTTAGTAATTATTGCTTTGACCTAGTAAAACAGCATCATTTAGTATTCTAGTGAGAGAAAATATGGGTGAATTGGACAATTAATGAGGGTACAAAAGGAAAATAGTGTAAAGATTTAAGCAATAAAAAATTTTTCTTAATTGGTGTGCAAAATCTTGAAAGTCAGTTATAAAAAAAAAAGGAGGGAGTATTAACGCATAAAGCGGGGGTGGCTTTTGTCCGTTTGCGCCTTGGGTTTTATTTAGTGGAAAGGGCAGCCGATGGATGATGCGCAGATAACGTAAGAGCTTGCTAAGAATGCCGAATTGCTCATGCGAACGGATCAAGAGTCGAGATAAACACCACCATGTTGCTCTGTGTTAGTGTGCCTACACTTCTAGTTACCGTGGCTTAGATTCTTTGGAGCCATCATCATGGCCTCTTTTTTTTTTTTTTTTTTTTTAAAAAAAACCCATTCTATTCATTAAATTAGCATTAAATTAGTGCAAATTAATTTAGCCAATTTATGCTTGAAATGACACTTACGAATTAAGACGGCCCAGATTCAAAATTCGTATCCTAAATCTAACGATGATGATGTGATAAAAGAATTCTAAAAAGATTTATGACTATCGAACCAGACGAACATAATGACGAGAATAATAATAATAATGGCTGTTATTTGACAGTTTTTATTATTATTATTATTATCACCATCACCATCACCATCATCATCATCGTCTTCTTAATCAGTTCACTCCGCCTCTTGAATGTTGGAACCGCCACGTGTTTTCTTTTTTTTTTTTTTTTGTAGAGCACGCCACGGAGTATTTGTTCTGGAGCACGACGAAGTGCATCGTAGGGGACCAATTTTGTACTCCAAAGGGAGAAAAAAATGTCCATCGCGGTGCTCCAATTTGGAATTCACACCATTGAAAGCAAAAGTTTCCGGATTTGAGCCACTTGGAGTCCCTTTATGGACCATCTGATTGTAATGGTTGGCATTCCTGCACTTACTAGCAGTTTATTTCAGTCGTTATTTCTGTCGACCAATCTTTTAGAGAAAATGACCCAAAAATTTTAGTTGCAACCCAATTAACTCAAAAGAGCAGATGCAGATCAGATCTTTTAAATGATGGCACAAGTCAAAGCAATCCGCATCCATTGCGGTAATTATTTTAGTTTATTGGATGCGGGCACATGGGTTGGGAAGAAAGGAAACAGAAAACACAAAGTGCCAACCCATCCGAGAGGGGGGGAAAAAAAAAAGAAAGATATACAGAATAAATAAATGGACAGGAAGATCCAAATTCGGAGTACCTGACTGGAAGGACAGTTGAAAAATAAGAAGATTACATGGTACATACATATCTTTAATTAGTAACTGGTCGTCACCGGATTCTTGTACAAATCAATAGAAAACAAAATGAAACACCTCTACCTTCGGTTTCACTTGACTCTCTCGATACTGAAATTCAACTGTTGACTTTGTCTTTCCACAGCCTGGCAACAATTATACACTGGTGACAAAGCTTCCACACCATACATTAAGGCCACTGACGCTGACAAAAGATTTACATCCTGCCCAAGACAAAAGACAGAGCGCATTCACATCCTGCTTGGTCTGATTTAGCTGCAGCAACTGCGTGCGACCTCCAGAGTAGCTCCTAACCTTGTAAATCTGTTGATCCTTCCATATCTCGTAGAAAATTTTTACTTTTTTTTTCATATTTTTCAAACACTTTTTTATTTTATATATATTAAATTATTATAATATTTTTTTTTTAACAAAAATTCTTGAATATAACAACAATTCAGGCGACTCCTGAAAATCTTTTGTTCGGTTTTATGAATCACTTTAAATATAATGTAAACCTCAAATAATTTTTTGTGAACATCATGTAATCATGATGCTTAACCTTCAGGAACAATTGTTACTTGCGACAAATCATGATGCTACCCTAATTCGAAAAAAAGATGACTCGAAGAAGAAAGTCAACATCGGCATCTCTGGTGAGCTAAGCAGCCATGCATCATAATTCATAAGCATAATGTTAACCTAAAATAAAGATGACAAGGTACGTCAGAATTGTTATTAAAATGGATATGCAGATTGAATGTCGACCTTGAGAGAGCGGTCGACTGGGCTCGAGACTATTGAATAATTGCCGTTCCTACGCATCTTACGTGTTTGTCTCGCCCAACTTTAATATTTCTAAATGTACTTAAATCCGTTGTAGCTTGCATTTCCTTTTTTTCTTTTTATTTTTTTCCTGGATTGGACTAACCACTTTTATGGAATTTTGCAAGCAGGCAACCAGAAAACAGATTACACCTTTCACTGAAAGCAGCGCCGTTATTGCTACTAAGGACGTTATTCCGGGGGGCCTTTTTGGTCAGGGATGGCAACGGAGCGGGATTTGAGCGGGAGAGGGACGCCTCGCTTCCCCCGACTGTAGGGGAGCTAATAAAAAGTTGTCATATAATTTTTTATAGTCAAATTTTAACAAACAATCAAGTACTAAAATATCAACACATCACCAAATTATCATCCTATTGTATTTTTATAATTGAAACTCATAAAAACAATCAAATAAGAGTTGTTTGAATACAACCTAATATCATCAAATAAATATAACTAAAGTGATCAATTTTTCACTTCTGACACAAATATAATTATTAAATCATTATTGTGTTTTTTTCTGAGGAAAAAAGTGTTATTGTGTTATGTGTAATTAGAAATTTAGTATAAATGTATTAGTTAATTTAATATAACTAATTAATAATTTCTATTAGTAGACATATATAATTATTAGTATAATTGATAATATCAATTAAATTACATATACTAATATCCATTATATAATACATATAATTAATAATATCATTATTATAAATTTATAACTAATTAAATTAAATATTATATATAATTATATACATACATATATTCATTTATTATTTTTTGGAAAAATCGCCCAAAACGTCCTTCACATTTTGTAAAATGACTTTTTTCGTTCCTCACTTTTAAAAGTGTAATTTTATGTCCCTTACATATTCACATCGGTCAAATTTAGTCCCTAATTAGGTTTTCCGATCATTTTTTGGCCGAAATCCATTACGTGCCTTGTACGTGATCATTTTTTAAGGGTAAATTTGTCAAATTATATTTTACATAATCTGATCTATAGTCCTCCATATTTTATAAAACAAATTTTTTCGTCCCTCATATTTTATAAAATGATTTTTTTCATCCCTCACATTTCACAAAATGAATTTCTCCATCCCTCACATTTCAAAAAATGAATATTTCCATCCCCCACTAATTATATATGTAAGGGAAACTCTAAAAAAAATGTGTGCGAATACATTTTGTTTAAACACAAGTATATGTCTATTTGATTTTGCTTAATAATCCGAATAGCATAAATATATGTATGTGTCTATTTGATTTCACTTAACAATACGAATACCATATATTATACGTGATCATTTGATTTCATCTGGTATTAGCTAGTAAATAATCTTGCATTCATTGTCAAGTTGGTCAATAAAGTTATTTTCGATCAAAATACAATAAGAATATGCAAATTAAGGTTCTATTGTAAATATTAGTCATAATCATACAAAATGAGAAGATAGCCCACAAGTTGGCCAATTACATACATGTGTTTATACTATTATTATTAAGCAAAATCAAATAGATATATATATGTGTTTAAAAAAATGTATTTACACACATAATTAGTGAGAAATGAAAAATTCATTTTGTGAAATGTGAAGGATGGAGAAATTCATTTTGTGAAATGTAAGGGATGAAAAAAATCATTTGATAAAAAGTGAGGGACGAAAAATTTTATTTTATAAAATGTGGAGGACTATAGATGAGATTATGTAAAATATAATTTGACAAATTTACCCTTAAAAAATAATCATGTGCCTTACACATAATGGATTCCGGTCAAAAAATGATCGGAAACTTAGTTAGGGACTAAATTTGTCCGAAGTGAATATGTAAGGAATATAAAATTACACTTTTAAAAGTGAGGGACGAAAAAAGTTATTTTACAAATGTGAGGGACGTTTTGGACGATTTTTCCTTATTTTTTTAACGAATCGTGAGACAGGTATACCCTGCCCCCACCCCCCCTCCCCTGTCTAGGGAGGGTGGAAATTCCTCTCCGTCCCAACTCCCGTCCCATTAGCCCTCCGCGGAGTGGATCCCGCCCAATTGCCACTCCTATTTGCGGTTGCGGGTGTGGGCACGTAAGATTTGTTTATTCGTATGGTTCTTAAAAGGTCGAATGGCACTTTGCCCTCTGAACCAAAACAGTACACAGTTTGCCTTCGTTCACACTGATGATCGTAGAGGCAGCCGTGATCAGCGGGCCAAAAATGAAAAAACTAACGAAATGTGACTAAATTGTCCACTTTTGCGTGTGCAAGTCCACAAATAAATATCCTAAAAAACCTATGCTCTTAGTCCTCCACATATTTTCTTCCTGTTTTTTGATCCTTCATTTTTTGTTTCTAGCGCTAGCAGCCTCACTTGCATTCCGTCTCTTTTTTTTTTTAATATCGCTCGGCAATCTCCTTTTATTTTTTGCACGCTTCAGGCTCCATCCCGCGAAGATACCCAAATGCACATTTACTTTCGAAGTTGAAGCATCCAATAAGATGCACAATGGTGTCATTTCCCACACTCGTAGTTGCATCTTCATATTGCTGAGTTGTTTGAGTTAGTTACCCGAGGCATTTTGCTAGATGTTTTTATTTTGAAATTTTTGTATTTCTTTTTTGTGCGCTTCCATTATTTATCAACACTAACACCTTTATACTTGTTTGGCTTTACAGCAACTCCAATTTTAGCCGTTAGCTAGCTGTTTAGGGGGGAAATCTGGAAGAAAATTACTCGCATGTTTCAAGACTCTTAATTCGTCTGACACACATGGGCGCGCTCCTGCGCCCCCCGCCGCCGCCGCCGGGGTGTAGTAAAGTGTATACTCCCTCCGTCCCACTTTGATAGTCCTGTTTCTTTTTTCACACAGTTTAAGAAAAAGTAGTTAACTTTGTTGGAAAAGTAAATTTAGATTGCTATTTTCCTAAAATACCCTCACATTAAATAGAGTACAACTTTATGGGAACTTGAATTGATGGTTAAAAAAGAATCAACTCTCATTAAATGGGGTAGGTTTATAGCAACAATAACTTATATTGAATAAGGGTATTTTAGGAAAATGAAAATACAACTACATTCTTCAATTGGAAAGTGGACTGCAATTTGGGACAGACAAAAAAGGAAAACAGGACTATCAAAGTGGGACGGAGAGAGTATTATTTTGGTTGGAGGGGGCATAGTGGAATTAACACCATAGTTCAGGGAACATTCATCCTTCTTGAAATGGTGGTGTCTGTCGAGTGAACAACTCGGCAGAATTTCTCCCAAAAGAAACAGAGCCACATGTTACGTTTCTAGTTTTCTGTTTCATGGATTATACTGTTAGACTGCATAGACAGGGGCATTAGAAAAATTAGTTTAAATTTTGATAGAAATTGTGGGGATTTTAAGATTCGTATGTTTGTTTTGCTTTTTGCTTGTGAATGATTTGATGCTCTTATCCTTGTTTTCCTAGCCTTTGATTCGTATCCCTTTCCACTGCCTGCTTCGTTTCCCATGTACAATTTATTTTTCATGCGTCGAATGTGCAGCCAAAACACCAAGATGCAAATTCCATTTTCTATTAGCAGTTAGCCGGTTAGCCAAACCATCAACCAAACTTATTTCTTAAAAAGCCAACACTGCCGCAAGCAACTAGAAGTAAATGCATGCCCCAATCCCACGTTCCTACTTCTTAAATCCCAAGTACCTTCCTGCTTCTACAATCCCACCTTCTCTTGCTGAAAAGAAATTTAAAAAAAAAAAGAAGCAAATATATGCACACACTAACAATGTCAAGCTAATTTTATTCGTAAATAGTCGGGGTGGTTATGTTTGCTGAAATAGGATGAAGAGCTCAGCTTGGTTATCAAATTAAACGCTGTAAAAGTACGTGTAGCAAAAGTGAAAAAGCATGATTTACTCCAGGTACGAAATCTCAAGTAGAATAAACAAAACTTTCACCACCACTGATCTCTGATACAGAGCTTAAGCACTCTTCTTCACCTCTGCAGACTTGATAATGTCAATGAACTCCGGCTAGCCACACAAAAAAGAGAATCAGAAGACAGAAAATACATCTTCTGCTTTATTTTTACATATTTATCATTTTATTATTCTACTTTCAAATCTTGCTTCTTTGAGTAATTGAGAACATCAAGGTCATAAACCGTCTAGGAGAAGAAGTGGAGCAAAAACTCTAATGAGATCATTACCTTTAGAGAAGCTCCACCTACAAGAAATCCATCAACATCAGGTTGTGCAGCTAATTCCTTGCAGTTGGCACCATTCACCGAACCTGCAGAGTCCAAAGCATAATTATAGACAATTTTGAACACAGTGCCTCACCATTTATTAATCTCACATAGTTGTAGTATGGCCATATGACACCAGCAAAGAGGGCTAAAATATGTGGGACCCAAGTTTAATGCCACCAAAACTAAAACCCCAAAAGAAAACGAACGACCAAAGTCTATATGTTTCCAGGCAACAATAGCAGAAAGTGCAGCAGACTTCCCCCTGATGGAAGGTATGCATACACAAGGTTCTTATCACCATAAAGGTGTTATAAAACATCTGATTATGACATTGAAATGGAGCTTCCTTTCCATGTACAACTATGCTCACCCTTCGGTTATAATCCCACCCTACCAAACTTCCTCCCAAGAGATACTTTTCACTTCTGGTATATTCAATAATCAACAAAATCCAGTAATCTATGTTCATTAAATTTCATAATGTAATTGAGATGTTAGGAAATAAATTCTACAACATCACTTCTCAAGGATACCTTCATACATCAATAGTAACTAATATGGCAGATAATGTATTTCTAAAATCAGAGCTGACAAGTGCATGGTTCAGAATTTTCTATTTTAAACCCATTCTTCTTTTGTTAATATTTATTTAGAATTCAAACTTGAACCCAGGTCTGGTAGATGCTGAAAACTTGAGATGTCTTTTATTTCAGAGTAAGACTGCCAGTTGACAGTACGTCAAACAGAACAATAAGTTTAACATTATTTTTTTCGTTGCCAGGTCAAAGCATCAGTACATGACACTTTAATCAATTGCTCATCTTACAGTTCCAAATCAAAACCTTGAAATTAACACAAGGATTGGGAAGAAATGTTAAAAACAAACACTGGGAAATTTTTTGAACATGGAGTTGGTAAATGACAGGATTACCTCCATAGATAATTCTAGTTGAGGCAGCCACTTCAGGGCTTATATTAGCGTGAAGCCATTTCCTCAGTTCAGCATGTACCTATTATTCACCATGATGACAAAAACACACATTGTAAAAAACTGAAAAAGTTAAGCCAACTTTCACATTCCTATAAGAACTGGACATACCAAAATAAGATAAATTTTACATGCAAAATTAACCCCTAAGCAGATTTATTTTTTGGTAATCAGTGAATAATGCAAAGAAGGAAAAAAGTATAAAAAGACGCCAGTAATGGGTTTATTGAAGAACCAGTTTGGTTCATAGACCTGGATTCTAGGCAACTATTTTGCCACGAAAATTAGTGTAGTACAAGACTAACAATAGATCCACACAACCAACCCCCCCCCCCCCCCCAAAAAAAAAAAGGACCTTAACCAATTGTTCAAATATTATCCAAAAATTTGGATATCTGATCCCTAAATTCTAAATCCATGATCTCTTTAGTTTCCCATGATGAAATAAGCACACAGGAAACCCAAAGTTCTACTTTTGAAAAATGTTCTCCAAACCCATCTAAGCTGCCCAAAATAGATAGAGACAGCCTATCTGTAAGTCACTTGTGTTATACAGTTTGTCTGTGGGAGACAAACAAAGCTATCCCGAAAAAAGCACAGGCCCTCCCAGGAAAATAAAAACCAACAAATTCATCGAATGAAATTCCAATTCTGACCAAGAATAAGAGCTAGGCTAAAGTAATGTTTTCCTCTCAAGTAAGCAATTTATAGTGCAGAAAGCAAGCAACTAGGTCATTTTAGTTCATCTTTCAAGACATTATCAACCTTGCATACTCACCAACATTTTCACATTAGCAAAAACTTCATCAAGAACATTATATTCGTTAAGCAAAATATTTGGTGTTGTCTTCTACCACCAAGTGACCAAGTAATTCTAGACAATTCCAAGCACCACAAGAAATCAATTACCAAAGTTCTGTATATACAGTTCTTACACCTTGAACATTCACATGTTATCAGCCATATTTTTGGTTGATAATCAGCAATACGGAACTTAGGCAATGAGTAGAGTATGTATAAAATTAGCTAAGGACTTACTTCTTGGGCCTGAGCAGGAGTTGCAACCTTCCCAGTTCCAATAGCCCAAACAGGCTCGTAAGCCACAACCACATTAGTCCAATCTGATACGCGGTCTGCAATGTGGATGGAATTCAAAGCAGTCAGCTAAAAAACTAACGACTGTTGAGGCCAATCTAAAACCTGATAATGACATACGCATAACATATACAAACTAAAAGTAAGTGACCAATGAAAAAGCAAGTGGGCATACTACCAATTAGGTTCTGGACAAATATTATTCTGATACATGAGTACATTAAGAAACAAAAGAGCTCTTCAGAAAACAAGTGCTTTTTATCTCTCGCCTCTCACCTTTGTATGATAGTGTTGTGGGGCATGTCCAAGTGTCTGCTATACTCTAGTAGAGTATGGAAAGTCATTTCCCAGTAAAACATAGAGATGAAACCAAAACAACCAGAAACGTACAATCAAGTAACTGCCATAGTCCTTAACTAGAAATTCATCAGAGATTTATTCATTGAACTCAGATCTCACATAAGTCAAAACACTCAGGTGACAGAAAACTGAGCCCATTAAGGAGGGAATTTTCAAATTAAGTTAAACATAACATCACAAGGACTAGTAATCATATGGTCAAGACATCCGGACTAGTTGTTGGCCAAGAGGTGCTGTAACTTCCCCAAGTATTTGGGGCCAAGCTTATCATGTTCCAGAGCAACAAGTTTCATTAAGACACAAACGCTCTGCAGAAGCGTAGGAAAGTGTGGGACATGAAGCAGACTGCAATAGCAGCCGCACATTTCATACCCGTGTCTCCAAAGAGACTACTGATATCAGTACCTGCAATTGCCTTAGTTTGTGCAGCAACAACTTCCAGAGTTGAACCTGATTCTCTCTGCTCAAGAGTCTCTCCAACACAGGCAATTACCTTCAAACCTCGAGAAAGGGCATATGCAACTTTATCTCCAACAAACTTGAAAGAAAACAGACAGCGATCAAGATAAGTTAATCAGCAAAAGCATCAAGAGTTTGCTTGAAATGAATAGTGACCAAAATTGAAGCCCATAAACTTGTTACAGAAGTAGAGAAAGGTTACCTCATTTGATTCACCCAATATCAATCTCCTCTCTGAGTGACCAAGAATGACCCATGGAATGTCCAAATTGACAAGCATCTCAGCACTAAATCACAATTATGTGACAAAAAAAAGTTTTCATCATCTGTTATAACCTAAGGTTGAAACTTGATATAACTTTTTAACAAAATGTTAGCGATATCACAGAATGGCAGATAATTTATATTTCAAGAAATAAAACCGAATTGGTATTCATGCAAAACTAGTTGTCACTAAACAAATGCCAAAAGGAGCACTGCAAACTTATAGAGCCAATATTTCCATGTCGGAGTCTCCCATGGCAGAAAGTAACAAGTTTTAAAAAGACCAATAGATTATACCCTGCAGCCAACATCCTAAGACAATAGAAAGATTATCTGCCAAACATACCTAATCTCACCAGTGTAGGCACCCCCTTTCTTAACCCAACAATTTTGGGCAGCAACATGGAAATCCGGTCGCAATGAGCCCTTGGTCAATGGAAGAAACACAAATGGAGGGCTCACAACAACCTCTGCAGCAATAACAAGCTCTCAGGAACATCAGGAAACTTGAAGACAAAAAGTAAATGCAAACTAAAATGCTACCCAAACGAAGCTAGTACCATGATTACTCACCCACGACATCCTGAGACGGAACATCACCAGCATTAAGTGTTGAGATTATTTTCTTCACCTCCTCATTGGTCCCATTCTGCACGAATAATAGAATTTCCTCTCATTATCAACTTTTCTAGCCACACTCGCTAATTAGTACCAACAAAAATCGTTAACTCTGATTAGTTAAACCATACAAAATTTCTTCTAACCGCTTCAATTTGAACTGAAGTGTTTTCCATATCATTGGCTGTGTGAATCAACAATGCCTCTAGCCACACTAGCTATTTAGTGAAATAAAGTCACTCAACTCTAATTAATGAAACCGCATCAATTTTCTGCCAGATCAAATGTACGAGAGCTTAAATCTGAGGTAAAATATTTTCTCCTTTTGCTTTATTTCAAGCAATTAATAATGTCCAAAACAACAACGAGCAACAAGCTTTGAAGTCCAGTCGCTGTTATAAAATCGATGCTCAAGTCACTAGATTACCAAAATTGTCCAGTTACTAATAAAGCAGAATTTTCCAATCACAGTTGTCAAAAATTCAGAATCAGGATCTAGACCGTATCCACTTTGCTAGATCAGCTGAAAATACCACCATGTAAATGTAGAACGATCTCCAAACAAACAAACCAAAAAAATCGATTCGCAAAGCACATAAAAAGAAACAGTACATATGTAGAAATAGCCAATTACGAACAACTGATGAACAAAAAGACTTACGCATTTCCAGTTGCCTCCGACGAAGAACTTTCTACCCATGATGGACGAAGATTGCAAGGATTTCAACTGGATTGTGGTGTAAGGAAGAAAACTGCGGGCGCTCTAATGCTTTTTGGGGTTTTCAGGGGTGATCGAGGATTATATTGCGGGGCTTTGATTTTTTATTTTAGGAAATTGTGAAAATGTGCGGATCTAAGTGGATTGTGTATCACTGCTGTCGAAATGACTAGTTTGACCTTTCACAGAATATCCACAGATGTTGTATTGCTGGTCCTTGTTAATTGTTCCTCGTTAAGCTTCGGAGCTTGGCAAGGGTAATCTGGTCAACTTGCTTGCTATCTAAATGCATGGTCTGAGAGGTCACACTAACTTCGTAACTGCTCCTCCCTCCCCGTGATTATCGACGTCAGCCTAATTAAAAGTTTTGGGCTTCGTTTTCCATGGATTGGGCCGCTCTAACACCGAGGAGGCTTAGACTCTAGGGACCAACTTTATTTCAGGACAAATGTATTCCAACCTCAGTTTGGGTATAAAGGTTATGGGCTTAGACCCAACTCATCCATCCCAATTCCAATGTCAGGGAAGAGGCTGGTTCACTAGAGGATGTGGAAGGGGTTTTTTTCTTATTTTTCTTTTTCCCCCCTCCTCCTTTCTTTTTTGAGCAACATCTACATCTATCTTATTCTGTCTTATAGTAAACGAGAACCCAATTGCATTAAGAGGAGTCAGAAGAAAAAATCCCCACCAAAAACCAGAAGGGATCTTCTGGTTGCGACCAAAGGCCTCGATCAGATCAAGGGATGGTTGGAAGGGGAGAGGAGGAGAAAGGAGAGGAAAGGGGTGGTGGGGGGGATAATGGCAATGGTGGTCATGGATGGTAGTATTAATTTTTAAAATGTATCATAAAAATATTTTTAATTTTAAAAGATATCTTAAAATATATATCAAAAACCTCTCAAAAAACATCACAAAAAATATATCTATAATAAAATTTTTTTAAATACGCTGTTACAATAAAATATTTCAAAAACACTTTTAAAGACAGCTAATCCAAACGAAACTATTTGTGCTGGTAAAAACACATCTAACTAGTATAATGGCAAACCCATCATAAATTACCCTCATTCAAAAAAAAAAAAAGAGAAAAAAATCAATTCTTTTGTTATTGGCATATCTTTTTTATTGCTTATCAACTATAATCATTATTTTGTCATAAATCGCTGGCACTTAAAACATCAATAATTCCCCGTGAAGGAATCTCGCCAACTCTTTTTTTTTTTGTCGATGCGATAACTTCCTATACTATAGAGAAGGAAAGGATCTCCTAGAGTCCGGAGATAATTTGAAAAGGACTAAACCATCATGGAATCAGACCAATGTACTACGCACTCGTTTGACTTTTTTAAGTAAAGCCACGTCTAAATGTGACAAATTGGTGGGAGGGAGGTGGTGGCCACCAATTCAAAGGCTGGTAGTTAGGAATCTCGCCAACTCGCCTGTGCCCAATGAAGTCAATCGCTCAACATCACGCTTTTGCCCTTAAAGTGGATTGCATGAACCGACTTCAGTAAAGGAAAATTCCCTTCTAGTCCCTAAATCAGTTTCCCGCCATCTCAAAATTAGGGCTCACTTTCACTACACTGATTTTGTTATCGTCCTCAACCCTCACCTGCCATTCTCTTAGAAATCGTCAAATTTTCCTTCCCTACTCCATACTAGAAAACAATTCACCCCAAAATCTTCTTTTATCTTATTGAAATGGCCAGCCAAGCCGATGCTCATGCAGCCACATTCTCTGCTGCCGAGGTTCTAATAACTTAAATTGTTAATTCATTTTTATAGGATTAATTAAGTAGGATTTTGGCTTCCTTTTGTCTGTTTAAAAAAATATTGCATCTGTTTGAGTTTTGCAGTTGGAGTTTCTAGCGGAAGATGAGCTGATTGAGATTGTACCAAATATGAGGATGGATCCTCTCAACCTCATCTGCGTACTATTCTAGTCTTTTAACTTAGCTTTATATATGCCCAGAAGAAAATTTTTGCAATCTGCTTACGTGAAAAGTACCGTTTTCTTTTTCTTGCTTTTTGAACTTGCCAGGGAGATTTTGGCCCATTTAGACCACAAATAGCTACTCAGGTGCCTGTTTGGTTAGCTGTGGCTTTGAAGAGGAGAGGGAAATGCACAATTAGACCTCCTGACTGGATGTCTGTGGGTGAGTTTTGCTTTTTAAAGAATTTTCTCTAATCACTTTTCGTATTTTGATGCTCTACCTTTTGCCAGTTCGTGTTCTGCACAACTGGATATGAATTCAACTTGGGGCGGGCCCGTTTGGTGAAAAAATTGAAGTGCTTTACATTAAATTCGTTCTACAGTTAGCAAGAAATTTTGAAAATGAAAACTTGAAGGAAAATGCGAATGGTGCAACATAAATTGCTTGAAATTATTTGGGTTTGTGAGTAGATTTTCAGAGAGGATACTAAATGTTACTTGAAAGAGAAATGAGTAACAGAAGAGATCGTACCGGATTGTTAATTGTCTTCAATTCATCTTTGCCAACTAGAAAAGTTGACACAAGTTTTGGAAGCAGAGAGAGATGCTGAAAAGTTTCAGCCATTACCATTCCATTATGTAGAAATCTCAAGGCTTCTTTTTGATCAGTAAGTTGCTCTGTATGTTATTTTGTATTCGAAAGTGATGAGTGCTTGTTTTGTTGTTTTCCTGTGTTGATGGTGGCATTTGTTGTGTAGTGCACGTGATGACATTCCTGACATATACATGGTTAGTTAAATGGTCCCTTGAGGTTCTCTAGTTACACTTAATTAATATTTGCTCACAGAATGTCAATTTTAATGCTTTTAGGTAAGGTCATTGATTGAGGACATCAAAGATGTGCGGTTTCACAAAATTGGAACTGGCTTAGAGATAATATCAAGGGAGCGAACATATGCATTGAGGGTACACTTATTCTTATTTTTGTGAATTCATTGTTGAAATGATAGGTTTTACCTTTCAATTTATATCTTGAGGTTATGACATTTGAGCTTGGAGATGTCCTTTCTTGATTCTTCTCAAAAAGTGAAACGTTAAAGAAAGCTGAGAAGATGACAAGAGATTATGTGCCTGCATATCTGTTGTCCTATTTCCTGTCTATGTTAGACATGAGATTATCATTGTTGTCACGTTGAAAATGTAGGTGTAGAACCACTGTTTATTTTGCTCCAGTGTCTAACTACTGCAAAATTGGCTCAGGACCGTATGCCATCAGTAACTTACTAGTATTTGCTTCTAACATGAGTGCGACTGTTTGTGCTTTGATTGCTGTTTGACTGGTGCTTCCTGCAATGATTTTCTTCTCAGTGCTTTTCTGAACATACTTGGCTCAATGGAAGAGTAACCCCTGGTCTCTTACTAAAGTTATCCTTTTACATCCTTAACCAAATGCACTTCTTTGTCTCAGAATTGGTTTATCCCTCCTGCAAGGATATAATGTCCTTTTCTGGTACCTGAACTGCTCTGATGCTTATTAGAATTAGAATGTCTATGTTTGTTCTATGTGTCAATCTTTCTATTTGATTTCTAGATCTAATAGAAAGCAAATGTAGACAATGGAGTTCTGATATTCCTGTTACAGTCTAAAGGTAGGGTGGCGGTGGGCTTATAATCGTTATATTCTTCAATCTCAGAATTGATATTTTATTGGATTAAAAGGGAAGGTAAGGAGCAAAAATTCAAGTGGACAAGTTTGTTGCTACTTGAATTTGATTCAGTTTTATGGAAATTATTTGTTAGCTTGTTAATGTTAATCCAGAACCATTTCATGCATATAGATGCTCTGTAACAGCAAGAGAACTTCATTTGTAGTAAGTCCTGAATATCACCCTTCAATTTTGTAGCTGAAAAATCTGTCAGCAATGGAAGCAAATATAGTGCGGCCATTTGTGACAAGGGCTCTTCAGACATTTTATAAGCTCAATAGTCCTGATATGATTCAGGAATCAGACAGCGTGTCAAACAGACAGCCTCAAACGGCCAACCGTGGGCCAAGGGTGAGCTTCTCATTCCTGTATATCTGTATCTTTTGGCCCTTAGAATATTTTTGTTAAGGCATGCAGCATGGCATGGAACTTGCCAACACATTAGCTATAGCACTTGAAAGTACTTGACAAATTGTGAGTGAGCGAATAATATACTTAATCTTCATGCTGAGGTTGTGATGCTAACTTTTTATGTTTTTTGACTCAGCGTCAATTGAAAGATAGATGATCGTATCCCCATTGGTATTTTCAATTGGCTTAGCAACCACCTCAGCATTTGTTGCTGAAGTAACAACATTCAGAACGCTAGCTGGAGGTGCTGCTGTGGTTGAGTAAACTACCCAATATTGCTGTTGTCGATCCCTTTTCATGTTGAAAAAGCATCGAGAAGTTCACTGAAAGGAATGTGGCATTTGTTTGGGTTTCTTATCTTTGAAAACTGAACACATAGATAAACTCAGCGTTGAAGCTTCTGCTCTCTCTTTTTCAATTAACTAAGGGTCATCATTGCTTTTTATGGCTGTTAGTTTATTGCGACATGAGGAATGGCATGGATCAGATGTTTTGTTGGTCATATTGTAGGCAGCTGAAGGCCATTAGCCTGAATAAAAATAACTTAGTTTACGTGTTATGTTTTAAATGATAAGGAGATGGAGTGTACTTGTTTCTTATGATGCTGCAGCACACTCTATGAATGGGAATTTTTTTCTTTTCTTTAGTAAGCCTGTGTTTCAAAGGCTAGTCTTCGCCGAGACTGTCTATGAAATGTGGAGATCGAAGAAGCTGGTATATTTCAATCATAGCCCTTAAATACTGTCGTAGTTATGAACTAATGTGAATGATGTACAACATGTGGTGGTGCAGTCATGGAGTAAGATTCCCAGGCGTAGAGCAAACTATGAGCATGCACTGAAGTATTTAATTTTTTTTTTCTGCCAATAACGACAATATTCGTATAATTTAATCTATCATATTCTACAGAAAGGAAGAGTCTAAAGAGATTGTGTAAGGAATTAATAAATATATAAATCTGATTAGATCAAAATGGTACTTTAACATCATTTTAAAATTTTTTTTTACTGCATGTGAAGTTTAAACCTCCAACCTATAATTCAAAGAGGGACTTATGCCTTTTTGGACGTGGGTGTGGGAGGTTGGGGAGTGGCCTGGGGTTGAATAAAACAGTACTGAATAGTTGTTTGATTTTGACGTATCATTAGGTTGTCAGATAAATCAGGCAAGGCTGGAGAATTCTTCTGCTAATAAAAGCAGAGTGGCTACCAGGCAGTTGAATGTTGCATTAAGCTCGTTGCTGACTTTGCCATCGTCTTCACTTCGCATAGACACGAATAACTTGACAATTCCCCCGGCTGAGATTGCCAAGATCATACAACTCTGACCCAGATAAGGCCACGAAATGGTGCGTGTGCAGTTGTACGTACCATTTCTAACCATATATATTGACATCAGAATGAGAATACGACGCAATCAACAGTCAACAATCTTTGGACTGTTGACCATCATCATCAATTATCATTATATATATCTTGTCATTTAAATAATTTAAATTTATATGAGTATGTAATGCACTCATCTACGAACGAGAAAGGAAGACAAATTCTTTTGATGTCCTCAGCAAAGACAAATGCTAGTTCTTGAGGACAGTCGTCATCAATGTAGCCAGGTTACTGTCCAGTTTGGCTCCTATCCTTGCCAATTTATCAACGCATCTGCTGGCTTCGCGTTACCCTTGTGTCGGACGTGTGCAAATTCTCGTGCTTCTCGAACATCTTGACCAGTGAAGAATGTTGTATACTCTTGGAAACTAATTTAAGGAGGAAAAAAAAATTGCTATGCACGATGGTCGATGCTTTAGCCAAGTTTCGGCATCTCTTGCTCTGATATACCTGAGCACAGATTATTATAATCCAAGAGATTTGATCAAATTGTGGTTTAATTAGTCGCTTGTATTTGATAATTGAGCTGTAAGCATGTGCGTTTTGGTGGACCAAATTAAAGCTCCCTTGCATTGGTGGTCCAGCTGGTTTGTCATGCAGCAGTTGGGTACGCCAGTTCTGCTTGCCACGTGTCTATATAGTTTTAAATGCCAGAAATGAACAGAAGAATACAGATGAAGTGGCTGGCTGAGACAGAACCGAAGAGCGCAAGGTAATCCTTAAAATAGCCAGGTTGATAGGTGTTGTGACATGTCCGCTGCTCCCTGCATGCGGCCCCCACGCCTTAGATGATTAACAAATGAATTGTGGCTGGACATGTGGAACTAGTCATTTTTTGATGATGAAGGATTGAACATGCTGGAATTCTGTAAAACTTTGCGTTAAAAGAAGTGACTTCCACTGTAATTTGTAAAGAGGTAAATAAATAAGCATCTAAAAAGTGGGTAGGCGAAGCATATGGATGTGTGTGGCTATTTGCAGAGGGTTCTGAACCTTTATATTCATGAAGCATGGGCTCTGAAAAACTCGACTCTTTCAGAAGGTAACGAAACATGTCACCCTAGTTATTTCAAGGGCTCTGCCCGCGCCAGCTTTATGTTCCATCCTCGAGCACGTATGAATGACTTGGGAGGACGATTGCTTCAATTCTTATCGTTTGGATATTGGCATGGTTGTCAAAATCAAAAGGTCCGCATTCTTGTTTTTTCTTTGGTGTTATTGAAGTTTTTCCGTCCCTAATCGAATTGGCAGGATATGGGAGCTGGACCCTATTTAAAACGTGGTTGGCCCGTGGTGGTTTTCCTTCCATAATTTGCCAAGATTGACTTGATCAAAGCATTTATGATAAGAAAGAAAAAAGACCGAGGCACGTAGGAAGGATGTGGAGAGGATTTTTTTTCAAAAAAAAAAAAAGAGCAAAGATATAAAGATTTTTCTCTGATTCCTGGCTTATTAGAAAGACCAGAGATGGACACGTTTGGAATTTGGGATGAATATAGTCCGTATAGAAAAACCTTACCCTATACATTAAACTACTATAATACACTAGTGTTTTGCTTTTCTTTTTCTTTTGGGACTTGCCTAACTTGAATTGAAAATCCTAAAACCAGGATTATTAATTACACCCATTAGCTATTACTAGCTTGAAGGTTCCATTGCACAGCTGTGTTTGTTAACCTTTAATCGACAAATTTTACATGAATCCCCTTTTAGTCTTCGTCCTCTTAATTTAAATGAGAGGTTAAAAGAATTTACCTTCTTTTTCCTTTTAACAAAAGGAGATCAACGTAACATTTAAAAAAAAAATAAAAAAATTGGGGCTTGGATCTCCGTGTTCAGAATATCTGCAACATAACATGTGGATTTTTTTAACTTCTCCCAGTATAATATGTGAAGAAGGCGGTTATAAACTTATAAAACACATTATAGTATATTTGTTCGTAACCGTCAGCATTGATTATTTTTTTTCTTCATTTTGATGCAATCTCTTTGACAGTATTCTAATGTCCAAAATCATATAAGCTGTAACCAAAGACCATGCTCGCCTCTCGGATATTAAAATAATTAGCAAAGCAAAGACCATCCGCCTTTTCTGAATGAACAATCATTTTCCTGAATAATTTTCCGCATAAATTGATCCATTCTGGTTGCCTAATGGGAATAAACAAATGATCTTCGGAGCTTCCGCCCAACGTGGCGGCCCACCTAAAATCCTAGAACTTCTAAATTATTGAGGCGGTGAAACCGAAACCTCAAGCAATTCTCGACAATCAATCAATCAATCAATCAGAGTTAACAAATCGTGAACTGTCTGGTTTGTTTTTGGTCATACGACATTTTGATGGCGGGATCTATTTCATGAAACTTGAGCAAGGTCTGTGGGTCTATTATACTTAGCTGAACATAGATTGTGGATTGCGTTTTCTTTAGAGTACTCTCTACTTTTTTATGTTAAATTTTTTTTTTTTGGAATGTAATGAACCCAATATATAAATACTATTCAAAAAAAAAAAATAACAAGTAGTTGGGAGATGTGTCCTAAAAATATTTTATAATTTGTTTCCAAAGACAAAAAGAGATGACCTTCAAAACGTATAGGACTAGTAGCTAATTAACTCAGAGAATGGTAGTTAAGTTTAAGAATTGAGCCTTAAGGTCCAATTTAAGATCAACTTCTGAATGGACCCGTTGGTTGGACTATCAATGACAAGTCTTATTTGTCATGAGCGACGACTTGGATTTTATTGAATTTGATGTTGACGACTTAAATTGCGTGACGTATTAAACTTTAAAAAAATCTAACTAAAGTTAAATCAAGAGTCAAAATCAACTGATTTAACAAAGCATTTCATATAAGAAAAAAAATATACAAATTTGAAATACACTCAATTCGAAATATGAATAATTTACTAAATTAGTTGTATTCTTTCAAGGTAATTGCGTTTAGAATTCGTCAACAAAGCAAACCACCATGTACAATTTTTTAACGACCCTGAAAAGCTAGCTGAATTTGCTTTGAATCGTTCTTGTAGATATTCTAATATACCGAGGCATTTTCTCATCAGAATATTAAAGCTACTCCGATCCGTTGCTTAAATGCGGTTTATCTCTTTTTCACTATTCAATGATTGAGCTTCAAGTGCTGTCTTTGGCTAACCTATGATGTTAATTAAGGGAGGGAGAGACCTATGATGTTAATTTTTTGTAAAATTAAAATTTGTTCCAAAAAAGTACCTAGATATATATATGATATGTATGCTTTTCTTATTAAAAAGTGGTAAAAAATTAGGGTAATCATCCAGACCATCAAATATGCTTTTGGATAGTTGGATCATGTATACTTATGGATCGCCTCCTTATAGAGCAAGTAATAGTCCTTTTACCCAAAAAACCAATAATAGTAATGATAATAATAACAACAACAACAATAATAATAGGATTAATCTTTCTTACAACACTGTGTGACAGTGTATACACTGTAAGTGTGTTATGATAAATATATAAAATTTAAATTTAAAATTTAACTTTTACACATATGTGATAGATTCAATAATGATAGTATAGTATATACACTGTCAGTCAGTCGGTGCATATAAAATTTACTCAATAATAACAACAATCATAATAAAAGAGAGAAAGAGAAGCGAAAGTGTATTCCCTAAAAGGGAGGCCTGGGCACTGGGAATGGCTTGCGCACCAAATAGTTCTCCACTTAAACTTGAAATCTTGCATGTTTTAATTCACGCACAAGATCTGTTCTTGATTTGATCAAGTCATGCGACGTAAAATATTGAACACGCTTTATTTTGGAACAACTGGCTAACAGTCAAGCAGCATGCATAACGTACGAACCCCAATTAAAACTCAATCCTCTCTAATGGGGAAAATAAGGGAAACGCGATGCAACGCTTTTGGACTCGCTTGCAACCGAGATGGATAGATATAGATTTAACTCTCTTATTTTGCAACTTTCTTGACGAATAATTGTTATTAAATCTGGATTTAATAGAGAAAATTTGCACTAATTAAGGCAACATGCTTCTTTCCTCACTTGGTGATTCAACTAATTAATCACCAACCCTAAGTCCCTAACCAGTCCTTCCCATGTGATATTGGTTGGCAACTCGCATGGGTGTATGGCGGTGGAAGTTGGAAGACGATCGGAGAAGCCGAGTTCGAAGTCAACTCTTTAACGTTCATCACCGCGCTTCGTCGTCAGGGAATTGCCTTGCGAATCACGTCATCCCGCTCCAGTCAACCCTGAACTTTAAACCTCCCGTAACTGTAAAGAATTTCCTCGAAACCCATAACCGGGCGGCCGGTCGCCGGATTTTGTCCCATTTGTCCATGCATTTTAATGCCCTTCCTACCCCTTTCCTCACCCTGTCTCTCTCTTCTTGACAAATTGATTTCTTCTACGTTGCAGTCTTGCCGTCGCTTTATAGCACGCCCACCACAAATCACAAATGCTGGTTCATGAAGCTCCGACGAAAATAACGAAGGAAACAAAACAACATGTTACTCTCGCTCGAATGAATAGAATCATTTTCTAGCCAGTGGATAAGATAAATCCAATCTCAGGAGTAAGCTTAAAAAAAAAAAAAAAAAAAAGAAAAAGAAGGTGTAAAATGAGCTTGACAATGAAATTGCTTTTCCCTGTGGGGGTGAAGTAGACATGCATATATCTAAGTGAAAATACCAATAGATCACGGCACCCATATGCCTCGTGAGTCACATTTCTTTGATTATTTGCAATTGAAACAACGAACTAGTGGAAATAAACATAAAATCTATTTGAAGGATTCTTTAGGGAGACGTATCGTATGAGGGTAAAAAAAAAAAAAGATAAATTGTAGTATTATGTATACATGACAAAAAAAAAGTTTTCTATTTAAAAAATTGACGACAAAAAAAATGTCTAATATCTGATACTTTCTAAATGTTATCCATTTTTCTCTCGATTTTTTTTAAAATTAATTTTCCTATTCACATAAACTTATGCTTTCTAGACATTGTCCCTTTTTCTTCACACTTTATAGATAAATTTTGTTGACGCTGTCCCTTTTTCTTCTCACTTTTTAGGTAAATTTTGGAACACAAAATTCGATCAAAATAGTCATTGCATCACAAATAGTATGCTTTTTAGGTAAACTTGGGATGTCCTTTGATTTTACTAAATAGTTTTTAGGCAAAATTTTTTCTATTAAAACGAATGAGTTTACTATTCTAATATGCATACATAAATGAAGCTAATAATGCATCCTTCTATTTGCTTTTTTTTTTTTTTGATATTTAACGAGGTTAGGAGAAAATACAAAATATCTTTTTTGACTCAAAAAATAAATAGTTTGTCATCTGTCAACTTGCCAAATTTTCTACACGAGCAAAGCTAGCTGTGAGTAATATTTAACGTCTACCGTACGTGATTTAATGCAGGCAAAACAGCGAAAGATTGACAGCGGATTATAAGCAGATGGCAAAGAAGCTGTAAATTGAATAAAACCCCGTAATATTTTCAAAAAACAAACAAAAAAAAAGGGAATAAACCCCGTAGATCCGTCCACATGCGTCTCCATATTCATTCACCTTATCCGTTGAAGTCGCAGGATTTTGCTTGGGTATTACGAAAAGCCTCCGAGGAAAAGCCCAGAAATGTCATTTCACGTTCCCTCCTCTTTTCATTTTATATGAAGTAGCTGTCCCTCGCTGCGCTTCTTCTTCTTCATCCGCCTGGGGTTGCAGGCTTGCACTTCATTCTCCTCGAATATTCTTTTCTTCACCTCACCCATCTGGATCATATTGTTAAAGTTCCAAATATATCCCCTCCTTCAAACCTATATATAACTCTCCAATCGAAAATTCAATTCGATTGAATCCTCTATAATCCTTCAAAAAAAAAAAATAACAAAAGAAAATCCTCTATACTTTGTTTTTTCTTTTTCTTTTTTTGGTTTGCCTTTTAATGCAGTTTCACTGCCTTCTCCTATTAGTCATAGAATTTTGATAGTCCGAATAAGGTTCGGAATTCGAGGTAAATCTTCAATCGGAGTAACACCTAATGATCGTTAAATTCAGGAAACTTGAATTGAATTTACAGAATTTTGTGAAGTTCAATTCGCGTTATTTTTCGTTTCCTGATTTTTTAGCGGTTGAAAGAAAAATGGTGAAATTGTTATGACGGTGCGGACGATGATGGACTGTAAAGTTTGTGCGGCATCAGGAGATTTTTTGTGGCGGGTGAGACCGGGGATTGCAGGAGGCGGAGGTGGCGCAAGTATGGGACAGATGGACGGAGGGTTTAGTCCGTCGGATGGCGAACATGACCTGGCGATGATGGTCAGTGAATTCTTGGAGTATGGGAGTAGCGGGGGAGCTGACTCCAGGTGTAGCAGCGATAGCGAGTCTGGATTGTGCGATATCGCTGACCTCGCGGACAAAATTTCTGTAAGTCTTATTCATCTAAGGATTAGTTTTGATCATTTTTTTTCTTTTGTTTTAAAAGTTAACTGTTTATTTTCTGGAATGTCTTTTTTTTTTGCAAGTTCTTTGTTTTTATGAGTTTTCCTTTGGTGATTGATTGAGGAGGAAAACTCTTGAAAGAATTGTGCTCTTGTTTTCCCGGTCATTTGAAGGGCTTAGAAGGATTCATTCATGCCTTGTTGCCTAGATTATAAGCTTCGAAATTTGGTTATAGGATTTCTTTTTTGATTTTCTAGAACTTCACAAAACAAAACAAATAGGAGCTTTCCTTTTTTCTTTTTTTTTTAACTGATTTTTTCCCTTAATTTTTCATTGAATGAATTGTACCCTGAAAATCTTATATGTGCAGGTGTTGCTTCTTTAAGACTTTGTGTTGCCTAGGTTGCGATACAGTAGTAATTCTTGTTATATTCTTTCCAGAGATGACCTGGGTAAGGAAGGGATTGGCTGGTTCCAAGACTTGGGCATATTCTTTAACTAGTCAGGAGCGTGTCTTTTGCTTTCTCTGTAGATACGTGGACTTCTTATTTCACAGGTTTTTTGTATATTACGAGATCCTTTTGAGTATATATCCAACAATAATGTTTTTGCATGGCGTTATAGCGAAACCTTGTGGCTAGTTGAATCATCTATGCAGTAACTTGTCTACCTCACTAAACATTTCAGCGTCATGAAGTGAATGCCTACTTTCCTTTTAGGCCTGTTTTGGAGTTATGTTTACCATTTTCAAGTGCAAATTAACAACTCCAAATTACTACTTGCTTGTAAAATTACAGTTGATAGAAGACTTAGAAACTCCTGCTTTCCTCTTTCTCCTTAAATTCGCATGAAGTCGTAGGAATTACACCTTTCCTTTTGTGTCTCAAGCTAACTTATTTCCTCTCTTCTTATTCCCCCACCCCACTCTTTTTTTTGAATAATGAAAAAATAGCTCCTAATCCGAATAAATCTGTAGTAATTATACAATAGAAGACTGGTCGTCATGAGTCATTGCTTATATCTTCCTTTTTTTGTTTTTCATATCATATAGTATCACAAGCTGGCAATGGATCAATTTGAGATAGACACGCTTTCGGTGGTTAATTCACTTCTGTTATCTATAAGCGAGAAGGACCTTCTGCACGTCAAGTCTGGTTTATGTAATGCCAGCTGCATCAGATTTTCCTTGGTGAAGCTTCTGAGGCTTTCTGGTTATGATGCTGGTGTTTGTGCAGCCAAGTGGCCTGGCAGTTCCAAGGTTCCTGGAGGTATAATCTTGTTCTAATTTCCAACATGCATTTATATAGTTGACATCCAAGATTTGAAATTTCAAAATGTGTTGGAGGGTTTTCTAAGGCATCTGTAACATACAACATACATCTTGCCTTCTGCACTGATTCTTGCTAAGCTGGTTGCATTGTCCATTTCTCTTACTGCCTTCTAATTGACAGTGAATGAAACTCTCCTGTGGTTTGCTGCCAATGCCTACGAACCTTTTCATGAAGAATTTATTTGGTAATAAAGCTGGTTCGATAACACGTGTTTTTCCATTCTGGTATTCAGGGGATCATGAGTACATCGACGTGGTTAACTACACGAATGCTGGAAGCTCAAGCTCTGAACGTCTGATAATTGATATTGATTTCCGTAGTCACTTTGAGATTGCTAGAGCTGTGGAGTCCTATGATAGAATGTTGAATTCACTTCCTGTAGTTTTTGTGGGCTCTTTGACAAAGCTGAAACAGTTCCTTCAGGTTATGGTTGAAGCTGCTAGATCTTCTCTGAAGCAGAATTCAATGCCTTTCCCCCCTTGGAGATCTCTTCCTTATTTGCAAGCTAAGTGGCAGTCTCCCTATCAAAGAAAGTTTAGTCCTGAGGAACCCAATGCTTATGGAGGGTCTTCTATGGAGCATAAACAGTGTGGTGGACATTTGAGGAGACTGCAGTCTGAGCTTGAAATTGAGCGACTGTTGAAGCCTGTGAAGAGCAATAATTGGAAGCCAAAGCCTGACAATAGGTGGAGGCGCTCCTCGTATATGACTCTTTGACAAATAAATTCTGGAGGCAGCTAGGGAGTGTAAGTTCTTGCCTGTTTGCAGACCTGACTTGGTATGTGAAAGAGGTGCTATGGCTTTCCTCGTTTTGAGAACCAATTTTGAGGAGATTCTCTGGGTAGAGTTAGAAGAAGCATTCTGCAAAAAAGAGCAGAGGATATGATATAGTGGTATTTAGATGAATTTACACACAGTATTAGAATGGGAACATTTTATCCTACTCCCATCTAATAATGGCGCCCTATACATTTTATCTCATTCTTTGTGCTCCAGAAGAAAGCAAGAGCGTCAGGTTCTGGATGTGGTGCAGGTTCTCTCCATCATCAACTGCATTTGCATCCTGCGAGCTGAAAATGCTCGCTGGTGGAGCAAGTTTTCTGTTTTGTTGGTTGTCTTTTTAGGGTCTTTTTGCCTCCTTGGAAGGCAAATTTTGCTCTCTTCTCTTCTGCGGGTTTCCACTTCAATTGTTAATTTGAGCTGCTTGTATTGGTCATGTTAAGCTTTCTCCGGTGGTCAAATGATTTTTTTGACCGTATCCATGCTACTTGCTTTCTGTTGCTGCAAATTGCAATCAATCAGTCCCTTTCATTTTATTTTATTTTATTTTATTTTACTACATTAAGGGACTGGAATATGTGTTACAGATTGTAGTGATGGGAAATGACTTCGGATATGGCAATTCCCTCACTTGGGGGAACCCTTTATGGGGCATTTCCTAATATGTATGGTTACCACTGGGCAAGTTTCGAGCATTTGATTAAAAGCGTTTTACAATTTACAAAAAATAGCTACACTAATGTCTAAGGCGAGCCCAACTAGGTTTTTACACAGAGGATAAACCAGGACTGACATTTGACCTTCGACTATGTGCATCATATGTTACAGAGAAGGGAAATTGAAAGGAAAAATTGACATTTCACCACCAACTACATGGATAATGACCAGTTAATGGGCAACCAATTCTGCGGATATATTAAGACCCTGTAAATCTCTTTATCATCTTACACAGTTGGATGCTTTATGGATCAATGCCTATCTAGAAAAGAAAAACAATTTTTTTTTTTGTTTCTGAAAAAATAGGAAGGAATTTACTAAATCCAGATGCAATAGAGGGCTGCAGGTAAGATGTAGGTTTTGCCTTAAATGGAGAGTTAAATTTGACGAATTAAGATGTGGAACGTTTTGTTTTGTTTTGTTTTTTATTTTCTAGCCTGTTGGACATGTATGTGGACCTGAAATTGTCACACCAGGCACGCAATGGTCTGTTAAGCCCTTCGGCGTCGGACAGCGCACAGGATGGGCCAAAAGCTGCTAGTCCAACACTCAAAAATGGAGGCCGAAGTGGACTCTGAAAAGTCTCAAGACCAAACACGAGGAAAGTCTAGATTTATCGTACATCATTTAACAGCCCATGACTTGTATACCACCGTAATGCTCATCTAGAATTTTAGATTACGATATGGCTTCTCCAACCAATTCAATATTGCCAAGTTTGATCAAGATTTTTTTATTTCTATCCAAAATCGAGCAATTCACTCTTCCTACGCAGCATCATAAGATTCCCATCGTTTTCTTCGCGTCGCCTTCTTGCTGTCCACCTGGACGGCATTTTCTTTGTTTACTTTTAGATGAGTCAAGAGAACAATAATAATAATAATATCCTAACCTATTGAGTATTGCGGAAAACGCGCAGAATATTTGATGATTGATGAGCTACTATGCCTCATCTCATCACATACTATTACTTTTCCTTTCAAACCCGTGGTCTCACTTCGTCACCCAAGCTTAAAGGTCAGCCTCACGAACGTTCCAACTGAACGGACAAAACAACTGGTCTTGTCTGAAACAGATCAAAAGTGCTGGTATAAAACGCCGTAGCCAAATCCAACATGCACCATCCCTCCTGATTAAAGTAACACATAGGAACTAGGGAGGTAGAAGTTAGACCTGGAACCCATCTCTCCTTCCTGTATATCTATCTCTGTTCCCTATTTACATGTATAATAACAATAACAGAAATATGGAGATGTCCAAGAGGACACAATCTTCGGCCATGGCCATCTTTCTTGTGTTTGCTCTTTTTATCCAACATTTCTCAGCAGTGCAATCGATAGGGGTTAACTATGGTACCGTTGCAGACAACCTTCCGCCACCGGCTCAAGTTGTTCAATTCATCAAAGACAAGACCTTCATAGACCGCGTGAAGATATTCGATGTCAACCCCGATATCATCCGGGCCTTCGCCAACACCGGAATCTTGCTCACCGTCACGGTCCCCAACGGAGAGATCCCCAACCTCACCAACATCAGATACGCTCGCAGATGGGTGAATGAGCACATCAAGCCATTCTACCCGCAAACCAAAATCAACTACATCGCTGTAGGAAATGAGGTCCTCCACTGGGGACCCCAGAATCTGATCGACAACCTCGTTGCTGCCATGAGAACCCTTCACCAGGCTCTCGTCAAGAATGGCATCACAGATGTAAAGGTGACGACACCACATTCTCTAGGCATTCTCGAATCTGCTAAGCCGCCCAGCCTGGCTAAATTCAGGCCTGGTTGGGATGTAGGTGTTTTGGCACCCATGTTGCAATTTTTACGCGAAACCAAGTCTCCTTTTATGGTCAATCCGTACCCGTATTTTGGTTTCGACCCCAAGGAGATTGACTTCGATCTCTTCAGACCAAACAGAGGATATTACGACAGGTTTTCCAAGAGGAGTTACACGAACCAGTTTGATTTGCTGTTGGATGCGGTTTTTATGTCAATGAAGAGACTGGGATATGCGGATGTGGACATTGTGGCAGCCGAGACGGGTTGGCCATCTCAAGGGGAAACATTTGAGCCACAATGCACTCCTGCTAATGCTGCTGCGTATAACGGAGGATTGGTGAAGAAGTACAACTCTGGGAGCGGGACTCCATTGATGCCGCACAGGAAGATTGAGACGTACATCTTTGCCTTGTTCAATGAGAATCAGAAACCGGGTTCGTTGGCTGAGAGAAGCTGGGGATTGTTCAGGCCTGATTTTACTCCTGTTTATGACGTTGGAATTATGCGGGGGGGACAGGTATGAAATTCGGACTCTTATAACTATTATTGCCTTAATTATGAATGAAGTACTTTTGCCGTCTCTTGAATTTGATGTCTTTTCATAGATGCCCTTTTTACTAGTACTCCGTCCACGCCTTACCATAATGCAATTAGAAGATGAATTGAAAATCACCCAATATCTGCATTTAATTTATATTCTCCCAGTCAAGAGCTAAGACAACAATAATGGTTGCATTGCATGAGCATGCATTAATTCTGCTATAATCAATCCTTCAAATACCAGTCCTTTCACTGAAGATTGCCCATTGAGAATGAATTCTGGTAAAGTTCCTCCCTTTACTTTAAACACAGCATTTGTCTGTTTTGTTATTGGAATCTTCAAAAATTAGGCCGACATTTGAACACGGAACACGAAGCATCGTTTGTCTGTTTTGCCTTTAGGCTTTAGGAGGAGTAGGGACACCGCATTTGAACTTTTATCCCGTTTCAACCTCATATGTTTGACAAAATTACGGGATAGCGAAATGTGAAAAATAGAGGAGTGTGGGGCTCTGGCGAAGGCTACATCTGTTCCGCGTTGGACTGCTCCGATTTCCGCGTTGAACCTTGGGACGATAAATGATTCTTCTGACGAAGATTCATTGGTGAAATTTCAAATCCATAAATGACTAAATAAATAAATAACTGCATCATCCAATTAATTAAACTTTGCATGTTGTAGTGGTACTAATGCGAAGCAGAAGACAACTTATTAGGCTGGAAAATTTACTAACTGAAAAAAAAAATGTTTGAATTAGCAGAAGAAATTTGATTCTTCTACTTTGTGGAATGTTAGAGTCGGAATGGTTCTAATCCTCGATGCCCTCTCTAAAATGAGTCAGACAGGAATCTTGTGCTATAATATTGCCTTTAACCCTTTCCACCTTTACACTTTTGCTTTTTTTTTTTCTTTTTTTTTTCTTGGATGGACCAGTCGGCTAAATCTTGTCCCATTTTCTTTTGACCTTCAGAAACAGCAATCAGAAATCACCCGAGTACTCTACAGTCTCCCCATTCAAAGAAAACACTAGTATAGTAGTGCATCATCTTTTTTTCATTCTGCTGTAGTTATTTGCTTAGTTGAAAAGAAGACGTAGGAGTATTACGGTGACCATAAAATTAAGCTCGGCGGTGTGATGATGAATTTAATTTTGCAGTCGTCACAGCCAGTTCCGGTGCCAGGAGCACCGGCATTGCAGGGCAAGGAATGGTGCGTGCCAAAGGCAGGGGCCACAGACGCCGCACTGCAGAGCAACATAGATTACGTTTGCAGCCAGGGCTTAGATTGCAGCCCGATTCAAGCCGAGGGCGCCTGCTTCAATCCCAACAATGTGAGGTCTCATGCAGCTTTTGTGATGAACTCATGGTACCAATCCAAGGGCAAAGCTGACTATAACTGTGATTTCTCTCAAACCGGTTTCCTCACCTCTACCAACCCTAGTAAGTCCCTCTATTTTTATTGCTGCAACACAATTTTCCATCTCAATATATACTTCCCTCTGATCAGCAGTTTACCATTCGTGGATGGTACTTAGAATGCTTCGTCTCTGGTTTTTGAATTTTCAGGTTATGGCACATGCCAATACACCAGCTAGGATATCAGTAATTTGCAACAGGAAGGAGCTGCTGCATGGATTTATACCAAAATGGCATCTAATTTATTGGGTTCTCCATTGTTTATTCATCTGATCTCTTAGTCAATCACTTAATTAACCTCAATATTTATGTCCGTTCTGTTAAGTATTGTATTGGACGATTCTCTGCGATATAGAGTTGTGTGCCGGCTGCGTGCATGCCGAAAATTGTACCATATCATAACTTACTTGTATTTTATATGTGTCAGAATCCGGGAGCTGTTTTTTTCTTTTGTTTGCTTTTCAAATGTCGTTAACTTATAGATTTTGGTCTTCAATTTTGTGTAACGAATAACTAAGTGGGCGTTAAGAACTAAAGGTGGCCCCCGACAGAAGATAAGGTGCTTAGGATTCTCTCTTTTTCTTAAAGCAAATTCTTCATTTTGAAGTTGGCATCCAATGCTTCTTTGATTATCTGTATGCATGAGTGCATGCATGCATGTGGATGTAATATATGGAACAATTAATGGAGTCTAAAGTTCATCCTGCCTCAAAAAATATATATTAGCAGAGAATCAAGCTCTCAAAGAATATATACCCAAAACAACCAAAAAAAGCAAAAAAGGAAGAAGAAAACTTGGGATCTATAATTACTCACTGAACCGCTACTGTTGCAAAGTACCTCAAAAAAAGAGAGGATGTTGGGGGGGGGGGGGGGGGGGGAAGGTGGGGGGATGTGAAAGCTACACCTGCAAAATTTCAGTGGTGAAGAAAATAACTCCAAACAACACCAATCCTATTCACGCCTTAACCTTGACGTCCAGTGCAAAAATATCTTTGACGACTTGGGCTTTGTCAGCCTGCAATTGTGGATCCCCATTATTGTCAATCTTCAATTCTGCAAAGAGGAGCTGTAGAAGCTTAGTTCTGTTTGCCACGAGAATCCCAACAATCTCTGGGGTCTTGTTTTCATTGGCAGCAAACAACTTGAAAACTCGAAGCGCATCAACTTGAATGTTCTTGCTGGAGTCCCTGAGAAGATTCATAAAAATCCTCAAATTGTCCCTCGAACTAACATATTGCAGCATGACATCTGAATTTGAGCGATGCATCAGCATCTCTCCCAGCAACTTCACGGCTTCCCTTCTGGTAAGGTAATTCGGAGATTGAAGCAACTTAGAGTTGTATTCCACAAAAAACCAATCATAATTTTTGGACAGGAACTCGGCCACAGTTGATTTATGCCTCGTTAACAATTGCTTAAAAGTTTCCGTAGCGTCAGCAGCAACTTCAAAACGTGCAACTTGTACATAATCGAAAAATTTCTTCATCATTAGCTTCGATTCCAAGACATGCCTTGCAAGATCTTGATGGCGTATGCAATCCCTTAGCATAGAACCATAATGCAAAGCCGTGATCTCCATACCATTATTCTCATAACCACCAACCAAAACATCGATTAAGTTGAGATTTTGTTCCAAATAATCACAAGCAATAAACCTCGAACGGACCTTTTGCCTAAGAAAATTTGAAACCAGTAGCGTAGCATCCTTGCGGGTCTCCAGTTTCAACTTTGGAAGACAAATAATTAGAAGGCGCAAGGTATCTTCCCTGAAGAACTCCTCGGTCAATTGCGCACAAGCTGATGCTACGGGTTGAGTATCACTATCTCCATAAAGAATGAACTTCAAATCTTCCAATAGCTTGCCGATGGTATTTATCATATTTACTTGGCGTTTGTTTTGGCTTTGGCTTTGGAAAGTGTTTGGCGCAGAATTGACATGGCTGAGGAGATCACGAGTCTGTCGAACTAGGTCAGCAGGGGTAGCCTTAGGTTTCGACTTAAAGAACAAAACACCCTTCATAATCTTTTTCAGGCTTTTTCTCGTCCAACTCCTAATGTAAAAGATAACTCATACGTACCCTGAATATGAGAATCTCCTTGGCAGTTGGCACTACCGCAAGGGCAGAGGACGCTCAACGCGGCGGCGCTGCTGCTTTCTCCAACTGGCCAATTGCAATGTCCTACTCCTGCTTATTTACCCTTCTAACTACTCGTATTTGTAGTTTGCAATTGTGAAAATTTTAGAATACGATTCCAATTCAATTTCTGTTGTCGTAAAGAACTAAAGCAAGTTCAAGAAAAACATTCTTGGAAACGGAGACGTAACTGGTAATTAGTATTGCCAAGTTAAATACTATATACATAGGGGAGGATTGTTATGGTTTTTCCGATTAGGTTTCTGATCTTGATAAGTAAGGATAAGAAGGAAGTGAGGAGGGGTGAGAGGGTTAAAAAAAAAAAAAGATAAATACATACAGGATTTGGATTGAATTCTAAATTAAATCCAACTGCCAAAGTCAAATTTACACTACGAATCAACAGGTAGATGAAGATAAGTATAAAACATGCATCATTATACGTTACGTTCTCTAAAAGGAAAAACACAAGATCTTATAGTATTTTGGATTGAACCAATGTAGCAATTAAGCAGGAAGAACGAGGGCCTATTACTTCTGCAGCAGGAAGGGAAGCATCAAAGCCATATAAACCCGCTAACTAAACTGCATTAATTTTACAAGCCCCATATACGAAGGAAGAGTTTGGAAACAGGAATTGGACAACTACTCAAATTCTTGTATCTTGTGCTCGGCTCTCATTCCTTCCCTTGGAGCCGGGAGGCCATATCTTTGGCATTCCAACTTCCTCTCCATGTGCTCTTTAAGGACCTTAACGACCAACCCGAAGGACAAAAACACCACACACGCACGACCAAAAACCTACTATATATAATTTGCAGCTAATTTGAAAGTTCATAGCATATCTTAAATGCATTGCTGCAGATAGATAGGTAAATGATTCATTTGCTTCTATTTTCTAGTCTAGAGAAGAGAAAAGTTTTGAATTCAATTTTTACTCTGACCTAGCTAGCAGGTAGGAAACTTTTGGTAATTAAACACAATTGCTTGTATTCATTGCTAGCCAATAAAAAGTGCTGAAAGTTACTATGCATGGCTAACTCCGACATTTTCTTGTTCTTGTTACAATTTGACGATTAGCCAGTTTCGAAAGTAGTTCTGACTAAGGTTGAACTCAAGGTGATATCAGTTACAACTATGAGAGTTGAATAAATTAGTTAATAAAAAATTAAGCAAATCTCCGTCTTGACTAACACTAACTATTGTTTTCTGCTTTAAATTGGGGTGGGTCGAAGCTGAAACTGGCTGTCAGACACATATCAATCTTCGATCTGAATATAAAAGAGCTGCAATTAGCCAATTACCAAGTCTGCAGTCCATTATAACGCAATCCCTCCATCTTAGGGTAGTTTCTTGATTTTCTCCATCTCATCATAATACGAACAACGACCTAATTGAAAATGGTCTCACAATTAAACATTTTATATACTTGTACTTTTCTAGTGAGTAAGCTTTCACATTTTTTATACTTAATTTATCATATGAACGTAAGCATTCACATTTTTTTTTAGGACAAAAAACCTGAGCGGCCACTAAACTATTGGTCAGATCATGTTTTGGCCATCAAACTATTTTTCGTCAATAATTGGCCACTAAACAACTTAATCAGTAAATCCGTGACCATTTAGTCAATAATTGCTCTTAATCTATGAAATTAGCAGTACACGTTGCAAAGCACAGGGGTAATTTTGTCTAACAACTACGCGACTCTATTTCACAGATTAACTGTTAATTTCATAAATTAAGAGTAACTATCAACTAAATGGTCATGAGTTTACTGATTAAGTTGTTTAGTGGCCAATTACTGACGAAAAATAGTTTGATGGCCAAAATATGATCCGATCAATAGTTTAGTGGCCGCTGAGATTTTTTACCCTTTTTTTTTTATTAAAACGATAACATTCTTATAATTTAATCTATCATAATTTAGGGAGAGGGAAAGTCGATGGGAATAGAAATTCTATCGAAGGAAACCACTGAAAGCAGTCACATATAGTGGTAATTTGGTGAGAGGCAAGAGTTGGATTCTTGACCTCCCAGCACCACCAAAATTACCAAAATTTAAATACTTGGCAGTGACCACAAGGCCGAAGGACTGGTTCTCCGAATTACATGATAATCCTTTTTTCCCCAGGAATTGATTTGAGGGTAACTGCTTTTACTGTATCGGCTATCGGTAAGCGGTGAGTCCGAAGAAGAAGCTCATGCAGTCCGTTGGGCTGTCGCTCTACGACAATCTGGAGATGCTTAAACAGAGCAATTTGAAGGCCATCTAGGCCACCTTCTTGATCAAGTTTCTTGGATTATCGTACACAACGATTCAGAATTAAATGACTTTTGGCCCATGGGAAGTTGTCACTTATCATTCCTGTGACAACAACATAAGTTTGCTTGGTGTCATTAATACGGCCCACCACAAACATTAGCTTTAATAAATCGAAGGTTGCGAAAGAAAGGCGAAATCCATTGCCCATAAAAGACATGCCAGAGTTTATAATAAGTAATAACGTGTCCTGTGGCCCCTCTACTGTCTACGATCAAGATGTTACTACTTTTTGGTTGGTCTTCCCAATTGATGGAATATCTTTTCTGGCGAAATCATTTATGCATCTGGTGCCTTACGAATTAAACAACTTTGTTTGAAGTCTCAAGATCTGTGGGTTGGCAATGGCGTTATGCCACCATACATCCCTTTCAAATCTTATTCATACATGGCGTAGAGTATCAGTACTCAATGAAGCACTAAAGTAGTTCTTCTTCCACTTGTGTGTGCATCAATAATGTTTCGTTATACACACACACACATATATATGTATATATGGATACACATTTGTACATAGAATAAGATATCCCATGAACCAATTTAAGACATCACCTACTAAAAAATTAAATATTTTAAAACATAAATAAATTTTAAAATTATAAATTCAAACAAATAAATTCATTTCAATCGTACCTACTAGGAGAAAAATCTTAAATCCTACACAAACCACAATCATATTCTATAATTAAACAAAATGCATTGAAACTCTTGAAATTAAACAAACTCTAGTAGAACTACAAAAGAAAATGGCGATCTTTGAGTCTGAAGGTGAGAAATAGAAGGAGTTTGATTACTCTTTTAGAAATTAGGGTTTCGAAGAAAAGATTCGATAGATAAGTTTAATGTTTAAAACTTTAGGTTCATTTAAAACAAAAAGATGGAAAAAATGAAAAATCGTGGTTCACGGATCAATTCGAGTTAAACAGTTTGATCGATTTTTAGCAATTTTGATCGATTTTTTATAATAAGTCAACACTAGTAGTGAACTGAATCGAAAGCTTGAGCAATTCTTAGTCCCATCGGTCAATTCGGTCTGATTTTCAAAACATTGGTATGTATATGCAAGACGTGGAAGTTATTCTCCTTTGTTTTAACCTTTTTCAAATCATTAAAAATTAGTCCTGAAAATATATAGAACATTAAGAGCGTATTTAATCATTAATTACTAGGAAAAATGTTGAAGAAAATACCGGAAAAAAAAAAACTAGTTTCTAGCTTCTACAAAGCCAAGACGGATTAAATTGGACAGCAAGTAGTATGGTGGTACGTGTACCTTAGAAAACAAAAAACACGCGCAGACACCCCATATGGTATATGGTGGTGGTCCTAATGTTTTCGACATTCGACTAGATGGCAATTACCTTAATAAGATATCCATAATGGTGGTCCTAATCCTCAGTAACTGCGCGTATACCAAATTAAGAGTGCTAATAATCATTTGTGACCCCGAAATCTTTAACCGCATATGCTGCTTCTGGTGTCTATTTATTAACAGCATGACCTTTTTTTTTAATTATTTTGCTCAAGAATATCGGGAAGTGATTCAAATGCTCCACCAGTGCCTTCAGTCCAACAATTTTTTGGTTTGCGAGTTCAGTGAGAAAAGCAAAAAGAAAATTAAAATGCTGAAGTTAGGAAAGAAGAGCAGCACTTTCAGGCCTTTAAATGCTCATCCTCAATCTCTCTCATTTCTCTCTGCTTTTTGAGAGAGAGTTTTCTTAGATTTTCATCTCTATATTTTTCTCAATTTTTATTCACTTAAAACTCTCAAATGAGGGAAATGTGCTAATTTCTCTAATTTTGTCTCGTCTTCTCTTCATCTCCTTCCTTCCAAACAAAGTGCTTTGTAAATAACCAAATAAAAAATACGATAAAAAGCAAAAAGGGATGCCAAACCCTCGCACGTATTTATATTAAGAGCTAGGGAGCTAATTTTAGCACTTCCATACTTGTAATTGCCACTTCTGTTGATTCTAGTATTCGTGTAAAATAATTATTTTTTTTTTATATTTACATTCCACCCAACTTACCTTAGCATTGCACATATTTATATTTGTTATATTCCCTGTATTTAGATTTTTTTTTTTATATTAACTACATTGTTGAAAACAAAAACAAAAAAAAAAATCATTTGAACAACAACATAAGAGGAAAAAGTAATTGTGTGCGGATGTGTTTTTTGTAATTGAAAGATCGGGGATATTCTTCTTTTTATTACATCTGATAAAAGTCTTTTTTTCTTTTTAATTTTTTGAAGAGCCGTATTTAACCAACATAGGAATACCAAAATATCAAATTTCATTAAAATGGATTATTATTTTGAATAGAAGTCAAGGAGAAGTAAAACTAAAAGTGATATAATAAGTCTCAGAACTAGATGGATAATAAGAATTTTATTTTCTCCACTAAAGTATAGCTAACTTCATTGGTATTTCACCTAGTTCAAATCAAGGAAAACAGAAGAGAAGGAGCGGGAGTTAGGAATGGTGCGCCATGAGCAGGTGGAGTTTTTTGGAAAATTTGGGTTGAAGGCTTAATTTGTTGGGTTCTTTTTTCTGACTAGTTTGCTGGGTTTAATGGTTTGGTGTATTGTCTTTTGTCCACATTTTTGTTGGTTTTTAATACCCTCATATTTGCATTGGAGATAGTTAAGTATGATTGATTTTATAGTCTTTTTTGCTTATTGAATTCTAATAGCATATATTGAACATTTAAATACAAAAAAGCATGCGGTGCTAAACGGTAGTTAGCGATAGCGTGCGATGTTGTGTGTGCATTTTAAGCGTTGGATTGAAACTAAGCGTGCATTTGCATTTGCAGAGAGGGTTAACCATTGGTTAGTTTAATTCTCATCACATTGAACTTATCCAGTAGACAATTAATTTTAAAATTATGTCAAATAGAATTATGCTCTTAATAATTTAGTAATCTCATATATCTGTTTGATTGATGTAGCTTTTGACTGCACGTAGTTTTTGGTTAGTAATTTTATTTTAGAAATTGTACAATTAGATTGGGTACATGTCTCTCTATAAAGTTTTGCTCTTCTCTTTCTTTTGGAATTGTGTGTGTGTATATATGTATGTATATATTAGAGGTATTCTATATCGTATTAGTAAAAGATAGTGGCTTACTGATTACTGAATACTATTTCATTACATTTCATAAATTACATCCAAATCATTAACCATCAAACACATTCCAGCCGCAACGTGAGCCCCCTCAAACTATTCCATCAATCGAGCCAGACAACGCGAACTTCAATTTTCGTGCTCCTCCTTGTTGTAAATCCCAAACTTCAATTTTCGTACTCGTCCTTGGTGTAAATCCCAATCAAACGAGTTACATTACATCTCTTGCTAACGTATTATTCACATCACAGATTCGCAATTGCGTTTTTGACTTTAGTCATCGATTTTTTTTTTAATTTTTTTTTTGGAGTCCACAAATTCAGTGTACCAGAAACCAACAATAAAGAGCCAAAAGAAAAAAAAGAGAGAGAAACCAACAATAAATTATGAAGTACTCCCTCTGTCCTACTTTGATAGTTCTGTTTCTTTTTTCGCACAGGTTAAAAAAAAGTAAATTTAGATTGCTATTTTTTTAAAATACTCTCATATTAAATATGGTACAACTTTATGAAAACTTGAATTGATGGTAAAAAAAGAATTAATTCTCATTAAATGGGATAGGTTTATAGTAACAACTACTTACATTGAATAAGGGTATTTTAAGAAAATTAAAATATAACTACATTCTTCAATTGAAAAGTGGACTGTAATTTGAGACAGATGAAAAAAGAATACAAGACTATCAAAGTGGGACGGAAGGAGTACACAGAAGAGTCACCAAACTAGTAATAATTGTTGGACGATAAAGTTTATAAAAGTGGACTTTCCTTTTAGATAGTAGAAGAAGATACTGCCATATACCATCTCAATAAAAAATACGGATAAAGGAAAAGGTGTAGGATTAGCTACAGAGTATAACATATCATCAAAAGTTGAAGATTGGTTGCTAGTTATCATTTCGCAAAGACCAAAAGCAGTCCAATCCACCATCAACGCCGCTTCAACCACTCCTCCTCCTCCTCATCCATGGAAGAAAAAGAGAAAAAGAAGAACAAGAAACCAAAACACCAGCACCCGAATGATCAAACCTCCAAATCCACCACCTCATCAGACCTTGCTGCATTCAAGCCTAGCTCTGAAGTTAAAGGGCTTCGGTTTGGTGGCCAGTTTATTGTTAAATCCTTCACAATCCGGCGCGCTAGGCCTCTTGAATTCTTGCGCCTCCTCTCACTTCCACCGACACTCAACCTCAACCACCAACAAAACCAAGAAAAGACAAACGGGAAGCAGCCTTTTCCTTCAACTACCGCATTCTTGCCGACAAATTTCACGATCTTGGCTCACCATGCATGGCACACTCTGACGCTTGGCCTTGGGACAAAGAAGTCTAAAGTGGTTGTTTTTGTATTCGAGTCTGAGAATATGAAGGCTGCTGTGGACAGAGTTTGGCCGCCAGAAATCCCACTCGGTGAAGTAAACAAGAAGCTTATAAGGGGTCAGACCGGATGCGAAATGGCTAGATTTAAATTCAGGAAAGGTGCCATTACATTTTATGTTTATGCAGTGAGGAGAATTGGGAACATGGGTTTTTCATTTGCGGATGATCTGAGGACAATACTGCAATCTGTGGTTGCACTCAATGATTTCTTGGATCATACCGCTATGCTTGCCTTGCCTAATCAGAGAAGCATCAATTATTCACCTCCTGTTGCCATGGTTCACTAGGCATGTTTCTTTCCATGATCTTTTCTTTATCCGTTCCTCTGAAGACTACCATCCTTTGTTGTCTTTCTTCTTCTTCTTCTTCTTTTCATGCTTTTATTGGAAAAATACTAGTTTTATATCTTCGGGGTGGGCGGGAATTGATTAATTTTTTGGGGGATTTTAGTTTTCTGTATCTTTCTTGACTGTAAACTAGCAGAATAAATTGCAGGTTTTAGAGGTGAACTAAAGACTTTGTAGTTACTTTTTCCTTTTCTCGTGGGCTAGAAGAATTTTTGTACTTGTGAACCTGCCATATCTATAAACAATGTTCATAAGTCCACGTTCCTGCTAAGAGATGCGTGATTAGACCTGCATAAATTGCGAGTGGATCAGTTTCTTCAGATCTCAACAAATTCACTTCTTTCGAATTTTTTCCCTTTGAGCAAGCTCATGAGATCAATGCCAATCTTTTGCAAAAGAAAATGAAAAAAAAAAAAAGAACTGCCAATTAAGTTGGTGACCAAAGCTGATGAATGATGTGCAGACTATACTATAGGACGCTTGTTGTTGTGTAGTCTCAAGTACTTGGAATTTAATCGACCAGGGGCCTTACTTGCTCTGAAATTAATGTCAAGTATTGATTAGGTGCAGAATGCAACAAAAGCTACCAAAAAATCGTGGGGCCAATAATCTAATTAACAAGTAGTGTATGCAAGAAACTACAAATTTTTGTGTTGGAACGGTTCAATTTTCTAATCATAAGCATCAATTTTCAGTGTACTTCATATCTTGAGCATATGCTTCTGTTTTAGCAGAGGCAATCATCGGACAACAGCAGAAATGTTTGTGGCATCAAGTTGGTACTTAGCGTTCATAGTTAATTAAGAGATAGTTCTCATAAACTTGATATAGTGTATATCTTATGGTGTTTGCATCCATTGGGAGCATGGATTCATGCAAACAGAAAAAAATAATAATCTAGTCATTTCATTCAATCCTGCGTCAGTCTGAATATTGTCCGACAATGAACACTGTTTTTTTCGTGACTCGAGCAGAGATCTACCCGTGAAATGAAAGCCAAAGGCTGAAGTCACAACCCGGTAAAATTAATCACTAGACAACAAGTTTTCAGTGTTTAATATAGTACTAGTATTTACTTCTTTACTACTTCAACTGGAATAACTGCATTAGGTTAGTAAACGCTTCTCGAAAAGTTAAAAAAGTTCACCTTTTAAGAAGGTGAGAATCTGCTGTCAACAGTTTCAAGTGGGCGTCGAGTTAGTGGATGGAGGTAGCTTAATAGTCCACTAATTATGTAATTTAACCGCAACATTGCTCTCTTAATTCTGCTACTTACATTGCCAATTAGGCGTGCCATCCTTTGCTCGACCAAACTAGTTGTTGTTATGTTTGAAAACAATTACTGCAACTGAAATATTTCCTTCATTTTTTTCCAAAAAAAAAAAAAACTTTTTAAAAGAAAAATGTTGTGAAAAACCTTAACAAAGTTATTGCAAAAAGTGACAGATCAACATGGCCAGTAGTCTTCTTCTAGCCAAAAGGGGTTGAACTTGTTAACCTTACGGTGATTTTGAAGGCAGCATAAAATTAGGCAACACGGGATGAATGTATGTTTACGTTACATGAATGATAGCCTCAAGTGCGAAAGGTCAGGATGTGATGATGGGAGAAAGTTAAAGAATATGCAGTGTGTACTGTGTACTGTGGAGGGCCGACCATGGGGGCATGCAGGATGCTCGCCCATGAATATTTGCCACTGGCCTTCTTGGAAGGCTTTTATTTATGGTCTCTGTTAAAGGTTGGAGAGAAAAGAAGAAGCTTCTTTCGTTTGCATGTTCCCCCTCTTTACTTTAATCATTCGGTTTGTGAAGGCCCATCTCATCTCTCCATCAGCTTTCTTGATCACATGAATTGAGGTGGTCTTTTTTTCTCCCTTGCCGTAGGGATAATTTCAGAAACCTCCCTAAGGTTACTGATAATTTCATTGAGCTCTCATGAGATTTGAAAAATTACACATACCTTTTTTGTTATTTAAAATGATAATTTTACCTTTAAATATTTTATTGAAATTCCCTTATTTGGTATACTTATACTTAGAATGAGTTTTAAAATTATTTTTTCATTCTTTTTCCTCTTTATTCCTTTTTTTTTAATTTTTCACCAATAAAACTGTAGAACTTCCACTATTGCTTCTATTTTCTATTGTAATCAAATGTCAAACAAATGATTTTTTTGACAAGTTAATTTTATATGTTATTTAATATTTCTGCTGATCTTTGTTTTCTATTTTTTGGTACTAAAATTAACAATAAATAAAAAAAAATGGCCCAAAATCACCACTAAATTATTAATAATCCCATTACCCAAAAAATTCATAAACTCTAAATGAATTGTTTCAACATTTTCTTTTCTATCTTATAAATCTAAATTCATAATAAAGTACCATCAAAAGTATCCTATCATAGTAATAGAATTATTATTATAGTTGTTTATCAAATAGTAGGTATGGATATGAAAATTTAGCATCTTTTCCTTATAATTATACTAGATAATCTTATAATTGTATAGGAAAATAAATTAAAACTCATTACACAGGGGCATTTTTCGATATTCATTTAAAAATTTGACCAAATCAATGTTATTTTAAGATTTTGTTACTAAACTATCAAATTAAGAGAGGTAAGTGTAATTTTTCAAAGCTCGGGGGAGCTCAGTGAAATTATTAGAAACCTCAGGAGGAATTTCTGAAATTATCCCTTTGCCATATTGCCATGGCTTTCAATTAACATAAGGGAAAATCGTTCAAAACGTTCCTCACATTTTACAAGATGACTTTTTTCGTCTCTCATTTTTAAAAGTGTAATTTTACGTCCCTTACAAATTCACATTGACCAAATTTAGTCCCTACCTAGGTTTCCAACTAGTTTTTGGTCGGAATCCACCATGTGACTTGCATGTGATTATTTTTTAAGGGCAAAATTGTCAAATCAAATTTTTACATAATCTGATTCATAGTCCCTCACATTTCACAAAATGAATTTTTCATCCCTAACATTTTACAAAATGAGTTGTTTCGTTCCTCACATTTGAAAAAATGAATTTTTCCATCTCTCATATTTTTCAAAATGAATTTTTTCAACCCTCATTGATCATGTATACGAATAGCTTTTTTTTCTATAAATCCACGTATATGTCTATTTGATTTTACCTGAACAGTATAAATAACATGTAATTTATCTCTATTGAATTTCATCTAAACATGTTAATCGTAGTTATACACATGTTATTCAATAGATAAATAAAGATGTTTAAAACTAATAATTTTGTTTGAAACCCATGTATATATTTATATGATTTTACCATTTAAACCTATTCAATATTTGTGACATTTCTCTTTTGGTAATAATTTATTTATTGAGTTGTATCATAAGGTCATCTAATTAATGGGTCCTAACTCGAATTCTACAATTGTGCTAACAAATTTCAGTTTAAATCTGAAATTTCTACTCGACACTTTTAAGACTAACGGTTGAATTATTTGCCTTGTGATTTTGTTAAAATTTGAAAGTGCCAATCACTTATTTCTTTTTGTCATACTTTTCTTTTGTTTACTTTTTCTATCCAAATTTAATTTGATATAAACACTTGATAATATTTAAGGATTAAATGCCTTCTTTATTTTCAAATTTTGAGTAAAAGAAAATGAGTATAAGTGAAAAACTAATAATTTTTTAAACCAATGTATATATCTATTTGATTTCACTTGAACAGTACAAATAGCATGTGAAATCAAATAGAGATATATTACACACTATTCGTATTGCTCAAGTGAAATCAAATAAATATATATATATTTTTTAAAAAATTTATTCACACACATGATCAATAAAACATAAAAAAAATTCATTTTGAGAAATGTGAAGGATGAAAAAATTCATTTTGTGAAATGTAAGGGACGAAAAAAATTTATTTTATGAAATGTGAGAGACTATAAATCGAATTATATAAAATTTGATATGACAAATTTGCCATTAAAATATGATTACGTACAAGGCACGTGGTGAATTCTGACAAAAAACTAGTCGGAAACCTAGGTAGGGACCAAATTTTACCAATGTGAATTTGTAAGGAACGTAAAATTACATTTTTAAAAGCGAGGGATGAAAAAAGTTATTTTGTAAAATGTAAGGGACGTTTTGAACGATTTTCCCTTAACATAATTGTGAAAATGGTGAAAGTTGAGTTGTGTTCGACGATGCTTCTTTGGTGTTGGGGACCTGGGATCTCGGCCTTGCAACTTGCCACCCCTGCTTCCTTATTTCTTTTGAATTTTTCCCTCCATCACCCTGCCTAAGTCCTATCTAAGGGTGTAAATAAGTCGAATCGAAGTCGAGTTTTGACTTAATCGAGCTGAGTCTCTTATTTAATTTTATGAAATTCAAACTCGACAAACTCAAAATATCAAACTCGAGCTCGAGTTCGACTCAAATTCTAGTCGAGCTCAAGCTTAAAAAATAAAAAATAATAATAATTGTTTTTATTTTAAAAAATAAAAATAATTATTTTATTTTAAAAAATAAATAAAATAATAATTTTTTTAACAAATAATAAAATATTATGGACGTATATGTAATTTTACTATTAAAATAAAAAAATAAAAATATACACAATTGACATCGCGAGCCAACGAATTTAATGTTTTTGAACTCGAGCTCGAGTTGAGCTCACGAGCGGCTCAATTCGTGTACAGCTCTAATCCTATCCAACAAATCCAAGTAAAACGAACACTACTGATTTTAATCCTTTCTTGACAGACGGTGCCTGCAAATCCAATTATCAGTTAATCACAACAAATTTTTTACATGAATCCACTTTACAATCTTATACATTGTTAAAGGAAAAAAAAAACTTATTGGACTGCATATACAAACATTCGAGTGCACATAAATATTTGAACCCACCACCATATTCATGTCTTTCTAAAAATTCCCTTTCATTAAACAGGACCTTCACGTGTCTACCGTGCAAAGCACCGATTAAGCATTCAGCATGTCCCTCTACGTGAAACCAATTATTACACAATTCGTTTTGCGTGATCGAATAAATATGCAGGTGGCCTAATTAAGATTAACAGTGGTCAGTTGCTTCGAATCTTTTAATGATTTTTGCAATTAATTTCTGGACTTAATGACCTAAAACAGAATTGAAGTAACGAGTTACGTTTACTTTAATATTATACAAAATCTTTTTCCTTTATTTTTCCCTGAAGCAACTGGGATTGGGAGAAATATCTCTGATTGGCTTTGTGGAGTTGTTTTCAAGAATATTTCTAAGAATCCGTTTGGATTATCTATTTTTGGATATGTTTTTAAAATTTTTAACTGTAACAGAGTTTTTACTTTTTAGAGTATATATTGGGATATTTAAGAGTAGTAGAGTTTTTTGAATATATTTTGAAATATTTTTTAAACATTAAAAAATTTTAGAGTACCTTTTAGAGTACTTTTGGATTACCAGTTTTTGGGGGTGTTTTTGAAAAATTTTACTGTAGCATTGTATATGAAATTTTTTTTGAAATATTTAATATATTATATGGATGAAATGTTTTTTGAATTATTGTGTATTATTATAGTATTGTATTTCAAAAGCTTGTTTGTTAAAAAAGGCCAATTCAAACGGAGTTTAGTATTTGAAAAACTGATAGATTCCAACAGAGCAATTAAAAAAAATGAAGAAAATTAAAGAGTTTCTGTAGCAAGCCCAGATGGCATTGTTGGGCCGACATGAGAAGAGGACACAAGTGAAGCAAATCACTTTTGGACCAAGCAATGGAATCCTTTTCACTTTTGGAGTAAGCAACAGATTGGACTCATCCTGCAAGGTCCAATATCCATCAGACTGTGGGACTGTGGACGTAATGAGTAAATACTAAATAACTAAGATTACATCATCGTTTCAAATTTTCCGGGAAAACAAAATGGATGAAGAAAACAAAGAATACACACGCCCACCGTGGGGCTCGAACCCACGACCACAAGGTTAAGAGCCTTGCGCTCTACCGACTGAGCTAGACGGGCTTGTTGGGAAGGTTTGACCTCCATTTTAATTTAGTTCAATGTAAATAAAATTCTAAGGGATTGGATTTGGGGCTAACTGCTAAGCCGCAGTCTTCTGCACGGTTTTCCATCAAATTGGTCGATGCGTCGAAACTGCCCAAACAGAGGAAGGAAAATAAGATGGGAGGAGCTGTGATCTGGACGGCGTTCGAGGTGCTTTTGATTGTAGCAATAATGTTAGCATTTGGAGTAGTTTCTGCTATGGTCTTGGAAACTTTCCGGAGAAGATTCAATCACAAGTATAGTATTTGCTCTTTTATCTTTTGGTTTTTTCTTCTATACTTCGTCTACCTTTTCCTACCAAGACCTGCGGTGAATTCGACTTTAATGTTTCTTATTCTAATTCTCCGATCTTTCTACAGTTATTCTTTTTTTTTTTTTCTGTGGTTGCATTAATTTGTGAGCATGTTATATTGCTGTTCGCAGCCACGTTGAAGCTCCTCCTGTTTTCGAGGATCCTAATTCGTTGAACCAGGTAATTTCGAACACACAAAGATCTCTTGTTCTCTAGGGGAAAGTTACATTTTAATGCAATTTTATACGGAAATAGAAGGCTTTTGCATTAGTTCTTAACTAGGGAGTTGGATGCTTCTAGCATGCTACAACTGACTATCAATATATGGAAACTATTTATCATGACGACTTTATAAAGTAGAGAGAACTCATCTGCAACTTATAGTTCAATTGTTGTGTCTGTCTCTTCTACTCTTTCCCTTTCCGTTAATTTCCTGTTGAACTCTAGGAACATGTTTCAATTCCTCAGGATGCAATTCTGCCGCTAATTGGGGAGATTGATTTGGAGCCAAAGGAATACTGGTTTAGGGGTCAACATTACAATTATTATTATTTTTTTGGGGGTTTGGGGGATAAGTGATCAACATTACGAGCTGATAGTGGTGTAGTTGTAACTTAATGAGTCATATCTATGTTCAGTAAATTGACTATTATATGTCTTCCCTTCCAGGTTCCTTGTCCTCATATTTTTGATTCCGCTGAGAAGTACATATCTTTGATTGTTCCCGCTTACAATGAAGAAAATAGGCTTGCTGGAACTCTTGATGAAACCTTAAAGTGAGCTGAGGCTTAGCAAATTTTATTTTACTTGTTCTCTCTCTCTCTCTCTCTCTCTTCCATTTCTAATTCCAGTATTCATTTTGAGATAATTTTTTCTAGTATTTTGTATCTTCAATGGATGGTATTTTTGATTAGTTATTGGGAATATGAATTGATCTGATATGCATCATAACTTTGATCCTTTTGCTAGTTATCTTCAACAGCGTGCGGCAAAGGACAAGTCTTTCACATATGAGGTAAAATTATAGAACTTGTCTGTTTTCTGCATTTAAATGTATGAAGTTGATTGATTTTATCAGCTTCTGCATCTCAAAAAGACTTGTAGGTAAAACTGTATAAACAATAGGTTTCATCTATAAAAGGTAACTTAAATCTTGTGAAGACAAGGGCAGATAGTGGAACTGCTGCTGTTGCAGAGTGGAGGAGTATAGTGAAAGAAGTTTTTTTGAGCACCCAGTTGTGATGTGGTTATGTGTTTTGCTACTTTCTGAAAGGTTGCTTCTTGTAGTGGTGAATAAGCTATCATCATTTTATGTTTTTCTTGATGAAAGAAATGTACAAATAGAACCTTACTGCTCTGCTAATTTGGATTAGTGATTCAAAAACAGCTATTACAGTTGTAATTGCAACAAATTTTGCCAACAGTTATGCTTTTTACAAAGATAATTTTTAAGAAAACCTGTGTTAGTTATTGAGTATGACTGAGGAGTTATTCTAGACTGCCAAATCTGAAGGGAAATTGAAGCTGTCAGTCTGCTTTACCAAATCGTTCCACTTTCAAGTGTCTTTTGAATATGATTTTTACAGTACCTACCAAACAAAGTGAACTCAAGAGCAGCAGTGTTCAATTGTGGATTGGCTTTCCTGTGGTGGATGTTGATGTTAAATGGATTTCAATTAGCAGAGATTTGCATGTTCCTTTTGCTGACTAAGGGCCTGTAGTTGAGTCAAAAGTGAATCCTGGCGGAACCTTTATAGCTTGTGGCATGCAATACCCTGACTTGCTCCTGTCAGATTTATATATTTTTGGATTGTACAATGCCTCGTTCCAAAGTTCTTATTTATGAGTTAGTTTGAGGACAATGCAGTAAAAAGAAGGGAATATGATACTCTTGTCCTTTAAAGTGCTACATTGGCTTGATATTTCATGCTTTCTATATCATCCAAGTGACTCTACTCCTGTCTGGATGAATTTATGTTGGATTAGGTGATAATTGTTGATGATGGAAGTGCTGATGGAACAACAAGGGTAGCTTTTGATTATGTCAAAAGATACTTGGTAGAGAACGTTAGAGTAATTCTTCTGGGAAGGAACCATGGGAAGGGAGAAGCTATACGAAAAGTGAGTCCAATCGAGCTATCTATCCATCCTTAACTATTTATGGTGATGTTACTTCTTTTCTCTCTGTTTGTAATTTGACCTCTAGTAGCAACTGATTAAAGCTTTTTGCTTCTGTGAAAGCATTGTAAAACAGGGAATGCTGCACTCTCGTGGTGAAATCCTTCTAATGCTTGATGCTGATGGTGCAACAAAAGTAACTGACCTTGAAAAGCTTGAAAATCAGGTAGGTAGTTGGGTATGACTTCAAACAACTTGTGCTCAGTTAAATTTCTCATGTATTTATATTATTGTCTTTTGTTTCTCTATAGCTGAGTTTTTATGATATATCTAATAATAAGCCATCAGATCATTGCAGTTGCTAGGAAGGGACATGAATTTGGACAATCTATAGCTAGTGATTCAACATTAAGAATAGCAGATGTCCTAGTTGCTGCAATTGGTTCTCGTGCTCATCTCGAGGAACAGGCTCTGGCCACAGTTGAGTCTTGTTAATTTATTTTTATGCAATGTCAATATTGTTCCATCAAATATGATTGTACAATTTCTAGGCAAGTAAAAGCTGTTTTAATTGTGCTTCAGAGGAAGTGGTACCGCAATTTTTTGATGAAGGGTTTCCACGTTGTGGTTATGTTGGCTGTTGGCTCTGGTATCCGGGATACACAGGTTAGATTATGGTCCATAAATTGATTTAAGTTTTCTCCATCTTTGTCTCTTGATTCCCTTCTCAAAATTGCAGGATTATGCTCTTCGTTTAGTTTTAACTAATTGCTCTTTTGCCAGTGTGGTTTTAAGATGTTTACTAGGGCTGCTGCCCGGAAGCTTTTCACAAACATCCGTTTGAAAAGGTGCTATTAGTTTTTTTCCATCTTTGACTTTAATCTGCTAACTAGGAACCTGGCTTTCTCCTTCAATTATGGTAGTAGTGCACTACCACAAGTTTATTTATTTTTTATTTTTTTGTGCTTTGGATAACTAGCATTTCCTCTTAAAATTTTGAATAATGATTTATTGTTCCCTCTCATATTTGCTTGGTCTTCGTGTCGTACTGAATATGACTGGTTAATTTTTCTACAATCTGTTAGGCTTCAGTTGATAAAGACAGGAACACTACCATTTTGTGATACTGGATTGATCTTTTATGTGATGTGTACAACGTGGGTGTGGGTTAATTTGAAGGTTGAATGAAAGGGAGACAAGTGTGTCTCCTTTGCATAACATACTGGAGCTGTTCAGATTGTGCTATTTGAGCTTTATTCATGTATACAGTATCTTGGCACACAACAAATTAGTGAAGAGTGTAGAATTCTTAAGCATCATTTGTTCAACATATGGATCCAAATTTGTGAGAAGATACAGGAAATAGGTGAGAGTCAGAATGAGAGTGAGTTACAGACATGCTTTTCAAATATTGCTGAACTTAGTAATCTAGCCTGGAACAAGACACGATTGCAAGGCTATTGAGGCAAAGAGGACTAAAACCTCATGCTTCTAGTTTCCATTGCCATCATCATCATCATCATATATTGATAGTCAATGTTCCCATCTTAAATTAGTAACAATGGACTCTGGGATTTAAGGACATGATTGCTAGGCCAGCCCATTTCAGTTGCTTATGGAGTGATGCTGCATCTGTTTTGATTGAATTCAGGTTCTGTTTTCTGGATGAGTGCACAATTGTCCTGAAACATGCCCTACGCTTAGATGTCTCATAATGTAAAAGGTGATATGGTTCTTGTTTGCCTAATATAGTAATCTTTCAAGGATAGGTATTCTGAAGAAATAGGAAATTGGAAGGTGTTTATGTCTTGGTTGACGAGATTATGAATTTGTCTAAATGTAAGATGCTAAGGACAAAAGAATTGCCTTTAAGATCTGAAATGAAATTGCTTCAATGGAGGTTAAGATTAAACTCATATAGATGCATTTTGTTTGTATATCTGTACTTCTTGTTTTACCATTATACTGTTGTAACTTCGATTTTTCCCCCCCTTGCCTTCTCTTTTGCAAGTCTGACTTTTCCCATGCGGTAGCTAAATTACAATTTCTATTACAGGTGGTGTTTTGATGTGGAATTGGTCTACTTGTGCAATACATTTCATATCCCAATGGTCGAGATATCTGTAAATTGGTCCGAAATTCCGGGATCAAAGATTAACATGGCAAGTATTCCCAACATGTTATGGGAGATGGGACTGATGTCTTTGGGGTATAGAACTGGAATTTGGAAGATCTATGGCTGAGTTTGCAGCCTGGGATAGATGCATCAGGGAGTTGTAGTATGAGTATCTCATATCTTAAACTCAGAAGAGAAAGGCTTACTCGGACATACGTAAGTAGGTAGCTGGAGGTCTTGCTTTTCTTACGTCATAGGTTTTTGCAAAGTGATCTGATCAAATTTGATATAAAACTAACTGATTAGCACTCAGATTTGTCTTTTTCTTTTCTTTTTTTTTCTTTAAATTGATTTTACTCTGGGATAACTTGCGAGGGATAACAACGGAGTTTTGTATGGACTGGTGGGGCAAAATTGGGGCCAAGCAAGAGTGCTCCCCTGTTGTTTCTGAAAATCCATTGTATGCCATACTAGTAGTGCTATTTGCTTGAAGCCCATTATACGTCATCCTTGTGACATGTGCTCTCGTTCTTTTAAAGGAAATATTGCCCTTGATTCCATTGGACGTGCCATTTTTGGCTAGGCCGCATGCGATTGTAGATGCAATTTTCACCAAAAACAGAGAAAGGGAAAAAGGCTGGTAGAGTAAGCTTGAAGAGCGATTGGCAACTATATCAATGGTTCTTACTTCGCAAGACCGCCCATGGAACGATTGAAGGAGGGGAAAGAATTTGAGGTGAATAAGGTACTAGTGATGCTAGCCGGCAGCCGCTACGTTTCCTTCGTAAGCCTATTGTCCTCGAAGGTTAAAAGATAGTGGCAAGCGAAACTGGAGTACGTGGCATGTGTTGCTTTCTTCAAAATGCGGAAAATTTAGGTAAACGAATCCGGATGGTTCGATTTTTCACGGTTATGTTCTACGTGCAAATTGGATTAGACTACTCACGCGCGAAAACAGGGATGACGATTTGGGAGGGTAACTTTATTGACTTGGAGCATCCATAGTAATAACCTCTAGATCCTGATTAGGAAAAAAAAAAAAAAAAGAGTTAAATTTACCATAACGCGTTAGCCAGGAAGCAAACATTAACGTAAAGACAAGCCAAGCCATCGAAACTGACAATAGTCATTTCCAGGTTGATATGGCCGCATTTTTTCTTACAGTTATCGTCAAATGTTTAGCATTTTAAATTCTTTTCTATTGGGATAAATTTACTTGTAAAGCAACTTTATGTACCTCCGATTACATGTGCAAATCCACTTTATAGATTAGTTGATGATAGTTAATCGTTTTTGTAATGGAGTAGTTGCATTTCATTCCATGTGTACGTAAAAGACTTGAATGAGATCAATCTTTAAAGGCTCATTTCCATTACATAAATGATTCATTAATCTTGAAAGGACCAACATGGATGGTCATTTCTTGCATGAATTCAAAAGGCAAGCGTCGTTCTTCTTCAAGGACAAAATCAAGGTTGCCCGATTGGCTCTTCTTGATGTTACACCAGCTCAACTGTAAGGTTTTCTTTGTATGCATCTGTAGATAATATATCTTTTTTTTTTTTCTGCCGTTTTAGTCTGTTCGATTAATTTTTTTGCTTGTCAATTTCTTTTTTTTTTTTGGGCTGAAAGATCGACAGAAGAAGCCACAAATGGAGATTCCTCAGCACCGGACGCACGTACGATGAGACTTATATCACGTGCTGCCTTTGAAGTTGATGATTATTGGAGAATCGTTGATGTTCTGCATAGAAGGTTTCTCCGTTGGTTGGCTAAATGATTTTGTCTGGCTTTGCATAAGCTTCACAAGCAATCATGCAGAAGTTCTTTATATAAACGAGTTCTACGCGTCTTTGATTTGATGCAGGTTGCAGAACTATGATAGACACAATTGGCGAGCGGCCTACCAGGCGATGATGTTGCTGGAACACCTCCTCACGCATGGACCAGCAAGAGTTGCAGAGGAATTTCAAGGTGATCGAGATATCATCAGAGAGATGGCAAATTTGTCTTACATAGATGAGAAGGGGTTCGTTTAATTAATCCCGTGGCTTGTTGTACAAAGCAAATAAGATATGATTATTGGAGCTATAAAATCATCTCCTATGCAGGTTCGATTGGGGATTAAGTGTGCAGAAAAAGGCTGAAAGAGTGCTGAAGCTGATCAAGGACGGGTCATTTCTCAAGGAAGAGAGAGCAAGAGAGCAAAAATTAACAGTGGGGATTAAAGGGTTTGGGAGTTTCTGTGAACGATCAATCTTAACAGATGAGAGTTCGAAATGTGCATATTCCGATAAATATTTGAGATGTCATTCTCACTTTTGTGAACGTCAAAGCACTGAAGACGCTCTGTTGGCTGCAGACGACGAAAGGATTCCAAATGCGCAGGAGATTCGTAATAGGCACAGAAATTTAACAACCGAAAACCCAGCACAAAATTCCGACGCCAACAGAACCTTTGAAGAGAATGATCATCCCTTCTACGGCAAAGAAGATCAAGCTCTAGTCTCCCTGCTTTCCTCAGGGTGAAACCTTTGCACGGTACTTCTTAAAAGGAAGTTCCTGTAAACACTATGATTTTGTAGTTGACATGTCATCTCCTTTAGTATTCTATAGCAGAATCAGAGTTGTACGATAAGATATTGTCTTATGCTTTAAAAAAGTGAAAATCAGGTTTTATCTAGAGTTAAATCAGTTCAATGTTCACGGTAGGGAAAAGTTTCGAGTGAAATCCCAATCCGAACAAACAAACAAAAACCAAGAGGCAGGGCTTCACCAGATGCACAGAGAGAGAGAGAGAGAGAGAGAGAGAGAGAGAGAGAGAGAGAGATCAGATAGAAACAGTTGAAACTTCTACATTGAACACAATAAAACAGTCGGAACATCCAGCAATCAACTCCTCGCCATCTCAAGGCTATCAACTCAGAACGAGAATCACAAGTTAAGAGAACAAAGCTAAAATATAATCTTGCAAGCTGCATATCTGACCCGCAACTAAAATATCATTCAACACTTTCCCGCAAAATTAGAAGCATTTTCTATGCACGATTGAGGGACCAGATTCATCATATTCTGACTTTGCAATCCACATCTGCAAACAAAGCAAGCAATATATTAACCAAAGAATTCCTAATTAAAGCAAACAATCATCTTGTTTTGTATGTAAGGTAACAAACCTGTTGGAAGGTGCTGAGTGATGCCAAGATGGATCCTCCAATCCAGACACTGTACTTTCTCTCAGGTGGTGCCACCACCTTGATCTTCATGCTGCTGGGAGCTAATGCTGTAATTTCTTTGCTCATCCTATCAGCAATGCCAGCAAACATTGTAGAACCACCACTGAGTACAATGTTTCCGTAAAGGTCCTTCCTTATATCAACATCACACTTCATGATGGAGTTGTAAGTGGTTTCGTGGATTCCTGCAGCTTCCATTCCAATCATTGAAGGCTGGAAGAGGACCTCAGGGCATCGGAAGCGCTCATTACCAATGGTAATCACCTGCCCATCAGGCAATTCATAGCTCTTCTCTACAGAAGAACTAGTTTTTGAAGTCTCTATCTCCTGCTCATAATCAAGTGCAATGTATGCCAGTTTTTCTTTCACATCTCTCACAATTTCCCGCTCTGCTGTGGTGGTGAAAGAGTAACCACGCTCAGTGAGGATCTTCATTAGGTGATCAGTGAGATCACGACCAGCCAAGTCAAGACGGAGGATGGCATGTGGCAAGGCATAACCCTCATAGATGGGAACGGTATGGCTGACGCCATCACCAGAGTCCAACACGATACCTGCAACAAGATCATGACAGCAAAGCATTGGTTAAACATAGAAAGAAACCACATTTGATATTCATGACCTTTTCTGAGAATTTCCTATTGACTCTAAAGCATCCAAAAGCTGGTCCCAAATAGATTTATGAGAATTCACATGATTACACTGCAAAAAATCTCTACCAAAAACATTCAAAATTATGGCATTTTCTGAGAGAGACTTTTCACAGCATATCTGGAAGGACATTAAGGAGGTATTCCACAAGCAGCACTTTCTTTTGCTATCCAGATAACATATTTGGCCTGGACTTTTTATGCTGTATATACTTTAGCGATCTATAGCAGCTAATTAGTGTATCCTATAACATATGCAGTCATGAAAATTTTCAGATTTATTTCCAGATTCCTTTTTTTTTCTTTTCACATTCTTCACTCCTTTTTTTTTTTTTTTTTTTTTTGGGGGGGGGGGGGAGTGGTGGTGGAGGGGTTGAGGCCTTGAGGGAGTGGTGGTGGAGGGGTTGAGGCCTTGAGGGATTGGTTGAAGACATTTAGAAACCAAAAGGTGTAAATCAAATGCTGAAAAAAAATGCTTACCTGTTGTCCGACCACTAGCATATAGGGACAGAACAGCTTGGATGGCAACATACATAGCAGGAGTGTTGAATGTCTCGAACATTATTTGAGTCATTTTTTCACGGTTAGCCTTAGGATTTAGTGGTGCTTCAGTTAAGAGGACAGGGTGCTCTTCAGGTGCCACACGAAGCTCATTGTAGAAAGTGTGATGCCATATCTTCTCCATGTCATCCCAATTGCTAACAATACCATGCTCAATTGGGTACTTAAGAGTCAAAATACCTCTCTTTGATTGAGCTTCATCACCCACGTAGGCATCTTTCTGACCCATCCCAACCATCACACCAGTGTGACGGGGGCGACCAACAATACTTGGGAATACAGCGCGTGGAGCATCATCTCCAGCAAATCCAGCCTTGAAAAATCAAAAGAGACAGTAAAAAAATCATAAAAAAAAATTGACACTGAAGATGAGGGATAGAGCACAAAAGAAGCTCAAATCACCAAGGAACAAGATCGTAAAAAGTTGGAACTCTAGTTCTGCAATAAGAAATACCAAAACAAATCCTGTAGTACCTTAACCATTCCTGTCCCATTGTCGCACACAAGTGGCTGGATATCCTCTCCTTCGGCCATCTTATGCTACCTCCTGTACAAAATCACAGCTTTCTTAAGACAGTACACTACTACCAGATATTCTTTTGTTTCCGTATTTATCTTTTCCCATTCTATAAATAAATACAAAACTATTTGAAAGAAGCAGTTTAGTAGAATAACGAAATGGTTTTATTCGACCCTCCCTCCTTTCCGTTTTGGTTCCAGTACGGTATGGGCTAGGAACTCAGGAACCTCATAAGGAGGACTGGAAATAACAGAATATAGAATATTATGCACTGGATACAATGAACTTTATCTTTTTTGCTACTTTTTTGGGAGGAAGTAGATGATCCAACGTGTCACGCACAGAAAAAATGAATAAAAATTCCTGAATTATGACATAAAAATAAAATGTGGAAACAAATATTAGAGAGTGAAAAACATAAAACAGCTCAAGTTTCAAAAAAAAAAAGAAATTTTTTTAAGAAAATAGCGATCACATCTCATCAAATACATGCAACATACAAATATACATAAAAAGAGAGGAAAAAGAGAAGAAAGAAAAGGAGTGAGCTTCAAAAGAACTGAGAAGCACATCCATGTACAATTCTGCACATAATCATCATGTAAACACGATATGCATTCGAATCAATTTTACTTTCGACATTAAAGAAAATGGCAATGAATCGAATGGCACAAGTTAGATCGGATCAAAAAGCATAAACAACACAACCGAAGGCTCACAATTATCAAAAAATTGCTCATTAATCACCCAGTCTTTCTCGAAAAGACTCAATAAAAATGCTATTAATGCACAGAACCCACATATCCTAGAACAAAAATGCAAGCAAAAGATCCATTAAAACCACAAATAGACTAGCATTTTAGCGACATGCATTTCGCATTTCACCCAAAAACTCGACGTTCCACAAATATATGCCAATCAATACTAGCATAAAAAATCTCTTAAACACCACATCACGGCGAGAAAAGGAAAAAAGAAAACATAAAAATTAATTCAGAAACTCGCTTATGCATAAGAAACGTGATCTCAGCAGGATCAATCAGAGATCAAGAGCTACACTGTACAAAAAAAGCCAGATGCAAAATGAATTAAACAACAAATGCACCGATTCAAAAGTCTAAAGATATAAAATGAGGAGCAATTGTGCAAAATGAAAGGAAATAGTATACCTTTTCGAGTGCGTAAAAGAGATGATTGAGGGCAAACGAAAAGGAGATAATAATAGAACAGAAAATGGTGGGTGGAGGAAATGGCCTCCTCCTCCTCCTCCTCCTTAGCACTGTGGATTGGGGTAAAAAAACGTACAGCTAAATGAGTTGCGCTCCCGTGTTCTCACTTGGGAACCGAGAAATTTGAGGGATTATAATGAGGAAGGGCGACGAATCTGGACCGTTGGATGGCCTCCAACAGTCTGGATGTGCGGACAGGGATGACACGTAGCGATCGTGGGGGCTATAATTTCTTCCTCCTCTTCGTGGTGTCCACTGCCGCCTCCTTTTCCGCTTTTTCTTTCATTTTTTCTCTCTTTTTCCGGTTCCCCTCAGACCCCTACCTCTCCCCCTCCCGCTCTGTACATATTAGTACCAATAGATCAATTTTTTTTTTCCTACATATTAGTTTTTGCTACTAATATCTCTTTCTATTCTAATTGTATATCCTAATTTTAATTCGGAGCTTGGAGATTATCTCCCAAAAACATTTTTTTATTTTGATTTGGACGTTGGTTTTAAGTTGACGGTGGGGAAATGATTGGGATTTAAAATGGACTAGAGACAGATGTTAGTTGAACGCGGACATGATAATGTACTACAAAATTTCTCAATTTCAAAGAGGGAAATGAGGGAGGTCAGGTGAATTTTGAGAGGCAATTGTTACGGTTTTGTTTGTGGATATTAGTCAATTTCTCCCGCAACTATTTTGCGGCTATTCACTTGCTGCGTCTATGGACCTCACATGTCCTATTTTGGAAGTGGACTCCTATCTAATGGGAGGCTCTCTCGACCCATCAAAATTTGTTGCAACCCCAAAACCAAAGCATAAATAATACTACTAGTAACAAGCACCTCAGAAACTAATCTGCCAATTCTTTTTCATCTTTAGTGGAGTAGCTTTTTCTGTGAAATAAGCAACTCTTTTTTTTTTTTTTTGGACAAATGCTGCATTACAATTTACACTTACATTACTCGTACCATTCTTCACATGGGGTGGTCTTGTAAGAACTTCCCCCCATATTACCATTGGCAATCTTTTAACTTTTTTTTTTTTTTGTGTCTAGGTTTCTCAGTTTACATAACGGGGATAACAAATGGTCTTTTGACAATTTGTGAATAGTAGCATGTTTCTATATGTCATACATGCTCCTCCTATAGAATTATATAGTATAACTGCTTCTTTTGACCATGCTCAATGTGGAGAATAGATGTAATTAGACCTATTGATTCTCCGACCTCAAATGGACAGGTTGATGAGATAAAACCTATACCAACGAATAAAATATTGGCGGATAAAACTCAAACCCAACACTAAGTATATATTTCATCTCAAAGTGGTGGAACGAACGAGAAAGAAAGATCAAATTGTGGAGACAAATAGTCTTTGCGCGCTGGCATCAGGGAATGAGCTTTCCAAAGTATATAACAACCTAAAAGATAAGATGACACGTGTGATGCCTTGAAAAATTTATGCCCCTTTCTGTCACGTATATATAGTTGTCATTAATATGGAGATGCTAAATCCTCTACTTTGGTAGCAAATGTGCATCCTGTAATAACAACCTGAGGCGGATCAGAGATGAGCTTTTTCCTCATTCCATCCCAACACAGTTGTCATCCTCGAAACTTTTTTTTTTTTTTCTATTTAATTAAGATATGCGTAATTTGGCCCCGCGCCCCATTCCTCCAACTTGATGCCACTCCATTCTCTTATCAGTCGAGTCGAGCGTCATGTCTGGACGCCAAAAGGTTGCTCAATTTACATGACAACAGAGTGTTTTGCGAGAAACTCTGCAGGCAAGAGATCCAAGAACTCTCTGAGATGGGGATGGCACTAAGACAGAACCAAAGACAGTTTATGACCTGCAGTGGTTCATCTGTCTCAACTCTCTTAAGTGCTGCAGCTTTTATACAGAAATGAGAAATCAAATTTCCTGGTCGAGATTCAAACGATGAACCCATAGGTCCCGTTTGGCCTCCAAAGTGGCTTCCTTGAACATTTTTCACATATTTGTAAAGTGCACGTCCATGTGATTGCCAAATCAGGGATCAAGAATCTGCCTAGAGCCAAGATTTTCATGCAAGGAACTAGCGCAACTTTTACACCTGTACAATGTCCCATGGCTTAATCATATCTGCTGTTGTTGGATCATGGATGGTGAACTTGCCTTTTGATCTTTGGACACTTGACAATAGCAACAATCAACAATTGGAGCCGCACAAGTATCCAGTACACACGCATACGGTATATTGCTACGGAACCAGCATATCAGGGGGTTTAAGACGATAAGCAGGAGAAATATGAAATACGATCAAAATTCTAGAAAAGATAAATATGAAAGTACATGTAATGATTGAAAAGTGGTGGTACTGACATTGACAGCACAAGTAGCACTGACCATTCAGAGGTTAACTGCAACCAAAGATGGTTCTAAGGAAAGAAATGAAAGGAACAGTACCACATTTCAATTGAAGCTTGACACAAAAATGAGCAAAGGTGAAAATATGATCCATCTTTTGGATCAATTTAATCTGAACTGACTGCGCACAACCATTAGCACATCCGACCAAACTCATAATCTCATTGCTTGAGCATCACTTCTGGCCTGCCAATCACTTACAGGAATGGGGGCAATATCACCCATCTTCGAGGATACTTGGGTCTCCCGTCCTTTCCATCAAATAGCTGCAAAGTAAAGTGAAAATGAACATCAAAACAAAGTGAAGAACAGACTAACACGAGTTATCTCAATTCATTACAATTACACTGGTAGTGAATGTTCTTCTGTCAATTATTAATTTTTTTTAAAAGGCTCTACAACTAGATAGAGAGTTTGGAGCGATAATGAAATTGAGGAATAGCTTCACACTGCAATGATGCATAGATTTATTAAAGCAACTACAGTGACTACACAAGCCACCAGATGAATAACTTAGCAAAATGGTCAGATTCATATCATTGGGGAAGTTCATACTAGCAGACACTGAAAAGGAGAGATTCTGCTATGGCATCTTGTGCATGTATTTCAAAACAAAATTTACCCACAGTAACGGCAAAAGGTTCACGAACAAGACAAATAGTTTAGTGATCTAAGAAGCCGGTGATAGAATTGTACATTTACATGCATAGGATTTTAATTTTTTTAATCTTCTATCAATTAAATACACGTCTCAATATGAAGAACGTTTAGACGTCTATCGCCTCTGGATATACACAAGTTTGGATCAAAGTAAGAACGAAAAGAAGGCTACCTTCCTCAATCGTCTGTGCTTTGCAAGTGCCCAGTTAGTCATAATGGCAGCTGCAACAACCATGAAAACATAGCCAGCTACAGCTTGCGTTGCAATGTTGAATCCCAGCCACTGGTAAATTTCTGTGGTGTAATTGGCACATGTAACGATATTGAAGAGGAAGCCACGTGGGATTTGATATCCTCCACTACCATCAGCAGGACGAAGCTTTCTCAACAAAATATGGCAATAGAAGTTTGCCAATTGACAAGCCAACCCGATACCAAAGCCAATCTTCACTTGGAGATCATTAACAGGCGTGTAAAGTGGGTGATTGACATAATAAGCAATATAGGAGCCAAAGCTCCAGTAATAAGCACAATTACGGAAGACATTTGAAAGTGGGGAAGTGGCATGGCTGAAACGGTGCACGAAGAATGTTTCCATGATACGCTTGAAGTAGTGGAAACACCAGTAGTATAATGCATATGTCTGAACAGGGTGGATGACACGCTTGCCTTTATAGCCGAAAAATTGATTCACATTGAAGAAGTAGAAAAGAGGATAAAGAATAAGAGGCCCCAAGTATTCCCAGAAGAAAAGTGTGCTGTAGGCAACCTGTGGACCTAGGTCCTTGAACGCTACAGTCAACTCATTTGTGCTCTCACCAATGTACTCTTTGAGACTCTTCTTGTAGTGAAGAATGGTAGGCTTCTCCTTGGATCCAGGTGGGAGAGGGAGGGTGAGTCTTTGTCGAGAGGGATAGTATCTCTTGGCTGTTAACAAAAACGAGCTTAATACAACACCTCATATGGATTAAGGAACAATTACCAGACACAGAGAGACAAAACAAGCTACAGACACGTAGTCCAGGGAAAAAAAAAGAAAAAAGAAAAAAACCAAAGCAAGTTGCAATTCAAAGAACCAATGCTGCAAACAGTCAATGAGTTTCAGATGATGCAATATGGGGATGTTCTGGCACTGAAGAGCATTGTCACCAAATGATCAGGAATCATGATAAAAATTTGAATCTTGAAGCTCTAAAAGTAAGCCTTAATAATCAGAAGTGCATAAACTTTTTTTTACCCTTTAATTTGTATAAGTTGACAGTGGAATATCTCTAAATGCGCTACACAATTCTACAGAATGGAAAAGCAATTGAGAATCTTGATGGCACTAGCCTCAAAATTAAAAAATGCCCACATTGTCACAGAATCTGTGTGCTGCTCAAACATCCAATGCAACTAAAGTTCATGAACGATCTGAAGATAAAATCTTCCATATTTAACAATATAAACATCAAAATTAAACTCATGAATAGCGTAGCAACTATTCACAACATTATCTTACATGCACAACTGTATGCATTTACTTTGATCTTTCACAATTGTTTAGACTCCTGACAGTGAGGATTTGATACTATGAGAAAGAAATGAAACATTTCATGGTTACTAGTAAAGAACAACGCTTGGAAAACTAAGTTCACTAAGGAAAGCCCTGTACATTTGACAGGGTTCTGACAGTCTTCACAGGGGAAAGTTTGGCCACTTCACCTCACTGCCGTCGCTCAATGAGTCCATAATGCTCATGAGATGAACCCCGATGGCGGAGAAACTCAAGATTCAGATCAATGTGGCCTATCAATAAACCTTAGATTTTAGCTTCGCGAAAGGGCCATCTGCCCTCGATCTTTACAAAAGAGGCAAGAGAAAGTGTAAGAAATCTCAGAACTTTCGCTCCTTCCCACAGTCAATTTTAAGAAAGGTTCAAACTGGATATTTCTATCCATTCAATTGAAAAAAAAATAAAATCGAACAAAAACACGGCTAATTAACCCAGAAGAACCTGGTAGGATTGAACAATAATAACATACTGCTTGTAATAGTAAAAATAAACCGTGCCAATGTCGAGAAATGGGTATGTTTGGATTGTGGACTATTTTCAAAAATTTATTTGCTTGCATGATCAACCTATTTTACAAACATTTTTTTTTATCTCACGGGCATCACATAAAAAAAAAAACTATAATATCTACTATCCAGGCATAAAAAAGAGGGAAACTTGCAAGAACAAGCAGACTTGCACAGGCACTCGTAATAACAAACACGAATTCAGCTCAGATTATAAACCTCGAAAATAACGAAACCCAAGAAAGCAAAGCAATGTGAGAAGCATTTTCTACTGACTTACTTCGCTTATGGATTGCCTCCTGAAGATCAGCAACAGTAGCCTACAAGGACAGAGCCCAAAACCCATCATATTTTCTCTCAATTCTAGTGTTGCAAATAACTTTTAGCTAAATTGAGAAAATAACAAGAGAAGAAGAGGACGAATAGAATAGCATACGGAATCATCGAGGTCAAGGCCACCCTTTACTAGTTCTCTGCCGCTACGTGTAACGACCGTCACCTTCATCCTTCAAAGAGTAAGCCTCCGAAAGACACAGCGAGAAAGGGTACAAAAGTTCTGAGAGGTGGAACGAAGATCTGAGGATCGCTGGTGTTTCGGGACTGGGGGGGTTATAAATATAATAATTAATTATAAGAGTACTGAAATGTTTATGATGATGAAAAATGCTGATGGGGGTGGGGGCGGAGCACGTGAGTTGGCAAATGAGTGGGCGTTGCCTTGAGTCTAATGTCGATCCAATGGCAGAAATTAATGGCGTGTGGTTGGGAAGTAGATAAACAGCCCATTCGCACCGATGAACCACCTTCCCGCTACCGGTCCTATTCTGGTAGTACTACGCCACCACACTTCACGAATATCTGAAAACAGGAAAATCCTAAGTCAATTCGTGGGCTCTTTCCCTGATTTGACTACCCTGTTACAACTTTTAGAGCAATGAATTCTGTTACTTCGGATTATTGGACCAGAGATACAAGAATTATTACGCACAACAGCCAACTGGACTACTATTGTTCCAGTGAGGATTGCGCAGGGGAACTACTAGGTTCATTAATTAATTCAATAGAATTGGATTTGGCAATACTCAGCACGGCAAGTGGGATTAAGGCCCCTATATTTTGAAAAAATGTACTCTCAAGAAATGACTTGGCGAACCGCTGGAACAATCCAATTTGCTGATTCTTATCATTTCTCCAACCCCTAAACTTTTATGGAGAGATTTGAAAGGAAGTTTGTGGAAGAAAAAAGCAGTTTTATAATCGGCACTATCTTCTTCTAAAATGACTTATCATTGGCAGTGGCTGTTACGTTCTTGCATTTCTCCTAAGTTAGATATTCTGAGCTTTATTTTTTGCTTCACACAAAATTTTGCGCTCGGTGGAAAAGAACAGGGTGGGACTGCCAATTACTCCGGTTTGCCATGGGAATGGCGTATCAATTAGCACGTAACATCAACCATGTTTTAGGGGCCATATTTAATACAAACAGTTGATTACACGTGCAATTTGCTTGCAAGTATCAATTATATCTAATTTGACAATAAAATACGGCTGGATTTACTTCAAATTTTCCTTTGCATAACTGCTAATATTAGTAAACAGTGGTCTCTAAGACAAGCCAAATACTACTGATTATTGCAAGGATTTGGGGATTGAGAATGAGCTCAAAGACGGTTGCAGTTCTCCATCTCTAACTTGATGTGGATTATTAGCATGCCCTAGACACGTCACGAAGAGATCAAACTTGAACCGAAATTCAAATACTAGAAGACAAGTCCCCACCTAAAAAAGGAAAAATGGGGATCCAAATCACAGTGGAACTCATGAAATTGTATATACTTAAAAAAAGTTTCAAATGTATAAAGTTATGAAGCACCACTGCTGGTAGCGACTGACTCCTGAATTACAGCTCAACAGACAAGTGAAACTGGAAATTCATCAGTGTTTTTCCACGGGTTCTCGTTGAGCCCCATCAACGCTTTTCTCAATTGGAGGCAAAGTCTGCAAGCTCACCAGCAAACTACATTACAATTTTAGGCTAACTTCACAAAAGAGGTCCCAGTTAAAAATACTAGTAAAACTCAAGAGGAAAGTTTTGCACGGTTCGTATGGGCATTTTATCGAACAGTTGTACGAGCTGTGTGAGTATTTAGAGGGAGAGAGAAAGGGGGAGGGGGGTTGTTACCAGATCAGGCTTATAGATGTTGTGGACGACCGAGGCACCGGCGAGGAGCGAAACGATCACGACAGCGCACGACCAAGCTAACGACGGCGTTCCAGTTGGCGGTTTCCCCCCTCCAAATTTCTGATTCATTTTCCACTTCCCAAGTTCGCAATTCCTTTGTACAAGATGCCCTCCAGTCGGAATCGCCAGAAGAGCGTTATACTCTTGATAATTATGAGGCCCACTATGATAAGAGATGCCTTTCCAGGAGCCCAATGGCCAGATCAATGTCAATCTCCTCTATCTGTCATGATCAATCTGGGCTTGACCTCCCGGAAGCTCTTCGCGGCCCAAAATAAACAGCACAGAAGAAAATGTCAAAGTTTTGCTTCATTTCGCGAGGAATAATTTTTGTTTTCTGTAAACAAATCGAAGTAAAAAAAAAAAAAAAATCACAATAACCCGTGGAGCTAGTTCGCAAAAGTTTTTCAAATGTATAAGTATTTATCTTTTCGAATAATGTTCTTAAGATAGTTTTCTTCATAATATTAGATAAATTTATTGCACAAAAACAAAAATAAAAAAGAAGAAGTCTCTGAATTTAGATGTTAATTTGAATTTAAAATTCAACTTTTACACAAATATTATGAATTTAATAGTGATATATAATATTTACTCTAAAATATTTACTTTTTTGCTGGTTTTTATTTTTGTGTTACTCCGTTGTTTGGAGATGTGACAGTTTCTTAGGCCACAAGAAACCCCAAACATGCACGCACCACCGTGTCCAAAACACGTAATCCTGGTAGATGAAAAAGGGAATCACCGGAGAATTTCGCCACAATTTGGCTGCAAGTTTTTTTCATTATTTAAACAAGGTTCACAATACACGTCAACTCAATTACTTCATCAATTTTCCTCCATAAATACACCAGAGCCAGGAGGGCATACTGTATCTATCTACATATTCTACAGCCTGCAAAATACAACCAACTGCTGGAAACTGTCCGTATAAATGTAAGTTCTTGAATTATTTTTCATATATGATAATAAGCTTCGTCTTTATTTACCAATAGTCCTTAGGCATATCATCCTGTGGAGTTATATGAAGTGATTGCACCAAAATAGGAGTTTGTCCTCTGCGAAGAGATCTGTAATATATGAATGACCCTGAATCTATTCAATTGCAGTATTTTGCTATCCCGGAGTGCGTAGGAAATAGGAAATGGCTGGATTATCTGAAACACGCAATTATTATTATTATTTTTTAAATTTCTCCTTCTTTTGTTTTTTTTTGAACATATTAAGCTTAAGATACCTATATATGATTTTGCTATTAAAATTGTTACAAACATGGTAAGGTGTTCGATCTCTTTTGCTTTCGCTAAGCATGTGGGATTTTTTTTTTTTTTTTTTTTTTCTATGTTGTATGATTGAAAGGACACAGGCTTTCCTGTCTGAAAGAAGAAAGGATGTTTAAAATACGATATGCTCTAGGTCTTTCTTTACTCTTGAATTGCTGGAATGCTAGTCTTGCAAAGTAAAGGTACTAATTAATTTTAGGGTAGTTAAAGAAGAGACCGAGGTCCTCAAGCGCTAAATATGAAGTCGTTGGTTCTTACTGTGAAAGTAATTTATTATAGCTCATATGCAGTTCAATGCGTTTTGTATCCTAATAATATATAGTCTACCTAACAATTCAAAAGTAAAGAAGATGAAAACTTCCGTTTGTTCAGACATATGCAACAACGGTTGGTGGATTGAATAATAACGCGGACGTATTCTAATACAAAACTCCTGCAAATATCTAGAAGTGGTACTGTTGTACCTAGTCGCTACCTGATTAGTCCTCTTATTCTGTATTTTCTGTGGGAGCTAGGGCAGACTAATGATCAATGCTTGCGCGTTAATCTTAATTTATACTTGCTGTACCTTATGTCCGATTGCCCTTTAATTTTATACAGAACGCAGCTATAACCCAAACAAATTTGTTCCGTATTTCGGTCAATGGCTTACTCTCTGCCCTTGGTTGCACCAAGCAACTTCGTTCTCAAGCTTAAAATTCACTGCTCGAAATGCGAGAATAAGCTGAAGAGGATGCTGCTAAGAGTTGCGGGTGTTCATTCTGTTAGCATAGACGCAAAGCAAGGAACTGTGGCTATCTCAGGCAATGTGGAGCCTTCCACAATCTTGATGTTGCTTGAAAAGGGAGTAGGCAGAAAGGCGGAGCTTTTGTGGGAGCAAAGCCCTTCTGCTTCCTCTACTTCTTCAAAGCTAGATGGCCAGAATTTAGAAATTATAGCGGAATCGAAAGTGGTTGATGAACTATTTAATGACCCGAATGTGGTAGCCCAATTGGAGCGACTGTCAGGAATCCAAGGGTTGACAAATATTCAGGTAACCTATTCCAAGACCATTAAGTTGAGCTTCAAGGGTGAAAAAGACGATTTAAGTGACAAAAATGTGCAAGTTACTGCTCGGGACCAGCGTAGTGGGATTTTTTGTGAGGCTTCCGCGTCGTGTTGCGGTGGCCATAATCATGGTGGTGTGAATAGGAATGTGCACGGATATGGAATTGGCGGATGCTGTGGAAATCATGCGGCTGGTTATCCCATTGCTTCATATGTTTGCCCTGTGCACAGTTGTGACGGAAATTCCTACTGGCCGCCACATGCATGTGGATCTGTACCTCCACCGGCTCCGCAACCACCGTGTCCTGGTTGTAGTCCATCAGCCCCGCCTCTGGGGACTACTTATGATACCCCGCCTCCACCCACTTCAATGGGCTATTCGTACTTTAGCCCTTTCAGCGATGATAACCTTTCAAGTGGCTGCAACATCATCTGATGCTGAAATACTACTGCGCATACATATTTTGACGTAGCTTAAAGAATAACGAGCACATGGCCAAACTCCAGCAAATTGGCGCACCTATTCAGCTTGCTGATCATTTCTTTTCTTAGAGGAAGATAATTTGGCTTGAATTGATGTTGCGTCACTAATTTGAGCCTGTAAAATATTCCAGCGGTTTGTACAAATTATAACTTTGATTATCTGCGTTCCTCCATTTTCATGTAATTTCTGAAAGTCTTGCTGCAAGATGTCAAAATATAAATGTGTGACTATTCTTCCACAAGGCTAGTAAAAGCTTCTTTTTCGGTTCTCAGTCAGCCGAAACATTTAATCGAGTTCACTAAAATGAGAGTCAATTAAAAAAAAACAAAACCGATTGCTATTAATTTTTCATGCACACATTAATTTGGAACCGTGATATACAATAACTTGGTGGGAAGGGGAAATACTGCAAAATATTTAATCCCAAATTCTGCTGAATTCGATCCCTGGAATGATTAAGCTCTCTTAGGGAGAGAGAAAGCTGAGAAAATCGACGATATTGCAGCGAACAAGAATCCTAGCAGACAAAGGCTGGTGGCTGCATCAGCCTTGCTTAAGAATTTATCAACTCCAGAATCACTCCGATCTACAAGTGTCTTCAAATCTTGGGTCATACCGAAACTTGCTGCAGCGCCCGTTGCAAGTACGTATGATATAACCTGGAAAGCCAACTTATATAGTTATTATGCAGTTTATAATTAGAATAATGTTCATTTTAGATTGTCCTGGAGTTCACATCTTGATCTAGACTTTCTTTTAATGGCCATGGCTGTTAGTAAAAGTAAAAGCAGGGAAGCATACGCGTATTGGACCAGTCAACCGTTAACAAGTCGGCGATGTTTCTTAATTGCATTGGTTAATTAGTCAATCAATTTCACATGTTCGGTTCACGATTTTGTTTAGGGAAATATGACCATATCAGTGGCGGATTTAAGGTGAGGGCACTAGGGCACGCCCTTCACCGCTCCCTTAAATTCCGATGGTACCCATAAATTAAAGATATCATCTCAAGTGTGTCTCTTGAAATTTTCTTATGAAAGATGTAAAAAAATTACGTGCTCTTCTAAATTAGTTCATAAATTAAAATTCTAAAATAATATGTGGGTCATAAAGTTTCATTTAAAGTAAACTGAAAAAAGTTTTTTCATTTCAATTTGTTGGTGATTTTTTTTTTTTTTTTGCTTAAAAAACTAAAGAAAGAGTGGGTAAAAAATTTTAATGTTGCTTTTACCTCCACTGACAATTTGTTCTGGCTCCACCATTGGACCATATTTTTGAAAAAATATTTTGCTAAGAAAGAACGGGAACATGTAATATCAATTCAGGCTAATTGTAATAGCATGCTTATGAAGTCCTCCTAATATGCTCTGAAAAAATGTTATGTGCCAAAATTATATGTCATTAAAATCAGAAGTAATAGAAAGATCCATAAAATCAGTTAACTTCTTGGAATCAATCCGCTTATAGCTACTTTCTAACCCTTTGTTCAAGTATTAGGCCTACTTTCTTTCCACTTTTGTTTTTTTTCTCAATCATCTATCTTATGTTATACACGTCAAATCACAAAAATTATTACAGTAAATAATCTTTACTCCAAATGGAGTCATTGATTTATATTTATGTAAACCAATAATACATAATTTTGTTTGTGCATTGAATGAGAAGTGGGAACAAAAGTGGAATATAAAGGGAGGAGAAGGTCATATACCTTGTCACCATAGAAGTCCAACTGAAGCATCCCGTCGCCGCCGATGCGATTTCCAGTGCTTACCAGGAAGATGGTTAGTGCAGTTTGGAAAAGAGTATATGCAAGTCCAATAACAATGGCACCCAGCAGGTACCTGCAGAACTCGAGAATAAGTTTGAAGAAGCTGAAATCCCACTAACTAGCCAAGAAACATATTTTACAAACCAAAGTATATAAATAATTAATAGTCACATGATGGTTTTTTAAATAATGATCAGTCATTTCTATGAATATCGTTCATGGTTATAACTTGTAAACATTTCCGAACTTAAAACTACTACCGTGACTAGAGGTGGAGTTCATGACAATTACCGGTAGGCACGGAAATCGGTGAACTTGGTTTTGACATCACCAAAATCCGAACTTTGGGTGTAAGTGTTGGTTATGAGGATGATAACGGATATGAGCAGGCAGACGAACGTTAAAATCCTCACCAACAGGCTCACTATCGGAGAAACAGCGGTGGAAGGTGGAGGAGCCATATTCGTTCAGTCTTCCTGGCCAAGGTGGTTTTCTCGTGCTGATGGACTGTGTAAGTTGGTGGAATTGTAGTAGTACTGCTAGGGAAACTAATACATACAGGAGTAGTATTAAACTTTTACAACTTAGACAGCTGGTATCAATGCATATACTCTTCTGTTATGTAAGCCATTCTCCTCTTAATTTATACTAGACGTACTGCTACAATATAATGCTATCTATCATCGCCGTGCTGGAGTTGACTCTGACTTAATGATCACCTAACAAGTCAACGACTTCTTTTTCTTTGCCTACGAATGACAAAGCGCTCCATATTTTGTACTCAGATCCCACATGCATCGTTTACTTTGATTGATGAAAGGAAAGCTGCGGCTAATTGCTAAGCTGTTTGCTGGTAATTACATGGTTGACGCGAAATACGGAGGAAAAAATGACTTCTCATTCTTTTCCGTTTTTATTTTGTTCATTACTAAGAATGGCTCATTCAACTGAGGATATAATTTCCTACAAGAATTTGATCCAGCTATAAATGGTATCGTGATTCCTGACAGACGTTTTAGCCTAGCTACATGTATAAACGGAAAGAGGAAAAAGATTTCGGGCAGGCTATGAAAAGAATATAATTCCTATTCTTTTTATTGTTTGAAAATGAATCCTAATTCTTCTCATTACAAGCTCTATTTTTCCTACTTAAAACAGAGACTAAACGAACCATCCAATATGTGATGGACATCAATGTTGAAACTTCTAAAGTACTATTTTATCTTTGGTTTACCAGGTATACTTTCAATTTTCGCTGTTATAGTATTATACTAGTTAATATCAAAACGTAATTAAAGGACTTTGTCATCTCATCATAATGAGCTAGCTAAGTGAGACTTGTCACGACGGCGTCTTGCACTTGATCATTAGTGGTACACCACAATTATGGAGAAGTTTATGATTTTGAGCAGGAAGTTAATTTCCCCAAGTTTCATGGCATGAGTACATTCAACCTATGACACCATCAATTTACAGGCAGCACAATTTAACCATGCAAGTCAAACTGCCTATTCGCAATTTGCCGTCAATTATCTAACAAGGATTCTTATAACGCTGCGGTCAACGTGGGGTGGGGCTAAAGTCAGTTAACTTCTTTCTTTTCCTTTCTTGTGTCCTTGACTGGCCGAATTTTCCGGTCCGATAAATAGACAAGCTGCAGGGCTCGAGCTTTTTGTCCTCAGTGTTTGAGTTTTATGGTATAGCATCCTATCTCAGAACTCTCTTTTTGACTTTAACAATGCGTTTGGAAGGAGAGATTTGGCAAGAAAAGAAAAAGAAATCGGTAGAAATATGAGTTTTCATCATTTAGAAGTTTCTTGAAGTCAGAAAAGAAAGGAAAAGGAATGAGTTGGCCAGATCCGTTCCACACCAGAGTGGAGAAAAGTTTTTTGCCCATTTTTGGCTGATTTGGACATAAAATGGATCGGAAGAGTGCCTATATAATAGCATTCTATATATAACGCCCAATTGTTGAAATGCTAGCACTCCATTTGATATGGAACTGACGTTTGCATTCATTTTAAAACTGCTGAACCGAATGTGGAAATAAGAAGAAACCGACAAGTTTTGACAGGAAAAGCTTGAGCAGTATAATCATCAGAATCACTCCAGCACGTATATAGGATATATTGAAATTGTTCAGTAACTATACCATTATTCACATATATATATAGTTGGCACCTTTTTTTTTTTAAAAGGTAATTTTTTATTAGAAAAATTTTGGGAAAGTTTCCCCTTGTAAATGGATGAAACTCTCTGCCAACAAATCCAAATACAAGAAAATTATCCACATGGTTGTAAGTTACTACAATGTAACTTAACGACAGTTTGAAGACAATTTAATAACAACTGCATGGTTAAAACAGAATGTAACGGCCAATCAAATAAAGCTCAACTGCAGAATTTCGAACTAGACTTTTCATCCACGCTAAACGGATTTCCTAATTGAAGACAAGCCTATTCTATCTAAGCGAAACGCCCCACGAGCTTTCATAGGGAGGTCCACAAGCTGATGATATGTTGTATTGAAACCTTGATCACATCCCATGTTTGCTAAAGAATCGGCAACTTGATTACTTTCCCGGAAGCAATGAGAAATCGCAACAAAATTAGACGAAAACTTTAGAAATAGTCTGGCACCTTACGTACGAAGAAGCATACATCACCAGAATTACTAACAACAGAAGAGGAAAAGAGAAAAACTGCAAAATCAAGCTTCCCCAAGCTCCGCTCAATCAACTTCCTCAAGTTTTAAACCAGCACCAGTTCTACACCAACGATGGCACTTGATTTAGCCATAAATTGTACCGTGATTCTTGACAGACGTTTTTACGTGAAACAGGAAAAGGTCCGCGCAGATTATGACATGCCCAACAGCAAAATTCCTTTTTTGTTCTTTTTTTTTTTTGTGTGTGTGTTTTAGTTGGTTGTTCTCTATTGGAAAGCAAGTTCTAATCCTTAATTACAAGAGACTAGGTAATTTCTGCTTGACATTAATCGTTGATCTTGTGGAAATGTGTGAGTATTATTTTGTCTTTGATTTATCAAGTTTTCAACTGTCTCTACTAAGGCATTATGGTTATAACGTTTTTTTTTTTTTTTTTGACAAAATGGTTATAACGTTAAAAGGTGACATAAAGGACTTTTTCATCTCATCATCATAATTAGCAAGGAACGCAAGAATACATATTTTACCTTGATTTTCCTTTATACGTACGCTGCAGCTTTGGAGAAGTTTCCCAAGTTTTCGATATTTTTGAATAGGAAGTTCCCCCAAATTTCATGGGCATGATTATATTCAATTTTTATCATACCAATCAACAAAATCAGAAACGGCTAGCAAAATGTAAGTCAAACTGCCTACGTATAATTTGCAAGCGTCATAAGACTTGCGGTTGCTTCCAATGACGAGCAATCTCCTACCAAAAATAACGGAAGGAAAAAAAAAAAGAAATACAAGCAATTAGATCTCGACTGAGAGGGGTTATATTTTCCGTTTTCACCCTTGTCGTCAGCCTAAAAGTAGGAGCAAGCATTACGCAGTGGTACATTTGCCCTAGTCAATCTAGTCATAGTTTCTTGAGCTTAAAACCTAGTAGTCACAAATTCATGTCTAACTGGGTTTCCACAAGTGACTAATCAGATCACTGGAATTTGGTTGGTGTATAATCAATTATCTCTTTTGGCAAAGCTGTAATGCCCAACTGACTGTTGAATGGATGGCACTCCAATTGGTCTGGAACCGATGTTAAAATGATTCTTTTGGGTTATCTTTACAAAAATGCTGCGCCGTTAATGCCTTACTGATATGATAAATAAGCAGAAACCAAACAAGTTTACATAGGAAAGGCTTGAGCAATACTATCATCACAATCGCTCCGACTTAGGGTACATTGAACTGTTCAGTAATTATCCCATTATTCAGATATACAGTTTGGCAACTTACGAAAAAGCATACAGAACCAAATTACGATCGTCCCAGACTATGCAACGACATAAGAATTAACAACACCAGAAAGGCAAAAAAAAAACTGCAAATTGGAGTGAGCTGCTTCTGCTCAGTCCACTTCCTCAAGTTTAAAACCAAAACCGCTACTAGATCCAGATTCAGTGAAAGGAGATCCAGATCCAGTGAAAGGAGGATGATCTTGTATGGGAACCCGTCCACCATCAGCACTCCGGTATATCTCGAGGATTATCGGGTTCCAGATGCTCTCAAGCTCGCTCCTCTTCTCCTCAAATTCATACGTTTCTGCATGCTGATTTCTTGCCAACCATTCAACGGCGTCCTCAATCGCATCCTCAATCTTCTCTTTTTCAGCCGGAGACAGCTGAGAACTTATGCTATCGACCTTCATGGTATTTTTCATGTTGTATGCATAATCCTCTAAGCCAATCTTTGCCTTGACCTTCTTTTTGAACTGCTCATCCTCGTACTTGAACTTCATAGCTTCCTGAACCATCCTCTCGATTTGTTCTTTTGACAGTCTTCCCTTGTCATTAGTGATGGTAATCTGATTCTTCTGGCCTGCAAATTTATCCTCCGCAGAGACATGTAACATCCCGTTGGCATCAAGATCAAAGCATACATTGATCTTAGGGACTCCTTTAGGGGCTGGAGGAATGCCATGCAGCTTAAACTTGCCTAAAAAGTAGTTATCTGTTGATCTTGCTCTCTCACCCTCGAACACTCGAAAGGCAACAACGGTTTGGTTATCTGAGCTTGTATGGAATACTCTCTCCTTTCTTGCAGGGATTGGGGTGTTCCTAGGGATCACAACACTCATGACTTCTCCGATAGTTTGTACGCCCAAAGATAATGGGGTGACATCCACCAATACAAGGTCCTGAACCTTCTGGATGTTTTCATTGCCTGTGCCTCCTAAGAGTACGGCTTGAACAGCTGCACCATAGGCAACAGCTTCATCTTGGTTGATGCTTTTGCAAAGCTCCTTGCCGTTGAAGAACTCTTGCAACAGTTCCTGAACCTTTGGAATCCTGGTTGAACCACCTACAAGGACCACATCGTGGACCTCAATCTTGTCCATCTTGGCATCCCTCAAACAGTCTTTAACTGGATCAATGCACTTCGAGAACAAATCCATGTTCAGCTCCTCGAATCTTGGCCGAGTAATGGTCGATTGAAAATCAATACCGTCAAACAAGGCATCAATCTCGGTTGATGTCTGAGCGGCAGAAGAAAGGGCCCTCTTGGCTCTCTCACAAGCGGTCCTCAATCTCCTGAGAGGTCTGGGACTTCCACTAATATCTTTGTTGTGCCTTCTCTTGAACTCTTGGACAAAGTGGTCCACCATTCTGTTGTCAAAGTCTTCTCCGCCGAGATGAGTATCCCCAGCAGTAGCTTTCACTTCGAAAAAACCCTCTTCAATAGTGAGAACTGAAACATCGAAAGTACCACCTCCAAGATCAAAAACAAGAACATTGATCTTGCCCTTGCAATTAGACTTCTTGTCAAGACCATAAGCAATGGCAGCAGCGGTTGGTTCTTTAATAATACGCAATACATTGAGGCCAGCAATGACTCCAGCATCCTTGGTTGCCTGACGCTGCGAGTCGTTGAAATAGGCAGGGACCGTGACAACAGCATTCTTCACTGTGGACCCAACGTAGGCCTCCGCAATCTCCTTCATCTTTCCAAGAACCATAGACGAAATCTCCTCGGCTGCAAATTGCTTTTCCTTCCCTTTGTGGGTGACTACAATCATGGGTTTGTCGCCTGGACCACGAATAACCTTGAATGGCCATAGTTTTATGTCATCTTGAACACATGAATCGCTGAAGCTTCTCCCAATCAATCGCTTGGCGTCTGCAATGTCAACAGACTGATATCAATTATGTAAAATGGGATGTCAACAGAAGCAGAGGCGAGCAAAGGCCTCAGCTCGAAGTCGGGAGCAGAAATTGTTTTCCGATGGATAATAGAGAACAAAATTCTTTTTTTTTTTCCTTTAAAAAGAAAAAAAAAGGAGACAATGTTAGAAAGCCTTGGCATCTAATATGTTAGAAAACATATCAGAAGATTCAGAAAACAAGCTATTATAAACATTCGAGTAGCAGCATTTTTTTTAATTCTGATTTGAAATACTTGTAATATCTTTTTGTGCAACTTGAGAAGGCAATTTTTGGAAGGGAAAATCGTCCAAAACATCCCTCACATTTTGTAAAATGACTTTTTTCGTCCCTCACTTTTAAAAGTGTAATTTTATATCCCTTACATATTCACATCGGACAAATTTAGTCCCTAACTAGGTTTTCGATCATTTTTTGGCCGGAATCCACATGATCATTTTTGAAGGGTAAATTTGTCAAATTATATTTTACATAATCTCATCTATAGTCCTCCACATTTTATAAAATAAATTTTTTCGTCCCTCATATTTTATAAAATGATTTTTTTCATCCCTAACATTTCACAAAATGAATTTCTCCATCCCTCACATTTCAAAAAATGAATTTTTCATTTCTCACTAATTATGTGTGTGAATACATTTTTTTAAACACACACACACATATATATATATGTCTATTTGATTTTGCTTAATAATAATAGTATAAACACATGTATGTAATTGGGTCCAACTTGTGGGCTATCTTCTCTTTTTGTATGATTATGACTAATATTTATCAATAGAACCTTAATTTGCATATTCTTATTGTATTTTGACCGAAAATAGTTTTATTGGCCAACTTAACAATGAATGCAAGATTATTTACTAGCTAATACTAGATGAAATCAAATGATCACGTATAATATATGGTATTCGTATTATTAAATGAAGTCAAATAGACACATACATATATTTATGTTATTCGTATTATTAAGCAAAATCAAATAGACATATACTTGTGTTTAAACAAAATGTATTCACACACAATTTTTTTAGGATTTCCCTCACATACATAATTAGTGAGGTATGGAAATATTCATTTTGTAAAATGTGAGGGATGGAGAAATTCATTTTGTGAAATGTGAGGGATGAAAAAATTATTTTATAAAATGTGATAAAATGTGAGGGACGAAAAAATTTGTTTTATAAAATGTGGAGGACTATAGATCAGATTATGTAAAATATAATTTGACAAATTTACCCTTAAAAAATGATCACGTGCAAGGCACGTGATGGATTCTGGCCAAAAAATGATCGGAAACCTAGTTAGGGACTAAATTTGACCGACGTGAATATGTAAGGAACATAAAATTACACTTTTAAAAGTGAGGGACGAAAAAAGTCATTTTACAAAATGCGAGGGACGTTTTGGATGATTTTCCCTTTTTGGAAACCGTTAAAAAATGAAAAAAGTTTTCTAAGCTATTTTTTTCTGACGTTGGGGAGGGAGCTAACTGCCCACCACCAAAACATTAAAGAACGAATAGTTCTTAGTTGATATTTCCAAGGATCGAAACTGAAGTAATCTTTTTTTAGTATTTTCAGATTAATCTATATGCATTGACATTGTGAAGTATATTTAGTACAATAATTTCTACTTAGATAATCTAAAAAACTGGCCCAACCGTTTTGATTCCGTTCAACGCTTTTCGTTGTTAAACGTTTCAAACACTCGAACCATTTCAAAAGTCTGTATTGATGATTTGTTCGCAGTTTTTGATTTTTGGAAACCGAAAAGTTGAAAACGAACCAGAGTACATAAAAATAGTTTTATTGAATTTGGTTGCTTATCAATTAATGATTACCAGAAATTATATGTAATTATAATTGAAACTTTACTACTATTTTGTTAGACTTTCAAGATTCATCTAGTAACTAACTTTCAACAATATGATCCTCAACTCTCTTTAAACTTTGGAGGTTTTTTTTTGGTTCTAAATCCCAGAATTTCAATAAACCTGCTAAAAAAAAAAAAAGTGTAAGTTTTAAAGTGGTTAAATTCCTTAACTGACTGAATTTACAATGGTTAGATTTTGATTGGGAGAACTTTTGACCTAAAAATGGAAAATCTTCCAATGATAACCACTCGATGCATCTCGTGTCATGTACACACGAGGAGTTTCGTTTCTTTATTTTTAAGTAAACTATGTCAGACCTAAAATTACTTTTGTAAAAGAAACTTTACATTACTTTTGTAAAAGAAACTTTACATTAAAAAACGTATGAAAATACAGATTCACAATGATAAATGGTAGTTTTTTAGGGTAATTACAATGATAAATGGTAGTTTTTTTTTCATATAAATCCCCATAATTACAAAAGCTATACATAATATCATCATAATTTGGACTAAAGTGTCAAGGTAACAAAAAATAATCCTCTGTAATGAAATTCAAGGAAGTGTCGAGAATATACTTGTTTAAAATATAAAACGGATAAAATAACCAAAATATATTAAAATTGAAGAGACCAAAATATATAAATATAATATACATGATATTTTAATCTTTTATAATTTTATGTTTTATTACATAACCCCTTTATGATTTTCAAAATATGTACGTAATTCTCTTGTGGTTAATTAATAATTTTCAACTTCACAAATGAGTACTTTTGATATTTTAATTGACTCTGTTATAAAATGTAAATTTCCTGATTTTGACACTTTAGTCCAGATTGTGAAGATGTTATACATAATTTTTCAAACCACAAAGAAATTATGTGAAAAAGTATTAAATCACAGGGGATAAAGTGTATTTTATCCTTTGTTTGAAGAAGAATCGTGCGACACTTCAATGAAGTTTAGCAGAAAAACCCATCAAAAATTTCAACAATATCTTAAGTGTTTTCAAGAAAAGAAAAGAAAAGAAAAAAAAAAAGGAGCTCATTCCCGCTGAACATATATTGCATTTCCGCGCGTTAGACAAATATATGTAAGAAGTAAGAACATAATGGTTAAGTAAAAAAGGTTGGTTAACTGAGAGATAAAGAAATGAGGAATACATCGGAGTTAATAAATTTCATAAGATCTTACCAAAAACGGTGTTGACGGGATTCATGGCAACCTGGTTCTTAGCGGCATCGCCAATAAGGCGCTCAGCGTTGGTGAAAGCTACATAGGACGGCGTCGTCCTGTTCCCCTGATCATTTGGTATGATTTCAACTCGGTCGTGTTGCCAAACAGCCACGCACGAGTTAGTGGTGCCCAAGTCAATTCCTATTGCAGGTACTTCGCCTTCTCCAGCCATTACAATCTTCCACCCAAATGATCAAAAACAAAATTCAGTTCCTGCTTCGTTGCTGTTGAGAAACAAGTTTCCTATCTGTTTCAGTTCGCCCGAGGTTTCCAGGCGATACCTTTTCAGTTCCCACTACAGAAGTTGCAGATTGCCAAGCTTGTAGGCTCTCTCAAATATTATGCTAATCAAAACTCTTGGATGAATGAACAGATAAGACAAGCCGCAAGGCTTTCTGTCGAAATGTGGAAAAGACGAAGGAACTTCCCGAAGCCGGAAACCAAGTTGATTTACAACGAAGGAGCGAAAGAGCTCAGAATTGGGAACTTTTTTTTGGTTGTCCTTTGATACACCAATGAACCAGCTGTAGAGCCCTTTTAAATAAATCAAAGCAACAAGCAAAACTTAAAAGAAGTAGAAAGTACCAAACCGACCAATCAGAAAACATCACAAACAAATCCTCTTGTTACTTGAGTACTAAAACAAAATGACTTCCTTAATTAGGGATGGCAACGGGGCGGGGTTGGGGCGGGGGACCCCTCCCCCGTCCCCCGCCCCGTTGCCTATTAGTTCCCCCCGTCCCCCGCCCCGTCCCCCGCCTCCTGCTCCCCCCGCCCCGCCCCGCCCCGCTTCCCCCGCGGGGTTAATAAAATTTTATTATATAATTTTATTATAATTAAATTTTAATAAATAATCAAGTACTAAAATATTAACACATCACCAAATTATTATTTATTGTAATTTTACAATTGAAACTCATAAAAACAATTAAACAAAAGTTATTTTAATACAATCCAATATGATGAAATAAATATAACTAAAATAGTCAAGTTTTCACTTTTAGTACAAATGCAATCACTAATTCATTATTGTGTTTGTGCTTTTTTTTTTTTAGAAAAAAGTGTTATTCTATTAAGTGTAATTAGAAATTTAGTATAAATATATTAGTAAATTTAATATAACTAATTAATAAATTCTATTAGTAGACATGTAGAATTATTCATATAATTGATTATATCAATTATATTACATAAACTAATATACATTATATAGTATATCTAACTAATAATATCATTATCATAAGTTTATAACTAATTAACTTATATGTTATATATAATTATATATATTTTTATTTTTTTTTTGTTTTGCGGGGGGCGGGGCGGGGGATGGGGCGGGGGTATACTCCCCCGCCCCCCGTCCCGTTTCTAAGCGGGGGGAAAAAATTCCCCCCCGCCCCCGCCCCAACCCCCGCCCCGAGAGCCCCCCGCGGGGCGGGCACCCGCGGGCACCCGCCCCCATTGCCATCCCTATCCTTAATTAATAGATAAACTAATAAAATAGCAATTAAAGGATAGACTTGGTTTAGAATCCTACATTGGTCCTCTTGGATATACTACTATATACTACTCTCTTCCTGGTTTGAATATTCCTCTTTTATTTCCCTTAATTTCATTTTATGCAACGATTATTGGACTAATAATAGAAACAGAAAACGGATAAACAAAGCAAGTAAACTTCAAGGAAAATACTAAGTTGGCTTGCACTATGTACATATTTATATAAGTATATTGATGAGTAATGTTTGATACTATGACGAAGTCAATGGATATCAGCTAAGAGAAATAACCTAACAAAAGCTTGGGTTCGATTAAAATAAGCCAATGTACTGTTCTAAGATGCACGAAAGAGAAATGCACCGGATATCTATCTACCTTGGAATGGAGTAATTAATATTTTCTTCCTCCTAACTTCCATTTTTAACAAAAAAAAAAAAAAAAAAGAAGGGAATCATATAATAAAATTTGTGTGGCTATTATACCTATCACATGGTGTGGAAATTAACCTGTGAACCAAGCTTACAACAAGTATTTGGTCAACATTGTTTAAGGTTTATATATTCATACATTTTGTACGGTGGGAAAAATAAATATGGAATCTTAGGCTATTGTTTTCTTAGCAGTGCAAAGTTTCTGAAGTTTCATTGCTGTAGATACCAGCATTGACTTTTGCCAAACGACCACAAAGTCCATATTCTTCTTTTTTTATTTTTCATTTCTTTTGCAGCGAGGCCGACACGCTAAGAAGCTAGCTGATTGCTGGTAGTTATATTACTGACCCAGAAAGTCAAGCATAGGAATGACTTGGAATGCTCCAGCGGCTCCAAAAGGCTCCATGCCATGATGCTAAATTAAGATGTTGGAGTTGGTTGAGTTGTGACAAACAAAACAATAAAAGGGTCTGTTTGAATTAGCTATTTTTTAGAGTATTTATGAAATATTTTATTGTATTAATGTATATGAAAATTTTTTTATTGTAGATGTTTTTCGTGATATTTTTTGAGATGTTTTTGGAAAATATTTTGAAACATTTTTAAAATTTAAAATTTTTGTGACATTTTTAAAAAAATTACCACCACTACCACTACCTCCTCCCTCTCTCTCTTTCTCCTCCTCCCCTTCTCCCCCATCTTTTTTCTCCTCCCATCTTCCTCCTCCATTTCTTTCCTCCCCTTCTTCCTTTCCCTTCCCTTCCTTTAGTCGAGCCCAGATTTAGGGGGGAAGGGGAAGGGAGAATGGGAGGGAGAGGAAATAGGAAAATGGAGTGGATGGTGACGATGGTGGGTAGGGATGGTGGTGGTGGGTGGTGGTGATCGATGGAAGAAGAAAATAGTGCATATTTTATTTTTTTTGTATATTTAGAGTTATTTTTAATATATCTATGGATGTGGTGTTTTTAAAATTATTTTTTATTATATATTATTATACTATTGTATATGAAAAACTTGTGTATTATTGTACCATTGAATTTTTAGAAGTTGACTTGTAGAAAATTTCACGTCCCTTTGTCACTCTCTTTTGGCCCATAACATGAATACCAACCGATCATTTGTATATATACCAACACATCAGATGTATATATGGTTTTTTAGAAGTTGACTTGTGGAAAATTTCACGTCCCTTTGTCACTCTCTTTTGGCCCACGACATGAATTCCAACCAATCAGATGTATATATGGCTCCACCAGGTATTAGAAAAAAAAAGAAAAAAAATGTAAATACAGTGGAGAATCTCTTACTACACTGTTCCATTTAGGTACAGCTCCAATCCCACAAAGGCTAGAGGGCTGTGCCTAAAAACGGGTTTCTCTTTGGTGGTAATTAACATCTCAAGTTTCACAATTACGAGCGTAGTCTAATAATATGAGTCTCGTTTGTCCCTCAATTTGTGAGGTACTTAATTATTTTGTGTCTCTTAATTTTGTAACACTCTTTTGGGTCGATTATTTTATTAAATAAATAGCAAAATGACAATAGAAGCTACAATTTCTCTGCCCCAAGTTATCCTTTACCAACATATTTTATTTCTCCCTAACAAATATCAAACCGATCTAGGGAACCAGCTTTGGAAGAGCCAGAGATGAAAAGACCGATGATATTGCTGAGAACAAAAATGCCACAATTAGAAGGCCGGCAGCAGCATTTGCCTTGTTGAGAAAATCTGAGGCGTCCGTGCCCTTCAGTAGTAAGCGATTGAAATCGACTGTGATCCCAAACCCTGCTGCAGCGCCCGTGGCCAACATGTAGGAAATAACCTGCTCAAAACCAAAGGGAATGTCTAACAAATAGTATCATTTCCCTTAAATTAAACCACATTTTCCAAATAGCTGCATATTCGCTCTTGGCATAAGCAATTTATGTACTACGAGCCATAGTCAGTGACAAAGTAAAATCTCTTTTGATTGACAAAAAAAAAAAAAATAGAGTACATAAAACTCTTATCCACAACTAGAATAATCCAAGGTTAAGATAGAAAGCATGTTTTTCCTTAAACCAAAAAAAAAATTTTTTTTGTTGAAGTCACTAGCAGCAAATTACTTAGTTTTCATATAATCCTCGTTAATAATCAAACCATTATCAAATACAGGTTCAATCTCAGTCGATACTGTATTAACGTCCATTAATTAATTCAATAACATACCATCTGCAATCATTAATTGTCGTTCAATTTTTCTCCCCATACATACAATTCTCTCGGATACTCCACGATTCCGTATAGAAGGTTTCATGCAAGATACGAGACATACCTTGTCACCATAAAAATCCAGATAACACAAAGCAGCACCACCAAATCGTTTGCCGGTGCTCACTTGGAATATTGCGAAAGCGGTTTGTAGGAGGGTGTAGGTGATTCCGATAACAGTTGTAGACAGCATGTAACTGTGGATGAATAATAAAATACTTAAGTAGTCCACAACAATAAACTCCCATTAAAGATGAAGTATCAAGTATCTGATCAGGTCATTGAAATCTTGATTATGCGTAGTTGTAGTCAAAGCAGGCTTATATATAATGCAGCTTAGTTACCGGTAAGCATAGAGGTCACTGAAGTCGACTTTTATTTCGAGGCCGGAGTCATCGACGTATGTGACGGTGTCGATGGCGGTGATAATCAGCGAGATGAGAAGGAAAACAAATGTAAGAAGCCGCAAAACAAGTGCAATTACTGGTAAACCTGCCGTGCACGTAACTGTAAATGGTGCAGGCCTGGCCGACGATTGAGGAGGGTTGGCCGTGGGAGAGGTCGGAGACGCTGTGTTGGTGGATGGTGGAGGCGGAGGTGTTGATGGCGGAGGCGAGCCTGCGGATGACGGAGGCTCCATCGATCTTGCTGTCCCGAGTCTTTCTTGACATGAATAATTATGACTGGTCCGTGCAGTTTTATACTACTATTGCTACTTGTTGATATACAGCCGGTTCAGGTCTGAATGTCTGTTACTGATAAAGCATAATGCCGTGTATGTATCTATAATTTTTTTTGTCTGAAGCGATCTTTCTTGATAAATTTTTAGCCCTGGAAACAAGACGATTAGCCTGCAATTAATATTAATCAACAAGCACACCAGCGTAGGGCGTTCACTGATATGTACGTTGTAATTTCAGCCATTTAAGTTTTTAACTTAACTACATGGTACTTTCCCAGCCTTCCACCATCTTGAGTGTTAGCGTGTTGAAACAATCAGAATGTTTAGTTTTTTCTTTTGTCCTGCCAGAAAAATTACTTCATACTACATTCAAAATCTAAGTTGTGTATGTTTCATCTTGCGCAGTCCTCATCGCGCAGTTAGACATGGGGACTATTAAAAGTAAGGAATATAGGAAATGACAGAATTGAAGTGGTAACTTTGAAACAGCCTTAACTACTATTTTTTTTTTTTAATTTATCGTTTTTCTGTTTCGTTATCCAAATATTTCAAGAATTTTTATTTCACTTTGGTGAATATTCAAAATTCTAATTGAAGAATGAGAGAGTTGTCCATAATCTTACAATTACATTGTCGATCATACTAGTAGAATCGTAAAAGTAAATAAACAGAGCTCAAACACTAACTCAACAAAACGCCATTATCTTGTATGTATATCGTACAGTTGAGTAAAGATGAGGAAATGCAAACAATTGTGCAATATCTTGAGACTTTACTGGCAGAGACAAACAGTTGTTGGCAACCTCCGTAATCTTTTTTGGATTACATGACAGAAGTATTCAATTCATCAGGATGCCTGTAGTGACAGAACTATCGGCTTTCAAACCCCTAATTTATTTAGGGAGAGCTTTCATACTGCATATAAAGCTAAAGTTTTTATCATAATAAGTTAACAACATCCTTGGCCCCGTTACAAAAGCTAAAACTAAAAAGAAAGCATTCTGATTTACTTTCCATCTTCACTTCAATAACTAATTGATGGAGGTAAGAACCAAACAAAAGGAATAGCAATCAGAATTGCTCTTCTGACATTATAAGTCCCGTTTCTTGAGTTCTTGAAGATTTGCAATTAAGTCTCTTAAATGGGTACTTTCGTCTCCAATTTACATAAACAGGCATGTTGTACTCTTCCCAGGATGCATGTTAGTCAAGACGTAGAATTCTCCATGGTTTGGTAAGCCAAGCATTTGAATGCGAGGGCTTAAATTTGGGATGATTGTGAACAATGAACCTGTATATATAGTTAGGGAAGTGTATTAATAGGTCCAAATTATGTCTTTCCTTCTAGTTTGAAAGCAGAAAAATGATAATTAATTGTTAACTAGGAACTAATAGGCCTCCTCAAGTAAATTGACCAATTATTATTATACTTGTAGCATTTCTCACGAAATAGTGATTATAAGTTTCCTCTCCATTTTTTTTTTTTAACGAAGAGGATTAAGAGTGAATAATCACCCATCTTTAATTTGTTCACTCGAACCCAGGCCTATACATAGGTCATAGGCAAAGCATTTTACCAAATTTCATCTAGACATTACAAACAACTTGACAGTAATAACCTGCAACTATTAGAAGTGGGGTCCTCGTTTGGAACAAAAACATAAACATGTGGTAAACAAGTAAAATGGAATGGTAAGCATGATGGTATATACCAGAATTATCTTACACGAAATCTTGTCTCAGGATTTCAGGCAAGAAAATTTTCTTGCATTTTATTTAACGTACTAGAAATAGCTTAAAAAGATGAGAAGTTATCTTCTCTGGTACAAACGCGACTCACCTAATGGAATAACATAAATAAGGTGATTACTATCCGAGATTTATTTTTCTAAACTAAACAACAGATTTAGAGGAAAGAAAAGAAGACCAAAGAGTGAACAAAGAGCTTTCCATGTGCCGGGTGTGTATGGTTGATTTGACCCGGAGAATCCATCTTCAAATGTGGGAGTCTTGGGAACTATATTAACCTCTCTTTGGAAGAGCTAAATTAAGATGAAAAAACTGATGATACAGCTGAGAACACAAATCCTACTAAGAAAATAGATGCTGCCACAATTCCTTTATTAAGAAAATCTGTGAGGGACGACGAGTCATTTCCTAGTGCCCGGTTCAAATCAACGGAGAGGCCAAACCCTGCAGCAGCACCCGTGGCAAGCAAGTAGGATGTAACCTGCTCAAGCCCAAAAGAATAAACATGACATTTCGTGTAAGCAAAGTTAAATGACCTAATAAATATACACTGAGGTTACATGTCTAACATTGTATCGAGCAGAATTGCATTACAAAAAACAACATAAATACCTTGTCGGCATAAAAGTCGAGCAAATAGAAGCCCGCACCACCAGGTCGATTTCCAGTGCTCACTTTAAAGATATCGAAAGCGGATTGTATGAGAGTGAAGGCAATTCCAACAACAGCAGAAGCCACCAAGTAACTGCAATTTTAGAATTAGCGGACGTGAATTTCAATTCCCACGCATGCATGCATGATAGCCAAATAAATCATCATGAGATTGATCGATGCATGCAAGTGCAGCAGACTCCAATTTCAATCACGCAGCAGCCCAAGCATGCATGCACTTGAACTTACCGGTACGCATAAAAATCATTGAACCTGATTTGGTATTCATAGCCTTCATCATCAACCGTAGTAACAGTGTTGAGTAACAGTGTTGATGATGATGAGAACTAGCGGGATGAGGAGGCAAATCAACCGTAAAATGTCTCGCTACAAGTCCCAGTACTGATAAAATCAGGCCTTTGGATGGTACGGGAGAAGATGTGGCATTGACCGGTGAAGGGGTCATTTTCCTCACTTACGAATGCTTAATGTTCTTATTTATTGCACTACACAAATAGACTTATGGCCTGTCAGTCTTCTCGCTCGCTCTCAGTTATGAATGTTTGATGCTCTCCTGTTTCATAATTTAACAGCTTTTCTTCCTTCAGTTTATACAGGATAGTAGACTATTCTCGGTTAGTTCAGCCATTTAAGTCCTAGTGGATGTCGCTTCCGAAGGACTTTGGGTATCATGTGGGGCTGGACAAGTTCTGGAAGTTCACACATTGTAGAGCAGTGATAACACGGCGTTAGCCAGTCTCACGACGAAGTTAAAAAGATAAAAAAAGGAAAGCATATAAAAACTTCAAAAAATTTCACTCAATCCGGCCTTATTGAAATCTGCTGTAGTTTGATTGCAACGTCAATTAGATCAGTAGTCAGTCGGAGTATTCAATTAAGCTGGATGGACATGCTAAAGATGAGTTTTGGCTTGCTTTGGTTTCATACATGATTTTTTTTTTTTTGGGAGGGTGGTTCATACTTAAGCTCAAAAGTGAAACAAGAACCCAAAAATCCGTCTCCTTCGAAAATCTACGTAAAGTTATGCCAATTTTCTTTTGATTTTTTTTTTCTCATATTGGGTTTTGCCGACCTCTTTTAAAGTGTTCAATTTGGTCTTGGGTTAACCTACTTACCATTTAATCCCGGTAATCCTAGCAGTATCAGAACTGATTGTATTTTGATTGTCAAATTCCTGAATCTAAGATGGGAAAACTCCAAAATATAACTTCGTTGCCTTTAATCTGTGGGGAGAAGGCCGGCACTGTACAGCCGGTGTACGCTTCCAAGCTCCAACTATCAAAATACGGAGTACTAAATTCTTTTTTTTTTTTTTTTTTTTTTTTTGAAGCTAAGTGCTGTTAAAATTTCTTGATCTTAGGAAAATAGATACGTGGATAATAATAACTTTGCATTTGGCCCATTTAAGTTCACAATTAGGCCCATTCCAGACAAAGATTTAGTCTCATTTTGCGAACCGTTTTTCACTTCACATTGGTTTGGTTGGTGACGATGCGGAATTCTTTTAAGGCCCATAGACTGAGTGGAAACAACAGGTATAACCGTGTAGGCAACTAAAATTACCTAGAATGGATTAAAAGTTTGATTGGAAAACAATTCCACGAAGCCATTTTTAGGCATACAGGTTACCAAATAATTTGGAGAAATGATGGAAAGCAAGGCTAATGTCAAAAGTAACAAAAGCCTTTGTTTCCGGAGCTATGAATTGAATGATACGAAGGAAGAGGTAATTAGATTCTGTGATAGATTCCTAGCAAGGTGAATTCCAAGTCATAGTTGAAATTCATTGCATAATGGTTGAAATCTATAATATAAACGAACTGGCAAATTTATATATTTTTTTTTTAAGAAAAAAATTTAGGGGGTCCTGAAACATTAATCATGATGATTGACGAAAGAGGAATAGGGAAAAATCGTGTTGTACGTGAAAGTGACGTCCTAGGTGTAGTGATTAATTGGGGCGCTAGGCATGGAAAGACAAAGACCACCATTAGCTTTTGGGCATGATACATCCACAAAGCGGCGACCATGTAAGTGCTTGATCCGTGATTTAGAAATTAATAAATTCGATTGTTGGTTTTATCTTCTTTCACCACATTACATTTAAATAAATAAAATTGAAAAAAAAAAAAGAAGAAGTCTTACTACGTTAAGTTCCTTAAGTATATATATATTTTTTCCCATTCGTCGTCCGTTGCCAACTTTTAATAAACACCCTTCCTAAAGCACAATTGTCTGGTCATCCATCTTAATTAACGAACAACTCTATCTTTCTCGACTTTAGCGGAGCCGAGACGTCACTGTTCCGTTCAGTTTAGTTTTCTCGATTGAGGGTTTGCCTTCTTTTGAGCATAGGTTTGTGGAAAACCCAATCTCTCTCTCTCTGTCCCTCTCCCTCACTTTAGGAAAAGAAAAGCAACAGGTTTTCAAGACCAGTCAAAATTTCTACATCTATGACCGCATAATAAGTTAAGAGAGCATGAGGGTGCTGGTTTGGCGGCATTAGAAGAAGATAAAAAGAACTTTAAACGAAAACGCCATGCAAAATTAGTGCTGGATTACGCAAGCTTCCATTTTGCTTTAATTTGTTGCTGTTGAATTAGATGGAAGCCGAAAGACCATGCAATCCAATTAATCAAGCAACAGTATGGGACATTACCCCTCGAGACGAGAGTTGAGACAGACGATGATTGAAAAGCCAAGAACATCGCCCCACCGTTGATGCCTGACGCAGCATTCTTCTGTGGATTACGCGACAAAAGCAATGATTATCTTAACCGTACTATAAACAATGACCTTGAAGTGATTCATCATTTCCTCGAAATGTTACTGCTCTTTCGCGGTTCTCATGAATGATGAGCTTGGAATTTTTCAGGGTCAAGGAATTTCGTTTCTTGTTTCCAATTTGCTGTTGCTGACCGATTTGAACTACCATCAAAATCTGTGCCAACCTGCTATGAATTACTGAAATATATACCAAAATCTATTTTCTAGTTTTTCAGTCGGGTTAATTGTATGAAATTAATCAAGTTCCTGAACTTTTTAATCAAGTTTGTATTGATTCTTCAACTAGTCAAATTTGTCGACCCACTCGACAGATTACGTTCAACATCCATGAATAATTAATATTATCAGAAATTAAATTCACTGTGGTTTAGCACAATTTTAACATCTTGAGTTGAGATTAAGTGTAAAAAACGAGGGCATTGCATTTCCATACTTGGAAGTTGAAACTGTAAAGTGCCACGACATAGTCTTAGGATTTTCAAGGTAAGAAAGTGAAATTTGCCCCAACGGGATGTACAACGCCCGGATTGGTGAGATGCAAAATTTTGTTTGTTAGTTAAATGCGGCGAATTTTACTATAAACTTTCAATACTCAAATCGAGACTAGTACCACACCATCCTAATTAAATTCTACTGCATGTTTTGTTAGCAGTATGCGTAGACAAATCTTAAGGGGCATAGAGAATTAGACGGTCACAGACTTAATAAGCTTCTAAATCATTAATCATGCGCTTCAACTGGCTCGTTAATTAGCTGAGGCCTGTGAGGTAGATCCCAGAAGAAGAGCATATATACACAAGCTGGAATCTAGAGAAGAAGGAGGAGTGGGTGGTGGGGTGTTGGCATGATTGTATTAGACTCAGCTGGAAGTGTAGATGGGGAAAAAGAAAACTAACAAGAACTTCTCAAAAGGCTGCCACAGAAACAGAGGGATCCTCTCACGCCAACTTATATGGACATCAACTGTTGTAACGCGGTGGTGGACACAAAAACAAGAGCATTTTTGAGATCCAAATAGTACTAGTAATATTTTGATGGCATCGATAATTTGTGGATAAAATACAACAGTACAATAAGGGTGACCGACCATAAAAGAAAAGAAAAAGGAACCTCATCACTGTTGGATTGCTTACATCCCACACACAGACACACAGTGTCGCTTTATTGACGGGTGATTTTATAGGTTGAACCTGAATTTGCTTTATTCTCATGTCTACCTATAAGGGATCTTGGGCACTGTAAAAGCAAATCCAGACCCAGATTCCTTACTCTTATCAAAACCAGCTGCTGATCCCCACCCCCCCCCCCCTCCCTCTCTTCCTGACCACCAGTACTCTATTTTGTTTAATACACATATCAGGAGTAGTGTTCATGTTATAAAAGCTGCATAAATGGTAATTGTTCATTCAATTACATGAGCAAACGAGGCAAACAAAATCCGTTTTGGTATTATATATGCACAAAGCTCTTACTCCAGTACTATGGAACTTTAGAGGCCGTATTTTAGTTTTGCTCTAGTTAAGTTTAAATTTTGGTATCAAATGCATACTAGTAAAATAGTCCTTAATTCCTAGTAAGTTAATTATACCATATCCTATGTACTCAAAACATGTTTTTTTTCCCCCTTCTCGATTCTCAATTAATTATATGAAAAAGTTGTTTCCAGTCATTTGGTCTAAATGACTAGACGTTGATGTTGATTCATACCTCAGTTTCTCCAAGCAAGCCTACAATTCGAGAATGCTTTCATTTCCCCGTCATGGTTTTGCGTGAGAATTTGGCGTTTTTCTCTTTCTTTTGTCTGCCCGTCCTGCTAACTACCAACCTACGTATCTCACTCACTCCAGTCTCCAGAAACAACAAACAAGTACGATTCACTAACCCTCTCTAGATGCCTCACTGCCTCATCATAATTGCAAGATCATTGCTTTGCAAACTGTCTCTCTCTCTCTCTCTAAATTTCAAAGCATGGGCACGAACTTAAATAAATGTCTGCTCAGCAGTAATCTTGGAAGGGTGAAAGGTGACTACCTCAATTTATGACAACTCCAAAATATATACACGAGAAATAGGGGTATCTGGGAATTTGGGATTACCATATTGGTGATTAAAGAAACTTGGTACCGTGAACCATGACTCATTTCAGCTTTCTGGCTTCCATATTTGTGAATTTAAGCATGGCCGGTTTCATGAAACAGCGTTCATGGCCAGCAAACTACTTCTAGAATGCAACTTCTGCAGTGCTCTCCACTGAAAGAGATTCTCAGACTTCCAGCGTTGGATTGAGTTTCTTAAATCTTAGTTAACTTGCTCCTGCCTCCTGGTCACTATGTTAGTGAAAGAAGAAAGTTGCAAGGTATGGGGGAGTCAAGCAACATGCATGAATTTAACCAATTAGTCCCGTAGCTACTATATTCAGCCAAACATCCAGGGCTTCCAGTGGACAAGTACACAATCACAAAATACGTCAAAATGGAAACCATAAGATGATTTATCTTGTCAAAGTAGCAAATGGCCTCTTGTTGACTGAAGAAAAAGCTTTACATTTCGTCAAGAGGCTTCGTATGTCTCTCTTTGACTCGTGATCTTGTCCAAGCACCGACTCCAAAAATTTGTTCACAGCAAAAGATTGTAAATTGAAGTCACAAGCCTAGAATGCACGTAGAAGTACAAGGATGAACATTTCAAGTTTAATTACAAATTGGATGAAGTTCTTTTAAAACATACAATGTTGTTGGATGAACATTTCAAATTTAATTACAAATTGGTGGTAGGTCAACTAAAATGCATGGATCTTTGCTTTTGCTCTCCAGAATTCATTGGCGTTCTTAATAGCTCATCATCTAAATGGACCACCTTTCGCTATATATAATCTTGAAAATTGGTTGTGTGCCTTTAATATTGCGTTTCTAATGTAGCATCTTTAATCCTTATATGATCTTCAAAATGGAGACATTCACCAGCGGAGTCATTATTAATCCTAATTCAACTTTAGGAAGGATACGGTAGAGTTTAGAAATTTACATAATTCTTCCACGCAATTAAAACAAAGAACTTACTTAATACAGTGGAGTGGATCTGTTAAACGAACCTAAACCTTCCTGTCAGATGGCATCAACACATATACGTCTACCACTACAGTACTTCTCTAGTAAGCATATCCCATAAAAATGAAATGAACAAAAAAATGAAAATCGATGCCTACCCTTTCCAAACTTCTTCAGCAGACGCTCGAAAGAGATGCTGATCAAATCGTTGCTCCCCATTTCATCTTTTAACAATCGATCCTGATCATATTCTTTTCTGATAAGATTTCTTTCTAGCTACCAGAACCCGTATTCGCTTTAAGACACACATGCCTGAATATTGATAACGTTTTCAAGATTAGGGATACCATATTATCACATGAGATGGCTAGCTGAAGAAGTAGAACCAGAGAGATCTGTCCATGCATTGGCAGTGGTACTCCAATATTGATCATTCCCAGGAATGCTCAAGAAATTTCTCGACAAGTTCAGCCCTTGGTGATTTTCTTCCAGCTTGACTGAACCCCCATGAGCTTCCAATGTTTTAGATGTCAGCTGATCCGTTGTCACGCCATCATATCCTAATGGCTGATCAATAACTTCACCTTCAAGATGATACACTCCAGCAGCAGCTGAATGTTCCAATCCACCCAGAAATGGCAACTGCTGCACTTGTTGCAGTCTCCACTGGTCTGCGAATCGAGATGACAAATTAAGTGGCCCAGCACCCAAAGTATTACCAATCTGGAACTCAATTTCGCTTCCAGCACCGGGCCTGGTCGTAACTGTTGGATGGATTCCACCAAAGCTCATTCCGATATCCACATTCGAAAAATCAGCAAGATTATGCAGAGGAGGAAAGAAAGATAGCGGAGGTGGAGGTGGCAAATGACTCATTACATCAGTGGAGCAGCTATTATTAGTAGAAACTCCACTAGTTGAGGTGGAATTGCTACTTTGATTGTCGCTAGTCATTGGGGACTTTGATCTGCTTCCTTTGCTTCTTTTGTTTCTTCGGCATCCTCCTCCAACTGGGACGTTCCTTAGTGCCCCTCCTCTAGTCCAGTATCGCCGACAAGTCTTGCAGAAATGACGGGGCTGCGTCAGGCTGTAATTGTTGAAGTAGCAAAATTTTGTGTTTGCAGATTCGCAGCGGGGGCACTTGAGGGCTGCCTCAGGCTGTGGTAACTTTGCTAGCCTAGCTCGTTCGGCCATCGAGCCAGGTCGGATAGATGCCGTGCCCCCAGCTCCAGGCGGAGGTGGGGGCGGCATAAGAGGTGGTGGAAATTGAGAATTTTCACCATCACCAGCTACTTGCTGCGGATTTTGTTGCTGCAGGAAAGTAAAGCCAGATGCATCAAATATTTTCTGGAATATTCAAGAAAAAAATGAAGAAAAAAAGATTAGGAAAAAAAAAGGTAGCTAGCTCGGAATATTTACGTGGATATGTATCTTTTCCATTAGTTAGGTCTCACTATTAGTTATTGTTTAAGGGGATTTAAGATTGGTTGGGAAAAGAGGGTGGAGAAATTAAACCTTGGTAATAATATTACTAATCAGTAGTTTACCTGTGGCCAATTGGGAGGATCTAGATAAACCGGAACAGAAGAGAATACCATGGTGGTGCTGGACCTTTCTCTCTTTTGTAAAGGTTGATGTGGTTTATGGTGGAGAATCACATCAACAAGAGAGAGTTGCAGAGAAAGATGGTATAGACCAAAAGAGAAGAAGATTTATAAAGTTAAAGGAGTGGTGCTTATTTATTATAGTGGTTTGTTCTTCTTTCCCCGTTCCCCTCCCCTTCCTCTTTCTCTTTCTCTCTTTCTTATTTTTTTTTTTAAATTAATTTCAGGGCTTGAAGACATACGACTAGTTCTTTATTTACAGGTCTCAACTTTGTGCTTCTAATACAAAACCCTTAATTAAAAAAGGAAATTTGATGGCCATGCACTGATAAAGACAGATGCTAATGGTGAATGGAACCCTAATCTAATATTCTAATATATATCTAATTATGGTGTACATACACTTTTGATTTCGTTTTTTTTTTTTTTTTTAAGCCTGTACATACACTTCATTATGTTCCTAATTGACTAAAAAAATTTGGGTGTGGGTTTTGATTTGCATTAGATAAGAATAAACTTGAGGAAAAGGCAGGGCCTGGTGGGGTTATGTGATGGAAATGTGACCCTGGAATGTAAGTTTCTTTGTTCCGGCATGTCCCCGCCGATTTGTATAAATTTTCGTGCATAGTGCACAGGCAGATATCATGAACATTATCATATGAAAAGCCATCTTTGCTCATCTTTTAAAGTAGATTACTGTGGTAACATGAATAGTCAGTAAGTTGATACAATGCCTTATTCTCCTGATGTTTCATTACTTACCGCCGGTGATTATATGCACAGCCAAGCCTGGCCGACATGCATCCTCTTGTGATTATATAAAGATATGGAATTAATCTGCTGGTTATGTGCTGCTCTATTTTAAGTTCTTTCAAAATTATTGTCAGATAATAATTTTTTTTTTAGGTTTTTCCATGAAATTTGAAACTGATTTCCAATTATGAAAAGTGTGCATTTTTATAATTTCTACAGAAACATTCGGTTAATTAATGTCTTGTTAACAACATGCCGGTTCTCTAGAAATTAAATAGTCGATAAATATATGAACTTCCTAATTGAATGTTACATGGAAAAGGGCAGGCAGCGATTCATTGGCCATCATGATGCAGTCAAAGGTTGAGTAGATCAATTTGCTCTCAAACCCATTGGCTAGAAGAACTTTCCATCGAATTAAAGGAGTTCCACATAATGAGATCAGCTCTCAGGATCGATCTTATCATTATTTTATTTGTAATTTAACCGTATTCAACAGGTTATATATAGTCCATCCGTAGCTCTTCACAGTGAAAGTGTTCCATGGTAATTTCACTTTGGAATCAGCCAAAGTCAAGTTTATTCTCTTTGCAGCTCAATTCAAAGTTTTGGAACAATTGCCGCATGGTCTTATTTAGCATTCCAACAAGCATAAAACTTTTTCTAATATGAATGTTGTGCCAAGTGAATTATCCATCAATTGTAGGGGTTAAAATAAATAAAATAAAAAGGAGAAAAAAAAAGTGAATTAATTATCAATCGATCAATTGCAGGGGTCAGCAACATTTGGAACGTAACAAGGACGCAAGGCAGCTTGCTAGCTACAACTTACATATACAAACAGTGAAGGAACTTGCGAGGCTTACATATTTTTTTTTTTTTTTACTAACCTTAACCCGTGAGAATCCACAAAAGCCGGTAACTTTTGAGGGTCTCACAGGAGACTAATATACTAACCACCCAAACCCCCCCAACCCCGATGTGGGATATTAACCTCCACAAGGAGCCTGCTAGACCCTAAAGAGGAACCCATACCCCCCCGGGTGAATGAAGCCTTACATAGACTAACGCAATTAAGTGCAATCTTGATCCTTACTTGCGATGCAAGTGACTTGCCCTACCTCAAATCCGCACACAATAACAAGTCTTCCTGTCCAAAAAACTTACTATTTGTTTTTCCTTCTGAGTTTAATTAGTGTAATTAATGGGAAATGTACATTACATGTTCTTCGGTTTTGCTTAAATTTCCACGAGTATCTGGGGATGGCGAAAGCAGGCAAGTATACGATCTGATCAATGGCTACCCCTCCAAACGTGACGCATCATCTAACTTAAAATACTTTTCTGCACTTGGTCATTTGGACTAGTAAAAACTACTACCATCTATACACCATATGATGGAGCACACCTTAGACGAAGGAATCCAATCCCTGCATGTGTGTGGTGGCGACATGCATAAAATATTTGTGGGGCGGGAGGGCTGAGGAATGAGGAGGGGAAGACTGGCGCAGCCGGGAGAGATGGAAGGAAGAGACTGGTCGTGAGGCTCAGATGCTTATGGTCGGGAGACTTGCTGCTTTTCTCACGTGCCACGTCATATCCGCAGCGTCCTCCTGCAATACCTTCTTTTTCCGTGCGTTGCCCTACCAAAATCAAATTTCGTCAACACCTCTCCATCTTTAGCTGTGAAAATGAGGTCTCACCACCCAATGCCAAGGGTCCCCATCACCGCTGAAAAATGGGGCTAAGGAATTATTTTCCTGCTGAAGCAATTAGGTAGCAGCAAGAATTTTCGGTAAAGGAAAGATCTTTTGGTTTAATCATTGGAGGTAAAACTTAGTATGCTTATCGTGTTAATATAATAGTCTTGCGGCCCCATGTATCGCTTTATTTTGAACAAATTTATATGGTCATCATGATTTGAGGCGAATATTAGAATTCTTTGGAAAATAGTTAACTAAATCATCCTAAGAAATATATCTCGTTTTAATTAGTAGATAAATGTCTCATTCCACACTGTCGACGAAAACATTCAAACCCTTTAATTTTTATGTTGAGATCAAGAACTAATCAATTAGTAATTAAGACCATATATAGGACATTCTTTTTTCGGAAGACTGATCAAATCAATGTTCTGAATTATATTATACTATATTGATTGCATGGATATGACTGAACATTCTAGTGGAAGTACTTTTTGTCAATGGTTCAACATTTCTTTCCTCAAAGAAAATTGTAACTAAAGAACATTCGATCCGACTATCGATACTGTTCTTTTGTTTTCATGCCATTTTCGGTTTTTCCCTTCTTTCTCAGTGCAATCTGTATTCTCGTTGCTTTAGTCTCGATCTTTTTCGTTATCATTCCTTGAGGGAGGAAAATGTGCATGAGAGACAAACATCAGAAAAGAAAAGATTCCACGCTTTATAACGTATGAGCTTTATGTTAATTTACACAACTCGGCTTTTCTTCTATGTAAACATTTTGCATTCCAAACGTCAACCAAGTTGTATTAGTTCTCTGGAATAATGCAATTTGAAACAAATAGTTTCCTATTCCTTTTTCCTCAGAATTCTCCGCATGACATACAATTCTGAAGAACAAGTATAGCAAAAACATTATATAGGAAGATGAAGTTTGGTTTTAATAAAGAAACTAAGGTTTTAGTTTATTAGAAAGAAGAAGCAGCCCTTATACTTATAGCCGCCTGTCGAGAACAATTTTTGGCTTTTCAAAACTGTTAAAACAAAAACATACCCTCACATTTTCAGGAATCAGTTGTATCATCGCAATCACGTCATGATCCTTCATCCGTCCAATTCAGTAGGATAAAAACGCAGTCCATTATGAGAATCAATTCAACCAAGCTTGTACATAATGCTTTTCGTGATTCTATATATGCAGACATGGATAAAAGAAAAGAATATATAGATGACAGACACATTTATTTATGCACGTCATCTTCGTAACATCGCATGTTGTCTACTAACTAATAATTATCCTCAAGACAACAACTAGGCAGGCACTCTCGTCGACTCACTGCGTATCTAAATTCTAATGGTGGGAGGGAACCAAGAGGCGCCATGAAAACGTCGGAATCCAGGCCACGTTGTTGAATGTGTTGATACGAGAAAAAATTCTTCACGGAATTAAAGGCCCTGGTGAGATCTCAGCCAATATATATATATATATAAATATATCAGAGAGAAAGGAAAAACAAAAAAAAAAAAAAAAAGCGACTTGTTACAGATAGAAATGGTGGTGATTTTTAACTTCTTGCAAGACGTTATGGGATCAAATCCGATGAAGCTCCAAAGCCAGGCACATGCATGTGGTGGTACTAGAAAATTGAGGTTCTGGAAAATGTTGGGAATGGTTGGTGGTGGAGCAAGAATCCTATTCCCTATCTAATCAATATCTTGGGCCAGAATATCTCTTTCTTTAGCTCATTTTCATGCAAAAAGCAAACCCCCTCCCCCTTCTTCTTGTATAGTAGACACAACACAGTTGGAAAGTTAGCCACACCTTGTAGTTGTTGCAGCCTTTTTTCCGCCATTATTTGTTCACTCGCTGTCACCTCCGCCTCCCACACAGCTCCAACTTCGCTACTTAATTAATCTCTGCATTTAACACTGCAGTCACGTGTGGTAATTAAGAAATTTGGGAGTGGCAAATCACTTGTTAACAACGGACAAATCTCCTCATAAAAGGTCGTGCTCACGTGATTAAGGGCTAAGACGCTTCTAAAACAGATTCCAAATTACTTGTTTAATGTGGCTGAATATGCCTTGGAAGTGGCATCAATAATAATGCTTTTAGATAATTCATTGATAGTAGGCATTATAACATCTTCACTAAACCAAAAAAAAATGTTAGGTTCATTTCTTTATAAGGATTATTATCGGGTGATTACTAATGATAATTAGGTGTTTTCGGCACATCAAGTTTAGAGCTCTTTTTTTTACTAATGATAATTAGGTGTTTTCGGCACATCAAGTTTAGAGCTCTTTTTTTTTTTCGCAACAGTAGAAGTCTTATAATCTAATCTATTCTAACTTATGGGCAAGGAGAGGCAAAGGTGCCACCTAAAGTGGCAATTTTGGTGGGAGGCAAGGGTTGAACCCCTGACCTCCCACCCTACTAAGAGAAGTGGTGACCACTAAGCTAGAGTTTTGTGATTAAGTTTAGAGCTCTCAATTGGAGTGTTTTTAATATACTGTAACTTGCTATGATTTGTATATATACCAAATAAAAGGTTAATTGAAAAATATATTTTTACAAAATTTAAAGAAAACTAGCAATTCGATCGCGAGTCATAAGAACGTAATAAAGTTAACTGGATCTAAATTCTCAACAATTTGAAATTCCAACGATGAAGTCAACTTCAATCAGAGCTGTGGTTTCCGGTAACAATGATCAATAGAACAATGTTGGGAAGTAATGGGGTTCACTCAGGAATTGTTTCATGGCAAAGCATGGTCCGGCTGACTGAGGCTCGGTCCAACTCCAAAGAGATACTGTATAGAATTTGCTAAAGATCGTGGGTGTCCCGAATTCCCAAGGGTCCAGGCCTACTGGGTACAATCCAAGACAGAGTTCTTCCATTCGCAATGGGCTATGACTTCCAATTGGACCAATAAGTTGCTAAGGCCCTGTTTGATAGTTTAATTCAGCACCTAAACTTAATAGATTCGAATCTTAACATATTTAGATCATTTGATGATAAAAAATTGAACATCTGAATTAATTAAGTAGCACTAAGTTTTCTAGGCAAAACTTGTTCCCAAAATTAAGTAATAAGTTATTCACTTATCACTGAATGCGATATACACTCAAATATATTATATTGAATATTTAACAATTCAATAATTAATAGATTCAGATATAGATTTCAGATTTATCAAACATACACTAAGGTGCACATCGTAGAGTTGAAATCTGAGTCTAGATACCAGTAACTCTGAGCCAAGTAGGCTAGAAAGGTGGATACCTTTATGGTGGGGACCTGCCTATGGTAGGAAGACGGAGACGTTAAATTACTGCACAGCGCGTGGAAAAAAAATAAATGAGAACCGTCTGCGGATGCAACCAAAAAGTACACTGACTTCCGTACGAATTGGGGCAGGAAGTTTTTTTGCATGTTAAAATCAGAGGCATTTATGTGTTTGTAAATGTACCCATTACGATCGGAAAAATGTTGCAAATGCCTTGGACAAAAAATGTGCATAAAGAAGGTACCGAAATTTTAAGAAATAATAAATGATTATCGCACATGCATGGGGGATAATAATTTGGAAGAAGGAAGAGTGGAGGTAAACGAAAGGAGTCAAGCCTTCATTATATTTATATACATATATAAATTTAGTGACCAAGTGTTCAGCTTAAGCATCCGGGAAAATGGTTCCATGACTATCGTTATGGTAAAAAAACTTATTATAATAGGTTATAATAAATTTAGCAACCATTTGATTACCTGTTGAATTTATCCACTTGAATAGGATTATGCGTAAAAATAAAGAAGTAAGTTTGTCATCTAAAATAATAAGTTAACGTAATAAACTAGTAATTTTTGCAGCGCAAAATGTGAATTGAAAGTATTACGAAACATACTTTTTAAAGAGATAAATTACAATTTTTATCCTCAATATACTTTTGAGGGAGTAAGTTTATTCGAAGTAATAGTATGTTTTTATACATAAATAATCATTTTTACTTATAACATAGTAAATTTCATTAATGACAAAACATGCTTATTTATGGCAAAAATTCTCTATTATGCTTAAAAAACTTATGCCAAGCCCATATTTTATTGCTATTTAAAATAACACTAAAATGTTTTATTAATGATTAAAATTGAGTACTTTACTTAGTAAGTAATGTTAATATATTTGTATAAATACTTGATCATATGTGAAAAAATTAGTATTTTTGAAATTTATACATAATTAAAATTTTTTCTGTTGCAGTTTTTAAAAAAAGTAAGCGAAATTTTTTTTGCGCAGAGCACCAAAATCCACAAGTCAAAATAGTTGGTTTGAAAGGGAAAGATACAGCTGAATAGCATTGTTTAAAGCACCAAATAAATAGATGTAAAATGCTGGTTAAAAACTGATACTTTGACATATAATAAAGGAAAATCATAAAAATTAGGCCATTTATGGAAAAAGTTTTCATTAATAAAAATTCCAACTCTTCACGGCTTTCTTACCAGTCCTCCAAAGCATGAGCAAAGTGCCAATAATTGAAATAGTAATTTTTTCGATTTATACAGAATTAATTTATTTTTTGCAAATTTTAAAAAAAATTGAAATTTTTTTATCAAAAAGCACATAAGTCAAAAGGATTGATCTAAAAGGGAAAGGAATAGCAGATATGTACAGTACTTATATTTCACGTTCGAAGGACTACAGTGCTGTTTTTGACAATAACCCGAAAAATATGTAATGCAAACGAAACCGATTCTTCGTTATTTAAAATACCAAATCTGTGATTGTGTTTTAACTGTTATCCATTTGTATTCTAAAGTATCATTTTTTCATCCAATACCACCTCTTTAACACCCATTTTTCCTTAAAAATTTTATTTATTGGATGAAAAAATAAACCTTTTATGCAATAAAACACAAACTCTTTGTAGTTTTCCTCCATTATAAGAACAGAGTACCCATTTTTTCATAAAAAAATTTATTTATCAGATAAGATAAAAATTAACCCATTTTTCAATAAAACAGTAGTTATTTATGGTTTTCGTCCATTATAAGAACAGAGTACCCATTTATAAACAAAAAAAAATTATTTATCAAATAAAATAAAAATAAACCCATTTTCCAATAAAACACTAACTCTTTATGACTTTCCTCCATTATAAGAACAGAGTACCCATTTTTGCATAAACAAAATTTATTTATCGGCTAAACTAAAATTAAATCCATTTTTCAATAAAATACGAGTTTTTTATGACTTTTTTCCATTATAAGAACAAAGTACTATAACAAAATTTGTGGATAAATTAAAATTAAAATAAATCTATTTTTCAATAAAACATTAGGTCTTTGTGACTTTTCTCCATAATAAGAATACAGTACCTACCTTTCAATTGAAAAGTGTATTTATCGAATAAAATAAAAATAAACCTGTTTTCTAATAAAACACTAGTTCTTTACGATTTTTCTCCATTATAAGAACAAATAACCCATTTTCGCATAAAAGAATTTATTGGATAAAATAAAAATAAATCCATTTTTCAATAAAGCACCAGCTACTTATGGCTTTCCTCCATAAATTATCTATTTTAATATGTTAATTTATTAGTTAGATAAAATCAGAATGAAATTAGGTTGAACAACAAATTACCCTTTACGATGAAATTGAAATACAGAAAAGTAACCCATAGCAAGTTTTAACTCCATTTCCAATACAAAAATATGCTACAAATTTTTTTGGCAAACGCAAGACACCTCATTCATAAAGTCTCAAGAAACCTTTCCAACCATTATGCAAAAGTAACTTATTCATTCTAAATTTTTAGCATCAATTTGATTATCAGTTGGACGTATCCACTTGAATAGGATAATATGTATTTTCTGAGCCGGGACACAAGACATAATAGGAATTAAACTTGCATTAATGTAAACCTAACAAAATGAGAAAAATAGCATAACAATTAATACAATAATAAGAATAACATAATTGGTATAACAAAATTAGTTTAGTCTACAAATTTATTTTTTTCTGCAGATAGTTCGCGAATATGACATTCAACCACTAAAAAAAAGACATTTATATTTGTCTATATGTATTGCAGAGAGAATTTTAGATAAGGAGCTTTTCAAATTGTCAAAAGTTCAAATATTATTTTATTACAATTTTACATTTCTAAAATTAAGAAATGTTTATCTCACAACTAATCCTTTAACTGCTCGTACAAATCCTATAATCGTGTTCATGTTTTTCCCACATTTCCCTCACATTTTCCCTACTAACCAATAAAATAAAAACTCCCGAATTTTAACTAACAGATAATAACCAACCATGTCAAATTAATATCTGTAAATTCCAATTAACATCTCACATTTACTGCTGACTTTACTGATAGTATTAACTAACAGTTATTACAAACATTCACATCTCATATTTACCACATTACTCATAGTAATAACTAACTGTTAATTTAAGATATTCGGAACACCGAAAGTCACATATCCAAAATTTAGGAGCATGTTGAAATTATAATTTTCACAATTCAATGTATTTTACTGCCACAATATAGTTTACTTTCAGAATCATTCACAAAACTGCTGCACACTAATCCAATTGACCCATTTAATTTGCCATCATATAAATTCAATACAGTGAAAAAATTACGTATCATACATTTTTTCACTAAAGATAAATCTCAGTTACAAATATTTCAGTCAGTGACAAAGCCAATATTTTTTTTCTAGAAAGGCAAAAATGGGTACTCAGTTTTTATAATGGAAAAAAGTCATAAAGAGTTAGTATTTTATTGAACAATGGATTTATTTTTATTTCATCTGATAAATAGATTTGTTTATGCAAAAATGGGTACTCTGTTCTTATAATGGCAGAAAGCCATAAAGAGCTAGTGTTTTATTGAAAAATTGAATTTTCATGTATTTTATCCGACAAATAAATTGGTTTATGGGAAAATTGGTGTTAAAGAGGTGGAATTTTTCTAGAGGGGCTGAAATGGGTATTCTATTTTTATAATGGAGGAAAGTCATAAAGAGTTAGTGTTTTATTGAACAATGGATTTATTTTTATTTCATCCGATAAATAAATTTGTTTATGCAAAAATGGGTACTTTGTTCTTATAATAGAGGAAAGCCATAAACAGCTACTGTTTATTCAAAACCGAATTTTCATGTATTTTATCCGATAAATAAATTGGTTTATGGGAAAATTGGTGTTAAAGAGGTGAAATTTTATGCGAAAATGATACTTGACGATACTAATGAATAACAGTTACAATACAATCACATATTTGACATTTTAAATAGTGAAGAATTGGTTCTGTTTCAATTACATATTTTTCGGGATATTTTTCAAAAATAGCACTATAGTCCTTCGAACATAAACTATAGGTACTGTACGTATATGCTATTCTTTTCCCTTTTACACCATTCCTTTAACTTATGTGCTTTCTCATAAAAGATTCTCATTCATTTTTTTAAATGGAAAAAATAATGAAATATGTATAATTCGAATAAAATACTATTTTAATTATTGCCATTTTGCTCATACGTTGCAAGACTGATAAGAAAATCGTAAAGCGTTGCTATTTTTATAAATGACAATTTTTCTCGTAAATGGTCTGCTTTTTATGTCTTTCCTTTATTATATGTCAGCGCACCTGCTTTTAACGAGTATTTTACATCTAATTTATTTAGTACTGTAAACAATGATATTCAGAATGTTTCTTTCCCCTTTAGACCAAGAACTTTGACTTGTGAATTTTTGTGCTCTGAGAAAAAAGATTTTTACTTACCTTTTTTTTAAAACTGCAAAAGAAAAATTCAATTTTCCCATAAATCTCAAAAATGCTTATTTATACACATACCATCAAGCATGTATACAAGTTTAATAACTATACTAACTAAGTAACGTACTCAGTTTTAATCAGTAATAATACATTTTTGTGTTATTTCAAATAACTCTAAAATATGGGATTCATATAAGTTTTTTAAGCATAATACAATATTATGGCCATAAATTAGCATGTTTTTGTCATTAATCAAATTTACTATGTTATAACTAAAACTCATTATTTTTGTATAAAAACATATTTTTACTTCAAATAAACTTACTCCGTCAAAAGTATATTTGGGATATACTATTGTAATTTATTTCTTTAAAAAGTATGTTTCATATTACTTACAATTTACCTTTTCGACTGCAAAAGTTACTAATTTATTACGCTAACTTACTATTTTGAATGACAAATTTACTCCCTTATTTTTACCCATAATCCTATTTAAGTGGATAGGTCTAACGGGTAATCAAATGGTAGCTAAAATTTTTAGAACCTATTATATCATATCTAAAACTGTGTTATTTACCGTATCGATAGTTATGGGACCATTTTCCTGGATGCTTAAGCTGAACACTTGGGTACTAAATTTATATATGTATATAAATATAAAGAAGGTTTGAATCCTTTCGTTTACCTCCACTTTTCATTCTTCCAAATTATTATCCCCCACGCGTATGCGATAATCATTTATTATTTCTTAAAATTTCGGTACCTTCTTTACGCACATTTTTTGTCCAAGGCATTTACAACATTTTTCCATTAGTAATGGGTATATTTGCAAATACATAAATGCCTCTAATTTTAACATGCAATAACACTTTCTGGCCCAACTCGTACGGAAGTCAGTGTGCTTTCTAATTGCATCCGCAAGCAATTCTCGTATATTTCCTCTTCACGTGCTGTGCAACAATTTAACGTTTCTGTTTGAACTGTATCTAACGTCAATACGTGTTGCTCTCTGCCAGCCTTCCTACCATACCCTAGAAAGGTACTGTAATTGTAAATCATATCATTAGCTCATCACATACAGTGCTAAGTCTCACGCCATAAACAAAAGAATTGTCAATTATTTGGCACGTTTTATACACTTAACAAAAAATGTGAGCCTGTTTTCATGTTCCATTATTTTTTGGGATAATTTTATAAACCTTTCCTGAGATTTCTGATAATTTCACTGAGCTCCCCCTAAAGTTTGGAAAATTACACATATCTCCCTTGATTTGATAGTTTTAGTAACAAAACCTTAAAATAATATTGATTTGGTCAAATTTTTAAATGAATACCCAAAAATGCCCTTGTGTAATGAATTTTAATTTACTTCCCTATAGAATTATAAGATTGTCTAATGTAGCCCTCAGGGGCTTGGTCTGGTGGTTGAGGTTGCTGAAGATGGAGCCTCAGGTCCCTGGTTCGAACCTTGCTGCCAGCAAGTTGCTGAGGGTGGTGAATAGTCTGCGGGGTCCACTCCCTGCGGGACACACCTAAAAAAAAAAAGATTGTCTAATGTAATTATAAGAAAAAAGTACCGAATTTTTCATGTCGATACATACTATTTGATGAACAATTATAATAATAATTTTATCACTATGATAGGATACTTTTGATGGTATTTTATTATGAATTTAGATTTATAAGATAGAATATAAAATGTTGAAATAATTAATTTAGAGTTTATGAATTTTTTGAGTAGTGAAATTATCATAATTTAATAGTGATTTTGGGCAATTTCTTTTTGATTTATTATTAATTTTAATACCAAAAAAATAGAAAACAAAGATTAGCAAAAAATATTGGATTACGTATATAGTTAATTTATAAAAAAAAAATCATTAATTCTACATTTGGTTACAATAGAAACTTGAGATAATAGTAGTAATTTTACAATTTTATTAGCAAAAAATTAAAATAAAAAGGAATAAAAAGGAAAAAGAATGAAAAAATAAATTTAAAGTCATTCTAAGCATAAGCATACCAAACAAGGGAATTTCATTAAAATATTTAAAGGTAGTATTGTTATTTTAAATGACAAGGGAGGTATGTGTAATTTTTTAAATCTCAGGGGAACTCAATAAAATTGTCAAAAACCTCAGGGGAGGTTTCTGAAATTATCCCTTATTTTTTAAAATAATTTTACTACAACAGTATCATTCCGTTTGTGCTTATACTTTTTGTTCCAAAATCTTTCTTTGTTTTTTTTTTTAAAAAAAAAAGAAGAAGAGTGTACAGGGGCATAGAAAGGAAATGTACAGGGGAATAAGGAAAGGCGGAATAGACGAGTGTCCTGGCACAGCAATTTATAAAAATTTGTTTAGTAAGTCAAAGGTTTTAAATTTCAAAAGGCAGTCACCTAACGAGAAAATAATAATAATAATAATAATAATAATAATAAGCAAAACAAAAGGACGCAACCAAAGTCGTCTTTTAAAATTAATATTCTACCTTGCATGCTTCTAGTGTAAGCAATAGAGTAAGAGTAGTATATTTTGTATCAACCAACTTTCACTCTCTTCAAAGTTCATTAACTGGACCAGAGATTGATAACATGGCTGAAAAACGAAAACGCGAAGCACCGGCACCGGCACCGGCACCGGCGGTGGGGATCGACCTAGGAACGACGTACTCATGCGTGGGGGTTTGGCAACACGGTCGCGTTGAAATCATAGCGAATGATCAGGGCAACAGGACGACGCCGTCCTTTGTTGCTTTCACCAATACCGGCCGTTTTATAGGGGATGCCGCTAAGAATCAGGTTGACATGAACCCCACCAATACCGTTTTCGGTACGGTTTTATCAACGAAGCTAAATTTATCTGATGGTTTCTTTAGTGCTCACTCTGTACCATTATATTGTGTTACTAGTTAATTACAGTAATATGTGAGTGATTTTCTAATTGCTCTTTCTTTGATCACTTCTTTAGTTGACCCTTTCGCTATTAGAACATATGGCAATTCTCTAATGCCCAAAACAAAAGAAAAAGCTAACCTTTTTCTCCTTATATTGTTGGAATTTCGATGGGTGTTTATAATAAGCTGAAGTTTTCAACTTGATTAATGTGGTTGTCAGTTTGGAATATTTGGTTCAATTTGTCGACTTCTCAAAGTTGTTCGTATGGATAAATAAAGATGTTTGCTTGAGCTTCTCCAGCAAGATTTGTGAATTAAATTTAGATTATTCCAGTTAAGCCAAAGGTTTTTGGACATTACTCTTGTAGTACCGGAAATGGTGCCCTATCCATACGGGTCTCTCTATCTCTCTCTCTTTTGGGTCGGTGCATCCTCCAATCCAACCTGCTTTGCTTGGCCCAAATTCTGCATCCTTTGAGGCTTTGATGTGTCACTTAAGATAATTGATCGAATATTCGATACTATTCTCTTGTGACTAATTGCAGGTGCTAAGAGGTTAATTGGCAGGAAATACATTGATCCATCAGTGCAAAGTGATATCAAGCATTGGCCTTTTAAAGTCATTCCAGGTCTTGGAAACAAACCTATGATCGTAGTGACCTACAAGGGTGAGGAAAAGCTATTCGCAACCGAGGAGATTTCTGCTATGGTCCTTGCGAAGATGAAAGAGACTGCTGAGGCCTACCTCGGGTCAACCGTCAAGGATGCTGTTGTCACGGTCCCTGCCTATTTTAATGATTCGCAGCGTCAGGCAACCAAGGATGCTGGAGTCATTGCTGGCCTCAATGTGTTGCGTATCATTAATGAACCAACAGCTGCTTCCATTGCTTATGGTCTTGATACCAAGTCTGAAAGCACCGGCGAAAAGAACGTCTTTATTTTTGATCTCGGAGGTGGCACTTTTGATGTCTCTATTCTCACCATTGAAGAGGGCATTTTTGAAGTGAAAGCTACTGCTGGAGATACTCATCTTGGAGGAGAGGACTTCGATAATACAATGGTGAACCACTTCGTCCAAGAGTTTAGGAGAAAGAATAATATGGATATTAGTGGAAATCCTAGAGCTCTCTGGAGGTTAAAGACAGCTTGTGAGAGGGCAAAGAGGATCCTTTCTTTCAGTACTAAGACAGAAATCGAGATTGATTCCTTGTTTCAAGGTATCGACTTTTACTCGACTATTAGTCGGGCCAAATTTGAGGAGCTGAACAAGGATTTCTTTACAAAATGCATGGAGCTAGTTCAAAAGTGTTTGAATGATGCCAAGATGGATAAGAGCAGCATCAATGATGTTGTCCTTGTGGGTGGTTCAACCAGGATTCCCAAGGTTCAGCAATTGTTACAAGATTTCTTCCCTGGAAAAGATCTCTGCAAAAGCATTAACCCAGATGAAGCCGTTGCCTATGGTGCTGCTGTCCAAGCAGCAGTCTTGTCTGGCGGGGGACAGGAGAAGTTTCAGGACTTTGTACTGGTGGACATTACCCCGTTATCCCTGAGTATAGAACTTGTTGGAGAAGTTGCGAGTGTTGTTGTCCCTAAGAACACCTCCATTCCTACCAAACTGGGGAAAGTATTCGTAACATCAAAGGACAACCAAACTGTTGTTCGTTTTACAGTTTTCGAGGGTGAGAGTGCAAGTACAAAGGACAACAACTTGCTGGGCTCATTTAATCTCTCAGGAATTCCTCCGGCCCCTAAGGGAGTTGAAATGTTCGACGTTTACTTTGACATTGATGCCAATGGCATATTAAATGTCTCTGCTGTGCATAAAACTACCGGCCAGAAGAATCATATTATTATCACCAATGACAGGGGAAGATTGTCAAAAGAAGAAATTGAGAAAATGGTCCTGGCAGCTGAGAAGTACAAGTTTGAGGAGGAGATGTACAAAAAGAAGGTCGAGGCAAAGAATGCCTTGGAGATCTTTGCATACAGAATGAAAATAACAATCATGAATGAAAAGATAACTGCTAAGCTGCCTCCAGCTGACAAAAAGAAGATTGAGAATGCAATTGAGCTGGCCATTCAATGGTTAGATGGTCACCAGCTTGTGGAGGTAGATGAATTTGAGGACCAGATGGAAGAGCTCAAGCGCATCTGCAAACCCATTATTCCCAAGAGTTACAAGGGTGCTGGCGTCATAAACGATGATGCTCTTCCTCTAGGCAGATCTAGTTCTAGTCGTGCTGCACCAAAAATTGAGATAGTTGATTGAGCAGAAGCGGCTGAAAGTGAGCAATGGGACTTGGATGCTGCATTTTGACTTTTAAGTAAAGAGAAACCCCTTTGGCTTTTGGCAGATTATGTGATTACTACTTGGGATAAGATTTACATATTATTGGAGAAAATTACTGAATGATATGGTGGAAATGATTCCTCATCCAAACTTCTGCTTTGGTGCCTTCTTTGATTTGACCAATGATAGTGCAAATAACTTATTTCGTACGCGCCTAAGATAGTAAACTTGAATCGTAAATTACTTAGAGATAATTTTGTGAAAAAATACTGTAGCACTTTTTTGATTTGATACATATGAGATAAAAAAATGATTAAAAAATGTGTTGATGATGCAAGCAAGTCAGTATATGTAAATAAGGTGAAAATATTAATGTATAATCCAAACAGGTAACCTTGGCCCTGTTTCCATTTTGTTTTGTTAATATATCTTGTGTTATTGTGAGCTAATTATCATTAAGCTTGAGTGCTACAGTATCAAATTTCAATTCATCTAGATATAAATTGAGTACGGAAATCTGGATTTTTTCTTATTAAATGATTTATTTGAGCTTTACTTTACCACCTGAATCCTGAGGCAATGGACAATACAAATGGAATTAATTAACGTCAAAGAAACAGGGCAACCTAATCCTGGGAATATCACTGGCCTGTTGGAATTTTGAAGAATTACATACGCCTACAGATGCAGCGGAAAACGAGGTAAGCGTTATGGCAATCCGTATGCGAGCAATTGGGGTTCATTATCGTGGATGCCACCGGAGAGGATCAGAGCAGCTCTCCGCCTCTGCCCATGCATTTGTGTTGGAGGCTGGTGACTCGACTCGCCTCCTATAATTTGATCCACGGAGCTCGACCTCCAAGAATACCTAACGAAAGTTACTTACTGCATGTAAAACTAATAGCTAGTTTGGGAGGAAGGAAATGAAAGAAAAGAAGGGTTTTGAAAGGTGAAGAGGTGATTCTGGTCCTGCTGGGGTGAACCTTCGGGTCCGGAGAAGAATCTTACTCTGGGCAGTTCACTGGGATGAGGTCACCTGCTCAAATTACAGGGGGGGCTGAATCCCCCGGTATAACTCCGAAACTTAAGTTAGTTGGGTTATGAAGAGGTAGTAGAAAAGAGTAGTGTGTTTTACCAGAGAATTGGTCATCCCCTATCTTTGTAGATACGTTGGGTATTTATAGGGGATTTGTTGGAAAGAGGGACTGGCCGCACAGGTTCCTAGAGATCGGAGATGGTCAGTGCATCTGGTGGATTTGACTGGTCTTTATGAAAAGATTTGATTGGACACTCGCCAGGTTCAGGCGGCGTGTGTCAGAGCAGCTGTCCATCGGACGTCAGACATGTCAGGTGTCATTTCCTATCTTTTGTAGGTATCCATCAGTCAGCTGTCACCCCGGCTAACGACCTGAAGATTATAGCCGAGGTGGCACATAGGTTACGATCACCTCGATAAGTAACGCGCCGAGGTGGCGCCTCCAGGAGGTACCAGAATATGAGGCCTCGGATTATCTGGGCCAAAATGATCATCCTCAAAAGGATGATAAAGTTTTTTCATTGTTTGGAAGCAAAAATGTGAAGGAAAAGAAAAGACTTTGAAAGATTTCATCTCACTCCATGTAAAGGAAAACTTTCCGCACAAAATTAGTCAAAAAGGGAAGGAAAGTGTGGGAGTCTTAAGTAAATTTTTAAATATGACAAAACTATCCTTAAAAATACGAAAAATTTTAATCCCTAATGAGTCTCTCCACTATAAAACCCTCACCAAAACACCTTTTTTTACTTTATAGAAAGGGCATATTTGTAAAGTAATTTGTTTAAATATCTTGTTTTTTCATTTGTAACCAACTCCCAAACCAAAAAAAAAAACTACTTACTTTCTTTTCTTTTTTAAAACTTTCCGCCCATAATTTAAAATTTTATTGAAGTTTTTGCAAGTTACAAAGGTAATATTTTTCTTTATTGTAAAGTGTTTTGAGTTAATTAATAAATCATTTACATATTTTTAATTTTTTGTCTAAATCGATGGCTTGACAACTAAAAAGATACAACATGTTAAAATTTATATATATACTTGTTTTTATTTTTTTAAAGTTAGTCAAAAAGAGTATTTTTATGGTTATAAATTATTGCAAGTTATTTTTAAGAGTACTGTAAATCATTCATAATTTTAACTAAACCTTTTTGTCAAAACCAATGACACAAAAATTGTTAAAGATTTTTTTTATCCTATTGTCAAATGTTAAATTTCCATTAAAGAGCTATATCGATCAATTTATAATTAAGCAATAAATTTGGTATATTATGATAATTAAGAAATCACAAAAGAAGGGCAAATTTGAAATGAAATTGTATTCTCTCTTTCAAATTGAGATTTTAATATTATATTTTGAAATGAATTTTAAATGTTACAAGAAGTGTAAAGCATGGGAATCAAGTGAGATTTTTTAAAGTTTGAAAATGCTAAGTGAAACAATCAGTAACCTCAAAAGAGGTTTTTGAAATTATCCCATAAAAATTTGTAGCTTTGACCATTTGACTTGTAATTCGAAATTTGGAAGCCAAGGGGTTCTAATTGGTTGTCTGGCACACTCAGCCGGGCAGCCAACAATTAGGAAAAAAAAAATTTTTCAAGCGGCTGAAATGCAACAGCTTTTTAGGAGAATTCCCAGCTGACGGTTAGGCCTAGTCAGCCCGGCAACCCAACGATTTTTCTTTAAAAAAATATTTTTTTGCCTTGCTTGCCGGGCTGATTCAACCTAGAAGGTATAGTTCTATACCACTTTTCATTTTTTGCGATTTTTTTATTTTTCAGCAATAAACAAAGGAGTTAGTGAGTTACCCCATTATTTGGAACTTTTTTTTTTGGCTTGCAGCATAAAAACATAATGGGTGCATTTGGATACCAAGTTTTTTTTGTCATATATTAGTTTACTTACACAATAAATACGTTTTCCAACTTTTTTAAAAATTTCTAACTATCTTTTTATCTAATATATATATACATTGTTATAAAAAATGTTATAATAATTATTTCAGATAATACTACTTTATTCAAACACACTCATATTTTTTCAATCACCTTTTTTTCTTCTTAATTGCATTTTTATCTCACATATATCATATTACAAAAAACATTATAGGATTATCCTAAAAAAAATTTATAAATAATCCTCTATCCTATACGTTAGTTCTTAATTCTCTTGGACTAAGCTTTCTTTCATATCTACCTTTACATATATACATCCAATAATATGCTGTTTTGTCGGTTTAATAAAAACTAAAAATGTCAATCCAATACAAGAAAAAGTGCTTACGATTCTGTGCAATGTATAAACAGGACCATATAGCACTTCGATCACATTTATTATCCTCTATAAAATTAAAAGAAATTGTGAAATATACTATATGATTATGAAATAATTATAAGATATGGATGTCCGTTTATATTCTCAATAAGGAAGATACATGTATTCTCCCTAAGTTCATTGGTACATTGGATGAACCCATTTATGGGTGTACTTGAGGTACTAAATTCATGTATTAGTGTTTAATCGGGTTCATGTACCTTTGATCTTGGATTAACTATAAATAGGGTGAAGAACCTTGATCAGTGAATATAATAATACCATAGTTCTTTATTCTCTCGGTCCGATTTTCACTCTACTATTCCAATCCCTACGTTAGTAATCTAATATTATTAGTTTTACAATATCACGTTTGGATTTATTATGTACACTTATTCTTTCCAAGTTGAAAAGAAAGGAAATGTATAGGGGAATAAGGTAAGGCATAAGAGACCATTGTCCTGGTAGAGCAATTTATGAAAACAAGTATATATTAAGTCAACGGTTTCAAATTTGAAAGGCAGTCAGTTGAGCTTCCCGCGCCACTTCATAGTTATTTCTCAAGGGAACCATAAACCGGACAGAAAAAGAAAGAAAAACAAAATAAAAAGGCCATCCTTCAAATTTTAAAATTCAACCTTTTTAGTATGCTTCCAGGCTTCTGGTAAAAGTATACATTTCCTCGAGCAACTCTCGCTCTGTCCAAGCAAGGTACTGAATCCTTTTCTTTCTGATCAACTGCTAGAGTTTGATAGTAATATGGCTGAAAAACGAAAACGCGAAGTCCCTCAGCTGGCACCGGCAGTCGGAATCGATTTAGGGACGACGTACTCATGCGTGGGCGTTTGGCAACACGGTCGCGTTGAAATCATAGCGAATGATCAGGGTAACAGGACGACGCCGTCTTATGTTGCTTTCACCAATACCGGGCGTCTCATAGGAGATGCCGCTAAGAACCAGGTTGACACGAACCCCACCAATACCGTTTTCGGTAAGGTTTTATGGAAACCCAACTATTTGATTTATGTTTGATGGTTTCTTTAGTTCTCATCTCACTTTTTTTCCCCCTTTTTGGGTGCATTATGTTGTGTGACTAAGTAGTATGATAGGTGGGTAATTTTCTATTTGCTGTCTTTCTTTGATCACTTTTTAGTTGACCATTTTGGTATTAGTACACGTGATAATATTCCAATGCCCAAAATAGGAGAAAAAGCTAACCTTTTATAGTGGTCATTTATGATGCCAGTTTCTTTTACATATTATTCGATTTTGGACGCGCTTTTACCTGAGCTGAAGTTTAATACCATATCAACTTAATTAATTTGGTTGTCTGTTTGGAATACCTGGTTCAATTTGTTCAATTTCGAAGTTCTTTGTGTGAATAAATAATGATGCTTGCTTGACTGTCTTGACTAAGATTTGTGAATTAAATTTAGATTATTCCAGTAGCAGTCGCAGAGAGTGAAGTTACTCCCAAGGTTTTCGGTCGTTCTAGAGTTGTATTGCATTATAGGAAAGGAAAAGGTGATCTCTATGCAATGTGCAAACAACTCTTTTTTTTTTCTCCCTTTTTTTAATGGGGTCAGTGCATGCACCAGTCCAGACTCTAACCTGCGTTAATTGTTCTAAATTTTGTATCCTCTGAGGCTTGTCATTTTTTATAATTGATCGAATATTTGATACTAATCTCTTGTTGTGATTGCAGGTGCGAAGAGGTTAATTGGCAGGAAGTACATTGATCCATCTGTACAGAGTGACATGAAGCACTGGCCTTTCAAGGTCATTCCTGGTTCTGGCAACAAACCTATAATTGTAGTGACCTACAAGGGTGAGGAAAAGCAATTCGCAACTGAGGAGATTTCTGCTATGGTCCTCGCTAAGATGAAAGAGACTGCGGAGGCCTACCTCGGGTCAACTGTCAAGGATGCTGTTGTCACGGTCCCTGCCTATTTTAATGATTCACAGCGTCAGGCAACCAAGGATGCTGGAGTCATTGCTGGCCTCAATGTGTTGCGTATCATTAATGAACCAACAGCTGCTTCCATTGCTTATGGTCTTGATACCAAGTCTGAAAGCACTGGCGAAAAGAATGTCTTTATTTTTGATCTTGGAGGTGGTACTTTTGATGTCTCTCTTCTCACCATTGAAGGAGGTATTTTTGAAGTGAAAGCTACTGCTGGGGATACTCATCTTGGAGGAGAGGACTTTGATAATACAATGGTGAACCACTTCGTCCAGGAGTTTAAGAGAAAGAATAATATGGATATTAGTGGAAATCCTAGAGCTCTCTGGAGATTGAAGACAGCTTGTGAGAGGGCCAAGAGGATCCTTTCTTTCAGTCTTAAGACAGAAATCGAGATTGATTCCTTGTTTCAGGGTATTGACTTTTACTCGACTTTGAGTCGGGCCAAATTTGAGGAGCTGAACAAGGATTTCTTTACAAAATGCATGGAGCTAGTTCAAAAGTGTTTGAACGATGCCAAGATGGATAAGAGCAGCATCAATGATGTTGTCCTTGTGGGTGGGTCAACCAGGATTCCCAAGGTTCAGCAATTGTTACAAGATTTATTCCCTGGAAAAGATCTCTGCAAAAGCATTAACCCAGATGAAGCCGTTGCCTATGGTGCAGCTGTCCAAGCAGCAGTCCTGGCTGGCGGGGGGCAGGAGAAGGTTCAGGACTTTGTTCTGGTGGACATCACCCCGTTATCCCTGAGTATAGAAGTTGTTGGAGAAATTGTGGCGGTTGTTGTCCCTAGGAACACCACTATTCCTACCAAATTGGAGAAAGTATTTGAAACATCAAAAGACAATCAAACTGTTGTTCGTTTTGCAGTTTTCGAGGGTGAGAGTGCAAGTTCAAAGGACAACAACTTGCTGGGCTCATTTAATCTCTCGGGAATTCCTCCAGCCCCTAAGGGAGCTGAAAAGTTCGATGTTTGCTTTGACATTGATGCCAATGGCATATTAAATGTCTCTGCTGTGCATAAAACTACCGGCCAGAAGAATCATATTATTATCGCCAATGACAGGGGAAGATTGTCAAAAGAAGAAATTGAGAAAATGGTCCTGGAAGCCGAGAAGTTCAAGTTTGAGGATGAGGAGCACAAAAAGAAGGTTAAGGCAAGGAATGCCCTGGAGATCTTTGCCTACAGAATGAGAAAAACTATCAAGCTTGAGAAGATAACCGCTAAGCTGCCTGTGTCTTACAGAAAGAAGGTTGAGAATGCAATTGACCAGGCCATTCAATGGTTGGATAGTCAGCCGCACGCTGAGGCGGTTGAATTTGAGGAGAAGATGAAGGAGCTTGAGCGTATCTGCAAACCTATTAACAAGATGTACAAGGGTGCTGGTAGACCTGACATGGCTTGCGCTATGGACAATAACACTCCTTCAGCTAGGTCTGGTTCTGGTCGTGCTCCTCCAAAAATTGAGACAATTGATTGAGCAAAACCGGCTGCAGTGACTAATGGTACTCTGATTTAGCATTTTGATTTTGTCAAAGAGAAAATCTCTTTCAGCTTTTGGTAGATTATGTGATTACTGATCTAGATAGCAATCTACATATTATGAATGGTGCAAAGAACTGAATGATATAACGGAAGCGACTCATATCTAACTTTGCTTTTTGCCTTTTATGATACACCCATGGTGATGCAATCATGCGGTTTTGCTTGCTTGTTATAACATGAGGGTATCCTGCTGTCTAGCGCCTGCAAAATCATTTCGACCTCTACATCAGCAGGTTTTTAAAGATTACAGAACCCTGTTCAGATCGGTAAAACAAGGTACATATGCCCCTAAAACAAACGAGTAAAAGAGAGGAAATTTTGCTCAAGTCGCAGCAATTAGTCGTTTTCTGTCCTTTAAAGTTTGACCCTCTAATGGGAGCATGTCCTCACTAATATTTTCTGCGTGCATGAGATTCTAAAATTGGAAAAAACCTTGGCCCTTTTCCGCATTTTGTTACGATAACTTACCTATAGTATTATCTAATATCTATAGCATTTCATTTTGAGCCGACAATTGCCATATAACTGATTTGGTAGTCATCTAGCTTCTTGTGCGAGAATAATAGCCAAGGAGTGGAATGCGTGTACTGGACAGCGGGAACAGAGAAGGTTAAGGAATTAGACATGCATGAATCCCGTAACATAATCCTTGGGATTTGATTTAGTCATCAACACAATCAAATTTCGACCGGGAAATGCTGAGGATAACTGCGTTAAGTTCTTCCACATTATTTTCACCTCAATTTCAATGATAACGACGGCAGTTTTTAGATCAGATGGCTGGCATTTAACGTTCGACCAAAAACAAATTTCAAGAAACCAATGGGAAAGAAAATTAATGGCAAAGTATCTCATTTCTCGTTCTTCGACCTGAATTGGAGCATGCTGTAGTTTACCGTGTGAGCGCATGTGATGGAAAACAGTGAAAACGTTGGGCTGCTTGATACAACTTTCTTTTTCAGCTGAGAATTGCCATATACTGATTCACTTATCCTCGTTAACCTGTATTATTGGTGCGTGTCAAGTTTTCACTTCATTTTGATTTACCTTCAATGGTTCTGGATTCTTCTTTATTTTAGTTTGAGCTTTACCACCAACGTAACAGAAGCATACCAATGCAGCCATATCAACCATTTTAACGATATAGCCAAGTTGTAGATTTTCACGGCAACTTCACTAACACCTTGAATATTCAAGTAATCATATACACTTGAATATGCAGGAGAAAGCATTATACAATGGTTCTACTTTTTAGACCCACTCTTAGAGCCGCAAAATAGTTAACCGAGGAAAACATAAAAAGCAAGTTTGATAAAAGGTAAAGAACAGCACACCATAGCCTTTTAAGACTGAGTTCAAGGGTTCAAACCTTGTTTCTCACCACTTGCCACTATATGTGGCTGCCACTTTAAGTGGCTTAAATCCATACAGGTGCGCCCCTTAGTATAGTCTAGAGTAGGAGTAGGTCTAGACGTAATATAGACAAGTTCCAATTGACAAAAAAATAAAATAAAAGGTAAAGGTGAATCTTTGCTTTCTTTGCTTCCATAGTCCACAGTCTTGTATGCTCACACTTAGTATAACTAACTTCTTGTAAGGTATTAAAAGCAACAATCCATGCCTCACGAGATTGCCCACCGTATCATGACAACATAGGTTGTGTTCATCTCACTATCCTGCGTGGCCTCAAAAATTCCTTTGCTCATAGCCCACTGAAACTTGAAATGTTCTTAAGGGCTTCCTCTTCCATTTGCGCTAGCTGTCGACAAAACGTTTCAATATGGCGGGCCTCTTCTTTGAAGATGATTCTAAATTCCTTCCACACATATTCACGAGAGCCATCGGCCCGCCCCGGACCTAGAACTTTTCCTAGCACATCAAATCCTTTCCGGTCTACAGAGAGCAGATAAGCATCCTTCACGCAGAAGCAGATATTAGCAGTTGAAACCCATTGGTAAAAACATAAAGATTCTCCTTCAGAACAAATTCAACCAAGACTTATTAATGACATCTGGTAATAATGTTGCTTTCTTACATTATATTTTTAACAACACATATAGGAACAGTAAGAACATCTGCCATTCTTAGAGGAAACCAGCAAACATCTTAAAGGCAGTCATATCTATAAGTCACTGTACTCCATGCATCATAGCTTTTTATTCACCAGGAAATAACAAGCTCAAAAATAGGCAAGTTGGACATTGCAACTTCGTTGTTAAAGAGAAGGAAAATAAGAAAAGCAAGACAGAGCGAGAAGACATCGGTTAGATAACATTTAAACCACTGCAAGTAATCCTGCTTTGAACTCAGCATTTTACCACTGACTCTGACTAGACCTGCTTTGCACTTCAACTAAATGTTGAACCGAAAATCAACTAAACAAAAACTTTGGAACCAGTAGTAACTTTCTGATGTTAATACTTTGATGTGGACCAACATTAGAATGCTTGAAGATTTGCAAGCAAGTACTAATTCTGAATATGTAAAGGTTAACAGCCATGCCAAATGCTAGAACAAATAATGTTGTAACTACATAATTTACCAGCACTTAAAATTCAGTAACTTTTACCTTTGCATTCTTTTTCAAGTGTGTAATACAGAAGAGTATCAAAGCTCTGCGCCTCATTTCACTTTGGTTAATTCCATCAATAAGGCTTGTAGAAAATGGTGCTAAAACAAAGAAAACAACATATAAAAAACATCACCCAAAAGTAAAATGTACAAACACATCTAAAATTCCAGAAAATGGTGTTGAATTGTTGCTTACATAATGGATCTGGTTTAGATGCTTCAATATCTTCCAAATTAACTTCATGATTGCCTCCATTGCCATCAATATAAGTGCATGAACTGTAAGTGAATAGTTCAATGTAAGTTTGTTTCGCATGCTTTAAGGCCGGATTTCAAAAATTATTTCTAAATCATGCACCTTATGAATGCTATGACCATATTTCTACCTATTGTTAAAAGTTATCCAATTAGATTCTCCTCTGTTCAATAAATGCAAGGAGAAAAACTCGTCTCTCCCAGAACACTGAGATCATAAGAGGCCTTAAACGAATTAGATATTGGTGTCTAGCCAGTGATTATACTATTGCATCCACATGCATACCTGATACTCACCATTGAAAAAATTGAGAACAAAATCATAAATTTATAATTAGAAGGCAAGGGTAGAAGTTTGTTACTTCAGATTGAACTTATATACAAAATGTTGCTCATTTCCTTCCAGCAACTCCTTAAGGTTATCGCTTCGTGATGTAGAACCAAGGCGAGATGAACTTAATATGCCAGAAACTGAATAGCTTGACTCCTTAATAGTTTTTTGCTCTACTGATATGATTTCTCTGAGGCTCTCTGCAGCCAACTTAATCTGTTGAGAGGACAAGAATAAGCCATCACACAATATCCTAGTCTTCCATTCCATCAAGTAACTAGCCAATCCATTGTAGTAACAGAATTTTCTGAAAATTAATAATTAAGTGGCCAATATCAAGCTAGCATAAGTTTTGACTGTAATTACTAGAAGGGTGATAAAATTCAATTGATTAAATTACAATATGCACGCTCAGGTATGAAGAAGTATGCACTCGCACCTTTTCATCTCTGAGAGGAACAATATCACCAGTCAATGCAACCCGAGCTGGTAACTGCATTTGTATAATTCTTAGACTAAGAAAACTCTGCTAAACAGTTGAAGATTACAATGTTATGCAACTACTACTACATACATACAAAAAATTTAGCTTCAATTTGCATGAAGCCCTTATTGGTTAAGTAATCCATTGCATCTGCTTACAATTCTTAGGGAGGGATTCAGGACAAGTCAAGGCAAGAAAGAATGGTTCCAGATATAAGCCAAGAAGCTGGAGCGGGGCAAGTTATCTGCATGAACACAAAACAACTAACTAAAGAACGAACAATCATGAGCACCACCAACCTTCTTTATTGATTTCAACAAGCTTGCAAGTGGACCTGGAAAAGGACTGGCGACAGCAAAAGAACTGCGCTCATCAATCATCGCGTTCTACAAAACAAGAATCTAGATACACTGAGACAAGTAGACATCAACTTCAGATGTAATTGCAAACAAGATTCTGTAGTGCATAAAACAATTCATATGTTGCCCGCAACTAGCGGATCAGAACCAAAGAATGCAGTAAAATTTGTAGGAAGCATGGCACTTTAAAAATGCACAAATAGCAACCAATAATGCAGAATTGAACATATTTTAGTGCAAATTTCAGTAGTTACTAGAGAGAATGTCATAATGGGAAGTCAGAAGACAAAAAGTACATCAAAGTTTGAACATGCAACAAACAGTGTTAATGTCTGCGTTTAAATGGCAATATCAACATATCGCATTGGAAGCACCACATTTCTTAGCAACAAGAATCTCAACAGTGGAGTCATGTCATTCAGAGCTAAGCTTTATGACATAAAGTCAATCCAGATCCGTGCAAGGAATGGTATTCACCAATCACCGTCATGCAATCATTTCTTATCGGCTCAAGGCTTATTTAAGTTCCAATCCATGTCATGTGAAAACCGTAAAACTTCTTTCTTACAAATCTTATTAGAAATGACAAGAAAAACAAGACAAACAAAGACCACGTGAGTGAAATAACTAGAATTAGCACTTAGAGCTTGTACTTTGGCAATGACACTAAATGCTAACGCTAACAGCCATAGAAGAAAATCTGGTGAGCAGTTAAAGAGCATGGATCAGGATACATAAGTAGGCTGACGAAAACAGGAACCTGAAACTAGGTAGTAATGCTAACGTGAACATGGGAAAAGAGATAGAAGAAGCAGCAAGGTCGTACCACATTATGCGAGTCCTTTTCTGGAACCCAAATGTAAGGCTTCCCTTTCTTGACAAAATACTTGACTTTTGAGGTGTATACTTCCCCTTTGCTGAGATAAAATGAGAAAAAAAAAACCCACAATAATAAAACCAAAGAGCAACAGCTTTTTTAGCTGAAGAATCCAAATTTTTAATTATACAAGAACAGATAACTCGTTATTATTCATTGCTGTATCGTATTGATTTTCGATACCTCCCTTTAGCGTCAGCTTTTACTGTGTTGAGGTTACCTTGCCAATTTGCTGCCAATATATTCTGTAAGCGAAAGAAGAAAAAGATAGAAAAGCAGTCAGCTTCAATCGATCCAGCTGCGTCATTTGAACTTAATAACAAAGGACCTTGCTTGTAAGTTTATTTCTGTATCTTAGGACCTTGCATTTTTCGGCAAGTGTTAAGGCCGATGCTTTGCTTCCTTTCATAGTTGTGCGGTGATGCACAGCAGGTGCTCGTCGAAATTACTGGCTTAATTTTGAAAACGGCAAGCCAGAAAACCTGGTACGGTACCTTCACTTGGTTGCCCACCAACCGCTGGGCCTGCTTCGTCTTCGTCGTTTGGGTTTTGGATTTTGAAATTCTACGGCTCTACTCTATATACCCTGCCGCCTGGACTTACTAAAGCTTGGTCCAGACTCCAGAGTCCTTCCCAAAAAAAAAAAAAAAACTTGGGTCGGTACAAGGTAATAAGGTTAATTCCAATAAACCCCCTCAAAAATACTCTTTTTTCATCTTGCCCCCTTGAGTGTTGAATTGCACCAATTCACCCCTATAACATTATAATATTCCCAATTAGATACAATCGCCTGAAATAACCCAATTTGTAGTTGGTTGGATCATGCATACTTCACCTAATTATGTGAATAGACCGATGTCCCCAAAAAAATTAGTAATTGACATGATTAGAAAAATATGTAAATGAAGTGAATAATTTTCTTTTCTTTTTAAGTGGGAGAATAACCTAGTAATAAATGAAGTGACCGGATTATTTACTTGATAACCTAAAACGTTGCATCAGTTGTCCTCTTATCATTTCAACCATTGTGATAATGGTTATGTCAATTATTGATTTTGGCGGCGATAGTTTGATCAATTCGCAGAATCAAGTGAAGTGCAAATTGATAATAATCGGCCACAAATTGAGCTGTTTGGTTCAATTACACCTAATTGGGAATATTGTGCTATTATAGGAGATGGATTGGTACGACTCAACATTTCAAGTAGGCAAGCTAAAAACAGACTTAAGTGTTTGGATAAAGTATTATTTGGAATAATTACTCTAATACTTTTTTATCATGTGATGCATGTGAGATAAAAAGATAAAGTTGAAAAATGTGTTTACGATGCAAGTAAATTAATATTTGACAAAATTGAACCCCAATATTACTTTTTGAGAGAGTTTATTGATATTAACCTAGTACTTACGTGCGTTAATTTCTCTTTCTAAACAACAAGAAATTATAAATGTCACAACTTTCTTTGTCGTTGCCAATTCTATTTGGATTGCAATTTTTTGAAATTTTTATAGAAAATGTATTGTAACGATTTGATATACATAAAGTAAAAAAATGATTAAAAAATATGTTTACGAAAAACGTAAAATTTTTTTGTTAGAAAATGGCTTTCCAAACAAGGTGTTCGAAATGTAAACAAGGAAAAACTAAATGCGGCTACGTCGTGGATTTTAAGTTAGTCAGAGGAGATATGAAACAAAACACATTCGAAAGGGAGCAAACAGAATATGTTACTTTGTTGGCAAAGCAAGGCATATCAAGTGCCGTAAAGATGATCCCATGTTCGCCTCCATGTAGGGTGTGAAACGAAATCGAAATCGATAATTCAGAACTTTGAAATTGAAATTTTTTGAAATTTTGGTATCAGAATTTTCGACCAATTTCGATTTTGAATTCACCAATTTTGAATTCAAATTCGTTCCGAATTCAATTCGAAATTCGGTAAATTCCGATTTCACCGAATTCATGAATATAAAAATTATTATATAAATATTATATTACATATATATATATAAAAATATTATATATATATATGTATGAAATTGAAATCGAAATAGGAATTTTGATTTCACCGAATTCATAAATATAAAATTTATTATTATAATATAAATGTTATATTATATTATATATATATATATATATATATATATATATGAAAAACATATTTGAAATCAAAATAGGAATTCCGATTTCCGATTTCAATTTTGATTTCGAATTGTGAATTCGAAATCGAAATTTCGATTTGAAAAATCTCATTATCGCATTCGACCAATTCGAAATCGAAATTCCGATTTTCATTCCGAATTATCGAATTCGAATTTTTAAATTCAATTTGAATTAATTTGAATTCGATCGATAAATCAAAATTTTTCGATTTTGCACACTCCTAACTCCGTGTTCCTCCTTTAGGAAAAGGATAAATCCAAAGTGGAACTAACGTTCATTGCAAATTCTTCCTAATCGTTAAATTGAAGTAGATAACGGAGCCCACCTACGACTATAGTAGGATTAGAAAACATCTACGGCGTTTCCCAGTTTCCCATAAAAGTGAACGATTCTTGAAGAAGTCGTGTGCAGTAGCCACATGACAGCAAAATACAAAAGGGCAGAGCCTGCCTAAAACTCATGTAGAGAGCCTTCTTGACTCTCTTTGAGCTTATACAATAAACTGGATCCAACCACATTCAGTAAAGTATCAATAGGGCAGAGCACCATCACCAGATTATAATGTCTTCAACAATGGTTGCAGATGAGGACGATTTCTTGTGGGATTCGGATTCAGAGCCACAATTCTTCGACAAGGATCGGCACTTGCGATTCCTGGAGATGATGTATGATCTCCTGCCGTCGGATTACCAGACTCAGGAAATCAACCGCCTTACTCTTGCCTACTTCACCATCATAGGCTTCGACATTCTTGGCTCCCTCGATCGAGTACTTCTTTTACTCGCTCAATAATACAGAATATTTGAGTCCCTTTACAGAATCTAAGAATTCAATTACTAAATTCATTAGGCTGCCACAGTAGGTTGTCAATTGAAATTTCTACTCTTTTCGTTACGGATTAATCGAGTTATGTTTTCCCAATAATTTTAGCAAAAATCTACACACTAAACTTGATTTCGCATTAAATATCTTAAACTTACGGAATCAAGAACCGATTTTGGAACTTAACTGGACGTCAACCTTTGTAGCTTTAGCAACGGAAATTGCGACACGCTGAATCTACATTGTACTCGATGGTTGCAGAAATTGGCTTTAATTTGCTCGGATTAAACAACTTGAGCTGAGAGAATATATTATTATAAAGCAATTGCCCAGCTAAAGGCTAGAAGAGGACAGTCTAATTAATGGAAGAAAGACCTTAAGCCTGTGGAAGCCCAGGAAATGCTTAAGAAGGGATATAAGGGAAAGGTTTCGACTTTCTAATGTGTTGGAGAATTTAAGCTGGGTATTGGTAGTTAATTCTTTTGGATGATATTGTGTTTGTGTTCAGGTTTGACGGTTGTCTTATAATTTTGTCTGATAGATTGACAAAGACGCCGTGATAAAGTGGGTTTTGTCTTTGCAAGCTCATCCAAAGAACAAGGATGATTTGAACAACGGTATGAGCTCTTTCGCAAGAGTCTTTCTAAATCTAATATGTTTCTATATTTTGTAGGTGGCAGATTTGACATGGGATTTTGTGTTTCTACAGGACAATTTTATGGATTCCACGGCTCAAGAAGTTCTCAGTTTCAATCAAATGTTGAAGGGGTATGAGAACTGGTTACAAGTCAAGTTAGGATTTAGACTTGGCTGGAAGAACCATATATTTCTCTTCTTCTCTTGGATATTGCAGTATTAGAATGTATTTTCTAACACAATAGTGTCTGCTTGCAGGCATTAGTCCCCAATGGTAGTCATTTGGCAAGCACGTACTGCGCTCTGGCCATATTGAAGACTGTTGGCTATGACTTGTCACTTATTGATTTTACGTCAATTTTAAAATCAATGAAAAACCTTCAGCAGTCAGATGGGAGGTAATTTCTCTGTTCAAATTCATTCTTAAGACTCTGATTTAGGGGTACATCGTTTGTGGGACCATGTAAGGTAATGTGTTTCATGGCCTTGTAGTTTCTGGGGAACATGGATTCCCCTCCATCCTCGGATACTTGTCAAATTGCCAACTTTTAAGATAGATCTGTAGATATATTGATTTATTACCTGATTCATATTGTGATTTTGAGCAAAAAATGTAGGTATGATTTGCTTGTAGACCATGACTTTATCATCTTTGTTAGTGTATCATATATCAAACTCCAGAGAGTATAGAAAAAAAAAAGTAAAGAATTAGCAATGAAAGAAGTATTTGCAACCTTTGTCCAACCTACCTTTTGTTCCATTCTAGATCACAGCTGGAAAATTTCTTTCACATGTTGAGAAATTACCTGCACCACTGCATTCACTGAAGAACAATAAAAAAAAAAGGCTGCAAAATGCTTAGCTTTGCTTATCTCTTAAATGCTGCTATGTGTTAGCATCCATCTTCTACATCCTCAATTGTTTATTTGTTTATTTATTTATTGAAGACAGTTTCTCATTCTTGAGCTAATTTCTATTCTCTGAAATTACTCTTGGCAGGAATAGTGTCAAGCTGGATGCATACTCTAACATTTGTAGTTGCCACATCACTGTTATAACTTGAAGATTTTGTGATTTGTCATTTTAGCATCGATTAAGAAAATGACCTAAAGGAGTCCTTTCTAGCTTTGACATTGTTCTTAATTCTAGTCGCTATATTTTTCACTTCTTTTTTATCTACCGGTTGATTCTTGACTAATATTACAAACTGATACATGAAAGCTGTTGTCTTTTTCCAGTTTTATGCCTACTCATTATGGTGCAGAGACAGATCTCCGTTTTGTATTTTGTGCAGGTGAGGAAGATGCTTTTAGGTCCTTCTTATTGAAATTCTTATATTGATAGATAATACTAACAGTTTAATGTATCAGTGGCCATCTGCTTTTTGTTGGGCAATTGGAGTGGTCTGGACAGAGAGAAAGCAAAGGATTACATAATAAAGTGTCAGGTATGTAAAGCTTGAATGGCATGTTTAGTTTGTTTAATTATTCAAGTTGCAAACATATGTTCCTATTGTGTATCTGAGATACATTTAAGATGTGCTTACAAGTGTTGTCCTTGCAGTCATATGATGGTGGTTTTGGGTTGATTCCTGGTTCGGAATCACATGGTGAGTGGACACAATTGTGTATGATCTTGGCATCTGCTTGATCTTCAGCGCATTGAATTTTTTCTCTCGTCTTTTTTCCCGCAAATAAACAAACTTCTCTTTGTTTCTTTGGTAGTCTTCAATGGTTTTTGATCAACTTATCTTTTTCAGTTACTTTTGCTAGGTGTCATTGTACTCGATTGTTTTTTTTCTTTCTAAACCCATAATATTAGTGGTGTTGGATGCAGCTTTATTGTGCTTCCCTTTCACATACAATTTGAAAATCAAACAGCTGTATCTTTTTAGCAGCAGGTTATTTGTTGAACAACATTGGTCTTTTTCTGCTAGGTTATTCTTTTTTTTTTTTTTTTGTCCATTTTATTCTGCCAGGTTACTCTTGTTTTGTTTGTTTATTTTTGTTTTTAACAGTGTTGTTCTTTTTGTATGGAATGTCACTGTTTACCCGCAGGTTGTTTGGTACTGGGTAGTGGTTGCTCAACTTTTTTCCTTGGGGGGGATCATTTTTATTATTTTTGCAAGCAACAGATTTTTTTTTTTTTAAACTTTTCTTCAAGGCTGTTCCTATATGAATTTACTCCTCGAATGATTAGTGACTTCTGGATCTGGAAGATGCTTCCTGTTTCCTAATTCAATTTTGTTCTCCATTTGAGAATGCTGAAAAATTGAGAGAAACATAATAGTAGGATACTGTGCAATACTCATGGGTTTCTTTACTTAGTATCACAGGGGGTGCCACGTACTGTGCTGTTGCATCTCTCCGCTTGATGGGCTACATAGAAGATGATCCATTGTCTAAAGTTATGTCCCCTTGCATTATAGATGTGCCAATGCTGGTTGACTGGTGCTTGCAGGTTGGTTTTCTTCATCTATAGACAAATATGGTTAATCCCAGAGTCTAAAAACACATATTCCCTTGATTCAGAACAGGAAAGAACTTTATTTCATTGTACAAGAGGGTGAGGAGGAATTTTCCCATAAGTGTACAAATCTGTCCATATTTTATGACTTCAACTAGCCTTTCACTATGGATATAGATGAGAATACTTCTAAAACAACCAGCAGTTTATAGTTAATGTGCCCACAGGGTCCTCTTTTCTTCTTAGATGATTAGCATATTGCTTCTTTGCCTGTTACAGAGGCAGGCAAAAGACGGTGGATTTCAAGGCAGACCAAACAAGCTTACTGATACATGTTATGCTTTTTGGTAAGTTCAAAACTTCCATTTTAACTTCCTGAGCTTGGTTGCATTTCTGATGGCATGATTGGCACTGCGCTTCTACAGGGTAGGAGGAGTTCTCAAAATCTTAGGAGCTGAGAAGTTTATTGATGAAGGGGGCTTACGAGGATTTTTACTGACTTGTCAGTCCCAGGTGCTACCTTCTTCTACATTCAATGTGTTTGTTGTTATTAAGATGTGTTTGTCAGTCCTAGCATTTTACTGACTTGTTAGTATTAAGATGTTTGTTATTTAGTTCGTAAAATCTTGTAAACTATGACTATATCAGGAATCATTAAAGTCTCACTCCGTACAGCACGTACAAAAGAACTCAATTAATAAACATGCAATTGCATGGGCAAGAATTACGAGATTAATATTGAAAATCAACCCCCGCCCCCCCCCCCCCCCCCCCCCCCCCCCCCCCAAACAAAAAAAAAACCAATGGAGGAGAAAACTTGTATGTCCCATGAAGCAAACAATCCAAAAACTTCATGATTTCCTGTTTACTTTGTGCTATTCAATTCTAATTCCCCTCACCTAAGTGTTAGGAAAGTGTCTGTCCCTTGTAACAGTATGGTTGTAGCCAGGGCGTTCTTCATTTCCCTATTCGAAATATTATGGGTTGCAAGAAGGAGCGGTAAGTTATCTGGCAGTGGATTATGGGAGGAAGTTGGGGGAAATCATTCATAGCATGAGGCATTATTGGCAAATAGAAACTATGTTCCATGAATAGGTCTCTCAGGCTTTACCGAAGTAGTAGATTACAGCCTTTTGTGTGTCCCTATTCTCTCAGAGACACGGAAAGCGTTTTTTTTTTTTTTTCAACTAGATTTTCTTGTTTTCCCACCCCTAACAAGTAAATTGCTGGGTTTATGGATGACGTTTGGTTGTCTTCAAGATTTCTGAAGATGGTAGTGTTTTAAATGATATCTCATTGCTTTACCATGGTTTCTTACATTGAAAAATGATTAAGCTTGTTCCTTCTCCTGTATGAGACGGCTTCGTCTGCTTTTTACTTGTAATGAGTATGTAAGAAATGTAAATTTTGAGCTGCAAAATCTCATCATTCCTTGTTTTTTGTTATTTTTTTTCCAGTATGGTGGTTTTTGTAAATCCCCCGGACAGTTCCCAGATCTTTACCACTCTTTCTACGGATTTTGTGCATTTAGTCTATTAGATGAACCTGGCCTAAACCCTGTCTCCGTTGAGCTAGGAGTAACAGAGATTGCTACCGTCGGACTCCATCTCCAACTGTAATATTTAAGCTTGCGCTATTGGAACTTGGAAGTGCCATTGGGTTCCGGCTTAGTATCCCAATAATTGAGGAAGGATTGTTAAGGTTTCAGCGGATGGCATCTGTCATGACAGCGCTGCCACCTTACTCTTAATGGTTATTTTTTTTTTTATTAGTATATAGTGATGGGATAGTATTGATGTCCAATTTACTTTCTTGATCGTGATGTAAAACGAGATGGCAATCAGTTGCTACACCAATTATTGGGTACATATGTGCCGCATTTGTGGTTTTTCCCAAATATTTTATTTTTGCTTGCCTGAGCTAAATATTCAAGAAGGTTTTAAGGTTATGACTGGTGTCACTTAGAAGAATTATTACAAGCAACTGGCAGATTTTGCGTATGATGTAGGCATGTACTGCTGCTAGATGTTGCGTGGCATAGCACCAGCAAGGAGAAAGTGCATCCCACTTCTAATCAGTTGCCACGGATTACTTGGTGTTGATTTTTGTTAGGTGGGCAGAAATGTACTATTTGTAAACTGTAGAAGCATTTAGATGGTGGAGTAAATTAGAAGTCATTTTTCAGTCATTAAGATGATGATTTCAAGTTGAGTAATCTAAACGCTGCTGGGTATATTATCAAACTGGTTTGAAGCTAAGATAAAATTGGTTACTTATTTGGAAAGATGAAGCGTGAATGTGAATCAAAATGATACTTATAACCATCTTTCCTGTAAGACCAATTATTAGCCGTTGAATTTAGTTTCTTTCTCCCAAAAAGAAAGAAAGAAAGAAAGAAAATTGGTCCCTACTCCCTATTCTATTCCTTGTGGTACAGCTTTTGCGATATTCGGTCAAGTTGTGATCATATCATATGCATTGGGTAAAAAAAGCCTCTTACTGTTAAGGCCATGCACATCCATCATTAATAAACATTACAATACAGTGGGAGGGAGACCGATACCAGAAAGCTCAATTCGGATTTGTTTGATTGCATCTTTTGAAGCATGTGATCATCTTCAGTTCAGACATGGTTTTGCCAATACCATGAGTGCCAGTATAATACATTACTATATATTGTTTTAGAGATTAGAAAAATGTGCTCAACGAAATGATTCTTCAAGGTGGGGTGCCTTTGGGGCTGCACGCACGGGACTTTGTCACGGGCAAGTGCTCTGTTTAGCTACTTGCCCTGTTCTTTAGGTTGATGCCAAAACATCACATTAGCAACTCGCTGGTTTATACTTTATAGTAAAAACAAATGGTTATTTCCGGGCATATCAGTTACTTGCTCATGCACCCTTTATGAACCGGCTAGTTTAGTTATCGAACAAATTCACCTCCATCCTGATTTTTGTACCTATTTGAAAAGCTGTTCTCCTCTGGTCTATTCAAAATCATTTCTATGGCAAAAAAGAAAAGGAGAGATGCTTGGCTCGACAACTATTATGCCCCTCCACAGTTCCTTTTCTACGTGTACGGATGACCATCTCCCTCAGTATCATCATAATTGGGGGGGGGGGGGGGGGGGGGGTCAATTCACCATTGACGCCTGTTTGAAGCTGATAATACGTGAACCAGAAAAAATTAGTATTTGCTCGAGTCCATAACTTCACATCTGGTCATAATAAAAAGAAAATCATTGGATCGTTCAATAATCAGAAAATGTAAATGTCAGGAACAGAGTGAAAGGGAATATTGTGCCAGAAAACAATAAATACTTGCTGATTAACATTCATCTGTAGCAGTAACACTAACACCGTGGCTTGATTTTCAGTAAAGGCTTAGTCGTCAGCAGTACATGATTACACAACCCAGAAAAGGGATAATTAGCTAATTACAGGAACATCCAGCCAACTCAGGAGACAGGAGATTGAATAAAACGAACCAACCCACTGGTCTTCCACTGGCATCAGACACCTCTCAACATCAGTTTCAGATTTCTTTATCTAAATGAGAATGTTGTCTCCTTGAATTTTGTCGATACTTGACGATTTTTGCACTGGTGTAAGACCCTTCTATTGACCTTGCTGGAGCATCTGATCCATGGTGTACTTGTTATCGGACGTTAATTTGAATGTCGGAGGTGAAGAAGCTAGGGGGAGTACCTGCGAAGTGTTGGAGGGAAATTGAACCACATTCACATTCTGATCATGTTGATCATTCTTCAACTCTTTTTTCTTATTAACAACAAGCGTGATAAATGATTCATTTTCTTCATCCATGAGAATAGTTGAAGTTGAAGGAACATCATTTCTGTGAACAAAATCTTGATCAATCTCTTCTGTGACCGTGAGTTTTCTTCTCAACTGTTTGCCCTCAGCATCCTTCAGCAATTGAAACATCGGAGAAGGTGAAGACCTTAACCAATTGAACTCTGCTTCATTAGCCGACCCAAAGAATGAATTAAAACCAGGTTGGCCATTGTACAAGGACTTCACTGGAGTCAAAGGGGGTGTATAATATGGCGGTGAAGCTATAGGTGTCAAGTAAGGAGTTTCCACTATGTGAAAAAGATCACTTAAGCTCTTACTCCTTGATCCTTTTCTACTCCTTTCCCCTCTAGATTTCGAATCCTCAGACTCCAAATCTTCTCTTGTTTCCTCTTTGATGGTGAAGAGAAATCTAGGAGGCCCCGAGAAGTTATGCATCCTCACGAGTTCTGCCTCCACACTATCTTCTTCATAGGGCCATAAATCCTTGTTCGAATTGCCATGATGTTGAGCTTGAGGTTCATGGACAAGGGTCTCATGAGAAGAGCAAACATGTTGTGGATTCAGTTTCAGAGTAGCGGATCTTAAAGATGAGGGCTTTTTCCAACAAAGCTTGTAGAAAGACTCTTTGGCCACTGTTCCTGTGCTGCTATAACCATCTTCGATATTATGTCTGTTGGGAATCCTCTTTTTCCACCATAACAAATAGTAAAGCTCAGCAGCAAGGGCCAAGAAAAGACATCCAAAAACAAGACTCAATCCAAGTCCTACACTACTCAAAGACTTCATCTTTATATGATTATATCTGTATCATAGTGGCTCAAAGAAGCTAGAAAGAAGTGGTGCCCCTTAACTGAGATACTACCGCTTCAATCTCTCAACCATGTAGAAGAAGATATTTGCTTCAAGCTCAAACCAAAAACTAGACAACCGACTCTGAGTTACTGAAAGCATATGCAGAGAGAAGAAAAACCCAAGAAAGAAAAAAAAAAATCTTACTAGGAATTTTGATGACTTGTCCCAGTCTTCTCTGGACATGCAATGCAAAGACACAGAATCAGCTTCTCATCTTTGGGAAAAGCTAGCCTTAAATAAAGAAAGAGTTCCCTTTTCTTACAGATAATTAATCACCTTGAGGAATGATGATGTGTGATTATGGCTTGCAAAGATTTTTAGCTTTACAAAGCATAAATCCCACGAATTTAAAGAACAAAATCCTCCTAAATTTGGATAAAAGTCATTGTCTAATGTGTATTGGTATTAAATAAAAAGGAATAGACGCCACAGATGTCGTGGCTTCTAGTTTTACATAGTTTTCTTCGAGTGATAAATCGTTTGTATTTATCTTAAAGCTTTAAAGCAAGCAATATCTAACTCAAACATGCAAAGATAATTTATAGGAGGAAGCAGGAACCTGAAGAAACCACTAGTGAGTAGCCAGCGCGTGGCAAAAGTCGGTGAACTATACGGTTGGAAGGTCGCATCCAAGGAGAGATGCTCACATGGGAATCATATAGACAGAAGAAAGTTAACTCATTCAGCATTATGCCTCTTTACCTTTTCCTCTCCTTTCAGCACTCTTGTTTGATGGTTTTCTTTTTATTTTTTTTTTGTTTTGGTTTCCCGTGTCCAAGTGAGAGGGATGATACATCATATGCGATAAAAAAAAAATGCTAGTAGAGGACGCAGCCAAGTAAGAAACAGCTGATCTTAAATTTTCTTTTTTGATTGACTACTCCAAATAAGATGAGATTCTTTGAGCTGTCATTCTTCTTGGTTTTTGTACATAGATTATGAGTCCAGGGGAACTGTTTTAAGGATTAAGTAAGACAATCTAGTGTTGCATGGTCGTATAGTGCCAACCCACTTCATCTACCCCCGGAACCAACCTGTGTACAAATTGGAAGTCCTTTTTCCTTTTGACTGATTGACCTCAGTATCCCATTATTCGACATTCATTTCTCATTTATGTCCTGGTAAAACCTGTTATTGTTCATCGAGAGCCCTACTTTGGCACCAACACATTTGCTGTGGAAATCTTTCCTCATTCTAGGAGAATGTAATAGGAGTGTTGTGGATATACTAATCATTTGAACTAATTGTTCATATTACGGATGGACGCATTTTCTAATCAAATTTTTATTTCATACACATCATATTACATTAAAAAATATCTCAATGAATAATACCAAAAAGTTCCATATAATCATCAATCCAAAAACGTTCAGGTCACGGAAGTAAGAAAAAGAACAGGATAGTTGTCAACACTTCTTCAGCTCCCCCTTCCAAACAGGATAAAATTTAACAAGCCAAATTAGCCTGAAATGAGAGACACAAAGGTAAAGAGGAGCTACAACGATTCATGAAAAAAATAGATGAATCCAGAACTGTTCGGACGCCAGAATCCAGTCTTGGCCATGCCAGTGTCCCTCAATTTTTTGGCCTTTGAGTACAAAGTTGCTACACTAAATTGGTCCAACAGTCTACCTCGTTTCAGTGATAACCTTTTCAGTTTTCTCTTCTGTAATTTCGTTTTCTTCTTCCTCCCTTTGTTGGCCCATCGTTCAATTTTGTTTTGAACCTTTAAATGGCATTGCTGTACTGCATTCCGCGGGCAATTGTAGGAGGTCTGGAAACCTCACGGCCTTTCCACCAAAACCATAGATGGCTTATAGGGATTCTGTCACAGTTCTCACGTTAACAACGTAATTCAAACACAGAATCTCTTGTAAATAAATGATCGTTCTTACCAATTGAGACAACTTATATTGGCTTTCACAGCCTTCCCAACAGTTTAACATCTTAAATGACTAGAATGTACAGAATTTCTATTGAAGCTAAGACAAATAAGCGGACTTCTTTTGCCCAATTAAAGAGTCACTAACGGCTACAAGATGCTACCAATATTTATGAAAATTGAGCATTACTCATTTTTATTATTTTTATCTTAAGTTTCACAAGTTTTATCAGAATTCAACTTCGCCCCTACAATTGCAGAGGCTTCAAGGTAAAGAAAAAAAGTAGCGGGGATGGAATCTTGGGGCGTAATTGAGATAGAACCATAAGTTAACCGGAAAATTGCTTACTCCATCAAACTGGCAAGTAAAAATCATTTCTTGCTGACTTAGATCGCTTGCCTATATGCCATAGTTTCGTCTATATTTTAGTTAGATGATGAATAGGCTTCAATGCCATCCTGAATGAATCTTACTAATAAAAGCTTGCATAGAAATGGTCAATCAATAAAGTTGAAGCGAGAAACTTTTGTCCATGCTATAATAGGCTCTTGATGGTTGATATATCGATGAACTTTTGGATGCATCTTTAACTTTCATTGAATGGGCCACATCACATTCTCCAGCTGTTCTTCTTTTTCCTCTTAGCTGTTTTATTAGTGTGTTTTTCTGTTTCATGTTTGCGTGAGCTTTCATTCATTACATATTTACATTGAACTGCACAGGGAAAAAGCTTATACCTAGGAAGGCTTTCATGTGGTCTTGTGACATGCAATTTTTTTTTTTTATCGTCATTTTATCTATATTATTCTACTTTATCCTAATATAAAAATAAATCCAACTAGACTTAACGCGGGATTGATGGAAATTGATCTATCATCAAATCAGACGACGAGTACACTATGCACACATATGAATTTTTTAGCAAAAGGTTTCCTTAAGAAGAACTTGGTGATGGCCAAGCCTTTGGGCTGTTGGTTGTGAATGAAAATTTGATGTTAACTCAATTCTTGGACAATTTATTCATGGGAAGACAATTTTTTTTTATTTTTTTGGGGGGCCGAGTGTTGGGTGGGGGGGGGTGTCCCAAATGGTAGTGTACTTCTTGTTCTCACCGTTTGAGGTGGGTTGTGGGGCTAGACGAATGCCTGTCGGGCCTTCTTTTGGGGCTATAGTATGGGTCCATTCTCAATAAGAGCATCAGCTGAAATGGCAATCAATGCTGCCCAGGACAAACTTCTAACAGGGGGTCGTTCTCGCAATAAACGATTGGAGGGGAAGAATTTTCGAGCCGGTCTCCACCTCATGTGATAATTTATATTTTATATTATTACCGCTGATTGAAACAAAAGCATCCAACTTCTTCCAGAGTACAAACTTCAGGCAGGAAAAAGAAACAATAAGTGTAATGCTTTCCTCAGAAAAAAAAAAAAAAAAAGTGTAATGCTTGGTGCAAATCTTGACCCATCAAATGTTATGGAATTTCTAGCCCTTGTATGAATGGGTTAACCTTTTCGTATCAATGGTATCAGAGCCAGACAAATAATCCCAATGTCCCAGGTTCGAGTCTCACGGGACTCTGCCTCCAAGAAGGGGGAGCCCCGAATTTCCAGGCCAACAAGGACGTCGGCCTCTAAGGAGGGGTGCTTGTTATGGAATTTTTGGGTCTTGTATGGATGGGTTAACCTTTTCGTATCATCAAAATTCCCGGATGGAGTATGGAATAGTAGTTTAAATATGGAAATGGAATTTTTTTTTGAAAGGCAACTACAATTAAACCATATCTCAAGCATAAAATATAAAGCTTTTCTAATTGATGTTTATTAGGCACTTGTTAATACACATAAATTCTACCCGACCTATCATGTATGTACACATACTAATAATTATTATCTTTCAATACATATATATATTTTTTATTAATTTTATTTTTTCAAAAATCTAACAACTGATATACGTCTTAACGAATATTCAATGTAGCACCTGTTAGAAAAACTCTAAAATATTATGTTAGACAGACCCTAACATATAGGGAAAAAAAACTAGCGATCGCCAATTCTGACATATAGTTAGTGGCTCTAATGAATTTTTTTTGATGAAGGGTCTAATGAATTGATTTTGATGAAAGGTCGAAAAAAATACAAGTCTAATGAAAGGAGGATCAGGTTTGGAAGCAGAACCCATAAGGGGGATAAAATAATAGTAAAGGGGACATTGTTGTACCCAGAGTGTAGTGGCATTGGTGACAGCAAGTGGGCCTCTGCGCCCTTCATCGGACATGGACATTTGGGCCCACTAGGCCCATTTTAAGATTTTTCCAACTTACCATCAGATACGCAGAGTTCCAACACCACAGAGGAGAACATCGAAAATTAATTACAGTAAATGCTCTAATAAATAAGGCAATTGTCAATTAGTCAGCCACTTTTTCTTTTTCTTTTTTTCCTTACTGTGTGTCTGGTAGTAACAATTTCATTTGACATTAACCACGCTGAACAAAAGATGGACCATATGAAGGTTCCAAGTCCGCTGTGGTTCACAAGAAGTTTGTTACTCATGATTCATCAGCTGTGTGGGCCGATTGTTAGGGCCCAGTAAGTGCCAATGCGTAATATTTGGTTAAGATTTTTTAACTTTAATAAACTAATTCATTTTTTAAAAAATTAGAAGATTTTGAACCTAAAATCTCTCACTTATCCTTCGTCCTTCGTCCTGTTGTACCACCCAATCCATCTCTCCCTCTCTCCCTCCCCTAATAAACTATTTCGTTTGGCTTTAAAGTTTTGTGATCTTCTTTTTACTACTCCTATATCTTTTGTAAACCACGAATGAGGTGTATGGCTTACCTTAGCCTTGAGATGGGATTATTTACTGTCTTCTAACCTTTTTTCCCAACTGAAATTAAGGAGAAATATATTAATTTTTGATTTATTTTTGTGGAAACTTATTTGTTCTAATAACATACTAACATGGAATTGTCACTTCATCGACCAATGAGGCTGGTTTGGGTTGTGTGCAAAAATGAGAATTGGATTTGGGATTTACTACACTATGTTTGGATCAAGTTGATGACCAATGCCCAAGTAAAATGGTCGCATCATCCAGCAATTGACTTTTGGCGACACCTCTCATTGTCGGCCAACAATTAACAAAATGCTCCAAATCTTCAATTAGAAACTTAGAAAAGACTTTCAATGCTATGGCTTACCTCTTCGTCTTATGTTTAACGTGTAAGCATTAATAACTTTTGCCGACCGTAGAAGATGCTGCAATCGCGCAAACATAAGTCCAACGTATATTAACAAAAAGGAGGGAAACACACCAATTCAATAAATTAATAAATAGCAACTAGACAGATAAAAGAAACACTTAGTGGCTGTTCGGCCACAATTTTTTTTTCCTCTTTGAGTGGTAAATGGTGACGAATTTGGCATTTTATCCATCATTTTTTCAGTTGAAAATCGGTTAGTTTATTTATTTTTTTTTAAAAAAGCAAAAAAGAATGAGGAAAACAGCCGTGCAGGACAAAAAAAACATCATAGTACATGCCAACACGTCAACTTTAAGGATATATTTCCGAAGAAAGTTTGCCAAAGCTTTTATATCTTCGTCGTCTCCATTGATTCTTCTTTTGACGAAGATTCTGTTTGCAGTTGTTTGTAGTAGAAAAATGTCCCTCTCAATATAACAAAGTGAAGCCCAACTGTCCTTGTACAAATTTTACTCTCAATTTCTTCAATGTACAAGCCTTCCATTTTCTCCATTAATCAAGATGCAAATAGTCTTGCCATTACATGGTAAATATTTCATGTATATGAGCGATCATGGATTCATATTTGAGCATTGCACAATCTCGGATTCTCCTCCTCCTTTTTTTTTTTTTTTTGTTGTTGATAAAAACGCTTTTTTTTCAAGTGTTCTTGCCCAGCCAACAAAAAAAAAAAAAAAAAAAAAAAGATATACAAGTTCTGCAATTCAACAAGGAATGTATTGTTAATCGAAACTTATATACTTGAATATTGTTAAGGGCATAGGCTTACCAGTTACCCCGTTGCAAAAAGGGAAAAAAAATGCCTCAACAATCATGCGGCCTGCGACGGAGGACAGCTAGCTTACACACTCAAAATCGGAGAGTTATGCCGCTCATGCGGGGTTTCGACGTTAGATTCTAACAGGTGCATTAGCATTTGAGGGGAAGGGGCGGCGTTGGTGCGGCACACGGGGCAATTGGAATGAGAATACAGCCACATATCTATACATTCAGCGTGAAAAGAGTGCACGCACTCGGGCAAAGTACGTAAATCTTCGCCTTCTTCAAATTCTGACAGGCAAACCGCACACATTCCGTCGTGTTCAGAGACCAAACCGGAGCCCTTCTGATACTTGTGGGATGGGATGAGCTCCGCTAAGGAATTCTCCATGCTGCTTTGGGGAATTTCCGGCTGGTGGTGGTGGTGCCTGAGGACGAATGTGGTGCGATAGCGGGGGCCTAAGCGTAGTAGGGCTCTTATGTGACCTGCGGTTATGCAGTGATAGATGGTGACTACTACTGCTGCTGAAGCTGCTGCAATGAAGCAAATGATCAATTTGGGAATGAGGGTTGAGCTATCATCCTCCGCCATGAACATGAATTAATATATGAGAATTCTGAAATCAATACCAACAAAAGGTTGGCAACTTTGATATATATATATATATATTGCCCAAGAAGAAGAAAGTGTCGGATATTACGAGATGAAATTGTTGTTTGATAATGGTTCTATTTTGACATGGAAGACTTGGGCTTTTGCTTTCAGTACTCGTCTCTGTTGCTGGAGCAGTGTTGTTTGGATTGCTATTTTTAGGAGATGTATTTTCGAATAAATTTTTTTTTTGCAAAAACTAACAATCCAAACATGATGACATAATTGGTAGTTTTTTTTTTTTTTTTGTCAGGGGTGTCCGGATCAATCTTTATGGAGCCCGATTAATTCCCTACGGCCCGGGAGAGGAGACCCCACTCTATCCCGTAGGGGCAGAAGACTAGCCATGTAAAGTGACAAGTTTGTGAGAGACAGGGGTTGAACTCCTGACCTCTAGCATCACCAGAGATGGTGATGACGTAATTGGTACGTGATTGCAACATTTTATTCCCGCCCCAATCAAGGGGTAGTACTTTCGGTTAGCCCAACAGAATGGGTTTATTAATTCTGGACCAGATCATCTGATCACATGGCCCTAAACTGTTGGTACACAGGTATCACATGGCCCATTAAAATGAGGTTCTGATCGCTTTAATCGGCCTCCATTCAGGACCAACAGTTTAGGGCTCAAACAACTAATTCCGTCTGTTGAAGGGATTAAAAAGGGGAGGGTAAAAGGAGGGAGACTGGAAGAGGGAATGGAAAATGGGGTGATGAGAAAAATGTGTAATTCCGTCCTAGTAACAAGGAACAACAGCCTTGGCCAATTGGCTATTTTTTCCGTTCTATCTTAAAGCATCACTACGTCACAACACATCCTCGTGTCTTGTTAGTTAAACGACTACCACTTAGACAGCGCATCAACTTACTTTAGCTATGATACTCTGAGGAATCAAAAGCATAAAGAGACCTTTTCTTTTTGTTGCTTTCTTTGTTTTGATAAGATGCTTTTTACAAACATGAAGAGAGATTTTTTTTTTTTTTTTTTTTTGTGTGTGTGTGTGCATATGCGCTATTCGCTGTACAATAAAAATGTTTTAAAGAAGAATGAATTCGTTGAAACAAATCAGACGAAAATGGTTCAAAATTTACACTTTTTGATAGTTCAGACGGAATAGCTCAAAATTCATACTACTAACTAAGATGTGGTTATTGAAATAACTAGTCCAGATTTCGCCTCGAGTATTTAATTTGTCATCCTAATACAAATGTTGTTTTGCTTCGTTAAATTTTGTCGCAGCCGCCTAGCACCACCACCACCACCACTTTGTCGCAGGTCAGTGTCTGAGCAGCCTGGGTGCGTGCATGCATGCATCTCCACTTTTGAAGCGTTCATCAGTCTAATAATTTTGTTGTAACTTATAATAGGTCAATTATTGTTGTGAGATGCAGGTTATATCTGGTGCATATAGAGTTGATTGATCAGGAAATTCATTTTCTAACTAAACAATTTGCGCCTTAAAGAACACGATGAAGTGCCCATCTAAGCTTACCTCATTCTTTATCTGTTTCTTAATCAATCAATGGAGATCATGAAACGACAGGTGCACTTATTATCATATTGGGGGCCAATCACAAATTGTCCAGCTTCATAATTTGCCTTAAATCATGTAATTAATTAGTGCTTGCGTGCAATTTATCTTATATTGTCACATCGACATTATATGATCATAATCTCTTGTACAATTGAATTTGTTAGTTGTACAAGAATTTCAAGAAAGTAATCCCCTTGATTATGGGTAAACCTACCCTCCCCCCCCCCCCCTCTTCCCCGGGGGATTAGACTGCACTAATTCATTGGGATTGTCCATCAAGTCGGTTGTCACTTCAGAAAGCACCCGAACCAGAGAAAACACGGCCCAAATGAGAGCTGGAACGCCTAATAATTGAATTAATATCGTGGTGGACCTTTACAATTGGATCCCCGATAAACTTGATTAAAATAAAACAAGAAGGAAGCCTGGGAACTTGAGAATCTGCGTAGCAGAAGGTGCTAGGAAATTATAAGGTGATAAGATAAGGTGACCCCATAAGCTGTTGAAAGCAAGAATTCCATATATTAGTAAGCGGGAAAAGTTATCGACTTGTGATACATTATCTGGGGTGGCTTATATCACGTCCCAAAGGGTGGAGGCTAAGTACTAATTTCAAATTGAGGAACTCTAATCCAGTCTTCCGGGGTGGTTGCAACTTTGGTGTTAAGAGGTGGTTATTACTATTTGGAACCGGTTTACCCAAGGAAAGCAACAAACGCCGTTAATTCCTGGTTTATTCCGTGAGCTCCCCAAGTCATCCAACAAAACTAGTACTCCCTCCGTCCCACTTTGATAGTCCTGATTTTTTTTTTCACACAGTTTAAGAAAAAGTAGTTAACTTTTTTGGAACAATTAATTTAGGTAACTATTTTTCTAAAATATCCTTACATTAATTAGAGTACAATTTTATGGGAACTTGAATTGGTGATAAAAAAAGAACCAACTCTCATTAAATGGAGTAGGTTTATAGTAACAACAACTTACATTGAATAAGGATATTTTAGAAAAATTAAAATATAACTACATTCTTCAATTGGAAAGTGAACTACAATTTGGGACAGATGAAAAAGGAAAATAGGACTATCAAAGTGGGACGGAGGGAGTAGTAGTTTCTTTGTCTGCACCATCCCCATCAAAATATGACGTCATTGCTGACATTTAGTGAAATTCCAAACTGGTTTACTTCCTCCTTTGGCAATGCTACTATTATTTGCTAATCGGGATTTTAAGCAACTAATAATTTGTTATGCAAAAATTAGTTATAGTTGTCACTCATAATATATTAGTACTTGTCTACTACTCCTTGCTCATGCAGCTAATGCATCATAACGTTGAAATTCAATTAAGTTCGATGAGCCTTGGATCATTATATGTTAGACTCAAATTTAAGCTCGTTAATTATTCGAGTTGCTCAAATTCAGCTAATATAAATCAAATTCGAACTGGACCGAGCAAATTTGTAAGCAACACAACTCGTCTACGCTTGAGCTAACATAATTCAAATTCGAACTAGACCGAGTAAAATTGTAAATTTGTAAGCAACACGATTCGTTTACACCTCTAATTATTTGACCAAATCTCATTCGGTGACGTGCGTACGGTCAAATTAGTATATCCACCTACATGGTTTGCAAGAATCCTCCTTTCCATAAAACGATCCGTTGTGCAATAATGCCCGTGACTTTGTATGTGGACTTGTTCAATTCAAACATGACATTTTTTCTCGTCAAACTCGTGGACGGTCCACAATTCAAAGTTTCATACTGTGATGAGCAAATGATCATAAGTTAGGCACGTCATTAAACGCACTATGCCATATTGCCAAGTCCAGCTTTATAAGTCGACATTGATCGTAGAAAGCAGGAACGAATGGGGTCATGACATTATTATTGTTATTTTTGGTTGCAAGTTAGGCATTTTTTAACGTGCAGAAGAAAAAAATAAAAGGACCACCCGCAACGCAAGACGCAATCCCGCATGATTATACAGCTGGGGCGGAAAGGGGATGTTTCGCCTTTCCTGTTTTCTCCGCCGACCATACATGATAGAGCTGTCCGTTTCTGCCTGATAAGTGATAAGCACCGCTTACCTTACCCGTCGCCACTTGCACTTTTTCTGCCTTTCTACCCCTTCACACGCGCGGCCGTTGCACTTTGGCTGATTTGTCTTTTCTCTTCTTATTTCCGGGAGAAATCTACTCTTAGCTTTATAGCATGAGATTAGTTTGTATGAAGGGTGTTGTTGACGTTAACAAAAATGAGCAGGTCACCAAATTGCTCGATTCATTTGAAGCAGTAATATTCAACTTTTTTTAAAAAAAATGTATCGACTTTAATGAACATGCGATGGAGTAGCATCCAAATACCTAGTGTAATTCGAATATGTAACGTGACTTTTATCCTCAGAAAGCCTCTGATGCTTGTGATGGGGGAGTCTGCAGTGTCATGGAAAAGGGGAGTATAGATGGGGAGATATGAAGAGGAATGGGTGGCTGGTTACTCTGCGAAAAGAGTTGAATAATAGCAATTTGTTTCAAAACTCAGATAGGAGAGGAAACCGAAAAATCTCTTGATTCTTGATTTTATCTCTTCGACCCTCGTTCAAAGATTTAATAAATTTTTTATTTATTTTAATATTAAAACTTTGAATAAAATTAAAGTATTTATTTTAAAAATTAAAAATCGATTGAACCTCTCGATTTTTGTCGATTCAACTGATTTTTTGACTTATTCATTGAATCGAAGACATGACCAATTTGCAGTTTGACCAATCGATCCGGTTCGATTATCAAAACACTAAAGAACAGGGAAGAGAGGAAATCGGCAATAGGAGAGCAGGTTGGAATGCAGCAATGTACATTGCACTGCCCGCAAAAAAAAAAAGTTGGAAGGGCAGAGAAAGTGGGAGAAAAAAGTGGATTAATTAAAATTAAATTTTGACTTGGCATCAAATTGCCAACTAGGCTCATTAGTTATCGAGTTGTCAAATCCTTTAGTTGGTTGATGAGCAACTAATAAGATAAATCTATAAGTTGTTCAATCACTATAATAAAACTTGCCGTGATTACAATTCATCATATATTCATTTTTTTCGTATCACCAAAGTACACTGTTGATAATTCAAAGCAAATTTCTGCTTCAGCCAAAAAAATTGAAAGAAAAAGCGAGTCAAGGATTTATATGGTCAATAAAGTTAAATGGGAAAACATAAAGAGGATATGTGGTCAATGCTATGAGAAGACTCTCGGGCAAAACTGAAGGTTAAGGAAATGGTGTACTTGCTGCAAACTTTTTGCTTTAACAGGATTTCATAAACAAACGATGATATTAATTGTATGTTTAAATCGAGTTGGCGGGTGGAGTTGAGATTCGAGTATAACAGAAAACCTGTTGACTTGAGCTTGACCCGCCAACCCGAAACGGGGTCAGGATACCTGACCCGCATCCGAAAATTTCGGGTTGGTGAGTCGACCCGAATGATCCGAAATTTAATTTTAATTTATCATTGTAATTTCTAATAAAACAAATTTCTCACAATACTAATTACATAATCAAGTAATAAAATTTAAATAAATAATCCAAAACTAAATCTAAAATAAATTAAAACACCGTAAAAGTGTTTTATCCCAAATCCAATATAAAATAAATTAAAACAGTATAAAAGTAAAAAATAATATAATACGTTATTTGTCCAAATATAATAATTTCAATTTCACACAAGTTAAATAAATTCATTTAGGATTAAGTGATTAATGTCTTTGAAAAAAAGAATAATTTAGTTTAGTTAGATAAAATAATTTTTATGTTTATTAAATTATTTTTAATTCGTAAACTGATTATCAGGTTATATCGGGTCACCCCGCGAGTTGACTTGAATTTGACCCATTTTCTTTTATGGTTCATCAGGTTCGACCCAATTCTGATCCGAACCTGTAAAACGTCAATCCAAACTCATTAATTTTGTGTTAGGTTCGTGTTGTGTTTTCAGGTCGTGTCGAAAATTGCCATCCCTAATTGCATGGATGTATGGTGCCTTGGAATTAAATTCAAATGAATCTCTCTAAAAATCAAATGAAGAAACGGGTTAGATACTCTTTTCTCTTTTAAAGATCAAACTTGAGATCTTTCATTTCCTCTCCAGTTCTCTCTGAATTTTTTTTTTTTTGTAAAAAGAAAAGGAAAGAAAGAGAAAAAGAAGCAAAGGAGAAAAAAAAAATTTTCCCCCTCTTTTTGATAGCACGAAGGTACGAACTAGTAGCGGCGGAGTGAACTAGGAAACTAGTTAGGTTAGTGTAGCTTTACGTGGATATTCCAAAGTCAAGTCAAGACGTCGTATTTGACCCTACTTCCTCTACCGATCTCTCTATCTTCTCATCATCATCACCGTTAGCTAACGGCGTTTGTTATCCTAACGGCGGTCCTATCTGGTGCAGGTCCATCTCATTCTCGAGTCTCGACTCTTCCGTTCCCACCTCCATCCCTTCTCTTTAAACGCCCCTCCGTTTTCCCATTCCCTTTCCCTTCCCTCTCTCTCTCGAGATGCAGATTCAAACCCCTGTTTCCAAGGTAACCCTAATTTCCCTATTCATCTCAAAACTTCTGTATCCGTTATTGTAAACTAGCAAAAATTATGTACCAATTTATACTATTTGATATGATTTCTTAAACTAGCCTAAATGTTCCTTTTCTATTTGATATGATTTCTTAAAGTTCATATTTTTGTGATGAATTTTTAAATAATTTAGTCATTATGGCCAAAAGGGTGTCTGGAAACAGGTGTAAAAGATGATTCTTTAATGTTGGTTATGCTTTAAAGATGATGAATGAGGCCGGAGATTTTGTGGGTTTGTTGATTTGTTATGTGAATATGTTTGTCAAGGAGTGGTCATGTTATTGAGTGATAGCTGTGGTGGGACTATTGAGTCCGTCCCATTAAAAAACAAATGCCCGCAAAAGAAAAAATGGGTGAAGATCTTCTCACTAGCTTATCGATGGAAAGCAATCGATTATCTACCCTTCTGACCATGGATTCTAGTTCGTCTAATCACGAGGAAGCTGAGAGAGAGTTGAATCGGGCGGTCAATCTTTTGCAGCCGCCCGATATCAATGTTCCTCTTTCAGCTGAGCCCAGTCCTCCCCCTCCCGTGTGGAACGATAGTTGTGATATGTTAGATGTTGGTATTGGCCCACAGCTTTATGAGGTTGAGGCGAATAATATTGCAACTAAGATTGGAAAGAAATGTGCCAAGCGGTTGGATAGTGTTTGGGGTGCTTGGTTCTTTTTCAGTTTCTATTTTAAGCCAGTCTTGAATGAGAAATCAAAGAATAAGGTCACTTGGGAAAGTAATGGGCTTAATGGATACGACAAGTCAGATTTGAAGCTGGATGTTTTCTTGGTTCAGCATGATATGGAGAACATGTATATGTGGGTCTTCAAAGAGAGACCTGAAAATGCTCTGGGGAAGATGCAGCTCAGGAGCTACATGAATGGGCATTCACGTCAAGGGGAGCGCCCCTTCCCTTTCAGCGTGGAGAAGGGGTTTGTTCGATCTCACAGAATGCAGAGGAAACATTACAGGGGTCTCTCGAATCCCCAGTGTGTCCATGGTATCGAGGTTGTTCGGACTCCCAATCTCAAGATTCTTGATGATGAGGAGCGGAAGAAGTGGATGGAGCTAACTGGAAGAGACTTGAACTTCTCAATTCCTCCTGAAGCCAGTGATTTTGGTTCATGGAGGCATTTACCAAACACTGATTTTGAGCTTGTGAGACCTCCAGCATTAAAAAGTAATCCAAGCTCCCATCCTAAAAGATTGCTTAGTGGTTCGAGCCTGAATTTATCTACGCAGACATCAAACCATTCAAATGGTGAAGGGTTGGAACTTCTGGCCATCTGCAACAAGCGGAAGAAGAACTTCTTCCCACATGGAAATGATGATGATTTTTGTTTGCCTATTAATTCGAATCAGGATAAAGTCTTGGATATCCATGCGATTGAGCCTCCTTGGTTGAGTGAGTTCACTGGAGTTATGAGGAGTGCATATGGGCCTGTGACAGCTGCAAAAACTATATATGAAGATGACCAGGGGTTTTTGATTATTGTTAGCATGCCTTTTGTAGATCTGCAGCGGGTGAAAGTTACGTGGAGAAACACTCTCTCGCATGGAATTGTGAAGATATCTTGTGTCAGCATTGGGTGTTTACCAATGATCAAGAGACATGACAGGACATTTAAGCTAACAGATCCAACACCAGAGCACTGCCCTCAGGGAGAATTTGTTCGCGAAATTCCCCTTCCAACTCGCATACCAGAAGATGCTAAATTAGAAGCATATGGTGATCCAACAGGAACTATGCTTGAGATTCTTGTTCCTAAGCACCGTGTAGGACCAGAAGAGCATGAGGTCCGTGTCTGTCTTCGCCCTTCTCCTTGGAGTGAGCGTGCATATGTTGACTTGACAGAGGCTTTGGTCTGATGAATGTAATGGCGGTCCAGGATTGCTGTTTCATTTTATTTACTAACTGATCTCATAATTGGAGATTATCAAGTAATTGTGCTGTTCAAGAAAAGTACTTTTTTTCTTTTCGTCGTCCTATTCCTTTTCTTTAACAGAATGAATCTTCCTCGTATAGAAGACTTGTCTAGCAGTATTGGTGGTCGTCAGTCAATGAATAGTCTATAGATGATTTTAGACTTAGTGGATTTTTTGTTCCTTAATTCTTAGAAAATTTGTATAACTCAGATATGTTTTCCAGTTTTATGAATCCAATATTACTTATTTTATTCTTAACATGTTATTACTGCTTGCTGTTCAGTGAAAGCCTCCTGATGTGATTTGAGTAGTCTTAAGTTTTGTTTTACGAGATTGGCATTACTTGTATCATCGTTTAGTGCCTAGCGAGCGGAAATAGTCTTGGTTTCAGAAAAGCTGAAACTGGGAATTTGGGTTTTCGTCTAATCATTTTAATCTCTTGAACCGTGAAATTTTCTGCATCAACCAGCAGCCTCTGCCTTTGGAGCCTTAACCCAGTCTTGGACCAAGATGCTTTTGCACCTTACAAATTTGCTTGAACAGGATCTCAAATTCAGTTCATTTCTGGAGCATAATTCGTACATGACAGAATCGTCCTCTTCATCCACCTTTTTTTCCTGCGAGTTGCCATATGCATTCTCATCCCTTATCCTTTCATCTTGCCTATACTTCCTCGATGCTAGGACACAAGATCTCCTCCTCAGCATGTTCATTACTACGAAAGATTTATCTTGCCTGTACCTTGTCCTCGGCATGTTCATTACTGCGAAAGAATACGTTTGTTCATGTCCATACTTCACCCTCTTCTTGTAATTCTACTTCTTCTTGAACTGGTATTGACATCTTTATCTACATCTTGTAAGGTCCTCGCGTAACTATCTCTCTACTTGAATCATGGTAACAAATTTTCTCGCTTTCAGCCTACTGGGACATCAGAGAAGCAGGCGATAATTTCATATATTCCACTTTTCTTGAACGTGTGGTTTGTTTTAGAGGATACGCGATTTCATAGGCAATGTCATATGCTTCTAGTGCCCTCGAAAGTCAATCTTTGCGCAAAGAAATCAGAAGCATACTTGTGACTTTGGATCAAGAAGCAGATTCCCGCCTGGTTCACCTGGTTACAGTACTAAGGTTTAGTTTCACATACAATGCACAGAAGGATCTGCTGCTTCTTGCCCTCGTCAATGCTAAGTGGATACATGTTTTTTTTTTTGGAGAGAGGATACATATCTTCTTTATCGTCATTGATTTGCGCTTTTACCAGAATATTGCTGCTCCTCACATTTTGAAATTGTTAGCCCCAATTTTGAAACTCTTCCTCTTTTAACTGGTTTGATAGATTGACATTCAGCCTTCTCGAAACCCAGGAAAGTACAGGACAAGCTTTAATCATGTTTGATGACCATAAGTACGAAGGCAGAATCCCTCGAGCATAGGTCAAAGAACGATCTGCATTCTAAAAATTCAAGATTTTATGGAAAATTTCGTCAACAGATACGCAGGCATCTGTCTGGACCAGTGGTGATTCAATTTCTTCGAACTTCGTCCTTAACCCCTTTGGATCACTCTCCTCCTCTTAGTATGAAGTAAAAGTAAGTGTAACTTAGAATTTATCATGTCTGATAAAAAAAAAAAGTAGGAAGGCAGAGAAAGTCAAAGCAGATGGCAAATACTAGTAAAAAGTTTGCTTGCATAATATTCGACTCTCGTGCCCTGTTGAATGTTATTGTGCATATAGACTCTTAGACCATTAATAACTAGTTTAATTTCGTGTTGCAGCTCTCATTTTATTTGATTTGCTGTCTTAAATATTTGAACTCTCTTTATTCGACATTTTTCCAAAAGTTCACTAGACTTTTGCCATCCAGCTGTCACTAGTGTATTGCGTGACCCACAAAAGGCGTGCAATGCCTTTGATAGTATATCTTGATAATCAAAACACAAGATTACAAGAAGTAGTAATAATCATATTTACAATCAATGCCTGAAACAATTAGTCAGTGATTAGGCACTACTTGGGAAAACTGTCATGTACGTTAACAACTAACAAGGAGGCGAAGATACACATAGATCATGAAATCGAAACATGAGAAGCACTCTATGATTTTGAATTATATTTGATGAACTGTTCTGTCCTAGATGTTTTCTGATGTCAAATACCGGAGTCGCTGAGGCCCTCCTGTTTCTTTTGTCTCTAATTCATTAAGGGTTGCACAATTTTCAACTCGTTATGATAAATGATTACTAGGGAGGGATAGCAGCGCGACGCGCCGGAATTTGGTGGTTATAATTCAAGATAATTAATAATTATTATTTAAAATTTTATAGTATAAGAACTGAAGTATGATGATTTTATCATGGGATTTTAATAGAAAAAACATAAGTTACATAGTGAGTCAATAAAATAATATACAATGAAACATCCTTATCGTTATACTATGTAAAAATTCGTTGTGATCAAAGGTTATATTTAAATTTCAACCGCAAAGATAAAGGTAGTTTGAAAAGGTAAAAATGTTTAAAGTGCAATTGAAAATTATCCAAAAGTCTCTTTTAAAACTTATCCAAGATGATAAAATATTTTAAAGTATTAATTGGACCCCTCATCTCTCGAATCTATATATATTCGTGAAAGATCCCTTAAGCAATGCTACTGATTTCTTCCACGACTTAAGTTCAACCTGAATTATCAAGTCAAGTTTATCCATCAATCACTTTGTGCCCAATCTAATCTAAAATAATTTTATTTTAGACTAACTATTTATATAATTTGGTGGGCATAATACGACTTAATCACATGTTTCTTACAGAGATAATAATGCCCAAAACTGATAGATAGGTAAGAAATAAAAGTGGTCTTTTTCAAAGTTTTGTAGAAACATTTCAGATTTGATGTTTTTTGCTAGGAGCATTTCTTTATAATCTCATAAATAAGTTCAAATCTGCATAATTGTTAAAGATCTGAATTGAAACTATGTTGATTATAAAAAATTGGTGCAAATAAAATTTTCTAAATTTGAAATCGTAGAAAATGGTAACTAAAATCAGAAGAAATTCGTCATATGAATTCGAATTGCAAATTATAGGTAGAAACTGCTTAATGATATTTTCCAATAGTTACTTGTATAAGTATCCAATATATCAACTCTACTTAATTGACTCGTTTGAATTATGGATAATAGTTGCTTCAATCAAATCAAGAAACATTATTTATCATTGTACAATATACAATTATGAGTAAATGAATTCATACAATGCAATCAAAATGGTGCTATAGTTAAAGCATTTAAACTCATCAAGTTCCACTGCAAATTCTTTTAGATAGCATAAAAAGTAAATTTTTTGTATTTGAAACTATATAAACAGTAGAATACAAGAATAAGATCATAACAGGGAAAGCAAATAAAGTGCAAATGACATTTTAGTACCATGTAGCATGATTAATTTTCTTTTTTAGTTTCAATGAAATACAAAATTCTAAGTTAATAAATTTTACAGTCATAAAATTCTCAATTAAAATAAACACAAGTTGAATTCCAAATCATATTACATGAAAAAATAACTACTTAAACCATACTATATCCATAATATACAATGCCATAATAATTCTGTCCAACCATCAAAAAATTTGTCAAGCATTAAACTATTAGCAGAATCACCAGGTCTCAACTCTATCCCTTATTGCTATGCTTATTGCAACACCCATACTCATATGCCTATTGGCTCAAACCCTCAAGTTTCAATTGCTTTCATCGATTTTTCATACCTTAGTTTCAACAATACTGATTAGCGTTTTCAAGCAATTTGAGACCTTAGAAGAAGCTGCCAAGGTTGGGGCTTCTTCATGATAATTGTCGGATCATACCCTTTTCTTTTTTCTTTTTTTTTTTCACTTAGGAATTTGGATTCCTAGCTACTTGGTAGCAACAAGACATCGGGAATTCTGAAAATTCAAACTCCTTTCTTTCGAGAACTGTCAAAATATATCATGCTTCTACATGATTTAGTTTGAGTGATGTGACGGTATATAGTATGTGACAGTATGTGTAGGTGGTGAATCACGACATATGAGTAAGTCTTTTTTTTTTTTTTTGTAAAATAAATATGCATTAAAACAAAGTCAAAGCCTATAGAGTAATAGTTAAAGTAAAGTCATCCATGTGTTGATGACACCCTTTTAAGTCTTGCAAAAGTAAGGGAAGGACAAAATCAGGATAGGATTAAAAAAAAGTGGAGTCTTCATTAATGCTTCTTCCCCAATTCCCTAGCATGTCTGCACATTTGTTTGGTTTGCGGTAGTTATGGTAAAAACATAACTGCTGTAATGTAGTCAACACATCCCTGGAATCAAGAATAATAGGAGAAAATTCATGAGAAATAAGGTTATTTGACTTAAATAAAGAGATAATACCTTAACCGAAGAGGAGAAGATGATAAAATTGCTTTTCTAATTATTTTAGAAAGTGACAACATTATTTCAAATCAGAGATAGAATCTCTAGGATCTACTAAGGAAAATAATACAATTAGTCAGTTTTTGGAATTAGAAGTATCAAAAAGTAAATTATATGGAGTTTTTGAATAAACCACTCATCAGCAAAAAAAAATTACATTCGAAAAAGACAAATCCAAAGAACTCACCTCAATTTAAAGGAAAAACTAATACTTCCACCAAATATTTAATAGCCATAATAAAATCAAAGAGGTGAAACCGAAAAAGAAGAAAGTGTATCGGTTGGGGCATAAATATGATAATGATTGTTCAAATAATAATTAAGTTAATTAATTATAATTAAAATCCAATTATGTAAACATCCAATTAATTCCTTAACAGATGAGAAAGGTTTGCAGGAAATTGGAAGGCTTGGATGTTAGTATAATAAATGATTAAAAGGGCTTTTATGTAATTCTATCAAGACATAATCTTAATTCAATTGTATTTGATACTCAACTTGGCACCAAACATTGTAACATATCAAACCTGCCCCTAACCTTAAATGTCTGAAAGGTTATATAAGTAATTATAGTAAAATTAAAGTTGTAATAACTTGTACTCAATGCTCTAATTACACTTCAAACACTCTAACATTCCCAAAATAACCCCACACTTGCGGTTGAAATCTAAAAACCGTTTTTGTTCTAAACTCGTTCTTATATAATATAAGGATATGTGATAATTACGTCCTAAAATGCACATTAAGGTTTCACGCATACGCATTAGCACATTTTGGTAGCGTTTAGGTTTCAAACATCATGTTGTCTTGAACAAGGCATCACTTGTAAATTATATTTCCACTGTTAGAGATGATAATTGCTGAACCAAGCAGTAAAAAGCATTTTTGCAGCTAAATTTGTAATGGGTTATTATCACTTTACTCCTTTCAAGTATATCAGTACTATCAATTTACCTCCTAACGTTATTATTTAGTCACTTCACTCCCATAAGCAATTCAACTCAACATGTTAATAAATTTTGGACAAAAATACCCTTTTATTCTATAGAATTGTTATGTTGTTATTATTACTTTATTTCTTTAAATTATAGCAATATAATCGCTTTAATTTCTAACATTATTTTCTAAACAATTTATTTCGCCGTTAATCTAATTAGTATAGTAAAAAAATTTTAAATATATTTACCCTTATATATAATTAAAAATAAAAAAAATTGGTATGATTATTCTTTTTTTTTCACTTTAAAAGATCCAAAAATATAAAAATAAAATGATTTTCTCAAATTTTTTCACATTTATTAATACTAAGAAAAGAAAAAAAGATAAGAAAGAAGGAGACAGCAAAATTAGATTTTGCAAAGAAAAAAAATAAAAAAAATCTAATATTATCATATTAATTTAAGATTGTTGGGATTAAAATTGAAATCTAGTGATAAATAGTAAAGTAAAATAATTTTAAAATAATAAAATATTTAATTCTTTCTTATTTGTATTTTTTTTAAAAAAAATTGAACTCTCTCTCTCTCCCCTCCTCTTCCGATTTTTCTATTTTTTTAATGTTAATAAAATTATCAAGAAGAAAGAAATTAATACTTTGATTTTTTTTAATATTAAAAAAAAAGAGTCATTCTAAATTTTTTATTATACAAAGAGAAGAATACTTTTATCTAAAATTTTTTAACTTACTCAATTAATTTAATAATGAAATAAATTACCCAAAAAATAATTATATACAATAAATTGATAATAAAATTATATTTTATGAGAATACATTGATAATAACTTTAAGGACTAAACTCATTTTTTTATTTTAATTAACAAATTTCGTTAAATTTAACTGTTAGTCTTGAAAGAAAAATAACTAAAAAATAACGTTAAAAAAATTAATAATAACACCAAACATTAAAATGATAAAATGATAATAACCCGCTCGTAATAGATAAAAACCCAGCACAAAAAGCAGGACGGAGAGAAACTTCCCATAGCAACTTAAGAGTTGAAAGAAGCACCTACACCAGGGAACAGCAGTAATGCGCCCGGTTGGCGAACCACAAAATATAAAATCCCCACTTTAGTAGTATTAAAAAAAAAAGTGTAATTGTTCCCCGGCATGGGCTATAACATACATAAGCTATTATACTAGTCTAGCATTTCTACAATTTAATCAACTTCTTCGATCTTCGGGCCTGCACCACTCCCACCAGCTGGTGGGGCATCCTCATCCATCCCACCAGACTCATCAGGGCCACCAGCGCCCTGGTACATTTTTGCAATGATCGGGTTGCAGATGCTTTCCAGCTCCTTCATTTTATCCTCAAATTCATCAGCCTCCGCAAGCTGGTTCCCATCCAACCATTGAATAGCACCCTCAATTGCATCCTCAATTTTCTTCTTGTCAGCAGCAGGAAGCTTGGAACTGATCTTCTCATCCTTAATGGTGTTCCTCATGTTATAAGCATAGTTCTCTAAAGCGTTCTTAGCCTCAACCTTCTTTTTATGCTCCTCATCTTCAGCTTTGTATTTCTCAGCTTCTTGCACCATTTTCTCAATTTCTTCCTTGGACAATCTTCCCTTGTCGTTGGTGATTGTAATCTTGTTCTTCTGACCAGTTGTCTTGTCCTCTGCAGAGACATTCAAGATTCCATTGGCATCAATGTCAAAGCAGACATTGATTTGAGGAACTCCTCTAGGAGCTGGAGGAATGCCTGAAAGCTCAAATTTGCCAAGCAAATTGTTGTCTCTTGTTCTGGTTCTCTCACCCTCGTAGACTTGGATCAAAACACCAGGTTGGTTGTCCGAGTATGTAGAGAATACTTGTTCCTTCTTAGTCGGAATTGTAGTGTTTCTTGGAATCAAAACAGTCATGACGCCTCCAGCAGTCTCCAAACCTTGGGACAGAGGTATAACGTCCAAGAGCAGAAGGTCTTGCACCTTCTCATTGCCCTCACCACTCAAAATAGCCGCTTGCACTGCAGCACCATAGGCAACAGCTTCATCAGGGTTAATGCTCTTGCAGAGCTCCTTTCCATTGAAAAAGTCCTGCAACAGTTGCTGAACTTTGGGAATCCTAGTTGAGCCACCAACAAGCACAACATCATGGACTGAGCTCTTGTCCATCTTTGCATCTCTTAGACACTTTTCAACTGGCTCCATACATTTTCTGAACAAATCCATGTTAAGCTCTTCAAATCGGGCACGAGTAATAGTTGAGTAGAAATCAATACCCTCGTATAAAGAATCAATTTCAATTGTAGTCTGAGCAGTAGATGAAAGAGTCCTCTTTGCTCTCTCACAAGCTGTCCTCAATCTCCTAAGAGCTCTTGGATTCCCACTGATATCCTTCTTGTTCTTCCTCTTGAACTCCTGAACAAAATGATTAACCATTCTATTGTCAAAATCCTCACCACCAAGGTGAGTATCACCAGCAGTAGCCTTAACCTCGAAAATGCCCTCTTCAATAGTAAGCAGAGAAACATCAAAAGTACCACCACCAAGATCAAAGATGAGCACGTTCTTCTCACCGGAACTGCTTGCCTTCTTGTCAAGACCGTAGGCAATAGCAGCAGCCGTAGGTTCATTGATGATTCGCATCACATTTAATCCTGAAATAACACCAGCATCCTTAGTTGCCTGCCTCTGAGAATCATTGAAGTAAGCAGGAACTGTAACAACCGCATTCTTGATTGACGTCCCAAGATAAGCCTCGGCAATCTCCTTCATCTTGTTGAGGACCATGGAGGAGATCTCCTCAGCTGCAAATTGCTTCTCCTCACCCTTGTAATTGACTACAATCATGGGCTTATCGCCAGCACCAGCAATGACCTTGAATGGCCATAATTTCATGTCACTCTGAACAGATGAATCGCTGAACCTTCTCCCAATCAATCTCTTCGCATCTGATTTTCAAATTTTACCCAATTCGTAAGTACACCAACAATCAAATAACAACAGGATACTAAATTTAAATTTTCGACTTTAACGACAGACAGGAATATTTCAAGATCAAATAACCCGATATATGAACAACCTAGAATCGGGAGCAATTCAACAATCTTCATTCATAACTTGTCCCACATTAATTAAAAAAAACACACAAAACGAAAGAACCAAAATTAGGGAAAAAACAGAAAACGTAAGTGTTTGAATTAGTTGTTTTTCAGGGTGTTTTTGTAGCAAAGTTTTTAGAGTATATTTTGAAATATTTTTTAAAAATATTTTGACATATTTACGAGTATAAAAATATTTAGAATATATTTTAAAATGTTTTTTAAACATTAAAAAAATTAGACTAAAAGAGTCCTTTTTAAAAAAATTTTTAGTATTTGAATATTTGATTTGAAAAACTAATTTTTGAAAACTGATGAATGAAAACAGAGCCTTGTTGGACATAGAATACTTCCGTAATTAATTATAAAAAACACGGGGACAAGGTACATATATACGAGCTACAAAAAAGTGAGAGCCTATGGATTCCGATCCGATTAAAATAATCTTTCCGCCAAAATTCACACTTTTAAGCCAAAAAAAATCCAAAAAATAAAAGCGTAGTAATTCTCAGCCAAAAAACACAGTAGTAGAAATTTCACGAAAAGAAAAGCATCACAATCCATATGTACTCAATGAAATTTTAGCTATCAATCGAGATAACAATTAGTGGCGAGCGTTTAAACTTACCGAAGACAGTATTGAGGGGGTTCATGGCGACCTGATTCTTAGCAGCATCTCCGATGAGACGCTCGGTGTCTGTGAAACCCACATAAGACGGCGTCGTCCGGTTGCCTTGATCATTAGCAATAATTTCGACACGATCGTGTTGCCAGACGCCGACGCACGAGTATGTCGTGCCCAGATCAATTCCAATTGCAGGCCCTTCGCCTTTTCCAGCCATGATTCTCTTCTACAATCAACACAGAAATTAGCAGCAAAAACTGGCTACTAAAATTGCAATCGAGATCGGATAGATTGAAAATCTGCGTACAGTATGTTTTGGGATGGGAGGGAAGGGAAGGAGCGGTGGGGGAACTTAAATACCAGTAGTAGTGGGAAGGTAATTTCTAGAATATTCTGGAGACATCTTGAGCCGTTGGATTGGATTTGAAGTGGAGGGCATCAACGACTCAAATCATACCTTAGCTCAGATATTTTCTATTTGACTTCCCGTTCCCCTGGGGCTAAAGGGAACAGGCGCTTTCTAGGAATTTTACGGAGTTTGACAAAATTTTACTGCTTCCTGGTTGCTTCTTGTTCGTTCCAGATTTTTCTATTTCTTTTTCTCGCCCTTTAATCGTCATTGTCATGCTTTTGTTGGGTTAAATGTACTTACACTGCTACAGTGCTTAAGACTTAGGAGTTCTAGTTTTAAGACTTAAGAGAGAGGGATAGTCACGCGGGGTAATAGACATCTTGCCCAACTCAATTACGACTTCATCTTCTCATCTCATATATATTAGGGCAGAGCGGGGAATTCGACTTAGCTAAATAGAGTTGTTAAATGAATTGAGATGCTCACGAATTTTTTTTTTATAAAATATAAGTCAATATTATTAATCATTTCGCTGGAAATCGTCAAGTATACATGGAATATATCACAGATATATTTGATTTGAAAAATTATAAGATTTGATAGAATTACAAAATATAAAAAATTACACTGTGAATCACCAATCATCAAATCTGACTAATTAAACAAACTGCACCATAAATATTTGTGCATGTTCATTCTCTCAAATCTGCTATCCAACTGGTTCAAATTCAAAAATAATGTTGACATCTGATGAGAAGATCAAATAAATTTTAAATCAATATATGAATATGAAGAAATTCTTAAATTTGAGAAAATAAATAACAAAAAAGTTAAAACTAAGCAAAACTCTCACCAGGATAGCCTATGATAGAAGAAAACTCTCATTGCAATAGCCTAAGAGAGAAAAAAAAAACTCTCACTATAATACCTTAGGAAAGATTTTATTAAATAAAAATAAGAACAAAGGAATATGAAGGAATAACGAACTAAGAGGAAGTGAGACCTTGGTTTAAAGCCAAGATCTCCCTCCTATTGAGGAATAAGAGTAGAGAGAATATTGAGGGTAGAGAGAGGGAGAGAGAAAGTTTAGAATGAGACTGTAGTACGATTGAGTCCAACTAATTCGTTTGAGTAAATGAATTGAGATCCAACATCAAATTAGACATGTTTTCTAAATCAGTCGATCTCAACTCAACCAATGCATAATTCGTTTAAACTAGTTTAAGTTCTTTTGTGCATTTATTTGAACTAGTATTCCTATTTTTCTTAGTAATTATGCAGATTTAACTTGTATTGATTGCTTACAATTTTATTTCGTTAAGAAAATTGGAAATTTTCTTATATTTGGTGAAAATTTTCTCATTCAATAAACTAATTAAACTGGTTAAATTTTTTAAGTTACAAAATTGTATAAAATATTATTGTAAAACTGAGTTTTTTCCCAACCTGAGCTCAAACTTAATTTTGAATTCGAAATAATTTTAACAAGTCAAACTCGAGCATATTTTTTTGCTCGTTAAATAATGGAATCGAGTTTTAGTTCGACTCGATAACTCAATGAGAAAAACTCAAAGTTAAAAGCTTATATTAACTTGATTAATTTACAGCTCCATGTAAAATCGTTCCTAATTGTTTACAAAATATATACTTGAATTGAATGAGAAACTCTCTAAGGCTTAGTTTGTGAGTTGAGATCTAGAGAAAAAAAAAAAACAAGAGAAGAGAAATTTAAAGTGTCCCCTTATTTGGGAGTTTTATATGGGAAGAAAAGAAGAGAAAATGGAAAAAAAAAAAAAGAGGTAAAGATTAATTTAAAAACTTTCTTCTCAATAATGGGAAGAAATGGAAGGAAAATGACAACTTGTATAAACTTTTTCATAATGTCAACTTTATCCATAAAAATCATAATAACTAATATGTTCATAATCATTTCATTTCTTTCCTAAATTCCTAATCAACTTGAGAAGAAAATCAAAACTTTTCTTATTTTCTTTTATTTTCCTTTCATATCTCATCCTTTCTTTTCTTTTCTCTTCTCTCCCAAACTCCCGAACTAAACCCAAAGTTCGCCATGGAGATTAAAAAGAAAAGTATCGTACAAGTGCAAGTTACTTCAAACTTCAAAGAGTAGCAGATCCCAAAAAAAAGCGCTAAATTTTATTTACTTTTCTTGTTTTCTTTGGTTTCTATTTGCAACATACTTCGAATGGGCCAGGCCTATCATAATCCGCCAATCGAAGGTGCCAAGAAAAGCCCATATCGGGCCAGAGTAAACTGCATAAAAAACTTAAGCTCAGATCATGAGGTCGAACTGGCCAACATGGGCCGCCGCCGGCTCAACTTAGATCAATTGGTATTTGAAACTTGAAAGCACAATTTATAGTCACCCTCCAAAAGCGAAAAGCAAATAAAGCATCAATGGATATGTATCTCCTTTCAACGGCAAAACAAAAAAAAAAAGGATTAATTACATTTATCTCCCCTAAGGTTTGACCATATTACCAATCAATCCCTATAATTTGTCCAAATAACGGTCTCGCCCTTTGAATGATCAAACATTTAACAAAAACTCCCTTAATGCTGAAAATGCCCTTTTTGAGGCCATATTGCATTAAAAAAAGAACATATTTTTATTTATTAACCTTCAAGTAATCTTAAAAAATAGGAAAAAATTTTTACTTATTATTTTATAAAAATCATATCATTGCCTCCATAAATAGTTTTGAATCAATAATTATTTTAAATCTTAAAAATTAGATAAATTGAAAGAAAAATAAAAAAGAAGCAATTATTTTAAATCCTCAAGTATGGTTCGAATTTGTGGTTCAAGACATGTTGCAGAGAGCACAAGACATGTTTTCCTCAATTTGAACCATACTTCAGGAATTAAAATAATTTCTTCTTTTTTATTTTTTTTTTCAATTTATCTAATTTTTAACATTCATTTTTAAGATTTAAAATAATTATTGATTCAAAAATATTTATGGAAGCAAAAATATGGGGCCTGTTTGGAACCTGAGTTTTTTTGGAGTTTGTCTAAAACTTTACTGTAGTGCACTGTAGAAGTTTTTGAAAAAATTTTGTAGAAGTTTTTGTAAGGTGAAAAGTTTTGTAGAAGTTTTTGTAGGGTGAAAAACTTTTTTTTTTCCTTTTTTTTTCTTTCTTTTTTTCTTTCTCTTTCTCTTTCTCTTTCTTTTTCTTTTTCTTTCTTTCCTTTTTCTTTTCTTTCCTCTCTTCTTTTTCTTCTTCTTCTTCCTTCCCCCTCCCCCTTCCCCACTACCTCCGCCACCCCCAGCAGCAACTCCACCAATGCCATCTCCCGCCACCCCCTTTGCCCATTCCCCCTCTGCCCCGTCACCCCTCCCCTACCCCTGCAAAAGCTCCCCTGCCACCCCTCCCTTTCCCACCACCCTTTTTGTCCGTCACCCCTGCAAAAGCTTCCCCGCCACCCCTCCCTCTCCCTCTGTCTCTGCCGCCACCTGAGTTTTGCACATGAGTTTTGCAGCAACAGAAATGATTTTTTTTTCCAATGTTCTATCTCCCTCTCCTCTCCTTATCTTGCCAGCAGAATAAGCAGCAACAGCCGAGTGTATTTTTTATTTATTTATATTTTTTTTGCAATTTTCCTTCTCCCCAAGTTGCGGGACGGGGAAGATGGCGGGGAAAGGCAGAGGGAAAGAGGGGAGGGGGGAGGGAGAAAGAAAAAAAAAGAAAAAAGAGATTTTGGAAACCAACATATCGGTCAAAGGGGGAGGGGAGGGAGAGGAAAAAAAAAAAAAAGAGGAAGGCCGGCAAAAGTTGGCCTGAATAGTTACCGGCGCGGGAAGTGGTGGTGGAGGTGGTGGCCGGTTGGGTGGGGGAGGAAAAAGAAGAAAAGTTGAAGGAAAAGTTTTTTGTGTATTATTTTGAAGTGTGTAAGTAAAAAACTTTGATAAGTTTTTTGGGGTTCCTGTAGCAAAAGTTGTTAAAAAACTAGTAGCTAAAAAACTTGGCCAAAAACTTCACTTCCAAACAAGCCCATGGTTTTTATAAAATAATAAGCAAACATTTTTTCTATTTTTTTGGATTGCTTCAGGGTTAATAAAATAAAAATATGTTCTTTTTTTAATGCAACATGGCCTCAATAAGGGCATTTTCTGTATTAAGGGATTTTTTGTTAAATGTTTGATCATTCAAAAGGTGAGACCGTTATTTGGACAAATTACAGGGATTGATTAGTAATATGGTCAAACCTCAGGGGAGGTAAATGTAATTAACCAAAAAAAAAAAGCACCAATCGTTTGAGTATTTTTTTCCGTTTTTGTTTTTCTTAAGTTTTTCCATTTTGCTATGTTAGACCTTAGAAGTTAGTAGATAAGCATTCAATGAGGGATGTAGGGGAGATTTCAGTGGTCTGCAAACCAGTACATTGTTAAGAGGCCACAAAACAATTAACCTAATCGATAGTGGAGATTTTAGAGGAGACATGTTCTGATTCGTAGTGGTGATGATTGAATTGACTCCATCAAAACTTTTGTCTGAAAAAAAAGAAAAAGGAAACAATTAGCCTAACATGGCACCATCCGAAAAAGAAAGATCAAATCTGCACCTTAAATTATTGCATTGCCAAAGGCTTCGCCAGTTCGCCCGTGCCATCAATGAAATCCCTAGCCATTTGGCAATCTGGGCAACTTTACAATGAATTATTTCTGGATAAGCCAAGCAATTGCAAGTGGGAACCGACGCTCCTGAGTCCTGCCTATATATAGTGCATAGACCTAGTCCACGATGCTCTATTTGTTGCGGCATGCACAGTTTTTTTTTTTTTTTGGGCTTTTTTGGGTAATGAGGATGCATAATTATTCTTATATTCTTCCTACCCGATTTTTGACCCAAAAGTTACCACACTGGCTCGAGTCTTTTTTCTTTTTTTTTTCTTTTTCTGGGGCTGAGAACACCGATTGGCGATTGAGTGCAGACAAACATGAAACGAACAGCTCTGTAAGGCCAAATTTCAAGTCAAAGGTGAATTATAAGTAACGAGAAGATCAAAACTCTTGAACACAAAAGTCATAGCGCACTCAACACTTTGTACCAGCAAGAGTCTATACATGTATGGAGATATCATTATTAAGCCCGTAGATGTGGTTACAGGAATTTTTTTGTTTACAGGAAAATGTCAAAATTATGCAATCAATCTTTCTTTCTGGCCTTAGATCAAGATCGACGTACGAGGACGACACATGAACTTTTGTTATAATATTACATTGTTGTTGTCAATTTCATCAACAGCAGATGTGTCCTTTTCTTCTTTTTCCTCTCAATGCCTTGTTTTCCCCGAAAAAATTCTTCACCTGGAGCTAAACTATTCAAAGCTCACCAACTAGGACTTTTGAGCTAGATCCTTGAGGGTTTCCTGTTTTCTTCTTCATATGCTTCTATTCCTTTTTTTTTTTTTTTGTGCTTAAAGCTGATTAAAGCTCGCAACAAAATCTTCAATCCTTTTGGTTGTAGATTGCCGTTGCAGTCGTTTTCATGCAGGTTTTTTATTTGACCTTTGGTTCGCAAATATAGTAAAGAATAAAATACCTAAGTTATCACCTGTCAAAGAACAATATGTTGAACTGAAGCTGCCATATGATACAGGACTATTCTCAGACTTTTATGTACAAATCCGGCGTCGATGTTCACGTACACAGATTAGTTTGGCCGAACAACTTTGAAACATCGTCTGCACAGATGCAAGAATCAAGAATACGTGAATCCACCTTTTCTGACTAAGGACAAAGAAAGCAAGGTCATGGAATGATCATATGGAGTGCCGTACTCTTACATTTCAGAATTTGATAAGGATGAGGTCATATTTATATGGTTCTCTCTTCAAACGGGACAAGAATCTCTTTATCTTTCCGACATGCCACCATCCCAAAAGGCCATAGTATTCATGAAAGCAACTTCCAACCAAAGAAAACTGGTCATCAATTTCATCGTTTTCATGATTACAATAGTCATCATCAAATAAGCTACGACGACTCTTCAAAAAGATTCTCTTTCGTGCCGTGCTGTAATATGCTCTTGTATGTATATATTACTACATAGGTTTAACTCAAAAGACCATACTTTTCTTTTCTGTTGTTTGGCTAAATCAACTCCCCGTCCAACGGAGATACAAAAAGTTAATTAACGAAGTCTCCTAGCCAACAAAATTTATCTGGAGAAACTTTTGCAGCAAGACGGTAAAATTTCATATTTAGCTCAAAGAACCCAAGAGTTCTGTCATTCAGATATAAGGTGATGAAAGTCTTTCATTTCTGACCACAAATTTGGGAACAAGAAGTACAAAAAAGGACGAGGGCTATTAGAACAAGAGGAAACAAGGATGACTTGAGAGGTTAATATATATAGCGTGAAGATAATTGTTATTGCAAGTTTAAACGAAAACCTTCAAGTGTTGCGCAAGCAAAGAATGCATTCTTCGTTTTTGGGTTCCATTTGGTGAATTTAGTCATCCTTCAACTAAGTATATCCTTTTATCTTTGATTTGTGTATTTTTCGAGTTAAGCTTTTCTTTGTGCGGTTTGACTTCAAATCTTCAAATGACAAAAAATTTGTGTAAATACTTAACTTTATTTTTTAAAAAAAAAAAAAAGTAAGGGTAAGCTTCACTTCTAAAGTTTAAAACACCAAAATATCAGACATTGCATTTTAATTATTCTTCATAGAATATTTTGAAGATACATGCAAGTGTTTGTTCTTTGGCAGGGTGCACTTATGGGTTTGAGCTGAAGATTTTGATCTTATAGATCTTAATCTACAAGTAAGGGTTCTAATTGATTACTTCAAGACTAATACTAGGACCACCATGCCCTAATGAAATTATGAGCTGCATGTTGAGGAGAATCATAGTCCAGGGTAACATGATTAGTACTTTATTAGAGAGCCTTTAATTTAGTAGGTGTGGCTGATTTTTTAGAATTGTGCGCTAATTCGAAACTACTGCTGCAATAAAACAAATCCATATAATAAGGGAAGGTGCTCGTTAGATGATACTTTTTCAGGGGAATATAAATGAGAGGTTTCGAATTCAAACCCTTCTACTTATACTTAAACAAAAAAAGAAGAAAATGCCTTTTATTTATAAATTATACCGACAAAATGCCTCTTGTTTAATCATACGTTTTACACTTATTTTGACCAAAATCCACATTACATTATGATTGATCTTACCATCCTTCGTTGGTTAATAGGTTATCAGAAACCAGATAATGTAGTGGTGCATCCTTTGGAATTGATCCTGAACACATTTTCCATTTTTTAAACCTAAACAGAATAATTCCTAGCTACATTTTGGGAAACAAAATTTACATGAAACATGCACAAAACCAAACTTTAGGTTACCATTTAACATAATGAAGCAAAAGCAACCTTACTTCATAAGAAATACAATCACCGATCCCCGTCAATGATCAACGCCGCATTACCATTTTACATTACTACCTTCTGCCACTGGGGGAAACTTTTGGATCAACCCTCGACCAAGGTAGAAAGAGTGGAATACTAAAACCAGAAACTTTTCTCCTTCATTTTCTCCTCCTATATAACGCAGGATAGGCTTATTTAGGGAAATCTATCCTGTTTCTCCCTCATATATAACGCCATGCATTTACATCTGAAGAGACAGACGGTACTAGTCACTAAATAAATTTACTTACTATAATACTAGCACAATATATAAAACTCCCTGATTATCTTTCCCTCCCATCTCTTTCCCCACCCTAGAACCTTCTTCTCCAAATAACTTCCCCCGTTCCCTTCCCACTTTCTCAACCCTTTTCCATTTCTTGTTTGTCTTTAATTTCTTTAATTGTATTTGTCTGTTTTTCTTTCATGGCGTCGGCTTCACAAGCCAGTCTTTTACTCCAAAAGCAGCTCAGAGGTATGAAGAATTATAAACCCTTTTTGATTTTTTAATTATCTTGAATTGAAATTTAATTGGCTTAAAGGGTTTTGGTATTTCGTAAATATCAAAATTTGTTAACCAAGATCGCTGCCTTTTGCTTGCAGATCTCTGTAAAAACCCTGTGGACGGATTTTCAGCTGGTTTGGTTGATGAAGAGAACTTATTTGAATGGAGCGTTACAATTATTGGACCCCCTGATACTTTGTAGTGAGTACTTCTCTTTGTTAGGTGCTTAGGGATTGGATTTCTAATCAATTGTTTTCGGTCATAGTTTGTCTTCTGATGTCAGTCGTAGATTCGTTCCATTAAGTGCTTTATTACTTCTTATGGAAGGATTTTGAGTTTTAATGGCGTGAAATTAGGGGAATTCTACTTGCTCATTTTTGTACAGAGTTTGTTTTACACTTTTTTTATTGTTATTCTATCTTTGGGAAGGAAAGGGTAGAATCTTTGCCATTGCAAATAAAATTTCTCTTTATTGTTTTTCTCTTTATTGTGGGCCTTTTTTTGGGGGGGGGGGGGTGGTTAGCTAGGGGCATGTTCAATCAGTGCGGATAATTCTCTGATGCATTTGTTGCCAATTGTTGGTTTTTGGATTTTTTCCTTCTCACCAGGGCTTAGGTGCCAAAAGGGGTTGCCCATCAGGTCATACATACAACGCGTGTATTTACGAAATTCAATTGTCCAGAATCGTTTCTTTTATTGTTTTCTTCTCCCCTAGGGTGAGGAGCAGGGTTTGGGAAGGAATTATTGATTGTGGGGTGGTATTGGTTTGCAAGTGCTTGCAGCATCCTATAAAAATGGATTTGCTATAGTGAAGTGAAAGGTCAGGCATTGTTGTCTTCCTCCAATATGTGTCATGAATTGAACGTACAATAAGGTTTCCTGGTAAAGCTGAATCATATGATATATCTAGAGCTCATAGTGGTGATTGCCTCATGCAATTAGAGCTAGACCTCTTCCAAAACCTAATACAGATATATCCATTGTGCAGTGTACCAATCATGCGGCATTGTTTTGGTTTTTAACAATGTTCATTTTTGGGGTCAATATATTTACTTGATTCTATTAATAGTAGCAGTTCTAAAGCTAAGAGAGCCACCGCCCCACTGATCTGTTAATCTGTGAGGTGTACAATTTATTTACTCGTCTCTTATAGTATACTGTTTATTTGAGACTTTTGTGCAAGGATTGAATGATTCCAGAATAAATTTTAATTAATTGGTTTGAGAAAAGGATCTGTTTTTGGCCTTCTGACAGTGAAATTTTTATGTGTAGCGAGGGAGGTTTTTTTAATGCTATCATGAGCTTTCCCCAGAACTATCCAAATAGTCCTCCTACAGTGAAGTTTACTTCAGAGATCTGGCACCCTAATGGTTTGTGTTCTTCATGCACCTTGGACTCTTATTATTGGGTTTAAATGTTTCTTATTTTATATTATAATGCAGATTTTTAATTTTACGATGAGCCTAAATTGCTGAAATTTTGAATGACCTCCAGTTTATACTGACGGCAAGGTTTGCATTTCAATTCTTCATCCTCCTGGTGATGACCCAAATGGATACGAGCTTGCTAGTGAACGCTGGTCACCTGTCCATACGGTATGGCTGCAGCTAGTCCTCGGGTCAATGTTCATTCTATGATTTTATTAACTTTCAATGGATTTCCATGCTTACCTCCTTTTGCATTTTCTCATTGCATTATTTCTTTATCCTATTTCTTACCATGAAGTTATCTATAGAATAGAGGTACACAGATGGTAGATGCAGGAATTGAGTGTTGTGAGGTGCATTATCCATAGAGATGTGCATCACAGGGAGATATTCCTATTTACTGTAGACAGCTGAAAATTTTTGTTAAAATTACAACTGAAAATTATCATTTTTCTTAGGGTACAGTATGACAAACTTTGCAATCTTTTGGTTCAGCTTCCCTGTCTATCTCTTCCATTCTTCAAGTTCTGGGTCTCTATCTGCCTTCCTAAATCATCTACATACTGGTTCCTATTGTAGCTAACAAATTTGATATTGGACAATGCATTACTCTTTTTTAGTCAACAAAATCCTTTGTTCACTTCTACTTTTCATTTTACTCATTGTTAAGGTTGCTAGTCTCTTTCACTTTTGATTTTTCTTACCTTTTTCTTTTTCATAAGTTAGGGGGACGTGGGGACAGGCAGACATGAACATTTCACAGGCCCATCACAGGCCCATCAGAAAAATGTTACCAAAAAGTTATTACTGAGTACCTTCACAGGCCCATCAGAAAAATGTACAGTTACAGCAAAAGTTCTGTGGCGCGAAGCTCTCTTTGATGTTAGGTTGTAAAAGTATGTGAATATTAGGGTGGTCATGCTAAATGATTGAATGTGATGCTGTTGTGCTCCTAATTTTGGTATGGTTGAGGATAGTTTGTGTAAAAATTGAGGTACTTTCACTGTGAAAATCATGTAATGGTATACTTTGGTGGCTGAAATTACTTGTCCTGATCCTAGTGACTGCGATGACAGGTTGGTGCTTCTCCTGCCATTCTGTTTAGGAAAAGAGTATTTGGTGGAGTTTTTCATGTGGTGGCTAAGTGTAAGATTTAAAAAGAAACCTGATTTTGGTGCTGGTATCAGACCCCAAATAAACCTCCTTTAGAAATCTATGCTTCGGAACTTTTACAGTTTTGTCCACAGGGACAAGAACAACTGAATACAAGGAGATATTGGACAGGGTTCTGGCTCTTTTTCTTTTTGTTTTGTGCATGCAGTTGAGAGTTACTGACTAGAGTGGTATTATTTGACAAGGTACATAGATGAGAGAGATTCTTATCTATTTGTTTTTTCTAGATGGGAAAAAATGAGAAGGAAAATGATGAAAATTTGGTGCAAATTCTTAAGAAGCTTAAAATTGTGAACTTATTCTGTTTGTGGACTTTATCACTTGGCCACTTATATCAACGATCAAAATCTACGAGGGTGGGAATTAAGGTTCCCTTGGATGCCGGAAGCCTTCCCAGTTTATCACCTATGTTTGATCAGGGTGAAGAACCTATCCTTGTACATTTCTGCTTCGATCTGGAATTTCTTGTTTTCTTACCATTTTGTCAATTGCCAGCCAACTAAGTTTCATATATCATTGACATAGATCAAAATAAGTTACATGTTTAACTTAATTTTTCTAATAGAATATTGGCTTTGGAAGTTGATCAAAAGGACTCTTTCAGGTGGAGAGTATAGTGTTGAGCATCATATCAATGCTTTCAAGTCCTAATGACGAATCTCCAGCCAACGTTGAAGCTGCTGTAAGTATTTTGATGAAGTTAATTCAGGGGATATTATTATGTTCTTCCCTTCTCTTTTTTAGGTATAAATCTTGGTCATTAGCTGGGAAAATTGCTTTTACAATGATGGAATTTTGTGAATATTTCTGAATGATGTCCATGGGCACTATTCTATCTAATTAATTGATCTCTGCAGAGGCATTACAAATATTCTCCCATAGAGCAGTGGAAGCTTCTAATACCTCAACCCCTAAATTTTGCTTTGAGATTTAGGTGATTCAAAAGGACTAGTTTGCCTTGTGTTTGGATAATCTTGATTTTGCGTGCAGTTGTCTCCAACTATGAGGAGTCGAGAACATAGTCTTTCATCTTTTCAAATCTTAGATTTGTATCAATAACAAAATGAATGGTATTGCTTGCTTGGCCTTGATTGACTTCCCTTTTTGATATTGGTGATTTGACCTGCTTAGTTGTGCATTTGAAGGTGTTGAAGATCAACAGTATGATTTCTAGGTCATTCTTTTTTCAACCATTTTTCCTTTTGGAGATGATCTTTTGTAAGACACGGAGATTGAAGTGTTTGTGCTTGTTAATGTCATTCCTTGGTAATTGCTACCCAATGATGAATAGGATGTCACTGTGAATACTGTTTCCTGACAAGGAAAGTAGCTCTTGTCACGGTTGAAATTTGTTGTTTGCAGAGTCTTCTGACATGTTTGCCAGTATGAAATAAATTTTCTGTGTTTGGGCTGCTTTTGACGGAACTAATATCTTATGCCTTTTCTCCTGTTGCCAAATGCAGAAAGAATGGAGAGATAATAGGGAGGGCTTCAAGAAAAAAGTTAGCCGATGTGTTAGAAGATCTCAAGAAGAAATGATGTGAACTCCTGTAAATGTTGCAGACTGGTCCAGCTCCTTGTCAGATGAAAAAGGATGTTTCTCTGAGAGAGTGGCGTCAAATCAGGCTTGTATGTGTAGAATTGCTAAAATGGCGTCCAAGATTTACCTTTTCTGTATTTTAGATGATTACTTTTTCCTTTTCATGTTAACCTAAACTTCATTCCATTGATTTGGTAGTGAAACTTCTAAAAACAAGGTCTAACTTGGATTATCAATTACTAGATCCCAGGTCTCCATGTACCTTGCAGATATTTTTTTTTTTTTTCAATTGATTGAACCAATCAAACAGTTAAATCATCCATTGCTTGTACGTTTTTGCCTTACTTTAGAGCCTTGCTTCAGGATACTCTGTGATCACCACAAGACCAGACTCAGCTGCGAAGATCAGTGGATATTTGATTCAATCATCTAATTGAACTTCCCTTTGCAGGATTCAGTAGTTGAGGAGGACTTAATTTATGTATAATCTATATTCCTCCTCCATTTGGCCGGAGTGGACTAACATGGAAAATGGAAAGCCTGTGCTATTCAGACAGATCATATTTTGAGGCTTTGTACTAACTTTAGCAGGAATGACATTCTTGTAGTTGGTTGGCTTTGAAAGCTTGAAATTCGTTTGGTTTTGCTCTCTTTTTCATCTGGCGGTTTTGCTGAAAGAAAGTCTCTCTTTTAACGTATTAAGAATCTGGTGTTCTGCAGATTGGAGTAGGGAATGAGGAAGGATGATACAACCTTTAACAATTTAGTATTGGTATAAGATCGAATATATGGACGTATTGGTGTGTGCCTGCAACACATTCCTTTCAGTTTTCTGCAACCGCAACTTCTCTTTCACAGGTCTATTTGAGTTGTGCTGATTAAGAGTACAAGTTGCAGTTCGTTTTCCAGGACAATAATTTTGTTGTTGGAAATAAGATAACCTAGAATCTTTTAGGTACGGGGAGGAGCATTTGAGTTCCTCGGATTGTTGTAAGAAAGGATGAGGAAGAGCTAAGTAGAAAAGATGAAAAGAATTTCTCGTGATTGATAGAAAAAGCCACCTGAAATAAATTAGTACGTGAGATTGATAGAAAAAGCAACCAGAAAAGCGGAGCAGGCCCAACTCTTTTAGGAGTGCCTTGGTAGGGGATGATAGACGACCAAAGAAAGCACTGAAACTTCTTTCTTTTGTTTGATCCAACCAGGCTTTTCTTCGTCAAAATACAAGCAAGCACAGATCACAGTTGGCAAACAAATCGACATGCCCTAATGGGCATGCTTCAATATCACTTCCAAAAGTAACAAAGAACGTGTGGAGTTGATTTAAAAGGTGCTCATTGTTTCTGAATTATTGATTCTGCTTTTTCCTACCTTTCATTAATCATGCATCATTGGATCGCAGCATGATAATTTACAAGAACAACTAAAGATGGGAGCTAACTTAAAACTCTTCTCGTTCGAGTTGATTGCCAGGTGAAATATAAGGTCGGAGTAAAGGTCAAAGAATGCACAAAACAGTGCATTCCTTTGGTCTGAAATCCTCTCTCTTTCTAATCCCCTTCAACCCAATTAGGCCCTTCCGTAATATAGGTCGGACAGAAGGAGCAATCCAGAATCCAACGGCGTCAACGCTCAACGGGAAGGAGACCAGTTTCGTTTGCAGGTGCTGTAGTGTTAAATTTCAAGCGCTTCTTGGAACCACTTGTACCACGTTGAATTAATCCTTGGCAAAATATTCAGGGGTTGTTTGGTAATTTTGGTGTAATTTTTTTATTTATTTATTTAGGGTTCTAAACTGCACAAAAATGGCTGTTCTGGCTGCTCAAAAAAGGTAGAGAGTAAATTGCTAGATTTGTAACATGATAATACAAATCAATCAATCTTATCTATAAATAATACCCCCTTGGGATATCGAATTGGGTAACCGATTTCTCTAATTTCCAATAACTCACTGGCTTCTTTCTTCGTTACTTTCTTTTTCTTTCTATACTAATTTATAGACCCAAGTGTCAAGATCTAGTAATATTGGCCCAATTATGGATGACATTTGAATTGCTACGAATGTTGCTAATATCAATTGGGTTCTCAGAAAATCAAATAAGGTATCTCATGAATTAGCATGATTTTTTTCACACAATCAAATTTACATCATATCATATAATATGAATTCAAATTTTAAAATTCAAATCATATATATGTGGCATACATTTAAAACTACTAATGCAAAAAAAAAAAAAAAAAATCGCTACAAAGAATAGGGGCCTGTTTGGCACCCTAGTTTTTTAGTTACTAATTTTTTAACAACTTTTACTATAAGAATCCAAAAAATTTCTCAAAATTTTTTATCTACACACTTCAAAAATCTATACACAAAAAATTTTTCAAAAACTTTTCTTTCTCCCTCACCCAACCTACCACACCAACCACCACCTCCACCACCTCTCCCGGCGGCAGTCACCTATTCCGGCGCCAATAACCTCAAAAAAAATTTCTCTAATTAAACCTCAAGGGAGGGGGAAGGAAGAAGAATAAGAGGAGAGGAAAGAAAAGAAAAACGAAAGAAAGAAAAAGAAAGAGAAAGAGAAAAAGAAAGAGAAAGAGAAAAAGAAAGAAAAAAAGAAAAGGAAAAAAAGTTTTTTATTTTACAAAAATTTCTACAAAATTTCTCACATTCCAAAAACTTCTACAAGCAAAAACTTCTATAAAAATTTTTTTCAGTGCACTACAATAAAGTTTTAGACAAACTTTCAAAAAATTCAGGTTCTAAACAGGTAGATTTTGGAAAACAATTGGCGGGCTAGTTCATTAATAAAATTTGTTCTCTTTTCTTATAAAAAAAAAAAAGCGCGTCAAACTTATCAGAGAACTTGAGATTTTTGAATTGTGCTGTCCTAGGAGTGGACCGGTTCTTTCAATAATTTTTACTTTGTCGTGTGACGCGACGTTTTGTGTCTCCACCCTGAGCACAAGTCGCGATTGTAAGTCGTGTGCAATTTACAATTATCACAAAGTTATGACGCGATTCTTTCGACTTCATCACTTTAAAGCCGAAGAATAATCAACGAAAACAAATTCGAAGCAGCACGGCTCCTTCCAAACATAACCGTCACAATTTTCACTTCTACTAACGAATCAGGAAAACAAATGCAAAAGAAAAGGACCGGAGTTATCTTGAGAGTGAAACACGTAGGGAGGCCTACTCGACCTTTTACCTAATTGCCTTTGTCTGCTTGTCAAAAGAAAAGTCAACATAGGACATAAGATTCACTCCAGTTTGGCATTAGTATTTATCTATTAATATAATAAGGATGAAAGCGCTGCTAATTTAAACCAAACTCTTAAACAGACTCTCTGCTGTTAATTCTGCTCGATTATGTTCAGACCGCAATCACTCACTATTGGGCTTAATTACATAAAAAAAAAAAAAAATGTACAGTTCTACAACAGTAGAAGTACTGTAGTAACTTTTAATCTTTATTTATGGCACCATCCATGACGGCCGAAGAGAACGCGTGAAGATACCCACATCTTTCTTTCTTCTTCTTTCTTTTTTTTTTTCAAAAAAAAAAAAAACTCTGTTCTGATGTGAAAAAATGTTTGAAACTTGAAAGCGGCAGGAGTCCCGAATTAGTAATATAGAGTTGTCCAGTTGTTAAAAGAGGGTAGTATTCCCCTGCCTTAACACCCAATGTGAAAAACTGGAAAGAAAAGAAACAAAAAAGTGAAAACCCCCCACCACCATTCTCCTCTCTCCTCTCTCTCTCTCTCTGGCTGGCTGCTGTTACTGTATACCAGTCCCTCACTCTTTCTTGCTTTTCCTTTTCACACTTTCCCTCTCCTTTCCTCTGCATCCTCTCACCAGTCGCCCCGCCCCCCGCCGTCTCTCTCTCTCTCTCTCATGGAATTCATGTTATGCCTCGTGAACCCGTCCCTCCAACTCAATTTCACGTCCACAGAATCCATTTCCCCTGACTAATTAAAAACCCCACTCTTCCAACTTTCTGCATTCGTACCGTCTCATTCTACTCGTACCTGATACGCACTACTACTACTACTACTCCTAAATACTGGTGACTGTAACTCTTTTCACACCCGTTGGCGTTATTCCTCTATCATGATCCTTCTTTACTCTTCTTTCCACCTGAACATTACCTTTATTCTTCGCGATATATGATCATGAGGTCGCCTCAGCGCCAGCCTCAGCCTCTGCCTGAAGACCGACTCCGAAACGGCGGAATTGAGACGCCGTCGCCGCGCCCCAGAATCCAGACTCACTTTCACTCCACCGTCTCGGAGCAGAAGCTCCGCCGCTTTAACATTTTGATCCTGATCTTCCGGTTCGCCTCCTTGTGCTTCTCCCTGGCCGCTGCCATTTTTATGTTCTCCACTTCTCGGGTCTCGAATTCGCCCAGCTGGTACGACTTCGACGCCTTTCGATTCGTCGCGATTGCCAACGCCATCGTCGCACTCTATTCGCTGTTCGAAGTCGGAGCTTCCGTTTGGGAAATCTCCGGCGGGACCACTCTCTTTCCTGAGGTTTTACAGGTCTGGTTCGACTTCGCCCACGACCAGGTGCTTTTCCACCTCCCCACAATCTAGTAGTAGCAGTAGTGATTTTATTATTAATTTTACCATTTCCATTAATTTATTCCGCTATGAATACGATTAGAAATAGAGAATTCTGCTTTTCCTCCTTATATTTAACATCTCGAGGCTGATACGCCGTCGTTTTATTTTCGGCTAAGGTATTCTCGTATATGCTGGTGTCGGCGAACTCAGCGGGGACGGAGCTGGCACGATCTTTGAAGGACGGGGACACCACGGGTACGGACAACAATGCGTTTTCCATACAATCGGACATATCTATAGCCCTAGGATTCGCCGGATTTTTGTTCCTGGGCTTGTCTTCGTTGCTTTCGGGGTTCCGACTCGCCAGTTTCATAGTCAACGGCTCTCGTTTTCATTTCTAGAGGAGCGGGATTAATTGTTAGCGTATAATTTTTCCGCATGGCCTGGAGTGGTGAACCCAATTACAAGTTTGAGGGTGAATCCAATTTACTGCTGCTCTCATCTGTGGCATGTGCGCTTGAGGCGACTGCTGTTGGCGGCGGTGGACGTTGGTATTGTGCATATGAGAGTCCTCCATTCTTCATGATTTTATCCCTAAAAAAAATAGTTAAATCCTACTCAGTTAGTTAGTTGTATATTGTACAATTGATAGAAACTTTTTCGATGATTCGTCGAAGGATTAGAGGTGTGACCAAACCTAATATTTCGTTTCTCTTCTTTCTGAATATAAAACGTGGTGGATTGTTGTACCGATTCATGATTTATGTGCCATGTCTCTCTTCAATTCCTCCTTTTGTAATCTTGTCTACACCATTCATATATGTTAAAAAAAAAAAAATTTGTTTGGTATGTGGAGAACTGCGTAAAAGTACTAGTTCACACGGGCATATAATATTGCTGTCACCCTGCATCTTTCTTCAAACAAAAAAGTTGTCCATTTCACAGGGAAAGTATAAAGAAAAGAAAGAGAAGGCAGCAGCAATTAGGCTTTGTTTGGATTGAGCTTTATTTCTTAAAATTTATTTGCTTACATCATCATTACAATTTCCAATACACCTTTTTACTTTTCCAATTACCTTTTTATCTCACATACATCACATCACAAAAAGTGCTACAGTAAAAATATCTCTAATAATTCACAATTGAAACAAGTCTGCCGCATAGAATGTAGACAATCCTGGTAACAGGCTCTATTGCGGCACGGCTGGTAATTTCATATTCAATGACTTTTCAAGACTTGTGGATTTGACCACGCAATCAAATGGCGAGCCGCCGATCCACTTACAAGAAAATACTAACGGAGTGATAATTTAATAGAAAAAATATGCAGTTCAGTTCTTAAATATTCAGTTATTGTGCGATTTTAGTCCTTAAAATTTTAGTAAAAATAAATTTTGCTCTCAATACTTAGCATATGTGCAGTTTAGTCCCTAAAGTTTTCGCAAGAGTAAATCTAGTTGTCAATGTATCCAATTTGAAGCAGGTTTAGGACATTTGAAAATTTTTTTCTCAATTACTGATAGAATTTAGTCACGTCTAATAATATTTTAGTTAAATTAAATTTCGAAATAATGAGGCAAAACAGTAACTAAACACTAGTAAAAAGTAGGAAAATTTTTGTCTAAAGAAAATTAAAACTAGGCAGAGCATCCCGTTCATTGATCCAAAATGTGTTGACGATGATGCAATTGTGTGAGATAGTTTTTTATAAATAAGCAACTATCCAAAATTCAACAGACATGCGACTTCACATGGTTGATCTCGTCTATATTTAGAAAAATCTTTTCAATTGTTTTAAGTGTGCTTCAAATTGAAAACATTAGGGACTAATTTTGTTTTTTATGAAACTCTAAGGATTAAAATTGTACCAACGACCAAATATAGCGGACTAAAGTTTATTTTTGTCGAACCTTCAGAAATCAAAATGGCCCTAGTGGGAAATATTCAAAACCAAACTGCACTCCCTAATTTAAATATTTAATTGGGCAATAGGTTAGGGTGGACTGAAACTGCGCGGACGAGCGCCACATCCTGGTGGTGTGCCACCAGTCAAGCCTTCGTTTCCTCATGTTAACGGGTCAATTGATCAGAAAACTTGGCTGGCTCAACAACGCAATCATTTAATCAAAGTCTACGATCAAGTCTTCGCGACCTTTTTGTCATAACGCAAAATTGGATCGTTAATTAGCGACATTGACTCCGTCCACAGTTTGTTGCTAGAAGAAATAGACTGGTGCAAGACTATACATCAGGGGAAGGAGGTAAAACTTAAAAGGATTTAGGGCTTTTATAATTATCAGTGGTAATTATACAATACAATGTAAACAGTGACATGACAAAAGTGGATCTTAAAATAACTAATACAGACACTAAGGTTGTGTTTGAATTGCATTTTTCATGATTTTTCATGAAAAAATTACTGTAGCGATGTGATGTATGTGAGGGAAAAAGGTAATAGGGAAATATGATCACGGAAAACAACGTAATTTTCCGACGAAAAATAGCAATCCAAACAAGGCCTAAAATAACAACCCTTATATAACAACTAGAGGTGTCAAAATGGGTGACTTGGGCGGGTTTGGGTTGGGTAAAATGGGTAATGAGTATAAGTGAGTCAACTCATTTATACCCATTTAATTAGATGGGTATAAATGGGTAAGTCAAAAAATGAATTGGGTAACCCAATTACCCATTTATAACTCATTTATTTTAACTTTTTGCAAACTCATTTAAATTCATTTTTGCAAACTAAGTTATCAATTTATACCACTCTTTGTACCCATCATTAGTTTTAAATATTTACTTATAATGTTCAATAAACTTAATTACCAATTTTTTTCATTTATACTCTATGTCACAAAATTACCTATTATTTAATAATTGAATAATACGAATATAAAAATTTGAATTAAGTACTATAAAAATTAATATAAAAACTTAATCCAAAAATTTTGAACCCCTAACATTTTTTTCATATATAAATTTAAAATTTCATTTTATAAAGATAAGTAAATAGGCTAAAATTTATCATAAATTGGTAATGTTAAAAAATGAGCAAGTTAACAAACTAAGAAAAAATAAAATAATAAGATAAAACCAACAAATAAGAATAATAATAATAATAATGTTAACATCATGACAAAATGAAAAATTTGAAAAAAAAAAGGTAGGGGAAAAGAAGAGACTTGGGGGGAGGAGAATTTTAAATGGGTTAATTGGGTTTGATGGGTTACCCAATACTACCCATTTATTTTATTAAATGGGTATTATTGGGTAACCCATTTAAACCCATATACAAAAATTTAAGATACCCATACCCATCTATTCATAGGCGGGTATGGGTAAATCTAGTTAAGTGGGTTGATTTGCCACCTCTAGTCACAACTAGAGGTGTCAAAATGGGTGACTTGGGCGGGTTTGTGTTGGGTAAAATGGGTAATGGGTATAAGTGAGTCAACTCATTTATACCCATTTAATTAGATGGGTATAAATGGGTATGTCAAAAAATGAATTGGATAACCCAATTACCCATTTATAACTCATTTATTTTAATTTTTTACAAACTCATTTAAATTCATTTTTGCAAACTAAGTTATCAATTTATACCACTCTTTGTACCCATCATTAGTTTTAAATATTTACTTATAATGTTCAATAAATTTAATTACCAATTTTTTTCATTTATACTCTATGTCACAAAATTACCTATTATTTAATAATTGAATAATACGAATATAAAAATTTGAATTAAGTACTATAAAAATTAATATAAAACTTAATCCAAAAATTTTGAATCCCTAACATTTTTTCATATATAAATTTAAAATTTCATTTTATAAAGATAAGAAAATAGGCTAAAATTTATCATAAATTGGTAATGCTAAAAAATGAGCCAGTTAACAAACTAAGAAAAAATAAAATAATAAGATAAAACCAACAAATAATAATAATAATAATAATAATAATAATAATAATAATAATAATAATAATGTTAACATCATGACAAAATGAAAAATTTGAAAAAAAAAAGGTAGGGGAAAAGAAGATGACTTGGGGGGAAGAGAATTTTAAATGGGTTAATTGGGTTTGATGGGTTACCCAATAATACCCATATACAAAAATTTAAGATACCCATACCCATCTATTCATGGGCGGGTATGGGTAAATCTAGTTAAATGGGTTGATTTGCCACCTCTAATAACAACCAAAGAAAACTACAACCAAAGAAAATTCAGATGATAAAACCCTTATATGTTTGTTCTTTTCTCTCTCTCTATATATTATATATAATTTGTTGTTTATGGAGAAACTTTGAACCTTACAAATAAGAAGTAAAAAAGAGAGTAGAAAAAAAAAAAAGAGGAGAGATTAAAAAATCGAACGGAGAAGTAGTTGAGTTGAGTTGGATATCGTTAAAGGCCCAGTCCCATGGTCGAATGGCATTGGGCCACTGAAAGCGTTGATGAAAAGCAAATTTCAAGTAATTCTTGTTTCAGGCTTTGACCATACACAGCCTAAAACAAAAAAGCCTACGACGGACTGAGCAGCCGAATATTGGCTAGTCGCTTCAGACTGGGAGGTGCAAATCACGTGTTTCATTCCCTCCATTAACTGTCCCTTTCTGTTCCATTCCCACTACGTTTCTCGTCTCTTCCTCCAAAGTTTCAACGTAGCACCACTAAACTTCGACCCAATTCCGGCCGTCTTTCAAATCATCCACACATCCAAAAGTCCAAAACCCTCTCCCCACCGACCTACCCTTTTTCCTCTCCCATACCCAACTCATAACATTTCCAGTACTCTTTTAAACCCTTTTCATACCATCACCGGTCCGAGAAAACCTACGGATTTTATTTTATTTTTTTACAATTATCCTTTAATTGCGGTTGCTATGATTTAATACTCTCGATCAAAGGCCGAACTTGTTCTTGTTCCAGGTAAGTTTACTTCCCATGTTCTCGGCTCATTGTTCTAATTCTCTTCCCTAGGATATTAGAACAGAAAGTTCCTTTTTTTTTTTTTTGCATAATTTTTTCCCTTCTTAAGTTCGGTTTGATGACGACAGTTGTTTTTTATGTATAGAATATATTTGTGTGGTTTTGTTTCCATTTAAATATATTATAATTTGATTAATTTTGTCTCAGTAGGGGATTCTTTTAATTTAAACTTCTTTAAGATAATCTTTTGATAGGGCTAATAAATCATATGTTATCTCCTACCTTGATATGCTCTTTTTCCTGTATAAACGCAATTCAGCTAATAGCTATACAATTTGCTATTACGATTGTTTGGAAATTGATATGCTAATTGGCATGTTGTTTGTTGGTTGAAGGGTAGCTATAGGACCTGCTTAAATCACATCATGGGAGACTCTTTACGGGCATCTAATTCGGATAGAATTCTTGAAGCGAGGAGGGCTATATGTAGTAAAAGGCAATCAATAACTTACTCAGCTTTTGCAGCCTCAAAAGTGTTGTCACAGAAGGCTTTGAAATGCATAACTTCGGTGAAACAGCAGATACAGGGCAGTGGGGTTGCTGGTGATATAATGGTGTTTTTAGTAACTACTGCTGCATTAGAGGTTGTGAGAAGGTTTTCAAAAGCCAAGTGTCCCTTTGTTTGGCGCGCTCTTCAGGCATTGCAGATCCTGTGTTATCCGCCATTTAAGCGGCTACAAAGGTGGCAACCTTTTAAGGGATTGGTTAAACATTCAAAGGTTGGTTTGCTGCAGTTGCCGTTACTTGATTTTTTTGATAATGAATTGCCTGGATGGTTGGACCCTATTTACACATGGTAGTTTATGATCCTTGGTATAGGCTTGGTGTTTTGTACATTTTCACCAGCTTCAACTGCATTCACTTCTGTTCTAAACATATTTATTTATTTGTTATGGGCATCATTTACTACACGCTTGAAGACAAAGAAAGAAGGGATAAAATAAAGCATTTAACTAGTTTGACTTGACAAGTTTCTTTACTGATTTCTTTTAATAAGAAGCTACATGTCTCATCCATATAGGCTCATGTCATTTTCCTTTTGTCCTCGCCCGTAGCATACTGGAGAAAATTAAAGAAACAAATATCAATTTTTAACTACCAGCAATGGCAGATCAGTCGTCAATCTGAAATTGTTATACGTGAACAAAGACTTGATTCAATGCAGTCTATAGAATTTCCTGTGGCTTTTTTTTCCTGTCTTTTTTCCTACATTTATTTTATGTACTTTGTGTTTCAATTTTTATCTAGAATTTATTTTGATAGTAATGCTGCGTTTTTTCTGCTAGAAATTGTCCAGGCCAATGTTAGTTCTCTCAATTTCAACACTTTTCTCTGATCAACCTGGATATTCAACAGAATCCTTAAATGACAGTAATGAAATTCAAGATGCATCTTCCCAAATGCCAAGGCCAGACACTAGGTAACTTTAGATGCACTTTTCGGCATGATTGAAGTCTAACTTAATTGTGAACTTTGCTGATGTTTATGACAAAAATTTTGATATGTTGAAAGGCATTAATAGTACTCCCTTCTTTGTTGTTAATGCCATTTTTTTTTCGATTTTGTTATGTCCCTGAAGAATTGTCGCTTATCCAATATGGCAATCTTTGTTTTCTCTAATTTCTCGTTCCTACCCTGCATTTTCCTTTGGAGTTGGCCGGGCCTCTATGTTTGCTATTAACATGTGTAGAAGATTCAAACTTGCCACAGCTGTGTGTGAAATATATACTAATGTTTGTTTCACAAATTATCAACCGTGTTCTGATGGAGAAACATTACATCAGTCATTGGATGTGAACAAGTAATGATAATATGCAATTGTTGATAAGATGTCTGCCAATGAAAGTGGCTACAAGAGGAAAGCTAGAGTCATTTAGTCCCAATCTTTTTCCTGTGCATAAAAACACATACTCCTGAAAACAATTGAAAGATTGGAAAGTGAATTGGCCAAATTGTAATGGTCGAATAAGTTATGCAGTTGTTCATCTTGTGCTTTTACCCAGTTTTTGGTCTTCTGAATCCTGTTTGAATGATCGTTTAATCCAATTTATTGAAGACATCTGACTGTAATGCAACTAAATTTAAACAGTATGGATCTGGATTTCCTTTAAGGTAGAGTATGAACATATTATTGTGTCGAACGCTGTGGGGTTACTAGTTGTTGGATTGCTCAGGTAGGTCCACCTTTGGCTCTAGAGTATCAGTAGGCTTATCTTCCCTATATGGCATGACGCAACATGGGATGAGCCATCTTTGGGATGCCATTATATTAGTGAACTTGTTGTATATTGTGATTCTCCTATGTTTGCTACAGCATGACTTATCCTCCTCTAACTAACAGCCTTTCCATTTTATTGGCTAATTATAAAGTTTGTGACTAGTTCCTCAGCAGAGTGGTTGCTAGAACTCCGCAGGGAGCTGAGAAAGCATGGCAGAGAAGTTCCTGAAAGGTATGGTTACATTATGTTTGGCTATTTTCCTTAATAAAGTACAAGGATATTATTTTATGCTTTACTAACTAGTGTTTATATGCCTTAGGGCTCTAAATGATTTTGATTTAATCACATATCTCATGATTTTGATTTTATGCCTTAGTGTGCATAATGTTCTGGCTTGATTCTGTTAAGTAAGGTTATGCAATTGATTATTGATTTACCTCCTTAGTTTTCATGCATAATTCATTGGAAAATGTGTCTGAACAGGCTTGGGGATGATGAACTCCATAGATATTATGCTGCTGTAAATGGTGATTTTTCAAAGTTGGTTTCATCAGTCAAGAAGACAATTGATTGGAGGCAGAGTTATAAGCTCTTTCCACCCCACGAACTTGAGGCTTATTCTCATTTGGTCTTTTGGCATGGACACGATTCGGAGCGGCGACCCTGCCTCATCATTCGCCTTGGACTTGCTTGCTCCAATCTGCAATCTGATGACAGGCCACTTTTCATTAAAGCAGTTGGTATGTGTTTCATGTTTGCTGAATGCTGATGAAATTTGTTCAAAGTTGAGAATGATCTTTGGTCATTGAATTGTTAATTTTATCATAGCTTCATATTGCCTCAAAATTCTTCAGATGCAGTTCTTCTTTTCATAAATTAACATTTTTTGAGATAATTTTATTTCTGTATGCATGTTATTGTAGTTATAAATGTTAAATGTGCAGAGTTTCCATTTATATTTTGGAAGCAAATCTATTGCTGGTTTTAGAAAATGTTGGCCATTAGGTGTCTGTTTGCATTTAGCCAGAATGATTGCTTCTGTTTAGTATCCACCTTCATATAATATGGGTTTCCTGGATGCTGTTTCTGAAATGTTTTCATTGTCTCAGTATTTAATGTTGGTGTGTGTATCATTTTTGTATTTTTGTTAACAACAATTAGATGTTCTACCAAACGTTCAGTTTCCCAGATAGAGCATGGTGTTTTGAACTTGGTTACTGTGGATCAACCTCAGATTATGGTTTTGATGGACTGTGAGGGGCTTTCTCCATTTGGATTTCCTATACACATGATGAGATCATGTGCTACACTTCTGCAAGATCATTACCCTAACCGGCTCGGCAGTTTGATAATAATAAGGCTTCCCCAACTTGCTCGAGTAATCACACAGGCACTATTCCAAGTAAGTGGTTAAGAAATGAAATCTCTTCTCTCATGTTTGGTGGCCATTGTATAATTATTTTGAATGTTGAGCTCTTAGAAGGACCTGATTCATATGAACTATCCTGAAAAACACTTAGTTGACATTACCAACTCTCAGAGTTGATCAGATTTGAAGATTTGGAATTTTTACATTAAGAAGAACCTCTTTCAGTTTTGAACCTATTGGATTGTACTTTTTAACTTTCTTGCATATGGTCATTTAGTGTATGGAAGTAACCAAAGGAGATTACCTTCAACGTCAAACATACTTCTTTGGGTACTTGAAGAAGTTGTCGCTGTTGTTTCTAACATCATGACCATCTGTAAGAGGTTTATATCTCCATTGAATGTAGCTTGTCTGTAGTTTCTTTTTGTTCATTTCTCATAAATAAAGAGTAATTTAGGCCAATATGTTATGCCTTACATTACATGGTCTATATTTCTATTCCGTTTTCAATGACTGTCCTCCTGAGTTTGAGTGGTCAATTGCCTTTTAAAAACGATGACTTGTAATGCATAGATAAGCAGAAAGCCAGTTAGGCCATTTGCTCATGTCTTATGCTTTGTTTATCTATGCGTCATGTTGTCTATGCTGCATTGCACTGGGTTATATTTCTTTTTGCTAATGTAAATAAAGTGTTCCTGATGTGGAATATGCTCTGTGCAGGTTTTGAAACCAGCCACACAGCGCAAAGTAAGAACTGTAGGAGGGAACTATCAGGAGATTCTCTGCCAATGCCTTCGGCCAATTCCCTCTTTTCTTGGTGGTAATTGCTCATGCTCAAGATGTTCAGACCCGCGCAGAGTGCAGGATAGAGATGAAGACAGTGCTTTGATGCCGCCAGAAGCAGAACTTGTGGCCAATAATTCTCTAGATATGCATCTTCCCGCTCCCACCGATACCACTGAGGACAGGAACCAGTTGAAAAGGACTGTCATCATGGTTCTGCTGATGTTGTTGATGCTTATTCTTGTAATTCTCGAAAAACTTTATCCGGAAAAGCTTTCACTTTTGTACCAGCAAATGACCAAATAAATAAGTTTATGATGTAATTTACAATTGGTGCTAGTTTGTGCGGATTCAGTATGATGCATTCTTGGAGCTCCGATATCTTTTTTGCGGGGTGAGGATTCATGATTCTTTGGTTTTAGTTCCACTTCTGCTCGAGTAGATGTTTGAAATTGAGAGTGCACTGGAAAGTAAAAGTGGCAAATTTTCATTGTTCTAGCAAAATTGCTGAGTTCTTGTTGCTCAATTGTCACGAAAGATTGGAGTACACGGTAAGTTCGCGTCTTGCATGCATCGTCTCCAGGATTTTCTGGGTTTTTGTTTTTGGGCTTGTCTTCGCAGCTGTTGGGTTCCTCGACTCGTCAGTTTCATCGTCAATGTTGAACTTTTTTCGTACTCTGTTTTGCCTGATCGAGTCTGAGAGGCTGTGGTTTGAATATCCTAGTATTGTCTGTGTCCCTGATTACAGGTTTGACGTTGGATCACATTATTCATCTGTTGCGTGCTTGAGGCTAGTACTGTTCGCTTTGGTGGTTGTACCATGTGAGAGTTGTACGTTCTTTATTGCTACTTGCTCCAAACCTACTCAATTAATTGGTTGTTTTTTTTTATACCAGCGAGAGAAAATTTTTCGATGATTTGTTGAAAGATTAGAAGTGTGATCATGCCTAATACTACTAATTATCTTCTGCATATGGAATGTGCATGCCAATTCACGATTTATGCAGTACATCTCTCTTGAATTTCCGCCTTTGCAATCTTTGTTCAAGCACAATTATCTATTGCTGAGTGGGCAGAATACCGTAAAGAAAAAAGATGCTGCAGCACATATTGTAATTTCTTACAAAAAAGTGTGCCACGTAGAGTGGGGACAATACTACTGGTAAATAGACCTATGACGGGATATCTCGTTTGGATTGTATTTTTTATCATTTTTCATGAAAAAATTATCATAACAATTTGATGTATATGAAAAAAAAAATAATAAAAAAATATGTTTACGAAAATGATGCAATTTTTCAACGGAAAACAACAATCCAAACAAGACCTTATTATTAGTTTCTTTTTAAATGATTTTAGTTATCACGAGTTCGAATATTTTTTTGTTTTCCCAGAAACGGAAAGAAACACGCACACATAATTAGAACAAATACAGGAGTTAACTGCTAAATCGATCCGAAAGCAATCTAAGAAAAATCCACAAAGAATCTATGTTCCCACCATCCTACATCAAAGACTCGAATACTTGATCGTGATCAATTCACTTGTACGAAATACTAACGAGGAGATAGTAACTGAATTGAACAACCGGTGGGACTGCAACCGCAAGGCCGAACCCATCATTATGGTCTGGTTACCGTCAATCAAGCCTTCCTTTTTCTCATGTTAGCTGATCAATTGATCAAAAACACGACAGGCTTAATGCAATCATTTAAGGGAAGTCCCGAATCAAGCTTCACTACCTTTTTGTCAGACAACGAAATTGGAACTCTGAGGGTCATTCACAAATAATACCTATAAGCTCCGGTGAAATTTACAATTGAATGTTCAAATTAAAAGATTTGAATTTTATCAGAGAATTTTGAACTCTTGGATAAAATAAATTAGAGAACTAGTATTTTTTTTTTCCCCCATAAGTGTCATGCATATAATTATTTTAAGTGGGTTGGTCCTCAAATTTGCAAACAAAAAAAAAAATAAAATAAGAGAAATATGTCTTGTATGGAATCACATTACTGGAAAATATGTATTGAGTTGTGAAATTCACTTTTTTCCTACCATTCCCGGCAACAATACAACACATATTTTAGGGGCGGGTTGGGTTGGATAGTAAAAATGAAGGGATCGTAAGTATAAAATCATGAGTTCAAACTCTTACACTTAAAAAAAAACACGTATTTCCCTTTCATTTTTGCAAAGTTTAAGATCTACTTACTTCAAATAATTACATGCACAACGATTTTAGGAAAAAAAAAAAAAGAATATTAGTATTTCAATTTATTTTATCCAAATAATTCAAAGATATTATTCAATGGTAAAAATCAAATCTTGTAATTTGCACATTCAAAGAAGCTTACAAACCATGTAGAAGCACATTTTCAGCAACTCGAATATTTTAACGATCAATTTGATAAGTTGAACTGAAATAGGGGATAAAATAAATGTTAAGGGTAAACCGTAACTTTAATCAAATCTTAAGAAGAGTTTTTTTATGACCAACCCATCAGAGCAAGGAAGCCAGACGGCCTAAACCCTGCGAAGTATTGTCAATACTCAATAATACTTTATTATTCTGTTAATTCAGCATAAATTCGGACGGAATCCTCAGGCGGCAACCAAACATGATTGACTGTAGAGGACTCTGAAACGTCTTTCTTGTTTACCTTGAACGTCTTCTTGCATGCCTAGTGCCTGCGTATGCTTCGTAAGTTGTGGACCAGATAATGATGCATCGATATAGATGGATAGATGGAGATGCGCGTCAAGCATCCTCTTTTAAAAAAAAAAAAAATTCACAACCAATAATAACCTATTTTCCTTTTCCTGGTACATTTTTTTATCTTTTAATTTGCACTTTCATATTATTTTATTGTTATTAATTTACATTTTTTTTTGGGTAAGTAGGAGGTTTTGTTTTGGACCGGGACCAACTGACTAATCCTCTCACTAGCACCTACATAAGACGGCGAGCTTTATTAATAGAGCTGTAGAAGTAAGGTCTCTTTCAACTGAGTTGGACCTAGTCTCGGCCTTTGGGTACCCAGGGATTGAGCAAATTATCTGGTTGGCCACTAAACTTTTGCAATCGTCGAGTTTTGGTCACTCAACTATTAAAAGTCTAGTTTTAGTCACTCAAATGTATAAAGTTAAAAAGCGAAGCCATTCTGTTAGATTTAGCCGTTAAATTCGTCAATCTATCTGTTCACACAATTTCCAAGACAAAAGACAGGATTAATTTAGGAAAAATTTAGTCCAGACACCGTACCGCACCACTTTGTTAGGGATAATTTAGTAGTAGTTGCTACAATGACAACAACAAAGTAGTGAAAGCCAATGGATTGGTCTTCTGATTGAATTAATTTCAATAGAATTGGGCAATAGCGATGTGTCACAGGGTCGGCTGCTGAATCATAATCACCACCTAGTTTTCAACCATAACCTACACAGGGAATGCAGATGAACCACCGGCACCCCAAAAACCAAAAAAAAAAAAAAAAAAAAGAAGAGGGATGATCGATAATAGTGAGATATCCCACAATCCAATCTTTCAATCAACCATCTATGCTAGCCCAAATTTAATTGTTAAGGAACAAAAAAAGGAGCAAGATCAGCGAGTTTGTTCATGAGCAAGATCCATGAATTTGTTCATGGACTGCTCATCTATATCCGCCTCACCACCCACCTATCCCGGACCCTTTTCGGCAACCGCCCATTTCATCTGAAGTCCCAGCTCCCAAACGAGGACTTCGATTCACTCATCTCCGTCACCACTGATGACGACCTCCAAAATATGCTGGAAGAGCACGACCACATCTCCGCCGTTGCATCTCCTACACCATCCCGCATCAGATTATTTCTCTTCCCCATAAAGCCAGAGTCTCCGAGTTCAGCGCTTCTTGATCTGAAAGCTGGCTTGTGGTTTTCTGATGCTCTGAATAACACGAGGATTGTTTAGAGGGGTCAGTTTGCTGATGCTGCTGGTTTGGGTCAGGGACTAATGGGTTTGGATATTTTGGGTAGATCGGATTCTAATGCAGCCTTGGAGAATCCAGCTGAAAGCATGAGTAATAATGGTGCTGAGGCTAAGAAAATCAGTAGGGCTGTGCTGGAATCGTTGGTATTAGAGAGTAGCTCGTCCTTTGGGTGAACAAGTTCTTCAATTTCAATGTCAAGTGAAGGCCAGCTGTTGGATCCATTGTAAGGATGAGAGCTTCAGTTTGTTCGAGAGGAAGCTCAGAGTACCCTTCTAAACTTTCTGTTTTTCAAGAGGTGCAAATGCTATTTTCAACTTCCCATATTGACCCTTTCTTTTGTCTTGGAAATCGCGCGGACGGAGCGATCAAAGAACTTAACGGCTAAATCTAACAGAATGACCCCGTGTCTTAATTTTATATATTTTAGTGGTCAAAATTGAACTTTTAATAGTTGAGTGACCAAAACTCAACGATCGCAATAATTTAGTGACCAACCAGATAATTTGCTCCCCAGGGATTTGGACCATTGTAACTTTTGGGGAGAACAATTCCAAGTAATTCTTGTTTCAGGCCAACCCAGAACCAACGCCTACTATTCACCATGGGCAGTAGAAACGAAACCGGTGGATTCGTAAACCCCCAAATCCAATACACGGTCAAGAAGAGAGGAGGTGGGAGGGCGTGCGTGCAAATCACGTGTTCCATTCCCTCCACTTTCTTAAATCTGTAAAAGAGTCAAACTTGCCACAGCCGTGGGTGAAATGTATACTGATGTTTGTTTCACAAATTATCAGCCGTGTTCTGATGGATTGACATTGTGTCAATCATTGGATCAGAATTGGGCAATCTGGATTAACAATTATTTCCTTTAGTTTCAGCTTGAACAACCAAAATATGAGTAATGACTCGTGGAGATTGCTCGTAAACATTCTCTCTCAGATTTAGGCATGAAAATGGATTCCATATCATAAGACAAAAGAATCAGAAAAAAAAAAACCAGAATATGCAATTCACTGGAACCCTTACAATGCAAATATAAACGAACAGGAACAATATTAAGATATTGATTCATCGAAGTCATCCACAACAAGAAACAAACGTTCGCAATATCCTTCCCATTGATCAAATATATGGTAATCAAGTCATCAAACATAGACGACAACAACGAAACACCCCAAACAAAATTCCTTTGTTCTGCAACATCAGGCAATAACAACGCCGGCAACATTTTTTTTTATTGTTATTTTGATATTAAGTAGGTGAAGTCATCCCGACAAGTAGTCTGGGAAATCAGCGGTACTGAGTTCATATACACTGTCACCAACCGCCGCGAACAAGCGACTTCCATCATCAGAAAAGCGCAATGCATACACTTTCTGGTTGTGAACAATTTAATTTAATTTGAGTATTTATTTAATTGACTCAATATGGAGTAGGAAAAACGACTTTCTATGAAGAATTGAGCGTTTCATTATTAAGTAACGGCGTACACAGAAGGAAGAGCAAAATAATTGACACATACTTGCCTCCAGCTTTTTTTCCGGCTTTTTTGTTCAGATCATGTTTGTTTGTCTCACTCAGTTGCTTGATGAACACTCACCATGAGCTAGAAGCTTCGTTCGTAACACCCAGAACTTCTTCTTCGTAGTGGCTCCTTTCCATGCCTTATTTCAGCGGGAAATTCAAAGTGACTTTATTTCATTATATTCCATCCATGCCCCAATTCCATTCTTTTAATATCTCTTTGGTGTCATTGACATAATAGATACCTCCCCTGAGGTTTTTAACAATTGCAGAAAACTCCCCTCAAATTTTAAAAATTATATTTATCTCCTCTATTTTCACTATTTAAGTAACATTCTAGATCCAAAAGTCTATACTTTTTTCCAAAATTTCTATAATACCCTTGAGTTATAATTCACAACAAAAATGTAAAGAAAAAAATGGGTTACAGTCTCTATTTTATTTATTTTTATTTCCTCCACCATTACCTGCCCATCAACATCTAAATTACCATTAAATAAACACTTATCTTTGTTCTAATGTTCCTCTTTTACCTAAAATTTTCAATGTTGACCATTGTATCAACTATAAATGCTACATCATATACCCAAAAACTTACCTACAATGTCATAACAATATCAGATTTTACTTAATATACTATAATATTCAACAATATTCCTAAATTTCAATTTCATGACTGCCACCTTTTTAATACAAAATAATCTAAACCATCACTACTAATATTAATATTCAATATATTCCATTGACACAGAGTTCAAAATCAATCATATTCCCTCTATAGGAATAATATCAATAATTGTAAATCAAAAATAGAAACGCAATGCAGTTATAAATATATATCGAGAACACTTTTTTTCATGATAACCATAATAGTATAACTTATTCCTATTCCACGTCTTATCCTTAATTTTTATTTTTTATCACTTTCACTATCTTCATCTCCATCTAATTTGATAATGAAATTAGCAATCAATTTGTCATTTGACAATTTCAATTTGCTAATACCTATCAAAAATTGAAAACAAAAATGGGCGTAAGGAAACTATTTACTAATAATGGAAAATCGATGATTGGGAATAGATACTAAGATATATAAGTATTGGTGATTTAGTGTGTATGCTGATTTTATTAGTAGCGACAGTACACATTTGATTGATAATAATAGATAAATGGGTTTGACAGAAAAATAAATATATGAGAAAGAAATATAGATAGTTAAATAGAAAAAACTGTAGTTTGAATTATTGGTTAATAATCGATGAGAGATTTTTAATATTTGATAGAGTTTTTTAATGAGTTGACAATTAATAAAGGGTATTATTGTCTTTTTATCACAACAAGAGAAGTCTCTGTAAGTATGTAAACCTCAAGGAAGCCGAGTGAAATTGTCGAAAACCTCAGGGGAGGTTTCTGAAATTATCCCTAAATCTAATGATTAATTTTGCTTTTGTTTTAACTTAGAAGCATAAAATCAATATGTATAATGAGCAATTGAATCTGAGTATCTACTTCATTCATTCAATACGAGTAAGAACAACGAGTCCAGAAGAATTCAGCATTTCAATATTAAGTAATGACGCACCCTTCCAAAAGGCTCAGGCCTAATTCGGGATTGGCAGGAAGTAGAGCCATAGATGCCAATAACGTCTGCCATGCAGCCGAAGCCAAGAACATCCATCCAACTTTCAACTCTCAACAGTTTTTTGCTCTCTCAGTCTCAGTGTTCTTTCTTTCTTGAGCATCAAGGCTGCATGCATTATATAGTGGATTTGTCAAGCCTGAAAGATCAAATGTTTCTAGGGACTTCAGAAGCAAACAAAGGCGGGAGATGATGGGTGCCTTCCATGCTGATGGATGCTGGGTCTACTCAATTCGTTGTGGCTCCCGCCGACGAGACAAAGAAACGTTTAGGCGCCAATGGGTAAAAAAATATAATAAAAAAAGTGGGTAAAACCAATAATATATATTTTTAGACAATAAATTTCAGGCACATATAAACACCTCTTTTGTTTGTGTGAAGCAGTTCAAGTCTCAGCAGGGAAAATTAAAAGGAACAGGAATACATGAATATTATTGGACGTACACTTGGAACTTTAAGAAACGAAGGGCAACCGGCCAAATTATATGTAAAAAAAAAAAAAAAACCAATTATGTGGAGTGAAATTTGATAGCGAAACGTAACTGATTTGCTTGGTTAAATGTCGGTTTAACCAATATATTATTCTACTCAATCCTCTTTCTACCCAATAACGCCCACTATTTTAATCTTTCCCCAGCTAATTTGACTAGTCTGCAATTCATTCATTCAGTTGTTGTTCCTTTTTTTTTTGGAGTTGAAGATTAATTGCAACAAAAAAATCAAAATTAGTATTTAACAGAAGATGCCAAAGAAGTACTAGTTGTATATAATGCCAAAGAGGTACTTATAGATAAAAAGGAAAAATTGTTTAAAATGATCCTTACATTTTATTAGATAATTTTTTTTATTCTTCACTTTTAAAATATTAATTTTACGTCCATTCCAAATTCAAATCAATAAAATTTTGTTTCAACCTAAGTTTTTAAACATTTTTTTAATCTGAAATTACGACATAATCACATGTGATCATCTTTCCATGTACAAAACGACTTGTTCTCACTTGTTTAGAGGTGGAAACGAATATGAATCAGATTAGATAATACATTTTTGGAGAAAAATGATTATAGTTTGAATCAAATGTCATTTTTTATAGGCAAATTTAAATATGGATCGGATAACTTATTTAATTACAAATGATATCTAATTTTTCTTCCTAATAAAAAATGATCAAGTGTGAGTTCCTTGATGAATTCAGAGTAAAAATTGGTCAAAATTTTAAATTAAGACTAAATTTTACTGATTTAAACTTAAAAGTGTCGTAGAGTTAATATTTTAAAATGAAAGATAAAAAAATTATTTAAAAAAATTTGAACGACGTTTTAAATAATTATTCCTATATAAAATATTGAAGTACTACTATTAATCGTCATAAACTGGCATGGTTATTGGTTAATCAACCCGGTAAAGTGTTTGCGGACGAAGCACTCCAGCTAAGGTGGCAGCGGGCGACGCATCCAAGATAAAAATGAATGGTGTATACACTTATGGGTATTTAAAAAAGATAACTTCATACAAGTTGAATGTGAATTTTAAACTTTACCAAAATAAAAAAATTAAATTTTACACGTCACGTGCATCTAATCGTTAGGTTATAAATTGTTAACATAGAAAAAATTTAATTACATTTTTTTATAATGTAAAAAAATTAATTAATCATAGAAAAAACTAATCATATTTTTATAATTAACGAACAATAGTATATTTGAATATTTCCTAAACACAAAATATCTAACTGCCGATAGTTAATAAGTTTGTTTGGATAGTATCTTATATGGAAAAAATTTATTCGATTACATTATAAATGTGTTTTCTTAATCACTTTTTTCTAATCTTTCTATCTATTTTTTTTTAATGTCACATACATACATCATATCAACAAAAAAATTTTTTAATATTTTTTAAAAATTATTCTAAATAATCTTCTATCCAAACACACTCATGAAGACTAATATACTAGTATTACTTCTTTTCCGTCGCAAATGAAAGAAGTGAAGGAAGAAAGCAGTGGTAATCATTAATCAAGCGAGTTAAACTGTCGAATGGAAATAATACATGGATCGAACGAGCCACAACCCTTAGACCCACTACCATGGCCAGTTGAAAGGATCACTTCAATATTACAAAACAATTAATATGTTCTTCAAACTGTTTTATTTCTTCAAACTGGTAGGAAAAAGAATATAATAATACCATGTGAAGACGGTCACCTCGACCTTGCCGCTATAAAGAAAGGACCGGGGCTTCCTGTATTTCCGGTCACCTCGGTCCCAGGTTGTATCAACTTGGCTCCCAGTGAAATGCTGAGCTCTCGGCGTCTCGACTAATGAATTGTCCCTAATAATTGACACCTTGAGGGACCCTTAACACCTATATGGCAGAAAGACATGACGTTTGACAAGATTTGACCGCTGCTACATCTTGTCAACATAGACAGGACACACAGGCTGTCAGATCCTAGGGAATTGGAGTCTATCATCCTTCCCTCCGGTTGATCTTCTATAAATGTCATTCTCTCGTAAATAAAGGGAGAGAACTCCCTATTATTTTCATTCCTATTATTCATTTTTCAAAAAACTAACTTAATCATCGGAGATATTTTGGGGGGAAAAACCCCGTCTAATGTGTGTATCAGAAAAAGTACAGCACAAAATCATCTCGCTCGGAAAGATGACGTATTAGGAAAAGTTCGACTTGACCGTCCAGAAATAACCTTTTCACCATGCACTGAGACTCGAATATATTGCTAATTGATAAAACATGTCACATACACCAAATGCTAAACAAGCCAATGAAAAGCAATGAGCGTTTGATTTATTAATAGGGCATTGTTACTACCACTTAATATCTTTTATAGTTTTTACAAAGAAGAAAATAGAGCATCATAAAGAAAAAAAATGTGAAGTGGTTTTTTAGATAAAATTTGTTGAAAACAAGAAAATTTTGTGTTTGGATTGCATTTTTCATGAATTTTTTGTAGAAAAATTACTATAGCGATTTGATGTTGGTGAAGTAAAAAGGTGATAAGAAAATGTGTTCACGAAAAACAAGATCATTTTTTGTCAAAAAATGGTTGTCCAAACAAGGCCAAGAAATAAATGGTGCAGCTTTTCCTCTTCGAAAAAAAATTATAGCATCAACCAACTGTCGTGATAGTCAACCAACTTTCTCCATAACGTATCTGAGTCAACTCGTCATATTTCTTATGAGAAAAAAAAAAGAAATGAGCAAAGGGTGGTTTATTCTTACAACCTTCTCTAATTCAATTGTAATTACTAATTTATTAATTTTTTTCAAAAATATAATTGACTGAGTAAAAATTGTGCACCAAGCTACAAAAAGAAATGGAATTGTTTTTTTTTTAAAAAAAAGTTAAAGCATTATTTAACGTGAACTCATTAGTCTTGAAACATTATTCAACGTGTACTCATTTACAAACTAACAACTCAAAACTCAACTCGATTCGATTCCAATCCTTTTTAATTTACTTTGTTTAGAGCAAACTTTGGTTTTTTGTAGATTAGAAAACACTCAAAAGTAATCGAAATCCTGGTGCAAAACACAATCTAAAATGGATCCCACAAACAATACCATCCAACCAATTGGTAACTGGAAGTGCGGCTGAGAACCTTAAACCCAGGGTAACTACCCCACAATTTTTCAATGTGGGACGGATGACCATCTCCCCCCCTCCCGAGCACACCCTCACCAAATATTATTGGTTTTTTCAATAAGTCGAAATTACACAACAACAGTTATATTAGAAAACACTCAGAAGTAATCAAAATTCTGATGCAAAACACAATCCAAGTTGGAACTCACAAACCAACACTATCCAACCAATTGGTAACTGGAAGTGCAGCTGAATAATTTAAACCCAGGGTAACTATCCCAAGCTTCTGAATTAGCTGTTGATATTCCCGTGCTTCTCCGCGTTAGCCAAAATTTGAAGGTTAAGAACTACTGACAAAGAGAACTACAGCAAACAAGTTAAACGTGGCTGTTCACGCGCGATATAGAAATAGATGCAAAGGAAGATACAACCATACTCGGAACATGGCCAATTTGGGAACAGAAGATAGATGCAAGTTCCCCATAAAAATAAAATCGTTAGCGGGCTGTTTCAAGATTATGCCAGTTTGTAGGACGCTTTAAGCATCATGTATCATGACACAATTCAATTTGACCTGCCAGTTCCTAATAACATTTCACGCATAAGACACAAAGTACAGGTCTTTCTTTTTCTTCGAGTCAATGAAGTTCTTGTTTTCTTGTTCTACGAAGATGATGAAGGTCTAGTTGCTTCTGTATTTTGGCTTTGCCATAGCATAATGGTAAACAATAGCCATAAGAAATATGAACAGACCGAGAAGGCTCGCAAAAAATCCCAAAGCCTGATCATCCATCGCTGCAATAACAGATATTCAAGACAATTATTTAGCGTTAGAGTTAAGATGATTATCTCAGTCAAAAGTAGAGAAATTTCTAACTTTGTGATGAATTTTAAAAAAATTCTACAAAAGGGGTGATTTTGGCGAGAGAATCCGTCGGAGGGTCTTCGCATTTCTGGAATGCGAGCTCTTCTGAGCCCAGAAGTTGCTTACAGAATGCTTTATATTACAAATTGACTCGAGACGCCTAAATGATTGTTGTATTCAACCTAAGGCCAAAACATCACCAGGACTAAAACATCAAAGTCCGCATGGCAGTGAAAGTTTTTGTATTCTGGAGGCTGAAGTAATCAATACAATCATTACTACATAAGTTAAAGTTATTGTGGATAGATCTTTATATTTGTTGCAATAATTAAGATGACGATTATTTCACAAGTAATAGAGCTGTGAAAAAGTAACTTCGGCATGTTTTTCATCCTGTGATTATATGTTGATCTGCTTAATCTTTGAACAGCATCCCTGTAGAACTTCACTCCTCCTGTCAGAGTGCAAATATTGCAGCATATTTTAGACACCTTTAGGATCTTGATTCTTGCAAAGAAGAAATAAAACCCAAAAAAAAAGAGAAAGATTTCAAACTTATATTCTTGAAAAGAACGCTTCTATACCAATTAAGTATGATAACATATAACACAAATAATGCACCTGTTCTTCATATGCATCCATAATTCTGAGAGCTCCTTTGTGTGTAATGGCTTCACAAGATAGTCAGTAGCCCCAAGTCTCAAGCCTTTTTTTTTTTTTTCCAAACACAGCTCGCATTCGTGGAATGCGAGCTCACATTAGAGCTCGCATTCGTGAAATGCGAGCTCAGTGAGCTCACATTCCCAAAATGCGAAGACCCTCATCTGTAGAAACAACTCCAACAATCGCCCTCGTTGTAGAATTCTTTTTTTTTTCCATAATAAAATAAGAATTCACCCGTCAAAAGTAGTACTTTATTGAAGGACGTAGTAAAATGATGCATGCTCTATTAATTCCATGACAGTCAGTAAAATCTGTCACCTTTGCTTGGAAACGTAAAAAATAAATACAAATAAATAAATAAATAAGAACACGGAGCAACTTGCAAACTACAATCCTCAGCTGGCAATCAAGGATTTCTGTTATTGCTTCTTCAAAATTTCTTTATTTGCTGGCTTTGCCTTTTGTGTGCGTAAAACAATACTCTGTAATTAACGCACAAATGGGGTACAGACTTTAGGTTGCCAAGAGTACTGGCAACTATAAACACAGACCAAAAATAACCTTTCCAATGGTGAGCCTCCGACGTGTTTGGGCCTGCCAGCATTCGACAGCCGCCAGAATTGTTTGCCAGCTATGCCAACGCAGCGCCTTACTACTCAGTGTAAGGCATTCTTATCTAAGAAAATTCACTGCAGTGCATTCAAGTGTCATCCATTTATTCCGGCCTTGTCCCCTCCACCACCTTCACCTCCAGTGTCGGTGTCCTCATCGCCTCCTCCTCCTCATCTTTCCTCTCCTCCACCGCCAGTTTATACACCCCATCACCTTCACCACCCCCACCGCCACCTGTTTACTCTCCTCCTCCACCGCTTTCTCCGCCATCGCCAGTTTATTCTCTGCCACTTCCTCCTCCCTCACCCCCTCCACTTTCTCCTCCTCCTCCATCTCTTCCACCGCCATCTCCACCTCCTCCTCCAGCTATCTCATCACCTCTACCTTTCCCTCCATCTCCTTCGCCGACTCCGCCAAACTGTGTGTGCTCACCGCCACCTTTACCACCAAATTCTCCACCACCTCCTTTATTCTCTCCACTACCTATCCTCTAATATTATAATTCACCACCATCTCCGCCACCAAACTCACCCCCACTTCCACCACCAGTGTACATTTACTCATCGCCGCCGCCCCCCCACCACTTGTACACTCGCCACCTCCACCGCTAGTTGTACACTCCCCGCCTCCACCTCATTCACCTTCACCACCACCTTGTATAGAACCCGTCCACCACCATTACTGCCGCCTTGTATAGAACCCCCTGATCACCACCCCTTGATTAAATCTCTTTGATTTGTTATGTTAGTAGGTTAATGAAGTTCAGTGGGTTTTCTCACTATAAAAATGTGTTGGTAAATTTTCCCTTCTATTTTACTTCTTATCTTGTTACCTCACCGGTGAAGTATTCAAAATACCCTTGTTTAAGTGCTCAATTAAAAGTTTGATTAAAATTATAAGGTGATTGGTGAAGTACTCGAAATACTCTTGTTTAAGTGCTCAATTAAAAGTTTGATTAAAATTATAAGGTGGCCGCCACCTTATAATTTTAATCAAACTTTTAATTGAGCACTTAAATAAGGGTATTTCGACGATAAATAAGTATATGGATTAAATTGACCAAAAAAATTAAGTGAGAACTAAATTGACAGTAAAAAATAAGTTTATGAACTAAATTGACCATTTTTCCATAATTTCATATAAAAATATACTCTATACTGTACGCAATTTATAACCTATATTGTACTCGTAACAACACAAATGTTCTGTAAAAATTATATACTTTTTCTTTATAAATGTAAATATTATCTATGATTATGCAGTCATTGTAAAATTGCTTTGGTCCCCGCTTGCAATACAGCTAGTTGCTTTGGTCCACGCTGTTGAGCTGTGCTTTATAAGAACTTTAAGGTCTTTGATACGTTCAGCCAAAGATAAAAGAGCACAACGGAATATGGGGACCTTTCTTACCCTGGGGGTGAATTCTTAGTTTATGATGAAAAAAAAAAAGAAATTCTACAACGAGGGTGTTTCTTGGAGAGGGTTCTACAAATAGGGTGTTCGCATTCCGGGAATGCGAGATCACTGAGCTCGCATTTTAGGAATGTGAGGTCAGTGAGCTCGCATTTAATGTGATCTTCTTTTGTGTAATGTGAGTTGTTTTTACGTGATCTCAGGAAGATTAGAGTGCTCGATTTGATTGAGTCAGAGTTGATAGAAGATGAAGTGGATTGGATTTCATGTTTTCCACAGAATGGAACTTGTCTCGAGTCTTTGATATTTGACTGTGTGGACTCCCCTATTAATTTTGAGGCATTGGAGAGACTTGTGGTTAAGTCACCGTCTTTGAAGATGCTTAGATTGAATCGACATGTAACAATTGTGCAGCTCTATCGTTTGATGGTTCGAGCTCCACAGCTCACCCACTTGGGAACTGGTTCATTTGGCCCCGGAGGGATTGTTGCTCAGGGTAAACAGGAGCCAGACTACGTTTCTGCTTTTGCTGCATGCAAATCTCTAGTTTGCCTTTCTGGATTCAGAGAAATCAATGCTCATTATCTGCCTGCAATAGTTCCAGTGTGTGCTAACCTTACCTCTCTGAATCTTAGCTACGCCACAATCAGTACTGAACAACTGAAATCCTTTATCTATCATTGCCATAAGCTCCAGACTTTGTGGGTAAGTAAATGGAATTTCCGTTTGAATGTTGATTCTGTCAATCTTTTGGTTTTCCTTACCCTTGATTTATGCAGGTGCTTGACTCGATATGCGATGAAGGACTGCAGGCAGTGGCTGCAACATGTAAAGATCTCCATGAGCCAGTGCAGGTGTCATTTGGGAGAGATTAAATTCCCAAAGCTTAAATTTGGGAGAGCTTGCATTCCGCAAATGCGAGCTCAACTTATTGAGCTCGCATTCCGAGCTCGCATTCGCGGAATGCGAGCTCTATTGCCCTCCGAAAAAAAAATTACAAAAAATTCTGCTGAGCTCGAGCTTTGGTGAGCTCACATTCGTGGAATGCGAAGACCCCCCTACGGAATACCTCACCAAAATCACCCCTTTTGTAGAATTTTTTTAAATTTCATCACAAACTTAGAAATTTCTCCCCGTCTGGACATTATTCACTACTCATGAATTCAAAGAACTACGCCTCAACTGCCCCCTTTACTCCACACGGGCTACGAAAACGACTACTTTGTTATTCTTGAGTACACCATTCTCCTTGTAGGCTAATTCAGACAGAACCTATCCGTACTTGCAATAATTCTCATCTCAAATGTCAAGTTTAGCAGGTACATTTCCCAAACACAGACTATGGATTATCAAGAAATAAGATTTAGCCACGTAAAATAATAATAATGTAACCCTGATTCTTCTAATCCTTGTCACAATAGCAAAGACCCTCCAGTTAAAGAAAGAGGGATTCAGAAAAATGCATGCCTGCTATTCTTGAATGGAGTTGATTCTTAAACTTAAACTAATTTGACACCTGCTTCCCTCACGGAATCAATTACTGCTTTAAATTTGCCATGATGCTTCTGTTCTCTCTTCAAGAAAATTGAAACAGCCGGAATACCCTTGAGAAGCAGTCGCTCGCCCAATATCTTGCCTATTTTGCCAGCAGCTGCAACATCCCTTGTACTTTCTTTGGCTTTTTCCATGCTTAACCGCAGTGCCTGCTCTTGTGAGCTGGCAGAGGATGCTACAGTTGCTGTTGGTGTGTGGATTACTTGAGCAGACACAAACTTATTCGTGAAGTGCATCTTCAGGACATGAGGCTTGAGAAAATTGGTAACTCTTTCTGGCCGAACTGCAGGAGGGATAACCATTTTCTGCATCACCAAAGAAAAACGACTTCATGAAACACACGTGTAATAATAATAAAAAAAAATCAATCTACAACATTTTATTAAAAGCCAGTGCAACTTGTTCATTTTTGTTTTCCTGACATCTAACTTACAAAAGATCAAGCACATATGTCATCATATAACACAAAACACCCATATCCAATTAGGAGAGAGTGGTACCTGCGATAACTGTGTATTTGCAAGAGCCAAACGACTTGGACAAAAATAACAGGTATGCGAAAGGGAAGCATAAAGTGCAAATACTGGATGAGATAAAAGTCTTTATCCAGAGAGTTGAAGTATACTTTCTGAGTTTGCAAAAGGATGAGACGTGGATAACACTGTCTTTCATTTATATCCAGACGTCAGACTTGACACACCGATACCTATTCAGATAACTCAACCATTGATGTAAAACCAGCTGAGTTGGGTCAATTTCCAGTTCAAAACCTAAATCTCACATTATTTTATGCATCTTCCTGATGTTCCCAGCTTTTTACAATCCTCTGTTTTTCAAAATGGCAACCTCAATTCCCTCAAAAGACAAGATCCTCCACCCCCCCACCCCCCCGGCAGGAAAAAAAATAAGTCAACTGCCTTTTCGTAGTACCAATTCATTCATCATTTTGTTAAACCCCTATGACAAGAGCACAGCACAATGAAGTGACATCGATAATAGACGCCCTATAGTGTCAATGCACCCATCTCATTTTTAATCTATTCCACAACAAAACTGGGTATTTCTTTCACAAGATTCTTACAATCTTCGTTGATTGGAGACTCTAAATAACAATTATTAAAGAAAGTCAATATTATTTTCACAACGCCACGGTATCAAAACAAAACAGGCAACCATCAAGAATGCCACCCTTGACTCATCGTACTCTTCACATAGGAAGTAAATATCTGATCGAAGAATTATGGCAACTGTCCTCAATAATGTATCCCTAGCTCATTATATATGAATCACGCATCAAAATCAAGAACCCACCTCAAAGATTCCTACAACATCCTTACCTTCAGTAATTGTCATAATAACGTCAAAAGAAATAGTAAGATAATCCATCATACACATGTTTCTTCCTTTTTTTTTCTTTCCTGAAAAATGGATGCATAAACTATTCTTGATTAACTTTATCCCAGCTAATAGACACAAGGAGCCAGCTTTGACACACATCTTTCTGAATTTTCATTTTATCCAAGAACTTGCAGCTGAATCAGCTCAATTCTCTGAGGGTACGAGCTTTGACGCTATTCTTGTGACTCAGGTAAACAACTGCACCATAACGAGGGTCAAAAAAAAGAGTAGCAATTAGCAAATTCACAAACATATTACACAGCTATTGGCCAAAGTCATTCCCCCCCCCCCCAAAAAAAAGAGAGAATTCCTGATAGTTAAACAGGAACAACTAGAATAGCCAAATTCAAAAGGGAGAAAAGATGGACAAGAACCGGGGGGAAAAAAAAAGAAGAAGACGGAAAGCAGAAGGCGATCGCAGTGGGATTCGAACCCACGACCTTTAGATCCGGAGTCTAACGCGATATCCACTCCGCTATGCGATCCCTTTCTAATTTTGCATTGGAATTCTTGGTTCAATTCAGAAGAAAACAGCATACGTACGAAAGAAAGTGACAATTGAGATCTGAACTTTTAGCCCGGTTTTCAGTTTTCACCCCATCTATCATCATCTGATCTAAGACAGTTACGAATGTCATAAATGGTTCCAAAATGAAGCTAATGAATGCAAATACAACCAAAACCTTTTGTTGTCTCCACTCTCACTGCTTTCAAAAATATGAGAGAGTCCAGTAATTTATTTGTTACGTGAGGGAAAAAATTTAGAAATATTGGACGCATGCACGAGATATTCATACAAATAGAAGGAAGGACAGATCGCTGGTGATCGTACCTTTTTCCGATGATAAAAATAAACAAAAGGCCAAGAGTTTCCGGTTAACGGCGGACGTCGACGTCTTTCGTCCTCCTAACCCAATCACGCTCGCGTCGCAAATGAAGAGAGCAAACCGCAAACGTTAGTGAATGAGGGCCCAGGGTTTATTGCTAATTTATAGAGGGGTACTTCCGGAACTGCGGCTGATGAATGAGGGTAGTTTGGGGGTTTAGAAAAATGCACCGCAGAAAAATAAGAAAATGGATCTGTGGCTGCTGGGATTCGAGCCCAGGTCTCCACGGCCACAACGTGGAATTCTTACCACTAAACTACAGCCACTTTGTATAATTTCGTTTGCTAAATTAACTAACACGAAATAAGCAATCAATTTTTTCTACCTACACTTGAAACAAGACCTAGATTGTCTAATGACGACACTAAAAGTAAATTGATGATATTCAGTGCTAATAAAATCAGTCTCTTATCCTTTTCCAATTTAGAATCGCTAGCAAAGCTACTGAAAATTAATCTTTGTGTCTGTATATTCTGCCACAATTATCATCAAATCTTGAATCTAAAATATCATGCGTATAATTTCTCATATTTTATCATTCAATTCATTCGTTCCCTAATAATACGAGATCCGTACTGGTTAATAGCTATTAAACTTTTGTAGTGTGTTAACAAACATCATGAAGACTTTCCTTTGGCGCTTATCCTTAATACATGCATATATATTCTCTCAGATATTTCATTAAGTTGATAGAAATTTCCTCATCAAATAAGATCCTATTCGTACGTTTTCAGCCTAAAAAGGGCAGAAAGTTACAATTTGGTATATAACTTGCGTGTAAGTGACACAGCTGATAAGAATGAAATCACCAAAGACGAGGACAGCTGCTGTCCGATAGGTAGTGCACACTACGTCACTGCAATTACAGGCTTGCCTAACTGGCAATAAATCCAATCGCCCGAGCAACCAAAAATGTCTAAAACCCATAATCACCCAAATTAATTTTGCTAATGCATCAAATTAACTACAGCCTACGTGGCAGGTCACCGCTTGCATCAGCTCCTGCAATACAAAGTAGTTGATAATTTTAGAAATCACCCACGAGGTTTCTAACTATTTCACTTGCCTTTCATAAGTTTCAAAAATTACACTAACTTTATTGAAATTAATTATCTTGTAATATTTAACTCCAACCAATACTTACGAAATGATATTAGAAGAGAGAAAATAATATGATTTTAACATTGCCCCTCATCTACTATATTATTTAATTAATTTAATATCAATCTACATATTTGACAAAAAAAATAATATCAATCTACATATTAAAGAAAAATACTAAAATTTGTTGTTTATCAATAGGGATCAAATCATATATAGCATTAAAATTAGTATATTATTTTATATTTTTTACGTAATACAAGATTCAAATTATTCTTTTCATACTTACTGCCAAATATGACCAACAACAAATGATCAAAAAATTTGCAACCAATATTACAGAGAACAAACTTTAACATCATAAATATTCTTATCAATATATTCAGGTTAGTTGTTAAGTTTTTTATGTTAAATTTGCTCGTTGTAATAGTTTGATTACAAAATTTTCAATTATTTGTTATTAATTATGTTTGACAATAGATTTGTAGGTGAAAAGAGTAATTTAGATCTTATATTAAGTGAAATATATTGAATAATATATTATTTTTGATATCATTTGTGATTTAATTTCTAATAGTAAATAGCAAATTCTAGTGCTTTCTTTAATAATTGGGTTGGTATTAAATTAATTAAACAATTAGTAGATAAGGAGCAATAGTGAGATCATATTATTATCTTTTCTCTGCTAACATTATTACTTTTTAATTGTTGGTTGAATCTAGATATTACAAGAGAATAAATCTTAAGGGTGATTAATGTAATGTTCAAAATTTAAAGGGAGGCCAGTGGAATGGTTAAAAACTTCATAAGAAGTTTCTGAAATTATCCCTGCAAAGTAATAAAAAAAAAAAAAGAAATTTATACACCGCTCCGATAGTATGAAGATGTGGCCCACCTTGACTAATTAGACGGCTTACGAAGAAGAAATCGCCTAACTGGCCGAACACAGGAAACTACTGCACTCTTTCTTGCTCTACGGGACCCCCCCCCACCGCAGCAGTGTCGCAAGCGGTGTATATAAGCGTGGAGACATCAACGTAGGACTACGTTTTAAAACCTCAGAATTCATCTGATTCAGACGCAACAGAGGTAAACTGCAAAACGTGGTGGGTTTAACCCTTTTTGTTCTTTAATTTGTATTCAATATATTCTTAATGATCTTATGCAATCAACATGATTGTTAAACATTTTGACATGTTTGGGACACTTGATTTGTTTAGATTTAGATCTGAAATCGTCAGGTGTGGGACTACACTTTCGTTTATTTCAAGCTTCCATCACGCTCTCCACACACTCATTTAAATCTGGTTTTTTTTTTTTTTTTCTTTTCTCGTTGCCGTGATCTTGAAGATTTTTCAATCTTTCTGTCTCTCTCAAAGGTTGGTACAGTTTGGTGTGGAGCCAATTATTAATGCATGCTTTTCATGTCTGTTGTTTGTCTGAATTTTGCTGTCGAGCATTAAAGTTTTTCGGTTATATAAGCACAAAGCTCAAGTTTTGCCGATTGCTGCATTTTGTTAATACAACTACATTCTTGAGAATTGTATCAGGTGATCAAAGCTTCAAATTTCTCTCCGTGGGAATGAGTTGGGGATTGCAATTAAATCTTCCTTTGTTTTTCTTTTCGTCGTTATTATTGTTTTTAGATCATTGTTTGAATTGGTATCAGGATGCAAACTTTACCAGAATTACTATGTTTTATTGGGATTGACTTGAATTAAATGGCCATTTTTGGGTTTTGTTGGATTTGGTTCAGAAAGTAGAGAAGTGAGACAAATGGCCAAGGAAGTTTCAAACGGAGAGAACCATGTGACCACAAAACCACCCCCGGAGCCCTCGCCTCTGAGAAATGCCAAATTTTTTCAGGTAAAAATATGCGTAAACCCCCTTCATCGTGGATTTTTTTTCTAAATAGATAATAATGGAGTTTTAGGAGGGGCACAAGCATAGAACAAACAGAAAACCATTATAAGATAGAGTAGAAATTTGAAAGTTTTAAAAACATTTTGACTGTTTATTAATTTTGTTCCTGTGGTTGGATGCACGTTCATGTGCACTTGAATCCAATTCTTTTGTCTGATGGTTACTCCAGATTTCTTTCTCTTTTGCCCTCCGTTAATTCTTGGCTGTCATACGGAAATCGTTTTTATCCTGATCAGGCAAATATGAGAATTTTGGTAACTGGTGGCGCTGGATTCATAGGCTCTCACCTGGTTGACAGATTAATGCAGAATGAGAAAAACGAGGTGAAATTCTTAGCTCATGCTGTTTTTTGCAGCAGTTAGTATTAGGATATGGCTACGTAATGGGCTGTAGGCATTGGATATTTGTTCTTTTTGGTCTTTATACTAGAATTTACTGTGATTTTCACTAGGTGATTGTCGTGGATAACTACTTTACTGGGTCAAAAGACAACTTAAAGCAATGGATTGGACATCCAAGATTTGAGCTTATTCGTCATGGTATGCTATTGTCTTAATAGTTATAATATCCTTAGTATGAGAAACTAATATATTAGGCACCAGATTTTCTTGAATTATTATGCTTTCAGTGATTTCAACAATATCAAAAATGAGAGTGATAAATAATGTTTCTCATCTGATGTTTGTGGAGACTCTGAATACTACTTTAAACAACCATGGATCACATCTCCTCAACCATTGCAAACTCTGGAACCAGGGTTTCTGATTTAGGTGTTCTTCCTCTTCAGTTGCTCGTTTAATATGGAGATGCTAATCGTTTTCTTCTTGGTTTTAAAGTCTGTCACATGTTATATCCTGTTTCCATTTTGTGTTTGGATTTAAATATATTTCATTGAGTTGAAGATTCTTTAGATGGCATTTCAGGTAAGGAATGTTAATTGTTTTATTTTTATGATTTGCAGATGTAACAGAACCATTGTTAGTTGAGGTTGATCAAATATACCATCTTGCTTGTCCTGCATCCCCTATCTTTTACAAGTACAATCCTGTGAAGGTTTGTAACCAGGATATTCTCCGTCAACATTTTTATTTTGTGGCCTGTATGTCTGCTACTCAACTAATTCTTGAACTTTGAGGGAGTTCTCCTTCCTCCTCCTTATTGTTCTTTATGGCTTAATCTTGTCAAACTTGTTTTCACGTATAGACTTTTTACAGCTGTGACTTCATCATTGTTAACTTCTTCTGGTTCTCACTTTTTCTTGTCATGGTAGACGATCAAGACTAATGTGATTGGGACGCTTAACATGTTGGGACTTGCTAAGCGTGTTGGGGCAAGGTACTTTTCAAGTTCCCCTCTCTCTATATTTGTTGAGTAGAACCACATTTCATTATATTTGCTTTTGCCACAGGATTTTGCTGACATCAACTTCTGAGGTTTATGGAGATCCTCTAGTGCATCCTCAAACTGAGAGCTACTGGGGAAATGTTAATCCAATTGGTATACTGATCAACCTATCTTTTAGTTCTTGATGATGAATTTGCTAACCCACTAAATGATTGATACTCGAGGAAAATTTGATTTCTTGTATGTTGCCAGTGCTCATGACTGCAACCAATGAGCGAGTGCTTAATTATGACTTTTTTTCTTGTAATTGCTACAGTTATTGCTAACTGATTTTTCTGGCTCGAAGTGTGTAAAATTATAGATGTTGTAGAACAGTGATTCATATTTCACGCCAGAATTTCTTGAAATAGCTAAATATTAAACTCCCTAGCTTAGAACTGGTTTTCTGCATCGCTTGGTTTTTCCTTGGAAGTTCAGACTAAAGACAGTTATTGTCTGCTTTATCTATGGAACTGTAGCCTGAGTTTCATCAAACATGCGAAGAACATGCCTCTGGTTTTATTTGAATGTGATCATGCAAAGAAAAGCACGTACTTATTGCCTCTATGTTAACTGCAGGAGTTAGGAGCTGTTATGACGAGGGGAAAAGGGTTGCTGAGACTTTAATGTTTGATTACCATAGACAGCATGGAATTGGTAAGTTCTCCGCTCACTCTAGATCCACTTGCTCATGGAAAACTTTCAACATGTAGTTAATTTCTTTTCCAACGTAATGCATTGTTTAACTGCTATTGAAATGTTGCTAATGTAATGGATTTGTAATTGATGTGGAACTGTAACTATGTGGCAGAGATACGGATTGCTAGGATCTTCAATACTTATGGACCTCGTATGAATATTGATGATGGTAGGGTAGTCAGCAATTTCATAGCTCAAGCAATTCGGTATGTTACTTTAGTCCTTAGCTCCTAGCTCTCAAGTTACCTTTGCAAGTCTTACTGCAAAAACATTTTCTACCATGTTGATTGTCCACAATGTTAATGGAAGAGTGCTTTAATGTTTGCCATCTGCAAGATGATAGTCGCGTAACTTTGAGATTTCTGCTAAATTTACTCACAAATGCCACTACCTGTTCTTCCTCCACATGCACAGCGATGAACCGTTGACAGTCCAGTTGCCTGGTACACAAACGCGAAGTTTTTGTTACGTCTCTGACATGGTATGCATCCTTATTGAACTGCACACTTATCATGTCTGACTTTGCCTTGATGCCTAATCCATAAATTCAAATCGTGAAGGTTGATGGTCTGATTCGTCTTATGGAGGGAGAGCACACTGGTCCTGTTAACATTGGCAATCCAGGTGATTTGCTCTAACTTTAATTTAATATTTCCCCTGTCCTTGCTTTCTCATTTCTATTAACTCCATCTTTCTCTTTTTCTCGTGTTGCCGAATGTTTTCAAATAGGTGAATTTACTATGATCGAACTTGCGGAGACTGTGAAGGAGGTAGCATCTTGACTCGTGCTCGAATAAGAGGAAAAAATAAAATCTCAAAGTCACTTCTGTACATTTTTGAAGTTCATAATGAACTAACTGGGATAGCTTAGTAAATCTAATTATTGTCGTGCTTTTGCAGCTTATCAATCCCGAAGTGGAGATCATCACTGTTGAGAACACCCCTGATGATCCTCGTCAGCGAAAACCGGACATCACAAAAGCCAAGGAGCTGTTAGGCTGGGAGCCAAAGGTCAAATTACGAGAAGGCCTTCCCCTCATGGAGGATGATTTCCGAAAGAGGCTTGAGATCTCCCGGAAGAATTGAACTAAAACTTGTTCAAATACTTGATACGTCCATGTCATGCTGGAAATTTCCTACTCTCTCCCCTTATTATTCCTCCTCATCCCTTTCGCGCTTTAAGCTGTAGAGAATGAGCTACATTCAAAATTTGCGTCATAATATACAAATTAGTGAAAATGTGAGTGGTCAGACTGGCCTCCTTATGTTTGAGACTCAAGATGGTTTTTATACCTTTATGTGGTGGTCATTGTGTTAGTTGAACACAAAAGGGCTTTGAAGTTGGTCCGAAGATGGACTTTTTTTTTTTTTAAAGGAAAACTAATACTAAATAAAAGAGCGAAAGAAAAGATTTGTCCAATGTGAAATACTAACTGAAATTTTACTAAATTTCTCATAAAATTGAAACTTGATTCAATTACATTGATCAAACCCAACCAGATCAAAGTAAAAACCCATTGAAAACTAAAAAAAAAAAAAAAAAAAGGAAAAAAGAAGGAAAGACAAAGGGGCGGGCCAATCCACCTAAAATTCAACCACCGAAGCCATAGAGAGTCCTGCCCTGCCTCTTCAAAGCGTAAACTACATCCATGGCGGTGACGGTCTTCCTCCTAGCGTGCTCTGTGTAAGTGACGGCGTCGCGAATCACATTCTCCAAGAAGATCTTAAGAACCCCTCTGGTCTCCTCGTAGATCAGCCCACTGATTCTCTTCACTCCACCCCTTCTAGCCAGCCTCCGAATTGCCGGCTTCGTGATGCCCTGAATGTTATCTCGGAGCACCTTACGGTGGCGCTTTGCTCCTCCCTTGCCCAATCCCTTGCCTCCCTTTCCACGGCCTGACATTTTCTCCACAAATATTTGTGTGACTTGGAAGTTACCCAACTTCTGTTGATTGTGGCAATTGGGCGAGTAGACTGGGTTTGTTTATATAAAGGGATCTGAAGGTGAAAGCGGGGCTTGAAATTCTGGCGGCTGTTTTAATTTTTGGTTTTGGGCAATTGGGCGGTTAGTTGTGAATTTCCATTTACTATTTGATTTTTTATGGATCAGGCGAAAATCGACGGTGGATATTTCGCTATTTCTTTGGTTCAATCTGGACCCATGACCTGGCCGAGTAGCGAGTCGTACGATTTACGTCTGATGGATGGCGGGACCTCGAATTTGCTCCAAGGCTGATCCTTGACGTGGAAGCATTTTTGTTTTACGATTAGCTAATCTTTTTGCCCTTTATCCCATTCCACGCCTGGCCATTTGCTACACTGGTGCAGCCCCCTAGTTGCTCCAAGCCCCTAAACGTCGAAAACATTTTTGAAAACATTTCCGAAGAAACCTGCGGAGGCTGTGCTGGGCGTATTTTGGAAGTGCAAATGTACACACGTACATGTTGCAATTCATTGATTTGGCCCTTAAATGTTGAAAAATGTAATTGTAAAATAATTAAGCATCAAGACAATAGTTGTGTTGAAATTTTGTTAGTTCCACACAAAAATGAACAAATAAATTACTTAGATGTTCCTAATGTTCCTAATTACTTAGACAAATAATTCCAAGCTAATGTTCCTAATTACTTATATGCTACAAGAGATAAGTCCAAAAGTATTCGTTACTTCAACCTAGTCGCAAAACAATCAAATAAATTAAGGTTTGAAGATTTTAAGGTAAGAGATGTAGTGCATGCATAAGTTGTATTGCATGTCAGCCCATTATCCACAATTATTTAGATTTTTTTATATATAGCCAAGAATCTTGTTAGGGTTACATGCAACATTACTTGCTATAAAACCTAGATTTTGATTGAAAATGGAAGGAAACATGGTATGTTTGGATAGAGGTTTATTTGCCAAAAAAATTTTAATTACATCACAAACATTTTTTTTATAATTTTTTTAATCTTTTAAACTACCTTTTTATATCATACACATCACATCAAAAAAAGATGTTACAGAGTTTTTCTTTAAAATATTATTTCAAATAATCTCATATCCAAAATAATTTTGAGGTCCATTACCCTCTAGACGAAATTTTTTTTTTTTTTTTTTGAAAAACCTCTAGACAAATTCTACTAGCAATAAATTTCATGGGATTTTGAAAAGAATATTCTTGATTCATGGTAGCTATTATAAAGTATACGCAAATGGTATGTGGCCCAGTCTCCGTCAAACATGACCTTGTTAAAATCGATTAGAGGCCCAGCCCAATTCAGAAGCTAAATTGAGCCCTTTCACTGACTACTTGTGGGTCTTTTTATCTCACGTCTCAACTCGCAGGAGTCTCATTACCAGTTTTCAGCTGACCGCTCGAGTGTATCCCAATTCCATCGAGAAGTGAGAGAGAAATGAGGAAATTTGATCCGTGGCCGGTGTTTTTCAGGAGAGAATGGAATCGGTGCTGGCCTTTCCTCGTCGGCTTCGCTGTCACTGGCACCATCATTACTAAGATGTCCCTCAGCCTCACCGGTCAGCCCGCCGGCCTTTACCCTCTTGCTGTTTTCCTGTATTTATTTTGTATTTGTTATTCATTTTCTATTATCTTCATAATTTTTGTGCCTGACTTTTACTTTTTAATTATCTTGGTGGGATGATTGATTGATCTGGCAGAGGAGGACGCCAAGAACTCTCCGTTTGTGCAGAGGCACAAGAAACACTGATTAGAAAATAGTAAGTCCGTTATCTGTTCTATTACACTAGCCCTAGCAAAGCTTTTCCAGATTTTAGATCCAATCCACTAACTCTCTTTGTTCGTTACTATTTTAATCGTGGCTCTTGATTCTTACATTGTTTGGTTTATTTTCTAAGTTCTTCGTTCGTTTGGAGAAAAGTTTGAGTCCTTAATTGCGCCGTTGTTTTAATTGTAACTGACTGAAGCAACATTAGGTTGATTGTTTGGTTCTCAAATCTCAACATTCACACACTTGCCCTCCCCTAGTTTTCAATTTGCCCATTATTTGCAAGTGGAAGTCAAAATTGTCTGCGGATTACATTCACAAACCCGATATTTCTTGGTGTATGGTTGTTGGTAGTACCATATCATTATTTTTCCAGGGTGATGCACATATTGTATACTTTTGTGGCATTATTCGAATAATCCAAACTGTTGATGATATGACGGACATCGTTGACTATGAGTTAGCATTTGACCTAAGTATAAGATGCCCCATGAGTTCATAAATTCCGCCATTGCCAAGCTCTTTACTCAGTTTTGTTAGACTAATAATGACAGTGGTATCTACAATGAATGAAATAATTTGAGTTGTTTCTTGCCCTCATGCATGATTATTTATATAATATAGTACTTGAACTGACTCTAATTGAGGCATTGTTGAGAGTACATTCGAGAAGTTGCTCAGTTAAAAGTTCCTGAGTTGTGCCTTGCACGAGGAGCAACGTCTTTGTGGCAACTGGAATTTCGTCTGAAAGTATAAATCCACTTGCGGGCATGATTATGTTTGCTTTAGTTATTTATGACTAAAGAAGTAAACTACTATCCTGGGAAAGTTATGTATAAGGGAAAGTGCATTTTGTGTGCAAAGTTTCAACAAGTTAAAACTAGTATGAAATAGCAGCTCCAAAGGTACTCTGAAATTTACATTTTCCCAGCTAAATATATGACAGGTCAAATGCTAACTATGCAGAAGCTTGCTGCGGTAGATGATTCAGTCTGTCTCCTTAATGTGCAATTATGCTTATTATCAGCGTTTTTCATGTAATTGTGATATTTTAGATTACAACTTGAGATGTCGCTACCCTACCTATTTTCGTCGCACATCATAAGTTCACTAGCTATTTTTACAATGTATGGCTTTTGTTTCTAATAAATCTTCAACTTTAATTGCATTTACGGCTTTGATGTCCTGATTATTTGGCTATTGTATTCTGATTTGGCTAAATATATGAATTCACCTAGAAGTTCCCCTTGATGTAAAATAATCTACAAGTAAAAGATTAATCCTTCTTGTGTTCTGGTTAGCTAAAAACCATTTCCTGATCGTCAGCGTCACCTCCTGTATTCATTCTGGTTAATAATTGTTATCTCACATTTAAGTTATGAGCTGGTGAACAGATTTTTTCTTCTTTTAAGTTTTTATGTACTAAAGTACAGTCTAGACAGGACTAAATATTTGTATCTTTTTCATTCTACTGACTTTGTTTCATTTACATTTGCAGGTGAATTTCTTTACGCATGATTTCCTGATAAGTGGAGACTCTTTACAGTGTTGGAAAGGGTTTCATCTCTGTAATTTTCTTTTCCGGATTTGTTGAGCACTAGTATCAAAAAATGATGGCTCTGGTTGCATAAATGTTCTCTTAACCTATCTGGGTGCAAAACTAGCTTGAGTTTCTATAAACTGATACTGCAAAGTTCGGGATTTTGTGGTTTTATTGGTTCAGTTTATTCAGACATGACCTTTGAAATCTTTCACTGCATTGAGATTCTGTTATGAAGGTGACAGATGTGGATGTGCAAAACAGTTCCCATGTCCGAGATTAGTTCTGAATAGTTAGAACTAGGGGTGCAAACGAATCGAGCCGCTCGCTAGCGGCTCGATTCGAGCTCGAGTCGAGCTCGAGCTGCTCGAGCCAGAGTCGAGCTCGAGCTCAAAACATTCAGCTCGGCTCGCTCGAGTATATATATATTTATTTTTTTTATTTTTATTTTTAATAGTAAAATTACATAAATATTCTTAATATTTTATTATTTATTAAGAAAAAATATTATTTTATTTATTTTTTTAAAAATAAAATAATTATTTTTTATTTTTTTCGAGCTCGAGCTTGAAAATTACCAGCTCGTCGAGCTCGAGCTCGAGTTCGAGTTCGATGAAATTAAGTTAAGGCTCGACTCGATAAGGCCAAAGCTCGACTCGACTCGGCTCGTTTGCACCCCTAGTTAGAACTGTGTCTTGCACGCATAACAGCAGAAGCAAATTGGTAATGTGATGCCATTTTGCCTTATCTGAAATCATAAATGGAAGTACTTAAACTTACTACCATCTAGACTGCATGCATGCCGTGAAAATATGCATCATGAGCTGCAGTGTGTGATCGAATGGCTCATTCAAGCATGAGAGCTATTGGAGTGCAACCAGTTTTAATCAATACGTGCAGGAGAAATTATCATTAGCTGTGTTAACTTGGTCCCGGAACCATTTGGATATTTTATGTGTGCCTTTCGATCTTGAAATAAAAAAAAAAAAAAAAAAATTCTTGCAGGCACGTACGGAGTAGAACAATTTTCTTGTGAATGTTTCACTGCATTAAGATTCTACTGCACTAGGCTTCATTAAGGAAGATTTCAACTTTTCAAGAGCAACTAAATTTCGGGCATGGTTAATTGTAGAACTGGATACAAAGAAGTCAAAACTCTGTAGTGATTCTCTGCAATCTGCACTCTGTACTGGTAGACACAAAGGGTTGGTCCAGCTCAAAATTCAGCTAATTTTGGAGTTAGATCTTTAAATTCCTTTTCTAGCAAATTTTTGGATTGCAAGAGATGGTCCTGAACATCCGACCAAGGAGCTTTTGTTCTACTTGGTCATTTCTCCGCGGATGAAAGTTCTTGAGAACCCCATGAAAGTGATGCTGTACAGAATGCAACGAATCAGACTCGGAGTGAATACGTTCGACTTCTCCGTGCTTTTGTTTGTTCAAGAACCGGACAAGTGAAAACAAAGAAAGAAAAAGGCAATCAAATTGACGAAAGAATCGATTGCATTTTTTCCCTTCACTGTATTCAACAGTAAAAAAATATGAAGGCTCTTATCTGTTTCAGAACAAAGTAGTAATCCAGCTATACGAAGTGAAAATGCAATCTGGAATACTACAAGACTCGTCGCATGCCCTTTCTGGCGCCATATCACCTTATCCTAGTCTTGAGCACATAAAATTATTGCTCCTCCTGTTCCCCTGTTTCTTCCCCCCGAGACTGCTTAAAGCCTCAAACTTGCCTTTATCCTCCCAAAACCTCCGGCTACGAGCCTTCTTCACAACGTTCGAGTTTTGAGGTGGCGAATTGGTGACTACCGCACGTCCCTGCTTAATTAAAAAATTCACTCAACAACATGTATCTGTTCAGTCTTTTTCAATAACTAGTAGCTATAGATAAAAGCTTCGGCAGAAAGTGGAATAATACAGAAAAATGGCTTCTAGAGTTCAAAATCCCATACAAAATAGGCTGTGGTTGCTATCATTCTCAACTTCATCGACTTCTTCTTTGTGCAATTCCGTAAGTTTAAAGAAGACCCGTTTCACAAATAGGTCCCTTTTCGGCAAGAGAATGCCGTGGTCTTCTTCAAGACGAAATCTTTACTGTACTTGCAGTACCAGCAGAGGCAGCACTATGGATTCTAATACTAGTCCCAGTAGTGGCAGGCAAAATGCTGAGCCTTTTGTCATCACAACTCCGCTTTATTATGTGAATGCCCCGCCTCACATGGGCAGCGCCTATACTACCGTTGCTGCTGACGCCATTGCTCGTTTTCAGGTTCCATCTCTTTGTCCTTTCCATATTTTTTTTCTCCCCTTATTTGGAGCGTAGAATTGTTTATTTAATTCAAAATATTACTTGGATAGGGGTTAGTTGTCTCTTCAATAATTGTCCAAAGACACTAAAAGTTTGAGATGGAACCTTAGAAAGATAAGGGTACAGTCAAAGCAACTATGGATGGTATCTTCGTTTGAAAATCAAATAACTTCTTAGGGTAATTGATGCTAAAGTTTCATTAATTTTCTCTTGGGGTAAATGATGCTAATGTTTCATTAATTTTCTCTACCAAGGTGCATTTTTGCCATTTAATCTTACATCCTGCCTTTGCATGCAAAAGTTTTAGTTGAGTTATTCTTGTGCTAATAATAGAAGGGAGCCGCCTTAGAATATAGGCTGATAAGGAATGTAAATTTTAATCCTTGTTCATAATTCTAAGTGCAGAGGCTTCTGGGGAATAAGGTTGTATTCATTACTGGCACAGATGAGCATGGGGAAAAGATTGCTACTGCTGCGGCTGCCTGTGGTTGTAGCCCTGCTGAACACTGCAATGTCGTATCACAGGCTTACAGGACACTCTGGAGAGATGTATACTTAGATGCTTCTATATGACTTTCTTAATTCTGAAGCATCTAACTAGAACGACACTTTGTTCTTATTTCAATCCTTTTTACTCGGATTGCAGTTAGGCATAGCTTATGATAAGTTCATCCGGACCACTGATCATAAGCATGAAGCAATTGTGAAGGAATTCTACTCTAAGGTCTTAGCAAATGGTGACATTTATCGGGCGGATTACGAGGGACTGTATTGTGTAAATTGTGAAGAGTACAAGGTCATACCTCATATTTAAATTTTATTTATTTTGCTTTTGGGTTGTTTCATTATCTTTGTTATATGCATCACTTAAGCCTGAGTTGCCTGATTTACCAGACATGAAGTGCACACAATTTCTGCTTGTTAAAAAGAGCGCATGCTATATAACTATGCAGGAAACTTGTAAAAACTTATTCTTTCTCTGGATCCCTCCATGAATAGAAATGCTTAACCTTGGGAGTGGAGATGTAAACAGTAAAAGTTTGGATAAAGTTCATAAACTGTCTGTTCAAGTATTTGAAACCCGTGAATTTATATTTTGGGATAGTTCATTACTTCGTTCTCTTGTTGTTCATATCACTTTCTCTGATGAATGAGAGTTTGTTGTTCCTCGGATTGAATTTAGACATTGTACTTATCGCTTTAATAGAACAAGTTTCAGAGAGATTATCCCGGAGAGACCAGCAGGGGCGAACATTATTTGGGAGGTGAGAAGGGGAATAATTACCAGAAATCATGTGTTTGCAAACGGTTAATTTATAATTTTATATTTTCAGTGCAGTGAGAACCATCAATTTAGAATAAAATAAAAAAATAAATCAATTTAGGATCTAGGATAGGTACTAGTGGCACCTTTCTTGTCCCTGGATAAATTAGGAAAGCAATATGGTTGAGAAGGCTTCATAAAAGGGGTGCTCCACCTTGTGCTTTTGGTAGAGGGAGAGAGAGTGCCTAGCTAGCATTACTTATTCGTTTGTCTTTCTTTTGTTTGAGATGTTATAAGCTCCTTTGTGTTTCACCGACTGTGGCAGTACATGGGATGTTTTGCCTTATGCATGTACACTTTAAGTAGAAACTAATCATCAGCAGTGTTTCCTGGTGAAGGAAAATGAGCTGCAGATAACTTAGCAAGTTCATGATGTATTAAGGATATCCAAAACAGTCTGTTACAGAAAAACTGAATGGTCTTCTGCTGTGTGCTCTTTAGCCTTAGTTTATAGTGTTTACCATATGCTATAAGCAGTGAGCTATGGTGGTATTGTTTCTTTTGCATCTGGTTCGGTAAAATTTTGCTCTGTTAAATTTCAGGAGGAAAAGGAATTGCTGGACAACAACTGTTGTCCCATCCACCTAAAACCATGTGTTGCCAAAAAAGAAGACAATTACTTCTTTGCCCTGTCAAAGTATGAAGGATTCCTAGGAAAGATGCTAAGTGAGAATCCAGAATTTGTGCAGCCTTCTTTTCGCTTGAATGAGGTATGACAGCACAATCTTATTGCTCCTGGATTTTTTATGATCTTTTTTGCACGTACTATTTGTTTGACTAATATGTATCATCTGATATAGTTGTGGAGCTGTGAATTGAATAATTGATTGAGCTGGGAGAACCTGATGCTGGCTTGCACATGACATATACACTTTTCATATGTTAAAAAGTTTTATGCATCTATCTGTAATTCAACTTATGCTTCATTTTATTTTAGTAGCTTGATTTCAAGTTCTGAGTTTTTAATTTTTATTATTAATGTGAACTTCATTGCATTTACCACCTTTGAATTTTAATGGAAAAATAATTAGAATCCGAAGAATGTATACGTGGGTTCTGATTAGATTGTTTCAATTTGGTTACTATCTCTTAGACCTATTCCTCGTATGCAACAGTTTGAGGCATATGGAAGTGGTCAGTAGGAAGGGACACCAAAACTTCTAATTTAGTCTTCTATTCTTGAGTCTAAACTACTTTGGAAATTGTAGTAAACTGACCTTGAGCTCCGTAATATACTCAAATTATGCAAAACATTCAGTTCCATGATTGAAATAGATTATACAGTCGAAACCTTGTGAAAGTGGAGAGGATTCATGGAATTGGAGAGAATAATCACTGCAGATCCTACTACAACATGCTACGAGGATGACTGGAAAGAAGATTTCCTCAGTATGCTATTTGGGGAAAAGGCTCCAAAGGAAGCAGCATTCTTGTCCTCGCAGTAGCGGGAATGTAATAAACTTACAAACCAAACAGCGTATGGGAGAGCTGGTGAATATAGAGGAATGGTTTTAAATAAACTTACAGTTTGGACTGTCACGTAAATGCGGGGTAATGGTTTTAAATATGTTAGGATGTCATTGGGTCATACCAAGAAGGGTTTCAGATGTTATGTTTTGTTGGAGAAGGCAGGTAAATATAGAGGAAATGGAAGACCTTGGGAATGTGCAGGACTTGCAGTGTTTTGGTAATCTGGAATGATAGAAATACGGGAGCTTCTCAACACCTTAAACCTCCAGCGAGCTTGAAGCACTGGTTTTGTTCTGTATGTTCTCTTGGAGTGGGCAGACTATTCCTACATGCATAGCTTCTGTCCAAACTTCAGTTTGTATTGTATACCTTCTGATAGAGGGAATACCCTTTTTTAGTATAGTGCTGGATTCTCCTTTTGCTTAAGAAAAGCAACCCTGGTGCACGATAAACCTTATGTTGTAATGTCATTGCTGGAGTAGATTGAACTAAATACTATCCTTCCAATTAAGAGTATTCATTCAAATTTCTACTCATAAAACTTAAAGGGATGACTTCATTGAAATGATGATTGCACTCATGCCTATATATTTTTACCTGGCTCCATATGCATTTTTTTTTATTAATTTTTATCTCCCACTAAAGATGTTCTTCATTAAGCATTACTAAAGTCCTGCTTCAGAGTACATTATGACTAGTGGGTGTTATCTGTTCCTTTATCAAGCTCATTTTCATTTTTTATTTCTGACGTAGAACTCTATTTAGGTACAAAGCTGGATTACAAGTGGGTTGCGAGATTTTTCCATTTCCCGTGCATCAGTAGATTGGGGTATAGAGGTCCCTAATGATGCCAAGCAAACTATATATGTTTGGTTTGATGCTTTAGTAGGGTGAGTTACTTAATTCATTCTTCAAAACCGGTAGTTCTTGACTTGAGTTTAAATGCCTTCTCCATTAATCTGACTGTTTGGTTTTGCATTGCTTCATCTTTTAGCATGGAATTGCTTGACAAACTTCCTCAAACTTAATTTTGTTCAGTTCATCTTCTTTCTTACTCTTTCGATTTGTTTCAGTATTGTAGCAATCTCACTTTCAAGTTTTTTTTTTTTTTAATTTCCCTTTTTTCATGCTTTTTCTTCCTGGTTTAAGGTGGAGTAGCCCCTCTTTAGAGGTTCCTCCAATACTTCTTTTGGTTATTCTGCTTATACTTCCTTCTCTTTCTTTTATTTATCTTGAGCAGTTATATTTCTGCTTTATTGAATGATGGGGAGCAGCCAAACTTACAGACTGCAATCTCATCAGGCTGGCCCACATCTCTGCACTTAATTGGCAAGGTATGGTGTCTTTTTGCTTACTTTATGATTAAGGCTGTGAAGCTTCTCTTTTTATGCTTACCTCAGAGATATAGAGATGAGATAAGATGTACATGATATATTATACTCCTTCCTTCTTGGCTCCAAAATCTATTGCAGCTACAAGAACATGAAAAGGACAACTGCTCTGTATGTTAGGTTCTTATGGTGTTCATCTGATATGAAGAACTTCATTCCACTTATTTTATAGCATTTAACTTCTCCAGTGAAAAGCAAGTGAGTCTTATAATATTATCATGCTGGGCAAGCGTTTACAAAGTCTCTTGATTACAGAAACATCACTTTTTACCTTTTAATGTTTTATTTGCACTTATTAAGAATTTTCTGATCTACAACTGCATATTTCTGTTACTTTTTACCTTTTTTTGTCTTCACTGTTAATGCAATAAATTTTTTCTATATATTCTGTTCTTGTTTCTTTAATTTGTTCACGAGAGATGTCTGTATTACCCATTTTAGGAGGCAGCTTGTAAGTAGCATGTGGTTTAGTCTGTCAAAATCAAACCATGTACATCCTATTGATGGGAAAACCTTTGTTCTGCTTGGCTTGGGATAATAACACGTGGTGTAGCTTTTTAACATTCATTCCCGCTTGTCTCCTCCAACTTCTTATGTTTTATTAATTATTACCTTCAGCATATAGCAATAGCAGCATCAAATAATCTACTTGGTCCTCATTGCAATCTTGCCCATCTGATTGAATTTTGTGATTTAATGTGTTCAATATTTCTTATTTTAACAAATAGATGAATCAATTTCTGACATTTCCATGCAGGATATATTACGGTTTCATGCAGTTTATTGGCCAGCTATGCTCATGTCAGCTGGACTCCAACTTCCTAAGATGGTATTTGGCCATGGGTTTTTGACAAAGGTACTTAATCCTGAATAATATTTGTATTCTTCTTTGTCTTAATGGAATGTTTTCCTAGAATTCTGTATGGTAGTTTTATTCAATTCTTTTTGGACTTGTTATATATCAAGGACCATGATTATGTTAGACGTCCAGAAATTAACTCTTCAGTTATGGTTCATAATTAGCTATTCCTGCTTTTAAAACCTTCCATGGATCATTACTACAATACCTTGGTTTTAGAATTCCACGTAGTAAAGGTTAGTATTCCTCCAAAAAAACTATGTATTTTGAACTGAGAAGAAGAATTGAATGATAAGTGATGTGATTTCACTATTTATATGATTTATATACCTCGATTCCTGCAGCAATGTTTTTCATTTTAACAATTTTAGGATGGCAACAAGATGGGCAAGTCACTAGGAAATACACTAGAACCAACTGATTTGGTGCAAAGATTTGGACCTGATGCTGTCAGGTACTTTTTCCTCAAGGAGGTTGAATTTGGTAGTGATGGGGATTACTCTGAGAGCCGTTTCATTAATACTGTCAATGCACATCTTGCTAACACAATTGGTAATTTCCAATTCCTAAAATTTGGCATTGTTTGGGTCCATCATCCATTCCTCTTTAGGTTCTGGTAATTGGTTTTTTCAAGGCTGACCTTTTAGTCACTTCTGCAAGGGAATCTTCTGAACCGAACACTTGGGCTTCTGAAGAAAAATTGTCGATCAACTTTGGCTGTTGATTCAGCCATTGCTGCTGAGGGAAATACGTTCAAAGATGCAGTGGAGATGTTGGTAAACTATGCATATTACGTATTCTATCTGTAAAAAGTCTGGCATGTGATAGTCGTTATTGCTTTTGCAGATATCTTTTGTCTTATAATATACAGAGAATTAGTGGGGGAGATTCTACAGTGCTTTGTTTTAGTTTATTTAACTCCACAATATGTGTACGTGTGTAAATCAAAATCATTTGGTGTAGTACTACAATCACTGTAAGATACTAGTTACCACATGCATAGACTTTTAGGGCTAGGGTTAATAATGAGCTTCTATGTACATAGTTGTGCCAAAACCTTTTCATATGGATAGGCTCTTCTGTATCTGTCAACTTCTTCTTGAAGTTACCACTGATCCTTGAGTTACATGTTTTTTCTCTGCTATTTATCCAAAAAGGGTGATATCTTTCACTTCTTATAGTTTGAAAAGTAACTTTTGATCATTTAAATGATCTTCACGTGTAGGCATATTCCATAAAGCAAATGTTGTTTTCTTGTGATTCCTGATTAGGATTGTTGCGTATGCAGTTCAATTTTTTACAGCTTTTATTCTGCATGGTCTGAACCAGAAAATTTTCCCCCTTTCATATAGACTGCAGAGCTCCAATATTAAACAGTCATTCTGCAGCTGTTACCCTCATGCTTAGTTTGTGAATATATACCATTTAGTCAGCCATTTTTGTTAAGACAAAATCAAGTAATTGCTACCCATGCAAACTCTTGGCAAATTTGTCAGACTAAAGAAAAAATGCCAAGAATGAAAAAATCTAATTTGAAGTTTAAACATCTGTTGGGAATGTTTTATTACATGTTATTTTGAAGGCATATAGAGTTGACTGTTAATTACTTGTTGGAAAAGACAAAAGTGTTGGCCAGAGGAGGCCAAGGAAGAAAATACATAGCAGAAGTCAAATTTATAGCAAATTCCCTTTGGACAGTAAGACTTTTTGTTCAAGTAAATTAGATCTCCATATTTAGCCATTCACCATCAAAAGAACATTATAACTAGTATTCAGGATACTGTGTCATCTTGGGATAGGATTCCTCAATCTCAGGAGAATTGGAGACTGCCAGTGGAGTGGGGAATCCGTACTAGTTGCATGAGGTAGATTAGTTGGTTAGAGTTCCAGCAGTGTAATGGTTGTACAAGGAAGATTAGTTAATGTTTAGAATTCTAGCAGCTTCCCTCTTAGATAGATGGCACACTTTTCAACCATCTGAGGGTTCACAGATTAGGCCCATCCCTCTCTTCCTTGTCCTAGCTATATTCAATTTTCCCTGGACTCTTCTCCTGGACTGAGAGATTCCTCATGTGTTGTCTCTCTCTCTCTCTCTCTATCTCTCTCTGCTCTTTTGCTTTATTATGAAATTATTCACAGTGTTGTTTGCTTGATTTCGTTCCTAGGTCACGAAGGCGAAAACTCATTATGAAACCCTTGCTCTCTCGTCAGCTTGCGAAGCTGTGCTGGAGATTGGTAATGCTGGGAACTTGTACATGAATCAACAGGCGCCTTGGTCTCTTTTTAAGCAAGGAGGTGCTGCTTCTGAAACTGCAGCGAAGGTTCCTTTCCTTGGCCATTTGCTTTCATGAGGAATAGCTTGCATGGAATTTGTTATAGTTTTTAACAGACATCATTATGAAATAACTCATGTTTATATGTTATGCAATGCATCGTAACATCGGGTCTACACTGCATGTCCAGTTTTTATATGTGCGGTAGAAGTGCAAGTAAGTTCCTTTTGGTACGACTCCTGAAATTCACCAAAAAATCACTTCACTGGCATTAAAAATTGCCTTCATTGTGCACCTTAGGTCTACCTGTTCTTTGTGTAATTCTATGGGGTTACCCATTTGTTGCTTTAAAGAGTACAGTAGCATAGGGACTACATGGACATTTATGATTTCTGGTGATTTCAATTTGATGGTTATTTGAGCTAAGGTTTTGTTTTTTTGCTTTTAAAGATATTTCTCTTGCAGTTATGATGGACCTTGCAAGTGTGCACGATAATTTCTTGATTTTGCTGTCACTGTTATTGGTGCTAAGTGTTTGTTTCTAAGTTGTGGATAGGAACTTGTAATTGTGCTGGAAGCAATGAGGATCATAGCCATAGTTTTGTCCCCTGTTACACCAAGCTTATGTTTGAGAATATACAACCAGCTGGGCTACACAGAGGACCAATTCGACGCCATCACCTGGGTCTCTTTCTCTCTCTCTATTTGAAATGCACACTCACCAAGATATGCACTGCCATATCCACATGTGCACATACATCACAAAATTTTGCTGCATCCTTGCTTGCACATGACTTGTTCTAGCATCTTGCAGAGTGATGCCAAGTGGGGTGGGCTTAAGGCTGGACAGGTTATGGCACAGCCGAAACCTGTCTTTTCCAGGATTGAGAACCAAATAGAAGATGGTAATGCAGGCGAAACAGTAAAGGCGGGAAGTAAAGACAAGGAAAATATAAATCAAAATAAGAGCGCTATTGAAGTGTGAAAGTTTTGGTTCCAGCGCAGGTAATTGATGAAGTCCTTTCCGATGATCCAGAGGAGTTGGATGAAAACCTTTTGAAGAGGTTGGAAGCAGCTCATTCATTCGGTGAGGAAACAGAAGAGCTACTGAATGGATTTGGAACAGTTGATTGAAAAATCTGTGGAGAATTTTCTCCGTTTTGGTGTGCTTGCTGCATTGCTGGTTCTGATGTTTGACAGGCGTAGCTCTGATATCATAATCCGCTTGCAGGAGAGTCTATTGCCATTCTTCTTGATAAAGCGAGATAAAAGTCTCATATTGCAAATGTGAAGGTAGTTACCTCAAAGGCCTTACATTGTTTTTGGCCCTTCTGGCATAATGCTACTGAACTTCCAATTGTGATCCATCAATAACTTAGATGACGATGATCCAGCTACCATTCTCCTGAAAAAGAAATATCTTTGCTTTGTTTACATTTACTCTTTTAGTTCTTTTTCTTTTTGCTTTGCGTTTTATTTCATAATATCCACACACCCGAAAAAAAAAATAGAATTTCTTTTCTCTAGCATATGTTGGCAAGTGTTCTTTATTGCCAAAGGTCCCGAAGCATTCACTACTCTCTCAGTGTTAGCGTGGTACATATATTGCATTTTCGGCAAAGTAATTTATGAAATGAAATATTTGTTAATCGCCTAGGAGATTGCCCTTTCCACTGACAATGGAATGAGTAGCTTACTGTTGATGCTAGAAATATCTTTCCCTCTACTCTTTGTTGAAGTGTATCTTATATTGGTCCCTAAACCAAAGCATCCCGAAGTACTTTGCCTCTGGCTTCTTAGTGATTATGGCTTCCTTCTAATGCTAGGCTTCGTTCTGCTGGGGATCAATGTTGACTTGTGTTGGGTACGAGGAGCCATGGCTGGCTTCTCAATGGGGAACTGGATCCATTTGCTTTATAATGGCTGGTTGTGCAAAAGAACTGATCAGGTCTTTGACTTTATGAAAAGGTTTTACCAGTACAAAACGTTCATTGGGCTCAGCTTGATCAATTTTATTAGTGCGCTTGTTTTGATCGTCCAAGTAAGCTTGCTGATGAACTATATATTTTCAACTTGAGCAAGTTTTGTACATCACATCAAAGCAAACTAGTGGTTCGCTTGTTCTGCAGGGCATAAACCAAAAATTCTTTTGATATGCATGCATGACTTTATTCTTTTTTTGTACTTTAATCCAACGTCCCGAAAGAAATGAAGTTCTTATCTGCGACAAGATTAAATTAAAAATAAACCAGAAAACAGAATAGAGTTTTTAGAGTTTATCTTCAATGGAATGATATCCGCCAAAGAAAATTCAGCTCGACATGATAATTCTGAATTTTTTAATTTTGTCTGCACCAATAGCTTCGCCGTCGAATGTTTGTTTTGTTGCTGTGATAATTAATGTGCTCCAATCATTCGCTGTTGGATGCTGATGTTTTACACATTTACGGTGCAGGTTGCCCAACAGGCAACAACAACCATCCAGTGCTCCCCTCTTTTACTGTTTTTTTATAATTATAATAATGGCATATCATGTACTCCCCCGTCCCACTTTGATAGTCCTGTTTCTTTTTTCACACAGTTTAAGAAAAAGTAGTTAACTTTGTTGGAAAAGTAAATTTAGATTGCTATTTTCCTAAAATACCCTCACATTAAATAGAGTACAACTTTATGGGAACTTGAATTGATGGTAAAAAAAGAATCAACTCTCATTAAATATGGTAGGTTTATAGCAACAACAACTTGTATTGAATAAGGGTATTTTAGGAAAATGAAAATATAACTACATTCTTCAATTGGAAAGTGGACTGCAATTTGGGACAGACAAAAAAGGAAAACAGGACTATCAAAGTGGGACGGAGGGAGTATATATATTATAATTATCACTTTTCATTTCATTTATATACTTTTATTATTTACATTTTTTATTTATTTATATTTCCTCGTTAATTATATACTTTCAATATTTTCATTAATATAATTTAATATTATATACTTTTGGTTTATTTTTATTAATTATTTATATTGTGCTTGAATATATTTTAACGCGTGTTCAACATCCATCTATTATAGACAAAAATGAAAAGAAGTTTAAATTTTAAAATCATTTTTAATTATGACGAGCAAGCCAGGAAGATGTATTTTTTTTTATTTTTAAGGAAAAAAAAAAGGGGAGGGGGGGGCTTGAGATGGCTAGGCATCACAGGAACTGTGACAACAATGCTATCGTTTTATAAATCACATCAACTCTCTCTCTCTCCAACACTCCGACATTTGATTGGTTCAATTGTCGCTATCCTTGGATCCTTGGGATTTTTCAGGATTCCTAAAAGGGCCCCGACAAACCCGAGAAAAAAAAAAAAGACAATCAGAGAATTACGAAAAACACGTGGTAATTTGGCTGGTGAATGACGAAAGCTTACGTGGATCAGGCATGGCCTGTGACCCCACGCCACATCCCGCCAGCCCTGCTCGACACAGCCCTCCAACATCAACTAGCTCCCCGCCCCCCCCTCGGGGCGGCTCTCTTAATAAAACACAGCACAGCTTCTCTTACCTGCCTACCTTTCTCGAAACAAACAAAACTAACTTCCTCCTTTTTTCTGATTCTTATTTTCTCATAGAAATAAAAATACAAGAGATTTCAATTTTCAGCCAGGGTTGTTCTTTTCCTTAAATTCGACCTTTCTAGTACTGCAGCAAGTACAACAATTATGACTGTAGATTAATTGATAAGAGCGAGATTTCCTAGCCCTTTCTTATTACTTGTACGGGTCCAGGAAGATAATAATGGGGATTCCTTCTTGGGACGATATCGTCTTGATCGAGCATGGGAAGAATTCCGGTGAACCGAGCGTTGTCAAGGTGAACTGCCCTGATAAGGCCGGACTCGGGTGTGATCTCACTCGCATTATTCTCGAATTTGGACTCTATGTCACCCGTGGAGGTTTGTGATTATACTAACCATTTTCAATTTTAGATTGCATTCTTCATGCAATTCCAATCTTGGCAGTTGTGGTTTACAAATCTCTTTGCACGGGATGGATTTCTGATTTTATTCATGTGTGTTGAGCTTGACAACTTGCAATAGTTTGTCAGAATTGTTGATGATGGAGCTGACATGCATGTGCATGTAGTGCTGTTAGCTTCTTTCCAAACCAAATGGTTGGTTTCCAGATTCCATATAAAACATTAACGATAGATGATAAACAGGGCATGGGCATAGAGATCTGCAGACAAGCATATCTTTTGGTTTGAGTATTATACCTTGTTCTCATGATCAGAGAATTTTCTTTTCTTGTTATTTTGTTGGTAGATGGTTAAGCTGCTCCTCAGGTTGATGCTCCATTGTGAATCCTTTTTGTTGTTTCTCATAGTCAGTAAACTAGGAATGGTTAAGGAAACAGAGAAGTTTTTGGGCTAATCGTTACGTCCTTCTGAAGGCATTTATTATTTGATGGTATAGGCTCCAGATGATTTTACATATGAATAACAGTTTCTTGAAGGAGCCACATGGTTTTTGTCTTTTTTTTTTTTTAATCGTATGTCTCTTCAATTAACAGAATCATTCGCAATTTTTGTGCTATGTTAATTTATGCAGTTTCTCTAATTCTTGAACGCGTTGATAAAAGATTGGAGTTATATGCCTTTTTCGTGTACACAAGATGTTGCATATAACACACTATGTTTTTGTGTTTCTATTACAGATTTCTCTACTGATGGAAAATGGTGTTACATCGTGTTGTGGGTTGTTCCACGTCCAAGCTCTTTGAAGATTGATTGGGAGAGCTTGAAAAGCCGGCTTCTCTCTGCTTGCCCATCATGTTTGATTTTGTCCTACTTCAATCAACAATCTAGTTGTTCCCCTCCCCCCCAAGTCTACTTGCTGAAGGTTTTTTGCTTGGATAGGAAAGGACTCTTACATGGTAAAGTTAGGACCCCACTTCCTTCTTTCCATTTTTCGTGTGTATTTTTTATTTTTTGACAAGATTCTGTGGGTTTTTTCTTCAGATGTAACAAAGCTCCTTTGTGAGCTTGAACTAAGCATTCAAAAAGTCAAAGTGATGACAACTCCAGATGGCAAAGTGTTAGACCTTTTCTTCATCACGGATGGCATGTGAGTCATAAGCCTGACTCTTTAATAATTGCAAAGAAGGTTTTTTGATGCATCTGTCATCATCTTGTACTTTTTCTGACTTTCTCTAGTATTGGAACTATGGATATTTATTTATATTGTGAACTATTTATGTGACACGTGATGTTGTTCTTGAGCTTTCAATCACCTATTTCTTGTCATTTTGTGTAGTGCTTGATGATTTTGTTGTTTCTCATTGCGTTGCAATAGTTAATCTGGAACTTTCTTGAACCCCTCCCCAGACTTCTCCTAAAAATTTTGATTGTGTTGGGACTAGTGAACAAATCCCTTATGATGCTGCCTAATGTTGCTCAGTTTTTGTGTCATAAGATCGTTAGTCACTGTTGGCCACTTTGAAGGATACACAATTGACAATTTTTGGGTCTCCTGCATCATCTATCCTTTGTCTAACTTTATCATCTATGACATCAGGGACTTGTTACACACTCAAGAAAGACGGAACAAAACTTGCAAACATCTTGGCCTTGTTTTAGGCGACTATTGTATCAGCTGTGAACTTGAGCTAGCTGGGCCTGAATATGTTGGTCAGCAGGACTTCTCCTCTTTGTCACCGGAAGTTGCTGAAGACTTATTCAGTTGCAAGTTGTCCCACAAAGATGCTTGTTCACAGGTTGTCACTTCTAAAGTGGCAAGGGTTAACAAAGCTACGATCACCGTGGATAATGTGTTGAGCCCAGCCCATACATTGCTCCAAATACAATGCACTGATCAAAAGGGCCTCATCTATGACATTTTGAGGACGTTCAAGGATCTAGATATTCAGGTATGCCATTGCAAAACTTCTTTGGGTGTATTGCTTATAACTAACTGGAACTGTTATCTTGTACTAAATTTGGTAAAACAGCACCCTTTTTTTCCCTCTGGAAGTGCTTGTACTTTAAGGACCTTGAGTCGTAAATTTATTGACTGGATTATCAAGAATTTAATGGTAGTTGCTTCTGCGCTGTATTGAGTTTTCTGTGCATTATCCAGGATAGGCCAGTTTATATAGTTTAGTATTGGACAATTGTTTAAAGGATCTTTCTTGGATAAGGGGGTCAGGCTTGATGTTAGGTCCTCCATATTTACAAGCAATCATTTGAATCTAGAGCTTCTCACTTGAGTTGACATGGACTGAAATACTGTGTGGGAAATGTTGCAATGCCAATTTTTGCTGTTTTCTTCTAGATTGCTTATGGAAGAATTCCTCCATATTTCTTCTAGATTTCTTCTAAATTGGCATTCCTTGATTTTCTTTGTAACTTTGTGGGAAATGTTGCAATGCCAATTTTTTCTGTTTTCTTCTAGATTGCTTATGGAAGAATTTCTCCTACTGCTAAAGGATATCGGAACATGGACCTGTTTATCCAGAAAAGAGATGGGAAAAAGATTGTAGGTCATGAAAGTCAAGTTGCTTTATGTTCTCACCTAAAGGAAGAGATGCTTCATCCGCTGAGAGTCACCATTACTAGCCGTGGCCCTGATACAGAACTCTTGGTTGCTAATCCTGTTGAGTTATCTGGAAAGGGAAGGCCACGAGTTTTTTATGATGTTACATTTGCCCTAAAAACACTTGGGATCTGTATATTTTCGGTATGCAAACACATACTTTAAACAATTACACGATCTTGGTTTCTTTTGCTCTTCCAGCTCACTGGCCTTCCCCCAGCCCCTCTCTCTCTATGTGAACGAACTTACTTTTGTGCATTTAGAGAAGAGCGAGAAGTCCTTAAATTATACCTATTCAAATTACTTATCCTTTTGATTCATTTGCAGGCTGAGATTGATAGGCATTCAACATCAGATCGCCAGTGGGAAGTGTATAGATTTCTCTTGGAAGAAAGCCGAGGATTCCCATTAGCTAGCCAGCGAGCTCGAAGTGAAATTGTTGAGAGGGTTAAAGGAACTCTGATGGGTTGGTGAATTTTCAATTAATACCTCACTCATTGAGAACTAGCACTTTGTCTCAGGGTGATGTGTTCATAAGGCATCAGGTTTCTGAAGATATAAGAGCATTTCTGCTCCACTTGAGTTGAGAAGGCTTGCTGTTGCAAACTGTATGGCTCGTCAACAAAGGTTTCAACAAATGAAATACATCAAGCTCCTCACCTTCTGCTCATGTTCTTGTTGTAATCCTTCGATCCTTCGTGTAGCTTAGCAAAAAATTTACCGTTGGCTTTATTTGGTTCTTTTTAGTATGCTCAATTACTTGATATAATTTGTGAGCGTTGTAAAATGAAGAGTGGAATTACTTACCAAGACCCAAAAAAAAAAAAAGAGTAAAGAGGAGAATGATAATAAGCTGTCATGGCTTTGAGCCCCCTAGTAGGAAGTATTCAAGGAGAAAAGAAACGATGATGAAAGTGGGCATGTGCTGATGTAGGAGTAAATTCAGTGTGTATCAGCCTGCTATAGGTTGGACATTGTTTTAAATGTTGCTTAGGAAAAATGAAATTAGAGGATGAGAGGGCAATCGCCTGGTTGCTTAATCAACACTTGGGGCATCTAATGGTAACCTCAAAACTTGACGTGGCATTCCCATGGACGTATGATGCAAAGAAGTCCCAGCAGAAATGGTGTCCAATTTTGCCTGGATATCTAACTACAGGAGTGTACCTGCAAGATCTTGAAGTCTGGAAGCGCAATTATCAACATGTAAACTCAGAGAGGGGACTAAAGGTGCTGAGAAATTGGCCAAGTTCGGCCTGTCACACAACTGTGAAGACGAATTGGCCCTAAAGTTTGAGCAGGCATAAGTAGTCTCGTATAGTGGCCTCATTTTAGAAATCTATTGTACCCAGAAGAACATATAAAAGCTCCGGCCAGGTCAGCAATGGTTTTACCGAGGCTCAGCCAGCCGGCTGGCACGTCAGAAAACAACTTTCATTTTTACTCGTGGAGATAGGCAGTCCTATTTTCTTTCTTTCTTTTTTTGTTTTAAGCCTCTTTTTCTTGGGATGAATCCAGGTAAGTGCTTCTCGTGAGCCATGAGGGAGAAAGACTAGAGTGTGACCAAACTAATAAGAGTGGACGAGTTTTTTTAAGCAGTTTTAAGTAAGCAATTGATTGGATCTTAAACAAGGGAGATTCTCTCACACGGAAAAGAGCTAAGAGGGAAATAGGAGGATTTCACAGTCGGGAATATGGAGTAACGACTTGATCGAGTCTTAATTAGTTTAATTGGCCCAAGGAAGTTTTTTTCTTTGAAGGACAAGGAAGTTTTTGAAAAGCGAGTAACATCTCGACCTACGCTACAAGACTGCATATTTTACAGAAGATACTTGTCAAGCCGCCTGTGGGCCAAAAACAAATCAATTTCCTTGTCATTGCCACCAGTGGGGTGGCCGCGTACCAAATCTTCATTTTCCAGTTTCCTTGTGCTCTATTTTATTTTTGGGGGGTTTGGGGGGAAAACGTTGAGCCTTTGGATTGAGTGATTGAAGGGAAATGACCTGAGTGGAAAGGAAAGGAGAGTTAAGAAGAAAAAAAAAAGGCAGGTTCCCTTTAATTTTGTTTGGACTAGGGTTCCGTTTGATAAAACTGAATTTGAATTCTGAAATCTGAATACTGAAACAATTAATTTGCTGAATTTTAAGCACTGAAAAACAATATATAAATGTCTGAATTTTAATGCTAAACCTATTTATACTGTTTGATAAATATTTATAACTGAATGCTTAATAAGTTAAATTTGACAATTTTGCTTTTATATCTTTTCATCCAAAAACGAAATAGAACATATGATTTAATTAGTTAAAAATGTTAGGTATGAAAATGACAATATTTATTTTTAAATCAAATTAATATAAAAGATAAATTTTATTATATGAGAAGTATGGAGAAGAAGTGAAAGTCATTCAAAAGGGAGGAAAAGAGAAATAGAAAATCATTAGATAGAGAATATTAGGTTGTTTAATTATATTAGAATTTTTAACATAATTAATAAACAATGGTAGATTTGGTAGATAAGATAAGGTAGTTGAAGTAATTCTATTGGTTCTTATCAAAATTAAGCATTCAATTAGGATTCTTGTGCTGAAAAAAATACACACAAGTTCAGCACTACTTAACAAGTTCAGCAAATGAATTTTCATTTATCAAACACTCAAAACATCTGAATATCTAAAAAAGTTCAGATTCAGCACTTTTTTATGTTATCAAACAAACTCTAAGTATGAAAAGAAAAATAAATAAACAAACACCAGTGTTTTATTTAGATTAAGGAAAGTAAAAGTTCAAGTCTTAATTAATAGAAAAGAAATGGAATAACATATATTTAAAAATTTTAAATTATTTCATTTAATTTAACTCTTTTTTTTCACCCATTTTTGGATGACAATTAAATGTCAAACAAATAATATAGACCCCTTCCTACCCTTTCTATACTTTCCCTTTCCTCTTCAAAGAAAGGAAAAATGAAGGTCATTTTCCCACTGCAATGGATCTTCTGTTTTACACTTTGTGCCATTCTTTGTCTCACTTTTTATTATATTGCTTTTTCTCTTTCATAAATATTATATTTTAGTTATTTTTTAATTTTCTTAAGATTCAATGACTATTAATTGAGTAAAATAAATACAATAACTTTAAAAAATAATATATAATAGAAAATTTAAAAATACATCAAAAAATTCATAAAAATCTCATTTTTTATGAATTTTATTTTTTGAGAAAAATAAATACAATAGTTTAAAATTTTAATATATAATAGAAAATTTAAAAATACAACAAAAAATTTATAAAAATATCATTTTTTATGCATTTTGATTTTGTGAGTTTGTTAAATTTTGTGTATTACTCAGTTAATAGTTATTGGATTTTAATTAAAAAAGAACTTAAATATGATGTTTATGAAGGAGAAATAGTAATATAATAAAAAGTGAAACAAAGAGTGGCATGGAATACGAGACAAAAGATTCGTTGCCTGAAAAATAATGAAGGTAGTTTTTTTTTTCTTTCGAAACCCAAAGAGCTTACGTCAATTTTTACAAATCTAAACCCCGAGGGAACCCCAAAAGCCGGTATCCTTTGAGGTCCCACGAGGAAGATAGTTACTTAAGAAAAAAGAAGAAGGAAAAACAAGGAATTCCTTTCCTTTCCTTGCCTTAAAAATACCGAAGAAAGTTACTTAAGAAAAAAGAAGAAGGATAAAAAAGAAATAGGGAAAAAAAAGAGAGAAAATTGAAAATGCTGTTTAACACTTTAACGGCAGCGTTGCACGCATTGCCTTCAAATTTCCCAAGTTCGAAGGTACAACATCAGTTCACTCCCGCCGTCCTCCTCCTCCTCTGAGGTTTCCTACATCATAGAATCGATGGTCTCATTCCACTCCTGCTTTCTGGTAGCACTTGGAGCGGAATTAAACGCAGAAAAGCTAGTCTTAGGAGGTCAGATTATTTACCTTTGTTCTTAATAAATCTTTTTAAATTTCTTCTCCACTGCAAAAATTTCTCACCATTCATGCAGAGAAAAACGAAATATATCTTAGTAACTTCGACTGAGTACAATACTATTGGCAGGTTTTAGTCAAGCGTTAAGGAAGTTTGTTTCTTTATAAAGCTCTTATTGATATAGGGTTGAGTTAAATTTTATGTTTCAGAAAAAATTCGACGGAAGAAAGCAGCAAAGCGAAGAAAATACTCCACAATTAAGTATTCCGTCTTGGCAAAAAAGGTGTAGTAATGACTAACCGTGCAAATTAATTATCTGAAAGGTCCATAGTAGTTGACAAGACTTGATTCTGGTCACCTGTTTCTGATGGAATTTGAAAACCTATTCAAAAGAAAAAGGCTATAACAGCAGACCTGCAGAGAATGTTGTAATAACTCTTGGTACTCAGTCTTTCTAAAATAACTTGGTTACCGATATTGCTTTGTGTCCTTGTCCCAGTTCCAGCACATAAACTGTATGTATTTAGTATTTGCCTTGTGATATTGCTGTGGCTCTAGGGCATGTTCAGATTGTTGCCAGCCTGGAAAGGTAGGCATTTTTCAACATCTCTTCCATATGTTCGATCTAACTATCATTGGTATTCCACGAATGCAATCTGCCTTCAGATTCCACCAAATGACATTGAGGATGAGAAGAATGAGATTGATTTTGAGCTTTTATTCAGCTCATGCACCAAAACTGATATCGTTAAGAGGCTTCATGCCCTCCTTATTGTCTCAGGGAGGGTGCAGAGACTGTCCCACACAACTAGACTTGTCAATCTTTATGCCCATCTGGGTGATGTTTCATTATCTTGCAGTACTTTTAATCAGATACAAACAAAAGACACCTATAGCTGGAACTCGATGTTGTCAGCTTATGTTCGTAATGGCCAATTTACTGAAGCCGTTAATTGTGTTTACAAAATGTTGTCAATGTCTGATGTTCGGCCCGATTTCTATACTTTTCCTCCGGTTCTGAAAGCTTGTCGTAGATTAATTGATGGGATGAGACTACATGGTTGGGTTTTCAAATTGGGCTTTGAATGGGATGTTTTTGTTGCTTCTGCACTGGTCCACATGTATTGCCGCTTTGGGCAGTTTATTGTTGCCAATAGGATCTTCAAGGACATGCCATCTCGAGATATGGGCTGCTGGAATTCTGTGATATCTGGGTTCTGTCAGAATGGGAATGCAGCGGAGGCGTTGGCAATCTTGGATCAAATGAGATTGGAAGGAATTAAGATGGATTCAGTGACTGTTTCTAGCATTCTTCCTGTTTGTGCACAAATGAATGATAGTTTACGAGGCATGCTGGTTCATTTGTATGCCATAAAGCATCGCTTGGAAGTTGATGTTTATGTGTCCAATGCCCTGATTAACATGTACGCTAAATTTGGTGAATTAGAAAGCGCCCAGAAGGTTTTTGATCAGATGGTGCTCAGAGATATAGTTTCATGGAACTCAGTGATTGCTGCATATGAGCAAAATGATCTCCCAGGTTGTGCAATCTACTTCTTTCATCAGATGCAACTCAATCAACTTCAGCCAGATTTATTGACAATGGTAAGCATAGCTTCCAGCATTGCTCAGACTAGAGATTATGTTTCTGCAAAATCCATCCATGGATATATTCTACGGAGATGTTGGATTAATGAAGATGTTGTACTTGGAAATACAATTGTTGACATGTATGCTAAACTTGGCATTATGGACTCTGCACGCATGGTTTTCGATGAAATGTTTGTTAAAGATGTGGTTTCATTTAACACAATGATCGCAGGTTATGGTCAAAATGGTCTTGCAAGCGAGGCCGTTGAAATATTCCGCATGATGCCTTGCAAAAACATAACACCTGATGAGGGTACTTGGGTTAGTGTTTTACCTGCTTATGCTCATCTTGGAGCCTTGCGAGAAGGGACTAAAGCTCATGGCCAGGTTTTCAAAAGAGGTCTACATTGGGATATCTTTGTGGGCACATGCCTGGTTGATTTGTATGGAAAGTGTGGGAGACTGGATGAGGCATTGCTTTTATTCTATGAGGTTCCCAGGACTAGTTCTGTCCATTGGAATGCAATTATAGCTTGCCATGGAATTCATGGATGTGGTGGGACATCTCTACAACTATTCAGAGATATGCTGGATGAGGGGGTACAGCCAGATCACATAACCTTTTTGTCCATATTGGCAGCTTGCAGCCATTCTGGCCTGGTTGACCAAGGTAAATCATATTTTCACCTGATGCAGCAAGAATATGAAATTAAACCTGGTATGAAGCACTATGGGTGCATGGTGGACTTGTATGGTAGGGCCGGACATCTGGAAAAGGCATACAATTTTATTAAACGTATGCCTGTACCTCCTGATGCTTCAGTATGGGGTGCTCTTCTTAATGCTTGTAGAATCCATGGAAATATTGAGTTGGGTAAAGTGGCTTCGCACCACTTGTTTGAAGTTGATTCAGATAATGTTGGGTACTATGTCTTATTGTCAAATATATATGCAAATGTTGGGAGATGGGAAGGGGTTGATGTAGTAAGATCATGGGCTAGAGACAAGGGATTGAGGAAGACACCTGGGTGGACCTCGATTGAGTTAAATAATATGATTGAGGTATTTTATACTGGACATCCACAGTCTGAAGAGATGTACATGGAACTGGCCATTTTAACTGCCAAAGCAAAAGACCTTGGTTATGCTCCAGACTACAGCTTTGTGTTGCAGGATGTTGAGGATGATGAGAAGGAAAACATTCTCACAAGTCACAGTGAGAGATTGGCTATTGCTTATGGAATCTTAAATTCACCTCCAAAAAGCACTATTCGAATTTTTAAGAACTTGCGTGTTTGTGGAGACTGCCACAATATGACTAAATTTACATCTAAGATCACTGAGAGGGAGATTATTGTGAGAGATTCAAACCGTTTTCATCACTTCAAAGATGGATTTTGTTCTTGTGGAGATTATTGGTAACGACTGGATGTCATTACTTGGTGCTGAAAGTTTCCCATTTGGATTGATTTTCGGGTTCATCCAAGATCCAGGGTAAGAACTTATAGTGGTTTCTTTTCTGAAGGAACATTCTTGGCCATATTGTACGAAGTATATTATTTAGGATCAGAGTTATAGGTATTTATATTCTCAATTTGCAATTTTTTTAATTAGTCAAGTGCTGAACAAGAGCATATTAAGGACACTGACAATAGTGTCGGGTGATTATTGCTTAGACAGGGATGCATTAAATGATAAGCTTGAGAGTGCTACAATGTTGGGTTTTGCAGATTTTAGCTGTTTATTATGGACCCTAGTCTTCTTCCTTTGGTTTCATCCACAATTTTAGTACCAGCCTTTATTGTTGGATTCAGTTTGCTTAATTTTAAATTAATTTTTCCTTTTTATTCTGAATGAAGTCTTAGACAAAATATATGTGAAAGTCATTCCAACATGAGAGAGAGTATCAAAAAAGCTATTTGCTGAATGCAATGTTGATAGTTTTCAAGACTAAGTGATGTGGCTATGATAACTGTGGGGAATGTTGTAACTAGTTCCTGATTTCTGGCAAAATCTTTCTTTTCCCCCTTGACTGCCCTCCCCCCCCCCCCCCTCTCTCTCCCCAACACCCAAATCTTTTTTAGTATTAGTTAATCACTGCTCTGTGAAGCTCTAGTAATTAATCTTAAGCTATTATGTCAACATGGAAATGTAGAAAATTATCAATGCTCAAGTGATTTTCTGTTTTTGGTTGTTTGAGCAGGAAAGATTCATTGGATTATTATGACTGTCACTGAATTTAAAGTGAGTTGTGAATCTAGACTCTGACTTTTTTTCCATTTTTGAATGTTTCACGGTTCTACTTTGGGTCCCTGTATTATTCCCGCCAGAAGTGAATCTGTAAGGTTTCTCAGCAATAAGCATGCATCTCATGAACATTTACCTTACATGATTGTCCTTTTATCTGCCAGTCTTTGTTAATCCTCAGCTGGTCATTTTCAAATCAGAAATGCTGACAGGCCTGACTTTCTTTCCTAATTTTTCAACTAATGACTGAACTGAAGTCAAAGTATCTTTTGCAGATAGTTTTGCAAACGGTATCGTGTTCTCTCTACAGAATTGCTTCCAAAACTTGGAGAAACTTGGATGAGGCCATTGCCTATTAAAAAACAGATGAGAATCCTCTATGCTCCTTTAACTTGGAGATATTGATTTGCAGAGTAAACTGCAGAGATCCTTTTCAGGAGGAGAACATGAACCTATAATTGACAACTCCGCGGAACCAGTGCTCCTTGAATCAGGCCTGTTCCTGCAGTACATTACAGCCATCTGAGTCGGTCTTGCCATGAGAAGGAAGCTGGAATATGACTCTCTAAGGAATGATGCTAGTTTGTAGGTGAGCTTTCTTTTCATACAAGTCAAGCAGCCATTGGCAATTCTGATTATTTGGCCACTGCCGTGCAATTCCTTGAAGGTACTATTTTTCGCTGCTAGTTGACAGCCTTCATGAACAAGTAACAATTGCCATTATTTCACAGCCCATCCGACAATAGGTAAATTTATTTGGTAACAATTATGTCCAATGAGTTGTGTAGCTGCCGTTCTTGTCTTTTGTTTACATTGATTTATTACTGCTTACATCCAAAATCATCACTAAATTGAGTGAGAATTTACTGTTTCCAAGTGTCAAATTTGAAACGAAAAGATTGTAGGGAAATTTTACTGGAATCCTGTTTGGCCTTTATATCTAACTGCGAAAATGAACGCTGTTCTATCAATTTGACACACTGTTTAACGTGCAAGGTATATGCATTCCAGACGGCTTATATGGATGATATTTGCCTGTTTAGTACATTGAATTTCATCTTTTTAAAAATTGTTAATGTGAAAATGTGGTAAATTTCCACCTTCTGATTACCCGATAGATTCGGTTTTTTTTTTTTTTGACAAATTCAAGAAACAATAAATTTAATTTAATTCAAAGATACAACAACAGTTCTAGGGAAACAATTAATAATGAATGGTACCTAGAAGTGACAATTTGGATTGAGATCCATTTATCCATCCATATAATCCATAATTAAATGGATAATGGATTATCCATTTATAGTATTGGTTTTAAATGGTTGATTAAAGTAAAATCATTAAATTAAATGAATTTATATGAATTATTCACAAAAATCATATATATCCATTTACTTAAAAATCAAATAAAAGAGAGGGAAAGGAAATGACTAAAAAAGGAGCCATCCTAAAATTGTAGTTGGGGCGTGAAAAAGCCATCCCCGTGAATGGTAACCAACCCTGAAACTGAATGTTGGGGTTTACTGCTGAACTAATTAATCATTCCTTTGTTTCTTCTTCTAGACTCCACAGTACAAAGGGATTTCGATTGGCTTTGAAGAGGTCGGGACAAAGGGAACATGCCCTGCTTGGTACACCCATGCACCTGATTACTAGATGTTGAGCTCAAAAGTCATCCGTGGCTTTAGTAGTAGACATTGCAGGTGTTGTGTGAGCACGAATAAAAGCCAGTGTTGGTATTTTTGTAGATACCCTACATACGGTCTATGCAGGACTTCTATTGTTTGGGCTAGTTTGCAATATATGACTACTCTGTAATATGTAATATATATATACATATATATAATAATAATAATTTCAGATAGTTTTTTAGTGCAACGAAGGTTCATTTTGCTTGAATTTACATCCGTGGTATTTTGTGGCTTGAATTTATAAGAAATGATAATACAAAAAAAAAAAGTAACAAAAATATTTAAATAAATTATAAATAGATAATTAATTTTTATTTAATCCATTTAAATTCATTTATTAAATAGATCTAAATAGATTGGATAAATTTTATCTATCATTTATTAAGTTAAAATTAATTATGAATCATTTATCCATATTGCCACGTCATTGGTACCCAATAAATTCGGCACCATTGCTACGGTACCTAGATGTCCGGAGAATAGACACAACCTAGAAAAATATCTTCCCTTAAAAAGGCTGGGAACTAAAGAAATAGAATCATTGCAGTGACTTGGGAGCTCAGAGTAACATCTGAAAACAAATCCAAGAGATATGTGCTCTCTGGAGAAGCGAGGCAGCGTCTTTATACTGACCCTAACCGGCAACGATGAGCACCGGTTAAACCCGACGCTCATCGACTCCATCCGGGCCGCGCTCCAGCAAGTCAAAGCCGAATCTACTTCCCCCTCGGCCCTGATAACCACGGCCCAAGGTAAGTATTTCTCCAACGGCTACGACCTTAAGTGGGCCGGAAGCAATGGCGGCCGCGCACAGCTCATGTCCTCCAAGCTTCGTTCTCTCGTTTCCGAACTAATCACTCTGCCCATGCCCACCATCGCGGCTATCACCGGCCACGCCTCCGCAGCCGGCTTCGTCTTGGCGCTGTGTCACGACTACCATCTAATGCGAAAGGATCGAGGGTTTCTCTACGTGAGCGAGCTGGATATCGGATACAAAGTTCCTCTCTGGTTTGCGGCTTTGATAAAGAGCAAAGTTAGCTCGCCAAAGGCTCGGCGGGAGATGATAATGAAAGCGGCTAAGCTGACAGCTGAGATGGCTCTGGAGAGGGGCATTATCGACTCGGCGCATGATGGCGCGGAGGAGACGGTGGACGCTGCCGTGAAACTCGGGGAGGAGTTGGTGAGAAGGAAGTGGAGTGGACACGTGTACGCTCAGAATAGGACGGCTGTGCTGGATGAGGTGTTGAGTACGCTTGGATTTGACGAAACCGTGGGTGATTATGGGAGCTCAACCAAGACTTTTTCAAGACTCTGAGATTTTCCTTTGTAATAATCCTACTCTAAAAAAAAAAAAAAAAAGTCATGTTAGTTCGTTTGTCTTTTTCATGTTAATTATAATTTATAATTTATATATTTTTATATTTATATATATTTATGCATTTATAATACATTTATAAATATTTATAAATAAATATATTTATATATTTATATAAAAATATATAAATGTATTATATTATATGTAATACATAATATAAATATATTTAGAAATGTATAAGTGTATATTATTATAAATATATAAATTATAAATGAATATTATATAAATTAATATATCATAAATATATATTAATATTTTGTAAAAATGTATTAATATAATTAATATAAATATATAAATGTATTAATATTATGTATAAATGTAAAATTAATATTATGTATATTAATATAAATGTATCAATGTATTATATTATATATAATACATAATATAAATGTAAATTATAAATATACATAAATATATATATTATGTATAAATGTACATTTATATAAATGTATAATCTATATAATATATATTATATTATATTATATTATATTATATATAATTTTATAATATATATTTTTTGTATAAATATATTATAAATATATAAAAATATATATTAAATAAATAAATTATATATAATATGAATAAATAAATATATAAATATATTATTTATAAATATTTAATATATATAATATACATTAATATTAATTATAAATATTTGAATATTAATAAATATGGTGTTTATATAATATTTCAATTTGTAATATTTATTGTATATTTCATTATATAAATATTTATATAATATATAAATATATAATATAAAATTTTGCAATTTGTATAATATACATAATATTGTATATATATAATATAATATACATAATATACATTATTACATTATTACATATTATGTATATTATATATTATACTTAACTTTATTATACATTATTATACACAATAATGTACATAATAATGAAAGTACATTAATAATGTATATATTATAATATAATGTACATAATATATTATGTATAAATATTTATACATTTATGTATACAATATTACATATTATGTATATTATATTATATTATGTATAATATTAATGTATGTAAATATTTATATAATATATAATATATAACATATAAATATATAAATTTCAATTTGTATATTTCAATTTACATATTCAATTTACATATTTCAATTTATATATTTCAATTTATATTATATTAATATAAATTGAAATATACATATTAAATTTATATATTTGGAGTTGTTTTTTATATAATGTTTGGATATGGGTGTTTTTGGAATTGTTTTTGAAATACATATTTACTGTAGCATTTGGAATGTGAAAAATAGTTTTTCAAAAACAGGTGCAAAAACAAAGAATCCAAACGAACCCATTGGTTTTTGGAAAATGAGGTGGAAATTGTGAAAGGAGGAATGCTAGTTGGGGCAGGAGCAATTATGTTCTAGGTGCTGTCGTCCTTGTTAAATTGTACTAGCGTACGAGTTCTTTACAAAACCGCTTGGCCAATGGCGCCACCAACAAGGGACTTAAGTCCTTCTTGGACTGGACTGTAAGGGTACGAATATCATCTATAGCGAATGTCATAATACTCTCTTAATTTAGTTGAATCTGTATATTTATTAGTTTCTATAATAATCTTTTTAGGCTTCCTTTTTTTTTAAATTAAGATAAAATAGATTATATAAATATATTGTTGCTGATAAAAAAAAGTACCAATTTTTTACAAAATACAAAATAATGCAAGGCGTGAGTGATTCGTCCAATTTAAAGGAGGCCAAAAAAGCAAATGTGGAGGCGAAGGTTACCACGTATTCAAGAAGACAAGATAAAGAAATCTAGAAAATAACACTCAATGCTAGACATGAAGATTGACAGCGTCTGTAATTATCCAAACTTCCAAACTTGGATCTGTATTGTTATCTTTTTAAAAGCCGACAGCTCATCTACGGGATAATTGTTGGTTTGCCAATTTGAGAGTTGACCTGATAACAAAGAATGATAACGTAATGGATTAAATAGGTTGCAATCAGCCGTTGCGTCAAAACTCAGAATTCAAATAGAGTTTGAGCGCAAAATTGAATTCGAACTTGAGTTCAAACTCAAAATATTAACCACAACCTTGAGTATATATATTTTTATTTTTTTATTTTAATAGTAAAATTGTATATATATTTATAATATTTTATTATTTATTAAAAATTATTTTTTATTTTTTCCAAGCTCGAGTTCTAATTTTAAATTGCTAGCTGGTCGAGTTTGAATTCGAGTTCGAGTTTTATAAAATTAAATCAAGACTCGACTCGATTAGGTCAAAATTCGATTCTCGACTCGTTTGCAACCCTAAATAGATATACAAATAAATAAGAAATCGAGGTTTAGTATGAGCTAATGAACTCTGATACCTGTACCTATTACAATTCAAAAAAAAAAATGCATCATACAAGTTAATGCTATCTACCTTTTTTATAACTATTATAATATAAGATGTATGGGCAAATGATATCGGCACTTTAAACAAGTTTTAGGTACTCCATTCTTATTTTTTAGTTAATGAAATGACACAGAAAACCTATAAAATGTTTTAAGAGACGAAATTGGCCCTTGATGTATTTGCTGATAGCTCTCCCTATTTCCTTTTCAATTTGTTCAATTTTCACTAGTCTTACACTAGCCCTAAATTGTTGTATCATTAATAACGGATGAAATTTTTAAAAAAAATATTATTCTATAAATGCTGTATGATTATAAAATATTTAGTAATTCATAAGTAAACTATTATTCTTTGTGATTTGGGTTTTGAAGTTGTGTATTATTTTTTGGAATTGTTCATTACTATTCTTTAGTAGAACTTTACAACTTTAACCAACTATATGTGTGCATGAATCTATTTACATTAAGTTTTAGAACTTTGTAATCAAAAGTTTAGTGGTCTTCACAAAAAAATAATGCAAAAGCTATCATTTACTATGCCTTGGAGGTATTTTTGGTATTCAATTTGTTAAAGAATACAGGTTTTAGATCTTGTAGTCATTTTTTACTAAAATAAACAAGCGTAGAGTGCCTGGCTGACAAAATCAGGCTGACTGCTGACCGTCATGTTTGAAAATACTCTTGCTTGTTTGTTTCTGATTACAGCTGCCTATCCTGACTTGGCCAAAAAAATAAATAAAAACTTTGCTTGTTAGGCTGATCAAACTCCCTATACCATAATAAAGTCTCCATAAACAAAATGTTTGCTCATTAATCTACGTACAGAGGGCTGACTCTCAATAATAGTAGTACTAGTTGTTAATTAGTAGTACAAAAATATGTGCACTCTTGAGAAGAGAGGCAACCTCTTCATCTTAACCATCATCGGTGATGATGAGCACCGGTTGAACCCAACGCTGATAGACTCCATCAGGGAGGCTCTGCACCGTGCTCGGGGTGAGTGTAGTGGCCCCTCCGCCCTCATCACCACAGCCCACGGAAAATTTTTCTCTAACGGCTATGATCTTGCATGGGCCCAATCCGACAGATCCCGGTTACTGCTCATGGACGCCAAGCTCCGGTGTCTTATTTCCGACCTCATCAACTTCCCCATGCCCACCATCGCCGCCGTCACAGGCCATGCCTCGGCAGCTGCCTTCGCCTTCGCCATGGCCCATGACTACATCCTAATGCGCAAAGATCGGGGTTTTCTTTACATGAGTGAGCTGGATATTGGGCTTGTGATCCCGCCATGGTTTGTGACTTTGTTGAAGTCCAAGGCCAAGTCACCGGTGGCTTGGCGCGAGGTGGTTTTGAAAGCGGCTAAGTTGACGGCTGAGATGGGAATGGAGATGGGTATTGTTAGCTCGGCTCACGTTAGTGCAGAGGAGACGGTAAAAGCAGCTGTGGAATTAGGGGAGGCGTTGGTGGCGAGAAAATGGGACGGAGAAGTATACAGCGAAAACAGGAGGATGGTGTTTGTTGAGGTGCTGGCTGCGACTCGTTCGCATGAAACCGGTGCCGGCGGTGATGATGAAAAGCGTGCGGAATCCGTCGCTAAGACTTTGTCAAAGCTGTGACTTGAAAACCTTCTTGCTGTTGGATTCATTTCTTTGCATGTATCTGATATGGCCCATGCTTTTTTTATTATCTGGTTGTTTACAAGTAAGACCAATAAAGTTGAAGCAAAAAATAAATTTTTTTTTATTGAAACGTTTTACCCAGTACTCTAATTCTTAAACCAAAAAACTTTCTAGTGATGGCAGTAAAAGTTTTCTTTAATCGTGATTAAAGATAGCTTTTCCTAGCTTTGAATTCATTTCTTTGCATGTATGTGGTGTACTGTTGTACCTATTTAACTTTTTACGATTAATTATTCTTTTTTTCCCCTGTTGTAAGATATAGTTAAATAACGAAGATGTCATATTAATGGGGAAAAGTTCTTTGATCAATGATTAATTTGGAGAGGGTTGGATTTGGTGGTAAAGAAGAGGTATTGTAAGTACGGAGTCTAGATTTAAGATTTCCCGCTTAAAAAAAAAAATTAACTCCAGTCAAAATTGAAGTATGAGTTCTTGCAGCATCTATATTCTATTTTCGTGTCCTCTAACTCCTAGGATGGCCTTGACTTTGTTTAGATTTTACAAAATTTAATTATAGAAATTGATCACCAAAAAAAACTACTCTTTGGATGATTATAAATTTTAATGATTTTAGTCATTAAAAAATTCATAATCAAAATACAAAAACAATCGAGAGTATAAAAAAAATTAATTATCTAAAATCAAATTTATAATCAATTAAAATAACCAACAAAGAACAAATCCAATGTCATTTTGATATGCTTAACTGCACTTCAATTATAAAAGTGTAACGAACGTGCCTCCACATTTTTCCGTGAATACAATTACCTGCCTTCACCTTCTAGTTTTATTATTATTATTTTTAATGAACTTGTTGGCATTTAGATTGGTTGTTATACGAATACTAGGGGAAAAAGCCCACGCCATGCGCGGGAGTTTAATACCTATAATTAAGATAATTAATAATTATTATTTAGTATTTTGTAATATAAGAATTGAAATATGATAATTTTATTATGTGATATTAAACAGAAAAATCATAAATTACATATTGAGTAAAAATATATAATATGCAATGAAATATAATTATAAAACATGATTAACCACTTTGCGTCTAATCTAATAGAATAAAATATTTACTTATATCTGCTCATGCACTTTAGGAATATTAAAATTTGTTGTTTAGTTTTAATTTGATTTTGATACGAGGGCAATCCACCTCATTATCTTGTCATATAAGTAAGATTTGAACAATTAATATACTTGAAAAAATCATTGCTAGTGGAATTTCAGCTCTTGCAAGCTAAATTCTTTGATTTATATTGATTCCAATGACATATCATCATGAAATATCCACATTGATCAATCAATCAATTATGATTTATTGTATGATTTAGGACATATAACAAAGCATCTTCTTCTCGGTAGGGGTTACAATCACAAAATATCAGTTTTTGACCTAGTTGCAAATATATACAATAACTAACATGCTAATCTAGATGAATAATTACCTAAAAAAAGTACTAAAACATCTTAATCCACTCAATTCAAGGTAACAATTAAAAGTAACGAAGTACATACTTTAGATTTGCAGCCAAATAGTTTTAAGTAGATAGTTAAACATATTGACAAATCAAATGAAGTGAAAAATTACTTAAATGGAATCATCAATAAAGTAGCAAACAATTTGAAAATTACCGTAACTAATAGTTAAAACAACAAGAGAAGTAGATATAATATATAAATGAAAAAATTTATAATGATAAACTTATTCTAAACCACAAATAACAATTAACAAATGTGATCTCCTCCCTATCAAGCCTATCTAACATGGGCAGTTGAATTAAAACACTAAAAAAAAGTATTGTACATACAACTTGCAAGATTACAGATTTTTTACAACAAAAAAAGTAGATTAGCTAAAAAAACATATCTATTGAAAAAGATGTTGCAAAATGGGAAAGAGGAGCAACTAATATAGCAACATCTGAATTCAATAGACTACATGATTGTAATGGAACAAAGTTATAAGTAAATGAAATGAATTTGAATAGATGAGAGTTACTATAGTAACGGCCAAGAAACCAAACTTCTCTACTAATCAGTATTAATTGTGTCTTAACATCTATATATCATAAATTTGCAAATAACTGATAAGAATGACATTAAGAAATTAATAGACTTGGATTATGTTAATCCAATTAAATGATTAAAAGGATTTTTATGTAATTCCACTAAAACACAATCTGAATTCAATTGTACCCAATGTTTAATCAGATATCGAATACTTCTTCACATGTTAAACTTACCTATAGCTTTAAATGTCTGACAGGACATTTAAGTAATTATAAAAAAAATCAAATTAGTTATAATGATTCATATTCAATACTCAAATTGCACTTTAAATACTCTCATATTCCCAAAATAGTCTCACCCTTGCGGTTGAAATCTTTGTCCTTAACTCATTTTTATATAGTATAAGGAAATTTGAAATCTGTGGTGATGCAACTCTTTGGTTTTTCAAAAAAAAAAAAAAAAAGCTCTGGTTCAAATGCGGTTGATAAAAGTCTTAATTGTGTCTAAGGTAACAATTCCATTGATTACGTTGTTATTAGTCTTGTAAATCCAACTATAAGAAAGGCTATTGTGTTCTTAAGCATTTGTCGAATTGTTTAATAAAAAAGATCATTGTCCTTATATGGCAATTAAATGTCTTTCTCCCCCTAAACCAACCGATCGTTGTCAATTTCTCTATTGATTTCTGTATAATGGAGATACACCTTGAGCACTTATAATCTTGTTACGAGTATGAGATTTAGCTTCCATTCCATCATGTATTGTAATAAAGCCGCGGCCACAAAATGTCTTGTCATGAGGGGAAGTTTCCTTCCACTTACCCGGAATTGCCCAGTGGTCCTGGTAGCGGGCTGGATCTTTACTCTTCGAGCTCAAAGAAATAAGTCATCGTCTAATGTTTCAGTACGGAAGCCCATTAGGCATTATTATCTAGGAAGCCTGGAGACTCATGAAGAAAGTTGCCTAAGCAGCAAGCTTCTTCCACGAGCATGGAATTGATTGGGCTATCAAATCAGCTTTCTATTTATAGCTGTAAGTCATAATTGATGGCATCCGTGTAGTGGACTAATACGTAGCAACTTCAAGATAATTGTTAGCATATATATATATATATATAATAAAATTAGATGAAATTTAAGAATATTAACAATGATTTTTTATTATTATTATTTTTTCAACATTGAAAAATATCTCAGATTTACCAGACTAATTTTTTTGTGCTTTTGCATCCTGCCAACCAAGAATACATAAGTGATAGAGCCGTGACTTGAACACACGATCTCGAAACTTAATTAGTTTACTCCGAAATCATCTGAGCCAACTCCAAGGGACTCCTAACAACGATTTATTAGACATCAATTAGAAAAATTCTATATTAAATGAGAAGAAAGTAAAATATTCACTGTGAATTTCATGGTGGCCTGAATCCGAAGCGAAATAGTCAATTTCTACTACTACTAAATTTGTATTGACGTGTCTATCCTTTTCCGCCCCCATTAAAAGCTGTAAGCATCAAAGAATTCTTACTCCTACTAGATTTGTATTACCGTATTTATCCTTTTGCACCCCTTAAAAGCTGAAAGCATCAAAGTAGAAACAGGATGGGGCCAATTAGTAGCGCTTGACAGCTAATAATCCTCCGTCATACTTAACAGCTAATCTCCGCTAATGTTCCCCACACTATTCATCAGTAGCGGAAGAATTTGTACATCAGAAATCAGATTCATACCCACCAAAATACACCGCCCACATCCCTCTTCTCTCTCACACTCCCCAAAAATGCGCAGTCTCTGTTTTCTTGTTCAAATGTAGTGAAACAGACGCTTCAATTTGGACCAACACGTTTGCTCTACGTAAATCTGAGCCTCCCCAGAAAAGGAGAAAAAAACACACACACACACACTTACTTATGTATGTATAGATATATACTGTATTATATGTTCTGTTTATTTATACATACATATATAGATACGGTATATACATTAATATAATAATCGATGACGACGAGCTTTAACAGTCCGTCGAGAAGCCCGGCCAGTAGTAGGATACAATTGGGCGGAGGTGGCAGTGCTTCCAGGCTTAGATCTTCATCGCTAAAGAAGCCGCCGGAGCCCCTCCGCCGAGCCGTTGCCGACTGTTTATCGTCTTCGGCTTCGTCCAACCATGGGAGCTTCTCTGCAGCCGCCTCCGAAGCTTTACGGACTCTTCGGGTTTGAATTTACAAATTCTCTTTGCTCAATTTAGATCTTCAACTGTTTAAGCTGTTTTGTCATGTTTTATTGGTTCTGAAGTTAGGGTTTTATGCCGTTTCGGTGTGTGATTTCGCGCTAATTCTTTTAATTAGAATTTGATTTTGCTCGTCTGCATTTAATTGGAAAGTTTTTTTATTTTTATTTTTATTTTAATTGAGTGCTTTATTCTGCATTCGGAGCTTTGCATAAATTTGGTGACAAAAAATGCTGCATTATGAATATTTACTTATATAATGCCAAATGTTGGGGTTGTAAAGGTTGGATTTTGCATGAGGGTTCTGAAGGTTTATTTCCCTGTTTAGAGATTTCGCAACTATGCTGCTGTTAAAGCAACTTTCTCACGAATTTATCTCCTGCATTAAGAGAAATGAAGAGAAGAGAAAGTATAAAGGAGAAATTAGAAAGCGGGAGGGGGACATGTGAATTTTTTTGGTTATGACTTGGCCATCAGCTACTTACTTTTACATAAAGGCTCTCGCTTTATGTAAGTGTGTTAGAGAGTGTAGAATGATGACTGTTGTGTTCAAATGGAGAAGGAAAAGAGGAAAGAAACGGTATTGACTGCTGTTTTTAAATGTTGCTTGGATTTGGCAGTCAGTAGTTTGAAATGACAGGTCGTATATAATTATGAGATAGAACACGTACACGCTTGTATTACTATGCTAAAAGAGAGATAAAGGTACACGTGCATGTTTATATAAACATGCTTATATAAACATGCCACTACTCTTCAGTGAGAACCTTGCATCAGAAAGTGTTGGCTTCATGTTGTTCTTGGGTGTTTTGACGGAGCCTACTGTTGATTTTAACGGCTACCAAATTATTGACCGTGAACATTCTGAATTTTTTCCTTATGTAGTTACTTTGACTAAAATTGAGCTGTCCCGTAGGATTAAGTATCTTCAGTTCAGCAGAACTGTGATCCAATCTCGCTTAGGACAAGCGATAATTAAATAGCAGTGTTGAAAATTACTATAAGACAAAGAACTCCCTTGTCTTGGAAACTAATGAGATTTAATGAGCCATTATGTGGGGCCTCTTCGTTCGAGACATGCCTCGTGGGGAACTATCATGATGGTGGAATAAATTTAAAGATGATTTTCACAAGGGAAGTAATCTATGAATGAAATGGACAAGATTTCCTGTTGCAAAATGATTTCGTCCATCTGAACATCAAACTGCATAAGGTGAGATGAAAAGGCATAAGTTTTTCATGTTAATATCTTTTTTGAAGATACAACTTTGCTTGCTTTCTTGGTTTTTTGTTGTATGTTTGTAACCTTTTACTCTTTCTTGAATCATTTTATTTTTCAAATATCAGCAAAATGCACTATATATGGGGTGCATGGGCCTTCTCATTTGTAAATATATGATTCACCCCGGACTTTGGTTTTTTGAATCACCAAGTACATGGTTTCATAATACAATTAAAAATTAGCATGGTGGATGGTTGAGATTATCTATCTATGGCAGGATTACTTGGCAGCAAACTCAACAACTGACCTGGCTTATGGTGTGCTTTTAGAACATACACTTGCAGAAAGAGAACGCAGGTACATAAATTACACATTCAATTATTGCATATGGTTTAGATACTGTCAAATTATTTATTCGAGAGTTATAGCAAGTTTTGGTGTTTTATTCTGCCAACATATCTTTTCACAAGTCTTCTCATCCTAAAGTTCTTCTCGAGAAAGACCAAGTATGTGTCATTTGCAGTAATATTGGGTTTGGACTTCTGACCATGAATCGGCCTTAGGTCTTGGTATTTTGTGCAAGACTTTTGGGTGTATTTAATCGAGTCTTAAGTATTTTTATAATCCCTCAAGGAATAACTGAGCTGCATTTTCATGAAAAGGGTATGTTTGTATTTGTTTTATTTTTGTAACCATGAAACTTGCAACCTTGTAGCCTAACAGATGAAGTTATATTGCCTGTTAAAAGTAGGAGAGTTTCTTCTGAGATTGCATTCTCACTTTCAGTATGCAGATTTACTCAGATGAACTGCCTGGTAGACTGATTATTTGAAGCATCTTTCTTAGCTTTGCCATTCACTCTTACTATTAGACAAGTCTTGGACCAATGATTTGGAGAATTATTTATTCTTGATGGAGATTGAGTAAAAAATTTAAATATTTCTGTTTTCTCTTTTTTTGGGCTTAGTCTTTTGAATAACCAATTTGCAAACCATATAGGTGGTATGTAAAAATTCAGGGAAATCCAACTCATGGATCAAAATTGGAGCAAACAAGAATAGAAAAAATTCTAAACATTAGATATCCTAGATGAAAATCTCAAAGCTCGTGGAGTGTAAGTTAATGCAGTTAAGTCATGCAAATGTACAGGATAGATAGGAACTTAAGGGTGGTTTATTGTCATCTTCTCAGTCAGTTAATTCTAAGTTAAAATTTTGTCTAGGATAGAGTATATGCTTCCTTCTTTCCCAAACCATCTGTCCCACTATTGTTTTAGAGAATAAAAAATTTCTTCCTAAAGTGAAACTTCACTTTTTAAGAGACCTGTTAAATACTAGATTGGGCAGTTTTTTTGATGGTTTAAAAATGCAATACTTGCTTGTGTTGGGCAACGTGTCTTCTCTCCTTTACATTGAAATTGAGTAAAAGTTTCTAGATGATGTTCATAAACAATTTTCTGTTACTCTGTTATTTTTGCTGATGCAATACTTTTTTGTTTGACCAGTCCAGCAGTGGTTGCAAGGTGTGTGTCACTTTTGAAGCGATATCTTTTGAGGTCAGTCTGGGTATTGTATATAAGCATTCTTTCTTTCTCTAAGCTATAAATTCACATATTGAACTGTGTTTAGGAGTTGATGCACAATAATATATATTTTGCAACTGCTATAATTGTGTACTAAAGGTAAATCAATAAGTACGTAGTTATCCATGCATGGTAGTTTGAAGTGATTAGAGTTAATTCAATAAAAAGATCACTACTTGTTGATTTGGATTTCTAGAATTAGAAATTTCAACATTTGTTTCCCTTGGATGAATTAATCTTCCAGTGTTATAAAGCTGTTCTGCTTGCTTTAAAGTTGTTTGGTGAGAGTTGTGTCTGGCAAAAGGAAGATGATTGCGATTCATACTTTCCTGTTTGTGTTTGTCCATAATTTTATCTAGTAGCACCCTGCTATTTTTCTTTTTTTACTTCATCATGCCTTCACTAAGTAAATTACTAAATGAAGGACCAATGACTGGTTTCATATTCTTTCTTTCTTTTCCTTTCCTTAGATTAAATTGCTATCTTTGTGGAGATTGACTCTGCTTCTTCAGCATTGGAATTATTAGCAGATAAATGCCAATTCTCCAATAGTATATGTTTGATCTCTTTCGATAGCAACTACCCCTTGTTTTATTTTGGTTATAAAAATGGGGAAGCTTCCATTTTTTCTAGTTTGAGCTACTGGTTATCTATTTTTATTTTATGTTTTGATTCTAATTTTCATCTCCTCATTATCGTCTTTTAATGTTTACTGCTTTCTATTCCATAACATTGGAAACCTTCTTGTTTTAATCACATTCAAGGTTCCTTGCGTAGCTTAAGTAGTCATCTATGCTTTAATAATTAAGCTGATTAGACGATATATTTAGCTTGTGCTTTGAAATGGGTTTATCTTCTATTGCATGTTAAGTTATTGAAAGGAGGGTGGTAATTTTGTGAGTTAAGTTGGTCTTGAGGTTGCAAGTTCATAATGCTTGCCAAGTATGTTGGACTCTCAATAATCCCCTTTACCTCTAAATAGCACGCATACTATATATGTAGGTTTACTTCTCGCAGAATGAGCTTTTATTTTGCTCTTTCATTTTAGTGATTCTGCAAACCTTTTTGATGCTTTGCAGATATAAACCTAGTGAGGAGACATTGCAGCACATAGATCGGTTTTGCATTAGCATAATTGCTGAGTGCAATTTGAACCCAAACCATAAATTGGCAGCCCACTCTCATTCTTTAAACCTGCAATCTGCAGCGCCCACTACATCCACAAATGTTTCTCCTTTGCCTGTATCAAGTTTTGCATCAGGAGCACTGGTGAAGTCACTGAGCTATGTTCGCTCTTTAGTGGCTCAATACATCCCAAGACGGTCCTTCCAGCCTGCAGCTTTTGCTGGAGCACCAACTGCCTCAAGACAGTCACTTCCAACTTTGTCATCTTTATTGAGTAAATCTTTTAATTCCCAGTTAAGTCCAGTAAATTCTAAAGAAGCTTCTGAAAAGAAAGAAGCTTCTGCATTATCGGTTTCAGACTCAGCAATTCCTGAAGAAGTTGATGTATCTGAAGACTACGAATACATAGCCCTTGACATTTTTAAATGGCGCTGGTGTAGAGATCAACAGTCGTCACTTCTTTCACCTAAAAGGTAGTTGATTTCGTCTGTTAGTGATTGGAAACACTAATTTTTATCTCTTTTAGCATTTTGCAGTGGCTATGTATGATTCTTACATCTCCAAACTTTCAGTGATCATGTTTTGAAACCCCAAGATGTCAGCACACATAATTTTCTGGAAGTAGGTGCTGCAGCCCTTCTTGTAGGGGACTTGGAAGCTAAAATGCAGGGAAAACCTTGGGGAACTTTTGGGACTGCTGATATGCCATATCTTGATCAACTTTTACAACCTTCTTTGCTTACAACTGTCACCAATTCTGCTGCTGCTCGAGCGCACTTAAAAGCAATAACAGCCTTAAAACGCTCTAAACCAGGACCTCAACAAATCTGGTACGTTCTTCTGACTCCTGGATTCTTGCTGTTTGATATTTTATTACATACCTGCTCTTCCTGTCATGATTACTCCTTTGATAAGTTAACATCGGCTAATATTCACCAGTTGTTTGGTTGCTGGCAATTGAGACATGTATACATGTATAGTGTTAGATATGAAATTCTTCTTGCTGAAACTTTTAAAGTAAAGAGATTTTTCTCCTCTCCTGTTGAATATCTCCTGTTGTATAGACTATAGAGTGTTAACATATTGAAAGATAATTGTTGATGGTTTGGTGACTTTCATGAATTTCCAGTAACTAGCACTCATAAGTCATCCCTTGCTTGTCTTTTAGTGGGATGCACATATTTGAGCTTATGCTTATTTTTTTTTGAAAATTCTTATATTATCATGGTTGCATTTCTTTGCTATGCAAATCTAGGAATTCATATGTTTTTAGCCTCGAGGCCATTTTTATGTCCAGAAGTTTTAAATTGCACCGTAGGCTTGTCCTTTAGTTGACACATGATAGTTGATATATTAGTTCGTTTTCAAATTTCTATGTAAATCAACTCAAAGAATCAGTGATATAAGTCCAAATGCATATCTCTACTGAAGGTATTTGCTTATCTTCTTATAATTTTTTAGACAGACAATGAAAACATGGTGACAACTTATGATCAACGGTCCTGATTTACTTATCTTTCTCGTAGAGATGGGCCGTGTTAGGACATAGTTTTAGTGCTTGATATGAGTATGTATGATGACATTAGAAAATGGATAAATTATTTATGATTTTTTTCCCTGTGTGATCATCACTCCATGGACTAGAAACCTGATGAGGATATAATCTCCTGAGAAAGGATACGAATTCCTAAATTTTGTGAATTTTTAAATTACAAATCTAAATGTACTGGATATGCTGGATAGTAAGATGATTGGGTAGATACTTGGTAATTAAAATGTCGTAATTACCCTTGTTTGTGCTTTGCTGCGAGTAAGTATTTCAAGCAAGTTGTCTGATATTTTTGTCATTCAAGAGCGTAATTTTTGGTGTTGAAAGCCATGCTTTTTGTTTGTCAGGGAAGATTCGCCCATAAGTATGTTCCGTCCACGTGCAAAACCGCTTTTCCAGTATAGGCACTACAGGTATACAGAGCAGGAATACTTTCAATTATGATATCAGATTTCTTATATTGGCAGCATCTGATTTTCTTTTCTATGTTCTTTCTGACTATGACTAGTATAGTTGTATTTATATTTGTGGTAGCTCTTTTTGCACACTAGAGATCATCTGTTGCTCTTGCAATAGGAATTAGAGTTTCTTAGTCATATTAGAAGGGGCGAAAGGAATGGAAGGGTGTGATGACTCTCTGTTTAGTTGGTTCGAAAGGCGGAACTGTTTTGAATTTTATTCTCTAGTTCCTTTCATACACTCATTGATAATGCTGTTGATGAACGTCATGCTAAACATTATTAGTATTCTGAACCATGTTGTTGGCTTGTATATGTAGAACAATGTTGTTCTTTATGCACCCTCCATTTGACTGTAGAACATTTTGTGCTTTGGATTTGTGACTACCAACTGGATCAACCAGCATTAGTTGTTTTAACTGCATATTATCTGGTATTCTTCAGTTTGAGTGTTAAGAGTATTTAGATATCTAGAATGATTGCAAACTGTACTGATCGATGCCCCCCCTTGCATCTTGCCAGGGTCAGAGAGGAAAAGTTCTAGGTGAATAGGGAACTAATATATTGTCTGAACTTTGATGACTCTTTAATTCAGAAATTAGTTCCTACATACATACTGTCCTCCCGTTTTCTTGGTTTCTCTGTCATTGATCTATAATTTTTTGCGTTTTGTTTAATATGCTCTATTACCTGTCTTACGAAATGAGAATTTGAATGTTATCAGCGAACAACAGCCTTTGCGTCTGAATGCGGCAGAGGTATGCGAGGTTATAGCTGCAGTTTGCACCGAGACACGTTCTCCAAATGCTAATTTCATGACAGTCTCATCTAAATTAAGTAATAACAGTGGAAAGCCATCAATGGATGTGGCAGTGAGCGTGCTTGTCAAACTCGTGATTGACATGTATGTTCTATGTTTTGTTTTGTTGGTAGTTGGTATTAACAGAATTTCGACTTTGAAATTACTTTTCCCTCCCTCCCTCTCTTAAATATACTGACAATGCTTTTATCTTCTTTCACGTAGCATGGTTACTACTGCAGCAGATGCTTTTAATTTGATAACAGTTTGTATGCTTCACGTCTAATTGTTTAATGGTCACTATATTTTTCACATCCTAGTGTAAGGATGAATTCAAGATAATTTCTGAATCATACATAAATTCTTCGAACAAGGTGCAGATACACATTTACAAGCACATACAAGGGGGGGGGGAGAGAGAGAGATTCTGTATGTGTGTGTGTATCTGTGCATTTGGCCAAGAATTGATATGATTGAGCTGATTGAAATAAAGATTTTAAGCTTAAAGTTGCCCATTCAAATTTGGGGAGAAAACTGAATTAGATTTTCATACAATTATGTGTGTTAGTTGATGCAAGTATTTTCTTTCTTACTCGTCTGCTAGTGATGAACGCTAATTTGTTTTGTAGGTATGTTTTGGATTCTGAGACCGCTGGTCCACTCACTCTATTTATGCTTGAGGTGCTATTTTGTTTACATGTTGGCTGTCAGTGGTAGAATGTGGATATTTTCATGGTAATAAAATCTGATTGCAGGAAATGCTAAATTCTCCAAGGCTGGTATCAAAAACTCGGGCTTTTGATTTAATTCTGAACCTAGGTGTTCATGCGCATCTACTGGAGCCTCCACTGCAGGATGAGGACTCCCCAGTTGACGAAGAGTATTCTCAGGAACAAATTTTGGACAATGAAATGCCACCTTCCTCAGAGGCAACGAGAAAGTTGGATTATTTTAAGAAAATGGGAAATTGCTCAGCTGTTGACAAATTTGAATGCTGGATTTTAGGCATTCTCTCTGAGGTCCTTCTTCATCTTGTGCAGGTACATGACTGAATGATCCTAGAATTGTGCCTACACCTGTCCCTGGTTTGCCACTTCAAACATCTAATATGATGGACAAAAATTTCGAAAACAAATCACTGAATGTACTAATTTATTTAAACCACATAATTTAAATATGTGCATCATTAGCTTTGATCTTTTTCCATTACTCAGTTCATGACTACCTTAGTATCTTTAAGGTGCCTTCCTTAATTCTCAAAGGTTTGCTTAACTTGTACTTGTTGATTAGAAAGTTTTTCAGCCTAAAAAAATTTAACAACCAGCTCATCATAATCACGAGTTTTTGACTTAGCCATGTCTCCGATGCTATTTGTAGCCTTCCTTAATAACTAAAGGTTTACCAACTCTTTGTCGCTAGCAAAAGATGTGCTCTTAGCATGCTGTTAATATTGTTCAGGATATTATGTTGTCCAGGTATAGCATTACTTTAGTGGATTAGGTCCATCAGGATTTCTTTGGATATAGTTGAAGTGTTCCCTATTTCCAACAAAATGCTGTTTGCAAAGTATGATCTTTTGCCTTAAATATACATTGTATGCAACTATAGATGAGGCCTAAAATGAGCTCACTCTTCACGCCAATGTGCACGTCACATTGCTACTAATCCAACCATGTCATTTTTGTCAGCAAATGGGATTTCGATCTGTTGATCAGCTTGCATATACCATCTTGTGGAAGCAAGTAGATGAAAGAGCCTCTTTAACTGCTGCACTTTTTGTTTTTCTGGTTTCGTCGTGTTTAAAGTTCCTGAGTTACTGGATTCTAGCTCAATTTAATGTCTATACAAGGGTAAAAGTGATGCTTGAGCAAATGATTGAACATTATGAGTGTCTTGGCTCGTCCATTTGTAGTTACCTCATGTGATCTTTTCATATAGATGGTAGATTAGATATATTAAGTTGATTTTAAGGTGCCAAAGTACCTTGTATGCATGGTTTAATACTCTTAAATTGAGCATAGACTATCTCTAAGTTTAGAAGTCGATTATTTGCTTGACTAGTCTGTCTTTAAATCACTAATATGAATTGTTTGTGAGTTTTATTTTTTGTCATCTCAGAGTTTACTATTTCTGTTCCTTATTTTATATAATTCTTGAGAATTATTCTTCCTCACAGGTAGAAGAGAAGGAAGAATCTATCTGGGCTTCTGCGTTAAGCTGTTTATTGTATTTTGTCTGTGATAGAGGCAAAATCCGCAGGAGCAGATTGAAAGCACTTGACATAAGAGTGAGTCCTCAGATACTAGCCTTCATTATTCTTTATGAATGGTCCTGCAAAACTTAAAATGTACTGTCATCCAAGCTGGACGTGAAACCTTAACAAAGGGCGGTTAATAAGTTTGGGAAAGGACACCTTTAGGAGATGCAGAAACATATTAAAGAGAATATTCTGCTCTGCATCAATTGTTCCTCTCCTTCTATATAGAAGATTACAATCTGGATTCAACTGATCAACACGTTCAACAGTGTGTTCTTTGTTGTGTGAGCTATGACTGATACTGAATCTACTTCTCTATTAGCTTTGAATTTATAGGGAACTTTATTAGGGAAAGCAGCATGTAATTTCTCTGGTCTAATCTTTCCATTAACTATACATAATTGACTATATGAACTGTCTGTACCATTTTCCTTTCAGAGCATAAAAGAAATATCTCCAACAGAAGTTGCCCCAATTCAAACGATAGGCTAAATCTTCATCTAGTTGTTTGTGTACTCAGTAACCATGTATACTGAACTGTTCTCTCCTTTATATCATTGTCTGTCTGATGAAGAGTTGGACCAAAATCATCGTTTTTGGATCTGTTTGCAGGTTATCAAGGTTTTGTTGACAATAAGCCGGCTAAATTGTTGGGCAGAAGTAGTTCGAAGCAAGCTTATCTGCATGTTGACAAACATGTTTTATGAAGTTCCGGATGGTTCTATTAATTCTGCTTCAGCTACCCCTATGTTTTTTACTGAGCAAATTGATCTGATTGGAGGAATTGAATTTATTTTTGTTGAGGTATACCTCTAAGTACTTCTTATAATTTGTTGCAGGTATAGATTCTTTAGACATGGAAATAGGCTTGCGTTTTGCTGGACAAAAATATTCTGCCATGTGAATTTATTTTGATTCCCTATTTGCTGTGTAAATTGATGATATTCTTGACCAAATAAACTATTAGAATGAGGCACTATTTGCCATCTTCTTCATATTGAATCAGATTCTTTGTATAGTTCAATTTTAACTCTGTGCATATCATTTATGGCATGGATTTGGGTTATCATTGAAAAATGGTGCAGTTACTTGTAATTATCCAAGTCTCAAATTTTGCGCAAAAACATCAACTGATCTCAAAGTATTGAAGCCAAGTAAAATTTTCGCTAATTTTGATCTAGTTTATGGTGAAAAATTTTGGATGTACATTGATTGAACTTAGTTGTTGATCAAATTGTGTAAGTTTTTTTTTGATGAAATCAGGCACAGATGATAAATTTGATCTTATATTTCAATTCGATACGACGTGACATTAGGTGGCAATTAAGAAATTGAAGAAATTTATATAGCAGGGTGACTTTTGCCCAATTTTGTTGAGTTTTGATCAAAGTAGCAGGGTTTTAACTTACTGTTTTTCTGTAGTGAAGTGGTCTTAATATATTTTGTCAAAAACTTGTTGAGCTTTTTGACAGCTTAAACTTCGCTTGAACACATTGATATTTCTTTACCTCACTTACTTTACAAATGTAGTTAGTGCTTTCAAACTCCAGAGATGCACGGAGAAATTTGTACCTGGTGCTCTTTGACTACGTCTTACATCAAATAAATGAGAAGTGTATTGCAACTGGGGAGTCTGAATACAATGATGAAGAGGTCCAACCAATTGCTAACTTGCTTATGCTTGCCGATGCCCCTGAAGCTTTACATATTTCTGTTAAGCTTGGAGTTGACGGCATTATAGAGCTTTTGAGGAGATCAGTTTCTGCTGCATTGTCGAGATATCCCAATAGCGATCGCCTTATTGTGGTAATGCCTTCTTATTTGACTTTGTTCACAAAACAGCTTCTTAGTTTGTTTATCTTGAGTTCGTAAATTGGAAATCTCAGGTTGTATAACCATCTCCAATCCTGAGAGGCAATTGTGGTGTCAAGAGATTTTGAGATTGGAGCATGACTTGTTGCATAATCTGTTCTGTGAATGGTGTCATGTTTCTTTTACTTCAGTACTGAAAAATTGATAATTAGTGTGATTGCAATTATGATTGATTGGAGACACAGGGTTGCACCATTTAAGTTCAAAAAGTTGATTGATTGGAGACACAGGGTTGCACCATTTAGAGGGATTGAGTTGTACAGAACTAAATTCCTTCTTGTAGACTCAAAAAGTGGAGACAAGTGTTCAACCTGTTTCTTATATCTGCCCAACTTTTTGTCCCTTCCATTGTAGAATGGTAGTGAGATTGATAGTGAATTCTTTTTCGTTCAACCTGTTAACCATTTCCTTTCGTAGTATTTGGTACATCCCTTTTATCATGAAACAGAGACAAATAACAGTCACTTGGTTTTTCACTTCTAGTATCTTTACCATCTGAAGCAGTACATTCCTTCCTTAATTTCCCACATTGATGGAACTGACATTATTTCACCTTTTTGCAATATAATTCACTGTGTAATATTTTATGTGAACTCACCTGCATAACTTTTTACTGAAAAGGCAGTTTACTTCAACTGCTTGACCAGCTTCATGTAAAATAGGAACTTTACGGTAAATTTCTTACAGAAATTACTTATTGAGTTTATCTTTTTGGCATTACAATTTAGTAGTTCTTATAAATAATAATCAGGGCTTTTAGTAGTTTTAAGCAACTTGAAGAGGTCATGGAAGACTAGCAAGAGTCTTTTCTCCAAACTAGGATTCCTAGATCTTGAAGCTCATTGCCTGTCAGACAAGTAGTTTACTTAAATTGAATGCTTCCTTTGTAGATGAACATAAAAGTGGAGTTTAATCATGAATTCAAGCTACTGGTGGAAGAACATTTATGAACCGTTTATTATAGCAGTTTTACGGAGCCTTGTGTGTGAGAATGGAATGACCACTATCGATGGGAAAAAATGCTAATTTGTTTTGGAATGAGAATGCATAAAAATGATGAATGAATTAATATAGTGATTCAGATGAATCATATCATCAGAATTGTGATAGGCAAGATGTTAGGTCTTTAATGCGGATAGTCATATTGCTATGTGCAGTATAAAAGAGGGAAGATAGGTGTATAAAACAGCATTACTGGCATTTTAATGGGTTTGTAGGTTTCTCGCTGAACAATATTTCTAAGTTATTCAACCGAAAGATATGGTATACATTATGTTGGCAACAACCTAATTATGGGCTATTTATTAGTTAAATTTAATTTACTTGCTAGACCTAATTATCCCTCAGTGTTGCTGATGGCACTGAGTTTGATATCTTAGTCCTGCTCTGACTTTGAGTTTCCTTTATTTATGTCTGGTGTTATTTTGTCCCAACCTGATCAGAAACGATGAGCGCTTTATAGATTATGTTTTACTTTTGTTTTGGTATCCTTACCCAGACATCTTGTTTATACAGTTTTATAATGTGGACATTGAATTCTTTCATTTCCATTTTCCTCCTTGCAAATGACGACTACAGTAACTTTAGCCTGGAAAATTTCATTGTGTTACAATTTTAAGCTTAACGTAAAATTCATTGCTGTTGCAGCTTTTGGAGAAAATTGTTGAGAAGTTTGATGCACTTATAAGTTCATTTACTCATGTGGACAAAGAGTTTGCGCACATGATAAAGACAGCTAAATCTTGTAAGTTTCTGGAAAGTATTGAAAGATATCGGAGAAACAGCTTGAGCATGAAGGCAAAGCTGTCTTGGGCCACTTTACATTCTCTTCTTCATTCTGAAAGAAATTTGTATCGCCACCATGGTTACTTGTGGTTGGGGGATTTACTAATAGCAGAAATCAGTGAGGGAGGTGATACAAGTATTTGGTCAAGAATTAAAAATTTGGAGCAGAAAATTGCCCTTGCTGGTGTTAATGATTATTCAGCTGCTTTGGATGTACCATTGCATATATGGCTTTTCTGTGGACTTCTAAGATCCAAGAATAGTTTCATCCGGTGGGGCTTTCTATACATCCTTGAGAGGCTTCTTATGCGAAGCAAATTTCTTTTAGATGAGAGTGAAGTCCATCATGCGATCAATGTTGAAGCTTCTGGATATATAAATGACAAGAGTCGTCTTGAGAAAGCAAATGCAGTTATAGATATTATGAGCAGTGCTTTGTCTTTGATGGCTCAGATAAATGAAACTGATCATATGAACATACTGAAGGTAATTTCTTCTGGCCCCTTTTTGTTATTCTAGCAAATCCTGGAAACCATCTGTACCCAGATTCTAGTTTGGCATATTCTTATGACATTGATGCATTGATATCTTATGGATGAAAACTGCTTGCTGTTTGAGCCAACTTAACATGTCTTGACTGCTTCTCCTCTTCATGAATTGCAGAAACCAACTACTTGTAGTGAACTTTTCTCCGGCATTGTGATATTAACTTTGCTAGGGTTTAGAGGATGTCTTGAAATAATGATTGTTGCTTAGGCTAGCAACTTGTTTCTTTATTAAGATGCAGTTTTGACTGGGTTCTGAAACTGACCCAAGTCCAATTAAAGGCATGGGATCCAATGGTAACAAAACCTCTTTATCCTTTGTTATAGCACATGCTTTGGGAGATAAACAGATGGTGTAAAAATACTCTTCTATATTATCCAAATATTGTTCAGCATTTGTGAGTTATAAGATTTTATTTTGTCAGCTTTCTTCTTTCTCTTATGTTTATTGCTATTGGTTCTTCTTATCTAATTTTATCTCCCTTATTTTATGTGAAAGTGAATATTCATTCAAATAGTTTGCTGTAGAAACCATAATCTGGAGTTACAAAATTCTTGCAGTATTGGAGGTCGTTTCATGCAGACAATACAAATTTGCAGCCTTTTGCTAAAAGATAAGGCTTAAGTGCTTTATCACATGGATTCATTAGAGGCGAATTTTTTTTTTTCTGCTTTATTTCTTGTTACCATGTACCATAAAACGATCTGATCCTTAAGAGAATTCATTCTTACACCCTAAATAAGATCATCTTCTAGAGTAAGGTTCGAAGAACTACCTCTCTTAGGCTCCCGAAGGTTCCATTCTAGGTTGTACCCACAAATAGATGAATACACTGATTTCATGGTTACTTAATTTATTTGAAAAATTTTACAAGGTTCTCAGACAAATGATTGTTTATTATGTCATTGATTCATTGTAATTCATCTGATGCAACTATTCTTTCTACTAATTAAAGTAGTTAGCAAGTCAGTGCCAACAATATACCTGTTTGAGGTACATACTTCTTTTTGCTGATGTTGTTGCTGAAGTCTCTATATATGGAGCAATGAACACTTCGGTCTCTGTTATCTTCAAATGTCTAAATGTGGCTTTGTTTCTTATTTGTATTTTGATTTTCCTAACATCCATATTTCTTTCTGCTGCACTTGGTCAGATGTGTGACATTCTGTTTTCTCAATTATGCCTGAAAGTTCTACCTACAAGTGCAATCCCACTAGGAGATGTCATGCTTGGAAATAGAGATTCTAGTGTAGATTGGAACAAGAAAGCTGATTCAGAACATTTCACTCGAAATGAGAGTCACAGCTGGGATGAGTTTTGCGATACTACTAGCACATTTAACCCAAGCAAAGATCCCTTGGTTGGAGAGACTGCATCCATGGCAGCACTACTCCTCCATGGGCAGGCCATTGTTCCTATGCAATTGGTTGCACGTGTTCCTGCTGCATTGTTTTATTGGCCTCTTATCCAACTTGCAGCTTCTGCAACAGATAATATTGCTTTGGGCGTTTCTGTGGGTAGCAAAGGAAGAGGAAATGTGCCTGGTGCTACCTCAGACATTAGAGCTACGCTTCTCTTACTTTTAATTGGCAAATGTACTGCAGATCCTGCAGCTTTTAAGGAATTTGGTGGAGAACAGTTTTTTAGGTACTTTGCAATTTTACTTTCTTCAGTGATGGGGTCCCATCTATTCTATAGTATTATTTTTACACAGACATTTTTTTACAGGGTGTTGTTAGATGATACGGATTCTAGAGTGGCATATTATTCTTCAACTTTTCTTCTGAAGGTAAGTGTCATTTTATGCTTCTGACCATCAGATTGAACTATCTTCAAGGGAAGATTTTACTGATGAATTAGATAATTTTGCAGAGAATGATGACGGAAGAACCAGAAAATTATCAAAGAATGCTACATAGTCTCGTTTCAAGAGCTCAACAGGTAGGTTGTCCTATAATCAGGCTTGGATAGGGAAAGGGGTGGTGCAAAGAGAATGTTTCATCCTTTACATGGTGTCAAAAAAGAAGAAAAGAAATGGCGGCATCCCATTCCTCTCCCTTCACGAAACAAAAGAAATTTCAAAAATAAAAACTTATGAACATTATACAGTTTACAACACTGCATGGAGCAACAGGGAGCTACAACTTGAAGGTGTATGTCAATTTAGTTGGTATTTAAAGTACTTAACATTTTATTATTAGATACAATAGCGAGAAATGTGAAGTTCAAGTTTAGGACTTGCATGGAGTTGAGCCAAAGCAAAATTTGCATGTATTGCGTCAAACTTTAGCAAATTTTGCAATCAAGTGAAGCTTGAAGTTGATTTCATATGCAAATATTAAATTTCAAAAGTTCAGTAGTCAACATTTCAAGCTCATTTTTTAGACCCTAAAACATATTGAAGATTTGTAAATGGGATGGTGCACATATAAAGATATCCTAAGAAGAAGTTGTAATTCTCAAAAATATTCGAGATATACAAGCGTCTTTATGTATACTTTTAATTGTATATAGCAAACAACTTATAAATGAAAAAGTAGAATGGTGCATATGCAAGCATACATAATATACAATGCAGGGGCATCGGTAAGAAGTGCTTTCTCCTGTTGCTCGGACTTCCAAGCCTAACACTTAACACAATTTTTTGTAGAATCGTGTGTTTCTAGCCCTGTTTTAGACTCATTTCCTCTTAACGAGGTTTCACATTTAGGTAGAGATTGGAGTAGCTTAGCTATAATAGTTTCTGTAAAAAACTTGGATTTTCATTTTTCATGTCATGTCATGTGGTTGGGTGATTTTCAGTTGATTTTTTTTGGTGGAATTACTATGCATATAGCATTAACAATGTTTTGATGTTATTAATTTCCTGCTTCTATAGAGTTCATTTAACTAATGTCAAGGTGGCTTGTACTTCAAATTTGCAGAGTAACAATGAAAAGCTGTTAGAGAATCCCTACCTCCAGATGCGAGGCTTACTTCAGCTTTCAAATGAATGACTTTGGTGCTTATCCACCACCTTCTGTTGCTATCATCAAAAAGTGAATTTTATCGCTCCTGATGATCACAAAGTTTAATTGTGGGTATAGCTGCTAAATATTTAATGGCTTGACAATTGGATGCTTACATTTTTGTTTTGCATCAAACAGTTGAAGATGTGTATTTGTTCCTTTACCTGGCCAAAGTATGACATCCAAGAGAATGGGTGCCGAAGTTAATTGATACTCTAGCATACTTGCTCTTTGTGTGCTTCAAGAAAATTTGTGTTGGAAGTTACAAGGAAATTCATGACTAGCTTCTTCATCAGGATCATGTTGCGGACTTATGGAAATATCTTCGGCTTATTAAATTTGTGATGCTTCATGTTGTGTGTGGATAAGTGCTCAAATTGCACATCTAAGATTATCCAGCTCAAAGAGTGAAGGACATGAATTGATTACATGGCCACTGCATTTGGATCTTTTTCAGGTATTGATTTGTGTGATTATTTAGCTAACATAAATAGCTTGCTGATTTCCAAGGGCATCTGTGCAAAATATTGCCTTCAAGCTGCATAACTTTAAGCTAGTATAGTTATTCAATCTAAATTCTTTTGATGTCATCTTTTTCTGATGTTAGATTGCAAATTATTCTTCTTTGTAGAAACAGTTATTGGCAAGAATTGAGTGTGGAATTTTTGCTAGATGTGCTGCACGGTGGCAAGAATTTTTTTTGGATTGAATGGATAATATGGAGATACTCGCTTCAGTACATTGACATGCTTCGTGTGATTGCACTTGTGGATGAGCAATGAAGATCCCGAGGTTTCATTTGATGGCCACCTGGTAAATATACTGTGGTTTAGATCTCTCAATTGCTGCACTTATCACATATGAGGTTGCTTGGTATGTATTTTTGGAGATGATTGATAGGTCTTATTATTCTTAGCTTTGTAAATATGTGGTTTTGATTTGTCATGTTCATCCCCCGATATTATGAAAACGGGTGGAAGGATCATGTTGCGATAGTTGTAAGATAGCTGTCGAGAAATTTTGCCATCCTAACATGTAAATGGTGAAATCCTAGAGAGCAATGTAATATCTTATATATTCTATTTGGAACTGTTTAAAGCTACTATCATCAAATTCAATAATAAGGAATAGAAAGTTCTGCTTTACTTCATGTTGCTGTTAGATTAGAATGTTCCTCAAATGCCTGAATTAGTTTATTTGAGTCATTACAAAATGCCGGAGATTATTTTCTGGTATATACTTAGATATTCTTGGTAAAGAGACGGCATACTTGGACTAGGATGATTCATCTCAGTTCATCAACTGGCAAATGGCCAAAAAGAGAAGCAAGGGTATGAGCGGAACGAGCTATTCCTTTTTCTTGTCTTGAAAAGGCAGCGTTGTTAGATGTTTTTCATGGGGATTGGCTTCGTGTTCATAGTGTAATAAAAGACATTTACTTGCAACTCCGTGAAGCATAATCATATTGTCAATCTGAAAGTTGTATTTTTAAGTTCCAAGTGAATTTTCATAAAATCTTCCGCAAGTATGGTAACATGATGGACTTTTCACGCGATGACCTCGAGGAATCAAAGCCAAGGCCGCCTTCTTTGAGGACGGCATCCGGCGTCCACTCATGGTTCAAAGTTGCGGTTGCAGTCACGATTGTGGCTTGAATCGTTTCATATCGGTTTCGATATATTAGTCGCAGTTTCATGGAGACATAAATTTTTGAAATATTTAATATTTTAAAAATTTTTTTAAAAAAATGATAAACAAAAATAATAGAAAAATTAGTAAAAATAATAAAAATTCGAGTTAATTCGGATGATTAGGGGCGATTCGGTCGTTTTCATTCTTCTCAAAAACGTGACTCGATTGAATTTTCGACGATCCATTAACTCAAATTCATCGCGTGACTCAGCCAGGTCAACTCGATTTTGGCCGAGTCTTTGAACCATGCGTCCACTTCCGTAGAAGAACGAAAAGTTATTTTATTTTGTATTTCTTTTCTGGGTTAAAATGAAAAATGCATATTCAACAGTCAGACAGCTGGAAAAGTTTGTTAGCTTTATATACCTGCCTGGATCTGTTTCTGGACTTTTTCAATTTGATTGTCTTACGAACGAGATTCACAGCAGACTTTGATCAAAGCGAACTTATGAACAATCAACCCAACAAATAATAGCACGAAAAGTCGAGTCTAGGTTAAAGGTGTCATTTGCATTAGGTACTTCGCATGGATCATGGTCACCGCTATATATTTTTCAAAATTTGTCTATCATCTCAATTTTCAGTTTGCCCCACCCTTTTTCCTATTTCTTCTTTTCTCATTTTTCTTTTAATACCAATTTTGACAACTTAAATACCTTATTATTCCTACTGAGGAAACAAAAATTAACTTATTATGCAATGATTAAAAAAAAAGTTGAATGAAACAAATGCAAACTCTTTTTTTTTTTTGGGCGAAAAAGATATACAAGTGAAGCGTCTTCGCAAGCTTAAGTTACATTTTAACTGATTATGCACAATCACTTTCACAAGCCTTTTTGCCAAAAAAAAGTTACACAAGTTTTTGGCCCCCACTAAGCATCATTGCATGTGAACTCTTTCTTGTAGCATGGTATTATTGTCAAAGACTCAAACTAGAAACAGTAGACTTTGTTTATCGAGATTCAAGAGAAGGCATCATAATGTTGGAGGAGTAAAATAATAGTAGTGTCAGCTAATTTCTCAGTGCAACCATCTACTTTGAAAAAAAAACCTCAGCAAAATGCAACTAAATCATCTTTGTACAAGTCACAAGAAGGGTTTATGTTCGGAACCACCCCAAAAGGCCAAAAGAACCAGGAAGTCAAAATTATGAACTAAGCTACTTCTTCCTTTTTTTTTTTTTTGGGGTGAGTGGGTAGGGGAGAGAAGGATGTTTACGTTTGAAATTAGCTGCTTAGCAGAGCATCTTCATGATATTTCTCCAAATCAGCATCAAGAGCTTCAGCTGAGACTTTTTCAGCAAGATTTTTCTTTCCTCGACCTTCCTGTCCACGTCTCCCTGCTTGCTTAAACCCATCCCTGCTGTTAATGACCAACAGAACAACGCAATATATAATTAGGGCAATGAAACAATGCAAAAGACACCATCTTACTGATTGTAGGCTTTCTTGAAATGCTTATTTATTACAGAAAATAGTTTTTCCTATATACTATTGCGTAGTACCATAAAAGAGAAGAGGACTCGAGGACCTCAATAAACTTCATCTCAACAACTAAATCATGTCGTACCAGGACAAACATGTCAAATCCATAGTTACGGCACTTAACAAGAGTCAGATAATGGACATTCTAAAACAAAAATAAAACTGATTGGAAACACACACCACGCAAACCTAAAATAAATTAAACCAAAAAGAAAAGGGGAAATAAGAGGTCCCTTGAGACCAGTAGAAATAAACAAATGATTAAACGGAATAGAAAACAAAAATCATGCCTCTGAGAGAGACAGATAAGAGATGTCAGCTCATTGGGTAACAACAAAATTGCTGATATTAAAGAAAATAATCCCTTACCACATGCAGTTAAGCAAATTGGTACAAAGGTGGTACAGCAGAACAAATAGACTGCCAGATTCCGAAGCAAAATAACAAGACATGCTCATGAAGACAAGCTATACAAAAGACATGAAGACATGTTACATACCTTCCGAAGGCCCCACTTTGATATCCCAAACCGCCTTCACTTGATGGAGGCACAGCAGATGGAACAAAATCAACTCCTATAATCTCAATTTTGATTGGCCTCCCATCAAGCAGCAAATCATTGTATCTATTGATAGCTTTTAAAGCATCTGAATGTCGTGCAAATACCACTTCTGCAGTACCCTAAGTCAAAAAATGTTGTCTAAGCTCGTGGCCAGAAAACATCTTCACAATGAAATATAAGTAACCAAATGCATATATGTACCATGGACTTTCCAGTCCGGTCATAGTGAATTGCATATCGCTTTAGCTCACCAACATCTGAAAATAGTACCTGCAAAAGATTACGTATATGCAACGCTTGATCCGAGCATTTTGCTATGAGATAAAATGTATGTTGTTTGCTTACTAGATTGAAGAGAAAAGAATTAAATATGCACATCTGATTCTATTCACAAGCAAGAATTGCTTCTAAAGACACCTAACTACTTCATTGCCCATAGTCGGCTTATCTTTTATCCATTCTGCTTTAGCAGTGTATTTCTGGCATTAAAAAGCTATATGGCAAGACAACCTCAAAATTTACATTCTCGAATAGTTGATCTCTCAAAGTGAATCGGAGTTGGCCAAAAGCAGAGAGAGAAGAATTGCAAGGTAAAACACAAGAACTATCTATTCCTCTGAATCTGCAGTTTCTCAATTAACGTGTAAACGTAGTTAATGATCAAAGGAGTGGCGCATGTATTATAAAGCAAGCAGGCGTGATACTCAAAAGAACTAGGGAACAACTAGCAAATGAGCTCCAGAGAAATATCTACTGAAGACAAAGAAAAAGGGAAAGAAAAAGAAACTGAGCTCCGGATTCCATTTAGGCAACTGAAAATACCCACACGAAAACTGATGTATTTCCTTATATTCACCTTGCGTTCCGTGCAAAGAATACGCAACGAATCTAATAACAAAGCCCATCAGAGTAGATTATGTATCATACATGCTTCAAAGCTTCATGGATTCATCATTCACTCTCGTTAAATTGTTAAAAAATTGGAAGTCCAACCCTCCAAATACTTATTTCAACTTGCCAGAAACAGGGCCCAGATTTTCATATTCAAGAATAAAGATGACTAAAACTTCTGAACTAATTCCAATCTTCGCAGAAGTCCTGATGCCCAGAAGCCCAGGAAGGGTGGATCAAGAACCAATAAACCAAATTTCAACCACATAAAATCAGCCAGGATCAACAAAGTACCAAGCTAACAAGCCCTTTTTCTTTTCTTTCTCTCTTTGCCTTGTTTGAATGAACATTTCTGTGCTGAAATGCTCCATGAAGTAAAAAATCAAAAACAGGCCAACAATGACAAGCACTGGAATAAGAGGAACCAAAAAATGCACCTTGATATCGTCATTAGTAACCCCATAATAGAGGTTGGACACGTAGAGTTTTGTCCCACTGCTAGCCCCTTCTTCTTCAAGCATCCAAAGCCCCTGCATTCATTTTTAAGTGCTAAATAAAACCTTAAAACCCCACCATTTTTTGTACAGATCCCTTCATTACGGGAAAACATGCAAAAACTAGTAAAAAAGAAAAGGAGGAGGGGGTGACCGGAGATCTTGAAGTCACAGCCACACGTGGTCGAAGGTACGGAACCGTACGGTACGGAACGAAGACCGGTGTCCGGCGGGTTGGGCCGGGACCAGAACTCATACAGTGAGCTTGGCCAAGGCCACGGCCACGTCCTCCTCCGCGGCCTCTGAAATTACCATGATCTCCTCCAGATTTCCTGTTTCTGTTGATAAGATCGTCTAGGGACATGTCCAGAAGATCGGCCATTTTTGAGTATCAATCAAGAAAACAAAAGCATTGAGGTTTTTTAGTTCTTCTTTTTGAGGAGGATTGGAGAAGAGGTTTTAGGACAGTGTGGCTGTTATGCGGGGGTTTATGAGTGACAAATGAAAAGCGAACAAAAAAATTCAAAATTTCACGTGATTAGTTAGGAGCACGAATTTTACTAGGTATTTACCAAAATAAACCAATATTTATTAGAAGTTCTGAAGTTAGCCCAAACCTTTTGAATTCTCTCTAAAATTAGAGATTTCGTTATTTGAAATAGCCGCTTAAAAGTCACTATTTGAAGTTTCAAAAGAATGACCTTACATGTTTAAAACAAGAAAATTAAAGATAAAAATAGTTCAAAACAAAGAATTTTAAATCGTCATCTCAAATGAACATTTCATCGCTATTTAAAAAAAAAAAAACGAAATCTCTACTTCAGAAAGAATTCAAGAATTTGAACCATTTTAAAAATTTTCAATAAATGTTGGATTATTTAGGCAAATAACCCCGAATTTTTCAATCACTTATCCAATTGTTGGTATCTTAAATTACCAATTTGCCCTTTTTGGATTTAGTGCATTAAAGGAGATCTTTCAGGGTTGAGTTTGGTAGAAAAGGTGAAACTGATGGGCGTCTTTGAAATTGAAAATGTACCGTACTGCAGTAGCTTCACGGGACTTAATTTTTGAATTTGTTTTCGGTTTTCACTTTTCACAGAGACGCAGGCCCGATATAAACTTGCTTCGCAAGAAAGTTGCCAGTTGCCACTTACAGAAATCCGAATGTAACCTTTCCTTTTTTAGTGCATCTTTTCTTTTTTGTTTAGAGCTCCGTTTCTTTTAGTCGCTCCTTTTTCATGCTTGCATTTATTTGACGTGTTAACTGATATTCGTACCCGTGACAGTTCGATGTTTAAGATCTGTTAGACTATTTATTGATGATAGGATGCAATTATGACAAGCAATATATATACATATTTGAACGTATATATCACTTTATTAATTTGAGGAAATCCATCATGTTGGCCGACCAATTTGGTGAGTGTGAAAATTTTGTTGTCACAAATTTGCTATAAACTCCGAGGCTTACTCGTATTACGCTGCGCAATCTCACAATTTGTACTCATACACGATTTATTTAGTCTAAACTTTCGAAAAAAAAGGGTAAGTCACAATTTGGATTTTTGGGCCTGTTTGGAATCTGAGTTTTTTGAGAATTTATCTAAAACTTTACTGCAGTGCACTGTAGAAGTTTTTGAAAAAATTTTGTAACTGTAGAAGTTTTTGAAAAAATTTTGTAGAAGTTTTTGTAAGGTGAAAAATTTTGTAAAAGTTTTTGTAAGGTAAAAAACTTTTTTTTTTCCCTTTTCTCTTTTTTTCTTTCTTTTTTTTTTCTTTTTCTTTCTTTCCTTTTTCTTTTCTTTCCTCTCTTCTTCTTCTTCTTCTTCTTCCTTCCCCCTCCCTCTTCCCCATTACCTCCCGCCAACCCCAATAGCAACTCCACCAATGCCACTTCCCGCCACTTCCCTCCTCCCTTTCTCCTTCTCCTCTTCTCTGTCCTGCCACCCTCCTCTGCGCCTTCGCCCTCTGCCCCGCCACCCCCTCCCCTACCCCTGCAAAAGCTCCCTCGCTACCCCTCTGCTCGCAACCCCCCTCCCCCACCCCTGCAAAAACTCTCCCGCCACCCTATTTGCCCGCCCCCTGCAAAAGTTTCTCCGCCACCACTCCCTCTCCCTCTCCCTTTGTCGCCACCTGAGTTTTGCGCATGAGTTTTGCAACAACAGAAATGATTTTTTTTTCCAATGTTCCATCTCCCTCTCCTCTCCTTATCTTGCCGACAGAATAAGCAGCATCAGTCGAGTGTATATATACATATATTTTTGCAATTTTCATTCTCCCCAAACTGCGGGAGGGAGAAGGTGGCGGGGAAAGACAGAGGGAAAGAGGGGAGGGGGGAGGGAGAAAGAAAAAAAAATAGAAAAAAGAGATTTTGGAAACCAACATATCGATCAAAGGGGGAGGGGAGGGAGAGAAAAAAAAAAGGAGGAAGGCTGGCAAAAGTTGGCCGGAATAGTTATCGGCGTGGGAAGCGATGGTGGAGGTGGTGGCTGGTTGGGTGGGGGAGGAAAAAGAAAAAAAGTTGAAAGGAAAGTTTTTTGTGTATTATTTTGAAGTATGTAAGTAAAAAACTTTGATAAATTTTTTGGGTTCCCGTAGCAAAAGTTGTTAAAATACTAGTAGTTAAAAAACTTGGCCAAAAATTTCACTTCCAAACAAGCCCTTTATGGCAAAAGAAATGAAATCCATCGAATAGTCATTATTTGAAATTTTTTCAACAGGGAGAATTGAATCCAAAATTTATATTCCTCAGGGTCTTTCGTGGAAAAAAGGGTAAGCCGCCATTTGGATTTTTATAGCCAAAGAAATGAATTCCACTAGATGATCATTATTTGAAATTTGGGATAATTTCATATACCTCCCCCTCATGAGGTTTCTGACAGTTTCACTCTCTTCCCTTGTGGTTTCAAAAATATCACAAACCTCTCATGTTAGAATTTAGGTCCCATTTCTTACATCATCATGGTCAAAAAGACTTAAATACCCTCACAAGTCAGCTAATATTTCATGATTATCAAGACAAATACATTCAAACTCACGTAATTATTTTTTTCTACGCTATATCTAATCTCCCTTTTACATGTATACATAGTCAAATAACTAACACCTAACATGATATACATTTTTTTAAGGGATAATTGCAGAAACCTCCCTTTAAATTTTTGACATTTGCACTGACCTCCCATGTGGTTTGAAAAATTACACTAACCTCCCCTGAGGTTACTAATCCTTTGCAAATTTAGTCTAAACGATTAAAATATTATTTTAGGGAGTGAAATTAGAATTTTGTACCAGATTTGCCCTTTGTGCTACATGTCCAATGAATGATAAATTACTATAAATCAATTAACAATTAATAAAGTTTAAAGAGTATAATTTATGGGCAAACACACATTACTCATTTAAAATACAGGCTCTCTACGGGTATTTTATTTTCAAACATTTAATTTGTGATAAATATATCAATATTTGTAAGTAAAATTCAAAAAGTGTTACGGTAATATTCTTGCAAAAAGGAAATCAGTAGGTTATTTATTTAATATAAATTAAATATTTTTTAAAAAAATGACCCATAAAGTATTAATTTTTTATGATTTTCATCAATTACATGAGTAAAGTATTCGTTCTTTATGTAAATTTTATTCATTTAATTTATATTAAATATATAAATATTTGTAACTAAAATTGAAAAAGTGTTATATTAATATTTTTACGGAAAAGAAATTGGTAGGTTTTGTATTTAACAAAAATTAAATATTTGAAAGTAAATACAAATCTGTATTTGAACGTAAATATTTGTATTAAATTAAATATTTGAAAGTGAAATACCCGTAAAGAACCGGTACTTTAAATAGTTACCGGCTCTTTATGGGTAAACACGCATTACTCATTTAAAGTACCGATTTTTTACGAGTATTTTACTTTCAAACATTTAATTTATGATAAATATATCAATATTTGTAAGTAAAATTCAAAAAGTGTTACAGTAATATTCTTGCAAAAAGGAAATCAGTAGGTTATTTATTTAATATAAATTAAATATTTTTTTTAAAAGAAATGACCCATAAAGTATTAATTTTTTATGGCTTTTATCTATTACATGAGTAAAGTATTGACTCTTTATGGGTGTTTTATTTTGAATCATTTAATTTATGTTAAATACATAAATGTTTGTAACTAAAATTGAAAAAGTGTTATATTAATATTTTTACGGAAGAGAGATTGGTAGTTTTTGTATTTAACAAAAATTAAATATTTGAAAGTAAATATAAATCTGTATTTGAGCGTAAATATTTGTATTAAATTAAATGTTTGAAAGTAAATGTATTTGCCTATAAACTATACTCCTTAAAGTTTATTAATTGTTAATTGATTTGTAGTACTTTGTCATTCATTTGACATGTAGTACAAAGGACAAATTTGGCAAAAAATTCTAATTTCACTCCTTAAAACAATATTTTAATAGTTTGGACTGAATTTGTAAAGGATTAGTAACCTCAGGGGAGGTCAGTGTAATTTTTCAAACCACATGAGAGGTCAGTGCCAATGTCAGAAACCTCAGGGGAGGTTTCTGCAATTATCCCTTTTTTTAACACCTAACCATGTCAAATTTATGCGTACCATTACACTATATTTTATAGATATACACAGTCAAATAACTAATATATAATATAATGTATATATTTATAAAATGATTATACCTCATAGATCACCCCGTGTAAAGTGTTTATAGGCAAATTAGTATTAGTCATATAGATAAACTTACATACCCACTGCAGCTTGTAAGGAGATGCACAAGTGGGTCAAAGCACCAATAATCATTCCAAATGTATACATACCATTGCACTATGCATATTGATGCGATGACTAATTGCAATATGCATGTGAACAAATAACTGCATGTTCAACAATTTCTATGCATTCTACTTGGTCGATAACACGGTGTACGTTATTTCAACCAGATTGTACATTCACTGCGTATTTATATACATGCTACTTATTGAAGCAAACTAATAAACTACATCTCTACTAAATATTTAATGTACTCTCATAAGCACTAATTGTCGATTTAATATGCAATTGGAACAAATAACCATCTAGTAAAAGCTTTTGATATAATATTATTGATGAATAACATATTGGGTTTGTTTGGATAGTGGGTTATTTCCCCAAATATATTTGCTTACATCACAATTACAATTTCCAATACAACTTTTTATCTTCCCAATTACCTTTTTATTTCACATATATCACATCACAAAAAGTGTTACAGTAAAAATATGTCAAATAATTTACAATCAAAACAAACCCATTGTATATGAAATTATCCCTTTTTCTAATTTATTTTTTATTTTTATTAATTTTCATTATTTCACTAATATACCTTGTACAGTTACCTCAGGAGCGTTTAGGGAAACAAAATTCCTTCTCTTTCCTGAAAACACTTTTTTATATTCACTTTTGACATCATGGACTGATTTTGTTACAAAATCCTAAATCTCGGGGGGAGGTTTGTGATATTTTTGAAACCACGGGGGGAGGATGGTGGGACTGTCAGAAACCTCAGGAGAGAAACCCTCAGGAGAGGTTTCTGAAATTATCCCTTGGAATATTCGTTTGAGAAGGGGGAATTGAGTCCAAAATATAATTCTTAAGGTTTCAACTTTAACTAGTATACAAATGTCAGTTTAGTTGCAAATGATTATTTTACTTATATCATAAATATATTTTCTAATCATCATTTTATTTCATATATATTATATTATAAAAGTACTATAGTATTGTTGTGAATAATTTTTTCGAATAAACTTCTATTTTCGACAATCTTATGTATGTAAAAACTAAATAGGTAAACTATACTCGTGAAATTCCAGAGACTGACACAAAATAGTAGATATCAAAGGTTAAGAGAAGATATGTTTAAACGAACACTCATGAACAATTATCCCAACCTGCAATTAATTGGCACTAATCCATTGCTTTAGCAGTTAATACTGGTAATTAAATGAAACGGCATAATAGAAACTTGAGACACTACTAAGGGGCGTTTGGTAAAAGGGTATCGGAATGAAAGAATGAAATAAACTCCATAATTGACGTTTGGTTCACTGGTATGGAAATTGAAATTTTGGAATGATTTCTAAAAATTTGGTATCCCTCTATTCCTTAGTAAAAGGGTGGGTTTTGTCCAAAACCCAAGTGTGATTCCAAAATCTTATAATTACATAATATTTAGCATAATTAATATATATATATATATTTATATTTATATTTATATTTATATTGTATTATATTATATTATAATATATACATATATAATATATTATAATTATAAAATTTTATTATAATTATTATTTTATTATAATATTAGTATATTATATAAATATATATTATAATTATTTAGTTAAATATAATTATATTTATATAATATATATTATAAATTTCTTAATATTATACAATAATATATTTATAATATATATGTATATTTATAAATGTATATTATATGTGCATATAATTATAATAAATACATGTATATAATATTAATAAATTATATAATTATAATTATATTTATTATTTTAAATATAATAACTATATTTAATATGTAATATATATTATATTTATATAATTAATTTTTGTATATATTATATAATTATAATTATATATTTATATTATAACATTTGCATATTTATATTTAATTATATATAATATTTAATTTAATTAGTTACAAACTTATAATAATAATTATTAGTTATATGTATTATATACTGTATATTAATTTATGTAATATAATTAATATTATCAATTATACTAATAATTATACATATTTACTAATAGAAATTATTAATCAGTTAGACTAAATTTACTAACATATTTAATTAGTAAAAATTTCTTATATTCCATTTACAAAGAAGCAATAACTATCATTTACGATGTGATTTATAATAATTTATTATATTCTATTCCAAAAGAGTCGACGAACCAAACATTAACTATAATAATGATACACATTTCAGGTACTTGAACCAAATAAATATATTGAAATGAATAATCTAATTCCAAATCCAAAATATCCGATTTCGATTCCAATTCCGATGTGCGAATCAAACGCCACCTAATACAACCTCACGGTGTGCTGAGGATTGGGCTGCCTTGGATCTAGGGAAATGTTTCCCTTTTGGCGCGGAAAGCGTATTTGGACCGATTTTTATTTTTTTAAAATACATTAGCATTTTTTTTGGGTGACATAATGCACCTGAAATAAAAAGTCAATTAAAAAGATAAAAAATAAAAAAATCAACTAATTAAGACGCAAGCAAAATTCTCTTTTGTCTAAAAGACAAAAAAAAAAAAAAAAAAAAAGAAGTTCTCCCGCAATCACGTATTCAAGCAAGATGAAGAAGGAAGGCAAAGGCGGCCACCTGCGACCTCCGTAAATGCCGACAAAAAAGAGGCCACCGCAGCCCAAAATTAGTTACTACGTCATAATTCACAGTAAGAACGCCCAGAAGAAGCCACCATCCTTCCTCCATAACACTTTTATTCTTTTTTGCATAAATTTGCATTTCGTGAGGGGGTTTCCAATTTCACAGTTTTTAACCGCCAAAGCCGATGTAGAAAGAGAGAGATAGAACAAGACCCCCCCCCCATCCCCCCAAAAAAAAAAGTGAGTTGGAGAGAGAAATGGAGGAAAGCTATGAAGTAATGAAGAATAACAGCGACGACGACGACGACGACCACAATTCTACCCAAAAAGCCGGCCAGAGAGTTGCTGTAGCTAGGGGGGAAAAGCTCGCTCCGGCTACTAATTCCAAGGCTAAGGCTGCAGCTAATGACTCCTCTAAAAGCAGAGAAGAAGGCGAACTCTCTTCCTCTGATGATGACGACGATGTATTCTCTCTAGCTTCAAACCCTAATTTTATGTTTCAGTCTGAGCTATGAACTTATCACCTGCATCGCTGCTGGAAATTATGGACCTTTCTTCTTTTCCCTGTATGAATCACGAGTAAATCTTTTGTTATTTTCTGCTTTAGTTGTAGGACTTTCTGAAACATTTGTTACTTTTCTTCCATTAAAATGGTTGAGTATGAGATTTTCTTTTTGGTTGATTTTGGTAATTTTACTTTAAAAAAAAAATTTATTAGTCTTCGAACGCTAAGAAGAAGCCCTGTTATTTGAGGGCTACGTTTGTTCTGTTTAGTTTGCATTTGTGTTGTTCTGTTGCTTTTCTTTTTTTCTGTTTTTTCTTTTAAACGTTAGAGGCGGAGTTGTTGGTGACATTCAGTTTTTTGATATGCATGCTTGTGGAGATTTGATTTTAGGGCTTTCTTAATACATGCAGACTTTAATAATTGTCGTTCTACAATAGAATAGGTTTTTGGTCACGGCACCTTTATTTATTTTTGCTTTTAGGAGGTGGAATTTAGCCAAGTTGTTCTCCTTAGGAAGTGAATTTGATCCTACAGGACTTCCATGCTACTGCATCTGCATCTCATCTTGCTGGATGTGATACTGCTCAGACGGATTGGCCAGATTCTGCTGAAGCTTCTTCAGTAGATAAGGTCATTCAGGATGCAGAGAGGGGTACGTTTACTACACCTTGAGTTTAATTGTTTTTAACCTTCTTGGGGTAACTATATATAATCTGGATGGACGATTAGTTACTTGGTATGCAACTGTTCTCTTTAAATAATTGGCGGACAATGCATTAAGTCATTATATAATGGTTGTTCGGAATCCATGCTCTAATCCCCAATTTCTGGGACCTTTTACCATGTGTAGAAGTTGATAATTGTCTCTCTGTATAGAATCATAAAAACTCCTTTTGGAAATGCCATATGTACAGTAACCAGCTTTTCGAGTCTGAATTTTGTTTGGTCCAGTACTTTGGGATTCCACTATCTACTCCTCGGTGGTGATATTTGCATGTGTATATAGACCCATTATGTTATGCACGATGACTAAATTTTATGCGCATTTGTTGGAGGTTCTTTCTGTGTCTTGGGAAGGGACAAGAATGTTATTGTTTAGTGTAGTTTGCTTGCTTGATTCTCCAACTCCATTAGTTGCTTTTTGTTCACAGAACAGCATGATCCTGCCATCAAGTCTGCAAGCATGGTTGGTCTATCTTCTAGAGCTTCTCAGCAGTCAGACCATCTCAAGAGTTCTGAGAAGAATCGAGGACCATTTGTGCCATTTGTCATAAGTTTTTCAGATGATGAGAGTGGCAGTGATTCTGATGATAGCAGGCGTAATACCCTGGCAACTAAAGACCAAACACAGCGAGTAGATAGAAGTGGCAGACCGCCTGTATCTTCTCTCCAAAGGTCGCAGAAGTTGCTTCAAAATAAAACTAAGAAAGCTAGATTAGTCAACAGAGAAGCCTTTCCTAGTCGCCCATTTGTCAATGGAGCAACTTCATGGAATTGTAGACAAATGCCTAGCTCTAGAAGTTTCAGTACTGCACAGAAAGGGGTAGCCAGTGATCATGGGTCTTTGCAGAAATCAATTGTACATGTTAATACTAACAAAAGACAACTGCAAGACCTAAGACAGCTAATTGCAATCCGAGAAAGTCAGTTAAAGCTCAAGTCAACCCAGCAAACTAAAAATTCAGTTGGTGGATCAGGTAGTGATGGTAAATTTAAAAACCCTGGCAATCCTGGGAACAGGGTTCGTAAAGACTCAGGTTTTGACTTGCGCGGTGAGTTTAACAAAGCTGACAAGAAGCGCCTAAAAACTGGAGAACCACAGTGTAGCCAGCTAGATTTAGATAATAATCTTCATTCTCTGCAGCCGATTTTAACATCAGGAAAGTCTAGGGTGGATAATAGTGGTAAAGAGAGTGTAGATGATCATGATCATCGTAGCAAAAAACTTTCGTTGGGTACATCGCTTTCTGGAGTGCAGAAACAGTCAGAGGCGAGGGACTCTCTTTCATTAGAAAATCCTCTTAATACTGCTATTGCGGGTAAGTGCTTAATTTTCTTTTTCAATGCTTTGCTTTTGGAGAAGGGGGGGGGGAGGGATTGGGCAGCATACTGCACAGTTTGAGATGCCTAATGAATGGCGTGATAATTATTATGCAGGTAATAGTACTGTTGCTATTAACATACAGTGTGCCAGGAATCCTAAACAAGGCGATCCTGTAATTTGGTTGAAACAATCTGGGCAAATAGGAAAAAGGGCGACTGGTGATTTTCCAAATAGATCAGTAAGACACAGATATATATCCTATATATGTCTTTTGGTAGCTTTGATCATTATTTTTAGAGATGTGCAGAGCCTAAAAATTGGCTTATTCTAGATCCAAACATGCTTATTTTGATATCTTGAAGTTCAATTTTACCAGTTAGAATAATGAATAAGGTTACTACCTGTAGAAGAGCAATGAGGCAAAGTTCAACTAAGAGCCAATTGTTAATGGCATGCAATGGTGTTGCAACATGGCCATGTCATCTACCTATGTTTTTGCCACGTGACTTGCTCTTTTCCTATGAATATGTCTGGAATATAAAAAATACATGGATATGCACTGATCTTTGAAGTTTTGCCTTGCCTTTTAAAGCTGAAACAAATAGCTTAATGTTGTATGTGACTTTAAATTCTTTCAAGTTGTCCTTTGTGATCTTTTCCTCCATATTCAGCTTGGTCTTAGAGTAATTCTGGGTATTTATAATTTAGTTGGGAGAGATTTATTCTCCTAGCTGTTAATGGAAAAAACTTAGTAGTAGCCGCATAAATATTGGTTTTTTTTTTCTTTCTTTCTATTTTTTCCTCTCTCTTGGTTGTACTTTTTAACTTGCTGAATTAGGACATCTACCCCCTACCATCAGACCATACTTCTATATGATTGAATCTTGATGTTTACGTCTTTCATTCACCAAACATGCCATAATTACTTTACTAGTTGTTCTTGGCTAGGGTTCTGAGGAATGTCTTAGCAATTTCTTTATAAGGTCTCTTGTGGTGTGGTATCAGCTATTTGATCTCATAGTGCTGAATCAAGGAGCTTCATTTTCTTTCTAGTCTGTGCGACAACTTGTGTATATGAATCTCAAGCAGATCTCTTGTTTATTGTTATAATCTCATGAACATGGTGGTGGAAGAGCTGATATCTCTGCCTGTTCCTACCACACCATCTCCGGTCCTCAATGGATCTGCTTGTGTATTTTATTGTAAAACAGAGCTTTTCTATAGCTTCTCGAGCACTGATGCTTATTTAATGAAATTGCAATCCTTTTTGTCCCAATTTTCCTCATATTGGTATATGGATGTAATTAGGAGTCGATCTTTCGCTTGTTTTGTTGTGGTGTGCTTTCTTCTTTAATTTTCCTGATCTGTGTCTTTGTGGGAGCTTAACAGATGAGGGGAGTTGAAAAACAAAGCAGGATATAGTTAATTTGGTCATAGCTGTTTCTTAAATTTGGGATAGAATGTGGGTTTTTTTTTTTTTTTTTAATTTCCAATTCCTCCAAAAATCTGCAGTCCCATGTCTGCCACAAAGCTAAAAAGCTTCAGTGAATCTTTTCCTTTATTCTGTCTATACTTGAAAGATTTATTATTTTTCTGAAGCTTCTTGTGTTAAACAATTCTGTTTTGGGTGGGAAGGTGTTTTACGTTCATATCAAGGTGTGTGAGTCCAGACTTGTGTTATATACAGTTTTACGTATGCATTGTCATTCTCTTTTCTTACTCTTAAGAACAATGTGGAGTTGGATCCCGAGGAGTATGCTCGTCATGATGTGCAAGTGTCCATCCAGAACAATGTTACATCTGGCACTAATTTAACAGAAAGGTGTGATAGCGATCAAGCAAAATCTAGTGACCAAGTGAGCAAATTAAAATCAGATGACAAAGTTCAGGCATCTAGCCTGTATCTTGTTGATGGTAACTTACAGGTTTGTTCTGTACCACAGCTTTTGCTTTATTTATTTACTTTTAAAATCTTGGGCCTCACATTCTATTTTGATTATCTCTTTCTGTTTCCTTGCAGAAGGCAAGTCTGAGTAATCCAAGTTTGTTGAATGGTTTGGACAAGTTAAACATGATGGGGAATAACATGGATTTGCAGTCACTGCTGGAGTATGAGGAGTTGCAAGATAAGGAAATAGAGGATGCACAAGAGCATCGGCGCCGATGTGAAATAGAAGAAAGAAATGCACTTATGGCTTATCGGAAGGCCCAGAGAGCCTTGATTGAAGCTAATGCGAGATGCTCTCAACTCTACAGTAAAAGGGAATTATACTCGGCACAGCTTCGATCTCTCATGATGGAGAACCCAAATTTGGTTGTCTCCCTAAGACAGCATGATCAGGTAGAAACCCAATTGGATTCTTCTAATTATGTTTCTGATGTTAATGAGCATCAAATACCCGCATCCAGCCATCAAGTGCACACTGGATCTGATATTAATGGCATACGTGGTTATGATAGTAATGTACCTCCTGCAAACGATCACTATCAGAACCTGTCTAATATGCATGTGAGTGGGCAGAACTTGGTATCTGATCCTTGCTCCAAGCGTGAGGGAAGTCCTTCAGAGGGTCACAAGCAACCTGTGTCAAATGGTGTCTGCTCCCCTTCTGGTGATTTAAGTCAGTCATCTTATCAGGAAGGTGAGATATTTGAATTTAACCATAAATCTGCTCAAGAAAATATAGAATCTGAAAGAACATCAGAATTCAACAAAGATAGGGAAAAGGACATCTATGAGGAGTCTGAAAGACAACCACCATTTGATAGTTCTCAGGACTGTTTTCTTCTTGAAGCGTCATTAAGGTCACAGCTCTTTGAAAAGCTAAAGACAAAAAAATTGCCAAAAAAGGGGACAACCCAGGGCACGGAAGATTTAGTTGAAAGAAATGATGAAAATGATGACAGTAGACAGATGATGGAGACTGATACTGCAGATGTACCATTGTCTGAGGCAGAGAATGGCAAACATTCAGATTATGAAGGTAATATTTCTTCTTGAGGATTTACCTGTTTGTCCTGTGATCCTTTCTCAATAGTTCTGGGTAGAGCATTAAAGAAGTCCAAAGTCATGAGAATGGAAATTTTATCTTACTGTAAGGAACTCCAGAGTACACCTGCTACTTTGTTCTTTTGCAAATGTTCTATTTATTGCTATTTGTCATTCCATTGTGTAGATTTATTTTTTGACTTGACTCTCTAATTAAATCTTGGATAAATAGTGAAGAAATCTATTTGTGCAGTCACCACCTCTCTCTCCAGTAAACGTTGTTTTCGATGCTGTATGACAAACTCGCTTTCATCTGATTGGAAGCCAATTATGTGACTTGCACCGTGCGGAGACTCTCTTCCCCCTCCCCCTCTCCTTTTGATATGTCTACCAAGTGGAGACTTCGATGATCCATTTTGTCTCAGATGTTTGTAATTGTACATGTTGACTCTTGCTGTCATGTATCCTGGTTTATGATCTTTATTTTTGTAACTTGATATTTTCTGTGATTTTACAATTTCTCCTTTTGGTACAGATTATAGCAAGGAAGAAAGATGTCCTGAACTACCAGTCCAGATTAACAACCAGTTTGATATTCCGCATTCAGAGCATGCATCTTCCTCCCAAGATGTTTGTATGGGTAGTTGTATTTCTCTGGGAAGTCAAGAATTTAAAACCTCTGGCACTTTTCTCTTGCCGTCAATGAAGAGTGCATTTAGTGCCCTGAAGTTCATAGAACTTTGCAGTGTGCTAGAGTCCAATAATGCAAGTAGAGGTATGCTCATATCCGATGTTGATGAGGAGAATGAGGATAACTGGGTCACTTGTAAAAGCAAGCCTAGTATATCAAACTTGGATTTGCCTGAAACTTCAATCGACTTATTTGTTGGACAAAGTGGGTATTACTCCTGCAATCTAGCTATTGACCCATTCTGGCCACTTTGTATGTATGAACTCCGAGGAAGATGCAACAACAGTGAGTGTTCTTGGCAGCATGTTAGAGACTACTGCTGTGACAACATGAAACATGATAGTACTGATTATTCTGGTAATGTTAAGTTCGCTTAATCTCTAATATGAATCATGAAATTCTTTTTTATACAATGTCTGTTTTTCTTTTGTAGTTGTTCAGGTCAGAAGACAATCACCCAGGGAACAATTTGACGGTGCTATGGTGCGTAGGAAGTCTCTGAATCACGTTGATTTAGCTGCCCCTACTTATGTTGTCAGCTTAGACATTCTGAAACCTGATTCACAATCATTTATACCTACTTCATCTCAAGGTTATGGACAATGCTGGGGGAAGTGTTTCAGTGCTTTCTTGGTTTTGTCTAGTTTGTGTCCGATGGTTTCACAATCAAATGAGCCATTTTTGCATGGCACTCAAGCTCGTATAGAGGTCCACTGTAGCTGGAATAGACAGACATCTTATTTTAACAACAGAAATGGGACACTGGTTTGTCAAAGAATCCTTTCCTTCTTTGGGTAGTTTGTTTATGAGTCCTCATCCTTGTGGCTTCCAATTTCATTTACTTGATTGTTGAATTACTGCCGGCCTTTTGGCTTTGAGGTGGAATGCTTATTTTCATGGAGTTGATCTTTTGGATAGGAAAGTATAGGAATTGGTGAATGTTCATGTTTCTGCCTTTCTAGAGTTTAATCTTTAATGGAGTCTTTATATTGTGTTCCCTCTTTCCTAAACAGAAAATGTAACTTCGTTAATGTCGTAAATCTTGAAAATGTTCTTCTGAGATGTCAATTCCAATTTGCTTTTCATTTTGGAACATCAAATTTTGTTGTGGTACAGGATCTATAAGCAGATAAATACTTGAAGTGTTTATTTTATTAAAACAAAATACTGGAAAGACAAGCACTCCTAGGTTCCTTAACTTTCAGTGCATATCTGCTTAGAAGACAGCAATTCCCTAGTGTTTGCTATTGGCATTCATATCTATTTCTGTTTTGGAACACATGAAGTCATTACCTATGATTTGTGCTTGTAGTGTTGCTTATGCACTCTCTTGGATTCTCATGGTAGATGTTGTTCATATCAATCTATTTATACTTAAAGTGGGGTAGCTCATGCTGGAATTATGAGGATCCGCCTAGCTTTTTTCCTTTGCTCCTTGTAGAACTCTGTCTTCCTTCCCCTTCAACTGATTCTTGTTTTACTTTGTGCTAGTTTAGCGTGTGTTTCTGCTAGCGTTTTGCATTTAATTCAGTGTAGTACACCTTCTAATATTGCAATTTTGGTAGGCTCTCCAGATGAATTGTTTTCTCATTTTCATGGGTATATAGCAATTAACTTACATATTCTTGGGGTTTTCTTAGGGTCAAATTGATCAATGTGTCGTTGATGCTGACCAATCCCTGGAAATAGCTCTCCTTAATTTCAATCAGGAGGCTGACAAGTATAAAGCAAGGATGCAGGTATTAAATGGTTATTGAGTTGGACCAGAGTATTCAGTTTGGAAGGATTTTGTTCTCATTCCATTATCTAAAATATTTAGGCTCTTAAAGTTCTTGCTCAAGCCATTGAGGACAATCCCACATCTGCAGTTCTTTGGATAGTTTACTTGCAAATTTTCTACAGTAATCAGAAGGCAATTGTAAAGGATGACTTGTTCCGATATGCGGTATGTATGTTTCTTTTATTTTCTATACAATGAAGAATTGGAAGTTCGAGACTCCTCAGTTGTGCCTTTTGGATTCAATGTTTGATATAACCGTGTCATTATTGAAAGATTTCTATGAGTTTTATATGAAAATAAAGGCGTGATGAGAGCAAAGGTATCTTATTTAGATAGAAGGTCTTCACAATATCAAAGTCTTCAGGATTTGATATTCACTACCATTTTTGCTAAATGGTCATAAACAAACTATTAACATTTAGTACTGTTTCTTTTCTGTCTTTCTTTTTTTGAATATATTCTTGTTCTTGCCCTATTTTCCCTGTCCCAGTTCCTGGATTACTCTTTCTTCTCTCTTTGTTTCCTGTTGTTTATTCATGGTATTAAAAACAGAGGTGCATTATGACGACCTTAGTGATATTTATTAGTCTTGCTTGCAATCGTCCCTGTTCTTCATGGGGAAAAATATCACTTGTTCACCAAACTTCTGTTATTGTTGTCTAGGTTTCCAGTTTTGTGTTTATTTCAGTACCAGGAGTTTATGAACTGCTTTATTTGATTTCCAGGTTGAATACAACAAAGAATCTTATGAACTCTGGCTTTTATACATTAACAGTCGTGTACAGCTTGATGATCGGCTGGCTGCATATGATATTGCCCTATTGGCTCTTTCTCACCATACGTCTACTTCTGATGGAGATGCCATGCGCGCAAGCCATTGCACTTTGGATATATTTCTGCAGATGATGAATTTTTTGTGCATGTCTGGCAGTGCTGGTATGGCCCTTGAGAAGATCTCTGGGCTCTTTTTGTCCTCTAAGAAATCTGACAATAACCTTCAACTTTCTCTTCCTGATATTGTTACTTGCCTGACCATTTGTGACAAATTCATCTTCTGGATCTGTTGTGTGTATATACTTCTATATAAGAAATTGCCTGATGCTGTGGTACAGAAATTTGAATGTAGGAAAGAATGTTCTGCTATAGAGTGGCCTTCGGTTTCTTTAAGATCTGATGAGAAGCAACAAGCTGCTTCACTCTTGGAATTAGCTGTTGATTCACTAGCATTGTACATGGATCATGAATCACTTGAAAATGAAACAACTCTAAGGGCTGCACACCTGTTTGCTCTCAACCATGTTAGATGTGTATCGGTCCTGGAGGGCCTCGAATGCAGTAGAAATTTGCTTGGAAAATATATCAAGTTGTATCCGTCATGTTTAGAACTTGTTTTGATGTCAGCTCGGGCTGAATATGACTTGGGGGGCTCCAATTTTAATGGATTTGAGGAAGCTCTTAGAAACTGGCCGGATGAAGTTCCTGGCATTCATTGTATTTGGAATCAATATGTTGGATGTGTCTTCCAGAGTGGGAAATTTGATTTTGTGAAGGACTTAATGGACCAATGGTTTCATTCTGTTCTGGAGGCAAGATATTCTGATTATGGAGTTTTGCAAGCTAAAGATGAGAAGTCAGATAGTTCACTGATGTCAATTTCAGTGTCAGATCTCCATGCTTGGTTTTTGAGTTGTGGTCAGAATGACACTGTGTTCGGGATGCTCAATCTTTCATTGTATAAATTACTGCAGAACAATCAATCCGAAGCTCAAGCTGCATTAGATCTGGCACTGAAGGCAGCTGCCGCTGATAATTACCAGCATTGTTTGAGAGAACTTGTCCCGTTTTTGCTTATAGGTAGTATCAGAGATAAGGGGGTGGTTCATCTCAAAGGCATATTGAACATTCTGAATGTTCATCTGGTTGATGTTCGAGCTTCACTTGGCGCAGAACCACTGTCGCGAGATTTCATTCAAAAAATCAAGAAGCCTGTTGCCCGACAGCTTGTCAGCAAGTTGTTGAGTCCAGCTTCAGCTGACTTTTCTTTGATGAGCTTGGTTCTTGAAGTATGGTACGGTCTTACTCTGTTACCCCGTGTTTGTGATAAAGTGACGGATTTGGTGGACTTTGTGGAAGCCCTGATGGAGATTCTGCCTTCTAATTATTTGCTTGCATTTTCTGTCTGCAAAAAGCTTAGTTCCAATGCCACAAAGTGCTCTGCCAGTTTATCTTTCTGGGCAAGTTCACTCTTGGTAAATGCACTTTTTCATGCTGTTCCTATAGCACCAGAATATGCATGGGTGGAAGCAGCAGATGTTTTGCATGATTTGACGGACATTAAGTGTATACAGGAGAGTTTTCACAAGAAAGCTGTATCCGTATATCCGTTTTCCATCAAACTCTGGAAATCTTATCTCCGTTTATGCGAGACTGAAGGAAATGTGGGATCTGTTAAAAAAGCTGCCAAAGAAAAAGGAATCGAGCTGGACTAACAATATGTTCATGAAAGAATGTCAGGTTGGTTGCTTTGGCAATCAGCTGAAGCAAATTTTGGGGAAACGTGTATCTGTTACATTTAGGCAAACTTGCTAGATGATGATTGAGTAAACATAGTTGTGTAAATACTTGAACCGTCAGTATATGTGACATGTCGGTTTACAGGATAGTCGCCTGGTGCTCTGGAACTCATTCCTGTGCATCCATATTAGTTCTGTCTTCTCTTTTGTGAACGAGCTAGACTGGATCATATGCGGTTACCCAGTTTAGTTCTCATTACCAGTGTATCTTCGCATAAGAGTTTTGAGTTATAAATATCCAGTCATTTATAGTTTATGCACTCTGGTCAGAGCCCAGAGGAAGGAATTGAAGCTTGAGGAATTGAAGCTTGTGTGTTTTCTGGTGCAATGTTTTTTCATTTGCAATGAATGGACGGAGTGAGCAAGCATCTTGGTCTGCTTTCATTTGTTTATACGCGGATCTTCGGAGGGTTAAATAGAAGGATGGTCAGGGTGACAAAAGTATGGAGCTAACGGAAGCTAAATACGTAAATACTTGCGGGAGAGGTAAAATATGAGCATTGTGCTTTGAGAATACATGAATTAGACTGGTACAGCCATGAATCTTATGCGGTAACTCTCTATTCCGCCTCTAGGTCAAACTCATATTCTCCGTGATTGTGATATCTTATATTTTTTTGGTAGAAACATGTAGAAAGGTAAGGAAGCTATATGTCATAGTAAGATAAGAAGTTTCTGGTGAAATCAATGCGAAGTTGCTATTATAACGTGTTTGAGACCCGTACTTTTGACTCGGTGTAAGAATATAATTGCAACTCAAGAGTCATAGAAATTATTATTAATTATAAGTTTTTTTATGAAACAATTATTTATAAGTTGATGATAGTATCAAATCACAGTTGAGGCAGAGTCTTGACTCCTTGTAAGGATGCTTCTATAGAGTCCAATTAGCTAGGATGTAAGCTAAACCTTATTATGAAATGTAGAAGATTGTAATTCTCATTATGGTAGCTAATAAATACTCCCTCCCTTTTTTTTTATAACTGATGTTTAAGGTTTTGCACACCAATTAAGAAAAGTTTTTCATTGCTTAAATCTGTATACTACTTTCCTTTTGTACCCTCATTAATTGTCCAATTCACCTATGGAGGGGCAGATAATTACTAGGGTTGTTACAAAGAGAGAAGCAATAATTACTAGGAGTAATAATTAAGAACCATGTATTGGAAAAGAGAGGTAAAAGGGTAAAATTGTGAAAAAATAATTAATACTGTATGGGGATAATAAAACGACAGATAAAAGTACACTAGAGTAAATTTCTTAAACGTCAGTTATAAAGAAGGGAGGGAGTATTAATTGTGAGAACTAAAAACTTGTTACGAGTATTCTCACACGCTTGCATTTTGCAAATTGGGACAATCAAGGTTCATTGATAACTCAATAAAAAATGAAAATTTTGAAAAGCTATTAAAGAGAAACAAAAGTTGCTCAACAAAATTATCATGGAAAAAATAATGGCATAAAAATAAACAAAAAATTACTCATGGAGAAAATGTTATATGTAAGTTGAAAACAAAGATAGCTTGAAATTATTGGCTTCAGTAGATATGATTCATATGCAAACCAATCCTATCAAAAAAGTGTTTATTTTTCTTTGAATTGTTGTTTATCTTGTACAAGAAATTCTTGTTTTGCTCAATTTAATATAATGTTAAGTTATCCATCTTTCGTTATCTAGCAGTAATGCTCGATTTAAAATAAATCTATATCACTAATTTGTAGCATAACTTTTTTTTCAACATAAAACTTCTCAAAATAGAATTTATAATTAAATATTTCAACAGTTTTATTTTGGCTGAGCGACATATTTTGGCGTGGGCGACAATTAAGGTTAATCCTATGGTTGAATTTGAACCATTAGAATCTATATTTTGAAGAAAAGAATTGAAATTTAAGTGTACATCAATTGTGATCCTATATTATTGTACTCCATATTACTATTTGCAATTCCAAAACTCGCACTTAAAAAAAAAAAAAAAAAAAAACTCAAAAGACAGCCTTTTAAATTGTAAACCTCATTAAGGAGTAATTCTTCTATTATTATGATTTATTTTTGGTCGTCCGACAGGAGCAAACCTCTTCTTTTCTCAGTGCTTATACCCTAGTTGTCAATAAAACCTCAGCAGTTGGAGTATTTCGCAGAGCTTATATCCTTTTTCATGCTCATGAGAATCTTTCTTAGCTAGGGTTCTGGTTAGGCTTTCATCTGGTTGATAGAACTTCGTTAGAGTAGAAATGAATAATCTGAAGCTCTCATGGGAGCTACCGTCGAAGCTTCAATTACACTCGGAAGATGAAGTTGTCCAATTTGCAGCATTTGATATTGAACGCAACCGTATCTTCTTCGCCTCCTCGGCCAACTTCATATACACAACTCATATTCCATCTCCTCAAGTAATCTCTTTTTCCTCTGAATCGTTTTTCGTTTCAGTTTGTACTGTCTATCGTATTCTTCTTTTCGCTTTGGCGCGGAAGATTTGAATTATTGTTGTAAAAAAAAAGTTTTAACCTTGACAAATTGAGTAAAGAAAAAGGCTGGGCTTTAATTCAATTTGTGCTAATTGGCATGCATGAAAGTAGTAGCGATTAGATATGAAATCATTTACGCCTATTATCAATGATGGTTGTTACGGAGGGTTTGAACAATGGATTAGTAAATTCCAAAAAGTGGCTTGAGAGATAGGTCCCTGTAAATGATCAAGATTTTGCAAAAGAACAAAGCTTCCCTACCCATTTAGAGGTCCGGAACCAAGCTGACCAATACAATTACGAGGACTACGTTCTTTATTTCTTTTTTTTTAACCCCCTAATAACTGATCAGTGCCATCTAAAAGGTCTTTGGCTGAATATTTACTCTTCCAGCTTGTTGTTTCGGTAGTTGTTACATGTGTATAAAGAGGAGTGTAGACATACCTGACATGTGGGATTTTGTGCCAGGATGAAGGAACATGGGGTTCAGCTTCATTATCTGCAGCAGCTGACTCTATTGATATGGAACCGGGAGATTACATTACTTCCATGGATTATCTGATGGAGAAGGAAGCACTGATAATTGGGACTTCGTATGGGCTTCTCTTGCTATATATTGTGGATGATGGTACCACAGAAGTGGTCGGGCGAGTGGAGGGTGGCATAAAGTGCATTTCGCCTAGTCCAGATGGAGATTTGCTTGGTGTCGTTACTGGCTTCGGTCAAATACTAGTGATGACGCATGATTGGGATGTGCTATATGAGATGGCACTGGATGATCATCCTGGGGATGTTGACGTACGTAAGGACTTCTTCCTATATTACTTGATCTTTTTTTACACTGCTAGCTCTTCATATCAAGTTGGTGTGGGTAATTAAGCCTTTTGATAATCTACCTTTTCTTTCAGATGAACCAGCTGTCTCCTCCAACTATTCTTGTGAGAGTCCCATTTCTTGGCGAGGTGATGGCAAATTCTTTGCAACCCTAAGCAAAGTGCATGATGCACTTCCCTTACGTAAAAAACTTAAAGTTTGGGAACGAGATTCAGGTGCACTTCACTCTGTCTCAGAACCAATGGGTTTCATGGGAGCAGTTTTGGACTGGATGCCCAGTGGCGCAAAAATTGCATCTGTTTATGATCGAAGGGAAGAAAAGAATTCCCCATCAATAGTTTTCTTTGAGAAGAATGGGTTGCAACGAAGCTCATTTGGTGTTAATGATAACACTGATGTAAAGGTAGACTCTTTGAAGTGGAATTGTAACTCTGAGCTTCTTGCATTTGTGGTTAGAGGTGAAGATCATGAGTCTATCAAGATTTGGTTCTTCAATAATAATCATTGGTATTTGAAACAAGAGATTAGATACTTAAAGCAGGATGGAGTTAAATTCATCTGGGATCCAACAAAGCCACTACAGTTGATAAGTTGGACTGTCGATGGCCAGATAATGATATACAATTTCATGTGGATCACAGCTGTCATGGATAACTCAACAGCATTTGTAATTGATGACTCCAAGATACTAGTCACCCCACTTTCTGTTTCTCTGATTCCCCCTCCTATGTATTTATTTAGTTTAAAATTTCCCAGTGCAGTTCGAAGTATGGCTTTCTTTTCTCACGGTTCTAAACATAATCTGGCCACATTTTTATCAGATGGCAGGTTGTGTATTGTAGAGCTTCCTGAAATAGATATGTGGGAGGAGCTAGAAGGCACTGAAGTCAGTGTTGAGGCTGCCTCATGTGATATTGGATTTGGATCTTTTACTCACCTGGCATGGTTGGACTCACATGTACTTCTTAGTGTTTCTCATTTTACCGTTAATCAGATTAATTGCTCATTAGGAAACTTTTCTAGCAAGGATGGGCTGCCTGCCTATTACCTGCAAGAAATTCAGGTCATGTGTTCTGAAGATCATAAACCTGGTCCTGTAACATCCACAGGCTGGCAAGCTAAAATTTCCAACCAAATTTCTGTTGAAGAACGGGTAATTGGAATAATCCCTGGCCCACTAAATAGATGTTCAGCATATATTCAGTTTGATGGTGGAAAAATAGTCCAATATTTGTCGAAGTTAGGGGGCAACAGAGTGGTTCCTCTTCAGAAATGTGATGACATGTGTTTCTCATCATCATGCCCATGGATGACTTTGGCTCTTGCTGAGGGGTTCGTGTCACAGAAGGCTTTACTTTTTGGACTTGATGACAATGGAAGGCTTCAAGTCGGTCGAAGGATATTATGTGACAACTGCAGCAGTTTCTCATTTTATTCGAATGCCACAGACCAATCAATAGCACATTTGATTCTTTCAACTAAACAGGATCTGCTATTTATTGTAGACATTGCTGATATTCAAAATGAACAACTGGCTGTTAAATATGGGAATTTCCTACCTGCTTTCAAGACTAGAACTGGAGATGATGGAAGAAACTATATAAACATATGGGAAAGAGGTGCTAGGGTTATAGGTGTGCTACATGGAGATGAGTCTGCTGTCGTTATTCAAACAATTCGTGGAAATCTTGAATGTGTCTACCCAAGGAAACTGGTTCTGGCCTCAATCATCAATGCCTTGGTCCAGGGGCGCTTTAGAGATGCGCTATACATGATACGGCGACATAGGATAGACTTTAATGTTATTGTTGACCACTGTGGTTTGAAAGCCTTTATTCAGTCAGCTCCAGAATTTGTGAAACAGGTGAGCAACTTGAGCTATATAACTGAGTTTGTTTGTGCTATCACAAATGGAAATGTGATGGAGACGTTGTATAAGGATTACATATTGCTACCTTGTCAAAAGGAGTTGAACACTGTAAAATCTGGATATGCTGACAATTCTGATAGTAACAGCAAGATTTCTGCTGTCTTGTTGGCGATAAGAAAGGCCCTGGAGGAGCAAATAGTGGAAAGTCCTTCAAGGGAACTTTGCATTTTGACTACATTGGCTCAAAGCCAACCTCCAGCTCTTGAGGAGGCTTTGACAAGGATAAAATTTGTCCGACAAATGGAGCTATCAGGTTCTGATGGTCCAGGACGGAACAATTATCCTTCTGCTGAGGAATCTTTAAAGCATCTGTTGTGGTTGTCTGATCCAGAAGCAGTTTTTGAAGCTGCTTTAGGAATTTATGATTTGAAACTAGGAGCTATGGTTGCATTAAACTCACAGAAGGATCCAAAAGAATTTCTTCCATTTCTTCAAGAATTAGAACGTATGCCAGCTGCATTAATGCAATATAATATTGACCTTAGACTGCAAAGGTATGAAAATGCTTTGCGACATCTTGTTTCAGCTGGAGATGGTTATTATGAAGATTGCATGAGGCTCATGAGAAGTTATCCTCAGCTCTTCCCCTTGGGTCTGAAACTCATCAGCGATCCTGTTAAAAAAGCACAAATTCTTGATGCATGGGGAGATCATTTGAGTTCAATGAAATCCTTTGAAGATGCTGCTGTCACTTACTTGTGTTGTTCTTCTTTGGAAAAAGCTCTGAAAGCTTATCGTTCTTCTGGTAATTGGAGAGGAGTTCTTACAGTTGCTGGGCTGATCAAATCTGGGAAGGAGGAAGTAATACAGCTGGCATATGAACTCTGCGAGGAGCTCCAGGCACTTGGTAAACCAGGAGATGCTGCCACAATAGCCTTGGAGTACTGTGGTGATGTCAAGGCAGGTATTGATCTTTTGGTTAGTGCAAGGGATTGGGAGGAGGCTCTGAGGATTGCCTTCCTTCACTTGAGGGATGATTTAGTCTCAGAAGTGAAAATTGCTTGTCTTGAGTGTGCCAACTTGCTGATTGGTGAATATGAGGAGGGTTTAGAGAAAGTAGGGAAGTATGTGGCACGCTACCTAGCTGTTCGACAGAGGAGGTTATTCCTTGCTGCAAAGCTTCGGTCAGATGAGCAGTCAGTAGCTGAGCTTGATGATGAAACTGCTTCAGAAGTGAGCAGTAGTTTTAGTGGAATGAGTGCATACACCACTGGGTATCCCTCATGCCTATATTGCTTATTCTACTGTTGCTTCACTTTAGGGTAGAATGTTGGATGTGCACGTCCCCTAATTTCTTAGTCCCCTAAATTTATTTTTTGCCTGCTAGATATGTACCGACAGAATTTTTCCTTTTGTTGCTGATGATCTTGCACTTCTTATTTTTGCATTCGTTCTTTGCTTTGATGACCCGTCGTACTGAAAATGCATCCGGAACGTGAACTAGTTACTTTTTGAGCTGATTGACTTTTGTCAGTGGCATCCAATAGCTTCCCTCATGCCTGAAAACTAACCCAACATCTTTCATGGACAGGACAAGGAGGGGTTCAGCTGCTTCGATCAGTTCAACCTCTACGAAGGGGAGAGGGCGTCAGCGAAATAAGGGAAAAATTCGTGCTGGCAGGTATATGATTTGTACAAAGATTGAGTTTTTTTTGTCTACTTCTATAAGCTGTGAGATTTGAATCGGTCACATTCTCATCTTCTATATGAAAACTTGCTTGTAGCCCTGGTGAGGAGATGGCTTTGGTTGAACATTTGAATGGAATGGCTTTGGCTACTGGAGCAAAACACGAGATTAAATCTCTTTTAATGTCCCTTCTGATGCTTGGAGAGGAAGATCTTGCTAGGAAATTGCAACGCGCTTGTGAAAATTTTCAACTGTCCCAAATGGCAGCAGTAAAATTAGCTGAAGATGCAATGTTGACTGATAGCATGGATGACTATGTGTATTCCTTGGAGCATTACATTCAGAAAGTGAGGAAAGAAGTACACAATTTGGAAGCTTTTTCTTGGCAGTCTAGAGTTTTGGTTTGACGATGAAGAGGTAATATGCATTGTATTCAGTTTATTTTCCATGATATTACGTGTCACCTTAATTGATTAGAATATACTTTTCTGATCATTTTTGTTTGCATGTGTCCCCCGTGTCCTTGATACAGAAAGCATTGCATTGGACAGGGATGAGATCATGAAGTTGTGTGATTGGAACTTGAACCTATTTTGTCAATGCCTTCCGCGTTTTACTGGAATCTGCTGTACTCTAAAGGAGGTCATGCAGAATAGATTTGAATGAATCATTCGTTTGCAATGCTTAATCTAGCTGGTGCCATGCTTGCAAGTGTTGGTTCATTCTTTATTGAATTTATAGGATTGGCTTGATATGGTGGAGGCTTTCGAGTAATCACTTCATTCTGTAGTGTATCTATTCATGTTGATTTATCCTAGATTTCGCTAGGAAACTCTTTCAATATTATGAATACTAGTATCTCTGTCCTCCTCAGACCCATCGACCTACTAGTTATGAAGGGATGAGGAGAAATTATTATACTTGGTAAATCTTCCTGTCTTTCCAAACTGAGATGACCTGGCAGTTCGAGTAATGATGAATGTATTTGGAAACAGGACGATCTGTTAGCAACTAGCTCTTTGACATTGCAGGAGCATGGGGTTCATGTTCGGATAAAAGGACAAGGATTTGTACCTTGCATAAAAACTTCTCTCCTAATGATACATGTCAAATTTATTCAGTATAAGCACGGTTTGAAATGTGTGAGGATGGAAATTGGGCTTACGATCTTTTCGTCACGTAAATGGTGTAGACTAGAAATTTCCTCTAAGAAACCTTTTCTGGGTCTGGAGGTTGGAGTTCGAAGAAAGAGAATTTTCTTTTGCTCTTTGATTTCCATTTTACTCCAGAAGAAATTAATTTAACTACTTCTAGGTTTCCCGTTAAGGGATGTATTCGCTCTCGCAATGGCACCCATTTTCATCTTGAAACGAATCAATCCATTTGTAGAAGAATTTGTACGAAAAATTGTTGATTTTTTCTCCCCTCCTTGACACCTTTTCTTTGAGGGACTTCTGTGGCAGTTAAGGAGCCAAGCATAACCACAGAGCTCTAGCTCAGTGGCTACCACCTCTCTTGATGGGGTGGAAGGTCAGGGTTTCATCAAATTGCCATTTTAGGTGACAGCCTTACAGCTTTAATTGGCTTTCTTCGATGGAGTCTCTACTCACATCGAATTCCCCTCCCCTTTCCTCTATATTAGGATAGATTAGATTATAAGAATTCTACCGTTTAAAAAAAAAAAAAAAAAAAAAAGAGCCAAGCCTATCTTCCTCTGAAACAAATGGACGCAAAGGGGGGATAAATTGCTGTTATCACCCTTACCAAAGCAATGTGAAGAATGCTTTGCTTTTCGTGAGGAAAAATTTGGTTAATTACTACGTGCGTGTTTCTAGGCATGATGCCCAACCTAAGAGAACAAGAGTGCTCGAGCATCATTAACACTGAAAATAAATTCGTGAACGTGAGAAAACGACAAGTGCTTGAGTAGAATGCAATGGGCAAAACAATGGCGGAAATCGCTTAGGGCCCAACCGGGTTCGAACCGGTGACCTCTTGATCTGCAGTCAAATGCTCTACCACTGAGCTATAGGCCCTTCTGTGCTGCGTTGGAGGCAGTCCGCCCATTATGGGATCACTTTCCCGCCTAAAGAAAGCTCCCATACCTAATTGTTTACCCTTCTAAACTTATTTTATCAGCAATTTACCCCCTGAAGTTAACGATCAACTATCAATCACCATGAACATTTCCGTTTGAAAATATGATAAAATGGCTTACATGCCCCTTAATATGAAGTGAATTGACTAACTTGCTTTCTTTTTCTCTCTTTTTTCTTCTCAATAATTTTATGTTTTAATCTCTTATTAGCTTCCTTACACAATGTAGTTTTTAACATAAACAAATATTTTCTTATTTATTCACTCTCTAAATGTTTATTTCTATTTTTTTTTTTTACTAAACAAAGCTGTTTATCATTCCCTTTGATAATTGCGTGGGGTAGTGAAAGTTCGTAAACTTTGGCAACCAGTGATTGATAATTATCGATTTCATCATTAGGACTCCTAATTATCGATTTCATCATTAGGATTCCACAAGACATGAAGGAAAATTGATTCAAAGTTTATCCAAAAATTCTTTTGCGAGTGTCAATGTTTCTTTCTCTTTTTTTTGTTTTTTTTTTGTTTTTGGTTCTTTGGGGGGAGGGGGGGGGGTTGTGATTGATTGAGGAATGGGTGGATCTACTTAACTTTTTATTGTAAATACGAATCCCGTATATTCTAAGGCACATTTAATTAAATTAAGATTGTGATGCATCAATTCTTTATCATGAATAAGTAAAAGAATTAGCTAAACAAGACGGCAGCAACCAAGACTTCTTTGGAGATGTGTCCGGCTTCAAACTGAGTGCTGGTCTGAACAAGGCTTGAGCAACAACATATCAATTTTGCCTGCACCATTCTGCAAACAAACAAGAGTTGAATGCAAGCCGCGTCTGGCGGGCCTTCTTCTGTTCCCCATTTTTGCGGAGTGTGAGAAAACTCGTTGCTAATGGATTTGAATAAATGCAGCTTATATCTTACCAAAAATTCTTATTCAAGTCAATACCCTCAAATCAGGTTCTGAAACAAGTCACAGCCATAAAATGGGACTGCCATAGGTGGGAATATGATACAACATTTTCCACTATATTTGTTGTTAGGACCCTTCTCTTACCATTGCATAATTTGCTATAAGTACCTTGAGTTTCATAATGAACACCATACCTTCGACCGTCATGAGGTACTCTTGTTATCCTGTAAATTTTCAAGGAGAGAAGTTGGAGGAAGAACGAGAACCATCAAGATCAAAGGAAATTTGGAGAGGAAAGACATTACTAAGTTTTGATCTAAACAGTTCTAACAGCCACCAAACCTTCTCTGGCGGCAAAAAGGAAGGCAGTTTGCCTTGCCACCCCACTATTTGTCCGCAGCAGAGGTGTTGTGGTATGTGTTTTGCTATCATACTCAAGAAGTCATTTTATCAACATGATTGGCAGCGCTCTTATCAGGAAAGAATACCCAATTGCCACTTTTACTCCAAACAACTCATTTGTGACTCGTGCTCTGAAGTAGAAGCCTGAGTTACCTACACAATATGCAAGGCAAGGCATCCTCCTTTACTTCAACCCAACTACATCCTGGAGTCTTTTTCAGTCCTGTCCCCTTCATACTTGATCTCGCATTTGTTGCATCATCCCACCTACCTGATTGAGAATACAAGTTTGATAGCACTATATAATGGGCACGGTTCCCCAGCTCAAGGTCGGTGAGATTTTTCAGTGCTAGCTCACCTAATTTAAGATTAGAATGCATTCTAGATGCATCAAGCAATGCTCCCCAAACACCAGCATCAGGTCGCATAGGCATTTGCTTTATCAAATCCATAACTTCATCAAGGAATCCAGCACGCCCTAACAGGTCCACCATACATGCATAGTGTTCCAAACCTGGTTCAAGACCGTATTTTTGCTTCATGGAGTTAAATATTTTTTTACCTTCTTCGGTTAATCCTGAGTGTCTGCAAGCAGACAAGACACTAATGAAAGAAATAGAATCAATTTTGGCCTCACTCTCTTGCATGAGATAAAAAGTTTCAAGAGCACGATCACCTAGCCCATGAACTGAATATGCAGCAATCATGGCATTCCAAGAAATCGTATTCTTGTGATTCATCTCAGTGAATATTTGTTCTGAATAATCTAGGCGGCCACATTTTGCATACATGTCGATGAGACCATTTGCAACAAGTGTATGAGACTGAAATCCTCTTAGGATTACATATGTATGAACAACCATACCTTCTCTAAGGGCAGTCAAATATGTAGTTGCTGGCAGGATGCTCACAATTGTGACCAAATTAGGTTGGAAAGCCTCTGATATCATATGATAAAATGTAGAAATGGCTTCCTTAGCACATCCATTGTACATGTATCCTGCAATCATTATATTCCATGATACCTCATCTTTAAAGGACTCAAGGTGTTTAAATATGACTTCAGCTGATGGCAGGCTTCTGCATTTGGCATACATATCCATTAGAGCATTCTTCATATGGCAGTTTGACTCAAAACCGTATTTGATAATTTGTCCATGGATGCAGCTTCCTAGGCATAAGTCACCTAATATGGCACAAGCTGGAAGCACACCAGCCATTGTACCAGAATCTGGGTGTAACCCAGCTAATCTTAATTTGGAAAACATCTCCATCACATGGTAAGGATCACCAACCTGTGCATAGCCATTTATCAAAGCATTCCATGTAACAACCTCTTTATTTGGCAGCCCATGGAACACAATCAATGCTGAAGAAAACATATCACATTTTGCATACATGGAAACTAGGGCTGTCCCAACAGATAAATCAGAGTCAATAGCATATTTGACAGCATAGCAGTGCAAGCTCTTCCCCAGCTTCACACAATATAATTCACCACAAGCTGGAAGAACACTCACTAAAGTCACTGCATTAGCCTTCAATTTCTCATTCTGCATTTCCCGAAAAACAGAGAGAGCCTCTTCATAATTGCCAGATTGCGCAAAAGCAGCTATAATTGCTGACCAAGCAACTAAATCCCTTTCTCGAATCCCCCAAAACAACTCCATCGCCTTCTCTACTTCTCCACACTTTGCATACATGGTCATCAGAGAAGTAGATAGCATAACATCCGAATCAATCCTTTGTCTTACTGCATAATCATGAATTTCCAGCCCCTTCTCAAAATCCCTCATCTCAGAGGCTGCCAACAAAGCATTCACAGCTGAAACCTTATTCATCTCCAGATTCTTCCTCTTCAAACAATCAAACAACTCCAAAACCTGACAAAACCACCCATTGTATGCATAGCCAGCCATCATTGTCCCCCACGTAACATCATCTTTCCCCGCCATTCTATCAAAAATCATTCGAGCTTCATTACAATATCCACATTTCGCATACGCATCAATCAATCCATTCAAAACTGTAGTTGGAAAATTCCTCCTCCACACAAAACCGTGCATGGACATACAAGCTTTTGCATCCATCAGCTTACAAACTGCAGGAAACAAATTTAACAAGCTGACAGCATTCGGCTCCACCCTACTATCCAACTGCATATACTTAAAAAGTTCCAAGGCCTCATTCGGCTCCGCACTCAGCGATAGCCCTGAAATCATAGCGTTCCAAGCCACAACATCCTTGCTAGGCATCTTATCAAATACCTCTCTGGCACGCTCTAAATCACCAAATTTACAGTACATGTCGACAAGTGCAGTAGCAATGAAGACGTCGTTTTCAAGCCTTCTTTCGACTATTTCTCGATGAACAAGATTGCCCTCTTTTAAATCTAAAATTCCAGTGCAGGCTTTGAGTACAAAAGTGAAAGTGTAATTGTCTGGTCGGACCAAATTTTCTCGCATTACGCGGTAAAGTTGGAGGGCTTCTTTGTGTTGGTTTGTTCTTGTGTAGGCTCTGATCATTGAGTTCCACAAAATCACACCAGGGTTTGGCAAGGAATCGAATACTAATCGAGAAAGTTGGCATTTTTGGAAGGAAGAGTAATGGTTGATCAGGTGGGTGTTTGATGAAATGTCAAAACCGAGTCCAGCGGTGATCAAAACGGCATGAACTTGCTCAAGATTCTTGGGGTCTTTACAGGAGGACAGGAGGCCAAGGAGGTTTTGGTGGTTGGGGAAATTTTGAGGTTTGGTGAAGGATAAAGATGGGGTCCTGCTGGCTAGTGTTGAAAGGGATTGTAAGTGCGGCTTCAACTTTGAATTAGCATGTCTCATAAACATCTTCCTCACCTAGGCAAACATATTTGTCATGGTTAACTAGTCACCAGACACAGCGGAGCGAGATAATTCTGCTAACTGCTATTGATCTAAGCTTTTAGATTAAAGCAAAGAGCATGTGAGAAGACGAGACGAGGAAGAATGGCTCCTCTTGGTTCATGCAACGCAACTAAGGAAGATACATAATTACATGGTACAACAATTCTCATGAATTAAATCTGCAATAGTGAGACCACTGATCTTTATATGCTAAAGTTCATCAAAATACTAGGCTACCTGGTTCTTTTTTCTTTTTCTTTTTCTTTTTTTTTTCCTTTTTCCTTTTTGAACTTTTTTTTTTTGCCCCACTGTTTTTCTGGGGATGAAACTCAAAGTCCAAAGCTGTCAAGTAGCCTAAAATCCTAAATAACTGATCATTCATGGTCTGTATTTTTTGTCATTCATCCTAAAATCCTAAGCAACCCATGGTCTTGTTTCAACCCTTTCTCCATTCATTGTCCATTTTTTTTTAATTTTGGTTTCAAGTTTCAACCCTACTAAGCTAATGTTCGAATTATGTTGTATGTTTCAGACATCAATTTCAGCAAAAGTAAAGCACAAATTACACTTTTGAATTGGGATGTTGTCGCTACCTATTTGCCCACTTTCCTAAACAATCATCAATTGTTAGTGCTAATTGTAGAAGGCCACGTAAAAGTCTTGTAAAATGTTCGCTTCCATATTCTCCAAATCATTTTGCGGAATATAGAAACATTTCGAGATTTTTTTTTTTTTTTTGTCGACACAGGGGTGTTCGAGTCTATTTTTACGGGGCCCGACTAATCCTCTGCTGTTCGGGCCCGGCGCCCCAACTTGGCCCGAACGCGTTAAGTGCGTGGAGGAATCCAGCGGAGCGGAGACTCGAACTTATGACCTCAAGGTTCACTGGTGAGAGGCGCTGCCGCTGGACCATTCACGCGGGGGCATATTTCGAGATCTTACTTAGAAGAACTTTTCACAAGCACAACATCATGCAATGCTATCAAGAAAATCGGATGATTATTGAAAATTACTGAGAGCTTTCCAAGGATGGGCAGCTGGACTAATCTGAAAAACAGACGGCTTTTTTGCTAGGCTACCGGGAATCGATGTGAGGCAATGAGCCAATGACGACTGAGCTAGAGGTGGCTCTTTGGGCTATTAATGAATGATTTCTGGACACAGAAATAGTCTAAATGCAAAATCTAGTCTCTGGGACTTATGCAGTGGGATCTTGATTCTTGCATCGCACATGTAGAAGTCGAAACTGATTCCTAATTGGGAGTACTTCGAGCTTATGGGTGCAAACAAATGAGTTGAGTCGAGTTTTGATCTTATCGAGTCGAGTCTCTAATTAATTTCATAAAACTCGAACTCGAACTCGACGAGGTCAAAATGTCAAGCTCAAGTTCGAGCTTAGAAAAATAAAAAAATTAATTATTATTTTATTTAAAAATAAAAAATAATTATTTTATTTTTTAAAATAACTAAAATAATAATTTTTTTAATAAATAATAAAATATTAGGGATATATATAATTTTACTATTAAAATAAAAAATAAAAAATATATATAATCCAGCTCATGAGCCACTCGCGAACCAATAAGTTTAATATTTTTGAATTCGAGTTCGACTTGATTAGCTCGAACTCGACTCGAATTCGATATTGACCGAACTCGAGTCGAACTCATATTCAAACCGCTCGCGCTCGACTCGATTCGTGAACAGCACTATTCGAGCTGCCCCTGAGCATCCTCAAATCGACTTCATACGAAAGATTGGAGAGCCAAGGGAAATGTACAATATGGTCTAATAAGACTTATATCCACTCTTTGAAGTTCTCTACTTGCTTCTTTTGTTTTGTACTGGAACACCATGTAGAATTTTAAAAAATCTTAAAACATCATACGTCTTTTACATTGTCCTTATCGTGCACTTCACCGAAAAATTTTACCATACCCAAAAAGAAAATTAAATGGTTTATCAAAATCAGTTTTCTTTGACTACATTGCAATGCCATACCAATAAAAGCAAAAAAAAAAAAAAATTGCCCGAATTCAGAATTATAAGTTTAATGCTTAATAATGGAAGGTGCTTACATATGCAAAGTCATTTAAAAGATATCCATTGAATACTCATTAGGACGTACTTTAGGTGCAAAATTTTTTGAAAAAGTAAGATTATTTAAGAAAATTATATAAATACAGGAGAGAGCTATAACTGATTAATTAAAAAAATTATATTAATACAAAAAAAAATAATCATTAATATGTATACATACATAATATATTTAAATATATTGCCCAATAAAACCCACCATACTCCGTTGGGTGACTTGGTAACTTACAATACTCCCAACTTCACGGCCTACTCGAAGCACTCCCAAATACAAGAAGGTCCTGAGCTTTGAGGCTTTGAAGGAAAAAGTTACAGCTAGCCCAGCCCAATTCTCAGTCCTCGGAACAAAATAAGGCTTTGAGTGAGTTTGGCAAAGAGAGTCTAAAACTAAAAGAAACACAGAGCAAAGCGCATTTCATTGCAACCAGCGATTCTTTTGGATCGAAAAAGAGATTAACATTGGTCAAAGCCATGCCAGTACAGAATTAAAAATATACGGAAAAGGGGCATCAAGCTACAAACATTAAATCTATCCCTGCGCACAAGACACAACATCCTGCTTGATAAATCACACCCAAGTAGTAAATAAATCCACAAATAACACTGATAGTATACGCGAGATCACCCAAGTTTCATGAAGCCAAGACGCAATGAAAAGATGAACAACAATCGGATATATCATCTAAGCAAGTTCTACTTTGACACAAATATAAACATTTAACATAAGCAACGCATGCCGTATGGAGGACCCTCATCTGCAAGAATGACAACTCAAGCAGCTCCACCAGCTCGGCTTTTGATAACATCAAGCCCAATTTCTGTAGGATCTGTTGCTTGCAACTCTACCTGGATACCATCAAGCTCCCTCTTGAACCTGTCCTTAGAGCTTGCATAGATCATCTTGCTTCTGACTTTAGATGTATCCGGCGACCTTCACAATTGCATAGAACTATCAGACCAAATACACTAGGAAATAGAAAAAAAAAGATTAAGTTGAATATTTACGAGATAAAACAATGTGCTAGATTTACTAACCAAGCAATAAAAAAGATTCTGCTCTTGGGGACATTTTCCTCAGTCATAAAGTCATAGTCATAGACAGCATATCGGCACTCATCAGCAGGTAGGTTTGCAGTGAATTCTTCATAGCCATTTGCAGGCTCACCAAGCTTTTCCACGATAACCTGCTTTTGCTTCTCTTCGATCTTATAAATTATGAAGCGATAAGTTCTTTTTGCCTTCAATTCTAAGAACTTCAGCTTACAATCATCATGAACAGCCATGCCCGATGCTGCGTTAGCCTACATTTTTGACAGAGCTTTTATCTCAAAACCATCCAAAAGACAGAGAATAGAGACCATTAGACACAGGTATGCATTTTAGTAATGCCCAATAATCTTAGAAGCATCAGTTTGTCAAAAAGATTCCTTGTAAAACCTGTTTTTCCAGCTTAAAAATGCAGGCCTCTGATTATACTTTTTGTGTCCTCCTTGTCCAGCTTATTTACAAACTTCCAATTGGAACTTTGATGTCTAATCTTCTAAAAACTTGTAAGAAAGTTTTGGCCTGAATACCAGAATGCCACAGGCAATATTTCCCTACTACCAACTTCTAGTACAAAAGAATGAGAAGGGAAAAAGACAACCCCAGAAAGAAAATTAGGCAAGTTCACTGGCAATAGCAACTTTTTGTATTCATATTCATGCCTATGAGTTCAGTTCTATGAAAGCTACATGTAGTGCAGCAAAATCATGACATTTTGTCTGAGAATAGGCAAAATTTAGCACCACAGAATTCCCATTGGACTGCGATTAGTCATCTTCAGGAACAGAATTAGATAGGGCATTGGAACTGTTCCTGATACAGCTTAGTTTGAACAGGATACAATACCAATTGGGATAGAGAACCAAGCACGAGGAGTACGAGAAGGCAGGCATTTTGGTTCTCGAGCCCGTAATCCGTAGCTCCAAGTTTAAAATAATCAATTATTGGACTTGCAGCAGGATCATAAGCTTCTTAGTGTTATAAAGCAATCAATACCACAGACCCCAAGAACAAAGGGTATTTACGGGTACACGACGTCTAAGAAGATGATCTATCCATCGACCAAAACTGCGTCTTGAACTAAATGATTAGGATCCTTAATTCTTAATTTTTCACTTCTATTTAAAGATAAAAAAATGTGGCGAAGTCGAATCCATATTTGCACGTACCAATTATATTTATACACCCTCAAAATAGCCACAAACACAAAAGAAAAAATTCCGATCATCAAACAAACACGTCATATCCATCAACCAAGCCCAAATCAAATCAGATCCGGGGACCATCCAGGCCTAATTCAACCTTAAATTTATCACGAATGCTCAGAAATGGATCAAAATTTTAAAAAGTCAGACCCATGTCCACGTTATTAATAGATCCAACCCAAATAAATTAAACCAAAACAAAAGCACATAGATACAGGATATAAAAGAATATTTACACAAATGACAAATATGTACAATCAGAAGAAAAAATAAGGGAGAAAGAGAAAACAAAAATACGAACTAACCATGCTTTGAGGCGACAAATCGAGACGAGGAGAAATCCGTGGAGAGAGCGATGGGAGGAGAGGAAATCTAGGGCTCCGATAAAAGAGTTTTGCTGTTTTAGATAGACTTTTCAATCCGAGAGGTTAAGAAGAAAGAGGCCTATTCCTTTTCCTCTCTTTTTCTTTTCCTGTTTTTTTCTCTTTTTTTTAAAGTTATATTGGCTTCGAATAAATTGCCCGAAGATCCCTGAACTTTACCCAAAGTTTCGTCTGACCCTCACGTTAGGAAAAATTGCACTACTTTGTGAAAACTTTTGCTAAATGTATAAATATGGTCATTTGGCATAAATTAGACAAATGACTAGAAGTGGCAAAATGGATTCATATCCACCAATCCATCCATATAAACCAACCTTAAATGGATTTGGATTATCCATATAAATTCAATGGTTTTAAATGGATAACCATTTAAATCCAATTATGTTGGTGGATTTAGATGGATTATCCATCTTATCCATATACATCCATTTAACTTAAAAAAATAGAAAACACATTTATAAAAATGTGAGATAAAATCTTGTGGGACTATCTATTAGGGGTGGGCAAAATTATTCGCTAACCCGAAAACCCGTCATATCCGATCCGATCCGATCCGAAAATTAGGATATCCGATTTTTATTATTTGATCGGGTCAAAATAGGGTCGGGTATCCGCTAAGATACGGGGTGGGTTAGGGTCACATAATTAAAAACCCGCGGGTACCCGATCCGCCCCGCATATATATATTTTTATTTTTATTTTTATACACACACTATAAAATAACAAGTTAGAACTAAATAAGTAATTTTATTGAACAAATTGCATTACAAATATGAGAGACTATAATTTATTTACAAGATTCATTTGTAAAGGCCATGATCTTATATTTTATAGAAAAAGTTTAATTAATGTGGAACATATATATTAAAAATTGTGCTACTTATTTCAAACTTTTATTGATTTTGAATTCTTTTAATTTTTTTTCTTTATCTTATATTCTCTTCATATGCTTGTTTCTTGGTGGGAAACCTTTTTTTAGAAAAAAATTATTAAATTTTAGATGAATGTGTAAAATATAAAATTAAATTGGTATAAAAATCATTTTTTTAAAAAAATTAAATGATAAACGGGGCGGGGCGAGTATCCGCTGATCCGACCCTATCTCAGTGGGTACCCGTTATAGGGTACCCGCTGATATGCGGGGCGGGTAAGGGTCAGAAAATGGCTGACCCGCAAGGTGCGGGTCGGGTCAGCCAAATGGTGAATGGGGCGGGTACCCGACCCGCGCCCACCCCTACTATCTATTCTTTTCTTCATAACTTCCTCATATGTCAAAATAATTTTGTGGGACCACCTATTCTTTCCTTCATAACTTCCTCACATGCCAAGTTGCCAATAACATTAATTGCATTTTGTTTGCTTCTAGTTCCTAGACTTCTTCCATCCTTTTCAAAATTATGGGCCTGTTTGGAACCTGAGTTTTTTGGGAGTTTGTCTAAAACTTTACTGTAGTGTACTGTAGAAGTTTTTGAAAAAATTTTGTAGAAATTTTTGTAAGGTGAAAAACTTTTTTTTTTCTTTTTTTTTCCTTTCCTTTTTTTTTTCTTTTTTTTTTTTTTCTCTTTCCCTTTCTTTTTCTTTTTCTTTTTCTTTCTTTCCTTTTTCTTTTCTTTCCTCTCTTTTTCTTCTTCTTCTTCTTCTTCTTCTTCTTCCCCGTCACCTGCGCACCCCCAGCAGCAACTCCACCTCCCGGCTGCCCCGCCTTCCCCCTCCCCCAGCCACCCCCCTCTGCCCCGCCTTCCCCCTCTCCCTTGCTGCCCCCATCTGCGCCGCCCCCCTCTGCCCCGCCTTCCCCCTCCTCCCTCCGCCACCCTCTGCCCCTTCCCCCTGCGCCCCTTCCGCCGCCCCCGTCTGCCCCCCTCGCCACCCCCGTCTGCCCTTCTCCCTCTCCCTTGCCGCCCCCATCTGTGCCGCCCCTCTCTGCCCCTTCCCCCTCCCCCCTCCGCCAGCCCATTCCGCCGCTCCTCTCTGCCCCCCTCGCCACCCCCGTCTCCCCCTTCCCCCTTTCCCCCGCCGCCTCTTCCCCCTTTCCCCCGCCACCTCTTCCTCCCTCTGCTCTCCTCGCCGCCCTCCTCTGCGCCGGACGTAGAGAGAAAAAAAAAAAAAGACAAGAGGATGATGGCAGGGGAGGAAGAGGGGGAGAGGGAAAAAAATAGGGGAAAAAAATTCTTGTCCGGCACCGGCATCGGCACCGGAAATTGGTGACGGAGCCGGCAATGGAGGTGGTGGTGGGGGAGGAAGAAGAAGAAAAGGGGAAGGGAATTTTTTTTTTTTATGTTTTGGATATTTTAAGTGTGTAGGTTAAAAACTTTTGATAAGTTTTTTGGGGTTCCTGTAGCAAAAGTTGTTAAAAAACTAGTTTTATACAAACTTGGTAAAAAACCAAGCTTCCAAACAGGGCCTATAATTTAATCTCTACTCTTGTTTTTTTTTAAATTAAACTCTCATGTAGTAATGATTGCAAACATTTATATTCTTAAGTAAAAAAAAGCGAGAATGCATCATGCAGTGTCAAAATAATTTTTATTTTTTTAATTCTTTTATTTATAAAAAGAATTTTTCTAACGAGTGTCCCCACAACATTGGTTAAGATATGTAAATGACACTTTTTTTTTTTTCCAAATTCTCATACTTGCAATCCCTCTCTCCTTATCACCCAATCCAACTATCCAAAAAAAAAAAAAGACACCTAATTTACTAAGTAATATAAGGTAGCTTGTATATCAATGGTATAATAAGGAGTTTCATACATTTTTAGGTACTACGTGCACATGTAATGAAAATATTTTACTTGTCAAATAACATAAGATTTTTTATTAGAACTCCACTTTTATTCAAGACATCACTCTTGAACAGGAGTGCAAAAAATTGGAAACGTAAACTTCTTTTCACTGTAAAGCCGTATTCAATTCATTCAAAAGTTATAAAAATATAACCAAGTTCTTAATTGTTCATTACTTTACAAAATGATATTTAAAGTAATGACGAAAGGTTAAATTGACCACAGCAGTTAAATTTTCTTGGAACTAAACTAATTTTATGAAGAACTGAAATAGAGTAGTAGTACAAGCATTTGTTATTACCAAAAGGTTTTAGGTGATTTAAGAATAGAACTTTGGGGATCTGTATTTTTTGAAAAAAAGCATTTGGATCTTAAATTTAGGATTTGGGAGAGTAAATGGATAAATGGATGGATCATGGTTTACACTATCCATTTAAATGACATCCATTTAGATCCATTTATTAAATGGTTTTAATTGGATTGGATCAATTTGATCCACTATCCATTTAACTAAAACCATTTATCAACCATATATCCATTTTGCCACTTCTACAAATGACATTCAATTATTCACCTTTTTCTTTTCAGGTATTAATAGGTTTTGTTGTTGGATACAGATTACCCTGCAAATTTTTGTTAAAATAATTATAAAATAATACACCATTGATGTACAAATGCATTGCTCAGATAATCATTTCAAAGTTGAGTCAATTGCATCTGAATGAATGCGATTTTAGTTTAAGCATTATTGTAATACATAGGTAAATCTAAATTGAGCTTCATCTAATTTATTTTGTAGTTCGAAAATTATGTCATCACTATTGAATCATGTAGTCTTGTATAATTTTTGTTGTGTAACATATATATTGTTGCATATTTCACAATTTTGAAAAATTAAATATGGCAATTATGTCAGATTTATTAGTTAAAGAGTTGGAAAACTTTTGCCAAAAGAATCAATTTGATTTACCAATTAAATATAATAATTAAACTGCAACGGATGGACATGCCAAAACACTAAAATGAAAAAAAAAAAAAATTTATTGGACGAATTAGATAACTAAAAGTTCGCACGGCACTTTCAACTACAATAGCATTTTATATGGTCTCTTTTTCTAAAATTTTCGGATACGCTGTTGCTTTTTAACTTTTTGGGGTTTTCTTTTCAATTCTAAAATGGGAGAACAGAATCACAGGCGACCGGTGACAGCGAAAGTTGAAGTAATTTGGTCCAGTAAATTGATGCCACGTATTATTTGACGTAAAAAGCTTTGCCACGTTATGGGCAGGAAGGCTGGCGCACAGCGTAAATGACATCCATGTGCCCACACTACAGGAGGAAAAGTATTCAGACTCTGTTCTATTAATTACTACAAGCTTCCCTCAAATTATTCACATATCTAGTTTGGACCTCTATAGTTTTGAAATCATTTGTTTTCTTACCCTGCTAATTTTTACCTTTGATAAAGTGTTCTTTGAGCTTGTAGCGATTAAACAAACCAAAAGAGTTTCAGTTAATTTCGAATTCAATCATCGATAGTGTATATGTATATATATATATTTTACTGTGTATTAATTGCAAGTTGATGACTGCCTAATTACTGCAAACTTATTTGTTTTTTTTTTTATTTTTTAGTACTTAAGAGACATTGGATATAGACAGGCATAAGTGGATCTTAAAAATATATTTGGTTTGTTTGGATTGTGAATTATTAGAGATATTTTTACTGTAACACTTTTTGTGATATGATGTATGTGAGATAAAAAGTTGTGTTGGAAATTGTAATGATGATGTCAGCAAATATATTTTGACAAATAAATCACAATCCAAACAAACCTAAATAAATTTTGCTTTGATATGTTCAACCCACTTGAAAACCTAAACTTGGGAAAAAAAAAAGATCTTGTCGATAATATGATGTCCAAAAAAAACATTATAGTATGAGAGTTGGAGGCATGTCGCTGAGTGGACATCCACTTGGATTACGTGTTTATTTTTTAAAAAACATATTTATGATAAGCAAATTCCGTAGTCACTTTAGAATATAAAACCACTGCTAACGTTTATATAGGTTGTTTGGGCATGTTGTATCACGGGCTGTTTGGGCAATGTGTTCAATCACCTTAATAGCCTATTAAGTCAGAAGCAATTTATAAGGGTTTTCTAACAGATACTTGTTGGGTACTCGTTAGTATACCTAATATTCACCTAATCTACTCTACACATATACAGACTACTAATTATTACCTTTTCTTATATTTATATACTTTTCTTATTTAATCTTACCTATTCTCTCTTATATTTATTTACTTTTTTTAATTAATCATACATTTTTAAAAACATGACACTTGAAATATATTTTAACGAATATCCTATAAGCATCCATTAAACAGATCCATTTAAAAATAGATTCAAGAAATTATGGTGGGAGAATTTGAATAGTAGTTATGACGTGGTTGCTCATGGTTACTCAGGACCAAGAATTTGAATAGTAACTACAACAGTTGCCACTCATAGTTATTCTGGACCAATATAAAATTTCCCCTTTTTGTGGTAAGGGAACGAACCTTTGTAACAAAACACTCAACTCGTTCTCTTTCCTTTTTCTCTTTATTCTTGAAAATCAACTACTGGGAGCTAGGGTTACGATTCATGAAATCAATGTTTGAGTTCCTCTTAAACAAAAGTTGCTTCTAGCATTTTATGTTGGATTAATTTTTCTTACACTGAGTGTATATACTGTGAGCGTTGGATTCATGATAGCTATGCAATTCAAATTTTACACACATATCATGAATTCAATAATAATAGTGTATACACGACTGACTGTTATTATTGTGTATAAGATTTACTCTTTTCATGCTACTCGTAAACCTTCTTAAAATGTGCTGGTATCTTTACAGGTCCTTTAAGTACGTAGATGACACAATTATGAATAATTTGACGATAAAGTGCATGATTCTAGTGGAATAAAGACAGTGGAGTTTACAAAAACTGGACTGCTTTCTCTGTACCTTTTCCAAATATCATGCAATAATCATAAAAGGACAAAACAGCTTAATCGTAAAGGTCTTTCGGACTTTTATGTGTCTGGTAATAATTGCTGTCTTTTTGCAGAATTACGTCGTTAATAATCTAATGGAGGTTAGTAGTACAAGATCAATGCATTACCGCTGCAGATAAGATTTTCATTACTTGAAATCTGTGGATATATTCGAAAATGAAATAGGAAAGGACAAGATGGTTGGGAGTAAAACTAAAAACTGGTGAAACTAATTAAAAATGTGTCAAAGTATTCTGTGAAGGCTAGTGTTTGCCGTAGAGTAGGGATTGAAAGCATCCTCCCTGATGAGATTCCGAGTCAGTGAAACTGGAACCAAACAAAACCCCATGCTACGTAGATCAAATTGGCTCTCTCCGGTGATCTGTTTAACGAAAATAGGGTTTAAAAGTAGCAATTAGCAAGAGGGATCAATTCCAATATTCATGTTTAAGGTAAGCTCATGTCAAACATTAACAGAACTTTTAGTGTTGGGAGGTGAAACGTTTGTATACCTTTGATTGAGAATATTCGTGGTCCATAGAAGTACTTCTTACCCTGTTGAAAGTATTCTGCACAAAAGCAACGAGAGAAGTTGAGAAATGAACGCTCTGAAGATAAGCTACTCATTTCACTTTGTTGACTGCTCTCATGTTTTAGCAGAACCTGCTGATTAGCCCTTATTAGTGTTTGGATGACCTTAACGATGTATAACAGCCTTTCAATTACCAAGTAATTATGTTTCGAAAAGATGAGCAATCTTCCTTAAAAGCATTAGATTTTGCATTTTATGGGACTCTGAGAGTAGCCAGTTTAACCCCCACTTATGCTAAATGTTTTACAAAGGAAGCAAAATTGTTAGAGATTAGATTGAAACCTCTATTTGATCTTGAAGAACCTTGATAAACACTGAAGCCTCGTGAAGCACCGAGGCAGTATCAGTCTGCAGTTAAATTCAACTCCATGTCAGGATTGGGAATCAAGTATCTAAGAAGCATGATAAATGCTGCAATTGAAGGTATACATAATGCAAAAGAAGGTTGTCCAGTAAAATCCTTAGTGGCAAATTAGTGCAGTGGACCTGAATTTCTAATGGTGGCTTACCTTACCATATGGAGACACCAGTTTTTGAAGAGCCGTGATCTTGTCAGCCAACTTCTGGCTTCTCCTCACAGGCACCTGCATAACAGTCAATTGCAAAGGACATTATTGGTTTTAGGATTTACACGCAAACATTCCGCCTCCAAACACATCCATCGCGGTCAAGTATCTAGTTGGTCATTTTGAACCGGAATGTGTGCAATGATTGAACTAAATTTCTACTTTCTTGTCTTAACTTATTAATCCCAATTTTTAATGCTCTCTTGCTCCTGGTTGATGGCTTTAGTGTTAACCTAATAGACTGGTTCACACCAATTAATGCTGCATTCTACTCTAATTAATTCCGGATGCATGCCTTAAGTACAGCAGATGTGTCAAAATTAAGGGCGGAAATACAGAAAAGAAAAGAAATCCAACCAAGGGATCACTCCAAATTTTTACATGATCCAGCATATATAACAAATTATTTATCATAACCAAGCAGGTACACATACTCTATCTTTCAGAACTTCTTTAACTTCCTTGGGGACTTGATGATCTTGGAAACAAACTGCCATCTTCTTATTTGCCGTCCATTCAGTATGGAAGGGTGGTCTGTTGCCTGCTATAGTTTCAGGGCTTTTTCTGCTCGTCATATCAGCATTTTCAATTGGACGCTTCCTTGCAATTCTTATTGTTCCCTGGAGTAAAAGGATAAGGAAAATTAAATAGGAAAACAACAAAAAACTGTGAATGGTGCAAGAAGCAAGAACTTCTGAATAGTTTAACTCAGATTTTAATATGTGATGAATATGCTTTATTAGTTACATCAGCTCTGTCTCATTGACAACCACCACAATTCACTAGGTTTGACTTGAGATTGCACGCAATTACTGATCAGCATGGAGCATTTGGCCCGATCAACTGACGGATTTCTATACACAATCATCCTATTTCATATGTTAATCAACTTGGTCTATGAGGGAGAAAAAACTATTAAATATAATGACCAAATTTAAACTTGGAATTAGTAGCTATTGTGAAGACGAATATTAAGACACGCCTGCTTCAATTATTGTGTTTGGACATCGTTCGGAAGATTCGTTACATGACTTCAGATATCATTAATCAAATACTAAAGACAGGATCATAAATCATATACAATTTCATTTGGTTGTCCAGGAATCGCTTCAACATGGGACAATTGCTGCTGCTTAACAATATTGCTGTCGTAGGTAGGCATGGTAGCCTTGGTACCGAAATGATTGGCTCCAAGAGGAGGGCAATCAAGACTTTTGATGGTCATTAATGGGGATGGCCCTGAAAATGAGATTAAAGATAAATCATTAGAGAGTGGTTAGGACTTGAGGACTACCTAACCATGGTTGTCGCGAAAAATAATGCATGACAATTATAGAACGGATTAGAAAAACCTGATCATAGAATTTGTCAGCGAGAACAAGAGAGATTTATTGAACCTGATTGATAGTTGATAGTAGGGGACTGCGAGCAGATAGTGAATACTCCGTGCTGGTTATGTGGAGTTGAATCCGTGTAAAGGTTGCTGTCATATGTATGTCTGTTGAGAAAGTATGAAATTACTAGTGGAAAAATTTGTATATCGAGAGGTCAAGTTTCGATTCAATTAGACTAAAACTAGTAAAGGAACCAATTACTTCTCGAACTGAACAATCAAGAATGGGAAAAGGTTAGTCGGAAGAGCAGTGACGTACAATTTGCTGTCTATTTGTAGAGGGATATCAGAAACGGACTCGTTGGATCCTGAAATTGTCAAAGGTAAGAATACTGTCAATTTTTCCCATATTTGATGTCATTTTAGTGGATTTTACATAATGAGTTCTTGAATTATTACCGTATCCATTGAGCTGAGAAGAAGCTTGAGGGAAAATTGTGTTCTTCATCCTGGAAAACTGTAGATTTTCTGATACATATCTCACTGAGGCACAAGAGATGGCTTCTGAGGCTTGTATTTGTGCTCGACTTTCAGACAACATTCCAGCAGTTTCAATAACCTTCACAAGAGTTTCCACTTATGTAATACCTGCAGAGTGTTAATCAAACAATAAACCAAGCTGCGTTAACTTCACAAGAGAGAGAGACCAAGGTGTTAAATGGATGAACAGATTTAGAAAACCAATAGGCAGCAGTATAACGACAATCTTTGATGAAGTACGATTTCCATGATAAAATTCAAAGGTCATACAGGTCCACAGAACGAAAGAGTCCTAATTATCCTGCAACAAATCTTGTCTTAACATCATGCTGAAAATTCAAAAAAAAAAAAAAGGAAATAAAAGTTAAAACAGATTATTATCCTACCCAAGCACTCCTTGCACTAAAATACCATGAAATCTCAATATCAAACTGACATCTTCCTTTTGGGAACAAGTTAATCCCGTCACTAGCAAGAAAGAGGATATAATATACTGGATGCTCCATCTACAAAGATTACTTCTATGACAACCAATTACTGGCAAGAGATTGACAGTATATGTAGTATGTATGTACCTTTGTCATCGGTCACTACTCTAGACTGAATGGCTGCCAATAAAATTTTTCTGAATCAGCTCATGAAGACTGTCTCGATGGATACAATGCAGAACTGGAAACTATTGAGGTTTAACAAGTCTGTACTTGGTACTTGCTTTTAAAGGAATCCGAAGATCACCCTTCAAATAAAGTAATGCATGCAAGGAAAAATACACGTCCATTTAACAGTACAAATCTAGAAAATTTTATTTTTAACACTTAACGGGCGGCTCTGAGTGCAGCATAGAGTATAGTTTTCTTTTAAATTTTGTCTCGTCCTGAATCTACTATTTGTCTATTTGACTTGTGGAGATTAAGGAGAAGAAGCTGCAATCGTCCAGATAAACCTTGAGTAAGGATAAGATTAGTGACAATATATAACAGAGGCAACACTTTGGTCGGTCAAAACATCAGGTCTGCTGTACGTTTTGACTAGGAAAGGAGTTCTTGGCACCAACCGGGGCTTGCATTTTGGTCTCAAAACATACTTGTCTGAACAAGCTTCTACTGTAATGACCGATGAAAGTATACCGAGAGTGGATCTTGTGGTATTTGAGGACTTTAAGCCGCCGTGTAAAGATTGTTGTTTTATACTAATAATAGTTTTCATTGGCTCCTAAAAAAGGAACAAAAGAAAACAGCTTCTACTCTAATGCTGCCCAGCTGTTACTTTACTAGGAGTGAACTATTCAGTGAGTTCACATCATCTTGAGAAGCTTTTTGATTCTTAGTATTTTATTATTATGGGTCTAATCCAATTATTTGATTAGATGGACTTTCGTGGGCTTTTTTTTAATTTCTTCCATGAATTTGAAAATCAAGTTTGATAATAAGGTTAAAGTCAGATGGTCTTATCATTGTATGATGTACCATCATCATGGGGTTTGCTCCAAAATTCGGCTCAAGAACTGTGGACACTTAGAAATAAAAAAGTTAACTACCGTGTAAAATTGATCGTAGTTTGGCATTGCAGTTAGATTTATGGGTTTCTTCCATTGTAACTTTTGCATTATTTGGTGCAGATATTTGAACCACTTATCATCATAACCTCGTGTCCCTTTATCATGAACAGGAGTTATTCTTCGTTCTGATTTCAGTTTGGTATTGCCAACGAATGACAGGATTGGAGAAGGCCAAACACTCCAAAATTTCAGTTTGGTATTTTTATTTTATGGTGTTTTTATGGAGGAGGTTTATCAAAATGCATTCTAAGCACTCCAATTTTGATCAACATTTCCTGTATTGGAATTCTCTAGGATAGAAAGAGTGGAATGTCATATGATATTCTTTTTGACAAAGAAGACCTTCAGAACATTGCAGCTTGCGATTCATCTGCATTTCATTAAGCTGACCGTTTCATTTTCATTGATTTAATGACATAACTTGGTTGTTAATCAAAAAAATAAATAAATAACAACGAAGTCATGGGAACCAGTTGATCACCAGTTCCTCAGAATCATGCAAGAGCCAGAAACTGACTCAAGAACCTACAAAATGACTGTTAACTCTGAAAATTACTAAATGTTGGATTCAACTAATTAAATACTGAAGTTATTATCCTTGCGCATTTTCTACAAATCTATAAAAAGGTCTCCCCAAGAAAACTTGTGGTACGCATTTAACCCCAGGAATTTTGAGATAGAAATTTAACCTTAGATGGGTAAACAAAAAGGGACAGGCATGCATGAAGAAATAGTATATAGATTTCACTTAATTTTCTTTGTGCTCATCGCACCTGGATTTTGTGGCTTGTCTTCGAGTAGTGCCTGTTGACCTCTTCTGCATTAATTTCCGTAATTAAGCCGATTAAGTCATTAAGCTATAGTAGCACTAGCAAATTTATTGCCTAATTTAATACCGGTAGTATATGGCATTAAATTAATTGCTTTCGGATGCTTTCAATTCAGAGTATAGAGGCCTGTGCCCTCCTATGGAAGCCAAAATTCAAAAGTAGGCAGAAGCCTGTTTTGTATTTAGGCAACAACTAGTTCTCAAGAACTATGTGACGACATGTGGAAGCAAGTGGTAAATTAGAATTATTTTCTAACCAATTAATTAATCAATATTACAGGCTCGATCACCTTAATTAACTTGGGATCATCAAAAAAATATAGCCGATCAAGTATACATGCAAGGTAATCGAAGAAGGAAGTTGAGTCATTTATGTCTTTCTGCCGAGCCACAAGGAACTAAAAACAACCACAAAATTGCTGATGCTGTTTACCCAACAACTGTGAATGACCTTTGCAAGAATATATTATATGCTTGACTTGGTGCTAGTAAACAAATTTTCACTTTTTCTACAGCAGATGAGGCTATTAGACAAGACATCATGAATCAAGATAGTTTTTCAATGCAACTAAAATGTCATCCAAGAACTAATATATATATATATGTGTGTGTGTGTGTTTTACAGTCAAAGAGTTGTTGTAACTTGTACTTTAGGACTTGTACTACTCATATTTCGATTTGCATATACATATATATATATATATATATATATATATATATATATATATATATGTCATTACTTTCCCTTCTTAATATAGACTATCATATTAACCATTGTACATCAGCAATGAGTGTCAACTCTTCTGAAAGACCAGATGTCTTAAAGGTCTACTCTTAAATTAAAAGTGTAATGGTTGTCAAAATCTAAATGTAATCTTCTTCTTATTAAGACTTGTAAGTAATACTTAATTGATTATTTTAACAAGAATAAAGCGGTGGTCGTATGCATGCAAGCAGGCCAATTTATAGCTTTGGCTATTAGATACCTTTAAATTTGTTATGTCATTTTCAAGAGTGATTTATTTTGCATTTCAATCTCTTTGCCCAGTAACATCTCTAGAATAGTAGTAGTTCGAGCATATTTTCATGTTCAGATTCTATGCTAAATCTGCCAACCAGATTCCAACAATCAAATTGACTCTCTATATGATACTCAAATAGTTTGACAACTGTAATTATATATTTAGAATTTATATAGCAAAAAAATGAATGAGATAAATCGCTTAGCTCTTGTTCGAATCGAAATTGACTTGAACAAAAGGGTAAAATTTCTTTAGAGTATATGGTTTTGTTTAATTGCCTGCCTTCCGTACTTTAATCTGAAAAGAGGGATGTCAAAGAGGGGAAGGGAGAACGAGGGAAGCAAGCGGTTGAGGTATCGGCCTTGAGTTGCTGGTTCTTCATTAATCGGGGTTCGATTCGTGCCTGCTGCGCTACACATCCTGACTCGTCCGAAAAAGCTGTATGGGGCTATCAGCTTCCTTTCGGTTTGGTGTGCCGGCTCGGGTTCAAAGGGCTCGGGTCGGGGCATGTTCCGGGTTACCAAAAAAAAAAAGCAATGGGTGTGTTTGAATAGAAATTATTTGTCAAAAAATTATCGGTTTCTGTCACAAATATATTTTTCAATGCACCTTTTTATCTTTCTAACCATCTTTTTCGTCCACATACATCACGTTGCAAAAAATGCTACAGTATTTATTCTAAATAATATTTTATATAATCTCCTATCCAAAAAATGGCAACCTTGTTTTAAGACAATAATAAACCTTCTAGAAGCATTTTACTTGATATATTGACTATTCGTGCTAATTGTAGTTTACTATTATTTGAGATTAGATATATTGTTGTCTTCACCTGTCTTTAAAGCAACCTCTAGAGATTCTCCATATACTCTCGATCTCTTAATTTTTTTTTTTCCGAAACGATAAGTACTTGTATTACTAGACAAGAAATTTACAAGTGCGAGCAAAGGCTCGATTGAACTTTACAAGCGGCGATTTTACCACTAAGGAAACCAGAGTTCCTCATCCAAAATAATGCCTATGGCATGAATGCTAAGCTTGGAGCTTAGTTGAGTCTTATCATTTCTAACTATGGCAAAAGGAGCACATATGAAACAAATCTCTTAGTTGAATAATGTCATCAACCACAGTAGCTAGTCGAATGTCACTCACTCTGTTTGTGCGGATATAGTTGAGGAGTTGAGGACTTTGCACTTGGAATAACACTTCCGTTAGTAGCTCTGCGGCAGCCTTACACATTGCCAATTTAAGTGCAATTGCTTCATCCACTAGGTTTGATCCTGAACTTCTAGCCCGTATCGCCCAACCTCGGTGGAATCCTTGATCACCTTGTCTCATACTTATTCCAATGCCTAGGCCATGATTGGTCATATCTGAAGTTACTCCAATCCTCATTTCCACTGTCCCATGTTCTGAGTCTAACTGCGGTATTTGTTGATGAAGAACTGATGTTTCCTCTGTGCTCCATCTCTTAATTAATTATGTACTAATTGTCTAGTCTAGTACACAGCTTGATTCGCCGCTATTTGATCCGTCGAGTCAAGGCAATAATAACTAGGAGAGACAAGCAACCTCTTCGTTGTTGTAACTTTACACGGCAGGTCATGATAGAGTTTATTGAGAAGTTGAATTTCTTATCGTGCTATGTTTTTTTTTTTTTTTGAGCGAGTTATCGAATATTTCTCATGAAAATTCGCTTTCACGTGATTTATCATGATGGAATCAATTTTTTTATAATAAATAATGAACTCTTTTTTCTTTTCTCTTTATTTTTATGAATAAATCGAAAAAACATGAAGTAAAGATACAAGATAGAGTACCAGTATTTGAAAAAGTTGAGAATGCAAAATAGAAAATCAAAGCTAGCTAACAAATCCGCTACACAATTACACTTTTCTTTTCTAACACCAAATGAATAGGGACTGTTTACTTTTTCATGACTATCTATTGTCATTACACATGGTTCTATTAGTTGTTTCCGCAGAAAATTTTTTGGGAGAAATCTACGTATAAACCAATTTGGTTTTGATTAGCAAATTAATGAAGAAAATACTAATCAACTCTCTCATTAAAAAAAAAAAAAAGTGTTTCCAGTTGTAGTATGAACACAGAGAAGAACGATGAGCCACAAAATGTATAATTATAAAAATATCTAATACATAATTAAAAACAAAAATCTCGCCGTAGTAATTTGTGGACTTTGGGTCAGATGTAAATCAGAAGCACATGGGCTTCTGTTTAGACAGAAACAGGACAGAGAGATGCGGGCCTAAATAGAGCAGAAAAGAACATTGAGATTAGAATTCAGATTGGTTTAATTTACAGTGGTTGGTCATCTGCCGAAAAGAGTGGGGCTATGTCTCCTGATACATAAGCCCAACAAAAAGTTGGCCCAGTGTAGCCGAAAAAGGATAAGCTAGGGTTTTTGGGAGTTCTCACTAGCTTCTTAAACTACCTCCAAGAGCAGGAAACCTAGCTCTCTCATTCTTGTCCGTCTTCGCTCCGGAGTCCTCACTAGCAACCCTCTGCCTATCTCAGCCTTCTGGTAAGCTGTCAATACCCCAATCGGCGCTCATTTTCATTTCTTTGGACTTCCTTTCATGAGTCTTTTCTCTTTGCGTTCTTTCTTTTTATTTTTTTCCTTTTGTACACTAGTTTATATGTATGTGCTTTTCGTTTCTGAAATTATGCTTATATAACTTACCAAAAAGAGAGAATAAATCATGCTTATATATGTCTATTTAGTTTGTATAGCAGCTGTTTGGGTGGATCGATGTCTTCTGTTTCATTTTTAGTGATTTTTTATTAACTTGATTTTTGTTTTTAAAAACTGGATGCTGAAGAGATTGTTTTTAGTTTTGATGTTTAGAGTTTTTCCACGGCTCTTTCTCTCTCTTATTTTTGAGAATTTCATGGGGAAATGTTTAGTGAAAATGTAAGATGGAGGAGCGTAAGATTTTTGGAAGCATTTCTGATTAGAGAAAACTGGGGAGCTTGTGGGACTGAGATGATTTGTGTGCTTTTAATCAGAAAGAGGTTGGATTTGTAAATGAGATTCATTTTTCGTTTGTCTTAGATGGTCTATATAAAATGTTTTTGGAAAAAAGGAAACTCTGAATGTTGGATTGATTTCAAAGTGGTAGTGGTTGTGTAGATTATTGCAGTTTAATGTGTTGGATGGTTTTGTGGGTTTTGATTGGTTTATCTTCATACCCGATTCCATATGTTGTTCGCAGTGACGAACTGAAGGCTTTCGTGATTGTGTTCAATTTACTAAGTTTAATTGGATTGATTGGATGACCCAGTATAGTTTAAATGAAGTTGTAGGAAAATAGGCTATCTTACTTAATGTTCGTTTTGGGAATGCGCCAGCTTTTTAGATTTGCTGTGGCCTATCTGGTTTGCCTCCGGTATAAGTTGATTGAGAATATGAGGCCTTATTTCCTTGAGGATTTTCTTTGGTGTTTGTCCCCGGGTTTAATGTGACAGTTGCTCTATGTTGGACTGACAAACTATCGCTGCAAGTCAGTTTTTGAGTCTGAAATTATTCTCTTGATTTATTATTCATGAATTATGATTCCTTTATTGAGGCTTGATCTACATTTGCAGAACTACCAGCGAAGATGGTGAGAGTTAGTGTCTTGAATGATGCTCTCAAGAGCATGTACAATGCTGAGAAGCGGGGAAAGCGTCAAGTCATGATTAGACCATCCTCAAAAGTGATTATCAAGTTTCTCTTGGTGATGCAGAAGCATGGTATGAAATCTTTGTTTGGGTACCATTTTTGTTTCTTTGACTTGGCTGATCCTAAAGTTTCTCACATACTGTTGGACATGGCTGGCAGGATACATTGGCGAGTTTGAATATGTTGATGATCACAGGTCTGGGAAAATTGTTGTTGAACTGAATGGGAGGCTAAACAAATGTGGCGTCATTAGTCCTCGCTTTGACGTTGCTGTCAAGGATATTGAAGGATGGACTGCCAGGTTGCTTCCCTCTAGACAGGTAATATCAATATGTTAACAACTTTGGTCAGAGCATTTGGAAAGCAAACTACCTGGTTAATGCTTACAATTATTATCGTTATTTTTGGGAATTGATGACTACTGTACGGACTGTTTGCAATGCTGTTAAGATGATAAACAAGTATACAAGTATTTTTTTTTCACCTTAGGAAAACTGAAATATTCATTCTTTTTATGATCAGTATTATACAACATATGCTTTGCTACGTCACATTTTATTACTTCCTGTTTAGTTCACGAGTTAATTGCCAGTAGAAGTTATCAAGTTTCTCCTCTGCTTACAATATATATCGGTTCTGAGCATTTGTTTGTCTTGAACTCACAGTTTGGGTACATTGTGCTGACTACTTCCGCTGGCATCATGGACCACGAAGAGGCTAGGAGGAAAAATGTTGGTGGGAAAGTCCTTGGTTTCTTTTATTAGTGTTATTGGGTTTCTGGAACAAAGATATAAATTGACAATTTTGACGAGTTTTGTCTGTGACTTGATTTACTTCTGGGTAGTTCTGTGTTTGCAAGATCTTTATTTCCTTACAAATGTGAGTAGAGGTCGTTTACTTGCATTTTTTGAATGTAGTATGATTATCGACTATAATGTTTAGCGGAATAGTGGCGTTTCTTTCTTTCATCATGCCTAGACATGCATGTATGTTGCAGGTATCAATTAAGCTGAAAAATTTCCTTTGCACGTTTGAATCAGGGTCCACTACATATAAATGTAATTTCACTTCTGCGTATCATAGATCTGTTGAAACTTTATATGTAACCTAAGAATGGGCGTGCTCGTGGGATGTTTATGATATGCTTGATCATATATTCCGATACTAGGAAGTGCTAGCACATTTGCAATCCTAAGAGGCGGCAATATGTAGGACTTATATTTACTCAGTCCAATTGTTGAAATATTTATTCATTTCAATTGTTGAAAAAATTACCAGTCCGGGGGTTTTGGCACGGTTGGGGATGATTAAGTTGGATATTGATTGTATGAATCGATTCATAGACCCCAAGGGTGGTGATGAGGTGCTTTCTAGTGTCGTCTACCGAAGATTATTTCATATTCTCAGCTATCTATAGGCGGATCACCCTCGGCCGCACCAACTTAAAAGACATAATTACGTGAATGAAAGCGAGTCAAGGGATGATTGTAATAAGCAAGGTTTTGGTTTCCATCTCAACAGCACATTTCCTTTGTAGCTTCTTGTTTACAGGTCGCTGAAGCAGAGGCTTTAATTTTAGGACTTTGGCATACAGAGCCTAACAGACCTAGATTCGGTACTTCATGACGGACATTTTTTTTTTTTTTTTGTCAGCAACGATATATTTATATAACCTACTATATCCTAATTTAGGGGTATCCTAATTTAGGGGAAGGGGAGCTTAAGAAGGCTGTTGTAAGAGTTAGTGGGTATACAGATTCAACTAGATTAAAGGAATATTATGGCACAACCTTTAAATTTTTTTCGTTACTTGTGAGATTTGAGCCTAAGAAGGGATTTAAATCCCTCCTAGTGGCCACTAAACCATTGGCCTAGTGGTTTCATGACGGACATCTATTAGGGCCGTTTTCTGCACTTCTGTTTATATAAGATCCCATAGTTTAGTGTGTGAACATCCTGAAACTCATAGTATGATACTAGCGTGCACGGATCAAATTGATCTCATCATTTCCCAGCAACAGACGACAAAATCTTTAGAACCATAATATCTTATAATGCTAAATTTGAGGCGAGTGGGAGCATATTTGTTAAACTTTATTCCATAAGCAAGCTAGTTAAGTAGTATAATCTTAAACAATCCAGTCAAAACAGAGAAGAAAGCGACCAGGATGCACAACCACCAATAATGATTTCTAGTTTTTATGCCGTCGAGAGGGGTTTAACAAGTAACAATTACCAGCGGAAAAACAAAAACACCTATTCTTCTTTTAGCCAGGTGAAAAATTTAAGAAGAGAGAAACTGCCAAAGGTTTTAGTTGCCCTAATGGTGAGTTTACCATTACGACTTTTAATCCAGATGGTCGACTTCCTTAGCCATCTTCATCGATGCAAATGCTACCATCACCAGCACTTCCGCGGCCACTGCTACCATCTTCACCAGCTTTCTGATCTTCAGATCCCATTAAATCTAAAAGAAAAAAGGCACAGCTAGGGCTTAAGAGTATGAGGAAAATGCGGCAGCATTAACATCAATGGGATGGAAGCTCTCAAAATGAGAAGAGGGAAGAAGCCTAGGTACGTGAATGGCTTTTTGTAGAGATGGTGGGAAGAGCATCTTCCAAGCATATGCTTCCCATAGCATTTAGCTTTTTCTCTCATTTCCTCGAGTCATTTATTAAGCTTAAGGGGGACATATGGCATTTTATGGAATCTACCTAAGACGACTTCCCATCTTAGTCGTCTCCTTGCACTTTGGTCCCCCGCCTTTACAAAAACTGATCAGTCCTTTTAAGCAAATCACTAGTAATGCTGCTTCCGTAAAATAGAGCCATGGTTTGCATATTATTCTCCCAAGACAGTCATGGCATAAATAAGCTTTGAATTAGGAACCCAAAGAAAAAAAAATATTGAATAAGCTTTCACGTTTCAAGGAGCTCCATTGGTCTTTGCTTTGAACTCTTCTTGTTTTTAAGACTACAAGTTTGCAAGTGTTTGCAGTCAATTGTTGAAAACTGATTTTGAAAAGTATTAATGCACCTCTATACCCAATTTGAGAAATAGAAGAGAGACAATTCGAGGTTCTCCGCACCATAAATTGTTGCATGATCATACAATAGGAGACTAAGACGCAGTTGAAGTTGAAGCTAAACTTTGCTTACGTAATTGTTCTAATTATATCACATCATGCCCGGCTTACAAGCTGCAGTGCTTGACTGACTCGCTTACTTTTTTGAGTTTCATTTTCTTCGAAGTATCTTTTTGACTAAGCTAATTTGTCATTTTCGTCAATAATAAAGAAATTACTTCCTGTCTAAGTCGTCACCTAATATTATCGATAGAACATAAGGGTTGCTTCAACAGAAAAAAAAAAAAAAGAACACAAGGGTTTTCCTTTTTCTAGTTTTTGGCATATCTTCATTTACGCCACAATTAATTTCGTGAGCAGGAATGTGGGCGAACCAAGCCGTTTGCAAGCTAAAAGTTTGGCTCGAACTCGATTTGACCGTGTTCAAGTTACTCGTTTCATGTAATGAGTTGAATTCGAGTATCAGTAGCAATGACTCGAGTACTTGACGAGTTTAATCAAGTATTTATATTATTTATATATATTATATTTTTTAATTATGAAATTTTTTATGAGTTCGTATTTTAATAAATTTACATGAAGTTATATTCAGTAAAGAAAAACTCGAGTTTGAACTCGAGTTGTTCGACCTTAATATGGCTTACAATTTACTTGAACTTAAACGAGTCGAGTTCGAGCTTAATTTTCATCATGTCGAGTCGAATTCAAACTCAAATTTATATACTCGTTCGAGTTCGAGCAGTACTAATAGTGATCAAATTTGAGATTGAGCATAGTGCTACTCGAGTTTGACTTGACTTGATAGCACCCCTATTCGTGAGTGGCAATAGTGGGTGCTCCACCATACTTTTATAAAAAAAAAAAGAAAAAAGAAATTGTAGAAGCACACCTTTATTTAGAAAAGAAAAAATTGGGAAGGACCTCAGTTTTACGATTCCAGGTTGCTATGTAAATTTTGATTAGAAATGTTGGATGAGAAAGTTATATTTCCCAAAAAAAAAAAATCAAAAAATTTAGAAATTATACTCCCTAAGAATGTCTAATAATATTTTTCTACAATAATTCTCCTATGTTGGGAATTAAAAATATTTTATTTAATACATACACATGACAATGTCCATAACAATCGGCAGTCAATATAGTCCATTTGGATTATGAGTTTTCGTGAAAAAATTTTAAAATTATTTGTTGCATTTTCAATCAATTTCTTATCTCACACAATCATGAAGCTACAATATATATATATATATATATATATATATATATATATATATATATATATATATATATATATATATTACTAAAGTTACAAAAAAGGACCTCAAAAATTTAGAAAATATTATTTGCAATCCATTTTTTTATCATTCGCACTCTTCCAATTTGTTTTATTATATAATCTAATAAATAAAAATTATAAGATTAAAATTATAGTGAAAGTATGATTAACAAAAATAAAGTACAAATAACATTTCTCTCGTAAAAACATACACGTAGATAAGTACCTGATACTTATACAAGTACTATACGCGGAGAGAGAAACCGAAAACAGAACTGAAGTCGCCCACCCTTTCGGAGAGAGATCTCCCTCCTCTCCCATTTTCTTCCTCCATCATTTTTCCACCGTTAATCTCTTGGCTAGATAATTTTGTTCTCTTTTTTCCTAATTTTTATTTTTTTCTCACGTCGTCGTCGTCGTCGTCGTCGTGCTAACTCGCGCCTCTCAAATCCACCGCACTGGTAACCCCTCCTCGTGTGTGTGACTTTCTCTGTTTTATTTTCCTTCTCTCTTTTCAACCCATAATTTCTTTTAAATTTGATATTGAACTTATCAATTCTCATTATTTTCCAATAGTCACTCACAACTTCACACTGTGAAGGTGTTTATTATGTGTACGCTGATGTAGAATATCAATGAGATTGCACTATTACAGGAACGGAAGTTTTACATATCTTTTTTGGTGTAGGGTTTTGAAGAATTGGTTATTAATTTAAAAAGATATATACTACTGGAAGAAGACAATGGCAGCTCCACCAACAAGGGCAAGAGCTGATTATGATTATCTTATCAAATTGCTTCTCATTGGCGACAGCGGTTGGTTTTTCTTCTTCCTCCTTTCCTTCCCACACTCATGTCAAATTTAATTCTTTCCTAATGGGATCGTATTAGAGTGAATTTGATTGTCTATATGAATTGTTGTTTAAAGTTGGTATTCGATATTTCGTTTTTTGAGAGTGCTTGTTATATGGATTTTTCTAACAGTGATATGCTTTTCACCATTCTATGTTCTATTGATGATTCAATATGTTGGGAGTTTGTGGCCTGGTAGAGTTTTCTCTTTTCAAAAAGGGGAAAATTAGGGTACAGGGAATACGTGTTGCGACTGAAACCAGGACAAATGTCATGGGTCTCTGGTGGCATTACACTTTACCACCCGAAGGAATCTAAGCTAACTTCTCATTTAGCAACAGAGAAATGCTTGGATATTTACAATTCCAATTAACAGACCATTCTGTATTTCCTATTACTTGCTCTTTGTTCTCTGAACTTGAATTATGCTGGGGTTTCTCCAGGATTTGATGAATTTTTGTGCGTCCCATTTTTGTTTTATGTTTTCATGTAAAACCTAATCAACATTGTCTTAACAATGAAATCTATGTTTAAACTTTGACTTACTCTCCATTGAGACGTAGTGTCTTGGGCACCCTATAAATGGTTCCTCTTCCCCAATTTTGAATTCTGAACGCCTGATAGCGTTCTTGGAATAGGATGATGAAAGTCCTATTTCATTACTGTTATCATCCTTACCCAGTCTTGTGTTTCAGTTTTGAATGCTCAAAAGTTGGTTTATTGGTGCATTCTAGTATCATAATCAATTCTCTGTTGTTCATTGGAGCTTCCACTAGCTCTCCGTACTTTGCTTTATTCATCTTCTTTTCTTCAGGCATCTTATATATAGTCTCTCTTCTCTAATATTTGAGTTGTGGCTTTCTTGGAATAGAATGATGGATGTCCTGTTCCATTACTATTTTCAACCTTGCTGAGTCTTGCTATTTTCAAGTTGCCTAGTTGAATTCTCAACAGTTGATTTTTTAACCAATCGTAAAACTATTACTAAAGGTTTGATGTTTTATATTGTAATGATTGTAGGAGTGGGGAAAAGTTGTCTTCTTTTGCGGTTCTCAGATGGTTCCTTTACAACAAGTTTCATCACCACTATTGGGTTGGTATTCTAAGTTCATCTTTCCTTTTGTATTGGCTGTTTTAAGCATGACACTCCATGTAGTCAATTTTTTCATGAAGAAACAATTAAACATGAATGATGAAGAGGTCAATCGCTATTGGCAAACACTGAAAGTTCACTGACTCTTCGAGAAAAAATAGCACTGAATTGCGTATTCTGCTTTTTTAGAATTAGGGTCTCTAATACCATTATGAATTTTCAATCACATGATTGGCAGGTTTGCCACGGGCCTATTTATCAGGGTATCAAAATAGCAGTTTTTCCCCTCTCAACTTAAAGTTATTTGGCCAAGTGGTTTGATAGATCCAACATGCGATCATGTACAGATGAAAATCTATAAGATATTCAAGATTTATCTTGGTGTGCACTACATCCTAATATGTTTCTCTGGATAATTTCTTCGTGCACTTGTTTTTAGGCCAAGCCACCTGTAAAAGAACTATTATTCTGAAGGAGTAATTGAACTGGACACTCCAAACTACGAGAAGCCCAAAGTGAATCAGTTTAAGATCCTTGCTATTGTTTTGATCCCTTCATCCTCTGATTCTACAGTTTTATCTTCTTTGGCAGCATTGACTTCAAAATAAGAACCATTGAGCTTGAGGGAAAGCGTATCAAGTTACAAATATGGGACACAGCTGGTCAGGAGCGGTTTCGGACAATAACAACAGGTGTGTCACATTTTTTGATTTTTACCTGTTGAGTGCCAGTAAGAGCTCCTCATTTTAAACATACTTAGGACTTTGGTAGACATTATGCATTGCATTTTGTGTTGCTTCCTTTATCCTTTTTGTTTTCAACCCAAATAAGCAGGCGTTGAAGTTATTAGTTTAAGTTTACTATCTTTATATCCAGCCTGGCAGCGATTGAGGCACATAGATGGTATGGCCATCTTGTTTTAAAAGGCTATTCATAAGTAACAATCTTAGGTGAACTCCAAGTTCTTTAGTAATGGACTTTTGCCCATAAAGGTGCAAATCTATTTCTTCTGGCCGCATCATGTACTACTCTGGTAGTCTGGTTGATCTTCACCTTGCTCAGGCTATTTAAGCAACAAGTGGCTTTTGAATTGTCTGCAGTTTCTGATGCTTCATACTCTCAATGTCAATTACCCATATCTTTAATTGTGCAGCTTACTACCGTGGAGCTATGGGCATTTTGCTAGTTTACGATGTAACTGATGAGTCTTCTTTCAACAGTAAGTTTATTAACCTTTTTTCAACTTCTTGTTGTCTGATTTGTGGTGGCTGCAACTTCTTTATGTTTCTTTTCTATTTCATTTTTAGAATTCTTGAACTTCTTTCTGGTTCTTCGTTGCCAACTTGTGTTATTTTGCCAATGCTTATCTACTTCTCTTCCTTTGTGACCAGCTATTTAAACATGTCATCAAATTCTAGCTGAATTTTGCATTTGCTACATTCTTCCTTTATGGAGCATAGTTCCTTCTGTAGAATTAGGCTTGGCTAGATTACTCCAATCACATTTTGTTTGATCCTTTCAGATATCAGAAATTGGATTCGCAACATTGAGCAACATGCTTCGGATAATGTAAACAAAATATTGATTGGAAACAAGGCTGACATGGATGAAAGCAAAAGGGTAGGTAGTCATTGTTGTAAGCTGCTCCTAATCAGATTTTGCTTCTTTAATATTTTTTAAACAAGTTGGTTGCATGGATTACATAGTGTAATCTTTTCTCACTAAGATCAATTCTTTCATTAAGTTTGAAATGTGCTTTTGAAATTAATTAATACTGAAGTGTAACCCCCATAGGCTGTTCCAACCTCGAAGGGGCAAGCTCTTGCTGATGAGTATGGAATCAAGTTCTTTGAAACAGTAAGTCGAGGTGCATCTCATCTTTAGCCTTCATCTACATCATTAGTTTTCTTAGCTTTTGGAATATGAGTTGCAGAGTGCAAAGACGAACATGAATGTGGAGGAAGTTTTCTTTTCAATAGCAAAAGACATAAAGCAAAGGCTTTCAGATTCAGATTCTAAGATTGAGGTACATAATTTAATCCTTTGTTTTTAGTGCCTGGTGATTTATAGATGCCAGCAGATTTAGTTCCAAATCTCCTTACAGTTTTAGCATCTCATAATTGTCTTTTTCATTGTTGGTGATCGCAGCCTCAAGCAATCAGGATTAACCAAACAGATCAGCCAGCTGCAAGTGGTCCAGCTGCTCAGACATCAGCTTGCTGTGGATCATGATCGGACAAAATATGTATCCAGACAAGGCTTTATCAAGTGCTCTCTTGAAGTTGTAAAATAATTTGCTACTGAAACTAGTAAAAAATAATCAGTTGCCTTCGCATTTCTTTGTTCAGCTCTACTAGTAGGTGCCATATCTGTTGAAAGTTATATACAACTTTTACATGTAATTTGATACCAAACTATTCTTCTGACCATTCTTGTAACCTAGTAATGGTTTTTCCTTAGTAGTGTTCTTAATCTTGAGATTTCATTGTCTGTCTTGAGATTTTCATTGAGGAACTCTTTCAGTATTTGATGTAGAAACATAAATTAGGGAGTAAAGAGTTAAATTTTAGTCTAAAGCCAAGGCGCAAATTGCTAATTCTTGATGGAAGTGGGGCGAATATGCAAATTCGTTGAATTTGTCACGTCTCTAGGTACCCAAAGCAGCTGACTAAACTAAAGTGAGGAATCGAGGTCTGAATGTTAAATTGGGCAACAACAACAGCACGGCAGATTCTGGTTTGTGTTTCATGTGGGACATGGGACTTTGGCTAAAAATTCCGCTATGCGAGGTTTTGCTGAGTTGCCATTCGTTTATGAAAGTAGCAAGCATAAATACTTCATCCATGTAATTTGATGGTCATTCAAGGTCTCTAAGTAGCATTAAAGTAGAAAAGCAAAAGAAAAATGAATCCACACAAAATGACAGTTGCTTCATAAGATGACAAGGAAAACATAAGCTTGTCCAGATGAACTTTCAGATTCCACCACCTATTGCTACGCAAAGTGTAACTTATCAACTTCATCAACTAGAATAATCTGCCAGTACGCTGTCACAATAACAACTCTTGGCATAGCAAACGAAAGAACCTAAGTAAACTATGAATCAAACTCATTTTAGAAAAATTTCAACAAATGAAGTAGCCAAGAACTGGAAACCTCCATTCTCCTGAACCTCACTCACATATAGGGCCAGTGCCTAGGATACGGGGCATCATCATGGTAAGAGTAGTCATCAAATCTTGGCCCATAATAGCTCCCAGAGTAGAAACCATATCCAGGTTGCTCCATCATTGGATGCGGCGCCATCCTTGGGTAATCATATGGGGAAGCGTTCCCATGGTTAAGAAAATGACTCCCGCTTCCACCTCTAGGAAAATAACCGCCAGTGTGGTGAGGATGATCAGCACAGTCGATTGAGGGCACCTTGTTATGAAAGATTGGTCTGCTCTTATGGAGTTTGCAGTAAGGATCCCTGCATACTTCTCGGTCAATTTGGGGTGCTACATAAGCTTCAGGCTCATGACTACTCTCTTCCTTCTTACGACCCTCATCTTTTGGATAGCCACGATTTCTTTCCTTCCCGTTTTTGGGAAAATTTTTGTGCTCAGGGCACTTATCCCTGACGGGCTTTGAGCTCTGGGGCTTCTCCTTATCAGCATGGTTATTGAAATTCATCGGACCTCCATCATAGCCTAAGAATTTTGCAGTTTTTCCCCATGCTTTAATGGAAGCAATCAGTTTGTTCGGGTCTACTTTGCCTTTAACAGCGACCAAGTTTTTTTCGCGGTACACGGCAACTGAAAGAACACCTAGTGACAAAGCGGGAAACAAAAACGGAAACCAGAAGCACGACGAAGAAAAAATTGCATCAAAAAATGAATTACACAAGAAACAGCATGCGATCTAACTTGAATATATGCTATATTACCATCGATTGTTAGCAGTGCTCTCTCCAGTCTCCCGGGGCAAAACTCACAACAATTGATATTCATCTTCAGCAAGATAGTCTGTAATAATACATCAAAAAGTTTTTAGGTCAAAACATAATAGAGTAGGTTTGGTTTGTTTTTATTCTTCTTGATGCATATATTTTGACGACGAAATTCAATGTGATTATACCCAATTGGCACCAAAAGAGATCTACAAGACAAGTGGTTGTGTCATCTAAAAATAAACATGCAACAGCATAGATTCACAACATAACGATCAAAATAAATCATGAACTTAAAAGAACGTCAAAGTAATATACCACCATCAAGGCTAAAAAGATCATGATTAGAGAACCACAAGGAAAAAAAAAAAACAACGATTTACCGGTTCGGTGGAAGGATTTTCCATAGCGAAGAACTTGAAAGTATTTTTCTTCTTTGAGAGCTAGAGGCGAATTGGAGGCGATAACAATTCAGAGGGAAAAAACTTCACCGGTTTTGTAAGGATGGAATACAATAAAAGCTAAAGAATGAAGTTCCGGAAATTTTTGCGGTATAATATAGGTTTAACATTTTGAGAAAAGAAATAATCTGAAAGTTTCCATTAATGTGATCAATATAAAAGATTTCGTCATTAAGATGGTACCCAAAAATAGTTGCCATCATGGTGCTACTCTGAAAAACAGAAGCCTTCTTTTTTTTTCCCCGTCAAGGTAGAGGGCATCTATCTATATCTATATAAATTTGAGAAGGGATTTTCAGGAACAAGCCTCCACAACCCTTCCCACTCTCAACTCTATTTTCCTAACATTTTACATTTATCTTATTTCGTAAAAAATATCATGGGCCCATTACATCCCCACGTTTCTCTCAAATAAGAAGTTAATTCCAACTAAAACTCCCACGTTCTCTCAAACAAAAATGTAACTTCCACTTACATTAAAACTCTAACACTCCCACGTTCCCTCAAACAAAAAAATAACTTCCACTTACATTAAAACTCTTCCCACTTACAATATAGTTGGTACTTGGCCCCTGATCCAACGGAATTGAGGATTGCACCTGATTTCTTCCCAACTGCCACGGAATATACTTGGTACTACTTTTGGGAATTACTACTTTTGGGAATTACTCTTACAATTTCACTCCACACCCACATTTCCATTTCAATTAAAAACCCTTTCAATCAACTTCCTTCTCGAACCTCTCTAATTAGCTTCACAATAGAACATGGCCGTTTACAGGCATGTCATCAACACCTGAATTTCAAACTCGCAAGATTGCAACGGAGGAAACATCTGCTAATGAAACGAAAAGGACGCCACCACGGTCCCGCACAAGAATTGGAACAGTTCCAACAACTTTGTGCCGAGGAAAGAGAAATCTCACATCAACTACGATGGATAAAATCTCGACTACATCAACTCAAACGCCGCGCCAATCAAATTAAAAGTTTCGGTACTATTTATTCATTTAATATTGATATTCTTTTAATATTGAAAACCTGATCATATCATGAGTTGTGCTCATGATGTGACTTATGTAGTCTTTACCCCAAACTCTTAATATGGTAACATATTGTAGTACCATCAATTTTGATCACGAAAAATAATACTACTATTAATTATGAGTTGTGATCTGTGGAGTTTCTTCGTTACTTTGAAATAAGATGTTCAGAAGGTTGACATTAAGAGATTACTACTAGCGGGTAGGTTCGTTTTTTGTGTTTTGGGTTTTTTTTTTTTGGCAGATTTTGTGTCTTACTGCATTACATGTCCTTGGGCTGTTCAAATCGGGATAAAATCATGCCGTGTCCAAACTCTCTCCGGATAAAATCTTACATATATATATATATTTTAAAAAAATTTTGAACTCTGGAAAAAATCCTATATTTCTTAAGCATCAAATAAAATGAATCCCCCAACATACTCGAACCTTAGTTATATATTTAGTCGCAAAATTGTCTCAACAGCTTGTGTGTGTGTTGTAGTCGATGGATCCTAGGAATGAGGTTCTAAAAAAAATTAAAATTCATGTCACATCTTGATTCTGCTATGCATGGGCACAATCCAGAATTAGATGGTTTCCATTGTTTATAAGAATCAAGTTAGAAGTTTCGCCACTATTTATTCTTTAAATATTGGTATTTTCATTATACTTACAATTATTAATAATATTTCTAATATTATAATATTATTATTGTTTTCATTGTTTATAAGAATCAAGCCGGTATTATCTATTCTTTATATATTGCCATTTTCATTATAATTGCAATTATTAATAATATTCCCAATATTATAATATTATTGCTGTTTCTATTGTTTATAAGAATCAAGTTAGAAGTTACGGTACTTATTCTTAAAATATTGGTGTTTCCATTGTTATTTCAATTATTAATAATATTTCCAATATTATATTATTATTGTTGTTTTCATTGTTTGTAAGAATCAAGTTAGAAATTTAGGTCTTATGTATTCTTTAAAATTTGGGAATATTATTGGGATTATTATTGTACTTCTAAGTATTAATAACATTCCGAATATTATAATATTATTGTTGTTTTCATTGTTTATAAGAATGTGGAAATAGTACCAATTGTTTATAAACACTTTAATAAATGCCACCGCAAGCTCCCCAATGGCTTTGTTAATATTTTACATGTTAACAAATAGTACTAAAAGCTATTATTGCAGTGGTCAATCCTAATGAATAGGATCACTACAATCTTATCTAATATCAAAGGTTAACATAAATATATTGTCATTTTTACTACCAAAATTGACAATTTGTTTGAGGCAATAATTAACATAATAAAAAATATATTTTACTATTCTAAATGTTTAATTACATATCATAAAAAATATAGTGACTCAAAACTCATATGGTCGAAATCATGCTTCACATTTCACATCGAGTTCACCCACTAAATAATGTCTCAAACATAAAATATTATCAACTACTATCATAAACATTACCAAATTAAGGATAGATTTTCTCAAATCTTACTATTAAATACACATATTACCATTCATTAATTAAAAAATAATATTTTATAATATTATTTTATAGTAAAATATTTTAAATTCTTCCATAGATTGTAATTTTTTTTTATAATGTAAGCACCGTGCGTAGCACGGGTATTCACACTAGTATATAGAAAGGAAACTATCAAAATTCTGGGCGCTTTATCAACTTTCCTTTTTCACGATAGAAGTAATAGTAAACGTTTCATTGACTACTAAAAGCACCCATTTTCTCCCAAAATTTTCTTATAATTAGGAGACGCAAGAAAGAAATATTCACTTTCCCGCTTGCTTCTATTCAGACCAAACCATACAACGAGCAATTGCAAACACATGAATAGAACTATAGAAGCATACAATTATAAAAAAAAATTACTTCAATCGGATTGAAATAGAGAGGTTCGTTTGCTCCATTTTTGCTCTCACAATTTTTTTTTTATCAAATTATTAAAAATTTCTATGCAGACTTTCTCGCTATCAAAACCAGTATGAGTCTTGAGACTCGAGACTACATCTATAAAAGAAATCTAAAGTAGTTAAATTCAGTAATTGGAAACTCCTCCGGTAGACGACACAATCTGCAATCAAATCTATTAATTATTGTAATTACTAGTGTTTGGCAGTCAAGTTTTTTGCCAAGTTTTTTGTCTATTACAAGCTTTTAAAAACTTTAGCCACAATAACTTCAAAAAATTTCTTACAGTTTTTAAACTATACATTTTAAAATATTAAAAAAAATACACTTTAACAATTTTTTTAAAAACTTTTACAGTAAGTTAAAGTAAAATTTTAAATAAATACCTAAAAAACTCACATTCCAAACGATATACAAAGCACAAGAACAGAGTTTGGTGTTAAAAATTCTGTGTCATTTTTGGTTTTCGAATTTTACTCTTGGAGAAGTAAAAATTTACTAAAGGTCACTTATTTAAGTTATTTAACCTCTAATAGCTTTTACTTTCAATAACTTCCATTTTATTTTTTGTTTATTTGCCAAAAAAAAACTTGCATTAGTTTACATAAAAACAACTTAATTTTTTTTTCTTAATTTGCACAATCATTGGGCGTGCTTTCCCCCGTTAGCCTTATATAGTACAAAAGAAATGTCTTTTGCTGATTTAAAAAAAATGCATTTTTCTTTTTAATCTTGTTTGTTATTATCTTAATGCATTGGGCGTACATCTTAATTATATTATTACTTTATTCATTTGAAAACCAAGAATAGGACCCACAAGGGAGAGGAAAGGGCGAAAAAATAAATAAAGCAAAGCACATATCTTGGAGAAAATTGCTTCGAGAAGATGGGAATTGGAAATGGCTTAGTATAGCCGCTGAAACAGAAATGCGACTTGTCTAGTTGTCTCTCTTCCAGTCTTCCTCGTATATTTATACCTGAAAAGGGAAAAGAGAAAAAGTCATTAAAACTCTCAATTCCGATTTCGCTAGGGTTGCTCTGAACCGTCGACTTCTCTTCAATATCTCTCCACGGTGTGCTTCTCTTTCCAAATTTCTCGAGTATTTACTCATTTCTATGTTCATTATTGTAGATTTGCATACACAACACAAATTTATACGTGTATAAATTCATTTTTAATCACTTCTCGGAAAATGTTAGAAATTTTCCTATTGTAATTTTCGTCCGATATGATCTGATTTGATCTTGAATTATTTGTTATTGTTGTCTGCTAATTGTTAACGTAATCGTGCCTTTTGTACTTATTTTTTTTTTTTCCTTTCTATTGGTTCAATAGGTTTGGTTCGAGATTGAAAGATGTCTTTTAGGTCTTAAATTTGGTTCACGACGTTAAAGTTTAGCTCCTAAACTTTGTGGAATAATCTCATCTGATTTGGAAATTTGAGTTGAGAGGAATGGCATGGTTTCGAGCTGGGTCAAATGTGGCAAAACTTGCCATCAGAAGGACTTTGTCGCAGAGAGGTGGTTCATATGTATCCAGAACACGCGTAGTTCCAGCACAAAATCGATATTTTCATACCACAGTTTTTAGATCAAAGGCGCAATCTGCACCTGTCCCACGTCCTGTTCCGCTGTCTAAGCTAACTGACAGTTTCCTAGATGGGACAAGCAGTGTTTATCTTGAGGAGCTTCAGCGGGCCTGGGAGCAAGATCCTAATAGTGTTGATGAGTCATGGGACAACTTCTTTAGGAACTTTGTTGGCCAAGCTGCCACTTCACCTGGAATTTCTGGTCAAACGATTCAAGAGAGTATGCGACTGTTGCTGCTTGTTAGAGCTTACCAGGTGTATGGTCACATGAAAGCTAAGTTGGACCCATTGGGCTTGGAACAGAGGGAAATTCCAGATGATCTGGATCCTGCACTTTATGGTTTCTCGGAAGCCGATCTTGATCGCGAGTTCTTCATTGGCGTGTGGAGGATGTCAGGATTTTTATCTGAGAATCGACCTGTGCAAACCTTGAGAGCGATATTGACACGGCTTGAACAGGCTTACTGTGGTGCTATCGGTTATGAGTATATGCACATTGCTGATCGTGAACAGTGTAATTGGTTAAGGGACCGGATTGAGACTCCCACACCAATGGAGTACAGCCGCGAGCGGCGTGAGGTTATTCTTGATCGCCTCATGTGGAGTTCTCAGTTTGAGAATTTCTTGGCCACTAAGTGGACTGCTGCAAAGAGGTTTGGGCTTGAAGGGGCTGAAACCTTGATCCCAGGAATGAAGGAAATGTTTGATAGGTCCGCAGATCTTGGAGTTGAGAGCATAGTGATTGGAATGTCACACAGAGGGAGACTTAACGTGTTGGGTAATGTTGTTCGGAAGCCACTGCGCCAGATATTTAGCGAGTTCAGTGGTGGTACTAAACCTTCAGAAGAAGTTGGCTTGTACACAGGAACTGGTGATGTAAAGTATCACCTGGGAACCTCTTATGACCGGCCAACTAGGGGTGGAAAGAGAATTCATTTGTCACTCGTGGCAAATCCCAGTCACCTGGAAGCAGTAGATCCAGTTGTGGTTGGGAAAACCAGAGCGAAACAGTATTATTCTAATGACATTGCCAGGACAAGAAACATGGGTGTCTTAATTCATGGGGATGGTAGCTTTGCAGGACAAGGAGTTGTTTACGAGACCCTGCATCTTAGCGCTCTTCCTAATTACACTACTGGTGGAACTATACACATTGTGGTTAACAATCAAGTAGCCTTCACTACTGATCCCAAGTCAGGAAGATCTTCTCAGTATTGTACTGATGTTGCTAAAGCACTGAATGCTCCAATTTTCCATGTCAACGGTGATGATGTGGAGGCTGTGGTCCATGTCTGTGAGCTTGCAGCAGAGTGGCGTCAGACATTCCATTCGGATGTTGTGGTTGACATTGTTTGTTACCGCCGATTTGGTCATAATGAGATTGATGAGCCATCTTTTACCCAGCCCCAAATGTACAAGGTTGTCTCTTTCCCTATGTTGTTCATATAACTCGTATGATTGAATTAATGATTCAGTGTTTCTAAATTTATCTTTCTTTGGATAACTGCTTTTAAGTTCCGTCTTTTGAGTATTCTTCTTGACTAATCTATCAGTTGTTTATGTGCTATCCTGGTCTACTCATGTTTTCTATAATTGAATGATACCAATAGGTAATCAGAAATCATCCTTCAGCCATGGAGATTTACCAAAAGAAACTTTTAGAATCTGGTCAGCTGTCTAAAGAGGGCATTGATAGGATAAATAACAAAGTTCTTTCAATTCTTAATGAAGAATTTGTGGCCAGCAAAGATTATATCCCCCAAAGGAGGGACTGGCTTTCCGCTTACTGGATGGGGTTCAAGTCTCCTGGGCAGCTTTCACGTATCCGAAACACTGGGTATGATATGTTTCTTGAAAGCTAGTTATTTAAGTTTCAGAATTTTTTATGTTGTGGCTCATTTTTATACTGGTCTACAGTGTAAAGCCAGAGATTTTGAAGACTGTTGGCAAAGCAATCACAACTCTTCCAGAGAACTTTAAACCTCACAGAGCAGTTAAGAGAATTTTTGATGACCGTGCCAAGATGATTGAGACAGGCGAAGGAATAGACTGGGCAGTGGGGGAGGCACTTGCTTTTGCGACACTGCTGGTGGAAGGAAATCATGTCAGGCTTAGTGGTCAAGATGTTGAGAGAGGTACTTTTAGTCATCGACATTCTGTCGTTCATGATCAAGAAACAGGGGGACAGTATTGCCCTTTGGATCATGTTATGATCAATCAGAATGAAGAAATGTTTACAGTTAGTAACAGGTAACTGCAAATGTATCTCTGGCCTTTCCAGTTTTGATTGTCCAAACGATAAAGTTCTGAGGGATTTGTGTTAGTAAAGATGCTTATGCTGAAATACTAACTGAGTGTATCCATGCATCTTGTATTATCAGTTTTTCCTTCGTGGAATAGTGTCAGCAATGTGGAGCGGAGTTTTGAACTTTAATCTTTCTTTACGCAGCTCTCTTTCTGAATTTGGTGTCTTGGGCTTTGAATTGGGTTACTCCATGGAAAATCCAAATTCTTTGGTACTGTGGGAAGCCCAATTTGGTGATTTTGCCAATGGAGCTCAAGTGATATTTGATCAGTTCTTGAGCAGTGGGGAGGCCAAATGGCTTCGTCAGACAGGACTAGTTGTGCTTCTGCCTCATGGTTATGATGGCCAGGGCCCTGAACATTCTAGTGCACGTTTGGAGCGTTTCCTTCAGGTATATTTGTATATTAAATCCGTTGGATCGGATCTCTCTCTCTCTTTCTCTCTCGCACATGGGTGTGCACATGAACGTACATAAATATTCTGATCTGTTTCCTATTTTTAGATTGACCTCTTATTTTCTTTTGGGCGAGATGGAGTTTGATGAAAACTTTTTGACTACTTTTGTGGCCATAACCTTATGTTTCATTTTGAATCAATTTGCTGGCATATTTTGCCTGCGTTGGAGTTGACATTTTTTACCATTATTGATTCTACCCTTCTCTCTCATTTTTGCGACTTCTTTTGACTATGACCAATTTTAAGCCTATAGTGTAGGTTTAATGGCCTTGACCATCATTCTGTTCTCAGATGAGTGATGACCACCCCTTTGTCATCCCAGAGATGGATCCAACCCTTAGAAAGCAGATCCAAGAATGCAATTGGCAGGTGGTAAATGTAACTACACCAGCAAACTATTTCCATGTTCTGCGGCGTCAAGTAAGTGGAGCTAATTGGTTCCAACTTTTCTCATCCTGTAGAAATACTACTCTTAGTTTTCTCATAGTATTGTCTACACATCTCAGATCCACAGGGAATTCCGTAAGCCTCTTATTGTGATGTCTCCGAAGAATTTGCTTCGGCATAAAGACTGCAAATCCAATCTTTCTGAGTTTGATGACGTGCAAGGCCATCCTGGTTTTGACAAACAAGGGACCAGGTTTAAGCGCCTCATCAAGGACCAGAATGACCATAAGGAAGTTGAGGAGGGCATTAGTCGCTTGGTTCTTTGCTCAGGAAAGGTGTGTATTGCTTCTTTATTTTTATTTTTTTTCCACCATAACATTATCTACTTTCGATAAGATAGGCTCCTCTAGCCCCAGTAAGTTTAGATCTGGTTCACCTTATATGGTAGAATTCTCTGACTCAACTTGATCTACTTGTCATTCTGAGGCAGGAAAGAGAGCACAGAGATACTTGTTTGGAGTTTACAACGTGAATGTCTATTTCCTGATATTTAACATCATTTTATTGCATCAACTCTTTATTTTTATATTTGTGTTTTAATTGGGGTAAAATAAATTCTTTTTTTTTTAAAAGAAAATATGGGGTATGGGCTCAGTTTTATTTCACATTTTGCAGGTTTATTATGAACTTGATGAAGAGAGGAGAAAAGTGAATAGGAAGGATGTTGCTATATGTCGGGTGGAACAACTTTGCCCCTTCCCTTATGATCTCATTCAACGTGAATTGAAGCGATATCCAAGTATGTGTTTTGATATTAACCTAATTATGAGATTCTTTATTATCTTCATATTTGATGGAAATTATGAGCATTGGCTATGAAGAACTCTATGAAGGTTGGTTATGGTATAGGCCATAAATATGCCTTCGTATGTCTAAGCATGCAGAACCCTACTTTGTCGCACGGTAGATTTGCTGTTTTTCTTTCCAATTAATCTTTTGCTTCTCCTAAAAGCTTACTTCAGGGGATACTTTCTGGCCATTTCAAGATGGACGTCTTAGTTTGATTTGGTATCTGTAGTGAGGAAAAGTGAAAAAAAAATTATTTTAAACAAGAGGAATGAAAATAAGCAATGGGATCACTTTGTTGGTTAAAATTCAATATCACAGTGGGAATCCTTCAGGACTCTTTTAACTTCTTGTTTGATATTTATATGCCAATTTCTTCAATTGCACTGAAGGATACTGAGCATAACAAAGCATGGCTTGAAGACAAAAAGTAGGATTTCCATTTTGGAATAGGAAGAACAATTTAGCATAAGTTTGGACATCAGTGTTCTTAACGGTATTGGACTTTCACCTTTTACATTAGTTAATTTACACTTAAAGTGAGTGCCTTTTGGTTGAATTTAAGAAGTTATTAGAGCTTTACTTTCAGGAAGGTTAAGTACACACCTTTGATTAATTGAGTAGAAACTTAATAAGCTTGCCAAGTCTTTAATACATTCTGTGGGTTGTCTGATCTGAACGTGTGGTGTGGTTTATAATATTGTAGTGGGAACCTCTTCTAGTTGATTTTGGACTATTTGTGGTCCATTATGTCTCCCATGCTCATTATGCTACCTCTTTTGACATATCATTCTTGTGATTATCAGATGCTGAGATCGTATGGTGCCAGGAAGAGCCCATGAACATGGGTGCCTACAATTATGTTGAACTTCGACTGGCTACTGCCATGAAAGCATTGGGAAGAGGTGATTTAGATGATATCAAGTATGTTGGACGTGCTCCATCTGCTGCCACAGCTACTGGTTTCCTGAGCGTGCACCAAAAGGAGCAAAGGGAACTTGTAGAGCAAGCCTTGCAGCCTGATCCAATTAGCATTTCTTGATGATGTTTTCTCCATAAGCAGTTAAAAGTTTAATTCTGCTTAGAAAGATACATATGTTTTTGTTTGTACCCAGAAGAAAACAATAATGTGTTTTGCAATTCTAACAGTTTCTTGAACAAAACAAGTCCTATACATCTTCTTGTCAGTCAATCTGGTAGTGGATGCAGCCTTGCTGTTCTCTAGGCGGACCACTGCTTCTACTCATATTGTCGTGTAATAGAAAGCATTGCTGAGTGAATAATAAAAAGACATCTTCAACATCCCCTTCTTCGAATTTTTAGCTGTGATTGTGCTTTTACTTGGAGCCTGGACCTGGCAAGGCTGGATGGCAGGTATCTTGCATGGCAGCAGAGTCTTTAATGCCTGCGCGTCGTCTTCACAGCTAAAGACATTGTCCAAATGTAGCGCTCAAGGACCAGATGTGATCATGTAAAACGGAAAATGCTGATGACACATCATGACGACTTGTTTTCCTCCAAGTAACGAAGTTTAATTACTTAAAAACTCGGCAACTTTTAAGGGTAAGTTATCACCAAAAGACAACGTGCAGGAGGTAGAAAATGAAAATTAATTTGGACAGTTGACGGATGGCACCCGACAGATGACACTTGCAGGACACTGGAAGCTTGTAGTAGTTCAATTTGGTGAAGGGCAACTGCGAAGTAAAACTTTCTTGTTTATGCGATTAATCTGCCATTGATCCCACAGTTGGCCAGGAGCGTCGAGAGCGAAGACCACGCTAAAAGATCACTAATAAGCTGATCCTTTGCAAACTTTCTTGTTTTTGTTGGTTTTGAGCATCATGTTGTAAATTTTTTAAAACTTAAGATATATTGGACAATTACTAGATGATCTTTTGTTTAAGAGTGTAGCTGAAAGTTATAATCTTATGTAGGTCTGGAAACATTAGAAACGATTTTCAAGATTTTTTGTGTATCATTATTATTAAATTGGCCTTTGCTAATGAATATGTTGATTGTTATCATAAAATCCAAAAACAGGGATAATCATGTGAGTTTTTTTTTTTTTTTTCCAATCATGTGAGTGTTTTTCCTTTCCTTTTGTTTTACTAAGAGAAAGTAATGGTCCTAAAAGAAGAAAACCTGAAACTATCTTGACGTTTCTCTCACATTAGCAAATAAACTCAGAACTTCAAGGTTGCCATTCTTAATCCCTGTTGTCATTTGCTTGTTATGTTTATTGGTCCACATTTTATGTTCACTAAGTACCTAGCATATCATAAATTAAGTTGATAGTTGAAATCCAGAGCATATATCAGACAAATACTTCTGACTCGATGGAGAATTATAAAGAAATATCAACTCTTAAATTTGATGGATAAATTGATGAGTTTTTTGTTTTTGGCCGAAATTGAGGTTGTATTTCTCACGATTTCTTACCAAGTCGCTTTAAATTGGTCAAATTATATTTCTATGCAACCCAAGATTTTTCAATAACTAATATGTTATTATTTTAATATTGGTTAGGTATGTCTAATTTTGAGCATCAGCTTAACAACGGGGATAACACAATTTGCATTGATAGCGAAGAAGAAAGTGAGTGCCAATGCAAGAGTAAGTAAGAGGGATGACGAACATAATGTCTCAGATGAATTAGTAAATGAAGAACTGGAGAAAAAATTGAGAAACCAAGTTGTGCAATCAGAGAAAGAGGCATACGATCTGTATTGTGCTTATGCTCATCAAGTCGGTTTCAGTGTTCGAAGGGGAAAACAATACTATTATACAGGGACAAAAAAAATCAGATCAAAATCATATTTTTGTTCTAAGAGAAGTCTTAAGCTTGATGAAGAAAATCAAGAAGTCACGACTGATCCTACTTATAATAGATTAGACACTAGAATTGATTGCAAGACGATGATCACATTTGAGGTTGACAAAGATGATCACTTTTGAGGTTGACAAAGATGGTCGGTAGAAAGTTACTAAATTTGTTAAGGAACATAATCATGGGATGGCAAAAGAGTATGAAAAACATCTACTCAAGTCTTGAAGAGTAGTCACTGAGGATAAGGCTAATACAATGGCTCATATATTTGATTTTGGAATACCTATAACAGATGCATATTCATGTTTGGCTAAAGAAAGTGGAGGTGTTACTAATGTTGTATTCTCGAAAAAGGAAGCTTTTAATTTCATATCCACCAGGCAAAATTCTATTATTGAGAAGAGAGATGCACAAAGTATTGTGCATAATTTCAAGAGCAGAGTAAATACATCAGGGATGTTTTATTGGGATGTAGAGTTGGGTGATGATCGACGGATGCTAAACTTTTTTTGGAGGGATAGGCGGTCGTGCATAAACTACGACTTCTTTGGGGATGTTGTGATTGTTTATACTACTTACTGAAAAAATATTTTCAATCTGATTTGTGCACCATTCATCGGGATAAATCACCATTGGCAAACCATTATATTTGGATGTGTTTTTATATCCAATGAAAATGCTGATTCTTAATTCATGGGGATGGTAGCTTTGCAGGACAAGCAGTTTTTATATACACATTGTGGTCAACAACCAAGTAGCCTTCACCACTGATCCCAAATCAGGAAGATCTTCTCAGTATTGTACTGATGTTGCTAAAGCCCTGAATGCTCCAATTTTCCATGTCAATGGCGATGATGTGGAGGCTGTGGTCCATGTCTGTGAGCTTGCAGCAGAGTGGCGTCAGACATTCCATTCAGCTGTTGTTGTTGACATAGTTTTTTGTCGTCGATTTGGTCACAATGAGATTGATGAGCCATCTTTTACCCAGCCCAAAGGTATAAGGTCAGCTCTTTGCCTGTGTTTGTTCTTATGATTCATCTCACTAAATTCATGATGCAGGCCCTTTGAATTCACCTTCCTTTGGATAACTGCTTCTAAGTAGCATCTTGTAACATTATTCATTGCTATTATACCAGTTGTTTTATGTGCTATCATGGGCTTCTCATGTTTTGTACGATTGAATGATACCAATAGATAATCCGATATCATCCTTCAGCTATGGAAATTTACCAAAAGAAACTTGTAGAATCTGGTCATGTGTCTAAGGAGGATGTAGATAGGATAAACAATAAAGTTCTTTCAATTCTTAATGAAGAATTTGTGGCAAGCAAAGATTATGTCCCCCAAAGGAGGGCCTGGCTTTCGGCCTACTGGACTGGGTTCAAGTCTCCTGAGCAGCCTCACGTATCCGAAACACCGGGTATGATATGTTTCTTGAACTTTTTATTTGTTTAACTTTCAAATTTCTATATGTCGAGGCTCATCTGTATAATGGTCTACACTGTCAAGCCAGAGATTTTGAAGAACGTTGACAAAGCAATAACAACCCTTCCAGAAAACTTTAAGCCTCTCAGAGCAGTTAAGAGAATTTTGGATGACCGTGCCAAGGTGATTGAGACAGGGGAGGGAATAGACTGGGCTGTAGGGGAGGCACTTGCTTTTGCAACACTGGTTGTAGAAGGAAATCATGTCAGACTTAGTGGTCAAGATGTTGAGAGAGGTACTTTTCGTCATCGACATTCTGTCGTTCATGATCAAGAAACAGGAGAGAAGAACTGTCCTTTGGATCATGTTATGATCAATCAGAATGAGGAAATGTTTACAGTTAGTAACAGGTAACTGCTAATGCATCTTTGCTCTTTCTGACGTTGATTGTCCAAAAGAAAAATATACCCTGAGTGCTTTGTTCTAGAAAGGATGCTCATGAAGTACCAATCGAGCATCTCTGCACATCTGATGCTTTCAGTTTGCCCTTTTATTTGTGACATGGAGCAATCTTTTGAACTGCAATGTTTCTTTATGCAGCTCTCTTTCTGAATTTGGTGTTTTGGGCTACTCCATGGAAAATCTAAATTCTTTAGTACTGTGGGAAGCCCAGTTTGGTGATTTTGCCAATGGAGCTCAAGTCATATTTGATCAGTTCTTGAGCAGTGGGGAGGCCAATTGGCTTCGTCAGACAGGATTAGTTGTGCTTCTGCCTGATGGTTATGATGGCCAGGGCCCTGAACATTCTAATGCTCGTTTGGAGCGTTTTCTTCACGTATTTCTGCTTAGTAAAACCTTTGGATGAGAACTCTCTCTTTTGGACTTCACAACATGTGAAGACCTTTATTTTGTTCTATCTTCCCTGTCTCCTTAATTGTTTGGGATTTAAGTAGTTTTTTGTGGGCTTTTCTCTTTTTATTGGTGTTTCTTGTTTTACCTTGACCCTTATTTTCTTTTGGATGATATGGACCTTGGTTTAAACTTTTAATTGCTTTCACTGGCTGGAGTTTTGAATTTATTTTCTGTAACTGTTGTTTGATTTCACACTGTCATGTAGCTTGATCTGTCTGACCATTTTTGATTGATTGTCTACCCATCTCTATCATTTTTTCAATTTCTTTTGATTTTGACCTATTTTAAGCGTGATACTGTAGTTTTCATGCCCTTCATGTTCCGTTGTCAGATGAGTGATGACAACCCCTTTGTCATCCCAGAGATGGATCCAACCCTTAGAAAGCAGATCCAAGAATACAATTGGCAGGTGGTAAATGTGACAACGCCTGCAAATTATTTCCATGTTCTGCGGCGTCAAGTAAGTTGAGCTATTTGATTTCAAGTTTTATCAGCCTGTACAGATGCTTAGTCTTCTCATGTGTTATCTACACCCCTCAGATACACACAGAATTCCGTAAGGCTCTTATTGTGATGTCCCCAAAGAACTTACTTCGACATAAAGACTGCAAGTCCAATCTGTCCGAGTTTGATGATTTGCAAGGCCATCCTGGTTTTGACAAACAAGGGACCAGGTTTAAGCGCCTCATAAAGGATCAGAATGACCATAAGGAAGCTGAGGAGTACATCGGTCGTTTGATCCTTTGCTCAGGAAAGGTGTGTATTGTTTTTTTTTTTTTTTTTGGCTAATGTAATATTATCATCTCTTTTGCATGAGATAGATCCCTCTAGGCCCACTCACTTTAATTATTGGTTGCCTTTTTAGTATAATGCCCAAAATCTTCCTGATCCACTTGTCATTCTGTGGGATTATGCAATTCCAGGAAATAAAGCACAAAGGTACTTGTTGAAGTTACAATATCAACACTTATTTCATAATGTTCAACATCATTTTATTGTGTCAACTCTTTATGTTCATTTTTGGGTTTGATACCAGTTTGCATTTCGTTTTTTAAGCATATTTGGGGAAGGGACTCAGTTTTATTTCTCGTTTTGCAGGTTTTTTATGAACTTGATGAGGAGAGGAGAAAAGTGAATAGGAAGGATGTTGCTATTTGTCGGGTGGAACAACTTTTTCCATTTCCGATATGACCTCATTCAACGTGAATTGAAGCGATATCCGAGTATGTGTTTTGAATTTAACCTAATAATGTAAATAATTTTTTTATTCTCTTCATAGTATATTTTTAGTTTGATGGAAATAATGATCTTTGTCTAAAGAGAACTTTGAACAGGTTGGTATAGGCCATAAATAAGCCTCCATATGTCTAGCATGCGTTTATCTGGTAGACTTTCTAGCCTTTTGGAGTTCTATTGGCTTTTGGATGTTCACCTCCCACTTTAGTTATGTACTACTTGAAATGATTACCCTTTTGGTTGAATTTTAGAAAGTTGTTAAGAGTTTAGTCTCAGGAAGCTTAAGTAGGAGCCTTTGACTTAAACTTTTCCGGGCTAGCCAAGTCTTTAATACCATTTGGGGTAGCTAGTCTAAACGTGAAGTATGGCTATGCTATTGTTCCCTCTTCTAACAGGGTTGTGGTGTATGTACCTAGCCTTTTGAACCTTGTAGTAGTTGGAACCTCTTGAATTTGATTTTGCACTTTTTTCAGTGCAAGATTTCTCCAATGCTTACAAATTACAATGCTATACTATACCTCTTTCAACGTCATCTGTTTTGTGGTAATTTCAGATGCTGAGATTGTCTGGTGCCAGGAAGAGCCCATGAACATAGGTGCCTACAATTACGTTGCACTTCGACTGGCTACTGCCATGAAAACATTGGGAAGAGGTGATTTTGATAATATCAAGTACGTAGCACGTGCTCCATGCATGGTTCAAAGACTCGGACGAGACTGAGACGACTCGGTCGAATCGTCACTAGAATGGGGTTTTCCGATTCGAGGCCGGGACGAGATGACTCCTAGATAATGAATCGCCGAGAACTCGGCCGAAACGAATAGAAACGGTCAAGTAGTCCTGAGTCATCTCGAATCAGCTCGAATTTTTATTATTTTTGCTAATTTTTAATTATTTTTATCATATTTTTTAAAATATTAAACATTTCAAAAATTTGCATCTCGTTGAGATTGCAACCGATATGCCAAACCGATATGCCAATATCGATATGGAACGGTCCGGACCGCGACCACGACTTTGAACCATGGCTCCATCTGCTGCCACAGCCACTGGTTCCTAAGTGTCCACCAAAAGGAGCAAAGGGAATTTGTAGAGAAAGCCTTGCAGCCTGATCCTATTAGGATCCTGCATGAGGCAATGTTTGGGTTTGATGCTGGTTAGAAAGTTCCAATTATTTTTGTTTGTACCTAGAAGAATAGAAATTTCTGCACTTTGAACAGTCTCTTGAACAAAAAAGTCGATAGCTCCTCTGGCAAGGCAATCTGGTTACGTGTGCTGCCTTGCTGTTCTCGAGTCTGATGAGGCTTCTAGGTCTATTCAGCTTTTTAAAACATTGCTGAGTGAATAATGACCCCTGTAATATTCCATTCTTCGTGTTTTTGTCTGTGATTCTGTTGCTCTTCTTTGGAGCTTGGACGTGATAAGGCAGAATAGCTGGTATCTAGCATGGCAGTACAATGTCTTAAATGGCCGTATGCCTGTATGTTAAGTGTTCTCACCTGATTGACAACATACCTATTTTAAGTTTCAAGCCTTTAAAAGTCGGGAAATGAATTTCAACCGACACAAACCAAGTGCGACTCCAACATGAAACGGCTGCCTGCTCACCAACCGTTCTCCACTTCTCTTTTCTGATCCGGTGATCTGCCCACTGCCCTTCCTACCCGCAGTCCTCACTGCCTCCTGTCTCTTTGCAATTGAGTTTCTTCTCCCCTTGCCCCTGCTTCTGACCCCTCTTCCTTCCCCCCAACTAGTTCATCTGGTGCGGCGGGTGATGGTGTTTGCAGCAAAGGTTGGTGTTGATTATAGCTGGCAAAAAAGCTCAAACCAGCCCAACCCGGCCATTAATTTTAAAGGATTGATTGGGTCAATTGGATTATGGGTTTTGTTGGGTTGAATAAGAACAATCGAACTTATTTATTGGGCGTGTTGAGTTTTTTATTTAGGCACTCAATATCCAATCTGTTTAAAAATAATTCAAAATGGTAAATACAAAATTCAATACACATCTGTCCAATCACTTGTATTTAGACATGTGTTAACAATTCATTGACCAATTTGTATTCAAAATTCTCATATATATGTTTTCAATCAATTTTTTTGAATTTTTATTTAAAAGAAAAAGAAATTTGAAATAAAAATTCATGCTTATTTTACTTTTACAATAATAGTTAAACTTGCTCAACATCTATAATAATTTATTATGCCTTTTAAGAGTATGTTGTTTTCCTCCCTTCTTTTCTTTTTTCCTTTTTGGTTGTTGCTCTTTGATTGCTACTTCTGTTTGTTAATATTTCGTGTACCTAGAATATATTTTTAAATTTGTTCGAATTGCATTCTTTTACTTTCCCTAACTTGTTTTATTTCATTGTTAATAATTTCTCATCAATATTATAATATAACAAATTATATGTCTCTTAATTACATTTTTAAGCATAATATAATCTAGCATTCAATAATTTAAATGCACAGAATACTACAACTTATACTAGAGCAGATATGAATAGTAAAAGTATTAAATAAGTGGTGACAAAACTAAGTTTCAATCAATTAGTGGTATTAAAAAGTATAAAGTAAACAAATTTTTTTAGCTAATCTATTTAAATGTGCAATTTATTATCTAAAATATCCAGCAATATAAAATATTATTCTATTTATGATGTGTTTCCAAGGAGTTTAAGAATTGAGTGCGGGTTTGTGTGTGAAAGTGTGTGAAAATATATTTACATGTGAAAATGCATTTATGTATGTAAAAAAAATCTTTTTGTCTATGTAAATGTTTAAGAAAGAGTTTATGTATTGCAATGTATTAATTAATATGTTAGGTCATATTTGGATCATGGGTTTGAAATGATCCAATATGATCTAATGCAAAATCAACCCAATTTAAAATTGAACTGGTTCGGTATAATCCATTTAAGTGAAAATCTAACATCAACCCGCCCAAAACTCGCCCTGTCCATCCAATTGCCAGGTATCCTTATACTATATAAGAACGAGTTTAGGATAAAGATAGTTTTTAGATTTCAACCGCAAGGGATGTGATTATTTTGGGAATGTGAGAGTGTTTAAAGTACAATTAGAGCATTAAATACAAGTTATTACACTTTAATTTTGCTATAATTACTTATATAACCTTTCAGACATTTAAGGCTAGGGGCAATTTCGATAAGCGACAATGTTTGGTGCCAAGTTGAGTATCAAGTATAACTGAATTAAGCTTATGTTTTGATAGAATTACATAAAAGGCCTTTTAATCATTTATTATACTAACACCCAAACCTTCCAATTTCCTAAAGTCTTTCTCATCCGTTAAGGAATTAATTGGATGTTTATATAATTGGATTTTAATTACAATTAATTAACCTAATTATTACTTGAACAACCATTATCATAGTTATGCCCTATGTTCATCCGATTGTCCTAAACAACCATCACCATAGTTATGCATCCATGTTCAGCCGATAGCCGTTTTTCTTTTTTCGTTTCACCTCTTTGGTTTTATTATGGCTATTAAATATTTGGTGGAAGGCATAGCTTTTCCTTTAAATTGAGGTGAGCTCTTTGCGTTTGAGGTGGCTTTTTTTTGATGATTGGTTTATTCAAGAACTCCATAAAGTTTACTTTTTGATAATTCTAATTCCAAAACTTAACTAATTGTACTATTTTTCTGGTTCTTGTATTTGTGGAATAGGTTGAAGTTGGTATCAAAATCGGGCTTTGTTGCATATATCTTGAATAAGGTTAGCAATTTTATCACCTTGCTTATAATTCATTGAATGAAGTTGTGTAGAACTAATTTTTAAAGTAACGAAACTTATTTCTTCTTATAAATTTCCTTATACTATATAAGAACGAGTTTAGGATAAAGATAGTTTTTAGATTTCAACCGCAAGAGGTGAGGTTATCCTTATACTATATAAGAACGAGTTTAGGATAAAGATAGTTTTTAGATTTCAACCGCAAGGGATGGGGTTATTTTGGGAATGTGAGAGTGTTTGAAGTACAATTAGAGCATTAAATACAAGTTATTACACTTTAATTTTGCTATAATTACTTATATAACCTTTCAGACATTTAAGTTATATAATTACTTATAAGTTATAGATATTAAATCAAAGTTTAATTAGAACAGGGTATAACATGAGGGCATTGCAAAAGCAAGTGGGAGGATGATCTTGAAGAAGTCCCTCCAAGCCTGAAGAAGATCGATTTGCTTTTGGAAGTATTGAAGCTCGTGCCACACTGGATCCAATACATGCTTAGTTTCATATCCTATCTTCTCCTTCTCGGCCAAGTTGCAACATCAAATATTGCATTCATTAGACTTTCTGGTATGCCGTGATTTATCACCTACACGCGTCGTCACATACTATGTATCACTTAGACTATGTATTTTGACAGTTCTAGATAGGACTGTCAATGGGGCTGGGCCAGCTCGAACTCGGCTCGTTTGGCCCGATAGAAAGCCCGATGAGCCCGATCATTTAGTGAGCCGATCTGAGTTTGAGCCTAAAAATTAGGCCCGAATTAAATGTGAGACGAGTTTGGGCCTTATTAGGTTCAAACCCGATATAGGCCCGACCCTTTAATTACCTATATATATAATATTTATATTTTGATATTATGTATAATTATATATCCAAAAATATTATTACTAAATACTAAATATATATATATATAAATTACAAAATACAATAATACATCTAAAAACTCTTTCATGAGCTTTCTTGAGAGCCAATATTAGTAATGCATAACTAAATTTCTAATTTTTTTTATTGGTTCAGTAAATTTTTGTATTGGCATAATATTGGTTGATTTTTTTTTTGTCTACAAACACAAAAATCATCAAGCATATTTGGATTTAAATCACAAAATTATAAAAAAAAGTTTCAACTTTTAAAGATGTATTGGCTTATGATCGCATGTTTTATTACTATTTTTCATGCATTTTGAACGGATTAAATATAAATATTGTTGAAAAATTTTTTGGTTTATATACTTTTTAAGAACTATTATTTGTTCATGTTTAGTTTTAATATTATAGTCTTGTAAATGTTAAATTAGTTTTACAACTTAATAGTTATAGTAATTATATTAAGAAAATTAAGGAGTAATAAGTGAGTTTGGGCTAAACCCGATTAAGGCTCACAATCCGAATATTATGTGAGTTGAGTATGAGTTTCACATTTACGAACCCGAAACTCATAGCTCGAAACCCGAAAATGTTTCAAATTAAATAAGCGGAACTTGAACTCATCAAATCCCGACTCATTAGGCCCGATTGACAGGCCTAATTCTAAAAAGAAGGGAGTCTGAATTTCTAGAATTCCCGGTGTCTTGTTGTTACTAAATTGCTAGGAATCCAAATTCCCAAATGAAAAAGAAAAAAATAAGAAAAAGGAATGATCTGGTAGTTACCATGAAAAAGCCCCAATCTTGACATCTTCTTCCAAAGTCTCAGATAGCTTGAAGATTCTAATCAATATTGTTCAAAGTAAGGTATGAAAAAATAATGTTAGGGATTGAAACTTGAGGTTCTGAGGCAATAGGCTTATGGGCGTAGGTGTTGCAGTAAGCATAACAAGAAGGGATGGAATCGAGACCCGGTGATTCTGCCAGTAGTTTAATGCTTGACAAAATTTTTGATGATTGAATAGAATTATTATGGCATTTTATATTATGGATAACTTATGGTTCAAGTAGTTATTTTTATTTAGTTTTTCATGTAATATGATTTGGAATTCAACTAATCATGCTACATAGTACTAAAATGTAATTTGCACTCTATTTGCTTTCCATGTTATGATCTCATTCTTGTATTCTGTTGTTTATATAATTCCAAATACAAAAAATTTGCTTTTGTACTTTGACAACTAATTTGTAGTGGAACTTGATGAGTTTAAATGCTTCAGTTACAACACCATTTTGATTGCATTGTATTAATTCATTTACTCATAATTTTATACTATACACTAATAAATAATGTTTCTTGATTTGATTGAAACAACTATTATTCATAGTTCAAACCAATCAATTATGCAGAATTGCTATATTGGATAATTATACAAGTAAACATTGGAAAATATCATTAAGCAGATTCTACCATAGCTTGCAATTCGAATTCATATAAGCAATTTCTTCTGATTTTAGTTACCATTTCCCATAATTTTAAATTTAGAAAATATTATTTGTACCAATTTTTTATAATCAAGGTAATTTCAAATTAGATATTTAACAATTATGCAGATTTGAACTTATTTATAAGATTATGAAGAAATGTCCCTAGCAAAAAAAAACCAAATCTGAATCGTTTCTACAAAACTTTAAAGAGACAACTTAAGTTTCTTATCTCTCTATCATTTTTGGGCATTATTATCTCTATAAGAAACATGTAATGAAGTCGTATTATGTCTACCAATTATATAAATAGTTAGTCTAAAATCAAATTATTTTAGATTAGATTGGACATAAAGTGATTGATGGATAAACTTGACTTGATAATTCAAGTTGAGCTTAAGTCGAGAGAGAAATCAGAAGTATTACTTGAGGGATCTTTCACGAATATATATAGATTCAGGAGATGAGGGGTCCAATTGATACTTTTAAATGTTTTATCATTTTGGATAAGTTTTAAAAAAAGAATTTTAGATACTTTTCAATTGCACTTCACACATTCTTACATTTTCAAACTACCTTTATCTTTACGGTCGAAATTCAAACGTAACCTTTGATCATAACTGATTCTTATATAGTATAGGGATAAGGATATTTTATTGCATATTATTTTATTGACTCACTATGTAACTTATAAATTTTCTATTCAAATCACATGATAAAATCATCATACTTCAGTTCTTATACTATAAAATATTAAACAATAATTATTAATTATCTTCAATCACAAGTACCAAATTCCCATGCGTTGCAGGGGTTCTCCCTCCCTAGTAATGTTGATGTGAAGCTGCTGAGAATGGAATGGCGGTGAGAAACACAGGAAAGTAACCAAAAATGGAGAGTCGCATTGATATCTCGTCTTGTGGATGTCGCTTTGTCTAACAATGGTTTTAAAAATTTTTCTGTTAAAGCGCTCAAAGTTTTTGGGAGCTTCAGTCGTGAATCTAAATCAACGCAATACTAAATCAGCACAAGAATCTAAATCAATGCAATACTAAATCACCGCAAGAGAAACATAATTGATTCTGTCAGATTTTCCAGTGGTGCAACTAGCTTGCACCTTCGACAACTGGAGAATGTAGAGTTTGAATAAGCAAGAGATGGCAGCCTTTTCTGGTTAAGAAAACCTACTCCTGATTTTTGGTGTCGTCTTGCTCTGTCAGTAATTTGATGTCTTGACGTGCCTAAAATACTTGGGATAATTTCATAATCCCCTCTTAAGGTTTCTTTATACTGGTCTCCCTTAAGGTTTTAAAAATTTCAGAGACCTCTCGTATCAGAAAATTAGATCGCAATGCTAACCTCAGGCCTGATAAAATGACATTAGTAGCCTTAAACTTACAACGTACGTGGCAATTACATGGACTTAATCAATTAAACCAAGAAGTTAATCGAATTAATATAAATAATCATAATTTATAACTAAAAAAATGTCTATTTGCCATGAGAAAAGAGCGCCAAATTCTAAATAATCACAATTTAATAAAAAATTTCTAACTCGGGATTACAACGGTAATATTTGTTCTTGATGCTGAATAATGTTGGTGAATTCCAAGATTCACTATATCTCCTGACCTTTTACTTTTTTAAAATAATAATTTATATTTTTATACCAGATAACTAACTAATGTAACATATGAGGCATATTTTTAGGGATATTTTTTTATTGTTTTTTTTTTTTGAATTGGGCTTGACTTGTTACAAGCCAACATGTTTTATGGGAGGTTTCTGAAACTTTTGATACCTCAAGAGAGGACACTAAAACTACAAAAATTTTCAGTGAAGGTTTCTGAAATTATCTCAAAATATTAATATAGGCATTTTCGTCCTTTAGTTTTCAATATCAAGACAAGAGAGTCCCAAAATTCATTTCACAAATCAAATTGTTGGTCTGTCTATCGAAACAGAATTACATTTAACCCACAACCTATGGATAAACATTAAATCCAGAGCAAGAAGAAAACTATTTTTCTTAATCCTCGTGTAATCAATTTCAATGGGTCGATTTTATGTGGGGCGGTGTCAAATACCCGATTTGTTCTTATTGCTCCTTTAAAATTCTTTTGCCCTTTCATAAATGCTCCTATGATGGTATCGGGCATAAAAATGATTAGAATGAGAATTGGGAAAAAATTGGCGCTTTCATTTCTGTCAGGAATGTAAAATGCATCATTTGAAAGTAAGACAAAAAAAAAGGGGTGAAATGTGAGGAATGTCTCCCTTGTGTGTAAAAAAAAAAAAGTGGCTTTCCCGTGGAAGGGAAATAGGGCTGGGGAAAATGTAGGGTTGGGGCTGGGCGGGGGAGAATCCGCCCCATTAAATGGGATGGAAGAGGGACTGAGGATGCTCCCACAGTCCCACCCCATCCCCACTGCATTCCCAATCTATAAATATAAGTTATCATTATATATATATATATATATATATACACTAGAGGAACCAGTGCAAGGCACAGCCGAGGGCCTCTTTGAAGTTTAATTATACATGCGATAAGATTTTTATTTTTGCAGTATTGTGGACAGAAACATGTGACTAAAACCAGTGACAAACTGACAATTAAATAAACTTGAAATCTCTTATTAATACATTTGATCAGTTAAGCAAGTAGCTAATTCTAGTGATGGTAGAAGCATTTTGAGACCTTTTTTTTTGCAGTAAATGAAACTAACGTATCTAAGACAAATACAATATCAATCTAAAGAATTCTAAAAGGAACAGCAATCTTGCATACATAGATGTTAAGTACTATACTTTGAACAGTAATCTTACACTCCTTTGAGTACTATACTTTCATAGATTAACATAGGGTTAATACCACTTTGTCCCCCCAAACTTTGGATAATTATCCACTTCAGTCCATAAACTTCAAAATGGGACACTTAAGTCCCTAAACTTATAAATATCTCCCACTTAAGTTCCTAAACTTATAAAATGGGACACTTAAATCCCTAAATTCTTATAAAATGGGACACTTCGACTACCAACGGCATTCAGGATTTGTTAACAATTTTCCTTAAGTGGGAGGTATTTATAAGTTTAGGGACTTAAGTGTTCCATTTTGAAATTTAGGGATTGAAGTGGGTAATCGTCCAAAATTTGGAGGGACAAAATGGTATTAACCCATTAACATAAAATAACATGTCGACTATTTAGTGGGAAGTACAATCATAAGTTATACTTGCATTACATCATATGCTAACATCCATTAAATTGTACTGTAGGATAGAAATTTAGCGATCCTAATATCATGCCAAAAGAAAGAGGAATTTGCATACCATGGGAGGCTTCAATTCATGATACTAATTTCATATCATGTCATCACATTTTTTTTAATATGCTCGTTCATATCATGTCTCGCCCCAATTGGTTTTTTGTGTGATAGTGAGTCTGTTGGATCATTCTGAAGAACAATTGGTTGAGTTTCTAGTCTTATCTCTTCAAATTTCAAAATCAAGACTCCATTCCAACTTTGAGTTTCTTCTTTGCAGGATGGACATCTAACAGTCCATTCTAACTTCGTTTTGATAGAATTTGGGCAATTAATTAATGGGATAATTTCAGATACCTTCCCTGAGGTTTCTGACAGTCCCACTCCCCTCCCCTGTAATTTCAAAAATACCACAAACCTCCCCTAAAACTAAATAGAGAATGTCAAAGTAGATCCAATTTGAAAATACAAACAAAAAAAAATAGGGAGCTGGAGAGAGAAACAATTGTATACCACAAATGCCTTTATTATCTTGCATTAATGAGCTAATCTCATATAAAAAAAAGCAGGGAATTTAACAAAAATGAAACTTGAAGGGGTGTATGTGAAATTAATGCATATTCATTAAGGTCTGAACATCAGTAGAATGCAATGCAATGGAAGGCAACGGCTCTTTCTGGCAGTCATTTCTAACGTCCATATTCAACGGCCAGTTCGGAAGGCTATTTATGAGAGTAAAATGCAGCAGCATGCAACTGAAGTGCTTGGTGTTGGATGAATTGCAGCAGCAACAAACACACGCACAAATGGTCAGTTCAAGCAGCAGAGGTGAATTCTGGAATTTACCTATATCATTTACAATTAGAAATAGATATTGTCGATGTAATCGCAAGGCAACAATTAAAATTTCCGAGAGTGAACGGAATCCACGCAAGAGTTGCAGATTACTGCCATCACCGACCCATGACTCAATCAGGCATGATTGAACAGATTCTTGATGCTGGGGTGTTAGGTTATTGTGCACCAGAGTTGGCTGCATCTAAGAAGCCTCTGCCTTCCTTTAAATCAGATGTTTATGCTTTTGGAGTTATATTACTGGAACTACTAACCAGAAAGTGTGCTAGTGATGTTGTTTCTGGTGAAGATGGAGGAGTTGACCTGACAGACTGGGTGAGATTGAGGGTGGCAGAAGGTCATGGATCGGATTGTTTTGATGCTGCATTAATGCCTGAGATAGGGACTCCTGCAACCGAGAAAGGAACGAAGGAGGTCCTCGGGATAGCTTTACGTTGCATACATTGTGCATCTGAAAGGCCAGGTATCAAGAATATATATGAGGACCTCTCGTCCATATAGCTTGTTGATTTTCTTTAGTGAACAATGATGAAAATGGGAATCAAATAGCTCATTGACCTCCCTTTTGAGTAGCAGTTCAATTAGGATTTCTTTTGGTGTCCTGAGCTAATTTACTAACCATTTTGTAAATTGGTGCATATCTCCAATGTACACTGGAAGCACCCCCAGTTGGCGAGTTTTGGCCATCACTGAAAATGTTAAACGAGAAATTCTAATAAAATAGACTGAGACAAGCAAATCCTATGGGATGGGATGCTAGTGAAGATGGGTTTGGCTTCTGATGTGTTTGTGGGGAACACATTGATTGCTGTGTATGGGAGGTTTGGGATTCTTGGGAATGCCGACAAGATGTTTGAGTTTATGCCGGAGAAGAACTTGGTTTCTTGGAATTCTATGCTTTCTGTTCTGTCCGAAAATGGGTGTTTTCAAGAATGTTTTAATTTTTTTAGAAAATTGTTAATGGGTTTGGATGGATTGCTTCCTGATTCAGCTACAACGGTGACTAGTTTGGCTGCTTGCGCAGGGGAAGGGGATTCTGTGTTGGGAAAGGCTGCTCATGGTTTAGTGGTGAAATTTGGCTAACTTGTGAGGGTATTTAAGTCTTTTTGGCAATGATGATGTAAGAAATGGGACTTATTATTCTGACAAAGGAGGTTTGTGATTTTTTTGAAATCACAGGGAGGGGAGTGAGACTATCAGAAATCTCAGAAGAGGTATCTGAAATTATCCCTAAATTAATATATGTCGTATGCCACAACCTTCACTGCCCAAGATTTTTGTCCATCCTTTGGTCCAAACTGTTTTGACCTATTATGATCAAGTTGTAGTACCTAAATCTTTCTACGAGGTACAAATTGCAAGCCACTTGTCAAAACTGACGTACTCACATTTTAAAAAATGTTGGATGGATTCCCAATGGTTATGATATCAACCTCTTTAAAAAAAGGGTCAGCAGCTTGACTTCACCTATATAAGCCATTTCTTGAATCAATTGTGCAACCTCTTGTTTATTGGCATTATACTTGTTAAAAAGAAAATATAGCAAATCAAACTACTTGAATTATGGAAAATGAAGAACTTTGTAATGTTGGTGCTGACTCAACTTACCATCCTTTCATCAGATTAACAACTTCTGATGTTAGAGGATTAATTTTAGCATTGAAGGATTAAGACATTAACAGCGCTTGAGATTTTTAAGCTATGAGCCTGCATAATTTTAAACAATCATATCCTTTTTCGTCTAAGAGTAGCCTCTCTCCATTAACTTTTTTCCCTCACAATTTAAGCAAATTCAGTCACAGAGTCCACAACAATGAAAGAATGTTGGTTTAATTTGTCTATATATAAATTATTCACCCTTATAGTCAGTATATCAGGGTGAACACTATTTGATTGAAACTATAAGGTGCATGATTACATGGCTCGTTCATTGTTCCATCAACCAGGTTACTGTCTTACATTTTATGCCTCATTCCCCCCCCCCCCCCCCTCCCCCAACTTTTTATCATGCTAAAATTAAAGGTCCACATTAAATGATGTGTCCAGAATGAAACATTGAAATCAAAACCAATAAGCAAAAGCAAAAGCAACTAATTATCTAACAAAAACTATCTAAAACATTAGAACTTTGAAATATCTTCATATAACAAAAGCTATTCAATGCATACGAACTATAAATTTTCTTAGCAGAAATCAGAATATGTCACATTAAATACTTGCTACATTAGGCAACAACCCACATAACAAAGGAAGAAAATATAAGTATCACAAAAAGCAAATCTTTACTTTATTTAAATTTGTAGTAATCTTTTAAGAAGTATAGAAATTTCTCAAAGCACACCCTAATATATCATGATTTCATCATAGGTAAAAATGACAAACAAAAGTCAGCTAACAACTAATGGCTTCCCAAAGATAGATATAGTGTTCTCATTTATTTTGTCATTCCATTTGTCACATGACAAATAAATATCTCTAATTTTCCATATCAACAGTTCAGGTATAGGAAATGCCACCTTGATAAGCAATAGGAGTTGAAGTTTTGAATGGTTCCAAGGTCTCTCATGGACTCCTACATCAGCTACAAATATGAAGTTAATAGTTGTTAAATGATTTCTTTGCACATTAATTTGGATAAAAATTTCTCAAAAATATGATTAGAAGAAAAACAATACTTACACCTGATGTATTCGTGTTTGAACTTCTCATACTTTACAACTATTAAGTCCCAAGTGTTTAAAAAATCTGAGGTGTTGTAGTAGACCTCCAAACATTTAGAAATTGAGAAGTTGTTCTTGGACTATAAGTTTACAAATCAATTTCATTAGTTATTAAAAGGCTAGGATTTGTTGGAAATTAGGCAATTGCATTGAGGCAGTTGCCCTGCCAAGATTTTATCTAGTTGCTATTAGCTTTAAACCTAAAATAAATTAATATATGTATCGTCATAGCCTGAACCCAAATGAAATCAAATTTTGTGATCTCAATCTACTACAAGACCCCAACAACAAAGATACACTTTTGATTAATGAAATTTACATCTAGTGCAAAATTCTTACAATTAAGAAAACAAAAACAAAACAAAAAGAAAAAATTATCAATGTAAAAAGAAAAAAAAATGTAAATATGCAATCATGTGAAAAACAAAAGGATAAATGATGTGATAACTTACCAAACCACATAACCACCACCAATTTGCAAGCAGAAGGAAGAGTTAAGTTATGAGAAAAGAGATGCTGAAAGTTAGACAAATATTTAGTTTTTCCACTGCAATAACAATAAACTAATATCTTAAAAACATGGAAAAAAAATAAAAACTCATTCAGATGATCCAACAAACAACAGATTAAAAACTTGCTACCAGAGTTTAGAAAAAAGACAGTTTAGAATAAAGACCTTATTTTTTGTTTCTTATTGGTCAAGTGAGAGAACGTTGAATTCCAAATGATAAAATTTTTTCCCTTTGATGGGTACCTTTTGAAGTCCAAGAACAAAGATTCATACCTGAAAGAAAATGAGTGATTCATAAAGTTGTCTATTTGCACAACAACTAATCACCTGAAAAAAAAAAGGTAAGCAGCAATCGTTTTTAGTGCATCGGTTATGAAAAGAAAAAAGAGAAAAGAGAAAAAGTGAGGGTGGTACCGTGGTAGTACTGGTGAGAGAGGAAAAAGGCTTAGTGCCATTAGTTATGAAAAATAAGTGACAAAAAAGAGATAGAAAGCAAAATAGTAATGGCACGAGGAAAGAGGAGATGAAATTGGGTTTTTGTATTGGGTTGTGTTTGTGAGAAAAAAGATGTTTTAGCCTCTTAGGCCCAAATGCCCAAACCAAGGAAGAAAAGGGATGAAAAAATCAGCTAAAATGAAGAAAAAGTGCCATGTGTCAAAAGAAGGAGAAGTCATGCGTCAACCATTGAAATTGCTACAGTAATCACCATTTTCTTTTTATTATACTTGAGGGATATATAAATATATATATATAAACAAAAGCTTTGTCCTCCGTATCATTAAATTCTTTTGTGTCTCTCTCGATCAATAAAACATACAAAACAATTCATTATTTTTTTGATAGATCTTAATGTTATAGTACTAGTTTGTTTCCTCGCGCAAGTGCAAATCAATTGGAATTGCGTACACAGTGAATTTAGGTTGCAAGCAAGCCCAAACACTGCAGTGGTTTCACTTTCACATATTTTCTTTACATGCTAATAAAAATTAACAAAATTAGAATTTGCTAAGAGCTTTCTTGTTAATCTATCCAGATTAGTGTGTTCTTATTACACTTCTCAGTTCTCATTCTTTAGATCAAAAAACACTGCAGTGAAAGTAACCGAAAGGGAAAGCTAGGTGTGCCAATAGTGTGGAAGAACATTAGCTGGCAAAACCCTCCCTAGGGTCAAATTTAATGTAGATGGAGCATCAGCGGCAAACCCAGGAATGGCGGGAGCGGGAGGTATTCTAAGAGATGACAAAGGCTGCTGGCTGAAAGGATTTTGTTCGAACTTGGGAGTTGCAAGTAATGTTACAGCTGAGCTATGGGGATTAGCATAGGGGCTGGAGATTGCTTGGAACGAAGGCCGTAGGCAAGTATTGGTGGGAACGGACTCTCTCGTCAACTTGTCCATGGTGGAAGGAACCAATGAGATCATGGTTCGCCGTCACGGATCGCGATCGCGTCACGGTCTCAGTTGTTTCACATCCGTCACGGCATATCGATTGAATATCGAATGATATGCACATTATAGTATATAAAAAATTTCAAAAAATTTAAAAAAATTAATAAAAATAGAAAATACCATAAAAAGCACAATTATCAAATTAAATTTACTAAATACCTACATTATCATATATAGTTACTAATTATTAAATAAAATAATGCTGTCATTGCCATAAGGCCCTATTGCATTAGTAATAAATGATTGAATCAAGTGTGCATTCTAATCCTATTTTACATGAATAAAAAATTATATATAAGAATAAAATCACCATATCTTATAATACAATACAAATATCAATATACAAAGGAAGTAGCGGCATTTAGTTCAATATAATAAAAGAAACAAATACCTATCAAATAATATTATGAAATACAAAGACATAAAGATGCAAACATTTTCACCATATTTTCAATTAACATTTTAATCCTACATTGATCCACTACAGTGCTCAGATGATTGATCTCAATTCCTAAAATAAAAAAATAAATATCACTGAAATATTAAAATTAATGAATTATATACAAATATCTAAAGATCACATCTGATACTAAATTCAAAAAAATTAAAATTAATAGTTATTTTGAAAGAAGATGTGGACTTTTTCGCTGATACTTGAGTTTAAGATTAGGAGTCTAATCTCTTAATTACTTGGGCCAAACTTGGATTTTAAGTGCTTCTAATTTTTCCTTCTATTTTTTTCCCTATCTGTGGCTTCGTTAAAACAGCCCAACTTCTCCACCATTTAGTGTTGTTCCTCTTAGATTTAGCCGTCCCTTTCTTCGTTATTTTTTTCAATTTCCATTTCGCCCTTTCAATTTCCCTTTTAAATTTAGCCGTCATCTTCATTCTTTCTTTCACTTCCCCTTTCCCTCTGTTGTCTCCTTCCCTCTTTGCCGTCACCCTCTGTTTTTCTCCTCTCCTTCCTTCACAGCTGGACGATGAAGAAATTGAAGAACCCCTTCAGTTCGCTTCTCCAAATAATCAATCTAGATGTTGCTGTCACCTTCGTTCTTTCTTTGCCTTTTCCCTTTCACTCTGTTTTCTCCTTCCCTCTCTGCAAACCTGAAGATATTCCCTCTGTGCAAAAGGCACACAAAAATTGGCAGTATGTTTCTCCTCTTATCCTCTCTTTCTCCCTAAATCTTGTCTTTGTGGCTAAAAAAGAAAACAAGAAAGGATGGGGAAAAGACTCTGTGCAACAGCCGTATTGTTGGTGCACAGCCATTTGTAGTTGTAGGGCAATAATTCACTTAGATAATTGCACTTTTGTGGCATTTTGTTCTGTGTTCATATTTTGTTTGGTTTATGTAAAAGTAAAAAATGAAGAGGTGAATTATTTGGTATTTTAGTTGTTTATGATTTGACTGATTCATATCCGAGTCGAATCCGAGAATTTGGCCGGTATCTTTCTACACGATTCTAACTTGGAGAATAACGATTCTAACTTGGAGAATATCAACTGGTTTCGAGCGATTCAAATCGGATATAATCTGTGTTTCGGATATTGATATCCGCCGTTCCGGTTAAGACTCGGCCGAGTCATCTTGGACTCGGCCAAGTTGGTGAACCATGTTAGAGATAGCCCATATGCAAACCTGGTAAGCAAGATCAAGGATGGTTGAACAGAGATTGGGAAAGTAGAATCCTCCACTCAAGGATGGAGGGGAATAGAGTAGCAGACAGCTTAGCAAAGAAGAGCCTAAGGATGGGAACAAGACTAGAACTGCTATAGGAGGCCCCAAGGGAGGTTAGGAACATTTTGTATAAAGATGTGATTAGGGTAGCAACCCCTAGGTTAGTACACAATTAACGGGACCCAAATCCCTCCTTTGTACCCAAAAAAAAAAAGGTAATCGAAAGATACCTATCTGTCTTTTGGGCTCGACTCGAGAGGATCAAACAGAAGATAGTGCCATGCAGGCTAGCATGAGGAGGGCAGGAGCTTTTGTTTTGCAACATAGAAAACTTGAACTTATCATTTTAACCACAAAGAAAAATTGTTATTTACTAACAACAAAAGGAGTGGGTATTTTGACAAAGTAAATAAATACATTCAAAGAATCCCAGGGAGTTGAAAGATGCCAATCGAATTCTTTCCCTTGAAGTGAAATTCCACGTAGGGCTGCAAAAGAGTCGAGTCGAGTCGAGTTTTGAACTAATCGAGCCGAGTCTCGATAAATTTTACCAAACTCGAGCTCGAGCTCGACGAGCCGCCAATTTTCGAGCTCGAGCTCGAAAAAAAATCAAAAATAAATATTTTATTTTTTAAAAAATAAATAAAATAATATTTTTTTCTGAATAAATAATAAAATATTAAGGATATATACGTAATTTTACTATAAAAATAAAAAATATATATAATATACGTAATTTTATTATTAAATAAAAAAAAATATATATATATATATATACTCAAGCTCGCGAGCTAACGAGTTTAATATTCTTAGCTCGAGTTCGAGGTGATAAATATTTCACGTTATTCGAGGTGATAAAACTATCACGACTTTTGAGATGATAGAGATAGTACGATTTTTAATAAAGCTATTACGATTTTCGATAAAGTTATATGGTTGTTGATAAAGTTATGACGACTTTTGATAAAACTATACAACTATCGATAAACCTATCATATCTTACTAGAAGATTATATCACCATTTTGAAAAAGTTAACTGCTTACTTTCTCCTATAAGTAGAGGTTACCCTTTTTATAACAAAATGATAGAAAACTAAAATTTCATTTGAGTGAATAAAATTATAGTACTTTCTTACTTTTCTTTTATCCTGAGCTCTTTAATTTTCTTATTCTCTTAGTATATTACTCACCATATAAACAACTCGAATCCTACATCTGTTATAAAACTAATAAAATAAAATATTACAATAGGAATTGAAGAAGTATTAGAGAAAGAAATAGAGAAAGGGAGAATGATATCCTTATATTTCAACAAAATACAAAAGTCATTCCAAAGGGTGTCAATGTACCTCTATATATAGATACTACAAGATTAAAGGTACATTAATCTTATTAAACACCTACTACTACAAAAATATGAAGAAACCTATGAAACGGTTTCTCCACTACATGAATAGATTTATGAATTGTAATTTCTATACATAATGTAGTCATAAATCATGAATTAATTCTCTTGGGAATATAAAGAGACATCCACATTTTAGTTGTTTCATAACACTCCCCCTTGGATGTCCATTACACAAAAAATATGCCTCGTTAAAACCTTACTAGGGAAAAATTCAGTGGGATCAAAAACCCTAGTGAAGAAAAAAGAGTACACTATTCTTGTGTATTAATTTCTCCCCCTGATGCAAACATCATTTGAGATCTTTTAATCGTCGCATTCCAATATTCTTCGCCAATTGCACTGAGATATGGTACTTCAGGACCAAGTATCTCTTCATCTTCCTCTTGCGATCTAAAAGGATCCTTTTTAGGATCTAATGATCTGACGACCATTGGAGTACTTAATATATGTGCCTTATCTATATAAAACAGCTTTAATACCTTCTAGGTATATGCAGTTTGGTGGATAAAAATTTCACTTTTCAAATGCTCAATTTGTAAACCAAGACAGAATTTTATCTTTCTAAAATTTTTGATCTCAAATTCTATCTTCAAATATTCAATAATATTTTGAATCTCTTCAAGAGTTCCAATTAAATTTAGATCATCAACATATACAGCAATTATCACAAAATTTGATCCATTTTTCTTGATAAAAACACGTGGACATATTGGATCATTGGTATAACCTTCTTTAGTTAGACATTCATTGAGACGGTTATACCACATACGTCTAGATTGTTTGAGTCCATACAAAGACCTTTGTAATTTAATAGAATAAATATCTTTAGAATTTGATTTGCATGCTTCAGGCATGTTGAATCCTTCGGAGATTCTCATATAAATATCATTTTCAAGATTTTCATATAAATATGCAGTAACGACGTCCATTAGACGCATATCTAATTTTTCATGTACTGCAAAACTCACAAGATATCTAAATGTGATAGCATCCACTACAGGTGAATACATTTCATCATAATCAAATTCAAGCCTTTGTGAAAATCTTTAAGCTACTAGCTTTACACCTTTAGGTGTTTGGACTACAAGTCCAGAAATTTTTCTTTTAACCAATAAATCCAATTCAGATTGGATCGTATCTTTCCACTTTGAACAATCATTTCTATACCGACATTCATCAACCACTATAGATTCATGATCCTCATCAACTTCTAAAATATCAAGTGCTACATTTCATTAGGCTCCAATTAAATTTTCTATGATTTAATTCTCTTCAGGAGTTGGCTCTTCAGGAGCAACCTCTTCAAGAGGTTGAATTTTGTCATGACATTTATTGAATCTCCAGAGATATTTGAAATCAATTTATACCTTATTTAGGTAGGCCGACCTTAAATTTATTTGTAGCACTTATGCATGTCCTTCAGGGACATCAATTTTAACCAGAGTATTTCCTGCAGGAATAGTTGATTTAATGACTCTTCTGGAGTCGATAATATATTTGACAATTGGTTTGCAGTTTTCTGCAAATGAATAATTTCTTGAACTTCTAGTTCACATTATTTTGTATGAGAATCGAGAAAATTCAATTTTTTAAAATGATTTCCTTTCGGTTGATCTTTTCCTCCCCCTAATGTCAGGAATCGTAACTCATCAGAATAAATAAATCATTCAATAGATCACCCATCAATATTTTACGATATTTAATCGTAAAAGGTGATTCATATCCGACATAAATTTTAAATTTCTTTTGGAGCCATATATAATATAAATGGGGTATGTATAAATACTTATCGGCTCTCAAATATTCTTACTTTTGTTAAATCATATATTCATTGGGATCAGTAAACTTCTGGTTTACTACAGGTGATAATTATAAATCAAATGAGAATGAAAACAACTATATCGATAACCATTTCTCTCTCGAATGGTTATTATGATATAATTAACCTTTATCTCATTTGTTTCTAAACATAATTATATTATTATCTCATTTAGTGTCTCAATTTGATATCCATTTCGATGAATATTCAAATTCAATAAATTCTTCGAGACATGGTAAAAAGTAGTGCTTCATTTATCATAAACTTTTCTCCTACAGGGAGAAATATATCATTGGCTCTTTTGGAGCTTTCAATCACTTAAGCACTACCACTTATTGTGTTTGTCTCTCTCATTGGAATATAGTGTATATAGTAGCACTTGTTAATGAGACACATATCATTGTCACCATAATTCTTATGGGACAAATATCATCACCATAATTCTTTGATCCCAAATATTTAACATCCATTTTTTCTTTAGGAAAAAAAGTCAATTGCTATCATAAATTAAATCAAGCGTCATACACCTTCAGAGTGTTTAAAGAAATTGGCCATGTGAAGATGCTATTATAATTTTGATTCCTCATATGTGCTTCGAGACATTTATCTTCAGGATCCTTACTTTCTTGTCCTCATCATTATTATCCCACTTCAAGTGGTAATTTTTTCTCTTATCATGGTAGAATATATATTTACCAAAATCATAGTCATGGCAGCAACCATAACTAATAAATTGAAATTTAGTCGCATTCACTTCTTGGAATGGACTAGAATTAGCATGCAATAAGTACAAAATGCTTCTCAAAATTTCTCTTAATATAGCTACTATAGGAGCATATTCGAGAAATTAATTGTGGAGAATATCATTTTCAATATATCTTATGAGTAAAATTTTCTCAACACAATTTCAACTGAGAAGTAATTCTGAAAATTGCATAATTATGTTCTTGTAGCCACAGGTAAATTTATCATACCAGGCTTTTGAAATAATGACCATCTTCTAGTGGCCAAATATTTTCGTTAAAGGACGACCATCTTCAGGCGGTTGAATCTTTTTCTTTAAGTATTTCAAAGGACAAGTGAATTATCAAACATAATTGATTTTCTATAATAGCATCTCCAAAACTCAATGCATTAGAATATAAGTATTTATAATAAATAATTATAAAGATAAATAAGTAGAATTAAAAGGAGAAATATTACCTCAAAGATGTCAAACAATATATGTTTGTGTTTAGTGATTGCTCAACAATAGGCACTTGTATTTTTCGATCATTCAAATGTTAGCCATAAGAAATTGAAATAAGTTTGGGGGGGGTCAGAAATTTACCTCAGAAGTTACTTGAAAAAATGCAGGTAGAATTTTGGCAAAATCTCTTGTTTCACTTTTGTTCAAGGTAGAGTCTCCGTTTTCACCTTTTGCTCAAAAATAGAGACTCATGCTGATAACGTGTTATAAAACTAATAAAATAAAATATTACAATAGGAATTGAAGAAGTATTAGAGAAAGAAATAGAGAAAGGGAGAATGATATCCTTATATTTCAACAAAATACAAAAGTCATTCTAAAGGGTGTCAATGTACCTCTATATATAGATACTACAAGATTAAACATCCACTACTACAAAAATATGAAGAAATCTATGAAACGGTTTCTCCACTACATGAATAGATTTATGAATTGTAATTTCTATACATAATGTAGCCATAAATCATGAATTAATTCTCTTGGGAATATAAAGAGACATCCACATTTTAGTTGTTTCATAACAACATCACATTAGTATTAGTTTTATAACAATAATAAGATTTTGAAAAACATTTCTATAAATACTTAATTCATGCAGAGCCCAAGTCCTTGTGACTTGATTTTAGAAGCATAGCAGCCATGAGCATCGTCAACAAATGAAAAGAGCAAAGCTGTGGCAGAGAAATTGTAATCGATTCACCTGATTGATACTGTTGATGGTGTTGTCATTTGGGTGCTTCGGATTCCCCTTTTTTTAAATTTGGAATTTCCAAGTTATAATCTTCGTGTCCTGTACTTTGTTTACTTTTCTTATTTATTATTATTATTGATATTATTGTTTGTTGCCTGGTGAATTTGATTGATCTCATTTTAATTAATAGTTGGGAAGAGAGAATTTTTTCTGAATTGTGATTTACTCTGATATCTATTTGCTTGCACCAATTCCGTTTTTCCAACGACTTTGATACTGTTGTTGTTGAGTGAAGATACTGTAGGGAAGCTCTCGTGGAAAAATAGCACGAAACGAGGATGATAAAAATTCACTACCATCATCTAGCATTTCTCTTCAGTAACAACAGAACAAAGAACAAGCTAGCGTAAACACCAAATTTATTAAAAAGAAGAAGAAGAAGTAAGAAATAGAAAATGTCGCATGCTTCTACTCTGAACCATATCCTTCCAAGTAATTCCGCTTAACAATAATAATAATTAAAAGTTCGTTGGTAGATAGATTCTACTTGACCTTCTTCCACAAAATACATTACCTGGACGAGTACAATTGATCACTCGTTTTCCTAGAACATCATAGCAAAGGACCACCTCCATCAATATCTTGTTGTTGTTATAATAGCGGCACCGCAACTCTGGCCTAGCTTGAGTAAACTTGGAGATGGCCAACATGACGTCCCGAACTCTAGGCCACGGCAATTGGATTGGAGATCGTGCGTTAAAGAATATATACGTAAGATCATAGGTAAACATCAGCGTCTTTGCTAGATTAAAGTAGTTTTGTTGGTTGAAAACATTCTCCGAACATGTGCCATGACGATTCCATTCCATGGCCCAAAAGTTCTGCTCAATGCGCCAATTACCTTTTGCAGATGGGGGTTTTGACAAGAAATAGTCATACCAATAATTATCCCGTGCATTTATGCTTCGCTGATCCTACAAAAACCCACTTACATATTAAAAAAATTAATTCCATTAAGCGAATGAAAATAGTATGGTTCTATCTTTTTTTAGCTAGTATATAATAATTTTTTTAGGGGTTAATATTGTAAATTTATATTTGTTAAGTAGAACAATTTAAAATTTTTATAATCATGTCCAAAAAGGAAAACTTTTGTCATATAAAACACTTTAATAGAAGCTTTACTAGAAGTGATGATATGCAGAAAGTAATTGTTGGTAGAGTGATTGTAATAGTGAAGAAATACTGGGGAAATTTATGTATTATATAAATTAAACAATTTATGGGAATTGAAGATATGCAAAAAGAGACAGATGGCATAATTGAATAAACTATAGCGTGCATGTCAAATGTACTATAATTATATAAATTACTAGTATGAAGTCTTTAACCTTTAGTGGTATGTAACGGGTGCCGCCACAATTATACAAAGGTTGCGTGTAATTATCTGGCCAGAGCCCATGCAACGTAAACTTGGGTACTGGCGGTGTTCGCTTGCATGGGTTTAGGCTACAACGTGATGGACCCCAGAATGAAACTAGCCGGAAGAACTCGTATTGACCACTGATTTTTTGGGCATCGATAATAAGCAAAGCCAGTGTCAGTGTTAAATAGGACCTTGTCAAACAGTTGGATCCTGCCATACGGAAGGGTTTGATGAATTATTTTCTGGATGTTTACACAGAAATTTGGGAGGGAGCGAGCAAGCCAGGGGAGCATCCGGTCAAGTGACCACATACGAAGCACCTTCGTCGGAGTACTTATAATCCACTCACTATCACGGCATGTGATGGATTGGACTTTGAGACCCCACAAAGTTAAAACATAGCAAATCCTTTGCCAAACAATATTAGGCAACTCATATCGCGGCATGTGATGGGTCGGCTCTCCAAAGGCGTAAATTCACATGTAATATGAATATGAAATGTCCCACCAAGGCTGCATATGAGTGGAGTCATTCTTATCACGAGCTGTTTGACTCGAGCTACTCGAAACTCGACTTAATCGTTAGTTTGTAATTTACTTCGATTATATTTATATTTTTTATTTTTTTGTTTTAATAAAAAATTATATACATCTCTAATATTTTATTATTTATTAAGAAAAATTACTGTTTTATTCATTTTTAAAAATAAAGTTTTTATTTTTTTAAACTCAAACTCGACTCGGGTTGAATTTGGGGTCAAACTCGAGTTTAAGTTTTACATTAAAAACTCGTCGAGTTCGAATTCAAATTTGATAAAATTAAATTGAAATTCAACTCGTTTAAATTAAAATTCGATTCGACTAAACTCTTTTGCCGTCCTAATCCCAATTTTCACATTGCATTGAAATTTATTTAATCAGGAAATTGTATCATATGTTATTCAACTTAAGTTCTACAGTATTTTTGCCTGATCAATTTTGGGTTTTTTGAGTGTTCAAGATTTTTCGAAAAGAATGGTTCAGATTAAGTAGAAAGCCTTTCGTGAGAATGGTTAAATTAAGTAGAAACCGTTTCCTATTTCAAGCCTTGATATGATAAAAAAAAATGCAATAAGATTCGAAGAAAACTTGAAGACTCTGTTGCGTTGGAACTTAAAGATGGGATACGTGTATGTTCTTTAGAGAAAATCCTATATTTGGGCATAGGTATAGGTATAAAAGGGCAGAAGTTTGAAGACATGTACATCATCTTACTTATCTTTCAAAAAAAATAAAAAAAGAAATTCTATCTTGAAAACATGCAAGCATATAAGGGCTACACCACCTTAAATGTTATCTCTCTCATTTTTATTTATTAATAAAGAGGTAATACTTAACATATGCATCCTTGATTGTGATTGGCTAGGTTGTAGAAATACATAACACGACACAATTCATTGAATATAAGACATATATAAGCATTAAATAACTTTAAATGTTGTCCTTTTAACAAAAATTTAGATATTTATTCTTAATTTGCCAAGTCACAAACATGACATGGCATGATTTGATTGGTAGAGACACTCCAACATATTTAATTGGTCAAAACAGCCTAACAAGCCACGTGAAGAAACATAAATGGCTATCTAATAACAAAACCTCCAGATATGCATGACATATCACAATATTCTATTAGATAAAATAAAGACACAAAAATAATTTATAAATTAATGATAATTTTTAATTAATTAAAATTCCATTGTCTACACCCTACTCCCCTCCTTTTACTTCATTATGAAGAAAAAGCGGGCATTTTGAAAACTGAGGGAGTTTTGATTTTCATCATGCAAGGTGGGACTCTCTTGCCCTGTTACAACTATGATATCAATTGCTAATCTTGAGAATCCTGTTCAAGAGCTCATCTTAATTGTTGTCCTCTGTATCTTGTATGGGGTAATTGTGTTAGCTTGTTTGATTCCGCTACTAAAATCTGCTTAATGGAAAATATAATGCATCCATCAAAACCAGTAGCATACTAGATATGCCTGTTTGTGCTCTTTAATACTGCTATAACTTTGTCCAGGGTGGAATCCTATCTTGCGGGTTATTTGGATTGGGAGTCCTTTAGTAGGCATTGGCATTGGATCCCTTCTAAAATAGTTGTCGGTGCAGCACAAAATTTCCACGTGAACTAAATAACCGAATGATATACTGTGACTAAATTCTCAATCTTTGCAAGTCATCCTAGACATGTACGACGTCCTCCTTCAAGTGGAACAAAGCATTTAGGAGCACTGAACACACGGTTGCAAATCCTGCATGATCAAACATTGCAGGTCCTTGGATCATGCTATCGTCCATATGTCTCATAACGATAACCCAGAATGTCTGGTTATGGATTTAATAGATGTTTTGTCAGTTCCATGCAACTGATATGCCATGATGAATTGGAACAACTGAGACCGTGACTGTGATTGTGATCTAGGTGACAATGGTTAACCATAGTTCCATGTTAATAGGAGCAATATAATTGCCGCTGCAAAGTGAAATATTTCCAAATTGATATCCAAGTTCTTAATCAAGAGGGAAAAGAAGGGTAAATTGGTTAATTTTATCCTTGAACATTTTTGCTAAAGCTGATTAGTCCTTAAATTTTAGTTTTGGCCAATGTGGTCCTTAAATTTAAATTTTGAGTCCAATTCGATTCAACCACCAGCCTTTGGGCTAGTAGCCACCACCAATGCATTAAAGTTTGGTGAACCCTTGTCTCCCACCAATTTGCCACAATTAAACATGGCCTTGTTTGAAAAATCCAGGCGGGTGCGTATTGCACCCGTCTGGTCCGGTGGTGGTTCAGTCCCCTCCAGATTACCCCAAAGCCTCTTCAGGCCCTCCCCTCCTCATAGTGTAAGAAGCTATGTTATCGACAAAAAAAAAAAGTCCAATTCGGTTCCTTTACAGCGAGCCACCACCTAAAACCATCCAAGTTCTAATTTATTAGTTAAACAAGGATATTTTTAAGAGCTGTAGATGGATCCACATAAAATGAAGTGTTTTAAAAATTTTAGAGATAGTTTTAAAATTTTTAAATAAGTTTTCACCCCTCCCCCTCCCTCAACCCTCCCTACCAAACATGTCCTCCCATCTCCACCACATCCCTTCCTCTGCCACCTTTCCCAATCCCCACCACTGCTACACTATCCCTTCCCCATACCAAACCCACCACCCTCCGTAGTCTCCTACCATTACCCCGTCGCCCCCTTCCCTTTCCCTTGTCTCCCATCAATCACCATCACCTCCTTTCTTTTTTCCCTTCCTCCTCCTCCCTCTACCCTCTTGCTTTCCTCTTTCTTCCTGCTCTCCCATCTTCATTATTACTTAAAAGCACAATTGCCACGTAGGTCATGCATTTTTAAGGTAATAATATATGTATGGTGTTCCTATAGTATAACTCCACATATCTAGGCACAATTTGCTATTTCATACTTTCTTAATTTCAATTTTTTTTGAAGGCCTTAATTTTAGTATGTTAAGCAGCAGAAACTCTTAACTAATTACATAATTAGGGTGCCTATACCAAAATGTATTGTTATAGATCAAAACGTGAATTTTTGTTTTAAGGCGACGATGATTAGGTTTAGTGGAATCTAGTTGATTGCACCATTATTGAGCTCCCACCAATTACCTATAGTTATTCATTCTGTGATAAATTTGATGGTTGCAAGGTGGTGGTGGTACTGAGTGCTGATGCATGTGTAAAGAGTCCTTTTGTTTTACTGTGCGATTGTAATAGGATAACTCCCATTGCTAGAAACAGTATTGTTAGACCCGAACCGGATCAATTGGTCAGACCATGAACTAGCTTTCTTCCGAGATGGTTAGCAGTACAAAATTACTTTGGTAAAAAATCAGTTAAAATCATAAAAAATCAATAAAACCAATAACCCAATTCAATTGTTTGACTCGGTTCTCAAACTTTTATTTTTTATTTTTTTCAAACATAATTTGAACTACCTAAATTATAAAATTTTCATTTACTAATAGGAATAAAAAAAAACCATCCACTTAGTATAAACACCAAAATCACTCACACCCCAAAACAATCTCTAAACCAAGAAGTTTTCATCTTTGTCATCTTATTAATTTATTATCAGTGATTCCTACTCACATTAGAGAGCCATATTCCCAACAAAAATAATTTCAAATTGGGTATGATTTGTTTTAATTTAGTTTTTCAAATCGTTTTGGAGAATAGATATATTTTAAACATGAATTCACATTTTTATATATAATTTTTAGTTATATATTTGATTGCAAGCCTAATGTTTTTGGAACATTTTATATAGTTGGTCGAAATATAACCAAGAACTTAATTTCAATATTTTTGAAACTTATAAAAATATAAAAATAATTGTGGCATCATGCCGGCATCAATAGGATTTTGAGAACAGTCTAATCGATTCGACTAGTAGACCTCTGATTTAGTAGTTTAGTCGAGTCACTATGCAAATCTGCTAGAAATAGTCCCAGGTCAACAAGTCTATCCGGGACTTATTGCAAAATGGAAATATGTTCTCTTCCAGCATCATATCTGAACTTGGATGAAAAATAGAGCTTTATTAGAAGGGGAAGAAGGGAGGGTGTGACGGCCCCACCTTCCCCTAAGGCGAACCAAAAGGGTTAGCGGACTGCCTGCCCAACTCTCGCCAGGACTAACGGTGAAGTTTAGAGCGATCTAATACGTTTCGGAACATACAAACGCGCGTAAACAAGTCAAAATAAAAAAAAAAATGAAACCGGAGTCGGTCATGAATAGTAATCGACACGTCAAAATCCCACCAAGCATCCATCAACATTTATATGTTGAAATTAAGCATATACAATCCAAAGTGGCATACAAAAGTTATTCAAAAGTTGATACATGTACGGTTTGCCAAATTAAAAGAGAAAACGGACTCCAAAAGTACATTTAGGGTTTCAATCAAGGAGCTATACAAAAGATATGTCCAACTAGCTCAATTCGGCAACTAACTACCAAATCCAGTCCAAAAGTATTTATTTTCCTGTAAGGAAAACAAAAGGGAATAGAGTGAGCTTACGCCCAGTGAGATAATACCACTCAAGCAGCAAAGTTCACATAAGCATAAAGCTTTTCATTCCAATTCATCAAAAGTAAGCAAAGGCACACATCAAATGTGGCAATAAAAGGATACGGCGGCTCTCAAGAGCCCTTTTCCCCGTTTGCATTCTTGATCGGACTTCATTGACCCTCCATCAATGTTTAAGAGTAACCAACCGTAGACTCTACTTTACTTCCATCCCTTCCACCCAACATACCCCTACCGGATCCGAACTCCAAACAGTAGAAATTTGGTAATACTCGAGTATACCGGAATCAAGAGTCTCACTACTACAAGATTCCATATAACAGTCCCCATGGCTCGTCAATTTTCACGACCAAACCCTCGCCGGCTCGATCCAATCGACTACCAATGGGGTTGAGCTCAGTCGTATCAGTAATGGTCGTTGGATACTCGTCCAAGCGACACCAAATTCATGAACCAATTCAGTATTTCATGTATCATTCAATCATTTCAGTAAAACAGTAGACAATCATATGAGATACCAAATGAGTGAGAGCGATCAAGTACACCCGCACTTAATCAAGTTCAACGGAGCAAATAAGCCTTCAAGGCATCAAGTTCACATATACCAAAGTTACATTGTAAACAACAAGTGAGTGGTACATTCACCAAGCAAGCAAATGATATTTCATAAACCACCGCCCAAAGAGCGTCTTGGACCACCGTCACGTCCTAAAACATTCAAATAAGCACAATAAGACTCGATTATCGGTCATAAACCAATTCCAAATACCACCAAATAGGGTTCCATAAGAATGTATAAGCACTAGAGTAAACCAGAAAAATCCAGAAATGGAATTAAGCTTTAACCCAAAAAAATAGTTTTTGACATCATTTTGCGGTTTTGGTGCCATTGGCACTACGATTATCGGATGGAGGTGTAAGATACACCATTTCGAAGCTAAGAGATAGGGCTACAAAGTTACAGAAGGCTACTCTGTTCAGTTTCGAGTGTAACTAGGTAAAAAATGCAATATACTACACCAGAACCGCAAAAACAGGTTCACAAACCGCATTCTGGTTCAAACATCATAAGTCAGGCTACCTAAGTCCAAATTAGGTGATTCCAAAGCCATCCGAAAGCTAAGATACAAGGCTACAATTCATCAGAAGACATCAACAACCAAATCAGAAGCATTCCCACTCAAATTAACCAATCACAGACGCAATTATCAAATTCGGATAGAAACAAGGCAGCAGGAGTAATTCAATCTTTTCACAAGCTACGTTGCTCCGATTGACCTGAAATTTTGCAGGCATCTCTAAAATATCATTCCCTACAACTTTTATGTTATAACCCAAGGCCAATTCGACCTCTTACTATGAGGTACTTTGCCGGGCAGAATGTAAATTAATGAAACCCTAACTTTCCAAATTTCTTTTCAAAGCAGAAATTTCTTGTAATTAACCACCATTTACACCTCCTAACTTCATTCTAGATCATTTCCCCTCTTCATACCAAGTCACAACATATGAATCATATTAAATCAGAAAAATCATCAATAATTATAAAACTTCACCAAATGCAACCAAAATCAAGATATAATCCACAAAATTACATCCTAGACTACCACAAATCATGGATTAAACATCATTAGGTGGAGGAGAGAGGTTCCTTCACAACTCACCTTAGCAACACAAGAGAGAGATCAACTAGTTACCTTAGCTTTCCAAACAACTTCACCAAACCCCTCACAAACACTAAGTGAAGAGGTTTTGATGAGAATATAAAGATCAAGACCCATTCAAGCACACGGGGAATTGGAAGATTCAAGTGAAGACTAGTTGATTGCACGAATGCTTGAGTTTAGTAGGATTATTTGATTTTCCTCGTTGATTTTGGTTATTTCTCGTTTTAAAAAGTTTAGGTAATTAAGATAGTTTAATTGCGGCCCATTTGTTAGTAAGTAAGGCCCAAAATCTTTCTTAAGTATGTAGGGTAGTTTGGTCAACTTTTGGATTAGGGTAAATGCTTGTAAGGGTTATAAATAGCCCCCACTTCCTCTTTGTTTGGGACCAGTTTTTGGCTATTAAATACAATGAGTGAGTTTTCACTTTCTCTTTGGCAAGAGAGTTGCCTTTGAATACTTGAGAATCTTCTCAAGTTATTCACCTGAACTTATCAATCGAGTATCTCCTTGATTGTGGCGTTCTACTATCTCCAATTTGGTTCGTTAATTCGAGTAGTGACGGGTTGAGATAATATCAAAATTGTTCGTGACTTCTAGGGATTAGTTGGGTCAAATTTCTGCTGCCTAATCCATGGTGTTTTGGTTGTCTAGATCGGGGTTTCACATCAGTTGGTACCAGAGCTAGTCAACAACCACCAGGTTATATCTTTTCTTTTTTTTTCTTTTTCTCTTCGTTTATTTCGAGTCATATATGTTTATCCCAATCTGTTCGTTTGTTTAGAAAAAAAAAAAGTCACTGTTCACTGGTACTGTTCACCGACACTGTTCATAGTTACTGTTCATCCGAATACAAATCTGTCCAGCCTTGTTGTTTGTGTTATCCAACTTGTTTACTTGGTTTTCAAATTTGAATTTTGGCAAAACTTGTTGGAATTTTGTGAATCTTGAAGAGAACTTACAATAATTTTGAGCTTCTTGCATTCTTGATCACAATCTTGAAATTTCTGAAGTTCCTGACAACTTTCTTGAAAGTTCTTGAAAGATCTTGGAGTTCTTGGTAGTTATTATTTGTGGACTTCCTTGTTTTGTGTCGTGGTTGATAGTTGTAGTCAAGAAAAAAAAAACAGAAAACAAAAACGAAAAGAAAAAGAAAGAAAAGAGGAATCAGTTGGCAAGAAAAAAAAAATGAAAGGAAAGAAAGTGGCAACTGAATTGTTTTGAATAGGAAACCAAATCTGATTTGTACAATCTTTCTTGGAATAGAATTTGGAACTTACTAAAAGTTGTTTCAAGAAGGTTACCAAAAGTTGTTCAAGAGGAAAAAAATTTTCAAAGGGTTTCCAAAAACTAACTTGTTTCCAAAATCAATTAGGAAATTAAGTAAAGCACTTGGATAACTCTTTGTACTCATTTGGACACTCTCTCTCCTACCTTTTTTAGGAAACTTTCCTAAATTTTCTCATCCATTTTTTTTGGAAACTTTCCCAAATTCTCTCATCCATTTTTAGGACCTTTCCTATATTCTCTCATTTACTTTAGGAAACTCTCCTATATTCTCTTCCTAGATTCTAGGAACACTTTCCTACATTTTCTCCTACATTCTTGTGATTACAATTGTGGAAAGGTTGGTAACGGTTGTTGGACTTGAGCAGCATTTCTCAACTATCTAACCCAACAGGTAAAGGTATTTGGTAAGTCCATTAGAGTGACATCCATATACACGAGTGCGAGTGGATACACGTAAGAGAGCGTGAAAGGCAATATCTTCGGTTTCGTTGCTAACTTTTTGCAGGTTCCCTCATACGTCATGGCGAGTATAAGACGCATAAAAGCTAGCCCACAACATTGTCTTCCTGATCCTAAGGGAGTCAAAGAAGTGGCATTACGTGGTGTAGATGAGCAATTGAACCTCGTCAAATCTCAGTTGCTTGGTTGGTTTTATACTCGTTGCGGTGTCAAAGATAAAATTTGTAGCTTGGCCATTAATGGTAGTTGTGAAGTCAATCTTGCAAGTGCTATCATGGTTGAGAAATTAAATCTTCCAACCATTGATCATCTTCAACCGCACAAGTTGACGAGCACTCATGGGGATGTTTGGGTTACTAAGCACACACTTGTACCTATTCAAATCGGCAAATATGTGGATGAGGTATTGTGTGATGTAGTCCCAATTCAAGTGACACATGTGTTGTTGGGCAAAGCATGGATGTCGAGGCGAGAAGTTAAAATTGATGGACATACTAATAAGTATTCCTTCGTATTTAATAGTCGTCGTCTTGCACTTGTATCACTTACTTATGACCAACTTTGTATTGATCTAGCATGCATGAAAAGTGAGTTTGAGCGTTATAGAATGGAGAAAAAACTAGATGAGGGAATTGTGCCTGCAGAGGTAAAACCCGAGGAAGTTGAAAGTAATGAGATAAAAGGGTCAGTTGTTGAACTAGAAAAAGAGATGGAAAAATCTAATGACATGGGTGGTAAAAAGGAAGAAAGAAGAGAAAGTGGGCTGATCTTGAGCAACCCGGTGAAGGCCTATTATTTTCTTAACAAACTTACCTTTGCTGTGTTTAGTGTTTCTTCTTTTATACAGATCAAGCAAAGGCAAGTTGAGCTGATCTTGGTGTGTTCCATTCCAAAATCAATTGTAGACGTTGCAAGCCTCCATGGAGTTGGTACTCCAAGAGTTAAACCCCCTTGGTATCCATTCATGGAACAATGTCAATTCAAATCAGTCCACACTAAAGGGGAGTTGATTCGAGCTCATCTTGAAGGGAACACTCCATGTTTTAGGGATGGTTGTGTACCAAGGGTTCGTTTAAAGAACAAGTACCTCAATAACCATTATGATTTTCGTCTTGCTCTTAGTCCACATGCAGCTCCAACATCACCAAATCCGCCTTGGTGCCTTGCAAGTGTGTTCGAGCCGGAGTTCGATTTCACGGGATACACTTCATACCACTTTGAGGACCCTTACCTCATGACCACAAACAATAAAGTTGAGCATACATTGAAGATGGTTTGTGAGAGTCAAGGTTCGACGAGGGTTATTTTCCAACTTAGCACATGGACTTTGCATTGGATGCCATCTGTAGCCATCATAACAAGATTGAGTCGAAGGCATGTAACTCGTCTTATCAACATTCGTGCTTCAATTTGTGGGCAAATTGCTTTTAAGAGAAGGAGAATGATGAGAATATAAAGACCAAGGCCCATTCAAGCACATGGGGAATTGAAAGATTCAAGTGAAGACTAGTTGATTGCACGAATGCTTGAGTTTAGTAGGATTATTTGATTTTCCTCGTTGATTTTGGTTATTTCTCGTTTTAAAAAGTTTAGGTAATTAAGATAGTTTAATTGCGGCCCATTTGTTAGTAAGTAAGGCCCAAAATCTTTCTTAAATATGTAGGGTAGTTTGATCAACTTTTGGATTAGGGTTAATGCTTGTAAGGGCTATAAATAGCCCCACTTCCTCTTTGTTTGGGACCAGTTTTTGGCTATTAAATACAATTAGTGAGTTTTCACTTTCTCTTTGGCAAGAGAGTTGCCTTTGAATACTTGAGAATCTTCTCAAGTTATTCACCTGAACTTATCAATCGAGTATCTCCTTAATTGTGGCGTTCTACTACCTCCAATTTGGTTCGTTAATTCGAGTAGTGACGGGTTGAGATAATATCAAAATTGTTCGTGACTTCTAGGGATTAGTTGGGTCAAATTTTCGCTGCCTAAGCCATGGTATTTTGGTTGTCTAGATCGGGGTTTCACATCAGGTTTTATGGAGCAAACCCAAAATTAACCGGTGGAAATTGAAGATTGAAGCAAGATTATGAAGTAGGAAGTTGGAGGATTTTTTTCTTTCTTTGAGCAAGAGGTTCGGCCAAGAGAGGTAAGAAATGAAGATGATTTTTGGCCAATTTTAATTAAATGGTAAAATTATGAATAGTAGTCAAACTTAAGAATTAATCTTATGGTGACACTTGTCACCCTATTTAATGCATCTCTATCTCTTTGTTCCTCTCACACCAATCCACTTGGTAACCTCTAATTATCTCTTAACACCCGATAAATTAAATCCAGTATCCAAAACTTAATCTAGTTGGCCGAATTTTTTCGAACTTTTCGTACTAGCGGGTCCCACGTCCGGTATACGCTCTTAATTTCTCAAAACCTAACCGATACTAGAAAAATAATCTAAAAACTATATTTACTCATAAAAATTATCGAAAAAATTTTTCCAATAAAGAAAATACAGAAAACATGTCATTAACGAGAAAACCCCTAGAAAATGAGAAAATTACGGGTTCTCACACTCTCTCCCCCTTAAAAAAAATTTTGCCATCGAAATTTCTCACCTTAACTCCCGAAAAGGTCAGGGTATTTCCTTTGCATCTCTTCTTCCACCTCCCAGGTAGCTTCCTGTGCCCCATGATTTCTCCACAATATCTTAACCAACGGAATCTACTTGTTTCTTAACTCTTTGATTTTTCGGTCAAGTACTTGGACAGGTTTCTCTTCATAAGCAAGCAATTCGTCTACGTCAATCTCCTCTGGTTGTAAGATATGAGATGGGTCGGGATAGTACTTCTTGAGCATCGAGACGTGGAAGACGTCGTGAATTCGAGAGAGACTGGACGGCAGCTCTAATCGATATGCTACCGCTCCTACGCTCTGGAGGATCTTATAGGGTCCAACGAACCTCGGTTGGAGCTTCTTTCCTTTGCCTGCTGTGACGCTCCGTAAGGGTGTGATCTTGAGAAACACATGGTCTCCAACTTCGAATTCCAAGTCTTTACTTCAATTGTCTGCATAACTCTTTTGTCGACTTTGAGCTGTTTGGAGTCGTTGCCGTATCAATTTGACCTTTTCTCGTGCCTCTTCCATCCATGGAATAGTTGCTGGATCTAGCGCCTTTCTCTCGCCAACTTCATCCCAGTAGATCGGTGACCGGCATTTTCGTCCATATAGTGCCTCGTAGGGAGCCATTTGAATCGACGAATGGGAGCTTTTGTTGTACGCAAACTCTACTAAGGTCATGTGTTAACTCCAGTTGTCTCCAAAATCCAGAATGCAAGTCCGTAGCATATCCTCGAGAGTCTGGATTGTCCGCTCTGATTGTCAATCCGTCTGAGGGTGATAAGTCGTGCTCAAATTGAGTTTAGTCCCCAGAGTTTCTTGGAATTTCTGCCAAAACCGAGATACAAACCGGGGATCTCTATCGGAGACGATGCTCACAGGAACGCCATGTAACTTTACAATCTCGTCCATGTACAGTTGAACCAACTTGTCCATGGAGTACTTCATGTTTATTGGCAAGAAATGGGCCGATTTGGTTAATCGATCGACAATCACCCAAACGGCATCGTGTCCTCTTTGCGTCCGCTGCAACCCTGAGACGAAGTCCATGGTGATGTTTTTCCACTTTCACTTAGGTATCTCAAGGGGCTGTAACAATCCCGATGGTTTTTTATGCTCTGCTTTCACCTGTTGGCAAACGAGACATTTTTGCACGTACAGAGCGATTTCCTTATTCATGTTGTCCCACCAATAGGTTCTTTTCCGGTCTTGATACATCTTGCTACTACCCGGATGAATTGGATACTTGGACCGATGGGTTTTCTCTAAGATCTCCGTTTTCAATGATTCATCCTTCGGCACCACTATTCGGTTCCGGTATTTTAAGATACCCTCAGAACTAAAATTGAAATCCGTTGTTTCTCCTTTCCCCACTTTCTCTCCTCACTTCCTTACCATCAAATCTTCTTTTTGCGCCTCTTTAATGCGTTCCAGTAGAATGGAGGTTACTTTAACATTGCTAAAACTCACCTTATGACTCCTAAGATAGGATTTCTACTCACATACGGATTCCAATAAATCCCACTCTTTGATCATCAACCCTGCTACTTGAACCTTACGATTTAAGGCATCGGCTACCACGTTTGCCTTTCACGGATGGTAGTTGATTGTGCAATCGTAATCCTCCAGAAATTCCATCCATCGTCGTTGCCTCATGTTCAATTCCTTCTGGGAGAAGAGGTGCCTAAGACTTTTATGGTCCGAGTAAACCTCAAAGGTCACCCCATATAGGTAGTGTCTCCACTTTTTCAGCGCGAAAACAACGGCAGCTAGTTCTAGATCATGCGTCAGGTAATTCTGCTTGTGAAGTTTCAACTTCCTAGAGGCAAAAGAGATCACATTACGGTTCTGCATTAAAACGCAGCCTAGGCCTTCTCGTGACGCATCAGTATACACCGCAAATCCGTCCACTCCGTTTGGCAAGACTAGCACTGGAGCCATGGTCAATCTTTTCTTTAGTTCGTGAAAACTCGTCTCACATCGGGCATTTCATACGAATCGACCATGTTTCTTTGTGAAGTCGGTTAGGGGACCGGCCAGTTTGGAAAAGTTCTTGATGAAACACCGGTAATATCCGGCCAGTTTGGAAAAGTTCTAGAAAGTTGCGGACCTTGGTGGGATTCTCTGACCTCTTCCAATTAGTCACAATCTCTACTTTCGCCGGGTCAACTGAAATACCCTCTTGAGAAATTACGTGTCCCAGAAAAGAAATTTTCTCCAGCCAAAATTCGCACTTGCTGAACTTGGCGTACATTTGATGGTCTGTTAGGGTTTGTAAGACAACCCTCAAGTGCTGCTCATGCTCTTCACGTGTCTTGGAATAGACCAGAATGTCGTCAATAAAAACAATGACAAATCGGTCCAAATAGGGCTTAAAAACCCTATGCATTAGATCCATGAAGGCGGCAGGAGCATTGGTTCGTCCGAAGGGCATAACTGCGAACTCATAATGCCCATATCTCGAGTTGAAAGAGGTTTTCGGAATATCCTCTCTCCTAATCAACAACTGGTAATACCTTTGGCAGAGGTCTAGTTTCGAGAAGACCACTGCTCCTTGCAACTGGTCGAACAACTCATCAATGTGGGGCAGTGGATATTCTTATCCGTGACGTTGTTCAGGCCCCGGTAGTCGATACACATCCTCAAACTTCCGTCCTTTTTCTTGACAAACAGGATAGGAGCTCTCCAAGGAGACCCACTCTCTTGAATGAATCCCTGCTCCAGGAGGTCTTGTAATTGCAACTTTAGTTCCTTGAGCTCCGCGGGGGCTATTCGATATGGTGTTTTTGAGATAGGTGAGGTTCCAGGTAGCAGGTCTATCTTGAATTCTATCTCTCTTTCCGGAGGTAGGGCTACTAACTCATCAGGAAATATATCCAAAAATTTCTTTACTATGGCCACGTCTTCCACCTTTAACTTATCCGTGGGGGTGTTAATCAGAAAGGCTAGAAATCCTTGCGCCCCTCTACTTAGCAGTTTTCTAGCCCGAATGCCCGAAATCAAAGCAGATGAGGCTAACCCACCCCTTAGTCCAACCTTAAGGTTGCTTCACCAGGAATGCGGAATTCTACCACTTTCGTTTTACAATCCAGTTTGGCATTATACTTGGCTAGCCAATCCATACCCAAGATCACATCATACCCCTTAATGACCAAGCTTATCAAGTCCCCTAACAATCTCTTCTCTCCTACCCACACTTCGCAATCCCTATAAACCATACTAGTAATCAAACGTTGATTCCCCATAGGTGTACTAACTTCGAGGTCATATGGTAAACTAGTAGGTTTTATATCGATGCCACACATGAAATCAGGGTTAACAAAGGAATGAGTGGCACCAGGATCAATTAAAACTTTGGCAAAGCGGTGAAAAATAGGGATCGTACCTTCTACGACCTCTGAGGACTCTGGGACCTGTTGGGGGCTCTAATGAATACACTCAAGCTGGCACCTTTGGTTTGGACCCATCTCCCTTAACTGGTCCAGCATTGGCCCTCGGCAGTGGTCGGCTCCCCTTTTCGTCTCGTTTTAGGACAGGACAAGTGGCCAACTGGTGGTCTGCACTTCCACATCGCAGACATTTGCCCTCCTTCCTCCAGCAGTTATCTTCTGTGTGGTTTGGCTTCCCATAATGCCCACAGGGACCGCGAGGTGCTGAAGCTGAGCCTCCATGAAAATTTCCTCTTTGGCCTCGCCCAGTTTGGCTACCCCTAGACGAAGTCTCTCTGCCTGAACCCGACTGTCGTCCACCTCCCATTTCTCGTCCAAACTTGGAGGGGGTACTCTTCTCACCCTGTCCTGAACTACTCCCAGGAAAATCTCGCTTCTTTGCCTGGAAGTTCCGGACTTGTAACCTCGCACTCTCCATCCGTTGGGCTTTCTCCACGACCTCGCTAAAAGCATTGATTTGAGCCACTGCGAGGTCTTTCTGAATTTCGACATTTAAGCCCTGGATAAATCGTCTGATCCTCCGCTGCTCGGTCATGATCAACTCAGAAGCAAATTTGGACAGGCGGGTGAATTGACTATCGTATTCCACCAATGATTGAGCCCCTTGGCGGAGTCGGATGAACTCGTCTTCCTCTCTCTCCTGAACTAGAGGAGGGAAAAATTTCGCGTTGAATTCCCTTATAAAATTCACCCAAGTCCTGGGCGTTTGTTCCCGTCCCTATTTTTACCGTATTACGTTCCACCAGGAACGGGCCGTTCCTTCTATCTGAAAAACGGCAAAAGTTACCTGCCGTTCTTCAGTGTAGTGCAAGGCCGCAAAACTATCGACCATCTTCTCGAGCCACCTTTCGGCGACTTCCAGGTCGGATCCCCCAATAAACTTAGGTGGAGCAAACTTTTGAAATCGCTCGAGAGCTCTGTCTTCGCTCTCGATGTGGTTGCCAGGGTTTCCAGGATTAGGGTGTGGGTTTTGGCCCTGTTGCTGCACCACTTGTGCTAGCAAGTTGGTCATTTGCTGTATAGCGACAGCGATTTGCACGTTGGGGTCAGGATTAGGTCCAGATGAGGTTTCCCCAGTACCCCTGCCCGGTGTGGATTGTCTATTTTCGCGCCCACGTCCCCGTCCATTCCGTGTACCTTCCATGAACTTTATTTGGTCTAGGCAAATGTACTAAACCAATATAACAACAGTGCATGTAAGTAAAGCCCAAAAACTTTTACAAACATATATATACATTCCAAACAAGGCACACAACACACATATCAACAACTAGTCAAGTCAAGTACAGTCAAGTCAAGTACAAACATGGACAATCCACGAGAGAATGGTCTCATCAAAAGAAATATACACATAGCTAATCCAAACGTACAAAACGATTAGCTAAGGCTCTTTTTCCTATCCGCCGTATATGCGAGAAACAAAACTATCCAAAAACCCTAAGAGTCGTGACCTAGTTCGTCGACGGGCTAATAGACCCAGCCGACGGGGTGGATCCAACCCCAGCCTCGGACCCCGCACACGAGTTCTCGTCACTGACGCCCTCGACCACGTCGGCGCAGAGGTTCAGGATCGATGCGGTTCGAACCTTCACCTTTCGAGCTCGCTTAGACTCGCGCTCACGTGTCTCCCTGAGTTGAGTGCACAAGTCATCCACCCGATCCTCTATCTCGAGCATATCATACTCTAAATCCTTAATTCGCTTGGCTTGTTTCTCATTATCCGCCCTCAACTGCTTCACCTCAGTCTCAAGCCTAGAATTATCTGCGGCCAACTCCTTACGCTTCTCAGTCACGGCCAACACTAAGGCATTGGGGTAGGCGTACATGTGTCGACACTCGCAACGTCGGAGGCGGTTAGCCGGGTTCCAACGAACAACGGCCCCTCCTGGCCGAATCTGGTATGGGATCACTGGGAGCGCTCCACGAGGTCGCTCGCCCGAAGGGCTATCACTAGGCTCACCCCGTCCGTCCATCCTACACCGAAAGAGTACATAAATGTAAATAACCTTAAGGAACATACTTAACATAATCCTCAAGTCAAGCCTTTCTAACACGCCTAGACTAATTCAAACCTACGCTCTGATACCACCTGTGACAGCCCCACCTTCCCCTAAGGCGAACCAAAGGGGTTGGTGGACTGTCTGCCCATCTCTCGCCAGGACTAACGGTAAAGTTTAAAGCGATCTAATACGTTCCGGAACATACAAATGCGCGTAAACAAGTCAAAATAAAAAATAAAAAAAAAATAAAATCAGAGCCGGTCATGAATAGTAACCGACACGTCAAAATCCCACCAAGCATCCATCAACATTTATATGTTGAAATTAAGCATATACAATCCAAAATGGCATATAAAAGTTATTCAAAAATTGATACATGTACGGTTTGCCAAATCAATAGAGAAAACGGACTCCAAAAGTACATTTAGGGTTTCAATCAAGGAGCTATACAAAAGATATGTCCAACTAGCTCAATTCGGCAACCAACTACCAAATCCAGTCCAAAAGTATTTATTTTCCTGTAAGGAAAACAAAAGGAAATATAGTGAGTTTACGCCCAGTGAGATAATACCACTCAAGCAGCAAAGTTCACATAAGTATAAAGCTTTTCATTCCAATTCATCAAAAGTAAGCAAAGGCACACATCAAATGTGGTGATAAAAGGATACGGCGGCTCTCAAGAGCCCTTTTCCCCGTTTACATTCTTGATCGAACCTCATTGACCCTCCATCAATGTTTAAGAGTAACCAACCGTAGACTCTACTTTACTTCCATCCCTTCCACCCAACATACCCCTACCGGATCCGAACTCCAAACAGTAGAAATTTGGTAATACTCGAGTATACCGGAATCAAGAGTCTCACTACTACAAGATTTCATATAACAGTCCCCATGGCTCGTCAATTTTCACGACCAAGCCCTCGCCGGCTCGATCCAATCGACTACCAATGGGGTTGAGCTCAGTCGTATCAGTAATGGTCGTTGGATACTCGTCCAAGCGACACCAAATTCATAAACCAATTCAGTATTTCATGTATCATTCAATCATTTCAGTAAAACAATAGACAATCATACGAGATACCAAATGGGTGAGGGGACCAAGTACACCCTCACTTAATCAAGTTCAACGGAGCAAATAAACCTTCAAGGCATCAAGTTCACATATACCAAAGCTACATTGTAAACAACAAATGAATAGTACACTCACCAAGCAAGCAAATGATATTTCATAAACCATCGCCCAAAGAGCGTCTTGGACCACCGTCACATCCTAAAACATTCACTTAAGCACAATAAGACTCGATTATAGGTCATAAACCAATTCAAAATACCACCAAATAGGGTTCCATAAGAATGTATAAGCACTAGAGTAAACTAGAAAAATCCGGAAATGGAATTAAGTTTTAATCCAAAAAAATAGTTTTTGACATCATTTTGCGGTTTTGGCACCATTGGCACTACAATTATCGGATGGAGGTGTAAGATACACCGTTTTGAAGCTAAGAGATAGGGCTACAAAGTTACAGAAGGCTACTCTATCCAGTTTCAAGTGTAACCAGGTAAAAAATGCAATATACTACACCAGAACTGCAAAAACAGGTTCACAAACCGCATTCTGGTTCAAACATCATAAGTCGGGCTACCTAAGTCCAAATTAGGTGATTCCAAAGCCATCCGAAAGCTAAAATACAAGGCTACAATTCATCAGAAGACATCAACAACCAAATAAGAAGCATTTCCACTGAAATTAACCAATAACAGACGCAATTATCAAATTCGGGTAGAAATAGGGTAGCAGGGGCAATTCAGTTTTTTCACAAGCTACGTTGCTCCGATTGATCTGAAATTTTGCAAGCATCTCTAAAATATCATTCCCTACAACTTTTATGTTTTAACCCAAGGCCAATTCGGTCTCTAACTATGAGGTACTGTGCCGGACAGAATGTAACTTTCCAAATTTCTTTCCAAAGCAGAAATTTCTTGTAATTAACCACCATTTACACCTCCTAGCTTCATTCTAGATTATTTCCCCTCTTCATACCAAGCCACAACATATGAATCATATTAAATCAGAAAAATCATCAATAATTATAAAACTTCACCAAATGCAACCAAAATCAAGATATAATCCACAAAATTACATCCTAGACTACCACAAATCATGGATTAAACATCATTAGGTGGAGGAGAGAGGTTCCTTCACAACTCACCTTAGCAACACAAGAGAGAGAGCAACTAGTCATCTTAGCTTTTCAAACAACTTCACCAAACCCCTCACAAACACTAAGTGAAGAGGTTTTATGGAGCAAATCCAAAATTAACCGGTGGAAATTGAAGATTGAAGCAAGATTATGAAGAAGGAAGTTGGAGGATTTTTTCTTTCTTTGAGCAAGAGGTTCGGCCAAGAGAGGTAAGAAATGAAGATGATTTTTGGCCAATTTTAATTAAATGGTAAAGTTATGAATAGTAGTCAAACTTAAGAATTAATCTTATGGTGACACTTGTCACCCTATTTAATGCATCTCTATCTCTTTGTTTCTCTCACACCAATCCACTTGGTAACCTCTAATTATTTCTTAACACCCGGTAAATTAAATCCTGTATCCAAAACTTAACCTAGTTAGCCGAATTTTTTCGAACTTTCCGCACTAGCGGGTCCCACGTCCGGTATACGCTCTTAATTTCTCAAAACCTAATCGATACTAGAAAAATTATCTAAAAACTATATTTACTCATAAAAATTATCGGAAAATTTTTCTTAATAAAGAAAATGCAGAAAATATGCCATTAACGAGAAAAATCCTAGAAAATGAGAAAATTACGGGTTCTCACAGAGGGGACATGCTAGTTGTTGTTGAGAAGAAAAAGGGGGAAGGAAAAGAGGGCAGTGTGATGGTGGTTAGGGAATAGTGAGGAGGTTGAGATAAAGATGGGGAGGGGAGAAAACTAATTTAATAATTAACCCTTAAAATATTCTAATAGTATTCCAAAATTTTTTAAAATATCGCAATAAATGCAAATCCATCCAAAATTTTTAAACATCCTTGTTTAGCTTATAAATTAGAACCGTGGTTAGTTTAAGTGATGGATTTATCGTTAAGTGACTTGATTAGAATCGACAATTAAGTTTAAGGACTATGTTAGCTGAAACTAAAATACAAGAACTAAATCGGCTTTATAATGAAACTCCCCCTTTTTTTCAACTTCTCTCTACTGCTTCTTTTCTTTGAATCTCTTCCTCTTCACGAAAGTAGTCTCCCTCCTATATATTTCATTTTTATTATTTTTCTAATAAAGTCTCTTCTAAATTTTCTTAATGGGAGACCTCTGTTTCTCTTAAGGTTCCTAGTGAGAATTTTTGTTCTCTTAGGAGCTCCTAGTAAGATTTTGTGTTATTTTTCTTGTTTAAATTTGAATTTACTTCAGATCTGGTTGTTAGATATGAATTTATTTCATATTTGGGTATTAGAGCTTACAACTGTTGATTAGCAGATTTGACGATTGCAACATGCACAGAGTAGGCTGCAGTAATTTATTTTATGTGAGGAGATGATTTTAAAATTTATGATACTTTTTAGATCTATTCTTAATCTCTCAGATCTTTTGTATCTGTTAAATTGCATATCTATAATTTTAATGCATGTTTTATTTGCCATTAGGGCAGCGATTCTATACCTATCGTGTTGGACGATTTTCAACAATTCATTAATGAAATATGTTTTGTTATAAAAATAAATCGGCTTTACAAAAATGTTCAAAGATGAAATTGGCCATTTTCCTGAAAAAGAAAGATATAGATCAAATGTTGGATACTCGATATTACTTGCTATCATTTAGAAATGATGTAGCCGTCATACTCTATATTTTATTCATTTCCTAAAACCTCTAACGACAAAACTAAAAGGCTAATTCCCCAAAATTTTAGTGTTTTAAAACCAATTATGCTCTGACAAACGATTTTTTACTTGGGATAATTTTGAAACCTCTCTTGAAATTTTCAACAATTACAGAGAGTTTCTCTCATGTTTTAAAAATTATACATACCTCTTGCTTTTAAAGCTATGTAACAATATAGATTCAATAGCCTATATTTTTTCACATATATTCTAAAATACCCTTCTTCTAGAGAATGAGACAAAACAAAACAAGATTTTAATCTTTAACTTCTTGTACGTGGCATACTCACTAAATCAAATAAAGTCCAATGACTCCAACTCATTTTAAAATTTATTACTTGCTAATTCTTATCTAATGCAGCTCACAACTACCATTACCAATACAAAATCAGAAAACACCCCTATATCCCTAAGAACATAATTCATTATTACTTTAACACTCTTAGAAATAGAGACAAAATTCTATTTTCACATTAAAATCACAATAAATAGGTAAATTAAAAAAAAAGAACCAATGAGTTTTTTAATTGCTAGACTTTTTTACTTAACAAACATAATAGTCACTTATTTATCTTTCAACTCTCAATTTCATTTTTTTTGTATCACTGTCACCCTTTTCATCTTCCCCTAGTTTGATAATAAAATTCACAGTCTGCAACTTGTTAATTTGGTAACTTCAATTGACTAACATTTGTAAAGAGTAAAACTATTTTTTTTATAAAAAAGAAAGGGTTTAAAATTTTTATAGTAAGAAAAGACAGGAAAACAAAAAAAAAGTACATATAAATTTTGGAGATGATAAAAAATTGATAGTGGTGTGATTAATAACAATAGAGCGCAATATTTAGTGAGAGGAAGAAATGATTATAGGAAAAAAGAGATAAAAGTATGAAAGAGGGATGGAGGGAGGGAGGGAGAAAGAGATGAAAATTAAAAAATTGATAAAAATTGTTCTTTGAAATTAGGAAATGGCAAGTACAATGACAAGAAGTATTTTGTGACTTTAAATGTCCCTTCATGAATTAACTATTAAGTGATGGATATTTTAGTCATTTGATTAGATCAAGGGAGGTCTATATAATTATTGAAACCTCTAAGGAGTTGAGTGAAATTGTAAGAAACCTTCCTTGAGGTTTCTGAAATTATCCCTTTTTACTTTTATACCTACCAAGCTGATAAGGTATGATGGGTTGAAGATTTGTTTTATTCAAATGTAAGGGACTATTGTGCTTTGTAAGCATAACGACCCCATAATATCATCAACATAACATACAATGCACCAATAGGTTTCGTCATCGTCATGTGCCATGCGCGTCAGCTGTGTAAGTCTGCGCTTCTCCGCATGCTCCATTGAAATGGTTCGGGTAATTGGGTTGCCCATGGGTTTTCTGCTTTGGAATGGATGGCCATACAAGTTCCTTTCCTTTCCTAGCTTTCACAGCTGCATTGTCCGGAACTAACAACAGAGCTTTCTCAAGAATGGTAATTGGCGTGATTTATCATGGCTGTGTCTTCCGATGTCGTCCGAATTCCAAGACGGGCTGGTTATGCCCTTTTTTCCTAGGGTTTTCTCATCTGCTTTTTTCATTTCCATTTTCTGAAATTGGTTGTGCCCTTGAGCCCGTTCCCCTTTTTGAGCTCCTTCCTCTCACCGCCTTATCTGGCCAGCTTGATTGCGAGTCTGGTTACATTTTTTTCGTGCGTTTTAAGCTCGGTTTCGTCGAGCTTCTTTTACTGGTGCGTTTTTCCTCTGCGTATTTGCTTCGTATGATTTTTTTTCCCATTTTACACTGCAATTTGTTGTTGCCCATGGTGTTTGCTTTAATCTTTGTCCTGCTTTTGATGCTATTTCAATGCTGTATCTCGCCCTTATTCTCTTGTTGCTCAGTGTTCTTTGCTACCGTTAATTATTTCATTTTTTTATTAAGTTGTAAGGGAGTAATCCTGCCGTTAATTATTAAGATCTGCGCGGGGTTGTAGTTCTAATCTTTTTTTCTATGGATTTCGTCCCTGTTTTCCCTTGGGTTTTTATTTCACTTTTCCAATAGCCTTTTTGTCATGTACGGTCCTTTCCGTGACATGCATGTGTTATTTTCAAGTAATGCTTATTTAGAAAATTTGAACGTACAAGTTGGCCAAAGCTCCTTTCTCTGGCAGTTTTGCCGTAGGGTGGGGGAAATTTTCAGAGAAATCCATCTAAGCGAGATGATCTTTGTGTGGCTATAAATATGATCTTTGCCCACAATGACATTAATGTAAATGGGTTTATGCTTTTTGCCTTGAGTGTTATTTATTTTGTTAGTGCATTTCCTTCTTGATTCCCTCGAGTTCTTCTTGCATGTTTCATTAGCCTTGCTATGTTGTGCATCTGTCTTTTCTTCTTACATTCCTATTAGCCTTGCTGCTTACGAAAGATTTTCCTTGCCTAATGTTTTATTGCTTCCTTTTCCCGTGCCCTCTAAGAAATGACACTGGGATTGTGCACATATCGCGAGTTGATAAGTCTGCATTTGATTGGACTGTGCTGGTTCAAGTTATCGAAGCTGATCATGTAAAGATTGCTCGAGATAAGGATTTATCTACATCTTTTCGTCGGTTTCAGTTTGGTGACTTTCAGGTTTGTGCCATCTAGATTGATCCTTCTTGTCCATCTTCTATTGTGCTGCTTATGTTTTTGTGTCACTAATTGAATCTATTGAGTTTTCCCCCTATGGATAGGGTATCAAGGTCCTGTGGTTGTCTTTGATGATGCTGTTGCTATTGTTGATGGCCGTCTTTTGCCATTTAGGAAGTATTACATATCAAATGCAGAGGTGCACGAAATTCCTGAACTTGTGGGAACTGGCCTGTATTCATTTTACTAGGTTATCAACGAGGGAACTATTATCGAAGAGGTTGCTGGCTCAGAGGAGTTGGCCCTTCCTTTCTATTTTGAGTTGCGCTCTTTTCAATACTTTCACTTTGTGGCTGACACAGATATTTTTATAAGTTAGTCTCTTTATTGACACGTTTTGCATTTTTTTACCTGTCTTGGCATTTGATTGTTCCTGATTGTGTCCATGTACGCTTTTAACCTAGATGTCATGGGAGTTGTTATTCATGCATTGCCTCCACGGGATGTGTATTTTGAAGGGAGTAAGCGATATGGCACAGATTATATTATAGTGGACCAAAGGTTAATTTTTTTCTCTTTGAAGCAGGCCCTTTTATTTGTTTTGAGATTGTTTCCCTCTCAAACAAGACCTTTCCATGCGATAGCTTCTTGTTGCTTATTTTAAGCTTGTTTTGCTTTTATGTTTGATGCATACGGTAAACGCCCAGTAGTGTTGACTTTGTGGGATGATTATGAGGCTATTGAGAGCCGTATTATTGATGAATCAATGGCGTCCATGCCTATTATTATTGCTATGAGGGTCAGGGTTACCACACAGAATTGTATGGTTCCTTGTCAACTCTGTTTTTCCCCCCTGTGTGGTTTCTTTCCTTATGTGTGCTTTTCTGCTCTATTTTTCAAACCTGTCGCTGTCAACTCAACCATCACCTGTTATCATTGTTGCTCCCGATGTTCTTGAAGCAAAACATCTTGATGATTGCTAGTCATTGTCTATTTATTTATTTTATGTTTCTATCATATTTTGAAGATTTTTTATGCACAGAGCTATTTTGCTCGTGTAGGTCTAATACTAATATATCAAAACTGGTTCGTATGATTTTTGATGATATGGCCTACCGTGATCCGTGCATTTTGTTGCCCCCTGTTCATGATGCGACGCTCACATTGATCTCTAATCTTATATTCGGGCTAAATCTGTTAGTGTCGGGGTATTGTGATTTTGTACTCTTTTTAGTATGCTTATTTTGTTTATGCCTTTGTTTACGTTCTGTTTGGGACCCTACTCAACTACTTTTTTGTTGTTTCTAGGACCAGGGGACTTTTTGGATTAAGGGTCGTGTTGAAATTGCATGGCCTTTGGCTCGGTTTTGGCATATGGCCTGTCCCCACTATTATGAGCTCTATGAATTTTTGTCAACTTTGGGGATCATATGCCTGAGTTGTGGTCAGGGAATGTATGAGTTCCCTAGGTGATTTCTTAGTCTATTGCCTTTGTGTATGTTTCTGTGTTATTAATATGCAGTTGCTTGTATTCATGTTTTAAACTTGTTGCATATCATGTGTTGTCTAATAGGGCATGGGTTCGCCTTACGATGTTCGACAATACTGGTTACGTGAATGTTATTGCCTTGGGTCCAAAAACTGAGAACCTTATCGGCCTAAGTGTTACTGATATGTATCGTGTTTCTGAGCATGAGGTGATGTGTGTTTAGGTTTATTGGAGTTGTTATAATATTTCAGGTGTTCGTGGTTTTGCTTTTACTGTCCAATTCATTTATTTACTCAAATTTACACCATATTGATTTTATGCAGACTTTTGAAATCTCCAAGCCTGCGTCTCGTCGGATTGACGATAAGGAGCTATTGTGTTACCTTAAACATTCGTCCAAGATGATCAGGACAACAACATTTACTCACTACGCTATTGTTGCTTGTTATCCTGTTTCCGAAAGTGCCTCTTCTCAGCATATGCCTTTTGAAGACAGTGTTTAGGTTCTTGCCTTAATTGGCACCCTTGTAGGTCCTTGCATTACTAAGCTTTATGTTTGTATCTCATGGTTGGCTTTTGCTGTGTTTAGTTGTTGAATTTACAATTTGTCAATGTGTAATGAGGGTAGCCGTCTTGCTGGGTATTTCTTGCCTGTTAAGTCTTATGGTTTGTAATGAATGAATTTTATTTTAATGGATGTTTATGGCTGGTATTTATAGTGGTTTTCTTTGGTTATGTTTTCTGATGTTGTTATATGCAGGTTGAGTTGCTCTGGCTGTTCCGCGGAATCCAATAGATTCCATGAATTTTGTGATTCGAGGTGTTTTTTAGCTACAACAGGCGTATATATATGTGTGGACATTAAACAGGTTCGGCCAGATGTAAAACTTATGTATTCACAGACTTATGCGTATACCTGGAATTCATTTTGCTTCTGTTAACACAGTAGACATATTTTGCCTTGATACCACCAATGGGTTTTGTGCCGTGCGGCTTCTCCATATTTCTTACCATTTCTTATACTTCCTTATTACTTTTCCCGAGTGGTTTGCCAATTTAACTACTGATCTAAGCTCTATTTTTCCTACCACCCCACCTACCTTTCAGATTTGAGTAACACTTTTCAGCTTACTAACCAATTCGTGTGGATTCATTTTCATGATCCTACGTGCATAATCAATTGCCTTGTGAGAAATGAGAAGAGCTTATGCATCCTTGGTACTGTATGAGTAGAGCTTACGCACCCTTGATGCCGTAAATTTAGAATTTATATATTACGTTACTAAGGTCCAAATTATTGATGCAATTGTTCTTGGCCGATATAATGTACCAACGGCTGGTTTTCATATTTCTAGATTATTTCACTTGGTTTATCTTTCTATTGAACTTCACTTTTTTTCTTCCTTGTTCATTCTACCTGCGATGAGTATATAAATCTCAAAAAAAAAATAAGCGGATGTATGGGAACCTCTAGATATTTAATTCTATGATGTTATAACTATCAATGTAATGCTTTCTTAATGATGCCTCAATATTCAATGGATCTTGTTAACATTTTTTTTGGTTTTCTCGTTGTTTGGCTCTTTAAATTAAATAGAAGGGTATCATATATGTACTTTGCCTATAACATTTTTTCCTCCATAAAAGTTTTTTTTTATTGTCTGCCAAGCAATTTTTGCCTAATCATAGTTTTATCCGTAATAACTTTTTATTGATTTTCTCTTTTGTATCGTGGCTATAATTTCTCGTATACATTTGTAATTTTGCTGAAAAATAAACACATACATTTTTTCGTCGCCATCCTTGTTTTATATGTGAACATTATAACGATCTAATTGTCTTTCATTACTAATTTTATTTGTCATATTTTGTAGTTTAGTCATAGAAGTGTCTAATTTTTCAGTTTCTTTAGTGTTGCCCTTTATGTCTAACGTCTGCTTGAGAACTAACCTTTTTTACTCTTTCTTTAATTGCAATATCCTTTATTACTCTATACTAATTTTTTTCCTATCTATTGAATTTATTATTTCTAATAAATATTACTCTTTCACTTGCACATTTTGGTATTCTGTTGATATTATTAATTTTTTTTACATTATGTCTGTTCCTTGCCAATAGTTTTTCCCTTACGGATGCGTTTGCTTTCACCTTAGTTAAGGATACTGTGATTTTATCCAGGTTCTCTAGTATCGAAACTTAGCAATTTTTGTGCTATCTCAAAATTCGTGTGATCAACAAAATCCAGTAGCTTACAATCTTTTAGACTATGGAATAGAACCGTTCTTTCTCGGCTATCTTTTCAAAAATACCGCTCGATTCTCCAATGCTGCAGCATTGTCCATTAACAACGTCTCATTTTCTTGGTCAATGTGCTTCTAGCTCTTCAAAATTTTTGCTCAGCTTAAGTCTTCTTTTGTTTATCACATGTTTTTGTTTAGTTGTGCTCTTCCATTGTATTCTCGCAACTGGTGCCTTGCTCTAAACATCTGTCCTCTATGTTAAGCTTTCCAGGTATTTTTTTTGGTTCTCCTCTTATTGTTTGTTCTTTATCTGTACACACTGCACCAGCATTGTACGTAGCCAAGCTAGTGTTATCTTACACGCCATGTGTTTGTTAGATGCATGTAATGTGTAAGGTAGACTGATGTAGCATTTTGTTTGCTTGAACGTTAACGTTGTAAAAAAATATATGTTTACTGTCTTTCAAGTTACCTTGTTCTTTTTTACGTGGGTTTCTTCTTTAACTGCCCTTCCCTTCAACCTGCATTGGCTACTTTGTTCTCAGATAAACTTATACACTCGTAAGCCATTGGCCCTTTTCCGAAGCAATAGCTATTCTGTTTTCATTTTTTGGGTTTCTCATAACATTTTTAGTTCTGAAAGAATTATATTTACTCTTCTTTCAAGTTATCTTGTTCTTTTTGGCAAGAGTTTCTTCTTGGGCTACGCTTTCCTTGAACCTGCATTTGGTGCTTTGTTTCCAGGTAAACTTCTACATTTACAGACCATTTTTTTTTCTGTTCTTGATCTGCTGACCTTTGAATCTTGAAGTTTGTATGTCTCCCAAATTTTTATTATTCTTTTTAGTCGTCCTTTTCTTATTTTTGCTTTTCCTGCATTGGTTTCTTCTTTATGTGTACTGTTTTTCTCTACCTTTTGTTTTAACATGCTTACTATCTGTTGTGAAGTTTTTGGTCCATGTTATAACATGGTTTGAAATTTTTTGTGAGCTTAACTGTTAATATCAATGCCTTTTATGTTGATCATCATATAGCATTTACTTCTTGGCTGAATGGATTACAACTTAAAACGGCGTATGTGATACGCTGTTATGGATCAAGAGAAGAAAGATGCATTAAATTGCTGTAGGAGGGCTTCCTATGCTACAAAAAAATAGAGTAGTCCGCTTGCTCCCACCTTTGTTGTGCAATAGTTAGACAAAAATAAGTCTATGTGTGGCCGTTGTTCAGATGGTTCCAAGACTACCTCTTTTCAGGCAGATACACCCTTTGCAGCCTATGAAATACCTAATATGGATGTTCAGAATATAATGGGTAGTGATGAATTAGCTGATGCATTTGATGGTATTTCTGAGCAATTAGCTTCTGATATGAGAAGCCAAAACTTACCTCCTGAAAGCTCATTACCTGTCAGTTCTTCTGCTGTGCCTTCACCGCTAGGAGGTATATTATTTATGAGAGTAGATTCCTGAGCTATAGAGTTATTTTTCTCTTATTATTATCCATTGCTAGTACTTTTATATATTTATTTATCCCTCTGGCCAAATTCTGATTGGGGCTGCTTTTATACATCACTTCTTTTTAATCACTTATATAGATTTCTCTGTTCTTATCTCTCCGATAATTTGTAACTCACTCTCTCGTGCACTACTGTTGTTCCTTCATTGTCTCTTACGCCAAAATTTTCTATAGTTGATCCCAAATCATCATTTCTTTTGTATATTTCTGTTCTGGTTACTTTAGCTAAGATTGGTGTCCTGTCTTTTTTTAGTTCCTCTTGTCCTGCCCAGTGTTCCTGACAGTGAGCACTGTGGAACAAAGAGGTTTACCTTGGAACCACCCAAATTTTGTTGTCGTGGGGGGGAGATTTTTGTAGTTTGTCCGACAATGCCTTACGAACCCTTTCATCTTTACACTGGTATTGACAAGGAGTGTGTTGAGTTTCGAAAATGGCTTCGAACCTATAACAATAATTTGGCTTTCACATCATTTGGCGTCAAATATGATCGTGCCTTAACAAAGAATACCAAGGGTGTTTATACTTTTCGGGTGCAAGGCCAAGTGTACCATTTATTGAACAGTTTGGTCTCTCCCACTGATCAAGCTACTGGTGTCTAGCTATATTTCTACGATCAGGAAGAGGAGTTATCAAAAAGAGTCGCTGGTTCGCCTAGACTACGTGAAAGCACCCTCAAATTGTTGATGCGTATTCTTGAGACTAATCCATACACTAAATTTTTCAAAGGTCTTCGAGATGTTCCTGATCTAGACAATCATAGGATTGTTCTCAACTCTGATCCTCAGCTGGATCAGCGTGTGTATAATTTGCCTGCTTTATCCCAAGTTACTGCCATTTGGACAAAGAATGAGGATGAAGCGCTTGAAAAAGGTGCTCATATTCAGGTTTATACACACTCAAATGTGCCTCATAGGATATCACATTATTTTGCGTGCTACGATCCGTTATAGTACCCTCTCTTATTTCCTCGGGGTGAGCCTAGTTGGCATTATAGCATCCAAAAAAGTACTGATCCTAATGAAGAAAATAAAGAGGCTGACAATGATGATGATGTTGTGCCTAATTTTTTCTTAATTGAGAGTGCATTAGGCTTGATTCAACAGGAACACGAAGGCAAGTCTTCTTAGTGTGTTCCTGATTTTTTTCTTGCCACCCACGTGTTATATAGAATGTTAGATAAGTCTCTTATTCCACTTTTTCCTTGTTCGTGCTTGTTGTGTAGCTGCTGAAAGTGGAAAAAAACAGCGTGATACTATTTCTGCAAAAGAGTGCTACTGTTACTTACTTCAGATGAGAGAAAACGATAGATCAATGTTGTTGCACACAAGGAGACTGTTACAGCAATTTGCTGTTGATATTTACGTGAAGATTGAAACGTTTAGGCTTGACTTCCATAGAAAGAACCAAACTAATATTAAGACTGAGATTCTACATGGTGTAATGGAAAGTCTATCTGCTGGTCAGACTGAAGAAAAATATTGGTTGTTGAGTTTATCTCCCAGCTTATTTCATTGGTGGTCCAAGGGACATGCGCCGCAGATATGTTAATGCGATGGTATTAGTCCAGAAATTTGGTAGGTCAGATCTTTTTATTACCATGACATGTAATATGCAGTGGAGAGAAATCCAAGAATATCTTAAATATGGAGAGGATGCACAGGATAGGCCTGACTTAGTGTCAAGAGTTTTTAGAGCAAAGTTTGAGCTACTCAAAGCTGAAATAGTGAAAAAAAAAAAAGATTTTTGGGGATGTAGCTGCGTGTGTTCATGTGATTGAGTTCCAAAAAAAGGGTCTGCCTCATGCTCACCTCTTGGTCATCCATAAACCTAAATTTAAACCATTGAACTCTGATGCTTTTGATCGTATTGTGTCTGTCGAGATTCCAGATCCGGAAAAGCAGAGCTATTTGTATAATCTTGTGATCAAGCATATGATGCATGGACCATGTGGAGTTTTGAATAAGGACAATATTTGCATAAAAGATGGCATTTATAAAAATCATTATCCAAAGAATTTTAGTGAATTCACGGTCCATACTGAGAATAGCTACCCGCACTATAGAAGGCGAAATAATGGTCGATTTGTAAGGGTGCACAATAGCAACCTAGACAATTGATGAGTTATGCCATATAACCTGTACCTTCTTGCTCTCTTTGACTGTCACATGAACATCGAAATCTATTCGACGGTTAAGCTGGTCAAGTATTTGTATAAATATGTCTATAAGGATCACGATCATGTTTGCTTCAACATTTATTCAGAAAATAACCCTGACGACATAGATGAAATAAAGAATTTTCAGGCTGGGATGTGGGTAGCGGCTGTTGAAGCTTTTTGGCGCATTTATAGGTTTAATCTGAATGAAATGACTCCTGCTGTGTATACTCTTCAATTACATCTTCCAGGTCAACAAATGATCTCTTTTCATAAAAGTACAAATCTTGTTGATCTCTTAGATCAAGCCGATTTTTCCAAGACAATACTGACAGAGTTTTTTCACATGAATAAAACCAACAAAAGAGCTCAAAGTCTTAAATGCCTATACCGTGAATTCCCAAAATTTTTTGTCTGGAAGCCTGCTAAGAAGAGATGGACTGAACGGAAGAGAAAAAGAGTCATTGGTCGTGTTGTGACTGTTGCTCCAAATGAGGAAGAGCGCTAGTACTTGCGACTTCTCTTATCTCACGTTCGTGCTCCCACGTGTTTTGAAGATCTCTTGACTGTTAATGGAAAACTTATGCTCTCCTATAAAAAAGCTGCCTTCCAAATGGGACTGCTTCAATCTGACACACATCTGGAAGACACGCTTAATGAAGCAGCGGCCTTTCAGATGTTTTCTTCATTGAGAACTCTCTTTGCAATCTTGTTAGCCTATTGTTCGCCAAGCAATCCTAGAGTCATCTGGGAAAAATATGAAGCTAAGATGTCAAGGGATTTTGAGAGAGGTAAGAGTTTTTCTGCTTAAAATGTTGAACAAATAAGAAGATGTGTTTTGCTAGATATAAATAAATCCTTGAAACAAATGGAAAAAATGTCAATGACTACCACTTAGTACCTGATGGTTTCATTCTCAGTCATGATGAGCGCCTCACAAGAGAAATTTGGAGTGAGCTAAGGATTCAGTTTACAGAGCAAGACTTGCTATTGCCTTCAAAGCTAAATATAGGCCAAAGATATGCCTATGACGTTATTCTACAAGAGGTTTTCTCTTCTGGAAATAGTAGTTTTTTTGTTGATGGACCCGGCGGAACTAGTAAGACCTTTCTTTATCGCTCTATTCTAGCAACGCTTAGATCCCAAGGGTTCATAACAATAGTTGTTGCATCATCTGGAGTAGCTGCATCTATTATTCCAGGAGAGATGACCGCACACTCAAGGTTTAAAATTTCGTTGGACATTTTTGCAAGTAAAGTCTGCCATATCAGCAAACAGAGCTCTGTTGCTAAGCTTATTATAATGGCTAAATTAATTCTATGGGATGAAGTTTCTATGGCCAAGAGGGACACTATTGAAGTATTTGACAGGTTGCTCAGAGATGTAATGGATTCTAATCTGCCTTTTGGCGGCAAAGTAGTAGTATTTGGAGGAGACTTTCATCAAACTTTACCTGTTATTCAGAATGCAACAAAGGATCAGCAGATAGAAGCCAGCTCTGTCAACTCACCTTTATGGAGTACTCTTCGGAAGTTAATCTTAACTGAAAACATGAGAGATATCTCTGATAGCCACTGCTCTGATTTCCTGCTTAGGATAGGCGAAGGTTGTAAACAAAAAGACGAAGATGGAAAAATAACTCTATCAAAGGATATATCAATCCCGTTTGATAACAAAGTAGATTCACTAAACAGGTCAAAATTCATTTTTTCTTTCAAACTCCGTAGTTACTTTGTTGTTGTACATCGGATTTATTAAATGGTCTTATCTTAACTAAAATATTTGTTAACTAGGTTAATGGATTTTGGATTTTTGGATTTGAGCGTGTATTCATCTGATCCATACCAGATCACAAACAGATGTATTCTTACTTCAAAGAATACATGTGTCGATGATATAAATGAGATGATAATTGATCGCTTTCCTGGACAACCTTTTGTGTAATGAGCATTGATCGAACCATTAATGAGAGGGATCAATCTGACTACAAAGACTTTTTAAACTCTTTGAATCCCAAGGGTCTACCCCCTCATAAATTGGTGCTAAAAGGAGGTTGCCCTATTATTCTTCTTAGGAATTTAAATCCTGCAGAAGGCTTATGCAATGGAACGCTACTTATATGTAGACAGCTAAAGCAGCATGCCATTTGTGCAGAGATTGCAGTTGGTCAGCATTGAGGAAAAATGGTTCTTTTACCAAGGATTCCTCTCCAAACATCAGACAATGAAAAGAATGGGGTTCCTTTTAAGTGAACTTAGTTTTTCATCAGACTTTGCTTTGCTATGACGATTAACAAATCGCAGGGACAAACCTTGGATCGTGTTGGAGTTTATTTACGAGAACCTATGTTCTCACATAGCCAGCTATATGTTGCGCTCTCTCGTGCTAGAACATCATCTTCTGTTAGAGTTTTAATATTACCAAGAACATTCAGTGATATTGTAACTGAATTCAAGACAAGAAATGTTGTATTCCATGAAAATTTTCGTTTGTCTAAGAAATAAATCTTAAATTTTGAGGTATACATAGTGCTCGTGTGTAACTGTAATATTATATGAATTGTCCTTTTATGCAGCCTTTTTTGTGTCATTCCTCTTTAGCTTGACAAATTTATTAGTTTTATTTCCTTGCTTATTCCAGGATGGCAAATGCATTGTATATTGATGATATTGTGCCTGGAATGAAGTCTTGGACAGCTGAAGTAATAGTTCAGGAAAAGTTGAACCAAGGCTCTTCAACTTCCACACCAACCAGATTCCAGAGACTTATTTTTGTTGACTCAAAGGTATATTTCTATTCACTATCTTTCAGTTTAACCTGACCATTGTCTATGTTCACCCTTAACCATTATCATTATACGTTTTATTTATAATTGGCCAGTCTCTGTTTATATAAATTGGCGTTTGACACAGGGTTCAAGAGTTCAAGGAATTCTTTTTAACTATGCTATTGAAAAAATAGGGCCAAAATTGCAACTTTACAGGAAATATCGTATCTCAAATGCTGAAGTGAAGAAAATTTCAGAGAAATTAAAGACTGATGGTATTGAGATGCAATGGGTTATAGGAACACAGATTGTTGTTGAGGAAATTGAAAGTGAAGAAAACAGTATCTTGCCGTTTCAATTCACACTCACACCATTTAAGGAATTTGCTCGTTATGCAGATTCAAAGACTGAAACTGTTGGTCAGTTTGGCCTTTAATCTACTGTTCATTGGATTTTTATGCTGTGATTTATAGATCTCTGATTTAAACTGCTGGTCAATAAATATGTATGCTTTCATTTGTGATACTTTGTCTACCTTTACTACTATCTTTGTTCATATTACAGATGTTCTTGGTACTGTTATTGATGTCTTTTTTGTCATCCCAATCAACAAAGACTCAAAGGAATTATTTGTGCAGAGATTTGTTATTATCAATGAGGAGTATGGACGTTTTTCCAATTATTTTCTGTTTTACACTACATACAATTATGTCCTCAAACTTATGTGCTATGAAAACAATTTAAAAGGTTACATTTTACTATTTCGTATGTAGGATGAATCCAATCATATTATCTATTTGGAATGATTTCATTGAAAATGAGGGTAGGACTATCACTGAATAGAAGGACAAGTATCCGATTGTGATAGGTCACAGACTCAAGGTTGTTACTTATGGAGGTGAGGCCTAATAGAGGTTAGGTTCTTGATAATTTAATTCTATGTATGTTTATTGATTCCTATTCTAATTGTATCTACCTATCAGGAATTGCCCTATCAACAAGAAATGATTCAGTTATTCTTGTCAATCCACTAGTTAGAGATGCCAACCAAATCAAACACTGGTCTTGCAATGTTTATTGTTTAATTTTCCTTTTTTTTTGCTTTCTAACTGGGATAGGTTACTTGACATTCATTGCTGCATTTATTCTGCAATGAAATTTATAGGGCTGTCAGAAATGAAAAGAGTTTCTCTACTCTTGTTCAAAACAAGTCATACAGCAATTATAGTCCCAAAATGTTTTATGATCGAAACCACAAAATTACCTCACTTGTGGATATTACACCAGCTCAAAAGGTCATGACTTGTTTACTGCTAGATTCAATTCTTTAAATGATACAACTGTGTTATTTTCTTGATCTGTTTATACATTTATATATATCTAAATGTTCCTGTAATCTGTTTAAAAATTTCTGCAGATGTCATGGGTTAAGGCTTGCTTTTCTTTTAAACATATACTACAAAAGTATTGGTATATGTCTTGTATCAAATGTTGCCGAATGACATCAGCAAACTATGATTTAGTTTATACATGCAACCACTGCAATGAGAAACAGAGCGTTGTACCAAAGAAATTAGCGCTTTGTTCATAAGCTGTTATTGTTCTACATAACATTGATTTTCTTGAATTTACTGACTTATTTCTGAAGTACATATTGATGCAGATGTCGTTTTGATGTTGATCTCACTGATGAAACTGACACGGTCACAGCTTCAATATTTGGCGAGCCAGCGGAGTCGCTGCTTGAATTCACTTCACTTGAAGTGCCGAAGCGTTATAACAAGGTCGGAATTACAAATAGCTTTGAATAGCTCTGTATTAGATATATATAGATTATCATGCTAATGCAAGTTTATGGAGTTATTTAACAGAATGAAGAACTTCCACTGGAAGATGTGCATAGAGAGGTTAAAGAAAATATGTTCATTGCCCAGCTGAAATCAGGAAATACTAAGGATGGTAGTGGAAATCGCCGTTACACAATTGCTTATTACTGTGAAGAAAATGCAGGAACATCTTCTTTCAACAAAGATTCCTGCATCAATGTTTAGAATCAGTTTCTCCAAGCTGAAGAACAGAACTCAGAAGTTGGTTCTTCAGGTTTTTTTTTAATAATTTTGCTTTCCATTCCTCTTGTTCGATTTATTAACATTGCTCTCGTTCTAGAGAGACAACGATTTTCTTCGAAACCACGAGTTCGTCTCACAAAAAGGTTTAGAGATGCTGGAGAGATAGAAGAAGAACCTACAGAAGTGGATGACTCTGGCAGCAGCAAAAAAAAAACTTGTCTGATCTTTCCTTATCTATGCTACTCTTTCAAGTTGCATTAGTGATATTGCAAATCTTTTGAATACTGTCGAGAATAGACAAGGCCAAACAGATGCAAAGCTTATGTTTTGTTGAACTTATATATGTGTCTTGCATTCCATTTAGATGTTTTTGCTTGGAATAATGCTTCAGTTATCACAGCTGACATCTTCTACATTGTTGTTAGGAATGGATTTTATACCATGTAACTCCCAAATACTTATCACCATTTGGTATATTTATCCATTTATTTATCAGAGCACCTGAATTTTGGAACCAAGTAGCATATTGATTGCTGTGATTCTGTATGTGTAATGAACTGATCTATCAATTTGCTGCACAATTTGACAGCTGGAAATACTGTCAAATAGATACATTTGGTTTGAAATGAAAGAACCTAATCTTCACAACCTATTATAATAAGGGGAGAATTAGACCAACCGTCCCTCACATATCCCTGATGCGAAAATTTAGTCTCTCAAAATGAAAATGATTAATTTTAGTCTCTAACAAACAAAAAATATCACCTTCAGTCCATTTTCACTTTTCCGAACGAATTTTAGTTGAAACTTATTGGATCCACATGATGTGGCCAATTTTTAAAAGATAAGAATGGCAAATCACCTTGACTAGAAATGTGAGGGGACTAACGGTGCAAAGTTATAGTTAAACATTCATCAAAAAACACATAACTAAGCCACCATTACTAACAATTCATCTCCACCCATTACAACCCTAATTGCAAACTCCCAACAATTGATTGAAATTCATCCGAAGGAAATTGCTGATTGAAATGCTAGATGTGTTGGGTTCAGAGACAATGATGAAACAACCGCAAACAAACTTGGTGATCTTGGCTTGATCAACGGATGTAACTTCGACAATTTCTCCACTCTCCAGCATTTAGGCCATCCTAACTTTGATGGAGAATGGGTTCTTCTAGACTTCAGTAATTGCACTACCACTGTAGACCGTGACAGCACCATCGTCGGCCATTATTGCAAGTGCTCATAAAATGCTTGAGTGAAATGTCCGGCTGGTTAGAAATTGTATGTGATTAGTGTTAGGAAGCAAAATATGAAAAAAAGGGATAACATAGGCGGAGAGTTTAAGAAGAAGATTAGGGGAAATTAGAAATGGGGCGGTAGAGTATGGTTCAAGAAGCTTCTAGCAGGTTACTATGTTAGGTTCGTAAGACGAAAATTAGATAATGTAGAAACTTCTGATGTCTCTAGACTCCAGGGAATATGCTTTACTATGCTTGCCTACTTCATGTACCATCTACGGATTACCTTTCTTTTCTCTTTTCTTTTTTTACATTTATCTTTTATAGTACATTTGCTTGTTATTTTATTGTCTTCAATCACCAATTTCCTTCGAATGAATTTCAATCAACTAAGAGGAGTTTGCAAATAGGGTTAATTTTGGGTTGAGATGAATTGAAGATTTGCAAGTAATGATGGGTTTGTTTTTGTGTATTTTGATGAATATTTAACTAAAGATTTGCACCATTAGTCCCTCACATTTCTGATCAAGTTGATTTGCCATATTTACTCTTTAAAAATTAGACACGCCATGTAAGCCTAATAAGTTTTGGCTAAAATTCGCTCGAAAAAGTGAAAATAGATCAAAGGTGATCATTTATTATTTATTAGAGATTAAAATTGATCATTTTCATTTTGAAAGACTAAATTTTCACATCAACCATATGTAAGGGACGATTGGTGTAATTATCCATATAATAAGGGATAATTTCATAAACCTTCCCTGAGATTTCTAATAATTTCACAAGCTTTCCTTAAAATTTGTAGAATTACATAAATCTCCCACGAGGTTAATATTTTGATAATAAAATTAGTTTAATTAGAAAAAAATAACATTAAAAAATTCTTTAAAAAAGAGATGAAACTTTTTTACCATAAATACCACTTATGCATGTATATAAATTTTATTAGTAAAAGAATGAAAATAATTAAAAGTTAGAACTAATTAATACACACATTTTATTATTCAAAAAATTCACATTCAATAAATTAGACAACACAAATAAGTAACAAAACTGCACTGATGATCACAAGATTTAGCAAAACAGACTAGTCAACTCTTTTGATATGATTCTTGTAATTTTGAATAGAAAAATTTTTAAATTTTACCTTTTTCCTCCTTTTTTCTAATATCTAACAATTAATTAATTAGAGTACTAATTAACTATTACGAACTAATTAATAGAAATAACTATTAAAAATTTCTTTAATCATGAATGATGACTTGTAATTATAAAATAACATCAATTAATATATCTAAAGGCGTTATTTTGTGATTGACAGAATTTAACAATGACCAAAAATCAGTTGTAAAAAATGTAAAAATAAGAGTTTTGATAGAAGGAAAAATACTAAGCAAAAGAAAGTTATTCATGAGGATATTTTCTTTGAAACTCTTAAAGTTGTGACAATTATAAAGTAATTTCGTAGAAGTAAAGGAGAAAGAAGGGGAAAAAATAAATTCAAAAATTTTTCTATTCAAAATCGTAAGAATCATAACAAAAATCATGTTAGAAGAAATGACTGATCTGTCTTTCTAAATCTTGTAATTATTAGTGTAGTTTTATTGTTTATTTGTGTTATCATGAAACATGTATATTAATTATTTCACACTTTTAATTATTTTTATTTTTTTACTAATATAACTTATATACATGCATTAGAGGTATTTATAAAATAAAATTTTATATCTCTGGTTAAAGTACTTTTTAATATTATTTTTTTTTCTAATTTAACTAATTTTTTTATCAAAATCTTAATCTCAAAGAAGATTTGTGTAATTTTATAAACTTTAGAGGAGACTAGTAAATGTAAGGATCGAAAACAACCTAAGAGGGGGTGAATTAGGTGGTTTAAAAATTGGCCAAGATATGAGTCATTTTTTTTGAGAATTTGCCCACTTTTTTTAAAGGATCACACAATGGAACAATTGATGAGAAAGCACAAGTGCTTGGGAGTAGAAGAGATAAACAATTTATATTGCAAGACAGTAAATAAAAGGATAGAATAGCAAATCAAGTTTCAAACTCCACTTGAGTTTGAATACCACTTTATATAGCAAGTTTTTTCAAGTTAATCAACTTACAACCAATCTCTTGTTTACAAAGGAAGGATCACTTCCTTCTCGCCCCAAACCGCACTTGTCATGCAAGGAAGTTTTATTCTCATTCGGATAACCCTCACAAAACTACACTATTGAAGAAATAGAAACACACTTGAAAGCTTATTGAAAATTCCACAATTAAGAGTACAAATCTTTTTTAAAAAGTATTCTCACACTTGAATCACTCAAGATTTGATGTAGTTTCAATGTGCGAAAGTTATTTGAAGTGGTTGACTTTTTTCATTTTATAAGAGATCAAAAAATTCTTCAATTAATGCTGCCAACGGGTAGAACGTAGTTGAAGAGTCAACTAGCCGTTGGTAGTGTCAGTCGTCCGGTAGGTTAGTTTTCTGCATTCGAACACAGGTAGTGAGTTCAAGAAGTTTTCTTAAATTGTTTAGAACGTCCGGTACCTCCAGAATATGCGTCCGAAGGTATAATGTAAAACTGAAAATTCTCCTTTAATTCGTTCGGACATCTGGTGCCCCCAGTGTTTTGCGTCCGAAGTGTCGCTACGTTTATCGGACGTCCTGTACTCAGGTGTTATACGTCCGATCGAGGTTAATTAGCTTGGTTTATCATCTTCGAACGTCCGAGAGTAGGTTCTTCATGCATCCGAAGTTACTCAATGATTGTCGGACGGCCGATACAGTCTTTATGTGCGTCCGACAGCTATTTCAGCACATGTTTACCTTTGAACCTGTTCTGCTCCAATTCTGAAAAGATCTAATCAGAGAATATTAGTAACATCCTTTTTTTTAATCATCAAAAGTTACGAATTAAGATAAACAATCTCCCTCTCTTTGATGATGACAAAACAATGGATGAAGTAAAAAGGTTTTAGGTACAGCTCCTCCTAACTTAATGCATTCAAGGAATATTCACAACTTCCCTTCAGAATAATGTCCACACAAGATTATTCACAACTCCCCCTTAAAATGATTCCCCCTCACATATAGATTACATATCCATATCTCCCCCTTTTTGTCATCATTGAATCAACCAGTAAAATTATCCATATTACCAACAATGTGGCCGTTCATTACCTCACCAATATTATCACCAGGTATTATCAGCAACACACATCCAAGCTGAATTTAGCAAAACAGTAAAACAAATTGAAACTAATATTGGCAGAGCACAGCAACACTATCCATCCAGAATTGAAACCAAACATTACCAACCAGATAAACTGAAATAAGCAACATTCAACATAAATGATAACTAAATAGTTTTACAGACCAGTAGAGGAGTAAAATTCTTAAGACAAAGCACACTAAACATTTTTAAGTGCAAGAGATGCAAAAAACTTACTATGAACTATTATCCTAATGATGAAGTGCAGTAGCCTAGTAGTGCCTATATGGTGATCTTAGAGGATCCAGGCCTTCTTCTAGCCAGGCGAAACTGGGCAGGGTCTTCTTCCTCAGTGTCCTCATCCTCATCATCACCATCCTCTTCAGTCTCTTCTTCAATTGTCGGAGCTTTTTTCTTGTCCTGTGGTTGAGAACAGGAGGCACGGTACTCTGGGGTAGTCTCAGTGGTTAGCTCAGTTCTACACCCTTTTCAGTGTGCATTTTCATTTTCTGGAGGAATGACAGGTATAAGCAAATTTCTTTTGCCAACGAAGGTAACTTGCTGTTCAGAAGTCATGGTCATCATCAAGCCATCTTCAAGAAGTAGGATATGTTGTTTGAGGTCATCAAGTAGAGAGATGACCTCAAGGTTGGATGAAGTATGCATAGAGACTGACATTCTCTGATGAATGGTAAAGGATATTACATACATAGACTGGTCTCGAGTAGTCCTAGGGGTTACAGGAGTTTCACGAAGATTTTTTCTCCTAAACTCAGAGACAGTTTATTTGTAGTACCAATGACCCTATCAAAATTTCAGATTTTTCCTTTCAAAATAAACCTTTAAAAACACAATTGATGTATTCTTTTTTGGAAATTTGCCAGTAAGAGGGATTTCAAAATGAGTAAAAATAGGAATCAAAAATTTTTCATAGGACAATTTTCTACGGCTGTCAGTGCTAATTTTGAGTTGAAATTTGTCCATGACAAAATCAAAATCAATTCGAATTTGTTCAAGAAAATAGTAGAATAGATAAAGTTCCATTTTGTTTGCATCAGTTCTCTGACCATCAGTAGGCACCAACAGATTTGAAATTATGGCAAAAATGATCAAGTTTTAAGGACTAAGATCTTCCAATCTTGCCTCAGTAGGAGTATTAAAGTGAGACTGAAAATAGGTCATCTATTTTGCAACATGAAAGTGTTGGTATGCAGAGAAAAATTCTTCATAAGAGAAGAAATTTGCAATTTTACCTTTAAACCATCTTCAATTTTGATTTTCAAAACAGAATTGACAATTTCAGGATTCAGCTCTTTGTTAACAGAATTGACACGTGAAATGAGATAAGTATGTGATTTACCCTTTCATAAATTTGCAAAAAATTGATTAAGCATGTTAGGATAGTAGGTGTTTGGAATGGTCAAAAGATGGGTCCGTTTTTTAAATTCAAAAAAGTTGAGAACAAATTCAAGGTCAAACTTTCGGAATTCGTAGGGAATGATGGTCCTTTGAGTGATGAAACTTTTCTACGAGATCCGTTCAAACCTCTCCCTGGCTTCATCATCGATGAACTTGGGCAGGGGAGTTAGTTCAACAGCAGTTTGTGTCTCTGGTTGTTTATTTTCTGGATGCTTTTTTTTTCCACTATGCCGAGTAGTTGGTGCAGTACCCTGGACACCAGACCTTGTCCTTGGTGACTTCCTGGTAGATGGTTCATCAGTCTGCTGTTCCTCAGCATTTTTCTTTGCATCTTGTTGTTTCCCAGATGGATCAGCAGTTTGCCATCCCTTGGGTTGAGCAATACTCTTCTTTTTGACAATTTTTTTTCCTTTCCTGGGTGATTTCGCGGTGGTTACATCTACATTGGTAGGCTGCTCCAGTTCCTTTTCATTGCCACTTACTGGATGCCCTTCAGATTGATGCCCCTCCATCTGCCCATCGAATGGTCCAACAGATGGCTCTCTGGTTTGCTCATTTTGCTTTTTCCTTGCAAATTGCTTCATTTTTTCACCACGATTTCCAATTTTCTTTTTGGGTGATTTGATGGAAGGTTTGATAACTTGAACATCTTTATCCTCCTCATCAAGAAGCTTGAAAGTGCGTCCGGCACTCACAGATCCTCCTCTAATCCTCACCCTGATTGCAATGCAGTGTGATTTTGTTGTGTAATGTGATACAAATAAGCATCAAACGATGAGGAGTGCAGTATGTACTACAATGGATGCACGAACTGTCCACAGAGAGAGAAATTTTTGTGGTTAGGATTTTGGGTAAGAATTAGAATTTATTGTGCAGTTGACGGTCGGGGAAAGTTATGATGCGCAATAAACTCACAATAGGTATGTGAAGGTGTAAGTCAGAGTGATTTCTTGGTACTTATTCCGAGAATAGATGAATTTGAATTTTGAACTTGAGGAAATATGAAGAGTTGTATCCGAGACAAAATGGTAAGAATGAACTGAATAACGCAGAGGGCTTCCTTATAAGACGCAATTTTTGAGTGTCGGATGGCCGAACGAATTAGAGCGTCCGACACCTCCGTCTGGACCAAAATTTTCTAGGTAAATGATCAAGAACACTGTCGGACGTTCGTTCTAACACATCGGACATTCGATAAAGAGTGACCAGAGAATTTTTAGAAAATTTTTTCTAAAACGCCCAATTTTGTTCTCAAACACATAAATTGATCCAGTGGTAAGACTTTTGTGAGAATATCAGCAATTTGATCTTTTGATCTGATATATTAAACACAAATTTCACCCTTATGGACAAGATCATAAATGAAATGATGCTTTATGTCTATGTGCTTTGTTATAGAATGTTGGATGGAATTTTTTGTCAATTTTATTGCACTAGTATTATCATAATACATAGGTACACACCCATATATCAATACAAAGTCATTCAAGGTATTTTTCATCCACAATAATTGAGCAAACAAGCTCTAGCGGCAACATATTCAGTTTCAGTTGTAGATAATGAAATAGCATTTTGTTTCTTGATAAACCAGGATATTAAGTAATTTTCAAGAAAGTTACATATACCTATTATACTTTTTCTATCAATCCTACAACCGCCGAAGACAACCTAAGGGGGGTGAATTAGGTGGTTTAAAAATTGGTCAAGATATGAGTCACTTTTTTTGAGAACTTGCCCTCTTTTTCTAAAGAATCACATAATAGATCAATTGATGAGGAAGCACAAGTGTTTGGGAGTAGAAGAGATAGACAATTTATATTACAAGACAGTAAATAAAAGGACAGAATAGCAAACCAAGTTTCAAACTCCACTTGAGTTTGAATACCACTTTATATACCAAATTTTTTCAAGTTGGTCAACTTACAACCAATCTCATGTGTACAAAGGAAGGATCACTTCCTCCTCGACCCAAGCCGCACTTGATCAAGTAAGAAAGTTTAACTATCACTCAGATAACTCTCACAAAGATACACTATTGAAGAAATAGAAACACACTTGAAAAACTTATTGAAAATTCGACAACTAAGAGTACAAATCTTCTTTAAAGAGTATTCTCACACTTGAATCACTCAAAATCTGATGTAGTCTCAACGTAAGAAAGTTATTTCAAATGGTTGACTTTTTTCTTTTTATAAAAGACCAAAAAATTCTTCAATTAATGCTGCCAATAGATAGAATGCAACTGAAGAATCAACTAGCCGTTAGTGGTGTCGGACGTCCGATAGGCTAGTTTTCTGCGTTCGAACAGAAGCAGTGAGTTCAAGAAGTTTTCTTAAAATGTTTAGGACGTCCGGTACCTCAAGAATATGCGTCCGAAGGTATGATGTAAAATTGAAAATTCTCTTTTAATTTGTTTGGACGTCCGGTGCCTCCAGTGTTTTGGGTCCAAAGTGTCGCAACGTTTATCGAATATCCGATACTTAGGTATTGTATGTCCGATCGAGGTCAATTAACTTGGCTTATCATCTTCGGACGTCCGATAGTAGGTTCTTCATACGTCCGAATTTACTTAATGATTGTCGGAAGGCCGATGCAGTCTTTATGTGTCTGACAGCTATTTCAGCACATGTTGGCCTTTGAGTCTGTTCTACTCCAATTCTGAAAAGATCTAATCAGAGAATATTAGTAACATCCATTTTTTTTTGTAATCATCAAAAGTTTCGGATTGAGATAAACAATCTCTCCCTTTTTGATAATGACAAAACAATGGATAGAGTAAAAAGGTTTTAGATACAGCTCCCTCTAACTTAATGCATTTAAGGAGTACTCACAACTTCCCTTCAGAATAATGTCCACTCAAGATTATTCACAACTCCCCCTTAAAATGACTCCCCCTCACATATAGAATACATATCCATATCAGTGAAATTATCAGAAATCTTAGGAGAGGTTTCTGAAATTATACTGTATAATAATGGAGGGGACCTGAAAACTAGCTAGAGACTTGAGCATTAATGTTGGTGACGGTTGAGATATATATTTTTATGCACGCGCATACACACAAACAAGTACATACCTTTCTCTGTCCGTCGGTCGAAGTATTCAGAATCTCAAAGCACCTCTTCGGTTTACTAGGTTTTTATACCTATTAGCTCCTTATACATAACTTCTTTAGACTCCCTTCTCTCCTAGATTAAGATAAATAGATTATAAAAATATTATCGTTGTCGTAAAAAAAAAGAAAAGGGCTATTAAATTTTCTTTTTTTGGTTTTCGATGAAATTATCATCTACCAGAGTATTCAGAATCTCAGAGCATTAATTTTTGCACGATCCATTTTTTGAAAAAAAAAATATATATATGGGGTGCCTTTTTGCTTTTTTTTTAAAAAAAATATTATGGGGCCGTCATGCTTGGTACATTTAAAAGAAAAAGCTTCAACCCATCTTGCCAAATTTTTTTAGAACATCAATATTTTGAAGAATTAACCGAACTCTAAACATTACTCTTGGAGTCTCCAATGCCGCTCCCTTGGCATATTTCACCTTGCTAGGTCTTCCCGCATTAGAAAATGTCCTGAGGTTTTGCTCTTTGCGATTCATCATGTTCTGCAATTGGTAAAAAAAGGGAAAAAAGTTTCTTGATTACTGTGCTCTTATTAGATGAAGTCACCACAACATTTTGTAATGCAACCAATGGGAAAAATGAAAGCAATTAAGATACAAGGTTGGGCTTATCATTTATAAGAGCTTCATAAACTCTTCAAAATTATTGGTTGGAAATCTCATAGCAAAAGAAGTAATTAAGACATAGTATATTCTGTCCTGCTACGAGAGCTGATACATTTTGTGTCTCATCATAAAACAGCAATTCCTCATTGTTTTCGCCAACTGTGCTCAGCTAGCAAGAAATCAGATCCTGGTAGGATGGTATTTGAAGCCTCTTCTTGCATAAAAGTTCCTCCAATATCTGTTGATTTGCACTAGACTTGATTGATGAAGCATGTGAGCAGCAGGTTAAGGAAAATTGATCAGATTTCTTCTACCATACTTTGGAAATACTCAATGTATTGGTCTCTTTTTGCTCCAAGTTTAATGCCAAAAAGAATTGAGCAAATTATGTTGAAATGAGCCTCTGGACCAATGGTGCTACCTATCAGCAATACCAGACACAATGTTGAGCAGAGGTAAAAAGTCATAATAGAATTTTGAACACTTATAATTTCAGACATGGATTAATATTCTATAGTCTCATCCTAAATGTACGTGCATTTACAAGACAGGTGAATGGTGTTTGCTGTTCACTTCCTGTTTATCTTCGACTACAAAATACTATCCTCGGTTATACTTCTACTGTAGCAATGACTAGCTGTTCCGGATGGATTTTTGGATGCAAAAAGTGTTCATTTTTCTGGAACTATTGTTGTAGCCTTTATTCTGACCAGACTGTGCTCTGTCAATCCCTGGGAACATGCTAACTAGGAGTATTTAAAGGAGAAAGAACTAGATGATCTACTTTTTATGTATGAACCTTTTTTTTTGTTAAAGCCAAAAAAGCTAAATCTATAGTTATAATTTGCTAGAGTAGATTTGCTAAATTTATAATTATGATAAGCATTTGGAAATCTATTTGACTTTGACTAGACATGACTTATTACAAGTAATGGGCCGCATTGCAAATAGATCCATATAAAATAGGATGTTAGGAAATTGATTTAATTTCTTTTGAATAGATTTCTTATTTTATATGGAAGTAACTAGTTTCTTAATTGATTTTAGTTACTGGAAGTAGTAGTCAAGGAATTTTCTATTTTATTTAGGATTAGAAGTTATTTTTTGTTTTAAACCAGTGTAGGAATTAGAATTGATTTCATATTATTATTTGGGTTATGGCCAAATAATGTTATTTATAAATAAGTGGATTGGCATACTGCACAGATACGCATAAGAATACATGTAACCTTATACATGGGGTAAGAGAGGATTCTTGGGAGATGAGAGATAGTATACAAGAGATAGTATACGGTGTTTGACTGCTAAAGAGGTAAGGAAAATTTTTTCAACTCATTATAATGGTAAGGGTCTGCTTGTTTGGATTAAAATTTTTTTTTTCAAAAAATATTCTCTCAAATTTCTAGTGTTTGGCTGCTAAAGAGGTAAGAAAAAAATTTTTCAGCTAGAAAATGTTTTAGGGAAAACTATGAATATATTTTTTTCTATTATGTGCCTTTAGGAGATGAGACCAGATGCTAATTGTCAGGAAAAGTTTAACATTTCTTTTTAAAATTTTTCTGAATTTAGGAGATAGATGATAATATTTAAAATTTAAAATGAATCCACCACTTATTTTATGTATGCTTATCCTATGCTCTACGGCCACAAAAATTTTTAAAAAAACTATATAGAAAATTGGAGGAATGAAAATTTGTAATAGATAATAATTTTGAGTAAATCTTATTAAATCGAGCCGAGTCGAATTCGAGTAGTGACGTACTCGAGCTCGAGCTCGAGCGTGCTGGAAAAATAAAGATTGAGATCGACTCGATAAAAGCATATGCAGACTCGAACTCGACTCGATCGAGCTCGACATGTCATTCGAGCTCGATATCAAGTCGAGTACTCGAGCTAGAATGAGCTTGAATTGATCCTGGTTCTTACACAATTCCTAATAATATAAAGAATCTAGTCTTTGTATCTTAAATACAACACTACTAATTTGTACTAAACAATAAACTAAGTTGCACTAAACATTCAAATTAAAGTACATTAATATCAATTGAACAAGATTAATTGCAATGTAAAGAAACAAAACTTAGAACCCAATTAAAGTCTTGGAGCCACATGGACAAGACTTAGAAGCATGCCATTGCGTACAGACAACCATAGGGTCAGACTTCGCCAGACATTTAAAACATTCAACAAACTTGGGGAGGTCAGATGCAATCATGCAACCTTGCACTGCACAGCAACACGCACGACAGGGGAGACAGAGAACTTCAATCCTCTAATTGAATGAGCATCAACTTCCTTTTCATTGGTCAAGGTTGCATTCTTGGTGATGAATTGACCCAAAACAACCATAGCAACTGTGTTACCACATGGCACATCCTCAACTGTTTCTTGCTTCTTACCCATCCAAATAATTGTTCTTTGGACATACTTAACATACAAGTCCTTTTTCTCTCCCGAAACATAGTTGGGACCCATGATTCTAACCTTCATGCCAGTGGCAATTTTTCCAGAAAACATATGGCCAAAAGCAAAGAATCTACCTTTGTCAGATGCTGGAATCATCTTGGATACATAGAGCATAAGAAGTCCCTCGGGAAACACCTGTCCATCTTGTTGATAGATTAAAACAGGCCGAATCCTTTCTCCCAGAGCCTGTCGAAGGACAATTTCTGTTTGGACACACACACCCTCAATACAATCAACCACCACCAATGCACCATCAGTAATACGAAGGGCAGCAGTCACCTCAGATGAGAAATCAACATGCCCAGGGAAATCAATAAGATTAATAAGGATTCAAGATTCAAGAATTCTAGCTTCCAAAATTCAGAAATTCTGTAAAAAAGAAACCAATGAGAAACAAAAGAACAGGCAGATTAAAGAAACACCATACGCATGCAGAAACTAAGTGGCCATGATCCACATTAACATTTTAGCAATATACATAAGCAACAACCCGTTCTCAACCTTATCAGAATTTCACAAAAATACAAAAAGAAGTGCAGCCAATTGAAAGGAAAAATTTAGGGAAATTTTCTGGAGTCTAATGAGCATTTAGAAGCTCTTGTTTGTAATCTGGTAAATGAAACAGATTGTTTGCTCCTTATGCATCGTTAAACTTCGGTGTACAATCTACAACACCTAGCCATACACAAATAACAAATCAACCAACTCATGTATAATTTAAATTTAAAATTTGAACACAACTTATAGCAAATTAAGAATAAGAAAATGAGAATTCACAAAAAGATGGACCTAATTTCCAGCAAGTTATTTGCTCCATATGCAACTTCAAACATTGAGCAGCTCATATTCTTTGAGAGCTTTTTGTGGCTGCATTTAGGTGGTGGAAATGCAAATAATGTAATACTTTAAAATCAATAAACAAACTAACAAATACTAATTTATCTCTGCAATAACAAATTCACATAGATATAACTTACTTTCAATTTCTTTTTGACCCCGTGCAAATTTCTACACCAATCGCCTGCACACATTAACATTTGCACTGTCTCCGGAGCAAGTGAAGCACAGTATGAATCAATCACCCTATTTCCAGCACTAAAGGTGGCCTCAGATGCGACGGTAGTGATAGGAATGGCCAATACATCAGCTGCCAACTGAGAGAGTACCGGGTATGCTAATCGGTTGATTTTCCACCAATCTAAACAGTTGAAATCCTTTGAATTTTGTCCAGTAGGTTGGTGAGGCTTGTCTAGGTAATCCACCAACTCGCTCTTATGTGGTTCATCGGATTCGAATTCACCACAATACTCATCCAAATCATCCCAATAGTCAACACTTGCTCGAGGAGGATTCACTATTTTGGATGCAGGATTTAATGAACAACCTGTCCCTGTACTTCCACTTGTAGCCATTGCAACGTACTCGTCATAAAGCTCAAAGATGGCTTTTCGAACATATGTGATATTCTCTTGAGCTTCATATGTGGAATACATCTTAGGGAAGGCAAACTCTATTGCTCGCATTTTCTGTCTGGAATCCAAGATAGCTACAATGGACATCAATAAATTGCACTCTTTCCAGTATTTTTCAAACTTGAGTTTTATTCTTGTAATCATACCCCAGACAAAATCATCTTCATCATCCATTCGTGCATCCAAGAGTTTCTTCACCTTTAGAATCTCAGGGAGGAATAGATTGCTAGTTGGATACTCACTTCCCGAAATTATGTGCGTGGCTGTGTAGAACTTCTCTAAAATGGTGCAAACTTTCTCAACTTTCTCCCAATCCTCTGAAGATGGACAAGACTAATAAAGGGGCTCTCGAACTTGAAAACGAGGAAAAACCTCTTTATATTTTATAGCACAATTCAACATTTCATATGTTGAATTCCATCTCGTCCTACAATCATGGAGCAATTTTTTTCTAGGAATTTGTAGGTGTTGACCAATTTCAGCAAATAGCAATGCCCTACTATCAGAGTTGTCACAAAATCCACACTATCTCAACTATTTCACAAATATCTACTATCTTTTTCAAGCCATCTTGAACCATAAGGTTCAAGACATGGGCGCAACAACGAACATGAAACAGTTTTCCTCCACCCAATAACTTCTTGCATCTCCCGAAATCATCTTTCAACAATCTCACGGCCACATCATTGTTTGAGGCATTGTCCACAGAAATAGTGTGAATTTTTCCCTTAATTCCCCATTCCTTTGCACACTTGAAAACTGCATCCGAAATCTCAACTTCTCGACGTGGTGGTCGAAAATGAACAAAATTTAACACCCTCTTCTGAAGCTTCCAATTTCCATTAATCCAATGTCTGGTCACCACCATGTATTCAATTTTTTTGATTCTTTGATTTCCACATATCGGTAGTCAAGCTGACTTTCTGTACATGCCTCAGCAAGTTCGTCAACTTCTTTTTCTCTACCTCGTACACCTGTGTACAATCTTTTTTAGCTGTCATGCGTGAGATCTTTTGCCACTCCGGCCACCTGCGTTTCATCATTATGTTGAAACTCTCTTCCTCCAAAATTGTAACAGGATGCTCGTGCATCAAGATCCAATGTGCAGCAGCCTCTCTCATTGCTTCCATATCGAATTTGCCAGTGTGCAATGGTGGTACAGTTGGAAAACGCTCATCCGCTTTGCTGAAAGTTTATCTTTGATTGATGCTTGGCCTTTCTAAGCTTGGCTTTTCTAACGGAACAGTTTTCTCGATGCCTCCACATGCTGCTGGTTTGTTTAGTTTTTTCCCGATTCAGTTTCTTGCTGCAATGTTTACAAATGGCATAATATATGCCATTTTCTTCCAAATCGTCAAAGTCTTCCCATGCCTTAGATGTTTTATTCCTTTTAGGTACTTGAAATTTACCATCATCTTCAGCTACATCTCCTTGCTGCCTATTGGTGTCTTCGGTTCCCCCTTGTTATGTTTCACCATCCTCTTGTGTGGGATCACAGGGGTCACGGTTTACAAATACTGGGCTGTCAATCATGACTGGTGTGGATGAATCGGTCCCAGACACACGTGGTATTGAAGAAACCTCGGGAGGACTAATAGACATGCCTTTAATAGAAAAACAAGCATTTACATTAAAATGAGTTCAACTTCAAATATTTTCACACGGAGCATTAAATTCAAACCAAACAGACATTAGAAGAAATTGAAAATGACACAAGCACCCAAATCTTGAAAACATCTCCCAAAAAACATTCATATCAGGGCTAAAGTTCATAGCAAATTCAGATCTTATATAATATTTCAATGCTATGAAGTATAAAACAATTCATAATAAAAGTAAAGAGAACATCAATCAAATGTGTATCGGTCTCAAAGCAATTACTCACAACAGAAAATAAAAGTTAATTTGATATGAGTGTTAACACTCAAAAGCACATTCTAAAAGCACATTACCCAGAATTCTACAAACAAAAAAGAAGTCAGACTGAAAGAACTCAAATATTAAATTTGACTGAGAGCTGGCAATTTTGTTTTTGAAAACTAACCTAGAGACTCAGAACAGTTTGAATAAAGAAAGACTACTGAGCCTGGAAAAGTTGAATATGCATATCTGAATTCATCAATACTTGAGAAAAATGACATATAGAGGTAATTATGCTTCCCAATTTCATCATTCAGTTTTTAATTTACACCTTAAGTATGAATTGTAATGGTCAATGCACCCAAAATACATATAAAGTTACTTCAAAAACAGAACTTGAAGAACTAAGCTCTTTGGTAGAACAACGGTGTTGCAATCATTCAATCATACCACGTAGGGAAATGCAACAAAAATTAGTTGCATATTGCTAGAAATTGGATTTAACATACGCATTATACTCTGTCATAATGGCTATATTATCAGTACTTGTACAGCACTTTTAGGCATATTTCAAAGGAACAACCTTCGTGGCAAACAAGAAAGAAAAAGGGTGACAATAAGGAACTACAAACAGTATTGAAGATTGTCTTTAAATTTTCTTATTCCTAGAAAAATTTGTTGCGTTAAATAAAACTACATAAACTAGCATCAAAATTATTCTCCAAATTCCTAACCTACTTAAGAACATAACTGAATATTCTCATTAATCTCATTAATATACTAGTTAGTTAACACTTAATAATCTAATTCAGATGTAAAGCAAATTTCTGAAATCAGTGCATTTTCACATAAAAAAAAACCCACAAACATGTTAGAGCCAATGTCAAGAAACTTAACAATTCTTGGAGCTGTCGCGCCAACCATCGAATCACTTGTTGAAGGAATCGAGCTGCCCTCCATTTCCTCAAAATTCTAGTATAGCAATGGAGAGGGAATGGGATACGCAAATGAAATATATTGAATCGCAAGCTGCAGCCCCCAATTTTTTTGGTTAAGGTTTGGAGATTAAAAATTAATATTACATTTATAAAATTTAACCTCATAATGCACATATTTACTAGGGTTAATTCCATTTTGTCCCCCCAAACTTTGGACGATTACCCACTTTAGTCCCTAAACTTCAAAATGGAACACGTAAGTCCCTAATCCTATAAATATCTCCCACTTAAGTCCCTAAACTTATAAAATGGGACACTTAAATCCCTAAACCCTTATAAAATGGGACACTTCGACCACCAACGGCATTCAGAATTTGTTAACAATTTTTCTTAAGTGGGAGGTATTTATAAGTTTAGGGATTTAAGTGTCTAATTTTGAAGTTTAGGGACTAAAGTGGGTAATTATCCAAAGTTTGGGGGGACAAAGTGATATTAACCCTATTTACTACACAAATGCACAATAAGTACCTTAATTTGTCAAATGCAGCTATTGAAATTGGTAGGTTTTGATTTGATTTCAAACCCTTACTCAAAGGTTGGCTGCTCACGCTGCTACCTACTCCATTTTGAGCTAAACTACTGAAGTGTTTAAAACTTTAGATGATCGGCTGCCTTGTGAGTTGTGACTTGTGACAATTGAGAAGATGAACCAAAGAATAAGAGATTGAGATTTGAGAGTCAAGGCTGAAGAGTGAAGACTGAAGAGGAACGACCGAACGAAGAAGAAGAATGAACTATGAAGGACGGATTTGACGAGAGCTTTTTCATTTTTGGTTTTAGTTTCCATCATTTCAACATATTTCTCAAACCAAAATTACTTATTCACCTTTCATTATTACTACAACATAACTGGTTAAACCCGTAAATATTCTAGCTAACAAACCTAAAAGAGTAAATTGATATATAAAATAAAATACAATATATATATATGCTACCGAGCTCGAGCTACTTGACGAGCTCAAATTTCTTACTCCTAACTACGCGAGATCGACTCGTTTACTGTAGCGAGTATCGAGATCGACTCGAACTCGAATTTGATCGAGCTCGAGTCGAGTAGCTAACCAAGCTACTCGCGAGCTCGATTCAAGTCACTCGATTTCTCTGCAACCCTCAACTGACAATATATACATTAACATTGTCGGATGCACGACACATATGTAAAATGAGTAAATCTTATATACAATGATAGTGCATACATTATCACAATTAGATGCATGACATATATACAAAATTTAGATTTCAAATTCAAATTCGGATTATATAACATGTATCTAATGGTAAAAGTGTATACACTGTCAGTGCATAAAAAATTAATCCTTGCAAAATTTGAGTTTCAAATTTAAATTCGAATTATGTGTCATGCATTCAATGATGAAAACATATACACTGTCGATGTATAAAAGATTAATCCAATAACTTTTAACAAATTTGTATTTGTTGTAGAAGGGACTGTTCATTAGTCATAAAAAAATGGTTAATCATATCTATCTTTCCTGAGCTTTAACCATATTGCCAACACAAACATCGCAATTCGACCGAAAAAAAAATCAACCTTTCAAATGTCCAATTATTTGACAAAAATACCCTTGCCATTTTTAAGATGTCAAAAATAATAATACGGACATTAGCAAAACCAAGGGCTATATCCCAAAATGCCCTTCTTCTACCTTCATGCTTCAGGTCCAGGCAAATTCACTCTTTTGTTTCGAAATTTTTCCCCCACCAAGACCCATCAACCCAACCCTCCTGGAACTTCCAACACCTACTTTCATTACTACCAAAATTTGGCACTCCAAACCCTTTCAAATTCGGCAAATTGAGATACCCTAAAAATGTTAACATCCAACAAAATCACCATCTCTAAGTGGCTCAAAGTTATCCGATGATTTCTGGCACCATGATAGTCAAAATACCAGAAACAAATTAATACGGAATGAACTTTTTCCTTTAAACAAATTCTAAGTTGAGACTTTTTAGCAAATATGAACTTGGGCTTGGGTATAACACGGAATGAACTTTTTCCTTTAAATTAATACGTTGTTATACCAAAAAATTTATACGCCAAAAAAGAAGTAGATTTACATATCAATCAGCCTAGAGTACTCAAACATATGAATCAACCACACCAACTATCGGGGCCAAACAACCTAATACCTTAGCCTTGCTCCATCCTCGGTAGCATCATCATCATCAATCTCCCTTATTCACCAAAAATTAACATTCGCCCTCTGTCCTCCATCTTCATCAGAACTCCAACCATGATTTATTAAATTGGTCACACCCGGTCCTTTATCATGGATAAAGTGTAATGAAGTCAATAGCTCAGTAGTGGAAGGCGTGAAGGAAAGACAAGGGAAGGCGTGCCAATGGGAGGAAGATGTCAAGAGAAGTTGTGATCTGATTAGAGCCAACAGTTAGCAGTGTAAGGAAGAAGAAGGCGTGAAGTCAGGAAAAGAGAAGTCGCAAAAGAGTAAGTGAAGGCGCGTTCCATCGATCACGCCTTTACTGGAGTTCATGCTATTCTTGCTGAAACTGGAATCCATCGAGCTTGAAGATTCTACTTACACGTGTCAATACCTCATTAGTTACTTTAAGGAGTTAGTTAGAATAGCTTCTATAAAAGATACGATCATGTAATTGGTTAGCTATCAATTGGTTAAAATTTGTTATTGCATCCAGAGAGGGAATAACCCCTCTGTTGTCCTTCTCTCAATTTCCTGCATTCTTTTTCCCCTTCTTCCTCTTCCCGCCAATTCTTATTCTGTATTTAGTTTGAAGTTCATCAATAAAAGGAGAGGTGTTATTTCTTTGAATCCAATCAAATCTGAGAGTTCATAATTTGTTCTGTTTATTCAATTTCCATTCCTGCAACATTTCTGGTTGTGTACCACAACAGTGGTATCAGAGCTAGTTTTATGAGCCATAGGGATGACAAAAAATCAGGACGAAGCTTTGAGAAGAGAGGTAATGGAACTTGGTAGTGTGGTCAGAACCTTCACCAACAAAAATGAAGGAATGGAGCAGACAATCAGATCAATGGAATTCAGGCAGGATGCTACTGAAAAATTACTGAAAAGGTTGGATCAGAAGTATGAAGGTATGATGAATATGATGGCTCAACTAATGAGTAAAATGAACGACAGAGAGAAGGAATTAGAAGGAAGTAGCAGTTCTAAGGGGGTGGCCCAACCTGAGGGATCTAAGTTGGAGTCACCAAAGGAAGTAGCTGGAAGGAGAGAGTTCAAGACCATCAACAAACTGCCTAAAATGGATCTACCCATCTTCAATGGGGACAATCCGAGGGAATAGATCAGAAAAGTTAACAAGTATTTCAAAATACATGTAATAGAAGATGAAATGAAGGTTGAGGTAGTAGAGCTTTACTTCAGGGATAGAGCAGACATCTGGTTCCATGGAGTCTTTCATGGAAAGGAAGCTATACCGTGGGAAAAGCTAACCACTGCTCTGTGCATCAGATTTGGGGAAGGAAAACCTGAGGAAGCAATTGAGGAGTTCAACAAGCTGGTACAGACTGGATCAGTAGCTGACTACCTGGAAAAATTTGAAATGCTTAAAGCACTGGTAATGCCAACCTTACCACATTTATCTGATTACTATTATAAAGCATGCTTCATGAGTGGATTGAAAGAGGAAATTGTCAATATGGTGAAAATGTCAAAACTAGAAACCTTAGTTGATGCCATTAAAGTAGCAAAGTTACAAGAAAAGAACTTAAAAGCTATACAGAAGTTACACAAAGCTGTTCCTACTAGTTTTAGCAGTCAGAAAAGCCATATTAAAATGCCCTCTCATACCAGATGGAACCAAGACAATGTCAAACACACCCTTAGACCCCCCAATCAAAATGCAACAAACAAAAATCAATTCAAGAAGATATCCCCTGTAGAATTTAACCTGAGGAGAGAGAAAGGATTGTGCTATAAATGTGTTGAGCCATATACTTTAGGACATGTATGCAAACAGTCCCATATTTATTACTTGTTGGCCGAAGGAGCTGAGACTACAGAAGGGAGCAAGGAGCAGGAAGATGAGGTCTATTGTGACTATATTAATGGAGAAGTGGTAGATGAGCATATTGAGGTGTCTGTACATGCCTTGGCTGGAGGAGCAGAGCACAAGACCATTAAGCTGAAGGGTCTGGTTGATGGGAGATAGGTTACTGCATTAATAGACAGTGGCAGTACACACTGTTTCCTGGATGAACAACTGGCAAAGAAGTTGAAGCTGAGCACAGAGGGACCTAATCTGATGGTCAATGTGGCTAATGGTGAAAAGGTGGAATCCAAAGGACTGGTTAAACCTCTGCAGTGGGAAATGCAAGGTCATCAGTTCCATCATGCCTTTAACACCTTGAGATTGGGAGGCTGTGACATAATCCTTGGAGTAGATTGGTTGGCCAAACACAACCCCATAGAATTCAATTTCAAGGAGCTGAACATGATAATCCATAAGGGAGAGCAGGAGGTAGTACTGAAGGGAGAGGATACCAGCACCAGATTAAAGATGATCAAAGGAGGCAGGCTGGATAGGTGGTTGAGGAAACAGGCATATGGGGTGGTAGCACAACTGGTGGCAATAAAAGAGGAAGATGGAACAGAACAGATCCCTGCTGAAGTCAGTCAGGTGCTAGATCAATACAAGGATGTATTTGAAGAACCCAAAGGAATGCCTCCAACCAGGAGCCATGATCACCAGATTGTTCTAAAAGAGGGAGCCAAACCTTTCCAGATGAGGCCATACAGGTGCCCCTACGTACAGAAGGCAGAGATTGAGAAACTGGAAAAGAAAATGCTGGAAATAGGCATCATACAGCCTAGCAGTAATTCTTTTGCCTCCCTAGTGTTGCTAGTTAAGAAGAATGATGGAACATGGAGGTTCTGTGTGGATTACAGACAGCTGAATGAGTTAACAGTAAAGAACAAATTCTCCATGCCTCTGATTGAGGAGTTGATAGATGAGCTACATGGAGCCAGGTACTACACAAAAATTGATCTAAGGGCAGGATACTTTCAGATCAGAGTCAAGGAGGAGGATATTCCAAAAATAGCTTTCAAAACTCACCAGGGACTCTATGAATTCAAAGTCATGCCATTTGGCTTGACCAACGCACCAGCAACCTTCCAGAGCCTGATGAACCAAGTTTTTCAAGATCAGATGAGGAAACATGTGCTAGTATTCTTTGATGATATTCTAGTGTACAGTTCAACACTAGAATTGCATGTGAAGCATGTAACTGAGGTAATGAACTTACTGAGACAACACCAGTTGTATGCCAAGATGAGCAAATGCTCTTTTGTTCAGTTACAGGTGGAGTACTTGGGACACATAATATCAGCAGAAGAAGTCCAAACTGATCCTAAGAAGATAGAATGCATGGAGAATTGGCCCAAACCAACTAATATCAAGCAGCTAAGAGGATTTCTGGGACTGACAGGCTACTGTAGAAGATTTGTCAAGGGATATGGAGCCATAGCAAGGCCTTTGACAAATCTGCTGAAGAAGGACAATTTCCATTGGAATGAGGACTCAGAAAAGATTTTTCAGGAGCTCAAAAGAGCCATGTGCCATACCCCTATGCTAGCAGTGCCTGACTTCACACAACCATTCATCATTGAGACTGATGCATGCTATACTGGCATAGGTGCTATCCTGATGCAGAACAAAAGGCCCATTTCCTACCTTAGTCAAGTCTTGGGACAGAAGAACATGGGGCTGTCAATCTATGAGAAAGAGCTGCTAGCACTGGTGACTGCTGTAACCAAATGGAGACACTACTTGGAAAGGCATCACTTTATCATACACACTGATCATCAGAGCCTAAAGTACTTGCTGGAACAAAGGATCACTACTCCTCTCCAACAAAAGTGGCTCACTAAATTGCTGGGACTGAGCTATGAAATTCACTACAAGAAGGGAAAAGACAATGTGGCTGCAGATGCACTTTCTAGACAAGGCAGAGAGGGGACAGGGGAGTGCACCACTATATCCTGTGCAGTACCTGCTTGGATTAGGGAAGTAATAGAGAGTTATAAGGGGGATAAATGGACTCAGAAGACCATATCACTGGTACTACTGTCTCCTACATAGGGCCCAGACTACACTTACCAGGATGGTATTCTCAGGTACAAAAAAAGATTGGTAGTAGGAGGACAAGGGAACACCAGGAAGAAGCTTATCACTGCACTACATGACTCTCAATTAGGAGGTCACTCAAGTATTCAAGCCAGCTACATGAGAGCCAAACAGCTATTCTATTGGCCAGGAATGTACAAAGAAATCAAGAAGGTGGTCCTGGAATGTGACACCTGTAGGAAATGTAAAGATAAACATGTGGCTTATCCAGGACTGCTACAACCATTACCTATCCCTCAACACTCATGGAGCCACGTTACCATGGATTTCATTAAAGGACTGCCTCAATTAGAAGGGAAGAATACCATAATGGTGATTGTGGATAGATTCATCAAATATGCCCACTTCATCAGTCTAACACATCCTTTTGATGCACCAAAGGTAGCCAGACTTTTCATTGATAATGTCAGTAAATTACATGGGATTCCTTAGAGCATGCTATCTGATAGGGATAGGATATTTGTCAGTCAATTCTGAGGTGAATTGTTCAGTATATTGGAAGCTAAGCTGAACTACAGTACAACTTATCACCCTCAGACTGATGGTCAGACTGAGAGGGTCAATCAAGTGCTAGAGATGTATCTCAGGTGTCTAACTCATATAGAACCTAAGGGATGGAACCAGTAGTTGTCCTTGGCAGAGTGGTGGTATAACACCTCGCACCACACAGCCATTCAAATGACTCCATTTGAGGCATTATATGGCCTCCCTCCTTCTCAACAAGCTTTAGGACCATACCTTCAGACTAGAGTGGCTGTAGTGGGAGATTACATCAAGGAAAGGCAGCAGATGGATAACATGTTGAAACAGAACTTGAAACAGGTACACGAAAGGATGAAGAAATATGCTGATGAGAAGAGGAGTAAGAGGGAATTCAGTGAAAGAGATTGGGTGTATCTAAGGTTACAACCATATAGACAGAGCTCAATAGCCTTGCGAGGAAACACCAAACTCTCAGCAAAGTATTTTGGCCCATACCAGATAACAGAAAGGATAGGAGAGGTAGCATACAGACTGAATCTACTCACTTCTTCAAAGGTCCACCCTGTCTTCCATGTGTCATTGCTCAAGAAAAAGATTGGTGACAAGGCCACACCTACACTCCAACTACCAGAAACAAATAAGAATGGGCATTGGAGGATAGAACTAGCAGCAGTGATTGGTAGGAGGATGGTAAAGAAAAGAAATGCTGCTACAACTCAGTGGTTAATCCACTGGTGGGGCACAGATCCTGTAGAAGCTACATGGGAGGATGCAGAGGAGATTAGGAAACAATTCCCCACCTTCCAATCTTGAGGACAAGATTTACTGATTAAGGGGGGGATATTGTAATGAAGTCAACAGCTCAGTAGTGGAAGGCATGAAGGAAAGACAAGGGAAAGCGTGGCAATGGGAGGAAGATGTCCAGAGAAGTCGTGATTTGATTAGAGCCAACAGTTAGCAGTGTAAGGAAGAAGAAGGCGTGAATTCAGGAAAAGAGAAGTCGCAGAAGAGTAAGTGAAGGTGCGTTCCATCAATCACGCCTTTACTGGAGTTCATGCTATCCTTGCTGAAACTGGAATCCATCGAGCTTGAAGACTCTACTTACACGTGTCAATCCCTCATTAGTTACTTTAAAGAGTTAGTTAGAATAGCTTCTATAAAAGATACGATCATGTAATTGGTTAGCTATCAATTGGTTAAGATTTGTTATTGCATCCAGAGAGGGAATAACCCCTCTGTTGTCTTTCTCTCAATTTCCTGCATTCTTTTTCCCCTTCTTCCTCTTCCCACCAATTCTTATTCTGTATTTAGTTTGAAGTTCATCAATAAAAGGAGAGGTGTTATTTCTTTGAATCCAATCAAATCTGAGTGTTCATAATTTGTTCTGTTTATTCAACTTCCATTCTTGCAACATTTCTAGTTCTGTACCACAACATAAAGTTGACGGATATCCTGAATCTTTGCTTTTCCCAAATTTGGTTTCTTCTTCCCAAATTAATTTGGTTGAAACTGAAGTAAATACCAGTTGCCACTTCTTTTTATTTCCAATATGATCTTCTCCATGAAATTCGTTTAGAATATTGTGAATGGTGATATCTGAAGGTATGGAAGAGATGGAGAGATTGAACTCGAAGGTAGGGGAGGAGGAGTCTGATTGGTCACCAATAGTAGGGGAGAATTTTTTTTTTTTCTTTTCGTTTGGAACTCATGTGCTTTCCCTAAATTTCCTGTCCCTTCCGTTCCCAATTTGTGCTTTTTTTTAGGCATCAATAAGAGAGAACATGGAAAAAGAGTTCCATGGCCGTGGATTCTTACGTGTCTAATGTGGTTCTCAATCTTCTTCTGGGGAGACCATAACCACCTTAACTTTGTACGAGTTCATCAAAATGATGGCTCGTTACCGTATCTTTTGGTTCTCCATTTGAGATCGAACAAAGTGCCCTTTTTTTAAGTTAATTACAATTACCCTTGTGGTTCGACAAAATTACAATTGCCTACTTGTAAGTGACGGTTCACTAATTAATTTAAATGTTTTAGGGTCATGTGATTAGAAATTCTTTTGTCCTCAAATCCAATTCTTCTTTATCTTTTATATTGCAAGGGAAAGATTAAGATAGTAATTCTACATTGAATTTTAAATTAGACTATCTAGGCAAAATGATTTTGAAAAATTTTTGAGCATTCAGTGAAATGAAATATAGGAAATTGTGTTATTTTTTACTTGTTCAGACTAAAGCATTCAGGTTGATGTGCCTCTGATGCATACGTAAAAAGTTTTAATTCAACTAAACTTTCATCCTTCTACCTCATCATTGGGCTCATCATTGTGCTGCTTTTCCACAAGCTCCAGTAGCATAATATAAGTCCATACAATGGCATTTTTTTATAATCATAAATATAAGTTTTTTTAATTTTTATAGGACTTATGTTTTTCAACTAAAATTTAGTAACATTGGAAATCATAGATTAAAAAAATATATACATAGAAAAATAAAAAAAATTAACGAAAAAAATGCAGGAAAATATAAATTCACAATAAGACTAAAAAATTTAATAATCAAATATATTAAAGTTATATAAAAATTTTTAAAAATTAAAGAAAAAAATATAGAAAATAAATTTGAGTATCAGATGGGATCAATTTAAATCCATCCAAAAGTGATTCCAAAACACGTATGAGTGTAGTTGGGTCTAAACTTCTCTTACTCAAATTCAAGTAGATCTCACCCATGCCGGTCATTTTGTCACCACTGCTGTCATGCCAAGACACGGAAGATGCACTCAAGAAATTAAATGTCAACGTGCATAAAGAAATTATGAAAAAATGACAGTAAAATAAATATTCACGCACATAGAGCAACAAAATTTTAAAAAAAAGACCCAAAAAAAATAAAATTGTCAAAAGGTTAGAAAAAATGCATAAAAGGTTGCTACTGTTCATTTTCCTCTCCCAACGACTTTACTTTCTTAATCATTGTTAATCTCCGATGGGTTTGAAATCATATGCAAAATCATCAACAAAATTGCTAAACGAATCATCTAAAGATATTATCGTTTGGAAAAAAAAAAAATCATCTAAAGATAGCGAATAAGCACATGGGTGCATCAACTTCCAAAATCATATCCAGATTCAGCAGAAATTATTCCAAATCACATCCAAACTTTCCACCATAAAGTGGCTGCCAAAATTACATCTCCTTCACCATTACCATGTCCACCAACACTGCCACCTTCTCCCAAAATATCCTTCATCATTCCCAATTCGTGTAAAGGCATAAAACATACAAACAATGTCTTAGAACCCAAAAAAAAAAAAAAAAAATTGGGGTTAAAAAAATGGGATACTGCTATGCTGAATAAAATAGAAAAAGAAAGAGGCTAAATATATCAAAAGCCCAAACATCTCTTGCAAAGTGCTCCACCGTGGGCACTGTTTTCGGCACCGCACCTCACCACTTCTTTTCGACTTTCCTTTACCAGATCCGTTAGTACCAGACTAACTATTTGAGATAGAAAAAGAAAAATCAACGACAATAACTAGGAGTAACGCACAAGAATTAATATGATTCGACTTAACCATCAAGTCTATATCTACAAAGAGAAAAACTGCTCTTAATATGAGAGAAAAAATTACTACAAGATTGTAATTTGATTGTCAAATCCAACTCTTGTATAATCCTCTCATCTAAAAAGAAGTCTTTCATTCTTTTTTTATGTGTCTTTGTAGTATGTCAATTTACCTATTTATAGAAAACATTATTTGACAAAAAAATTAAATAATAATAAAAAATAAATACTAATTCCTAGACTTATATATAATAAGTAATAACAAATAAATTCTAAATTCTAAATAAAATAGAAAATTTCTTGACTATTACTTCAATTAAGTAAAACTAATTAGGTAACTAGTTATTATCCACACAAAATAAGAATCTAGACTAAAAGAAATTAATCTAATTTTCTAACATCTAGAATTATTTGTTGATTGGTTTTTGCGGTTGAAACCATTTTAGAGCAGTTTGAGGTGGGACCACTACTCTTTAATCTCAACAACTTCTATGGAGTTGTGCAATTTTTTGCTGGAGAACATGGAAATATTTGGAGTAATAATATAGTTGCTTTGTTTTGTTGGATATTAGTGAGTACAGATACCGGTTTTGGTGTTCAGGTGAGGGAAAAGACGGTGGTAGGAAATTGATGGGGCATTTTAGGGCATTCATTATAATTTTGGAGGATAATTTTATGAAAAAAAAATTATAACACTTTTTTAATATGATATTTATATGATTAAAAGGTGAGTGAAAATTATGTTGATAATACAAGCAAACAAATTTTTACTAATAATTTACTAACCAAACAAACCCTTTGTTATAATAGTTTGAGTTTGAGGGGTTCTTTAATAGTTTGGACAAGCCTAAGGGTTTGACTCTTAATTTGGTTAAACTTCAGGGGAAGTAAATATATTGTTTTAACAGCATATATTGCTTTTTCTCTAGTAATATAACTTACAAAATGAACTTAAGAAAATTCATTGTTTGATCAAGAGATTTCTTTTTTTCTTTTGCTTGATCAAAAGATGCTAAAGATAAATTCTTCGATTAAAATCCAACTTAAAATAAACCTCTGTTTTACTCCAAGAATATCTTTTTTGGAATTCACGTGTTCTTCATTTCCAATTCTGTATGGGCAATTTAGAACTTTAATTGAGTTCCGTTGTGGTAAAATAATAGAAGTTAATGCTAAGGAGGTGTTTGTTATTTGGCTAAATCACAGGATTAGTTTGGTAATATAGCTAAACCTCAAGGGCGGTAAATGTAATTAATTCTATAAGAAAATGCGAGGGATGCATAAAATTACCAAAATGCCTCAAAATACTTTGGCAGCCAAAAAGCTAATTGCAACTCAGTCCATAAGGTATATCTAATATGCAAAAAGGTCCCTCGCTCTAGTAGGTGGTAGAACCACTGACGCCGCCACTCGCCACTAACCACAACCGGCAGCCATCTTCGGCTAGGATTTTAATTGATAAAATATGTCACTGAACTTATTTTTTATTTTATTTTTGCAAGGGTTACAACTTTATCAATAAAATAACTTGAAGCAGTATTTGGCCGCCTCCAGTCCCTTTTTTCCTCCTCTTTTTTTATTTTCTGTATTATTCCTTTTCTGTTTTCTCTTTTTCTTGCTTTTTTTTAATTTTCTTCGTTTGTGGGGTTTAAGAGTTGGATGATAAATTCTGATGATGATTTTGCCAAATAATAATGGTGCGATGCATGAGAGGTGGTGTTAAGATGATGAGGGCTATGATTGTGCAGAGAAAAATGGGCTAATTCCTTAAATTATTGTCCAAAAATAAAAAAATAAAAAAAATATTATTCTGACACGGATATGGTATGAAATTATGGAAAATAAAAAATTTTATTCTTTTTAAAATGCTGGGCTGCCGGGCAGCAAAGAACAATTTTTTGAAAAAAATGCTGGCCCGGCAGCCAAGCTGGAATTTTTTTTTTTAAAAATATGATGGCCTTTATTTTTAGAATAAATTACCAATTACCAATTGTAAGACTGTTGTGATAGATATGCATTGTGGGCAAGGTGTTGGTAAAAGCTGGTCATTGTGGGGACGGAGGGTTTTTTGGGTGGTGTAGTTCGGTAAAAGCTAGTAATTACTGGGATTGGAAGGTTTTCCGGGTGGGGTTGTTCGGTCTCAAGGTGAGGCGTGAGGATTTGGACCATCAGCTGTATCTGATGGTTGTAAAGTTGGTTGGCTGCCGGTGGCTGAATGGTAGGCGATCGGAAGAGGATTGAGTTTTCAACTCTGGGAGCTTGGAAGTTGACCGGGGACTCTTTAACGGTAAAAAGTTAGATCAAGGGCAATTTTGTCACCGGAAAAAAAATCCTCAATTGGAGTGTGAGAAGCATATTTTTTGTGGAGTGGGATGCTACTCCATCGGAGAAGGGGCTAGGACAATTGGACAGTTGTTATATATTCCTTCCGCCGAATTGAAATTGATATACTTTTTACATTGGAATATTTCAAAATATTTATCATATTAAAAAAATTAAAATATTTTTTAGTTTCTCTTTTCAATATAACTTTTCTTTCTAATCATATGCGTATTATCATTTAATTTTGAATTTATGAGGATAAAATTAAAAAGAAAAATATAAATATCACAATCAAACCACTGTTCTTAAAAAATTGAATTTCTTGGACATAACTAAATAATTAAAACAGAGGGAGTATTTTACATGATTTAGTGTATACTTACAATTTTACATTTCTTTGTTCTATAAATAACTTTTATTTTTATACACTAATTCAATAATTTAATACAACAATGATTATAAATGTACAATACCTTCTAAAGAAAAGTACAACAACAACACTAATTGTACGAAAATTTCAATTGTACTGGCCCTTCTTATCCACCATAATATAAGAGGCATAATGTACGGGAGTGGGGCACCGTGTTCCGCCACTAGCTTAAGCAACGAAGTTTACTATTATTTCATGTACATTATTCGATCAAAGCTGTACATATAGAATCAAAGAAGAAATCACAAGATCAAGGAAAAAGTTAATAAAGGTAATTCCTAAATTTGGATCAATTTCAAATCTAATCTCTCTTCTTAAGCTACAACTGGACCTAGAAAGTACTTTGAGCTTGTTTAAATAAACAATGAACTAAGCAACACAAGAAGCTCTACTGGGGCTATCTATGATGAAGTGATGCCATTTGCTCTCAGTGGCAAACCGTCGCATAGAGGCTGAATGCTAGGTTTTACAGCTGGAAAACTATTGCAGAGAGGGACACTAGATTGCACAGTTTTCATACGAATAAGCTCTGCCTCGTTATCTAACACTTTCTCAACGTTAAGGCCTCTGGCTACTTCATCAACCAAAATAAAAAGCAGAATTTCCTGAGAAGTAATACCTTCCATCTGTAGATTCTTTGTTCCCTCTGACTTCTTGATCATCTCCATCAAATTCTTCCAACAAAACCAACCAAAAAGTACTATAAAGGGGACAGAACACAGCCCCACAATGAGGCCAATAGTAAACCTACTAATGTGGCCATGTCTATGTTCAGACTCAGAAGCGTTTGGGAAGTTTATTCCAGGAGGTGAAGGAGGAGGTGGACTATACTCCGCAACTGTAAATTCCCATTGATCAATATGGGTCAATTGCGTGCTTCCCTCCGTTGAGGCAGAAAACCCCACATACATATTCTGGTCCAAATAGTTAGACAGGTCAATGTCAACCTTCAAGAGGGGCTTTCTAGGCTTCAAAATTGAGTAACTTAAGAATACTTCCAACCTCTTTTCGTTACTATTGTAATCGATCCAAGTATTTATAAGATCACCACTTTTCAAATCCACACCCGCAGAAGAGGCTGTGGCTAGTTTCATCGAGAAGAGGGTTGTTGATGTCCAATCCCACGTGATTATCATCAGGATCATGAAACACAGAATCACGTTTGGTGTCAAACTCAATGGCCATAAACTTGTTCCTCGTTAGGTCTGTTGAATCAACCAACCCCAAGTATCCAGGACTGCCAAGTAGATCACGAGATGGCGAAATTAAAAATGCTAGGCCATCTCCAAAGCCCTCCCCACCTCCAAATGTGTTCTCGATGGAGAAAGAAAAAGTGGTATAGAATGAAGGGACCTTTCTCGAACGAGGGTCTAGGATTAACATAGGATGGTTGTAAAGTACCACCCCAGAGCTTCTTCGAGCGTTAATCGGGTTAACCTCTTTTGTCAACGCAATCATACTATGCTGGATGTGAGAATCGCCCAAAAACGTCAGATAACTGTAAGGAAAGGAATGGTTCACGAATAACTTAGTCTCAGAAGATGATGATAGCAAGGCACGCATGCTTTTGGGGCCAAAGAAAAGTATGGGAAGGAAGAAGAAAAGAAAAAGGTTTATGGATGAATGCATTGTCTTCTGGATACCTAGCAATTTTGGCAAGGACTACTGAAAAATATTGCGGACGGAGAAGGGATTCTTTCACAAGTTTCTTGTTGAAAATTCCTATGTTTCGGGGTGATGATCAAGAAATAGAGGACGAAATTTTAGTTCTGGTGCCGGTGCCCGATGATGGCAGTGATGCGAGAAGGTGTGGTTGGGCAAATGGCTGGAGAAAAAGAACGGTGCGTGGGAGTCGGTTCTTTACAAAAATGAAGAGAATATATTTTGTTAGTAAAAAAAAAAGAAAAAACTGGAGTATTAGAGCCCAGAGGCAAATTAACGACACGAGACACGTAGTTTTTCTTGTATACTAAATTGGTCCCCCAATGCTTTAATCAACACCATATATTATACTGATCTCCAATATTTTGACCGAAAAAAAAGTATGGTGCACATAGATTCTAATTTTAAGCGAAGACAATTAATGAGGTACCACAACAGGTAACAGTCAAAAGTTGACATGGGCCCCAAATGAATGGAGTTTCAATTAGGGGTGTAATTGGATTTTATGAGTCGGATTTTGATAAGTAATCTCGATCCCAAAAAATAAATAGAGCTTTTGAACTTTAGGTTCGAGCTTAAGTTCGAAGGTTCAAGTCCAGCTCATCTTTTAGGGTTAGTTTTACTTTGCACCCTTTAATTTTGTTCTAATTCTCACTTTTATCCCTAAATTTTAAAACGAGACATTTTAACCTCTGAACTATAAAATCCATTCCAGTTAAGTACAACCTTCACAGAAAATAGAAAACAAGAATAATTGGCACTAGCTATCGAGGCACACTCAATGCGTTAAAATTTGGGAGAAAATGTTGATTGACTAGAGAAGAATGGAGACTTTTAAAAGATGATTTGGGAAGTAAAAAAAATCATTGATTATGGAGAATGTGAGAATTGGAGGAAAATAGTTTTGGTTGAATAGAATTTGTGTATCAGTTAATAATAGAGATAAGAGAAAATTTAAAAACACATGAAGTTAACTACCTGCAGAGGTTTTATTATTGTAAAGATATTCCGTTAACTTGTTATTGTAACTTAGAAAAATAAAATTTATTAGAACACAAATGTAAATTTAGAGACAAAAAAAATACCCTTAGAAGTTAAAAGTTTTGAAATTAAGCAATATTTTATATTTCCTTTTCCCCTTTCATTTTCTTCTTTTTCTTTCCCTTTCTGCCTCCAAATCCAGATCTGCCAACATTACCAATAGCTTCAGTCAATAGATCTAACACTAGAGTGAACATGCACGTTTCTCCAACACTGACCCAATATGTAAATCAGGAATCTAATTCTGATCCAAAAGTTTAAATCATTAGGTTTCAAGTTCTTACTTATATATTAACCGCTCTTTCTTTATCTCTCAAACCTATGTAGAACATAACTCTTTACTTATGAATCTAACAAATCTCCTCCTTCATAAGTAATCTCTTACATTAAATTCAAATTTACAAACCCTTTTTCGAATCTTCTTTAATATTCAACGCAAGCGTATCTTATCATCTAAGATCACCTCTTCTTCCAATCATAGACCCATTCTTTTTTAATATCCAAATTACATTCTGAACCCTTGCCAATCTTAGACTCTTTGGTCAAACACCAACCGGATCCCCTGGCAAACCCATGGTGCACCTGATCCAATACCAACCAAATTCCTTGGCACTTCGGTCCATCACCAAGAAGAAAATTTTCACTGGTTCAACTCTGAGAAAGATCTACTTGCTCATGAGTAGTTCAGTCTCGCAATCTGAAGATCTGATACCAATTTGATAGGAAGAAACATCTTGATAAAATCTACCAAAAAGACCAATATATAAATCAAGAACCCAATTCTGATCCAAAAGTTTAAACTATTAAGTTTTAGACTCTTACTTACATATTAACCACTTTTTCTCTATCACTCGAACCAATATGAGATATAATCCTATACTCAAGAATCTAACAAATTGAAAACACAATACACTCGTTCTCCCTGCCTTTAAACCCACCAGCACCGTTCTTCCTATTGCGACCCTTCCATGTGAATAATGTATGCGGATTACAGAATAAGAGCATTTTGGTTTATTTGGTGTTCAATTTCGGACATTCATAAGGAAAGAAATAGGTAGTGAAATTGAGATTTGATTTAGGAATACAATAATCGTATAGTTCTAATGTGGCGAATTTCAAGCAAGTGATATTTGTACTCTAAGAATTGTTCTTGACACTTCACTCTAATATTCTATGCGTAAAATTTTATATACATTATTAATATATACACTATTACAATTGGATGGATGACACATAAATAAATTCAAAATTTGCACATGTGTTATATATCTAATAGAGTGAGTACCAAAAATTTGTACTGGAGCGCAACGATCAATGATAAACTATCAACTGCTTTTCTTCAGTCGTAAAAGTCTTCAAAAATAAAGCAACGTTACAATGATGTACAAACATGTAAAACATCTCCTCTGTCATGACATCGATCCATTGACCCTTCAAAATATTTAATTTACTCATTTGCCTCCGTTTTCTTTTACTTATATATGATATGAAGTATTATCTCCAGCAATATTAATTTTCTTTTGTTGCCTCAATTCATTCATTTGTCTCGCTTCGTTTTTGTTGTTGCTTTTGTTGCATGACTTTTCTCATCACTGGAAGGCTTTCGCCATAAGATTTTTTGGCTGGCATTTGGTTCCAGGGGACTGTGTGATCAGCATTCTTCCGTCTTGCTCTTGGCCCATATAAGTGGCCAACTGGGTATAGCACTTATAAATTGATGACAGCTCCAAAAAAAAACCCTACAAAAAGCAAAATTAAGGAAAGTTTCATTTCTGGGCTCTAGCAACTGGTTAATCGAGGAGCACATTCGTAGAGCTCAAGGCACCTACCATTAGGATGAAGGCGAGTTTCGATGAGCTCAAAACTCTCCCAGAATGCCAAAACTTGTTTCTGACGAACCTCTCGTTCATGATGTTTATTGATTACAATGTGCCCCATTCCCTCCTGAAACCCCCAAACCATGTATTCACAAATACACAAGGTTTAAGAAACAACTGCTCAACTTTTATGTGTGCGTGTGGTACTATATAAAAGCCCAACTTTAATTCCAATCCAAAGCCCAATTCAAGTAGTGCTGAAAATTTCACCATGTCAATTGTCAACTACATCTTTTTTTTTTTTTTTTTTTGGTTACAATATATTCCAGCACTAGAAGGAAGGGAGAGGGGGAAGGGGGAGGCTCTGAAGAAGTCCAAGGATGATTCGGAGGGGACTGAACCACCATCGGACCAGAGAAATACACTACACACTCGCCTAGATTTTTTAAACAAAACCACTTTTCAATGTGACTAATTGGTGAGAGGCAATGTCCACCCCATCAAACTTTAATGCATTGGTGGTGGTCACCAGCCCAAAGGCAGGTGGTTTCAACTACATCCATTAGTAACAAAAATAAGCACAATCTCAATTTAGTTATCCAATCCTATCACAGAAAGCTGTTGTCTAATTATTTTATTCTCTTTTTTTCCCTATAAAGACAACCAAAAGAAAATTTCTATATCCAATCTCGTAACTCATGATTTTCATCTCGTAAATTTCTACCTACATTTGTAGATCTAGTGGTTCAAATTTTACTATATTTTCAATACTTGACTTGGTGATGTGATGTGCCAAATTTTGAACTACTAGGTCTACATTAACTGGATTTACCGAAGTATTTGCCTTATATATATATATATATATATATATATATATATATATATATATATATATATTCTGCCATTGCAATCGATTTCAAGAGTAGAGTGAGAAAATAGCGTAAGCCTCCAAAATTGTGAGAAATGTAAGTTTATTGTTCTTGAATTTTGAATCATGAGTACTTGTTTGTGAGTTTATTTTTTTTTCTCTTTCCACATATTTATATGTGTTTAAAAACATCCGCTTTTTTTTTTTATTTTTGCCCCAAGAAGACCTATTGATTTATTGATTGAAGGCCATAATTCCATGCATGCTTTTCCCCCTTCTAATGATTGTTTTCTGCTCCATGGTGGTTTAACCAATTTTGGAATTTGAAGGACTTCTAATTAAATTATTTGATCGAATAAGTTATACTTATCTCCCAATGATATTTAATTATTCAACTACCTGATTAATAGGTTTAGATTAGGTAATGAAATCGGGTTGATTGATGGAAATTATTTGTCTCTTTTCAATAACCCAGAATCCGGGTTAAGGACAGGAACATAAATATATTTCGCTGAAGAGGGCCGGAACCGTTTAATTCTTCGGCCCTAAATTCCCTCAACCACGTCAAAGTTTTCCTAACCCCAAAATGCTACTTAACTACCTTGGACTTGAGTTTTCCACCAAAGCCTTGTAACCGTCCAGCCCCCTGGCGTCCACAACTCTTGCCGCTTTTCCATCACTCCTGTACTAGCCTACTAGGCAGTAGCTTTTTTTTTTTTTTTTTTTGTGTTCTTCTTAGCCGGTTCTACATCTTGAATTATGCGCTCTGCTCTGTCGTTCCTCTAAATCACGATGGATTTACCTGAACACTTGTTGATAGAAATTCTACTGTGTTTGCCAGTGAAATCATTGATCCTACTGAAGTGCGTCTGCAAATCTTGGTATGCTTTGATCGAAAACCCCAAGTTCATAGCTATTCATCTTAGCCGTGCCAAAAAATTACAAACGTCTCCTACTCAAGAACGTGCCTCGTGACATAGATGAAGCGCCCCCTACTTTCCTGTCCATCCATTCTAGTCTGGAATCTGTCCGCAATTTCCCCCCGCCTGATCTACGACACTTGCCATTTTTAGATCATGGCTATTTTGCCGACTTCGTATGCCATTGCAACGGTCTGCTTTACGTCAACGATGTGAATGACAAGTACTTATTTAACCCAGCAACAAGGCAAGTGAGGCTTCTTCCTCCTCCGCCCGGCAACTCGTGCCGAGAAGGCTTTCTATGTAATCTGAAGTTTATATTGATATATGGGTGATGAATGAATATGGTGTTGAAGAGTCATGGACAAAGATAATTTCAGTTGGACCAGGTTTGGGAGACCCTTTCATTAAGGTTGTTTGGAATGATGAGCTCCTCATAGATAGCAATTTCGGACAACAATTGATTTTATGTCCTGTTACTGCCATGGTTCGAAGTCTCGGCCGAGACCGAGACGACTCGGCCGAGTCGTCATCGTCTCGGTCCCTACCGATACGATACCGTGACGAAACGATATCGAAATATTTGACTCGTCGAGAAATCGGCCGAGTCGTCACCGCAACGGATTGACTCGGCCGAGTCACTCCGAGTTATCCCGAGTCAAGACGAGAAATCAGCCGAGTCACACCGCGACTGATTGACTTGGCCGTTTCTTTTGTTATTTTTTAATTATTTTTATTTAGCATATTTTTTTATATTATTAACAATTTTTAGAATATTAAATACTTTAAAATTTGAGTCTCACCGAGACCGCGACCGATATGCCGAAACCGATGTGGAACGTTCCAGGCCGCGACCGCGACCGCAACCGTGACTTTGAACCATGGTTACTGCAGGCCAACAAGAACAGAAGTATGATGTTTTTGGCGGGCAAGAAACGTTTCTGAAAATTTTGATTTATAAGGAAAGTTTGGTTTCAGTCAACAAAACAAGTGATCATCCTGTATGCAGTTGATCAAGCTCTCCATTGCTTTATATGCTTTTAAGGAATTGTTCATGCTCTTCAGGATTTCCATAGGCTTCACTCTTTTAGTTTCCGATTGTTGTAAACCTCAAATTCAATGTCAAACTGCAGTGTGCGCCAATCCTTAATGTCTTTTAAAGTGGTCACTATTTACACCTTAAAAATAAGGTTAGTCAATTCAAGAGGCTGAGTTTCAAATAACGAGGAAAGCATCTTCTCCTGCGAAAGTATGTAAAAGTTTTGACTACATTTATCTATTTTGAGAACGTGTATATGCAGAAATTTCTCTGTATAACTTGCATGAAGATCAATTGGTTGTAAGGTACATTCTTGATACCATTTAAGTGTGACAAATTAATGTATCTAAAACACAAATTCAAAATGGCCGCGGTTCAAATTTGCACTCGAACAAAATCTGTCAAGTGGTTACTAGACCAAAAAACAAAAGAGGGAAACAAAGAAAATCTATTTGCAATGGAATACTGTGTTTGCCTGTTTCTGTAAAACGCGATCAATGTCGTTATTATTGCAATAGAAAGTAGAACAACCAATATGTATCTTCACTGCGGCATACGTCTCCTGATTCCTAATTCCGCATCTACCCGACTGAATGATCATATACTTTCCATGAACTACCAATATGCCCATTTATTTTTGTTGGCTCGTTTTCATCCTTAACCTTTTTTATTTCAAGCGAGTAATGCTCTTCTCGAAAACTAATCCTAGAATAGCTAGGCACCAATCTCACCATTCGCATCGGAAACGAACTTTTATGGTGCATCGTGGATGTGGGGAAAGGAATGGAGAAAGATTTCCAGTATTAATTCCTGGACAAGCTCTCCATATGAGGCCTTTGTATATGTATAGAGGCCAACATCTAACAAAGGTAGATTTGCAAAATGTTCCGCGACAACAAGCTTCTCTACAAGAAAATAAAGATAGCGTTATGGAGAGAAATTTGCATACAGCTATTCAGAAAAGCAGAATCCTAGTTTAACTTCCACAAGGAAAAGATGGAGATCCCATCATCACCTTGCAAACCCACCGTTGCACCCTGCCCTAGTTCTTCTATTTGCAATAGATGACTGAATATTAATCCAAAATCTCCCATCTTCAAGTGTTTGACAACACGTAGCAATTGTGCAAATTATTGTTCTCTTCTTCAGGGATGAATCAGGTAGTTTCTACAAGGAAAGAAATAGGCAGTGAATTTAGGATTTGGTTTAGGAATACACTATCGTATAGTTCTAATGTTGCAGATTTCAAGCAAGTGATATTTGCACTCTAAGAGTTGCTCCTGAGACACTTCACTCTAATATTTTATTATGTGAGTACCAAAAGGTTATACGGGAGAGCAAATATAATTTGCGGACTTCACTTATTCCCTTTTTTAATTAAAAAAATGAAAAAGAATTGATGATACTCCTCAAAAATTTACTCCCAACTTTTTTACAATGACTTCATTTCCGCAAATTAATGTTAATACACTATTTACTCTGTCATTTTCAAGTTAGCACTTCTTCCATTACAGAAGTCCTAAAATATAGGCATTAAATGAGCGCTTTTTTTTTATATAACCATTAGATAAGATATTATTTTATTTTTTCAGTTAAGAAGATATAATTTCTTCCATCTGGGGCCTTCCGATGTAACTGTGTGTGAATTAAATTTGGATTTGTCAAAGCTCAGCTAATAAAGGCCAATTAACTGTCGTAGATGTGATATTCATTAACGAAAATGGGAAAATTTTCATGTAAAAAAGATTGTCGAGCTTTTAGTCATTCTGATTAAAGTAAAGTTCTATTATCATCCTTATATGTCTAGATTTTGTGGTCCTGTACAGCTTTGGTGAATTCCTAGTAGCATTTCTGATGGAGTTCTAATTGATCTTACTCTGCAGTCCCCTCAACATTAGTTTGAGCGAGAGGTTATGTAATGATTGCTACGTAGAAATGAGAGGTTTTCCAAATAAGATATGGATAGATGGTAAATGTTGAAATGGTATCTTTAAAAAGATATATGTTAACACTTTTTATTAATACCGAATCTTGCTTATGCTTTATTACATAGTAACATATTCTTGATTTCGTATCTCATTTCTCCTTTTTGGCAACTTTAATTTTTGGCCACGAATTATCCATCACAATTGTCTGTCATCTCTCTATCATTACGTTGCTCCATTTCCATTATTCCATAAATTTAATGACTCAACTCCACGTCTTCACCAGCTATCCACCACTAAAAATCTTAGACGCAAGAAACCGAACTGAGGATATGGACAGCATCCCTGGTTCGTTCTTAAATGAGTCAGCGCACAAGCTCGATAAATTTCTGATAAGAAATTGATCATCGTTTTGAATTAATACAGTGGGTTGGTGTTCTGCTAAACTAAGTTAAAATAATGTCACTGGCGTTAGTGTAATCAGATTAGGACGCCATGATTGGACAAGTTTCTAGGCCAGATCGGAGTTAGGTGCATGGTTTGTAGCTCAGTCTGGTGAGTTTTCAATTTTTTTTCATGGGTTGACCAGTCGACCGCAGAGACAGCTTTGTTTTGGAGAAAACTTGAAATTTTTGGGGGCTCTGCCACATAAAGAACTAAATTGGCAACAAAAGATTAGTTGGAGGACTTAATTGGTCAAAACTAAAGATGGGCGACCAATTTTGCTTTAATGAAAACAGTCAAAGGACTATTTCGGCCATTTACTCATAAGTTTGCCTATTGATTTGTGATATTGCTACGTACAATGTTGATTACGCAAATGACTCTATTTAGGGCCTCGGGTACTTTGAAAACAAACTTTTCTCTGCCGGTTTAGAACTACTGCTGGATTTTCAACACACACGATTCAGCTGCGAGTGCTATGGTGCTGCGAAAAAAAGTAAATGCACTACGTTTAACATGTCTTCAAAGTGGAGGTTTGATGGGACTGAGGTCACATTGCAAAATAATAATATTAAGGTCTCGTTTGAATGGTTAGTTTTTTGAATTTTTGTACAATATATATTATAGTGTTTTGATGTATGTGAAAAAAAAAAAGTGATTAAAATATGCGTATGAAAAATGTAAGAATTTTTTTTTGATATAAAACTGCAATTCAAACACTACCTATGATCTTGTTTGGATCGTGATTTTTCGTAGAAAAATTTTACCATTTCGATGAATATATTTTTTAATTATTTTTTTATTTCACATATGTTAAATTGTTGCGGTACATTATTCTACAGAAACTGCTAGAAATAGCAATACGACGTAACTGTGTTTTTAATCCAACTTGAAGACACTTTTTAGCTTAACTTAAGCACGTCAAAACCTACCACTATAAATGTGTTTTAGTGCATTTAAGGTGGATTGAAAAGTTGTCTTTCGTTTTTGCTTCTCAGTTAACCAGTTTACGGTAGGAACCATTGGTCTTCGGTGGAGAAAATTATGGTTAGAGGATCTAATTGGCTAAAATTAGAGATAATGGAACGAACAATCAGCTTTCATAAAATAGTTGTGGAACTATTTTGGTCCTTTTCAATTCGGAATCAGGAGGTCCAATAATTATCAATCCTAACTATTTTAACTAATATAAACATATAGTTTTGAAACAAAATTACAGGTCTGCTAGATTAGATTTTTGGAAATGACCCAAGGTCTAGAATCTAGAATTGATAGAAAGCTTTTTCTTCTTCTTCTTCTTTTTTTTTTTTTTTTTTTTTTTTTTTTGGCATGTGGTGGAGACCATAGACTTGAAAGAACAGAGACGTGTTGAGAGGGTATTCTTCCATGAGAAGCTATATAAACGAGCACGCTAAAACATGCAAACTACCCACTCCACCATTTATATATCTGCATGCATTGGTAGTACGGAAACAAGCATCTACATTGTTAACATTACTGTAATTGCACCACAGGATGGGGTTTTTAAAGCACGCAAATCCATATTTAGCGATGATATTTGTGCAGGTTGGCTTTGCAGGTTCGGCTATAATTGCCAAATCTGCTCTAAACCAAGGAATGAGCCATTACGCACTTTCTATATACAGAAATCTCATTGCGGCAGTTGCATTTGCTCCTTTTGCCGTTGTATTAGAGAGGTACTACCTAGTTCATTCCTTAATTATTCTTCTCTCTTCTGATTGATCTTGTTTAACCTCTCCATGATATTATACCGATATTGGATGTCAAGAAGTGATTGGCTCTATCATCTACTCCACAGGAAAGTCAGGCCAAGGATGACCTTTTCCGTTCTCTGGAAGATATTACTGCTGGGATTATTGGAGTAAGCAAGCATCTTGACTTGACGTCGCTGTTACTAGTAAATCCTACTCATCATTTTTTGTTACCATAAATGAGTTGTTTAATACTTAAAATTTGTCTCTGTCTCTCCACAGGCCGGTCATAGACCAGAACTTGTACTACGCAGCCATGAAATATACAACAGCAACATTTACCGCTGCTATGACCAACATGGTTCCTGCCCTAACGTTTTTGTTGGCGTGGATTTTAAGGTATAACACTCCGCCAATATTAGTAGATTTGAGTACTCTATAGCAATACCTATAATAAATATTTCATGCTGTTAACATGCAAGAGTCTAGTAACTGCATCTAACACAACATGAAATTGCATATAGCTAGCTAGGCAAACAGAATTTAATTGTTGTTATTTCTTCTTGTAAACTAGGCTTGAACAGGTGAATCTCAGAAGAATCCACGGCCTGGTAAAAATTGCGGGGACTGCTGTCACGGTCGGCGGCGCGATGATTATGACCCTCGTTAAAGGACCCACCATTGGTTTGCCGTGGACCAAAGCCGACACCGGTGTTCACTCTTCAACTGTAGCAAATCCGCAGGATCCCATCAAAGGAGCTCTTATGCTCGCTGCAGGTTGCTTCTGTTGGGCCAATTTTTACAACCTTCAGGTAAATGTTAATTAAGCAATGGATTATATTACAAAAGACAAACACTTGCTCCATAATCCTATTTATTTAGGTTTCAAACCTTTATGTTTGAATCAGCTGAACTTAGCAGCTAGCTCTAACTTATGATTGGACAGGCGATCACATTGAAGTCATACCCAGCTGGACTCTCCCTCACGAGTATGATATGCATGGCAGGAGCACTTCAAGCCATTGTCGTAACCTTAGTCGCGGAAAGGGGCAATTCTAGTATCTGGTCGATACACTTTGACACCATCCTTTTGTGTTATGTTTACTGCGTAAGACAATCTATTCCAGATTAATCCAATATGTGCTAATTAACCAGAGTATGAAGCTAATGACAATTACGTTCTTCTTCTCATTTCAGGGACTAATCAATTCCGGAGTTACTTATTATGTTACAGGATTAATACTGAGGTCAAAAGGGCCTGTTTTTGTCGCTGCCTTTAATCCTCTAAGCATGGTTATAGTGGCTATTATGAGCAGCTTTATCTTATCTGAGCAGTTGAATTTTGGAAGGTACGCAACGTCGCTCTCCCAAAAATAAGCTTGATTTTCGTCAATATGGTTCGAACCATATATATAACTATTTTTTCGTGACATATTTTCAACAAAATCCAGTGAACGATTTTGGTGTGGACCGCTACCAATAAAATTGTGTACAGTAATTTTTAATGGAACCTAATACATATTTATTTCTGCTTCTTACAGGGTTTTTGGAGCCGTCATTATCATGCTTGGGCTGTACCTAGTGATATGGGGCAAGAGTAAGGATAAATGTCTATCATCCAAATCCAACAATATTGATCGCATAGCGCCAATTGATCAACAATTACCTGACAAAAACCTGCCAACGAAATCTTCAATTAATATTGATGAGAAAAGTGAAGCAAATATTGCTGGAGACAATGCTGCCTAATTTGCAGAGCAATTTCAAGATCGAGGGCAATATATAGATGCTGTGTCTGAAAGTGAGAATAATTGAGAAAAAAAAATAACCTGGTCTTCATATGTTTTTATTTGTTAAATTTATTGATCAAAGAAGTTTGTGCTAGACGTATTTAATAATGATACATGCATCCGAGTTTTTCTCTTTTCCCTTTTTTTTCTTTTCAAAAAAGAATTACGAGTAACTAGAATATCAAGATCAGTACAACCAGTAGTAATTCATGTACAAATAACGAGGGTAAAGCATCGGCATAAGTTAAGATCAAAATGTGGGTTGTAGGAATTGAAATCATTGCTCCTCCTCCTCAACAATTGATAGTGTTGATAAGATGTGGAAATTCATTTGATAAGGGCACTCATTTTCGTCTTGGCTGTCCGTTGCTCAGTCCAAATTCTTTCATTATTATCTCCCTTTCCCAGCAGAAATAATATTAGGCTTTTCCATTTTAACATTTTTTGGTGAATGCTGTAACATATCTAACTCATCAAGCTCCAGTTAGCGGGTAATATCAAACTCGAGAGAGCAAATTAGCAGCAACCACTTTGATTATCTTTTTCCTCCACCTAGCCTTCCTCAATTGCAAGGACTGAATTTTTAATCTCTATAAATTGGAGCATATGTCAAATGAAAAATTGTATATCAAGCAACATGCGATTTAAACAACAGAAATAAATTAAAATATGACACATTTTTTTTATTTTAAAAATTTTTATATTTGTATCTATCATTTAAGAATATCAGCATTTTCAATCAAATTTTTGTAGATTGACTCAAAAATAATGATACTGCTGTCGAATAGACTCGAGCAACAACACTACCACCTAATGGGTTTGCGGACAAATATGAACTTTTAATCTGACGGCCAGTTAAGTGTCTGTTTTCGTCGAGACAAATTTGTCCAATATGACTTACGATTGTGTCTGTTCTGCAATTCTTCCATTGGGCCTTTGGGCTTGCGGAAGGAGAAAGATAGCCCATGATGAGAAACTCCTGAATGTATTATCGTTTGGGCAAGTTGAAAAATATTTTCGACTACGTTTGTATTTTTCTTGAATCTGCTTTCATCTGATTCGCTTTACAGAATTCAATTAGTACGACATTGGGCATTCAATTTCAAAACAGAAAGAGGAAGCATTCAAAAAATAAAAAGTAAGTAATTAAATAAAAAATGAAGTCTAGAGCTAATCTATTTAGTGCATTGGAGATATAATCAAGACACCACTTGGAGCTAATCTATTGTTTTCAACCTTCAACATTATCTATTAAGTGTTCCAAAAAAATGGATTTTCTGGACATCAAGGTTACTTACACTTCACTTCCATTTCGCGGTGCCTTGGCTCAAAAATCTGTTTGGATTGAGCATTATTTTTCCAATTTTATTTGTTTACATCATCATTACAATTTCCAATGCATCTTTTTATATTCCCAATTACCTTTTTATCTCACATACATCACGTCACAAAAAGTGCTACAGTAAAAATATCCCAAATAACTTACAATCCAAACAAATGTGATTTCTACTACAGCACAAGCTTTGATGTGGCTTATGCCGTTGGAAGGAAAAGGATCAACATATCTTTAACCTTTTAATAACATCGTCCATCACATGAAAAAACATGTTGAAAAAGAATTAATTTTGCCCTCAGTCATGATGATTTAGGTCACTCAAAAGTCGAGAATCTGATCTGTTGGTCAAGATTTCAATTAGTTCGTCGTGTTTGGTTTGGACAGAGTTTTAGGTTCTCAATTCCTCACGGTCCCCATTCTCCTTTCCTCTTTCATTCTTCACCTTCATTAAAGGGAAAGAAAAGAGACTGGAATTATCTATATCTCCATACTCTGATCTCTCAGCATTGTTTGTAACCGAATTATACTCATGGCATATATATAGCATTACATCTCACAAAATTTCGTAGGCTTAGCTGCTTTAGATTCATGGTTTTCAATTTTTCTGTTTGTTTTTTCTTTATTGCTTCAACAAAATATCGTAATGGTTTGGGTATTGTTGAACCATACATTTCGCCTGTTTCTTTCTGTGATAGCCTATTTACCTCTTCTTTTTTTTTTTTTAATGTAATAAGTGTGTTTGGATTGTAGATTATTTGGGGTAAGTTTTTGAAAAAATATACTTTTTTTATGTAATACATGTGAGATAAAAATGTGATTAGAAAATGTATTAATGATGCAAGCAACTAAATTTTTGCAATTAAGTAACTATCCAAACAATAAGACCCTGAAAAGTTAATTCATATTTAATGGGTGTCTGGAATCTCAAATTTTTTAAATGATGATTTGACAACTAAAAATGATGCTAATATTTGGCATTTTAACAGGATGCTGATCCAAGGAGCAGACGCATGAGATAGGTTCAATAGTATTAAATGATATCAGGGAACTTAGAACAAAATTTTATGAATGTTGTTTTACTTTTACTCGAAGAGTAAACAACTTTGTTAGTCAAAAACTTGCCAAATTGGCAATTAGCTTGAAAGAACAAACTGAATGGAAGGATGTCTTCCCAGATTGGCTGCCTGCGCTGGCGCAAGCAGATATTGAGGGCAGTTGCCCTTCCTTTGTTTCTTGTTTACTAGCCCCTAAATAATCCCTGCAAAGCTCATGCAAACATCCATGTATCATTATTTCATTCCACAACCAGCCATATGTTTATATATTTTTTAAAATCATTGAATTGATAACATATTCTCAAAAAATGTTGCCAAACAGAAAATAAGTAAATATAACACTTGAAATGCTTCTTTGGCCATTTTTTGTTTTCCGTATTTATGTAAGTATATGATCTTTAATCATAGTTCGTTCAGAAAAATATGGCACCACTAAATTTCCTCAGGTATTAAGCTAAATGAACATTTTTAGAACTACAGGATACTGAAATTAAGAAGACGTATATGTTGAGTATCATAATATGTATGATCTGGTATAAACAAATAAATCAATCCCAATATATCTGATTCTACAAGTACAACATACAGAGATTTCCTTCACAAAAAAGGAGATTTAAAAAAAAAAAAAAAAAAAAAGCTCCTGAACATCATCTACATGGGGATTAATCCAATACTATTTGCAGCGGTGAATTCATTAACAACCTTGCAAAAAGCAATCAACAGGCGGAGCCACAACCTTGCCAAGCCGAAACTCCAAATCATTTTCTAACGGCGTCAAGTTCAAGTCCAAACAGCAAACCCGTCCGCTACTAGTATTTGACTTCTGCACAACCGGTTCATGCTGGCCGGATGAAAGTGATGATACAGGAGACTGATGCTGTTGGCCAGATGAAAGTGATGACACAGGAGATTGATGGTATCCGATTTCTTCATTCATTGCAGCTCTGTGCCTCCTCATGTGCCCGCCTAGCGCCTGACCTACCGCGAATTCCTGCCCGCAGATTGAGCACTCGTGCGTTTTAGGCTTAGGCGGAGACGTCTGCACCTGGGATTGCAAGCTTAGATCTGCTCCGAGCTTTGGCTTTTTATGACTCGCCCTATGGCCTCCCAGCGCTTGAAACGATGGAAACTGCCTGTTACAAGTCTTGCACTCGAAAACGCGACTAGGGTTGTGGCTATTGTCGCTGCTGTTGTTATGGTGGAAGATGTTTAGTGCTTCAAACTCTCCTGCTCGAGACAACAGCATCAAGCAATTCGCCATGGTGGTTATGCTGTCGAACTGATCCGGTTCCCTGGGTCTTTTGGTTCCTACATTCATCATATTCATTCCCATGGAAATATTGATTGCAGAAAGTAGAAGAAGGCTTTGGTTCTTAGCTTTGAAGCTTCGATGGGAGTGTGAAAGAGGAAAAGTGTGGAAGCTTTGTGTGAAGGAAGAAAGCTTGTAAACTTGAAAGTGAAACCAGCTGGAGAGGAGTAGTAAGCAATGACAACATGACTCAAAGGTGATATATATTTATAGGTTAAATTTTGATTGGCACTTTTGACTTTTTGAGTTGACCTTTATAGAATGACGAAACTGACCACGTTTCTTGTGGGATAAGGGAGCTAGCTAATTTGGTGGTTTTGGTAAAGTGTTCATATAGAAAAATAAACACCATTTATCTTAAAGTATGCTACTATAGTACTGCTAGTAGCAGACTAGTAGTAGAAGGCTAGAAGTTAATTGAATTTGGATGAGGTGTGAATTTGTGTGAGCCGTCAAGGAGCAACGTAAGCCGTGACCTTGTGGGCTTTAGCCACTTGGAGTCGTGTTTGGCGAGCCTGAGCAAGTCCTGCCCAGAATATTCATCAGTCTTCCAGAAGATTTTCTCACCTGGCTCCTCCGGTTTACTGCCACGCTTCCTACGAGTATGCAAGTATCCGTCAATATGTCCCCTTGAAAAGAAAAAGGTTGGAATCGAACTATTTTTTGAAATATACCCTAACATCAATTTCACAATCCAAAATGATGATAGCAACAGCTATATGTAACCGATCAAAGCATATGGGTATATTTGTACCGAAATTAAGAGGGTTTTACTTTTATCATCCTCAACTGCATGAGCATGACTTAAGGTACTAGATAAATGAGAAAAAGATTAGCTGAAATGAGATTGAACACATTTTTCTAGGCAAACCATTTGTCTAAATTTCAAAGTAGAGCGTATGTTTCCTTTTTTTTTTTTTTCTTTTTTGTAACGATTATGCAATGCCGTATACGGTACCGCTACATAAAGATATGTATTGGCCATGGAAAATTTATTTTAATTGCTTAATTCCAAGAATGCAGCTCGTGTCTATCTCGCATTCAATAGAATTAAGGGAGAATGGTTATTTTGGTCCCTCATCTTTGGGGTCATTTTGGTCCCTCATCTTTGCGGTCTTAGCTAATTTAATCCTTTACCTATCACTGCGATCATTTTAATCACACATCTTTACCTTAAAAAAAAAAAAGCCAATTTAGGATCTTTAACAGAAAATTAAAAATTTTTGAAGGAGTTAGTCATGCGTAATGCATGAGGACCGTTAAAAATGATCGTTTTGGTCTATTATCTTTATAGTTGTGTCCAATTTTGTCCTTTTAGCAATTTAAACTCTCATTTTCACAAAATAAAAGTCAATATAGGATTTTTTATGAGAAATTAGAAAACCCAAATAAAGCCAGTTTCGTATATTATAAGTCTACTTTTAAAATAAAAAAGAGCAAAATTTAAAAAAAAAAAGGTACATACGTGTATGATGGGCATGCAATGATATAAAAAAGGACAATATTGGACATGATTCTAATGGTAATAGAGCAAAATGGTCATTAAAAGGCCTAGATTGACATTGTACAGTAAAGGTAAAGAATTAAAATGGTTGCAGGACTAAATTCGTCAAAACTCTAAACATAACGAATCAAAATGGCCATTTTTCCAGATAATTAATACAACGTAATTCCAAAGGTGGGAAGATTAGCAGAACAACGGAGAATTAAAATTAAGGTCAAATGATCGGAGCAAGTAACCACTTTAATTAGGCCATGGAGTTAAGTCTAATTTAAACGCAATTTGTCTAATTTGGACCTGTTATTTGATCTGGCAGGAAGGAGTAGCTAGTATAAAACTACTAAAGCGCAGCTTCTTCGGTCTTAAACTTGGAATCTTCGACTTGAACTGAAAAGTTCTACTCACGTACTTTCACATGTACGACCAAATTGAATTTGCTCCAAAAAGTGGAGTCGAGTACTTATTATGGCAGTATGAACACATGCTCTATTTTTCTAAAATCGTGTTTTAATACTACTGTAAGTGTTGAATTAGATGGAGAATATAAAGGGATAGCTGGAGTGGTGAGGTGGTTTAACAAGACCAGTTTGCACAACCACCCGGCGGCTAGTCAACTAACGCGCCTCACGAAACTTCGCGCCCATTTCTCTCCTCCTACTCTTATTTATTTTGTTTCTTTTTCATTTTTTTTAATGACAGAGGATTTATTCCTTCATTTATTTAAGAGGTTTTATTTTTCTATTTTGGCTCTCTCTCTTTTTTTTTTTATGCCGCAAGGGGGGTTGGGTGCAGCCGGGAGAATGGACGTGGAATTTGCTATCTGCAGTTTGATGCAACTTGGTACGATGTATTTTTAATAGTACGTATTGTGGTCAGAAAATGTGTTAGAAGGAGGAACCTGATTTGATTAGTATGTAAAGCTTTGTGATTTGTATATTTTTTTTTGGTGATTCGCATATTACCCTTGAAGATAAGGACAAATGCATGATAAACCCCCATTGAAATAACACTACTCTTTTGCGCACGATCTCCCTTCTAAATTGTTCTCAAAACGACATCGACGCATGCGTATAAAACACTTGTTGCAAGAATTCTTGCTTAAGTTTTAGTTAATTATTAAGCTGATAATATCGATTGTCACGCTGTCATATCATCTGTGGTGCGTAAGAATATGAGATGCAACCTCACGCTATACGTAGAATACAATACTGATGTGGCCATTAAGGAAAATACGTTCTTCTTCTTCTTCTTTTTTTTTTTTTTTTTAAGTAAGCGGTAGGTTTTCAATTCAGAATCTTCTACTTGCGATTCCTCTCACGACCATGGTGCGCCATTGCGGGTTGCAATTGCATTTTGATTGTGTCGCGGTCTTGATTGTTCCACATTCATCGCGACATATCGGTCGAATATCGGATGATACGCACATTATAACACATAAAATTTTTTAAAAATATATGAAAAATTTACTAAAATTAGAAAATATCAAAAAAAGATATAATTTGAAAAAATATTCGAGTCAACTTCGAGTAGATTCGGATATATCAGCCGGTAGAATCGGCCAATAATGGCTGAGTCACTACGAACACGATAATATTTGCAATTCGGAGATCAGTATCATACCGATCCCCCCATTCCGTCACGACTCAGCCGATTCATATCGAACCGGCTGATATTGCTAACGATGCTCACCACCTTACGACGGTCAACAGCTAATTAGTGTAAATGTTTTGGGCATTTTGCGTATTGTACTCGAGATTTTGTTGATATTTCGAGCACACTATGCATAGAAAAATAGAAAATGTTTTTCTTATTCTTAATCAACGCCATCGATGCTTGTGATATTATATCTGTTTTCTACAGATTTTACTCCGAGTCCTAGTCAAACGTATGAGTTAGCATTGATTTTCTTGCAAAATGTAAACTGCCATTCTTAGTTGGTACTCAGGAAAGATTTCTTTTTGGACGTCAGGGTTCTAGAAGCAATAGAAGATTTCCATTCCAATCTGCAATTCGTGCGTTTTTGCAGAATTCCATAAGAGTCTCCATCATGTATCTAGAGGCTGCTGTTGCGGCAGTCTTCTTCCTCATACTCTCTATTGTTTAGACTTTTTTGATTATATGAGAGGAAAGGAAATCTGCAGGAAATATACAATTAGGCAGATGGTAGTTGGAAGGGTCGGTTATTACTTAAATTTAGTGTTGACTTCCTAAGCAGTTTGTATTTAATCCTTCCTCTAGTATGCTCTGCTCTACTCTAGGATTAAGAATTAACAAGTGCAAATTCGTCACCCATGCGTATGCTTTACAGCTTGATTATTAGATCGTTCAACTGCAATTTAAACATAGTCAAAGATATTCACTGTATAGCTATAGTAGCATGTATTTTGGTTCTTGAACAGGCTTGAGATTATCCACTCTAATGATGTCAGGGTTGAGGTGGGATCCTATGTGACGCAGACAAAACCAGTTTTCAGTTTTCACGTTGGAGAGGTAATGAAGACTACTATAACATGAGTTGTTTGAGACTAAAGCTGTTGAATTTGAGCGGTTAGTCTGTTTTTTACATATATAATACACAAAGAAGGCTGTGATTTTCTAAATAGATGGCGGGTTGGTGCTGGGCATATGCAAAGAGATGAATAAACCTACTTAAGAGTTATTCCCTTGGACCGGTGCTGGAATTAGGACTTTTGGAACAAATACATGTGCGAATATTCTAAAGTATTTGAATGCATTATGAGAAAGAAAGAAATCTTGCACAAAGGGTGTATTCTTCCCCAAAAAAAAAAAAGAATTAGAAAATAAATATATTTTTCTTCGAAATAAGTACAAACCAATATTATGGGAAGGAGCTGCTGGCATTGCTTTCCTTAAAATTTTAACATCCATCTATCACAATAGGAAAAAAAAGGGTTAAATTCGCACAATCTTGATGCTGAATTTGATGACATTAATTTATGACGGGGAGGTGTAGATTGAAGCCTAACTAATTTATGGTAATTACTTCGTACGTACGAATTTTGAAGATCGCACTACTTCATTTATTTTAATCCCTTTTGTGGTTTTCCTGGTTAAGAATTTTTTAATTGCAGAGCCACCAAAAAAGAAAAGAAAAGAAACACATGCACCTCCATATCCTGAGAATGGAATTCTGGTTGCAGGAACAAATCCCAAGCTTTTTCGTGTATGTGAAGAACTCAATCTGCTAGTGATGAAAGTCGGCATCAATGCCGTAATCATATGTGATGTGCGTTTCCCCATTAAGGAATAATTGTAAACGAAATTTTCCAAGAACTAGAAAACGACTGTTTCAACATTGTATTGGCAGCTGCTGACTTGTTGCACTGACTTTACTAGCAGGATAAATATATAATTGTCTACACACACATATACATATATATATAAAGATCAAATAGTTCAAGTGGGATCGGTTGCTTGAATGCAAAGCAATTAATTAGTGAGAATTGACTTTGATAGAATGGACCAGTGGGATTAATAGACACACAACATAGGTGTGCAAATCGATTTGGCAGTACTCATCCTCATCAAGTCACTAGCATCAGCAGCTAGCACCGTCCCAGTCAAAAGTCTTCAGTGTCTTAATTTCAAGTATAACCTGCCGCCGGAACCATTTTATTTGAACGATTACCCGGGTTTTCCATTTTCCAGCCAAACCAAACTGACCGGAAAAAGGAACAAAGAAAGATGACAGGATGGACTGGGGAGTTTTTGAGTAATCATTTCTTGTGAGAAATCTTGGCCTAAAAGGTATATTGTTGAATACAAGATCAACTCACTAAGGTCTCCCCCAACTTTCCCATGCGAGAGAGAGACCAGATTCATATGGACTTTCCTCATGAGGGGAGTCCTCTCCTATTTTTAATTTGTTTGTTTATTTAGTTTGTTGGATTTAGAATTTTTCAAACCTATTTATGCCAAATCTAAATTTCTCTTCTGATCACCCTTTCTCCTTCTCGATCGTTTCTTAAATTTCATCCCTTTCCTGCTAAAAGATATCTAAATTTCTCTGCAGGCTTGAAGCAATTTTTACTAGATGTGACTGTCGGAAGACATGAATATAACGTGATTCACTTGGATGGAAGATATATTGGAGTTTCAATATTATTTTCATATTTATTGATTTTCCACAATCCTACACGAGGAAAGTCCTTATTGTTTGGGTGATAACTGGTAATCAAATACTTATTAGTCCACACGTATTAGGAGATAGGAATTATAATATCTTGCTTTCTTAGGTCTTCTATAATTAAAGATTCATCAGGAAGAACAAGAAATAGATGAAGCAAAATACGAGTTTTATTTTTGTAGCCGCAAACGTCAAACCAAACTGAGATGCTCCAAAAAGGAGGTGATCTTGGTCCAAAGCCGTAATTGGCTGGTGAAATTTAGGGGAGCAAATACATTCATCCATTCATATGCTGGTCTTAAGCTAACTGCTACGCTACGATGACCGACGCAATCTACTTGCGCTCTCTCTATCCTATCGACAACAGCAAAAGTAAATTCAAAATCTTGCATTGGAATATTTTGTAAGTTGTACAGATTCCTCATGGATGGACATTGGATTTGGACGGCAGTTCTATTTATGAACCTTTTTTTTTTCCTTCTTTCAGTTTTCTTTGTCAAAGACTCAAAGTTATGATGATTAGCGAATACTGTGTTCTATCTTCGTTTACACGGTAAGCAATGTCGACATTCGGATTTCCGCCTAAACTGATTACACGCCAAGATCAAACAAGAATTTTTTTTCTCAAATGACTTTGCATCAAAAAAAAAAGTTGGCAAAATGAACTAGTACTCGATGCCAAAGATTGATCTACACGCATAGAAGCAAGAAAAGTTATATATCTTTTTGTCATTGATCTACACGCAAAGAAAAATTGCTACGTTTTCTGTGAATACATTTCACAATCACCTTTTTACCTCGCATATATCAAATCGCTACAGTAATTTTTTTTTTTATAAAAAATCCAGAAAAATGCAATCTAAACATAACAGAACTCTTCTCTTTATCTGTTTGATAATTTAGAATTATTTATAACATGAATGTAGACTCCCTGATATATTTAACAACAAGATTGATCAAAGTGAACTTTTTCTAACATTATTTTGACCTAAAGTTAATACAATCAACCAAATGTAATTTTCTATTATCATATTAATTCCCATTTAGCAAATTTCTCACCCTTTTATTCCGAGCAAGTTAGTTGCTACACAATTCATATCGATCCTTAAAACAACTCTTACCAATTTAAAAAGAAAATTTGCCTCAATCTTTATTGCTAAATAACACACTTTTACATGGCTCTAAACTTACACACATGCACCCAAGTCAAATGTATGTAGCAACGTTTTCTTAGCTGCATTTATACCACTGCACCCAAGAAGACATCGCAATTGACAGATTAGTAGCACGGTTTTTGAATTAAATTATCCCATTCACAAGATCAAGCGTGTCATACTTTTAGACCGTATAAAGATTGATGCACAAGTCACCCTTTACCTAACAGTAACGTGGATATGATCAAAGCAAGTAATGACTCATGATGTGTTTGATGAAAGACTTGGTTTAGTTTTTGAACCACAATTACAAGCAACAAATAAAGGGCTGTATTTTCTTCGCTAATTCGATGGCCTTGATGCATATAGCCGGAGAAGGCGCCGTTGTACGCGCCAGCAGCACCGTGTTGCAGGATATGGACTCATTCTTTAAGTTTCTATGCAATTATACAACAATTTCATTGAAGAATCTGACATAATTGACATGCGTACCAGCTCAGCTGGACTAGATGGTTGCGACTCGCTACTGTTTTATATGAAGGATCAATCCCAACCACAACATGGGACAGAATGTAATTGTACAGATATTGAAGGCTACAAGGTTTGAGAGAGACTTCTAAACAGTTGGGAAGTCAACTGAAATGCTCCAAAGTCAGCAGCTGTGCCCATCAGGGATGATTCATCATCCATCCATCCCATCGTAAGAGCGCAAGAGATGATGGCCCTCCCCTGAAGAGTGTTTGACTTAAAAAACAGCTGATACTTGACTTCCAATCGTGGGGACTGGAAAGGGGCCTTCCTAACTAGCTTAACTACTGCTGCAACTACTTTCAATTTCCAATTTGTTCCCATACAAAATTTTCTAATCATGATGATGATTGCTTATCTCACCACTTGATCATGGCATTTTCTGTGGTAACCTAACCCCTGCGTTAAACCAAGTTCGTTTACTTGGATTCAAGAACTTCCCAAGTCGGTCCCCTTCCCATCCCCTCTTTTGACCAAGAGAAGCAAAAAACTTTTGTCTCAAGAGAGGTTTGAAATGAAAGTATTTGATGGTCACTCAAACTAATTGTTGGTCCTTGACCTTGACCAAAATAAATCATATGAGTAACAATAATAATTTCTCTAATAAAATTTAATAAAGAAATTAACAAAAATTTCATGCCTCAATGTTGCATTAAAAATGCAAATAATTTGTACCATAAAAAGTTAATTTAACGTGGATTGATGGACGGACTAGGTCGCTCTTTTTAAGATGATTTGCGTATCCTCCGGCGTAGCAGGTCTCAACACGTCACTTCTAGAATACAACGGCCCAATCTTCTCCTCACTGTAGTTTACTTCAATTTACACTATTGGAATAAGACAGAAACCTCACAAAACACTTCTGTTCTTTACTCTATAACCTCTAATAGTAGTGAGAGGAAGTAAAAATAGAAAATAATCTAAATATGGCAAAGTATATATCAGGTTTGATTGATAGATGCCTCTATTTATAGGTTAAGAAATTAGGAGTATTAAAACACCAACATTAACAGGAATAAACACCTCATATTTCAATTACAAATTGAAAAGTTTAGATCCGTTGTACAACGATAAAAAATTCACTAAATAAATTCATAAACCTAATCACTACATAGGCTATACAATTCAAGACATAAATCTGATTTTAAAGACACAAGTTACACTTTTGAATGGTTTTATTTGTAGTTGAAAAATCATTGAACAATTTGTAATTATTGTGTTTGAATTCAAAATAAACATGCCATATTTTTTTATTAAAATATCCAACACTAACCAACATTTTTTAAGCTACTTCATTTAACGTATTAATCGTGTATACTGATCTCTTGTCTTAGTGCATGCACTTGCAGCAGATACATGAACTTTTCTTGTAGTGACACTGATTCACGTAAGCTGCAGTGCGTCGTTTAGTTTATTTTATCACTAGTTATCTCGTGTCTAATTGCAAGGAATTAGACATTTCGATATACAGATAATCACTACTTATTGTGAAGTGTCAGTGCCAACAATTGGCTGTTGCGTTCATTCACAAGTAACTTGCAGTTGTCAAATCGATATTCTTCTCTTCAGCTACGACTTCTTAACGTGACTATCAATTCTATAATAAACTAAATCAGGTAGAGCCCATCTTACACCGAGAACGAAAATCCTACTAACATTTCTGCCCCAAACAGGCGGGTTTGGGGTCGAGGTCGAGAGTGAGAGACTGTCTATTGTAACGTGTTTGTTCCAACAGTTCACAGTAGATCCGTATCCGAGGGTAATTGAGTCTAGCAGACTCCTTAATCAAAAAGTTAATTTGACAGATCAAACCTAAAAGCATGAAAGCTCGTCCTCAACTTTCCCCGTGGTCATGCTCCCTTTTCTTCGGTTGATTTCATTCATCTCCTTGTCCCAGTTAACCATTCAAGTACGGTGGTATAACCATTCTTTTTGACGATCTACAACTGTACTGTAGGCATCACCGTGATTGAGGTAGGGACTAGGGAATCTATTGCTCTTTGGAAGCACTGCCAGATGTGGACCTGAATCTGCTCCCCCAAGAAAACCCCCTATGATACTCAGAAGAACAGAAATAGCTTTTGGTTACCAAAAAATGTTCATCAACCTGTTCTAAAGCATATCTTGAACCATCCAATGTTTGCTACAAGATAACCTTGGACATGGATGCCCAACCGCTATCATCTGTAGCCTATGATCATGAATCACACAATTACATAAATGGCGACAAAATCTCAAAACACTAATTTATAACTCAACTGTAACATCTCCCATATAAAGTAGATGACAAGCAAATCTTCATGGATCCCTAGATGGATTTTATGTTGCAGCAATCCAAAAGTGGGTGAAAATGTGGGAGAATTGAAGCGCCTTCTAAGTATCAACCAACGAAACATGTAGGCCAGGCTAGGACAGAAGCCATAGTAGGCACCACTAGCAGCCAACTATACCAGCACTGCACTGTGGCATGGCAACTGGCTGACCACAGAGATCCTTTTGGTGTGTGAGACTGATTGCCAGTGTCCACTCAACCAATTAACACTCATACATAGTTGCCATTGTCACGAAATTTCCTACAAGCATTTAGCTACTGAAATAGAGCGGTTATGTGCAGCATAACTATCAGAATTTAACAATTAACTTGCCTCCAAGTTATACTTTGAGCAATAAATTCAATAAAGAATCAGATGACCTTTAAAAAATGCATAAATAAGTTCCACAAACATCCAAGTCCAACTAATGGACATGAAAGAAAGCCCACTGGATCCTACCAAAAAGCACAGGAGTTTGAGCCAAAACCATGACTGTATAAATAACCAAAAGGTTTCTCTTTTAATACTTGATGAAAAATTGACATCAAGAAAGAGCAATTTGGAACCTGTAGGAGGCATCACCTGATTCATACTCCATACCATGATCATTTCTATAATGTCTACTCCAAAAGTAACTGCACTTTATCTTTAACTTCTCTATCTAGTAGCTTTTGGCTTTGCAATCAAATTTACCTGTAACTCCAAAACCAGTAAAGCATGTGTCATACTCACTCAACAACTCTTCGTGTGATTTAATCTGATCATCAGTTATCAATTATTTAATTTTCCCTGGTTGTCTATCACGCTTTAACATCAAAAGAACATTATCAAGGGGCAATCATTGAGTCCTTGCATAATCTTGCTCTCCCTAAATTCCAAAAGTCAACTTCAATTTGATCTCCAAACTGACTTTTTAACTACAGATAGTGGACTTTTAAGTGCTAATAGGGGGTTGGGAGGGGAGTGGTTGGGGAAGAGGTAGATTATCTAAATGTATGATCAAATAAAGTAAGGGCGGATTCACCAAGGACATAATGTGTCTGCCTCATAGAAAGTTTACAAAGAAAACAAACTACCACAAAAAAAATGTACAACAATCAAAGTATGCTCATTAATCGTTAAGCAGATTTTCTTTTTGGGCCCATCAGCAAGTTAGCTATTTTATTCCTTCCAAATCCGAAAGTCTTTTGACATTTTCCCAAAAAATTGAACTGAAGGACATTTAAACTAAAGTAAAATAAGCTTAATCTGGAGCTACTAGATTTTACTTTTCACTCCAGGATTACAAAACAGGAAAAGAATATCATCAAAGAAGCATTTTTATCCATTTAATCATCTTACTTGCGCATAACATGTGACTTCAAATTAGACAAGTGCACTTGAAGATGCAAGATTTATCATTCATACACCCAGCCACATGACTAACATATCCACTGAGTACTTCTTTTGTAGAGAGACCAATAACAATCACATTGAATTAAGGAATTAAAGCTAAAGACTGCTAGGATAATTCACCATCCGTGTCATCACCTGTAACATCTTATGCTCAAATCAAGTAAATGCTTCAGTAGTTGTCATGATTATACCAGCCAAAAGTCTGAATTTTCACGCAGAGCATAGATGCCCAAAAGAGACCCTCAATCAATATTTTCTGGAAAACTCAAGACCAAACTTCTTGACTCGAGAATTAGCATTTTACAAACCATGAATTAACAGCACACCTAAGATAAACAATATAATCATCACATCCACCTTACAACCAGGCAAAGCATAAGCTAGAACTAAACAGAAACTTACTCGTAATAAATCATAATAAGTAACAGGGCTCGGTCAATGCACAATTCTTAGAATATTTTCACTATTATTAACTTGAATATGAGCATCTAGGGACATAAAAAAGCATCACATTTGAGCTCACAAGTAACAAAGACAGTAATTTGAGCAAATGATTCAACTAGTGATGATTTTCAGCTAATTCCTGCTTTGATCTTTGTCCTGCTCTACATTTCCAAACTTCTGCTTGAAAGAATCTTGCCTCTGTAACCACATCATATGTCCCTGATCACATTTTACCGTTACCAAGATATGAATTCAAGTCCACTCCATCAGAAAATACAATTTATTCACAGCGTATTTGTATGAAATGGAGGCAATACCTGGAGAGCAGCGGCCCAAACAATAAGGGCAGAGGCGAACCAGAACCGTTTATCCTTTAGAAGCAGCTTAGCTTCGAATTTCTTGGATTCCATTCGTACCTAAAACCCTAAACCCCAATTACTACTACTTGATTTCGCATTTGACCCCGTTATCACTAGTCTATTGTAAAATTCGGTCCTAAAAAGAGATTCGGTCGGGTCAGATCGGTTAAATAAAAAACCCAAAATCAAATATCCTCCTATCTCCAAAGACGAACGTTTGCTTTCTTATCCTGGCGCACAATCACGAGTATTCACGACTCACTGGTGCACCGTTTGCGCTTTCTCGTAAGCAGGAGTGTGTGGAACTTGAAAGCGTATCTAGAAGCACGTGAAACTCGCTTTTCCTGAGAACGCTTTTCTCTTTCCGTTTTCTCATCCCTTTTTTTTTTTGGTAATTCCATTTTCCTGTCCTCGTATCTTGCCTGTTTTTGCCTTTTATGGTTTATATATTTTGTACGAAGTAATACGTTTATTTACCCAGAGCATAAAAAAATGTTTATTTACCAAGAATAATTTTGGTTATATATCTAACCTACAAACCGATCGCTACCACTTCCCAACAAATAAAATGTATTAATTTTCGTACATAACTTTAATCCATAGGCAAGACGAGAAATTTCTTGACCAAGATTCTCATTTTTTTGTTCTTTTTAGCCTTTTTTTTTGGCTTTAAGTCCTCATGAGATAGAGCACCACAACCATTTCCATTCTCATTGGAAACTAATTTAAGATCTATCTATTTACTTTTATGTACGCCCGTCTATGCAACATGCAATGCCATAGAAAATAATAAGCTAACGAAAAAAATCAAATCCAAATGCTCTCAACATTAATAAGCTTTTGAATGAAGGTTACTTTTCGTAAAAATGAGAAACAAATTAACCGAGGAATCCCAAGGGTGAAGGTACAATGGTGTGGTAACGATGAATGCAATGAAAGGCCATGTATCTCATGGATTATTTTCTCTTCTCATTGGTCATATAGTCCATTTAACTTTAAAAGGCCCAATACAATTTTACAAGCAACAAAACTTTTTTTCCCCACCAAAAATGAGTATCCCGTACGATGAATTATGAGCATTGAGCTTATAAGAACGGGATTAGAAAAAAAAAAAAAAAGATAAAGAAAAATACGAGGCTTTTAACGCTAAAAAGTTTTGAGTAAATCTTATATGCACTGATAATGTGTATACTATCACCGTTAAATCCATGACAAACGTGCAAAACCTGAATTTTAAATTCAAATTTTACATATTTATTATTTATCCAATACTGACAATATATACACGATCAATGTAAAAAAGATTAATACAAAAGTTTTATACCTTTGACTCCCTCATCTTCCTAAATACAAATCAAGGGCATTTTAGTTGCTTTGTGATGGATTCATCATATATGTTTAATTCTTTAATCACGACTCATCCCATTGTTGATAACAGTGCAAGTGTAACAACTCAAGTATATTCGAGGGCATTGTAGGGATTTTATCGACACGATTGGACCAATATGACAATCACCTTGCAATGCCAAATCTAGATGGAAAGGGACATCAATAATCATCTTTTAAACTTTAAAGGGCCTGATCGGCACATTAACATGTTTTGAAGGGCTTAATAAGAAGTAAACCTTTCACGTTACATTGCAATTTGCAGAACCTTATAGGTTCCCTGCATGGCGTAACACCGTGCTTCCAAATTTCACGCCCATCAAATACCCCCGCCTGTCCTTTTTCTTCATTGAACCGCGATCCTTAACCGCGATCGACGATCCACAAGTAATCAAGTGCATCAAATTCAGAACACGAGAAGGCTTGATTCTCCCACTGGTGCACTCATTCTCAGCCGTCCGACGATCATCGACTCCAGGACATCGATCGACGGCTCTAGATCCACTCACACCGTCCAATCCTTCCGAGCTAGGCATCGACGGGGGAGACAGTTCTTCCCTACACAACTCCACGCTCTTGTTAAAGTACTCCTCCCGCAAACTCCTACTCAAACGTCGCTTATCCTCCGTCTGAGTTGCCATGTCAGCTAGCTTACCTCCGAGTTCGCGACTCGACTCGCACTTGTAAACTCGGTACTCGTTTTTGAAAGTGGAATTATCAAAGGAGCCCCAGGACCGATTTTTCTTCCTTCTCGAGTAAGAAGAGGAATTGTGAGCATCGTTTTTGGTTGGTTGGAGTGATCGGACGGTGGGTGAGGAATGCAGCAGCTCTGATCCCTTGAGAATGTAATCGCGATCGTTGGTCGGCTGAATCAAATCGTCCTCCGTTAAGTCCTGCCACACGTATCCATTCTTATAGTTCCTGTTGTCAAATATTCGGCAAAATTTCGTTCATACAAATATATGCTCCAAAACATGAGTTGCTCGGAATAAAATAAACTCATCTCATCTGAATTCGAGCATAGGAAAATTATAGGATATCTTTTATGGTGTACCTTTTGGAGGACCACGAGTACATATGAGCCATGCCATTTCCTCTGAGAAAATTCAATTTATTTATGACATCTGCGACGAAGCAACAAACCCAATTTGATTTCATTTATCAAAAAAGAAGGAAAGAAAAGCATAAAGTGAACCCACAGAAGTAAGAAGACGAGTTACCTCTTAGATAAAGGCCGTGAGAGGAAGAGAGGGGAACTTGGATGAAATGAGGGTGCTCGAGGTGGCCATTTCTGGCGAGGTAGTAAATGACGGGGACTTTCCCGTCGAGAATGGAGTTGAATTTTGGATGTTCGGAACATATCTTAGCTCTCTCAGGACTCCTATCGGATCTCTCATTCCATTTCTTGGGCATCAAAAGCTCTGTACTAGGCCTGGAATTAGCCACTGCCATATCCACCCAACTTTCTTACTCAGATCAGAAGGGGAAAAAAATAGGAAATCTGAAGAGTATTAGACTGTAGAGGAATCCCACTTGGGCGTGTGCATGAATAGATGTTGTAGTAGGTATATGTAGGAAGAGGAAGAGTGGAAGAGAAATATACGAGGGGGACAAAGGCTTAGGAAAGAGAGGAAGGTGGCGGGTATTATCAGTTGAGATTTGGAAGCCAATGCCCCGTACAGAATTTCACTTAGGGTGTGTTTGGTTTCCACAGAATTGGAGGCTTAGAATTAGAATTGAAGTCCCAATTCCAAATCTTCGGTTTGGACACTATCAATGCCAGAGAATTAGAATTCAATTCGAATTCTACGGGCCATCAATTCCACAAATTCAATTCTTTGGTAGGACCTAAGAATTACAATTCCAATTCCATAATTTCACCTCCTATTCGGGTTAGTACGCGGATCCTAGATGGATTAAATCAGTGAAACGGGTCTCTATATAATCAACAAAAACATAACTGAAAATGAAAGTCCTCTCTCTATCTCTTGTCACAGACCAACCACCGTTTCTTTTGCAGCTCTTTCTCCTCCCATACTTCCTCCTCTGCCTCCACCTATACTTCCATTGCTGACGCCTTGTCTCTCCTCTTACTCATCTTCCTCCTCTGCCTTTTCCCAGCATTGAACATCTACTTTCATTTACGCATGTTAAGAGTGAAATTATAGGGTTTCTTTCTGTAAATTGGCTCAAATCCAGTGGCTATAAGTGATATGGGCTGCGCCATGCGAATTTCGTAGATAAACAAGGCTGACCATAGCCAGTACCAAGTTCACAAGGATATGGCTCAATCAGTTTGGTAGCCTCTGCCGCTCCTCCATTGCTGCTGTAATCATTTTTATTCCTCCCATCCTTATTTTCTGAGCTCTCTCCTTCAGCTCTCCCGCTTTCCCCAAATTTCAGACACATTTAGGGCTTGTGAAAGGTAACTCGATCTTTGAAATTTTTTCAATTAATCATTGGTTATGGGCTTTATTACATAGCTTTTTTTTTCATTGGATACATTGCAATGGTTTGTTTTGTTTTGTGAAGGTAAATTTGTCTAAATTTTTGCCAATCAAACAGCAATTTTTTTTTTGTATTTTCTGATATTTTGCTCTAGTATTTTTGGCTTCTAGATTTATGCTGTTAATAAGGATTAAAAAAAAAAAAAGCACAAGTTGATCGTTTGTTTCCTTTTTCTTATTTTGGGTTTGAGTTCAATTAGTTAAATCGAGTCCAAGTTTTAGCTTGTTGGAATATATAATGTTAGTTTAAAATCATATTGGTGATGAAGATGAAAGGGGTAATCTCGTATGTCTTCCTTAAAATGGTTTTTTGAGATCTATTAGAAGCTTTTGCATTGTGGAACCACAAATTGATACTGCATTTGGATTCTACACTGAAAGATGAAATATTTAGCTTTGTTGTGGTTCATGTCTGCTTCATATCCTGTATTTTGTGCAAGCAGTGTTCTAGTAAATTATCAATATTCTGCAATGTATATTATTTCTCTATCATCTAGATAAGATTAATGTCTCATATGATTTACGGAAACTTGTTCTTGTTTAATTCTTCTTGGTTTGAAGTACACTAAATTCTTGTGTTATGTAGAATTTCAGCTGATTATCCATCGATAATTTTAAGGATGCAACTCCATTAGAGCTTCCCTCTAAATGAGACTCTACTAAATCTTTCCTTTTGATGAGACTCATAGAAGGCTTTAGAAGGATTCTGATGTTTCTCGTAGCCAATTAGTCTTGTTTCTAGAAAGAAAGCTTTGTCGGGACTTTTCTGTTTCTTTCTTTTGTTGCAGTGTGCTGGAAAATCCTTACCAGTAGAAGCTTTAAGTCACTAGAATAAGTTTAGGACATCTCCAAACTATTTTGTGCACATAAGTGATGATCTTAGCAACATCTCCAAATTGCTTTTACAAAAAGGTTCCGTCCAAATAAGTCAGCATAAGTTCTTCATTTAACATATGTATGGATTTTTCTGTTGCATATTTGCCTCTCACTTTTAATTCTATAATGCAGTGGCTGTTGAATCTATTCTTAAGAACATGACATTGTGATGTTTTTCTGGTGCATATTTGCCTTAGATATGGCATCTGAAGCAACATCTCAGTCAAAAAGGAAAGGCAAAGGGTATTTCACTTATGAATGACAGGACAAAGTATGACACTTTTTCTGGTCTCGGAGATGACTTTAAAAAAGGATTGGCTATTGATGCACATTGGTAATTGATTTTTTTTTGGGTAATCTCCAGTTGAAGTTATTTTTGTAGAAGAAGTTGAGCTGATTGCTGGAAGCCCAAGTAGAGCAAGTAGAAGTTGTTACTACTCCATCGTGTATCCATGACTTTTTAAATTCTGATGAGTTCTTTGTTTTTTATGTAATGGATCAAAACAAGATTATAGAAAGATTCGAGGGAGTATTTCAGCTATTTTCTATCTGTTTTTGAGATGATAAGAATGGGACATTGGATCTTTTGTCTGATGAAATAGCATTTTAGATATTGAGATTAACATAGCTGCCTGTGTTGATGCCCTGACTTGTCCTTTAGCTGCATGAACCTTTGCGTTCTTTCTCAAATAGTACGTTTGTAAAACAATTGACAATGTGGATGTGGCGTGCCTCCAAATGCTGCACTACCCTACATGAAGAGGAGGTGTAGTGCACTGCTGGACTGCAGAAATAGCAGCAGTAGCAAGTATGCATACGAGTATCAACACGTATTAAAAGGGTGATAAAATAAGCTTTGACAGTGCTTCGTCTTTTTCATGCAGTCAGTGGCTCCTTTACTAGCCATTGGATCCTTATTTTTTTGAATTACTGCTTGCAGTCCGCAATAAAAAAAATAGTGTCCAGTATAACTCAGGCATGTTGGATTTTTTTTTCTTTTTGGTCCTTCCACCTTTCTCCACACCCTTTTCCACCATCAACTGTTAGATTCAGAATTCGAATAGTAAACTGAATTTATTTGTTGAGAATGTTAATTAAATTGTTTTACAAACGTACTATTTGAGTTAATTAGTGACTAATTCACTGTCTAGTATTCTACCATGTTTTAAGAAATATGCTAGTGTCATTGGGGATTTACTTTTAAGGGGGTGAGGTCCAGTTTTGGTTGGATGCCAATATCTATACCATACTTGAACAAAAGAAGGCAGTCAATATGACACGTCTCGTTAATGCTATGCTTAGCACAACCTAAGTCTGGAAATGTTCACCAAAGAAATTGATATGAGAGTGGGAAAAAATAAATTATTAAAGGCACAAATTGGTTCTTTCTTTTAAATCTTTAGTAAAAATTAGCTAAATGTAAGAAAAAAAAGAAATTATTATATAAAAAAGAAAAAAAAAGAAAAATTTTATGTAAGCAAATGTTTCATGAAAACAATTCTAATTCCTAATGAATTCTTCTGTCATACAAACAAAGAATTTGGAATTTCAAATAAATTCCGTATCAATTCTATGCATTTCCCAAACGAAAGAATTGAAATGACTTGGAATTCCAATTCATAGAATTCTAATTCTATAGAATTTCAATTCTAATTCATTTCTAATTCTATAGAACCAAACGTACCCTTAACTAATTTCGGAGACTTAAGGCTGGGTTTTGGCCCTTTTGGGGGCTGGGGGACATGTAGTAGCTAACCAACAAACCATGGGTCTTAATACCCGCCGCAAATCCGGTGCTAAAATTCATGATTTCCTGCTGAAAATTGAACTAGTCTTATAGTAGCTGCTAGTATCCATCCTCTTTCGGATCTGTGTCTTTTGGTAGCCAATGATCCTACAACAATACCAATTCTTTTGGGACGGTGACAATACAGTTTAATTAATAGCAGCACAATTTATGTGGAAATTAATTAGTAGTAGCAGTACAGCGCATGCGTTAGTATATAAAGTCTTAAAAAAGATTTGAAGAATAAAAGTTTGGGACGTCTGAACAGTTCGGGTAGGTGAGTTTGTCGGTTGTAAGTTGTTTTTGATGTTACAAATAACTATAATAATGATAAGAGTACTCGATACTTGTTGTTGCATAACGAAGTTGAAGAACTTTCTTGCTTCTAATCTTGGGCAACCTTCAATTTTTATCAAATTTCTGGCAGTAGTACTAATATTAGAAAATATCCCAACTAATATTGATTAGCTTGTATCATCGAGGGGTTGAAATTGTTTCTTCTGTTCCAAAAAAAAAAAAAGAAGTAGAAATTAAGAAGTTATTTTCAGTCTGAACCTATTAATTTAAGATAACAAGATAATTTGGAGAGGGTATTGAAACATGCTGCAGAGCTAGGATGAAGACGGGAAGATGTCAAATTACCTAGGTAGAATTTGGACGAAGACTGGTGAGCTGCTCAGTGGCAGTAAAGAGAAGATCACTCGGAGAAATTCGACGTGAAGCAGGAGTATTTCTTGGGTAGTAGCCCGTTGACCCCTGGGAGTTCATTGTAGGGGAGAATGCCAACATCACGGGGGAAAATTTCCAACACAATGGTGGTGAATCAGGACCTATGACTAGAAAGCCGACTCACGGGCCAAATTCACAAACAAACAATTAAGCTCCCTTGTTACCAGTTTCCAGTTTCCAAAGTCAAAGCCAAGCCACCCGTGAAACTGGGGAAGGAATTTATATTTTGAGGACTAAGAGGAGGAGTCTCTGTGCTTTCTCAGACTCCAATTTCAGTGTGATACGAGACAGATTCTACACTGCAATAAAACAGAAGCTAAATCATCTTATGCCGGGGGGGGGGGGGGTCATACCGGGGTTGGTGGGGGTTAGTTAACTCTTAGTAGAAGCCGCCCTGCTGGACTTGCTCCTGTGGGGGTTCTTTCCCACATCGGTAGTGGGAGGGTTTGAGAATGGGTAGATAAGTCCCTTAGGCGCCTTCAAAAGTTGCCGGCTTTTGAAAGTTGTTCGGGGATCTAGATTTATTTTGCCGAATTCTTGAGTTTCTTCAAGAAAATGTCAGAAAAAAATCATCTTATGCCTTCCAGCTCCTTGGACCTCGAGAGCCAGTCCGCCTGCAGCATTTGGCACAATCTTTGCTTTAGTCCACTTAAAAGATTACTTTTGCAGTTTCAACTTCATACCAGACATCATAACTAAAAAAACCCTTCTATGCCTCTTAGTGCCATATTGTAGTGTCGGCACAAATTCATTAGAATGGTACTTGCCACTTTGTGTCATTGCTTGTGTGTTTGCATTTTGGCCAAATTCCATTGGTTTGTGACCTCAAAAATTGACAAGGAGATGACTGCAAATGGCAAATCGAGACTGAAACTAACATTTAATTACTAACACAGCACGTAAACTCACGTTGGGCTGTCTTTCAAAAACACGTACACTTCCCAACACGACTGCCTTGATGCAAAATGAAAGTTAAAAACAAAAATGGAAAAGAATTGAATATACAATTCTACAAAGAACCAGCAGATCAAATGGAGTAGTTTTACACTGACAGGAATAGTAAGACTTGCCTATCCCTAAAGCACAAAAATGATGAAAATTTTCTTGCACGCTGCGTAACATAGAACGTTTGAAAAATCAACAAAATTCGGACTCCAACTTGTTAAGGGATTCCTGAAACAATAATTTTAAAAGAAGCGCAAATGACTTCTTGGACCTTATACAATTGAAACTTGAAGAAAACTACAAGGTTAGATGTCTTACAAAATTAACTTGTTTGAAGACTCGTTTGGTCAGCTGTTTGCTTCTTTGGGCAAGAAGATGAAAGGTGGCCACGCTCTCCACACTCGTAACATGTCCTCCTCCGAATCTTCCCGCTAACAGCAGTCGCACCATCACCAACAGCTTGATTATTTTCTGGTAACGGTTTTGTCTTATCTTCTGATCCTTTCTTTGGAACAGCACATGATATTCGAATGGGTCTTCCACAAACAATCTTCTGATCCAATTTCAATGCTGTGTTCAGGGAAAGACTATCTGAAAAATCCACATGGGCATAACCTCGGAAATCTCCTGTTTCTTTGTCTTCACCAAAACGGATGGACGAAATATTGCAGACTGAAAAAAATTTCCTCAATTCATCTTCAGTGATATCCCAGGACAAATTTCCAACGTAGATCCTATTGTACCCCTCCACAATTTTAGGAGCAAAGTTAGACGTTTTGGTAACTCTAGCAGATTTGTAAGGTTGAATTTTTAGGAATAGGCCTCCCCTGCAAGATGTAGTAATTTCTTCAGCATGACAAAAAACAACATTAACTTTTATCGGAACTAAAGAAAGTCTTTATAAGTTTTACTTACATGTCAGACCCATCAAGGGCCAATGCTCTCCTTGCTGCAGCTTCAGTCTGCAATTGGTTAACAATGAGACAAGGATTCCACAACAAGCTATAAATACGAACTGTCTTCATGGACACTGAAGTGTAACAAACAAGCAATATTTTAGCATCATAACCAGATCACTACAGAACATACCTTGAAACTAATGATGGCAATCCCTCTGAATTTTCCGCTCTCTGGAAACTTCATACAGTCAATTTCAGTTATGGTGCCACAACCTTCAAAATAACTCCTAATATCATCTTCACTCGAGTAGTATGGTATACCTCCAACATAAACTTTAGTACCGGCATCCAAACTTCCTTCACTGCAGTAACAATAACACGAGAAAATGAAGAGCAAAGAAAATATAATAAAATCAATGGCAGCTCAGTATCGTGAGATCACATGTAACTAAAAGGTCCCTTAGCTCAGACCTTGCAAATGCAAAAAATTCTACCAATTATTGACAATTAAATCCATGAAAAATTTGTGCGGAAGCTCCTAAACAAAGACATGATCTTTGCATTACCAGACTGATAATTAACACCCATCTAAACCAGTTATCAAAGGCAACACCTTTTGATGACTCAGTTTCTTGAGTAAGATATCTAACTTATTATTTCAAGTTTCTTCTCTAGACCTTCCACTTCGGTTTTTGACATAGACAATCACTATAAAACTAGTGCAAAAGGGTGTCCAACAACCGATGAATTAGCAAATAACGACTTGGAAAAGAGGTTGAAAAACAGCTAGCAACGATGGCTGTCAACAGCCTCAAACTTCAATGTCAAAATAATAACACATAAATCATCATTTAACTCCATGAGAAATGTTTAGCATTGTTCATATCATTCCAAAAAAGCAGAAGCCAACAAACAGATAGATAGATAAATAAAATTACTTCAGCTGATGACTAAAATAGCTGAACCCTTTAAAAAAGAAGATGGAATCATCGAAACAAATTGCGAACTATATTAGCTAACATACCTATTATCATAATCAAGCCTCTGTGTTAAATCTTGGTCATCAATCACACCGGCCTCAGTTCCCAAGCTCTCCTGCACCTCTCCATTCTCCTCCACTTCTTTCCCCTTCCTCTCTTTCTTCTTTTTCTTCTTCTTCTTTTTCTTCTTTTTGCTCAATTTTTTCACCTTCTTCACCTCCCCATTTTCCAGTTCCTGATTTTCATCTCTTTTCCTTTTGTTTTTCCTCTTTTCATATTCAGCCATACCCCCTGACCCAGCATCTTCGTCTTTATTCAATTTCTCTTCATTTTCTTGCAAAGAAGGTGCCTTTTGTCTGCGTTTTTCTCTCTTTGACAATCTGGGCTTCTGGGATGCTGACTCAAGAAGGGAATTGAGAGATTTTTGGGTCCCTAAATCTGGGTATTCCGGGTTCTGGAAATTTTTGTTTATGGATTGGTTTTGAGCTTCTGAAGCTGCCAATAATTCAGCTTTAGCCGCTCTAAGCGTCTGCTTTAGCTTCTTATTCGACAAAACCATTCTCTTCAATCGCCTGTAACGTTCGGGGATTTGGAGCCCCAACTAGAGACCAATGAATTTGGGGCTGCTTGAGGGTTTTAGCAGAATCCGAATCACAAACCCCTAAAAATGCCAGTCAGTTCACCTGTAAAACGATGCGTTTTGATTTTTACTGATTTTCTTAATTTGTCCGAAAACGATACAAAATTTTCTTAATTTTTAATTTAGACGCGTCCATTCGTCAAGGTATATTTCGCTTGTATCATAATTACAATTTCTTTTTTTTTTTTCAGGAATACAACTACAATTTCTATTCATTTTTTATTTTTTAATTATTTTTTATTTCACATACATCATATCGTAAAAGAAAAATTATCCAATGGATCCTTGAACTCTTTGTCTAAGTAAAAATAAGCCCCTTATCTATTTTTTTGATGACTTTAAACCCTCGAACTTGTAAAATTGAACACTCGTGACCCTTTTAGCCAATTCCTCCGGTTTTGCAAATGGAAGACCAATTCACACGAATGCCCGTGTGCTTCTTCAAAGAGTATTTTTGTCAACATTTTCTAAGCAAAAAGGGAACAACTCCTCATTCTTTCTTCCATTTCTACAAAACCCTCGTTGCCGCCACACTCTCTCTCCTCATTCTCTACAGGAGAGTGCTACCACCGTTTTCAGGAATCTCCCCACTAGCAAAGTCATAGCTATTCCTTCGACTGCCCAATTCTCCCCCACTCTGGACACCAGTCCTATCAAAATTAGCCGCTAAAACACTATCCTCATCCAAACTTTCCAATGGAGATGCCATTGCAGCCGCTATTCTCGGCAAGACCACCATAGTTGTCTCTGGTGAGACACCACATCCATAAGCACAAAGAGTAGGAGTGAGTTCAAGTGAAGAGATCACATAGCAATTGCAATGATACACATATAGCCTATGCAACTAGGATCCCATGAAAATAGGAAACACACACACACCAAAAACAAAATTTATAGAAACGAAGAACTTAGATTCTCAAATATTATTGACTCATCCCTTCACTTGCGATTGAGATATCTGACGTACAAAATCCACAATTGCAAGCAATTCAATCACAACATCTACCCTGAATACTATTTGTTACCTCATATCATTCTGAAGCTTTTTTACATCCATTCTCAACAGAAGAGCCATGATACACCCTAAACTCACACTTAGGTGAGACCCTCTTAAACAGCAACCTCGCTGTTTCCACATGACTGACTTTAGCACCTTCCCTCTCCACCAGAGCTGCCGCCACAATTCTCTCGTATCCACCTCCTCCCCCAGCTATATACGCCGCTAATGCAGCCTGAACCGGCCCCAAACTCAGATTATATGCTGCAGACTCGATATATGATCCCCTGTACACTTTCCCTTTGGGATCCATCAGGGCCACCCCGGATGAGCACCCGCTATACGGTGCATGTGACTTGTTAGCAGCCTCCAAGGCTTCTATCCTCAGAAGGGCCTCACTTTCTTCCAACTCTTCGTAAAACCCATTGCTTAAATTTTTAAAATGCCCATCAAGTTCGAATTCTTTTGAATAGCCATTACACAAATTTGTGTGTTTTCGGGAAGTATCAAAAGATAGCCCATTGCTATGGGGTTTGAGAAGGAGAAGAGATTCTTTATCCAACAGATCACAGGGGCCAAATGGGTTGGTTAAGAATTTCGCCAATGGCTTAAAGAGGAGGGGAGATTTTGAAAAGTTTTGATTTGAGTGGTCGGAGGTGATAAGGATTTGGAGAGAAGAAGAATCCCGGAGTTCTTAGAAGAACTGGCGGCAGTGGCCATAAGGGGCGGCGGAAACGGCGAGAGCAATGAAGCGAGGGCAACCATGGACGGTGAGGTTGTTGCAGAGGAACTGCTCTGCGTGGACGGATTGATTTAAGGGGAGAACAGGGAACTCGAGATTGACATCTATAAAAACGCGGCTGTCGGAGCCAAGGCCGACGGCCCCGACGGAGAATTTGGAGATGGGAGGACGAGCAAGAGACTGGGCTGGTTGAACCAAGGTGGAGAGGAGGTGGAGGAGTTGTTCCTTTTTTATTTAGAAGATGCGGACAAAAATGTCCTTTGAAGAAGCACACTAGCATTCGTTTAAATTGGCCTTCCAGTTGCAAAATCGGAGAAACTGGCTAAAAGAGTTATGGGTGTCCAATTTTACAAGTTTGAGGGTCTAAAGTCAGTAAAAAATAGATGAGAGATTTATTTTTATCTAAACAAAGAGTTCAATGGCCAATTGGATAATTTGCCCTATCATAAAAAATATTATAGTAATGATTTCAAATAATATCTCAAAGGGAAATTTGCCAAATTGGTCCCTAACATTTGCCAAATTGGTTCCTAACATTTACCAAAAACACTTTTTTAGTCCCTAACATGTAAAATCAGCCAAAATGATCATTCACATTTAAATTGTGAGCCAATTTGATCCTATTGCTCGTTTTTTGCTCATTTCTCCAGCTAAAAGCCTCACGTGGTCATATTTTTAGGGGCAAAATCGAAAAACACATTTCATTACCGATTGAAAAAAATCATCTTTCCTTTATCTAATCGCCTCACTAACCCATTGAATTGAAGCGGAAAACACAGTAGCAAGAAATTCAGAAGTAAAAGCTAACCTTTAAAGAGTAAAATGGATCCAAACGAGCGATGTCTTTGTGGAAAGGAACCCATCATTGTAACTTCTTGAAAACTTGCAAATCCGGGGAGAAGATTCTATGGTTGTCCAAATTATGGAGTAAGTTTTCTTGAAATTTCAGGTCAGTTTGGGTTTGGGATGTGGGGTTAAAATTTGGTCTTGATATCTGAGGTTTTTCGTGCATTTTAGGTAACTCGTGCTTGTGATTACTTCAAGTAGTATGACCCGCCAATGTGTAGTAGATCTGTGTCAATAATACCTGGTCTATTAAGATCAATCAACCGACTACAAGCTGATCAAGAACAGCGAATCCGAAGAGAAAAATTGCTTTGAACTGCTTTGGTTGCCTCTTGGATGTGTACTTTGCTGTTGTTAATAAGCTGGAATTAAACAAAAATTGGAAGATAGTTATTGGTGGGTCTAACATGTTGTTTTAATTCTGTCTGGCTTTATCGAAGGATGTGAATCCGAGAGCATGTAGCAGCATCCAAAATATGAGGAGGCTTTTTGTACTTGCTGCACTTTTGTTAATGGTTGTGTAATAGTAACAGCAGCACTTTTGGTAATTATTGTGTAATAGGAAAGGCTCATGTTTGTACCATTTACAATTATGAATGCAAAATTGCTTTTTGGTCAATTGATTGTCGGAAAGAGAAATTTACTAATGTAAAAGTGAAGATGATGAATGGCCATGTCTCTTAACATTGAATTTGAAGATAATAAGCTGCAGATACACTCAAATTTAAACATCAACAATTGATAAGAATGGATGGATTCACACAACAGCAGAAGTAAATGGCAATGAAAGGTTACATCTATTCTGTGAATGCAATTTTATCAAAAAATAACAAATGATAAGCTTGTCCTGCGAACATGTTGCTCATGACTAACCATTTCACAGGAACAAATATAAAATTCCAGAAACTGAAAATTCAAAACCTATAAGATATTGTTAATGGAAACTTTACAACCAAATGTATGTTTACTAAACTAAGATAAAAGTATCAATATGATCTAAATAAAATTGTTTCGGTTGGTCAAATCTTAAAGAGCTACATGGTTATCGATCATTTCTGCTACTGGTCCAGTCCTAACAACAAAGAAAAATGTACTATCAACTTCTGAAGGACCCCATTTTGGCAGCAATAGTGCAAATATCTAGATACTGCAGTAACATACATAGAAGTTCTCTTGCCAACTGTTTCAGGTGACCCCATGAATGTATCATATCAACCAGATATTAGAACCACATAACAGTACAAACATAAAAAATAAGATCAGATACAGCAGGATGGTAACATCTTGTCCATCTCCTTGATCTATGGAGCCAAGCTTGTTGAACCTAATACATTATGCAAAAACTTTTCAAAACATCAGAGGCTAAGGAGGCACCAAAATTGATCTCTCATATCATGCACATAGAAATTATTTACTTGCTTTAGACTAGCCAAGAACAGAATTATACCCGTCCAAAATACTTAATAGAGGGAAAAGAAACTTGGCCAAACTCAGTTCCACAAAAGATAAGAAGCTAAGATGCTTTTTACAGCAGTGCCAAAAACTAACAGCAAAATATTTACAGCAAAAACTAACAGCCAAGATGCTCTTTACAGCAGTGCTAAAGTCTTAGCTCAAGTCGTAATACATGAACTATAATATCCCAAAAGCAAAATACAACATAAAAGTTGTAGCAAAAGCCACCAAAAGATGCTTAAACAAGCCACCAGCACTTCAATTTTTCTTTTGCTTTTCACTGATCTTTGAAGATTCATGTGCCTGCCCTCGAGAAAGCTCTGCAACAGTGGAAGTGCACCTGCCTTTGGTGTGACCATATTGGTGGCAGATAGAGCACTTGTACTTCCCAATATTCTCCATCTTGACAATTTTAACGAAGGCTTGTTAGACAACATAAAGGTAAAATATGAGTATTTGACAAGCAAAAGATGTTTATGATACTCACTGGAATAGTTGCAGCAGTAGAATAGTTTGATGTAGATTGTCGATTTCCCAATGGTGCATCTACCATGAGATCCTCAGACATCTGAGTATTTGACTTAGGAACTGGAGGTATAGGTCTAACAAATCCATGTGAATCAGTCTTAGCAGAGGGGGCGTGTTATTTTTACCCCTAAAAATATGACCACGTGAGGGGGGCGTGCTATTTTTAACCGGAGAAACGAACAAAAATGAGCAATAGGACCAAATTGGCTCACAATTTAAATGTGAAGGATCATTTTGACTGATTTTATATGTTAGGGACTAAAAAAGTGTTTTTGGTAAATATTAGGGACCAATTTGACAAATTTTTCTATCTCAAATAATCTCTTATCCAAACACACTCATAGTTTAAATATTAAATTATTAAAAATAAAGTTAATTAGGAAAATGATATAAATATAAGAAAGAATAATAATTGATATTTTATGTATTCTTATGGTTAGTAAGTTAGATTTTTGCTTTCTCTAAAAAAATTTGGAAGTAACTATTTCATCAATTTATGACAGAGGCTAAAATAGAGATTTTATCCTTTTTTTTTAAGGGTCAAATCAATTTACACAAAGTGTGAGCAAATCCGGTTTTCAAAAAGTCAATAATCTAGATTGTGCCACATCATCTCATTAAGTAATGTGACACAATCTACACTATTAGATTTTTGAAAATAGGGTCTATCCAAATTTTGGTCCAAGGCAAATACACCTGAAAAGTGCAAAAATAGGGTCTATCCAAATACACCTGAAAAGTGTGTATCATGGCGTACGTGGTAGACTTTAAGAAATTCTTTTGAAGTTTTAGTGGAGTGGAAAGTTAAGAGTTCAAATTTTGTCTTCCATTGCCACTACATGTGGCTTTACCAAAAAATTCATATGGTGCATAGTGTACCTATCTAATCCGAAAGTGATTTAGTCTCGATCAGTACTCAAATTGGTTCAGTACCTTCCCTTAAAATAGGCTATAATAAGAGTAGGAGTAGAATAGATGGTGTTAATTGACAAAAAAAAAAGGGGTCACATTGGTTGACGTGACTACAGGCTACTCACCCTCATTTGCTGAAATTACACTAACCTCGCCCCTCAATTTTAACAGTCAAGTGTAAATTATGGACTTGTTTGGCACCCTAGTTTTTTACCAAGTTTTTTAGCTACTAGTTTTTTAACAACTTTTGCTACAGGAACCCCAAAAACCTTTTCAAAGTTTTTTACCTACACACTTCAAAAATTATACACAAAAAATTTCTCAAAAAATTTTCTTCCTCCCTCACCCAACCCACCACACCAGACACCGCCTCCACCACCTCTCCTCGAGCCGATCACCTATTCCGGCGCCGCCGGCAACCTCAAAAAATTTTTTTGAATTTTTGAGTCCCTCACCCTCAAAAATTTATTATATATATTATATATTTATAATATTATATATTTATATATTTATTTAAACATATTATAAATATTTTATTTTATTTAAAATATATTTTTATACATTTATATAAATATTATATACCATATAAATTAATATTAATATAAATATGTAATTATACATTTATATAAATATTATATATTATATATTTAATATATATAATACATATTATATATATTACACATTTATGTATATATATTTATGTATATTTATATACAATTATATTATGTATTATGTATAACATAATACATTTATACATAATATTAACACACAATATTAATTATACATTTATACATAATACTAATATATTTATACATTTATATTAATTATATTAATACATTTATACATAATATTATATATTTATACATTTATAACATATTAATTTATATATTTATATAATATTCATTTATAATAATATACAATTATTACATTTGTAAATATATTTATATTATGTATTATATATAATATAATACATTTATATATTTTTATATAACTATATAAATATATTTATTTATAAATGTATTATAAGTGCATAAATATATATAAATATTTAAACAATAAAAATTATAACTTATAAACAATATTAATTATACATTTATACATAATATTAATACATTTATACATTTATATTAATTATATTAATACAGTTATACATAATCATCATATACATTTATAAATTATAATTTATACATTTCTATAATATTCATTTATAATATATACATTTATATTAATTATACATTTATACATTTATAAATATATGTATATTATGTATTATATATAATATAATACATTTATATATTTTTATATAAATATATAAATATATTTATTTATAAATATTTATAAATGCATAAATGCATATAAATATTTAAACAATAAAAATTATAAATTATAAACAATATTAATTATACATTTATACATTTATATTAATTATATTAATACATTTATACATAATCATCATATCCATTTATAAATTATAATTTATACATTTATATAATATTCATTTATAATTTATCCATTTATATTAATTATACATTTATACATTTATATTTATTTCTAAATATTTATAAATGCATAAATGTTTAAGAATATAAAAGTATAAAAATTATAAATTATAAAATACTCAAAAATATGTTTTAAAAATACCTCTAAAAATAATCCAAAAAACGTCTACAGTAACATTTCAAAAACTTCTACAAAAAAGTTTTTCACCTTACAAAAACTTCTACAAAATTTTTTCAAAAACTTCTACAGTACACTACAGTAAAGTTTTAGACAAACTCCCAAAAAACTCAGGTTCCAAACAGGCCCTATATTTCATATAAACATATTCCGGAGAAATTTTCATAGGTTTATCTAGAGCGAATTCTAATTTTGTACATATTTCCTTATACTTTACAGTTAGAGTGACTTCTTATCAAGGCTAACAAAAAGGAAATTTTGTTAAGGTATTATTATTAATTCTCGGTTACAACTTATAGCATACAAGATAGTATACTACAATTTAAGAAAAGATAAAGAGTAATTACAAAGCTTAAAGATGTCTCCATAATATAAAAAGGTTTTCATAGTTTGTTACTTGTTATTCTCCCAGTATGCAATTTAACAGCCGATTAGTTATCAAACGCACCATGGAGTTTAAACTTGCAAAAAAAATAAATAAATAAATAAAAATGAGGAAGGAAAAGAGGAAGCTGTATTAATCTACTAATACTGCAATTGAGGAAAGTCCTGTCTGGGGAACTCGTCACAAATATCATGCACGTAGCGGAAAAGTATACTACCATGCTTAATTGCTAAGATACAAGAAAAACCAAATAAAGCAACCTCTCTACATTTGATGCTTAACCTTCTCATCTTTCTTTAATTTATTTTACTCCCTCCCCTGAATTAATGACAAAATTGAGAAATCAAAATTGCCAATACCAAAACTCAGAAGGATATATAGTCTTGGCCTAATGATCTGTGACAGGCAATCTTTCATGGGTGCTGTCACCCATGAAGATGTTATCATAGACAAGGGCTGCAATGGCAGCACCAAGCATAGGGCCTGCCCAGTACACCCACTGGTGAGTCCATACGCCACTCACCACAGCTGGTCCGAAGGAGACTGCAGGATTCATGGAAGCTCCATCAAAAGCGCCACCAACCAAGATATTAGCTCCCACGATGAACCCAATTGCAAGGGGTGCAACCACACCTATATTTCCCTTCTTGGGATCAACTGCAGTAGCATAAACCGTGTAGACTAGGCCGAAAGTCATCACAGCCTCCAGTACCAATGCATTCCCCACTGATACGCCAGATGATAACGTGAATGCAGGTGTTTCCTGATCAAATAATTTTCAAGAAACTCGAGTGATTAATACTAAGAGGGTTTAGGAATTTATATGATCCAGACATGATTGCATGATCATGAGAGGTTATGGGCTTACTAATCCGCCGGTAGCGAGTTTGAGAAGCAAGCAGGCAACAGTGGATCCCAGTAACTGTGCTATCCAATACGAGATGCTTCTGAGCAGTGTTATGTTACCCCCAATTAAGGCACCAAAGGTGACAGCAGGGTTGACATGGCCTCCGGAGATGTTTGCACCAATCGAAACAGCCACGAAAAGTGCATATGCATGCGATATTGCTGCAGCTATTAGCCCCGATGCTGTTTGTGGTCCGTTATTCGTGAGTTTATCTGCCATCAAAAATTTAAGGCATTTTATAGTATTTGAACGGTGCCTTATGGCCAATTCTTTCTCATCAATAGATGATGCTCATCTTTTACTCAATGAATCTCACAAATTCAGCACACATTTAAACCCATTACCGTATAATGCCAATATAGAGCGGGTTAAACCTATTATTGATAATGAGAACTTACTCAAGGCCATGCCAGAGCCTTCGCCAGCAAAAACGAAAATGAGCGTGGAGAAGAACTCAGCAGCTGCTGCTTTAAGTGCATCTGGATGGCTTGCCTCTCCTGGTGTCCCGATTGCAATTCTGTAGATGGGCATTTTTGCAACTTCTGCTGCTCCGCTTTTTCAATCAATCAAAGATCAATTCTAGCAGTAAATTTTAGCTTGCAGCCCTTCCTCTTTTATTCACTATATTGATCTACACCTGAGTTAGAGTAGTTCAATAATCTCAACTTATATAGCCGACAAAAAGGGCTTTGGAAACGTTACAATCGGGTAATGAGCCTAACTGAACAAGTCTATAACTTCGTCCCACAAGTGCCACTTGTTTGGTGATGATTTAGTCCATGCCCTCCTCTGAACTTGGAGAGCCAATTAAAAGTGCTGTTGTTAGGTCCAAGTTCCAGATTGAGTGTGTAGTAATGTACTATTTAAGCATTTCAATCTCATGTTGGTTTAGAAAAGGGCTGCTTTGTAATTGGCTCTACAAAATCGACCGTCCAGAAATTTTGACTGTATTTATGCTCTAAAAGATGTACTACGACAAATAGCATGTGTATTCTTCTAATAAAACTCCACTAGACATAATTGCAGTTACTCTAGAAACATGAAATGGACATAATTTTCTGGCCTTGGGAGACCTCTTTTAATGGTAACATGCTGATGGGAGATCATGATTCAAATATGAGGAATACCATCTTACTCAGAGCCTACCATTATAGTTTAAGTCCAGACTTGGTGCTTTTTTCTAAAACCAGTGGTTTCACCCTGTCAATTGGGAAATCATAATTTGCATAGGGACTCTCCTGGCTAACTAAAAAGTAGTGCAAAATTCACTTGGAATCTCTTCTAAAGCGAATTTCTCTTCCATTCCTGCTATTCCTCGTAAGATCTGGAATCCTCTTTAAGGTTCTGAATGCCACTGATAAAGAACCTGTATTGATAGATATCAGTTATATACTTAGTTATCACTATTAGGCTCCTTTTATGGTGTAAAGAATCTAGTTGCATTGGCCATCATGGCGATGCATTACTATGAGCAAGTCATCGCCTAGTATGCTTCCTGCAATACATGAACCTCATAATTCTGCAGTTTGGACAGTCAAAATTACTACACTGCAAAAGCTAATGGGAGCTTGCACAGCCATCATCTAACCAATTCTTTTGAACTCTTAATAGTTACATTCACAGGTGCTAGTACCTTTTTCTTTGCAATGTCATTAATACTCACACGTCCAACTAATTTTCTTGATCTGAATTCTCTCTTTTCCTTCATCTTTTGTACACTAGATAGCAGGAATCAGGCGACTTACATTATGGTGTAACCTAGGGACCTCAATAGCTTTTGGATGTGGTTGGCAGGAGCTCACTATATGGTTCGCCAGTTTGTCATCAGGTTTTAATTCGGGAAGCTAAAATTCTGTACATATTTTTTATCTACTTTTATTTGATAAGGAAGTTGACTTTATGAATATGCAGAAGAATATGTTCGGTGGTGAACCCTGTAAGAGCTCTACAACACTTGCGACAAACTTTATGAAGAGAAGTCATCTAAAGTCACCCTGGAGAGCAAATGGGGTTCAATTCAGAATCTAATACGAAGTTCTCAGCTATCAATCAAAAGTTACTATCATTTGATCCACAAAGAGATGAATGTATGTGCGTATACTATAATGATCAAGGTCGATAGCTACTTCCTTAACCTATGCAAGCTAAATCTTACATTTGAAACAGCAAATGTAGAGAAATGAACATATTTAGTTATGCAGCTGAAGTAGTTCAGATCTCTCCTTATCTACCCTTTGGATTTATCAGCTGGGAGAATACTCCAGTAGAAGTGGTGGCATCAGATTCTTGGTTGCTGACAATGTCAATGTCATCACTTTCAACAGACTCAACACGAGGTATCCATCCTGGTACCTCTGGGATGTGGTTTGCACTATTATCATCTAGCACTGATTGAGTAGAAGCCTCTTGAAGCTGAAGAGCATACTCCAAGTTCCACAGAACATCTCCCATTGTTGGCCTTTCATTTCCATATTCAGCTAAACACTTCTCTGTTGTTTCACCAAATTTTCTAAGTGAATCTGCGCTAATAGAGCCCATGAGAAGGGGATCTATTATCTTCTGCAATTGCCCCTTCTTCTGCCAGTGCATTGCCCATTCTGCAATATTTACTTGCTCTCTGGGAAGTGCAGGATTTATAGCTGGCCGAGCACACAAAACCTCTAGGAGTACTACTCCAAAAGAATAAACATCAGACTTCTCTGTCAACTGCTGTCTTCGGTAGTACTCAGGATCAAGGTATCCAAAGCTTCCCTTCACAGCAGTACTTACATGAGTTTGATCAAGTGTAGGTCCAAGCTTTGATAAACCAAAATCTGCCACTTTTGCAGTGAAATTGTCGTCCAACAATATGTTGGTTGTTTTGACATCTCGATGGATGACAATGTCTGCTGCTCCTGTGTGAAGATAATGCAGTCCTTTTGCAGCTCCAATGCATATTTCCAGTCTTCGTTTCCATGAAAGGGGAGGAAGATCTGATCCATACAAGTGCTTCCTAAGGGGTCCTCCAGCCATGAACTCATAGACAAGGATCATTTCATTCAGTTCTTCGCAGTAACCTATAAGAGATACCAGGTGTCTATGGCGAAGTTTAGAAAGCATCTCGATTTCTGTCCTAAACTCGATTAGTCCTTGTTGAGATTTTGGATTTCCCCTCTTGACAGCAACCACGACCCCATTGTCCAGCACTCCTTTGTAGACTTTGCCAAACCCACCCAGACCAATGACCAAGCTCTCATCAAAGTCCTTTGTAGATTCACGAATCTCAGAGAAAGCCAGAACACGCTCCAAGCCAAGTGAAGGTGTGGATGAAGCAAAACTACCTGCCGAAATTTTAGTTTCTGAGTTCCCCATTTGAAAAGATAACCATGCCAGTGAATATTGCTTTGGCTTCTTTTGCCGTCGGGAACAGATCAAAGTAGCAGCTAAGATCAGTAGCAAAACTACTAATCCTCCGACGCAAGCGAAAGCAATTAACATCACGTGCCTGTTAGGCTTTGGCACCTTCGAACCAATTGGACTCGCAGCAACATTTTCATCCAGGCTATCAGTAGGACCGCTCAATTTCATTATCTCCAAGCCATTCAGAATTGCATTGGCAGGGAAGGTCCCCTGACTTGTAGGGCCAACTTGAACAATAATTTGATTTAATCCCATAGAAACATTGAGAACAAAGTCTATGAAGTAAGCAGCTGACAATGCCATTGTCTTGCTAGAGATGTCAAAGGAGTCTATCGCAGATTGATTGTTGAGATAGACATTAAAGACCAATGTATCAAGAGCAATACTTACAATATCGCAGAAATGCATCCTTATGAAATAATTGAATCCTTGTTCAACTCTAAATATCCATGTAACATTGAACTTCTGATCAGTTACATTGGCATCTGCCATTTCTTGGGCCGTGGCATAAACCCAATTAGGAGCAATTTCAACCGAGGCTCCAGCAGGATACTCGATCAATCTGGGATCCTTGGAAACACTACGTGCACTATCAGCATTCAAGAGAAATGGTATATCTGGTTTCCAAGTTCTCCCCAGTGTATCATTTTTTGGTGTCAAAAGTGGACCCCCCATGTTAATCCTATGCACCGTCTCTAGAGCAACATGTGTTGGTATCACAAATTCCGATCCCTTTGGAACTGGAAGCACACGGAAATCAAATTGGCCATCTGGCACAGAGACCACCTCTAGGCCATTAAGGAATGCAACAGAGCCACTCCAGGGAGACAATGTCAATACCAAATGTTCTGAGCTTGATCCACCTATTTCAACTACATATTCCTTAAGCAGAGGGGAGCTATCCTCCAACTTTGAAAAGGAAAATCCATGTAGCAATGCAATCCCATTCGCCACAACTGAGAAAACTGCAGATTTCAAGTCGTATCTATCATCTTTAACAGGAAAAAGATGTAACCTTAGCCAGTGCCGTCCAATTTGCTTAGTCCTAATGGTATACTTTGAAGTCCTAGTGAATACTCGGGCGGAATTGCATACAGCGGGCACGTTTGAGGCAGTGTTTGAAACCACCGAGTCTGAATTAGAAGACAAACTGACAACAGAATTTCCAAAATCAGGTTGAAACAATCTGCCATCATCAAGTTGTATTTCCTTGGTTGCCCCAAAGCTGATCAAGATTCTGTCTTTAGGACTGAAAAGAGAAGCTACTGAACTAAAACTGAAAGCCCATATGAAGCAGAGGAAAAGCAGATGATTCAAATGGCTCATTTTCTTGACGCGCAGCTGCAAATTTGATAATGCATGAAGCAGAATGAAGATAAAAGACAGATCAAATTGGACTACCCTCTACAGAATACTAATACTACCATGCTACGAAATAGACAGCTTAAACTTAAAATGGGACAAATTTTTCAAGGAAAGACACAAGCTAAATGAGATGGAGCTTACCTGGTTATCCAAAAACCTGACGAGAAATCCAAAAAAGACAGAGATAGAAGGCAGACTGAAGAAGACTAAAGAACAGCAGTAGTATTATGGAGTTTTGGGGGAGATAGTAATGAATAGTGATGATAGTGACATGCTCTTGCTACTTTTCCCAAGATGTTGGTCTCTCCTCACTTACAGCTTGAGTGAAAGCATCACTCAGGACTACTGACAGCATTAAAGTCTCCAAGAACAAGTTGGGAAACTGTGACTCTTGATTACTACTAATACTGCTGCAAAAATAAAGCGAAAAGAGTTAAACAACAGAACTAGGAGTATAACTAACTAACAAAGCCCAGTCAGTCAAACAACTGTCCAGCTCCAATAGATTATTAACTGTCTTTGTCCCTTGCATCGGCATCAATCGTTGACCAACTGCCTTTTTTGGTTCTTGCTTGCTTGAGCAGGAGTTTCAAGTGAGAGGCGTGAACTTGAAGGTTAAAAGGAGAATATGGAATCATTGAACTGGCCTTTTTGCTGCGCATTTGGCTCTTTCCAATTTCCGATAGAACCTAAAGCTCAAAAGTTGTACTCCAACCATGTGCATGTGCATTATTAATTAAACTCATCCAGCGCTTAGCCCACCCACCTATCTTTTTGGTATTTTGCCAGTATTTCTTGGATTGATCGCTGTGTTAAAGAGAACACATGGGGTAGTTAACAAAACTTGCAAGTACATAAAATCCATACAAATTCTTTTAACGAGCTAAAGCAATTCCCTTCAAAAAATGAAGGTCTCCATGTCATATCATAATTTGCTTCATCCTGATTAGGTTAGGAGTTCAGATTTTGATCTCCAAAAATCACACTTCTTGTTGTGCTCAAGCATATGTTGTCTTGGAAATTCAGTGCGGAACAAGTAAAGGTATTTCAGGTCTATCCAAAACGCTCTTTACCCCGCTTGAATACCTGAAAGGCGAGAATACAAGGCTGTAAGCCCGCACAATCACGTGGCTGGAACATTATTTTGGACCTCAAATTAAAGTAGTTTCTAATAAAAGAAACCTTCCAACTGATAACTCTCTTCTTGCGCTACATGCTGCATTGATTATTGAAAACGAGCACAACGCGGAGCCAACAACTACAAAAGAGAAGAATTATGGCTTGTGACAGCCCCCAACCCCAAGAAAGATAATAATTAAACCAAAAAAAAAAAAATCAAACGAGCAAAGATTTTTTTTTTTTTTTTTTTACTGTAGGTGAGGGTTCAAAACCCACTTGCAGAAAAAAAAATTTAAGAGTTGTGTTAAAACATTTCTTTGGTCTAATAAAAAAAATTTAAGAGTTGTGTTAAAACATTTCTTTGGTCTAATAAAATCTGTGTACCTGTTAGCTCTTAATACAAAACCTCTTTGGCCAGTCTTTCTTCGTAGTTTAGAATAGATAAGTTATACAATAATTTCCGTCCCGTCTCCGAAAAACTCAGTGATTGATCAAAAGATTTAAAGATGAGTACAATTGTAGAAATCAGTCTAGTAGTACAAACTGAAGAAGCTTTTGATGGGAGGAGCGAGCAAGCGCACGACACGCAACAGGGGTCGAGCACGTTCGCTGGGAGAGGTTAATAGCCCAATGGCATTTGGCCCCTCTTCAATCTTTCTCTTGTTCTTGCATTTGCCCCCTCCTGCACCAATGCACGTGCTACTGCTATATTCTGCTTCTGCTTCCACAGCTTCTTAGATTAGATTTTTTTTTTTTATCAATTATCATTCTTATACCTGTTCTATCCTAATTTAATTACGAGGAGGCTCAGCTGAACCTACGGGGACTGATGGGAACAGAACCACTACCGGATCACCCGTCTGAATTTTTTTTTTTTTTTGAAAAATCGCATAATATGACAATTTGGTGAAAGGCAAGTTCAATCGTCTTGTTCTTCCAGCCCCACATTAGATCCTGCCTTATTCTTCCATCTACTGATTGGAAATATGTTCTTTTGGGGCATATCGTCTTCTTGTTATTATGATGGAGTACTATGTTTCTTAAACAGGCCCAAGCCCAGAACAATTTGGGTTTCTTTCTGGCGAGTGGCTAGCCCGATTCAATTTTGAGGACGCCTAAGCACTATTTTTAAGGAGTAGTTATTTTACACCTTATCCATTTTATCCATTTTTAAAAGGGGAAAAAATGAGAAAGATACATTGAAGGAAGAAAATTAGACGAGAAAAAAAAAAAAGGGGCAAATTTCACTTTATTCCCACGTGGTTTAGCGTTTTTTTTCACATAACCCCTCTATGGTTTTAAAAACTATACATAACCCCCTTATGGTTTGGATTAAAGTGTCAAAGTAACGAAAATAGTCACTCGTAACGGCGTCATCTAAAAGGTCAAAAATACCCTTATGTAAGGCTGAAATTTATGTATTAACCAATGGGGGTTATGTGTATATTTTAAAAATCATAAGGGGGTTATATGGTAAAATATTAAATCATAAGGGGGTTATATGGTAAAATATAAAAATCATAGGGGGTTAATGTGTCATGTATTTATAAGGATAATTTCGACATTTTTAGAAGTTCCGTTACGAGGGACTATTTCCGTTACTTTGACACTTTAATCCAAACTATGAGGGGGTTATGTATAATTTTTGAAACCATAGGGGGGTTATGTAAAAAAGGTAAACCACAGGGGGATAAAATATAATTTATCCAAAAAAAAAGGGAATGAAAAGAGGTGGCACCATTCATGCAACCCTGCTCTGATTCTGAACCAGTCACAATCTGCACTATCCTCTGCAATTTTTTAAGTAAGAAGCTGAAGGCTGGACAGGGATGGCGGTTTCTTCAATGTCACTGAGCTTGGCCTCAACTACAACGACCGCCTTAACTAAAGGGGTCAGTTTTATATTATCTACTTCACAAGATTCCTCTGTTATGTACTTTTCTGAGTAAATCTCTGATGTGAAGATTTCACAGTTTCATGTACCTCCATCAAAGGGGATCATCAGTGCAAGGCCAACTCCGTTTTGTACGCTAAGCTTCATCACCTGCTCAAGGGACACCATTCCTGAAGAAGAAAGTGAAACATTTTCTTGAATTCCAAATCTTCTGACTTCTCTTGTGCATAAATGTACCTTCAACCTTAGTTGACTGAACAAAGGATGTTTACTAATACTCAAAACCTCGTCAAAAAACAAAACTACGTGCAAGAAACCTCGTCTGGGTTCAAAAGCAATTAATGTTAACCTCCTAGAGAGAAGAATCAGACCGTCATTTGACTTGTTTATGCTTTTATGTGCTGATTGATTACGCCTTTCTTCCCTTCCCTTCCCTCCTTCCCCCTCTCTGCAAGTTGTAGTTCTTGGATGTGATTTTTTTTTTCTTCTGGTTAGCAATTGGTTTAAAAAATGCTTGATTACTAGGATTTTATGTTATTTTTCCAGGGAGTTGTTTGAGAAGGTCACTTCTATTAGGGGTAGGAGTGCTATCTCTAAATTTATCCTCTGCTGCTGCCCTTCTGGCTCAAGGTTCCGTGGTTTATATCTTATATTATTTTATTTTTTTTGGGTGGCTGGTTCTGCATATGCTTCATAGGCTCTTGGTTGTTACTGCTCAAAGTGGATATATGCTCTGTCTGCAGGAATCCCAAAGAACTATGAAGCCTTTGTGGACAAAGCAGATGGATATTCTTACTTCTATCCATCAGATTGGAGGGTATGATACTGCATATAAAGAATCATTAAAAACCAACATCAGCCCAAGTTTTTGGCAGCAATCCCTCCAAAATTAACAGAAACATTTCTATCATTTCTTACGTAGGATTTCGATTTCAGAGGCCATGATTCTGCATTTAAGGACCGGTATCTGCAGTTGCAAAATGTCAGGTTGAGTTTCATACCAACTGATAAATCAGACGTCCATGATTTGGGTCCATTGGACGAGGTAATATTAACTTCATATTCGCAGCATTTTTTGTTCATTCCAATAATTAAGGGTGTCTGCATCTCGTTTAGGACGAGCCCAACCAATACAACTTTCTCGCTTTTTCCTTCTCCTACTTTTATGGGGGGAAATAAGAAGACAACTTTAAAAATAAGAAAACAAAAGAAAAGATTCCAATGATTTCTCACAGTGATGATTGGTTTTCTTTGTTTTCCCCTTAAAAAGGTAGTCTCACATTTGGTTAATCACGTTTACTCCGCACCAACTCAGGTAGCCACCGTAATGGACATGCAGGAGGTAGTGCCTCTTCTTTTTTGCTTTAATATATGTATGGAAAGATTCAATCAAAATGATCTCACGTCTGATTTGTTATGGTCGCAGAAAAACATTGAGGGAAGAAATTATTACACCTTCGAATATGTATTGACATCCAGCAATTTTGCTCGCGCTGCATTTGCGACCATAGCCATTGGAAATGGTATGAATCTGACGTTTGGCACCTGTGAAAGTACTTACTAGTCAGAATGATGATCACTCTAGTGAAAACTGATTTGTGTAGATTTGCAAGGACAGTTTCGGACACGGTCAAACCCAAACCTGGCAAAAACATTAGGAGGAGATTTCTCTTTCTGGGCATTGCAATTAACATAATCTTTGATTTATAAGCTAATAAAAGACGCCTTTTGACAGGAAGGTACTACACCTTGATCGTCGGAGCAAACGAAAGACGGTGGAGAAGAGTGAGGAACCAGCTGAAAGTGGTGGCAGACTCCTTCAAGTTGTTGGATATCTAGGAAGACTGCTTGTAGAGTTAAAGCATTCAACGAGGATTAGCTTTTGCTGGCATCTCACTGCTTTTGCTTTTCTTGGAAAAATACTACTGTGTATGCTGTTTGAACTTCAGGTTACATGGAGAAAGCTTTCACTTGGCCCTTCCAAAAACCTACGTATTCAAATACCATATAACGCTTGTGAATCGTTTCTGTTGCGTAACTTCGTGTTTGTTTACTGGAGCAAGACAAAATAAAGTGAACCCCTAGACAGCTCACCCAATTTAAACATTACCAGAAACTCATCAGAGCATCGGATCAGGATTAGGGGCCTCTACAATGGCAGTGACAATTGTACTTTACAGGTATCCTACAGCAAGTATATGTACCAGCAAAACAAATGTTAGCGCACCTAACTTTTGGACATAAATTTTAGTTGTGTCTCCATTTATTGTTGCTGTATAAATTTTCATTCTGCTAATTTATATATTGTACCATACTGGTAATTGTAGAGGCCCTTGATCCATTGGATTATGTAAGAGTAATTCGTCACCTAAGAACAATGCGGTTACATATAAGATAGCAACAGTAGGGCAGAGAGCACTCGGATGATCAATCAAGGAAATGAGTAATAACGCAAGCTAAACGGATCAACTGAAATTTTCTATTCTCTTTATGTACAGAAGAAGGTTACATCTGATATCTATATATTTTACCTTCTATAATTAAGCTACAGGAAGAAAATTTTACAGCAGAAGTTGTCAATTATGGGGGAGAGGAGCTGGAAGCGAAAGAAACTCACCACACAAACACACAAGGTAAAAAATTATTTAACTCCCTGAACAAAGACTACAACTACCTCATTCCACTCTGTTGCAAGTAACAAATGAAATTTGTCGCGGAGACTAGCACAATTCCAAGTGACTACTGCCTCCCAAAGAATATGTAATCTAATCCTCGAAGCCTACCTTCACAGACTTGCCAAAAGCTACAAACTGTCCTCCCCAACCATACATCCCTAAAATGCATCACCAATCACCATAATCATGTCAACATGGCACCGTTTGATAGAAATCATAGGTACCATTTGATTGTCTTAGTCCAGAAAACCACCAACCAATAGGCCCAGAAATTTCAAAATTGAGTTGACCCAATGAGGGCAATGCAGCAAAGTACCCATGTCTTGATTAACCTGTATGGACACCATCTAAACAAGTCTATGCTGGCGCAAGCCCTTCCCAAAGTGAGGCTGCATCAAGCGCACGTACAAACCATTTTTAGCCATTAACGAATCATGCGTACCTTCCTCAACTATTCTCCCTCCATTCAGTACAACAATGTTGTCGACATGCCTCATCATGGCAGCTCGGTGAGCAATCAAGATAGTTGTTTTATTTCCCATGATCAGAGTGTCAAGAGCCTCCTGCACCACTCGGCTAGACTCAGATTCAATGGCTGAGCTTGCTTCATCCAATAACAATATTGGAGCATTCTTTAATACGACCCGAGCAATTGCAATTCTTTGTTTTTGCCCTGGGGTCAGATCTACACCTCTCATTCCAACATGGGTGTCATAACCATGTGGCAAGCTACTAATGAAATGATGTGCATTGGCTATTCTTGCTGCCTCTTTCACCTCAGCTTCACTCGCGTTGTGCCTTGCATATATTATGTTCTCTCTTATTGTAGTTGAGAAGATAATAGGCTCCTGTTGGACAAGACCCAAGTGGTTCCTCAACCATCTCAAATTATATGATTTCAAATCTCTGCCATCCAACAGTACCTGTCCAGCAACCGGATCATAGAACCTTTGTATCAAGGATATAATAGTGCTCTTACCAGACCCTGAAACCCCCACCACCGCCACAGTTTGTCCTCCATTGACTTTGAGACTGAAATTGCTCAGAACTAACACTTCTGGTCGAGATGGGTAAGAAAAATCAACATTTTTCAGCTCAATGCTTCCATAAACATTGGGAGGTTTCATTGCTGAGTTATCATCTGGATCAATCTTAGGAACTCGATCAATGATTTCAAATACTGAGGCAAGGGATTCCCTTCTTTTCAAAATATAGGGAGCCAAGCCAAAAGGCTCAACAAGAGCAAAAGTTGCAAAGGAGAAAACCATGTACTCCTTCAGTGCTGTGCCCAGAGTCATGTAGTGATTCTTGATAGAAAGGGCAGTGTACCATAGGAGGACAGCATTGCAAGCAAAAAGAAGAAACTGTGAAAAGCCAAATGCACATCCAATTGCCATTCCCTGGAAGAAGCTTTTTTTAAAAATCTTTCGCAGTTGCAACCGATAGAGCTCCATCACCTTGTTACCAGCACAAAATGCTACAACAGTGTAAATATTTCTAACCGCATCCTCGAGAACCAATGATGCCTTTCTATGCATCTCCTGAATACCCTTTGAAAATCCAGCAAGCCACAATTTCTGCACATTTTGAGACAGGTATCAATCTAATTCTCCGTTATGTGGTCAAGAAAACCTGTTAGATCATAAAATTAACAGCAACATTCTAGCTAAGGGTCAAACAATCACAGGAAATGAGCATGTAACTACACCAAAGGGTAAAGAAATGTTAATTGAAATATGTACCATTAAAGATGAAAACACAAAACAGGACAGTATTCATGTTTGTGAGAAGAAAATCTGCCTGCAGTTTCAAGACTGGACCTCATAGAGCATAAAGAGTTTCACCATCCTAATTCACACTCAGCAGCAAAAATAAGCCCACAAACATACAGAAAGGACATTCATGTACAACCAAAGTCAGCCTATTGTAAGGAAACTTTTAGACACTATATACAGCAGCTTACATGCAATTAGCGGAAACTGAATGAACATAATATGATCAAATTTCCATTACAAGGTATTATACGTGAATTAATTTTTCACAGCCTGAATAAACAGAGCATCGTTTGGGACAACATTCTGTTAAGGACCCTCAACATTCAACATATTTACTTCAAAGGACACTATTTCCAGAAATGGCAAATGGAGGACTAATTAATGAGTTTTAACTAGATGTAAAACCTGAGCGACTGCAGAAACCATGAGGACAGGTAGAGTAGCTAAAGCCACAAGTGCCAACCGCCACTGCAATAGCAACCCAATGAGAACAGCCACAATAACGGCTGCACTGTCCTGTATGAATATGGACAGTCTATTGCTAAAAGCAGCTCTCACAAATGTAGCATCATTTGCCAACCGCATTGATAAATTATCAGCACTGTTCTCCTCTTCATCAAACCATCCAACTTCATTGCGAAGCATCGCTGACAAAGAAAGGAACATTTAAGATCAAGGCAATGTCATTACAGATGCAAACAATAAACATACAACAACGGAGAAATATGAAATGCACACCAAGTTAGGATACTTATAATATACCTGAAAACATCATTCTCCGGACACGTTCGGTCATCTTCTCCCCCATTATGCCAAAGTAGAAGTGCTGCAAAAAATTGGCAACGACAGTCACAAAGCCCATGCAGGCAATGATTAAGCACCATTTGTTCACTTCTTCACGCAAGTGGTGTTTTTCATCCCGATAGTATGCTGTTACTATTAGAGCAATAACATAAGCGAGAAGAGGATTGAATGAGCCAAAAATGGCAGCACCCGTGCTCCCTAAAACAGCATAAAGCCACTCTGCCAGGCTAAGCTCCACAAGCCTCCAAAATGAAGGCGCTTCTCGATGTCGTGAATCCCTTGATTCTTTTCTTTTAATAGGAATATCACCAAATTCGCTGTGAGGACGACTAAAAGTTTGTGAGTGAGAGCGTTCGTTTTTTGGATCAGATGTCAATAATGGGGAGACGGGGGATTCAGGATCTGAAGAGTTTAATGTTTGTCGATGTGCTGACTGAACTTCAATCTTGGGCAGCTCTGGAAGTCTCATTTCAAAACTATCTTGCCTTTTTATTGATGGTTCTTTATCCATCACATCCACTGGTACACCATTTTCAGCCACTTGCTCTGGAGGGGGACTACGAACCCGGGGAGACTCTTGTGAACTCAACGTAACATCTGCAGTGCGGAATGCATGGAGACCAGCCCTCTGAAGAGAAGGTGATTTCATCATTTTAGGAGATGATGGTTCTTGAAAGCCATGACCTGCCGAAGAATCCTTTTCAATTTGGAAAGTACCCGTCTCCTTATAATTCCTCATTGGCATCCTGGTCCAGCATAGTGAGGTCACTAACTTAAAATAATTGAAGTAATCCAGATTATTTTCTAAATAACACTGTGGACACAATTTATGGACCTCAGCAGCAATAAGAATAAGCTAGAGAGATTGCATTACATTTCTTTAAACAAAAGAAGGTATCAAAAAAGGATTAGTTCACTTTACAACTATACCTCCGTGGGAGCTTTGCAGCTTCTTCACATCTAAGAAGCTCAGCATATAGCCCATCCAAGTTTATTAACTCATCATGTGTACCCATTTCAACTAATTGGCCTTCTTCCATCACAGCAATATAATCAGCATTCTTGATCAAGCTAAGCCGTCTAGCGATTATTATTGTTGATCTACCCAACATGAGGAGATCAAGAGCCTCCTGAACAGATTTTTCAGCCTCAAAATCAAGGCCACCAGTGACTTCATCAAGAAGAAGAATAGAAGGATTTGAAAGCACTGCCCGAGCAATAGAGAGCTTTATTTTTTGTTCTTCTGTCAATGCCAGACCAGCCCTGCCTACCTGCAATGAGCGATGAATTTGCCAAAACAATGAAGAAAAGATCAAATGGGAAAATTTTCTGGTGAAGACATTATCCACAAAAGGATAGCATAATTTTTTCAAATTCTCGACACAAGACTTTACCTGAGTCTCATAGCCTCGTTCCAGTGAGCTGATAAATGTATGTGCATGTGCTATTTTAGCAGCTTCTTCAATCTGATCTGGAGAAGCATCCCGCCCATAAGCAATGTTCTCGTTGATACTCAAGCTTAACAAAGCAGGTTCCTGTGTGACTAAACCAATTTGGCTTCTCAGCCACTCCAGCTTCAGATTTTTTATGTTTTCACCATCCAAAAGAACTTCTCCTGCAAAAAAGAATCAAGCGGGAGGAAAATGACATATGATCATTTAAGACTCTAACCCCCAAAAAAAATAATACTAAGTATTAGACCAGAAGATGTTACAATACCTAATGTAGGATCATAAAACCGTTCCATAAGAGGTATGATACTACTTTTTCCGGAACCATTCCTACCAACAAGTGCCACGGCCTTTTTAGCAGGTACTGTAAGGTAAAAACCACTTAAGATTGGAATTTCAGGACGGGAAAGATAACTAAAATATACATTCCGAAACTCAATGTTTCCTTGTACAGAAGCAAGTGTGGTTCCATCATGATTGGCAGTAGAGGATGACCGGCTTATCATCTCATAAAGCCTGTAAGCAGCAATTCTCCCTTGCTCAAAAGAGTAGAAGTTCGTTGCAGCCTGATTCAAGCCACTACCAAAAACAATTGTGTCAAAACAAAAAAGAGTGAAAGCGGAAAACCAAGTGAAAAGCTAACACAGAAATAGATATGCTTACAGGCCACTCAAAATGACTGCAAAAAGAGCTGTAATTATTTGACCACCATGAGCTTTTCCATGAGAAACTAAGAACCTTCCCACCCATAGTTGCAAGGCACAAGAACAAATTGCAAGCCCATATGTGAAGCCTAGTCCAAGTCCTTGCACAAGACTTATCAATATACCATATCTTAGTGTTGCTTGCAATGAAGTTGCATAAGAGTATTTAGCCAATGTTTCATTTGTGAACGCATATAAAGTTCGAATATAAGAGACCGCCTGTAACATATCCCAATCGAAAAATAAATTATTACATTTAACAATCAAGAACAGATAAATGACAACTATAAAGGAAAATACCACTGGATAGCAAAATGGTACCACTATCTTCTGAGCAAATAAACACTATGCAAACCATGAAAATATGCACAACTACATAAAGCCATAATGCACTCTTCTTTAACAAGAAGCTTACATCCATCACACGTAATTATTCTGCATTGACATTATATCCAGAAAACAATTACAGGTTCCCATGTCGTGAAGTAGATATTCCATGTAATATACATACAAGAAAAGATACAGGTGACAAAACATTTAAAAGGATCCTAAACTAAATGAATTAACTCAGTGACTGCCCCTCTCAGGACTTGGATGAGTCATTTATCTTGAACCACAGGATTTAGTCAAATCCTAAGTTGGATAATTTTAGAAAAGAATGATTAGAATATGTGCAGGTTGTGTATTTGCTAATTAAGTAAGAATAAACCTATCATACTTAATTCACAGAAAAAATATAAGAATACGAGTTATTGAAGTATAATGTTCTGCTTTCTCTGGCACATGAGAACACTTCGACCCCATGCTAGCAAAAATGAGGTCCAGATTTGAGTGAAAAATCCTGAGTACTCAGACAAACCCTTCAACGTATTATAAGTGTCAAACTCTTGTATACCAATAAACATGTTCTTGGACAGTGAAGAAGCTTATGCAGAAAAGGAGGTAGCTAAGTTTCCATGACGAATCTCAGTGTGTGTGTGTGTGTGTGTGTGCATGGAATGCAGATGAGAGTGTATTGATACACTTTCAAGAGGGATGGACGAACAGGCAAAACATTCTAGTTTCCAAATAGATGCAAAACATCTTAATTTGCAGAAACTACTGGCCACCATGTGGAAAGGGGGAAATTTGTCATTTAAAAAAAAAAAAGTAGAAGTGAAATGTGAACATATAAGTCATTGCTTCACATAGAAGAATCCAGAATAATAAAGATGCTGTCATGAAAATTAAAGAATGTACAAAATGGTCATTCTTGACAAGATTCAATCTACCGAATCAGAAACAGCTAAGCAAAATCTCCTAATTATGCAAATAGAAACCATGTCAAGCATCACATTAAGTACCTTTTTCTGCTCATGGTCCTTTTTGCCTATTTTCATCATTACTTACTTTATCTTTACTGCTTCCTTTCAATTTTCTGTTTCAGAATGAGGGGAAATTTTCCAAAATAAAACCCTAGGGAACTATCTATGGCTTCTAAGAGTTGATCTTTTTCATTCCACAATGGACCACATTTACTTATTGTATTCTCCCCGAAACCAAATCAACTCTATATATGCCAACGGATACTAGTATTCCAATTACATATCACTGAAAACTAGAGATTAACAGTAAAAAAAGGCATACTTGTTCAGCAATACTTGCTGCTTCGGCATATGCATCTTGGATGTTCTCTGCAAGTCTATGAAGAAAAATATTTGATATACCTCCTGCTGCGACAATAAAGGGGCCAGTACCCAATGTAATGAGAGCAATCTGCCAACAGTTGGCAAATCCAATCACGAGACCACTGAAGAAGGTAGCCATGTTATGAATATAGTTTCCAACCTGTCATATCATAGCCCAGGGGAAAGCATTTAACTGCTATTTGGAGAAATTCATGAAGAAATTCATGCATTTAACTCAATGCTCATGCAGAAATTCATAAAGGAAAGCATTTAACTGCTATTTGGAAAAATGAAAACTTAACGTCAAACATACCTTTTCACTTAGAGCAGACTGAATAAGCAGCACATCACTCAATACTTGGCTCACAATATCCCCATTGTTGCCATAGGTATCAAAAAAACTCATATCTTGGTTGAGTAATACTTGCACATATTTGGACCTAATTACAGCAGTTTGCCTTTCTCCAGTAAGAATCCAACATGATACCTCTATCATAGGAAGCAACTTTTCATTACTTAGTGGCTGGGAGAAATAACTTTTGATATTAGTATAACACATACAGTAGGCTTACCAATCCAACCAGCAACAAAAACTCCCACAGCAATATAAACAATTATTAAAGCAAGCTGCAAAGTCAAAAAAATGCAGTTAATAGGGAAAGACCATGGACTTTGCATATACATATGTATGTCAAAACCAGATGCCAATAATTTGATTGTGACACTAAAGAAATATAATGACTTTACAAGGCTTATGCAAAGAAAAATTAACACAGAGTATGACAAGCAAGGTTTTTCAGATTAATACTGCAGCAGAAAAGCCTACCATAGAGATGTACTATTCAACAATAGGCTGTACAGGATAAGCTTGCGCAACAATATCAAAATTTAGAGACCATGCACTTTGGAAATTCTTCAAAATCTAAACTTCAATCTGTTTTCTCAGAGAACTCTCAATGAAATCATTGGGACAATACAAATCAATAAATACACAATGCCTAGCACCAATTCAAGTTTAATAATGAGAAGCCATTGAATAACTAATTTGATGATGGACTTCAAAACTTACTTCACTATTATAACTACAAAGATGGATAAACTTATAGGATTAGATGCAAACTAGGGAGAGCTTAACAAGCAGAAATATGCACTTCCTCATGATGGTTTTCAGCCAAAAGCTAAACTCAAAGGACCCTGTCAGCCCGAGCCATAGGAGGGTGAAACTGATCTTGGGTTTTCTTACAAAATCTCTACGTAATCAAATTCTATCCTCACAATGCCAGCCTACAATACTCTTTCCTTGTCTGCTTTACAATTTCATTGTAACACGTATTCCTCTTCCGCTCTTCCCTCATGTCCTGATCCCTAATAGACAACAGAGAATCTGAAGAACAAAATAATAGACCAAGAATAGACTCAATAATTACAGATTTGTGGACACCAGTTAATTACAGATGTAGAGCCATTATAAGAGTGTCACCATGCACTATATATGAATTTGTTAATACATAATTTATATCTACATTCTTAATTCAATAAAACCAAAAAGAAGAGAGATTAAGAGAGAGGTATTGTGAACGAGATTCTTTGATGATGATAATATTCCAAAAGCAGTAGAACTAGCTACCAGAAAGTAATTCAATGAAAACATCATAATCTCAACCTAAAAAAAAGATATTCATATGCCGAATGGAGAATGAATACAGAGCCATCAAACTAAGATACTATGAAACTATACAGCTTTTTTGTGAAAAACCAGGCAGTAGCAAGGTGACAGTATGCAATACTAGTGTAAAATATCAAGGAAGTCAAGGTAGAACCAAAAGATTGGCATGAAAGCTAGAATTATAATCTCAAATATGAGCAAAGAAGATTAATGGCTTCTTCACAAAGTTTTGATAAACACAAAAAATGCATCACTTCAAAGGAATAAACAGACATATTTATGAAGGCATGCACACTATACAGTATCTAGTGGAGTCTAAAATTGTTGCCAGATAGTTGAATAGTGCCAATTTATTGGGACAATGTCAGACAAATCATAGAACTGATTCAGACAGCCTCTTAAGGTCCCATGGTTTTATTACAAAATCTAAAGCAATTTGATGTCCTCATCACTTTTAAATAAACATAAGGCAACCCGGTATTAAGTGTCCAAAAAAAAAAAAACTCTGACCCTTGATCTGGTATCTAGGTTTAAACCCCTTAAAAGACAGAGTGAAAAAAATTCCCTCCTGCAGTCTGTCATCCCTACATGATGGGTCAGTTGAAGCAAAACTGTTGGGTAACCTGAAGAAAAAGTTCATAAGTAGGGAAAGAAATTCTGGCTTCATTTCTTTCGAAAAGGGAAGAAAAGCAATTATAGAACAAAAGGGCCTACAGATGAAATGAAACCTTCTCACAAATACATTATTGCAAAGTTTTGAAAGAGCAGATTAACTCTTTGGTAATATTTCATCAAATTGAGATTCCCAATTTCAGTAACTCATTTAGTTCTTTTTTTTTTGGGTCAACAAAGAGCAAAATATGCCAACAAGAAGATTGTTTCTAAGAGGGAGATGCTAAAAGATACATCAACAAAATTGCAAAACTGATCATTAAGTCCCTGATACTCAAATTCTAAGCTCATGTTGGCCACCAAATCAACCAACTGCAGAAATTTCTCCAAGAATAGTCACTCAAAATATACTTAATTCATATGAGCAATCTTAAGGTTTCCAGCCACACTGTTGCATTCTTAATAAAATCAAGTTATGCTGCTAACTACTTAGACATTTGAACCACTCAATATTTCGGCTCAGAAGACATTAATATTGCACATCTATCTGTAATCTTCTCAAGTTCCAGGGCAGTAAACCTTTGACTGAATAGTTCTCCAACCTGCTCGGATACAATGCATCCAACATTTGTTATGGTTCATGGATAGCCTCCTAGACCTTGACTTCAAAAGAACCAATAGCCGTTTCCACAAAAATTGCCGAAAAACTAATCGACTTTCAGAAAAAAACATTATATCCGCACTCTGATAAGCATGCATTTAAAAGCAAGTAGAACCAAGTACACTTAACTCCCCAAAATATTGACAGCCACATGTCCCTAACAAGCGGCCTAAACAGCTAGCAAATACCATAAAATCGCCATTCCCCGGACAATAGAACAGTAATATCACTAGAAATGCTAGCAGAAAACCCACATTCCAGCAGTAGAAACTGACCTCAGTGAACTTATGAAACAACGCATCAGCTGGCTCCGAGCCATGCCGTAGTAACTGAATAATCTTGGCGAAGTAATGCAAGTAAACCACCAGAGCAGTGCCATGGGCAGCTGCCGCGAGTGATCCGAAGAACATAAGAACCCAATCGAGCCGGTCAGCACAAGCAAACAGCCGTGAGAACGGCACAGCAGCGGGCGGAGGCTCGATCTCTTCAGCCTCGGCGTCGATCTCTTCCTCGACCTCGACCGGCCCAGCATCGCCACTATTCTCCAAGTACGGGGACGGCGACTCAGGCGGCTCGGAAACCTCAGAGACCGGCGTCAGAGGCTGTATATGAGGCGGAGACCACCCAAACAACCCCCTCGATATCATCATCTTGAAAAAATCTAGCTCTTTTAACTCTCGGTATAGGCTACACAAAAAGCCACTAGACTAGATAAAAACCCTACACAGCATGGCCGAGCTCCAAGTTCTAGGGTTTATTCTCCTGAGAAAATGAAATATCCGAAAATTAATCAGATCAGGATAATCTGAGTGAAATTAGGGATGAGTTAAGTTCAAAAGGGTTCAATGATCTTTGGTGGGGGGATTAATTTTTGAATAGTGCAAAAAAGGAAGAGAATAAATGAGCCGTTTGTGAGGTGGACTGAGTTAGAAATGAGTTGAGTTGGGCTGACTCAGTCAAAGAAGGCGGAGAGAGAGAATGGGCTTGGTTTGGCACTTTGGCACTTTGGCTTGGCTTGGCTTGGCTTGGCTTGGGAGAGAGAGGAGAGTTGACTCCGCAACAAAAGGTTCCGCTTCTTGTGTGTTGTTTTCATGTAAAAGTAAAACGGCTACTACTATTAGAATATTCTTCTACTCCTAATGAAAAGTAAAAAGAAAATATTTTTTTTAAAAGAACCAAAAAAAAAAAAGAAGAAGTAGATCGGTGGGGAACAAACGACGACGTCTCCACGACGACAGAGGTCGTCGTCGGAGTTCTAAAAGGGCTGAAATGGAGGTGGTGGTGGCGGAGGTGGAGGTGCGGGATTGTCTGGCTTTTTTCCCATATTTGCCTGGGGAAAAGCGTGAGATTAAGGGGATACAGCTCGCTGGGTGAAATTTTCTCAGGGGCTTTCTCGTAATTTAAGAGGGAAAAAGCTTGCAGATGTTGGTATGTTATAGGTAGGTGTTGGTAGGAGGGAAATGGACTAATGGGATGGATTATGGAGGTGAGAAGAAATATCTTGTGTTTCTTTTTATTTTATTTTTGTTTTGACAAAAAAACTTTTATTAAAAAAAATTCATAGGAAAAAAAAGGAAAGCGAGAGAGAGAGAGAGAGAGATAAAGGGCGCAGTTGTTGCTGAGTTTTTTGTCTGGGGATAATCATTGAGAAAATGCATTTGTTAGATTAGACTGCCAGAGCATTTTCTCTGTTCCAACTCGGTTCTTGGTCTAACGTGCCCTATTTTGGCTTTTGCCATTTCTCTATGTGGTTGATGGGATCAAGGGAAGTTTCAGCAGAATCAACGATGGATTGGACGGGAGGAATTCGCCAGTGCCATCATATTTGACTATTCTCTTCTAGTATGTTGTACTTGCATGAATAAATACAGATAGTCAAAGGTAATACATGAATAATCTCCCAATTTTGTAGGTACAGCAGATTTTCTTTAATCGAAAAGAGCCCCTCTATTATTGGCCAAGTCTGTTTTTCCGGTGCAATGTTTGGCTCTCTTATAAAGGGTGCATTTTCTTTGTTTATTAGTGAAAGTAATTTTCAACGTGGACTAAGGGTGTGTTTGATTAAACTGAAATTTGAAAATTAAAGCCTAAAATTTGAATTTTGAAATCTAAATCTATTAAATTATTAAGTATTAAATTTAATACATTTGAATGCATATCATATCCAGTGACAAGTGAATAAGTTATCATCTAATTTTAAGAGCAAATTTTGCCTAGATAATTCTGTACCACGTAATTAATTCAGATGTTCAATTTTTTATTATCAAACGATCTGAATATGTTAAAATCTAAATCCATTAAGTTTTAAGTGCTGACTTATTACTACAACTATTTGGCAATAGAAAGGTAGAGATAGTTACTTTTTGTGTAATTGACATTTATGATTAACTAGTACATACATTTTCTTGTTCCTTGTTTTGTCCTCTCACTAATTATTCAATCCATCTCTCCCCCACTGTTTAGAGGTTGAATATGCACTAGTAACTGGTGTCTATTCAAATATCCTTTGTACTATTTTTTTTAATTTGAAAATGTGTGTACTGGTTAATCATTAAAAATTTCTTAACGTGAAGTCAATCTCCATTAATTTTGTTGATTAAGTTTGAGCTAATGCATGCCTGTCGTTTAACAATTTACCACGATAAGTGAAAAGCCTTAATAATAAGTGGAGTGTGTTCTCCAATCATGCCATTTACGGACTACAACAACCCTTCTCTCCATTTAACAGTGCTGCGTTGACAATTGAAAATGGATCATCAAGTGCACTTGGGAAGATCGTGGGGTCTTCATCCTGGATTTAAGATCCATGAGATGCCCGTCCTGTCACCAATTGGTTGGATCGGGTTGTTCTGTGGATCTCCCTTAAATTATTTGTTTATCGGATCGATTTTTCCGTTAACTCTCGTGCTTTTCTACTTAAGTGTGTGTGTGTTTCTTACTGTTTCGGTAAAAAACCTGGGAAAGATTTTTGCGCACGAAAATAGGATAGCAAGAGGAGCAACGACATCTGGGAAGCCTTTGGGTTCTTTTCTTTTTCGCCAAAAAAAAAAAAAAAACTACATATAGGCCTGTTGATCACTTTCCAACTGTAAATGTGACCGCTGGATAAAGTTCTTTTCCTAATCATTCATCGCCTAACTCGTAATAATGATACTCTTCCTCGGTTCAAATAGCTATTATGTATTTGTATCCAAAAAAAAAAAAAAAAGCTATATTGTATCGTATACAAACAAGGAAAACTATCCGGGCTAGAGCCATCGACACACATGCACCCATCAAAAAGTTTGCAATTATTCTATTGAATCATTCATAGGATATACTAGTGCTAGGAAAAGATATGAACAAACAAGCTCGAGTACCCACTTGGGAAAAAGAGAAGGCAAAGCCCACCTCCTATCGAGTACTACTTTCTCATCTCTTACGTCTTCTTGTCATGAATAGCGAAACAGTGAAACTGACATCGGCATCTTTTTGGCTGAGCTGTAGCTATTCACACTTCAAAAGTTGAAGGAGAGGAGCCTTGCATGGGCTAAAGGGTCGGAATTATTACATCCTCGACAATACCACATGAGAAAGGAACGGCCATCACCTCCCTAAATCAGTAATGATCTCCAACGCATTTTTATCTATCTTTTTCTGCTTTCCTTTTCCCTTTTTGTGTTTCCTGAACTGACTCGATATATCACTTTCGGTAGAAATGGAAGCAATCTTTAGCATATACTGTAACAAATATCTACTGAGAAGCATTTAAATAAAATTTTAAAAAAAAAGAGACGTGCGAGTTATTAGGAATCAGACATATTATTGTATTTCTCAATGACGATAATATTTTAAATAAAACTCAAATTATTACAATTCAAAGGCCAAATTATTACAAATTTTTTTGAAACTTGATTTTAGTGAATCCCCCGTCTTAGGTTATCTGCAGGTAACGTCCACAGATCAGCCTAGTTAACCCTACATCCTAAGCGACCAGTAGGTGACGTCCATTGATCCCCATAAAAACCAGATGTCTTAAATCGAGCAAATCTTGTACCCCTTTCCACCCACAATGTCCTCAATTATCAACAAAAACACTACCCTACACCTCAGCTTCCATTCACAAGATCTAACAAGCCAAACACCGCCGTCCACCACGAGGGACTTTCGTCCTTCAAAACCAATTCCAGTTACCTACTTTGATCTAGAGGGATCGAAAAATCCTGCCACAAGCATTTGCAGTAAGATGCTAAGTACCAGAAAGAGGGAGAGGGAGAGGGAGAGGGAGAGTTCTTATCACCTTAGCATCGAACACTGATACTACAATACGTTCAACCTTATAGAATATCACGTATTGGCAAATCATACAATTGGCTTGTCTTCAAAATCGCATTAGACGACTTGCTTTCTAAAACTTCGATCTAATACTCTCCACTACGCACATAACTCAAACTCCAAGTAGTGTAACATGGCTCTCACATTTCCAGAATCATATTACCAAGAAATATATCCACAACGTCAAATAAAAAGCCCAGAGAAGTAGAAAGAACAAACGGCAAAATTTTTCACTACACCATGAGTTTCCTCGAAATTAAACTAATGGTATCTCCAGTATAGGAAAATGCTGATTAAGATTTTCAGTTACCAAAACAGAACTACAATTCAGGACAAAAGAGCCTAGCAAATTGTCACACTTAAAAGACTGTATCTTGATCGGAACAAAACAATGACTACATTCATTCATATTATTCCAATCTTGTTTGCCACATCCAAAGCATCGTAGTCTGGAGTCAACCGAACATACGCTTTCTTTGTTCCATCAGGCCTGGCATCAAAACAGAAAGGTTGGTGATTTCAGATTAGAGCTTTAATTCATCCAAAGCACAGAACCGTGGTCTACATATTTTCACTTCAATGTAATTCAAAATGGAATCCCAAGAACATTGCTAGATATAATGTCTGTGAGATAAGAAGTGAAGCATCTTTTGAAGTTTTATAATCGATATAACAACCCAAAGGGCAAACTGTGCAAGCACACCCTTTTCAAGAGAATCAATCAACTAAATTCAGCATTCTGCATAGGAACAGGCAAAATAATATGATGCCCTTCAACATAACTGTTACCTGATCAAAGTATTCACTTTCTTGGTCTGTATGTCGTACATCTTCTTCACTGCATCTTTGATTTTCTTCTTATCAGCACGGATGTCAACTATGAAAACCAAGGTATTGTTATCTTCAATCTTTTTCATGGCAGATTCAGTAGTCAACGGATATTTGAGAATCTGATAATGGTCCAACTTATTCCTAGGAGGAGCACTGATGCGTGGGTACTTCGGGTTCCTGTCCTTTTTCAATGTCTTAGGACGATGGAAGGTAACTTTGGTCCGGATCTTCTTGGCTTTCTTCTTGAAAGTTGTCCCAGATTTGACAAATTTGGCAACCTTGGCTGCCTGAGCCTTTGTATCAACTTTTTTTGTGGTGTCAGCTGTAAATTCCAAAAAAATTCATTAAATCATCACGTGATTAAACAAAATGTAGAACTAATGTGTTTGTGGACAAGTCTCGGTCAAAGAAAGCAAATGGTCAAGGAAAGCAAATTGTTCAGAAACGGAAAAGGCCTGAAATTCCAATGAATGATCAAATTATAAACCCCTAAAAGTTAATCCTTCATATTCTAAATTAAGGATGCTATATCTCTCAAAAATCTACATGAGAACATACATATTCAACAACCACATATCTGAACTAAAACAGTGCTCAAACAATGCCAAGGGACAGATTTATGGGAAGAAGATTGAAGTAAAATATCCCCTTTAATCATGTAGAATAGAGACTCTGACAGAGACTTGTTGCACATCCACAAACACGAAACAGAGAATGGAAGATTTGCAAACTCAATGTGATGGAATGAAACGCGGACTAAACCACTTAAAATCTGCTAAACCACAATTAATAAACTGACAGAGGCGACGAACAGCATACTCCAATTAATAGCTAAACTAGATAATGAGTAATATAAAGATCCCATCCATTCCAGGAATGAACTTGTGGGAATGACAGAAAACTGCTCCAGTTCCCAAAACAACCAATAATCAATTACTAAAAAAAATAGGAGAGTGGAATTATTGTTTTCTTTTCATTGATATAACTAAACTCAATTTACCTACAAACTTAGCAGCAAGGACTAGGACTCAACTCTCCTTCCTGGATGACCATGTTACTTACTTCCCTTTGATTCAAGATCTAAAAACTACTAGTATAAGATAATTAGTGAATAGTTATAGCAATTAACGCGAACTCCTCCAAGGGTTGATAGTAAGGAAAAAACCCATGAACTTCTCTAGACATGTGTAGATAATTAGCATCGAATCATGAACTAGAAACCATTGATGCCAGCACCCTTTTCATAGTTCCTCACTGTCCTAATTCGATCAGTGAAGAGTTTTGCATTCAATAAAATGAACAGAAGGATGTTCCAGCTGAAGTAGTTATGAGTACTAAAGTAGCCTGTTGTTTTGAAACACGAAATTAGGTAGATGTCACTAGCTAGGCTTTTACTTCCATGTCATGAATAAGCTTTCTTATAAAAGATGTCCCTTTCAAAAAATAGGAAACAAATTTCCAAAACATCTGAAGTTCTGACCAGCCTTAACACGCTCATCCCCAAAGTTAATTACTCATGCAGTCAAACATACAAGGCTAACACACGAGATAAATACTATATAAGAAACAACAAATACACAGCAAATTTTTTTTTTAAAAAAATTTACTAGTAATTACTGAAAGAGAAAAACACATTTCCAATATAGCAAACCAAAGTATAGCCACAGCTCAAGAACGGCATTCCTATTCCGCTCGGCTAATTTCCAAAACTACAGCATATAACAGCATGCATAATTGAACTCTGATACTGATAAAACGAAAGAGAGCGAGAGTACCTTTGGGAGCCATTGCTGTAAACTGCCACACAAATGTTTTACCTAATCAAATCACCAAAATAATTGGAAATTTGTTTCAGAAAACACTTAATCCTTCTCTAGATCTATGTATATAAAGCTTGACTACCGTTTATCGGCATGGAACAACAATTCCGAATTCCAATCGTGGTAGAAGTTTACCTGAGGGGAGGAGCCGAGTGCTGAGGGGAGGAGCTAAGTGTTGCTGAAGCGGCTGATAGGGTTTTAGGAATGGCAAGTAGTTATAAGGGACTTACGTGGTGGCAGGCGACACTAGGGCTAACACGTAATGGGCTACACGTTATGGAATTGCCAAAATGGGCTTTACCTCAGTAGTCAGCAACCCTGGTCCCCGGCCCAGAGTTACTCCACCAAGACTTTTTTCACATTTTTTATCAAAAGATAAAAACTTTATTCGAGTTTGTTATTTTATTCAAATTGATTATTTGCATATGATATTAGTTTGATCCGCGAATGGAAAAATTGCTTTTCATTTGCATAAAATAAACTTCTCAGTTCTAACAAGAAGCATTCAAATTACCTAACCGGCTGTCTTTCGAGTTTAATGAGACCTAAACTCCATAAATAATTGGCGCAAGCTCTGCCATTTTAAGGCACATAAAATTTTGTCATTTGAATTTGTATTTTTTATTACCATCAGTTTCTTGTTTCAATTAGTGATTGTGTCTAACTAACTGGCATCTAACTGGCATCATTAAATAATTAAAATTTATAAACGCATATCCTCTCATCAAATTCTTAGACTAATCCAAATGTTGCACGCCTGAAGGACATAAACAGCCTTCGCTCAGTATTTAGGAAATGCTCATTTGATAATCCAAATGTTGAACATAGCAGTTTAAGTAAAAGATTGAGCAAACTTGCTCAAAACAAATCTTTTGACGAGAAATTCTTAGATTTTTAATGTCTCAGTACACTTTTGTACAACTCAACTTGAGCCCTTACTCAGCATGTAATTATACTTTGGTAATGAATAAAATCTCCTATCATTTTAGGCCAAAAAAAAAAAAAAATTTATATCGGCATGGCATTCTTTCATATTTTATTGAAATCCAAAATGAAGCACAAGGCACGATAGCTACATTTCTTAGGCATAATTAGTACGTCAATATTTCAATCAATTGAGCTTTTTTGCCCATATTTTCGACGCACTTGACAATATTTTAGTACCGAAGAAAAAAGTAACAGAAGTAGTACATAAATGGTAAAGTAAATCACATCCTTAAACTTGAAGCCCAACACAAAGTATCAGTTTAATTTTTTTCTTTTTAACTCAAGGTGTTGCCACTCGTGACAGCATCAACGACTTTGTAATCATTTAACAGAGACGTTACAGCCAAAGCCATATATTTAATAAGGTCGGAATTTTTGTCATTATACAAATAAAAGTTTGGAATTTTTACTTTTATTTGAATGTCTCCGCTAAGCCAAATATAGGAACAGGCTCACAAGTCACAGCCGTAGCCACGACTACAACCTCTGCGGTCTAAATCCAACTCATTTTTGCAGCCACAAGTTGCTCGACTTTCAACATTCCAGCACGGATTCAACGGTCAACATTTTCCAATTTTTATGATTGCTTTCGGTCAACTTTTAGATTCTTAAACAAGTTCCAACGCTAGTACTTGTCCTTCTTTTTTCTCAAATGGGTTTGGTTCAAGTCCTCAGTGCATGATTGTGAAGAATGCAGAGATACATGCATGATTGTGCAGCGCAAAAAGTTTTTCTAGAAGAGTTACCATGGTGCTAACTTCTGGGAACAGCAGCCATTGGGACCACCAGCTAACTTCTGGGAAATAAATGGCTGCTAATGATTCGAGACACTAATTTTATATAGCTGACAAGAAGATAGAACTAAAAGCGAATACCTACACCTCAATTGACCTATTATCCACAAATTAATGGAATGCCTCCACTTTTGTTTTGTACAGGACAAACTACAGCTTTTTGTAAGTTTGCAGATTGAGTCCTAAAGCTTTTGAAGCAGTAGTTGCCAAGCATCACTGGTCAAGTAAAGTCGGACCTGAATGATTTGCTCTTCATTAATTTAAGGAGCAGCAGCTTAAACCTTCTTGCAGCTGGACCAGGCCTCAATATATCAACATCACCCCATTCCGAGCAAGAAACCCTGCCACTCCATGACCTTCCCAAGCACCATGCGCCTGGTGCAGGCATTCCTTTACCACGATTGAGCACAACCGAGTCAATAACATCCATAATTGGATCATTTACTGAAAAATTTCCAGCAAAAGCTGCTCCGCTTGCGAGCATTCTGCCAAAATCCATAGGCCTTCCGCTCTGACGGCTTTCGGAACAAGGGGAGTTGCAGTCAGTGTATCGCAAATTTGAGTTGATCACAGTGCGAGAGAACTCTGAATTGCAAGCAAGGGTCTGGAAATAGGCTTTGTGAGAAAGTCTAGTATTTGAGAAGTACAAAAGAAGTATCCTTGGAAAATTTTCCCATCCTAGGAGTGCGAACTGAACGAGTTTGTGATTGAGAATCACATGTGGAGAACCTGGTACAGATGAGCAAGGTTCAGAAATGTTAGTGCAGTGAAACAACAGGAATAACTAAGGGACTTGTAGAGAAGGCGAAATAACTTATGATTGTCTTGGGGGTTCTCAACTTTTCTTGCAGGAAGAGAAATAACAGAGAAATGTGCACATTGCAAAGGGTCCAATAGCAACTTTCACAGTGTTTAATCAGAAAGTCAGAAAGAAAACGTTCCTTCCTGCACTAATTTGCTGATATTAATGAAATTCCTTCATGAAAGTGCTTGTTGGACAACCTCTAAGGGGCATAGATACATTAGTTGTGCTTCAAATCCATGACGATAGGAAGGGTTAAGGAAAATATAAAAAAGGTGGGCACGCACCTGTTAAAAACCTGAAGGCATTTGGTATCGTACGCTTTTCACTGCCCATGAACATTCTTCCTGCTGATTGAAGATAAAGGCGAGGATCAACAATCACGTCGGTAATCCTTTGATATCTGAAACATATGATCTAAACTTCTTACATACATGTCTTTGGATTAATAGAGCAGATAGATGGGGCATAGAGGTGCTTACTCCTGCATGGTGATGTTAGTCTCATGTTCTATGAAATTCAACTCTCTTGGTAAATATGACAAGATGTGGAGAAAATCTGCAAATATGAGAATATGATAACTACACTTCATCCAACATAAAATGACAGATTAGCTAACTAAGCATTTCAATTTCAATCATTCGACAAAAATATGTTTACAGAGATTCTCAGGCTTATAGAAGCATATAAAAGGCCAAGGTGTTGAATTTCCTATTTGATGGAAAAACAGAAGCCTTTTTTTTTTTTTTTTAATTAACTACTAAAATGACTAAAGGCACCAATTTGATTTTTGGACAACGTGCACAGTCACTGGTTATGATTAACCACCCAAAAGAATCTAAAACTAAAAGCTAGACCTAAGATTGCTAGAAAAAGATTCAAGAGGATTACATCAAACTAGATGAGATCTAAAGCAATTACGAGGAATATGTATCTAAGCTTTCAATCCACCTAAGCAGTAAAGTATGCAAGTTTAAAACTTTGCTAACCTTAACATGCAATGACTGCAAATTTACTATTGAAGCCAACCCTCCTTCCACTATCATATTGCAATTAAGTAACTCAACACCATGTCCAACACAGGAAGTGATCAATAAGTAACAGATCATCTGAACATTAGATAAAATAAACAGTTACCGAGAAGCTGAATATCTTCATGGAATGAGCTGGTTGATTACTATATAATTTCAGCCAAAATTCAGATTACAGTGCAAGTAAGGCCATCCACTTCCAGATAATTCCAGTCTCGAGGCATACGCTTACCCGATTAGTCAGGCTTACAAAATATAAAATGAATAAAAAGCGCAACAATGCTGCATATCTTTGAGGACAAGCAGTAAAAAATTATGATGGTAAAGTATATTAAGATAACAGCGGTAATCAAATGAAGACAGTGAAGTCAAATGAATTGAAAAAGACAGGCCATCATACCATCCTGAGGAATGAGAGGATAATCGGAAGCAGCAAGGTTAACAAACCAATCCCAGTCTTTTTTCCACCTCGACAAAATAGCCGCACCATGAAGAATCAAAGCAAGAGGAGAGGAGCCCTCTTCGTTTACCGGGTTTGACTTCTTCATAACATTCACATTCCCAGCTGCAACGAAGATTTCAACAGAACCCACAATTCTAGCAAGCCGATCCCTCTGCTTATCCGATGCACGCCGGTCAAGGTGCAACAGATAGTAGTTTCTTGGGTGATATGTGGCTTGAAGAAGCCTGAAGATTCTTGGGCCATCATTGTTAGTGCCGGAAATGAAGTAGGCCACTTTAGGCGGTGGAGGAAAGGGTTTTGGTAGCTGGGAAAAACGGTGGGGTTGGTGGTTGGCGAGTAGGCGGAAGAGTAGGAAGAGGGAGAGAAGGGAGAGGGGGAGGACAGTGAAGAGGGGAATTTGCTTGAAGAGGATTGCCATTGGCATGACTTGCTCGTTGACGGTTTTCTTTGGATTTTCAAGCAGACTGATGTAATGATGTAGATGGGCTCTAAAATCAAAGTGCTCTAAAACTGCACTTTCATTTAGAAAATAAAAAAAAAAAAACGAGAATATTGCAGGTAGGTGTAGAAAAATGGCCCAGCTATTTAATTGGCAGATTTCCTAGGTAGGGCTCTGAATCGGATTGAAGAGCAGGTAAAAAGATGTCGGCATTGACTCAGGGCTGTGGTAAAAATTTAAAAATTGGAGGAGATAAGATAACCCTTGCGGCGCATGAAAATCGCAACAGTAAATCAGTACAGAAATGCAGTAATTTACCGTGCATTCTTTCAGGCCCTCGAAAAATTTTTAGTGGAACACAAATACACTTAAAAGATGATGAAGATCTAAATCTGCAAATAGCATAAGGAAAGTTCAATTTGACGACGCAAAGATCTTGCAACTGGGAACATGAATTTCTCCTCTCAATTCTCTGTTAAACAGAGTCTGTCTTTCTCTGCAATGACCAACAACGCAACAAAATGATTTGATTCTGTTCAACAACATGAATAAAGATTCTGACTTTCAAAGTTAGCGAGGATGGAAATGCAGAAAACCGAAGGTGAAATTAAAGAAACAGTTACTAGAGTAGTACAATTGATGAGAACAAGAACCCCAATTAAAATATTTTAGCAAAATGCGAAAGATGAACGCTTTGTCGAGTAAGAGGAGCCGGAGCTGCTGGTTGCATCCGAAACTCAAAATTTTGCGTTAATGTATGTTCCTATTCCCTACGCAGCAGCGTTGCATCGGCGAGCTCCCAGACATGAGGATTTGAAACTTATGCTAGAATTCCACTTTCATTCGGAAACTTTAATAAAACAGAGAGATCCCAGTTTTACTTTTAGACGCTGGCCCGACCAGTCAGAATCCTATTTCGTGCCCCCCCTTGCCGGGATAAGCTCAGATATACTGCAGTATCCGAACAGCATTCGAGGGAAGTTGGTGGATCTTGGCATGGAGCATTCTAGGAGTGAAGGTGCCTAATTGGAGTTAGTCATATTTAAGCTGTTGAACAGCATTCCCGTGAAGATGCTCTTGCTGTTATATTCTTCGGAGTTGAATTTAATTTTGGTTTTCGAGTACAATTTTGGATGAGAATTAATGATACAATTTTGGACGAGCTTGAAAACACCAAAAGTTAATTAAATTTGCAGAAGCAGAGAAAAATCTATATTATGTAAAAAAATAGTATCTATTTTTCCGACCGTTAACTTCGTTGCCGGACCATGTAAGTTTCATAAAGCAAGTGACGCCCTAAACTAAATGTCATTCCTTCCAATCACAGCTTAAGCTCACTTTAAATTATATTTATGAAAATATTGAGAAGTTGGAAGGGCCAAGAAGGAGATAGATGAAAAATAATTAATCACATTTTCACTCAAAAATCCCGTATAAGATTATGCCAGAAAGAATTGAAATTAAAGTCATGTTTACTGATTATATATGTTTTTGGTTTAAAGAAACAAACATGTTTCAGTGTATCATCATCTTTTGTACGATTACTTTTAGCTTCTTCCCATAATGATCCCCTCATCATCAAGATACAGATATTCTGAGATTCTTCTTCTTTTATTATATATATATATATGGACAATGCTACAGTGCCTATAGTTATGATAACGATATTAGAGAAACCTACTATTATAGGGTTCTATTACCTTTAGTGACAGATCAAATTTTTTAACGACTTTTTAAAAATTATATTAAACTAATTAATATTAACTTTAGTAAGTTTTTAATTAAAACTAGTAAGTATATGTCTAAAAGATAAGTTTTAGTCAGAAATACAAATTTGCACTTTGAGTAATTTAATTTACTTATTATTTGATAAAATTTACTTTTGTTTAAATTAAACTTACTAATACTAAAAGTAAAAGATTTTCATATTTTAGTAAAAAACCACCGATTTCTGAAACGGTTTTGCCTCTCCAAAGTTGGTTGCCTTCTTTTTATTTTCTCACCTCAGGACACGATGGAATATAGAAATTGTTTCCTTGCAAAATTTTTCAGTCCACACTTTCCATCTCTACTCCTTGATCGATCGGGCATATGCAGACCAAACAAAAAGGTTGAGAATTTTATTAAGGCTGGGTGGTGGTATCAAGCAAGAGAGCGGATAAAAAATATCAGCCGAAAGGTTAGACTATCATGTTTCTTGAAAATCGCTTCATTATATTGCTTTAATTTGTTTATCTTTCATTTGATTTGATTGTCAACTTGAAAAATGTATGGGAAATGACTTAGACCCTGTATGTGAAACATAGCAGGGTGTCGGCATTTATGGCAAAAGCAGTTAATTCTGGAATGTGATTAATTTGGGAATGCATATAAGATGTTTGGTGAAATGTCAAAGAGAAATTTGGGCTAGCTATCAAATGTCCGTTTGCAAAAGAATCAAGAAGTCCAAGTTTTTTTTTTTTAGGCCTTAATTAGACAGCATGTACTGTTTCTAGTTAATTTCCAAGCGTCACCTACAACCTTCATACCCCCATTCAGCTTTGAGGATCATTATTGTAATTTTACTGCAGATTTTAGCACGAAAACATGGCAAGAAAGCAGAGAAAACTAACTATGAAAAGACCTTACCTATATATATATATATAAGCATCCTTTAACACTTGTCGTGATGAAGTTTCTTGGACTAGCACGTAACTAAATTGATGTAACATGACAGCCCATGAATTGTTCGAATATATATACATATATATGATGTATATAAACATCAAACTCTTGCATGTAGATTACTATTGCTTAAGAAAGAAATTAATTTCTTGGATTCAAAAAAAAATTCGTGACAACTCAGTAATTTCTTGGGTCAGTAAATGATAAATCTTTTGACTCAACCGTCGGTAGATTCTCTACAGAGGCATCTTGCTTAGAGGTTTACAGAGGTTTAAAAGTAAGTTCTTTTCTGAAAATAGTTAATGGGCACTTCCAACCAAATTACAGAGACTCTAGAACGCACAAATTTCAGCAAAGTAATAGGTTGTCAGCACAAATGCAGCTTCTAGGCACTGAATGATCTGTCATCATGTAAAGAGCTGAATAACTCAATTGAGGAAAAAAAAAAAGCAAAAGAAACAAAACCAAAATTGGATCAAATTTGGTTTTAGTCCTGCCTTAGATAGGTACCATTCAGAAGTTCACGCACAAAGTGTCCCTGGATGAGAGTCAAATGATGAGATTATACCAGAGAACAGATGTTACTTGTATTTACCAGAAACACGATAAATTAGGAAAATGATATAAAATAAAGGAAATAAACATGTTATGTGTATCCATATAGACAAACAGTAACAAATTATGATAAACCTTTACTTTTATTTATTTATTTTTCCTATCATAGGCTCAAGTGGTAAATCTCTTTGGACATAGAACTAGCTGTAATTTCACAAAATACAGCAGGACATTTTGTGCTTTACCTAGTACAAGTCAAATGTTTGTACTTTCTCTACTGTTCTCAACATGCCGTGCCATCCTAATTAACATTTTCCCCAGAAGTTGTTATTATATGTAAATCTTCTTATCTGTCAGAAGGTTTCGTCTTGCCATCGCAGCTGATCATGCAACTTCTTGCTCCTTAAGATTAGAATCTGACAATCAGTACTAATTCACCATGATCAGACCCAATTTGGGTTTGTATTCCTCTTTTTCCTAGTGCTGCTAATGGAAATTTATTGTTGGGATCCTTGATTCATGACTTAAAATAAGCTTAGCCTCCTTTTTCATAAATAATCCAAGCTACTACTTTCTGATGATAGTGCGCCCCTCTTGCTATTTATTTCCACTGTCCTATTACTGCATATTTTGTTCTCCGTGATCTGATGGGCTCATGACACCTTTTGCAGCTGGACAAGAGAGGTTCAGGACCTTGACAAGCTCATACTACAGAGGTGCTCAAGGGATCGTTCTTGGTATGTCATGGATAGATCACTATAGATTCTTTCATATTTATGAAGCCTTTTTGTCATCCTGCAAAATAAGTTATTCTTTTAAGACGTGATTGACAAGATGAGATTTTGTTTATTTAATTGCATTATCATCGTTCTCGGATTTCTGGTCAATTTATGGACTACTGTTGCTTAGAAAAACAGAATACACAATCATTCTTTTAACTTTTGAGCATTGGCCATTTTTTAACATTGCTGAAGTCTATGCAAAATTTGCTGTTTCTCTTGTCGGAGAATTTCTTGATCCTTTTCCTTTTTGCAACATGGTTGGTAAGGTGCCTTCATGCATGTTTCTTTGTTTGCTTTAAGACCAGATTGCTGCCATCCCAGTCCACAGTCCAGAGTTTTCCCATTTTGTGGGAGACTCTTCCCAGTTGAGTAACTTCCATTTTGTCCATAGTAGGCATTGTCTATGCAGTCAGTTGGTATTTTGCCCAAAATATTGTACGGTACTGTGAACCTGTAGGTTTTTATAGTACTATTTCACTAAGATGATCATCTATATGTGCTCTTGGCACTTCCTTTTTGTAAAGGAAAGCACTTGTAACCTTTTTTAGAGCTTGAAATTAAAAGAAGCTATGAGTCCTAAATCATATGAGCATGATAGGACCAGTATATTTGTTGAAGCTGAAATTTTTGTACAAATAAATTCCAGTTTGAGCATTGTCAATCTGTTTTGGAGAAGTGTCATGCAATTATTGATGAACTTTAGTAACTTTTTAATTAAAACTAGTAAGTATATACCTGAAAGATAAGTTTTAGTCAGAAATACAAATTTACACTTTGAGTAATTTAATTTACTTATTATTTGACAAAATTTACTTATTGTTCATTCAAACTTACTAATACTAAAAGTTAAAAATGTACATATTTAAGTTAAAAAAAATGTTCCGGTTCCTGAAAACGGTTTTGGGTTCCTGAAACACTTTCGGGTATCACCTATCTCTTTAAAGTCATCTGCCTTCTTCTTATTTAGTACTCAGTTCCAACGATACGATTGAATTCCCAGGCCAAGGTTTCCACCTTGGTCCATACTTTCTCTTGGTTACAATTGAATAAAATTTCTCACTTCAAAATTTTCATCTTTAGTTCACACTTTCCCTCTATCCTTTCTCATCGATCGGTTGGTTTTGGGTGCTGCCATATGCAGACACAACACAAGGGTTTTGCGACGGTGGTAGCCAATCAAAGAGAGCAGTGCCGAGGTTAGTCCATCATGTCCACCTGAAATTATTTGACTATATTGCTGTAATTTATTTATTTTTCATTTGTTTTGTTTGTCAAGATTTTCTTGCGAAATCAAGGCTGGAAATTTGAAGATTTTATTGCAATTTTGGGGCTGAAAATGTCCGTTGAAACATCTAGGAAATGGTTGTAGTTTTGATTGTCTACGGGTAAAATATGCTTAATAGACATATGAAACATCTAGGAAAGGACTTGAGACTAGGCGTTTCATTTGCTTTTATTTTTTTGTCAAGACATGAAATCTAATTGCGCTGTATTTGCATTTGTATAGGCATTAATGTGGGCATGCAATCCTTCATTAATCCAAAGTCATGTACGAAACACTAGCTTGTTAGGAGACGGAAATATTCAGGTACATTTTTTCCTTCTTCACGCCTAAGTTTTGTGTTACCTATTTGCTATGATTATGTGTTGTTGTGGCCTTTTTTTAATACAAATATTGTGATGGTTTTGTAGTGAAACAACCAGATTTCACCCAAGACCAATAAAGAATTTTATTCTTGAGAGTTCACAAATTTTTCAGATGGACATTGCTCAAAAATTGGCGGATGATTTACGGTTCTCCGAAGGTAGTTTAATGCATTTTGATTGTAAATCTGAACACAATCTCCTTAGTTTGCAATGATTGGTGTTTACTTGGTTTAATGTGAATAGTTTCAGCATCCAAGTGCTGTTGGGTTTGTAAACCAGAAATTTCAATTCAAACCGAAGCTTTTGATAGTGATTTCAGATTTTTTTGAGAATATTATAAGATAATTTGAATATTGTCTTGATGATTGGAGAAGGGTGGTTTGGATTCTCTGAGTTGTTCTTGTGGCTTTCAGCCTTATTCTTGATTTTTATTCTTATCTTCTCGAATAAATGGATTATCTACTGCGTTTTTTTCGAGCATTAAAATAGGTACAGGTGGTTTACTATAGAAATGTTTCTCACATGGCTTGTTCTGCTACTAAAGCTAAGGGGCTTGAAGCACGCATACGTTTTACTGTTATTCTGGTCATCATTTGGTTATTTCCGCTTCCAGATATGCTAAAACTGAAAGTCATGTTCTTTTTCAAGACTGGATATCTCACCGGGACGTAACAAGTGAAAGGAAGCAGGGCAGATTAGCATTAATCATGAAATTCCATATGAAATTACTGTGTATTGCAGCACTAGTACCTAGAAGTGGAAATCAGGATAGACTATACAGAATCACAATACTTCAACACTTAGCAATTCAATGATGAGCACTGTAAAATGCACTTGGTCTTGAGAAGGCCAAATGGACGGCAAAAATCAGTAGGGAGGTCCCCAATACTGAGGAAAATATCCAAACGCCATTTTTTGGTACAGAAATAACACTTTGCTCTTACTTAAACTCGCAAAGTTTTTTCCTTTCATTTCGATCTACAGCCATTACCTGATCTTTATAGCACTTTGTCAGTCAGTTCAATTATATGTCAAATTAAAGACGATTTGCTACTAGGTTAATCCGATCCAGTTGTTTACAACCTTACAGCATTTTGGTTTGAAAATGAAAGCACTAATTGTAGTGCGTGCGTAATAAACCTGCAATCCTGAGAGATTACCAGTTGGGAGGTCATTGAATACAGGTGTTAATCTGCCAGTGTTTCGTCTGCCAATAATGATCTATTCTACTGTTGCTTGCATGTTTACGTTCTTCTAGAAATTGTACCTTCAAGCTGTATATTTATGCAGAAAAGTAACTGATATTGATTTACAAAACAGATACATCTAATACATGGTCCAAATGCAATTTCACTGCAAATTTTCTGGTCCAAGTAAATTTTTAACGTGAGTGCTGTCGTTCCAAATATATAGCAATAAACTAAAACGAGTGTTCTAATGTAATCAATTTATTTGGCGAATATATAGGTTGTGATATCGTCAATTGATTCCAATTAATGCTAATCTTAGTCTCGCATTAGTCTCGTAGCATATATAGAAATGTTTGTCATATGCACTCAGGAGAAGACCACTTCTCTCTTCAAATATAAAGCACATTTAGTAAGATTGGAGAATAGCAAATATAAAGCACGTTCTTCTGCCTTATAAAGTACTTGGTATTCGGCTAGAAATAGCCAAACTAAATTAGAATTTTTTCCAACTATGAATACTTTTATTGTTCATCTTCTCTGCAAATGATCTTGTAGAAGAAATCCCCATGCATTCTTTCGGTGTAGGACCAATTCCATTGCAATGTTAAAACGTTCAGTCTCAGATTGAAACTGAAAATTCATGACACCATAATAGAATTAGTGAGTTAACCTTGCAGGTAAAGATAACAGTTACAATGACATTTAAACTTATTCACTACAAAAAACTCATATTAAAATACAAAACCGTACCATGAGTGAACTCATTTGTTCCACTTTAGATGACTTCATGAAATTAATAACGTATACACCAAAAAAAGTGTCATTTTTTTGTCCTTTTTCAAAAAAATTTAAGAAAACTATATTTTAGCAATTGTTGTCATTGACACTTAATTGAAGTTCATTAAGAATAATTGAAGTTCCAATATCAATACTCTATTCAAATGTAAATATTCAACCTAAGTAACAAAATAAATGATAGCTAAACAAACGAAATATGCGTTCAATTGATCGTGTTCAAACTACATATTCTGTTAATAGTTAGTATATATGAAATTGTATTTTCCATTTGTAGAAAATTAATATGCATTTTATATCTACTAACGAATATATTACCTATGTTTTGAACAAATCAAACGAAAACTTATGGTGTGATATGTATATAGTTGCTCACATTTATACGTATGCCATCATCCTTTCTTTATGCTGCAAATTTCTTTTGATTATATTTAGGGGTAGCAATTATAAAATGTCGGCCTGAAAAAATGATATGAACCTAGCACGAAATTAATTGATTCGGATTGAGGTTTCGCGGGTTCGGGTCAGAATCGAGTCGCATGCGACGAACCCGAAATGAAAATGGGTTGAATTCGGGTCAAACCATGGGTGATCCGATACGACCCGATCACCTGTTTATGAATTAAAATTTTTTTTACCTAACTAACCTACGTTATTCTTTTTGTTTCAAAGGCATTAATCACTTAATTCTAAATGAATTTATTTAACTTATTTGAAGTTGAAATTATTATATTTGGACAAATAATGTATTATATTATTTTTTACTTTTATACTGCTTATATTTATTTTATATTTGGTTTGGAACAAAACACTTTTACGATGTTTTTAATTTATTTTAGATTTGGTTTGGGATTATTTATTTAAATTTTTATTACTTGATTATGTAATTAGTCTTGTGTGAATTACAAATTACAGTGGTAAATTAATAAATTAAAATTAAGTTTTGGGTCATTCGAGTCGTCCCGCCAACCTGGAATTTTCAGATTCGGGTCGGATATCCTGGCCCGTTTCGGGTTGGGGGGTCAAGTTCGGGTCAGCCAGTTTTCTATTATACCTGGATCTAAACTCGACCCGTCACTCCGATTTGGACCCGATTGCCACCCCTAATTATATTGTCAAAAAAATAGCATATTTTACAAATTATTCCAATTTATTTAGAAAATGTAACTAATTTCATTAGAAATTATGAAATGTAATCATGGTTTATTAATTTTTTACTAAATATAAATACAACTTATATCAGGTAAAAATATTTGACTTTGTTTTACTTCGATCAGAAAAACTTGTGGTAGAAATAACGAAATAGTGACAAGGGTGCAAATTTCAAATCAACAACCAACGTACACTTAATTACGCTAATTTTTTAGTTGACCAAACTAATATATGCCATAAAGTAACTAGATTTTAGCATTTATAAATTGGCCATTTTAGCAGTTTATATACCATTCACCTATAAAAAATATGATTATTATAAAATGACATTTTATAATAATTTACATACTATTTGCCAATTAAAAGTAAGTTTGATAAAAAAAATATATGCATATAAATCCATATTGTAAATGATACAAAATATATTTGAATCTCACGAAACTTAATCTATGGGTAAATTTACTATAGTTTTCAAAGATTATGCCACATTAGTACAAATTTAACTTTTATGCTTGTGACCTAGAAAATAAATTTATTAGAACACATAACCTTTGTAAATGATACATACATTTATTAAAATGCTTAAAACACATAACATTGATCAATGATACATACAACCATATATTATACATTTACGTTACCAACAATTACTAACTATAATATTAAGTTTCAATCCTTAACAAAAAAATCTTAGCATTATTTTAAATAAACTTTCTAATACTTGTTTCATATAAGTTTTTTTAAGTAAAATATTAAATTTATGCCACAAACTAGTAAGTCTTGATGATTAACCAAATTTACTATTCTATCAACAGGATTTACTATTAATCCGTGAAAACTTACTATTACTTGAACTAAACTTACTCTCCAAAAAGAAAGTTTCGAATATAGAGTAGTAATTTATTTTTTTTTAAAAGTAACTTTCAATTTTATTTCATTTTACTTTTTAAGACATAAATAGGATAACAAATTTCGTTACCATTTTCGATTTATTTTTTATTTGCTTTTAGCGACCATTTGATTATTTGATCGGTCTATCCACCTAAATAGGATAACACTTAAAAATAAGAAAGTAAGTTTTCTATCTAAAATAATAAGTTAACAGTAAAAAATTAGTAACTTTTATACTTCAAAAGGTACGTTGGAATAAATATTAAACTTACTTTTTAAATAGATAAATTACTACTTTATTTCCCAAACTTACTTTTTAGAGAGTAAGCTTAATTCAAGTAATAGTAAGTTTTTATACATAAATATTAACTCTTGATAAAGTAATAGTAAGATGATAAAGTTTTAATAAATTTACATATGAGACACAAGAAATAATAAGAGTTAAGGCCTAAACAAAATGAGAAATAATATAATAATAAAAATGACAAAATTAGTATAACAATTAATATAAGAAAATCAGTATGATCTTGATTTTTTTCCTTGGGAGATTGTTCATAAGAATAGGATCCAATAATTATAAATGAAAATCACATGCATGTATAATCTATTGTATAATTTAAATTATATTTAGTTCACCTATAAAATGGTCCTAAAATAATTAGTACACTATGATAAATGTTATTTTAACAACAAAAAAATTTTTTTTACTAAAAGTCGGAAATATCCATGACATATGTATGAGGGATATTTTACCATTTTTGTATCTCACATCCAATCATGAAAGTTAATTTGAGAAAAACTATTTTTGACAATCGAATTATTTTGAATTTAACCAACAAGTTGAGATTTTTTAAACAATAAAAGTGAAATATTTTGGGAACTTAGTTGTTTATTTTCCCGTAATAAAAAATTTAAAATATGACAAATTATTCTTACATATTTTATAAGGTCATATGCAAAAAAAAAAGTTTTCATAGTATATTTAAAATGCTTCGAACATATAACATTTATAAATGATACGTACAATTGTAAGTTTCTTTAAGTAAAATAGTAAATTTATGCCACAAACTATTAAGTTTTGATGATTAACCAAATTTACTAATCTATCAACAATATTTACTATTAATCTATAAAAACTTACTATTACTTGAACTAAACTTACCCTCCAAAAACTAAGTTTCAGATATAGAGTAATATTTTACTTCATAAAAAACAAAGTTAGTTCCATATTTATTCAAGTTTACTTTTTGAGACATAAAAGTTACTAATATATCGAGTTAACTTACTATTCTTTATGGAAAACTTATTAACCACCATTTTAGGTACTATTTTATTTAGATGACCAGTACAACAGGTCATCAAATGGTCGCTAAAAATATTTTTACCTGTTATATCAGGTAAAAATAGGTTCGTTACCATAACTATCGTTACTTCAGACTTTTCCTATATATATATATATATATATTGGTTCTGATTTTATGAGACTCTCAAAATTTCCATTAAGTATGAAAAAAAAATTAACTCTCGTATGAGGAATATTTACATAATGTGGATTTATAAAGACAAATATATGTGCGATCAAAATTACTTTTTTCAACAATTTAAAAAGAGAGCGTGTCCATTAGGGTTGATGCAATACCTATCTTCTAGGTTAAGGATTAAAACTTAAAAGCATTATTGAGTTCCTCTAAAGCTTGGTGCCATTTCACTTTCCACCTTCATATCTTTTCAGTTGCACTTTCCTCCTTTTTTTTTTTTTTTTTCCCTTTTGGATGAACTTTCCTCGTTTGACTAACAGTCGATACTGACGACAAAAATGTTACTTCAAAGTAATAATTAGTAGAAACGATACTTGAAAAGAAAAGAAAAAGATCCAATATTTTTTGGTTTCGAAAAATCACATGCCTTGGATTCTATGTAAATTCATGTACAAAAAGAATTATAAAATAATACCAAAAAAATACCATGTACTTTTAACAACCAAAAAAAAAATTGTTGAAAATTTAAAATGTCCAAGATAATGCATATGAGAGATATTTTACCATATTTGTATCAAACCTCGGTAATTTTTTTATGATAAAACCTAACGTGGTTTGACAGACGGGTAAAAATGCAGCAAAAATAACGTTCAGGTAAAAAGTACTATAAATAAAAAAAACCAAACGTCAGACGACTTGGTGTTTAGTGCCCCTGACCTGTGAAATAACCACTCTAAAGTCTCAAGTCTTCTCCCCTAAGAAAGAAAGGAAAAAGAAAAAAGTCGCATATCGAAAGTGTCGGCCAAAACTCAAAAGCAAAGACACACTTCTCAAGCCAAGACCCCCGGCTTCCTCTGCTTATTGGATTCCCTAACGTGCAGCGAAACGATTGAAAAAGCTACTAAAGCAGTACTATTTTAGCATCTCAAAGCCAATCTGATCTCCAAACCGTCTTGAATTCTTGATGCATGCAACTACTTCTTCAATTCTTGCCTTTATATATACGTAGTGCTTCCTCAGTTCAACTCCAAATCATATATTCCCCATTTGCTATTAAACCACTAGCGCAGTTGACAAAACTTGATAAGCCATGGCTGCAGCAGCCTCGTCAGTGAGTTTGAAGCTTTTGATCGACACCAAAAGCTGCAAAGTCCTATTTGCCGAAGCTAATAAAAGCACAGTTGATTTCCTTTTCCACGTCCTGTCTTTGCCAGTGGGAACTGTTATAAGGCTTCTGGGCAAGCAAGGAATGGTAGGTTGCGTGGCCAACCTATACGAGAGCATTGAGAGTCTAAACGAAACATATATACAACCAAACCAGAGCAAAGACACCCTTCTCAAGCCAAAAGCCGCTGCTTCCATTCCTCTCTTGTCCCTCAACGATGGACAAACTGAAGCTGTTTTCTACCGGTGCAGCCGTGGTTACAATTGCAACTATGTATCTGATGACCCCAAGGCGAAATGTCCTCAGTGCAAGAATGTCATGACCAACAGCATGACATATGTTGCTCCCCCAGCAGTGAAAGAAGCTGCTGCAGGGGACGAAGGGGGATTTGTCAAGGGTGTGGTGACCTATATGGTTATGGATGACTTGGTGGTGAAGCCCATGTCTACTATCTCTAGCATTGCACTGCTCAACAGGTTTAATGTGAAGGAAGTTGGTGCCCTGGAGGAGAAGGAGGTGAATCTTGGCATGAATGAGGTGGGCAAATCAATTAAGAACTTATTGTTTATTGTTAATGTGGGATGGTTAATTAATTTAATGAAATGAGTTTGACAATATCATGAGTTTGTTCTCTCTTCACTGCAGGCATTGATGTTGCTCAAGGCATCTTTTGAGTCCAAGACGGTACTCACAAATGTCTTCTTGAAGAATACGGGAAAAATGAAAGATTCTCTTGCTGCTACATTCTCGGAGTCAAATCTTGGTTTATGAAAATATTGAAGCCTTTGACGGGCCTAAACCTGGGAAGTTGGAGGGGCCAGGTGGTCAATCCAACATAACAGATTGTGACTAGGTGCAGTCGGTCGTTGTCTTGTGATTTCTATCGATTAGACTCCTAATAGATCAATTGAATCTTGAGTTTGATTTGTAAGATAGATTATATATAATTAATCACATTTTCACTCATAATCCCGTGTAAGATGCCAGAAAGAATTGAAATTAAAGTCATTAAAGATTATGTTTTTTGGTTTAAAGAAACAAACATGTTTCAGCATATCATCATCATCATCATCTTTTGTACCATTGCTTTTGGCTCCTTCCCATAATGATCCCCTCATCATCAAGCTACAGATATGCTGAGATTCTTCTTCTTATATGTTATACATACATACACACACACACACATATATATATATATATATAATATTTTTTTTTAAAAAAATTTCGGTTCTGATTTTATGAGACTCTCAAAATTTCCATTAAGTATGAAAAAAAAAAATTAACTCCACAGAGAACTGATCGTATGAGGAATATTTACATAATGTGGATTTATAAAGACAAATATATGTGCGATCAAAACTACTTTTTTTTCAACAATTTAAAAAGAGTGTCTATTTTTTTTGTCAAAAGCATTTGTATATATTTCATTTACTAACTTGATACCACAAACTCAGTTACAACTGGGTAACTACCCAAGAGATCCTTTTGTGCGCTCTCTTTGAGCCGCATGGGAAAGTTTCCTTCCCAATCCACTTCTCTAACTAGCTAGTTTGACAGCAAACTTTGCTAGATTGTGTATTAACAAAAAGAAAAGGTACATTTGTCACAAACAGACTTTTCAAGTTTTGTATGTCCTCTAGTAAAACAGCAACTCTGGAATCTCTGGTGCTTTGTTCCATTATCATTTCCACTACTGCTTTGCAATCTGATTGGAGCTCTACTACCTCCACTGAGCTTCCTTTGCCTTTCTATATCATTCCCATTTTGATTGCTACAACTTCCGCCAATCTACTACCTCCACTGGTTTTCCTTGTTGCTTTTGCCCGTGCTTTTATTTTCCCTCCTTTTCCAGTCCCTTGCTACCCCTCCAATTCCACATTTGTCCATTCCTGCTGAGAATGCAGCATCTGTGTTGATCCTTATCAAGAGAGTGTGTCTATTAGGGTTGATGCAATACCTATCTTCCAGGTTAAGGATTAAAAGCACTAAGTTCCTCTAAAGCTTGGTGCCATTTCACTTTCTACCTTCATTTCTTTTCAGTTGCACTTTCCTCCTTTTCTTTTTTTGTTGGACGACCTTTCCTCGTTTGACTAACAGTCAATACTAACGACAAAAATGTTACTTCAAAGTAACAATTAGTAGAAACGATACTTAAAAAGAAAAGAATTGGATTCTATGTAAAATGCAAAAAAAACTCATTTCATGTACAAATTTAAAAAATTATAAAATAATACCAAAAAGAATGCCATGTACTTTTAACATCAACAAAAAAATTTTGTTGAAAATTTAAAATGTCCGAGACAATGCATATGAGAGATATTTTATTATATTTGTATCTCACCTCCTTTTATTGATGTTAATTTGAGGAAGAATATATTTAACAACAGCAAAGTTTTGAATTTAGTTAACATGATGAGATTTCTTTTTTAATAAAAATGGGATATTTTGAAAACTTATTTTTACTTCCCAAAAAGAAAAGAAAAGAAAAAATTACATTGCCAAATATAGGTGATATGAGAAGTTTGGGTTGAGAGAAGAGAAAAAAAGATGAAAGAAAATGTAAATTTGAAACTTTCGATATTTTTTATGATAAAACCTAACGTGGTTTGACAGACGGGTAAAAATGCTGCAAAAAATGTTCAGGTAAAAAGTGTAAATAAAAAACCAAACGTCAGACGACTTGGTGTTTAGTGCCCCTGGCATGTAAAATAAGCACTCTCAGTCTCAAGTCTTCTGCGCTCTTTGGCTTGGTGGTCGCTGTCAAACATCAAGGCTTGGTGGTGGTGTTGGGAGGTCAAGAGTTAAACCTTGTCTCAAATCAATTTATCATTATATGTGACTGTTTTTATTGATTTTTTTCGATGGAGCTTCTACTTATAGCAATTCTCCTCCCTTTATATTAGGATAGATTAGGTTACGGGAACGTTAATGTAACGAAGAAAAAAAAAAGGTCTCAAGTCTTCTCCGCTAAGAAAGAAAGGAAAAAGAAAAAAAAGTCGCATATCCAAAGTGTCGGACAAAACTCAAAAGTAAATCTACCTCAGAAATGCAGTAATTTTACCTTGTACTCTTTCAGGCCCTCGAAAAAATTTTAGTGGAACACAAATACACTTAAAAGATGATGAAGATCTAAATCTGCAAATAGCACAAGGAAAGTTCAACTTGACGACGCAAAGATCTTGCAATCGGCAACATGAATTTGTCCTCTCAATTCTCCGTTTTTCTATGCAATGACCAACAACGCAACAATAATATGATTCTGTTCAACAACGTGAATAAAGATTCTAACTTTCAAAGTTAACGGGGATGGAAATGCAGAAAATCAAAGGTGAAATTAAAGAAACAGTTACTAGAGTAGTAAAATTGATGAGAACAAGAAGCCCCCAACCCCAATTAAAATTTATTAGCAAATTTATTCTGTCTAATGTTACTGCGAGAGTACGAAGAAACAGGATTACGGGTTAGTTATACTTTTAAGGGGTCATTACGGGTTATTTTGCCATAAATGCGAAAGATGAACACTTCGTCGAGTAAGAGGAGCTGGAGCTGCTGGTTGCATCCAAAGCACAAAATTTTGCGTTAATATATGTTCCTTTTCCGCACGCAGCGTTGCATCGGCGAGCTCCCAGACATGAGGATTTGAAACTTATACTAGAATTCCACTTTCATTAGGAAACTTTAATAAAACTGAGAACCGAGTTTTAGACGCTGGCCCAACTAGTCAGAATCCTATTTGGTGCCCCCTTGGCGGGATAAGCTCAGACATACTGCAGTATCCGAACAGCATTCGAGGGAAGTTGGTGGATCTTGGCATGGAACACTTTAAGCGATGTATTAGGGAAGGTCTCCCAACCTTATTTTTTCCAATTCCATGAGTTTTGAATTCGAAATCTCATGGTTAAGAGATGCAAACTCTTCCACTTGCACCAACGTCCATTGGGTTTTGATTATTGTTGTCTAGTTTGATGTATTCCCATGCTAAGTCGCTGGTCAGTTTACGTGCTTGTTATAGCGTACTATATGTTGATCTGTGATTCGAGTGGCATCTATAGACTCTTCCAAATTAGGAGTCTTTCATTTCTTGAATCCTTAAGAAAAATGTATTGATTTCAAATTCCAAATTCGTAGTAATTTTAACCTTTCTTTTTACCTCGATTAGCGTATCATATTTCTAGTCAGATGTACTAGCTGCATCTCGTGGATGCTTTGGACGAAAACAACCAACTGAATGCTTTTCTAGGAGTGAAGATGCCTAATTGGAGCTAGTCATATTTAAGCTGTTGAACGGTTTAATTATATATTTAAGCAATAGAAAACTGTACTTTTTCTATTGAATCAATGAGGAAACGTTGCATTCCTGTGAAATGCAATGTCAATGAGCTAAACTTAGTTTATTTACTCATTGAGGGAGAGCCTTGAAGCTGGTCAAGGGGGATCTTCTATGGACTTTGGAATCAAAAAAAGTGCTTGGTACGTCTTCCTGGACCATGTGGGTAAACAAGACCTTGTTATTTTCCTTCTGCAGTTCCATCTGAAAAAGGCCATTAATGTGGTATCATGATATGATCTCTCCTGTTCTGAATTATCACAAGGTGCTAAAACTGCAAAACGGTGAGATTTTTCCAATTGGTCAATTGAACGTTGAGCAGTCGAGGGGTTTTTAGTTTTTACATTCCAAGTTCCAGCTGTTACACTTAGAGCATTACACAAGAAGAATCGATTCTTGTGTTTAATTTGAAAATAACTTCTGTTCATTTCCAATGCTGGAGCCGCCAGTGGGAACTGCAGCATTCAGCATCTCAATGCCAACTAATCACTCCTACCTAATCTCGAAACCATCTTCATGCACACATTACTTCTTCAATTCCGTCCTATATATGTACGTGGTGCTTCAACCCTTCAACTCCACATCATATATTCCCCATTTGCTATTAAACCACTAGCATAGTTGACAAAGCTTGAGAAGCCATGGCTTCGGCAGCCTCGAAAGTGAGTTTGAAGCTTTTGATCGACACCAAAAGCCGCAAAGTCCTATTCGCCGAAGCTAATAAAAGCACAGTTGATTTCCTTTTCCATATCCTGTCTTTGCCGGTGGGAACTGTTATAAGGCTTCTGGGCAAGCAAGGAATGGTAGGTTGCGTGGCCAACCTGTACGAGAGCATTGAGAGTCTAAACGAAACATATATACAACCCAAGCAGAGCAAAGACACCCTTCTCAAGCCAAGAGCCCCTGCTTCCATTCCTCTCTTGTCCCTCCACGATGGACAAACTGAAGCTGTTTTCTACCGGTGCGGCTTTGGTTACAATTGTAACTATGTATCTGATGACCATAGGGCAATATGTCCTCAGTGCAAGAATGTCATGACCAACAGCATGAAATATGTTGCACCCCCAGCAGTGAAAGAAGCAGCTGCAGGGGACGAAGGGGGATTTGTCAAGGGTGTAGTGACCTATATGGTTATGGATGACTTGGTGGTGAAGCCCATGTCTACGATCTCTAGCATTGCACTGCTTAACAGGTTTAATGTGAAGGAAATAGAAGCCCTTGAGGAGAAGGAGGTGATTCTTGGCATGAATGAGGTGGGCAAATCAATTGAGAACTTAACTAAATGTTAATGTAGAATATTTAATCGCAGAGGTGTAAATAATATCTTGAGTTCTTTTTTTTTTCAACAGGCACTGAAGTTGCTGAAGACATCTCTGGAGTCCAAGTGCGTACTCACAAATGTCTTCATGAAGAGTGCGGGAAAATAAGAATGCTGCCTTACCGTTACATTCCATGTGTTATTATGGTTTCGAGTTGAAGTTCTAGACTTTTGAATATGAATCAATATGTTAATGTGGAATTCTCAGAATTAATATGAATCCATGATTCAACTTTATTACGTCTTGACGCGCTAGTAGTTCGAATTACGTGCTTGATTTTGTGTTTGCTTGCATCTCGGCATATCGAGGCGCTGAAAGTAATTTCGTGGACAATCGTAGCGGTTTACCTTCACCAAGAACGATTTATGTATGGGTTGCAGAGTTTCTCTGTCACATTTCATTTGCATGTGAAGGAAAATTTAGTATGGTTCATATTCGTCTTCAAGAAGACAAAATGATAAGTACACAAATGATTGATGCCCAAGTCGACACATACCTATCATGTAAACTAGAAACCCTGACTGATTGGCGGATAATACGTCCAGACGGGTATACCAGCTGCATGTCATGGATGCTTCGGATGAAAGCAAGCAACCGATTGAAAATGGGCGTAGCCGATGAAGGCTCGCCTGAAAGTTTCAGTCTTTGCGATTACAGCAATGAGATTGTTTAGTAAAAGCAAATATAAATACTAATCCCCAGACATAATCAAGTTTCTGGTGACCTTTTGTATGTTGATATGAAAAGCCTAATTGACATTTCAAACGATATCTATTATTTCTTCAGATCACAATTTATTACTGCACTACCGGATGGCGACTACTTTTTAATAACTGAGATCTTACTGTGTCAAGGAAATCAAAATTATCTCACGCTGATATGTCTTCATCCCCTATTGGAGCTCAAGCTGCAAAAGGAACAATAGTGATTCGTGCCGGCAAAATTTCAGCACTAACAACTAAAATTTTTTGGCTTATGTATAGCTACAAGACTCGCTCCAATGCTTTAGCGATGCAAGCCTGATCTGCCATCTTTCTTATAATATCGCAGCGATTTGTAGCCAACAAGTCATCATACTCAACAAAACAGAGAAGATTTCTGCAATAAACAAAACTGCCAACAAAATGGTCACTTGAGAACAGAGCGGAACTGCACATCAAAATATACTGGGGACTATTTTTTTCCGATTCCAAACGATGTTTGCTTGCCTTGTTTTTTTTTTTTTTTTGTTTTCCCCTTTTGTAGATTTCCATGAGAATTCTACTCTTCTCAACGAGAATATGGAGATGGTGAGAATCATGACTGTGATCTCTTCATTTTCGAAATATCATAAGGTTCTAAACTGCAAAATTTTCCAATTCAAATGTTTGAAGATAGATTAAAAATAATTAATCACATTTTCACTCATAATCCCATATAAGATGCCAGAAAGAATTGGTTTAAAGAAACAAACATGCATGTTTCAGTATATCATCATCATCATCTTTTGTACGATTACTTTTAGCTCCTTCCCATAATGATCCCCTCATCATCAAGATACAGATATGCTGAGATTCTTCCTCTTTAATTTATACATATATATATATATATATATATATATATATATATATATATATATATATATAATATTTTCTTAAATTTTCGGTTCTGATTTTATGAGACTCTCAAAATTTCCATTAAGTATGAAAAAAAAAATTAACTCCAGAGAGAACTGATCGTATGAGGAATATTGACATAATGTGGATTTATAAAAACAAATAGATGTGCGATCAAAACTTACTTTTTTCAACAATTTAAAAAGAGAGTGTGTCTATTAGGGTTGATGCACTACCTATCTTCTAGGTTAAGAATTCAAAGCATTAAGTAAGTTCCTCTAAAGCACTACCTATCTTCTAGGTGCCATTTCACTTTCCACCTTCATTTCTTTTCAGTTGCACTTTCCTCCCTTTTTTTTTTTTTTTTTTCTTTTGGACGAACTTTCCTCGTTTGACTAACAGTCAATACTAACGACAAAAATGTTACTTCAAAGTAAAAATTAGTAGAACCGATGCTTAAAAAGAAAAGAAAAGGATCCAATATTTTTTGGTTTCGAAAAAATCACAACACCTTGGATTCTATGTAAAACATAAAATAAAATCATTTCATGTACAAAAAAAATTATAAAATAATACCAAAAAAATACCATGTACTTTTAACAACAAAAAAAAAATTTGTTGAAAATTTAAAATGTCCAAAACAATGCGTATGAGAAATATTTTATCATATTTGTATCAAACCTCGATATTTTTTTATGATAAAACCTAACGCGGTTTGACAGAAGGGGAAAAATGCAGCTAAAACAACGTTCAGGTATAAAGTACTATAAATAAAAAACCAAACGTTGTCAGACGACTTGGTGTTTAGTGTCTTAACTCTTAACTCAGTGGTCAGCAGGGAGGAACTTAAGTCTGAACGGTAGGTGAGAGTTCAAACCTCACCTATAATAAAAAAAATTTAAGGGCAATACCTTAGCATTTTCTTAGTTTAGTTGGATCAGGTTATACAATATATCGTTGTTAGCAAAAAAAAAAAAAAAAAAAAGTCTTAACTCTTAAGTCTTCACCCCTAAGAAAGAAAGGAAAAAGAAAAAAGTCACATATCGAAAGTGTCGGCCAAAACTGAAAAGTAACAACATCCCCACTTTTGTTTTGACAGCTCCGTTCCGTACTGGTTTTCCGATATATATTTACGGCAATACTAGTATCATCAATTGCAAAAGCAATCCTTCATTTACATTCACAGAGAAGTGTTTGACAAGTCATCATGGGAGCCTCCAAGATAAGCTTGAAACTTTTGATCGACACCGATAACAACAAACTTCTGTTCGCAGAAGCCGGGAAAAACTTCGTAGATTTCTTACTTCATATCCTCTCCTTGCCATTGGCTACTGTTACAAGGCTTCTCCGCGACCAAGAGACCATTGGTTCCCTGGAAAATCTGTACCATAGCATCGAAAACCTCGATGAAGCCTACATCCGGCCAAACCAAAACAAAAACATCTTGCTAAGTCCAAAACCACCTGCCGGCGCTCCTGCCACTCTATTGGGGCTCGAGGATTCGCCGAAACCGGAGATAACAGAGGGCAAAGCATTTTTTAAGTGCGGCAATAATTGTTCCACGTATGTGAGTAATGTGACCGATGACCCTCGAGCTGTTTGCCCCAGTTGCAGGGGCACCATGACTTCGGTCATGACATATGTAGATCCCCCACAAACTGGTGGCAGCGATGAGGACAGTAAAGAAGGAGGATTTGTGAAGGGGGCGGCGACTTACATGATCTTGGACGACTTGGAGGTGAAGCCCATGTCTGCCATTTCCAGCATTGCTCTGCTTAACGAGCTTAATGTCAAGGATCTAAGCGCCCTCAAAGAAAAGGAAGTGGATCTTAGCAAGAATAAGGTAGGTCGAGAATTCTATGCAAGTATTTTGCTTGTTACTGCTACCGATTAATCTATCCTCTCTTTTCTTAAGAAGAAAATTTCCAGTACTAGCTGATATAACGCAGCTTCATGTACTTGTTCCTTTCTTGGGTTGTCGTTTCACAAGCTTACTTCTTTTTTCTTTCAATGTTAGTTTACTTCTTTTTTTTTTTCTTTCAATGTCTTCCCTTTATTTAGCGGACAAAACTTGACCGTTCATGACCATGAGTTAATTTCAAGCTTTTCTTATGTGACAGGCCTTGAAGCTGCTTAAGGCATCTTTGGAGTGCAAGACAGTGCTTACCAGTGTCTTATTGGATGTCAAGTCTAAAACTCCATGAGAATTGTCTAGTATTTCACTTTTGGATAACAATTTTATGTTGGAATCAATGACTATTTTGATCCTTTTTTGCTTAATTAAGGTACCAACTCTAAATGATTACTTCCACTGGTATGTAATTCATTTCACCCTAATGCCTTATCAGCATGCGCATATGTCACAAGAGTTTCTTAATCGTCAACCTTGACTGATGTTTTAAATTATATCTAAAAACAACCGAGTTCGATGCGCTTAAACTGACAAAAAAAAAACACTGGATTTCTGCTTTCATAGCCTTTCTCTGACTCTCTGGCTATAGTTATCAGGCTTCTGAGAAAGAAAGGCATGGTTTGTTGCTCGTCTAACCTATATAACAGCATAGAAAATCTTAGTGAAACACAAAGGTGTGTTTCTCAAAAGACAGAGACATCAGAGTTGGGATGGACATTCACCATATAAGAGGATGCATACAAGACACAATTCTTAGGTGGAATCGTTATAAATCATGCGTTAACAGTTTGTATTATCCATTACATGGTTGAAATTTTTATAGCACAGACATCTTCAAAGATACAACAAGCCTATGCTTTGCGAATTTTCTTTTCCTCGATGCCTGATTGGGAAAACCTCACTCTCGAGATTTGTAGGACATCCTCAATTTTAACTACCCTCCTTTCCAGCAAAACCATGCCATCTCTGAGGCAGTCCTTGTCTTCTCATTTTCCTCCAGCGTGCGACATAGTTCATCAGCCTCCTACCTGCCAAAGAACTCCAAAGATTAAGACAACTTTTACTGGTCAAGAAAAGCCAAGAACTTCATACTAAAAAAAAAAAACCGAAAAAGTTTACTGGTCATGATACCGGATTCTTGAACACAGCAACTTGTCATCAAGCAATAAGCGCTTCGTCCAAGATGGCTTTCCATTTGCGGATCCTCTGTCCTCTTTTCGTTGATTAATGGTCGATTCTAAGGCATATAAAGTAGTCAATGCTAGCTTATTTTCCTCTGCCTACCATAAGAGAGAACACAAATATAACGATGAAGAGATTTAAAGTAAACACAATTACTTAGTTTCATGTTCATTATCATTGACAGAATATTACAGCTGATTAAGCATCAAATGAGAACCTGTGAGCTGATCACGGCATCAATGGACGTATAATAGCAAGTCTCAGATCCAGTGTGGCAAGCTGGTCCATCAGGCTTCCCAAGATATATTATCTGAAAATTTTCTTGGGCTTTTTGTGGCACATTCTTGGCGTCGCAACAAGCCATATTTCTTGTAGTGAAAGTAGGTCCTGAACGTTGATTTCAATAAAAGCAGAGGGCAGTAATCTGAGATACAATTGATCCACACTTAAAAGAGCAAAAAACTTACAGAGTCAGGATCACAATCTAAGAAGATATCACTGACATTATTGAAATTCAGGGAAGTCTCTCCCTTTGTCCACAAAGTTGATCGCGACCTTCTATAGAATGTTGCCTTACGTGAAGATATGGTTGTCAGAAGTGCAACTTTATTGGCAAAGCCTTGCATTAAGACAGCTCCTGTATCAACATTTTGAGCTAGTGCCACAGCCAGCCCTTTGTCATCCCATTTGATGCTATCTAAAAGTAAGTCAAACTATAATACTAGTAAGGTACAAGCAGCTTTAACCAAGCAAGTATAAGAGATCACCAAGGAAATATGCACTATATTCAAAGTGGAGAACTGGAGGAAGCTTTTTGGGTTAGACATTATCACTCCAGCATTCTGCAAATATGCGGAGATATAAATACTTCCTTCGTTCCACTTTGATAGTCCTGTTTTTCTTTTTCATCTATCTCAAATTATAGTTCACTTTTCATTTGAAAAATGTAGTTATCTTTTAATTTCTCTAAAATACCCTTATTCAAGATAGGTTGTTATTAGTATAAACTGCATTTGGGTTTTTTACCAAGTTTGTCTACTTGTAATAAACTGCATTTGGGTTTTTTACCAAGTTTGTCTGCTACAAGTTTTTAAAAAACTTTAGCTACAGTAACCTTAAAAAACTTTTCAAAAATTTTAAACTATGCACTTCAAAATATTCAAAAATTTACACACTTCAAAAATTTTTTAAAAAACTTCTACATTAAAATTTTAGACAAACATCTAAAAAACTCACTTGCCAAACAGGGTCATAGATTGTTAATCTACCTCATTTAATACATTTAGATTTTTCAAAACATATTAATATATGAAAAGTCAGTTTTATTATTCTTTCAGGCCAAAATGTGAAATAATGTAAAATGAGAATTGATTATTTCTTGATCATCAATTCAAGTTCTTATAAACCATCAATTTAAGTTTCCATGACTAATTAATACTATAAAATTGTACTCTATTTAATGTAAGAGTATTTTAGAAAAATAACAATCTAAATTTATTGTTCAAACAAAGTTAACTTCTTTTTTTTTAAACTATGTGGACAAAAATTAGAACTATCAAAATGGGACGAACGTAGAATATAGTAAATAGAAAACAACCCCATAACATCGAGAACGTTTTCAGTGTCTTCTGTTTACCTGCCGCAAATGACGAGACAAAGGACAGTTGAAATAGCATCAATTTAAAGGAAGACATTATGGTGTTCAGATTAGTCGTTAACCTCTGCGAGGCAAGGAAAGTGGCAGGCACCTGCCAATGTCTGGCCGCAAGAAGATAACTGATTTTTGTCAATAGTAACAAAAGAATACTCCCATTTCCAAACTAGATGAAAGACAACAGACAAATCTAAGTTACAGTCACCCCCCTAAAAAGCAAGCCATTTATATGTTGGAATATGGGGTTCAGATGTAGCTCGTGCAGTCATTGAGGTTGACTAACAGGCAACGATGAACTCCTACCATTATTTCCTGTTCCAGACAGTCAACGGTCCCCACAACCAGGAAGTGGTAGACACCCGCCATGTCTCAAAATTAAAGGGGGGAACAAAATCTCGAGACTTAATAATGTACCAAGCAATCCAAACTAACTGATTTAATCACGCAATTGGTAAGCAGCTGCCCATATATCGATTGTCAAATGTCGACAGACAAATCACCCAGCTCCCCTCTTTTCTGAAGAAACACAATCTAGGTAGGGTCCAGAAGCTCGAAAGAAATCAAGTTAACAAACTCAAAATCACCATAACTTCAGTTTGAGCAGATGACATAGTTGGCGGTCACCAGAAGCTTGAGAGAAATTAAATCAACATAGGGCAGTTCAGCATTTAGGAAGCTCATATGCTGAACACAGTTACATACTATTAAAGAAAACTTTCGTCATATATCCAACGAAAAAATGCTACTGAAGCACTATGCCCAATCCGCTTCTTCAGTCCAGACTCCAGAGTAAAAGTTTACAAAGAGAAGTAGAGTGGACTTTCCACCTGTCACACTGAAGAGCATTAGATAAGAAGAATCAATTCTAATATTTAATTCGAGAACAACTTCTGGGAACCATAGTAGTAGTATTTAGCATCTCAAAGCCAACTAATCATGCCAATCTAATCTCCAAACCGTCTTGAATTCTTGATGCATGCACCTGTACTTCTTCAATTCTGCCCTTTATATATAGGTAGTGATTCAACAATTCAACTCCGAATCCCACATTTCACATTATCTATTGTACTACTAATTGACCAAGCTTGAGAAGCAATGGCTGCAGCCTCGAAAGTTAAGCTGAAACTTTTGATTGACACCAAAAATCAAAGAGTACTATTTGCCGAAGCTAACAAGAACACGGTTGATTTCCTTTTCTTTATCCTTTCTTTGCCTCTGGGTACTGTTGTAAGGCTTCTCAGCAACAAAGGAATGCTGGGTTGCTTGGGCAAACTATACGAGAGTGTTGAGAATCTAGATGAGAATTACATACAGCCCAACCAAAGCAAAGGCACACCTCTCAAGCCAAGACCACCCGCTTCCTCTGCTGCGTCGACTCCTCTATTGTCCCTAACGTGCAGCGAAACGATTGAAAAAGCTACTTACACTTGTTCCAGGGGTTCGGGTTATTGAATGGGCAGGCATTTCACCGATGATACTCGTGCTATTTGCCCCGTATGCCGTTTCTCTATGACCACGAAGATGAGCTATGTTGCACCCCCAGGAGTAGTGAAAGAACAATCCGGTGAGGGAGGCGAAGGTGGCGGATTTGTGAAGGGTTTGGTAACCTACATGGTTATGGATGACTTGGAGGTGAAGCCGTTGTCTAGTGTTTCTAGTATTGCTCTGCTTGATAAGTTCAATGTGAAGGAGGTTGGCGCTTTAGAAGAAAAGGTTGTGAATCTTGGCTTGAACGAGGTAGGCAGTTGCGATACATGAGTTTGTAGTAGCTAATAGTATATTAAGCTTGCTTGTACAGTTGTACGTAACGTATAATTTCTTGATTTCTTCCTGAACAGGCCTTGGACTTGCTCAAGACATCTTCGGAGTCGAAGAAGGTGCTTACTGATGTCTTCTTGATTGGCAAAAGTAACCCAAAAAAGAGGAAGAGGACCGTCAAGTGACGCCTAAAACAATTTTGGGGTGTAATCAATCCAATCCAATGATCCCTAATTTCATGTTGTCTAGTTTGATGCATTCCTGTGTTAAGTCGTTGGTCAGTTTAGTTAAAGCATCAGCATGAATCTGCCTGTTTCGTGCTTGTCATAGCGTACTATTTGTTAATCTGTAATTCGCGTGGCATTTCTAGGGCTGCAAACGAGCCGAGCCGAGCCGAGTCGAGTTTTGAGTTAATCGAGCCGAGGCTCGACTAAATTTTACCAAGCTCGAGCTCGAACTCGAGCTCGACGAGCCGGCAAATTTCGAGCTCGAGCTCGACTCGAATCAAGTCGAGCCGAGCTCGAGCTCGAAAAAAAATAAAAAATAAATATTTTATTTAAAAAATAAATAAATAAAATAATATTTTTTTCTTAATAAATAATAAAATATTAAGGACATATACGTAATTTTACTATGAAAATAAAAAATAAAAAAAATAAATATAATATACGTAATTTTATTATTAAATAAAAATAAAAAATATATATATATATTTATATATCCGAGCTTAATATTCTGAGCTCGAACTTGACTCGAGCGGCTCGATTCGTTTGCAGCCCTAGGCATCTCTAGACTCTTCCAAATTATGCGTCTTCTATTTCTTGAATCCTAAGGAAAAAAATGGTGATTTCAAAGTTGAAATTCGAAGTCATTTTTTAGCCTTTTCTTTTCTTGATTAGCCCATTATATATATTATCGGATGTACCAGCTGCGCACCATGGATACTTCGGATGAAAACTGGCAATTGAATGCTTTTCCTGGAGTTAAGATCTCCAATCGAAAATTGCTGTAGCGGATAAATGCTCGCTCGGAAGTTTCAGTCTTTGCGATTCTGGTAATGAGAGAGTTCAGTAAAAACAAACACAAATACTAACCTCCAGAAATAGTCAACTTTCTGGTGACCTTTTGTTTGTTGATTTAAAATGCCTAATTGACATTTCAAATGATATGTATCACTGCTTGTGCATAATACATCACAATTTATTAGCACACTAACAACTAAATTTTTTAGCTTATTTATAGCTGAAAGACTCGCTCTAATAGTTGAGGGGTGCAAGCCTGATCTGCCGTTCTTGTTAAAATATCAAACTGATTTGTTGCCAACAAGTCATACTCAACAAACCAGAGAAGATTTCTGCAATAAACGAAATTGCCAACAAAATGGTCACTTGAGAACAGAGCGGAACTGCACATCAAAGTATACTGGGACTATTTTTTTTTTATTCCAAACAATGTTTGCATGCCTTTTTTTTTTTTTAACCTTTTGTAGATTTCCATGAGAATTCTACTCTTCTAAACGACAATACGGAGATGGTGAGAATCATGACTGTGATCTCTTCTTTTCGAAATATCGTAAGGTTCTAAACTGCAAAATTTTCCAATTCAAATGTCGATCAGTATACTAAAGCAGTATGCCCAATCTGCTTCTTGAGGGCAGAGTAAAAGTTTACAAAGAGAAGTCGAGTGGACTTTCCACCTTTCACACTGAAGGGCATTAGATAAGAAGAATCTTTTCTGATATTTAATTCGAGAACAACTTCTGGGAACCATAGTAGTAGTATTTAGCATCTCAAAGCCAACTAATCACGCCAATCTAATCTCCAAACCGTCTTGCATTCTTGATGCATGCACCTGTACTTCTTCAATTCTTTCCTTTATATAGACGTAGTCCTTCAACAGTTCAACTCCACATCCCACATTTCACATTGTCTATTGGACTACTACTAATTGACAAAGCTTTGATAAGCATGGCTGCAGCAGCCTCGTCGTCAGTGAGTTTGAAGCTTTTGATCGACACCAAAAGCCGCAAAGTCCTATTTGCCGAAGCTAATAAAAGCACAGTTGATTTCCTTTTCCATGTCCTGTCCTTGCCAGTGGGAACTGTTATAAGGCTTCTGGGCAAGCAAGGAATGGTAGGTTGCCTGGCCAACCTATACGAGAGCATTGAGAGTCTAGACGAAACTTATATACAACCCAACCAGAGCAAAGACACCCTTCTCAAGCCAAGAGCCCCTTCTTCCGCTGCTGCTTCTATTCCTCTCTTGTCCCTCAACGATGGATTAACCGGAACTGTCTTCTACAGGTGCGGCCATCGTCACGATTGCAACTTTGCGTCTGATGACCCCAAGGCGATATGTCCCCGGTGCAAGAAAGCCATGACAATCAGAATGACATATGTTGCTCCCCCAGCAGCGTGAGAAGCAAGTGCAGGGGACGAAGGGGGATTTGTGAAGGGTGTGGTGACCTATATGGTTATGGATGACTTGGTGGTGCAGCCCATGTCTACTATTTCTAGCATTGCATTGCTTAACAGGTTCAATGTGAAGGAAGTTGGAGCCCTGGAGGAGAAGGTGGTGATTCTTGGCATGAATGAGGTAGTCAATCAGTTGAGAACTTATTATTTATTGTTAGGATGGTTAATTAATTTAATGAAATAGGAGTGGACAATATCATGAGTTTGTTCTCTCTGCACTGCAGGCTTTGATGTTGCTCAAGGCGTCTTTGGAGTCCAAGACGGTGGTCACAAATGTCTTCCTGAAGAACATGGAAAATGAATATGCTCTTACTGTTATATTCTCGGAGTTAAATTTTGGATGAGAATAAATGTTAATGTGGAATGTTCATTACCATAAATCCAAGATCCAACTATACCATGTCTTGACGTGATAGTGGGAATTACGTACTCAGTTTGTGTTTGCAACTTTGCATGCTTCACCATGATCAATTTAATGTACCTTCCGGAGTTTTGTTCTTTGACAGGAGGTGAATTTCCATAAGAACTTCTTTAGCTGTATTTTGATTTTAATACATGTACAACACCATTTGGTTGCGACCCAAATTAAAAACCGCAATCAGCTAGTTCTTGCACTTGACAGGAGTGTGATTTGGCTTCGTGAGAATGATCCTCGTCGCATTTTTTTTTACGCTGATTGATAACTACAAAGGCACTAGCTAAATGAGATCAAGAACCACAAAAGAAAGGCAGATCCAAAAGTGAGCTTGAAAACTTTTGGTTGACACCAAAAGCCAGAAAGTTACCATGTGCCGAAGCAGAGGAATAACGCGGTTGATTCCCTCTTTCACGTCCTCTGTTTGCCCGTAGCTACGATTATCAGGCTTCTCACCGAGCAAGGCATGGCAGGTTCCTTGGGAAACTCATACGACAGCATCGAAAATCTTTAGTAAAACATACATGCAACCCAACCCGATGAAAAACACTTTTCTCAAACCAAAATCTTCAGCTCGTTCAGTCCCTTTGTTGCCCTCAATTGATGCATCGCCGCCAGAAACATCATCTCCAAACGCTTTCTACTGCTGCTCCAAGAACTGCTACAAAACCTATGATTCTATGGGACATTGCATTGCAAGTACTATGTTACAGATGAACCGCGTGCTATTTGCCCTAAATGTTGCTCCCCCACCAGTTTGTCAAGGGGGTGGTGACATATATGGCTATGGACGACATGGGAGGTGGAGCCCTTGAAGAAAAGGTGGTGAATCTGGGGATGAATGAGGCAGGCAGTTAATTAAGAGCTTGATTTATTTATAATTTACAGATTATTAATCAATTTTCTCTTTTCAACATGTGTGGTGTGATGCATGTATACTAATACTACCAGTCGCTAATTAGTTGATTCGATCTTTTTAACAGACCTTGGATTGTCTTTAATAAAACATCTATGGAGAGTCCAATACAGTCCTCACCAATGTCTTCTTGGAAAGTATGGGAAAAATAAGGGATGCTGCCTCCCTATCTCTTCACGTTGCCCTGACCAACACTTCATTTTGTACTAGAGTAACCATATCGGCCCGACTTTGGCCTTTGAAGTAAGTGCCATGAATTGACCCTGTTTCGTTTGTGTCTTCTTGATGTGCTGGCGCCAACTTTTTTTTTTTTTTATATATATATATATATATATTTGCTTACTTTCCCTGGATCGATTTAGTGCATGTTTCATAAAGTAAGTGACACCCTAAACTAAATGTAATTCCTTCCAATCACAGCTTAAGCTCACTTGAAATCATATTTATGAAAATAGATGAAAATCATTGATCGCATTTACACTCGTAATCCCATATAAGATGCCAGAAGGAATTGAAGTTAAAGTCATTAAAAGATTATGTTTTTGGTTTAAAGAAACAAACATGTTTCAGTGCATCATCTTTGTACGATTACTATACATATATTGACTCTCAAAATTTCCATTAAGTATAATAAAAACATTTAACTCCAGAGAGAACTGATCGTATGAGGAATACTAACATAATGTGGATTTATGAAGACAAGTATACGTGCGATCAAAACTTACTTTTTTCAACAATTAAGAAAGAGAGGGTTGATGCAAAATACTTATCTTGTGAGTCAAGGGTTAAAAGCACTAAATTCCTCTAAAGTTTGGTGCCATTTCACTTTGTACCTTGATATCTTTTTAGTTGCACTTACTAAAGTAGAAATGACTAACAGTAAATGCTAAAGACAAAAGTGTTACTTCAAAGTAACAATTAGTAGAAATGATACTTAGTAGAAACGATACTTCAAGGTAACAATTAGTAGAAACGAATCTGTGTAAAATTTAATATAAAATCATTTCACGTACAAAAAAATATAAAATAATACCAAAAATAATACCATGTAGTTTTAACAACAACAAAAATTTGTTGAAATTTTAAAATGCCCAAGACAATGTGTATGAGAGATATTTTACCATATTTGTATCTCACCACCTTTTATTGATGCTAATTTGAGAAAGAATGTATTTAACAATAGCAAAGTTTCGAATTTAGTTAACATGATGAGATTTCTTTTTTACATTTTTTTTTCCAAATGATAGAGGAAGATGTCTTTTTTAATAAAAATGGGATATTTTGAAAACTTAGCCCCTGTTTGGCAAGGCAAGTTTTTGCCTAGTTTTTCTCCTATAAGTTTTTAATAATTTTAACTACAGTAACATCAAAAAACTTCCCAAAAATACGCACTTCAAAAATATCAAAAAATACAAAAAATTTCTCTTCTTTCCATTCTTCTTCTTCCTTACCCACATCAATCTACCACCATCTCTGCGCGCCGGTCACCTCTTCCGGCGGTGGCAGCTGCAAAAATTTTTTTTTGTTGCTCTACTCCCTTTCCCTCTTCTCCTTCCTCCTCCCTCTCTCTCTCTTCCTCCCCTGACCCCTCTTCTCCCCTCTTCCCCACCACCTTCCCCTACCCCCTGCACATATAGCGCGGCAAGCATGCAGAGGAGGAGGTGGAGGGTGGCGGTGGAGGGAGAGAGAAGGCAGGGATGAGAGGAAGGGAGGAGGAGATGGAGAAGAGAAAGAAAAAAACTTTTGCAATTGCCAGCGCCAATCGTCGGTGAGCGTCAAAGTGGTGAGAGAGAAGAAGTGGAGAGGAAAGAAAACGAAAAAGAAAGAAAGAAAAAGGAAAAAAAAGTTTTATATCTTAAAATTTTTTTTATACAACTTTTAAAGTAAGTTACAGTCAAATTTTAAATAAATATTTAAAAAACTCATTTGCCAAACGGGCCTTAGTTTTTTACTTCCTAAAAAGAAAAGAAAAGAAAAAATTGCATTGCCAAATATAGGTGATATGAGAAGTTTGGGTTGAGAAAAGAAAATGGAGACAAGGGTAAATTTGAAACTTTTGATTTTTTTTTTTTAATGATAAAACCCAAGGTGCTTTAACAAATGCAGCAAAAATAACGTTCATGCAAAAAATACTATACATAAAAGGGATAATTTCAAAAATCTCTCCTGAGATTTCTAACAATTTCACTGGCCTCTCTTGAGGTTTATAAAATTACACTTACCTCCCTTGGTAGAATTATGGGCCTAATTACTTATATCATATCGGGAGAAAATACTCATATACTCTAAGACATTATGTCTTATATATCTAACGATTGAGTAATTAGAACATTAATTAACTACTAATAACTAATTAATGAAAAGTGACTTGCAATGATAAAATAAGACCAATTGATATATCAAATGACGCTATTTTGTGATTGATAGAATTTAATAATGATTAGAAACTAGTTGTACATAGTGTGACAAGAAGGGCTTTAGTAAAAAAAAAAAAAACACAGGGTAAAAAAAAATTATTCGAGAAAATTTTCTTTGAAACCTTTAAAATTGTAATAGTTGTAAAGTAATTTCGTGGAAGCAAAGGAAAAAGAAGAGAAAAGAAAGACAAAATTCAAAAATTCATTCTGTTCAAAATCACAAAAATTATAGCAAACTTAATGTTAAGAGCGATGACTAGCATAATTTACTGAATCCTATGATCATTAGTATAGTTTTATTATTTATTTGTGTTGTCCAATGTATTGAATATGAATTTTTGAGCAATGAAATGTGTATGTTAATTGTTTTTAATTTTTAATTATTTTTATTTTTTTTACTTATACAACTTATAGACATGTATAAGGGGTAGTTATGGGATAAAGGTTTCGTCCCTCTCCTTGAAATACATTTTTAATGTTACTTGTTCTGATTTGGACTAATTTTGTTACTACAACGTTAACTTCAGGGGAGGCTTGTTTAAATTTGCAAACTTGAAGGGAGATTAGGTGAAATTGTTAGATACCTTAGGGGAGGTTTCTGAAATTATCCCAAAATAAAAACCAAACGTCTGATAGTGTTTAGTGCCCCCTAAATAACTACTCTCACCACTAAGAAACGAAAAAGAAAGAAGTCGGCCATAACTCAAAAGGTAACATCCCCGCTTTTGATACCTCCCTTCGGTACTGGTTTTCCATTATATTTACAGTAATACTATCATCATTCGCAAAAGCAATCCTTTATTTACAGAGAAGTGTTTGGCAGAGATTGATAAGTCATCATGGGATCCTCCAAGATAAGCTTGAAACTTTTGATCGACACCAATAACAACCAAGTTCTGTTCGCAGAAGCCGGGAAAAACTTCGTAGATTTCCTTCTTCATATCCTCTCCTTGCCATTGGGTACTGCTACAAGGCTTCTCCGCAAGCAAGAGACCATTGGTTCCCTGGAAAATCTGTACCGTAGCATCGAAAATCTTGATGAAGCCTACATCCAGCCAAACCAAAACAAAGACATCTTGCTACGTCCAAAACCACCTGCCGGCGCTCCGGTCACCCTCTTGGCGCTCGAGGATTCGCGGAAACCGGAGATAACACAGGGCAAAGCATTTTATAGGTGCGGCAGTAATTGTTCCAGGAATGTGACCGATGACCCTCGAGCTGTTTGCCCCAATTGCAGGTGCACCATGAATTCGGCCATGAACTATGTAGTTCCCCCACAAACTTCGGACAGTAAAGAAGGCGGATTTGTGAAGGGGGCGGCGACTTACATGATCACGGACGACTTGGAGTTGAAGCCCATGTCTGCCATTTCCAGCATTGCTCTGCTTAACGAGCTTAATGTCAAGAATCTAAGCGCCCTCAAAGAAAAGGAAGTGGATCTTAGCATGAATGAGGTAGGTCGAGAATTTTATGCAAGTATTTTGTTTGTAACTGCTGCTGATTAATCTGTCCTCTCTTTTCTTAAGAATTTCCAGTCTTAACGCAGCTTCATGTCCTTGTTCTGCCCTTGGCTTGTCGTTTCATAAGTTTACTTCTGTTTTTTCTTTCAATGTCTCCCCTTTATTTAGCGGACAAAACTTGACCCTTTATCACCATGAGTTAATTTCAAGCTTGACTTCATACGTGACAGGCCTTGAAGCTGCTTCAGGCGTCTTTGGAGTCCAAGACGGTGCTTACCAGTGTCTTCTTGGATGTCAAATCTGAAATTCCATGAGAACCGTCTAGTGTTTCACTTTTGGATATCAATTTTATGTTGGAATCAGTGACTATTTTGATCCTTTTTTGCTTAATTAAGGTACCAATTCTAAATGATCACTACCACTGGTATGTAATTCATTTCATCCTAATGCCTTTTTGCCTTTTTAGCATGCGCATATTTCGCAAGAGTTTCTTAATCGTCAACCTTGACTGACATTTTAAATTATATATATCCTAGAGAATGTTGATAATCTCGAAACAACAATCACTAAATTAAGATGCGAGGATAATCAGAAACTATAAACTCATTTACGCTGTTAATGCAGTACATGCTGACATGCATTGCAAGACACATGAATTCGTATACAATTCAACGTACCAAACTAAGCTCAGTATAAACCCGAACTCGCATGTACAAAATGTACTTTAATGGGAGTAAGCCAAATCCTCCCATTAAACTTTTGGTGGATACAGGAAACAACCGAGCTCTATGCGCTTAAGCTGACAAAAAACAATGGATTTCTGCTTCCATATTCTTTCTCTGACTCTCTGGCTATAGTTATCAGGCCTCTGAGAAAGAAAGGCATGGTTTGTTGCTCGTCTAACCTATATAACAGCATAGAAAATCTTAGTGAAACACAAAGGTGTGTTTCTCAAAAGACAGAGACATCAGAGTTGGAATGGACATTCACCATATAAGAGGATGCATACAAGACACAATTCTTAGGTGGAATCGTTATAAATCATGCGTTAACAGTTTGTATTATCCATTACGTGGTTGAAATTTTTATAGCACAGACATCTTCAAAGATACAGCAAGCCTATGCTTTGCGATTTTTCTTTTCCTCGATGCCTGATTGGGAAAACCTCACTCTCAAGATTTGTAATACATCCTCAATTTTAACTCCCCTCTTTGCCAGCAAAACCATGGCATGGTAGAGCACATCTGCCATCTCTGAGGCAGTCCTTGTCTTCTCCTCATTTTCCTCCAGCGTGCGACATAGTTCATCGGCCTCCTCCCTGCAAAAGAGCTCCAAAGATTAAGACAACTTTTACTGCATGTGGATACGACTCATACTTGCGTTATGAAACACAAAAAACTACAGGGCAAGCAAGTACATTTATTCATACAAAAGCCTCTCTACATGAAGAAAAGCCACGAACTCCGCACTAAAAAAAAAACAACCGAAAAAGTTTAGTGGTCATGATACCGGATTTTTGAACACAGCAAGTTGTCATCAAGCAATAAGCGCCTCGTCCAAGATGGTTTTCCATTTGCAGATCCTCTGTCCTCTTTTCGTTGATTAATGGTTGATTCTAAGGCATATAAAGTAGTCAATGCTAGCTTATTTTCATCTGCCTACAATAAGAGAGAACACAAATATAACGATGAAGAGATTTAAACACAATTAGTTAGTTTCAGGTTCATTATCATTGACAGTATATTACAGCTGATAAAGCATCGAATAAAAACCTGTGAGCTGATCATGTCATCAATGGACGCAAAATAGCAAGTCTCAGATCCAGTGTGGCAAGTTGGTCCATCAGGCTTCCCAAGGTATATTATCTGAAAAGTAGGTCCTGAACGATGATTTCAATAAAGCAAGGGCAGTCATCTGAGATACAATTGATCCACACTAAAAAAAGCCAAAAAACTTACAGAATCACGATCACAATCTAAGAAGATTTCGCTGACATTAATGAAATTCAAGGAAGTCTCTCCCTTTGTCCACAAAGTTGATCGCGACCTGCTATAGAATGTCGCCTTACGTGAAGATATGGTTGTCAGAAGTGCATCTTTATTGGCAAAGCCTTGCATTAAGACAGCTCCTGTATCAACATTTTGAGCTATTGCCACAGCCAACCCTTTGTCATCCCATTTGATGCTATCTAAAAGTAAGTCAAACTATAATACTTGTGAGGTACAAGCAACTTTAACCAAGCAAGTATAAGAGATCACTAGTTCATAGAGGAAAAATGCACTACATTCAAAGTGGAGAACTGGAGAAAGCTTTTTGGGTTAGACATCATCACTCCAGACCTTGCATTCTGTAAATATGTGGAGATATAAATATATAATAAATAGAAAACAACCCCATCACATCAAGATCGTTTTCAGTATCTTCTGTTCACCCGCCGCAAATGACGAGACAAAGGACAGTTGAAATGGCATCAATTTAAAGGAAGACATTATGATGTTCAGATTAGACATTAACCGCTATCACCCGTGTTTTTTACTACTCCAGACATTCAACAGCCTGTGACACAAGGAAAGTGGCAGGCACCTGCCAATGTCTAGCTGCAACAAGATTACTGATTATAGTCAATAGTAACAAAAGAATGCTCCCATTTCCAAACTAGATGAAAGACAACAGACAAATCTAAGTTACTGTCGCCCCCCAAAAAGCAAGCCATTTATCTGTTGGAATATGGGGTTCAGATGTAGCTCGTGCAGTCATATGGATGACTGACGGGCAACGATAAACACCTTTGTTTTCTATTCCAGACAATCAACGGTCCCCACAACCAGGACAGTGGTAGACACCTGCCAATGTCTGGGCGTGACCAGAAAATTTCATCGTCAAGAACTACAAATGTATCATCTCATTCCCTAACTAGTTAAAATGACATCAGAAGTTTGTTCTAAAACACAAGCACTCGCTAAGAGGGAAATTGATTGATCTACTAGAATATGGGGTTCAGATGTAGCTTGTGCAGTCATTGAGGTTGACTTACAGGCAACGATGAACTCCTACCATTATTTCCTGTTCCAGACAATCAACGGTCCCCACAACCAGGAAGTGGTAGACACCTGCCATGTCTGGTGAAGGTATATATTAAAAATAAAGTGGGGAACAAAATCTCGAGACTTAATAATGTACCAAGCAATCCAAACTAACTGATTTAATCATGCAATTGGTAAGCAGCTGCCCATATATCGATTGTCAAATGTCAACAGACAAATCACCCAGCTCCCCTCTTTTCTGAAGAAATACAATCTAGGTAGGGTCCAGAAGCTCGAAAGAAATCAAGTTAACAAACGCAAAATCACCATTTGGAAAGTTCATCCACTGAATATAGTATATGCTCGTAAAATAACTTCAGTTTGAGAAGATGACATGGTTGGCTGTCACCAGAAGCTTGAGAGAAATTAATCAACAAAGGGCAGATCAGCATTTAGCAAGCTCATATGTTAAACATAGTTACATACTAGTTTAAAAAAAAAAAACTTTCTCATACATCGAAGGAAAAAGGGTTCTGATTTAGAAGAAATCTCCGACGAATAAAACATAGTTTAACAATGCAGCAGCAATAATAGGCAGATATTAGTCGAAAAAAGTGAGCTCAGGGCATACAGAATCATTGCAGCATAGCAGCAAAGGATGCAACGACGACGATGAAGAATTCTGAAAATCTTTTAAAATAGTTGAAAAAATACCTTAGGTCCACTGAGTGAAGCTTGATCCAATTTTTTCATGCAAGCAAGAACAGGGCAGCAGGATCTGCTCTTGAGCCTCCCACCATAACAATAACCACCAACACCAGGGTTGCATCTAAAGGAAATCTTTGGGGTTTGAAAACTACTAAAACATGAATAAGAGAATGCCATCACAGGCCCATCAAAATAAGCAGCTAAACCAACCAAGGAGAATAAACAGCAACAATTTCCTGCTCCTGAAACACGAATTCCAGATCGAAATCACAAAATTATTCAAATACTATTGAAATACAAGGTAACAAGATTCAGTTTCATCACAACTTTAACCTCTGTCTGTTGTCTGCCAGCAGCAGCAGAAATGAGGAAAGTGACGCGAGTGAGGAGGAGGAGCAGGAGAGTGGCGGCGCGGGTTAAGAATTTAGATTAGGTTGTGCCACTTTTTATAACGGGTTATTGTACTTCGCCCATCCGGCCCTCATGTTTTACAATAATTCCAATTTGTCCCCCTTAGTTTCTGAATGTTGACCAATGGTTTTTAGTTTACCCCACTATTATCAGTTTACCCCCTAATATTATCTTTTAATCATTTCACCCCCATAAGTAATTCAACTCAACATGTTAAAAATTTTAGACAAAAATACTCTTTTATTCTTTAACATTATCACATTGTTATTATCACTTTTTCCCTTGAAATTATAGTGATGCAATTGCTTTAATTCCTAACATTATTTTCTAGACATTTTATCTCATCATTAATCTAACTAACATGATAAAAAAATTTTAAATATATTTACCCTTTTTATATATAATTACAAATAAAAAAGTTGAAATGAATATGATAAAGTTGGATAACTCTTTTACAGTTACTTTTTATCGTTGTTTTTTTTTTTTGTCAGTAACAATACATTTGTATAACCTACTCTATCCTAATCTAAAGGGGAAGGGGAATCTAAGGAGGCTGTAATAAAGAGCTAGTGGGTATACAAACCAAGGAAATGTTATGAAACAACCTTAGATTTTTTTCACTGTAGGTGAAATTTGAATCCTCACCTGCAGCCCAAAAAAGGATTTAAATCCCTCCCTGATAGCCACTGAACCATTGGCCCAATGGTTACTTTTTATCGTTGTTACCCGGTAGCCTTTTTTTATGTAACCGTCTTTCCGGCCCATTATCAGGTACATGTTACAACAGACCCGTTCTATGAGACTCAAATACTAATTAATGGTTGTTAGAAGTTAGAAACGCTCCTTCAAATAAATTTTTTTTTTTTTTAAAAAAAAGGAAGTCAGAAACACCAAAACAGTTTTCTTCCTTGAGTTCTTTAAAAGCTTTCGATTAAATTTTTCGTTCTCCGGCCACTAAATAACACATCATTTTGCGATGAGTTTCCACTGGAGCGTCCGAAAAGGCAATGAGCCGCAGAAACAATTTATAACTCCTCACTTGTTCAAGGGCGAGGCAGAATCTTCTTGAAAAGACGATAATGGCAAATACCTACTCCCATCATCAGACCTTTCACGGATAAGAAATCGAATTTGCATCTGGAATCATAATGGCTGAAACCCACCCAAGCTTCGAATCGAGTTGGTTAAACTACGTCGATGACCCGATAAGCAATGCAAGACTACCATCATGCAGCTGACAAGCGCCCTCCAGTCTTGAATAAGCAATGCACCATGTGCATAAACTACTTTCCAGATCCCACTTTAGATTTTTAGGACGTATATATGGAAAGATGGCTACTTTAGAAGAACAAACAGCATCAATTGCGTTTCTTCATCGAGTACTCGCAGCATTTTAGTCAAGCATTCCAGTTTTCAGAACAACTACGAAAACCTGAAACAAAGCTGCTGCTTTCTTCCTTTCTTTTGTCACCAAATACTATTCAATACGCATTAAAGAGATGGTTAGATATAGGCCGTTTCCAATTACATAATGGACATTTGGGATAGGTAATCATTAAATCCTATAGACTGGAGAGAAGAATACAAAGTCTCTAAGAAGCTTTTGCTGCTGACTTTCGGTTAGCAAAAGCCAAAAGGTGATGTACAGAGGTCAGCTGCAGAAGGAAAATCTATTCTAGCTATCTTCCCTTTAGAGGATTCTAAAATCAGTTTCTGAGTTAAATCAATATACAAGGTTGTGTCAGCAAGAAAATGCCTAGAGTTTATCAGGTGTCAAGCTCTGTACAACCAGGTGAACCACCTCAGCATTTACACTGCAGCATCCTGCAAAAGTAGATGAAAATAACTCAAACAAGCTCAACCTAAATTCAAACAAACTACAGAATAAACTGTGAGCGTGGAACACCAATATCAAAGACACGGACGCGTCAGAAAAATAGAACCACCCTCAAACTACCAAAGCTGGCATATGGCCACATTCCAAGTCATTTTACAAAAAATATCAGAGCTGGGCATATTGCCATTAAGAGGAAACTTCCAGGTTTTGCTTTGATGTTTCAAATCAAACTTCAACTACCAGGTCAAGTTAGTAATCCAAGAAATCACCCCCAAGGGAAAGAAAAAGCAAAACAAGCCCAATATTAGATCATGAAACTAAGACATTATACGATTACAAAACCTTCTGTGATATATATCTGGAGGCAAAAAATAATAACTTTTCCCAGAAGGTGCAGAAGCAAGATGTCAAACGTCTACAACTTTTTCCTTTTTTTTTTTTGTTTTGTGGGTTGGGGGGGGGGGGGGGGTTGTAGAATAAACTTCAACAACACCTTGATTAAAGAAAAAGGTTTGCAGTACCTATGTCAGATTAGCAGCATTGTTCTTTGTATTTTCTAAATTTCAAATATAGCAACTCTCAGCTGGATTTATAGTATCATTCAAGATTTCTTTCCACATAATAAAAAAGTGGTGTGATATTCATTGCCAGAAAGTCCATTTCACCATTGAAAGTCAATTCTATAAAATAAGTGGGGCTAATGTAGTATCTCCTTTTCAAAACTGGAAACCCTTCTAATTCTATGAAAATAAAATAAAATCAAACATGCAATCGAGGACATTGCTTGATCCCTACTATACCAGACGTTTCTATCACCTTAAAATCTTATTTATATTCAGCTACAACTTACAATGTCAGTACTTTTTGACGCTTGGAGACTAAGGTGTATTTATAAGTAGTTTCATACAATGCTGAGTAAGAAAAGAAAACAAAGGACACTTTCACTATAAAGACCACACTCAATAAAGCATCACAGAATGGTTGTAGAATACCAAGTACCTTCAATTCTTAGGGAAGTTTACCACCACGGCAAACTTGCAGAGCAAATTGTAGAAGCTGAAGAAGCGTCAAAGAGAAGTCATCTATGAACAACAAGAAATGCCTCCTTAATTCAGGCTCTTAAGAAGGACAGGAACTTCAACAAGGACAGGAACTCTGCAGGTTCATTTTTTTCCTTGATAATCTATCCACAATGTCATAAACGCCAAATCAGGCTCTTAAATTTGATAATTGGCCAAGCAATTTAATCAAATGAATCAAACTGGAACAAATTAACACATTGGAGAATCAGTTTGCAACTATAAAAGGACCTAAGACTGACCCTGAATTTAAGTGCCCTATACTCAATTTCATGCTGTTTTAAAGCACACTCCCAACCTAGTGTTAACATTATTACATAAGTTGTTGGAGTAAAATACACCAACTAATAATCTCCATAATCAATTCTTTACAGGAGTCCCCATGTCAGAAAATTTAATCTTACTTCAGCCGACCACAATAAAATCTAAACACAGGATGGAAACAATTAAACCAAGAACACAAAAAATTAGAATTCATACCACCTCTCCTTAAGTAGGTGCAGTAAAGATGGTTCACGTGCAAGCTTCAAAGAAAGGTTTAAGGTGTTGTAGAAGCATTATCGACAATAAATCTCAACCTTTGCATTTATTTACAGGGTGGAGAAAACCCAAGACTACAGCAGACTTGCGTTGAGATGGTACTTGCCAAAAGAAAAAAGAAATTCAAAAGTCTAGAAATACAACATAACTACTGTGGCAAGAATAGATTAAGGGAATTAGTTCACAAGAGCAGAATAAATGCTCCTGTGCTTCGTGCAATTAGATCATAAACACAGCATAACTACAAATGGCCAGAGAAACAATCATAATATACACGGTTTCCGCCTCTCATTCTCTATTTGGTAATCCTCAAATTACACATAACACTACTCTATTGAATTATAAATGCAGCATTATGGCACCATGAGCATGGATAAAATGCAGGGAATAAGAAAATCATGGTAAGCAGTGCCCATACCTCAATCTTAATATCATTCGGCAGACCCAATCGAGAAATGACATCTGAACTGGCTTGCTTCCAGTCAAACTCCACTAGACCACCAAACTTTTGATTGCTCTCTAATTTAGTATTCCACGAATTACAGTTGAAAAGTCGTCCAACCCAGAAATACAGAATCCCTGCCCCAGTTTTGCCAAAAGTAGGACATGAACTTGAAGTGATGACCACAAATGCAGATTGGGAATCAAAGTCATCAGAACCAAAAGTCACAACCTTCTCCAAACTGGGCCAACGGTACACTATTGGTTTAATAAAGCCAGAAGAAGCCATACCATTCTCTAGAGTTCCATTTGAGATAGCTGACTCCTCTTTCCCAAGATGATGATTTACAATATGCAGGTCAGAATTTTTTCTGAAGGCAGCATCTGCATGGCATGAACCAACAGTACCTAAAGGCGATTGAAGCTTCAACTCATCATGCATGATATCCTGTTCCTCAGAATCTAAAGCATCCTGTGTCTCCAGGGACTTACTTAAAGAACAAGCATCATGCTTTGTTGTTACAGTGTCTTGTTCATTGGTAAGACTATTTGTAGGCATCTCTCTTCCTTGAGAATCATCAGTCAACATTTGCAGCTTAAGACTTTTCGACAAGCTGCCTCTGCGCTCAGCTATGGAAAGAGGAAATTTTTTGGGTGGTGTCGACGCAGATCTTAAACAAGATTCGGAACTAAAATTAACATCAATGAACTTTGAACTTTTGGATATGGACTGAGGAGATATTTTGGACGACAGAAGTGTCATATTACAAAGATTAGAAAGCAATGAAGATGTTAGACCAGGACCTGATGCAGCTGAAGGAGACATGTCCGGAGAATCTGACTGAATTGTCGAATTAATGCTTGCATCAGATGAGGAGTCTGGAGAGAGATAGGGAGGTGAAGAAGAAGATGATGATGACAAGGAGGACGACGAGGAGGACAATGATGACAGGGATGATGAAGATGCAGACGATGATGATGACGATGACAAAGATGGCATCAATGATAACAAGGAACTTGCCGAAGAATGTGACTGCTGAGCTCTGCATTGCTCTTCAACAATGAACAAGGAATCAGGATAAACTATGGAAACACCTGACTTCATAGCTGAGACAAATTCCTTCATATTGCCAGAGATAAACTTACGCCTCAGTGCACTCCAAGAACTTTCTCTTGCTGGAAGATGAGTTTCCTGTTCAGTTTCTGAAGACGCAAATGGTGGCACAAAACCACCCATGATTGCTTTCTGAAAAATTTCAAAGTCAACACTATAAGAATCAATTATTCTATTCCCAGGGCAAATCTTGATTGATGCCTCTACTACATCCACATTGCTACTTGATTTGTCCATCAATGGCAGAAGGCTCGAAAAAGCATCCCAGAAGAAAGAAGGTTCTTCACCTTCCTTAATCATTACTACAGGGCCCTGCACTTTCTCATACCTAACAATCTGGCAAACAGCACCTCTAGCATCTCTTTCCATTATCATTTCACATTTCTTACCAATCCAAACATACATCGCAGAAGGAATATGGACAATGAATGCGCCTCTAGAATCCAAAGCGGATGGAGAAGGATCATTTAACATCTTTGGAACAAGATGCAAGGGATCATAGGGTGAGTGCGGAGCAATTCTATACATCCTTACTAACGAACTTGGGCTCAAAGGAAAAGCATGGACTCTTTTTTGGCACTGTAATAACTGGCAAGCAAAACCCATATTTGGATCAGCAATACCTCTTGCAGCCTTCACATACTGAAACGCATCATCAAAACTTTGCCCCTCTCTCCACATAAGATAAGCAATTACCAATGATGTTGACCGTGAGACTCCTTGACAACAGTGAACAAAAACCCTCCCACCCTGTTCCCTAACATCTTCAAAGTAGTCAAAAACATCATAAAGTATGCTGGTTATGTCCTCAGTTGGGCTGTCTTGCAACCACAGAGTCCGGTACACAAAATCCGCCTTAAAATACTCAGGACAGACAAACCCCACACAATTAAGAATATGAGTTATCCCGTGTTGCTTTAATATATCCCTATCCCTGGCAACTGCATCCCCACCGAGATAAACATGGTCAGCCACCTTTGAACACTCCTTATCAAAGAAAGCTATCTTTTCTCTTTTAACGAGTCCACCATTCCTATCTGAGTTCCTCTGTATATTAGATAAATCAAGCTTCAACCTCTCTCCACCGTTATTCACATCCCTACCACTAGGAGTGCTAGGGAGCGGCCACTCACCAATATCATCAGAACCAGCTTTTGGCCAGTCATCTAAGCTCCGACGAGCAATTGATAATGGCTGCAGTGGGGGGAGACACGACCTATTCTTAAAACTATTCTGGGATCTCGGAGTTAAAGGACCAGAAACTCTGCGACCCTGCCCATTACCGTTAGCATTCTCAGGTGGATCTAATCCATCCTTTTCACTATACGGGTTAAGAGGTGGCAACGTAGTCCGCGAAGAGGACCATGATGCGGACCTCCAAAACAATTTCCGGCCACCCACAACTTGGTATGGCCGCTGCAAACCACCCTCACAACCACCACCTCCTTCACCACCCGATGGGGCATCCTCCTTCCCCACCATTCCAACCTCCAAAACAGAATTCACTATACCACACCAAAATCCCTAAGCCCTAATTTCTCTTCAATCCGAAACAAAAATGCGTAAGAACTAAAGCCCCGAATGAGTTTAACTCGGAGCAAAATTATCCGCATCTGGGGCCCATGGACTTCACCTGTAAACAAAATTAACCAAACAAATTACTACTATAGATACCAGGATTTATCAGAAAATGCTCTAACTAAATTATTATCAATCTGAGATTTTATTTAACAAAATAACCTGGAGGGGGAAAGGGTACAAATCATCTAAAGAAAACTAAGATCTCAAAAGTAAACAAATCAAAACAAAACTGAAAATAAATCACACGAGTTATATTTTTTTAGGGGTTTTTATAGCGCCACAACCTGTGTATTTAACCAGAGCGCCTATACATACAGGTTAGGTATGTATACAATTACAAATCCATATAGATATAAGATATGCAAATACATATATGCATCTATATAGTATATATAACAAGAACAAGAGACAGAGGGAGGGAGATTTATCGAAACTCACAGAGTAATAGCAGTAACGTAGGAGGAGGCGAGGAAAAGAGTAGAGAAAAACAAGGGAGCAGTGGGACTGAGGAGAGTGGAAGAAGAAAGAAGAAGAAAGAATTGAGAAGACAGAGACAAAAATTGTTCAAGAGAGAGAAGATGGGATTGATATAGCGGTCACATTTTTTCTTGACTTTTATATACTGCTATTTGCTCCACCAGGATTCTCATGCTCACATTCAATCTGCCTTTTTTCTTTTTTCTTTTTAATTACCCCTCTCTCTCTTCCTCTCTTTCCTTTCCTCTTTTTGGTGCCAACTGATTTGAAGGGCAAAGGCCTGAAGGGGCAATAGACGTTACAATTAAAAGTTACAAATACTCCAAGCTAAACCTTCTTGACAGATGGCAATAGCCTTTTATAATTTTATTGATGTGGCCAAAAGGGCAATAGGCGCGCTGTGAATAATGGTGGCAGCAATGAAGAAGAAGCACATAGTAGAAATGATGATAATCTATCCCTAACAAAAGGTAAACCAAGAATTGAATAGTGATAAGTTAACAATGTGCTCGTTGAGAGAGGTGTTATAGTTAAAAGAAAAAATCGAAAACTAAATTAAGTAAAGTGTTTGAATGCAAGAAAAGATGGACTATGGGTTTTTGCAATTGTGTGATCAATTGGTACGTACGATGACTTAGGTTGAAGGGATTATTTGCGAGGTACACGAGCTTTTATGTGTGATAAAATTTGTTGTAATTTCGCAAAATAATATGTTTGTATTTGTTGCGTTAATACTTACGTTCATCGTCGCCGTGATAGTGTCTAATTGGCATACAATAATGTATGCCAATTAGTGCCTTCACCGAGTAAATTTCGATGTAAATTATCATGTGCATTAACCAGCGTCCTTCCTTCGAGCATTCCTTGAATTTCATAATTAGGGAAGAAAGTGCAAGAGGAAACTTAAATACATGGCATATCGACTATTTAGGACTTAGCTCATTTGCTTGTACTTAAAAATCATTAGAAGCGTTACAGTTTATTACGAAATTCCACGTCTTTGATCTCCTAAAGTAGAACTAACAATAATATTATTGATTGTCAAATAGGACTAAATTTTATCAACCATTTTGGTATTCATCATCAACATTAGAATTAAGCGGGTAGTGGGAGTAGTACCCTGTTTGTGTCGTAGGGCGCGAAACTCTTCCTCTATCTATCTATTCCCCGCTTCGTAGGGTAGAAAAAAATGCAGACCGCATAAGTCATGTGAACGGTCCCTTTTTCAATAAAGTGCGGTTCTTTTCCAACCTTGGCATTTTCACTTTTCACTCCCCACTTGTGAACTCCATTTATTCATATAGTATTATAATAAATAAGTGTAACTCATTTCCATATTTACTTGGTTTTAATGAGAAAGGACTCCAACAGCAGTAGCTTAGTCCAATCCCGTTTGGCAGGCGAGTTTTTTTAAAATTTATTTAAAATTTTATTATAATTTATTGTAAAAATTTTTTAAAAATTTTTTTGAAGTATATATATTTTTTAAATATTTTAAAGTGTATAATTTAAAATTTTTTTGAAATTATTGTAGATAAAGTTTTTAAAAAACTTGTAGCAAAGAATTGCTACATCTAGTATAAGGATGGACTCGTATCATGGTGTCAAAGACCCCTTGTTCTTCCACTTGGGTGTTGGGTTTTTGCCTAAAAGGGGGCTTTTACCATGTATTAAGAAGGTCCAACTTCAAGAAATTTGGACGTCAAAATGATTTTTTTTTTTGAGGGTGAAGACTGAAGAGGTGAAGGACAAAAATGAATTTTGTGGTGAACAAAGGAAACTAAATCATGATGCACCAAGTGTACGGTTATAACGATGAAATTGATTGATGTGCTTTTCTCCATCCATAACTACATATCAGGGAGGGAGGTAAAAGCAAAACTCTTTTTTATCTGAATGAGAAAAATCTAGACGAGGGACCAAGGCAAGCAAGGTCAAAGAATTTCTTGACTACCAACGATAATCATAATTACTCGTATTTAATCCTATTATAATATTGATTAGATATGAAGGATACATTTGTTTGATGTAACATCCATCTTCTAAGATGTTTTATCCTCCTATTTGCCTGTTGAACCTGCTCTGTTCCAAATATACGGCTGAGGTAAAATCAATACTACCACTCTATTATGCTATTCTTCTTTTTTTTTTTGAAGTTATTGTTAGAAAATATGGATTAGCTTTTAATGGACTGACAATGTAGTAATTTTTTTTAAACTGATAGCTATAGATGTATGTCGCATATACATGATTTGAATTCATATTATATGGCATATTATAATACACTAACAGTGTATTAAAAACCCACTCAAAATATATATACGAGATAAAAAGGTAATTAAAAAATATGTGAGGAAATATTTTCAAAATTTTTCTTGAAAATTTGACAATGCAAACATCAGCTTAGTGTTTCAGTAGCACAGCCAATACATCATCACTAAGCTAACAATAATTTGTTCTCATCCACTTAACCCAGAAAAGTAAAACCCAGTCCTACCCATTATCATCTGGTCAGTTTATGCTGGGCAGTAAAATTGCAGCACGGGGATCGAAATTTTAATTCAGGCAATATATTTTTTTTATAATAACAAAAAAGAAATTAGCATGCCCACTTTTTACTTTTAAGAAGAAGAACCAAAGCAGGGTCTTGCCTCAACTCCCAACTTTAAAGAACTAAAGCACTGCATTTTGTCTCGAGTACTCCTACAAGCCACCAAAGAAAGGAAATGATTTCATCTTTTCAAAAGTAGATACCCAAACCAAAAGCTTCATGTGATTTTTAGCCCTAAATCCTCAGACTAACTAAACAAAGCACGAAATGACTGGAGACTTGTAACTGCAATTTGAAGGAAAATGCTATAGGATTCAAAGCTGAATGCAAGATGTGACCGAATGCTCAAAATGATTAATGATCAGCATTTTGTAATCTCCTTTCTTTTTTTCCTTTTTACATGGTTTGCCGAACCATCTAAACTCATAGACATCATCCTATTCTGCACCTAGTGTTCCTGAAATTGATTGAAGATAGAAGACCATCCAAAATTGGCTTACTTGAGGAATCAGCAAGAAAACCATAATGGAATGTGTATGGAAAAAAAAATTGAAGTCAAGCAAGAAGTAAAGTCTCAAATAGACCGCTTCCACTGGATAAGCATCTAATAATGTGACGACGACCCTTTAAGATAACTTTGACAGGACCATGCCTCAATCCGGAAGAGATAGACCCCAGTCAGGCTTCTCTTCACTTCTTTTCTTGATCATCATTCTCCACACTTTCTCGACAATTCAACATTTGAGTGATGATAAAACTTGAAAGTGAACGGAGCAAGATAAGTCTCTAACAAGTGGCATTTTCCATCGCTTTGGTTTCTCTTAGTTGAAAATGTGAATCCGATTGTTTTCCAGAAAGAACAGACATATAGCTAAACTTAGACAGTGCGTGTAAATGCTGTCAAAACTACAGTGAACTGCATAAGCCTCTTGACTAGATGCCATTTTCCGTCCATTTCGTTTCTGTTCCTTAGTTGAAAATGCGAAATCCAATTTAGCCCAGAATGAACAGAGACACAACTATACGTTGGATACATGGAGAACATGATTTACAATGCATAAAGATGTTCACAGATCTAGTATAAATTTGGGTTTCAATAGAAACCAGAAGCCGATGGAATGTAACCAGTACGCTGGACCGACTAATGGCATGGACTTCTGAAGAGCTTGATACAGTGATGGAGCACCACATGAGCGGGTGCTGTTAAATTTTAGTAAGAAAGTACGAAGAATTACTGGTCATAGCATGATCCGGGACCAACTGGAGGTCTTCGAGCGTATTGGTTTCTAACTGGAGCAGCCGCAACTCCGCGCCTATTCAAGAGGCAGCGGAAGTATTCCAATCTATTCAATGCACTTAACTTAGTATCTGGTGCAGATGTTGCCTCCCTGTCACTCCACAAGCGCTCTGAGAGAGAGAGAGAGAGATTAATTTTACGATACAAAAAGGAAAAATTTCAGGAATGGAATGCATAGTATAAAACATTTATAAAGGATGAAGAGAAAGAGGCCTTGGAACTATAGTGTATTAGCACGCAAAGCACTGGAAGGACATCCAGACGGAAGAGTAAACAAATACTATATGGTAGTACTCCCAACAAGAATAGGCATATGACAAGCACAAACCAACAGTAGCTCAAGACGTCCTACTCTTGGAAGAAACTATGAGTGGAAATAAGCAATGAAAATCTCACCGCTTGATAATCATTTGAAAATCACGAACTGACCAACTGCCGGGAATCCAACTCGACAAATTTAATGTACTATCTCAAGAAAAACTTTTTGTTATCATCCTCCATACCTTATATCTACTTTACATTATCCAAAAAAAAAACATTTTTAAAAAGCTAACAAGCAAGAACAAGGATAGAAATATGCGCTATCATGGTGAAGTTCAGAAACTGTTAAAAACTTGAAATTGTCCCATTTGATTCTCAAGCACCTTCCAAGCAAAAAATAAAAATAAAAGACTTCATAAAGCCAATCACACTGCAAAAAGGTTTGGGATCTTAAAATATATCCCGACAACCGTAAATGGGTCATGAAGCCCAATCATATGAAACTAATTTTGTGAAATGCAAACCTGCTGCTGCTGCAGCTCGAGGCCATATTGTTTGTTGAACATCAGAGGTATCAGCTGTTTCACTCCACATGCATACTTCTCCTCCAAGCACAAGTCTTTGTTCAGAGGCATCTTTTATTCCTTCCAGTGGCTCAGCATAGTAGGTCTCATTCCATGGCACGTCTAAGTGGTCTAGGTACCAGACACCTTGATTGCTAAAAATGCATCTAAAACCCTTTGCAACAGCCTTTGGGCATACACCAGGACCCAACCTACATCAGATAACAGACTGCTTCTTAAAAGTAACCATAAAATGACACTATTTATCTGTAGAAGTACATTAAATGTGATCCTTACCAGTTATGCACCACAGTTTGAGGGTTGAGTTTAGATGGAAATGTGTTGAAGGTCTCCTCCCTAGAATGACCATTTCATACACCCATTGCTCGGATTAGATAGAAATGTAAGGATGAGAAGAAGCACAAGTAAACTACTCATGAAAGAACATGCTCTTTATGGACATTGGCTTCCAACTAAAAGGTTTTTGTCTACTAAGTGTTATAGGCTCCAGGAATGGAGGATGTTCTGAGAGACGCACACAATTGAAATTTGCAACATACCAGTTGACAGGGGTCCAATTAAGTGACAAGGCTATTTCTTGAGCTTTGAGCACAAAATATTGATATCCATCTTTAACAGTCATATTATGATCTTGCAGCCTGTATATAGCAAATAAACATAAAACATATCAAAATTTTGATTGACTCCCAAATTCTAGGAGACTTGCTTGCTCACATGATTAACTAGCAGTAATGTAAAGAAAGATTAAACTAGGGTGTTTGAATCCCTTGCCCCACAAAAAAAGAAAAGAAAAGAAAAGAAAAAAAGGACAAATGAAGAAAGTTTGGGTAGTGCAGACAGAGAAAACATAAGAGTAGGAAATGAACACTATCCTGAAATCATGAAGTGATTCCCCTTCCTACAAAAGATCTGTTGATGGAACACATTTATGAAAAGGACACTAACACGTTGAGCACTGCTTCAGCAAGCCAGAAGTCATATATTTTCAAAAGGAAACCAACCCTACTATGAACATGATGAACTTGCTAGAAACAGCAGGATAGGGGTGTCAGAAAACAGATAATTTTTTATAAACCAATATACAATAAAAGCAGCAAGTTTCTTGCAAGGGTGAGAATTTATGAAACCAGCAAATTTCTTGCAAAAGCTTGATTTATCATCCTCAACTATCATATCTTTAGCACACCTTCATAAATTTAGTACAAGCACCAGAGAGAAACATAAAATTGAATTGATTCACCCCCAGTTTGGCTAAGAAGTAACTTCTTAATAAATTAAAATTCTGAAAAATATATGAATTCTTGAAAGAAAATTCAAAGTCATATTATCACAACCATAACAATCCAAGAATGCCCAAAAGCTAATGATTTATTCGTTACTCATTCCTAAAAGATGAAGTGCTTGATAAGTAAAACCGATACTCATATATATGCAGCAATATGACTAGTTAAGCTCTATAAATTGGAGAGAGACATTGAATTACCATTGCTTCACATGTGGAGTAGAGTTCCAACAATCTGCAAAAGGACTGGGCCATTTTAGAAAGAATAGATGTTCAACGATAAGGAGTCACAAATTTCACAAATCAGCACAAGGTTAATGTGATCATGGAACCACTGTAAGAGTTGGAAATGGGATCGCTTTCCAACTTTGTACAGCAATAAGTGATCCCTCATAGACCAGAGCTTATGGCAAAATTCACTTCAATATGAATAATCAGTCTTACTTTTTCTTCTTGTTTCTTGTCTCTATCTTATTGGTGCTAAATGAAGGATATGTGCTAAACCATATCTTGAACTCAAGACAACATGCTAAATTAAGAAATACTGTAAGTTCAAGAGGCAACATGCTAAATTAAGAAATACTGTTAAAGAATAATAGAAGACATCTATCTTCGTTGGTAATAGAAAGGTAAACTTCATGTGTATTTCTCTTCTATGATTTTTTTTCCTGAGGATAAAGAGCATTGGAGGATATACTATTACTCCATATTCTTTTGACAGATGTAGAATTAGCAACCTCGGATTCAATTTATCTTGGCCCTCTGTTTAAGCATTCATACTGAAGGCTTACATGCTATAACATTTTAAACTTTCTCAGCTAGCACACGTTACATTTCTACCTTAGAAAATTCCTATTTCTACTCTTGCTAATTAGATGATTTCAAAAGAATACTGAAGTACACATACTCCCTGCACATTTACTTCAGTAAGAAAAGTATTGTTAAAAGTGTTAAAATTTCCCTGCTTGCTAAAGTAACAGATAGATACGACCTCTTACATATGCAAGCTTTACAAGGAATCATATTAATATACCGATCAAGGAGAAAGGTGTCTATATCCTGGACCATCATTTTCTTAACAAAGGGTGAAAGTTCTTGACTTGACAAGGACTGACCTGAGGGATAATTTTCTAAGAAGTTGAACTTTGAAGTTTTTTCCCTTAATAAAACAATTGATACCCTTTCCCTCTTCATGACATCTTGGAAAGGACACTTATTTTTATCAGTTTGTTCCAATCCAGCTTGAACGTAGATGCAGAATGCAATAAATGGAACTCAAAAGATAACAAAGCACAACGGCAAATAGGACACCTAAATCTTTAGCATTGTCAGTTTGTTTCATTCTAGTTTGAAAGTAGATATGGACTGCAATGGGTAAAATTAAACAGATAACGAGCATAAGGGTGAAAAGGCATTACACAAGAGAAGGTTTAAAGAAATTGCACAAATATACTAACCTGTATTTACCTCATCACCACCTAAGTGAAAGAACTTGAATGGAAAGATTTCCCTCATGCCTGCAAAATGAGAAAATGAAATGTCAATATTGATTAACAAGCTGCATTTTACAGAAAAGTCATCCAGCCTAGTTACATACAAGGAAGCAAGCACATCTGACAAGAACCAGGAAGGACACACATTTGGCAACAGTCAAAGAGATCTAACAGGCAGAATAATACCAGCATTTTAAGGTTTGTCATGGTGTGAAATGAACCATTGATATGCCATGCATTTTTTTTTCTCCCTGAAACTTTCCAACAAAGTAGTTGGAGAAATTCAATGGGCTATGTGCAACTACTGATTAATTGAAAAAAAAAAAATACTATTCAATTTGGTTTGGTGTTTTTTTTTTTGGGGGGGGGGGGGGGGTGAGGGGAGGCTGCATGTCCCTTATTTAACTAAAGCACATAAGCAACAGTGAGCGGCAGTTGCAAACTAAAGTAAACTTCAACCATCCAAAGGCTAAGGACGTAGAAGCAATAACTGGTCAAGTTTACAAGGAAGCACCAGATAACACCAAGAAAATTTACAGTCACACTGTGAAACATGACTCATTGTAGTTCTTGTAACATAGAGTATGGACTTCAGGATATTTGAGTACTACTCAGTAGAGCCTAAACGATGAGCAAAAACAGCATACAAACCACTAAGTGAAAAAACACATTAGCCGAGGTTTCAACAAAGAAAACAAAGCAGTAAGCTCATGGTTTGCATGCTAAATTAAGTTCCATTTCGCCAATGCTTGTACTAACCTGCAAGGATGCCAGAAATCACATCAAAGGTAAAGTTTTTAGAAATGTCCAGGGGCTCTGTGCAAGAGGGCGAAGGCCAGAGATCAGGATAACCTTTACCCCTACAAGAATCCAGGAAAAGAAAACGTAAGCTTCAAGCGATATAGCAGGTCCATTGTCAAAACAAGATATATTGGTTAATGATCCTCAACAACCTTCATAAGATCACAAGGCTCGTAAGCACTTTACCCTAGGTATAAGATTCTGCTAAATGCAATGATAATGGGGAGTAAGAATAGCCACTAGAATGCAACATATGATTTTCTCTCTTTTGAAACAGAAGAAAGAAAATGTGAAAAACTTGTGACAGAAAATATGTTTTAAAAAAGTATAAATATTCCCACCTCACCCTCTATTCTTCCATGAATTTGCATGTTGCTCAGATGGTTCAATCCCCAAAGTTGTGCTCATGGGCAAACACGTTAATGTTCTTCTTTAAGTGGCCTTTTGTGCAGAACTTAACGTTTGCTTTCAGGAATATACACAACTTATATTATTCTTCAACAGTATCATAAGGTATTTAACTATCTAGGTTTTGGTATTAATATTAGGACACCCGGGACTGCATGTAGAAATACTTTTTGTCCCCATATTCACACTCATGCAGAAAATACATAACGTTGTAATTTGCCATCTCTATTAAGAATTCAGCACTTTTGTAAATAAACTAATATTCTCTGATGCATAAATTTTAGTTTTTATACAAGGAAACATAACATCAATGCACTTACCATGACTCTGCATGACCAGGGACGTCAACTTCTGCCATGACATTGATACCTGCCTTCAGTTAATAATTCTAATCAGAACATTACCCAAATTATAAATCGCATATTATTTAACTAAGAATAAAGTTATTAGAGTTTTACTAAATTAAAAGAAGGAAGATGTTCTTATTGAGAACTTTTAACAACTGCTCAGGGGATGACATACCTCTCATTTTCGCATAGCTTCATATTGGACCGAATAAATGAGACGAGAAGAGTTGACCAAAAGAACACCATTAGACTCAGAATTGAAGAAATTACATATGAGGCACTAAAAATTAGTTCCAGTAGTTTCATAAGTCATTAAAATGAGAAATAGGAGAACTAATTCTATAAGAAGCACAATGAAACAAGTTAAACTATATGCCTCTATTGGGAGGTGAAGGATTTGTTCCTCCTCTTCAGAGTTAACCTATAAAAATAACACAAAAATGATGAGATGGTCCCCAAAACGAATCTGTCATTGTTCCACATTCTTGACTTTATAAGAGTCCTAAACTTCTGATATGACAAGAAGATACGGTAAAAACCCTTATTCCATTTCTGGAATTCTTCAAAACAGTCCCCCATAAAAGCTCTAGTTTTGTTTATGTTCAGCTTATCAGCATATGGAGTTATTATCATCTAAGGAGAACTACAATCAACCGTACTGAGAGTCTCAGTTTTGTTATAATAACAAAAACCTACACACAATTATTTGATTTTCCAGTAATGTCTCCTCAGATTTCAGATTATGTTATAAAAATTTTCCTTATTTTTAACAGAACTGGTGCCATCACAAACTTTTGTTATACTTCCAAATTAGCCAGGCAAATTTATAGGAAAGTTAAGCCATTCTCAATAAATAATTAGTATATTTTGTAAAGCTTCTTGAGTGTTAGCAACATAAGCTAACAAGGGGTAGTATCACAGGGAAGATGACTACGATTTACCCATTATTGGAAGGCTAAGCATTTTCGCACAGAATTTGAAGCTAAAATAGGGCGTGACTGCCAGTCTCCAGACACAACTGGCGGACTTAATTAAAAACCAGACCATTTGTTCCATATTAGTTCCTTGCACTTGCCCAACCACCATTTTTACTTTTGAGTTCTACCTTTTCAAACACAACTGTCCACCAAAAATTATTTTCATTAATGTACTCTAGTAACAACTCAATTTGTCAACAAAAGAAATGATGGGAAAGATTCTTCCTGCCACAACTGAGTCGCTAAATTCCTTTTTCTTTTTCTTTTTTGCTAATTGAGTCTAGTATCACAAAGTTATCGAGCATAAACTTCTTATTAAGATTAAATACTTATTAGTTAAATTCACAAAAGAATTTCAATAAAAATAAAAGAAAATATACCTAACAATTTCTTGGGCATCCTCAACCGTATAGCGTTCCCATTTGGAATATGCCCCTTTCCACAACTTTGGGTATCTAGGCACTTCCAGAGGAAAGGACTCTTCATCTATGATGTGCCAGTGAAGGACATTCTAATGAATGCAACAAAAATTTCAAATTCTTTTGCAGGTTGTTTAGAAGAGAATCAAAAGTTTTGAACAAGAACTCGAAATAATTGTCCTCTACAAAGTAATAGCTGCAAAGTAAGTAGCTCTTAATATGTCTTACAAGTTTAGCATAGGACATTGATTCAATGACTTGCTTGATAACATCAATGGGATAATAGTGTCTTGAAGTATCTGCAGAAGAGTACATAAAATAGCTGTAAAGAGCAGAATAGTCTAGAATTCCATTTAAGCATGAATTTCAGTCAACATTTACTAGAACATACCAAGCGAAAGCCCACGATACTCAAACCTTGGCTTGTCTTGAATGAACCATGGTGCTTTGGACACTAGCACAGTTTTAGCTCCATAATCAAATACACACAGTTGGCTCAATGTCTGGAAGAGAGAAATCAAATGGGAAACGAGTAAGCATATGAACTTATATCTGAGATCTGAAGCTCCCATTGGCAAGCATATCTTGTTGTGGACAGTAGTATAGATTAACAGCCAAACATCCAGTTTACTCAAATCTTAGTAAGAGAACCTTACGCTTGGACTCAAACAAAAATATACACTAGTAAAAGTGAGATTCAGCAGGAGACAATTCTCTAAAGTTATGTGCTCTTCCTGTTTCTACAGATTTTCAATCTCTGATTTTCTTTCTACTCAATCAAAGAAATGGCAGTACATCAGCATCTCATTTTATAGCCACAAGTACTTTACATATAAGCACATTTAACCATAATCTAGTATGAATACTAATTAGTTTCTATAATTTTGTTGCATGGTGCGTACCTCCAACCCACGTAGTGCGCCATACACAGAATTAGCCTGCAGGGGGAACAAACACAACCAATACTGAAGATGTAAGGGAATAAGGAAATGAGGAAGACAATTAAACAAACTTAAGCAAGTGTAGCTAATATAGGGATCCATAAACTCATAACCGGTCGTAGGGAAACGTTTTGTGTACCTAGCCTCAAAAAAGATGAAATCAAATTCATATAGGAGCTCGGGTTGGAAATTTACCTCAATGGTGGCTTCCCCGATAATCGAATGTTCGTCATTCTTTCCCACCAACAACGAATAGCTCTCATCTACTCCAAGTTGCAACTGTCAAAAAATAAACGAAAGAAAAAACCCAGAAAAAAAAAAGAGAGAGAGAGAGAATCAAGTAACCAACCAAACATAAGCCAATTAAACCCCCAAAAAATGGAAAAAAAAAAAACAAAGAATTGAATATGTAAGAAAAACAAAAAGACCCCAAATTACCTCTTCATTGTCGGACTGAACAATAATGCTAAGCTTCTGAATATCATAGACAACTCGAGAAGTGCTGGGTACTTTGGAAGAATGCTTAAAGATAAGATCTTTATATCTCTGAAAAGCTTCTTTAACGATACCAGAAGCGCCGCCATTGCCGCTAAGCACAAGCGAGAGATTAGGATCGACGGTGAGGGTATGATTGCCGAAAGTGTATTGAGCCGGCAAGGGCCAGAGCAAAGTGAGGGATTGATCATCGAAGTGGAGCTTTGACTTGTGAAGTGACAGAGTTCGCGAAGAATTGACCGGAGTCGGGAACGATAGAGAGATGGACAGGAGGAAAGGGAAGAGCAAGAAAAAGAGAGTCGGGCGTTTTGAGGGCATATTTTTAGAGATCAGTTTTGACCGTGGTTACAGCGTACGGAGGAAGACGGTAGCAGTACGATTGTCAGAAAGGATCAGCTTGTTGGGAGTCTGGAATCCGGATTGAGAAAATTTTTGGAAATGGGCAATGCTACTACAGTGGAGGGGAAAAGAAATTTTTTATTATTATTATTATTCCATCCTTTGCGTGATATTTATAAACTAGCTTGGTTCAACATAATAATGGTTTTATATTTTCTTATGGGAAGAGGACAATTATTAACTCTTTTTATTTTACTTTTTTCCTTTGTTCTTTGGGTACAAGGTAATTAACTCATCTACTTTTCTGAAAAAGAAAGGTAATTTCATTCTACCAGCACTATTGACAGTAACTGCATTAAACATGACACAAATACATAATCCTCAAAATCAACTAGTACCCTAGCTAGAAAAAACAATAAACTCATCTATCTAGTTTCTTAAGTGATTATATAGAGTGGTCATCTCTTCATTAGCTGACTAGCTTATAAATTTTGTTCATAAATCCAACCCTATTAAACATGTTATCCAGATCCAACTAATCCGTATGAATTATGATAATTGGCTTTTGTTGGGTAGGTGAATTAGTTGTTTCTTCACGTCTAATCATTAACCTACTAACATTCACGTTGAAGTAGCTCATGTTTATTCCTTCAAACTACCAAAAATCGACGGGGATCAAAATTAGGTGACTGATATGACCATTAAATAATTATTTTTTTTAAAGCTGAAAATAGAGTATGAGTTAATCAAATTAATCATTTGAGCAATCCATTTCTGCTAAGTTTTTTTGGGTAACCATCCGACGACTCAAGACGCTTTTGCATACTCCAATGCACAAGCACCCTCGATTTGTCATTTCATTTAATTATTTTAGTCATTCATAAAATAATTAACCACAACCCCATTATACTACCGACTCGTCCAAATCTACCTATCAATAAGTGGACTTGGGTATGCAATGAACTTTGAATGGGTCTAAATAAATATTCAATTAAACCTATTTAATCGGTGAATAGTAGATTGATTTGGTTCATCCATTTATACACATTTAAAAATAATCATACGTATGTCAAATAATCATATATATATATATATATATATATATATATATATATATATATATAAAATAAAGTCGTACTCTCGTCATTATTCCTTTATCTCTTTCCTACATGGCTTAACAACATATCTCTTTTTTATTTTGCCTTTGTTCGTTCTTTGAATAGAATTCTAGATAATCATTTCATAATTATCTCTTCCATTCTCTCGATTTTTTTCCCTTAACCCTAATCCTAAACTAATCTTCAAGCCAAAAATCATTGGGATTACTATAATTTTGAATTATGTTCTTATCTCTCTTTTATCTTCAAAAGTTCGAAATATCAATTCAAATATTACATTATCATTACACAATATGCCCTACATTCTTACTCACATACATAGTTCTCAATCTATTACTCTTCACTTTGTCTCTTTTCCATCGAATTGTGATTTTTAGGGTTTTTATTTAGGTCAAATACTAATTATTGTTTAGCTGCAAACTGACTTGCTATTAATGGCAGGAGGTATCTTAGTGATATGGGCTGGTGTAATCTATGGTAGAGGGGCATCTGACGTTATTAAGAATTATTCTTTTTAGAAGATTTGTATTTAGAAATCTAAATGGTTTGGTCAGTAGTTTGAGTTTTCGTTTTTTGGGATTTTTGTATAGATATTCAACATGCAAGTAACCGAAGAGCAAGAAGGTACCACTAATTGCATAAATTGCAAATCATCAAGTCCATCCATGAAATGGTGAGGCACAAGTAGTACTGTTAATCGAGCCGAGTCAAACCAAGTATTTGCCTGTAGAGCTCGACTCGAGCTCATTAGGCAAACGAGGTTTAAAATGTGTTCGAACTCGACTCGTCAAATATATATGTGGCTCGAACTCGTACAAGCTTGACTCGTTTGTGCTATAATTTTCAATTTTTATACTTTTGACTTTTAAAATGACAAATACGCCTTTTATTAACGAGCTCTAACGAATTACTCGGATATCAAACGAGTCGAACTTATTCAGTTCGTTAACTAAACGAGCACATTTTTAGCTCGAGTTCGGCTCGTTTACTGCAACTAACGAGATTAGCTTGAGCCTTATCAAACCGAGTTCTAACGAGCTTTCAAACAACTCGTGAAGTTTAACAGCTCTAGGCACAAGGCAAGTATAAGAATTTGCATCAACTTGACTTCTTTTTCTTTTTTTTTTTATTGTTAACAAAAGCTGACATTACTATTGATTCAACCTTAATTGTTGTAAATTTTCTTAAAAGCACTACCATATGCAACTGTGGCAAACTTTTTCAGTCAAGCCATCAAATTTTTGTGCTAATCATTGCACGTCTTTTGTATTTGCTGAAAATATGAGCTTTTGGTTTATAGGTAGACTAGCCAGGATTTGATCTTGCACAATCTAGATTCCTAATTAGTCGTGATAGCAAATGGTGCAATGATATATTGCTGTGTTGCTCGTGCAAATGCAAACGACTGGAGGTATATTTGACGTGCCCAATTTCTTTTTTTCTATTCATATAGCTAACAATTAAATAGATTTTTGTGGAACTTATGGTATATTATGTCTAATTTTATTTTTCTTTTCATGGGTAGTTATGTTATAATCAGTTTTTGTTTCAAATGAGAACCTTTTGTCTGTGATTTCACTGAAATAGTTGTTTGGTGCAGGTAAGATCTATATCTTTGTTATTTGTTTTGTACTATTTTTTGAAGATTCCCGTTCAACGAACAGGTACAAAACCAGTTACATATTTAAACTTAATTTTTAGAAAATGTCAAATAAATTAGAATTTTCTATCAATTTAAAAACAAAAAATGTCATTATTTCTTGTCAAACAACATGTGAAAATTTTTATTAAAAAATGTAGAATTTCAAGTGAGTTATAAATGAGTTATTGGATATATTCATATCCATCTTTTAAATGGGGTACAAATAGGTTGATTTATTTTGACACATTTATTAAATAAGTATAAATGGATTAATTCAATTATATCAATTATCCATTATGACCTTTCAAACCTGATCAAGCTATCCATTTTGACATTTTTGTGTCTTTGTAGTATTTTGTACTTACAGTGTCTGGGCTTTACTTGATATTTCCTTTTTTAACTCATGAACACAAACGTGGCTGTAGTTTAGTGGTTAGAATTCTACGTTGTGGCCGTAGAGACCTGGGCTCGAATCCCAGCAGCCACATGGATTTGGTGCTTCGAAAACGTTTCCATCTTTTTTCTTTATTAGCTACTTTTTGTGCAAGTACTCGAAATTTTGAAGTTGCAGGCAAGTTTTTCACTGTTTTGCATTAGGGGGGGAAATATAACATGAACAGAAAATCCTTAATAATCCCATGCCATTTCTTGGAGTTTGGCAGCTCTTTGTAAAATCAAGCTAGCTACGGTTTTCATCTTTCATTGTAAACTTGCCTAATTTTGAACATCATGCTATTTTTTTGAAATTTTTGTAAAAAAATATATTGTAATAATTTAATATTTGTGAGGTAAAAAAAATTAAAAATACATTCACGATTTTTTTTTTTTGAAAAGTAAACTTTGTTACGCAAGTATTCATCACAAAAACATCATGCCAATTACCAACTAAACTTGCCTCAATTTTATATCTAACGTCCGTATACTTGGATCTTAATAACTTTTAACGGCCGAAATCAACTCGAGATCAACGTTCAATGATTAAAAGTTGCAATCTTAGAGGACCCAAATTCCCGTCTACCACCATGATAGGTTTTTTCAAATCACTTGTGATGAGGATACAAATTTTTGGATCTTCAGACAACCCCATTCCTTACAAAACACTCCGAAAAATCAATAATGTGGCCACTCTTCCGTGAGCTATGCCCTTGTTTTTTTTTTTTGGGGCTGAAAATGTCAAAGTCTTTTGTAGTAGGTGAACATTTTTCCCCCATAGGCCATAGTATAGTCATTCTTATTTTGTCAACAATCTAAAAATCCTAACTTCTAACTTTTCTTTTTCGTTTTTGCCTTATTTATTTTTTTTTTTGCTAAACCAATAAGAGTGATGTCTAACCCCAAGCCAACCAAAAAAAAAAAAAAAAAGTGATGACGAAAAGGCTTTTAGAAAGAGCAATAGACATTTTATTCGAATTTTTAATTGTACAACAATATTCAGATAACAATTTGCATTTCGCTGAAGTTGTCTTTTTTTTTTTACAACTGTAGAATTTTATTAGAAATTGTACATGTGAAATTTAAAAAAATAATTAATAAATGTATTGAAACAATCTTAACGTCTTTTCACAAGTTCAAATCAATCAATTATTAGACTCATTATAGGTTCTACTTAAAAGAGTAGAAGAACATATATTCACCCAAGACCCTCCGCAAAACGACAAGAGTCTATCTACAAAATATAAATTCTTTTATAAATTTTGGGGATTCTGTGATGGCGATGAGTCATATGGGTCTTAATTCTCATTTTTGGGCCCGATTTGAACGCTGAATCATTTGTCATCCGGATCCATTATTCCTTTTTGTGCTCGAGCCTTTCGGCTGTCAGTTTATTAGCATATCCCCATCGGAATTTTCACTCAATCTTGCCCTTACACGTACCGTTCTATCCGCCTTAGAGTGGAGATCTTGTCAATTTCCAAGTGGCCAACCCAGTCAGCATATATGCCACGTCATCCATCTTATCCCACTCGGTGCCCTTGCACGCGCCATGGTTTATTAGTGATTTTTTTTTTTTGGGCCTCGAGTATGATTTGTTTTGCTATTAATTGCAAATATTGTGATTCTGCCGCCAAACATTTAGTACTTCTTATCCCAAAACTAATAACCAAAATTCTATTCTTCCAGCAAAGATATAAAACCAGAAGTCTTGTTATTAACTTAGCATAAAAGTTATTACAATGAATTATTCATCACATAGATTATTCATACAATCTTTCTACATATGCCAACCACTCTCATTATAATATTAACTAAAGAAACAACCGAATGTATACACTAATTAGTTGTCATGCATTTAATTTATTATACATCACTAAATCTTCATTTATATAAATCACGACAGATCTCGTCATATATTATCTTGTTTTATTCAATTAATACTGTGATTCATCTTAAAATTAAAAACTATTTATAATACTCTTGACAGCTTATATGTATAAAAACTTTGTCAAAACATAAAAAAAATTAAGATATTCTCTTATTACGTTATTTTGATTTAATTTGTAATTGAAAAACATATTAGATTGAATAATTAACTTAAGAATTAAAGATGTCATGTAAAGAGACTTATTTGTGTGCTTGCGCAACTATCATAAATAGGTAGAAGACTTAAAAAAAAAATACATGAAAATTAATTCCAATATCCAAATTATTTATTCCAAGACAATATAAAAAAACTACAAAATATAAAAAATAATTAGAGACTTGAATGCAATTTAATTAAAACTATTTAGTCGTTGATAATAGTCGAATTGAGATATCCCAATTTCATTTTTATCTGAGTTCTATAGTAGATCGCTTTCTTAATAAGGAAATGAATTAAATAAGTTTACAATTAATCAATTACATTGTATCCTACCTTGAAGAGGTTTATGACAATTTCACTTACCTCTCTTCGGGTTTGAATAAATACACTAACTTTCTCTCCTACAATAAAATAGCTATAATATCCTTTACTTATACATAATCTTAAAAAAAATCTATAACTACAATCAATTAATCATTCTAAAGCAACAATTGCCACAAAAAACAAACTTTTTTTCAATGTCTCTGATTCTCTCTCCTACATTATTTCTTATGTATTTCATAATCCACTATTTGTTCCATAGTTGCTGTCTCATCTGATACATTTTGAATTCTAATTATTATGGAAATAGACCCCATTTCTTTTTTTTTGATAAATATTATCGAATTGAAATTGTCAAATGACAAGTTGCAAGAGTAGATTTGTCGTCAAACTAAATGAAGATGAAAAGAATGGTGGCGATACAGAGTACAAACAATAAAATAAAAAAAAAAGTGATGGCCTAAAAAGGAACATTGATTGAGGAAGGTTATGCTATTATGCCGATTGTATAAAAACGATTTTTGAGATATAAAAACTGCAATTGAATTTGCCTAGAGATATGGGATATGGTCTCTAGTATTGCTTGAAGGTAGATTGTCAAATTTGTAAGAATGTAGAGATTAAATTGAAGTGTCTTGTTGAGTTCGTTAGGATATTTGTTACGTCATTTGTAATGGTTGCAGGGTTGAAAATTTAATAAGTAAATTTTTCTCCATTTAACAAAAGATTATTTTAGGATTTTTAGAATAAATTTAACATATTGGATCTATATTGTTACTGAAATGCTAATAATAAAGGAGGCAAGTATAAATTTTTTAAATTAGAGCCGAGCTAGTTGCAATAATTAAGAGAAGTTTGTGAAATTATCCCTAACAATCATTGCTCATTTCCAAAGAGTCGTTCTCCGAATCTCTTAAGGAGGCCGAAGATAAGGAAAGAAGACGAAAGAAATGGAGTACGAAACAACCGCGCGTGGGAGCGTGACTTTCCACAAAAGATCTGCTGTCCCGAAGTTCCCACTCACCTGGTTCATAATGCTCCCCGCCATGAGCCACCACAAGGCACGCAACCACCAACCTCCACTAGTTTCACCTTTCCCAAATTGCCCCCCCACTTCCCGTTCTAGTCACATTTCCCACCTTCTTCACCCCATTCGCTAAACCGATACGTATAGTTCCGTCGGCAAACTCTAAAATTTCTTTCTCCTAGGGTTTTCCTTTCTTTTTTCTTTTTTTTTTTAACCCTCCTCAGCAGAGAATGGTGGAGCCGGTGAAACTCGATGGCGATCACGGCGGCTCCGAAGAGCAACTCCTGTTGCAGGAGAACGGCAATGTTGACAGTTCCTGGAGGTTGAACTTCGACGGCTTCCAGTTATCTGCTGAGCAAAAGGAGAAACCTCCGCGTGGCCGCCATGACTGCCTTGGAGTCCTAGGTAACTTACGCAGTTTAATCTACTTACTTCTCCTTTTTGTTTTTGCTGATGCCGTTTTGCACTAGTTATTGTCCTGGAATCGCCTTTTGGAATGTGTGGTGTCATTTTTCTTGTTCTTCTTTGTTTGACGCTGCTACAAATCTGGTCTATTTTATTGAGTTGTCTCGTAAGAGGAATTTGTTCTGTTGGGTGGGGCCCTATCAATTTGAGGAGAAAAATCAAAGAGGCCTAGGGGCATTAATGGTGGCCAAACATGCAAAGGAGCACCAGTCAGCTGCTGGGGCTTATTTAAGTACGAAAGATTAGATTTACAGGTCCAGTTTATTTATGACACCTGCTTGGTTGATGTTTTTAAGGAAATATTTTTAGCTTTTTGTTTCTTGAAAAAATTTCATTGCTCAGTGCATATTTGGAATAGAGAGCTGTATTTTAAGGTTTGGGTGCTGACTGCTGAAGGCTTTATAATATGAGCTCACCGAGTGAAGATTTCGGTCCTTTCTCGACTTTATTCATTTTTAATTGTTTGTTGATTTATTTTTGGTCAGTTTGTCCTATTCCTCTGCTTCGGTGATCAATCTGATGGAGTTTTTCCACCAGTCCGTGCTTGTAATCTTGTTAGGAGACTTGAAATGTCTGATATTCTTGTTTGTTGAATTGTTGGCTTGTTGAGTATTATCCATTTAAATTTGGAACTTATGCTGGATGTGATACTTCAGAATTGCCAATTTAATCTTCTTTTTTATTTAAAAATAATTTTGCCTTAACTTCTACAAATACCTTGTGCATATAGTTTTCTACCAATCATTTTCTGCCTCAATAATTCTAGTTGGATTCAAAGGAGGCTGCTTACCATCTGCAATGACTGAGAGTGATGTGTGTTGTAATTCAGTTAGGGAACATATGGGCTGCAGTTATTTCAATTTTACTTGATGGTTCAGGTCCAGAAGATAATGTGGCCGAGTATTATCAACAGCAGGTGGAAATGCTGGAGGGTTTCAACGAAATGGATGCATTAGCTGAGCGCGGTTTTATACCTGGGATGTCAAAGGTTTGTACTGAACTAGTGTTCATCTGTTTTTGGTGATTGTGTTAAAACCATTCAAATGCTGATTAGTATTCAAGAATTAAGGTTGAGAGCACCTGGTTATTCACTTTTGACTGTTTTTGTTTCAGGAAGAGAGAGAGAAATTGGCTAGAAGTGAGACAGCTGCTATTCGCTTATCAAATATTGCAAATATGGTTCTTTTTGCTGCTAAAGTTTATGCATCCATCAGGAGTGGTTCACTGGCTATTATTGCATCCACATTAGACTCACTTCTTGATCTTCTTTCCGGGTTTATCCTTTGGTTCACGGCATTCTCTATGCAGACCCCTAACCCATATCAGTATCCTATTGGAAAGAAACGCATGCAACCTTTGGTTAGTCTCTCTGCAACTGTACACCTATCCTCTGCCATAACATAAAGCTATTTTATCATGCTAGTTTGGCTTTCTATATTGCACTGTGCTGGAATGGAATGTTCATTGACTAGATTGCTTCCTTGCAGTTGAGGAATAAATTTGTATGCACAATCCTGAAATTTCATGGCTTCTACTGTACTAAGTGATTCAAATGCGTCAAATTTGCCCCCTGAAGTCTTCTGAATTGATTTTACTAGTAGCAGTTCTTGTATTATCCCAGTTTCGTTACGTAAGAATTACATAAACAGAAATGTAAACTATGCTGTAGCTGTAGACCAATTACATCTATGTTTCTGTACTTATGCTTTACTACTTTATAATTGGATCATTATTCACTTTGGGGTTAAAAAATATGCGTTGAAATATGTCAAATTAGTCAAATATAATAATGGTGGATAAACTGATTCTCTCTCTCTCTCTCTTTTTATATAAAATTACTAACATGGGGACAAATTTGTTAAGTTTGTTGGCCTTCTACGTACGTGCTTTGCTCGTGGCAGTTATGTGATTCTAATTCCATTAATTTGAGATCTCTCATTGTTTCATATGCAGGGGATCCTAGTTTTTGCATCTGTAATGGCAACTCTTGGGCTGCAAATTATCTTGGAATCCCTACGCACTCTAATATCTGATGTAAGTTACGATATGGGGGCTTGGGTGGGTCTATTCAAATTTATTCTGGTGTTCAGATCTGGTTGCTGGCATTTTTTTAAAAATTTATTCCTCCTGCTGATTGCAAGGATGAGATGATAGAGTTCTTTTTATGTTCTTCCTCTGCATTTTGCTCTTGACATCTTTTGAATCCTGTAACTAAAATGGCTCTCCAACCTTTTCTAGGAGGACGGATTTAATTTGACAGTGGAGCAAGAGTGCTGGGTGGTTGGTATAATGCTATCTGTGACATTGGTAAAACTACTGCTGGTATTTTATTGCCGGTCTTTTACCAATGAGATTGTCAAGGCATATGCCCAGGACCACTTCTTTGATGTGATCACCAACGTCATTGGTCTTATTGCTGCACTACTTGCTAATTCTATCAGTGATTGGATGGACCCTGTCGGAGCTATCATTGTAAGTTGATCTGTCTTTGTGGTTCTGTAGTCTACTTAGGTGATGGAATTTGCTTTTGCACTATGCCAAAAGTCATAGTGTGTTTCACAACTGTAGAAGGTTAGCAAACAAATTTCTGTGGTTTCAGTAGCTGTCGACATCAATCCCTCTAGGAGTAAAGCTTTAGGGGAAAAAAACAAAGGAAAGAAAAGCATGACAGGAACTTAGTATTTCTTTTGAAATTCATGCTCTTTGAGAGGGTATCAAGTTACCATCCAAAGCAGGAACTTAATTCAAGCAATGAGGGCCACTGATATACTATTGGCCTTCTTCATTTTGAAATTGAATATTGGGTCTGCTGATATACCTTACTTTAGTGTAAATCCCAATATAGCCCATGACCTGATTTTGTAGTCCTCTTTGTGTTCTGTTCATTGGCCACCATGAGAAGTGATTTGTTTAGTCAGTCTGTTAACTTACTCGTATCTAGGAGTAAAATATGGTTGCCACATCTGATGTATATGAACCAGATTCAGATAACCAGTTTGTGTGTATCATCTGAAGATGTTTCTTTGTTGCACTTCTTTCCCTGAATGCTCATCTCCTTGTATCAATTCCGCAATCTACATGATATGTTAGATTCTGAAAGGGACAGCAGTAAGCTGCCTAGCTTCCAATTGAATTTCAGTATTTTGAATGCATGTCAGATTTTTGTATTGATCTTCAGTTGCAGCTGTTAGGCCATTCTGGCCTTTGTTGTAAGAAGGGGGCTCTTTCTGAGTGGTTTTAGGCTATCTGAACCTCTCTCTCAACTTTCTTGCATTTTGAAGATGCTTTTTCTGTCTTCATCTTTATGACCTTCTGTTGTAATCGTATATGTTTTTTCAGCTGGCCCTCTACACTATCCGTACCTGGTCCTTAACTGTCTTGGAGAACGTGAATTCCCTTGTTGGAAAATCTGCTGCACCAGAATACCTGCAAAAGCTCACCTACCTTTGTTGGAACCACCACGTGGCCATACGGCACATTGATACAGTCAGGGCTTACACTTTTGGTTCTCACTACTTTGTAGAGGTCGACATTGTCTTGCCAGCCAACATGCCATTACAAGAGGCCCATGACATTGGAGAGGCGTTGCAAGAGAAGCTTGAGCTATTGCCTGAAATTGAGCGTGCCTTTGTTCATCTTGATTATGAATACAGTCATAAGCCGGAGCACGCACAGGCACACCTTTAATTAGAAATCACACTCAACGTTCCGTTACCTTCCATCGATTTCTCTCGACTGTAGTCTTTTGCTAATACAGTAGGAAATCCATACTCGTATTAATTAAGGCATATGTCGCGGCCTTTGGCACGTGTATAGGGGTCGATTGGTTGACTGGTGAGGAGGTTTTGCATTTGATAACTAATTCCTCTTTGGGAAATGATACGAAATGGCATTTTATGTGGCCCGATTATGCATTTGCGGTTATACGCTGAGTTGAATTCGGATCATACAAAAGCAACGTAAAATCAGTAGTATGATTGTCAGGGGTCGTCTTGCTTCATGGTTTTAACTTTTTTTTTTTTTTTTTTATATTAATTTTGAAGGGGCTGGGGGCGGGTCGCAATGTTTTCTCTTAGGTGTAACTTGGTTTTCTTTCTTACGTTTTTTCTTTGGGTTATATGGTTCCACTTTGATTTTGTTCTTTGGATAACTTTTCCGTCTGATTCCATTTTTTCTTTCTCTTTTTACCTTAAAGGAGGTAATGTGCCTTTTTAGTCTAGAAAATTCTACAAAATCCTTGGATACAATATTTGTTATGATAAGCTCTTCTTTGTCTTTTTTTCTTTTTCTCTTTTAGGATGTCAATCGGTCTCAAGTTTTAATAAGTTACCTATGTCCAAGGGGCTCCAAGTCTCAATAAATTATCCATGTCCAAAGGAAATTTGGGCGGGATAGGTATTCTAATTTTAATATTGGATTTAAAATGAAATTAATCTCATTTATACTCATCGTTTGGGTACACATTGAGATCCAAACATCTCATCAAAAATTTAATTCGTCCAACAATTTCTCTTTCCCGAACGCAAGTTCATACAAACGATGGTTCTTTATAATCATAAATACAAGTCTTTTTAAGTTTTATAGGATTTTTTTTCTCAACTAAAATTTAGCAATATTGGAAATCTAAGATAAATATATATATATATATATACATAGAAAATAAATAAAATAAATTTTGAGGAAAAAGAATTCAAGAAAATATAAATTTACAATAAGACCAAAAGAAATTTAATAAATGAAAATATTAAAGTTATATTAAAAAAAGAATTAAAAGAACAAAATATACAGAAAATAGATTTGGGTATATTGTGCAAAATCAATCTAAACCTATCTCAAAGTGATTCGCCCAAATTAGTCTCACAAGACAAATGGGTAAGGTTACACCTAAATCTATATTACTCAATTCCATTTCAAATCCAAGGAAATCCTGTCCATTTTGCCACCTCTATTCTCTTTTTTTTTAGCATGTGGAGAACTCTAATCATTTGTCCTTGTAAGACTTTTTCTCAATTTTCTTTATCGGAAGATTTCAATATCAAATTCGCTTCTGTTGGAAATTTGCCATCCTTTCTTTGGGCTTGGTTGTAGAACATACTGAATGCGACCTCTTAGTGTGTTTTGTAGCCACATAACAAAAATTGGATCCAACAAGGTCCACAATACGCGCATTTGGTTCCTTGAATCATCGGTGAAGAGAAGTTGAGCCCATGTGTCAATTAACCTCCGCAAACCCGAAAGTACGAAAATTGAAGAAGAAGCACTGCTCACATAAATCGCAGCAGCAGTTGAAAAGCCTCAAAGGGGGCCATTCTGCGTCCTTTTGTTTGTCCTCTGCTTGGGCCATGAAATTGATGGTTGGCCCAAGAATTGTCATTGGCCCATCTGCCCTTTCCTCCTCTGGTAAAGTAACACAGATGATCTGTTCAACATAATTTAAGTAATACTTTGTGATGCTTTCATATCATATTCTACTCAAAAGTTCGTAACCAAACATAACCAGTGTAGGCGAGGTTTGTTGTTATCCATACAATACAATACAATATAGAAAGCTAGAGGAGTGAAAGTTTGGTGTAAAATTGTTTGATTATTTTCTGAATTTTCAATCTTATAACCTTTTTTTTTTTTTTGACAAAACTCATAACCACTTTAATTATTGTGACCACCAAATTATTATATTCTTATAAATTGGGCTCTGTTTGGATTGGCTATTTTTTCAAAAATAAGTTTTTTCAAATATAATGTTATAATAATATACGATAATTCAAAAAATATCTTATCCATACAATATATTAAATACTTCAAAAAAATTTTATAGTAAAAATTTTTCATATACACTGTTATAGTAAAATTTGTTAAAAACACCACAAAAAACAGCTAATCCAAACGGAGCCTCAGAACAATTCTTTACTAAACTATATAAATTGTCGCCATCTAAAAAACATATAATTTATACAACATTAATTCATTTCAAAATTGCACACGCGTTGAGTGAGCATGGTTTAACGCTCACTAGTACTCCTTATAACCAGTCATAACAAAGTTATTTTAATGGAGTAAAGACAGTTTACTCTTTAGAAGTAGATTCAATTTTGGTCCAATTTGAGCTTAAATATCATTCTACTTTCTCCGGGTCATGAACTATTAATGTTCGGCCGGCGGCCGTTTATTACAATTGTCTGTCCAATTTCTCCTCGTCAACAACTGACCATTTTGTGATTAAAATATAAGCAAAATCAAAGCAGCCGCATAACATGCAAGAGCGAGCGACAACGCGCGCGTCTGCATCCCATCTGGCGCTCGAGTGTGTCCAGAATCCAGAGGGAGAACCAATTGCTACACAGTGAACTTGGCTGCTATACCGTCCAAATGCACGGCGTCTACTGTTACAATTTTTGACTAATAATTAGTGTGTCGATTACATTTAATATCTTATCTTTTCTACTCTTTAACTTACAATGACAACCCCCCCTGCATTTTGTTACGTATACGTAAGTGCTCGAATTGGAAAATTGCAACTACGGCAAATCTTAACTAAATCAGATGAAATTAGACAAGAAAAATTTCCTTTTTTTTTTAAATAATAATATCATTGAGAGTGCAAGTATGACAAGGTACGTAGTTAAGTAAAGTATAGCTTTCAAAAAGTTAATAAGCTGTCGTTGCGATTTAAGCATTACGAAAAATGCCAAATCTGTCCTGACATCAGCTTGCTTGTATTAACAGTGAGTTAGCTCATTTGTCATTATGATGTAAACCATATTTATTAAAACCAACCTGGTCATCAACTCGAAAAAAAAAAGGACCGGGTCGACGGATTAATTGTTCAATTTGACGGGTCGCACTATATAAAAAAAAAATAATACAATTAAATAAACATATAAATTATAATATAAACACAGAAATTCTTAAATGTTAACAAGTCATAATCTATTTATATTTCATAGTTCATACGGACAAGTCATACCCATATGTGTTATTTAGTTCATGAATTCATGTTGATATTATACATAAACATAAATGATAAATCTAAGTGTCAAAAAAATGAAAGAAATCATAATTCTCAAATTCCTTTTAAATTTTTCTCATTTATTTAATTGTCAAAAAAGGCGATAATGCCATGCTGGTGTGGTTGATCAAATTAAAAAAAAATTCAAAAACCCATCGAGTGTATAAAAAATCGTTGGGTTTAGCAAGTCATAGGTTCAACCATACGAGTCAAACGGCTCAAAACGAATCATTTGTAACTCCGATCCAATTGCTAAATCAGCTGGATTCCCTAGCCAGTCTATCGATTTAATTGGTTCAACCACCGAATCAGGTCGAGTTTAATGGCTACGATTTAAACCAATAATCATTTCACACTATCCATCTTTCCGTGAATTTAACAATTCCATTTCATGCGTTCATATGTCAACCTAAATTTGCAATAATTATTATTATTGCTAGCTCTCTCAACAGTTCTTGATTTCAAGACACGTGTAATTGAAATAATTAAGAGGAAAATATCAAAATAATTGTATATCACATATGTTCTAGGGTCGATGTCACATGGTCAATATTTAATACTACTCCTGTTTCTAGCAAATAGAGTAGCATCTGTTTTTTCTTATTGTGTGTTGTGTGTGTTTACATAAACTGATAATAGTTAGTTTGCTACTTTATGATATTATCCTTTTCGTTTCGCTTTTAATTTGCTGTAATTGAGTCTTTGACTCTCAGGTGCAAATCATCACCAAGTACAAATCTACCGTGAAAAAGCATGATTTCCAATTGGAGTTGGAGAGTCGTAAAACTAACAAATCACTACAACGGAACGCAAATGCTGCTACCTGTAAAAGGCTGCAGAAGAAAAGGTCTAAAACCGGTCAGGAAATCTAATCGACCGCGTTCCAGTTTTTAATTATTTATTCCTTCAACTAAAATATGGAAATTGGTAGGCGCCAGGCGGTCCCAGCATCACCCAAGTTCCCGCATATTAGCCACTTGCGTCCTATCAGGTGGGGCCACCCATAAGCCCGCCTACGCCCAACGGTGGTCCGCCAGCCCCAACCCAGGCCCCTCCAAGCCAACGCGCCAACAATCTCCATGCGCTTTTTCTGGCCAAAGGAAGCGCATGGAGATAAATTACGCCTCCACCAGCTCCCAAAACCTCTCATTCTTGCTGCAGCGGATTGTTCTCCTCCTCCTCCTTCTTCTTCCAGCTCGATGGCCACCACTCGGCCTGTTAAGATTATTCCCTTGCAACATCCATCGGACACGGCGTCGTATTCCTCCTCTTCTTCTTATACGAAACAGTCTGCGGTCAGCTCGGTTGTGGAGAAATGGAAGACGAAGGTGAAGCGGATGACGTGGACGGAGTGGATCGAGACGTTCCTTCCTTGTTACCGTTGGATTCGAACCTACAAATGGCGCGAATATTTGCAAATCGATCTCATGGCTGGCCTCACCGTCGGCATCATGCTCGTTCCTCAGGTATTAATATCATGCCTGCTTATCGTGACATCGCTGTGGATTCTTCTTTTAAGAATTTTGCAACTGTAGGTTCTAAAAAGGCATACGAGTACAGTTCGGTGCAAGCATTTCTTTTGATATGATTTTAGTTTTCTGTTTAATAAGTTGCTGAAGACTATAGCTTCGACAACTCTCGTAGGAGTTTCAGTTAACAAGTTACTTTTAAAAGTGTGGATTCGGTCAAACTGTCTCAAATGGTAAGATACGCGGGTGACTACCTCCTCTGGTTGCTTAAAGCATTGAGCATTAATGTTGCTTATCGCGTGCTCTTTTTTGTTCCATCATTTAGCACGATGGTTAAATGCATAATGTTGTTGGTGGCTGTATTTTATGATGCATCTACTGTCAATTACATGGATTGGCTTTTTTCTCTGACGAATTCTGTTCTTTGACCAGTCAATGTCTTATGCAAAGCTTGCCGGGCTTCAGCCGATATATGGACTTTGTAAGTGTATATTTTCTTTCTCGATTATATTCTGGAAATTGCTCTAGTTTAAGGACAATTAATAGCTGAGTATTGATAGACAATAGATCAGGCAAAATGGGGAGTCAAAAGAATGGTAATCGAAAAAAGAAACAGTTTCAAGTCTCATTTTTAATCCTAACAGTTTTCTGTGCCAAAGAATCTGATCCAAGTTGATTAACTCCTTGCTCAAAATAACATCTATAATTTCTTCTTAACTACTTGCATAATCGAATATGAAGAAGCTCTGATCGAATCTGAAGCTCAATCTGAAAAAGTAGATTGAATGTGGAAACAGGCAAGAGCACGAGCTGAATTTTCATCAAACCTTTATTCAATTTTAAGATTGTAGTCTTTAATGGATTTGATGGAGTGTAAAGAAACCAATATCCAGACCTAGTAATTTACTGTGCTTAGTATTGACTCCATTAATCAACCTTCAAAAGTCTCAAAAGTGGCAGAATATGGATATGATTACTTTTATAAGTTGGTTTTGCTTTGATTTTTTGTTAATCGATAATAGTGGGAAGGAAGATCCCCCTTTGAAATAAATTGCAATGACATGTGGCAGTATTACCACAACAGGCATGTTATTTGCAGCATACTATTTACCTGAGTAGTTTGGTTTTATTTTTTTTGACTGATTACTATCTTATACATTTCTTATACTTTTCCATGATAACCACAATTCACTTTCCTTTTCGGCTCCCATGCCAGACACTGGTTTCGTGCCTATATTTGTATATGCTATATTCGGATCGTCGCGCCAGCTTGCTATTGGCCCAGTTGCATTAGTTTCCCTTCTGGTTTCAAATGTCTTGGGTCGCATAGTGGACTCCTCAGAGGAGTTATACACAGAGCTTGCCATATTGCTGGCACTAATGGTTGGTATATTGGAATGCATAATGGGTCTCTTAAGGTACTTATCATTTGTTTGCTTCTCATGTGAATAACTAAACTGTTCCATAATTTAATTTTTATGCATTACTTGTCTCAATGTACTTTTCTACTTTTCCAAATTGCAATAGTGTTTGGATAGCTAAATTTTTCCACATAATATTTGACTTGCATCATAAACACATTTTCCAGCCACCCCCCCTTTTGGATTCCTCACATGCATCACATCACAAAAAATGCTACAGTAATTATTCCAAATAATACTCTATCAAAGCACTAATGTATCACATGCACTTTGCATGGGAAGGATGTTCAAAACTTTGTAGAAACTGATAATTTTGTTGCAACAGGTATCTCATTTTAAATTGACCAAGATACGAATAGTTATGTACTTGTAGAACAAGCCTCATACTTATCATCAACATGAAGTGCACAATATTAATGCTGATTGTCAAAGGATTTAAGTTTGCTACCACTTTATTACTTTTAGATGTTAAGGCAGCTATTACTCTGAATTTTGCTATTTGTTTTTGGTGCATGATAGTAGAAAATAAGCTGGCTGCTGACTTAACAAGTAGCTTATGGTACTTTATTTCTCCTTGTTCCTAGAAAGAGTTTTGGCCTAGAGGTCATTTTATTTTTCTCTCCACGCCACTGAAGATTGTGCTGTTTTTTTGCTATTCACGTGATTTCTGTCTGGTTGGCATTCGTGAAGTGTCTTACACTGGTGATTTTTTTTCCTCTCTAGACTTGGATGGCTAATTCGTTTCATCAGTCACTCTGTGATTTCTGGTTTTACAACTGCTTCGGCCTTTGTTATTGCCCTGTCTCAAGTGAAATACTTTTTGGGATACGACATAGAACGTAGTAGCAAAATTATTCCGCTGGTTAAGAGTATAATTGCAGGAGCAGATAAGGTATGCCTTGTGTTTGAAATAAGTCTTCTCAACACTTTTGGTCTGTTTTCTAGCAGTTAATATAAGTTGATCAATACTCTGGGTTGTCCACGAAACACAACTTAGCTGGTAGGAACATTAGCCAGGTGACCTTGAGGTCCCTGGTTCGACTCTCAAGCCCTCCCCTTTCCCCCTTCCTCCTTTTAAGATTTGGAGTCTCCCCCTGGACACCCAAAAAAAAACCCCCTTCCCGGAACTGTAATTAAATGAGGAATACAGTTCGAAGGAGTGGGAAAGATTTTATTTCAGAATATAGAGATGAAGAAGATGAACAATGTAGACTTGAATGAATTTACAATTTCACAGATATATCCCTTCTTTCCCCCAATTCCTCGCTTTAAAGCTAGGACGATTTTGCTAAGTTGTGGTTACAACTGACAAACTTAACAAGGTAATTGATGAGCCAATCCCAGCACGCCATTAGTCAAGAGAGTAACTACCATACTGATTTGACAATTTAGCTATTTATTATATCATAAAGCTATAACCAAAGAATTACAATATGCATCACTATGTGTGGAATTGTCATCTCACGTGTTTATTTATTTTAAACTATGTAAGGCTGTGCAAATTTTGTCAATGGCTAGTGTCTGCTATATGCTGTCATTGATAGTTCCACAGCTGATACTAATGTGGTGATGAAAAAGTGTTCTTTTCCAGATTATATGTCTTTTTCAGTGAATAATATATAGGGAGTAGGATTTTTAAGCATTCACGAGCTTGTTAGATGCATACCTCAAAATTGATTTGCGTTACTTATAAGAAGGTTGAAGATTAAAGCTTTCAGATTAAAATGCAAAGAATACTGTTGAAATTTTTATTTTTATTTTTTATTTTTTTTTTATTTCTCAAAATCCGCGACAAGCGACGGGGTGTATTAAAGAGGTGTAGATAATTTGAGATTGAGGATTTTGAAACATGGATAACATGAATTACGTCTTGCTTCAGTTCCTGATAACTTTTATGTTTCTACTAGGTTAGGATTTGGTTTCTTCTTTTCTAATATATGTGTTTAGCTATTTATTCCTGTTTTTAGAGCCATTGATCTTCCATTTTTGTAGTTTTTGTGGCCACCATTTGTGATGGGCTCAGTCATGCTTGCAATTTTGCTGATCATGAAGGCAATGGTAGGTGCTGACTTGCGTTTTTTCGGCGAATATGCTTTACTTTAACTGCGTGACCATAAGAGTATAAATATTTTGCTGACTTTGGCTGCAGGGGAAAAGAAAGCACTTGAGATTTCTGCGAGCTGCTGGTCCTCTCACCGCTGTAGTTCTTGGTACAACCTTTGTGAAAATCTATCACCCATCTTCAATTTCATTGGTGAGAATCACATTAAAGAGCTTAAACTTGGGAGCTGAATTTGAATCTCTAAAGTACAGCAGAAAAAAGTTAGAGTGTAAAGTTTGTTGTGTGAAATGTAATCATCTGACTTTATATCTCAGTGTTTTTTAATTCTTGCAGAAAACAGAATTTAGGGTATAGTTATTTGGCAATGGTCTGCTCAACCCTGGAAATATGCAGGAAACTTTAAGTTGCTATTGCACATTGATGTTTTTCCAGATAGGCCTGGGTATTGTTGAATAGGTGGCACTTTGATTGGACAAAATGCCCTTCTGTGGTCATCTTCCTGGTTGTTATCAAGTAATACCATGGTTATTGTCAAAATGTGGAGTTAAAAAAGATGACTTTTCATATGGTGTAATTGCAAAATCTGGATGTCATCTGTGCTTTTTCTAGTTTTGCCAATGAATTCATGTTTCTATATGAACCATACTGCTCATAGTATATGTGGAGAAGCTACACCATTCCAGGTTTCTGTTCACTCATCTTTTGTGGGGTTAGGGGTGGGGGGAATTATTTGCCTGTCATCCATTAACAACTAATATAATTGCATCTTGTTATGTGGATTTTTTTATTATCCCTTTTTCCTTCTGTCACTGTAAATAGACTTCTACATTAGCCAAGGCAAAAACTCCTAAATTCGCTTGAATATATTGAGAATGAAAAGGCTTTGATTCGTAGTTGAGCATTCACTTCAGCAATGCATGATAAAGAGGTAAGTTGCATTTCATATGTCTAATAGGATTTCAGCATATAAACTTCTGTGAGCGTCAAACATTTGTTGACATTACAAAAGGTGTTGCTTTACTCGAGACTTTTTTTTTTAATTTCTTTTGATAACTCGAGGAAAAGTGATGTCATGAGTTTTCACTGGGATAAACTTGTTCAATGCTGTTTCCTGTTCCAAGATTTTGGGGTAAAAGGATAGTTGTCCTCAAGTGAGAAAAATTAGTTTGGACAATGAAAGTTTTACTACAAAATAAACCAGACGCTGTATGATGTCAGTTAGGCAACCACTGCCAGAATTCCAGATGTCACAAAAGCGATTGTATCTCTTACCAATGTCACATCAAAGGCACTTTCAGAGGAAAATTTTGAAAATTTCTCTGCCTTCTTTGTCTACTTATGGCCTCAGCTGATATATGTGTTTTACATGTTGATCAAATACTATTGCACGCCATTTCACTTCAGAGAATTTGATGTTGATCAAAGTGTAACATCATTATGAACATTGAGTGATTACTCTTTCAGGTTGGTGAGATACCTCAAGGGCTGCCAAAGTTCTCCATTCCCAAGGAATTTGGGCATGTTACATCACTAATTCCTACTGCCATTCTAATTACTGGTGTTGCTATTTTGGTAAGAAAACAGTCTCAGCATTTATGTTGAAAGACTTTGCAAGTTATGTTTTGTTGTGAGCGGTCAACTTAACACTTTTCAATTAAATATCTAGGAATCTGTGGGGATAGCCAAAGCTCTTGCGGCGAAGAATGGGTATGAATTAGATTCAAATCAAGAGGTATGTCTTGCAAAAGCTTGCGGGATAAAGAATTACAGAGTATAGATTGAATTTGCCTGCGTCTCATTTGTAACAATTCTGACATCAGTCTCATTCCACAATCAGTTTTTTATGGTTAACAAATAGCACAGGACAAATTAGATTCAAATCAAGGGGTATGTCTTGCAAAAGCTTGCAGGATAAAGAATTACAGAGTATAGATTGAATTTGCCTGCGTCTCATTTGTAACAATTCTGACATCAGTCTCATTCCACAATCAGTTGTTTATGGTTAACAAATAGCACAGCCTCTCATTCAAATCAATTGTTTATTGTTTATGGTTGACATCAGGGGTACTTTGCCTACTAATCTCATTGGCTTGATATTGTTATTATGTTTATGTATTTTGAATAAATCTTCTTTTGAGTGTACAAAATAAAGTTCTTTCAAGACATGCCTAATGCCTTTTGTTGTTAATTGTGATTGTGAATATTTTGAAAGTCTTTTGGCCAAATGTTAATTTGAGGAAATGATCAATTTAACGGCTGGTGAATGTGCCACGTAAACTTTCAGCAGACATGGGTTTTTCTTCATCTTCTTTTCGCATTTTCATTCTTTTTCCTGCCGATTGGGTTAAACATAAAGCTGGCTGTGGAAAGAAATTTTGTGATTTACCCCTTTGGAGTTATTCTTATGCAATGTTCAGTTACTGCAGTATAGGTAGCAAATAGCACAAACTCTTACTATCAACAAACCTGTTTTTGTCTTTTGACAGTTGTTTGGACTCGGTGTGGCCAATATTGTTGGTTCATTCTTCTCTATATACCCAACAACAGGTGCATTTTCTCACATCTTGCAAGCCAAAAACTTCTGTGGCATTTTCTATGCTTGTTATCAATGACTAGGAACTTGTCTGCAGCATTCAGCATTATGATCCTCGTTTCCTACCCGCATGCTTCTGAGAAGTTCTAAATTGTCTTACAGGTTCATTTTCTAGATCTGCTGTAAATCATGAAAGTGGAGCAAAAACTGGCTTATCTGGCATAGTGATGGGTATAATAATGGGATGTGCTCTTCTATTCATGACTCCACTATTCGAATACATACCCCAGGTCTTTCTACTTACTGATGCATTAATGACTTCAATGTAAGTGCAGATGAATGTGTATAAGCTTTTAGTGCCAGTCTTCTGTAAAGAAAATAAGACCAGAAATTAATTGTTTCATCTTCTGGAGTTTAAGGTTTAGCCTCTAGTTCACAATATCCTAACATTGTTGTATACCGTTGAGTGGCCTTTCTTCAACTGAACATATAATAGTTGATAAATACAAGAATTTGGATTACTTATTTGAATTTAGTAAAAATTCTGTAATCTTATTAATGAATCTCTTGAATATATCTTTGAGATGCTTCTGTCTCTCACTGTGGGCTACTCCATATACTTTTCTCTGATTTTGCAGTGCGTGCTGGCTGCTATTGTCATTTCTGCTGTGATAGGGCTGGTGCGTCTACCATCCTTTCAGATTTTATGTGGTGCATGTTGACTTAGGTTACACTTTTGCATAGTACTGAAGTACCTTTTACATTTCTTCAATGTGCTTCAGCATTTGTTTCTCTTTTCTTGCTTGCTTTGTCTAAGAGTAATATGTTAGGACCATTCTAAATTGCTACTTGTACAACTTTTAAGTATTTTCTTCATGGTAATTCTTCCCTCCATAAAGTCCTTGTGGAAGGTTGCTTTGCACACTGTAATATTAGACACCCATGAATTTGTCACATTGAAGATGTGTTCGAGCTATTTGATAGGTAATTGAAGTCGAGTTCGAGTATGAACAAGTGATGCTTGTAGGCTAGACAAGCCTTATCAACTATCAAGTACTGTACATATATCAACTAATATATTAATATTAATATTTTTATTTATTTATTAGTTTGAAATGTCAATTATATCCCTTGTTTTAGATTATATAAAATATTAATTTGTATTACGTAAGCTGGACTGAGCTGGATTAAACTCGATTGAGCTCAAGTAAGGTAAACTGAAGTCGAGCTTGAGCTCAGGTACTTTAACTTGAGTTGAGCTCAAGTTGTGCACTACTCGACTGGACGTGACTCAACTCGATCGGTCAATTTTATGGTCAGACTTAGGCACAATGTTTACCAGTCCGTGCTTGTGTTAACAGCTTAAGAGTACGTATCTACTATGTGCATTGGGCTATTAGGGTATTCAAACTTAGGTTTTAACTCTTTAAATTAGTCAGTCTATATGAAATCAAGCTTTGAATTCTACTGCCGAGTTCTTATGGGTCAAGAATTTTCTTCAAACAACGAGTTTGGGCTTAACTTCTTTATTTCCTTTATGCTTATTATATTGGTTTTTCACTAACTAATGCGTTCCTACTCCTATATGATCATTGAAGGACAAGTTGTTAGGTTAAAAGGAGAGATTTGCTGCTAATGTAGACACAAATCATGTTTTTGGTTCTGGAAACTGTTTCTGGCAGTCACTGGTAGTGAGTTATTTGCTTGATTTTGATCTCAGTGTGATTTAAGTCTGTAAAAGTTTGTTGGCTATAGAATAGTAAAAGTTAGATAATTGGTATTTCCTTGTTCCTATGTCTATCAACTAGTTATTCCCATTGAGTTGGAGTTATTCTGTGTTTTCAGTTTTTGAGTTTGCCTTTTGAGAGAGTTTTAGCCTATATATAGTTGGGCTATAACATCTTATGCTCCAAAATCGAAGATATTTGATTCCTAGTTATATGTTCAAAGTACAGCAAACTTTGGGATACTATTACAGCATATAATCTCTGTTATTACTCCCATCTTTTATGTTGGGGTTCCTCATAAACTGCTGTTTGTTGACTTAGGGATTTACTTATGCTAGAAAAGATTCTGTTGTTCAGGTTATGGAGTTCTAATTCAATGCACCTATCCCTAACAAGGAAAATTGTTTCTATAATTTGCCCAAGACTGCTTTCCTGATTTTCTGCATACACGAATGAAAGTGCATGTTATTGCATTTTCCTTGTTCAGAATACAGCATTGTCGATGATTTAATGATTCACATTTCAGGTGGATTATGACGAGGCTGTTTTCTTGTGGCGTGTAGATAAGAAGGATTTTCTCCTCTGGATGATTACCTGCATAACTACCTTGTTCCTTGGCATTGAGATTGGTGTCCTTGTGGGTGTAAGTTGAATATCAGAAAATCATCATTTTGTCTACTTAAATTTGTGGACTTCGAGTTGGGATTTCAGATATCAAGATCGTTGTGATGGAATTGGTTTTTTAGATGTGTCAAATGCAAATGCCTATTTAAGCTATTGGTGCATATATCTGCAGGTTGGTGCTTCACTGGCTTTTGTCATTCATGAATCAGCAAATCCACATGTTGGTGAGTCATCTTACTTTATCAGTCCATCATGTGTGTATTTTGGTGCAACGAATATACTGATGTCATGACGATCCACTTATTGTGGTTCTACCAAATTTCACAGTGGGGCTTAAGAGCCCTTGCCTCCTTTAAAGGTGGTCATGTCAACAATGTTCTTCTTTTTTATGACACTCGAATATCCTATTTTTCATGTTTTATTCGGCTCACTGTGATATTTGTCATCCAAAAAAGAAAAAAGAAAAAAAAAGAGTACTGATTCTCATAACTCATTCTAAATATCATGTTCTCTCCTGACAAAAGTAATGGTGTTCCTTCACCTGTCAGTTCATTCCTTTCAAGTAGTGGCATTAGAGCTTTGAACACATTCTCCTGTTATTTAGGGTGTTTGATGACTATTCAGTGGCAGATAAATTAAATCATTGATGTTCAAACGAAGAATTTCATAAGAAACTAAACTTTGGTGTATTTTTAGTCTTCAATTTGTATCATTGTTAATACTTAATTGTGCTACATTGAGGCATTATTGATCAACACTTTTCCACAGCTGTTTTGGGTCGTCTTCCTGGAACCACCGTCTATAGAAACATTGAACAGTATCCAGAAGCATATACATACAATGGGATAGTCATTGTTCGTGTTGATTCTCCTATTTATTTTGCAAATATAAGTTACATAAAAGACAGGTGATTTTTTTTTTTCCTGTAGTTATATTAACTGCATCTTTCAGTTTTTGTTTACAAATTGGGGATGAAATACTGAAGTCCCTGGTTTTCCCACTCAGGCTTCGTGAGTATGAATATGAGATTGATGTTTCTACCAGCCGTGGACCTGAAGTTGAAAGAATTTATTTTGTGATCATTGAGATGGCACGTAAGATTCTATTATTGGGACCTTTATTTCTATGACAGACCCAATTCGTCAAGAGTTACTCCTTTCCGTACTTTTTAGCTGTCGCTCAAGCTATGTTTTGAAGTCTTACCTTGCCATAATTTGATGATGAAAATGGTTAAGAAGCTTGCAAGAGTTTTACTTTTCCCCTGGGTGTTCTTTTGACGTTCTTCTGTCTCTCTGTCAGCCGTTACGTATATAGACTCCAGTGCAGTCCAAGCTTTGAAAGACTTGTATCAAGAATACAACTCAAGGAATATTCAGGTTGACAATCTCTTTAGCTGGAGAATTCAAAGTTTAAATTTCATCATAAAATTGTTTGGGACATTATAATTGTCTATAACAACTCAGCTGTTATGCAGATTGCCATCTCCAATCCAAACCGGGACGTTTTGCTGACTCTCACAAGATCTGGTCTTGTTGATCTGATTGGCAAAGAGTGGTATTTTGTTAGAGTCCATGATGCGGTTCAAGTTTGCCTTCAGCATGTGCAGAATCTGAATGAAGCTCATAAGAAATCATCAGAATCCTTGGTGGACGACAGACCAAGCTTTCTGAGAAGTCCAATGAAACAGAGGGCAGGAGAGTTCTCTAGCACTGATCTGGAGACGGGTCATAAAAGTACACTTGGTTCCAAAGATTCAGACTCTCAATTGGAACCACTTTTATTCAGGAAGTGATGAAGATCCTAGGCTCTGCCAACTAGGCCAACCTTATGCGGGCCAACCTAGGACATGGACCTTCTACATAACCATTTGCCCAGTCCAACATCTTTTATGGGAGCAGTCTGTTTCTGTGCCCTTCATTTTTCCTTTTTTGCCGGGGATAGGATAGTAGGGGAATTGAAGTCTGCGGGTTCTGTAGCTAATTGTTGTATGTATGTAAATATCCATTCATTCCCAGCATGTCTGGCTTGATTGATTTATTGTAAGTAGGTTTTTAGTTGTAAAATACACTTTACAGAGTATTCAAAGCGGAAATCCAATCCATTCCATTGTCATTTCAGTCAGTCTTGTTTTGTATCATTACAGCATGTGCATCCTATGCTTGAACAGCTGAACCCCGAAATTTCCAGGTTAGGATCTGCTTGACCATCCATTCTTTGTCGATGGATGGACAGACAGAAATGGTGGCCGTAGTACTTTAGTGAACTGCAACAAGTTAATTGGGCGTGCTAGTGTGATTTTTTGCTCAGTTAATGCTGGTTAGCTGAGTTTTAAACATGTTGGGAAACTGAAGCCAGACAAGTAAATTGGACCGAGGATTCAACCTGGACAGCTCTCAATTCTTAAAAAAGTTCAAATTGCAAAAGAGACTGGAAAATGGTGCAAGCGCAGCGGGAAAGGAATACGTGTGCTGATTATTTATCATCTTCCCAAATTCGTCTCGGGTCTAGCTTTCGGGATCCCACCTACAATGCTCTTAGAAGGCGGGTAGGCAAAGAGGTAGATGGGGGATACGGGGGCCGATGGAGTTTTATTATAAAAAAAAAAAAAATAGAGAGAGAGAGAGGACTAACTGTATCACTGATTTCACTTGTTCCGGTTTGTATTTGGTTGTATAATTGCTAATTTGTTGACCCAACCTGTCGCCCAACGATTTCTGCCATATTAGATAGTCTGGCGGGGTTATTATCTTTGCATACGTCTCGTTATTAGTCCCACATCGGAGGATGACAGAAATCTTACTGACCTTGGCAGCTTCAAAAGCAGAACAACTTCCAACGTAGAAACTTGCCTTAAACTAATGAGTAAGGAAAACAATGCAAACGGTGAGAGCCGTTTGCAGCGCTTATGACCAATCGTGTGGCGCAAGAATTTATGGAGGGGTTATAGGCTGGCCAAGCGTTGACGCTGCTTACTTTCGCAGAACTCGCTTGAGCGGGCCTCCCAACCACCCGCCAATTCTCAGTCAAAAACCTTTTCCTAACAGCGATTTCTAAAATTTAAGAAACGTATTCCTCAGGCAGTAGTCATGGTCGAGCCTTGTTAAGCTACAATTTTTACTCTGGTTGGCCCGCTGTATATTTTTGCAAATTCATAAAGTGATATGCAACGAGATGAGAATTGAAGAAGAGAGAAGTTGCCGGAAATTAGGAGAGGCATGAGCAATTGTCTATTAAAAGCTTGTAATTGAAGTTTGATCAAGGGTTGACTTACAAAGTCTAAACATCAAACACCACTATAATTGAGTGAGTTGCTTACTATTTGAGATAACCAAAAAAATTATTAAAGGTATAAACATTAAAAGTTTTGGATTGAAAGTTGAACCAAATCGTATAATACTTGAATCAAACTTAACTCATCTGAACTTCTTTTTCAACTAATAATGAAACATGAATTGCATTTTGTGTTTGGTAAAATTAGGCTTGAATTTAATTCGATTAACTTAACATTAGAAATTTACATGTAAAATATTCAATTTATTTGAGCTCAAATCGAGGTCTAAAATCATATTTTAATTTAGTTAGATATATTAACAAGTCAAACTCAAATACAAGTTCAATTTGAGTAACCTCGGTGCTAGGGGTGGGCACGGGTCGGGTACCCGCCCCTAACATGATTTGGCTGACCCGACTCTAATATATCGGATCAGCCATTTTGCGACCCTAACCCGCTCCTAATATTTTCGGGTACCCGAATAGCGGGTACCCGAAAAAAAGGGGCGGGTCATAGGGTACCCGCCCCTAAAAAAAACTATTTTTCAATAAAAAAAATTTATTTTCTACTTAATATCAACATGTTTTTCAATAAAAAAAACATGCTTTTCCAATTAATATTGGTAGAGATATTGTAATTAAAGTCCATACATCACCATTTTCACACATTTCATCCAATAATCAAATCGATCTCATAAATTTAGTACATATTAGAATATCTAATGGACAAAAAAAAATATAAAATATACAAAATTAGGATTAAAATGAGAAGAGTAGATCATATAGGATTAGAATATGAGGCTGCGAGCCACTTCACTTGCACTTAGGATTAAAAATTACAAAATTATAAAATGATCCCTACTTTTTTAATATTTATAAAATATACCTTGCGGGTCGGGTACCCGCGGGTTTTTATTTTTCTGATCCGTATCCGTACCCGATTTTTCGGGTACCCGACCCTCATCTGCCCCGCTAAGAAAAATCGGATCGGGTATCCTATTTTTCGGATCGAATCGGATCGGGTTCATCGGGTTTTCGGATCGACGGGTTTTTTTGCCCACCCCTACTCGGTGCACCCCTATATAAGCCTCTTCTAGGTTCTAGATTTATGTAAGATAATTTGAGCAAATTAACCCGGCATGATTAAGTTTACCGAATCCTTTGAATTCATTCGAAAAAAAAAAGGCACTGAATCCTCTTTTTTTGCCATAAAATTACGGCGGTTGCTGTTATTTTACAAAACTACAAGGTCCGGTCCTGTGCAATGAAAATTACCTTTCTTACTACCTATATTTACTGCCATTTGCCTCCTCCTCCTCACTACAACAGTATTTGCGAGAACACCCATTTACCTTCCCGTCGGGGTCGTTTTGTCGGTTGTTCTGGCCTTTGGGGGATGTCTTGTCCTGATTCGATACATTTTGGCCTAAGAATCTGACTCTCTCACTTGCAGATCACAACCTCTTAAGCTCCTTTTGTCTTTACTCCGAGGCACTGCTACTACTACTCCGTAACCCCCCCCCCCCTCTCCCATTTTTCTCAGGCTAGGAGCCGAAATGGAGAATAAGGAAAAAAAAATGGTGAATAACTCATCGGATCCAGAATCGGGTAAAATTTCTAAAACTTCTCAATGAAATTTTGAAATTGCTGACTTATGCTTAATAATTACTCCACATGGTTCCCTTTTTAGCCTTGAAATGTTTCAATTCAATTTCTGGATTATGCTGGAGTGATATATTGTTATAGTTACCAGTGACTTTAAGATGGTGCAATTTGACGTGTAGGGGGGCGAATTTGTCGTGTTGCCCCAAAAACTAGTCCCACTACTAATTGCAAAATAAAAAAGAGCATACGGACTCCCAATTTGACATAGAAAGGTACTATTTCTGCTTCTGCAACTCTAGAAATTTTTTTACTACTAGAATAACCTGTGACATTTGTTGTAGCACCGGAGACGCAGTCTTTGCTGCAATTTTATTTTACACTGCTGTATCGGATGCAGCATGCTTATTTGGAATATCTACTAAAATGCGTAATAAGGCAATTATGCTGGATGCTTAGGATTTATTAATACCGCATGAAATTGGAGAACTGATAAAACTGGAAACTTATAAGAAAGTGAGCAAATGATATTATTTATAAAGGAACATATAGTTAGCAAAATCTAGTTCCGACATAGATTTCTGATCACTTTTTAACCTGAAATCACTATGTAACCCGTATGCAGTCAATTTTTCACTTACAAAAAGTTTAGATCTCACTTTTTTAATAGCAAAAACAAATAAGAATTGAGTCAGATCTCACTTTTTTAATGGCAAAAATGAATATGGTTTGGGTTGCATCTTACTTTTTAGGGGCAAAAATAAATATGGATTGAGTCATTTGTTTAACTACAATAAGAACTAACCTTTTTATCGCAAAAAAAAAAAAAGACTGTGCGAGTCACATGATGGATTTAGGGTAAAAAGTAGTCAAAAAATTAGGTTGGGACTCAGTTTTGCTAACTTGAATTTGTAAAGGACATAAAGTTAACATTTTATAAGTGAAGGACAAAAAATTCATTTGGCAAAATGTGATGGATGTTTTGAATGATTTTCCCTACTTATAATTTCGATTTCCTCAAAATTCATATTCCAAAGGTAATGAACAAAACTTTGGCTTCTAAAATTGGGAAAGTTGTGGGCTTCACCATGATTATTTGTTGGCTCATCTATTCCTACTTTCATCCGGAATGAAAATTACTAAGAAATGATCTTAGTGGTTATGCATCCTTCTATGATTGTTGAGAATATTTGTTAGTGCTACACGCTTTTTTTTTCAGCTACTTTTATTTTTCTTGTAATTCATTAGATTTTCATGCTGTTGGTGAACCATAAATTCTCTTTAAAATGGATGATGATTATTACAAATTATTGTTTTCTCCAAATTAGGTCTCACTGAGCTTTTTGGCCAAAGAAAGATGATCCTTTTCTATTATGCTAGTTGATGTGTATTTTGCGGTTTAATTGATTATTAACCACTAAGCTTGTGGTCGGCACTTGAATGGGTGTTTACTCGAGTGTTTCCCTTCTTAATTTGTATTTTTGAGCTTAAAAAGTGATCAATGATAAGGACCTTTTGTGTCTTCGTTTTCTCAGGTTGAGATTCTTAGGAATGACTTATTACCCTTTCAAAGCATTAATTGGTCCAAAGGGATTGTGTAATGTTTCTTTTTGATTCTCTGAGTGTCATATTGCTGCTGCTAGACAGTGGTTGGCTATCGATTCTCTAAGCTCGCCCTCCACTTGGCCTTGACAGGGTAACTTTCGCTTGATAGTTTTGACAGATAGCTTGGATAGGAAATCAAGGATTATAAGTTTAGGCTTCCTTCTTCATTCCAAACCAATCAGCAGCTGACATGTAGTGAAGCTGAATCCATACTTTTATGCACATACAGCCATAAGAGTTGGTGACCTGGCTAAAAAACTTGGGATGTAGGATCATATCATTTTCTGCTTCTAGGTGAGGCGTACATGTTTCCAATTTAGCTTTGATGTTTGTGCACCTTCAAAGCCTTATCGCTGGTATGCTGCAGAGAGCAATATGAAGGCAGCTAGAGATCATGTGAGAACCGCAGATAACATGTTACCAATATCCTCTTATCAAGTCCATCGAATACGATTGTCAATAATTATGTAGAAAGTCCAAAACTACAACACCTCCTCCTTACTTATTAAAAGGAAGGAGAAGAACCAAAAAACAAGTGAAGATTTGAAATCGCTTCTAGTCTCAATTATTTGACATGACTTGTGATAGTTGGATTGAGATATCACAAGGATTTATGAAATTCGTCTTATTTCTATGACCCATAGTCCTGGCTAGTTGGTACTGCTTAGCAAAAGGAATTGTTTGATTTAATTATTCTCATCATTAAGGTTCAAAAAGGAGAGAAAAAGCAATCCTTTCGGTGGTGTTCGTTTGCATGGAAGAGTTTAAGAAAGTGAAGGAAGTTTGTCATTTGTCCTTTGTATAATGTTTGTTTAGCAGGAAAGCAACTAAATATTTTTACACTTAGCCACACTTTAGTTTGTGTCCTGCAAAATTTGCAGGATTTTGAAGGGAAAAATTTTAGTTACACACAGTATTCTCAATAACTACCACTAGCTGCCTATTTTACCTCAAAAATTTTCTTGTCATAGAAAGATGCATGAAAAAGTGATTTTCTCTTTATTTTACTTCACTTGATTTCTCACATAGCTTTCCTTCTAATCAAGAAGACTGGAAGGTGATTCCTTTATTCAAAATTTTTAGGGAATTATAGACATGTATCTATAGATCATAGCCTTGTCTGAAAATTGTTAAACACTAGATTTTAATACAGGCATGAGAAATTAGCTATTATTTTAGGGTTGTCAGGGTAACATGATTGACAAAGAGTGCAGGAAATAATGCAACCCATTTACAGCCCAGAATAAGTGTGGTAAAGGGCCTTCTGCGCTAGAAGAACTGCTGTGGTTTTGTAGTTTGCTTTTTAGCAAGTGATCAAGAGCTGAAAGATGCATGAAAGACATCAAGGTTTGGGCCTCACTTTGGGTGAATAGAGGGGAGTCAGCCAAAGTTGCATGTGTCAGATCCTAGAAATGGCAATATTATCCCCCCCACAAGCTGGTCTTTCTAGAGAGGAGACTGAGAGGGATTGAAAACATGATGTAAAGCAAGACAAGACGTTGAGTTGATTGTGAGTTAGAAAGATGAATTGGCTCAGTCCGATGCAAGAAGCCGAAAGAAACAGTGTCTAAACTGGCATTTTGCGAGTCTTTCGGTTATTTTGGTGCTGATAACTAATCCCAACTTACAAGATGCACAACCTTGCAGTAGAGCAGAATATTCAGGGAAGTCGATTCAAAAGACATATATGCCCTTCTATATTTTTAGGGTGGCCAAATGTTTGAACCGTTGGCCACGTGGTTGTTGAAGATTGGTCCATGATGGCCGAGCGGATAATTTGTTAGTCTAGTAGGATGCCATGTGGTTTTGGTGGATTGTCAAATTCAGAGCATTCCTAAATGGGGGGGTCCCCTTCATCACGTGGAAGGGGGCTGCGTAATTGCAAAATCCCACAAGACAAAGAAATGGTCGTTTACAAAATCCTGTAATCCCCTCTCCACCAATTATTATCCATCTCCCACGTGGGACTTTGGCCCAACCTCACCATTAATTCTTTTCCCTTCGCTATATAATCTAATTCTTATTGCACTGCCATAACTCATGATCATCTAACATCATATATGCTTCACCCGATCTCTCTCTCTCTCTCTCTCTCTTCATCTATTTCATATTGAGTTTAATTAAATTCTCTTCTGAATCTTGTTTATGTGAATCACATCATATCTTAACATTATGGGGGACTCTTCTGCTTCGTACATACATATGGTAATTAAAGCAGATATACCTTGACAGATTATATCAGTGGTTTCGTGCTACATACATGTTTTTTCATGAAAGATTTTTGTTGTAACAGTGTTCTGGCTTTGAAGTCATACATGTTTCTACATATGGTATTGGTTGTCTTGCCTACCAAGTAATACATGATTGTAAGCTGGTGGTTCTTTTGCTTTGAATAATGACCTAAATGGATGATCTGATTTAGGTGCAGCACCTAATAGAGGAGTGCCTTATCTTCAACATGAGCAAAGAAGAGTGCATGGAGGCCCTCTCCAAGCATGCGAACATCACACCAGTCATCACTGCTACTGGTTAGTTTATTTGTTTCAACTCGTTGCTGTGTTTGGACTTTCTATCTGCACTTGATAGCTAATGATACAAGTTGCATGCATGCACAGTTGTGCAGTTGCATCATGCATGACTCTGAAAACTGCCTCTCCTTTTACTGACACGATAAAGTCACGAGGAAGAAGAAAGAAAGTTAGCAATTAAGTTCAATATCTTTCAAGGGAAAATTTGAGATTAAGATAATAGACATCTTGCTTATTGAAGCAACGATCCTTAGGAGTGTGAGAAATTACAGTATTATGAACCTAGCGATCACTACTGAAGACAGCAGGAATGGTTTCTGTTGTTGAAAAATTTCCATAAAATCATGATGTGGAAGAAATTTTAGAGATGATTTGCCATATCTTCCGTAACGTAACGTGGAATTTTGATATGCATCTGAAGCACTTTTGATCTACTGCAGTGTGGAATGAACTAGAGAAAGAGAACAAAGAATTCTTTGAGGCCTATTCTCGATCTCGGAAGAAGGAAGATCGAATGTCAGAGACAGAAACAAATGCAATGATTCAAAAGATAGTATCTGATCATGATCACAATGATGATGATGATGATGATGATGAGGAAAATCCCAAGGATCCAGAAGATTAACACACGCCATAGAAATCAAACTTATGATTTACTGGTTGGGATGCCGTTTCTTATAATTCGTATACCTTAACCTCCTCACTTCACATATGAATTCTTCACATCCAGCCAAACTCATATAGACTATTTTAAAAGGGCCCCTACATCATTGAAAATTGAAACTACGGACTTAGTACCCTGTGGTCCCTTTCCACATAATCAATGAAATCTTGAGGATTTCCTATCAAGACGTGCCACATCCCCCAGATAGGAAAGGTTTCCTTGTGCAATCTTTGCTATTTCCTGATCATATGATCGTCGAGTAATGACAAACATATGGATGCCTCATGATTATTATTATTATTATTATTATTATGTGTGTTTTGTGAATATTCTAGAGAGTGACATATTATTGGAGGATGGAAATGCAAGAAGGGTACCTGGATTATTCTTTCTTTGATTTGTTACTATCGTCTATCATTCTATATAAATAAATTTGTCGTATAAATTTGTTTCTTTGCTGTCATTTATGGCTATTGAAGGTTGCATCATGTGACATGCATGTGTTTGTAACTCAGTAGGACTGAATCAGTAAATGTAGCATAGATTAAACTGGGACTACCTGTTTCTTTCCTTTCGAGGTCGCGATCATGATCCTTGCTGCACCTGTTTTAATTTACATTCCCGACTTGGTGTTCTTTTTTCTTTCTTTTTTTCCCCAAACACTTTGCATCAAAATTTGCCTTGAAATTTCTGGTGCGTGCGGACGCCCTGTGGCTAATTGCAATCCCAAGTTCCTTCAGATGCTAGTTTTCACGAATCCCAATTGCACGAATGGATAGAATTGTCAATTACAGTTTTTAGTCGTTAATATATTCAACCACATAAAACATAGATTAAAGGCAGCAATAAGTAGCTTTAACACTTCTTGGATGATATATGATCGCAGGGATTGCCAATTGCACAAATGTTGGATATGTTGTGATTTCAAAATCTTGCCTGCAAACTAACCAAAGTGAAAAAAAGAACGGAATTTGCACTAAATTGGCATTCTTGTGTTTGGGAAAAGGTTTAGTACTCATTTCATTGGTTGTGTTTTCTGTTTCATGCGACGACTGAGATTAGAGAGGATGCATACTGCATGGGCATTTAACAAAATGTTTAAGAAGGATGAATTGGATATGCTCTATTTGGATTTCTACACCTTGAACTCGGGAAGGTCAGCTTAGTGACTTCATATATTATCCCTATGGTTAGCAACTTTACATTCAACTGTATTTTGCCCGCTCAGACCAAAAAAAACTTGTTCGCTTTGAGCTCCTGAAAAATTGTTGGTATCAATTGACGCCATCTCAAGTCTCTTTCTTTTTAGACCTTCAACTGTTTACGAAGGTTAATTCATTAACTCCTGCTGCTCTTTAACAAACAAAATACTTTCTTTTGTGGTGGCTATAGTAAAAAAAATTTACGATCATTATATATATTCTTGAGAAAGTCGTAAAAGAACCTGACGTCTGGAAGTACTTTTTGCCCTTTTATGGATGGCAAGTTAGTGATACAGCTTTGAGAGTTTACCTTATGAAAGGAGTACTATTGACGAAGGGCAAAATGATATTCATTTTTTTTTCTATTGGGATTCAAGAGAGAATCCAAACTTTACAAGGGATAGAGATACAAAAATATGTGGTCTTGATTGAGAAACTGTAGGTGACAATGAGCTTTTCTTCTAGAGTTAAAAAAAAAAAAAAGGTTTAAAGAAGGAGCACTAGCCCTTGAAATTATTGTTGTAAGGCCCAAAAGAAAGGCTATTTGTTGTTGTTGTTGTTGTTCTTCTTCTTCTTTTCTGCATGGATTTTACTGTTCTTTTTAGGCCTTAATTAACTCTATGGAAGCCTTAACTCTATGGATTGGAAAACATAATTAAAAGCTGCACAGAACCATATATTGTTCCTCATGAAAACTCAATGGTGGATATGATCAACCAGCTTCAACTTACTCCCTCCCTAGTTGAGAATCAATCAACTTTTGCACAATTTCTTTCGCTGCCAAACAATGTTGGAATGGTTCCTTAGATGTGGGGTGAACTTCAGAGGCCATGTTAATGTATGGCATCCTTGAACTTCTCCTGTGAAATAAGAGCAAATAGAAGAGGTTAAAACTTTGAAGAATCGCAAGGATTTCTTCGTACAGAGATTCGAACACTGCTAAGGATTGCCAACTAAACATGACAGTGACACCACTAATCAACTTTTTGTCACCTTATCAATCGTGACAATGGACTTCTCACACGAGTATTATTGGGACAACTCTCTCTTTCAACTTTTAGGGTTTCTTCTTCTTCTTCTTCTTCTTCTTTGTTGTTTGTGTTCTTGACAATTGCACACTTCTAAATGAAAATGGGGGTTTTTGCATATCGTTTGCTGCTGGCTTGCAGGGATGTCTGTCTGGAGAAGGAAGACTATATAGAGGCGGTACTGTGAAGAAATGAGGCAAAAAATTTTCAAAGGTTCTACAAAATAGAAGCATGAAACGGTGAAAAAAAAAAGTGCACAGAACTACTATTAATCGATTCATAATCTTGCTATTGATTTGGAGAACCTCGAGTTAGTTTTGCATTTTTTCAGATGAAAAAAAAATGCTCTTTTGGTGAACCCTAGTATTTCGCTGCTAAACAATTCTTTTTTTTTTTTTGAACGGTGCCTGATAAACAATTCAAGGCTATATCCAGAAAATTGCATACTTTCCATTTAAAAAAAAAAATAAAAGAAAGGTTGTGCATGAGATTATTGTTGAGTGGAGAATTAAGTGGGAAGCGCACTTGGCCAGTTGTTTATGACAAAGGTCTAATAAAATCAACATGACAAAGGCCACTCAATTATCCAATCATTCTATAATATTTTTGTCTATTTAATCTGTCCAGCTTGTTTGATTATTTTAACGAGTTTAAAATTTTGTTTAAATTTGACTTATTTTGTTGAAGTTTAGTTTGACTAATCGGTGTGGAACGAGTTTTTATCAAGTCGAACTCGATTCAAATGTCAACTAATTTGGTTCATCTTTCAGCCCTACTTTCTATTCAGCCTTCTTATAATTCGAAAAATCTTCATATTGAAGTTTTGTTGAGAATTTAGATCCCACTTGGTCATTTATTTAAGAACTAATATTTCACTTCAAAAAAAAAAAATCTTTCGCCATAGAAAAGCACACAATATTAGGTCTGTAAACCAAAACAAAGCATAAGAAAATTTCAACTTCTGGTTAAGCCGTTAGAACTTAGAAGAGAATGTGCAAGGTCGTTTTATGTCACGGGTCAGAACTTGGAACAAATCATTGTCAAAAGTCACTACTGCTTGCAGCATATTTAACCTAATTTAAAGAGTGACAAGAAGCTACGCCTCTTCTTCGGGGGCGTAGCAGAAAGCAACTCGAGAAAAGACGTAAAGAATAATCCAATTTAGTTGTACAAAAAGTTGGAAGGAAATATCCATCCAAACAGGAGGAGTGTAGGGTTGTAATCATCCCGAGTTACTCGTGAACTTGATTCAAGCTCGGATTCATCGAGTTCGAGTCGAGTTTCAGTAAATCAATAAGTCGAGCAAATCGAATTCGAGTATCTAGATGCAATGCTCCAAGACTCGTCCTTTTAATTTTAATTATCAAATTTTTAATTTAGATTTTTTAATATATTATTATTATTATTATAAAATTATCGTTATGTCCAAAAGAGTGGTTGAATTTACGACATGTTTCGAATCGTATGAAAATTTTTAAAGGGCAATAATATCTTTTTGCTCAAAAATTATCAAGAAAATGAAATATTTTGACTCGAACTCTATAAGGCTCGCATTGACTCGAGCCAATACGAGTCGAGCTCGAGTTCTATGAGCAATGCATCAAGCTCGAACTCAAGTTTCAATAACACTACTCGCTTGAGTTCGAACATCCTTCTTGCATGCCAAATTGAGCTCGAGTATCAACTCGACTTGATTACATCTCTGGAAAAGTCTAGTGATATATTATATTATCTGAAACTTTTTAAAAATGTAGGATAAACTCGCAATCTGCAGCCCATCTTCCTCCCCGAGAATTTTTTATCTGCAGAATGGGAGATCCATTTTCCTCCCCCCGGGAATTTTTTTTATCTGCAGCGTGTGAGATTTAAACTCTCAATCTACAGCCATTTTTCTCTAGATTTTTTGATCTGCAGAGCGAAAGATTTAATTCACAATCTACGGCCCATTTTTTAACCTGCAGTTTGTACCGTGTCAGTAAAACCATTTTCTGTTTTTTCTCACATAAAGCTTTCTAAATTTATTTTCCTTCTTTTGAGTAAAAAAGAAGCATTTACCTAAATAAACACCGCAGAAGGTAAAACCAACACTCGTTTCAACTTCATGTGTACTCGGGCATGAGCCGCTTCTCTTTATTAAAAAGAAATAGTAATAATAAATAAAGACTCCTCTGACAACCGTGGGATGGAAAATATGGCTGTGGATTTTGCGTTCCTCGTCCCATAACGAAAGTCTTGATTCTCCCCTCCCGTCTTCTTTCATTGTCACACACCCCCCCTTACATTAAAAAGAGAAAATGACCCCAAAACATTACGATGACCATACACATGCATATGTGCAGAGGACATCAAATTGTCGGCAAATTTGTAAAAGGACAGGTACAAATATGCTCCTGTTTCTGCATCTTCTCCACGTTTCTGGTATTAGTCCGAACCACAAGAAAACATTAATATATGTGTTTGGATTGTAAGTTATTTGAAATATTTTTACTGTAGCACTTCTTGTGATGTGATGTATGTAAAATAAAAAGGTAATTGAAAAGATAAAAAGGTGTATTGAAAATTATAATGGTGATGTAAGCAAATATATTTGGACAAATAACTTACAATCCAAACACACTAACTCAACCCCCTCTTCTCTCTCCCCACACCTCCAAAAAAAAAAAAAAAACAAGAAAAGTGCCGACAATTATAGCATGTCTTGTCACAGAATAGATAGGAGCTTTGTCGTTGTCGTAATTTAGAACAGCTTCACGCCTCAACCTTTGGCTTCCATCCAGCAATCACATGTTCTTTTGCAGCCTTGGTTTTGTCAAAAGTCTCCCAAGAAAAAACCAGCTGCACAATAAGGAATTAGCATGAAATCAGACGTCTCTATTCATCTTATCAAGCAAGGTTAAAGCAATAATTGTGATTGTACGGAAAAAGTTAAATCACAGAAGACTTAGATTTAACTTCTCTTCTTCTTGGACAACAGCATTTTCTTCATATTAAGTATCATGCTTTAGGTCAGCAGGAAAGTATCCAATAGATTCATGCTCAGATATCGCGAACTGGGGGGGATAAAAGAACCGACAGATCTCCCGTATAACTTGTAAATCTTTCCAGAGCACTACGTAACGGAACAAGCAATCTAGCATCTACACAACGCAGCATGACATTCCAACTATTTTGCCCTTGTCCTGCTGAGAACTCAGTTTAATTGCTTTGCCTATTTGGCGACCAAGGTAGTATGAAGAACTAAGTTCACGAATTATCTTTATGCTTCGTTTCAGAAGCAAGAGATAAGAAGGGTACGGAAGCTGGTTGGTAGAAAGCGAAGACAACCTAAGAAGGAAGAGTGCAAGCTGCAAAAATATAATCAATGAAAAAGTTCACTGGCGAAAATGAGAGAAGGAAAATTCCAATCTTGTCATTAAGATCTTTCGAGGGTGGATGCATAAAAGACAAGCTCATGCGTGTGACTAAAATGGCCTTGCTTAAGTAAAATATCAGCTGATTTACTACATTAATTTGCGCATCAACAAACAAACCAGCTATACAAGTACTCCGACTGTTGATCTAATGCAAACTTTCAACAAAGGCTGCAATACAGAGAACTTGTGTTCCCTAAATCCAACTTCCAGAAACACCTGAAATTCAAACTTACACATGAAAAAATTATATCATTTTCTTAATTTCTTTTTCACCCCTTTCAATTCAAAACGAAAGCCGCTATTAACTGCCAACTATAATTTCTACAAACCATACGGCAAAATGTCTTTCCACTCAACTCATGACATGGAAAGGAAAACGTTGTGTTGTAGTCTAAAAACACATTTCATTGATCCCACCACCAAGCAAAGAGAAGAAAGGAAAAAGAAGGTGCAGCTAGAAACAGAAAAGCAAGCAAAAGCACATGAAGATGCAGGAGTAGGAAGGACTCTAAAGAAATCAGCTATGCATTTCAAGAGATGAGAGAGACAGGGATGCAATCATGAAAATCTCATACCTTTATGTAGTTATGTAAATGAGCCAAGTTTTCAGGGATTTTCCAGCCCTTGAAATGGTCAAGAGTTGTTTCAAGATGGTACAGTTTAGGTGCCAAACTCAAATCAACAGCAGATATCTTTTCGCCATTGATATATGGTCCCTAAACAGGCACAACCACAAAAACCAAACCTAAGAGTTAGCAGGAATAATATTCAACTTTGCTCATTTTTTCAGTAATGACAAGGGCATGTATGCATACATGAGCTTTGAGGTGTTCATCTAATGCCTTTAGTTCTTCTAGTAGAGCTTGCTCTGTCCCATCATTGGGATCCTTGCTCTTTAGAAACTTGACAAAAGCAGGGAATATCTTTGAAGCCCTAGATTTTGAGAATGTTGAAAATAAGAAAATCAGCAAGAAACAGCAACAATTTTGCAGTAATAAAACAACACAATTTGTTTACTCTTCCTGAACATGACAAGTTGACTCAACAGCAGGAAATTTTGAACAGGGATCATGAAAAATTGATAGAGGATCGTCTAAACATCAGAGACAAGCAAATAAGACCACCTACTTTTACAAGACATACACTTCATGATATCACAGTAACTAGCTGTTCTTATATAAAATATTACTATTATTGTCATCTGTTGTTTTACACTGTTGTCCAGGACGTGAATAAGAGCATCAGCTCAATAGAAACCCCCCCCCCCCCCCCCAAAAAAAAATAAAAGAAAAAATAATATCCATTTTAATTTTTTGATTGATACAAGCTTGTGTGATTACGCTATAGGCTCTCATCCTTCAAAAGAAATAGCAAAACTTGAAAATGAGAGACTGAAGTTTCTGTTTTAGAATATTTTGAATTCCAGTGGATGTCTGAAAGCCAGAACATAAGATCTGCAGGCAAAAGCAGATTTGAGCAGAACTTCAACGACATCAAGAAGTGGCATGTTCTGAAAATCAAGAAACTTTGCAAATCAATAAAATTCCCTATATGATCACCTGAGCTTTCCCATTCTGGATACAATTTTCGGAAGCAAAAATGGACAACATAAAATATCAGCAAGGGTCAAAGTAATTTCTGCAGTAATCACTTCAAAAAGAAATGAATAACAAGGTAAGGATTGTGCATGAGAATATGCTAGCTACATAGAAAATTGCGAAATAAACTCCACAATTTAACAATAGCATAATTCAGCTTCAAATTCATATTTTCATAAAAACCACCAGGATGATTATCTAGTATAGACGCTCTACATATACCTGCTTTCCCGGGAAACTAAAAAATTTACTAACACCCAAAGGTTCTAGTACTTAATAAACAATGCCTACACATAAACACAATCAGCCAAATAGAAAGTCGCCTATGACCCAGTGGTCAAAGGTCTTTGATCGTCACCCCCCCCCCCCCCCCCTTCCACCTTCTTCCTTCCCAGCCCTCCCACTCTATAAAAGATAATACGCGGATAAAGCAGTAGAGAAACAGAATGTACACAGAGGAGGCTTCAGGAGGAGCAGACAGAGGGGGTTCTGGGTATTTCTCTTCAATCATCCCAATTATCACATCAGAGTCAGAAATCCATTTGTCATCAAATTTGATCACTGGCACCTTCCCTTCTGGGTTCACAGCCAAGAACCTAAATACCATTTCCAAAGAAACATTTTTTGGTATTAGACTAAAAACCCGGCAAAAAATTACTAAATACAAAAAAAATTGATCAAAGAAAAACAGTAAATGGGAAGCAAAACTGACCATTGTGGCTTGTCATCAGTGTTGATTAGGTGCAACTTGTAAGGTACTTTCTTTACCTCCAGGGTCAAAAGTATCCTATGGCAAAATGGGCCTTCAAAATGCCAAAACCCATCAGAAATTTCACCAATATTGAATCAATTCCACGAAAAAAAAAAGGAAGTAAGAATAAAAAAAATCCAAATAATATTAAAGAGTAAATAAACTTGAGTGATAGATAAATAGGGAAAAGGAATTACAGTCTCCAAGAATGCCAGGGGCAGCAGCAGCAGCTTTTACACAGACCTCCACTGGCTTAGAATCAGCCATTGATGATCGGAAAGAATAAGTCTTTGCTTGTTTGGTACTGTGATTTGTGAGTTTTTGGGGCGAGGGGAAGGACGTGGTGGTTTCTTGAATGCAATGGAACGGGAATCACCGCTCTATTTAGAGATTCTTCTGGAGTTATGGGTGTTGTAGTATTAAGTACTAACGCATAACGTGTCCTTCTGTGGCGTGTCAGACCATTGACCACGTTGATATCATTTGACTTTATTTTTATTGCCCAAATGGTTCCTCGCTTTTTTTATTGATGAAAACATTTTTAGTCCCACATACTTAAAATCAGTCAAATAATTACTCAAATATTTAAAAGAGTGTCTATTTAGTCTCGGAACTCATTTCCGATCGGTCCACAATTACAAGGGCAAAATGGAACAAAATTCGCTTTTCTCAAAAAAAAAAAAAAAAGACAATTGCAAGTCTACTTCTCTAATAGGAACCCTGATTTTTATCCACTAAACCTATAATCAAAAGTTGTTTACAACGAAGTAGATGCTATATAAGTCAACTCTAGTACTAGACTTTTCGTTGATTAATTAAACCTAATCCCAGATGAAACTCCAAAAGCCGGCAATTTTTGGAGCCCATCCAGGGACTTAGTGCTATATAAGTGAAAAGGTGCAGAAAATGCAAGTGACTTTTTCTTAATCAATTATAGGCTTGGCGGATAAAAATTGTGCTTTCCTATTCTAAAGATGATCATGTGATTATCTTGCACTTTTCTTTTTCTTGGAGAAAAAAAGAATTATGTTTCTATTTTGCCTTTAAATTTGTGAGCACATGAGTAAGGTGCGTGCTTTTCGACCAAAAAACTGATTAAAAAATGAGTTCCGGGAAAAAGGGGCATATTTTGATTATATTTGAGGGACTATTTTGACTAAATTTTGAATGTAAGAGACTAATAAAGTTTTTTTTTTTCAAAAAATATAAGGGACCATTTTGATAATTTTTCCCAATTCAGATACACTGGAAGGTGTATTAATTCTGATTTTGTTTCATATTATTCATTTTTACTAGTAATTTTAGTATTCTTCAATTTGTCATTATTCCTTGACCATTAATTAGACCATGAAAAATTTTCAACTTCTAAGGATTTTTCTACCATTTGCACCCGAGCCCATTATTGCTAGAATAAAATTGATTAATCGTCTTTATTTAGCTCATACTATGAGTTAGCAAGCTCAATATGTTTACCTAACTTAGAGTTCATTTTGATGTAATCAGTACTGCATATGTGTTTGGATTAGGAAGATTTGGATTAAAAAAATTTACTTCACAAATTTCAATCACCTTTTTATCTCACATGCATCACATCATAAAAGTGCTACAGTAATTATCTCAAATAAATCATCTAAATAAACTCCTATCCACGCAACTCCCTCTTATTCACAATTCTGTTGTAAAGGCCCAAAGTTTATAATAGTCAACTCTAATGAACCTAGACTAAATGGAAGAATAAAATGAACCTAGACGAAAAAACAGACCATGTTCATGATACAGGGTTAAATGTGACCATTAGTTAAATCCTTAAGAGTCATTAACGTCTTCTAATGTCCAAATTCCAACTTCAAACCAATGATATATAATTGCCATTTCCTACTTCAAACTTTTGGCCCTTGGTCGTGTTTAGCGATTAGGGGGCCAATCAATTCAACCGAACACAAAGTTGTTTGTCATGATGATTTTCTGATGGATAAATTGAAGTTCGATAGTTTAATTAGTTTTCGCTATAAAAACTAAACTTGAAGATTTTATTGATCGTTAAATTTACTTAAAAAAAAAAAAAGAAAGAGATTCATAGTGATTGTCTTCCTATCATTTAATGATGGCTCGAGTCCTCAACCTAAATGAAGTAGAACTCATAATTCTTGCTAAGAAATTACGCCATTTTTTACAAGTAAAGATTATATAACAATCTTATAGTCGTTTGAACTTGATTTTGATTATTAGTCCTCAAAGAAGTGTCAAAAAGTTGATGCATATTAATCTGTCTTCCAGTAAGTAGTGATCTCCGAGAGTGTTGGGATAGTAAATTATCTCAAATAATATATCACCAGTATCATAAACACACTTCTCAATCCACTTTTTTATATTGCCAATTATTTTTTTTATCTCACATACATCACATTACAAAAAAAATGCTACAGTAATTATTTTAAATAATACTCTACCAAACAAATTGAGAACCTCTTGGTTTGTTTGTTAAAAGTTGCAAGGCCTGTCATTGCAAATTGCAACGGATGATGACGATATATCATAACAAAATCTGGGGTCATATTTCCCTGTCAAATTTCATAGAATCAATTACTTTTTTTCCCCCCTGGGTCATCTGCTTTATTAGAAATTCCTGATTAATTGTCTCAAAAGCAATGGATCTGAGAATGACCACGTGTGTCTTCATGTTCCTTTTTTTGCTTTTCTTTTATACTCTTTGTTGCCCACACAAAATTGGGAAAAGAAACAGAAGCTGACAGGACGTAAGATTCGTTGCAATTAATTTTTTTTTTGGGTGTCAAAAAGCAATTAAGTCATTTGGGTCACCAACTTTTGTGATACATAACAAAAAGAAATTGCACCAATAATAGCTTTCTCACTACTGAGGTGTAAAAGGTTAAAAGCTTTGCCATTTGGATGATAAACTCAAGATACATTTTTCAATCTGAAACAAAACAAAAGACCCCACTTTTAATATGTGACTATAAAGAGTTTGAAATTTGACCGAATTTATTGCAGCATCAAAATTAGAAGATCCAACTTGCTCCAACTTTAGAAACTAGGTGTTAACTGCAGACCCAATGTGTGTGCAATTTAGAAATAATTAAAATGAATTAGTTTTATGCAATATTGTTGCTTTTTCCATAAATCAAATTGATATAATTTTTTTATTAAAGAACTTTGGTTTATAATGTAACAGTAATTTGGTAGTTGGGTTAAGGTGGTTACGAGTAGTTAGAAAGACAAAATATGATCACGCGATGAACGGAAAAATTAATTTATTTTTTTTGCAAGGATGAAGTTAGAAGTCCAAAAAATATCTAAAATTGTTTACATCAATTGCCACTCTTCTGTCATTTCTTTTGGGAGGTGATGCAATAATATTCATTAGCTGATTAGTTAATCCAAGAGTTATGTAGAAGTGAAAGTTTTTCCAAATGAGACGTGAATAGATAATGGTAAACGTTGAAAAGGTACTTTTAAAAGGTTAAATATTAAAACCAGACACCTGTTTACACTTTATTATATAGTAAGATAATTTGACATGCGTACGCTTAACGGTTCAAATTGATTGCCACGAACATTTGCATGATTCAAAAGTTAAACCCTATTCATTCATTTAACATGATAGAGTAACTGTTGTATTAAAATTTTATTTGTTTTCTCTTCTTCTTCTTCTTCTTCTTCTTTTTCTGGGTAATTTTTGGGAAGCCTCTTGCTCATTATTAAGGGCCCTAATCCACGGCCGTCCATTTTATACAATTAGGCCAACTAACTCCATTTTAATGCTCTAATTACCACACAGAAAAACTATATAAAATAAAGGGGAATAAAAGAACAAAGAGATAGTAGCACCAGCGTACCATCATGTCTAGGGAGGGAAGGAAACCCTCATAATAAATTCACGCGTCCATCCAGCCAAGCGGATTGTGAAGCCCATACGCCGCGGCCCCACGATACATTGCCCGCATGAAACTCACGTGACAATATTTTCCGCGCCAACCTCGGCCTTCATTCATTCGAATATTCCTCCTTTTTCGCTAATAATGGGCAACCCAATTGCTTTTTCCACTCCTGTTGTCTCTACTTTCACTACTGCACCCTACTTCTCTTTTTTTTTTTTTGGGATAAAACAAACAAAAAGATAAAGCTTTAATCTTTTCTACTATCTTTTTTGGGGGTTAATTGATATGGAGGTACACAATTGGTGGGCTTTAAGTACGTTATAAATTATAAGTTGAAACTAAACTATGGACTTTATCATAAATTTGTGCAAAATCACACTGTTATAAAAAAAGACCATTCGCATAATTTTCTAAAATTATAAAAAGGCTATTCAAATTTTGTAACGTCGTGCTTATTGATGGGATCTAGAATCACACTAGAGTTTAGCATCAAAATATCTAATGTGCGATATGTATGCGCTTCTCTTGTATCAAATTGCAATAATGCATGTTTATTCATTATTCTTCTAAATTTTGGTCCAAAATCCTGTCCTTTTTTCATGCAATCATTTTCATCTTCTTACAAACACGGGATACAAAATATGATCCATAATATGTGTAAGTTATCGTATACGTAATTCATGTGCAATAAATATAATGAATATTAGTTCAGAAATTTGATTTTGTTGTGTTATTTTCTTGTCTCTTTGATCTCTTTATCATGATTATTGGAATTACAAGGGTCTCCTTATTTGAGATTATAACTTCAAGTATAATGTAAAATAATTATACTCGTAATACAAACAAAGAAATTTATAAACTTAAACTTTGGATATGTTTAGTGAAGAAATACATCCTTACCATATATTAAAGATGTATGAGTGAATTTGGTTATATAACTTATCTTATACTGCACGAAATGATACTTATACTATAAATTTATCAATGTTAATATCTTTAACTTATATATATCTATACATATATATATACAAATATATATATATATATATATATATATATATACCTACAAACCCTCATAGCATCATAAAAAGCTAGAAAGAGGGAACAAAACCTCGAATTGGTTAAATAAGAGAAAAATCTTTATTTTTCCAAATCAATGCAGAGAGGGAACAAGATTGGAAGTAGAAAAATCTTTTGAAGTGGAAATAGCAAATAGTGGATGAGAATTCCCTGTCCAAATTTTGGCGCAAATTTCGCGTTGACCACCTCATTGTCGATGCGCGTAGAATAGGAATAATACCAATTCAAAATCCACTCTCTTCCAAATTTAACCAACCAAGTTTACGCTGCTGTTTTATTTGGGGGAGGGAACAGAGGGATCTTCACATAAGAAATATATTAAATCCTCCCCCGCCCCACATCAATGTTTTACGTGCATATAATAAAGATCCATAAATTATTTTTGGCAATATGCAATCTTCAACTCTGCTCATCATCATCATCACTCCATCATGATTGATAATTCCCTCCGCAAGTCGAAACTTTGACTGCGCATTCAAAAAGAAAACTGTCACATGCACAAAGTTACTTGGATCATTTTGCAAGATATTGCAATATTGCTCTGGGATTCACCTTCCACTTCTTCTGGAGCCGCCTTTTGTCTTTTCTTTTAATGAATTTCAACGCTTGAATTTTTTAGTTTTTAAGATATCATCACTCGATGGAACTACTACTCAGATAGTGCATCTAATGACGATATTGAATTCCTATGGCAAGCCCAGTTGCATAAGTAGAAGTAGAAGGAGAGCCTTCAAGTTTCAATAACAGGTCAGTCAGGCTATTCTCCTTTTCTGATCATTGGGATTTAATTTGAGATGTTTATGTCTCCTGGGTTTTGTATTATTTTGCATAATCGGGAATTTAAGTGCTTATTTGTGCATTAGTTGTATGAAATGGATGGGATATTGGTGATGATTTCTTTGGTTAGTTATGGCGGTGATGGATGATTCTCATTTTTTAAAGTAACAATTTTTAGGACGCTGATATTTATGTAGTTTACTGAAATTTTTTGAGGGTTTTTTTTTGGTTTACTGTGATAATAGGTCCCTTTGATCAATGATGATGACGGTGGTAATGATTATGGTCTGCTTACCTTTTTAGCTTTAGCTGTTTTACTTTTGACAAACTTGTTTTTTATTTGTCGGAGATGATGAGGGAGCTATTCAATCCGTTCAGGCACTAGAGCCTAGAAAGTTCCTCTTCGCCGATGATACACCGAATTTGATATTGTTGCTTCTGCATTTAATTTCAATCTATCTTGCTGCTTTTCTCCGGCCTTCCAATTTAGAACTTTAATATGGGTTTTAACTTATAGCACGTTGTTTTAATTTTCACCAGACAATTGGGGATGTGAATTTGCATTAATGTGCTTTATTATGTAAAATTTAGCTGTTTTTCTTCTTTGAATCCGTGGTTCTCTCCCTATCTGTCATTTGTCTAGCATGTATGGGCGGGCCCTTTGCTCTTTTGGTGTTTATATTGAAAACCTTTGAGCTTTGGATGCTTATCATTGATTTCAATTTCACTTTTTTCCTTAAATCTGTCTTTGAAACCTATATTTCCTACTATTTTAGATTGTAAAGCAATGGAGGTACGGATTTTAATTGCTTGAGCCTTTGTTCCTTCGCCTGATGTTTGGGTTCTGAAATGCTGCAATAAGTACTTTTTGATTCCATTGTGCTGTCTGTTCTCGATTATGAATATGGAGCATTTTGCTGTAGAGAAGTTGGGAATGCAGTGCTCTTTCAAATCTAGACTCCAAATTTTGGTTATGCTGCAGTTATCATGGCATAATGGAAGAGATAGTGTAAGCTGTATTTGCTATACAGGACAACAGATGTAGTCTTTGTTGTTTTGCTAATGCTACTTAAAATGCTGGCACTTTGCTTACCACATTTAAAGTTGTGATACTCTGTAAATTCTACAAGCATGACATTAATTCTGACATGTGGGGATCCGTCCTGGTCTTTTCTGTGCAGTGTCTGATCTGAATCCACATTGACCTGCGTTAAAGATGGAAGGTAACCAAAATACACCAAGTGTTATTGCCAGGTTGATGGGAATTGATGAGCTGCCGCCTCAGCAGCCCTCCAACAGACAACTGAAAGTGCTTTCTGAGGATTATCTCCGCAAAAGTGCTTCTATAGGTATGCTAGGGGAGAGTTCACTCCTTTCGAGCCGCTTAACTAGGAAAACTGCTGAGAAACAGTATGCAGTTAAGCATGTCTTTAGCAGTGAGATCCCAGAAAATGGCAAACGAAGTTCACAGTCAATTCCTGGTTTAAAACCAAATCAGGCTACAATTCCTGGTTTACATCTTCAGAGATCTGACATTTTTCATCAGAAGGGTGACATGGAATCTGGGGAGTATGTGGAGCTCTTACAATATAAAAGCAGGGTACTGAATGCAAAAGTAACAGAAACTGAAAAGATGACCACTGAGCCACCCACGTATTGTTTTATGGATCCCTGGCAAGTTGAAAATAAATCTGCCAAAGAGAAATGGAAATATATGAGTGGCAGGCAGAGATATGCATCAAGATCAAGAATCACAACCGAGGACTCCTCAGTTCATGCACCTAAGGCTCTGGTGACTTCCTCCCAAGGTTCCTTTGGTTGGAAACATGGAGAACAAGTTTCATGCCCCTTTCATAGTGGGTCATTTTTTGCCAGCGAAGCAAAGAAGCAAATTTTTGAACGATGGAAGACAACTAGAAGCTTTCCAGATATTGAAGTGTCAGGCAGGAGATGTAGTCTTGGTCAAATGTTTGCTATTCAGGACAAGGAAGCTAGGCCCACGAGCTTGTATTCCAAACTTGAAGAGAACCGTTTCAGCAATCCATCTTGTCTTGAAAAAGAAAGCTCTGAGTTTGGTATTTCTTTGGTTAGCACAAAGGTTGGTTCAACAAACAAGTATATCAGAAATCTACGAAGGCCCAAACTTTTGAAGTATTCTCCATTTGCAAGTGAATCCACTAGTTTTAAGACCAGGGTTGAAGCTTCCAAAAACAGCTGCTGTTCTGGGAAAAAAGAAACTGTAACTGATAAACATCAGAAGCTGAATAGTGAAAAATTCTATGGAAAGGATAGCGTAGAATCAGGGGATTCAACAGTTATACGTGAGAAACAGCATCAGTACCTCAGTGCAGATTTGGAGTGTAGTCACAATCCAGATTATGAGCTATCAAATTCCAAGATTCTTTCTTCAGATTCAGATGATAATGTTTCTCTGGAAGTTAACCAGGGGGTTCAGGATGACTTGGAGAAGGGCATGCACAAGGAAGCAGAAGGTTATAGCTGTTCTGACGTCTCAGACAATTTGGCTCGGCAGGTTTGTTTGTGCTTTCCACATTGTCCATCAGACACTGGCTTGAGTGTTATATTACACATATCTATAATGATTTTTTGTCCACGTTTCCATTAGCCAAATAAAGTCTGTTTGCATGTCAAGGCAGTTTTGTTGTGCTGCTTGGTTGCTTGGTGCATTAAAATGCAAATAGCAATATCCTAATGGATGATTTCATATTTATCACCATTCATGTTTCTACTGTTAATTCCAGTAAAAGTTGGAAAATGTACATTCACTTTGTGGTTTAGAAACATTGTTACTGATATTTATTATAGAAAGTGTTTCAGTTTTAACAAGATCATATACCTACATCAGATACTTGAGAACATTGTCTCTAACTATTCTACTTTATCCTGTCTTAGCATAGCTAAAGTTATGATTGTCAATCACTAAAAACTGTCTTTGCGTTTATCCACTATCTAGTTTTAACATTAGGAGAATGCCTAGATTGGTACCCTTTCAATTGGCCGGTGAAAATTTAAAGGCAGCGGTTTTTGCACCTGAGTCCCCGGAATTAAGCCCTTAAAACGTGTATGTAGGTATATCAAAATTGATTTTCGCTTTTTCTATTTTTTTTGGTGGGTGATGCTGAGACTGCATCATTCTCTAGATCACTAACGGGGAGTTAAATATAAATTGTAGGCTTTTCATACGAGATTTCAGACAATTCGTGTTCAGAGTAGCTGCTTCTTTGAATTTATCCATATTTTCCTTGAAGAATCCATATATCCTCTTTTCAAGCTGCGTTTTTGCGTTCCCATATTTGTTCAAGCCGTATTTTGGTTATATAAATCTTGTTGCTTTTGCATTATCCACTTCAAACAAGTGAACATCTGGCTGCTAACTGAATGAAGAATAAAATTGTATTATGTCCTAGCTTAGGGTGTTGTAAACAAGATAACTCGGAAGTACTTGAACATCTGCATGAGAAGCATAAACAATCTGCTTTTTCTAATTCAAATTTCTAATAATTCTGTCTTAGTAAAACATGTGCAAACAATGTGAGGCCTAGTTTTCCTGTCAAAGATGGCAACTCTGTTTCTTTTTAGAATCGTTATCAGTAATTTCTAGGTAAAGTTGTTGACTTTTTTTCTTTCCCCCTCTTTTCTTCCTTCAATGCAGAAATGAAAAATAAAGTTCATTTTCTTACCAGGACATTTTGTTTCAATGCAGAAATCATCTTGTGATTCCCCTGGAGAAGAATTTATTCTCAGATGTACAGCAAAAGATTCAGAATTCGCCATAAACTTGAGGGAGATCAACCAGCCTAGTCCAGATTCTGTATTGGAACCTCTTTTTAAGGAAGAGAATCCTCCTGACTCTGAAATCTTTAAAAGTTCGATTTCTGATCTCAGTGGTAAGTGAAGTAAACGCTATGATTTAAATTTTGCACAACTTATATTTGATATAACTGTTGTTATCTGTAATTTCTCTAGGTCTTGCACTAAAGCTACACCTTCTCAATCCCAAATCGGAAGAAACAAACTCCGAAGGATCTGGAATGGCAGTGTCAAGTGATGAAGATACTGAAAAAGAATCCGTTGATCTTTCCCGTGATAACGGAAAGCTGTGGGGAATGTCAAGACCTGAAGAAAGCAGGGACTTTTCGTACCTAGTTGATGTCTTGGATGAGGACAATTTGTTTGGTATGGATCTGGCTATATGGCATGGCAGAGAATCTCCGGTGAGCCCCTCAGTTTTTGAGGCATTGGAGAAGAAATATGGGAAGCAGACATCATGGGCGAAGTCAGAGAGGAGGCTTTTATTTGACCTCATAAACTCTCGGTTGAGGGATATTCTAGATTCATGCATGGATTTTTGCATGTCAAGAAAGCCTCTACGAAGAAGGTTAAGCTCCAATTTGAGCAGGGATGATATAGAGGAAGACTTGTGGATGTTACTCAGCCAGGATAAGGAGGTCAGGAAGGACTTGGGTGATAAAGTGCTTGGCGGTGAAATGAAGTGGATGGAGTTGGAAGGTGATATTAGTATCATTTGTAGAGAAATAGTAGAATACTTAATCGATGAGCTTGCAGCAGAGTTTTGTAGCAGTGAGAGTCCATAGCTGAGGGTTTTTCTTTGTTTTTGTTTACTTATTGCTGATTCTTTGCTTTGAGTTTGGCATTTGCTCTTAGATGTGTCATATCTGCAATTTTGGTAAATGTTAAATTTGAAGAGAAACTTGAAGGTAAGCCGAGGAAGGAAGCAGAATGAAAGCTTCCATACTCTAGCTTAAGTTTTAGAGTGTGTAGCGGGGAGTGATATTGTGAGATTTGAAAGGAAAATATATCCTTTTGTACATTTGAATTTAGGATCTCTTTGTACAGTTGAACAATGCAATGATTACTACAGGAATGGAGGCTTGAAAGCATTTTAATGTCGAATCTCTTTTAACTGCATGCAATATTTTTTCCAAAAATTTGGCTAATGTTCCAATTTTGTTTTATGAACAATATCACATCGCCTGTTCTTCCTCCCCTCCTCTCCCCCCGGGGACCGGTCCCTTCTCCTCTTCGTCTAATTTGTAAATGAGTCTGTAGTCTGTAGACATAAATGGGGTCTATAATTGTGGAAAACATACTAATTTCCATCTCCCCATGCTAACCCCGGAATTATCATACTTTGCCCAGAATCCATTGATAGTCTCAAATTGCTCCCTTGAGGCAGTCGAACAATATTCTAAAAAAGCTTTACAGGTTCACGAAAGATCAGATTTTAAGTTTTTCACTATGAAGTAAAATTGGATTCCACAATTTCTAAGGGACAAAGAAAAAGGAAGAAGAAAACGCAAATTCAGTTCTGAGTATTTCTAGTCACACGAATAAGAAATTTTAGAATGGGGTTATAAAAAAGAAAGTGAACTTTTTTACAAACTCATCATAGCATCAAATTACGAGTAACAATTCCATTTCATAATCCAGAGGTACATCCAAGTGTAAACTGCAAATTCAGAAACAATTCAACAATCCAAGAAGAAACAATTACGTCTATGGAGTGAGGTAGACAGTGAACTGAGTAATGGTTTCAACACCATCAGTTGTGTGCTGATCCTCGTGGTGAAGGTCAGTCTCAATGGTGGCATAGCCTTTTGCATTCTCATACTTTCCAGTCCCTCCAATGATTGCAAGGTGCGATATAGGTGTAGCTGTCCTGTGAACTCCAAAGAAACTAACAGAGTCCACAATTTCATGGTCTCCGTTATGGTCATGGAATAATGCAGTCAAGGCTAGAGTGTGGCTGGTACCATCCCTAGAGCTAGCCAAGTAAAATCCTTGGGCGCTGCCAAGCACGGCTGTTCCAAGCTCGTGCCCTTCAGTTATTTGATTGTCCACCACGGTGACTGAGCCGAACATGAGCTGCTGGATAGTTAGGCCTGCCGGAAGCTGTCCTGCTGTAACAAAGGGTTGGTTGTTGCCACCATTTACATTGTTGCCACCATTGTTGTTTGAGATGATTGTGTTCGTTGGAGAACCGTTGAGGCCTACAAGGAAGGGATAGTTGTTGTTATTGATGACGCCGTTGATGGTGTTGAGTGGAACACCGCCATTGATGGGGAAGACTTGATTGTTGGGCTTGGAGAATGGTAGTCCATTGGCAGCAGTATTGGCCGCGACACCAGTGACCACTCTGCCCGAAGGGTGTGAGCCACCAAGAATATCATGCATAAAGAAGGATAATGTAGGGTGATCTGGATTTGAAGCACCAGCTTGAGTTGTGATGGCTGGGGTGGCTACAGGTGCCACATTGGTGCCAGGGGCTGCGACAGTGTTAGGCGCATTGGCAACTGGGGAAACGGTGCCACCGGGGGCGGTGACTGAAGCTGGTCCTGTTGGTAATGGAACAGCAGGGCCAGCAATTGGTGCTGCATTTGTAACGGGATTGGTATTGGGGGTGGCTGGGGTTTGGCCGCTGGGCAATGTGGTGTCAGGGGCCACCACAGGTACAGGTGCCACATCAGGGACATCTGTTTCTGTAGGATCTGATGCATCAGGTACGGTGGCAGGGAATGGGGTTTGCGGGCTCACTTCATCGAGGATTCTGGCAGAGTTAGCATGCCCGAGGGAGATGGCAAGGAGGGATAAGCAAATGGTGACTGCAAGTCTTTTAGAACTTGAGTGAAAAAGTTTGGCCATTTGGGGTGTGAAAATGATTAGTTCAGACTTCAGAGAAGATCAGTTTAAGAAGTGGAAGGATGGTTGTTTGATGGTGAAAGGATTGAGGCCGAATCGATATATACATGTATATATAGCTTCAAAAATTCTCTGAAATAAGTGGAGCTGATTAGACGGAGTTGGTACATGCATGTTAGTTACCAACCTAACTCATCAAGATAAAGGCTTTGGCTATTTGGATTGGTTGTGAAAAACTTTAAAAAGGCAACTATAATGCAATTTTGTATTACGCTTAAATGTTGCTTTGTCACCATTAAGTGTACTGTAGAGAAAAGAGACTTCAATCTAATCTCCATAGCACATTGAGGTCAAGAAGAGATCGTAACTTTGTTAATTCAGAAAGGGTGAAGATGGCTTAAAATCTTGTACTGAGCATGTTTAATTGTTTGTCAGATGATGATTTGGTTAAAATCAGACGCTTTAAAGAGACCGTAAAAATATGCTTTTTCTGATGATTTGTCATTGCAGTGAAAATCTCCCCTGAAAATTTACAGTTTGATAAGGTACAACAAAACTTTGATGTTCGATGCAGATTGTGCAGCGGCTCGAGGCGGAAGAACTGCAGAAAAACTGACAAACTTGTAGAATGCCTTTGGGTCATAATTATTCAATTACTAGTTAATTATACGAACTGCAGGTATCTTCCAAAGACCCAGATTTGCAAAGCACAAGTTTGGTTGCGGCGCTTTAGGTGTAAGGCCATGGATCGAGCTCCTTATATTGCAAATGGAAAAGCTACAGACCTGTATTAGAAGAGGAGAGGGAAATTGATTAAGATTCTTTTAGTTGTGATAGTCGCCCTGCTAAGTAATCCGTGCTCTGCCTCAATTAGACTTAGGAGAGGTTGGATTGTGGTTTTCCACAAAAAATTTTTAAGCTTCTTGTGAGCGCAATTTTCAATTCTTTTTATTTTTTTATCTCGCACACGTTAAATTGCTACAATATATTTTTCTACAGAAATTCTTAAAAATAACAATTCAAATGGGGATTCGTAACACAGTTGTTAGAGCAAATTTTACTGGCATGAGCTCCTAAATCATTTCAATTTTCAAGCTTAGGAATTCGCCTTTAAGCTTGGAAATAACACCCACCCAAGCATGGTTCGAAGACTCGCAGTCCGAGACGAGACCGCGACGAAACGATATCGAGATATTTGACTCACCGAGACGTCATCGTGAAGGGTTGAAACGACCGAGTCACTCCGAATCATCTCGAATCAACTCGAATTTTTATTATTTTTACTAATTTTTAATTATTTTTATTTATCATATTTTTTATAATTTTTAGAATATTAAATATTTCAAAAATTCCCGTCTCGCTAAAACCGCGACCGATATATCAAAATCGATATGGAACGGTCTAGGCCGCGACCGCGACTTTGAACCATGCACCCAAGACGAACAAGAATTGTCACGTCCCATTGATCAAGTCCCTACAGAGGGTATGGAATTATGCTGATGGTATCCATGTTTAACCAAATAATACTGGACTTAACAGAAAGCATAGTATCCTAAAGTCTCTAATTTAAGACCCCACCCCCCCTCTTTTTTTTCTCCTCTCTGGGATTGAACTTAAGTTTGTATTTCATTAGAATGTGCGACTCCTGAATGTTCCTCAATCTCACCAGATGCAGCTGCTTAAAGCAGGTTTCATTTTTCTGGCTTGTCAAACCATTTATCTTCAACAACTCACGGGTCAATTATGTTGCCTCGTGTCATACACCATACACGGACTTCTTCCACTCAACTTTCGTGGGCAGATTGTTTGTCAGGATAAAGATCTTGATTACATAATTATTATCTGATACTAATTCTTGATGAATATTACAACTCCACGTTCATTATGAGATAGTAATTCTACATGACTGGATTGCAGGTTACATCTCCGCCAAATCAATGATTAGAAGCTTTCTCATGCCACAATAATTCATGACAATCAATTGCTTTCCTTCCTCACAAAGGGTCTAAGAAGACTAATTGAGTTACAATATATGACTCTTTAACAGGGCATTGAGTAGATAGATCAAGCCGCCTAACCAAGATAAACATTGAACAGCAGGAGCTTGTACGCTTCTTCACTCTCTTCACCCTTCAAGCTGGAGCTGATATTCGCAGTCTTGACTGTTGCAAATCCATTAGCATTTTGATACTTCCCGGTGCCACCAATAACTGCAACGTGTGATTCATTAACATCGGACCTGTGCACCCCAAAAATTCTCAAGGCATTCTTGTACTTGTTACCTATAAAACTTGCTGTCATCGCCATCATATGACTGCTTCCATGTTCTGAGCTAGCAACATAAATCCCTTGTGCTTTGCCAAGCAACGACGAACCAAATACGAATCCTTCATATATGTCCTCATTAATTGTTGTCACAGTTCCCAGCTCCAATTCTTGAACAGTCGCGATGGCTGGAAATGACATGCTGATTCCTTCTAAATCGATGGTTTGAGATGGCAATCCAGTCATCGGGATGGTATCAATATTAGCCAAGGGAATGCCTCCAATAGGTGGAAAAAAGCCTAGTGGTTTGGAGAAGGGAATTTGACCATTTACTTGAGTTGTTACTGGCCTGGACGAGGGATGTTTCTGGCTCAGCACATCTGGCATGGAGAAGCTGATTGCTAGGTTGGCGTGATGATCGCCATTGCCCTGTGATGAGTTACCTAAAGTTCGAGCAGAAAATGATTGGTGGATTATGGTCAAGAACAAGAGGAACCATGCTATGGTTACTGAGGAAGGATGGTTGACCATCGCCATGCGGAGCTGTTTGTTGCTTCGTGCTTGTTTGCTCTATGATTGGTTTTAAATGGTAGTAGTTTCAATTTTGAATTGGGCAGTTAACGTAGCTGCTGTGTAGCCAACAAATCCACATTCCATTTGGATCGTGCTTAAAGGACAAAGTTGTAAAACCAACGGGCTTGTTTGACAAATGAGTTTTTTTCCATGTTTGTCTCGTACTAGATTTTTTAAATAATTTTAATTACAGTAATCTAAAAATAATTTTTCAAAATTTTTAAATTATACATTTCAAAATACCAAAAAATACACAAATAAATTTCCTTTCTTCCTTTTTCTTCTTTTTCTCTCACCCCACCACTACCGACCGTCACCTTTTTCGGCGCTAGTAGAGAGAAGTTTTTTTTTTTTTTTTGCCTCCTCACCCTTTCCTTTTTCCGGAGGAAGAGAGGTGGTGGGGGAGAGAGAGGGGAGGGAAGGGAAAAGGAGAAGGGGAAAGGAGAAGAGGGAGAGGAAGAAGAGAAATAAAGAGAGAAGAAAGCAAAAATAATAATAATAATAATTTTGCTTCTGCTGCTGCAACTGTCACCTATGGAGGGGGGAGGGAGAGGGGGAGGGGGAAGGGTGAAGAATAAGAGAGGAAAAAAAAAAAAAGAAAGAAAGAAAAAGAAGAAGGAAAAAAAGAAAAAAGAAGTTTTTTCATTTTAAATATTTCTTTTACGATTTTTACAGTAAATTAGAGTATAATATTAAATAAATAATCAAAAAACTCAAAATGTGATGAATTTAAGTGAGATTTAAACTCAAAATTTCTAATTTTTAGACCTCAAAAATAGTTATTAAGAGATAGAAACACTTTAAGGAATTTTCCATAAATATTAATGGTTTAGGTCTGAGATTACAAGAAGATTGTGTGGTAAAGAATTGCCCATAATTGGAAACACTGAACGATTATGATTCCTTATTTGAAGCCTGATTGGTGCAAAATTTTGACTGATAGAGGAAAATAGGTGAAAAGAAAAAGTTTTAATTTTTAAATAAAAAACTAATAGAATACATCAAAACCGATAAATCTCCTTTTTTTTTTTTTTTTTGGCTTTAGCACTGGGTAGATTACAGAGTTACAAGAAGTAATTATTTTAGTCAACAGAGCATTTGGTCACTTCCCCAAATGGGCAAATTTTGGAGGGCACAAACGAAATTAAAACCGAATCAATTGCATTTCCGTCAGCCCCAAAACCCTGCTCCGTCCCCCTCATCTCCCTCCTCTCCTCTTCTTCTTCTTCTTCTTCCCTCTCTTTCTCAAATCTTGAGGATAAATTCCTTCAAGTTTTTTCTACCTAAAAAAAAGGTCGTACTTATTTGTTGCCAAAGTTTTTCGAACTTCTTCTACTCCTAAAGCTTGAGTATTCTTCTCCAAAACTTCCTCTCATACTTCACTCCTGCTAGGGTTTTAGCTACATCTGCACCATGTTTCTCTACAGCCTCACTCTCCAGAGAGCTACCGGTATGGCTTGTGCAATCAACGGTAGCTTCTCCGGTGGCAAATCTCAAGAAATTGTTGTGGCCCGCGGCAAAATTCTCGATCTCCTTCGTCCCGACGACAATGGTAAGCTCCAAACCTTACTCTCCGTAGAAATCTTTGGAGTTATTCGTTCTTTAGCTCAGTTTCGCTTAACTGGTGCCCAGAAAGACTACATTGTTGTCGGGTCTGATTCCGGCAGGGTTGTGATTCTAGAATATAACAAAGAAAAGAACTATTTTGACAAAATCCACCAGGAAACTTTTGGTAAATCGGGTTGTCGGAGGATTGTGCCCGGCCAGTACTTGGCTATTGACCCGAAAGGTAGGGCTGCGATGATTGGTGCCTGTGAAAAGCAGAAATTAGTGTATGTTTTGAATAGGGATACGGCTACTAGGTTAACCATCTCCTCTCCCTTAGAGGCTCATAAGAGTCATACCATAACTTACTCGATATGTGGCGTTGACTGTGGTTTTGATAACCCCATATTTGCTGCAATTGAGCTGGATTATTCAGAGGCTGACCAGGACCCGACTGGTGTGGCTGCAAGTGAGGCGCAAAAGCATTTGACCTTTTATGAGTTGGATTTAGGGCTTAATCATGTTTCCAGGAAATGGTCAGACCAGGTTGATAATGGTGCCAATATGCTTGTCACTGTTCCTGGAGGTGGGGATGGCCCCAGTGGGGTGCTTGTTTGTGCTGAGAATTTTGTTATCTATAAGAATCAGGGTCACCCAGATGTACGTGCTGTGATTCCTAGGCGAGCAGATTTGCCAGCAGAGCGTGGGGTCTTGATAGTTTCTGCTGCCATGCATAAGCAGAAGTCAATGTTTTTCTTCTTATTGCAAACTGAGTATGGGGATATTTTTAAGGTTACTTTGGATCATGACAATGACAGGGTTAAGGAGTTGAAGATCAAGTATTTTGATACCATTCCAGTCACATCGTCATTGTGTGTTTTGAAGTCGGGATTTCTGTTTGCTGCTTCAGAGTTTGGAAATCATGCTTTATATCAGTTTCAGGCAATAGGAGATGATCCAGATGTGGAAGCCTCATCTGCCACTCTGATGGAAACGGAAGAAGGTTTTCAGCCTGTTTTTTTCCAGCCAAGGAAGCTGAAAAACCTGCTTAGAATTGACCAAGTTGAGAGTTTGATGCCAATAATGGATATGAAAGTCATAAACCTTTTCGAGGAAGAAACTCCCCAGATTTTTTCACTTTGTGGACGTGGTCCTCGTTCAACTCTACGAATATTAAGACCAGGGTTGGCTATCAGTGAAATGGCTGTGTCACAGCTTCCTGGTGTCCCAAGTGCAGTTTGGACGGTGAAAAAGAATGTCAATGATGAATTTGATGCTTACATTGTTGTCTCATTTGCTAATGCAACTCTTGTCCTTTCGATTGGTGAGACAGTAGAAGAAGTTAGTGATAGTGGGTTTCTTGATACTACACCTTCTCTTGCGGTTTCTTTGATTGGTGATGATTCTTTAATGCAAGTTCATCCCAGTGGTATTAGGCACATTAGAGAAGATGGGCGTATAAATGAGTGGAGAACACCAGGGAAGAGAACAATTGCCAAGGTTGGGTCTAATAGACTTCAAGTGGTCATTGCCCTCAATGGTGGGGAGCTTATTTACTTTGAGGTGGATATGACTGGCCAGCTGATGGAGGTTGAGAAGCATGAAATGTCTGGAGATGTTGCTTGTTTGGACATTGCTCCTGTACCCGAAGGGAGACAGAGATCACGCTTCCTTGCAGTTGGGTCATATGACAATACTATTCGTATTCTATCCTTGGATCCTGATGACTGCATGCAGATTCTCAGCCTACAAAGTGTTTCTTCACCTCCAGAATCTCTCCTGTTTCTTGAAGTTCAGGCTTCTTTTGGTGGAGAGGATGGTGCAGATCACCCTGCTAACCTGTTCCTTAATGCTGGTTTGCAAAATGGTGTTCTATTCAGAACAGTGGTTGATATGGTGACAGGTCAGGTCTCGGATGCACGCTCCCGATTCTTAGGACTTAGAGCACCCAAGCTATTTTCTATTATCGTGCGAGGACGGCGTGCTATGCTTTGCTTATCAAGTAGACCCTGGCTTGGTTATATACACCAGGGGCATTTCCTGTTAACACCTCTATCCTATGAAACTCTCGAGTATGCAGCCTCATTTTCATCTGATCAGTGTGCAGAAGGTGTAGTTGCTGTTGCTGGGGATGCCTTACGGGTTTTTACTATTGAGAGATTGGGAGAGACCTTCAATGAAACAGCTATTCCTCTGAGGTATACTCCAAGAAAATTTGTGGTTCAACCCAAGCGGAAGTCATTGATAATTATAGAAAGTGATCAGGGAGCATTTACTGCAGAGGAGCGTGAAGCATCAAAAAAAGAGTGTTTTGACGCTGCTGGAATAGGAGAAAATGGAAATGCTGAGCAAATGGAGAATGGTGGTGAGGATGAGGAAAATAATGATCCGCTCTCCGATGAGCAGTATGGTTATCCGAAGGCAGAGTCTGAGAGATGGGTATCTTGCATCAGAGTTCTTGATCCTAGGACCACCCAGACAACCTGTCTGCTGGAGCTTCAGGATAACGAAGCTGCATTCAGCATCTGCACTGTAAATTTTCATGATAAAGAATATGGGACTCTTTTAGCTGTTGGTACTGCAAAGGGCCTTCAGTATTGGCCCAAAAGGTCTTTTGATGCTGGCTATATTCATATATATAGGTTTAAGGAAGATGGGAAGGTTCTTGAACTTTTGCATAAGACACAAGTAGAAGGTATCCCACTTGCACTATGCCAGTTCCAAGGAAGGCTGCTTGCTGGAATTGGGTCTGTACTAAGATTGTATGATTTGGGGAAGAGAAGATTACTGAGGAAATGTGAAAACAAGTTGTTTCCCAATACCATAACATCTATCCATACATATCGTGATCGGATTTATGTTGGTGATATTCAAGAGGTACAGTTTCAAAGTGCTTTCAGTTTTCTATGTTGTTTTCCAACATTTTTGAAGCCATTTGAACAAATTATAAATGCATCTACACATGCTTGAGTTCCAATAAAAAGTCTTATCAGGGATAACATGTCTGCTATATGAAGTGTTTATGCAAAAGAGAAAAGCCTTTTTTTTGGGGGTCCCGGAAGGCCATCTCTTTTGCTTGGTGTGATGTGAATGGTGCAAGAAAGAGAGGATGTGCAAGAAAGAGAGGATGAGTTAATATGAACCACTTTTGCTTTTTTTGTAAGTGTTGTTTTTGCCTTGGATGATATAAATTTCAAAAATGTGCAATAGGAGACAAAAATGTAGAATGAGCTATTACCTGCAAACTGGAATGAGCTTGGGTATTTCATGTATGTCTCTTGACTGGAGTTAAATTAAGAATAAGGAGAGTAGACACTAATTTCTAAATGAGGAACAAAACATTTCTCACAAAGATTTTCTTAATTCTGGTACTATTTTTCATTTGAACTCAAATTACTCTGTGGATATAGCAATGTTTTGAGGCAATCTCTCTGTTTTATTCACTTTTTATGTCATTGAATCTTCAGTCCAAAATGGTTGGCCAACAGCCTAGAGATTGCAGGACCTAGCAAATGGTCTTGGCTGGCTGCTATTAGAAATTGTAGTTGTAATGATTTTTTGCTAATGATTCGGTTGAGAAAAGGGGGATTAGTGTAAACACCCACCCAACAATGCCGTCCCCGAAAAAAAAAAATTGAAAAGCCAAGAAAACCTAAATGTATAAGGCAAATAAATTAGAAGAAAGGGACGTTAGAGGAAGGAAGTAGAGGCAAAAGAGATAGAAACAGTGTATGAGTTTCACCTTGAGGAGTTAATTACCAGCCATACTGAAGTTTCAGAGAACATTACGGAATAATTTGTAATACTTTCTCTTCACTCTTTCCATGATTGCCCTCAATTTAAATTCACAGTTCATAAGTTGCTCTTGAAGTTATAAGTTTTATACGGTTTGTTATCATATTTGCCTTCAAACTTGTATTTAATGCTCTATTCTGGGAGTTCATGAATGGTAAAATTTGATGCTCTCTCTCTCTCTCTCTCTATATATATATATACAATTTGGGGTATTCAAAAATAGATATCATGACTAATAAAATGAGATGCAGGGAGTATCATTATTGCCAAATTGTTGTGGATTCAATCCATTATTTTTTTTTTGGCAGAGTGTTTATAGTTTGAGCTATGGTTGTTATCATCACTTAAAAGTTTCTTTGGAGTTAGATATATTCTTTATGGTTTAACTTGTTCTGCACTGACTATGTTGTGCACATGGGTGTTCTTTTACAGTCATTCCACTATTGCAAGTATAGGCGTGATGAAAATCAACTATATATATTTGCTGATGACACTGTTCCAAGATGGCTAACTGCAGCAACCCACGTAGACTTTGATACCATGGCAGGTTCTGACAAGTTCGGCAATCTCTATTTTGTGCGGTTACCCCAAGACGTATCAGATGAGATTGAAGAAGACCCAACAGGTGGGAAGATAAAGTGGGAGCAAGGAAAACTGAATGGTGCTCCCAACAAGGTTGAAGAAATCATACAGTTCCATGTTGGTGATGTGGTCACTTGCTTGCAGAAGGCATCTCTAATCCCGGGCGGTGGAGAGGGCCTTGTTTACGGGACTGTCATGGGGAGTGTAGGGGCACTGCTTCCATTCACCTCCCGAGATGATGTTGACTTCTTCTCTCACTTGGAGATGCATCTGAGGCAGGAACATCCACCTCTATGTGGTAGAGATCATATGGCCTATAGATCTGCCTATTTTCCAGTTAAGGTAAAGTCTTTGTTGTTTTCATAACCTCATGCATTATAGCTTCCAAAATATTCTGGGTTATCTGGAGTGTAATTTCATTCTTGTTCTGTTAAGGAGTGGGCCTTGGGGTCTTAGCACAGCTCAGAATGACATTTTGTACGACTTGCCTGCCTATCATGGAGGACTTAGTACTTCACTGTTTCTGCTTCATGAAATAAGGACACTGAATAAATTCATAAACGCATCATGCATATATATTTAACTATTTTAATCAAGATAAAATCTTGTAGTCTTGAGGAACTACAACAGTAACAATAGTTATTATCCAGCATCACAAGGTTACTTCCTGTCACATTGATGCATTTGGCTAGTGAAAGAGCCCTTCATGAAATGCTCTCTTTGCATGCGAGCTAAGCAATGAAAACACAGAGCTGATCAGCTGATGCTATTCTATAAGTGGGATGGCATTTCTTCAAAAGATGGTGTTGTTTGCTGGACCCTTGATTTATCACTTCCTTATTGCAGTTGTCCTTGTTTCCTTATAAATATTGGATTATGCTAGGTTTGTCATCTTAGTAACTTAAAGCAAAAATTGCGTGGAGTTTTACTCTTTTCTTTTGAGATGTTCCTTAATGACTGTAGAGGTCTAAACTATTTTGCAGGACGTAATTGATGGAGATTTGTGTGAGCAATTTCCCACGTTGCCGGTGGACATGCAGCGGAAAATTGCTGATGAACTGGATAGGACACCAGCAGAGATTCTAAAAAAGCTAGAAGAAATAAGGAACAAGATAATTTGAGCTTATAACCAGATGAAAGGTGAAAGAACATTTATTCCTTTCACAGAGGATCCACTTTTGCATGAACTCAATGTACTTGATATGTAGATCCGGTGATCCAATTACCTATTTGCAGTTATCACCGTCTCTCCCTTTTTTTTCCAAGGTTGAGTAAATGCACTCTTGTAACTTGTAAAGTCCTGCTTGCCTTCAAGTGAAAACTGTTGGGAGTTGTTTTGCAGAAAGATCGTTTGTTTATGTTGGAATCAGTTTAAATTCCATGTAGAGTCCGTCTTCTTAGGTCCTTTGGAAGACAGGATAACTTTGGTGGTTTATAGGCCAGGATTTATGAAAAGAATGAACAACTGATTAAGATGATGCATGAATATTATGCGAGATGTGCTCTCAAGAGAAAACTTGTTGATAGGTTTTTGAATTATAGCTAGCTGCAGTTAGGGATGGAAATTTTTTTAATTTTTTCAGAATGGTGTTGGTAAAATATGCCTTGATTCAATAATCAAGTAATATGTTGGTCGGTGAAAAAAACAACATATTGCTTCTGTGTTGTATGTGCAGATTTTGACTTTTTGTTGGGAACTTCACCTATAGGCCACAGATATAGGAATTGGAAACAAGAAAATCTGGCAATTGAGAAAAATAGAAAGAACTTAATAGTATGCTTTTTACTGCTATATACCTGTTTAGCTTGGAGTTCTTCTCTCATCACTTTGTTGGTTTGTGTGGGTAGGTCAAGGCTTTGGATGTTAGTTCGGGATGAGGGTGGTTTACCAGCGTGAAGGTTGATTATGATGATGGTGCCTGTTGAAGCAAATATCCCTAATATTCAGCAAGGTGGAAGAAAAGCATTCATCTCACAGGAGAATGGCTGCTGTGGAAAAAATTTGCTTTCGTTTCTTGGGAAAGTTGCCTGTATCAGAAGAAACCTTAGTGGCAAATTACTTGTAATGTTTTCAGATCTTTTCGTTGTAATTATCTTGTAGCTGAATATACTTAGTTTGTTGTTTAGTAAAAAAAAGGTATTATGATTTAGGACGTTTTGCTAACGAAGAAATTTCTCCCTCTGTGTCTCTGTCTTCGAATCTCTCTGCATGTATCAATGCGTTAAAGGTGTTTTGTGAGCCGCACCATGCATTAACTTGGACTAAATATCATCATATTGAAGCAATTTTGGTGCTTCTTGATCTTATGTATGTTTTGGTGCCAATTTGTTTATGTGCACCTATATACGGACAAAGCCGCAGCAACATCGGATGTTTGCTGGTTGAGAGTGTAAAAATTGATTTACGTTCTTAAAAACAGAGCGTGCTGCTTATATATTCTCCGGTGCTGTGACTGCTGTCCAATTTTCCACCGGGACCTGAACAGCTGCTGCAACTCGAACCCTCTCCCACTTATGAATCATGCTGCAGCCCTGACCCATAACTCCCGCGTCTTCTTCAGCAAACTTCTCGATTGCACGCTACAAAGAAACCTCCGAATAGGCCAATACCTCCACGCCCATCTGATCAAAGCTGGCATCTCCTCCTCTTGCACCTTCCTTGCCAATAACCTCGTCAACTTCTACTCAAAATGTCATCGTTTGCAGGAAGCCTATCTCGTCTTCCAAGAAATCCAAAACAAAGATGTGGTTTCCTGGAACTGTCTCATCAATGGCTACTCTCAAATGGGCAGTCGAGACTCTTCTCTTTCAGTCCTCAAACTATTCATACAAATGAGGCACCGCAATTTTCTTCCCGATCCCCACACCTTTTCTGGCATTTTTACTGCATTGTCGATTCTAGAGAACCCAATTGTTGGAAAACAAGTCCATGTCCTTGTCGTCAAAGCAGCCGATAATTCGGATGTTTTTGTCAATAGTTCTTTATTGAATATGTATTGTAAACTAGGCATTGTTGAAGAGGCCCGAAAACTGTTTGATGAAATGCCTAAAAGAAATTCAGTTTCGTGGGCTACAATGATTTCTGGATATGCAACACAGAGACTTGCTAAGGAGGCATGTGAAGTTTTTAAACTTCTTTTCAGTGGGGGACAGACAGAGGACTTGAATGAATTTGCGTTTACTAGTGTTCTTAGTGCTTTTACATTGCCAGAGTTTATTGATATAGGGAAGCAAATCCATGGTCTTTCTGTTAAATTGGATTTGTTTTCAATTGTTTCTGTTGATAATGCCATTGTTACCATGTATGCAAAGTGTGGGAGTTTGGATGATGCTGTTCTGGCATTCAAGTTTTCAAGCGATAAGAATTCTATTACTTGGTCTGCAATGATTACAGGTTACGCGCAAACTGGAAATGGTGACAAGGCATTAAAGTTGTTCTCAGATATGCATTTTTACGGGATGAAACCTAGTGAGTACACTCTTGTTGGGGTGCTCAATGCTTGCAGTGATGTCGAGGCTGCTTGCCATGGGAAGCAGGTGCATGGGTATTTGTTGACGTTGGGATACGAATCTCATATGTATATCATGACAGCTTTGGTTGACATGTATGCTAAATGTGGTAACATTGAGGATGCGCAGAAGGGGTTTGAGTGTTTACAGGAGCCAGATATTGTGTTGTGGACTTCCATGATAGGTGGTTATGTTCAAAATGGGGATAGCGAGAGTGCTATTAACTTGTATTGTCAAATGCAAATGAAGAATATTGTTCCCAATGAGTTGACCATGGCCAGTATTTTGAAAGCTTGCTCTGGCCTTGCTGCTTTGGAGCAGGGAAAGCAGATGCATGCCCAGTCAGTCAAGTATGGATTTAGTCTTGAAGTTCCTATTGGAAGTGCTCTTGCAACTATGTATGCAAAGTGCGGGAATCTTGAGGATGGGAATATTGTCTTTTGGAGGATGCCTGCCAGAGATGTAGTGTCGTGGAATGCAATGATTTCTGGTCATTCACAGAATGGCCGTGGTGCTGAAGCACTTGAACTTTTTGAAGAGATGCGAATGGAGGGGACCGAGCCTGATTATGTTACTTTTGTCAACGTTCTTTCTGCCTGTAGCCACATGGGTTTGGTAGACGAAGGTTGGGGTTATTTTCGCATGATGTTTGATGAATTTGGTCTAATGCCGGGGGTGGATCACTATGCATGCATGGTTGATATCTTAGGTCGTGCTGGAAGGCTTAATGAAGCGAAAGAATTTATTGAGTCAGCAAATATTGATCATGGCCTAGCCTTGTGGCGTATTTTGTTAAGTGCTTGTCGAAATTATCGCAACTATGAATTGGGAGCCTACGCAGGAGAAAAGTTAATGGAGTTGGGCTCTCAAGAGTCATCCACTTATGTCTTGTTGTCGAGCATCTATTCGGCTTTGGGAAGATTGAATGAAGTCGAACGTGTTAGGAGGATGATGAACTTCAGAGGGGTAAGTAAGGAGCCAGGTTGTAGTTGGATTGAGCTCAAGAATCAAGTTCACGTTTTTGTTGTTGGAGACTTGTTACATCCTCAAATTGAAAAAATAAAAAGAGAGCTATGGAGATTGATCAAGCTGATGAAAGATGAAGGTTACCAATCTGTTTCAGAGGACATTCCGCACAGCATTTGAGGCTGTGCTGATATTAAGATTACGACAAGGGGCATCGATTTATTTCTTGTATTTCTCAGGCATACAACACAGAGGTACTTTACCTTTGTTCTGCTTTCTGACACTTGGAGTTAATAATAGAGCGTTTTGAGCTTCTAAGCACTTGTCATGCAAAATATTGACTTTATGAGTCAGTTGCCAAGTTTTTTTTTTTTTTTTTTGTCATTCTGGTGAAGAATGGAAGTGCAGGATGTATATTTTTTGGGCTGTAATGTACTCCTCAGCGTGATTTGGAGATGAAAGGACAGAACATGCTTTCTTGTTCGATTTGCATTGCATACCATTGACTATTGTCAAACCAAGACAGAGCTACTAATAATAATGTTTTCTGATATATCTGCAATGTAGTGTGATTATAGTATGCCCTATAAGCTGCAAATCTGGAATGTGCTTGTACTTGTACAAGGATCATGAGTACTTCTTGCCTAGGATTACGTTAGATGATGGATAAGGAAGAAAGAATTGCTCAATGTATATTTGACTGTCTTCGGTTAGCCTAAGCTTTTCCTTTTTTCTCAAGGAGGGGGATTGTGCAAATGAGGTGACCAGCTCAGTGGTCCTTGAGAATTCCTGAAGTAAATAATAATAATATCACGTTTCAGCTTCCAACGGCGTAGTTTCAGTTCATGGGTGGAAGTGAAAACTTTGCACGACTTTAATCAGTCTTTCCTTTTCAAGCTGCGACTTGTAGCAACTGTGCTGTACCTACCTACCATGATAATGCTACATCTTTCCAGTGCTATTTGCAGTATTATGTAAACGGCTCTCACGATCGCTCAGCTCAGGTAGTATTATTAGTGAAGTTTTTGGGTGCATGCTACTAGCTTCATTGCGTCTTCCAAAACATTCCTTAAGATGCCTTTCTCAACTATTGGGACAAGGCCTGGGATTATTAATTATAGGAGACCGACACAATAACTCAAAAGTATTAGAATAAGAAGAAACAAAATGATAAAATAACTCGAGATTGGAGGTAGTAGTTGATCCACCGAAAATGTCAACCGGTAAAAAAAAATCCAACTACTTCAAATCATAATCTACTGTGGTTAATACATGTTCTGTACTTTAGCTGCTCAAGTGGTTTCTCTTCCATTTTTTCTATTTTTTTAAAGAAAAAAAAAACTCTTGGGAGTCATTGCGACCGATAAATCAAACTAAAGAAAGGTCCTCAAAAAAAAAAAAAAATTTTTTTCATGTCAAAATAGCAAATGCCTGGCTTCCATGATGAACTTAAAAAAAAGTCAAAATCATCAAGAACCTTCCCCCTCTATTCTAAAGGCATGATGACGCCATATTTGTAAGCTAAAGTCTACATGGTGTTTATTTTGGAGCAGTCCCCTTTGAACAAATTATCTGTTCAGTGAATGTGACAACTTGGAGCAAAAGCTATAGCTTTTATTTACTTCTGAAAAATAAATTAATTGAGATACATATTTGCCTTTTTCACAAGCTTCTTGCTGTTACATACTAGTTTATCCTACGCACAAACTTCACTCTCATTTGTTTTTTTTAACTAGGCACAAACTTCAGTCTTTGCTTCTGCCAAAACGTCATTTGCCAGTTTTTGTTGAATTTCCAGCCTAGAATTACCCACAGATGTTCTCTCATCTAACCAGTTGATTACATCTGAAAATACTATATTGATGTTCTCTGGCAGCTCCCCATAAGTCAGGGCATGCCACATCCCCTGATACAACTTGAAGGTCTTGTCTGAGCTAGAAGCTGTCTCGAACAACAATCTGCTAACAGATGGATCGGTTACTTTATCATCTTCACCGTGAAGGACTAAAAATGGCAGCGAAACCTGTTCAATGCAATGGAATGACTTTGAATCAGAGCCCTGATGATTCCCCTGTACAAAGATATATATATGTTGATTTGTTCGATAACTGACCTCTTGAAGTCTTTTCTCCAAGTCCATGCTGACTGTTAATAGATGATAGCCAGTTTTTAGGCGTGGCCGTCCCTTGTAGCAGTATGGATTGGCCCTAATCTGCAGTCAATAAAACATGTAATCAATTTCAAGTATTTTGAATTCTCGTGTTTGTTCTTTTTGTTTTTGCCTTTCGTTCAGAATTTTAAAGGGATCGTCAAGAATTTTACCTCCTCTCTAATTTGAGGAAGTCTAAAGGCTGCGTCAATAACATCTTGTGTAGGTATGATCTTCCAAGTTGGAATGAACTTGCAAAGCTTGGTCAAAACAGTTGTCACCATAGGATTTGGCCTCATTTCGTCCGCAATCTGCAAATTAATTTCCACAGTTAAATCAGGTTAGTCCAAGCAAAAACAAAAGTCTTTATTATAAGCAGCCGAAGTATATTCTAGCTTCTACTTATTTTAAACAAAGTCTTTATTTGTTCTAGCTCTTCAAGTTCAAGTGCAGTTGTTATCAGATTTTGTAGCCTTGCGTGTGGCTTGGCTTGAGAAAATAAAGTGGTGGCTCCCAGAGCCCCTTGCCGGCTGGGGGAAGCTATACAAGTATTTGTTCTGACTTTGACGCTAGAGGTAGGAACTGAAAGAGGGAGCCTTTTTATGAACTATTAGAAAGCAAGGAAAAAAGAAAAGAAAAGAAAAGAAAGATGCTTTGTCTTCTTTGGGCAGGCAAGAAACCACTGGTGAGATGAAGACCTTCAAACATCTATGGAATCACACTTATGGCCCTACCAACTGGAATTATCAAGATAGGCTATAGGACCATAGAAAGTGCCTAATCAGTTAAAATGTAAGCCACCAACAACAATAATAGAACTGAATGGTGGAGAAAGAATCATTGGGAGAAATTAAATGCAGTGTGAAGATAATCAAAGTGTCCAATATTGCTTTGTCATGTTGTCCCTTCCACGTAGCAGCGTCCAAACATTAAAAAAGAAAGTGCCATGAAAAAGGAATCAATTGGCAGTGGAGGGTGACTCACCTTGCACATTGGAGCCACCAGAACTGCACCATCCCAATACTCTGGCTTCTTCCTGTGTAAGAGGAGAGCCACTGCTCCTCCCATTGATTCTCCCAGTAATATTCTCATCTTCTTCCTGTTTTCTTTCCTTTCTGTCATATGAAAATCAAAACGCCAAGAAAGTCAACCAACCACTCCTCTTACGGTCTTTGGAGATGAGAAGCAAGAAAAGTAGGAGAGATTCAGCTATAGGAACCCCCTCTGATAAAGAGGAAGCGGAGGATTTGTTTCATTCTTACCACAGATATCGGTGAAGTGATCAGAGCAGTCGTTAACAAGACCGTCAAAGTCAGGTACATAACCAGGGATTCCTGATGACTTTCCATGGCCTTCATAGTCAATCCCATGAACAGCAAATCCTGCTTTTGCAAGCCGAATTCCAGCATCTGTTGCAGCCACAAGAAAATCATTACGTTAACGTCTCTGTTCTGCTATAACTTATATGTTTCAGTTAAAACAAAAATGAAAAAGAAAGTTTCAGGAGCACGTCGAAAAATGGTTGACCTTTCATGGAGATACTGCATTCCATGGCATAACCATGACACAAGAAAATCAAAGCTTTTGGTTCACAATGCTTAGGCAACCATCTGCACGTAAACAGCTTCAATCCTCTTGAATTCAATATGAACTCCTGCACCAAAAAGAAACAAAATTTCAGAATCCCAATTAGATGCTTCACGCATACTTCGTTAAATCCTTAAACAAACCCAAAAAAAAGTGCTCACAACAATCCTTAATAGAGACGGAGCAAATTAATATAATTACCTCCTCATACCGAACGTTGTCAATTTCGTTGGCCTGCAAATATTGTTACCAACAATAAGCCCCAAAAAAAAAAAAAAAAGAAGACAGAAAAAGAATGCATAGAATTAAAGGGAGGAAAGCGTGAAACTTACCATGAAAGTAAGATGCGAAAAGCCAATGAAGATTCTCGAGAAACAGGGAACTTTATCTGACCTTAACTCCCACTAGGTTAGTATTGAGAGATAAGGATATAAGAATATAACGTTGGATATGTATATATATCTCTATATATGTGGGGTGAATGATGAAAAGTGGAAAGTTAATGATGGTTTTTGACGTAGGAATTAAGGAGTAAGGGGGGAAGGCACCCTATTACTAATATGACATGATACGAGAAAATATGCAGAAGACTTTGAACGCAGATAGGCTATTTATATGGAAAAATCAAAGAAGGCGAAAGCCAGAGAAGGGTCGCCGGTCAATTGGGAGTTGCCACTTGAAACGAGTACTGATGATAATGTGGGGTAGTCTGTCTGCTCAGTTGTAGGGAACCATTTGTTTTCTTTTCATTGGAAAGTTTCTTTTCTGCTGTGTCTTTTTTTTTTTTTTTTTTTTTTTAACTTCAACGAGTAGGACACTGTCAATTTCAAGTATATCTTCTCGTTTTTATTTTTGGGTTTTGGATAATTTTACCGCTATCAGATATTTCCTTTTACAGAGCTTATAAGGCTATATGGATATGTATTTCCCTACCCAAAAAAAAAATTATATATATATATATTTATAAATGGATAAGTATGACCCAAAAATGTTATTGAACCCTTTCCTAAAGCTACTTGGAATGATAATTACATACTATTAATTCTGCAATATAGAACAACTTTGGGAGTACGTAATAATTTTTTTTTTTTTTGATACAGGGGTGTCTGGAAGTACGTAATAGTTATTATTATTAAAATTAACAATCGAGTTACTTACGATGTTATGGTCACCAAAAAGATTTAATCAGCAATTGGATTACTATTTTTTTTTTTTTTTGTCATTTGAAAGGAAAGAATATTGCTTCAACAAGCACGAACAAAGGCAAAAAAAAGTGACGATTTCCTATTATTTATTTTGGATAGGAACTAACGATTTGAAGGCTCCAAAGTTTACGGGTCCTTAACGTTCAGAAAATCTAGAAGACTTCGTAATGTACCCCGGCAAAAGTGGGCAAAAAATAAAATAGGGCTCATCTACATTGACCATTTCTCATGCATCACGCACCAGTTGACCAGATATCCACGTCACATAGTTTTCTTTCACAATCCAACATAATACACAACATACTTACATATGAAAAAAAAAAGATTAATTATCTTGGCCCCCCTGGAAAAGAAAAAAAAAATGGTGTCGGTGATTATTTAACGTTAAACAAATGGTGAAATTTAGTACTTTGGGTAATAAAACTAAGACATGATGGTTGGTTTCGCAGTAAAGGTGATGAGATCATATTAATAGGAAAACTCTTCGGAACATTGAATCTTTGCCTCATGTGTGGCATTTGGTTATAAAATTATCTTTGTGTTTATATACAATCAGATTAGAAACAGTTTTTGGACTTTTAACTACTTGCCTTTATCTCGTCTTGTGGAAGAGGAGGAGTTGGTGACAACCATCAACTTCGTTTCCAACAATTACGAGAAGAACTAATGGCAGGTGATCTTTGGCTTTTATGTGTATTTTTGGTGGTGATCTATTTATTCTCTCCTTTCTACCTCACTCTGTTTGTCAGTTTATGAGAGAACAATTTTTAGCCAAAAGGATCCATGTTTGGAATTATTATTAACCATATGATTAATTGTAATGAACAATCCTATCCTATTAATTAAATGCTCATTAATTATTATATTGGCCTTTAAGGGCTAGGGCTTGGACATCACAAAATTGCCAAAACATGTTGTAACATACTGTATTCTTTTGGTTGAGGCATAGGCTATATGGTGATCGACCCTAACTCATAATTAATGGCCAAGATTTAATCAATCGACACGGTAAACATTTAAAATGTTGAATTTTAATAACGAAGATTTTCTCTCTCTCTCTCTCTCTCTCTCTCTCTCTCTCTCTTTTTATATATAAATGGGAGGTTTTGAACCCAAGATCTACTACTTATAATTTCTCTTGTCTTAACACCCAATCCCATTAACAAAGATTTGGCATAACCAGGTGTTTTTTTTTTTTATATAAAACATCAGTCAATATTATTAATAATCTAGCTGAAAATCGTCCAGCACTTTTTGTTTGACAAAGTAATCTGCACTAATGGCAAAAAATACATTGAACATGTCACAGATATATTTGATCTAAAAAATCATAAAATTTAACAGAGTTACAAATTATAAAAACTTACACTATTGTGAATCACAAATCATCAAGTCTGACCAATTGAACGAATGCCACCATAAATATATGTGCATGCCTATTCCCTCAGATCTGCTATCCAATTGGTTCAAGTTCAAAACCGATATTGAGATTTGACGAGAAGACCCAAGAAATTTTAAATCTGACATCTAGATCTGAAGAAATTCTTAGATTTGAGAAAATAACTAGCAAAAAAAAAAAAAGAAACAAAGATGAATTATCATGAATTATGACATAACCAGGTGTCAAATGCTTGACACGCCAAGTCATTTTGTGATGAATTAATTACATCCTACCACAAAAACCGCAACCATCTGAAAATTACACTGACGGTGTTTCTTGCTCCAATTTCATTTTGGTCAGCAACTGTCCTGCACATGCCCTTGGATTCGCAACTTGTCTTGGATGGATTCACGTCTTAATCCTCATTTATACGTATTCTATTTTTAAGCTCTCTTGGTTTTGCAACTTTCTTTCCGGCGATCATCACGTTCATGATTTCATCATAGCTTGTGTTTGGTTTCTTGGTCAACTCGCTTGGCTCTCGCTTTGATGTCAACACGAAGCTAACTTGCAACTTGATCAAAGGAAACATTTTCAAGCTAATGCATTAAATTTGATTCGTGTTGGTCCGTTTAAAATACAATTGAAAAAATGAAGGATCATGACTTTTCACATTTAAAAGAAATTCTAGATGAAATATAATTGTCATCTTACAGTACATAATGCTTATCCCTATGGACCAATAAAAGAGTAGATAGAACAGATATTACATGGCAATAATTCATACTAGTTACTACGTATTATTATATGCATCCCAATAGTTTACTTGTCTAAAATTAGAAGCAAGATAATTATTATTTTGAAAAAAAAAATGCTATCTAACGTTATCACCTGCTTTCCTTAATGTACCATTGTACTTTCTTTTCTAAATGGAGCACTACGTACTCCTTGTGGGTTATATATCCCTCCCTCACAAAATTCACTTCCAAGTATCCTGAGTCCTTGTTTGGATTACAATTTTTCTCTAAAAGATTTATACGTTTTTCATAAATATATTTTCATTTATTTTTTTATCTTATATACATCAAATTGTTACAATACATTTTTTTTTTAATAAAAACTCTAAAAAATAACAATCTAAACAGACTCTTAGTCCTCTAGTCCCGTACCAAATTTGGCTGGTGAATCATTTCAAGAGATGAACACGTTTTTTTTTTCATCTTTGTCCTTTCACCGTATTCGGTTTTTGGTGAAAAAGAAGAAACCTCGTATTCTAAACGTTGATTGCGTGATCAATTTAGTGAACACAGAGGAGACACGGTGGTGACCGGAGTAGATTGATAACGGCTTGCCCCACCCAGCTCCGGGTTGGGGGGCCCTGAGGAGGTGTTATAAGTTATAACTGAGGAGACGGCAACTTTGAAAGGTCAAAAAAGCTGGTGCTTGTCTCTTCCACCTTGACCTTTTCGACTCACGGACACGGCCCCTCCTGTCTTGGAGGCTGCTACTTGCACTAGTACTGTGCATTGTATTAACGCTACTACTACTGCGAGTCTGCGACTTGCTTCTGGCTTATCTTCTTCTTCCCAAGTCCCAAATGCATTTATTTAGCCCACACGCTTTGGCTTTTTCAGACGGATAATGGGACATCCGTTATTAATTGTGTCGTCCAGAGTCTCATCTGGTGGCTTGCGCCAGCTCTTTTGAGATGGATAATTGCGTTTCCGGCAACCATTTCCCCGAAGAACTTGGTAGCAACGGGATTTCCATAAATATTTTGGCCAAGTGAAAGTGAGGGCAGCTTCTCATAAGTCAAAAAGCGCTTGCAAATTGATGCACCCCGGAAAAGGATTCTTGCTGGAATTCATGGTCTTGACCATGTCGAATTTGAACGGTTGAGCTTGGAAATACTGATCACTTCTTTCAAAGCAAATGCTTGGAAATACTCATACTCATTAATATTTCTCTAGAAAATTTGGACCACGGGCGAATTCCTTCAATCATCGGATCGCAACTTGATTGGTTTAATTCAATTGATGAGTCTTATAACGACAAACTAGAATGAATATGACATCGTTAATCAATTCTTTACTGATGCTGCTGTTGTTAGTAATTTTGGCCGATTTTTAGACTGATCTTATAACCAATAATGCCAGATTTTTATTTTAGACGGATCAGCCACTACAACTCCACTTAAGTATAAAAATCTGTTCCATCTCCATCATCAATTGAACTCAAGTGTGACAGATTTGGTATATTAGGAACTAAAGTACTATCACGTACACCTTGATATTTAGGGACTAAAATGGAAATTTAAACAAAGTTGAAGGTTGCAAAGTGGAATCGATCCCTTATTTCGTTGTTGGCTTAGAAACCAACAATAATCTCTAAAGCTGAAAAATCTGCTTCCGATGGAGTTGTCTTGGTAAATAATAGGGTATTCCTGACTAAACGCTACATGCAAATCTTCAGAAAAAGTAAAGGAAATTATATTCCTGCATGCCCTTCTTGTATTTATTAGCACCATATTTTCACTTGACGGGTGAATGTAATTTACCAAAACAAGATAGCGTAACGAGTGAAGTACGCGAAATTCTCAGTGCTCACTCAAGGGGTTTTGTGCAAATTTGGGGCGTTCAAGTAATATAGCAGCAGAGCTCTGGGCGATTTTGTTGGGACTGAGACTAGCCTGGGAGCAAGGGTATAGGAGGGTGGTTATTGAGTCAGACGCACAGGTGGCTTTGACATTGATTAACAATGCATCTGATGAGAGTCCATATTGGAATTTGGTTGCGGGTATCCGAGAGTTGCTAGGCTATGAATGGGAATGCTGCTTGGAACATTCGTGGCGTGAAGGAAACTGTTGTGCAGATTATCTAGCACAGCTCGGAAAGGATTTAGCTCCGGGAATGACTGTCTTCCAGGATCCTTCACAAGTATTACGAACACTTCTGAGCCGTGATGTTTGTGACGTGGCAATACCTCGCCTAATTAATATGTAACGGGCTCACGCCCTCCTTTGTACCAAAAAAAGAAGTACGCGAAATTCATGCACAAATTTGTATGTGCATGAAAAAGCTGATTGGGTAATGCCATGACGCTACAAATAACACTTGGACATGACGTTACGTCTTTGTTCTTACAGAATATCAGTGCTAGTTGTTACGTGCTCCTTAGGGTTAGGACGCTAGAAACAGGAATGTATGGGAGCATCTTTCTTGCCAAATCGTGAGCTTCACTGAAAATGGTGAATAGAATTATTGGTTGTGAGCCACCTTCTCGAATTGATCGAAGGCCATCCATACTGAAGACGCAAAATTAAGAAAGTAACTGAGAAAAGCGCTTTTAACTACCATCTCCAGGAGGAAAAAAAAAAAAAGATTTTGGATGGGAGATGCCATTTAGTACTTCAAGTCTAAGCATCCCCTATTTTCATCCAAATCGTCACGTCCTGCTTTCAAGTTTTTCCATCAAGGATCAAGAGTTGTTACACAAATTAAATCGAAAAGATTTTGCCCGCTACTTCTAAAATCATGGAAAATCTTTTAGTAAATGCATTTACTGACTGTCGCTCAAATGTTAAAGTAAGTAATCAGTGAGGAGAAGATAGAGCATGGGTCGTAATCATGCGAAATTTCCAACAAATTCAGCATAATATAGAAAGAAAGTGACAAGAAAACTCATAATCAATTCCTCAATACATACGGTTCAGATGACATGACCACTAATTCATAATCAGTTCTTAGTATCCACAGCCTTGATTGATGTGAGGTAGTGAGGAATTCACACTAGCTATAAAGTAGCTTTCAAGTGTATATCGTATCTGGAAGTAGTCCTGCAATCAAGTTTTCAAAAGCTTGTTTTACTAAAGAATTAATGATACCAGGGAGAGCATCTTACTACACTTGTACTCATTTTCGCCCAATAAATATTGGAACTGTGACATCTTTCGTCTCCGTGCGAATTATCGTATTTGATCGATTTTTGATTCGTCTGCCGATCAATCAATTTTTAGGCTGATGAGGTTCAAGAGCCGAGCCCTCGACGGCTGCGTTCATCTAACCCCGTATAGTTACGTAGAACTTTCTCTTAATTACGTATGTTGCAAACCGGATTGGTGTTAAAATTGAATACACACCCATGTCTAGCATTAAACCCCAGCTTCTTCAGAATGTTATTCATAATCTTACCGAGAAGGGAAAAAATAAAAATAAAAAAGACGTGCCGAATGTTAGCGATGATATGGACTTAATTAGCAGCTAATGTTCTATTAGACCTATATAATTTGTCGGGAAACTACTATATATGCTAGACTCAAAATTAACTGCTCCAAATACAAATTTCCTTGGTTTTATAACATATGATTTTGGTCGGTTTCTGGGATTTCCCAGGTTGTGAAAAATACAAGTCTAGGCGTGATGGCCTGCAAGGAGATGCAGACGAACCACTAGCAAAATGCTACAAAATCTCTGTTCAGTTTGGAAGGTTATGGTTCAGTTTGGACATATATTTTCGTCGAACGTTCGATTTTTGTCTCGGGCGTGACTTTTTTTTTTTTTTGTCTGATAATTCACTAGGATCTTACCAGCATGAACTAGCATCAAAACTTCTGTGATTCTTCTGTCTTACAATTAAGCTGGATGTTAGTGGCGTGGACTGTGTCATACATTCCTCGTAGACTGTTTTCTGGGTCTTCGACAAATTAAGATGGAATGTTAGGCAGAAGCCAAACTCATAACTAAGTCCAGCATCATGCCATATATACCAATGATTTCGACACAAATTTTCGAATTAGTTGCTAATCTTGCCATTGGTAGCACATGATTTTGCTTGTAATAAGAGCTTGCTTGCTGGTTGTCCCTCAAAACTCGGGTTTCGGGTTTGCAATTTTGCAATCTTTTCCTCCTCCTCCTACTAATTATTGGAGAAGAGGACCATTAATTTGTGGACGTCCCAGACACAACTGCCATTGGACAAACATGATTCACTCGTTAGCGATTAAGGGAAAATATTGCAAAAAAAAAAAAAAAAAACCACGATGGGGTTACATGTCTCTACAATAATAAGGTAGAAGTAGATGGTTTGGTGAAGTTAAATATTTCTACAATAATAAAGCAGGAGTAGATGGTTTGGTGCAGACAATCTAGTCCTCTTTTTCATTTTACTTTTGCCCACTTCATGTTTTTTTCTCACAATAACTTGCATCATTAGCGTAACTAATTTCCTTCAAAATTAATTTAAACTTATCTAGCTAATTACACATTGCCAATACAACATGTAATTGCTGGTAATTCCCTTTAAATTTGAAAAATTACACGTATCTCCTCCCATTATGTGCTATTTTTGGTTCAAAATTACTAAGAAAATTTATATAATTTAATAGAAGAATGTCCACCCAAGGGTAATCTAAGGTTATTAACATGTATAGTTTGCTTACATCAGTGAAGTAAACCCCAAACAAATTTGTGAGGGAGGCTTTTGTAATTTTGAAACTTGATGGGTACTTTGTACAATTATCATAAAGCTCATGGGAGGTTTGTGAAATTATCCCGTTTATCAATTCAATTGAAATGGCTCCGTGTTCTTTATCAATTCAAATTGAATGGTTAGACATTTTAAGACAGAGGTACTTTGATGTTTTGAATGTGATTTCATAAGCACAATAGTACCAAAAAGTTCTTCTTTTTTATAAGTTCAACATTTAAATACTTCAACGTGAATTAGGCCAAAAAAATAGTGTACACAATTTTTGAATACCTTTACAAACGATAGCATTTCTAGTCAAACTTTTCGGCACGAAATCTATCGAGGATTAACATTACATTTCAGAGATTAAAATTTATTCTTGTTTAGTGGTCTGCCGATCCACGGTTTAAGAGTTTTTGTATAAAAATATACTATAACAATTAAGTGTATATAAGGTAAAAAAGTGATTAAAAAATATATTTGCAGAAAGCATAAAATTTTTTCCGCAAAAAATCACAAATCCAAAAAGTTGCACCTGCATCAAATCAACAAGCAAATAAAGAACTCCTGGCCATCGCATATGGATTTGGGGCAGGGACGGTATGACCGATGACCGTCCCTGCACGGTTAAGGGTCAAGATTTGCCCTCAAAATTTTGTGCGGTTGAGATTACACCATGTAACTCGATTTTCGCGTCAAGTGTGGAGCCCATCACTATCTGTTTTGAAAATACATCCTGTGAAAAAAAAGTTACACGATGTACAAAGAAAGTTACGGACAGTTGATAATGACCAAAATTGGCAGGGACGGTTCTGCAACCGTCCATACCCCGAGTCCCTCGCATATTGACACCCTTGTCTGTACGTTTTGAAAAGTGCGAGGAAGAAAACTATTAATGATTTTTTCTCTCTGTTTAATTTAATCTTTTTTTTTTATAAAAAAAATCATCATTTCATTAAATCTATACAAATTACATCAATCACACCAAAAACAAACAGATTTGGAGGACAAACACTTGATACTACAAATCTAGAAAATAAATAGAACAATATACTAAAGCTCCAAAAAAAATCCACAAATAAAATACTTATAGCTCCAAGATTATCTGCGCATATTTAATTCTTAGAGTCGGAATCCATATTAAAGCAATTATGTTTTTAATAATTAGAACGTCCGCGTAATTGGTTATTGTATTGGGTGCATCACCTTACCTAGGCCGACATCGTGAAAGTACAATGGCAAGGATCCAACGGTTCACAATCTCACATCGATTGATCGTAGGATATTTATTTTGAATTTAAGATCCATAGGAACACCTTTCTGTCATCAATTGATTTGATGGGTGTTTCTTGTGAATCTCCCTTAGATTGTTTTCGGACCAGTTTGCTAATGCGTGCTGCGTGTCAACTCATTGTTTGTGCGTGTGTGTGTTCTATTCCGTTGAGGAAAAAAAAAGATCCAATGGCTCAAGTACTCCATGCAATTAGTTAATTATGTCCGGATGCACCCGGAACAAATTTTAGACGTACCATATCCGAAATTCAGCGAACCCACCTTGATTTCAGTCGAGCGTTTGCGCCATCGATTTGAGTTGTTAGAAGCGACAAAAGAAGAGCTGCTACCAAATCATTAAACAGAGATGTAGGCCATTTTGCAACCACCTTTGATTTCCAGAAACCAACCATGACCCAAAGCCTTGAATTCCAATAATTTTGTCAACTCAATTTTTATACCTCCTCAACTTCTAGGCTAATGACTATTTATTCACACAGATTAAGAAATTTAATTAATATATAGTCACAACAATTATTTTTTGCTCATATTTTCTTCAAAGACCACTTATTAACATTAGATCATTTGTGCAAAGTAAAAGACGCATATTACTATATATTATTTTTGGGACTTAGAATAATTTTAAGTTTTTCAATGCAAGAGTCAATCTAGTTAGTGTTATATGTTTGACAAAAATGAACAACAGGAATAAAATTGTCAAACAATCAAACTTTTCAAATTGGAACCATTAGAAGGCAACTAACATATTTTAAAAATTTCTAACAACTATGTACATTAAATATGAATATATTAGTAAAATAGCAAGCTAACTACTCTTTAAAAGTGGAAATTTCTAATTTTTTTTTTTGGGATCAAAATCTTTGCAGGAGTATTATCTTCGATCTAGCCCTCAAAGCTGAAAGTAAAAAACCATTTTTGAAGGCTTCTATTTCGTAGGTCTCTCGTATTTGAGCTTTCAACGAGCTTGATTTTTTTTTTTTTTGGTAAAAAAAAAAGGACTTGATCCCACTTTAGGTCCCAACCCTTATTTGGGTTGTTGGGTTATTCCCCATTTTTGTTACAAGGGTCGAACTCTGATGGATGCCCTAACTAGGGACTACACCGCCAGGTCGGCTACCTTGGAGAAACTTCAACGAGCTTGATTTGTTTGCGCTTGATTCCAACTCTTCGACCAGCATTGTGTAAGGTGGCCTTAAATTCAAATTTTCGTCACAATTAGGAAATACCACTTTGATTGATCTGTCATGTCCCCCTCTACCGTTTCTTTGATTGATATACCACCGAATTTAATCACTAGAATTAGAGCTTCATTGAAATGCCTGACATACTAACAAGGGCACTTAAAAAGATGTATAATTATTGCATCCAACAAGAACCATTACTGAAACCTCATCTTATCAGCCATGTATAGTTATTGATGCTTTGCACTCAACTCAAATTAAGAACTCCTACTCCTATTGTACTACACTTAATAATTGACTTGCGAAGTCTCAAATCAATCCCTTTTAGGATGATGTTAAGGACTAGCGCAACTAATGCCACGTTAATCCTCATCACAACACTCATATATAATCAATGATGTTTCCCACTCATCTCAATGACAAATTGAATTAAGACCCTATCATACAACCAAAGACCAAACGGACCCTTTAAATCAAATCCATTTTCGCTGATAAATTAGACATACTAATCATCTGATTATGCAAGTGTCCGCTATTAGTCAAAGACTGAGTGCGACAATCACTAGGAACCCTAGTAACAATTATATGTCAGTGCAGAGTTTAGTCACTAGTGCTCACTTTAAATCTCATTTTCAGATGATTAGTTAGCATTACTAGGATTAACGACTAATCGTAAGACTCCTGCTGGACAGATGAGATGGGATGGTTAGTGTTCATACGTGTATTGTTGCATATTTGGAGGAAAAAGTCCACTGAGAGGGTAGGGGAGCAGTTAAATAAGGGCTGACGACAGATGTAATTTTAAGATATTCCAAGTTTCAACCACTTGAAGGAAAAACAAGAAAAAAAAAATCCCAAATCACCTCGACGGCAACATGCATCATTCATCATTCGGTTGGTTTTAGTACACGAGATTTCTCCCATTTTCCTGGAATGCAATTTACTCTCGATTTACAGTACCTTATTAAAATTCACGGACCCTAATGAATTTACTCTCTCTGTCTCTCTTGCCCCTTTATTTGTTTACTTAATCCTTCCCTATGTTTAGTTAATATAAGTGAAAAGTTTCGAAGTTCAATTAGATTTTGTTGATGCCAGTGTCAGAAGCTAGGGAAAGTTTAACGTGCCTTGCGTCTATTTTGTTCTATACATACACGGTACGAGTGCTAATTGAAGAAATCTTGTATACCTTTCCTTTATTTAAGAGCCTTTCTTCCCGGATTAGAATTAAGGCTAGAAGTGTTAGATTCTTGCAAGTCAACTCAAGTTGCCAATATCTATTTCACCAGTCCCAGATGCTATAGAATTCAAGCCAGCCGCTGATTTGCTGAACTGAGACCAGTTGAGCAAATGCTGAAGAAGAAAATGTTAGACCGGCAAATTGCAGCAGAACAATCCCAGTGAAAAAGCAGAATTTTGTGAGCAGATGCGGTAAGTCCATGTGAAGATAGCTGAGTAGTATGTTGATGTTTCAGGGGAGGAAATCAGAAGAAAAGGAGTTCATACTTAGGTGTTGAACTCTTAGGTACTGAGAGTTCCGTGTCCACAGTCCCACATCTCTTAGCGCTTTTCACAGTCCCACATCGCTTAGGTATTGAGAGCAAATTGAGGTGGGAAGACTATAAAAGGAACGTTTGGCCTAACTTGACAAGCTCACGGAGCCGCGTGTCGAGCACAGAGCGAACTATTCTTTCGCCTTTTACTAAAGAATACCGTGTGCTCGTCACAATAAGCGGCATACGCCTATTTTTGGAGGGCGCTTTTATCCAAAAGCCCCTACAATTTCAGTCTAAGATTTTTGTTTTGTATTATGAATTTGAGAATAATTTGTCATATATGCTAGGGAGAATTGGTTGAACCCCATACGCTTTGCCTGCATGCAAGAGTTGGTCAATTTGAACAATAATCGCTGTTCCAAAATTGTCTTGCGCTACCAAAGTCTGTTTAGGACGATGAACAACGATAGGAAACTTAGGCTAGCCTGTTTAGGACGATGAACAAGGATAGGAAACTTGGGCCTTGTCGGAAAGTATTGTTATTTTTTATAATCATCTTTTTTTATCATCTTTTTTTCTCATATATATTAAATCGTCACAGTAATGAAAAATGACAAAAAATACAATCCAAACATTCGCTATATGGTATCCCTGCCTTCCTCATAAATCCAATAATTTTGGTAACTGGAGTGTGAGGCTTCTTGTTTTAAGTGTAAAAACGTGATTTTACCTTTGGAAGGTTGTTAGATTTTACTTGTACCTTTGATGGAAGAGTTGGGATTGTCTTACTAATCCAATTCAACACTTAAATTTAATGGGTTCAAAACTTAAATATTAAAACGCGTTTGATAATAAAAAATAGAATATCTTAATTAATTAAGTGATATTAAATTTTCTAGATAAATTTTGATCTAAAAAGTAAGTAATAAGTTATTCATTTATTACTTGGTATAATATATATATTTAAATATATCAAATTTAATATTTAATAATTCAATAATTTAATGGATTCAGATTCTAGATTCAAAATTTCAATTTTATCAAACTCACCCTTTCAATAAACAGTAGGTATTTCTTTTTCGTTGGAGCATGTACTTTCTTCATATCACATACTAGAATTTCCTACTGTGTGCAGGGTATTAAACTACTTGTGTCTTTTGGGCTGCTCGGTCAGATATGCACGTTTCTGCCCTACTGACATCCTTTAAAAGACCATAATTAAAAAGGTGCATGGGCAGTCGCTTTGTATATTTAAAATGGTCTTCTAAGGCCCAGAAATCTTGAACTAGAAGGTTCAGAACCAGAAGTACAGTATATGAATTCTACCTTCCCCTACTAAAAAGATTAAAAAAAAAATTCAAGAGGAAAAAAAAAAAAAAGAAGGCTGACCTAATCCCAAAGACAAAGGAAAGTAACTTCCATACAAATATTTTTTTCCGCCTAAGCAATTATAAATTTACACAGATGTGAAAACTAACCCAATTCAGAAGAGAGGATAAGATAGAGATTTTAATAAGTAGGAGGCCCAATCTTTTATTTTCTTTTTTTTTTAATTTATTGTATTGTAAATTAAGAGATGAAGAACAAATGCATGTGGAAAATCTTTAACCTATCATAAAGAGATTATAACACTTAAGAGTATAAATCCAAAACGAAAAAATCCTTCCCTCTTCTTGCTTCTTAAATCCCATTTCTTTCCTGATGAAAAATAATTTAAAAAAAATGAAAATAAAGTAAAATCTGAAGTAGATTAGAGGAAATTGAAATATAGACCACATATGGTCGTAAAGTAAACAGCAGCCGTTTACAGCCCAGGACTAAACCTGGACTCGGCCCAAGAGTTCTCAAGCTCAGACCCAGTTACGGCTGGAGCACCACAGATATAAAACTGCAGCCGTCGAAAATGAAAACCCTAATCCCCTTGCATTTGGACCACTAGGGTTTCTGAGCAGCCTCTGAAGGAAGTCTCCCTCGAACCGAAGCCATGGGTAAGCATTAGGGAACTCTGCTTCTCCAGAATTGCTTTTATGTTGAATGTCCTTGCTCTGAAAGATTTATTTTGGCACTGTGATTTAATCGAGATTAATGGCACAGCTAGAATCAAGGTACACGAGCTTCGTAACAAGTCGAAGACGGAATTGCTAGCGCAGTTGAAGGATCTCAAGGCGGAGCTCGCCCTTCTCCGCGTCGCCAAGGTCACCGGCGGTGCCCCTAACAAACTCTCCAAAATGTATGTATTTCCTAGATAGAGCTATACCTGTGTAACTTCCGTGATGGCAATTTAACTTTCTGATTAGTATGTTTTCCTGTAATTTTGCCATTTATTTGGATGTGAATTCCAATTGAGAAATAGTTATTGTGTCTTTGGGCTTTTTATGATTACTTTTGTGTCTAATTTGGAGATAGGTCTTGCAGGATCTGAATACTTGTATGTTCAGCTTTTGCATGCGTATTTTGCATTTGAATATTCCCTTTGTCTACATTTTTTTGCCGGTGGTTAAATGCTTCTGAGTCCTTTGAACTATGTATATCTGGTCTTACAGGATGATTTTAACGTATCTGTGCATTTAGCTGTGAGATGCAATACATATCTGCCCGGAAGAAAAAAGAAAAGTTACCTTGGATACCATTAAAAGTCATAGTTTGGTGCTTTCTAGGTTCTAATGTCTGAGGTTTCTTCGTCTTTTGTGGATTACTGTGTTTCAAACGGAATCTTCAGTTGCCTTGAAGGGCTCTGTATTTATGTTCAGTATTTGACCATTTTGATCTACTTGTCAATGCAGCAAGGTAGTGAGGTTGTCCATCGCCCAGGTGTTGACTGTAATTTCCCAAAAGCAGAAGGCTGCTCTTAGGGAGGCTTACAAGAACAAGAAATACTTGCCCCTCGACCTGCGCCCCAAGAAAACAAGGGCTATCCGCAGACGTCTTACCAAGCATCAGGTAAAATTCGTGGCTTATACCTTGGATGTGTTGTTCGTTTATTTTTCCCTTTGTTAGGATCCATTTGTGGTGGATGGTCTTCATTAATTATGTGAACTAGAATCTGGTGAAGCAGGTAAATTTATTTAATAGCGTGAGGTTATTCTTATTTTAGTGGTTAAATCTTTTCTTGCGCAAAGCTTAATGTCATATAATCTCTTTTACGGTATGAAAGGTCATTTGGTAAACATAGCATGGATGTCAACCTCTTCTGCATGGGAAATTTGCACCTTCAGCATATAAAAGATTAATTATTGGATATTTTAGCTGAAATTATTTATATTGGGTGCTTGTGTCATTCTAGGCTATTGACTATTGAGATGGTTGTGAACCATTAAATGGTTTCGATGTTGGATTATATGCCTATATCAAACTGCAATTTCATGTGAGCGCATGCAGTAGTAGCAACTTTGTTTTCTGAAACGGACATGAAAGCTTCTTCATTGCCTCTGAACGTTTTGGAATGTTTTGCATTACAAATTTAAGCACCACTAAATGATTACAAGTTATGTTACTACATGCACTTGTTGCTAACTTGCTTGATGCAGATGAACTCTATTTAGTTATTTATCCTTTTGCACGTGGCATCATCTGGGTTTGATTCCCCGGCCACTATGTGGTTTAATTTCTGCTATTATGGTGTGTGAATGTTATAGTATATGCTCTTGGGGATCTATTTTCTGACCCATGTCTTATCTTGTAGGCCTCTTTGAAGACAGAGCGACAGAAGAAGAAGGAGATGTACTTCCCCGTGCGGAAGTATGCCATTAAGGTTTAGGGAGGGACTGCTTGTGAGAGGTTTTGGTGTTTTACATGAAAGCAGACAACATTTTGTTAAAATCAGATTTTGCAAATTTTTGTTACTATTAGTGCCTTCTTACTGGACTTGGACTCGAGATTATTGGTTCATGTTGAATTTTGGTATTTCAGTTTCACCTATTCTAGATAATTCTGTACCTTTATCTGTTCGGAGAAATAGCTTTCGCTTCATTCTAAAAAGATCGACTTTGTGCCTTAACTAATCCTTTAATTTCCATTTGAGCGTTAGTGTTGACACCTAGTGGTGGCAGGCCATGGGTTTCTAATCCCCCAGCCCATTTCGGTGCTCCCTCGCTCTCCTTTCATCTTCTTTTATTGGAATTGTGGCTGACGGCTAATGGTGGTGTTATCTTTATTGTTGCAACTTCCCCTTAGCAACTCTCGTCCCTCACCTCTCTTCCCCTTGAAACTGTGTGGGATTGTGGAAGTTGTAGAATTAAAAGCGTCGAATTGTGGGCGACGGACATCTGTTCTCTGCAACGTGGCTGATATAGTTGAATCTAATTGATTATTGATAGGTTTTTGTCTATTGCATTGTCTTGGATCTTTTTCATTTCGCCAACTTCTCCGACTTGGTCCAATGTGGGATTGCAGTGTGAAAATGGCCTCTGGTGGACAATCTCCAATTGTGGCATCCGATAGCTTGCAGGCTGGATATCCTCAAAGTTGGAAATCCAGCAAATATCAGTGCCCGTGTTCAAGACGAAGAATGCACGGCTGTCCGTAACTTTTACTAAAGTATTCTTGCTCACTTTGTCAAATGTTTCTCATTCGCTCGCGATGCACACAATTTTAGAGTGTAAAATCCCAAATGAAGTGCCACCTGGATCTAGAATTCTACCCTCAGCGATGCACTGAGAGTTCTCCGCATTCGAGTCTCATTTCGTTCTCACTGGCAGAGTCACTTCGCTCACTGCTCATTTCTGTACGTAAGCGTATCCGTTTACTTTTTTTTTTTTTTTTTCATTGACAGAAAGAACACACACCTAGTTAGATTAAAATGCTCAGGAAGGACGCCGATGGAGAGAGCGTATCCCTTTACTGACTTTCCAAATTACTTCAAATCTGACACCCTAAATACGTGGCTAAACGAAAAATGAGATGTTCTCCATTATTAGACGCAACCAAGTGAAGTTTAATAACCTTGCTGCTTCCACACCTCTCTTCAACGAGGTCTGCTTGGCGAAACTTCTTATTCACATATGAATTGCAAGGATAGCGCCATAAATGTGATTTCATATTGTTTAATCATTTTACGGATGTTGTCCATAATTAATTTTTGTGTTTCTTTTCTCTTCTGTTAGTTTAAAGAAAAAGAAAACCGACAATTAGAGCGAGAAAAAGAGAGTTGAGAATGAAAAAGAAAAAAATCAAGTACATTTTCGAGATCAAAAGTTACCTTAATTGATATGATATCGCCCGGATCCTCTCTCCCTTGACGCATTAAAATAAAAAAAAAAAGTATTTCTCGTGAAAATCTCTGTCATTTACTTGCCACTTATGATAGCCATCAAATCAATATATACTTTGGTTGATATGAATTTGTTCATATGATGATTTGATATGTAGCATAAAGTCATGCCTTGCAATCATCTCTTATTCTTAAAAAATTAATAATGTGTTTCCAAATAACGGCTTCAACCAATGAATAAAATATTGCTTCTAACATGTAACGAGGAATAGTTCGGTCTATAAACCAATCCGAACCACGTGAGCTGCCTCTTTGGTTAGCTAGTCCGAGTTTCAAGTGAAGCTAGACATTTGGTCAAATATGTCATTATCCCATTCGGAGTCAAATATTGAAATTATTGAATAAGAAAGGCTAAAACACAGCCACGGAGGAACTGTGAACTGTATGCCTACCATGCATCAGCTTCTAATCATCTTTTTGTGGATTCTGAGGCGTTGACCCTCTCTAGCTTCTCTCTGGAATTTCGAAAAACCTTTCAATTTGTCTTCTATTTTTTCTGAATCTTCTTTTAGGACGGCAAGTCCAAGAATTTAGGAGTTAATATAGTACCATAAAACATATGCCCCAAAGTCGTAATATTCCACCACGCTTCCCTTCCTAATGGGTTTCTGATATTTTATTTTTACTGCCCGTCCGTCCATAAAAGATTTATCAATAGAATAAGTATCATATTCTTTATTATTTATCCGAGAGGTATTCTTGTCATGCCGTAACTCCAAAGGAATCCGATGCATTCTTTCTTGTATGGGAATTACATTGCGTACCCAGTGGAGGGTTTATCTGCATGGGTTGAAAGTCATGAATCAGTGTTGTGGTTAGTAATTGGCTTCCACAACAAACTTTGAATCCTGCAGCCATTAAAAAACATTTGACTTGGAAACACAATCCAGACTTGCGTGAATCAAAAATTATTACTTCTTATAGTAGCTAGCGACCATGCCAGTTGTGATAGCTTTGGATTATTTTAGACTGTCTTAATTATGACTCCAAAAAAAAAAAAAAAAAATTTACAGTGTCTTGGATCCCACTGAATAAACGTATAAAGAAGACGATGATATAAATCTATTAGGGTTTTCTCACTTCATACTTTCACTGAGATTCTAACTGGTAGTACTCATTAAATACAGCTGATAGCTTGCAATGGGAAATTTCTGGGAAATCCTTCCGGATGTAAAATAGTACTATTTGACCGGAAAAAGACAATTTAGACATGTGGAAATGGCAAGTTTTTCTGTGGTTGTTTCACTTGTATGCTTCTAAGATTTAAGAATTCCGCAATTAAGAATGCATCCATGGAGGAGATCATCAGAGGTTTCAATTTCATGAATAAACAAGTAAAGTCTATTATAAATCTTCTTTCCAGCAGGTTCTAGATGTAGCATCTTCTTCTACCTCGAAGTTGAGTCTTCTCTACTGCCTCAATTTCTTTTATAAATTTTTCCAAGGTTGATTCTTCACCAATTAATGTGCGCACTCCACTCCAGATTCTGGTTGCTATACACGATGCCCCCTTAAGGGTTAGCCGAAGATAGTACATATATGCATACTTGGACTGACCTTTTAACATCTCAGACAAAGACATGTTTGTTAGACAGCGAAATCAGAAACAACAAATTTTATAGCTTGAATACTAACAGTAAAACCCCCCCGGCCCCAAAATGAAAGTTGTCAAATTTTCTGGCCTTCACAGGTCAATCTCAGTCACTCTCATGTTCTATCCACCACTCATGTGGTTCTAGCTAATGAGCACTTAAGCTGCAAATTAGTTTGGAGAATTAGACCAGACTGGTATTAGCAGTCAGCCAATCCATGCCTGAGACGATCGGGACAAGTCAGAAGTCTTTTCTTTTTCTATTAGGATTTAGCACCATAACTACGCATGGATCTTTTATTTGAGTTGGTGAGTCAGAATTAGGGTGCCAGTCAACGGTCTCCCGATTCTATACTGACAGAATTTTCCCTCTTCCCCTGCATTAACACTTTCGTAATTTTCATCAAAGATTATTCTACTTCCAAGAAAGAAAGAAAGAAAGAATTGTCAAGTTGTTATGAGCCGGAGACCGAGTTAGATGTGTATTAGGGTTGGAAAATATTTTTTTCCATGAACGTAGGAGTGGGAGAAAAAAGGTGTGCCATGAAAAGACAGGAAAATGAAGACAAAAAACTGATCATTCACAACTGGAGCGCAGAATCAAAATTGGTAGGAGTTTTATCAGTCAATTCTACAGTTGGCAGAAGCTGAAGTTTGGAAAACACGAATGGAAATAAATGGCTGGAGTGGAATTCCTGATGGATTCCACCACCAAATGAAAGTCTGCCATTATTAGAACCAGACAGCTTTTGTTGTTTTTTCCCTTTTAATGTTTTTGTCGAGTAGATAGGTACGTTTCTTATCTGCGTCTCCCCTCGTGTGTTAGACCGGAAAAGCATAGAAGCTCACCCCCCGTGTCTTAGACCAGAAAAATATGAAAGCTCCTAGATCAGATAAGCACGCTACTGCACCATCTAAGAGGCCCTTTCTGATTATTAATGGTTTTGAACCCATGATTTCCGTTTAAACGTTGCCCCGTGTATTTATATGCAGGACATCTGGTTTTTCTTTCATTAAAAATTGCATGAAAATTACTGATTTAAATTGTCATATTATTGTATTATTTATGCAAGTGACCATCATATATCAAAATCCACTGCTCCAACATGGACACAATAGTTCAACCTAGCAGATTCAATAATTCAAATTCCCAAAAGAATTTTGTGAGATGATCATTTCCCCTCTCTTTTCAATTTTCTCTGCATGTAAAACTACTTTTAGAACTTGTTACTTGCGTTTGTTTGCGACTAAACTTCTAGAAAAGAGAAAATATGCCCCCGCAACCTACAGAATGGTTCCCACTCAACGATAAATCTATCCAACGATAAATCTATCCATCTTTTGTCCTTGAATTACTGGTGTCAGCACCATCTAAAGACTAAAATTTAATAGACTCTCATGGTATCATTATTACCGTTGTTGAAAATTTCCCTGGACTTTTCTTGCTGATGTTGAAATCTTTGAAGCTTTTGGTAACAAAACAACTCTTCTATGAAACAGAGGCAAGACCAAGCTAACTACGTTTGAAATTAACAGAGGGTTTTGTGAGGTGTGGACGCTAAAGGTCAGTTTCTAATTGCCAGAAAACACAGCGGACTTCTGTGCCGTGCCGCAGTTCATAACAAATTGATGGGGGAGAGCTCGAAATGGTCGAGTTCAGAATCAGAAAGAATGGATTACTAATATCAACGGAACAATATTAATGCCAAATCTAAAACTCGCATTGCACGAGAATAAAATTCATAGAAAATGGGCAATGAAGCAAAAATTAGATCAGAATCAGAAGCACATATTCAGCGATGGTGACATTAGGAAACCGCCAAAGTAGAAACAAGAATGCATCTGAAAGTATCAGTCTTCATTATCAGGCTTCCAAAAAGACCGTTTGCTTATACAGCATTAGTTTACCATGACATGAAACAAGACTAATTACTACTTGATGAGTGTGAATGGTCATTTCGATGCCTCTCCTATTTTCCTCCAAATCCCACTAATATGTCCAAAAGGGATACCAGAAAACTTGTTAGTTTATTATATCTTAGTGAATAGCATAATTTTTTTTTTTCAATTAAAACTTCTATTTCTAATTACCCCTAACAAGTTTTCTTTGATTTACATTTTACACGACCACAAATGACGGACCGGACCAATGAATTTCCTGAATCTTCATTTCGTATTTGTGAATAAGGAAGCATGCATGAGGGCAGCAGGAGGCCAAGGGGAGGACCAATGACCAAGTCTGATATCAACGACCGAAGTATGAAAACAACATATTCCTTTTTGTTTTGTACATTGCGCTGTTTTGCCATTCTGCTTGTTCATGACATGTTGGACTTGGGGCACAAATACACAGTGCGCTGTTTGGGTAGGATGGTAAGACGAGAGGGGTTGTAAAAAAAAAAAAAAAAAAAATTTAAAGTACGTCTTAACTCATGTAGATATAGTTTTATAATATCTTTACTGATCTCCACACCTTGAAACTAATACAATGTAATGATTACACCCACCAGTAAACTTTCTTAAATAAAATTGACCGTTGAATGTAATGATCTCCTCGATCATGAATTAAATTAATGAATTGCTCGACGTTGTTACGACTTTAGTATCGTAGATATATGCAAGGTAATCTATAAATAGAAGTAACCAACACGTTGTCATCTAGAATGACTGGTTTTGCATCTGAAGATTTCTTTTTTTTTTTTTTTGGTCTTTTAATTCCCTCAAAAAGTTGGAAACAAGAAAATAGAGAAGACCTGCAGCAAAGTCTGGGAAGAAGTTTCAAAATTATTTGGGCTTTTCTTCAACGAAGTTTGATCACCGGCAAAAAAGATGTCGCTACCTATTGCGGCCAGACATAGAGTTAATTAACACAAGTTTGATAACAAGGCACAGTTTAGTTGGTAAAATGCTTTGCTAAGGAAAACCAACCATACAAATGCATGTTTTAGGGCGTGCTTGATAAAATTGAAGTCTGAAATTTAAAGTTTGAAGTGTGAATCCATTAAGTTATTGAACTGCTAAATATTAAATTAAATGCATTTAAATGTATATCACATTCAGTGTTAAGTGAATAGGTTATCATTTATTTTTGGGAGCAAGTTTGGTTTAGGAATTCAGTGTCACTTAATTAATTCATATGTTCAATGTTTGGTTATTAAATACGCTTGAGCATAATAAGATCTAAATTCATAAAATTTAAATGTTGAATTGAATTATTAAACAGCTCTCCTATTCCCGGATTCGTATTTGTTGGAAATAGGAAAGGGAAAGGCCGTTTTTGTAGACCGGGAATCTTCCTACCTTTTTTTTGCGGTTGGAAATTGTTGCAGTCTAAAGCTACTAGCACCATTAAACTTCCCCTGGTGCTTCCTGGCGCTGATGTTAACCGGTCAGACCCAAACTCCGTTTACTCTTTCCAGTTTGCGGCGGAGATCATCGGACTAAGCTCTAACGCTTTCTTCTTCCTCCTCTTTTTTTTTTTGGCTGTACTTTTTGAACTTTGATCGATTAGTTAAGGAGATTTACCGCAGCTTGATCACCTTAATGTATGCATTGTTCGTCCTCTTCGTCATTATATTATTTCCTCTTAAAAGCATTTACAAAAATGACTTCTAGCTTTAATCAATTTGATTTTCCTCACATTTTAGTAAGGATCTGGAATTATATTACGACATGTGCACATAATTTCTTTTGTGCTATCATCAAGAAGAAAAGAAAGAGAGTCGTCGCTTGTATAAGCTTCGTGTCTGGAAATGGAAACCTGGTCGCAAAAATCTGCTAATTAATAGTTCCCTCCCTCCCAAGTTTCGGCTTCATCAATAGTTGACAAACAAACACTTCCAATCTAAAACCATAATCGGAATCTTGCAGTTTTCAAAAAATCCTTCGCGGTGTCCCATTGATTTTTATCTGCCTTATAATTGTCTTCACATCTTTAATTACGAGTATATATATATATAGTAATCTATGTATCAAGCAAGCAAGTCGAGTCAATCTCCCCGGAGAAGTCCACTGCTACCTCAACTAGTCAACTATTCATTTGCAACCCTCCTCGAATACCAACTGCCAACTACAGCTCCCGTTAACTATCATTGCCTTTAAATACTGCGAAGTCGCTTAGCACCTAAACCATAAACCCAAGAAAGAAGTCTGCAGGACTTGCTAGCTCCTTTCTTCCCCCTCATCCCTTCTCCTTGTTTTGCCTTTTCATCATTTGAAGAACTGATCGAAATGGCGATTATGGAAATTCCCAGAAGGGAGACAGCAGCACTGCCTGCCACTCCACGAAGAGCAATGGCAAGAATCTTCTCCCCGTCCAATTCTACCTCACCCATCTCTTCATTTTCCAGTCATTTCACTTCTCCCAAGTCTTCAAACACAACCTCTGAGCCAATGATGGATGAAAACATTGAAAAGGCTGAGGCCATGATCACAAAATGGGACGTCAAAGGCTCCACCTTCGCTAAATTCACCTCGCTCTTCCAAGAGAACAGAAAAGAAGCCAAGGACTTTGTCAACTGTGTCAAGGACTTGCGCAGAGCCATGCATTTCCTCGTTTCGGAACGAGCTAGTGCTGGCAAGCTCGTGCGAGCACAAAACCTGATGCAAATGTCTATGCAGCGCCTCGAGAAAGAGTTCTACCAAATTTTGTCAGCTAATAGGGAGTATTTGGATCCAGAATCGGTTTCTAGCCGATCCTCAACAATATCACGGTCACTGTCCGCTACTTCAGATGATGAAGATGACTACAGCTCCGACCATGAGATTCAGAGAGTTGGCGATAAGATTTCTGAAGTCGAACGGCTTTCAGTGCTAGCCATGTCTGACCTCAGGCTGATTGCCGATTGCATGATCAGCACAGGTTATGGGAAAGAGTGTCTGACAATATATAAAATCATCAGAAGGTCAATTGTTGATGAAGGACTCTACCGTCTTGGGATTGAACGATACAGTTCATCCCAGATCAACAAAATGAATCCCAGTGCTCTGGAGCATCAGACAAAATCTTGGCTGAATGGAATCAAAATTGCAGTGAAAACCCTTTTACATGGAGAAAGATTTCTGTGCGATCATGTCTTCTCTTCCTCTGAAGCAATCAGAGAATCATGTTTCGCTGATATAGCTAAAGAGGGAGCAACCAATCTGTTCAGATTTCCAGAGCTTGTTGCAAAAAGTAAAAGATGGCCGGAAAAAGTTTTCCTGCTAATGGACTTGTATGAAGCAATCTCGGACCTGTGGCCGGAGACTGAATCAATCTTCTCATTTGAATCAATCTCCTCTGTCAAATCTCAAGCTTGCTCCTCTCTCCATAAGCTCAGTGACTCAGTCAGGACACTTCTCACTGATTTTGAGTCATCAATTCAAAAGAATTCATCTAAAGTTCCTGTTCCTGGTGGAGCAATACATCCATTGACCATTTCAGTGCTGAATTATGTCTCTTCACTTGCCAACTATAGCGGAGTTCTCTCTGATATCATTGCTGGTTCTGCATCCCCAACACAGTTGCCACTTCCAGAGTCCTACTTTGAGAGTCCAACGGTCAATGAGATGCCAACTTCAGCTGTCTCTGTTCGACTTGCGTGGATCATCCTTGTCCTCCTTTGTAAACTTGATAGTAAAGCTAATTTCTATAATGACACTGCACTGTCCTATCTCTTCTTAGCTAACAATCTCCAGTTTGTTGGCAAAAAAGTCTGTGCCACATCCCTCAAGTGCCTTCTAGGGGATGACTGGACGGTGAAGCTTGACAGAAAGGTGAAATTATATGCAGCAAATTACGAACTGATGGCTTGGAATAAAGTGTTTTCATGCCTACCGGAAAAATCACAAGAAGATATGTCGCCTGATACTGTAAAGACGTATTTCAGGCAATTCAAAGCAGCCTTTGATGAGGCATACCGGAAACAAAAGTCTTGGGTGGTTCCAGATGGGAAGTTTCGAGATGATATCAAACTATCAATAAAGAGCAAACTGGTACCCGTGTATAGGGAATTCTACAACACACATATTGAAGTACTCAAGGGGGACAGGACCTTGAAATTGGTGAGGTTCTCCCCAGATAATTTAGGAAATTATCTATCAGATATACTCCAAGGAACTGCTGTACTAGAGAGTTCATCATCATCATTGTCAACCTCTCGAGCATCAAGATGGCTCCCATAATCCTTGTTGACAGAGATTAAAGCTGTATTTTTTTTTGTCCTATGTTGTTGCACTTCATGTTGAAGAAGTTAGCTTTTCTAAGTAAGACTGAATTGTTTACACACTAATGAAAGCATCTTTTGCAATCATCCAGAGGTATAGTTATAGTATGTCAACAAGATGAATAAAAGAAAATTTATTCCGGTGCCCTAATGCTTAAAAAAGGAGCACAGCCAGACTGAATTCCTACTCGTCAATATCACCTATTGTACAATAACAACATGTGCAGAGTATTTCAAATGAAGTTCTCAAGTTCCAACAATTTCTGGAAATTTACATACTTATATAAAATGAAAGCAAGTCATCATGCAGTTGCTGCACGGCAGCTGCTTTCTTCGGCTGGAACGGTAATAGATTGCCAGCCTGTGCAAATCTGAAGAACAGCTTTAAGAGAGTCTGAGGCAGGTTCCAGCGTCCATGTGGGGTAAAATTCACTGGGATGAAACATGCTTTCTTCACTACATCCTGCAACTAAGAATGCTTGAGCTCCACTCAGAAACAAGTCCCCTTCAGATCTTATCAGACCAGACTTCGCCTCCTGTTTATCCGCTGCCTAAATGATCATTACAAAATTCAAATGTTGATATGTTTGAACATGTAATTAATCACACATAAGAAGACAATGATTAAACATAGGTGGTCACCAACAGCAATAATCTGGCACATTCCCCGTTCAACTTCATACCAAAGCTTTTGACCTGGTATGTAAAAGCAGGTCACAGATGCATCCTTCTTTCTGTCATCTTAATTAAGCTCTTACATGATATGTGGGCACACCAAAGTCCCAACACCCTCATGCCCCTATTAAAAATTTTCCCCTTTTTGAGAGTTACTGACTTCAGCTAAAGGATTCCCTCCTTGTTCTTGTTGCCCAATGCCATGTTACATGTTTATAACAGTGCTCATATCCCTATTGATGACTTTGTAGCTTGTACCACAGCGAATTTTGGTCGACGTCATTCATCACCCTTGAGATAATTGATTGTCCACCTTAGCCTTTCTAATTAATGAATCTAGATTGAAATGCCAAAACTCAGTTAAGTGATTTTTCTTAACAGAACTTCTAGGTATTACCTTCACCAAACACGGAATCTCTATCCTTTAGTTTTGCCCTAAACTCACCAGTCGCCATAATATTCTGATCTCACCTAGGATCTCATTTATACTTGTTTTGTCCCTGTTGCCCAGAATCTATTCCATTGAATACATTCTTGTCATAGCTGACAAGCAAAGATTGTAAACAACGAAAATTTTGAGTTAGCAACTAAGACATGGTCATTTCATTTTCAAGCAGAAACATGAGATAAGCACATTTACAGAAAATGTCGCATTATTTTTTGTTGACTTGATTTACCAGTAGGTCAAGGTAAATAACTTAATTTCTCCTTCCAGCTGGAGGATTAATAAGATGCTAATAAACTTGACAAAAATGTATGAGCGTAGTGCAAAACAAAGTGTTGTATCAATCTTTCTTCGTTTAAGCCCATCATAAGATATAAGTTCATGAAGTACCTTCTCTGTGTAGTACTCAAAAGCTTTTTTCTTCTGCCCAGCTTCATAAATGTTGCATTGAGAATATACCTGGTAACAATTTCATTCAAGATGAAGAATGAATTTCCAAGACTTAAATTAGTCTAGAAATATTACATACTTCCGTTCTAGTCTTTAAGTAATCAAAAAAACCTTCATAAGTTCCCTAACAATCAATCCAACTATCATGACCAAAAGAAAAAGAAAAAAAAAAAAAGGCAATTTAGAGATCACTTGTGGTTCTAAACTGGCACAAACAGCATGTAGGCCCCAGTTTCAAGTGTAGTTCTACATAAAATGACTTCCCTCACAATCAATTCAAGTATCTGGGAAAAAAAGAACAATTTAGCGATTACTTGTGATTCTACACTGGCGCAAACAGCATATATGCCCCAGTTCCTGGTGTAATTGTTGTACAGATGAACTTTTCCAAATCTAACACGAGGGTGCCTTTGACGAGTCCCATCGAAAAAGCAGTGGTGAATAGTCACCCTAATACATCTATCACCAACATGAGATGGATCTGCTCCAATAAGCATTGTCTTGTCATGTTGTGTGAAGTTGCATCTACAGAATTAAAGTTCATTATCAGAATTGAATATCTCTAGAAAGCATACAACTTGAATTGGCATATAAAATGCAGTAACTATTGACCTGGAAATAGTGATGTCCGTACTTTGTCTGGTTATATCTATGAGTCCGTCATCATAATCACGAAGACTACATCGATCTATCCATATGTGCCTGGAATTCGGCTTTATCTGAATGCCATCAACATCATGCCCTCTACCGCCCTCAAACTCCAGGTTGCATATAATAATGTGCTCACATTCCTTCAGCCTCAAGCCCTTGCCGGTCAGTTTTATCCTTTGGCCACGGCCATCAACGGTTTTGTAAGATGACACGTTCAAGTATGACGAGAGATGAATGGTGCCTGAAACTGCAAAAACAATCCAAAGTGGTTCTTTTCTACGACATCCATCACGAAGTGATCCTGGACCATCATCTACAAAAAGATACCATACAAAATTTAGAGCCTAAAAACTTTCCAAATGGCACCATGATACACTGTCAGAATACCACAACATACTACAAAAAGTCAAGAGATAACCTTAGCTTTCTAACATCCTCCACTACTGTCAGTTGTAACAACTGAAATCTTGAGTATAAATGAGACACCTATCGATTCCAGTAGTATTTTTCTAACAAAATTATGCTCATACTCGTTCCCAACATGCTCCCCAACTACCTTCTTTTGCGAGTATGATATTATCCATGGATAAATGCTTTCTGAAACCTCTGTCACAGATGCAATTCAAACAGAGCCAATTTGTTTAAAAAATGCAGTATAAGACAAAATTACCTTAATCTTAGGCATCAATTAGAAATTTTTTGTAACCAAATTCTAGCTAGATGGCTCTCAAACTTCCATTGATTTTCCATTTGAAGTCTCAACCGGTACACAGACAAATATAGCCGTGTTCATATGGTTCAATTGTTTCAATCAATTTCTCCTTTTGCTCTGCCCAGAACAAAAAATATTTACAGCAAAACCACATTTAACCGAGAAGGGGTCAAACATACTAATCATATAAACACTAAAACATTGAGGTTTGATATTAAGATCCATTAACATCAGCTATTTTCTGCATTACCAAGAATTCATCGTTCGTTCCTATAAGAGAAGACAAAGTCAACCTGCCAAACTGGTGACGTAATAGACCGGACCGTGGAGGCCACCAACTGAGAACCTGCCGAAACCTTCCGCTCGACCGGCCAATGCTCTCAGGCTGGAATCTGCGTCAGCATACGGCAGCGTTGTCATGGTAGATGCAGAACCGTAACGTCGTTGCAGTTGAGCTACAAGTCGTTAAGTTTGACGAAAAAAGAACAAACGGGGCCGTTATTTTCCGGAGGAAAAGTGAAAAAAAAACTGCTTTTCCAGAGGTTTTATGGTTTTTTGTATGAGTTTGCGCACTCCTAAGTCTGGAGATACTCTCGGAGGTTGTTTTCCTTCCTATGACTAATAATCGGGCTCAATTTCTCCTGCTAAGTCCAACCCTGATTACATCTCATCAATTGTCACACCAATCCAACGAAATTTGTACACTCCGCTTGTTTTTTTTTTTTCTCTAAATAATAATATTTTACTGTCCCTGAGACAATTTACTTAAGAATATTAGCTAGGTAAGAATACCATCTTTTCCCTCTATAAGAGTTTAGAGTATTCATCGAATGGGAAAAAAAATGGCTTGACCGTTTGAATTAGCTATTTTTTAAAATATTTTAAAAAATTTTTATTGTAGCAGAGTTTTTAGAATATATTTTAAAATATTTTTAGAAAATATTTTAAAACATTTAAGAGTAGTAAAGTTTTTAAAATATATTTTAAAATATTAAAAATATTAAATTATTTTTAAGAGTATCTTTTAGAGTATTTTTAAAAAAATTTTATAGCTTTTGAAAAACAGATGTGTCTACATGTGCGCAGGGGGAGGGCTGACAAGTGACTATGATCAACTTCCATGATCCCTCCTTTAGCGGCCCTGCTTAAATTCAAAATTTTAAAAAATTTATAATAAGTATTACTCCCTTCTTAATATATATTCTATATTAATTAAACTCTTTCATAAAAAAATAAGATCGTGACAACTACAGATGAATTTTAGTTAGTTATATTGTAGTACCCACAAATTACTAAAAATTTTATTTTGTAGAGTGTGTGTATATATATATAGGACGGGTCAAGTACTCATTAATTCTTAATTCTATTATCCTAACACGTCTCGGATATAAACAGATACCCGACTTTCCGCCGAACCCCTCAAATAATGCGAATCGGGTACACTATTTCGGTCAAATAATGCGAATGAGGTACTCTATTTTTTTTGGATTGGATATCGCAAGTTTTCGAATTAATGGCTATTTTTGTCCACCCGTAATTAGCATAGTGTTTTGGTTCTGAAGTACTTGGAATAATTTTTTATTCCTTTGTATGTGCTACAACGATGAATTGATGATTAATAAAAGTTTTCATTTTGCTTAAAATAATTTTTTTTAATGGTCAATTGGTTATGGTCTAACAATAGCTGGTGACAACTGGCAAATCCATTTAACTCAAATGGTCCAAAACTCTTTTGATCTGCTACATTGTCCAATTGGGCCGGGAAACTTCATGGCCTTAATGTTTCAACAGTGCTATAAGCCTATAATCGGCGGCCCATTCGATGATCGAGACAGAAACAGACTCAGGGAAGACTGGCACTCCAGCAATTAGGAGCTTTCATTGTATTAGTGGAGATCATGACCTGCCCTTGATCTGTTATATGATCCATTGAATCAGGTCCATCCTAACAGCATTGGGCTTTGTTAAAGTCTCGCATGTGAAAAAGATCAAACAATGTACCTGCTCATTTGTTGTCTAGACTGTGGTTATCTATTGAGGGAATGTAGATTTTTGTTTTGTAAACTTTCCCAAGGATGTTGTCAACAATGCTATTGCTCATCCAATTTAAATGAAAAGCGTAAATTCTCCCAAAAAAAAAATGAAGCAATCAAGATTATTCATGGTTTATAGAATACTAGGCCGTTCGTTTCAATGATCATCCACAAAGAAATAAGACTTGTTCTTTTGTGAAAATAGCTGTTTTAGTTATCTCAGAATGAATAAGAAAAAACGAAAAAAAAGAGATGAATTTATTCTAGTTCAAATTAGTAACATCTATATGGGTTAATTACAAGTTTAGTTTTTTTGTAATCACCATATGCTTTGTTACTCTTCTTTAATTTTCCTTTATAAACTATATTTCCTTAACTTTTAATCATTGGGGTTGGTCCAATTGTTAGGAAATGACTCTTACAGCTAGTTTGAGAGTTTAGGATAGAAAAGAAAAGAAAAGAAAGGATGAGAAAAGAAAAGAAGAGATTTTGATGTTGTTTGGGAATTTAAAGAAAGAAGTCGAAAGATTTTGGATATATATGTCATTAAAAATGTGTTCAATAACCATTTAAGAACACAATTGGCATTTTGAAAAAAATTTGTAGCCACTTTTCTACTTTCCGTTCAAATCAGGCCAAATTGGGCAAAAAGCTTTTCTCTACTATAGCCTCAAAATGGATTTGACCAAATTAGCCCATTTTCCTTCTTTTCTGACATCAAGGATCTCACAAATGGTGGAAAATTAATTCTCTTTATCGTTTTCTTTTCTGGCCAAATCTCTCCTCTCAAACGCACTGTTAGAATCCTCCTGTTGCAAGATTAGGGTTCAAATCCTGTGCATGGCAATTAGGGGTAAAAAGAGTATGGAAAGGGATGGAATATTTAAAAAAAAAAAAAAAAAAGGCACACATGAATGAAAGTGTTCAAATCTGTACATAGCAGTTAGGGGCGAGAAGAGTATGGAAAGGGGTGGGATATTAAAAAAAAAAAAAGGTACACATGAATGAAACGAACTGAAACTTTTTTGGAGGGAGTAATTTGGAACAAGTTTGAGCACATTTTAAATGAAATGGTACTAGAAATATAGAGGAAACCAAAAGTGATGAAACAAGGAAAATATAATCAAACTCAATTAATCCTTTCTCGTCTCCTGAAGTATATTGATACTTTAAAGCAACAAATCTGTTGGGATCTATATTTTCTGCTTTTCTGGGTTATATTTATTATTGTTAATTAATTTCGAGTTGATTTCATTGGCTTGGACGTCATGGTAAGTAATAATTTTTCTGTTCATTCGTGAGGTTTATATTCGATTGTATTAAGGTTACTTGTCGTTTTGCTTTGTGTATACCCTGTTTCTGTACCATTTCATGCTATACCGAAGCCCTTCAATACAAACAGGAATACTTGCGACTTTTGCATGCATGCAAAATATCACCAAAACTCGAAGTTTGACTTCAAGAAGATATGTTGCCTCCAGACTAAAGGTAAATCTTCAAGCAACATATATAAAGATACTTGTACACATTAGGGATATTAAAGGGCACGTTTGCATGCATTTCGAACCTTACCAGAAAAGCTAATCAAGCCATCCTCGAGAAGCAGAGTTGGAGATTTCTAATAGGGAGAAGTTCACAGTGGGTTAAAGTACTCAAAAAAAAAATAAAAAATACTGTAATGGCCAAGGGGAGGGAGATTGCCCATTCAAGGCGAACTCCTCACATACATGGAGGAACATCAGAGCAGGATATGAATTAATACAAAAAGGAGCAAAGTGGGGATTGGGGAATGGCGAGTCTATCAACTTCTGGACGGATAGGTGGATTGGAGAAACCACTCTACTGAAAGAAGCAATTTGTGAGCTACCTGAACAGGAGCAAATGCAGAAAGTGAAACACTACTGGAGAAATACAAGGGACTGGGAGCAACAGAAAAAATATCTGCCGCAGGAAGTGATAGAAACTTGGGATTATTGTGTGTGGTAGATGATGAAGATAATCAGGATATACTCTACTGGCCGCTGGAACCAAAGGGGAATTTTTCTACAAAAACAGCATATGAAGTGGGAATTTTTTTGCTGTGGTTAATCAGGCATGGAAGACTGCTGACCCAAGGGAAAAATTTATGATGAACCTAGGGGTTGCATCCAATGTTGTGCTGAACTGTGGGGGATTCTGACTGGGCTGAAGCCAGCATGGAGTAAGGGACACAGAAAGATCATTTTGTAGACAGATTTGAAGGTGGGATTAAATTTAATCCCAGAGGCTACACAGGAACCACCTTACTAGAATCTGGTTTTGCAGATACGAGAACGGTGTAAGAAAGAATGGACATGCAAGCTAAAACACATCTGGAGAGAAGGGAACAAATGTGCAGACTTCCTTGCCAAATGCAGCGTTGATGCAGAAATGGGATGGAAGAATTTGTAAGAACCTCCGGAAGCAATCAGAAAGCTGCTCAACGAGGATGTTCTGGGGTGACCACACCCCGGCTTGTTTTGTGTACTTTGGAGCTGTGGCTCTTCCCATGTACCCCCAAAAAAATACGATGTTACCTTAACAAGACATTTTCTTGCAGAATAGCTAATTGACAAAATGTACTTCATCAGTTTAGCCCTGAAATAGGAATCAACCATACATGGCCCGTATTGTCTTATATGTGTACGGAAAGATGCATTGAATTTGGAAATGTTGTACTAATTCGTGACATATGAAGTGCGGACATTTGTGGGATTGTGATGTCATTTTAATCATGCATGGGACCAAACTGTGCTACCGTCCTTCTCTCATAAGGGTATAACAGGTTGGATGACTCTATTACTATCTTCTTCTTTTTTCCCTCCTGGGGTTTTGAGGCCATCTGTTGCCTTTGTCTCGTGTTAACAATCCAAAGTAACCAATTAAGGTGGTGACTCAGTTGCAATCGAGTCTCCAGCTTTCATTGTTTCATTTGTTGCTTGGGTATTATCCTTGTACGGGATTCCTGGTAATGCTTATGCATGAAAAACATGGATTCCAGCAGCTTTTCGGCATACTTCCTTGCCTAAATCTCCTTTCATCATGCATGGTTCGTGTTTTGAACGAGTGTTAGCATCATGGATTGCAATTCTTGGTTTTATGAATTCAGACGTCAGAGATGACCTAAGCCTGAATAAAGTCTTAGATAGGAGAGGAGCTGCAGAAGTAAACTAAAACACTGAAAACATGAGGCACTTGAGCTTTCACACACAGAATGAGTTTGAGAATTCCTTTTTCAAAACGTTGTGGTTGTGCAGTAGCTATTATTGATCAGCTGCCAACAATATTGGGCTGCGAGCTAGTCCAAAACTTATTGCACATGCAGTGCAGTATGTCGAGAGAAAGGATAGGTGACTGACAGAAGTATGGAATTCAATGCGGAAAATATATAGCTGGGCAGTATGGGAATGCCGACAAGAAAGAAATGTTACACAATAACTTAAGATATGGTTCTCTTACCAGAATTTGTTCACCGATTAGACCACGCGGACATGACGCTGTCAAAGTAAGGCTACTCCATACCATCATGATTGGGAGGATATAGTGCAAATTTTGGATCAAGCACCTGAGAGTCATTTGGAGTTTGCCTTGGTGCTTTAGGTTAGGCTTTAGCTACAGCTTTGCAATGGAAAGTTGGATACACAGATTTAGTAGTTGAGAGTATATCTCTGGATCAGAAGTCAGAACAAGAATTTGATTCATGTTGTTCTTGATTAGACTCCCTCCAAGTCCAGCATTCCCTTTTTGCAACACAAATAGACTAGAGGGAAGGGGGTTTACCAAGGTTTAGGCATCCTCCACGGGAGTTTCACCGGAATTTCTGCTGTGTGTATGATGCAATATTACAAATAATTAATGTTCCCCGTAGAAGAAATTGGGAAACAGTTACTGACAGTACCTTTTCAGCCATAAACAGAGGCGTAGTATGGGTCAATTTAGTATTTTAGTGACAGAAACTTCGTTGGGTCAACTAATTAAGCCGTAATCAGCAGGTCCTATGATTTAAATGCAAGAGACTAGATGAACCACATCGAGATGAATTTCGATGCATATTCTACACCAGTGACAACAAAAGCAAAGATTACTAAAATTAGAAAAGAATATTCAGAGCCAACAAAAGGAGTTGGGATTACAAAACCTATTGGCTATTTCCTTTAACCAATAGTATCAATTATGGAACAAGTTAATGCAAAATTATGGCCTATAGAGCTTTAGCAACGCTTATCATCGATAATTTGAGTTAAATCAAGCTGCAAAGGTCGTTTAGGACTGCAATATATCCAATAAACTTGTGTTAATTAATGTGTGTGTAAATTCGATTATGGAATGGATTGATGAAGAATGATGGCCGCTCCCACTAGTTTACGTGGGTTATAAGCATCTCAATTCCCAATTTTCTGGCAATAAATTGATTTGTGAGGCATGATAATGCATACCACGCAACCCGAAATTGATTGAAGTCTGTCCCAACCATTATTTAAACTAAAAACATTTGCCTATAAATATGATCCATCAGTATATCTTCCTACACCAATACATACTTGAATATTTCCCTGCAACCCTTCACAGTTCTTTTCTTGTTTCACGAATGGAGCTCTTTACTGCAATCTGCATACTTTGCTTCCTCTACCTCATGCACCACCTCTACAAGTTATTCCTTCGGATCACAAATCAACGATTTTACATGATAGCTTATCAGTGTTACAAGCCCGCGGAGGACAGGAAGTTAACAACAGATTTATGTGCTTCCATCATTTTGCGGAACAAAAACCTTGGCCTAGACGACTACAGGTTCCTCTTACAAACCATGGTCAATTCAGGTATTGGTGAAAATACTTATGCCCCGAAAAATATCATCCTGGGCAAAGAAGTCCATCCTGAATTAATCGATTCGCTATCCGAAATAGATGAAATCTTCTTCGACACACTCGACAAACTCTTTGCTAATTCAGGGATTTCTCCACAAGAAGTCGACATACTTGTGGTGAACGTATCCCTTCTTTCATCCGTGCCATCTCTAACATCTCGAATCATAAACCATTACAAAATGAGGCCTGATATTAAGGCCTTCAATCTCTCAGGGATGGGGTGCAGTGCAAGTCTTATTGCAATTGATCTAGTCAAGCACTTGTTCACGACTCATAGCAATTCTTTTGCTATAGTTTTCAGCACGGATGCCTTAGGTGCAAAATGGTATTGTGGAAAAGAAAAATGCATGATGCTCCCCAACTGCATGATGCGCTCGGGTGGTTGTTCCATGCTCTTCACGAACAAAAGGGTTTTCCAGGATCTAGCCATCTTGAAATTGAAATACACTATCCGAACTCATTTTGGAGCATACGATGAAGCATACAATTGTGGAATTGACATGGAAGATAATCAAGGATACCGAGGATTTCGTCTTGCTTTGACAAAGGAGCTAGTCAAAGCTGCTGCTCAATCTAATCTGAGAGTTCTCGTGCCGAAATTACTTCCATTAAGGGAAATAATTCTGTTCGTCATCATGGTATCCTATAGAAAGATTACTAAAACGAAAAGTTCATCCTTAGCTGCAGCTCCAAATATGAAGACTGGTGTCGAACATTTCTGCATACATCCGGGTGCAAAAGCTGTAGTTGAGGGATTTGGCAAGAGTTTAGGGCTTGACGAATATGATATTGAACCATCTCGGATGACACTACACAGATTTGGCAACACGGCTGCTGGTTCTATTTGGTACGTCTTAGGTTATATGGAAGCTAAGAAGAGGCTCAAGAAAGGTGACAGGATACTCATGATTACTTTTGGTGCTGGTCTAAAATGCAACACTTGCGTATGGGAGGTGATGAGGGACATGGAGGGCTCAAATGTGTGGGAAGATTGCATTGACAACTACCCTCCGAAGTCCCTAGTGAACCATTTCATGGAGAAATTTGCTTGGCTCAATGATGAAAGTATGAGCTTCCTTAGCCTGGATGACATTCGTGAGAAAATTTCTTTCGAAATCAAGGCCTCTAGATGTTGAGATTTTTTCACTTGAATTGTTATTTGAATTTACACTAATTGCATTACTATATGAATACAGGAGTTTGCATGTGTTTGGTGGTGTTTTTAAATGTTCAATATGCACGCAGAACTGATTACTCTTTCTGGACAGGAAAGTACAGCTGAAGTTATTTACAGCACTAGTACTAGTATGTAAACATTTATTCCTACCGTTCTTTTAGAGTTTAGACCATGATTTTACTGCTTGTCCAGGCCACTAGCCCGTTCCAAAATCTATAATAGTTTCCATCGGATTCCTGAAAAAGTTACGCGATTCCCCTTGGATGGCCTGGTTGAATCAGTGGTGCGCAGTGAAATAAATTGATTACGTATTCCAGTGGATAGACATTTATTATTGAAACAGGTCTTAAAGTAGCTACGACCGATTTAATTGGCACAAACTGTGAAGTCTTTGAATGCATTTATGCAAAAGGTTATCCAGATGATACCATATACAGGAACTAACTATGCATTTTCTCCACACGGCAAAAAGATAGCCAGATGATGCCATATACAGGAACTAACTATGCATTTTTCCATAAATTTAGACCGGAGAAAAAATATCCAAGATTATGTCTTTTTGGCCTTGCTAAAAAGTTTCTTATTAAGCAAACGCAATTTAACATTTTCCATAAAAAAAAAAAAAACCACAGTTTAGTAGTACCACTAACTAAAGGTTGCGCAATAAAGGTGACGCACTTATTGCGCAACCTTTTGATGTAGTTAAATAAACTCCCTTCATCCCACTTTGATAGTTCTGGTTCTTTTTTCATACAGTTTAAGAAAAAGTAGTTAATTTTGTTGGAAGAATTAATTTAGGTAGTTATTTTTCTAAAATACCCTCACATTAATTAGAGTACAACTTTATGGGAACTTGAATTGATGGTAAAAAAAAAATAAACTCTCATTAAATGGAGTAGGTTTATAGTAACAACAACTTACATTGAATAAGGGTATTTTAGGAAAATTAAAATACAACTATATTCTTCAATTGGAAAGTGGACTACAATTTGGGACAGACGAAAAAGGAAAACATGACTATCAAAGTGGGACGGAGGGAGTAGTTCTTTTTTTCTTTTGTAGGTAATTAAGGCCCGTTTGGAACTGCGATAACTTATCGAAAAATACTTCTCCATTAGAATTTTTAATAAAAATACTTATTAAGTATTTAAGTACTTTTAAATATATTGTTTAAAGACTAAATTTAATAAGTAATTATTGCATTGGATATATTTTATTTGAAATGTTTTAAATGTATTTATCTCTTTATTTAGATCATAATATAGGATGAGATGATTAAATTTAATATCTAAGTTTTTAAATTACAAAAGTTACTTTAAAAACGCCAAATTTGATCTTCTATTAAAAGTATTTTTAACATTAAAAGCTTCGTTCCTAGGTAATTTTTAAAAATACTTTTAGCACCTATAAGTGATTTTTAATCAAAAGTACTACAACCTCAAACGGGCCTAAATATATACAGTTCAGCTCCTGACGTTGATCGAGTTTCGACTTGTTACCAACCGAGGCCGATTTTGGAAGAAGATGAAAGCGCATAGACATACGCGGCTGTGCCCTTAAGTCACATTCGTATCTTTATCGCATTCTTATGTCACATTCGTCTGCTCCATATTTCACATTCGTATCTTATACAAGGGGGAAAAAAAGCTGCATGCAGAAATGTCCAGGAAACTACGGATAAAACTAACATGGCCGTTACTCAAAAATGATAGTTGACAGAAACAAAATGGAGCATTTATACATATGCATGCATGTTACTAAAACCAAGTTGAAATCCAACATGCAATATCTGAATTTTCGTGTTTATACAAATGTAGCAAATCTGAGTCATGAAATCAAAGAAGAAACTTCACCAAATTAGGCATGTACTATAGAAGCTTAAAACGCCTAACCAGAAAGCCCCACATTGGGCTATCAAATATTCATATTGATGAACGTCAATAGTTTTGTTGGTGGTATTAGTGGTCTGAAAGAAGTCTAGGGTTCTCCATTTAATAAACAGATGTAATCCACTTCAATCATGGGTGGCGATATAATAATAATAAGGTTTAAAAACAAAAAGCTCCCTGTAGTATACCGAATATATAGAAAAGGCCCCCGTGATTTCAAAACATACAAAACGACACCTCATGTTTTGATCTAAATTATAAACTAACAGAATTTGTTAAATTTAACGAAAATGAAGGTCTCGGCTGTTAAACTTATAGGATTCCGTTAAGTTTACTGTTAACTTTATCGGATTCCTTTAAATTTATCGGATTCCGTTATGTTTAACGAATTCTGTTAATTTATAATTTAGTTCAAAACATGAGGTGTAGTTTTGTATGTTTTGAAACTACGGAAGGTTTTTCTATGTATTAGATATAATACAGAGGGTTTTTTTTTGTTTTTAACCCTAATAATAATAATAATACTTGCACCGGTTAATCTATTTTGTGTTTGTGTGTGTGTGTGTTTTTTTTTTTCCTTTTTGCTAGCGGCTGATAATTTATTGGTGCACATTGTTAATCCATAATTGCACATCTTCACATCGCTAAAGCAGAAATTCCAGTACGAAGCAACAAATAAGGACCTCTAAGGAGGAGGGTTGGATTGGGTGTCAAAGTGCAAGATATTAAAAGTGGGAGATTTTATATTCAAAATCTTTCACTTAAAAAAAAAAGGACTTCTAAAATGTGCGGGGCACAAATTTTGATACTTTTTGGATTTTTCATATAAAAAAAAATGCGCTATGTACTAACGCAAGCTTCTGACGGTATTCCATCAGCAAATATTTAAAGAATGTTTTAGTAGTAAAACAGTTGGAGTGGTTTATATTTGAGCTTTGGACCATATTTTGAGTGGTCAATCAGACCGGAATTGGAAAACATAAGGTGAAGTTGGACTATTAGATTAATACCAGATTAATGAGATGAACATAAGGTGAAGCTATAAGTGTTTTATGTTTTTGATATTTTTGAAGGTTGACAATGTAATATTCTATTTATAATTTGTATACCATCCTTGCTTTTTTTTTTTTTTTACTATGCTTGAGTTGCAAATAAACTTCTAATCTGATAGAAATTAATGCAGCAGCTTTAATTAAGGGCATGTACCCTACTTGCTAATTAAAGAGACAGGAGGTGGGTGACAGCCTGACAAGGTTGAAATTTGCCGGCTTCCTTCGGTTCTCGTACCTCTATTATTAATGTCGAAAATACAGGTATAATGCATAAATTGCTCTTACCTACAATATTAACTAAAATCGCACAAGATATTCCATGAACATTTGAACAAAATCGCACGAGGCTGAGCAATTAGCCATTCATTTGTTGGAAATCATCAACAAGTCAAATCAAGGGAGTTAGACACTAATTCATTAGACATTTAATTCATACGAAAATCTGGACTAAAGTTGCATGTAGAGTGGCATTTTTTCCCCGGCAACATTTTCTGATGGGTATTACGTTGTTATCAATTCATCACCACACAATACAACATTAATTGATCCTTAAATTTCACAAGGAGCCAGGGTAGTGAAGTCTCTAAAATGATTATGCATCAACTTCATAAGCCAACAGCGACATTTCTAACTTTAAATACAAACCTTAAACAGAATTGATCACGGCACCTATTGCATCGTTGAATTGATTATTGGTATCATCATTATCACATAATCACCTGTATGGCTATATATGTTTGCTATTTCCATTGTCTTGCATGCATGATTGATGTTATTAATAGCTTCTTGTGGCGTAAAACGTTTGCTTTTCATTCATGTTACTAGGTATATAATCAAGTGTTTCATATGCTTGTTACGATTAATTGCTTTTGCAGAGTGGAATTCATGAAATATATAGTACGAAGTACAGTAAATATAAATATGCAAGTGAACATGTAGATCCAAACAACAATTAAAAAGTGATATTAGGAAAGATAATATAATACCATTGCCCTTATCTACTATAATATATGGCATCGAAAATAGTATATCATTTTGTATATTTCACTTAATACAAGATCCAAATTGCGCTTTTCAGTTACAAACTCATTGTCAAACATAATTAACAACAAATAATCAAAAAAATCCGTAACCAAAATATTACAAAAAGTGAACTTTAATACCATAAAAATCTCAACAACTAATCTTAATATGTTGACAAGAATATTTATGATGTTAAAGTTTGTTATTTTAGTGTTTTCTTTAATGCGTGGGTTGGTATTAAATTAAGTAAATAATGTAATGGATGAGGGGTAACGACGCAATCATATTATTTTCTTTCTCCTAATATCACTTTTTTAATTATTGATTGGGACTAAATGTTACAAGATGATTAATCTTAAGGGAGGCTAGTGTAATTTTTGAAACCTGAAGGGAGGCCAGTGAAATAGTCAGAAACTACCGGGGAGGTTTCTAAAATTATCCCTATTTTCTTACTATAAATTATAAAGGAATGCAATATATTTTTCAATAAATTGTGCTGAGAAGAAATGCGTCACAACTCAAATTGGGGACGCATAACTGCTTTTGTATGTACATTAATTGCTTTTGTATGTTGAAATTTTGCCTTATATAGTCGACACCAATAGGCTGCAGAAATCCAGCATACCTGTAGAACCCCTCCATAGCCCATCCTCCACTTTCTTTTTCGAAATATGGAGCTCTTAACAGCACTATATTTGCTTTGTTTCCTTTACCTTACATACTACCTCTACAAGATAGCCTTGCAGAGGACAAACCAATGCTGTTACATGCTAGGCTATGAATGTTACAAGGCCACGGAGGACAGAAAGTTAGACACAGAATTATGTGCCTCCATCATCTTGCGCAACAAAACTCTTGGCTTAGAAGAATACAGATTCCTCTTACAAACCATTGTCAATTCAGGCATTGGTGAGAACACTTATGCTCCCGACAATGTCATCCAGGGCAAAGAAGAGCGTCCTGAATTAATCGATTCATTAACCGAGATGGATCAAATTTTCTTCAACACACTTGACAGTCTTTTTGCGAAGTCAGGGATTTCTCCTCAAGAAATCGACATTCTTGTGGTGAACGTATCTCTACTTTCTTGCGTGCCATCTCTAGCAGCTCGAGTCATAAACCGTTACAAGATGAGGTGCGATGTCAAGGCCTTTAATCTCTCTGGCATGGGGTGCAGTGCCAGCCTTGTTGCAATTGATCTAGTCCAGCACCTGTTCAAGTCTTACAAGAATGCATATGCTATTGTTGTGAGTACAGAAGCTTTGGGTGCAAACTGGTACTGTGGCAGGGAAAAATCCATGATGCTGTCCAATTGCTTATTCCGCTCGGGTGGTTGTTCAATGCTTTTCACCAATAATAAGGCCTTAAAGCATCGAGCCATCTTGAAGTTAAAATATATGGTACGCACTCATTATGGATCAAATGATGAAGCCTATGAGTGCTGCATCCAGGTGGAAGATGGTCAAGGGTACAGAGGTTTTCGTCTCACGAAGAAACTTGTCAAAGCAGCAGCTCAGAGTTTCATCATCAATCTGCGAGTGCTGGGTCCTAAAATGCTCCCATTATGGGAAATAATAAGGTACATCATCGTAGTATCCTTCCAGCAGAGGAGGAAATCCAAGAGTGCGTCACTTGATCAAGGACTCATGGCCGCAATTCCGAATTTGAAAACAGGTGCAGATCACTTCTGCATACATCCTGGTGGAAAGGCAGTTATAGATGGGGTTGGCAAGAGTTTGGGGCTAACTGACTATGATCTTGAACCGGCCCGGATGACGCTTCACCGCTATGGTAACACTTCTGCTGGCGGCTTGTGGTATGTTCTAGGTTACATGGAAGCTAAGAAAAGACTCAAGAAAGGTGACCGGATAATAATGATAAGTTTTGGTGCTGGATTTAAATGTAACAATTGTGTGTGGGAGGTAATGAAAGATATGACGGATCGCAATGTTTGGGAAGATTGCATTGACGAGTACCCTCCAGATTCTCTAGGCAATCCTTTCATGGAGAAGTATGGATGGATCAATGATGCGGCACTGAGCTTCATCAGAATGGAAGATTATAGATCAATTTCTTGATTTTCAAGAGAGCTTCTTTACCCCACTGCTCCCATTTTCCTAGTCCCTCCTTAAATTTATGTTACCTCCGCAATTCTCAAATCTCAACGAGGATGAGATGTCCTAAAATTCTCCTTGAAGGGCCTGGCAGAATTGTTGTTGAGCACCAAAGAAAGTCCAGCTTAGTGTTTGTGTGGGATTTGTTTCCCAGAATCTTCGTTTCTTGATACCATATACTATATTGTCATTCCTGTTGTTCAATTGTGTCAATCTCTCGCATTAATCAATAAAAGTTTACCCTTAAGTGGAAAATTCAAGCAATTTCAGAACTTGAATTGCTGGCTTGCAGAACGTTTGTTTCAGGCGATTTATCGCAATTGTTTTATTTCTTCGGCTTTAGTGATGGTATGGTTGAGACCCAGCAAGAACTTGCCCTGCAACTAACTTTCTGATTAGCTAATAAATTTCACAGAATAGCAATCACCATAAATTCCTCCGCTGTATATATAAAGAGGATGCAGCTTGGCAGGCACACTGGGACAGCGGTGGCCTCAACATGCCGAAGAATGGCACGTCTGACATTACATTTATGTGGTTTCCAGAGTCTTCACCATACTCTCTCTTTCAGCGTTACCCTACCAAATTAACGTACCATCAGGTTCTGGGCCATATGTTGTGAAAAATAAATCATGAAGAGCCACGATAGTCTGAAATGGTATTGATCAGTGTTAGTTTTATCTGGCATTGCAACTTACAAGTCAATTTAAGCAACCAATGTCTAATGCATTAAGCTGCCCTGATGATACAATAATACTATGAAGCAACCCCTTTAATTACTGCAAAAAAAAGACAAGTTCAGCAAATGCTAAAAGAAAAGTTGGCTAGACCGTGCAAGATGCAGTTCTCTACCCGATGAGAAGCCATGACTTTGTGAGCTCACAAGGGTCCATTCCAGTAATTAATGATGTATCGTTTGAGCAGATTTGATACATCTCTGCGGAATAAGGTGAGAAGATTTTGACGTTTCTGGGAGGAAGAACTGTAGTAGAGTCAATTGGCAGGTTAACTGGCTATCTTTTCTTTGCACTTATGCGAAGTCCCACATCGCCAGACTGTTGAAAGTGAAACGAGGTGGGAGGATGATAAAAGGGGCACCCGGGCGAACTCAAACGCTTCACGGAGCCGCGTGATGAGCACAGAGCGAACTATTCTTTCGCCTTTTACTAAAGAATACCGTGTGCTCGTCACAACAAGCGGCATACGCCTATTTTTGGAGGGTGCTTTTGCCAAAAAGCCCCTACAAGTTTTAGTGTCAAATTATTGTTTTGGAAATTATATTATACTGTGATTTGTTAATTTTCAATTCCAAAGAATGGGTCGTTGTGGAATGGAAGTTACTTAACGAGGGCTGATTTGTAAAAATTTGTTTCTGTTTTATTGAAGGTTCACAAAATTCGTTTCAATTTGAGAAAGGAATTGTAGGCAATATAAGCTAGCTGATAAGGAACAAATATTGCTGTTGCCAAATTCTCCTTAATGAAAAATTCACTCTTATATAATAACCGTATACTATTTTGACCAAAATATTTTTCATTTATGGTAATTGGGAGTGAGATAATTATAAATCTTTGTATCAGCCATTCGAAAAAAAAAACAATTTGGAGGGTATAAATCTTTGCATGCTTATAAATCTTTGCATGCTTGCTTTTGCTTTGAAGGGTAATAATATTTGGAGGGGCAACGAGGAGTATTTTTGTAAAGGAAAAATGAGAGCTATGTTTTATAAGGGAATTATATTGAGTCTCATATCTTCGAAAGTAACATTGGTATATAAGTTTAGTGCTTTCATGAACCTATTAATCTTTAAAGATTTTTCTAATAGGTATTACTAAAAATATCTAAACCACACTTAAATTGTTATATAAATACATACACTTTCTGGAATTGTGACACTTTCTAAAATTAACTCTATTTTTCAACAAAAAAAATTAGTACTTAATGCCCTTCTTAATGAGTGTGCAATAGATACATGCATTAGTCAAACTAAATCTTTAATAAGGCGAAACATGAAACAAAGAATAGAAAGTGACTTTATAGGTTTTTCTTTTTTAACTATAAAAAAATAGCATACACCAAAAGAAGAAAAAAGAAATGACATGCTTATGAGAACGGAAAATTCTATGATCCCTTTTGGATATCATATTCATGATTATAATCTAATAAACTCTTATCATATCATTCAATAATTTCAAGTTTTAAAATCATCCAAGAAGTGTGAATTGATACGTAACAATACGGTATATGAGAACAAGTAGAAAATAAGAAAAATGTATAGCTTGTTTCACATATTAAGTTTCATTAATACCCCACTTGGAAAATTAAAAAGAGAGAGAGAAATTAATTGCCTTATCTTATCAGGTGCTTCCGCAAAACCGCTGCGTCATACAAAAGCATAGACTCCTTTGTGCATGTCCAAGGCGAAAATAAACCCGGAGAGAGAGAGAGAGAGAGAGAGAGAGGTTGAAGCAATCTTTCAATTCTCAAATGCTTGATGGAAATGGTTTAAGCATGCCTTCAATCCTCAAATGCAGCGCGCCATGACCCAACAAGATTGGTACTACTTAGAGGTGTCAAAATGGGTGACTTGGGCAGATTTGGGTTGGGTAAAATGGGTAATGGGTATAAGTGAGTCAACTCATTTATACTCATTTAATTAGATGGGTATAAATGGGTAAGTCAAAAAATGAATTGGGTGACCCAATTACCCATTTATAACATATTTATTTTAACTTTTTGTAAACTCATTTAAATTCATTTTTACAAACTAAGTTATCAATTTATACCACTCTTTGTACCCATCATTAGTTTTAAATATTTATTTATAATGTTCAATAAACTTAATTACCAATTTTTTTCATTTATACTCTATGTCACAAAATTACCTATTATTTAATAATTGAATAATAAGAATATAAAAATTTGAACTAAGCACTATAAAAATTAATATAAAAACTTAATCCAAAAATTTTGAACCCCTAACATTTATTTCATATATAAATTTAAATTTTCATTTTAGAAAGATAAAAAAATAGGCTAAAATTTATCATAAATTAGTAATGCTGAAAAATGAGCAAGTTAACAAACTAAGAGAAAAATAAAATAATAAGATAAAACCAACAAATAATAATAATAATAATAATGAAACAAAAGTAGTTAACATCATGACAAAATAAAAAATTTGAAAAAAAAATGGGTGGGAGAAAAAAAGAGACTTGGGGGGAAGAGAATTTTAAATAGGTTAATTGGGTTTGATGAGTTACCCAATAATACCCATATACAAAAATTTAAGATATCCATACCTATCTATTCATGAGCGAGTATGAATAAATTTAATTAAGTGGGTTGATTTGCCACCTCTGGTACTATTACTACTACTACCAGAGATGGGCACCAAGACTTATCACCGATTTCTATCCTCCACTTGGTATCATGACTTGACCTTTACATCCCACGCTACAGGACATGCTTATGCAAATATTCATCTATCATTCCCTAAAGAAAAATCTAGAAAAACAACTAAAGTTTACTTCTTGATATGTTGCTCATAGAATTCAATGATTCGAGCAAATGAGTGTGTTTCAACAATTTTGATGACGGGACTGAATTACAATCGGATGAGACGAATGCACTATGCACTCGTATAAATTTAAACTATTTAAAGTGACAAGTTATATGTGATGGCGAAAGGTGCATTACGCATTTGTATGAATTTAAACCATTTAAAGTTATAAACCACGTATAGTGACAAGTGATGGGAGACAAGATTTAAATATTTAACCTCCCATCCTACTAAGTCTTAAAGACTATGGTGGTTGGTTATTTTTTTCTTATCCAAATGCTCAAACTTCAATTCTAAATTAAAAAACAAAAAATTTTGCATAAAAAGACTAGAGTGACTCTTTTGATTGAGCCACAACTTTAGAGAAAGATTTTACTTCAAACTCGATTTTAAGGGCAACAAAGATTTTTCCTTCTTCTTCTTCCTCTTTTTTTTTTTTTTTGTGTTTCATAAAATTTAGATGGTAAGGGCAACAAAATTAATGAAATGTGCAAGAAAAGAATTAACAAAAAGAGACAAGATCATTAAAACTCCAAAATCTCAGCTACTTTGTTTGTTGTTTTTTTTCTCTTTTTAAACTACCATAATGCCTAGTCAAATTCGGGATTGACAAACAGGGAATCATTCATTTACGCCCCAGGAAAAAAACAAAATTCATGGCATGAATTGCAAATATTTAAGATTGCAGGGCCACCAAATGAAAAGACACTACTGTGTCTGAGCCTAACTAGTGAGGACTTTTCTTCCCACCTTCCTCTAATCTGTCTTTTAGTTCGTTTTCCTATCTTCGTCGACGCTACCTTCACACTTTATTTTCTGCAGAACTTCAACAAATCTCAGACTCCAATCATTCCAATCTACTGCTCTTCCTCCTGGTCAATCATGGCTTCCCCGGTGGAAAAAGGTACTGATTTCTTTCTCTACTTCTATACTGTCTAGCTCTTATTCTGCGTCATCTACTTGAGCAGTAAATCATGACCCTTATTTACGCTCTTCTCCTTTATATTTTCTGGACTGTGTTGTATAAGTTATTATAATTTTGTTTTCTGTGGAGTTTAGAGGTATAGCTTAACAATAAAAATCAAGGCCCAGAACCAAAGAAAGAAAAAAAAGGAAAGAAAATTAAGCATATACTATGATCAGAAATTATGAAGAAAATAGGGGAAAGTTGGAAACTTTATCTTTTCTTTCCGAGATTCTTTCTGGGTTTTTTTTTGAGTTTTATCTTAATATATTGATTTAAATACTGAATTATGTAGGAGGAGATAGAGACATAGAAAAGGGGTTGATTACTCCAACATATAGCCAAAACCCTTTAGCTGAGCTGTCATTATCACCGTCTCCGACTCCATCGCTGTCGCCTTCCTCTGCCACAGCACCGGCTCTGGTGCTATCTAATTCTGGGAAGAGAATAGACCAAGCTGGGAAGAAGAAGTATGTGAAGCAGGTGACTGGCCGGCATAATGATACTGAACTGCATTTAGCAGCTCAAAGAGGGGATCTTGTAGCGGTAAAGCAGATACTTGATGATATTGATACTCAGATGGTGGGGACTTTGAGTGGAGTAGACTTTGATCAAGAGGTTGCGGAGATCAGGGCATCGGTGGTGAATGATGTGAATGAGTTGGGGGAAACTGCACTGTACACTGCTGCTGATAGAGGGCACCTTGATGTGGTGAAAGAGTTATTGAAGTATTCCAATAAAGAAACACTCACGAAGAAGAATAGATCGGGTTTTGATCCTTTGCATATTGCTGCAAGTCAGGGACACCATGGTACTGTTTTGGCTTTTGTTGACCACTCAATTTGCTCATATGTTTAAATCATTGCTGAGTTTAGAGGGTAAATTTTAATTGCGGCTTCTATTGTTGGCAATAAGGATAAAACTTAGTCTTATTGAGGAGATCAGAAAATAGGTTATCTGGAGTTGCATCTCTTTTTCTAATTACATTATTTGAGAATTGCTTATTTATGTTATGTGACATTTTACATCTACATAATTTGATTAGATGACTTGAGCTGTCTATTTTAGACATTGAGGGCTTTATCATGAATGCAACTCCTCGGAGGCATAATTCTTGTGGAGAGTAGTTGTTCTTTAGCTTAACTAGTCTGTTTTCCTTACATAATTATAGGGTAACTGGTACAGTATTACCTTAGATGACCTTATAATCTTTTAGACAAGGAAATTAGTATATATTCACATGTATGTCCTAGTATGCTATCTGCAAAAAACTTACAAATGGTATCTATTAGGGTTGATGAGTAGGCCTGAGCATATTCTTGTCCTCTCCAGTAGTTTATCATGTTTGAAGTGTAGGACTGAGGATCTTCTTTTCAACCATTTATTGTCATTGAATTTAGAATAGCATAGTCTTGTATATGTTCCTCAATCTTAAAGTTGTGTTTGTAGATTTTTGGTGGAATACTTTATGATATGGACTTGCTAGATTTATACAAAAAGTTTAAATAGGTTTCATATTCTTAAGTTTTTTGAATCCTAATGGTTGTTGCTGACTGTTATACTTAACTATTTGCAGCCATTGTTCAAGGGCTGCTAGACCATGACCCTGGGCTTAGCGAAACAGTTGGCACTTCAAATGCCACCCCTCTTATAACTGCAGCTACAAGAGGACATATAGCTGTGGTCAATGAGTTACTGTCAAAGGATTGTAGTTTACTAGATATTTCTAAATCTAATGGGAAAAATGCATTACACCTCGCTGCCAGGCAGGGGCATGTGGAGATTGTCAAGGCATTGCTTGACAAAGATCATCAACTGGCAAGAAGGACTGACAAGAAGGGGCAGACCGCATTGCACATGGCTGTGAAAGGGGTTAACTGTGAGGTCGTCAAACTGTTGCTTGATGCTGATGCTGCAATTGTCATGCTGCCTGATAAATTTGGAAACACTGCTTTACATGTTGCCACTCGGAAAAAAAGAGCTGAGGTACAATTGTGTGCACCATTCCTGAATTGGTTATGCTTATGTTAGCACTCAACCAGTAGGAGCATTTTTTTATCTATCTATTTCATATTTTTGCTAATAGACATGTAGTGTACCGTCCTTCCTGGGTGCTTGTGGTGGATATTTTGAACCTCCGTATGTCCTCAGCTGCTCACAAGGAAGTTTAGTGATTTACTTAAATATCTATAACTTGGTGTTTTCCCGATAATCATAATCTAAACTATCTTTAAGCATTTCTGAAACACCACATATAAGTTATAAGGTTTTTCTTCAGTAGTTACTCTAAGATTTGGTGCTACAGTGTTTTCTAGTAGCTTTGTGGCATTTGGTGCTTTTTCCGCTTGGAACGTGTCCTCCAACACATGATGGTTTTGCGGGCAAGAAATATCTTTAATAAATCTCGATTTATTTTTGTCTGCAGATAGTGAATGAGTTGATTCAGCTGCCTGATACAAATGTGAATGCCCTTACTAGAGATCACAAGACAGCTCTAGATATTGCTGAAGGTCTTCCACTGTCTGAAGAATCCACGGTTATAAAAGAGTGCCTTTATCGTGCAGGTGCTGTTAAAGCTAATGAATTGAACCAACCCAGAGATGAGTTGAGGAAAACCGTGACCCAAATCAAGAAAGATGTCCACACCCAACTTGAACAGACTAAGAGGACAAATAAAAATGTCCATGGAATTGCTAAGGAGCTTAGAAAACTCCATCGAGAAGGAATAAACAATGCCACGAACTCAGTTACCGTGGTGGCTGTGCTTTTTGCAACCGTTGCCTTTGCAGCTATCTTTACTGTGCCTGGTGGAGATACAGACAGTGGGATGGCTGTTGTAGTGAGCCGAGCTTCATTCAAAATCTTTTTCATCTTTAACGCCATCGCGCTCTTTACTTCTCTTGCTGTCGTCGTAGTTCAAATTACCTTGGTGAGAGGTGAGACAAAGGCAGAAAGAAAGGTCGTGGAGGTGATCAACAAGCTGATGTGGTTGGCCTCTGTCTGTACTTCAGTGGCATTTATTGCATCGTCTTACATAGTGGTTGGTCGGAAATACGAATGGGCTGCAATTTTAGTTACGGTTGTGGGGGGACTTATAATGGCTGGAGTTCTTGGAACCATGACTTATTATGTGGTCAAGTCAAAGCGGATCAGATCAATGAGAAAGAAAGAGAAGAGTGCCAGGAGTGGCTCAAATTCATGGTACCCCTCCGAGTTTTCCAACTCAGATATCGATCGGATTTTTGCCCTGTGATATGAGAAGATGTAATCTAGAGAAAATAATCACTGGCTGGTCGGGAAAATGGTGCTAAAAGAATAAAAGGGAGACTATGAAGAGTTTTGAGCCAGGAGGAGGTTCTCCGTCTCTTCAGGTCTCCAGGCCTGTCCATTAGCCACCAGAGGAAAAGGTGGAAGGGCTGGAATTCTGCTGCTCCAGTTTCTGGTTGCTAATGATGTATCATCCTCGGATGCTTATATCTTTGTTCCCGAGAATTATGTAACGGGAAGTCTTATCATGTAAGAAATTTAATGCGGAGGAGAGCAGACAAATTATACCATGTCTTGTGTGTCTCTCTCCGCCAGAACATCATCATCATCATCTTTGACATAAAAGTTTATTGCTACAAACCAAACTGATGCAATGGGTGCTTGAACCATGTGTTAATCAAGAAATTGGAATTCCCAATTGATTTTGAATCAAGGGCCCCGAGGCCCCCGACAATTGTTTGTGGTAATTATATCATACAATGAAAACACCGAAATCTATTTGGATTGGTTATTTTTTCAAAAACAATGTTGCAGTAATACACAATAGGGAAAATCGTTCAAACCGTATTTCACATTTTATAAGATGACTTTTTTCGTCTCTCACTTTGAAAAGTATAGTTTTACATTCCTTATAAATTTATATTGACCAAATTTGGTTCCTACCTAAGTTTTCAACTAATGTTTTGCCAGAATGCACCACGTAATTTGCATGTGATCATTTTTTAATGGCAAAATTGTCAAATCAAATTTTTACATAATCTGATTCATAGTCCCTCACATTTCACAAAATAAATTTTTTCGTCCCTAACATTTTACGAAATGAATTGTTTCGTTTCTCACATTTCAAAAAATAAATTTTTTCATCCCTCACATTTTTCAAAATGAATTTTTTTATCCCTTATTGATCATGTGTACGAATAGCTTTTTTTCTATGAACTCACGTATATGTCTATTTGATTTTACTTGAACAGTATGAATAACATGTAATTTATCTCTATTGAATTTCGTCTAAACATGTTAATCGTAGTTATACACATGCTATTCAATAGATATATATAGGGGTTTAAAACTAATAATTTTGTTTGAAACCCATGTATATATTTATATGATTTCATCATTTGAACCTATTCAATATTTGTGACCTTTCTCATTTGTTAATAATTTATTTATTAAATTGTATAATAAAGTCATCTAATTATTGGGTCCTAATTCGAATTCTATAATTGTGCTAACAAATTTCAATTTAAATCTTAAACTGAAATTTCTATTTGACACTTTTAAAACCACCAGTTGAATTACGTGCCTTGTGATTGACTTAAAATTTGAAAGTGCCAATCACTTATTTCTTTTTGTCATACTTTTCTTTTGTTTATCCAAATTTAATTCAATATAAACACTAGATAATATTTGTGATTAAATGTCATCTTTATTTTCAAATTTCGAGTAAAAGAAAATGAATATAAATAAAAAAACTAACAATTTTTTTAAACCCATGTATATATCTATTTGATTTCATTTGAGCAGTACGATATAGTATATAATATATCTCTATTTGATTTCACATGCTATTCATATTGTTCAAGTGAAATCAAATAGATATATACATGGATTAAAAAAAAATATTCACACACATGATCAATAAAGATGAAAAAATTCATTTTGAAAAATGTAAAAGATTACAAAATTTATTTTGTGAAATGTAATGGACGAAAAAATTTATTTTATGAAATGTGAGGGATTATGAATCGAATTATATAATATTTGATTTAACAATTTTACCCTTAAAATATAATCACGTTCAAGGCACGTAATGAATTACGACAAAAAACTAATCGAAAATCTAAGTAAGGATCAAATTTGATCAATGTGAATTTGTAAGGGGTATAAAATTATATTTTTAAAAGTGAAGGACGAAAAAAGTTATTTTACAAAATATGAGAAATGTTTTGAACGATTTTCCCTACACAATAAGTTAAAAAAATATCTTATTCATATAATATATCAAATATTTCAAAAAAAATTTATAATAAAAATTTGTTATATACACTGTTACAGTAAAAATTTTCAAAAACATTCCCAAAAATAACTAATCCATAACACAATTTTTGAATAAATTTCAACAAGTGAGAGAAATTTTGTTGTACTTCTATCTATGATTTTGTTGATGTCTATATTTTAGTATTTTAGCGGATACATTTATTTTATCAGTGTCTATACATTGTAGCGCTCAATTGCCATTGGCAATTGTAGAGGCACTTGATCCGTTGGATTCACTTTTGGATTATTTCCAAGTACTATGTGAGAAAGGTTAATTCCACCAAGCCACCCATTTCCCATTTCTCATTTTCCCAAAAGAAAAAGAAAAAAAAAATCCATTTCCTCATTTCCCATCTCCCAAACGATGTCGTAAACTTGACCCCTTTACAAGTACAGAAAAGTGGTTTGCTGGGTTTTGTAACTTTTGTTCCCCCAAAGTTTGCGATAGGATGGTAAGAATTCACGTGAAGCATGGCTGCCGGCGGGCTGTGAATGGCGCGGACGGTGAACTGGAGTTCCTATACGACTGCGAAACCTCTTCAACAATCCAGCACATCACCCAAGACATAACGGAGATAGCAAACTTCCAACTCCAAATTCGACAACTGGGCTGTCAACTCCTCCCTCCCGTCGCTGCTCTCCTCCACACGCACCGCCCACAAGGTTTCTTAAACCACGAAAACAACAACACACTTGCTCTTTTTCTTCTTACCTTTTTGGGTTGCTTTCTGGGTTCTCATCTTTCTCCCTATTTTTAGGTGTTTTTATTCTTTGAATTACCGGGCTTGCTGTAATGATAATAATTCAACTTTAATGCTGCAGTGATAGCCCTTCACAGAGCTCTCTCTGAAGCTACTTCCTACGCTTCCAAGGTCTCTCTTCTTTTTTTTTTTTTATCTTTTTTTCCCCTCCTCCTCTTCCTGTATACTGTAAGTTCTTTTTTTTTTTTTTTTTGGGGAGGGGGATGGGGAGGGAAGGATCTAAGGATTCAATTTTGAATTCTCCTTTTTTTGTGATTTTTTTTTTGTTATATAAGTATAATATTGACATGATATGATGTTCTGGATTGATCATGGTGATAATGTGTCTGTTTGACTTTGATTGCAGGAGCAAGTTGTACATGGCAAGCCATTGTCAATTCTTGTGTTAAGAGATCACATAAGAATCATAGCAACTGCGTTCGTGGTAAATTATAAGCTATTGAATTTTCAAGACAGCAATTTCAAACAACTGCTTTCAGGTACTGAAATTTTCAGTTACCGCAGGGAGCTTCTAGTCTGTTTAATCTCGGATTCTTCTATTTGACATAGAGTATGAGAGAAATCTTGGTTCTAATGCTTGTTTGATTTTTGTATTTTCCACAAGGGTAATGGTGTCTGTGTGTTTGTGTGTGTGTGTTTTTTTTTCTAAGTTCAAAACTGTGGGAATAGTGTGCTCGGGCCTCCTGTTTTTTGATGCCAACACATTCATCTGATCACATAACCCTTTTGTCATGTTTGTATCTTACTTTCGAGAGAAATGCATCGCTCCTTGTGCTTTGCAAATTGCACGCATGTAGTATTCTGCTGATGTGGTTGCTCCGTGGTGTCTAATACAACACTGGAAGGTGTATGTGTGTGAGTGTTAACTTATTCTTCTTTTGATATTTATTCATCTAAAATCAAAATGTAATGAAAATTTCATTTTGTCTAGTGTGCAACTATGCTTTCTTATTGATTTATTGTGCGGTCAAAAGATGCATCACCCTGTTTATTATTCATGTACATCAGTTGCTTCTTTTTGTACTGATTACTTGTTTGAAATATTATTATGTTAAACATATCTAATACTAAGGGGAAAAAAATGTGGATGTTTTAGACTCGGAGCTTCTTCAAGAAGACACAGTTCAGCTTTTGTGGGCTGGGAAAGAGTTGATGAAAGGGAAAACTTTACGTGATTATATTGGGAAAAATGAGAAAACAAAGGTATATAATTTCATTGTTATCTGGCCTATTGCCCTAGTACTTTTGAACTCTTTGTGAACTTTAGTGTGTTGGTGGCAGATCATGCTCAGGTTGCAGTCACAAGTCTCAAATCCTGCCTTTTAGTCCAGCAGTGGCAGTAATTTCACTTTAACTTCTCTTTCGTTTTGCCCTTTGTGTGTGTGTGTGTGTTTTTTTTTTTACAGGAGTATTATACAGTTGTCAACCCCTCCTAATTGCACAAATTTGTCACTCCTTTTCATCCTTTTGTCTGGTGAATCAAGAGTTGGATCTGCCAAGTGAGTTGGGCTCCTTGAATTCTGAGACTGGAATTTTGAAACATGTGACGATGCCCTCTCTTAATGAGCATCTTAGTCTACCTCAGTGAAGGCCAATTTATTGATTTTGCAGACTCAGGCACGTCTACAAATAATCTATGCAGTACACTTGCCTTCTGTTACATTTTATTCTTTTCTAAAATGGTATATAACTTTGGGAATACTGATGTTTGCCTCTATGTGATATTGGATAGTGATGCATATAGCTGAAGAAACTGTCCCTCGTATTTTGGAGGAAAAGAGCTATTGATCTTTCCTTGGTGATGAAGATTCTCTTGTTCAATTTTTAAATAAGAACTATGTAACTACTTTTCTTTTAAGCTTCTGTAAAGCTTAATATTTTTCTAGTCCAGTTGTTCAGAAATTTTAGATGTATTCAAGAATGCATTTCAATTTAAATGAGTCTCTCATGAGAAGTATCCTTGCAGCTTCCTCCTTGCTCACTGCTTGGTTCTAATCTCTCCTTTTATCTTTCATGCCTACTGTTTTGATCTTCTGACATCACTGCATAAACAGAACCAGAAGAATTCTTTTATTATTTCTACCAAAGTGGAGATATGCATTTCTATGGTTATGCCTTTGAAACAGTAGAAGTACCTAGGCCAAGTTTGAAAGTTGGTCTTTACATCATACCTAATAAAGTTGTTCAACCCTGCACCAAAACGTTTACTATATGTTTTCCCTAAAATAACAGAAGAAGTTCCTGGTAGTGTAGATGGAAAATAAGATCCTTTACAGAACAAGCTGAGAATGCTAGCCTGGAATTTTGTTGAACCTAAACGACCAGATCAAGTTGCTTAGAGCTTGAATCCTGAACTACAGCTATTTCCTTGGCTAAGTTCTTGTAAGTTATAAATCGACCAAATTAAATCCTCAATTTAACGTGGAACAAAATGCATGCTGTTATTGCAGTGCTTCTTTTTAAATTATCTATCACAGTGTCACTAGGTTTCATCTACATAATCATAATGGTTTGGTCAGTAATATTGATTACTTCTACTCTAGATTTCTTCTTGCTATTCAAAAAGTGGGATTAGCCACTACCAGCTTTAAGAAACTGCATGATCTGTTGATTTCTCAATAATTAGACTTGGCAAAGCGCATGGCGTCTTGCAAAGCGGAAGGGTAGTTTTCATGTTTAGTTCATACGTCCATTTGCTGTTACCAGGGGACTTTCTTCCAATCCCATCCACTGTTTGTAGAGACTTTCTTCCAAACCCATTTACAGTACAAAAAAGAAAAGATGATGTAGGAATGGGACCAAAACAACTTCAGTTGACATGAATATTGTGCCTTTTATTCTTTTATTTTTTAGACATTCCCTGAAGTCTGGTGGGGGGAAGAATTTCTTGTTATATGGGTGCTCAACATCATCAAATGGTCTTTTCAGGAGTCCTTGCTTGTTCATAATCATGCCAAAAATCTGGCTGACATGTTTACTTAGATTAAGGTTTGGTGCACCCACCTGTTAAAAGAAAAGATGGTAAAAGAACCACTGGAAGGCTGTTTGTCTGCATTGGTGGATTTACTCCTTACTTTATATTATCTAGTTTGAAATCATTTGCTTTAAAATTTAGTCTATATTGACATGTTTTAGTTGCCAATACTTTAGATATGCCTGAGCAACAGATGTTAGTGTTTGCAATCATAGTCATGATTATTTGTAGTTCACTTTTATCAGAGGCAAAGTATGGTATTTGGTTTTGCCTAAACAGCCATATTTAACATGCCATAGTGCCTTCCGAGCAAGGGTTCTACTATGCTGTTTAGCCACCTTTGTAGTACTTCATGTCAGATGATATAGAAATTATCCTTTTGAATATGGAAATGGTTTACTTTTTTTATTTTTTTTTTCTTGAAAGGACAGTCCAAGGTATAGTCTGTGATTTAAAAATAAAGTTTTCAGCTAAGTAGAGTGTGTCCATTTGCAAATTGCAAATATTTGTCCCGGGATGGTCCATACTCCTTGAACGACGCATAATTTGGACAGGTGCTTCTGTCCTGTTCACCTTTATGGTTATGTCTCATTAACGTTACATTAACACATTCTTTAAGGAAAGAAAAATCATAAGTTTGTATCAAATATCTAAGACTGGATGGTGACACTTCCCAATTCTTGGCCTGAAATTTTAGGGTCAGCGATGAAAGATCGTAAGTAGGAAATAACTTGAATTGTTGGGACTCTTTTATTTTGCATTTAAGCCACATTGGCATGTAAGTATGAGTTTTGAGGAGTAGGAGTCGGTTTACAGAACATTTTTCCCCTTTGCAAGTTGCAACAACAGGGTCTTTTTTGTAGTGAATCGTTCTAAATCAGATCGTTTGCTTGCTCCTTGCTCCGGTCAAGGATTATTTCATGGTTTATATCTTCACATAACACTAATTATGCTGGACCTTCTTTGGTCACACTTGTTATTGATGAAATGAAAAGCGAAACCAAAAGGCTTCCACCCCTTTTCATCTGCCAATGGAAGACGACTTTCTTATGCTTTGGCACGGAATCTCTTTGAATTCAATGAACGACTGACTCGCCATTTGCTAAAATTGCATGGTTTAAGCTAAAGTGCTCTCACTAAACCTTTAAATGAGTAACTAGGGAATGCATATTCAGTGAGGCGGTCAAAAGCTTTGCTTTCTTTGCCATACTACCAAAAGTAGCTCCTTGGCAAAAAATTAAGCTCATGCTCTGAATTGAGTCCAGCACTGGCTTGTAGTTGAAGTTGTACTTTCAATCGCCAAAAGATTGATGAGTGCTGGCCGCACGTGGATCCAAGGTGTAAAGCATTTACCTGTAAAATTAACTATTGTTTCTCTAATACCTCTTGCAGTTAGTGTAAAAATGAATCTCCTCCACTTAGTCATAGCTAGAAGTTTCTGCACGTACTTCTTGCTAATAATTGTGTTCGACAAAGAGAGGCTTCAATTCGTCATTATTAGTTTTCAAACTCTCACTTCTGCAACAAAGGACTCACATTGCATAATTCTGAATCCTGTAGAGAACTACATAATGAGCATTGCACAGAATTATGATATGAAAAGTTGGAAATAAAAAAGAGAAATCAAATCATAACCCAATCAAAATTTGTCTCCCCTACTACTCCTCCACGTCTTTAACCCCTGCAAAGCCCTGGCCTTTGATCTGCATAAATAACTCTTGCAGAGGACAAGGAACAGAAACCAAGGTCACTTACAGTCTTTCTTGAGTTGAAAAGCTGCTGAGAACTTTTACAGTGAGCAATTGCTGCTTGTATTGGATTCTCAAGGTCTGAGTTCACGCTGTTACTTCTCTTGAAAAATTGCAGCTCTTGGAATCCATTGGAGTTTGTTGAACTTGAAGCTGAAGAAGAACCGGATGAAGATAATGAAGATGAAGATCTAGCAATCGATATCCTTTTGATCGCCCCTGAAAATGACCTCCGATGTCTACCTCTGCCCCCAACCCCATTCTCATCAAAGTTTGCTTTGTCAAAATTCTTGATCACAGAAGAAGATGCACTCACTTTCTTTCCGCCATTCTGAATTTGTCCGAAAGGGGCTTTCTTTGCTACCTTTACGTACTTGTTTATGCATTCATTGGCCTTGAGCACTGATCCTGATCCATCAACGACATGATTTCTTGGGGCTGCTGCGCAGGTCTCGTTTGAGCAAGCAGATTTACTAAACAGGGACTTAAGATAAGTCCTTGAAGCCTTCAGCTTGGAACCAAGTGAGGACTGTTTAATCAACTTAAGCTTCTTGGTCCAGGACCTTTTAGGGTTTTGATCACCTACAAAACTGCTTGCTTCTGTTGAATACTCGAACGAGTACTCCTCTGGATTAAGTTCTCTACTTACTTGGCAGGACTCTGATGGTGAGATGTTACAAGATTCAAAGGGAGTATTGTTGGCTGTTGGGGTGTTGTAGGCGTTGGTGAATAATGGTGTACTAAAAGACTCTTCAAAACAAGTATCTTCTAAAATGCTATCATAACTACTGATGTTAGCATTTTGCAACAGTTTCTCGACCATTTGTAAACGTGGTGGAAGGTGAAGAGGGAGGAGTTTGCCTTTGTAGAAGAGTTCATCAGCCGGTGAAGGCGCGGCGTCTCTCTCGGAGGAGCTAGACATTTGGAACTCAAATTCTCTGGCATGTGAAGAAGAAGAAGAGGTACTTTTGGAGTAGTGGTGGCTGAAGACGGCTGATTGTGAGCCTACTTCCATGTAAATGAAGTCTTCTTCTGCATGATCACAGGAATGGCGTTTTGCATCCATTTCAACAGTGTGTTATATGTCTATTTTTTTTTTGAAGTTGAGCTTTGAGAAGGGAATGGAAGACAAGTGCATTCTTTTAAAGCCAAGGGCCATGAAAAGACATGACAACTTACTACTCTTTTCTTGTAAATTCTTTACAAGAATCTATGAAAGCATAATGGGGTAGCTAGCTAGTCTTGTTATTTCATGCCTTAACCTGTGTGTGCCTAATTGTATCTTTATTTTTATTTTTTTTAACCAGCATTTTACAAGGTTATTTTCCACTAACCTCCTTGTTTTAATATTGTCTTGTCGGATTTCTACCTTTCTTCTTTTTCAAAAGCAAAAAATGAGAAGAAAGCGGAGTTGATGATGAACTAGTTTAATGGCTTATCAAATGATTTATGAGTAATCATAATTTGGCTCTTCTTTTTTTTTTTTTTTTCCTTTTTACAAGTTAATCACTCGGTTGATGTTGACATCATAAAATAATCTTGAACCTCATGCGGTTGACTTTTTTCCTTTTTCTTTTTTGACATTAATCACAGAAAACATATAGTACTAAATAATCGTGACTTAAACATTAAGCATAGGGATTAAACTCATGAATTCAATATATTAATATGTTACAATCCGCATAATAGTGGCATCCAGCAGAGATGTTTTAAATGATTACAATTTCATTACTCCCTCCATCCCACTTTGATAGTCCTGTTTTTCTTTTTCGTCTGTCCCAAATTGTAGTCCACTTTTTAATTGAAAAAAGTAGTTGTATTTTAATTTTTTTAAAATATCCTTATTCAATGTAAGTTGTTGTTACTATAAACCTACTCCATTTAATGAGAGTTGATTCTTTTTTTACTATCAATTCAAGTTCCCATAAAGTTGTACTCCAATTAATGTGAGGGTATATTAGGAAAATAGTTACCTAAATTGATTGTTCCAACAAAGTTAACTACTTTTTCTTAACCTGTGTGAAAAAAAAATCAGCATTATCAAAATGGGATGGAGAGAGTATTATTTTCCTTAACTAACTACTTCATTTGTGAACTAATTATATATATATATATATATATATATATAAAGACTCCGCTCTTTGTCTTCTATTTTTCCTCTCCTCTAATTATGTAGTACATCACACGACTCTAATATTTCATAAAGCAAATAAGCAATGTCGCAACCAAATGTTTTGTCATGGTCCGGACTAATTACTTGACAAGCTTAGCAGTTGATCTTTGATCCAAAAAAATCACCAATTGGGCAATTAAATACCCTACAATCTTATTTGATTTGTAGTATTTAACACGAAATTAGTAGGTTCTACAATCTCACACTAGCTATATGGTGCATTTTCATTAGGCAGCGAAAAAAATTTCTCACCTCGAAACCTTCACTGGTTTTGCAATTTTCTACCCAGGCGAAATAATTAGTACTAGGCTTTGGCGTGGAGATTTAGCTCGTGCGGCTGTAGAAAAGGACAAATACAGTTAATAACGTTAAAGATTTGAAAAAAAATATAAAAAAACACTTGAGATTATGAATCACTTTTGGCTTTGCTTAGTTCCATCCACTGCTTCTACTGGATTCCTGGGTTTTTTGCCCACTTTTTCGAACTTTGTTTTCTTGTCTCTAAGGGGGTAGTCGGCCATTCCTCATGGGTTTTAATTGGTTTGTATTCTAATGAATTGATTAATTTGCTTTACTTTTATATATTCTTTTATGGCAAACTACGTTCATTTGAAGACACGAATGCATAAAGAAACAGAGCAGATTGTTGACTTTAACAGTAATTAACAGAAGCACATGATCCGACACTTGATGGTGGAGAGAGATGCCTGCTAAGCTCGAGACTTCGGTTTTGACATTTCTTTGGAAATCAAATCAAGCCACAATGTTTAATTCTCTGTTTTCTTCTTCACCATTTAGATTAACCCAATTTTTTTCCTTCAAAAACAAGAAAAAAAGACTAGAAGAAATGAAAAAAAAAAACTGAAAAAGGGGGGGGGGGGGGGGGGGGGGGGAGCATATCGTCAAACCTTTTAAGCAACTGGTACCAGATAATTTGTTTGTCTTGCTGGGACGTGTTCTCGTACTAACATACACGCAAGAAACATATCAGGCCATTGTTGTTTGAAAGGTATAAGGCTTTTCAGCCATCCCTGTGACATCTTCATGTGAGCTTCGATGTAATATGTCACCCATAGTACCGTACGAAAGCTTCATGTGAGCTTTCGCTTTTTGTACAGGCAAATGGCTGTTAGGGTTTGAAACCTCGCATGAAATGCAGATATTTTCTTATTCACTTTTTGGCTTTTTGCAAACAGTAAATTTTTGTACGTTGTACTTGTAACACCCCCCACCCCCCAGTTACGTTAATCTTATTGAACTAGCTAGTTGATTAATGCAGTCAATTTCAGTTGCGCTTGATTAAGTCTAAGAGAGCTTTCTTTTCTTTTCGAAACCAACTCAGCCAACTACTCGTATTAATTAAGCCCTTAGATTTAGGTTTATGCCAGTTGTAATCTCCTGTTCAGTCCCTTACCCTACACCCCATTACTTTGCCTGGATTGGCTTGACAGACCCTGTTGATGGACAGAAGCTCGTTTTTGTAGGACTTTTCTGTTCTGGAAAGATGGATCATCTGTCAAATTGCATGTAAAGATTGACCTACCTCTAATAGTTGTTTGAACTTTTTGCTTGGTGCCAAATTTAAACTGCTATTTTTAGGCTCGTTTGTCCCTTAGTTTTTTCTCTTTTTTCCAACCAAGATCAATCTTCTCTGCCGAACCTTGAGATCAACTCCTAGCTTCTTTTCTCGTCCCTACTGACCTAAGGGTTAAACGTTGGATATTCCATTTAACTAGTACGAAACTCTATCCAACATCTTAAGTAAAGGAAGGAACTAGCCAGATAGAAACCCCAAGCCTTTCTTTTCACCGACCCTTGCAGAATCTAGTGTGTGTTCTTGAGTTGTTTACCGCTCAAAATGGAAGCCTTTTGTTTCAAGAACTTACCCTTGGATGAGAAAACATATATTTTTATGAACACTTGTCCATTTTTTATTGAAAGATCTGCAAGAAACGGGGTATGAGTATGACCATCCATGTCTTTTGTACTGCTAATATTCTAATACCACCACTAGAGCACTCCCTTTATCTACTTTTCTTCCTCTTCTCTGATCATATTTTAGGGTCTGGGAACCACAAACTTAGATTCACTAATCCAAGTAAGTAATGAATTCAATCAATTTTCATCACAAACCAAACTTTGAGTTGTGTAACTGAAATTGGTGTGCATTCGGAGAGGCCACAGGAGAAAATCTACCCCGGAATAGTTTGAGAAGCAAAGGGAAAAGAAGGCATCAAGCAACCATAGCCACAATACATGTTGTCCCACCACACCAGAAAATCTGGATGTTTTTTTCGTTGGTACGTATCAATCAGCAGCAAGTAGAGCCACTGTCTGTCATTCGATTAAAGGGGCCTTCATTGCTGGGTATCCCACCAGCACCACACCCAGCAGATGGAATTACAGGTTCAAACAATGCTTATAGGATGTCCATTTTCTAGCTGCTTTCGGGGATTCCATATGGCTTTGGTTTCAAGTCCACCAATTCCTGCACCCTTGTACTGAAAGCATTAGAGCCCACACGGTGATGATGGTGGTCATCAAAAGATAAGACAAATCCTACTTCTATATGAGGAAATGTTTTAGTCCATCCACATGAGGAGCATATATCTCCAACCCCACCATCGCATTTAGCTCTGCCTTCATCAGGTAGCATGACAGAGCCCTTTCCCTCTCGCCAACTGCCGGAATGGCCCTCCCTTACTGTTAGACGTTCTCCGCTGATCAGCATCCGCCATCACATGTCGACCATTAACCAGTCATTTTGAAGGAAGAGATCACGCTTACACCCTCCACAAATGCGCTATGCTAGCAAAATCTTTATATCATAGAAAACATTTATATCCCCATGCTTGGACAGCACATAGTTACTCCACAAATACGTTAAAAGTCCCCGCTTACACTTGTCGAAGACTTGCAATCATTTCCACAATAGCAATAAGCTCAGACAATGACTTGTATTCAGATTACATGTTTCCCCAAATACACAAATTTTTGTGTTGATTTCATTAATCATACAAAGACCTTAACTAAAATGATACACTTTAGAGCATTTACACAAGAATTAACTTAAAATGGACAGTAACAGAAACTCCTTGGCTAAATATTGCTCGCGAGGAGTTCAGTGTAATCTATCTAAATCATACACGTGAGGCCGCCAACCGTAGTAAGTTCAGCAGAAAGAAATGTCAAAATCTTTGGGTTTGCTTATTTCTTTGCCGCTGAGTCGCCAGATCTGAACTCTTTCTCAAGCTCGTCAAATTCCCAGTCACCAATTTCTTCACCAGAGTAATCCCTGTTAACCTTGCCAAATTCAGATTCCAGCTTTGCTAGTTCTGCCTCGGTGTCAAGCTGCTGCTCTGACTTGACTGCTGGTGCATCAGCAACTGGGATATCCACAGCCACAGTGTCCTTCGCAGACTGGCTTGTAGGATGAGATACACTTTCCTGTTGCTTCTCATGAGATGAAGACTCAGCCTCTTCAACAGGAATCTCCATTTCCAGATTTGGTCTCTCAATAGCTTCGAATTCTTCTCTTAGCTTTTCAAGCTTGTCAAATAACTCTTTCACCTTTTTGTCATCCTTGCTGGAATAACAGTGACCACTTAATCCAACTTAGGAAAAGAAGACATGGTTTCACAAGGAAAAGACAAATCAAATAGAACTGTCCATCAAACACACCTGGATACTTTCCCATGCTCTGAATAAAACTGCTCTCTCATGTTGTCAACTACGCTGAATGTGGTTATAATCTGCAGTTACAGTATGAAAGACAAACAAACTCAATCAAGTCTCAGGCATGGCACCAAACTAAAACTGATTAACCCCAGCATAAGGTCCGTAAGAGGGATGGTCAGAGTACGCAAATATACCTACCTTCCTTAAATTAGAAGAGGAAAGTGGAATATCAATAAGAATATCATAATAATCCAGGAGGATGCCAAGTCTATTTCCAGCATTCTTTTTTTCAAACTTTGCCCAATTTAGATTGTACCTTAGCTTCATAGCCCAGGTACTCCTCCTCTAGATTTTTCCTTGGACTTGATGCGCCAGAATTATCTTTATCACCTGATGCCACGACTGACCTGCTTAATGGCATGAAAAATTTTCAGAATGCAACAAGCATGCATAACAATGCCAATGCAAGAGAATCATTACCCTTCACTTAAACTCTTCAAGTTCTCAACATATTTCCCAATGCGATCTATGGAAGGCTTCAAATCTTTCTGTACAGAAAGCAAAAAAACAAATTCACTTTCTGTGCTCTTCTCCTTCGAGTGATTTTGGTTTGGTGCAGGATTATTTTATGAATTGCTAGTTTTGCTGCTAAAGGATCATTGTAAAGAAAAAGTCTACCTACCTCATAAGAAGAGAGCAGCTGAATGACCAAATTCACAAAGTAGTGCTCATGTCTCTCCAATTCATCACTACAGGCCCCAACAAGCAATAAGCAACAATAGAATATCTAAATATGCTTTAAGTAATATAAACATTTTTTTGACATACTCGATCTCTTTATCCTTGGTCTCTGCACGAGAAGATTGAAGAACCCAGGTGTCTTCTAAAAAATTGATCCAAGTACCCAGAACATCCACTTCCACTCTGCATGACCCAATAGATCTCGAAAATTCATCTTCCTAATGATTAACAGAGAGATCAAAAGGAAATAAATAAGTAAAAGAATGGCCAAACAAAAATTCCGAACCAAAGAAAAAACTGGACACCTGATCCTAGTACATACCTGAGGAAAGATCTGGAAAAATAAAATCAAGACACCAAGGAAAAAGGTGGAAAATGACCCAAAAATTAACCAACAAAAGAAAGCTTAAAAGGACAAGGAGAAAGGAAACCTTAGATTTCAAATGGGCAACAATCTGATCATTAGCTTCATAAAATTGGTCTCTCTCCTCCCTAACATTACGGAGGCGTGCTTGAGCAGCAGCCAAGGAAATATTGACCTAACATGTTACATCAGAAAAATAATTTCAACAGTATAAGTTCAACTGAAACAGAACAGTCAATAATAAAAATTAAAGAACAACCTCCTGTGTTTCACGAACACAATCACTAATGACCAGTCAACATTTCATGAACACAATCACTAATGACCAGTCAACAAACACCCGAAAATCATTCATTTGACTGCTAACAGTTTTCATTTTCTTCACACAATTCTACATTTCACAGTTTCTCTTTTCAACCATTCTTGACCCATTGATACTCCAATAATTCCCACGTAAAACAACTTAGAGAAAATAATCGAAACCACGCTTCCTTTTACTGTTATTACCAAACCACGTATAAATGGACAGATCCACTAACGATTTTAACACGAGAGCTCCTACAGTGTTTTCTTGCCAAATTATTTTATCATAATTAATAATTTACATTGAATATTGGAAGAAAGATAAAGCAATTAAAGTCTACAATATGCTCAACTGCTACTTGTTATGAACCCCATGTATACCATGCCAACATCACTTGATTGCAAACAGCAATTAATTGTGACTCTTGTATAATTAGCTAGCAGTCTTTTGTCGGTCAAGATCCAACAAGCCCTTAAGGACCAAAGAACATACATAACCATTCCAATGCCCCTCTATGATTCAACTGTTTTATACTTTTACTAAGCCACAATCACATGATTCAAAGAAAAATTAAACAGATGACACTTATCCATCAAACAGTTTCCTCCCTAGGATACTCTTTCTTTGGAGGGTATACAAGAGCAATAGCACCATTGTCTTTCTAAGATCTCCTTCCAAAGGAAGACCTTCACCAAAGGCCCAATGCTTAAAAAGGGCTTGAATAAAAAGACAATAGAAAGGTGACCATGTCATATCCAGGTTGCTTATTAGAATCAATTAAAGATGCAACAGAACTTGAGTGATACCACATCATCAATTTGCAGAAGATAAATCATCACGTCTCAAACTCATAAACAGGAAAAGATGACAAAGACCTTTTTCAGTTCAGCTTCAAGTTGATTTCTTTGGGTCTCAAGCTCCGAAATCTCAGCAGATATTTCCTGGATATTTTATAGAAAGAAAAAATGGGACGTATCTCTTTAGCAATCAAACTAAATGCGGTAAACACAGAAGGCATGTGCATATAATCATGGGGAACCAAAATAGGCAAACACCAAGAAAGTATCTTATAACTTTAAGATTTCCCATATTGTTTTCACTGACATAGATGTCTTTCTTTTCCATACAACTTCCTACATCAGTGCCACTCAATATAACCGTATGCATAAATACCTTTTCTATTTCACCGGTTTCACTTGCTTTTGTCACACGAAATTTTAATGCTTCCTCTTTTTGAAGTCTATCAAAAAAAAAGTAACAGAGATTATTACTAAGAACAATACCATATAATTAAAATTAAGAAAAACAATAACCATCTATCAAGGGATTGTTGTTAACTGCTTCTTCAATGATAACAGCTAAAGACAGAGCACCTATGAACATCTAGCTATAAGAACTTCAATACCTGTTCTCCGAGATGCGCTTCTCAGTTTTTGAGGTTGAGCTAGATAGAGATTCAGACAAAACTTTCAACTTATCAACCTGCAAAAATTTAGAGGATGACAATAGCAACAGATATTCCTCCAGATTAGAGAAAAGCTAATGCATGTTCACCTTATAGCCCATGCAAATTTTTCTACACAAACCGTCTAGAAAAAGGAAAAGACAAAATAAAGCCCGAAAAAAATGGCCAGAAGAAAAGAAAAAAGTAGCAACAAAAAAAAAAAGCTGAAGAGGTACAAAAGTTGAATAATACAGCTTCCATATGCAGAGTCAATTGCTTCAAATGGAAGGTAAAACCTCCAATAGATTATCACAAACTGACAAGCATTAAATCAATATGCCATCTCGAGTAATGAATCAGAAATTCTGAAAATGAAAAATCCTCAAGTTATGAATCGCTATGAATTAAGTCAAAGGAATGAAAACCAACACGTGTAGAAACAAGCAAACAGTATATGTTTGACTAATTAACAAAAATGAAAGAATTCAGTAGCAAAAATGCAGCACAAACAGAAGAAAAATACCTTCTGAGCATGAACTTCTGGAGTGTCTCCGTATTTAATAAACTTTTTCTTCAGTAGAAGTCCTTCTAATCTGGAACAAACTCGGATATGCGAAAGTGCTTCTTTCAAAGCCTACTTGAAAAACTTAGAAGATCAGATCTCACCTTATCAAACTTATTGCATGTTTCAACAATATGTCACAAAAAAGTAATATATAACCAAAAAATGTACTAACAATGCAATTATTATAATCTGCAATGACACATGTACACATATGGTCAGGCATGAAGCTCACAATAAAAGAAATATTTTCATGGATTAAATCTGTAACTTGTTAGTAGAATGCATTACCACCGTACCAACCACATCTTCAGCTAAAAGTGATAAATCCATGCTTGTCTAGAGATGAAGACATTTGAGCTAAAAGTAAAAAATCAAGTAAATTATTTTTCAACCCACAGCCACCCTTTCCAGAGTTGAAAACTCAATTGATCTACATATTGGACCTCCCTTCCTCCCTCTGTGAGAAACATACCCAAAGGGATATTTAGAAACCATGTTTCACACAGAAACACACTCAAAGGGATATTTGGAAACCACACTTGATAGAAAGACAAGTGATAAAACCAGTTCCCAATTTACACAAGCATGGTTTTTTTTTTTAATGTGATTCAACACAAATATAATCACAATTACTCGATACAAAGCAAAAGGACACCAATAAAGTGAAAATAGGAAACCAGCTTTTAATCCCTGAGGCACGGAAGCAGTAACTTTTTTTTCTCATTTTTTTTCTTGATAATGATTTACGCCTATAAAGTATCAAGAAAGTTAAAGAGGAGAAAGGATTAAAATGGTGCCAAACTTACCTCTATTTCTGGAACAATCGTCTCTTTTGAGCTTGTTTGATCAGTTTTGCCCACGAGATCCTTTGATACACTTCGTTCGTCAAGCTTTTTTTTCAATTTGGAGACCTCGGCATCAATTCTTTTGCAGACATGAAAATCAAATATCGTAAAAATGTAAATGTTTTGAATATAATAAGTTTGCTTATGATATTCTCCATTCCTTTATTTCCTCTTATCGAACCAATAAATAGAGTGGAAAAGAACAATTGCAGATTTTGTGTTATATGTAGCAACAAATATATTAAAGACCTTTCAATATCAGCATTTATTTTCAACCCAGTGATTGCACCCTCAGCAAACTGGAGCAATTCCTCCCGCTTCACCTGCCCCAAAAAATTAAGCAACATCAATTTCAGCAGAAAAAATAAACAACAAAAAACTTGGCCTACAATTTTCCAGTAGCTATAAAGAAGAAACAACTATGCCTGCAATTTAACAGCATTATTTTCTACAGATAGGAGAAAATTAGGTTCTTAAAGTCACTAAAACTTTGGAGTTTCTCGAGCTTGTTTACATAATGTAAAAGCATGTAAAATTTTCAGACCTACCAGCACTTCATCTTCGTAGCTTGAGAAAGCTTTAGCCAGATCCTGTATACTGCTTACTATTGCGTTATGAACTTCTTTTCCACCAGTAAGACAGAGCCTGCAGGCAACCAATTATTAGTGGAAAGCTTAGACACATTGCTTTGTGTACCACCAACCAAGCTGTATTGTCACTCAAGAAAATCTTCTAAACAGGATAAACTCACACTGAACCAAAGGGATGAACAAGCTTACCCAAATAATTCAAGCAGAAGAGAAACTTCCTCCTCATTTGGTGCTTCAAGAATCTAAATAACAGATAATAGTCAACCTCTGGATAAACTCTATCATAAGGAAGTAAACAGGCCTACAAGTAACTTTAGAACATCAGTGTGATTTTTAAGTTGAAAATATGACTATCCTCATGCAAAGTACAATACCCTAGCAATTATCAAATCTAACTAAGCAACGTACAAAAGGAAAAAAGAAACATTATTTCTGGATAAGGAAAAGAATCCTAAGATAGGATTCCACACAGCTAATTATGAACATTAGTAGTACTTCTTAAAATGTCAAATGCAGAAAGTAAAGCATAATTGCAACCCATAAAGGTGCAAAAATACATAGTGCTCTGAATAATGAGAGTATATAATTCTTTAGTTTGCTATAGGCTAATGTACAAAAGTTAAATTCACATACCATACATATCGTAATACCCTCCAGAGCTTGACTATAGAGAAAGACATCACGGAAATTCATTGGTTCAACCCCCATGTCAGGGTCATAGTATAGAACCTATCAATCACAAGACAGGGTCAGATCAAGCATAATTATCCAGAAAATGAGCATTTGAATGCCTAATCTTCCATGGGAGATTAATCATTTAAATGAAATCAATAGGGACATGATGGGTCATGCAAACTGTCTCCCGAACAGGAGGACCATCCAAAAAGTCAAAACAAATAACTCAAGAATGTACCAAATTGGCTAGAGTAAGATGAAAAATGCTTGCTCAATGAAAAGAAGACGGCTATAAGCAAACAAGAAGATTAGGTTGCTTACTAGAGACTGTTTCCTTGGACTGCCTTTAGGTTCTTCAGAAGGAAGATGTTGCTCAGTATCTTTTTCTCTTTCTTCAACAGGAGCCCCAGACAACTTTTCAACTTCATGAAGAGCTACTAACCATCGCCGCATCAACTGAACTCTTTCTGGTCCCCTACAAGAAACAGAAGCTTCTTCCAATCTTTTGACAGTCTGCTTGAAGCTTTTGAAATTTCGAGCCGCCTAACATGAATGAGCAAGAGAAATAAATTTTAAAGCAAAAAAATATCAAGAAGTCTAATGGTTAATTTCCTCCAACATCTATAGTGAAAATTCAAAAAATCAACTCCTAGTTGCACCAGACTATGGTTCTCTAATCCTTCAGAAGTATTTCCAGCTCCGTGCTGGCCAGTTAAACAAATTCATGACAGAACAGATGCACATCAAACTTTACATTCTAGACAGAAATTGAGAAATTGAATCACTTATCCGAATCCTACCAGATGCCATGGCATCTTCTGATCTAATTCTCTCTATAACATCAGCTAATTTTCTCCTTCAGTTCAAATTTGTATTTTGTTATTACTCCTAGAGCCAAATATTAAATTCAGGAATGAACCTGAACATTTAACGCAGTGTTGCATTCCTTGTCTTGACTCTTCCAATACCAGCAGCATCAAATGATAAAAACCAAACAAAAAAAAAAGTACTAAATGCAACAAGTAGTTGCCAGCCGAAAATAATTAACAACAACTGATGATAATTATGAAGCTTATTACTATAAATTTTCCTCTGTAGCTGGCAAACCTCTATAGTGACAATAAAAAATCAGACGAGCGTTAAAAATAAATTTTTTTAAAAAAAAGGAAAAGCAAAGAGCAAATGTTACAATGCGGTCTTGGAGAATTTTGGCTCCCTCGGCAACGGCTTGACCGGCCTGTTGGACGACGGTGTCGGCATAGTTCTTGACGGTGCGAGTGAGGTTGTTCTTGTTCCCAACCTCAACGGCTTTGCTAACCGCCGATCTAAACCACGACATTTTGCCTCAAGAATCAGCAATTCAGCGGCCCTCTTTTCCAAATTAATTGCTCCAGTTAGGGTTAGTTCAAAGACTTTTTAATTTTTTTTTATATATTTTGTTGTTGTTGGGTGAAGAGAGAGGAAAAAAAAAAGGATGAACAAAGACTTGGAAAACGTATTAACTGGATTATTTTTGTACAGTCAAGCAAAGGAAAGGAAACGAAGGGAAGGAAGCAAAGGGGTAACCAGGTAATGCCGTGCATGCACCGCGAGTACCTGTTTTTTTTTTTTTTTTTTTTTTTTGGGATTGAGTTTGGGGCAGTTTTTTCAATTCAGTTTTGGACGCTTCGCAATTGAAAAATGGTACCTGACAAATGAAATGAACGTCAGACTAAGGTTCGTTTGATAAAACTGAATCTGAAGTCTGAATTCTGAAATCTGAATACTGAAATAATTAATTTGTTGAATTTTAAGTACTGAAAATAATATATAAATGTCCAAATTTTAATACTAAATCTAGTTATACTATTTGATAAATATTTATAGCTGAATGCTTAATAAATTTAATTTGATAATTTTGTCCTTATATCCTTTCATTCAAAAAAGAAATAGAATCTATGATTTAATTAGTTTAAAATTGTTAGGTATGAAAATGACAATATTTATTTTTAAATCAAACTAATATAAAAGATGAAATATATTATATGAGAATTATGGAGAATATGCGAAAGTCATTAAAAAGGGAGAAAAGAAAACTAAAAATCGTTAGATAGAGAATATTAGGTTATTTAATTGGATAAGAATTTTGAACATAATTAACAAATAATGGTAGATAAGATAAGGTAGTTGAAATAATTCTATTGATTTTTATCAGAATTAAGCATTCAGTTAGGATTCTTGTGCTGAAAAAAATACACACAGGTTCAGCACTGTTTAACAAGTTCAGCAAATAGATTTTTATTTATCAAACACTCAAAACATCTAAGTGTTTGAAAAAATTCAGATTCAACACTTTTTTATATTATCAAACAGATCCTAAAATTAGGATCGGTAGTAGTAAATAGTAAGCAAGCTCATGGCCGTTCCATTGGCACCGACATTTCAACGGGAAAAGAAGTTTTTATCAATGGGAATACACGTTTGAATGTGGAAGAACGTTAATGTTTACACCCTCTAAAGATGAGCACAAAAATCTTGCACATACAACTTTTTGAGTTAGAGTCAAGCTCTAACTTCGAATTTGGCTCGATTTGAATAAACATTTAAAGTTTACATGTAAAAGGTTTCAAGCTATTCGAATTGAGTTTAATAAAATCTCACTTACATTTAATTTGATGAATTCATAAGTTAAATTTAAAAATAATTTTAAATTCATTAAAATAAACAAATAAATTTGAACATTAGATATTGTTTAATTTGATTAATCTCGTTTTGTACTCTATTTAGGGTAAAGCACCTAGGGAACTATTAATCTATTCTCTTTGTCAAGTTTTAATCCTTAGCCTAAATTTTATCTTAAAGTATCTCTTGAATAATAAAAAATGTATAATTTAAGCATTTTTAGCCATTTTGATTGTTAGTGTAGCTGGAATAAAGGGCATTTTTGTTCGGTCATGTAACGCCGTACGGTTGGGACCAGAGTTAAAAGCCCAACGGAGGAAAACACTTCATTCTTGTCTTCCTGGTTTCACAATTAGATTGCTCCAAAAATATATATATACATAAAATTTCTTCTACGTTCAATTAATTAGTTGACTAGGACACCTGGAGGCTCCAGGGCTTCATCCTTGCTTTAGGGCTATACAAAGCCTCTAGTTTTCCTAGTCGACTAATTAATCGAGCAAAAATAGATGGTAGAAGAAATTTTACGATAATATTTTGGAGCCATGTAATTGTGAAATTTGAAGGCAATTGGTCCAAACCCTGCATTAATGGGATAGAGATTCGAAGGTTCTTTTTTTTTTTTTTTACCCTTTTTTTTATAGTAAAAATATGGGATAGAGATTCGAAGTTTTTTTTTTTCCTTTTTTTTTTTTTTGGTTGTTTGGTTAAAAGATTCGAAAGGTAAGTAAGGTAATAGGTTACAGCATGAAGGGTGTTTGGTAGCTGTGGATTAGATTTGAAGTTTTTTTTTTTCTTTTTTTTTGAATCATATATCAACATAACCCTCACGATAACAACATAATTCAAAACTATGATCTTATTGTAAAAAAAAGTGGTTCATTCATATCAATTGAATCAACGGTCTATTCTTACTAATTAAATTAACTTGCGTCGGCGAAATTGTTTGGTAATACTCTAATGATGCCCCCTTTAATTTTTCTTTCGGGCCTTCTTCGGTAATTGTTTTGTACTACATCGTACAAAATGCTAATCAACTACCAGCGACTATACCAGATTTACTAGGTCATTTGGTTCACGAACCGATTGCGATTCAACCCAGAATGTGATGCAGTCATGAGCGAAGCGTGAAACTACACCCTATTTCGCCCAAATTAGAAATAAAGGACGAGGCCAAAAGGAAATATAAGTAAGCAAGCTGAGATGATAATGATGGAACTTTTTTTTTTTATATATATAACACCCCCAACAATGATTTTTATAAAGGACTTTGATAATGATTTTGAATATCTGTTCAAAACATTTTTAAGGATAAAATAGGTATTTTAAAAAATTTTCACAAGCTTCCTCCAACTTTCTCTCTAATTTGGGAGGAAAAATTTTGTCTACTATTCATCTTCTTAAATCCTTCCATTTTTTCCTTCTTTTTTTTTTCTACTAAAAACTAACAAATGAAGGAAGCCTTGCTTGGATTGCTTGTTTCCGTCAGAAAATATTATCGTTTTCCGTGATCATATTTTATTATCATCTTTTTTCCTCACATATATTAAATTGCTACAGTAATTTTTTTATGAAAAATGACGGAAAATGCAATCCAAACACAACCTTAACTTTCTCTTCTTTTACTTTCTTTTCTGTCCAAATCCTCCACCAAACGAACCCTAATTGCGGAACCTCTTTTCTTTTTCTGTAGCTTCATTGACGACAATAAATCGAGCAACCTCAGATTGGGCTTTCCGCATCGCATCTATGACACTTTTTATCAACACAGCATAAAGAAGTTTTTTCTCAAATTGTTGCAAGACCCCTTTTCCGCCCCCGGCCTATCAATTATGAACAAAAAAGGTGAAAGGAAAATTAATTTGATGCAAAGGTGAAGACCAGAACTGCAGTTCTAATTGCTTCCCTTTTGGTACATGGACCCCAGGTACTGAATTTATGCGAAAATCAAATGTATCGTAAACTACTTAGGGTCTATTTGATAACATAAAAAAGTGCTGAATCTGAATTTTTTTAGACATTCAGATGTTTTGAGTGTTTGATAAATCAAAATACATTTGCTGAACTTGTTAAGTAGTGCTGAACTTGTGTGTATTTTTTTCAGTACAAAAATCCTAACTGAATGCTTAATTCTGATAAGAATCAATAGAATTACTTCAACTACCTTATCTTATCTATCAAATCTACCCTTGTTTATTAATTATATTCAAAATTCTTATATAATTAAAAAATCTAATATTCTCTATCTAATGATTTTCTATTTCACTTTTCTCCCTTTTGAATGACTTTCACTTCTTCTCCATACTTCTCGTATAATATAATTCATCTTTTATATTAATTTGATTTAAAAATAAATATTGTCATTTTCATACCTAACATTTTTAACTAATTAAATCATAGGTTCTATTTCTTTTTTGGATGAAAAGATATAATGGCAAAATTATCAAATTTAACTTATTAAGCATTCAGTTATAAATGTTTATCAAACAATATAAATAGGTTTAGTATTAAATTTAGCAAATTAAGTGTTTCAGTATTCATCAGATTTCAGAATTCAAACTTCAGAATTTAGATTCAGTTTTATCAAACGAAACCTTAGACAACCCTTGAATTATTTCCATTGTTAAGTTTTGGCCCTAATATAAATTTTGTTTCAAAGTATTCCCCAAATGATAAAAAAGTGTATACTTTCCGCCCATTTTAGTCATGAGCGTAGTTAAAATTAAAGGGCATTTTTCTTCAACCATATAATACAGCAATCGAGACAAGAATTAGCAGCCCTAAAGAGAGAGAAGCACATTATTATTCTTTCAAAACCAAAAGACTCATAAAGAAGTTGAAATGGGTTAAGTTTCATGAATTTTGCCTTCCTCCAGGTCTTTAATGAACGGTGCGCGTGCTTACCATACTTTTTATTACATCCAAATTGAGAGATTAAACACCAGCTTTAGTCTAAATTAAGTAATTAAACGTTAATATCCCTAGTTAATAAAAATCAAAACTTAAGGAATGAAATGCGTTTTAACTGAAACAATATAAATTTTAAATTGCCAAAACAATGGGGATGATAAGTGCCATTTTCTCTTCCTTACAAATTGTTTGACGTTTCGATCTAAACCAAGCCCAGGTGCGAAACCCAGGGAGGTTGCTCTGGACCAGTGGGCTAAACATAGCCCACTATTCAACATCAACATCAAAAAGTCAAATCCCCCAAAAGACTTTTGAACGACCTGGTTGGCGAACCCATGGCCACGTTTTAACATCTACCAAACTAAACCCCCTGCAACAGCTGAATCTACTCGTCACTCTCACCTTCATTAATTTCCCCATCAAAATTTCCAAGCTCCTACAGCGAGTTTTCGTGTGTTTGCATAACTTCGCCGGCAGTTTAGCGTCGGTGTCATGGTACTAAGCCATCCTACTCTCTGGGGAAGTACTCTACTGCATTTTTTTTTGGTCCATACTCCCCAGCTATATATATATATAAAAGCCATAACCTGACCCTGCTTTTTTCCAATAACAAGAACATTTTATTGATAACAACAGATATCGTCCATTCCTCCTACTTTCTCACTAACCAGTCCACCCATCTCCAATTCTCCCTCCACCACCCTTCGGTAAATTCTGCCCATCCCAACTAACCCCTTCGTTTTAAACGACTCTATATATAGCGTCATACCACCACAGCACCACTACCACTGCTACAAACTACAAAACTCCCAGACTACCAATTCTTCAAAGGTGCCGCGAAATCTCTGAGTGCTAGTTACAATATGTCCCTCTCGCTCTCCGTTGGTGAAGTTCATGTTGACGGCCACGTTTTCCCTCCGGCCGCGAAGAAGCCTCCTGGCTCTGATCAAAACTTTTTTCTGGGAGGAGCAGGTTCGCTATTTTCACTACTCTCTTTTCAATGTCGTTGGAATGTAATTTTTTGCAATTTCTCTTCTTCTAAGGTTAGTTTTTTTTTTCTTTTTTTTGGGGGGGGGGGGGGGGGGGGGTAACTGGGTAAGTGAAATATTGCTGTGCGGGATAAATGAACAATGGAGAGAGAGCAAAAATGGGGGAAGCAGTTGCGGGACTAATATATAATCCCCTTGTCTAGTGACATTGCACTTTTCGTTAATCAATTAGTATTTAAAAATATTTTTTAATTTAATAATGTGGGCAGGGCCACGAGGATTGGAAATTGAAGGCAAGTTTATTAAATTCACGGCTATTGGAGTTTACTTGGAGGAGACCGCCATTCCGTCACTGGCCGTTAAGTGGAAGGGCAAGACTGCAGAGGAATTAACGGAATCCGTTGAGTTCTTCAGAGACATCGTTACAGGTGGCGACGCCTTCTATATCTAATTTCATCGTTGTCGCATCGCATGGTTGATATCGGTCTATCCCGGGCCAGCCTAAATTGCAAATCACCACCATTCCAAATCTATTAAACTATGTCGTTTTTGGTAGTTTGGGATTAAAGGGTATTTATGTAATCTCATTGATGTTGAAACACTCGTAGTTAGCGTGTGAGTTTTGTTGTTCTTGACTCGAGGGAAAAAAAAAAGGTCTCTTGGGCCTGGCTCAATAACTACCCAGTACTAAGTATAAATTAGTTTGTCAACCCATGACGTGACGTCACGTGGGCGGGCAAATGATGGATCGGGCCAGCCTTTAACCAATTGTTTCTGCAGATAGCCTGCTGGTGTTGGACAATCGGTCTATCTGACCAATTTCTGGAGTAGGATCTCTGTCTGCTAGAAAAAGTGTACAGCTTTCGATCTGAAACAAGTTTATCCCATGGCTAAGCTACCGTCGGGTGACTTTGTCATCTCTTCCTTTGATTCCTCCCCTGCTTGCAGATTTGAACTAAGGAAAAAGTTCGATGTGCTCGTGAATAATTGATCGAGCATTATAGTTAATTTTCGTAGCGTTCAGTTGAATGAATTAGTCAACGTTCATTTATACTTTTGGAACTGTTGCATATTTAGAAGGTCTTGAAATTGATCAATGACGGTAGTACTTTGCCTGCGTGCTTTTAGGTCCCTTTGAGAAATTTGTAAGGGTGACGATGATCTTGCCCTTAACGGGTAGGCAATACTCAGAGAAGGTTGCCGAAAATTGCTCTGCTTATTGGAAGGCAGTTGGAATTTACACTGATGCAGAGGGTAAAGCCATTGAAATGTTCCTTGACATCTTCCAGAATGAGTCCTTCCCACCTGGAGCCTCTATTCTGTTCACCCAGTCACCTCTGGGATCATTAACGGTGTGTAGTTATAATTGCTGAACAAGGTTTCCTTTTTCGTTTCTTTCTGCCTTTCAGCTGATGTTAGACAGCAATAGACATATTATTATAAGCTTCCTCGTTGATGCTTGATATGGTAACACGATGCTTGCTTTCCTGGAGATCTTGCCATGCTTGCTGAATTTAAGAACACTAGTAAGATCCACAAAGCTATATTTGCTGGTTCCGTGATGTTTGCATTGTTGGCAATGCCAGGTACAGTTGAATATCTGAAGTAACCACGAGATGTTTAAACTGCTCGCTCAATAGGCATAGGGAAAAACTTTTACGGATGCCCATTTTCTGATTTGCACTATGTACATCTTGCATCAAACTGGCTAAAAGCAAAGTTTGACTTCTTCTTGCAATTACAGATTAGCTTCTCGAAGGATAGTTCAATACCTGAGGTCAGCAATGCAGTTGTGGAGAACAAGCTACTGTCAGAAGCGGTGTTGGAGTCCATAATTGGCAAAAATGGTGTTTCACCTGACACAAAGAAGAGTTTGGCAGTACGTTTATCAGACTTACTGAAAGTGTTTGACAATAATAATAATAATGTCACTGCTGATAATAAGAAACTTGAGGCCGACGGGGCTATTGCTGCGGAAGCCCCGGACGAAAAGCAGGTTAATGGCGTGCAAGTTCCAGTACAAGTACCTTAAGCTGAATGTAATTGTACTGGAACTTTCTATTGCATTCTGCTTTGGAAGAGTATAAATGAAGTCTCTTTCCACGTCTTCTTGTAGATCAGCTTCTACTATGTACTTGAATAATAGTTACAGAGTTGATATTGTCATGGCTTTACCTATCTTTAGCTTGCAGCCATATTGTCGCTGAAAGCCTCATGGCATAGTGCTCAATTGTCAACTAACATATCTGAGACATGCTCATATTTAATAAATTATATATATTAATTTTCAGTGTGCAAGTTGTTGATCCGGAACCGGAAGTTGTCATCTACCTGTTGATCTGAAAGTTTTCATCTAATCATCGAAGAAGCTTGGTCTAATTATTAGCTCATTAGAAAAAAAAAATATTAACATGGTTATTTATTGGTTTGTCAAATAAAAAACTAATTATTTTCTCTGGAGTTGTTAGCAGACATCTTTTCTATAATTTGGTCCCCCTAAAATTTAAATACGTGCTAGCTTAGTTTACTGACTCTTGGTTTGGTTAGCGTTTGACACTAGCCATCGTCGCGATAAGGCCGGTTCAACTAAAAGGGGGGGGGGGGGGGGGTACAGCTAGATGGGGAACATGCGCAGGGAAGGGGGAAAAGACTGCTGAAAATTTGGATCGTAGTTTTCTGACAAAAAATTTGTGTGTTTTTATAAGCACACTATTCAATTTGCTTTTTTATTTCACATTCATTAAATCGCTACAGTATACTCTTATACTAAAGGTCCAAAAAATAGCAATTCAAACGACACAACCTTAATGCCATCTTAGCCACTGCGTCATTCTCAAGCTAAAATCCAACCTTGCAATATATTAGAACCAATAATATAGAAGTTTTGTGCAACCAAAAAATTGTAAAAGAAGATGCGAGGAGTGTAATGAGAGCAGACTATTTTCAAGTAATAAAAAAGATTTTTCTAATTGCAATAGCAACAATGAAAGACTGCATTTCTGTCTTACTAGTTACTACTACTATGAACATAAAATTTTACCTTTTCCCCTTTCCCTTTCGTGGCACGACTGGAGTACTGGGGATCTGGGATTGTTTAGGCCAAAAAGTAGAAAAGGAAGAAAGAGGCCAAAAAAAAGAGCTCCCAGTCATCACTCATCACCATCAGGCATAAACGCGGTTCCCGCTATTCACGTAAAAGAGCTCGATAAAAGTCCATATACTAGAGAGAAAACGCGTACACATCATCCATGGGCAGGAACGGTTGTCAGTGCAATAGTTCCAGAAGTTTGTGTTTATTTTGCACATGACGTAATATCATTTGTACATAATATGACATTAGAATAACAGTGAGTAACACTAATACAATATTTTGTGGATTCCACGCATGTTAAAATCTAGACTTTACAAATTTTGTTGGCCAAATCTTAGCCATTAACTGCCCCTCTCCCTAATGATAGACAGTAATGACAAATTTGCAGGTATGCACAGCTGCTGACTCCGCCGCTACAAAATTATGGTCCTCCAAAAAGCATCACGGAACGCCGGTCACTGCCCAGCCTTCTAAGGCTTCTAAGGCTTCTAAGGCTTGGGGTCAACCTTGACCTCCCACCAAAAATTATGACGGTTTTCGTGGATCATTTTCGATGAAATTTTTATTCACATCATGTTCCTTTCTCCTTTCCCTAGATTATGTTAGTTTAGATTAGAGGAATCATATCATTGTGACAAAAAAAAAAAAAAAAAAAAAGAAGCATCACGGAACAACCATTGCTCAATAGCCACTAAAAAGGAACAAGTTTCTTTTTGAATTGTAGATCGAGGTTCAAATCTCACTTACAATGAAAAAATTTAAAAGTGATGTCAAAGCACTTCTTTGATCTGTATAAAAAAAAAAAAAATCATCACGAAACCCTCCCCCTCCTTCCCCCAGTTTAACCTTACTGTTTAATTTAATGTTAATCACTCAAACCAAACCATTATGCTGCTTCTCTACCTTATTCACTTGCTCACTCTCATAGATCATTTCCAATGAGGTAGAATAATAGTGTGTATTTATCCTTTTAGAGATGATTGGATATAAATGTTAAAATCACAATTGAAAATTATTTTGCTTTCTTTTCTCTCTTATCTTTTCCAATTGAGATAGTGATGAAAGTCAAATTCCAACATATCAACTGCAGGAGGATGGATTGATGCACATTACCGCATAGGTTGACATTTTTTTTTTTTTTAATGATTTTAGTGTACTAGGTTAAAGAATCAATTGTTGATATGTTATCGTTCAATTAGTAAGGTTATTGGCTAAAATTCAATGTCACTCTTCTTTTATCAACAGAAAAGTCTATGCGTGCCACCAACCTCGCCCCCACCCTCCAATATATATATATATATATATATATATATAGTGTATCAAATCTCTCTTCTGTCTTTCCAAACTTCTGATTCGTGCTTTGTTTAATTCATCATGGTACTAGGAATAAACATGTCAAGTGCCATATGGAACAGGTGACCCCCCTTCTCAATAGCTGTCTATCATTTTGGATTACTGTGGAAGGCAAAATCATACTACATGATGAGTTGAACCCTTGACTTTCGTTATCATTTAACAACTTTTGGTTCCTTAATTGTCTTCTGACGGATTTGTCAAATAAAACATGCTCGCCAGTTTAGTTTGAATGACTATCCAAGTCAGTAAGAAAAATCAAGGGTTGTTATCGATGTCGACAAAAGTGATGTGAACACCATAAATGCTAGTCTTCCAAGGGTAACAATTCCATGGACCAAGCGCAACGGTTTCCGTGCCTTTTTCTTCCTTTCTCCCTTTGTCAAAAGTTGAACAACAAATTCTCTGTTTTCTCGTATGGTATTCTTTGTTCTTCTGTTCCAGAAATACTACTTGAATTTCTCTCTATCCATTGATGCTCAAGTGTGATCAAAGGTGACCCTTCTTTTGTCTTAAGATTTCTTTTTCTTGATTTGATTGCTTTCAGTTCATTGTGCACTTCTTTATGCATGATGAGAATCAGCACGTATCAATTCCTTATCAGAGTGTTGTTACCTTTTTGTTTGGTTCTTACTTCGTTAGAATTTGATCCTGAGGATAAGTATTTAATTGACTGCGGATCACTTGATGATACATCTGTTGGTGATCGGGTTTTCTTGGCTGATAGCCTGAATTCCAGTACTCTTTCAACCCCAGAAAAGATATTCCTCAATGCAAGTTCAAATTCTATACCATCCACCTATGGTAGAGCTTTGTATCGGACTGCAAGAATTTATAATGGAACCTCCCGCTACTCATTTACAATGAAGAAAACAGGGAGGCACTGGATTCGTCTCTATTTCTTTCCCTTCGTTAATCAGTATCTCAATCTGAGCACTTCTAAATTCTCTGTTTCCGCTCAAAATTTCACTCTTTTGAAGGATTTCCAGCCATCAGGTGCCCCTACAGTTAAAGAATACTCACTGAACTTGACTGACAACATTCTGGTCTTAACCTTTACTCCTTCGACCAATTCTTTTGCTTTTCTCAATGCTTTAGAAGTAATTTCACTCCCTAATGAGCTGATCCCTTCTGGTGCTAAAACTGTTGATTCAAATGGAGAGAACCGAAATCTAGAGAGGCAAGCTCTGGAGACGGTGGCCCGGATAAATATGGGTAATGAAACAGTACCTCCTCAAAATGATACCTTGTGGAGACTTTGGACATCTGATTCTACATATTTGGCAAGTTCTGCTCTTGTTGTGTTTGTATCGAATATTGGATTTGTCAATTACTCAAGCGGAAGAGTTAGTGAGAATATTGGTCCCTTTTCAGTCTATGGCACTGCCACGAAACTGAATACCGCCTCAGATGAACGTTACATGATCAACGCAACCTGGCTGTTCCATGTAGATCATGGTTTTGATTACTTTGTCCGTTTCCATTTCTGTAATATATTGAATCCTGTTCCTGATAATCTATACTTCAATGTTTTCCTGAATTATGACTTTGCTGCTAAAGATCTTAATCTGAGCACTTCTGGTGTCCCTCACTACATGGATGTTGTAACAAGGGCAGATAGTGTTGATCAGCTGAGCGTGAGCATTGGTACGTCAAGTGTGCAGAATGCATTGCCAAACGGGATTCTTAATGGTCTGGAAATCATGAAAATAAGCAATTCTAAGGACAGTCTTGATGCTTCAGATGCTGAAAGTCAGTTCAAGGCAACAACTTCCAAGTCAAAAGTGTGGGTGTATGTCGGTTCTGCTCTTGGGTTGTCAGTTATTGTGATCGTCCTGGTTTTGGTTTTTGCTCTTCTTTGTAGAGGGAGAAGGCGCAAGCACATGGTTCACTCGACATTGGACCAGTATGCTATGACAGGAGTGAGTACAGAGGAGAAGGAACATTCCATTGAATCCTCAATCATTTCACAATCAAAGAGAGGCTACCGCTTCCCCTTTGCTGCAGTTCAGGTAGCAACAGACAACTTCAGTGAAAGTCAACTTATTGGTGTTGGGGGATTCGGAAAAGTTTACAAGGGAGCTTTGAGCGATGGCACAAAGGTGGCCGTTAAGAGAGGATTTCCTCAGTCCAGACAAGGTGTTGCGGAATTCAAGACAGAAATTGAGATGTTGTCCCAATTTCGTCACCGCCACCTTGTTTCACTGATTGGATATTGTGATGAAAGAAACGAGATGATCATAATTTACGAGTACATGGAGAATGGAACCCTCAAGGATCATTTGTACGGATCAGACCAACCAAAACTAAATTGGAGACACAGGCTTCAGATTTGCATCGGGTCGGCTAGAGGACTTCACTATCTGCATACTGGATCCAATAAGGCAATCATTCACCGTGATGTCAAGTCTGCAAACATCCTTCTTGATGAGAACCTAATGGCAAAAGTTGCTGATTTTGGAATATCCAAAACTGGACCTGAGTTTGACCAGACTCACGTTAGTACAGCCGTAAAAGGAAGTTTTGGTTATCTTGATCCCGAGTACTTGACCACACAACAATTGACAGACAAATCAGACGTCTACTCTTTTGGAGTTGTAATGATTGAAATTCTCTGTGGAAGGCCTGTTATTGATCCATCACAACCAAGGGAGAGGGTAAACTTGGTGGAATGGGCAATCAAGTGTTTCAGCATAGGAGAGATGGAAGCACTTGTAGATCCTCATATTGAAGGCCAAGCGAAACCTGAATCTTTAATGAAGTTTAAGGAGACAGCTCTAAAATGCTTGGCAGATCTTGGTGCTAACAGACCTCCAATAGGAGATGTGCTATGGAATTTGGAAGCTGCCCTTCAACTTCAAGGAAGTGATCAAAGGGAGGGCAATGAGCAATCAACTAATCTCTATTCAGAGACTAGAGTCTCTACAGCACAATTTAGCATGGGAAGTGTAGATGGTCTTGCCGGGGTATCAATGAGGAGGGTGTTCTCCCAAATGGTCAGAGCTGAAAATGCTGTAGATCAAAGCCAGAAAGATACTAATATATGATCATTAAAAATAGGAAGCCTAAAACTCTAATATTCTTGCTTGAGGTATTGCGTAGGACTGTGTACAAAGAAAGAGATCGCCATGACCTCTATTTGACTGATTCAACAACCATGTCAATGGAGTGTCGCAGGTTTATTACAGCTTTATAGTGGAGTTTTTGTCTGATTATTCTAGAAGCTAGGTTGGCCTTTCCAACCATTTGTATGCTTGTTTGCGATTTATTACAACAAATCATTGCCTGCGAGAATAAAAGTGTAGCCAAGCCCATTGGAGCAAAACTCCTGTCCTTTTTGAGACCTTGTTATCATGGCCACGTTAATCGAGGATGAGTTTTAGATTGTATTTTTTTATTATATGAAAACTACTGCATAATAATCCATCAATCAATCATAAAAATTGTAAATTTCTCATACAAGTTTTTGCTCAGATAATCGACAAATTGCGCCTACATTTAATCTATTATATATAGTTTTTATATTGATATAAGAAATAATTACTCTGCTACACTCAGTAATTTAACCAAATCTCTAGTTTCTAATTAGAGATGACCTATAGTGATCCAATCATGCAAAATTTTGACCGAATTAATTTGCCAGTAGTATTAAAAAAGTGTAGCTATCATTTCTTTGATGTGACAATACAAATAATAAATTCTACAGAGAATGGAAGCAAACATGCTTAGTTTTAAGTAATAACAGTCCCAAACTCAACTTCATTCATTTAAAAATTTCAATATAAATGTCAAATTTAGCACCTGAAGCGCGCGCGCACACACACACACACAAAAAAGAATGAATGAACACTAACTGCAGGAAAAGAAACTTGGAGAAAATTTTTCTTTGAATATGCTTTGGGACTTGGTATCTCGTTTTCGTTTATTGACAATGCAAAGTCAAAGCTAATTTATTTGTTTATTTTAGAAGTTAGATGTTATATTCATGACCAAAATATATCCCAAAAACACCTTTAAAATGCCACCAAAAATATTTCCACTAAAATATTTTCATATGTATTATTATAGTAAAATATTTTAACATCTTATCCAGACGAAGCCATATGTTTTTGTATCTCAAGGTTGTGATGTTCCCATTTCTCTTATATATGCGCGTGAAACTGAAGATTTTAAGCATTCTCAAGCGATAGAGCTAGAACTTTCTCATAGATGCATATATTCGTCCAAATAACACTTATGATAGACGAAAATTATACAAGGGCACACAGGCTATGCGAAAGAGGTTTTTTTTTTGGAAAAAGGGTTGTTGCACGCTGGCCATGCACACAGGCTATGTGAAATAGGTATGATCGCAAGTTTTGTAGCTCGGGGTCCCACCACCACCGATCTCTTATTTTTGGAAACAACGGGAGGCATCGCTAGGTTTTTTCTAATTTAAATTACACTAATTTCTTTTGTCACCGGAACAAAACAAATTCTTAATATGCGTGATTTTCTCATATTGCAAGATTTTAACATTGTTCATATATGTACCTTTAGAATTCGGAAGTTAGAGCACTTTTTTATGTATAAATCAAATTATACAAGGGCAAAATTTGAAAAGATAATATAATCTCTCTCCTCCAATGTAATTTACATATAAGTGCTGTTATTTGCTTTGATAGTGAATTATTTACAAAAATTTATTTACTTATATCATTAATACATTTTCTAACCACCTTTTTTATCTCACATACATCATATCAAAAAAGTGTTACAATTTCTTTCAAAAAATTATACCAAATAATCTACTATCCAAACACGTCTATGTTAAACAAATTATCATTCCAAGGGAGTCATGTGAGATTTTTGAAACTTCAAGAGTATTAAGTGGTATTAGGATAAATCTGAGGGAAGGTTTCTAAAATTAACCCTAATAGATAAGGTAATGGGATGATAAGAGAACAGAAAACGTATCTGCACCGTTAGACTTGGTAGTTGGTACAGCTAGTGCAATACAGTTGAATATTGGTACTATTTTAATCTAGGGTATTTCAGGAATTTTATTTAAAAACTCTTAACATAGCTAAATTATTTTTGTGCATCTTCATCGGATTTGAGCAAAATATTGAAGTATTTTGGGGGAAGGCAGAAACGCGGCGTTTTGTTTAGTAAGGATTCAAAATACCGTTAAGTCGGTGAGTGACCGAAACGGAATTGGGGCCCCCGTCAAGATTAGTAATAACAGAATCATTTCTCTCTCTCCACTATTTCTCTCTCTCTCGTATCTTCTTCCCCTTATTTCCTCTGCTCTCTGATCATAACACAACACTACCTAGCCAATGGCTTCTCGCATTTTTCTTGGCAGAACCGTAGTTCTTGGCAGAACCGTGGCTCGTCAACTCCAAGGAGGCTGCCAGCCCTCCATCGTCGGCCACAATGTCTACTGTGCGGAGGAAGTTCTTGAAATCGATGAACCTGCTAGACGGATTGGTAAATTGTTGACAAATTGTTATCAATCTTTGGTGAACGTCCAAATGGTTAACATATACAACGGTAAAGGGGGTAAATAAATAATAGCTTGGTGATATATTTAGCAAAGGAAACTAGTTGACAGGGTATGCCTTTGAATGCAGCAAATTTGACCAGTAACATCAAGGTATGATTTTGGCTTTTGGGTGAGGAGGCAAACTTCAAATGAATGGGAATGAACCCTCCCTCCACGTTCCTGTGGAGAGGCGGGCACCGGACTCTGCCGCAGTAATCCTCCATATTTGACCAATACGTAAAAAAATTATTGCGTTCTCCGTGAACACATTTTTTACAATCCAAACACAACCTAAGAGGAAAGTCGACAGAAAAATCCTGTCGAAAAAAAAAATCCTTAGTTTAGTTTAAAGGGGAGAGGAAGTCGATGAAAAAACCCTGTCGAAAGAAGTTGATTGAAATGACGGCCACCACAATAAAGTGTCAAAGTATACCGCAGAGCAAAGTTGAGAATTTGCTTGGTACCAAAAATAGAAATTTCTCATTTGAAATTGAAAACGCAGGAGTAGTACTTTACTGTTAACAATAAAACTTGCTCCTCCAACCCAGGTTAGGGAGTCAGTTGTACACGGTATCCTTCCTTCTAATACCCTATCTATCCCCTATCTAGCTGGCTGCTGCTGCTGCTGCTTACATAGCACACCCGCTTCCGCAGAGTCCAGGGTCAGGGCTCTCACCCGACCAAAGGCCAATCCACACCGCCGGCCGACAAACAACAAAAGAACCAAAAAATTTTCAGGTTAATCAAGGAAAGCCCAGCTTCTGAATTGCAGAAACAGGCTCCTTTAAAAATAACAAAATAGTGCTTGGGAAATGTGTTCATGGAAAACAAATAATAAAATAGAGATCAATTTAAAAATAAAAAATAAAACATGGAGATCAGTTAATATAATAATGCCACCCACAGATACTGTAAACATGAACATGCATTCAAAATGCAGAAACTGAATGCACATTCATAGAAAGTACAAAATAAGTCAAATTTGAACTCGTATGATGCTAGATGTTCAAGAGCCCAACAAATGGGTTCAGTAAGTTCGATGGCAACCTCAATACTACAACCATAAGGTGAACCAAAACTCAGCTAAAAAGGTTAAATACAAAATTTGACTAACTAGATATAGGAGGAAGAGGACTAGTAAGATGTCCACCTAAGAAATATGATATCAAAATTAACTAGTGCCTAACTAGAAGTACACATCTTTGAAAAATTGCTATCCAACCCGTATGTGATTTTACAAGAACTCCAACGGTAAGACAATTGCTTAATACCCAAAGCAATTTAAACTTACTTATTGATCTAACTTTTGTAAAAAATTTAATTAAAACTTCAGGCAAATATGAAAATTTAGCCAATTTTGGAGAAATGTACCCAAATTGGGGAATTGCCGGGCAACTCACGCGCTTTATCTGCTATTGCCTACCGGTACATCTTTTACAGGTTAGCTCCCATTGCAACGCGTCAGGTGATAAATAACGTAACGGGACAAAAGGCAAGTCATGTACGAATGATCGGACAACAGTTAACGTATATCCACCATTTTGCTTGGTTTTTAATATTGTATGGTAGAGCTAGTATAACCCCGAGGAGTATTGGACTACTATTTTAAATTTAAGGTATTCGAAGGGCTAGATTTTCTTTAAAAACCTTTAACATATTAGCCCACGGCTACCTTTTGAAATTTTTGTACAAAAAAAAAATATTATAACCATTTGATGTATACAAAATAAAAGGATGATTGAAATATGTGTCTACGAAAAATCTAAAATTTTTTTTAGAGTGCTTTCCAAACAACATATTTGAATAGTAACGGAACAAAATGTTTTTTTTTTTTGATAAGGAAGTAACTGAACAAAATGTTAAAATGTGGTTATCTTAAATGTGATAATTAAAATCATGTCAAGAAATGGAGAGTTATAAATACGCTAATTGGCAATCATGTACTAACCATTCTTAGTTCATGTAATAAGGAGTTTAATATGCCCCAGGATCTTGCAATTCTAGTCTTGTGAATCAAACCATCGCCGAAAGAGATTCAATAGTGCTCGACCTTAGATCAATCGAACTTCGGACACTGAAGATTTTATTAGAAAAAGAAAATACAATTGGCCGTCACGTTAAGAAACTACATGCACTTCTTTGATCTGGATTATTTTGTTCAAATATTGGACTACCGTGAGTTAAGGTATATATTTATTAAGAAAAAAAGGGTATGTATGAAGACCGGATTATTTTTTTCAAATATCGGACTAAAAGGTACATATATGAACAATGTTAAAATCTTGCAATATGAGAAAATCACGCATATTAAGAATTTGTTTTGTTTCAGTGACAAAAGAAATTAGTGTAATTTAAATTAGAAAAAACCTAGTGACGCCTCCCGTTGTTTCCAAAAATAAGAGATAGGTGGTGGTGGGACCTCAAGCTACAAAACTTGCGATCATACCTCTTTCACATAGCCTGTGTGCGTGGCCAGCATGCAACAACCCTTTTTCCAAAAAAAAACCTCTTTCGCATAGCCCGTGTGCATGGCCAGCATGCAACGGCCGCCCATATCCTCTCCGAGCATATCCTCTTGCAGTGAGGAGCACCAAAACAGATAGTTGTTACAGTGACCAGAGATCACACTGACCATACCAAAAACGGCTCATAACTTCCGAAAGGCATAAAAAAACGCTCTAACTTCTGAATTCTAAAGGTGCATATATGAACAATGTTAAAATCTTGCAATATGAGAAAATCACGCATATTAAGAATTTGTTTTGTTCCGGTGACAAAAGAAATTAGTGTAATTTAAATTAGAAAAAACCTAGCGATGCCTCCCGTTGTTTCCAAAAATAAGAGATCGGTGGTGGTGGGACCCCGAGCTACAAAACTTGCGATCATACCTATTTCACATAGCCTGTGTGCATGGCCAGCATGCAACAACCCTTTTTCCAAAAAAAAATCTCTTTCGCATAGCCTGTGTGTATGGCCAGCATGCAACGGGCGCCCATATCCTCTCCGAGCGTATCCTCTTGCAGTGAGGAGCACCAAAACAGATAGTTGTTACAGTGACCAGAGATCACACTGACCATACCAAAAACGGCTCATAACTTCCGAAAGGCATAAAAAAGCGCTCTAACTTCTGAATTCTGAAGGTACATATATGAACAATGTTAAAATCTTGCAATATGAGAAAATCACGCATATTAAGAATTTGTTTTGTTCCGGTGACAAAAGAAATTTGTATAATTTAAATTAGAAAAAACCTAGCGATGCCTCCCGTTGTTTCCAAAAATAAGAGATCGGTAGTGGTGGGACCCCGAGCTACAAAACTTGCGATCATACCTATTTCACATAGCCTGTGTGCATGGCCAGCATGCAACAACCCTTTTTCCAAAAAAAAACCTCTTTCGCATAGCCTATGTGCATGGCCAGTGTAGTGGGGCAAATCCACGCATGACACGTGTCAGCTCGGTAGTTTACGCATGTCAGTTCGGCGTTAGGAACTACGCAGCTCGCACATGCCAGCTCGGCTGTGTCAATGGCCACCTCGCTGGGCCTCGTGGGCCGTCGCCTCCGAACACTTAGGGGCCGTCGCATAAAACCCTAAGGAGACTCCGAACCCTAAGGGGACTTTGACTCCCATAAGGAAACTACCACCCATTCGGCCCTATATAAGCAGCACCATAAGACCACACAAGGTACGCTTACACAAGTATTCTATACGATTACCCTATTCACAAGCTCTACTGACTTGACCGTCGGAGCAATTCCGGGGACACCAGTCCCGCTTTCCTCCTTTCTTTGCAGGACCCTTAGCTCGGATCAATCTCTCAGGTCGGCAGCACCCGACCAGCTCGGCTCGCAGCAGTACAGCTCGGATCTGGTTTTTGGCAGTCACATCAGCCAGAATGCAACGGCCGCCCATATCCTCTCCGAGCATATCCTCTTGCATTGAGGAGCACCAAAACAGATAGTTGTTACAGTGACCAGAGATCACACTGACCATACCAAAAACGGCTCATAACTTTCGAAAGGCAAAAAAAAATGTTCTGACTTCTGAATTCTAAAGGTACATATATGAACAATGTTAAAATCTTGCAATATGAGAAAATCACGCATATTAAGAATTTGTTTTGTTCCGGTGACAAAAGAAATTAGTGTAATTTAAATTAGAAAAAACCTAGCGATGCCTCCCGTTGTTTCCAAAAATAAGAGATCGGTGGTGGTGGGACCCCGAACTACAAAACTTGCGATCATACCTATTTCACATAGCCTGTGTGCATGGCCAGCATGCAACAACCCTTTTTCCAAAAAAAAACCTCTTTCGCATAGCCTGTGTGCGTGGCCAGCATGCAACGGCCGCCCATATCCTCTCCGAGCATATCCTCTTGCAGTGAGGAGCACCAAAACAGATAGTTGTTACAGTGACCAGAGATCACACTGACCGTACCAAAAATGGCTCATAACTTCCGAAAGGCATAAAAAAACCCTCTAACTTCTGAATTCTAAAGGTACATATATGAACAATGTTAAAATCTTGCAATATGAGAAAATCACGCATATTAAGAATTTATTTTGTTCCGGTGACAAAAGAAATTAGTGTAATTTAAATTAGAAAAAACCTAGCGATGCCTCCCGTTGTTTCCAAAAATAAGAGATCGGTGGTGGTGGGACCCCGAGCTACAAAACTTGCGATCATACCTATTTCACATAGCCTGTGTGCGTGGCCAGCATGCAACAACCCTTTTTCCAAAAAAAAACCTCTTTCGCATAGCCTGTGTGCATGGCCAGCATACAACGGCCGCCTATATCCTCTCCAAGCATATCCTCTTGCAGTGAGGAGCACCAAAACAGATAGTTGTTACAGTGACCAGAGATCACACTGACCATACCAAAAACGGCTCATAACTTCCGAAAGGCATAAAAAAGCCCTCTAACTTCTGAATTCTAAAGGTACATATATGAACAATGTTAAAATCTTGCAATATGAGAAAATCACGCATATTAAGAATTTGTTTTGTTCCGGTGACAAAAGAAATTAGTGTAATTTAAATTAGAAAAAACCTAGCGATGCCTCCCGTTGTTTCCAAAAATAAGAGATCGGTAGTGGTGGGACCCCGAGCTACAAAACTTGCGATCATACCTATTTCACATAGCCTGTGTGCATGGCCAGCATGCAACAACCCTTTTTCCAAAAAAAAACCTCTTTCGCATAGCCTATGTGCATGGCCAGTGTAGTGGGGCAAATCCACGCATGACACGTGTCAGCTCGGTAGTTTACGCATGTCAGTTCGGCGTTAGGAACTACGCAGCTCGCACATGCCAGCTCGGCTGTGTCAATGGCCACCTCGCTGGGCCTCGTGGGCCGTCGCCTCCGAACACTTAGGGGCCGTCGCATAAAACCCTAAGGAGACTCCGAACCCTAAGGGGACTTTGACTCCCATAAGGAAACTACCACCCATTCGGCCCTATATAAGCAGCACCATAAGACCACACAAGGTACGCTTACACAAGTATTCTATACGATTACCATATTCACAAGCTCTACTGACTTGACCGTCGGAGCAATTCCGGGGACACCAGTCCCGCTTTCCTCCTTTCTTTGCAGGACCATTAGCTCGGATCAATCTCTCAGGTCGGCAGCACCCGACCAGCTCGGCTCGCAGCAGTACAGCTCGGATCTGGTTTTTGGCAGTCATATCAGCCAGAATGCAACGGCCGCCCATATCCTCTCCGAGCATATCCTCTTGCATTGAGGAGCACCAAAACAGATAGTTGTTACAGTGACCAGAGATCACACTGACCATACCAAAAACGGCTCATAACTTTCGAAAGGCATAAAAAAATGTTCTGACTTCTGAATTCTAAAGGTACATATATGAACAATGTTAAAATCTTGCAATATGAGAAAATCACGCATATTAAGAATTTGTTTTGTTCCGGTGACAAAAGAAATTAGTGTAATTTAAATTAGAAAAAACCTAGCGATGCCTCCCGTTGTTTCCAAAAATAAGAGATCGGTGGTGGTGGGACCCCGAGCTACAAAACTTGCGATCATACCTATTTCACATAGCCTGTGTGCATGGCCAGCATGCAACAACCCTTTTTCCAAAAAAAAATCTCTTTCGCATAGCCTGTGTGTATGGCCAGCATGCAACGGGCGCCCATATCCTCTCCGAGCGTATCCTCTTGCAGTGAGGAGCACCAAAACAGATAGTTGTTACAGTGACCAGAGATCACACTGACCATACCAAAAACGGCTCATAACTTCCGAAAGGCATAAAAAAGCGCTCTAACTTCTGAATTCTGAAGGTACATATATGAACAATGTTAAAATCTTGCAATATGAGAAAATCACGCATATTAAGAATTTGTTTTGTTCCGGTGACAAAAGAAATTTGTATAATTTAAATTAGAAAAAACCTAGCGATGCCTCCCGTTGTTTCCAAAAATAAGAGATCGGTAGTGGTGGGACCCCGAGCTACAAAACTTGCGATCATACCTATTTCACATAGCCTGTGTGCATGGCCAGCATGCAACAACCCTTTTTCCAAAAAAAAACCTCTTTCGCATAGCCTATGTGCATGGCCAGTGTAGTGGGGCAAATCCACGCATGACACGTGTCAGCTCGGTAGTTTACGCATGTCAGTTCGGCGTTAGGAACTACGCAGCTCGCACATGCCAGCTCGGCTGTGTCAATGGCCACCTCGCTGGGCCTCGTGGGCCGTCGCCTCCGAACACTTAGGGGCCGTCGCATAAAACCCTAAGGAGACTCCGAACCCTAAGGGGACTTTGACTCCCATAAGGAAACTACCACCCATTCGGCCCTATATAAGCAGCACCATAAGACCACACAAGGTACGCTTACACAAGTATTCTATACGATTACCCTATTCACAAGCTCTACTGACTTGACCGTCGGAGCAATTCCGGGGACACCAGTCCCGCTTTCCTCCTTTCTTTGCAGGACCCTTAGCTCGGATCAATCTCTCAGGTCGGCAGCACCCGACCAGCTCGGCTCGCAGCAGTACAGCTCGGATCTGGTTTTTGGCAGTCACATCAGCCAGAATGCAACGGCCGCCCATATCCTCTCCGAGCATATCCTCTTGCATTGAGGAGCACCAAAACAGATAGTTGTTACAGTGACCAGAGATCACACTGACCATACCAAAAACGGCTCATAACTTTCGAAAGGCATAAAAAAATGTTCTGACTTCTGAATTCTAAAGGTACATATATGAACAATGTTAAAATCTTGCAATATGAGAAAATCACGCATATTAAGAATTTGTTTTGTTCCGGTGACAAAAGAAATTAGTGTAATTTAAATTAGAAAAAACCTAGCGATGCCTCCCGTTGTTTCCAAAAATAAGAGATCGGTGGTGGTGGGACCCCGAACTACAAAACTTGCGATCATACCTATTTCACATAGCCTGTGTGCATGGCCAGCATGCAACAACCCTTTTTCCAAAAAAAAACCTCTTTCGCATAGCCTGTGTGCGTGGCCAGCATGCAACGGCCGCCCATATCCTCTCCGAGCATATCCTCTTGCAGTGAGGAGCACCAAAACAGATAGTTGTTACAGTGACCAGAGATCACACTGACCGTACCAAAAATGGCTCATAACTTCCGAAAGGCATAAAAAAACCCTCTAACTTCTGAATTCTAAAGGTACATATATGAACAATGTTAAAATCTTGCAATATGAGAAAATCACGCATATTAAGAATTTATTTTGTTCCGGTGACAAAAGAAATTAGTGTAATTTAAATTAGAAAAAACCTAGCGATGCCTCCCGTTGTTTCCAAAAATAAGAGATCGGTGGTGGTGGGACCCCGAGCTACAAAACTTGCGATCATACCTATTTCACATAGCCTGTGTGCGTGGCCAGCATGCAACAACCCTTTTTCCAAAAAAAAACCTCTTTCGCATAGCCTGTGTGCATGGCCAGCATACAACGGCCGCCTATATCCTCTCCAAGCATATCCTCTTGCAGTGAGGAGCACCAAAACAGATAGTTGTTACAGTGACCAGAGATCACACTGACCATACCAAAAACGGCTCATAACTTCCGAAAGGCATAAAAAAGCCCTCTAACTTCTGAATTCTAAAGGTACATATATGAACAATGTTAAAATCTTGCAATATGAGAAAATCACGCATATTAAGAATTTGTTTTGTTCCGGTGACAAAAGAAATTAGTGTAATTTAAATTAGAAAAAACCTAGCGATGCCTCCCGTTGTTTCCAAAAATAAGAGATCGGTAGTGGTGGGACCCCGAGCTACAAAACTTGCGATCATACCTATTTCACATAGCCTGTGTGCATGGCCAGCATGCAACAACCCTTTTTCCAAAAAAAAACCTCTTTCGCATAGCCTATGTGCATGGCCAGTGTAGTGGGGCAAATCCACGCATGACACGTGTCAGCTCGGTAGTTTACGCATGTCAGTTCGGCGTTAGGAACTACGCAGCTCGCACATGCCAGCTCGGCTGTGTCAATGGCCACCTCGCTGGGCCTCGTGGGCCGTCGCCTCCGAACACTTAGGGGCCGTCGCATAAAACCCTAAGGAGACTCCGAACCCTAAGGGGACTTTGACTCCCATAAGGAAACTACCACCCATTCGGCCCTATATAAGCAGCACCATAAGACCACACAAGGTACGCTTACACAAGTATTCTATACGATTACCATATTCACAAGCTCTACTGACTTGACCGTCGGAGCAATTCCGGGGACACCAGTCCCGCTTTCCTCCTTTCTTTGCAGGACCATTAGCTCGGATCAATCTCTCAGGTCGGCAGCACCCGACCAGCTCGGCTCGCAGCAGTACAGCTCGGATCTGGTTTTTGGCAGTCATATCAGCCAGAATGCAACGGCCGCCCATATCCTCTCCGAGCATATCCTCTTGCATTGAGGAGCACCAAAACAGATAGTTGTTACAGTGACCAGAGATCACACTGACCATACCAAAAACGGCTCATAACTTTCGAAAGGCATAAAAAAATGTTCTGACTTCTGAATTCTAAAGGTACATATATGAACAATGTTAAAATCTTGCAATATGAGAAAATCACGCATATTAAGAATTTGTTTTGTTCCGGTGACAAAAGAAATTAGTGTAATTTAAATTAGAAAAAACCTAGCGATGCCTCCCGTTGTTTCCAAAAATAAAAGATCGGTGGTGGTGGGACCCCGAGCTACAAAACTTGCGATCATACCTATTTCACATAGCCTGTGTGCATGGCCAGCATGCAACAACCCTTTTTCCAAAAAAAAACCTCTTTCGCATAGCCTGTGTGCGTGGCCAGCATGCAACGGCCGCCCATATCCTCTCCGAGCATATCCTCTTGCAGTGAGGAGCACCAAAACAGATAGTTGTTACAGTGACCAGAGATCACACTGACCGTACCAAAAATGGCTCATAACTTCCGAAAGGCATAAAAAAACCCTCTAACTTCTGAATTCTAAAGGTACATATATGAACAATGTTAAAATCTTGCAATATGAGAAAATCACGCATATTAAGAATTTATTTTGTTCCGGTGACAAAAGAAATTAGTGTAATTTAAATTAGAAAAAACCTAGCGATGCCTCCCGTTGTTTCCAAAAATAAGAGATCGGTGGTGGTGGGACCCCGAGCTACAAAACTTGCGATCATACCTATTTCACATAGCCTGTGTGCGTGGCCAGCATGCAACAACCCTTTTTCCAAAAAAAAACCTCTTTCGCATAGCCTGTGTGCATGGCCAGCATACAACGGCCGCCTATATCCTCTCCAAGCATATCCTCTTGCAGTGAGGAGCACCAAAACAGATAGTTGTTACAGTGACCAGAGATCACACTGACCATACCAAAAACGGCTCATAACTTCCGAAAGGCATAAAAAAGCCCTCTAACTTCTGAATTCTAAAGGTACATATATGAACAATGTTAAAATCTTGCAATATGAGAAAATCACGCATATTAAGAATTTGTTTTGTTCCGGTGACAAAAGAAATTAGTGTAATTTAAATTAGAAAAAACCTAGCGATGCCTCCCGTTGTTTCCAAAAATAAGAGATCGGTGGTGGTGGGACCCCGAGCTACAAAACTTGCGATCATACCTATTTCACATAGCCTGTGTGCATGGCCAGCATGCGCACAGCAGATCCTCTTGCAGTGAGGAGCATCAAAACAGATAGTCATTATGGTGACCAGATATCACACCGAGCATACCAAAACGGCTCCTATCTTCCGAAAGACATAAAAAAAAGCGCTCTAACTTCTGAATTCTAAAGGACCAGCACCGAAAAAATTTATAAATATCTAACTTCAGAAATCTAACCCTTTCTTTTTTCAAACAATCATCCCAAATAATTTCCCACTCCAACACACTACGTTTCAGTTACGGTTTGAATCTTTAGAAGTTACCCTTGTGCACAAACGGGTCTTCTTTGGCTATAAAATGACTAAATTTATTACTTATTGCACTTATACCTCCTCATATTCTAAGTTTAATATTCCATATTGTTTGTTTTTTTTCATATTTCAAAATTCATAAATCAAATTATACAAGGGCAAAATTTGAAAAGATAATATAATCTCTCTCCTCCAATGTAATTTACATATAAGTGCTGTTATTTGCTTTGATAGTGAATTATTTACAAAAATTTATTTACTTATATCATTAATACATTTTCTAACCACCTTTTTTATCTCACATACATCATATCAAAAAAGTGTTACAATTTCTTTCAAAAAATTATACCAAATAATCTACTATCCAAACACGTCTATGTTAAACAAATTATCATTCCAAGGGAGTCATGTGAGATTTTTGAAACTTCAAGAGTATTAAGTGGTATTAGGATAAATCTGAGGGAAGGTTTCTAAAATTAACCCTAATAGATAAGGTAATGGGATGATAAGAGAACAGAAAACGTATCTGCACCGTTAGACTTGGTAGTTGGTACAGTTAGTGCAATACAGTTGAATATTGGTACTATTTTAATCTAGGGTATTTCAGGAATTTTATTTAAAAACTCTTAACATAGCTAAATTATTTTTGTGCATCTTCATCGGATTTGAGCAAAATATTGAAGTATTTTGGGGGAAGGCAGAAACGCGGCGTTTTGTTTAGTAAGGATTCAAAATACCGTTAAGTCGGTGAGTGACCGAAACGGAATTGGGGCCCCCGTCAAGATTAGTAATAACAGAATCATTTCTCTCTCTCCACTATTTCTCTCTCTCTCGTATCTTCTTCCCCTTATTTCCTCTGCTCTCTGATCATAACACAACACTACCTAGCCAATGGCTTCTCGCATTTTTCTTGGCAGAACCGTAGTTCTTGGCAGAACCGTGGCTCGTCAACTCCAAGGAGGCTGCCAGCCCTCCATCGTCGGCCACAATGTCTACTGTGCGGAGGAAGTTCTTGAAATCGATGAACCTGCTAGACGGATTGGTAAATTGTTGACAAATTGTTATCAATCTTTGGTGAACGTCCAAATGGTTAACATATACAACGGTAAAGGGGGTAAATAAATAATAGCTTGGTGATATATTTAGCAAAGGAAACTAGTTGACAGGGTATGCCTTTGAATGCAGCAAATTTGACCAGTAACATCAAGGTATGATTTTGGCTTTTGGGTGAGGAGGCAAACTTCAAATGAATGGGAATGAACCCTCCCTCCACGTTCCTGTGGAGAGGCGGGCACCGGACTCTGCCGCAGTAATCCTCCATATTTGACCAATACGTAAAAAAATTATTGCGTTCTCCGTGAACACATTTTTTACAATCCAAACACAACCTAAGAGGAAAGTCGACAGAAAAATCCTGTCGAAAAAAAAAATCCTTAGTTTAGTTTAAAGGGGAGAGGAAGTCGATGAAAAAACCCTGTCGAAAGAAGTTGATTGAAATGACGGCCACCACAATAAAGTGTCAAAGTATACCGCAGAGCAAAGTTGAGAATTTGCTTGGTACCAAAAATAGAAATTTCTCATTTGAAATTGAAAACGCAGGAGTAGTACTTTACTGTTAACAATAAAACTTGCTCCTCCAACCCAGGTTAGGGAGTCAGTTGTACACGGTATCCTTCCTTCTAATACCCTATCTATCCCCTATCTAGCTGGCTGCTGCTGCTGCTGCTTACATAGCACACCCGCTTCCGCAGAGTCCAGGGTCAGGGCTCTCACCCGACCAAAGGCCAATCCACACCGCCGGCCGACAAACAACAAAAGAACCAAAAAATTTTCAGGTTAATCAAGGAAAGCCCAGCTTCTGAATTGCAGAAACAGGCTCCTTTAAAAATAACAAAATAGTGCTTGGGAAATGTGTTCATGGAAAACAAATAACAAAATAGAGATCAATTTAAAAATAAAAAATAAAACATGGAGATCAGTTAATATAATAATGCCACCCACAGATACTGTAAACATGAACATGCATTCAAAATGCAGAAACTGAATGCACATTCATAGAAAGTACAAAATAAGTCAAATTTGAACTCGTATGATGCTAGATGTTCAAGAGCCCAACAAATGGGTTCAGTAAGTTCGATGGCAACCTCAATACTACAACCATAAGGTGAACCAAAACTCAGCTAAAAAGGTTAAATACAAAATTTGACTAACTAGATATAGGAGGAAGAGGACTAGTAAGATGTCCACCTAAGAAATATGATATCAAAATTAACTAGTGCCTAACTAGAAGTACACATCTTTGAAAAATTGCTATCCAACCCGTATGTGATTTTACAAGAACTCCAACGGTAAGACAATTGCTTAATACCCAAAGCAATTTAAACTTACTTATTGATCTAACTTTTGTAAAAAATTTAATTAAAACTTCAGGCAAATATGAAAATTTAGCCAATTTTGGAGAAATGTACCCAAATTGGGGAATTGCCGGGCAACTCACGCGCTTTATCTGCTATTGCCTACCGGTACATCTTTTACAGGTTAGCTCCCATTGCAACGCGTCAGGTGATAAATAACGTAACGGGACAAAAGGCAAGTCATGTACGAATGATCGGACAACAGTTAACGTATCTCCACCATTTTGCTTGGTTTTTAATATTGTATGGTAGAGCTAGTATAATCCCGAGGAGTATTGGACTACTATTTTAAATTTAAGGTATTCGAAGGGCTAGATTTTCTTTAAAAACCTTTAACATATTAGCCCACGGCTACCTTTTGAAATTTTTGTACAAAAAAAAAATATTATAACCATTTGATGTATACAAAATAAAAGGATGATTGAAATATGTGTCTACGAAAAATCTAAAATTTTTTTTAGAGTGCTTTCCAAACAACATATTTGAATAGTAACGGAACAAAATGTTTTTTTTTTTTTGATAAGGAAGTAACTGAACAAAATGTTAAAATGTGGTTATCTTAAATGTGATAATTAAAATCATGTCAAGAAATGGAGAGTTATAATTACGCTAATTGGCCATCATGTACTAACCATTCTTAGTTCATGTAATAAGGAGTTTAATATGCCCCAGGATCTTGCAATTCTAGTCTTGTGAATCAAACCATCGCCGAAAGAGATTCAATAGTGCTCGACCTTAGATCAATCGAACTTCGGACACTGAAGATTTTATTAGAAAAAGAAAATACAATTGGCCGTCATGTTAAGAAACTACATGCACTTCTTTGATCTGGATTATTTTGTTCAAATATTGGACTACCGTGAGTTAAGGTATATATTTATTAAGAAAAAAAGGGTATGTATGAAGACCGGATTATTTTGTTCAAATATCGGACTAAAAGGTACATATATGAACAATGTTAAAATCTTGCAATATGAGAAAATCACGCATATTAAGAATTTGTTTTGTTTCAGTGACAAAAGAAATTAGTGTAATTTAAATTAGAAAAAACCTAGTGACGCCTCCCATTGTTTCCAAAAATAAGAGATAGGTGATGGTGGAACACCTTTTTTTTTTTTTTTGTCAACATAGGGGTGTCCGGGTCAATCCTTACAGGCCCGACTAAGGTAATGGTGGGACACGGAGCTACAAAACTTGCGATCATACCTATTTCACATAGCCTGTGTGCCTGGCCAGCATGCGCATATCCTCTCCAAGCAGATCTTCTTGCAGCGAGGAGCGCCAAAACACATAGTCGTCACGGTGACTAGAGATCACACCGACCATACCAAAAATGGCTCATAACTTCCGAAATGCATAAAAAAAAAAGCACTCTGACTTCTGAATTCTAAAGGCTAACTTCAGAAATCTAATCCTTTCTTTTTTCTAACAATCATCCCAAATAATTTCCTACCCCAACACACTACTTTCCAGTTACAGTTTGAATTTGTCCCGAGCTTCTTTTTGAGATTCATAAATTGATATTTCCTTTGCTTAGTCTCTTTTCTTGGAAAATTAATTACTCTGAAGATTGTTGGGTTTATTGTTTTCTTTAGTGATTGATAAATTGTTTCTCACACAGAAAGTCAAATCGGCTCTACGATAAATTCATTATTGCTGTCTGCGAGTTCTTCGATTATGCTTGTCATTGCCAATTGTTGTGCGTCCTCTCTCTCTCTCTCTCTCTCTCTCTCTGTTGGTGAATATGCATGCATTTACGTGTTCATGGTGGTCAAAAGCAAGTTAGGAGCAAGTAATGGACGTACTGCATAATTGGATGCTTGCAGGGGACGCTCTGTGTGAGTTATAACTCAAGTGAGTTATATAGACTATTAGTTTTTTGAGTCATCTAAATCATTTGTAGTCAAATATTTTAGCCTCTCTTGTTTTGAGTATAGAAATATTTCCTAAATCTTTTGTAAATGTCATTTTGACTTAGGAACCACTTTCCTTCGGTTTTTGTATTTCTTCTTCATATTAGAACTATTGCTCCTCCTCCGTCCGTGGACGTAGGTCAATTTGACTGAATCACATAAATTTTCGTATCTTTTATTTTGCTTTATTATTTGTCTTTATTGGGTTGCCACAACCTTTTTATATGTTCAGTTTTACCGCCTAATTATTATATGGCTGGTATTTACCGCCTAACCATTATATGGTCTGTTATACTACCTATTTTATTCTAACTTTAGTTTGTTTATTCTTGCGCCAGTTTTAACAAACTGGTATCAGAGTTGGTTGATATATTTTGTAAGACAGATTCATCTCATGGGACCTGTTCACCTTGTGGGACCCGTTCATCCGTGGGATCCACTCACCTTGTGGGATCCGCTCACCCTGTGGGGCCCCCTGATCCCGTGGGACCACTCACCCTTTGGGGCCTACTCACGAGACTTACATATATGTTTGACCAGTTTTTTGAGACAAATTTCAGATTACAAATTTTGTTGCAACAATGACAATAACAAAGACGATTGTAGAGAAATTCGACAGGAATGTCAATTTTGGGATATGGCAGCTCAAGATGGAGGCCATTCTTGTTCAAAACTAAGTTGATTTGGCAATTCAGGGAATTGAGAAAAAGCCAGAAAATGTAAAGGATGCGGATTTCACCGATATGGATAAGAAAGCTAGATCCAACGTAATTTTGAATCTCTCCGATGAAATTTTACCGGAGGTAGCAACGGAGACTTCGGTCAAGACTATGTGGGATAAATTGAAACCTTGTATATGAAGAAAACAGCCGAGAATCGGTTATATTTGAAGCAGAGTTTGTATATGTATCGGATGTCTGAAAGTACATCTATACTCTCCCATCTTGATAAATTTGATTCCATGGATTTGGAGAATATAGATTCGAAAATTGATGATGATGATCAAGCCCTATTACTTTTATATTCCCTTCCCCAGTCCTTTAAGTATTTTCGTGATACTATGATTTATGGAAAGGAAACAATTAAATCTGCATTAAAATCTAAAGAGCAAATAGATAGGAATATTGCTGGAAAAACTAGTAGGAATCAAGCCAATGGCTTGTTTGTTAGGGGTAGATCTGAAAAGAGAAATACAGAAAGTAGAAGTAGATTCAAATCCAGACATAAAATATGGTGTGCAGCTATTGTAAAAAAAAATGGTCATGTTATCTTTGATTGCTTTAAATTGAAAAATAAAGAAAAGCAAAAGGAGTTTTCTAATTAGTGAGTTTCTAGTTATTTTGTGATGTAATGGGTTGGCATAAATGTACATCTTCGTGTTATGAAACTTTCTCTATGATGAATTGGATTTTTAGTTGCAAGTTTTGCCATATTTTATTTTTTTGAGTTTTAGGTTTTAGTTGAAAAATGGCATTCCTTTGTTTGTGGATTGTTGGGTTCAAATTTCTCATGGGTTATGATCGTTAGGATCCTAGAAATCATTAGACCTAATTTGGTTGCAACTTTATTTGAGTCTTCTGAAGAAAATAGAGTAGGAAATTTGAAGTTTTACTTGTTTGATCAGTTGATTTCTGTTTACAAGGTGATTTTTATTTGATTTGAAGTTTGGAACACGTTTGAAATGATTCCAAAACTTGATTGATGACAAACTCATGTTGTAAAAATTTTGAAAATAACTTGTCTACAAGTTAGGCTGGAAAATATGCAAAATCAATCGGGGGAAGATGATGAATTCGATAGATTCCAGCCAAATTTCGATAGGAAAGTTGATCAAGTACCAAAAGGGTGTCTTTTTTTATTTGTAAGGGATCAAAATTGCTCATTTTAAAAAATTAAAATTTTTACATTAGTAATATGTGAGAGAGGATGGGTACAATTTTTCCTTGTATTTTTGAATTTGGAAGTTGAAAACCTTATTAAAATCAAGAGAAGTTATTAGATCTTTTTATGCAAAAAAAAAAAAAAAATTTACCATCTCTTCTCAACCCAAAAAAAAGTTATTAAAAATTTCTAAACATGAAACGTTATCTTTAATAAAATCTTTACATTTTTCAGGATAAAATTTAAAAATCAAAAGATGACACAAAATTTTAACACTGAATCGCTCCTCATGTTTTATAGGAGTATATAAAAAGATTGTCTTAGGAAAAAATTGGGTGTATAAACTACATCCGCTTTACACTTACCAACTTATATTACTTTCTTACTTTACATCTTTAATTTTGAATGGTTTACACTCTAACTTCTCATTCTCGACATTTTGCATTTTAAACTCTCAAGTTTGTCCCATTTAAATCTAATTAATAACAACATTAAACCAATTAATGAAATCAAAAATTACACAAATTAATGACAATATGCTAAAAATTACTATTAATTATACTTACAATTTGGTTATACTTTGAGGGGAGAAATTTGAATCCAATATCAGTATATTGTCGTTGTATATATATAATTAAAATTTATTTATAATATCATTATGATGTCAGTATATAATTAAAATATATTGTATTTTATAGAATCAGTATAAATTGTCATACTCCCGAACTAATCGATCGAACCATTAACCCCTGACTATTGAGCTCTATCGTGTTGTCATCCTATCCGAGTTTCATAACACTGGTTTCCCTGCCTATTCTAGTAGACTGCAAGGTAATGCAAAGAATAAAACACGCATCCAATAACAAGACACATTTGTCCCATTTTACCGTCTAAATTTCCTGTCAAACATATTTGGGAAAATGAGCAAATTATCAGGATGGTCACTAAACTTTTGCAATTGTGGAGTTTTGCTCACTGAATTATTAAAAATCTGATTTTGACCATTGAAATGTCAAAAATTAAGATTCGAGACCACTCCATTAAGTTTAGTCGTTAAATATGTCAGATCTAACTTTCTGTGCGATTCCTTTGACAAAATAAATGGACAATTTAGGAAGTTGCACAAACAATTTATTTTGTCCATTTTTTAAGCCAACACTGTACCCACACCTTCCACCGGACATGGTGCACTCAATGCGTATACTAGTATGCGCTTTCCATCTGATGTCGAACCCTTGCCGAAGGACTTGATCCGAGCCAATAAAATTAACGGATCCTCCATTACCCATTTCAAGTACCGGATATACCACAACAGCCCTCAATTTCCAAGACCAACTTCTCCAGGCAAGACAGAGGCATTATTGCTTCCATTGCTCCCACAGGAAAGAACGTTGGGTAAATTGACCAGGCAGCCATAGAGAGACGTGATGTTTATATAACTCGCGGAGTAATCAAAGAAGGTGTAATCTAGAGTCATGTTTACTAAATCAGTAGGACAATTGTCCTCCATCACATCTTCTCTAGCAACTCTCAAAGTCTGGGTGGTTGGATGGATATCCAAGGCCCACTATGTAATGTTCTTGATCTCAAGTCTTGTAACATTACTGCTCTAATCGCATCTTAACTCTAGCCCCGGATAGCCACAGTATATATGTTGGATCTCGGTATCCCCGGAAAGGACATCCTATTCCAGTGATGCTGTCGCAGCTGAATACATTCCCACAGGTCCCATAAAATTCTGCCAGATTACTTGAAACAGGATGAAGTTGAAGAAGTATAGAAGCGAGAAAACAGAGAACAGTGGGGAACGACTGTAAAGGGCTATGGGATTTCATTTATTTTGGAGGAGAAGATATCATGAGAGAACAGATTTATTTTGTAAAGGAAATCGCTAGCCACCGATGTAGTTGTTGGAGGGAGTAAATTTAAGAGAGGATAAAGACAAAATAAATTGTTTGTTGAACTTTCTAAATTGTCCCTTTGTTTTGTTTTGATAATCACACGAGTAGTTAGATCTGTCATACTTAACGATTAAATCTAACAGAATGGTCTCGAATATTAACTTTTGATATTTTAATAGTCAAAACCAAATTTTTAATAATTTAGTGGCCAAAACTCGATGATTATAAAAGTTTAATGACCATCCGAATAATTTGCTTTTGGAAAAATGGCAAATTTAATCTCTAATTTGTAGCCAATTTGATTCTTAAACTTATATTTTGGTTCCAATCAAGGAACTCAGCAGCAGCACTACCGCATAATTTCCTTTAGGCTCCTAATCAAGCAATCTAGAAGAGGTATTTTAGGAACTTCAATGCTGGAATTGTAACAAATATTAACCAACAAATTAGTTTTGTGAAAAATACCCAAAACCCAAAACAAAAACAAAAAATTTTCCAAGGCTACCAAATGGTGCTGGTGGGGTTGCTTCCATGCTCCATGGCACTACTTGCAAATTCTAGCAAATTCCCTGCTTCATGGCACTGCTTGCTTCCATCATTCTTGATGTACACATACCACTTTCCTGTAAGCCGTGAAGCAGCAATATTGCCAGCTTGTTTGGATAGAACATGAGGGATAGTCAAATTAAGAAAATTGGTATTAAGATCCAACCAAAGCAAGCCATGGCAATCCTCTAATTCTGCAGGAATATTCCGAGATAACGAGTTGTTTTCGAGCTTTAAAATCGCAAGATTTGACCACTAAACTGGTTATTTGAGAGTGAAATCCAATTCAAATTCGTACAATTGCTGAGACTAGCAGGGATTGATCCATTCAAATCATTGAAATCAAGAATTAGATTTTCTAACCTCCGCAAGTACATCAGCTCTTGTGGGATTTCTCCATAAAGCTGATTTAACCAAGCAATCAAATCACGAAGCTGAGATAATGATTCCAATCTAGATGGGATTGTCCCAGTCAAGTAGTTAAAACTGAGATCAAGGGATTCCAACATGGAACAATTACTCAAGACTCTCTGGTATTGAACTAGTGAACAAATTATTCTGAAGATACAACACTTTCAAATTGTTCCTGGGATCCTGACAAATCCCAGATGAAATCACCCAGAGAGATTGTTAGAACTCACGTCCAAAGTCTCCAAACTGACCATCTTGGACAAAGATTCACGCAAAGAACCAATGAAATTATTGAATGGCAAGGACAAATTCTTCAAGTTACTCATCTTCACAAGGGTATCAACAGGTAATTCACTAGAAAATTTTTCGTTTGAAATATCAAATAGTTTCAAAACAGAGCATGCACCAAAGCTCTCAGGGACATTATCTGACAAATTAATGTAGGACAACACTAACTCCACCAAGCTTGGACATAAATCAGATAGGTAAGGTGGTAAAACACCCTGAAAATCATTTCCTCCGAGGTACAAAAGCCGCATAACCCCTCCAGCACCACTTGACAGCTTTGAAAAATTTTTTATTTTTGTTTTGAATATTTCTCACAAGACTTATCTATCAATTATTTTTTGTTACAATCCCAACATCAAATTTTTTAAAATACCCCTTCTAGGTTGCTCAATTAGGAGCTTGAATGTGGCGTCGCCGAGTCCCTTGATTGGAATCAAAATATAAGTTTAAAAATCAAATTGGCTACAAACAACATATAAGGACGAAATCGACAGAAAAAAAAAGTTTAAGGACTAAATTGGCTCTTTTCCCAACATATTTATAACCTTTTTCCATTTCCTTTTTTATTTTTAAAATTCAACTGGAAAAAGGTAAAGTTTAAATAGCAAAAAAGAACTTTAAATTTAAGATTTCTAAATTCTAGAGTCTCATACAGAATGCTTTGAGCATTACTTTCGATGGTTGACAGCGCAGCAGGCGCAACGGCCTTTGCGAGCGCCCAATAGGTGCAACTGCGAGAAAAGTTTTCCCTGCCTATTTTAGTAGACTACCGGGTGACGCACAAATGAAGCACGTTAATTACAGCATGAAAAATACAAGACACATTTGTCTCATTTTACCGTCAAATTCCTTGTCAAACATATCTATGGCCTTTTCGATTTACTTTTTTTTTAAAGCAAAAAAAGGATAAAATTTAAGAAATATGGAGGAGAAAGGATGATTTGAACTCAAAATTTCTAAAACATGGGACCTCAATTTTAGTAACTAGACCAAGATTTCCTCGACAACCTGTTCCTTTCACCCCTGGAAGCTTGAATAACAGCAATCTAACTTTAACACAAAGTATTCCACCAGATTTTTCTGTTAGTACAATTAAGCCAGCATAAACTTTGACAATAAAGAGTAATCCACAATTCATCTTGTTAGGAAATTGGTTTAGTTTCTTTTTAGATAGAATTATTGTTTTGTGTGGAAATAACTAGTTTCCTAATTGGTTTTAATTACTTGAAGTAGTAGTCAAGTAAAGCCCTATTTAGCTAGAATTAGATACTATTTTCTACTCTATATGAGTTTAGGAAATAGTATTGGTTTCCAATTGTTATTTGATTTTTTTGGCAGTAATGTTCTCTATAAATAGGTAGATTGGCATACTACAAAAGGGCATCATGTAGTCTTATACATGGGGTGCGAGAGAGAGTTCTTGGGAGATGAGAGATGATATACAAGGGTTGGGTTTGGGTTCAAGTTGTATTCTTGTATAGGATTTTTCTCTGATAATAAAGAACAGATTTCTTTCCATGGACGTAGGTTCAATGGTACAGTCGAACCACGTCAAATATTGTGTGTAGCTATCTTTCATGCTTGTGGCTTGTTTCTCATTAAATTGTTCTGCACTTAATATTTCAATAGTTGTTTGTTCCGTGCCTGAATCATAACACATCTGAAGGTTAGTGAAAAAGAGAGCGAGAGAGAAATCCACAATCTATCTTATGTATAAGAGAGCACGGGCACAAACATACAATTGGAAGTATTAAAAGCTAAGCACAAAAAATACTACAGGATTTAACCGTTAGCGACAGGAGTTTTCACAGGCATTCGATGATAGAATGAGCCAACATAGGCGAAAAGAGCTAGCTCGGAACCGTTAAAACACACATCCAGCAATCAACTTAGCCTGTAAAACAAAAGAAAAGTTGAAACAAAGAAAGCAAACAAGCGTCAGTCCCTCACAGAAGTACAGAATTGAAGGCTAACCATTCAGTCTACCAAGAATTCGCCAATCATCTCGGATATAGTTACTTTCTGGGTATGGGCATCTCATGGAAGTGAAGAATTAAGATAGAATAGGCTGGGGCCGGTGGACCATTTGTGATGCAGGAGCATGTTTTACATTGAATTTCTTTTTGCTCAGGATGTCGTTAATTATGCTTTATTGCTTATTGTTGCATTAGTTTTAGTATAGCTGGTGTACATGTGCCAGTCACGGTCCCCACCACGGGCATTGTGGCGTTTTGACCCTTTGGGCAATTATGTGTTTGCAAACCTATGAGCACCCATCTTACACCACCACAGAGTTATTAAGATCAGTTATTACCAAAAAGTTGTGCCACCTCTATCAGGCTGTTATACTGCCTAGAAGCAAAATCTACTGCGGCTAGCTAAATTTCCTCCTAGTTTGACAGTTATAGCAGCAAAGTTTGTTTGGGTAGACTACATGAAAGTACTCTTATGGTGTACAACAATATAATCAACAAAAAATTGAAGTTTGATTACAAGAATATAAGAATTTATATGGAGATTATAAATAATTTACAAACCAAAGAGTAACATCTCTCCATCATGCAGATTGGAAGATTAAGCAAAAAAATTTTTTGACATATTAGTTTCAAGATTCCACCGATTCATTAGTAAAAGAACCAGTAAGCTTGTCATAAAGCCACGGCATACAACAAAACTTCTTGTAAACGACTAGTTGCAATTAACCCTTCCTTCGAATTCCCTTTTCTTCTCCCATTGAAAACTGTGTAACTATTTCAGCTGTCCTTATTCACGAGAAAAACCATCATCCAAAGACTTGTGGCAGTAAATAACTCGTCCAAATGTAAGTCATGTACATGTACCGGTAGATTTTGATCACGTAACATTAAAATGAGTGTGGTCTAAAAAACCTCTGTGTTATAAAATTTTACTACCTTGGAGTCAATAAGCCATATCAAGGTCTTCAAAACAATCACATTTAAGAAAGCGACTGAATTTAAGAGTTTGAGTTCCATAAAATCCTAAATAACATCAACTGCATTCGATAAATTTTTTCTATTTAAAAGAATACTTCCAAGTTTCAGGTCCCAAAAGTGAATGCGGCGAGATGTATATCTTCATAATTAAATTAAGGGATTAACAAGACGAATTTAAATGGCAATTACCCAGTGCTCTTTAAGAGGATTGTGCGGGGATTCATTAATCTGATGGAACTTGATTAACTCTTTCCTGTATTGGCCCACCTTAACTACAACATGGTAAAAGTTGAGCTCCTCATTTCGATCTAATGCCTCCAAGTACAAAACATAGTAGAGCCCATCATCATTATTGAATTTGCTTGCTAACAACACCTCCTCAAGACGAATTACATCACCCTGTCACAACCACAGCACCAAATTTATAGAAGTAGGCGGGGACATTAGTGGTCACTCAAACTTACAAATTTAGCAAAGTTAAAATGACACACCCCATAGAGAGAGAGAGAGAGAGAGAGAGAGAGACCTCGTTCTCATTGTGAGTCCTCACAGCGAATGTAGCATACTGATAGACCTGTTCATAAGCCTTAATGTCATGAACAGGGACGACCACATCACTTGCAGCAGTAGGAAGATCTAAAGCACCTTTGGGACAGATATCAGCATTCAGCAGATATTTCTCCAAGTTAAGAATTTGCATGGGTAAATAAGGAGATTTAGTGTTCTGACGAAATACTGATTTTATGCGCAAATGTTAACAATTTACAAATATGATCAGCCATACACACTGAAAGTGTGATGGTGCACACGGTAAAATCACACGTTCAATGAAAGAAACCATGCACGTAATAGCCTGCATTAAGCTAAAAACATTCATGTCAACAATGGGCAACTACAAAAACAGAATTTTCATGTTCACAATGGCAAGAACACAAAAAATATATAATATAATCACAACAATCTAATAATATTTACCGCTATCATGCTGTATCTTTATAACTGAGGCTCTTCCTTGGAACTGTTCTAACTACTTGTTGCATGTGTAACTCATGCAATTCTAGTGCTTCTAACAAACGTTCATATTTAGGCTTCTATGGAAAGACAGGAACAATAGACCATTTACTGGAGACAGAAGAATACAGAACGGATGCACAAATAATCATGGGACACGATATTTCAGGATAACTACTCGAGGATTGCATATCCTTTGCTCCTCCTGCATCATGGAATTAACCACATTCTGATATTTTGGCTGCACCACCTTGCCTCTTTATTAAACATTCTTCACCAAAATATCATCCAGAAAAAGCAAATAACAAGCACATACCCAAAGAGAGAACATACAAAGGAGGGTTTATAACATATGAAAGGAGATGACGAAAAGTACCATGAACAATAATAAATGAGAAGCACGAGCAACACTTACATCTTGTTCTTCTGGGTTTCGTCCAAGTCCTCATCCTCTCGTTGTAACTTTCTCAACAGAAGTGTACTCAATCTTCTAGCTGTTTCCTCTAGTTGTATCTCACCCACAAACTGCTTGCTGTATCTAAGGGCACAAAAGGGATGACATACAATAAACTTCAGTACCTTGCCCAAAAAAAAAAAAAACCTTTCCATTTCTTTAATCGTCGACAATACAAACAGATTCTACGGAAAAAGGAAGCAAGCAAACATAGTCTTAAGTAGCAACAGTCTAATAACAAGATTCAAGCTGGCAACCAAAAATACCACTTATGGCAAGCATTCCATCTGGCCATGCTGTCAGGGTTGCTATAGATGAAGGGAAAAGGAATTCAACAAAAAAGGAGAAGAATTGATAAAGAAAAGACAGAAGTAGAAAAATTGGATCAAGTTAGAGTCCATTGCTAGATATGAGCAAGCTGAACTCCAAATAATGTTGTAACCCCCTTTTGTTTTGTAGTAAACACGTTCAAAATCAATGAAATGGATACACCAGCAAATCAGTCCCATTCCAAGACTAACTCCTAGCTACTAAACAGCTGACTTCTTAATAAAATACACAAACCCTTTTATGATTGGGTGGTGCATGGTAGCAAAGCAAAGGGTTTGTATGGATTCTTTTTTTTGGGGAAAAACATGTATTCTAAACATGTATTCTTTTTTTTTTTTGCTTAAAAAACTAGAAAAAAGTAGGTAAAAAATTTTAGTGTTATTTTTGCCCCCACTAAGAATTTTTTCTGGCTCCGCCCCTGCCTCACACTTGTGTTTGATCACTGGTCAGACATACCCTCACACACACACACATGCACACACGGAGTTGAATTAAAGAGGAGCAGGGGAGAAAAAGAAGGTAGAGATTCCAGCTGAGAAAAATGTGGAGCAGCAAACTCTAAACGTAGAATGCAATAAATTTACTCAGCAACCAAGAGTCAAAACCAGAAGCAGCAAACTCTAGGATTTTCCAGCATTTTGGATATTAGAAAAGTGACGATTTTGCAAAAAAGTTTAAGCAATATGAGTAGACGTGTGTCTGCATGAGGAAAAGGCAAATTAGATGGTATCAATCAACGCTTAAGTGCAGCTCAACTCTTACTCAAATCCAAGAAAACAAGTTCTGTCGCACAAATCCTCTTAAAGGCTACCTGAGTTGGCATTTTCAACCTGAACTACAAAATGAAAACTGAAACAAACTCACTCTCAATTGCAAAAAGTTCATCAAAACCTCTCTATTAGTTTCGTGATGAGTATTCCCAATTTAAAGATTAAAAGAAAATGTCTTTATTTGGAGACTACAACCAAAAGCACTCCAGTATCGATTTCACCCTAAAAGTCGAGATGCATGCATACCTTATTTCTTGAAAACGGTAAGAGAAGGATTCATTGACGAGCTGCCACTCGACCGAACGCTTGACATTTTTCAAGTGTATATTCTCCACTTCAGCATAGTACACATTCAGGTCACCTAGCTCGTCAACTGCCTCCAAGGTTATGTAATAAAATATGGTCATGCCAAGCCTTCTGGAGCTTGCTCTGACAACCCTTACAAACCGAACAGTATCGCCACCTCCCTGACATGTCAGCGCATACATGCATTACAAAACCATTAAAGCGTGATAATGCTAGGTGATTTGAGGGGTCCCAGAAAAGAGAACACCAAAATAAAATCTCTTTTTTTTTTCCTCCTTCAGTGACTTTAAAAAGGGCTAAAAAAAAACCTGGTCCCCATTGTGCTTCTTCACCGCAAACTGGGCAAATGGTGAGACCCGATCGTTACTGACAGGAATAACACAATGAAACTGAAGGCAGTGCACCGTCTCTTCTGGCGGAGGGGGCGGTAGAAAGTAGTGACGGCAGGACTGTTTTGAGGACGGAAACCGACGGAGATGATTCTGGTCAAGGATGAAGCCGCCGGTCATACCACTGCCTATCGCACCCAAAAATCCTAATTTACATTTCAGTACAAGTTGATACCCCAATCCCCAGGGTTTAGCTCTCCCCAGAGCTACTCGTAGCGCCATTGGTTTCACCCCCAATCTCGTATTCGTAGAACAAGAGCAACACCAATCCCAAGCAGCCGCCGCTCCTATGACTCCTTAGTCTTTACAATGGTAGAGTCTACTGTCTAAGCAAACTAATTGGGCTGTAGTTGTACGATGTCTGGGTTGGTTGTATATGAATGTGGATTGAAATGCTTTCGAATTATCAGTTGCTAAACGGACGGCCGTAAATACATACAAGCGCTGTACCCACAAAAAAAAACTGCTATAACACGATGCATACGTTACTTGTGAAATCCAATGTTGTTTTTATGCATCTCGATCTTGCCGAGCTTCATCCCCAAGTTGGGCTTGGCTTTTGAGGTTAATTTGATATTAGATTTAACTATTAATTCTTAAAATTTTTGATAAAAAGAAAAAAGATGCAAGGAAGATATCTGGAATTTGTTGGTGTTAGTTAACATCTAATACAGTTTTCCTATTAACTTTTTCATAGTTCCACATCGATATAAGGGGGTTTGGGAATTAAGTAGATAAATCTCCAAGTTGACCTCAGGAATTATCATAGTGGCTTTTGAGGTTAATATGGGATTAGGTTTAACTACTAATTCTTAAAATTTCTGATAAAAAAAAAATCTTGCCGAGCTTCCAAGAACTCTATTTGCATGATCGCATCCATTATTTGGAAATTGGAAAAGAACTTTTGTTTGGATTAGTTCACGGCTACGACAAAATCGTTTGAGGCATGTCAAGGGGCATCATGTAGGCGTGTAGCTTGCCCCTTTACTCCTCAGACAGGATGTACAGGATGTACAGGGACAAATTCGACAGGATGTACAGGGACAAAACAAGCAATAACACAATAGTGAAAACCGGAACTAGACTCTTAATGAACACAATATGTTTTTAATCTCAAAATTGTGATGTTTACATCTCTCTTAAATATGCGCCTGAAACGGAGGATTTTACGTAGGGATAATTTCATAAAACTCCCCTAAGGTTTTACAAAATATCGTCTAGCTCCCTTGAAGTTTTTAAAATCTCACTTAGTACTCTTTGAATTGATATTTTGGTAACATTGGAAGTCTTGCTAACCAAAAGTAATATTAAAAAATTCATGTTTGAGGAGAGAGATTATTTTAGTGCCTTTAATACCCTTAGGCTATAAAAAATGAACATTTTACAAATCAAGGAAAAAAAGTACTAAATTGGAACCACCTTAAAAGTGAGGAGATGAAAATTAGTAAGATGTTATGTTACTGTCAATAGTCACTTCTACAGTAGGAAGAGATGGTATAAGCAAATACTATTTTTTTGAACCATTTCTACAAATAGAACCCTTCATAGTGTTTAAGGTAATTAGCATGTAAAATCATACATTTGAGCAAAAAAATCTTAGAAATAGATGAAATTCAACTTCAATATCATACAAAAAATTTACTCAAAATAGACAGCTTTTTTATGGGTGTGAAATATGAAAATTTTATTATAGAAAAAGTCAGAATTTGAAAAACTATTTGGAGTTTCAATAACTTTATTTCTCTTGTGCTCTATATGAATAGGAATAAATAAATAAATAAATAAAGTTGTGAAACACCGAAAAAGGGAAAAAAAAAAACCTACAGCTATTCTTCTCCAAATGCATTGAATATTTCATTGATTAAATCCTATATTTCATTGACACTTGCAATTCAATTATACACACACACATATATATATGTATGTATGAATGTTTGTATAGACATTGTTAAAGAAAAGTAGGAAATTTAGAGAAAGAAAAACAAGTTCAGAAAATTTAAATATAAGGGTATTATTGACAATTCATCATTTTTGATATTAGTATATGACCCTACTATCACTTCAAGGGTACTAAATGAGATTTTGAAAAGTTTAAGGGAGCTAGGCGATATTTCATGAAACCTCAAGCGAGGTTTCTAAAATTTTCCCTTTTAAGTATTCTCAAGTGATAGAGCCAGCACTTTCAGTCCAAATAACAAATCCAATAAATCAAAAGTCAAGAATCCGACAAGAATATGTCAAAGACAAAGTTCTAGAAGTTCTCTTCTTCGTAGCAATGAAAAAAAGTGTAAAAGAAACATTTGCTAGGTAGGGTAAATCCAACTAGGCCTAACTGACACTTTGGGAACATTATCAAATGATTTTGCATGCACCTTATAGCCTTCTTTCCTGTCAAATTAAACAAATCAAATTAGATAATCAACACACCAAAAAAATTCAAAGAAGACTTGCAAATTTAACAAGTCACCTACACGATCGGAAGCAATGACCGGTCCCAACTCCTAACCTACACACGATTGATGAATATATCCGCATCCTCGAAAACCCCAATTCTTTTTTGAATAAGAAATAACACCTTCCCATTAGAACAGTACCAGCCAATAGCAACCACAACCTGGGCACTTCTTATTAATTTTCCCTTGAAATCACGCTCAAATGGTTTAAAGCCCATGTCATTCTTAAATATACCCTGATAAGATGCACGTGATACTTATATCTTAATTGCTGCCATTGAAATAATAATCAAATTGATACTTTTTTTTTACTTACCCTTGTATAACAGTAAAGGGAATCGGAAACTGATATTACAATTATAATTGGCTGGCGAAGAATGAAGGAAGCTAAATCATTTGGTTCCATGTCTGTCAGGTGATAGGCTTGGACAATGCTTGCCCTTCTCCCATCCTATAACTATATCAATATCAATTTTATATGAAGAGTCCTACAATTATATCAATATCAATTATATATGAAGTTAAGATGCAAAAAAATCATATATCTAAAACCAGATATCAGGATAAGAGATGATGTCAAGTATACGAAGCAACATGGTAAAGTAATTTTTGCCAGGAAGTATACTATACACCAAGTTTCAATCGAATTTTTGTTTTATAAGATATTCAATGATCATGGGTTGTGATTTTTGCACGATTAGAATAAAAATGACCTTTCTCCGATTGAAACAAAAATAAATGATTGAAATGAATTTTTGTGTTGTGGCTGTCCAATAACTATAGCTCTTTAGATTGAAGTTTTGTTCATTTTATCTTATTTTGTGAAAATTATTCTCCAAATAATATTATTATTATTATAATAAACATACCAGTTTTCCCATCCTATAGTCATCCCGCAACACCAACCCTCCATCCATCATAGCCCATGGCATTGCCTCGAAATGATTCATAAATAATTGAGTTTTACTCCCATCTTTAGTGTACTTTTTAGGGTTAATTTCACATACTTCCCCTGAGGTTTTAAACAATTGTAGAAATTTTCCTCAATTTCTAAAAATTGCACCTACCTCCCTTATTTTCATTATTTAAGTAACATTCTAGACCCAAAAAGTTATACTTTTTTTCAAAATTTTATAATGCCCTTTAGTTATAATTCACAACAAAAATATAAAGGAAAAAAATAGTTTACAGTTTCTATTCATTTATATTTATTACTTACCACTATTACCTACTTATCAACATCTAAATCACCACTAAATAAACACTTATTTTTGTTCTAATATTCCGCTTTTACTTAAAAATTTCTGATGCAGACCATTGTATCAACTATTAATGCTACATCATATACCCAAAAACTTACCTACAATTTCATAATAATATCAGATTTTACTTAATATACTACAATATTCATCAATATTCTTAAATTTCAATTCCATGGCTGCCACCTTTTTAATACAAAATAATCTAAACCATCACTACTAATATCAGTATCCAATATATTCCATTGGCACAGAGTTCAAAATCTATCAAATTCTCTCTATAGGAATAATATCAATAACTGTAAATAAAAAAATAGAAACACAATGCAATTATAAATATATATCAAAAACATTTTTTTCATGATAACCATAACAGTGTAACCTATATTTAGTTCCTATTCCACTTCTTATCCTTAATTTTTATTTTTTACCATTTTCACTATCTTCATCTCCATCTAATTTGATAATGAAATTAACATTCAATTTGTCATTTGACAACTTTCAGTCCAAATAACAAATTCAATAACCAGAAGTCAAGAATCTGAGAAGAATATGTCAAAGACAAAGTTCCAGAAGTTCTCTTCTTCGTAGCAATGAAAAAAAGTGTAAAAGAAACATTTGCTAGGTGCGGTAAATCCAGCTAGGCCTAATTGACACTTTGGGAACATCATTAAATGATTTTGCATACACCTTATAGCCTTCCTTCCTGTCAAATTAAACAAATCAAATTAGATAATGAATACACCAAAAAAATTCAAAAAAGACTTGCAAATTTCACAAGTCACCTACACGATCGGAAGCAATGACTGGTCCCAACTCCCAACCTACACACGATTGATGAATATATCTGCATCCTCGAAGAAATGACACCTCCCCATTAGAACATTAACAACCAATAGCAACCACAGCCCGTTCTTATTAATTTTCCCTTGAAATCACGCTCAAATGGTTTAAAGCCCTTGTCATTCTTAAATATTCCCTGATAAGATGCACGTGATACTTATATCTTAATTGCTACCATTGAAATAATAATCAAATTTAACGTGATACTTATATCTTAATTGGTGTCATTGAAATAATAATCAATTTTATACTTTTTTTTCTTACCCTTATATAACAGTCAAATGAATCAGAAACTGATATTACAATTATAATTGGCTGGCGAAGAATGAAGGAAGCTAAATCATTTGGTTCCATGTCTGTCAGGTGATAGGCTTGGACAATGCCAGCCCTCCTCCTATCCTATAATTATATCAATATCAATTTTATATGAAGAGTCCTACAATTATATCAATATCAATTATGTATGAAGATAAGATGCAAAAAAAACCATATATCTAAAACCAGATATCAGGATAAGAGATGATGTCAAGTACACGAAGCAACATGGTAAAGTAATTTTTGCCAGGAAGTATACTATACACCAAGTTTCAATCAAATTTATGTTCTATAAGATATTCAATGATCATGGGGTTGTGATTTTTGTACGATTAGAATAAAAATGACCTTTCTCCGATTGAAACAAAAATAAATGATTGAAATGAATTTTTGTGTTGTGGTTGTCCAATAACTATAGCTCTTTAGATTGAAGTTTTGTTCATTTTATCCTATTTTGTGAAAATTATTCTCCAAATAATAATAATATTATTATAATAAACATACCAGTTTTCCTATCCTATAGTCATCCCGCAACACCAACCCTCCATCCATTATAGCCCCTGGCATTGCCTCGAAATGATTCATAAATAATCGAGTTTTACTCCCATCTTTAGTGTACTTTTTAGGGTTAATTTCACATACCTCACCAAGACGCTCACCAAAGTGAATTTGGCGAGCAAATTCGACTGCAGTAGTAATAACATTGGGACCACATGTTCTTATCAAAAAAACACAGCAAACACTATATGAGTTTTACATTATATTTTTTAGGGTTAATTTCACATACCTCCTCTGAGGTTTTTAACAATTCCAGAAAACTTCCCTCAATTTCTAAAAATTATACTTACCTCCCATATTTTCACTATTTAAGTAACATTCTAGACCCAAAAGGTTATATTTTTTTCCAAAATTCCTATAATGCCCTTTAGTTATAATTCATAACAAAAATGTAAAGGAAAATAATATTTTACAGTTTCTATTCATTTATATTTATTTTTTACGACTATTACCAACTTTTTTTTTACCACTATTACCTACTTATCAACATCTAAATCACTACTAAATAAACACTTATTTTTGTTCTAATGTTTCGCTTTTACCTAAAAAGTTCTGATGCAGACCATTGTATAAACTATAAATGCTACATCATATACCTAAAAATTTACCTACAATTTCATAACAATATTATATTTTACTTAATATACTACAATATTCATCAATATTCTTAAATTTTAATTCCATGGTTGCTATCTTTTTAATACAAAATAATCTAAACCATCACTACTAATATCAGTATCCAATATATTCTATTGGCACAGAGTTCAAAATCTATCAAATTTTCTCAATAGGAATAATATCAATAATTGTAAATAAAAAAAATAGAAACACAATGCAGTTATAAATATATATCAAAAATATTTTTTTTATGATAACCATAACAATATAACCTATATTTAGTTTCTATTCCACTTCTTATCCTTAATTTTTATTTTTTATCACTGTCACTATCTTCATCTCCCTCTAATTTGATGATGAAATTAACACTCAATTTGTCATTTGACAATTTCATTTTGTTAATACCTATCAAAAATTGGAAACAAAAATGGGTGCAAGGAAATTTTTACTAATAATGGAAAATCAAGAATTGGGAATAGATACCAAGATATATAAATATTGGTGGTTTAATGTGTATGGCGATTTTATTATTAGCAACAATACATATTTGGTTGATAATAATAAATAAATGAGTTTAAAAGAAAAACATATATATGAGGAAAAGAATAAATAGTTAAATAGAAAAAATAGTGGTTTGAATTATTAGTTAATAATAGATGAGAGAGTTTTAATATTTGATAGAGTTTTTCAATGAGTTAACAATTAATAAAGGGCATTATTGTCTCTTTATCACAACAAGAGAGGTCTCTGTAATTATGTAAACTTCAAGGGAGTCAAGTGAAATTGTCAAAAACCTCAGGGGAGGTTTCTTAAATTATCCCTATTTTTTATATGAAAACCATTGCATAACAACCCATTGATTGTAAAAATTGTAAAGTTCTCATGACGTGTATTGTTTAGATAATTGGCAAATTACACCTACATCTAACTTATTATATATAGTTTTTATTGATACAAGAATTAATGACTAACCTAAACTCACTAATTTATAACTTACCACCAATCCGCCGTTTAATTGGAGATGACACACCGTGATCATGCCATGAAAAGTGTTGGTCATCAGCAGGAATAAAATTGCCACGAATAAATTGAGAATAAGAAAAAAAAAATACGTAATGTAAGATAGACTAAATGCAATATTGGAGAGCAAATCTAGTGCAAGTATTTACTTGTATCTTTATTGACTTTGTTCAGAAATTCCAGTGATTTATTTCCTAAGCACAGATTCTTCAACAATGTACATTTTTGAGTGATTATAATTGCAAAATCAATCTAAAAATGTTGACGATGATAGTAACTTGTTACATTAGAGTTTAAGTTATGACATACAAAGTATTACGCTGTGACACAAATTTTGACTGCAATCCAGCCATTTAGATGTCTTACCCCACTCGTGCTGTAGCAGCGGGAGCCAGTCCAACCATGGGAGTTTATCCTTCCAGCAGACTTTGAAACCAGCTGTGCAGTCATCTAAACGAATAAAAGTATAAGTATTATTAATTCAACAAATTCATCCATGATAAATTAAAAGTACGAAACAAAGACAAAAAGTACAACTATTGAAAATCTGAAATTTTTAAAAATTGAAAACAAATGCATCAAATCAGAGGAGTTAATCCCTCTCGCAGGCTCTGAAGCCAATCGTGCAGACATCTATCTATACGAATAAAAGTCAAAGAAAGTAAACAACTTGATTCATCATTCAAGATGAACTTTAATACAACAGAAATAGTTCAACAAGTTCATTCATGACAAACTAAAAGCATCAGACAGTGTTAAAAAATGTACTACTACTGAGAATCTAAAGTTGGGAAAAAAAAACATTAAGTAAAAGATTAAGAATATCATTTAAGAATACACACGAAAATTTGCAAAATTTACAAGGATCAATTTTACTTCCAATGTATAATTAAAGTGCCATCTAGTAGACTCTAGAACGTGGAAAACAAGTAGTACAATCAATCATACTCCTTATAAAAAAGTTTCTTAGAGAAGCTTGCCATTCAACAATTGATTGCATTAACAGCGCTGTACCTTGAGAGACACTGCAAATGAACAGGATATACGAATGAATGTAGAAGATATATCTAGTCAAAGAAACAATCAGTGAACAATGTAGAACGAGAAAGCCATAAATTGGTATCTAATGTATCATACTCAAACTTCAAGAAGAAGATGTGAGGATGATAAAACTTCATTAATGGTAAATATCACAAAATCATTTGATTTAGGTTGGATTTGTAATACTATTAACCATATACCTGAGCAGATCTACGCAGCAAACCAGGTAATTTCTTGAGAATGTAAGCCATCTTACCTACATGCAATAAATTAACACAGTTAACTTTTGTAATCAACTGAAGTTATAGTAGTCTCTTTTCATTTCTGTTTACAGGGAAGTTACAGACTTTTCTGCTGACAATCTTACTTTCAGCTGTTAGTCATCTTGCGATACACAGGGGATGGATCCACAAGGATTAACTTATCCCAATCACAAAAAGACGGATTTAATGATCCTCAAAATTAAGCTATTTTCTATCGGATAGACCAATATAGAGCTTTGAACAAGATATCAACACATTCTAGTCATATTGACAAATTGAACCGAGCGTCCCTACAAGCATCCAATTATGCACTCCATTACTTGCTCCTAACTTTGCTTTTGACCACCATGAACACGTAAATTCACCAACATATATATATATATAGAGAGAGAGAGAGAGAGGACACACAACAATTGGCAATGGCAAGCATAATCGAAGAACTCGCAGACAGCAATAGTGACCATCACAAAGAAAAGGACTCATTCAAGAATCAAGAACAAAGAAAAGACCGACACTTACAATGATGCGTTTGGAGGAGCCTGAATTCAAATTGAAGTATAATTAATTAATTAGTACTACTTAGGAACTGGACTGGACAGAAATAAATAAATTTGTACCGGAGGGGTGACCAAAACCTATCCGCTATAGTGTAGAGGTTTTAATCCACAATTATTTAAGGGGAAACAAGTTAAGCGTTAAAATTGCATAATCTCGCGGTCGATAAAATTCCGAGAAGTTTGTTTTGCAAGTTTATCAAATTCAATCCAATCTTTTCCAGCTCAATTGCATTTCCAGAGTTCTTTCTTTCTTATTTGTCATTTTCCTTTTCTTTTGGCTGGGGAATCTAAAAGCCCAAAAAAAAAAAAAAAAAAAAAAGAAGAGGGCACGAAAATAAGTACTATATTGGACCCGACCCGTATTCAAATCTGCACCTCCCTAAACTCCGCGAGCGGAGCTCTGTCCCAGTTTACAACGCAAGTCCCCAAAACCTAATCGTATCCACGAACTCTTCACTCTTTTACCCTGAATATCCCCGGCCCATCCCTGCAGAAACGAATCGGGGAGAGAGTCGGCGGCCGGGACCCTAGAAGGCGATGGATCGGAGACGCCTGGATTCTGATCACGATCGAGACCCCCACAAACATCACCGAAGTTCTAAAGATAAGTCCAGAGACGCAGCCGATGACGACCGCCGCCACCACAGTCATCGTCGTTCAAAGCACCGCGATGAAGATGATGACCGGAATAGATCCGAACGGAGATCGTCGCGAGAGTATTCTGTGGATAGAGATAAGTCAGTTGAGCCGAGGAATGAGGAGAGGTTTGATGATCGCCGTAAGCGGGAGAAGTCCTATGAGAGGGAGGATTCAGTGGAGGGGAAGCACACTAAGAGGAAAGAGAGAGGGGAGAGTGAGGAGTATGGGGAGAGAGATTATGATGGAGGAACCAAAAGAACTAGGGTTTTGGAGGAGAGGAAGGAGAAGAGAAGGCTTGAGGACCATATGAATGGAAGAGAGAAAGAAGAGAAGAAAGAGCGGCGGAGATTCGAGGATGCTGTAGAAGGGAAGGAAGGTAGGGAGGAAAGGAGAGAGAGGAGGAGGTTTGAGGATAAGGTGAAGAAAGAGCAAGAAGGGATGGAAGTTGAAAGGATAGAAGGGAGGTTTGAAGAGAGAGTTGGAAAGAAAGAGCCGAAAGATGAGCTCCCCGATAACGGTGATCTCGGTGCTGGTGATTCTGTTGCTAACGTAAGTTCCCTCACTTCTTTACACCTTATCTTGCACTGATGCGTTTGCTTTGTTACTACTGCCTGAGTGGTGTTGTTTTATGATTGTAGTCCCTGGTTTTATTTGGAACATGTATGCTGAATTGAGTTTCGAGTTTTTTGGACTTTTGGTGTTGAATATGTGAATCGTGATCTTCTATCTTATGGTTTTCAATGAAGATATGTTTGTTGCTCATCTTAAAATAGCTAAAAGAATTATGAAAGTATTTATTGTAATTGGATATCACTGGTGCATGGGTATGGGTGTTTAATCTTATAGGCCTTCTGTTCGAGAAATCCATAGCAAGTTTGAGTAGCAAACTTTTCGAAACTTGATGAAATCCATGATTATGTGCTTAATGTGAATGTAAAGGTGTGCTCGGGGAGATGGACTTGTTTTATTTTGGGTATCTGGTTGATAATGTCTGCCTTTTCACTACGTCTTTGCGCTGTACTCTACTAATTACAAGTTTGGAAAGCCTCTTTGTGAGTGACGCCATCCATCTGAATTTTAGGCTTGATTTAGGAAATGACTTAGTGTTAACTCCTTCAATCAGAAAAGAGAGAAAATGGAAGAGATTTCCCATTTATTGACTGTTAAATTAGCCCAAAATGTGGTGGAGGAAATGATTGAGTTGCTGCTAGTGAATTTACTCCTGTGAATTTTGTTAATCTGATTTATGTCCGTTTCCCAACTCTCGTAGCATCTAGTCTTTCCTCTGCAACATCAGCTGCTTTCTCTTTCTTATTAAGATCTAGTGTATCCAACCTAATAAAAGTGAGGAGCCGAGAGATGATCGGGTCTCCATAGATTGCTAGTAAAACAAAACTGATCCTGGAACATTTTTCGTAGGCTCTCAACCTGGACTTCTCGAAAAATAGCTAGTGTCATTAGCTACTTAGCAGAAAAGCAAAAGATTGTGATGGTGGTGTAAGAAGGTCTTTGTAATGACTGTGAAGGATGGTAGACAAGCTGAGTGTATCTACTTTGTGGCAACTTTTATTATTTTTATTTTTATTTTTTTGTGGTTTCATGATTTCTCTGCTTGCTAGTCGTACTATTTCGGCTTGGTTCTTCTGTTTTTGTTGTTTTTATGAACTGTATTGTGTATTCACATCTTTTTTGCATACGAACTATGTATGTAGGATATTATTTTCTCAAGCAATTATTCCCTTGCCTACTGGGTGAAAAATATATATTGTGTTGGCTGTTGTTTGTAATGTCGCGGTTCGTACTTTAATTTCTGAATTGACTGTTTTTTGTCGTACAGGGTGGTGCAATGGAATCATTTGAGATGACATCGACCACTTTGCCTGAATCCCATTTGTATCATAATCATTCTCCTGCTACCAAGGTATCTTCAATTTCTACCACAAATGAAAATAAGGGAGTTAATATTAACAGATCTCATGAGGTTCCTGGGAAATCCAGTACAGATGGAACAGCTTCAGATGCTGGAAAGCTTGGGGGCTTGTCTCGTGATGCTTTAGATAAAGCAAAAAGAGCTCTTAAGATGCAGAAGGAGCTTGCAGAAAAGCTTAGGAAGATCCCTTTGGTGAGTAGCTATGAATTTTGCCGTCTGTTTAGTTTACGGTTTTCATAGAATATACCGTATTTTATGTTTTTCTGCACTGTCAAAGCATTCGACAACAGTACATGTTTGGTGCATTTTGGAGACTTGTTCATTGAATAGGAATTGGTTGAATTAATAGATTAGTAATGAAAGGATTATGTGAGTCCTGAATTACATTACATTGTCAATTTTAATTAGGATGGTTTAAAAAGTGGACCACAGAAGTGAGTGCTGTTCTCTTGATAATTCAGAGGTTTCTCTCTCTCTCACACACATAGGCACACAAATATAATTTAAAAGGTTTACAAACAGTTGCAAGGGAGAGCAGGAAAGGTGTCATTCTTGGCTATAAAAGAATTTCATATAATCTACTGATGTTTATTGGGTATCGGCTTTAAACAATTTCAATTTCTTTATGTAGTTAAACAAGGCTACTGGGGCAACTAGAGAGAGTACTCTGCAGTTGGGACCAAATGAGGGTCACATAGCTCCTTCTAGTAGTTCAGGAATACTTCCAACTCCTGCTGCATTGGTAAGATCTTCTAGCATGGTAACATCTGGAGCAACGCCGAATGCTTCAACTTTACCTGCTGCTGCAGCTGCTTCAATTGGTTTGCCTCATCTTCCTGGACTCAATCATGAGAGATTTGAAGCTGTTAAAAAAGCCCAAGAGCTTGCTGCTAAAATGGGATTTCGACAGGATCCAGAATTTGCTCCTCTTATTAATATGTTCCCTGGACAGATGCCACCAGAGGTTTCAATCCAGCCAAAGCCTGCCAAAGCACCTGTGCTACGTTTGGATGCTTTGGGAAGGGAAATAGATGAACATGGGAATGTAGTTAATGTGCCTAAAGTAAATAGTTTGAGTACACTGAAGGTATGTTATGTGCTCCGATCTTGGGTGATGATCACTTGTCAGTTCTTTTATTTTTGATTTAACACCAAATCCTTAAAAAGGTTTCTGCATTTAATCTATGCAATTTGGGTCTTTCCAGGTCAACATCAACAAGCAGAAAAAAGAAGCTTTCCAGATTCTGAAACCTGAGTTGGAAGTTGATCCTGAGAAAAATCCTCATTTTGATCCAAGTATGGGTATTAACAAAAATAAGATTTTGAGGCCCAAGAGAATGACTTTCCAGTTTGTGGAGGAAGGCAAATGGTCGAAAGATGCAGAGATAATTAAGTTAAAGGTAATCCTTCTTAGCTGCCTGGCTTGTTTCTGTTGTTAATTTCCTCCATGAGTTTGAATCGAGTTCTCATTCTTTTTGTGATTTGATGTTGTAGAGTCAATTTGGAGAAGCTCGAGCAAAAGAGTTGAAGGCAAAGCAAGCACAGTTGGCTAAGGCCAAGGCTGAGCCTGATATAAATCCTAATCTGATTGAAGTGTCAGAGAGGGTGATAATCAAGGAGAAGCAGAAAGAAACTATTCCAGAAACTGAGTGGTGGTGAGTTGAAAGTTCTGACTGCATGACTTCGATACCTTCTAAAATCTTGTTTTTGTTGGTACCGTTTTTCCTAATTGGAAAAATAGGATATGCTGGTATTTTTATTGTGGAGTTTGGTTATTTTGTACTCTGTTTTTTGACTTTGGGGCTTTTTTCTGCCTCACCATTTTTGTATCCAGCATGTATTAGTTGGTTTGAATTTTGAGGTACTTAATACGCCTAGAGGAGCTGAACCATATGGAAATTTTACATTTTCTTTTTTAAAGTCATAAGCTTCAATGATGGTGGTGATGCAGAATAACTGTTCTATAAATTTCTTCATCTCTGCCTACAATTACCTAGAAAAGGAAAATCTGTAGTTGGAAGCTCTTAAAGACGTTGAATTTTTTTTTTGGGGTGGGAATCTGCTGGGGGAATGCTACCTTCCTTTTGTTTTATTTGCATATCTGAAGGTGTTGGAAATGGGCATTCCAGCTGTATCAATTCTGTATAAATATCAGAGAAAGAATTAATATACTGGAAAAAATTGCAACTTAAGGTTGTTTGCTTCTTTTTGTTCTGGTTTTGTTATGTTGTTAAAGTTCTTATCTTTCATCTTTGCCTCATGCTGAAATTGCTTGCTTAAATTGCTAGGGATGTGCCTATTCTACAGTCTGGTAGTTATGGCCACATCAGTGATGGTAACTTACCAATGGAGAAACTCAAAATGGAGAAAATCACCATCTACGTTGAACACCCTCGTCCAATTGAGCCTCCTGCTGAACCAACACCACCCCCACCTCAACCTTTAAAGCTAACAAAGAAGGAGCAGAAGAAACTTCGCACCCAGCGGCGTCTGGCAAGGGAGAAAGATAAACAGGAAATGATTAGGCAAGGCCTCCTAGAGCCTCCAAAACCGAAAGTTAAAATGAGCAATCTCATGAAAGTTCTAGGATCGGAAGCTACCCAAGATCCTACCAAACTTGAAATGGAAATCAGAAGTGCTGCAGCTGAGCGCGAACAAGCTCATATCGACAGAAACATTGCACGTAAACTCACTCCTGCTGAGCGTCGTGAAAAGAAAGAGAGGAAGCTTTTTGATGACCCAGATAAGGCAGAGATAATAGTCTCTGTTTACAAAGTTAATTATCTGTCACATCCACAAGCTCGTTTTAAGGTTGATGCTAATGCTCATGAGAACCGGTTGACTGGATGTGCTGTAATTTCTGATGGTATCAGTGTTGTGGTCGTGGAAGGTTGCCCCAAATCAATCAAGAGATATGGGAAGCTTATGCTAAGGCGCATAGATTGGGCAGCAGCGGTGAAAAATGAAGGGGAAGATGAAGATGAAGACGATGGTGATACACCTGCTAACAAGTGCATGTTGGTGTGGCAAGGTAGTGTTGTTAAACCAAGTTTTAATAGGTTTTCTATTCATGAATGCCGGACTGAGGCTGCAGCTCGCAAGATTTTTTCTGATGCTGGGGTTTCTCACTATTGGGATCTCGCGGTGAACTTCACAGAGGATCAAATTTAATTTGAGGGTCTCTTTTTGGCTAGTTGATGGTTCCATTCTTGGTTCTCTCTTATTGTCTGAGTTGAGCTGTTTACTAGGATTGTGTCCTTTAATTGCACAGGATTGAGCTTAACTAGCGGTGACATGCAGAGTTATTATGCCCGACTTATAGACGATTAAGCCTTGCTGGTAGTTGTATTTCTCTTGCAATATCTTGTTTGCTCTATTATGGAAGTATCATTGTTGAAAATACATGATTTGGATGCATTATTTTTGGGGGAAGCTTACATTAATATTGCTTTTGGTTGCCTATCTGCCCACGTCCATTGAAAGTACAATTTAATTTTTGTGCGTTTTGTCAGTCTGATCTCTTCTAGCATTCAATTTTGCTCGTCACTGTTTCCCCCCTATTATTCCTGTGAATCTTTGAAACTTGTAAATAGGCAGAATTTCTTCAGTATTCCAGTCGGAGTAGGTGCCATTATACAGCGGGGAAGCCTTAATCAATAGGAGTGTTGTGCATGTGCATGCTTTCGTCCAAGCGCACGTCTTTTGCTGATTTTGGGAACGGGCGTGGCAGTTACGCAAAATCTTCTGTTAGTATTTTGTAGTATCTTGTCTACTCGTTATTACTTTATGACAACTGCAATGTTGCTGCTGGGAGAGAGGATGAAAATGAGGGAGTTCTTGTGCTTAGGTTTATCACGGTTTCTTGCTGGCAAGGTAAAAGGAGGAGCATGATTCATGTGGAATGAATTCCCTTGACGAATTTTGGTATGTTTGTATTGTATGGGCCAGTGAAGGACCTACCGGTGATCTTTCTAGGCCAAGGAGAAGTACCTTTGTGGCCGAGTGGAAGTTTTTTGTTGTGGTAGAGCAAGTGGTCCTTGAATGGGATTCAATTCTTTTTGGTCGGTGTTGTTTTAACTTACGGGCTGTCCAAAAGCCTAAAATTTCTGTTGTGAAAAGCTCCTGGGATCAACGACTGATTCCATTAGTAGTTATTTAGGCAAAGGGGAAAAAGAAAAAAAAAAAAGGTTTTATTTAGTCATTATCTTACAAATTGAATGAGGTATTTCACGAATTTCATTGTCAAAGTCCTATCATACGTAAAAGCACGGTCGTCGTTTAAAAATATTCACTGCAATATGCAGTTACGTTTCGAGTTAGGATGAAGGGTGTGTGTTTTGAGGCCCCCTTTTCCCTTTCACTGAAATCTGAATTCATATGGCATCGAGATGGTAGGCTCCAAGAGTTCCAATTCTGCCTGCATGTGCAACAAAGAATTCACCGGATAAACGAAAGTAGCTTCTCTCGGTCTGTTACATTCGAGGGAATCAACATTCCTTTCCTCTTGTCAGAGTTTGAGGAGAAGACAAATTACTCCTGAACAAATGAAAAAGGCAAACAGATGTTTCTATTGCATGGTGGGATTAATCTTATGCGACAATCAAATTTTAAACAGTAACGAGTTCAGGGTGAACTTTTTTACATATCAATAATCTTTGTCCAGTTAAAGTTTGTACAGTCGCAATTTCTGCCGACCTGAGTTTTGCCATTTAATCAAAATTTATGATTGCCTGGTGAATTAACGCACGAGTACTCAATACTCAAATTTTAGATAATTACAGATTGGCAAAAGGATAACATTTTGAGCTCCAAAAACTCGTCGTCAAAGTGAGAAACTCCCATATGGGTTTTGTTGGAGAAAGAAAAAACAAAGAAGCACCCCCAAGAAAATGGGAGACTTTGACCCAAGGAGTCGAATTTGTGATCAGGGACAGCCATTCCCGCTTCCCAGTCCTTGATTGCTTATTTGTTCAAGGCTCAAGCAAGCACAATTCATGACCTTCAATTCTTCTATTGATTGACTTGGGTTTTAGATGCCGTTTGCTTTGCAGGTGAGTTAGCTGGCAATTTGGTAGGACCTGACCAGGCCAGACCGCCCTGCCGTCCCGTCTATAATATATCTGCAATAACAGCCGACTTTCCACGTACCAAAAAGTGCAAAAACGAAGAAAATTCAATGACTTTGCAGTGCTGGCCTTTAGTTCTCCATGCTTCCTTAGTCATAATTAATCGTTATTCTCATCTGTTAGACTGTATTAAGTGCAGACGATTAAATTAGCACCATATATCAAGATGAACTCACCCCCAAAGTATAAACTATACAAACACACTGATCCTTGTACTGCTCTCCAAAATGCTGGCAGATTGTGGAATGCCGGGTTAAGTTGACTTTTGTGTATCACTTGCCAAGTAATTTACTGGTAGTATTTGTGTTAATTTTCGTGTAAGACACATTAGGTCCTGAAACTATTTTTTTACGCACTGTAGCTGGAATCGTTGCTATAATGAGCTCTATAAGCATAGAGTAAGCTTTTTGTATACTCTTAGTGGACAAAAAATTTTTTTTTTTACACTAGCAAATTCCGATCATGTTATATATAACATGAATTCGAATTTGAAATTCAAATCATGCACTTGACACCGTTTTCATTTTTTTTTTTTTTGGATAATAAGTAGTATGAGTGATAATAGAAGTTTTGTACATGAAGTTACTAATACGGTAGCGCACTTTATTAGGACGCCTTGTAATAATTTGTTTCAGATTGTCATCTTTCTAGTTTGTGCTGTCCAAACTTCATTTATTTCGGAAGCTGTGAAATTTGCTGCTGTCTTGAAACAAAAGAAATGGAGATTTTCTGTAATGTGTCTATTTGGGGTGATAGATCTCGTTCTTAACAGAAAAGAAAACTTGATTTTTTTTTTCGCAAAAAGAAAACATTATCTTTTCACTAATCAAAAGCTCTCTGGCAACTTTCAGTTCATACTTAATGTCGTTGATATTGAGTCGGGATGTAATTGAATGAGGTCGAAATATATGTCGATGTATGTACAGAATATCTTGGTGTGGGCTTTTCCACTTTCTGCATTTGATTGAAGTAGATTTTCCTGTTCCTGTTATTTTCTTTAAACTTCTGGTCAGTTCATCTAATGCTAAATTTCTCAGATAGAGATGCTTAACCATCATTCTCTAGCCCCCCGGGGGGGGGGGGGGGGGAGGGGGCATGTAATTACAATGCAATGCCTAATTGTTTGAACAGTGTCAAAGTTTGTGTCCTAAAAGAACTCTTAACAACTAAAGCATAGTTCAGGCAGCACAGGCATTTGTCACGTAGCAGTGTAGAATTGGTAAAACTTAATTATATCCTTAAGAGGGGTATTAAATGTATTAATTTGCAAAACAAAAGCAAGTAGGAAACTGCTAAATTTGGGCAACTGCTATTTTGGCAATGAAAGGGTGGGGATACTTTGCAGTTTCTATGGTGTAACTTGTAAGTTACTAAAAAGCAACTTTTCGGTGGATAAAGATATAACAAAGAAGTTAAATCAGATAATCTATGGTTTAGGTATTTGGTTATTCACAAAAGCCATTGACTTGCAGTTTGTTGATTACTTGCCGTTTTTAAGTTAGGCTAATTGAGTTAATTGGATCGGCTGTCAGAATATCAAAAGATGCCAAAAAAAAAAAAAAATTCTGCAACTTGTAAGTGTATGATAAAAAAAATACAGAGATTCTAATTTTTTTAAAAAAAAATTTTTCCAACAAGGAAAGAGAGATAGGATTTAAAAGTGGGAGGGGGAAGGAGATTGGAGTTCAGGACTTCTAAATTCTGAGGTTTCAACCTATATAGAGATTCTAACTGTAGAAAATATATTCAAATTCTCTTTATTTTTTTGGGGTAAAACTTCCAAATTCTACTTCTCAAAAGGTTCTTTTTATACGACAAGGGATCTCATAAGTTGAATCTTGCTTAATTCGAATCAATTTGTGTAACTTTTATAACTTTTAATGTAAATTCGTATAATTGGAGAATAAATTTAAATTTATCAACTCGTACAACAAACTTATAATTACACACAAACTCTACGCACTAAATATAATAAAAATTACATGATTTGGTTTGAATTGGATGGAATTCAACTTATGAGGCCTTTAATCCCCTTTTTATATTCCACCAAATGCCAACATGGACTCATAATATCCAAAAATGCCCCTAGTACTCAAGAACATTTCAAACTTTACAACTAATCAAGTAATATCAATCTTACAATTTTTTTTTAATTGCTTTTCTTTTATCAATCAAGAACATGCACTTTTTTTTATCTCCCTCTTTTGAATAAACTAACAACTGCAAGTAGAGTTGGATTTCATGTTGAACGGATTTTGTTCCATATGATATAATCCACAAATTTGGGAAGATAAATATGATATTTCTAGTCTTTCATAAATTAACTGAAACTAAAAGACGTGCGAAAGAACTGTGAGCAGATCATCGATCACAAAAATCAATTAGTGTGTTTTTTTTCGGTTTGGAAAACTATCACTTAAATCGTTTTCTTTGTGAAGACTTGTAACGTTACGTGCTGAGAAAAGAAATAAATGCGAATGGAACTCTTGGACTGGTCGGACCATTAATTAATGGCCATATAACTTCCACCATAAGACTTTGACCTTGGTTTCTGTCCAGATGCATGATGGTTTTGGGTTTCACTTCTAATATCTTTGATGAAAATGAAATCAGTCGCCCTCCTTCATTGATTATTCCGGTTTAATACGGTCCGGAGTTTCGCCAACAATTTTCATTAACCGATGCAACTGTTTCCAAACTTAAAAAAAATTTTCAAAACATTTTGCGTTAAACTACAAATCATCCATACTTATCATTGCCTATTGACGTTCAAGAAAAGCTCTTTTGAAGTTTTTTTTTTTATGGTAATTTCTAATCCACTGGATATGGGGGGAATGATATTTAAAGCTTCTTCCACATAGCTATTATGTGTTTTTTTTTATTTAAGCTTGTTATTTTTAACCTAAAAAACAGTTCCGAGTGTGTCGGAAGAAACCCTCTAAAGTGCTAAAGTGAACCAGTACCTTTGTCGGTTAAAAGCTAATTATATATATATATATATATGTATTGCCTTCTAATTATTGTATATTTTTTTCTAATTGGGAAAGGGTAGAATTTATAAAAATAAAATAAATATTACTTAACGTGTTTGGACTCCTGAATCCTTGTCAAAAAAGGAAAGCAAAAAAAAAAAAAAAAAAGTTCTCTATTGTTACCTCGTCTAGAAGAAATTGCATAGCACACAATAATATTAATATTAATATTAATTTTGTGAACATATATATATGCTCATTGCTTGAAACTTGGAGACCAAACTCCTCAGTAAATCTATACATTTCTATAGCAAACTCCAAACAGTAGATTACCATCCACACCTACCTTCTATGACACCAAAACCAGCATGAATGGCATAAACAAAGAAAACAATCCCCCCAATCCCACGTGGCATCACCCCATCAAATAGTAACCCTCCACGTTCCCCACCCCCAAGCTCCCTCCCTCCTGTAAAACCAGACGTGTAGATGAAAGATTAGGAGATTTAGGTCACCTCACCCATCCCACCCTCCCTCTCCCCGCCCACAAACCCCTTACCCTATCCACAAGAAACAATAGAATTCTACCTCCATTCCCCCTTCAAGTAAACTAAACTAGTAATTTATTCTTCAAAATTTTCCTCGAATCCCAACTATAAATCCACAGCACACACACATGCTGACACAAATCAAGTATAGTCTACTCTCCAAACGTACGTATAAGTATGCAACCCCATAAATGCATTTCCTACGTACCCCAACGCCGCCATACAACACATTAAGAAAAGTTGGCTAAACCTTCAAAAAAGAAGAAAAAAAAAAAAAAAACCACGCAGTCACGCACTAGCTAGCTGGGAGAGTTTCTTAGCAGTACTGCTCATTTTCCTTTCTCACTTGCCAGTTTGCCTACTTATACTCCATAATGACGACCACTCATCAATCTTAGACAGCTCAAACATTTCTTCTCTTCATCCCATATGTTTTCGCCTTCTCTATAATTGCTTCCCCATATTTATATTTGTATATATATATATATACATAGCTCGCTCTCTTTTACTCTCATCAGCGAATACATATATATATATACAGGGGACCTCTATATCTATAGCTAAATGTTAAGAGAAAAAATGTCGAAAATAGTTGCGGAAAACATATCGCCCATAAGAGACTGCATGCCGACGTCTGATCGGAGGCAGACAGTGCAGATGACCGCTGCGGGCGCGTCTCCTTCGCCTACGCTTGGACAACTTCTGAAGCGCGTCGGCGATGCTCGCAAGGAAGCCACCGGTGACGAGACGCCCGTGCACCAGGTTCTCGACCTCAGCGACCCCGGCATGGAGCCCCGATCACTTCCCTTCGTGCTCTCCTTCACTAACCTGACCTACAGCGTCAAAATCAGCCGGAAAATGGGCCTGCCTGCTATATTCAGCCGCAGCCGCCACCATCTTCCTGCCACCACGACTGCAACCGAGCCTACTGACGGAGAGACCCTCTTCGCGAAGACCAAAGTGCTCCTGAACGACATCTCCGGCGAGGCGCGTGACGGCGAAATCATGGCGGTGCTCGGCGCGTCTGGATCTGGAAAATCAACTCTCATCGACGCATTGGCCAACCGCATAGCCAAGGAGAGTTTGAAAGGAACCATCACTCTCAACGGCGAGCAGCTGGAGTCGAGGCTGCTCAAGGTCATTTCTGCTTACGTCATGCAGGACGATCTCCTCTACCCCATGCTCACCGTCGAGGAAACCTTAATGTTCGCGGCCGAGTTTCGCCTCCCACGAACTCTCTCGAAATCCAAGAAGCAAATGAGAGTTCAGGCCTTAATTGATCAACTAGGCCTCCGAAACGCCGCCAAGACGGTGATCGGAGACGAAGGCCACCGCGGCGTTTCTGGTGGGGAGCGGAGGAGAGTCTCCATCGGAATAGACATCATTCATGATCCTATAATCCTCTTCCTGGACGAGCCGACCTCGGGGCTGGACTCCACCAGTGCATTCATGGTGGTGAAAGTTTTGCAGAGGATTGCTCAGAGCGGAAGTATCGTCATCATGTCTATTCATCAGCCGAGCTATCGAATTCTCGGCCTGTTGGACAGGCTGATCTTTCTGTCCCGCGGGCACACTGTTTACAGCGGTCCTCCAACTAATCTGCCGCAATTTTTTGCTGATTTCGGCCATCCGATTCCTGAAAATGAGAATCGGACTGAATTTGCACTTGATCTGATTCGCGAGCTCGAGGGCTCCCCAGGAGGGACTAGAAGTTTGGTTGAATTCAACAGAACGTGGCAAAATATGAAGAGAGGTACTAATCCTGCTGGTACCGGAAATGTGGTATCATCTCCAACGCATGGATTGTCATTGAAGGAAGCTATAAGCGCCAGTATTTCGAGGGGGAAATTGGTGTCAGGTGCTACCAACACTGATGCTAGTCCAACTTCCATGGTTCCTAGATATGCAAATCCATTTTGGATTGAAATGGCAGTTTTATCAAAAAGATCATTCACCAACTCGCGGCGGATGCCGGAGCTCTTTGGCATTAGGTGCGGAGCAGTTATGGTGACGGGGTTCATTTTGGCTACCATGTTTTGGCGATTGGACAACTCTCCCAAAGGGATTCAAGAAAGGCTAGGGTTTTTCGCCTTCGCCATGTCTACGACCTTCTATACTTGTGCCGATGCACTGCCAGTTTTCCTTCAGGAGAGGTACATTTTCATGAGGGAAACTGCTCACAACGCTTATAGAAGGATCTCCTATTGTCTCTCTCACGCATTGGTTTCCTTGCCTGCCCTTATTTTCCTCTCATTTGCATTTGCTGCAATAACCTTTTGGTCGGTGGGGCTGGACGGAGGGACTTCGGGGTTCTTTTTCTACTTCGCTATAATCTTGGCTTCCTTCTGGGCTGGCAATTCCTTCGTCACATTCCTGTCCGGAGTGGTCCCTCATGTGATGCTTGGCTACACCATTGTGGTCGCAATATTAGCATATTTCCTCCTCTTCAGCGGCTTCTTCATTAACCGGGACAGAATCCCCCCTTACTGGATATGGTTCCACTACATTTCCCTGGTGAAATATCCATACGAAGCCGTTTTGCAGAACGAATTCGACGATCCGGCGAAATGTTTCGTGAGGGGGATCCAGATATTCGACAGCACCCCGCTGGGAGCCGTGCCGGATTCGCTGAAGATAAAGCTGCTGGCGAGCATGAGCAACACCCTTGGCGTGAAAATCACGAGCTCCACGTGCGTGACCACCGGCGTGGACATATTGAAGCAGCAAGGGGTCACTGATCTCACCAAGTGGGCTTGCCTTTGGATCACCATTGCATGGGGATTCTTCTTTAGGATTCTGTTTTACTTCTCTTTGTTACTGGGAAGCAAGAACAAGAGGCGGTAAGCTCCAAAATCCAAACGGCTACTAACGATCAAAGAAAATTGTAAAACTTGGTATGGCGGGAAATTTGCTATCTTGTATTTTTGGAATTTTTTTTTTTGTTTTTGAAAAAATTTTTTGGGCTTTTTGTGGAACTTTTGCACTCTAGTGGGTTTTCTTACTTTTGGTAGTTCTTTTTTTTTTTTTTTTTTTTTAAAACTCTAATCCATGGAACTTGTTAGCTGTAAAACAGTTGGAAGATGTTATAATGTACACATACTAGAATAATTTCCTCAATTTGGACTTTGGACGGATGTTGGTCAGCCTGCCTTTTTGGCTCAACAATGCATGTGTTGGTGACCTACATCTTCAACGGCATACTATTAGCACACAGCTTTTGGTTACGTTAGGTCTCAAAATTTTGTTGACCTAATGACTCTTTCAATAGATATGACGAATGAATGAATGATGGTAGGCAGGTGGATAGGAAACACACGTTCTGCATGAATGAATTTGGCATAGATTTTTTTTTTTTGGCTTTTTGGGTACAAAAGAAATTGATGGCTGCATTCATGTTTCATACACAACTGGTGTTGAAGAACCTACTTTCAACTCTTGACTTTGCTGATCTCATAAATTGTTGAAGTGGTAGCTGCACTTTTAACTGAGTTAGCTGGGGCAATGGCAGGCAGAGTAAATTCTTTTTGTGCTTGTAAATGACACCATAACAAAAAAAAAAAAAAAGTAATCCTAGTTTCCTGTTCGAATTAAAGGAATTACAATGAACACTTCATATCGTTTTGTGATCTGCTTCGGGTTCTCTAATGGGGAATTAATCTTTCACATGCGATAATTAAGGAATAGTATTTCGTTTGAGAGAAGAAATCATTGCTGTGGGAAAATGAAACCATAACAGGTTGCTTATAATTGACGTCTAAATTGTGTTTCTGCTATACCATTCCCCGATTTTGAGCTATTATGTGAACTAAATTACGTAACAAGCATATTCACGTAGGCTCGAGCACGCACAACGCTTTTTTTTTTTTTTTTTAGCAAGGAGGGGGTGGCATTTAAGATGCAGAGAAGAATAGGGGATTGGAATTTATAGCCATTACATTTTGAGATTTCAATTTTAATCATTAGATCAAGGCTTACTCCTACTCATACTCTAATTATGGAGAGGTTCAACTGAGCCTACGGAGGACCGATGAGGATAGAACCATCACCGGACCAGACGGGTGCACTACGCACCCGTCTGGATTTGAAGCAGAGCCACAAGAGTGGACATTTGAACCCTTGCCTCTCACCCCCACCAAAGCCTTAAGGGCTTAATGGTGGCCACCAGCCCAAGAGCTGATGGTCATGAAACATCAGAAGTCCCTTGGATCACTTTAGAAACAAAAAAAAAAAAAAAAAAGCGCTTCCTAGCCTCATCAGCCAGTCACCCGAAACATAAAAACATAAAAATTAACTAAGAACGAAAAATTATGGTTGTAGAATAATATGAATCATGTGACTGATCCTATTTATTGGGGAAGACAGGAATAGAAAATTAGATTTTGTAGTCCAAAATAACGATATAAGAGATTCATATGATCAGTATTTAATAAAAGAAAAACAGGATATTAAACTCCATATTATATGGATAACTAGGATCATAAATCTTCGATCAGAATATGTATAATGTACTAATCCTACAAGCAGATAAAATTAATGAGGGTTGAATGTCATTGTAATTTTCGGATTGAAGATATGCTTTGTTTGGATTGTAGTTTTTTGTAGAAAATTTTTTACATTTTTGATTAATACATTTTTTAATAATTTTTTATTTTACGTATATCAAATCATTACATATATATATATTTTTTTTACAAAACTCCTAAAAATTGCAATCCAAATGAAAATAAATCAGAGGTCACCTATAATTGCTCCATGTATCACCTCTAACAGCTTGGCACAATTAGAACAAAAACATTTAATGACACTTATACCGAAGGTTATCAAACGCTAACACAACATTAAAGGAGCATAATTGCGTCAATCCAAATATAGATGAAGAAAATTAGGCTTCTGATTAATGCTTACGTTGAAACAAAGTCAAGACGTTCACGTTAATGACATTTAATGACACATTTTCGATAACTTAGCAAAAGACTTTAGACATGAGTGTGTAAGTAGCTATTACTACTCATTTGATCAAAGGTTATCGAAAATTCTTAGTTCAAAATTTCTGGAAAAATCTTCAAGCTTGAGAATAGAACTTGACCAAATAATTAACAAATGAATTAGTAGTAAAACACTGGCACAGGAGTGCTTTTTTTTTTTTTCGACACAGGGGTGTCTGGGTCAATCCTTACGGGGCCTGACTAATCCCCTGCGGCCCGGGCCCGGCGCCCCAACCCGGCCCAAACACGTTAAGTGCGCGGAGGAATCCAACGGAGCGGAGACTCGAACTTGTGACCTCAAGATTCACTGGTGAGAAGCGCCGCCGCTAGATCATTCATGCAGGGGCACAGGAGTGCTTGCTTGGTCAAAAATTTAGATGGCATACCAAGACATTGCATTGCAGCTGGTATCTAACACTGCATAGTTGTGATCCATGCCGTGCTTGGTATCTGTATTGCACATTCACAACAAGATCTTGGAGGGATTTTTTCATGTTTAACCGTATTTCATTTCTGCAAGTAATTGTTTTGAATATTCAAGGATAAGTTGACCAGTGGATTAATTACTGCCTGTCATGTATGACCAGACATAGAATGTTGTAAAGGGTTTTGTTTGATTATTGGATACTGTGGACTTATTGAGAATCCATTTTTAGTTTCTTTTGAAAGCACTGTAATGGATTAAAATCAAGGGGTGGATTATGTACTGTTCCAAAGGAAATGTTTCAATTGGCAGCAATTTGAATTTTTCCTTTTATAGTTAATGGAGTAGCATACTTTATTGCAAAAGATTTGATGAAAAGTATGCTGGACTTGCTCTATTTGAATTACATTTTTTTTTCCCATTTGGAAACTTTTAACACAAGTAATATTTTATTGTAGCATTATTAGGATGACCACCAAAAGTTAATTTTGGTTATTTTATTTACTATAACCCTCCTAGTCTACAAGTAACTGACGGAACACTGGTAACTGCTGACTTTGTTTCTGTAATTCTAAGCTTGAATTGCTACATCAAACCTTTCTTTTAGCTCTGGAATTGATTGGGGTAGGAACCGAACCCTAATTTGGACTTTTTTGATGCTAAGTTTCAACTACGCAAAACCCAACTTTATAAGCAACCAATTTAAATTTCTTGTAAAATCTAAAGCAAGCGCATCACGTCCAAAGTTTGGGTGCAATTTCGTGAAGGAATTAGCAAAATTTCTGCCAACCAAAGCGCTTTCCCTCTTCTTGTACTACCTCTTCTCGTACTATAACTCTTTATAGAATCGTAACCCGCAAAGAAAAATCAAAAATAGTGGAACTACACTAACCTCCAATGAGGTTTCTTATGATAATTATAGGTACCCCATTTAGCTTTTAGACTCGCTAACGCATACAATGTCATTGTAAAAAAAAAAATCAATTTATAAAACTCACACGCTAGAAAAATATTCATAAATTAGGATTGGTTAAGCTTTAATTCAACTGCTAACCAATCTAGATAATCAATCACATTTTACTGCAGAAGGAAAATGATTGAAAACAACAGTTGTATAATTGTAGCTTCTTGAGTGATTAATAATGCCAGCCTTCTGGTGGATTTCATGCTGAAGTTTAATTAGGTGGTAAATATTTGCTGTTCTATATATTGTTTAACTTGCATGTCATGGAAGCGCTTAATGTTTCTACAGCCGTTTCGTGAACGAGGGAAAAAATGGCCCGGGATGGTGATTTGAGGTTTTGGGAAAAGGACACCTCCGACAGTCCGCACCCAGATTTCATTTCAGGGTTTGTTCAAGGCTTCAAGCCTCCCAAGTCTCTTCTTTAACCTCAGTTGTGAAGATTTTTTGTCAAACCCAAAAAGGGGTTAGCCAGCCCTGTCGGCCAAATTCTACAGCAAAATAAAAATTTTAAACAATTAACAGTATGTTTCTTTGCATTTTGGAATAGATCCAAGTATTCATCCTTATCAGTAGTAGAAATATGAAAACTACGAATGGATCCTTCCTTTTGTTCTTGGGAAAACGAAGGGACGATCAGCTTTGAACCTTGACGTCTTCTTGCCTTAGTGATTAGAGCAGGGGGGATTTGAGTATAGTACCGGTAGCTGTCATCTGAGTAATGACGAGTAGTAAAAAAGGTCAAGAGGTAGTTCGACTAAGACTAAATTCCTGCAACCCGTGCTTTTTGGTTGCTTCCTTCAATTCGGAAAATGATTGATTACCCATTCCATATATTTCAATTCGTTTTGAGTCCCATCTCTCAGCTGCAATTAATGCAGTCCCATTCAGCAAAAAAACAGACCCAGCAGCAGCTCTACTTTTCTAAGCCGAAAATTCACCTCAAGTTGCTGATTGTTATGCCTCACGAATCGATGATATTTACAATTTCTCACTTCATTTATTAGCTTGATCGTACTGCCAACTGAACATATGGTGCAGTTTGCCAACTATCCCTAAATATCATTAGCTCATAGCTTTATTACAATTTATACGACGGAATAAGGGATTCATGCAGTATATTTAGATTCACCAATCTAAATGGATTATCGATAAATTTGGTGCTAGGTCTAGGTATACGTACCTGTATTTGATTCACAATCTAACTTGCTAGAAATTTGGTGGTGTTCGAGACTGAGCTATACCTACTCTTACTCTGTACCGGAGGGGAGGGGGGAATCCAAAGAGGTCAAGAAAGAAATTCGGAGAACTAAACTACCACTAGTCCAGACAGCTGCATACTCATCCGCTGGCGAAATTATTGGTTGTTACGATACTTTGGTTTCGAAACATGTTACTAACGGATATTCTCCTCCTTCGGAACAAACATACCATATTTTTGCAGTCCATCTCTACCCATTCTTTGCTAATTCACGAACCGAAAAATTCTCCATGTTTTCTATTATGGTCAGTACGTCAGAATCGTGGCTAATAGTGAATTAGATACTTTGTGATAATCTAATGTATCATCACTCCTCACGTATGATTATTAGTATATGAAGGAGCAGTTTGCAAACCATTAACCAAGGAGATGCCTAGATGGCACTGATTCACAAGTCATAACCATATTAATCACTGTGTTTTTGCAAAATACAAGGTCCAAATTCCAACCATATAGGAAGGAATAAACTGCACAAGGTCCAAATTCTAACCGTATGGGAAGGAATAAACTCCAACATCATGGCACCATAAAACTGCTTACGATTATTTTTATTTTTTTTTGGATTCTTATCTGGAGATAATCTTCCACAAATAGTAGTATATTGGTTTGTTTGAATAGTGAATTATTTGTTAAAATTTATTTGCTTCTGCTGCAAGTTCTTAGCTCTGTAGCATATGAATAAAATGCGAGAGCTAGAGTGAGTTCCATAGCCTGTGAGTCCACAGCTAATGTATTGAAGACGATTCGAGATGAAATTATATCAAATAGGATTATGTCTACGTCATGATATACAAGTTTGGATTGTGATTTTCTGCCAACAAACTTTTTACATTTCCGTGAACACATTTTTCAATCACTTTTTTATCTTACATATATCAAATCAATCATTTTTTAACTTCACGTACATCAAATCGCTATAATACACTTTCCTACAAAATGTCGTAAAGATAGCAGTTCAAACAGGTTTTTAAAGTAAGTCGAGAACAATGATGAGCATACATATCCAGTGTGGAGATGCAGAACACACTGCGCTGCTGCCAACACAATTGCTTGAGCTTGAACATTAAAACACGAGACCATGAGGCATGATTACTCATAATACACCGATGTGAAGATCAATGACAAGGTAACAACGACATAATCAGGTCAGGAACCAGAAATTGTATTCATCAATCCCACATTGAACAAGATCGATCATTTTAAGCGAGGAATAACGTGCAGTTCATACTAATGAGTAATTGTTCTTTAAGGGTTCTAACATCAGCGGTACACAAGATAGGCACCTATATTATTCAAGCTGGGTAATGAAAATCTCTTTCTTTCGTTTTTAAATACCACAGCCAATTCATATAAAAATATACAAGCAGGCGACAGAGATTTGAAAAAGGAGGCCAAAAACTTTTACTTTTAAGTCTATTAAAGAAATTACAAAAGAGGCATATCAAATCATCTCAGTTCAGCATGAGATGGTTTTGCAGGCTGTTTCTCCTCCGTTTGTTGATTTATGTCTGTAGTTTGACCATGTGCAGTTTTTTCGGCTTCAGCCTTCTCTAGTAAAGCCTGCTGTTGCATGGCACGCATCATATCCTTCATTTTTCTCTCTTCTCCTTCGAGCTGCATTTTCATGATAATATCTGCCTGTTTGTCGATTGGCTTGAAATAATCTTCAATGGCAGCCTCCTGCAATAATCAAAAGATAATCAAGTAAAAAGATGTCACAAAACAAGGGGGGCATATAAAAATGTGGAGGAGAATAAACCAAGGGAAAAGGGTGCTGCCAATAATGTCGTTATAACCATGCTATTATTGCCATGGTTAAACTAAGTACAAAAAGGGTGTTGAGAAAAGAACTCACCGTTTCTTCAAGCTTCTTATTCAATGCCTGCATATCTTCCACCATTCGCTTGACTTCAGACAAAATTATTTGCTCAGGAACCTGTTTCAAAGCTTCCTTCCTTTCTTGGGCCTGCTCCAAATATGACAAGGGACATATTAATTAAAGACTAAAGGAGGATTCCACAAACAACCATCCCTGAAGCAAAGGAAATTCTGAAAGCACATATACTGTAAACATGGAAAACGTAGTTTGGGCACTCCATAAGCAAATTTGGCAGAGCTGAAAATCATATATTCAAAAAGTAACTTCATAGCAAAGGTTCTCACCACATGCTATTGCTACCTCATTTGCGCTGCCTATAAAAGTTTCCACCATAATGGAACCGCTGAAGTATACATCACTGACTATAAAACCAGGTTCTACATGCTTAAGATCAAATAAACACAACCTCATGGTTACTTGGATAAGGCACTAACCACACAGTAAAGTGATACCCATGATGACATATACATTTATAGATCGATGAAAAACAACAATTGCATTCATCTTCAAGCTAGTAAATTTCACTGCATATCAAAACACAATTCCCTGGGCATGGATGTTGCATTTCCATTCTACTTTTTGATAAGAAGCTCTTCAACTTCTGTATCTTCAAATGCTCAAGTAGCTTATCAGCCACCACAATGCCCATTTCACTAAGCTTTCAAATAACCAATCGCCACATTAAATCAAAGTTTCTTACCTTTTTTGCTCTAGGAGAGCAAGGCAAGACAAAGAATGTAAAATTCGTGGCAGTATTTTGAGGCCGTGGTGCTTAGAAACTGCTTGTTCCACAACATGATTTGTCATGTTTGCTCTAGCTTACAATATCTTAACAAGCAGAGGATCCAACCAGCTACACTGAATCAAATTTTAATGTTTGTGGAGCTACTTATTCTAAAATCTGTTATAATCTTTACCCTCTGTGGTTTTTGAGCAATGAACTCTACCAGCCTCGTTAACCGAAATTTTCCAGTACATGGGAGTCACAAATTTTACAGATTGCTGATGCAGCAGCCTGCTGAGCACCAGGACATCCACATTTAAGCACATGAGCAGTGATGGATCCATATTTAAGCACATTAATCATGTTCCTAAAGTGCTCCAACAGCACATTCTTGTAGCAGTGGATCATCAAATAAGCTAACAACTTTCGAATTTCCCTTTTAGACAACAGATTCGTAAAGAAGGTGACTACCAAAATGTCTGCACATTTCTAAAAATTATCCACTACATTTTTCACAATTAACAGCACCCGAAAAAAAAAGGAAGAATCAAATAAAAACTGTAACAAGCTGGAGGGAGAGGAAAGGTACCTTTTGGAGGCGTTGTTCAAGCTGCAACCGGTAAGATCGAATTCGTCGCTCCTCGTAGCCCGAAAGGACCCTAACATAGAACATCGCTTTCCTCCCGAACTCTATTAGCTTATTCATTTCAATTACCTGTGAACTTCTTTTCACCGCAAACTAAAAAGTCCAACCAAATCCACGATTACGACTTCCTTGAAAAATGAAACTGAAAATTTAGCTTTCCTCTACTCAGAACAATACGCCGCACTTTTCCATTACCTCGTCAAAGACAATAACACACTTTTTCAACACCACCGGGAGCCGCCAGCAGCCAAAATCACGGGGTCAAATGGTGGAGAAGGCGATGCAGAAGGGTTATCGCGGCGGGGAAGCCAGGGGGACCGGTGGAGAGTGGAGGTGCCGTTGGTTTGGAGTGGTGTGTGGGTATTGTCATTGGGCTGGTGGGCTTAATCCGTTCAGTGAGGATGGTTAAAAATGCTTTTTGGGTGGGTTTTGACACTTGGGCGGGCTCAATAATTGATTAGTGCTAGTAGTCTCTTTTAGATTAGTTTTACTTTTTCCATTTTTCCTGTTCTGCCATCTTTTTTTTTTTTTTCCGATTTTCAGTAGATCTAGTCTAGAAATAAATGTATAGAAATCACTCCAATGTAGATGTGTCAAAATGGGTGATTTGGACGGATTTGGGTTGATTAATATGGGTAATGGGTATAAGTGAGTCAACCCATTTATATCTATTTAATTATATGGGTATAAATGGGTAATATTAAATAGATATAAATGGGTAAGTTAAAAAAGGAATTGGGTAATCAAACCATCCATTTATAACCCATTTATTCTAACTTTTTGTAAACTAAGTTATCAATTTATACCACCCTTTACACCCATCATTAGTTTTAAATATTTACTTATAATGTTCAATAAGTCTAATTACCAATTTTTTTCCTTTTCGTACTATATGTTGCAAAATTACATACTATTTAATACTTGAATAATAAGAATATAAAAATTTGAAACTAAATACTATAAAATTTAGTATAAAAACTTAATCCAAAAATATTGAACCCCTAGCATTTTTTCATGTGTAAATTTAAAATTTTATTTTGAAAAGGTAGGAAAAAAAACTAAAACTTGTCATAAATTAGTAATGCTGAAAAATGAGTAAGTTAACAAACTAAGAGAAAATAAAATAATAAGATAAAACCAACAAATAATAATAATAATAATAATAATAATAATAATAATGAAACAAAAATAGTTAATATCATGATAAAATGAAGAATCTGACCAAAAAAAATGGGTGGGGGAAGAGAGGAGATTTGAGGGAAGATAATTCTAAATGAGTTAGTTGGGTTATTTAATAATATTTATATGCAAAAACTTAAGATATTCATATCTATCTATTTATGGGCGGATAAAATCTAGTTAAATAGGTTTGTTTACCGTGTATACTCCAATGTACTTGACCAATTCACTACATTAATTGCTTCCTTATAGTTTAAACTTTTATGATGGTGTAAGAACTACTATCAATTGTAACACCACTTGTCAAAAGAATTAGAAATAAATGGTACCACTTTACTAAATTAGGCAAGGAAAGCATTTCATACTCTGCCTCTCAATTTCCATAGCAGATGCAGCAAAGCCGCCGTTTCAACAACGACCTATATATCTTGTTCACGTACTTCCATCTCGGTATCATAGTTGTATGATGACAAGATCATGGCGATGGATGGGTTCAGTAGGCATTACACACATCACAGAGAAAGTAAGTAAGAAAGTAATTAAGGTGTTTCCCTGCAACATTAGGACGCCATATAATATAATGATCATGACATTGTGTTACATTTTCACAGGAGTCCATTAATTACTTTCTTTTATGATGACCTTTTGACAAAAAAAAAAAAAAATTAATTACTTTCTTTTATTCTTATTTGCCAAACAACAAAGTGGAGTAGTAATACAACATCCTAAAGAAGAATCCCCAAGCAACGGTGATCCAAAAGCATTCCCACTTTCCAAGATCAGCCATCCCTCTCTGCTTCATTAGGTCTGGTCCAGTGGCCATGCACGTCGAGCTTGCAGTACTCGTGCCCAAGGCTTCAACCATGCCGTTCAACAGCTGCTGTTTCAATCCAACCGGAACTGTGCCAAGGGGAGTTTCATCAAAAACTTCAATTGCTCTAACAATACATCTTCTGGGATCATCGAATTCATTATGCATTATTGCCTCATAAGTATACTTCTTGAGGGATAAGTAGTGGAACCAAATCCAGTAGGATGGGATTTGATCGCGAGTTGCGCATATCCCACAGAAGAGAGCAAAGGAACCCAGAGTCGAGGCGATAACAATGTATACACGGCTTATATCAGGAAGCAATCCTGACAGAAAAAGAACGAATGAATTCGCCCCCAAAATGAAGCCAAGATGACTAGGAAATAGATGGAGAACCCCGTGAATCCACCTTGGAGACCGGGTCCCCAAAATGTAGTGATGGAAAATGTAATTGAGAGGAATAAGAGCGACGGAATCCAGGTTAATGCGTCAGAGAACCAATAGGAGCATAGTCTGTAGACGTTGTAATTTGTTTCCCTTAGCATTATGTTCCTCTCCTGGAGTATAACCGCCAATCCATCAGCACAAATGTAATAGACTGTAGTTGTCACAAATGACAAAAATGCTACTCTTTCTTGATATCCTCTGGGCGAATTATCAAGTTGCCAAAACAATGATGCCACAATAAATCCTGTAATCAGGGTTGCTCCGAATCGACTAGCAAAAACCTCTGGCATTCGACAGGAATGGAGGAATGATCGTTTCGATAACACAGACTGCAGTCCAAAAGGAATTAGCATATTTTGGGATCTCAACACGAGGAGTAATACCATCTTTGTTGGTTGTCCTGGACTCCAATTTGCCTCGTGAAATGCAGGACTTGATTGCTTCCTTCAATGTCAATCCATGCGTGACACCAGATGGTTCCACTTCTGGTACTATTCCTATGCTCAGGTTTTGTTTTTGCCATATCTGATTGAATTGGACCATGTTGCTAATCCCATCACCAGAATATTCAAGATCGCAAATGGGATCCAAAATAGCTTCTGAAGGGTTCTTATCCGCAGGTATTGGATGCCCAAAATTCTCCATAAACAAAGGCAAATTGGATGGAGAGCCACCGTAGACTACTTGTCCACGAGACAAGAATAACAAACGGTCCAATAGGCCAAGAATTCGAAAACTTGGCTGGCGTATAGACATGATTAGAATGCTTCCACTCTGAGCAATGCGCTGTAAAACCTTCACCACCATGAAAGCACTAGTTGAGTCAAGCCCTGTGGTGGGCTCATCAAGAAATAAAAGAATAGGATTGTGTATGATCTCGATTCCAATGGAAACTCGCCGACGTTCTCCACCAGATACTCCCCGATGTAGGGCTGCAAACGAATCGAGCCGCTCGCGAGCCGCTCGAGTCGAGCTCGAGATTAATCGAGCTCGAGTCGAGCTCGAGCTCAGAATATTAAGCTCGTTAGCTCGCGAGCCGGCTCGCGAGCTTGAGTATATATATTTATATATATTTTTTATTTTTATTTAATAATAAAATTACGTATATTATATATAAATATATTTTAATTTTTTATTTTCATAGTGAAATTACGTATATATCCTTAATATTTTATTATTTATTCAGAAAAAAATATTATTTTTTTTATTTTTTTAAAAATAAAATAATTTTTTTTATTTTTTTCGAGCTCGAGCTCGGCTCGACTTGATTCGAGTCGAGCTTGAGCTCGAAAATTGCCAGCTCGTCGAGCTCGAGCTCGAGCTCGAGCTTGGTAAAATTTAATCGAGGCTCGGCTCGATTAGCTCAAAACTCGACTCGGTTCGGCTCGTTTGCAGCCATACCCCGATGCCCTTCATCTCCAGTAACGGTTCGAACTGCTTTCCGAAGGTCTAATTGATCGATCAAGTTGTGAACTCTTTTTATCTTTTCGGATTTCGAGAGATATTGAGGGAGCCTCAACTCAGCTGCAAACATCAAGGTTTCTTCAACAGTGAGCATTGGCAGAAGGAGGTCATCTTGCATAACGTAGGCAGAGATGGCTTTGAGTAATTTCGGATCCATTTGTTCGCCATTGAGACTTGAGAGTGATCTTTCCTTTTAAGCTTCCTACAAATATCCGATTAGCCAATGCATCAATCACGGTTGATTTTCCTGACCCCGAGGGACCTAGAACTGCCAAGATTTCACCATTATGTGCCTCACCAGAGATATCATTTAGCAGAACTTTTGTCTCTGGCTCCTCAGAAGGGTGGTTGCTCTTATTGCTGCAGGGGATGATGCTCGACCAGTTGAGTTTATGGCTTATTTTGACACTGTAGGAGAGGTTACTGAAAGAGAGAGTGAGAGGATAAGCCTGATTTTGGATGTTGGGGTTCCTAATTTCGACGGCAAGGTGAGCTGCAATTGCCTGGCCGTTGTCCTCCCCCTCTGGATCACCAAAGCTCGCCAAAAGGGGAGTTGGTGATGCACAGGCAGTGGAGGTGGTAGCAGGTTCCATCTGCGCCATTGGTCAAGGTCTAGCTACTAGTTGAGACTTGAGACTGAAGGGATACTCTTCTTCTATCACCTGCTGCAAGGCCTTGGTGCCTCTTTATTCTCTCAAATCTTAAGTTGTAGAAGTCAAAGGCATGGCAAAGTGAATCAGTGATTGATTGTGTATCAACTGTCCATAGCATGTGAAGCTTCTTTTCTGAGAACAGATGATCAGAGTATTCAAGTAGTATGAGCTGGAGTCTAGGTTGTGTACAATTATTTGTCTTTTGAAGGCTCATGCACAGAGAAGGAGCCACTTATCAGCGGTAATGGTAAAATGTCAATGCGTGAGAGGGAATTAGTCTAGTCTTTTCTGCTCGGGAAAGAGAATATAATTATCGACATGAAAGAGCTTATATACATGTATGAAAAAATGATGATTTCCAGATTTGGGATTCCGAAGGCACAGAAAATTCCCCCATGCATTCGCATCTGTATCATGAACCTGCAATTTTAAAACCTTCCAAACTCATTAAAAGCTGGATTTTCTCAAACGGGGAAATGAAATCTCATCATATTCATATGTGATATTTTACACCTTTTGAAAGTTAAAACAGGGACTAAGCACCTCAACTGCTAGTATTTCAACCTAGTTTCCAAAAAGAAAAAGAAGAAAACTGTCCAATGAATGTGTTCGTGCCTTAAAGTTTATGCGTGCTTAGGATATCGTTTATTCGTATGTCATGGACCAGTTAATAGTAAATGATTCTCTAACAAATCACCCCAGAAGAGTTTTCTGTTTTCACAATCTTTGAAGAGAAAAATGATTTAGCCTGTACTTGGTAAACAAATTTTACACTTCCGGGTTCTCTCCAAAAACATGCTTTGATTTTTTTTTTTTTTTTTTTTTTTACTTCTTTGATTGAATCATGCCAGCGACAGGTAATGTGTTAGTTGCATGGTATTTAGCATAAAACTAGAGATTAATTGGTGAATGGTCAGTAGCAAATTACATATTTTAAGCAGGGTGCACAAAATGCAACATCGTGTTAGCAAAAAATGTACCATAAACATCGTGTTAGCAAAAAATGTACCATAATTTGGTGAGGGAAACGAACCGTCGTGCAAGGATAATGACAAGCTTAATAGAGCAGACTTTCCTGAAATTCGTATCTTCCACAATCTTTTCAGACTTTGTGTGTGTGTGTGTGTGTATATATATGTTTCTTAACAGACATCATGCAACAAAACCAATAGTAGTAACAGTTTCTTCTATCCGCCACGACAGCTAGGAACAAGTATAAAAAATTTTAGGGCTGGATGTTAAATACTACTCCTAACAGTTTAGAAGGGCTGGCTGAAAAATTGCAAATGGCTTTGCCTACTTTGAGGTTGTCCTTGAATGACAATAATTGTTCTTCGAATTTAATAATGTGCTAATTTTTTTTTCCCTGTATGCTAGCAATATTTCTAGTTGTAGCTACAAAATATCACCCTCACAAGTAGCATGGAAAGAAAGGTCCATAGTTAAAATTGTAAATGCAGAACAGAAAAATATGAGAAGGAAAATGAGAGTTCAGGATAAGTCAACGCCATTAGTCTCATTTTTTTAGAAATAAAATGCGAATTTCCTCAATTGTGACAAATTTTCGAAGAGTTTCAAAGCTATTTTTTTTTTTTTTTTGTCCAAAGGAAAAAATGGGTTTTCTTTTCCTCCTCCTATTTATAAGTGGATATTCGAACACATAATGCTGCCTATTGCCACGGTTGCACATTCCCACTATAAAGACTTTTCAGTGTCAGTCACATACTGGTCCAAAGAAATTTATGATTCCCTTTTCCAAGGGATTTATTTTTCAAAAGGGGCGAAAATAAAAAAGAAAAAGTTTTCAAGGCAAAAATGCAAAAGAGAAGACTGAAAGAAGGATACTCCCCTTATCCAAGAAACCAAAGAAAGGGAAGCGCAAATGGCGACATTGCCATCCTCTACATTCCAGCTCTCTAACCCAAATCCCTTATTTCCATCATCATCCCCACGCACTTGCTCTCCACTCAAACTCCACGCGCCTCCCAGCCATTCCTTCACCATCATCACTCGGGCCACTTCCGATGACTCCTCCTCCGACGAAACTGACCAGACCCAAACAGAATCCCCGGGCTCCGACTCAGACGTCTTCGAGAACCGCCTCTCCCAAGTCCGGCTCCGCTACAAAAGCGGAACCGGAAAGAAAGCGGAGGTCCGGAAGACCCGGAAGGGCAAAAAGGGAGCCTCAAGCTCAAGCTCCGGTTCCGGGATGTACCTCCCTCCGGTGCCCCTGAAGGAGGCCGTCTCAGAAGGGCTGAATGTGGAATTCGGGTTCAGCCCGTACTCTGAGCGGGTCAACGGGCGAATTGCTCTTATCGGCCTAACCGCCTTGATTCTCGTGGAGCTGGCAACGGGTCAGGGGGTGATAAAATACCATTCGCCGGCTATAATTCTAATTCAGGTTTATTTCATGGCGGCGGCTTCGGCATTGTACGTTAAGTACGAGAAAGAGAAAGTAAGTGTTTGGCCTCGGACCCAGTCATCAGCTTCTTCCTCCTCTTCTTCTGCTGACAAATGAAGACTGACAAAGTTAATATTCAGAAGGGTTGGTAATTGTAAGCATGTAAAATTCTGAATCTTTTTGCGTTCTTGAATTTATAGGTGTTGGCTATTTTCAACTCCTCCTACTAGTACTCCCTTTCTTTCACCATGTTAATTAGCATTCTTTTTATCCTTTTTTTTTTCCTTTCCCCGAGAAAGGAAAAGAAAAAGGGAAAGCTAACTGGGCAAAAAAAAAAATCTCAAAACGTCAATATAGAAATCAGGTTAGTAACCACTGGATCAATGGCTGGCACTGGCAGGGAGGTGCTTAAGTCCTCTTTGGGTTTGGGCTGCAGAGGGTTTGGGCCGTAGGAGAGAGATCAAACCTCACCTGCACCTCACCTGCAGAGGGTTTGGGCCGTAGGAGAGAGATCAAACCTCACATGCAGTGAAAAAAATTTAAGGATGATGTCAGAATATTATTTTAGTCTAGTTAGGTCCGTATATTCACTAGTCCCATATCACAGCCTCCTTAAACTCTCCCTGTCCCCTAGGTGAGAGTTCAAACTTCACCTGCAACGAAAAAATTTAAAGATGATGTCAGAATATTTTTTTGATCTAGTTAGGTCCGTATACTCGCTAGTCCCCTATCACAGCCTCCTTAAACTCTCCTTGCCTCCTAAATTAGAATAGAGTAAGTTATACAAATGTATAGGCCGGACATTAATTTGATGTCTAAGAAGCATCCACTTTCTCCGGCCCACTAAAGTGGCAGGGACGCATAGAGATTTTAAAGATTCAATAATCTTTTTCTCTCTTTACATACATTTGTAGCCTCGAATGATTATTGAATTTGGACGTAAAAATGGAGTTAATTTATCGAGGATAAAACTAGATGGTAAATGAATAAAATTTTAAGTTTTGAGGAAAGGGCATCTGGGCATCTCAAACGGAGACTAATATTCATGGTTTTAGATGATTATTTTCATCGAGCTTTTCCAAAATCACTTGGAAGTTAGAACATGGGACTTTGCAAAGAGTCAAAGGCTAAAACCCATGAAAAAACATTTTAAATGAGATGACGTCGATAACTACAACAGACTAGGAATTCAATCATATTGACGAAGTGCACAGGTAATAAAGAAGATAGTCTATCAGACTAGGAATTGTCATCAGTAACAACCTGCTCTCTGGTTAATTATTGGGAAAATCGTCCAAAACGTCCCTCACATTTTGTAAAATGACTTTTTTCGTCCCTCACTTTTAAAAGTGTAATTTTATATCCCTTACATATTCACATCGGTCAAATATAGTCCCTAACTAGATTTCCGATCATTTTTTGGCCGAAATCCATCACGTGCAAGGCACGTGATCATTTTTTAAGGGTAAATTTGTCAAATTATATTTTACATAATCTGATCTATAGTCCTCCACATTTTATAAATCAAATTTTTTCGTCCCTCATATTTTATAAAATGATTTTTTCATCTCTCACATTTCACAAAATGAATTTCTCCATCCCTTATATTTCAAAAAATGAATATTTCCATCCCTCACTAATTATGTATGTGAGGGAAACCCTAAAAAAAAAATGTGTGAATACATTTTGTTTATTAATTATTTACCGTGCGCAAGTAATTTTAGCACTTGCTAAACGTCTGAAACGCAATAGCGAGACGCAAGAATCAGAGTGCAAGAAATCTTAGCAGTTGCTGAGTACCTGCAACAACGCAATAATAAGATGCAAACAATCAGTTCCTCTGTGACTCTTCATCACCATGTAATGCAAGCATGCACGATGTAGAGGAGGAAAACAGTGTAGTAGTAACGATAAGAGCATGCGCGGTAGCAAAGCACATAATTTGCATCATAGCAAAGAAAATAGCTACATCATGTTAAGCCACCAAACAATTAATAGACGGAGTTTTAACAAATATTTATATAAGAATCCTCGACAGTGGAAGCTTCAAGAGGCAGGAAAAATCAAGTCCAGTGATGAACCGCCAAAATTGATGATATTCAATAGCCATCATACAAACAAGTCAGGCTCATGCCATCTTCCTGACTCTAGGTCCAAACCTACAGTGTAAACGTTACTATTGCTTATTTCATTTTCCCTTCCAATATACATTTGTATAGTTCTCTATCATCCCTGGAAAGAATGGTAATTTCTTTCGAGACACTGATATCTATTAATGAGTTGGAAGTACAAGTGCATCCCATCAGTACACTGGGAGAAGCACTTCAATGGGAACTCACATTTCCTTTCCCTTTCAATTCATAATATCTCACAACATACAGTTGATATAACAGAAGTCCACGTCCCCGCTAATTGAACAGCTGCCCTGCGCAAATCTCCAAGCAAAATTTCTTGGAACTGATCTCTGTGATGGCTTAATCAGATTCCCCCCAGACAGGACCTTCAGACGACTCTTTCATTTAACCATACCAACTTATACAGGATTCCGTGCCAAAAAATCGTCAACTGCAAGATTAGCATCTCCATGGCTCACGGCATCCTCAGGTTCTGGCATGTAGAGGCTTGACATAGATACCTGAACATTCAAAGGCCAATTAAATAGTTTTAGCTTCAAACAGAAATGAACCAGAAAGGAGAAAAGCTGTCCAATTTAAAAACATAACCAGGACTCTTTTGGCTCGATTATTTCCCCCCTTCCCAGCCCATAACAGCTATCAAGTCTTTCATGCACTAGGAGAGGGAAAAGACATACCTTTGTGTCAAGAAGCATCTCCCCAGCATTATCATTAGATAGGCATGCACCATGAGCCTTCAACCATTCTGCACATTCTTCAACTCCATCTCTTTCCTTCTCATCACTTGCTTCAGTTGTGGGCGAGGCATTACCGAAGCCCAGAACCTGAGAAATGTATGCGACGGGAATAGTAGGACGATATGAACGAGACATACACTTTACTGCTGCATATCGCATCTTTTCAACATAAAGATCTGCAGTTCACCAAGTATAATGAACTCATCGTGTTAGGTAATAAGAATGGACAATAAGGAGAAGTGAAATAAGCATGATGACTTGAATTCTACCCACCCATGAGAAGAGTACTAAGGTTGGGAGCTGTTTTGTATAGCCTGAAAAACAGAACATAATTCCCTGAAGTCACTGCTGAACGAACTGCAAGAGCGTGTTTCACAGCATCATTTTTCCTAGCATCAGCTGATAATCTGTGCAATCAATGTTACGTCAAAAACATTCAAAACTCATCTTGCAAAATAAAAATAAAACTAGTGATAAACTTCTCTAGGCACACTAATTATGAACACTTCAGTACAATTGTATCCACTGCATGAACATGATCTAATCTGGAAGCATACAGTCTAACATGATTTACAGTTGATAAAAGCTCATGCACAATGCAGATTCAATCCAGTTTCTACTGTCAAAATGAATATTTGACATGACTATACAGAATAGCTCCAGCAGGATGCAAGTACATAGCGAAAATGATATTGTTTATAAGTATGTCGTACATTGAAATTACGAAAGATTTACAATTCCAAAGTCTAAAATAAGCAACATCACCGACAGCTAAATTGACCTAAGTTAACAGAAACCAATAAGCCTTTCAGGCAATGCTACTAGAGGGAGACACAGTAAAATAAGAGCCAGCAAGATTCAGCAGATAGCTCCTCTCTGAGTAAGAATGTAAAAAAGGGAGGGCTGAGCACTGTTGGAAGTAGGTGGTGTGTCTCTTGATAAAGATCCTATGGGTACAGTTAATCTGAGAACAGTAATCGGCAAAAAGACAACTAATCTGTGAACGACTAATTCCAGATTTAGCTAACAACCTTGACATCACAGACAGGAGATCTCTGTTATTGTTAGAGTGCAGGATTACACAGAGTAAATTGTATGCAGCAAACTCCAAATGGCATCCCCTGATTCCTTCAGCATAAAGCGTTTTCAACTGGGATTGGCACTGCATAACCAGATCAAGAATGTCAATCCCTGCAACAAATAGTCACTCCAACAAAATGAAGAAACATGAAGTTTAATCCATGCTACACGAAGAATGCTGCTTGGGCAAAAATAGAAATTAAACACAACTAAAAGTGCATCTTAAACTCCACCACCGTGTCGTCTATGCATTATAAGAGAGCTACAAATGCAGTTTTATTGGAACAAAAAAATAAAACTATCTTTCAAAAAAATTAATTTAAAAAAATTGGATTGACAGATAATAACAAGTACACATAATAAATTAGTACATATAAGCCATAGTACCACACTTATTTTTCCACATTAGGTTTCTCATGTTGATCAAGCAAGGCATCTCCAATTCTTGTTATCCCTTATTTATCAGAAACATATATGGGTTTGTTTGAATTGGCTTGATTTCAAATAAAAAAATTTACTTCACAAATTTCAACCACCTTTTTATCTTCCCAATCACCTTTTTATCTCACATACATCACATCACAAAAAGTGCTACAGTAATTGTCTCAAATAAATCATCCAAATAAACTCATAGCTTGTAACCCATAAATGTGATTATGCTGTGCATGTAAATTAGCATCACAACAGACACATCACTAATTCGTAGCAGAATAGGTTACACAACAAATTGAATGCCTACTGGTCTTAGGTAATAGCCACCATACATTAAACAACATACCAAAATCTCCAGATGCATAAAAGAAGAACAGAATTAGACTAGAATAAACTATTTATGAAGCATTCCAAACTAGAAGTTCTCAAGCTGGGTTAATTCCAAATTAAAAACAGACCTGATTAAACTCTGGCAGATCCCCAACTTCAATTGCTAAACGAGCATGAGTTTCATAAACCTGAAAGAGGGGGTGATGCCATGAATATTGTAAAGAAAGTAGTCATACTCAACATCTCTACTCACCCAAAATGACCGACTAACAAGATTCCCAGCCAAGTTTGACATTGATATGTTTGTAAGAAATCCTGAGACACATTCTTAACAAAAAATTATATACCTTTACAGTTAACTCATTGCATATATGCTGTACAGTCAAGTCTTGCCGAATGGATTTTAACTGATCGCACTTATAAAGGTAATTCTTTTCAGAATTTTGCACCATAAGCAGGGCTTTTTCCAAGACCTCTTCTGGTCTTACCTGCAAGATTTTATTATTCAAGACAAGCAGCTCAAGTTAGTCTAAGCCAACAATTCAATCGTAAACGACCACAGGCACAGACAAAACATTTACCGTGACAGGATCAGGAGCCGAAGTAAGGCGCAGATAACGTTTCTCAATTTCCTGAGAGGTCCCTTTAACAGTAAGAGCATCCCAGTCAATATCTTCAACAGCCTTGGTGCCACTGTCCTCAAAGTTTCTGCTATGCACCAATGCACTAGCTCGTCTAGTATATAGATTGCCAGCACCAGCACCAGCACTTTTCTGCCTAAAATGATTAATTTCTGCTCGGTTTCCATGTCCCTTTTCAAAACGTTTTGATCGACTTTCACGTCTCTTTCTTTCCTCTGGTGAATCAGCAAGTGCTACAGCAGCAGAATAATATGCTGTTAAAGTTTGTTCCTTATCACTCTCACTTGATTCATCACCATTATCAGCTGCACTTAGACCATCAACAAGACGTTGCTTCTTAGCTGGCCTGAAAGAATTTTTGTTGGAGCTTTTCTGTTCTGGTAAAGAAAATTTGGTATTACTCCAGTTATCCACCTTGTTCTCTGTTTTTCCAACTGTATAGTGCTGTGCATGAACTTAAAAGTGAGAATCATAGAACAACTAACTCATAACAATACACTATTTTCTAGACCTACCAAAACTCCAATTCATTGAACACAAATTCTACTTATTTTCCGGCTGAAATAAGAAAAGAGACGTTAAACCCACATTCAATCACCTTGACTTGGTTTTTTGCCACCTATGTGAGAGAACGAAGGCTTGACAAGCTAGAAAATCAAATTCAATGGTAAAACTACCAAGGAAATTCTTGGTTTTCCACTGAAATTAGATTAAACCAGATACCTGTTTGTTCCAAAAACCATATTTTACAGGTTCACGGGCAGCAGCAGCAGGAGGCTTGTCAGCCACTTTCTCTTCTGATATAGGTTCCCACCTACTTTTGGATCGTCTACTAGGACTTCTGCTTTTTGGTAATGAAGAAATGGGAGTTGAGAACAGTATATGTCTGCATTCAACGAGACAAAATGAAGTCAATCTTTACTCCACAACTACACTCTTTTCATTCTTGTAATGCTAAAGGATAAAAATTGCATTAAATTATTTAGCATCTTTTAGAATCTAACATAAAGAAAAAGAGGGGGGGGGGGGGTTCCATTGACCAGTGCCAAGAACAAAAATACCAAAGGAATAACTTCACAAAATATCGACATTTAAGACAGTTTTCCTCATATACGACTTATAGCCAAAAGAAAAAAGTATTGGGACCAAGGAAATTGAAGTATTGGGAGCTTCCACACTCAAAACACCTGAATCAAGATTTACATGTGGTAATTCTTGTTGATGAGTACTTATATTAATAACAATGTCAGCATTTACAAAAGAAAAGTATGTTGCCTTACATATCTCAACAAATTGTGTTGGGCATGTGACACTATTAACAAGATCATAAAATGTTGAATGTTTTCTTCTTATTTATCATGGATGCTCAAGGTAGAAAGCAGAAGGGAGGAAGGGGGCAGAGAGAGGAAGAGGGAGATACTCTTGATTAGCAGCATCTGCATTCGGCAGGGGGAAAAGAGGCTCTGTATCCCAATCTCTTGTATGTAGAGTACCATCAGCGGTTGCCTTCATGATAATCTAACAAGTGCAGTAACATATAAGAGATAAGTAAACAGCACAAGAGAAAAGTAGAAACAAAGAACTGCATTGTAACAAACAAAATGCATAACAAAAAATAAAACTTAAACAATTGGCAGCTGTAGTAAACTGTGAATGACATAGAACTAAGATTTCCATGAAAAGGTGAAAGCAGAAGTCTTCCCACATCATAAGTAAACTCTATAACCAGAAACCAGCATATACAGGAGTGCACATACTAACGCCAACAGCAACCCAACAGTATGTGCAATATGAACAAGTCAACTTTGCAAATGAACTCTAAACTTATACACACGCACGAGAGAGAGAGAGAGAGAGAGAGAGAGCAATCTATGGCATTTACCAAAGAAAACAAAAGAAGGAAAAGGATAAATTGAAGTTGGTAGTTGATCTCCATCTATCACATCTGACAAAAAAATATTAAAACAGAAATACAATTCACACAAAAGCACATACTTTCTTCACCAGATGACTATAATTTAGAACCTATGAAGATTGGCACAGAAAGATCAAAAACCACTGCTCCCTAATCCATTCGAGATGACTCGAGGATTTTTTGCAGTTTGTCTACTACCAAATATGGACATCCCTAATGACACAGCAAAAGCAACATCAGTACACTTTGCTTACCTCTTTCATGACAGCTTGAGAAGCCACCATTTGTGCATCACCTTTGCAGCGAGCCAAAGCCCTTTCGACATAACCACACAGTGACTTTGGAAACATGCCAGGCTACAAATAACAAAAATAGAGATCAATTTAAAAATAAAAAATAAAACATGGAGATCAGTTAATGCCACCCACAGATACTGTAAATATGAACATGCATTCAAAATGCAGAAACTGAATGCACATTCATAGAAAGTACAAAATAAGTCAAATTTGAACTCGTATGATGCTAGACGTTCAAGAGCCCAACAAATGGGTTCAGTAAGTTCGATGGCAACCTCAATACTACAACCATAAGGTGAACCAAAACTCATCTAAAAACGTTAAATACAAAATTTGACTAACTAGATATAGGAGGAAGAGGACTAGTAAGATGTCCACCTAAGAAATATGATATCAAAATTAACAAGTGCGTAACTAGAAGTACGCATCAACATTGCAGAGCAGAAGAAACAAGCCAAGACTGCCTACTGACATCCTTGCGTAAAATAAGTCCAGTGGTATTTGCTCAAAAAGGGGACACCTTTTGCCTTTTGCAACTAAAAAGTAAATCAGCTACAATTGAAATGGAAATTCAAAGTCCAACACCACTCCATAACTTTAGAAGGAGGTCAAGCAACAGTGGAATTCCAAACAAGTAAAAAAGACAAACACATAAACCTATGTACAGATAAAGCTAGTTCATAGGATGATCTTTAGATAGTTACAATATTTCAAGTGCCTAAAATGCAGCAGTAAAATATAAATCTGATTGAACATGAAACCATATATCAAGTGTACAGTTTAGAAATGTATTTATGCCACAGGAAATGAGAAATTATAAATGACCACCAGAGGGAAGCAAATTGTACCTTTAGTATAGAATCAGCAGCATCTTCAGATGGCACTTTCTCATTTGGCTTTGTCAGTGAAACACTAATGTAGGCAGGCTTTGAAGCTGCAGTGCTTGCAGAAATATCCTTCTCTACTTTTGGAAAACCCAAGCCCAAATTTGAAGCAATTCTAGGATTTGTAGGAATCTGCAATTTGCTGCTTGCCCTGCGCGAATCAAGCTGTGGAGCAATTTGTGAAACAGTTTGTAAAGATGACTGATAACTTTGGGGAACCTGATGCGTAGCTGTATACACTAAGTTATGTCCTTGAGAATGTGCGTGATTTTGCTGATTCTGGAAGCTTTCATATGTGGAACTTGTCTCTAAAGGCATTTGAACATGTTGCACTGAATTCAAATTTTGATTTTGAAAAACTGCAGGTGCAGGCTTCCAATGCCCATCATGAACACCACCATTCACTGTACCAGACTGGAAAGGGAAAAGCAGTGCATAAGCAATCACGTTATTAATCAACCAAAACATGATGCTGGCATTGCTTCATTATATCACCAGTGAACATATGACACAAGTAAACAGGTACCAAAACCATGAAGGACACATGAACAAGTAAAAATTCACACATAAAGAAGAAACAGATATTCTCTGAACATTCGAAGCACTGTCACAGAGATATGTGATTGCAGCAAATTTAAACCAGGAATGGTGAATTCTATCCACACCCCAGAACCAAATTCTAAAGAATATTGTTAGTAGAAACTTAGACAGGAAAGAATATGCCTAGATTAATAGGCCAAACCTAGTTCCTGAAAATGCACACTTCAACGTCCGTAATTCATGAAAGTTGCACATGAAAGTAAATGCTTAACCTTGTACTAAATGTGAATTCTATCATTGAACGTAAAAATATCAACTATCAGTGAACACATTCAATAGGAGGGACAAAAAACCTGTGCCGCAGGTAATTCAGAAGATGTAGATTCCGGCCTCCAGGACGTAATATAAGGTGCAGAGGCTTGACTATTTGCTGCTGGATACCCACCAGGGACAGAACTCAGACTAGGTGCACCAGAAGCAGAAACATTTTCTGTCCCTGGAGCACAGCTGACTTCTGTTTGTGTTTGATTGTAATAGTCAGCCCATTGCTTATAATGATGTGCATACTGTGAAGATGCAGCACTAGGAGTGGAACTGTACAATGTAGTCGAGTCTGGGGTGTAGTTGGGATATTGAGAAGAGTATGTTGCGTACTGTCCTTCTTGCCAATAATTGGTCTGGTTGCTATAAACACCACTCTGATAACCTCCGGCTGTCTGATAATCAGCAGGATTGTAGTAAGTGCTTGAATAACTTGCAGACCCAGCATAAGACCCAGTATTCTGAAATGAGGAAAGAGGCTGATAAGGAGCACCTGAGTTTTGGTATGCTCCTACAGGAGGTTGATATGGTTGACTTGTTTGCTGCTGATAATTATTATAGTAAGATGCATATCCTGTATTTCCATATCCATACGGATCTGTATTCTGGTAGGTTGAATAACTATTGTAATCGTGTTGTACATTTACTGCCCCAGAAGTTGAAGTGGATACAACAGGTGCCCCATTTAATCCATCTTGGACACTCCTTGAGGTTAATTCTGCTTGTTGGTCATGATGATAAGTGGAAGTAGAAACGGTTCCATTCTCCCTAGGATAATTATTTGCCCCATGGGTGGTCCATGATATTGGTGCAGAGCTAGTTGAGGCATAGTAAGAGGATGCATGTGCTTGACTTGGATCAATGACTGGATACTTCTGGAAAACAAGGATAAATTTGTTTTTAGATACAAGAAACACATTTTCAAAAAATTCTTTTTCCCAGTTTTCTTTTGATAAAAGTGCATCAATTACAAATATAATCTGCATTTACAACATGACACATAACAGGTAGAGGAAGAAAGCAAGAAAACAAAACAAAAAGGATACAAAACAAGAAACCCAGAAGCCACCAAGAAAATCTTAGATATAAATATAGAGGTAATCCACATCAACTTCCCAAAGAAGATTATAATGTAATATGTTTCATATACTACAGTAGTAACAACCATACGAATAGTAATAAAATATAGACACTTTCCCATTCAACAAAGGCTGAAGCCTGTGAATAATAGTCTCACTGAATTAAATATGTACTATGGTTTATTTTTTACAAATGTAAATCCTGAATGGAACTTAGAAAGATAATTCTACTGTGGAAGATCTAAAACTACAGTGTAACATTTAACTTTAGATTTTGAGAGCCTAAAGATCATAAATTATGCATAGCAGGAGTCAACAAACCATGAGTTCAAATCTGCATTGTTTTCTTAGAGATATACAGGGTGAGAAACACTTCCATCATGAAGTTAGAGAAATTTTAACGAGAGAATATATCATATTCGAAAGTTGTGTTAGAGAAGATCACAACTGTGCAACTTTCACAATTTCATCCTCTAGTTTCAACTTAGAAACTGTTTAATGGCCCATTTTGTTATTGTAGATGGTTTCAAGTAAGGGCTCTGCCTTTCAGTCCAATTCTTCCAAATTCTCAAATATAAAACAATGGGCTTCACAAACATCTAGAACCCATTTATTTCTCTCAATTGTCACACTAAAAAGCTCTACAACAAATTAACATAAAATTTTTCTCTCCATATCATTATCTGGTTCGCACTTAACTCAACCAAAATAGGCCTTTGTACAGGTGATCGTTATGACAATTAAAAGAACTGGTTCAATCAATTTAAACAACAATGAGAAACAGCAACTAACTAGTGAAGAACAAGGCAGCACAAAGCACAAAGAAAATCCTCTGCACATACAGAATAAGACAAGAACTTTTAGCCCACGCCAATCCACTTCGAATCTCATGTTAACACAACAAACACATCTATCACAAACTCGTAATGATGGACACTATGCTTATGAGTATGTTTTAGGGTTTGCAATCCTTATGCAACTAGCTAAGAAGAAAAATTAGCAGCTTCCATTTAGTTTACTCAAAAAAAAAAAGAAACGCTATAGAACAATGACCAGAGAAAGCAGAAATGAAAGAGAAAGGGTGCTTTCTCACTCAAACTTACTGCCAGCAATACAAGTGATGACATAGTACTGAGTAACGATGCCAGCAAGCCAGGTTTTCATACATATTAGAACATAAATCCTGGATTTTGCAGAAAAATCCAACTGGATAATTTATGGAATCTTAGTTCCCCAACCCCAGCACAAACAAAAAACTTTGAGGGTGTATTCTTAAAACTCGCATCAACGTTCGCCATTTTTACTCAAATGAAACTGACGAGAATCACGTCCAATGCCACTCAATAAACCCCAAAACCATTCCATAAGCTTGCTAGAACCAGATAGTGCACAAATTAGTACCTAATTTCTTGTTTCCTAACTCAAGCTAGCAACGAGAAGTTCATATCTCAAACAAAAGCAGCTAAATCCTGCCTAATCCAATGTTCAACCTTTAGAAACAACCCATCCTAATGCTCATTAAGCAGCTCTTTTTACAATTTTACCTTCTACCTGATAACACCGAGCAACATCTTCAACATAAAATGGTTTATATTATTCAACCATAAAATACAAAAGATTTGGTTAGTTACCTCGACGGAATTGGTGCCCAGTGTTGTTAGAGTATCAGTAGTCCCTCCTTGATTCATCCTCGTCAAACTAACATGCTGCAAATTTTACCTAACAACGGTTACTAAACAATTTATTATCAACAAATTCAAACAAATCGCAAAATCCTACCCGATTCAACGAACTCAAGGGCTCAAACTTTCAGAGGAGACGGTAAAAATAGCTCCAAAACCTAAATTGCGTCAAACGCAGAATCAAGAAAAGGACCAAAATTATCGACAGAAAAGCAGAAAACAATCAGCTGGGACAGAATTTTAAAAAAAAAAAAGTGCAAATAGGTTGGAAAACCAATTTGACTAGGTTGTCAAAATAACCCAGATAGGAACGACGTCGCGTAGGTAGTGCTTTATATAGTCTAAAACGGACCCACAACCTTGGACCGACCCAGTATCAAACCGGGCTAAGTTGGCCCTTTACCTTCACGATGTTCAAAATCTAGAAGGAATCCATCCAGTGCACGTTAAACAGCTATTTAATGTTTTAACACCGACCATATAATACAGACATAATGGGTTAATTACCTCGACGGATTTGAAGCCGAGTGTTCCTAGAGTATCACAAGAGTAGTCTAGACTCTAGAGCTGTGGACAAACTGAGTATATCATGTTTGAATCTTATTCGTTAAGTTATTTGAATCAGACTCGTGTTCGTTTGAAAATTTTCGATTCAGAATCTCTGTTCATGTACGTATTCAGCTAGTTAATTAAAATTTTAATTTAAGTTCGATCGTTTAACATAGATGAACCAATTTTGTATAGCCTCGACAAGTTTGAATTCAGGCTCAATACTAAACTTACTATTTAATCCCAAATTTTGTGAAATGACAATCGAGCACATGTTCGCGAACGAGGTAATAACAAATTGCACTACCGCTAGTCGAAAAGGTTTAAGAGATAATAACAAATTGCTAGGTGGTTGTGAGCACTAAGTAATATTATATACATTCTTGACTCACTAATACCTATCGTTATAAGAGGATGAGTATACACTGAAATTATACTCTTAATGAAGTGTAAATATTTACATAATGTTTAATGCTGTAAATTTTGAAAGTATCTTCACTTTATGATTCTCGAAGTCATGCCACTTCTAACAAAAGTTGGATTTGCTTTTGTTTATGATCATGACTCTAGGATGGAGCATATGGCTGCTAAAGTTGGATGTGCGTAATATATCTAACCTAATTTTTAAATTATAGTTTAATGCTATATGCAACTTTAATTTGGTTAGATTTGGTGATGTACTTACACTAAAAGAAAAGTTTAAATCTAACTATTCTTTTCTTTAAGGATTGTTTTTATGTGCTAGTTTGTTTATTTCGTTCACAAAATAAGTGGGAAATTGTTGAGATAGTTCGTAAAATAAAATAGAAATAAACATTGTCATAACAGAGAAACTAGAAAGTTTTTGAACGTTTTTGTCATAATCTTAAGGGTCTATTGGAAGTTAGAAAGTTTTTGAAACATTTTTTTTTTCATTTTCTATCAATTGAAGGAACTTAAGTGATGCTTCTTGATATACACAAATGTCATAAACATATGAGAAAGTGGGTGATCAATTTACGACATTTGTGTCGTCTTTTTAATATAAAAATGACAAGTTTCTAACAAATCAACTAACTAGAATCATTATATTTTCTTTGTAGGAGGAAGTTTGACATTTGCTATCTTTTCTTTTAACATTTCACCTCTCAACTTGAAAGATATTTTCTCAAAATATTTGGTTTGCAATCTTATTAAAATATCTATTAATATTATTAGTCACCTCATCCTTTTTAGACTAAGATGGTGAAAAATTCATATAAAAATAGTTGTTAAAAGATTCAGTTCAAAAAACTTACCAACCTAATTTTAGAAGGTATCAAATTTGTAGATAAAAACAATAAGAATAGTATCTCATCTATTGTTGAGATCAAGAAAAATAGAAACAGACCAAATTGATAAAATAGGCGAAATTCTTGAAAAATTTTTTTAAAAAAAAAGAAGGGAAAAAATTACTCTCTCTTTTTTCATTTGTTATAAATGCTCTATCTTTTTACATGTACACAATAGAACTAGACAAATTTTTTTGCATCAGTTAAAACAAAACTAGAGAATTTCCAAAATCTAAATTCCATTGAATAGAGAAAACAATGAAACCAAAATTTAAGCATGCTACAAAAACACTTTTGCTCAAAATCGAAGCACATAACCTGTTGTTAGGTTTTGCCGGTACTAGATTTTTGTACAACATGTCTACCAAGCTACTAGAGGAAGTGGAAACTAATCTACTAGAACATATCTCCTCCATCATTGGTAAATCAATCCATGTTATTTTGCTACTATTTTTGGTAAATTCACTTTGGTAAATTCACTTTGGTGAGCGTCTTGTGTTGTCGACTCAGTACCTTGTAGACCTTGGGTCTAAATATGGATCAAGTATCTTAGAAGCTGAAGATGGGAGTAAAACTCGATCATTTATGAATCATTTCGAGGCAATGCCATGGGCTATGATGGATGGAGGGTTGGTGTTGCGAGATGACTATAGGATGAGAAAACTGGTATGTTTATTATATTATTATTATTATTATTTGGAAAATAATTTTCACAAAATAGGACAAAATGAACAAAACTTCAATCTAAAGAGCTATAGCTATTGGACAGCCACAATGCAAAAATTCATTTCAATCATTTATTTTTGTTTCAATTGGAGAAATGTCATTTTTATTCTTATCGTACAAAAATCACAACCCATGATCATTGAATATCTTATATAATAGAAATTTGATTGAAACTTGGTGTATAGTATACTTCCTGGCAAAAATTACTTTACCATATTGTTTCATGTACTTAACATCATCTCTTATCCTGATATCTGGTTTTAGATATATGATTTTTTTTGCATCTTATCTTCATATTTTGTTTCAATACTTTCTTTTTTCCTTTGATATTCCATCCAAAGACTTATTACAATCTTTTGTTAAAGCTTATTACTCCTCATACTATATCACAAAAATTAAGTAAGAAATTTCACCTCTCAACCTGAAAGATATTTTCTCAAAATATTTGGTTTGCAATCTTATTAAAATATCTATTAATATTATTAGTCACCTCATCCTTGTTAGATTAAGATGATGAAAAATTCATATAAAAATAGTTGTTAAAAAATTCAGTTCAAAAAACTTACCAACCTAATTTCAGAAGGTATCGGATTTGTAGATAAAAACAATAAGAATAGTAACTCATCTATTGCTAAGATCAAGAAAAATAGAAACAAACGAAATTGATAAAAGAGGCGAAATTTTTGATAATTTTTTTAAAAAAAGAGAAGGGAAAAAATTATTCTCTCTTTTTTCATTTGTTATAAATGCTCCATATTTTTACATCTACACAATAGAACTAGACAAATTTTTTTCATCAGCTAAAACAAAACTAGAGAATTTCCAAAATATAAATTCCATTGAATAGAGAAAACAATGAAACCAAAATTTAAGCATGCTACAAAAACACTTTTGCTCAAAATCGAAGCACATAACCTGCTGTTAGGTTTTGCCGGTACTAGATTTTTGTACAACATATCTACCAAGCTACTAGAGGGAGTGCAAACTAATCTACTCGAACATATCTCCTCCATCATTGGTGAATCAATCCAAAACACGTAAAAAATCTCTGAAGGTGAAAACGTCAAAATAAAATAAAATATACTTATTAGAACAACGTCGTAGGTTGGCTCCCGACCTCACCCTTTCCCATCTAGCCATTTTTTATCTCAATTCCACCGTTTTAATTCCACTTCAATTGTGTCCCTATATATAGTCTCTGTTTTCATCTCCACAACAGAATCAGAGAATTTTTTCATCACACAATATAAAACTATATACAACACACAACTAAGAGACAATTTCCACAATCAAAACAATGAATCCTACCTTTAAACACACTGCAAAGTCATTTTTTCTCAAACTCGATACCTAATGTGGAGGTCGGCTCTGCCGGTGCTGGTCTTCTGTACAACTTGTCAAGCCGCCAGCTGGAGGCGACATAATCTAATCTATTTGAAGCTATCAGAAAGTCTGAGTCTCCTCCAGCACCGGCAAAACAATGCACGTCAGTTTCTACTAGTTTCTAGTAATTTGCACTTTTACTTTATTTTTGTTTGCTGAAGAGAAAATGCCTAATTCAGTTATTCGACATTTTTGTTTAAGTCAATTTCAGTCCTCAAATCTTTTACTTTGGATTTTTTAGTCTCTTAATTTAAATTTAGTGGCCATTTATATCCTTTCACGGTGGCGCTACCAATTAGTTTGTTTCCGGCACAAAAATGACCACTAAGTTAGGGGCAAAAGAGGAATTACAAGCTAGGATTATTCTTAAAACAAAATAAAAGTTTTTCTATTAAACAAGGACACGTTCTTCAATGAAGTTTTTTCTATTGCGTTTACTTATTCAATGTCACAATCCCAATTTTCTTCAATCATAGTCTAAATCATACTTCATTTTTTTCTTCAATTATTAGATTGCGTCTTCTTCATACTTACGAAATTTATGTTAACTGCTTATTCAACAATCTTACACAATCAAGAGCTTCCCTTCGACATACTCTCCTTCTCCTTTCTCCCTTCAAATTGTTTGAAAGCATTTTTACTTGGACTGAATAAACTTGATATTTGGATGTTTTGTTGTGATGTTAGTTAAATTTATTTGTTAATTTGGCTGTAACAAATGTAATTGAGGCAAAATTACTTTGATTGGAAATAATTTGCATTCGATAACATTATAATTTGACAAAAAAAATGGCCATATTTCTTTATGACTATCTCATGTTTGATTAAATGCTTTATATACTTTAACTTTGAAATTACTGAGTGAGATGTATGGCTCTGTTTGGATCCTTCAGTTTTTTCAAAAACTAATTTTTCAAAAACTATAAAAAATTTTAAAAAGTATTTTGAAAGGTACTCTAAAAAGTAGTCTAAATTTTTTTAATATTTAAAAAATATCCCAAAATATATTTTAAAAACTCTACTACTCTTAAATATTTCAAAATATTTTCTAAAAATATCCCAAAATATACTCTAAAACTCTGTTACAGTAAAATTTTTCAAAAACACCTCCAAAAACAGCTAATCCAAACAGTTTTGCAACTAGAATATAAACGTCCATGGCCAGCTCTGCCATTAGCTAGCGAATAAGAGCATTTTTCTATTTTATTAATTTGAGAACGAAATTAGTTTAAGTAAAATTATTGAAAGTCTAAGCCATTTTTCCATTTTATTAATTTGCTTATATTTGGTTGTGATTTTAGGGGTTAGACAGACTACTTAGAGGTTCACCCTCCGAATGGGTGCAAGAGCGTTTTGGTAACCGAAGAAATTGCTTTTATTTTTTCAGTAGTGGTTTCTTTTAGTTTTTTTTTTTTAGCTTTTCATCTTAACATTAATATGGGATTTATTAATTTAATTTATTGTAGAAACCTGACGGCAATTTCATCCTTATTTTCCCTCCTGATACCGATGTGCACTCTGCACCCCCTGAGGTACGCAAAATGCTTTACTACGAATTTATAGTCTTGTAGTTACCCTAATTCATTATTGTGTATCATCGCAGATTGTCGTTTGTTCTAGCACCTCCTCGTGACCGGCCATCAGCCTATACATTCCTGATTTCCGAACCTTTTGTATCATAATGCTGTCTCGCGACTCAGATTTACTAGTCATGCTCGGATTAGCCGAATACCTTTGTAACTAATATTGCAGATATTTGAACCTAAAGGCCCAATAAGTAGTTGCCAAACGGATATGGCATTGTTGAAAATCTACATACTTCCTTTTTACTTCAAAGATAGTACTAGTATTTTCGAAACTATCAGAAATCAAATTACTGGTAGACAATTATGTGACCCGCCCATTGGCATCCACAATTTAGTCAAATAATAAAGAGGCAGGAAAACTCATTTAACTAAATAACCGGTTGGAACGACGTCGGGTAAGTGGTGCTTCACGTCACCGGCGAGAACAGACCCAATTGGCTTTAGACGCTAGTCCTAGTTATTTGAATCTTTAATAGTATTCAGTACGTTTTATAAACAGTTTTGCATAAAGAAAAACAGACCCATGTGGGCTCAAATCAATAATGAGCTCAAAATTCACCGTTGATCATTTGAGACTTGGATCTGTGACTGCCAAACCTACTTACCCCCAATGACTAAGGCACAGAGCTTTCGAGTTTGGTTACAACTTGTGGTTAACCGGCCTTCATCATCAGCACGAGAATCCTTTCTGCCCTCTATGTTCATGTTCTTCTCATCGCTCGGTTTAGGTGCATACTTTTTCTATTTAGGTGCATTACTCTGCAGTCTCTAGGTACACATTTATGCCGACTTTTCAACGTAAGCTTTCCAGTTGGGTAAAAATTTCTTCTTATACCCTTAACTTCCTAAAACCAGTAAGGTGTATTTGCCTATCACCACAGAAGTAAGGTGTGTTTGCCTATCACCACAGAGGACATCAGCCAAAGCATTAGTGCTATTCTTTGAGCATTTCATGTTGTACGACATCCTGGAAACCACTTTCAATAATCTTGGCAATGTACTAAATTCTTAACTAAACCCCGCTGATAAAAAATGGACAATCTTCAGAACTTTTGCTTAAAGACCTTGAAGAAATTTGAAGATCTTTCAGGTTTCTTCTCCGTGTTCATTTCTAATTTTTAACTTGGGCGGTGGAGGGCTAAGAGCCATCAACATGCGGTAAAAAGTACTAGTTGAGAAAAATTATGCTCTCTCATTGAGTCCCCATCTTATTACACTCTCTATCTAACCTTCCGTCGTGGAATTTGAGAATTCAAACACGTTACTAGTGCAAGTTAAAAGGCGTCAACACCTTTTGCTGGGAAATCCAGCTCGTTGCCATAGCAAACCTTAGCTGTCTCCCGTGGCAAATCCCAAGATATGAACACAACGTTGTGTTGCCTTGAGAAAAGAGTCCATGTGAAATGGCAAGAACCCGGATCAAAAATTAAATGCGCACAGAAAGCATCACAAGACAAAAAGACCAAAGTCCTTGAGCCTTGTCTCGCCCCACCCAAGCACCAGAAATTTATCTACCTTCTGTAAGGCTGAGAGAACGCTTCGGCCTCAGTAAAAACTAGTTACAAGGGCTGAAAATTTCAGCTGACACATTCCTTGACCTGAAACCATAGGCAATTCTACCATCCACCAATAACTTAGGTGATATTTTGCATAAAAAGCTGAGGGAAATGGTTGTTCGACATATTTACGTATCCGGTTTTAATAGCAACCAGCTAGCATTTTGCCCGAAATCGTTCAAGCTTGTAGAGTACTCCACTCTGTAACAGTGAAATTCTATGTCGAAGGGCCTGCAAAGTAAAACCTAAATAGCAACTATACATCCATAGCAGTACCTAAATCCGGCATTTAGTGTTCTCCATCTGCTCTCTTCCCCTTGACAGAAAAAATGAGCCATAGACTTTGATGAACACAAATGCTTAAAATAGCTATAGAGACAGTATAAAGGATTCAATATCATCTTATACCATCCTGCATCACCATCAACGTGATAAGCATTCAACGATTCCGTTTGCATCCATTTCATGTCAGGACATGAAATATCAATCTCTGCAGAGAAACACACAGCTCTAGTTATAACCTTGACACATATATCATAGTTGACAAAAGTGCCTTCCGCTGGTCGCATTCATCAGCATGAACTTTAAACATCTCAATCTAGCAATTCAACTAATGTAATGCTGGTAAACAATCCAAGTCCCTGCCCAGTGATAAAGCATAGGAGTTCATGCAATCAAATTTTCATGTCAAGCATTCTTGCGAATCCCCAAAGTCCATTACGCACCATGGTTTTCATGCCTGCCCTAAGCAGCAGGAATTCAGCCATGAAGATGCCTGTTTCCAGTACATTGAAGAACTGTGTCAAAATCTCCTCCTTTTATATCCGGACCCTTCATTGAACCCATCATCATGCCATACCTGCCCACTCTCCCTGTAATTTCCTTCTTGATCCTCGATAGTTCGAATTCGTCTAGGAGCAGCAACAGGTCGACCTTTCATCCGCCCATCAAACTCCCTTTCTCTGATGCCCCTTCCAACAAAATCTGCATCACCTTCAGAACAAAATCTGAAAGGCCTGGGACCATCGTCCAGTTGGAACCGAAGATTATCACTGTCACTAATGTATGGAGGTCTAAAAGAACGAATCAATCCCCGGCTTTCACCACACTTTCTTCTCTCCTCACTACTTCCTTCACCATGAAATTCCTGAAATCTGCCAGAAGGTACTGGCCTCCCAAAATACTCATCACCACTTGTCCTAATTCGAGGTTCCAAAACATCAACTCTCCTAGTGCTTCTGCTGAAAACCCGATCAGATGGGCTCCTCCTACTGGAGTTTATAGGCCTTGGATGACCATGCTCCCTTGCAGAGTCTACATCCCTAACGTCATCAGAAGGCCGAGCCAAGAAGGAGGGAGATCCACGCCTTCTAGCAACCATATCTTCAGGAAAACAAGAACGATCCGGAGATCTCATCCTTTCCACCCTGTACATAGCTGGTGATCTATGCTGAGCCAATTGTTGAAGTCCACCAAATCCAGCAGGAGATCTCCTTCTAGGGGAAGTCCATGGACCAGGGGAGCGTGTTCGTGATCCAACTGGAGATTTTGACCGAACTTGAGGAAACCCCCTCCTCTGGAATGTAGAGAAGTTCCTGTTCCCTCGGACAAATTGAGTATTCCCACCTTCATACATTGAGTTCGGACGAGTATATGCAGGTTCTATAATACCATCTGGTAAATCCCTCGCATATTTTCCATCTTGACGAAGTCCAACCAAATCAACCCCATTATCATCATTAAGTCTACCAGGGCTAATATTTCTTGGAATTCTGTGAACCATTTGGATTTCCCTGCTGCCAGGACCATCTCTACCTCCAGGAGACAACCTCCTTGAGGATGGACGTCGAAATGAAGGCAAATCGTCATTCAAAGATTTCCTTCCTCTACCAATACTCAAAGAAGCACCATCGGGTGGAATAACAAAGTCATTACATTCAAGCTCAGTATCAGCAATGGCAGCAGCATGTTTGTTCCTGGTAAACCGATAGTCATCATTGTAACTTCCAAAAGCGAAGTCACGGTTAGAACCCCACTCGCCTCGTGAAGTATCTAAGCGACCAGAAAACTTCCCTCTTCCCCTTGTATAATTCGATCTGGAGTTTCTAAAAGACTGATCTTGAATCCTTTCTCTAAGGAATCTATGGGGATTATCAGCGTCAATTTCATCTCTGCAAAATACAAGACAGATAAATCACAAAATAATTCTAGAACCATAAAAAAGTAAAAAAAGAATGATTAATTAGCAATGGCAGAGAATAATCACCTCTTTCCTCGTGGAATAAATTTCTCCCCATCAGGATCTGAGTACCTTCCTCTTCCATTTCTTGACGACAGTAATCTATCCGGAATTGACCTTGTTTTAGAAGGAGATATTGCAGAAGCACGAGGTAAATTGATAATGCGGCTCTTGTTACCCCCACTCGTAGAATTTTTAGCAGCACTATTACCATTTAAAGAATCTTCTACCTTTGAAAGAGATGAATCAGGCTTCTCATCCGTGTTAACTGCTTTAGCAACTTGAACTTTGGGCTCACCTGCTGCTGGTACTGTCCTAATGCCTGAACTAGTTGTTCCATCACAGGACATATCTTTTTCAATACTCTTTTGGGAAGATTTCTTACCTGTTGGCTCAAGTAATTTCCTTTGGGAGGAACTACATGGCTCCTCGTCTGCATCAGTTGTAGCCATTCCATCCAATGGAAGTTTATCTGAATGACCATCTTTAGCCATAAGCTGTTCACAATTCTTGTTAGAAACTGTGCCAACACTCTCCTTGATGCAATCAACAGCTGTATTGTCATGAATTTTCAAGTCATTTTCTTTATGCACAAGACAGGATTGGTCGGTATAAGTATCACCACCTGGAAATCCAGAAGGACAATGTTTATTATCACAATCACCATGCTTAGCACTATCTGCACTTCCATCCGCAGTAAGCTCCTCTATTTTTGAATTCTCTAAGGGGTCCCGAACTTCACCATCTTCATAATCATCATCATCTCTCCCAACTCTACCATGCAAAAACTTGCTTACCACAACTTGCTTACCATCTGATTCACATTCAGAACCATAAGATTCATCTTCCATTGTTTCAGCTGATATATTTATCTTCTCCTCATCACTCACGGATCCCTCACCATGTGCACGTAAATCATGCACATGTTCCTTTGTCCTTTTCAGCTCAGGATGATCAACATTCATGTCCTCTGCCTCATTATTACCCATCTTATGAGCAGCCATATTTTCTTCTCTAACCCTGTGATGCGCAGTCTTAGGATTCATATCTGCAGGAGCTTGAAGAAAGCCATCACTACCCATATGAGGTTCTTTGGTATGAGTGGAACGTTCAGATTGATTTGATACATCTGCACTTGTAGATAAATCAGAAGAAGTAGGTATTCTTGAAGGAGAAGGCTTTTGGGGCGTCAAAGGTGTTGGTAAAACAGAAGAAGAAGAAAAACTCTCCTGAGAGTGGACAAACATTGGAATTGATTGTTGTAGTCTCAAATCTGATGTCCTGCAGAGTTCCTGACTAACTTCATTAGTAGGTTCAGGTTTAATAGACCTTTGTTCAGTTGTGTCCTGGGGGCTGCTAGCTAGCAATTTAACAGCTTCAGCATTGTGCTTCTCAATAGGTTCCCTTTTCACAGCATTGAAATCCGATAATTCAACAGATCTCTTGATCGTTCCCACAGAACTATTTTTGGAATTCTCATCACTAGGTTCTAATTTGACTACGCTGACACCAGGAGATTTCTTATCTTCAGTTGAGAGCAATCCACTATGCCGATTTGTGGAAATATCCATCCTAGGAGCTACTTCAGCTGATAAACCAGTGCGCTCTCGGACAAAATCCACATTCCCAAAAGAGGAACTAAGAGTCAGACGGAGTGAGTCCTCAGAAGGTTTAATCAACTGTACAGAAGAATTTGGAAAACTGGAACGTGGCTCCCTTGTTGCATTAACCTGTTTCTCCTTCACGCTGCTAACGTTGACAATGGAATTAGAGCTTAATAGTCTTCGATCATTCAAGCTAATTGTCTTACCAGAGCCACCAATAGTACCTTGGAAAGTAGTATCACCAATAGATCCCTCCCAAGCATCCATAGTGGTATTCAAATCCCAATTTGATCGATTAGCACATTCAGATTTGCTATCACCCTTTAAGCTAGTATCACCACTCCTCTCTTCTGTAACATGTTTTTCTTTGCTTAGAGACAAGGACAACAGAGAAGGATCTACATTCAAACCAGGAATAAGAAATTCCTTCGGTCCCAATGCCAACTTACCATTATTCCCCAAACCCGTAGCAAGTTTGAGCTTAAAATCATCCTCCACTAGTTTGTTGTGCATCTCTTTCTTTACTCTCACCAAAGCAGCACCCACCGGGGTTCCTGGAACTCCTGAGCTTGCTAGTTTTCCAGTCAAAAGAAGATCCGTGTTGCTCTCGACCCTGTTTGCAGAACCCAAATTAAACATAGGGCTCAACTCCGGAAGTTTGACTCCAGAAACGTCTGTGTCTAAATTATCCAAGTTGGCGTTTGGTGCAGAAACACATTCTTTCTTAACCTCTAGGAGATTAATCTTACTAGCATCCGATTTTTCGGGAGATCTGACAGCGACATTTATACTAGAAGGTCCTGGATTTGAGGAAGATATTTGATTGTTCTTCAAACCAGGCCTAGATGCAATACTGTCCTGTAAACCTGAACCAAATTCTTGTTTGCTCCCCAATTCTGAGCCAGAATCTTCTTTGCTCGCCTGCTCTAAACCAGATTCTTCTCCATACGTCACATCTGCACTAGATGCTTCTTTCTTCTTCAATTCTAAAGAAGATTCTTGATTCTCTGTAGAATCTGTTACAAATTTTTCTTTGTTCGTTGTGTCTGGGGTAGATTCTTCATGTTTCTTCAAATCATTTACCTCGGGTACTACTTCTTCACGAGGAGGAGACGACGGCGGGGACAACAAGAACCTCCTTTTCTTCAGAGGGATACCTGCAGAAATATCAGTAGAAGACTTCCGGGAAAGGACCCGAGGCTGCAAACGGTGACCAATCATCAATAATAACAAAGAATAACAGCAAGTGCTGATAACAACATAGGAAACAGATGATTAACCTCTTCTTTTCCAGAAACAGGCATCAGTTCAAAGCTGGCACAAGTCAGAAAATCTCTTTTTAGCTGAAACCTCTAAAACCAAGTGCCTAAGCACATCAGAGATACTTCAAAAGCCGTACGGTGTCAACCGATTCTGCTCCTGTAAATTCCAGTTAGCTAGTTGGGATGGCCTTAACGGATGATACACGTAGCCAGACACCTTGCAATCAGAGATGGGATTTTGCTGGTTTAAAAACCAAAGAAAAAGCTAGAGGTCAACAATTTAAAACGGTAAACCATAATCGAAAGCATAGCTCCTCACAGAATCATCAAAGCAATCGAAATCAATTATCATTTTGTAACACAGAAACAAAAAAAAAAAATCACAAATTGACAAAATAGGAGCTTTACTAAAATAGTTTAGAAAATTATATGGCAATTTCCCAATAATCCTTTTCCCTTCCTTGAGAAACCAAAAAAAAAGAAATTTTTAGATGATAAATTTCGTCCGAGTGGAAGTTACTTGAGCTGATTAAAAAGAAAATCCCAATAATCCCAGAAACTATGATTCTACCCCAAGACACCTCCAGAAAATCACCAGACTTCCTCTCCTAGCATACAACCTGCCCCAAAAAGATCAAATTTTGATGGCACCGACAGGCACACCCGGACAAAGACAGCCAAGGTGATGAACGATGGACAAGCATTTTGGCTCAGACAGAACAACAAACAAAATCTGGGCATCGATTGCATTTTTCCCCCAAAAAAAAAACACACACACACACACACACACACAGAGACACAGGTAACACGAACCTCCGAGCTATTAGCTAGCATTAGATCCGTGTACAGCACAAAAATCTAATCAAATTCAGAAACCAAAAACTCATTGATATCGCATACATTCATATTTCTATCGAGAAATCGGGAAAAAATCTACCGAGAAACCACACAGGAGAAGACAACAACCTTTAGACAGCTAATAATGTCGTATCTTTCTTTTTCTTTCCCTGGTGTGGAAAAAAGGAAAGCAAGCAAGAAAGAGAGGAAAAAAGAAAAGAAGACAAAAGACTTTGGGGAAGAGAATCGGGAAAGAGAGAGATGAAACAGGAGAAAGTGGCGTAGTGGTGGCCTCGCCTGGTGGGAAAGCAGTAATGACTAATAATAATAATAATGCTGTGGTGGTTTCCAGGTAATTTCCTATCTTCTATCGTTTGATTGGAACTGAAATGATTGATTAGGTTTCGTAGAAATATCCCCCCGCCCGGCGGGCCCCCCACTATTAATTGAATTATTTGGTCCTGGTCCAATTGAATTGAATACGATAATGCTTTATTAATTTTTCAGGTTTTCACCTCCTCCAAGTAAAATAAATAAAAAATACCACCACCCGGTAGTACTGGTGGTGGTGGTGCTATTTTTCTTCTTAATTTGTAAATTATCGCCAATTTTTGACTTTTGCGTGGGAGTGGTTAGAAATCAGAATCAGCGAGATGCTTATCTTGTGCGTGCTGGCTGGCCGTTCTGAGTGGGTGGCGGCAAGTTTTGTTTATTCCATCCGAATTTTTTCAAAAAAAATTTATTCATCGCGGGGTTAGCGGAAATGTCACGCAAGCTTAATTAAATCCGTGAATCAGATGTTGACACGTGGAAGTTGAGTCCTTGCGACGTGCGCAACTAGCAGGTGCGGGAGGGCCCCACCGGCTGTGTGATCCTTTCTTAAGCCTTTGGGTCTGGGGCCTTTGGGCCAAGACGAATGCGTCAATGCTGGATCCTGTGTCTCCTGATTTTTTTTTTTATTGGATGCCAAATCCTGTGCGCTTACGGCAGTCTGAGTTAGATCGGTCAATACGCCTTTGCTGTCTCCTTTTTATTGTTATCATCATAATTAAAGATGGGGACGGTGGATTTTCAACAACAGCGAATGAGTCAAGGGTTAATCGACAGAGACCATTCGAAGTGCACTGATAACATGTAAACGTTTTGGTTTCAGTAGCAGTTTGGTTTTAGTCGCCAGGTTAGCATGTTGCATCGGGTTGGGCAACTATGCATTGGGCCCGCAAAGTAAATGCACTGCATTAAAATATACTCATGTCACCAAGGTTTTGGGCTTAGCCCAACCATTGCTGGTGTGAATTTGAGTCATGAATAAACATTGGGCTAACCCAGCCACCACTAGCCTAAAATTGAATCATGAGTAAACATCAGCCTAAAGAAGGCCTAGAAATTTGGCCGGTGTGCAAGTTGGGACTGATATAATAATCTAATGGGTCACTAACTAATGAATTGCAGGGTCCAGACGGTGGGAAATTGTTGGCCAGACGCTAATAATCAAGCATTCCTTGGAGTAGAGCAAAATCCCAAGCTCATCCAAATCGCGACTCCGTATTTATTTTTCCATTCATTTTTAAGGGCAAGAATAGTGATTAGTCATCACAGTTGCCGAAACTCCATTCTTGCTTCAAAAATCAATTCTATTCTCCTGGTAGTATGCTAGTACCACTAGTACAATTTTTAGTCATTCATTGCATTCCTGCCTTCTAGCTCCCGCTTCTTACCTCTGGGTCTAGTCTATGAAACGAATTAGTGCAGGCTGCAGTTTTCTTATTAAGATTTAGGATCAAGTGTTCACGTTCACCAAACTCCCTAGACCAATGAATTGTCTTCTACGATTATCGCTACATGCCTAAAAGAGCACCAGTCAAATGCAGCAAAACTCTTGGATTTAGAACTGTTTAGCTACTGAAAATACTTACTGTTACATATCTCAGCTGCTGTCATCCAGTAAATTCAATCACGTGATAAATGCACGAATCACAGACGAATCGAAGTCCATTGCACAGAATCTCGAGCAGACGCGATTTTCGTTTCCAACAGCAAACAACGACGCATCCATTAACCATGACGTAACCGAAAGAGAGAATGTACCAGACCATGACATATTCCCCGAAAAGAAAATTACTACTACTTGTAATTACAAAGGGGACCAAATCAGAATCCCTAATTACTTCACAGAACTATCCTAACCGCCGAACCCATAGAGGGTACGGCCTTGCCTTTTGAGAGCATACACGACATCCATGGCGGTGACAGTCTTCCGGCGAGCGTGCTCGGTGTAGGTGACGGCATCTCTGATCACGTTCTCCAGGAAGATCTTGAGGACGCCGCGTGTCTCCTCGTAGATCAGGCCGCTAATACGCTTCACGCCTCCTCTGCGAGCCAGACGGCGAATCGCCGGCTTCGTGATTCCCTGAATGTTGTCGCGAAGCACCTTACGATGACGTTTTGCTCCTCCCTTTCCCAAGCCCTTGCCTCCCTTGCCACGTCCCGACATCTTCAATCACAGCTGTTTGTTTCATATCAGCATTACAGCGCATGATTAGAAACCAGTAAAATTTTTAAGATATGAAGAATCACGAAAAATTGCTATGAAATTTCACGCTGGGTACAGAGAAAGAGAGAGAGAAACCACCATCAAATCAGATAAAGAAAGGAACGAAAGAGAAAAAGATAAAAGTACCTGAAAGAGAAAAGCGGCGAACTAGATGAAGACAAATGAAATTGAGAGACTTCACTTGAGAGGATGGGCCGGTGACTGGAGTCATTTATAGCGAGGAACACATTTGGGAATGATCCGCGTCGAGTGTTGAATTTAAGTGATGGAGAACGTTGATTACCAATTGAACGGTGAGGATTGTGAGTTTATAGCTTGAAAGAGGATCGCTGACATGGCAGTATGCGAATTGGATTTTCACTGATTATAGTTTTTGAACTTTGCAGAAATGGCCCCTGGATTTGCAATTTATCGCTTTTCTATCCCTCTATGCTCAAAAAACAATTAATATATTGTGATTCCTCACACACTTTACAATAGTCTGATTACTAATCCAGTATCTGATTTCTGACCATAATTTTGTTGGGAAGCCACGTGATTTCAAGGTTTAGCCCATAACTATCCTTGGTTCCAAAAAGATAAAGACATAAATTGTCATTTGCAAGTGTTTTTGTAGAACTTGTGATTTTTACAATTCAATCTTTACTTTCATAAATACTAAACACAATAGAGTAATTATATGCATAATAAGTTTGTTTATGCACTGATTACATTATGGGGCAACTTCAACACCATTGAATTAATTCATTGAATTAATAGTCACTCTCTCAGATCAACGTTTGTTTCCTCTATTACAAGAATTTATGAATTGTTGAATTTAAGATCGTAATTTAGCCCTAAGAGCATGAATATTCATTCATTCAATAGATGCCACACATACACTCTCTAACAGACGAATTGAAGATGGGATGATGACTGCGTGAGATTTTACATTTCAATGAAAAAAAAAGGAAAAAAAGTTTAGGAGGAGTAAAAGTTATTTATTTTGTAATAAGAAAGGCGTAGAATTTAGGTAACGAGAAAAAAGAGAGAACGATTTGATTTTTTTTTTTTTTAAAAGGAGTTCCAGCCAAAAAAAAATGTGATATTTAAATCAAATTGCGGCGAATCTCCTTTTATTTTTGTAAAATTAAAAATAAAAAATCATTCTGGCATAAAAATATATGAAATTTAAATCAATTTTTTATGAAACCTCATAGGCCATTTGCGACGACTTTTAAAGTGGAATCCAAAGCTAACACCACTTTTGTGATGTTTTCTTGTTTTCACATTATTCTGAGAGATTCGGCGATGAATTCTAGCCACTAAATCAAAATGTAGTTAATTTACGTGTGGATAATCTGCTACAACTGTGGTTTACAATTGTTTACCACATTAGACGATTGGCAAAATATGTATTTCTAGAAGGGAAAATGTTCATAACGTCCCTCATATTTTGTAAAATAATTTTTTTCGTCCCTCACTTTTAAAAGTGTAATTTTATATCCCTTACACATTCACATCGGTCAAATTTAGTCCCTAATTAGGTTTCCGATCATTTTTTGGCCGGAATCCATCACGTACAAGGCACGTGATCATTTTTTAAGGGTAAATTTATCAAATTATATTTTACATAATCTAATCTATAATCCTCCATATTTTATAAGACAAATTTTTTCGTCCCTCACATTTTATAAAATGATTTTTTTATCCCTCACATTACACAAAATGAATTTTTCTATCCCTCATATTTCAAAAAATGAATTTTTCCACCCCTTACTAATTATGTGTGTAAGGGAAACCCTAAAAAAAATATATGTGTGTGAATACATTTTTATTTAAACACGTGTATATGTCTATTTGATTTTGCTTAATAATACGAATAGCATAAATATATGTATGTGTCTATTTGATTTCACTTAACAATATGAATACCATATATTATACGTGATCATTTGATTTTATCTGGTATTAGCTAGTAAAAAATCTTACATTTATTGTCAAGTTGGCCAATAAAGCTATTTTCGGTCAAAATACAATAAGAATATGCAAATTAAGATTCTATTGGTAAATATTAGTCATAATCATACAAAAAGAGAAGATAACCCACAAGTTGGGTCCAATTACATACATGTGTTTATACTATTATTATTAAACAAAATCAAATAGACATATACATGTGTTTAAAAAAAATGTATTCACACACATAATTAGTGAGAAATGAAAAATTCATTTTTTGAAATGTGAGGGATAGAGAAATTCATTTTGTGAAATGTGAGGGATGAAAAAAATTATTTTATAAAATGTGAGGGACGAAAAAATTTATTTTATAAAATGTGGAGGACTATAGATCAAATTATGTAAAATATAATTTGACAAATTCACCCTTAAAAAATGATCACGTGCATTGCACATGATGGATTTCGGCCAAAAAATGATCGGAAATCTAGTTAGGGATTAAATTTGACCGATGTGAATATGTAAGAGACATAAAATTATATTTTTAAAAGTGAGGGACGAAAAAAATTAGTTTACAAAATGTGAGGGACGTTTTGGACGATTTTCCCTTTCTGGAATTTTCGTTGGGTTAAACATTACTCGTTGAGTCGTGCCAAGAATTCCACCTCCCCGCCAAAGGCGAAAGGCAAACAAGCCACTGTCCGTTTAATAGACACATCAGACTCGGAGTCGGGGTACAAGAAAGCTTTTTTGCGTGGCCGGAAAATGCGGACGCTAGTACTAGTTGGATCAGCTAATTTCACATATACCTGGTGCCCTCTAGCTCGACGTCCTTTCTTCACTCTTTCCGTTCGCCACCGCCCCAAACTCAAATTCTCCACTTCTTCGGATAAGGTTCGCCTCCGATATTCATACTATCTCCGTCTTATTATCTTCTTTCTGATTTGATTCGTTTACTCTCTCTCTCTCTCTTTTCTTGCTTGAGCTCCCGTAATACGTACTTAAAAGAAAGTGTTGTCTTAAGCTTCTACATTACTAAAACTACATAAATGATGTATAAATTTCTGGGCTTGTTGGCTTGCGTAAGAATTATCTTGAATAAGAAGCAACGCAGTAGTATCTGATATTGAGTCCAATGGCTTAGGCATGTAGGAGCTACATTGACGAGGAATGTGATGAGGATTTTTTGCCGTGGTTGGAGCAAAAAGCATGTACAAAAATATCGTCCACGCTTTCCATTGGAAAATCTGCACATGGAAGGTACATTGCAAGTTAGCTTCTGCCCCCAATGCTTGTGAATTCATCCTAGTATATCTATTTTCTGAACAGATCAATTACTTTTTATAACTGTTTCAATTTGCTGCTGTAACTCGTTTCAGACTTGCGTTAACCAACTCACACTAAGAATTTGCCTTTAGTTTTAGTTGTTCCTTTGGAAAATTATGATCTGATATACATAAATATGCTGCATCTTTGAATGCAGGGCACTATATGCTTCCAAGCCCATACAAGCTGGGGACTGCATATTGAGAGTTCCTTACAGCGTGGTATTTAGGTCTTCTGAAAAAGATTGAATGGGAAAGCGTTTACGTTCATAGAAAAGTTTTGACTTAAATTTTGAGAGTGCTTAATGCGTTGAGATGTTGAATTCACGTTGAAAATTGTGAAGTGGACTGACAAACTTCAAAAAATCATAATTTGTTGTTTTATCTGCTAACCACTTTTTTTTTTTTTTTTTTTTCCCGAGTGTACACTAAATTGATCTAAATCATTCTGTTCTATGGTGCAACTCAGATACTGAATTTTTTGCTTATTAGTTTTTTCTCCTGGTAAGTTAAGAGTATGACTTTAAGGTGGTTTGCTAAGTTTCTTAACTGATTCTGCAGCAACTAGCACCAGATAATCTTCCTCCGGAAATTTGTTCTTTGTTTGGAGATGAAGTTAGCAGTGTCTCAAAAGTTGCTCTACTCCTGCTGCATGAGCAGAAAATGGGTCAGGTTGTTCAGCAATATTTTGAGTTTTCAATTTTATCAGCAAATCCATTTTTATACTTACCACATGTTGTGCCAGAAAATCTGATTTCTTTTCTACTTCCATCTTCAGAAATCTGAATGGGCTCCATATATCCGCCGGCTTCCTCAACCTTTTGAAATGCATAACACTGTAAATGCTCTTTCTTTTCCTAGATGATGTAGTTTGTTTTTAATGAAACAAATACCACTGGCAGTTTTAAAATACAGAGAAAATATGATAGCTTCAACCTTCTTGCCTTTCAAATATGTGCTTTGCTTTCTTTCACTGGTCATTGGTGTTTTTGTGGGTGGGGCCCACAGCATTTTTAGTCGTAAACTACTTCTTCAATTCTGGATTCTTACCATCAAACACATAGCTAAAGTTTCTCTCATAGAAAGAGTTAAGTTGTACTACTGGTGATTGGTGAATTCTTCTGTTTTAGTGGTAGATCAAATATAATGGCTTCCCTCTTGTTAAGGGCATAGTCGTACTAATTTAGCAAATATAACCTTATAGTACTGGATGGTGTTGTTAAGATCCATATCTCTTGTCGTACTAGTTGTCCTGGAAATTTTTTTACCAAATGTATTTGGTGAATTCAATTCAACAAAATTTTGCCATTATATGACCCAGCGCATTTGACATCTCAAGAACCCAGGTATTTACGAGCATTTAAGATGGCAATGTTGGGGTCTCTCTCTCTCTCTCTCTCATATGCACAGGCAAACTATCTTTCATGTGGTATTAGTGAATATACATGTCTTTCTCTTTTATGTCTTGTAAGTTATCTGCAGTTTTATTCTGATGTTCAAGAGGTATGATGTTTCGGTGACAATTGAAATTGCTGCAGATATTCTGGAGTGATGATGAACTGGAGATGATTAGACAAAGTGTTATATACCAGGAGACCATCAAACAAAGGAATCACATTGAAAAGCAGTTTATGGCAATTAAACCAGTTAATATTTTTGTTGCTATTTGTTGATTGCTTTCCTATTAACAAGCCACTGTGCATCTACTATGGGTTATTTTCTGCCATTGATACCTCTGAAACTTGTCTCCATTAAAGTTTTTGCAGCTCAATGGGCATTCTAATGGTTGTATTTGCTTGAGATGAATGGTTGTGAACCTTTTTTTGGACTATTTTGTGTACTAGTCCCAACATGTCCTGCTGTCAATCATTTTTAGTTAATCCAAGCACCTCTGTATTGATAAGGAGAAAAAGTACCATAGCGTTATATGGATACTTCTCTTTGTTTCTGACATCCTTCTATAACATCCTTTTAATTTTTCAAGTTTCAAAAAGTATGATGAAAGATGATGTTGTCTCATTAGTATGCCTTGATATTTAGATAATTTGACTTTAGCAGTAGTACTTAACCAATTTGTTTTCTTTGTCTCTAATTTCAGGCCACTGATCAATTCCCTCAATGTTTTGAAGATGTCTCTCTGAAGGACTTTGCTTATGCTCATGCTTTAGGTACAATTCTGTTGCTGTTATCAATGTGTCTATGTACTGATTATCGAATTTTACTTTTAGTTATGGAGTTTGTTCCTGTCTCTATGACAGTTCCACTATCCTATAAAGAAAAGCTAACTTCTTCTTTGTTCCAAATACACCTATCCTGTTATAATCACATTTAATTTCTGTTGATTTGGTCACCATTTCTTTAAACTTCTCTGCAAAAGATGTTTCTGGTTTGCTGTTTGATTCTGGTTTCTGACCTTCAAATTTGAATTATATCTAAAGTCATCATCTTCTTGTAAGTCAGGCAGTCTATAACTCATATTTCCTATATATGTTGCTAAGACAAAAGGCTCCAAAAATATTTTTATAAAACAAAGATAGTTTTAGATCTATTCAGTTTAAATTATCACTCTGAATTTTGAGTAAATTTTGACAAATGTAAAACACAAGTGATTTCTGTCGTTCGGTTTTTCTTTTCTGTCTATAAAAGCTAGACATTGGTGAAGTTGTCAATATATCTGGACGTATGAATTAATTTTGTTTTAGAAAAAATATGAACATTTTCTTTCTTGTTTACTGACTAGTCTAGCAGCCATTTTTTCACCAGTTTCATCCATATCATGTTGCTTCCCTCTTTTCCCACAACAGGAAATGCACAGTTGAGACACCATAAGGATTAAAATAACAACATTGTGTAAACCTTGAACTTTGAGTTGGTGATTTTATGTTTCTTCATTTCCTTAAGTTTTATGGACTCGAACATTTGGCGATGACCTCTTTCTTGACATTCCAGTTACATCTCGAGCATGGGAAAGCTCGAGGGGTGTCTCGATGGTATGCTGTCAAAAGATTGTAGTACACTTGTTTACTGTTTCTGTGATGAAAATTGGTTATATGCCAAGTAACAGTGATCAATTGCTTTTATTGTTGTGTTGTTTAGATTCCATTTGCAGATTTTCTAAATCATGATGGTACTTCAGAGGCATGTCTTATGAGTCATGAAGGAAAACAGCTCTCAGAGGTCTCTCTCTCTCTCTGCATTTTGATCATGATTTTTCAAACATTTTTACTGGTAGAACTACCATCTTTTTAACCCATTTGCCAATTGCACAGCATGAAATTCTTGTTACTGACTTAACAGTGTAAACTTAAGGTACTTGTTACAATAAAATCTCATAATTCAAGCTAATTGATATCTTGCTTGACAAGATACCTGTCTTTGAGTCTTTACACAGGTCTATTTGGACATTTGATTCAATTCTGGTGTGTCATTTTAGAACTGTACTATTTATCCTGTTCATTCTTCTTCACTGCAAACCTGATTCTAGGTATTTCTTTTGTGCAAATATTTCATAACTGATTACGTGACTCCAGAAAAGTTCAAAAATGTGATTTAGCTATTTTATGTTAAAGTAGGCTTTTATTTTTGTGCAGGTCATTGCTGAGCGTGATTACAGCCCTGGTGATCAGGTATGGTGATGTATTCATATGTCAACTCATTGAATATGTTTTACCATCTATTTGATTCTGTTATAGGTGCCTGCTGAATCATATTTATCAGCTGGCAACTGCTTTAGTTTCTTAATGTTCAGTTGCTTGGAGGTAATGGTTTCGCATTTCTGACCAGGTGCTAATAAGTTATGGAAAATTTTCCAACAGTAGCCTAGTTTTGGACTTTGGCTTCACAGTTCCTTACAACATTTACGACCAGGTTAGCCTCCTCAAATTTGAGACTCGGATATCTTCCGATATTATCTTGCAAGAAATGAAGCAGAGGCACTTCCAGGCATTATTGTTACGCATTTGTGTGCGATTTTCTCTTAACTTTTGCTGCTTGAAGTGTGCGTTACCAATAGATTACTATGATACTCGAGTTTGTGAATTTTAAACTCTGCCTAGATTTTCCACCTGCTGTCTATGCGACTTCTAGTGTAAAGTAAGTTGCTAACCTTAATACCTAGTATTCAAGAACTAGAGAGAAACAGGGAGGAACAGAGTGAGGGCGAGGGTTGCGGTTGCCTGTCATTTTTCTTGAATATCAACATTTTTGGAGGTTGAATTTGTACTTCTCTCATACACTGGCTTTAATCCATGCATCCACAGGTTGGATGTACCTAAGAAGTGGTAAAAACCATCTTGACAATACAATGAGAAAGGCGTGATATGTCCGCATTTGGTTCTAATGTCATATAGATAATTATATTGTCTGACCATGATAACTTCTATGAAGGTGTAAAACATGTTTACACTGAAACACAAGTTCGGTTTCCATTTAAATTCTACTACTGCTGCCATCTGCAGTCCATTTTTGTCCACTTGACTGCAGGAGCCAGTGCTTTTACAGTAATCCTGTGTTTTGAATTACTAATAGTTAAAGTTTCATCTTGTGACCAACCAAAAGTTAGATCTTGTGAGAGATTTCACTATGTTTGAGGCATTTGATTGGCACAAATAACCCTTTCTAATCACAGACTGCAAAAGGTATACACATCTGTTCTCTCCATCCAGATCAACATGTACTTATTTTTTAATGAGCTAGCAGTCATATGTGGCATATGTCACGAGACCTAGTTGCATGTCATTTATGTTTAATAGTGGTTAAGAATTTGTGAAGTTCTAAGTATGAGAAGCTTTTTCCGTTGTCTTTTTTACCGGTTAACTGCTTTAATGATCTAGTGAGCTGGCTGGCCTGGCTAAGTATGATTGACATTTATTTGTTTTCAGGCTCAAGTTGAGCTCAATATACCTCAGCACTATCATCTTTTTCAGATGAAGTTGGAACTTCTGCAGAGATTCAAGGCACCAGCCATTAAAGATGTCAATGAATTTAGCTCTTCTGAGAAATTATTTACAATCAAGTTGGTATTGATTCACTAACATGCTTTTCAAGAATTGATGCGATTGAGTATTAAATTTAGACATTTAAATTGTGCATCCCTTCCACCAGGCCATGTGTTGGGAGCACTAAAGATATGAACAGAATAAAAGATTAGCACTCTAAAACATAAGTTGTCTAAAAAATATCAAGGAGTTCTTCTCAGACATTTCATCTTCATCAAACTTCAGATTTTCAAACGTATGTGCTTGTTTTTTTTCTAAATATGAGCTCATTGTATCTAAATGTTTGCAACAACAATCTCTTCCTGAGAAGTTTCTCCATTGCCAGCATCAGCACATGACTTTGCTTGATCTCATTTAAGCCTGGTTGTCATGAAGGGAAGTGAAGTTTGCTTCTAAGAAAGGGAGGGGAATTCCACAATCTTTTCGTGCATTTGCTTGTGTACTATGTTCAAATGCTCAAGGTCTTGAATCCGTCTTTTTGCTTTTGCTATCTGGATATTGCAAGATGCTATTTTTCTTAGATCTGACTGATTTGCATCTATTTCTCTTTTCCTTTTTCCATTTGATCTCAGAATTGAGTGATTTGGAGTCAGAAGCTGCACAAAGCGATGGTAGGCTGGCTCGAAGTCCTTTGAAAAACAAAAGCAGGGAGATTGAAGCACATGAGTTGATACACTCAAAAATAACTGAACAAATCAATGAATATGATGCATGTATCAAGGTGATAATAACTTCTGACCCATGAGTTTCCCTTTATGATCCTATCATGATTCTGTTTTAGGATACTTTTTGAAAACTGAAATCGAGGAAAAGGACTTGTACAACATGGCTGGCCAAAAATTCTTAGGTCATTTTTGAGGCATGTACTTCTGTCGTTTCACTTTTGCCTTTTTGGTATGTTCCTACTATTTGATTATTAAATAAACAGGCGACTAGCAGAGAAGAGCTTTTTCTTCAAAGTACTAAACGTTTCAACCTTTAATTTGTGCAGTGTAATCTGTGTGTTGGTTTGGCAAGTTCATGTTATAATTTTTTACTGGTGGCTATGTACAGTCTCTGGGACCATCCACCTCTCAAAACTTGGTTAGAAAACATGCTTTAAGGAGACAAATGGCTCATGATCTTCTTAGTGGTGAGCTTCGTGTTCTGAAGTCTGCTTCTGCATGGCTGAAGAAGTATTGTGCAACCTTATTAGAAGGATAGAGTGTAGGGTTCTATTCTACATATGGTGATCCAGTTTGAAGGTGGCCTCATCTTGGAACTTAAGAGGGAGGTTCCAATTGGTTTTCCAATTCTCCAACCGCACACAAAGCTTGCTGATAGTCAGACGAATGGAAGTCGGTTTATCACGTGCCTCCTCATCGACAACCTAACAGAAAGCAGGAAGTTTTAGAGATGCATTACTCGTACAACAACAGTATGATGGTAGAGAAGGCAAGGGGCAAAAGTGCTGGAGTTGGCCATGGCGCATAGAACTCCTGTCGAGAAGTTCATTGCTTATTGTTGAGGGAACAGAAGTTAGTCGTGGGGTTGGGTACTGAAAAAGTAGTAGGTTGTTACAGGGGTTAATTACTTTTTTTCTTCCCTGTTCTGTGGGCAAACTATGAATCAAGATTTAGCCAAATTGTATTCAGCTCCCTTGTCAGTAAACACCGGATGCAGGCCATGGATGGGTGGAGTGAAATGAAATGAAAAGCAAGAACTTTTATTTGAAAGAGTCGAACAAAAGCACCCAAAAAAAAAGGTAATATTATAAGATGAAAAAGGAATAACAAATTGAAAAGTTTGCCAGAGTTGATTTGTTCATTCAGCCCTTTTATTGAGTGAAATGTTACTTTTGGATGGAGGGCAGTTCGCAACTCTTTTTCAGTTTGGAAGACCAAATAAAAACTTTTGCAGTTTGGAGGGTCAAGTTAGGACATTTGCAAACTTTGGAGGGTGAAACTGGCATTAAATTCATTAGTTCTCATCAGAAAGGGGAAAATTTTTGTTTTAAAAGGAAAACCCACAAAAAAACCATAAACTCAGACGGGACAAGGGTCCCATAGGCCCATTGCCTTGCCGAGTTCCCGAACATAACATAATGGGCTTCTGTTCGAGCCCAGTGTATTCCAATTAAAGAAAGCCCATACAGGCAGACAGCAGCGGCTTATAATCCAAGGACATCGTCAAGACAGCCTCCATTCACTCAGTCCAAACAACCGCCGCAGTCCGCAGAGGATAAAATAAAAGGGGGATCCGGTTCGTTCTAGGGTTCTTCTTTCCGTTTCATCTCTTTCTGCAGGTACGCCCAAGCTCCCCGTCCCCTCCCACTTACCATCTTCCCCAGCTTGTAATTCCTATTCCGAGCTATCAGCTTAGCCATTCTTCCGTAAATTGTTACTGTTTTGATAATCCTTTTTCATGTACTACGAATTTGCTGTATATGTCTGCTGGCTTGCTTTTTTGCATATATGCTGTCTTCTGTTGGATTGAGTCTTTTCGTACATGCCTACTTTATCTGTTAAGTAGGTAATTTGAATGCGGAAGAGTGTAAGTTTTGTGACATTATTGGAATAAGGGTTTGTTATATACTGGTCCTAGGTTATAATCCAAGTGATAATAAATCGAACATTTTTATGACGTATTAGTAATTATTAGCTCTACATCTATGAAGAATGTAATTTTCTGGGGTTTCTCGTATGTGGCGTGCGTGCTTTTATTTGGGTTTCTCTAAAATTAAGTCTTTGATAATTACTTATTTCTTTTGGTGATTACATGTGCAAAATGGTTAGGTTTTCGGTATTAGAAACCAAATGTCGATTTTCACTCACAATTCTAGAAATTAATGGCAAATTCGAACCATTTAAGTATTGATTGCTGTTTGCAAATTCATGAATGGTTTGAATCTTAAAAATTTGATATTTTCTTTTCCTAATGAATTAATAAGAAAATAGAAATTGATAAACCAATATTGAGTTAAAACCACCATCTCCATTTCAATTGTAACAACAATTATGAGTACCTGTAAAACCCCGAGGAGAAACTGTTACATAGATGTCTATTATCTTGTTCATATCTGTTTTATCTTGGCTATAAAGGAATTCTAAGAAAAATTTCGTAGCTCCATTTTATTTTGAATTGAATAGAAAATAGGTATCTTCTTTTGTTTGAATAAAGCACAGCCCATGTCACCCCATAAAGAACGGCAATAGAATAAAAGAGAAGAGGGATATTAATAATCTGCTGATATGTTTAGTATCATGTATTCATGTTCTTTAGGTTTTGCACAAATACTTTTAAAAAGTTGGGGCTCTAAAAGATTATTGCAATTATTAGGGAAAATGCCTCGCTATGATGATCGCCATGGTGTTACAAGGCTCTATGTTGGCCGCCTTTCTTCAAGGACCCGTTCACGTGACCTGGAGGATCTATTTAGCAGATATGGAAGGTAATTAATCTACTTCAGTAGAATTTGACTCATTTCATTTGCTTTTTTTATTTACTTTTTTCGTAATCTAGATAAAGTTTATGGAATTTTGGTGTAATGTTACTCCATCTGCTTCTGTTTAAGCTTTTTGTTTTCCCCCTTATTGGGTCAATACTTCCCACCATTGTTCTTTTTCTGTATTGGTCATCGGTCTTTGTTCTGGGGTTTATCCACATCAAGGCGTCTTGGGCAGAATCAGAATCCTCGTGAAACCCTTATTGCCTTTGAGATTCAAATTAACACTTCTATACAAAATCTATTTGAGAGAAATTGTCCCACGTTTCATTTTAACTTGAATAATGTTTCTGAAGGTTTATGGGCTTTTGCCCAACCTGGAGGTCTATGGTGAGAGGTTGCCCTTGGTGGAATTGGTCGCTTGTCTTGCAGAATGTATAGGAGACTTTGGCGATTCTATCTTAATGTTATTACAATTTTTTTTGATGGAAATGGCAACAATCTCAAACTGGTGTTATAGTTCATCTTTGAGGGGCGAAGTATCAGTCCTTTGGTTCTAACGTGTTGATGGCCTTACTGTTTGTGGCACCCATTTACGCAGAGTACGTGATGTGGACATGAAGCGTGATTATGCCTTTGTGGTACGCTTTTCTAGTATCTTTTTTAAAGCATCTTTTGCTATTTAAGTGCAAGAGGGAGTCCTGTAACCTTTATTTTCGTGGGCTCCTCTTCCCTTTTTATCTGCTATTGGTTGCAGGAATTTAGTGATCCTAGAGATGCTGATGATGCAAGATATAGCATGAATGGCCGGGAAGTAGATGGAAGTCGTATTATTGTGGAATTTGCAAAGGGGGTAAGGTTTTCACTGCACGCTATTCATGATCCTTCTCTCCCTTCCTGTTTCAGTTGTTTATTCTGGTTCACTTGTACTTTTCCTTTGATTGTTTGCATGTTTTATGTTGCCCTGGCCGCATCTTTTCTTTTGATTTATTTATGTTTAACTGAGCTGTTGTTATTTTTGTCAGGAAAACTTTCATGTTACAAATCATAATTTTGCTTGTTTATTCCTGCCTCTGAAGCATATTCGGATGTGTCATGTTTGATTTTTTTTTTTAAGCGGGTTCCAAAGTGGCTAAAGGGGCTCTGCTTTTTTACTTTAGGTACCACGTGGTCCTGGTGGCTCCCGTGATCGTGATTATCTTGGCAAGGGTCCAGCTCCTGGAACTGGGCGCTGCTTTAATTGTGGAATCGATGGCCATTGGGCTCGAGATTGCAAAGCTGGGGACTGGAAGAACAAGTGCTATCGATGTGGTGAACGAGGCCATATAGAAAGGAACTGTCAAAACAGCCCCCAAAAGCTAAAGTGCATACTGGGATTCCTTCTTTTTTTCCCCCCATCTTTTTATGATTAGTCAGTGTTTCCATGTTCTTAACTGAGTTTTGGTTGCGCAGACGCGGGCGCAGTTATTCTCGATCACCATCTCCTCCTCGTCGTGGCAGGAGTCCAAGCCGTAGTTACAGCAGGAGCAGAAGCTACAGGTTAAACATCTTGACTCATTACTAGCTTCTCGATTTATTTTCTTTGCTTAGATTTGCTATTTTGTAGGCCTAAGTTTCCTGAATTTGGAATCCATTTCCATTGGTAAAATGTTGCTTTGCATGAGTTTTAACTTGCATGAAAGGAAGGAGGAAAGTAAAATTTATCAATAACTGATGGGCACCTTCATTTTCCTTGCATTTATCTTCAAAACCTGTCTTCATGTTAAAGTGCTTTATTGTAGGAATTTGCTGTTTTTGCACCAGGTCATATTGGATCAAAATACATTTAGAATGTGACCCTTTTTTTGGTATATACCATGTGTTTGCAGCCGATCGAGGTCTCCACCAAGGAGGGATCGTAGCAACGAGCGTGAGGAGAAAAGATCTAGGAGCCCTAAGCGTCACAGGGTATCATCTCCACCACCATCCAAAGGGAGGAAGCACAGCCCAACACCTGATGAGAGAAGCCCCCGAGAGAGGGGCACTCCTTCACCAAGGGATGGTAGGCCAACCAATGACTCAGAGTATAGTAGAAGCCCTAAAGATGATGCTCCAAGGGATGATGGTATCAAAGATAGGAGTCCTCTTGAAGAAAATGGCCGTAGCCGAAGTCCTAGCCCCATCCGTAGGGACAATGGAAGCCCCGCTGATAATGATGAAACCAATGGTTCACCAAGGGGCAGTGAGTGAGATATGAAGTATCTCAACTCTCCTTCATTTCTGTGTAATCTGTTTTGGGAGGTCTATATGTATTAATTTGGTGCTGGAACTCATTATCCCTGTTTCTATGAGATTTTATACAATCTATTACATTTGAAGAACGATTTAATCCACTTTGTTCTGTGTGTTGATACGCCAGCCAATTAGCCAAATAAGTTGGCAGTTTGATAATACACTGAATTTCTACTCCTCTCGTGGAACCAGGGAACTGCTGCTCATATTTATTTGGTCCAATAGAAACATTCAGCAGTACTTTGACTTTGGCCCTCGTCCGTTACTGCTGCTCCTCGAGTTTATTGATTTGCATTAGGGGTTAACCTCCGGTTTAGTGATTTACATTGGGTATAAACCAGTTTTCTGTTGCCCGCGAAAGTCATGGGACTAGCTGTTTAACGATTCTCCTGCACTATAATGTGATAACTTGCCTTGTCCTTTTGAAAGACGGAAGCAAGAAATCAGTTTTAGCTAGTCAAAGAAACCGACGAACTCTGGAAGAAATTTTGCAGCGTCTATATCATTAAAGCGTAAGGTTTTTTGAATTGCTGATATCAACTGTCGGCAGCGGCAAACAATATAGCAAATCACTCAATGCTGTTCACCTCCAGTAAACAATTGAATATAGCAGAGATTTCCGCTGGTGTTTCTTCGTTGTTGCTAAAGAAGCTGAGAAATGGGTATGCAAGATCCCCCCCTGCACATGCTGCTTTCGTCTTCAGGACATGTCCAAGATTAGAAGCACAAAGGAATCCCCGCCACCAACTGCATTTTCGCCGCTCCTCCCTCTCCCTCGTCACCACTCTCTTCATACTGATGCATGTTTCTATATGATTCCGCCAACCGAATTTCCACCTTTAATCGTACCTCTTTAATTTGCAGTTAGCTGTTAAGAGTGAATAACATCACACATAACGTCAATAACGGACACCTGATTCAATGGCTTGAGCTTCGTGGAAGAGCTCAAGGTGACGCCAGATGGACATAAATCAAGCAAATCCAAGCATCTTCAAAATCCAGAGGGTTAGAGCCGAGGTAACTCACAGTAACAAGTCGTTATTTTATGTTTTCGCAAAGGTTCAGAATGGAGTTTAGTTTGTGTTCCGCTATTTGGATGGAAGTGTGTTACAGATAAGAGCTCTATTAGCCAATGCTACACCATCGGCATCAAGTGAAAAGCTTTGCTCAACTACCTCAAGATTTAAATAAAGATCTTCACTAATAATTACAAACCTAAGGGGGGTGTACTTGGCATATGTACATTTGTATGTATCAAATTGTAGGTCGGGGCATCAAAACAAGCACCCAGACCAGTACCTGACATGACCAGATGCCAGACAATCAGCATTCAATAGAGAAACTACAGGCTGAAGAACAGGTCGCCAATCACTTGTATGGACCCGATCAGTTTTAGAATGGGTCTCATGAAATATATGCTTTGATCACCTCGGTGTAGTTGCAGACTAGGCCTGTCCTTGGGCATGTAATCCTACCATCATTCTTCTTTGCCATTTCCTCGAGAGCCTGCCATCGCAAAAAGAACAGGGGTAAAGATTTTAAGAACTCAAGAGAACAACATAACATATAGAGTATGGTGCAAACCTTAGTGCTGTACACATATCCATTCGGCAAGACTAGCGGCGGATTCTCAGTATCCATCAGTTCCTTGGTAATGTAGCAAACAAGTTTTGAATGATGCTGCTTTGAATATGGTAGTGGAAGAGCTAATTTACGGAAGCTCTCTTGTGAGAGAGGATCCTCCTTTGTGCAATCATCTTCATAACAGAATCTAAATCAGGTCAAGGAAAAAGTGGGGATTCCGAAAAATCACTCCACACATGAAACACCATATTACAAGTTAAACCAATTAATATGGTGTCAAAGGAAAAAAGGAAGAGGAGAATAAACTAAGTTAATTATCTTTCTGACCCGCCAAGCAAAATTGACAAGACAGAACCATTAGATCTGACAGTCTCAAGCATTTAAAAATTTTATATATCAGGAGAAGAATGGGAGATAACTATAGAAACCAGACGAGGATACGGAGTTTTCAAAGCAGACAAGCCTGCTTGCAAATATATGTTCAGCAAAGGCTCTAGTGTCATGCCATATAACCTGCAGAACTCCTGCTTGAATTGGTCGACTAGGTAGTCCCATTGCTTTGCTTCAAATAAAACCTGGAAATTGCAATAAATAACAAATGAAATGAAACAAACAATTACCCTCATGTGGAACGAAGGCAAGCAAAAACCACTTCGTACAAAGACCCTATTCAATTACATGCAAATGGAGCAACTTTTGCAATCAGAGGTCAAGAGTGTTTTTATGCCCTCTGCAGTCCTTTCCCCTCTCCGAGTTCTTCCTCAAAAAGAGGGGAAAAGAAAAACAACAAAAAGGAAAATTCAGGAAAATTGAGGACAAGAGAAGATATTCACCTTGTAAGTTGGACATTCAGTATTACTTTTAAAAGCAAGTGTGGCCATGACCCGCTGCAATTCTTTCATATGGGTGGCTCCCCATGGTGCTAGATACTTGCGCGCATACGTAATTGCTCGCATATTGTTTTCAGCTCTTACCAACTCTATAAATTCTTGTAACCTCAACTGAAACTCAAATTTGCTCTGCCATGAAGAGAATAAAAAGCTTAGTGCATGAAAATTACTCCAGTAATCAAGTAACAATTCAATCAGAATTCAACATTATACACAGCTACACAAAGAGAGGTAAACACTGTAAATATCTTGTGAATGAAAACCTTTTCCTTAATAACACAAAAATAGCCATTCTTCATGAATACTTCCTCTTTAATTGAAACCTTATAACCGTGACTTGACAAGCCTACAATCTTAAGCTTCATTAACAGTTGATTGCAATCGCAATTTTCCAGCATTATCTAACTTCATCATCATAGACCTGCTAACCATACTTCAATGTAAATTTTCTCTCTCTCTCTCTCTCTCTCTCTCTCTCTCTTGACAGAGCATCAGATTTTTCAGAGTAGTCCACTTTTTTATTCTTTTTTAAGGAGTGTTCTGCAAATTTTATCCTCCAACTACCAAATTCATAAAGCATTGAGAAAGTAGCATTACCTAACCTTCATCATCAGTTTTACTATCAGTGACAACACTAGACGCCAGAAAATTAGCCTTCTCCACGTTAAAACTGGAAAAACAAAATAAGGTTTCACTTTCATGGTATAGAAAGGCAATAGGTTTCTGACAGATTCTTTCACTTAATGTTCAGAGTTTGCTTGTGTGACTGATCTGTTTGCTTTTGATGTGGAAGGTTGACCTTTATGGCATCTTCTGAAAGTTTGTCTGATTATCATTTAGTCCAGAATATTAGAGACTGGAGTGTGAGGAAATATATGCAGCTCTACATAGATGGATGTTTTTAACAAAATTCTGTGCGGGGAGGGGAAATTTTACTTTCAAGATTGACTTTTAAAAATATATCCTAGCAAATATATCTCAAGTTACACAGGAAACTAGGCATACTGAATGATGCAGTATGAAGGTGTATATAGCTTTCTTGACTGCACAAGTATTATGGCCTGTATGGTATACTATAAAAGTCCATGTCACTTTAAGTCTGGAAGTAAAAGATTCTTGTACTTAGTGCTGGATGAATTTTTATGCTTAAGACAATTGAAACATTATGAGCTAGCAAGCAATCTGCTTACACTCAAGCATACACTTGAAGTGATGCTACGAATAACCGCTTGTGACAGACCCATCTTCCACCTCAAAAGCAAACAGATCACTCACACAACCAAAAACTGAACCTTAAGCGAAAGAATCTGCCAGAAACCTATTGCCTTCTATACCAATAAGTAACACTTCTGAGCATACTCAAGCATACATTTAAGGTGATGCTCTGGAAAACCTCTTGTGACCAGGGGTCTATCCTCCCCATCAAAAGCAAACTAATTACTCATACAATAGTCTACAATGTGTGATGAAATAATGTTAAAAGATGCCAGTGCATCATCATACTTCTAAGCTAGATGAAATTGTCTTTATACACAAATTTGTCATATTCCACCATTAGTAAAGAATAATCAAGCAGAATTGCACAAGATAGATGCTTTAATTTTATTTTTCTCACTACCTTTGTACAGGTCAAAAAAGAATGCATAGCAGGAAAATAATAATAATAACACAAAGTCTACAGACTACCACATAGAAGAAGCACTGCATGCAGTACTTTTTAGTCATTCAAGTTTATATACGTGAAATCTGAGAACTCACTAGATTACAACATGCTGTTTAGGAGACGAAACAGAAAGCATTCAGACAGGTTCTTAAAGAGCCTTGCTAACAAAGAGACTCCATTCTGATAAATGAGATTACAGCATATAACCAACTTACGACAGCCAATTATAATATATCACGTACTTTTGCAAGTTAAAAAGTAGTAATTATAAGCTTTAACCATGCTGCATAATATTCCAGAAACAACATTCAGCACTGTACCAAGAAAGAATTACTCCCAAGAGAATTACAATTATAGAATTGTGAACTTTGTTACTTGCTATTCTATTAGCTTTCCATGAACCATCATGGAAGTTTCATGCAAACATTAGAGAGTTTGAAAGATTGAATTGCATCAAATAGTAGAAAAGCCGATGGATATTACTGAATCAAGGAAACCCAATCCAAAACTTAATGCAACTAACCGCTTAACTTCAATTTTCAACAGTTTGTACAAGGAATCATCTGATACCTTTGACTTCTTCAGTCTGGACTTGTTATCAGCACACCAGGCAAGAGCAGGAGCCACCTCTTTGCTTTGAAGAGCTTCAATGACTTTTTTTGCTTCGAAAAAGACATCAATATCAACAAAATCCTAACAGAAGGAGCGTGGTTAATCATCATTTTCCAATGTATTTACAACACTTTCTACAGCAAATTGCAACGGGGAACACAATAGCTTTACATTATAATAAACTGATCCCTCCCAAAAGAGGTGCATTAATGCCAAAGGGGAAAGAATGAGAACTAACTAAGATCAATTGGAAGATAAGTAATATGGAAATCAGAATAAATGAGACACTTTTATTGATAATTTCTAACTAAATGGAGAATAAGTCAAAAGCCTTAGAAGTCAAAGCACAACACACAGATGCTTGCACCAAATGCATCTCATATGCAGCCATGAAACAACAAAGTGAGTCAACCACAAGATATATTGGTATTTGCATTAGGTGGTTCACAATTAGCTACTTTGTGTCATAAAATAGCTGCACCCAAGAAGCTGAAGATCAAATATTCAGATCAAAGAACAAACTAAAGCAAACAATTTTCCAGCAAATGCAACAACACATGCTGCAAAACAGGGCAAGCAGAAATCACCTGAATACTGCTGCTTCCTGCAAGCTTAATAGCAGTGTCATAATATGACATGCGCAACATGTAGTCAACCAGTATCCGCTTCAGACGGATATTGTTCCATTCAGATAAATTTTCTGCATCAGCAGACTCCAAATGGTCCAGTCGTGCTCGGCATCTCTGCGCTTGCAAGTGCTCTGTTCTACTTCCTTCTTCCAACTAATTAATGAAGCCACATCTAATTAAATCACTAGAAATTCAAAATTCAACAATTCTGACACATCAGACTCTGTAATAATTCGTCAACCGTGATTTATTTTTTCATCCTATATGTTTAATGCAGTTGACACTGACAAAAAGAGAAATTATTTACTAAGCTCCACATAATTGCATTCGGAAAAAGAAGCTAAGTCAACAACAAAGAAAGAAACAAATACAAATCTCACATTTTCCAGATTAAACGCAGCAAAGATTTTTCCTGACCTTTTACTACTTCCTACAATTGAGAATACAAAACTATTGAAGGATAGAAACAATCAGCTTCAGATTTTACATATTTCAAATTGAACTTAGAAAAAAAATATCCTTTGTGTTCCAACATAATTCTTGGTTAACTTCTCTAACTTAATGTAAATTAGTTCTCTTATATCATTGTAATTGCAGTTTCCAAGGTAATTAAAATACCACTAATTGGACTACCTTCCGCTTGAGTCCTTGTAATCGAGAAACGAGTGAATTAAGTTGCTGAACAGCATCATCACGGGAGAGTTCAGCGGAGTCGGCGGCTTCAGCGACGCCGGAGATGACGGCGGAGACTTCTTTCTCAACGATGCGGTGGTTAGCACGGATCGTCTTCTTGTAGTGCTCGAATGGGACACGAAGGAACTGGTGCTCGAGTTTTAGAGACTCCGCCAGTTGAGTTAGCTTGGATGATGGAAGCGCCGAGGCCGAAACGGCTCCGGCAGTAATGGCGGCGGTGGGTGTGGCGGGGGCCGAGGTGGTGGAACCGGTGGTTGAGGATGCAGAGCTGCCGTTGGGAAGCGCGTCCGTTTCCATCTCCATTTTTCCTGCAAAGAGGATCTTTCTGGATGATTATTTGGATCAGAATTTAGAAGCTGATTGCTGTAGAGGGGAAGCGACCGAGCAGATTGGGCAAAACGGGAAGAAAGGTCGTTTTCTAATTTGTGCTGTGGCAAGTAGAAACGCTGTCGTGCGACTCTGTACACTTGTGCTTCACCTGTGATATTGGGCTTGCAAAGTGGAGATTGCTACCTTCAAGTCTGACAATTATTCTCCATGGACATTTGGCCCATTTGGTGTGAACGCAATGGACAAAATATGTGGGGATACATCGTGGTAACCCTTTGCTTTAGTTGTCTGACATATCCTATTCGGCACTTGAGTTTTTGAAAGGCTTTTTTTTTTTTTTTTTTTGGTAAAAATCACCCATCTACAATGATATCTATTTAGGGTTGCAAACAAGTCGAGTCGAATTGAATCAAACTTTGGATTAATTGAACCAAATCTCAACTTAATTTTATCAAATTCGAATTCGAGTTCAAGTTTGACGAGCTGCCAATTTAAAGCTCGAGCTCGAAAAAATAAAAAAATAATTATTTTTATTTTTTTAAAAAAAAATAATATAATATTTTTTCTTAATAAATAATAAAATATTATGGATATATATATATATATATATGTAATTTTACTATTCAAATAAAAAATAAATATATCTATATACTCGCGCTCGCGAGCTAACGATATTAATATTTTGAACTTGACTCGAGCTCGATATTTTGACCAACTTGAGTTCGACTCAAGCTGCTCGCAAGTGAGTTTGCAAACCTATTTATACTATATATAAAACTTAAGGAAGGGATTTGGGATTAATATTGGGGTTAACATTTATCGTCACATTATAAATTTACTTTTTTGCTTTTATAAAAACTAGTTTTTATTTTAACTACCTACAACTATCCATTACTATTTTTACTTTTAACTATTTAAGTATATGTTTTCAACATAACTACTAATATAAAATTATTTTATGAAAATTATTTAAAAGATTAGAGTTTGTTTTAGTAATAAAATTTTTATTTAAAATATATGACCATAAATATTATGTAATTTTGATTGCACGCACATTGAGTGTGCATTGAGCACTCGTTCTAATAAAGTATTTGGACTCGTATAAATTAGTTATTTTGAAACATTTTTTTATAATTTTACAGTAGATGTATTTGTATGTTATGTTTTGGATTAATCTTTTATATACTAACAACGTATATGCTATTACGGTTGGATACATGATATGTATATTGAATTGAGATTTCAAATTTAAATTCAAATTATGTGTCATGTATTAAATGGTGATAGTGTATACACTATCAATATATATAAGATTAACACTTATAATATATTGTTTAGTGTTTTTAAAATTTTAATTTTTTTTTGGGCATTCTTAAAAATTTTAAAGAGTATTTTTCTCCCGTCAACCTCCCGGCTCCCACTAGGCCCTTTTCAAACCACCTCTTCTCCACCGCCACCTTCTCCTCGCAAATAAAGGTGAAAAGGAAGGGAAGGGAATGGAGTATAGGAGGAGGGAAGGAAAGAGAGGAAAAGGGATGAGGAGCTAAGGAAAAAAAAAAAAAAAAGAAGAAGAAGAGAGAAAGAGGTGACAGACGAGAAATGGTGGTGGGGGAGGTGGCTGCCATTTGGTGGAAGGAAGAGGATGGGGGAGGTTGGGAAATCGTGGTGGAAGGAAGGAATGTCAAAATGTGTTGAAGGAAGGTTGGCTATTTTTTCAAGTTATTTTTTTTTTTTGTTTTTTATTTATAACGTTTGGTTTGTGTGTGAGATGTATTTGGAGCATTTTTTGAATCTGTTACTTGTATTTGAAAAATTAGTAAGTCTTTTTTTGTGAGAAACTCCCCTCCCTACCAAGATTTAAGTTTTAAAAAAATCACACCAAAAAAAATACCCTCCCCCCCGTTCATCTCTAAGGGAGTGACAGTAGCGGAGGTTGGTGTGACGAGAGTAAATGACACATGCAAGTTAGTAAGAGTAGATTGCCCACCCATTGAGCGCGCAAAAGAAGGGGTGCATTTGATCACTTTGGCTTGAAAGTCTGATTAGAATGGACTAAATATCTAATTAGAATGGATTAAATAGCATACGAGTGAGGGATTTAACTAATTCAAATATCCGATCGAATTTAGGTTTTAAAACCACGGTTTCACAAACCTTGGTTATTTTCATTTTAAAGTCAAGCCCCGGAATTAATCTAATCTGGCATTGCTAATAACAGATGGCGTTGTCGATGAAACTTGGTACAAGGTAGCAATAGAGGCGAACAAAAATCCCTTGGAAGTTTGTCAAGGGAGCTTTAACTCTTCCACAAGTTTAGAATATTTAACTTGCCTCGGCTCCAAAACGTGCCCAAAGCTTGAAACTCCTTAAATCTCGATGTATGTATTATATATATATATATATATATATATATAAAGCATCAGTCATGAGTTTGTTGTTAAAAAAATCTGTAATCACTTCTCATCTCAATCTTGCCTTTCTATATATATATTTTTTTTGTCAAAACCTTTCGTAAGACTTCTGTGATTTTATAAACCTAAATTCCGAGTAAACCTCAAAAGCCAGCACACATTTGTCTTTCTATGATGGTGCACTGTACAACCATATCTCATCTTCTACACTGCATACGGTAGAGCAAAACTTTTAAAAATCATCAATGACTTCATCTCCATTTAAAAAAAAAAAAATGCGCTCTCATTATTTTTAAAGTAAATTTTATATATATCGACAATATACATTGTCACCGTTAGATTCATAACATACGTGCAAAAGTTAAATTTTAAATTCAAATTTTACATATTTGTCCTTCATTCAACGTTAACATTGTATACATTGTCAGTATAAAAAAAACTAATCCTTATTTTTAATATACACATACTTCTCACTAATTTTAATCATGGTCACCTTAAACCTATGTGGATACGTTTAAACAAACATTTTTTTTTTCTTCCTCTTACTGTTCCTATTCATTTGTCCCTTTTAACCTTAATTTCTATTGATCTTTTCTGTTCTTTTTTAGTAGTTTATGTCAATGTGCATATATCTCAAAGTCATCCATTGCCTTGACCGATGGAACTTAATCTAGAAAGATTTTTTTAGTAGTTGCACACCTATATTACACTTAAATTCTCATGTGAATGTACATATTAGTAATATTTACTGTGCTCCTCTATTTAGATACTTTTTAAGTTAATTATATAAAAAATAAATAAATACTCTTAACAAGTTGCCATTGGGTCCCACTTAGCCAATCCCATTTTAAAATCTCGAGTGGTTTTGAAACAATATTAAACTTGAAAAAAAAATGTTTATCAAGACATACATTGTGCAAATAGTGAAATATTAGACCATTGCATGTAATAAGTTTTTTTTTTATTTGTAAATGAGAGGTCTTGGGTGTACTTACAATTCCTGATGAGATTTACAAATTATACTCTCTTTTATTATTATTATTATTCCTATATTTTTCTAAAATTGGTAGTTGAAATGGCTTAATCAAGTGATCTTGAGTTTCCAAACATGAATGCGTCCTGTAACACCAGATGCAGCCGTGCAATCATGGATCATGAGCGGGCTCTGGGCTGGGCGTGCTGGAGATCAGAATTTCACCAAATACATCAAATAAATCATCAATTAAGATGGCGGTGGCACAACCACTGGGCCTTTGGCTCAGTGGACACTAAAAAATTCAGACAGATGTACTGTGCATTCGTCTGGTCCGGTGATGATTCAGATCATTCCGATTTATTTCTGAACCTCCTTAGATCCATCCCCTTCTTTTTAATGTAGGATATATTAGGTCACTAGATTAGGTTTATCGTCTTCGAGAAGAAAAAAAAAAAAAAAAAAAAAGGATGGCGGTGGCACGAAGAGACCTTTCACGCCGAGAAATAACCAATTATTATTAGAGGTATCTTCGAGTCTCAGCCTCATTATGGAAAAGTAAAAGTCCTCAGAATTATTCAATTCCAGTGAGTGAATGCATGCATCATTATGCCACATAAAGACGAACAACCAGAGGTGCTTACGATTGTTTGTCAGTAGACGGTGTCAAGTTTTAGTATATTTTCCATGTATTCTTTATCATGATTCTACAAGTACATGGAATTAGCTTGTTCAACATCAAGGGTTACTATTTTCGTTAGTATTTAATTAACGTAGATAGATTTATGCTTCCTGGAACAGATGCTTGGCTTGGGGAAAATTCATGAAGAAAAGTTTCATGCACTAATGTGGCAAACTAAGAGCTGAGAAGGTAATGAGACATAAATATATATATATATATATAGTAATGAGGCTCTTCATTTTTTGATTTTTATTTTCATGGACAACGTGTAGAATCGTTATTAATTTAGGATGCTTGATAAAACTGAATTCTGAAAATTCAAATTTGAATTCGCTCTGAATCTGATACATTTGAATGTATACCACATTATAAGTAAATAGCTTATCGCTTATACGTGGACCAAGTTTTATCTAAAAAAATTTATAATAAATTCAGATGTCCTTTTTTTTTTGTTATCAAATATATCTAAATATACATGTTAAACTAAAGTGCTGAATTGGATCATCAAACAGAGTTTTAGTCTACGTACATGATTTGTGGCTCTATTCATACATTCTAGTGGTCTTGCAACTGGTTAAAAAAAAATAACAAGTAAAAAAAATATCCAAGCCTCGTTTATACCACATGATTTTTTGTTAGTCTTGTTGAGAGTAAAAGCGTGAGATATTGATATCGTCAAATCTTCGCCAATAAGTACAACCCCTTGGTCGTTGAACACACGTTTGTTTGTGATTTTACATATTCATTAACAGCTAACTCGGGTTCTCATTTTATCAAAAGGCAAAAGATATATATATATAAAGAAAATTTTAATAGAATGTCTTTTTGGCGGAATGTATGATAATCTTTTTGAGGAGGAAAAGAAACTTGTCGAATCCAGGGGCGCTGGTACTCATAAATTAAACTCAAGGATAAAGCTCCTTTATCACAACAAACACGCTCCTCTCATTCCCAGCCTTCCTTTTTGTAATTTTTAGATTCATTACTTGAGCGAGTAGGGTACAAAACTTATCTTAATTTTTTCTTTCCAGTCAATATTCCTTTCCTTTTAAAATTAAAATAAGATAATTCTGGTTTAATACTTCTAAATCCACAATTTCAAAACCCCAAAAAAAAAAAATAGTGCTATAATCCTAGCTGGCTCCAATGAAATCATGAATTTCATCCCTCATCAAAAGACAAACTGTTTGTCTAACGGATACTTGTTAAGATATATTTCACGTGTTATATATATATATTTTTTAAATATAAGATTAATTAAAAAATTTAAAAATATATAAGGAATAGTAGACAAGATTAAATAGGAAAAATATATAAATGCAAGAGAGAATAATAATTGTTAGTATCTATATATATATATATATATGATATATTAGGTAAATATTAAATGTATTACCAAGTGCTCTAAAGGCACCCATTAATAAAGAACCCAAAAACAAAATCTGTATACAATAAAGAGTAAATCTTATATATATACTGACAGTGCGTATAGTATTACCGTTAGATCAATGACATATATGTAAAAATTAAATTTTAAATTCAAAGACACCAGAGAATCCTTTTTTTTTCCAGATTGATTTAAATTTTTTTTTTTTTAGGTGTAGGGTCGGTGGATTTGGCCTTTTTGGTTGTGAAAGTAGCAGGCGAGAATCAGTACAAAGAGGAGAAATTTTACAGTTACATGTACACAACGCAAAAGATTATAAAAGAAGCCCAATCGGAATAGATTTAGTCACCAGCCTATAATGGAATAGATTTTGAAGCATGCTTGCATCTTTTTTCCTTTTTTAATTGTTTGTATTTTGGACATAGTTTTGTCAGAGTTGTCAGAATTGAAGGAAAGATTGTAAGGGTATATTTGCTCGGACAAAAGTCCAGAAGGTATTTACACTATTGCAGGCTAAACCCCAAAAAATTTCAAGGCACTAAATCCTGAAAGCAAGGAAGAAACTTCGAAAGGACAAATTTGTACGATAAATCTTAGAAGCCTGCTTTAGCAAATTACTTGGGCATTTACCAGGAATTAATAGCAGCAAATGAAACCAAACATCCAAAAAGCATTCCTCTCAAACAAAAGCCAACAAAAACAACAAAGCAGCCAAAAAAATAATACTAATAATAACTCGTGGGAAAAGTGAAGAGTTCTATAAATTTGACCAGAATTTTTCTTCTTGGCTGGACATGAAGAAGCTTGCAACCACTATTAGACATTTTGATCTCATACCCTCAAGGTTATATCAATGGCAAATATTGCCTGTTAAATGTCACATCAGATTTCTCCCAAAAAAAAAAAAAAAGATCCAAGATGACGGTTTTGAAATAAGTCGTTCATATTAGTACTTGATTTACTTAAACAACTCGTATTCTTCACATTGTATTTGGAATTTTAGCCTCGTTTGGATTGCATTTTCTTGAATTTTTTATAAAAAAATTATTATAGTGATTTGATGTATGTAAGGAGAAAAGGTAATAGGGAATCGTGATCACGGAAAGCGACGCAATTTTTCAATAAAAATGGCTGTCCAACCGGGGCAAATTTTCAAATCTTCAATCAGTACTTGATTTACTGAATTCGATTATTGCCACAATTTCTAAGTGGATTTGGATAGTAAATTATTTGAGATAATTTTTTGAAAAGAATACTGTAGCACATATTTTGATGTAATGTATGCAAGATTAAAAAAAATTGTTAGAAAATGTATTAATAAGACAAAGAAATAAATTTTAGTATATAATTCACTGTCCAATACATTTCTGTATTTATTATTGCACGAACATTGAAACATCTATTAGTGAGTACAGAATTACTTGAAACTTTTTTATCACAGCAAAGAATTTCCCTCTTTTCTTTTTAGTATTTTTTTTTTGAAAAAATATCCTGGGCCGCACTATTATTGTACGGCTTACCCCACATAAAATGGAAAATGAAAAGGAAATAAAAGCGCTCCTCCAAGGCTCCAACTCCTCCTGTTCCGCCCGACAACGCGGCATCGAAATTTTAAAACTTTTTCTTTGGTCCAAAACACCCTTCACATTTGGCCAAATTCTTTAATCTCAGTACTACTATCGTCAAGCCACTGGAGCGACAACCATAACGCCAATCAGGAAAACGGCTTCGGAATTTCCCTTGGTTTGCTCCGCCCCTCAACGGAATAAAGCTTTTGCGTCTTATACTTCTCCAAATTTCTACTACCCAAAAAAGTGGAAATTTCTTTTAATTCTGATTCGCCGGCCACATTACTCTGTCAACTCTTTGATTCAGTAATAATTCTTTCTTTCTTGCTTCCTTCTATAAATACTCGTTACTTTCTGGTCGTTCATCTGTTCTTTTTGGTGGGTTTTGTTCTTTATTATCTGGGTTACTTGATTATTTTTCTTCTTTTTGACATTTGAGGATGCGATTGGTTTTGGCAATCAATTGAAGTCTGAGCGGGACTCATATTTAGTTTAAAATTTTGAACCGAATTCTCTTGAGAAGATTGTTGATGCTTTTTTGGGAGAAAAGCAAATTATTTGAAGTGTTGCTGTGCTGGCCTTTCTGGGTTTTCCATTTTAGGAGTTTTCTATTAGTATAGCCCGAGAATTGGGCTCTTTAACGGTCATTTTCATTGAGATATTGTTTACTGGAAGTGTAAGTAGAAAATGAGAGCAGAATGTGATTTTTTGTTTCTTTAAATCTTCAATGTATTTCTACTTCTTGTTGCATTCACAGTGCATAAAGTTAGAATGTTTGAGACGAGGAGAGATTGAATTGTTTTCTTTTTCCGCATTTTTATAATTCTTGCCTTCTTGAAAACCGTAAGTTTCTAGTAACGGAAATTTTTTGATGGGTTTTTCTTCCTGATTTTTTTAAAATTCTGACGGTAATAATTGACATTCGCATTTTCTTTTTAGCTAGGGCATTTTTTTTTTAGAAAAAAGGTTTAATGGTGATTAGGACCCTTGACAGGGTGATATGTATAAAGGGTTTGAAGAAAGAGAGTGGGGTTAGTGTGGTCTTTTAAACAAGAAGCTAAGCTCCATTGCAATCAGTGCTTCTGACACTCATGTTTATCTAATTATGAATCAGAAAGCACATTGATTGATTCTCTTTTGGGGGTTCTCATGATTTCTGCTCTAGGTAAAGAGGGTTATCAAAATGAATGCCATAATTTCATTACTTTTCTGAAGCCAATGGTGGGAATTATATAAACCAAATGTTCTTGTATTACATTTCCGTGTTCCACGGATCACTTTTTTCTTTTCCCCCCTTCATTTTTTTAAATAGTCAATGTTTGTTAGCATAATCCCTAGCAGTTTTCTACTTGATTTGTGATTCTGATGCTGCCTTTTGCTTTCCTCTATGAATTTCTCACTATTGGTAATCTCTATGTTTGAATAGGGTATCTGATACTTCAAAAGTTTCTATGTGGGAGTTCTGAAAGTAGAGATAAATTGAGGGCACAGAGATGAAGAAACTCTTCTTTTTCAGATCATCTTCATCTAATGGTGGTACTAATCAAGTTTCACCAAAATCAGCTCATAAGCAAGTCTATTGGGATAAACAAGCAGATGGGAATGACAAATCCAGGAAAAAAAAGCAAACCACTGAAAACTGTGCTGCTAGTAGGACACCATTTCTTAGAAGAAGCCGTTCATCATCATCTGCAGCCATCTTTGATGGTGGGGCTATCCGAAGTACTGGAATTGATCAAATAGGGTCTCCATGTAGTACTAGTAATGGGTCAGTCGAGCAATTTGGTCGCCATTCATCTCGGTAGGCGCTGAATTATAAAATTGTCTTTTGATGTTGCCATCTGTTGGCATACTATTTATTCTGTTAATATGAAAATATGGTATTTGACAATAGCTTATCCCTTTTGTAGTCGCACTCTGACTCCTGAGAGGCAACATCGGACAAAGTTCTTTGAAAGTGGCACTGTTCAAAATGGACACAGAGTCGAGAAGCGTGGTTGTGTTCCTTCTTCTGGGCTGCAATATGATTCATCAGAATGTTCCTCTTACAGTTCGAGTAATGTTTCAAATGGAGTATTGGACCGTTATATTGATGGGGAAGAACAGCTGGAACAGAGCTCATTGCAGGGTAAGTTTTCCATGAGAAATCATATTGAAAATGTAAATGACTTGAGAAAGCAAGCCACAGTAGTTCAGCATCATGCCTCTGTTTCTCCAACCAATGATAGGACACGAAAACCTAAATCTCAATCTTTTAGAGAAATTGATGTAGCACAGCTTCATCTTTCATCAAGGGATTGGGTGGAGAATGGCTTTGGCAATGAATCTCCTAGGAAACTGGCTAAACATGTGGTTGAGAGACTTTCCCAGGCAAAGTTTTTTCCCAGGAAAAGTTCAAAAGAATTAGATTCTGACGTTCCAATCACAGTTGAAGACATCTATAGTGGATCCTTAACTAGAAGTCCTAGTGGAGATTCTGATGGAGTTCCTCCAAAAACTTGTACACTCAATGATGTTAATGGAGCTTCTGATGGATATGCTTGTGAAGAAACCTCAGGTTTTACCGGTAGAAAATGCTTCTTTGCTGACAGCTGTGAATTCTCAAATAACATTGTGTCAGGAGAAGATGCAGATTTCAAGTTAGTTAGCAAGTTTAAGGAAGCTGAGGATCAGGCCATGGTTCTTTCAGAAGAGCTTGAACAAGAGAATTTTCTTCAGCACACTGAGCTTAGTCTGCCATCATTGGTTCAGACAATTAGAGGCTTGAGTGTTGAAAGGGTAAACATGGCTTACAATGTTTCATCTATTCTGAAGGATTGGATTGCCAATAGGGCTTCTCTGAAGGAAGAACTTAAAGAAGTTAGGTCAGAATTGGATTCAAAGACTCGGAGATTGGAGAAGGAAAAGAATGAGTTGCAATCAGCTCTAGAGAAAGAGTTAGACAGAAGGTCAGGTGAGTGGTCTCTTAAACTGGAGAAATACCAGGCAGAAGAACATAGACTTCGTGAGAGGGTAAGGGAGCTTGCAGAGCAGAATGTCTCACTGCAGAGGGAGGTTTCTTCTTTTTGTGAGAAGGAAGCTTGTATAAAAAGCAAGATGACACATTCTGAGCAACAGGTTGAGGACCTGACTACAAAAGTCAAGGAATTGAGAGAAGAAAAGCAAAACCTGCAGAAAATTTTGTCTGAGCTGCAAGAGAAGTATAGTGCATCTGAAGAGGGTAGAGATTGCATGCAAAGAAACTATGAGGAGAAGGTGAAAGAATGCAAGGACTTGCACAGGTCTATTACTAGATTACAGAGGACGTGTAGTGAACAGGAAAAAACAATTGAGGGATTACGTGGACTTGGTGAGGAAATTCAGAAGAAGAATTTTGTGGAGAACATTGATAAGCAGCTAGGGAAACTGCAAATGGAACAAATAAGGTTGACAGGGCTGGAGCATGCATTGAGGAAGGAGGTGGAGTCTTGCAGGCTTGAAATTGATTCTCTTCGTCATGAAAATATAAACCTACTACATCGTTTAAAAGATGCTGGAAAGGAGGGTGGTTTTTCAACGTTTAAGCTAGATCAGGAATTGTGGAATCGTATTTGCTGCCTGCAGAACCAAGGACTTTCTTTCCTTGCGGACAGTGCCCAGCTGTGCAATAAATTACTTGAGTACATGAAGTCAAATTCAAATCAGTTTACTAAAGCTGGGTTAGGTGTTGAAGACACTGGCTTAAGTAGCCAATTTATCATTGAATGTGAGGTGAAGCTCCAGGGTTTTAACAGAGGAATTGAAAACTTAACAAAGAGCTTGTCTGTTGTCTCCACTGTGTTGCATGAAAAGTCTCAGCCAGTCTCTTTGGAATCTCAGTGCCCCGTTTTAGGGGTTGACACATGTCACAGCAATCAAAAATCAGAGGTATTTGGTCTTGACATATGTTATTTTGTTTGTAAATTTTCATGTAGATGTTTCACTCACTTACGTTCTATGACCCTGTTCTCTCTTAACATTCTGTTTCAATTGTAAAGGATATAATACAATCAGAGCTCAAAGCTGAAACTTTACTAACAACTTTGTTACGGGAGAAGCTTTATTCCAAAGAGCTGGACATTGAGCAACTTCAAGCTGAATTGGCAGCTGCTGTTAGAGGGAATGATATTCTTAAAGCTGAAGTGCAAAATGCACTGGATACCCTTTCTTGCTTAAGTCACAAGACGAAAGACCTTGAACTTCAGGTAATCCTACAACCTTACTATTTGGCATGCTTGTGTTTATAGCAATTTGATTTGACTGGATTGCATTGCAATGTGCACCATAAATTACATGAGTGACAAATTTTGTTAACAACTCTCCACATTCTCTATTCTGATTTTGTACTTTCCATGGAAGGTATTGATTGTGGTCTTATCAAAAAGAAAAATGCGTGGCTCAAAGTCACAATGAATGAATATGCATAGAGCTGAATAATCCTTTTGCTAAGCCTATTTATTCACAAAATATCTTGTTTATCTCGTGCATATTTCTTTTCTTATGTTGCAGTTTGTAATTACAAAGGATCATGGATTTCATAACTGTTAACTCATTTAAGTCTGCAATGCATCTTGGTTATTCCAAATGGTTAAGCAGATTGTGTCTAGAATTGAGAATGAGGGAAGCGATTTGAGGTTTAAATTTGATCTTTTACTTGCGGTTTAATTTATGGTGCATATTCCAAGAGATACTTGAGAATCAGCTTTAGTGCTAAATTTCGTCACTCATGTAATTTGTGATGCATATTGCAAGGTGATCTAGTCAAATTAATCAGAGTAGACCTCAAACTTCAGGAAATCCTGCAACCTTACTGTTTGGCATGCTTGCGTTTATGGCAATTTAATTTGACTGGATTACCTTGGAATGTGCGCATTAAATTGCATAAGGTTAAGCATATACTAGTCGTGTAGCAGTCAAATCAACTGAAATGAAAATAAATTAACTAGTTTCGTTGGATAAAACATATAACTCACTGAGGAGTTTGAACTTTTATTAAGTTTTTAACACTAAAGCAGGTTATTATCTTGGTGCTTATGCTTAATCTGTTAATTTGTGAAAATCCATTGTGTATTTACCAATTTGTTATCACTCTGAAGTATCTTGCATGGAATTTTTGCAACCCAATGAAAAGGTTTTTGTTTTACATACTGTTTTGCAACTTAACTGGCATCTTTCTGCTTATTGGCGCTACATTGTTAGAATTATTTAGTTTCATACACTTGAACATTCTGTTTCAAGCATATGATTAACCACTTGTCAGTATTCTTATGACTTGAAGTCTCACTACTCAATTAGCAAGCCTGTGTTCTGATGGAAGTTATGCAGCTCAATTGGCATATTACTTGAGCTCATGGCTGACATAATTTTGATGTAATCCATCTTTACGGTTGGCAATGTTCTATAAATGTCTGATCATTTTTGTATGCTAAGAAAAGAAAAAGGAACTGGCGTTTTCTGCTCGCTTGCCTTACCAGTATTAGGTATTTTACATTAATCTGTTTCAGTGGTAAGAATTGTTTCTGAAGTCAAGAATATAGCGATTGTCTGTCACCTGAGCTAATGGGGCTGCAATTACTTGTGGGGTAATAACCTGATTAGACAGCTGACATTGCACAGAAATGGTAGAAGCTGTAGTAGAGTATTTGTAAAAGATTTTTTCAAAGTTTTATAAATTGTCTATGATTTTTACGGGGAATGACTTTTGTAAATTGCATGAAGATGTATATTTTAATTTGTCTAGAATATCTGATTTGGCCTTTTACTGATGTACTTTATGTAAAATGTGATAAATAAAAATTGTTTAGTTTTCTATGTTGTTATTACTATGATGTACCTTCTTGTTACCTGGCTTTGCTACATCTTTCTGACAGATGATCAAGAAAGATGAGAATATCTATCAGCTTCAAAATGAATTGCAAGAATACACCAAGGAACTGACAATTGTTAAGGGAATTCTACCAAAAGTGTCTGAAGAGAGAGATTTGATGTGGGGGGAAGTTAAGCAGTATAGTGAGAAGAACATGTTGTTGAACCGCGAGATCAATATCTTGAAGAAAAAGATAGAGGGACTTGATGAAGACATACTGCTCAAAGAAGGTCAGATTTCAATATTGAAAGATGCCCTGGGCAAACCCTTTGACCTGCTGGCAAGCCCAGATTCGGAGCATAAATACTTGGTGAATTGAGGGATAAACGGTGAATTTGTCAAGATTGTTTAGAACTGTTCATATTTGTACAAATGTTTTTGTTGGTTGGTTTTTTTTAATTCTTTGGCTATTATTTCTTGAAAATGATGTTAAGTACTGTAAGGTTTGCAATCAACCGTGCAGTTGATAGTGTTTTTGAGTTTTGCTAAGACGAGAAAGTTAAAAACTTCTGCTATGGATTCATGGGTGAAGTTCTTTTCCCCTCCCTTAGATATACATATCTTTTCTGTATTTCTATATTTTTAAGTTAGCCTACGTCCTTCTGAAGGATACGTGGAGATGCTAGATTCGAGCGGAACGGTAACAGGGTTCCGGGATTCTGTAATTACCAGTGTTAAATAATACATATCATAACAATAGGCATAATGCAGGTAATTTTGTCAATCATTGAAGCTGTGCTTACAATTAATTTGATCGATCTAATCTCTCAAATTAAATATAGTTGGGTCACTGATTGTACGATATAATTGCTCGGACAATTATAGAGAATCCAGTCCTATTATTGCAATGAAAATTGTAAAAGTTGAAGTGGTTAGCTCAATGTTCTAAGCTCAGATGATGGTGGATTGGCGACAGTGGTGAGCTCTATAATCTTCTGAGTAGGAGGTAAAATTTTGCTAGGATTGGGGCAACCACAATAGGGTTAGTATTTTTATTTCATCTAATATAAATTAAAATATAGGATTATATTCATGGAGAGTTCTCTAGTGCATTTTGGGTATTATATTGATGAATATCAATTCACCGTTGGATCATAGATATGTGAAAAGAAATATCACTCTTTAGATGATTTTAGAAGTTTATATTATTGAATGATGTGACAAGAGTTTATTGGATTATAATCATGAGTATAGCCTTATATTCACATGATTGTATTTATGCCTTGGATTAGTGTAAGGTTGCAAACAAGTCAAATCAAATTGAGTTTGAGAGAGGGATGGATTGGATGATACGAAAAGAGAGTGTTTATGAAAAGTCTCGAGTTCAAAACCTCCCGCTTATATTAAAAAGAAAAATGTTGAGTTTTGGTCTTATCGAGCTGTGCTCGACTTAATTTATTTTAGAAACTTGAATCAGAATGCTAGTTCCACCATGGTCAAGTTCAAGTTCAAATAAAAATGTGAAAAATATTTTATTTTTTAAAATGGATAAAATAAATATTTCATCCCAATAAATAATAAAAATAAAAAAGAGTGTGCATGTATTTTCACACTAAAAATATAAATATGAGCTCAATCGATTTGATAAGCCAACGAGGCGAGTATTTAACTTGACTAGCTCGCCTAAGGGTGTGCATTCTTTACAAATTCAATTATTCGGTTATTTGAATTCGATTTTTTGGGTTATTTCACTTGTAAAACTTTAAACCGTTTTTAATTTCGAATTGGAAATAAACGAATTCATTCGATTACCAAATTGAATTCGAAAATGGTCATGAAATCGGTTATAACCGAATTGGATAGTAATTTTCAAATAATTAAAATGGGATTCAATTGTGTAGTTGTATACACCTAGTCACTTATAATTTACTAATTATGCGTTGCATTAAACTTACATTTATTCTTATTTTTTATATAGTTTAAATGCTTAAGTTGCAAATAACTTGATTGCTTTCAATGATGAATGTTAGTACACTAATAAGTTGACATGTAATTCATATACATTCGCTTAGACTGCTTAATTATAGTGCTTAGTTGTTTATGTTTAATCAAGATTAGTGATTAGAGAATATTAATCCACATATTATATGTGTAATATAATTTTAGAGTATACTAATACTTGCAAGATAAAAGTTACACGTTCAAATATTTAATAATTCAAACATGAATGACGAACCAATGTCTAAATTCTAATTACTAATGATGTGTAATATTTAGTACTATACTTATTATCTAATTCTAATTATGTATAAAAGAATGAGTATTATAGTTATGTAATATTGTATATTTGAATTATTATAATCATATAACAAATACTAAAATAATATATTTTTATTATGATAGGTACATGATAATACTATATACTATCTATTATTAATAGTCTTTACTTATATAATATATTAATACTATATAGCATTTACCTATATATTATATAATTTTTTAAACTAATTTCGTATTTGAATGCGGCAATATGGTATCTTATTTCATTTTATCGAATTTGAATTCGAAATTGATTATTACCAAATTGAAGACCTCGTTACTTATTTCATACCACATTAGAATTCAATGAATTCCGTAAATATCGCTTTTGTATCAAAGTATCGACTAATCGATTTCAAACTACCAAATTGAATTTGAAATCGAATACAAATTTGATCAAATTACCAAATTACGTACCGAATTCGGTGACCCCTAGACCCACCAATCAAACTCAAGTTCCACTCGACTTAGTGCTGACCAAGCTCTCGCAAGCGCTTGAGTGACTTGCAGCCCTATCTTTTAGTCTACGATACATTAATTACATACCAAATTGGAAGATTTAGAAAAGAAATAGAATCCTCTTATAATTCCAAAAAGCACCAGCCCAGGCCCATTTATTGATGTTGTCAATCATTTTAGCAAAGCGCACATAAAAGATTTTGCTAAAAGATTTAGGCTAAAAGAAAGATTTGCAGCCCTATCTTTTAGTCTATGATTCATTAACTACATACCAAATTAGAAGATTTAGAACAGAAATACAATCCTCTTATAATTCCAAAATGCCGGGTCCAATTATTGATGTTGTCAATCATTTCAAGCAAAGCGCACATAAAAGATTTGGCCAAGTTTTGCAGGGGCATCGGGGTAATTCAGCACAATTAGGATATATCTTTAAAGCAAGCAGGAATCCTGCTAGACATCCTAATAGGACAAATGGAGAAGATGTTAGTGAACCGAAATCCCCTTTGAGTCTCAGAATTTGGGAAATAGATGCGACTATGCCATTGAGAAGTGCGAGAGGGTTTAGCTAAATTTCACAAAATTAACCAGGATGAAGGGATCAAAGATGGATGATGAAGAGATAGAAAAGGGAGAGAGGCAGATGGTGAGGAAGCGGAAAAGAAATGCTGGGATTGTTGTCGTCGGTAAGTCAAGGACTATGCTAGATCATCTACCTGATGAACTGCAATCCGATATTCTGACTCGGCTTCCGGCCAAGAATCTTCACCAGTGCATGTGCGTCTCCAAGGCCTGGTGCTCAATCGTCCGGGATCCTCCATTCTTGAGGGCTTACTTAAGACAGCAACCCCATGGCAGCCTCCTCGTCTCTATCACTGATGCCAGAGATTACAAAGGTGACATGTGGTTTCCTGAAAACCCTATAGGTCTAGCTGTCTATTACTCGCCACTCCTTCGAGTTCAGGATCAGGTTCAATGTCCGCAACCATTTCTTAGTTTGGTTAAAATCCCGTCTTTTGATTTGTTCAAGGGTGTCACTAAAGTGGTGAATGGGCTTGTTTGTGCTTATGGGAGTATCGGTGCCATGGTCTGCAGTGTCGGTACTCGGGAAATCGTGTGGCTTCCAGAAATTAGTGGGTTCCGCAATTCCGCTTATGAAGATTATTACTTTGGGTACCATCCTGGCAATGAAGTCTACAAGTTGCTCAAGATAAGCAAGTCTAATTCTAAGCAGGAAGCCCACATTCTGACGCTCGGCCGCGATTCTTCTTGGAGAAAGCTGGCTATTGGGCTTGATGGGTCTTCTGAAAGATTACCGGCTGACAGCTTCTTGTGTAATGGAGTCCTTTACTGGGTGATGCATGGCCTGGTCGAGCGGCTGGGGCTGATTTCTTTTGATCTGAAGACGGAGAAGTTCCAATTCATTGAACCCCCCAAGCACCCCATATTTTCGTCCAGGCAAAGCTGGTGGATACCGACGAAATTCAGGGGACGGCTGGCTCTGTTAGTTTATGGTTTCTGGAAAAATGCAGAAGCTGAATGTTTTTCCATTTATACACTGGAAAATTGCGATGATCGTGGTTCTAGTTCCTGGGATAGGCATGCCATCCCAACACCCCCTGAGTTTCGAGGTGCAGGTAGATTTTGTGCACAACTTGTTGGCAACCTCCCCACAGGCCAGATATTGCTGACAGATATGCATATTTGGAAGCATTGTGATGATTTCATACCAATATATTCTTATGATGACCAGAGAAACGAGTTCGAGAAGTTTATAGTTGGCAGTATCCCTCAGGAGACCATTCGTGCTCTGGGATTTACTTTTAGGTTATCCTATATGGCACAGCAAAATGTTGTATCATTGGCTGTCTTGTTTCGCAAGTGGGTGAAATCAAAAGTAAATGCATCCACCAGTTAGTTGTGGTTTTGTCACATCTATGGTTGTGATGCTCTAAAAGATAGGCAGAGAGGAATGGTAGCAGCAGCTGTTGTTAAATGAGGCAGAGTGAGTGAATTGCTTGTAATATTCTTACATGAAATTGTTCATTGCAGCGAAGAATAGCATTTCTCTGTGGCTAGATGCATTCAAGATTTCCTCTGAGATTTCCTTTTTTTTTCCCTTTCATTAGCTGGTGATGCCTATAAAAGCACCTGAACCTCCCGTAAGCAAAACACAAACACAATAATGTTGCGAGGTTTTCCTCCAGAAATGGTCTTCCAACGGGACATATAATCTTATCAGTGAGGTGAAAGAATTTGCTGACAAAATAGCCTTTCAACGTTGTTAATCTGATAGTGATCATACAAATATACGGGTGTGTTTGCGAAGCAACCGGACCCTTCAGGTTCTCATGGTTGGCAAATAAAAACAGGCCACAGGGCCAGTAGGGAGGTTTCCAACTTTCCAACAGGAGCAACCGCTCCCCAGCTTGCAGCAAAATCTTCAAACCCAGGGGATAAGGGGATGGATAATATGCCTAATCCACCAATTACCTCTTTTCTCTGGCCTTGTAAAATCACATGTAGTTACAATTGTAGACGTATTAGTACCAAGTAGTACATGTTAAACGACGATTTACAGTCCAAGAACAGAACTTTTTTTTTCCCCCTTTTAATTGAAACTTTCTAAGGACAGAACTTGTCTTGGATGGATCTAGCATGGGCTAATTCTTACAAGTAGCCATACAAGATAGGCAATCACAAAGCTTACGAATCCTAAAACCGACTTCAAACAGGCACGCGTACTGGCATATGTTTCCATCAATGCAAATCAATTACTACAACGTTAAAATGCTATAGCACCCAAGCATTAAATGCATCAATGCATTAACGCACCCATTAATGCGTTAAAGATATGCCTTAAAATGCATATCTTTCCATCAATGCATTAAAGCACCCAAGCAAACACAATGGGGTGTAATACCCTTTATTACTCCCTCCCCAATCTCCAAAGTGAAGTAGGAGTATAGTAGAAGTGCGAGTACAGTGGAAGAGTAATAGTCATGATGCGTTTCATGGGTCATGGCCGTTACACACATAATAAATAGACTGGTTGTAGGTCTCATTTGACAATTTCAATGCTTTAAATTTTATGGGATATATACTGTGTATCCTTATACTATATAAGAACGACTTTGGGATTAGATTTCAACCGCAGGGGTGAGGCTATTTTGGGAATGTGAGAGTGCTTGAAAAATAATTGGAACATTGAGTACAAGTCATTATAACTTTAATTTCACTATAATTACTTATATAACCTTTCAGACATTTAAAGTTAAGGACAGGTTTGGTATGTTACAATGTTTGGTGCCAAGTTGAGTATCAAGTACAATTTATATAAGAACGACTTTGGGATTAGATTTCAACCGCAGGGGTGAGGCTATTTTGGGAATGTGAGAGTGTTTGAAAAATAATTGGAACATTGAGTACAAGTCATTATAACTTTAATTTCACTATAATTACTTATATAACCTTTCAGACATTTAAGGTTAGGGGCAGGTTTGGTATGTTACAATGTTTGGTGCCAAATTGAGTATCAAGTACAATTGAATAAATCTTGTATTTTGATAGAACGAGTTTAGGACTAGATTTCAACCGCATGGGTGAGGCTATTTTGGGAATATGAGAGTGTTTAAAGAGTAATTGGAACATTGAGTATAAGTCATTATAGCTTTAATTTCACTATAATTACTTATATAACCTTTTAAACATTTAAGGTTAGGGGCAGGTTTGGTATGTTACAATGTTTGGTGTCAAGTTGAGTATCAAGTACAATTGAATAAAGCTTGTATTTTGATAGAATTACATAAAAGTCCTTTTAATCATTTATTATACTAACATCCAAGCCTTCCAATTTCCTAAAACCTTTCTCATCCATTAAGGAATTAATTGGATGTTTACATAACAGGATTATAATTACAATTAATTAACTTAATTATTATCTGAACAATCATTATCATATTTATGTCTCCATGTTTAGCCGATATCCTTTTTTCTTTTTCGGTTTCACCTCTTTAATTTTATTATGGATATTAAATATTTGATGGAATACATAGTTTTTCCTTTAAATTGAGGTGAGTTCTTTAGATTTGTTTTCTTCGATTGTAGTTTTTTTTTTTTTCTGATGATTGGTTTATTCAAGAATTCCATATAGTTTGCCTCTATGTTATGATCTCGTTCTTGTATTATATTGTTTATATAGTTTCAAATACAAAAAATTTGTTTTTTTATACTATATAAAAGAATTTGTAGTGGAACTTGATGAGTTTAAATGTTTTAGCTACAACACCATTTTGATTGCATTGTATTAATTCATTTACTCATAATTGTATGTTGTACAATGATAAATAATGTTTCTTGATTTGATTGATGCAACTATTATCCATAGTTCAAACGAGTCAATTAAGTAGAGATATTTTATTGGATACTTATACAAGTAAACATTGGAAAATATCATTAAGCAGTTTCTACCTATAGTTTGCAATTCGAATTCATATAAGGAATTTCTTCTGATTTTACTTACCATTTTCTACAATTTCAAATTTAGAAAATATTATTTGCACCAATTTTTTATAATCAAGATAGTTTCAATTTAAATCTTTAACAATTATACATATTTGAACTTATTTATGAGATTATAAAGAAATGCCCCTAGCAAAAAACTCCAAATCTGAATAGTTTCTACAAAACTTTGAAAACGATCACTTAAGTTTCTTATCTATCTATCATTTTTGGGCATTATTATCTCTGTAAGAAACATGTGATTAAGTCGTATTATACCCACCAAATTATATAAATAGTTAGTAAAAAATAAAATTATTTTAGATTAGATTGGACGCAATGTGATTGATAGATAAACTTGATTTGATAATTCAGGTTGAGCTTAAGTCGAGGGAGAAATCAAAAACATTACTTGAGGGATCTTTCACGAATATATATAGATTCGAGAGATGAAGGGTCCAATTGATACTTTAAAATGTTTTATCATCTTGGATAAGTTTTAGAAGAGACCTTTGAATATTTTTCAATTGCACTTCAAACATTTTTACATTTTCAAACTACCCTTATCTTTGCAGTTGAAATTCAAACATAACCTTTGATCACAACGGATTCTTATATAGTATAACGATAAGGATGTTTTACTGCACATTATTTTTATTGACTCACTATGTAACTTATAATTTTTCTATTAAAATCACAAGATAAAATCATCATACTTCAGTTCCCATACTATAAAATATTAAACAATAATTATTAATTATCTTGAATCACAAGCACCAAATTCCCGCGCGTCGCGCGGGCTGTCCCTCCCTAGTTATTAAAATAAATATGTGATTTGATCGTGAGTTCATACTATTATATTCGATACGATGGAATCTATAGTGAGAGATATTATAATGAAAAAGAGGATAATAAAATGATGACGTATAAATAATCTCACGTCAAAAGACTTTAATTCATGTAGTTTTATAACAAAAAACCTTGGCTTTTAGTACCAATAATCTCACATCCCCGTAGGTTGAGAGAGCCTGATCAAACAAATCGGTCTCAACCTTGAGTTCCCCGATTGCAAGCAGCATTTCTGCAATTGCTTTATGCCTTTCAATTTTGAACACCGAATTGATGGGCCGCGGCTATTGGCTTTATTCTTTTGTTCGACTAAAATAGATATTCCTTCCCCCGGGTTGCATATCAGGAAAATCGCACACAAGGCCGGCTGACAAATGACAAAAGAGAGTGTTTTGCGAGCTTCAATGTAATTGTAGTAGGGGAAAAAATAAAATTGTTCCCTCTGATATATGGAATAAGCCCATCGAGTATCCCCTTTGAAATGAAAGACATGAATCGAACTGCCCCGCATGTAATAAGCATTTCACGTTCATGGACTTAATTTTACTTTTGGACTAAATAATTTTTAAAAAAAGGCCATAAATGACCTCAACTCATGAAATGGTTACATTTGCGCTCTATCCAAAATAGTAACGAGTAAATCAAAGCATTGGACCTCTAACAAGTTTGCTTTTTTAAGTACAAAATAACAAGTTCCGGATTTCTCCCTCCTGCTATCTCTCCTCCTAATACAAGACTGCAGTGCTGCGCATGCCGAGTGGATGTCTATGCACGCATGCACAGAGAGAGAGAGAGAGAGAGAGAGAGACCATTATGATCACAGATGGTACAAAGGTTGTGGTAACAGTAAACAAGCAGAAAGACAATGAATCGGAGAAGGCTTCATGAACTTCCTAACAATGCAGTTGCACAATTGCATCCCGTTACGAGCATTACAAATGGACCAAAGCCTGTGCAAGTTCAGTGTATGCTTAGAACGGTTGCGTCTCACCTACAGAGAGGCAGATTTCCAGAACTCAATGGGCTTCCGATGCTGAAAGGATTACAATGCAACTAGGTCATGAGGAAGAATATGTGGTTACGTCAAATGAGAAATGCTAAGTAAGACGATGTTTTTGCTATTCGGGAATGCAAATTCAACATATTTAAATCAATAAAACCATTTTTTGGCTTTCCATTGGGGTGTTTTTGGGGGAGGGGGAGAAGAATGAATTTGTGTAGTAATAAAGCATAGTAAACAACTTCCAGTTACCTGGCATATGGGCATTTTTGCTCTAACTGAATCAATGAAAGAGAAGTCAATATCTGCAACAGCAATGCCAGTTGACAAACGATCTGGAACAGCATTTGAACAGTATAATATGGTCATTAAGTTTGAAATTGTCTCTTGCAAGAAGCTTTCAGCTAATACGATCGCAAAATACTATTTCTCATACAAGTGATTTGACCATACAAAGCTCCCTCAAATGAATTGAGAGAATTTAATATGTTGTTTTGGAGCTCTGATCTAGCTTTCCCTTGGAACATATTGACCATGACATAAACATTAATTTAAAGGCACAAGACTAGCAACTTCCTTGGAGAGAGAGGTAGTGGTCAAATTTCTAAGCCCCCCTCTCTGATCAGGTTACTGCCATAAATCTAACCTATCAAGTAGTGACGCAGCATCTACCATGCAAGTCCAGCTGTGAAAAGGAGACGGTCAATGGATAGGTACATTCATTCCCTATATGATCAAACCTTCCCCCCCCCCACCCACCCACACACACACAAACACCCTTCTTTCCGGAGGGGAACAAAAAAATAAGCAGAGGGGGAAAAAAAAGAAAGAGAAAATACATAATCGTGCTTTCCATCTGCCTGTTTCAGAGTGAGCCTATATCCAAATCAAACAAGTCAACTAAGGACCATACAGAGGGAAAGAAGTTAAAACCAAAGAAATTGAATAGGGGAAGAAAATATTTCAGACCCGGCAACCGCCCAACTATTGTTCCCCATGGATCAATTATCAAGGTGTCACCATAGCTTTCTCTTTTGTCATTATGCTTTCCAGCTTGCGCAGCAGCTATGACCTGTAAGATGTTTATGACTGTGAAACAGTGGCATAAAATCAGGAAAGAGAGCTTATACCATCAGATAAAACGTATGTTAAAAACCCAGTATAAAAGAGAACTCCAGAAATTGAACGTCTCAGATGTATAACATATGCATCCAGGGTGAATATTCTTGTCAAAAATGCTATGACACAGGTACCATATTGTCTGTGTAGGAGCTACCCATTCACAAACATAGTTTTGAAGATCATTGCCTGGCATTTTGTCCTGTTGTCAAAAGATGGATTCATGGGATTTTCAAAGAAACTAATAACTGTACATCCATTGGAGTTGACCCTCCTCCATGCAGTTATTGCAATTAACTAATGTTTTAATACAAAATTAGACACACATATTAAAATACATATTTCGGTAAATATCAATAGCAACTAAAACATGCAATGTCTTTCCAAAGAACAACTTCATGTAGCTGAAAATTTCAGGCAGACGTTTATTAGATTGCACATGTCAATATGCAGTAACCATGAGAGGAGAACATCTAGACTCTTTCAGGCTTATCTTGAAGAGGTATGAACGCAAAGAAAATCAATGCAGATTGTTTTTCGCTATTCAATTCTAAGAAAACGATAAAATCATAAAACTTGCATATAACAAAACACTACAAGCTGAAGTGTTGTTCAATCAACTATTACAGATGGTGCTTAAAAATAAAAATAAATTAAAAAAAAAAACCTTTGGCAGTAAACTAATAGTAGAAAACCAAAATGTTAGAGGAGGATGAAGAACATTCATACATAACATTGAGTTTCAATTGCACGAGCACGAAGAAGAATCTCCCAGTGTGCTTGACCTGTTGGTTTTGTAAAAGCAGCAGGTACCAGTAAGACCTGCCAAAGGGAAAAGTGCAAATCACTGTATAAGGATACAACTACTATTCCCACGTGCATAAAATGAATTTTTACCTGTGCATTATGGTGGAACCTCAACTGCTGATAAAGCTCCGGAAATCTCAAATCATAACACACTGTCAGACCTAAATGTCCAAAGGGGCTATCTACTGTAACAATCTCCTTCCCTGTAAAAGCTCATCAGTTTTTAGAGAGAGAGAGCGAGATGGGGTGCAACAACTATTGGAAGGAAAATGAACTAAATTAAGTACTGTAATTTGGAATTCTTGGCACCCACTTGGTAATTGTGGATCTACCTAGCTAGGTTCTGAATTCACTGATTAGTTGATACCTTAAATCCATCTTCAAAAACAAAATTTCAAGATAATCATTTGGTTTGATCTGGAACAATTGCACCGACCATAAAATATACGCCAACAAGTTATCCAGGTAGACAGACACATATGCACCTATATAGATATCCATCTCTTGGAATACCATATAGAGAAAATAGCATGGCTATGAACAAATAAAGCTATATTTCATACCAGCTTCTGTAAAGCAGCTCTCCTTGTAAACTGCACTTCCAGGGACATCCACGTCAAATCTTCAAATGTTCAACAACTTATTCAGATATTCGATCTAAGAAATTTACAGGATAATTGAGATATCATTGGCATAAACTCGTGTCTTTGAGATACCATCGACATAAATGAGAGTATCTGGTGATTTAGTTGTACCCAAATAGAACAGTAAGACCAGGGGAAAAATAGTGTCAAAGATCTTACAGGTGCATCTTCCGGAATACACTTCTGATAGTCCCAGCATCATCAATTAAAACATGAGCATTGCATAGATGTGCATCATCAGGTCCTTTTTCTTGGAATCCTCCAAGAGACAGCCACATATTTGAATCCCTTCACAAAGACAGTAAAATTTTAGCTTCATAGTTCGGAAGCTCATAATACCAAATAACAAGAAAAAAAAATTCACTTGAACAACCAATTGAATGGGTTGAGAAATAACCAAAAAGTGGAAGTTTTAACCAATCAAGACCGTTTAGAATAAATTACTATTACTTCAAAGGGTGGAGAGCAGGATCTCCCTTGATGTTTCCTTATATCCTTAGAATTTTTTTTCTTTTTCTCCTAAAAGACTAGAAAAGTGAAAGGAAAAAGGGTTCTTGGCCTTACCTTGCAAGAGAACAATACTCCTTCATAATTGGTCCATCTAATGGTTGAGCAACCTTCAAACTGTCTCCAGCTAGGTCACCAACATATGAAAAATTTTCTGGAAAACAAATCAATTTCGCCCCAGCTGAAGCTGCTTCCTTACAAAAATTAAGCTTTAATTATTAGTTTGAAAATATGACACCTACAAAATCCCAATAGTGTAACTTCTATGTTGCTTATGACCTACTGCAACAGATATTTAGTTCCTGTTTGGATCATGAAGTGTGAAGGGAGAAGAAAAGGATATTCTGAAAGCAAAAAATGATGGAAAAGAACCATATCCTTTTAGTTCACAATATATTTCGGAAGAAAAATCAACAAAGGTATTAAAGAATGACAACAATTTCCCTTTGAAGTTAATAACTTCCTCTCCCCCTTTTACATGAGATCCCGCACATTGTAAGTTTCAGCCAGTAACTTCTGTGGGTAAACTTTCCTATGGAGCTTGAACCACTAACTGTGGCAAAAGCAATCTACATGTGTAATCGCCGCAAAACATTCAGCAGCATCAATTATCTTAAATGTGCCCCTCTGCATCAGCAGCCATTCTCTCCTGGTATTGGCAATAGGTATCTAGAATTTGAAATACAAATTGTCCTCTTAGCGTTCCTTTCTTGGTAAATAACAAGTCCAAATGGAAATTCGCCAACTACCCAGTGGTAAAAGTTACAAACCAAGCTTCATTACTAGTCCGACGTGTGATCATAGCCATAACTTCACACTCTAGCACATAAGTGGCAAGATCAAACTTAAACCACGATTCATCTATTTTGCAACTCTTCTTTCAATTATAATCCCCTGCATACAATTTAAGAGTTAACAATCGTTTCACACCAAAAATCCCACTATGTATTAGTTTATGTTGGGGATGCACAAGCACCAAGTCAAGGAAACAGCAGGGCTGAAGCTCTTTCTTATGTTATGTGTTTTTCTTTTCCAAAACTAGAATCCAAACCAAATACCTCAAATAAAGACCTCTTGTGCTTTCGTGTTCATTGGTCATAACAAATCCCTCCGTTATAGCCTATATTCAGCACATACAACTTTTAGAGGCAGCTATTCAACACCCTCAGATAATAGTCCAATCAAGAAAATTCCCAGTAATACAACCATTCGCAGGAATTTAGTTTAAAAAAATTACATTTAGGAATAAAGTAGGTACACATCCGTTTCCAATTTAAAAAAAAAAAGAGAGAGAGAGAGAGAGAGAGAGAGAGAGAAAGGAAAGCAAAGCGAGAAAAAAAATCCTAGTTCTTATTGTGTTTTGAATTTTCCATTCGCTGCAGAACCAACGGAGAGTCCTCAAAGTCAACTCGTTGCACAGTAAATAATTTAAAAAGTAAAGCAAAATAACACTAAAAATGGTCAGTGGAGGAAGGTACTCTAACGAGGCGAGAGCAGGTGGCGAAGTTTGCGGCGACGTCGTTGATCGAAGTCATCTGAGCGGCAGCGACGCGGACTGTGTTGGCCATGGTTGCTAACTAGCCGGCGGCGAACACTCGAAGACGGAGGACTGGGAAGTTGGAATGCTGATTGGTTGGGCTGATGACTTTTGGGCCGGAGATCATTGTCTTAGGCCTTTTTGGTCGCACATAGTGACAAAGGTCCATTCTCAATGTCGTCATGAGAGATGTCACTAATCTTGATTTTGATAGGAAATCTCACCAATTTAGTTGCTCCTCCAAGAAAAGAGATGAAATGTATTCACTCATGTATACAACTTCACTATCACTTACACATATGAAAATTTGATGCCACATTGGTGATTAATGAAATGCAGCTATATTAGTTTTTAATTTTAGTTTTGTATTAGCAAGATCAATGTGCATTCTAAAACTTATTGATGGATTAGAGTTATTTTTTCAAGGTAGTTCATATTTTGTAGTTTTAAACGGCTATTGAATTGTGAATTTTTGTATAACACTTTTTTTTTTTAAGTGTAAGTGAGAAGTTTCAAACTTAAATGACATATAATTGGATATTAACGAGAGAAGTAGAATTGGATCTTTAACCCAAGCTAACATACAAAAAAATGAAAACAAGAGAAAGGATTAATTTACTTTGTTTAGTTGATTCTAAAGTTAAGGGAATATATATACAGTTTTCAAAATTTTAAGGGATTCTTTATGACAGTGTATGCAGACTTGAGTTTGGATAAGAGATTATTTAAAATAATTACTATAATATTATATATGTGAGATAAAAATAATGATTAAAAAAGTATATTGAAAATTTTGTTTATAATGCAAATAAATAATTTTTTTGGCCGTACAGAAAGTTTAATACGAGACTACGAGTAGATGCTGCTTTTGGGATCAATACTCGTGCCAAAAATTTGGTTGAAGCCTCGAGAGTGGATCCCCCGTTTCCCCGTTTCTGTGCTCCAGCCTCTCACCCGTTGAGGGCCAGCACTTTTCTCTTACTGGCATACCCAAGCCGAAAAATCAAGCAGGGCAAAACCAGAAGAAGGAGGAGGCAAGTTGAGGAAGAGTTAAAGAAAGAAAGTAAAGAGGAGGGATGTTGTTTCAGGTAGGAGGACAAGGGACTCGTCCCACCTTCTTCGAAATGGCCGCTGCCCAACAGCTCCCGTCTAGTCTTCGTGCTGCTCTCACTTACTCTCTCGGTGTAAGCTACTCAAAGTTCAAACTCCATTTGGGTTCTTCAATTTTCATCAAAATTCTTGTTTTTTTGTCTTCTTTTTTGTTTTAATTCAGTAACTGGGCTTGTTTTGTTTTGTAGGTATTGGCTTTAAGAAGACCCTTTATTCACAAAATCCTGGACTATGAGGATGAATTCTTCGCTTTGCTAATGCTTGTCTTGGAAACCCACAGCTTGAGAACAACCGATGCTTCTTTTGCCGAGTCTCTTTATGGGTTGAGAAGAAGAGCGGTTAATATTAAAGTAAAAACAAAGGATAATATTCACAGCAAGAAGAAGATTTTGCCATTGGATTCCCCTGCTGACGCAATTCATCATAATGGCTTAGAGAAACGCCAGAAAATCCTCTCTGTTGTAGTTTTGGTAATTGTTTCGTTTTCTTTTGGCACTCCTTAAATTCAGTTACTTCATGTTTTGCATAATGGAGAAGAATTTTGTCTATGTGACGATTCATAATTTTTGAAATAAGCCCTTTTTTTTTATCGGTTGTTCTCATTACTCTCGATTGGTCGTTTTTTAATGCTGGATATGTTTCTGTTGTCAAAGATCCTTCCTTTTTGACACTCAAGCAAGCTTCTGGCTTTTTTTTATTTTTAGTAGAGTTTGTTTACTGTGTTCTGAGTTAGATAAACGTTGTGTAGGTTGTGTTGCCGTATTTTAGGTCCAAATTGCAGTATGTATACAATAGAGAAAGGGAAGCTACACTTCAAGCGAGCTTATGGGGTGAGGGTGAGGAAAGATTTGGCAACATAGACTACTTTGATGGAAGTGGAAATTCCTCAGCTTCTGGGAGCAGTTCTGGTGAAGAAGCATCTACCACGAGAAGATGCGTCATGAAGAGAATACAGAAGATTATAGCTGCTTGCTACCCGTGGATACACGCTGGAAGTGAAGGTTAATGCTAGTCTCATTTATGTGTAGTTTGGGTGTTGAAAATTCACTGGCTTTTCCTCCTTATTCTAGATTTGCTTAAGCTTCACTTGGATTTAATGCTGTCGCCTTCTTCATGTTCTATCTGTGTGCTTATGCCAATCTATGTCTTGCTCTTTCCAAACCTTGCTACGCTAGGACTTAGGAATCTGAGCTCATGGCAATGCATGCTTGTTAATTTGTTTAATTATTGGATGCACCCACTCCGCATCCACAAAGTAAAATGTTTTCACTTTACACTTGGATGAATTTAATAGTTTTCTACTGAAAATGGCACCAAAAGGCGTGCTTGGTAAGGAGCGGGAACTTTTTTCTTTTGGATGGAGTTGTAATTATTCTTTGGACCATCTTCCATAAGACCATCTTCCATAAGCTGTGACAAATGATATGAATTTAGTTTCCTCTAATTGACCTGTTTTTTCTTTGCAGGATTGTCTTTTGCTTATCAGCTTTTGTATCTACTAGATGCTACTGGGTTCTACTCTTTAGGATTACACGTTTTAGGGATTCATGTTTGTCGAGCTACAGGGCAGGAGCTGGTACTTATTCTAGATATGTATCATGTGTACTGATCTATTAGATCTATTGTCATCCTTCTTGTCTGTGGACTAACTTTGCTATCTAAATCAGTTTACAACTTGGTAATCTATACTTATATAGGATCTTGCATGGAAATTCATGCATATCTCCAAACCATGAATGTTGCTTACTTTAAATTTTTTTTCTATGTGTTCTTTAACTATCAGACACTTGACTAGGTGCATTTTCATATAAGTCTTATATTTATCTCCACAAAGCTGGTAGTTTGAGGAAAAGATCAAGTAAGAAAATTTGTATTTAAAATGGAGAAAGTGTTTATTTATTCAATCAAACCACTCTTCGACATACTTGTAGATGTTAGTTGAATCAGTTGAGCCATCTTTAAACCTTTTTTTAGGACCTAGCAGTGCATTTATGATGGACTGATTTCAGTTATGTTTCTACTTATTTCCTTTCATTTCTTTGAGCATGGGCACTTTCTTTTGACAAGGTAGATGGATACATCTTCAAGAATTTCTAAAATCAGGAGCCGCGAACGTGAGAGACTCCGTGGCCCCCCTTGGCTGAAGGTATGTGATTCCATATTTCTTAATGGTTTTATGCTGATACTTTGAATATTGTTAATAGTCTGAGATTATGTGGAGCAGTTACCATGGTTATTCAAGCATTGTGCATGTAGATGCCTATCATGTTATCTATCATATTTCTGAACCTCAACAAATTTGGCTCTAAGATTCTAGTGGTTGTCATCTTTTTGAAACTATAAATTCAATGACTATTTTGAAGGTTCTATGATCAATAACTTGGCTATTTGCATTTCAGGCAGTGCAAGGTGCACTTCTAAGCAGTATGTATGCAGTTCTTGACTATGCACAAACTGGTTTAATTGCTGCAGTATTTTTCTTTAAAGTAAGTGCACTTCACCGAGATTATGTCAAATCCTGCATTAGCAACTTTATTTGATTCTTTTTTTATCTTCATGTCATTGTCTTATCATCATTGGTTCATTTGATTTTTCTGTTGGTTTCATATTCTTCTTTATTTATTTTAAAGTCCCCTTCATTGGGGTCTGTTTTTCATTATATTAAAAACTCTGTTGGTTTCAGACTTGATTATGTTGAATCATGCGCCTTATTAGCTGTATTTTCTTTTCCATTATTGCCCTGTACTCTCTTTCTCTCTCTCTCAAAGACACACAGATTTCCACACAAGATGGCGAATAAAATCCATGACTTTTCATTATTGATGTGAATGTCAGATGATGGAATGGTGGTACCAATCTGCTGAGGAGAGAATGTCTGCTCCAACAGTGTATCCCCCACCACCACCTCCTCCTCCCCCAAAGGTGAGGTTATTTTCTTTTAATGTGTAGGAAGTTCCACAAACGGTTGGTGGCTTTTTAAGATTTTATATTTTCTTGCATGTAGGACATTCTTTTGTGACTCGTGAGTAAGGTGCAGTAATTGTTATGTTTCATATGAATAGTTCCCATAGTGAAGTTATTCCTATCTGACACGTGTGGCTCACGCATTGCCAAGTCTTGGGAAATTTTTGCATGGGGGCACCATTGATGGTAATAAATGAAAAAAAAATAACAATCATAGGTGCAGAAATGCTATAATGATAAGGTTTCTTACACAAATTGAAAAAAAATGAAAGAAAAGGACAAGAATGAAAAAGTATGAAGGACTTTATGCACATTGTGTTTCTTGAGAAATTTGATATTCACACACAGATTATTGCTTCATTTTGAAACAGGTTGCAAAGGAGGGAATTCCACTACCTCCAGATAGAACGTTATGCCCTTTGTGTTCACAAAAGCGTGTAAATCCATCAGCTGTGGCTGTTTCAGGATTTGTCTTTTGTTATTCTTGCATATTTAAATACGTCTCTCAGGTTTGTTTCTCCATACCTGTTTATTGATCATGGTAAACTTGCAGAACATGTTCATTAAATGTTGAATAGAATTATCACATTAATACCTGCATTCTTCACTTCGTGCAAATACAGTACAAGCGCTGCCCAGTCACCTTGATGCCTGCGACAGTGGAGCAAATTCGGCGGCTTTTTCATGATACGTAGGATATCTTTTTATAGGGGTATTTGGACCCAACCTTCAGATGTAGTACATGAAGTAGAGTCTAATATCTTCGTGCCCAAAAATCTGTGCATGGTAGGCTTGTAGCAGTTCTGTACTGTATTCTCCAAGTACCGAGTGATGCTTCCTATTATGCCGCATTTCAGGAAGCCTTTATCATCTTGCTATATAGTCTACACTAAACTTAAACAGTAAATTGTACATCTGTAGCCAGAAATCAATTTCTGCAGCTTAATTCTTTTGTTTAATTATACTAGCAGTTGGCCTGTTACCTCAGTTCAGTTACATGAGATTTGCCATTTTCAGCTGATGGGCTGGGCTGCTAGGCTTGGTCCTAATATTTGAGGGCTTTGCCTGGTTCTCGGGTTTCCAAGGTTCACTTTAATGGTTTAACATGCTCCAAACCTGTAAAGAACTTTGTTGTTAATGCCTCAATGTTGTGTCTAAGCATAATATGGCATTTGGGGTGCAGCTCAAGGACGTGGCGAATTGTATATAGCACAGCAGATTCGATTTTTTTTTTTTTTTTTTTTGTGCACTATTGGATCAAAGAGACAGTTAATATTTTCTAAAGGTTTTGTAGAAAAATGTGTTATATTGATTTGATATGTGTGACGGTGTGACGTAAAAATGTTATTGAGACGTGTGTTCATGGAAAATTTAAATTTTCGGTGGAAAAATGGCCATTCAAAGTATTTTGATAGATACAGCTTGATGTTGCGCTGATAATTATGATATGATCTGGTTGGTCGCTCATTGCAAAACTGCAAAACATGATATTTGAAGCATCTAATCCAAGCGACTCTCATCCTCTTCTTAATTGAAGAATTTGACACTCTCACCGTAACATTGGACTTCACACTTCGAAATTGCAGCAAATAGAACGAACAGAACTGGTTAGACTCCGGTTAGTAGATATGCTAAACTTGGACCGTAGCACCGTCCAGCGTTCTCTCTAACCTGGCCTGAAATGGTGTATGGTGGCCGTTCATTCCGCCCTGCAAAGCGCGGATCATATATCAGCACATGAAATCTACTATTCAAGTTCCAATTGGACAACTGAAATACGCTCGATACCTTTCTGCACTCTCTTGATGTCGTGCAGGATGTGACTGACGTTCCTTTGCCAGGTGAACGAGTGTCAGCAGCTCTGGCTTCTCTTGTGTGCCTCCAGTAACTCCCTACTGTACCTATTATAGGCATCTCATCTGGACTGTGCCTTGGTGATCGTCTAGGAGATGGAGTCGCAGATTTAGACATCTGTTTCAAGTCTTCTACTGTCAATACTCCCAAAATTGGCCTATCCTCAAAGCTTGTTGGAGACTCGGTTTTCTTTGGGGCTGAGTTCCCAACAGAACCTGGACTATTCCCATCAGGCGGAGTCTTATCAGATTCCATTAACCAGCTTGAAAGGCTAGTATCAACTGCAACTTCATCGTGCCTAAGTCGGTTGGAAAATCTCTTTGACCGCTGCTGTTGTGATTGATTCGGGTTAGGTTCTTCACTAAAAGGTATAGGATTTTTAGAAGTCAACGAAGAATTTTCTTTTTCAGCGCAAGGGATCGTGAATTCCTGCACCAAATTGAGATTTTCCTTTTCCTGATGCTCCAGGGATGAGGTGGTTTTGGCTCTCACGGCTTTCCATTGCCCAAGGTTCTCTATTGGGTTCAGCACAGGATGAACATATTGAGTCCTATCTCTAGCATTCGGCCTGTTTACCTCTCTGTCTGAAGCTGGTTTAAGCGGACTGCTGACCTCTTTCTCATCTCTTTCAACTGCAGAACTTTGTTTTCTAGACTCGATAGATATAGAGAATAATTCAGATGACTCTTCTTGGATATCAACTGAATCTTCAGAACCATTTTTCTCCTCGTAATTGCCATCCATGTTGTCATCACTCTTCCCATCATGCTCCTCGTCCTCTGGATTGTTCTTTTTCAAACCCATATCAACACACTCATCATCACTAGATTCACAGTTCTGGTACCTATGGTTTGGAGGATATGTGAAAAGGCTTGAAATAGTTGAATCGGAAAGTAAATCGGCCTCGTCTTTGCTCTCTTCTTTCTTTGCTTTGCCTTCCTTCTTCTCACTGGAACTAGGAAAATCTAGGATGACCTCAGGTCTGCTTTCATCCCTCTTCTTTCGTTTCTGATCATTTTCTAGCGCGCCTTCTTGGGCTTGGCATTCCTCAGGAGCTTTCAAAAGTAAATCAAATGTGACTTTCTTTCCGAAACTTGTACTCACCTGCTCCTCATTTTTACCTCTAAAAAATAACAGAAGAACAAAATGTAAGAAATATCCTGAAATATTTAAGCAGTTTTATATAAAGAATTGACAAACATGCACCAGCCACTAATTTTTCTACATTTAAAAGGGATGAAGTAAAAGACCATAAACAAAGATGTTAAAGAAGTGAGAGCTTACTTAATTTCTGGAATGACTTCAATGGGATCTGCAATCTCGGCTCCTTCTTCATCTGCTTGATTGCTGCATATTAGAGCTTCATTTACTTCATGGCTTTCATTTAAATTCTGCAAGAAAGAGTCTCCCACCACGAATCAAGATCATCATTAAAGAAAACCAACGAACTCTCAAATGTTAACAGCTGAAAAAGCAGTCATTATTACTACTAATTATTAAACATGGCTTTCAGTTTACCTGATTTTTAGGGGAAGTTAAACTTTCGGGCTTTTTGGTTTTGTGGTGCTTTTTGGAGGAGCCAAAGCAAGCAAAAAAGCACCCCATAATCGAGTAGCTAGCTAGGCTACTTTCCTTAAAAGGATGGCGGCTGGTCTTCACTCAGGTACTAATATGGTAGTCATGATCTAGTTCAAAGGTCGAGAGAGAGAGAGAGGAAAGGAGGACGAAGGAAAGAGAAACACAGTCGAGTTGGTTATGAGTTTTGATGATGCTGGCTGGCTGGCTGGATAAGGAGAGGAAGATGGGGAGATTGGTGGCGGATGCTTGAAGTCGGAGGCTTTTGACTAGATTTTGAAAAGAAATATGACCGTTGCCCATTGAATGCCAGAAGACTCCGCAGTAGACTCAGTAGTCGGTAGTCAGCGGCCAAAAAATTTCTTTTCCTTTTTCTTTTATTTTGACAAAACTCAATACCCCAAGTGATTAACATATTACTTTGACCCAAAAAAAAAAAAATTGATTAGCATATTACGAAAAAAAAGGCAGAAGGGTAATAAAAACAATAGTAATTGTTAGTGATTAAGGCACACCGGGTATATGTGGCAGCCAGTACAATTAATAATATGTGTAAAAGTATGTTTCTTCATAGATTGAAATATTAAAAGGGAAAATTTTTAATTGTATATGATGAGGTTATTTGAAAAGTAGGAGAAAGAAGAAGAAAGGAAAGAAAAAATAATAGTAGCCAGTGTATCGATAAATGTGGTAAAATTTTGGATAAACATGTAGAAGTTTAAACCGCTAAAAAAATGGGAACATAAGAAAATATGGTTGATTTTAAGTTTTTGTTTTGCTAGAAAATGGACATTTATGCTAAATGTGACGCAAACCTTAAATCCCTATATATTTTTAATAGATATATACACATGGACGTAGATAAAGAAAAGAATGCCATCAGAGTTGAGATCTCAGGATTTTTAGGGTTTGAGTTTCTATCTTCCTTCCTTCCTTCTACTCCCTGCTTCTTATATATTCTAAAGTTCCTTACTAGGAAATAAAAGGAAAAAATTTTAAAGTAAAGAATGTCAAAACTCTCCTAATATATTATTACCGATTTATGGACTGAAATGGGGCTAAATGTCCCAAGGTTCCGGTTCCTGGGTTCATTTTGTTTTGATAGTAAAATTATTTCAAATAATATTTCGCTTACATCATAAACATATTTTTCAATCACCTATCTATCTCATATACATCACATCATAAAAGATGTTACGATAATTATTTCAAATAATACTCTGTCCAAACAAACCAAGCACTGGGAACATGTTGGTTTGCACGTAACCAGATCCATGATTTGACTGATGGGCTTAAATTTGTCATCCACATTAGGTTGAATAGCAGATCAGAACATGGTGTGACCCGGCTCAATAATGGACTTCTATATTTCAGCTTTTGCGATTGGGTAATTGACTAATTTGGGAGACATGACATAGGTGATGGTTCCTATCGCGAGACATAACAAATGATTTGATTTGTGTTCAATGATTTGATCCAACCAATGTAAGATATTCATAAGCAGATTTACTATACAAGGTTCAAGGATTTCAAATATGCTCACAAATCATAATGTCCTACATCCCATTTCCATGACCTAAACATGTGGAGAAAAGAGCTGTGAAGTAGCAACAAGCTGTGGCTTGGTGGCCAAAAAGTAGGACAGAAATTTGAAATGAGAAGTTGCAAATTACTGGGACTTTGACTGTGCTGTGTCAGTATATTGCATCTTGAACGACCAATTTGCCTTTGGTAAGTTGGTTGATGAAAAGAGATTTAAATTCTCTTTAAATTATAAATTAGGTGTTTGAAAATCCATTCCCTTCCCTTCCCGTCCACTCATGTTCTCTATCTTCTCTTCATTGTCAAGATCTCCTTTTCTCTAGTGTGTATGGATTGTAAGTTATTTGAGATATTTTTACTGTAACACTTTTTGTGATGTGATGTATGTGAGATAAAAAGATAATTGAAAAGATAAAAAAGTGTATTGAAAATTGTAATGGTGATGTAAGCAAATATATTTGGACAAATAACTTACAATCCAAACACACTCTTTGTATTTTGTTTTATATTTACTAAAATTTCTCCTAGAGTATTTTAACAAGGGTTTTCTCTCTCTCAGCACTTATTAGTAAGAGTTTGTTGTCTCCTAAAGTATTCCAGTAGATGTTTTATTATTTTTTTACCTATATCTAAGAATTTTTGTTTTAGATTTATGCGTTTGATTTGGAACGTCAAGTTTCAATATCAGTTTTGAATTTAAATTGGTTGGATATTAGATATAAAAAAAAATAGATATTTATGGAGCAGTTCGTGCAAATTAGTTAGAACTGATAGTTTGTGATTAGGGTTGCAAACGAATCGAGCCGCTCGCGAGTGGTTCGAGTCAAGCTCGAGTTCGAGCTCGAACTCGAGTTCAAAATATTAAGTTTATATATATATAATATTTGTTTATTTTAAGTACATATATATTTTTTATTTTAAGTATATATATATATTTTTTATTTTCTTATTTTAATAGTAAAATTACATATATATCCTTAATATTTTATTATTTATTAAGAAAAAATTATTTTAATTATTTTTTAAAAAATAAAATAATTATTTTTTATTTTTTTCGATCTCGAGCTTTAAATTGCCAATTCGTCGAGCTCGAACTTGAGTTTGGTAAAATTTAGTCGAGACTCGGCTCGATTAGCCCAAATTTCGACTCGACTCGACTCGTTTGCAACCCTATTTGTGATTCACATTATAGCCTTTTTTATTTATTAACATTGTTGCATCTAATGATTTTTTTATATTAGATATAGCTGTGACATGTTTTATATATTTTCTACCATTTATGAAAGCTTTTTTCTTTTGTCAAGCGAATCATGTTGAATGATTTTTAATTAATTTATTAATAATACTTATTAACTTTTATTTTATCTAAGAAAATAAATGAGGTGTTTGAAACTTCGCACTTAAAGTTAAAAAATCCAAGTGATTATTTTCTTTCTGGAACGTAACAATTTGCATCTTCGATTTCAGTAATATTTTCTACAGCTTCTCAAGTGTCCTTCAAACGATAACTGATGATGTCCACCGTTGTATTTCTTATGAGCCAATTACGTTATGGAGGTAACAATTGTCTGGATGGATAAGTCTTGTGGATCCTCTTTAGGTTGAGTGAGACTCTCTTTAACGTGCGTTGAGTTATAGTTAAATTATTCCCTTGTACTATCGTTTGTCGGAAAAAAATTACATTAGGGAGGTAACTAAAGTTCATAGTTGTTTAAATAGCTATTAACGCTCTTTAGAGAATTTCAAATCATTAATTACCCATTAAACAATCTATATATATATACTTTTTTTTTCCCTAATGACAAATAACACACACACAAATTAATAAATACACACGCACAAGTAATTAACAAGAAAACGGTCCAAAAACCAATCTAAGGAAGATCCACGGACCAACATAATCCAATTAATTGGTTACAAGATATGCGGCTAGCTGTAATTTTTAAATTATAAATTTTTTCCATTATATGGCCCGATAAGTCAAATCAAATGAAGGCATTGACAGCTGTGTACAAATCCGAAGTATCACCCAAATGCTAAAAGACGAGAGACTGGCCCCGACCTTCCCTACATTTGTCCTCCACCTTTAGAGGGTGGACCACATAATTCTCATTCAAAAATCATCAAATTCCTTAGTTCCGTAGTCATTATTATTTTTTTTTTTTTTGCACGGCGACGCATCTAGCATAATCTAGTCTACTCCTACTCCTAAGAGGGGGGACTTACTATCTAAGGGAAGCGACTCTAGGGAGTGGGCCTAAAGAGTCGGGAGAACCTGACGGGGACTGAATCACCATCAGACCAGACGGGTGCACCACTCACCCGCATGAATTTAGAAATTCCTCATATTGAGGTACAATGATGGGAGACAAAATTTGAACCCTTGACCTCTCACCCCACTACATACAGTGGTGGCCAACTCCTCTAATGGGAGTTGGTTTAGTTCAGTAGTCATTAGTTACGCACGCATTTGAACGAATAGACAGCGTCGTTCGTAGTAGTAAGTATAAACTATTTTATCCACGATAGAATTGTTTGGATTGCGCTTTATTTATATTTACTAACTTATTTATATTATTAACATATTTTTTAATTATTTTTTGATCTTATACATATCACATCAAAAAAATATAACTTTGTTCACAAAATTATTTCAAATAATCTCCAATCCAAGATATTTTATTTGCTTACCATGTAAATACATAGCCTCAGCGATGAATCTCGCCTTTTTTTTATCAGACGGTAACAATTAATTTAGTTTATTCTTACTCCTACTCTAATTTATATTAGAGAGGAGAGATCCAATAGGATTTAAAAGAGTCGATGGATACTAAACTGCTATCGGATCAAATGAATATATAATGTATTTGTATGAATTTAAAAAAAATTATATATAGTGATATATTGGAGAGACAAATACTTGAATTCTTAAACTCCTGCCTTATAAAGGCTTGTTGATTGTGACGAATCCTACTCTGTACCCTCATTTCTCGTGCATTGCAACCTACATTCAGTACACTGATGAAGAATGCTTCATCTTGATCTTTAATTTGACATATTTGTAGTGCAAAATTTACCCTTTTGGTAAAATTATTTAAATGGACACTTTGATTATGATTACACATGACTGAGTCTCTGGCAAGTTCGGACCGTACCTTTTGAAATAATTATTGTAATATTTTTTATGATGTAATCTATATGAGATAAAAAAATAATTAAAAATATATTTATAATATAAATAAAATATTATTTAAAATAAATTCACTGTCCAAACAAAGTGAATCTCTACAAGTTAAACGGGTGAAAGAAAAAGGTACGGCATATGCGTTGTGCACGAGATTGCATGCATGGAGATCCTGAGTAAAGGAAAATTATACCCCAATTTATGGAAGAAGAAAGGTACCAATACTTATTAATACTCCACCAATAATAAAAAGTCTTATTTAATTGCGATTGGGAAAATGTTTCCTCCGAGACAATTGAGTACCTTCTCGGGAAGACGCAGACCCAGAAAATTGTTGGATGTTTGAGGAATCATTGGGCCCCCAAGGTTTGATTGATTGATAACAACACAGGCGAAGTGATGTTGAAGCTTGAAAGGGATACCATGACCTGGAGGGCACCACAGGCGCTCCATTTCCTATGTCTTTGGGACTTTTTAGGAGCTTGAGCCTGCAGTACACTTCAAAGTTTATCCACTTTTCTAGAATTGGAGTGTTTATTACCTTTGCGTCCTCGTTAATTAATAACGGCTTTCTATTCACGTTTACTTGCCCGTAACCATGAAGCCGAATGAGGATGCAATTATTTGTTGGGCTTAGTGATCAATCGTTTTGTCTTGCGTAATACTAAATCCAACCAACCATTGTACTTAAATCAATCCACGTAATCTCGATCGTCACCCATGTACATATTTTAGGATAATCTTTATTTTTATATCATTTAACCTCCCAAGAGATAAAAATACCCCTCTACTATGCCTTTTTTCTTTCTTCTCTCTTTTTTTAATTCCAAATTATATTTCTTTTTAAAATTTTTTACATTTAAGCAACACAAGAAATGTAGGATGTCCATTCTCTAATTTACAAAATTGAAGAAACTATATAGATTTTTCTGTGTAATTAATTAAGTTACACACTAATTTCACCTATTCTTTAATTTCCCTTATAATTAGACAATTCAAAGCTAATTGCTTTTTTTAAATTACACATTCACATATCAGTTATTTAGATATTTTCTTGTTTGTTTTTCTCTAACGGACTTTTGGTTATTAGAATCTTTTTTTATCATTTTCAGAAAATAATCCAATTGTTAATGTATTCACTAATATACCTATTTTTCTCTCATGTGAAACTTTACCACTATTAATTGGAGTAATCAAAATCGCACCAAATGTTAAAATTCATCAAAAAAGGGAAATAGAAAATTTAGAAAGTAAAGACTTAGCGTAATAGAGAGGCATTTTTGTTTTTCAAGAAGTTAAGTGACACAAAATAAATGTTAGAGGGTAAAGCAAAAATCAAGATATCCCATGAAAAGATAAATTATACTTGGCCCTAAATTTTACAAGGCGTAGCTTATCTACAGAAGAGTTTGTTTGTATAATTTCATTTGCTCCTAGTTTTGCAGGAAATTTTTATATATATATTTTTTACACGTATTGGCCAAATTTAGCAATAGAATGATAAAGTTTCAGATAAGAATTTAGTATAAGTGATTATAATTCCCCCATTATTGTTTTTTTTTTTTTTTGCATCGTCTTATTCCTCTTTTTCCAAACATTAAGATAAAGTCAAGTTAAACAAAAGGAAACTATCTTTACCCTTTTTTGTAATTGTTTTAACAGGTAGAGATGGGATTTAAAAATTATCTTTATCTTATATGTGCATGTGGTACTTTTATCTTTATTTTATATATATATTTTGAGTTAATTACTTTTTTACTTCCCCACTGATCAATCAAAAGCATGTGTCAGGAGCTGACAACAATGACGTATTATATGACCATCCTACGTAGCCTTGACAAATTCAAGACAACAATTGAACTAATTCTTCTTCCGAAGGTAAGAAGAATAGAATACTGAGAGAGATCCAAGCAGCCCCGGGGCTAGTGCGATAGGGGTGCAAATGAGCCGAACTCGAGCCGCCAGTCTGCCACTGTTGAACTCTCGTGTCAAATTTTTACTTTCGTATCATGATAGTTGAATCCTAAAAAGTCATTGACGAAATTCATGAATATACTGAACTAATTCCTCTACGAAATAAGAGAGGGAGGGGGGGGAAAAGAGGAAGATTGAACTAAACCAGTTATCCATTTCACTAGGCAAGTTTATAGATTGTTCAAAGAAGTAGCTTTCATCTCCAGCCGCCGCTGTTGAATAAGTTGGCACCACAACACCACCCTAACTAGTAAACACAGTCGCGAGAGAGCAAATATTTTCAGAAAACCAAAATAAGAGCTAGAGTCTACGGGTACCAAAAAAAAAGTTTTTTTTTTATTAAAACATATTTGAATGAATTCGATTCCAACCGTCGATGCAAATTGCGATGCGGGGAGATGATTTTGGCGTAGACCGGTTTGAGCAACTACAGCTCTAAAATTAAATGTTAGTAAATAATAAATGAAGGCCGAAATTTTAGTTGATTTAATTATTTTTTGCTCAATTAAAATTATTATTATTTTTTTTTTTTGGAACGATGCTTATTAGATAGAGTTCCTATTTTACGTCGCTTTCCTCGAGTACGATTTTATGGTCAAGTAGCTTTCTGAGTTTGGAAACGAAAGGAAGCGAACGTGGTCACCTGTAAGGCTGCAAAACGACCCGATCCACTCGGGTCAAGTTCGATCAATATCGAGCTCGAGTTGAGTTCGAACCCGAACTCGAGTCGAAATCGAACCCGAACTCGAGTTTAAAATATTCGCGAGTTCGAGCATATATATATATATATATATATATATATATATATATTATTTTAAGTATATTTATTTTTTATTTTTTATTTTAAGTATATATATTTTATATTTTTTGAATTTTAATAGTAAAATTACATATATATCTTTAATATTTTATTTTTATTATGAAAAAATATTAATTAATTTTTTTTTAAATAAAATAAATATTTTTTATTTTTTTTCGAGTTCGAGCTTGAAATTATCAGTTCGTCAAACTCGAGCTCGAGTTCAATGAAACTATGTCAAGACTCGATTCGATTAAGTCAAAACTCGACTCGACTCGACTCATTTGCAGCCCTAATCACCTACACTCTCGTATTATTATTATATTACTAGGGAGGGAGAGCCCGCCCGACGCGCGGGAATTTGGCACTTATGATTGAAAATAATTAATAATTATTGTTTAATATTTTGTATTATAATTTGGCACTTATATTTGACACTTATCATGTGATTTTAACAGAAAAATCAAAAGTTACATAGTGAGTCAATAAAATAATGTGCAATGAAATATTCTTATATTATATAAGAATCAATTGTGATCAAAAGTTATGTTTGAATTTCGACCGCAAAGATAAGGATAGTTTGGAAATATAAGAATGTTTGAAGTGCAATTGAAAAATATCCAAAAGTTTTGTCTAAAACTTATCCAAGATTTAATTTGAAATTACCTTATTATAAAAAAATTGGTGCAAATAATATTTTCTAAATTTGAAATTGTAGGAAATGGTAACTAAAATCAAAAGAAATTGCTCATATGAATTTGAATTGCAAGCTATGGTAGAAACTGCTTAATGATATTTTCCAATGTTTACTTGTATAAGTATCCAATATAGCAATTCTACTTAATTGAGTCGTTTGACCTATGAATAATAGTTGTTTCAATCAAATCAAGAAACATTATTTATCATTGTATAGTATACAATTATGAGTAAATGAATTAATACAATGCAATCAAAATGGTGTTGTTGTTGAAACATTTAAACTCATCAAGTTCCACTACAAATTCTTTTAAATAGCATGTTAAATAATATAGCAAAACGATTTGTCAAAGTAAAAAAACAAATTTTTTTTGTATTTGGAATTCTATAAACAATAGAATACAAGAACGAGATCATAACATGGAAAAGCAAATAGATTGCAAATGACATCTAGTACTATGTAGCATGATTAATTTTTTTTTTTTAGTTTCAATGAAGGACAAAATTCTAAGTTAATAAATTTTACAATCAAAAAATTTCCAATTAAAATAAACACAAGCTGAATTCCAAATCATATTACATAAAAAACTAAATAAAAATAACTACTTGAACCATAATTTATCCATAATATAAAATGCCATAATAATTCTATTCAACCATCAAAAATTTTGTCAAGTATTAAACTACTGGCAGAATTACCAGGCCTCAATTCCATCCTTCTTGCTATGCTTACTGCAACACCCACACCCATAAGTCTATTGCCTCAGAACATCAAGTCTCAATCCCCATCATTATTTTTTAATACTTTACCTTCAAGAATACTGATTAGCAATTTCAAGCTATCTGAGATTTTGGAAGAAGATGTCAAGATTGGAACTTCTTCATGGTAACTTTCTTTTTTTTTTTTCACTTGGGAATTTGGATTCCTAGTTACTTAATAGTAGCAAGACACCGGGAATTCTAGAAATTCATACTCCCTTATTTCTAGAACTGTCAAAATACATCATACTTTTACATGGTTTAGTTTGAGTGATATATAGCATGTGACGGGGCATGTAGGTGTAAATCACGGCATATCAGAAAGTCTAATTAATACAATATTTGATGTTAGCAACTTGATCGAGGAGGTGAAGATGGGATATGAAACTAAGCATGTATTGGATCCAGTATGGCACGAGCTTCAATGCTTTCAAAAAGCAAATCAATCTTTTTCAGGACCGGAGGAGCGACTTCCTCAAGATCGTCGTCCAACTTGCTTTTGCAATGCCGACATGTTATACCCTGTTCTAATTAAACTTTGACATAATATCTATAACTTATAAGTAATAAATTTATAAGAACAAATAAGTTCCACTACTTTAAAAATTAGTTCTACACAACTTCATTCAATGAATTATAAGCAAGGTGATAAAATTATTAACCTTATTCAAGATATGTGCAACAAAGTCAGGTTTTGATACCGACTTCAACCTATTCCACAAATACAAGAATCAGAAAATAGTACAATTAGTTAGTTTTTGCAATTAGAAGTATCAAAAAACAAACTATATGGAGTTCTTGAATAAATCAATCATCGAAAAAAAAGCCACCTCAAATCCAAACAGCTCACCTCAATTTAGAGGAAAGGCTACGCTTTCCACCAAATATTTAATAGCTATGATAAAATCAAAGAGGTGAAACGGAAAAAAAAAAGGCTATCGGCTGAACATGGAGGCATAATTATGGTGATGGTTGTTTAGAGCAATCTATTGAACATGGGGCATAATATATGATAATGGTTGTTCAGGTAATAATTAGGTCAATTAATTGCAATTAAAATCCAATTATGTAAACATCCAATTAATTCCTTAACGGATGAGAAATGCTTCAGGAAATTGGAAGGTTTGGGTGTTAGTATAGTAAATGATTAAAAGGCTTTTTATGTAATTCTATCAAAACACAAACTTAATTTAGTTGTACACTTGTACTTGATACTCAACTTGGCACCAAATATTGTCACTTACCAAACCTACCCCTAGTTTTAAATGTCTGAAATGTTATATTAAGTAATTATAGCAAAATTAAAGCTGTAATAACTTGTACCTAATGCTCCACTTGTACTTCAAACACTCTCACATTCCCAAAATAACCCCACCTTTACGGTTGAAATCCAAAATTTATCTTTACCCTAAACTCATTCTTATATAGTATAAGGATATTGTAATAAAATTACGGTTGGATTTTTTACTGGACTTTTGTTTTACTTCGGAGTTCAAATGTTGCAATTCTAACGCATGGCCCCCCCCCCCCCTTCCTTCGGTCTTTTTCCAGTTTGAAAGTGGCGTTTCGAATTGGCACTAAATAAATTGAATTGGTTGGTCCTGACTCCTGAGTTATTCTTCTCTTCGCACAATAAAATATTTGACGTCCAGGTGTTAAATCGGCACCATTATTTTATGATGATTTTTTAAACAAGTGTCTATAGGATTTCTCTTTTTTTTTTTTTTTTTTTTAACGGCAGAACCCGGTAACAGGGGAGTGTAACCAGCCCTAACTTTTATTAACGAGCATGAGATTTACATATTGATAGAATAGAATAGCCTGAAAATGAAGTGAAAGATACGGTGGGAGATCCATTTCAACCCTTCACCAGGTGCATTACGGCTGTTAGACAGACTACTGTTATTTTATTTACGCTTCAATGTCCAATTTAGACGTAAATATTTTTGCTTTATAGCTTGTAGTAATTAGTACCTATATTACATTTATACAATCTCGATTTGCGTACCGTCGAAACTCGAAACAGCCGACTGTTTACAGGATCGTGACATCGGCCAACCGCCAAAAAGAGAACGTAACAACGAACGAAGCTAAAATCCACCCGATACCTTAGAAAGAAAAAATAGAAGTCATTTCATTAGAAAAAGGAAAATTCATATTGGCACGATCACCAGTTACCTTAAAAAAAAGTAGAAACCAGTAGTAGAAAAAGGAAAATTCATACTGGAACGGTCATCATAAATTAGGCAATAAATTCTGCTATATTACTTCGTAGTAGTGTAATTGGAAAAAGTTGAAGCAGTTAAAGTCAATCCAGCGCTAAGTGCAAAACCCGGATTCCAGGCAACCTATCCTATCCTATCCTATCCTATCATCATCATCATCATCGATGTTCATCATCATCATATGACAGGGGGCAATGGGCATGGGGGTGAAGCATATCAGCAGTTGTAAACTCGGCCATGCATGACTGAGACGGGTGTAAGTGAACTTGGGATCATAAACATGAAAGTAGTACTCTACTAGGATAATGCATGCATGTGCTGACCCCGTGAGTAAAGTTCAACACTCTTTCCCGACAAAATGCAAATCCCACCATTGATCCTTTTTTTTTTTTTTTTTTGGAGAAAGATTGTATTTAATCGGAAACAAGAAAAGAAAAAGAAATAAAAAAAAAAGTTGGTTAGGTGATGGCCCATCTTTAGCTTTTTATATTTACAAAATTGGTGAATGATACACCTAAAATTTTGAAGAAAACTCAACAAAAAACAGCTGTTCATGATAGATAATCAATGGAAAAAAAAATCGGATCACTTTAAAAGAAAAAATTTTATCCACTTATTTCTTGTGAATGAAAGACTACAAACTCCACCTGTCCCATATGCCCCAGCGAAGCTAATGTTGTGTGTATTTGTTAATTGTTACTCTCATGTCTTTAATGTGATTCTTTGTTCTGGTCCATAATTACCCAAGACTTGTGGCCAACCAGCGTAGTTAGTATCAGTCCTAATAGTCCACTAGAGCCATCATCATCAGCCACCGCACCCAAAAATTGAAACCAAAGCAAACATCTCTGTGAATCAAGACGAATGTTCAGAGGATGATGATGGTATGTCTTGTTGTTTCTTGAAAGTGGAAAAAGTTTCAATGCGGTCAGTTTGCGATGTCTATGTCACTTCTCTGACAATTCTGCAGCTTTTTTTCTTTTTTTTTTTTTTTGGGATATTTATCAAAATGGGATTTTGCTCTTGATTTTAGCTTTATCTCCTGTTCCAGCGCTTTCTGTTTCCTCTCTTTTAGGCTGTATCTGATAAGTTTCTTAGAAGAAGGTGCTTTTCTTCCTTGAATTGCCATGCCACTGTTGTAATTGTAATAGTGATGTCTCTATCACACGAAGCACATGTCTCTTTGCATGGTCTCTTCCTTTTTTTGATGCCACACTTGTTGCTTTCTCTTCTATCTTTTCCTCCGCCTGTAAATTCTGGACAGTCTTCCATGGTGGCGGCTGGCTTACTTCTTCACTGTGCGTGTATGTGTTGTCTTTTCTCGAATTCATTCAACAAATATTCGGTTTCTTGATCAATTTATAGCAGGGAAGATTATTTTCAGTTCGATGTGAGTTTTGTTAAAGTTGCAGTCCTCAAGGATATAATTTGTTTCTCTTCCCAAAATACTTCTGTTTCTGACTAAATTATCAATTATGCATAAGAACAGGTGTCGTAAGTTTTCCCTCTTATATCTTAATTTTTGCAATCTGTTCTGTTCATTATAGTGTGGTGAAATTTGCCCTCTTTCTAATGGCCTTTTTTCTGATCATCTTGCTGTTGATGGGAAGTCAGAGCGGAAGCAAACAACGTGGAAGTTGTTGGTTGAAAACTTAATCACCACTGATTCTTTTCCATAAATACGATATGGAGAAGACTTTACAAGCTTTCTGGTCCACGATCACAAGCAATATGTTTCCCTCTGAATGGAGGTTTTCTGCAATGAGTCAGGAGGAGTATTAAATGCAGCTTCATGTGATTGATTACAAAAAGTTAACTTTAATCACATGTTATAATCGAGGTGGTCTTAAAAGTTTCTGAAGCTTCTTTTGCCTGAATTGTGATTATGCTGGGAACAAATATGGAGTCTTTCGATCAAAAGTCTCTCGAAAGAGTACTTTCACAGCGAGCTCTCCAGATGGGGAATTCATTTCCATGTAAAATTTGTGTGGTGGGATTCCTTTGTGGGGTCTGCCTAACCTCGTTGTTTCTGGCTGCTCTCACTTCATTTGGTGCTTTTGAGCTTGCACGGACTCCTTCCTTAAGCTTTTCCGGTGGAATTTTAAAAACAGACTCTACTTCCGGATGTAAGTTCGGTTTTCCCTGCTATTTTTTCGGTCTTAAAACTTCATCTAATTGCGACCCACATTACTGCTTGGGGTAACTTATCATGCCTAAGTTTACAGCTACTGTTGTGGGATGAGTGTTCTTTCAGTGTCCATATGTGTTTTTCTAATTCATTTTTACATGAATGTGATTGTTTCCTAATGATCCATAAGCAGAGAAGATAGTTCTCTGTAGTTCATTAATTTGATGTAGATTTTGGGTGTTAATAGGAAGAAGTGCTGCATTTGATTTTTCCTCCCAATTCCTTATGGCTGGTAGACATATTCAAGATGGTTCCTATTTATATGCTTGTTATTGGTGTTCAATGTGACTCCATTTGTACTTATCATGGTTTTGAGTATCTTATTTTGGGGGCTCAATGGAGCTTCTATATGATATAAAATGAAAAAGTTTTCATTAAGGTTGGCCAATTTTGTCTGAAGGGTGTACTCAAAGTAATCTTTAGTTGGAAGGATTCCTAATTGAACTTTAACGAACAAGTTTTGTGAAAATGATTTAGTCAATTAGCCCCATCCACTTTTACCAGTCACACTCCTTCCTCAAAGCCACTCATTCTTCCCTTTGAAGAAGTGACATTTAGTCCTTTAATCTACCCTTTTACTTTCTCAGAATTCTGCTGTCTAGAATTGGAGTAGTGAAATATTCTCCTCCTAGGAAATGGAGAACAAGAGTGCATATGATCTATGGTTGGACTTCAGGAAAAGAGACTTTAGTTTAGTGGGTATTATCTTCTTGCCCTTGTGAGTTTTGACAGAAGTTGTTACATCAGGGTCAAAGTTATTGAGATTGAAATCAAGCCAGTTTGGAATGTGGTATAACCGCAAGCTGTGTAGATATGGATTTACATTATTTTCGAATTAAGTTGCTTAATCCAACAAATCTATAGATGATTGTAACTCACTGATCTATGCATTATTTTCGAATTAAGTTGCTTAATCCAACAAATCTATAGATGATTGTAACTCACTGATCTATGATGTTTGTTGTTGGAATGATCATCTTTGCAGATGCCATTATAGGTAGTGACTGCAACTCTAAACAAAAAGAAAAGGAAAGAATAACGTTTTCGCAGAAAAGTGCCATCATTGAAATTGATGAGAGAGTGCAACGACTGTATTCAGTTTGGAGTAATTCTTTAAGCAAATCTGCATCTGAGAAAGGTCAGTCAGGAATCAGCAGATTGGATGGACAAAATTTCCCAGATGCACCTCACTTGGAGAACTGTAGATTGAGAGTTGAAATAAATCGTCGTCTTGACAGCAGGGCTGAGAACGAGAGCTCCCCACCATGGACAATTTGGAAGGGAATGTTAGATAATTTCCCATTGACAACTGATGAGCAGCAAAGGTACCTCGGACATCAATTGACGTCGGAAAGTGCTTATCTGCCTTGGGTATGGTTCCTTGCCCGATCACAAACTTTTAGTTATTTAAAAGTTTTTGGACGTCATTTCATTGTATGTTGAAATTGGTTTTAGTGAAGTTAAAATTGTTTCACTCTCATATCAATTCGGTTCTAATTAGAACATGTGATAATAAAATAATTCTAACTGCAGGTCAATTGGCATATTAGATTCCTGTTGCACTTTAACTTGATTGCTGAAATTCCTGACTTGATGATGCAAGTCACTTTCTAAATATTACATTCATTTAAAAACCAGTTATGTCCTTGAACAGAATATTAACCAGTAAGTTAAATGTGAGAAGTTTAGTATGAATAGTAGGTCTAAAATGCATTGGTGCATTGCTGGGTTGATTTATAGTTTATTATCCAGCATATGATGGGCTCTGATTTGCTCTTGCAGATAACTGGATCAGATGAGGAGAATTATCCTTTGACCAGGAAAGTGCAACATGACATATGGTTCCATCAGCATCCATCCAACTGTAGAGATCCTAGCATAAGGTTTCTTGTAGCTGATTGGGAGCGATTGCCTGGATTTGGTATTGGAGCTCAGATTGCTGGCATGTGTGGTCTTCTTGCCATTGCGATAAAAGAAAAACGGGTGCTTGTGACTAACTACTACAATCGAGCAGATCATGATGGTTGTAAAGGTATTGCTCAACTCTGCATAAAAATTGAACATTTAAGTTGTAATTGATGTGTCAAATAGTCTTGTGGAATAATTATGTGAAGTGACTTCTATATTTCAAAGGAAGATACTGTAGCAGTAACTGAAGCCGCTAATAGCGTATTTACACTACTTGCTGTCCCCATCTTTGAGGCTTCTAGCACCATCAGAGACAACTTGGACTTCTAGCCCTTATTTGTTAACAATAACTAAATTTATTAAAGAGACTTTAGTTTGTTGACTGTGTTTAATGATATTTAAAAATTGCATGGAATACGGACTTGACTGAGAGGTTTGGATCAACAATAGCCATTTAAGCAATTTCATCCAGGTTCAAATTTCAGATTCTAAAAAATGGTGAAATCGGTTTAGATTTGGATCTTCCTTTTCTGATTTACATGATTTTACTTCTCTAAAGGATCCTGATGTTCAATTGTAAATTTTCATTTTCGAATGGTTGTTTTAGGTACTTCACGCTCCAGTTGGTCTTGCTACTTCTTTCCGGAGACATCCCAAGAATGCAGAGAACGAGCATTTGAGCTTATGCAAAGCAAAGAAGGATGGGAAAAGGGGATCATAAGAGCGAAAGAGAATTACACTTCAAACGAAATATGGGCTGGACGGATTCCCAGGCAAAGCGCTATTAATTTACTTCTTCCATATGTTGATCCTTCGGAGAACATTCTAATGTTCTCTGTCAATATTTTGCTTCAGGATCTGGGGCAGTCCTTGGAGTTATATGCAGCCCACTACAGAAATAAATGGGACTTTGATTGCTTATCATCATAAAATGGATCGAAGATGGTGGCGTGCTCAGGTATATCTTATGAGGAAAGTCATTGTTGAGAAAGATCGAAGGTTTGGAAGCCATAATGTCTCAAAACGAGAAGGCCCTAGAGAAAACAAAAGCTACAGAAACAGACTTATAATATTTTGCCATGAAGCCATATATGCCAATTAAGTGTTTTAACCACCATGTGGATGACATATACCAATAAGAGCTTTAACTAATTGGAAGGCAGATGACAACATCTTTATAAATATTCTCATTATGTATGAGGATGATGAATAGAAAAATAGCTTGTTATTAATGGGTGAGAGATCGTCCTATTTGAAGTAGGAACTCCTTGAGTTTCGTTAATCTTTATCAGGCAGAAGAGGAATTCAAATTTGTCTGCCTGATTATCAGTTTGCATCTCTTGAGCTATCAATTTCTCTGTAAAAATCCAAACTTCAAAGCTTATTATACTTTCTGTTCTTGAAATTTGTCAGGCAGTGCGCTATTTGATGAGGTTTCAGTCTGAGTACACATGCAACTTGATGAATACTGCACGGCATGAAGCATTCGGATGGGAAGCAGCGAAAATGGTTCTCTCAAACATGAATTCAGATGTGGAAGAGGTTCGTCAATTTTAGTGGTTAAAATTTTGAAATCCGGAAAGAGTAGGAATTATATCTGTACAAGTAGCATTTACTAGATAATTTGACGGAGTACTTCATAAAAAATGAATAAATCTATATCTCTAGGGATGCAAAAACACTACTACTTTTGTACAGGAAAGGTACAAAAACAGTTGCATAACAAAAAGTTCATGATTAATTGCTAGATTACGTTGTATCTTACAACCTAACCTCTTTGGCAGGATGCTGTAGAAAAGAACAGGTATGACATAGAAAAGTTTGTATGGTCGAATCACAAACCATGGATTCCTAAGCCTTTGCTAAGCATGCATGTGAGAATGGGCGATAAAGCATGTGAAATGAAGGTGGTTGGATTTCAGGAATACATGCATCTAGCTGAAAGAATCAAAAGGCGCTTCCCTCATCTTAACAGCATCTGGCTTTCCACAGAGATGCAGGTACTGAAAATCTTGAGCCTTCCATGTCTCTTTGGATTGTCAATTTAAAGAAAGGGGACCGTGCAAGCTTTCTTTATCAATCATTCTCATAGCAATATTTACTCTCAGGAAGTCATTGACAAATCAAAATCGTACCCTCATTGGAGATTCTACTACACAAACGTGACGCGACAAGAAGGGAACACTTTGATGGCAACTTATGAAGCCAGCCTTGGCAGGGAAACAAGCACCAACTATCCCCTGGTTAATTTTTTGATGGCTTCTGAAGCTGACTTCTTCATAGGAGCATTAGGTTCCACATGGTGCTTTCTCATAGATGGCATGAGGAATACAGGAGGAAAAGTCATGTCAGGATACTTGAGTGTGAACAAGGACAGATACTGGTAGAAGCTTGTCAAGTTTTTCGCTGCTTCAGAATAACTTGGAATGAGCAACAATTGGTGAGTAAGCACCGCAGCATGGCACTTGGCATTTCCCCTGCATAATCTGCTAAAATCCAAGTGCAATATGAAAACCTGCTGCAGTGATTGGGTGACATGTATTCCCAGGATTGGATTTCACTTGGCCATTTACTGCTTCCGTTCTATTGTGATCGACATACAAATTTTGTGTAATTGTATTTTAGCATCCTACTGTAAGTATCATGTACATACAAGTTTTGCGTTATTGTACATTATCATGTATATTCACATCTGCATATGACCCGAAGCACTTCTAAGTCAAAAAACCTCCAAAAAAAAAAAGTAAATATTTATTTCTTTGAGCGTTTTTTTTTTTTTTAATGACAAATTGCTTTGTGCAGTGGCCTTTTTCTATCTATTGTTGTCTCCATGTAAGAAATTTCTTGAAAAATTTAAGCAGGTCTATATAAAGAATTGACAAACACATCAGCCACGAATCTGTCCACATCTAGAAAGGATGGAGCAAAAGAACATAACGAAGTGAGAGCGAGCTTAGCTTGTGGAATGACTATTGGGACGTGCAGTCTCTGCTTCTTGGACCGCTTGATTGCTGCATATGATTATTTCAAGGCCCTTCATTTATTTCCTGGCTTTCACGTAACAAAGCTGGTGTTTTTTTGGTACGAGTATTTGGGAGAAGGGTACGCAGAAGTTTTGGGGGCAACTATGAAAGCGATTGTTAATGTCGTTGGCGTGACTAGAATGACTCCTCCAATCAAGGATTTACTTCCCCGCTTGACTCCAATTTTGAAAAATCATCACGAGAAAGTCCAGGAGAGCTGCATTGATCTTCTTGGTCGAATAGCTTGCTTAACTTATGTACCAGGCGCTAAATACAAGCTTTACTTGGAGCAGTATCAGCCAGATTTCAATCACATAATAACTAAGGAAATTTGCGCGAACAGCCTCCTGACTTCCTGGAGGTCAAGGGTTTAATGCTTGCTTGCCTCCTACCGAACTTGTTACTTAATTGTGGTTGTCATCTTCGGGTGGCTTCCCTTCCCTTAAACTAGGTTAGGGTAGATTATACAACTGTTAATCATTGCGACCCAAAAAAAAAAAAAAAAAAAACTAAGGAAATTTGGAAATCTTGCCTGGCAAAGATATTTTTCTGGTTTCAATCAAAATCAATGTCGAATGGCAATCATGACTGCAAATGAAAATTGATCTGAAAAACTATTTATGCCTTTCTGTTGGCACATCACATGTTTATCATCATAAACCTTTTTTGAGTCCCCTTAGGTATGCTTCGCCGCTGATGAGCTTAGACTTTTGTCATACCCGTATCTCTCACCCAAACCAAAGAATAAAAATAAAAGCATCTGGTCCTTTGGGGCAAAAGCAGTTGAAACTTAACCAGGCACAAACATGAAATGGCTGCAACCTCGTGCTTTTGTTTCATTTTATTTCCCCAGAAGTGTTTACTGGCAATTGCGATGCAATGTAGCCACTGGTCCAACAAACGTAGACCCTTAACACAAAATCATGTAAAACGTGAAAAACACAACAAAATTCATCACATGATGAAATATATATCCAAATCTCAATCCCAACTACCAATTTTGAATGTGTTCATCTCCCACCATGAACTAATCCCCACAATCACAACCGTGATTGTAGGAACCTCAATTTTTTTATTGAAATGCATAATTGGACCCTTCGTTTCTGATAGAGGTCAGAGTAGCTTTTGACTTTTCTGTAAATAGCCATGGCCCGTCCACAGATAACAGCAAAAGCTAAAAAAGAATCCATTTTTTCCTAAAGAAAATCCTTCCGCTTGAGGTAGTTTCAACTATCCAAAGAATTAGGATCTGAAACAAAACTTAATAATCACGGGTGTAGATACACTTGAAGCAGTTTAGGATTATCAAAGGAATAAGCAATAGGATTCTGATTTTCACTTCAAACAACAATACAACAGCTAAAGAACATATTACAACAAAGAAGCAATCATGTGCCACTCCCAGAAACTCTCCCCGCATGGTCCGGCATGGAGATGGCCGGGCTCTCAAGGACTGAGCCTTGCCTCCTTTGTTGTTGAGCATCCTGAAACACCAGAGCATTAGGACTGCTGTTTTCATATTTACTCAAATATCCTCACTTGAATGACGTCCAGTCTCTGGATTTCTGCTAGCAACGTGCTTTTTGTGTTTCTTGCTCTTTGCTTTCTTGGCTTTCATTCGGCGTTTTTTCTCATTAGCATCAACCCAAGCATAGTCAGGTGGTATGTGGAAAGGGTCAATCTCCTCCCGGAAGCTTCGGCTTTCACTGTCACTTGATTGACCACCACGGCTACCTGTCATCCATGAAATCCACGAGGAAGACACCTCAGACTTAGCATCATGGAAATGCACAGGGCTGGAAGGAGGGGTGCAGAACTCCTCTGTTGGCTGAAGCTCCTCAAACTTCGTGAACGTAACAAGGACCCTGATGGTTGGTACTATTGGAATGGCAACCTGCAGCATGGAATCTATTAATCACGGAGTGACAATTAAACCATTCAAGATGGTATGCTACATATACAATGAACGAGAAAACAGCCGCATCCAGGATAGATTTGTAAGATCGTTTCAAAACCACACAAATACTACTAAATATGGAGAATGAAGCACCAAAAGATTAGGCAAATAAAAATTGGCTAAAGAGGAATCAAAAATCAATCCATACGCTCTTTCATAGAAAGAAACTAAACACATAATTACAACTTTGATCCTAAATGAAATCAACACAAACTTCAATACTGCAGTCAACAATTATGTTCTGAAGCATTAGAAATTTCATTTCAACATAATAAGATGTATTAATTATGAAATGCTAGCTTATAAGTGATATGATGAAATGCAAGTTTATCCTGACAACTTCTGATGCAAATTCCTGAAACCAATTTTCTAACTTCTTAGCTCCAGAATAACAAAATAACTGCCAACCAGAAGTTAATTGTATAGGATAATGCATAGCTTCAGTTTCTACAAATCAGGGATACATGAAAGCAACATAAAACAGTCCTGCAGCCCCTGTACCCAACTAAACATGCTTTTAGCATTCTATATTTGTTGCCTTCCACCGCAATAGTTTGCCTCCTTAGGAAGCCTAAGAACTAATAGACATCGGAAAGCATAAAAATATTAATGGCAATCCTAGTCCCTAGCAAAACCGTCTCGTCAAGACTCATTAAGTGCCTGTTTGGTTTTGAAAAAGCTGTTCAAAACATTGAAAAGATGTCATTTTTTCAAAATATTGTAAAGTCAAAAGCCGTTTTCAGAAGCAGCTCAAGGTCTCCTTATCAGATTCAGCTTTTAAGCTCAAAATAAGCTAATAGGCAAAAGCACAAATTAATGCAAAGGGAAATCCTTCTAAATGGCATTCAGCATTGAGAAAGCTATGATCAGCAAATTTTATGCTAATAAACACGCCTTTAGACTAAGCTAATGATAAAATCATACAACTGAATAACATTCTTGAATTCCCTTCTTTCAGGACGCCCAAAACTCAATCCTTAGCTTTACAAGTTCAAAGATCATCAGAACCTTGCAGTACTATTATTTTCCTCTCAAGCGACTCTTAAGTTGTGAGTATGTCAGCATTCTTTCACTTCTACCGGAACTCTTTAGTGGGGGATTTTTTTTTTATTTGGGGTGGGGGTGGGGGTGTGGGGGAGTAGGCAACACCAGTATGTAATTAGGGGTAGGTGATAAACATCCCCCTGAATAAAAAGACAGCTAGCTGAAGATTCTTCCTAATAAGCACCACCCAAACCTGCAACAGTGTCCAACAATTTTTCTTGACAACACCCACTCACATTGAGTGATATAGCAGTAACTACTGATTTAGGACAGCTTTGGAACATAGATCCCAACAACAGAAGTAACTTTACAATCATTTGGCAGGGCAATGAAGAGGATCCCTAATGAGGGGATCAACTTGTCAACAGTTGTGATGATCCATCAAGCTTTTATAAGATAAGAACGTCATTCTGTCATGTTTATATTATGGTTCTTCCCAACATTTCCTTGTTTATTTGCATTTACTCCACAACCAAGCACAGGCACAGCTCACAAAATTCTGAAAATGTTATCAAAAGAACCATATTTGCAACCAAAAAGTGTCAATTCGGCAAGATGAAGAAATGAATCTGTAAGAAAGACCAGAGTTTGCAAATGGGACATGATAGTCCACAATCAGACAAGACAAGAGCATATATTTCTCATTTTTATCAGTCATATTTATGCCTAACAGATAGGACCTAGAGAGATTGACCATGCATCTTTTAAACTCACTTTTGAAGAATGATTACAACATTGCACGTGACATGCAACCCACACACTCATGTCTGCCAAATCAGAAAGTTATTTAGTGAAGAACTAAAACAATTCAGCAGATGTATTTATTTCACTACTCAACCATGCAGCCAAAAAGAGTACTTTCCACTAGATTCAAAGCCCTTTAGAATTTGACTCCCACATGCACTCATCAAGGGAAAGAACATGCATGCAAATTGATAACTGGTCATATGTCAGATTTACATGCAACAAAAAAGGTGAATGTTCAGGAAATGCATGAAGAAACATACTTTGTTGATGAAAGACAAAAAAAAAAAGGAAAATAATTCAAGCACATAGGAACAAGATGTTTGTAAGTGACAGCCAAAAGCCCTTCCAAAGAAAAGAAATGGAAGCTAGTGTGCAATTTATAGCACAATCACTACTAATACCTTAGCAGGAAATGTGCCAGTAGGTAATTTAGTAGTCAATAGCTCCCTCAATCTTCTGATTGCTTTCACCTTATTGGCCAATATATCCAACAGGGGCAAGAGTTCTTCTGTTTTCAAAGGGAAATCTGGTGTCAACCACAGAACAGGCCTTAAACCTTTTTTGTATTCGCTTTCATTCTTAGACTCACTAGCAGCACCTTTCTTCTTCTTCTTTTTATTGCTTTTATCCTTGCTCTTCTTAATTTCGCCAGCATCCTCCCTTGGAAATTCAGATGTTGATCTATGACTCTCATTGGGTCTCAGCTTGCTATCTTCAGGAGCCAACTTCGAGAACTTCTTAACTATCTTTGAATCTTCAGGGTCATCTCCGGTGTTCTTTCCGCCTTTCTTGTTCCAGCCAAACCAGCTTTTCTTTTCTTTGGTAACACCATTGGGATCACAATTTTCAAAGGAACCACCATCGCTGTTTTCATGCAAATCCTGAACTTCAGTTTCCTCTTCCTCACAAGGCCCCTCTGGATTCCCCATGCAAAGTGCAGAATCTAATTGCTTTCTTTCCTCAGCTGTTAATACGTCATCATACTCATCATGTTCGCCACCAGTGGCGACCCTCTCATCATCATTCACTGAGAAAAGCTCCTCATCAGTCATGGCTCCAGGAACTCTTCTTGACTTCACGCTGACCATCACGTGTAGCATATCATAGACCTTGGCTTTCCAGGGTCCAACCATCTCGCTCCTCTCCTGTCGCCTCCAGTTCAAATGGGGAACAAGCTCAGCTTGAGTAACATCAATTCCTGGCCTATACATGTTTGTTTGAGACATCAAGGCCACTTCATGCGCAACTTCAGCTTCTGTTGGTTGCACACCAGCTCCTTCCAAAGCATTTGTAATCTCCTTCTCCTTATGAGCAAGCACAATCAGTGAACCAGGAGGCAAAGATATTTTGCCATCTTCTGATGAATATCCCTCTCCCAGAAAAAGAAAAGTTTGATCAGAGCGTTGAATGCGAAAGCCATCAAATCCTGCAAGGGTCATATCAGCACGGAGATTAGCACCCCGTTTCCAAATCCTGTAAGTGTCTGAAGGGGCAATTCTACCGATAAATGGTATGACTGAGCTCTCAAAATGAAAGGTTATTTCCATGTAAAAATCCCTTATCCTGCCTGCTGAAGCCACAATCCTAGGAAGCCTACGGCACCATTTTGCCCAAGCAAGAGGTTGGTAATGTCTGGCAATTATCATAGCAATATTCTCTTCCCTAGTACAAACAGCCTCTTGAAGCGCGCTCCACCCATTCTCATTTTGAAGACTCCAATCAGCACCGGCCGCCATCAAAATCTCAGCAGAAATGGGATCCCTCAGCCTAACAGCGAGGTGCAAAGGGGTCTCACGCCCTGGAACATCCCGCCTATCTACAACAGCTGAGACTGCATCGGCATTAAGCTCAGCAGCCAAAGACTCGGCTTCAGTATTTACCTCCCCCGCCTTCGCCAAGTGTGGAAGAGCCCCCACGATCTTTCTTAGCCCAGCATGGTCTCGTTTAGCGACAGCCAAATGAGCAGGACTATGGGCATATTTAGACCAATCTTCCATTGATTTGGGTCCAACCACAAATCTTTCCACTCCTCCCTAATTCCAACTTCTTCAGAAAACCTAGAACATCCCCATGTTGCTACCAAAATTCAGTCAGAAAAAAGAAGAAAGAAAAGAAAAAACCTCGAACAAGAACCTTGGATTTAACGAAAAACCAAGACAACAGACATTATAGCTCAAGGGTTCGAAGCATTATTCCGGATTAAATTTAACCTATTCACATTAACTGCACTCCGACATTGCCAGTTTTGGAAATGAATTCCGCGGCCTAAAAAACCCTGCAGCACCTGATCCCAATAACACCCTCACCCAGCTCAAATCTGAACCTCGAAAACAAAGTAAAGCAAAACGAACATGTCATCAGCATTAAAATTAAAAAGAAGGAAAGAAAGAAAGAAATTCAACAAAAACGAAAATCAACTAAACATATCGATCTAGGTCCAGCTTAGCAACGACATATACTTAACCTAGGGAAACCTAGACGCATAAACATCCATATAAGCTAAATTACATCTGAACATTAGAAACTGCATAGATAAAAGTTGAATTTACCAACCTGAGGAAGTGGAAGGGACGGAGTTGGCTGTAGAGAGAGAAAGTGTAGGATTTGAAGGAGGAGGATTAAGCGAGTGAGTGAGTTTTTATACTAGTCGAGACTCGAGATCGATCTCTCTGTTTTCTCTTTCTCTGCTATCTCTTTCTCCCTCTCTCTCTCTGCAGCTCTTTTTAGCTCTCTCTCTCTCTACAGTGAGAGTGGGGAGGCTGGGAGGTTAACAACGGCCTCACCTGCTGCTCCTTTTAATTTCACCCTTTCTTCTTTATGCTTTATCCTTTATTTTATTTTTCCTTTTCTTCTCAAATAGCAAAAGAACAAATAATGAGACATTTTTTTTTGTGATGTAATATAGTGTTTAATAGTATTGGAAAAATAAAAAGTGATTGTAAAATATGCTGATGATGTAATAAAAATTTGGTTTCCAAAAAAACCAACTATTTGAAATTAGGAGGTGTTTGGTTGGCATTCAAGAACCGGAATTGCTATGGAATTATTAAATCCTATTACGGGTATAAATTCTTTGTCATTGCCATTTACTAGTTTGGTTTAGATTTGGAATGAATTTTATTTCACTAATGAATTAATAAATTTGAAACCCAAATCATGACCGGAGAATTAATATGAGATGAATTTTAACACTTTCATCCCTGCTGACATATACTGAATAATAAGTTTGGGTGTCGTTAATTTCAACACTCATTATTTACGAACACCAAACATCTCCAAATCTAATTGAAATTTAAACAGTTAGAGTTACAGCATGTTGTCATGTGTTTTTTTACGTACTTTATTTTGTTGTTTACTTTTAAAAAAAATTGTTTTATTTTTGTTGTTCTCGATTACTTTCCAAATTTTACTTTTTTGCTCGTTTCATCAGAGAAAAAGGACCTTGAAAATCAAAACTAACAGAAGTTGTACTTTTAATTTCTGATGATGATTCCTGTAATAATCAGAACCATTTAAAGCTTGCGATTATGTCCACATCCAAATTCTTCTTGCTTCTTAGTCTATTTTACCAAGCACGAGAATTTCAGAATTTTATATCATAAAAAATAGAATTGAAGTGACTCTCTTCGTTTTGAGCTAGGTAATAAATGTCCAAGTGCCAAAAATGCAACTTTCAAGTGCGTTATGAATTGGAAACGAAACTTCCAAAATGTAACGCTGTGCCATTCATTTTCCTGCCATTTACAATCCAATCTCATCCTCCGTATCGTGTCTAAGTAACGGAAATGGAAATAAAGAGCAACGGAAAATGGAGAGATTTTGCCCCGCCTTGATTTTGGCAGTAAAAATTTTGCAGGCCCCCAAATGCAAATAAAAGAAAAGGGGCCGCCGCGTTTGGAGGGGCTGGAGGAGATGATGGTGACCCAGCGTGGCACGGTACACTCTTCTGATGGAGCAGGCCCTGACCGGATCTGGGCCATCTGGGACACACTACTGTATTTTGTGACATCTTTTTTTTTTTTTTTGGCTTTGGTTCTGTCGTTTTCTTTTGTGAACCTGTTACACGTATCTCTTACCTTAATAATATTCTTTATATGTTTCTTTGAAAGTGTCCAAAATGATCCTTTTGAATTTTGCCTCTGATGTGAGAAAGAAAGGGGGGAACGATAATGCTAACCTTTCATCCAAAATGAATGTTATAGTACTAATAGACTTTGGATAGCGATACAAAATTTAAGGAATGATTGAATTATACCATTTCCATGTCAATGTTTTGGATTCTTCCGGTTCTCTTCTTTCTACAAATGAAAAATAAAAGTGAAAATAAAATCATTTGATGTAATATGTAATTGCCCATTTATTTGTTTTAAGCTCAAAAAAGAAGGTGTGCTTGTATATTTAAAACTTTTTAAAACCGTGTTTTCTACAAATAGTAGGAAGGCAAATCTTATACTAAGTGACATACGATTTAAATGATATGTCGTAATTTACTATTACTACTCTCTTTGTACATGTAACTCTTGTGTTTGTCTTCTTTAGGTTTTTCTCTTCTTCTTATTATTGGGACTAGCTATTGAGACACGCTCGATGCGTGTATAACTTGTCAAAAAATCTTTTTAATTGAAAGAATTACATAAATATTACGCTTAATAACCAAATTTCTACACACACGGACACTTTCCTCTGTATTCAACAAAGCAATTTATGTACTTTTTCTGGCCACCAAACTCTTTTTCCAAATTTTTTTTTTTAAAAAAAGATAAACAGTCTAAGATAAGTTCACGAAGAAACTAAATGGAAATTTTGCAAGTGCTAATACTTTTTCCTAGACGATTACTCTTACCATTTATGTAATGCCAAATTTCGAGTGTTGTATAGAAAACAATAGGCTTCAGATGCTTCTCGGAGATATGAAAATTTGACCTTTTTTCTTTAGAAAAGCATGCCGTCACCGGAGATTCAAGTGTTGCTTGCGGGTCCTTCTCCAACTGGCAGAGTAATCATGTTTAAGTAGCTATCCCCAGGTGATGCATGCAAGGTTGATATACTGCACTTTACTCACATATAGTGTAGGATCGGAATGAAGTCCATCATTTCCGGATTTTGGTGGATCTACCATGTGATAATTAATGCATCTCTTGTGCTGCAATTTTCCTAATTAAATCGATAACCCACCTAAGCTTAGCACTCGTAGCAGGTATACCAGATGTTGAGATGCCTTGAATTAGATCTTCAACCCTCGCTGAGCTGTACGGGGGTCTCGCTGAGCTTACGGTATATATTAGTTACCGTGTCTGTTTTATTTTGGGTCTTGTTTTGGGCCTATTTTGGGTCCAGTCTGTTTGGTTGTATATATATACACCTTATTTTAGTCTGTAAACCATTCCGATTACAACCCTAATAAAATTTGGTTTCCTCCAAGTTGTTCTTGTCTTTTCTTGTTTGTTCTTCTGTTCCGCTGCATCTGTTATAACACCAGATTATGCTGCAAAGTTCCTAAGAAAAAAAAAATGATTATACATACTATTGAATTCATGATACGTTAGTTATTACTACCATTAATATAAATATCTTTATTTATTGGACACTCATTAACACACCTATATTTCACCCAACCTATCATGTATATATATACTACTTTTTCTTGCATTTATATATTTTTTCTAATTAATCCCCTTGCATTTATATATTTTTCCTAATTAGTCTTGTATTTTTAAAAATATAATATTTGAAATATATTTTAACGAGTACCCGTAAGGGACCTATTAAATAAACCATTATTTATTAGGATGCAACGCATGAACGTTAATCACTCTATTATATATCCCGTATAGATTACTATTATTTGAAATTTTTTTAAAAAAATATACTGTAACGATTTAATGCATGTTAGGTGCAAAAATAAAGAAAAAATAAATTCACAAAAAATCTAAAAATATTTTGAGAAAAAATGATAATCCAAACAAGGTCGTCGATCATAGAACACATACATATTGAATCATATTGATAGCCAGAAACTTCAACCATCCTTTATTTCTGATTATCTTTTCCACCATTTGTTGTCCCCAAACTCATGCGTGTGGCTTTCTCGTCATGCCTCCAAATTGGAACAACAGATCGAGTGGAAATTATTATGCTTCCCAGTAGGCGTAGGCGTAGCTAACAGAGACTATTTCCGATGAGTAAGACTAAGATCCCATCTGTACGAAAGGGCAGACAATGAGTTACATGAAATATTGAGTCGGGATTTTGCCACTAATACGACAAAAAATACACAGACAAACATTTCTAGTAGGAGTAGACTACGTATTTCTTACGCAATCTTCAAAGAGAGAACTTTTCATATAACTGAAACAAGGGTTAATAAAACAAGAAGAAGAAGAAGAAGAAGAAGAATAAAACTATGCACCATCCATCAAAATGCTTTACCGGTGAACAGTATTGCCAAAGCAGTCGCCTTGGCTTGAAGATAACTTATTCGTATTCAATTTAGTTAGTAAGTCCTTCTGGGTCAGGATTCAGGCCCATCTGTAAAATAGCGGTGCTTTATTTTATTTTGTGGTGGCTCACCACTTATCAACCACCACTGCATTGTTAATTTGTGCCTGACAAAGCTTGTTGGACACTTGCTTCTTCAGAGTAAGATACGCATGCAAAGCTTCAAGCAGGATACCCTTGTGGGCATGGTCTCAAAGTTGCAATTCTTGCTGTTGTGTCACCATAGCCTTTGGCGATGCCATTAAGAAATTTTTGGCCCCAGTTCTCTCTCCACTTCACTCAGCTAGTTACATTCATAAGCACTAACCAATACTTCAAAAAAAAAAAAAAAAAAAACCAAAACACTGGGTTACTTTTTCACTTCTCTCAGTCATCTCTGTAGCCGCCAAAGGCAAAACAAAATGGGGGAAGTTGCTGCTTTATGATATCTAAAGGTCTTTGATCATAGATGATAGAACACAAGTGCTTTAAATTTCCAGGGAGTCTTGAATATGGTGCGTACCACGTATTTGCGTCTGCAAGTGTCCAACCATGTAGCTGGTACTTGCTGTATTGCTGGCATGAATTTAAGGAAGCCTTTTGCTTCCCATAACTAATGTACGGATGCGATGTCGTGTTTCTTTAACTGAGCGAGTTTCAGTACATAACCTACCCCACCACTCTTAAGATTTGAGCTTCCAGCCTCCCTCGTCCTGCAGAACAACCTTCCCCACCTCTCTACGGCTTATTGAGGGAGAGCAGAGCAGAGGATGTGATGCGAGATTTTACATTGCAAGTATGCTGCGAATAAGAAATGGGAAACGATCAGAGAATAAGAGAATAAACAAAATACTAACAATTTCTCCACAAGCCGCCTGGGGACTCGAAATGATTTATACATAAAAAATCGTGTAAAAAGATTCTATAATAAATTTACAACACCGCGTTGCCCCCATTTTCCCTAATTGCGGATTGAAAAAACTACCGAATCCGTCCCCTATACAATTAAAGCTACAATTTTCTAGCAAGAACTTCACAACTGAGTAAACCATCCACGGAATTTGCAGACCTCCCAGCACCCAAGACTGGAACAAGGTTGAATATGGGGTCGGTGGCGGTCTTTCTTTTTGGGTTTTGCTCAGCGAATTCACTGAATACCCTGGTAAAAATTAATAACAATTCTGCATGAGAGATGTGAAGCCTTGTTGCAAAATAGAGCCTGAAAGTCTGCAGAAAGAAACGGATGGTTAGACAATCTGCAATTTGACGCCGTATGCAGAAAATCACGGTACAGATGCAAGTGATTAGTGCCAATCCAAGGAAAATCCCTAAATTGAAGATTGTTACTTTGTTAATGCAAAAGTATCTTACCGTGACATCATCCCAAGAGAAACGGTTCTCTAATAGAAACGCATCCAGAAGATAAACACAAAATTTTGCTATTCCCTCAATCTGGTTCTCAACAAGGGTATTACAGCCTGCACCATCTTGAAGAAGGAACTTGGAACAGATCTTTCCCACAATATCTTGTGTCACGGATAAGACGGCAGCACAAAGTCTCCCAGGCACAACACATTTCTGCAGGCATTCATCATGCCAGTTTTCATGCTGGAAACCACAATAATCTTGTGCCACATAACTAACTTCACCAGCCTTGTTATTAAGAGTTCCTTTATTGCCCAGCACATAAAGCACAGGCTTTACTTCTACAAGAGCCCTGCATAGAAGAAATAATGCCTTTCTTAGGATAAAAAATTGTGTATGTTGGCTGAAGCAATTGTCAGAAGGAGATATAGCTATTAATTAGGAAAGCTTTCATTAGATGCCACGGCCAAGTCATCTGCGAACTTTAGATTCATTTCTTGATGCAAATATTCACTTGTAACATACCTAATTCAATGGATAGATGTCATTCTTATTAATGGACAGAAACAGTCGAACAAGCAACAGAAAGAGACTGCATTGTAGTGTGTTTCATTTACTTTTATTGTTCTCTCCTTTCGTGATACGAAGTACCGATATGTGCATCATTATTGTCATATCTATACATAATTTTATCCCATTCCCCTCCTCAACCCTTCTCAACAGATTAAAATACCCCTACATCCCCTCTCAGCTATTAAAAACATCTGCTACCAACTAATAAAAACATGCAAAGAAAAGTTGTCTCCAATACTCAACAAGCTTTGTAGTAATTATAAAGGGAAGGAAAATAAATAGCACCTTTTTGGCAGATCTGGAACCAGAACATATAAAAAAATAGGATCAAGCACGTCAGATGAGCATCGATTGTCGGAATCATTTAACTTCATTTCCTTAATAAATAAGTTTGTCTTCTCAAGGGCAATTCGGTCAGATTCATTCATTGAAGCTGAGCAGTATATGACAAATAGAATAGCGGATGTAGCTATTGAACAGTTAAAGCATTTTGCTATTGCTTCACTATTTTCCAATGCTTGCTTGAGCTCAACTGTAGGACCTCCACTAGAAAGCAGCATCGTTGGTGGGTCAAGACCCAATTGACCTGCCATGTAGAGAATATCCTTGTGCAGCGTTGCCTGGCAAAGGGGAAAATGTACGCTTGTCACTTCATGGCTTAAGTTAAGCATTATTAAAGCCAACTGGTTATGCAATCTAAATTTGCATGCTGACATAATTAAACTCGCACTCTCTAACATGACGCTGTAACTGGACATAAACACTAAACTGAATTCAGCACATGAACTTTAGTGTAACTTAGCAGACAACTTCTCAATGACATAAAATCGCTATAAGACACATCAAAACCAGTAAATTCATAGGTCAAATTGTTCAATATGATTAAAATCATAAGCCAATTGAACTTTCTAATTATTAATGCTTTGACCAGACATACTCTATACGATTGACATAATGCATTGCCTATGCTATTGTAAACTGAAGTTACTAAACAACTGCATTTTTTTTTAATAAGGTAGTTTAATCTATTATTCGAAGCATACAGCACTAGAAGCCTAAATAAATACAGGATTTCTTAGTACAAGCTCTCATACATATTCTTCTCATTCTGCATATGGTACTGAGAAAAGTCTAACAAAAAAGGAATTGATTAGTAGGCAAAAGGTGGGCTCAAACAGAACAGAACCAAGCACCCAAATCCGAAGTACTACAAAGTGCCAATTTTATATACTTAAAGGAGAAAGCAGAAAATGTGACAACCAAGGTAATTGAAAAGAAAAGATTAGTTTTATGACCTGACTATAAGGACCAATGCAACTAGGAGCCCAGTCAGATATACTCTGCACGTGCAAAACTCTTTTAGTTTCATCATTGGCAACCAACACTTCAATATATGCCATCCCTAAACCAACTTGTGATAGAGGAAGCTCAACTGTGGAGCGTGATGGTACGCCAAAACGGCACTTATCTTGAGTAATGAATCTGATGTATGTTTCATTTGCAACTGCAAATTTATTCATATCAGCAATGTAAAGATGAATATAAAATACATTCTCCCAGGAGTAACAACATTCAGCAAGTTGCAATTCGATTTTCATGAGAACATACTCCAAATCTGCCTGCAGATCTGTCAAATTTAAATTTAAAAAGAAGTATTAGACATGTAAAACTGTTTTGATGCAATTCTTAAGCTTATACTGTAAATACATCTACTAACCTCCTGAAGTTTTAGATGAATCTTGCAACCAGCATGAGATAGAAAAAGTATTATCCATTTTGGTTCTTGAAATCTGGAGTTCCTGACTATTAACATCTACAAATTTGCTGGCAGGATGATTAGACATACTAATGTTTTCACATCTTTGTTGACAATCTCCTTGGACTTCACATACCAAATCAAATTCATCATCGTTTTTGTTACTTTTGCCCAAGGGCACAGTTTCTGCTCTTTTCTCCAAGTGGAATGCCAAAGGATGAAGGATGCCAACGGGACATATGGGATCTTTTGAATGCAAGACAATTTGAAATTCATCTAGCACAATGCGGGCATTCTGAAAAAAGTTCATTGCATCAAACGACATTTTATGTCTTCCCCCCCCCCCCCCCAACAAAACAAACAATAAACCACAAAAATGGGTGGGGCGGAGACAAAGAAACTAAAGCTGTACAGAACAAACTTGGTAAAAGCATTTGGTAAATTATACTGAACAACTTAGTGGGTATAAACTAGATGTTCCAGAGATCAGTATCAAAGAACTTACGACTCCGTAAGTAATGAGAGAAGTATACAGTAAGATAGGACAGCAGTAAAGACATGTTCGAAAAGAAGAGTGTCCACTCACTTTAAAGAGGGGACAATCAAGAGTTAATGTTTCATATTCTCCTCCTTCACCACAAACATTAAGTCCATATAGCCTGCCAGATTTGTTGGTAAAACAACTTGGTATCCCCTGTATCTCAAGTACAATAAATAAAAATTTTCTCATAATTAACCCGACATACTCTTTCAGCTTATGAAGATGTGGTTCCAACCATGATATTTCTTTCCCCAAGTGTTTTGAAGGATCCAAACCCATGGCTGCAACCTGAAAAATCAAGAGGTCAGGTTACAGTGAATCATAGCAGAAACGCTTGCACAGGGACCTGTGCCAATTTTACAAAAATTAAATGTATAAATTATTCGTTTCTGATAAGTAAAAGCTACAATGATTCAATTTCACCTCAAGAAAACCGTAAATTTATGTAAATGTGTCCTATATATATATATATATATATATATATATATATCGCATCTAAAGGCACATACTTTCTTGTGCCACTTTACTTCCATCCACCATTTGTTTCCTTCGAAAATTGATGCAGAAGACAATAAAAAGTGTATGCAGAAAAAGTCAAATAGTAATATAGAATAGAAATACATCAATGCACCTACTATACCTTTACTGTGATGGCAACAATTCCAGCTTTAATCTGGGGGACACATACAAAATTATTTAGAGTTGATAACTAGAAATACCAAAAATCTGTCTTTAATATAGATAAAATCATATTACCATGTCTCCAAGGAGTAATGACTGGTCTTGCTTCCATAAATATGCCAAAGAAACAAGTCCTAACCTTGAACACACACTTTCGACCCGCAGTCTTTGATAATCAGATGCAATTGCACCAGAAGACACAGCAGCAACAGAGGGTATCTGTTGTTTCACTTCATTTAACAAGATGAACATATCCTCAACCTCATCCCCAGGTGTGGTACTGTAGGTGAGGCCATGGTGCCTGAAATCCAACATTCAATTAGAAAAAAGAGATTATATTCCAAGGCATCAATGTTTTACATGACTCCCAATTAAAATGATCAATCTCCAATTTCTTCACCAATAGCAAAAATGATCACACTCGAAAATATTTTGACATAGTAAGAAAAACTAAGGGTACTAATACAAAAAAAAAAAAAAAATAACCAACTGTGAACGTAATAAAGATTGATAACTTTAGAATTAATGTAATCCTAAAAGGATTGTATATTCCTCAAACATGATATTGCTTATACCCAAAAAGAAATTTCCATTTAAGCGGCTTGCCTTGTGGATCCTTGTATTCGCCTTCTAAATAATGGAAGACCCATGCATTTTGCATAGCTAACGACTATCTGGTGCCCAACCTGCAAATTAAATCTGGAAAATGAATTCTAATATCTATTGTTTAATATGTCATGATGAAGAAAATAATTAAATATCAAGAGATCTACTACTTGATTGTATCAATCAGTTTTCTAAGGAAAATCTTTTCCTTTTGATCACATTTTATAAATTAGTGATAAAACCATCCTCATCTCAAATCCCACTCTGTCTCCACCCCCTACCCCAGAAAGAGGAAAACAAAAGGAGGAAACTCAATGCATAGTGTAATGGTCAATGTGGAACAAAAAACCAATCCCAAAAATAAAATAAAATAAATAACTAGCGAAACTGCACAATAATATTTAGTTACCACTCAAAGACGCTTTAAAAAGCCACAAACTCAATTTCAGCAAATTGTCCACCATAGCAGCACTTGTTAAACTAGTTTTCACTAATTCAATATCCCACAGTTCAATCACACATTTATACTTCCTAGTACACCAAATTCTTTCCAGTTCATAAACAAACTATTGTCAAAAGCAAATGACATTTTTTTTTTTAATATGCAAACATTTGCCAAGCAGGAAATTACACCACAGTTGCAAAGCATAATGTTTAGCCGCATATTGACTCAGTTTCACATGTCTTAGTTGAGATAAAAAAACTGTAAATTCTAAGCACAACTAATCAAATCAAAATATGTAAACAACTGATTAAAATCATTTCTACGAAAAATGTCTTACAGTTTGATACATGTAGCTATCGAGCTCGTCCTCCGCATCATCAGACGGCAGTAAGTTTGCCAACGCAACAATCTGCTTGTCACCAATTAATATCCACCTCTTTTTAATCATTCAGGTGTATATAGCATATAAAAGAGAGAGGAAAAAAGGATGGAGAAAAGAGAGAAGGCGAATGCCGTGTACCTCATGACCATATGCGAGGCATTTCATCATGGCATAGCAGCTATCTTTGCCGCCACTCACTAGAGCCACCACCTTCATCTCCACCGGCTGCCGGAAATCGATGACGCCGACCGATTCACTACTACCTCTAGTCTAGGGCTGCCCTTCTAATTAGTAGTATTTGACTTGAGAGTGGAAAAAGTACCCAGACGTACTAATGCACGGCACGGACAAGCTCGCCCATTGCTTTACGACCAGTCCGAGATCATAACTTCCTTCTCAAATTACATTTCTACCCTGACTATGGGCCTAAAACCCGTCAACTACGATTTTAACACCGTGGGCTGGGGCCGATAGCATTTATCGGCCCGGTGGTACGCGTAACATTCTCCAACCTAAAATTCTCTGTAAATTTTTATTAACTGCGCTGTCGATTGAGCCGTCTTCCGTATAAATGTTGTTGTTGATTACAATTACAGTGGATAAATTATGGTGTAAAGTGTTTAAAATAAAATTTTAAGTTACAAAGTGAGAATGAGATACAAGTTTTAAATACAAGAGTTAGTTATATTTCAATCATCTTAAACATTTATGCAAATAATGATTTAGTGACTAAAACTGAAGATTAAATCTAGGTATTAGAGCAGTCTTGAGTTTAAATCTCCCCCACTTCCTCATCTAATTGCTTGGAAAAACAGAAAAAAAAAGTGATGAGCAATTAATTACACGACCAAGGACATATCTAAGTGACATGACCAGCATTTATGCAACAAGTGACGAGCATTTATACAAAAAAGGTTTTTTGATTATTTTCTCTCAATTCGAAAATTTAACGAACACTCTCAATTTAGCGAATCGAAATACTTACAACCGAAACTGATGCTTCATTTTACTTCCCTGTTCGGTAACATTTTAATATTTTTTTGGGCACGATTTTCAACTTTAATTTTAATTTTGTTGGTAACGTTTTGGTTGCCAATCCTGTTCCGCCCTTTCAAAGAGCGCATGATTGTATTCTACTAGAGCCAGTTCTCCAATTTCGTTAACTTAATTGCACATGATCTGAGGTTATTTTGTTTTGACACCGACCCGGTTTGTTTGGAAAAGAAATATTTTTTGTGGTGTGATACATGTGAGATAAAAGGTAATTGAAAATCTTGCAATCCAAACAAACCGTCAGACTCTATTTGGTTTTATGAAAATCGTGTAGCAGTGATTGACGGGCCGCCAGATCATCAGATGGTAGAGAGCAGGGGTGCTTCATGTTCTAACCGTTGACACTGTAAGCTCGGCTGCGCATTGACCGAGGTGATAGCAACAAATTGGCCTGATTCAATGGTCTCGAGATAAGAATTCAGAGATGCTACATTACATGCAACAATTAATATAATTTACATACAACAATATAATTTAAGATTGACCCCACCTGTTAGTCTGGCACAGCACCCGTAACAAATGAATTTATATTCACATCCATCAGAAAGACCAGCAATAGTTCAATCAAAGTAAGCGAACAACAACATCATCATTACACAAAATCCACGGCACAAAACTAAGAAAAACCGCTACAGAGACTCAAAATCTTAGAAAATTTAAAGACAAAAAGGATCAGCACGAGATACGTAACCTGAGTTCTGACCACGCTACAACTTGAAAAGAAGTATTGAGTGAAGGACTAGAGTTTGGCACTAGAGAACAATTATTCAAGATATTTGCCTTACAACTAATAAGAGAAAACACCAGAGATAGATAATAACTTAACGCAAAGCTTTTTCGGTTATCACCTAATTTCCAAGTGGGCCTACCTCCCCAAGTGTCCTAACATTCTAACCAGGGACTTCCACCTAACAAGGAAATTTTCGCAATTCCTCAGCTTGGCAAGCTCGTCACCATCAGATCAAATGAACATTTCCTTCTGGCTGCATCAGAAAGATCTTTGGACATTTTGAACAGCAATGCTGGTTTTCTCCCGACGATCTGCCTGCAAATCAACTGGTATCAGCCGGATGGCAAGCTTGTAATGAAAGAATTCAGTACAGACACCTGAAATTACAAGAAAAATCCATGTCATATATCATGTGAATTTCGCATCTGCATTTGTTCTTTCCAAGCACTCAATATTCAAAATACTGCCCACAGTTTTGCAATTAAACATTTGGTGCAAATACTTGTTATCTGTATCAACTGTTAGAGCTAGTCGGTTGATATTCAAATAATAACCAAGCTCCAAGTATACTTGAAAAAAGTTGGATATTAAGGCACAGTTCATCTGTCCTTTCACTATGCCCTTAATAATTAGTACTTGAACGAGTTCCTGCTGTGCCTAATCAACACGGTACAACTACTTTTCACACGGCGAATCAATTAATGCCCTGCTGCTGCCAGCCACTATTACGATGAAGCACAAATCTCTCAATTTCTTACACTCTACTTTGGCATGACATTAAGCACAAATCTCTCAATCTCTCAAACCCGCGCCCCCCCCCCCCTCCCCCAAAAAAAAAAAACTGAAAAGAAAAAAAGGACCTCACAAAAAAGGCTTTTATCAAGTCTCTTCACTATATTGTTTTGCACAAAGTACTTGAAACAAAATATAGAATGTCATGGGGGTGAACTGGATTGAATCCACCACTATTTATTTTAAGCATATCATGCTTAGTCAACGCTATATAAATCAGGATATCATAATGCAGCATGCTGGCAACTGACTTGAATCCATCACTGTTCATTCTAAGTATATCATGCTTTGCTAATGCCATATCAATCAGCATATCATAATGCATCTTACCCACTGAAACTCAAAATGGAGCCTCAAGTGATTCATCCCAAACATCTGCACTTCCATTAGAGGCATCCTCCGCATCTTCCTCCATTGAGAGCCTAATATATTCTCGGTGGGCAAAACGATCCCACTCTGTCAATGTTGGGTTCTCACGCTCCTGTTAACATAAAGGAAGAATAAAGGTGGCAATTATCACATTACATAATGTGCATCCCAAAATTATCACATTAATTATATTATGCATATCTCAAATTGCAACAAAGTCCCAGGTATACTGGAACTTTTGCTTGACTATAAGCAAACCAAATGACTGAACTACCTGACGGATTAGAAAAGGATCACGGGTCTCAAATGCCATGAACTTATTGAGGTTGAAAAGGATATTGAATACACTGCCTGACAGCCTGCTTCCTTTCAGGTCACGTAATGTAAAGTAGCTTTCATTCTGCAAGACAATCCAACTTTACAATTTATTGTTGCATATGAAATTAGCAGTGGCCAAAATGAGTCTATGATATCAGTTTTAAAAATTTTAAAACCTTGTAGGACAATATGGACAGGATACCATCCTTGAGAGCACATTCTTTGATTCACTAGGACCATTAAAATAAAAATCTAGTTTCAGAAATAGGAGCAAACCCTAAAACTGACAACATCATCTTTCTACAAAATCAAAGATTAGAAAGGAAAAACGAAATTGGAATATGGTCTGTTGCAATGCTTTCACATTGCTTTAAGCAAGAAAATACAAGCCTCAACATAAGGAGATTCTCTTTGCAAATTAAAAAAGAAACGAAAGTCCCAAAGGCATTAACTAGCAATTGCTAACTAACACAGGAGAAGAAAATCTGGTGTTATAACTATATGTGCCCCCCAAAATTAAACCGACAGCAAAACCCCAAGGAGAGCCAAAACTTGGCACAGAAAACAGAATTGAGAAAGATTCGGTGATGTTATAAAGAAGCTAACCTCTGGACTTATCATGTCAACCATCTGGCATAAAATATCCTCAAAAAGTACAGGCTCCTGGGCCATGCATTCCATTCTATGCAACTGCTCCTCGTAGAAGAATTGCAGTTCATTCCTTGTTATGACCCCATTCCCATCCAAATCTATGCATTTAAACCTGATCAGGAAAGGAGAAAGGGGGAAAAAATGTGCACAATAGAATCAATTATATATCAAATTTCAGTTGCTGCAAGTAATAAGATCCTCTAATAATTTTGATAAAAAAGTTATTTTACTAACAAAACCCTATTCTAAGACAAAAGAAACCTTATCATCTTTTATTTGACATATTCATATGAACTTTAGTAAAATAAATGAAATAATGAAATTTCTAAATCAGCTGGTTGCATTCTTGAATGACAACACAAGGACCACTATAAACACACTGCCGACCAACAACCTCCTAGATGAAAGTTACCATATGATGCTCCAAAAACCAGGTCTAATACTTCTCCCTGTATTTTTTTAAAAATAAAATTGTAACATAATTCTAAGTGTTTAACTTGAGGAAAAACAAATACTTCAAAGCAGGTATAACATTCATATTGTTAGGAAAACAGTACCAGTATTCAAGACTAGGTTCCGATGATTTATCCTCCTCTGACAATATGAAATAAACAAAATCTTCGTATCCCATCTTTCCTTCAACCTTGCTGGTGAACTTTCTTGGCACCTAGGAACAAAAAGGACATTACAATCAGAACCAGCCTTAAATAAGCTTAACATGCCTATTTCGTCAGCAAGCATGTACAATTACCCTGAAAACAAATATAGATCATTAATAACTATTACCTGAGAAAATATCCTATCGACAATTCTGTAGGTAAGCGCATGGTTGCCATATCTTATAAGGTTCTCTTTATCAATTAAAAAATCATGATCTGTGTCCAGCTCCCAAAACTTGCAATATATCACATAAAAGTGTTCATACGAGAAGTACCTGAAGCACAAAATAAAACCAAAAAAAGAACAAAAAAAATCTTAAAACTCGGAGAAGAATGTATCAGATCATATACTACAAGCATGTAAAAACTGCATGTAATTCGTATATCTGCAGCACCTAATGAATGCACAGTGCTTTGCCCCAAATTGGAAGATAAAATCTTTATGTTTGTAGTTTCAAATAGTAAATACAACATCCATGAAATAATCAGCCTGTTTGGCAAACAAGTTTTTGGCCAAGTGTGTCTACTACAAGTTTTTTAACAACCTATAGCTACAGTAATCTCAAAAAACTTCTCAAAGTTTTTAAACTACACACTTCAAAATATCCAAAAATTTACACACTTCAAAAATTTTTCCTACAACTTCTACACTAAGCTACAGTAAAATTTTAGACAAACACCCAAGAAACTCATTTGCCAAACGGGGCCAATAATTCCACTTATAGTTAGCTGGTAATGAAGGGAGATAGCAGGGCTGTAGGTTGGACTATTCATCAATGAACCATTTTAACAAATAACTAATGCCACAATAACAGCAACTTATTTACACAAACTGTTCGAGTTAAATTCCTGGAAAAAAAATCGAAGGGGCTTACAAGACAATAGAATGACATACTAAATTTCACCAGGAGCACTTCCACTAATAAAAGCAAAATGAATCCATTTTTTCCTTGAATAATGAAAATTGAAAAGGGACTACAATTTAGAATGAGATTGCTTATAAGCTATTGATCTAGCAAACAAATAAGGTAATTTGTCAGGTGCAGAACTTACCTCAAAACCTTGTTAATATCCTCCTCCTCGTCAGCATGTTGCATTGCAGCAATTAAGTTCGAACGTTTAAGCTCCCTGAGGGTAAGACGACCATTACCCGATCTATTCACGTAGTAAAATATTCTGTATATTACAGTTTCAGCTGGCCAATGGAATAAAATTGAACGTTACGATGCAATGAAACAACGCAATTCAATCGAATTAAAAGAAAGTATGAAGACATATATAATATGGAAAAGGAGAACCATAAAGCCGATTTAAGGGCCAGGAATGCCAGATGTTTGAGAGCAGTCAGGTCAAAAGTTCTGGATTCACGGAAACCACCATACAATTTACCCTACTTACCAACCCCTCCCCTTCCCCCCCAAAAAAACAAATTTGCATTTATGACTTGGCTATTACAGGAAAGTTAAGAAGACCATGCACCCAGCCAAACAAGAAAGGGGGCCATTCTTTGAAGGACCAACCTTATGAATATGTTTCATCTTCTAATCCCAGATTCATTTATCACATGATGATTTTTGAGCAATTTAAAATACTCCCAACAGTGTCATAATATAATTTTCGACAAACAACCCACTTCAGGAACTCAAAACCCAAAAATAAATGGAGAAGAAACTGCAGCTAAGTGCCAGGAAAATTGCATATTGATTATCAAAGAAATCACAAGATACCCCTCCATTAGAGTTAGTAAATGATGTATGTCCCTTGACAAATACTTTGAGCCATTTCATGATGCAAGACTTCTCAAAATTTGGAACTTGTTTACCCTAAATACCCTAAATCTAAGTGAAGCATCGAACTCCATCGTGCAAATCAAGAAAACTAGTAAAAGAGACAAAAATAAAAGTCCAGCAAGAGAATTCAAAGATACCATATCTCTCTTGAAATTCAGGTGTACTCTGTAAGAACTCCAAGCCTGGATGAGTTGCCAAAAGTTCTCGAAGTAGAGGTTTGAAGTCATCCTGTTAAAGTGAAATTCATAGCCAGTTAAAAACAACTCCAAAGGCACTTTGTAATCTTCACGCAAACATAGCCAGTTGTAAGTGTCAAAGAAATTCTTAAGAGCATTTCCATGCTACCACTTAAATTAAAGCACGCCCTAGAGTAAAATAACATAGCCAAAGAGTAAAATAACATAGATAATACAAAGAGCACCTGAGTCAGGTATCTGAAATCTGGCTGTTTCAATATTGTAAATATCTGCGTAGCAATATCTTTTGTCAACATGTTGCCATTTACCCAGTAGTCAACAAAGGCATCTCTACAAGTGCATAACAGACTTAGTCAAACAAGGTATTGACAGAATACAACTGAGACAGCAATCAAGAAACAATAACAAATTAAGTTCAAATAACTTCTATAAAACAGCTCCAAGGCCAAAACATGTATGATGGCAGACCAAATCCAGGCACAACAATTAGGTAAAAGATACCATTCTCTGTATGGCATATAAAACCTCAAATAATTTCATGCACCTGCACAACAATAGATATGCAAAAGATGCCATTGTGTATGGCATATAAAACCCCAAATAGTTTCATGCACCCAAGAATATAAGACTGGGAAATCCTTAAAAATGACAAAACACCAAAATAAAAATGATATACCAAAGGACACAAAAGAAGAACAGCCCTGTCTAATAAATGTTAAGTTTGAACTTGTTTCTCCATTTTCTTTTTGTTAGCAATGGCCAATTACAATGGGTAGACAGTATGATCCAATAGTACACTTCGTAGGAATGCAAAATGCACAGTGCCAAGGAGAAGGGAGCTTGTTTATGATGTTTGACGTAAATTCAAGAGTCTCAGAAGTTGAAGACTTAGTGGAGGAGAGGCCTGCAACTAAAACGTCCCGCAGTTCAGGCAGAACAGGTCCTTTAGACTGCCTTGTCTAACATTCCTACTCAATTCCTTTCACAGGTTCTCAAAATGTTTAGAACAAAAAGAGCAGAAACCATACAAACAGCATTATTGCCAGCACTAACAATAACATATTTGCTCCTTCAAGAGCTCCCACAAGCATAATGTGGTGCTCAAAAGATCCTACCATCCATACAAATCAAACAGCAAAATCATAATCAATGCCAATCAGCTGACAAGCATGATAGGCACAAACAGTCTAACACATGAGACAAGCTTGTTAAGTTTTAGTGATGATAAATGCCTAGAAGTCTAGTAACAAAAAACAATGTCAAAGGATGACTTGCTTTGCCACCCAAAATTTAACAAACACTAGGCAGTTGAAAATTGGCACATCATCATGTTGGGTGAACTTCTTCCAGACCATAGAACTTCTCAGACAAGACCAAAAAGGCGCCAAAAAACAATGAGATTCATCGCACCATATGAAGTCTCCCAGGTTTTTTTTCCCACCAAATTCTCCGCATAAGCAAGCATCCCATTAGACATAATAAACCAAGCAAGGAAGGGGAAGAACAGAACCAAAATATTGCCCATATTCGAGGCAGAAAATATGCAATACTTATCACGTCCAAGAAAAGGCTCTCTCCATCTTTTCCTCCATAATGACATGCATAAACATAGGCCTAAGAGCAACATTAACCCATTCATCCCAAGAAAGCTTCTAGAAGATAGATATAGAATCAAGAAGAATGGTAACAAAAGACAATGAAGAAAAGAAGCAAGATTAAGCAAGATTTACATGCAACATTGCAGAAGGAATGTCCAAAATGATGGATGTCTGAAACTAACAAATAGTATGGTCTACACTGGACTATATAGGAAGTTTCTTAGTTACAGAGCTGTACTTGGTAATGATCCCTGTACCATCAAGATCCATCTTTCTGAAAAGTGCACTGGAGAAGAATGATGGCAGCTTGCAAATTTCCTTTGTCACAGGTTTAAATTCTGACAATTGATTACAAGGAATGTCAGTGAAAAGAAATTGTTATGAAAAATCTCTAAATTCTATACATTGTCACTTATGACACACCTTAGAGTAACTGAAAGTTGGATAACATACTATTACTACAAGATATGGTTTCTAAATCATAAAAGTTGAATATAATGCTATTACTGCAAACTATATTTTCTAAATCATAAAAGCTGAATATCATGCCATTACTACATACTACTCTTGATCGTACCATGCATTTGTAATCCATCCATGTGGCCATAAAAGAACTGATTGATCCTAAACAAACACCGCTCTTTCATCTCATTTGGAGGTGGACGGCCGTTTTGAAAGTAAAACTGCAGTCATTCCAGAAAATTAACAAAGAGAAACCAATAAACGACAATGCTTATCAGCATCCATGATGTTTTAAGAAAAGGAGTGCCAAGGCTATCCAACCTGAGGTATAAGCTCTTTAACTGGTTCATTCACTAATTTTAAAGGAGAACCCAATACAGAGGCCCTTTGTTGCTTGGTGGTTCGAGGGGAACCAGATGAACTTCTTGGAGAAAGTGGAGGCGTGCTGCCGGCAGGAAACATGGAAGGCAATGAATTACTGGCAGCAGAACTTGTGTTAGAAGATGTTCCAGAAACATTTAAAGGACCACCTCCCTTGGCATTATTAATTAAAGATTTGACCTGCACTTACAAAAAAAAGATGTTTTGTTTCGTACGCATGTGCTAAACACTCAAAATATAAGAATAAATAATTTCAGGTAACAAAATCAATAAACAAAGCTTCTGCTTCAAAAGGTGAAGAATGAATAAGAAATTTTTGACAAAAGCAACTTGCACTGCTTTAAGAAAGCTACAGAGAAAATTGATAATGAAATAACAGTAAAAACCATACATTTCACACTTTTTGCAGAAAAAGTAACCAAATATATATATATTCAGACATAAAGCTAATAGTAGCAACAAATTACACAAGATCTGGGTAGCCCTTACGCCAACTGTGAGCTGAAATGGTATCCAAATGGAAGTAATTCTATACTATGGAAAAGGTTATCAAGTCAAGAATCAATGAGGTGTGTCTCCTGATAAGAATTCCTGTACTCATGCATGTCAAAGAATACACTGTGGCTCAGCAGCATCCGTTGACACCCAAAAGGCACCGATATTTCACCTGATAATGCATTGTTCAATATAAAGTAGGGCTCCTTTCACCACACAGTACTAATTTAAGAGGCATTTTTTGAAGAGCTTCATTAAACATTAATATTAAGAAACATGGACTTCGGTCAAGATTGGACTTCAACGACAACTATGCTTAAGTCAACACAAACTTCTTAGGAATCAACCCAGCTCGTTTTTTAACCTAATTCAGCACCGTTAAACATTAAATTCTTCAATTCTTTGCATATCTAAAGCTCATTTTTGTCGAATTAACACATATTGCCATGTCCTCTGGCCCATTGCCATTAAGCAATACTGACAAATAGCTTCACCGTGGTCACATTAACACATGCTGCCATTTCCTCTGGCCCGTTGCCATTACGCGATACTGACCAGTAGCTTCATTAATTGTAATAAACCTAAGAATACCATCCTGGCCTGAATTATCCAAAGGATTGCTAATTATATCCACATGACACCGTCAATCTCAGCATCAACAGATATCATTACCTTTTCCTTCCATTTTACAATTCTCACACATTCCTTTACGGCCCCAATTACAATGCTAGTTTTAACAATTCATGCTCTCCATACATAACGCACTAAATTCACATCCAATTCACTAGCAGCCTAAATGAATGAACCAGGCGACCAAAACAACACTTGTATTTACACAAAAATAAATGCAGCTGATTACAAATTATGCAATTCAATCTTTCACAACAGGGCAGGCAATAAAAATCTAAATCGTTGAGCCATGCATATAAATATACCAATGAACCGGTGTCAGGAAGCGAAAGCCATTGGTCGAAAAGCTTCTCGGCGACACAAGGGTTATCTTTGATAGCCAAAGGAGCCACCTCTGGCAGCTGCAACAAGTCGGCATCGAGACACGCCACGTCACTGTTAAAATCTAACTCCATATTTATAAAACACTCCAATCAAAATCCACCGATATCTCCAGATCTTCCAACGCTCTCTCAATCATCAAACAAACCCTAATTTAAAGGGAAACAAAGACAAACAAAATTCTTCCTTCCCTATATACACGAATCAAACGGCCCGGTTTAATTTGGAATTACAACGGAAAATGAATTGAGATCTAATAATTTTACAGATCTTCGACAAGTAATTTATTGGCGATTATGGGATAAACCCTAGAATTGAATTCGTTCAGGAGATCGGAGGAAGAAACGACGCTTTGGGAAGTGAGTGTTTATGTGAGATGGAGTGATGGTATGGATATTGTATGTATAGGTTGATATATACATACAAATATATGAAGGTTAATTGTAGTGACGACAGCGGGCAGACACCTGAAAAGATGAAAATCCACAACCCACAGATGAAAGAAAAGAAAGAAGCGAAAGGAGGGAGGGCCGGAGATGGGTCTATTGGTCACAAAGCCGTAAACGATTCTAAAATCTATTTGGCCCGGCACGTGGAAGAAGCGTGACGAGCTCAATTGTTCTTTCCTCATTCAGTTCAGCTGATGGACGTTGCTTGCATCCACTAGTACCATACTAGCTTCGTCGAGCAATCTGAAATTTGCATCATCATCAATATGGAAAGTGCGCTTGCGAGTTTGGAAAACGTGAAAATTTTTTGAAGAAAAATGATGATATAATTCGAACAAGGCTAAAATTATTTTCGTTTTACTCTCTTCGTTGTGTTTTTTTTCGGGTACTGAATGAAGGGAGTGATTTTCTTCCTAAATCATTATATATTCTTCCAAAGGTAAGTTAGTAACTATTAGCATTATTTTACTTCATGAAACGTGATAATGCATTTATGTCATTAATTATGTCTCGGTTTTGATTTTTTTCAAGCTAAATTTAATCAGAAGAGATCCAATAATATGTTTAGGTGAACTTCGTTATAAATTAGGTTGGCATTTTAATTACATGCATTTTGAGTATATATAAAATATTTTGTTTGGTAAATGTAATATCTTACTATACGGTTATAATCTCGTCACTTAATCGTGTTGTGCACGTAATCTTTCTCTATATTTTTTCTCTTTGTAAATGTTTAAGAATCTATTTCTTCATGATATTTTTTCAGGCAAAATTTATGTAAAACGTTGATGTTTTTGTTAGCCAAATAAAAAAATTTACTTCACAAATTTCAATCACCTTTTTATCTTCCCAACCATCTTTTTATCTCGCATACATCACATCACAAAAAATGCTACAGTAATTATCTCAAATAAATCATTCAAATAAACTCTTATCCAAACAATGTCAATCATTAGCCATAGCTTCATAATAGTAGCTTCCATCCACATTCATTACTATTCAAAGTAATCATGCCCGTTGATTTTCAATTTTAAGATCAAATTTATCATTGCTGCGCTAAAGTGCATGTTAAACAGGCATAACTAGGGCTGCAAACGAGTCGAGTTGAGTCGAATTTTAAGTTAATCGAACCGAGTCTCGACTAAATTTTACCGAGCTCGACGAGCCGGCAATTTTCGAGCTCGAGCTCGGAAAAAAATAAAAATTGTATTTTTTAAAAAATAAATAAAATAATTTTTTTTGAATAAATAATAAAATATTAAGGATATATACATAATTTTACTATAAAAATAAAAAAAAATATATATATAATAATATTAATTTTATTATTAAATAAAAATAAAAAAAATAATATATATATACTCAAACTCGCGAGTCAGCTCGCGAGCTAACGAACTTAATATTCTTAGTTTGAGTTCGAGCTCGAGTTTGACTCGAGCCGCTCACGAGCGGCTCGATTCATTTGCAACCCTAGACATAACACAAAGAAGATGGAAATATATGAATATATATATCTAACATTTCATCAATAGGCATCTTTTGTTTGCATGTACGACTTGTTCCATTTATCTATTTTGTCCTGTTTTCAAGAAAATTATACAATAAATAAACTACACATCTATACAAAATAAAATAAGGTAAAAGAATGTTGAATATCCAAAAAATGGAATAATATATAAGTGATTTTTATTGATTTGTTAATTTATGAACATAATGCATAAGGCTGTCACGCTATCTCAATTTTCGTTAAGTGACCTAATCCAATATGATATTCTGTCCATATAAAGCATCAGCCATTATTATAAGCAAATTTATCAATGAAATTTCAAATATTAGAAGACACGTTCAAAGCTTTCTGCTTGAGAAAAATAAAATTTGTAGAACTTAAAAGATCACGCAAAAGGTTATAGGAGATTAAATTCATAGAACTAATGTATATAGAGAGGCAATTTACACACATATACACATATATATATATATGTATGTATGTACATACGTACGTATGTATATGCATGTATGTATAGGGAAAAATCTTATGATGCAGAATTGTATAAATATTATTATTGTTCCAGTATCCTGCAGTTATCTTGGAATAAAGCCCAGTCATATTGAGCATCGTGCTTCACAGAAAAAGCAAGGGCATGTGCCTAAACAGAGAAGACAAACTTATATTCATAGCTCCAAAATTCGTAGTACCAACAAATTGCTCGCACAATTCGTAAGTTGTCTAAACCTGTGGGACTATTTTGTAATATGACCAAACATCACGTAAACGCACCTACTCTTAGTATGGAACTCCCCGACTTTTTCTTTTTACGGCAACAAAACGAAATTATCTCTATCTCTCTCCAGCGTATCTTGTAAGCGGGAAGATGACCGGAGCTGACAAGTCGTCTGATTTATTGAAGGAACTGGAGCGTTTGTTGGATTCAGACCCCTTGATGTAAGCCTCCAATTGCTTCCCGTGTTTTGATTGCTTATTTTATGTATCATATGCACTTGCATTGCATTAATTTCTTTGAATTGTAGTTTCAAGAAACGATCAAAAGTGTGAAAGCTCTTATTGATTGCAATTTCTTTTAATTATGGTCATGGAAATGCTGCGATTATCTGAGTTTTAATATTACTTACCCGGGAAAATGCTATTGATCTTAATTAAGTATTGGATTTCATATTTTTTGGTAGTTCTAATCCAATTCGGGATTTTCGATGCTGATTGCTGCTTGTATGCAATTTATCTGTTCCTTGTGACAATGGATGATGCTAACTCGAGCTCATGATCTAGTCAAAGGTCAAAAGAGTTCTACATCTTTATCTGTGACGATTGTGCTAGCGAGGTGAAGCTATCTGAGGCAGTTTAGTCATTAATTTGTTGAAGTTCAAGCTCCCCCCCCCCTCCCTTCTCAAAAAAAAAAAAAAAAAGGTGTTCCCTCCAATTGAAACAGTCTCAAATTGATCCAACCTATTTATTAAAGGCATTAACAGTTCTTCTGATTATAGAGGAATTAGCGACAAAAAGAGGGAGATAACACAAGTCGTTTTTGTCTTTTTACGAGAGGCGTTTGCATCTTCATGTTTCCAACGATAAAGGTGCAATCTTTGCTGGTTACACATGGTTTTGACAGAGTGCAATTTAGAGGTTCTATCGACAAGAAGTGCACGAATTTAACTTGGCGAAAGAAGGCACCTTTCATTCAACTCAATAAAGCAGGAACAACTTTTAGTAGAATGATGAATAAATCTTGCTTAGCTGGATTTTTTTTTAAACCAAGCTGGAACGATTTTTTCAAGGAGGCCCTTTATAATTTTAAAATTCTGGACCTTTTGACTACTACTTTAGGATTTTCTTATACTTTTTAATTTCTTTGCTTGATGTGTTATGATTGTTAGTATGTCTTCTTCAGCAGATTTATGTTTATTTTCAATATGTTTGGAATTTATTGTTGATTAACCGACATCCTGTAATTATGCTTCCTTCTAAATCAAGGGATGAAGTAGGGTTTATTCATCCATCACAGCTTGCTGAACTTCGTAAAGAGGCCGGTAGTACTTCAAGGGACAGGCTCATGGGATCTGCACAAACAGAAGCTAATACTTTTGATTTAGTTTTTTGGAGCAGAGAGCATAAGTTGGGAATCTCTACCACTGCTCTTCTTCCGTTATACAAAGCAGCTAAACATGCATTCATGGAAGCAATAAGACAATATCAGACTTTAACTGACTTGCAGAGAGAAAGAGATGATTCAAAAGATGTCAATGCATCAACATTTACTTCATCTTCCATAAGCATTCTGGAGACTGATGTGATGAAGCACAGCCGGGCTCTTCTGTTGTTAAGCTGCGATTTCGGCACTGCTTGGAATTGCAGGTCCTTATATCCTCATCATTTATCATTCTCTGCAGTCATATCTATGAATGTGTAAATGTGTGTATGTATCCGTTTTTCTATTAACCCATCTATTTTTAATATGTGTATAAAGTAATTTTTTGGGTAACTAATCAATCTTTGTTGTTGAAAGAAAATCTGTACACACAAGAAGGAGGGCGTATCCTCTGTATGGTGCTCACTTTCCTGCATTGATATGTAAAGAAGATCAATATGGATGAACATAAAATATTTTAGCAAGATCAAGTGGCAATACTCAGTCCAGGCTATATTAGTAATTAGGTACTCCCACAAGTTTTCTTTTCCTTCTGATACAGAGTGCATGTGGCATTAGCTGCTCTATCCTGAGATTTGGTCTATCTCTATCGACAGTGCAACAAATATTGTTCTTAAAGCATTGTAAAGGCACATGGATTTTAGTTTGCGGCATGTATGCCGCCGATTATTAATTAGCATTTACTAGATCTGCAGTTCTAGCAGAGAAGGAACAGAGGAAAACAGGTGGATAGCGCCTTTGAACACAAATAGAGAAACTAATAAACTAGAAAAACGAAGAAAACCCTTGATTGTTCATTGGTTTACAAAAATCCTTTGTTCCTTTATTTCAACAATGTTGTGTACTACCGGCCAAACATACTTATAAAGACCTCATATGGTTGCTACTACTGGAACCAAAATCTTGGTCCTATATTTCCACACATTATCTATCCATATAAGCATGTCATAATAAATCTAAGCAAGAAAGCTTCGTGAGCATTGAACTCGTTTTTCTGCTGGCATTGAGAGTAAAACTTATTGGAAAATAGTTTATTCATAATTGCAGATCCTTCTGTAGTTTGATTTAACATAAACCTCTCACTGCTAATCTTTAGCTTTTCATTGTTCTATTATAGAAAAATGCTGGCTAATGCTATTGCAGGTTTATTGCTCTCAAATGTGTGTATACATAAAGATATACTGGTATGTACATAGATGTACAAGGGCACACACTCAACTTTGAAAGTATTGGCTGGTAATGATGCCAAACAAAAGCTGAAAATGTTTGCTACATGTTTTACTCGGCTAATTAGAAAATTCTGAAAAATATGAATTGGCGTGTGGTAGACATTTCTTAGCTGGTAAACTTTCAACTTGCAGGAAATTAGTTGTTTCCAAGCTGGAGCTACTTCATACTTATATGGATGAACTTAATTTGTCAAGTTTGGTTCTTTCTTATGCACCAAAAAGTGAACGTGCGTGGAACCATCGGTAAATTTCTGCTGTCTTGTGTGCGAAACATTGTGCACGTACATGTTTAACATCTGTTTTTATGATAAGGAATAACAACTTTTTCTGAAGATATTTTTCATACGTGTATTTTCTGTTTCTTTTCATTCATGCATTTGCATGTAGCGTTGCATTATACTTGTCAATCACTTTGCACTTGTATTGATTTGGTGCATTGGATGCTTATTACTGACAATTACTGATAGGAGGTGGGTGATCAAGATGATTGCTGGAAAGTGTCCAAATCTGCAAGAGATTATTGAAAGAGAATCTGAGTTTGTTGAGAAATTAGCTGAGGTCAATTTTTGTATCATGAATTGCATGATATAGAAGATATGATCTTATCAGTCAATTTCAAGTTTTATTGAATGTCAAATGGAAATTTAGATGTCATGTTGGTTGCCATGTTTGTACTTAGTCATTTTCTTGATTAATCCTTTACTTTTCTCCTGCATACTTAGTGTGCGTGGAGCACTTGAGTTCCATACTATCACATCGCAGTGCCTTCAAATTTGAGTTCTGTGTTCGGCAAAATTTGTCAGGGAATGGAGCAAAGGAGGCTAATGTCATCTTTGATATTAGCTTTTAGAAGTATCATACTTGATGATTATGCATTTTCTCCTATTTAACTGAATAGAGATTGCTTATATGAAGATTTTTGGTGATCCATTGGTTTTTCAAAAGCCTACTTGAGACATGATATTCCTTTTTTAGCTTTCTAATTTTCTTCTCTCGGATTAGATATTGGCATGCTGTCCCAGCAAAAGAGTTTCTTTTTTTTTTATGGTTCTCTCTTTTTAGAGAAGGGCTAGTAGCCAAGAAACATTAGCGAGTGACTTCTTGTTTCGGATTATATATTTGATAATGATGAGGCAGATAATAATTTTGGTATGCAGACCTCAACTTGTCTCACTTAAAAGCACTGACGAGTTGCTACTTCTCTCCCATAACTTTCCATCTTTCTATCCTTGAGGTTGAACTGGTTCCTCATGCATGCAATAGTTTTACAAATGACAAAGATTGACAGGCTTGTTTATGTTAGTCAAACTGGATATCCATAATGAAATCAAGGACTTGTTTAACTTCTCTGCTGGAGTTTTACATATGAACTTGTTCCTCATGCTTGAGACTTAATTTGGTTAACTTGTATCCCATAACTTTCCACCGTTTCTATTCTTGAGTTGAACTCATTCCTCATGCATGCAACAGTTTCACATATGACAAGGATTGACAGGCTTGTTTATATTAGTCAAACTGGATATCCATAATGGATTCAAGGACTTAATTTGGTTAACTTTTCTGCAGGAGTTTTACATACGAACTCGTTCCTCATGCTTGCATTAGTTTTACATACTACAAAGATTGACAAGCTTGTTTATATTAGTCAAATTGATATCCATAATGAATTTTCACGGACTTAATTTGGTTCTAACTTTTCTGCAGAGGTCAAAAATGAATTATCGTGCATGGAATCACCGCTGCTGGTTGGTTTCTTACATGTCTGGAGAGCAGGTTAGTAAAAAATTAAGAGGAACCTATTTGTTGCTATATTTTTTCATCTGCATAATTGCACTCTGCTAACTGGGTGGCAGTAGGCTGAAGTTAACACTATCATGTACAATCACAGCCAAACTCTATTCCTGGTTTTGGACTTAAGAAAAGAGGTGCATCATATATAAGCTTTGCAATTGGATTTTTAACCAAGTTTGTGGGAACTGGATGCAGGTACTACATGAATTGAACAAGTCCCGAGATTGGGCTGGCCTTCATGTTGCTGATAACTCGTGCTTTCACTACCGTACAGTAGGTTATCTTTGTATCTATTATTCAGAACTACCAATTGTGCCTGTGATTTTTTGTTAAGTGATTGATGCTGTTAGTATGCCTCTCCTTATAGTTCAGAATTATGTTGTCGGCCTCTCTAAAATAGGACTTGGTACTTGCACAATCAGCACAGTTGAACCCAGAAATTTTAGATTTATCAGTTCTAGTTTTGCTTAGCCACTTGCTTTTATATGCATAACTTGATTGTTTTTAATTATTTTGGAATACCTCATAAACAAAGCATGCTTTTGAAGTTTTGGTAAAATTGGCAGCGGTTATTGCTCAAGATCTTAGAGGGTTATGATGACCAAAATTCTGCTGCACCTTCAGCCACGAATTTTCATGAATTGTGGAAGGTATGGTCCTGCATATTGCTGATCCTTCCAGAGTATTCAAATCCTCTCATACTCGCTGTTAGGTGTTGCATCTATAGGAAACGAAGGATATACTTAATTAGAATCATATTATCATATTTTCAGAATTGGCGTGCATGGTTTTCCTTTTTCTTCTAATTTTGTTATGTTTAGTTTCTTACAATGTCTACATCTTTACTTGGGTCTGATCTTCAAAGGATGTCCACAAGCAGACTCTAGAATCTTGGATCTCAATTCCTTAGCTAGACCTGCTATTAACTTGAGAAATCAAATGGGAGGATTGTTAGTGATACTGTTAACCTGCTGAGAAGGTCCTGAAGGCTCCAAGCAACTGGTAATTCTGCAATTAGTTGGTCCAGGATCATTGCTAAATGGACAGAAGCCTAGATTATGAGTGATAGGGTAATAATTGCTTAAGCATCTGTGGCTATAAGGCTTATTGAAATGTGATTGAAAGATAGCCTTGTGTACTGAGAACGTGTCTGAATTTGCCAAAATCAGAAGCAGCTGTGTCTTATCTAGCATAAAGCAAAAAAGACAAACTTGACTGTTGATTCCCTCCCAGTGAGGAGAATCTGTTATCTGAAAATTCTCACAGGAAGTATATATGCTCATGCACGGGAATTGCAGTTCTAGACGATAGGATTGTGATGTTAAGTCCCAATGGACCCTTTGAATTTTTGGTTATAATACTGATACTTTGATAGACAACCCTGAGGACCTAAAGAATTGTCTAAGGAAGTTGTAAAATTAATTCATACTTTGGTAAGCGGTGGTTAAAACAGTTAACGTGAAAGTTGCACTGTCATTCAAGCATTGCAATTAGCATTTAAATATTCTCTCACTTGTATCTTTCATGGAAAAGCCTGACGCTCAGGCTGTTGTTTATAATTATATGATTGTTGAATCTGATATGCAGATATTGGGCATGAAGGAATCTTTGGAAAGTTTGTTTATTGCGCAGGCAAATACTATTATCACTATAGCCTGCACCAAAGATGTCCAAAAATTTCTTAGGAAAAAGTTCTTTGAGCATTGCTTTAACCTTAACGACTGTACAGATACTGGAATTCTAAAACAAATATGGATCAAAGAAATAAACTATAGTTCAGTTGTCATTCATGTAAAAACCTAATTTGGCCTAATGATGTACTTTATGCAGCTGATTGTCATGTTTTTATGAAAATTCCTCATGCTTCATCAACTTATAAGTTTTGTTTGTGACAAATGCTTTGTTACAGAAGGAACTTGATTGGGTTGCTACATTGATAAAGTGCTACGTGGGAAGAGAGGTATGGCCTGACTAAGATACACCAGGATCTCCACTATGCTGCACTTACTTCACTATTGATTTGGAAAATGGCTTCCAGAAAGATATTAGAAAGTTTGGATTACCTTCCACACTTAAAGCTTTAGCTTTGTTGGTCCATCAGAAATTTCCTGGCTGTAATGGATTCTAAATCCTAGACTTGAATTTATTTGGCTAATGGTCCTGGATCAGGAGGGAAAGTACATCAAAAACTTTATGGTTAGATGTGGGCATATATCTCTGTCTTTGATGGGGCACTTCAGAAAACTGGATGGAGGCATTGAAGTCAATTTCAGCAGCTTGACCTGGCCTTATTCTTGTTCCAAGTGCAGGATTCTGTCTAGGTCTAATTTATCGTTTATGGTTCTTACTTTTGACAGAAGGCTGGATCTGATCGTGGGTCTTCCATTTCTTGACATCTCATGATTAATATCTTCTGCATTCAGACAGTTCAACCATATAAATGACTTCATGCCTGGATTACAGATTTCTTGTCAATCACTTGGATCCAATATACGACTTGAATGAATACTTGTTGTCCTTATAATTCACAGCATTTTAAAGCAACTGATGATTATTTTGTTACTTTTGATTTGCAGGCTTTATGGCTCTATCGCCGCTTTCTATCATTGACTTGGATTAAGCATTTTACAACTCAAGTTCACAGCAATTCTTTTGGTTCCTGTCCCAAAAATATAATGAATGTCGAAGTATTTATGAGTAATGAGCTACAATTGTGTCATTACTGCTCAAGTATTCCTGATAATGACTTTGAGGACTATCAAGCACAAGCAACCTTTTCTGCTACTTATATCATGTGGATTACAAGGGTGCGTAAACCTTTATGTTATGAATATTCAGATTTCACATCCTAATCTATCCTGTGAGATTCTCACCTTTCATCGGGGACTTTTGTATGTGCTCAGCAAGTTGGTGGCTCTTTGCAAGTAGAGCTTCGAAAGAAGCTGGAAGCAAATGGATTGAAGACACTGGTAAACAATGTCTGCCCAGAGAAGTCCTTCCTGTGGAATACTTTCAGCGAAAGCATCTAATAACAGCTTTGGAGTTTTAAAAGGGTAAATTTGGGTATATTTTAGGTGGTTGGTTGTTTTTGGATCATATGCCAAATCAGTCTTGAACTTGCTCTTCTTTGACCGTATGTTGTACTCTTTCTTCGGGTTGCAAAATGGGTGCTGCTGAAAACATGATGTCCATCATTTTGCTGGATGCAATCTGATCTTTGTAGACACCAGTTTCTTTGGCCTGTTTAGTGGCTTTCATACAGCCTTTTGAGTTTCTTCAAGTCATCTGCGGCGTGTATTCTTGTTATCATTAGATTGTAATTTTAATCTCTGTATATCAATTTCTGCTTCGTCTACCCTCTATTGCATACACAAACAAGAAGCCTCCTCATTCGCAAACTCGAAACGCTGCAAATTGCTCCAGGCAGGCTAGCATAGTACCTGCTTTTGGGCGCAAGGACTTGCAAGGTTGATCATTCTTAGCTGCGATCCATGTATAGAACTTACAGAAACAATATCTACCAATTCATATAACCCAGATTGGTAAAGATAGCACGCAAGTACATTTCCCTTTATTGTTATGTATCATTGGAACTTAATCCATCCGCCGTTGCGAAATGGTCGGCCGGTATTTTGGCCTTGACAACTCTTGGCATGCCTTCGTCTAAGTTTATTTTTTCTGCCTCAAATCTGTCTGCATTTGTTTGGGCTGTGGTTAAACCCTCTGCTTATAATGTTGCACTTCATCAACAAGAGGGAATGTCTCCTGCAAAACAAAAAATAAAAGTAAACTTTTAACGCATTCGCTAGCTTTTTTATCCCCTTTCTTTTTCTGATGTAAATGATTTTCAATACAGTGCCACGTCCATAAGCTCTGCCAAAAATGTTAATCCAAATGAATCACGGCAAGAATTATCTGCTCTACCAAGTATGATGGAGTGATGCATGTTATATTGCAAAACGGATTCCAATAATTTGGTCGAAAATCCGTTTTCTTATTTTAATTTTAAAATAGAGAACCTCAAATGTGTAAAAGGTACTTGCGACCCGACCCATTACCACATTTTCGAACCGTCTATTGCCTTATCTAAAATAGTTGAGATGGCTGGTATGATATCCACTGGGAATCCAAAACTGGATTTCCAGGGAACGGACAACAGAACTCCACAAGACCACCTGTCAACTTCCAGGTTCTGAAGCCTTCATTCAGCTTTACGGAAAATACAGGTACCTTTTCAGTTCTCGGCATGTCTATGCATCTCTAGATGATGGTTTATCAGCATTAGGACATGACAAATCTCAATAACCCGATGGCCACAACTTTTTCTTCCGAATTGCTCCCTCAGTTATTTCCCTATGTTACACAAGCAAAACTCACTTCAAATTGTCACAACATATTTGTGGTGAGGTGCAGAGGCCACATACCTAATGAGAGCAAGTCTAGAAGTCCACAAAAAGTTATGGTTTCTACAGAAGCTAGATCAACACAATTGCAGCCTCATGATTCTACTGAGCCCAACTTTTTAAAACTGCTCAGCAGATCCTGCAAAGCAGCCAAATACAACGAAGCTCTGTATTTTCTTGAATGCATGGTGAATAGGGGTCTGAAACCAGATGTCATTCTTTGTACGAAGCTCATTAAAGGACTTTTTAGTTTGAAGAATGCGGAAAAAGCAGTAAGGGTCATGCATATTCTGGAGCAGTATGGTGAACCAGATGTGTTTGTTTATAATGCTGTCATTAGTGGCTTTTGTAAAGTGAACAAGACTAATTCAGCAAATGAAGTATTAAGTAGGATGAGGGTTAGGGGCTTTTCAGCTGATGTGGTTACTTACAATATAATGATAGGGAGCCTGTGCAATAGAGGGAAGCTAGGACTAGCTCTTAAAGTTTTTGATCAGTTACTACAAGATAATTGTAAGCCTACGGTGGTCACATACACAATATTAATAGAAGCAACTGCCCTTGAAGGCGGCATTCATGAAGCGATGAAGCTTTTGGATGAGATGTTGCGCAAAGGACTTCAACCTGACATGTATACTTATAATGCGATCATCAGGGGAATGTGTAGAGGAGGGCTGATTGATCAAGCATTTCATTTTGTAAGGAGCTTGCCAGCAAAGGGCTGCAAACCAGATGTAATCTCGTACAACGTTTTGTTGAGGGCATTATTGAATCAAGGGAAATGGAAGGATGGGGAGAAGCTGGTGGCTGAGATGTTTTCAAGAGATTGCGAACCCAATGTGGTTACCTACAGCATCCTGATTAGTTGCCTGTGCCGAGATGGAAAATTGGACGAGTCACTTAACTTGCTGAGGGTCATGAAAGACAAGGGTCTAAATCCTGACACGTACACGTATGATCCGTTGATTTCTGCATTCTGCAGAGAAGGAAGGACGGATTTGGCACTTGAATTCATGGATTATATGATTTGCAATGGTTGCCTACCTGATATAGTGAACTACAACACTATACTATCTGCCATGTGCAAGAATGGAAATGCTAATCAGGCCTTGGAACTATTTGGAGATCTTCCACAAATGGGTTGTCCTCCCGATGTGAGCACTTACAACACCCTATTGAGTGCATTATGGAACATAGGAGATAGAGCTAAGGCCTTGAGATTGCTTTCTGAGATGATTGACAAAGGAACTGACCCTGATGAAATTACATTCAATTCACTTATATCATGTTTCTGCAGAGATGGAATGGTGGATGAAGCTATCTGCTTGTTAACAGATATGGAAAGCAGTGGCTTCCCACCAACAGTAATTACTTACAATATTGTACTTCTTGGATTATGCAAAGCTCACAGGATAGATGATGCAATTGAAGTGCTAGAGCAAATGATTCAAAAGGGCTGCCGCCCAAATGAAACCACATACATTCTACTAATTGAAGGAATTGGCTTTGCAGGGTGGCAAGCTGTGGCTATGGAGACAGCAAACTCTCTTCTGAAAAAGAACGCTATCACAAAAGAAGCGTTCAAACGTTTGAATAGAATCTTTCCTAAGCTTGATGAAGATCTATCTCTCGCAAAGAAGTAGGTTGGTGTGATCTGTTGGTCGCTGGATTTCGTCTTTGGAATGTGTCCATAAAAATCTTGTATTGCATCAAGCGAGAAAATCTAGTTTCTTGTATGCTTCCTCTCTGTCACGAGGCAATAATTGTTAACACCATTTTTAAGTGCGAGATGTCTGTCCAATTACTTTTCCACGAAGGAACTGACAACACCATTGTTTCTAGGCACCCGCCCAAGGAAATCTTCCTGTGTTACATTCTGTAGATGGCGCTTAAGAAAAGTGATAGAAGATTACAGTCAGTTTCACCCGAAAATGCAGCTCAGGCCAACTTATTTTAACTTCGTGTTTGAGGCAACCTCTGAACATATAGAGTCTGTGAAAACATGTTTATGCTGGCTGCCGATCATATTTGCGTTGTAGTGTTGCACAATGTGATTGCACCAGAAGGCAGAAGCACCCTTATCTGCAGTACTCTCAAAGATCCAATCAATGCTTGTGCAATCAACCATCTGGTTCTTTCACTTTGCTCTTTTTCTTTTAAAAAATTCCATTTGGTTCAATGTTTGTTTCCAATTTTCTGTACCAGTTAAGCACAAAAATTAGCATGATCCAATCGAACTGAGTGATTTAGGATGCACCAATTAATTCTTATATTCACTAATTGAAGATTAGGCAAATATGTACCTATTCTTGTTATCTTGAACCGTTTAGTTCAATGCAGTTGTACCACTTTACAAGCTTCCAATCATTTTACATCCTAGAAGTAATGCATCATCCAGCACGTACCACTGCTCCACCCTTGGCTGTCTTCTTCTTCAGCATGCTCAAATATCATTTTGATATATGTTTTACTCCGCCAATCCATGCAATCTTCATTTATTTATTCTGTGCTCGATCTTTGCTTGAGGAAAAAGTCGTCATTTGCTGCATCCACTTTACAAAACAAGGCAAAAATGACACTGCAAAAAAACATGTTTACATAGAATAAACCAAGGAAACTTTCTAGTCAAGGAATCTGGCCAGTCAAATCATTAAATCAAAACACCAAAAACAAGTTACACAAATAAAAATAACTCAAAAAACATCTCATTCATACGATCTATTAAATATTTCAAAAAATATTTATAATAAAAGTTTTTCATATCCACTGCTATAGTAAAATTTTTCAAAAACACCATCCAAAAACAGCTAATTCAAACGGAGCCGTATCTCTCCTATCTGTGTAGCTGGTACACGTAAGCTGATAATTGGTTCTGAAGCCAAAATTGTAAGAAACTCTAAATATTGCTGGGTCAAATGAGGCAACTACAATTATTCTAGCTGAAATTTTGGATCAGCTTTAGGCAATGAGGTGGCATTTTAGTAACAGCTTATTCCCCAACTCCTAGCCACACTGACATCTTGCTTTGGCCATGGGCTTAGTTAGCTCACAATGCGAAGTCAATTAGGCAATCACAGCAATGCTCGCCAGTCATACAGTTCCGTGATGTGTTAGCTAGGCAAAGAAACCGTTGGTACTTTACATTGTAAAGCTCTTAGTTATTAAACTATCTAGTCTTGTAGTAACATACATTCCGCCAAGGATTTTCACCATGATGCCATCCTTCAAACTCCTGTCCCATGTTGAAGTTCTATCATTAAATAGCTTTGGAGTGAATTTGGTTTCTAGATCAACTCTCAAGGATTATGTTAAATGAGCGGGTACTAAAACAACGAGATTCCAAGCAGCCTGTGGCTGACATGCATGCAACATTGGCTTGATCAACAAAACTTAAATGTCTCATTTATAGAAATGGTTAAACCAACATCCACGCGAGCACTATGTTCAGGAATTCAGTAAAAAGACTTGCATTGAACAGAAGATTAAAGGCAATATATGTTAGATACAGAGAATTACAATCCATAAAGGAAATGGACACAGCTCTAATTCTAAAAAGTTTAAGCATGGCAAGATCAGCAAAATTTTGATTCCCAAGGCCCTTATAGAAATCAGTTCCACAAGAAGCGCAACCAAAATATGGAAAATCTTTAACCCTCATCTCATGTTGTATCCACGTATTGCATTTTGAAGGCCTTATGGTCCTTCATAAACCTCCCTAGCATAAAAACCATAAAAAAGCATAAGCAGGGGAAGGATTTTCAAGTCATTAAAATTCAACATCTTGCAGCTTAAGTATTCAGAGAGGAATGACAGGAGCAACAAAGTGAAGAAAAACAAATGAAAGAATGAAAAATCAAATTTAGGAAACCAGAATCAGGATAAATACAAAAACAATGTTACAGAAAAATACCAAGAGTTGTTGGGACAGTATCTCCTGATTGTAACAAACAAAATCACAGATTTCCTTTGCATTGAAAATTTTGAAAATACTCACAAACTCAATTAAAAGCAACAGCAGTTTATAGTAAACAGCATACAAGGCATATCAAGGATCAGATGCTCACCGTTAATTGTTTGTAAGAATAACAAAACCCTTTTGGAGTAAATTCCTCGACAACTTGATGTGAATACTGTGACTCTGAGATACAACATGCCAGTGATGAACCCAATCAGGCATATGCTTGCTTTAGCGAATCAGAGTTCTATACCCTGAGGACCTTCCTTTCCCGCAATTTCTGCCTCAACATTTCAGCTTCTTCAATTAGACCAGTGGCAGCTACTCCTTCAATAATGCTGGAATAAAGAGTAGCATGATGCTTGCGTTTATTTGACATCATCATTTCAAGAACTTGTATAGCTGTGTCAACTTTCTTTTTCTTACATAGTCTGTGTATAATAAATCTGTAACAATTATCTCTGATCCTGTGTTTGATATTTCCCATAACCTTTAATAGTTCCACAGCCTCTTCAAGTAGATCTGCCCTACAGAAACCCCAAATCAGACATCGATATGTAATGTCATCAGGAACAATTCCCTGCTCTATCATATGACCATACAGTTCCATGGCTTTTTCCATCAAACCTTTCTTTGCCAACCCATCAATCATGATATTGAAAGTAATCAAACTAGGAGAAGTTGTGGTTTGGACTAAGCAATATAAAACTTGGATAGCTTCATCTAACATTTCCTCTCTGAAAAGAGCACGTATAAGGGTGTTATATGTGATTATATCTGGAGAACAGTCCTTGGAAACCATCTGATCCAAAAAGTCTATAGCATGATCGAGAAGCCCATGCTTGCACAAACCATTAATCAGGATATTGTAAGTGATTAAAGTAGGAGGGTGTGATGTATCATTCATGAGCATGAGGATTTCATCAACTTCAACCCAACGCCCATTGGAGCAAAGAGAATGGAGAAGAGTATTGTATGTTACAGCATTGGGCTCCATTCCACGTGATAAAAGATTATAAATCACTAAAGCTGCATCACCAAAGTTTCCTTGTTTACAAGTAAAACTTATCATAGAATTGTAGGTAACAAGGTCCGGGTAACATCCCTCGACAGCTAAATCTTCCATTACTTCTATTGCTCTTACAACCCCACAGTACTTGCAGACTTGCTCAATAAGGACCGTATAAGTGATGAGATAAGGAGGACATCCCCTTCTGAGTTGTTCCTTCCAAAACTGAATGGCCTGATCAAACCTACCACAATCAAACATGGCACGTACTAATGTATTGTAAGTAATAACATCTGGACAGCAACCACTCATGCTCATGTCTGCCAAGACATCAAGAGCAGATTTTAATTGTCCCTTCCTACACATACCACCAATTAACATGTTATATGTAATAATATCTGGAATCCCACCTGACATCACCATGAGTTCCAGGACCTTGACAGCTTTATCTAGGCGATCAAGATTGACAAGACCCCTGATCAAGTTTATACAGGAAGAGAAATTTGGAATTTGGTTCCGACGCGCCATCAGTTCAACTAATTTTGATGCATCAAGCAATCTCCCATAGCCACAAAGGTTTTGAAGGATTTCATTGTTAGATTTCTCATCATTCTCTATAAGAGGTCCATCAAAAGAAACCTTCAAAGATTTGAGATACTTCTTTGAGGAGCTCATCTCATGATTGTCCATTTTCTCATTACTTTGGTTGCTAGTAGCAACCCTATCTACACAAACCCCTAGCAGCTGGCTTCTACATATAATATCAGAAGCACTTCTTCTTGAACCAACAAATCTGACCCACTGCAGATGTGATCGAGTCTTGCAAGTACACTTGACCGAATAGCTAATATTTCTGATTGGAAAACAATGGTTTGTGCCAGAGATGATGTCTTTTTGGCTTATTACTGAATGCGACCCTTGCAGATTGGGAAACTCAACCATAGATTTTTGTGGTACTAGCGAGTTAGCCATTTCTTTCCACTAGACTGATGCTAAAAAGAAAGTCAATGATGAGATATATGCCATTAACTTGACAATCAGAAACCTTTCTTCAGGCCAAAACAGGCAAGCACAACCCTTTTCTTATGAGCCGAGATATGCACTAATTCAAACAACGAGAAGTAGCTCAGAATATGTTGCCTTTCCTCCAACTTAGATCAATACAACAAGCAGATTCTAGGCTTTCTTTGACCTTTCCAGCCGATTAGAAACCAAAAGAACAGGAATGGACATTAGAGTAGCAGAAATTCCACAGCTTCTGAAAGCAAAAAAAATTAATTCAAAAGTTTGAGTTCCAACCAGTTTCAAGATTCTATAAATTCCAATGTAAATATTTGGAAGATGCTTAAAAAGAATCTGAAGGAAGAGCACATGCAATGAGAACTCTGCAACTTACCTGCGTACCAGTTTAAAAATCTAAGTCATACAATTCATGGTTTCTAAATAGAGGGAAGTTTGGGCCAAATTTACAAAAGCTCATATGTAATGCAAAGAAACACTAGAAAAATATGCAATAATTGTTCACAGTGTACAGACGCGTCTTGAAGTGTACAAGAGTTTTTCAAATTGTAAAGTGGCGAGAACTAAACTGGATGGCTGATTATCAGAAAAGTTGAGGCATCACAACCCCATTGGCCTGGAATTTTGCCACAATTAGCTAAGAAAAATGCCAGGACCGCAATGTAAAAGCATCACATGTTTCACAACAAGATGAAGGACTCAAAATTAACAGGCAATATGAAACACAGTGAGAGAAAAATGCGGAGGAAAACATGAACACAAGCAAATAACTTAAACAACCAGATAGAAAACAAAAGAGAAGATGTCCTAGACGTAAAAGAATACACTCTTCATTATGGTCTCTCATGGACAAAGAGTGTTGATTGTTGTTTACCACAAAGAGAAACGAATTTGAAAAATTCCCCTTTGAAATAAGCATTTTCTCACCTCCATTAGCCATACAGAAATTATGCAACTTGAGACAAGATTTCAATTGCCGTAACAGAAACTCATGTTCTTTCTCATACCTTTAATATCTACACGGCACTAAGTATCGCATGATAACTAGTTAACATAGCAGCTGCAGAAATCACTGAACTCATCATGTTCAAGTCAACAAACTCTAATACTTCAAATTCAACTCAAAATTCAGGAGATAGAACAGAACCCGATAAATCGAATGTAAACTTGCAGCCATTTGAAGTGACAAACACTCTTTATCCCGACAAAAATGCTCCGGCAGGGAAAAGAGCAATGGCTGAAAAACCGCCCACCCCACAAAAGAATGGAGAGAAAGTCTCACACACATCCAAAAGCATTAACAAGATTAGCTTCTTGCTTCAAAAATGAAAACAAATATCTAAAAGAGACAGTTTGCATTTGCACACAAACAACACAGGCCGGTGAACTAGAAAAATGAAAGAAGAAAACCAAGAAAAATCAAGAAAAAAAGACCTCAAACATCACGTTACAGTTAATATATTAAGAACGACCGAAGAATAAAATTCATAGAGAAAATCTCACCGGTAGGAGTAACTTTTTGTGCCATATACAGAAGTATCGAACAGCGTAGAAAAGCGCTGCCTTTGGGCTTGTGCCCAAAAAGAGTCAGCAGAGGACGCTAATTACTACACTAGGGTTGAATTAGATGAATTTGCATTTACTCCTTCTTTTCTAGTAAATTTTCTAAATATGCCCACAAGTCTTTCAATTGCACATAATGCCCTTATTCTTTTAACGCACTTTAAAAGAGCCTCCAAAACAAAATAACAATAATAATAATAATAATAATTAATAAGACAGCATAGGATGGTGGAAGAATCAAAAGTAAGGATGCTAATGTGGTTGGATTGCATTTTTCATGATTTTTCATAGAAAAAATACTGTAGCGATTTGATGTATGTGAGGGAAAAAGGTAATAGGGAAATGTGATCACAGAAAATAACGTAATTTTTTGACGAAAAACAGCAATTCAAACAAAGCTAGTTTGACTCACTGTTGCTCAAAATTAGTTCAACAAATTCAAGATTGAATAATTTCAAAACATTTTGAATAATTCTCAATCTCGATTTGAATTTGGTTCAATAAACATTACAATTAAACGAATAATTTGGTTCAATGAGCATTACAAATTAATCAAATTTTCAGTTTAACGAACACGTTTTTAAGTACGATTTCGTAAAAACGAGCTCCAATCTATGAATTAAACACAATTCAGTGATCTACGGAAAACAATCAACTATATAATATGTGTTGTAGGAAACTGCTAGGAAGGGCACACAAATTGGGCAGGTTAATAAGGAGGCTGCAAATTTCGTGTTTTTCATATTTGATGACAAAATTGACCAATGGGAGTACACACACATTCTCAACATGATTCGGTACGTAATCTATTTCCTCGCGAGTCGCGAGTGTACGCTTTCCATTTCTAAGGCAAGGTACGGACACTGGGAGGAAAAAAAAAATTTATATACCACGGAAGAATATATATTATTATATCTAAGGCCGCTAAATACGATTCGAGTGGTTTTGCTTAGTCTTCTTGGGTCCAAGAAGAAAGATGATGGCGTCGACGACTATGGAGAGTGCGTTCCTCAAAATTCCATCTTTCGGATTCGTAAACCCTAATATTGCTACTAGTAAACTTGTCAGTCGGAGCTCCGTTTCACTCCGCTTCGGGTTCCACTTTCGTTCCTGCGCCATATCCTCTGCTTCAGCAGCAGAACCTGCTTCCGCTTCGTCTCCTTCTTCAGTGGTCAACGACAGCGAAAAACTTGGACCCGGTTCTCTCGGGCACATCACCCGACCGGACTTCCCTATTCTCCACCAGGTAGTCAGTCCTTCGCCGTCTTCTTCTTCTTCTTCAATTGCAGAGCTTTTACCGTGACGCTTTATGTTTTCTAAGTACTTCTGCTTCTCTTTGCTGTATCCGTATTACTAAATTGAGAAATTTTAAATAATTGGTAAATCTGCTATTTGGTTGCAATTACATGATTTAAATGTTAAAAAAGATTTATTCTTTTTGAATTTTGACATTGCTGTCTTGTTTAGTGAATTGTTTCCTGATTTTTGTAGGCAGTGAATGGCTCAAAACTTGTGTATTTGGACAATGCGGCGACTTCGCAGAAGCCAACTGCTGTTTTGGAAGCTATACAGAATTATTACGAGTCTTACAATTCTAATGTCCACCGTGGCATTCATTACTTGAGGTACCTGCTTATTGTTTTTTTGCTTAACCAGTGGACTTGCTGTCATGATTAGTACCCGAATTGACAATTGCTATTCGATACAATAGTGATGGTTGAGTAGTTGGAAATATTGCTGTTATTATAGAAAATGTAATGTGTGGCTTTATTGAAACGATCTATACGTTTGTTCTGAATTTAGTGCAAGGGCAACGGACGAGTATGAACTAGCCAGACAGAAGGTTGCAAATTTTATCAATGCTTCAGAATCCAGGGAGATTGTTTTCACACGGAATGCAACTGAAGCTATCAACCTCGTGGCGTACTCTTGGGGACTAACTAACTTAAGGCCAGAAGACGAGGTTTCCTCTTGGAATCTTTTATTTCTCTTTAATTTTCCAAATATTGTTTCTGATTTGTTTTGAAAGTTCCTACTTTTGATACTTAGCATTATTAGTGCTAGATAAATGAAGTGTAGACTTTTTCACCCTAAGTAAAACTTTGTGTGCCTAAGCATGGGCATCTTTTTTTCTACCTTTTGACTGGTTAAGTGCTTGCAGAATCTTTGTGATTTGTGTATAGTTCTCGTACACATGATTTGGAAATATACATATACTTAGGGATGTACATACACGTGTTTTGGCCTTTTAAGTCAACTCATCATTTTTCAAAGAAGGGGATACTTTAGAAAATTAATGTCAACTAATATCACATGGTAAAACATTTGTTCCGTCCAGGATTTTGTGAAATTCTCAATCTTTTGATACCCAAGATTAATTGTCATGTAAGCAATTGAATCTATACTCCGTTTACTTCTAGAAGGACTAAAGTTGTATAAGGTGTTAGTGATGCATTTTTCAGCTTAACATCCTATAGAGGGACTTCTCCTTGGAGAAATACCTGTAAAAATTGGCGCTCAAATATCCTGAAATTTGCTGTAACATTTAGATGGTCATTGTTACTTCTTTTTGTCTTTTTTCTGTTTTTGCTGAATGGCTGAGGCGTATTCTTGATACCATTTTTTCATCAGATTGATCGTGTGTTGCATGTCTTATCCTGCTGCTTAATTCTTGCAGATTGTGCTGACAATTGCTGAACATCACAGCAACATTGTCCCCTGGCAACTTGTAGCTCAAAAGACTGGTGCAAATCTCAAATTTTTGGAACTCACGGAGGATGAAGTTCCTGATGTAGGAAAGTTGAAGGAAATGCTATCTAAGAAAACAAAACTGGTTGCCGTCCATCATGTGTCAAATATGCTAGGTGAGTAAAATTTTGTGAAATTCCCACTCAAATCAACTTATGCAAAGATGAAGGTGATATTTCATTTTATTCTATTCAAATGAGGGGGCCAAAGCTGTAGAATATTTGTCGACGAGTGAACAAATAATAGGAGTTCCAAAATTTGAGGCACATTTTGCTAATATTGGCATGATTTGATGTCTTTTGCAGCTTCTGTTCTCCCAGTTGATGAAATAGCCAGTTGGGCACATGATGTTGGTGCAAAGGTGCTTGTAGATGCTTGCCAAAGTGTTCCACACATGGTCGTTGATGTGAAGAAACTTGGTCTTGATTTTCTTGTGGCTTCTTCTCACAAGGTTAGGTCATTCTCTGTTGCTTTAACATCAATTCCTACACATCAGTTATTGAAATTAGGTAATAATTATGCTTCAGATGTGTGGCCCTACAGGCATTGGACTCTTATATGGTAAGAGTGACCTCTTGAATGCCATGCCGCCTTTCTTAGGTAAGCAATTCTGGCTTATATCTCTGTATACCTTGCAGATAGCAGTATCTACAGGGCATTGAGACTATTGAGGCTTGTCGTCATATATCATCTTATTGCTAATATCACTTTCTTTGAATCACAGGTGGTGGTGAAATGATAGCTGACGTCTTTTTGGATCATTCGACGTATGCTGAACCACCGTCAAGGTTGGTATTTGTTCAACTGTTTGTCCAATTTTCCCATTCATGAAAAGGAAAATTTGTATCCTATAATCAATTCTTCTTGGGGTAATGAAAAGCCTAGTACTGCTGGTTAAGTGTGGAATTAAAGCTAAATAACCCTTACCCGAAGGAAGGGAAAAAAAAATGTTGAAGTAAGAATTGGTGGTGAAAAGTAATAGAAAGAAAAAGATTTCTCCTATGAATACAATGCCATTTAAATTTAAATACAAAGATATTTATGCATCTGGATGCTGACAAGGATTGCAAACCTTGATCGTTATTGTCATGATGTGCGATTAACCTCACAGTAATGTGATGAGATGCATTTTCTTTTTTAATGACAATTCTTCAGTTCAGTCATTCAGCCACTGTTTCTAGTGGGAGTCTTTTAATGGAAACAAGCAGCTCAAAATGTTAGTCTCCGGGTTTTTTTCATCCTCCTCCTATTCTTCCTAAAGCATGGTAATGCCTCTTATATAGTCACATGTAGATTTTGTTGAATAACCAACTAACTGGTTAGCTGATCAGGGTTGTCTTCTGTAACTTCTATTAGAATTCCATTTCTTACCATCTGCAAACAGAAGCCATGCACAATGGTTGAGAAAGAAAGTAGACAAGAAAAGGTGCAAGTGGTGTAATATTTTCTTTATAGTAACACGTTCTAGTTTGAGGGGCAAAATGTTAAGATGCTTTCTTCTTTGGTGTATCAAAGCATGACAGACAACCACAACTGAGGATTTTTTTGTTTTCCTGCCTAAAGACCGTTTCATTTTGTTGTCTGTTGTTTCCTTGAAGGGCCCAGATTGACGCATTCTCCCATAGTCATTGGTGCGCAAAATTATTTCTTCCTGTGCTATACAACCAGTTTGTCTTGTATTTTGTCAGTTCATTCAGCTAAACTGCAGTTGACCGTAACTTTTTGTATTCATGTTTTTGAAATTTTACTCCTTGTTTGTAAAAAAATTCTTTTGCAACCTTTGTCATTTTGCTGGTATATTTATTTATACTTTGTTTCTCTAATCAGAATGGGATTAAATCTTCTGCAGTATTTTTCATTGAATTTACTTTTTCCTTTGTAGTTGGTTGAACACATAAGAAGAAAGGGATTGTCTATTTAAATTTAAAAAATGCAGGAGGTCAGGAGTTGCCACTTGTGGCTGCAAATAATGTTACATAAGATCATGTATTATGAATTTTTCCTTTTTCCATAGCATACAATTTGGTTTGCATTCTATCAAGTCTGTATTAACTTTCACTTTATTTTATTGTACTTTTTTTTTTTTTTCAGCTTGGCAATTGACCTCCAATAAAAATGTTAAAACTCCATGTTTTTTGTGGCTAGTTTATGGGAATTTTGGTGTTTTCACCTCTAATTATTCTGTATTCCTTAACCTAAACCTGCTAATTTTGGAGTTTTACATATCAGCCATTTAACTTGAGCAGATTTGAGGCTGGTACACCTGCCATTGCTGAAGCAATAGGATTAGGAGCAACAATTGATTATCTCTCTGGAATTGGCATGGAACGGATACATGATTATGAGGTAAATTAAGTTTCCTGATTTGTTAGGTCCATGCTAGAAATAAGAAGAAAATACTACTAGTCCTGTTTCTCATAAATTTGGATTCTGACTTGCATACATAGATGTGAATCATGGTGGATCAATTTCGTGTTGTTAATGAAATTCAGGTAGAGCTGGCCAACTACCTATACAATAGTCTTCGTTCGGTACCCAATATTCGGATTTATGGCCCTGATCCTTCACGAGTATTTAAAAGAGCAGCTCTCTGCTCTTTCAACGTTGAAGATGTTCACCCTACAGATGTTGCTACCTTTCTTGACCAACGGGTATAAGCTTTCCTTTTTCTGGTTTGTTCTGTCATTCTCTCTCAAGGAAGCTATTAAAAGTATTGACCGTTGAACCCAACTCAAGACGTTATTTGACATGCAACACTGTTTCCCAGCACGGCGTAGCTGTAAGGTCCGGCCACCACTGTGCTCAGCCCCTCCATCGTTATCTGGGGATAAATGCAAGTGCACGAGCTAGCCTTCACTTCTACAATACCAAGGAGGATGTGGATGATTTCATCCGTGCTCTTACTGATACAATCAGTTTCTTCACCTCTTTCAAATGAGCGTTATTTGTTGTTTGCCACATGTATAATGTTTATAAGCAAGTTCTTGCCCCTGCTCTTTCGTTTGAAGAATGTCACGTCTCATATTTTTGTAGATACTGGCATACCAAACTAACCTTTAAAGAGATACACTTCGAAATCTGAGCATGTCATTCGATTTCTCCTATTGTCTACGTGTAGCGGTTAGACAGTTCTCGTACCAACTGGTATTTAAGTAATCTTGCCGTCCTTTTCCTGTTTCTCACTTGAAATCTGAAAATTAAAATATGAAATATAAAGTTTGAATTTATTAAATTATTGAATTTAAAAAGTGACAAGTGAATATCACATTTGAGTGCATATCGCATTCAGTGATAAATTAATTTTGTGAGTACGTTTTGTTTAGGAAATTCAATGCCATTTAGGGTATGTTTGTTCAGACTGAAAATATTTTTCCGAAAAGATTTTCTAGAATTTCTGGTGTTTGGAAGCAAAAGAGGTTGGAAAATTATTTCAGCTGGAAAATGTTTTCACGCCACCGGGTGGAAAATGACTGCTACAACACTTTTCCTGAAGTTAATTTCCGACGGCTTCAGGACTCATGAAAAAGGAGATGGTGAGAGTTGTAGAAGTTTTTAACTTCTCTGTTTTTGAATGCTTTGTCAAGTGTCCTCCGTAAGACTATCAAATCTTGCTTCCACTTCCAGATCCGTACTTTGCCACAGCCAAGTTATCTTTTCTATTTGAATAAATCAACTTACAAGATTCCGCTGAACAATACAGCACTAGTGGACTTTTTTCATTTTCTCCACGAGAAACAAGAAGGCCAGCCATGAAGAAGATGAAGGCCGTGAAGAAGCTCAAGTTCTGGTCAAGAAAGCAAAAGAAGAAGAAGAAGAAGAATGCATTGTTCATTGATAACCCACCACCATCACCATGCCATTGTCAGTACTAAAATTACTGTCCGCCGTATGAGCCCTCTGCCCCACCATTACCAACGTCATCATCTTCATCATCATGGGTTGAGTACGATCACGAGGCTCAAGACACGGTCTATGCAAACTCTAAGTTTATCTCATTTACCTCATCAAACCCAACGCAAGTTCAAGATCCCACATTTGGTTCACAAGACTTCGATTCGGTTCCACAACCCAGACTGCAAGATCCTACAATGCCAGCTACTGCCAGTATTACTTCCTATCAGTAGTACATGGTGTCAAATCCTGCTTTCGGTGTTCCACTTCTACCTCAAGTTCGAAGAGAAAGGAGGGGTGGAGCTTTTGAATGCATGTTTGCCTTCGGGGCTCATTTGTTTCGTTGCTTCTTTCCATACTTTCACATTCGGGATGCCAAAAGGTGATTAGTTTGCTCATTTGCATCAATGCCATCATCAGCAAGAAGCATCACGTAACGACAAAGGATTTTCCTTTGGCACAAGTCTACTGATATTTCTGGAGTATGAATCGTATAATGCCTTGCATGAACGGTGAACCGCCAAGAATTTAAGTAATAATGGCTGGCGACCTTCCTCTCTTTTTTATCTTTTGCTATCTTATTCCTTTTCTCTACACTCTCGCACAAAAACATCTATGAAGATACAGAAAAATCTAGATATACAGTAAGTCTTGCCTTTTAGAAGTTTTTTTGGAGAAAAATTGATTCTTTTGCTATTTTTGGGACCGTTTTCCATTTGGAGATGGATTTTCCTTGTTGTTGAGTAATATTTTATATTCTTAATGAATTTATATGTTCAATTTTTAGTTATTAGACGGTCTGAATATGTTAAGATCTGAATTTATCAAATTTAAGTGTTGAATTGGATTATCAAACAGGGTTTTAAGTGTGGAATTGTGTAAAAATGAAGGCCTGTTAAATTGGTAATCATTTTTAATTTGACAAAAGAATAATATGTGGCCCTTCTAAAGTTTCTTGATGTTTTCCTTTTTTTTTTTTTGTGGTCTTGAATTTTTTCTTTTGTTCGTTCCATTTACACATTTCTATGGGGAAAATTAAAGTTTCTTTTGATGTTTTCCTAGTCCATACAATTTACATAAATTTCCTGTCGCCTTGCTTTCAACAAACCGAATGATGCGTTTATGGTATTGCCAACTTGAAACTTGAGAATCCAGTTATTATTTGAAAAATCGAGAGTTTCTACAATTTTTTCTTTAATTAATTCTTAATAACCGAACTCTTTTCTTGGGAAAAAAATCCAATTTTCAAAACAATTATTTTATATTGATGCTTAGGATAAACATCTATGTTTTCAAAAAAGAAACCCAATATTTAAAAAGTGCCCAATTACCGACTAAATCGGACTCCAAGCAGATGAATTGTAAACATTTTGAACTACCTTTGATCTAATTGTTCAATTTCTATTTTCTTTTTTGCTTTTCTTAAACATACGTCATTATTGGCTTCTTCCTGCCCTTAATGATTCATGATCTTAGTAAATTGTTTCGCCCATACAAATGTATTTTTAATTTCAACAAGAAAAAAAGGGGGAACCGTTTCCATTTTAATAATTTTTTTTTATTCGCGTCTCTGCATAGAAAGTTTATGAGCTAAAAATTACACAACCCACAAAATCTAAGGACCAATCCGGAAATTTCCAAAGTTTAGTCCAAAACTGCAAACGTCCTTCGGGGCAAAGCCGCTGGGAAGCGTATAGTGTAAACTGTAAACTATATAAAGTATAAACTAGCTGTGCTTACTGGGGTTCTGTTTCTCGTCATTTTGCCCTTGTGCAAACAGGCTGGCGGTGTCCCCTGTCCCTCGGCTTTGGCGGTTTTCATCTTCTCTCTAAATTTACAGGTGCGCTATGATTTTTATCACTTAATGCTTTGTTCGATTCGTCGTCTCCGCAACACACACACACAAGCACACAGTAAAAAGTAATGGTTGTGTGTCAGATTTTTGATTCAGCAAGTGGAGATGAATCAAAGCTACCAGAATACTGCACCGCCCGATTTGGCTCATTTGCAAGCCACCATGCGTACTATCGAGCTCGCCTGCAGTTCCATACAGGTAGAATACCATTTCCGTCTCCCTTTGATTTCTCCTTTGTTAGTGAAACTAATAATAGACTAGTGTTATTTATAAAGCCCCCTTTTATGTTCTGCGATATACACGGAAGTGGAAAAAAGAGTCAACCTTGTAGCAGGTTAGAGTATATACCTTGTACTAAAGTGTACGAGGATTTGAACATGTCATAGGTAAAGTAATCAGTAGGCTTATCATGATCTTGATCGTATTTTTGGGCTAAAGGAATGTTATTATGCTTGTCAGTTTAAGTTGTTAATAGGATGAAAATCTCAAACTTCAGTCGGGTGGTGGTTGGATTGGTGGATATTATACATTTTTACATCCGTTTTGGAAATGATAGAAAGCTGTTTTAGTGGGGATTTTGAGTTTTTCAATGTGATTGAAGAAGAGTAGATCTCAAGAATGACCATTCAGTCCTGGCTGGCCTAGAAATGTAGTACATTTCAGAACCTATACAATAACTCCGGGCTAAGGAATTAAAACTTCCATCATAGGAATCTGAGTCCTCAACAATTAAGTAATTCTGGTTAGACGTATTTTAACAGGTCAGTTTAGGGCCTTGTTGCTGTTTGTCTTACAATACTTCGTTATAGCTTTTCAAAGCTAAAAGCTCTAAAATGACTCTGATGACCTTTTTTTTGTTTCTTTTTTTTTTTTTTTTTTTAAATAATTTGCACATTGAACTTATATTAGACATAAAAAAGTTGATTATGGGGAATACGCCTTGGAGGTATTATTAAAAGCAGCTTTAAGCTTTTCAAATTTCGAAATACAGAGATGCTATTAAGTTTTTTCAATCAACTTTTTTGAAGTCAGTGTTGCCAGCTTCAGAAAAATCAGAACACAAGGAAAATAGGTCTCAATCTGCTTTCTGGCTTCTTGTTGGCCTTCAATGTGCTCCTTTCAATCCGTGTATTGTAATTATTCTAGTGTAATTGTTCCCTTAGTTCTTGCATCTGGAGAGTGGAGGCCAGCACTTTGAAGGAATGGGGTGGGGTGGTTTAAATTGGTGCACTTCTAAGCTGTTTCCGTATTTAAGACCCATTAACAAGAGGCAACCTTTGTGCCTTTATAAGGTCATTGCTGTTAGATACTTGGAACACAAAAATACTGGTCTGTTTATGTGTTTGATTTGGATTTGAGAGGTGTAGATTGCTTAGTTTGATAAGATTAAATAGGATAGTCATTTTGATGACCTAAATGCCGAGGAGTTGGGTGAAGGCTGATCTTGCCCCATATTTCCCACCTCTCCCCCTTTGAAGTAGTGCAAGACATGTTTGCTTTTTTAAATCTTGGCTTCACCTTATTACTCTAGGAGCTTGAATTTTTCAAAGGGATATTTAGTATGCAGCCCTCAAATTGTTGGCATCTTCATTTATGGAGCTGGTTGTGATAGGTTCATACTATTTATAATTTGTACAGGTGGGGATGTTGATACCCTCCTGTGTTTGATATATGAAACTGTCACAAAAATTGGGGGGCATTCTGGGGACTCTATGGGAGATACGACATGTCCATGTATAGATGAGGTGTTTTTTGGTAAAGTAGCAATATATACCCCTAATTTAGAGTATCCATTTGATAAGAATTCGTAGGCAGTTGCAAGATGCTCCTTTTTCAAATCGACAAAAGAAATTTTGAATTACATTTTTCTGAGCATCTTACCTATTTCCAAATTACCTATTGTAAAACAGTCCTGTGAATTTTTATGGAAATTTATGTTTGCCCAAATTTGTCTATTGTCCCCAGATGCATGTCAATCCATCGGCAGCTGAGGCAACTATTTTGTCATTAAGCCAATCTCCTCAACCATATCAGGCATGCCAATTTATCCTCGGTAAGTTTTGGAGTTTATGCATAATTACTGCTAGCTTCCTATGGTAATGAAATTTTGGTCATAAGGTGTCTGCAACGTGGACAATTATAGTCTAAAAAGCTAATGCCTGGGTATTAAACTTCAGAGAGTGTCTTTTGTAAACTGAATAAATACTGGACTTGAAGATCATATTGAAACATTATGGAAATGACCTATGTGATGATTTTTCAGAAGTCATTTTAAAATATTGAATGATTTATAACTTTAGAAGATTTGTCGCTTAAACCCGTCATCTAAAGTCAATGGTACGTTATCTGGCTGATTATTGGTCAATTAGGCAAGTCTAGCATCATGATTTTGTACAACCTGTCATTGAGATATTCATGGATATGTTGATTCAGAGAATAACTTATCCAGAAAGGTTTTGGTACTTTGAAACAAAGTCATTATATGATGCCTCCGTATCCTTTTATGCATTTGCTAGTTGCAGGATAGTACTGATGGTCACTTGTTGAAAAATGCTAGTGGTAATTCCTGTGTTAACTCCAATTTAGTGTCTTACTGTTTCTATATTTACTTCCCTGAGTATGATCTTGGTATGCCTGACTTTACTTGAATCTGCATTGGAGGGTTTGTAGCAGTCATGTTATGGTATTTGTAATCTTTACTTTCTTAACACCGCTTCCATTTGCAATGTTGAGTACATTTAGTTAACTAACCAAGAAGCTTTACAGAAAATTCTCAGATGCCAAATGCAAGGTTTCAGGCAGCTGGAGCGATTCGGGATGCAGCTATCAGAGAATGGGGTTTCCTATCAACTGATGATAAGAAAGGACTGATAAGGTAAAACTAATAAAGGTTAAGTAGACAGTGGCATAATTTGCTCAATATTGGAATCATTTTATTAACATTCCCCCTAAACAAAAAGAATAACCAGGAGAGTGGAGGGAGAGCGAGGCTAGAAAACCAGAATAGAATGATAGTCTTGTCAGTTCAGCATCGGTGATTGTTGCATTCCTTTTTGTGTGCCTGCTTACACTCACTCAAGCCTTTTCGTCGTTCCTCTGCTAACCAGGCACAAGTTGCACCTGTAATTTTTCTCCCCTATTTTGGAAATGTACTCTTTAGGGTGCTTTACGTGGCTTAGTTTTCATATTTGGCTAATCCTTGCTGGTCATTGTACTTTCTATTGTCTGTGATGGTTTGATGCTTAGTTGTAGTTGTCATTGAGAGATTTGCAATATCTGTTTCCTGCTATTCTTCCATTAATATGTCTCTTTAGTTTGAGTTCTCTCGTTACATGTTTTATATCTATTGCAGCTTTTGTCTGTGCTTTGTAATGCAACATGCCAGTTCAGCTGAAGGCTATGTCCAAGCAAAAGTTGCCTCTGTGGCTGCACAATTGTTGAAGAGGGGTTGGTAAGTTTTCTCATTAGTTGAAATTCAAACCATTAGAAGGTTTTCTAGATGTGCATGTTAAATAATTGAGGAGCTGTGATTGTCCCTGGGGGACCTCCCTATTATTTGATTAGAGTTTGTTAAAAGTTTAGGGATCTTGGCTGGTAATGCATCAAATGATATAATTCGGATGTGAAAGTTTAACAGGATGGAAATATGTGACAAATTGACACTTGAAATGATGATTAGAAATCATTTCTCAGGAACTAAACATAGCCAAGTGGGTTGAAAATTCTGTTAATGTGTGACAAATTTTGTCTGTGCAGGTTGCTTGAAAATTCTGTTAATCTTTCTATATATGTTCCATAAATTCATTACTTGATATGGGATATTTTATTCCTTATCAAGTGAAAAAAAGTGTTCATACCAACTAGAGCATTTACGCTGGGACATGAATGATAGAAGTACTATTGATAGAGTAACTTTCTTAATTGTAAGTAGCATTCAAGTCTCTCAACTGTTTATGCTTTTATCTTCTTTTTGTAGGCTAGAATTCACAGCTGCTGACAAGGGAACTTTTTTTTCTCAGGTAGTATCTCAAGAGTTTTTATCAACCTAATTTTAGTTACTTTTAAGCTACTATGTTTACCCTTGGGCATTTTCCAAGCATAAGGTTCACTGTTAATCTGGGCTAAATGAGTTCAGCACAATCATGCTTCTTAGTTTTGATCTTCATTTTTTTTTTGTTTCTTTGTTTAGTAAATCTGCTTAATCATCAAGTTATGCTCTTGATCATTAATTGTTCAATTCTGAATAGGTCTATTCTTGAGAAAAAAATAATAACTGCTTGTTAATGCATAATGGGCAATATAGTGTTTTTCACTTGTTGGCTGTTATTGCTTTAGTTTTTAAGATTTTGAAACATGCTAATAAAGTTTGGACCTACTGTAAGCAATTGTGAGGATGTATTTTTGGTTTATATATGAGTTCATTAAACTTGGAAAGGTGCATGTTGAATAATTACTTTTGAGAAACAAGTAATGGAAAATGGTGTTACATGTTAGACCTAATAATGATGAGTTTCTGTTTAAGGGAAGTTGGCAATCTTTTGGCACCCACAACTACTGAGTAGTACATCCATCTATCAGTAATTTTTGTTTGGAATAGATGTTCTTGAAAGGTTAGCAAACATGGATGTTTTGTACATTAACTGTGATTCATTCTGCTTTCTGTTTGCCAACTTCATGAGATCTGTGGACTGATTTTATTTGGTGTTTTCATATTTGTTCATACATGTTTTGTTTCTTCCTTTTTTTTTTTTTTTTGCTATAGTTGAATTTCCAGTTTATATACTACAGGTCAATCAGGCTGTTGCTGGAAGCCATGGTCTTGATATGCAGTTTGCTGGAATAATTTTTCTGGAATCCTTGGTACTAGTTATTCTAGTTTATGTTTGTTCATTGGAGTTAATGTTACTGTGTTTATGATGATGGATTCTAAAATTTTGTGTATTGATCCAAACAAAACAGGTGTGCTAGTCTACTTCTTTATTGTTCAAAGTGTCTTTGCTCAATCTTGTTAATAAGTTTATTTTGACCTTTGTGAAGGTTTCTGAGTTTTCACCCTCTACCTCAACTGCTATGGGCCTTCCCAAAGAGTTTCACGATCAGTGTCAAACATCTTTGGAGCTGGATTATTTGAAGGTCTTCTGATTGCATAGGTTCTTTTACTCCATTCGAGCCCTTATTTTATTTTTTTTGTAGCATAGGCTTTAGAAAGATCTTTTTTCATTTGATTTAGTATACATGTTCATTATTTTTTCCCCTTTGACCCTACAGAGCTTATATGGCTGGGCTCAAGATGCTGCTTCAAGTGTCACAAATAGAATAATTGCATCTGACTCTGCCATACCTGAAGCAAAGGTGTGTTCTGCAGCACTCCGTCTTATGCTTCAAATCTTGAACTGGGATTTCCGGTGCAGCAAAAGTACAGTTGAGATTGGCAGGAGAGGCATGGGCGTGTTAGGAGTCAAGAATGACAGCTATTCTGCCAGAAAAACTGAATGTAATTTAGTGCAGGTATGAAGATAAACTCTTTTCAAACGTGGTTGCTATTAGTCTTAAGTAACTAATACTCAAAAGAATTCAATTGAGAATATGGAAAAATGGTTTTGTTTGTGGTCATTTTTACCTCCTACATTTAACTACTTTTTTATTAGGGGTTTATTGACATTGTACCTAGTGGCAGACAACATGTATCTTTTCTTGTTTTCTTTTTTTTTTTTGCCTTGTTTTTCTTGTATACTCCTTCCAATAACCTTTCATTATCATGATTTATCACATATTTTTCATTTCAACATACAGCTACTCTAGAATATGTTTCTTGCTACTCATTCGCCGGTTGATTTTGTCTTTGTTTCTCCTTATGTGCTGCTTGTAGCCTGGTCCATCTTGGTGTGATGTGCTCATAACAAGTGGTCATGTTGGATGGCTTTTGAGACTATATGGTGCTTTGCGTCAGAAATTCTCATGTAAAGGTTATTGGCTCGATTGTCCTCTTGCTGTTTCAGCTAGGAAACTCATAGTACAATTCTGCTCCTTGACAGGCAACATATTTCCAGCTGGTACTAGTCCTTTTTGTTTAATTTTTTTTCTATGATATCTGTTACACATCTATCTGGCTGCTTTTTTTTTGTACTCATCTTCATCGTCACACACTGCCTTCCTAGTTAACTTCATTATTCATGTCTATGGACAAGTTTATTAACTTGTCTGAGAATATTGTTTTGGTTTAATTTAAGTCCATTGCCGTTATCATGCTTTCAAAACTCGTTCTCAATGGTTTGATACTTCTCCTCAATTCTAATGCTAAGTATCCATGCGTATTTGTGGGATAAAAAGGGCATTGAAAAGTAAATTGCACTGTTCTGTATAATGTACTTCCGAAGTCTTGGGCCACAAACTAGTATAAAGGTTTTGTTTCAGTAAAATTGTCTGGATGGTTGTGCTCATTTGTAGGTCTAGTATAGTTATTTCCTCGAGGGTTTAATTTCTTGCATTCTGATAGTTAAGAGATGCGGTGGAGCAAGTTTAGTGTTTACCTTTTTGGATAAATAAGTAGTGAAGTTTCATGTGAAAATTATGATTTAGGCCTTCACCTTACATGAGAGGGAGCTCGTTCCTGTTTCATGTCCCTTCTAAACCAGGGGCTTCTGTCACAAGATTATCCGGTTGGAAAAAACTGTATTTACAAGCAAGACTAGTTACCCCGTTTACAGTGCTTGAGTTCCTAACATCAATACTAGGGTCAGTGGATATCCGACTAGTAGCGATCAAAGAAAAGCATTTCGACTGAGGACTGGAGCTCTATTTGATGAGATTCAGCAAGAATTCTTAGAGAATTATCTGCTGGACCAATTCAAACAAGTTACTTATACTTTATGGTTAATTTTGTTGTTCGACTTGTTGCTGCATGTTCTCTATTCTTTCTGTTCTGGTAATAGGAGAGGTAGAGTGATAGGAGGAAATTACGGAATGTGTTTACTGCATTTAATTTAGTACCTGGCATATCCGGTTTTTCTTAGAAGCTAAATAATATTGACTAGAGAATATAGTCCAAAGGCTTGTTGCAACATTTTACAAACTGTTACGGTGGAAAAAGGAAAGAACTTGTAGAATTCTCATAGTTTTCTTTTTCACCTATTAATGAGAAGCAAGCTCACATTACTGAAGTGTATATAATACCTCATCATATTTGAAGTACTCCTATCTGGACTTGTCTGCTTTTGGCATATGGTGTGCTTTTATTGCGAGCCAATGCCCAGAATGATGGATCTTATGGATAGCCATGTCCTGAGATCTGCTGTGTAGATCAAATAGTAGACTTTCCTTTCAGAGATGTTTTGACATCTTGTGCATAGGCGCAGGCACCTTCATATTTATGTTAAAAGGTAAAATTTCTGTCGTAATGGTCAAAATTTTTTTATAACCTGGTGTCTGATGAACAGAGTGTTTGGTGGTCCAGTATATTTATTAAGTGATTTTTTTCCTTTGTTTGGTGGGAATGCTGGTTCTATGCTTGGAATTGTATCCATTACTTGGCACCCTTTGAATCGACTGGTTTTAGGAAGGTGATCTGATCATCTGAAGATAAGTTTCTAAAGTGGAACCAGAACTATATTCCTCAAAACAGTAATTTGTCTTCCCTGTCGATTTGATGTTTCTATTATTTGCTTTGAAGCTAAGCATTATGTAAAGATTTTGTACCCTAGTGAATTCCTATGATCTAGTATAATTGATGATTAATAGGTTTCATCTGGTTACATCCTGTTCTGTCATTCATCAAACAACCTCTGCTGTGGCTGTGAAAAGCTTCTTACTGCTTCTTGTTTTATTAGGGTCACTTTTGTATGAGATGTCAATTTTAATGTCCATTATCAGAGATCTAATCAATTCCAAAACTCAGATAATGGGCACATGCAAGGTCAGCACTTGCTCCAACTGCTCTCTGGGGTTGTAGAATGGATAGACCCTCCTGATGCGGTTGCAAAATCCATTCAAAATGGAAAAAGTGACAGGTTAAATAAGTGCTATTATCTATCTTCTGTTCATACCTTTCCATTTTTCTGTTGATTTAGTCCATCAATTTGTTTGGTTTTTTTCCAGTGAGTTGCTTGACGGATGTCGCGCACTTCTATCTATGGCAGCTGTAACTTCTCCACTGATGTTTGACCAACTCTTAAAACCTATAAGGTGAGATTCTGATACTTAACCATGAGCCCAGATATTACCCTTTGGAATTGTGAACATTTGCTTTAACTTAACGATGTATTGGGGCTTGGTTTCAAAAGCTGCTAATTTTTTAGGTTTAAAAAAAAAAAAATCAAAGCATGTTCTTCTTTTACATGTTGATCAAGCCAAAAGCCATTCTAGCCATTCTCAAAAAGAACCTCAAGGGCACTTATTCTCAAAAAGAACCCCAAGGGCGCTTATAAAAAGGCTTTTTTACTGGTTTACCAAAGCTAAATGCATAAGAAAGTTGAGAACACCTGAAAATAGCTTTTAGCTCTAAAGTAAGCTATAATCAACTGATTTTAAGCGGTTAAGATCAAACCGTTCCTGCATTTCGATGTTTGTGGTTATTGTCATTGTTTCATTGATTCTCAGGCCTTATGGAACTCTTCATCTTCTGTATGCTTTGATGAGTGAGGTCGTTAAAGACATTATGGAAAATCACACTGAAGAAGAAACATGGAGTTGGGTTGCACGTGATGTCTTGCTAGATACCTGGACAACAATTCTGATGGTATATGCTTTTTACTGGTTTAACATTTCTATTAAGATTTTGTGGCCACTAATCTGCTTGAAGTATCTGTTACCCGCTTATTATTTCATTAGTGGTGACTGGGAGATGAGCTTGGAGGATTCTTATTAAATGGGGAGTTTGGGACTAAATTGTAGGGTGACTGAGATGGTGAATTAGTTTTCTTTAGGAATCAAGTGTATGTTAAAAGTCTTCACGAAATGGTTCTAAAAAGCAGGTTTTTGTCTCTTGTAAACTTACATTTCAAGTTATGGCAAATTTATGAGAAAAAGTTATATGGCTTTTGGACAAGAATGGCACTGAAAATATGCTGGATTTTGATTAGATTGATTGAAATCAAATTCAGACAAGGTTTAATTTTAATTCAGCTGTTGAGTTTACTGAAAGCTTAAATTCGGATCAAAGTTTAGTTTCTGTTTTTTCTGAACTTGAATTGAGCAATAAGATATTTCCTTTGAAAGGTTTTGGCCCAGGGCTTGAACAACCTTTTTCATTTTTAGAGTCTTATGGGAGTTTTTTGTGTGTGCATTTTTCTTTTGCAGATTGAAGTAGTTTGTTTATCGTTGTTATTAATGCGGGTTATTTAGAAAATTGACTTTAGGAGTTTGTCATCTTTTCTAAATACTCCCTCCGTCCCACTTTGATAGTCTTGTTTTCCTTTTTGGTCTGTCCCAAATTGTAGTCCACTTTCCCATTAAGAAATGTAATGATCTTTCAAATTGTCTACAATACCCTTATTAAATATCTTGTTATTAATACATTGTTATTAAATACTAACCCATTACATTGAATACATTGAGCTTTTCCAATGCACTCTTCGTTATTAGCATAAGGGTATTTTAGGAAATTATTAATCTAAATTTATGTTTCCAACCAAATTAATTACACTTTCTTAATCTGTGTGAAAAAAAAATCAAGACTAAGTAAACGGGACGGAGGGAGTATCACATTAAACTTGAGCTCAAATTCCACCCTTAATGAATGTTATCATACATGAAGTATTGCGTGGCTCGATTCGACAACAGCCATAGTTCAGAGTAACAAGCTTCAACTGAATGTGGAGTTTCACTGGTGAAGAATCTGGGATTTTGGCAAAGGGAATGACTAAAAGCAGATAGCCTTTTGAAATTTAAATATGCAGGTGTGCTAGGGGAAATGAACTTTTTCTATTTTTCCCATTGTTGGAGTTCTGATTCTCTGGGACTAGTTCTGCCTCTTTTCACAAGTCTATGTTAGATCCATATAAGGCTGCAGTATGAACATTGGATTTTATTTAGACAAAATGCAAGAAGAGAGAACACTATTCCATTGTGAAAGGAGGTCGATGCCATAGACACAGGTTCCTGTCGATTGTGTTTGTGTCCTCAGCAGCCTAACCAGAGCGTGCATGCATTTTGCACTATGTAGTTAGTTGCATCTTGGTTCTGGTTTTTTGCATGGGGAGTGGATTGTGATTGCTTGAATAATAAATGGTTGTGCTGCAATACACAAGGGCACTCTCAGTTGCCAAAGGTGGTGTTGGCTCATGAAATGATTTCACTAGTGAAGCTGGTTGCTTTTCATTTCTGGCTGGAAGTGATGTGCTGTATAATCGATTGAGGGGTGTAATATTGATATAGTGTATAACACTTGCTGTTAAATGAGGTTAATTTAAGTATTTTGTGAATTTGTTGGATTTATCTGTTTATAAAAGTGAATTGGACTTATCTTTGATAGCATTTGACTTCTCTGAAAAAGTGGTTAATTTAACTAAAGTCAACAAAGTTCATTTATGTCAGTGATTTATATGTCTTTTGAAGTATTAACGTTAGTTTGGCTTCAAAATGAAAGCATTAATGTATTTACTCTCTAATAATGGTGTGTATCATGTATTGTAGTTTTCTCCCTAGTGATCTAAAATTCTGTTTCGACTCATGAACAGCTATTGGATAGTACTAGTCGTGATGCTTTGCTTCCATCAGAAGGGATCAGTGCCGCTGCCAATCTTTTTGCCTTGATTGTAGAGTCTGAGTTAAAGGGTATTTCTTGTTATCTGGATCATTTTGATAAATTCATTTTTCACATTAACGGTTACTCCTTTATCATATTGTTCGTGGATTAGTTGTTGATTTCTATTCTGTGACCTATGTAGCTGCCTCTGCATCTGCCTTCAGTGATGACAATGATGCCGATTACTTTCAGGCTTCCATTACTGGTATGGAAGCTACCTCATGATTGCAGAAAGCTAAATCTTTGCCTTAATTAAGGCAGCTTATTTTTGGCACCAGTATCTTATTATGCCTTATTTTTTTTTTTTTTTGGTAGCTATGGATGAAAGACTAAGCTCCTACGCTCTTGTTGCTCGAGCAGCTCTAGATGCAACAGTTCCTTTGCTAGTGAGACTTTTTTCTGAGCGTTTTGCAAGGCTTCATCAGGTGTTGACTATTTTTAGTATTGTGATCTATCCATGATGCAGAGAATTACAATTCAGCTGTTTGTCATACAATATCTTCCTGTCTGAATCATGAGCATCCTACTAACAAAAGATCTGGGGTTCAGCCCTTTTTTTGGGTTGGATCAAACAACTTTTTTATGTCTTTTTATTCTAACCTACTTTCTTTTAGTAGAAGTTAAATGGTTTCCATGACTAACTGGGTATGAGGGTCTCAATGCTAGATTGGTATATTTTGTGAAAAGACTTCTGTTTGTGGAGCTTCTGGAAATGCCTTGATTCAAAAGACATGTTTTTGCCTTATGTGGATTATATTGTTTTTCACAAAGCTTGACCATTTGAGGGTAGATGAATTGGGTAGGTGCTTTCGTCATATGACTTATCACACAGGAATTGTGAAAGCCAAAAATCACAAAGCATTTCTTCTTGGTACTGGACCTTGTAGAAAACTTCATTGCCATTTTTCAGTTCCTGTCCCTTTGTATGGATGGGGGATTTAGCAGAAGTCTTGTTGCTGTTTCTAGACTGATTCCTCCACTCTGGATTTTTTGTTTTTAGCAATGGAGAGAGAACTTTCCTCTCCAGATTAGAGTTTTTTGTCTTACAAGCCTTTTAACATTATAGCCAGCAGGGAAGAATGCCTGCTTACTTTTTTGAGCTAAATATTGTATCAGTACCAAAATAATTCTTGTCCTGTAAAATGGTGCAGAACATGAATAGAGACGTATGTTTGCACCTGTAAACTCCTGAAGCCTGGTGTCTTTGTAGTTCTGCCAAGCTTTGGCTTTATAATCCATTTTTGTGATTCAGTGTACATCGTGTTTGTGCCTTCTCTCATGTTCAATTCCACTTTAGGGCAGAGGCATTTGTGATCCAACTCAGATATTGGAAGAGCTTTACTCACTTTTACTGATAACCGGGCATGTTCTGGCTGATGAATGGCAGGGTGAAACACCATTGGTAAGAAACTCCTTTCCTGGTTGTTTGTTCTGTTGTCTGGTTGGTATAATTGACTTTGTGGCAATTATATTTGTTACTCGGAGGTCCTTTTGACAAAAAGATAGTATACTTTAATCAGATGATAGTTATTCCCCTGTGATCACCTCAAGAATCCGTGACTTTATGTTCTTTGACATCTCCTAATCTATGTGCCCTTTATGGCTCAACTGGTACTCTGCTTTTCTGTTAGCTGGTTGAGAATCATTTTAACTGCCGATCTGGTGACCTGCACCGCCTAATTACTAGCTTCAGATTGACGGCTAATTTACAATTTGTAGATGTGTAATTACAAGAGATCACCCGTTATCATCTCTGCACTGTCAATGATACTGCTCGTTTTAATTCTGTCTAAAGATATGCGCTATTTCAGGTTCCAATGGCTATACAAACCCAATTTATGGATGTGGTGGAATCAGAAAATCATCCAGTTGTTGTACTTTCTGGGTAATGTCATTTGTTCTCTTAGTTTGAACTTACATCTAACCCATAACAGATGTCTCTTTTCAGTAATCTATGAATTTCACAAATTCTTTACCAGAGTGACTTGTGAATCAGAAGTTGACATATCATTTTACTTGTTCAGTATAGTGGAGAAGAAAGCAACTAAGAAACCTCATTCATTTTGACAAATGTGACAGGATTGTGATGTCGTGAACAGTCATTGCTTTGAACTGAAAGTCTTTGTCTGTAACCTATATGATAGACCCAGTGAATGAGAATGATAAACAGCCACCTTTATTTTGTTTTGAGTTTTTTTTAATGTCTTTCCACCCATCTGGGATGATTGAATTCACTTGCAATTTCAATTTTTCTTTGTTTTAAATTTGTTCAGATCGATTATAAGGTTCTCGGAACAAAGTTTAGATACAGAGATGAGAACATCATTCTTCAGTCCTCGGCTTATGGAGGTATTGTCCTAGTTTTCAAAATTTGACATTCTGTTCAAATCACTTTTTCCATGGCACCTTACAGCCCCCCCCCCCCTTCTTTTCTCCTCTCTCACCCCACCAAAAAACAAAATAGAAAGTATTCTTGTCCACAGTAAAGAAGAGTAGAAAATACCTGATATTTCATATTATGTTTTTTTCTTGTTCTGTTTCTAACCTTTTGGTGCATGCTTTGCTCCTTTGAAGCCTTTGCTCATTGAGTAGGGTCTCTTTCCCACCCTCGCAGCTTGTTACGATCTTGTTCTCCCTCTTCTGTTCATTTGTGTACAATCATGCCCTGTGCTCACAATTAAATGGGGAATTATGATTCTTTGTCATTTTACGTATTCATTTTCTCCATGATCTCCACCATGATTTGCTTGGACCTTGATGGTTTAATGTTTGTGCTGCTTCTCTATTAGGCAGTCATTTGGTTCCTGGCAAGATGGTCCTGTACTTATTTGATGCCTCATGAAGAAAGTAAAGGAAATAACCTCACCATTGATAATTTCAAGGAAAGACAACCTGAGTCAGAACTGTCCAAGAAAATGTTGTTTAGTGTTTTTGGAGACAATGATCAGGGAAAATTTGTTCTTGATGTGATTGTTCGCATTGCAACTGTCTCACTTGTCTCTTATCCTGGAGAAAAGAATTTACAGGTATGAAATTTTGAAACTGGTTTTGGAGGTTTACTGTTGAATACTTTAGTTTAGATGTTATTGGGATTTGCAGATCTTAGTACTTTTTTTCATACTTCATGGTTACTGTTAGAAGTGATGTACAACCACCAACTCGGTTTTTGTTGATTGAATCCTACTATTAATAAAATTGCGCTTTCTGTGATACCTAGTTTCGAAGGTCAGTCTTTTATGTCTTCTGCAAAATCATTTTTTGGCTAATCTTTGCAATCAAATCTAGCTTCTTGTTGCCCTAGCTTGAGCAAAGGTCTATTTGATCAAGACTTTACAGAAATGGCAAGTTTCTTATAGTAGGCCAATGGGGGGCAACAAATCATGAAAGGTTCCAATTAAGGGAAGCATTAGTCTCTTTTTCATGAATTGTAGATATCATAGCGTTCTTTTGAGATTACAGTGTAGAAGATGTGGGGAAATTTTGTTTTCTGCCTCCTGTTCGCATTTTCTGATGCCATACCTGCTTTTGTGCCCGAGCAAACTGAAAAAGCTTGCTAAAACTTTTATGTTGAAATCTGGTTTAACCATTGCTTACTCTGGAACTTGAAGTTGACTGTTTGGTATCCTAATTTATTTATGCATATGACAAGGAGCAATGGACAAGGAATCTCTTTGTTTAAGTTATTGGGCTTCTTGCACCATATTTACCTTTTCCTAATAGGTCATTCCATCAAAGTAATTTTAGTTCTACATATCTCCCGTCTCTCTATTCTTTTCTATCCAACCAAAAGACAAATTTATCTAATGTAACAAATTTGAAATGCTAAGACCATCTCCAAGAGGCGCGGGGGAAGACCCATTGGGTAACAGATGGGAGGGTGGCTGAAATGGCTTCCCAGGAAAGGATGATGGGAGACATGGAAACCTTAAATCTTAACACTTATTTTCAAGTTTGTAGATAAGAAAACTTATGATTCTCACTTCAAAATATGGGTAGAATAATCATACTCCAGGCATAGTTAAGTTCTGAATTAGGTAATAATGAAAATTTATATCTGCCAAGTCACACCACAATTTAGTATCCTAGTATGGGCTAGCCAGATGAGATTTGATTCACCAGGGTTGAAGACATCTATCAAATCTAAATGCTTTTTCTTTCTTATTCGTCTTCCCCTCTCTCCCTCTCTATCTCTCCCTCCCTCTCTCTTTCTCTCTCTCTGAGGTGGCCAGAGCACCTTTCTTCTATGAAAGCAGTAACTTGTCCTTGGAAAAACCTTTTTAATATGACATGCCTCGAGCAGTCTTTTTGCAATCAACAAAGTTCTTAAACTGCCGCAAAATCACCCAATTCAGCTCTTATATTAGTTATCTGAGTGGTCTTCTGACCAGTTCAGCCTTTTATGTAATCAGTGTTGGCAACAAGGCTATATTTTGAGAAAGCATTCATCTTTTTGCTATGTTTGAGTGATCATCTTAGGAAATATGTAGTATCGAACAATAATATACTAAGTAACTACATGGTGCAATGAGAATGATTTCTGTAATAATCAAAATTCAGGCAAAAATGTAAGAATGCATAATTGTTTTACCATTTTCTTTTTACAAAAGTCCACCCAAATTCAATTTGTTTGTTTGAGTATTGACCAACCAGAACAATGGAAAGTTATATGCTTCAACCCAGTTTTGCACAGCCTAGCTTTACCGCATTCTTCAAAAATCAGCCTATTAAGTCTCTTCTTTCTCAATGTATCTCTTATTTCTTTATCTTCATCTCAACATATTTGAACGTGGCTTTAGCTCAACTATTCGTGAAAACCATAAGGACTTGGACTACAGACTTTTTTCGGGAAGCATAAGTTTTGTTTGCCATGCAAATGTTTGTAGGGAGATGGTGTCTGTCTGCTAGACTGTATTGATGATTTGTGCTTATGTCTCGATTCTTGATGCCAAATGTGAGACCATAGTAGCCTCAGATTTTACATTCCTGAGTAATTGCCACAAGGGTTTATCCTTTGTTATAGTTGGTGCTTTCATTAACTTCTTTTGGTTTTGAGCAAAAATGTGGGGGCTCTGCAAAATCCTTTTTTTTTTTTTTCAGGAACTTACCTGTAACCAGTTGCTTCACGGACTTGCTCGACGAAAAAATGTTCGTGTACACCTTCTTAATTTGGTAAGGTATTAGCTGTTTATGCTTCAAGATTCTCTCTCTCTGACACAAAACAGCACATGCATGCACCTACATGCAGATTGGGTGTCTGCATTTGTTTGTGCATATCTGTGTTGCTTTGTTCAGTGCAGCATCTTTTTATGTTCCTTGCTTTCCTTTGTTATCTGGACCAGGAATGGATTCAGAAGGGTCGCAGGTAGGGTGTGAAAACAAGAAATTTACCATTTCAACGGAACCTAGCCCCTTGACACCAGCAAATTTTTTGTCCCTTTCATCTTTGGTTTCTTTATCTATGGGGGACAGCACATTAGTTAGATCATTGAAGAGGGGGACTTTTTCTAGGTGTTCAAGTATAAACAAGTTTTCTACTATGTTTTCATAAGAATTTTCCTGTAGAATTTTTCTATTTAAATCATGAAGTGTTGCAATAATCAAGATGTGATTATAAAATCTACACTGTATAAATAACGAACATAATATTGCTGATATATTAGTTAAGACTATATATAATTTCAACAGAGAAAGAATGATATATAACCTTGTAAGGCAGGAGCCAGTGTAGATAAGTGCTGCTAGGCATCAGAAGCAATAAGGGCCTGACTTACCCCAAGAGTAGGAGAGGGAGAGTGAGAGGGGGGAGAGAGAGAGCGTGTGTGTGTATCTGTGTGTGAATCCTTAATGCAAGTACAAAAAATAAGTCTCTGACCTTTTTAGCCTCGTATTTGCTTCTCCAGATTGGTTATTTGCTTGAATAATTAGCTCAGGAGTTCCTCTAGTAATTAGCACAGAAGCATGATTATGCGAACAGAAAGTTTTCCTGGTAGTTGTAAATCACTAAAAGCTTATTTGCTTAGTCATCCCTTGAAAATGTTTTACAAGATTATATACTTAGGAATTCTCATCAATGAGTGTCTGTTATTTACTCTACAGGATTCCTGGCGCAATTTAGCAAATGCTTTTACTAATGAGAGAATTCTGTTATCGCTGAATCCTGTTCATCAGGTAATAAACTCTGGAAAAATGGTACATTTCCTGATTTATTCTACAAAAGCATGTCAAATGGAAGTGGGAGGGGAAGTTAATATCTCCCTTTGTTGCTTGTTAGCAGAAAATGGAAAGAAGCCAAGAAAATTGATTTACTTTCCATATTGCTCTATAGTTTTATTCACCTTGTAAATTGTCATGCAAAAGTTTCATTTTCCCAATTATTTCTTTCCCAAGAAATGACCACTTCCCCTTAACCAACCCAGATGCTTCATTTTTTATTTCAGCGTTCACTGGCTCAAACCCTTGCTCTGTCAGCATCTGGAATGAGAAATTCTGAGGAGTCAAACCAGTGAGTTTCTATACATATATGCATACTTTTTTTGAGGTTTTCCATTCAACTTCATTCTTAAATCACAATTTTTAACAGATTTATAAGAAATGTAGCAAGCCACATGACAACTTATCTACTGCAACTCTCAGTAAAAGATGATCTGAAAAAGGTTGCCCAACAGCCAGATATTATTTTGCTGGTATGAACAACTCCTCTTCTTTTGCTATACATAGTCTTGAAAAAGCTTTTGATGGTTGTTTGACATCCCACAGGTGAGTTGTTTGTTGGAGCGGCTTCGTGGGGTTGCCAGTGCTTCCGAACCTCGTATTCAGAAGGCCATTTATGAGATGGGTTTCTCTGTGATGAACCCAATCTTGATTTTTCTTGATATTTACAAACATGAGGTACTAATTTTTTCAGTTCATGCACCATGCTGAATTTCAAATGACAAGCCTTTTTTTGTGAAAGTTGCGTTATCCCATTTTTACAGGGAAGGCTATAGGTTGTTAGTGGTAGACAGTCTTCGTTCTTGGAGACATTAGATTGTGTACATTGATAACTTTCCCAATTATGCAAGTGGTGAAAGCCTCCTGCATTGCGTTTGCCCATTGTTTTCATTCTAATAAATATTTACTCTGGAGATCATTGTGCAATTGGCGATCTTTCAGGTAATAATTATAGAAAGGGGTTTGACTACTGAAAAATAAGGATTCAAAGCCACTGGTAAACTTAGAGATAATAAAGATAGAAGATGTTAAGGTTCCAAACTCAAATTATTGGTTTTTTATGGGCTTTTGACGATTGAAACTAAAGCTTATTAGACTCATGGTTGCTTTTTGTTTGCAGAGGTTAGTTTGCTTAAATAATTCAATGAAGTGTCAGTTTTCCTTTCTCTACCTTTTCTTCAGCTGATTATTTGAAAGTAATTGACAAAAAAAATGCTTTTGTTATTGTGACGCTGAAATCCCTATAGCTTTTTCATAAAACACTTCAGGATCAGCTATTTGCAGTTTATAAAAAGCTGAAATAGAAGTCTGAAAGCCAACAACAGCACCTTACAGCTTTTAGCTCAAGCCATTATTTGCTAATCTTAAGCAACCAAGAAGAGGCTCTGTAATATGCAAATTGATTCCCTGGTCTTTTTTTTGACTGCTTTGCATAACTTAAAAAGTATTTAACTTTTTAGTTCGGTTTCAGCCTAGGGTGTCTGAAATTACAATTGCTGATTCTTTTTTCTTAGTCTGTAGTTGTCTATCTTCTACTCAAATTTGTTGTGGATTGGGTGGATGGCCAAATCATCTACCTAGAGGCACATGAAACTGCAGCTGTTATTGATTTCTCTATGCGCTTGCTCCAGAGTTATTCTTCTCACAATATTGGCAAGGTACTTACGATCACCCTTTTTTCTTACATGAAAGCTGATCTTGAGATATTAATAAATTAAAGATGAAATTTCTGTGTTTTAGTGCTGGAGTTTGGAATGTGAACTCTTGAACAGTTAATAACAAATATGCAGATGGGAAACAAATAAAGTATTTGAGGATGGTTTCTGCTTGAAAGTTCAAAATGAAATGTCAATGCTGCAAGTTGGTTTTTTTTTTTGTGTGTGCGCGTGGTTGGGGTGGGTTGTTGGGTTTTGGGGGTCGGGGGCCGCAGAATGGCCATTGTTTGAATATGATACGGAGCCTATCCAAACTAGCGTATAAGTATGCCAAATATCTGTAGTGCAGATGGTTGAACACGTTCTCTCTCTCTCTCTCTCTTTTTTAATCATTTAACTCCGGCATGACATTCTAAGCATGAATATCAACCACGTGCATTTGTTATCAAAGCTGGAAATTAAGCGCTTAAAAAGTTATGAAGGCATTTTATCCCTGATAAAATAGTCAGCAACATAAGCTGGCCAGTGAGTTTGCCTCTTAGCTCTCGTTGGAGTAATTTGATGTGAGAATTCTCTTTAGCAAAAGTCTGATATAATTTCTTAGAGATTTTTTAAACTTAGGTTCTTTCGCTCTGCTTAGAGTTGTCTGATCAGATTGGAACCTGCCTCTCTTCTCTTCTTCTATATTGATCTGTTATTTACTCTTCAGATTTCAGTTAGTGTTTCAAGCAGCTTAAGGAGTGAAGAAGATACTGAGAAATACAAGGATTTGCGAGCCCTTCTACAACTACTAGCAAGTCTTTGCACTAAGGACATGGTAGCTGCTCCTTTTTTTATTCTTTTTTTTTTAACTTATTTTTTAATATAGCAATCAGCTATTCTAACATTTGAGAATCTCTCTTTTTTGTTTCACTCAAAACTATTGGAATTTTTTGAACATCTCATATCACTTCTGGATGTCTTATATCATAAGAAACAATTGTCCATAAACATGTCTTTGCAGGTTGATTTCTCATCAGAACCCGTCGAGTCTCATGGTACAAGCATTTCTAAGGTACAGATATGTGTCCCTTGTTCTACCTGGAAAAGCTTGTTTTTGTTTTATCTCAAGAAAGATTTTGGTTATACAGTTATGTTTTGGTTGTACTGTTCTGTGAACATACTTCTTTTACAGGTAGTCTATATGGGTCTTCACATAGTTACCCCTCTGATTACCCTGGAACTGTTGAAATATCCCAAGCTTTGTCATGATGTAAGCCCTCTTTGTCATTTAAGAAGTAATATAGTCTAATAGTTGGGTAATTAACACAACATTTCTGTTTGGGCAGTATTTCTCTCTTCTGTCACACTTGTTGGAGGTTTATCCTGAAATGGTCATGCAATTGAACAATGAAGCCTTTATACATATTGTTGGAACTCTTGATTTTGGTCTTCAGCATCAGGTGAATTTATTGTTACTGTAGATTCTACTCTTCAATTTACTGCAAACTGTGTCACAACAGCTTGCCCAACCAAGGTCTACGTGAAGTTTTACTAGACTTACACTGAAAGATCAAGCTTATGGAACTTGGATTTTTAAAATTTGGTCATTCTCTTTGCTCTTTTTCTTGATTTTGTCACAATGTTACTCAGTTTTTTTGACATCTTGATGTACATAGGACTCAGAAGTAGTTGATTTGTGTCTAAGAGCTCTGAAGGCACTTTCATCCTATCATTACAAGGAAACTGGAGCTGGTAAATCTGGGTTAGGCTCATATGCATCAGGTTATGAGGACCTTGCTGGAAATAGTCAAGAAGGAATTCTTGGACGGTTCCTCCACTCATTGCTGCAATTTCTTGTTTTTGGGGATTACAGGTAAGCTGTAAGAAAAACTTTTGACCCAGTTAAAAGTTTGGCTGAACATCATGGACAACAACTATTATAGTAAAAGAAATTACATATCTATTTTTTGAGTATGCTGCTCCCAATCCCTTACAGTTAATGTTGAATTTGAACATGTGATCTTAATTACCTTTCCTCTCCAGCAACGATCTTGTCAGTGCTGCTGCAGATGCTCTTCTGCCGCTGATCCTGTGTGAACAAAGTATCTACCAGGTATCACACACAACCTTTAAAATCATGCTATGGCATACTGACTAATAATATCATTTTTTGGGAAGGCATGATATCTTAACAATGCAAACTAAGCTCCTGGGTTTCCAATCATTCTGAGGTTTCAAAAGGGCTGAATAGTTTTAGCTTTAGTTGCTTTATCTAGAAGCAAATAGGGTTTCCTAGTGCCCTGACCTCCCCTCTAATGCCATGGTTTAGAAACCTTATGAGTGGTGTGGCTTGCTTTCAAGAAGTTAATTGAATTCTTAGTAATGCATCCCCACATCCCCATAAAATTTTTTGTTGTGTCTTTCATTTTTACCTAATTTTGTTCTTGGCACAATCAATGCACGACCTACTTATAGTGGTTTTATGCTCAAATTGCTCGACTTAGGACCTAATATAGTGTATGAAGCATTAAAGTTTATGCTGCTCTGGCACCATAATGACACTTTTCGACAAAGAGAATGTTGTCTTGGGAGAGTTCTAAATGTATATCTAATTTTCTCGATTTTTGCTGTTCAATGCGATGAAATATCTGAATTATTTTTCTCCCAACTTTATGAGTGGAGAAGCCTCCTTTGGGTGTTGATGTTACATCGCTGAAAATCTCTTTTAACTGATTTTGGAGATCGACACCTGATGGAAATGATATGCACATGTCTATGAGTCTGAATATTACACTGTGCCATGCCATTTGTATCAGTAGTTTTTCTGCCTAATGGAACGAATACTAAATATGCAGTACATGCTTTGCTCTTAAATACTTTTCTAATTATTATTTTTTTCCCTCTTCAGAATTGGAATTTTTATTTTATTTTAATTTTTTTTTTTTTTTTTTGGGACAACGTTCTTCAAACATGGATGGATTTTCAATTTTGCAGAGATTGGCTAACGAGTTAATTGAAAGTCAGGGGAACCCGGCATTTAGGTCAAGGTTGGCAAATGCTTTTCAATTCCTTACAAGCGCGAACCACCTGTCTTCCACACTTGACCGCAGAAATTACCAAAAGTTCAGAAAAAATCTACAGAGTTTTCTGGTGGAAGTTCGTGGATTTCTTCGTACTATTTGATACATGCAATTCATCTGTTAAATAACTGCCCCGGGTGCTCGCCCTTGTGTTTTCGCTCTTCCATGCATTTACAGTGCTGTTTTTGCTGTGGGTTAATCAGGTGCATCTATGTCACGTGGTGTACAGTTTTACCCTTGGTTGGGGAAATTTTGGAGAGAACATGTTTGTACATTTAGATACAGCTTGGATAAAATGTTTTGACCTATATCTTTTACCCTTTTTAGGGTGAAAAAGTACAACCATTAGTTAACGTGAAAACAATTATGCCAAAAAGTGGTTTGCCGTATAAACAAGTATATGATGTTCTCAACACGAAAGGGCAATTTTTGCGAAGTGACGTCTCGTAATGAGTTACCGTGCAACTCCTCTGGCAATTTGTCTTAGTTATTGAGTAAGGTCTACTTCGTGCTCTTGCATTTTTTTTTTTTAATTTCAAAATGTCTTTTGCTTGCTTGTTTTCTGATTTGAAACTAATGATTGTGACTGGGGTTTAATTATGATACACTTGTTGTTTATACATATTCATTGTGATTACAGTATACTTTCTATTCTTTGTAGGATGGAATTCATTCCATTGCAGGGTGTCCCTAAGGCCATCCACAATGGTTTACAAGTGTAATCTACATGACACTATTTCACTTTTTTCTCTTTTATTACATTTTCACTCACAATGGATTATACTCCACAAGGTGTAATAGCATGGATTCACAATTAAATCAAATATTTATTTTAATAATGCATAACTCATAGCCCATAAATAAATAAAGTAATTTTTAAAAATAAATTTGTTATTTTTAAAAAATAAAGTATTGACTTTTATTAAGATTTTTTTATTTTCTAAATAATATTATTAATTTCTAAGTTTGAACAATATATCTTTTTCTATCTCTCAAAAATAAAATATCATAATAATCCATACTTAATAATTCTTTATGTAATTAGTTGAAATCCATAACATAATATTGCATAATTTAAATCAAATAAAATACAAATAATAACAAAATGAACGTTGCAAATTTAGTGCACCATTGCAAAAAATGAACCTTGAAACCTTTAAGTTTGTTGGGCAAAATTTTGTCATGCTGCTAAATTTTATAATGAGTGATCCACCCATTACACGCATCATAATGCGTGTAATAGGGTATTACACGGCCACAATGGATGGCTGTGTAATGAATCCATATTTTATCAGACATTGCACTTCTTATTATCCTCCGTTGGAGATGCTCTAATGTGATTCCGGTCCATGTCATAAATGATGTCGAAGTTGCCCTGAAGTCGACTTTTCCATTTTTGCTGATTTGATCATTTTCTCTTTTAGGCGGAATGCATTGTTTATCAGACCTTGTTGCGAGTTACAATCACCACAACTTCCAATGTTTATGAGACACACCGTTGCACGGGTGGATGAAACTGGTGTGGATGGACATTTTGAGTTTGACCATGTGGAGGTTGCCCGAGCCAACTGGCTGGACTTTTTTATATTTTTTTGACGTAACGGTACATTTAACCTAATTTAATTTACTCTTACACCTACATAGGGGAGTCTTAGAGCAAAGGTGACCCAACTTTGAAGGGGAAGAATTTCATTTGGATATCAACAACTGGGCTGACACGTTAAAATACTACAGAGAGTGTTACCAATCAACCAGCTGTTGCTCAACCTGGGCCACATGTTTTGGCTAATGGACAACTGGATCAGTATGCACATGGATAACACTGTTTAGATGTTCCAGCTAATGGACATCTGCATTGCATGCATGGTGGATTGGGCAACGGGCTTCTCAGTTCATTTGCTAACGGACTACCCAATGATCCAATTGGCCCATTAGGTGCGAAAGATGATGGTCACCTGCCCGACCCCTTGAAGAACTAGAAAATTATGGGCAATCTTTACCTAATTAAATGCTCCTCTCAACCTGGGTCCAATTGGCCCATTAGCTGCAAACGATAATGGCTACAAGACTACCTAACCAAATCTAGATTCTCTAACAGTCTAACGCTCACCAGAATGTAGCGTGAAAGACAGAGGAGGTCTACATTTTACGTCTTCGTAGCCAAGCAGTATTCAGAGTCCCAATTTGGAAATTGTTACCATCAGACTTCACACACTTTCGGACCATTTTGCACGACCATCTATTCCGGGACCAAACAACCGAGCACTTGACATACGATGTAATTTTGAAGTTTGAAGGAAACACGTCGCGAACGAATATGTGCTCTGTCTAACATTAAAACTTCTTTAGAATAGCAGTAAAACAAATCTCTCCGCTATTTCTGAAGATAACCACGAAATTTTACTCAAGATACAAATTTATGTGCAAATTCAGCAGTCAGTCATTAGTCACGGACATAAGTTATCAAGTCCTTAAAAGGGATGCAAGCGTAAACATGTTTCTATTGTTCTCCCCATCCAAGAACAAGCAATAGCTAGGAGAACCGACAGCAGCCCTATCTTTGCTATTCTAGACAGAGAACACAAACAAACAAAAAAAGGCAATTCATCAGCAGACATCGAAATTATAGCCTGATCAAAACACATCTCATATTTGAGATAACCTTTTTCCCCTTTGTCACCCTCTTTCACAGAGAGAAGAGAAGAGGGGGAGGGGGAGGAGGGAGGAACAGGTAACCACTGTCACCACGTGTGCTCACTTGTGCATCACAAACTTCTTCGCCAACTTGGGTTTCTTTTGAGGATGGCTCTGCCAAAACAATGAAGAACAAAAGCCATTAAGTGTCAGTGGCTGGAAGGAGTTGCATAAAGCACAAATAAAGGGATTACCTTCTGCTTTTCTAAAGCTTCAAAGTTTGTTCTCTCTGTCCACTTGCTCTTGCGGAGTTTGATTGGCCGATTTCCAACATATTTACCTGAACGCAGTTGTCAACAACGTATTATTGAAACAGTCCCACATTTGAAATGACATTTCTAATTCATTGCAACATTTACACCCCACATCTAAACAGACAACACACTCCAATTAGAAACTAGAAAAGCCATATCTACAACAAAAGTTGCCTAAAAGGAAAAAATATCCTCTTAATGGAAGTCTATTCAGTCCTCCGCCTTTCAGCAATGGGTGTCTAAGCAATTTCTTTCTTCCTTCAGTAGTTACCAGCCATTCTTTTCTATTAGTCTGAGCATGGCATGATTCATTAGTTGGCAATGAGGAAGGAAACCAACTGCCTTCATAAGGGAATAAGTTTCTTATCAACGATAAGTACTACCCAAACAAGAAAACGTTCTTACCATTTTTAAGATGAACAGCCTTCCCTCACAGCTACATAATTTAACAATAAATTGAAGTGACATGAACCATGGCAAACAAGCAAAACCAAAAAAGAAGATAATCAGAGACTCATTACTCACCATTCATTTCTTTAAGCGCTGCAGCAAGGTCTGAAGGGTTTGAAAAACTTACAAATCCATAACCTTTGGTTTTGCCAGTCCGCTTATCTCTTACAACCTGAACAGATTAATTTTGAGGAGGACCAGTCAACACTTAAAGGCATCCTAGCAAATCAGCATACAACAGATGCCTGGACAGATAAAATAAAGATGATCATTTAGGCACAAATGCAGCTTCCGAAGGGATAGTACAAGCAGCTGGAATTACCAATCTACAGTATGATACAATTTAAAGTTTGAAATGCAACTCCAATAAACTGCAGACTGCGCCCCCTCCCCAGCCACCTTTTGCCTTAATTCAACCTTAAATATCAAAGAGAAAGTTACCAAAAAAAAACCAACACTACCACTATTATTAGCACATCTGACATCACTTCTCTGTGTAGCAATCTTGACAACAAAACACAACCCTCAAAACAAAAGCTCATATCTTTACAATCCACAAAGAATTCAGGGACTCATCTGGTCTCAATCCTTGCAAACTGCAAATATCATGAAATCTCAGACCAAAAAGAGTTCTACCTTAATGAATACGAGACATTCGAGGGCTCCATGCACTTCAAAATAATATCTGAAGAGGACATGCAAAGTGCTCATGTATATGATCCGAATAAATAATGTTAGATGTAAGAGAGCCGAAGTATCCTTAGATAACTCACCCTGGCCATGTTAAAAGATGGAAATCTTGAAAATGCTTTGGATAGAACATCATCATTCACCTCATTACCAAGATCACCACAGAACAAACGAGAATCATCTGCACAACACAAACATTAATACTGAAGGCATTAATACTAGCAAAAACAAGATCAGTGAAGGAATTAAGACAGGTGAAAATTGTCATAAAAAATGACGAATGCAACCACATAGGGAGTAGAGTACACGAAACTCACTCTCTGGCCAATCTGCAAGTGTAGGATCCTCCCATGCCTGCCCTGCTGCCTTACGAGGTACTGCTTTCTTCTTAGTCTCGGCCTTGTGCTCAATCTCACTACTTGCAAGCGCAGCTTTCACACTCTCTAGCGCTTCAGGTGTTATTGTTTGTGCATCCCTTTGAAATAATTGCTGGGCCTGTCCACCAAAACTTCAGATATTAAGAACTGACTGGTTTAACTTTAAATATTGCCATCATTCCTCTTCTTCAAACTACAGTTATACCTAAATTAAGATGCAAATATAACCCACAAAAAAAAAAAAAGAACTCTTGCCCACACATACAAAACCCCTGGGTCACCAAACTTCCACAATAATATCAGGTACCACACGACAACTTTCCCCAATATTTTATTTGGCCCACCTTTGCACCCTAAAATTTGTGAAATCCCCTTCACCTTCTACATTGCCCCCCTAAAAACTAAAACATCCGCCACTATCATATCAACTTAAGTACATAATCACACCTCAACAATAAAGAACGTCAAAAAATTTAGAAGAAAAATATTAACCTAAAGTTCTTCTAATGTCTAAATTCAACTTCCTCGTTCAATTTAGGAAGTTCTTCCTAAATGAATTAAGCCATATATATAAATGAACAGACCGGGTATTTTACCGAAAAATTGGACTTCCTGGTTCCTCCACTCACATAGACAACAATGGTATACATATCTCGACTCCTACCAATAATTAAAAAGATCAATTGTTTCTCATCATAGCTGCTGACAAGGGAATTCAAATGTCAGGGGAAAAGGAAAAAGAGCCGAAATCACTCGTGCCCTAAAACTCTCCAAAAATATTCCATCCAAAATTCATATAAAAAAACAACGTGGTTTAATGATTGGATATAGAAAAGTTCGCACCTGTTGATACTGAGGGAGGGAGTACACGGTAGGGACTGTAGCGGGAGCAGGATAAACGTGGGGAACCGCAGGAGGAGGAGCAGGAAATTGCGGAATTGAAGCGGCAGCGGCAGCAGCCACATAGGTTTGCGGCTGTTGTAGGTGAAACGGAGTCGGAAAGTACGTGCCGGTAGTGTAGGTGAATTGAGACGACGCCGCTGAGGATGAAGAAGAAGCTGCAGCAGCCGATGTCGACGACATAGCGAAACCGGATGTTCCCACCTGACGACGGCGTTTTAATGTAGTAGTAGCGTAATACGTGATAATGAAAAGCTCCCGCGAGATTTGAGAAGCGGGATCAAAAGTTAGGGCTTCGTTGTTTTTCAGCGCTAATTCGACTTAATATTTCACGAGGAGGTCTGGAAAATTGGGAAACAAGTCAAGGGGAGAGAGTCGATGGAACAGAGAAGTCTACAGACTACACTGTTGTATTCTAGTGATTGGAAAGGGGAATCCGATTCCTTATTTAAAAAAAAAAAGATTAATTGCAATTTGCCTCCCGAACTATCATTTGTTTTGCAGCTTGTATGATTGTAAACTGTTAATTATAGCACTTTATATTACTCTTATATATATATACACACACTTTTTTTTTTTTTTTTTTTTGTCGATAGTCACCATGTACCCTTTCCTACTCTAGTCCATTTTAGGGCTCTAGTCTATTTTAGGGAAAAGCTTAATAAAGAACCGACGAGAACTGAATCAATGTCAATACTTACTTTCATTCTAATCTATTTTAGCGGATAATCTCAACTGAGTCCAATAGAGAATCGACGGGAGTACACGCCCATATGAATTTGATAAAAGCAATATATAATGACAAAGTGATAGGAAGTACGGTTTGGATCATTCACACTCCATCTCACCAAGATTTTTTAAATCATTTATGGTAATCAACAAACCCAAATGGCTGCTGGTATTACCTTATACCATAAACATGTACTAACAAATTTCCTAACTAGTTGGATACCAACCACTCATGACAAATATCTTTTCAACCAAAAGACTGCAATTGTCCTGCTAAGTCAAGTTTCTTTTCATTTAAATATATAGACCAACAAAATTTAATAGTATTTAACTTAATTGACGGATATACAATATATTAATAATAAAATATAAGTATTAAAAAAATACTAAAATTCATCATTTGAAAGGGTATAGTGCAGGGTTGCATACCGCAATCAACTCAAAATAACACGTTTTTTGCAACCATAAAATGCAAAAAAAATATGTGTTGTAACTTCTAAAGGCCTGTAGTGTTGGTTCATCAGATTATGTATCCGGGGAGTTTGCGGAATTGATTCATGTATCCGGGGAGTATCATTTATTGTTGAGTTTTCCTATTTTGCCCCGTGAGGACATAAGATAAACACAAAAAAAAAAAAAAAGGAAGGTGAGCTTATTATAAAATTCAAATATTATCATCCGCCCCGATAGTCATTAAACTCTAACATTCAAAATTTTGCAAATAACTAAACCCCACTAACTCATATCCGGACACGAAATAAAAGAATTCGCCGGATCTTGAATATAGATTATTGTCCAAAACATCAATTTCGATGTCAAATACTTTAATAATTCCAATGTAATTAGTAAACAGGCGATGATAAACAAATGTTTTTGGTATTTTGTTAATTTAAAAGGGTAGAACAATCTGTCATGAATAACTATCAATAAATGACTAAAGATATTGAGAAAATTTAATATTAGAACATTTTAACCATATATGAAATTCATTTTTTAATCTCATTTAAATAAAATGTCACGTAAGCCCTAACTGACAACAAATAGGTGATTGAAGAGTATTATTACATAATTTTGTTACATTTTTTAATTTTTTTCTAATAGAAAAAGGATGAGATTTAAGAAACGGGAAGGAGAAAAAGGGATTTGAACCATCTTGAAACCTCAACTTTAGTTACTAAACACACAATTTTATTATTTGACATATCTTATTTGAAAAAAAAAAAACATAACTTATCTGAAAAGCAAGGCATAAAGAACATACATGGGAAGGTAACATAAGATTCTTATAATTTTTAAAGGGTTAAATTTAAAAAGCCCCTTTGGAAGACACCTTTTTCTCAACTTTGCCTCTTCCAATGTCCATTTGCACCAATTCTATTCTTGTGATATTACATCTGCCTCAATTAAGTCCAATTAGCATACGAAATCGGGCCCTGTTTGGCACTGAAGTTTTTTTGCCAAGTTTGTCTGCTACAGGTTTTTTAAAAACTTTAACTACAGTAACCTCAAAAAACTTTTTAAAGTTTTTAAACTATACACTTCAAAATATTCAAAAATTTACACACTTTAAAAAACTTATACAGTAAGTTACTGTAAAGTTTTAAACAAATACCTAAAAAACATACTTGTCAAACGGAGCCAAAAACAGGCCATGTGCCTTGCATGCGCTATTTGTAAATGGATGAAATTGCCCCAAAATAAACTCAATTTTTTAGGTACCTCGACACATATATGCATGATCAAATAGGAAATAAGAAAACTTTTTTGAAAATGACATATTTTATATCCTCAATCTCTTTTTTTTTTCCCAATAAAATAGCTACTAATGGATATTTTCAAAGAGGACCTACATACAAATCCAGCGACAAATGACTCAATCGAGAAACTATCCCTTGGTTTTTTATTTTTTTTTAACCAAAAAAAAAGAAGTCACTAAGAAATCTTATGGGGTAATTTGGAATAAACATGACATTATGTGCATTAGAGATAAGCATAATCATTAAAAATTGGGATTTTCTGTGTAAACTGGACTCGATTGAGGAACAATGCAACAGCACAATGAGAAAATTGAGGTTATTGAGAGTCCAAGGAGTAAAGTAATAAAAATACATTTTTCAATGCGGTATTTTTAAACTAACCCATTTGTAAAGTACTTAATATGTGTATGAGATGCCAACTTACGGTTTAAGTGATATCATACTTAGAAAAAAAAAAAAAAAACCAATAAGCTGAGCAATTAATCCTAACGTTTCTATCTCCCTAGCCCCTATTTTCAACATTTATTACTTCACCCATATTATAGGTTTAGCTCTCTTGATAACGTTTCACCCAAAGAAGTTAAAAAAAAAAAACTAAATTAACGAACAATTTGTCTAATGAGTGCCCTATTTGTTAAGACATACTTCAGGTGTTATGTTTTTGAAAATATAAGATTAATTAAGAAAAAATAAATAAATATGAAGGAGGGTATGTAAGATTAAACAGGTGAAATATATAAATATAACAGAGAATAATAATTGTTAGTATGCGTATAAATATATTGTAGATTAGGTGAATATTGAGCATGTTAATGTTCAGGACACCTGCTAAAAAAACACATTAACAAAAATGTTGTTTTCAACATAGAAAGTACATACATGTATAGGGTGGTGAATGAAAAATCCTGATTAATTAATTGCATTGATTTATTGATTGGCACTATGTGTCACGCATACGATGATGGCGTTTTTTAACAGGTGCCCGTGCATACAAATAATACTTAATTTATTGCATGAGTCTATACACTCGTATTTATTACACTCTTGTATTTGGACATTCTTTTTCATATTAATAAAATTGAATCTACACATGAAGCTTTTCATAATGATTACCCATGAAGTGCTTGTTACCTCCTAACCAAACGATATCATGATTCATCACATGATTTTTTCTTATCATATTAATAAACAGCATACTATGTGAATCATCTTATGCGAACTTAAATACTGTTTAAGGTTATTTTATTGGCAAAAGATACACTGAGTGCAATTTAACAAGGATAATTGAACATTACTTTCTATAAACACCGTGTAACATCCGGTGAAATGAAAAGTTTTTTTGAGATTACATATTGCTGACGTTTAACTGTTCCATACTCAAAAAAAGGGCATTTTCACTCTGTTTCTCTTTCAATTTATGATTATTATGAATTAGCTAATATGATAACCAGGCAGATTTATTCTCTTAATCACTTCCTCTCAAAACACTAGAATTTATATGCAAGCTATTATAATTTTCTAATGAGAGTTTGAATGCGCACTTTCATAGTTATTGTCTCCTTGGCTTTCTCGATTTAGGTTCTACTATTTCCTAAAAGATTCGCATTTAAAGGGCATTGTTCGTTTCAAACTTGGTGCACTTTTAATAGGTGATTGATAAAAATCTTCTCTATATAGCTCTATTCTAAATATTTCTAACCCCAGAAAAGGATATTCTCGCTCTATCTCTCTAAATTATTATGAATGAGCTAGTATAATGGTCCAACGTCCTTATCATCTGCATCACTTTCTCTATATCCACCACAATATAACCTTTTCAAACCAGCCCCCAATTTTTACCTATTCCTTAGATCTATGCCCAATAAAACCGACACATTTGTCACCGTCAGAAGATGTAACTAAAGACGCGACGGATGGTTTGTCGCACCCTTCTGTCCTATTTTTTTTATTACTTTCATATTTTCTTTCTTAAATATCATATTTTAATTTTTTTCACTTAAGTTTCAATAATTATAACTGAGTAATTTAATACACAAAATTTAACGAACTCAAATAATCAAAATAGAAGGAAAAATAGATTTTTAATGAATTTCCTATTGAATTTTGTGATTTTTTATTACATGTCACCTTTTTGAAATTATTGTATTTATTTTTTAACACGTTAGTTAGTAGTTATTTGATGGTAAAAAAAATAAAATTAAGACATTCTTACCCGTTGTTCACTGAACGCCTGTCGATCCAAAGAAAAAGGAAAAACCATTAATAAATATGGGATGGATAAAATCTTATTTTGTAAAAGGCTTATGTAGAATATCATAAATGTTTTAGCTGGTTTTATTCGTATTTTTCTGAGCACTTGCTCAACCGTCGTGATTTTTTCTCATGGCGTCAATTTCTCAAAGTACAACAATTCATTTCACGGATATATGTTTGGCCCCCACAATTGGTTAAATATCTTTGACTGAAATATGCTTTTTTAGTTCACAAAATAATACTAATGAAATATGTACCTTTAGATTTAGGACGGGTCAGGGTCGGGCCTTCATTCCACCCGCACCCCTTGGCCTATTTGGCATCGGAATCGCGGCCGCCATAACTCACTCACGCGTCCGCTCCCCATTGAGAATCTCAGAGCCAGAGACCAGGGCAGAGACTCACCCCGTTCAATAAGAAAAACTGGTAAGTGCGAACAATTCAATAAGTCTCATCTAGGCTCAATTAAATTTAAACCCCCATAAAAATAAATTATTCAATAACCTCCCGTGATTAAAAATTAATTAATGTAGTACTACTAATCTAATGCCTTCCTTCCTTGTTAGATCAGGTCTCTATCGTCATTGGACCACTTCATAAACCCGTACCCACTCCACCGAGAAAAAGAAAAACAAATGCCATAACAATTTTTAATAAATATAGAGAGAGAAAATAGATTGTTACAAAGGGCAAAAGGGAAAAAAAAAAAAAAAGAAGGTTTTTATCGTGACAAAATTGGTCACGCACGCGGTGCTTAATAGAAAAAAAAAAAAAAGGAAGAAGAAGAAGGTTTAGGCAAAACTTATGGGTGCCCACGGTTTCTGTTGTTGCTGGTTGCTTGTTTTTGTAGACGTAGAGAGTTAGTTTTGTTCAATTCATTTAATTTTACGACTGACAATTGGAATTTCGAAACCAATTTTCAAATCTTGTGCAGACAAATCCAATTTCTTTCTATTCTTTTGGACTCATCAACCCTTATCCAGACTTGACGTAATTTTACATTGCCCCAGCCAATCTTGAATATAAAAACTGGGCTTTTTTAATTTTCATTCTGGGATAAAATTTTTGTGCCATGTTACTTTTCTTAGCCCAACATTAGGGGTTTCTAATTACTGTACTGTGGATAAATCCGAAGTTGGAGGTGATATGGTGGTCAAAGCAAATAGTAAATACAAAAGTTAATTGGTGGGTGCCCTCTCAGGAAGTAAGGTTAGGGTTATATCTGCGCTAGGGTTAGATCTGTTCAATCTGATTCTGAATTTTTAGTTGTCTAATTCTAAAATTTATGAGGTTTAGACTTATGAGTATTTAAATGCAAAGATTTTCTTATGTGGGCTGCTGATTAATATTTCTATTTTATGGGAAACTGATTTCTTGTGCAATATTTGGGTGTAGTGAATTGGAGTCTGAGCAGCTCTAGGTCAACGGAGAATTAGATCTTTGGATCAAGAATTTTGTAAGCAATCAAGATTTTTTTTCTTTTCTCTTTTTTGTTGGGTGCCAAATTAAAAATGTTTTTTGTTCTTTATCAATATTTTTAGTAGCAATCATGCTCAGAATTTATGGCTTTTTCTTCTTTGTATTTATATAGTAAATTAATATGGGATGTACCCTGTGCAGTTCAGTAAGTTCAGGTAGTTATTTGTAAATGCAGAAAATCTAGGTCCAAGGAAAATTAAGCTGGTATTAATCATTATCATTATGCACACGTACATAAATTCTTAGCAGTTGGATTCTATTTTGAGAAGAGCATAAGCTTGAAGTTTTAGGAATAGAAGGAGAGAACGTGTAAATGCTATTGCTTTGATATGTCTATTTGAGGTTATGAAAGTAATATGGGCAGTTTACATGAATATTTGTCTACACTAATTATATGTCAAGCTTAGTGTAATGTGTGAATTTTCTGCCAGAGGACTTGGCCAGCTATTGAGCACTTAATCAGATTGATAGCCAGACAACATGAGTTGGAGAAATCTTTGGAAACATGTAGGCGTAATTTTCCCAATGATTTTTTTATACTATGTTTTTACAGATAAATCCTGTATGATGTCTGCTGATTTTAGAGCAATGCAGCAAATCAAAACAAACTTACAGAGCTGTCTGAGATGGTGTGAACTTCTTGTTGATTCTAGTTGTTTTCTGGCATTTCTGCATTGCTTTAGTGATTAGATTATGAGAAAGATCCTTAGGAAGTTTGTCCTGTTATAAGGGCTCGTAAAAGCTTGAGGAATGTACATGGCCTACTTTTTGTCTGATTAGGAAGAATACTGGGATTTTCATTGCTTTTGACTTCTGTTTAGAGTTCCTTGTTGTTGTGAACCAAGCTGAGTGTCAAAATAACCTTGTCCTACAATTGTAGATAGGATTTTGTGGCAGTCTCACTTATCTGCTAATTCACTGTTTCACAGTTCGTAAGCTGCAACATCTAAGCTACCTTGCCCTGTAGTTGCTGTTTTTGTAAATGTGTTTTAGTGCTTTATGGGGACAAGTATTAGGGTGGTTCTTTAATCCCTGAAGAGTAAAGAGTTAAATAAGTAAAGACTGAGGGTATTCTTTCTTTATTTATCTGTTGCTTTGGTTTTCCCGTTGTCTATCCTATGTTTTGGGAATGGTCACCTCAATATTTTCTTGACATAGTTTCTGGCTTCAGTGTTGATGGTGATGGGAACAGAACTTGTAAGAACTTGTATTAAAGAAGAAAACATGGATATTCCATCCATTCCACCTGGGTTTGAGTCAATTGCTCCATTCACTCTGAAGAAGGTGGAAGATAAAGATATAAAAGTGGATCATTCACCATCTGCTAGTGGTTCTGAATCACAGTCAACCCGCATGGAAATTGAAATTGAATACAGCAAGGAAGGTAAAATTGCAAAGACCCTCAGGCGCAGACCTTGGATAAATTACTGCCATCTGGATAACAGTTCAGGGGATGAATCTGACTCTGAGCAGGTTTTGGTATTGTTTTAAAATTGTTTTCAACTGTATATTCCTTTTGTGCTTGCTTGAACATTGGATGTAGATCTCCAGGTTTGCATTAGTGTATAGTTTCTGATATTCAAATTGCATTTGCAGAAGCTTTTAAAGTCCCGGCTTCCAAAAGGGGTAATTCGTGGATGTGATGAGTGTGTCAACTGCCAAAAGGTTAGTTTTGTGACCTGATGGTTCTTTTGGGCTTATTCTCATGAACAATGCTTCCTTAACATGTTCAAAAATTCTCCATGTATGTGGAGGTGTATCTGATTTCTTATATGCACCCTTTTTTAGAAAATATAAGAATATTTACATGCCATTAGATCTTTAGGGTCACTTACAATTGTGATTTGAAATGTATAAATCTGCATTGCTTACACTTGGAAAATTTTTGTCATAAAGTTTTGTTTGCTTTCTATGTCAGTTGGCGAGGTGCTGGTTTTTTATTTTAGGTTGGAAAGAGCTTGATATTTCAGTCATAATATTAAGAGTCCAAAGGTTGTATATTTTGCATTTCCATGGGTTCACAGTTTGGAAACTTGAAAACAGGTAACTGCTAAATGGCGTCCTGAAGAAGCATGCAGGCCTGATCTTAAGGAGGTTCCAGTCTTCTATCCATCTGAAGAGGTCTGTTTTTGTCACGGTTGTTTGATTGCTCTTTCATTGCTTCATACATGATCCTGACCCGACATGTTGTTATCATTGGGTCCCTGTTTGTGTTGGAGTTTAATTTGTTACTATTCGCTTGCTCCTGCGCTTGATAATTGACTGGCTTTATTGGATTATTTGGTACAGGAGTTCGAAGACACTTTGAAATATATAGCAAGCATACGTTCTAAAGCAGAAGCATATGGGATTTGCCGCATTGTGCCACCCCCCTCATGGAAACCTCCCTGTCCTCTCAAGCAAAAGCATCAATGGGAGAATTCAAAGTTTTCAACTCGTATTCAGCGGATTGACAAACTTCAAAATCGGGATTCAACATTAAAGGTGTTAAAAGTTAATCATCAGAAGAGGAAGAAAAGGAGAAGATGCACTAAAGCTGGAGTAGACCATGGAAATGGTAGTGGAGACACTAAGATCCCTGGTGATTTTGGAATGTATGAGGCTGAGAGATTTGGGTTTGAACCTGGTCCAGAGATTACTCTGCATGCGTTTGAGGAGTATGCTGATGATTTCAAGACGCAATATTTCAGCAAAAGTGATACTACTTCGGACCCAGGAGGAAAGATGAACATGACCCTTGACCAGCGGGAACCCTCAGTGGCGGATATTGAGGGTGAATATTGGCGGATGGTAGAGAGACCTACAGAAGAAATTGAGGTGCTTATCTCGTGATGGATTTTGCATGTTTTAGGATCTTTAGAATTTTCTCCTAATAGCTTTTTGTGAATCTGTTCTTTTCTCTTCAGGTGCTTTATGGGGCTGACTTGGAAACTGGAGAATTTGGCAGCGGGTTTCCAAAAAACTCTGATCAAGTTGGCTCTTCTTCTGATGCAAAGTATGTGACTTCTGGATGGAATTTGAATAACTTCCCTAGGCTCTCAGGTTCTGTTCTCTCATATGAGAGCAGTGACATATCAGGTGTCCTCGTGCCTTGGCTCTACGTAGGAATGTGTTTCTCATCATTCTGTTGGGTAAGGATTGGTGTTCTTCTTTAATTGTAACAAAAATAATGGAATTGACTGCACCTAGAAACTCTGAATGACATGGGTAATCTTTCAAGGTTATGTGATATACGACTTAGACATAAGTAAAGCACCTGGTAGTTTATGCTTGTGGGATTACCATGTGGGAACTACAGTTTTCAATTTGGATGGTTCCAAGTTTTCTTATTTTTTCTTTGTTTAATGTTCATGTTGTTACGATCTAACAGCACGTTGAAGATCACCACTTGTACTCGTTAAATTACATGCACTGGGGAGCTCCAAAATTGTGGTATGGTGTTCCAGGAGCAGATGCTCTGAAACTGGAGGCAGCTATGAGGAAGCATTTGCCTGACCTTTTTGCAGAACAGCCTGACTTGCTCCATAAATTGGTTAGTAAGATTTTCCCTCAATGCAGTAACACTTTAGCTGATTGTTAAAAATGTTTCATGTTATGGACTTCATTCTGATCAGCTGCTTTCTGTTGCTTATTTTTACCACCTTATGATTGCTTTGGAATGGAGTTGTTTCCCAAAAAAGACAGGCCTTTGTCACTTCATGTTTTCTATATATTGATCTTTGAGCATTTTAAATTAGTCTTTCTGAGGGCTTTGTGGTACTGTGCATTTAGTCAAGATCGATTACCATTTACATAGAATCCTGGATTACATTCTGGTTATTGTGATAATTTTGGTATATATCTACATTGTCGGACATTAAATAGTTAGTTTGTGAAATTTTCCATTATATTTCCTTGCCCTGCAATATTTCTTAGTTGAATTTGTCAGTGTTTTTGAGTTCTTTTTATTGTCTTTGTGACTAGGTAACTCAACTTTCTCCTTCCATACTGAAAGCAGAGGGAGTGCCTGTCTATCGATGCATCCAAAATCCTGGAGAGTTTGTTTTAACTTTCCCTCGAGCGTACCATGCAGGGTTCAATTGTGGCTTTAATTGTGCCGAAGCAGTAAATGTAGCTCCTGTTGACTGGTTACCTCATGGCCAGAATGCTATTGAACTTTACCGTGAGCAGGGCCGGAAGACATCGATATCCCATGATAAATTATTGTTAGGGGCTGCAAGGGAAGCAGTAAAGGCACATTGGGAACTTAGTTTATTAAGGAAGAACACTTCAGCCAATTTAAGATGGCGGGATGTGTGTGGTAAGGATGGGATCTTATCTAAAGCATTGAAGGTGAGGAATTTGTATTTTTTAGCTCCTTTACCTCTTAGTGCTTCTCATTGTCTTTTAATTTTCAAGCTGTGGTCAGTAATCTATGACTATTAGTATGGAACCAGTTACTGAATGCCTTTAAGCTGGTTACATGCTTCTTCTGCAGCAAATGAAATATGTAACTTAAAGGATGTTTGTTTAGTGACAGTTGGCCATGCATTACAGCCATCTCTGCTCGGATCAACTGCTAATTTTTTTTTTTTGTTTGTTCCTTTGGCCTAGTCACGAGTGGAGACGGAGAGGGTTAGAAGGGAATTTCTTTGCAGTTCTTCACAGGCACTAAAGATGGAGAGCAGTTTTGATGCTACCAGTGAGAGAGAGTGCAGTGTATGCTTTTTTGATCTGCATCTGTCTGCTGCAGGTTGTCACTACTGTTCACCAGATAAATACGCATGCTTAAACCATGCAAAACAGCTGTGTTCATGTTCCTGGGGCGCGAAATTTTTCCTCTTCCGTTATGACATTAATGAATTGAATATGTTGGTTGAAGCTTTGGAAGGAAAGTTAAGCTCAATATACCGATGGGCAAGACTTGATCTAGGACTAGCCCTGACTTCTATGACTAGGGAGAATTCACAAGCACCTGGGCTTGTTGGTAAGGTATCCTGTACCCCTGAAGGAGCTGCACCCAAAGGACCAAATTTGCAACCAGACGCAACTTCTTTAAATGATCAGAAAGCAAAGGGAAATGCAGGGATTGTGAATACCACAAAGGCCATTTGCCCGCAAACTTTGCAGCCAGAGATAACTTCTTTAAATGATCAGAAAGTAAAGGGAAATGCGGGGATTTTGAATACCACAAAGGCTATTTGCCAGCCAACTTTGGTGCAAAAAGAGAAGCTAACTGGAGAGTTATTAGCTTCAGATAAGTTGAAAACTTTCTCCATCTTAGACAACTCTTTACAAAACGTTGTTGATGCAAAACCTAGGCAGCAGTTCAAAAGGGTGCCTTCTCCTGATGCTGAAGCTTGTTCCAGAGGAAAGCCATCGAGCACAGGAAATTCATTTTCTAGACCTGAAGTGAAGAATGGTTCACTTAAAGGGAATGATGATATTATACTCCTTAGTGATGATGAAGGAGAGGAGCTGAGCATGAAACTGTCTGAAAAAGCAGTGGGCGTTCCCAAAGAAAAGGTTAGTTGTTCTAGTAAGAATATGACATCAACAAATAGGACGGCCAATGTACCTTTGATGAGTCCAAAATTGTCCACCTCAGTGTGTGTAAAAGCTGAAGATCTTACACTGGGTGAGAGAAATCTTGAGCCGAATCTGCAAGATCATATTCCCCACAGTATTTCCTTAACCAATACAGGTGCTGATAAAAATACAGAGGGCTTTTCAGGTCAAATAGAGAACCGTCAATGTAACTTGCCAAGTGCGAGTATTAACTCTCTTCCTCCACAGCCATGTGATGGTGAGAAGGCTAATAATGAAGATAGGCTCATAAAGTTGGAAGTAGATGGCAACTCAAGGCCAACAGATAATTTACAAAACCTTTCATCTAATGCATCTGGATCTCAGAATAATTTGGATAGATATTATCGGCAAAAAGGTCCTCGAATTGCTAAGGTAGTTAGACGAATCAATTGTAATGTTGAACCTTTGGAGTTTGGAAAAGTGAGTCCTGGAAAGTTGTGGTGTGATAGTCGGGCTGTCTACCCCAAAGGTGTGAAAATTGTGAATACTCCTTGAAAGTGTTTATTATTAATTTTGTTGCAAAATTTAACGCTTCCATGGAGAGTAATCTCGTTTGTGCTGTCTTAACACAGGATTCACGAGTCGTGTGAGATATATAAATCTTTTGGATCCAACAAACATGTGCTACTATGTCTCTGAAATTCTGGATGCTGGAAAGGAAGGACCCTTGTTCATGGTTAGTAAATCTAGAATACAAATTTCTATTTTCATTTTTAATTTTATTTGGCTTTATTTGTCGCTGTTTTGTGGAGAAAAATTTATCGTAACTGATGTGGAATGCAACTTATTACGTCTTACAGCGTATTTGCCACATCCTTAACCTGTTTGCAAATGACTTCTACGTCATTAACTGTCTTTGTGATTAAATTGGTTTTTCCATCACGGGCTCTGCTATCGTTTGAACATCCTTTGATAAACAAAGCATGCCAAAACTGTCTTTTGCATATCTTGTTATTTTGTGGACAACTAATGCATAGGGTATTCAAAGTTTAGATAACTATCACTCAAAATCTGCTAAAGCTTCAATCTTCTGATTGCTCTAAAACAGGGCTCAGAGATATTTAAGATAATTATTGGGGCACGTGTTCTGTAACCATATTTTGTTCCTTTTGTACTACGATGTATCTCCTGGGTACCTGACGTCTTGTTCATTCTGTAAGATTAGAATCCTCTGTGATGGCCCCAACACTGATCGATATATAAGCTTGGCTTATGTATGCTGAGGGAAAATAATTAGATAAACTAGGCACGATTCCATTTTAGACCATGTCGCTAGGATTAAGCCACACCAGTAAATTATGGTACTTTATTTCTTGCTTAGGACCACATTGTGGGTGATGTGGCTTTTCTGCCCAACATAGCATTCATGCAGCCTGTAGATCAGGTCTGCTTTAGTATTGGAAGTAAATGGTCACTCCAAGCTGTACATTATTGTAATGTTGCATTTAGCCCGCAATATTGGGATTCTTAATTCCATTAGGACGTTCTCTGAAGCTGACAAATGTCAAATGGCATTGCCAGGTCTCATTGGAAGATTCTCCAAGTGAAGTATTTGTCCATGTTTCGGCTGCTAGATGCTGGGAATTGGTTCGTGAGAGAGTGAATCAAGAGATTGCCAAGCAGCATAAGTTAGGAAAATTGAAGCTCCCTCCTTTGCAGCCTCCTGGAAGTCTTGATGGCATGGAAATGTTTGGTTTCTCTTCGCCAGCAATTGTGCAGGTAATTTATTTGGTAACAAACGTAATGCTTGCTTTAAATCAAATGGTTTGCTGGAGGATGACAGGTGTTACTAATTAATGTAAGGCTCGAAACAGTTTTAATATATATAGTAAAAGAGCATCAACTATATCCTTTTTGTCTCACAAAAGATGTGCATTTTATTCCAAATTCCTTACCATTTAATCATCTTGTATAATTTTTTTTACAGAATGATGGAAATATTTACTTGAAATTTTAAAAGCCATTTGACGTACTAATTTACTGGAACTTTGTGCCATTGTGTTTCGGTACTCAAATTATAGTAGGCGTAGGCGTGCATGCATCCAATTACTAAAATCTCTCCTTTCAGTCTCCCATATTATTTTCTTTCATTGCAAATAGGTTATTCAGGCGATGGACCAGAATAGGGTGTGTACAGAGTATTGGAAGTCAAGGCCTCTGATGCAGATTCCACAACACGCTAAACCTCCTGGGGACACTGTGGGAAACTTGTCTTTGAAGACAGAAGTGTCAAATCATCAAGAGGCCAACCAAAGGCAGTCGGTTCCCGTTGCTGTTGATACAAAAATTACCAGCCTATTTAAAAAGGCTGCTCTTGAAGAGCTCCAAGCTCTGTACAGTATTTTGAGCAACAATAATAATCCGGTCAGTGGCCAAAACTTAGCAACTCGGCTTCTTACTGAAGAGGTTCATAGGCGCCAAGATAATTAGTCCACATTCTGAGTTTCATTAGTACCATCCCCAAGATGATCCGTTCTCATTTCTCATTGTTGAGTCTGGATTTCCCATAACAAATTCTTTTTATTTTTTTTTTCTTTTTTGTTCTTGAAACTTTGTAAATGCTGAGTACCATTTTTAGGCCACACATGACGGCTTCCAGTGGATCTGGCTCTCTCATAAATTTTGTACTTGATTGTACCTGAGACTGAGAGTCTAGTTTCGTCAGGTACATATTGGAATTCTGATAATCGCATTCTTTCAGGTGATAGAAAGGAAATTCACATTTTTTGAATCTGTGTCCTTTCTTGCTTTTCTTTGAAGTGGAATTCTGTACTGTCTTAATGTTAGCTTTATACAGGTCTTTCAGGTATATATATGGCTTTCTCTTCGTTTTTATTTTATTTTGTTTAATAAAATACTCTCGGCAATAAAGAAAAGAAAACAAACTCTCAAAGGTTTTACTTTTGGCATGTATTCACGTTATACGCTCTGATTCTGAAACCTCTAGTTATTGTTGTAGCGTAGCGGCAGGAGGTGCTCTACCCTCAGTTTGATTAGGCTATTCCCTTGGGTAAAGTAACTGAACGATTTGTCAGGCAGACGGGATACTCTGTTCATTATATCTGTTCATTTTTTTTTTATAATAGAAAATTACGTAGTTTCACTTATTAATACTGTTGATGTGGCACATAACATTGAATGTATATTTAGGCAGTGTTTGGTAAATGTGTTTCAAATTTAATTTTAGCATGGACGGTCTACCTTTTGAATTAACCAATGTTGTCGAATTTCATGAAATTCCAAAGTAGAAGACTATGGATGCAATTAGAATATTATTGAATTTAAAACTTATTTACCAAACACCCCTTAAATACGCATTCAGTGTTATGTATCACATTAGTAATATTAATAAGTGAAACTATTTAATTTTACATTGAACATGAAAAATGGACAGAAGATCCCGTCTGATTTTTCACTGTATCATACGGATCACTAATCATGGCCTTACATGGGCCGAGTGGGCTCGAGTCTAGGATTCTCTCCCTATCCTCCCTCTTGATTTTGGAACAACCGTCAAATGGGCAAAACCCAAAGACTTGGTGCGGTGCTCACTGATCTCAGACGTGGGCAAACAGATCCAAGATTGTGACAGGTGCTTGTCCTTCTCAACGAACAATAGTTCCTGAACTTGGACCGGGAAAGAAAATATGGTTGTGTGTCTGACTAGACTACTGTGACTAGAAAAAGATCCTTATCTCTTTCTTTGCATAGGTATTTTTTTCCTAGAAAATTTTTAAATTTTCTGTGAACACATCTTTCAATTATTTTTTTATCTCACATATATTAAATTATTACAGTATTTTTTTTTTATAAAACTCCAAAAAATAATAATCCAAATAAGGTAGCAGTGTCAAAACTAGACCCTTAATATTTGCATTCCTACACGTGACGTCTTGAAAAGATTTGAGTCAAGGTTTCACTCTCGAGTAAGAGTCGGACTCTACGGGCGCTTCTTAGACTGAATTCAAATTAGTTTCACTAAAAGTGAGGATAGCGGGCGCTCAAAAAAAAAAAAAAAAAACTTACCTCTTCTTCTAATTCTTACTACTGCCGATCAAGAGGACGAATGCATTAACAATTGATGTTAAAGCAGAGAGGCAAAAGGTCATTGCAAGTCCTAAATTCAGTGCCTACTTAAACTGATATATTCAATGTATGATTGTATCGAATAGAGTAAACTAGCAGCGTAGCACGTGTAGTGATGATTTCATTTTAGTATCCACTTTCATCTTCCAATATGCCCCCCCTAAAATAGAAATAAAAAAAAAAAAATCAAGAAGATGACAATAATGCAACTTATCCAAACAAAAACATCCATTCTTTCTTGTGAAATGGGCGGCAGCTAGCAGCGTAGACAATTTGAAGAAGTTTTTAGAAGAAAGGGCAAGGACCACCCTAGGCTAGACTAGACTCCACGGTACTGATCATCATATCATTTAGTGAACCAAAGAATTGATCGGCGGACAAGGGTACCCCTAATTAGAAACATACCTTAAATCCAAAGAAGGAAAAATTAGGGGCACTGTACGGACGAAGATCGAATCAGGGGTGACATCAACATTGTGACGAATCGGACGGCCCAATTCGAACCACGAGGGCTTTCTAAAGCTATCGTTCGTGTGAGCAACCGGCAACGCAGCTTCGTTTGGGGACGCGGCAAGCGAGGAGGGGAAGAAGAAAGCGGGCTCTGTTGCCCGACAAGCTGTACCGATTGACACGTGGTAGAGCACGCTGTCATTGTGGGGGCCCACTTTTAGTGCACGTGTCAATGCCGAAAGGGGCGTTTGGGTGTAGGCAACTTGGCCCCCCACCTAAGATTGCGGGATCTCTTGTTTGTACGGAGATGCAAATCCATATAATGCTACTTTACTTTAATAGTCTACTCAAGTAGTGTAATATTTTGGATTAACGTGCAAAAAAAAAAAAGAAAGGTTTTGAACTAGATATTTTCTGGAGTGTTTTTAAAAAATTTTAATGTAAACAGCATATATGAAAAACTTTGATTATAAATAGTTTTGAAATAGTTAATATATTGTACAAATAAAATATTTTTATTCATATATTTTTATAATATTTTATTTGAAAATTTTATTTTGGAAAAGAATGACCAATCCAAACGGAGGGATGCATATTACAACGTTGTAACCTTTTGTTTGGATTGCTTCATATTTTTCCAATTTTATTTGCTTACATCATCTTTACAATTTCCAATACACCTTTTTATCTTTTCAATATCTTTTTATCTCACATACATCACATCACAAAAAGTGCTACAGTAAAAATATCTCAAATAATCCCAAATAACTTACAATCCAAACAGACTCATTGATAATAACGTCAAGTATGGTGGTACGAATTTTTTTTTCTCTCTCCTTGTTATCATCTATCATCATTTCTTCCCAAATGACTTGCTGATTCTCCATCGCCGCAACGTACGGCAATAGCGGTCCGCATATTCTTCTTGCTTTGCCTTTGAAGTGCATAAGTTGGAAATTCGCAAACTACTATTCTTGGTTTTGCAGCATCTAAACTTGGCCGAGAAGTAGCTACTAGCTAGTGCTGCTCGCTAGTTTATACTAGGAAGCAATCGCCAGGCAGCAGGTAGCAACTGCTAACCCCGAGGCTCCCCCGGATCAGGGCTTCACGAATTTCAATTTAAACCAGTTTGTCCCTGAGGTGTATATAAATAGATGCATGATGTAAATAAATCTGAACAGGGCATAAACAAAAAGAATTGTGATGTTAAAAATTGGAAAATAAATATCTCTCTCCCTTGAATTGATTTGAATTGACGCTCACCCGCACGCACTCCCCTTCTCCTTCATACTCAAGCTTGAACTACTCTACCCTTTTCACAAGGCTTTGTTTTGATTGCATTTTTTTGGACTTTTTTTTTTGTAGAAAAATTACTGTAACGATTTAATAGATGTGAGATAAAAAGATTATTGGAAAAGACGTCCATGAAAAATGTAACAATTTTTTGAAAAAAAATTGCAATCCCAACACTCCTGACGAGCTTGTTTCAAGTTGAATAAAATACAGACATGAACATTTTCACTCACTAGACTGAGTTTGTTTGGATAGGAGTTTATTTGAATGATTTATTTGAAATAATTATTGTAGCATTTTTTGTGATGTGGTATATGTGAGATAAAAAGGTGATTGGGATTTGTGAGTCAAATTATTTTTTTTTCAAAACCTCTCTATCCAAAAGAGTTTTATGTTTTTGAAACAACAATCACAATATAATACGTTTTAGTTTGTTTTACGGGCTCAACCACATATCTACTATAATCTTCTTTAAATGCCACAAAATGCAAAGCAAAGCTTTGTGTCATTCGCTTTTGTCTTTTGTTCAAAATTTCAGTTTTACTTAACCATAAACTTCTTTTTTATTTCTCGTGTGTTTTGTAGAATTAAGAAGATGCGCTACAATCTGCAGGTTGCATGAAAGTGAGGCCCTTTGTCTCTCCTATTCACAAATAGTATACATTATGAAGCTTGTTAAAAGTGATGAGGCGCATTCATGTCTTTGTTCGCTCTTCTTGTTTAAGAAGCTTGTTGTTCTGTGCTATTAAACCAAACTGCCATAGCAGTATGAATTAAATGGATCGATGCCTAGGTTTACCATTATTTAGTATCTGCACTAACTAGACTAACATTTTTTAGACCTAAATCATGACTGGTTCAAAAAAGGGTACATCAACTATTCGACATCCTTGTAAGTGTCCTATTGCATTAATATTTGTAACCTTTGGATTGTAGTTTATTTACCAAAATATATTTGCTTACATCATCATTACAATTTCCAACACACCTTTTTATCTTCCCAATTACCTTTTTATCTCACATACATCACATCACAAAAAGTGCTACAGTAAAAATATCTCTAATAATTCACAATCCAAACAAACCCAGATATTGTTAGCAATTGGCTAAAATAACTTCTGGTGCTCATAGAAATAGTTGTTGGTCTTATGGATAAGGACCATAAGGTCATAGGGCTGTTAAATGCACACACACTTTTTTCTTTTTTTCTTTTTTTGTCAGCAATGATACATTTGTATAACCTACTCTATTCTAATATAGGGGGGAGATGGAGCCTAAGGAGACTGTGATAGGAGGTTAGTTGGTATATAGATCCAACTAAACCAAGGAAGTGTTATGGCACAACCTTTAAATTTTTTTCGCGGGATTTAAACCCCTCCTTGCTGACCACTGAGTCATTGGCCCAGTGGTTGCTAAATGCATATACTCAATACAGTAGATGTTGATGTACGATCGCTGGGAAGTGTAAAGGCATCTCTTCTTAAAACCAAACATAATTTGAATGGCTTGAAGTGGAAAGTGTAAAGCAAAGACACATTTCCCACTTTAGGGTTGAAGATTTTAAAGGCAAAAGTAGTCTGCAGACTCCAATATTTCTAGTTGATATAAAAATGCTTGGCAGCTAGGTTGAGTTCTAGTAATGTTAAAGCTAATATGCTCTCTTCTCATTCTATTTTCGTTTGCAATTTACATTTAAAGTTGATGATTTTCAATTGGATTCGGAAAACAAAACCGGATTTTGGTTGTAGGAAAAGAAATAGATTATGCCAATTTCGCTTGCTATAAACCTATAGAACAAGAAATTGTAGTTTAGAAGAATGTCAAAAAATTCAATAAACCTAAATGAATAGCTAGAGGGCCAGCAGGATCAAATGTACAATTAGAAGCCTATTCTAGCTGGATCACCCCTTCCTCCTGACTTTTTCCTGGGGCTAAATCATCACTCTCACAAAAACAAAATATGTAGACTAGAACATTATTATCATGACTTATTAGCCATATTTCAGCTATTATTTAGAAGACTGGGATAATTTCAGAAACCTCTCTTGAGGTTTTTAATAATTTGACCTAAAAAATTACATATACCTTCCCTAAGTTTACTGTTTTGGTAACAAAAATTGATCAATGGTCAAAATTTCAAATGAATAGTCTAAAATACCCTCATAAAATTGTGAAGTTCATTTTACCTTTTTATAAAATTCTTTAAAAAATATGGAACATTCTTTAAAAAATTTCAAATCCACTTTCAACCCTCATCTCTACAAATTTAAACCTTTCGTATTACCACATCTCAAATTAGTACCATTATCACCATGACCGCTACCACAATCAATCCCTAAATTCTAAAGCCTCAATCTAAGTTAAAAAAAAAAAATCAGCATTGTTAAACACAAAAAAATTCAATGACTGCATCAATGTAATATCCTATCTTTCAAATATTGGAGTACCAATACCAGGTCAACTTTCAACTTACATATTCTTCTATTTATCTTTAAATCTTCCTAGCAAAGTTGAAATTAATTTGTAATGTATTAAAATTGTGTTTAGGACATATTTGGTTATTCCGCGAGCAAATCTTTTTTTATTTCTATTAAATGTCTAATTATGTGATGCTTTCATATGCACAAGATTAGAAATGAATTGTTTAATTGTATGACAAATATTAATATATTAAGATTATTACGATCATTTTGTAGGATTAAGAAAAATTGAAAACCTTAAAGGCATTAGGTGAAATTGTTAAAAACCTCGAGAGAAGTTTCTGAAATTATCCCTAATAGATTTGCCAGATGAGACTGCACCTGTGATCTCGTAACAAATGTCTTGCTTCCAATAATTCGCACGCTGGGTTTGAAATATGGTCCACCCCAAGATTATTGCTACTACAGCTAGTTGTGAGTTATTGATAGCTAAAACGTCTAATCAACTCCCAAGATTACGTACACAAGATTACTTGATAGTATATCCATTTGTAGTTTAGAAGATATTACCACTCTCCCTCCTTGTCCTTGAACAATAATATGGGACATCCTATTGGCAAGACCATTGACATTCGCTATCAGCAAATCTTTGGGCATCAATAAAATATTCTCCATGTGGAGAAATGTTGAGAGCCACAGACAACCAAGTTTCCCGAACAAATTTTGTAATTTAAGAGTGAAGGGCATGTAGACTGTAGAAGTAGGAAAAATTTCTCTCATACGAAAATCACTCTGCACTTAGAAAGATGCAACCACATGCATGAACGTTGCAACTGGTAAAATACTTCAGCGCTCTGTAAGTAAGTGTGATAGCAGCTATTCATCTTCTCATCAGTTTTATTTCCATACTTTCTGGTTCACTACGTATCATGAAGACACATACATGGATGGGGATGCAAGCTTAGTTTAAATCGCGAACCAATTATTGGACTAGGCCTCAGTTACTACGTAGTTACACTTTTGTTTGCTGGTAGATGGACAGTGCATGTATATGATGGAAAAACAACCAACAAAAATCATAACTAAGAAGAAATGAAGGTCAACCGGCAAATGCTTGCAATAAATGCAGGTGACACACGGGGCAGCCAAGAATTCGGATGAGTCTGGGGCCACTGGCACCTCTGTGAACTTTCCTACATTTGTTGCTTTATGTGGATGAGCCAATCAAATCAATTGCCGGATTTTTGTAAAATCACTACTACGAGCCAACAGAGGTTTACTTCTATCAAGAAAGTTACGTTGCGAATACTGCATCAAGGGGTCATCTCCAGTGGAAATATGTACCTGATCCAATTGGGTAATTTTATCAAAGGAGGGAACAAATCTCAACGATAAATTGTTAAAAAATTTGATTGGTTTGTGGTTTACCGGACTATAAATAGTGTAGTTTGTTGCCTAGTCAACCATTTTTTCATATTTCTACACCCATCACCTCAATTTAATGCCAAACATTATTGATCTTCTTGCCACAAACTTTTTGACTGTTCTCCATTCCTCTCTCTCTCTCTCATGGACTCCCTATAATTGTAGTTACTTCCCCTTTCCCAGGAAAGAAAAAAATCAGATGATGGATATTGATCATCAACTAGTGCTTTCCTTTCAATCAGCTAAGAAGGTAGTACTGGTGGTCTCCCAAGATGTTTGACTGGTGAAACTGTTGATGAGGCTCGGACAAAAGTCTCCAGACTGATCAGCAGCAAGATCTCAGTAAGAAACCACAGTTTCGTTCCACTTTCTCTGCAAAGTTAATCATTTTATCCTCACCTGACTTGTCCTCGTCCACCTTCTTCCCGATTCGCGTTTGTCCCCATTTTTTTACTCAAGAAAATGCAGCTCCCATGCTAAATTAAGTAGTAGCAGTACTTGTATCATCTATTGCTTGTTCAACATTCTACTTTTCCAACCCCACTTTCACCTAAAAAGACTTCTCTCTTACTCACATCTATCTCACTTGTGCACACAAGCCCACACATTATTATTATTTCTGATAATCAACCTAAGAGGAAAAACAAGTAATCAACCTAAAAGGAAAAACAAAAACAGGAAACCAAGTACTAGCTTGCAGTCCAAAACCCTAAACCAGAAAAGGAAAAAAAAAAAGTTACCAGATCCTGCAGCAACATTGCTTCGATGGATTTTATCACTACACCAGTGCCAGGCATTCCAATTTCTGGAAACATCAAGTGTGGTAGCACCAACAGCCAGCTGATTTCAAACTGCTTGACAATGTCACCCGGGTCAGCTCCTGCTCCTGCTCCTCTGCCTCCTCTGAGCCGTTACGAAAATCAGAAGCGCCGGGACTGGAACACATTTTGCCAATACTTAAGAAACCACAGGCCTCCACTGGCGGTTCCACTGTGCAGCAGTTCTCATGTTCTTGAATTTCTTCGGTACCTGGACCAGTTCGGCAAGACTAAAGTGCACAACCAAGCTTGCCCTTTTTTTGGCATCCCAAACCCTCCTGCACCCTGCCCTTGCCCTCTCAGGCAAGCCTGGGGAAGCCTGGATGCCCTCATTGGCCGCCTTCGAGCTGCTTATGAAGAACATGGCGGTCTTCCCGAAGCAAACCCTTTTGGTGCTAGAGCTGTCAGGCTTTTCCTGAGGGATGTTCGTGATTTTCAGTCCAAGTCTAGAGGGATCAGTTATGAGAAGAAGAGAAAAAGAGCAAAGCAGCAGGTAGCTATCAAATCTCCTGCGGGTGTAACTCTGCCTTGTGGAGAAACAAATGCTATGATTTAGTACTACTGGTTATTTGCTTGACTTTGGGAGCATTAATTACTCGTCAGTAGTAGTATAAAAGAAACTTTTAATTTGGAAAATGAGCACACAGATTGATATACCATGAATCTTTGTCATAGTGTGTATTTGCTGCTTTAGTTATAAGCTTATAGTAGCTGAATAATCAGGTTTCCTTTTTTATTTTTTCCTCTCTGTTGTGTATATTGAGCTTTCAAGAATTATGAAAAGCGATATTTCTGCTATAATTTTGAGATTCTCTTCTTTGTTACCAGTGGAAAATTTTGAGTGATTTGCTTTGTGATTTTGAGAACTAGAAAGAGTAAAGCTTGATGAGAACGGAATTGGTCGGAGTACCAATTGCTTGACGGTGCAACTGTTGATGGTAGAGGGTAAATTGATACGGTATGCTCATGCGATAGTATCACAACAGTAATGTTCTGGTCCATTATATCTGCAACTTTTTTTTTTCTTTTTGGACTATGTCTGCAAATCTTCGTAGCTTAGACAATTTTCGAACTCCAAATATTCGTTTATCTTCTTTATTCCTTATTATTTACTCTGTGATCGCTGATGATTTCAAAATTAGATTGCATGCAATGCAGAAGTAGCAAGATTTGTCTTAATCACAAAACGTTGGATTCATACACTCATTTAATTAAATTAATTTGAACCCCTGTTGACTTTATATATAGATAGTTTCTACAACGTAAATTGTTGAAAGAACTTGTAAATTGTATGATTAAAAAAAAAAAAGGATCCTTTGATTGATATAATGGTTCTCATTTTTCTTAGAGAATATTCTTATTTACTTAAATTCCATATTTCATCGATATTTCATTTTTATTCCACCCCCCATACTACGGAGAGTTGGGATTTCAGATTGAAATGATTGGTATAGGTTTCGAAATACATACGTTACTTAATTGTGCTTAGAGAAAAATCAACGAGCTAGCCAGAAATTCTGTACCTGGTTGATTGTAGAAGGAAGCATAGATCTTTTGAAGTAACATACATTACCTGACTGATTGCAGAAAGAAAGCATAGATAGATCTTTTGTGAATAATTAGCTCTAAATAGTAAAGAAAGTTGATGGCTGGTAGCTGTGTGTTTGGAAGTAAAGCTGAAAAGCTTTCTTGAAAGTTGTTGAAATAGTTTCCAGAAATGTTGAAATTGCAGGAAGAGAAATTCTAGAGACATGAATATATTTCACTATCGTAGCCTACCATTCAATGAAAACACTATGTTGAGTAAGGTGAGGACTCCTGCTGCAATAAATTGGAAAAATATCACCTGGATGCAGCTCCCATGCAGTATGTAACATCTTTTGGAAAATCAGTATTGATGGATTCTATTATATTATATGGACCCTCCAACTATTGTTTGTGTGTAAGTCCACCATAAATGACCATTGCGAACATTTTCCAGCAATGTATCTGCTCTACTTAATTCTTGATTAGTTAGTTCTTTAACTAATTTGGATTGAATACGCTTAAATAATAAGGTGAAGTAAGACGATAGCAAATGTAAACTTAATTTAGCATTTTTTTTTGGCTATTTAAGCGTGCAATAATTGTTCTCTAAATTTTGAATCATTTGTCACTAATTGAGTCAAAATTTGACCAAAAATGTAACTTGATCCTTGGGGATCAAAAAAAAGTTTTAAACATACCATCACAAACATGAGTGGTAACAGAACGGACTAAGTTCACTTTGCACCTTGAAACTTGTTCCACTTTTCACTCTAAACTCCAATTTTGAATATTTTTCATCCCGAACTCTTAATTTTTGACACTTTGCATCCAATCAATGACAACTTCAACAAAATTAACGGTATAGAGGACTCAACAAATCAACGACAACATGTTGAAAGTGATCAAAATGTGCCAAGATATCGTAGTAAAACCAAAACAATGCATTATCATTAATTTGTATTATTTTTTATCTCGTTAATTTTGCTAACAATGTTAGTGATTGAGATCATATAGATCAATCATAATGTGGTGAAAGTAGTAAAAAAAAAAAAAAGGTAAGAGATCACAATTAGAACAAAATGGGATATTATAATTAGTTTTTATCATCCTTTATCTCATTAATTTTGCAAACGTAATTACTAATTGAACTTAAATGAGACAAAGCTGAGAGCTTAAGATGCAAAATATTCAAAATTAAGAGTTCAGGGTGAAATTTAGGGTGCAACGTGGAATTATTTCGGACGCAAATAATCTCGAAGGCAATAATAGTTCTTCAAAGAAGAATGGATAAATCCAATGTACAGTAAATTTATTTCAACTTCCCTATGAACGAACGCAAGAAGGAACAATTGATTGATTAGATGGCTTCCCCTTATCTCACGAGTCACGCCTGACCAAACTACAATTAATCTTCCTAAATTTGTAGTACTTGACGAATCAAAACAAGGTTTAGTTGAACACTCTTTCAGTTGCCTCATCTTTTCAAGCAGAATTAATTACGTCAAACATTTGATAATTTAAAGGGGACAAAAGTATTACATTTGTGGACAACACACTCAGCATTAAAGGGAAAACATAGTTAGGTATTGACTTTACCATGATCAAACGAAGCTTGCAATTATGGCAAAGGCAAAGGGACGTATTCTGATCTATTTGATTAAGATATTTTACCAGAAGATCTTTGTGAACCATGAAAGTTTGCGAAAACGACAACCTAGTTGATATCATGATACTGTTACTGAGCATTTAACACAGTCCTTTTATTATTGCAAATATGGAGACTCCAAGCCATAGTTTTTTTTTTTTTTTTTTTTGACGCAGGGTGTCCTGATCTTGTGGATCAGACTAATCCCGGTGACTGGCAGAGCCCTGCTCAATGACGCCAACGCGTTACCAACGAGATCGAATTGAGAACCTGCCGCTAAAGAGCGGGACGACCAAACCAGACGAGCTGTCCGTTGGGGGCAAACCTTAGTTGATAAGGGTTCAAAGTAAAATGAAAACACGAATGCCATAATTACTTAGTTATAAGTTATAGCCCCTACCAACTCAGCCCAGTGTTCTGGGGAAAATTGTAGCATAATGTATACTTTTGACACCTTTCCACCATTGTAGTCTTGTCTTTTTTTCTGCTGGTTTCTTTATGATAATGTTACCATCCATGATTCACGGACCAATAACAAAGGACAGCACTAGCTAGTTTTACACTTTACTCACGAAAGATAATTGGATGCTTCTTGAATCGAATCTGAATGATTTCTCCTTTTCTACCCCCCCATGGCCCCATCCATCTAATCGCATTTCCTCCCCTCTTTCTGTCTTATTTGCAAGGTATGAAATCCCATCCGACTTTTAAGGTTAAAATATTTCTATAGCCCTCAAGGTTGAAGAACTTATAATGTGACAATCAAGTCCAAATGATTGGATGTTTGATACCATTTTCCCTTTTTTCTTTAAACAAATCTTTTAAAAGAATCACTAGGATTTGGAGAAAGATCAAATGGGATAGGTGAGAAGCCAATCTGATATCAAAGACGATGAAAGAAAATCTATCAACCATGCTGATATGTGCCCCCATTAGGTTGACCAAAGTAGATGTGCGGATTGGTCCATTTTGCCTTTTGGCGAAGCTTTACAACCATTTTTGAAAACTTGTACCTTCTGAGGTGATACGAGAATTTAACCAGTAGCTCTTATCTGGTTGTGTGCAACCACAGATATCTGACAGGGAAAATATACAGAAACTGATGGCTGAGGGCTTTCTTTTGTATATTTTTTTTGGGCTATCCATTTCATATATAGTTTTTCTTCCCAGTCGATAATCAGCAAGAGAAATTTCTTCTCTCAAAAATACTACGCTATGTGAAGTTTCTTCAGGGCCAACTTCACCACCTCTACGTATGTTTCCCAAATATGCTCATGACAGATAGCTCCAAAATCATATCAAATTAAGAAAGAAAAGAAGAAGTTTAAATCACACTTTAGAATTTAAAACTGCTTGTAAGGTTTTACTGTTTACTACAGACTTCCACCGTGATGATAGGTTTGATCTTTGATGCTCAGAAATTTCAAGAACTAGAAATATAGCGTATGATATCATAAGAACTTGTCTCATTTGCCGTCTTGCTTGCCATGAACTCCGTTAACAGCTTGCTGCAACAATTCAAGAACGTGAAATCACTTTAGTTTGGAGTGTTATTAGGTCATGAATCAAGAGAGTAAGTTCGGAGTCGAGAACTACCTGCATGCAAGACAGAGTGTAGTGGACATCGCTTTCTGATATTTGGTGGTGAAGGACCATCCTAATCCTGCAATTATAACAATTTCAATGTCTACCTCTTAGATATGCGTTATAGGTTTTGCCAAATCAAAAGATGAACATCAATCATGCTCTAGTACACGACCGCAAATTGTATAATCAAAATATCCAATATCAAAGGAGAGGGAATTGTCCATGAAAGCATTTGACTGGATTTAGCAAACATATGTCTAAAGCATAAATTAGTTATCAAAAAACGAGGCTTATATTTGTGACAGGAAAAAAAAAAAAAAAAAAAGAAAGAAAGCCAAACTAAGACAGTAATATAGTAACACTTTTCCCGTCAGCTGACAGCAAATCTGCTTCAGCTGGGACTTCTAGCAATTAAACACATAAATAGGTTGCATGAACAGTTATCAGAATTGCCTGTTCTGGCAGAAGCTGTTATCACGTTATATATCATCTCTCAAGTAACCTATTGGATAAGCATCAAATCAGAAGATGACGAGGCATGCATCCATGAAAAACTTAGTGAGAGACTCAGGCCGTATGATGGAAGTTTATCAAAGGAAATGAACCTGAATGGGCCTTCTGGTAAAATAAGTATCCCATGTCCCTCCAAAATCTTGCAAAGCTTGGTTTCTGTGATATTTACGCTCTTCAGGATATCACAATATACCTGATTATTACAAAAAGGGAGGAAAAAATGATCTCATTATGTTTTCTTCTTCCATGAAATTCTGTAGGCTAGCTTATAAACGAGGCACCAGCCTCACAGCTTAAAGACTTGCTTCTAATAACACAATAATTATACAACAATAACAACCTAAAAATCGAGCACCACTGGCAGGACAAAGCATCATCTTTTCCTCTTACATGATGATGCATTTTGTTTACTAATACGAATCAACCAGTACACCTACTATCAAAGTTTTTGCAAATTTTATACAAATACACCCTGTTCAATTTCCTAGTCATGAGTAGCAAAAATAACTGCATAAGCAGCTACTTCAGCACCAGATCAGCTGGCATGCTCGTTTCAGATTTTTTTCTTATCTGTTTATAAATTCTCTTGAAGTTTTAAAAGAACTAACCACTAACAGCTGGTTAACAAGGAAAACACAAATCATTCCCCTGCATAGTTTAAATACAGAAAGGATATCAGGAACTTTGTTGGCCAAATAGGCCAATCATCTTCAACTTCAAAACTAAGCAACTTACTATATTAGTCTCGACGGAATCAATGTCAACATTTAGTCCTTTGATTTTGTTCAGCCCCACTGAGAAAATTACAAAAAGAACGTAAAATCAGATATGTGGGAGAAGTCAAGAGGATATTAGGGGTGCATATATGAACTTATAAAGAAAATATGGAAAAGAAATTGGTTCAATAAAATGAAATTCTAAGGGAAGAAGACTTTACCTGCTAAAGTTTTAGCCTTTTTGTGATCTCCTTCAAGCTTACCAACATTTTCTTGCAATGCAATAAGAGCAGCAGCGCACAGGACACCAACCTGCCTCATTCCACCACCCAGAGTCTTCCTGAGAATCCTTGCCTGGACAGTTATACAAAAAGAAAGATAAGTGCTCAATTTGCAGAAACGATATTTTCTTTTGGGGCAGGGGTGGCGGGGCAAGCCTACAGCACAATGAGCTTACTCTGGCAATAAAGGTTTCTGAACCAACAATTACGGTTCCAACCGGAGCACCAAGACCTTTCGATAAACAAATCTGTAATCCACATTAAAAAATGGATGAGGAACAAACAGGTATTTAGTGCAGCAAAGTGAATATGATGGTCAAGGGTGGACAAGGAAGAACAAGTGAAACTAGGAGAGAGTCTTTCATGATCATTCTACTTACAGATACTGAATCAGCAGCCTGTACAAGCCTGTCAACCGGAACTCCCAGTGCCTGAAGAATAGATCTTGCCAATTAGGACTTTCCAGCAATGCAAGAAAACAAACATGACAGTGCAACTAAACAGATAGCTGGACCAAAACTAAAGAGTCTACATACTCCATCTTCCAGAAAATTTGCTCAAATGCCGGAAATAAGTTTAATAACCCCACTTCGACTTAAAAAAATACCAAAATTCATAAATGATTTTAGTTCCAGAAGTTGATAAAATATATATACAAAGTTTTGCAGCTTCTGGGGATGCTCATTTCAAAGTCCTCCAAATTACCTAACGGATGTGGACCTTGACTTGGGAATTCATGTTATTACAGCTAAAAACTTCCAAATGACTATTGAACATCTAACTGCAGATTGCGGTTCCCAACAGAGTTAAACAAGCAAGATGAAATGTATATCAAAGAAGAAGTAGTAAATAAAACTACCCTCGTGATTTGATAGATGAAAATACTACCTCGACATGATAGAATAAGCAATATTGTATCCATTAGTAAAGTTATTACTCACAACTGATGCATTAAAAATACGAGCACCATCAATGTGAAGCTTCAGTCCATACTTCTTTGCTAGCTCTCCTACTTGGTCTATGTATTCTGGAGAAAGGCATCGACCACCAGAACTGCATAATAGGATGATGCTGTAAGAATCTGATAACCAGCAAGAAGCAATATTCTCCTATTAATTTAGGAAATGTGTTTTGGTTAACTAGAATTGCAATTCTATACAATCACTTATTAGACATTTAACCAAGTTTTTTCAATCAACATCTAGCTACAAAGAGTACAAGGCAATGATATACATGTGACGACTTTCTGTGCTATGTGGATAAGAGTTACAACTAAGAAATTCACCATGAAAAAAAAGCTTACTGAGCATGTGAGTTTTCCAAACAGATGAGCCTAGTTGTTGGGTAACATATCTCAAATCTAGGATCTCTAATTGCAGCTTCCATTTGATTGATATCCATTGTTCCGTCTTCATTATTCTTCACTGTTCTTGGATGAACACCTCCAATTGTGGAAATACCTCCATTTTCATAAATGTGGATATGGCAACTGTCACCTAGAATTACCTCACTTCCCCTAATTGGACAATGTGTAAGCACACAAATAAGGTTACCCATTGTGCCTGAAGGGACAAAGAGGGCTGCTTCCTTGCCTGTGATTCTTGCCATCTCTGTTTCAAGGCGACGGGCAGTTGGGTCATGACTTAAAACATCATCATCAACTTCAGCATTTGCCATTGCAGTCCGCATGGCTTCAGTTGGTTTAGTCACTGTGTCAGATCGGAGATCTACCGTTCTTGTCACCATTTTGCACTATAATCAAGCAGAACAAAATGAACAAATCAAGACATGAGTTAAAAACAAGAATAAGTTATCTCCAGGCATAGGACTGCCATAGTTACATCATTCGAAAAAATAATAAATAAGACACTGACTCGGACCTGAAAATTAAACTACATATAACCAATCATGAAATGGAAATAAGCAATAACAGACATGTTGGAGATCTGTGTTTTTTCCTGAATTCTCTGGAAGGATCAGAATATGTAGACAATAAAAGAGCAAATAGATTTGTTGTCTTAGGAAGAAAGGTCTATCAGTGAACTGAGAAAAAAGAAAACAAAAAGGAAAACTGAAATCATGGACGTATGCCATAAAAAAAAAAAATTATTTTGCGCATGTGCGTGAGGAGCACTTGAAACGTAAGAAAACAAACCAGAAACTTTGATGCATAAACTGTAGTATAAAACGCAGAAACTGATGACAAGGCAAATGCAAGAAATGCGGAGTCTGATTCTGGATGCACTTAAACCTGAGGTCGTCTGGGTGACGCCTCCAATTTAGCATAATTAATCCATATCTTCCTAGGGATTTCTTGCAGGATACTAATCTAATTGCAGTTCAAGATTAAGCTGAAAAAGAAGAGAGATTTCTTCCACTTTCACATCTCTTTATCTCCTTTAGCAATGAATATCTATCCCATCCTCTCTCTCTCATTTCAGACAATTTCATGCAAAATTCATCTACTTTATACAAAGAACCAACAGCCACACAACATGCTCGGACGTTAATCAGTGCGCATTATATTTGATACCTTTTTTTTTATAGTTATTGAAGCAAAATCAGTCAGTGTTGATTGATATCTCCCTTCTTGAGTTCTTGATGCAGAGTTACAGAATCCAGCAACAATCAACCAGATTCACTCAACTGCACTCCAAACGTAATAAATCGGTACCAAAAAGGGGCAAGAGAAATTTATCACGAAAAGGTAAAGAAAATATGACAAAGATGATTTAAAAAGAAAAAAAAGATTAACCCACAAAACTGAGCACTTACGTGCGATGAAATTCAATCATGAGCACAGAAACAGAGCAGAATCAGTAGTTCTTGTCAAGTGGAAAAGACCCAAGATACGTATCTAAGTAAAGCACCACAAGATGAATCCAAGTGTATGACAGCTGAATCTTTGGTTCTCTTTCCCTTAAAGAAGCGAAAACCCAACCCCACCGCAACCTCAAAAGAAAGAAATGCATGACCTCTTTCGGGAACTTATTATTTCGTCATTTAATGAAAACAATTATCAAAAACAAGCATCATCTCATCACATGACAAAATACATGAGCTACACACATGGCACTTTACAGTCATTGAAAATGATGCATGCATGATAAGCAACTAGCGGTTGATAGAACTTCAATAAAGGCACCAAAATTCTCGTCTTAATCAAAAAGATTCTTCAGGTACATAGTTGAATTTGACACTTCCCTATTGGGCTCACCTTTGATATGATCAAGTGACTCTGTTGTGGCTCCTTTGTGTCTTCTTTCCTACCTTCCTTTTGTGTGTGTGTGGTTTTTTTTTTTTTTGGAACCAAAGTTTGGACTAACAATCCAAAAACATATATGGGATTTTAGGGAAACACGGTAAGTTTTGATCATCTATGCGTTGGAATGCAAATCTATTTATATACAAAGGTGGGTATGAATTATGAAAATTAATGCATCATGCATGAAGTTTATTCAAGCTGGAACATAAAATAATGGTAACTAGGAAGAAAAGTTGGATACTAACTCCAAACAGGTGGTAAAGGCGATGATGACTGGAATCCTTCACATTCTGGGCCCTTTTCTTATCGGTCTTATCTCTTGGCCCACCGAATACACGAATCACGAATGCGGGAAAGATATCTTACAGACGCTATTGATGTTTCAAATATTCAAATTCTTGACTGCAATTTGATGCACTAAAATAGCCCTTTCAAGCTTAACAAGCAAAATTGTCCACGGCCGACCGATCATTCTTGGAACTCCAGACCAATCTTTCCTAGAACTTCAGAAATCCTGGGAGCCGCCATTATGGTTTATTGACGCTCATAACAAAAGATGGCTAGTCTTTTGAGTTCAGTAGTTTCCTACCTACATTTCATTTGACAGGAAGGGACATTTGAGCCGGGTTTTAATAAGCCCATTAAAATATTTGGTTTCGATTCATGAGTTTTTTCTTTAAAAAAAAAATAAAGAGTTTTCAGCTAATACACGTAAAGTTCATATTTGATTCATAATATATTCGAATTTTGATTTCAATTCGGACTCAGTTTAAACTCACTTATTTTTTCTTAATTTTTTAATATAATTACTATAATCATTAAATAATATTAATTTGAAATCTGTAACATTAAAACTATACAAGTATATATACACCAATAAAAAGTTCATTAAAAGTACATAAACTAAACATTTTTCAATAATAATTGTACCTAATTCTTTTCAAATACATAGAAAATAATAATGAAACGTGAATAGATTACTAATAATTTATCTAATGAATCTAATTCTCTTCCTACTAATTACTAATATTTTAAGTATACATTACATATTAAAAAAATACATGTATATATATGTGTGTGTATATATACACACACAAATATATATATCCATACATATATATGGGGTAAAAATAAAAAAAAAACTCTGTGGTAAACCTATTATACAAATAAGCCCCTATAGTTTCAAAATATACAACACGGTATCTCATGTTTTGAACTAAATTGTAAACCTGACGGAAATCGGTAAAATTAACGGGACTGATATACTGAAAACTAAAAACAAATTTTTAGCAAATATTACTATTCTACCCCTTAGCCCCCAATAAAACTCCTAGTGATGTTTGAACCTCTCAATAAAACTCCGTGAAGCTGCCCTTAACAACCGCACTAGACTGTACCTGGTGTTCATAGAAATCCCCAGCCCATTCTTCGAGACTGATTGAACCTCAGATACTGGTGTTGAAGAATTTGTCCCACCCTCCTTCAAGAACGATATATGAACATTTTCCGTTGAAGCAGTACCCACCATAACTGGAGTTGGTGTAACTGTTTGCCCGGCTACTTTTATGGGACGAATGATGGGGAGAATTGGACGAATGTTTAGACTGTGAAATATCCCAGCAGAAGTTAGACATGTAAGAAGAGCGTCTTTTTTCGATGTCGTTATTAGTTAGATGAGTAGAAGGGGTGCCCAAGAAAAGAGTGCAATCAACAGAGGAAGACAGTAGAGATAATGCGAAGGAATACATTTTAGCAGTTTCATCAAAGGGTTTATTGTGATGGTTAGGCATAGAGAAGAGCATGGAGAAGAAATTGGCTTGATAAGTGTGGAACATGCCACATGAACATGGTCCAGCCATGTTTCCATGAGAGCCACCATTGCACCTATTACTGTGCATCATCGTTTGTTTTCTTTCTTCTTTCTTTTCCTGCTGCTGCTTCAATCTCTAGATGGATAAATAATCTCTTCAACTGGTCTTTCAATTTATAGGGCTAAGACAAAAGAATAAAAAAAATACTATTAACTATGGGTTTTGTGAGAATGAGGTAAAAACGATGGGTAATAATCAAATGGTTGAATGTGGGAGTAAGTTGAAGCTTAGGAGGAAGAGCTCGTAATGTTATATGAGTGTATGAGAGAGAAAAAGAGTTGGAGCCGGGCATTTTGGTCATTTCATCAGTGCCCGTTAATTTTATCAATTTTCGTCAGATTTACAATTTAATTCAAAATATGAGGTACCGTGTTGTATATTTTGAAACCATAGGGGCTTATTTATAAAATTGGTTTACCACAGGGTTTTTTTATTTTTTACCCATATATATATATACATACATACATATATATATACACATATATGTGTGTATATATATATGAGAGAATTGTAATTTTGATCCCCAATTTATAATATATGCGCGTAATTAGTTCCCAACTATTTCGAAAATCAATTTTGATCCCCAATCTATTCAATTTTGGGCTAAAAGTGGACAACTGATGAAATTTCTTCAATTTCAACCAGAACCAAGTCACGTGAGATCACGTGCCGGCACTAAAACCCCTTTTTCAATTTTTTAAATTTTTGAAACACGTTTTTTAATATTTTCAGTTTTGTCTTGCCTTTGGACATATTAAACAAAGACATGAAAGGCTAAAATTCACTAATCAAGGAGTTAGTAATCGTGTGTAGAAATAAATCACAAAATAAAGTAGGACGATGACATCCTCTACTTCCTTCTTTTCTCATCTTCTTTCTTCCAACTCAAGAACAAACCCTAGCAGCCTCAATCCCATTCTAATCAGACAAAAAAATTCATCATTCTGGCAAAAAATTGCAAGATCTAGGCAAAAACTTTGTGTCGAGTTTCTTCTATTTTCAATTTAGCTCCTCATGGAACCAATGAAAAATTGCGACTGCAAGCAGCAAGCAATAATGGTTACTTCTTGGACAAGCAATAATCTTGGGAGAAAATATTCCACTTATGCAATCAAGAAAGTATGGTTGTCTCTGTTTCTGATTTCGACTTTTCTATCTCTATTTCTCAGTTTAAAGCTAAAGTTTTATGATGTTGGCTGTGAAGAGTAACAGAAAAAAAGGATGCGATTATTTTAAATGGCATGATCCGAAAATATGTAGAAGGTCAACAGTCCTGATTCCTGGATTACTACGGAGCATGAACAGTAAGAATGCTACAATTGAGAGGCTAAGAGCAAGGGAAAGAAAATTATTGTTAGCAATTTTGTTGTTGGTACTTCTGTTGGTTATTGTGTTACTGGTGTAAAAGGCAGAAGGTTGGACAGTCTTGGTATCAACTAAGCAGCTTAAGGAAAATGTGTTAAGTATTAGGCTAAGCTAGATACTGTCTAAACTTAGAGATGAAAGATATTCATCCGGATTGTAATTTTTGTATTTTTTTGTTGGAATGGGTGAATGTGTAAGTTGTAATCTACTATCAGGCTAGTACATTTTGTTTTCTTGAATGAATAGAGATGAAAGACATTCGTCCGGATTGTAATTTTGATATTTTTTGTTAGAAGGGGTGAATGTATAAGTTGTAATCTACTATCATGCTAGTACATTGTGTTTATTTTAAATGAATGAATATATTGGATGTTCCAATCTGTTTTTAATTAGTTGTGTTTTTAAAATTCATTTACAAGTTAACTGGATGTTGAGTTCTTCTCGGAAAATGAATTCAATTTGAGAGGTTGAATGAAGAATCATTTGACAGCAAAATCATGAATCCTAATTCAAAGAGCCAGTTTATGCATGAACATGGGTTCATATCATTGGATTAAACAGTCCCAAAAATCAGAATAGGAAATTCACTACAATCCTTGCATTGCAGATATAAAGAAACATGGAAGAATAATAGGAATTCAATACATCCAAGTCATCCACAGCTAGAATCATACTTTTACAACCACCATCCCATTGATCAAATAAAGGCGTTTCCTTGCCTAGAATTCTATATAAAACTTGAAGCACCTATTTATGATAATTTTCACAATCCAGAATGACCAGAAAACAGAATGAAAACTGAACTTCAAAATGTGGAAGTAAGCTACTATAAAACCTGAATATCATATGTAATGCTGGATAGTAAAACAAAACAAATGGTAACATACCAAAAAATAAAAAAAATACCAAAAGATAAAAGAAGAATTCATTACTGGTTTGGAACCAATATGCAAAAGATACATTCAGAATTTATTACAACCATTAAATAGACACTGTTTTGTCATTTGCCAGAAATGATTACAAACTTTAAAACTGTCATGTTCACGCTGACTTGTTCTCAAGATGCATGAGTTCTAAATACCAATGTACAAAAGCTACTAATCTGACAAAAGTTACTACTAATCAAATTCAGCAACACAACCATCCAAAAGGTGTTGATTATTAACATTAAGCTAGGTACTGATTAGCAACATCCAAAAGGTGCTGATTAACTACATATCAGTTAGTTGATGTTGGCTTTTCCTTTGTCATTGCAAGGTGAATTTGAATATCTTTGATCCTAAAAGGTATTACTGTTCTTCCTTGGCCAACTGGTTGACTGCAATGTACCACAAAATGCTCTAGGATCCCAAAAGCTTCACGCAGGTTTGGTTAAGCAGTAGGGGCAAAAGATATTATGCTGTCATCACCAGTTGTTGGGTTGTTCTGTGATGAATCTATTTGCTTTGCACTTCGTTTGGTGTCATTTCCCTGCAATACATCAGCATTTAACCACTAAATATCGAACTCAAGAAACAATAACTAAATGTACATTAAGTAATAAAATTACAACATATTTCTTGATGTTTTTGTTCTCCTCTTCTTTGCATTTGAAGTGTTGCCCCTGACCTACAACAAAGCATAAAATGCATTAGCTGCTACAATGTTACAAACACAGGTATATCTATTTACACAAATTACATGCTTGAGTTACAGAGTTATCTACTATCATGTCATCTAGTTGTGAGAAACTCATATCCTTCTGATTTGCTTGTGTTTTCTGCCCCTGTTCTCTTATTTGACTGGCTGCAACACCTGCTTCCTCTCTAACCTTACATGTCCGTGTGTTATGACCTTCTTCACCATAGAATGAGCATTTACAGATTTGACCAAATCTTCTCACCTTCTTGCCTGGTCCTTTGTTTGCTGTATCTCATCACCAGATTTTCTCCTCTGTTTCTTTGGTCTTCTTGATACTCTTCCATAAGTTGGTGACATGGGTGGCTGAACATCTACATCTTCCCACTCATACGCTCTATTCACAGGTAAAATGCAAGGGTCATAACACTTAAGATATTTTTTAACACTATAACAGTCATCAATGTACTGCATAGGGGCCTTCATAGCAATCCACAAAGCTGAAATTGCATGAATACATGGTATCCCTGTCAAATCCCATTTCCTGTATGAGCAAGTCCAATCCTAAATATTGACTGCCCACTTATCACCATAAGGACCAATAACTTCAAAACTGACATAGTTTGATTTGTAAGACACATAGTAAGTTGCCTTGTCAATATTAACCTTCATCATTTTTCTAATTTTTGGATAGAAACCAAATTTACTTCGTTTTTTCCTACCTCTATCTCTATTTTCTTGCATTCTTTGCATGACAAAATGTTTCAATGCCTTCATCATGACAACAATGGACCCTTCCCTGGCATCTAATATTTCACTGTTAAATGATTCACATAAGTTATTCAACAACATATCACATTTAGGAAATGTTCTGAAGTGTGATCTACTCCACTCAACTGGATTCTTGTCCTCTAACCACTTAATTGCATCAACATCCAGTTCTGCTATGGCTTCCATTCTTCTTATGAATTGTGCATGAGTAGTTGCCTTAGATGCTTTCCATAAGACTTGCCTCATGGCTGTCCCTTTGAATCCAGCAGCTACCATATTGCTATGCATATGCTTCACACAAAATCTATGATTAGCCCCTAAAAAAATTGAATTACATGCTTGAATTATGCCCTTCTGCTTGTCACTCATTATGGTCCATTCATAATCTTTTTCAATTTTTAGATCCTCATTAAGTAAAATAAGAAATCAAATTCAGGAATTCTTAGTTTTTCTCTCAGTTGCTGCATAAGCAATTGGATACAAACCATTATTTTGATCAACTTCAACTGCTATCAGTAATACTCTACCAACCGCACCTTTGAGGAAAGTCTCATCTAATCCAAATACAGGCCTACAAGCATCTAAAAATTCTTTTTTCACACCAGCGAAGCACATGTACAAACTTTGATATTTTTCTTGTTTGATGACTAAATCACAGTAGTCTTCTGCCACATTCATTACTACAGTACTACCTGGGTTACTTCTCAAGATTTTATTGATATACTTGGGCAACTTATTGTACTGGTTCACATCTCTACCTTGGGCCAACTTCCTGCCAATTTTTTTTAGCTCTATAGCCTTGATGTCTACTCAAATAGCACTTGTTCTCTTTCATTACCGGATTTTTGAAGCTAGCATAATCCATCTTGGTATTCTCCCTAAATGTCTTAAAATATTTTGTCAACCCACCCAGATTTCACACTCTTGTTATGATATGAAAACCCATACTTGTGTTTCTGCTGGAATGTTCTAATTTCTAATCTGCCATCACCTTTCATCTTCCTAGCATATATGTACCCGTCACATTCTTTTTTAGGATAAATTGCCCTGCATCTAATGGTGTCACTCTTGGTAAATTTAAATGGTCTACCCCACTTGATATTTCAGGTTCTAACTGTCTCTTTAAACTTCTTGAATGTGATAAATACCTGCCTAATTTCAAGATTGGGGTTATCTGCATCCTTGGGGTCATACATAGGGGGTTTTAAATAACCCTCTTTATCTGAACCTTGGAGACTATCAATATCTAAACTTGAATCTGGTGCAACATCTATGTCGGATTTATCATCATCAGTATCAGAATTACTCACTGTTTGTCCCCTAGTTTCCTCTACATATTCTTTTTTTTATTCCTTTTAAGCTACTGTTTCCTGTGATTTTCTACCCCTAACTATTCTAAATTATGATCAACATTTTCTTCATAGTCATTGTCATCAGAATTTTGCTCATAATCAGAATATTTTCTTGAGAATTTTCCAGAATTAGAACCCTCTATATATTAACTATCAGATTCATCATCTTCATTTTCTAATACAAAATCTTCATCATCAATATCAAACCCCCACTATGATGCTAATAACTCACTAAAAGAAACCTCTGTGTACAAATCAACTACCCTTCCATACTCAAATTGATTAACACAATAGACATGCAATTCTCTATCCTGACTTTCTAACATTCTATCCATTTCAAAAAGGCTTATACCTGTGACCTCTACATGATCAAACACCCTTAATTCACCTCCCTCATAATGAACATCAGGTTCAGTTTCACATTTTCCCCATAAGTGACACTTCACAGTCACTTTCGTACTATCATTATCTACATTTAAAAAAAAATAAGAAACAAAAACAACAAACAAACAACACAGACCATAATTTAGATGACAGAAATAGTAAAACTAGCAAACCGACAATAAAAAATGCATACTTTAGCAAAGATTCAAAGACATGGACCATCAATTGCAGTAAAATAAGTCCCACTTGTACAGTATGAACCAGCATAATAAGATCCCGTTTAGAGACACACATGGGACCACATCACAAATGACAAATTTTTTTAGGGCTTTTTTCAAGATTGGTCGTTCATAAAGCCTTCATTACAGATTTTTTGTCCCCCCAAGTACAAGAAACATCTTTTTCACTATATTCTAACATTATAATTGGCGATTGTGCATATATATCACAAAAAGAAGGCAAAATCACATACCATAATTAGGTGCTGCCAGCTTATTCATTTCCTTAGGTCTCACTGTCATTTCTGCTTTGCAATGCCACGAGCAGCTTCAGTTTGACTGAATTCGGCAAAATTTTTTTCGTATTTTTTCACGTTTTGATTCTTGATTTTGGCTCTTAGGGTTCGTTGTTCTTTTGCTGAAGAGAAGAACTCAGGTTGAGAAATACGAGAGCAAATGTTTCTTTTTCTTATATTCAACCTTTTTGGTGGGCTCCACTCCTTGATTAGTGAATTTTAGCCTTTCATGTCTTTGTTTAATATGTCCCAAGGCAAGACAAAGCTGAAAATATTAAAAAATGTGTTTCAGAAATTAAAAAAATTGAAAAAGGGATTTTAGTGCTGGCACGTGATCTCATGTGACTTGGTTCCGGTTGAAATTAAAGAAATTCCGTCAATTATCCACTTTTAGCGCAAAATTGAATAGATTGAGGACCAAAATTGATTTTCGAAATAGATTGGAAACTAATTATACACATACACTATAGATTGGGGATCAAAATTACAATTCTCCCTATATATATATATATACATACATATATGTATGTATACAAAATAACGGGTCGAATTTAATTGAACTGAATCTATGAAGGTCCAAACTCAATTCATATTTTAATTGAGCCTCAAATTTGGGTTTAAAATCTACTTGGTCCAGAATTATAATAAACTTGGCCCTTCTTCTTTTGGTCCAATTGGCCGAGGTCAGTCGAGTTCACGTCAACCCAACCCTATTAAGTATTAACTGCCCTATTCAAGAGTAGTTTCTGCATCATTTTTTCAATGGACGGCTACTGCTTATATTGTCCTTTTCAGTCTCGACTCATTTCATTTTATCTCACCGAACGTTGGAATTTACGGAGAAACGTCTGAATCTATGCTTGGAAAACAAACCCGCAATACATCTTTTAGCATGTATGGACAGTTTCCAAAATATGCAGGGTATAGCGTATTAACATTTATGCTCAACTTTATGTTCCTCGAGAACAGAAAGGTAACAAATGATGAATGTTACATAGAATTGTCACTCAGTTTTTATAGTAAATAAAAAAAAAAACAATTTCAAGCATATCATTGGTCGGAGACGCCAACAAAGTAGCACTCATCTCACTTGTATAGATCCTCCAGTGATTTAAGTTGGCACCAGAAATCTATTTTTCTGCATCTTCCACATTGTACATCATCCAATCTTTGCTAGCTTCTGAAGACATTCAATTAATCACGCAGTAACGCTGGCATCCACGACTTCTTCTGTCCCTTGGACCGGACCATTCATACCTCGCTGGGGTTTAACATCAGATACATCTGCATGATCTTCCTCAACGAAAGCTTTGGAACTTAATTCTCCTCTAGCTTCCCCCAACTGTTCCTTCACCATTTCGGGAACCTCAGTTGTGTCACTTGAGCTAGGAGTTGCAACTTCTGGGATCACATCAACATCCATGGTCTCATTTCCAATTGAAGAATCCTCATCTTTGGGCAACTCAGGGGCTGCGTTTTCTGCTGCAATTTCTTCTTGTACTTGTGCCTTTGCTCTGTGTTCCTCCAAGAGATTCTGAATCTTCTCTTTTTGTGCCAGAAGGTCCCCAAACCTTTTCTGTAAGGTGCTCTCCAGCTCCTTCTGCTTCTGAACTTCTTCCCACAGAGTATTTATCCTGTTTGATGCAGCCAAGTGCTCTTGCACCTGCAAAGCTTGGAAGCATTTAAGCTCAGTCTCTGCAGTATCCATCTGCTTATAGATGGCTTCAACTTGCGACCATAGCTTCCCAGCTCTCATCTGATGATGTGAAATAACCAATTGTTAGTCTCAAGCCCGAACATAAGTCTAACCAGTAAAGGAACAGAAATAGGAAATTCCACCCTAGATAAGTAAAAATACATTAGCAATCAACCTTTTCATCACAATCCTGAGTCTCTATTCTCATTCACATTATACAGACTTCAAGATCATCCAATTACAACTAGTCATAGTCTAACGGAAACCAATATTTAGACTGAAGCTTCACTTAACAATGCAGGAAATTCACATGGCTGGAACACAAATAAAACACAAAATTATGGGCCCTAATACTATGTAGGGATTAGTAGCACCTGATAACCATCTGTAAGAACTTTTATCCTTCGCTCAAGACCCTGTGCTTTCTTGGTGTCATCATCCATCGTCTTCTTTACACACTCAAATTCATTCTGTAAAGCAGCAAGCTTCTCCATGTTGTTAGCAACACTGGAAAGCCCATAGCCTCTTCGATTAGGGAAATACATAACATCATCTAAGCATGTTTTATGAACTTCAACAAATTCATCAACAGAAGCACTCTCATGTCCCAATGCTAGACGAAGAAACTCAGCCTCGTCTTTTATCAAGCTATCAGCCTGCAAATCAAAAGTCTGATATTAGTTCATGGCGGAAGCATCAGAAAAAAGCTTCTGAAAAAAACCATAGCTGAGCACCACTATCAATTATGAATCTACCACGAGCAAGTACCAAGCCAACATTTTACCAAATAATATGGTCAAAGAGTAGCAGCAAACTGATCTAGAAATGGACAGTCTGACTTTATCCTCATGGAATGGTCATTGAAATAGCTTTTTGGATTAAATGTTTGAAGGACTTGCCTCGGAAACAACCCCCATCCCACCCAAAGGAAGAAGAAGAAGCAGCTATAAGTACCTCAAATAGTCTACTAAAATAAGCTACACAGTTGCACTGTGTCTGCCCAAAAGATTTTGACTCTATAAAAAGGATTTTGTGGGAGTCCTCGAACAAAATAACAGCAGTAAAAGGGATACCTTTCTAAGGCTAAACATGATTCCATTAGAAATGACAGAAGGGCCTGCAGCAATTGGAATTCAGACATTTTATTATCTATGAGAAGCTGAACTCCTCATTATGAATACACAGTGTACACCAATAAGGTCTGAACAGAGAAGTAACAAATAGGGAAAAATCTACATGTAAAAAATCACCAGTGTCATAGTAAGGTATACAATCACATCTAGAAGTATGGAAAACCTTTAAACATATAAAATTGTCAATGTCCTGGAAGAGGATACATCTACAGTGTCAAATACCTCCAAGCTGTTGAAAGCATAAAAACTTCTCAACAAAAGCAAAATGATTTTAGAAACCAATGATGCGCCACCAAACACATATACTATTAACATGGTCTAAAAGTAAGAGCACAAAACTATTCAACATCTTGAACTTTCACAGCTTAGCGATGCGAAGTAAAGAGAGGAACAAGGTGGAGGGGAAAAAGTCCTAGATGCATCAAATGCACCTTTATATACATGGTTCGCCATATCGGCCGATACCGATACGTATCGGCCGAGTCGTATCTGGAACGGAAGGGACCGGTACGATACCGATCCCCGAATCGCGGATATCACCATATCCGCGACGACTCGCTCTGACTCGGCCGATATTGACCGATTCGAATCCGTGATACATGATATCGGTCAATATATCCGAGTCAACTCGGAGTCGACTCCGATATTTTTTTAAATTGTATCTTTTTCAGTATTTTCTAATTTTAGTAATTTTTTCAAAATTTTTGGAAACTTTAATGTGTTATAATGTTCATATCACCCAATATTCAACCGATATGCCGCGACGGATGTGGAACAACTGAGACCGCGACGCGACCGCGACCCGCGATGGCGAACCATGATTATATAAAATAAGAAAATGTAACTGCAGTCAAGGGGAGTTAATGATATTACAATTACTTACTAAAGAACATACCTCTTTCATTTCATTTTCTTCAAAATCTTCAATCACAGGTACAGAAGCAGCCTTTCTTTTTGTTCCTTTCTTCTTCTCCTTCTTCACTTTCTCATCATGTGGATACTTTGCATTATCATGCTCTAGCAAAGACAGAAGTTCCTTTCTTATCATTTCATCAGCCTGCTCAATTAACGTTGGAGGAACAAAAGAGCTCTTGTCTTCATCAGATCTTATTAGTGAAGTTCTGATTAAATCCAGTGAAGCAACAGGAGGTCTAGGTAGTTCCCTCTGAAGTACTTTCGATCTTTTCTTCAGCAATGCTTGTTGCCTAGCTTCCTCCTCAGCCTTCTCCCTAGCTAACCTGTCAGACATGTCTTCTTCAATCTTCTCCTCAGGCTCTTCATTATCTTCAGGAATTGGCTGGGTGACAATTTGGTACTCATTCTTGGGCTGTGGAAGATTTTTCAGACCAGAGAGCAGTTCCTTCCTGGAATCAGCTTGTCTCAGCTTAACACTGTCATGCATCTCCATATCTTCATTTATGCGCAGCTCGTCTCTAATTGGAGTTCCTTTTGGTGTTGTACCAAAAGAATATCCATCCCTTGAAGGTGTCATGCCAATTCTAGGCGTAAGGCCTGGGCCTCCAGGAGTTGCTGAAGGAGTCAAAAGTGGATTTGGTGTTTGGATTTCCTTTTTCCTTGGAGTGACTCCAGAGAAATCAGAGGGGTGAAGCACGGGGTTATCCCCTCCAAGTAAAGGTGTCTGAGATTGACTTAACCTCCTCTGATTTTCTGCCTCCATCATTATGGCATCCTGCTTACCAGCAGGTGTTCTGTGAGGGGTTCTTAATGGAGTCATTCCCCCCTGTGGTGTCTGGGCATAACTTGCAAGGAGGGCTCGAGTGGCAGCATTACCTTCTGTAAGTTCCTCACTCCCTATAATATCACTAGCTATACCAATTTTTGCAATTGCCTCCAATTCATGATCTGGAATTTGTGGTGCAGGAAGATTTAATTTTGATCTCCTCCTTACTGCCTCAGGATCATTAAGCTTGTTTGCTTGCATTATAGCTGAAGGAGCATCCTGTCTCTCTGCAATCTTGTTTCTCGCAGCATCCTGCTTCCTCAGACGAGCTTCCCTATCAACCCTTCTTTCACCTTCAAGTTCTTCAATGGTAGTGGGGAATTTCGGTTGCTCCACTGGCCGATCTTCATCTGTAACATCATAAAAGCCCGGAGGAGGCTTCTTTTCAAAGGGAATTTCGGCATTGTAATCGATTCCCCTCCTCTTTCTCTTCCTTTGCCGCACGTCAATTCCAGCAGCCTTTAGCTCTCTCCTTTTCTGCAGTGAAGCAAGCCTTCGAGCCTCTTCAAGCTGCTTCTCCCTTGCTTTCCTTTTAGCCTTTTTACCTCTGGTGTTGGCTAACCGAGCTCGTGCTTCTGAAAGCATCTCTTTCTCGTCCTCATCCATGTCCACGGGGTCAGGACGGGCAGGCTTTGATTCTGGATTTGGATCGATCTCTCCAGGACGCAATTTGCGAGGATCTTCTCCTGGCTCATAGTTCTCGTCCTTCGCACATGCAGCATCAAGGAGTTTCTCATAGCGCTCCAGACACTGAGATGGAGTACGACCAACAATAGGAGCAATCGTTCTCCACTGGGTAGGCATGAGCTTTGCAAGATGTAACAGTTTCTCATCTTCTTCTCTCGTCCACTCAGTCTGAAATGAAACATGAAAGGGAGCTTATAATTTCATTTTTCACTAATAATACTTTGGCAACGCGCAAACTGCAGTGACAAATGAGAATGACATAAATATCAAGATGAAAATAAAGAAAACAGGGTAAAATAAGAACACGACCTGGCAGAGCAACAACCCCCCCCCCCCCCCCCCCAAAACAAAAAAACAAAGAAAATTATCCGAAGATATTACACCCAAATTCAAGTAAACTTCTCCCATATCCACAAAATTAGAAGCAAAACATATTATACGTCACATCCAGTTCTAAACGTGAAACTCTCCGCACAAAAAGCTTAGCTACTTTTACAGGTGTCTTTAAAAGCACTCAAAGTCTCAAACCCAAGCCTACAGATAGTGAAGATGCACAGATATCCATAATCCATTGTAGCTAGGGAGGAAAAACACGAAATATTCCGAGCACTAAAACCAAACAATAATAGCAATCAATAAACTTCCTAGCACGGCAATGCATTAACCTAATTCTACTATATTACACGGCACAAATGCCCTAAATTCGAAGCGTAATAAAAAAATTTGCGGGAGAAAAAAAAAAACATACCTTCTTGATAGAAGGATCGAGCCACTCATACCAGCGAGCTTTGCATTGTTTAGCCGATTTACGAACTAAAAGCGAGGAGATTCGGGCCCATTGATTTTTCCCATATTTCATCACCGCCGCCTTCAGGATTTCATCTTCGGTGTTTTTCCAAACACCTCCCTTTATCATAATCCTCATCTTTGCCGGCTTTTGTTTCCTCCCTCCCTCTTCTTCAACCAAACAAGGAAAACTTCAATGATAGATTTGTACAGAAGATTTTGATAATCTGAATTTGTAGAAGAAGACCGGAGCAGACTAGGTTTTGGTTTTCCGGTGGTTTATCCGTCTTCTCTTCTGCACATTGACCCGCTGCAAAGTTGTAGCTATAGAAATCCTTCGGTTTGGCCCACTTACTGCCCTGGCTCGTATTTGGTATTTTTCTAATTGGGTCAAGATCAGTCCCTTATACTGCATTTTTTCTTAGTCTGGTCAGAACCAACGAGCCCAATGGGTAAACCGAATTTGTGTGGTCGATTGTACGGCCTTAATAACTACTTTTGTATGGTTAAAGCCAAAAACTCCTGATTTGGGTGTGTTAAAGTAGAAATGATTGTAAATAAGAGATTCTGGTTGAAGACATTCCACTTATAAAAAAAAAAAAATAGAATTAAACAAAATTAATTTCTGATACAAATGCCTTTAAAGAAGAAAGAATAGTAAACAAGTCAATTAATATCAACCATTCGAGTCAACCGAGTGAAAAAGGAAAATTAATTCCTAATAGGAAGGCCTTAAAAGAAGAAAGAATAAAGAAAATTAATTCTTGACAGAAACGTCTTAAAAGAAGAAAGAGTAATAAATAAGCTGATTAATATCAACTACTAGGGTGGGTGGGTTCAATTGTCAGGGAGAGGCTTTTGAGGATTTTCCTTGCTAATATCTAATCTCATATTATTTTTCAACTCTAAAATTAGTACAACTAACTAAAATTCTTAGCCAAGTCTAAGATCAATCTCATATTTTTTGAACTTTAAAGTTAGTTGAACTTAAAATTTAAGATTTGTTTATTTATTTGACGTATATATGATAGATCTATATAACTTTTATAATAACTGTTACTTTCCTTTTTGTCTTGCTTTAATATGACCTTATTCTATAATTCATTACTAAGGATTTAGGCATTTTTACACGAAACTTTATTTTAAATTACATTGTGTGGGGAAGGGACGGGTTGAGTGGTACGAAAAGAGAGAGTATAAGTGAGAGATTTTGGGTTCAAAACTTCCCACTTATACTAAAAAAAATAACATTATGAATATATTTCTTAGACGAAAAGCTAAAATGGTTGACAATTGCCATAATATTTTGAAAATTTTATTTTAATACATTCTAAGAGTTCCAAAATATATTTCAAAAAAAAAAACTAAAAGAGACGTTGTATATCCATTCATCTATATTATTACAAAAATATTCCTCTTCATTTGGCACAGTGCAATAAGGAAATGCTAAATTTATAATCCAACAAAAAAGTTGGATTATGTCAAATTTTTAATAGATTAATTTTTTATATACTAACAGTATAGTGATTTTTTTTTTTATAATAGCATTCTCGGATGTATACTACATGTGTCAAAAAATCTTTACACTCACAATATATAGAAAAGTTATTCATTTTGAATAGGATTAAGTTTTTACGCATTGACAGTGTGACAGCGTAGTGATTTTTTACACTAACAACTTTGAATGTATGTCACATCCCCATGATTAAAATTTTAAATTTGAAGTCATGTTATGTGACAATAATCTAAATTTGCTAGTACACAAAATAATTATATACAGTCAGTGTATAAAAAAAAGTTATCATTTTTAAAAGCACTTTGTCTTCCCATGATGAATCCATTATCCCAAACCAACAGAAAAAAAAACACCTGGTTCAAATTGTAACTCCTAAAACAAATACTAGCTATGAATTATTTATAAGCTCGAACAAACCAAGGAAAAGCTTATCTCAAAGGCTGAGAATTTTCTTATAAAGCTTAAAGCTAGCCAACTTGCTAAGCCTCGTCTATATTTCTTTGGCATATCATTGCCTTTGACAAACAACCGTCCAACATAACCTCACATCGCCGGCAGCATTGTTTGGATAGAGTATTATTTGAAATAATTACTGTAATATTTTTTGTGATATAATGTATGTAAGATAAAAAAATAATTAAAAATATAAAAAAATGAATTGAAAAATGTGTTTATGATGCAAGCGAAATATTATTATTTGAGATATTTGTGCTATCCAAACACTTTTTACGTGCATCTGCCAAAAACAATCTACTAAAATCTTGAGTCTGCTTAGACTCAAGTACTCTGACTTGATTTCCTGAAGGGGGGAGTGGATGTTACATCAGACGGATTAGTTCACCGTAATTGAGATATTGGATGAGTGAGAGAGAGAGAGAGAGTGGTAAGAACAAGCAAAAGCACACGAAACTACGCCATTAATCTTTCTGGGTAATACCCTAATAGAACTCTTTCTGGGTAAATACCGTAATAGAAATATAAAATGCACTGCTATGTATAACAGGGGAAATCAAAAACACAATTTTGCATCGTAGCTTAGAATTAGCTCGAAGAACCAAGACGGCAATTAAAATATGTTGCTAGTTACAAAATTTGATGGCCAATTACAATGGCCACAGTGTCTATGAAAAGAAATATACTCCTTTGTGAGCTGCACAATTCCTCTTTAAGTTTTCATCATCGGTAAAATGAGGCCATAACATAAAGCATGACTGCTGTTGAAGCAGTAATGAGCATTTCCTGCAAAAGGCATGAATTTCTATTTGAGTGTAATAACGTAATAACATTCTCCAGATAGAAATATGAAGAAATGCAGTAGTAACTGGTGGAAACTCAGTCCTCTCTTCCTCTTTCTACTCGTTTATTTGCCCTGACCGCACAGGGCAATTCTCAGAAAAAAATGAGGCTAGTATTTCCGATCTCTCAAAAGGAGGGTATAACTTGTATCCACCACTCTAAAATAACTACTCCTGGGTAAAGCACTTGAAGATGCATGCTTGTGATGTATGTGATTCCCACACTATTAACCCAAAATGGAAGGAATGGCTTCTAGCCATGGAATCTTGTGAACATCTAGAAGATGCACATGAACTTCAAGTCCTCAACAGCCACCCTGCACTGCACTTATGAAGATGAAAGTAGCCAAACATATGCCCAAGGAAAAATACCCAAATGCTTCCGTAAGTTCTTTGATTTGTCTTTCAAAATCAATATCAGTTTTAGCTCTGCTGAACCATAACAATAATAAACTACCAAAGCCAAAATGATATCAACACCATTTTAATGGATCGTTAGTTCGGGAATGCACCGTCATGCATAAAGTTAAGCCAACCGGAACACATTTGAAAATTGAGGCAGCATAATCTGGGTCTACGATAGATCTTATTCATCTATATAAACATTTAACCATTAATTTTGAGAATTAGTTATATACCTGGTTGTAGTACAAGAAGCGAGGTATATAACCACCTGCAACTTCGATCAAATTTAAAATACCAGTGTATCCCTGTAATAGAACAATGCGAAGAACAGATGAAGATGAAAAAAATGCAAGCAAGTCAACATAAGCAAATTCATCAAACAATTGTGAGAAATCAACCTAGCACCAATGCTGCAAGAGTGGTACTTTTCCAAGTTACTGTTGTACCCAACAGCACGTTTACCAAAATCATGTCCTAGCTATAACAGATGCCATTAATTACAGGAGCCCCTTACCATAATTGTGGAACACAAATTTATCCTCAAAAAGAAACAATATATATATATATATATATAGCAGATATACTTAAACATAACTCATCTATTTATTTTCTTCATAAGCCACTTTATGCTCTCACTAGTTACATTAATGCAAAACCTGGCCTAAGAATTGCGTTCAATCATTATGCAAGCACAGATGCCCTCACTTTTTGTGGGGGGAGAGAGACAGTATCTTGTCTCTGCCAAAAGTATTTGCTGAATTTTCAAATGCTCTCCAATTTCATGTTACTTGATATTCACAGCAAATTTATCATAGCTTTTGTATGCTAAAGAAAATACTTATTTTGGTACCTGAGATAATCCCTCTAACACATCAACTTTAAGGATTAGCACAGTGCTAAACATTATCAAAGTATTCTGGAAGAGTGTACTAAATTCAAGCATTGAAAAGTGTCCATGAGAGACAGCTACAAATAACCACCAAACTGGACATGAGAGCAGCCACACAAAATCTAACCTAGTGGACTTGTTCCGCTCAGAACTACAAGATACTGTCTTCTTCTGATAATATGTTCTTTCCTGTTCTGTTCTTTGGAACGCCAACACACAGTAATGCTCCTGTTGAACACACTTAACTACTCCCAGCAAGTCCCACTTTCTGAAGGAGAAAAATCGGAGCTTATCCCTCAAATTAATGATGCATATCAATTTGTGGTAAATGTAAATTTTTAATGGCATCCAAATGTGGGTGGAAAAAAGATCCAAAAAAGATGAAGTGGTGCATGAGGTAATCCTATCCAAACAAAAATGGAATTGCTTCGACAAAAAAGTTAAGACATCCAAAGCTAATGACGAAGATAAATTTTAAGTTGAACATGAGTCCACAAACACAGCTTACCAATGAAGCAACAGCTATACAACCAAAAACCAATGAAAGAGATCTGAGTAACCTCTTCCCCATTCTCAACATTCTCCCTTCATCTTCACCCTCTTCCTGCAGCGAGAAAAGGCAGCTTAGATGCTCAAACATATTCGAAAGAAGTTTAGCAGGGACAAAAAGTAGAATTAGTCATGAAATGTGCCAAAAGCAGGAAATTACATATGCAAGTAATATAAGATACTACAATTCAGCTCAACAACCAAGCAACACTTACAGTAAATGTGGGAGAAACCGGTGGTTCGAATGCTTTCAACTTCTCAAATATGCGATATACGAAAACAAAGGCCAAAAACTGTAAAGGTTTATATTCAGCACTACGCTGGATAAAAATCCAAGCTGTCTGCAAAAGACTGAAAAGTTAGGGTACCATTATACAATCATCAAATTTATAATCAGAAACTTGACAGTGATATCATTGACATGGCAAAATAGTCCGCAATGGAATTATAACTATAACTTCTATAATCCACACACAAAGCTCACTTTGCCTAGAGTACTCCACACCTCAAGCAAAATAGTGATCTCAATCAAGTAGAATTTTCCTACTCTTCTCCTCTCTCTCCCTCAGAGACACACCCATGCACCTAAAAACCCTAATATGTCAGAAACACGGTAATAGTCATCATATGCACATATAATCTTTGAAAGTTAAATATTATCATAATTCTTCTTGGTAGATGATCAAGCTGTTCAAAAGTGAGACTTGACACATTTATGTCACTTAAATGATATATTCTTTCCATATGGTGATATATCTCTTAAAGGGCTACAATGATAAATTGCATCTCTTACAAATACTGCTGATATTGCAATGTTGATCTTTATATCCTTTGGATCAGACTTTGTGGGCCTGAAAGCACAAGCAAGACCGGAGTTACAAGTTATAAAATTGCATCAACTTTTGCAGCAGAAAATTTAAGAAATAATTTATCAATTCTAAACCAAAAGGAAAAACAACAAAATAATAACACTATTTGGATATGTGAAAGTTCTCATTATAGTTATTCCTAATCGATTATCTAGAACACTTATAAGTTTACATCCACAACATTACCCAAAGAAAAGGTCAATCTCAGATAAGCCTTATAAGCATAGAGACTTGGACAGACATAATAAAACTACAGAAACCGCTTCACTTCAAAAGGTTCCACCATAAAAGCCATGCAATTTGATTCTATCTCTACCATATCAAGATTTCCTAAATGGGGAAAATAAATAAATAAAAAGCTCTGCTAAGTTTCCCTCGCAAGTATACCATTATTCCACAAACTACAAAAGTTAACATGCAATGGAAGTATCTCAACCGAGTGCAGGTATAAAGTGTCATTGTCAATATTAGTGATTATCTAGAAATAAGATCTAAGACTAGATATCTATTTCTTCTGATTATTACTATTTTCCCAACAACAAAAGAAGTGATAAAAACAAACATTAACTAGAGATTTATTCCTCATTCTAGTAAGAATGAAAGATATATTTCCTTATCTACAGAACAAAATATAAAGTCCTGTGATTTCACCAAAGCCTTGTTAGCACAATGGAGCATGTTTTAGAATATGAAGCACTGACCGTGTCAATGCATCATAAAATCAGATAGGTTGCAATTGATTGACAAACAGTAGCATTACAGGTACTGAAGGATACCTTGGGCCCCAGGGAACAATAGGCAGCTTATCAGCAAACTTTATATCCTTCGACACCTGAAATATTACGCACGTAGAATACTAAATAACAATAGTCACAACTGATAGTTGATTATCTCAACACTAATTTGCAAAAATACTCTGTAGCTGAAATTTATACTTTACTTGATAGACAAATAATTTAACACCCTAATTAGAGATTTCAGCGAGAAATGGTGGATAATTGATTGTTTTCTCTCAACCATGTTTTCTCGCCGTAAGTTCAGAATGTGTCACACTGATTAGCCAGGTAAAATGTTTGTCTTAAGAGTAAACTGCGCCTTGGAAGGGGAAGAAAAGAGAGAAAGGCAATTGTACTCATTGGACTACTAAAACCTGAAATGACACAACATGAACTTAGGTAACTATACACATATGTTTACCTAATTATGTAACAATTATTTCTGGAGATTTAAACAAAGTAAGAAGGATATGTTAGAAATATACCTTGAAAGAACCAAAAGTTTCACCTTTCTTCCGCTTTGTTAATTGGGCCATCATGATTTTATCATAAGCTTTCTCCAACTGCAAGTGGCACGTAAATCAACCATAAATATCCATCGTGCCAAATATAACAATGCCTAACCAAAGTATACAACATAATGTGAAGACTTGGGGGAATTGAAACACACCTCAGTTGCAGTTGCCTCATCACCTCTCTTCTCAGCATCCTTCTTTTTCTTCGCATATGCTGCCTTAACCATGTCAAATCCCTCAATGGGGCTTACACCAAGAACCTATACAATACACATATACCTGACAACCATTGATAAGAGAACCACTTACTTCAATATCTACACATTAGAGTAATAGCAGGTTCATACCTCGTAGGGATTAAAGTCATTACTTGGACTCCCAGCAGCAGATGATGCAGCTTGAACCATAAATTTACCGACCTTGTATATTCTAGGAAACCTGTAAGTTGAACATTCTGATGCCACAGTCAATTGCAAATACAGAAAATGGAACGAAAATTTACTTTCGTTTCCTTCAAAAGCAGCAAAATTGAATAATGATTGCACAATCAAAACTCAACAAAACATCCACTCTGCCCAAAATATATATATATATATATATATATATATATTCTTATTTGTTCTCCGATACATGTGCACATTTGAGTCTAGCCCTCCACTTGGCTAGGTAAGACGATAAAATGAACGTAGAAATCGAAGTCAAAGAGTCCAATTAAAGCTTCCTCAACAAGCCTGCTCTGCATTGCTTGTTTATTTGCTTCTATACATCCACCGTCAATTCGAGAGCTTAAAATATGCCGTGAAGTTTCTTTTCTCGGGCAGACAATAGAAATGACCCAAAATAGTGGCAGAAGTAAGTTGACTGAATTTGGAGAAATTACCTGAGATTGTTGGAAGGGATAATTCTGCAGAGTGGAGCTGAACTTCTGAGAAGATAATTTTTGGGAGAAAAAAGAGATGGTTTGGGACATTGAACTAAGCTTGAAGATATCGTTAAAGCCATCGGAATTGGTTCCTGAATCCTAAGACTAAAGTGTATCTAATCTATGTTTTGATTCAAAGCTTCGAAGGCCAAATGTTCAAAAAGATTGGGTCAGGGTTTTGTGTAGGGGTTTGTAGTGTTTTGACGTGGTCGAGACTTAACGGAAGCCGTTAGCCGGCGAGTCGGTTGCAGAGGTTGCTTCTTTAGTGATTTAGTAGCAACCGAGACGCGCAGAATACAAGACGTTCGCGTGGCCTAATGGATAAGGCGCTCGCCTCCGGAGCGGGAGATTGTGGGTTCGAGTCCCACCGTGAACGATAACTGGTGATCATCGGTGCTGTTTTAATGTAACATCTGTTTTGGTCAAAAGCTGTCCAAAACAAAAGATCAAGAAGGATAGTTGTGTGGGCCGTGGCCCATCCGACAAATCTTAATACTAACATAATCCTGTTCTTTAATTTTTTTTAAATTCTTGTTTTATCGGCAAACATCCTCATCAATCTATCACCAATTTTCCTTATTTTACTCCCCTCTAAGGCATAGAATCTAACGCAAGAAAGTGCATACTTCTTTATTCTCAGTTGACCGATGAATGTCTAAATTAGACAAATCCATTTACAAATTCAAGACCAAGATTTTATACATTTTACTCTAAACTAACGAATTCTTAGTGATATTATGACCTCAGCACGAATAATCTCTAACTAAAAGAGAAGGGCAAAAAATTGTAAAAACCACAATAATCTCCTTCAGCACGAATCCTAAGCATTTGTAGCCCAACACCTTAATTTCCAAGGTAAATTTTTGGTTGCCTGTCCAATTCTAGTGAAGCATAACAAAAGTTACAAAACCATCCTTAACTTTTCATTTGTTCTTGAACTCTTTGCTGTTTTTCCATTTTTTTCCTTTTTCCCTTTGATCTAACGTATCTCTCCTTCCAAACTTGAGGTCTTAATAAAACAGCTTCAGTTATGTTGGTGCGACAAATTACCAAATGTTATTTCCTTGCGGGAGAAAACAAACTGGGAAATTTTCAATTGCCTTAGACAATAGATTATATAAGTTATCCAAGTATTAGTGGCAGGGTACGTCACTCAGCTCACCCCTCCATCGAGGGATACACGAGAGACTTATTCTCATAGTACATAGCTAGACAAGATGCATAAATATCAGCACTCGGAACAAAACTTGTTAATTTAGACAATGGACCAAGAAGATCCTGCTTGCTGAGACTGAGAAAATTGCGGGCTGAGAATCGTCACTTCTTTCCTATTATACTTAATCCTTCTTGCTTCCACCCTGGAGAGCTGATAAGAATTAATCAGCACATCCTCCGGCATGGCCCGAATTACAGATCTTTTCCCTGCGAGAGGACTAGTCTTGGCATTGTCGTTGGTCTTCACATTGAACCATTCAAGTCCTTCGGTTCCAGCAATTTTTACATGTGCAAAGTTTTGTGGGATGATCAGAAGCTGCCCTTGTCGTACTTCTCCATCATAAACCGCTCTTCGAGAACTTCCAACGATCTGTACACGGCCATTTCCTCTGCTGATATAGCTTATGCTGTGAGCATTTATGTTCCAGTGAGGTGCAACCATGGCATTGGGGCGGAGGAATCCTCTGCCAGCGCTCAGTTGGAGGTATTTCAAAATGGGAAGGTTCATGCTGTTGAGAGAGCTTATGCTTCCACCACGAGCTGTGTATACATCTGCTCTTTCAGGATTTGCAAGATTTTCCCGAACCCTCATGGTACAAATGGTCCCTTCCAAGCCATTATCGGCCTTGAAGAATCCTGTTTGTTCTTGCTATTCTGCCCTTGGCCTTTGTACATGGAGCTCGTTTTTAACTCTCACGACGTCTCCTCTCCAGTCATTCTCGTTTTGTAGCTTTCTGGCGGTCTCTTGGCTTATGCCGAAAGCCTGAGCCAAAATCTGTACTTCAAATCCCTGGAAGATAATGTAGCCTTGGTAGTGCTGCTGCTGTTGTGATTGTTTGCCCTGCCAGATTCCTCCTTCTTCTTCTTGTTGTTTTGGGTTGCCAGCAAGGAAAAACCTCTACGAAACAATAAGCCAAGGACATATTAGAGTTTAATTTGGAGAACCCGAGAAATTGTAATTGCTCTTTGTTAGTTGTTCTAATATAGTGTTGACCAATTTCTAACCCTTAGGTTTTGGTCGAGGTGGTTTTCGAAATCGCTAATGTCATGGATTACAACGAGAACAAGATCCTCATTGTCTTGTTGTATGCCCAGTGGGCAACTTCAGCAGGCAAGGCATTGACTTCTCTGTTGGGATTGCTGGAATGATTGGAAGGTCTCTGGGCAACCGGATAACAGCGTTCCAAGTACGCCATTACCTAGCAATAATGAACCAAAACAGTACGTGGTTGGTTAGTACTACAAATGATATGGATACGATAATAAACTATAAAAATTCATTCATGCATGCATGCACGCTAAATTATGGAAAGGACTAGGTGATTAGCCTTGGATAACGAAGACTAGCGCTGGTGCGTTGTTGAAGGACGGCAGAAGGAGGCTTTGAGGCTCGATCACATGACGTATTGCAGAGACTCCCGCACACCTCAGCTGTTCGGATCCCAGATTTCAGTGTAACCAGCTTCATGCTGTAAGCGGCGACAGGGTTCTTGTGGGCTCAGATTCTGGAGATTGCATTCGCCTAGGCCGATGCCAAACTGGCCTTGTTGGTGCTGGTGTCCGCCTTGAGATAGCCTAGAAGCTAAGCAGCTTGGGGATAAAACAAGAAGGCAAAGAGCAAGAACTTGCAAAGATGAGCCTGCCATTTCTATGGCTAGATATAGCTAGTTTGATGATATTGTTGTTTCTTGATGGTATGATTTTGCATGGTGCGAAGGGTATGAATTTATAGGCGAGGAAGGATGGCTAAAATGTGACACTTGCAATGGGAATTGGCACCTGCCGGAGAGGTTACCTCACATTTTGCATGGATACGCGTCGAATTGGTGTAATTCGTACATTTCTGCATGATTTCTTGTGGCTTTGAGCTTTAAGCGGTCTCGTGTTGTCACGCCCAGCTGTTTCAAGTCGTGCAAATAATTACAGACACAGTGTCCTGGATGTAATAGTTATATATGATCGAACAGTCGATGGTTCAATACATGAATTAGAGATGTCGGAACTCGGAGCATTTACAGTATTCAATGTGCACTTGAAGACAAAACAGTTTAATTATTTTCAAAGGTCATTTTGTTAGGTTTGTGTTTCAGCACCGACAAACTTATGACTGCATCTTTTGTCTCACTGGTGAAAGTGAAATATGACTGAAATTAAGGCTAGCATAGCTAAAGCTGCTGAACGTTAAGGCTGTGCATAATATAAATTTCTCGTAACATGATGTATTTAGCACAATCCATTGACAATATAAATTTCTTGGAACCTGCATCTACCCTCTTGAGTGAGTGTTTCCTACGTTGCTTTTTAAGCTAGAAGGCAAAAACAAATCAAGAGGTTTTCTATTCAAAACTTGAAACTTTCAAATGATAAGTAAAACGGAGAAGGGAACCTTATAGACCTTCATTCATCATTTATGGTGGGCTTTGCTTGGTAAGGTGACTTAAAAGTGTGAAGTAGATCCCTTGTTAAGGTAACAACTGAGCTCATAACTTGTAATTTTCACTTCTAATACGTATATACACACGCCAAGTTTTGGGTGATTTAGTTGTAAGAAGGCTTAGTTAATTTCTAATTTCCAAGATTAGTAGGTTTTCACGTTAGATATACATAGACATGCACATCATAGTCATGAAACCACAGCCGAATTAAGGACTCATAATAGTTGACACCCTTTATAGTTTATACTGTACTAAAAAAAGTTACCAGAAGGTGGCATGCCCCATTTCAGTCTTTGAAGAGAAAAACACACACTTTTGCTAAAATAGAGAGAAACACTCGGGATGACAATATTTCCACTGAAAGCCCACATATAGCATATTCTATCTCAATGTCTCTGGACTCCTAAGGCGGTCAACAGTAGGTACTCTTGATTCAGAAATTACGAAGTTAATATTGCGCTAATCATGCTTTGGCAAGAGGGTAATGCATATTTGGCGTACAAGGAGTGAACTCAAATTTGGCATTAAAAGTTTCAAGAAATTAGAGCTTACAAGATTATTTTTCTTGCTTGAAGAATGAACTCAAATTACAAGGGTGATATTTTATTTCCCTTTAATTAAGCTCATTGTACACACCACACAACCAAATTCTTTATTTCTTTTTCTTATATGCAACCATGTCAAGAAACTTGAACTGTCAAAAATTTTTTACCCTAGGTACAAATAGGAAAAATGTTTATCACACAATCTGTGCAAATTTCTCCTGTGATTTTCCAGCAATCAAAAGGAGGTTGTACCAGAAAACCATGTCTTCCTTGATACTATCTTCCCCAGGTTCAATATTAGATTCTCCAGTGGATAGAAACTGAAGCCTTGAGTCTGAGGCAGGACCCAGATATTTGTTAGTCTTGGAAGAATCTTTGGCCGATTGTTTCAAATTAGTTTCTGCAAGAACTCTAGCTGGCCCCGGTGCAGATATACTGTAGTCTAAGCTGGAGAAATTTTCATGAATACTTCCTGTAAAGTTTTGAACATCACCGTTGCCCTCTGAACCAGGATGATTTGATGCTTCCCCAGACTCAGGTGTTCCCTGACTATTTGATCTCCATAAATTTGTTTGTAGTTGTCGCAAATCTTTTTGCCCGACGGCGTCCTGATGAACCCTCTTTTTCAAGTGAGTGTTCCAGTAATTTTTTATCTCATTGTCTGTTCGTCCAGGCAATCTATTAGCAATAGCAGACCATCTGGGGAAGAAAAGAAAGCATTTATTTGCAAGTGAAAAAAAAAAAGAAAGAAAAACATATTATGTATAAAGAGTTTATACAGTTCCGAGTATCAATTTCTTAATTTCTATTTTCACATATTGATTTCGCGCAGTCACTGTTCACAAAGGTTTGCAATTTTGCATGCATAATCAGGGTATCTGATGCACATTAGTGCTAGCAATTGTTCTTTCTCATTAACTTTTTAAAAATATATAAAGATACAAATTAAGAGACTACTTACAGTACTAAATATAGGAGTAATTAAGAATTATGTACAAATTCAATTAATTAAACTTAATAGCACAATATAATCCATACTCTGAGATGGTTGTAATAAATTTCCAAATACCTGTTTCCCATTATTTGATGAAGCTTAATGATGGTTTCTTCTTCTTCTTTGCTAAAATTTCCCCGCTTAATATCGGGCCTCAAGTAATTCGTCCATCGGAGTCTGCAACTCTTTCCGCACCTTAATAAGCCTGGATAGTGTTTCAAATATGGAGTAAGCTCGAAAACGAAATTCTGTACTTCTCCAATAAATGCTTGTGCAAGAATGTACAGCTCAAAAGAATGGAAATTTCCCATAGAACAGACTCACAACGTTATGTTGATCACGGTTACTTTCATAAACTGGATTTGTTATAAGCTGAAGTCTGCAGTAGGAAATTATGACACTTACCAGCCTGTTTGGGAAGTGCCCTCCAATTTTCATGGCCATAGTGTTGAACGAAAGATACCAGTATTTGATCTTCCTCGGGAGTCCATGGCCCTTTTTTCAACCCCATCTTCTCGCAGCAAGGAACCCTCACCATAGCTGATATCGCTCTCTCCTCTTCAGTCTTCACACAGACACGCAGTAAGGGAGATGATCAGAAGAGCCTCAGTTTAATTAATGTTACTGTGAAGTTTTGTAAACGTGCTAAAATTGACTATAATGGTCTTTCTATACTTTGTGACGTTGCTAAACATGGTTTCCAATTTCCAAATGCTCGTTTTCAATTTGAAAAGCAGGAAAGAAAAGCAGAAGGGTCCCTATCAGGCTTGCATTTTGTCTCCTTAATTCTCTTTCCTACTCTCCATCCAGATCCAGAATAATCTATGTGAGGCCGCCACAGCGCTGCTCACTAAGCAGTATGAAAACTGAGGAGTGATAGAAGAATTTTTTATCAAGACTTAAACTGTCAATTTTGATGAAAAATTTTTCATGGCTAATAATGATTTCAATTTTTAGTTGGCCACGCAGCTATATCATATACGGTATTTTCTGGGCTCTCTTCTTCCATTGAATTTCTGGGATGTTTCTTTTGGATGATGCAAAGCAAGCAAAGTACAGTGGACAGCATTATAGTAAATTGCTAAGGTCAAAAATCATACGCGCCACGTGCAAAGTACCCAACCACCTTTTTTTGTCTATACATCAATGTATTTGGGGGACAATAAAGAAAAGGATTATGCATTGACTGCTTTATTTGTGAACAAATACGAATCCTTTACTAAGTGTCAACATTCAAAATCCTTGAAGTGCGTGCTCAATTTTCAACTATAGCCTTTGATTCCTGTCAACACCGTGACCTTTACCCCTAAATGTTAATCCATGTACTTACTGATTAGCGTATTTATATTTTTAAATATGTTTCTTTCTATACCAATAAATGCAAAATTCAAGGTTTCTAAATGTTCGAATGGATGACGGGGAGGATTAGGTCGGATAGTAAAGTGTAAAAAATTTTAAGTACTAAGAGGGGAATGGCCGCGCATCACGCGAGTGTTTGATGCCTATGATTAAAGAAAATTTTACGGTAGTTCAAGTGAATATCAAAAAATTCACGCATATTGAGTAACAATATGAAGTAACAAAATATATAATGTATACTGGGAGATGGAGAAGGAAATTATGCATGCTATCTTGCTTGGTTCATATATTTTGAAACAAACACTTGTATATGAGTTTTTCATTAACAAAACTAAATGAACTTTAAACAGATACCGAAACGATTCAGAAAATGGCAATAAACAAAGTGATTATCCACTTAAAGATGCATCTACACAATATTCTTGTTGATGAAAGTAGCCAACTTTTTTAGCAACGACAAAGTCTAGCCTCGAAATGTTTGGTTCCATTAGAGAATTCAACAATGGATCATCAACTCCCGTAGATTTTGGATTAACATAATACCAAATGCCCTTAACATAGGCATTCGCCCGTAATTTCGTTAACTCAATACTAATTAGATCTTTCCCCCAAAAATAAGGACAATTGAGAAAAATCACATCAAGATTGAAGTCATCTAGCATCTTCCGCCAAACCCTTGATGCCATGTTATGTACTAAATTGTCACCAGCACTATCCCCACCAAAAAACACCCTATCAAAACCAGCATAATCCCTAAGCCATACCTCAGGACCCTCGCCATTTGAATGAGGGGCAGCCCATTTGACTATAATTTGAGAATCTTCATAAGCAATAGGCAAATGATGCTCAGGGGCGAGCCGATAGTTAATTGAAACTGTTACACCACCAGCTTCTGCAACTACTACATTAAGGTGCGCGTGATATATAGAAGAGTATGCAGATTTGATCAAACAGCCTCCACCATGTAAGTAGACCAAAAGAGAAAGTTTTGTATCTCCAAACCTATTCCAACAAAATCACATCATTTAAATTGTATAGAATAACCAACTTTGTGGGGAAACAATGATATCAACATTAAATTGCGCTAACAAAGTATCCAATTTTGGAATGAAAGCATTTAACTGACAATAGAAATTACGATTTTACAAAGCAAATCATACCATTAAAAAAAAGAATGAAACCTCACCTTAAGTTGAACCACCAAGAATAGCTTCACCAGAGAACCATATTGAAATTCAGAGTACAATGACAATACAAATAAGTATTTACTGGAAGACGAAAAGGACATAATGGAAGAATGTGAAGGAGCAGACATTTGAAAAATTGAAGTTGAAACTAATGCTCAATCATAAATTCCTTAATAAATCACATTGCCCTTACTTTAATTGAAATAAAAATGACGTTTGAAGTTCTTCAAGTTATAATAGCAAAGTAACAGTAATAATTGATACAAACCAAAATGAATGTCTCTGCAATGACATTTAAGTAATTACACCAATAAAGAAACTATTATGGGTTGTAGCCATTGTAAAAAAGATGACTAAATAATCTTACATTTCCAAACGACTCAAACTTTTGAACAAATCATCATTGCATCTTTTAGAATACAAGGACATCTCAGTAAACACAATAATACATATGCTTTCTAAAGTAGTACCCAATACTATAATTACATTCAAAACAACCTCACAATCCCAAAATACCCCTACTCTTGCGATTGAAATTCAAAGCTATTCTTTCACCCAAACTCATTCTTATATAGTTTAAGAAATCAGTTTTAAATTTGAGAGTTTCTACTTAAAAAAAATATATGTATATGCTCAGACGCTTGATCGATGATCATATATGAGAATGGCCGATAAAAACATTTTACTTTGTCTAAATTCTTATTTGATAATTCAATTGAGCACTTAAATTTAATGAGTTTACATTTTAATATATTCAAACTCGTTTGATAATCGAAACTGGAACATTTGAATTTTATTAAATGATACTGAATTTTTTAGACAAAATATGCTCCAAAGAAAAAGTAATAAATTATTAACTTATCAATTAATGTGATATACAATCGAATATATCAAATTTAGTACGTAATAATTCACTAACTTAATAAATTTTAATTTCAGATTTTAATTTTCAAACTTTATTTTTATCAAATGCACCGCAAGTTTAGAAGGTAACAAAAACAGTTTGATTTCTTACCGTCACTACAGTTTGTAAAAGATGCATAAAAAAAAAAAAAAGATAAGCCTAATTGATAAGCATTGCCATATTAATAGAAACTTAAATTGGAGAAGCATTATCGCAACTTTGACTTATTCGTGTACGGGAAGGTCCTAAAAGTGACCATGTCGAGAAAGACGCTTGGAAAAGAGGACACTCATAAAGGGTGCAAGATATAATCAAGATTCTGCAAATCCCTGACTTTTACCGACACTGGATTTGGTTGGAAAAGTCAGCTTGTGTAGCCGCCATATTTAGTAAAACCACGTAATTCATTTGTGATATTTAACTTTATATGGTTTGTAATTTATTGATGGAATCATTGCAGCCGAAGTTTGTCAAGCCTGCCGTATATCATGAGCATGAACCCATTGACTTTGCACAGGAAAATACAAATTCTTTGCTGCTGCATTGGACAGCCATTGAGTTGAAAACTTGAAATACGATTTGTTAGTCTTGAACATTTTGCAAGCAAAAAGATTTAAAACTAGTCTTGTTTGCTTGACTTGTCATTCTTGTCACCCCTGATTACAGAATTTAAATTTAAACTTAAAAAAAAAAAACTAGTTTTCGCTGTCTAAAAGGAAACAATTTTAGCATTTCTAAATTTGATCGATAATTACAATAATCAACGAGATTGCGTGGTACATCAAGGTAATGATTGAAGGAAAGCCTATACAGCGGCAACTTATTACAGGAATTTAATGGAACTGGATTGATTGATCCGGATGCCCTTGCTTATTGAGCAAGTGCCTAGGATTGAAGAGTTGAATAAAGAAAGTTCATTAGTTGCTCTTCTCTGAGATTTTGAAATGAAATCCATCAGGAAACCTTATGATAGGAGCTCGGACGATCTTTCCTCCCTTGACCATAGCCCATCTGCCAAAAATAAATAAATATTCTTCTTCAGAATGTAACATGTGTTGAATTTTAGTTCATCGATGGAATAAATGAATATCTGCACTGCGCCAATTTGCAGTTTGTGCAAGGAGTAGCCCGGAGAAAAGTACCTATATTTTGTGACCAAGACATGTAGGAAGGTAGCCAACAACACCCTGCTGTACTCAGCTCCTGCACACTGCTTCATGCCTGACCCGAATGGCATAAAACATTTTGATACAACACTTGGCTGGATGTTCTATACAAATTCAAAGTAAAGTTCTGTTAATCAAGTGCTTCCAAATTGCATTTTGTGACAGGAAAGGCTGGTTTAATGTAAGAAAGACCTTCCAGCGCCATGGATTGAAGGCAAGGGGATCTTCAAATTGGTTGGAATTCAAATGTAGAGCTGCTGTGGCGATCATAATCACCCAGCCTTCTGGAATTGTATATCCTGTTGCTTGTAATGTTTGAAAATGTCAGTTGGAAAATGTTGGACTTCATTTACAAAAAATATGTGGATCACTGAAAATCAACCGTACCATTGACAGGGATGTCTTTCAGGGCTCTGCGGAAAAACCCTGGTGCAATGTTCCCCAGCCTGAGAACTTCATTGATAACCTGCGGTTTGAGATCAATTTTATCAAAAAAAGCGATCCAAAATGTGTTTTCAACAGCAAATTTCTGCAAATGCCAGTGGTACCTGAAGGGTAAAGGTCATAGATTTGTATTCATTCCATGTGAGTGGGGTGTTCAAGTTCTCCCTCTTTTTAAGGATCGCTTCGTGCTCAGCCTGTAAAATGAACGTCATTATTATGCATTGCTTTCTTGCGACCATATTGTCGTGGTTTCTTATCTTAAAATTAGTCAGCATATGATACTAACAGTTAATTCCTCCAAGACTGCAGGATGTTCAGCAAGCAACTTGAATGCCAAAGCTAATGTTGTCGAAATAGAATCGGAGGTGACAAATAACAGGCCAAACATCAACTGTACTACGAAATCCTCTTTAATGTATGTCTCGGTGTCCATGTCTTGGATGATGTGGTCAAGCAAGTCTCCCTGAGTTCTCTCAGGGGCTGCTAGCCTCTTTTGCACCACATCCTTCATCATTTTTCTGACCTTCTTGTGGATCTGACAAGGATTTTCAGGGTCAGAATTTGACAACTAGTATTAGTTGATCACTGCAGAAAATGAGTAGTAGTAGTAGTTCAAGGAAAAGTACGCTAGGTACCTGTAAACATTTGTGATGTGCAGTCCCAGGGATGTTGATAGGAAAGGACATCAGTCCTTCTACCAAGTCCTTGAACATTTCACTAATATTCAACGGTGCATTTTCAAGGTCACCGCTGAAGATCTGTTTTGCAGCAAAATTGGTTGTCATCTGCCAAGGCAAGAAAATGTCAAAATGTAATTCTTGTACATGCAACCAAGTATTAGTCATGCAAGGCAAATGATTGAGTTCGATACTAACTGTAACCGCTGCTCCTTTCACTTCAATTGATTCCTCACTTGACCATTTGCGAAGGGTTTCGCAAACCATATCTTCCATTTGCGGAAGTAGCTTCTCTTTAAGGGATTCCACCGCCAAAGTGGCTCAAGGTCAAGTGTCTGGTATACTTTTTGGAAGACTGACTAGCCTGATCAAAGACTTCAGCAAAAGTGTCCATCGACCATGTATCAACCAGTTTTCCATCTTGGCGAAGGAGAAAATGGTTGAATTCCGGGTCTGCTGTGATGATGACAGGCCTGCCCGCAACATTGGTTTTGAAAATCGGACCATACCTGAAGCAAGAAAATGTTTAATTACAGCCGAATTAAATATTCGTGTTTCAATTTCAAAACTTATATAAAAAGTGACAACCACTCACTAGTATATATGGTTAAACTACAACTTGTACCCTTTGTAATAACAGTGCACTCCTGGAATTTACTGACTTAGTGCAATTTTGAGATCTTAATATGAGAACCACTTATTTTCTGTCATTAGTGCAATTTTTTTTTTTTGTCAAACAAATCGTTATTAGACAATTTTCTCTTAGTTTATTTACAATATTGACTTCTAATTTATCAAACAAAAAAAAGATCCACTTATTGACAGTACAATATTGGGATTTCAAAAACATTTTTTGTAAATTTTTTTTGGTGGAAAGGTGAAATTGAGAACATATATAGCATATAGGTTAAATGGACAAGGTGGCCATGGTCACATTACCTCTTAATTCTCTTCTTCAAAAACGGTGGAAGGTCTACGGAAGCGTTTGGGAGTACTAACTGAAGGGATTCTCCAATCATGGGGAGGCCCATAGAACCAGGAGGAAGGGCACCGCTGCATTTGGGATTTCTCCATCTGTAAATGTGCTGACTAACGTAAACTGCTAGTAAAGCTACAACACTGAGGCCAGGATTTGGAGCAGATGACCGTCCCTGCACGGTTAAGGGCCAAGATTGGTCCTCAAAATTTTGTGCGGCTGATATTACACCATGTAACTCGATTTTCGCGCTAAGTGTGGGGCTCATCACTATCTGTTGTGAAAATACATCCTGTGAAAAATAAGTTACACGATGTACAAAGAAAGTTACGATCAGTTGATAATGACTACAATTGACAGGGACGGTTGCACCTGCAACCGTCCGTGCCCCGAGTCCTTGAGGCCAACCATTGACAGGTCCACCCTGGCTGCAATTTCATTTTTGCTCAGTCATGGCTATATCCCATTTTTTGGTTTCTTGGATTAAGACTGATTGTTTTTAATCTATTGTGCTTCTCTTGCCTCGTATGAGTGGGACAGCATTCAGGGTTTATATTCCTTTCGTAAATCTTTAGCCTAATTTTCAATCTGCCAGTCTCGATTGGTCTAGAAAACTGTCTTGTCCTACTCCTAGCTTTCTGAACATGGTCGTTCGGCACCTCTTGATTAGTCCAGGATAATTTCCAGTCCTAATTAATCTGTGTGTTAATGAAGGGTTTTTTGTTTTTTGTTTTTTTTATAAACATCAATCACTAATGGTGTCTTTCAAAAACAAAAAAAAAAAAAAGAAATAGTAAAAGGAATGGGAAACGTCCGATGGGTCAGAGTCTAATGTACGACACTTGAACAAAAACTGTCATAAAGTTTGCGATGGCCCGTTTCCAAGTTTGGCAAAGCCCGTGATTAGGTCCATACCCTATCTATGTCTAACCAAAACCTCTTGATCTGGTGATCGGCGTATCCTCTTTGGATCATGATCTATCTGAGGCTAATATGACCCAGTATGCTTCTACACACAAAGCCCAAATAAGATCCGGAGGATGGATTCAAACATTGAGCCCTCTCTTATGCATGGATATCTTAACAAAGCTACACCAATTTGTTACTAGATGTCACAGAATGTGTTTGGATTTGAGAAAATATTGTAGTACTTTTTTGTAATACGATGTATATAAAATAAATTAATTATTAAGAAGATAAAAAATTAGTTAGAAAATGTGCTTTAATGTTATAAAATACTTTGTAAGTAATTGGCAATCCAAACTGCTCTTAACATTTTTTAGGCTCAGATGAAATCTCTACACCTTACAATTTTTTATGGGCACCTCCCATAATTGTTTGGTTGTATCTTGAAGCATCCAGGCATTTTACACCCCCCCCCCCCCCCCCTGACAAAAACAAACTTTGGCATTGTTGTAATTGACTGTTAGGCCTCAAGGCGATGCAAAAGAAAGACAATAAAAATTTGGATGCTCATTTAATAATTCATCGCTATATGTTTTTATCTATCTTGTATACGGGTTTACTTATAATTATTATCATACAAAACTAACCATGTATACAAACTAATGTATTCTTCAATATTTATACAAACGATAATTTCTTATATAACAATGTATGTACTAGTGAATTTAGATACCTGATAATATGCAGAATTTGAATTTGAATTTGGATTCTAAATTTTATGCATGCATGTATTGTACATATTATCAATGCACAACCTTGTTTGGATTGTAATTTTTCATCTAAAAATGTTTTACGTTTTTTATAACATAATTTTGAATTATCTTTTCATCTCACATATATCAAATCAATGCAGTATATTTTTTTATGTAAACTTCAGAAAATAACAATCCAAACGAGAAGGGTAGTTTCTACACTTGATTCTCCCAAATCCATCAATCCTCTAAGCAGTACCTTGCAAAAGTATTGGATAATGTTCTGTTTAGATCGATATTTTTAAAGATTTTTTATAGGAAAATATATTATAATAATTTAATATATGTGAGATAAAAAGATGATCGAAAAATATTTTTAATAAAATGTAAAAATTTTTGGTCAACAATTTTACATAACATTACTTGTATGTTACTGTAACATTGTATATGAAAAAATTATTTTTAAAAAATCGAGAAATCCAAACAGAGCCCACAATATCCAAACAAAGTGATTCGGGAGCTCGACCCAGGGCAATATTTACGGGTATAATTGACCCACCCGAGATCAGCATTTGGCCTGGCCTGGAACGCACCAGTCACAGATATTTGACGATTCCCACTTGGAAATTTCAAACCTTTAAGTAGAAGAACACACGGAGACGGCAACGGAGACCACTCGCACAGAGCAGACATCCAAAGACCAAACAAATCTTCAGATTATTTATTAACTACTATTACAATCTACAACTGCAAGTTTACTTGTAAGAATTAAGAATTCCATATATAAAGAGTTTCAAATCCCATAATTACTCTTCCTAGACTATTTCCCATCAAGAATTAGTAGATCTCAAGTTCCTCTCCCAAAGCCCAATCCGAAAATGGAAAGTATCGTCTTGTAATTCAATACTTTCTTGAGGGAGGGAAGTAAAGGAAAGGAAAGAATTTTGGATATCCTTTGCTTATATATACACACAAAATATATATATGGCGAGGATTATCAGTATGTGTAAATTATTACTGGGAATTTGGATGATTGGGTTATTATATGGTGTCGTTGGAGGAGAAAAAGGCGATTTGGGATCGTTGCCGTCGTCCAAGGGGGAGGCCTACGTGACGCTTCTGTACGGAGATGAATTCTTACTGGGGGTAAGGGTGCTTGGGAAGTCCATCAGGGACACTGGATCCATGAAAGACATGGTCGTCTTGGTCTCCGATGGTGTCTCCGATTACGCCAAGAAGCTTCTTAAGGTACGTGCCGATTAATAATAAGATTTCATCTTACTTACAACCAATTCATGCACCTTGAGCATTCGAGCAAACATGCAGGAAATGGTTAATTAGGATTATTATGAGGTAATTGTACATAGATATCACGTTTAGCAGCATACTTTCTGTTTTATATTAAGGAGGTGAGTTTCTGGTAATTTGGGCTAATCAAGATCACTTTTTTTTTTAATGAGAAAATGAAGCTTGAGTGATTAAAAGAGTACATTGGTAAGAAGGCAAAAACGGGGGTCGTTGAACACTTTTTATAGCATAACGGGTTTCCAAGTGCCTGAATTGCTTGATTTATGTGCTATTATTTCCTTGTGCACAGTCTTCTTGTTGTCCCTTGAAATGCTTTGGATGCGAGGATAATGAAACTTTAAGTAGATTGATCTGTTGAAGTTAAGTAATTACTTGAAGTCTCATTTACCTCTTTTTGTGCAGGCTGATGGTTGGATTGTAGAGAAAATTAGTTTATTGGCAAATCCGAATCAAGTGAGACCTAAGCGGTTCTGGGGCGTTTACACCAAGCTAAAAATATTTAACATGACTAAGTACAAGAAAGGTGATTTCTTTTACCTGTTTTTCATGTAATACATAATTGCTGTTGAGAAATTTTAGCTTCTCGCTCCCTTCTAACACTTTAGGATTCTGAACATATTAATTTCCAGGCATATTTGATGAGCAATTGGTGTTTTACCTTGTCTTTTAATTCATTTGCAGTGGTGTATCTTGATGCTGATACCATCGTTGTTAAGAACATCGACGATTTATTCAAATGCAGGAAGTTTTGTGCTAACCTAAAACACTCAGAGAGGCTGAATTCGGGAGTCATGGTTGTTGAACCATCTGAAGAAGTCTTTAAGGATATGATGAGACAAGTGAACACTTTGCCTTCTTACACTGGAGGTACAATGTCAACCAACCAATCAGCTACTTTTGATTTACTGGATGAATTTTTTTGGTGTTTATGTTTCTGTTCTATTATTGCACGTACATGCCATATTTTGTGTGAGATTTTTCTTTTGAGGTTTTGGATGACGCCTTGTACATATTGTAGCACACAAGTGTCTTATCTATTTTCTTCCTAGTATTTACTATTCAGGAACTTGAACTTTTGTCTAGAAATTTACTGTGTGAATGACAGAAATGTAGAATTTTTATCCTTACATTTATGGTATGGATGACCAATACATTGAATAGAATGTCAAGTGTGGGTGGAGGACGTGAAAGGATGTTTTGAATTTGCCTTGATTCTTTAGTGTATAATGCATGTCAGTTGCAAGCCATCATATCATCCCTTTTAAACTTGAAGATTTCTTCTTTATTACTGCAAGAAGAATGTGTGCACCTCTCCAATTTTCAGCACTGCTTTCAGTGTTAGTGATATTTTGATGGCAAATGTTTCTTTGTTTCAAAATTCTTCATAATTTTTTGCTTCTCTTTCTATCAGGTGATCAAGGTTTTCTTAACTCCTATTATGCGGGGTTTGCAAATGCACACGTTTTCCAGCCAGACCTAAAACCTGAGGCGTTGAATTCTAGACCAGTTCCTGAAATGGAAAGACTTTCTACATTGTATAATGCTGATGTCGGTCTTTACATGCTTGCTAATAAGGTACCTTCTCTCTCTTTCTCTCTCTCTCTGCACATGCATGTGAGCTGGCCACCATTGTTCATCTGTGGACAGGGAAATCTCTATTTTATATTACAAAATTACAAATTTTGTAGTCCATGTTTTGCCAGAGAATTTGTTCATGTTTTGTCAATTGAGTCGTATCTTTGTTGGTTCTTGTCCTCAATGGATTGTGGATTCAAAAGTTTTGATCCTTGGTCTCACTAGTGTACATAAGTGGGGATTGAGGAACTGGTAAGATACCATATCCTTTATGAGAATTTCTATAAGGAAATGCTTCATGAGTTGAACATTTTGTGCTTAATTTTGGAGAAACATTTAGCAATGGGTATCTGTATATATTTAGTATTTTGGCAGGGGCTTTGAGTTGTTTGATTGAAGAACTTCATAATTGTTCTTATAGGTAGCTATGTTTTGTCTTTAACAACGAACTTGAATAGTAAAAGCTGGAACTTTGAGTGGCAGAGCTTTTGTAATTTATAAAAGGGTCATGCTGAATGTTTATATGATTTCTATGCAGGGCTATCGTACACACTTTGTGGTGAATGTAAACAGTTTTATGCTTGCATTCACTACGAACATGTATACAACCCTTATTAGCAAAAGTTATGCCTCTTTATGAATTTTAAAACCTCCACCTGCCCCTAATAAAGACTTTCAAAATTTCCAGCTTTTCATGGATTTAAAACAGTGGAAATCAAAGGTGACATACTAACTGGGAAACAGAGATTGGTATCATCATAAATGGAAGTATGGAAACCGAAGAGGAAAGTTTGGATCAAGGCTTAACATTATCACCATAGGTTGATACTGTGCATGTGATTAATGAGAAAATGGCGACATATTCTCCACTGAAAGTGCAACCAGAGACGGTTAAGTCCTTTTAACCACCACACCATCCCCCGAGCCAAAAAGAAGATTAACGAGAGAGAGAGAGAGAGATGCTGGCAGAATGTCCTTTGTGCCATAGCAGTTGATTCTGATGCATATGAAGTTTGTTTGTTTTGGGGGTCATGTCTATTAAGTCAAGGTATCCTTTCTTGAAAATTTTGGGAAACTGCCAAAACCCTCCTAGAAATGAAAAGTGACAGGATTTTGCACTTTGCACTCTAGGAAAATGGTGGATGTATATCGAGTCGAGATATTTAAAGGGAAAGATAATCACATTATGGTTATTTTGGCCACAAGGAATGCTTTGCCTGAAATAACTAAGCTGAAATATGTAAACCATCTCTTGTTTTGTTGTTTCTTACTTTTTTTTTTTGGTTGCTATATGTAGTGGATGGTAGATGAGAAAGAACTTCGTGTTATTCATTACACACTTGGCCCCCTTAAGCCGTGGGATTGGTGGACATCTTGGCTTGTCAAACCTGTTGATGTCTGGCAGGTACTTGTATCATCCTTGTGAGCAACTATTGTAGCTGCAGATTCTTCACTTTATTATTCTGAAAGTAACATGTCATTTGTTGCTTTGACACTGTGGATTGGGTCCTGCAGCTGTTCTGTCTGTCTTTCAAGACAATGCAGTGCTTTGTGCGTGTGTTTTTTTTTTTTTTCTGGAGGGGGGAGGGGGTTGTCAGCAGCACCTGTTCCTTTATTGGGGCTTACTTTGGAAATTAACTACTGGCAAGTGAGGATTATAGGAGTACACCTCTAATAAATACATCTAGTAGTATAATGTCTTATTTGCCAATGCTGCAGAATGTCAGGGTAAAGCTCGAGGAATCTCTTCCTGGAACTGGAGGGGGTAAAAATCCAAAAGAGGAACTTCTAGTCAAGTTTCTCTTTCTGCTTCCATTTTGTCTCCTACTTTTTCGTTATTATCGGTCTTTTCTTCGGGTTAGTAATTTGGAAATTCCAGTCTCTTAAGTGTTAGTCAAGAGAATATCTGTTTTTTTTTGGTTTCTGAAAGCATATTTTATGTGTCCAGAGTCGTTCATTTTGTGATCATATTAGACATGTGTACTACAAAATCAGAGCTGGAGGTATCTTTACTTATGCAGCAGTGTCTTCCTCTACTATCAGCTCCAATCCACAGGTTTGTTTTCTTTTTTGCAATGGAAGTAGAATGATTATTTTCATTGTAATAACTAATTTTTGTTGATCCAACAATCTCTCATGTTTGCCTCATTTATTTCTAACGAGGACACAGAGGACCAGACTGTTCCTATCCATTTTGCATTGCCAATCTCTTCTTTTTTTTCTCGTTCGTTTTTCCATTATGCTCTGGACATTATCAAGTTAAAGTTTCTTGCTTTGTTTCTTTTTTGGTATAAATTACACGTTACAGTTTCGTAAAATGTGAAGTTTGTCATAAATGAATTGCAGTTCTCAGATGGTGCCCAATCTAAAGTGCCCGCTTTTCTTGGTGGAATGTCTATCTTGGTTTGTTTTATGGCTGCTTTGGTGTCCCTTGCACTCTCATTTGCCATCATCCCCCGACAAGTGACCCCATGGACTGGTTTGCTTCTCATGTACGAGTGGACATTCACAATTTTCTCTCTGTTGTTTGGAAGTTATCTGCAATTAATCTCTCACTGGGGAAAGATTGTTGCTAATAGAGCTGCATCATTATCCTCTCGTGCTGAATCATTTGACTATGACTCTGGAAAAGGTTAGTTCCGTTAAAGCTGTGGGAGAGTTTGAATTTCATTTTGTCATCCAGTGCTTATCTTCTGTTTCTGTTGTAGGTCATCAGCGGCAGCTGTCATCTTGTGATGTTGCTGCTTGTTACTATGGGTTAGGAGCGGCATTGCTTGCTATTGCAGTACCGGCATTGCCCTTTATTCTAGGGATTACTGCTCTGTTTTTGAGGTATTTCACATTAAACTTATGCTTCATCAGATTTTATTTACTTGTAGCTTGATAAATATAACATAGCACCATGCACAATCTGCATTGCATATCCATAGAAGGGCTACAATTTCTGATTGTCAACTTAGTTGTCGCTGTATGGTGGGTGATTTCAAGTTGCATGCTCTGTAGTTTTATTATGCTCACGCTGACTTCTACATATGTCATTGCTTCTAGCATTTTGATGTTATTGTCGTCTCCTTTAATTTTCAGTCATTGACCTTTAATAAACTCTTAAATTATTTATTTCATCGTTTGACTAGAGAATGTGGAAAGTATTTGATATCTCAGGGGAGCCCTGTTTTGCAGGACTCACATTAGAGAATATGAGATAAATTGTTATTTGAGAAAAGAGAATGTTTCTTTCAATTGGATTTCTGTTTCATTGATCTGGTGGGTTTATTGAGAACCTCATTTAACTTTGGTAAAAACAATCGTAGGGCGTTCACACTGGTGGCACATTTAAGCATTCTTTGAAGCTGCTTTATATTTGACTTTTAGGTGTTCTTCTAACTGCATAAACTCAAAACTGTGAAGAAGCTGATTTTTACAGTTTTCACCTTTCAGGACTAGGGAATTTCACTGATCATTCCTCTACTTGTATCATTCCTAAGTTGCTTTAAGACATCATGTCATCTTGATTTTATATGAAAGAAAGGACAACATGTATTGTTGTATCTGTTCCCTCCCCCGCTGTGATTATGTCTGACACATGCTAGCAATTGATTCAGTGACACACCTTTGCACATCTTGGCAGGTTAGGTTTGATGGCAGCGGGAGGCCTTGTTCTGGCATCCTTCATGACATATGCTGCAGAGCATCTTGCAATTAAGTCATTCTTATTAGGCCTCGAAGCACGGGAGCCGCAAAGGTCCAGCAACACATGCTTCTTGTGCTAGCAGGACGTGTGAGCTTTAATCACTTCAGCTGACTACAGAAATGCAGCTGGTGGTCCTCTCCATGTAACTTTGGTAGACAAATTCTTTTCAACAATTTACTTGTAGAAATTATCTGAGGCCTTTTTTTTTTTTCCTGGTAGATCTCTCTCTCTTTTTATTGGTATTTTTGTACTCAGCTAAGAGGATTTTGAATTAGTTTAGACGAGGGTTCTGTACTGTAGCTTTCTTTGTACCATCAAGATTGTAAAATGTAATTCTGCAAAGATTCTCAATCAATGAAAAGAATATATTCGTGGTCCATTTTGCCGTAGCATTAGCAATCCGCCCGCGTAGTCTCTGATAAATCGGGGGCCCTCTCCTGTTTGTTCACCGTTTTTGCTTGCGAGGGTGGAAGAAAAGCGTCAACTCATTTGTCAGCAAACGTAAACTTGCCTTTGTTATTAGTGGGTGGTTGAATTCATATAAAGTTAGGGGTCACATTGCGGATTGCTGGATTGAACAAGTACTTAGCGTTGACATCGTTGATGAAAACCAGACCATTGCAATGGCATATGAAGTCCACATAACAGCCACCGCGATCAAGAAATGGTAAGTGCGGTAAATCCATTGCGGACCCACTCCAAGCTTGAATGGGTAGACAGGTGAGTAAGGGGCATTTTCTTCAGTATCCCAGGGCCCAGGCCACAGACTTGTTTGAGCAGACTTTCGTTATTTGGCACTCAATATCGGCTGCGTCTGAATTGAATTGAGGCATTGGACGAATGATTTAAAATCTTTCATTGTTTAGTTTTTTTTTTTTTTCCTCTCATTTAGTGGCTATGATGGTCTCACTCAGTGCTCACTCTTTCTTGTCCATCCTACTGTTTTGCCACCACCAGAATGTGGCCTGCAATCTTGCTGAAGGTTTGGTCCACAAGCACGCACGGGAGGAGACAAGGTTTGCAAGTATCAAGACGTCCTTTTTTACTTTTATGTTGGTGCTAGAAAAGGTCAAGTAAGGGATCAAAATGTCCTTGGATTGTACTTGGGAGTTATCCAGATGGAGGGAAGCGCACCAGTCACCTTTAATTATCGCAGCGTCCTAGTGCCTTTCTTCACTGAATGACACCAGTCTAGGCAAATTTGGAGCTTGTTACCAGTTGCAAGTCAGGCATTGCCTTTCACTGATATTGCCTAAAATCCGGTTCGTCTATGCCTGAAATAAGTTAGTAGATAGATAAATCATATATGTCCAAAGCGATGAGGGTCACTTTTTTTTTTTTTTTTTTTTTTTTGAGATTGACAAGGTTCACTCTCAAAAGTAACTTCTATCATATATATATATTTTTTGTCAAAATTCAACTTCTATATATATAAAGCAAGCATCACATTGTAAAGGGATAGCTTGTTGTCCTCTTTACTTTTTTGATCCGCCATCTTTTTCTCAATTCTTATACTACTACTAGACCCCCCAACTCAGAAAATATAGCACAGTGTACCATCTCACTGAAGAAGATTAACGAGAAAACAAAAGAGAAAGAAAAGCTAACGGATAAGCTCGTAATGAAAGATTCCTCTGCCTCATTATTGAGGCGGATACTAATAAATGAATTGAAATTCAGAAGCAGTTACCTGTCTCCATCTGTAATGAACACTGCCGATTCTGAAGTACCTAAGCCAGGGCCCGGCACGGGTGGCAAGCTGCCATTTCCTCATCAAAGCTTTTCTACGTAACTTTCTTATTATTAGTGTCGGAAGTGGGAGTTCATCAGGAGCCCTGATTTGACATCGGGCAAAGAAGAAAGAAAGATGTCCTGTGGGCATGATTAACACTTTGATATCATTAATATGAGTATTCTTAAAGATTAACAATGAATGATCATCAGAACGATTGGACCGACCTTCATTGATCCCTCGTCCGGCGATTTGTTCAAGTTAAAAGCTCCATTAATTGTTTCCTCTTCAATAATTGAGTTCAGGCTGCACCGCTGTTCCTGCATGCTAATTACTACTATATATTTTATATTATAGCTTGTCGATCTGGCCAAAACATGTTCCTGCTATTATATAATCTTCATCATCAACCACCAGTAGTGTCTGTGCGCAATGATATTAGAAGCCCTCTTCTGTCCTTTGAATATAAAAAACTACGTAGGCACGTTGTTGTTGTCAGCCATGACATTCAAACCAGTGTATCCATGTGTCATGTGTTTGGCTGCTTCTATCTCGCCGTTTTCGGGGGTGATAGAGACGTAATCCCAGTGGGCTACTGTATCCTGGCCTACTCTTATTTATTTTTTTTTTTTATTAGCAATGATACATTTATATAATCTACGCTATTCCAATTTAAGGGAGAGGAAAAGCCTAAGGAGGCTGTGGTAGAGGACTAGTGGGTATACAGATCCAACTATATCAAGAAAGTGTTCTAGCACAATCCTTAGATTTTTTTCGCTAAAGGTGAGGATTCATTTAACCCAAGGAGGAATTTAAACCCCTCCCTGATGGTCATTGGCCCAATGGTTTATCCTAATTATCAAAAGTTTGATAAATGACCAGACTTCTACCAAAAATGTCACATTTCAATGGCTTGTCTCCAAAAAAAATCTAAGTAGGTGTGCTGTGCACCCGTCTGATCCGGTGGTGGTTCAGTCCCCTCTCCCTTATCCCTGGACCTCCTTAGGCTCGCCCCCTTCCCATTAGTGTAGAATAGATTAGGTTTATCGTCTCCGAAAAAAAAAAAAAAAAAAGAAGAAGCTTCTAGCGTACATATGTGGTGTAGTTACAGGGAGAGATTTCAAGTGATCATCCAGGGTAATATGAGGCGTCTTTTTACAGGTTCTTCTTACTTCTTAGCATTGCCAAATTTCAATGTAGTCCTTTTCGATCAGCGTCTGATAGGGACACGGGTACGACTGGAACAAAATTTTCAAGCAGGATGTTGATCGTCAAATGCGTGGACCATAATGTCAGAAGAAGGCGAAAAGCATGCAACGAAAAAATCCTCTTCTCAATTGTAAATAACAAACTGGCCTTAGTTTTTTTTTTTTTTTTTTTTTGGTTAATTTCTGTATAGATATAAAGTGGCCAGTTCCTTGCTCTCTAGCTATGAAGCATGAGTAGCAAAAAATTGCAGATGGGTCCCCGTCCCACCCAAAAATTTCTCAAATAAGCCTTTTCTTGCTTGGATTATTGCTTGGGGAACAATCCGTCGAATACTTCTTTCTGTTAGCAGTTAGCACACGCAGCCTCTACATTTCTTCAGCGACTCCATTGCTTACGTACTTACGTATTCAGTCAACAAAACAAAATTGACAAAACAGCTACGTCTTTCGTTAACGGCTCTGTTTGGATTGTAAATTTTTGAGATATTTTGACTGTAGCACTTTTTGTGATGTGATGTATATGAGATAAAAAGATAATTGAAAAGATAAGAAGGTTTGTTGAAAATTGTAATGATGATGTAAACAAATAAATTTTGACTAATAATTCTCTATCCAAACAAATCCCTAGAGTTCTAATTGAGGTTTTGGTCAAGTAAAACCAACTAATACTAATAATGATTGAGATAAAAGGCTGTAAAACGTCTTTCATTATTTTTTTTACTTTCGGTGCATATAGCCCCCACATTTTCGTTCCCAAATTCCAATCAATATTTGTCCTCAGTACAATATTACAATTTACTTTTTGTAACATAAATATAAAAGGCATTAAAAGTACAATCTTACCTCGCACAGTCACACTCACTCAAATACCTCTGCCTACTGGTAAATACTTCATTCTACAGATAATCAGTATACCAATTAATCAGTTAGTTTTCTATTCTTTTATACCAATTAACCATGTAGTATAATCATATACCATGTAAGCAACAAGGAGCAGAGATGTGTTGGAAACGAAAAATCTCGATTTCGAATCCTCCCACCTGCACTTTAAAAAAATGTAAAAAACAAAACCGTGTAGTAAAATCACAGACCTTGAAATTCTTGTATTCGACGGATTGTTCTCCAACAATAATTTTTTACGTGATTACACGGGACTAATCTGTGGCCTACAGGACACGCTGTCTGTACCTTTCTACGGTGACGTCATTGCGGACGTACATAATCATCCGACAAAACGAAAGAGACTCCATTGAATGAATGTCCATTCAATGCCCTCACATCATAACAATCATAACCGGCGGTCGAGGGAGGACACTCAAGAGTCCTTTTTACTATCAAATTTAGGGGTTTAAATCCTATACCGAGCAAATGGGCTAATTTCTCAGATTATTTGCATTTAAAAAAAACAACCGCCAAATACACCTCTGTCAGGAGTCGTTTCTAATTGTATAGCGGCCGTGCTGATTGGGCACGGCCCCATGACTAAAAGTTTGACCGAATGTTCTCTGCAAAAAATTCAGTGGTGCACAGTAGATGTCAGACAGGGACGTGCTGATTGGGCACGTCCCGAACTGACAAAAAACTGAGTCGGTCAAATTAGCTGTCAGACCGGGACGTGCCCAGTCAGCACGTCCCGGCTGACAGAAAACTGGTTCTTCTGGGCATGAGAAGATTCTTGGATATAAAGCCTCCTCCTAGCATGTCTTACAGAAATGTGCAAAAGCTTCTTGTTCTTATCCTCGAAGAGATTACAACCTGTATATAGTGATTTCATAGCAGATGAAACTCGTTGTCAATTAACTTTATCAAATGGTCCCTGAATGAATATTATATAAATGTATAAATTATAAATTTTATATTTTTAAATATGCATTTATAATACATTTATAGATATTTATAAATAAATATATTTATATATTCATATAAAAATATATAAATGTATTATATTATATATAATACATAATATAAATATATTTATAAATGTATGTGCATATTATTATAAATGTATAATTATAAATGAATATTATAAATTATAAGTGTATATTATTATAAATGTATAAATTATAAATGAATAATATAAATGTATAAATTGATATATTAACAATATATATTAATATTATATAGAAATATATTTATATAATTAATATAAATGTATATATGTATTGATATTATGTATAAATGTAAAATTAATATTATGTATATTAATATAAATGTATAAATGTATTATATTATATATAATACATAATATAAATGTACATTTAAATGTATAAGTGTATATTATTAAAAATATATAAATTATAAATGAATATTATATAAATGTATAAATTAATATATTATAAATATATATTAATATTATGTAGAAATGTATTAATATAATTAATATAAATGTATACATGTATTAATATTATGTATAAATGTAAAATTAATATTATGTATATTAATATAAATGTATAAATGTATTCTAAATGTATTATATTATATATTATACATGATATAAATGTATATTGTAAATATACATAAATATTTTATATTATATATAAATGTACATTTATATAAATGTATAACATATTATATATTATATTATATATAATTTATATAACATATAATATTTATGTAAATATATTATAAATATATAAATATTTATTATAAATAAAATAAAATATTTATAATATGTATGTATAAATATATAATATTAGAAATGTATAATATACATAATATACATTATTATTAATATAATTTATGTATAATATACATAATTGAAATATACATATTAATATATATTAATATATATTATAAAACAAAATTGAATAAATATATTTATAAATTTATATATAAATAAATATATTTATATAAATATATAATATTTATTTCAATTGATATAATATATATAATATTATACATAATTGAAATAAATATGTTTATATTAATATAATATATATATATATAATATACATAATTGAAATATACATATTAAAATACATAATTGAAATATACATATTAAAATATAATTGAAATATACATATTAAAATACATAATTAAAATATACAAATTGAAATATACTTATTAAAATATACAAATTAAATATACATAATTGAAATATATTTGGAGTTGTTTTTGATATATTGTTTGGATATGGTGTTTTTGAAATTGTTTTTGAAATACACATTTACTGTAGCATTTGGAATGTGAAAAACAGTTTTTAAAAAATAGGTGCAAAAACACTCAATCCAAACGGACCCTTGATTTTTAAATGTTGGGTTAAAAACCAAGAAAAGAATGGAAACATAAAACTAGAACTAAATGCTCAGACGAACCAGTTTTCTGTCAGCCGGGGACAATGCCCAGATTGGGTCAGTTTCAGTCAGCCGGGACGTGCCCAATCAGCACGTTCCGGTCTGACAGCTAATTTGACCGACAAGTTTTTTGTCAGTTCGGGACGTGCCCAGTCAGCACGTCCCTGTCTGACACCTACCGTGCATCACTGAATTTTTTGCAGAGAACATTCGGTCAAACTTTTAGTCATGGGGCCGTGCCCAATCAGCACGGCTGCTATACAATTAGAAACGACCCTGACAGAGGTGTATTTGGCGGTTGTTTTTTTTAAATGCAAATAATCTGAGAAATTAGCCGAGCAAATGGGGTTGAAGAAGGGTAGGAGGGAAAAAAATCAATTACCCATAATAATTCAAGAGTAAGTTTTTTAATATTTTTTTTTATAATAGTAAGTTTAGATCATTTCACATATCATAAATTTTAATTTTAATTTTTTTATACTAGCAGATTTAAATTTTGCAACATATCATGAATTCAAATTTAAAATTTAAATAATGCATACACGATATATAACAATAATGTTTGCTAGTATGGATCACTTTTTAATCTAAAAATTACCATGCGATCAACATGCAATTATTTTTTATATATAAAAAGTTAAGATCCCACTTTTTTAATAGAAAATTGAATAAAAATTGGCTTAGATCCCACATTTTTAGGAGAAAAAATGAATATAGTTTAGGTCTAATTCAACTTATTTTAGGGATGAAAATGAATATGGATCCATTCATTTGTTTAACTATAAATGGGATCTAAACTTTTTGTCCCTACAAAATTGACCATACTGGGTCATGTGATGAATTTGGGATAAGAAGTGGTAAAATATTTAAATTGGGACCAAATTTTACTAACTTAATTATGTAAAGAACATAAATTTACCATTTTGAAAGTGAATGGGGAAAAAAATTCATTTGACAGAATGTGAAAAATATTTTGAATTATTTTCCTTTTTATTTACATATAGCACTAATAAAATTTAAAATTCCATAGGAAAACATCTAAAACAAAGGTACAAATCCGTCATTTAGCCCTCACAAGTTGTATTGCACGTAACTCGCCTTGTTTGAATTACCATTTTTGGTAAAAAAAAAATATATTTTTTTATAAACACATTCTTTTATATTTTATATTTTATATATATATCAAATTATTATAATAAATTTTTTTTTTGTAAAAATTTAGAAAATAGCAATTCAAATGAGTTTAGTACTGCAAAATTACAAATGGTTACGAAAGTTGCTACCACCTCACAGTAGTAGTCTAGTAGCAGTAGGAGGACAAAAGTTCCTGCTTCCTGCCGGAAACGGGGCAGGGACGGGTGCAACCGCCCCGCACGGTTAACGGTCCAGATTTCCCCTCAAAAATTTGTGTGGCTGAGATAACAAGATGTAACTCAGATTTTCGTGTCATATGTGAGACCCATCATTATCTGTTATGAAAATATATCTTGTGAAAAAAAAGTTACGCCATGTATAAAGAGGGTTACGGTCAATTGATAATGACTACAATTGACAGGGACGATTGCACCTGCAACCGTCCGTGCCCCGCGTGGCCGCGTCCCTTCCTGCCTCCTCCTGCTCTGTTCACGCCACCTCGCAGCATACATCATCCCTCACACCGTCTTCTGAGTCTACTTTTCCTACGCCCTCTCTTCAACAGCACAACGTTGAATGCTACTCCTAACTCCCAAGTCCTACTATCCCCCACCCGAATATTCCATTGGATCCTCTTCATTTTCCCCGTCTCTCTCTCTTCTTATAAATTAGACCGACCTACCTAAAATCTCCCCTTAACACGCCACGCCCCCCAAAACCCCCAAGTAACAACAGCCCCATCTGGTCAGAACTTATCATGAGTGAGAGCCTAAAAACAGAATACCAACTTTGCGAAGAGCTTGGCCGTGGTAGATTCGGGATCGTCTACCGCTGCTTCTCTCCATTAACCGGCGAATCTTACGCCTGCAAAACCATCGACAAAACCCTCCTCCTAGATTCCACCGACCGTGAGTGTCTCGAGAAGGAACCCAAAATCCTCCACCTCCTCGCCGGACATCCCAACATTCTCCACCTCTTCAAAATCTACGAGGACGACAACTACCTCCATTTGATCTCCGAGCTCTGTTCTGCCGGCGATGATCTTTTCACCAGGGTCTCCAGAGGCCCGTTGATGGAACCGGAGGCTGCCCAGATTTTGAAGCAGTTGGTGTCTGCCATCAGTTATTGCCACCATATGGGCGTAGCCCATCGAGATATCAAGCCGGATAACATACTTTTTGACACCAGGGGCCGGCTGAAGTTGGCTGATTTCGGGTCGGCAGAGTGGTTTGGGATGAACTGCGAGAGTGGAATGATGGAAGGGATTGTTGGGACGCCGTATTATGTGGCGCCTGAGGTGCTGAGAGGGAGGGAGTACAATGAGAAAGTCGATGTGTGGAGTGCTGGTGTCATTTTGTACATTATGCTTTCTGGGGTTCCTCCGTTTTTTGGGGATACCCCCACGGAGACTTTTGAGGCTGTCTTGAGGGGTAATTTGAGATTTCCTCACAGGCTTTTCAGGTCTGTTTCCCCTGAAGCCAAGGATTTGCTCAGGAAAATGATCTGCAAGGATGTTTCTAGGCGGATTTCTGCTGATCAAGTTTTAAGTAAGTTGGCCTTTGCAATATTCTTTGTTACTGCGAAGTTTCATCTCTTTCTTTTTCTTTTGCCTTTTTCTGCTCGCTCAGGGTTTAATCTGGGTTCCATCTTACGTGGTTCTGTTGATTTTTTTTTTTTGTGGGGGGGTGGTGGTGAGGATCTCTGGTAATTTCTTGTGTGTTTTGCAATCGCAATGCTCTGTTTTTGTTTGTGTGTCTTTAGGAACATAGGTCCAATATTGATTTGGTTGGTTAAAGAAATGAAATTGGATCTCTGGTAATTTCAGTTGTTATCTTAGCTGTTGGATAAGAATAGATGTCTAATAAGAATTGTGTTGTATTTTGCGTCTGCCTTGGTCTTTCCCTCATTCTTTCCCCAAGCAAAAGTTTTTTCTGCTTATTAGCCATTTAATCGTGAGTTTGATCTAATGTATTTTGTGTTAATTTCAGGACATCCCTGGGTCATCAGTGGAGGAGAGATCAGATCAATGGCTGATCTCACCTGAAATCCTAAAAAGGGTGTATCTACTATATATATAGATATATATATATATCACTATAATATCTCAGTACAAGTCTGAGTTCCTCTGCTGTACGTAGACCATCTAGAGACCATATATGAGAGTCTGAAAGATGGTTGTTGGGGAAAAGAAGGAAGAAAGAACAGTCGGCCGCATCTTTACAGCTCACAGCCAAGGATGGAGGGCTGTTGCTTCCCATTTTGCTTTTACTTTTCCTCAGGTGTGGAGGAGCAGAATCTGAGGCTGTAAATATATGCGGATGGTTATGTATTAGTAGTAGTACTGCTGCTGAGAGTGCAGCTGTGTAGATCAGATGCTGAGTTTTCTTCTTTCCATGCAACTGTGTACCCCCTTTTTCTTTTTCTTTTTTCCAGCGTAATGGGGACTATGAGGTTGAGGAAATTGAAGGAACCAGCACTAATGCTTGTCTACTGCCGTATCTTGTTGAGCTGCACGCTGTAGAAATGTTTTTCCTATAATAAAGTAGTATCTTGAATCTTGAAGAAATTTCCACATCTTTCTTTTTGAGTTTGGAATCTTGTTGGGAGGCAAAGCATTAGCAAAATCCTATGTTGAAATTCGTGTAAACTAGTCGTAGAATTCGGATGGCGAAAAGATGAGGAAAGTTCCGTGTAACTGATGGATGTACGGGTTGTTGTACTGATACTTATCAAAGTTCTCTGTGGCGCCCATCAAGGAGAGATCGATGGCTTTACGTCTTTTCCTTTGTCAATTTAGCATAATGGACGCCAAGGAAAACCAGTTTTTGGATGCGGAACAAAGGAAGGAAGTTATCTTCACGGTTTTGCTGGAAGTATATTACGTGCATATATGCCTTTTGAGTGTTTTTGTGGACTGTGATTCTGTTACCGTCTGATTAAAGTTACTCCACCTTCTTGTTTTGCTTATGTGTAAGGTGAGAAGTTGACACCGGAGAGAGAAGAGGAATAGAGTTTAGATTAGTTTGGCTGTCTCTCGCCCTGTATACTAGTACTACTCATCGACTTTCTTTGAGGACCACAATGATGGTTGAGTTGCACATGCATTGTTTTGACACTTCGATGAATAGTTGAGTGACACGTATTGGTTAGCCCCAAAGGTCCCTGTGCTATTGGTCCGTGCTCCGTAGCACAGGGAACAGAGAAAGGGAAATTGTGGTACATACTACTGGACCACTAACCCAAAAAAAAAAAAAAAGCCAGAGATAGATGGAATGGGAATATGAAATTCAATTAAAGAGTTCCTTTTTTTTTTTTTTTTTTTGGTCAACACAGGGTTACGAGTTAATCCTTACGGGCCCGATTAATCCCTTACAGTCCGGGAGAGGATGCCCCGCTCCACATCGAGCACGTTAACAACGGGACTCGAACCCTGGACAAGTCAGGAAGGTCGCTATACCCTAAGGAGGGGGAGCGGATCGCTCGAACTATTCCGCGGGAACAGAAGACCAGTCACGTAAAGTGACAAGTTTGTGGGAGACCTCCAGCATCACCAAAAATGGTTTGGTGATGACCACTGGACCAAATGGCCAGTGACAATTAAAGAGTTCAATTGTGGTACATTCCTCTCACTACATGTAAACACAAAAAATCTTTTACTTGAAGGACGTCTACCATTTGTTTTTACTCAAGAACAAAGTGAAGTGAAACGATCAACCAAACGAATTTCATATAATTACAAGAGTAGTTATGAAAAATCTCTAATCAATTAGATTGCCACCCACCCCTGTATAATTACACGGAGGTATCTTTCATGTTTTCAAGCGGATGGGATTAAAGACGCTTCCCCACCCTAGAACTAGAAGCTACTCAGTCAGGACAAATGGATAAGCCCATTAGGATCTAGCACAAACAATAAAGCACTACCAATAGGCAGCAGGTTACAACTTACAAGAAGAGCGGATGGATGACTGGGAACGCATGATAAATTGATTTTTGATAAAAAGTCCAAAAGGTAAACCGATGTGTAATTAGGTAAGACGTGTAGCGTTATAAGGACGAATGTTAGGAGTAGTATTTTAGATCTGTGGAATATCATATCAGTTTGGTATATTGACAATTGACCGACAGGGGACCCACCAAATAGTCGACGCAATTACTTGGTCTCAAAATCTAAGGTGGAACGTTGAATTATTATTGATAACGTGCGTGGTTGATAAGTTCTCTTTCGGGCTATCTTTTTGTTCGTTCCACGCAACAATTCGTAGTTTTAGATATTTAAGTTCTGGAATTAAAATATTCTGGAACCAGCAATCAGAAAAACAAAAAATGTAATAGTAATATATTGGTAACCATAGTCGTGTAAGAAGAGTCTATGTGTGTGTTTGGACGGTGGGTTATTTTTCCAAATATATTTGCTTACATTACCGTTACAATTTTCAATACAGTTTTTTATCTTTCTAATTATTTTTTTATCTCACATACATCACATTACAAAAAGTGCTACAGTAAAAATATCTCAGATAACCCACTATCCAAACACACTAATATTATGGTTATTATGTTACCCAGTCACCCTTCGCTGGATAACAATTTAATATATATGAGGTAAAAAGATAATTTACAAATATGTTCGTGGAAAACGAAAAAAAAATTGCTGTCCTTAATTTTTCGAATCCCTTCTCCGTAGTCAAATTTGACACAAAAGGGAGTGGGAAAGGACTAAACTAATAAACTAATAAGAGTAAAAATTCAGCGAGGAATGGACTAAAGTTCCCAAAAATGGGGAAGAAATCGCCACCATTTTATTAAGTGCTTGTCTTTTAGACAAAAGTACAATCGTGAACAACCAATTCAATATTTTCTTTTGCATCAAATAACCAATAAATTAACCCGCATTTGATTATTCGAAGATCACCAATTATTTGTTCTCCATAGATGCTTGCAAAACTCTCCAATTTTCTGGAGACACTCGCAATTTCGCCAATGTTACTGCATCATCAATTCCTCGTTTTTCTTCACGGGAGAATCATCTGGTAAAACAATTAATATAAGAGAGTGCAAAGGACGCACAAAAAGAAAGAAAAATTCTTGATGTAGAAAGGAGATTCCTTTTGTCTGATGCCAAATATCCGCATTTTCAGGAGGCATGATTTTTTTTTTTTTTTTTTGAAACGATAATAAATGTCTGATCTTCACCACCAACCTTCTAGATATATAAAAGATTACGTTGAGCAGTTCAACTTTGAGGATTCTACGAAATCTACTCGCAAGAAATATGACAAAAAGAAAAGTAATTTCCCAACTTGCGATTCCTCTAATAAGATAATATATGTGTCAAAAACCAAAACCCAAAAAAAAAAAAATCTTAATTAATTTCTAGATTTGGCTGAAGAGATTGGATGGAATCAGAATTTAAATGCAGTGATTACCTATGCATTTATTTAGTTATCTCAGTTCTTGGTTGGCTGGCTAGTCCCTGACCGTCAAATTACCAAACCACCTCTGCAAAACCCCAATTTAAACCCATACCCATTAAACTAATACATCAACTTCACCGTTGCCTAAGCTGGCGCCCCTGCTTCAAAAGGCCGGCTGATGTTTCACTCAATAATTGCATCAGCCTTCGACTTATAATAAAGCAATTCAATTTCAAAAATTATACTCTAATATTCGATGTGGCCGCCCATGACGAGTAGTCTAGTATTTATCTGATGGGCACCATTCCATAATTTTCATTTTCAATTAGCGGTTGGGCAGTAGAATCAATGTAGTAGAAGGTCTTCAGTCTTTTTTAAGTCTCAAGTCTATTGTCAAGTATACAAGTACTTTATTATAAATTTATGAAGCGAAGCGACCAGTTTTCTTCCTTGACGATCGATGGGCTACGGGGAACAAGTCTCGTCTTTTAGTTTTTCGAAATAGTTTTGTACTTCTTCTGTCCCATTTTGATACTCCCTCCGTCCCACTTTAATAGTCATATTTTCCTTTTTCGTCTGTCCCAAATTGTAGTCCACTTTTCAATTGAAAAATATAGTTGTATTTTAATTTTCCTAAAATACCCTTAGTTAATATAAGTTATTCTTACTATAAACCTACCGCATTTAATAAGAGTTGATTCTTTTTTTAGCATCAATTCAAATTCCCATAAAATTGCACTCTATTTAATATGGGGGTATTTTAGAAAAATAGCAATCTAAATTTACTTTTCCAACAAAATTAACTATTTTTTCTTAAATTGTGTGAAAAAAAAAACAGGACTATTAAAGTGGGGCGGAGGGAGTAGTTCTTATTTTTTTTCACACACTTTAAGAAAAAGTAGTTAATTTTGTTGGAAAAATAAATTTAGATTGCTATTTTTCTAAAATACCTTTCATTAAATAAAGTTGACTTTTCATATATCAATATGTTTGGGAAAATTTAAGTGCATTAAATGGGGTAGATTATATTCAATACTAACAATCTATATTAAATAACGTAGTTTATAGTAGTAATAACAACTTATATTGAATAAGGGTATTTTAGAGAAATTAAAAGAGAACTACATTCTTCACTTGAAAAGTGGATTACAATTTGGGACCGAGAAACAGGACTATCAAAGTGAAACGGAGGGAACAGTATTTTTTGCGAAACCAAAAATTCAAGTTGGGACCAATTCCGATGAAGGATCTTTTTCCCGAAGTCGAAAGCATAGGGAGGAATATGCTTTTAGAGCATTCCGAAATTTTGCGTGCTTGAAATTGAATGAGTCAGTGGTCCTGCATGCAGACTTATCGACAATAGCCCAGGCAACTCTCAGAAACTTTCCAATTTCCAAATGAGACTTTCAGGTGTGAAAGAGAGAAGATGCATCCTGTGCAAGGGTCAAAAGTCCATCGTGCCATGTGGAATTTGCAAAGGTGTGTGTGCATAGGATATTGGACCAAAATTTCTTGGAAGTGGACCCGGTTTTGTCAGTCAGTCAAAGGTTATTATTATAGCACTCAGATAAGTGAGCTTGGTTATTGAAGTTCACTGGCAGTTTGCTTATGGTCATTGGTCAAGATAAGATAAGTCCAAATACTCCTGCCTCGTTTGAAGAAATTTTTTTTTAAATCTCTGTGAATATTCCTTTTATTACAATTTTTAATTATTTTTTATTTTACATATATTATACTATAAAAAATATTTTAATAAATTTTTATTATGTAAAAATAATATTTATGAAAAATATAAAAATTTTGTAGAAGCAATACTCACGTCATAAAAAAGTGATACAGTATAATTTTTGAAAGTATCTAACGCCTGCTTTTGGCCATGGAATTCGTGCGCCATCATGTCTTTTGAAAGTCAACGCGGTCATGTTTGACCAGGAGACAAGTCGTCCCGCTTATACAAAGTCCCAGCGGGTTTAAATTATAAGCCCTGCAAGCCTCCAAATTATAAACGGAACTACTGATTTTGCTCGCATCTGAATCACGTGCTTTGCTCGGAATCAATCAGCTTTGCATCTTCATCGTTTTATTCCCTTCCTATTTTGTTTTCCCTTTTTTTTTTTTTTTGGTCTGTTTCGTTGTTTCTACGATGTTTAAATGAGAATCACATAGGGCGGCATTCCGAGTTTGTTTGTGCGATTCAAAAACTGCGGCTGAGTTATGAAAGATTTAGCCGAAAACGGTTTTAGTATTCTATGGCCCAAACTTTCCACCCAAATTAATCAAACAGCGCGATTGCTACTGGGACCACAAAAAACTGGATGGCCCAAACGTCTCAAAACCGTAGAATGATTGAAAGATTTGAAGGACCTGAACACTGCTGAACGTTCCTCCATTTTCAGCAGATGCCCAAAACTTAACACAGGAGGTCAAATATTCAGTGCCTTGCGAAGCTGTTAGCAGGTAGGTAGAATGTAAGTACTGTTTGATAAGCAGATGACTCGGGGAATGCAACATTAGGAAGAAGCAGAACAAACTGTGGCAAGAATCCCTGCGCTGTTATTGGTGGGCGCATAATTTTGACACATTTTTGATAGGTGCGTGGAAGTTACTGCAGTATACAGAGGAAAAGGATGAGAATACATCCTCGACAGCCAACATACACGGGGGAAAAAATTACTCTTGTATTCCTTGTGGGAGGATATAGTCTCAATTTTTACAATTTTGTCATGGTACAATGAAACAAAATGCATCTTCAATTTCTAGCAGATAGCCATCTTGCTGGGGTGACCATGCATGCAATGCAATTCAAAGTACTGCCACTTGATGATTTGGAACTGGAACTCAAATTGCACCAAGGAAAGGCTGCAAGCAAGTAGACTATCAAGAATGAGCAAAGTCCAAAAGTATGGTACAGCATGCTAGAACAGCCTGCGGCTACTGCATACAATCCAGGAAGGTTCAAATTCAACAGATTTTCATCTTAACATAACAGTACGTTCATATAGGTGAAGATTTTACTATTGTACGCTCATAACAAATTCTACCGAAAAGCAGGACAGAAGAATATAAGAGAGAGAGAGTGTTCTAATCAAAGTACAATGTATTGAAATTGCCTGATTTATTTTGCTGCAAACAGTTTTTCTCTGAATTGTCAGATGAATCACACAACTAGGAAACGAGTTTTCTCCACAAATATAGATCCATTTGAATCCTAATATCTATGACATATGCCGCACGTTACATTTCAATTCTGCTCGTGAAAAGGGAGGCAAGTGCTTATTAGGCAATATAATATCTCAAACTTCATGACAGCAAATGGGCAGCCTCCTTGGATACCATACAACTAAATGCAACAAGAACGTCTTTACTCTAATTCAGGCAACTTTTTTCCCCATTCTGGTCAAAGTAAGTACTTAATTGTTAACTCCAGAGCCATAAATCACAGGAACCACATGAATTTGGGAAACTGTAAAACCCATTAAATACTTTTCGAGGTGCATCTTACCTCAGAGCAAGGGATACACAGGGAAAATCTTGGCTGGGACCATATACAGAATACGAAAGGTATAATATAAAAATAAAAAAATCATTGTTGCATAACCTCATTTGTCTGCTTAGCAAAAAAAAAAAAAAAAAACCACCTTTATAATGCATTAATGTCTTGTTTCATTACCATACACAATAGATGCCTAAAGACTAGCTACCACAGCATATTCATACTCCCTATTGTGACTTTCAAATCCTAATAACACCATTTAGATGAGTCAAGACTGAGAACTGGGGACTTTTCTGCAATGATAACTTTAGAATAATCTAAGTATGGCACATTTATGCGGTCAAAAAATGTTTTCAAGCATCAAAACAATTTCAAATGAGTGTGACAGATTGTAACTATCTGACCTTTGCAGTATGCACCAGAATAATCTTTGATTTATTTTAGGGGGTAACCAACCACAGCTAGTGTTTTGAGAGGTGTTAATAAGGCATGTCTTTGGGCTCGCCCCAGGCCAGGGCACATGTCAACCACCCTGGGGCAGTGGAAGGAGGCAGATGAGCCGTTGGGCATACGCCCCAACTGAGGGGGCAAAGGCCTTAGTGTGCTGGGTGCCTTTTTTGTGCCTCCAAAGAAGAAGGCGTATGCCTTTTGATATTGTTCTGTAGTTCCTGTAATTCTTTTTTCTTTTTTAACTTTCAAACCAATTAAGGGATAAATATACATATTCCTCGTACGGCACACAACAGATTACAGAGAGCCTTGTCTGGTTTGATCTCTAAATTTTAATCCCCTCCAACAATCCCTAATTCCTCTTCATTCACTGCTCGATCCCTCTTGAATATATTTTCATCAAGTCAACCAAAGCCTCTTCACCCCAAATTTGCAGCACAGCCCCTTCATCACCATCACTGCTCATCTTCTACTACTTCACAACCCGGGGACAAAATGAAGAAAGTCTATATTGCTTTTTTGCTCTCTTTTAATCTTCTGAATGAAAGTTTCTACTTTGCTTTTTTTTTGGGCAAAACTTGGATGACTAAAGGTATTACTGTTCTTAATGAATTGTGGGCAAATTGTTTATGCAGTGTCAACTGTAAAGCGAGAATTAAAAAGCTTCAAATCAGCTGCTTATATGGTGCTGAAATATAATCCACTATTGTTTGTGTATTTTGACTTTTTTGTTTAATATTCATTTACTCCTTTGGAAGACATTGTTTGGACTTACATATCATTTATTTGTATTATTTGTAGAAATTTTAATAATATTTTTTGGGTAGTTTTCGTATTTTTCTAATATTAAAAAATCAAAATTTGTGGGGCTTACACCTCACACCTCAAGGCTTTTGCCTTGTCTGAGTGGGGACAATACACCTAGCCCAACACTGTCGCCTTTTAAAACACTGGTAAACTCAAACCACCAGAAAAATTGGAAATCCAAACTAAGGGGGAGCTAATTCGGAGAACCTATGACTATGAGCCATAAACATCAGCTCAACAATCTTGAAACCATTCAACAGTCAGAGTGCTACAAAACTAATAAGAAGAAGCATTCTACTTTCAAAGATCTAAGACCATACTTATTACTGGGAAATCAGATGACTCGTGAACAAAATTTAGTTTAGACGACTTAAAATTGTAGGTGCAAACTAGGGGTGTCAAAATGGGTGATTTGGGCAGAGGTTTGGGTTGGGTAAAATGGATAATGGGTAGTCAACCCATTTATACCCATCTAATAAAATGAGTATAAATGGGTAAGTCAAAAAATGAATTGAGTAACCTAATTACCCATTTATAACCCATTTATTTTAACTTTTTGTAAATTCATTTTTGCAAACTAAGTTATCAATTTATACCATTCTTTGCACCCGTCATTAGTTTTAAATATTTATTTATAATGCTCAATAAACCTAATTATCAATTTTTTTTCCCCATATGTACTCTATGTCGCAAATTACATACCATTTAATAATTAAACAATAAGAATATAAAAATTTGAACTAAGTACTATAAAAGTTAACATAAAAACTTAATCCAAAAATTTTGAACCTCTAGCATTTTTTTGTGTGTAAATTTAAAATTTCATTTTGAAAAAATAAGAAAAGAGACTAAAACTTGTCATAAATTGATAATGGTGAAAAATGAGCAAGTTAATGGGTGGGGGAAGAGAGGAGGTTTGGGGGAAGACAATTCTAAATGGGTTAATTGTGTTTGATGGGTTACCTAATAATACCCATTTATTAAATAAGTATTATTGGGTAACCCATTTATACCCATATGCAAAAATTTAACATACTCATACCCATCTATTCATGGGCGGGTATGGGTAAACTTAGTTAAACGGGTTTGTTTGACAGCTATAGTGCAAACCACCTAGAGTTTAAGAAGTTATTTCTGAAATAAATATGTATGTGGTAAATTCAAGCCTAATTTCACAAATAAGTGTGAAATCATATAGAGGAGTTGAGAGGTTGTAAAATCCTCTTTACTTAATTGCTATCTTTTGGCTGATGCCGTGGTGCAGTCAAGAAGGGGAAAAGTTTTCCCTTTCAAATACCTTAGCTCCTGGTGTTCCAGGTTTAGTTGTTGTTGTACTGCCAAACGCGTTACTGGGCTTGGCTGATGTTGTACTCCCCAAAAAGAATCTTGATTTCTTTTCCGCAGGTTTTAGTATTTGAAAGGAGCACATGAGAGTCTCATCTACACTCATCATGGCACCTGCATTGTCAAACTCTCCACAGTAATTAGGGGCTGAAAAAATGGTTACAAGCTGCCGGTTTGCAAAGAACTCATAACCATCTTCTACAACCTGCAAATGTTTTGAGAAAAGATGAAAAGATCACCAATTTAGTCCTCCGACATGTGTCAGCCAAATAATGTCAAAGTTATCCATTATGTGCCCTTGCCGAGACAATGCTAGGCTTCATTGGGCTCAAATGCTACATATTTTCTCATACTGCTTAAATAGAATGGCAAAGATGCACAGAACTAACAAGTTACGACTATGGAGAGTTGGCAATACAACAAGGAAATCCTATGTTTCCATCACAAAACAGACAACAAATTCCAGATGCTTTTACAAGAAAATGAGGTCATAGCATTCAATAATGGCCAAATTGAAGTACAAATGTGGTAAGGTGGCATTCAAAGAGAACCCAAAGAAGAAAGAAAATGTCTAGTTTGTACTCAGATCATAAACCATGGCAAAGTTTCCATCTTCAATGTAGCAATGGCGTGTCACATGTATATTATTCTGAACATTTTCATAAATATCATACATAATGAAATCACTTTTTGCAATTCTTTTAAACTGTTTACCGGCTTCCATTTTGTTTGGGGGGGGGGGGGGAGGGGTAAGGTGGGGAATACATGAATGTGAATAGTATAAAGGAAAGTATTAGTCAGATTAACTTCAAAATCATTTTCTTTTTCAATATATAATGCTTATGGGGCTATTGAACCAGCTCATGAGAGATGAACTGCATTGCCTCCAGTCTCTACCTTCTCAAACACTAGCTTAGATATGCTAAAAACAAACAGAGCATGAAAATTAGCTTCTGTAGACATCACATGCTCACCAAGCAAGAAATGGAAACAAACACAAAGTTATAAGTGCTACTGACTGGTGCAATTGTCCAAGGGAGATTAATAGAGAAAAAAAGTATATATGTGAATTCCAATAAATCAGCATAACAGTTCAAACCTGGTGAGCACGGCAAACAAGATCTAAATCTTGCTTTTCCAAAAACTCTGTCACCTTATCAGCGCCAAAAGTGTATGAAACTCCCCGGTCATTCATCCCCCATCCTTGAACATCTTTACTGGGATCTGACCAGAGAAGATCGCATAGCAAGCCTGCATCTGGTACATCAGTTGGTCGTTGCAAGTTCCTTATCTGATCCAAATTTTGAAGATCAGGAGAAAGGCCTCCATGCATGCAGAGAATCTTCTCATCAATCAGGGCTGCCACTGGTAGACAGTTAAAACATTCTGAGAAAATTCTCCATATTTTAACATTAAATCTTCTTTTGCATTCATCATAAAACCCATATATACGGTTTATAGAAGCACACTCGTGGTTTCCTCTTAACAAGAAAAAGTTTTCTGGATATTTTATCTTGTAAGCAAGTAGCAGGCATATCGTCTCCAGACTTTGCTTGCCACGATCTACATAATCACCCAAAAACAAGTAATTTGCTTCCGGAGGCAAGCCACCATATTCAAAAAGCCTCAAGAGATCAGAATATTGACCATGAATATCACCTAAATGCCAACAAGAAAATCAGAATCAGAAAGATATTCCTCAAGGAAAAACCAGGTCCAATATATCACACGGATATCAGTGGCAAACTATACTTGCATTGCAAGTCATAGAATTCTCATCCTACATCAAATTTAAACTTAGCAATCATAGCCACATCAGTATATCTCTGGGGCATAGCAAGATCATTGCCATAATGGATGAGCACCAGACAACAAGCTAAGGAAATAAAAGCAAATTTTACCAAGCATATACAGCACAGTAGTAGTTAGTTACACTCATAATGTCACATTCCCTTCTTCCTATGCGCTAACAGTTGCTGCTTGCCTTGCAAAGCTATACAAAACAAACGAAACATGAACAAGTTCATTTCTATGTCTCAATCCACAATAACTGGTCTGCAATGAAAGTGTAATACGATGATGATAAACAAAAGAAAATATTATCCCAAATTTGTTAAAACCACAAAATAGTAACTCTAAGGCTTGAAAACAAACGAAAACTTAACAACTATATGCAGCATATCTAATTTGAGATCTGAGAACTTGGTACAGCCAAACATACTTGACCCAGGGAGATGGATTCATGTTGTTCTGACATGCATATCCAATTGACACAGAGACACTAATTAATGTCTCAAGGACTGCTTATTGTCAGAATTTAATGCTAATAACTCTAACTATACAAACACTGTGAGGGCTGTTTGTAGCAATGGGCATGGGGACAAAGCAGAAAATATGCTGCATAGTGAACTAATAAGATTTACAGCATTTTATATTTGCACATTTTGATGGTAATCTCATATATTTTTAACAGTAAATCCTTTATAAAGTCTACCGCAGCCATAAAACAGTAGTATGTACTTCTTAATTCATTTAACAATGCCAACAATGTACCCATAAGACAAGAAGCGGCAGCTTCTTGGCCTTCAGGAAAGTCCATGCAAGTATGTTTGTGTCACCTACAACTTATGATTAATTCCCATTGACCGAGTAGTGAGCAAAGTGAACTTGGCTTCAGCTTACCCCAATAAAATTTTCAAGACAGAACTCATGCTGATATATATCAAACCAATTTGCGTGGGCACAAAAATGTACCAAATAAAAGGTTCCTTTAGGAGCTATGCAATGGCCAGGTGATGGTAAAGATTTGAGGTGCCAAAGAAAAATATTTGAACAGTCATCCCTCATGAGCAGAATCAAACCAACAGTAAACTTGGCTTCATCACATCACTTCAACACATAATCTTATACAAATTTTGAATCCTGATGCAAGAAATAACATAAATTCCTCTTCTTGCTCATAAGATGGATGGCAAATTATTTACTTTGCACTCTAAGGCAATGTATCAAGCTCCACTTCACCAGACGCTCATACAGCACGCAAAGAAAAGTTAAAAGTTCTCAAAACCAGTAAACAGGGATGCACCCTCCCTGTCAGTAACTAGCTAGAGCATAAGCAGCACCGCAAAAATTTTAACAGTAAAGTACAATAACTAGCATCACCAAGTTCCACACTGCACTCCATGTTTCTTAATCTTTTCCGGTTAATTGGTTATAAAGATCCAAGACAAACAGAACAGACATGAAATGCAAGGAACAACAACCCAAATTTGTCACAAAGCTAAACGCAAAAAAACAAATTTATCCTCCCAATCCCCCCCCCCCCAACAACTTCCCTCCACCAAAAAAAAAAAAAAATACTGAACAACCCTAACCTAAATTCTTCAACCAGAAGAAGATAGAATTCGGGATACCTTTGAAGGATTTTATAACAAACACCTTATTCATGGCCCAGAAAGTCAACCCAACAGACGTGAAAAAATGCAAATGAAAGACAAAGAAGCAAGTCAAATACAAAGTGGGATGCAATCAAAATAATCGAAAGGGTCCATAAAAGAGGATAACCAAACCAGAGAAAGTGAAAGAGGGAAAAAAGGAATTGATACCACAAATCTTAATGGGTGCTTCAAGCTCTAAAAGATTAGGCTGTTGCAAGAAAATATCTTTGGAAACCAGACACAACTGTTTGATCTCGGCCTCAGAGAGCTGCACCTGCTTCCCTGGCCTTCCTCTGACTTCCAGCAGCCTCCTTATTATATCATCTAATAGCTTTTCATCCATTTTTTCTTTCAACAAATTCTCAACCTACTTTGTTATCTCTTTCAATTTTCTCTATATTTACATGAAAGCTGTTCTTATTTTAGTGGTGGGGCAGTGAAGAAAGAATCTGGAAAGTGGGTTGTTGATGATGGGTTTTGAGGTCTGTTTGCGAATATTGGATTACGGAGGAGTGAGGGAAACTAATTAAGGGGATTTAACTGATTTGTGGGTCGCGTTGGACTCCAGTGAAAGAGAGGATGTTTCTGGGTTGTCGTTTTGTGTTGGTAGGATCTGTCGTTTTGGTGAAATTTTCGAAATACAAAATATATTCTTTGCTTTTTGAAGTAGATTTTCAATGCTCAGAGTTTAGAAAGGAAGAGCGAATTCTGGATGGAACAAATATCTGATGACTCGTTCCGGTCTATCAATGAGCTATAACCGAAGAGGCCCATAGGCTAAGGTGCACTGGGCTGCTGTATAACTTTCGATCTTGTGTTGTGGCTTGGGAGTCCGTAGGACGCTTGCGAAATCCTAAATCAAATGGTTCATTCCAATTATATGTCTCCCAAGCCCCGTACGTTTCAAATCTCATAACCCAATTCAGCATTAAAGTTAATTAATTAAAATCTTAATATGTTCAAACGTGTTTGATAATTAAAAATTGAACATATAAATTAATTAAATGGCACTGAATTTTCTAGTCAAAAGTTGCTTAAAAAATAAGTGATAAGTTATTCACTTATCATTGAATGTGGTCCACACTGAAATGTATAATCCAATTCAGCATTTAAATTTAATGAATTCAGATCTTAATACGTTCAAACGTGTTTGATAATTAAAAATTGAACATCTAAATTAATTAAATGACACTGAACTTTTTAGTCAAAAGTTGCTATAAAAAATAAGTGATAAGTTATTTACTTATCACTGAATGTGATGTACACTCAAATGTATTTGATTTAATACTTAATAATTCAATAACTTAATGGATTCAGACTTCAGATTTCAATTTAATCAAACGTACCCTAACTACTAAATGATCCTGAAATTTGATATCACTCATCGCTCTATTGTTCTTGTTCTGAAATCTCTCATGAATTAAAAAGTTAATATTAATCAATAATCATGATAAATATATTAACTTAATCATCATCATCATCATCATCATGAGGTCTTGATTTACCATCAAAATCTTTCCTCTCTCGATATTCCGCGCAAGTCTTAGAGTAAAGTATCCCCGGACAAAAATGATTTGTTTTATATAAAGTTTAGAGTCTCTCTTCAACTTGTTTATCACAAAGAAACTAATTGATATCTACCGTCAAAGATTTTATATGCTTTTTGCGTCAAATTGTGTTTAGCATTGGATGGGCAGATTTCTGGAAACGCGTGAGTCCATATTGCGATGGGTACTAAGTGAATATTAAACTCGGGAGTATAAAAATTCTAATAAATTTTAACGTGTTATCCAATGGAATCACACAACGCGTTCCCTCAGTCTGGCCTTCATCCGATGGAGATCCAGAATAATTATACCGAACAGTTTTTCAATTAAATTCGATCATGATTGAGTCAGATTAATAATACCAACCTATTCCGTTCTAGGTCAGATGGTAACTGCAAATGTGTTTTGGTTCTACTGTGTAGTTCAAAAACTTTGACTCTTGTGCTGCTGTAGTACTGTACTTTTAGAAGGAACCACAGTTGAGTTAGCCCAAGCGTGACTGCGTGAGCTTACTCATCTGTTGAAAAATAAGAGAGAGAGAGACTCTGACTGTGACGTCGACTCTGAGTAAACCAGTTGTAGTGTGCCAAAAAAAAGCTTGAAAACAATCACATACGGTATATTCTTTCCTTCTTCTCCAACAGCCAGCAGCCGTGGTTGGTAACCAGTGGAGGAAAAACTACCGTCCGCATTGGAAAAGTTTCTGCCCGCGATGAAAGCAGGTTATTGCTACCTGATCAGTTTCTTGTTGATTCAAGAAATACTGTTGCTGCTTCAACTCCGGTATGTAGCTAATGGCATGGAAGCAAGACCAGCGCCCTTCTCTCCCTTGGCTTATGCTTCGTATGGCCGTCTGTCTCATGGCGGATTAAAGGTGGATCAGGAAGAAGCAGTTAGGATATTGAGAGTTCTTCCCAGACCGCCACCTCCAAAGCTCAATGTCCCTTCTCGCTGGCGCGTCGTCGCACCAAGTCTTTCTCCACCACCACCGCCAACACCGTCATTGCAACCAGCTGCACCGCCAGGCCCACCACCACCGTCGTGAATTCGTGATTCCATAACGTTTCGCCCGCTTGGCAAATTCATCAGATCATGTTTGTGTCCATGTCTTAGCTGGAATCCAAATTTAATCACCTTGTATTAAATGATCCTCTCGTTTTATGTATATATTTTTTTTAATGAGCTTCTAATTTGTGTTATTGCTCTTTCTGTTTCTGTGGATTTTGGATTTTCCCTCATCAATGTCAACATGTTATTCCTCATAAAAAAAATTTGGGCCAGGAATCAGGATCTGTGTACTGTTGCATCATTTCTTCTGACTAGCTAAACAAAAATAAGCGGAATGGTAATGGCAGTTACTATAACATACAATTCAAAGGACATATATATATATATATATATATATATATATATATATATATATGTGCAAATTTATGCGATAGAGTAACACACTAACACGACACACCAGTTGAGGATTGTTGGTCGCCAATCCATTAGCTCCACTTGCCCCGAGTAGTTGTTCGAATATTTATTAACCCGCGTAGCTCTCATCTCATCACAGCTTTCATGTATGCAGGCTCTACCAAATTTTCCGTCCCTGTTCTTAAATACCACTCTTCTCTTACTGCAAAAAAAAAGAATTCGAATGCATGCATGTGGGCGCCATATCATTTATTGATCACGAATAACTAATTGACATCACGTCCTTCTACTTGGCTTGCGGATGCAGCACTAAATTTCTTGCATATAATTAAACTTGATTAAAATTGGAAGGGAGGGTTGAGATCAAGCGTCAAATGGTAACAATTGCTCTACTCATGAAAGAGAAAATGAATGCAGATGAGTACTAGATCTCGTAAATTCAGTCCAACCTCCATTTACTGCTACATACAGAATAGTAGTTTCTTTTTTGCCCCCTGACCATCTGCACTCGAGCATGCATTTATCCACAGGGCGACCAGTCCAATGCGGTTCCTGTTAGGACCGGGCCAGGAAATAGACAAACTCAAGTTAGCACAAATTATGCGGTATAACCGACCATTTAATAGATAGGCGGTAGATACCAGGCATATAATAATTAGGCGGTAAAACCGACCTTATAAAGACGGATAACAAAGCAAATAAGAGACACAAAAGATTTACGTGGTTCGGTCAAATTGACCTACGTCCACGGGCGAGAGAGGAGCAATATTTCTACTATGAAGAAGAAATACAAAAGCCGTAGGAAAGTGGTTCCTAGCCCAATAGGCACTTACAAAAGAGTTTAGGAAATATTCCTAAACTCAAAACAAGAGAGCCTAAAATATTTAACTGAATGGGCTAGATGACTCAAGAAGCTAATAGCCCATATAACTCTCTTGAGTGGTGCAAGTTAAATCCTTCAAAGGACCCTTCTATTTATAGGCCTCGAGTAGCCGGCTTCTCTTCAGCAGGCTCCGATGTGGGATGAGAAGGAAATGAAAAATTATGCCACAAGTCAAAGCTTGCGGCTCTGACAAAACAACAAATCTCCACCTTGGCATAATTTTGAATTCTATCATCGACAATAGTAAAAATTTCTCCACCTTCTTCACATAAGCCCCAATGGGCTTAAATCACAAACGAACACCAATCAAGTCCAAGCACTGCTTGAACTTGTAATTTGGAAGAGGCTTCGTAAACATATCGGCTGGATTGTCCTTAGTATTGATTTTCTGAATAAGGACTTTTCCCTCAGCAATGATATCCCGAATGAAGTGATACTTCACATCAATATGCTTCGTCCTCTCATGATACATCTGATCTTTAGTCAAGTGTATGGCACTTTGACTATCACAGTGAATATCAGTAACACCTTGATATAGACTTAACTCGCTAAATAAACTCTTCAACCACAAGGCTTCTTTGATTGCCTCGGTCACAGCCATATATTCTGCTTCAGTAGTAGACAAAGCTACGACAGGTTGTAGAGTAGCTTTCCAACTAACAGCACAACTGCCAATGCAAAATACATAGCCTGAAAGTGATCTTCTCCTGTCAAGATCCCCAGCGTAGTCTGAGTCTACAAAACCAACCAAAGTGTTATTATTTCTTCCAAACTCCAAACATACATTTGAAGTACCTCGCAAGTATCTGAGAATCCACTTCACAGCCTGCCAATGTGTTTTACCAGGGCAAGACATATATCTGCTAACAACACTGACTGCTTGTGCAATATCTGGACGAGTACAAACCATTGCATACATAATACTGCCGACTGCACTGGAATAAGGAACCCGTGCCATATAATCTTCCTCTTCATCTGATTTTGGTGATTGAGCAGCAGATAGCCGAAAATGGCTAGCAAGAGGAGTAGATACTGGTTTAGCATCTTTCATGCCAAAACGCTCCAAAACTTTTTCAAGGTAATTTTTCTGGGTCAAAAATAACTTCCCTACTCCTCGATCTCGCTTGATATCCATGCCAAGAATTTTCTTAGCTGCTCCCAAATCTTTCATTTCAAATTCACTATTTAACTGCAGTTTCAAGGTGTGAATTTCTGACAAATTCTTGGCAGCAATGAGCATGTCATCAACATAAAACAGCAAATAAATGAAAGAACCATCATTTAATCTTCCGGAAGTAAACACAACTGTCATACATGCTCCTCAAATAACCATGACCCAACATAAAGGAATCAAACCTCTTATACCATTGTCTTGGAGACTGCTTCAATCCATATAAGGATTTCTTCAATAAGCAAACATGGTCTTCCTTACCTTCAATTTCAAAACCCTGGGGTTGTCTCATATAAATTTGTTCTTCAAGTTCGCCATGTAAGAAAGCTGTCTTAACGTCGAGCTGTTCTAACTCCAAATTATACATGGCAACTAAAGCAAGCAAAACACGAATAGAGCTATGTTTAACAACAGGTGAGAATATATCATTAAAATCAACACCTTATACCTGACTATAGCCCTTTGCAACTAATCGTGCTTTATACCTTGCATCTTCAACCCCTGGAATACCTTCCTTCTTCTTGAAAACCCATTTGCATCCAACAATTTTCTTAGCTGACGGCGGCTTTACAAGAACCCAAGTTTCATTACGATGAAGAGATTCAATTTCTTCATTCATTGCAATCAACCACTTTGCAGAATCATCACAAGAAACTGCTTCTGAATAGGTGGAAGGCTCACCAACTGCATCAGTTTCTTCTGCAACAGACAAAGCATATGCAACTAAATTTGCATATCTTTGTGGTGGTCGAATGTCTCTCCTTGCTCTATCTCTGGCTATGGAATACTCTTCTTCTTCAGAACTTTCTTCAACAGTAGATTCAGGTGTATCTACTGGCATTTGAATAGAAGATTTGGATTGAGAAGGACCAGAACTGCCAATATCAAGCTCCACCTGCTTCTGTGTACTATCAGTAGTACAAGGACTAGAAGACTCCTTCTTGGAAGATAACAGAGATAATTCATCAAAAGTAACATCTCTACTGATTACAAATTTTGGGGATTTGGGATCAGGATACCATAATCTGTATCCTTTCACCCCAGAAGCATACCCAAGAAAAATGCACTTTTTAGCCCTAAGCTCCAATTTTCCATCATTCACGTGCATGTATGCTGGACACCCAAAAACTTTTAAATTGGAGTAATCAGCAGGAGTACCTGACCAAACTTCCTCAGGAGTTTTGAAATCAAGAGATGCAGAAGGAGAACGGTTGACAATATAACAGGCCATATTGATCGCCTCTGCCCAAAAGTCGTTTGTCAACTCTGCATTGGAGATCATACATCTTGCTCTCTCCAAAAGAGTTCTGTTCATACGTTCGGCCACACCATTTTGTTGAGGCGTCATCCTGACGGTGTGATGCCGAACAATTCCTTCATTTTTGCAAAATTCATTAAATTCACCTCCACAAAATTCCATGCCATTATCTGTTCTCAACCGCTTAACATGTTTTCCTGTTTGTTTCTCAATCAAAACTTTCCATTGCTTGAAAGTTAGGAAAACATCATTTTTGTGCTTAAGAAAATAGACCCAAACTTTCCTTGAATAGTCATCAATGAAAGTCAACATGTACCTGGCACCACCTTTAGAAGGAGCACGAGAAGGACCCCATAGATCTGAATGAATGTAATCAAGAGTAACTTTTGTCTTGTGAATTGCTGGTGAACTGAAGCTGACTCTTTTCTGCTTCCCAAAAATACAATGTTCACAAAATTCCAATGGACCGGTACTTTGTCCACACAGAAGTTCTCTTTTGCTCAGTATGCCCAAGCCTTTTTCGCTCATGTGCCCCAAACGCATATGCCATAATTTGGTGATGTGTGTATCTGACAAAGATGATGTTGAAACAGCAGCAGCACCTGTCACAGTAGATCCCTGCAAAATATACAAAGTACCAGATCTGTGTGCCTTCATAACAACAAGAGCTCCTCGAGTGATTTTAAGAACTCCGTCTCCACCTGAATACCTGCACCCGATAGACTCAAGAGTGCCCAAAGAGATGAGATTTTTCTTCAAATCTGGAACATGTCTAACATTTGTGAGCGTCCTCACAATACCATCGTACATTTTAATCCGGATTGTGCCTTTGCCAACAACTTTACAAACAGCGTTGTTGCCCATTAAAACAACTCCACCTTCAGTTGATTCATATGTTGAAAACCAGTCCTTATTGGGACACATATGATATGAACAACCCGAATCTAAAATCCACTCATTGTTAGACCTAAAATTATTTTCCGTTGCACAGAAAATAGTTCCATCATTCTCATCAACGGCAATACTAGCCTCGGTGGTTTCACTCCTTTTCTCCTTTTGCTTTTCTTTATTTTTCAATTTAAAGCAATCAGAGATAATATGGCCCTTCTTTTTACAATAGTTGCACACCACATTTTTATGTCTGGACTTAGATCTACTTCTATTTTCTGTGTTTCTCCTTTCAGATCTACCCCGAACAAACAAGCCATCGGCTTGACTCCCACTAGTTTCCCCAGTAATATCCCTATCTATCTGCTCTTTAGATTTTAACGCAGATTTAATTTCCCGATACGAAATTGTTTCCTTTCCATATATCATAGTATCACGGAAATACTTAAAGGATTGGGGAAGGGAACATAAAAGTAATAGGGCCTGATCTTCATCATCAATTTTCGAATCTATATTCTCCAAATCCATAATAATGGAATCAAATTTATCAAGATGGGAGAGTATAGATGTACCTTCAGACATCCGAAGCATATACAAACTCTGCTTCAAATATAGCCGATTCTCGACTGTCTTCTTCATATACAAGGCTTTCAATTTATCCCACATAGCCTTGGCCGAAGTCTCCGTTGCTACCTCACGCAATACCTCATCGGAGAGATTTAGGATAATACTGGATCTTGCCTTCTTATCCATCTCAGCAAAATTTGCATCTGTCACATCTTCTGGCTTTTTCTCAATTCCTTGAATTGCCAAATCAACTCCGTCTTGAACAAGAATGGCCTCCATCTTGAGCTGCCACATGCCGAAGTTGACATTCCTGTCGAATTTCTCGACAACCGTCTTTGTTATCGTCATTGTTGCCACAAAATCTGTAACTTGAAATTTGTCTCAAAAAAAAACTGGCCAAACAAATATGCAAGTCTCGTGAGCGGGCCCCACAGGGTGAGCGGACCCCACGACATAAGCGGGCCCCACGGGGATGAACGGACCCCACAAGGTGAGCGGGCCCCACGGATAAACGGACCCCACAGGATGAGTGGACCCCACAGGATGAACGGACCCCACCAGATGAACGGGCCCCACCAGATGAACCTGTCTTGCAAAATATAACAACCAGCTCTGATACCAGTTTGTTAGGACCGGGCCAGGAAATAGACAAACTCAAGTTAGCACAAATTAGGCGGTATAACCGACCATTTAATAGATAGGCGGTAGATACCAGGCATATAATAATTAGGCGGTAAAACCGACCATATAAAGACGGATAACAAAGCAAATAAGAGACACAAAAGATTTACGTGGTTCGGTCAAATTGACCTACGTCCACGGGCGAGAGAGGAGCAATATTTCTACTATGAAGAAGAAATACAAAAGCCGTAGGAAAGTGGTTCCTAGGCCAATAGGCACTTACAAAAGAGTTTAGGAAATATTCCTAAACTCAAAACAAGAGAGCCTAAAATATTTAACTGAATGGGCTAGATGACTCAAGAAGCTAATAGCCCATATAACTCTCTTGAGTGGTGCAAGTTAAATCCTTCAAAGGACCCTTCTATTTATAGGCCTCGAGTAGCCGGCTTCTCTTCAGCAGGCTCCGATGTGGGATGAGAAGGAAATGAAAAATTATGCCACAAGTCAAAGCTTGCGGCTCTGACAAAACAACAGTTCCGAATTCCCAATCTTTTCTCCTAGCTAAAATGGTTAATCCTGTCTGGCTCTGAACCGCAAGCTCGCATTGCAAATGAGACGGAAATCTTGTATCCAAAAGGTTCGAGCTATGAAAGCAATTTATTCGTCCTTGCTTGTTTTGCTGTTGATCCCTTGTCTGATGTTGCTTCAACAACTTGGGCATAAGGCCTCTTTTGCCATGGCAACAAGACACCAAGCCTTATCAGCTTTGACTACTCCGACGGGTGCAGCAGCTTCTTCCCGTCGTGCCCATCTGTCCTACGAATTGAAGGTAGTGCCAAAGAGGTTAATGAGAGGGATTCACAGGCCCCGGACCCAGCCCCCACCTCCAAATATCAATCACCCTACTCATTTTCGCCGTTCCATGCCATATCCACCTCTAGAACCACCACCATCATTTGCACCACCGCCACCACCTCCAGGTCCAGGCTGTCCAGCTACGGGATGATGAATAATGTGTGGGATGCTTGTATAATTGTGTCTGGTAAGAAATGTACATGCGTGTTTGAACTTTGAAAAGATGTACCATCAGAGATTTTAAATTTTAGACTACCTATTCAGATTCTTTGTCATCTTCTAGTATTTCCATTTTCGTGGGAAGATTGCAAGCAATTTGGGCACTAAGAGAATGGTCTTCAGGCGACACTATACAAGACCAGGCTGCTGCAGTTAGGCTAGCTCTATTGAAAGCTGGAAGTCAAGGCTGGAGGAGCATCAGAATGGAACTGGATAACCGCAAGCTGGTAGATGCCATAAAGGGAGCAAGGCTCAACAATCAGCAGATGGCTACATTAATAGAGGACATTAGATCAATCTGTACTTTGTTTCATCAGTGCTCCATCTTTTTTGCCAACTCTAGGAAATTAGAATGTATTAAGCTAAGCATTTATGCTCTAAACATCTGGATAGATGAAGAATGGGTGAATCCCAATCTTAGATGCTAGGCATCAGTGTTCTTGTGGGGCAGCTTCTCCGTTTTGATTGGACCTTTGTCCAAATATCGTAAAGGTTACGGATATATATATAAAGCTAACGTTTCGACAAAAAAAAAAAAAATTCTAGTATTTCCATTTTCGTGAATTTTCCTTTTATTCTGGGAAGGATTTTCTAATTCATAAATACTCAAATCTGTTGTCGCCTGTAAGTTGTGTCCACTCATCGACCGCCGTTAGTCAACAGTGATTTACCACCATTAGGTTCGCATTCATAAGATCTTTCTATTTCCTACCACCATTAGGTTCGCTTTCATAAGATCTTTCTATTTCCAGCCAATTCATGCTGGGATATTAATCAGTAGTAGGAGTAAAATTTTGCTTTTAACCCATGGCAGCGATCTTGACTTTTACATTGTAGGAGGGAGATTTTATTTTAGGAGGGGTGGAAGGCCATTTTACCCTTGTCAGACGCCCAAAGAAAAATGGTACTTTAACTTCTCATGCACCCACTTTCTTTTATTATTCCGTAATTTTGATGAAATGTAAGAAACTGATCCGATCCCACCAGAGAGTACGTGAGATAGTTCTTCAATTTTACATGAAAAGTTAAAAATAGAGAATTAACCAAGTTCTCATGCAGTCTCTACAGCTAGTTTGACTGATTCCGTAGTTTGACAATTATTAGCAGATTTGTTGATCGATTTTCATATACAATTTAATTATGTATCTTTGGAAAAAAAATTTACATAATTTTAAAAAATAGCCCTAAGGGAAAGGAAAAAAAAAAAAACTAAGCTCACATACTTTGAACATTCTTTAGCCTTTTAAGTGTCACAATGTTGAGACTTGAAACGAGAATAGATTTGAGATTCATATGCATATGGATTGGCTGGAGGTCCAATCCGATGTTGACCTTAGTGCCACATATGGATTCATTTTTTTTTGTTTGGTAATAGTTCCACTGTATAAAATGCTATAGGATAGCTATCTAATTAGAAGTTAGAAGAACAGGTTCAAAAATGAAGATCACACTTGTGTCTTCGATAACATTCCTTCCTTTTGATCTATGAACTGGCTATGCTACAGGGCTCCCCCGTGGCCGCGGTGTCTATAAGAGATCCACCTCCGCCGTCATCAAACCCCAAAGCCCGGTAATCCTAGTCGTCCTTTTATACCTGCTCATCACTCGCAGGCACCGCCGCCACCACATTTTTCTTAGTTACTTAAGAGCTATGTGTGTGAAAATATTATTCATTTTTTTATGAATGCCTTTGTCATACTATCATTGGTGGCTTCACAATTGTACTTCACAAAATGTAAATGAATTAAACAATATTTTGTTTGGTCCAGAACACGTACAGCATGCGAATTTAATGTTGCACCTGTAGAAGTATGAACCCATTAATTGGTTATTTAATTGGATGTTGACGCTGGGGAAAAAAAATAGAGTGATTCTTGGCCTTCCTACAGCCTTCTTCAAGACTCCCAACCAACCAAGAATCATCAGCTAAAATCTTGGATGACAAGCTTGATCATGAAGTGAATCCTTAATCTTTTCCTTCTTGAAATATTGTTCAACTTGCTGTTTTCGGACAGGTTCAAGATGAAGACAGCTGATACCAGTATGTCTCATGATCATGTACGAAGTGGCAGGCTTAGACGGTGGATACACAGGCATTGCTTCTGCAATTGCCGGGGCAATATTACCTCCTCAAGTAGGTGTTTCGGCTATGCCTGGTAGAGCTCCATCACCACCCCCCAAGAGCCGTGATCCTGCTCATCCTTTCATATCTCCTAATTGCCCACCACCGGTACTACCACATTGCTAGTTGCCAGAGCTTTGAGCTATCTATCTTGAAATCTCAACCTTCACATCTGCCATATCAAATACTCGACCTTTCAGTTTCACTACCTAATTACCATTTGTCGTCTTCTTCTACATGTCAAAGTCTGAGCAGTTGTAACATTACCATTATCTCTACTTAGTACTTGCATTATGTGTTGAATGCGTCAGAGTTTCCTAGCTGCTTCCCACCTACTAATATGTCATTTATCAATGCTAATCGCTTTACTGGTCTGGCAACCAACCGACATATGATATGAGGCAACGCTTTCTTCTCCTCAAACTCATAGAACTAGGATTGATATCCTCCTCCTGATTGTTACTAGCTTTTTCGCTTCAATATTCAAGGGTGTGTTTTCTCCACCCATGAGAAAAGTTCATCATTATTTGCTTAGCTTGCTTTTGATCCATGAAATCCTGCTGATTCAGCAGGGATGTGTGAACAAAGCCTATGTCGCCTTGGCAGCAGCAAGAGTTTTAGAAGAACCCTTCTCAGCTTTGGCTTTTGATGCACCGCCTTCTTTTTCCCACGATGCTCTGTCTCACTATGATTTCAGGGCAGCACTGCGAGGGCGAACTAGGAGACCTAGGCTTTCTCCACCATCTCCAGTTATCAATATCCCTATTCATTTCAAGAGTCCACCACCGTCGCCTCCATCTCATCCACCGCCGTCGCCGCCACTAGCACCGGCACCGCCGCCACCATGTTAAATTGTTTATGTATGTTGGTTGGAACAGTCAGAACTATATATGTATCCAGAAGTGCACCCATGTATTGCTTCAAACAAAATCATCGGGCTCTTATTAGTGCTTTGATCTCCCTGTGTCTTTCTTAATTTCCAATAAAAATTGAAACACTGGCTCCTAGTGTTAATAATTATCACTTCAATCTGTATGTCGTAGCAGTTTTTACATTACTTAATTATATGATATTCCTTTTTTCAAGTTTTGTGGTGGATTCTGCCTTGTCATTTCTGAGGAAAAATTGCGTGACATATTCCTGTTTATGCATTTATTTTTTTATTCCCTTTTCCTCCTCATTGAAGTGATTTTTGTTTTATTTTTCCCTTAGACTAATGGACTAGGCCTTGCCTTGTTATTAGTATTTTAAAGGGATTCGTCAAATAATTGAAAAAGGGCTTATTGATGAAAAGTCAAAAACTCAAAAGCATACTTTAACATTTAATTAAATTTAAAATTTTGATGGTAATCTGGCAAATGGGCTGATATGGGGACACGGGGTCCTTTTTTCGTTCATGGTGTTGGTGGGCTGAGCGGATGCAAAGTGATGTACCATCTCCACAGAATTCAATTTCCATTTTGATACCCTATTTCATCAAATGAGCACATCTAAAACTTTAACACATCGTGGATAGCTGGATTTAGCACAAAACTGGGATATGCTACCAATATTCTTGCTGAGTTGTGGGGGATAAGGGATGGACTATCCTTAGCTTCCTCTCTAAACTTGCAAAATGTTGAATTAGAAGTTGATGCTAAAACTGCTCTACACTTGTTTAAATCTGCAGATACCTCAACTCATGAGTATGCTTCAATTATCTCTGATTGCAGGTTCCTGATCTCTGCTCTGCCGAAAGTCACACTTAGACATGTTTACCGAGAAGCAAACCAGTGTGCTGACAGATTGGCAAAATTGGGTGCTCAATAAGACGGAAATTTTGTATGCTATGAAAGTATCCCTTATGCTTTAAGAGGTCTAGTAGATGCAGATCTTAAGGGAATTTGTTTCCCGCGTTTTGTACCTATACCTTAAGTTTGTTTAATATATAGTCCCTTTTATTACCAAAAAAAAAAATAAAACTTTAACACATGCCAGTGTCCACTAGAACACTGGAAAATGAAATTAAAAGATTTTGTAACTTGAAAATGTAGTAATAACTCGGCATGAACAAACCCAATGTCTCGTCGCCTGTAAGTTGTGTCCACTCATCGACCGCCGTCAGTCAACTGTGATTTACCACCATTAGGTTCACTTTCATAAGATCTTTCAATTTCCAGCCAATTCATGCTGGGATATTAATCAGTAGTAGGAGTAAAATTTTACTTTTAACTAGGGGTGGGCAAAAATACCCGCTGACCCGAAAATTCGAGAGATCCGATCCGATCTGCACCGAAAAATAGGATATCCAATCTGATTTCTCTTAGCGGATCAGATAGGGTCGGGTACCCGGAACATTCGGATATGGGTACGGATCGTAAAAGCAAAAACCCGCGGGTACCTGACCCAGGGGTATAATATATAAATATTAAAAAATATAGGGGCAATTTTATAATTTTTTAAGTTATTAACCCTAAGTTCCTAACCTAAATCAATCCGTTGGTCATCCATTCAGATTTCAGCCTCTGCTTCAGCCGACACTCTTCACTCTTCAGTGGCGGATGCCCTTGTCTCTCAAACCTAGGGCCGAAGACTACCGTTAAAACCCCTCAAACTGCTTGAATCGAATCCCTTTCTCTTCAGCCCTGTTTCTCCGTTGTCGTCCTTTTTTACCTTCAAGTAAAGGGACGCTGCCAAAAGGCCGCCGACGCCGGAGCCGGGTGCTTTAGCTATCAAGGTTTTTCAATAACTCTTTTCTTTTAAGTTCAATTCTTTCTGCAAAACTATTCTGCATCTATGTGTACGTCTATGCATTTGTCGAATTGGCTACATGAATTCTGATCTTTCGTCCAAATCGAAACTGGGTTGTACAATTAAGATTAGGAATTGCTGGACCCATACAGAAAAAAGAAAAAAAAAACGAAAAAGGGGGTCGGCATAAATGGTACAGATACGGAAACAAATTCTGGCCATAATTTTCCATGGAGATACTCTTCATGATAGGAGAAAAATGAAGCAGCCCTTTTCTTTCTAATTCATCTTTAGAAATCAACAAATTTTTAGTTGTCCACTTTTTCGGATTTCTTTTCTTCCTAATGATGGGATCTAATCTAAATGCAAGGCACGTACATTTCCAATAATACTAAGATAGAATGAAGCTCTGGTGGTCACATGCGACATGTTCTGAAGTATACATATGCCTGGAATGAAGCGACATGCTCTGGAATGAAGACAGCTTCTTGATTTATGCATAGTCAATGCATTATGCCATGTTTGCTGGATTTGAGAATGTCTATATAGTGTATATTTTTCTCATTTATATACCCTTTTTGGAAGTTATGTATCAAAGTAGATATTTCTAACTTTATGATTTGGTGTGGAACTACTGCTACTGATCATTTTTGAGATTTGAATATGCTTCGTCTTTGTCTAGTTTGAATGATGTTGTTGCCTTTTTTTTTTTTTTGAATGATGCTATCGTCCAGCAGGTTCATCTTATGTCTTATGAGTTTGCATAATTTGCATTCTTTAAATAGGGGCGGATACCCTATGACCCGTCCCTATTTTTCGGGTATTCGACGATCGGGTACCCGAGGAAGATTGGAGCGGATTAGGGTCAAAAAAATAGTGACCCGATATGTTAGGGTCGGGTCAGCCAATTAGCGTTCGGGGCGGGTACCCGACCCGTGCCTACCCCTACTTTTAACCCATGGCAGCGATCTTGACTTTTACATAGGTGGAGGGAGATTTTATTTTAGGAGGGGTGGAAGGCCATTTTCCCCTTTTCAGACACCCAAAGAAAAATGGTACTTTAACTTCTCATGCACCCACTTTCTTATATTATTCCGTAATTTTGATGAAATGTAAGAAACTGATCCGATCCCCCAAGAGAGTACGTGAGATTTAGTTCTTCAATTTTACATGACTAGTAAAAAATAGAGAATTAACTAAGTTTTTATACGCTTTCTGCTGGTAGTTCGATTGATTTCGTAATCTGGTAATTACTAACAGATATCATGATCATTTTCCGTATATAATTTTATTGTGTATTCTTGAGACAAAATGTTACGTAACTTTAGTAAATTAGTCTGGTTGAAAAGTTGAGATATTCTTAAGTGAAAAAAAAAAGCAAAAAAAGCTCTTATGCTTTGAACATTCTATAGTCTTTCACGTGTTACCCTGTTGAGACTTAAAACGAGAATAGATTTGAGTTTCATTTGCACATGGACTGGCTAGAGGTCCAAGCCGATGTTGACCTTAGTGCCACATCTGCTCTTATCCAAAAGTAGCTGAATTTGACTTCGAAATAAAGGCTCTTCATCGTCCTCCACCTGTCCACCACCACCAACGCACCATTAAATCAGTATAATGTGTGTGTGTATATATATATATATATATATATATTTATTGGTAATAGTTCCACTGTATAAAATGCTATAGGACTTAGTGTAGCTATCTAATTAGAAGTTAGAAGAACAGGTTGAAAAATGAAGATCACATGTCTTTGATAACATTCCTTTTGATGTATGAACCGGCTATGCTATAGGGCTACTACTAGGGCAGGGGCTCTCCTGCCTTGGAAATGCTCCCCGATGAATTTTGCAGCCGCGGTGTCTATAGGAGATCCTCCTCCGCCGCCACCAAACCCCAAAGCCCCGTAATTAGGGGTGCGCCGGGTTGGATATTCGCTTCATTCACCGTTTGACTGATCCGACCCACATTTTGCGAGTCAGTCATTTTTTTACCCTTATTCGTCCCGTATATCAGTGGGTACTCTATAATCGGGTATCCGCTAAGATAGGATCGGATCAACGGGTACCCGTCCCGTCCCATTTATCATTTAATTAAAAAAATAATTTACATCAATTTAATTTTATATTTTACACATTCATATAAGATTTAAAAAATATTTTTTTTCTAAAAAAAAGATTTCCTACCAAAAAACAAGCATGTGAAGAAAATATAAGATAAAGGAAAAAAATTAAAAGAATTCGAAATCAATAAAAATTTGAAATAAGTAGCATACTTTTTAATATATATGTTCCACATTAATTAAATTTTTTTCTATAAAATATAAGATCATGGCCTCTACAAATGAATCTTGTAAATAAACTATAGTTTTTCATATTTATAATGCAATTTGTTCAATAAAATTACTTATTTAGTTCTTATTATTTTATAATGTGTGTACAAAAATAAAAAATATATATATATATTTATACGGGGGATCGGGTACCCGTGGATTTTTAATTATGTGACTTTAACTTGCTTTGCATCTTAGCGGGTACCCGACCCTCTTTTGATCCGATCAAATAATAAAAATCGGATATCCTAATTTTCGAATCGGATCGGATCGGATATGACAAATTTTCGGATTAGCGGATAATTTTACCCACCCCCAGTAATCCTAGTCGTCCTTTTATATCTACTCATCACTCGCAGGCACCGCCACCACCACATTCTTCTCAGTCACTTAGAGCTATGTGTGTCAAAATAAAATTATTTATCGTTTTTTTATGAATGCCTTTGCCATACTATCATTGGTGACTTCACAATTGTACTTTACCATGTTTGGGTTTTTCACAGGTCAAATTTGAGGGAGTTTTCTATGTATGAAATTTATCACAAATGCATTCACAAATTATAGCGTCCTAGATAGGTGATTGGTGGAATATTTACCGTCCATTCCTTCTCGGTTAAAGCTCGATTTATGCTTTCTCCAGAATGACAAAATGTAAATTAATTAAACAATATTTTGTTTGAAGTTTGGACCATTACGATATTAACTAACCCAGCAAATGCTCCGGAACACGTACAGTATGCGAATTTAATATTGCCCCGGTAAAAGTATGAACCCATTTTTTAATAATGTTTGCCAGAGCACTAGCTAGAGCTTCGAGTTATCCATCTTAAAATCTCAATCTTTACATTTTCTTTTTGGTCATTGGGGGAGGTCCAACTAGATCTATAGGAGAGTCGATGGAGACTGAATCACCATCATATTAAACAGGTGTACTATGCACGATTTAATAAAAATCACATATTATAATAAATGATGAAAGGTAAGATTTGAATTCTTGACCTTTCACTCACTCATAAAGACTTAAAGTGTTTGGTGGCCGCCAACTCAAATGACCGGTGGTTTCTCAACCTTCACATTTGCTATATCAAATTCTCGACCTTTGAGTTTCACTAACTAATTACGGGCTTGTTTGGAGCTTGAGTTTTTTGGGAATTTATCTAAAATTTTACTGTAATGCACTATAGAAGTTTTTAAAAAAATTTTGTAGAAGTTTTTGTAAAGTAAAAAATTTTGTAGAAGTTTTTGTAAGGTGAAAAACTTTTTTTTTCCTTTTTTTTTTCTTTCTCTTTCTCTTTCTCTTTCTTTTTCTTTTTCTTTTACTTTCTTTCCTTTTTCTTTTCTTCTTCTTCTTCTTCCCCCTCCCCCTTCCCTGTTACCTCCGCCACCCCCAGCAGCAACTCCACCAATGCCACCTTCCGCCACCCTTCTCCTCCTTTCCTCCCACCATCCCCTCTGTCCCCGCCACCCCTCTCTGTGCCTTCTCCCTCTGCCCCGCTACCCCCTCTGCCTCACCTTCCCCCTCCCCGCGCCACCCCTTCTGCCCCGCCACTCCCCGCCTCCCCTGTTTCCCTTCCCGTTTCTCACAATCTTTCTTTTCTTTCTTTTTTTTTCACAGAGAGGTGGGGGAGGAAATGGGGGAGACGCAGAGAGAAAAAAAAAAGACAAGAGGGGAGGATGGTAGGGGAGGAAGAGGGGGAGAGGAAAAAAAAGAGGAAAAAAAAGGGGAAAAAAAAGAAGACCGGCACCAGCACCGGAAATGGACATCGGAGCCAGCAACGAAGGTGGTGGTGGGGGAGGAAGAAGAGGAAAAGGGGAAGGGAATTTTTTTTTTATTGTGTTTTGGATATTTTAAGTGTGTAGGTTAAAAATTTTGATAAGTTTTTAGGATTTCTGTAGCACAAGTTGTTAAAAAACTAGTATAATAAAAACTTGATAAAATACAAGCCTTCCAAACAGGCCCTACCATTTGTCTTCTTCTATATGTCAAAGTTTGAAGCAGTTAACATCGTTACGTTGCCATCATCTCTACTTGTACATCTTGAATGCGTTAGCATGGTTCAAAGTTGCAGCCAGGGTCGTAGTTCTAATTGTTTCATATTGGTCTTGACATATCGATCGTGGTTTCGATGATGCGTAAATTTTTAAAATATTTAATATTTTAAAAATTATAAAAAAATATGATAAATAAAAATAATAAAAAATTAGCAAATATAAGAAAAATTCAAATTGACTTGAGACGATTCGACTATTTCTATTTATTTTGGAGCCGTGTCAACCGAATTTTCGATGACTCAACTGAATTCTCGGGATTCATTATCTCGAAACCATCTTGTCCCTGTATTAGAACAGAAAACAGCCCCAGTTGTCTCGGACTCCCGGTCTCTTACCCCGAATCGTCTCGTCTCGGTGTCTGCCAAGTCTTTGAAGTTTGAACCATGTGCGTAGGCGGTTCCTAGCTGCTTCCCACCTACTACGTCAGATGAATTAGAATACAGGTGTATTTTTCAAAGCTAACTGCTTTACTGGTCTGGCAACCAACGGACACATGATATGAGGCAACGCTTTCTTCTTAGCAAACTCATACTAGGATTGATGTCCCTCTTCTGATTATTACTAGCCTTTTCACATCAATATTCAAAGGTGTGTTTTCTCCACCCATGAGAAAAGTTCATCATTAATTTATTTGCTTAGCTTGCTTTTGATCCATGAAATCCTGCTGATTCAACAGGGACGCGTGAACAAAGCCTATGTCGCCTTGGAAGCAGCAAGAGTTATAGAAGAACCCTTCTCAGCTTTGACTTTTGATGCACCGCCTTCTTTTTCCCACGATGCTCTGTCTCACTATGATTTCAGGGCAGCACTGCGAGGGCGAACTCGGAGACCTAGGCTTTCTCCACCATCTCCAGTTATCAATACCCCTATTCATTTCAGTCCACCACCTCCATCTCATCCACCACCGTCGCCGCCGCTAGCACCGGCGCCGCCACCACCATGTTAAATTGTTAATGTATGTTTGGAACAGCCAGAAATATATGTATCCAGTTTCTCTGTCCATTAAGTGTAGCCATGTACTGCTTCAAATAAAATCATCGGGCTCTTATTAGTTATTACTGATTTGATCTCCCTGTATCTTTCTTAATTTCCAATAAAAATTGAAACACTGGCTCCTAGTGTTAATTATCACTTCAATCTGTATATCGTTGCAGTATTTACATAAGTTAGATGGTATTCCTTTTTTCAAGTTTTGTGGTGGATTGTGCCTTGTCATTTCTGAGGAAAAATTGCGTGACAGTCCTGTTCATGTATTTTATTCTTTTATTCCTTTTTCCTCCTCATTGAAGTGGTTTTTGTTTTTATTTTTCCCTTAGACTAATGGACTAGGCCTTGTTATTAGTATTCTAAAGGGATTTCGTCAAATGAAAAAAGAAGGCTTTTTTTATGGGATAATATCGGAAACCTCCCTTGAGGTTTCTCTTAATATCACTTAGCACCCTTGAGATTTTAGAAACATCACTTACCTCCCCTAATAATTGTAAAAAGATTATACTAACCCTCACTTAACACATAATTTACAACATATTAAATAAATGAAACTCAAAATTTTTTTTTTAAAAAAAGAAATGGAAGTCATCTTTCTTCTTTTTCCCTTTTCTCCATAATTCTCTCTTCCTCATATTTTTTGGATGAATATGCAATATTATATTATAAATTATAATAAATTAAATTTTATTTATCTTTTATTTTTTGTGATTGTGATAAAGCGGGGTACTATTTATTTGCTTATTTTGAGTTGATTTTTATTATAATTGGTATAATTTAATGGTTTGACCCAGGGTAAAGAAGTTGGTGGAAAAAATGTAAATTCATAAGAAATCGATTTTGAGCATATCGAATAAAATTGATACAAACGTATTTCTTTTCAAATATCATTTTTATTTTTCAAATTTATATTTTTATGGGGTATAGCATTGTGATGTAGTAGTACTTAAGATATTGAATTTGAAGTGATGGTTTTCTTGAAGTGAACAAAGTGACTTAGGAACATTTTTATTTAGTAAGTGAAATGGTAGTTTAGGGTTTTTAAAAATTTTGTTACACAAATAACTAAAAGAAGGGAGGCAATTGATATTTTTGAAACCTTAGGAGTATCATGTGATATTAAGAGAAGCCTAAGGGGAGGTTTCTGATATTATCGCTTTTTTTATTGATGAAAAGTCAAAAACTCAAAAGCATATATTCACATTTAATTAAATTTAAGATTTTGATGGTAATCTCGTAAATGGGCATGGGCTGATATGGTGATATTGGGTCCTTTTTTGGTTCATGATGTGGGTGGACTGAGGGGATGGTCCAACAGGAGTGATTAATAAGCCGATGAAGCTTGTGGGCTCACATACTCCGCCTCGGCGCCTCCTCCCAAAAGGCATAGGCACATCATCAATCAATAGGATACATTCTTTGTTTTCTTTCTTTTTCTTTTTCTTTTTTTGGAAAAATATCTAAAAGGATACTTAACATGCAAAATGAAGTACCATCTCCACAGTATTCAATTTTCATTTTGGTACCCTATTTGATCAAATGAACACATCTAAAACTTTAACATATGCCAATATCAACTAGGACAATGGAAAAATGAAATTAAAAGATGTTGTAACTTTAAAATGTAGTAATAACTCGGCATGAACAAACCCAATATCTTGTCGACCAAAGAATTGAAGGGAGCCAAAAAAAAATTGACAAAAAAAAAAAATTGGCAATAACTATAATTTAGTTCCATTGGTTAAATATCTATGCAAAATGATAAAAAGATGACCTGATTCCATCCCATTTTCTTACTTTCTAACCTATTTGAATTCAAAGAAGCAAGCGTTCACTGCTACAGGTAGGTATCCTTGCACTTTACCTCTAAATTATGCTCACTAATTTAGTCCTGCACCGGCTACAACTTTTTACTTGTGCAACGATTCTTAACATAAATGAATTGTTATCTGATAAAAGAAGGGGTAGGGAGAATCATAGGGAGCATTAAAGAAAGTGTCTTAACCCACATGCCAGATGCTATAGCTAACCCATTGCCGGTGACGCTCAAGTCTTAAGCCTTACAATCGCTCCATTGAATATTCCAGAAGGAAGAACGATTCAACGAAGCCCTCCAATGGTTCGAGTCTTGCATTCATAACTCTCCAATTTTGTTTCAGAGTGAACATCGAGTCTAATGGATCAACTAGAAGGAACAAATTAAGATGCAGCAGAAGCAAGAATTCTTAAACCAAAACTTCCAAAAATAGAAGCGGTCATGTTTCAACCCTGCAAAATAAATTAGAATAAAAAGGGCTAAAAAGAATCATCAATCCGGTAGCAAGCGCCTCTTCAGGCCACGCTTACCAGATTTCGAGTCTTGCCTGGAACTACCGTGTTCGAGGGGGTAGGGTCTCCCCTCTCTGGTCACAGGGGATTAGCCGGGCTGAAGGCTCGGATACCCCCTTTATCTAAAAAAAAAAAACCATCAATCTTAAGTATTTGAAGTAAACTGCAATCTGGAGAGTCTTTTAAAAGTACTTCTTTTAATGAAACGTTAAGTCTTTTTTTTTTTTTCCTTTTTTTTTTTAAGAGAAGAGTAAATTTGAAAGAGTCTTTTGATGCGCAATTTTCCTTTGCAACGACGTTGAATTTTACTGGCTAAACATATTGATATTCAGACTTAGAAATTTATGTGTAGGGGAGGCATTTATCAGTTAACTATATGTAGGATACCACCCAGATTGTGCCTAGGAGTTGTGAATTGCCGTTATTTTAACAGCAGGGGAGAGGTTGGATTTAAGAAATTAGGAGGGGATAGAAATTGTGATCTAAGTTAAGATTTTACTTTTTGATCTCATCTCAATTACAAGAAGTTATTGTCTTCTTTTTTGTAAAAGAGAATATCCTTTTGAGGAAAAGTACACATGAATAAGGAACTTTGGGTTATAATTATGTCCTCGTCTCTTCAACTGCTCCAAGGAGAGCAAGGCTTCTGTAGGCTGAACAATAATTTCCACATATTATACAAATTGATCCTACCATCATTTTATTAATTGTGATCAACCTCATGTTATGACACTCCTTTTGACAGATTCTTTACTGCTTTAAAGGAGGTCATATGTGTGGATCACTTCCCATTTTACCAATGAAAACTAAACAGACCATCCATTGCCTGTAAATATTAATAATTAAGAACCCGACCCTGCCGAATACTGCCTCAAACTAATGGAGAATGAGACATGGCCAAAATTTTCAGTCAAAGGAACTCATGACATCTGGCCAAAGAGTCGTTTGCCAATTATGCAAATATTGTTGTTCAAGGCAAAACTTTGAATATATAACTCGATCCAGAAAGATTATTAACAGCATTAGTTGGAAAATTCCATTCAGGGTCTTAGTCGTTTCATTAATCAATAGATTATTACTGGAAGTTTGGCGCTTGAATGTGGCTGCAAAATGTAATTTATGCTTGTATTATCTGACCGAAAAAAGATGACTTTGTTAAGGACGAAGAACTGATTCTTCAAAATCACAGGGTCTTTAAATAACTTTCTCCAGATAAATGAATGAGACCGCAAAATTTAGTAATTGAAAATTTTGAGATGGATACCGCTATCATGCCTATATATACTCCACCTTTTAACTCAAGCTCCGCAACCAAGTTAATCACCTCTAATCCCTATTTAACTTGGTACATTCTTCCTCTTGCGTAACAGTAGTAATTGCTAATTCAATCGAGCAAACTTACTGTTCACTTACTAAACCATCGTCAAACATGGGATTCATGCAGATTCTCATTCTGCTTTTTGTTATCAGTTTTCTTTCGATAGCTGCTAAAGGATTGCATGAGCAGGAAAGCACCGTACAGACTTACATCGTGCATGTTGAATTGCCTACAGATACTCAGCTTTCCAGCGCAAGTGCAAGCCCAAATAATGATGATTTAGAAAATTGGTACAAATCTTTCCTGCCGACAACCACTATCTCAAGCTCATCAAATGAAGCACCACGGATGCTTTATTCCTATCACAATGTTTTCAGAGGATTTGCAGCTAAATTATCAGCTGAAGACGTGAAAGAAATGGAAAAGAAGCCTGGATTCTTATCAGCTAGTCCCCAGGAGATGCTATCTCTACATACGACCCACACTCCTAGTTTCCTGGGGTTGCATCCGGGTATGGGCTTCTGGAAGGATTCAAATTATGGAAACGGTGTGATTATTGGAGTCATGGACACCGGAATAAGGCCAGACCACCCTTCATTTAGCGATGAAGGAATGCCTCCACCACCTGCTAAATGGAAGGGAAAGTGTGAATTTAATTCCTCAGCTTGCAATAACAAATTAATTGGAGCAAGGAATTTCAACCAAGAATTTAGCGATTCCGCATTAGATGAGGTTGGCCACGGCACTCACACAGCAAGCACAGCTGCAGGAAACTTTGTCCAAGGCGCTAATGTGCTTAGAAATGCTAATGGAACTGCTGCCGGTATCGCACCTCTGGCTCACTTGGCAATGTACAAAGTATGCATAATTGTTTGCCAAGGTGTTGTATGCGTAGATATTTGCCCTGAAAGTGCCATATTGGCTGCTATGGATGCGGCTATCCATGATGGGGTGGATATTCTTTCCCTGTCTCTTGGAGGAAGTTCAAAACCATTTTATACAGACAGCGTCGCACTTGGTGCTTATACTGCAATGGAAAAGGGCATTTTGGTCAGCTGCTCAGCCGGAAATGGCGGTCCTTTCAATCAGTCTTTAGAAAATGAAGCCCCCTGGATACTTACGGTTGGTGCAAGCACCATCGACAGAAAAATAGTAGCTACTGCTTTGCTCGGGAACAAGGAGGAGTTTGATGGCGAATCTCTTTATAATCCTAAGCATTTTCTTTCAACTCCGTTTCCCTTGTACTATGCTGGCTGGAATGCAAGCGATATTTTATCTGCATATTGCTTCTCATCAGCTCTGAATAGCTCTAAGGTCCGGGGGAAAATTGTGGTCTGTGATTATGGTGTTGGCATATCAGATGTTCAAAAAGGAGAAAATGTCAAGGCTGCCGGTGGCGTTGGCATGATTATCATAAATGGACAGAACCAAGGTTACACCACTTTTGCTGATGCTCACGTCCTCCCGGCGACACATTTAAGTTATGCTGACGGAGTTAAGGTCCTGAGCTACATCAACTCAACAGAATCACCAGTGGCTGCGATTTCATTCAAAGGAACTATTATTGGAGACGATCATGCTCCAGTGGTTGCTTCATTTTCTTCCAGAGGTCCTAGCATGGCAAGCCCTGGAATTTTGAAGCCGGATATAATTGGCCCTGGTGTAAACATTCTTGCTGCTTGGCCTCAATCCGTTGAAAACAACACAAATACCAAGTCCACATTCAACATGCTCTCCGGCACCTCAATGTCTTGCCCTCACCTCAGTGGCGTAGCTGCCCTGCTCAAAAGCGCGCACCCTGATTGGTCTCCAGCTGCAATTAAGTCGGCGATCATGACCACAGCTGATCTGGTGAACCTTGCCAAGAATCCAATCGAGGACGAAAGGCTTCTTCCGGCAAACATTTTTGCGATAGGTTCGGGCCACGTGAATCCATCAAGAGCAAACAATCCAGGTCTAATCTACGACATTGAGCCAAAAGATTACGTGCCTTATTTGTGTGGCTTGAATTACACCAGAAGGGGGCTTCTTTACATTTTACAACGTAGAGTGAATTGCACCGAAGAATCAAGCATCCCTGAAGCACAATTGAACTACCCTTCATTCTCTATCCAATTTGGATCACCTATTCAACGTTACACAAGGACGGTTACTAATGTTGGAGAGGCCAAATCGGTTTACACGGTTAAGGTTGTTCCCCCTGAAGGTGTCGAGGTTATAGTCAAACCCAAGACTCTGCGTTTCTCCGAGGTGAAACAGAAGCTGACATATCAGGTCATATTCAGTCAATTGCCAACTGCAGCTAATAATACAGCATCTCAGGGATCTATTACTTGGGCTTCCACAAAGGTCTCCGTCAGGAGTCCAATTGCTGCAATTATAGGTGAAATGCCAATGTCCTAGATCATCCATGCATGTATAAAGACGCGTAACGTAGTAGGTACCCCATGCATATTCCAATGGTTGGCGATTTCCTTTTGCTTACATTTTGATGTTTTTGTTTTGGGTGTGATTTCGATTTGAATAAACTTGTGCTTGTTTATCTTTCGGTTTTCGTCAAATAAGTCCCAAATCAAAATGCAGCCGATACGAGCCACAGAAAGAACAAGAAGAACTGCGCAACTCTTCTTAAACTTTCGTGAAAATTACAATTTGGGCCCCTCAAAGTTTTATCTGAAGTTGAATATTGTCCTGCCAAGTTGTTTCAGCGCTAACTTCCCCGTGCCAAGTGTATTGTGTTTGGACAGAGTATTATTTGAAATATTATTTGGAATGATTACTGTAACACTTTTTATGATGTGATGTATGTGAGATAAAAAAGTAGTTGGAAAGATAAAAAGGTGAATTGAGAAATGTGTTTATGGTGCAAGCGAAATATTATTTGGAACAATTTAGCAATCCAAATACAATTAATTTGGCAATCCAAACACACAAAATTTTTTACGCGCTTAAACTGTGTGGACTTTATTAATTGCTCTGAGGTCTGAGGACTCAAAACAAATTCATTCGCAACACTTTCTCCTTTTTTTTTACTTTTGAGGAATTTTGTTTCCAATTTTGACTATTCAAACATGTGTATCACATCACTTTCTGTCGTCATCATGTGTAAATTGTTCCACATATGGCATGTATTTTTAGCAATTCTTTTAAGTGGAGTGCACTTAATGGTAAGAAGGTAGTATGTTTAATTAATTAATTAATTTTATCTTTCTTTCTTTCTTTTTTCAGCAATTCTTTCCACATATGACATGTATTTTACTGGTTTGGGAAACAACTGACATATGATAAAAGACATAGGGAAATCAAAACATTACTTAACCATTTAAATCATTAATATTTTAAGGAATTAGCCTATAAAAGCTAACGCTTGTCATTAGGAATGGCATCGAGTTGGGATTGGGGCGGGCGACCCCTCTCCCACCCCCTGCCTTGCAACCTACTAATTCCTCTCGACCTCGCTTCCTGCTCCCCCTCGCGGGTGTCCTCACGGGTTAATAAAAAATGTGTTGTATAATTTTATTATAATAGAATTTTAATAAGTAATCAAGTATTAAAATATCAACACATCATCGAATTATTATCCATTGTAATTTCACAATTGAAATCCATAAAAACAATCAAACAAAAGTTATTTGAATACAATTCAACATGATGAAACAAATACAACTAAAGTAGTTAAATTTTTACTTTTGACACAAATATAATTACTTAGTCATTATTGTGGCTCTTTTAAGAAAAAAGTATTATTGTATTAAATGTAATTAGAAATTTAGTATAAATTATTAGTAAATTTAATATAATTAATTAATAATTTCTATTGGTAGACATGTATAATTATTAGTATAATTGATAATATCAATTATAATAAATATATTAATATTCATTGTATAATATATATAACTAATAATATTATTATTATAAATTTATAATTAATTAAATTTATTAATTTTTTTAACGGGTGACGAGGCCCTATCCCCACCCATTTCTAAATGAAGGGAAAAAAATTCCTTTTGCCCTACCCCACCACCCGCATCATTAGCCCCCGCATCGAACCCAATTGCCATACCTACTTATCATTGAACCCGTAGAAAAGGTAACACAGCACTTGTCAATGACAAGACTACTAATCCTGAAAAATGTCATGTCCCATCAAAATTGGAAAACAAATCTACATTTGAATGACATCCAACCTTTTCTTGTTTAGGTTTTTTTTTTTTTTTTTTTGTTATAATGATAATAGTTATAGAACCTATTCTATCTTAATTTAAGAGAGTCGATGAAAATTTCATAAAAAAAAATTATTTGAGAGTGACAATCACAATTAAATGGCAAGTTTAATGGCCTCCCACCATCCTATCTTGTTTGGAATTCAGATTTTTTGTCCAGTTTGTTTGTTATAAGTTTTTTAAAAACTTTAGCTACAGTAACTTCAAAAAAATTTTCAAAGTTTTTAAACTATACATTTCAAAATATTCAAAAATCTACTTATTTCAAAAATTTTTAAAAAAAAATTTCTACAGTAAGTTACAGTAAAGTTTTAGACAAACTCCTAGAAAACTCACCTTCCAAACAGGCATACAGTAAAGTTGAGATCTTCCTATTTGCAGAACAAAATTGACTAACCACGTACAAATTCTGTCTTAGCTAGCAAGAAATTGGCGAATTGTGCTGATCTACTCAGCACTCTGTGCCTAAGGTCACCTTCACCCATCAATCTCATTGCCAATACGAACAAAAAATTATAGTTGGTGCCTTAGCGGCCAGGTTCTATTACATGCTCTCTCCGTCCTACTTTGATAGTCCTGTTTTCCTTTTTCGTCTGTCCCAAATTGTAGTCCACTTTCCAACTGAAAAATATAGTTGTATTTTAATTTTTTTAAAATACCCTTATTCAATGTAAATTATTGTTATTATAAATTTATCTCATTTAATGAGAGTTGATTCTTTTTTTACCATCAATTCAAGTTCCCATAAAAGTTGTACTCTAATTAATGTGAGGGTATTTTAGAAAAATAGTTACCTAAGTTGATTGTTCCAACAAAGTTAACTACTTTTTCTTGAACTGTGTGAAAAAAAATTCAGAACTATCAAAATGGGACGGAAGGAGTATATGATACACCTTTCATCTGCTTCACTTATTCTCTCTTTTTTTTCTTCCCCTTTTTTGCCTTTCTTACCTTAGCAAGCTAACCTTTCAAGCTTCCAAATGTGGACGCTCGATGTTTTCCCTTTCCAACTTATTCCTTTTTGGAGAGAAAAAAGGCTTTCTTTAAGTTAATGAAATCCCAACATTATGCTCAAGCTAAATTATGCTCTTAGGACATTTTTTTTTTTTTTTGGGTTTTAGGATGATAAAAAAAAAAAACGCAACAATGCTATTGCTTGCTTGTTTTAAGTTACAAAATAAAGAAAATAGAGGATTGTCTCTCAGTGAAGTTACGAGACGAACAATATTGAATTGTCGGTAACGAACGTTAAAAGAGTGGACGCAATCGAGTTAGGACTTAGGAGCTAGGAGTTATGATAGGTAAGTAGTTGAGCACAAGTTACTTTAAGGAAAACCAAAAATATGTGAATCAACAAAGACTTTTTCCTTTTCCACAGCTTATATTCTATTAATTCAATTTTGGATCTGTTCAAAAAAATTTTCAAATCTAATCTATTATTTTTAAGTGCATGTTTAGCCTAGCTACTATTAGGACAATGATATAAATCGAATTGTGGTGAATAATTTTTAACAGTTGATTAATAAAATTTACTTTTTATCAAAAAAATTTCCATTACTTCGACATTGCATAACTTATAGTTCATTAATTTTGTCAGTTGAATACTGCGCGACGACATTGCATAGATTTCCAAAACCATTGGCCTACGGTGTTTTCTGTAGCATATGCATGGTCGTATTGCTGGATTTCTTGAGGGAGGGTGGACAAAGCATAATTGTTCGTGCAAAAACCAGATCCTAACAAATCATCAGGAAACAAAGATTAAATTCAAAGCCATTAGATACTACACGTCATTGACCAGACAAACCAAGATCACAGCATAGATTGGGCAGTTTTTTTTTTTTTTTTTTTGTGCTTCTTTTTTCCCGGGTTTTCTTTATTCTGCCAAACGTACGCGCCGTTATTTATTATCTGGCTGCTAATTAATAAGAGGAAAATCACATAGCGATAATGGGAAATACTTTGGATAAGACTCGGATAAAGGAAACCATCCAGAGTCACAATCTTAGTTGCATGGGTATGGGTATCTCGGGTAAGGAAAATGGCGTTGAGGTGGTCTCCACGGCTGGGGGCATGGGTCCACGGGACCCACAAAACCCGGCTTGTGGGGCACTGGTACTACCACCGCCGGCGGAGGAGGAGGAGGGTTATTTGGCACGGGCACCACAACTGGAGGTGGAGGAGGGTTGCCGGGGACTGGGTTTCTCCTTGGTATACCGTAGCAATCATCTCCCTCGGCATCCATTGGGCACATAGGCCTGGCGTCACACATGGAAGCAAGATTAACTACGACTAGGAATAACACCACTGCGATTAGAAAGGAAGATGAAAGCTTCATTTCTTGCTTAATTAGTGATAATCACTTCGATAAAATTGATGATTCAGTATTGAGTGCATGTTAAACTGAAGCACTGCTGCGTTTATATAGGATAACGAAATAAGTTGACTTTGAACATCATCACATGGTTTCAAGCGTAATTACTTCTCAACTAGACGGATCAACGCAATGACTTTCAAGACATTCAAATTAGTACTTTCTTGATAAAATTAATCAGGAGGCAATCAAGCGAGGTTCATCTGAGCAGTAGTTATGCGGTGCATTTCGTTCAACAAAAAAAAGATGTATTATATATATCTACATGCCCGGAAAAATCTAGGGAGTTTCCGCTCCAACTCCAGGGTCCAGATTCGTGAAAGAATTGCAATTCGCAAAAATGAGACATCGAAAGAACTGCTAGTTTCTTGAGAACTCTTATTACTATCAGTAATATGTTTAGAACTTTGCCAGCATTAATTAGTAAAATGTGTAAATTAGAGATAAACACACCCGACATATGAAGTACCCAAGTGGATTCAGCTAGTACTCTTTTCAAGGAGGAAAAGGACATAAACTTCCAAATGCAAAGCCCAAAACAGGGAAAGAATAGTGAAGAGTATGCGAAATCTAATGACATCTTCTTACAATTAAGTTCAATGACATTTTTCAGAAAGAAAAAAATATGTCAATGTATAACTGCTGAAGATTAACTTTAGTAACTCGGAGGCGGAGGCGGTTGTAGAACACGTATACAAGGTGCAGCAGGAACATCCATGTGCGTGGGAGGGTTGGGCAGGGGAGGAGGCTTACTAGTCGGCCATCCTCGTCCCGGTTCTACCCTGGATGGCTCGTAAACAGCGTAGGACGATGCCACTTTGTGACAAGATACGACTTCTCTTATCTCTCTTGCTTTCACCAAATAACTATTATTTGTGTTTCTATTCTCCACAGCCATACCATGCACAAGCAAAACTAGCAGTAGGTAACCAAGAGCCTGCATTATTGAACAAGTTAACTTGAGGAGTTGAAGCAGTAATTTTGGAATCATTAGCTATCAGATTACTATTGGGATGTAGAAAATCTTGGATGACAAGCTTTGGGTGGATTGTTGACTTCATGAGTAGCATTCACATCCCCATCCGCCACACTTCACGAGGGAGGTTGACCTAGGAAGTTGAAATTTAGTATGCCAGCTAAGATGTTTGGCGGTAATTGAAAGTCAACTTTTGAAGTATGCAAGCAAGCTTGCTTTTAGTAAACACCTGACCTAGTCAATTACATGGATTACTCCGGTACACATGTTTTTTGGCATTGAAAGTGGACTAAATTTCATGTGCTTAAGAGTTAAGATTACTTTCTGTCAAGTTCAATTATTTTTGTAAGGTGACCAACAAAATGTCAAGTCTTTTCCTTAATAGGTGGTGCCTGAATTGGAGTTTTCTACAAAAGCAAAAAATATTTTATGTTTTCCATGAACACGTTTTTCAATTACATTTTTTTTCTCACCTACATCAAATTAATATAATATGTTTTTTTTTATTTTATAAAAACTCCAAAAAAGAGCCATCCAATATGACTCTCTAAGTTAGTAATCCAATCAAGCATTTGAGCTTGAATCTTGATTTCCTTGAATGTCTGACTTGGAATAAGAAGGTGGGATCATAATAATTTGCATACATGTGCCCTGCAATTAATTTAGAAATAAATTGGGAGGTGATATTTGGACTCTTCAATTAGCTTCAACACCCCTTGAAGGCATGTTATTTATTAAGTAAATTGGAGTGGCCGAAGGGTAAAATGGAATGCGAATATAAATTACTTTGAATCTTGGAAGTCACTTTCTAAACATATAATAATATGACTAGTAGTAAGGAAACTGCTTCACTCTACGACACTAGCAGTCTTTGTATCAGGAGCCACTCTACTCAATGTGCATGTTACTATCTCATTTTGATGTTTCCGGATGAATGTATATTTCTCCCGAATCTGGACCTTAAACTTCCTAAAATTTTCCGGTCTTATAAAAGAAAGTAGATACATGCTCTTATAGATCGAAATGTAATGCACCACGTAACGACGGCGCGCTCATATAAACCTCATTGCACTGTCTGCTCACTAGGATAACAAGAACACAATTTGCATGCCTTGAGAGTCGTTAAACTCTGCCTATTTCCGAAGTAATTAAGGTTGTAATGCATCATGTGATTTCAAAGTCAACTTCCTTCGTTGTTCCATACTTCTATATAGGCACAGCAATAGTTCAATTAGCATGCACTCGATACAGAATTGTCAATTGATCGAAGTGATTATCACTAAGCAGGCAATGAAGTCTTATTCTTCTTCCTGTGTGATTGCAGTGGTGTCATTCCTGCTTGCAGTTGATCTTGCTTCTGATTGTGAAGGCAGGCCTATCACGTGCCCAGTTGGTGCATGGGGAGATGATTGCACTTACCCATACCCCGGTGGTTTACCGAGGAGACCACCGGCCACCAACAACCCTACGCCAGTTGTGGTGCCTGTGCCCAATAACCCTACTCCAGTGGTAGTGCCTGTGCCCAACAACCCTAGTCGTGTGGGAGTTCCTGTGCTCCCATGCCCCCAGCCATGGAGACCACCTCGAGAAAATGTTCCCACGGGAGTACGATTTGCCCGACTCCCATGCCATGATTAAGAAAACTAATGATCACCGGATGCTGGATATGGTTTCCTAAATCTGAGTCTACTGAAGTATTTCCCTCGATGCATTATGTGGGTTTCCTCCTCTTGTTAGCAGCCAAATAACAAGGCTACTTGTGCAGCCAAATATTTGCCAGGAACCCAAAAAAATAAAATGGTAATTGCAAATAAAGAATATGACAAGAGGGGCCGATTTACCTTGTAATCTTTACGTGGCATGAGTAATAAAATCTAATTAGTGCGAGTCTCTCATTTTATCCTTTGGTTCCAGGTTGTGAGGAACGTTTATTTTATTGTTACAAATGAAAAAACAAAACAGCGAGGCTACTACTACTAGCTTCTTAGCAACCCTGCGGCAGTGTGCTACTAATCGTCTACTACTAACATTACGGGATTGGATCCCATGCGGCCAATCTTACAAACCCACAATGCAATTTATTGTAGTAACCAATAGATTAATAACACATGGCCGCTAACTTAACACAACAATCCATAAAAGCTTGGTTTATACTTTTACATGAACGAATTTTCACTTTATAGAAGTCAAACCGTAAAAAAGCTTCGTTTATATTTCTACATGGATGAATTTTCAATGTATACAACAAGTCTTAAGGATGAATCTTATTTGTATAGTTTTGCATTCTTTAATTGCCGCCAAAAGAACAAGGATTGCATATATCTCTATAATTACGAACCATCTTCGTCTATGGTGGTGGATCCTTAAGGGTGCGTTTGGATACACTTTATTATTTGCAAATAATTAATCCAGAAAGAAGGCCGCATGTGAGAGTATAAAAACGCGTAGTTGACTCACCTACTTCCCAAGTTTACTTCAATTAATCCTGCGGAGCCAGCTCGAGTCAATCAACACCCCCCTTGCTAAATGAAATTAGAATATTCCAAATTAGGCCTTTCACCTCCTGTACTCTTATTTGTTGGAGTATTTAATTGAACAAGAAGCTAGGACTCAAGACTGAAGAGACTCTTTGCAGATTGCAAGTTAATTCAGCAATGGGTGCTCTGATTCCTTACATACTCCTACTTGTGCTTGTGCATGGTTTGGCTCTGGATAGTACAAATCCAAACAACAATAAGTATGTGGTTGAAGCAAGCGAGATCAGAATGGCGCTGTCTTGTAATACGGCCGCCGCCGCCGCCGCTCGTTACAAGCCATCAAGGCTAGAACCAGAAAGAGTAAATGGATGGCCGAGAAACCCTTTTCCTCCCCTGCCCAACCGTCGTGTGCACATGGGAGCTCCTCCGTCACCACCATGTATTGGCGCTGTGCCACAGCCGCCACCTCCGCCGCCGCCTGCTTATTAGTTAATCAGTGGATTAGCCAAGTTTCTGCATTTGTACATTAGATTAAGAAACTTCCAGGAAATGACTACAGTAATGAAAAAGATTTGGACACGCTCTGCTTATCTTTCATCCTTGTTTCTTCTTTTCTATTTTGCTAGATTCACATTTGGTTTTCTGTAGTTGGTTGCTGTCAAATGTGTTTGACAAGGATTTTCGTTTTTACTTCTTGTTTTGACGCGAGATGACATTAGGTTGCTCAACGAGCCCATTCATTTTCGGATCATTTCCTCCTAACGAGGTTCTACGTTTTCAGTTGTACGTTTCTTCGCTTCACTAGGCTTAAAAATCTTCCTTTCACTATTTCAATATTTTGCTCGTAAAGCAGATGCAAATAAAACTTTACTTTTCCATCTTAAATCTTTTTGATGTCTCTCACAACTGTCTTTGCCCCTGCAATTATGTTTGCCAACAAGAAAGCAATTGAGCGTTGTATGCAAGAATATCTTAATACGCATGTTTCTGAGATGATTTTTTTTTTTTCTTTTTAAGCAAACGCTTGATAACTACATACCCTGTCCAGTAGTTTGCCATGGGAGCCTTCCTTGATGGACACGGTGTTCTCGTGAAAGTGGTCAAATGATTCAAATTTTGACAATTGAAGGACAATTGAGGGCTTAATCCTAGAATGTTGGATAACGTGACTCACCAAATTATCACCAGCCAAGAATTACGTGCAAATTCAAATTGGGAAGTAGCAGAAAAATTATTAAAAAGGTGTGATTAAAAATACCAACAATAATTATGCGCACTATTAGTTGATTAAAATGTAATTATTAATACAAAATACGCCCCAATATACATGTAGACTTCCTTTTTTTTTCTTGGACATTTTAAACTTTAAAATTCGGATAATTTTAAAGTTTCCACAATCAACTTGTAGAAATAAAATTCGGATAACTCTGTGGAATACCAAAAGAAGGCCATCATGTGAACTACAAAAACGCGCAGTTGACTCACCTACTAGTTAGGTTACCGTTTACTTCAATTCAGTCTGCCCTGCTAAAATCCAGAACACCGGTATTTGGAAAGAATGGTAGTGTTTGTGAAGCCTAAATCAGGCCTTCCACTCTTATAAATACAACAGGAAACTGGACTTAAAGAGTCTAAGGTCCTGAAGGCTCTTGCATATAAGCACAGCAACTTAATCAGTTTCAGCAATGAATATCGCTCTTCCTTACATGCTTCTGTTTGTGCTGGTGCTTGGGGTGGCTCTGGACGGCAATGCAAACAAGAACATGTACATGGTCGAAGCAAGAGAGATCAGAATGGCCCTATCTTGCAAATCGGTGGAAGCCGCATCCGCCCGTTTCGAGCCATCAAGGCTAGGACCAGGAGGGATAATTGGATGGCCGAGTAAACTTTATCCTCCACTGCCCAATCATGAAGTGCACATGGGGGTTCCTCCATCACCATGCACAGGTGTTGAGCCACCTCCGCCGCCTTCTAATTAGTTAGTTAGTGTTGCAGCTGATTAGGTTTCTGCCTTCGTAAATGATTTGTCAACGGTGGGGTGTCATACATGTTACACACGTTGTATGAGTATTGAGTGAGTCTGTTTACTGTGTATGACATTTAATCTTGTCGCGGTGTTGGATGTTTACCATGAGGAATGTCCTCTTGTAATTTTGTGACTTTGTTGGTCGGTTTATGATAAGGGTATGCCCTTTCTATTTTGTATTTTTCTTGAGTATTAATAAAATGGGCAAATTATACTTGACCTCCTACGGTTTAGTATTTTATTACATAATTTTCTTATGATTTCAAAAATTATGCATAACCCCTTCATATTTTGAATTAAAGTGTCAAAGTGACGGAATTTGTAATCCATAACGGAGTCAACTAGAATGTCAAAAATATCCTTATGTAAAGTTAAAAAATTATTTGTCAACCACAGAGAGTTATTGTCATACATATTATGTTTATATATTTTAGTTACTTAAGCCATTTTAGTTTTTAAATAAGGATAATTTCGATATTTTAATAGGTTCCGTTACGAATGATCATTTCCGTCATTTTGACACTTTAATCCAAACTATGAGAGAATTATATATAGTTTTTAAAACTAGAGGGAGGTTATGTAAAAATTAGCTTTATCATAGGGGGTAAAGTGTAATTTGCCGAATAAAATCTTACCTACCAAAACAAGTTCTGCCTTTGTACATTAGACCAAGAAATTTGCGTTTATTCATGGCGGTAATTTCAAAAGATTTGGCGCACATTCTGCTTATCCTTCACCATTCCGTTGTTTGTTGCTCGATTCACATGGTGAAGTAGATCCTGTTCTGAAGAAACTATGGTCAGGGTCACAAAAATGAGGAGTAACAAGGACTGTTGGATATTTGTAAGAATGGCAACAGAGCGGGGTTGGGGCAGGGACCCCTTCCTCATTCCTCGCTCCCCCTGCCCTGCCCCGCTTCCCCTACGGGTACTCTCGCAGGGTTAATAAAAATTTGTTATATAATTTTATTATAATTAAATTTTAACAAATAATCAAGTATTAAAATATCAACATATCACCAAATTATTATTCATTGTAATTTTACAATTGAAACTTATAAAAACAATCAAACAAAAATTATTTGAATATAATCAAATATGATGAAATAAATACAACTAAAGTAGTTAAGTTTTTACTTTTGGCACAAATACAATCACTAATTCACTATCGTGCTTGTATTTTTTTTTTTAGAAAAAATGTTATTGTATTAAGTGTAATTAGGAATTTAGTATAAATGTATTAGTAAATTTAGTATAACTAATTAATAATTTGTATTAGTACACATATAATTATTAGTATAATTGATAATATCAATTATATTACATGTACTAATATACATTATATAATACATATAACTAATAATATCATTATCATAAGTTTGTAACTAATTAAATTATCTATTATATATATACTTATATACATATATATTTTATATATTTATCTTTTTAAAGCGGGTGGCTGGGTGGGGGATTCTAAGCGGGGGGGGGGGGAATTTCCCCCGCGGGCCACCCACCCCTATTGTCATCCTTAGATACTTGTTACAATAATTAATTACCCCTCTACTCGATTATGATTATAGCAATGGTCGAAGAAACTAATTTCATATTATTTGATGCTTTATTTTGATTCGTACAGTAACATCTCAAAAAACAGATAGTATATCACTAGAATTTGCAGAGATTGCAAGGAATTCAAGTACATCAGTAAATTAACTCCACGCTTTACAAGTTATTTGCTTGAAAGATGATGGGGTTTAAGTCAATGATGCCCCTAACAGACAGGGTATCAATAATCAAACAACTAATTAGATCCTAGCTAGATTTAAGAACAAATAAAAATCCTAGCAGTATTAAGAAATTAAGAACTTCTGGTCGGTCTTGGCTAGAAAGCAACGTATGAATGTCATCGTACACAGAAGACAATGAAAGATAGATATGTAAGTTTTCAAGTCTCACAACTCTCAAAAAGCCTACTGCTACGCTTCCCCTTCTTTTATTTACTTGTGATTATAGATGAACCAACTACCTGATAAGATACCAACGGGTATTATGGGCATTTTTCGATTGGAGGAGTCTGAGCTAACCCTTTTTCCGAATACTGATTATGCTACTGCTGGGAGTAACCGGACTTGCTCGTAATAATTACAACGCCAGTCGAATTAGTTTCGGAGGTGATTTCTATACTTCTGGTAGTTCTGGAGGGAAAAGCTTCCACACCTCGACGTGTCAACAAGGATAGCACTTGCACACCATAATCAGATTTCAATGTAAGATGCCTTCCTTCGGTCCTCGCGGGTTGCAATAGCGTCATGGTTGCTGTTATTCCACATCCGTCATTGCGTATCAGTTGAATATCGGATAATACGCATATTATAACATATAAAAATGTTTAAAAAATTTGGAAAAAATTACTAAAATTAGAAAATATCAAAAAAGGTATAATCTAAAAAAATATCCTAGTCGACTCTGAGTTAACTCGGATACATTAGTCAATATCACGTATCACGGATTTAAATCGACCAATATCGGTCGAGTTAGAACGAGTTGTCGCAGATATAAAGTATTATCCGCGATGCAAGAATCAATATCGTACCGGTCACTTTCGTTCCAGTTAAGATTTGGCGGAGTCGTATTAAAATCTGCCGATATTGTTAACCATGGTTGGGTGATAAAAGTACCGGATGAGCAGGTGAGAATCATAAGATTAACTTCCAAAATTTAATCTTACAGGAGATTGTAGTATGTAGGATCAATGAACTCAATTTGTATGGACAATTGAGTTCAATCAATATAATCATGTATCAAGAAATTCGCTCAATCAATCAAGAAAGATGATAAAGCTGAGACAACTTTCAAGTGCTTGTGCGGTGTAGTTGAACTGCTTCAAGTACATTAGCAGAGACGAGAATATCACTAGATCCCTTGTGCACTAGAAACATCTATTTCAGCTTTCTATATCAAAAATAGAGAAAAGGAAAATGTTGTACAGTTCCTACAAAGCAGTATTTTCAACGAGAAGACGACTATTTTAGATCCTTTGCCAGTACTCCATGCCACTTCACGAACTAATAACTTCATCTATATGATGAAAACTGTTAAAAAAAAAAAAAAAAAAAAACCATCCTGCAGTGGCCAATCGGCAAGTTGCCCACAAGGAGGATACCAAATACAGATGAACCATCAAAACCTGCGGGGTAGGGTATGGCATGCCTGGTCCAGGAACTAACACCACCATCTTGGTAACTGTCCGGTGTATAAATGAATAAGGATTCAGGAGGATTCTCCATACCAGGAACAAACAGGGCCAAGCGTCCCCTGGTTCGTGCAATATTCCACGCATAGCGACTGCGGCAGAACATGGCTTCCTGCAGTGGAACTTTGGCATGCACCGTTCGTACAAGAACCAATTTGGGTAGCTCCCAACCCCTTGCTAAATTCCCCTGACTTTCATCCTCCCTACCCGAAGACTCTGAAATCAACAGAGTTGTCTCCTTCATGCAAGGACTCTCCCGCTACCCAAATACAAGAACTCTGTTCCTCCCAAAACAACAAATAACCAAGGAACTACACCAAAACAACAACCAATGAACAGATAAAAAGAACACCACCACAACCATAACCCAAAGAAGCGCACTACCCATCCCAAGAATAAAACGCTAAGTTGATATGCCAAAATACCAAGATACAGAGAAAAATCGAAGAACTTAGAGCTTCTATCATGACGCGTACAAGAAAATGAACAAAAGTAGAGCATACCATTTTAGATACTTTTGAGTCGCTATAGCTCCGTTTGCCGCCATATCTCGTGTTCATTTATAGATTTCCAGTACTTTTTGTATTATGTAAATTCCTGATGCAAGAAGACAGTGAAGATCTTTGAACCAAACCCCAGAGAATTGATGAATAATGGAGAACAATTCTCGAGGTAGAATGGTGAATTGTATCGAAATGAATTAGAGAGAATACAGAGATACTGTGAAAGAGTCAACAAGTCAAAAACTGACTAATTTCATATTCACGATTCCTTCTTGGTAGCTGTCCAATTGGTAATTGTTTTTGCCGCCTCAGCACAATTAGTTGTTAACTAACAAATACAGAAACGTAGCTGCTTATGTAGCCAACTACTAATCAAGATTAATCATCCTATCCCACGACCTCCCTGCCTCATCAGATGGTTCTACTTCTTGATGCATCAATTCCTTGCGTTTGTGATGGTTCTGGGAGAAGGGTGTGGTGTCTGTGGCGACCAGAGCCAATAAATAGCAGATAAGGAGAAAGGTTAGGAGGAACATGGAGTTCAAAGAATTATTTTGCTAATTTCCAGGTCAGACAAGGATGCCACGTCGTTTTGCACGTTGGAGTTGGTCCTTGGCTTTGTACTATCTGCTAATCAGCCTTTTACTTTTCAACTATTTGGCGGTAGGGAAAACATATAGAGTCACTTGCATATGGAGAGGTCTTTTCAAAGTTCAACTAACATAAAGAATTAAAAAGATGCCAGCACAAACTAATTCTCCATATAACTTACAAAACTTTTAGTGCCATTTTCACCTCTGCAACAAGTACAGAAAAATATTTAATCCTATAGTAAAAGAAAAGGAATGAGTATTTGAAAGATGCATAAATTTTTATCCCCTGCCCAGACATGCTCATGCTTACGAAGGACCAGAAGCACTCTCGGATTTAGTGGTGGAGTTCATCGTACCCACCAACTTCCGAAATTTGAGTTCATGTTTGGAAATTGCCAATTTTATATTTTAACATGAATGTGCGAAGGTTCCAATGGGTGTTCCAATTGCCACTTGAGTACCATCTTCTTCTATTTAGATAAGATAATACATCTAGAGAAGATTTAATCCAACGCTAAAAGAAGCGGGAATGAATATTTAAATCATACTTAAAAAAAAGTTCAGTCCCTGTCTAGCCATAATCATTGATGACGCCAAGGACAAGAAGAAGATGTACTTTCGGATGCGCCGAGGAGCTCCTCCAAATAGTCAGTGCCTAAATCTTCCAAAACCAATACATTATTATTATTATCATCATCCAAGCCCATCAAAACTTGACTTCTCTTTTTGCTCAGTGCATTTCTCCTGTTCATGGAGTGTCGTTTCTTCATCACTAAAACCGGAGAGCAACCCTCTTCAAAACCATACTGCATCTGCTTCAACGACTCGTAAACTACCTCTACCGGAAAGTTAAGAACCGCCGCGTGGCCGCGCAATGCAAATGCAGCTTGATCATAGACTAAAGCTGCTTCTTCGGCAGAGTCAAACGTTCCTATCCACACTCTAACGCCGTTTCTAGTAGAATCCCTGATCTCAGCTGCATACTTCCCCCATGGCCGCCTGCGAACGCCTCTATAGCTAACTTGATTCATTGGCTCGTCATAGTAATTTTGTTGAGTATATTCCTCTTCCTCCTTGATACGGCTGGAAGATGGCGCGTCCATGGAGTTTCCGCTACCTGCAGCTTCTGATATGACTCGAGCAAGAAGCATTTCCTGAGAGTCATTCTCGTTAAAAGGAAGACTGGACTGACAATGCTGGGAATTGTAGCAGTACATGCTTGATGAGGCTGAGCCTTCGGGAGAGAATTCAGCGAAAGAATGCTGCGGAAATGATGAATAATCCATGAATGAGTTCAAATTGTTAAGGTTTACGACTGAACAACGATAGATAATGCGATTAGAACTGAATATCAAGGACGGGGTTTATCCGTTTATATAGGTACGACGCACACGAACGGGAGGAATTAAAATAGCTTATCAGCGACATTGACAACAGTAATTTGATTGATACAATTGGAATTGTTTTAACCCAACCAAATTGTGGTCTTTGTTTCGGCCACAAAAAAAAAAAAAAAATTCTGGTCTTTGTCCCATTTGAGGGGTAGGGAGTGGGACCTGAAAGACTTTGCTCTGGTCTAGGGAGAAAACTGGAGATCAACGGACACGTGAGTCAAACGACTCGGTGGACTTGGCGGCCATGAGAATTCTGTGACGTCATTGTTGATGATATATTTGGCAACTAATAATCTATTATAGCAACGCAATCATCACAATTCCTATTCCGGTCCACTTGGCACTTTGTGGCAGGGTCAATCACAAATTTTGTATCAGCATAGGAGAATGTATTGCTGACCAAGTGGCCCTATTTATTCCAAAGCCTTTTACCCCTCAGTCAAGGTGGTTAACAATTACTCCTCATGTTATTTTGAATGAATTAGGATTTTTTTTTTTTTTTGCAAAGATAACATACCTATAATCTAATATATCCTATTTTAGGTGGGAAGGGAAGTTTAAAGATATTGTATAAAGGGTTACCAGGTATACAGAATTGATTAGACTAAAGAAATATTCTGACACCTTATTTAGATTTTTTTTATTACAGGTGAGTTTGAATATATATATATATATATAATGAATTCGGATCTTAACAGTGAGGTGGAGCATGCTTTTAACATGCAATTCCTTAGCTTTAATGGCTGTATTTATTCGTGACTTTGGCTGGCAAAAAATGTGTACAAAGAAAGTGTGAAACCGACTTAATTAATTAAAATGCTGTTAATAACTTTCCCTTCATCTACTTTTACCCTAATCTTGTGTCTCATCTTTGTTGATCAGTTACAAGTGGATTTCCCCATAACACTAGTATAATTCTCTTCTGTAAAGATTCTAGCCAGTTAGTGTAACATATATGCATGTATGTTCTCTATATGTAATTGCAAGTAAGTTCCATTTGTCACAATGTTTTAACTCTTGAGCCTCTAATTAAGCAGTGTATTAACTATACTAATCTTTGTTCTTGGTTGTCATTTTAGGAGTTTAACTGACGTACGTTCAAATGAATTTTTTTTTTTCAAAAGAAAAAGTGTTTATAAGTAATTTTCCTACACTCTATATGTACACTTTGGTGTATGATCGTTGATTCAACGTACATCACTTCCCATAAATTAATGCCTGAAACAAACTCTATACAATACTGACCCTCCAAAGAGGGGATTGGTTAGTTGTACCTAAGATGATTGACATGTTAGGAGTACCTTTTGGAGCGAGTGTAGTTAATAAGGAAAAACACTTTTTTCTTTTCCAAGTTGGAAATGAAAGGAAAGATTGGTGGCTACAAACTGACTGTTAAGATCTGAATTCATTATATATATATATATTTTTTGATAAAATGGACAAGCAGATGAAAGTAACCTTGAAGCTCTAAATATATTATATTAAAACAGAGACATTAGATTCGATTATTGGCAACATTTCACTAGAATAGATCTGTGCTTGAAGGTCAAGACGGCTATACAATTGCCACATTTTTTTGGCTTCTTGATCACGTTATTATTGTGGAGTGTTGAAGATCCATCGTTCTGGTTACTTTTTTAAAAAATATGTTAGACGCTTTTGACTACCAAGGACTTTTTAGGAATGTGTTTTGAACCAATAATGTAAGATGAGAAATTGATATTTTGTACATTGGCCACAAAGTACATTCGCACAGGCCAAACATTCGTATATATAATCTGACCACATCAAGACGAGATGAATAGATCATTTTTGGTGTCCGATAGTTTCAAGTTGACTTTAAATAAAATCATCGTTCCTTAGAACTTAATTAAATAGCAGCCTGTCTTTACAGGTCAGCAGTGAGGAAACGTGATTGCGTGCGTAGATGTGTTCAAATCCTTGGGGCTATAAAACTTCAATAACATTTGGATTTCTGCTGTGGGTTTGCCCGATACAAAATGAAATTTTTGCACTACATGAGAAAAGTAATGTTAGAAAATTCAATATTCTAATATTTGACAGCTGTTTGAACTGCACGCTCCGCGTTCTGCGAATACTTGAAAAGGAAGGAATTCGAAGCTTGTAGAGCCAGGAATATGCAGCTTAGTGCCCAAGGTTTGTAAAATCAGGATCCTACGTTGGATCAATTTTAGTTTCACAGGATCGGATTGTAGGATCGGATCGTAGAATCGTAAGATCCTACCAAAAACTCTTAATTGCAATTAAAGGTTGCAATTCTTTGATAAATTACAAATATATCACAAATATTTTCATTTATTTGCAAAATGGAGTTTTGTATTTCACAAATTTACAAAAAAATTGTAGGATCGTACGATCCTACGATCCTACACGATCCTGCTACGATTTTATGCGATCCTGCAAAGATTAATATGATTTGCGACTCTGCATACGATTCGGATCGATTTTGATTATCCGGATCGTAAGATCGTAGGATCGTACGATCTGGATCGCGATTTTGACAACTATGTTAGTGCCTTAGTCATCAAATTGTAAAATAAAATAAGTAACGGAAAAAAGAGGGCTCCAGGAGGAATTAAAATATTGTAGCCTTAGAACAGATAGCAATTAAAAATTCTTGCAAAAGTAGCTTCAAAAAATAGTGATCAGATTATTATATTGGTTTTGGATAATCGAAATGTTTTTTTTTTTAAAGTAAGACAATAATCGAGTGTGTTTTCAATATTGAAATGATTTGTAAAGAATATATGCACAACTATGAGTACTGATCTAAGTAAAACCTAATTTGAGGGTTTGCACATCTCAGATCTGAAGTTATATATATGTATATATACTAAATCTGATTGGATTGGTATTGTAATAAAAAATTCCAAATTTAGATGATTTTAAAATTTGGTAGATAGTACAAATTGAAATTTTGAGGTGCGAAGTGATGATATTTACAAGAACAACAAAGAGGATAAAAAATTCAAGAAAAACTTAATTATACTAAGCGACGTGCAACAACTCAAGCGACAGAAACAAATCAAAGAATATCTCATCTCCTTGATTAATTTTAGAGATTGCTATATTTATGTTTATTGTTTAGAAATGCCATGATCTGAAACCTACAGTACTTATCAAAGCTGCACAGAGGTCGTCGAAACTTGACCAAGCAACATTTTTGGAACGATTAATAAACCTCGAACTTAATTATAGCTAGTCGTCCATGTGTGGAATTCCTTTCTCGTGCAAAATTTTGCAGATGGAAAAAGCCAAAAGGGCAAAAAAAAAAAAATTAAGAATTCTTTACGAGAGTATACAATACATGCGGTGCATGAACCTGTTATCTTCATGCAGACGAGGCTCAGTTGCTGCATCAATCTTCACATTTTTTCCTCAATGGTGTCTTGAGCAATAATATTTGACTCGTGGACCCCCTGGTCACTTTCAATGGAATACATGACTGATTTTGTTCATTTACAAAGTCTAGTTTAAATGTGTTGTTGATACATTATTATGCTCCAAAAAAAAAAATTAGAACTTAACACGAAAAACAAATCCGGTAAACAAATTAATTACGCACGGATGATGCAGCTGGTCATTATATTTAGGGTTTGATAATTATCATTATATAAAATTTCAACCGTATTTAATTAGGTGATTGTAAAATGGTAATTAAACAGGTGCAAAGAAAGTGAAACAATTCCTACTGGTATTTACTGAATATTCTGTCCAGTTAAGTGAAATTAAAATTAACTGGTGCAGGCATAAATAACTAGTTAGTTATTGGAAGTTATTATGACACAAGCAATAATATATCCAACAGAATTTCCAAACATCTCCTTTATCATCTCTCTCATAAACCGGAAGTTTTATATCATCAGCCAACTTACTTTTACGTAGATTGATCTGATTAGCTAAAACTGCCAAATGAAACGGAGGAGTTTTATTCTCTCTCTCTCTCTCTCATGGGGATTAGTGGTCAAGGGATGATTGCAGCCATCGACATTCATCATTCTTCAAGAGACGTTTCCGAAGAAAGTCTTTGGAACCGATTGATTTCTTGAGTGGGTCAAAAGGAAAAAGGGGAAGTCTGCCAAGTTCCTATCCCCTCTTCATGAGTCTTGCCATGCTTCAAACCTCTGCTCAAAAAAGTTTTGGTCAAAGATTTCAGCAATAAAGTAGATTAATAGGCAATTGGAGCTTTGAGTTCGCACTTCGTGCTCAACACACGTTTGGAAATTTTTTTACTTTTTTATGAAAAAATATTCTTCAATCATTTTTTTTCCACATATATTAAATCGCTACAGTAAATTTATCTATAAAAACTCTAAAGAAATTGTAATCCAAATGGTATGGCGCTATCTATAGTATATTATGCCTTTTTACCTCAATTATAATTCCCAACCCGGTAAAAGTAAAATGATTTTATTCCGGTGATTTTCTTGCTCTTATTGCTTTACAGAAGATGCTCCGTAATTTTGGTTTTAACTCTAAAGTTAAAGCTTCAAGAAAAAAGATATGATGTTATGTAAATCATCACATTATACCAATCAGGATTCAGGAAAGAAGAAAATCTCTGGTGCTGCGGTTACAGCCTGAAGGGCCTCAATGAGCAATTTCCTCTTTGCTATAAATAGTACAATGACGAATTCTTATAATAGGCCGAAAAAGAAAAAGGACAAATATGATACTGTTTTGGTCAACTTTCGGTCATATCAGGAGGAGTTAAGTATAAGCATTGTGATTACAAGATCTTGCTAGTTGGGGTTTATGCAACATACATTACCAAATACGGTAAAGCAGAATTAAACCTCCGTTTAGGACCTATAATAAATTTTTTAAAAAAATGGATATATTTGACGGATCATTTTGGTCCACCTAAACGAAAAATCAAAGGTTCCCTAGACTAGAACTATCACAATGATTAAGAATACAAACCTTTCAACCTCGTGGATGATGAGCCAATGGTATCAAGTCTTGTCGTGTTTATGTAACATAGCTAATGCTTCTTGTGATTACATACCACCCGTTTGGTTTGCCCAACGAATGGCAATGACTATAGCTCTTTCAATGGTAATGGTTTACGAGGAAATCCTTCACATGAAAACTAATGCTTGGTAGCAGTAATTGTTGTGGTTATGGCTGCAAACGAATCGAGAGCGGCTCGACTCAATCTCGATCAACATCGAACTCTAGTCGAGTTTGAGTTGATCAAATCGAAATCGAAATCGAATTGGAGTACAAAAATACTAAGGGACTGCTTGGTTAAAGGGTTTGAGAATCACAGAAAGGAATTAACCCCTTATTTGTTGCTTGGGTTAAGTCTATTGGAATGCAAATTTTGGAATCATTTCTAAAAAAATCAGACTTATCCCATTCCCTAGCAAATTGGGAGGTTTTGGACAAAACTCTCAACTTATTCCCTCAGACAACATTTATGATGGATCTACCCTTTCTTTCTCTCCATCACACGCCGCTCCTTTTGTTTTTCTTCTTCGTCAGATTTCCTATCTCTTCTTCTTCATCATATAGTATTTATCTCTTATCTAAAATTTCTTGAAAAAAAATAAATCTAAAGTAGATCTAAATAGGATAGGAATGGACAAATATCTTCAGCGATAAAGAGGAGTAGATTTCAAGTTAGGGACAGGAATTCGGTAAGAAGCAAGGACTGATTGTACAGCGACAAAGAGCAGTGGGTTTCGACTCTCCTTGGACAGCGAATTCTGGAGTTGAAGAGTCTAAACAAGGATCAACTGCATTGAAAATCTCTTCTTGTCTTCGATGTTGCCGCTTTCATAGGGAAGTTCGATGACTTTAAACTCATCAAATAATCCGTACAGATAATGTCTTGAAATGCCCATGAAGGGAACAAAAACCTTGTCTCCACCGAGAAGGGAGAAGTTCTGATTCCGAGTCCTTATAATATCAAATTTGTTTAAATATGAAAAATTGGTTAAATAGCACATTAAATACAAAACTTACCAGTTTCCCATAAAGAGTTGGTATGTTATGGATAATTTCTTTTTTCTTTTAACTTTCACATATTTAATTTATGTTAAATACAAAACATACTAGTTTTCCTTTGGGCGCTATTTAATCAATTTTTCCTATAAAAAACTGGTATGTTTCCCATAAAGAGTTGGTACAAAACATACTACAAAACCTACCAGTTTTCCATAAAGAGCTAGTATGTTATGCGCTATTAACCAAATTTTCATATTTAAACAAATTTATGAAAATTAAAAGCGTTTTTATTTGGAAGAATGCATTCCTTGGTTGCGTTTTTCACCCTTTGGGAAGAGACTAAAAAATCACCATCTTTTAGGAAGTTAGTTTAAAAACTTCATCGTTTTGGGAATTTACTCCTTGTTAATGCAGCCACTATATTTATTTTCTAGTATTAATTTTTTTTATGGTTTATGATTTTCTTATGTTTTATCAAAAAGTTAATAACTATTGTAGTTACAATTATGAAGATGTTAATTTGTTGTATGTGTAATTCTTTTGTTTATTAGTGATAAATTTGAAATTTAATTGTATTTAATTCCGAAACACCCATCAAACCAAGCATCAGGAATTGGAATGATGCTAATTCCAATGTGTGAACCAAACTATATATTGGAATGAAAAGTTTAGTTCCAAAACCAGAATCTATGATTCCATTTCATTTACGATTCCAATCTGTGAAATAAGCAGCCCCTAAGTTCGTTAACTTGTGCCGGCTTGGATTCGATTATATATATATTTTTATTTTGATAGTAAAATTATACATATATTCCTAATATTTTATTATTTATTAAGAAAAATTATTAGTTTATTTATTTTTAAAAATAAAAAAATTATTTTATTTATTTTTTTAAAAATAAAATAAATTATTTTATTTATTTTTTTTAAAAATAAAATAAATTATTTTATTTATTTTTTTAAACTCGAGCTCGAGCTTGGTATTTTAAACTCATCGAGTTTGATTTTCGTAAAATTATATTGAGACTCGACTCGATTAGGTCGAATTCCAACACAACTCGACTCGTTTACACCCCTAGTTGTGGTATAGGAATCAACCTCTTTTTAATTAATTTTTCTTGGATTATGTTCTGTTTTGTCACCAAAAACATTTTAAGTTGCTCAAATAGTAACAAAATTCATGACTGTACCTTAAATTTCATTTTAAGTTGCTCAAATTTCATCTCAAGCCTCTTGCTTTATAACAGAATCAACAAAAAAAAAAAAAAAGCCCAAGAGATGAGGGCCAAAATCGTTACAAATGCCTAAATCTATTGAAGTTTGGGATTCAAATTTCATGATTTATAAGTAAATCAACAAAAAATTAACAAATGAGAGCCAAAAAACAACCATACATATTTTGGATCCGCCAAAATTTGTGTATGAATCCCAAGAAAAAAGAAATCCGTCATTCCAACAGCACGACCTCTGTCTAGACTAAATTGAGAGCAATGGAAAAAAAAAGAGAGTAATATGTTGTGGAGGGAGAAAGGAGACGTACACATCGATGAAGATGCAATTAGAAGAAGCAAAAGAAGGGGATGAAGATTAAAAAAAAATAATGCAGATTGAGAAAGACCTCAACCCTGCTACACTTTTTGCTTATTTGCGCGTTCCCTCCACTATAGCCACCAGGCTTTGTGCATTGAGTGCCCAGCCCAAACAAAAGCATAGCAGATTTGCAATCACCTGTAACAGAAGCCCAACACATACTCCCTCAGATTCATAGGTTCCCTGATCCATCATTCGTTAAGCCAAGAATTTGCATATTACTACCACTTTTTAATTCCCGGAAAACCCCAACTTAATTGGGTTCAATTTGAATACCTCGTCGTCAAGTGTTTAAGAAAAATTTTTGACCAAAAAAAAAAAATGTCAAGCAATAATTGACATTATAAATGTGGACATTAACATTTAAAATTAAATTCTATATTCAACCGCAGCAGACTCTTGCTAATTGAATGGCATCTCTCGAATGGTTGATAAGATTGAAAGACTAATCAAATGATTCAAACACAAGTTAAGCTTGTTCTTCAACTAATCAAATTAAACATTTAAAATTATTAGTAATTTGTGTAAGAAAAGTTTCAATTTAGCAAAACTTGACGTAATTACATCAAAATTTATAAATTTTACATATAAAAAACTCGAGCTACTCGAAATCGACCGGATGGACGGAGCTGGTTACAGGAAAAATCTGTTTTTGCACCGGCACATTCTATTATTGGAAACGAAGGAAAAAATAATGGAAAAGAAAAGGGCGAGTAATAAATTTCTTGCGAAGTGGACGTTGTCACCTTCAAAAGACCTCTCAAATATCATCCGAAATCAGCAGATAAGGTTTCGCCTTTCTTCTTCCTCTCCTCCCTTCTCCCAGCTCCTTTTACCTCTCCCCTCCACAGCAGAACCAGCCGAGGCAAAATGCTCTCTCTGACCATGATAAACACTGCAAAACCCCTCTCCCTATCCACCCCATTTCTCCCCAGTCTGCTCAACCCTCACAAGCTTCTTCCACCCCTTCCTCGCTCCAAACATCCTAACTCTGTCGTTGCTCTCATTATTCCCCCAAAATCCTCCGCCGCACAACAGCAACAGCTCTACCAACCCTTCAGACCTCCTCCTTCCCCACTTCCCCCTCAATACCGCAATCTCGACACCAACGGCCGCCTTGAGATCCTCTCCAACCGCCTCGGTCCCTGGTTTGAGTACGCCCCTTTAATCTCTGCCTTATTTCAAGAAGGATTCACCCCTCCAACTCTCGAAGAGATCACCGGAATCTCCGGGGTCGAGCAGAACAGGCTTGTTGTGGCAGCTCAAGTACGCGAGTCTTTAGTTCAATCGGAAATAGACCCTGACATCTTATCGTTTTTTGATACTGGTGGGGCTGAATTGTTGTATGAAATAAGGCTGTTGAGTGCTTCCCAGCGTGCTTCGGCGGCCAAATATTTAGTTTTGAACAAATTTGATGCGAGAATGACTCTAGAGCTGGCCAGGGCCATAAAGGATAAGCCGAGGAGGAAAGGCGAAAAGGGTTGGGAGAGTTTTGATGGTGATCTTCCTGGGGATTGTTTGGCATTCATGTATTTTAGGCAGGCACAGGAGCATAGGACTGCGTCGTCCCCCGAATTGTGGAGAAGTGCGTTGGAGAGGGCTCTGCAGGCTGTGGAATCTGAAAATGGGAGAGAAAGGGTGTTGGAGGAGCTTGAGGGGGAGAAAGATGGGGAGGACAAGGATAAAGAAGGCGCAGCTGCTGATAGAGTCGTGGTGCCTGTTGTGAGGATGCAGACTGGGGAGGTTGCTGAGTCTAGCGTAGTGGCGGTTTTGCCAGTTTGTAGAGCAGAGGAGAGGGAAGTTGAGGTGGAGGAGGCGCCGTGGGAGTGCGCAGGTGTAGGGGATTTCGGAGTAGTGGAGGCAGAGAAAGGGTGGGGTAGGTGGGTGGTGTTACCGGGGTGGGAGCCGGTGGCTGGTTTAAAGAGAGGGGGAGTGGCCGTGGCATTTAAGAACGCGAGGGTGTTGCCGGGGAGAGCGAAGAAGTGGAACAGAGAGGAGGCAATTCTGGTGGTGGCTGATAGAGGGAGGAAAGAGGTAGTGACTGATGATAATTTTTACTTGGTGGTTGGTGGAGGGAATGGCAGTGTTGAGGAGGGGTTGAAGGTTGAGAGAGGATTGGAATTGAAGGAAATCGGTGTCAAGGAGAGTTTAGGTACTGTAGTTTTGGTGGTTAGACCGCCAAGAGAAGAGTACGATGACCAACTAAGTGATGAAGATTGGGAATAAGACACAGGGGATACAGTAGTTAAAAAGATTGTCAAGTTGGAGGTTTCCATTAGTCTACCGGAGGAACAAGATCACACTGCACATATCATATTCATCCTATTCAAGTCAGAAATGTGCTCATAATTCGTGTTGCCTCGCTGATGGTGGAGGCCGCTGCTTCAAGCTGGTAGCATTTAGTACACTTTTTCCTACTTAGAGAGTATTCTGAAGTCTAGCGTAAGAAGGTGCGAGCTTGAAATGACTAAGTTGCCAACTTGCCATATGCAGAAGAATTACGCAACACATGCAAAAGGAGGAAACAAAGCGAGGAAGAGATTTGGTTTTTGCTTCTAGCTCGTAGGGAATACATACTATTAGAACTTTGTCCAATTGTTATTGGTTGGCTTCCTGGTATTCACATCTTGCTTTTGTCACCTGAAGCCGCTACTTCCAGTCTTGTCTTTTTTTTTGGAAAAAAAAAAAGGACTCTTTGAAGCATACTTGAGCATTAATCTTAAAGTCTGGAATAGGATACAGAAAATTGAGAGATTCACCCAGTGCTTTGTGTGCAATAAGCATCAATTCATGCTGTGGAAAGTTTTGTTAAAACTCTCAAGCAGCTAATCATCTTATTAGTCATTTCTGGGCCGTAAGCAAGTTTCATGTGAGAAAATTAGGAGCACGCTCAGAATCAATGGAACCTTCCCATCTTCACTATAATCTTCCATCTCCCTCCTCGTCTGTTATGCTGCTTTCCTCCGGCTGCAACAACAATTTTCTACTTCCCTCTCCCTCTGGTGCTCATGACGTATGATGGTGCCACATTATGTGCAATTTGAGAGATGAATGAAGCATGCAGATATGATTAGCTATTCAATGAACTCAATCAAAGAAAAGAACTTAATATGAATATGAATATATGATACCGGTTGTAAGGCTACCAAACTGAGCTAATTTTTCAGCAAACAAGCCTCTAATATTACTGCAAGAACACTTTAGGGCAACTATACCAATTAAAACCACCCTTTACAAGAAATTGTTCCTCCAAGGTAACTACAAAGCACTAATCTTCTAACAAGAACAGAGCAAAATATTTAGTTTCATTCTCCTGCAAATCTACTTTTCCCTACCTCACTGTTCTTTCATTTCACCACAATCTTCTATCACAACCGGTGAAGAAGTCTTTCCACTGGCTGAGCCCACCTTCTCCATTGCCTCGACAACATTATAACCCTCCACAACCTGCCCAAACACCACATGCTTATTATCAAGCCAAGGTGTGCTAACAGTAGTGATAAAGAATTGAGATCCGTTAGTATTTGGTCCAGCATTTGCCATCGAAAGAAGGCCAGGTTGGATGTGCTTCTTTTGGAAATTTTCATCAGCAAATTTCATTCCATAGATAGATTCTCCTCCTGTCCCATTTCCCCTAGTGAAGTCTCCACCTTGACACATAAAACTTGGAATGATGCGGTGAAAGGTTGAGCCCTTATAATGAAGTGGTTTCCCTGAAATTCCAATGCCTTTCTCTCCAGTGCAAAGAGCGCGAAAGTTTTCAGCAGTTTTAGGAGTAGTATCTGCAAACAATTTAAACACAACCCGGCCAGCCTTCACATTTCCAATCAGTATGTCGAAGAACACCTTAGGATTCGACATTTTCTGTGAACAGAGATCATATCCGATCAGTAACATAGCGTCAAACATTACCCGCAAATGGCAGCAGGACAATCTAAATCTCAATCCAAACTGTATAAAATCACACAGATTTACATACAAGAACTAGAATACAACAAATCATAAGTATTCATGTATCAACATTTTACCAATTCATCCACTTCAAGAGTGTTTTCCAAAAGCCCATGCAGGAAGACAACCATTTATACAGACAATACCACAACGAGAACATGAATTTTTCATGTATAGCAGGGAGTACAAAGATCTCGAAACATTATTCTTTTTGTGTGCCAAAAAAACATTTTTTTGTCAGAGTTTCGGTAATACTAATAATTATCTCTAGAACAATCAACGACGCACCATTAAAGAAAGATTTTTATGGAAGGTTAATTAAATTAAGCCAAATCAAAAGCATTTCTACACGAATAAGACTAGTGTAACATACATCATAGAACTTAGAAGGAAATCTCTAACAGAGACAAATACAGATCAGCAACATTAGTACAAGGTAAATTGAACTAATTTCAAAGATCAGCTAAACATTTCACAATATCATCTGAGGGGAAAATCACTTCAAAATAGAAAAAGAAACACCAAGAGCAGATTTTTACCGGAAAAAAAAAAAAAAGAGAAAAAGGGAAAAGGGAAATGTAAGTCCCATGATAAATCCTCTTGACAAGTTCTAAATAGGCCGTTCAAGAGGATACGACGATATGGGAAAATACATTGATATTGCACAATTTTTGAGCTCTACAAGCTTTGCTAAAACCAACCGTAAAGCCTTCGATTTGTGCGTTTCTTATTTCTCTGTTGAATACAAGAGAGTAGAAGCCACGAATGTGAAATAGAGCAAAGTATAAGAGATTTTGATGTACCTTATAGCTGAGCCGTTGAAGCTGACTAGCACAAGGGGGGTTTATGCCAGAGGTTTAGTATGTATAGTGTGTAGTTCGTGGAACTGAGAGCTGCGGTTGAGAATTGCGGATTTTAGGGTTTGGGGTTTTCATGGTCCTTTGCACTTTGGACCCAACGTTTTGTGCGATTCAACGTCTTTACCTACTCAACTTCACCTGTTTACATTATCCACCCCAAAATCCCTCGGAGGGAAAAAAAAAAAAGCGCCCCATCGTATTCAATCAATCAGATTCGCAGTGGGCTCACAACATAGAGATTTTCGATTCTATTCTCCGCCTCCTCTCCACTTTTCAATTTCACCCCTTCTCTACCCCAAAAAAAAAAAAAAAAAAAAAAGAAGCGTGGTGACATTTGCAACACGGTCCAAACTCAAGATAAATTGGTTAATTGGTTCTCATATTCAACCTAACTTCGTTTTGGTTACTTGGTTCTAACTTCGTTTTGGCCAATTGGTTCTCTCATTTGTAGGTTGCCTCTCACCAATTGATTCTTTGTTCTTTTTTTTTTTTGGTTGTTCTAAAGCATTCTATTTAGAGTTATGGTAATTAGCTGCAGCACCGGAACTTTATTCCAATTCTTGCCTTCCCGTGATCGACAGAACTGAGAGGTTGTGGGGCTGACATCAATATGGAAATATATCAGGGAAAAATCAATTACCGGGAAGCCTCAAGGGCCCAGTAAACCGGTAAGAATGCATTTCAAACAAAAAGATCTCACGAAAAAAGTTTTGCAGGACAAAAAAAGACAACAAACCATTACATTCTTGGCATTATCCCTGAATTAAATTTATATGTTAACACCAAGTTTTCTCCTGTGCTAGTGAATGACAACCCTTCTGCTAGCATCAATCCATGGGCGCCATAAAAATGGACAAATGGCAGAGCTAACATGATATGGCCTTTTTTCTTAAGGTGAACCAGTCTCCAGTGAGAGCCAGCTCCCAGATATACTGGTTAGTTACATTCTTTAACCAAGCCATTGTTCACAGCGCCGTTCACCACCGCCGCTGACAGAGTGTCGAATGCTTATCTTTTCATTTGCATACTTTTCCTGCAGCCACTCAAAACCATTGACATCAAGTTTTCCTGATACAGATTTGCCTTGCTTCCTGCGAATTTGCTGCTCCCTAATGGAAGCCCAAAGTTTGTCGATAGCATCCCTTTGCCGGGAGGTGAACCTTGATATATTGTCAGAGGCATGCTTCACTAAGATGTCAATAACCGTTTGGCACCTGCAATGGGAAGGCCTGTTATGCTCCAAGGAACACAAAAAATCAAAAAAGGATGCAGCTCAAACGTTAAATGCAATAAAAGAAATATGACAAAAGTAGCTTGAACTTGACCATGGGGTTTTGTAGCGCCGTGCAGCAATTTCTAAACAGGAAATTAAAGCTTCTCTCTGTCCTCTAAGAAATTTCCTGGCCTCATCCTCTTCGCTCTTTTTATTTTTTGCCACCAACTCTCTCTTTCCCTTTGCTGTATCATCTTTCTTCGACGTGCTTGGAATCAGAGCGTCAAGCCCAAATGGATCAGGTTCTTCCTCCTTTGCTTCAGGTATAGAACTGGCAGAAGTGTTATCCCTATGGGACTCTCCATGAGCCTTTCCCACCTCTGTTTCCTCCAAGGAAGCAGCTTCTTCTTCGTCATCATCCTTGGTTGCAACAGGAAGACTTGATATGGCTTCTTTTATCCTCCCAGATGCTTTTGAAAACTGATTAGTTCCTCAAGAGGAATATAATAATCAGATGAGGCTAAAAATCAAAATTCTTGAATGATAGCAATTATCAGAGACATGGTATAACATTCTCAGCAACATGAGCCATGACATTATCAGTATCTTCCACGACATGATAGAAGCAAAAATATATATACTATACTATACATGACATTTGGACCATAAACAACCAAAATGTAGTGAAGACGCTCATATTTCTTTATGATATCTTGCTTCCTGCAGCTCCAGATGATATATGAAGACACTTGTATTTCTGAATGACCAGTACAGTACGTACACATAACGTAGACTGAAAAATAACAAAGCAAATTAAATGACACAAATAATACAGAAGCACTTAATTCATAGAAGACACTTCGCTTGATCTAATTATATGTTACAGCCAGTGAAACTGAAAAATGCAAAACATACCACAAAGCTATCATCAGTGAACAGATCATTAGCCATGACAGCCCTTGTTGTCCATATAGTAAGAAGATTTTTCTGCTTCTTGTTAAGGCACTGCAAAAATGCAAATCAAAACAAGTTGACTTTCAATCCTATCAAAGAGCGAGTTAAAGAACCTTTAAAGAACATGAATCACCTCAACTGCATCTTGAGCTGCAGAGAACAAAGCATGATAGTCTGCCCTTAGTGAGGCCTCATTGCAAGTGGTGGGTGATGACATTGCACCTTCAAGTATGGCAAAAAAGTGATCACTAGTCGCAGGGTTAACACTACCAGCCTGAATTAACTGTACAGCAAGCTTTGAAGCCTTGCTAAATTTTGAAGAATTCTTTATGTGGGAAGCTATTTTCTGCATGGCCTCTATCACTTGGGTCTCTGAAGCATCTGTTGTCGTTTTAAATCTCAATCGTTTTCCTGGAGCTGGAGCCAGTGCTGAAGCTGAAACTGGAAATCAGAAAGAGCAAAAAAATATATTCACTACCACAGTGACATCTCATAGAAGTAATTCGTGGTTAAGATAAATAATTATAATAACTAAAGTATCAACGTCAATTCCAGTTCTAGCTGTTAACGACACAACAAAATTCAAAAGGAGGCTGTGAACAAGAACAATTTGATTTGGGTTATATCATAATGCAAAAGTTGATGTTCCAAGTAGCACATAGTACACGTTCCCAACAGAAGCCAGTCTAAAAGATGGAATATAGGTTTACCAAACACAAAGCCATCAGGATTTCAACCAAATGTAGATGAGACATAGTGAGACTCTAGAGAGCAACTATTGCAACAAGCTATCTAAACCAAAATAAACCCAGGAGGCGTAGAAATTCATCGAATATTTAAGACAAAGCATTAAAAATCACCTTGACCAACAGAATCTCATTACCGCAGGATCATCAGAAACCCTAAAATAGAAGTCCAGAAATCAAAAATCAACTTTCCACCCAAAAAAAGTGCAAATAAAGGGCAAGAACCCATCAAGCTTCAACACTTATCCAACCACACACTTAGCTGAAACACTAAAAAAATGCCCAAACAATTCGATAACTGTAGACCTTAAAGAAGGAATAAATACTCAACCTTTATTAATTGAACAAGGAAATATGAAGTGGTACCTTGAGGTTTAGATTCTTCTCCAGAAGATGGCGGTTTTGGACGTTTGAGAGCGCTCTTGAGTGCTGGAGGCGGTGGTTCTAGTGGTGGGTTTGATGAATGTTCTTTAACTGTTGTTGAAGATTGCAATTCTTGAAGCTGTGTCTGTGATGCAGATGGCGGTGGCAAATCTTGAAAAAGATCACCACCCATAGCTCTATTCCTTCGTTTCCCTCTGTCTTCTGCTATTGGCTTCAGCAACCGTAATATGGGGTTGTGGCCGGCAGGATTCTGGGCGGTGGGGGAAGAGGGTGTCGGCCTGACGGGGAGTCGCAAGCGTATGTGGCTGATTTGAGTTGGATTTGGACTTTTGACACCTTTTGGGCTTTTTCTGTGGTAGGAGGTCTCGTGGACATATTGGGCTTCCTTTTTGGGCAAGCGGCGTTGTAGGAGTTTGTATCTTAACCCCTGAAATTTTTTGATATATTCAAAGTTCTATTATGAAGTCAAGAATTATTTAGTGTTTCCCTCAAAAAAAAAAAAAGAATTATTTGGCGTTCGTCTACTTATTTGGTACTCTAAGGTCATACAATAACAAATGAGCTGGTTATTATTATTATAATTTTTTTTTTTGGCGTTGCAATTCAAGGTTTATGGTAATGTTGAAACTCTAATAGTGAGCCCAAATTCTTTTTTTTTTTTTTGATGCTTATATTTTATCATAGAGCATCAAATACAAAAAAAAAAAAAACTCTTTTATTTTATTTTACTCTTGGGAAACTCATTTGATCAAACCACCTAATCTTTTTTTTATATAGATATTTATCCCATACCTGTGTTATTGGGTACTTTCTACAGAAAATTTTATCAACCAAGTGTCTAGGTTTTGAATTGGAGAGTAATTGGATATTCTAATATTGCACTAGTTGGGATTTCACATTCAAAGATTTCATTTCTGGTTGCAGATTCCGAGCCAATCAATCAATAAAGTAACACCACTAAAATATCCCTAAGGCAGCATACAGAATCATTACTTTGTAATGCAATCTGAAAATTAGTAAAAGAATCATTACTTTGTTCTCCATTGGACCATTATACTTATGCTTATTTTACATGCGTACCATTCTTTTTGTCCCCCTTACAAGTAGGAGTAGGTTAGATTAGGCTAGAAGTTGCCGCCCGCTAGTGGAAAAAAAAAAAAAAAAGGAAAGCAGAAGATGCAGAAACGACAAAGTTCACCCTCGTTCGCTTGATATGAGCCACTTCAATAATCACTTTACTTACAACAAGCAGAAAGTAGAAGATGAATTTGATAAGATCGAGTACAATTCTACTTGAATCTATTGGATGAATTGTTCTCTTATCCATAACTAAAAAGAGATAAGACGATTTTTCCTTTTTATTTTGTGTTAAAAGGAAATTTTTTAATACATGTGCACTCGATGTGAACATATCCAATCACAATTATTATGCTCTTTGCGTCTAACTTTTTTTTTTTAAAAAAAAATTAATTACATATTTTTAAAAAATGAATACCTAAAATCCCTATTAACAATTAGGCACCTTTTAGCCGAACCGTTAATAAAATGACGAACCATTCGACATTTTTATTTTATTTTTGGCTCCTCCTAGAACTTAGTACTTCAATTAAGCTTTTTTACACATCCTGCTCCACATGATCAGTACAGTACATGCCAAAGCCAAACTGCATCCTCATATATATAATACCCCAAAAAATTAAAAAGTAAAATAAACAATGACTTGAAGGCTTCTAATGATCATATATATAATCGACTAAGAAGACAAGTGTTATATAGAAATCGAACTTCCTTCTCTAATGTCCTTTTGCGTTGAAAAACGTAAGGTCGATGGAATCTGATAACGGAGACGTACGTACAAGTGATTCATTCATTTGACCAACTGGAAATATTTTGATCTTGAGGAAAGCTGCTGACATGATTTGAGACGTCCGATGCTTAGCTGCTGGAAGAAAAGTCTGCGTTTATTCAGTTCGGAGCCAATTTGAAATTAAGTCCATCTGTACGTTCTGCCATGGAAGTTAAGAATTTCTCGAGGGTATTCCATGCCCTTTGCGTTCTAGTAATAATAAGCAAGATTTTCTCCATCAAATACATGCAAAGTTGGGAAAATTAATCATCTCAATTGAAGACCATATATATAGATGAACAAGATGTGACAGACAATTTTATTTGTTTGATTGTGGTTAGCTAAAAGAAATTATCCAGCAAATGTTCGTGACATGCATGACCAGCGGTCTGTTCATCCATACCATCAACAGTTGCTTCTACGACTATCATTCTTTCTTTTTTCTATTATGATTCTTCGTGTTTTCTAATACAAAAGGGTTTTTCAGCAATAGATTATTCATTAAGCTAACGATTCAATCAAAATCGATGTGACACAACCAATTCATAAGACAAACCAGATGGACTTTATGGACACCGTTAAAATTAATAAAGATCTACAATAATTGACCTCTGAAATTTTCTAAACATGGGAGGACAAAATGGGATCCCAGGCCTACACTTGCACCATTATGCCCAGTGACGATTGCCCTCTCACGGCTCAATTAATGCGACTTGATCAAACAATTATTGCGAGTTAATTTCCTTTGAGAAAACAAAACAAGGAAAAGGACAAAGGGTCCGCTCGTCTAATTTGCTAGGTAAAATATTATGTTAACGTTTAGTAATGAGTTTGTCTAAAGTGTGTTCATTAATTCTTTTTTATTACCCTATTCATCTTTTTCTATACTTTTTTCATCCTCACAAACAAAATTTGAATCATGAATTCAGACAGCGAAAAAGACTATAAGAGTCTTTTACTGGACATTGGACCAACCCTAATAAATGAGAGAGAGCATATATTATTATATTGAAGAGTTTATTGTGAGTCTATTATTAGATATCCCTGGTAGCTCAAGTAAGGCAAGTGATAATTAAGGTAGTTTTAGAGATTTCAAGCACCTCATCCCTTTAAAAGGGAGGATGGAGTGTCCCAAACTTTTTAAACCATGCCAAAATAACCTGCTAGCCATTTTTTTTTTTTTTTCAAAGATGCCTTTGTAAACTACTTTATGTATGGACTATTGATCTTGTGCCCTCAGAGGCACTTTCAGATTGCCAAATGTACAAAGATTTACTACCATGGCATCCAAATGTACAATAATGTGCAGTAGTTTAGAAAAGATGTGCCATTCATCGTGCATGCGAGTGTGATGTTCTTGGAAAACGAGAACGTTGATCCGGAAGAAGAACAAGAGGTGTTGAATAGAATCCAAGTGTACTAATGGGATGAAGACATGCACTTTGATTTATTTTGAGGTCTTGGTTAGCTGACTGAATGGTCACAACATGGGATTACCTTCGGTTTTAAAATGGTTTAATCTCTCTATCCGATAGAGTTGATTGAATCGTATTAAACTCACCTGCAACATTGTTTATTGCATCCTGCTTTTTTGTTTTCATAGAACAAATTGTGAAGGCTATAGTGTGTAGTAAAAATGAAGGAAGACCATATCTTTTTTGGAAAGACAACAAAAAATAAAGGGAACATGAGAGAACATGGATCTCTCATGTCCTTTAAGAGAACCAATTTAATACGCCTTAGTAGTTTTAAATGCTTTTAAGCTTTTATGTGATAGAATAATCTTATACCAACCTTCAGAAGAAGTAATACCTTCGGACAGAACATTTGAAAGAGTCCAGATGATGAGACAAGCTAAGAAAGTTTGGATAAACAACTTGGAGATGCTTAGTTATATGGATGCAACTAGTAGTCATGGAGTCTAATAACAGGAGCTTGAAAGTTTCAAAATGCTAGAGTATAATAAACATACTCTAATAGTTCTCGCGTGAATGGTCTAGCGGCAGTGCCTCTCACCAGTGAATCTTGAGGTCACAAGTTCGAGTTTTCGTTCCGCTGGATTTCTCCGCGCAATTAACGTGTTCGGGCCGGGTTGGGCGCCGGGTCCGGGCCGCAGGAGATTAGTCGGGCCCCGTAAGAATTGATCCGGACACCCCTGTGTCGACAAATATATATATATATAAACATACTCTAATAGCAGATGAGACCTTGATTTAGTAGTCAAAATTGAGGTTGTAGGATTTAGAAGTTATAAATTTAATTCTTACTACATGTGAGTTTGTTTTCTCACTCTTTGTGAATTTGGTAATAGCATTATTGAATTGCAATAGTTGTAATTCTTACTGTTTATTTGTTAATTATATTACCCCCACTATGGTGGACTTCTTGTAATCTTTTTATTTTTTTAAAAAATCTCCTAATAGGTCTAAATCAACCATTGATGTTTGCAGCTATCAATATGTAATGGCCGTATTAAGCTCTTTTGGGCGCTTATATGCTCTTTCTCGCTAATTTACCAAGACAACGCCTCATGAGGTATATTGAATGATATTATCAAAGTTACTGGATATTTTAGTGTTTGTTAGTCTTTCATAGTTAGATTTTCTTTTTGTGTTTTTTGTTGTAAATTTCTTTGTACTTTCATTTTCATGGGAATATTCAAATAACCGCTTAAAATATTCAATATTCTAATTGCGGTTCTAGTTCGTTTTCTCCATTTTAACTCCTTGTGCACAATGTATTTGCTTGCATGAATTGAAAAATATGAATTAAAAAAACATATATTTGGACTACTTCAAACGCTATATGTAAAGAAGTTTGATGAGTCCAAAATTAAGGGAAACTTTTGGTTCGGACAAATTATTTGATAAGTGTAGTTTACTATTTTCACATTAAATACAATTCAAATAAGATTGTAAAGTCCTTATTTCTTCAATTAGCAGTATCCTATTGATGGAATGAAGATTAATTATTAAATTTGCTAGTTAGCCTGCCTGACATAACGTTTTTCGCCCAAAAGGAATGACTAAAAATATTCTTCAAATTGTAACTAATCTCTTGAGGTAATTAAGGTATACCAGTCTCTAATTACCACCTCTAATCAGCATTGCAAATTGGCATATGCTCCCCCAAACGTGCATCCCACTTCGTCACACAGCACGCGACCCCACGCACAAACCCTAATTTCCAAGACCCTACTCCCATTTCTCAAGACTCATCTAAGAGGGAGTGAAGGTCAGAAAATGAGAAATTTTATGTGAGAGAGAGAGAGAGAGAGTGAGTGTGTGAATGTGTGTGTGCAAGAGACGATGAAAAAGACACACATCCAAGAACTTTGACGCAAAATCACACACACCCCACCACCAAAAACCTAAGAAACGACATCTTAGAAATCCCAACAGGGAGAGAAAAGAAAACGGAAAAACAAATGTTAAAAGAAGAAAGAAACCTCCCCCTTCAAGGCTTCAAGCTAAGCTAGCTAAGCTTATCTGATAATCTCTCATCATCTCCCTCCTTTGTATGTGCGATAGTGTGCGTATGTCCTCGTGTCTCTAATCTAGATCCTTGTTGCCTTGTTGGGTTCATCGATCAACTTTATTTTGTCATTCATCTCTATAAAAATCCTTATCTCAATTTTCTTCTTGGAACCTTATCTTGTAAAGAAAGTCAAAATCAAGAAACCACAGCTAAGATCTCAGCTAGTTGCCGAAAGTATCTTAAGAAGCGATCTCATTAGCTCGCAATCTAGTTGAACGAGTTTGAGGTGAAGATCATGGCAAATAGGTGGTGGACCGGCCAGGTAGGTTTACCTGGTGTTGAAACATCTTCATCAACTGGCTCACCAGTGTTGAAGAAGCCAGATCTGGGCATATCAATGAACGACAACAGCGGAAGCGGTGGCGGCAGTGGTGGAAGAGATGATGAAGATGAAAGAGAAAACAGCACTGATGAGCCTAAAGAGGGTGCAGTTGAGGTAGCTACTCGGAGGCCTAGAGGAAGACCTCCTGGTTCCAAGAATAAGCCAAAACCGCCTATCTTTGTCACTAGAGATAGCCCTAATGCTCTCAGAAGCCATGTCATGGAGGTTGCAAACGGTTCTGACATAGCTGAAAGCATAGCCCAGTTTGCCAGGAGAAGGCAAAGGGGAGTTTGTGTGCTGAGTGCTAGTGGAACAGTTACTAACGTAACCCTTAGGCAACCTTCCGCACCTGGTGCAGTCATGGCTTTACATGGCCGCTTTGAGATTCTCTCTCTCACCGGAGCTTTCCTCCCCGGTCCAGCCCCTCCCGGGGCTACCGGACTAACTATATACCTAGCTGGAGGCCAAGGCCAAGTGGTTGGGGGAAGTGTGGTTGGATCACTAGTGGCCTCAGGACCAGTGATGGTGATTGCTTCAACATTTTCGAATGCTACTTATGAGAGGCTGCCTATTGAGGAAGATGAAGAAGGCGGTGGTGCAGCTCAGGGACAACTTGGTGGGAACGGATCACCGCCGTTGGGGAGTGGTGGGGCGCCGCAGCAAGGTGGTTTGGGTGATCCGTCCTCTATGCCTGTGTATAATTTGCCACCAAACCTGATGCCTAATGGTGGACAGCTGAACCATGAAGCATTTGCTTGGGCTCATGGCCGCCCTCCTTACTAATTGAGGTAAATGAATAAATAATACTAGCAGCTTCATAAAGTTTGAAGGGAGAGGGATAGAATTAAGTTTCTTCACTTGTGATGTATTGTAGAATGAAGAGACATAAAAAAGACTTAAGATTATAAAGGTTTATATGTACATGTATATTTCCTCGAGTTTGCTTCAACTCCACTTTGTAATGCATTAGGTCTAGTCTTCTTAATCCTGCTTTAATTTTAGAGCTGATTTTCGTCTTCTTAGTCTTCTTGATTAATAATAATGGAGTTAAGCTGAATTTATGCTGCGAGCAAATCATCTCTTCTGTTTTCTCTATCTTTTGGCCCCTAAACACACAAACTTTTAGGTGAGTCCATATTATTTACTTTGTCTAGGCTTGAAAGGATAGAGTGAAGTGAAGACTCCAATGCTCCTTCAAGTAAAATATTCACAAGACTGCATATTTCTATGCACCACGTTCTCAGTTATCTTGCTTTAGGATGTTCATCTTTTTCTGGTTTCTTGGCTGTTCATATTAACAGGTGTTTGTTTAATTTACTCGAAAAGTTGAAAGAGAAACAAAGTGAGCAAAAAAAAAAAAAAAAAAATCGTATGGAGTTTCTTTTGCTTATTCAAGTATATAAATTTTCAGTTACTTGATAAATGATAATGCATCGTCCCGTGGTTTTCTAAAAGCAGCGGAAGATTGTGATGCATGATGAATATCTTTTATTTCTCACCTTTGTAATGATCATGGTCCTGTCATTTCTCAATCCATTTCCCATCTTGCACCTGTAAGTATAAACTAGGGCTTCTTCCTATGACTTTTGTCCTACGTTCTTCATCCATCATTGAACTTATCCACCTACTCCCAATCCCCTTAATCTGAAGTGGTGGTTAGTTGTTGTTGTTCATCATGTACTAATGTTGTGCAAAAAGACCTTTTTCAATCTCTTCTGCATCCTTCACTAACTGAGCTCCTCCACCTCCAACCCATAATTTGTGGAGAACTATATATCAGTTTATAATTCTTCCTCTCTGCCATGTATTTTGGTTATACAATTCAGTTGAACCTGGACAAATCGCGATTGTACGCTAATTTAAGTGAAAGGCATGATGCTGAAGTGGAGCAAGTGATCAATGAGTCTTGATCAGCGGCGGCTTCTTCATACCAAATATGCATGTTCATCCACAGCTCTTATGTACAAATACGGTTCCACCAACACAATTAATACTTCATCTGACGGTTTTGGATTGCTAAAACTAAATCATGGTGTGAAGGTTTAAGAATTTGCAAATCGATTAATTTGAATGCTGTGCATAACTGTACGAATTACTGGCTTTAAGCCGATTGTTTTGAGCATAAAAGACATATATACATATCTGTGGAGAATCATTGTTGTGTCGATTCGATCTCTTGTAATGCATTTAAAGAGCTATGTGTCCACTAATCCATCTGAATTATCCATGCGTAGTGAGTCCTTCGTGCAGTTCAGTTCTTACAGAAGTTCCAGGCTTAATTATAGCTTATTATTAGGCTACAAAAGATTAATCGCATGCATGTTATACTGTGAATCTTAGCAGGGCAAGTTCCAGTTTTTCGCCAATCTTTCTTCCATCATCTTCAGAAGTATAAATTATATTCGTAAGTCGTGACACTTGCCCTAATTTCTCACAGCATCGTGTCAGCTTCTCACTTGCCCTAATTTCTGTGCAGATTAATTAGAACATCAAACACATGCATATATAGTATCAGAATGATCAAACCGCATGGCATAGCCGGCTAGAAAAGTTGAAATCTGGCTTGGTGGGTTACAAGAAATCATACACATTAGTACTAGATAAAACTAGGACAAATTGATTTCGACCAATAGAATTGTTAAAATTGGGTCAACTATCCCAGATTTGCATGAAGTCAGAAATTAGAAGTCCCAAATTCCGTACACATCACTAGTTATGAGAAATTATATATATGAGTAGTAGATTAATCCAACGGCAAATTGATTATTAGAATGGTTAAATTTCTGTCAGGTTTATATATATTCTGAATTTGCAAAAAATCAAAAATTTCGGAAACTAAACTTGTTTGATCGAAATATTAAGGATCGATGGACAAAAAAATACTGAGAACCAAAACTGTATGTTTCGATCTACAAATGAATGACAAATTATGCTCTTGTATCAAGAAGCTGGTAAGCATATTAGCCGTTGACAGGCTTCCCTTTCTCCTTCTCTAGCAAAAATTTCAAAAACCAGGTGCAAATGTGCATTAGTTTAATGTCCCAAAATTCACAGAAGTAAACGGTTAATAAATTTTAAATAACTTCGTCCACTTATTTAATTAAAGCCACCCGAAAATAATTGTTTAAAAAATTTATTGACAGGGTTGAAAGCTGATCAACTGCAAGCATGCAGGGTTGGCAACCTAAGATACCATGAATCTCCGGAAAATGATTAATGTCATCACCTTCTTTTCATGGTGCGCCCTCAACTTTAGGTCTGTTCTGCTGCACTGGGCTTTCTCATTGGCTTCTGATTAAAGAAATGATTGTTGAGTGGCCCTCAATGACTTGCTAGAGATGCTGCAGAATGCAGTGTTCTTGCTCACTATCAGTTATACTATCAGTGTTCTTCTGACCCAGGCCCTAGTGGTTTGCACATCATTTTTCCCACTTTTTCCTCGCATATTTTAATTTCATTCGTATGCAAGAAGTGCTGGGCTACCTGCCCAACTAGAATAACATAAAGTCAAGAATGATTTTGTTCTTTGAAGTCGCAAAACGACAATTCAGAAAGTCATCCCGCTGATGATTATTTTAATCTCTTCTTTGCCGAGCATAATGGGTTTCCCAGAAATGGTGGCAGTAAATTCGCAAGTCATCAAACGAGGTTAAAGATTTCGTATGTTAATGCAACGAGGAGAACGCTATCCTAAGGTTGTGTTTGGATTGCATTTTTTGTTATTTTTCATGAAAAAATTACTGTAGCGATTTGATATATGTGACGGAAAAAGGTGATAGGAAAATGTGATTACGGAAAACGACAATATTTTTCGACGGAAACAAGCAATCCAAGCATGGCCTAAGTTCCTAACCCAATCTCAACTTACTCGCAGGAGAAAATCAATTGAGGCTTTAAAGGAAAGGGCAAAAAATCCATGTATATATTGGACAAGAAAATTATGTACCATCTCTCTTGATGATCAGATAAAGTTTCTGCATTCTACTTCAACATCACTTTTCCCCTTTTAGCTACTTCACCTGCCCCCCGCGCGGGGGGGGGGGGGGGGGGGGGGCGGGAGGAAATACATAAAATTATAGGTTATCAAATAATGTAAGCATTAGCACACACATCTATATAAGCCGTGTCGAATATTTACTTCTTTAGGGTTTATTACGCTGCTAACACGTTCTCTTTTGTCATTTGAAATTAATTACCAAGTTTCATTTTTGTTCTCTAAGCTTTGTATAGATCAATGCTAATGTTAGGGTAAATGTTATTTGTACTCTATAGCTAGTTTTATTGACAAAATAAAGAGAAAAAGATTTGGCAGTTAAAGTGTAGAATAGATTTTTTTTTTTTTTTTGAAACACTGATTATTATGAAAGAGAGTCTCCGCCATGCTTCCAAGAAGCAACAAAAGAAAAAAAAAAAAAAAAAAGCTAATCAATTAATAGTTTGGATTTTCTTATTTGGAAGCCAATGGACCCCCTAGACATAAAATCAATTGTGAATGAACTAAAAAGTAAGAGTCTTACCAACCCAAAATCCTGTATCATAGATGCAAGTGATACATGAAAGGAGGATAAAACCAATCCTAAATCAATCTTTTGCATGTAGTTTCAAGCCATTCGTAGTTCACAATGTAGAAGGGGGAAAAAAAAGTAGATTTTTGTTTCCATTTCTAGTTTAGTGTCAGCTGAGTAAAAAAAAATTGTAATTGACTTCAATATTCAAATCCTAGTCGCAATCCGCATATTCTCAACATTAACAATCGTAACGTCATATTGCCTTTATACATTCATATCCTAGAACAAGATTTATTCATTCACCATATATCATGTCAAGGTACGGTCAGGGAATCCAAGAGATAGTGAGAGTCACAAGAAAAAGTTGTCTAGAGAATTAACTTAAAATTTAATTGGGTTGTCTAGTAAAGCAAAGATTTTATTAACTTCTTAATCCTATATTTGTATTTGGGGGAGGAAAATTAATGTAATGTTGAAAGGAGCAGTACTGCACTATTAGTGGTAAGAAAAGTGTTAAGTGTGGCCTCTGCATTAATTTATCCTAGGTTGACCAAACCTTTCATATGTGTAAGTAATCACAAGATGCATGACGTACAGATCTCATTTCCTTCAAGATAAAAAAAACTCGGACTACTTGATGCAGTTTTGGTCATAGTAATGCAATTCTTCTTCAACTGTGGGTGATCTTGGCTTCAAGAAATCATAAATTAAACTACAATGATTTAAGTCCAAAAGGCAACTTTTGGATTGCAATTTTCTGGATTTTTTTTGTAGAAAAATTATTATAGCGATTTGATAAATATGAAGTAAAAATGTGATAGAGAAATGTGTTCACGAAAAACGTAACAATTTTTCTGAGGAAAATTGCAATCCAAACGGAGCCCCAAATCTCTGTAATGAGTGTAATAATATTTTAATTTATATTCAGGGGTTATTTGTACTCATATAAAAAAAAATGTTTGTCTCACTCTTTATCCTATTATTAACGTGACAAAATTCCACTATCGCTTGAGTTTCACTAAGGTATATATATTTGGTAAGTGAGTTTCGTACTAGAATGAGTTTTGTGATTAACTACTTTACAGTAGTAGGGAATCCATATTTATTTATCCATGTATCTCATATTTTTAATTAAAAATAAAAATGCTAAGAAGAAACAAAAAGAGTGATAAAAAATAAAAGAAAAATGAGGATATATATATATATATAACCCATACGTAAACTCCACTTGTCAAATACTCTATTGATTTCAATAAAATTCTATTACCGTCAACTATTTTTAATCACACTTATAGTGATTGTGATTGATGATTTTTTTTTGCAAATAGCTCATAAGTTTTATACTCCCTCCGTCCCACTTTGATAGTCCTGTATTCCTTTTTCATCTGTCCCAAATTGTAGTCCACTTTCCAATTGAAGAATGTAGTTGTATTTTAATTTTTCTAAAATACCCTTATTCAATGTAAGTAGTTGTTACTATAAACCTACCCCATTTAATGAGAGTTGATTCTTTTTTTACCATCAATTCAAGTTCCCATAAAATTGTACCATATTTAATGTGAGGTATTTTAGGAAAATAGCAATTTAAATTTACTTTTTCAACAAAGTTAACTACTTTTTCTTAAACTGTGTGAAAAAAGAAATAGGACTATCAAAGTGGGACGGAGGGAGTAATTGATAATAAAAACACAACAGAAATATATGAAACAGCATCTCACAACGAACAAGAAGACCACAAAAATTTTACAAACAAACATTTTATTATTGCCAGCAGCACATATGTAAGACGCCAAGGATATATGATGCATTGAATAGGGAAGCTAATAAAGTTTCATTATTACAAGTGCTCTCAAAAAGAAGTTTATCTTTAATCCTGAAAAGGACGGAGGAATTGATTAATTGGGACCCTCTTCACATGAATCCATGCCATTAGATAAAATCCCCCTAATTTATAGTAGTAGTATAATGTCCAGCATTATTAAGACACTCCAATATTGATCCTTTAACAACTAATGGAGCCCACTTTGGTTAACTTTGATGACTTAATTAATCTCCTAATTACACGATTCATGATACTTTACGATCAATGCCACGGCTGAAACCTCTTGTCATTGGCCCTTCTTTTCTGAAAGCAGCTGTCATTTTCTGATAGTAAACATAGTTAGTGAATATTTGCAAATCTTTTGAAAGGTTAATTAATTAAACGACTTCAAATGGAAATCCATACCCTAAACCCTGAATTAGTAGTGTGTGGAAAGCTGAATGACATTTTTAGTACTTAACATACATACATACACATATATAGTACTAGAAAAATTATAATTATCATGATCATGCATGATCATCTATGGACTTTGAGAACCAACCGTTTCCTTGCCAATTCCTCTTGGTTCTGAAAAATTATTAGTTGCATGCAAAGCATTTAATACACTTGGGTCAAATGGCGGTGCTCTTTGACCCAACCTGCAGTTCTTTTGTTGGTTGTTTCTTCACCCATATAAAATATTCCGTTCTATTATGTCGTGAGATTTATTTTTTTTTTTTTCTGACGGAGTGGATGTCCGGATCAATTTTTACAGGGCCCGACTAATTCCATTCCGGCCTGGGTGGAGAGGTCCCATCCCCCGAACGCGTTAATAGCGGAACTCGAACCCTGATTGTCAAGAATATCGTCAGACCCTAAAAAAAGAAGCGAACAGCTCTAGCTACCCCGTGGGGGCTTATTATGTCGTGAGATTGCTAATATATGAATGCTTCTAATGTTTATCCATTGAAAGTGTGACAACTCTTTTTGTTTGATCTTCTTGACATTGGCTGCCATGTTGCCTCATGTCCATGTGGGGTTCATAAATGGAACAAGGCAACGATCAAGTAACTATAGTTTAATCAACGTCCCCATTTGATTAACGTTAGAGTCACAGAAAATTGGCATTGGTTAGTTGCACCTACTAACGAATGAAATGACTAATCTCCCTTTGATTATGTAAAGCTGGTGGCGACCCCAAAAGGGTTGGGTCCGATGATAAAGTGAAAGGAATTTACCGTGATTTTTTAAACCTCGCAATTTCTTAATGCCTGGCAAGTCTTAATACAAGTATTTGTTGCTTCATGGTTGACATTAGTGACAAATAACACAGTATATTTCGAGATGGCTAATTAAAAATAAAGAAAACTGTTGAAATTTCTTATTAGAACACCGGAGAGTACTGTATAGTGTATACCCTCTGTTGCAAGTCAAGAAATTGGGTGTAGAAGCCTTCCGGGCATCGGAAAAAGCAATCAAACGTTCTAGTGACAAGTATACTGCACTCGGATGGTTGGGGTTTGGGTAATTAAGCTCATTGGACGCCTTCACAAGTTGCCGGCTTTTGAAGGTTGTTTGGGGATTAAGTTTATCTGCAAAAAGTCTGAGTTTCTCAGAATTGAAAAAGGCAAGTATACTGCACTCCTCTCTTATATCACGATATGCTAAACAGGAAATTTTGCTTTCACGAAAATGTTACAGAGCCTTTGTTTAAAAGATGAACAGAGACATTTGAAAGAGGTCTTTGAGTTTTTCTAGTCTGTCACAACGAAAGAACCTGGCAATTTCATTACTTTTAGAAGCCACTTGCACTTAAACTAAAGCTCGTTAGGCTACAGCAAGAAGAATACAAAAATGGTTGTCATCTGTGTTTCACCAATCATCGTACACACAAAAATCAGAAAGAGCAAAGAGAAAGGATTAAAAATAAAAACTACCCGAAAATAAGTGGAAAGAAAATTTTACTCTTGACAGATAGGATACTCATAACCATCTACTTCGTAACACTCTTAATTTGTCCTCAGGAGCTGGTCTTCAATCATCCAATCTGCTTCTCTTCCCAGTTCCTTCAAAACCAATATTGGTTTCAGCTTCAACTACCTTTGGGTCTCTGGAACTTACCGTGAACCCAAACCCGTCGCATAAGTTTCCCATTTCGCCTATTTGTAGATTTAACACAACAGTATTCAAGCTCAAGCTGCAAAAATACTAGGATGGTTAGCGCAATAACATTGGAGGAGTAAAAGTTACAGAAGTCAAAACTTGTTTTAGCTTCAAGATCCATGAGATTTTGTAACTTGAATTTGAAATTGATAGCCACAATGTTTTCCATCAGATTCATTTCTGATCAGATTTGTGTCTAATTAAACAATAATCTTGGCTGGAGATAAATAAGTCTTTACAGACAACTTGATAGTAAGTTTCAACAATCTATTAAAGCTGTAAGGGCATCCAAAAAAATTACTGTATGACCCGCAAGCCCAAAGAACAAAACCCAAGAGCACACCTCCCAAGTCTCCCCATGCAACACACCCTTTTCTAACCCTTGCCAAATGGCAAGCTTGATGCACTCCCTTCACAAATTGTACATCAACTGAGCAGTAAGCAAGCAAATTTGTCGAAACATACATTTTTTTTTCCCTAATCAGTAACCAGCCCTAAATTCTTAATCTTCCTAGGAAATAAAAGCTTATCCAAGAAAAGCGTAACATCCAAATTCATACCTCAGTGAACCCTGCACTAGAAAATAAATCTCTTGTGCTTTCCAAAGAGAAGAAATAAGAACGGGTTCCATCAGATCGCCTGTATTCCCTATATCCAACTCTTTGCTTGGGATCAAACCGAAGCATTGTCATATCATAGAGACCTGAACTTCCAATGAAATATATATATATCAGCAAAAGCCAATAAAGACAATTAAAATGCAATAAATAAATTAATAAATAAAATAATACACAACATGACCAAATCAACTGTTACCCTCTATTTCCTGGGGCTATTACCATAATCCCTAAATAAGAGCATGCCACCCGGCTTTAAGACAGAGAAGCACTCCTGAATGGCTGTTGGCATCATGCGGAGTGGTAATGCTGATAGAGTGAAGATCTGGCATGTGAAAGACATTAATAAGCAGAACAATGACAGAATCTACAAAATTCATACTTTTACTGTGCTAAAAAGTTCTAGAGCTAAATCATTTCAGTAAAAATTTTAAGTTGACAAAGTAATTACTAAGATAACATACTAGGGTAACGAGATCCACCCCACCAATGCAGCAACTACTCTCCTCTGAGCATGAGACTTCACAGAAATCTACCCTGTTACAGTCTATTACTTCTGAATTAGCCCCAAAAAACTATAAACAAAGAAACAAATTCCCTACTATTATAGAAACAACTGTTCATGTTAGATGACTAACAAATAAACCAAAGACAAGCAAGGACAAGGAACTAACATACTGCTTTTGCAAAATCTTTCTTGACAAGAACTGCAGGCCAGCCACTCAGGAAACCCACTCGTAGAAATATCACATAAGAAGGGGTGGTAACGATGCTCAGCTGAGATCAAGTTTGCAGCAGCTATATTCTCTTTAGCCCTATCAAGAGCCTCATTGCTACAGTCACAGGCATAAACAACAATGTTCTCTTTAGCCCTGTCAATATTTGAGGACAATGACATATTAATTTGTTGTAAAACATTATGTCAAGTTTCTAGCATACGCATGTTTGAAACAAGAAATGAAGCATCAAGATATTAACAACAAAGATCATGTTATATGCCTCCCGTTATCACTGTAGGCAGGAAAGAGAGATATCTAGCATCTTGATTTTCCATAAAAAGCATGAATCTGCAAAATGTATTCCTCCTCTATTTGCCAGACCACCATTGCACTCCACTGATGACAGTGAGAAGCATGCATCAACCACCCCTTAAAGCAATTTGAACACAATCACAGATCAAATGACCTTGAAGGAAAATTCATTTCCGCTGGTAGTCAAATATGCGAACTAACACCACATACGATGAAGCTACATGATGGAAATCTTACTTCAACTAAGTAACCTCTCCATTTTGACATGATAGCAGATGGAGCTGCTGCGATGTTGAGCACTTGAATCAAAACCACCAACAGTATCAGACATCCATTTTGGAAATGTCAATAGTTTGCCAGAGAAAAATATTAGACAGCCTATGGAGAGAAGCAAGGGAGACTTCAATCCTAAATTCCATTTATTAGAATTTGCCTGCAAGCAGTTCATATTACTCATAGAAATTCCCGATTTCCATATCATCTATGGTACAAACTGAAAAGATCAGATGCTCTCAAAAGGTACTAAAATCTACTCATAGACTTTGAAATTCAGTTCTACATGTAACTTATGGTTCAATTCCCAATGGTGGCATGCCTGAATACCTGACAGCAAACAAACTGGTCAAATTATTGCCCAAGGATGACCAATTAAGGCTGGATTAAACGAAAGAAGGGCAATTTCAAATGTGGTAGATGCATGACAATATTGGAGGTACAAGACCAGCAAATTTTTTCTAGAAAAGAATCCATAACTCAAGACTGAATGCTTGTGCCATAGGAACTCTAGTCACTTCCTACTAAAATGCAAAAAGATAAGACTAGTTAGGCTTAAACCCCTCGTGGGCATTCATCTACCATCCCTGATTAATAACAGAATGATTTAATCATATACATTCACATGGATATTCATAAGACAATCAGCTGACCCAAACACGACAGTACTAATATGACAAGCAGTGTCTTGAACTTGATGATTTCAAAGAGAGATATCCAGTCATATATTCTTTCTTTCTTATGGGGCTCATTTGGACACCAAATCGTCCATAGATTCATCCAGTGTTCTAACATTTTTAAATCTAAGCCAAGACTTTGACATATACTTCAATCTGGTAGAAATAGAGCAAAACTCATTAAGTGTCACATAATTATCCTAAACACAAACCACAGTAAATAAACCAAATCCCAGCATTACAATTACCTAGATAATGCCCAATCCCAGCATCAGTGAAACTCAAGATTTAGTCTTTTCAGAATTATTTCAGAAATGATTCATCCAGATATCAGCAACTTTTCGGAATAGAAGATATAGTATTTTACCGTAAAATTGGCAAAGCAGTACTTCCATTACCACATCCGACCTCCAAAACTTTAGCATAGTCTCTACAAGAAGCCAGCTCTGGAAATTCCTTCAACAGGTACCGCCTCTCCTACATTCAATAAGAAAAGGAAAATGTCAAAATGGACCAAAAATTACCCCATTTGCATTAAGTTTTCATTAATCAATTGACGCCAATCAATAGAATTGACTAAGAAAGAACATTATCTTGAACCTCCCTGAACAACCGTAAAACATTAAAAAGGCGAGCTTCTTCTTTATCAGCGCAGTTTGCGGGCCTAAATTTTTATTATTTTTTTTTTCATACCGATGACTGATGATTGAAAAAAAAATTTTTTGTTAATGGACAAGAACCCATTTACAGTCCGAGACAAAATGGTAACGGGCGAGAACCCAGTTAAAATCTAAGCCATAAAAGGTAACTAGGCAAGAACCCACTTGGCATTTGTGAAACAAAAAAGTTAATACTATAGGCACTTAGAAGAGAAGCAATTGTGAGTTAATGAATATTACATAAAACACGAGACTGTAGAATGGTCGTAGTACCTTGAAGAATTTTCCAGTGGAATGACGAGTGTGGAATTTATTCCAGGCTTCAGAATCAGAATTTGCATCAGCAGTAGAAGCAGATGTGCTGGCATTCGTATCATCAATGAAAGGAAGGAGGTGGTAGAGGAAAGAGGGGTTGGTCTCGATCTCAAGTCTGAGATGGTTCCACTCGAAATCCTTTGAGTAGTAATTTGCTGCTGCTTCTTGGCTCATTCTTACAATAGTGATAGCAGTATATTTCCCTTTCTTTTCTTTTGTTGTCTTTTTTTTTTTTTTTTTTTTTGTTTAAGAAATGCTGATTTCACTATAAGATTCCGGCGGCTGAAGGAGGAGGAGAAAGACGAGTTGGCTGTCGATTCGAAAAGCGCTCCATGGTTTTTGGGTTTCTTAAGCTGTAGACAGGACGATGTCGTTTACACTAAGGTCGAGGTTGACGTCTGTTTGTGCTTAATAATTCCATAAAAATCAACAAATTTGGGCATCACAATTTGCAAAAGTTTCTGGAACGACGCTCCTTAGTCCATGCTATGATACTGCTACAAAATTGCATAACGGGTTTGTTGGCTTGCAAAAATTTCCGTCATGTATTTAAATTTGGTCCAATAAATTAGTATTCATAGATTTGCAAAAAAACCATGAAATGCTTCTTTATTTTTAGAGATTTTAAAATCTATATGCAAAAGCAAACAATTTTAGCAAAAATGGACTTGTGAAAAAAAATAGACGAGAACATTTATAAAATATTTTGTATATCCAAATTTAGAATCTAAGATACGGTAAAACAATCAAATTTAAGAATAGGACCTTAGCATGCATAAAACTAATCTGTGTATATATATATATATATATATATGAAAGTAACTATTTTAATTAGTATTTTTTTCACTTCTACATTATATGCCTACTTAGAGAGAATTAACGGGTTATTCATCACTTAGGTTTTACCTATATTTAATCCTATTTGGATTATATTATATGTTTAAAAATTATCTCTAATTTTAAAATAACTTTAAAAAGTAAATAATCTTATCATAATAATATCTGCTTTCTATCAAATTATTACGTAGAACTATAATAAAATCTTTTTCAAATCACAATTACTAAAATCTTACATATCCCATAAATTATTTTCTTTCATCACCGGTTCGTTGATTATTGATTAGTATTCAAATTATTGATTGTCTCTTTCCCTTAATTTTGAATTAATTTACTGCAAAAAAAAGAATTAACTGTAGCACTGACAAATTTTGTCAATATTGTTGAAAATTGAATAGCTATCTTGTGCCTATCTCTAATTTGGCATTATATTAAGCCGCAACCAATGGTGACATGCGGTGTTGTAATTGGGTTAACATTTCAAAATTACATTCAGGCCCAATCTTATCGGCCCAGCCAGTACTAATACGAATCATGCACAATAATTAATACTGATTTTTGTCCCATAGAATCAATTGGTACAGCCATTGATAATTGACCGTAAGGTCCCTGCAACCTTTTGCAGTATCTTCCATACCGGCCTCTGCATTTAGACGTCATGAGCTGCTTTTGTGATTTTAATGCTTCAGCGAAACTAGAATGGGCGCTGAGACAAGATTCTGTGTTTTGCAGAGGCCATTAGTACCATAAACCAAAAATGCAAATGTACGAACATTTTAATCCAATGTAGAAGGAAACCAAGAAAAAAACACAAAGGAAATGTTGCCCAGCTCATTTTTTGAGCAAAGAAGTTTTATCTAATCAGACTTGATCATTGTTCTCCCGAAGCGTTACATATATCAAGAATTTCTCTGAGCTGACAGTGAATAGAATCATGTATCACAAACATTTGCTTCAAAGGTCCTCACAGGAACCTAGATCATGAGCAAGCTGTGTAAGCTGCACTTGCATATTCTTCAATTAGTCCACAACCTTTCCTTCCATTTACAAACATGACGGTTGTTCATGTCTCACTTTATTGATGGATGTCAACCATCGTTGATGCAAGGGCACTCAAATGTAATCCAGCCAATAATGTTCTCCCATTGGTAATTTATAACTAAATGGTTAGCAAAATTCTAATAGAATGTTGGCCTATAGAATGTGTAAATGCTAAGATCTCTAAATATGGTTTCTTGAATTAGTCCAGAGTGAACTAACCGATGCATCATCTCTTTTGTCATCTGATGATCTCTCAAAAACCATCACCTGCTCGTTGCAGAACTCTTCGAAGCTCATCAGCCATTACTTGTAGAAGAACAGGTTTTCTAACAAGACCATTCATTCCCGCCTGCAGGCACCTTTCCAACAAATGATCCTCCGCACTTGCGGACAAGGCTATAATTAATGGCCAGTTACGACTCCGAAACTTTCGTATTCTTCTTGCCACTTCAAAGCCATCTATTTCAGGCATGTGAAGATCCAAAACTACAACTTGGAATGTTGCTGCTGAGGGGCCTAGTGCGCTCAGGCACTGGAAACCAGATGAAACTGCGGTAACTTGGCAACCTAGCTTCTCAAGCAGCTTTTTTGTCACCATTCTATTTATATCATCATCATCAGCAAGAATAACTTGAAGGCCTCTGAACATTAAGCTAGAAATTGGTTGCTCCAATGGATTTCCGAGCTCAAATACATGTCTTCTAAAAGAAGATTGTTTCTGAAATCTGAGAATAAGAGTCATGCTTCGTGCTTGGCCCCGAGAATCAGAGGACATCCAGATATTACCTTGCATCATCTGCAGATGTTAAACCAGGAATCAATATGATGTCAAAAAACAATTGTTGACAAGGATGCCCAAACTAGACGAAGGATTTAGACAAGGATTCTGTCCTCCAAAGTGATTGATAGAAGACATGATTGGCCAAAACAAGTTTGGACAGCAAGTTTTATACTCATTCAGGAACAGAGAAACATAGATTGAGATTATTATCCAATGGACATAATCAGAAGTAAAAATACAGAAAATAAACCAATAACGAATAAGATGCCAAAGAACAATTCTTGAAAAGTACACCTAAACTAGATGAAGGGTTGTGTCCTCCAAAGAAATGTATAGAAGACATGATTGGCCACAATAGGTTTGGACAGCAAGTTTAATGCTCATTCAGGAAGAAAGAAACACAGGATTTAGATTATTCCCCAAAGGACATAATCAGAAGTAAAAATAAGGAAAATAAACCAATAACAAATAAGAGGGGAAACTTTTGTAAGCTTAAAAAAAGCATAAATTAGCAGCTCCCAAATGAAGGGCAGAACCTTTTAAACTTTGAAAATGTTGTACATCTAGATTCTTGTACTAAACTGAATATAAGAAGTTTTATCTTGCAACTATGGAGTACGACAAACTTCTTTTGATGAAATACGTTTTCGCACTAAAAAATGATTTACAAACTATCCCGCTTAGACTTTAAAGACGCTAGAAACTGAGTATCTTAGCCTTTTCTAGGTATTGACTGAATACAAGAAGTGATATCTTGCAACTATGGAGTACGACAAACTTCTTTTGATGAAATACGTCACAAATTATACCGCATAGGCATAGCTAAAATGCCACCTCAGGTCCTCAAGTACCATCATGCTGGCCTTGAGCAATCAGAGAAGAGTGCGTCAAATTCATGCACTGAAAGTAAAACAAGCCCAAAAAGTGTTTATAAGTGCTTTATAGCTATTATCCCAGATATCAAGCATTTCACACTAAAAAAATGATTTACAAACTATCCCACTCAGACTTTAAAGATGCTAGAAACTGTGTATCTTAGCCTTTTCTAGGTATTGAATACATTGATCACTAAACCAGCTCCAAAGGTTAGCAAGTAGCAGAAGTGGATGAGCACCGGGATGTTTGCGGTTATATAAAATCCAATTGCTAAAAAAAGGGCCAGTATGAGAATACCACAAGAGAATTGAAATCATCCAGCTGATGGATTACATGGACTTGCCATGTTGCCAACATTTACAATCAGAAAAATGCACCGCCAGGGCAAATTGCTCAAGGTAAGCTATAGAAGTTTGAAACATGCCTCCAGAGGAAACACTTAGCAGCCAAGTAGCCTTTGTAGGTGGCTGATCAACAGCAATGCATTGGGTATTTTCTGATTCCGCCATCTCATGGAGTTGGACTTCTTGGTGCATTAAATTTCATCTTTGGTGAGGGACCATTACACTTGGGACACGTCAAAAAAGTAACCAGCATCAAATTTTATCTTTGGTTTTTCTAAGTAGCCGCACTATTTCAAGTACTATTAGCAACTTCTTGTAATATGCTTGTTGAATAACAATAGACCCCAAAACTTTCTCCTCTTCTTTGCAACTTTGACGGATGGCTTTTAAGTCCTTGATGTGAACCTAGAGTATCTGACTATAACTTAAACCAGGTGCTACAGCCCCAAATGCCATATGCTTCAAAAATAAGCATATTAAACCTATCTCACAAGGAATTTTAATAAGTTCAACGGCATTGATGTCTTGAGGAAAATTGATCGTGTTATTGGTAGGAGAATGCACCCCCAAAACAAATTCTCTTTTTGATTGAGAATGCCAGCACTTTGTACTGCACCCAAATGTCCCAATAAAGTTATCCAACATCTTATTTGACAGCGTTTAAATTTATGAAACAATTTGTACATGTGATAAAATGAACAGCATAGCATGCAGTTATATAGCCATGACACGTATATCTACTATCCAACAAATTAGGCACCAGGAATACTTTATGAGCTCGTAAGATGCTAATGTGACAAAATTAATGAAGAAAAGAAATTCAGAATTCGCACCTGCACAAGCTTTTTGCACATACTGAAGCTCAAGCCCTCCTTTACTTCTTTGCTGTTATGCCTTGTCCCACCAAAATGAGTGGTAGCTATTGAGCTATCTGATAGAGAACCTTCAACATTAACTTCAATTTCAAACTTTACATTCACATACTCATCAGTTGTGCTTGGTCTCCTTGTATCCCAATATCTATCAGTCCTCTCCTGACTTCCGCTCTCAGTATCAACCCTAAAAGTAACAGAGTCCCTTCCCTCATTGACATTCAACAGATGCCCAATCATGTGCAGTAGAACCTGAAATGCCCTCTTCTGATCACCCATCACCTGATTAGGCAGAACATTTGGAATCTCCGTAGAGAAGCCAAAGTGCTTGTAAAGGCACAAGCACTTAACCAAACAAGATGCTTCTCTTACCATGGCATGTAATTTAAAGGGCATGATCTCTAATGGGAATCTTCCCTCATCCTTGTCAGATATCTCCATTGCATCATTTATTAATGTTGAGAGAACACTGCCGGATTTTATTATAGTGTCAACCACAATCCTCTGATCGGGGCTCAAATTGGCATCTTGAAACAGAGATAGTAAGCCCAGAATTGAGTGCATAGGCCGCCTCATTCCGTTGCTCATTACTTTCTGAAATGAGTTCCTTGCCTGGCTTGCCATCATTGCATTCTCCTTAGCTTTCTGGAGCACACGATTTTGCTCTTCCAGTTTCTCTCTCATTGACTGAGACTCCTCAAGAACTGAAGCATGGGACAGAGCCACCGCCACCTGATCAGCAACAACTTCAACTATCTCCATCTCATTATACAACCGAACCCTGTCATTTGCACTTTGAAGAACCAAAACCAGTATGGCGTATCCAGTGTCAACAACCTCTGGTGTCCCCCCTTTGAAATTTGAACATAGAAGCACTGGCATTCGAATAGCTGCAACAGCACCTGGCTGACACCCTCCACAACTCGCAGCACCAAGTACTGAGTCTTGCCTCAAAAACATCACTCCCTCATTCTTTGTTATCTCTAATACATCTGGTTCATTAATCGCAAGGGTGCGGCTATATTCTTCTGAAGGACCAGGACTCAACTGATGGGTCAAATTCATCTCTGTTCTATTCCCATTAGGCATCCAAACTGCACAATTCTGCAGATCCAAGGACTTTGAAAGCTCAACCAAAGTAGTGTACAATATTGTATGCTTATCGAGTGACTTCCTAATTTCTTGGGTAAGCATCCGGACATGCCAACTAGCTTCTTTCTGTTTCTTCATCATCCCAACCTCTTGGCCTAGCTCCATCACATTTTGTGTTAAAAATAATTCTCTGACTTTAAATTTGAGAATAATAGGGATCAGAGTGATAAGAGTGATAGCAGTTGCACAAGATACAAGAGCAGTAAGGATTTTCGCAACTGTAAGAGCCATCATCAACTGGAAGGAGTGCCGACCATAATAAGTCCACGCATTGAGCAAATGGGTCAATCCACAGAGGACAATGAAAGCAATGAATTGAAGTAGAACCCATTTGAATGGTATATTTGAGCAGCTAATAAAGTAAAGCAACTCGATAGGAATTGAAAAGTAAGCCACAGCAATCAAGAAATCACTCACTCTCTGGCATTCTAGAATGCTAGCTATGCTCCAACCTCCAACATCATCGCAATGACAATGGGAAAATTCGCCATCAGTGGCTGACACGCTGAAGATCATAACTGCAACTAGAAGCCCAAGGACAAAATCCCTTAATCTTGAACCCATAGCAGCCCCTTTTCAATCCATCTTTATGACAAGTTTTCACCCTTTTCAAAAGCTTAAATCAACTGAAGATCAAGACAGAGGTGTCCTTGAAATTAAACCCCAAACCCCAGTCCCAAATAGCAATTGCTTTCCTAATAAACTATAATAAATCAAATCTCTCCAGCATTTCTAGATCTAATATGTCTATGTGTCAAGATCAAAATAACCAAGTAATCTTTGAGAGGTTATAGCAGCCTCTCTCAGGTAACCATCTCCTACGCTATTTTTCATAATATTTAATTCCCACCTCAGTGTCAATGCTCAAATTCAGAATCTGTAAGAAAGCATCAATCTTTTTCATTAAACACTCCCCGTTTCAAAGGATGTAGCACGAAAAGCATAAGAACCAAGACAATAGAATGCAGGCCTAAAGAACCGGGATCAAAATCCAGTCAAGGCTCCAATAAAGCTGAAGGGAGTTGCACTTGGTGAAAACAAAAATGAACCTGAGGGAGTAGGAAACACCTTCTTGCTTGAGAAATCCAGCATCAAATCAACCTTCTACAAGCAACAGCTAAGCCCAAAAAATTTCTGTATCGTACCAATATTCCACTACCCAAAAAAATAATAATAACAAGACTTCTTTTGCATGAAGAAAGAATCACAGCTTGTGAAACCGGTGTTGATATTAGCAAACAAAAAATTGACACCTACCCAATAGGATAGGACATCCCACTTGGACTAAAACGATTAGAAAACTAATAAAACCATTAGTCAATCAGCAAGAACTGTTCAAAGTATGACGTTGGATTGAACCCCACTTGAAAAATCTGTAGAAACTTTAGCTCACTGGACGCGGGAAGGTCCAGTAAGTGAATTGACCTGCATGTATTCCCTCAGGTTAGCACTACTAGTTTTGGCACTGAATATATTAAATTAAATCCAGGATTTAATATGTGCATATGAGAGGCGTACTAAGTAAGGTGAAGGCACAAGTGGTGAGAGATTAATATAAATAATTTTGTAGAATATCCATACACTTGTGTTTATTAATTTATGGACAATGGAGGATCTTCAAATCTTGAATTGGGTGTAAATAAGGAGAGGACGACAGGAAGATTATAAAAAAAAAAAAATTGAGACGCTTGGCATGCTTTTATTTACCCCCTTAACTTTTTCAAAATTTCAGTCAGGACTGGTTGAAATTTTTTGTTTCTTAAATTAGACCAACAGACTTTGATCTTAGGCACCAGCGCCAAGTGCATGGTTGCAATTGCCTTGTATTTATAAATGTACCTTTTGTCAAAAGTTTTTAGTTTTTCCTTTGGTGGACTTCTCCATCTTTTGGTTTTTGAATTTTGATTTTCAATTGGTTGAGAGCTTAAGAAATAAAAGAACGTACTTAAATAGTACTAAAATTCACAGTTCTATACCTTTTTTTTTTAAAAAAAAAAGAACAAATTTATATTTTTCTCTGTTAAGATTGGCATATGCAAGATTAATTAAATAATTTCATATCCTCTTTACCTTTCTCACTCATGGACGATTTTAGGGAAAAAATAATCCTTCTCATTCCCTTCCTTTTCATGTATCAAAATTTTAGTGATCAGATAATTAGTTTATAATTTTTATTTGCCATCTTAAAGAATTTGCAATCATTTTGAGAATACAATGACCAATTAATTAGGTCACCGACGACCAAATTATAGGCAAAAAATGTAACTGCAGTTATTTAGTTTTGCATATAGTTATTTGAAACTTGACTTTTAAGGATTTACTCAATATTGAATAGTACGCTAATCAAATCTAAACTTGAAAAAAGATGGTTTGTTTGGATTGAGCATTATTTCTCCAATTTTATTTGCTTACATCATCATTACAATTTCCAATACACCTTTTTATCTTCCCAATTACCTTTTCATCTCACATACATCAAGTCACAAAAAGTGCTACAGTAAAAATATCCCAAATATTTATCTTGGTCAGCCTATCAAACTCAAATCAATCCTACTTTTGTAGTTTGATAGTCAAGTTGCGCGATTTTAGTTAGATCATATTTATATAAAAATCCTATCTAAGATATTATCGGTAATTTTGTCAAAATAATATATCTAAACTAGAACAACATAATTTGGAGTCTCGTATTAGCTTGCCTTGCATGCAAATTAAAAGGAAAAAAAGTGACATTTTATATTTCAATTTTTTTTGTTTCCTTTTTTTCATAGTTGAACGAAATTCCTGTCTTGTATCATTTGGTAAAAATTCAATCAAATGGTCGTCATCCCGTGTTTTTCTTACCTAAACACCTTAACTTTCTTTTCCTTCTTTTGAACCATACCAAACATAATTAAACATGAATTGGTCTATAGTAAAGTCGCGTGTAATTTAAGTTTCACTAATATGGGAAAAAAAAAGTTACGGTGTTTCATGGCAATTGCACAATAATGGGCAAATGAAAGGCCTTGCCCCTTTGGCCTTTTAGGAGTATGAAAAAAGAGCGGGCCCTCCTCCCGCATATAGAATGAGTACACGACTGTCTCTGCGTGTACAAGGTGAGGAGAACCTAGACGCATTCAATCTCCCCATCCACGTCACCTCCTTTATTAATTTCTTAAAGGTCGAAAAAGGCTATACCAAACACCAGCCTACCAGCCACCACATAACTTGGTTCTACAAAAAAAAAAAAAGTGATTTGTTTCAAAAAAATTCCAGCCTGCCAGCCACCACATAACTTGGTTCTACAAAAAAAAAAAAAGTGATTTGTTTCAAAAAAATTTATACGAATGTGTTTTGCATCCGTTTAGTTCGGTGATGATTCAATTCCCTTCGAATTATTTCCGAGTCTCATAAGGTACGCCCTCTCTAGAATAGATTAGATTATACAATAGTTTTCATGTTCGGAAAAAAAAAAAAAAAAAAAAGGGCTATACCAACTACCCTTCTAGCCCATGAGACTATCAACAATATCCAATAGAATGGCAAATACTACTGATAAGAAATTTAGAAAAGGCCACCCTCAAAAAATTTTTTTTTTTTTTTTTAAAATCTACGTGCTTCTCACGTGCTTGTCAGCCTTCTTAGTCATCCCACCGGCCATTGCTCACCGTCAATAATCATGGAGGTGGAGCCCTCATCGTGTGGTGCAAAGCCGAAGGATGGAGTCAGGCGCAGAAAGTGTTATGGTGATGATGACGGTCTAATTTTCGTTCTTCATTCTTGAATCTTGATCATGAAGCAAAACTGAAGGTAGGCAACGCTAGCTAGCACTAGATGAACTGCCAAGCACCACGTGCCAACCAAGAAACATCAATGAATCTTCCTTCATCGGGCTTTCGATATCGCGAGCTCTATATTGATTTTTATTACAAATGAATCATTGATGTATTATTAGTAGTGATTAAGACTAATTTTGTGCATGGTAATAGTTTCCAAAAGACGATAGCGTGGATTCGATGGAAAAAGATTGAAGAGTTTATCTTTATCTAACGACTGTGTTAAGATAGAGTTCAAGTGTTAAGTGCATATATATATATATATATATATATATATATATATATGGTGTGTGTATGTAACTATGTATGATAAGTTACGTGTAAATAAAGTAAATGCACGACTGAGTGTTTAGAAAAATTAAACACTCCTTGAGTTAATTGGCTTCAATGCTAGCCGATAGTGCTAAATTCAGGTGGTGGCACTGACACATGTGATTGTTTGAGCATATGAAGCTCTGGATAATGGATGGTATTTCTTCATTTGGCTTCAAAAGTGCTTTTGAACTTTCTCAGCTCAGTTGCATCAAGATAGTGGACCGGTGCTGATCGAACTTTCTCAGCTCAGTTGCTATTGAATTAGTTCTAAATTTCTCGGTTCATCTCATATACGTCAAATTGATACTACGTATTTATTTCGTGGAGTGCGTTTTAGTTCTTTACTTTGATTATTTAATATATAGTCAATTGAACAACGTGGAAGACCATCATCATTTTCAAGACAAAAAATATATATATATATATGAAAGATTTTATTTTACCAGCCACATCCTAGGAAAGGGCAAAGCAATTTGTGTCTGCCATTCAACTCGGCAGGCTTTAAATGGGATGTGGTACTGATAACAATAGGCCCCCTGTGAAACGATGCCTGCCGGCACAACATGCTTCTGAGAACAGCATGAGAAAATCTCTGAAAACTACAGGGGAGCAAAAGAACATGTATCATATAGAAGTATAAAGCTTTGCTATTTGGGGATTCTGCAAGCCAGGATTCGCTAACTTTTCTACTGCTTAAAGAAGAGCATTGAAAGAGAGAGAGAGAGTGCAGGTACAAAACTTCTTAAGGTACATAAATACGTGAAAAAGTATCAGTCACCAAAGATGAAGATGTTCGTAACCATTAGCCTGTACATTATCATTGTCATACTTAACTAACTCGAGATGGCACAAAGAGTCTCTACCGTCCCGTCCTAAAAGAATCTGCCATACAGAAACATATATGCAAGGACAGCAGTTCTCAAATAGGTACTCTAATCTGGGTAGTTGCCATTTTCTGGAGACTGCTGCACACTCTGACCTGGATGACCGCTCCATTCCATCGCCTGTGAAGGTGCTTGTGTGCTCCGAGGCTGCGGCTGAATCATAAATTGACTGCCACCAATATTTTGGTAAGAAGAATCAATTGGGGACCAGAAGCTTACACCGGAAAATGATGCCCCACCAATTGGTGACGGCGACTTACCAGCAGAAGTGTCACCTTTCAAACCACCAGTAATATCCTTTTTGGGGTCGATTACAAATGTCCCAACAATAATCTGTTCAATTAAGAAACTGGTAAGCAGCTGAATAAAGTACACTCCACTCCATATGCTGAAATGAAGGTAGACGCTGCCTCTGATAACAGGAAATAAGGGATCCATAATAATCATGCACCAAATAGAGGCGATGTGTAATAATCCCTTATTTCAAATTCTACATGCTATTTTAGTTGCTAAGTATACACATCTAAACATATCATTCTACGACACGAACATTTGGTACCTTTTACTACTAAAAGGAAAAGAACAATTCAGGAGAACAGAATTAATCATATTTGTCCACCTTTGCATGTCATAAAGGAGAAGTTGAGATCTAAATGAAACATCAAAGCGAAAAAAATATTAAGGGGTTTATTATTTAGGAATTTTATTCCAGTGAAGCAGAAGAATGAAATTGGAGGCAAAAACAAGAATCTTAGTATTCATTTTGATTCCCTTAATAATCATCATCCTAACATATGATTGCACCTTGACCCCAGCATTCAAATGTATAAAGTCAGAGTAAGGACGAAATGAGAGCTTGTGCTTTAAAATGATAATCCAGATGTTTATTAGGTGATATTTATGAGGAATACATTCATTGTCTGACCTACCCATGCTCTACCACAACTGGGATAGAAAATTCACACTGGCAGATCAATGTGTGAGGAAGTCATGCATGGCATCAGATGTTTGGTGGATAGGCTTGGCTTTTTAGTTAGTTTGAATCCCAAAGGTGGATCCAAAAACTGTTATCATTCACTATTCGACATTTGACAAGAGGGAGGGAAAAAATGTTGGAGAGGAGAGGGACCGTTGAGATGGTATCCCAAGCAATTTCATAGATCGTTCAGGCACCAGAGAAGGAAGAACCCGTGGTGCATAAATATTGAGTGAAGCTACGGGTAACCTTCACCTAAACATAGTGGGATCAATCCCTAGTAGCTTAGTGCTTGATTCTTAGTAAAGTTAAAACAACAAAGCAATGAAATGAAAAGGAGGTTAATTTGTGTATAACTTGCCCTAATTTCAACAGAAACTAGCCACTCAATTTGTAGATTTTCAACTAAAATGATATATATTTTCCTCTAACTCAAAATGATATTAAACATTAGACATCCATATAATTTGTATAAAATCCAGAAAAAGTACAAAAAATGGAAGATATTAAGATTCCATCTGCGACAAATATCAAAAGAAAAGACTTGTCCTCAAAAGGGTAGCCAATAATGGGCCTTTACCAACCATCGGGTTCTTTCAACAAAAATTTGAAACTAAAAGATGATTGACAGCAATTAGAGCTTATGTGCAGTCAAGATAAGAATACCTGAATTGGCCCAGCAGCAGTAAGGGGTCCACCAACTCCACCTCCAATGATTTGACCATCAGTACTAGACAGACATACACTTAGTCCTCCAGTTCTTCCTCCAAGTTCAGTGCGTACATAAGATCCACAGAGGGAAAGGATGTCAAATCGCCCCTACATCAAAGCATGCCACAATAGAGTTAGATATATAAGGTAATTAAAATACAAAGAACCATAGAAACCTCTATCCAAAATGATCATCTTCTCCAGCTATAACAATTTCAAGTTAGCTATTTTCAAAACAAGTAGAAATAAGCTGAGTAAGCAATCAGAAGGGAAACTCATGATGTTCTCCTGAAGTCTTCCCCTAGTTAAACGGTAGTTGCTGCTCATAACATAATTTAGTGGTATGCATTCACAAATCTCTACCTCATAAGTGATATTGCCTCCAGAAGTAGCCGGCTGACGTAGAGATGCATTAGATATAGAACCAGATGCTGAGAGAATGCATATTTCACGTTTGCTTTGTTGCATGAACAACATTATTTTCTGACCTACATCCTGTCAAATGCAACAATACACCACTGTGGAACTTCTGAACAAGTAAAACAGCTTGCAATCTTATGCATCTAAACAGCAATTCCAGGAAATAATTTTACAAAAATAAATGAGACAACCGTCAAACACAAGATCAAGCAATTGAAAGAAATCAGCTAAATAAAATGGGAAGGAGAAGCTATGATATAAGGCTTCTTTAGAAACTCTTGCATAAAGATGCCTAATGTCAGTAGACACTGTTTCTGCTACAAGATAATAAGACAATTGCAAACATCTCAGCCAGCAGAAGATGAAACAGGCCCTAATTGAATAATTGAAATCAAGACGAGAGCATCCAAGGTCAAGTTTACACAAATCCCAAGGTTGATTAAATGTGGGCTGCCCCCTCTTAAGCAATAATTACAACAATATCTAAAGAAGCCTCCTTTAACCTTTTTTGTTTTCACTTCGTTTCTTTTTTCCCCTTTTGAGTTAGTACACTGGATATTTAGAGAAGATGGTGGGAAAAGTGATCAACATTTTTTAGGGTTACTGGTGAATCATTTTTACCAGACTCAAATGTGTATATACACAAACCTGCAGTTCCTAGAGCTCTTATTCAAAAGTTGTATATAGGAAGTTAATAAGGATGAGAGAAACATGACCTTAATTAGTGTCCTGTGAAAAAAATTCAGTTAGAACCTGAACAGATCTAGATCTGCAAGTTGAAGTTAATGGTAGTGCTAATAGCATGTATTTATTTTCTAAACTAAATGATGAATGCAATTGAGAAAGTGATTTTACTCTAACTTAACTAATAAATGCAATTGAAATAGTCATTTTACGTTCATCCTGTGCAACGACTAACATTGTCTATCCAAATGCAGTAATCATACACCATAAATCCAGACACTAAATAGAAGATCACTCAATTACTAACCAGAAACTGGAAACAAAGAGAAACTTAACTTGCAAAGGATTATACCTTCTTCTTTAGGAAAAGATAAAAGAATAATGAGGAACCAGTTTTACAGGTCTAGACAACACAAATCCAACAGGTATGTTGCACAATATATAAGCAGCAGAGAATAATATTATTTGTTTAAGTAGGTGATGGGAAGAGAAAACATACTTCTCCAGCAGCCACAGTTATGACATGAGGTATAAAAGATTGACCAGTACTACCTGCATCAACAGCAGGAAAGCAGGACAAGTGGGTAAGTGGTAATCAAGTTCTAATTAAATTAATTAAAAAATGAAGCTTAACCTACAATGGAGTAGCTATAAGCAAATAAAAGAACCAGAGGAAACAAAATCACATTTAAACAGCTGATGATCAAAGAAGATAACCACATACATACCTATGTTACATGGGCTTGGGTGCAGGTGTCAGATATGGGTGCGTGTCAAAGTGTCAGATTCAAATATTTGAAAATTGTAAGATTCGGGAATATGTGTCTAATTTTGGGTATGGGTGTGGATAAGATCTTTAGATATAAATCATTCTAAAATTTATGCACAATGATGTATCAAGTGTATTTTAATAAAAAGTTCAATTAAATGTGCAAAATTAGGTTGAAAAGAACCATAAGCTTAGTTAGAAAGGTAAATTTTTTAAATATGAGAGGCTGCATTTATATTAAAAAGGGAAAACTTGTAAAGAAATTAAGTTGTTGAAAAAGATAATTAAAGTCAAAATACAGGGATTTAGTTGCAAAATAAATATCATTGTCAAATCCTATCTTCCTCATCGCTCAATCAGCACTGCCGTCACCTCATTTACAAAGCGTTCAAGCGAATCAAAACAGAGCACCTCTTCTCAAATTAACCAAGACGCTCTTACACTTATATGCCATCATTACCACAATTCCACACCCTCCAATGAAAGAGAGTTAGCAGCCCATACATTCGAAGCAAAAATACAGCAGGTGTCGTGAGTTTTTTCCTTTTCAATTCTCTAGCAGTTCTCCTCCCCAGAGCCACCCTTCTTCCTCTTCCACTCTCTTCCCATCTCATGTCACTTCTTGTCCATCTCTCCTTCTCCTCCGCCATCAACATCACATCTCACACATCTCACAAAAGTCAATGCATCCAAAAAATTTTTACCATATCAGGTACGGATTCCGTACCCATACCCGTGTCATATCGTGTCGACACGGGTGCACCTGGGGTGAATGACGAGTCCGGATAACATCGGTACAAACCCTATGCAGCTAAAAGCAAGAGAGCTGAATACCACATCAAATTTGTGACGCTGATACCAGTTGTGTATGGCACCATGTGAATGTCTCTTGACAAGAGAAGCTAGAATGCAAGTGCTCAGTATTCCTTTTATAGGAAGAAAACTAGGAAATCCTACCAATTTTTCAGATGAGCGTGAAAATATACAGTTTTCAGCTTATGTACAGAATTTCCTATGGACAATACACCAAATGAATTTATACTAGTAATCAACTTCAAGCATCAAGTAATACAAGAAATCAACAAAAAGTATGTTTCCAAATTAGAACAAAAATTATTATATCAATTTTCTACTCAAATTAGAACAAAAATTATGTTTCCATACTTTTGGTGTCAATTGAACAGCAGCATTTAAGACTTCCTCCACAATATTTTAATTCCCACTCGTACCTAGAGAAGCAGCTAAGAATAGACGGACTGGAAAATAACAATAAGTGTGAGATTACTGCATCTTTTGAGGAAGAGATAATGCCGGCAATCAGAATCTCAAACCCCTCTTTCACCTCACACTTAGATAAAAGTATTACTACATCCAACACCCAATCTGCACAACGCCACCAGTTATGGGGCCATTGTAGAAACCCATATAAAGACTTTCAAACATCCTGCAAACTTTGTTCTGCATCTTTTTAAATCTAAAACTGAGGGAATAACAATGCACTGCATAATCTACAGAAACATCTTTTATCAACCTACAATTGATTAGGTTCCATCAGATATGTAGAGTCCCACTCCTAAGCTCTTTATCATGCATGAATCATTCCAATAAACACTCAGTGATCTGCCAAAAACATGTGACCATTGACCATTGCATAAATTTGCTTTCACTCAGGTCCTCTAACAGTCCTTACTATACCCACAAGCAAAATTCATGTATAGCAACTCATGCGGTCCAAAGCCTTAAAAAAAATGAAAATAGACACTACAATAGTTGATAAAGCAATTTGGTACAGGTAGTTACAGCATGTCCCAGCCCAAATTCCAAGTTTATCATAAATTAGCTATGGGAAGTAATGGAGAGAGAGAGAGAGAGAGAGAGGCAAGGGGGGGGGGGGGGGGGGGGGGAAGGGAAGGTGGACAAGTCTTGCAGCCACTGCAACATAGAATACTACTATATACTACCAACGGGTCCTACAAGCAAAATACAAATTAAATACCAGCCAAAAAACACTATAGTTTTCTATTACTTCTAGAATTTAGAAAACTAGACATATAAGACAGCCTGCTTGATTTCTACAGTTCATATATCAAACAGCAGTAAGGCACGAGTTTTGAACAAATAATCCACCAATAAGTGAAGGGTTTCTTCGTCCACAGAGTTCCAATGCAATTCCAAAACAAGCACCGAAAGGACAAATTAAAGGGCCTCGTTAATTTCCCAAAATTCATCTATAAAATGCAGTAAAGGTATAAATAATATAAACCGAAAAAAAATCACATATATAAAGGGTTCCTTCCCCTTTTGTCTTTTTCTTTCTTCTTTTTTTTTTCTTTAGGAGATTATTACCAGAAGCGGCTAACTGGTACTTCTTAGAAGAAGCCGAAGAAGTAGACCCGCCACCGCCACCGCCAAAACCCAAGTCCTTTTTCTTCGGCGGAGAAATTGAAGCCGCAGTAGAAGCCGAAGAGAGCCGCTTAGCAGCCGCGGCTTCACCAGGGGTCCCATACTTTCTAGGCCTTCCTCTCTTCCTCTTCCCAGAATCCAATCCGGCACCACCAGACGTCACCACGGAGGGGACAGTCCCATAAACCAACGGCGAAGAAGTTGTAGTGGTGGTGCTGGCAGCGGGATTAGAAGTATTCGGCAGAATTCCATTGGTGGGAGAGGTGTTTGATCCCACGGCGGTGGTAGGGGCGGTGGGGTTGAGAGGTGAGGGTGGTGGTGGCTGTTGAGGGTGGTGAAAGTAAGAGCTCAGTTCACTACTTTCATTAGGGTCCATGATAGTGCGTGTAGTGTGTGAGATTTTGGATTTGGGAAATTTTTTATTTTCTTTTCTTTTTTCCTGATGATTTTTGAGGTATTTGTTTTATTTTAGGGCTTTATTGTTTTCGGGAAATTTGTGCCTTTTGAACCGTTGATTGTGGGGTTGGTGGTTTTTCTCAGCCGTTGGATGCCGAGGAAGTTATTTGACTTTATCCGGAGACCTTTCTAGGTATTGGAATTGGGATTTGATATGTCTACTGTAGATTTGCCTGACGATGGGGATATGTATGGATTTAATGTGGATAAACACGTTTAAATCTTTTTCTTTTTCTTTTTCTTATATATATATTTTAAGCTAAAGTTTGAGACCTTCTTATTAGTTTGGGGAACAAGAAAACAAAAAAGATTAGCCTGACAAGTTCGAAGTTTTTTTTTCCCTCAAAAGTAAATATTAGGTATTTCATTATGTTCTCGAATTGATAAACTATATTATATATATACCTTACACGTAAGAACTTTGATTATCCATGTGTCCAGTCACCAACCAGCTTTGAAATTGTTTGTTTATTTGGAAGAAAAATATTATTTTGAGGATGAAAGCGACAGAAACCTTCAATAGTTAGGGATTAATTTTTGTTTTCTAAATTTTTTCAAATGATGATAGATAAGATGTTTAGTTAAAAACATATAGAATTCAAAGGTCGAGACAAGTCCAATTGATTCCTTTCTAAATTTTCATAAGATTACTACAAAATCACTCGACTTTGAGGTGTCAATATATCACTCTGTTCTTCGGACGGTATGCATATTTGTGCCGATTCTAGGAATCTTTATTCACATTAGAAAAAGCAAGCAGTAATTTGTGCAGACGAGATAAGTATTACCCCCTTAATTTAACAAAAAATTACCGCAATTGAACTGTCAAATTCCACGAATTATCAAAGAAGTTAACTTCCTTTCATTCACTAACAGTTGCTTATTCATTTGTCTGTCCAAATGGAGACTCCAAAAGTAACTTCAAATTGCTCAAAGGAAAGAATGGCATCAATCTTGCTTAGACAGATACAAGGAGGGATAAAGTCATGTGAATTAGTAGTAGATGGCAATCATAAGGATCCAACATGGGACAGGATACAATTTCAAGTGGGAAATGGGGCAGGGACGTCCCTTAACCGTTAATGGTCCTGATTTGGTCTCAAAAATTTGTGCGGCTGAGATTACAAGTTGTAACTCGATTTTCACGTCATGTGTGGGTCCCATAAAAATTTGCTTTAAAGTTACGCAATGTGCAAAAAAAGTTACATAATGTACAAAGAAAATTACGCGCAGTTGATAATGACCAAAACCGCCGGGGATTTGTAAAAGTGGTATTTGTAAAAGTGCCCCGAGTCCTTTCAAGTGGTATTTGTAAAAGCCACAGTGGTCCATCTGTATTGGAATTCGTCATTACGCGAGGCTGATTATAAACGTTATTAGCCAGCCTCGAATCTATTTCAGACACGTCAAGTTTTCCCCTGTGCCAATTGATTTGATTGTCATCAAATTCTCATTCAAAACCCTTTTTTTTTTTTCCCCAACCTAATCCATCCTAAAACGTAGAGGAAGAGGAATTTAAAGAGGCTATGGATGATATGAAAACTTGTCTAAATCAAAGAAATATTCTGACACCTTTTTAATTTCTCAAAACTTGTGGGCGCCCCTTTATGTCTCTTGTCAGCACGGTAATCCTCCCCTAATCATTGCTAAAATACTTTAATTCTTACGTTACCCCGAAGGTGCGAGCAACCGTACTGTTGATAATGGTTTGGGTGGTTGAAGGCTCATCATCTTCCATGGACTATCATGGCCGTTGAGTACCAAGTGTAGGTCAATCGAATGAAACGCAACACCACAGAAGCCATGAGCTGATGGTTTCAACTCAGCAAAAGTGGCCTCTGATGGTGACTATTGAACTCTTTAAGGGAAGACGCTTCTTGTCGCGAAATTTTTTGAAGCATAATTAATACAGGGTTCAAGAATCGGAAGGAGGACTGATCTCCGGTAAGCCTCAGGAGTGCAGTGCTGGAGAAGTGGTATAGACAAAATTGATGGACCGAGTCAAGGTGATACATGTCAGTAGCTTTGCTTGCCATATTTCCAGTTAGCAGACAAACCGATGCAGCAATGATCTCTCACAGATCACAGTAGATAAGAGATGAATAAAATAGAACTAAGAAACCGGCATACACATCACACTGTTTTACGAAATAGATCCATTACAGATACATGTACACTCCTCACAAACTGTTAAATTTTGTTGCACTTTCTCAAGTATCTTCTTTTGAAACTCCCTCCTCAATCATCTGTTTGGAAGAGCCCTCTGCATGTGAGTTCTTCAATTCTTCCAGCTGCCAAGCATGGATAAACAGGCAAGATATCAATTCAAATTCGTTCTGATCCATTAGAGAGACATGTGCATAGCCATGATTCCATGAAACAGCCAAATGTATGCACCTCAGGAGGATTCCTCTAACAATCTACGACTAGAAAGGTACGTTGGCATCCTAATTGCAGAGTAGATGCGTATATGCCAGCCAGGAAACTTAACATTGATAGAAATCTTAATAGTGAATGAGAAATCTGCGTAATCCACCTGCTCTTAAGGACAGACGCAGAAGTTAAGCTGATGTGTGCATTTATTTGGTTGAGTTTACCTCTTTTCGAATATGAGCATATCTCATAAGAGATTATATAATAAGAAACTGCACAAAGAGAGATATTGAGTCGACCGAGTGTGATAATTCAAGGTTCTCAAGAACATTTGGTCCATGATTTGGCATGAATGTATTCTATTTGTCAATCAAGGTTCCTGATTCCCAGTCTTAATGGAAAGAGAATAAATGGGGTTGGCAGACAGTAAGAAGCAAACAGCACAAACAACTAAAGCAGAAAAAGAAGTAAGTCAATACCTCCCTACATTTATCTTGGTGTGCTGCCGAAAGCTCATTAAATCTTATCTGCAAATCAGATATTTCAGCTCGTAGCTTTTCATACTCGGCCACAGTTGGACCACCTAATTTCTGTTGGATGAACCTGCCAAGGGGAAGCCAATCTGAACATGAACATAATTGAAAGGAATGGTATTTTGTCAATGAGGAGATGGAAGCATGGTAGACATGTCCAGTAATAATTGAACATGACAACTCATATGATTGATGCAGCTCCAGTTCGGTATACAGAGGTTTCGAAGATGGACCATCAACAGAGCCATGAACAATCACGTCAATACTTTCGCTGATTGCTAGTTATTGCAAATCAAGTAATATAGGATATAAGCTCTTTTTACAGTCATATAGGGAAACAGTTACTCAAAGTCAAGCAAACAATTGCAATATAGGGCGAGCTTGATCACACTTACTCCATCGCTGAGGAAGGTTTATCACTCTGTTCATATAGCGCGACAAGAACTACAACGTGCCAGAGAAATACAAAAATACTTAGTCAGAGAATTGGGGAATGGAATTATTAATTTTACTACTGCACGCTGGAGGAAATCAGAAGTAGCCCAAAACCTTTGGTCAGAGCATCAAGAACTCCACTGGACTCCAAATACTTCCTGAAAGCTTCCTTCTTTGCTTCCTTTTCCTACCGAAAGCACAAAAATTTTAGTTACATTACATGGGGGAGAGTCGCTAGCTTGCAATCTCTAACCATCCTAAGCACAAAAGATCCAGTATATATTTCCATACAATCTCCTAATAAATGACAACACAGACAGCTTGGGAACTCCATATTCTTCACAGCAGAGAAGAGGCCACACAGATTCAATCTTTTCAAGTAATAATCATTTATTCATTTCCTTCCAATTACATAAACCATGAGGCCCATGAGTGTTAGTTGTTACCATTTCCTTTTGAACCACTTATTCCAAGATTCAACGAGTTAACAAGAGCAACTTGGATGCAACGGAGTTCCTCAAGTCACATATACCACACAGTCACTCATAACTAAGCAAATTGATGGCAATGTACATTCCACGGTTAACGCATTTCTTCTTGACAGTTCTTGTGTGTCCCAAAATTCCGAAAACTTAAGCATAACAAATCTGGTTTTGGAAAAAAGTTGCCATATAATTCTCCATAATTAATTAATGTTTATCTACATCCCAAGCTTATCTGAATTTTCTTACCTGCATTGATCCAACTCTAACCCAGTAGATACCCATATGATAAAACCCAAACTATTGAGCTAGCAATTTGTGGCTCTTTTCCTTCTTTTGTATTAGCATAATAAACTACGGATATGAAAACAATGCAGTGTGAAATATTCTTCATATCTAAAAAAGGGTTTCTTGAGATGTCAAGAAACTGAGTAAGAGATCAGCAAGTAATGTCTGCCTGAAGTAAGTAGGCGATTCCGGAAACAGACCAAAAAATTTTGAGATTTGGGAAGGCTGTCACTGTCTTACCATTTCCAATTATAAAGCTTGCTTCTTCTTTAGTGCATTAGTGACTTCAGCCAGTACCAATGCCGTAATTGGATCTTGGTTGGATCTTCCTGCCCGATTCGCAGAGATGCCTGCAATCCACTCCACTCCACTCCACTCCACCTCCTGATTATGCCCCCCGTGATTGTCTTTTGTTCACAAATCACAAAGTACCCGGTTACTCTTATGCTTCTTGCCTTCCTTTCGTCCTTTCAGTTTTAATGGTTAGCACGAGACATCCACGTGGTTATTTGACACCTCCGGCTTAGGCCTTTTTCAACTTTGGAGAATGTTTGGATTTTTGGACTGTTATTTTACGGAATTTTTGTAAAAATATGCTACAATAAATAATTTAATATATGTAAAATAAAAAAATAATTAAAAAATATGATCATGTAAAAAAAAAAAAAAATTCTTTAAAAATTTCAATCCAAACCAGTGTGCACGTGAATTGAATTCTCACCATTTTGTACTAGAATATGGGAGGACAGTTGACCACCTGGCAGTCACAATGGCAAACTACTACCAACAAGGAAGCCTCACATCTGCAACCTCCAAAAAGTGGAAGAATTGATCATTAACTGCAGGCGGAATAAACCACTAGTTTTTGGAAGCTTCAACATCAAGGATGCCTCAAAAATTTTGAAAATCTCAATCAGTCTAGCAGGGAGAGAAGATGGCAGTTTGTGGACATTAAACAGGCCAGCAATGGTCAGTACTCTGTGAAATCATTTTACAAAGCTCTGAGTAGGGAAGAAGGAGCGAATCAAGAGAGACACAATGAAAGGGATGAGCCAAACTCAACTGGCCAAAATAAAAAGGAGCGGAATTGGACATGAAAAGTAAGCTAAGGACATTCATTTGGAGATGCCCGAATAAGGCATTGCCAGTGAATGAGCTTATATACAGTAGAACCAGAAAGGAAGAGCCAATATGCAACAATTCTGGAGAAGATGTGGAAACTGTAGAGTACCTATTCCTTTTTTTTTTTTGGGCAACAAAGCATAGCAGGTTTGGAGGATAGCACCATTGTAGTGGGAAGGCTTAACACACTGCAGAGGGAACTTTAGCAAATGGTGGAGTGGCCTATTGGAAGCAAAAAGCAGAGTCGGAGGTGCTAGCCACATAGTGCTTATAGTTAATATTCTTTGGCATCTGTGGAAAGCAAGGAATGACAACATCTTTAATGGTAAACATCAACAGTTCGACACCCTTTTGAAAGTGTACAAAAAGCTCAATCAGAGTGGATGGAGTTTGTAGGAGCTCAGAAAAAGGATAAACGAACGAGCATTCAGGAAACAACAACAGTGGAGCAGGAAGCACCGACAAACACTGATGATGGAAATCACAGGAACATATAAGTATTGAAATCAACAGCCAGAAGTAAAACAAGGCGCTAGGAATATGCGTCATAGCTTTGAAGGCTGATAATACACAAGATGTTTGGGTCTTGAGAGAATGAAGTACAGACGAAATATTGCTGAACTATGCACAAGCTCTCAAACTGGCACTGAGCAAAGCGATGGACCAGCAATGTCAAGAGGTTAAACTGGAAATTTCATCACAGAAGTTGCTACATCTTTTGAAGACCAAGAAAACTAAAGATATCAGAATTTTTGCTCAACTGGAGGACATTCACAGTTTAAGATTGTTGTTTTTGAAATACTCATTTATTTTGTCCTCGAATGAGAGTAGTATAAGAAATAGAATGATTAGCAAATATGCTGTTAGCTTAACATAAGATGAGGAATGCTGGATTCCTCTATGACACGATTGTAAAGTTTAGTATGCAGTTTTTGCTCAAAAATTGTACAATTTAGCTTTCCATCAATAAAAAACTATCATTTCAGTAACAATATATATATATATATATATATATATATATATATATATATATATATATATTTCAACAACTAACACAGCACAATGTCCTTATATATCATTCTATGGCACGCTTTCAACACAACAGAAAGAAAGGAGAGTAAAGAAGATGATCCTAGAATGATCCTTATATATCTTGTTCTTTTGCTCTAGTCTTTCTTTCTTGAATTTCCAGTACTGTTTCCACACAAGCAATCACCTTAATTATTTTCGACACTATTCATTCCGAGGCCAAGTCATCTATGGGGGAGAAGCTTAAATGAATTTCATTGTTGACACATGTTCTTCATATTATCTATTCTACATTTTCATACATAAACAATGTTGCGTTTACAGGAAAGTGTTTCGAGGATTAGCAAATTATACATTAACATTGAGGTGATTTTGTTTAAAAATTGTACATGGTACCATCTTTTTGTTGACGATTAAAGAACATGATATACAATTGAATTTAGATAATTGGCCCTACACTAAAATTATTTGCTACGATTAAAGAACAAGATGTACCATTGAGTTTAAATAATTGAACCCACACAAAAATTTCTTGCTAAAACTTACTAACACAAATCACTTGACATTGGTACAATGATTCTAATGATAATTGGATAATAGGAAAAGAATAATATATTAGAGATGAAGAGCAAAATGGGACAATATTGGCATTTATATCGTGGGATCAAGATTAGGAAAAGGTTTTTAGAGTTTTTTTCTCTGTCAGGTTCAAAATTTGAATTCTGTGTCTGATTGTTTAGGGTATGAAGAACGTGAGAATGGATAGGAGGGTGAAAAAAAAGGGAAAAAAAGGATTAACACCATTGGTAGAAAGGGGAAAAAAAAAGGATCAATGCCATTTCACAACTTGAAGGATGCAATCGATCTAAGTGGGGGTTATCTGCAATAATCAGATAAAGAGAAGACTACAATTTGATTACACAATCATTCAGGGGACCTTATTGCAAATTTGCGAAGAAGTAAAGATTGGGCTGGTTTAGAGCCGGTTCGCCCAATACTTCTTTTACCCAACTGAGCCCGGTTCAAAGCAAAGATATTTCCTTTAAGAAAAAAGGCCAAAAAAAGGAAAAAAGTATAAAAGAATCATCTCAAAAAAATCCTCAACCAAAACCCCCAAAACCCTACTCTCCAAACCCCCTGTCCTCTCTCTCTTCTCCACTTCTCTACTCGTTTACAGTGTTACAGTCACAGAAACTGAAACTTTTTTCCTTATCCCCACCCTAGGCCCCTACGGCACTCAATCCCCCCATAAATTTCATGGCTAGTTCAAAACTGTAATTAAAGAAGGCATCAATTCTCTATCCATGGCTACAAAGAGGAAAAAGCAGGGCGGTAATAAGCAGAATTTTGATGAGTGTGCATTTAAAAATGGAGGTAATGGTAATAGTAATCACAGAAACTGTAAAAAGGCGGGAAAAAGGCAGCAGCAGCAGCAAAAGTTTATGAATGAAAATGATTATCGGCTAAGGCTTCAGGAGGTTTTGTTTAATTCAGATTATATTCTTCAGAAGATTTTTAGGAAGGATGGCCCCGCTCTTGGCTTCGAGTTCGATTCCCTTCCGGAAAATGCCTTTCGTTATTGCAGGCCAGGTGGGAGTCTTGATTTTGGTTTTTCTATTTGAAATAAGTATTTGTTTTGAAATTTTTGGGATTAATCGCGGGAGTATTCTATCGTTGATGTATACAAGAAATTAGTTATTGTATGTCTACTTAGGCTATGGTTCGAATAATTGATGACTGTGTGGGTAACATTTTCAATTCATGAAGTTCCCGAGTCAGTTGACATTGCGTCAAGTAAAATGGTTAGTTGTGCAATTTATAAGGATTCTTCATAGCCAAAAAGATTGATATTTACGCGTTTGGAACTCTTTATCGATCATTTGTAGTATTTTAAATCCAGTTGGTACGTTATCTATATATGGATATCAAGAAAATTTTGAATTTTACTGTTGATTGTAACAGTAATTTGATCCTGGGCTTGTGAAATTGTAAGGCTTCTGATTACTAAAAAGGTTGAAATATTTTACTTGAGGATGCTGTTGCCTTATCTTGTTTACGTCCAGCAGCATATTGGGACTTGGATGTGAAACCACACAAATTTAATTTACTAGATAGTTAGAACTTGCAATGCCCCGTTTTCTCCCACGCAACCATAAAATGAAGGAGATAAAGTAATCTGTTTGTGGCTCTTTGACAGTTTATGTGACCAGCAGGTGAACCTATAATTCACGCTGCTTTGAGTTTATACATGCTTTACCATCATACTTATTTTTATATAATATATTGCTTGTTTCTTATTGTTATGTAGTGTATGTCAATGTGGATATCTATCGTTGTGCTTACCTGACTCGTGTCATTGATCTGCTTATGTGCGATCAGGCTCCAGAAAGTCTCACCGCACCTGCCAAGAGAACCAAAGAACATTTAAAAGGCAAAAGGTACCGAAAAAAATTCTGGGTATTCTGATGTATGGGAAGGAAATATCTAAATTGATTTTTTGATTATGCTGTTGTATATCATTTTCTTTTCATTTATCTAGGTTTCTACACCTTTGGACTACCAAGCTTGTCCTGAGCCAAGAAGTACTACAATTAAGCATGGCATTGGGAAAGGTTTGATGGCCAAGAATGGCACTCCAGTAAAGAGACATGGCATTGGGAAAGGTTTGATGACTAAGAAGAGCGCTCCTATGAAAAAACATGGAATCGGGAAAGGTTTAATGACTGTTTGGCGAGTAACTAACCCTGATGGTGGAGATTTTCCTACTGGTATTGGAAGTTCTACATTCTCAAATTTCTCTCTCCTAGCAAAAAAGAAGAGCTTGCAACGGAGGCAGTCTCTTATGGTTAGTCATCTTATTCACATTTTATAGGTTTATAAATTTTTCAAATAGATTTTATTTCTAAAAGTGTTTCAATCCACACTTGTTAGGGAGACTTTTGCATTATGGTTTTTTAGCAAATACATTGATGTGTATAGGACAATGGAATGGCACTTCAATCAAGTTCCGTTAAGGAATCTTTTAATGACAAATTTTGAAATTTCTGTTTGACACTAGCTTTTAGGCTTTTGATGTAATCTCTTATCCATCCGAAATGTTAATGAAGCAAGTTCTTTTGTATGCAGAGAAAATTAGGAAAAAGATTACAGGAGAAGAAGAAGGCTTCTGTAAGATGTCGAAAGGAAATTCATGGCATGGTATATCTCTTCCCTGGATAGGAGATTGTTTTAATTGACGTTTCTGTTGGATTAGTAGTTACATTTAGACCTTTTATGGTACATTTCCAGGGTGCAAGTGGGAGATTTGAACAACGGAAGCAGGCTCGCAAGGAAAAATGTGAACTGGCTCTTGAAGGATTGACATGCGAAGAAAACCTTGACCAATTAGTAAATCTGGAGGATGATGAAGAGCTGGAACTCAAAGAATTGCAAGCTGGACCAAATCCATTAAGTTGCTCTGCACACCTTGCTACTAATGGTTCTCATGGTTGTTCCCTTTGCAAAGGTTACTACCCCAGTCCGTCGCTGTGATTAGCTTCTTAAATTTTTCTACTCTAGTTTCTATAAGAATAAATCTGATAAAGAGTATTCTTGTGATTCTCTGCTAGATTTGCTTGCTAAGTTTCCTCCGGATTCTGTTGTAATGAAACGACCCCTGTATGGACAACCTTGGGATTCTTCTCCAGAGCTTGTTAAGAAACTTTTTAAGGTAGATGGCTGAAATTCACTTTTTGTTTCATCTATTTAGTGCTTTCAAATCAAGTACCTTGGGCTTTTGATTGACCACTAATGGCACATGAGTTTTACTTTAACATATCAATTTCTTGTCATACTGGATTTCATGTGTTTTGAGCCTTATTGCAAAACTGGGTTAGTGTTTATTGCTGTGATGCTCTGGCGTCAAATGAATTCCCGTGATAATTGTAGCTCTTTCAAACTTTTCATCCGAATAGACATAGTAGACTGATGGTATTTAATGTTCTATTCAGCATTAATCTGCCTTGTTGTTTTTCAAAATTGGGAACGATGACTAAGATCTTTTATCTTTCCATTGCCATGACTTGCTGGCTATAATTGTGTCTTACAATGATCTTTGGCTGCCTAGTAGCTGCTTGATATTCAGGATAAAAAGAAAACACATAGTAATGTGGCAAGAATTTAAATGCTAGCCTTGGTTCTATGAATTGGAATGTTCACTATCAAATAAAATGAGAAGGATGTTTCTGCATCTGTATCCGTAATTACGAAAATATCTAGGATCTGCATGAAGTTGTAATAATGCATAAAGCATGCACTTAGCTGTGTATGTATATGTATATATATATTGGTAGTCCTCTCTCTCTCTCTCTAGTTTTGCACAGTTTCATTTCCCATATTTCCAGTTTGTGAAGCGTCCAGTGGTGGATTTAATTAAAGACACAGTACTTTGTCGCTTTGCTGAGTACAGGAGATTGTTTTGTGCAGGTCTTCCATTTCCTTTGCACGTATGCTCTGAAAATTGGTGTTTGCTCCTTTACTTTTGATGAGTTTGCTCAAGGGTTTCAGGACAAGGTGAGTTCTGACTGTTGCTTGTAATAAAATTTTATTGGTTCCTGTTGTCATTGGGCTTTGCAATTTTTCATGACTTCCAGTTCTTTTGGCATTTAGGACTCTTTGCTGCTTGGTCAAGTTCATTTAGCCCTTCTGAAGGTTCTTTTATCCGACATTGAAATGGAGCTTAACAGTGGATTTTTTTCTCATTCAAGCAAAAATTCCAAGTTTTTGGAGTTGCTTCACTCAGTAAGTATTCCATATGAGTCCTTAACGTTTTGGTGGAAGGGTGTGATAGATTTTATTCTTATCACGTTTTTGTGGATATATATGCAACGGCTCCCCTTGAACATAACTACAGAAGCTGCATAAATGCAATCAAACGCTACATGACTTTTAATGTCTTTCTGTTGTGTATGTCATCTATAAATCAACAGCAGTACATGTTATGTTTGTGGGGGATGCTCTGAACCAGAATGTAGATGGAGAGATCTATTCCTTCCATATTTAAAAAAAGCTTAACCTAAATCTTCTGCAAATTATGGAGGAAAGAAAAGAAAAGTGTTTTTTGCTTGCTTGTTAGGTGTTGGTATACTGTATTAACTGCAATTTACATATTTCCAAGAATTTTCATTGTTTCATTTCATATTTTCCCAGTCTTCATGTTTTCAGATACTTTGAACAGTTCTCTTTTTGTTACTGATGCTAATGCTAGTCCCTAAGCAAATAACTTGATCATTCGATGTCCATTTCCCCAAATTATAAGCATAAATAAAAGTGAATATGAAAGGAAATGAGGCTCATACCACTAGCGAGCATTGTGATATTAGGTATGGTCATAATTGCTTTATGTCAATGGTTTTTTGGCATCAAGGCCCTCTTGTGGGATAAATCTTCTCTAACAATTTAAATATCTTCTTTTCCATGATTTTGACAGATTGATCAAGAAAAGCTTCTCCTGGAATTGTGGCAAAGAGCGCTGAATGCCTTGACTTGGACTGAGATATTACGACAGGTGCTAGTTGCAGCTGGTTTTGGTTCCAAATGCGTTAGATCAACTAGGGAAGCTCGCAACAAGGTATTTTAAGTTTCCAAAGAAACTCTCTTCTTGGCTCATTCTTGTTGTGCCATCACATACTTAAGAGAAGGATGGAATGCTAAAACATTTTTGGAAAATATGTTTGGTTTTCTGTCACATAATATTTTGTTAAGCCTGATGTAAAAACAAACAGTTATAACTATTAACGGGCTGCCCCTATTGGCAGGGGAAAAAGGGTTGCCACTTGGAGGAGTATTATTATTATTTTTTTGGGGTGAGGGAGTGGGAGTGTGGTTAAAAAAGAGTTGATTTTTGTTTGTCAGTTATGGATTATTGATTGTGTTATTTTCTCTGTTCTCATGAGTTTTTTTGCTTGTTTTTGTTTTATAGGAAGTCAGCCTTATGGCAAAATATGGCTTAAGTCCTGGAACGCTAAAGGGTGAACTATTTAGTGTCTTGTTAAACCACGGAAATAACGGTCTGAAAGTTTCTGAATTGACAAAAATTCCATCAGTAAGTCAATGTAGCAAAAACTTTAATCCTGGAAAGGACGAATAGTGTTTTCATTCTTGATGTCAATTATCTGTAAGTACTTATTATCTATTTTATTGTGAAGATTGCAGAATTGAATATAGCTGCTACAGCCGATAAGCTAGAACTTTTAATAAGCTCGACGCTGTCTAGTGACATTACCTTATTTGAAAGGATTTCTTCTTCTGGATATCGCTTGCGTGTTAATCCTGCTATCAAGGAATCTGAAAACTTTGTATCAGATTCTGAAGACTTTGGAAGTGTTGATGATGACTCTGATACAGGTGGGGGCCACAGCAGTGCTGAGGACTCCGAGTGTGAGACCAGGAGTTCCCATTCAAATAAACTAAGACGAAGGAAAAATTATATGTCTAACAATATGCTGACAGTTTCCACTGAAATTGATGAAAGCCATCCAGGGGAGGTTTGGTTGCTGGGTCTCATGGAAGGTGAATATTCAGATTTAAGCATTGAAGAGAAGCTGTGTGCTTTGCTGGCATTAATTGATCTTGTCAGTTCCGGATCCAGTGTTAGACTAGAGGTAGTCCATCTTTCATTTAGACGTTATAAGATGTTTTGTCTAGTCCCAGTTTCCTAGTTGTTAACAATCATTTTTGTTGTTTCATTTGCAGATATATGCTCATTTTATTGTCTTTTTTCTATTAGTTGGTTCGGTGGTAAAGACACATGTTTGTTAAGGCTACTTATATTTTACAAATGCATTGTATGGTTTATGGATGTTGAATGAATATATGCTTTTGAGCAGGATCCAGTGGCAGCTATTACTACATTTGTGCCCAATATGACTCAACATAGTACTGGTGCAAAAATAAAGAGATCAACAGCTAAGCAGTATAACTTTCCCAGACAAGCTGGGGGCTATTGTGGTGCAAATGGCAGAGATGCTACTTCAACATCAGTGCTTAATCCTATTGATTCTTTGGTTCTTATGTCAAAGACTTCTGAGAGAGAGAGGTCATGTAGCATGAGAAAGGATAATAGAGAAATGGAAGCTTCAGAAGACCTACATCCTATGCAGTCTATATATCTGGGTTCCGACCGTAGGTATAATAGATACTGGCTTTTCTTGGGCCCTTGTAATGGATCTGATCCTGGGCATAAGAGAATTTATTTTGAATCCTCCGAAGATGGAAACTGGGAGTTCATTGATAATGAAGAGGTACTGGGTGTGTTTGGATTAGAAAGATTTGAAATAAAAAAATTTACTTCACAAATTTCAATCACTTTTTATCTTCCTAATCACTTTTTTATCTCACATATATCACATCACAAAAAGTGCTAAAAGTGCTACAGTAATTATCTCAAATAAATTATCTAAATAAACTCCTATCCAAACAAACTCACTGTTTTTTGGATTTCGTTATTACCTTTATATGGATTTTTGCTTCACCTTTTTTAATTTAATTTTGCTAGCGTGTTTTGATATAATTGCAGGCTTTGTGTAGTTTGGTGTCATCTCTGGATCGCAGGGGTCAACGTGAGGCTTTCCTCTTGTCGTCCTTGGAGAAACGAGAACTATATCTCTGCCGAGCAATGTCCAATGTAGTAAATGATGCTGGAATCGGGCAGCTAAACCATTCTGATCAATCTGATCAGAATACGTCCAGAGAAGATAGTTTGTCAGCTGTGTCAGATGTTGACAACAACCTATCATTGATTGAAGTTCAGAAGGATGTTCCCTCTGGTGCTGTTGTTTTTGAAATGAGGAAAGCAGAACAACAGAGACATAGATGGAATCTTACTCAAGCATTTGATAGATGGATATGGAAATCATTTTATTCTAACCTAAATGCTGTTAAGCATGGCAAAAGGTCATATGTTGATTCTCTTACAAGATGTGAACATTGCCATGACCTCTATTGGCGAGATGAGAAGCATTGTAAGGTTTGCCATACCACATTTGAGCTTGATTTTGATCTAGAAGAGAGATATGCAGTTCATACTGCCACGTGTCGGGGAAACTTGGATGTTAATAAGTTTCCAAGGCATAAAGTCCTATCTTCACAGTTGCAATCACTCAAAGCTGCAATTTGTGCAATCGAGGTGAGGTTACAATCTAGTTTTGCATTAGTAAATACTGCACAAACGCTTCAAATTTTTAATCAGTTTGCCTCCTGCACATATTAGATAGTTAAAGAATTAGTGACCTTTTACATGGACTCATGCTCCTGATCAACCTAGATGTTTAGAGCTGCTGTTGTAGCCATCACATTCTGTGATTTAGTTTCTCTTGCAGCCTCAATCCACATGTTAGAACTCCTACCTAAGGCAGGGTGACCTATTTTAGCTAATTGATAGTTATACTTGATAAGAGAATGGGCTAGAGTAGGTTAACTCAAATTATTGGGAACATTTTCAAACCAGTATCAGCATAAGTTGTAGAATAACGTTATATTGCTCCTGAGAGTGAGTTGTCCTCTGTGTTATTCTCATTACAGACTATGAGTCAGAATTCTCCTGAATTGTCTTGGCATCCAACTGGTGTTGGTCATTGGTGAAAGGATGCCAAGAAACCAAAGCATATGGAAAAAGAAAATGTGCTGTGGGAAAGAGTGGAAGGATTGAAATAACTTGAGACATTTGTAATCACAGAGAGTAGTGAAGTTTGTCCATGAAGAAATGAATGGGTATCTGGGATTGTATTAAAAAGATTTCTGGTTCATTTAGTAGTCAGCTACCTTTGACTCGGTGAGGAGAAAAGCAACAGTGAATGAAAAAGGTTTTTAGGTCATACAACTGAATCGAAATCATGTCTACCCAAATAGTGGGTTGGGTCAATACTTTTTTCTATTGAATTGTGATTTACTATTAATATGAATGCATTTGTTGCAGTTTATTTATATCTATCCTGCACTAAATTTTCTTGTATAAAATGATTGTTTGCAGTCTGTTATGCCTGGAGACCTATTGGTTGATTCATGGGCAAAATCTGCTCATAATCTTTGGGTGAAAAGGTTACGACGTGCCTCAACGTTGGCAGAGTGCCTGCAGGTAAATAATACAGTCATCTATTGTGCTATGTTGTTTTTGATAATTTGTTAGTTTGTCTAGAATTGGTTTATTTCATTGACAAACATTTGTTAATCTGTCATTAAAAATTTAATTTTTGGGATATGCAGATCATTAATGTTGCCTCCTTTTATTGGTAGGTTATTGGTGACTTTGTCAGTGCTATCAATGAGGACTGTTTCTACCAATGTGATGATTCTGTGGAGTCAAATTGTGTTATGGAAGATATTCTTTCTAGCTTTCCAACCATGCCACAGACGTCTTCTGCATTTGCATTTTGGTTGGTGAAATTGGATGAGTTGATTGCACCTCATCTTGAAAGAGTTAAATCTCAGAATAAATTGGAAGTAATTAGAAGACTTGAAGGTATGCTTGTTTTATAGATGGCAATACTCCAGTGCTTCTTTCTTGTACTTTTTACAGAATGCAAGGTGTTATGTAAGCATCATAACTATAAATTACATAGTGGTATGAAATGCATAGAATTTTCTAATGGTACTGTATAACTTCTACAGTTATTATTCCCACTTTCTTTCTATCCTCTTGGCTGCAAACAAAACCCATTTCTAGTTCTTCACCTATTGCTTGATAAATTTGTAACTGAGGTAAATTTGCTTGTTTATTAACCCATGTCCTTTTGTTTTGATAAAGATCCAGTATAATATCTTCTTCTTTTTTTCTTTTTTTTGGTTGGAGACCAAAGGCATGAACTCATGCTTTCCTCTTAAATTTTTGCTGTGTAAGAGGGTTTGTTTTGCTGCTTTTACAACAGCAGAAACTGATCCTATAGGCGTGCATTTGATACCCATAGGCAACCGAGATTGGGTTGCTGGTAACATTTTATTTTGAAGTAACTGTCACTGTGGCACACTCATTCTGTCTGGCGATGATTTCCTCTTTATGGATTCCCTTCCAAAAGTTTTATTTGCATGTCAACTCACAGTTTTCATGTTTATTGCTTTTTTCTCCCTGGTGTCTAGTAACAAATTTTTGAACGTTTTCTGCATTCAGGGAGCAGCGCTGCACATTAGTATTTTTTGTTCCGGAAGGTTGGAAAAGTAATGCAGTGACAGCAGGAAGATTTCCGCTCCTATTCACTTCGTATGGTTGTCTATGCTGATCTCGTATGGTTGTTTACGCAACTCATCGAAGATAGTTATGATCGCAACCCATTGAAGATGACTGAATACAGTGTAAATCAGTTGCGACTTTTTCTAGGTTTCTGGAGGAAAAAGACACCATTGGTCTTCCCAGGCTCATTCAATATTTGTACAAATGGTTTCGGCTAGTACCTGAATACCTGAGTGATCCGTTAGTGTACAGCAGTTAAATGGTAAGCATGAGTATTGGCTCCCCACGATCTACAATTTTGTGACGCTTGTATCTGCCAAAAGTGCATTTGCTGAAATCATGGCACCTCATTCTGTATCAAATAGTGCTGAAATTCTCTTTTGGAAAGGTGGAAATAAAATTTTGTTCTGATTCCAAATCCACTCTGTAAAACCAGCTTTCGTAGCCTCGGCCATCAGACCAAACAATGTGTGATAGTTGTTTTTAGGGATAATTTCGGAAACCTCCCTTGAGGTTTTTTACAATTTCATTTATCTTCCTTGAGCTTTTAAAAATTACACATATCTCCCTTATTATTTAAAATGACAGTAATATTCTTAAATATTTTAATGAAATTTCATTGTTTGGTATGTATATAATTAGAATGATTTTTCAAATTCTTTTTTCATTTTTTTCCTTCTTATTCCTTTTTTTTTTAAATTTTGTCAATAAAACTGTAAAATTACCACTATTACTTTTAATTTTTATTGTAATTAAATGTTGAACTAGTGATTTTTTTAATGAGTTAATTTATATGTAATTTAATGTTTTTGCTGATCTTTATTTTCTATTTTTTGGTATTAAAATTAATAATATATCAAAAAAACCTAAAATTGCCGCTAAATTATGATAATCCAATTACTCAAAAAATTTATAAACTCTAATTGAATTATTTTAATATTTCTTTTCTATCTTATAATGTCAATTTATGATAAAATATCATCATAAGTATCCTATCATAGTGATAAAGTTATTATTATAATTGTTTATTAAATGGACATGAAAATTTTGGTATTTTTTTCTTATAATTATAGTGAATAATCTTATTATTATATAGAAAATAAATTAAAATTCATTACGCAAGGGTATTTTTAAATATTTATTTAAAAATTTGATCAAGTCAATATTATTTTTAAGATTTTGTTACTAAAACTATCAAATTATAGGAGGTAGGTATAATTTTTCAAAACATTAGGGGAGTTAAGTGAAATTGTTAGAAACCTCAGGGGAGGTTTGAGGTTTCTGAAATTATCCCTTGTTTTTATTCTAGATTCGATCTCAGGTGCTGGGCGTGTAAACAGTAGCGGAGTTATAGCGGAGTTGCGTTCTTAGCGCTGTTCCCAAATCAAAGTTCAGGTCAACAGGTGTCACGCGAGGAAGAGGATTTACTTGAGGTTAAGCTAAAGTTGTTCTGATCCCACATCAGGTCCTTCAAACAGCAACGCGCTACACTAATCAAGAAAGGTTAAGGAGGACAGCCGCGACCTTACTTGAGCAGGATCTGTTCGGTGGGCTCGTCATCGTTAGGATCGTATTGTCGTAGTTGTCTGACAAATGCCCGTTGTTCTTTTTCTTAAGTTCTTTCCTAAACTTTCTTTTGATCAGTTATCCCAAAGTAATTGCTGTTGGTTTCATGAATAATGAAGGAGATTTCCAGCCTGGAGACTAAAATCCAACAACCATTGCCAGCAACAGAAGTGGAATGCAATTTTGTTTCATATATCAGAAGCATCAACTCGATTGTACATGTTTGTAACCTGCATCAGCACACCTTGCATCCTTCTATTTCTAATCAAAATATGCGTCTCCTGGATGTCATCCACATAAGGATGTGATCTGCGTCCCGAAAGAAGTTTTTGACTGCGAGTTAATGCTTCCTGATTATGTTAAGATGAAAAGGATGCGGGGTGAGATGATGAGATGATACCTTCTGCACAAGGAGCAGTCACCTACCTCCGTGCAAAACTAAGCATAATTGTTGTTCTACTTTATAAGATGTCTCGAAAACCTGATAAATAAGTCACCGGGCTCATGCAACTGAAAATACATCATTTTAGCTGGAAGTATTTCTGGTGGATGACTTTTCCAGCTATTGGTGGATTCTAAAGGCAATCCAAGCCACACCGAGCCCAAAGTAAAAGTTGCTGTCTCACCATTCCACCTGAAACTGAGCTACAAGCCTACAGCTACACTCTAACATGTCGCTCAAATTCTTGTTTCTCATACTGGAGATGAGCATAGGTGGCTTCACATTGATGCGGTCACCAGTCAGAAGTTGGTGATTTGTTGTTGGAGCTTCAACGACAGCACTAACAGGTGAGAACAGAGATGGTCGCAGAACCAAAACAAAGAGCAATATTATTTGCCATTATCTCCTTCTGTAATGGCGTACAGGGTTTGCGTGTTTAGAAACATGTTAACGACTAAATATAGGATTGGACAGCATCATTAGAAGGCTGGTTCATGGTTCAGCAATTTAATCTTGGTCAGGTGCTAATTATGTGCTCTGCGATTGGTTAATAACAAAGATTACAAAATCTGTCCTAACTCTGTATTCACAATATCCTGATCTATCTAGCAAAACATCTGTCAATACATGCACAGAAGACAAGAAATATAGAACACCAGCTCACATCGTCACTATTCTGAATCTTCTATTTCACTAGCAGGAAATCTACGGAAACGAGCAAATGGCCGGAAGTATGATGTTTCTCTCTTTGGAAACATTGTTCTCTTTCGTCTTTGAGAAAATCCTTGCTCAGGAATTGCTTCAGAGAGGAGTTCCTTGCTTTTTTTCTCTGAAATGCTTCTGCTTTTATCAGACAGCTCTTCTCTTATCATCTTAAAAGCTTCTTTTGTTGCATATGGTAGCCCAGTCTTCGGATCGCGATATTTTGCAGGTAACCCAGTGACAGCACAAATTGCTTTTTCTGCGTCTATGAAACGATAATAAAGAAATTAACCATTAAGATTAAGACTCTTACAACTATAGAGTTCTGGAAGATGCAGAGGTCAGATTCATTTCACAAAAGTCAGTTATTTTCTGCGGTGAGCAATCATAAAGGTGGCAAGGAACCAGAGATTAAATACAACATAGGGGATTGTAGATAACTGGACGCAAGCATTAAGTTATCCAGAAATACCGGACTGCACATATGCAAACAATTTTTAGAAATGCATGCAAAAATTGAGAAAATCTCAATACTACATGAACTATCATGTAAAGAAAGTACACTTACAAGGATGGGATTCTGTTGATATCTCTGATTCAAATGACGCTCCATTCATATACTCAAGAAATGAAGAACCATTTCTTGAAAGATATCGTATCTGAGGGCCAGTGTAAACTGCTTTATGCACAACTGCTCTTTTCTTAACTTCTTCTTCCCTAGCTAAAACTCGCTCCAAATTTCTAAGGTTCATAATTTCTGTTTGAGCTGCTTCCAGAAGCATCTCTTCTTGGGTCATCCGCTTCTCCTCGCCTTCCTTTTTCTTTTTAATTGGCCTTATTGTTGCTTGCAGTGCTGCTTGTATTGCCTCCCTCTCAGCTTGCTTAACAATAACTGAAGTTCTTGTAGATTTCCTAATGGTTCTTTCCACTTCCACATCTTCAGGAGCATCGTGATGCTCGGGAGGAGTGGATTGCTCGGAAGTTCTTTCCTCTCGAGGAACCCTTTCTGATTTATGTACCCTCTTTTTCTTTTTATTCTTAGATATTGTCTTTCCTGGGAATATTAGTCGCTTCTTTGGTCGAGTCCTGTCACCAATAGAACAGAAAAAAAGGAAAATTTATGAAGTAATCCAGTCTAAAGAAAATGGGTCTATGAGAAGCCAAACCTATCATCTGGTTCATTTTCAACTTCTTCATCTGGCTCAGGTTCCTGAAATTAAATTAGAGTTGTAAAAATTAGACAAGCAGTAAAAAAAATATGGGAAGAATAAATTAAACAATTAGTAGAAGAGGCTCTTCATTCTTTTTCTCCCCACTCCCGGTACCCATGGTTCAATTGGAATCAAGGAAATCTAGTAAAAAGAAAGCAATGATCAAACAACTGTTCAATAGAATGTACAAATCCGACCACAAAAATTTTGAACTTACATCTTCATCAAAGTCACTGTCAAAAACATCAGCAACCTCTGCTTCTTCTTCATATACATCGTCATGCTCTTCCTAAGAAATGTAGAGATGAGGTCTCCATCAAATAACTACAAATTCAAAACACAAATGCAAGGAGCAAGTTTTAATATTCTTTTATTTCCCCCTTTTCTTGCACAATCTATATTCCGTAAGTAGTGTAACTTCAAAATAAGTATTCACTATGCCTTTGAGCCAGCCTTTGCTCACCGAAAAGAATATAGCCACTTGATGATGCAGTATACTCTCAACCGCTGCAAAATTACAGTTACTTATTGCTTTAGAGTTTGCACCACCGAAAACCTTTTCCGCTTTTGGTATTCAGTAGCATCTATTCCAACTAAAGCGAATCTTTTGGCTTTGATGCATGCTACTTACATATCTAGCAGACAAACTCATAACAGTTCATCTCATTGAGCACCAAGCTTCAGCTAAGACACAATAGGGCTAGTTTAGCACCAAGTTGCGTATACTATTTATATTCATATGGGAAAGGACCTGATCCCAAACAGCAATACAGACTGCGTTTCGGCCTTCAATCTTTCCCTCTATTTATATTTCTTTCAACACTTTTCAGACCCAAAAACACATCTTTGGTGCTGCTACACAATCACCAAAGCTCAATCCACTATAACACTAACATGAATACGTTAGCCGAATGAACAAACTACTGCAACGCCGGTAAAAACCACGGAAAAGTCATATGGGTCTGAGCAATCCCCCAAAAAAATAACTACTAAAACAAAGGAAAAAACGTTAAAAAGACACCTCTTTCAGAGCATCTTGATTCCAGAAAGCTTCATCCTCTTCTACCTCGTCGTCTAGCAATTTTGTCATCCTATCAGCGTCCAAAATAACCAATTTCAATGCGTAAAAGATAAAAATTTTAGAAAAATTACAACTACACAGTAAGATTGTTTATCAATGGAAATAAATTACCGTTTGCCTCTAGTAGCACGAGAAGCCCGGTCCAGAAAGACCAGAGTCTCCTTCTCTTTCTCTTCTTTTCCAGTCTCCATCTTCCAATCCCTCTCCTTCCTCCTGTAACTCAGGATCAATTACGTTCCAGCAACCCAGAAGAAATTCCCGTTTCTTTTAGCCTAAGCACTTATCAGTTTTCACAAGAATCCAATGCCGCAATTCTTCGAACAGCTGTTGCGCGATTATACAAGAAACACCTGGTGCTTTCCAATTCTATTTAAAGCTTTTTCTTTTCCATTTTTATGTTTTAAATTTCATTTTCACAGCAGTCGTAACTCGTAACTTTAAGGATGCCTGAATAAATAGCCAAATCTTGACGGGTTCGGGTCTAGAGCTCTCTGGCCCTCTTCCTCGCGTTGCAGAAGGGCCTTGAGATTCACTCTTGGACTAGGCCTATCCAAATTAGGCGGGCCCAGTATGTTGGACCCGTCTAACTTGGTCCGCATCAAATATCATGGCGCTAGATTTAGGAATCTTCTTTTAAGGTACGAAGTGCGTCATGAAGTATTGGGTTTTTCAAATTCGCCATGCTGGATTTTTTTCCTTCTTAAACATTCGGCACCAAAACCGGTTCTAATTTTGGGCAAAAATTTTAAAGAAGAGAGGAATTTATTACATTTTTAAAATAATTGGATAAATATAAGAAATATCTATAAAGTATTGATTATTATCATAATTATTTGACAGGGATTTTTTCGAGACATTATGCAGAATATCCATCAATCAATCCAACGTGAATGACGAAAATTAGTCAATTGTAGTACATAAAATGCTGGAAACACTATAGATTTTTTGCACTTTTTATAAAGTGGGAAGAACCATTCAATTAAGACAAAGCTCGTACATATATATATATTTAATACCTATTGTCGGAACAGTAAAACCCAAATTTATTACTTTGTCCTATAACATCGTGAACATGAAATAAGCAAAAATAAAAGTTTAAATAATGAGGACAATATACTACTTAATATCGTTTCAAGAAGGTGTACATTAGCAACAGCTTTGTGATACCATCATTCAATCTCTTTTTTCTTTTTCTTTGTCTCTCCCAAAAAGAATAGTAGGAGTGACAAAAATCGTTATGGTTTTTTTTTTCCTTGGGTAGCTAAAAAAAGAAAATCGTATATTAAGTGAGATATGACTTAAATGACAGAAGCAAATTAACGAATAATCCACCTCATTGATTTTAGAAATTTTTATGTTTATTTGTATCGTTTAGAAATGTTGTGATTTAGAATCAGTTTTTTATATATGAACTCTCCAAAAAATCGTTATGGTTGCCACAACGAAATATAACAGATTATGAGCTGGGTTATACGTCACCAGCAAGACATTCAAGTGTTTCAAACTCATGGTTGAACATGTTCTCAAAACGTACTACCTCATCAATTTTTGTAAGACAGTTTCTTGTCACGCCATTCTAAAATTACAATTTTATAGTAATTAGTTAGAATTTCTAAAACCTCATACGTAACCAACGTCTTCCGTAATAGTTCAAAGCTAGGATCTTCACATGAAAACTTAATTACTTTTCAAAAACTTATTTTTATATAATTAGAAGTTCGAATCCCCGGTGTGACTCCAACCTAGCCTCAAGATACTGAAATGGCGATAGGAGTGTGATTCTCAAATTGTCAATTTGTTTCTTGACTACCCAATAGTTTCTAATCACATACATTTCTCACTCATTATGTGGTGAAAAACAATTAAGATTTGCTTATTGTTTGAAATGTTTATATGGTGAAACGTGTGTGTTATCGAATGTGCGATGTAATAACAATGATATGATATCCACAATAACGATCAAAAAGCAGTTTCGACGGCTAAACTAAGGAAAGAGAAAAAAAAAAAAAAAAAAAAAAGCCTCAAGCTCCGCTAATGTAAAATTTTGAATAATGTAAGACTGGAAGTTGAGCCTGTATTTTTTTTGGAGCTTGAGAATGTACAACTGGAATTTGATTAATCTAAAATATTGCAAGATTTTAAAAGAAATTTCTAAAGGACGGTAGTATTCGAACATCTTTCGAGAGAATAAAAAATGTATTCATTGAGTACATTATTATTTACTCCAAAGTTAATATTGACATAATACATTTTTTTTTTATTTTTTAAAGCATCTATTTCTCAAAAGTTGCATTCGCTCAGGACTTTTTTTTTTTTTTTTTTCAAAAGTCTCATTGTTTGGGAACATTGTTGAAAAACCACCACCAATTGGAAATTTACTTCACATATTTTAATGCTCCATTTCTTGCATCGCAAGACGGGCACTAATGGTCACCGTCCTTGTATCGACCCCTATGCTTTAGGGTCCCTCAATTTGTATCTTTTAGTGATCATATGGTGGTTCAAATTTTAAATGATCAAGGTTACCATTAAGGGTCCAAAATATTTATTTCAGCAACCAAAAGTGAATTTACTATGGGGTATGATACCAAAAGTGATTGTAAAACCTCCAACAAATAATTGCACTAAAGTGTGAAATCTCAGCATTGCTTCAAAATTTGTACAAACTGAAACTATTTGCGTTTCTCTAAGTAATCATAATTTCCAGGCAGTGATCCAGTTCATCTGGCTTCAAATGTCAAAAAGGACAAATGTATACTTCTTCATCCTCACGTACAACTCGGGGTTGTTACTATTTCTGCCCTATACAAAATACACCTATTTTACAAGAAGATAAAAAAAATATATAATGCTACTTCTAAAGTCAAGCAACCCCAGTTCTCCTCCCTTTTTCTCACTTGCGACACCACAGCAAGAGTGCATTCTGGGGGGCCGTAGAAGAGAAAATGAGAGGGAGGGAGGAAGAGGTACTTGTTAAGTGCCCTTCAAGAACTGTTTGTACATCAACAAGCATGAGCCACCCCATATTACGTCATGTGAACTTTAGGCTGGAAGCAAGAAGCTGAAGCCCGTGTTTTCACGGATAAGTGGTGGGGGTTCAATGTCAGAAATTTCTATTTGTTCCATAGACTTCGATATGTCATCAACTGAAAACGGAATGCTGCACAACGAACCATCAAGAAAACATCAATTGTAGTACCCAAAACTGTTCGAAAAATTAACGGCAGAAACCACAAAGTTTTTTAAAGGGAAAGGTAGCTCATTGCACAGCCTTGATTTGTCTCAAAATGAGGTCACAATGATGCATATGATCGAGAAAGAATGCTGCTTCAATCGTATAAACCATCGATAAAATCTAGTGTCTGTTAATGGTTCTCAAAATGATTTGTTTTTGCTCCTTAATTTTACAACAAAACTTTGCACTCCAGAAATTTTTTTAAATTCATAAATCAGGATCAATAGTAAACTTAGCAGCAAAGAAGAAAGAATATAATCTTAATGTCTTGCCAAGGAGCATCTTAATGCTAACCTCGAATCATCATCCAATAAAAATGAATTGCTGACTGCATTGTTCGAATCTTCAGTCATCAATACCCTCATCTTTGATATCACCTGAATACACATGCATACAAAACTTTCCTCTGATTAATAAGAGCATAAATGCTCGTAACATGACATGATATGTCTCTCTTGAAGGAGATGACTCGAACCTAGCTTCACTAATGGCATCCACAGAAACTTACTTCCGAGGATACACTGTGAGTGCCATACTTGTCATCCCAGTACATTGTGCTGATCCTATACAACTGCTGGACACTGAGAACCTGTTCAACAAAAGACAAGTTTAGTTGAGAACTATGGAAGACATGAGCTGGGCATAATGAAAAGAGCTTCGCTCACTGGGCAGAGGCTGTGGCTTATCTCATCCAGAGTCTTCTTTGGCTTTGGATGTATAACCTGAAATTAACCAAAAATGAAAGATTTTCCAACATGAACCTTATCTGACTTGTATTCTCCAAGCCATAAAAGAAATTTGAAGCTGAATAAAGAATTCAAGGCTTCACCAGAAATCCAATAGCTTGTCGGATGTGCTTTAATTCCTCCCAAGCTGAACCTGCATACTGCATTTTTTCTCTGTCATTAATGAATGTTTGACAACTATATACGTAGTAATATTGGCACGACTTTACCTTGTCAGTAGCAGTATAGCACCAGTGTTCCAACTCAGCCAGCCCTGCTTTAACATATTCACCATTACTGAATGAACAGCATTCCCTCCTCAACAGAAGGCTGCAGCCAAAGAACCGGGTACACAACATGACAACGAAACTGATTACCTGCTGTACCTTATACTCAATGGTACATGAAGATAATTAAAAAATAATTCACCTGTTGAATAATTGAACATTAATGAAAGAAAATATCTGCGTGAACACTTTACGAACTAAAAATGGTGGTACCTGAAATGTTGATAGAAAAACAACGTATGAAAGTTCTACTGGTAGGAGAAAATTTATGATGGACAAGACACAAGATAAATTAGGATAGAGAATATAAAATTATTGGATATACATGATTTGCTTTTAAGGTATTCAAAAAATTCCCAAGGCTTGTCACTATTCCTTGCCAGTGAGCAATCAAAACTTGCTGGGCAGCAGTATTCGTAACTGAACGCGATGATCCCTTAACTAAGCTTGCTCTAGAAGTTCTTGGTGCCTATAATTTGGAAAAAAGAAAAGTCCTTAGAAGTCATATGGACTACTACACCAAGGAAGAACTTTAGCCTTTCCTAAAATATGAAATGATTTGACCAACACAGATATGGACAATAACAGATTCAGATACCTGAATACACAGCCCAAGCAATGGAGATATTTCCTTCTTCAGATTATCACGAATCATCCCGTAGATTTTTTCCACATAAGCTGTAAGTTGCTGTTTGAAGAGTAAAGCAGGGTACTTTGCTTCAATTTGGCGTAAAGATTCTACTCCACCAGGGATGCCACTAGTTACAAAAGATAAGTTGACTCCTTGGGGTGTTCCCCTGAAACTCTACAGAAAGGAACAACACCAAAAAGCTGAGTTCACTAAATAAATATCCTATTGAAAGGGGTTGGCAAACCATAGTTCTGAAAGAATGCGATTAAAGATCAAAATGTTTCCAACTAAAATAACAAGTGAAACAAAAATCCGAACATCTTACGTAATTCATCCTCCCAAAGAGACTTGCAGAGGACGATCGACGTCGTTGAGGTGCCATGCCAGCAGCACCACTGGCTTTCAATGTCCGCTGGAGCAGCAATAAGAGAGTAGAAGCATTTGATAGCCAATAGGCCAAGACATCATTGTTGTCCTGGGTTTTCTGTCAAAGATAAATTTCGAGGTATTAGAGGCTTTTGATAATTTTGAAAAGTAGACACAAAACTAGCATATGATCAGTAGTTCAGACCTCGATAGCATGACCTATAGTCTGGATGATGCGGTCAAAAACACTAGTCCTCTCAACTTCAAAAGATCTCCAATGCAGAAGGCATTTATATATGATGCATGCTGCAATTGGCCTATTGCTTGCAAAGCCCAAGTGTTGAGCAATGCAACGAAGTAGCAACTCCTGATTCTCCTGCTGTTTCTCATTCAGTGACTTTTGTGGTTTGTCATCTGCTTCAAATTCCCTATGATTCATTGAAGCACTATGCAAATCCTAATGCAATTGAGACATGTTCAAATGGTAGATTAGCAGTCAAAAGATGCTTGTTGGACGCAAGTTAGGTAGGATCAATTACCATGGTCATCCTAGTATCGCCAAAGGAATGACTGCTTTCCATCCTCTGTGTTTCATTGACAAAGAAAATTAGCCGACTGCTTATAAACCGAATACTACATCTGACTTCTTTTTAGATATACCTGGAGAATTGATCTAGATCGTCCAGAGAGGAACTTATTTGGTGCAATTGATACAGCTTGTTGACGAAGAACTTTATTCTCTGATTCCAAATTATTCAATTTCTCCTCTAGCCTGCATGCAACCAAAACTTCATTTATTCTATGTAGTCACAGCTCGTCAGAGTATGCCCAAAGACTTATGTGAAATTCCTTTAAGCAGAGACCCTTTTTCTGTGAGGGGTCATTGGCCAGCCTTTCACAAAAGTAATGAAGAGTAATGGTTTCAGCAAGAGCAGCTAGATGGACTATAGTGAGTCCAGTTTATTTAGAGTAAATTGCTAATCATCTTCTGGTACACACAGGCAATGGCTTCAAGCTCATACATTCTACAATGACTTTTGATAGTTTTTCTCAAGCCTTTCCAAAATCTCATTCTAAATGAATATATGCCATTGTTCAAAAGGCTAAATGCTTGTAAAGGACCACAACAAACAACCATTTTATAATTGTTGCAACATGTTCGTTCAGAGCACCATCAGACATTTTTGCCAACTGTGTATGAATGTGATGAACTTCATGTGAATTGCAAAGTTTCTGATCCTTTAAGAGGCATTTTCCGTATGATAAAGTGCTTTTCATTTATTCAAAAAACAAAAGGAAATTAAAGGAGAGGTAGCTGCAATTGTGGGTTGGTGTAACACACTCCTGATCGGAACCAAGGAAAGTAATTAAAACCATTTAGATTACTTAAAAACCAAATAAACTCAAACTCAGAGCAAATTATCAAGGAAAGCTGTGTCATCATCAACCAATAGCATATCAAAACGTCTTTGTCCCTATGTCTTCACCACCAAAAGAGGTGGTATGCCTGTTTTTTCATTCATATCCAAGTTAAAGTCATCTGCCTCCAGACTTGTATTTGAAAGAAGGAAAGTTCACTGACTTATTTGTAACCTCCTGTAATTTTGAACCTTCTTACTCATTCTACAACATGTTAAATTAAACTTTAGCTGTCAAACAAAACCAAAGGAAATTGGATTTTACTAGCAAGGACATTTGTAAGCCAAATACGTGTCAAGACAGAATTTTCACTCAGTAGAAATGATGCAAAATGGAAGATAATAATACCAAATAGTTTTGAATGCATCAGACCTGTGTAAAGATTCTTGGAGCTGATGAAGTCTTCCTTCTGTTTCTTCTAACTGTTTACGTCTTTCTTCACTAGACTCTTGTGCTTTGCCATACTTCTGTTGTAGCTCATTAGAGCTTTCCTTTTCATGCTGCAATGAAGCCTGAATGGAAGGAAGCAAATTAAGCTAAGTGACAACAATTACCTAACTAACAAAAGTTTTGCTCTTACACAACAAAGCTTAAGGAAACCATGAACTTCTAGAAGTATGACTAAGATATATCCGAGTAACTAATAGAGTATTCCAATATTTAAAGAAGGTGAACAAAATTGAACAAGGAACTGCGAACATCTGATAGAGATAACTGCACACTTAGAGAAGCTAGGGACCAGACCATAATAAATGTCTGCAAATAGCATTTAGCTGTTCCCAACATCCACATCAAATGCAAGATATCAAAGAATTCAAATACATACACTCTTAAATTTTCTCATATGGTATGGACTCAGTACTTCATTTAAATCTTAAAAAGTCACAGTGGCTTTGGATTTTCAAAGATTAACTCTTCATGCTCATTTATTTGTTGCATCGATCTGTTCTCTTTGGAGTGATAGTTACAATTCATAAACACTATACTGGCAAGCGATATTTGCATTCCAAGAATAGCTCCTTGCACTCCACTTTATTACGTGAAGGGAGGTGCAGTGCCAGAGGATTATTTTGGAGTGCAAATATTATTTGCCTTTTTGACAACTATATTAGTCATTACTTCTTATTCTACAAGATTAGAAAAACCTTATAAATGTCGGTTTCTCATCTTCAACTGCTTCCCTTGTATTTAAAACTCACATAAAAAGTTAGGCAAATTATCAATCATAAGACAGCAAGCTACACAATAAGAAAACTTGCTACGTGTATTCTTTCAAAAAATATTTTTTTCTGAAAATTGAAATCAACAGTGCATATAAGTCTAAATATGCAATAGTCCTCTAAATATGCATATATATCAAGAGCACCCAGTACTGTTGATTGTCATTGCCGTGGCTGTATGCAGTTGTATGTACATATCTAGAATATCATTTTCCAGCTCAGAATTGCTTTACAAATTGAGTTATGCTAAAAGTTTTAATTAATCAAACTGTCAGAGCATATTCAAGGAGATACAGCCATGTACTTAACCTGTCTTCCAAATTCTTAGTCTCAGTTCCAGAAAACAAGAAAAGATAAAGATGAATGAGACTAGTGCAAAATGAAAGAAATTGCTTTCTTGAAATTTTGTCAAAGAGATAATTACTTCAACACCCATTGCTCTTGGCAAAGGAAGCACATTGTATTGCTAATCGATTAAATATTTGATTTGGTAATTCTTCCTAAGCATGAAACAGTAGTATATGCCTTGTGAGTCTCTCACCTTTAAACTGTTAATTTCTTCTGTCAGAGATTCAACTTTATTGGTGTCTTCAACATAAACTGGAACCTCCTTGATGACTGGAGGTGCTTCTTGAATAGCCTTTTTTGCGGACTCTCTTTCTTTGACTAGCAGTGCATTTGCTTCATCAACTTTCTTTTGCATAGCCTCCAAAGAGTTTTGTAATTTTGCTATTTCTTGTGCTTTGGCTTCTTCTAGGTCAGTCTGCATCAAATTTCCAACTTAGGTATAACTGGACTCAGAAAATGGAATGACTTCTCACACAAAGCCTAAACTATATTCCAGCATGCTTTTTGTCTGACAATTTAGACGACTGTAGAATCACAGTGCTCTTTCACCATTTATTTAGAACTTCCTCTCAAATATCAGAATTTAACTGTATGTCCTGTGGAGGTAAGATAATCAACAGAATATGATGATACCCTCAGACGTTTTTCCAGCTGTAAGCGCCATGTGAGCTCCTCCAATTGTTTCTCAAGCTTGTCTTTGGCCTCTTTCAATGCCCCTGTTTCTCTTGCAGCCTGCATGGAGATGGAAATTCTTAAATATTTGGTATTTCAAAAGTTTCTAGGCCATTAAAGTGAATATTTTTTTGTCTTCTTTTCTGATAAGTCACCTATCCATAAATTTGATGTTCCACTAACTATACTGATTATTTTAACAGATAAAATTCTTCAGTAATAGTTCTCTATTGTTCCTAGGCCATTAAGCTGAAGCTTTAATCCATTTATTTTGTCCTTTCCTAGTAAGTCAAACATCCAAAGCAATGCTTCACTGAAGATATTGATTATTCAGATTATGTGCAACAACATATGATGTCCCGCACAATAACTAATACAGTGGTAAAGTTCAGAATTAAATTCACAAGTTCAATACTAGGTGTACATCTATTTCTCTAGATTCACTATGTTCAAAGAAACCCAGTTTATTACAAACCTCTCAAATTGATTCTAACGTATAAACTTGTTATAACTGATCGTGACTTATGATACTTCTAGGAAATAAATTACTTTCATTAAATAACCATGCCATTTTTACTTCAATAGAAAAATAGTATTAGCGCTGACCATTTTTAGCTTCCGTAACTCCCTCCTGGCAATTTTTCCCCTCCATCTGCATTGTGCAATTATTGTTCCTCTCTTAAGTTTTCTGTGATATGATGATGCTTTATGACAGCGCCACCTTGCCTGCATAGAAAAAGGATACAATTTGAAAGTAACATCGTATGATAATCATCTGGTAGAAAAAGGATTACGGGATTATCAGAGTTACCTGAATTAGAGTTGCAGCTCTACTTTGCCTTTTAAATGTAAATCTTTTACAAGCATCCATTGAACGCAAGCCTGTCTGCAAAACAAGCACTGAGATGCGGAGTTTGTTATATGCCATTCTGGCTTCACGTCTACGCGTGTTCTTCTGAATTTTTACTGCAGCTGCCTCCCTTTTCATTCCCTCATAATGTTTGCAAGCCAGTTTACCTGAAAATGAAGTACATGTACTCCACTTAATGACTATGAAATCATTGCTGCTTCTGTGCGTTGCACAAAGAGCCTCACAGTACTTAAACAACTCACCTCTGCACAAAGACTGCATACAGATGCTTGCTTTTCTCAATGCAACAAATTGCTTACGAGCATAATGAGTTCGTATTCGCTGTTGTATGGCTTTTGCTGCACTTGAAAGAACTTCTGCCCTTCGAGCATCTAACTCAGCCATCTGACCAGCTCTTAGGAAAACCTTTGTTTTACCTATCTGTTAATGCACAAAATGCACATTAAATACATAAACTATTTCATGGCTGAAGCCTATATCATGTCCACAAAAATATACTAAGGACAAACCAATGGTACAAACATTTGTGCAGTGCACAAGGAAACAGAAGCAGTCTGATGATAATTAATCTCCCTGTTTCATAATAGTTATTTTCCTTTCCTTTCAAATATAGGAAAGTCAATATTCAATATGAATATTAAAAACTCTTAAAGAATCAGTAGTCCTCTATCGCTGGATTAAAGTTTCATGATTAAAATCCCTCTCACCAAAGAAAAAAAATCCTCCAAATCCATATTTATCAATCCAAATGAGAGTAACATAATTCTCTATGTTATGATTTGAAGCAGAGGTGTATTCTGGATGCTTTGACTTGTGTGGCTTGGAGGTGTTATTTTGACTTCTTATGCTAGTGACATCTACAACTGGATCCTTGGTGGTTTGTCACCTTCGGATTGTGTTCTAAGTGTGGTGTTATCACTTCTTAGTGACTCTAGTGGGAAATAAATGGAGTCTTGGAGGTCTTATTTTTTACTTCTTATGCTGCTGACATCTAATACTGGAGTCTTGGTGGTTTGTCACCATAAAATTGCGTACCAAGTGTGGTGTTATTATTTCTTGGAGAGTCTAGTGGGAAACAAATGGAGTGGTGCTTGGGACAAAGCAGAAGATGGATCCTCTTTCTTACCCACTAAGTAAAATTGGAAGTTAGTTGAAGATACCCAAGTTTCTTTCACTTCTTCAGAAACATATTGCCTGGTTAAACTAAAATATTCAATGTTCGACAGTCTATAAAAGAGACAACATTGAGCATTACATTAATGCCGCACATGGATACATATAGTAAGAAAATGCAAAGTTCAAGTTTATAGGTGACAATGGGAACTACAGTCTTCACCTGAGATCCTTTGAGCCCTTTCTTTTCCAAAATCTTCTGGCATGCAACTTTTTCATCATAACTGCTTAGCAGAAAGCATATCAAGAATCAGCACATAAAACTATCGCTGGAAGTATGTAAATGTAAATTTCCTATGTAAGATAAAGCCACGAATTTTGTGATTATGCCTGTTCCTAAATTTCAGTTTAAGTTAAAGGAGGTACTTACCTTCCTTCCAAAACCTCAGGTGCAAGAAGCCCAAATCGGTTTATGAACTCAAAAAAAGGTCGGCGAGTAGGATATCCAGCACAACTTATTCTGATTGCTTCCAGAACACCCTAAAGGATGAGACTCAGGTATTAAAACTTACAGCATAAAAGCTAAAGAATTTGCATTGTAAGGAAGAGAAAGTTGAGGGTGTAAAGAGCGAAAAGAAAAGACAGCTACTAAACGTAAAGTACTTACTCCACAGCGCAATTGTTGCATTATATTTGAATTCTCGAAAATGGCAGGTTTAAGAAGATTGTTTGGCTTTACACATCTTATATAGTGCGGTTCTGTAGCATTTAAAGTTTCCATCAATTGTTGTAGTTGTAACTGTGCCAAAAAAGGTAAACCTCAGATTTCCTTCTCCATTCCTTCATTAAGGAGTCAATTTTCAGAAGTTTATGAACATAAATAGCAAGGATGATATCCAAAACAAGGATGAGTACAAAAAAGTAACAAAGATACCTTAAAACGTGACCCAATTGATGAAAACTTGGAAGATTTTGTAGTCTCTTCATGAATTGAAGGAAAAAGGCCAGCGACAAAAGAGCATTTAGAAGCACTTAACAGGTCTTGATGTTCTGGAACCACATAATCTTTATTTTTGTCCAAAAATTGATCAGACTGGTAGTGAACCTGATGAGAAACAAAGTGAGTTGTAAAATCTATATACAGTAGCAGTCCCTGTTACAGCAAAATATCTTTCAGATAATTAAACATACCTCTCCAGCATAATGAGATATTATGAAATCTGTGCGAGACAATTTAGGCTTCAGAAACCGCTTATGATTCTTGAAAGTCATATAAAGCTTGTTTGCAAATGTTTCATGTGTTGACTTTGGAAACATACTGACAACATAAGTGCAAGATATTATGATGGGAAATATATCAGTAATGTTCACCATAATCTTTAAATTTTACAAATATTATAGGAAACAAAATAATACAAAGAAATGAAAATGCACCAAAATGTAATTCTACATTTTGATGAACCGTTAACATCCTCACAATATAAAAAAAGAAGAAAAAGAAAAACGCCAGGTAAAAAAGGTGTTCCGAGACATTATCCTACCAGGCTTCATCAAGAAGAGCAACAATTCCACCTGGTTTCTGCAACAGGAAATGCCATAAATAAGCAGAGCTTAATTCAGCAGCTATTCAGTCCAGCATGACAATGTTAACAAGGGAATATGAGCCATATAGTAGCTATGAACTGACCAATTGGAGCTATGAAAAAACTATGATGACCAATTGGAGCTATGAAAAACATTAACAAGGGACGAAAACTTTGTTGACTTAGAATGCAGTCCACCATACCAAAGAATGTTATATGATGCCATATAGGAGCTATGAACTAACCAAATGGAGATTATAAGGTGTCAGACATACATATTTTCATGACTGAGAACCATGGATTCCTGGAAAAGATGAAGTACCTTCTCAATAAGATCTAAAACATCTTGATTGTCAACAAATTCAATATAGCTCCAATCAATGACCTCTCTTGTGTATTCTTCTTGCTCCATCTTGAAGACATGCTGTTATAGTAGTTGGAGATCTAGTAAACTGGTAATGTCACATTAAGCCTTGCACAAGAATTTGATTTTAGAGATACCTGGTTAAAATGTTGCTGCAGTTTCTCATTTGTAAAGTTAATGCAGAATTGCTCAAAGCTGCATGTCATGAAATATCTTAATCAAGATAAAGAACTGCAACTACCAACTCCTTCAACACATTGTGAATGTATCCATATATTGGGAATCAGAAATTAGTTGCTACCTATTATGCTTGAAGCTTTCAAAACCATAGATGTCCAGGACCCCAATCAGAGATTTTGACTTGGCATCTTGCCCGATTGATACATTGATTTTGTCCACCAGCCTGTAAAAGGAATCCAAGAGGAGTAAATGGAAAAGAAAGAGTGTAGAAGTCCAGTACCTTATAAATTTTGATAGCAATTGATTAGAAGGTGAATAAAGAGTCAAAGGATACTTACCAATCAAACAACCTTGAATATATGGTCTTAGCAAAGCCATCCCTGCCAACTGTTGCACTAAGAGGATCGAGACTACGCTTAATAACTTCTTCAGGGGTAATCATCACACGTTTCAACAGTGCATCTTCCAGAGCCACAGGATCACACCTAATGCAGAGGATGAATCAGTAGCTCCCACCATGCACAAAGATACAAAAAATGAAAGGCCTTACTATGTGATGTTGGTAATCATCCATACCTGAGAAGTTCTGCTGTTGTTTTAAGATGAAATTTTGATTTCTCATCCTTTAGCATTGATGAATCAATTTCCTTTCCCTTTGCAAAATCAATGTTACCAATATGAAGAATCGCAGCAACAACTCTGAAAATTGCTTCCTAAGTAAGAAGGACAAACAAACAAAGCATAAGAATACGGTCCTTCCCATTCCTGTATCCATTAAAGTGGGGTGAACGAAACAGACATTCTGCAAGTGGACATACCTGCTCCTTTGCACTAATTCCAACAATATCCATCGCTCTCCTAGTGGCAAGATAGTCATGGGCATCGCTCACACCATCCAGCTCATAGCAACGTGACTGATTGAGGTAGTGAAAGGTCTTAGGTTGTCCCAGTTTATACTTCTCAATTTCCTAATAGCAGAACAACGATCAGCCACAAGTTGCAATGACAAAAGAATTAAGAAAATAGACTCCATAAGCCATAACTTCCAGAGATAAATACCTCCTGCGGAGCGGCACAAAGGAGATAAAAGCAGTGGTAGTTCCGCTCAGGATCAGATATTTGGCAAACTCGGGATCTCTCAAGAAGGTAAGTTCTGATAGCTGCTCCTGATATTCTCCCTTGCTTGTCAAATTGTATCTCTACGAATTTTCCGAAACGGCTGAAGCGTATCAAATGTAAAACTATGTTAGTGTTGAGTAAACACAAGACAGGGTCCAAGAATCAGACGTTCAAGCAGCAGAATTGCTTCTTTACCGCTGTTAAGAATTTTAGATCATAGAACAAGTAGAACAATTGGAGACTCATGAATAATGCATGTTCTTGCTAGAATATTCAATGAAACAATGACAAGAAAATTAAGGAATGGACAATTTAACTTAACTGCATGAGTAGAGAGATTCACCTGGAATTATTATTTCTAACAGTTTTAGCATTCCCAAATGCTTCAAGAACGGGATTGGACTGCAATCAGAAGGTTGGGCAACTCATCCATCAGAATTTAATGTGAAAAATGTAGAAGATACGAGCAAGTAATTGAAAATGGCAGGAAACAAAGCTGAGAGCTAGACTATATCATGTATCATACTTCAAGAACTTGCTGCTCGACTGTTCTTCCTTCAGTAGCTGCCCGCCCTCCCAGAAAGGCAAGGTACCGCATAAGCATTTTTGTTGTCTCTGTTTTACCTGCTCCACTTTCACCACTAACCAGAATGGAATTGCTTTTTCCTTCCTTTACCATTTGCCTGTTTCAAATACACATACAAAAGATGCATCTATTATCCCAGGCATGCAGGATGCTATGCAGTCAAAATTAGAAATTTGAGTGGTTTAACCTGTAAGCGACATCAGCAACAGCAAACACATGAGGGCTTAGCTCTCCAAGTGGTGCTCCTTTGTATTGTACCATCATGTGTGGATCATATAGATGGGGCAGTTTTTGAAATGGATTAATTGCAATTAAAATATTTCCAGTGTAAGTCTGTGACGATGTCAAACATTATGAGACTCACGTTGTTAAGAAAACGTTCCTGCGAGCAAGAAGAATGAGCAGGAAGGAAACCTTACATAGATCTCGTTGAGTTCATATCTTGCTTTTAGGTTCTGCAAGACCCCTGGCTCATGCAAATAAGATAGTTTTGTCATGTCATCAACACCTCCAGGAGCAGTTTCCGTGTCTTTAGGATAAACTTTTGATAGCTTCACAACAACCTGACAAAATAACCAAAATGGGAGAAATAGAAAAAGGTTCTGAGCAGCTGCAAAAGCTTGCTAGCTATCAAATCGGACTCTCATTTGCCCAAGTATATAATGCCCTTTTACTTTGCCATTTGCAATATGAGTTTTGTAACAACAGCACAAGGAGGTGTTCAAACAAGATAAGACATCATTTTATATAGACAAACAGATACAATTCGCAAGACAGAGTGGCAACAATTATCATTTCTCACAGCTGGGTCCATCACAGCGCCTTCTCCTTTTGTGTGTGTGTGTGTGTGTGTGAGAGAGAGAGAGAGAGAGCTTCAACTAGAATTTGAATCAAAACCACACAATTTATAATCTGTTGGAAAGCCAAACTAATGAATGAATTCTATAAAATATCTAGCCTAGAAGATTGCTTCATGAGTCCTCATCACACTCCATCTCAAGCCTGTTTATCTACACTTCCTTAGTTTCAACCAAATCAGTGCATGGAACTGCATCAACTTCATTTGTATCCTTGAAAACAACATAGATATCCCCCTATTTCGTCAATTTAGCAGTATCATAATTCAGAAAATTTTAGACTAATGCTACGTGGAATTATGTGCAATCGGTTTGAAATTCTCCCCAAGTGCAACAAGCACCAGGCAAGGGAATTTGGCACTAAACTAGATATAAGTAAAAGGTCTGATTGCTCAAAGTCTAGTCTAACCTTTGACTCCAGAGACTTAGAAAAAGGAATTATACATCCATTTGTATTTCTAAGAGAACTACAAAGAGAATCAAAAGCACAAAAACAGCATGCAGATGGAGATATCAGTTGTAGTTTCATCCAGTCATGCGGCAGCAGTACTTTGATTTACTTGTTGATACAATTGACAGAAAAAATTTTGCATGTTTAGTTAGATACTACTTTGTTAGGACAATACACTCTAAAACAATCATATCATTATTCAGAAGAAGGAAGAAGAAAAGAGACGTCAAACAATACTTAATGCAGTACAAGCATTACCTTCTTGCCATTACTCGTCTCAATCTCAGCTTCCGCACCTTTGATCTTATTTACTTGTCCATCAATCCAAGTCACTCCTGGGTCTTCAACCCAGACATGAGAACCAACAATAATGTTGACTGAAGTGCCCTGTAACAGCCAAAAACAAATGGGGGCATCTGAACTAAATTCCATTGGAAATTTTAGAGACAACTAAAGTGCAGAAAACTCTGATATGTATGCATTGTTTTCACCAAGACACATGCTGATGTTTGATGTAATAATGATTTATCAATATGCTTGTTAAAGCTCTGTAACAACTAGCTGTCTATTATTTTCATTCTGAAGCTTCAAGATGGATGCTTTTGCTGGGGAAGTAAATCAGTCAGAACGTGGAGTTTCTAATATTCTACTTGATGATACGTCTGGCTTTTGTCATACATTTGTTCCCATTTTTAACAAGATAGTGTTCCAATTTAGCTTTCATAGAGCATGATAGTACCCCTCCCATGTCCCTCGTGTTCAACAAAAGACCTCAAATTGCTACCTAATGAACCTTATAGATTACCACTTGTTACCAATTCATTTCCATGTGAATGCCTCAATAAAGTTATATGCCTTGCTATATCCAAACTCAATTTTTCCAACATTGAGATACCTATAAACATTCAAAAAACAAATTACCTAAAATTTGTGGGGAGAAAAAAAAATGGAAAAGAAAAGGGGCTAATTTCGCTTAGAAATTAACACTACTATTAACAGCAGCACAGTAAAATGAAGTTGACGCACCATAGCGAAGATCAAATTTTACTAATCAACTCCTCCACAGAGATTTTCTTCTACTTCGTCCAGCATACCACATTCCCGGCAATTTAATCACGTGACCATAATAGCGCTCCTCTCAGAGCATACTAGAGAGAAAATGCTTGTAATTTAAAGTGAATGACTTGTACAAACGCATAAAATGCTGCGTCTCGGGATATTCTGATTTCAGATTTCCTGGCTGATTCTGGCAAATGACAAGAAACCGATCGGAAACCCTGATTCTTCTTTCTTCTATTTTCCGAGCGTGGAAGGAGAAGATTTTCTCTTTCCTCTTTCTTTCTCTTTTTTTGTTCGTTTTTTTTATTCCCGTGTGTGCGTGAGCTGAGTTTGTGGAAGCGACAGTGATCATACTTCTACCTGCAACTTCGGGTTGGGTCGTCTCCTTCTCCGATTTGTAGGAAATTGGTGGCTGAAAAACACACTACTCTCTCTCTCTGTCTCTCGCTCACCAAATTTTTTGAACGTCTGAGTACATATATAACTGTGTAACTCTTTTCGCGGGATGTTTGGCACTAGTAGCGTGTCAAAAAGAGAGCAAATTATCGTGTCTTATCTAAAAAGAGCAAATTTTTTGTCTTGATAGCCACTAAATATATTTCTCGTGTCTTATCTGAAAGAGAGCAAATTATCTTAGTAGCCACTAAACTTTTTAAATAATCAAGTTTTGACCATTTAACTATTAATAATATGTTTTTTTACCTATTAAATTATCAAAAATATAAATTTTACACCATTCTATCTATTTTTATCTTTAACTATAATATGTCGAATCTAACTATTAATAGCATGTCTCATAAATCATATAAACCCTTAGATCTGACAGAGCTAATGATGAAATTAAACGAAATGATCCAAAATTTACATATTTGATAGTTTAATGAATAAAAATATACTATTAATAATTGAGTGATCAAATCTTGACTATTCAAAAAGTTCAGTAGCTATCTTGGTAATTTGTTCTATCTAAAATGAACTACTGCTAACCTTTTCATTAAGAAATTGACATGGTTTTAACTTGCTTTTCTCGCAGACGCATATTAGGATTCGAAAACATTAGATCTAATAACAGGGTAGACTTTAAAGAGCCCTCCCCTAGTGATCCAGTAGTTAAATTAGGATTCGCTTGCATGAAGTGTTTTTTAAATATTTGTCTAAAGCTTTTTTTTATATTTTTTCAAAATTTGTAGCCATTTCAAATCGTTACTTATTTTTAACAGAACTTTTCGTATAGATTAGTTGTTTTTTGAAGTATTTTTCAAAAACTTTATTATTACAGTGCATAAATGATGCTTCACTTGGATTCGATGTTTTTAAAATTATATTTTGAGGTGTTTTTGGAACTCAAAATTTTTTAAGAATTTTTTGTAAATTTGTTAAAAATTTCCTATCTCCCATCGCTGCCAACCACCACTAAGTACTAGCAGCCATCTTCCCCTTTTTTACTTCCTATGCCCAACAACCTTTGACTGTGCAACCAAAGGTCACTAGGGAAAGGGACTAGGTAGGATAAAGCAGAGAGGGAATAGGAGGTCGCAGGAAAAGGGAGAGAAGAGAGAATAGAGAGAAGGGGGGGGGGGGGGGGGGGGGTTGGGGGGAGAGATTGGCTATCGACGATGGTGATGTGTGAAAGTAGAAAGAATTTAGAGTTTTTTATTTTTAGTGTATTTGAAATTGTGTGTTTTATGAGTTATTTCTGGGGTTTGTTACAGTAGATTCAACAAGCAAAAATAATTTGTGATAAAAACAACAAATTCAAATAGAACCTTTAAATTTTCAAAAAAGAATCTAAAAACCCCTGCCAAACACACCTTTTAAAGCAAAACGAGAGGTAAATAGAATTGCCAAGGAAAAAAAAAGAAATTGATTGAACTTTTTCTCCATATGTATGTAACTTGTTCAAGGCAACTGCTACAGTTTATGTTTTCTTGCACAAGAAACTTTCACAATCTCTGCCTATCAGAAATATATAATTTTTTTTAGAAAAATATATAGTAAGCGGTTGTTTCGTGTCAACCAGTTCCGTCCTCGATCAATGAAATCTATCCTACTGATAATATGAATAACCATAAGGATAGTCAGACGTGGATGGACCACGAGCAGGAATGGCTGCAGGTGTAACCGTTCCTAGCAGTTTCGTGCACACCGCATAACTTTGTTTACACATGGTGTAATTTTGTTTGCACAACGTGTAATTTTTGAACAAATTTTTGTGGGTCACACGCACGTTGTTAAAAACGAGATATAAGAAGTGATCTGGATCGTATAATTTTTTTGAGCCAAATTTTGACAGCGAACAGCTCAGGAGCGGTCCATCTGATGACCGCCCCTGCCCCTCATCCCGCATTAATCAACAATTCAACCTTCACAGCCGTCATTCTTTTAGTTACAGAGTCAAATACTAATATATATTTTAACAGGATTTGCTCACAAATTCATCGTCTTGGTGCTAATTTGCTTGTGTTCTACGTTTGTGTCTCATTTGGATTTCTCTTATGGGAAGACAAGTTGAAAGATCTCAAAGGTTTGACACATGCGTTGAAATTTGCTGTTCAGATTTATTCCGTGAGAGAGATTTTTATAAAGGATGTTTCAGGAAAGCTCATTACCTGTAATGAAAAACTTTTCAATTTGTGGAGAGCAAACCTTAATACCAAAGCTGTCACGGGGGATTTCTAGTTGTTCCAATCCGGGGGGCGAGGATGTTGATTTAGCTTGATGTTCAAATGCATGCTGTTGAACTTTCAGCCCTTCGTGTACAGGCAGTTGATGTGGATATCATCGACTGAAGCAAAATGCGTATTTTCCTCATTTCACTTGTTTGCTGCAGCATATATCTTGAACAAGAGGGGTCAACTATTTCAGTTTACAATTACAAGAGGGGTCAACTATTTCGATTAAGACCAGTCTGCTTAATACACGTAAAATGAATTTGTGTCAGTAGTAGAATTTGAAAGAGAATGCTTTAGAAGTTGGACGAAGGAAAAATTTGCAGTTTTGATCCTCAGTGTTTGGTACCTGTGCATTTTTGGGTCCCTAAATTTTTGGCAAAAACAAATTTAGTCCCCAATCTTTGGTATTTGGTGTAGTTTTAGTCTTAAAGTTTCGGTAAAAACAAAACAAATATTATCTCCAATGCTACCAATTTGAAGCAGATTTAGGTTAATTGACCAATTTTCTCAAATATTAATGAAACCAGTCATGTACCGTCACATGTTTGGTGAATTAAACTTCTTGAAAAGAAGCAAAATAGCAATTAACATTAAACAATAAGAATAACTCACGTGATGGCACATTAATAACTAATTAAAAAAAGAAAGGAATTTTCACAATATAGACTAAAATTAAGCATTACAATTTTTTATTTGGAGCAGTAGGGATAGATGGTCAAAATGAGTTCTAAATCAATGAATTGAGTGCTCCGACTAGTTTTTATTTTCTCTAGTTTGAAAATTTTTCTTTTCTTTTACTAGTTAATCATGAGTTATTAGTTCTTAATTTTTCTTGTTAAAAATTAGCTGCTATTTTGTTTCTTTTTTTTTTGAAATTTAATTTAACTGACACATGACTAGACATGACTAAATTCTATCAGTAATTAAGAAATTTTTCTTCAAATATCCTAAATCTACTTTACATTGGATATATTATGGACCAGATTTGTTTTTACCAAAATTTTAGGGACTAGAACTACACATATGCTAAATATTGAGAACCAAATTTGCCTTTGACAGGACTTTAAAAACCTAAAACAGCAGAAGAAATAAATATTGGAGATTAAAAAAACTGTATTTTTCTCTTTGTAGAATTTAGAGGCATACTCTAGAAGCATGAAATGTCTCATCTTTCAAATGAAGTCGTAGATTGAAAATGTGTACAGGAAAAATGAATGGTACATGGGATATAGTCCTACCCCAAAAAAATTTTTTTTTTGAAGGAAGTCCTACCCAAATTCTAAGGGACCAGATTTGTTCCATGCAGCCCTTTTCCTATGTTAGCCATTTTAGTCTTCATATGCTTTTTCTGTTCTTTAATTAATGACTTTCTTCTATAGGATTGCTTATTTCGGCTTCAGCATCGACTCCTTTAAATTTTAATAGAGATGGAGACACAGCCATGTGATATTTGGAAATATTCTACTCGTATTCGTACGCTACGATGAACTCAAAGGGGTTGAAGATAGGGCTGCAAACGAGCTAAGTCGAGTCGAGATTTTGGCTAATCGAGCAAAGTCTTGATTAAATTTTATCAAATTCGAGCTCGACGAGCCGGTAATTTAAAGCTCGAGTTCTAAAAAAAATAAAAAATAAAAAATTTATTTTTTAAAAAATAAATAATATAATTTTTTTCTTAACAAATAATAAAATATTAAGGATATATATGTAATTTTACTATTAAAATAAGAAAATAAAATAATATATATACTTAAAATAAAAATATATATATGCTTAAAATAAAAAAATATTATATATATATATATATATATATATATATATATATATATATATATATATATATATATATATACTCGAACTTGTGAGCTTAACGAGTTTAATATTTTGAACTCGAGTTCGAGCTCGATTTCAACTCAAGCCAGCTCGAGCTCGACTCGAGCCGTTCGCGAGCGGCTTGATTCGTTTGCAGCCCTAGTTGAAGGAAACATGGCAGGGACTAAGCACCACCATGTGAAGTGTGCATTTGAGAGCCATCTAGATTCATAGTTCGTTTGATAAAACTAAATTATGAAATTTGAAATCTAAAGTCTGAATTTATTAAGTTATTGAATTATTAAGTATTAAATCTAATATATTTGAATACACATCACATTCAATAATATGTAAATAGCTTATTACTTAATTTTGCGAGCAAGTTTTACCTGAAAAACTCAATGCTATTTAATTAATTCAAATGTTCAGTTTTTCGTTATCAAACTATCTGAATATATTAACATTTGAATTCATTAAATTTAAATATTAAATTGGACTATCAAACAGGTCTTAATGTCTCGTCCGGAGGGCAACAAGAAACTTAAAAGTTCCTGTGGAAGCCAACTTGTCCGAAGGAGTTGGTTAAATCTCCGAACACCGTCTCATTAACAAATGGGATATTTTTGAAAACACTCCTTGAAGTTTTTCTTAATATCACTTAATATTCTTAAAAATTTTGAAAATCTCACTTTATCTCTCTTGAATTGACACTTTTGTGTAACATTTTTGCTCCTTCGGGAAAAGTATCATTAAACAATGCAAAAAATAGGAGAGAGAATATTTAAACTTCATTACTGCCCTTGTCATATTTAAGCGATTTGTAGCAACCATGAAAATCAGTCAGGTTAAAAAGTAAAGATAAAAATGCTAGAGAGTATAAGTACAATAAAGACTAGAGTTGCAACGGTACGCTTGCCATTACCCACCCTAGTAGATGCGGATTTGAACGGGAAAAAAAGAAGAAAAAAAAAAAGTATTGATAGTTTCTAAACTTTTTTCGTGAGATTATTTTTATAATAATCCTTTTAATAATGAACGAGTTATTAAGATTGCGAGGATAATATTTTGTTAATTTGTAATTTTTGATAGCGACATGCAATCTTGTGGAATTGACAAGGGGTGTAAGTGAGATTTTGAAAAATCGCAAGAGCATTGGGGGAGAAACCTCAAAAGAGGTCTGTGAAATGATTCTTTAACAAATTATAACAAGAAGAGGGAAAAGAAAGGTTACATGCTTCCAATATCCTCTCAATGATTAGATAAAATAACCCTATGTCTATTCTTTCCCTACAAAATGAAAGTTCTGAAAGACCACATCCATATTTATGATCTATCCCAATCTCCCAAGAATATGAAAAGGGCGTTTATCTAGATAGACGAGCAAAATAGCGTTTTCTAGATGCTCAGGAGACGCTGAGTTGAATGATAAATCTTCTTATTTCCACGCGGAGAGCGGTAATAGGCTTCCTTTTATGTCGTCATCCTTTCTAATGTCAAACGGATAGTAAATCATCGTGTACTCGTTACAAATCTCACGCAGTAATAATTTAATCCTGCCAATCAAAAAAAAAAAATTAATAATCCTACCATTTAGTCACTCAAATCTGTTGTGTTAGTGAATAAAGAAACTTCTATTGGTGGACAAATTGTAAACCTTTTTCTAGAAAGGAAGGGCGCTGGATTTTCTAGGTTACACGGTGTAGAAATTTGGTATCATGTCGCTGTAGAGATGTACTTTGCAGGGTCATGCAACATTCAACAACTCCCACTGTTTCCCTCCGGCCCCAAAGCACTTTTGTCACTCAATATTATGCATCCTTCTCTCTTCGCGCCTGCTGATTCTAGGAAATTTCTCTGTCCATCCAGATTAATGCATAAAAGATTTCCCACGTATAAATATGCAAGAAGGGCTCGGCAGCAGTACCAGATCACCCTACTTCTTCTTCAGAAATGGACACAGGCAGTCCGAGTAGTTACAGGAATCTTGATCAGCAGCGGATGCAGGGGAAGAAAACATCTAGAGAGAGTAAAGAGCCAATGAAGGTGAAGTACATATCGAGCCCAGTATTGGTCAATGCTAAAAATGCTGCAGAGTTCAAAGCAATCGTTCAAGAACTCACGGGCAAAGATTCTAGTGACGAGCATCACCACCACGGCAGTAGCCCTGCGGCTGCTGGAAGCAGAGCACATATGAGTGTACCTAACCAGGGGCCCTATAATTATGGTGTAACGAATGCGAAGCTCGGCCATGGAGTTGAACAATTTCAGGGCTCAAGCACCACGGAAAGCGATCAGCATGAAGAAAACGTATTCTGGAACTTTTCTGAGAGCTTATCGGGATGTGGCTTTCCATATGGATAAAGATTGTTACTGACTGTTTAGTGGTGGTATCATCTGTCATGGCTGTAAGTTATTAGCTTGTACTTTGAAGCTTTTTACTTTGTGAACTATGATCAAGCTTCATCAGTATAATTATGCAGTAGTATTATCCACTCGTTCTTTTTAGAGTTAATCGAGGCTGGTTTAGCATACATTTTCGCCGGTCTTGTCAAGATCATCCAGCGAGGTCTTCTTCTCCCAGATTTAACTCTTCATGATCCGGGCTTAGATTGGGAGAGGACGATCAACTGGACATTCATTCGAGGTTCTCTTTGCAAGATATATACGGGTTTGCCCTCTCGAGTGGAGTGATCCAGCATCCCAAATTAATGTGCTAGTGATTTGGGCACACATCTCCCCCTTCCCGTTGCTTTTTTTTTTTTTAAGGTTTCAGTCTCCCGCCGCCAATAAAAAGTACAGAATTGGAAGAGGAAAACTATTGGGACCCTGGAATGGGATAAAAGAATTTAATAATAACCTTTATGCGGATTGCCTTTTTTCTTTTTCTTTTTTCAAAATTAATATATTTTTTAATTATCTTTTCAGCTCACTAACATTAAAATCAAACCGGCTTAATACATAGATAGTCTTTTTTTTTTTTTTTGCCAGATACATTATATAACATACTCTATCATAATCTAGGGGAGAGGGAGTCTAAGTAGGCTTGTGTGTTAGGAGTTAGTAGGTATACAGATCCAATTAAATCAAAAAAATACTGTGATACTATTCTTTAATTTTTTTTTTTTTTTTTTTTTTACTGCAGATGAGATTTGAACATTCACTCATAGCTCAAGAGGGACTTAAGTAGTGCTAATTATGTCACGCAACTCACGTAGTCACATAGGGAAACTGACACTAGAGTAATTTTCGAGGTGGAAAACTAGTGATTAGCGACGGAAAACTGACAAATAAACTAAAGTAGACAGCTGTATGATGATCTGGATTCATTTTGACTGCGACTGTATTAGGTATATATTCCCACATGTGAATTGCATCTGCCCAAACGCCGGCGTCATTCATCTGTCCATGTACAATTATTTATTATTAGTAGAATTTTCCTCTGGTCATATGAAGATTAGATTTTCTAGAATTCCAAATCACATTGCCCAAAATCTGCCTAACACGTGCTCATATCGTCTAAGCTCCTTTTTAATCACAAGCACATCTAAATCAAAGCTCATAGTTTTACCAAGTGATCCACCACCCATTTTGACTGGAGTGAATAGTGTTTTTTTTTTTTTTGCTAAGAGTATTTTAACCGCAACGGATTCTCTGTACCACACCCTGTCCCATCCCTTCCAAACTTGCCAAGTGTCCTTTTATAAACCAAATATTAAAACAATCCAACTCGAATCATGTTTAATTATTTAACCGATTAATCGGGCTGAGAAACTTAATCACTATAACCAAAATCCATTAAAATAAAAACCCAAAAAACAAAATTAAGTTTCTTTAATTTTTTTTTTGTGCCTTGTTTAATCTTTAATTTTGTTTTTTGGGTTTTTATTTTAATGGATTTTGGTTATAGTGATTAAGTTTCTCAACCCGATTAATCGATTAAATAATTAAACATGGTTCGAGTTGGGTTGTTTTAAGATTTGGTTTATAAAAGGACACTTGACAAGTTTAGAAGGTGTGGGACAGGATGTGGTACAGAGAATCCGTTGCGGATTTTAACGCAGCATTGTATATAAAACACCTGTCCTGCCTTTGAAAAACAAGGCAGCCAATTCATACATATCGCTTTCCCTCGCAAATAGGCAAATGAACTCCCCTGGAAGTAACGACCTTCATGTTCGGCTGATTACATTTCGGTTTGTCAACCGGCTGCGTGACCTTTGAACATAGATACAAACTGCTGGTAGTTCGAAATTTCCCAAGTAAACATCCAATGCGTCAGGACCAACTGTATATGGTAGACTGTGGAACAGACAATGTATGGCTTATATTGAAGCTCGCCTCTTTCCTCCTTGTTCAGAGGATGCTAGTCAAACACATGCCCAATAAAATTGTGGTGGATGAAACCCCACTTGTTCCCATCTGCTGCTGAGTGCTCTATCCTCCCAGACACGAAAACAAATTACGCAACTACGGACAATTGCGGCCAGTTTCATCTCCCAAAATATTCATGATTGAATTCTGCTAATAAATTTTCTGCATGTCTATCCACTTTCCTCGATGTTTCTAAAGAAAAAGGCTGTATGTTGACGCCCTAGTGAATAAGAACTGAATTCAAGGATTAAGCCGTGCGGTACATTGCACTGAGATTCGAGAACAAGGCGTTCCATCGAAATCCATTGCATCACACAACTTCATCCCCAACGTGAATTGCAGCAGGTTCCCCGAGAGTTCAGCACAACAGTTTTGTTGGGCGTGCTTCGGCTGTACTCAGCAAATTTACTGTGGGTAGGATCCTAACACTTCTAAATCACAATGCACCCGTTGATCCACTTAGCCATCCATATATCTGAATCAAGAATCTGCTACATAGCAGTTAATTGAATCACTAATAGGATCAGAACCAGTGATAAAATTTCACAGCTTCACACAACCCACAGATTGGGCAGTAAAATTCCTGTAAAGGTCACTCCAGACACGTACTTGAAGCAAGAGACCATACCATAAGCAGAATTCAAGAGAGTAATGATATCTATACTCCAGATTACTGGCCGCTATTAAACAAAGCTTCTGCTAAAAGATTTGGCAGGCAAAATAAAGTACTACACGACAAATGACACTAAACAATTTACATATTACACTAGCACAAGATGCAAAGCCTCATTTCTTAAATTGGTGATAATCAAAGGCTTAACAGTTACAACCTCATGTTTCGTACCAAATTACAACTAGGTCACCTGACTAGTTCTTTTCACCATTGAACACCTGTCTAAAAGTTCCTAGGTCCAGGTGTTACGCCCAAGTAGGTCTACCCATCTTTTAGCTTAATTCCCATCATCAGCTGATTTCAAGTAAAGAGTCTCGCCCGCATCACCATTGTGGCCTCCTGAGCTGCCACCTCTCCCCTCAGCAGACATAGCACCTCCCAAATCATGCTTACTTCCACTACCCATTCCCCTTGCAGCCACTTGCAAGGCCTCCCCGGCTGTGCCACGACCAAAGTCAGGAAAGCCTCCACCTCCAAGAACGCCACTGCTTCCGGCACCATGCGCCTCGCCTTGCAGGATGTGAATTCCGCTGCTTCCTCCAGGACTCATCCCAAGCTGGCTGTGCAAAGCTTGCTGCTGTTGCAGTGCAGAAAATGGCTGTTGGCCATACAGCATGGAGGAACGTGCTGCCATTAGTGCTTGTGGCGTCATCTGTTGAGCCTGTTGGTGCTGTAGGTAGTGTGCGCCAGGCTGCACAATGCCAACGGGAGGGAACTGCTGGAAACAAAGAAAAAGGGAACCATATATCAATGAAAACAACTCTGGAACTGAATTAGCAATACAAATTCAAGAACTAGACTCCGTGACATCATAGCTCCCAAAAAAACAAAGACTTGTTGTATAAACAAATGAAATGTCACGAGCATCATTAAATCCAGGGCCAACACATACAAAAATTTTCAAGGCAATTAGCACTGCACATAAGTGACATTCATATCACGCAAGTGATCACGACTAGGTGCATGTTCTTAGTTCGCAGGGTTACTTGCTGCCAAAGATTTCGATTTGCGAGGTTAGTACCTGAGAATGCATGGCTGGAGGTTGAGGTTGTGAATCAGCAATAGCAGCAAGGTACATTAGATTTCTCTGTAGCTTTGCTTGGTTCCTGTACCACTAAAAGAATTAGTTATCTGATGTTATCTGCCGCATAAAAATCTTTCCTGATGAGGGAGAAGGTTGGAAGTGATCAAGCCTCAAGTTTTATTCCATGTGGTGCCGTATCAATGGCATGCGCTTGAGGATGCAAGCTAAAAGTAAGTCATTTGCTCTAAATAACTAGTAACAACAACAAATTTGAATGTAAAGCACCAATGAAGGAAAATTTAATTATTCTGTGTAGCATGATTTCTAATGCTTGAAACAAAAAACCAATTTTCCCCTACAAACCCGCAAGTTTTTTCTCCCAAAACCAAGCAAAATTACAAGCGACACAGCATGAAGGAGAATTTTACAACAGCACACTACTTTTCTCGAACGAAAAAAAAAAACACAGGTTAAGCTTGTAAGGAAGTTGATGCCAAATCAAGCAATAAGTTACGGTTCAAATTTAAAAGTCAAGATTATAGAATGTTTTCCATAAGAGACTGCAATAATTCAGCTAAATCGCTTTATTTAAGAATGAGCCAAAGAAAGAAAAGTGTGAGCTGGGGAGATCTTTTTATTTTTCCCCCATACCATACAGACAAGTGTAAGCCAAAGATCTTTTTGTCTCCTAGGCAGACAAGTATAAGCTAAAGAAAGATATCAATGGGTATAACTACCAAACAACCATCATCTTCTTATTTTCTATCCTATTTCTTTTTCTTTTTGTCTCCCTTTTTATTCGTTTACAAAAGCTAGGAAAGCCCACCAATGTTACATTATCTCATCTTCAGCTGTCATCAACCTCAAATTAGATGAAAGACGTAACATATAACGATTGAATACAGATGTACAGTTATACTGCAAATATTTTCAGGACATGGTAGAATAAAAGTAAGTTATTCTTGATGCTGGTGAATTCTTAAACTAGTCAGATGATAACAAGCCAAAACTTTTTACTCACTCTGCGCACTCGCTCAGTTTTCCTGAGTTTTGACTCTCAACAATCTTCAGGATTAAGGATTTGTTCTCATCCAAAAACTGCAAATTACACAAAAATGACAAGAAATTCAAGTAAGAGAGGGAACAAAATAGTTGATACAATTTCTATACTAGAAAACTAGGAACGCAGCAAAGGTCAAGAATCGTTTTGCTCAATACTTCAACCATACAAGTACAACCACACAGAACCGTTGCATCTGGCTACATCCATTTTTTATATGCTGAAACCCTTTCCCATTCAGTGGCGTATGAAACACTTACTATAAGACTGTAACTTACCTACTACGATCATTTTAGCGAAGTTTAACATAGGTGAAGTGAATGGAAAAACAAGTACCACAAAGCAGACGACTACAAGTCGCAGCCAAATTCTCAGTTGATTGTAGCTTAGTAGAAAGTATGTGACATGCACAACTTAAGTACTCAGTAGGGTAAAAAGTTTCTCAGTCAAGCTCCGACAGCTACATGATTTCATTGATTTAAGCCAAAGTTCTCAGATCTCATGTTCCACATGGAAGTAACATACTCTCAGAAAATAAGAAAGTAAAGTTTCCTCAAGATGCAAAAGGAATTGAGGAGGTATTTCACACATAAGAAATGAGAATCATGTCCTTAAAGTTTAGTTGATTAGCCTTTAGCCAGATCGATTGTCGCCATAAGCAAGTCATGGCGTAAACATTATCATATATGCCAAGTATATGAATAGTAGTCACATTTAACAAGGAAGATTTGTTAATGTAGCCATTTCAAACAAGTCTCAATTGTCTTCTCGAGTGTCAGAGCTGATCTTTAAGAACTATTTAACTATTCAAATATTCCTCGGTATGATTTGAATCCTATCTTGAGGTAGTCATGGCATCAACTGCCAAATGCACATGCAGGGATTTGTGCCATATAAGAACATAAGCTTGCCAAAACGAAAGCTGCAGCACGTTGTCCAACAATGCAAAATTAAAGAAGGCTCTTGGTTCACCACCTTACGCAAGATATTTCTTTTGAGTAAAATAAGAAATACATGCACAAATCGAAAAACAAACAACACAAGATGGTGAAAAATGATACATCCTGAGCAGATGAATTGCTAATCCTTTTATGGACCATTTTTCTGAGGGAGAACTTTTGGTTTTTTTTTTTGGGTTTTTGGGTTTTTTGGGGGGGGGGGGGGGGGGGGGGGGGGGGGGTTGGGTTGGGGGGTGTAACAAGATAACTAAAGCCGCATTATCCATCCGTATGAAAAGCAGTGGCAAAATCCAGACTTACAACAGCGGGAGGACGAAAACACAATCTCTTCAAGTCACAAACTACTCTTTTTAACAACTACAAAGATAACAAAGATAGCTTTTTGTAGAACCGTACAAGCCAAAGAAAGACCAGGTGATGAAGGGGGTTTTATGTCGATAGTAACCTAACATCATGCCGGCCCGAAGAATATCTCAAGACTCTTCACTATAATAACACTATATAATATAGAGAGACAGAAGACAACAGGCTAAAGAACAGGAGGAAGCCAAGTTGAAAGCTCTATCTTTAGCTGAATAATGGAAAATAAGAAATATGTAGGCAATAGAAAGAAAAGACATTCTTATAGACTTCTGTATGGTGTCTTTAAAGAAAATAGTATCTAAGCACACAAAACAGGTGATGAGCACAACAACCCCCATAAAGTACCTCCTCTAAGGACTGATTAGAGAAGGAATGATACCAACAGCCTAAGGACCACGCTGTCAACTCAAATAAACAAGAAATGGAGCATGAATGGTTTGGTATCCAAGAATTAAGAATCAGACACGACCCAAAAATCCTATTAAAGAGCAAAGGCAGATACTATATATAGCAGAACCTATCAAACAAGTGAAACAGTTATTTCCAGAAAGTAGATATCCACTAAAAGCATAAACCAGGAGAAGAGTAACACGAACTGAGCGCAAAGTAGGTCAAATGGCAGAAAGGCCAACTGAACGAGAAACAGCTGCAGCTGCAGCAGCCGGCAGAGAAGCAAAAAGACAGAGAGTAAAGGGCAGATAGGCAGAAAGGAGAAGAAGAGAAGAGAAATGGAGGACCTGCTGAATATGATCAGTAGTAACGTTGCTTGGATAGTAGGCTGCCATCATGGGCTGCATCTGCATCAGGTGCTGCTGCATTTCTTTCTTATATACTACCACCCAACCACACACACAACACACAATACGCACCACACACCACACACAACACACACTTGTGAGTTGTTTGTATCTCTCTCTCTCTCTCTCTATACGTGTTTCTGTTTATTTATGCACATATGAAGCAAGCAAGAAGTATCTTTTTCACTGTATAGGAAAACTGAGAAGAGGGCAGCAATGCAGAAGAAATATGGCCCCCCACCCCTCCTCTTTGCGGTTTATCTGTTCACAACTTCACTTGAGTTGCACAGTGCAAACACTCTTCAGACTTAAGAGTTTACACACTAAAATGGACACCAAACAGTAACAAAAGGGCAAATTCTATCTGTACTGCCGAATGCCCAGCGGTGATAATTGCAGTCTACTCTTCTCACTCACTCACTCACCGTGCCACTTCGTGAAAGAGGAAATCCTGAAAAAAAATTTCTTTTTCTTTTTTTTTTTTTACATTTGTCAGACACATTATAGTATGCAAATTCAAACCTGTATATCAAGTCAATTTGTGATCATATCTGGACCCGGTTTAAGCGGTGCATCTTAAATCATTTGGCTTTCAGCTTTTGTACTTGGATTCGAGCTTTTGAAAGTTTTTTAAGAAAAATATATAATTACAGAAAAACTTTTTAAATATTATTCAGTTTATATCATAAACATAATTTTTAATCACAAAAATGTTATAATATTATTCTAAATCATTTTTTCTAAATAATCTTTTATGCAAATATATATGTATATCATATATTAGGAAATGCTAAGTAAATATTTTGATTAAGAAAAAGGAGCAATCCCTATGATAGTGCCCAATTCTGCAATACCTAAATTCAATCCGCTCTTGTTCCGTGGACACTTAATATTCAAAAATAAATGATTTGTAAACTGTACTTTTTTAGTACTTATTTTGGCTTTTTCTAATATTGTGTGGGAGCTATCAAAAATATCATTTTTTATTGTGATTTTTCACGTGAAACATTGATTATAGTACATTTTTTTTTTTATAAAAATTTTTAAAAATTACAATCCAAATGCTGCAATTATTGATAGCTGCTAATTCGCCTCAAAATAAAATCATACACAAGATCCCAATTAAGATTTGCCAAACATTTAGTAAATGTTTGTGAATCCTTTGTAGCTAAGATGAGCTACTGCCACAAATTTGAAAGCATTTTAATTTAAAAAAAAATTACACCATTAATAAGAGGGGAAAATGGAGAAAAGTAAAAAAAAAAGGGAATGGAATGAAAAGGTGACTCACTTTTGGAGGGGTTTGGTGCGGTGTTTTCTATAAAAACACACACACAATCAAGTCTAGAAAAAGTAGGTCACGTGATGAGATGATGATAAAAAAAAAAAAAAAAAAAGGTGAATCTACAATTGTACACATATAACCATGCAAGACAATGCCTGTTGGCCTTTGGGCCACGCTCGGTCCAACACTGATTGGTCACTTACTTAGGTGATGACGTCAGGGATTTGTTTTGAGATATTCGAGGCCTCCATAAACCCGTCAGGTTCCCCCGTTACCTCCACGCGCCGATTATTTTGGCTGTTTCATTGCCTGGTTGGAACCCCACGCTCCTGAGCTGTGCCTGGGGTTTAGGTGTTCAACGGGTCGCGGAATTCAAAGCAGTGTTAAAGAGGGCTTTGTACGAGTTGCTGCTGAGACTTTTACGAGGCCTGTGAAGGGTCGGATACTCGGATTCGGTCGGGAACAGTCACTTTCAAATTCAGACCCGATTAGTACAATTTAGGATGGACGCAGCATCGGGCTATTATTGCTTGACCGGTCATCAGTGCGCTGTAAATAAGTTCAATCAGCTGAACGCAAATCCAATTTGGATTCCTATTTTGAGAATCCGACCGTAACTGGATAGGGTTTTCTCACGATTTCTCAAGTCATGCGTGATCTATAATCCGAGCCTGAGGGAGAGAGCGCTAGCAGCGGTCAAGCTCTTTAGGTGCAAACCGGAGTATTAAATATGGGGTTTGTTTGGATTGTGAATTATTTGAGATATTTTTACTGTAGCACTTTTTATGATGTGATGTATGTGAGATAAAAAGGTAATTGAGAAGATAAAAAGGTACGTTGAAAATTGTAATGATGATGTAAGCAGATATAATTTGACAAATAATTCACAATCCGATGGATATGATCTGACTTTGCCGAGCTCTTGTGCAGCCGTGCCCGGGTCAATAAGAAATCTAGTAGTGCTGTACGCCTTCCAGTGCTTCTTTAAAAACTACTATAATTTTATTCCAAATAAAATTTTCAAATAATCTGCTACCCAAACACATAAATCTAGGTTTGGATGGTAAATGTTTTAGTTACATCATGCAATGCATTTTATAATTATTTTTTATCTCATATACATCATATTATATAAAGTGTCATTTTTAATTTTTTTTCCTAAATAACCTTCCTATTCAAACAGACCCAGTCGCCCCTCGGGGTTAGATCACCTCGTATTGGAGTAGCCATTCAAGTCCCAAGTCCAAAGTTCGAACCTCTCTTAACGCCTGGGTGCTCTTGGAGGGTGGGGTACTTCAGGTGAAGGGTGATTAGTCCGGTAAAATTGGAATACACCCTATATTGAAAAAAAAAAAAATAGACCACAGTCATAACCCAGGGATGGCAACAAGAGCGGGTACTCGCAAGATCTATTAGGGCGGGGGCGAGAGTATACTCCCCCGCCTCACCACTCGTTTGGAAAAAAAAAGATATATATATGTGCATAATTATATATTATAAATTTATCTTAAATAATATTTTACTTGTATCATAAACACATTTCTCAACCCATTTTTTTATATTCTTACTTATTTTTTATCTCATATACATCATATCATACAAAATGTTAGAGTAATTATTCCAAATAATATTTCAAATAATACTCTATCCAAACACACTCATTATCAATTATACTACTTATTATATATGTCTATTAATAAAAATTATTAATACTAAATTTATTAATACATTTATATTAAATTCCTAACTACACTTAATACAGTAACACTTTTTTTTTCTAAAAAAATATAATAATAATTTAGTGATTGTATTTGTATCAAAAGTAAAAACTTGATTATTTTAGTTATATTTGTTTTATCATATTAGATTGTATTCAAATAACTTTTGTTTAATTATTTTTATGAGTTTCAATTATGAAGTTACAATAAATAATAATTTTAGTGATATATTGATATTTTAGTACTTAATTATTTGGTCAAATTTAATTATAATAAAATTATATAATAAATTTTTTTAATTTCCCTAGTGTCCTGCCGGGAAACGGGGTGGGACGGGACAAGCGGGGCGAGGGGAATTAATCGGCAACGGGGCGGGGAATGGGGAGCCCCGTTGCCACCCCTAATTCGCTGATAATGAAAATTTATTTATAAAAAAAAAAAAAAAAAAAGGTTCACATGCATGGGAAATTCAAGCTAGCAAATAGCCATGGGAGGAGCAATGGGCATTGGGTATTTGCCTATAAATCCCTGCGCCGGGCCTAGGCTAGTAGTACTAGTCCTAGTCCCAGTAGTCCTGCATGAGCAGCTAGCTGAAGGTACGACTCTGAAACGATACCCTGAAACTGCTACACCTTCAGACAACGAGCCATTGTCACCGAAAAAGCAAACTACTTAAAACCCGCTTTCGACAGCTCGACTCATCCCTAAGCTTTTAGGGCTTGTAGAGGGAAATTCTGGAACTGATGACTTGGTCAATGGGGTTGGTCAAACTCAAGAACATGCCGTTGCTGGGAGGTTGGGTGGTATTTCTTCAACCTTTTTCAACAGTACAACAGAACCCTTTGTTTGGATTCTACAAACTATTGGAGGGAATCTGGTTGGGTCAATAACTCTTAACTAATATTCGAATCAAATCATCAAAACGTTGTACAAATGTGACGAGTGCCGCAAGGGATGAGGCCTTTACTTGTTATCAGTGGATATGGATAACTCAATTCTTAATATAAATTGATTGTTTATCGAACTTATTGCTTTTAACAGATTTTTAAGCAAAACTCCCAAAATTTTACTTATTCTAGTTTGTTTGTTGATTTTTATTTGTTTGCATAATTAACATGTTTTTTTAATTATCATTTTATTTCACATACGTCACATCAAAAATATGCTACCGTAATTTTTTTTTTCAAAAAATTATCTCGAATAATCTATTATCCGAACACATTTATTTACTTTTCAAATCCATACATTTGTATATTAATCTTTACATATATAATCTCAGAGCAGAAAATGCACTCTTAATTGGCACTAGTAATTATGGTGTCTCTATTCTACCATGTTCCGACCCTTTTTTTATCACTACACTTTTGCTTGTACTATTTTTCTTTTATTATTTCAATTTCTTTTATTTTTTTTGTTATTTCATTTTCTCTTTTTTAGTGAGTCTGTTAATCGTGTATAATTGATTTTTTTTTTTGTCAACGTGTATAATTGATTTGTTAATAAGGCCATTTAAATGATTGCATGTTTTTTTTTTTATGAAAGTGCTATCGGTGAAGAATTTGTAAGAATTCTCACAAATAATCTGATTTGTAAGAATCTCCATTAGCAATTAGTCACAAGTATGTCTTAAGGAGTGCCGGTAATTGAACCAAAACTAATTCAAACTCTTTTTTAGTAAAAAAAATCAAGAGGAGAAATACGTAACCCTATCTTCTAGCACAGCTACGACGTACTCAACAGTAGTTTGCATGTATAGACTGGAATTGAATAACTTGATTAATTGTATCTGACCGGACAAATTACCCACTTGATATCAAATTAGGCTCAGTAAACTTGAACTAAGATACCTCAAAGAACGAGAAATAGATCCGTTAGAGAAGACACAGAGAGATTCTCATTTGTTTTTCTCTTCTTTTACTCTCTAATTGAATGTGATTGGCATGTCCGCATGAAGACAGACTTTAGAGTAATTTACAGTGAGCTATGTACTAGTAAACCAAATTAAACCAAGAGAGTTTCAAAACTCTATTTTGGTGTAGGTCAAGGGATTAAATTTTTTGACTTGCAATCTAAAAAATCCAGACTTTTTTAGAAAAAGTTTATCAGCGTGTGCGTAGGCATCCGTATAGAGTGGTGGTAGTTTAGTTCATCTCGAATTTTCCTTGGATCTCTTTAGATACCCCTTCCCCTAGTATAGAGGAGTAGGAATATGTTTAAAATTGATTCTATCGTATCCGAAAAAAAGGATTAAAGGTGCAATTTTTTTTTTTTTGACCAACAATTAAACATGTCTTCGTGCTTAATTGCTCTTAGCATACTTTTGCCAAGTGCCTTAGCTTGGCGTTTAAGGCAAATCCGGCTCCCATACGCAGTCAAAAGATACGTCTGCAGGAAAACCTTGGGATAGAGTACTGTTTGTTTGTAGGGAAGAGTGCGAGAAAGTGAAGAAATATTATATTTTTTTTTCCACGTACGCAGTCAAAATAGTTATTATTAATTTTTTTTCCACGTATGTTTGGTTAATTAGCCGGAATGTCGAAAATTTTCCTTGCATTTTGTGTCCTGTAAAACTTGCAGGATTTTGACAAAAAAAAAAAAAAAGCAATTAATTACTCACAGAAATTTATACGGGGCTATGTACTAGTAAACCACCATGTGAGCGTTTACTGATGAAACGTGTCTTCGTGGTTAATTGCTCTTAGCATTCTTTTGCCAAGTGTCTTAGCTTGACGATTAAGGCAATTCCTGTTAGTCAAAAGATACGTCTGCATGAAAACCTCAATGTTCATTCGCAGGGAATAGTGCGAGAAAAGTGAAGAAAAAATTATTAGTTATTTTTTCTTTCATGCATGTTTGCCTGTTCAGAATATTGAAAAATTTCCTTGCATTTTTGCGTCTTGCAAAATTTTGAAAAAAAAATAATAATTAGTTACTCACAGAAATTTCAATAACCGTTACTATCTATCATTAACTTCCTATATATTTATTCAATACGTTTCTTTCTTAGGAACTAAACTTGCACCAAACCCAACTTATCATTCCTCAGATAAGTTCCTAGTTCTAATCGTCATCACACTCATCACATCAAAAACTCATTTACGATTAGCTACTTTTCCCGCAGGCTTACTAGAAAAATTCAAATCTACGCATATTCCTCGCCCCCCCCCCCCCCCCCGGGGACTTAAAATTTTGCAAGATCCCACCTTGAAATTAATCAGAATGTTGGCATGGAGAGGCCGAAGAACCAAAAAGGGCAGGCAAGCAAGCTAGCCTTTTCTTGCTTGCTTTCGAGGATGGTATCATGTGAACAGTAGTATTGTGATGGGGAAGGAAGAATGGGTCCAAAAATTGTGGCCTGACTTCATTGAAGTGGGTGCCAAAAGAATTGAGGAATTTGACAACCGAGCAAAGGCAAGGGAAGGGAGTTTTTGGTGGGATATTAGGTAAAGGGGTGCATTATGACAAAATTCACATGTAGCACAACTTTCTATTTTCGTGCAAGACAGGCGCGGCATTTTGCCCCCAGCTTTGCCTGGTAAATTGCAATTATATGTACTTGTAAATTTTTTTTTTTTCCTCTCTTTTCTTATTTTGCCTGCACTTGCCATGTGACTTGACAAAGGGACACTTCCCTTGGGGCCTAGGACAGTAATTAATTCATTTTGACCCTCCCATTCCTCCTCATTTTGGTGAGTACTGTTCATCATGGACCAAAAGCATATGCAGTGAGGATTGGAGTAAAATCGCGGTTCAAATTTTGCTCGCTCGTACCCGGTCCTATCGGTCGGTCATATGAATGCATTATTGATGAACTTCAGGCCGTCTCACCTTTGATTTCCAAACTTCCCAGTCTAGTGCTTTGGCAAAGAAACATAAAGATGTCCAAGATGATTTTGTGAATTTACTTGATCAAACTTGAAAAGCAAATAAGAAGATGGATGGATGATGGACCAAGTCTCTTTTGGGAACTATTAGATCATTGGCTTGAAAGTTGTACAGTCAAAACACGACACACAATTAAACTTGGTGAGCCTCTATCAGACGGGAACCCTCGAGTATAATAGTAGTGAAGGCAACAACGCAAGCAATTGACCGCCAGATCAGGTGTTCCTGTGTGTTTCTTAAACATTTTTTTTGTCGTCTATGGCATGGCTGCATTCTCTGCAGTCTGCAATAAAATGTGTGCTAAAATTCTTGAATGCGGCTTCCTTCCCATTTGCATATATACATACATATATATAAAAGACATAATAATATAATGTGTCAACAGTTTGCAAATAGTAGTAGTAATTGAATTTGTGACTGGTGCCTATTTGCAGTTTGTCCCAGATATATATCCAGGCAAAGTGATCCAAGATTATTCCAAATATGTCTGGGAAGATTACGTCGCGGAGTTGTGGTGGAAGAAGGAAGAAAGCAAATAAACTACCTACACATGGATACATGCGGGAAAATCATGCATCTTCATGGGATAAAATAATTAAACGAACGAATTGTTTAGTTTGTTTATAAAAGAGTAATAATACAGCATCAAACATCAATACAAAATGCGAAAGTAACGGTTATCTCTTGAGGTTACCCAACCCAACCACACCTGTGGATCATCGATGGTTGTTCCTCGAGTACAAATGAATCAAGTTTTTTTTTTTTTTTTTTTTTAAAAAAAAAAAAAGAAAAAGTGTCTGGAGCCCAAACTGGAAACCATGTCCGTCAGCATCTACATTCGAGAGTCTTTACAAAATTTACTCTGATATTTTTAAAAAGTTATTGTCAAATATCTTTATGATTGGGAAAGCTGATCAAGAACTTGATTGATCTTTCTTTGAATGATCAGGATCAGGACCGTGCTGTTTGGAAGCTGTTCCGGATTGAACCACGACCTCTGGAATGGCCTGGGGTGCATTCCCGGCCGCATGGGCACCAGAGTTCACTTCATTTTGAGCCAAAGTACAACGTCCGTGGCTGGTTCCGGGAATGAATGTGCAAGGATTCGAACTGGGATTGCCCACAGGACCGCCCTTGGGAAGAGATTGAATAATGAGGTTTTTCTTGAACCACAAATCTCCCTGTAGCGGCCTCATTGCTCCAACTCCTTGAAAACTGATTAGTGTAATGAACAACGTTACACCCATCAAAATGCATGTTTTCTGCGAGAAGAAAGTACGTTGGGAAGCTGCCATCTTTTAATTCTGACGAGCAAAACCAGGAGATCTATCTGTCTTTTTCCTGCTGTGATATTACTCTTGATGATGATCTTCTACTCTCCTCGTGTCGTCAGAGGAAATGTTTAGTTAGGATTTTCTGAAAAGAGCAAGTGATTGGGATGTGTTTTGGGGCTTGGAATTAATGACGATCACAGGAGTACGAGGGACATATATATATATACCCACACATGGATATTGAGAATTCATTCAGGCAAAGTTAGAAGCCTTTGGTGTAAAGTGCAGGGAGTTGACTGACGAACCGCGCTTTGAAGATTGACAAGTAATGGTCCAAACTGGAAAACACGCGATCGATAGATAAATGCTTGAACTTGAAAATCAACCCGGTCAGGTCGTGCATTATTCTATCAAACATTAGAATCAGTCTCATTCTTGCTTCCCAAAAAAAAAAAAATAAAAAAATAAAAAAATAAAATTGTCTCATTCTTGTAACAGCGAGTTTAAGGAAAATTAAATAACTATTTGCCTGCTGTCACTCTTTTCGAAAGCAATAATACAATAAGATAAAAATCTATAGAGGCCCCAGTTCTTTGAGCTAAAACATGCACGGGGTTTGCCGCATTGGATTGCTATTTTCTAACTTAACATTTTATGTAAATGTATTTTTAAATCATCTCTTTTTATTTTACATACATTAAATTATTACGGTACACTTTTTTTTTTTTACAAAAACTTAAAAAAAAAAATTCAGACTAATATCGCAGCTTATTTTGTGATCTAATTTATGATATGATGTGAGCAAAAAAAAAAATTTTATTTTTATTTTTCTTTTTTTGCAAAAATTAGTTATATAATATTTTTTTTCCATTCATCTGCAGACACCATTTTCTACCACTTGAATAAGTAAATGTTGACATTTTGTGAGTCGATCTCAATCAAGGGAATTACGTTAGAGCATCAAGAATCAGTTATTGAAATATATATATATATATATATATATATATATATATATTCCTAGTCTCTTTGGTGTTTTCTCTACGTGAGAAAAAAAAAAAAAAAGTGTGCGGAAAATTGGAAGCTGGTCCAATTTCTAGTCAATATTTGTTTTGATCCACAATAGTTAAGTCGACCTCGCATGTCTGAAGCGACTGGCAATATGAGAATCCTAAACCGTAGGTAACCTCATTAATATATTAGATGAGCTATGGCATGAATCTAATATTCAATGTTGGACAAAATCTCTTGCCGCAAAAAGAACGAATAAATCAATCAAATTAAAAGAAAAAAAAAAACCCTTGACCTGTCTTAATAATGGACTCGGTCCCGGCGTAGTAATTTTGATATTGAACAAGTCTAGCCCGAATCACAGGCTATACATACAATTGTACAAGCATTAGAAATTAAGAACAGAAACTATGGCTATGGGAGAGGAGGAAAGAATTTCCAAGGAAAGAGCAACGGTGGTCTAGCAACAAAATCAGACTTTCTTCCTTTTCTCCTCTTTGAACGACGAGAGGAGGAAAAGCATTCCAGGGAAAGAGGAATGGCGGTCTGGTAACAAAATCAGACCTGTTCCTTTCTCCTCTTTGAACGACGACATCACATTATAAGCTGCAAGGGCTGCAATTGACTGGCAGTCATTAGCTGCAAGGGATGTTTGTGTACGAAATGTTAACAATTTCAGAGAGATTCTAACATACATACAATCTTTTGTGAGAAAATGACTTATTTTTACCATCTAAGCCAGCTTATGTTGACATGAATTGGTAAAACGAATCGAAACTAATGTAAACAAGAAACAGTAGTAGCGCCAACTACTGTGACACACACAACTATAATTAGAAAAAGTTATTGGCTAGTTTTTTCGAGTCACTAGGCATGATAGCTAATACCATGGTTAGAATTGGCGTCGGTGCAAGGTTAAATTTCTTTCAATTTTCTTTTCTCCGGTTGGAGGGAGGCTTTATTTATGGGGAGGAGATTCAAATGTACCTTTTAGGTATTGTACTCTCAAATTTTTATCGTTAGATGACGACGAGATAATTGTTTATTTTTTATCGTTAAATTGTAACAATTTCAAAACTCCAAGTTTAAAATTACTATCGCAATTGCGAGCGAATGATACCTTAAAAGCATGACAGAGTTTTCTTTTATCGTATAATTCCAGCTTTTAATGCATTGTATCAGTGCCTCTATTTTTAAGCTAGTGATTAGTTTAGTTCAGCAAATCATATACATACGCTCATGACAAAGTGCATCTTCAGCTAATTGCAGCAGTCTGGCCGCTTTAACACAATATCTTATATGATTTTAGCAAAATTAGCTTTCGAAACTTTTCATTTGCTTTTAATTAGAGGGCATATAAGTACGAGATTTCGCATTTTGGGGCTCAAATAATATAAACTTTGCCCGAACCTTTCCTCCCCCTTAATTCCTCCAAGTGCGAGAACTGGGAGTAGGTTATTCTTACACATCGCCATTAACTCCCTTCCCATCAAAGAGTTGCGGAGATTTCACTACTACAAAGTCCTGTTATTGCTACCTGGGATGACTTTATCACTTAATCCTAAGCAATTGTACTTTAGCCCATTGAAGTCGAGTAGTTTACCGTAGGCCAAATTGTATCTAAATCCTAAGCAATTGCAACTGAAGATTGGTGATTCAATATTAAAAAAATAATAATAAAAAAAAATCCAGCCTCAGACTAAATGCCATCATATACTATGTTCCGCAAGCCCCCAAAGACACTAAAAACCCCCAAAAATACTATCATGAAACAAATTGAGTACACTAACTGCTATCTCCCGTGCAGAAAATTTGGTTCCTCCATTGCAATTCCAAACACGCAATAACAAATGTCAGGTTGAGTCTGGTTTATGTTTACTGCAAGCGCATGGATTCTTGTAAGACACGGTATTGTTAGCTGTTTATCTCTGAGAATTCAAGTAATCCTCCCAGCCCCCTTCCTCGAGCTTTTCTCCCTTCGCCAACACCTCGTCTCTTCTGTCTTCTAGGTATTGGGCCATTCTACAAAATGAAGCACCAAGATGAACTTGTTTCATAAATTTAACCACTTGCACACAATTAACAAAGAAGTTATTATCTACCACTAAATCTTTTAAATTTTCCTCAAGATTCCTGTGTTCTGTGTATGTGAAGGGATGAAAAGTGCAGAAATGCCCAACCTCGTTTGTAGATTCAAATCACGAACCCCCAATATCCTCACTGCCAATAGACCAGCATTTGTGGCATTATTTATTGCAACAGTTGCAACTGGTACACCCCTTGGCATCTAGCAAGCACACGAAAAAGTATGATTTCAGTTTGTGCTGATCAACAATCAAGAAAATAGTATCAGACTGACCAAAATGAGATCAAAGAAAAAATATATCATATAAACTATATTACTAACGAGAAATAGATACCGTATAGTGTCCCTTTAAGAGTAACAACCCACTAGGTTCCACCTTGGATAACCCATCCATATAGGGAACCACAAATTGGAAAGAAAGAAGGCCCTTATGAACAATGAAGAAGTCACTTTTCATCATCAACTTCAGCTTCAAAAGAAATGGTGTTGTGTATCCAACACTTTACTCGCAACACTGACCTGTCCGCTTAGGAAAACGGAAATAGTCCCGCTTTCAACACCAAAAACAAGTCTCAATGACATCTAGAAAAACATCCCTACTACTGCCTAACATCAGTCTGAGAATTACCTGAACAATTGACAAGAGAGAGTCCAGCCCATCTAGTGTAGAAGCACGTACAGGGACGCCAATAACTGGTAATGGTGTCAATGCAGCAACCATTCCTACAGAAGTACAAGACCCCAGTGAGTTTTTGGCAAATTATTAGTGGATTATACGAAATACTGTGATATCCACCTGGCAAATGGGCTGCACCTCCAGCACCAGCTATAATGACCTGAATACCTCGTTTCCAAGCAGATGATGCATAAGAAACCATATATTCAGGGGTACGATGAGCCGAAACTATCCTCACCTACAAATGTGAAAATATTCCAATGCTACTTCAGGTTACACTCGTCTTTACATGTTTCAGCGATTATACTATATCTTTAAGTTTTATCAACTTGTCAGAATGTACAAAGCCTGATCAAGTCATTAGCATACACAAAAAACATACAGCCACATGACTGACTGAAAACTGGAAAACTAACCTCGGTAGGCACATCAAACTCTCTTAAGATCTTTGCAGCATCCTTCATGACAGGAAGATCTGAATCAGAGCCCATTATGATACCTACGCGTGGCAGTACTACAAGCAGAAAGATATCAGCACATTATCTACTGGTTCAGACAAATACAAAACAGGATTTGTGACTGAAATGGTGCTCAAAACTGCAAACTCACAAGTTTACTGTCTACCCAGCCTTTGGAAAGAAAGTGTCGTATAAATAAAATATGTTACCAAGCCAAAATAATGGCAGAGAGAGAGAGAGAGAGAGAAGAACCAGGAAAACATAAAGCAGGGTGAGAGAAGACAACAGGAGAAACGAAAATTTTAGTTGCAATGGAAATGGATTTTGAGGAGTTTGGTTTCTATAAAAGACGGGTTTGGTCACAGGATACCCAAGATAAATCATGAATAAAGCAAAAATCAGTAAAATAATCAGTTAACAGGTTCCAATCTATACATAATCTCTCACTAGTAAATATCCAAATTGCTTCAATTTGGGTCACAACTTCGTGTTACAATTCACACACAACTCTCAAGCCCTTCAATAGCAACAGTCACCAGCGACAACTAACCTGCAGTCTCACCATCCACAGTTTCTTCTCTCAACATTGACCTTAAACGTGCTTTCACAACACCAACAGAAGGGCCCACAATAGTGATATGACCCATCTTTCGTTGCTTTCGCATTTCTGCAAAGATAATTCAAATTTCAAACCAAGGATGTAAAATTACATCAATAAAAACAAATAAGGTGAACAAGGAGGTGATTCAAGCAAACCCACCTGGTTTGTCATACCAATGAACTGAGGCCCCTGGTATCCCCAATGCCCTCCCAATAAGTTGATGAGCCAAAAGGAAACCTGGTTCCCCCTGTATGCAGAAGTAACAGGTTTAATCAAAACATGTTTATATCGTTACTAACAGATAATCAATAACAAAAGCCTGTCAATGATATGGTACATTGTAGACAGGTCCATCAAATGCACAAAAAGCTCCCATTGACAGGACAGATAATCGGTCAGAAAATCATATCTTTTCAAATTTAAGTAACATGTTAGTGGAGATCACTATGTAAAGTCTGGGAACACGAGAGAAGAATTGAATACGGATCTTAAGCTGACTAGGTAACACCCTTAAATAAATCTAAATCTTTCCCCAATCTGATTGGTTGAGCATTCACTGTAACCATTGTCCTTATCCAGCAAGATTCCCTATAGATGTTATAGAAACCATTACTTATAAGCACTAACTTCACATAGCTCCAGTCTCCCCCAAACTAAGCACTGGTATTACACAAATTTTACACTACATCTTAGTCCTAAAAAAATTGTTGTTCATAAAATTTCACAATTCTATATGCCATTACCAACTTCTATACATTGTGTTCTTCATTAAAGGAGTGTAACATTAGGGCAGCATGAAAGAATTAACCAAACAACCGATCTGCTTTTAGACAAGCAATTAAGGGAACAGAGTATTTTCACACAGAGCAACTGCTTTTTTAAGGCTGTAATATGAAGATAATAACAAATATGCACATAATTTAGCTCATCTGGCAGACTGAAAAAATCTCACTTTCACCTGACCCATAATAACTAAAAAGCAAACAGGAAAATAGATACTCCAACTGCTTACAGTCAAGCCCAAGTAACATCATTGTCCAACCTCCAAAAGAAAAGCAGTAAATCCATGATGACTCTCAGGGAGAAATCAATTCTGCCCTCATCTATCTCTAACATATCAGTACTGCAATTGGACTTAAAACAAGAATTGGAGAGGCAGGGGCAGAGCATTAAGCATTTACTATAGCTGGTAGGCATTCATGCACCATTAGCCACAAATACTTCTAATGCTAGCAAATAATTTGCGCAGAAAAAGCCGAAATGGCAAGAACTGAGAAAGAACATGTTAATCACCTCATCTTCACCTAGTATATTGTACATGATAGCCGCAGGTGCTTTCATTGACGGATCACCAAGGGGAAGACCAACTACAGCCCGCAAATGCTGCTCATATTGTGAAGTATAGCAAGACTCAATTGTGTGATGTCCACTGTTATGAGGTCTAGGAGCCACTTCATTCAATAAGATCTGATAATTCAAACACATGAGTCTATAAGAGTACATAAACATCAGTCTGAAAGCAGTTATGTTTATGCATCTGGGAAAGCTATTTAAAGAAGGTTCAAGCCCACGCAAGAAATCAGTGTACAACCTGACCATCTGCTGTCAAAAATAACTCAACTGCAAATACACCAGCACCTTCTAATGAGCTAACAGCCCTAAATGCAACATCAGTTGCAAGCTTCATAATCTTCCATGACACATCAGCAGGTGATTTGACAATATGGCAAATGTTTTCCCTATAACAGAAATGTAATCTTAGTAAGCACGAGAGATTACTAGGATAACAAGACTTAGTCATACCCAAATAGGAACAAAGAGAAAATTGTGTCAAGTATTGAATCAGGTAGCTCACCTATGAATAGTTTCAACAACAGGGTAACACACGACAGAATTATCTCTTCCTCTCACCACAATGACAGATAGTTCCTGAATTATATGAACTAGATTAGAAAATACTAATAAGAAAGATTTGAATCATTTTGCTTTCTCCATTAAGCATTTTAGTATTTATACAAAAAAAAATGCTCACCTTTACAAATGGTGCCCATTTCTCTACATACAGACCACGATCATACCCTCCAAGAGCTGGAAAGAAGAATGTACCTCAGACTTAGATGAGTTAATGAATTTTTAATAATCGAGAACCAAAACAGCAAATATTGGATCTACATCAAATTAATGTCCAACATGAATTCCATCATGATCTATATATGCCTCGCATATTTCCATGTCAGTTTCAGTTTCACTAGTACATTATCCACACAACTTAAAATATACCGACACCTGCAAGCAAAGCACAAAACTAAAAACTGCATTCAATGTCTAAAGACGCCAAGGTATTCCAAGCACTGTTAATTTAGAGGAGCTTTGATCATAAAAAATGGTGTCTAATTTTCTGTAGTTATATTTATGAAAGTCCACGTATACAGGGCTTGAAAAATGGCCAAAATAGGGCATTTTATGTTAAGATGATAGTACTATTGTAATAAAAGATAATCTGTAGACAGTAACGTGCAGGAAGAGATTGAAAAAAAAATTAGATGCCATGGGTTAATTAGAAAACTGATAGCTATAAAACTACAAGACCATTAAGTTGAACTAAACAAAAAGAATGCTTTAGTTACCATCTACTGCAGAAGACAGTTCCTCCTCGCTGTTGGCAACAGCATTGCCACGGCCATCATAAGCCAGTCTTTTGCTCTTTATCATGAGAGGATAATTAAAAAGGACACCTGCTTGCTTGGCACTATTGAGGTCATCTATCTGTTTCACCATAATTTATTGTCCAAGCATTTAGCAATAGCTAAGTGACACGGAATAAAAAGAACAAAGAAAGAAAGAGAGTTCTAGGAGTATTTTATAAGTTTATTTTGTCATACCTGCATAAATTTTGGAAGTGGAATGGAATGACGAGAAAAATGGACTTTCTGAAGATACTTATCCTGCAAAATGGGTTAGGGTTGGATTTAATAGAATCCAATTATTAAGTTTGTTCTATAATATCAAGAGGAGAAAGTCAACCATAAAATAATTGGGAGTGTAACTTCTATCTGCCTCATCTTGAAAAAAAGATGCATATAGTGGAAGGATAACTATTCCATAAATAGTAAAGACTATTGGCAGAGCAACTGCATTTTAATTTCATGGAACAGAGAACACATTGCTAAGCTATAATTCCAAAGAGGTAGATTAATCACTTTCGTGGATAAAATTGTCTCATAAATGATGAAGCCGAAGCAGCAAGAGTAAGAAAGAAACATAGTATATTAAGTATGGCGTAAAAGACATGGATGATGAAGATTTCAGCTATCTGAAAATCAAATTAACATATGCACAATGCCCCTTTTTGGTTTTTCTACAGCTGTTGTTGGTATGAATGATCTATAGAATGAAAACAAACTGCAACAATCTAAAGCGATTTAACATTTATTAGGAAAATACCACGACAGTCTCACATCACGATAAAAATTAATTGCTAGAAGCTAAATTAAAAAAATACGAGATCGATATCATTCAAGGGTAACAGCAACAATATTGCTTGTTGCTGTAGTATCAGACGACTACAGATGTTGATGAAGCAATTTGTTAGCAACTATTTATGTGTCATAATGGTGACACTCGTACACAAGTTTTGATTTCCCAAAAGCAAATGGCATATTTCTGTTCTAAATGGTCAGCTGCAAGCATGTCAAATTGCAAGATGTCGATATGGCAAATAAAGAGCAATCTCTTAATACCATGGATATGTCATGAATGGTGTGACTGTTAACTAGAAGGTATCCCACATTACTTCCTAGCATTACGTAAACAACACAATATGGCTTATGAAGAATGTATGCTTCTATCAAGATTATGGGCCAAACCTGAATAATTCTTATAGTGGACGCCTTAGGCTGGCAATCCACACCTTGTTGTTCAAGCTTCTCTAGAGTGGCAGCATCAACATGCTCAATTTCTACTGTCAACACTCCACACCTAACTACGTAAAAGACTAACTTCAGTAACAAATGTATGTTAATATGACTTCAGTAACTTCATGTGGACTAATATAACTAAACCTAAACATATGTTTCAGAAACCTCGTCAGTGTCCTTAAAAAGCCTACCTTTTTGCAAATTCTTGAACTGTGGCACTATCATCATAATTTCCAACCATGTGGTAATGAGAGAGTGAACTTGCCGGACAATTCTCCATCGGGTCCAAAACAATTACCTTGATTGCCAATTGAGATGCTGCTTGACAAAGCATACGGCCCAGCTGCCCTCCCCCCAAAACGCCAACAACCACTTCAGACAATCCATGAACTGGTCTTTTATCACCCCTACACAAAAATACCATCCAAATCAACCACAGCCTCTATGAACTATCAGAATTGGAAATTCTTCAACATGTAAACATGTAAAACTATGAACTACAGCAATGTACGCGTTTCAAGAATGTTCCATAATAGCATAACTTGAAAAATTTTGACCTAAAATTCTAGAACAAAAGTTCCCGCCTTTATTCACCTATACACTATATATACACATATCCGTTCACATACTATTGCGGAAAGCCATTCAAGAAGTTGAATATCCCACCATCAATCATACATCGGCATGTTCAGAACATGAATAACAACTCAAATCCTAAATCCAAACAATGCATTCAAAGCCCACGTATTCCTAATAACGTCAGCAAAACATGTATATGAAAAAAATACCCACAAGAGTGAGATAGAAGAAAGGGTAGCTACCTGGCGGAAGAAGTATCTTGAGAATCAAGAGAAGTTCCAGAAGCCATGACTATAGGAGTATGACGCTGCCTCAGCATCCAAGAAGAACAAGAGGAAGAATTCGTGGGATGCATATGAGAGCAGCCAAATAACGAATTTCTAGTTCTCTGAGGAATAAGAGCGGCTGCTGAAGCAGCAGAATCGAGTTTGCAGGAGCTGACTACAATTGCTGCCGCTGCTGTCGGAGAGAAGTTGGGACACAGGCTTAGCATTCTCTTGCAATTTCTCTGTGCGAACTTCGACTCAATGAACTCTAACAGTCGTAAATTGGAGAGCAGCACTGTCTTTGTAGAACTCAAACGGCCAAACCTTTGCTTAAGTTTAACCGGAGAAATGTTGTCGCCAGGTATAATAAAGAATTGGGACGGTAATTGGGCGGTACCCGCTTATATAGAGTTTGATCGAATCGAGAGTCAATGGTCAACCGAATGACGTAATAATGACGCTGTATATATTTTAATTATATATATGTGTATATATATTAAAAAATACATATTTAAATATACTAATAAAGCTTTTTTTAAAAAAAATTTCAGTGACACATCTTACACATGGGGTGAAACAATCAATCTACAAACACAATAAATGAGATTTTGTAAATAAAAGATAACAATAAAATGCATATTAACGGATCTAAAATTTTATAAGCAGCAACTTGAACAATATCGAGAAACGTCTGCAAAAGTGCAAAAACTAAAGGCTGCAAATGGTAATCAAAAAAGAGTTTTATATGTATATTTATAAGGGATAACATCAGAAACACCCCCTGAGGTTTCTCTTAATATCACCTAATGCCCTAAGGTTTTAAAAATATCGCTTACCTCCCTTCATTTGTTATTCGTGTAACAAATTTTTCAAGAACCCTAAACTACCTTTTTACTTGCTAAATGAAAATACTCCAAAACCACTTGTTTATTTGAAGAAAACTATCACTTAAAAAAAAAACAATCTGTAGTAGTACTACCAAGACGTCACAATACTATAGTCTAAATATATATATATATATAATAAAAAGATACTTACAAAGAAATATACTATCACCAATTTAACTCTATATATTCAAAATAAATTTCTTATGAATTATATATATTTTTTCAATTTCTTCTCAACCCATATCCAAACCTTTAAATTGTATTGATCATCATAAAAGCTAACTCAAAATAAACAATAAAATTATACCCCATTCTATCACAGTCATAAAAAGTAAAAGACACGTAAAATTCAATGTACTATAATTTACAAATAAAAAATCACATAGTCATCGAAAAAATTGAGTAAGAGAAAAATATTGGAGAAAGAAAAAAAAGAAGAAAGTGACTTTTTTTTAGCTCCATTTATTTGATATATGAATTATGTATCACGAGGGTTAATATATATATTTTTGCAATTATTAGGGGAGATAAGTGATATTTTTAACCTCAATGGTGCCAAGTGATATTAAGAAAAACTTTAAGAGAGGTTTATGATATTATTCCTATTTATAATTATCTAAAATAAGAGGGGTCAAATTGAAATATAAGAAAATTTGTAAATTAAAGACAATCAGCTATTCTTTCTTCTTCTCCGGTTAGAATCCAATGCCACCAGGCTTGCCATTCTTATCACTTTCCATCTCTTCCTACTTCTCTTATTCTTGTTAATTTAAATGTTTTGTTTTGTTTTGTTTTGTTTTTTTTCTTTACAAACCAACACCTTCACTCTTTTTTCTTTTTCTTTCACATGTGATATATATAGGACTACAAACGAATCGAGCGGCTCAAGTCAAACTCGAGTCGAAATCGAGCTCAAAATATTAAACTCGACTCGCGAGCTCGAGTATATATATATATATATAATATTTTTTATTTTAAGTATATATATTTTTTATTTTAAGCATATATATTTTTATTTTCTTATTTTAATAGTAAAATTACATATATATCCTTAATATTTTATTATTTATTAAGAAAAAATATTATTTTATTTATTTTTTAAAAAATAAAATAATTATTTTTTATTTTTTTCGAGCTCGAGCTTTAAATTGTCGGCTCGTCGAGCTCAAGATTGGTAAAATTTAGTCGAGACTTGGCTCGATTAGCCCAAATTTCGACTCGATTCGACTCGTTTTTAACTCTAGATATATACATTTGTATATATCGAAAGTTGTTAGTATAAAAAAAATCACTATTGTGTCAATGCATAAAAAGTTAATTCTAATTAATATAAGCGTGTAAAATTATCTCTAGTCGGGTTTACAATTTAAATGCTGTCTTAAGGCGCATTTGATAAAATTGAAATTTAAAATTTGAATTCATTTGGTTATTGAATTATTAATTACTAAATTTGATATATTTTAGTATATATCATATTAAGTGATAAATGAATAACTTATCACATATTTTTGTTAGAGTAAATTTTGCCTAGAAAATTCAGTACTGCTTATTAATTTAAATGTTTAATTTTTAGTTATCAATCACATCTGAACCTATTAAGATCTGAATCTATTAAATTTAAGAAGTGAATTGGGTTATCAATCAAGGTCTTAATAGAACCCAAATGGTCAAACCTTTGCTTAAGTCTTTTAAATCAATTGAATAAGACAAATTTCCTTTAATTGGGACTCTATTGAGCATGTATCAGGACAAATTATAGTTTTTTTGATTGGAAATTGATTATCATTAAAAACGGGAACAAGCTAGATTAAGACTTTCTACGATTACAAATATTGAATGAAGGAATTTGGAAAAGGGTGATGATAAAAAATTAGGGTTTTTATCAGTTTACCCCTTAAACTATACCCCAACTATCAGTTTAGTTCCTAACATTAATTTTTAGTCACTTAAGTCCTTGGACTATTTGTTTGGCCGTTAGTCCAAGGACTTAAGTGACTAAAAGTTAACGTTAGGGATTAAACTGATAATTTGGGTATAGTTTAAGGGGGTAAACTGATAAAAATCCCATTTTATAATTCTCATAAAAAGATATGTTTAGATCCAACTTAATTATAAATGGACAAATATACCCATAAATTGCCCTGCTAACTAACTAAAGTTTGGTGAAAAATTTTATGACAAAAATACCCTCTCCTTGTGCTTTAAGTATAAAACAAGGATTATAAAGCTTTTCTCTCCTCTATTTTCTTAAATTGTTTACAAAATTTTTTATTTTGCGCAATACCTTGTCAAGGCATTGCAAATATGATGATATCGAAGTGTGGAATTTCATAACCTGTTTGCACGTCATCGAGCAAAGACAATCTTAGAAGGAAAATTTTATGGTTATTCCATTATAAGGTCTATTTTTTCTCAAGTGATATGTTAATAAAAAAATTTTGCCTAGTGATTCTTTTCTTTTCATAATTTTCCAAATTATAAGAACATGTGAGTTTTTCCAGATTGAAGCAATTCTCACATATTAGCAGGGCAATTTATGGGTATATTTGTCCATTTATAATTAAGTTGGATCTAAACATGTCTTTTTACGTGAATTATAAAATGTCTTCTCATTTGACCGTTAGTCAAAGGACTTAAGTGACTAAAAGTTAATGTTAGGGACTAAACTGATAGTTAGAATATAGTGTAAGGGGGTAAACTGAAAAAAATCCAACAAATTAGGAAGACATCCACGGAAGATCCGACTCAATTAGGAATATATTACATCAGACATAATGGAAGCTCTTTCTTTGGATATCCCACATCTACACTAAAGCCCCACATCTGCCTCGGATCCAACAGGCCTATTTTAAGTCTGGCTCGGCCCAATTCTCGAGAAACTAGCGTGGCACAGGTGGTGTTTTTTTTTTTCCAGACTGATGAGTATTCGGATCACCGGATAAACCGAACCCGACTAATTCCCCAACCCGAGAGGAGAGGCCCCGTCCCCTTGAGCACGTTAACCTTGGGACTCGATCTCTGGTGGCCCAGGTGGTGACTGGGAAGTGGGAATTGGTGTTCGACCGGGAATTGGTGTTCGAGAAAAAAAACAAAGAGGAGTTCACCTAACCTATAGGTCATTTCTTTAAGGAAAAAAAAATTCCAATAGCCCTTCAATTAATAGTCGAGTGAATTTTTGGCCCTTCAACAATTAAAAGTAAACTTTTGACCCTTAATTTATCAAAAGTGCTAAATATTTGGCCTTCTATCAATTTAAGCAGTTAACGGAAAACAACACACATGCGCTTTCATCGAGCAAAAGGCAGGCCAAAAAACCTAATTGAAGGAACATTTTACAGTCCTTTTCTTTACTCCCACATCATCTTCAATAACAATCAAGAAGGCTTCATTTTACTGTGTTGCTGCTATTGCTGTAACCCACAAGGAAGACTTCATTGGCAAAGGACCCCTATCTCTCTCTCTCTTAAATACAAAAGGAAGGAAAAGAGGAAAGCCAATATATAAAAGGAAGGAATTTAATTCGGCTGCTGTAAGTTACAAGAAGGACTTCATCTCCCTGCTAACCCCTCCTCTCTCTCAAATACTAAGGGAAGGAAAAGGGGAAAACCAAAATACAAAAGGAAGGAATTTAATTAGGAAAGATAGGGCCTGTTTGGAACCTGAGTTTTTTGGGAGTTTGTCTAAAACTTTACTGTAGTACACTGTAGAAGTTTTTGAAAAAATTTTGTAGAAGTTTTTGTAAGGTGAAAATTTTTTTTGTAAAAGTTTTTGTAAGGTGAAAAATTTTGTAGGAGTTTTTGTAAAATGAAAAACTTTTTTGATTCCTTTTCTTTTTTTTTTTTCTTTCTTTTTCTCTTTCTCTTTCTCTTTCTTTTTCTTTTTCTTTCTTTCCTTTTTCTTTTCTTTTCTCTCTTCTCTTCTTCTTCCTTTTTCTTCTTCTTTGTTCTGTGTAGCCTCCCCGTTCCTTCCCAGCACCGACCCCTTCTCCCGCCACCCCTCTCCACCCTTTCCCCTTTTCCTCCCCTCTGCCTTCCCACTCCCTTCCCTGCCACCCCCTCCTCCTGCCACTCCCCCTGCCCTTTCCCAACTTGATGACCCCCTCCCCCCGACACCCCCCTCTGCCGCGACCCCTTCCCCCTGCCACCCCCTGCCCCAGCGCGACCCCCTCTCCCCGCCACCCCTCTCTGCCAGCGACCCCTCCCCCCCGCCAATCTCTGCCCTTTCTCCCCCCGCCACCCCCCTCTACCATTTCCCTAGCCCGACCCAGGTGCCACCCCCCGTCCTTTCCCCAGCCCTCCCCCCTGCCGTTTCCCCAGCATGCGCCTTCTCCATAGCCATCAACAAGCCATGTGCATCTCCGCACGATGGGGGACGAAACGGCGGTGGTGGTCGACACAGGTGGTGGCGGCGGGTTGGGATGGGGGCGGAGGAAGAAAAAAAGGGAAGGGAATTTTTTTTTTGTGTTGATTTTTTTTTTTTTTTGTGTTATTGGTATTTTGAAGTGTGTAGGTAAAAAACTTTGAGAAGGTTTTTTGGGGTTCCTGTAGCAAAAGTTGTTAAAAAACTTGTAGGTAAAAAACTTGGCCAAAAAACTAGCTTCCAAACAGGCCCATAGTCATGTCGGTGAAAGGATTGTTAGTTACCGCCCCGAGATAGTTAAAGTCCATGGGTCTTGAATTTAGTTAGTGAGATTTTTTTTTTTAATTTGAAAATGGAAGAATTGGTGTTATCATATTTTCCCAAAACTCCATATGTATCTACAATCCTCCGTGGCAAAACTTTTGGATTTTTTGGAAATGCTCTTCTCTGTAAATTAAATTATACGACTTTTTATAATTTAAAAATAGCACGGATTGGAAGTGAGGTGAGCTCAGCAATTTGGAGGAGGGATTCAAAAAGGTATGTTGCATCTTTGTATTGGATTGCTGTATCTTTGTATTTGATTCGTTCTTCCCTTCTTTTTCTCTGTGCGAATGTGTGTGTGTGTGTGTGTTTTTTTTTTTTCTGATTTGTGTCATTTTCTAACAATTCTGATTTTATACTCGATATTGTTGACTATTTCCTTTTTTTTTTAAAGCTAATTTTAGGTGAATTTGAGTTGTTTACTACTTTATTGGCTATTTTATTACCTGATTCTTGCATTACCACACTCATGGACGGAGCTACCGATGAAGTTGCAGCCATCATGGAGGAGAAGATAGAGGTCAACGTGGTCATTGAGGACGTGTCTAACAATAATGCTAGAATGCCCCTGCTAATTCTTGTGAGCAGACAAGAATACCCTTGCTAAACCCTTGTGGATTGCACGTGATGTTGTTTCCGCTCATCCTTAACCACTGGAATTTACGGAAGGCACAACATTTGGCATTTTTGATAGATTAGGGGTTAAAAGTTTACTTTTAATGGTTGAAAGGTCAAAAGTTTATCCGACTAATAGTTGAAGGGCTATTGGAAATTTTTTCCCTTACTTTAAAGTTTAAACACAAAGAAATTAGTAAGGGTGCTTATTTCATGTTCAGTCAACTCTATTCTTTGTCAGTAGGTTATGCATTAATGTTTTGGTTGGGAACTTTATGAGCAACAATGATAAGTAAGTCAGATTAATGATTAATTAGGCTAAGGGATGGACTGAGGTAGGCAGCAAACTTGTACGTTTTGAAGCATGTCGTTCCAGTAAAATGCTTGAAAGTTCCAAATGCAAAAAGCTGAACAACAATGGTCAACTTTTGGTGGAGATTCCAGAAATAGCAATAAATGCAGACAGCCCTGAGTGCTGAACAGCAAGTGTAATACTAGCAAAATATGAGGATTGACCAGTAACTAGACAAAGGGGTAGAGATGTTAGGCCTGCTTGTTTTAGGTGGTGCTCCCTTGGCCACAATTACCCACTGCTTAGGCATGTTAAATGGAGTGGAATTAATTGCCTGAAAATTTAGATGCACCGTAGTCGAGGTATTGGTTCTTGGTACTGTTGGCATAAAGGTCTGCCTGCAGCATGCATAAACGTACTCAATTATGGTCCTCTTAATACGCGCATAAACGTGGTGTGTGTATGTATATGTATATATTTACCCGGAAACAATAGCAATTAATGTTTTCTGTTTAATAATCTAATTTAGCACTTAAATTTAATAGATTCAAATTTTAATAGGTTCAAATGCGTTTGATAATTAGAAATTAAATATCTGAATTAATTAAGTGGGCACTGACTGAATTTTCTAGGTAAAATTGAACATCCGAATTAAAATTAAACTATCCACTTATCACTTAATGTGATGTACACTCAAATCTATCGCGTCAAATTTAGTACTATAATTAACAATTTAATAGATTCAGATTTCAAATTGCAGATTTCAATTTTACCAAGCACACTTAATTTAATTAACTTGTAGATATATTAAACAAGTGATCATAAGGTCTCCAATTCTTCTTTACTTTTCTCCTTTATAAAGTTTGGAATTTATTTTGTAAAAAAGAGAAACAAATTTATTTTGCTTTAGGAAAAAGTTCATCAATAAGATTTTTTTTCTAATAATATGTCAGTAATTATTTCGTAAAACAATACATTTGTGAGCGTTAAGTGGTCACCTAACTTTGTGAACTGTCGGAACCTTAATAGTGGTATAGGCATGAATAATTGGAAGAGGTACGACAACAAAAATTCGATTAACTTCATTATGGGCTGCAAACTGCGAAGGTTTAAGTACACCATACAGGAACTATTACCAGTTTCAACGAGAACAGAAAACAAGTTGTTGATCCAGTAACACACTACTGTTATTTATGTTGATCACGTGAAACTTTCATTTAAGGTCACCTATATACAGTTCCACCACATTACACAAGAAACCTCTTCAGGATGGAAATCTTAGCTACCATTCACGAAACAAACTCTCACAGAGATTCACAAACCACAAAAAGGATCTCCATATGGAAGCTGATGCCGCAAGAAACTATACATTCTTTAATAGCTGAACTGAACAAAGACAGCAAAAGAAGGAAGACTTGCTAGTTGTTTGGATGAATTTATTTTGCAACCTTTTTCTTTTTTTTGCTCCCAACTTTTATTTGGACTGTGAGAAGGTTTAAAGTGTAAAATTTAGGTTCGGCACCCTAGTAAATAGTGCTCTTATAAATGATTGAAAAACCAAACTCTTCCTAACAACTGCCCAATTTATTGTCTTGGAGAAGCTGTGGTACTAAAGCGTAGATGTAGTTTGGGTGGTCCTTCTTCTTTCTTTACAACTGTGTTAGCACAGCGCCATGCAGCTTCTTAGCATATATATAAAGCAGTCCTTTTGCTTCAAAACCTATCACTGCAAGTTTTTGAGTTTTGTGTAGTCTTGCAACATTAGTTGTAACACCATGTCTCCTCCTAATACATCCATTCCTGCCCTTTTCTTGAATATTTTTGGCCTTCTATGGGCACTCCAAGTAGGGGTTTCTCGAGTTGAGGGTCGTGCTTTCTTTGTGTTCGGAGACTCCCTAGTCGACAGTGGGAACAACAACTACTTGGTGACAAGTGCTCGTGCAGATTCACCTCCTTATGGACTTGATTATCCAACTCATAGACCAACTGGCCGCTTCTCTAATGGCTTCAACATACCTGACATTATCAGTTGAGTGAAATTCTAAGTCCATGCTCGATATTTTTACACCAAAAAAGAGCTCACTGCATAATGTTATAGGCGTCCGAATGAGCCAGCCAAGGATAAAACATATACAAGCATATCCGTACTATCTACTCAAGCTTCACTTTGCTCAAAATAACCATGATCTTGAGTGTCGCGATTACACAGTTCTGTCTTGATTTTCCTCATATATTTTTAATTTGAGGAAATTTTCCTCACATTTTTCACTTCACATTTGCCTTATCTTATCTTTTTATTTATTTTTTCCTGGGTTTGATTTTTTGTTGGTTTTTCAAAACGTTTAGGTCAAAATATTGGTGCATCAGAATCACCGTTGCCATACTTGGATCCGGAACTGAATGGTAGAAGACTGCTTGTAGGTGCCAATTTTGCATCAGCTGGTGTGGGAATTCTCAACGATACCGGAATCCAATTTGTAACTACTTCCTCCAAAACTAGTAGATATAGAAATTTTCGTGGTCTTAATTATCCATAAGCTCGCATTTAATTGTTATTCTGCCGTAGGAATTGAAGCAGTTATTTCTACTGCAGTATTATTGTTTCTCGTACCATGATCAAGGAACAAAAAGTTTGGTGCAATTTGCAGGTGAACATAATTAGAATCTCCTTACAGTTGGAATACTTCAGAGAATACCAACAACGAGTAAGTGCATTGGTAGGAGCCCAACAGGCAAAGCAACTTGTGAACCAAGCACTAGTTCTTATGACCTTGGGAGGCAATGACTTTGTTAACAACTACTATTTAGTGCCAAACTCAGCAAGATCACGTCAATATGCTCTACCCGATTACGTTCGTTTTCTCATTTCTGAGTACCAGAAAGTTTTGTCGGTAATTTGCTTACTTTGAACTGCTAAATTTTCTTTTCTTTCATCGATAAGTCCTGTGAGTTCTCTGCCTGGATAGATATTACTCCGTTTTATTCTTTAATTTGAATAACAATTAACATTTTCTTTTCCTTTTTACTTTTTCTGTAAATTGCTGTGGAAACTTATCAAATCTTGGTGATCATGAGATATTTGCTTTCTTAAATATCTGTACGTAGTAAGTTACGAATATAGGTGTTGAAGCTCAACGAGGACACTTAATTACTTGAACGTAATTGGCCCCCAAGGAAACAGAAGAAAGCAGTAGTCTGTTTGACACTCGAGACTAGAAACAGTTCGAACATTAAGTTGCATCCCAAGCAGAATAATTGCAGTTTTTTCCTAGCCAATCAAATAAAAAGGGAACGAAACAACGAAGAATAGAGAAGATCCATGTGCTGCTTTTTCTCAGAATATAGGTGTCACCTCCATTTTTAGATGATTTGTTCACGGGTTTAGATGAGAGTGATCTCACAGAATAATAACCATATACAATACGCTAACCACCAGAGAAAAAAAGGGAACCAACCATGCAGCCATGCATGCAACGTTTGGATGGGGTCGCATTAATAAGAGTACAGGTAAGAATAGGTATGGAGAAGTGCCCACCAAAAAGTTTCAAGTTTTGTGGAGCAGTTTTTTGTTCTTTAAGTGAACTAAGTCACATGAAAGATTTTTGACTCATTTATGGTGAAGGTGGTTCCCCCATTCAGGATAAGAAAATTACATCAGCATCTAAGAAGAAAAGATGAAATCGTTCCTTGCTGTCATGAAGGGAGCAGAGTTATGGCTCAAGCTAACAGCAAAATTTCATAATTCACGTTTCTTGAAAACTTACCTTGTCAAGAGATCAAGGAATGGTTTTTCAGTTCATCTCTCACTTAAACAACACATGACTCACAATCAAGTGGCGACAACGAGCTATTAGCTGAAGCATTTTACTTACCAGCCAGGAAATGGTAATGCCATGACATCGTCAATTTTAATGCAGAGGCTTTATGATCTTGGAGCCCGCAGGGTCATCGTGACTGGCACAGGACCATTAGGCTGCGTCCCAGCAGAACTGGCAATGCGCAGTAGAAATGGTGAATGCTCAGCTGAACTACAACGAGCAGCAGGCCTATTCAATCCACAGCTAATTCAAATGCTGAGAGGGTTAAACAGTAAAATAGGGAAGGATGTTTTTATTGGTGCAAATACACAACAGATGCATAATGATTTCATCACAAATCCCGGAGCTTTTGGTATGTAGTTTGAAACATGTGCTTCTTCTATATTACACCCTGAATTTTCAACAAAAACGTGATGACAAGAAATACATAAAACAGATGTAGCCTACTGAAAAGATATATAATTTTTTCAAACTGGATGCTGCGAAAAGACAAAGTTTCAATGTCACCTAACCTTCAGCGTGACTCTGCAGGATTTGTTTCATCAAAGGTGGCATGCTGCGGGCAAGGACCTTACAATGGGCTCGGGCTCTGCACAGGATTATCTAACTTGTGCCCGAATAGAGACCAATATGCATTTTGGGATCCATTCCATCCATCAGAGAAGGCAAATAAAATAATTGTGCAACAAATCCTGACGGGCTCAACTGATTACATGACACCCATGAATCTCAGCACTATCCTGGCCGTGGATTCTTAAACATATCCATGTTGCTATAAGTTGAATTTCTCTTTTGCTTTCTCTCTGCTCCTAGTTTTTCTGCAAAAAAATTAGGGAATTATTTTCACGTGTGCCGCCGAGGAGCTGCCAATGACCAGTTATTTGAGCACTAAATTAAGTGTAATGTGTTTGAAGTGTAATAATAGTCACAGAATGTTTTCTATCATGTCCTCCGAAATTTGTTTAGTAGACGCGTCCTTTCCCCCTTTCTCGTGGAGTATATAAACTGGATGACGCAGTGCGTCAAAATCAATTAGTGACACATCCAAAAGGAAACAAACAGTGATTCAGTGGCAAAACTGCAAAAGATTTTAATAAGACTCCTGCGAAATATATGCCCAAGACTAAGACAATCCCTTCTATCATAAATAAAGAAAGATAATGGAAAAACACAGAATATCAACTAAACTAGACTGTTCAATGTGACATGAGAATGGGGAGAAGACCAAACAGAGAACTGTATGCATTATCAAATCACAAATGTAGCATGGTTTGGTTTTGCAGTCAATCAACCAAACGCCAATACAGGCACCAAAGGTCTTGATTTCTCTTTAGCAACTGAAACGCGGTGGAGCTTCTTTGACCAAAAAATTGAGGAACAAATTTATCAGGCGAGGGCAAGAAGGTAGTCGTGGAAGAGCAGCTAGAAAACAATTATAATCTTCCCTTTCCAACAAATTAGAAAGGGCAACCTTCCCAATATTGAGGCAGATTAAAAATAGGGACCTTGATAGATGGTGAAGTAGCTCGCTTATCAAGTTTCCACTTCACAAGCTTGTTTCCGAAGAGACTATCCTACACAAGAATCCTTGTTCTTCCTTTTCAACAACCATCCCTGCAGCATAAGTCTGTCGCACCGTAAGAATAAATTCTTCCCGATTGTAATGGGACTCAACTCAGGTAGTTAAAGGGACGAAGGAAGTGATAATGTTGGTACAAATTTGGGCAAAAGGAAAATTGTTCAGTAATGAATTGAACTGATATTGCACTACGCATTTTTTTTTTGCTAAAACACACGCCAGTCTGTTGAAATCTTGTCATTGTTCAGTGTGTTGTTGCAATAATGAAATCTGAGATTGTGAAGGTTGTTAAATTTACCTGAGCCATCTCCTAGTTACTGGATTCTCACTTTGTTTGGATTAAGCACAACATTGATGTTTGTGGTGGCTGCATTTTCTGTGTCCCACTCTTTCCAACTCTACTAAAGCATGTGATTCAAGCGCATGTTTCTTTAGCCTTTTTAGATGGTCTGAAGACATTATTCTACTAATGGAGAATATGCTAATGCAACCTCCAGGACAATGAGAGATTTCACACCAGATGAACTTGTCATGTTTTGATCTTATCAAGCATTTCCACAATTGGCTGATACGACGCATGATTGCATGCATTATTTATTATGAAATCCACTGTAGAAGCATCGGCAGAGAGGCCCCTCTCAACCATTTTATGAATAAGCTCAACTGCCCTTGATGTTTCCTTGTTTTGAAGAAAACCTCGGATAATGACATTGTAAGTACAACCATCTGGACTCTGGAGAGCATCCGTTCTGTTCCATTTCTTGAAATAATGCATTTGCATCACTCATAAGTCCTTCTTTACAGAGGCCACCTATCAGAATGTTGTAGGTATGGCAATCAGGCTGCAATCCCTTGATCGAAAGAAACTTGGCACATTCCCTCAATGATGATGCTGTATGGCACAATATCAAGACACAAACCTGATTCTTCCAGCTTTTGAAGTAGGGCAACTACTTTTGTTGCACACCCGTTGTTACAGAGCCCATCCAATAGAACAGATTAAGTCAGAAGATCTGGAATTTGGCCATGTCCTTGCATCACATTTAAAAGTTCCAATGCAAGAAGAGGATTCCTAGCTCGGCAGAAGCCACCTATATGACTCGTGTAAGTGAGGGTGTTCGGCACCAATCCTTTGTGGGACATTTCATTGAAAAGTTTCAATGCCTCATCTGGCCTTCTCTTCCTACAGTATCCATGAATCAAAATGTTATAGGTGTGAGCATTAGGCTCACATCCTTAACTTGGCATTATGTCAAATACCTTCTTTGCCTCGATCAACCTGCTTTGCAAGCAATACCCATCTATCAACGCACTATAGGTGACTACATCTGGCATGATACCTTCTCGAATCATCATTTGAACCATATCCAGTGCTTCTTCAACCTTCCCTTCTCTGCACATTGCATCCACCATCACAGTAAAAGCTCTCACATCTGGTTTGATTTTCCGATCCATCATTTCATTCAATAGCCTGCAAGGTTCATTCTACCTGCTTGAACCACACAGGCCATTGATCATTGAATTAAATGTTGTCACATTCGGCAGGCCCCCTTTCCACATTATTCCTAGAAAGATATGATATGCCTCATTTACCAGCCTATCTTTGCAGAGACTATCAATTATTGTACTACACACCACAACATCAACCAGCAAATTTCTCTCTTCCATTTTCCTGAGCAACCTAAGAGCAGCATGATTATTCCCCACTTTACACAACCCATTTATGATTGTCCCACAAGCAATGGAGCTCGTTTGAATTCCTTTCACCACTCTATCACTAACATTAAACAACATCACAGCTTCACCAACTCTACCTACCGTAAACAAACCCCTGATCAAAGTGGTAATGGCAACACAATCAGGTTCAAAGCCAACTTTCAAGAATCTCCCAAGTACGCAGAAACCAAAATCAACAGTTTTTAGGTAGCAATAACAGTTTATCAATAAAGTCAACATTCTCGAGAATTCCCAAAGACTCCAACTTTTTAAGCAAAGAAATCACAACCCCATAATGTTCCATCCTTGTCAGTGCACTTAATAGTTGTGTGAAGTAAACAACTGATGGCAAAGGTTGCATTTTTATCATACGACTGAATAAAGTAAGAGCATCATCAGAACTCTTGAAACCCAACTGGCATTGGTTTTTGACATATTTTAAAATTTGGGTTCGGCATTTGGAAATGCTTTTGAGCTTCTTATTGCTGGACTGCGGTATAGCAATCAAATTACGAGAACAAAAACGATGCCGAAGACACGAGTTAGCCGAGAGATCAGAGACACGTAGAATGAGATACCCAATGGGGCTTGAACAGTCAGGCTTATGTTTTACATTGGAACCTATTCTTGAACGTGAAGAGGAGCGGATCGCCATTTTCATCATCATCAGCTCCCGCTCTCTCAGAAGAGATGGTCGAACTGAAAACACACATGATATATTCTACATTGATGCCCGCTCAATAACTCTATTCCCTTGTATTCTGAAGAAAAAAGAATCTCTTTGCTTCTTTTGTTTCTACTGATTATTTGCTTGAGAATTCCTCCATTTTCCGCTAATGTGGCTCCTTTTGATCAAGTCACCTCTTAATCTCTTATTGCTTTTTTCTCTTGTTGGGAAAGATGAAATTGGAACACACACACACACAAAAATCAAGGTTTCTATTTCAACACAAAACACATATAATAGTTCCTTATGATGAGGGCTCGAGTTGAAAAACTCAAATTTCCAGCACTTGGAACGCAGAGCTGACGAAAGTACTTGTTCGCTAAACGAGTCTGAATGTGTCAAACAGTATAATGTCAAGGTTTGATTTGAATATTAACTGCACTTTGCTCTATTGTAAGAGCCGTGACTCGACTTTTATAGGCTACTGAGTTGAGTGCGAGTCAGATTTGAATATAGTATAACCATAAAATTGAAAGTGAGATGAAATTATGGCTAAAATCCTCGTTAAGACCCAAGGAATACAAAATCACAAGTTAGATAAATACCTCATCAACCAGCATAAGAAAAAGAAAGGAATCATTAACGAAAAAAAGCTTCCACTGCAAGATGCAGAAAAATAATGAGCCCATATACAATGGAGGACTTGCTTGAACAAGATAGAATCCTTGTTTCATTCCTCAATGTCACAAATCCTTTTACAGTCAAAGATTGTAGTAAGGTCCTCCTATTATCAACAAAGCCAAAATGTTGATTCAGTTTAATCCAACGCCTGTCTGAAACACTAGAACACAAACGGTATCAAGGCCTTGACATTTTTCGGAAAGTTTTCAAATTTGGAAAGGTACCATTGCCTTGTAGCATAACTCCTTACAATCAAGTAGAAAGCGCAGCCAATGGCGCAAGAATATGAAAACAACGTTTGGGAGATGAAAGAAATCCCCAACAAGTCAAGAATCTCAAAAAGATAATGTGGGCATATGACCAAATCGAAGAGCCCACCAGTGGGAATTTTATAGTCCTTTTCATTCTTCTTCCTAAGTTTGGAAAGGAGGTAATGGTGATAAAAGTTGCCGGAGATTCCAATTAAAAATAGCAACAAGCCTAGGTACTTGAGATCAACCAATGGTTCTGTAGCCTCCAGTGTCATATGATGTATATAAATCATGCCTGTAGCAGCAAATAAATAGCTCGACGAAATAATCACAACGGAATCCAACATCATTCCACCACTGTATTTATGAACGAACAGGCTCTGCAAAACAAGAAAATGATACAATGAATTGGATAAATGAACTTCTGCGAATAAAAGTATGGACAAAATGTAAAGGTTAGCACAAGATAACATTAGTTCAAGTGTTTTGAGTCGTATCTATGTAATATGGAGCATCTATTAGTTGCACATGCCAGTGTACAGTACAATCCTACAAGCCTATCCTTAGTTAAAAGAACTGGATCAAAACATATGTATCACTTACATCTTGGTAAAACATGTGCCAATCATAATGGAAGTATAGGGACTTAACGCAGATTATCTTTCCTGATGATGATGATACACGATACATCTTGGAATTCCATATCGATGACGCTGAAGGACTTAATTGTGATACTCCCGAGAAGCTAGTTATAACAAGAAGTGTGAGCTTATTAGTGATGCTCTTAATACTGAGATCTTTCTTTTGTAAGACACAAGATTCAGCAACTGGTGGAAGCGTCCCTAAAGCTGTGCAAGATCTAGACATATAGCTTTATAATTTTTACATTTTCTGTGATAACAGTGGAGTCAAGATCTTGGATTAAAACTCTGAATTATGTATTTGTTTTGCAAATTTACTATATAGGATGATGACACTTCTTGCGGTCGGAATATAAAAAGTTCTATTGTATGCACACAACATCCCCTGTGCTGATGCAAAGTAGGCTATGTTCCTAGACCAGATTCCGGAACAGATTAACCGCATATCTCGTAATAGGAATATAGGATACGACTATTTCTACAAAGATCCAAACAAACACGAATATTGCAATCCGGAAGTTGGAAAAAATAAAAAGAACAAGAAATACAGATGCCATATGTGTAAACTAAGGTACCTCTAGGACCCTCTTGGAGAAGTGAATGGTAATAGCTAATTTGAGCATCAAGAACCTGATTCCACCACCGGGGAAGATCAGAAATGAAGCAAGACCCGCAACGGCTGCTGGGCTGTAGAGTAGAAGCATCCCAGTTCTGCTGGGTAGTTTGATTCCCCCTCCAGATTTCTGTGAATTGACGTTCCAGAATTTGGAGTACTTGAGGTGATTTCCCAAGGTTTCTGAGATACCCAAGTAAGCCAAAAACAAGAGAGTTATCCCAGATAGGGCTGTTGTGTAAATCGAAGGAGATTCTTCTTGGTACACAAGATCCTGCAACAGTTTCGCCATCTCTGCTTCTCCTTTGATCGATTTCTTTGAGCAAAATATTCAGTATTTATGCTTTAATCAACTAATATACGGATAATAGTGGAGTCTGCTCTAGTCCTATAAATTGACGAAGATGAACTGCCCAGGTGTGAATGGATTTAGGCTGTCATAACGACGGGGCTTACGTGTGTTTGTTGAGTTGTGAATCTTCTTCCGTCTTTCGCTTTTTGTTTCGTTGGAAACGGAAAATCTTCACTAACTTCGCTTCCACCGCCCGCTTCGTAATCCTGGACCGTGCCAACCATGTCTTAAAAGCAGCAGCTGTCTTACCGTACCTAAACGATGTATTTTTCCTCTTAATTTTTTCTTAGTAAAAAAGAGTGGAATGTAATAAAATAATATAGCATAGCATAACCCACAGAGACAGAGCATGAGCCAATCCTATAAAAATAAACACCAATAGCAATGAAGTTGAAACAAGTACAAGAGCTACAGATTTGGGAGATATCTGTTCTTTTATTCTTTGCCGAAAATGACTAACAAATGAGATGCATTTCTTCTCTTACATCACGGGCTTAGTGATTGGGATGTGCCGTAGGCGGCGCAACTGCAAGTCGGAACAGCCCATAAGATTCCCTCCCATTTCTAGTAGTATAAAATTATGCCGGTGATTAATTCGGTGATGGCTGATCGGCCCACAATTATTCCATCGGTTTAGGGAAATGGCAATCCTGACAAAGAATATAAAATATACCAGTCATAGATCAGGAATACATTATTGAAGCGGGAGGTGCCAAGCATGAGATGAGATCAACTGCCACAAGTCACGAAAGCATGATTTGACTCTAGTGTTGCAATTCACGTCTTCAAGAAAGAGACATGACGTCCCTTTTGGGATAAAATTGGAACGATACAGATACAGAGAAGAAATTCCATCGACTAGAAGATGTATGGAATGACAGCCTTGGTATTCTCTGAGAAATTGTCGAACTTGGACTGGTACCATCTCCTAGTGGCATAGCTCCTCCCAAGCAAGTAGAACATCGTGCCAAAAGTATAGGAAAATGCATACAGATTTTGAGAAATGCAAGACACCCCAACAAATCCAAGAATCTCGAAAAGATAATGCGGGCATATGACCAAATCAAACAGTCCACCGTGGGGAATCTTGTACTTGTTGTCACCACCTTCGGTTCTTAGTTCTGAGAGGAGGTAATGGTGGTAAAAGTTGCCACTGATTCCCAGTACAAACAGCAGAATCCCAAAATGCTTGAGATCAATCGGTGGTTCCGGAAGCCCGCTGGTCAGATGCTGAGCATAAATCATGCTTGCCGTGGACAGAAAATAACTCATGGAGATGGTTATTGCTGTTTCAACTTCCATCACTCCACTGTACTTGTGAACAAATAGTACCTACAAGTGAAGGGCAACAGAGCCAACCTATTTATAGTTCAGCCATAATCCTACATCAAAGTTGCAAGGCCAGACCATGTAGTTTTGGATTTCAATCACTGATTCAACAACATTGAACCCTTTTTTTTTTTTTTTTCTTTTGACAGGAGTACAAGGTTCGAATTTCATTTCACGATGATGGGATGAATTTTATTACAATCAACATAGCCAGTGGGACGAATATTAATTTATCTGTCGAGGAGGATTCGAACCTTTAACCTTAGCAGTGCGAGTTTAAGGTGCTCTCGCTGCCAAGGTCAGCATCACTAATAAAAAACACTAACCTAATTAATAGTAGCTCAATATCAACATCGAAGGGCGTTGTTAAGCAATCAGTACCATTAAACATCCTCTTTAACAGCAATCTGATGCAGAAATTCAAATGTTAGTTGTTATGGACCATCCGAATAATACCGCGAGTTATCTTCTGGATTAGCTCTAGATAGGAACGCAGTAGCAATCCTAATAGGAGGCATGTATGGCGACAAAGGGCGGTGGAAATAAAGAGAAGGTGCATGCAAGAGTTGGAGTACCTCAAACAGCCTCTTCAAGAAATGGATGGTCAGAGCCGAACGTAGCAAAGTAAATCTCAAACCCTCGAGTGGGACAAGTGCAAAAGAAGCCACGCCGGCTAGAAATGCAGGAGTATAGGCTACAAGCATCCCAGTCCTACCTGAGAATTCAGCCTCCTTCTGCTTATTGTCTCCAGTAACAGATGCACCAACGTTAAAAAATTTGGAATACCGCATGTGCTTCCCTTTGATTTCTTGGAATCCAGCATTGGTTAATGATGCAAAACTGATAACCGACATGGCTGAGATGAACAGAGAAGGCGGCGGCGGGTATAAAAACCTCAGCACTATTTCAGGCAACCCCATGTTTACCTTCCAATTACCTCTATTTTAAGAAGATCTTTTTATGCATGTGTTCGTTGGTTGTGCAATCGTAATGATACTGGAGTCCAATGGGAAATTGGCGAATTTGGCAATCAAAAGGATGCTAGTTTTTGGGATCTGAGAACCACGAATGCAGTCAAATGAACTGAGTGGGGTGGATGGTCCTAGGATTGCCAAGTTGAAGTTTTGAAGCAGAGCCAGATATTGTCAAATCTCAACTGTGCAGCTGCAAAACGCTACGCCGTCAGATGAGTGAGAGAGTAACGTCACCGATGAATGAGGACAAGCAGACTTTGGGCCGTGACATAAGTTTACCATTTATCAGACATGGCTCATGTACTAGTCCAACTGTCCAAGGATAAGAAATATGTTTTCACTTGCCAGTATACATATGGCCCATAATTTGATGTCTGCAAAATATTTTTACTTTGTTATTGACAGTCAAAAAAATTTTTTTTTTTTTTAAAGACAGTTTTTCGAAGTACGAGTTCCTCTTGGCTCCATTGCGGACAACATCTTGGGAGAACTTCTCGTAATCCAACTCCACTCGGTCGGTCAGAATTAGTCGCCAACCGTAAAATGGATGCGAAGTCTGTGATTTATATAAAAAAATATATATATTTCGGGAGCACTTTCGCTATTCCTTTTACAGTCTCCAGTCGATGGAAACCGTTTTACGGTACATGTCGCATTATTGTGGTACAAGAATCCAATAATTTTCCTGATCCCAGTCAAGACTCAAGAGTTGTCTGGTCCTCACTCCTCAGCAGTAATGCGGCAAGGTCTTGTCCAAATGAGACGTAACTTTCAATGAAGGATAAAATTTGTTATGTTTTTAACACTACTCTCTTAATGTATACATTTATTATTTTAGTGTATATATTTTTGGAGAGACAACAACTTTAGTTAATTGGTTAATTAGATAATTAGTTAATTAGATAAACAGAAATTAGTTAATTAATTAATTAGATAATTAGTTAATTAGTTAATAGTTAATTAGTTTAACTATGCAGAAATAGGTTGATTAGTTAATTAGTTAATTAGATAATTACATAAATAGAAATTAGTTAATTAGTTAATTAGTTAGTTAATTAGTTAAGCAGTTAATTAGTTTACTAGTTTAACATGCAAATAGTTTGTTAGTTTCGGACAGACAACAGCTTTAGTTAATTAGTTAATTAGATAAACAGAAATTAGTTAATTAGTTAATTAATTAATTAGATAATTAGTTAATTAGTTAATAGTTAATTAGATAATTAGTTTAACTATGCAGAAATAGTTTGATTAGGTAATTAGTTAATTAGATAAATAGAAATTAGTTAATTAGTTAATTAATTTAACTATGCAGAAATAGTTTGATTAGTTTAATTTGTTTAACAAATTAAACGTTGGTTTTGATGAAAATACTCAAACCTTTCATCTGGTAAAGTCAAATACAATTGGGGGTACTCTAGTAAATTCACGCATTTTTACCTTTTAAATTGGCTCCAACTTTTTCTAGGGGAGGTTAATGCTATTTCAAAATTGATAGGGGAGGTCAGTGCAAATGTCAGGAATCTCAGGGGAGGTTTCTGCAATTTTCCCAAAAAACAAAAAGGGTTACTGTGCTATTTAAGGACCGGGGCTGTAATCGTAAATATATTTCCCAATAGGCCAACACATATAAGGATGTAACGTTCGCTCATGAAGGCGTGGTCATTTTCTGCAACTAACAATAACGCCTTTAAGCTGCAGGCTGTGGGGGCATGGAGTAAAACCCTATGGGTTTGGATCAGGAGTCTAATATGGAAAAAGGGCGAGCGTAAGTGAAATACTCCATGCACCTGCAGAACACCAGTAATAAACGCCTTTAGGTTCAGAAGAATGAGGCCTATGATCGATTGGCGTTAGTTATCGTAAGTCCAAAATATATTTTTTTCTATAACTTCCGAATTAAATATTATGTTATATGGTTTGATCTAAATTTGTTTGTGAAAATTTTTTTACATTGATAATGTACAAAAAAGTTATTCTGACATGAATTAACTTTTTATGTACTGAATTCAAATTTAAAATTCAAATCATGTGTATATAACATATATCCAAGATTGCTAGTGTAAAAAAATTACTATACTGTTAGTGCATAAAAAAAATTAATTCATGTTATAATACGAATGAATTTATTTTTGGCAAAAGAGTTTCTTTTTTTTTTAAATTTTAATTAACCATAAGAATGACTAATCAAACCAAAATCATGCTGAAACAAATTTCTCGTTTTCTCCTTTTAAAGTAAGATATTCACATAATATATAGGGATTATATCAAGTATCTTCATGCTATCATCAGGACCCAAAATAGAATGGGGTATGATTACTGTAGATGTTATTGACTGAAAGAAAAAAATATTTTGAGAATTAACAAATTTGGAAGAATGATACAATTAGCACCCAAGCGAGTTGGAAGGTGCTCCAAAACTAACAAGAAACGAGATTAATGTATGAGACAATGGCAAATGCCCAATAAATAGCAATCTATAACCAACCAAGATTCAGATCAATCAACAGCTCTGCAAGGTCACCATTGAATTATGAAGAACAAGAACTTGCGAAGTATGTAATTTTCCTGTTGACCTTTTGCCGGAAGATATGGTCTGTACGACGCTGGATTACACGGCTGAGAGCATGCAATATGTACATAATTTAAAGACAAATGCTGTGTGCTCGCTTGATGAAGTGATTGCACTTATGGTTCAAAGACTCGGACTCAGTCGAGTCGTCACCATCTCGGTCCCTCTCGATACGATTCCGAGATACTTGACTCGTCGAAACGTCATCGTGAAAAATCGAAACGGCCAAGTCACACCGAATCATTCCGAGTCATCCCAAGTTAACTTGAATTTTTATTATTTTTACTAATTTTTTAATTATCTTTGTTTATTATATTTTTTTACAAATTTTAGAATATTAAATATTTTAAAAATTCTCGTCTCGTCGAGACCGCGACCGATATGTCGAGACCGATGTGAAACGGTCCAAGTCGCGACTGCGACTGCGACTTTGATCCATGGTTGCACTATAGAGTTAATTAACCTTCAGGCATTGGCATAACAACTTCACGAATTCTTATCTCAAAAGAAAAAAAAAAGATTCTTTTATTTTCTGAAGTAAGGAGCCTTGAAATACTAGAGGGTTTTTTGGACTAGACCTAATAAATAGCAACAAATCACATGTAGAATACTGCAAGATAACCTTTACAAGAGGTACTAGATATGGTAGTCAAAACCCTCATTACAAGCACCAATACCAACCGCAACATTACATCTTACAGTACTCCTCATTCAGAAGACATATGGAATGAGAGACTTGGTATTCTCGGGAAAATTATCAAACTTGGAACGGTACCATTTCCTGGTGGCGAAGCTCCTTCCCATCAACAAGAAAAGGGTGCCGAGGGTGAAGGAAAATGCATACAATGTTTGAGCAATGAATGACACCCCAATGAATCCAAGAATCTCGAAAAGATAGTGTGGACATATGACCAAACTAAACAGTCCACCTTGGGGAATTTTGTACCTTTTGTCACCTATGGTTCTTAGTTTTGAGAGGAGGTAATGGTGGTAAAAGTTTCCACTAATTCCCTGTAAGAACAGTAGAATTCCAGCATACTTGAGATCGATCGGTGGTTCTGGAAGCCCATAGGTGAGATGCTGAGCATAAATCATGGTTGCTGTAGAAGCAAAATAACTGAAGGAGATGATAATTGCAGCTTCAACTTCCATGCCACCACTGAACTTGTGTATGAATAGGACCTAAGCATAAGGAAGCCAACTGTAAAATTAGCAGTTCGTACTCTTGAAACTTTTAGCAAAAAACAGATTTTAATCTGTTTCTTAATGTTTTTAAATAAATAATTATTAATTCATTAATATTTTTTATTTCACCAAAAAAAATATTTCCCAAAAGAAAGAATAGATTCACAAAACTATTTGCAATTTCAATCCCTTTGAAAGCCCTTCAAACCCTTACATATTGTCAATATCAAGAAGCGCCAGAATATTTTTGCAGTTATACTTAAATTGGAAAGCAGGATTCATCCATCCAAACATGTTATATTATTCTCTACGTTGGGTCGGTGTAATATAATTTTACGTGTATATATATTATATATGTGGAGGAACAAAAGAGAACTGCATGCAAATGGAGTACCTCAAAGACCCTCTTGGAAAAATGGATGGTTAGAGCCAGACGAAGCAAATCAAATCTCGGTCCCTCATCTGGGAAAAGAGCGAAAGAAGCCACACTGGCGAGTAGCGCAGGAGAGTAAAAAATAAGCATCCCAATTCTACCAGAGAGTTTGGCTTTCTTATCAGCGGAAGATGTCTTGACAGAACCAGCATTAAAGAACTTGGCATATTGCATGTTTTTCCCTTTGCTTTCCATGAATCCTGAATTTGCTAATGATGCAAAATTGATGATAGACATGGCTGAGATGAAAAACGAAGATGGCGGAGAGTAGAAGAAGCTTAGCAACAACTCAGTCAACACCATCTTTTCCCTAATCTTTTCACTCTACTTGTGAAATGGGTTAATTTGTGTGCATGTATGCGCAGGATTTACAGGACTAAAAACAGTGAAGAGCCATCCACAACTTATGTATAGATAGGCACACAAAACTTTTCTTGTGTTCATCGAAGGACATTTGTAGGTGCATGTACTCAGTAAGACCTAATTAGTAGTCCTTTTGTGTCTCTTTTTAATTTCAAAGAACTCATCTCGAATTTTCTGGACCAGATACTTCGTGTGAAAATAGGAAACGACTAAATATAAAAGATACATCTAAATCTCATGCATTGATGACTTAAAAGTGTACTACAGTCTGTGTATGCATTACTTCTTTTATATATATACACAGATATTATATAGATATATGTGTGTGCGTGTACACTCATCTAAAGAATAAAATGCATTAATACTGAATCATATAGAATCATATATGCATGTATGTATGCCAAAGCTATATATGTATTTATACAAGGATATTAAATCTGCCATTGGCAACTAATCAAGTTAATAGTGGTAAATATTTCCAGACCCTTTAATTTAGGGCTTATTCTCGATTGATTATATTAAGTGATTTTAACATAAGATTTTTGATAATCAATTTTTTAATGTCCTCATTAGTTTTTGTATTTAGATTATAGATTTTATAATCTATAAAAAAAAAAAAGTAACGGTTGCTAATTATTCTCCGCAATCACTTTCCATCTAAAGCAAACGAGAATAAGGCTTTAATCTTTGGTTAGTTGACTTGGAAAGAGTGATTTGGAAGAAATGAAACTCTGTAATTATTACCTAGAAAGCACATTGTGTAATCCCCTAGGTTTTTTTTTTTTTTGAGGAGTTTTGCTACAAATGAATCCAGTTGCAGTCCCCCCTGTTCCCTTTGCTGTTTTTTTTTTTTTTTTTTTTTTTTGTCGAAACGATAGGATTCCTATAATCTAAACTAGCCTATTCTAGGGGAGGAGGGAGGGGACTCGATGTGAGTAGAAACTCCATCGAAAAAGGCCAAAGAAGACCGTCGCATGTGGCTGTTCCCTTTGCTGTTGCTTGACCCGAAACAAAATCAAAACGTCAGAGAAAAGCAAAAATGGCTTTGCTGCAGAAATACATGACATAAATTATATCAATTACAATTACAATCGTTTTGTGAGAACCGAAAAAATCAATCATTCATTCCAACCCATTTGGTATTTACTTCAACTGAAAATACATAGATTTGATTATAACTGAAAGAGAAAGCTCCCATTTTCCTTCTTCATAGATAATGGGCCTTCCCTCCATTGCTCTCCCGACTAAGCTAACGGTCATAACTACCGTAACCGCCACTTCAACTCCCGAACTGCAGAGGAAAAACCACAAACCCCTAAACTCAACCTTCAAATCCTTATCCAAATCAGGAAAATTAGACGAAGCCCTTCGGCTAATTGAATTCCAACAATTCAGGAACCTCGAAGTCGAGTCCTGCACCACTTTTCTCCATGCCTGCATTTCCACAAAATCATTACAGCACGGCCAAAGACTGTACAAGCACCTCCCCAGCACCCTCCTCAACAGCCCCATTGTAAAATCTAAATTCATTACTCTTTTCTCCGTCTGTGGCCAGCTCGACGAGGCTCGTCGAATTTTTCAACATGGGTTTCCGATTGATGACTTGCCCGATTCAGTTTGGGTGGCTATGGGCATTGGGTACTCGAGAAATGGGCTTTCCAAGGAAGCTCTCCTTCTTTATTGTGAAATGGTGTCCCGGGGCATTGAGCCAGGAAATTTTGCTCTTTCTGTGGCAGTTAAAGCTTGTTCAGACCTGCTAGAGTTAAGGGTGGGGAGAGCTGTTCATGGTCAGATTATAAAGGCAAAAAATGAGCCTGATCAAGTGGTGTACAATTCTTTACTACGGCTGTACACCGAGTGCGGGTGCTTTGACGAGGTGTTGAAGGTGTTTGAAGGAATGCCACAAAGGAATGTTGTGTCCTGGAACTCAATCATTATGGGGTTTGTAAAGAGAGAGAACGTTTTCGAGGCACTCGAAACTTTTCGAAAAATGCAGAGGGTAGGAGTGGGTTTTAGCTGGGTTAGTTTGACTACCATTTTACCTGTCTGTGCTCGGGTTACTTCTACTTACTGTGGGAAAGAGATTCACGCTCAGATTGTGAAATCGAGTAAAATGCCAGATGTTCTAGTTCTAAATTCGCTTATTGATATGTATGCCAAATGTGGGTTGGTAGAATACTGTAGGAGAGTGTTTGACAGAATCGAGTACAAGGATTTAACATCATGGAACACTATGTTGAATGGATATGCTATCAATGGGGACATGGAAAAAGCAATTACTTTGTTTAACGAGATGATTGGTCGTGGAATTTGTCCAGATGAGGTAACATGGGTTGCCCTGTTGTCGGGTTGTAGCCACAGAGGGCTTGTAGATCAGGGGAAAGTATTGTTTGAAAGAATGGTTACAGAGTTTCATATTCATCCCAATTTAGAGCATTATGCTTGTTTGGTGGATTTATTGGGCAGAGCTGGGAGAATTGAAGAGGCTCTAGAGATAGTGAAAAGTATGCCTGTGAAGCCAAGTGGTAGCATTTGGGGTTCTTTGCTCAATGCCTGCAGAATTCATGGCAAGATCTCTCCTGTTGATTTTATAGCAAAGGAACTGTTGGAGATTGAACCAGATAATCCAGGGAACTATGTTATGCTTTCCAATATTTATGCAAATGCAGGGATGTGGAAGGGAGTTAACAAGATGAGAGAGATGATGGAAAAGAGAGGCATCAAGAAGGAGGCAGGATGCAGCTGGATGTATGTTAAAAATAGAATACATACTTTCGTCGCTGGTGGTGGGTTTGAATTTCGCAATTCAGAAGAGTATAAGAAAGTTCATGATGAGTTGGTGAAAGCTTTGGAAGACGTTGGATATAGACCTGATACACGTGTTGTTCTTCATGACGTGGGTGAGGACTTGAAGGCAGAGTTGGTATGTGGTCATAGCGAAAAGATAGCCACAATATTTGGGCTTATTAATTGTGGCTCTGCAATGCCGATCAGGATCACCAAGAATCTTCGTGTTTGTGCAGATTGTCATTCTTGGATGAAATATGTTTCCAAAGCAACATCTAGGAAAATAATTTTGAGAGACACCAATCGCTTCCACCACTTCGATAAAGGGACATGCTCTTGCAATGATTATTGGTGATTACATTCTTTTGTCAGAGTAACATCTTAGAAATGAGTTTCGCCTAGTATATGATCTTCATCCAGAGTAGTTCGCTCCTATATTCGTGGTGATCCAAAGTCACGCCTAATTACAGTTAACGACCGTGCCAACTTAAGTGCTATGTGATCCTTCTCCTACTAAACTGCTGTGGGGATGGGCAAAGGTTCTGATGTCTGGATGACCGAATGCGACATTAAAACACAGCATTTCTGGAAAGAGGTGTTCTGAAATTGATGTGTGAAAGCCAGCCATTTTCGCCGTTTCTACAAAACTACAAGCTTGCTTTAAAGATGTTCTTGGAATTGGATTCTTAGTGCTGGAGTTCTGCAAAGAAGTTCTCGTGAGTCAGGGAATTCAACATTTTTGGGCTAGAGGATGCAGTTTAATGTCATAGAAAAGGTAATTTTCCAAAGCTGTTGGTATTTATTTCAAGTACTAGATTAATTATGACATACAATCCCCAACTTGCTTGATTCAATATGCAAAGCCCTTACAGAGGACATGGGTGAAGACATGTCATATCATCCAAGGCAATGGAGAATGATTGACTCAGTACATACAATTACTGCAACCTCAATTCTTTCGCAGGCTTATATAAAGATACAGGACGCATTTCTCCTACTATTTCTTCTTCTTTTTTTCTTTTTATACTCGAGACATAATTATCGCTGCATTTGCAAATATGTAAATAATACGTTTATCCTATATCATGAATATGACCAAGATTTTCATTTAACGCAAGCATGTTCATGCTCCCCACGTATGACTGGAAAACCGCCGCATTTAAGCCATGCAATAATCTAGACTGAAGCAAAATAGAAGCCTTGTTAATCCTCCTAACTATAGCATTACTGACGACCATTCTCACTTAAAAACCGTTGATTACAGGTATAGGGCACTGAGAACCGCCTTAAAATCCATCCTTTCGTCATCATGAAAACATGTCAGAACATGTAATCCTGCCAACAAAAAATAAATAAAAATTGGAACAAGTCTTTTAAGTTTCTGATCTACCAATTTGAGACCAGGGCAGGTTGAACTTGGGAGCTTCATTTCCTTGAGCAAAACATCTTTGTGGGTAACTTGAGAACTTATGAGAAGGCAAATGGCTGCCACTTCTAACGGCGACAGCGGAGGTTGTATCTCTTTGTAATTGAAGTTGTTTCCACTGAATTTTCTCCGACCTCTTCACGACATACGTAGTCAGGGTCCTGCAATCTGTCTACATCATCAGGTAAATCAGTGTCGACCCATGAAGACCAATCCACCTCACTATCAGCATCCGTGTCCCTTGATAATTCTCTCTCTTTTTGCATCCAATTGACCTTCTCCATCAGTGATAAAAGCATTTGATGGTTCAGCACTTCAAAGTCTCTAAATGAATGAATGTCAAAGAATCAATGATATAAATCAGCAATTTATATTCCAGAATGCATTTCTTTTTGTTTTTTTGTGTCAAGTTTCAACTGATACCTGTAAGTGTAGATGGCACATCCGAGTTGAAGTAGCACTAGAGCCCCGGAGAGGAATCTAATCAGAAATATCATCTCTCCTTGCTTTTCAATATCATATGATGTCCAACGGATTATCAGTAATTCAATCAATAATGTGATGCTCAAACCTGAAACCAAATGTGGAGTAAAAGCTAGGTGACTAGCTAGCATTTAAATGCAGTCCAGGTCTTGAAAAAAAAAAAAAAAAAACTAGCTTACCTATATAAACCCTGTGCCTCACATTGTATGTCTGTTTTGTGCTTGTGAGCATGTAAAGAAGAAAGAAGGATAACGTATAAACCACAAAAGCTTTAATCATTCGTGATTCCAGTAGCATGGCGTTGTGCAAGGCGAAAAGTTTATCTAAGGCAAGGAACATGCTTGCTTGCTTTGATTCAAAAGCTTCCTGCAATGCAATGTTGAATAAATCTCGAAATTGATTACACCACGACTAGAAGTAAAACAAGAACTAATTAGAGATTTCTTACCTGGGCTGCTAATATCGTCTTTGAATTCGCAACAAGGTGGTCATGAGCTTGTTGAAGCTGTTTTTGCCGCTGAAGAAGCTCGTCCTGCTGTCTATGCCCAAATTCTGCCAACTTTTCCAAAGTTCCCCTATAAATATATGAAGAAGAACAATAAGCAACTTCCAGGTTTTGTTTACATTACGTTTAACCCGAATTTTGTAAGAAAGAGCTTTGAGTATGTTACCTGCTCTCTTCAAGTGCCTTGGACTGAGTCTCTGTGAGAAGATGAAGCCCGCTGAGAGCCATGGATTGTCCGTCTAAAAGTTGTTTTTGCTTTTCTATAGAACTTTCGGCCATATTACCAATATCATCAGCTTTAGTCTGTAGAGTATTCATCTTAGAGGACATTTCATCTCCTACCCTACTAATCTCCTTCTCTATTTCAACTGCTTCATCTCTTAAGTTAGTGATCTCTCGCCCTAAATTAGTATAAGAATCATGAAGCATTGCCATTCCCTCGTCAAGATTCTCTTTCATCTTTACTTGACCATGGCTCAACTCTGCCTGAGAAGCCGCAATTGCCATAGACTGCTCGTGAACTGCTTTGGAATAATTGAGCACAAGATTTACATGATTCTCCACGTCCTTTGAGGCTTCTGCCAATTGTTGAGTTCTTAGATCAACATTAGTCAATGCATCATGAACATTTTTGGAACTTTGCAGCAGTAGCTCGCCTCTCTCCTCTATGCTTTCTAACTTTTCCTCTGCATATTCAGCTGATTTTTTCAACTCATTTACCAGCCTCTCCGTTTGATGCCTGAATGCTTCAATTCTGCAGCACCAAAATTTGAACAAAAGATATCAGTTTTTCTCTTCCTACGTCTTCAACCTATGAAGCTATCAAGTTTAAATCTCGCATAAGAAAGTAATGGAAAGACACTTACTGCAATTGATGGCAAATTGAGTTGGTTTCAAGATGATACTCAAGGTAAATTTTGACAGCATCTTGATCCACTTGTTTAAGACATTTCTCCACCAATGATGCTTTATCACAATAAGGCAATGGAGACCTTCCGGAGTGTTTCAAAAAGCACTCAGTAAGATGCCAGGCAAATCTATTCCTAGACTCTTCATCGGCAAGGCTCCTTGAACATCCAGTAAACAAACTTTGGTAAGCTTTTTGCCAGCATGAACTAGGAGCGGCCGCAATCATCTTGTTCCTAGCATTTTCAACAAGCTTGATTCCTCTTTGGCTGTTAAATGGTTCCATGGAGAATTCAGCAACGGAATCTTTAGAAAACATCATATTCTCCCCTAATGGTGTCCCTTTTGCATTGTTACTCTCCTTATTTGAAGAGAAAAACCAACCCCATGATGAAGAAACTTGCAAAACCATAATCAGAAACACCATTGACAACCAATTATAATTAAGCTTATGACAATCACGAGTCATCATGGCTTTTCAATTAACCTCTGCCAGCGACCTGCAATTGAACAGTTGGTAAATAAAGCCAAGTCAATTAACAAGATGCCTTAGTTTTGTCAGCGAATCGTTTCCGCAAAATTCTTGCACCATCTGTATAACCGGGTGAACTTGCATATATATAGGAGATAAGGGATAGTGGGAAAAAAGAAAGATGGTAGCGCAAGAAACTTGGCGCTCAAGTTTAAAACAACTCCGATGGTCCCATGAGATTGGAAGTTTTCATGTCCATCTGGAAATAAAATCTATTTACTAAATTTTGTGATAGAGAACAGAACTTAAAAAACTAACAGAAAACCATATTCTTTACCGAAAAGAAAGCGACGTATTGCACTTTTGCTTCAAGTCAAGTAAAGATTATTTGTAAAAAATAAAAATGCAAGTAATCACCTAAACTATAAAGAAGGAAACAAAACCTTGAGTAAAGGATGAAAGCATCAGACGACATAAAATCAGAGAAAAGGGTCAGAAGGATGATCACATAACCTGATGTAGACGTGGATTATGATTATGGTTTCCAGTAATATATGTTCTTTTCTGGAAACTGTTTTTTTTTCAACTTTGAACCATTTTAACAACAACCATTGTCTTTTTATGCATCCCTTGGCCTATTATCGTATGAATTATGGTAGCTTTTCAAGCACTCGATTGCAGCGGTGGTGAAGGGGTGTCGCAACTCGCAACTGCTGGTGGAGGGAGGTGAAGGTGCGACGTTTAGAGTTACTTAAAAAGCATTACCTCAGTTTCCAAAAAAAATGTCATACAGTTATTATGTTGCCATATTTTATTCCAGCAAAAATGGAAGACGAAATGCAGAAAAAGGAAAGAAGGCAAAAGGGGGTTATATCTGAATCTCTTGGTTTCTTTGTCTTGAGTACCATGAAGCGAGTCGACTGAGATTGCCATATGAAAATCAACATTTTCATGATATTTAGCTTTTGAACACTTGAAATCGAAAAGTTCAAATTTGGAAGTAAATAGGGGGTCTTGAAACCGACAGTTAATACCAGAAAGGGAACGGAAAATTTTAGTTACTTCTTTTTTTTTTTTAACAGAATTTAACAATCGCTTTTAAGGACTTTTTTTTACAAATAAAAAAAAAAATCACCCAAAAACATCTTGAACGATCAATACGGTTTGTTTTCCCTTTTTAACTACTAATAGCCCCATAGTTGTTAAATTCTGGACTCTCTAGTGATCCTACATCCAGATTTACTAATTAATTTAGATTGATTGTATTATCCATTTTAACCATGGTGGCCTGAATTTTAATGCTCTTCGCGTATAATGATAGTAACTACACATTTTGGTATGATCTTAAGATTCAACAATTCCCATTGATAATGCTTTCATATGATGTCCAAAACGATCCAGTGCAGAAACTCAATTTTTAAAACCTTGCTAATATATACCTTTCTCCAGTGTTGATTTTTTAGGGGTGATTTTTGGTTTTCATTAATTTGTCAAAAATATAGTTATACTAATTTTAATTTTGTACCATAAAATTGGTCAAAATAGTATGCCAGAAAGGCAATCAGATGTGCTTGGGAAAATAGATCAGCAACTTTCCGAAATAGCGGAAGAGGTGGAAAATGTAGAAATATAAATAAAATTCTTTGTAACAATAGTCAACAAGCCTCTGTTTAAATCAGAGAAAATTTTGCGTGAAAAAAAGATGAGTGTCCGTAAAAAGAAGTTCTCTAGCAATGCATTGCCAGAGATTTAATAAGGTCGACACATTCATATTTTTCTCTTTTTCAAGGTTAAAGAAGTTGTGTCCTACTTCACTCACTTTCTTCATTAGACATCAATTTTGGCAAAAAATATATATATATTCCTTCATATACGTCTTAAGAATTCTTGAACAAATATATTTACTTTCACAATTTCCAATATTCATTAGATTTAAGTTTTGTTGTTTGCTATTGTGCTCTTTCATATTCTACAGGGGGTATTTGCATGGTTAAATTATATGATCTTCTATCAGAAAATCTAGGAAAAATCGTTCAAAACGTCCCTCATATTTTATAAAATAACTTTTTTCGTCACTTACTTTTAAAAGTGTAATTTTACGTCCCTTACAAATTTATATTGAGCAAATTTAGTCCCTATCTAGATTTACAAATGGTCGGGATCTACCATGTGCCTTGCACATGATCATATTTTAGGGGTAAAATGGTCAAATATATCTCACATAATTTGATTTATAGTCTCTCACATTTCACAAAATAAATTTTTTCCTCCCTCATATTGTACAAAATAAATTGTTCATCCCTCACATTTTACAAAATGAAAATTTTAATCCCACATTGATCATGTGTACAATAATCTTTTCTTATTTTTAAAAACTCATATACATATCTATTTTATTTCAACTGAACAATACAAATAGCATGTAATATATCTCTATTTAATTTCACCTGAAAAAGCTAATTGTAATTGTAGAAGAAATCAAATACAGATATATTACATGCTATTCGTATTGGTCAGGTGAAATCAAATAGATACATACATGGGTTTAAAAAAAAAAGAAACTATTCATACACTTGATCAATAAGAGATGAAAAAATTCATTTTTTGAAATGTCAGGAACGAAAAAATTCATCTTGTAAAATATGAGGGATGAAAAAATCGAATTATGTAAAATTTAATTTGACAATTTTGCCTTTCAAAAATGATCACGTGCAAAGCACGTGATGAATTCCGGCAAAAATTAGTCAAAAATCTAGATAGAGACCAAATTTGACCAATGTAAATTTGTAAGGGACATAAAATTACAACTTTTAAAAATAAGGGATTAAAAAAGTCAATTTACAAAATATGAGGAACGTTTTGAACGATTTTCCCGAAAATCTATTCATGCAGTGAAATTGGATTTCAATATGATATGCCGGAAGCATTGGATTGATATAAACATGAATTGCATATTTCTCTGTTACATGCGTTTGCACAAACATATCTTCGAACCCCCATGAAACAGGAATAAACAACCAAGAGATCAAAACAGAGAGAGAGACAGCATGATAAGAATTTCACCTTAAGGAAGACTAATAAAAATAAAAAACAAAATACAAAACTGACAAAAAAAAGTACTCCATGTTTTGCAAATAGAAAATCACACCCTGCAACAATTTACCCTTCCTTTAAAAAAAAAATAAGTTAACTGGTGGGGGGTTTTTTTTTTTTTTTCTTAAGAAGAGAACACAGGTATATATTGCCACGTTGCATTAAAAGATGAGTCTGCATTGCATCGTTTGCCATCAAAATTGCAGTGTGTTCGGATAGAGACTTCTTTTAAGAAGGCTTGAAGCGGTGGCATCCTTTCAGGTCTTGAGAGTTGATATTGGGACTGAACTTCTATCTGTCAACAAGAAGAAAACTTGATTATACTTCTTCAATTAGCAACCTGGAGGCCTCCAAACAAAGTAGTACCGTTAACAGATGGATGAGGTCATTACTGCATCCAGTCCACCAAATTTTCTAAGAGCTCATTTATCCGAAAAACAAGGGTGAACGATCACAAGTACTACTTCAAAAGGCTTTTGCTTCCTAGAATTAACAACGGGTTCCTGAACCCGTGCAGTCGAATTGCTAATGGCTATGCAACCGAATAAAGAAGACAGAACGATCTTCCGAGAGTCCATCTTTTCTGGTGCCTCATCGACTCTCAAAAGGTGCAGGTAAATGGGAATCTTATTACTCTGCAACACCCAGTGGACTGCATAGACCAACGAAAGATCCGTTTTCAGTTTGGCAGCCAGAAATAGAAATAGAAATAGAAATAGAATTGCTCCAGCTCAGGAAATCTGGACTCTCGTAGCCTTCAAAAGTTTCATGCTAGAAACCATACCCGTAAATCACCCTAGAGTATTTTTTTCGCTTGACCGGCAGCATGCCCCAAGAGACGAGGCACAGCGACCAAAGATCTTCTGATTTGTTTCTTTGGTGGTTGCGAGCATTGGAATAGGCATGATTCAGCAAAACCAACCGACTTAAGCAAATCTACAAGTACTTGTACAGAAATGTGAACCAAAAGAACAAAGATGGACAGCAAAATTATATTATGCGCGGTTGCTAATGTCGCAATCATTCATCTTCTTGCACAAATCTGGAAAACCCAGAATCAACAATACAATAAATAATTTTACAAGGTCTCCCATCATCTAATATACCTAAAAATAGCCAAAATGGGAGCAAGTTTCAAGAAAGAAAGGACAACATTAATCATCATGGTGATAAGAAGAAAAAGGAACGGAAAACAAATGTTAAACACACATCTATACCCTCTATACATCCCCACCCAAAATCTTATGCGTCCCTAGATTACAATCAAATGAAGGTAATACGTACTTCCTCAACCCAGTGATGGGTCTGCATGAGAAGGATGCCGGTCTGAAAACATAGACACCTGCATATATCTTGCCTTTGTTCTTGTAACGAACCGCATCATTACAACTACACATACATCATGTCACTGCTAGATTCTTTTGCTGCTCCTGCTCAACCTCATGACAGCACATGCCACTAAAGGGTGTTACTGTTTAGCCCAAGCAGAGGTGCATCTTTTGCTTAACTTCTGCTAGTTGTAGATTCTAACGGGCTTCTCATATGTATGTCGGTTCTGCATTATCAAAATATCTTACTACCATGTCTTTCAAGCTTTTTAAAGCAGAACACAAAGTGGCATTGAATAAATTGGTCAACAAAATGAAAAGCAGAACGCAAAGTTGAATTTGACAATAAATTGGCTGACAAATGAACACAGTGATTTCAAAATTGAACTCATGAAAAAGTTTAACCACCAGCAATTGGGCTGGTGGCCAGGGGAAGAGGGTTGAAGCCCTTCCCTGCTGATTCGTCAGGAGATCGATCCCCTGGCCAGTCAGTTGGGGTGGAAGGGAATTGGTGAGGGCCAAAGGGGTTAAAAAAAAAAAAGGCTTACGATCTGTATCTTAATTCCTTCATGTTGGAGTATATACCGTCAAGGAAAATAAAGAAAAGCATAAGCAGAAATAAATGCTATGGATTTCAATTTGGAAGATTCATTGAAGAACCCCACCTTTCTATGACTTTAAGGCCCCCCAATTTCCAAAAAAGTAGTTTTCGCATAAGCTCAAAATTCATTGCAGAACCCCAATTTCCAAAAAAGTACTTTGGAAGATAAAAGCATTTTTAACATGTTTGGTGAGCATCATTCCAAGAACTTAGGAGTAGAGCTTTTGGTCATTAAAGCACTATTGGCATAAGCTCAGAATTGGTGCTTTTAGAGCATCTTTTATGTTTCAACAAATAAAAAATTAACTAACAGTTTTATTATAAATTTTAAACTAAATGAAGAGATAAATATACTTTAGCATTTCAAAATTACGTATCATCAAACAGAAAACTACTTGTGCAAGTATGCACCCAAACAATATGATTGGGCACTTGAGTAAGTACTTTGACAGAAACCTCTACTAGTTGAAGTGCTTCTTGTAAGCCATCGCAATGCCAAACGGGCCCTAAGTAATAGAGGTATCCTGGACTTCATTAGGATGGAAACATTTGACTGGCTTCTCGCAAAAGTTTCACTGGCAATTGAAAAAAGGCATTTTGTAGAATTGTATACCTGATTTGCTGCATAAGACCTTTTGGGAGCATTGTCAGAGTGCTCCAACCCAAGGTACTGTTCCCAAGCACCATAGACATCTCTCCTCTGTGATACAAGATACAATCAAGAAGCACGGAAGAAGAACATACCACAAAAATTAGATGAGAGAGATGTGGATATATGAAAAAATATTTAAGTGCATTAGACAGCACAGCGAAAAATCTATGTACCTGGAAACGAGTGGAGACAATGTCAGAGTCCTGAAGGTACTCAGGACGACCCAACGATAGAAAAGCAAACTTCCACTGTAATGTACATCCATAAACAGTTTTAGACAGGGAGAAAATGGAGCTTAGACATCATTTCAATTCTAATCCTAAAAGATATTCAGTAAATCAGGAACTCGATTGTCATGCTGCAGTGACAGTAATTTGCAATCTAAACAGAATTACCTTTATGAACTCCTCATCTGGGACCTGCAACTTTTTCTGTATGCGTAATTTAACCTCAGCTAAAGTCTCACCTTCATGAATGACTAGAAAAAAAGGTTCCCCGAAATTCTGTACCTGCCGCAGAACACAAGAACAATGAACAAGTCCAGTTGAATGTCATAATATACTAGTCAGCATAAATTTCAAATTCCAAACAATTGTTATTAGGGTGAGCCAAAAAAATCTGCATACCACTTGGTTCTGAGACGTGTCTTTCATGAAGTGATAAACATGAATCAAGCGATCATGAGGCCCAAGATTTTTCTCCTCCTCAGGAATCTGCAGTTTTTTTTTGGGGGGGGTGGGGGGTGACCACAAGTGAAGCTATAAGGTAAAGTCCTAAAGATATCACAAACAAATTAAGCCAAAGCTGCATATTAGCCAGGTATACAAGCCAAACAAACATCCCAAATTGAAAAAAGAAAACAAAATTCAGGGTAATCCGAATGCATAAAAGAGAGAAAGGACAAGTCTACAAAGGAGGGCATGGCATTACTGCAAAGCAACTAAACCAAGAAGAACTTAATCTCCAGCCTTCTCCTCCTTCAACATGGAGAGTAACATACTTGAATCCGTTATCAAATCACAACATGAAAGAATTTCAGATTTTCAGACACTCGGTTTCTATCAAAGAAATAAAGCAAATTGGATGAAAAGTTCCAAGATTGCTATTTAGACATTTACTAACAGAACAAGCTGCTCATCCAGAGTCGTTATTGATCAGGGATCATTCATATCACCAAAGTAAATGTAACACCAATTCAACCCAAAACTCAGTAGTTCAGCTTTTTTATTAGGGTTGAGGATCCAACTTTCCAAGAAAAGTATAACCTAACCTCCTCAGCACGTAGAGTCCAGTATTGATCATTTATATTCTCAATCTTTTCATGGAGCGGGAATATCTGCCCAAAACAAAAATAAAAAGAGTTGAGTATCAAACATGAAGAGGCTGAAGATAAATTTCAGATACTGCTTTTAGCAATCAGTTATCTTTACATATCTGAAAAGCAAAAAACAAGTAAACCTATGCAACCCTTAACTGGTCTATCCAGAGGCAACCAGAAAATTTTACAGATGTTACTTTGTTACGGTGCCAACTTAACTAGGATTCTTTCTTTAGGCACCATAAAATGTTAACCCACAAGTGTTAATTCATGAATCATGAGGAAGGAACTTTGGCAACACCGTACAGCACCAAATCATTTTAAAAAAATACAATGGATATATGAAACGAAGAGGGGGTGAAAAGGATGACAGTGGCCCTAATTGAGGTTTACTCTACCAACAATGATATCCAAACTCTCAATTCTCACCTTCTAATACCTTATCAGTAGTGGCGAAAACCAAAAAGGACCCATACCTTGTAGATCTTATGATAGAAGACCTCCAGCAATCTTAGTTCTGCATCCGGATGAGACAACTCAACCTGTTCCATGACACATTAGAATATGAGAAAAATCTTTCCCTCACTGCACACACAAAATTTTTATTATTTTGGAACATCCTAGTTAAAAAGGACAAATTTCCCTTGTTGATTCAAACAATCATAAATTCTTTTCATGAGGTCACTTAACTGCTTTCCAAGTTAAAGAATGGTAAATGGCCTGCCAATTGCTGTTGGACATGACATATATCATAATAACTAGGGTATTTGGAGGAAAAAGGAGTAAAAGAAACCTTAATGTGGAAAAATAGCAGAAAAAACAGCAGCTCTTACCTTTGTCTTGATATCATTAATGACATCCCCCACCGTGCTTTGTTTTGGCAACCTGATTGTATGAATAACTACCTGAAACCAGTTGATATAATATTCAATCACACTGCAGCGTGAAAATGCACTCTTAAATCAGAAAAAAATCACAGGAAAATCTACATGTAGAACTCACTTCTTCCTTGGTAGCATGATGAAAAGCAACTTTGAGAGTTTTCAGGCCTTGAAGTTCTGGTAAAGGAATATCCAGTACCTCATAGTACAAGATATCAGAGGTCTATAGGACAACCGAATGGGAAAATGTATCAGACAATCCACTAAGCTAAACACTTGAAATATGGAGGTTACACCAAATACACTTCTGCAATAGAACTTGTTAAGTACCTGATTATAATGAATTAGCATGTCTGTAAGATGTTCTACTCCCCTGTACTTTATTGGTTGGGGTTTTGGTTGTTGTGAATAGCAGTTATGCGAGGTAAGCCTAATTTTAGATGGGTCATCCAAGCTAAGATGACGGGCAACACTTTCTACAACTTCATCATAATTATTTTGCTTTGACCTGGATGTTAAAGAAAATAATATAAAGAAAGTGCCATAACAAAAGTTAATAACCAGCAATCACAATTATGAAATGACTAGCCAATTGGAAATAAACATACAACTCAAGGCAGAACTCGTCCTCCTTAGGTTTCTCCAGTGAGCGAAAGCGCACAACCTATGGCCATTAGACAATTTAAGTAAAACCTTAGAATTGGTTCCAAAAATATAAAATACTGTAGAAGAATTGGCAGCAACAGATAACATCAAAACAGGAAGCCACTTTCATTGTTAGGTTAACAAATTGCAAAATGTATAACAAGATTTAACATAAAACAAGCACCAATTTAATGTCTAAATTATCAGAAGTGTAGTTATGCAGAAACTTTAAAGTTGATGATAGTGCTGTTTCCAAGTAAATGCTGCCAGTATTGAATAATTGCTCAAGCAGGAAACCAAGAAGAGCAGTCCAATCATTTATGTTTTATTATACCCAAAAAAAAATCCACATGTAAATGGTTTGAGATTTACCTGTCGGTTATGCACATATTCCAGAAATGAAGGGATGTCAGGATAACGACATTGATCAATATTTTGACCTTGAAGTGATTTTTGGAAGCAAATTATGTCCCCATCTTCAAGCTGTGAGAAAGGAAGAATCAGGTTGAGTAAATTAACATTACAATAACAGAACAGAACCATCAAATAGCACAGCAAGAAGGGAATGGCAAAAGAGATTGTAAATATCAACAGAACAGATGGCAGATACCTGACTGCCCCGAAAATTCAGCTTCTTGTCGATGTGTTCGCACATGACATTAGGTTCAAATTTTATTTCCTGGACAGAAATTCATCATATGTTCGCAATATTTAGGAACCTGAAGAAATTTTATTGAACACAAAGAGAAGTAAGAGTTCACCTCAAAGAGTTCAATTTCTTCATCAGGAGCGAAGCCAGCCAATTCATTCAGCTTGCCCAATATTTCTATTGGCTTACCGCTGGCTTTTACAAAGAGCCGTCCAACATAACTGGCATCACAAAGAGAAGCAACAGTAAGCACATCCAAAGGCAACAGAGCTAGATGCTACATCAGGAAAGATGCGATACTTATAAGAGAAACCAGATGAAGGTACCAAGAGCCGTATATGGAGAGCATTAATGAAATATTTGGTATTGATTTGGCCTTACGAATCTTTTGCATAATAATGAGTCTGCTTCTTCTTATAGCGAAAGTTATCTTGTCTATCTCCTATGTTACCCATAATATGTGCAAGTATCGACACCAAAGGTGCAGATTAACTTAAAAGTAGACAATATTATCCTAATGCTCTAAATTTTTAGTGCAAATCAAGGGGAACGTTCCTACTTGTAGTATTTACTGCAGCCAAGCACCCAAAAAAAAGGTGTGTGAAATATTTGTCTCAAAATAATTTATTCATACCGCAATTCCTCTTTGAAAGGATCATAAAGTTTGAAAAACAAAAGAATCTCATCCTTAGCTTTCTCAGGTAAAGGAACAGGGTGCAAATCCTGCAACACAGCATAGCATAACTCAATTAAAGCTCATAGCACAAAGCTCATAAAATGCATAAGCAAATATATGCACAAAATTGAAGTAAACACAAAAGACAAGCTAATGACAAATTACCAGGCCCAAGTCTACTTCCAAAAACAGTTTTAGCTCCGCATTATTTGCTTTATTTGATACCTCTCTCAGTTGCCCGACCTACAAACATTTGAAGAGTATGAGCAGAAGGCAACTGAGGCAATAATCACCAGCAAACACCTATAACAGACTTACCACAGACAACTAATAAGGCATACAAGTAACACAAGTTCAATATAATAAGCATTGTTATCCTGCTTCTTGTAAGGCCAGCAATGAACCTGTAAATTGTAATCTTTCCTTTCCTATCAATGTTGTTTACTTCTTCTTCTTCTTCTTCTTCTCTTTTTTTTTTTTTTTTTTAATGATGTAAACTGCATAACCTAAAATTCTAGGCAATCTTAAAAAGTGAAAAGAACTCAATTTACCAATCACATGACACACAAATTAACTAGCACTATTTCAAGAACTTCTCTAATTTCTACACTTGCACACAACTGCTATCTTCTCAAACAATCAAGTGAAAACAGACAAATGAGCGCATCACATGGGAGCCTAATTATATATATATATAGACACACACACACAGATAGATACATAGATAGAGAAGCAAAAAGTTGAAAAGCTACTCACAGATTGACCCTCTTCATGAACTGTCAGGGGTCGGTTTGGACGGTATGTATGGTTCTGGCGCTTTGCCCATAGCCAGAAACGCTGACATTGCACTGGAATACCAAACTCCTTTGCAACTTCTTCCTGGATGTTGACTCAACAGTTAAAAGCTGAATGTAGCAATCCAAAAGATACTAGTTGTGAAGTTGACAATACCCATGAAGTAAATAAAATTCCTCTATAGGTTTAACCATTGGCATAATCTTGACATCCTGAAGTTGTCCATATCCACAAGGTTACAGAAGATTTAACCGTTTTGTCCATATCTCAACATCATATATTGTCTCCTTTTAAGCTCAAAAGGCCATAGGTCTAATTAATATTAAGCATTTAATGTTGGCCACTAAATGCCATATGATGTCTTATCAGCACATGAACCAAATTTAGACAGTGCTACAAACTTATGTGAATTGATACTACTACAGTTTAAAAAAGCTTAGTATTCAGTAACCTTGACACTGCAAATCTATGCAGACAATAGACCTGCTGAAGTAACTCGATTTGGCCTACTATTACAATTCTGACACTGGTAAAAGGTATAGAGTTTAGTATGAAGTGGTTTTTGGTCTAATGCTTGATGTAAAATGTGAAATTCACTTTCCTTTCATCTGGGACAAGGAGTTAGTTGTTGACTTACTTATCAACCAGACACTTAAGCCCAGTTAACCATGAGGAAAATTGTGCCATCTATATATACTTGGCTATTCTACTAATAAACAGATTTACAAAGTTCAGATGTAAAAGAGAATAACTGCAATCTTTTTAACACATCAAACCCTGAAGAAAATTCACAGTTTTATGAATTCAACTGGACCACCAGTCAAGCAGCACAACAATCATTTAAATGTAAGCGAGAGAGTACCTTGAAAAGGTTAAAAGCCATCTGTTTCTGAATCCGGAAACAACGGACCTTATCATGATCAACCAGATCAAAATATATATCTCTTCCAATTTGCTCAACTAAATCCTCATCCCGAGCAACCTAAAAGGATAAGAATTAGTGCAAGGAAATCTAAATTTCAGCAAATAAAAGGTATGGCCCATCAGTGAACCTTAATTATTGTATAGAGGTGTGCCTCTGCTTTTTCCTTTCTCTTCTGTTCCTTTTCTTCTTGTTCTTTCTTCAGCCTTATCTGATATGCAAAGTAGTAACAATTAGAAAAGGAAGGAACCATATAAACTTGAATAACCATTGGAAATTATTTACACTACCCTCAGGTGTTCTGCAATATCCTTCTCATCCACATTACAGATTATCTTCTCTTTGTCGCTTTCACGTATGTACACAAGCATATATGCATTTGAATACTTTGTAAATTTGAATGGTGAGTTGTTGAACCCAGGATTCGTCTGTGGTAACTGTGGCACACAAACAGAGTACAGCGACAGACAGCAAGTTGTATCATAATCAAATTACTTAGGCAGATAAAAACCGAGTACATGACCTAGAGAATATACCTCTTCCTCACCACCATACTGCTCTTCCAATGCCCTCTTCATATCCTCTTTTGTTACACGCTCATCATCAAATTTGAACCTTATCATTAATAAAATAAATTGGCAAATGAATTAAAACAGGAAAAGATCACCCCAAAAAAGAAAAGGCCTAAATTTGTTACATAGAAGCTAAGAAACAAAAGCCACTGTATATAATGACGCAAAGCTACAATGTTGAGCAAATTCACCACAAAAATGGCAAGGCGCAAGTAAAACATGTCTAGAAGTACATGTTACATGGCAATTTTAACAGTAGCAAGCATTTATATTCGCATACAAATATAAAGCAACACATTGATAACCTACTCAATTGATGAAATTTAATAAACAAGAACATAAAGGACTAAATGCATCCGGGTAAAATGTATATCAAGCAGTAAAAATATAAGAGGAATTAACTGCTATAAGAGTTCATACCACTGATCCGAGAGCGTTGGCCTGATGTATGCATAATAATGTCCACCATGAACTCCTCCACTATGAACTAACACACTAATAAAACAAAATATTCAGACAAATTCATCCAAGACCCAAAAGTACCAGTAACTAGTCAAAGAAAGAACGTAGCATGATAAATCAATGCAATGTACCATGTCTACTGTTAAGTCAAAAACAGTCTCATAAATATTTAACTTGACCAATATGGTTGCTCCATCAAAAAGTTATTTCCACAATCAAAGGTAAATATGGAAACATGACTTCTATAGCTGACACCAAGAAATTTGATAAAACAATATAGCAATTTCAATATTTAAATTAGGGCTTCATCGATGATTCCAACAGCACATAAATCTTCATGTTTTTAAGGCCACAGCAACAGCACAAGGAATTTAGAGTAAAAGTTCTGTTTTGTCTTTTCCTTTTTTGGAAGAGAGAGAGAGAGAGAAAGGAGAGAGAGTAAAAGAGGACGGATGAAAACAATAGAAATTTCTGTGAAAGGATCACCAACTTTTATGAGAAAAAATTAATCATTTTAAATGATCAGAAATACTTTGGACTAGAGCCTTAAGCAACATGGAGGCAACAGATGATTGGCAGTTCAAATGGGCTCATAAGATCAAGATCCTGTAATTCATGACAAAGGGTTTTGCAGGAGCTATAGATGCCATGGAAAACCAAAAAGGAACAGAAAGATACCTGTGAAGAGTGTAGAGGTTGCGAACACTCCTATCAGCCTCGGGAGATAGATACTTTCCATTCTCCCTATCAAGGTCTAGTTGCAAAGGGAACTCATATCGATCATTTATCTGTTTACCATTAGCAAGTGAGTAAAAACAGTGAAAATTAACCATTACATCTCAAGGAGAAATTAGATCAATAATTCTTTGACATGATGCAGAATTTCCCATCTGCCCGCAGTTAAGGGACAAAACCCCAGATACATTGACAAAAAGTGAAAGTCAGGAGGTTATTCAATTTTCAATAATGAAATATCAGTCTAAAATGAAAGATATCCAGAAAGCAGATAAGGAAACAAGTCAACAAAATCTTCATGAAAAATCACATGCATGTATCTTGAAAAGAGATATTCACAGCCACAAAAAATTGAGGGGAAGAAGTTATGTAATCCTTCTAAAGCACTATGCATTAGCATAAACACTTTTAAGATGCAAACAATCTGCAGAAAATGATAACTGTAGCCATGTACTAAAACTACCAAATTACCTAAAATATTGTTTTAAAACTTACTATGACCCAAGTAAATCATAATTCTTCAATGACACTAGTATAAACAAGAGTAAGATCATCAAAATGAAGGGTGATAGCTGATAACAGTAACAGTGGCAAGAAAACTGTGACGTTACACATATAACATCTCTGAACACTAAGAGAAAAAAAACCAAGAAAGTTATATCAATACAACAATAATTCTAAACATGTCAGACTCAGTTCAAAAGCTACGTAACGGAGTTAACTAAACTCACCTTTACCATGGTATCCCGTATGAAGTCATACTCAAATCGCTTTAACTGAAGCTGAAGAACAGGAGGGAAGTCAATGAACAAGACACCCTTCCTCGCATCCTGGAAAGCCAATAGCAGAAAAGCTCTAATAAAAAAGAATAGAGTACAAATCTATACAAAATCTCAGGAATATATAATAACCAAATCTAAATAGCAATTAGGTCAAATTTGATTAAGCCATACAATATATCAAAATGTTGCATTTACAACAAGAAGAGGAGTTGTTTCTCCACTATAAGGCATCCAGGCAGGCACGAAAATGCTTTTACCATCTTTAACTGCATGGTCCTGAAAAAAGTTATTGTTCCATATATTTCCTTTTATTTCTATTATGAGAATGCAATCTTAAGCTACCATGCTTGAAAAGCATTTACAATCAGATCCACCCCAACACCCATAAAAAGGAATGAACGAGAATCAACCTGCAATCCATACTGTTCTGCATGATATTTGTTATCGCCTTCTAGGCGTTCCACTTCCACATACTTGTCAAAAGATGCATAAACATCCCGACAGCCTTTGACATCAAGTTGAAGATCTGATACAATATATAAGTCAGTAAACTGCAGATTTTTTCTGAAACTGTAAGACTAAAAAGCTTACAATCCCTACCATAAAAAGATTCTTTTCTTGTCGATTTGTAGTCCACATTAATACATTCAATGTAATTCATGTGGTGCCCTTCAAATAACTGCTGAATTGTACCCTCCACCACAGTTCCCTGAGCATGAACACCACATCACTTAGCTAACAAGAACGCATGTACAGATACTGACATCCTAAGAGTTGCAACATTATTCTGCAATCCTAAAACTAACCTTCATTTTGTCTTCAAGCTTCTCACAAAGAACCCTATTGAGTTCTTGAACGTCATGCTGCATGAAAGAGTCATACGTATCCCACCCAAAAGACTTGGTTAGCTCTTTTGTTGCAACACTGGTGTCACTGTACTGAAGCTTATAGAACAAACTCTGCAAAGCCAAAGGGATACTCCCTGATGGCATATCGTTCTCAGTTGTTGGCATGTGGTACACAGCCTGAAACATTAAAAGGATAAGGTTTTCTTCTCAAATTTGCATCAAAAGAACAAACAAATGTTAGAGTAACGTCACCGACCTTTCTGAAATAAGGAATGTGATAAAGAGTTTGGAGAAGAGAGTTCATGTAGCAAGTAGCTCCCTGATTCTTCAGCCCAACATAACCTGTCTCCTTTTTTGAGTCATGAGACCAATAATCAACCACCCTACGAACAGCAACATCAGCCTCAACGACACATGTATCATTGAAAAGATAACCTCTTCCAGGGTCATACAATTCGCTAAGCGGCATGAATGAAGTGAAACCCCAGTCACTTTCCCTGACATTAAATTGGTGTTGTGTATCTGAGGAATAGAATTTGCCATAGTTAACTCAAATGGATAGCTCCAAAACCCAATCAAGATGTTACAATACATTTGGAATATTTTCAGATATGATGGCAAAAAGTAAGAAACGTCTAACCCTACAATATTCACAAGAAAGCACCAGTAGATTGGTATCAACAAAAAATGCTTGGACAGAGTCATGTCAAGGAACAAGTAACAAGAAACTTGAAACCAGAAAACTACAAAGCAACAATGATGTCAGAAAAAATGCTATTTTGACAACAAGAATGCCTATATCTAAAGTTCAGCAGGAACAACTTCATCCTTTTGTTGGTGCTTAAAAAATAATGACAAATTTTTAACAAAAGAAAAATTAAACTCCGTAAAGTTTCACACAGCTAAGATTTTAATCAGTATCAATTATTTGACTAAACATATAGATAAAGGGTTAAAATCATGTGTGATAACCCAACTAAAAGATTCAAAGCAAACAAAACACTGAAATTTATTGCCAATGATTTCAAGCAAGCTGGTTCTTATGGAACGAAAAAGTCACGAGCACAGTTGTCCCATGCTGGTAACTCAAGTTCAAGAGGAATCAAAGAATCCAAAGCTGAAATCAAATGAGGCCATTTTGCAACATGAACCCATGACCGACCAGCCTTGCATCACACTTAATACCCTGAGCTCATTCTCTTGGAGTCATTCATCAACCACAAAGATTTGGAGAAACATCAAAGTTGAGCATCAAAAGCAACAGACTAAAACAGGTATATTCCAAACACAAGAACGAAAGCACTATCTCCAAGTGAGGTCAAAAAGTTCCACGAGGCAAGACGCAATGTACATTTGACCTATTGTTATCATGTTCCACTACTTAGCATCTCCCATAAAGTATTGCACCATGATGACCAAAAAAAGAAAAATTATTCAGCATAACAAAACAAGTTACCATCTGGCCGTACAGTGGAATATCCATTCATTTAAACTAAAAGATTGGAAAAAAGAAAAGTCTAGATTTTTTACACTCAGGACAGATGATCATGTAGAAAAGTGGAGCAAAAACTGAGATGTTTAAAATCTTCAGACTTTGAGAGATTAAGACTACCATGAATCCCCAAGTATTACGCTACCTTTTTTTCATCTGCTCTGTAACACTGCTACTTGATAATGAAAACAAATTGCAAATTGGCAAATACCAACCAAATAATCTACCTTTTCTTACTGTGTACTTGTTATGAATTTGATTGATCACAGCTAAGCTAAACTGGGCATATCTACTCCAACCATATGGCAAAGTTGCAGAATCAGCAACATCCAGATACATTGATAAATGGTCAACATTATTCCCTTTTGGGAAAATAAGCACACGCCTGCGAACCACAACATGACAAACAGGAATTCCAAGAATTAGTCGTCACCATATAAGTCAAACCCTACCAAAAACACCTCAACATGACTCCACAAGAAAAATTACACGTTCCAAGGTAGACTACCATTTATATCCTCCCACGAAGAAGATTTCTGAATACAACTTCTTCACATTCAACCTTGAAAAGTTCTCAATTGTCCACGTAAACCGAGCTGACGGTGGATCATCTGCAGCCTGTGCATCAACTGTACTCGTAGCTTCAGCTGGTGCAACTAAAAACAATTCCAACCAACAAAAATTATTCAAAAAAATCGTTCAAAATGACGTTCATCATTCGAGTAAAACTATTAAATTCTTGAATACAAATACAAGCAAAACCTAACCTCTGCAACAACCGACAAATAGGAAATTTTAAAAGAAAAAAGTGTACAATCACGTGTTAAATAGGTACATGCGGCAATACCTTCCATTGGTTGAGGGCCTTCAGCTGGGAAATCAGAATGAGGGACTAGCATCTCGTCGTCCTCTGGCTGAAAAAAAAGAAAAAGAAAAGAAAAAGTGAATTCCTGGATCTGATAAAGCTACACACTGTTTACCAATCGAAAAACCTAAAATTCAAAGCATTGTCGTAATTAAGCTACAAATTTGAGGTCAATTCTTGAAAGACACCAATCACCCATCTTCTGAAGAGCACCAAAATTATCCTCACACGAAGATCGAAATTCCCCAAACAGTAACTCCCGCAAAGCTCATTAGTTAAAATAACAAAACAGCCAAAAAAAAGTAAAAATAGAGCAAATTCATAAATTCACATCTACAAGTATCGATACACTTTCACACGCACGGTCCTGGACACATAAACAGTATAGATAAGCAAAGAGGAAAAGGGGAAAAGGAAATACTTCCATTGGCGGAGGAGTCATTAGTGTCATGGGCGAAGATTGGAGGCCGTACGATCGGCTAATTGGAGGAATTGGGGGTGGAGGCGATCGATTGGGAAGAGGAGGACTGAGAGCGAGACTTGTCCTCTTTACAGGGCGGAAAGAGGAGGGGTGACTGACGAGGGGAGACCGGTGGCGTCGGGGTGGGTTTAAATCTGGAAGGGCAATTTGGGGATTTCAGAGGACTTGGTATTTCCAGGTTTCCTACGGCGTCAGAATAGAGAGCAGGCACAGACTAAAGGGGTAGAGCTTTGATTATGAAGAAGAGAACCATCATATGTTACGTTTTTTCTCTTTTAGAAAATTACTGCGGGAAAATGCGGTGAAATTTCTAAACTGCAATTTGGAGTGTTTGATCAATATTAATGGATTTACAGGTGTTCCATGACAAATAAGGAAAGCAACAAGAAGGAAGTAAATTACTAGTTGGCTGATGTTCGTCCCTTAAAACCTCTTTTGCATTGCAATTGTGTGTTTGAGTTAGCATTCTATTCTATTGTGGTATTAGTTTAAAAGGGTGAATTTGGTTTCAATTAATTTTAGAGAAACCAAAAAGGGAAATAGAAAAACATTAAAAGAAAGTTATTAATATGGGTGTGATTGGGGCTTTATTTGGATGAAAGATTTGAAGAATAGAATGATTGTTTCTAACCAGTATTAAGTACTATTTGATGGAGTATGAAATTTTTTCCATATTCTGATTTACGTCGAGTGAAAAAAGAAGTGTGTGTAAAATCATTGTATATTTTTAGTATTTAGATTTGGAATAATCTAGCATGAACATGAGCAAAAGACAAATATCAAATATCCATTTTCTGGCATTTTTGTGATTGTATAGGTAATGTCCAACCCTAATCAACATCTAAGACTAAAAGATGAATCAAATTAATTCATTCTCAAATCAATTTCGATTCACTAAGAGTTTGTTCGAGTTTGATTTACTAACTAATCAAACTAAAATTGAACAACGTTATGTGCTTGGTAAACTTTCTAACTTGGCTCGAATTTAGCTTGATTATCATGAAATTATAATTTATAGTTAAAAAAATACTCGAGCTCAATTCAATAAAATCTCATTCGAGATTGCCAATTCGGTAAAAGTTCATTTGGGTTTGCTTTGATAAATTGAAAAATCAAGTTTGAATACAATTTCAAATTCATTAGAATAATCAAACAAAATTGAACGCCATAATATTCAACTTAATTAGGCTCATTTCTACTTGTCAACATCACATAATGCATCGCCATCCCTAGAAATGGCTTGCAAAAATGTAATTGCTTTTGAAATGTTTTAACGAAATGACAAAATTATCGGTACTTGAATCGAAAATGATTTCAGATTTTTTCTCCCTATTTTACTATTCACATGCCACTTTATTTTTCGTACAAAACATTATTAAAACCATGAGTGGTACCTTAGGTGCGTATTATGATAAAAAAAATTTTGAAAAATAAATCATTTATGAATTTCCAATACAAGAAAATTATGTTAGAATGAAATATAGCTTAAAATTAAAAAAAAAATCTATATAGGCAATTTAGGTGAATAATATTTCGTTTGGCTTTATATCTTTAATTCTTTTCTTAACCAATTCATCAGTTAAATCATGGGGTTGTTTGGCAAATGAGTTTGTTGCCAAATTTTTTCTTATAAGTTTTTTAACAACTTTAACTATAATAATCTCAAAAAACTCCTCAAAATATTAAAAAACACACAGAAAATTTCTCTTCTTTCCCTTTTTCTCCTTTCTCCCCACATCTCAATTCACCACCTCCACCGTCAGCCAACATCGGTTGGTGCCTACGCCAATGTTGACAACATCTTTTTTCTTCCTCTCCTCCTTTCTCTTATCACTCTCCCCTTCCTCCTCCTTACCCTTTCCCTCCCTCCCCTGCCACCCTCTTCCAAATTTATGAATTTGGATCAATGATGTTTATTTTCTAAATCTTTAGCCAAAAGGTAAAACAAATTCAACTTAATGTTGCAATTTAATTCATTCACAACCTTTTGAATTTAGCATGTTTGAAACTCGAAATGCCTAACCACTTTATATATTAAACATTGCTTAATTTGTGTACAAAATTCTAAGTGAATTTTTTTGATTGAATTTTCTACATTGATCACATATATCAAACCACTTACACATATAATACATCCTCACACACACTCTTGCACAAAGTATACATTTGCTATAAACGTACGTGCAAATACACACACTTAAGTACTCTCTCACAGTTATTTAATTATTTTTTCTCGCGCAAAACACTTTGTGGGATAGTTCAATTTAATTATAATACACCCTCATTTGTGAGATATTTCAATTTAATGATGTATTCTAGTTAGTTATTAAACATACACAACCTCATCAATTCACTAAAATTAATACTTTTAGCACTTAATTTTTAGATTTCATAATTCAGGTTTTGTTTGATAACTCAATTTAGTATTTAAATTTAATTGATTTAGATCTTAACATGTTCAGAAGCATTTGATTATCAAAAATAAAACATTTGAATTAATTAAGTGATATTGAATTTTCTAGATAAAATTTGTTCCAAACAATAATTGATAATCTATTCACTTATTACTTAATATGATATATATTCAAATGTATTAAATCTAATATTTAATAATTCAATAATTTAATGAATTCAGATTTTACATTTCAAACTTTAGATTTTAATTTTATTAAATGCACCCTCAAATTTCATACTTCAGTTTAACTAAACCGGGCCTTCAAGATTCTAGGCAGATGTGTGATCTATCTTTTAAGGTGTACTTTCACTTGTATAGCGGATGAGTAAATTTGATGAGCTTTAATATGAAAGAGAGAAATTTTTAAGTATTCACTAATAGTTGCATTTAGGGTAACGGTTAACTTGTTATTAGATCGATATGTTAGACAAAGCTTTCTCAATATTAGGGTACTCTGGAGAATTGTGCAATAGGGGTATGTTATTGTCACGAGACACATTCTAATACCACAGCTTGGAGATAAACTATCAATTTATCTTCATTCAAGTCAAATCATATACACATCACAAATTAATGATAGAGGTACTTTCCTTGGTTGTTTCTTTTGTGTTACTAAAATTTTAGTTGTGGTAACAGTATGTACATTGTGCTAGGCTTCATTTTTAAACTGGGATAATTTCAGAAACCTCCCTCGAGGTTTCTGATGGTCTCACTCATCTCCGCTGAACTTTACAAAATATCATATACCTCCTCTGTCAGGTTATTGGGCCTTATTTGTGATCTCATTGATGATGAATTGACAGATATACCCTCATAACTTATGATATATTTCGTAACTATTTTGACAGAATTAGTTAAATGAGTAATGCGAATGATTAACTAACTTAACTACAATTTGGATGCAAAACTAATGGGGAATGATTAACCAACTTAACTACTTTTATCGTTGGTTTAGCTGTGCACAAAGAGCTATTGGCTTCTACTTTCCAAAATGCAATAGGCACCTTGTCTTTTCCATCAATTTTAGATACACCCCCTGCAATTTCATTGTTGTTAGATAGTTTGTACTGTTTAACAAAAATTAAGGTCCCGTTTGATAAGTGAGTTTTTTGGGTGTTTGTTTAAAATTTTACTGTAATTTATTGTAGAAGTTTTTAAAAAAAATTTTGAATTGTGTAAATTTTTGAACATTTTGAAGTGTATAGTTTAAAGTTTTTAAAAAGTTTTTTAATGTTACTGTAATTAAAGTTTTAAAAAACTTATAGCAGACAAACTTGATAAAAAACTCAAGTGCCAAACAAGGCCTAAATCACTATTGATAATCTTGAGAGCAGATGTGGGATGAAGTAATTTTCTCTCTCCTGATACATATTTAAAATTGTTTGTGCATTTGAATTGGGTAATATTTGATAAACTCTACTTAGTTTTAGGGGAGGTAGCTAATATTTTGCAAAGTTTGGGGTAGATGAGTGATACTGTCAGAAACCTCAGGGAAAGTTTTTGAAATTATCCCTTATAAATTAGATTAAGGCTTCTTAAATTGATGATAATAATACAGAGTCTCTACACAAACAAATGTTAGATTTCAGGGTTAAAAAAAAAATCCTATAATATATCTAATATACAGAAAAGTCTTCCGTGGTTTCAAAACATACAAAACGACACTTCATGTTTTGAATTAAATTATAAACTAACAGAATTCGTTAGACATAACAGAATCCGGTAAATTTAACCAAATCTGATAAACTTAACAGTAAATTTAACGGAATCTAGTAAATTTAACAGACGAAACCGTCATTTTCGTTAAATTTAACGAATTTTGTTAGTTTACAATTTAGTTCAAAACATGAGATGTCGTTTTGTATGTTTTGAAATTACGGGAGATTTTTTTGTGTATTAAATATATCAGAAGGTTTTTTTTTTTGTTTTTAACCTTAGATTTTATGATACTATGTGAAAAAAAAAAGATTCATAATTTATATACAAGATTTCAAACAGGGATGGAAATGACATGTTATGAAAAAGGAGTTACTTGCTAGCGTGAAATTTGTTTACACTAACAACCTATCAAATTAATTCTCATGATTTCTTTGTATGTATTATCTACTGATGTCCTTCCAGCGAACATAGTGATAATACTCGTTTTAGCAATAGACCCTTATAGTAGGATTTTTGTCCATGTTATTATTATTAATAATCATAATCTTAGGGCTCTGTACAATTTTTATACTATCATGAAAACAGGAAATATAATGGGCCTGTTTGGAAGTGAGTTTTTTGCCCAAGTTTTTTATCTACAAGTTTTTTAACAACTTTAATTATAAGAACCCAAAAAAATTTATTAAATTTTTTAACCTACACATTTCAAAATATCTAATACACAAAAAACTTCTATCTTTCTTTTTCTTTCTCCCCCATCCCATCCACCGTACCTTCATCGCCGGCCACCACTTCCGACACCGTTTCCGGCGCCGGCCACCTATTCCGGTTCTGGCATTCCCAAATTTTTTTTCCCTTCCTTTCTCCCTCCCTCTCCTCCCCCCTCCCCTCCCTGGCCAAACTCCCCCGACCTATGCAACAGCAGCAATTACTTTCCTCCTGCTCTGATTTTTCTTTCTCCCTTCAGTCACACCAACACTACGGCTGACGGGAGAACAGGAGAACAGAGAAGCGGGGTGGCGAGGCTGAGGAGGTGACGGGAAACGAGAAACGGAATAGGGGAGGGGGAAACGGGAGGGGGGTGGCGGGGCAGAGGGGGTGGCGTGCAGAGGGGAAAAAGAAAGGACAGAGAAAGTTGTGGGGAGAAGGGGTGGCGGGGCAACGGGGGAAGGGGTAGGGGCAGGGCAGAGAGGCTAGCAGGGCAGCGGAGAAAGGGCTGGCGGGGGGAGAGGTAGTGGGGCAAAGGGGGTGACATGCAGAGGGGAGGGAGAGGGGGCAGAGGGGCTGGCTGGGGAAGGGGGATGGCGAGGGAAATGCAGAGGAGAGGAGAAGGGGAAAAAGAGGAGAGGGGTGGCGGGAGCGGGAGCGGAAAGGAAGAAGAAGAAGAAGAAAGATAAGAAAGAAAAGAAAAAGGAAAAAAAGAAAAGGAAAGAGAAAGAAAAAAAAAAGAAAAGGAAAAAAATAATTCACCTTACGAAAACTTTTATAAAATTTTTTATCTTACAAAAATTTCTACAAAAAAGTTTTTCACTTTACAAAAATTTCTATAAAATTTTTTCAAAAACTTATACAGTGCACAACAATCAATGGTCTGTTTGGCACCCTAGTTTTTTACCAAGTTTTTTAGCTGCTAGTTTTTTAACAACTTTTGCTACAGAAATCCCAAAAAACTTCCCAAAGTTTTTTATCTACACACTTAAAATATCCAAAAAAAAAAAAAAATTCCCTTCCCCTTTTCTTCTTCTTCCTCCCCCACCACCATGTCCGTCGCCGGCTTCGGCGCCGATTTTTTTTTTTTCCCTTTTTTTCCCTCTCCCCCTCTTCCTCCCCTGCCATCCTCCCATCTTGTCTTTTTTTTTTCTCTCTGCGTTTCCCCCATTTCCTCCTCCATCTTTGTGAAAAAAAAAAGAAAAGAAAGATAGTGAGAAGTGGGAAGGAAAACAGGGGAGGCGGGGGGATGGGAAAGGCAGGGCAGAGGGGGAAGGGACAGAGGTAGTGGCAGGGGGAGGGGGAAGGCGGGGCAGAGGGGGAGGCGGGGGTAGGGGTGACGGGGCAGAGGGGGTGGAGGGGGGGAGGGGGTGACGAGGCGGAGAGGAAGGCGGGGCAGTGGGGGTGACGAGGCGGAGAGGAAGGCGGGGCAGTGGGGGTGGCGGGGGGAGAGAAGTGGTGGGGCAGAGGGATAAGGCTGGGCAGAGGGGTGGCTGTTGGGGGTGGTGGAGGTAACGGGGAAGAAGAAGAAGAAGAAGAAGAAAAGAAAAAGGAAAGAAAGAAAAAGAAAAAGAAAGAGAAAGAGAAAAAAAAAAAAGAAAATGGGGTGGCTGCTGGGGGTGGCGGAAAGTAACGGGGAAGAAGAAGAAGAAAAAGAAGAAAAGAAAAAGAAAAGAAAGAAAAAGAAAGAGAAAGAGAAAAAGAAAGAAAAAAAAGAAAAAAAAAATTCATCTTACAAAAACTTCTACAAAATTTTTCACCTTACAAAAATTTCTACAAAATTTTTTCAAAAACTTTTACAGTGCATTACAGTAAAGGGTCTGTTTGGAACCTGAGTTTTTTGGGAGTTTGTCTAAAACTTTACTGTAGTGCACTGTAGAAGTTTTTGAAAAAATTTTGTAGAAGTTTTTGTTAGGTGAAAAATTTTGTAAAAGTTTTTGTAAGGTGAAAAACTTTTTTTTTTTCTTTTTTTTTTCCTTTTCTTTTTTTTTTCTTTCCATTCCTTTTTCTTTTTCTTTCTTTCCTTTTTCTTTTCTTTCCTCTCTTTTTCTTTTTCTTCTTCTTCTTCTTCTTCCCCGTTACCTCCACCATCCCCAGCTGCAACTCCACCTCCCGCCGTCCCCCTCTGCCCCTTCCCCCTCCCTCCGCCTTCCCTCTCTCCCCCGCCGTCCCCCTCCCCTCGCAGCCTCTCTCTCCCCCGCCTTCCCCCCCTCTGCCCCCCTCTGCCCCTCCTCCCGCCTTCCCTCTCTCCCCTGCCGTCCCCCTCCCTGCCGCCTTCCCCCTCCCCCCGCCGCCTCTCTCTCCCCCATCTTCCCTCCCCCACAGCCCCCCTCTGCCCCTTCCCCCTCCCCCCGCCTTCCCTCTCTCCCCCGCAGCCTCTCTCTCCCCCGCATTCCCCTTCCCCCTGCCGCCTCTCTCTCCCCCATCTTCCCTCCCCCGCCGCCCCCCTCTGCCCCTTCCCCCTCCCCCCTCTGCCCCCCTGGCCGCCCCTCCCCTCTCTACCCCCTTGGCTGCCCCTCTCTGTGCCACCCCCCTCTGCGCCAGACGTAAGAGAGAAAAAAAAAAAGACAAGGGAGGATGATGGCAGGGGAGGAAGAGGGGGAGAGGGAAAAAAATGGGGAAAAAAAAAGTCCGGCACCGGCACCGGAAATTGGTGACGGAACCGGCAATGGAGGTGGTAGTGAGGGAGGAAGAAGAAGAAAAGGGGAAGGGAATTTTTTTTTGTTGTGTTTTGGGTATTTTAAGTGTGTAGGTTAAAAACTTTGATAAGTTTTTTGGGGTTCCTGTGGCAAAAGTTGTTAAAAAACTAGTTTTATACAAACTTGGTAAAAAACCAAGCTTCCAAACAGGCTCAAAGTTTTAGACAAACTTCCAAAAAACTCGGTTCCAAACAGGCCCAAAGTTTTAGATAAATTCTCAAAAAACGCAGGTTCAAACGGGCCATAATTGAGATAGATCCGATCTAAAGATATGACACGTGCTAATATTCATCGGATTGATATTTTATTATTGAAAATAAATTAGATAATAAATACACAGTTTGGAATATAATTTCATGTTTCGTGTTTTCCAAAATTTGAGATATGATGCACACTTGAAAAACAAAAAAAAAAAATCATCTGATGCACGTCTGTTATATTGTGCGAATAAAAAGCAGTACCATCTGAAACATTAGTAATAACCATCATAGGACTCGGGAGCCACCTGGATGCCTTGTATTCTTATATTCATGATCCATGAGAAACACGACACATTCTTTTTCATTGAACTAAACAAAATACGCACAACACCCCAGCATTCGCGGTCCAGTCAAGGCAAGATGAAGATCGTTCGTAGAGACCTAGTACCCGATGGCCCTGGTAGTGTCAAGGTAAATACCTTTGCAATTACTAGTAAGGAGTTTCTTTCTTGTGAGCAATCATTAGGGGGGATTTTAAATTATTGCTGTTGAATTGGGAGCTATGGTACAGATGGTTCCCGAAGAAGCAGACGATTTGTGGATTGCTTATAATTTGATTGCTGAGGGCGACACTGTCTTAGCTGTTACTGTCAGGTAACCCCCCCCCCCCCCAGCCGCATGCCCCTCCCCCACCAAAAAAAAAAAAAATTCTCTTTCTGTTTTTATATAGAAATTTGAAAGTTGGGTTAATTTTCCTGAATTTCAAGCCTATAAAGTTTGAAACTTTAGTGGATAAACTGTTTGGTTATATCAAAATTTAAAAAATTTAGGCAAAGACTGGAACTTTGAATTTGGAATTTCAAGAGTTTGATTACTTTACAAAGCTGTTTAAACATCACTTTAGTTCTATACTTAGTTGCTGCTGATGCTAACATTGTTTATAGTCATATGTGCACATACGACATGGGATATCCATTTGGGCAGATCATATCATAGTGGTTGTTTTGGGGGGGGGGGGGTGTTCTACGTTCCAGCCCGTTTGATGATGCATTGTCAATTGAATGTAGCAGCCAATTGAGTGAAGAATGATTTTGGAAAATGATGAACATTTTCTGCTAAATTTGTAATATCGAGGGCGATTAAGGTTTGCATGCGCTAATAGTTAAAATGAAGAGCCGGCTGAAAAATGAAGGCCATGACTTGAGAGGGAGGGGAAAAGTTTTGAACTTAATTTCAATTTGTTTAATCAAACATATGCATTGTCAAACTGGTGCTTGATTATAAGCTTTTTCAATATACTATAGGAAAGTTTTGAGGGAAACAGCTTCCGGAGCAAGAGATTCCGAAAGGGTAAAGCTCAGATTAGAAGTTAAGGTTGAGGTATGACGAGTTCAAACCTGTAGCCTCAGCCCGTTTTTCACTTTTAAATTCCCCCTTTTGGATCATCACACATTCAAATTATTGACTGCGTGTAAAAAGTGTTACATGTTTGATTTTGTAATTCTTATATGGAATTTAAGGCTTAGTTGCTCCTCAAATATGTTATGAATTTTGTATAACAAGCTTTATATAGATATTCTAATAATATTGGATGTTATATTATTGATAGACAATGGAGTATGATAAAGAAGGGTCTGCTTTACGTATTCGGGGAAAGAATGTTCTGGAGAATGAACATGTCAAGGTCTGCAATCATCCAACTCTACTTCTTTTGCCTCTTCATTACTTTAATATTGCAGTTAAAGATATGTTTATGCCTCTGCAGATAGGTGCATTCCACACGCTGGAAATTGAGCCGCATCGACCTTTTGTCTTAAGGAAGGTATGCTTATTGGACCAGATCATAGCATTGTCTTGTGATTTAATTTGGCAAAATTCTTCTGTTTGTCTTTGTAGTGTATACATTATCGGTCTTATATTCTATATTCTATGTTTGTTTAATAGAAATGACATTTCAAATGTGAATGGAGTTGACGTATATATTGTATGGCTTAAATGAGGTCTTTGTCATATTTGCTAGGAAGTCTGGGACTCACTGGCTTTAGAGGTACTCCACCAAGCATCTGGTATGCATTGAAGTACAGAGTTCTTTTCTTTGATCAAGTATGTTAGCAAATGCTAAATGGAAATCGCTTGACATACATTAAGCATTGTATAGTGATTAGAACAGTTTACTCCTATTAATCATCGTTATGTCTCTATTTACTCTGTTAAAACTGCTTGTCTGTATCTTCCACGAGTTTAACAGAAGCTATTTCTTGACTCTGTGTTTGATTGAACTTGTACTGATGGCTTAAGTTGTATCTATCTATATTCTGTTTCACTCGTGCTATGAAACTTAATAACTTTATTTAGTCTTTCATTTGCACTTAGTGCCTTGATAAGGTCCTTTAGACATAATTCTGCTTCTCTGACTAGGAACTTTTGTACTTAGACTTGATCACCTTGTCATAATAATGGTTCTCCAAAATCTGCTATTCTCTGAGAAAGTACAACTGAAAGTATTGTTTGATCTTCACTTATTGCACTTTTCTGGTGATTAAATCTGTAGCCATACCCTGATGATGCAATGTTGTATCAGAAAGTGTTTTAGGTTCACTTTGCATTCGAGAAAAAGACCAATAAAGGATAGAGTTGCAATTGAGGATTTTCAATTTAATTGGGTATTTTTTGTTAGATCAAACAGTTTCATGGGTACTTGGTGAGGTTTCTATGATGCACTGAAAAATTAATGGAAACATTCTATTAGAAGCCTGTATTGTGGCTCATTGTTCCAATTATTTCAGATCCATCTGCCAGTGCTGATCTAGGAGTGGTTTTAATGCAAGAAGGATTGGCCCATATTTTTCTTGTTGGTAAAAGGTAATTTTGATGGATATGGGTATGGTATATTCTTGATGTCTTTTGTGATATGAGTAAGGTAACCATCTAGCTAGAAATTGGAGGTCATCTGTGTTTAATGATGATGCAATTTTTCTTGATTTGTCTTTTTCTGCACTGAGATCCATGTTTAACCCCTAGAATGCAAGAAACTTAAAGATATTGACATGCACTGATTCCATAAAACAGCTGAATTGTACATGGTATTGCTGGAACAATGCAAACTTGTCCATTTCACTATGCCCTAAGAGGACGTGCATATTACATTTGTTTTTATAAAACACTAGATCCATAATTAAGTGAAAAATCAGGATATCATCTTGTATCACAATCCATCATCTCTAGTTTGTGAAGAATATGCAATTGCTTCTTTCCTTTCTTATCTTTTGGTTGGCTGTTTTCATTATGTTGGAGTCAATTTTGAAATTCAGGTATTGATTGAACTTGTGGTATAAAGTTGTCATTTATTTAAGTTCAGAATCATACCCTGATTGAATCATTTGAATCAGCATTTGGTTGAAACAATCTTGGTCTGCTTTAGCATGTCATAATTGATAATTTGCTTTTATCTTCTCAATCATTTGATATGCCGGGTTGATCTGTCAACAGTGTAACTATCACCCGTTCTCGTATAGAGACGTCAATACCTCGCAAGCATGGGCCTGCGGTTGCAGGTTATGATAAAGTATGTACTATAATTAGTTTAAAGTAAATTCCTTATTTTATTTTATTTTGAATTGCCACAGAGTAAAAGCAGTAATCTTTTCAGAGTCCAAATGTTTTCAGTTCTTGTACTTATCAATTATCTTTGTATTAACAGGCTTTGAACAAATTCTTCGACAATGTCCTACAGGTAAGAACAATGTTAAGTTTTAATGAAATCTGATATTTGTCTGACAATTTAAGACCTTTTCTCAAGAAGTTTATGTCTAAGAATTTGTTTGTGGCTCCTAGGCATTTTGTCAACATATTGACTTCAATGTTGTTCGTTGTGCTGTGATCGCAAGTCCTGGATTTACAAAGGTTTGTCTTAGTCTGACAGTAACTATTGCTTCTAGCTTTGGTGGACTAGGATTTGTTAAGTTCACAGATTCATTGATTTCTTCCATTAGAATTTCACAAGAAATTTGAATGAATGCTGCAAAAGATTGGATTCCTGTTTTACTTGACTACTTATGCTGAATCCAGGATCAATTTCATCGTCACCTACTGCTGGAGGCAGAAAGGAAGCAACTGAGACCTATTATAGAGAACAAGTCTCGCATAGTACTTGTGCATACAACATCAGGATACAAGTATGATTCACTCTCTGTTCCCTGTTTCAGCTTTGTCTTGACCGTGTGCCAATAGTCTTTCAACCTGTTCTCTACCAAGTCTGACACAGCCTATATTCTGTCCCAACCTGTCCCAAATTTGAACCTATCTCTACCCATCCCTGTCTCTAATCTGTCTTGACCATGTCCCATCTTTGTCCCATCCCAGCCTATCGAAGCCTTCCAAGTGATGAACCCGAGAGGAGAAAAACCCCTTTTATACACACACTCACACACACATATACATATATATATATATATATATTTGTGTTTGAGCCTCTAGTAAAAGTATGAGTGCATGTGGTATAAATGCAAGGATATATTACATATGCTAATTACATCTGGGTTGACATCTGAAGATTCTTGGCAAAAGACAGATGTGGATTTTATAAGGATCAACCTGAGATTTTCTAACTTTCAACAAATTGAAAGTGAAACCTATGTATTTTTTTTTTATAGCGTATATATCTTATCTATATGCCAGCTTAATTTGATTATGTAAAACTAAATTTGTGTCTTTGGTAGTTAAACTCAATTCACAATGTGTTAGCTGCCTTTCCATGCCTTTTTGACTCATGAAGTTCCTTTTTGTTAGTATCTTTAGTGATCAGTAAATGCCTTATACATTCTTTATTTTGCTTGATTCTTTCTTGGCACAATTGTTTTGCTGTGTTTGAAATAGTTTCTAGGAAGCTGATTCTGCTATCATCAACAATCTGCACAGGCATAGTTTGAGAGAGGTTTTGGATGCACCCAATGTTATGAATATGATAAAAGATACAAAAGCCGCTAAAGAGGTAGTTTAGAGCACTTGATTGTCAATTTGCATTTCAGTTCATCACTTTGCATTTACTAGGAAGTTGTACTTCCAGTTAGGTATGTTAATCTTGTTCCCTCTGTGATTTTATCCAGGTCCAAGCCCTGAAAGAATTCTTCTCAATGCTTTCAAATGTCAGGTTCTCCCCTAGTTTTATACGTTCACTGTGCTCATATATCTATGGAAGCCTGCTAAAATAAGTAACAGCAAAGTGGCAAACCAAGTAAATGATTAAAAAAAAAAGTGAGCTCTTTTGAAGACTTTCATCTTTAGGCATAAGCTTTCGGTAATACCTTCATATGATGGCTTTGTAGTATTGGGTTGACTGGATTTGGTGTTTCTGTTTCTCTTTAGGGCCCTTTTACATGTTTTTAAACCAATCATGCTCTCGGATGCATTTGGTTACCTGAGGGTTTAGTTTTTCCCCCCTATACTGAAAAAAGTCAAAATCAGTTTTTGTTGTGTTTTCTAGGATTCTGATCGTGCATGCTATGGGCCAAAGCATGTTGAAGTTGCTCATGAACGGATGGCAGTCCAGACACTTCTCATCACTGATGAGCTCTTCAGGCTAGTGCTATTAGTTCTTAAATGTTAGATTTAACTTGCTGTGCCAAAAGCTGGGGATAAATTATTATGCCCCAATCGCTTGCTTATTTGATGCTTTGTCTCTATAATAAGTACATTTGTATAAATCCTGTGGAAATAAATAATTCCTTTCTTTTTTGAGAATTTGGTTCATTAAGGTTGTGCCTTCCACGTGAGAGCACCAGTTATTTTATTTCCAGACACATATTTCCAAACTTTTCCCTAAAAAGATTTTGCTTTTACAAACTTAAGTTTTACAGAACATTTGGGTTGTCAGGCTAGAGGAAGATGAAGGTCAGAAATTATTCTCTTTCTTTTTCTAATGGTAAAAGGTGGGGAGAGGTCATTGTGTTTTGAACTATGCCAAGGCTGAAACTACTACTATGGTTGATCCATGCTCTCAAAAGTTACAGTAATGATGATAATTAGCCCTTAGCCAAACTGACAGGAGAAAATGGATTCATATTAGATGATTCCTGTGGTCGGGTGAAGGTTTTGTTGCATTTGGGTACAATTCATGATTAATGTTTGGGTACACATTTCATTTTGGCATTTTTAGTAAGTTACAATGAAAACTTGCTTCAACCTGTCATAGAATCGTGTAGCTGAACATGTTTAAAATTTTTCTCCCAAGAAGTCTCTCATTCAGTATATTAAATTTAGTTATAAAGACGATGTCTTTCACATGCACCATATATATCCATTTACTCTTTGGCATGTAATATGATGAACTTGGATTCTGGAATAGCTACAGCTCATGATTTTGTCTTTCTTTTTTTTGGACTTCTTAGTCTGTCTTTCCCTATTATTTTGTGCTTTTCAAAGACGGATAAGTTTAACCTGGTTAGGACATGCCACATTAATGCATTTTTTTCTTCAGGAGTTCTGATATAGAAGCGAGGCAAAAGTATGCCAATTTGGTGAAATCAGTCAAGGAGTCAGGCGGCACTGCCTACATCTTCTCATCCATGCATGTTTCAGGAGAACGTGAGTGCAATTTTTTATTGAAATCCTCTTTTCTTCTTTAGGCTAACATCCTGTCTGAACTTTCATGCAAATATTTTGGATCTCCCTGTTAAATTTTGTTGCCTTGAGCTCTGAAAACAAAATGCTACAGGTAGTCAGATAAACTTGCTTGAAATCTGTTTCTGGTGTTATTGACTGTGGGTGAATTACAAAATGGTTTTTTCGTGGATTTTTCCTTTCTCCCCTGCAAAAGGCTGGTGTGCTGATATCTTTCTGTCATAAGGCGCTTCAGGAATCTGTTTAACTTACTTTTATGTAATTTTTGCACTCCCTTCTTTTTTTTTCTTTGTTTTTTCGATACGGTGCTGTAATCACTGATTCTTTTTTTCTTTTTCTTTTTTTAAAAAAACACAACAGAGCTGGCACAGCTGTCTGGTATTGCTGCAATTCTTCGCTTTCCTCTCCCAGACCTAGAAGATATAGAGATGTGATAGGAGAATTGCGAAAGTGATAGCTCCATATGTGGTTGTACAATTACTACTATTATTTCTTTCCTCGAGTTCTTTATGTACCACCAGTGATGAAACTTTACTTTCTTTTTTTTTTTTTTGATGGAGGATAAAACTTTAGCACTAGATTTATCGGTCATGGAGGAGGCTTTACAAGGGGGAATTAACCTATAGGCTGTATGTATACTGGTTTTTGACCAAGTAATCTACATCCATTGTTGTAGTTCGCAAGCTACTTTCTCGATAAGAAAGGTCATGGTACCTTACTCTTGCCGCTTGTCATAATTGTCGGTTGTCTCGGGCTTTTCTTAAAGGGTTAACTTGTGATTCATTTATATGGATCAAAGGTGTCCGCAAAAATTTGCAACTTGTAACGCTCCAGCTATTTATTACATGACTGGTCCATCAATTAGGGAAACATTACTGGGTTTCTGCTGTATTTTGTGTTCTGTCCTTTTATTGATTCCCAGTAAATGATTTGTGAGGTTTGATTTGAACTTGCAACCTCCTCAAGGTAACGTAGATGACTGTAGCTAAAAGAATTCCCTCCATTTCAAAGTAATGTTTTCGTAGCTGCTGAATTGTAGCTTGTTTTGGTGCCACCTTCAATTTCTATGTAAATTGCAAACGGCTTCTGATTTCTTGATTCGTGTTGTAAATTGACGACTCATATCTGCATCAGATTTTATTTTGAAAGCAGCGACAAAAAATGACTCATCCCCTCAATAATCCACAGATGAATAAACAACTCAAAAAGTGGTGCAAAGCCCAAGAAGATTAGCACTCAGCAGTCCAGATATCTGTAGAAACTCTCTACTTCTCTTCTCTTTTCTTTTATCTGTCCGTCATTCAAGCCAGAGTGGACTTTTCTCCTTGTGTTTACCGTTGTCGGCTCAAGTAGAATAAGATGAGAAATGAAGGCCTAAATGCTCAAGCTGCTTGATGGCGGTTTTAAGATACGAATTTTACGCATGCTTTAAAGAATTACGGAAACACCGTGCTCTCACCGTTTCCCTTTCCCTATAACCAACCCAAAGACCGAAATATCTTGGGCCATTTTATTTTGAAGTACGACTGGAAAACAGAGTAAGTTCTCCCTTCGCTTCTTCTTCAGTTTTGTTGTTTCTGCACCGAGATCTTGTGCTATAGTCAAGACCATGGTGTTTAAAGATGTGTTCATGGAATATAAATACTAGTAGAACGAGTTCTTAACTTCTTATGGATTTGGAGTAGCATTCAAGGCTGTCTGAAATCATTTAAGTTTGCAAAAATTTTTTTTTTTTTTGTTTAAAATTCTAGTGTAAGTTCGCGAACTTTACCTGTATGTGGAATTAGATAATACTACCTGATTTTCTATCTATGCTATAACGGTCTGATAACTGATATTCTGCTAGACACTTCGGTGTATTTGTGAAGAAAAAATCAAGTAGCTAAAACAGTAGTGTTTGGCATAGCTATAAACCATGAAGAGTTGCAAAGTTGAGATAAATTGACAAGTATTTAGTAGTTCTGGAGGCTTAGCATCTCCTAGCACTGTATATAATCGAGAACTATCGAAAGCAGGCTCCTTTGCTCTCTTATTTTCCTTCGCTGCAAATTGATTTTCGAATTCGCCGGCGTATATAACAGTAGAGGCTTAAGATATGTTGTTTAACATGTTAAATCATGCTGCATCATTGTTTTGGAGTAACAACATGATATAAATGTTCTTAACTGGGGTTGAATTCATACCATGTTTCTAGTCGGTAGTGGGAAGAGCAAGATGGGACAAGGCGAGGAAGCGAGGAAAGATGAATCCAATGTTGAGATTCTAGAAAGAGGGGAAATATTCTTCTTTTACCGGGCTAAAGTTAATAAGGAGGAAGCTCACAGTCCGGACGATGTGCAACGCTTGTACATTGTTCTTCGACCTGAGTCTGGTGAGAAATCTGTTGAAGAGAAACAAGGTTCTAGTTCTGGCAAGGAAGGTGCTAAGATGCATGAATCTGGGAATGATGAAAAGGAAACTTGCCCTGGCGATGAAGGTGGACGTGGTGCTGAAAAGGTGGACATTGAGCAGCAACCTTTGCTGCGATTCATTGTCATGGGGAAGAAGAGCCTTCCTGAGCCAAGCCAGCAGAGGGGCCGACCTTACTGGGGATTTGTCGAGTTGGTTACTACTAGAATTGAAGATGTTAAGGCTGCTCTGAAAGGAGAGGAATATGATACTAACACGAGAGGTCACAGGCGTACAGAGCCTGCTAGAGCGTTGGCTGAAGGTGTTTACCGCATCCTAAGGCACAGCCCTAGAAAGAGAATGCACACACATTTGGTCTACCGGCTTGAATTTCCACCAGAGGATGAGAAGAATGAAGCTCAGGAGTCGCTCAACGTTGAACGCGAAGGGTCATTCCTCATCCAGATTAAGAATCCGGAGCAGCAAGGCACTTCGAGGTTTGCTGGGCTTCAGAGTAAGCGAAAGGCAACATTTCCTGCCCATCTGCAGGGCCAATTTGGGAATCGACGATTTAATCCAGCCGATCCACCTGATTTTCTAAACTATGAAGGGTGTGAATTTCTGCTTATAGCCGCATCTGATGACATAGAAGAGGAGCTAGGATTGGAGCTTAGGACAGAAGTACAAAACTCGCACGATCCATCATGTTCAGATTTAGTCAGGACTTTTGGGGAAACTGCTTCAATCGAACCTCTCCTTGAAGGAACTTGGGTTTAATATTCCCCTTCTTGTTTCCCGTACACGATTTGCCAGGATGTTGATAAATGTTGGCAAATCAGGACTTGAGCAGTACTAGCTTTTGGTTGACACAGTAGTTGGTTTGGTGCTTTTGGTTTTGGTAATTCTAGCCTTCTAGGCGTGTTGTCAGCTAGGTGGAGTATATGTGATGTTTTGAGGCAGTCTGTGCTTATGGTTTGGCTTTTTTGTATTCCAGATGTAAATTACTGTACATTGTTTGGTTTGCTTGAATCTTATCTCGTCTCTATCTCTCGACAAATTGCAGCAGGTCATGCTTCAAAATTACCACCAAGAAGAAACGGAATTTCAAAGAATCAAAGCATCATCCATATTCCATACCCTGAAGTGCTGCACGAAGTTCATGGATATAATAACTAGCTATAGCAAATCACTGTAAAGACGCTTGTATGGAAGTTCTCCAGTAAATTAAACCTTGAAAGCAAAGGAAAAACGGCGTTCAAGAATGGAATGGTCAATCAGGCAGCGAACTCATTACTAAGGCCCTTGTTTTGGGGTACTACTGCAAAGCTGCAAACAGGACATTTCCTCGGTTTCTTACACAACTTGTTTGGCAGTCCAAACCTTTTGACACGATGTGGCTGTCGAAGGCAGGTTTTGGCGTGGTAGTAGCTGGAGCTGCTGAATGGTAGTAGCTTTCTTCTTGCTCCGCTTCCAAGTGCAGGTGACCTGTTTTTTGTTTCTCAAATTGCGAATCCAAATTGACGAGTCTCCAAATCAGCATCCAGGAACATGTGTATGGTTCGAAGCGACTAATCTAATGAAGGATCACTTTAATGTAATGGATGATGGGGTCCAATTGAAAGAGATGAATTCGGGACGGAGGGGGGTCCCGACGCATGAACGTTGTTATCAAAGCCTCACTTTCTGCAATAGTAAACGCTCTTTATTTGTTACATCCTCGCGACAGCCCACTTGCACTCTGAACATTGATTATTAATTAGCACGTATAATTACGCGGGTTGGGGAAGATATTTGACTCAGATTAATAAGGCCGGCGAGAATTACGGTCAATTCATTTAGGATTAACTTTTTATATGCAAGTGATGTGATTTTTTTTTATGCTGATAAGTGTATGGTACATGTATATGATTTAAATTTATGTTATATAGTACGCTCTAAACCTGTTAGATGGTAGTGTTTGTTTGTAGGGAAAAGTGAAGAAACGTTAGTTATTCTTTCCTTCATGCATGTTTGGTTGGCAAGAATGTTGAATATTTTTCTTGCACTTTCCCGCAAAATTTGCAGGATTTTGAAGGAAAATAATAATTAGTTACTCGCAAAAGTTTCAATAACTGCTATTTAACTGTCATTAGTTTTCTATATTTTCTCTATATCTTTTTTAGTAACCAAACGTGTATGAAAAACTTATTTTCATTTTCCTTCACTTCACTTTCTCGTTTTATTTTCTTTAAAAAAAAAAAAAAACTGTACATTAACGGTGTATAAAAAACATATTCATTCATTTGTCATTTTTGGCTTTTTGGGAACAAGGTTCGGCCTTATAGCATCAGCGCACCATGGAGTTTGGTAGCTAGTGGAAATTCAGAAGAAAGCAACAGGAAGCATAATTCATTCAGGTGGCATCTGGCGACCAACATTATGGAATGATTCATTCGGCTGTTAGTATTTTACTTTTTTTAGTACTAGTATATTGTCGCGTGCACGTAGTACTCTTTCGGTTTTAGCTGTCACAATATTCACTTGTCCGAAATGGCGCTACTACTTGTTGAAACCCAAGAAAAATGTATACGCTTCCATTTATACTACTATTATTTAAAAAAAAAAAGTTTGATGACATTATCAATATTATAATACATGCAAATTCTTATTCTCAAAGATGTCGATTTTCAGTTCAAGAATTTTCTCACTAAAGTATACTTCAATGCAAGCCCATCATCATGGACAGCTCGGTTGGTCACGACACGTCTTCTTAGGAATTATTGTCCAATTCTGCCAGAATTCGAATCCCATGATTACCGTGTTCGGGTTCGGGGATGAAACCTTTACTTTCAGATCGGTTGGGTTAACAACAACTGGACCGTTGCCATTTGCCAGTCGTGAACCAAAAGTGCAGGGTTGACACTTCGACACAAGCCCACTACAATTCCACGAGCCAGTGGAGTCACTCGTGTTTCAAAGGTCCAACCAACCAAAGCGCGTATTTCTCTCAAAGCCTGTCCGAAATACAAAATACATTAGCAAAATGACAGTGAGGACGAGGATCCGTAGCAGAGTACACTTATACGCCATTTTTTCATTTTGCTGACTAAATTAATCAAAGCTTAGACCAATTCTCAGTTGATTATCACTTTGTTCTAATCAAAATCTCAACTTTTTCCTTTTTTGTATTCTACTCAGTCTTTAACTACCCAGACCTTCCCGTGGAGCAGAGAGTTTCCTGAACAAGTACAGAAGTTGTTTACTTTCTTGCTAGCCCTGTTGTCTTTATTGTTTCCTTATCCGCTCATTAGCTTATCTAACAAATACCTGTTCTTCCCTGAGCTTAGTAATTTCTGGGGTTTTTCTTTTTTGATTGCATAAGCTATTTTCGTTATTCTTTTTTCTTCCTCGTTCTTTGATTTTATATTGTATTGTATGAGCTCTCAGCTGATTATAATTTTTTATTCTAATTCAAGATCAGTGGTTAATAGATGTTAATAGCTATATGCTATCTCTCGGAATCTTGGATATTTGAGTGAATTATATATTGATTGCATGACGTAGATGGGCTTTGAATTGGACCCTTGATGGCAATTTGGAGTTGATTAATCGGTTTTGACTAGCTGAGGTTTCATTTTGCCTGGATTGCAGTAAAAGTTCAGAGAGCAGATCTTTCTGTTCCTGTAAGCATACTAGTGCACCTGAAAACCGGCAGATCTCATATATGCGTTATTAGGAAGGAGTTTTTTGTTAAGGGATTGATTTTAGCGTGGTTAAGACAATATGGGGAATACTTGTGTTGGACCAAGCATCTCAAAAAATGGTTTCTTGCAGTCTGTTTCAGCTGCAATGTGGCGATCTCGGTCACCAGATGATATTATGGGTACTGGAGAGAGTGTACATACTGAAACACCAAATGCTGGTAAAGAACCTGAATCACCAATCCCTGTCCAGAGAAAGCCACCTGAACAAGTGAAAATTCCAGAACCAGAACCAGAACCAGAACCAAAAAAAGAGCCTCCAGCAAAGCCCAAGAAACCAGTACATTTCAAGAGGGTCGCTAGCGCAGGGCTTAAGGACTATGTTTTACAAACAAGAACTGGTAACTTAAAGGAATTTTTCAGCTTGGGGAAGAAATTAGGGCAAGGTCAATTTGGAACAACATTTCTTTGCGTGGAGAAAGCAACTGGAAATCAATATGCTTGCAAATCAATTGCCAAGAGGAAGTTATTGACAGATGATGATGTGGAAGATGTCAGAAGGGAAATTCAGATAATGCATCATTTAGCAGGGCATCCTAATGTCATATCAATTCAAGGGGCTTATGAAGATGCTATTGCTGTTCATGTTGTTATGGAGGTGTGTGCAGGGGGTGAACTTTTTGATAGGATTATTCAGCGTGGGCATTACACAGAAAGAAAGGCAGCTGAGCTTACCAGGACAATTGTTGGAGTTGTAGAAGCCTGTCACTCTTTAGGAGTGATGCATCGCGATCTTAAGCCCGAGAATTTTCTTTTCATTGATCAGAAGGAGGATTCACTGCTCAAAACCATTGACTTTGGCTTGTCTATATTCTTCAAGCCAGGTATCCCCAGTGTAATCTGAATTGCTATCTATTTTAGACTCAGTTTATTATTTTCTTGTCAAGTAGATCTTCGAGTAGATTATCCTTTCTAAGAAAGGATATCTTGCAACTCCCTTGAACTATGTTTTTTGAATTGAAGTAGAAAATGATGCCTGCCATCAAAAGTACTTCTACTGCAATTTGAAATGACAAATATACTGTTGAAAACATTCATGCTTAAGTTTGAACAATTATTTTGCATTCTTTTCTTCTTTTAATCAATAATTTCTTTTCTCCATTGGGGTGATATGGTTTTCAAAATTTCAATTGTTCAAAGTGCTGATGCATTCTAATGGTGACCCTGGTCTCTTCCACTTTTAGCCCTGGTGTTAAGTCATGTTGCTGGTAATCTTTCTTCATATTGCTCATAGCTTTTATACACTTTGAATACTTCGCTCTAGAAATTTCAACAAAATCCTGTGATATTTTCAAAAGCATGGACTTTTGAATACCTCACTCCAGAAATTTTAACTACATTACATGATGTTTTCAAAAACATGGACTTTTGCTTTAGTTGCCATAGAGTCTGAATAAGATTATAACAATGAATCTTTTTGGTTTTATTGGACCACTCTGACACTAAGTGTAGTTTCTTGCTTTTCTTAGTAGGAACTTCCAATGCAATATAAGCTCGATTATCGCTCTGTGTGCTAAAGATTATTTTACTACATCATCCCAAAGTGGACTTGCAATTTTGAATTTGTTGTCTGAATTTGTGAATATGTATCTTGCAATTCTCATAAACAAAGAGCTGTATTCATTTTTCATACTCCTTTGCATGTGGTTCACTGGCTGTTAATATCAATGAGCTACTGATAGTTGCATTTTTCTATTTTAGGGGAAAAGTTTACTGATGTAGTTGGCAGTCCATATTATGTGGCACCAGAAGTCCTCAAGAAGCGTTATGGTCCCGAGGCAGATGTCTGGAGTGCTGGAGTAATTGTGTACATTTTACTCAGTGGAGTACCTCCATTTTGGGCTGGTGAGATTTTTGAGGGCCCTTTAGAAGATTAAATCTCTCATTTGTGACCACAACATTTTTCTTTTATTGGTCATAGATTAATGGCTACTTTTACAGAAACTGAACAAGAAATATTCGAGGAAGTCCTGCATGGTGATCTTGACTTCTCTTCTGATCCCTGGCCAAGTATATCAGAAAGTGCCAAGGATTTGGTGAGAAAAATGCTCGTCAGAGATCCTCGCAAGCGTCTAACTGCACATGAAGTCTTGTGTAAGTGCATATGCTTCAAACATTTGAACTGCTTAAAGGATTGCCATTAATAATGTATGAGATTGAGTGGTATATGACAAACTTATGTGCTTTTAAGAAACTTGTATCAGCAGCTGTCAACCCATGGTGCAAAGCTTCCATTTCCTATGTCACTGATCTAATTAAATGAAGTTAATGCTAATATCTTGGTGTTCATCTATCTGTCACTCTTCTTTAAATTTTAAATGACATTGGCCAGCTGTGTTGTTCTTTTAGATATTTAATGTCCTTATTTTGGAGTTCCTAGATCATGGTTTTTTGGCTGCACAAACTGGGTCCATAAAAAAAAAGTGCCTTTCTGAATTGTCCAAGCGGTTTCCAATATTCTGTTTCAGAGAACTATTTGACTTGTATTCTGTTTCAATATTATTTTTTTCATCCCTTTTGACTCCAAATGGATTCCTTATACCTTGGCCTGCGTCTAGTGTATACCCTACAAAATCTCACGTCTACTTTTGAATGTTTTAATAGTCGACAATGTCCATTATGTTAGCGGTTGTTGGTAAAAGAACAGCTCTAAGATGTTCGTTTCGCAGTGCAGTTTTGTGGCGGTAGCACAATTTACATTAATTATGACGGTTCATTAATGAAAGACTCTTTATTGTGTCTGTCATTTTCCTTATCTTTTTGGTCACTATTAGGTGTTTCTCTGTGGGGGTTAGCTGCTGGTAATTAGTGCAAGTTAGTTTACATTTGACAGTTTTCTGCCGCAGATCACTTCTGGTGATCATGTTTCCATCATTTAAAATCTTGATCTTCATGGATCTTGATGCCAAATTATTGATAGATTAGATTTTAATGTAGACATTAATAGCAGGATACATGCGGCTGTAGAATTGTATAAATTCTTTTAGATGCCAATGACGACCTAGATTATAATTGATTGTTATCCGCAAATGTCTGGGAGAATCTTTCATCTTGGATAAGGAAAGTGGTGTCTAATCAGATGAAAAAATTTAATCGTTATTTCTCAAGTTGTTGCCCCATCTTACACACTAATTCGGCATGTATTGTACTCAAATACATCTCAATTTTTTCCCTTAATTGTTTTATTTCTTCTTTTCTGTTGGGGACTTGGTCAGCAAGTTGCGGGGACTGTGCTTTCAATTTGTGCATGTGTTTTGCATGTTTGTGTGTAGATAGTTCATTCCACTAGGCTTAGCAGAATTCAATTTGGTATACTTTTCGTATGCAAACATGGCTATAAACTTATATGTTTCTTTTGCTTATTTAGAAACTCTGAATCTGCCAGGTCTAAGTTCTTTTACTGCATTTCTATTTTCTTGACATACTTTGGCAACAATATGAGTTGAGTTATTATGGAGACAGGAACTATGCTATGTGAAAATTTCCAGCTTGCTTATAATTCTTTATGTTTATGATGCTTGTTTGTAGCTCAAAATGCTCTGTTGGTTGTTCATAATAATGACCTTGTTGCTGATGAGCTATGAAATTGGTGCAGGCCACCCTTGGGTTCAAATTGATGGTGTTGCTCCTGACAAGCCTCTTGACTCTGCAGTCTTAAGTCGCATGAAACAATTTTCTGCTATGAACAAACTCAAGAAAATGGCTTTAAGAGTACGTCCATTTAAAACAAACTTTCTAGGTTAATTAGTCTGTCAAATTACAATTTCAATGCTACTTGCAAAAGGAAAGCTTGACAACGTATGTAATCTAGGTCTCAACAATGTTATGCTTTTATCTATCTGGTTATGAAATGCTTGTTTTCCTTGTTTTAGGTCATAGCGGAGACCCTATCTGAAGAAGAAATAGCTGGACTAAAAGAAATGTTTAAGATGATAGACACGGATAATAGTGGACAAATCAGTTTTGAAGAGCTCAAGGTTGGATTAAAACGAGTGGGTGCTAATCTTAAGGAATCAGAGATTTATGATCTGATGCAAGCAGTAAGTATTAAATGCAACGCATAAGCAGTTAACTAGCTGTATGAGTGTTAGACCATCAAACTATTTTTTTCCTCCAAAATGCTCTCTTGAGCAAAATTTAGATTATTCATTTTACTTTCATGCTAATAGAACTGGTATTGGTGATGACAAGTTACCACACTAGTATTTGTCACCGAAGATACCAGCTATCTGTGGAATGTCTTCAAATTGAATTCTGTTATGTTTCTTACACATTTCTGCCTTGTCTGCTGGTATGTATATCCACAAATGTTTGTGTAATTTGATTAATTTTGTGAATTTCTAGGCTGATGTGGACAACAGCGGAACAATTGATTATGGGGAGTTCATAGCTGCAACATTGCATCTTAATAAGATTGAAAGAGAGGATCACCTGTTTGCTGCTTTCAACTATTTTGATAAGGATGGAAGTGGTTACATCACCCGGGATGAACTTCAACAAGCCTGCAAGGAGTTTGGCATCGATGATACCAGCCTGGACGATATGATCAGAGATGTTGACCAGGATAATGTAAGTAAATACTTTATAATTGTAATTGCTCTCAGTGATTCAAAAAGCAACTTGTAATTCATTCAAACTTCCTTTGTTGTTTTATCTTTTAATTATTTAAGAAAAAAAAAAGGTGTGGGATTGGTGAAAGTGGTGGAATGAAAAGATGAGGAAGACAGCCCTCATCATTTTAGGCACAGTAATAAAATTGGACAGACAATTTGGTGATGATGGTTGTAAGCAAGCACCATGCTACTCGGTTTTGTAACATTTGAAGAGGGCCTAATTATTTCTTATTCATGCAGGATGGACGTATTGATTACAATGAGTTCGTTGCCATGATGCAGAGAGGAAATCCAGTTGTTGGAGGTGGCAAGAAGAGCCTAGAGAATAGCTTCAGTATTAATTTTAGGGAAGCACTAAAACTTTAGCACTTGAGTCTAAAGAGAGAGGGGTTTTTATCCATTTATTCTTTTTTCCTATACTTTTTCAGTTAGAACAATCTTCATCTCTCGTCATTAGAGTGTACAGCAGAAATCATGGTGCTAGAGAAGCAACAACCTTGCTCACTCCTAGCCCTTTTGTCTAAGCTTCCCACAGTTCACAGCTTCAACCTGTTTTTGTGGTGGATAATTGCATATTGTATGAAGGCCCCAGAAAAAAGAAAAAAAAAAAAAAAGAAGGGTCAACTTCCGCTGTTGGCGAGTTTACTTTTTTTTTTTTTTTTTTTTATCAACACAGGGGTGTCCGGGTCAATTCTTACGGGATCCGACTAATCCCCTGCGGCTTGGGAGAGAAGGCCTCACGCCACACCGAGCACGTTAACAACAGGACTCGAACTCTGGACAAGTCAGGAAGGTCGCCGTACCCTAAGAAGTGGATTGCTCGAGCTATCTTGTTGGGGCCTATTGGCGAGCTTACTTTTTCTTTCCAATTTTGATGAATGAATCAGTATGCTAGGCATCATCGTTGCTGTCTGGATAATTTCACAATTTAGGTCGATGGCTTTGATTTTCCTCTATGCAATGTCTGAGCTATTAAGCCCATCTGAGAGCGTGAGTGGTAGGCTGCTTAATTTGAAAAGGATGGACAAATGAGATGTCAATATCACTCTGGCCTAGCACTAGCAGGGTGCGAGGATTTGTTATTTTGAAAGATTGGCCCTACTGCCTGAACTCTCTAATTAGAGCAAGATTCCGAAAGATTGTTAGTGGAACATTTTTGAGAAAGGGGATAAACTGTGTCACGCTCGGGCTGTACGCGCATATTCCTTTGAGGCTTGGGCATAAATTTCAATAAAGTTGGCTTTTGTACAAGCTACCAATAAATCACACGTGAGAAGAATATTTTGATCCAGTTAAAAGTACTTTATTCCTTGAAAAAAAATACCTAAGTGGTGAGGTGATGAGAATCTATAACTTCGTTTGAATTAGTTGTTTTTTTAAAGTATTTTTAAAATATTTTACTGTAGCAGTGTATATGAAAAACTTTAATCGTAGATGTTTTTGGAGGAAGTTTTGGAATATATTATGGAGTATCTTTTAAAATTAAAAAAAATTTTAGAGTCCTTTTTTAAAATTAACATTACCACTCATAACTACGACCACCCCCTCCCTTCCCTTTCTCCTTCCTCTCTCTTATCCTCACCACCCCTTGTCCCTCCCTTTCCCCCTAAATTTATTGGCTAAAAATTCTACTCCTAAACTCAAAAAAATTCATCAAATACATTAAAAGCGCTTTGGCCACAAAAGTACTATTTTAGCAAAAGCACTGGGTTTAAAGTAAAATGAAACACACCAAATCCTTTTTTTAAATTTAAAAAATAAGTAGAATAACAAGTAACAACTAATATTTAGGGCCCATTTGAGAGTTGCGGTAGTTTATTGAAAAATATTTCATTTAATGGAGTTTTTAATAAAAACACTTATTAAGTGTTTAAATAGTTTTAAGTATATTTTTTGGATACATAGTTTAATAAATACTTATTGTATTGAATAATGTATAATTTTAAATTTCTTAAATGTATATATCTCTTTATTTAGTTTATAATATAGGATAAAATGATTAAATTTAGTGTTTTATTTTTTAAAACACAAAATCTATTCTAAAAGCACCAAATTTTAGCTTTTACTAAAAGTGCTTTTAATATCAAAAGTTTCACTCTTTATTTTATGGGATAATATTCAGCAAATACCTCAAAAGTGTTTTTTTGCCAAAAACACCGCAACTCAAATGGGATGGCTAAAGTTGAGACTAAAATTTAGAGTCTTATATTCAAATATCCTCCCTTCCCCCTTTCATAAATCCTACTTATCTAATTTTTTTTAAGTGACAACTAATAACCTATTGTAGATAAACTTTACCGCTAATATAAATCTAATTTTTGTATGATGAATTTATCACATAAAGATACCTTTTAGAAGTTTTAGATTTAAGTCTTCTTCCCCCGCCCTGTTACATAAATAAGTCCTACTTTTCTATGTTTTTATTTAAAGCGACAACTAACAACCTATCCATGGATAAACTTTACCACTAATATAAATCTAATTTTTGTATGATGGATTTATCACATAAAGATCACTTGTTGAAATGTTTGTTGTTCTTTGGCATGAAAGGCGACTTTGGACTTAGGAGTAGGGCTGCAAACGAGCCGAGTCGAGTCGAGTTTTGGCCTTATCGAGTCGAGTCTTGACTTAATTTCATCGAACTTGAACTCGAGTTCGAGCTCGACGAGTCGGCAATTTTTAAGCTCGAGCTCGAAAAAAATAAAAATAATTATTTTATTTTAAAAAAATAAATAAAATAATATTTTTCTTAATAAATAATAAAATATTAAGAATATTTATGTAATTTACTATTAAAATAAAAAATATATTTATATATATATATATATATATATTCGAGCTCGCGAGCCGGACTTAATGTTTTGAACTCGAGCTCGATTTTGACTCGACCAACTCGAGCTCGAGTAGAGCTCAAATCAAGCCGCTCGCGAGGAGCTCGATTCATCGGCTCAACATCCACAGATCAATGCCCCTTTATAAGTTGCTGGAATAATGCTGATAACTTTTTTAGATGCACATATAGTTAATTGCTCATAAATTTTTTGGATGTACATATGGTAAGTTGCACTAAACTCCACTCAACTATTACACGAGTTGTACTCTACCCCTTGTACGTTTTGATAAGCACTTAATCCCCTATATGATATGTTTGGATAAAACTTAATTGCTAGCCTATTTATGTTTATCTATTTTCTTATTCCCTTTTTCATTTTTTGGTATGTTTGATCTGGCTATAATACTTACAAAATAGGTCTTCTCCTGCTTTCCATGTTTTACTAATATTGAGGCGAGTAATGCTTATTTTGCTTACTAGAAATATTTTGGTCCGTCAATTTTGCACTGACACATTTAATATTTGACCTATTTCATTCTTCGCTATTTTGACATGTCCAATTTATTAACACTTATTATGGGCTTTGAACACCACCATTCAATCATACCACTATTTCCATCGCGCCAAATGTTGTTGAGCAGGCAAACATTCAAATTACGAGTTTGGATTGCTATTTTCCTCTAAAAAAAAATTACACGTTTTTTTTTGTGAACATATTTTTGAATCATTTTTTTATCTCATATATATCGATTCGTTACAATATATTTTTCTAATAAGCTTCAAATAATAGCAATCCAAATGGACTCAGGTCTTTAGCGAAATATAATGAAACTAGATTTTAAGAACTTACAATAAAAAAAATCACATAATTCAGACACCGTTGAGTTACGATTGTTGATGTTTCATGTAAACATGTTTATTTGCTTGGAAATATACTCCCTGATCATGATTGCAAAAAGGTCATTGATCTAAAAAAAAATTATGTAGATAATATCTTAAAATTATTTTCCCAATATGAATTTTGAAAATAAGAGTGTAACATTATAACCAAGATTTTAATTGATTAATAATGCCGTAAACTAATTTATTAAGATAGTTTAATGAGAAATTTTGTTGTGGAATTCGGATTGGGATGCATTTGGATTTTGTTGCTCAAGCTTTTTCTACTTGTGGGGTTTTCTTAAGATAATTTATGCAATTTGAGTATGAAATGGGTCAATATTAAAATGTTTACCATATTTTATAGATCCCAAAATAGTGAAAAATTTACCCTAGAAAGTTAAACGCGTGTAATTAAGATGCTTCAAAAGTTATTAAGTTCAAGAAATTATTAGTAAATTAATTCTAAGAATAAAAAAATGTTTTTTCCCAAGAGGATTAATCTTTTCTATACTTATAGCCTTTAATGAATGACAACTATGTAAAATTTGAATTTAAAATATAATTTTTATACATGTGTTTTTAATATATACACTGTCAGTATATATAAGATTTATTCTTAATAAAATCGCTAATTTCTAAGTGATTTGTCACCAAAACATCACATTTCTTGTCACGCTATCTGTCTGAGAGAATTTTATATGTATCTTGTTGCTTAGATACAAAATACTCATTTAATTTAAACAAATTCCATCTACTAGCCATTAGTCCTATTTAAATTAAAGAAAAAAGGAAGGCTATTTGCCAAGGAAAAAAAGAGCCCATCAATCAAAAGAATCACTTAACCACCAGCCCAAAGTCTGGTGGCCACCACCCAGCCATTGAGGCTTGGTGGGGTGTGAACCAAATATTACCTCCCATCAAAATATCACAGTTAAAGTGATTTGGTTTCAAAAAATTCAAGTGCACCCGTCTGATCCGATGACGATTCAATCCTCTTTAAATTACCTCTGGACCTTTTTAGGTTCGCCCCCTCTCTCTCTGGTGTAGGATATATTAGGTTATACAATAGTTATCCTTTGGAAAAAAAGAATCAAAAGAATCACACACTAAAAAAAAGTAAAAATCCCGAATCTATGAGTATAAAAAAAAAAGCGAAGAGAAAGATATGTTTCATGCAAATTGCTAATTATTGGCCCTTTACCCGGGCGCCAATTGCAACGGTCAAATAGAATGCCCGGGACCGGAGATTGATAACCTCTGACACGCGCAATAAAATTTTAATCAATTTTCTTTCTTAATATATATATATATATATATATATATATATGTATATATATATATATGATATAATAAAAAAGAGAAATGAGCGAGCGTCTCAAATAAAACCCTAATTTCGGTGCCACTACTTTCCCTCTCTCTTCACTCGCCCTCCCAGCAATTCGTACTCGTACGCGTGTTTCCATCTCCTCGCTCTCTCTCTGTCTCTCTCTCTCTCTCTCTACAGTTCGTACTCAAACGCGAGGTTTCTAATTAATGGCGCCTTCAGGCGAAGGAGCATCAGCGGCCGCGCCCTCCTCCGCCTACGAAGGCGGCGGCGACGGTGTTGGAGGGAAGTTCCGGAAGCGTCCCTTTAGGAAGACGCATACGACTCCGTACGATCGGCCTCCCACCGCCCTCCGAAACCCTAGCTGGCTCTCCAAACTCCTGGTGGACCCTGCTTCGAAGCTCATCGCCGCTAGCGCTCAGCGGTTCTTTGCGCCTCTTTTTCGCAAACGCCTTCCCCCGCCCCCTTCCCCTCCCCCTCCACCGCTTCCAGGTTCATTTGCCCACTCTCTTGGTATCTTTTCGTGTATATATGTAAACGGACGCGTATGTTATTTATGTTTACTTTGAATGTATCTGTTAATTTGCTTTTGACTATTGGTTTGAGTACCGTTTCTGCTGCTGTTGTGTGAGTAACTAGCTAGGCTTCAGCTGGTGTGACCGAAAGATATGTACTTTCGTTTCTATCTGCTTTTTGTTTTAATATATATTCGTGCAATATAGAAGTTTCATTTTCATTTGTTGGGTGTTAAATTTAACGTACGGATCGCTGGGGAAGATACAAGAAAATTAGTTGTTAATTTTTGCTGTAAATCCGTGTTCTGCAGTATTTTAAGCGTCCAATTCCCCCCACCCAAAGGATTAAAGAGACTTTCTACATTTCCCTGTTTCCTGTTCCCCATATCTACTACTTTTATACGAATTTGGAACGTTGGATTGTTAAATTTCCCTACACGGTGGGTCTATGATTTTAGGAAGTTGGAATGTTGAAGCTTTAACCTGTACAGTACAGGCCGACACTTTGTTTCATGTCATTGTAGGATTAGATTGCCTTTTATCCCTTAACTTACAGCAGTATGCCTCTGGTCCTCTAGACTCTGTTGGAGTTAGAATTGTTGTGTTAGATTTCCCTGTTGGTCTACAAGTTACTTTCCTCTAGGTGCAGGCGACTGATGGTGATGTGGACTAGTTTTTGTTTGAATTTAGCATGTTAGATTTCCCTAGTCTTTTGCTTTTCCCTGTTACTCTCCTGCAAAGGTACCATCTATAGTGAGTGGGACTACTTTGGTGACGTGTATCAGTTTATATTTGTGACAACAGACTGTTATTCCTTTAGTTTACTGTTCATTTAGCTGGTATGCATATCGATTATTATATAAGACAGTGAATTTGTTTGTCTCGATGTCGTATCTTTTTTCGACAACTGCTGCTACATCAATTAGGTGCTTATGTCAAGATTTTGAATGCTTCATAAACGTTTTTGGCCTTTATATGAGAAACCCTTTGTCCTCAACAAAATGCTCAAGAATGAGAACTAGATGATTGCAAAGTACTTTTATTATGGATCTGCTGGGGAATATATATCGTTCCATGTATAGTGGATTGTTCTCTTCTTTAGCTTTTGATGTCATGCGACCCCTTTTTTCTTCATAGATTGGCAATGTGTGATGGCACTTATTCCAAGAATAGGGAGAAAAATTCATGCTTTTGGGTGTTTCAACTGCATAGAGTTTAATCAGAACTAACGTTACATGTCTTTTTGACAGAGTCAAACCAAGATTCAAGTGACAGGAATCCAGATGCTGGTCTAAAAGTATGTTTCAATCTTTTGTTTTTGGTCATGTTAATTTTTGCATCACGCATTCCATAGTCATTGATTTCAAATATGCCCTGCCAAATTTGAGACTTTAACAGTTTTCTCTATCTTTTATCGCTTATTTCACATCACACTACAAAAACATTCTAAGCAAGATATGAGGATGTGACCTGAAATTTTTGGTGTCAGGTATTTCTTTTGCTAGCTCTTTAGTCTCTCACGTTAAAGTGTGCTGAAAGGGATTAATTATATATATTTTGAAGGTATTGTAGCAATAAATCTGCAGGCTGGTCATGGTTAAGATTAATGATATCTGTTATCCTTTCTATTAAAGAACAAAGGGAAGAAGTACCAAAACTTCAACTGATCGATTGAGATCTTCCTTTCTTTCGTATTTGCCCGAGGTAGTTACCACTGCCTGTGAAAGACTAAGATTGAGGAATGAGATGAAGGGACACCCAACACGGGGCTTTAAAAAAAATTATCTTCTTGTCTGATTCCTGGAGTATATTAAGTGAGTCTGACACCCAAGGCATCAACTGATATTTTGCACTCCATCCCTGGGTCAGAGGCCTTCATTCATCTACTTTTTTTTCTTGGAATCTGTCTCAGCTCGTTGATCTGTTTCACTCATTGAATCAGATGCAGTTTTATGTCTTCTGAAGTTCCTAGAGTATAATTTTTAAGGCATGGGTAGGACATATGCTTCGGTTTTGTCTTTTTATGGAGCTTTTATAATGCTATGTGAAGATTTCAGTGTGACATGGAAAGCCTTATTATCACTTTGGTAATCCTTATTCAGCATAATATTGCTTTTATGGTTTTTATTGCACTGCAATCTGTAGAACTTGACTAGTATCTGATTTCTTGAGTTGAAACAGGCTGAAGCACGAGCAGCACCTGTTGGTGATGGTGAAAATTTTACTCACAGCACTGATGGTGGTAGTATCTCAGAGCTCGAGCAATTGTTAAAGCAAAAAACATTCACCAGGTTGGCTTTTTCTGTAGAGCTTATTGTGTCAGCACTGAACATGCTTTCTTGTGTTTTATGAAGGTGCAATTATAGTTATATATATATATGAAGGGAAAATAGTGAGGATAGCCTAGCTAGTATCTTGTGATGACATTGACGGTATTTATAAATAATTAGCTTTTTGCCTTTGGATTCTACTCTTTTTTGTCTAGTTATGATATTCTAACTTAATCTTTTTTTAGTTGGTTATGCATTTTAATTATCATTTAGTTACTTAAACTCCAATTCTCAACTTCTTCCTCACAGCTTTACTAAGTGGAAATTTTATTCTGCAGATCTGAAATTGATCATTTGACAGAACTGTTGCATTCAAGAGCTGTAGATTTACCTGTTGAGGATGGTGTTAGAGGAACTGAAGCAAATGCCTCAAAAATGGTTGCAAATTTTGAAGGGCAGCATCAGCAAATAATTTCATCAGAAGAAAAAAGGAATAAAAGTTACAGATCTCATGGGCTTGATTCAGCTCCTGGTACCAGTAGAAGGGTAAGATTACCTGCTCAAATACTATAGTTTTAACTGTTTTATGACTGCAGAGTCAAGTTGCTAATTCTTTTGCCTTTGGTATAATGTGTACTCTGAAGATAGTGATGTTTTGCATGTAGTCATGACCGTGTGACACTTGTTAGAAATTTTTTCTCCAGGTTCTTGAGGATGATATTGCTTCTCCTGCTGAGATTGCTAAAGCTTATATGGGCAATCAGGTTTCAAAAGTATCACCTTCAATGCTGGGATTGCGCAGTCGTGCAGTAAGGGAAGATGTGGCCATGCGAAGGAATGTACCATTTACTCCAACATCTGCTATGATTTCATTGCCAACAAAATCAATTGCTCATGTTGAGGTTCCAGAAAATGGTTTTACCACTCCTAGATCTCGAGGTAGATCTGCAATATATAACATGGCTCGTACCCCATATTCAAGAGTTCACCCAACCGCTCTTGATAAGGTGCTTTTACTGAAAATGACTTTCTACCAAAAATTGTTGAATGTTCTTCCATATATATATATATATATAGGTTTTATTGGTTACTGTACAGGGAAGTGGATCCAGGAATTATGCTTATGGAGGACCTTTGTTGTCAGCATCATCCCTAAAGGAGCCTGATGGGGACCTTGGATCTAGAAAACTGGTAGTTCTTAATATATGTCTGTCCTTAGTTGTGTCTGTTCATCTTGGATATTCTTGTGTATAATCTTCATTCTTTTGTTCTTTTGTTGGAACTTTATTTTAGGATCTCAAGCGAAGGAGTTCTGTACTAGACGAAGATCTTGGGTCCGTTGGTCCGATGCGGAGAATCCGCCAAAAGCATAATTTGTTATCTCATAAACATCCCCCTGCTCATGGATTTGGAAGTGTTTCTGATGCAGTTAAATATCCTTTAGCTCTGAACCAGAAGTTCCCTTCAAAGGATGACTGGAAGCATGAAGGTCCAAAAGGTGTTGGAGAAAATGATGTTAATCGCACTCCAAGGACAAGTTATGTCCATGTACCTCCCAAGTCCAGCGAGATGGCTGCAAGAATATTGGAACATCTTGAGAAGATGACCCCAAAAGAGAAATCTGCGGAGTCCAAACTCATTACTGCAAGGGAGAAGACACCTGCTAGATTGACAACAGATATGCTTCGTGGACAGGCTCTTAAAAGCCTGGAGCATACGGATTCCTTAAGGTTGCAGCAGGGCAATGAAGATAACCATAAGTTGGAGGATTGGTCCCAGAGCAATTCACTTTGTGTTCCTGCTTCTGCAAAGGAGGAGAGAAAAGAAGTAAATGGCTCTGAAAAATTAGATTCTCAACATGACTTGCCAACTCCTGTAGAGAACAGCCATATCACAGCTTCAGTAAAAGGTGTATTGTCTACTGTTGAAACATCTGATTCAGTTGCAAAATCTGTAGTTCACCGTCCTCAAAAGAAACGGGCTTTTATGATGAGTGCTCATGAGGTTGGTTGGTTTGGTTGTAACCTTTGTTGAATGAATAGTATCTTCAGTCTTTTCAGAAAAAATAAAATAGAAAACGAATAGCTTCTTGAGTAAGTTTTTGTTTTACTTGATGGCCAACCTTTTGTATCCCCAACATCATTGTTGGCCTTTAAATATAGTTCTTATTCTTTTGCGCCTGATTATGGGATTGTATCTTGCAGGATTCCCTGGAGTTGGAGGATGACATAAACTTAAGACCTGCATCTGAACCTTTGCGTGAAGGGAGAGAAAATCAAGAAACATCTGCTACAAATAAAAGTTCATCTACTGCTGAAAAACTGGCACCAGAGAACGCTGCAGCTTTGCCTGAAATAAGGACATCTCCAGAACTTATATCTGGTAAAAGAAGCGACTTCGAAATTGGCAATGCTGTGGATGTTGGTAAAGAAAAAACGGGTGTCACCATACCTAATTCAATTGCATCTGGAACAACTTCCCAGCTAGTTACTCCATCACCACCCTTGGGACTGGAGAACCCAAAGCAAGGAATTCACGAAGTTACAACATTCCAGAGTTCTTCCTTGTTAGTTGCTGAAATTTCAGGCCCAAAAGCATTCCCTTGGACCAATCAAAAAGCAGAAATTTCAATTAGGTCAGTCTCTGCTTGTGATTTTGAATTGCTCTGCAAAAGTGAAGCTACACAAGTACTTTAACTGACTCAGAAGTGCATTTTGGAGTTTGTGTGTTAATGCACTGAAAACTGAAATTGCTTTTTACACACGGTAAAGACTATATTTTGGTTTAAAGTGCAAGTGAAACTTCATGCTATTCAAACCTGATGCCATGTGTGTGTGCATTTTTTTTTTCAATTTGAAATGGTCAAATATGGAGGGAAAAAATTTGAAGAGGATAGAAGTTCCAGCTGATGGCCATGTGTTTAGCACAAACTCGGGCATTGCAGACTCTAATGTGTTTAGATTTTCTTTTTTAATTTTTTTTGGGTAATCAAGTTTGCGGCATGCTATCCTGAACTTTTTTTTTTAAAATTTGGTTTTCTCGGTCTTCCCTCTCCCTGCGTAAACAGTTTCTTATATTTGTGCTAGTACAAAAATTTTATGCAAGGAAAATCTTTTCTTGGCACATTACATTAGATGATTGTTGCTCTCTTATTGGAGCTGCTAATGGAAGGTAAAATTCAAATAACATGTCATTATAACAGTTATCTATTCTCAGTTTGAAGTGTTAAGAAAAGCTAGATCTCTATTTCTGTTTAAAGTGTGTACGACTAGCCTCTGTCACACTGGGCAGTTTTTTCTCAGCTGGATTGTTTCCCCTTTCAAATTATGTTTCTTGAGCATATTTAAATTGTGGTCCTTGTTACAGTTCGGATGGTGCTGCCACTGGCACTGGTGTGACTAGTGCTTCTTTTGGAACTCTTGGGTCTGGGAAAGCCAATGACATTAATTCTCCTGAGGCTGCTATATCAAATGGGAGAATGGCTAATACGCATTCTGTTGCATTGAGCTTAACAGCATCTGGAGGCATGTCATCAATTGTTCCAATGAGTTCAAATAATGGGCCTTTGGCCATAAACTCTTCTCCCTTCTCATTCCCACCTGCTCCAGCTTCCACTGGCTTTGCAAGTCAATTTAGCAATAGTACCTGCAGTCTTATTTCTTCCCCTAGTACTCTAAGTTGTGCGGCTACAGCATCAACCTCTGCTGCCTCAAGTAGTAGCCCTGTTTTGTCTACTGCAGTTCCTTCATCTCCGGTGATGCCTATCTTCAAATTTGGGGACTCTACTGAACCATTATCTTCAGCAACTTCAGCGTCTAGTGCAGAAACATCAGTTATGAATATAAGAACAGAAAAAGAAGCAATTTCTGGCAGCTCAAGTGATTTACTTTCTGGCAATTCTTCCTTTGCCTCGGTAGCAACTGGAAGTAACATTTTTGGCTTGACTTCTACAATTGTATCTTCTATAGCTAACAGCCAGTCTCAGGGTTCTTTTCCCAGCACCGGCATGCCTAATCAGTTTGGTTCCTCTGCATCACCTTCAGTTCTTGGAACTTCTGGAGTTACATCTTTTACCTCCAGCAATACTCTATCTAGTTCTTCAACAACATCTACCCCAATGTTTGGCGCAGGTACTGGTTATGGTCTTAGCACTTCAGCCTCCTCAGCGGAGACCAAGTCAGTCAGCGCAGGAAATGGTGCAACTTCTAGCATCTTTACTTTGGGGATCAATGCTCCATCTTCTTCATCAATAACCAATGCAATCAGCTCAAATGGTGTTGGTGGTGCGCCTGCTGCATTCAGTTTTGGTACAAGTTCTTTGGCTACCTCTTCATCTGCAAATGCAACTAGCTCTAGCAGTGGTGCTACTCCCATCTTTAATTTTGGTAGCAGTAACATGGTTAGCTCCAGTTCTGGTGGTGGCTCTAGTATATTTGGTGTCAGCAATTTTTCTTCCTCTTCTGAAAGTAATCCTGCTAGCTCTAGCAGTGCTGCTGCTAGCATTTTTGGTTCCAGTTGGCAAGCTTCAAAGTCTTCTTCCCCCTTTGGTTCCACATTCAGTTCATCTCCTTCAACTGGTTTCTCCTTTGGAGTGGGCTCATCTCCCTTTGGTAGTAGTAGCTCTGCGTCCATTGCTTTTGGGGCATCCACTGGTGCCTCACATGGATCTTTCTCCTTCAATACAGCCTCTTCTACAACCACGTCTTCGCCATCTGTGTTTAACGCAGCACCAACTTTTGGTAACTCTACTACTGCCTTTACAGCTCCCGCAGGAAATAATGACCAGATGAACACAGAAGACAGCATGGCTGAGGATCCTGTGCAGTCATCGATGCCAGCACTTCCATCGATGCCAGCACTTCCTGCTTTTGGTCAACAGGCTATTTCGCCTTCCCCTGGTGGCTTTGTTTTTGGATCAACAGTTGCGTCACAGACTACTCCATTTCAGTTTGGTGGGCAACCGAGTCAAGCGGCTCAGCAGAACCCTTCTCCTTTCCAAGCATCAGGAAGTGCGGAGTTCAATGCTGGAGGAAGCTTTTCTCTTGGCAGTGGCGGCGTTGGTGCAGACAAGTCTGGTAGGAAGATTGTGAAAGTTAGCAGAAGCAGACATCGAAAGAAGTGATGCTTCAAAATAGACTGTGGGAGTCAGTACATGGATGCCATTGTTTTATGTATTTTTCTTTTCGCATCTGTTGACTGTCAAATTTCAAAAGGCATTAAATGTCTTGATTAATGTCGCAATTTTGGATGCGTGTAATGAATGAGCCCAAAGAAGGTTGTAATGTATGCGTTATAGGACAAATACTTCATGGTCTCAGGTCATGAAATGGTGCTGTAGGCCTTGATTGGTGTACGATTTTGTAACATAAAGAAATGAATTTCGATATCCTAGAGCCTATGCAGGTTGTCATCATGGTAATTTCCTCCTCCGTTTGTCTTTATTTGTTTCTGTTTGTCATCTAGTGCTTTAATTCTTGCTCCCGTAAAACCTTTAAAAAGGTGTTAATGTTGAAAAGTGGGTCTCTGTTCTGTTGAGGTTTTTAATGTGTATATTTTTCAGCAGGGGACGGGAGTTGGGTCTTTGTAATGGATCTTGGACCGTTGGTCTCGCGTGGTTGTAGTATTTGAGTTGCACTAACACCTGAATGTGTGGGAGGGCTGGTCAGTGCTCGAAGAAAACAAAATTAACGATCGAGCGTAATATATTTGGAAGTGGAATAACCATATAAAAGTGTAATATAAGTTGCATGCCTAGCCCTAGGGCGGCGCACTCTTTCCATTCCTAAACATGTTACATCTGGACGTGGGGTGGTTACGTCTACGGTGGAAAGTTCACTTTCTGCCCACAGTAGGCAGAAGCAATGCAAGGAGGCCATGTGCTCTGTGGGGACGCACAAAGAAATAATGTACCGGACACGGGTAGGGGTGGAGCTGAGTCGAGGAGCTCGACTCGAGCTCGATATGTGCTCGGCCAAAAGCTCGAGCTTAATCGAGCTCGATCTCGAGCTGCTTGATAGAGCTATCGAGTCGAGCTCGAGCCCATAAATTTGATACTCGAAAGCTCGACGAGCTTTATTGAGTATCGTATAAAAAATTTTAAAAAAAAATTATATATAAAATTACTAATATTAGTAAATAAATTCTGAGGAATAATTATGGGTGAAATGATAATTATACTAAAAAGAATAGTCAAGTTCCTACTTCCCAATTCAGTTGCTGTGGTCATTCTGCTGTTCTTAGTTGGAGGAAGCCAAGACAAGGCCATTTCGCTTGACACAAGCTATCCCTGGGTCCAAGTCCTTGGACTACAACATAGATTTAACATTCGAGGCATCAGGGCTTGCTAACTCCATGATATCAGTTACATGGGAATGAAGACAAGGTTCAGACTCAGCGGCTAAAATTGTGCCAAAAAGCCTCTGTTATTTGACTGCTGTAATCTCGTAGTATCCCTTCTTTTGTTGCTATTTCCTGACTTTTCGAGTCTCTTGGAAGGGAAGGCTGTGGAATGATTGAAGTTATACCTTGCCCTTGCGTATCATGTAAATATTGGATAGTGGATTTTCTATATTTATATACACATATATATATCTGAGAGTTTTGCTCAAAAAAAAAAAAAAAGAAAGTTCCTACTTCCCGCCCAGACTTCCCATCGCTAGCCTTTCTAGCCTTTCAGCCTTTCAGTTTCAGCCTTTCTAGCCTTTCTAGCCAGTTCCCACTTCCCATTTCCCATTTCCCATCGAGCCTTTCTTCCTCTTTCCAACTCCCAAGTCGTGTCTCTGTTGCTAGCTCGTTGAAGCTTCCCAGAGCAGCTATTGATTTACTTATCCATCGCCGGTAGCTTTTGAATCCGCCTGTAAGTTCAGAATCTCCTTCTCCTTTTTGAATTTATGTATTAAGCATGCGGGTAAGAATTTGGTTGTATTATGTATTAAGCATTTAAGCATACTGGTAAGGAAAACGTGAGGAAAATTTGTATTTTAAGCTTGTTGCTGAAATTGTTGGTTATTGTATTTAGATTTGGTCACCACAACCCGTGCATCTGATATGAAAGCCTCCTCGTCTTCTCCGACCTTTTATTTTTTCTTCTCCTTCTCTTGAATCTCTGCCACCCACTGGCTGTTTAGTGAAGAGTCTTCAAAGAGAGAATTTTGGGTTAAAGATTGATTTATTATTTCTGTCTTTTTGTGCAATTTCTCATAAATTGGATACGAGCAAGGTTTTTTTTTTTTTTTTGCTAGAGGAATCACTTGTTTTCTCTTGAGCGTGTTGGCAAAGGTCTGAATGCTGCCAAGGCACGTCAACAGCATGATACTCAGCAAAAGCTAAGAAACAACCATATTGATTAATGAGCATTGCTGATTTCATATTGTTCATGTTTCTAAGAATGGAACTCCTAAAGTTTTTCTTCAGTACGTGTCATCTGACCTCCATGTTAGCATATCTAGAACAATATTTGAACTTGCTATAATTGGTTTAGTTGGTCCTAGCTAACAAAAGTATAAAGTTAGGGATGAAGCAACACAAGTATAAGGGTAGGTATGTATGGATTTGCCAAGTATGATAAAAAGCAGGGATGAAGCAACACAAGTATGAAATTTCTTTTCCCTTTAGCGTAAGTCAAAAGATATTTGAGACAGTTGAAAGTTGTTTTTATTTTAAGCCTTTGAAAAAAATGTAGGAAGAGTATATCATAGCATCTGATTACTGTGATTAATACAGATTTATACATTTGTTGATGATCAAAGTGTGATTAATGAAATGTAGCAGGTTTAATCTTTTCATTACTGAAAAGAATTATCAGCAGAACCTCAAAAAAATGTATTCTTTATTTAATTCATATGCCTAAAACTTCTCTAAATAATTATTAGAGCAAGTTTTTTTTTTTAAAATAGTTTTGTTTACACCCTAAAAGTCTCTGAAATTCATGGTTAAAGCCTCCGTTAATGGATGTGTCTTTTTTTAGCTTGAAAATTTCCTTGCCCTGATTTGAAAATTTGTTGTCTTTCTTTAGCTTGGAGCCTTGGACTGCATGTGTTTATGGACTGATGTCAACCCAAGACAAGGGCAGTCAACCCGAGATTTCTTGTATCCCACTGGTTTCCAATGCTGATTCATGTACTCCATTGATATTGGACAACCCAATATTTGTCTCCAATGAGTCAACGATGAATCCAGGAAACATGATGACTAATCCAATTACACAAAGTAATCCTTTAGGTAATATACAAGAAGGACAAGAAGCTGTGATTATTGACGATAACAATGAAGAAGGAGAAAATGATAAATTAGATGAAGATGATGAATTCTATATTCCAAAACGGAATAAAACTTCTGAAGCTTGGGAGGACTTCAACGAATTTGAAGAAAATGGCAATTACTATGCCATTTGCCGTTACTGCAATAAAAAGCTATCGAGGGTAAATCAAAGCAAACAACTAGCTTGTGGCGGCACCGAAACTCATGTCCATCTAGAAAAGCAAGTTTAAGACAAGCTGCACAACAAACGAAACTGAACTTTCAGCCGGCTGATGATGCATTTCCTTCTATACCACCGTTGCATACCGAAAAATTTGACATGGAGAAAATGAGAGAAGCCGCTGCACATTGGATTGTGATGCACGAACATCCCTTCACCATTCTTGAAGAAGAAGGTTTGAATATTTTCCTAAAGCGTGGCATGCCCGAGTGGCAAAAGATCATTAGAGGAGTAGCAAAAAATGATTGTGTGGCAGTCTATGAACTTGAGAAAAAGAAGCTGAAGAAAAAGTTGAGAAATGTGAAAAAGGTAAGTCTCACAACCGATCTTTGGAAATCTAAAAATCAAAAGATCGAATATATGGTTATTACTTGCCATTGGATTGACTCAGATTGGAAGCTACAAAAGAGAGTGCTCAACTTTGTTCACATAACCACCTCCTAGACGAGGGGTTGAGATTGCTGCTTCACTCTTCAAGTGTGTGAAAGATTGGGGTATTGAGCAAAAAATACACACAATTTCAGTTGATAATGCTTCAGTCAATGATGTGGCTATTAGAGTTTTGCGGGATGATTTTAGTAGATCGAAGAAACTATTAGGTGGCGACAAGTTGTTTCATGTTCGATGTTGTGCGCATATCTTGAACCTTATTGTTCAAGTCGGCTTTTCTGAGATTGCGGACATTGTAAACAAAATTAGGGACAGCGTCGATTTTGTCAATCGCTCAGAGACCAGATTATTGTTGTTCGCTGAGATTGCACAACAACTTCAAATACCCGGGAAGAAGTTGCTTTATGATTGTCGAACAAGATGGAATGCCACTTTCGAAATGCTAAGCTGTGCTATGAAGTTCAAAGATGTTTTTCCTCGTTTTCAAGATAGAGATCCACTCTATGATTCCTGTCCAGCTTATGAGGATTGGGAAAAAGCAGAAAAAGTGTGCTCTGTGTTAGAGAAATTTTGGGCTGCCACGCATGTGATATCCGGGAGTAAATATCCTACGAGCAATTTATTCCTTCAAGAGGTTGTGAAAATTAAGAAAGTCTTAGATTCTCGAGAAAATGATGAAAATGACTTCATCCGAGCTATGATTAGAAAGATGAAGGCCAAGTTCGACAAATATTGGGGCGAATGCAATTTGTTAATGGCTATTGCTGCCATTTTAGATCCAAGGCAGAAAATGAGAGTTGTTGAGTTTGCCTTCCCTAAAATGTTTCCATCTTTTGAGGCACAAGAACATATTTTCAGCGTGAAGAAAGATTTATTTGAGCTTTATGATGAGTGTGCAGATTTGAATGCAACTGGAAATGAAAATGCAGTCCACTCATGTGCTTCAGAAGGGCCACAAAAAAAATGCAACATCTTCTTCTAGGTGGGTTGACTTTGATGAGTACTGTGACGAAATGGAGACTACTGAGCCACAAAAATCTGAAGTGGTGGATTATTTAGAAAAGGCTCGCCTAAAGACTGGTTCCAACCCAAATGCCTATGATTGTTTGGAGTGGTGGAAAAGCAATAGGGTTGCGTATCCAATATTGTCCGAAATGGCGGCTGACATCTTGGCTATTCCTGTAACTACAGTGGCATCTGATGCCACATTTAGTGCCGGAACTCGAGTTATTGATAGCTATCGTGCTTCCCTTCATCCAGATACGGTTCAAGTGTTGTTGTGTGCAGGGGACTGGTTTAGAAAGCTTCACGGGATCTCAAAGAAAGTGAAAGTAAGTTTTATTGTTTTATCATTCAACTTTTGTGGCCAAGTTCAACAAGTTATGACTTTTTTTCTTTCTAAATTATTTGCCTTGGGTGGTTTTTATTGTAAATGCAGCAAGCTAAAATAATCAAAGAAATTGAATTGCCCAAGATTTGAAGGTCTATTGCAAAGGGCTCATTTTGAATCAGGTCTGGCATTGTGCGTTATCTAGAGTTCTCGATAATTTTGTACCTTAATTTGATTCATTTTTTGTCTTTGGTGATATTTGACAGGACTTATATTTTTTTGGTTGGCAATAGGTGTTAGAAACTTGGAATTTTGGAATCTGAACTCTATGCAGTTAACATCTCAAATGACTTGTCTCAAATCTGAACAGTTATAGTGAATTTGGTGACTTTTTTACTCAAGCGAATGTTGACACTTGACAAGCTGTGGTTGCCAGTTGTGTTTTGACTTTTTTGACTCAAATCTGTACAACTTTGGTGAATCTGGAGATTTTTTTGACTGTTGACAAGCTGTGGCTGCCAAGTTGTGTTTTGACTTTTGACTTTGGACTCAAATCTGCATAGCTGTAGTGAATCTGGTGATTTCTTTGACTCAAGTGAATGTTGTATAGATACTACCAGGTTGTATTTTGATTTTTGACTAAAATCTGTACATGAGTTGCTGTATAGAATCTTGGCAATGGATCTTAATAGAATGTTGTATAGAGAACTTGATCTCAAATGATACAGAGTTCAGTGTATTGTGACTAAATGCTATTAATATCAAGTTCTCTATTTCTTTTGCTTACATGGCTATTTTGGCTATTGAGAAACTATCATTTTTTCTATCATATTAACTAGTTTGATAATGTTGCTTTTAGAGTGCTTGAATCACATGGTTGGCATTTGCGTTGAAATGAAGCAAAATGCATGTTTTAATATGAATTGCTATATTGAAGGATAGCACAGTTTTTTGCGCTCAATTTTTGCTGAATTCTGGTTTAGAAAACAAATGTTTTTGAGCTCATTTTACGAGCTTAGTTCGAGTACTCGAGCTCGAATCTTATACGAGTTCGAGCTCGAGTTCTCTTTAATTATATCGAGTCGAGTTCGAGTCCGAAGTTTGAGACTTGTTCGAGCAGTACTCATAACCTTCGAGCTCGAGCTCGAGTATGGTACTACTCGAGCTCGACTCGGCTCAACTCCACCCCTAGGCTCGACCCTATATCCGTGTTATAAAATTGGCATGACGTAGGTGATTCTCTTAATGCATATTCGACTTCATTTTTATTGAAAAAACATGTTCCGAGCTAATAGATATTCCTACTACCAGGGGAGAGTGCTCGCGAATCGCACGAGTGTTTGGTGCCTGTGGTTAAAAAGAATTTTTTATTGGACAAATAATAGTATATTCTGAAAAGAAATAGTCATCAAATATGACAAAACTAATAATAGTACATTCTAATTGCAGTACACACTTGTATACTTTATTTTATCAATACTTTTACAATTTTACCATTCCCAAAAAACTCCTACAAATGTCAGTTGAAAATCGTCCAAAAGGAGACATAAGTTGTTTCAGACAAAGGAATACCGAATGCCCTCCAACAGCTAGTTATAGTAACATGTTAATTGCACAACAAAAATCATACTTCAATTAAATGTGCCTATAACACCATTTCAATAATTACACCAACACATATGTTTATATGAGTTGTATTCAATGCAAAAATAATTGCAAAATAATTCCATATTCCAAAAATACTCAGATGTCTGCATAAATCAAAGTTTTAAATGCATCAAAATGAGGGAGTTTCGATAAATATATCTAAACACATGCTACTCTCAGTTGTATCGAAAGTTTTTAAAAAACTACATAATATTCTAAATATTTCCAAAAAAATTCCTATCCATGTAGTTGAAATTCAAACCCTACTTTGACCACAAGTTATTCTTATATAGTATAAAGATACAAACTAATGGATGTTTCTACTCTTATCCTTGAATAAGAATTATTTGTAATAAAACACATGTAGGTTTAAATTAAAATACCAAGTTTGCCTATTAAAATTTGTTCAAAGCAGAGGATGGATAAGTTTTTAAAAGTAGTTGGACCCTTGGATAAATTTTCTATTTTGTAATAATATAAATTCTGTTATTGTAAGATTATTAGTATAAAAAAATGAATTCTAGTTATCGTAAGATTGTCAGTTAAAGAATGAACAATGCATCATTATTATTTTTTTTGTTCAAAATTCTTTTTAAATATATGTGTTAGTGATATGAGAAAAATCTGAAAGTGTAGTTACCAATTTTAAGTAGATTAAACTAAGAAAGATTAAACAGGATTTTAAAAAAAATACTAAGCCGTGTATTGCATATTCCTTATTCAGTCCGTACCTAGTTTCAATTTCCAGTAACTTAAGGGGTGGAAATTATAAGATTGTTCCCCGAGATAAAAGCTCTCGGCCTCACGGGCGCACAAATGACAAATCCAAACTCCAAAACCCTCCAAAATTCGAGAGCAGGGTTTATCATACGGGAAGTAAAAACACAGGGTTTGAAGGAAACCAAACAAGTTCAAAGGAAATGTGGCGAAAAGCTCTGGTATCTTATGCCGGAGGGGTTCTGCTAAAACAGCCATGGTGGCGGACGATAGCTGCCCGGCTGTCGTCGAGTTCGAAAGCCACCTCCTCATCCGTCGCCGTCAACTCCATCCTTCTCCGTTCCCTCAAAGATCATTACCTTGAAGTCTCCAAAATGACCCCTCCTCCAGTAATCACCTCCATACTACTTCTCTCTCTTTCTATCTTTTTGAATTTGATAGAAAGTAGATTCTTGGATTGTTTAACTTGTTAAATTAATTATAGTTTTATTTTCTTCTTTAGGGTTTCTTTAGTCCGTGGTTTTAGGATGTTCACCTTTTTCTCTTTTTTTTTTCTTCTTCTTTTTCTGGGGTGGTAGTGGTGGTGATTACAGTGTTGGAATTACTCTCTCCCTAAATCTATAAGTGAATTAATTATGAAAGGAATGGTTATTCTGGTCTATGATGAAATTTTGGATCCTTTTACTGTTTGGAATTGGTTTGTGTGCCTACATTTTTGTAAAATGAAGCATCATTTGGAGTATAGGCATTTTACTAATTATTCTGTTATTTGTAACTTTTATGCATTCGTATATCATGGTTTGAAAGAAGAGACAGTTAAGGAAAGAAGGGACAGTTAAGGAATATGAGGGCATTGGAAGGCAGCTAGCTTCTGTTGTGTGCTGTGCGGTACAAGCAGAAGGAGTCCAGTTAAATTTAGTGCCTAAAAGAAAAGTGGCTCCTTTCAGCATTTTAAGTTATGCAAAATTTCATTTAGTGAGACTCTACATAAACTTTGAATGCACTAGGGTGTTTTCGAACTTTCTGAATGAATTTGTGGGTAGGATTATTTTTACAGCTGATATAGCTGCAAAGTTGTGTGGATAGCTGTCAGTGTACGGCAAACAATAACTACCTGTTTCACCCAAAAAGGGGAAAAAAAAACCTTTGTGTTACTGTCTTTTTGAGGAACCTGGTTGATAATACTAGCCTTTGAATGCATTTCAACTACATATCTACCTAGGAGTTAGGTATTGGGGCGTTTCTGACAGTTGGTAATACTAGGTTGATTTAATAGAGTAAGGAGCCATAATTGACATTGTCATGCCTCTAGATGTACGGTTGGAATGTCTCTATTTCTTTTGGCCTTCATCTAAAGGAATTCCATGCTTGGCAGAAAGTTAGCCCCCCTTCTCCATTCACGGTGGTGAAAGGATCAATTGACAGTGGCGGTGCCATTCTAAAACGGTCCTACGGTGAAGAAGAAATCGGTATTTCTGTGATGCGCTTGGCTAACATAATTCCTGGAGGTGGTGAAGATGATGATGAGGAGGATGATGGCATGAATCAGTTGTTCGTTCATGTTGAAATTTCAAAACCAGGGCAGCAAGATTCTCTTCATTTCCTTTGTGGGTTGTATCCAGATGCTTTAGGAATTCACTCAGTTTCGATGAGGTCGAAGATGGAATCCTCGGAGGCTGCAGCCCTGCCTGTGCTTCTTAGTAGATACAACGGCCCCACTTTTGAGTAAGTTGCTCTAGGCTGCTTATTGAGTTTGCTTTACAGCTGTTGATTGAGTCTGCTTTTCATTCTTTTTTGCTGACTATTTTAGCTTTTTAAAGTGGACACATTATGCAAAAAAGGATGGAGTTCCTGTTTCAGTCACAGTGTTCCATTATTCCGTTGTTTTGGTAAATAAGGGCTAAAATGACAATTCTTATGTTTCTTGAGACAAATAGTTTAAGGTTTACATCACTGGTTAAAATTAGTATCCAAGACTGCAGCAACATTTCTTAATCCATGCATTTTCTTCGCTAAGCAAGTGTTCGTATGCAAAGCATCTTAGTTGAAACCTGCAAATGTAATACATGGCCAGAATGTGATGGCATTTAGATTAATTGACGCAATGTCACGTAAATCTTTGGTTGCGGGTGTTATATTGCATGCTTATGTCTCATTTCTGTTTCTAGTTTTTTAATTGAGCAAGATACTGCAAGAACAGTAAAAAGGAAATGCTCATAAGGCTTCCATGTGTTGGGTCTGTTGGAGATGATCAGTTTACAATTTTCTTTCTTGATAAGCCCCTCTTTCGGTTTTGTAATTACCTAGGTTGAATTGTGTTTTTGATGCAATATAAATGATCAGTTTACATTTAGGTGAACTGGTGGGTAATTATTAGCCTGCGGACTTTTACTTGGGGCCATTGCAAGTAAAATTTCTTGAATATTAATTAGGTGCTCGATTATGAATTGGATAAAGTGTACACTGAATATTGCCTACTGAATGCCTCTAGTTTTAATCCGGGTGAAAATATTTATAGATGAAGTTTCCTGAAGAATTGTTCTCTCTCTCTCACACACACACGCACAAAGGACAAGCAGAGTGGTTGACTAGGATATCAATGGTGTCAATCTTAGCTGAGTAGCTTCAATGAAATTTGATGTACAATTTTTACATCTGTTTTTTTTTAGTTTATTTTTAATTTTGGTGTTGGGGTTTTAATTTGATTATGCAATGCTCTTGGGCAATGACAAATTCTTTACTGATGATAATTAGGCATCTAGATGAGAAAATGAGAGATGCGCTCCACGGCTACATTGAAGAGCGTGGGATTAATGAGAGCCTCTTTCCATTTTTACAAGCCTGGCTATATGTGAAGGACCACCGGAACCTTATGCGTTGGTTTAAATCGGTGGGTACATTTGTTACTCAAGCCAAGGAAGGCGCTTCACCTGCTTCATAATTTTCTTGAACTGGTATTCCATTGATGAGTTCCAATCAGAAAATGTATCCACTTATTGAGCTAGGCAAGAATGTTAAAGAGGGTAGAGAAGGGGTGACAACTATCAAAATATTTGTTTTGTTGCTACAAGATTTAGTGGGTGGGAGTGTACATCTGTGTTGCAATCTTCTTCCCCCCCAACTTTTTTTTTTTTTTTTTCCTTTTCTTTTAGGTTCCTAGTGATACGATCTTGTAGTCCTTTTATTTGGCAGCACCATTTGCTTTAGATTAGATTTTTTTTCTAATCGGACATTGGAAGAAGTTAATAATACCACTCTTGATGCTTGAAAAATTAATTTTATTGAGAAACGCATGGTATGTTTTGTAGCCTAATCTATTCATGAATCAATCTCACCTCACCCCCAACCCAATCTCTTTGTTCGATCACAGCAATTGTTGAGGCCTGGGCCGTCATGCATATATTACCCAGTGCATTTTAATAAGCCATTGTAGCAGGTCCAAACGGTGATTAAATCAAAAGTACAAGCCCAAAGCATTAAAGGGGGCTAGTATAAAGTTTCAGCGGCCCACCTACGCGCAGCAATTTCTGTGAACTGGGAAAGAAAGGGGAAGAAGAAAAAAAAAAGAAAATCTGTCAATACTTTGCTGGCCCCTGTAATCCCCCAAATTTCAAATTCACCCACCCTTGAAGTAACGGAGTTGGAAGTTGAAGATGGTTCCTATACATTACATGCAGAGTAATTATTTTCTTTGAACTTGGCACACTCGAAAATTGATTCAATTGTGCGGCTGACACGCTAGATAAGCTGTTGGATTGTGTCCACACTTACTAAAACACAAAAGCAAGAAATAATTGAGAGTTTTTCCATTATTTGAGCTTTGACTTGTAGGCATGCCTGAGTGTGTGCAAGACTGACTTGCAAAAGCTTTTAGTGCTCCATCACTTCTTGTTACCATAGCAGCCAGAGTTTGGATTAGCCGTTTTTTGGAGTGTTTTTGAAAAACTTTGCTGTAGCAGAGTTTTGAGAGTATATTTTGGAATATTTTTAGAAAATATTTTGAGATATTTAAGAGTAGAAGAGTTTCTAAAATATATTTTGAGATATTTTTTAAAATTTTAAAAAAAATTTAAACTAATTTTTAGATTACTTTTTAGAGTACTTTTTTAAAAATTTTTAATGTATTTGAAAAATTAATTTTTGAAAAACACTCCAAAAACAGGGATCTAAACAGGAGCGCCTTGTTTGAACGAATTAAATGTAAATTCAAAGACCTGTAAAGTCAACCATACCTCTCTCTCCCTCATCTCAATAGTCAACGCAAAATGTGTGTTCATAATTGAAATTCAAAGATGGAAGCAAATGGGTAAAGAATGGTGTCCACAGCATCTTCTTCGATCCCAACCCACAGAGCGTCATCGTGGGTTTGCTGAAAAACCGAAAAGAGAAGTTAAAATGGGCAGCAGAAAAGGTGTGCTGATGGAGAAATGCATACATATCATCATCAGGATTCAGGGCCAGAGACTAGTCAATTCTGCGTCACCACTCTCCCCCTCAACCTATGTAGTGTTGATGGGCACTAGTAATATCAACCCACTTCGAGAGGGTAGGGACCAGTCGGTCCAGTTCCATTGCTTCAAAGGATCATTCATGTGCTTTGCGCATTTTCTAGTAACTTTGCTGAGGAAGTCAAAATCTGATGGGAACTCGCATGGTCGTGATTGCGCAAATTGCAACATAACCATCATTCAAGAAATGTATTATGCTTTTTAATTTGTTTTTTCTTGTGAAAATTAAGAAATGGATGCGCATACATCATTCATAATTCTTCTGTTACTGTCAATTACAATTACAAGAACTTTGACGTTACATTATATCTGCGGTGGGATATGCGATCTTTTGGCATCATTCCAGCATCTGACCTCTTAGCCCTTCTTATCCAACATCACTAGCTTTTTCCACTCATATGACTTTTACCCCTTTTTGTTACTTTTTACTCTGTGTCTGCTCAATCAAATTGTCAATGCTCAAAGTTCTCTTCTTCTTTTCTTCTTTTCTTTTTTTTGGGAAACGATAGGCAGTATTTCATATATATTCGAGACTTTATAATATTTGAGCAACGATTCAATCAGTTGTATCAAGTGTACCATGGCACTTAAGGAGTAACTAAAGTTCTCTTCTCATCCATACATATGCTTAGAGCATAAAGACTAATCTGATTACATAGAGTCATACTACTAATATTCCTTACAACAAAGGAGCACGTTTGAAACAGATTAGCTAGTGCCAGAATGTCTTCCACCAACGTGATCATGTTTGGATTGTCTCCGGTCCCAGAGTTGCTGGAGTTTAGCAAAGCTGTGAGATGTTTGTTTGCATTTATGACTTTGATCCTTCAATTCTGTGAAAAATGTTTGCATCTCAAAGTTCTCTTCAATTCTGTGAAAAATGGAGCTGCTGCAGCCCAGCTCTCATGTTGGCATAGGATGGCCTTGGAATTGCTCTTGCAGGGGCAACTTTTTCCCTTACTTTTCAACTCATGGTAAACATTGGAAGATCTTTTCGCTAATCTGTTTTAAATCAATTTACGATGAGATGGGTAGGAAATTTTTTTCCCGCGTGTGGTGGTGGCACAATCATCAGCAATTGTATGTGGAAACAGAATAATAAAAGACGGTTTGTTTTGTCTCTTAGTCGTTGCTCTCACGCTTGTCCGCCGTTGTCGCAAAAGACTCGAAGGCGGAACTCCCTCCTCATCAAATGCTCTCTTGCACAATACATCTCTCTCTTCGCATTCTGTGCATATTTATATCGGGTTTGTTTTTTTTTGGATTGATTATTTTAACTAATTATAAATTCTGATTTTCTGTACATATTAGTATTGGGATTTTTTCAATCAATTATTTTAACTAATTATCAATTCTGATTTCGGATAATTATTTGTGATGTTTTCAATTGCTTTTGTATTCTAATTTTGTTTCGTATTATAATTATAGAATTTTTTAATGATAAAAAAAGTTAAAATCTATACATAGGTTTTATTTGGATTCACCTGTTTTTCAAATATAATACTACAGTAACACACAAATAAAACAACTCCAAAAAACGCCTCATCCATACAATATATAAAAAATAACTCACAAATATACAAAAACAATTAAATTCTACAACATTTTCCATTTATTTTCACCATTCACTATCACCCTACTCACCGCTGCCACCACCCCCTCATTTTTGGTTTCTCCTCCCTCCCCCTCTCCTTTCCTCTTCCTCCCTCCCTTCCTTTATCCTTCTCTATTCCCCTTCCCTCTCTCTTTCTCGCCATCCCCACTCTTTTCTTCCCCCCTTCGATCTGGCTTTAAGTCGATCGCGATAGGGAAGAGGGGAGGGGCTAGATCGGGAAAGGGGGAAAGGGAGGGGTGACAGTGGAGAGGAAGAGAGAGGGGGAAGAGAAAGAAGGAAAGAGGGAGCGGTGGCTATGATGGATGGGGGTGGTGGTAGTGTTAATTTTTAAAAAAGGTACTAAAAATTTTTTAATTTTAAAAAATACTCCAAAATATATTTCAAAAATTCTTCCAAAAACAAATACAATAAATTTTTTTCATATACTGTTATGGTAAAATATTTTAAAATACCTTCAAAAACAATTAATCCAAACAGAGCCTAATCACTCAAAGAGTAACTTTTACTGATTCTCTATTTTCTCTATAATCAGTTTTTTTTTTATTATTCTCTATAATCAGTTTTTATATTCAGAGTTTGTAAAATTTAAAGCAATCAAGAACGAGACATCATTCACATTTTCTTGTAACTAGTTACCCACTTACGGATTTGGTCAAATAGCATTTGGCCATGCGGCTCACGCAACGCCACACAATTACAAATGCATAAAGAAGCGCATCTAAAATTTGTTCTACATTTTCTGCGAGTAACATAGTAACAAAAGAGGCAAATTTAGAATGCGGAGAACAGAGCATCGGGTCTAGCAACTTACATATAATTACTTGTTAGGATTATAGATTGACATCATAAAAGTTTGAGAGGATTTCTTGAAAAGGATCAAGCTAGCTTATCTCAGCGCATGCGGGTTGGTTCTTAAAAGGATGTGAAGTGTGTATTCTTAGTTATATTATATGAGTTTGGCATCTCCACGTTCACTGCACATTCTATTAGATCACAAGAATGCCACGGACATGTGGCTGGGCATTGCATCTTTGGAGGCGGCAATAATTGAGGAACTTGTAGAGTGGGTTCTTTTTTTTTATTTTTTTTTATTATTATGTTTAAGCATTTATAATAATCTTCTTTTGGATGTAATCCGATATTTTGACACACCCTCAAATGCAAGATTCTCTAGCTAACATCCCTTGTTATGTCATGTTCTGTGAGCTTAAAAAAGCCAACCTTCCTGGGGCCATTGGCTTGTCTATTGTTCCAGAATTCTCGTGTTGATGTTAAGCAGCATCTTCAAACCTGAAGGAAGAAGAAGGCAGTCAGTCAGCTATAATTAATGGTCAGCAAGATAACCAAAATCCTAGAGTGTTTTGAAGTTTGGAATTGGGGATTTATCCTTTTATTTTATATTAGGAGAAAAGCTGCAAACTCCAGTTGGCCATTCAGTGGGCATGCTAGTATGAAGAGCTGCAAACTCGGTCTCTGATGTTTGCATTTGGAGTCATTTTGTTCCGTCTTTCGGACTGAAACACATTTCCTCGGTCTCTTATTTCAATAGTCCATGCATGATTTATAATCAACATATTTTCTTCTTTGTTTTTTCAAGCCCCTTTCAAGAAAAATGTAAACTTGGCTCAAGAGACAGAAAGCTGTACATGTATAAAACTGTAGAAGCAAACGATGGATTCAGTACTGTTAATTGTTAAACTGAGACTTTGTGGAAGGAAAAATTGTCATCTACCATGTAAAAGCCCAATTAATGTAGAGGCAGCAAATGCTTTCCCCAGACCAAGTAGAAAAACTTAATAAAGTAATGACGTTGTTCTGATTCCACCCCATCATATTGACTTGGTTGTTCACTTCAAAGAGAAATACAAACGATGAAGTCGTTATCTTCAGTCTGATGGACCCATTATGCATCATTTTCAAGTTTGTTCTTTTTGGTTAAATGTCACACTGGAAATAAAAAAAAACACTTGTTTCTTGATGTGCTTGCCTACTGGCATTCCGCCAATCAAATTTAATTGGCCATCTAAAGGAAAGAGAGATCTTGACCCCACGCAGATATCCCCCCAAAAAAAAGCTCTTAGTTTCTGTTCTGTTACAGGTAACATAAACTGCAATATTTAATGTCCCGACTTTCATTTTTGAGATGGCCAAGTTTCATGTTAGACTAATTAGGCATGCAATTTCTGCAGAGCGATCCAAACCTTAAAGGGATTGTTCATCTGTCAAGATCCTTTGTACACTTACTTTTCCGAAAGGAGATATGAAGTAAACTCTAAACAAGAGAGAGTGAGACGAATGAGAAGCCTCAGAAACGGAGGAAGACATCATAGCAAGTAGGGGGATCATCTAACCAGCTACAGTAGGAAGATAGAGACAGATAACAAGTAATTTTCAACTAACAAGAAAGAGTAAAATATCCCTTTATCTATTTACCCATGGCAGAAATGGGTACGTTGAATAACGAATTTAATTGAACAAATTGGTTCCCATGTTAGACTCAGTGTTTGATTTCCCAAGAAGATAATTTCCCACGTTTGAATTTATCTTATCTAGACTCTAGAGGAGAAGGATAGTGTGCTGTAGTCCGCAAAATCGCCCCCCACGGCGTAGCTCGAGCAGTCCGCTTTCATTTTGTAGAGTATGACGATTTTCTTGACAACTAGAATTCGAATCCCACTGTTAATGCGTCTAGGGGATAGGGCCTCTCCACCCGGATCAGAGTGGAATTAGTTGGGCCCCGTAAGAATTGATCCGGACACTCACTCTGTTGGAAAAAAAAATTTTTGTCCGCAAAATCGATATGGTTATTTTGGGCGCAAATAAATTTGGACGCTAACTGCCAAGATGGCCGATTGTTAAGATGTTTGGCATCACTCCCAAAAAAAAAAAATTGCTAAGCTCTTTGGCATCACTTCCATTAGAGGAGTTTTATGTAGTAGTAGTAGGAAACTATTAACTCCATAAAACATATTAATTGTTGATGCATTGGTAGTTATGGGAAGGGTGAGATTGCTTGGTAAGGCGGGAAGGAATAAAAAAATACTGATAGCTGTAGAATTACTCGAAGAATATGTAAGCGGCCTGATTCCTAACATGTGCCATCCCCTTCCAAATCAAATTATAGTACAATTTTAGACATCACCCTCCCTTAGTTCATCAGCAATGGCTAGAAAAAGGAAAAACGATTCATTTTTCAAGATTTAATCCATAATCTTACGTCTATTACTTAACTTGCTTTGTAAGGGAAAACCATCCAACACATGCTTTGAGACGACAGAAACCAAGCAACAACTAGTACGAACATGTTGCCGCAATTAACAAACGCCATTCACTACAAATGAAAGAAAACAAAATTAAAAAATAAAAGCTTGAGGAAGGTTCTGGGTTTTTTTTTTTTTTTTTAGCTAGACAGTGGCTATTGTTAGGACCGGGTCAGGAAATAGACAAATTCAAGTTAGCACAAATTAGGCGGTATAACCGACCATATAATAGATAGGCGGTAGATACCAGCCATATAATAATTAGGCGGTAAAACCGACCATATAAAGACGGATAACAAAGCAAATAAAAGACACAGAAGATTTACGTGGTTCGGTCAAATTGACCTACGTCCACGGGCGAGAGAGGAGCAATATTTCTACTATGAAGAAGAAATACAAAAGCCATAGGAAAGTGGTTCCTAGGCCAATAGGCACTTACAAAAGAGTTTAGAAAATATTCCTAAATTCAAAACAAGAGAGCCTAAAATATTTGACTAAATGGGCTATATGACTCAAGAAACTAATAGCCCATATAACTCTCTTGAGTGGTGCCAATGTCTTCACCACCAAGGCCATATATTTATAGGCCCTGATGAGCCGTCTTCCTCTGGCTTTGTCCGATGTGGGACAAACGCCACATTCAACAAATCTCCACCTTGGCGTGGTCCCAACATCGACAAATCTTCTCCACCTTCGCTACATAAGCCCCAATGGGCCAAAATCACGAACAATGAACACCAACCAAATCCAAGCACTGCTTGAACTTGTAAAGTGAAAGAGGTTTTGTAAACATATCGGCTGGATTGTCCTTAGTATTGATTTTCTGAATAAGGACCTTTCCTTCAGCAATGATATCCCGAATGAAATGATATTTCACATCAATATGTTTCGTCCTCTCATGATACATCTGATCTTTAGTCAAGTGTATGGCACTTTGACTATCACAGTGAATATCAATAACACCTTGATATAGACTTAACTCGCTAAATAAATTCATCAACCACAAGACTTCTTTGATTGCCTCGGTCACAGCCATATATTCTGCTTCTGTAGTAGACAAAGCTACGACAGGTTGTAGAGTAGCTTTCCAACTAACAGCACAACCGCCAATGCAAAATACATAGCCTGAAAGTGATCTTCTCCTGTCAAGATCTCCAGCGTAGTCTGAGTCTACAAAACCAAACAAAGTATTATTATTTCTTCCAAACTCCAAACATACATTTGAAGTACCTCGCAAGTATCTGAGAATCCACTTCACAGCCTGCCAATGTGTTTTACCAGGGCAAGACATATATCTGCTAACAACACTGACTGCTTGTGCAATATCTGGACGAGTACAAACCATTGCATACATAATACTGCCGACTGCACTGGAATAAGGAACCCGTGCCATATAATCTTCCTCTTCATCTGATTTTGGTGATTGAGCAGCAGATAGCCGAAAATGGCTAGCAAGAGGAGTAGATACTGGTTTAGCATCTTTCATGCCAAAACGCTCCAAAACTTTCTCAAGGTAATTTTTCTGGGTCAAGAACAACTTCTCTACTCCTCGATCTCGATTGATATCCATGCCAAGAATTTTTTTTTAGCTGCTCCTAAATCTTTCATTTCAAATTCACTATTTAACTGCAGTTTTAAAGTGTGAATTTCTGACAAATTCTTGGCAGCAATGAGCATGTCATCAACATAAAGCAGCAAATAAATGAAAGAACCATCATTTAACTTCCGGAAGTAAACACAACTATCATACATGCTCCTTAAATAACCATGACCCAACATAAAGGAATCAAACCTTTTATACCATTGTCTTGGAGACTGCTTCAATCCATATAAGGATTTCTTCAACAAGCAAACATGGTCTTCCTTACCTTCAATTTCAAAACCCTGGGGTTGTCTCATATAAATTTGTTCTTCAAGTTCGCCACGCAAGAAAGCTGTCTTAACATCAAGCTGCTCTAACTCCAAATTGTACATGGCAACTAAAGCAAGCAAAACACGAATAGAGCTATGTTTAACAACATGTGAGAATATATCATTAAAATCAACACCTTGTACCTGACTATAGACTTTTGCAACCAATCGTGCTTTATATCTTGCATCTTCAACCCTTGGAATACCTTCCTTTTTCTTGAAGACCCACTTGCAACCAACAATTTTCTTAGCTGACGGCGGCTTTACAAGAACCCAAGTTTCATTCTGATGAAGAGATTCAATTTCTTCATTCATCGCAATCAACCACTTTGCAGAATCATCACAAGAAACTGCTTCTGAATAGGTGGAAGGCTCACCAACTGCATCAGTTTCTTCTGCAACAGATAAAGCATATGCAACTAAATTTGCATATCTTTGTGGTGGTCAAATGTCTCTCCTTGCTCTATCTCTGGCTATGGAATACTCTTCTTCTTCTGAACTATCTTCAACAGTAGATTCAGGTGTATCTACTGGTACTTGTTGAATAGAAGATCTGGTTTGAGAAGGACCAGAACTGCCAATATCAAGCTCCACCTGCTTCTGTGTACTATCAGTAGTACAAGGACTAGAAGACTCCTTCTTGGAAGATAACATAAACAATTCATCAAAAGTAACATCTCTACTGATTACAAATTTTGGAAATTTGGGATCAGGACACCATAATCTGTATCCTTTCACCCCAGAAGCATACCCAAGAAAAATGCACTTTTTAGCCCTATGCTCCAATTTTCCATCATTCACGTGCATGTATGCTGGACACCCAAAAACTTTTAAATTGGAGTAATCAGCAGGAGTACCTGACCAAACTTCCTCAGGAGTTTTGAAATCAAGAGATGCAGAAGGAGAACGGTTGACAATATAACAGGCCATATTGATCGCTTCTGCCCAAAAATCGTTTGTCAACCCTACATTGGAGATCATACATCTTGCTCTCTCCAAAAGCGTTCTGTTCATACGTTCGGCCACACCATTTTGTTGAGGCGTCATCCTGACGGTGTGATGCCGAGCAATTCCTTCATTCTTACAAAATTCATTAAATTCACCTTTACAAAATTCCATGCCATTATCTGTTCTCAACCGCTTAACATGTTTTCCTGTTTGTTTCTCAATCAAAACTTTCCATTGCTTGAAAGTTAGGAAAACATCATTTTTGTGCTTAAGAAAATAGACTCAAACTTTCCTTGAATAGTCATCAATGAAAGTCAGCATGTACCTGGCACCACCTTTAGAAGGAGCACGAGAAGGACCCCATAGATCTGAATGAATGTAATCAAGAGTGCCTTTTGTCTTGTGAATTGCTGGTGAACTGAAGCTGACTCTTTTCTGCTTCCCAAAAATACAATGTTCACAGAATTCCAATGGACCGGTACTTTGTCCACACAGAAGTCCTCTTTTGCTTAGTATGCCCAAGCCTTTTTCGCTCATGTGCCCCAAACGCATATGCCATAATTTGGTGATGTCTGTATCTGACAACGATGATGTTGAAACAGCAGCAGCACCTGTCACAGTAGATCCCTGCAAAATATACAACGTACCAGATCTGTGTGCCTTCATAACAACAAGAGCTCCTCGAGTGATTTTGAGAACTCCATCTCCACCTGAATACCTGCACCCGATAGACTCAAGAGTGCCCAAAGAGATGAGATTTTTCTTCAAATCTGGAACATGTCTAACATTTGTGAGCGCCCTCACAATACCATCGTACATTTTAATCCGGATTGTGCCTTTGCCAACAACTTTACAAACAGCGTTGTTGCCCATTAAGACAACTCCACCTTCAGTTGATTCATATGTTGAAAACCAGTCCTTATTGGGACACATATGATATGAACAACCCGAATCTAAAATCCACTCATTGTTAGACCTAAAATTATTTTCCGTTGCACAGAAAATAGTTTCATCATTCTCATCAACGGCAATACTAGCCTCGGTGGTTTCTGTATTTTTCTCAACAAATTTCCCTTTTTGCTTTTCTTTATTTTTCAATTTAAAGCAATCAGAGATAATATGGCCCTTCTTTTTACAATAGTTGCACACCACATTTTTATGTCTGGACTTAGATCTACTTCTATTTTCTGTGCTTCTCCTTTCAGATCTACCCCGAACAAACAAGCCATCAGCTTGACTCCCACTAGTTTCCCCAGTAATATCCCTATCTATCTGCTCTTTAGATTTTAATGCAGATTTAATTTCCCAATACGAAATTGTTTTCTTTCCATATATCATAGTATCACGGAAATGCTTAAAAGATTGGGGAAGGGAACACAAAAGTAATAGGGCTTGATCTTCATCATCAATTTTCGAATCTATATTCTCCAAATCCATAATAATGGAATCAAATTTATCAAGATGGGAGAGTATAAATGTACCTTCAGACATCCGAAGCATGTACAAACTCTGCTTCAAATATAGCCGATTCTCGACTGTCTTCTTCATATACAAGGCTTTCAATTTATCCCACATAGCCTTGGCCGAAGTCTCCGTTGCTACCTCACGCAATATCTCATCGGAGAGATTTAGGATAATACTGGATCTTGCCTTCTTATCCATCTCAGCAAAATTTGCATCTGTCACATCTTCTGGCTTTTTCTCAATTCCTTGAATTGCCAAATCAACTCCGTCTTGAACAAGAATGGCCTCCATCTTGAGCTGCCACATGCCGAAGTTGACATTCCTGTCGAATTTCTCGACAACCGTCTTTGTTATCGTCATTGTTGCCACAAAATCTGTAACTTGAAATTTGTCTCAAAAAACTGGCCAAACAAATATGCAAGTCTCGTGAGCGGGCCCCACAGGGTGAGCGGACCCCACGAGATAAGCGGACCCCACGGGGATGAACGGACCCCACAAGGTGAGCGGATCCCACGGATAAACGGATCCCACAGGATGAGTGGGCCCCACAGGATGGACGGACCCCACCAGATGAACGGGCCCCACCAGATGAACCTGTCTTGCAAAATATAACAACCAGCTCTGATACCAGTTTGTTAGGACCGGGTCAGGAAATAGACAAATTCAAGTTAGCACAAATTAGGCGGTATAACCGACCATATAATAGATAGGCGGTAGATACCAGCCATATAATAATTAGGCGGTAAAACCGACCATATAAAGACGGATAACAAAGCAAATAAAAGACACAGAAGATTTACGTGGTTCGGTCAAATTGACCTACGTCCACGGGCGAGAGAGGAGTAATATTTCTACTATGAAGAAGAAATACAAAAGCCGTAGGAAAGTGGTTCCTAGGCCAATAGGCACTTACAAAAGAGTTTAGAAAATATTCCTAAATTCAAAACAAGAGAGTCTAAAATATTTGACTAAATGGGCTATATGACTCAAGAAACTAATAGCCCATATAACTCTCTTGAGTGGTGCCAATGTCTTCACCACCAAGGCCATATATTTATAGGCCCTGATGAGCCGTCTTCCTCTGGCTTTGTCCGATGTGGGACAAACGCCACATTCAACAGCTATAGGTATAAACGAGTTTAATCAAACTGATTACCCTAACATTCAAGCTTATTTAGAGGTGTAAACGAGTTTAATTAAGCCGATCACCCTCGTATTCAAACTTATTTGATTATTTTAATGAATTTGAAATTTTGCTCAAACTTGACTTGTTTATTTGCTGAATTGAAGTTGAATGAACTTTTTATCGAACTTGAAAAATATTAAGCATAAAATATCATTTAAACATGACTTGACTAATTGGCGAATTAAATTCGGACGAACTTTTATCAAATCGAGTTCGATTCGAATATTAAGCAATTTGATTCATCTTTTAATCTTAGCATCGACCGACTTGGCCAACAACTCAAGGACAATGCAGTTGTCCATTAATCCCTAAAATTAGGCTCGAAAGACCGGCTTTTAACACCACTTCGTCCTCTGTTGTGGCCAGCAAATGAAGAAGCATGTAATGCAAAACGCAACATACTTGCTCTGCTTCGTTATACTTTGACGCATTCAGAGGAATAAATAATATGAAGAAACCAAGTACAAAGTACACTCCCAAAAATCAAAATAAAAGCATACCATCAATGACCAATGAATGAGTCACTTTCCAATCTTATACGTTCTTCCATTGTGAAACATTAATCTTTTATTATATATTTTATTAAACAATTAACAGCTGGTCTCTACAAAGAAGGCCCTTCCAGGGAAAAGCCCCCCAAAAAAAAAAAAAGAAAGATAAATAATCTAATGCTTGGTTGTGACTCGGACTAAAATGTCGTACTTGACCTAAACCACCATCCATTCTTTTAGATGTTATCCTTTGGCGACATGAATTATAAGCCAAATAAATTAACTCTTCTTTTGTTCCTTTGTTGTTCTCTTCCCTTCTTTCAGCAATAAGTTCTGGGATGTAAGCTACATGCTAAGATCCTGACCATTAGCCGTTAATTGAAATTCATATAAGTAATGTATAAGGTTGAAAGATGAAATAAACTATTCGATATTCGAATCGAACTTGGTTTGGTAAAATCTCATTCGAATTTAGTTTGCTAATTAGTCAAGTCAAATTTAAACAATGTTTTGATGTTAGATAATATTCAAGCTCGATACAAAATTTCGTTCAAGTTCGATTAGTTAAATAAATAAGCCAAATTTAAACAAAATTTCAAATTCGTTAAAATAATCAAATTCACTTCAACACTAGTGCATTCGATTTGATTAAAACTCGTCCGTGCCACTAGTATACATAACAACATGCTATTTCATGCAATTCTATGTACATTGCTCACTTGTTCCAAGATTTGAAACTAAAAGTACGAAAAGGTTTACACATAAATTCTTCTAGCCTCGAAGAACTGAGATTCTGACCAGTATGTATCACTTACTTGGAACATGCAAACCAATATCTGTCTGCGTATAGCTTACCATCCAACATTAATTTGGAATATTACGATATATACCACAACATATCTCAAAACTATTTATCAATTTAAATTGGATAATTCTCTGTACAAAATGGCATACCATTTGAAGATAACTATTAACTCGTCCAATCAAATCCAAGTATAATATTTTCCTTTTTTGAGCTCAACTGTTTCAAGTTATCCTCTCTTTTAAACAACGTTATCTTATTAAAGACTATTATTTCACTTCCAAATAATTAGTAGTTACATGCACCCACGACCAATATCTTATTCTCAGACGTGGAAATCTCTTTAAATCCTAAGAATTTATCCAACCATAGTTTTGTATGTTTATGAGTTTAGCCACATATGGCTATGAATTATCTTCTACTCCCTCCGTCCCACTTTGATAGTCCTGATTCTTTTTTCACACAATTTAATAAAAAATAGTTAATTTTGTTGGAACAATCAATTTAGGTAGCTATTTTTCTAAAATACCCTCACATTAATTAGAGTACAATTTTATGGTAACTTGAATTGACGGTGAAAAAAGAACCAACTCTCAGTAAATGGGGTAGGTTTAATAGTAACAACAACTTACATTGAATAAGGGTATTTTAGGAAAATTAAAATACAACTACATTATTCAATTGGAAAGTGGACTACAATTTGAGACAGACGAAAAAGAAAAACAAAACTATCAAAGTGAGACGGAGGGAGTATGTTGTAGCAATTCAGTTGCCAAAAGAATAAAACAGTAAATACTTCAAAAGATATGAAAAAAAAAATTGAGGGTAATTTATTGCTACGTCTAAGAACTTCTAATGTCGTGAAATGATCCAAAATTACAAAACTTCACTCCTTTTTGTTGCAAAAAATAAATTATTCTAAAACTTGAAGACTAATCCATCTATGCTGGTGGGCTTTTGATCTCATTAAATCTTGGCACCGATTATGAACATTTCAACGCAAACATATGGTACAGAATACAGACTTTAGTGTCACTGTTGTACCTGATTTTGGAGTCACTAAATTGGAGAGTAAGAAGAGTATCACCTGACCACCAATTAATAGTTTTCTATTATCCCCAAAAAAAAAAAAAAATTCCAAGAAACTATTTTCCACATAATCATGGGCCCCTAAAATTTTCAATAAATTGTGAGGGCCTCTAAGCAATATTAATACCGTCCTTCGTCTTAGTAGAAATAGAGACGTTAGTTCTTAGGTGGCCTTTTATTGCCGGCCCCTCCTCCCTCTCTTTTTCTCCTCTCTTCTGCTTCATCATCATAATCACACCCACAAAAACAACAAATTGTCTCGGCACTCTGTATAAAAAAATCCAATCAAATCACGCCCTCTTGAGTGTTATTCTTCCTCGCCAGTTCTAAACTAATTTTTAAAACTGTTATTTTTGATGAACACATAATCTCTCCTTTATCTTTCCAAACTTAAAAAACTCGGTTCTTGAGGGAACCATACCCTTCTCGAACTATATATATTGAGGCAGAGGCGAATAAAAACTGACCCTTTTCGCATAGTTCTTCTTTAGTCTGAAATGGTGGTGAAGATGATGAAGTGGAGGCCATGGCCTCCACTATCGTCCAAGAAATTTGAGGCTAAAATCATGATAAATCAGCTAAAAGGCTTCAAGTTTTCGCCAGAGATGTCAATGGTTGTTCAAGATTTTTCAAGACTGGCTGTGGAGATTAAGTGGAAAGGATCAAAGGGCAATGCTTTGAGTTCTTTGAGAAGAATTGTCAAGAGGAATATCACAAAGGAAGAGTCTTTAAGAGCAGATGGAGTTGTTGAATGGAATGAGGAGTTTCACAGTTTATGCAATTTCGCTGTTTATAAAGATGGTGTTTTTTACCCTTGGGAGGTGGTTTTCACCGTCTTCAACGTGAGTTCTCAATTGGGATTGCTTTGCTTTTGATTCTTGTTCATTGACTTTTTCCCTTTTCTGGTGGAGATTTTTTATTCTACATTATTGGGTTTCTTGGATGCTGTATATTGATGATAGCGGATGCTTTGACTTTTTGCCATGCTCTGTTGGGATTTAACAAGTTGATTATGTGTTACTAGTATGAAACTATATGAAAATGTCAAACGAGGCATAGTATTAGGAAGGCTAATTACAATCAAATATGTTTATTTGCTTTAATTATGCGAAATCTTTTATTGTTATAAAACTGCATAGTGGTAGTGTCTTCAGTTGAAATTTCTGGGTTAGGACGAAACTTTGACCTTTGATTAGTGAGGACTGAGATGGAATTATCCTTGCTCCGTTGTTAATAAATTTCCACTGTTTGATCGGTCTGAAATTCACTAATAAATTATCCCTTTCTTGGTTTTCTGGGAATACGGAATGTTGTCAGTATCTATTTTATGGTAATTTCCGTTCTTCAATTTGATTGCTTATGCTATGCGGCAGTCTTGTCCTTTTCTTGGTGGATTACTTCGTTGAATTGCATAATTAATCTCCCAAAACTAAAAAAAGCTTTCTTTTTCTTAAGGCTGAAATAAATAGAAACTACTTATTCGGCCTTTTTTTTTAAAAAAAAAAAAACCTTTTTTCAAACATTTTTTTTTTAATTATTGTCTTTGTTCCTTCCTTTTTTTCATTTTTTCGGGAAAATGTAGCATATTTTTCCTCAAAAAGAAATTTGAGTAATACTACTAGTATTGTACTTCTTGACCAATATGTTGGGTGGGTGTTTTTCGTTGTTGGTTGAAGAAGAAAAGAGCTTCCATCAAAAATGGTCGCCAACGCTTTTGTCATTTCCTGTTAGGCATGCACTTTTAAGAGTAGTGGCAATTTTTATGGTAGCAAATATCTATCTACTTTATTATCCAGCCACAAATTTCTGGGAATATGTCAAGCCCTTAAGTGTTGACCACCTTATTGGTTGATGCCATAAGGCTATTCTCCATGTGAACTGGTCCTTAGAGGCTATCAGCTTTCTAATAACTAATGATTTTGTGTGGCTAAGTGGAGCCGCTTATATTTTTATCTCATTGTGGACGTGACGTAAACCTGGTGTAGAGCTTACACCATTTCGTTCTTCTTTTTCTTTGCCTATTCTTGTCCTGTTGCTTGTTGGCTGAAAAGAGGAGGCAACGGATGAAGAAAAAGGAATGATTAAAGAATGATAATTATTATAACAAAGAAGACAGTTATGGCATATTTGTGAAACAGAAGAGCGAAAGCTGCTCCCTTAACTTGCACCGATTGTCCTATTGAGCTATATGACTTTGTAATCCAAGAATCCCTTTTTTTTTTTTTTTTTTTCCTTTTTTTCTGTGTGTGTGTGTGTTTGGTTACTTGGAACTAATCATTTTTAGTTTCATCTTATTAGATTTTACCAATGGTGATGCGTACAATTACATCACTTGAATTTGTTTGGAAACCTGTATGACCTTCTGCTGCGTAACAGGGTTCAAATGGAGGAGAGCTTGACAAGGTCCTCCTTGGTGCTACAGCATCATTGAACCTTGCAGACTTCACCTCTACAGCCGAACAAAAAGACATTGAAGTTAGCATTCCTCTGCAAGTATCCAACTCCAACAATGAGAGCAATGCATCACTCCATGTAAGCTAATTAAAAATTGCTCGACCGTTTTACACTTTTATTTTTAAAGCACCTCAGTTCCACGCTTATTCTTCTTTTTAATGTTTTTTGTTCTTAAATCTCAAAACAGAGACGGTTATCGTTTCTTGTTGTCACTTGCGTCCATTTTCTGAAATCACATCTCATCTTGGTTACAGCTATCTCTTAGACTTCAAGAAATGAGAACTTCTCAGGAGCCTTCAGAAATAATTCAAAGACCATTTGCCTGTCTACCACTCTCACCCTACCGTGAAGTTCTGTCAACAGAGAAAGATGAGGTTTCCACCCTAAAAGCCAGTTTAAGGAAGGTAAATCTTTTCAAGGGACTATCTACTAAGAAACCTAAGAAGGAATCTCGTGAGGATGAAGGAAGTGATGGAAAGAGCTCAGTCAGAAGTGAGGATGCTCCATGCATCTACCCATTAGACACGGATTCACTAGATGTTTCCGATGAAGAAGAGGATGCTAAAGAAGGTAAGGATACCCATATCAGGAAGTCATTGAGCTATGAAACATTGAAATCTGCAAACCATGCCGGAAGATTGTTTTACTCCAGCACAAGCAGTAGTGAAGATGAGGATTGGATCTTCTATAGCTGTGATAAAGTAAATGCAGGAAACTTGTCTCATGATGACCCAATTGCGTCAGTCTCTATAACTGATCAGTCCCTGAATAGTTCAATGCGCAGAATTCTTCCATGGAGGAAAAGGAAGATGAGTTTCAAATCTTCAAAAGCCAAAGGAGAGCCACTACTGAAAAAACACTACGGAGATGAGGGTGGGGATGATATTGATTATGATCGCCGTCAACTTAGTTCTTCTGATGAATCAAGCTTTGCAGTAAGCATTATCTTTTCCTGCTATGTTGCTAAATGATTCTTTCGAACTCTTATGATGATAATTTAATGGAAGTGGTTACATGACTCCTATTTATCTCCACAGAAATTGATCAAGCTTTACTATGTTTACTATTGCAGCTGCTCAAAACTGAGGAAGATGCAATAACAACTAGATCTTCAGTTTCTGAATTTGGAGACGACAATTTTGCAGTGGGTAGTTGGGAACAAAAAGAGATTTTTAGTCGTGATGGGCAAATGAAGTTGCAAACCAAGGTTTTCTTTGCTTCAATTGATCAGAGGAGTGAACGAGCTGCAGGTGAAGGAGCATGTACAGCTCTGGTTGCTGTTATTGCTGATTGGTTCCAAGCCAATCCTGATGAAATGCCCATCAAGTCCCAACTCGACAGCCTGATCCGAGAAGGTTCATTGGAATGGAGAAATCTCTGTGAAAATGAGACCTACAGGGAGCGGTTCCCGGACAAGCATTTTGACCTTGAGACTATCCTTCAGGCTAAAGTTCGTTCACTTTCTGTAGTTCCAGAGAAGTCCTTCATTGGCTTTTTCCATCCAGAAGGAATAGAGGATGAAGGTTTCGATTTTCTTCAAGGTGCCATGTCCTTTGACAACATTTGGGACGAGATCTCTCAATCCGGACAAGATTGCACTGCTGATGCTGACCCTGTAGTCTATATTGTAAGCTGGAATGATCACTTTTTCATCCTCAAGGTTGAACAGGATGCATACTATATAATTGACACATTGGGGGAGAGGCTTTTTGAAGGCTGCAACCAAGCATTTATCCTCAAATTTGACAGAGATACAACAATTTATCAGGTACCTAATGACACTCAAAAATCGGATGATAAAGCTGCTTGTAATAAAGTGGAGCAAAATGACCTGAAGGAGGCTGTTGTTGCTGAAGAACAAATTGCCGTTGAGAATGAAGAAGAATCAGATCCCGTCTGCCAAGGCAAATGTTCCTGCAAAGAGTACATTAAGAGCTTTTTGGCTGCAATTCCCATAAGGGAACTACAAGTTGACATCAAAAAGGGCCTGATGGCTTCAACCCCTCTTCACCACCGGCTACAAATTGAATTCCACTATACCAAGTGCTCACGACCTGTGCTGGTCTCTGATTGCATGCAAGCAATTGGTCATACGGAGGAAGTTCTACCTTTGGCAGCATAGAATGTGGTGTTTTTGGGCCGTCTAACTCAATCATTTTGTTGTGCGATTTGCGTTTTAAGATTTTCCCCTTGAGAATGCCCTTTTTACGAGGACTGCTCTTGTACAGGCAATTATCTTTTCTACCTTCTAAATGTAAAGGTGCACCTTGTTACCTTTATGCAGCATTTTCTAGAACCTTAAGAGGTTGATGCTGTAAATGACCATAAATCTAGAGTACTTGTAACTTTGTTGAAGTTGCTTTTATTGTATTCGCTAGAAATTTGGAAAAATTAGCTGGTCCATCATCGTATGGCTGGGAGCAAGGGCTGTGCCCCTCAACTAATTGATGGATTAATAAGGTCATGACATTAGCATCTTGCTCTCTTTTACCCCAGAAAGTGAGATCTTCAAACTAAAAAAGGAACATGAAACTGGGTGCAACCGGATTTCAAATACAGGATATGAAAACTTAGCAAAAGCAGCGTGCTGCGACATTGTTTCTTTGTTCTCGACCTCCAGGATACATTTAGAAGCACAGAAAACAATTGAACTCCATCCCCAAGCTGCTAGTCAGACAGCTAAGCCGGACTTATGAACAATTCATGAAGGAATTTCCTCCCCAAGATGGAAAAGAGTACCAGTATACCAGCAAGGATATGCATCATGCCTGAATGTACAAAAGCAGACCAAAGCCAGGCAGAACAAAGGCTACATCTACATGTGGCCAAGCAGAAGCTAATAAGAGAAACAAGACTCAAATGATATCCAATTCATCAGATTCCGCAGGCCTAATTTTCTCTAGCTAATTTGTCAAAATAGGATTCTGCCATGGCAGTCAGCATGCAACTTGATATAACACATAATTTAGTTCATCCAATAACCTATGTTCTGACAGCACTAAGCTTAATTTAAAAAATCACAAGCATTACTCATAGTCCTACCAAAAACTTAAGGGGCACCAATAACCACAACTAGGAATAGTTGAGACAACAATCCTATTGGGAAATCTATGCAAACAATTTAAACCTTCATCTTGAAATTTCTTTTGTAATTTGAGATGCTGGACATAGTGATTGGAGGTGCTACAGCTTAAGCGCTTTCAAGTCTGGCATAGCTGGGAGGCAAGCTTTACTACTCCCTGCATGGATGTGTCGTTCTGTCAAAATGATAAAGAGACAAATCAATTAGCATTAAGAAACTGCATTTCCCTCCATTTTGTACTTCAGAGAGAGAGAGCAAAAGAAGCCAAAACATTCAACCTGTATCTATAAAAAAGAAAACGAAACTCTAGCAAGAAAGTGCAGCTTACAGTCCTAGTAAACAGGCATTGTTGTAACAAAAGAAGCACAAGACTTAATTTAGCTCAAGCATCCAATCATGAAAGAAGAACTTTTTGCCTATTGGGAAAGTTAGTGTCCTAGGAAACAGGCATTTCTATAACAAAAGAAGCACAAGACTTAATTTTGCTCAAGCATCCAATCATGAAAGAACTCAACAAGCTTCTGGCATGTTCCAAATGAAATCAAGATCTGTTCGATCAAGACATTCACTTTAGAAACATAAGAAGACCATATAACTTTATTCTTTTTTCTAAATAAAAAATGAAGGCCATATAACAGTATATCAATATTTATGGACAGTCACTATTTCTGTATTCTGGAAGTGTCTCAGGACCCTCTTTATTAAAAGCAGAGAACAGGAGAACGAAGCTTGACTTGTTCTATAACATTTCAACTTACCAGATAAACTACATCAAAGGCCTTCTGATAGCTCTCAAGAGAGTTTTCCACATTGTCATTCCTAAAATAAGAATTTTATGAAGTCAAAAAACAAATATATTGTAGACCATGATTTGAGAGAGAAAGAGAGAGAGAGAAGCTTAATAACAAAGCACATTCAGGCAAGTGAAGCAGATTTGTATAACATTCTTTTTCATAGTCTGGTAAATGACATGTTCTATGGAGTTTAGCAGGAAGATTATTTGAACAAATTTGAAATTTCAAATTCTTAATGCGGTTCATTCTTTCTACTCAGTGGAACTGACATTTTGTCAATTCAATGCAACAGAATTCATCAGTAAATGAGACAAAACTGCTTTAAAAGCTCCAAGATATTTCACTTTCTCTTTAACTTTTTTCCCAGCAAAATGATTGTTCTTAGAAAAGGTAGCTGCAGTACAGATTGCTAGGTAGCCAGTAGTATAGTGATTCACTTTCTTAAATGCTATTGAAAAACTCGAGTCAACTGTTGTACACTTACAGAAATCCAACAGAGATCCGCGTTTCATAGTTGAGACCATCAGACATTCCCAGGTCTCCAATGTGATCACCAAGTAGCAGCACATTAGTTCTCTTCTTTACAAAGGAATTGTCTTCATTTAGCCCATTGACATTGTCAATTCTATCATGAACAGGTGCAGCCATATCAAGCGCATGCTCATTCTTATTCAGAACATGAATTGTCTTTCCTGCAGCAAATTTTAAGTTAAACCATGGACCTAATGTTTAAAATATCACCACTATCTGCCTTTGCAGACTAGAACACAAGCTTGGCTACAATTATAAATGTAGAAGAATGCATGTCCCAGAACAATTCATTAAGATATTCAAGAAGGAAAGTGAAAATTCAAATGTTTACATTACTGAAATTGCATTGTACTTGTTTCTGGCTGTTTTTCAAAAAGCCCAACTTGTTTTTGAGCTAAGAAACAATTAGTTAATTAACACTAAAAATGGGTAGACATTTTAGCAGATGTTGAAACCTAATTCTCTGAAGAAGCAAGAAAAGTTTTCTGTCAAAATAAGATAGTAGAATACAACCTTTGAAAGACACTAGCTGGCCATTCTGGTCAAATATCATCTGGTTGGATACAACCCTGACATTTTTGAAGGATCTATGAAGTTTCTGCCTGAATACCTGGATGATGTGAGCAGGGAAGGCACCACATTTCAGTAGCAAATTAGTGCATGCCAATGTATTCATGTTCCACTAACCAACAAAGACACCTGACCTCCTCTATTATATCGGCAAGACCAGCAGAAAATACAAGAACTGGAACATCTTTTTCCTGCATATCATGAAGAAGCAATTAAGGCAGCACTCATCCTGAAACATGCTCTAGTTCAGTGAATTCACGCCTAGAATATCAGGTTCATTTCAGTCTAACTTGAAGATATTGATATGCTGTTATCGTTCATTGCAGCTTAAATCAAAGCCAAATTTGTCACAAATGACGAAAAGGTACCCACATACCAAAAATTAAAGTTGCAAAAATAAATATTTCATGTTGGTGAAGGTAAAATAGCATGTACTAGAGTTTCAAGTTTTCTGTCATTTCATCCTGAAGCAATAGAATTAAAGATCAGCTCAACAGAAGCCACAAGCTTCCACCTCTACATTATGCTAACAAAACACATAAATTAAGTATGTTTTGGAGTATTTATTTAACTTCCATAATACATCATCAAAAGTATAGCATACCTAAACAAAAATTATGAATCCACTTTACCTCCAAAAACTCGAATAGTTCAACTACACCCTCCCTAAATGCAATTGTAGAATTAGTCACAGATTTCTTAATTGCATCATAGGTAAGGCCTCCCTCAACGAGGAGAGCATGACTTTTTCCCCACCTGCATGAAATGGCAGGGCTTCAGATGCTTCCGACACAATTAGAATTTTTTGAGTAGTCCATAATTTACTAAGTTGAAATTTGATTGTCATGTTGTATGCAGCTGTCATTCTTAGATAAACTGTTTTCTCTCAAGGTACTTGAAGCTCTCTATTTCGAGCTGTCATAAGGCTCACATAAAATGCAACAACTAGCTTCTACTAGTACTCAGTTCACATACCACTCTTCCATGAGTTTTGCTTTTTGATCGAGTGGAATCGTTGGATCAAATTCCAAAGGATGGTAGTATTCATATAACTTCTGCCTCTTCTCATCATATTCAGGACTCCCTTGCCGCAAAAGACCGTGGCTACCTACATTTGTTGTTTTTCACCCAAGTCAGTCTTTTGTTGCCAAAACATAATTATAAGTGTTCAGTACAAAACACAATCAATTTCTCTATTTCTGTCTGGATTTATTACTTACAATTTAAAACTCTGATGGAAATTAAGAAAAAGGCACAACTTTTTAATAAGCAGGGAATAAAAGAGAACTTACTTTGCCCTCGACGTCCATCGATCCAGTACTTCGTTAACGTAGCATCAAAATCTGCAATCACCTACAAACAAAAATAGTTAAGGACCGGAACCTTACATGAAGAGAAAATATGTAAAGACAGGAATTCAAACAATAAACATTTTGGGAACTCTAAAAATTACGTGCAAAGATCTGACCTTTCAAAAATGAGGTCTAATGTACCTTGACATTGTACCTTTTTTTGGCTAAGTCTTTGACATTGTACTTGACAAAGCATGGAAAAGAAGCCTATACATACATTTATCTTTACGCTGCTAGCCTTTTTCATTAGTATATGGGACATGGTACTTCGTGGAGATAACATGTTACAACTTTAGGGTGGAGAGCTCATAAATGCTTTTAAAGCATAATCTGCTCGAATGGAAATCAGGATAATCTAAGACGGACATAGCTCATCGCACCACAAAATGGGGTTATAAGGAAACCAATTACTACTATCCATGGTTTTGTTTTTTCCCCAATTTAGAATAAAAAAGATTAATATGATAACGAATAACCCGCAGTTACATTGCATGATCACTTTGGAAATTAAACAACTAATATCTTTCCACAATTTTGAGTATACTCTTCCGTTCCAGAATCATGTAACCAACGCAGAATTATACACAATTACTGAATCTAGATCATAATTTGTAGGTAAAGCTACCTAAGTAGGAAATTCTTGGTTTATGTAATAGTAGCACAATGCAGAACTATTTACATCAAGAAAAAATCATTCAAAAAAAGAAAGAAAAAACCTGGAGCTTTTCGGGACCCGCAAGGCGAATAGAAGAAATCTTGTGGCAAAGGGATTGAGGGTCCTTGACTACAACCTCAGAGCCATCGACAACTACGTGCTCCATTGTTTGGGTTTCTTTTTGGTGATCACTGCTGTAGCTTCTGCTACGTACACTTTTCTGTCTGAAAATTAAGAATTTATTACATAATCGCTTTGTATATGAGGAGAATGTACCAGAATAAAAAGAGCGTATGTGGGATCGGTGGGGTGAGAATTACAGCCAAAAAAATGAAGTAGTGGGATTTCAAGTGCTAACCTCCTGCTACTGGTGATGGTGGTGGGGTTGTGTTGAGACGAGGTGATGGGTATGAGAAGGCGGGCTAGAGCAGTGCTAGTGTTCCTAAACAGTATGTTAGTAGCACCGAGGTTGATCTTAGGAAGGAATTGGAGTCTACAATAGTGGTGAGAAGTGCCCATGAAGTTGGAAACGTGAGATGCTGAGATGTTCTACTTGTACTTCTTCCACGCCATTACTGCAGGAATAGGAATTTTCTGTTTTTCCTTGCGCCACCTGTCATGTTTCCATCTCCTATCTAGTATCTAGTACGGGGTTTTTTTAAGGAAAAAAGAAACATTATTGTCCCCTCTTTTCTTGATTTAAGAGTAACTCCATGAGTTAAGGGTTATTCTAGTTTTTTTTAATATATAAAAATTTGGATAAATTCGATTCTAATCACTATTAGAAGTCGAAGTGTATGTTTCGAAATCCATGGTCGAGAAATTTGTATATACAATTCATCAAAGCTTTCCTCGCATCTAACAACAAAAGCTTCTAATGGTGTTTATATCAAAAATTTACCTTTGGTCCATCTTAGTGACACGGATCGTACTTGTCCGTGAGCGCGACAGTGCCTGGCCAACCAAGTCATGCACATTGTGCATACTGTCTTGGCAGAAAAAATTGAGACTGTTAGTAGATTCACATCTCATTCTTGTATGTAGCATATGCTAGAAGCTTTCGGAACGTTCTAGGCTATTCAAGAATATGATGGAATGGTTTAGAACCTTGTAGATAAGAAGGGACTTGTGTAAATGTTTCTAGAGTCCAATTATATGTACACTTTGTGTAGAATTCTCTAGAGTTGTGTATAGTTTCTTAACTTGCCTATAAATAGGCAAAGTCCTTTCCATTTGTGGCAACCTTTGTACAAGAATTTTTAAGTGCAATAAAGCTTTCCTTTGCCTCCCATACTCTCTTTCTTTGCTTACTATTTTTACGCTTCCACACAACTTCGGCGCACTTAGTGTTTAGGTTAAACTAGCCAACCGTTCATAATTCAAGTCATGAATAATAGCTAGTGCCGCACATAGTGTTGGCTTTTAGGAAAACAAATAACCCGTGACACTAGAAGGTTACAGCCCAATAAAGGCTCAAAATACTATCAGAAATTGCATAATAAGAAGAGTTACAATGGTGTTTATAGATTGTATATTGACAAAGAATAGCTGCAAATGAGATTCAAACCAAGAATACTTTTAAATGACTTTATCATTAGAGTCAACTCCTGTTTGTCCAAGACTTTCTGGTCTCAAACATACTACTTGTAGGGATGACAATTGGGAGCACCCACCCTGCGAGGGTTGAGGGGTAGGGCAGGGCGGGAGGGAATTTTTTTCCCCGTTAAGAAACAGGGCGGGGGACACCACCCGTTAGAATATATATTTTTATATGTATATTTAATATTTAATTTAATTAATTACAAACTTCTAATAATATTATTATTAGCTATAAGTTTTATATAATGTATATTAGTATATGTAATATAATTGATATTATCAATTATACGAATAATTATACATGCCTACTAATAGAAATTATTAATTATTTATACTAAATTTACTAATGCATTTATACTAAATTCCTAATTATACTTAACACAATATCACATTTTTTTCTTAAAAAAATACAATAATAATTTAGTGATTGTATTTATTTCAAAAGCGAAAATTTGACTACTTTAGTTGTATTTGTTTCATCATGTTGGATTATATTCAAATAGTTTTTATTTGATTGTTTTTATAAATTTTAATCGCGAAATTATAATGGATAATGATTTGGTAATATATTGATATTTTAGTACTTAATTATTTACTAAAATTTGGCTTCAATAAAATTAAATGACAAATTTTTATTAATCCCGCGAGAGCACTCACGGGAGAAGCGGGACGAGATGGGAGGAAGTATTGGGCAGCAGGGGAGGGGTCTCCCACCCCAAACCTACTCCGTTGTCATTCCTAACTACTTGCTTGTTGAAGAAAAAAACATACTACTTGCTTTGTTACACAACATAAAAAGGAAATAAAAAAAAGGACAAAAAGAAATATAAAATGAATAAAAAGAGCTGTCAATGTTCTTCTCTACTTGGTCATAACAGGCTCTGGCCAAGTTTTTGAAGGCCTATCTTGGAGGCGTTTTTATTTGGGTCACCAGGATCGACGATGTATACTCGTAATTACAGGCCCAAAACTCCAATAATAGCCCTTGAATTGCCACTGTTCTTTTAATCCAAGTCATCTTCTAGGGATGTCTACAAAATGTTAGGATGTTATATATCTCACCTTGTCAGCACAAATTGAGTCCGCTGATAAAATTGAATCACTTTCATACAAAACATCGTGTATATGAATTTCACTATCGTCTTTGATGTGAGAGCTGTATTGGTGGATGATTTATACAAACTTCTATTCTGAAAGTATGACTGAAATCGAATCCATCCAAACTTTTTATTACTAAAGGAAAAAAAAAATCTATCTCATCTTGGTATTCTCCTCTTAACTATCCAAGAAATACATACAAAATGGGAAATCTGGCATGTCTAGCGGTACCTTTAGTCACCTTTTCTTTTCTATCTCAATTAACATGTGAACTCAAACTTTTTGAAAACTAGATATCAAATGGAAAGCCTGTAAAACCGTAAATATAGAAAAATGATGGAAGAAAATGACTTGTCATGAGATGACCAGATCAGCAGCCCCCTGTCGTTTGTCCTGGGTGTGGTACCATGCCATTATGGCTGTGTCTTGAGTATTGCTATGATTTATGGCTGAAAAACTTCGTACGCGTGTGCCACATTTATCCTCGATTGAACTGGAGCTGAAATCCCCTTTTTTTGAGTACGGCTGACAAGTGAAGTTTGTCGTTTTTTTATTATTTTTATCTTTTCTCGCACCTCTCCAGTAATTCAAGTATGCTAGTGTCATGCACCAAAATACTTTACCAATTATCCTTTTCCCCCCTTTTCATTTCAAATCGTTCAGCTTAATTACCCTGCAAACAACCTTATGATCACTAGGCATTAGGTATCTTAAAATCCTTTTGATGCCTGCAAAACGAGCAATTGCCCTTCATTGATTTGTCCCATCTTTTTCATGGCAAAAATGCTTTCTTTAGATTAAAGAATGGGAACTTAAAGGCGAAGACGAGATGTGTAACAACTCGGAGCACTATTTGCTTCATACTTTACAAATACTTTTGAAGCTTGTTACCATGAAAAATGGATTGACAAAGAAAAAGCAAAAGGGCCATAAAATTCTCCCTGATCAAGCCTAAAACATTCTCTGTAAAGTTTCAGGAATAGTAGATTCACTAGATCCTCTTTGGCAGATGCAGTTTCCTTTCTAAGAATAGATGCATTCCTGAACTGAAAAACATTTAACACCTCAAAGCAAGGATGGCACTTTATTTCTTCTCTTTGCATATAATGAAAGTGGATTCACTTCTGATCCCTTACAGGTTACATGAACCAGAAGGACCCCCATCTTTTAACTTCCAATTTGCACTAAGAAATCCAAAACCAATCAAAGAATAAGACCATGCAATAATTCAACAACACATGGGGCATATGAGCAATCCGTTCTCATTACATTGTGGACAGTTGACGGACTCCCCACCACCCCCATCTTCCGGTTTGATTTTCCGGCTTCCGTTGCAGTTGAAACACATGATAAACCTTACACCAGCACATCCTTCGCAGTGCCCGTTAGAGGAGTCAATAGGAATTCCTCCGAGCAATGGCCTAAGCCTTCCCTGTTCATGCAGTCCCAAAACCTCCTCTGCTCCACCAACGTACCTCCCCTTAATAAACAGCCTAGGAGGCACCACTTTTCCACCAAATATCTGCCATAACTCTTCCCTAAACTCTGAATGCATTGATATATCCCTCTCAAAGAACAAAATTCGGAAATTTTCCAACAAAAATCGAATACTGTGACAGTCTTCAAACGTCTTTCGAATCCCTCTAAGCCCTGTCGTGTACAGAATCACCGAATCAGAACCACCTGGTGGACACTTCTCTTCAAAATTTAATAAAGGATCAGCAGTTTCCTCAATTTTTCGAGCTTTTAGAGGCGGTTCTTCCTCGATACCTTGCCAAATTTTTTCTTCTATTTTAGCCCTTCTCTCTGCTTCTTGTGCTTTAACTTCCATGACTGCTTGCTCAAATGCTTCGAGAAGATTGGGATCAAAAAGGGTTCCAGAATCTAAATTCGGCCTCCTGAAATTAGACCCATTGATCTCAGCTAGGGGTGCAGCTTTTGTATCTCCGCCCCTCAACTCTTTCGGCACCGAAGAGTCGTTCTTTTGCTTTAAAGGGCTCAAGCTCTCCAGGTTCTCCGTGTTAAAGACCGGATTTTTTGCGCTTGATTGAGGCCTAATGTTCTCTTTATCGTTGATGTCGTCGTCATCAATCTCCATCTCTTGATCCTCAAGATCTTTCATTAGCTCGGAAACATCAATAATCTCAGGTTCTTGATCTCGAACAGTTCTCCGAATAATCTTCTTGGTCTCTTCTTGAAGGAGCACAGACTGATTCTGAGCTTTGATAGCTGAATTGGGAGGTGAATCAGGAACGTACCCATCTGCTGCACTGACCTGAAGGATCCTATCCGGCTTCGGGTAACCAATTGTTTTAATGGTCTTCAATTTCTTGAGTAGCTTTCCTTTCATTGACTTCATCTTTTCTCCCCTCTAAGTTGTTGTTTGCAGAATCCTTTGTAGAATAAAGTGAATTGGATAAATTTTAAAGGTGGAAAAATGAGTCCGAAAAGGATGCGAGAAAGATTAGGAGCAGGAGTTATAACTGTAATTTGATTCTTTCAGGCGTTGCAGGCTCAGACTGGGAGAAGGAGAGAGATGAGAAAGGAAAGCTGTTTAACGGCTAAAATTTCTTCTGGCAATTTAAAATTTCAAAATGATTGGGTGGGAGAAGGCGTTGCCAACGATAGCTGGACCTGGTTCCATCTTCGATTGGGCTCCAGTGCTCTGCTAATACTACTAGGTACTAGGCCCATATACTTGTACCATGGGCTAGAGAGCCTTGTATGGGTACTATACTACGTGTGGGGTTTCCAGCGTCTCTTCTGAGTTTGGTCTAATGCGGTCAATTTCTAAATGTATGCGGATTAGCTTCTAGGAATACCGATGATCAATTTCCGCGGCTCGCATTTCATACCTGAAGGATGGTGATGCATCATCGATTTTCCAGCATATTAGAGATGTTTTTCTATTATAGGCCCTGAAATTGGTGATGTTCGTACGTCATTGTTGGACCGAAACTATGCCCAGCGGAAATTGGATCCTAAGAGAAGGCAATAAATATGCAAAATCTAGCGATCTTCTATTGGACCTTGTTGGCATGTGTTCTGGTTGTCTAGTACTATACTTGTTGACTGATGTACTTGGAAATCATAAATTTGCAGCAACCGAAGATATCAAGATTTAAACAGGAGAAAAGTGAAAGCAGCAGAAATCATTCATGGTTTATGGGAAAAATTAGAGTCAATTCATGATTTGAGAGAAAACCATGGGTATGGTAGGGCACTGGTGTCGGGGTTGTGACTAAAATTTGAGCTTATTAGAAATTTAGGTTATGGGCTGTCACTGCTGTTTCGGGGAAAACTATGGAGGGAACACAACACAGTAACCCAATCTCGTAATGGGAAGTTTTAGACTATTTGTTGTTAGATTTATATATACTAGGCATTATTGCGTACAACTCTCTACAGTTCAAGCAGGCAATTAATATGAATCGAACTTTTATGTTTATTCATGAAAATAGTTTTGACTAAGAATATTTATAGTTAACTCTTTCTGCTAATGAATACAGGTCTGGCTAAAGAATAAAATAGCTCTCGTCTAACCATTCGCAGAGGGGAAATTCTTGCCCAACCATTTCTGCTTAATTTGGCTCCATTTCTTTAGAGTTTGTTATGCAATCATCTGCATTAATTGGCCCATTTCCCCATTTTACTCTGGTTCACTCTAATTTAAATCTGCACCTGTTCATCGTAATGGCCGGTTAGACTGGCGATACATTTTCAGGTTACCCCATCCTCAACGTTTATGTCAATTTTGTTTAGAGCAGACAAAAGCCCTGCAAATTCTCATGTTGGATTTTATTCCGGCGAGGGTAAATGGGGATGCATGTAGATACAGTTCTTCCATTAGGTGGCACGGTCTTGATTAGCCGTTATTACATCCCTTGGCATTTACTATTCCGACTTTTCGTTTTCGTATTCTCCAAATCTGACGAACTACTTAACCGCTTCACTAGTTCTCTTGGCAAAGAACAAATAAAATTCTTATCCGGGATCGAAAAATGCCTACCCGCCTTTTAATTTCACCAGCATTCATCATTCTTCCTTCACTGTTGATTCAGTCTTTTGGCCTAGAATACATTGTGGGAGACTCCTTTTGGTCCATCCCCACAACCAATGACTTCTATACTAACTGGTCTTCTTCCCACTTTTTCCAGACAGGAGACACTCTCTGTAAATGCAATGACTTGTCACTTGTACAGATTGAGATTCGAGAATCAATCATTTCAATTTGAGGTTACAACACTTTAATCTTGGCACTGATACGCGGCTTTTTTTGTTTTTGTTTTTTTTTGCAGATTTTGACTTTGATTCAGGGCTTCATAATGTGATGGAAGTGTCAAGAAGAGAGTACGAGAGTTGCAGTGCAGACAATCCCTTTAAGGTTTTCTGGGATGGCCCGGCAAGGGTTGCATTGATGGAGGAAGGTGTGTTTTATTTCGTATGCAGTATTGCAAATTATTGTGCATTAGGCCAAAAGCTTAGTGTTGCCGTCCATAGTGAGAAAAATTCCCCACATTCTGCGCCAACTTCATCTCAAAGACCGCCAAAGTCTTCCCAGCCTTCACCGGATGCATCTAAAATGCCACCACCTGCTATGACACCATATTCATCTCAGGCGCCTACGAGTATGACGGATTTGTCTGTCTCATTAGTCACGGTGAAAAGTGCTGGCGATCAATGTTGCAATGATGCAGTCTGTTTGGGCTGGCTTTCTTTGTTTGGCTTACTTTTTCATTTTATCTGAGGATAGCTTTTACGGACGTTGGACAAGCCAAAAAATTATGAATGGGAGATGTTGGACCATGTGTATACTCTGGAAGGGCAGAAACACTTTTAGTAAATACATCTGGCTGGTGTGACCTTATTGGTGGCCCATAATTTGCAATTATTCAGGGAAGCAGTTTCTTGTTTCCGTTACTTAATTAGGTGGCAATTGCTTCTTGCCCTCTCTGCTTATTTCTTCATAAAAGGAAACTTTGGCCATCGTTAATTAGGTTTTCTTTTTCATCTTTTTAATTGCATCAATCTACACTCTCAGAAATTCTGATGTTCAAATTAGTACAAGTTCTTTGCTGCTACTGCCTTCGGTACAACTTGTACCTTAAGCACAGCAATGTAAGTTGGATTAGTGAAACGCATAGACCTAAATGATCTGATGCAAATTTCAAGTATCTATCACTGTGAGGTCTGTCTCATGCACTTAACCCTTAAACAGTGCAAAAACAGTAGTATTTAGTATAGCATGCAAGGAGAAACGAAAGGACCAAAAAAGACGAAGGAATGATAAAAATCTTGATTGCGATTGAAACTTAGATATTCAATTTTTCTTGAATATATATCACTTAACCATAAATTCTAAACACAAACCTGATAATCTTAACCATAAATTCTAAACACAAACCTGATAATCCTATGCATCTTTCTATCTCTATCTATCTATCTATCTTGTGGATAAGGGAACCATATATCTTACATATTCAATTTTTCTTGAATATATGTATCACTTAACCATAAATTCTAAACACAAACCTGATAATCCTATGCCTCTTTCTATCTCTATCTACCCATCTATCTTGTAGATAAGGGAACCATATTCTCCACAGCGAGAGGATGTTCCAGGGGAGATGGCATTGGTGAATTTCGACAGACTGGACAAGTGGGGTTAAGCTTTAACCAAGGATCAACGCACTTGAGGTGGAAAAAATGCCCACATTCAGGTAACAGTCTGAGCATATCCGTATCTTTGTAGTCCTGCAAGCAAATTGAGCAGCCTGAAGCTGTGCTGGCACCATCAGGATTCTTAGCTTGAGAGTAGAGGAGTTTTGGATATGAAAGTATGGTGGCTTCATCTAAGCCTTGTGGGATGCTCGCTGAATCATCATTGACAGAGAAAGAGGCTGCAGTAGTATTCATGGAGTTTCTGCGAAGGAAGGGGTGGTTTCTGTTGTTAGTATTGGAACGGAAGCGAGTGTAGATGTAATAACAATATGTGATGATTACGAGAGCTAGAAGGATCCCAAAAGAAATCCCAATGCTATAGCCATAGGGTCCAACGGTTTCTGGACCTTGATTATCACTGGGTTCATCTTTGGTTGCCTCTGATGTGCTATTCATTTTACAAGAATGGAGAGATTTTTTTCAGGAGTTGTACGTGAGATTGTGAGGATGAAGAAGAGAGAGAAAAGGGAGAATGGCTTCGTTGGGATTCTTGTACTTGATAGTAAAAAAAAAAGGATGATGATTTCGTATGGCTCATTTCACAAGAAATTGATATAGAGTTTGACTTGTAGAAACGATTTAAATCAGCATTTGCTGTCCAGAAACAGTTAAGGAGTACTGCATAATTTTCCTAATAAAAAAAACAGGGTTCATCAGCGTATAATCGGGGCGGGTGTGTTCTTCATGCCTTTTTTTTTTCCCTGAATGGATGGTGGACAAAACAGAAGATAGCTTCGGGCTAGTTGCTTCCAGCTTAGTCAGTATTTTGCAGATGTCAAACCGCCGTTTTCTGGACAAGGATACCCAATACATATTCCATTTCATATATTTTGCTGACAGAAATATCGAATTCTTTGTCGACATTTTCCTAAAATGTCGGATTCATTACAATTTATATGATGATTTTGTAATAAGTCTCGACATTCAAGTCTGCTATGCAATTTTGAGAAAAGTCTCCCATCCTGTGGCTGCCAACCATATGATATGGCAGTTTTTAAAACGCAAGCATATCACGATATACTTTTGGAGACTGACCTTAACCAGAGTTTTTTCAGACAATGCACGTCTTCTTCTGCTGGTTGTACCTATTTTTTTTTTTTGCCTAATATATATAATATGTATCTCACCACATCCATGTCATGCCCAAGAATTAGGGTCCCTGATCCCAGAGTGGTTACAACTTACCATCATTATTTAGAACTCAATTATGCCGCTAACCAACAAGTCATGAGAAGGACGTTTTATCATTAACTCTCATGCGTCTTCATCAAGTCTTTTCTTGCAAATTAGGCCTGCCATCGAATTTCCTATTCCAAATGTTAGGCTTCGCTAAATGAAACTGTTTACGCCATTCTTTGAAACTGTTTACGCCATTCGACACTTGCCGGCAAAAAAAGCAAGTGCCGGGTAGCCAACAGCAGCAAGCATGGTGTTATGTGATTCTTTAAAACACAATTAAGCAACTATTGAAAAAAAAAACATTGCTCTTTGCCCCATGCTCACTGAGATTACTATACTCAATTTATTTCTTGTAGTAATGGTACACATTTACTCTGCAGAATCTGAGTTGAGGCTTGTGAGCAAACCCAAAATTGGGTCCTGAAGGAGTATTTCCCTTAATTCTGTCGAATGTACAGGAGAAAGAAGGGAAGGAGACGTCCAAAGAATAGAAATTTCGTTTGCAAGTTTTGCAAACGAAAATTAAACAAGGAAAATGGGTTCAATTTTGATGCATAGACGTGGGAACAACCTCTGCAAGAGGAGTTGGCAGCGGCGAGCTGCGACAGATTGGGCAAGTGGGATGAAGCATTAACCAAGGATCAATACACTTGAGGTGGAAGATGTGGCCGCACTCCGGCAACAGCCTGAGCATGTCAGTTTCTTTATAATCAGACAAACAGATTGAGCAGGCTGAAGCAGCGGGATCATCTCCTTTGTGAGGCTTAGCCTGAGAATATAACAATTTTGGGTAATTCACAAGGGTCGCCTTATCCAGGCCGCCTAGCTGCTGCGCGGTGATTGAATCATCATGGGTTCGGTAGAAGGAGAAGTTGGTGGTGCTGGAATGAGAAGACAGCCGGTTGCATTTGTAGGAGATGTAGGAGATGATCACTAATACAACAAGGACTAGAAGTGATAATCCGATGCTGTAGGCTACATCATCAATAGCACCCTTGCTGAAATTGATGCTATTTGAACGACGACTACTAGAGCTGTCCACTGTGCCGCCATTCATTTTCTTCTCTGAAACCTAAGCCTGCCTTTCGAGATGGAAAAGCAACGTTTACTAAAATATATACATATATGAGAAAAAAAAGGGTAGATGATGGAAAGGATAAGGTTGGATTGATCAGGCAGACTTGTTTGGTAACGGAGGGAAAGATTCTTGGAAGATCGAGGAGAAAGGTGTTTGTCTTTGTGAAAGAAAAAGAGGATGATCACCGTCACTGGATGTATTTTGCACAAGCTTGTAACTTGACTAGTAATGCATCTTTTGATTGGACGGAGATGAAGGGTCAATATTTTGCGTGTTTCAATGGCAAGTGCTGCTTGTGTATATAATTATAATATATACATCAGATCTAATTTGCAATGTTCCCGACTGTTCAAAGTCAATGAACTGAAAGCAGCGACTCCTTTGCTCATGCATTCTAATGGAATATGGTGCTTAAATTAATGTATAGTAGTATTTCTAAAAACAAACCTTGGTATCAAAGTATTTCTGATTGCAATCAATCACAAATTTTACATTATTATCTGGATACAATTAGGCATTTGACTCTTAAGGCTCCCACTGGCGATCAACCAAATTTACTGCTAGTTGCTTTTCTGGAATTGAATGGCCCATAATGCAATGGAAGTCCACATCTAGACTCTAAAACGCAAAATTAATAGTAGTTGCTTTTATTAAAGCATTGCTTCTGTTGTTTGCATAAATTTATAGTAGTTGCACATATTTGTTGCAGTAGCAAGGGCTGGATATGATAGTTTACTTTAGAAGCCTGACAAGAATGAATGAGGTCTTTCCTTTTATAATGGTTTAAAGCTGTCTAGTTGCCTGCTTGGCTTGGAACAGAAGTCGTTTACCATAGTGGGTATTCATTACCATAGTTACTTGTATAATTTTAGCGTTTATTAGTTGCATTTCTTGTAAGCAAACAGTAGAATAATGAGTCAACAACATCCTGGTTCTTGATTGATGGCATGGCGCGCGTGTGTGTGTGTGTGTGTGTCATCAACAAATATCAACAAATATATAGCTCCAAAACCAGATAGCCCCTTCCCCCGCATGCATGATGCATCCGGTCAAAGCTCCTCTATACCAATGAATGCGATCTCTCATTTCGAGTCAAAATTCTCCTCCTATGAATTTTATCTTCACAAGCACCCAAATCAATGTATCCGTGTCTATAGAATTGGCAGAAAAGCAGCACAGTACTTGGTTGACCCCAGCAATGCACACCCGCATGTACTATAGTGAATAACAGCCGATGAGTTGGATTGGCATTGGCTTCGTCAACGTTTGCACATGCACTATATGAGCCGCATTCGTCATACACAACAACAACAACTACTACTACTACTAAATTTCATATTAATCTGTACAATTAATATAAGCTGGGGAAGGGGAAAGCGCTTTGAACAAGGGCTAGATTCCAACTGATTAAAACAATTAATTCAGCCAGTTTCATCCACCCCAAATTTTGATTGATTACGCGCAATACACGATTATGTTCCGACGTCGTCTGTATCACTGAAGAAAAAAGCAAGCATGCATGCACGTGGAATGGAAAGGAAAAGCCAATTTGCTTATGACTTAATGCATGCCCGCAATATACTACGCACCGGACCAATTTGCTTATGACTTAAATTTCTGTGGAAAGGAAAAGCCACCTACCTACCTACCTAAAGCCGAGATTTCTGTGAGAGCTCATAATAGACTCGCGAAGCTGCTCTGCATTAGCAGAAGGTTATCCTTAGTGGATGGCATTGCCAGTTGAACATCAGAACGTGACATGTAGTTGGGCTTCTAAAGGACAAAGGGTCAAGATTTGTCATGCAAACAACACAGCACCAGGGGAAGGTCGCAGTCCAGGGACAGAGATTCAGAAGGTGCTCCTCAGTCTGAAGGGTGCTTGCCACAAAGATTAACCTCCATGAATATGCTTTTCAATTTTGATTTTTCATTTAAACCACCAGAAAAAAAAGAGGAAAGAGTATAGGCGAGCAAATAAACAATGATAAATCGCGGCCCAAAAATAGAAAAAAAAAACACCCATGTTGTGTCACAAGGATGGATGACCCCGAGACTAGAAAGTGAAGCCACTGGACCGCGAGTTCAGCAGCACATCAGACACGATTTCACAGCCCCCATGCCTGCAGTGTACTTTCAGAATATAAACATGGCTGTGAAGTTAATAGCACTTGAATATAAACTGCAAAAAAGTTTTGTCCTACCTTGATCACCACACCCAACGCCTCACTGCAACCGTTCTTGTTCATCGGATTTAAAGCAGAGTACCGTCCACACTCCTACAACAAGAAGGAAAGAACAAAACTAATGGAGTAAAGCCGCGGCAGCAACAGAATAAATTTGGATCTTCCCCTGGTTTAACAAGGACCTACCTGGCTTTACTACTACATAATGCACGATGTTAACTATCCATATTCCTAACACCCGCTGCTGCGATAGAATAAAACAAATGCATGTAAACCGCATATCAAACTCGCGTTTTGAATCACAATGGTCCACTGTGAACATTGGATACAGTATCAGTTTGCAAAGAAATGCAAAAGTTACAAATAGTTAACTAGCAAATCTAATTCTAATAAAATTGAGGACAAACATTGTACAAAATGTCATTGCCTCAACAAACCTATTAAAGCTTTAATAAAATACTGATTTCTCGCTCATCTCCTGGATTTGGCTCCTTTTTCTACCACTTTCCTCCCAACTCACTGCTGGGCACACTGCACTCTCTGAGCACCACCATGCATATCTTCATCTTCCTCGTATGCTTCTTGCGCTTGTTGTTTCCTACGCATCTCATCCTCAATGTTTACGTCATGTAGTGTGGTCTCCTCACACTCATCCAACTCCATGTCAGTAATTTGTTTTGTGGTCTTTGGTGGCAACACAGCCTCCAGAGACTTGCACTGCTCAGGGTCCAGATAGTCCGGGAATTCCACATTAAAGTGAATATACAATTTACCTCTCATAAATGGCCTCTGGTACACCACCATCCCCTCATCATTTATTGCCTTGAATTGATCTGTAGTAACACCAAAACAAGGATGGGTTAATGGGGTAAAGCATCTAGTATATATGTGGAATTCTTCCATTCCCAATTTTGCATACAATTAAAGGATTACTTGTCACCATCAGCATCTTAACGAAGTATTTGTGAAACCCAATCCACTTGTTACCAAGAGTTCAACAAACAAGGAGAGTAACATCAGCATGAGCATTTACCAATGAAACAATCAAAGAGGTGAAAAGCTGACATACATCAAGAACTTCGAATGTTCAGTGACTATTTAGTAAAAAGGAAGAACGGATGAATTAAGGAGTTGTTTCTTCAGACAATTGGTTCAGACTAAAATGGTCAGTAAACTATTCGGGACCTACCAGGCTTGACCACTTCTCCGGGCTGGGATTTAATAAGAAGTTGCCTGCCATCCAGGTGAGTCAAAATAAATTGGAAGCCGCAAAGAGCCTCAGTCAGGGAGAGAGTGTGCTCATAGAACAGGTCATCATGCTTGCGCTTGAATTTTGGATGCTCTTTCTGTTGCAGGACAAAGACAATATCCCCAGTAACTGTGTCCGGCTGCAAAGTAAAATCCAGTTAAATCTACACAAGCAGATAGTCATTCAACATTGATATAGACAATAAAGCAAAAAATTGTCAGAAAGAGCATACTGCTTCATCAGCTTCACCAGGGAATGTAATTTTTTGCCCATTTTGCATACCCTTCTCTACGACAACTTCCAAAACCTTCTTTTCCTGCACAACCTTCTCACCCTTGCACTGTGGGCAGCGATCCTTGTCGTTAATAGTTTCACCAGTACCTTTACACTCATTACAAGGATGCTGCATCTGCTGTATCATCGACGGACCAAGCTGTCTAATAGAAACTTTCATCCCAGACCCCTGACAGCCCGAACATTTCATTGAAGCACCTGATTTAGAACCTTTGCTGAAACTCAGTAAATTACACCACATCAGAATAACTGGGTAAACCATCATTAAGCAGCAAAATATAATGGTGACCAGTTGTATTACTCACCCCTTGCACTTTGGGCACAACACGTTTCGTGAGAGGGACAACTTCTTAGAGGTTCCATTGTACAGGTCCTCCAAAGAAACTTTAAGAGGATGAATGACATCCTCTCCCCTTCTTTGCCTTCTGCCTCTGCTGCTTCCACCTCCTGCATATGAGAAAATTCAAGAGATTGTCATCATGCATCACAAGTGCCAGTCAATTTGGATGTCCAATGTCATCCCCAATCAGCCACTTACCACCAAAAGGGCTACCACCAAAGAATGACTGGAAGATGTCAAATGGATCATGGACACCACCTCCACCACCCATTCCTTCCTTCAATGCATCCTCACCATACTGATCATAGATCTCACGCTTCTCTGGGTCACTAAGTACCTCGTAGGCTTGAGCTAGCTCTTTAAACTGAAACCACAGAATACTTCTTGTTAAAGCTACCATCACCCAATGCTGTGAGAAGTGACCACCTATAGCAGAAAATTATTGATATACTGTTTCACAATCAGCACAAAAAATTCGTACTTTGACACACCTATTAGAAACCACAATGACGTGAATTTAACCTTTTCAAGAAGAAATACTTAAGCAGCTTATGCACTTCCAGAGATGGTTTGCAGAAACGAACGAAATGGTAATAAGTAACATGGAAATGAAATACAATGATTTAGTGAAAGGGAAGCAATTAGTAAGTGAACAATATTTGATGTGTTGTTACTGAAACAACAGCATATTCAGAGTCATCCAGAATCATTATAGAGCAAACCAAAATAATAAAGGAGCAAAAAAGTATGCTCTAAACCATAAAACCAGTAAGGAAATCGTGTTCAATTACTATGTCAAGACTTTGAATAGGCAAAGTTACGACCCTTCTGTTAACGACCAAAAAATTAAAGAGTTCCTAAAGCCAATATATGTTCGCATGTACCAGCAAAACTGAGGCATAAATGAAAAAAGAGCCCATTTAGAAATAACAAATAACCCCACCCTCCCACCCACTCCACCCAAGAACAGCATAAAGAATGAAAAGAAAATGGGAAAAATACCAGGCGACAAGATTATAAGATTATACCTTTTCCGGATCTCCTCCCTTATCAGGGTGATTCTTGATGGCAGCTTTACGATAAGCCTTCTTGAGATCATCTTGGGAGGCGTTCTTGGAAACCCCCAATACCTCATAGTACTTTGTGTTATCGCTCCTTTTCGGCGCCCTCCCAAACATCTTGTTCTTCGATCTACTCCTTCAATCACGAACAATTTCACAAAATTAGATAGAAATCAAGAAAGATTCCCCGAATTTTACCGATCTATTGGTCGATTAACACACCAATCGTGAAAATGTCCAAGACAGAGAAGAAGAAAAGAGCGTACGGACGGAAACCCTAGAGGGATTGACGGTCGAGTGTTGACTTGGGAGCTGGCGGACGGGGTAAAATTAGCGGCCTAGCGAGCCACGACGATCGAGAGCGAGGGAGAGAGAGAGAGGGTTCGTCGAAGGTGAGATTTGTGGCTTTATTTTGAGGCGAAGAATTTGGACGGTCCAGATTTGCTGTCCGCTGGCTAACTCTCAAGCGTCTAGAATCTTCTATTACGGCCTTCTGATATGAACTTTGAAATCTATAGTACCCATATAATGTTATCCCTTTTTTTCAGTTTTAAAGTGTGAAAATAAATGAAAATACAATTGGTCATGGACAAGCTCCACACTAGTAAAAATGAAGTCTCAGGTATTCCTCCATTTATTACGAGAGGCATCACCACGCTCGTGCAAATACTTCTGATGTGTTACAAAGAATAACGCGAAGAGAAACGTCCATTATCTTGATCTTCAGCCCGTTTGTTTGGAAAGTGTTTACTTTTGATGGAGTTCCAAATAATAACGTGAAAAGAAATATCTACTATTTTGATTTTGAACCCTTTTGAAAAGTGTATTTCGTGGGTATTTATGTAAAACTTTAATATAACATATTGTGACGGGATTTATAAAAACACTTTCGCGAAGGAATTGAAAAGCTTTTTTATTTTTTTCTTTCTTTTTCTTCCCTGTCCTCTTCTTCCTCCTTGCCACGGCCATTACTCCAATTAAGGGGGCAAGGTGAGGGAGAAGAGAAAAAAGAAGGAGGAGGGGAAGAGGAGAAAGAGGGAGAGGATGAAGTGCAAAAAAAAAAAAAGAGAAGCAACCGGCGGCCAGCACCTACAATGGTGGTGGCGGCGGCAGCAATGAGGTGGGGGGAGTTAGAAGAAGAACCGAAAGAAGAGTTTTGAATATTTTGAGATGTTTATTTTAAAAATTTTAGAGAGTATTTGAAATTTTATGTAATTAAAGTTGTTAAAAAACTCGTAGAAAAAAAAAACTCACCAAAAACTGAGGTCCCAAACAGGTTTCGTTTTCTACTGGCAATCGACAACCTTTACGCATTTGTTTCAAGAAGCTCGCGGAGAGTCCAAATACAGAGATACTTTTTCCATCCACACCTTGAACTCCAATGTCCCATACCGGGAGAGTTGGGGGAAGTTCGACTGAGAGCCATAGAAGATCGGAAACTCTTTTATTTGATGCCTTGAAAGTACAATCCCCACACATTAACAAACAGAATCAACAACACGAGAATCCTGTTATCTGTCTCAAACTCATTTTGCTTCCTGTTTTTTCGTATTGCAAGGTACAATGGACTTCTATACTAACTTGTGAGGGAAGTTGATGCAGTATGTGCAAGGTTTTGAGCTTCTACTAATGTCAGCCATCGCTATGCACAAATAACAACATAACTAGGACGGAGGACTAGCAGATTGCTGAAGGATATCCAAGCTTCAGCTTGGCCAAATGATAGCCGAAGTCTTTAAAATACTACTTTAATCCTCCAGCAGAAGCACAAAATATTTGCATCCGCCAGCCAGAAGTATCAGAAACATGGTGCTCCAATATCTGAGCAACAGTATGAAGATTCCGGGCTTAGGATTGATCAGGGCACTTACAATCCTCGCGTCATGAAATTTTGCAGCAAAAGCCTTTAAATTTAGAATATCAGGCTGATGATACAGATTAGGAAGAAAAAAGGTCAAACGTTTTGTGACAGCATTATTTTGAGTCAGATTAATTTACCTGCGGTCATACACAGAAACCAGGCAAGAGCTTTGCAAGTCTCTTGATTAACCTTGTGGATGCATTTGTTTTTACAAGCTTCTGATTGGCATGATCTTATGTATATTCTGGGTCATTCATCAGTATTTCACATCTAAGATGCAATGAACCAATGTATTAGGCTCCTGGCCTATTATCAAATGCCAATAAAAATCTGCGGGGCAACACAAGGACGTTAGTCAGATTATGGGGAGCATAAACCTTTTTCACTAAATGAACTGTTCAGACTAATATACCCTGATCGGCAAAAGGTTACAGAAAATCACAAAAGATAGAAGGAAAAAACAAAAAGACCTCCACAACCATATACACCATATATATATATATATATATATATATATATTTTAAAAGGAAGCTTTACATTTTTCACTACAATGTATGAAAAGAGCCGTAACTGTCTCTCCCTTAGACTCTTGGGTTTACAATTGACTTGACTTGGCATTTCTCCTTTTAGATTCTAAAAGAACACACAAAATCACTTGGCATAAGGCAATGTTGTTATTGATGTGATATAACTAATTTTCAACAACAAACCTGAAAGGCATACCTTCTCTTGCGCCTTCCAACTTCTATTGCAGTTTGATCTTTTTCAGATAAGAAAAAAAAGCTTCATGGATAAATTAGGGATGGTTATAACATTTCGAAGTTATGCTTCTCTCTATTGACTCCATCATTAAAAGAAATTTCTCTCCAGAAAGGCCATAATTGCAGCCTACTTAATTTCCTGCAATAGGAAATATTAACTTCATCAATTTGGTCAGCTATGTCTGACAGGGCTTTCATCTAATCCACTACAAAGTTGTTCCCCTTACAACTTGTCAATATTAAGCAACAAGAATACTCATAAATGGCATCATGAATTGAATAGCTAATATTCATGTTTAGGTTCAAACATAATCAATAACAAAGCACAAGAAGGCAATGAACGTTCTCACCCTGAAAAAATGATTTCAAACTGATGAATTTCTCACTTCACGTTTCTCATCAGCATGTCATGATTGACAAAAGCAATTCAACTGCACAAGAACCCTGGTTTGGTTATATTTGGCATTCATGCCATTATTCTAAACGAGCTGAAACATAACTGTCAATAGCAGAAAATTTACCTACTTTGAAAGATGGAATCTACATAGAATAGCTGCATGGGACACTCATCAGCATTCTTATCAATTTACCAAGGATTGCTGATCAACATAAACCACTGTGATCTAATAACCTGCTAAAAGAAGGACAAGGCTAGTGACACACGAGAATGGGAGGCAAATGTTGTTGTATTGCTGGCTAGGCAGAAGTTGAAACTCAGATTTTCATATATTTTGCTTCACAGGTAATCTAATGTATAACTGAAAAAAAAAAAGATAACTGAAACAGAACCTAACCGGTCAGTTTGATATAATTAAGCTCCCCTAAAGATCAGAAAGGCCCAATATTATCCAAAATTTAATGGAAAAGTAGTTAATCAATTGCGCTGTAGCATCAATTTGCAAATTCCTTAGCCAAACTATTTCCTCCTTTGACATATTTGACATGACCAACCAAATTATATTTACTACCACATTAGCATGCGGGGAATAAGCTATTGCAGAAGACGGTTAGGAAATGCTCTTATCAGCCTTATGTTTAATGACCATAATGTAGAACATTCAGCAATTGAACTTAACCTGTTTAAGTACTCAAATGGTGGAAAACATCATGCAGGAAGGGACAACTTTTAGAGCTCTGAAGGAAGAAAGATAACAAACCAACAAATAAATTAATAAACACACACAGACAAGCTGTAAAACAAATAACACTTTCCCATACCAAAAGAATTTCCAACTGTGAGCATAATTGTCAACCATGAAACACATTCAAATGCAAGTTATATATAGAAGTATGGGACTAGACAAGAATCCTCAGTTTATGTCTTAAGATAGTTAAGGGAGCATAAACTCTGAATTAAAATAGAAGCAACTAACCTAATTTGCTTTTGACCTGCTCACTGAATCTCAAGAATGTAAGCAATCTGAACTCCTTGATCTCCTGGTTTTACATTCTAATGTTCCTGGGCAGAGTGTGATCTAAACTTCGTGGTGCTTGTTCCTCTTGCCAAATCAACTGTATCAGGCAGTGTAAGACTTGAGAAGGCCTCAAAGACAGTGCTATTCCCATTTCCCACAAATATGTTATCTGCTCCTTCAATCTCCCATACCTGCAGCAACCTCAAGCTAAATTTCTCTGGCTACTTGGCCATAACCAAATACGGAAAAAAAAAAAAAGCTAGAACATTCGTTAAAATAACTGGTAACTGCTATCAGCAACACAATTAACCAACTTCAAACAACATACCAGTAAAGTCAGCAGATTTCTTATGCCGGAACTGTACTTTCTTGGCCTTTAAGATACCATGGTATAATGTTGACATGGTGTGGCTATCTGGTTCTATTCCCTTTAATGACATCTCATTGACTAGACTTACAGCCCTATCCACATCTCTCCTCTTACAATACCCACATAGCAGGGCACTATAAGTTACAGTATCAGGTTCTAGACCAATATCAATCATTTCATTAAAAAGGTCAATAGCATCTTGAAGATTGTTCGATTTACAATGACTGTCAATTAAAGCAGTATAACAGATGGCATCAGCTTTCAAATTCATCTCCTTCATTTCAACCAATAAAGGAGAAATGTCTTTCTTTTGGCCTTCCTTTCCAAATCTTTTTTCCCTTCTAAAATTAATCTTTGAATATCCATCCAGCAAAACAGTGTAAGTGATGATATCAGGAGTTATACCTCTCTCCTTCATATCATTAAAAAGATCACAAGCCTCATTTAAGCAATTCACCCTACAATAACCATTCAACATTATTGTGTAGGTAATAACATCTGGAGTTAACCCCTTGGCAACCATATTATCAAACACCCACCGTGCCTTCTTCATATCTCCAGAACCACAGAGAGCAGCAATAACTTTAGTACACATTTTCTCACAAGGGCCTTCAACAGAAGACAGCACTAAATCAAATAACTTTATAGCTTTGTTATATTCGCCTTCTGTGCAAAGGCAACTGAGAAGTTTTAGACAAGAACTTCTTTTTACCACAGCTCTATGCTTTGCAAGCCTAAGGAATAGTTTAAAGGCCGCTTCTGTGTGATTTGATTCACAATAGCCATCAATCAAAGCAGCATAATTTTCTAAACACTTATCTTCCAAACTAGTAAAAAACTTTTCAGCTTCCTTTACCTTCCCGCCAATACATAAGCCTTCAATGATCATGTTGTATGTTGTGGTGTTTGGTGCCACACCTTGCTCTTTCATGTATTTTACAAGGTCCAATGCCTCTTTAACACATCCGTTTCTAGAAAACCCACCGGCAAGAACATTATAGGTAACAATATCAGGCATCAGACCATTCTGCTCCATCTCCTCAAGTAAGTCTAATGCACAGGAAACTCTTCCTGCAAGACAGCACCCATTAATCAAGGTGGTGTAGTTCACAACATCTGGAACCATTTTCTTACGCCTCATCTCATCTAGCAATCTCACAGCTTCTTCCACTTTTCCAAGTTTGCATAAAGCATCAATTGCAACATTATATGCAATCTCATCAAGGTAAATTCCTACATCGTTAAAGCTCTTGAACTGATCGACTGCCTCACCAAACATGCCTATCTGACACAGGCATTGAAGAATTGAGCTGACAATTACACAATTAGTTCTGATATTTTTAGCTGCCATTTCGTTATGGAAAGCCAGAGCTTTAATTATATTTCCAACCTCGCAATAGCCTCGAATCAAGGCACCATAACAAAATTGATCAGGCATTAGTCCATGCTCCTCCATCTTAAGCAATACCTCCTCTGCTTCTTTTAGTTTATTTTCATTAACAAAACCACGCAGCACAGCCGTATAAGCATATGCATCAATAGGCACACTTTCTCTACTCCAGGCTATCAACACTTGATAACCCAAATCTGATCGTCCATGTGAGCAAAGCCCTTCCAGATATGTGGAATAAGTAAAATTATTTGGGGTCACACCAGCTTCCTCCATCTTCTCAAACACATCAACAGCTTCCTCCAGAGTACCCTTCCTACAGAATGCCTTAATCACAATACCGTAAGTGTAAACATTTGGACTCAAACCTAACCTCGTCAACTGCTTATACATAGCCACTGCCATATCCACCTTTCCACACTCAACCAACCGGTTCAACAGATAATTACACGCCAACAAAGACACCCCAAAACCACGCCTTGTCGTCTGGAACAAAGTATCAATAGCCTCATCAAACATACCCACAGTAACAAACGCCTTAACCATGGCTTCAAGAGCCCGAGCCAACAAATTCGACCCCTCAACATTTAGTCCTTCCACCAACGCTTCAAACAAATCCGAAATATCAAAACCCAAATGCTCTTTTCTCGACTTAATCACCTCCAACAGTACAGAATCTAACTTCATATCCATACCCCAATAACATAATATCCTAATAATAGCAACATAGGTCCCAACATCATGCTTAAACCCACGCTCCTTCAATTGCCTAAATATTTGCAATGCAGAAATGGGTTCTTTTTTCAAATTATTGAGGATTTCAATGACCCCACATGAATTTAGCTCCCAAACAGGATCATCGATTTTAGTGTCACTTTTATCAGGGATTGAAATTGATTCATCAGCACTTGAGTCCGAGTAACATGGGGTCAACTGAGTTAGCGCTGAAACTGCCCGAGACCGTATAAATTGACTGTTTCCGAAGAGTTTTCTTTGGGAAACTGACCTGAATGTAGAAACACACCACATGGAATTGGCAGTTAATAAGCCACATAGAGGAACAAAACTGGAAATTTCTGTGCTCCCATAAGCTTCTATCTGCGATGGAAAAGGAACTGAAGCGTTTCTGGAGAGTTGGGATTAAAGTTTAAGCTGTGGAAGGCAGGCATGGAAGTGTCTTAAACCCTACAAGAGAGCCAGACTTCAGGGCTTTGAATTTTTGTAAAGCCCTTTCATGGGCTATGTTCCGGATAACCCGGTTACCATGGATCCTATGCTCGGGCGACTCCCTTGTTTTTTTCCTTTCTTTTTTTTTTCCCTTTAACCCGTCATTTCCTCGCAATAATTGCTACTTTGCTGGTCGCTATATTTTTTGCCCCCGTCAATATTCTGCGTGCGGGGATGTGTGTTTTGAAAAAAAGCGAGCTACCGTAAAATAAGTTACAGTAAAATTTTATATAAATATTAAAAAAAAATACACATTTCAAACAGATTCACAAATATCAGTATCAAGCTCCAATTTTTATGTTAGTTACCTAAAAAATTTGAATTTATGAATAAACACAAGAAATAATTAGCACTTAAGTATAATTTACATCGTAAATGATAAGTTTTAGGTTCAAGTTCTCTCCTATGAAAGAAAAAAAAGAAACTTTGTAAAAGAAAAATAAATACTTAACTAGTTATCCTTTGTCAACAGCCGTTGGTGTGTTATCCATTGTAAACTGCGCTTGGAACTTGTAGCTCCACGAGGCCCACCAATTCTTTTGTGTTTGAGCTGTTGAAACCACGACGGACTGAGGCCCATAATTGCTATATTCTTCACTCATCAGATAGTCTCTTAACTTTCACCACTTGTAGCAAAACACGTTATTGTCGCATGCACCTACGGCTGTGTAAAGAGCTCGCACGGGTGAGTGGGACTTGGAAACCTGCAGCTTCCACGAAGGGCCGGGAGTTTTTTTGTCAAAATAACACTGCTGTTGCTAAAAAATATTTTCAATGTGATTCATTTTTAAATTTTATTTTCATAATAATGTTATTGTTGCCATCCAGTTATTTTGATTGTCATGTAGGATAACAATAAAAAGGAAAAGTTCTAATTTAGTTCATAGTTTCCGACATGAACTAAAAATTTAAATTTTTTTATTATAGAGGCACAAGAAAATTGCATAACTTTTTTAATTTTCTTATAATTATTTAAAATAAATTCTACCATTACTGACCTTGCTATTATTGGTCTCTGAATTTTTCTAAATGTGTCAGACCTATTAAATATATTTTTCAAAATATAAATTTTAAAAATACAAAAAATTGCAACGAAAATTGTAAGCAATTACAAAAACTTCAAGGCTATCATATTTGTTTATGTCATTCTTCCTACTCCTTGAAAAGGCAAGAAAACAATATTCATTTGTCTTATGATTATTGATTCGAAAAGAATATTTTTTAGATGCTATCAATATAAATATTGACTCCTTAGAATTAAGTTTGACAAGGGAAAGATGAAGAAAGATAAAAATGTAAAAAGGTTTAGAGAGAAAATTAGAAAAAAAATCATGAAAGTAATAAATTTTAAAATTAGATTACTTTCAATGGGTTTGTTTGGATAGAGAATTATTAGCCAAAATTTATTTGTTTACATCATCATTACAATTTTCAACGCACCTTTTTATCTTCCCAATTATCTTTTTATCTCGCATACATCACATCTCAAAAAATGCTACAGTAAAAATATCTCAAATAATTAATATATGTCATTGAATAAGAGTTATTTTGACAATAAACTCAAGCGGCGGAGAGTACTAAACTGCTGATACAGAACGTGACTTCGAGGGCGCATATCTATCAAGTATCAACGAAACAGAGAAGAGGCCGTGCGTGTGTGCTGTCGGAATTAAACATATCAGATGAGGTCCCAGACCCTAACGCGTTTCATGCAAATTTTGTCCGTGCCAGGCAGCTAAAGCCACTCAGCAGAATCAAGGAGTAATAAATCATTAATTGTCCTGATCATGCCCTTTAAAAGGTAAAGCATTCCCATGTCAAAGGTACATTAATTGGCCTGATCATGCCATCGTGTTGTGTTGGAAGGGCATTGCATTTTTTAGGTTGTACTCGTCAGTCTTCAGTTGATGTGAGTTGTTACAAAAAAAAATCAAGTATCACGCAAGCAAGATCAAGATGCCCAACAGTCTTGAGTGGGAGTATAAAGAAATTTCTTGGTTTGTACAGCCTTCGCTTTGTATGGATATATCACAGATGAAGAAATGGGAGATGATGAGTGTGTACGGACATTGTTATTATTTGAAATATTATTCGGGATAATTAGTATAGTACTTTTTATGATTTGTTATATATGAGATAAAAATTGATTGACAATATGAAAAGCGTATTAAAAAATGTGTTTATAATGTAAGTTAAATAATAGTTGGAAAAATTTTGTATCTCAAACATAATTAATATTTGGAAGTTTTTCTATTTCAGAGAAAAAACAATTATATTTAGATTCCAATTAAAAATAATAATAATTGGAAGCTTTTCTATTTTGTAATTGAATCTTAATGTCAGAGACCTAGCTATTGAAAATTGGGAGAGAACTAAAACTACTCTCAAAAATATTCTAAAAAATCTTGGATGAAAAAACTCTCATAACTTTGAGAGGGCACACTCCACCACAAAAACCTTCGCCACTCTGGTTTTTTCCAAGCCCCACGTTTTGGCACAAGTGCGTTTGTTCATACATTAGTTAGACGATCTTTCGTCCAGGCTATAACGACAACAATTTGAACAAGTTTCATGATTTAGATCTGATATGAAATTTTTTAAGGATGGCTTTTGTCACTTGTTTAGTAAACATTGGATAGACATCACGGGACAAGATGGTCAACAACAATTTTTATAATCGTGTCGGTGGTTTATAGGTTAGATTTGATTGCTTTCGATCTTCGCTTTGTCCTTTTTTTTTTTTTTGTTGACAACGACAATTGTATAACCTATTCTATCCTAATTCACAAGAGAGAGGGAAGCTAAAAAGGCCTGTCTTAGAAATAGAGGTGTCGAAATGGGGTGACTTGTGTAGGTTTGAATTGGATAAAATGGATAATGGGTATCAGTGAGTAAACTCATTTATATTCATTTAATTAGATGTGTATAAATGGGTAAGTCAAAAAATGAATTAGATAACCCAATTATCCATTTATTTTAGTTTTTTGTAAACACATTTAAATTTATTTTTGTAAACTAAATTATCAATTTATACCACTCTTTGCACCCATAATTAGTTTTAAATAATTACCTATAATGTTCAATAAATCTAATTACCAATTTTTTTCCATCCGTACTCTATGTTGTAAAATTACATACTATTTAATAATTGAATAATAAAAATATACTCCTATTAGATCAAATGGGTATTTTGGCACCACACTTAGAATTTGAATCCTCATCTCCAGTTCAAAGAAGAACTCAAATCCCTCCGTGATGGCCACTGAACCAATCTCAGTGGTTGATCTTCACTTTGTCCCTTGCTGTAAAACTTGCCCTGCCTCCAGTATCTCTGCTCTCTCTAGTAGTCTGTCTGCCCGTGGGCGTGGAGGCAAATAATTGTAATCTCATGAAATATGGAATTTTAAGACATTTTAGCTATCGAAATCATGGATGGATCTTGAGCGTAACTGCGAAAGGTCTTCCGCATGCATGCCAAAATGAAAAAGGAAGGCGCATGCGTTGGAGAGAAATTTTGGACCGAGGGCAAAGGACAAATGGTATGGACCAAATTTAAGACGCACTACTGTAATTTGTTACCAAGCGTTTTGAAAAACTTTTAAACTCAAATGTCACTATCCCACAAATGTGACAATTCATAAATTTCTAGACGTATCAAGCACGAGGAGGGGATTTGGTGCTAAATTTTGTGCCATCTATGAGTTGTTTTAATTTTATCCTCGTCGTAAAAGTAAAGATGTAGCAAAGATATCTTGTAACTTCTAGTAATTTCTGATTCCAATAACTTCTTTTTTATTAATTCCGTTTGCCTAAGAAAAAAATCCATAACTTCTTTTTTTGTTTTTTGTTTTTTGGTAACAAAAGGACAAACTTCTAATAGTAATTTTTTTTATTTTAATGAAATAACGATTTTTTTTCTTGATTTACATACTCGTAAGGTGTGCTTTTCCCACTAGTTAAAGTAGTGTTTAGACTATTGAAATGGGCTCGCTAACCCAACTACAGAATTAAAACTAAAAGGCTAAACTGCATGTTCCTCAAACTAAAGGCTACAAGCTTTAATTAGATTTAAATCTTGATATTAGACACAATGATTTCCCAATAGTACTGCCTTGTTTGGATTGTATTTTCTTGGATTTTTTTTGTAGAAAAATTACTGTAGCGCTTTGATGTACGTGACAAAAAAAAGATAATAAAAAAATGTGATCGCGAAAAAAGACCCAATTTTTTGACGAAAAATGGCTGTCCGAACGGGGTCACACGGACAATCTTGTTTAACAAATACCATGCGGAAGTGCCCCTAGCATATTTTCGCAGGATAGTGGTTGATGTTCCGATAATCTATAGGCCATACTGTATGCTGCATAATTACTGTGATACTTAGTTGTGTGCGCTGAATGGTTTTGTTTCTTGTGATAATATGCTCACAAGTTCTATAGACAAGCCCTCATGTTGCTTGCATACTTTACATTGGTCGATTAACGGATGAATAAACTATTGGTTGATTGAGTTACTTTGGCCGGCCGGCTAATTGATCCATTGATTATTATTTTTATTATTATTATTATTGATAAATGTGCGTATCGACGCAGTAGTAGTGGTTGTTGCGTCGTGTGAACTCTGTCTGACCCAAGATCTGATCTCCGTGAAACATATTATTATTATTGCTTCGACTCACGTGAAACATTTTTCAGGTGGCAACTGGCGGAGTTTTTTTTTGTTTTTGTGCGTGTGTGTGTGTGTGTGTGTGATGGGGAACTGTAAAAAATAAACACTGAGTGCCGACCAAAGACCTAATCCAGACGAGGCGCGGGGAAGGTGGTTCTTTGGAGTTGGTTGCTGGTGTGGCTGTACAGATCTGGTGGAATGCAATGTACAGATCGGTAGTGAAGAGTTTCCCACGCTGGGGAAGAGATAGGGAGCGGCTTTCTGAGCTTAGAGTGGAGATAAAAAAAAGAAAAGGATTAGAAGGGCAAGAAGTAGCAAAGGGCTCATTGCTTCCTTTTTCCTTTTGTTGTATGAAAAATGTTTTGCGAGAGGAAAAAAAAAAACCACCTCCCATTTGCTCTGCCGCATTTTGTTTCTGCTTTCCAGTTTAAACTGTTCTGAGTAGGGCAACGGGGTGTGTGTGTGCATCATCAATTTTCTTCACTTTGTTAGTTGGAGGCATATATGTGTAGTTAGTCGGCGATTGGGGGATGCAAAGTTCTTTCTTCTTCTTCTTCTTTTTTTTTTTTAAAAAAAAAAAAAAAAAAAAAAAACTTATCATCTCCTCCTTGTTTCTTCAAGTATTAATAATAAATGTAGAAGGTGCATGGAAGAACTTTCATCTGCTTCTTTCTTTATGTTCTCCGCTGCTTGTAAATTCAGTATAAGAATCATACATCAATCCGAATGTTTTATTTTTTATGACAAACAAACAAAAAAAAATAATATATATTTAAAAGAAAAGGAAAGAAAAAGTAAACAATCGACCGCTGCCGTTTCATATTCCACACTGGGCTTTTGGGCGGATCCCTATAAGGCTGCCTTCAATCCATTAGTCCCTGGCAATCCCAATAAGCCCACTCTGGACAGTTTAATAATGCATCCAATGCCGATCATCCTGCATTAGTCTACTTGGTGTCATATCGAACGCAGCCAATCTTATATCAATGAACTCGAAAATGAAGGCTACCCTTCAGTTGCAAGACAGGAAAAAAAAAAGAAAGAACCATCATTTCATTGACTTCTCCCGATAATCTTTCCTTTGCAGTCATATGACTCAAAGTGAAGAGAACAGGAATATGATTCCTCTTCTTTTTTTTTTTTTTTTTCTCGTTTTAACCTCCCACCTTTTCTCACGCTCTCTTCATCTTCAACTTTCAAGTTGTTCAGGATTCAAATCATGAATTTGATAATGGAGAGAATTCTTAAGGGCTTCTCTTCCCACTGGCTAATGTAACATCTTTACAAATCATATTTTTATTTATTATTTATTTTTCGGTCCACCACTCTTGCAGTCGTTTATTTTCTGGGAAGTCCTCTAATCTTCCAAAATTGATAACCGTGGCCATCAGTGCTGCTACAGTCTCCCGATGAACAAATGTTATACAAGGAAAATAATTAATTTGGTGAAATTGGTCGGAGCAGAAGAACATTTTCACAACAAATTACAAGATGAGTTATCTTACTACAATAAAATGTGTCTTGCCTTGCTTCCTTTCATATGCTATTTTCTTCAAACCACACATGGTATTGGTGAAACATTCCAAGTTTCATATTGTGAATGGTCTCTGGACCATGGTTTAAAGTCTCGGCCAAGTCGTCTCCAGAACGGATTCATCCGATACGATACCGGAACGAGGTGATTTCAAGATAGTTGAGAATTCAGCCTAGAAGTCTCCTATACGGATAATCTTGGCCGAGTTGGACCGAGTTATCAATTCGCAATTTATATTTTACAAATATTCTTTTGATTTATTATTATTTTTTATTTAGCATATTTTTGAATATTATTCATAATTTTTAAAATATTAAATGCTTCAAAATTTGTATCTCGTCGAGATCGTGCCCGATATGTTGATATCGATGTAGAACCGTCCGGACCGCGACCGGAACTTTGAACCATGCTCTGGACAACACTTGAATCACTTGAAATTTCATTTGTTTTTCTTCAGAGGATGATCTGGGATTCCATGATATTGCAGTAAATGGTGGTTTCCATTTTCGCTTTAAGACGAACCTTTTTAGGACCGCTAGGTAGGTTTGTTTGCGAATTCAGGTGGGATAAAGAAGGCAAGAAACTTTGCTGCCGTCTTCTAGACGTATATAGCTGATAGTTGTGAATTTAATCAGAGTCATCACGCTTATATACGTACGTTGTTGGCTAGTGAAGCATATTGGTTTTTATATCGCCGGCACACTTAACCCTTCTCTGGATTCTTCGAAGAAAATGAGCATATGGGGTGGCTTTGATGATGTGAAACGTAATTGCTTTAAAGGGCAACTCGACGGCCTATCAAATTCAAGCTGGAGTGATAGATTCTTGGATTCACAGCTTTTATTACACTGCCGAATGCGAAGGGTATGCTATGTGGAGGCCGGTGGGGGCGTGGCAAACAAAACCTGGAAATTTCTTTATCAAGAATCCTTTTGGTTGGCACCGCGAGAGGAATAGGCCCCCCTATCAATTCATACACCGTGGCCACGATGGAATCATGCCTAGAATTTCGAGTGGGCAACCTGAGCCAAGGGGTATTGCCTATTGGTAAACTATCAACAATACTTGTACGCGATACAGAAAAATCAGTTTGCCCCAAAGAAAAAATCAAAATTTGATGATAATGTGAAGCCCTCTATATTGCTTGCACACATTCTTTTTTTTTTTTTTCTGTTCTTTTTGCTTTCCTGCATCCGAATTTGCACACATTTACTTGTACAGAAACTCATAATCTTGTTTCTGCATAAGTACACGTAATGTACACATAAAATTTAGCTATGTTCATCACGCGCACGTCGAAATGGACCTAAAACATATGTCCAAGAATATATGGTCAATAATTGATGGCTAGCAATAATGCTAACCATATGCTTTATTAGACAGACAAAGAGGAATTGTAAGGAAATAACAATAAATGGTTGCAGAATCACCAGTGTTGGTTGATACATTTTGTAAATCAAGCAGACACAAATTATTTTTCACACTCAACAGGGGACAACAAAGACCTGGGAATTCAAGGAAAGATGTCATCAGGTCTTCAACAACTGGTAAATGATGAAGACTACTAATTCAACACATTTGAGAATTGAGACGGCTATGCAGAGGGAGGGAAGGATAAGGTCGAGGATCATATCATATCACCAGATCAAGACCCGATCCTGCCAACTTCGTCTTTGTAATTTGGTCAAGCCTTTCTTCCATCTCAGGGGTAAGGGCGTTCTTCCAGTCCCCAACCACGCCGCGCCTGAAAAAAGAGCTATTGGGCATTTGAGCCCAAGGGTCGAACCCAGTCTTATTCACCTCCAAGTTCTTAAGCCTTTCCAAGCTGCTCCTCCACAACACTTGATCAACTTGCTCCTCATTTTCGAATGGTCGTCCGAGGAAGGCAGCCAGTTTCTTGACTTGCCCTTTCGGGTCACTTTTCAGCTCTTCATACTTGAGGAAAAGTACCCTTTCTGGCGCCCTTAAGCTCTCATTCCAAAATTGTAACACATGATCAAAAAATGGACCAAATGGATGTACTCCGTTACAGAATCCCTCAAATAACACCTGAATAGGATATTGCTTGACAGTACTAAAAAAATGCCACATGGAGACCAAGGTATCTTTGGGATTGCGGACTATATAAACCATTTTACACTTGGAATTTTTTATGGAGTCAGGCAAGACGTTATAGGGCATGTGAGTGTGAAAGAGTCTTGGTGTCGGCATGCTAGAGAGATCAGGATTAGGATTTGCTAGGTAGGTTTGGGTCTCCAGGGTCTGTACATAGACAGCAGGATGGTTTTTGAGTAAAGGGTCTTCATTGATGTCGCTAATTTTAGGCCCCATGATGCAAAAAAGGAGTGCCTTGAGCCAAATGGTACCTGTTTTTAGAGAGGAAGCCAAGATGATATCGTCGTCCCTAGCTTCAAAATTTGATTGAACTGACTTTGCAGCTTCCAAATGGCGAGGTGCATACCAAAATCCTTCCCACTGGTACAGAGTAAAGGTATCTCCATAGCTTATTTTGGGTAGCTGATCGAGTAAAGGCTTCAAGGAATCAGAATAATGCGCCGCTGATGATTCAGTATCGGGGGTTGCCATGGTAAAGACAATCAAGGAGAAATGGGTGCGCTGCAAGTATTTGTACAAGAACTACTACACTAGTAGATATGTACAAGAACCACTACACTAGTAGTTTTTACTTTTCAAGTGAGCCACCCGCTAAAAGAAGTGTCGGTTAACGAATGATAGACAGTAGGAAGTTTCGGACTCAGTTAATGAATGATTGTGGGAAGTTTCGGACTTAAATAACAGTAACGCAGAAAGCAAATTTCGAGGCGTCTCGTGAGTCACACTACACAATAGTGGTCCTTCCTTCCATGGAGTTTGTCCACCGGGGGGGACAGAGAATCCAAGAAATGTTTAAAGGTAATAAAACTGGGGGGTTTGCATCTCCATGAACAGCAACTGCACCAAGCTTAGTGGCCACCAGTTGTAAGTATACGTTGTAATTTTGAAAAGTTGGTCACTAATTTTCTCAAATTTGTAAGTATTTTTGCCTCGTGAGAATTTTTTTTTACCCTAACAAGAAACGGATTTGATTTAAGAAGTAAGAAGGAAGCAAAGGATTTTAAACAGCGCTGGATTTTATGCATATCTGTAACCTTCAAAACTAAAGCATTTGTGCTGTCCAAATGTAAACCTAAATACGACAGATATAGAAATCAGATCGATACTTGTGCATATATGATGCAATCTTCACCCACGAATCCCTTCTTATTCCAAAAAATTTTGCTAAGTTCCATTTGTCAATAGACAAAATTCAACGACGATGTTATATCGACCATGGAATGTTTCCAACAGCAGTTGTATCTAGAAATTGCTGACTAAGCCTTTCACAACTACTATATGAGTTGTCAATTAAAATAACTAATGCTCTTAAAGATAACTTCTTTAAAGGGCAAAGTAAGTATTTTGTCCTAAATAAATTTTTGAACAAATTTGCACTGACTGTTAAACCTTAACCTTCAACAGCCAGCAGTAATTAGCCATTGATAAACTTCCAATCAAATAGTCCTCTACCAAAGGATCAAGAAAAAGGGTGCAATAAGAGCATAATGTATGATCGCGTTTGGATTGCTAAATTATTTCAAATAATAATATTTCGCTTGCATCATAAACACATTTTTCAATTTATTTTTTTATATTCTCGATTACTTTTTATCTCACGTACATCACATCACAAAAAATACAACAGTAATTATTACAAATAATAATCCATCCAACTGTGGTATCCAGGTCCGACCAAAAGTGTCAAGGGGCAACTCATTGCACCCCTAACACAAATGGTATGGTTTGCTTTTTGGATTTTTCGCCTTAGCAAATTCTCCCATTTTATAAAGAAAGAAAGACAGCCCCAACAGCCAAGAATATGTTAGAAGTAACCATGGAAGCTTTAATTAATTATCTAATCTAGGCCTGAAGGAGAACAGCTGGTGACACGCAGATTCCTAACAACCAAGAATTTATGCAATGGAAATCTAATGCCAACTACTCTGGTGGAGAAGATAATAGATTATTGGGGACTCTATTTCTACACTCCTCTGCGTCCTCTTTGTCACGATTGTGACGTCTCACCAACCTTCACTTATTTCAAACGCTGTAGTTGGGGTGCACGAATCCTGCAGACCACAACATCAAAATTGTACGTACGTAGTAGTAACAAAAATCAGTATTCAACTTCAAAAACTTATGAAAAAAAATGTCGACAATATATAGAAGAAAACGATGAATACTTTGCGTAACTGATCTCCCAATAAATGTGATTGTAAGAATCACAAGCTTGAGGTGTTATTGTTGAGACATATTTGTCACGTGTTACACGCTTGTTTGGAAAGGTATTTTTTTTTCCCAGAAAATTTTTATGTTTTTCCATAAATGCATCTCCCACTTACCTTTTAACCTTACATTCGTCAAATCGTTGCAACATATTTTCTATAAAAACTCCAAAATATAACATGGAAATTCTGTGTTTTACTATATATTTGGATGTCCATTGAGATAAATTACTTTATTAACATATTAAGGATCAGTCTAACAAGAGTTCAAAACATTCATTAAATTGTAGTTCAAATGTTAAATATTAGAAAAAGTAAAGTTAATTAGGAAATATTTATAAATACAAGAAAAAATAATAATTGTTAATGTGTGAATTCGCACAGTAAATTAAGTGTAATTTAAGGTACGTTAACAAGTTCTTATATTGAACACTCGTTAGGAAATCACATTTATTAAAGTCCATCCGGCCTATTCAAAAATTTGGAAATTTCAAAGAAGATAAATAGATCTTGACTAGTAATTTGTAGTACCTCCGTCCCACTTTATTATTCTTTTTTTTTTATTTTCATTTGTTCTAAATTATAGTTCACTTTCCAATTGAATAATATAATTAACTTTCAACTTATTTAAAATACCCTTATTTAATGTACTTTGTTATAAGTGAATATGACCTAACCTTATTTAATAATTGTTTTGATTGACGCCTTGAATGGTATAAATTCTATCAAGAAGATATCTAGATATTGACTAGTAATTTGTACTCCCTCCGTCCCACTTTGATATTTTTTTTTTATCCATTCCAAATTATAGTTCACTTTTTAATTGAATAACATAATTAACTTTTAACTTATTTAAAATATCCTTATTTAATGTATTTTGTTATCAGTGAATATGACCTAACTTGCTTTGATTGACACCTTGAATGGTATAGATTCTATCAGTATTGTTGTTATAATTATTATAAAGGTATAACGATTAATCATATTCCTAATGTTAATATTCGAGTATTTTAGAAAAATAGCAGACTAAATTTACTCTTCTAATATATTCAATTAATTTTTCTTTAACTGCGTGGGAAAAAAACCAGAACCATAAAAATAGGACAAAGGAAGTATTTTAAAAGTATCAATGACAAATATTTAAAGTTAGGGTAAAGACGAGGCCAGCTGTAAAAACTTGTGTATAATTAAGAAAAATTAGGAGAAAAAAGGGGGGGGGGGGGGGAAAAAGAAAATAATTGATTTGTCAAATATGCATGCCTTTTGGATCTGTCTCAAGACCCAACTTAGCCAAACGGTGAGATTCTGATTCGATCTTTCTTGTAAAGTTCAGAGTTTTTCATTCAACTAAAAATAAAATATTAAACAAATTCTAAATTTTTATAATAGCACTCTTACTATCTTTTTTTTTAATATAGTCTAATAAAATAAAAATTATATAATAAAAATAATAGTGGAAGTGCTATCGTAAAAAAAATAAAATAAAATTAAGTACAATTAAAATTTTTCTTAAAATAAAAAGTCTCCTCTTTGGATCCTGTTCAGTCAGCCTTCCTACATGTCGCGTAGCTCGATGAAGAAAATATTCGTATTCTGTTCTCACATTTACAGAATACTTATTTCCGGATCAAGAAAATCCAGCTATTCATATTCCCAAGAACGTTAATCCAGAAAATGGAGATCAGCATACATAAATCTTACTCTGGGATTATTAGCTGAAGTTTTTTGCTTGATAGCCCAGGATATAGATCAAGATAGTATCAGACCCCGTTTCACCAGGACAAAACAGAACTTATCCAAAATTTCTCGTGTTTTTGTTTTTTTTCCCAACTTTTGGTTTTTACATTTATTGCTTCTGTATGGTCACGTGACATCCTTTCCGTTAACAGTTGTTAAACACTTTTTATCTTATTTCGTAAGTTTTTTAACAGGGTGTCCAATGGGTATTACGAAGACACTTGGGTATATTCATGCCCTAATAATTACTCCCTCCGTCCCACTTTGATAGTTCCGTTTCTTTTTCCACACAGTTTAAGAAAAAGTAATTAATTTTATTGGAAAAGTAAATTTCGATTGCTATTTTTTTAAAATACCCTCACACTAAATATGGTACAACTTTATGAAAATTTGAATTGATGGTAAAAAAAAGAATCAACTCTCATTAAATGGGGTAGGTTTATAGTAACAACTACTTACATTGAATAAGGGTATTTTAGAAAAATTAAAATATAACTACATTCTTCAATTGGAAAGTAGACTACAATTTAGAACATATGAAAAAGGAATACAAGACTATCGAAATGGGACGGGGGAAGTATTATCTTTCATTGTATTAATATATTTTTCATAATTAATTTTACCTTTTAAGAAATTTAACACCCAGGGCATATATGCTAACAAGTGTACCACTGTTAGACAAATCCTTCTTATTTCTTTACACGTAGATAATATTTTCATGACTCATGATTTTGGATGTCCTTTGAGGTAAATTACTACTTTGTTAAGTTCTAAACAAAAAGTCTCTATGAGTCCAAGATCCTTTGAATTAGAAGTGGATTAATCATTTGGACTGTCTTCCCCTTTTTTTATTGTTTCCTTTATTATTATTTTTTCACGTACTTTGTATTAGAGGAAGAGCAACTTAAAAGATTCAAAAAAAAATTCAAAATTGACTAAACCACCACCCCTTGATCTACGCCGTTGCCTTGCGAGTTTTAAAATTATTTTGACCATGACGGACTACCCATCTCTTTAGAATTTGATTGGATCAGTACAAAATGTTGTGCAATTCTTTCTCGTGGTCCATGTGATTCGTCTGGCAGGAATCCGACTAATCCGTCCAATAGCCCAGCGACATCGCAAATAATCTCCGCAGGTTTGTTTTCAGCTGTTGGATGCACTATTGAGTCGAGAATCTTGGTGAGACTCGGAACGCGACTTCGCCCACGCAGTTTATCAGATTGTTTTCAGCTGTTGCAGGCGCTACGTAGTCGAGAATCTAGTCTTCTTCTTTTTTTTTATTTTTTATTTTATAGCCTAATCTATTCTACGTTAAGGGGAGGGGGCGGGCTTAAGGAGGTCCAGGGATAATTCGGAGGAAATTGAATCACCACCGAATTAAACGGATGTATAACATATTTACATGAATTTTTTTTTGAAATAAATCACTTAAATGTGGCATTTTGATGGAAACCTTGCTTCCCACCTCATCAAGTTAGGTGGTGGCCACCATCTCAAAAGCTGGTGATTTAGTCGAGAAACCTTGCCTTTCACCCCACCAAACCAAGTTAGGTGGTGGTTTAGTCGAGAATCTAGTCAGCGACGGAGTAAATTCTGATTTTTAAGTTTTCAATAAGATTATTGTCTTTTTGCAATCATTCACGCTTTGTACGATAAGCAAGGCCTGGTATCAGCAGTCTCAATGGTCTGGCTCGTGCCGATAACCAAGATCGAATCCGTCCAAATTTCTTTCCTTGAAAAAAAATTAGCATGAATCTGAAAAACTGAAAAAGAAATAGGTAAGTAATATTTGTATTTTAAATATAGTTTCCAACACTTTACTCTATTATTTTGTTAAGTAAAAAAAAAATTATTATATGTTCAAAATTATCTTACCATGCAAATATCAGTTTTGTTTGGAAACTATTTTTATAAAAAATAGGTATGTTTCTAAATTTTTTATAAAAATATATATATATATTACTATAACAATTTGATATATATTATGTAAAAAAGATGATTAAAAAATATATTCGTGAGAAAAAACGTAGCAAACAAACAATTGGATCCACTCCACCAATAGAAAATGGAAAACACACCCGATCATTATTAGTCAATAAAATACAAAACAGACCATTGGATTCAATCCGCCAACAGAAAATGGAAAAGCGACATGATCACATTCACGCTGTAGTTTCAATCCACACTATGAACAAAAGCAATCGAAAGATTTTAATTCTTCGAATTGTTTACTACTATTATTATGAATTCAGTGGTCCCTCGACCCCCGATTGCAACTTTCAATAATTCCTTTCGCCCCCACGTAGACCGTCCCCGTGACAACAGTGTCTCGTCACTTTCGTTCATATGGTTGTTCAACTTCTATCCCTGATTGGCCATTTGAGCTCTGTAATCATGCTGGTCTAATTAGATAATCTCGGATTATTGCTCAGAAGAAAAAAGAGAATCTCACGCTGTTATTATATGCTTCGGACAGAAGAATCTCATGATTGTAGCTATAGCGCATTGAGGGTCTGTTTGGTTGGAAGTAAAATGTTTTCCTTGGAAAAATATTTTTTGTGGAAGTAATTTTCCATGAAAATCATTTCCCTTTCATCATTTTCAGGTGTTTGGTTAGCTTATTGAAAATATTTTTTTACTTTATTTTTCTGATGTTTGTTTAACTTTTGAATGAACTACGAACGTATAATTTGGGTTATCCCTCTTGAATGAAGTACAAACGTGTAAAGCGTACATTGAGCCTGTGTGGTTACTGTAAAAAGTTTGTTTAACTTTTGAAATATTTTCACTTTTATCTCTATCTTTACTTTCTACACATTATAACTACATATTTCTTCCCATGCAAAATAAGAAAATTTATCTCATTGTTTAACTTTAAAAGATCTTGGAGAAATGTATATATGAATAAAAAATATCTCCTTAAGCAATAAACAAATTGCTGGCCATTTAGTGTCAAATATCAATCACATGCAATGCTTATTGTAACATATATCTTGCACTCTCACTGTTGAAAGTTTCTCTAGAAAAGAATGTCCCTATTATACAGAATTAATTACTAGCATAGGATGAGCATGTTGAGGTTTTTTTTTTTTTTTTTAATTTTGAATATACTAGGGGGAGGGTTGGGTTGGGTGGTACGAGTAGGGCTGCAAACGAGCCGAGCCGAGTCGAGCTTTGAGCTAATCGAGCCGAGTCTTGGCTAAATTTTATCAAGCTCGAGCTCGACGAGCTGGCAATTTTCGAGCTCGAGCTCGACTCGAATCAAGTCGAGCCGAGCTCGAGCTCGAAAAAAATAAAAAAAATTATTTTATTTTTAAAAAAAATAAATAAAATAATATTTTTTTTCTGAATAAATAATAAAATATTAAGGATATATCCGTAATTTCACTATGAAAATAAAAAATAAAAAAAATATATATAATATAAGTAATTTTATTATTAAATAAAAATAAAAATAAAAAAATATATATATATACTCAAGCTCGCGAGCCGGCTCGCGAGCTAACGAGCTTAATATTTTGAGCTCGAGTTCGAGCTCGAGCTTGACTCGAGCTGGCTCGAGCTTGATTAATGTCGAGCTCGACTCGAGCTTGACTCGAGCCGCTCGATTCGTTTGCAGCCCTAGTACGAGGGAGGGAATGTAAAGAAGAGGTCTTGGATTGAAATCCTCTTGTTTACACTAAAAAAAAAAAAAAGAACATACTACAAGATGTTTTTAGTAAGTTTGGAACATACTACAGGCGGGATGCATGTATTTCGGAAAACAACTTCAATAAGTTTGGAAGGGAAGTTGTTTTCCATAAGATGAGTAAAAATATTTTACATAGGAAAATGTTTTCAGTAACTGGAAGAAATTCTACACTGGTATTGATAATGAGTACAAGATCATTAGGTTTGAATGGTTGGCACACAAGCGAAAAATTTTGAAACAAATAAATAAAGGAAGTTGGCTAAACTATAGTATGGGTGGAAAAAATGAACTATATATATATTAATCATCAGAGTCGGTTCAATGATCAAAAGAGAACATTTTCATTGTCACATTCAATGTTTGAATTTTGAACTTGACAATTGGATGAAAAGAGCGTGATGAGAGTTGAGAAGTGACGAAAATAATAAGATGCTACTCCATTGATACCAATTTACCATACAGAAAAGGCAATTCTGAATTGAACGATCTATTACATGTCATTTGTAATTGCCCTATTTATTTCGCTTTCTACATTTACATATAATTACGATGCTGTAGTTCTCGTAATTTGGATTTTAGGGTTAAGTGAGCTTGGACGGGCTTCAAGTCGGAGCACATCCTGATTCGTTCATGTTATCTTTAATGAAATGTGCGGGGCCCAAACAGTTGGGTTGGGCTTTAACTGGTCATGTTTGGGTTCCGACATCTAAATCCTAAGGCAGACAAACCCAAATCGCTTTTTCTAGAGCCCAATTACAAAACAATTATGCTGAACCGAATAACGTCCAAAGTCCAAAAGTGTGGCTCATAGTTTGCAAATTCCTCGATGGGTCTGGTTCATAGGCTGGCATTTCTACTCCCTGTGATCGTTCAAGTGTTCAAAATCCAAATCATCATTATAATATTAAATGGCATTATTAACAATTAAAAAAAAAAGTGATGTTATATGATATTACAATGATGCCCTCGACGCTTGATTGACCACAAAATTCAAAAGAGACGTAAACATATCAAGATACATGTTCATTAATTTATTAAGTGGCATAAAAAAAAGTGATATTTTTATACGTATCACGTAATATGTCAGTTTGACCTGAATCAGCAGACATTAGTCTAATGATCTCACGATTGTGGATGAAACATTTTATCAATTAGCTCGTGCTTCGTTGTCAGGGTGATCCTGTGAAAAGATTAAATCTGCGAACTTTTGCTTCAAAACAACTTTACGAGCTAAACTGTAATGACAGCCACATTTGAAATCATCTTGGTACTACATATCTAAAAACAAATATTTACATGTCTGCCTTGTGTGGTTTCTTGGCGAGAGAAATGATGAGATTATTAAAGAAGCCTTTGCCCATGCGGAGAGGCGTTGCTGCATTCTTGGCAAACCTGTGGAATAAGTCGGCTATAATAGCTTCTCCAAAATGGCTTGCTAGGATAGGTTCCCAAGCTGCTCTAACGAATGATGCCACATGGGCTGCTCTAACATGTTCATCGCAGAAGCGTACCTGGGAATGGGATCCTAACTGGTTATCATCAATGCAGAAGCCAGCATCATGACGGAGCTTAAACGTCTCCACGTATACAATTTCAAAAGAACGTTCCTCCTCAATTATGTGCCTGACTTCTTCTACTGAAGGCGCATAGATTGGAACATTGAAACTGTCCAGTTTTTCTTCCTCCAGACTTCCCTGTGGATATGCCAATCATCAAGTCAATTCAGATATAGAGTGGAACTTTGTCTACACAATGTTTCTCTATCGAGGTTACAGAGAATAAATTTGCATCCTTTTTTATTTATTTATTTATTATTATTAGCTAAGGTAGGAACTCTGAATAAGCAAGCTAGATAGCTATTTATTACTAGAGTATTTCCGATCACAAGCATCTGCTGATGAAAGGGAAACAGAAATTAAGACCTCGACAACCAAGTCGTTTATTGCCACCTCAAGTAAGTCTAAGATATTTGGGCCGTCGAATTCATCTCCTTTACACATGAAAGTGAGGAGGATTCGGCCATGTGAAACCAACTCTTCCGAATGCATCCTGAGAAATGTGGTAAAATCTTTCGTAAATTGATCCAAATATGCCTTCTGGATGGCCGGAGGACTTGCTTTGGAAGAGTAAATGCTCCCTTTATTCGCACTGATCCCCGATTCAGTCACCAAACCACTGGGAACCTGTCAACGTGACGCGTCTCAAGCTGGTAACTTGTTACATTGTTGGAGCATTTTGTTAGGGTCAATTGCATGTGGGAATACTACAAATCATGAGCCGCGACCACACCAAAAAAAAAAGAAAAAAAAGGTTGTTGATTTCTTGAGAAATCTTTTCTTGGGTTGGGTTCTTGGGGATGTCTTGAGAATTGTTAAAGAAGCCTTCCATGCATAGTTACTAATGTGTTGAATGAAAATCATGCATGAACTATCTTTGCTGCAAGAAAATGGAAAATGATTAGAGGGATTGATTCAAAAACCTGAGATAACCAATGGAGACTGTAAGAAGAGTGTAAAAAATGGACGGACTGCTCGGGGAAGAGTCTGCCGTAGAAAGAGTCTGCTATCAGGCACGATCCTATTTTGCTTCCATTTTCTTTTTCAAGTTTGCGGTAGAAGCTTGGCAGCGACTTGATAACCGTATTGAAATCATTTTCGAAAAGATCATTCAGAAAAACCTGAATCGTGGGCAGTGCAAATTCATTGTCCATTTCCTGGCTAACTTTGTCAATACTTTGTATGATGTCCGAAACTGTTAATAGTGTGTTTGGTCCTGAAGAGCATCCCAAATCAGCAACTCTAATGCACTTCTCGTCGTAGGGTAAGTTGGTCCGCAACAATTCTTGTATGCATTGTTCAAGTACAGGCTTCACCTTGGTCAGTACCAACTTCTACATACACCACTCAAAAAAAAAAAAAAGTTAAGCCAAAAAAAGGGTACGCTATGTTAGAGATCAACGTATCACAGTCTTGTGTTACCACTCCTGTGACTGCGGGCGCGTGCGTGTGTGTTTGTCAAAGAGGGATAGACAGACTTGGTAGGATGAATTTTTGGCGTAGCTTGTATCGCCTTCGCCTCCACTCATGTGCAGGACTCGTTGGAGTTCCATTTCTGATCTCTTACTTAATCGAATTTTCGACAATCTTGTACAGGAGTATTTATCCTTTCCTCATCATCATCAATCCAAGTGTCCAAGTATCGGTATCATCATCATCATCATCAATCATCATCTTCAACAAATAATCAATCCAAGTGTCAGTATTGGACAGCTTTCAGAGATGCCATTACTGCTCATCCTCCAAACGATCCTCATTAAATGCCCATATCCCTTCTCTTTCCGGTCCAAAAAGTGGAATGTTCGAATATAATCAGCACGTATTGCCTTTTTTGGCAAATTTGTTAAACATAATCTGAGTACTTTTTTTCAATCACATATTTACATACTCCCTCCATCCCACATTTGTTTGGATAAAGTATTATTTGAAATAATTACTGTAACATTCTTTATAATATGATGTATGCGAGATAAAAAAAGGTGATTAAAAATATAAAAAGATAGATTGAAAAATTTATTTATAATGCAAGTAAAATATTATTTGAAAAAAAATTTGATATTTGTCTTTCATCTTAACCAAATTATAGTCCCTTTTTCATTAAAGAATGTACTTAACTTTTAAATCTCTAAAATACACCCCTTATGTAATGTATGTTGTTATCAATGAATATAACTATCTTATTAAATTATAGAATTAATCTTTTCTACCCTAACAATACTACACTCCCAGCGTTGGATGAGATGTAACATTTAATTTAGTGAGATGTATTGGCATATCAAAAGCCACAAGTCCCACAACAATTGCAAGGGTATTTCAAAAAATGGTAAGTTAAATTTATTCTTTTAATAAAATTAGCTAGTTTTCCTTGTAGAAAAAATCAAAACTATCAAGATGACATAGTACTTTAATAATCCACAGTCATTTAGATCAAGATTCGTAATGCTCATAAACAGCTTATGTCCAACACAACCTCTAATTTGTAACGACATAGAAATTAATTCTTCAAAGCAAATAAGATATCCCAGCTCCAGTCTGGACAGGGAAATAAGAATTGAGGGCTTTTCCTTGTGTCATTGTTAGGCTCACTTAGGGCTGAAAAAAAAAAAAAGAAAAAAAAGAACCGAAATTGATCGAACTCGAGTCAAACTTGAGTTGACCAAATCGAATTCGAGTTCGAACTTGAGTTCAAATTATTAAGCTCGTTCGCTAGCTCGAGGATATATATATATATATATATTTTTTTTTTTAAAAAAAAAAATTTTAATAGTAAAATTACATATATATTCCTAATATGTTATTATTAATAAGAAACATAATTATTTGTTGTTTTTATTAGAATAATTTCCAGAAACTCGAGCTAACGAACTGCTCATGAGTCAGAAATTCGAACTACATTATGAGCTGACAATTTGAGCTGCTCGCGAGCCTTATCGACTCAAGTTCAAGCCTCGCTTTTCCTTAGTCGAGTCAAGCTCTAGCTCAATTTTTTTAGCTCGTTGAATTCGAGTTCGAACTCGAACTTACCTGTTATTAAGTCGAACTCGACGCGATAAGTGCAAAACTCGACTCGATTTGATTCGTTTACGGCCTTGGCTCACCTATGCAGCTCCCGTTCTTCACGTCCTATTTCCGGATCCCAACAGAAAAACAAGAAATCGTTGCCCAATTGTTTTCATCTTAACATGTCCTGTAACTTCTGAACTTTGTGAAGTAATATATGGATGGGCCTTATCAGCCCTTTTACGAATCCAAATTTCCACCATCACTTGAAGAAAGACGAATTGAATTGTACTTTGGTGGAATACACACCATACAATCGGGATTTTGATGTGCATCTGCATTCAAGAAACCCTTTTAATAGTTGCTTCCAAACTGTCTCCTCCTTTCAGCATCTCATCATCTTGATGAAGTAAGATTTGCAGGCAAGTGAAGAGAATTAATGAGTCATTAGGATATTTAGATTTTACTCATTTTTTTTGTATCAAACCCTTCTCAATTGTCTCTCTTCTAACAAAATTTTTTCCTTTAAAAAGAATAATACGTAGTACGGTTTAATTTGTTACGTACGAATTTTTAATTGCTAAAAATCAAAGATTTGTTCATGAAAAAAATGAATTGTTGCATTTTGTGTGTTTTATTCGTATCTTTTCTAGTTCAAAGATGTACAATCATTGTAGAACTCCAACTGTTTTGTTAAAAAAAAAACTGTTAACTTCTTTTGGGTGGATTGTACTATTTGATGAATATTACTACATTATGATACATTGATTGCATACAAATTTTACAGTGATTTCAGATGCAAAACGTATCTTCGTGAGATAAAAAGCAAACAATTTTTTTTTTTTTTTAAAAGAAAGAAATGCTGTTCGTTCATGGTAAACGATGCTGACCCTCGTGATGCTCAATTTTACAGTGGTTGCAAGTTGCAGCTTCAAAGCCATTTGCACATAAAGTAGTTCGTTTGCCAGAACAAAAACAACTTTATAGAAAAGTTAAAAAACAAAAAGGGGCGGGGGGGGGGGGGGGGGGGGCTAACACTTCTTTAACAAGATGGCATAAATATGACAAGTTGCTTAGGATAAAATCATCCATAATCACCAACTTGCATTAATCAACTCACCAACCAACAAAACATGACACGACACGATATGACAAAGTTGGAGTTTAGTTGCCTATAGATTTAGCAACCACACAAACAAAGAGTACAGCAGCATTCGCTGGTGTCTGGTGACAATATTGTCAGAGCAGAATATTAGCTGCCGGAGCAAAATTTCAAGACAGGTTTGCCCATTAACCTCGCCAATTATCAATAAACCCCACCAACAATCCTTCATTTAAAACCAACAAAAAAAAAAAAAACCAATTGCTTTTCTCCTTCAAAACCTGTTCCCAATCACACCATAACAATTGCAATCCAAGACTAGGCAAATTTACACTCTTATTACAGCGGAGTGGTCCTGACTCCTAACTCGACCTTGTCCTAGCTGGATTATGGATTGCATGGTGGTGGTGGTCGTCGTCGTCGTGGTGGCACTGGTGGAGATAGCTGTTTGGGATTGTCCTGCGGTGGTTGAGTGAGGAACTACTAAAAGATGTGGGAGCTCTCCGGAGGAGGAGTAACCCGCAACCGCTATTCTTTACACCGTTTATATCAAAGTTATTAAATTCGGCTCGGTAAGGAACTCGGCACAGGGACTGGGTCACTGATTGAACCGATGAGTATTAATTTAATATTTATAAATACAAAATAATAATTTTAATATATATAAAATATATAATAAAGTGCTTTTAAATACTAATTATCATGCTTAGAAAGATATATAATAAATATATAGATATTAATAGACGATTTAATTTCATTTTATCATACTTTTAAATAAATAAATAGTATAGTCAAGTATAAAAACAAAATTTATATCGCTTGTTTTAAAAATATAGCATTATTTTTTCATTATTTTATTTTTTATTTAAAAAATATAATTTTCTAACTAATCAAATATTGTCAATTTAAAAGTTAAAAGGATTCATTATATAATAAAAAAAATTATTTAGTTATCAAATAAAAACTAAGCAAGTGGTAAAGTCTATACATATTTCAATGAATATCTAATGTACAAATCTTATTAAAAGCATAGATACACTTTTGTCTCGAAAATAAAGACCCACAATTAAAAAAAAGGGTTAATCGGATCAATTGAAAAATCGAGCGAATTTTCGGTTGAACGATCAGATCAACCGGATTTGATTGGGTTAATTGCTTATCCGATTCAATTAAAAATTCGATCCGTGTCACGTCCAGATCATCGGACCGATTGGTTCAACCGCTAGGTCAAATCGAGTTTTATAGGTATGGTTCACATATTTATAGAATTTATAGCCCACAATTTAACTATTGCCATTGAGTATTAGAAAATAGAAATAAATGCATTGGCCTCCGAAGACACGCTAAAGATTGAGATGAAAAAGGAAAGGTAGCGGGATCATCAAAAAAATACATGCATGGAGCTCGGTAGCAGAGATCGGCGTCAAAATGCAGACACGTCATCTAGACTGCCTAAATATTTGCATGAAAATGGATAGAGATACTAGATTAGCTTGCTCCACGGTCCGTACATGAAGCGCTGAAATTTGCCACGCAACGGGTGATGATATATTGGGTGGAAATTTGTCAAATTGATCCCTAATATTTATATAAAAAAAATTTTTAGTCTCTAACATTTAAAATCAATCAGAATAGTCCTCAACATATAAATTATGATTCATTTTTGTCCTAATGCTCGTATTTGCTCATTTCTCCGGCTAAAAATAGTACACCTCTCTCACGTAGACATATTTTCAAGGGTAAATTTGGAAAACATCAACTTTTCTCCCCTTTTCAAGAACAACATTTTCGTATATTTTTCTTTCCCTATTTTGAAATTAGGGTTTTTCTCCCATTTTGTTTCTAGACATGGATTCTTTGCTAGCGAGCTATGCCTCTTTCGATGAAGAACAAGAAAATAAACCACAGCTCTCAAATCTCAGATCCGCTGGATTTCTCTCCTTACTGCCACCCTCAAAATCTTCATCATTTTCTTCTTTCTCATCCATCTTCTTTCCACTTCCCCCATCCCAATCCCAACCCCTAAAGCCCCCTGTCTCATCGTCTTCCTCAATCCTGAATCCACATAAATCTAATGGACTTCAAGAAGAGAGGGATAGGCAGCAATTGCTAAAAAATCGAGAAAAATCGAGATTTTTGGCATCGCTTTCAAAACTATCGTCATTTTTGTTTGCTTTGCTTCCTTAACCCAAATCATCTACCACGTCATCTCTTTTCTCCTCTTCCGCAACCCACCAAAACCCATAATCTTGATGTTTGGGCTTCGCCTCCTGCACAATCTGCTAGAAAGAGGGTGGTGGTGGATCCTTGGCGGTCGGATCACACAGCTTTAACGGAAAGGTGACGGAATTAAGCTCGTCGAGTTTAATGGTAGTGGTTCCTTGGGGGATCAACAGCAGTAGCCACACTGCTAGGGGGATCAAGCCTCAAATTGATGCGGGTGCTTTTCAACTTAAGGAGAATATATTGAAGCAGCAGCAGCAGAAGTTTCAATTCCATATTTACACTGAAAATAATAGTGTTTTTCAATTTTACCCTTGAAAATATGCCCACGTGAGAGATGCGTGCTATTTTTAGCTGGAAAAATGAGCAAATACGAGTATTATGATCAAAATGGATCATAATTTATATGTTAAGGACTATTTTGGTTAATTTTAGATATTAGGGACTAAAAAATTTTTTGGTATAAATATTAGGGATCAATTTGATAAATTTTCCTATATCGGGCAGGTCTTCCATAGTCAGGCCATTGATCTTTTTTAAGTTGACAAGACAAAAGTTTGCAAAGTCACTCTATCAAGGCCGAGTGGTGAAAGGTCTGCCCATGCCCATGCCCATGCATGCTCGACTTGTCAGTGTTGTTTCTGCATTACTCGGGGTGACGAGGCTCTCGATCAATAATAAGTGTGTTTGGATAGCAAATTATTTATATAAATTTATCTGCTTGTATTGTAAATGTATATTTTTATATATATCATATTGAAAAGTGTTATAGCTTTTTTTTTAAAGAGAAAAATCATGCCCAGATAATTTTAGTGAATATGGCACAAAATCATAAACATATAGTCCATGACGATTCTTGGGATCCATATTTCATTATGAGTTAATTTATTCCCTATTAATTGGAAGGGCGGATTTATCAACTCAAAAAAGTCCAAAATCAATAAAATTTAATTGGATTGTTTTGTCATACTGAATGCTAATTGGAGCTATTAAACCAAATATCCATCTCCTGACCAATTTCCGATCTAAAAATTGCCAATTTATGTTCTATCACACCAAATTTCTTCTCTCTTGAAAAAGGTCAAAACCACGACCGCAACCTCTCATCTACTTGTCCTAGGAATTAAAAAATGAACAAGGGCTTATCCTCACGCAGAAAAGTGAGTGGGATTTTTTAAAATTATATGTAGTTTTGTGGTCCCAGTGATCCAAAGTTCCAGACCCGCTAATCTCAAGTATTCACGCAAAACTCATCCGTCTCTTTCTTAAAATATCTACGCTTTAAGAATGTTTAATTAACGACGGGGGACTCGTTATTAATAAAAGATAAAGAATTTGAGCAGTTGGAAATAAATTTTCCCTTCATTTCAGCAATTCCTTGTCTTAGAAAGATAAATGACGAGAGCCCCAAAGGAAAAAAAAAGAGTCAGGGATCCTAATTTTGAGGCATAAAAATTTGACATACGCAAGATGTGTGGAATGATTAGCGTAATTTTCCCTTGTTAGATTAGCAACCATCGTCTAATTAACTACTTTCGGAAAGCCACACAATGAGGACTTTAAAAAACAATCACAGAAGGCATTTAAGCAATAAAATGAAATAACCAAAAAACAAAAACCATTTTATTATCTTCACCAAGCTTTTAATTAATTAGTGATTATAAATCATAATTCAACAAGCATATGTAAATTGACATAATGGGGAGAGAATGTGCAAATGAAAGGTTCTGAATTTCGAGTTTGAGACTTCTCATTTATGAAAAAAAAAACATAATACTTGTTTAGCATATGCAATCTATAAGTAAATTGAATTCAATCGATGATAAAAAGTGGTGTAATAGTTAATGTTGAGACCTAGTATTTAGGGTTGCAATGACTTACAAAAAACACTTCAGTTACTAGAATTTTTTTTTTTTTTTGGTAACAAAGTACTTATTAAATGCTTTATCATATTGCTTGGGTGCATGCCTGTAAAAGTACTTTTTCTATTTGATAATACCTAATTTTGAAATTCTAAAGCATATTTTTCTTTTCATTTAGTTCAGAATTTATAATAAAAAAATTTTAAAGTTAAAACATAAAACTTGCTCTAAGAATCCCAATTTTGAACTTATGACAAAAGTACATTAATAGCCAAAAACTCTACTCCTAAGTTCTATAAATGATGTACACCAAACACCTTTAAAATTATTTTATATTTCAAAAGTACTATAGCTCTAAACATTTCCTTAGAAAGTCCCGTTTGTTTTCCCTGCTTCTTAAATTCCCTTCTTTCTCCCTATTTCTTACGTTTTGTGTTAAACCTCCTATTTCTTCTCCATGCTTCTTAAATTCCCTTTTTTATTCTTTTTCTTAAATCTCATCTATCATTTGCTTAAAAAAAATAAAAAAGAAGTCAATCCGTGTTTTGCTTGCTATTTTTAAGATTTTTTTGTAGGAAAATATAAAAAAATTATTAAAAAATATGTTCATGAAAAAGAGGGAGAGAGGAAAAAAAAAAAAAACAGAGAGAGACAGACTCCTATTTGAACTGTAAGTTTAGGTGCTAAGCCTCGTCAGAGAATTAAGACAAAAGATAAATTCGCCTTCCAAGAAAAAGAAAAGAACGAGTCATTGAAATCTTTGGCAACACTGCTTGGATAAAGTCATAAGAGCACATACGTGCTAGAGTTTCACCCGATCATAGACTGTCAACATTCTTTCATGACTGGTGAAAGTTGCTGCTGGAGTTTGAGCTCCTCCTCCTCTTCAACCTTTACTGTTAATAACTGAGTGTGTTTGGATACCCCAATTATCCCAAATAATATTTCGCTTGTATCATAGATACATTTTCCAACACATCTTTTTATATTCCTAATCACCTTTTTATCTCACATACATCACATCACAAAAAGTGCTACAGTAATTATTCCAAATAATATTTCAAATAATACACTATCCAAACAAACTTACTGTTTATCTATGCAACCTTTTCTTCTCCTGATACGTAATTCATTCTTCGTATTTTATCCAAAAATAAAACAAAGGGTAAAAGTTTAACAACCATAAAAAATGAGAGCAATAGAATGTCATGTGGGAAAAGTCAAGATCAGATGATCAAGAAAATTTGTTGTCGCAGGGCTCGCAGCCAATAATGATGACCAATAGAAACAAAAAAAATTAGAAGGAACACCGAAGTGGGACAAATCTCTCATGATTTGAAAACGAGTTGTAAATATCTGAGGACATGACTCATGAGATCATTAGTCCTAAACTTGTTGGAATGAGACTGTAGGCCTGAATAGTCAATTCCAAGATCCTAGTTGCAGTAATTAATCAAATCAAAGCCCGCCATGCACAATTGCCCCCCACACATTTTTTCTCTTTTCTTCCTCCCTCAGCAACACTTATAGCCAGTAGTAGATGTAGAATATCGTATATAGCATCCAAAAAAGTGAAAGCTCAGCTGAGCTGTTTACAACTCAATCACCATTCACTCCGTACACTCCTCCAATGCCACTGGACTCACTCCCTCCCTCACATTTGCTACCAACACTTCCAGCCTGTTTTGTGCATTTCGAAGTTTCAATCTTTACTCTGTAAAGCCAACCACATCAATTTTTCTTTTGCCCCCTACATTTCACTGTATCCCACTATTGGGCCATAATTCAGAGAAACCCATTAAAGAGGTACGTCGTTTAAGAATCCTCAGTTTTTGCAATTTTGTAGAACTTTAAAAAAATGTTTTTGCAATGAAACAAAAATGAGATCTTTAGTGTGGATTTTTTTTTCTCTTCCTTTTTGGACTCTATCATTGCTGTTGGTTTCTTGTTTCTTATAATTTGGTGTTTAATTGCAGAGAGAACTTTTGATAATGGGAAGGAAAACCGAAAAGTTGTGGTCTTTAGTGTTTCTCGTAATTTACTGGCATGAAAGAAAAAGGGTTCACCTCCAATTGAGTGATTATCTTGGTGTTTTTGATTCCTCTTCTTTTCATTCCTCCCCCAGGGGAGTGTTGGTTGGCCTTTATCAGAGGGACTAGTTAGGTTTCACAATTTTCTTTTCTCTCCTTTCTTTTAACTTTTTATTTTACTTGTATTAGCGATTTTCTCAGATTTTTCTCTGCACTGCAATTGTTGGGTGTCTGCGTTAACTGTTGCATCCAAAAAACTAATCACACGTTTCTCTATTTTTCAATCACAAAATATGATGGGCATAGCTCCTTCTTTCATCTCTTTTGTTTATGTAACGGTTATAGTCGAGCGACATAATTTTCATTTGGGGTATATAGGTATTTTTTCGGTTTTTTTTAATAAACAAAGGTTTTTTATTTAGTAATGATGTCGGACCTTTTGAAGCTGTCTTGAGCTCATTTCTATCCTACAATCCTCCTTCAATTGAAAGATTTGAACAAGAAAGATCTCTGAAATTTAAGCTTCAAAACAATTCTACTAAGGTTTTGAAAGTCGTTTACGTGCATTTTGTATAACCATAAAGATGCAAGAGTTGTACTCTTTAGGGATTTGTAAGTCAGTTTGTCACTTTTCTTATAGCTGCATAATTTTCTTTTGCTTTTGTAATTCTTTTTACCAACTAGGTAGGTGTAGGATGATGGCATAAAGAGAGGATTAAGGGATGCTGTATAGTCTGTTTAAGAGGCAAACAGAAGCTAAAATGTGAATAATATCTATTAGACTGTGATGCTCAGCTGGTAGTTTAGTTCAGCATGTCAAGGCAAGCTCATCTTCCTCCTCGATGCCCTTTTCAAAAGAAAACGATCAGCAGGCATGACCCTGCTTTGCCAACCTTGGATAATCACATTTATTTGCATACTCGGCACCACAAGTCTGTGTCTCAAAGCTCTATTGGAGAGGAGAAGCCGGCCTGGCTTGATGACCTACTGGATGATTCAGACTCAAATTCTGGCTACATATTACATCGCCGATCAGCTAGTGATTCCTTGACCCTTTTGGATGATCATGTTCCGTTAGCAAGTATAAATCAGCTTAGTGGAACTGATACTCCTGCCTCTTGTGAAAGTGATGGAAGCTTGGAGTCTGCTTCTATATATGGCCCAAATTCTCCTCGTGCAAAAGGAAAAATATCCTTCCCTGAGAATGCAATAGTTTCTGCATTGTCAGAATATGTCTCTCACGAACATTTGTGGCATTTAAATGACAGCATCTGTGCCTCTGGAGCTGCTAATTTGGAGTCAGTGGAGGATACTCGTGGTTCAGCTGGGGAGATGATTGCTGAGACGAAGCCAGTTAAACGGTTTGATTCTGGACTAACACGCTCCTTTTTCAGAGAAACAAATTCCATTATTATTATGGTCGCCCAGCACCCACGAACCATTATCTAACATAAGCTGCTTGGTGCATTTTAATCTTGTCCATCTGGTAGAACTTACATCACGTAACTTATTTTTGATATTGCATTTGAGTAAGCACTAGACTTGGTTATGCCCTTTCACCTAAGTTTTGCTCCCATCAACGTAAGAGCAGTTTCGATGGTTCTAAGTGGTTACAAATTCCGATTACTGTATGTAATGGTGTTTAACTGTATCTAATGGTTATGTACATCGTCGCAATGCCTTTAATCCTATTATGCAAAAGTCACTGGTCAACTATGGACCGGGTTACGTGTCCTGCAACTTAGACTTTTTGCTTTATTAACTTCATGTTTTACATAATATACTATATGTTGTCCGCTCCAGCTATGCAATTTATATGCCAAGTTTCTATACCTTTTCTGGCTATTTGTTTGTATGGTAAATTGTTGCATCTTGGATGTTGAAATACTTTTAAGTTGAATATAGATTTTATGGAGGAGATCTTTATTAATACAATGAATAGAACATCTGACAAGTAAAATGTCTGCAATCATGCATAGCTGCCACCAACTATGGTTTGCAATGAATTAAAATGTAGAACCTGAGATTAGCCAAGATAAGTATCCATAACTGTCCGCTTCAATGGAGAATGCAGGTTTAAGAACAAATGAATGACATATTTCTTTCTTTTGGAGATTGTTTGCAGTAACTTAAGCTTCTCATTCTTCTTTACATACCTGAAGTTTTAGAATATTTTGCAATGAGAAAAGTTGCATCAAAGTTTGTTAATTTTGTTGAAGCTCACAGAGTGTGAGATCGCTATTACATACAATCATGAGACATCTAAGAAAAGAGAACGTGGAGGAGTGATACAAATTTCATCAGATAAGAGTCAAGGCAGGATTTTTAAGAATGATGTATACCTAATTGATTGATTAAATGTTGACTTAGTTGAGTTGAACTGATTGTTCTCAGACTTTTTTTAATTATTAAATCTACCAGTGACTAAAACCGGTCTCTCTTTAAGAATGATCAAAGTACTAACTGTTGTTAATACTTTGTAAATATCTGACACTCTCATTTTCCCAGGCTTCATGTTGTGATCTTTTTTACTAGACGTGATGTGACCTCTATATCTTTGGCATGGGTGTAAATCATCAGCAAAGGCTTTGAACTCTGTAAAGTAGACTTTTACTATAAATTTGGATCCCGAATATTTTGACCACCATGTTTTGGCTCTTGCTTTGTCTTCAAATTAATGCACTGAAATAGTGTCATGCTTCTCAGTTCTGTTAATTCATCTGTTGATTACCTGGGAAGCTTCTCTTTTCTTTTAGCTTTTCCAAAAATTTGAATTATTTGTTCAACTAATGATTGTAATATTTTCTATTGTGATGTAGAAAATATCTGTGTTTGTTGATATGACAGTAATAAAGGTACTCCATTGGAAAGGGGGGGGGGAAGGTTGGGTGGTAAGGTAGGAGGGATTGTAAGTAGGAGGTCTTGAACACACCCCCCCCCCCCCCCCCCAAAAAAAGAAAAGAAAAGGTTGCCCCATTGAAACGGACCAATGTAAAAGCAGCATTTTGTCATGTCTTTCTTTCTGCAAAAGTTGCACACGGAAGGCCCAATTTGTGTGAGCAGACTAATTCTTAAATTTTCCCCCTTTTTTGTCTTTTTGAACTTTCTTATGTTTTTCGGTCACTCATGTATGAGCACGAAGTCAGTAATTCTTCAGCAGCATAACCATCCATAACTGTGGAAATTGTTGCAAGTTGCCATTCCCGCTTCAAATTTTCTGAATTAGTTTTCTGATTTCAAGGCACACTACTTCCTGAGGATTAAACGATGTTGATTGATGTATGTACAGATACCCTGGGCAGCGATCTCGGGTCCGCAAACTCCAATATATTGCTGAACTGGAAAGAACTGTTAACATTCTTCAGGTACTCTCTGTCTGCAAAGAAATAGCTGTAAAAATATTACATGCTGTATCTAATTCTCTTATATAGTCTTTACCGAGCATATTTGGACGGTCAAACGATTTCCTGTTATCTATGGTAGCATTAGTTTCTCAATGTGAATTGTTTAGAAGATTGTTTATTAAGTGGAATCAGCAAGTAAAGACTATTAGGTGATAATAAGTTTCTGAACTGCTGCAAACACTATTGGTGGACCAGTTAGCAACATGCCTAACCTTATGGTGTTACTTGTATGGAATTCATTGTTGTCTCAAGGCTCATGTGCCTGCTGTTATAAATTTTCATCTGGTAATAGATTAAGCATTTAATGTTGCAGAAAGTGGAGATGGATATGGCTTCCAAGGTTGCCTCGCTGGTTCGGCAGCGTCTTGCCTTATCATTGGAAAACAACAAACTAAAGCAACGAGCACTCAGACTACAACATGAAAAACAAATTGTTGATGGTAGGGTTTCTTTTTCTTTTTCTTTGTTTTGGAGGGCTGGGGTTATTGTTTGGGGGGGGGGGGGGTGTTGGGAGGTTGCTTTGGGGACACAAACACAGTGAGGCCCCTAAAACCCCAAATTCTGGGGGGATGTTTTCCTCTGATTGTACATCGTGATGCCACATCCAATGCACTCCCCACATATTTATCGCATTTTCTTGTTTTAGTTCTCTTGAAGTCTTAAAAAATGGCTGTAATGTAAAAAGTTCTATGATTCTATGGTTTGCCTTCAAGCCATCATTGTCGGTGATACAAATGTTATGATGGAGGGCTTAGCATGATTTTACTTAATTCTTTTTTTTTTTTTTTTTTTTAATTTTAGTACCTTGTTACCTTCTGCAGGCCAGTACAAGTCTCTAAGAAAAGAAGTGGAGAGGTTAAAAACTTATTTAGCTCATGCCCATGGCAGCAAGGTCAGCACCAATTTCAGTTTAAGCTCTCATGCGGAGTTGGCAAGTGCAGAGGCAACTTGGCAAATGTTAGACATGGGAAAACTTGATCTTAGCTAGAGAAAGTTAGTACAATTGACAGTTGCACTTGACTTTGTAGCAAACGAGGATTTTATGTAGTAGTTGTTCTAGTCATTGATTCACCTCCAACTAGAACCCATAAATCCAGCATTTTGAGTCCCGAAGTTATGCTAGGATAACGAATTTAGTGACCGAGAAGACCCCTTCAAAAGATGGCCCTGTTATGCGAGCATTACATTTTGCCTTTGTCTACACTAATTTCGCGTGATATGTACTGCCAGAATCATTGACTGATGGAGTTCGACATCATGGGATGCATTCTATATCTTTGTACTCCATATTCATGCTGACGCTTTTTGTACTTTGACCTTTTTGTGATGTCTTTGCATTGCTCTGTCACCATACAGCCGAGGAAAACGAAGAATTATTATTAGCAAGGAAAGGAAGGCACACACCAAAGAGGGCATACATGCATGAAAGAGTCAAGCGCATTCAACTTGACTCGTGAAAAAATCTGAGGAAAAAAAAAGTAAATGTACAGAGAAATTCAGCTATCCAAGGATTATCTTCATTCTTTTCTGCAATTTCTCCGCACGTGAGGAGATACACAATAATATACTCAAATACGGGTCCATTATTCAGAATAGAATGAATTATCAGCATCCCAAAGCTGGAATAGCAAAATGACAATCAAAGATCAAAACTGCACATATGTATACAGTAGTAGTCATCCCCCAAAGAACACCTCTTGCCTGGACACCGTCAAAGCACTGACAACAATTCTTAACCACAACCAGCTCTGCCTCTAACCACGAAGTGATGCATGAGGAACAGCAGGTAAACCTAGCTCGTCCTCACCCTGTCCAGCACAATTGAAAATAAATTTGGAGTCAAACAAAAAGGACACGTAGCATACAAGAAAACTGCACAAGCCAACACAAGTATATTAAACTTCATAAGCAATATTTCCCACCCTCAACCCTCAACTAGATTTTTTATTGAAAACAACCCAGGTTAAAGTAGATGTCACTATATATATATATATTTTTCAAACTATTTGTACTGTGATGCTTGTATTTGGCCTTGTTTTGTCTCATCTCTTATCTGCATCTTACAAATATCCTTTCTAATCCTGTAATAGCATATATTTTACAATATCTGGTAGAGAAATTGGCGAATAGAACTTTTCCCTCTTAACCGAATTGAGAAACTACAATTTAACTAACAAAGATTCCTTTCTCCATTTCTTCTCTCCCTCTCTGACAAAGTACCACCTCCAACAAATTGCTCATAGAGACAAAATACCTCCTGTGTCTGTGCTCACCCAGATATAAAGGGGAACGAGGGAGGAAAACAATAATTTCCAGGCTTCTCTTCAGCCCAATTTACCTGTGCATTAGCTCTGCCAGGTGGCACGGGTGCATGCCCAGTTGGAGCAGGTGGTAGGTTTAGCTCTTCTTCCAGATTAGGTTCCTTGTCGGGTTGAAGATACGCAGGCACCCCATCACTTTCAGTCTCCATTCCCATGTCTGCTTCCAGAGCATCGAGCTCTGCATGATAGATGGACAAAATGTTGTTTGTAACCATTCTCCCAATTACATATAACTTAAACTTCTGGTGCTTTCTCACTAAAACTCGCATAAAAAGTGAATTGTCAAGCCTATGAGCTCCATAGAGAAGTAACAAATCATAACCCAAAGTGGAACAGACAAGAAGGAAAAGAGGGAAAAGAAGAAACAGTTTTCGTTTCTTCTTTCCTGCTTGGGAAGGAAGCCAGGGGAGCAAATCTTACCACCCATCAGTTCCTCCTCATCAATGTCATCAGGTACACTGTAGCTCCTACCAAGAGTCTCTTGAATCTCATTACTAACATCCATCAAGTCCATCATCTCATCTTGCAAGTTCTGCAGAAAAAGGATCATTAGAGATAAAAAGACTTGTTCCATTGATAACCGGAAAAAAAAGGAAGAAAAACAAAAGAAAGAAAGAAAGAAGATTGCATAGTTATGAAACCAAAAAAAAGTAGTTAGTAAGTACGAACATCTATGTCTTGAATCTTCACTGTCTTCATCATCCCTTTCAATTCTTTGTTAGCTGACTTCAAAGCTGACATCTGCAACAATGAAAGAACATGGGTCATTGGTAGTTTAACTCCTTAAATTATTGGATTAAATGCCAAATATGCTCCTGAAATGACCCATCTCAAACTCAAACTGTACGTTGTGGGAAACATGTACAAGGAACTCTTGACCCAAGGAAAATCACATATTTAATATTAAAAAACCTCCTCCTCCACATAAATGGTTCCCCTACCTCTAAGGAGGTAGGCAGCAGGTGCCAATCAGGTTAGAAAACAAGCTCCATCTGACAAGTCTTGAACTCTGCCCGCTAGGGCGCTACCAAGAAAAAGACATTCTAACGTGAATTTAGTGCAGCTTAAAAGGAATGAACTTGATTAAACATGGAATAAATCTTTAATTTCTAATACAAACTATCACTAATCGCAAACTTAATGTTAAAGTGCTTGTAGGCTAACGAACATATAAAGTTGAATTTTACATTACCCCCTATCTTATGGTTGCAGGGATATAAAACTTCTCATTCATCACAATGAAGTGGCAGTTTTGTTTAACAATCACAAACAGAGACAAAAGAACAAGCTCATATATGTATCCTTTACGATGACATCTGAATCCGCTCAATTTAGAACATCACCAAAGTCAGAAACATGCTAGCCAACATGCACTATATACATCTGCCTAGAGCAACCTAGGATATGATCGACCCAATGAAAAACTAACTATTTGCAATCAGTAAAAGCAATTTGGTTGAAAATGATAAAATAAAATCAAAGCTTCCTAAGACATACTGTTTGTTGAGCATCTTTAATTCCCTCAGCTGCAAAGGCAACTTGGTCAAGGTTAAAAGTCTGGTTATACAGCATATCTCGTTGACCTTCATACCTGTCAACAAAATGTCAATAGTTGCAGATGCATCACTTAACTATCATTTCAAGATATGCAGGCATATATAAGATGTGGAGAATAAAATGAGTTTAAGTCGCACAAACAACTGCAACAAAAAGGTGCCCAAGGGCCCAATGACTGAGAATCTACTTCTTTTTAGACTTCATATGCATGCCTTATTAAAAGCTTTATTTTCTTTGCCACTTTTAATCAGTTAGAAAAATGATTAAGCATTTATATAGTAATGTAGCACTATGTCCTCTTAGAAATACATAACATGCACGTTGTTAAATCTTCAAAGTTTCTGTAAAATAAATACTACACAAACTTCTTCTTTAAACATTTAATAAGAGAAAGGTTTACTAAAACAGCTATACTGATGGTGCTTTGTCCAAAAGAAGTTCATCCAGCTAATGACATTCTATATAACAGGAAAAAAGAAGAAGCAACCATCTTCAAACAGGATTTAAACCAGAAAGTTTCAAGATTAGCTTATCTCAAACAGTTCAAACATGCTTCAGTGCAGAAAGGTCTTCCTGTTAAAAACTCGAAAAACAAGCACTAGAAGCTGCCTCTACGTTCTACAAAGGCAACACTTGCACTGCAGACTGAATGGCCCAGTTACTGATGACGAAGATTTTAACATGGAAAACACGAAAGCTTGTATGTATATTTCATTAAAACATAACAACTCTCCTAAGGTCTGATTATCTGTGAGAGACTAATGCATCGACACAGACACACCCCAGAAAAGCCTGTGATTTCTAATTCAAATTCTAATTGTTATTTAATTAAAAAGCCAAGAAGATCACTGACATTCTCTTTTGCTTAAGAACCCTCATTGCACGTGCTTTGATGGCTTCTTGAGCTGGACCAGGTCGAGTTTTCTTCAACTGCTCTCTATACCTTGCAAGTTCAGCATCAAGCTTCTTAATCTTATCCTCAACTGTGTCACCCCTTTTAGTTATCTGGAAAAAATATGCAAGTGCATATACAGTAAGTCACCTCTGAGGACAAATAAGAAGCTATGACAAAAAGCCAGATAACCACTAAAACATAAAATTGAACAAATGAAAGAACAAGGCTATTAAATGGCCCACTCATGAGAACCAACACAAGTTGTCAGAATATGTAGTTAATACACAACCCAACGCCAAAAATATAACTTAGCTATATTATAAAAAGCACTTGTGAGTAAACCTTTGTTGTGTATATAAACAAATTGAGATGCAACTTCGGCTCCCGGTCATTCTTCATGTCTTTTAAGTTCATAATGTCAAAGACAAACATCCAGAGCGGAGTCAAGATTGGCATCACAAAATTTTGGGGTTTAAATTGGCTAATATACAACAGATCTAACTATAAATAACTCTCAAAGCACAAGATTCCAATGAAAACAAAATATCAAGGTAGTGCATTCACATTCAGATTTCTTTAAGCTCTTCATTTCCTTACTTCAATGGATTTACATCTTCTATCAATGCAGTCTGTTTATAGCATTCCAGAAAACTGAGAATTGAGAAAATCCTTAGAAAACACGGCCATCCAAATGTAGTAGTAGATGAAAACATCCAACACACACTAGAATACCTATTAATGAAACTAACTACAGAATAGAATCGAACAACTATTCGAGAGTAGTTAACAATCATTGCACAATTCCACTTCGAATTAATAACAAATCTTCCACTTCAACCACGTTCAAATCGGCTAACAAGCAATTCGCGCCCCTAATTAAGTAAAATTGGATCGTAAAGAAAGAACAACAAAAGCTGCAACTCCTCTAACAAACAAATTGGAGAAATGCTGGTATATACGTAAACAAAACTTTGACTAAGGTGTAAAGGAACTTTGAATAGAAGAAAAGAAGAGGGTAAGGAGAAGAAAAGATACCCGATCGGAGGCGTCGTTGATGGAGGGTGGAGGTTCTTTGTCCTTCTTGACACCAAAGACTCTCTTCATCTTCCCCTGTTGCTCCCTGCAATTCCTTTCCGGTGAAACTTTTCTTACGTGCAGACAAAATTAGGGTTTTTTTTTTAAAAAAAAAAATATGGGGCAATATCCGAATTCGAAGGAGAAGATCGAAGATGATACCCAAATTAAAAGCGTACGAGGAAGAGATAGAATGTTAGATAAGCGGAGAGGGAAATTGAGGGGAATTTTGATTACGGCTTTTTACTATAACGACCTTTGGGAATTTTCTGTAGTATTTTCTTCGTCAATCCAAGGAAACGTACGTATCTAAAGACTTAACTCTTACGATTCGTTATGGAAGGAAGCAAATGGAAACTTCCAAGTAAATACACCGGTACTAATAGTATATACTAATAGTACACATTTGACTCTACTGCCTTTGCAGATTGAAGCCATTGCCGGCCTCTGCATGTGCACAGCACGTGTCAATGTACACAACAATCCACAGGTTGTACACCAGTTCCGGAAAGCAGCTTTATATAGTACTCTCATGCACAAATTCCAGTTTACCTTTTTTTTTTTTTGGAATTTCAAATCAAGTATTATACAGAATAAAAGGAGGAAAAAAAATAAATGTTTACATTCCAATATTACCATTGCCATTTACTAATTTGCTAGAAAAGTTTCTTTTTTTCTTTTTTCCATAGCAAGTAGTTTAGGCTCTGCTTGGATTGCTATTTTCTAAAATTTTTGTAAAAAAATGCAATGTAATAATTTAATATATATATAAATTAAAAAGATAATTAAAAAATATGTTCATAAAAAACGTCGAAATTTGTTTATGGCTTTCTAATATACCACTTATGGCGTTTCTTGAGAGCTTATTGATCTAACTGGTTGCAGAATTGGAGAATTTGCCTTCTCCCAAAGCAATAATTATACAGTGAGCATTTTATAAACTTACAGATTGCACTTTGACAAATTCACGTGAACACAAAAGTATGCATCCTAGTTAACATTGGAGCTTAGGCCTAGCTGTTTTCTCGTCTTCCCAACAAACAAGTCCCCAGATTTTATCAAGCCAGGCAGGCGCCCAACAATGGTTATACAAAAAATTTGAGCCACTGCTTCTCTTCTCCCCAGTGAAACGAATGCCAATGCTGATGAAGCAGGCTTATAAGTTGCCAATCTCTTCTCGTTCTCTCCTTTTATCAACAGCTTCACATTCTTAGCAGCCACCAAAGCATGCTGTTCAGCCAGGTAGCCTTGTTTGAGTTCCTGAATGAAGATGCGGTTCGGTAAGGACATCTTGCTACAGGATAGGATAATGCTCGCAAACATATGTGCAAGAAAGAAATTGCAAGTGATTTAAATGAGTCTACAAGTCAATTAGAGAGCATGACTACATCTTCTGTTGCATTTGATAACCGCAGTAGACGAAAAGAAATACTAAAGCCTTGATGGCAGGATAAGTTTCCCCAGAGCAAAGAAGCTCTTGTATTGTATGATTACTATCAGTGGAAAATCAGTATCTAGAGTTAACTAGCTAGATGCAGTTCGATGGAAGTACTCAAATTGAAAATTTCCAGCATTCCTCGAGTAGAATCCATAAATGCTGACAAGGTGCTATTCTCAGGGCACCTTTTCTGGAATACTTTGTTAACCCTAACGTGAAACCTATGACATTCCAAACCCGATTCCAGTTTTCTTTTGAGAGATAAAGTAACCGTTGACACATGGTAATCTCTTCTTCTAAGCTTGTAGAAAGCAAGGACAGATGGGTTGTGGGCAGTTCTAGCTGCTGTTTCAAAAGTCAATTTCGAGCAGAATTGAAACATCTATTTGTTACAACCAGAAAAATTAAATTTTGACAGAACTACGGCAATAGAGAGTAACCCAACGTCCACAAGAATAGTTTGTTTAAAGAGGTAGATGTACTTACAGGAATATCAGTGACATCACCAATACCAAACACATTCTTGTGACCTTTGACTCTCAAATTTGCATCCACCATTAACTTTCCATGGACATCCACACTGTCACCAAAAGTAGTCTTCTTTAGCCAGGATGAAGCAACTGGCTTGCCTATGCAGATAAAGTGGCAATCAGCCTCGATGGTTTCTCCAGCAGATGTTTGATAAACGCCATTTGAATTGTCATTCAAGTTAGCTGACTGCCCCAAGATGACTTCAACATTCTTTGAGATCAACCAATCAAGTGCCTTTTTTCCTGCCCTTTCTCCAATAAACTCTAACAACCTAGATCCCCGATGAACCAGTGTCACCTTCTTATCAGGAAAATCCACAGCTATTTCACCAGCAAGTTCTACACCAGTTGGCCCCCCGCCAATTATCAATATTGAGTTTGCAGAACTTATCTTCTCATGTTCTGTAAGAAGAAAAAGTAAATTGATGACCAACCGGCAACTAAAACAGCAAGTTTCTTTAGAGTCACTGTAAACTTAACAAGCGATAGTATAGAAAAAGAAAAAAAGGAAAATTTTTAAACATTTAAATATTAGGTAATCGGCATTCAACAGTTAACTTACAGCAATTAATATCACTTTTCTGCTAGGAACAAACAGCAGGCTTCAACAGTCTACTAATTCATGTCTATATTTAAGCCGTTTCCTAGTTTTCATCTGCATTCCTAAATTCAAATTTTGAAATAAGCATGCAGTCAATTTCTCTATGCTCCAATAGAGATAGGTCTTATACCTTGAATACTATTAACATATGAAAGTCTAGGATTCAAAAACTAAACCAATCAACAGGCCTTGTCAGAATCATTAATCCAGTTCATATAGCGTCCTTTTCAGGAGCTAGAGGAAATGTATCTCAAGTACATCAAAGTATATATAATAAGATACAGAGAGTAGATGAATGTTAACATCAGAAGAAGCAAGCATCAGAATATCTTGTAGAAGATAAATGTAGGGCAATACAGAAAGTCAAGAATGTAAAAGAAACTATGAAACCAATTGCCTCAACCTCACAATATAACGTATAGACCAGCATGCACGTTCTGATGGCTAAAAGACACTTTTAATCCTCAGTTTCTCATTTCGCACACGGGCAAGAGTTTTGACTGGTAAATAAAACTTTTAAGTTAGGTATCACCCAACCCAAGTAACACTAAGCCTTCCAGCAACTATAGGAGGACTGTAGTTATAGAAAGACAGAGAATGTAGCAATGGGAAAAAGCAAATGGATCAATCATTTAACTATGAAGTCTGCGACAATGCAAATGCTATACATTTAAGTCATCCATTGTTTTACCTGCTTGGTAGTAATTAAGCTTCTCAGCCTTTGTGCTGGGGCCATCACCCATGTGGCCTGTGGCAATTACAAGATAATCATAAGCTACCATGCGTCCTTCTGTGGTCAGGACTTCACTGTCTGTGAGATCAACTGCAGTGGTTGCGACGACGTGTGCTTTAGGCAGGTATTCTACATGATTAATTAACGATCTTCTCGCAAATGAAGGTTCAACCATTGATCTCAAGCTTGCCCAGGTGATTTCAAAATACTCTTTCCTGTTGATATTTTGCAGCTTTCATTAGTGAAGTTTCAATAAAGCAAATAGAACCAAAAGGAATTAAAATGGTTTTATCAAGGTAGAGGATGGATTGACAGCTGATCACTTCATGCAGTCTCAAACTTGAGAGATGCGAGTTTTATGTATCTTAGATACCTATAAAGGTTGAATACTAGATTAATGTTGCAGTTCGTTTGCCCTACCCCTTTCCCTGTCTCCAGTACTGTCATAGCATCCTTAGTTTAGAAGATCAAAAATTCAGACCCAAAATACTCTTTCATTGATCTCAAGCTTGCCCAGGTGATTTCAAAATACTCTTTCCTGTTGATATTTTGCAGCTTTCATTAGTGAAGTTTCAATAAAGCAAATAGAACCAAAAGGAATTAAAATGGTTTTATCAAGGTAGAGGATGGATTGACAGCTGATCACTTCATGCAGTCTCAAACTTGAGAGATGCGAGTTTTATGTATCTTAGATACCTATAAAGGTTGAATACTAGATTAATGTTGCAGTTCGTTTGCCCTACCCCTTTCCCTGTCTCCAGTACTGTCATAGCATCCTTAGTTTAGAAGATCAAAAATTCAGACACTTCGATGCCCTTGTAGACATGTAAAATGATTTGGCATTTAAGAAGTAGAGCCAGTTCACTACACATTCTGGAGTTAACATTGAGTAAAGACTACTCAATTAGAATGGAATTTGGTTATAGGGCTGAAACCAACATCTATTCAATAATATCTGAATATAAAAAGAAGATAGAAACTTTATTTGCTCATATATTTTTGGCAAATTGCTAATAAAAGTGACAACCAACTACAAATAGTAGGACTATGATCGTTGTAATTAAGCATTTGATCCCTGAATTTTCTAAGCCATATCTATCAAAGATAGATAGAACACTGAGAATAATTAGCCTCCGTTCCCAATCCTAAGCACAAAACCACCCAAATTAGATGGAGCCATATTTAGCACCTCCATTATCAAGATCAGTGTCTTAAGCTGTAAACATGCATATTTTGCATTTAGGAAATTAAACTCTGCTCTGAACCTGGTATTGGTGAACCTGAAATTGCTCCTGAACATGGAGAGGATGTGCAGGAGAAATTGCATTTTTCAACCGAGAAGAAATTAACAAAACCACCTGACATTTCTCCTGAACTTAAGCAAATTATTTAAAAATGCCTATACAATTCTTGTCAATTATAAAAAGTTTCCTTGCTTACCCTTAAATCACCTTCCAAATAAAATCAATTAGCGGTTCGTCCATGTCACTACAAAACAAAAGCTTCCTAGGCTTATTCCTTTGGAAAGTAAATTAAGCACTTAATGCAATACCACCCAAAGATGTAACTCGATTTGACTAATCAAACAGCATGCAGCAGATGCACATTACTGAAATATAATTAAAATCCAATAGAGGAAGTCCTCATAGAACAAAAGGAAATTACAATTAAAAAACACCATATTTCTACAAAAGAGGAGAAATGTTAACAATTTTGCCTCATGCCCCGATCCAAAATTAAGTATCTACGAGGGAATGAGAGAGTGATGTCAGGTGTGGCTTACGTATCAATCAGGTAAACATCTGCATAGTTTTGAAGGGTCTTAGCTGCCAGAGAACCCGCAGCTCCGCCACCAATAACCACAACTCTCTTCTTCTCAACGGCCAAATCGTCCAGACCCATCTTCCAAAAATCGAATAAAAACCCCAAAATCAAGCAAATTGAACAACTGGGCTCTCACATCAGATATTAATACAGATATGTAACAGGGGTCTGGTGAGCGAAGGTGCCTAACAACATGGCTTTTCCTCTAGGTAGAAGAAAGACATGAACTCAAAAGACAAAGAAATAGTGTCAAAGCTGGCAAATAGATTCTATAAACTTATTCCGTTCATTCATATGAGCTGTTGAGTCATTTTCTATGATATGCTTATGAATTGTTGTCATGAGATACGCGGAGCTCAGGACAAAGCACAAAGGATAAGGCAGCAAAGGATCCAACGTTTCTACTACCGCCACCATAATCAAGAACTCGTTTCCCAAACAGGGACCGGTTGAGAAAAAAAGAGCCGTTTCGCCTATGAAAATGGGGACTGTAGCGGCGGGGTGTTTAACAATCCCCGCGTGGTACGCGTAAACTTTCATACACCTACATTTTAATCCGTTACTTAAACAGTTAAACGGGACTCTACGTAATTTATTAAAAAGAAAAATTATAACTCGATTGATAAAAGGTTTAGAAAACTTTCATGCTTGTATCGTACAACATCTTATTAATTTATTAAAAATTTTAAAAATGAAACACAATAAATTGATTGATAAAAAGAATTAATACACTTTCGTGCTAATACCGTACAATGTCTTATTATCAAAAGGAAATAAAAAAGAGTATTGGACAATGTCTTACACTCAACCAAGACACCTTCAATGCTTGTTTAATTTGTCTTTTCCATTTAATTACCTCTACACCATAGACACCATCTTCTACTTATTTAATTTCTCACATCCATTTATCCCTAGATGTCTGTAATTAGGAGTGAGTAAGAAATCAATTAATTGAATTTCTGATCAAATTAAATTAAATTTGATTTATCTATTTCAAATTTAATCGAAACTTGATTTTGTTAATTTTTTTTCATGTGGTATCTTTACATTGAATGTTTTTAATTTGATATGCCTTAAGATTTATGTTCGATATGTTAGAACTTATTAGGAATATATAAATACATATAGTATTTGATTTTACTCATTTAATATCTCATCAATTGTGAATAAAATATATTAAATGCCTTTCCAATAATTACAGAGCAAAAAGTTACATAGTTCATGATAATATATGAATTAATCTTGTACACACTGTCAGTATGCTAATTAGTCTTTACATTATTGATACGTGATACTTATTTGGAGTTTATGAATAATGACCCTAGGTTCGTCTAAATTAACTGACAAATCACATGATGCTATATACTCTTTAAATATTAACTACAAATCATTTTTCATGTTTTTATACCAAATATGAAAATGGACGGAATTGCCAGACAAACATTTTCATTTTGTGTTTTTTAATTTCTGGTAAATAGATTTATGGGATGCACACCAACACCAACACTATTTTATGAAATAAATCCAAAAATTTTTTTTTTTTTTAACTTTCATCTCCTGGCTTATAGAGCCTTGTCCGAGGATTCAATCGCAATACTAAGATAGAGTTCGAACTAGCAACCTACGGAATGCTACCGTTGGGGACTTGAAACGAATCAAACTTGTATGATGAAGACCAAATATTTAAACTTGCATAATGAAGAATTGCACCAAATATCTTTTTTCCTTCCAGGAAAGTCATTTTGTACACTATTTTAGAAGATCCGTACACATTTAGGAAGTGACTTGCTGCCAAAAACACATACATATTAGCCTTTCTAATGAATCCCTCCCTCAAATAATACCAAATTCTCAATAGTCTAACATTCCTATTGATTGAGGCCTTGTACGGCAGACAAGTTTTTGGCCAAATTTGTCAATTATTAAAATTTTTAAAAACTTTAATTACAGTGAGCTCAAAAAATTTTTCAAAACTTTTAAATTATACATTTCAAATATTTAAAAAAACACACTTAAAAAAATTTAAAAAAAAACTTCTACAGTAAGTTACAATAAAGTTTTAGACAAATATCCAAAAAATTCACTTATCAAACGGGACCTGACTTAATAAAACCCTTCCTTCCTGAGTTACCATCTGTACACCAACACTAATCCGATTACATGTAGTAAAATAGACTACCAAATATTATTGTTGCTCTAAACCAAATCAAATTCGTACTATATATCTCTAACTACATAAGGCGTCGAAGGTCTATCTACAGTGATTCCGCTGGTTATTTTGTAATTTGGCTGTTCGATTTGTCCTTCTTTGTCCGTCCGTCAATGTCCTCTGCTCCCAATGTGTTCCGCTGGTTATTTTGTAATTTGGCTGTTCGATTTGTCCTTCTTTGTCCGTCCGTCAATGTCCTCTGCTCCCAATATGTGGTTGCGTCCCTCTCAATTATTAAATTAAAGCTACTCCCAATATGTGGTTGCGTCCCTCTCAATTATTTAATTAAAGCTAATTAAAGCATTTGCTTTAAAGCTTTTGCGTTTAAGATTGATAATATAATATATTTGTTACCTACTCAAATAGAAATTAATTGTCCCGTTTTGTATTATTTGTATTAGGTTCCATTAATAGGACCAATTGTTTTTCAAAATATTGAATAATTTTCCTCTATTTCAAAAATCTTACTTCGATAATATTTGTTAACTACTCCCTCTCAATTATTAAATTAAAGCTAATTAAAGCATTTGCTTTAAAGCTTTTGCGTTTAAGATGGCTAATATATTTGTTACCTACTCAAATATAAATTAATTGTCCCGTTTTGTATTGGGTTCCATTAATAGGACCAATTGTTTTGAAAAATATCGAATAATTTTCCTCTATTTCAAAAATCTTACTTCGATAATATTTGTTTTGTATTAGGTTCCATTAATAGGACCAATTGTTTTTAAAAATATCGAATAATTTTCCTCTATTTCAAAAATCTTACTTCGATAATATTTGTTAACTACTCAATTATTAAATTCAAGCTTTTAGGACAAAGTGATAATTAGTTGTGTGTTTTTTGATATATGTGAGTATTTTAGCAAAATATATATATCAACACGAATATTTATTTCCAGAAAATTATATATATGTATATATATCAACACAAATTTAAATTTTTTGTGCATCTAATAAATATTTGTTAACTGCCCAATTATTAATTTAAAGTTTTTGCGTTTGTTTAGCAAAAGACATAGCAATTCTTCTGCAATGCCACCGCATGCTATCAAATTCTACGTGGTTGTTCCCTGGTGATTAAAAGTTACGTGGCGCAAAATTCATCATACGTGGTTACAGATTAGAAGTTACACCTGTAGTTACAATTCATGTCATGTACTTAAAGACTAGGAGGTTATCGGCTGTGCTAAGCACAGCCTAGGCCCCCTGTAATCTATTGTCATATAAAATAAGATTAACAGTAATGTTTGCGAAATAGTATTCTTAAAATTATAAATTACCAATCAAGTATGCAGCTAACAATATGAGACTAAACAAAACAAAAAAATCATTAGCATTGCAAAAGAGAAGAGAAGATGACAAAAGATTGGCAAGTAGTTTGACAAATAGCTTAACATCTTCAAGTGCAAGTTAATCTTACAGAGACAAGAGATGACTTGCTAAATACTTAATATAAAGTGCAATCATAGGCTGCAATTACAAAAGATCACATATTGAGATCTATTAAGGTGCACAAAAGAACAAGTGGTTAATTGATCACAGCCAATGCCCATTGAGATTAATTGATTGCTGTCAAGAAGTAACCCTATGCACAAAAAAAAAAAACACAAAAGGGACATCCTCATGAAATACACAAAAATGAGTCCAACATCTAGTGAGGATTTATAAATTTTCAATATAAAAGGTTCAAGAAAACATGTCAGAAAACTAAACTTTCCAAGACACAACTAAGAGGATAAACACTTCATGATAACCAAAATTGAAACTTACATCTAATAGGCCATAAAAACAGATAAATAAATGAAAAAAATCCAAAGCAGAGTATAAACTGTAATAATACATCTTCCCTAGCACACACATGTAGTCTTATTGCAAAAAATCATTTTTTCATATTCCTTTTTAAATATCAATTAGAGATATGATTTATACATCTTAATATTTTTTCCCACACTGTAAAAATATAAGTTTTAACATATTTTTTCCAATAAGTCCTAGACAAATAAAAACCTAAGAAATTACTTTCTAAACACATAAGGCTCATAACTGGCATATTTGTTTTTATTTTTGTGCCATCAATTAAATCATCTCTTATCCAATCTCTATGTATTATGAAAAATTTATCAATTTTTCATATCTCTTCCTGTCACTAATCCAAGGAATAAGGAGAGTGTTTATAAAATTAAATAAAGGCGATGCACTTATATATGCTTTGTAAATAATTAACCTAGCATTTAAACCCCTTCTCATTATGTTTATACTCTCATTAGACAAAAAATATCAATTTTGGTATTTATTTTCCCTTAAAGTATAAATAATTTTAAAAATTTATAAAAAGAATAAATAAGGTTGCATTCTAAATATTAACCTTGCATTTTAACGCTCAGGTAAGGACAAAAATATTAACCTTGCATTTGAATGCTCGGGTAAGGACAAAGTGTCTAGGTAGAGAATCTAATGACTTAGAACTTAGAATAATAATAATTTCCTTAGAATAATAATCATTTCCCAACTTTATTTTCACAAGAAAATGCTCAGTTTTTCAGTAGATTAAATTTGCTCATATTTAGCATTGTCATTATTTAAAAATTATTGGCAACTTAAGCATGCTAATTTCAAAACTCTAGCTTCAAAATAGAGTTTTAACATCTACAGGAGTACAAGGAAGAAAAGAGCAGGGACAAAAAATTATTAGAAGTACCGAGAATTTTTTGTCAGTATCATAGAGTAGGCAATTAAATAGCAAGAAAAATAGTAAAATAGTCAAAGCTACAGAAGTAAAGCTAAAATTGAATCACAAGCTCAAGACATACAAATTATTAAATATAATTCAACAATTGAATTTGACAATCAAAATTAAGGCTCAGATTATTAGTTAATAAAAGCTTTGCTAAAAGAAGAGCACAAGCATTTGAACTCAACAAATAGCCCTATAGATTCCAAATAAGAAAAATTACTCTTCTGTGACTCACTTATTTCTCCAATTAGCAGCAAGAATAAAACAAAACATTTTTGAATAACCTAACAGCTAAAAAGAAGCAAGAAATACCTATTACTCAATTGATGGTTGCAAGATTTGTTTTAATTTGTTGCCTCCTACAATAACAACAAAAATTCATTCAGATACTCACCAAATAAATGAAAAAGCATTCTTCTTTTGCATCGTTTATAGTTTAACGTAACCCACAGGCAGTAGTGGAGTTGTGGAAGCATGCACATTTTACGTGAGCAACAAGTGCCCATTTCCCATATGGCCTGCCACTGCCCCGAACCAAGGCTTTCCAGTCGTAGCAAACGGTGGCTTCTATCTTCCATCCGGGAGACTCCGGAAATTCCAGGCACCAGGAGATTCGAGTGGCCGCATCTGGGCCAGAACAGGCTGCAATTTCGACTACTCCAACGACGGACGAGCCTGTGAAACAGGCGACTGCAACGGGCGACTCGAATGCGCCGGGGTGATCGGCGTTCCTCCTGTGACGCTAGTAGAGTTTACGTTGCAGGTTGACAAGAGGCAGCCGAGTTTCTACGACGTAAGTATAGTGGATGGCTACAACCTCCCTGTTTCAGTGACCCCATATCCTACAGCACCAAAATGCTACATCGGAGGGTGCTTCTCAGATATAAAAAAGGAGTGCCCTGGGGAGCTGGCGGTCCTGAATGAGCTCGGAACTTTTTCTTAAGAGTTTGATATTATCAAGCCACCAAAAAAGAAGCAAAAAACAATCATTTTACGCTACACTCAGTTTTCAAAAAATAGGAAAAAATTGGAAAAGACCTTTAAGTTAACATAAGTTTTGAAACTTACCAGTGAATTCAATGCAGAGAAGAAGAAGAATCTGGACAGCAAGTTGAGTGACAATGTTGAACCACTTAGATTACTCTAAAATCCATCAAATGGCCAACATTTGATTCAAAATAAAGCTAATTTATTAGTTTTAGATATCAATAGAAACACAAATGAAGCAATTCTTTTGTTTAAAGAACCTTCTCAAGAGATCCAAAAAACACCATCTAGATTTATTGTTGCATTTGCAATCAACCTAAGAACCAATTATCCCAAGTTTCAGACAGACATTTCATCAAACATTTGATAGCCATGCCTATGAGATTTCACATATTCACTTGAAGGCAGTGTCATACTAAAACCATGTTTTGAGTTAATGAAGCAAATATAACATAAGCAATCATTGTAAGGGATCATAACATACCTGAGATAAGTGATAAGAAAGCATCAAAACAGGGAGTAATAATACTTGAAGTAGAACTGAATTTGTACGAGAATTTCGGAAGAACAAACTAAGCTACCGTTGGACTAATAAATGAAAAAAACAATGAACTTTGACAATTAAAAGTAAAGCTCCAATTTGTTTGTCAATGGCAGGCGAAGAAGAAGAGCACAACCATGGCTGCAAACTCAGTTGCAGTTCTGGAATAATATATACTCCAAAATGCCATCTGAGTTGCCTCGCCAAGATACAGCTTAAATCCAGTTAGTATCAAGCCTGAAACACAACTCACGGCAACAATATTGTATCATCACAGCCGAAAATGAGAACAAAATAAATTCACCTATTTCTGATCTTCATCTGTTGTGAAAATCCAACAAAAAAATCAACACTATATTCGAACAAAATTTAGATTCACTAAACCCTGGTAAGGAAATAAAAAGAAGAAAAAACAAATGTTCAAACCAAAAAGGAAATAACAAAAAATTGTACTTCCATATGAAATAGCACATACCGAATCAAGAGGGAAAAAAGCCAAAACCAGAGTGAATGAAGGTTAGAATGAGAGTGTGATTAGAGAAAGAGACGTGCAAATACAGATAAAAGGTACAGGCTAAGTGAATAGGAATCCTACTTCTCAGCAGAACTGGAATAAGGGAAAAATCACATCCAAGCAGATATTTGTAATCGTAATCATACCGATGATGAAGGTTGAATAGAAAGCATAATTTGGGTGGAAAATTGAATACCAAAGCTGATCAGAATAGAATGGCATACCTAAAAAAAAATTCCCCATTTCACTCCTTTGAAGTACAACTATCACGTGAGGCTCCAACAATTCGGCAACATGAGACGAAATCGATACAGAAACGGGTTAATTGGATATCAGAGAAAGAGGGAAAAACGGCTAGTGCAAGCAAAGTAGTTCACCTGCACCCAATTCTCCTGCTCTGAAGTACAAAGGCCATGTGAATGATCAGCAAATCAAGCGGCTGCAGGAGTAGCAGCTGACCTGCTGGCTTAAAGAAGGAAGTCACAAAGAGATGAGATGGTGGGTTTGGTAGCATAGCCGGTTGGGATGGGACTTGCTCAGAATAGGTGTGCTGAATTTTGCTCAGAATAGGCGCGTGGTAGAGAGAGCAGGAAAAGGCTTCAATGCAATTTGAGGGGAAGACGGTGGAATGGCAAAAGAAGGAAAAGAAATAGAAGACTTCGGTCGGTCAAGAGAAGCTTTGTAAGAAACACTTTACTTGCCACTTGTCAGATAATTAAGGAACCACGTGGCAAGAGGAAAGGAAAGCATTAAAACTGGCTGTTTTCTTATATACAAGGTAGATAGAGATATGCTTGTTCAATTCAGTTCTTTCACAAATTATCTACTGTCATAGTGGACTTGCAATCATTAGTTACATTTAATGCATGCACGTGCTTTCTTCTGCCAAACCACAAACTCTTTGTATAGTTCAAGACTATGCGTTCCATCTACATTAATCTTTTCACCGTCAGTTTCTTTGGTTTGGTTTTCTTTATCTACGGACTACCAACTATTATAATGCTTTAGAGATGTTTCTCTTTTCTCTTGTGCCTTTCTATTAGCTCTTCATTTTCTATTGGTTTTTCCTGATCCGTGTTTCAAATTTGGCTATTTTGTAATTTGGCTGTTCGATTTGTCCTTCTTTGTCCTGTGGTCCAACTTTGTCCTGTGGTCCAATATATAGCCGTCAATTGTCCCCTGCTCCCAATGTGTGCCCGTGAAGGCGTGAAGCTTCGGCTACAAGTCCTTCTTTCTCCTGTGGTCCAATATGTACCCGTCGATGTCCTCTGCTCCCAATATGTGCCTGTGAAGGCGCGAAACTTCAGCTAGAAGTTATAAATTAATTGTCCCGCTTTCTTCTATTAAATCAAGCCCTCTCAATTATTAAATTCAAGCTACTCAATTATTAAATTAAAGCTTTTGTGTTCTAAGATTGAGTGGCATAACATAAATGTGCTCAATACAAAGTAATAATTAGTTGTATGTCTTATTAATATTAAATTAAAGCCAATGAGAGCTTTTGTGTATAAGCTTGATCGTATCAAAATGATGATTAGTTGTGTGTCTGATTAAATTAAAGCTAATTAGAGCTTTTGCGTATAAGCTTGATAATATTTGTTAGCTATTAAAGCTTTTTCGTTTTAAGATTAATTATTAAATTAAGATTGAGTAATATAACATAAATGTGTATCTAATATTATTAATTTAAAGCTTTTAACAAAATATATATATCAACAAGAATATTTATTTCCAAAAAATTATATATATGTATACATATTAACACAAATTTAAATCTTGTGTGTACCTAATAAATATTTGTTGACTACTCAATTATTCATTTTAAAGTTTTTTGCATTTGTTTAGCAAAATACATAGCAATTCTTCTACGATGCCACCGCATGCTATCAAATTTGACGTGGTTGTTCCTTGGTGATTAGAGGTTACGTGGCACAAAATTCATCTTACGTGGTTAGAGACTTGAAGTTACACCTGTAGTTACAGTTGATGTCATGTACTTAAAGATAGAGATATGCTTGTTTCATTCGATTCTTTCACAGATTACATACTGTCATAGTGGACTTTCAATCATTAGTCACATTTAATGCATGCACGTGCTTCGGCCAAACTACAGACTTTTTGTATAGTTGAAGGCTATGCGTTCCGTCTACATTAACCATTTCACCGTCAGTTTCTTTGGTTTCGTTTTCTTTATATACCGACTACCAACTATTATAATGCTTTAGAGATGTTTCTCTTTTCTCTTGCCCCTTTCTGTTAGCTGTTTATTTTCTATTTGCTTTTCCTAATCCCTGTTTCAAATTCTCAGTTTTACCTCGGCTTCAGTCAGGTATGTGCTTGTTTTTCTTTACTGGATTTTTTGGCTGACCTTTTCCTCGTTTACTCTTAATCTATCTGCAGTTACTTATTTTCTTTCCTTGTGATTGAAGTTATGTTTCAATCATTTTCTCCTCCTTGTTAATTACCTAAAAATATCTGTTTTGTTCCCATAATTTTTGCCAAAAAACTTACTGCTTCGCACAGAATCATTTTTCTTTCTTGCAACTTTTTAGTCTGCATTAACTCTGAATTTTCTTACGTTAAGTGACTCCATAAACTATTACCAAATTTAAAAAAACTGCTTACTTTTTCCATTTTGGTGTATTTTGCTCATGCTCACTGTGTGTCCTTTTTCCATGATCATAGCAGTTCATTCAATACGCCCCAGTTTTCCACCATCCTATTTGACGTTTATTGTTCAGGTAAAGCAATCCTTTCTTCACTTAATTGCTTCTCATTTGCTTACTACGTAGTCTATTCTACTTTATTGTATTTTATCTTGCAAATCATGTTTGTTATTTCTTTGCCTATTGAATAACGATCATCTTTCTCATCCACACTTATTCTGCTTGCTTGAACAAACTCCAGATGGTTTGTCATTATTATTGTTGCACATTATGGATAACAGAATTCTATTGGTTTTAGCTGCAATTGCATATGGGTCGCAAGCGTAAATTTTCATCAGAGGATGAATATCGTTTAGAAAAAAGTCGCCGTGATCGTGAAAGATACATCAAGAAAGTAGTTCAGTATAAAAGAAGCCAAATTGCAGAAACACAGACTGCTATTCCTGAAACAACTGAGCACAACCTTTTTGATGTTCCTATTCATGATGATTTGCCGCCTAAACACACAGTCGGCTGTTTTTTGTTTGGATTTGCCTGTCTTTTCACTTTCAGATAAAACAGATATTCCATCTACATCAGCTGTCTCTGCCATTGATTCATGTATTATTCTTCTCTTATTCATACATGATCTTAGCTCTGTCTTCTTTTTCTTCTCAGCTATATCAAATGTAATCATTGTCCTAATCTTTTATTCATATAGTTTGTTCGCCTATAAATGATGATTCAGTTTCACAGAGCCTCTTTCATCCAGCTTCATCGCATGTTCATGTACATCAATTTCCTCTTCCTTCTCATTCAGGTAGCAGTAATATCCATCTTTCAACCATTGACTATCACTATGAAATCAGAGAAACATGCTAGCTCTCTCAATTAGTTCATTTCCCCAAAAAATATTCAGTTTGCATTCCAAACTTTGAATTTTCAGCCTCATCATCTACCATCAAGGAAAGATTTGATATAGCAACATCCTCAAGAGTTAGAGCGGGTATCTTATCAAATTTTGGATTTCCCTCCTATATTTTATATCCTACTCATACGAGAAAATACACTTGCATTTTTAATATAACGAAATATCGATTATGCTGTATACTTTTAGGTAATCATCGACGTCCAAGAAATATACCGCTCATACAGCAGATACAATCAGAGCCAAGTATATTGCCATCTGTTCCAGATTGTATTCACTGCCATGCTAAGCGATTTTACATGGAGCCACCTCGATTTTGCTGTGCTTCTGGAGAAATCAGATTAGCACCAACTAAAATGGCTGATAAATTAGTACAGCTTTATAAAGCAAACACTCCTGAATCAAAAGAGTTTAGACAATGCATTAGGAGTTATAACAACATGTTTGCTTTTACATCTTTGGGGGTCCATTACAATAAAGAACTCAGCAAGAGGAATCATGGCATTTATACGTTTAGAGTACAAGGACAAATATACCATTTTATTAACTCATTAGTCCCTTCTGAAGATGAAAAGGCATCGAACTTGCAACTTTATTTTTATGATACAGAACATGAATTAGCAAATAGAATGGCTATCTCAAGCAAATTCAGGGAGTCTATTGTAGAACAGCTTAGGTCAATACTCCATGAAAATCCGTATTCTGCTTTTATTCGAAGCTTAGCAGAACTTCAGGATTTAGACAGATATCGGATATTTCTAAAATCTGACCCAGGCTTCGACCAACGTGTCTACAACGCACCTACAGTATCTCAAGTTGCAGCCATTTGGTCTGAAAGTGATCTGAATGACACTCAGACTTCGAAAAACATCGAAATTTCGACAAAAACAGGCAGTAAGAAAATAGTTAAGCAATACTATGGATGTTATGATGCATTGCAGTACCCTCTTATATATGCTCGAGGCGAAACGGGTTGGCATCCAGGAATTCTACGAAAAACCAAAGCTGATATATTGGACCGACCTAATCAGACTTGCAGTGAAGAAAATTTACTGCCTCTTCATCAATCTACTAATATCGATCAAATTATCGATGCAGAAGAGAAAGGTACGACCATATATCTTTGTTCAATCATTTTATCATTTGAAAATCTTCTTCTTAAAGTCTTTAAATTTTTATTATTACTGCAGCTGTCAAGCAAAAAAAAAAACGCAGGCCAACTGTTTCATGCCGAGAATACTATGCATACAAGTTTCAAATTAGGAATGGGGATCAGTCGAACCTTCTGCATATTAGTCGTCTTCTGCAACAATACTCTGTTGACACTTATGTCAAACTGGAGACTTCAAGATTGGAATTCTACAGAAGCAGACAAAACAAATTAAGAACAGAAGCATATCAAGGATTGTTAGCCACTACTGCAAATGGTGAAACAAATGGCGCAAATGTTGGCAAACGCATCATTTTGCCAGCAAGCTTTATAGGTGGCCCAAGAGATATGCATCGCAGGTACATGGATGCAATGGAATTGGTGCAACGCTACGGAAAACCTGATATTTTCCTTACTATCACCTGCAATCCATCGTGGCCCGAAATCAAACAGCATTTGGGGGAAAATGATGAAACTCAGAATAGACCTGACTTGATTGCTCGCGTCTTCCGTGCAAAAATAGAACAGTTGAAGGAAGACCTATTGAAAAAGCATATTTTTGGACAAGTAGCAGCATATACATACGTGATTGAGTTTCAAAAACGAGGTCTGCCACACGCTCACTTTTTGATCATCCTTAAAGACAAGTGGAAAATGCACTCTCCAGAAGAATATGACCGAATTGTCTCTGCAGAGTTGCCAGACAGAATCAGATCACCATATATATTCTCTCTTGTTGTAAAGCATATGCTTCATGGTCCGTGCGGCTCTCTGAACCCAAAGAGCCCTTGTATGCGACAAAATAAAAAATGCAAAAACAACTATCCAAAAGATTTTTGTGACTTCACCAAGCATGGAAAAAGCTCATATCCATTGTATAGAAGGCGTGATGATGGAAACAGTGTCATGATCAGAGATCATCAGTTAGACAATCGTTGGATTATCCATTATAATGCATATCTTTTAGCAAAATATGATTGCCACATCAACGTTGAAGTTTGTTCTGCTATCGAAGCTGTAAAATATATATATAAATATATATACAAGGGTCATGACTGAGTTATATATCAGTTGAATGCAGAACAAGCAGACAAAATTGTTGATGAAATCAAAAATTTCCAGTCTGCTCGATGGATCTGTGCTCCAGAAGCTATGTGGAGAATCTTCGCTTTCGATCTCAGTGTTATTAATCCAGCTGTTATTGTTCTCCATTTACATCTACAAGATTATCAACCAGTCTCCTTCCATGAAGACAGACCATTGCAAGATGTGATTGAAGATGAAAGACTTCAACGAACAATGCTTACAGAATTCTTTGCTATGAATCGAACAAATAAGCAAGCTGAAGATCTCAATTTATTATATAAGGAATTTCCTCAATATTTTGTCTGGGATGAAGATAATAGAATCTGGTATGCTCGAAAACGTGGACAAGTCATTGGACGTGTGACCACAGCACATCCAATAGAAGGCGAGAGATATTATCTTAGAATGCTACTGATGCATGTTCGAAGACTGAGGAGGTGATTTTTGGTTGGTAACTAGACCGACCTGGATCAGTCCTCTCTGAGATGAAGTGAGGTGAACTCCTGTGTCCGAAGTGAACCTCCTCGTCCGAAGTGTGTGGCGGGGCTTCTCCCCTGGTATCACTCCGACGATCAAGTTAGTATGAGAACGAGAATAATGAGAATGAGTTAATGAACAGTGTCCGCTTACTTGGTGGGAGTGTGAGGGAGGTATTTATAGAAGAGTAGAGGCGAGACTCTGGACTTATGTTAGTGGGACCCACTCTGACATTACGGCTCTGTCTCCTGTCGGGGAGCCTGACTCTGACACTGTAGCCGCTTGGGAGTGATGACGGAGGATATGGTGCAGGTGCCATCAAGTGCCTCCCATGCTTTTCAGATAAAGTGCTGATCCTGGAAGATGTCAGGCAGGTTCACATCATCAGACTGCGGCCGAGGTGGATGTGCCGAGGTCACCTACACGGTGGACTAGGGATGAAGCCGGGCTCTGGGGTTGTGCTCAAGACAGGGATGGGCTCCGATGAGGGACGAGGTGACTTCACCTCGGACACGCGGGGTGGCCGAGGTGAGCACCCTCAAAGACCAAAATCCTTTACTGACCTCAAAACAGTAAATGGATTCATTGCTTGTTCATTCAAAAGAGCTGCAGAAATTCAAGGATTATTACAGATTGACAATGGAACGGAGCAATGTCTATCAGAAGCTGCCCTATACAAGATGCCATAATCTCTCAGGCAATTGTTTGCTGTTATCTTGATATATTGTCCACCGAGCAATCCAAAAAACCTTTGGAACAAATTTTATGACTCCCTATCAGAAGACATAGCAAATCAGTCATTCCTATCAGAGGAACAAACAAAAGCAAAAGTTCTTCATCTTATTGATGAATATTTACAAATAATGGGAAAGAATATAGCAGATTTTGGCTTCTCACAATTAACTTCAACAATGCCTTTCGCTGCTATCACAAAAGAAATTGAAGCAGAATACGCAATTCCCATTTCTGAAGAAGATTTGGCAGCTTCATCGATGCTCAATCATGCTCAAAGAAGTGCATTTAACAAAATAATGCAAAAAATCAATGCCAATGTTCCAGCTGCATTCTTCATTGACGGACCTGGAGGCACTGGGAAGTCTTTTTTATATAAGGCTTTGCTTGCAACTGTTAGATCAAGGGGAGATATTGCCTTGGCAACAGCAACATCTGGAGCTGCAGCATCAATTCTTCCTGGAGGTCGGACTGCCCATTCTCGTTTTAAGATACCTCTTCAGCAAGAAATTAACAGCACCTGCAACATTTCCAAACAAAGTGCCATCAGTAAATTAGTTCAACTTGCACGGCTAATAATCTGGAATGAAGCAGCAATGGCCAAAAAATATGCCATTGAATCCTTTGACAGATTATTGAAAGATTTGCTGAATTCTGACTCCATCTTTGGTGGAAAAGTAATTGTTTTTGGTGGAGACTTTCGACAAACTTTGCCGGTGGTTAGAAAAAGGCAACGAGAAGATTACATCTCTGCATCCCTTGTCAATTCTTACCTGTGGCCTCATCTAGAAAAAATCCGACTCACTGAAAATATGAGAGCACGGTTAGATCCCTCATTTTCTGATTTCTTGTTGAAAATAGGAGATGGAACAGAGCCAACTATTCTAGATAACAAAATCAAGCTTCCTTCTTCAATGCTTATACCTTTTATTGATGATACAACCTCATTAAACCTACTAATAAATACTGTGTATCCATCCTTGTTTGACTTTTTAACCAGCAGCTCTGCAGTTGCTAATAGAGCTATTTTGAGTACAACAAATGAGACTGTTCAAGAAGTCAATCAAATTTTGATTCAAAGATTTCCAGGACAAGAAACCAGATACCTCAGTTTTGATCAAACGCTTGATCCAACAAAACAAGCTGATCATGGAGATTTCTTAAATTCTATTCAGCCTCCTGGATTGCCTCCACATGAACTAATTTTGAAACCAATGTGCCCAGTTATCCTTCTTAGAAATCTTAACCCTGCACAAGGTTTATGCAATGGAACACGTCTCATTTGTTTAAATTTTGATAAGAATATAATACATGCTGAAATTTCAGTTGGTATTCATATTGGCAAGCATGTTTTCATTCCTCGTATTCCATTGCACAGTTCCAATGATGAGTCTTATCCAATACCCTTCAAACGAACTCAGTTTCCAATTTCATTATGCTTTGCTATGACAATCAACAAGTCACAGGGACAAACACTTGATTTTGTTGGAATATACTTAAAGGAACCTGTGTTTTCACATGGACAATTATATGTTGCATTGTCTAGAGCAAGAACCTCAGCAAATGTGAAGATCTTGCTAAGATCTGTTACTGTCCATTCTACAGAAACCAGTTATACTCGAAATATTGTTTATCACGAAATCCTAGCTGCTGCTGCTGATACTTGAGTAATAATTTTCTGCATGGTTACATTATATGATTATGTGTATGCCTCCTGTCTGCTTCTATAAGTTAATCTATTCAACTGCTGATACTTGAGTAATAATTTTCTGCATGGTTATATTATATGATTATGTGTATGCCTCCTGTCTGCTTCTATAAGTTAATCTATTCAACAGCTGTAAACCTTTTTATGTTATACTACAGATATGGACAACAGATGCACACCGATTAGTGATCTAACAGAAAAATCTCACGATTGGATGATCAAGATCATTGTGATGGAAAAATCAAATATATTCCCTGCAAAAGACCAAGGCTCTTTGTTCCAGCGTTTCATGTTTGCAAATGAAAAAGTAAAACACTTATACTTTCCTCTCTCTTATAAACTGCTTGTATCTTTTACCATAGACTTGCTCATGCCTTTTGCCATCTGACTGGTATACACCATTTCTCATCCCTATTATCTTTCCTTCTTCTAATTAGCTACTTCATATATGTAACTCACTACTCTTTTTTCCAGAATGAAACAATTCAAGCAATTGCATTCAATAGAGATGTAAGCCATGCAGACAACAAGCTTCAACTATATCATGCATATTATATTGGCAATGCCAGTATATCCCCTATAACAGATGCAAGAAATCAAGCTGGATCCCTGCCATATCAACTCACAGTAACAAAGGCCACCTTCATTAAAGCAGCAACCAACGCAAAAGAAATACAATTTGAAGATCATTTCCCCATTACTTCATTTTGGCAGCTTGACAAATACAAAAATAGTGATGTTGATAGATTTAGTACTGCTTCCCTTCCTCAACTTACAATTACAGATAAATAGACTATATATTTTCACATTAACTATGTTGCAGAAATTATATTTCACTTACTCAATATTTCACTGCAGATATCCTCTGTGCTATTATACAAGGATTCCCAGAAACAATCATACCAACTGCTAGAGGACCTCGAACAATTCGGAGATTTGTTGCTGTAAACCCAGAGTATGATTTCCACTTAATGTTTTTTTTTGAATTTTATACTCATCTAAACAGATATCATATATTAAAAATGCATATATTCCTGTATATATATTTACCTTCATTAAGATTATCATATATATTATTGGTACAGATGCAGACCAATGATTTTCACCATGTGGGAGCCATTCGTCTATATTGAAGGAATTCAACTGATGAATATGATTCACACAAATCCAGTCATACTGATTATCAGGCCAAAGATCACAGCATTTCATGGTAAATCCTCTATGGCACAAACAAACATATATTTTTCTTATCAGATACTCATCTATATACATTGACTCAATACATTATTATTTTTTACTTTTCACATACTCATTTACCTGGATTATTGAAGCAATTGATATCACTACAAGACCGAATACTACCATAGTTCTTGATCCCCCACTTCAACAAGCAGCCACAATGAAAATCTGGTATGAATAATTACATCACCCTCTAGAACTAGGATTGATCTACTCATAAGAAATATCTATATGAGTCACTATTCTAACTCTTAGCCTATATTATAGGATCGATGAGAACAGATCATACATTCACAAAGTCATCAATGAGAAATTATATGAAAAGGACAAGCAGCAGCCAGTTCCACCACTTCAAACCCAAATACGGCCAATCTCACAGATCATTTCTTCCACACCACAGGTACATCTCATTCCTTACTCAAGTTGCACTTTAATGCCTGATCCACATTGTTCCTATAACTTCACAATATCCCTCATCCATCATTATATTTATTTCTCTCATACTCATTACACCTCCAGTATATCAAGATTTCATATAACACATATTTATATTCCCTTTTTACATTCTCAAATATTTCCCTTGTCCTTTGGAAACTTATGCATTATCATTTTAAACTCCTACGACAACAGATGAAACATTTCTGGATCAAAGGAATGCCATTAATAGTAAATCTCAACCAACGCTTTTTCTCTCCTACTTGTCCTACTTGCAACAAGTCTACTGGCGCTTTGATGGATGTTGAATTTGATTGTAACTTTTGTGATTCCAAAAACAAAATTCCAAGACCAAAGTAAGTGTTCGATTTGATATAGCTGTACAGTAATTACAATTCTTTTGCCAAGTAAAAATTTTAAAGTCTCTTTTCCTAATACTTCAATAGAGCCAAAGTCCAGCTCAATATCACCGATGACACCGGATTCCTATCAATCACAGCAGAGGACAGGCATGCAGAAACATTACTTGGATTCACTGGTTCAGAAATCTATGAAAGATACCTCAAGGTACTGAATTGAACTTACCTTCATAAAAAGGTAATATATAATACATGCATATTCATAGCTTTTTAACATTTACTATAATAAATATATATTACAGCAAGATCCAATTCCCATCCAGCGCATCAATGAAGAATTACAGAGGCAAACACTACTTTGTGAAGTCAGATCATATTGGCCACCTCAGAGACAATACACGCCACTCTACTTTTTAACAGCATTCATCCCAGAAGAATCAGCAGGTGAAACTCTCTCTGATCAACTGGCTCAGACCACGCCACCAACACTACTAACAGGACCAACATCTGCACTCAGCAATACAGCTGAAGAAACTGTTTCAGACACAAATGTCACTGAAATACCTGCCTCTTCAACCTCACTGTTAGCAGAAATGTCATCATCCGTCAAGCACAATCTTGAGCCAGATTTCTCTCAGGTCACAAAACATCAAAAACTAGACTAACCAGTTCACATTACAGTCGGATGTAAGAGTAAAAACTACACTTTTTGTTCAACAACCAAGGCAGCTCGTTAGAATTTTGTTCTGTAAAAATTGCAACTAACTTTTGTAGCAAGCTGCACTCGCCAATTAGAATGTATATAAAAATAACGCATGCTTTTTGCTTATATATTCAGAACCTATGTCATACGTAAACATCTTCTTCGTAAATAAATCATCAATTAACACTGTTACACTACATAATATGGGCACCCCGCGACAGCCGCGGGGTCGAATGCCTAGTTAGATATAATTAGACCAATCCCTTTCAAATCCATCACAAAGCAATTCACGTCCTCCGAGTGCCAGCAGGATTTGGTAATTCATCCATGTCTCCTCCGCTGGCTGTTTCCGATAATCGTCGAGGCCGTGGAGGTGGAAGGCCTCCCAAGCGACCAAAAGAGGGTGACGTTCGTGAGATTGGGCCTCGTAGCGATAATGGTGTTTTGAAGAATACAGAACCAATCTGGAGGAAGCCTAGGACTAAAGTTTCCACCAACCTTCCACTATTTTTAAAAAAAAATTTAAAGAAATTTAAAACAAGTCCGTTTACGCCTAACCTTCCACCATTTCTCGGTGACTTATTCAAACACACACACACACTAATCCCTTATATAAAAAGGTTATTAACTACTTAGTTTAATTCCAATGCAATGCAAAATTTTCAAATTTGTGACTATTGGAGAAGTATTTTGACAGCACTTGCACAAAGCATCTCCATTACCAGTTCTGGACCTGAGTAGCTCCTTCACAGCAATTCCACAAGAAGTGTTTCAACTTGTGCTTTTTGCCTAGACTCCATAGCTGCTTCCATACACTGGATCCCTCATTGTTTCTGCTGGAGCTATTCTCTGTGTTGCCTCTGATTTTCCTCATTTCCTGTTGTTCTTCAGCTTGCACATAACCTGTTTTCTCTGTACAAGTTCCAGACTTTGCATGAATCCAGTGTAAGAGGAAAATGACCTCATTTCTGTGCCCAACCAATTTTTCCAGATGATGGGACCGCACTACCAACATACAAATATTAGAATCAAATCTTTGCTTCTTTCAAACGTGGCCACAAGTCTAAGTTGGGTAATGCCCACAGGAATGAGCGTTACTGTGGACAATGGAGTCTAAGGAAGGTTGGAAATTGGAATATATGTGAATGCGAGTGCAAATATTACCTTTCTTTTTTCTGTTCGGGCGAAGTGGCTTCACAATCTTGGGTTGATGTCCTGCGAACTTTCCTGGTCCTGGTGCCTCTCAAGTCTCATCTAGGCAACAACACTAAGGCATTCGTCAAAACTCAAAACAAGTTAGGTGAATATAGTATTTGGTTTAAAAAAAAATTGTGTATTCAACATTAGTTTTTTCATTGAAACTATTTTTAGATATTCTATTGATATATTTAATTATTTTTTATCTTATACATATCATATTATTAAAATATATATTCTCCATAATTGCAATCCAAACAGAATCTTGCCTCTATGTAGTACGCACATGAAAGCCTACACAAAGGTCACTCCACCACTCCTAATTGCAAAGGGTAACGCTTCCACCAAAACAGAGGACAAATCTGCAGAGGTAGCATGGCAGAAGGTGCGGTTGTTGAAGGGCTGAAGCTAGAGCAGCGCCACGGCAAGGAAAGAGTGAGAGTTGGGAGAGTGTGGAGAGATGTTGACGGCACCCATCATTTCGTCGAGTGGAACGTCAGCATCCGCCTCCTCTCCGATTGTATCCCTGCATATGTCACCGGCGATAATTCTAACATCGTCGCCACCGATACCATGAAAAACACCGTATGAAAGTCAAAAAAACTTAATTTTTTTGAGACGGTATTTCAATCATCTCTCTGTGGTATTCATGGACCATTTGAAACAGGTGTATGTTAAAGCTAAGGAATGTTCTGAACGGATCCCAGTGGAGGTTTTTGCCATTAAACTTGCCAACCACTTCTCTACTTTCTACCACCCGGTAATTTCATACTATCAAATCTATCAATTTTGATCTTTCATACAATTATGCGATTATGATATTATATGAATCTTGTTTCTTAAAGTGTTATAGTTAAAAAATTCAGTTTTGATGTTTATAGCTCTGCCCTGCACTTTTTGATGGTCACCATGCCATATGATGCATCTTTAATAAAACAGTTCATCTTTTGCTTATTTGCTATGGATCCAAAGAACTATTAAAGGTTTTGACTTTTATATGCATTTTCTGGAACGTTAAGCAATATGATCTGCTTCGGTTTCTTCCTCTCCAGAAGGGCTATAAATTTCTCAAGCAAAAAATTTTTTTTTTTGGGGAGGTGGGGTTGATGGGTGAGAACAAATTTAGTGCGTTGACCAGGCTGCTTAACTGACAGGAATTTGTGTAGTAGTTCTGACATCCATTTCTGCTTCCAATCTTCCAATGTAGGTCACCACCGCAATTGTCAATATTGCGGAAAAGCAATGGGAGCGTGTCTCTGTAGATGGTCAATCCCATAAACATGGTAAGTTTTTTGAATCAATTAAAAGAACACACGAAGCAGTTGAGGATTTTTTTTTTCCGGGTTAATTACAATTATGCTTGTTTCTGAACTTACCAATTAGCTATTCCTTTACCTGTTCTAACTTGGAAGTGCTGCAAGGCTTAATACTTATGTTTGTGTGTTCAACTTCTCCTTTGCATCATATTCTTTTGCTGGTTTCCTGCATTATATATCAAAATCTTGCTACATCAGAAGCAGATTACCCGATCTGGTGTTCCTATCTAATGCCATGCTTCAAAAATTACATGTTTTGGTACTCACTTGATGACTAATTGAATTACTTAAGACATGATGATCAAACTGCAACATCTACTAATTCTTGGCTCATTTGAGGATGGTATTCAACAGTTTTGTACTGTTGCAATAACTGCTTTATGTATTGACTATTTCTTTTTCAAGCTTTAGCCTATTGTCATATTTTTGGAGCTGAGATCTAAGTTTGGTACTATTTGCTTAATCTCAGAATCTGTGTTGGTGAGTAATAGCAAGCGTATAGTTGCTTTAATTCTTCCCACCCAAACTATGGTTATTGATATACTTATTAGCATAAATGATGTCAATCTTTGTGCACATATACACAAACAACTGTGAAAATGATGTATGAATTTCCTATCATGTGCTGTAAAATCTACTTATCCTTCCCTGGTGAGAGCTCAAGCTACAGTTTGCTTTCAAAATTTAGCTTTCATTTCATCATCATAACAAAATTGAATTTGCATTTATTGTGAATAAAAATTTTCATTGCTACTTCTTTGCCGATAGGTTTTAAGTTGGGATCTGAGGAGCATACGACAGAAGTTGTAGTAAAGAAATGCGGAGCTTTGCAGGTGGCTTCTGGTATTGGAAAACTGAAATTGCTTAAGACAACTCAAGTAAGTCATTCATGGAATCAATCTATTTGTTGCTGTATGTCTATTCTATCTGTGTTCTGTCATCTTCTAATTAGCAACATATTTGGTTTTGACAAGCATCATTATCTGAAACACCTTGAAATTGGAAGAAAGCATTTCCTTACAGATTTTTTCTTCTGGTTGTGCTTAAAGTTTTTCCTTTATTCTCCTTTTGCGAGTCAAATTGCCTTGCATGTTCAGTAGAGAATGACTAAGGTCAGTGAGGCTGATGATAGATGTTTCAAACCTGTCTTGGTCACTTCCACATGTCCCTAGTGTGCATTGTTGGACAACAAAGCATAATATTATTTTTTCAAACTTATAGGAAATAGAAATTCCTTTTCATGCTGCAAAAAAGGAATAATGCAAAGTGAACTTCTTGATTTTTTTTATTCAGAAATCTGATTTCGAATAAAAGCAGCCAGTTGTACAATAAAATGTAGCACATGCGCAACATGCTTCTCATTTGCCTTCTTAACAGTCAGGCTTTGAAGGATTTATAAGGGACAAATACACGATGCTGCCAGATACACAGGAGAGATTATTGGGAACTGAGGTCACTGCATCATGGAGGTACAACATGCCCTTTTATGTTAAAAAATGCGACACTAGGAATTATGTGAACTGTCCAATTTCTGGGTATTATGCAATCCCGAAGATTCTCATCTCTTTCTGTTTTACAGAGTTTGGTACTTAAATTCTGCCTAATAGTGGTACTTAAAGGCCCTGAATACATTGCTTTGTGCAGATATGCTTTCGATTCTCTTGAAAATATCCCTGTGCAGCCACTTTACTTTTTCAATAGCTATACTGGTGTGAAAAAGGTTTTGGTCGACACTTTCTTTGGCACTCCTAAAATGGGAGTATACAGTCCATCTGTTCAGTACACTCTATACGAGATGGCAAAGGCTGTTCTGGGAAGGTTCTCTCTCTCTCTCTCTCCCTCCCTCCCTATCTCTCTCTCTCTCTCTATGTGTGTGTGTGTGTCTGGGTGGATGGGTGGGTGTCTCCACCTTGAGACAAAATCTTCCACTCATATTTGGCATGACACTTGTTTTTACATGCTATTATTGGAGTTGAGTGACACTTGATATTCATGATCTCAGGTTTCATGATTTATCATCAGTTGACTTGAAGATGCCAAACATTCATTTCCTACCAGTTAACCTGTCGAGCAAAGATAATCCGGTCATTGTGAAAGTAAGATCACTGACTTTCTATACTGATTGGGATAACTATTGTCAGACATGCACTTGGGAGCACATAGTTTATGTGATAAAGCAAATTAACAAAATTGCAGGCTTGTGAAGAGACTGAGCAACTAGTCTTGGACAGTTGTTGTGAAAAGCAGTCATAAGTTGCATAGGAGGTCATGTTTTATGAATCTTGTACTAAAATGCATCTGTGATCTTTGGCTGAAGTCCAACTTTTAACTTCAGTGCTTCCTCTGAACTTTGTAACACTGCAGTGGCAGTGTGGATGAGACGATAGAAATGAGAAATTCTGTAGTACGCACGCTAGATTCATCTACAGATATGCTAAGCTGTAACTGCTGTCTGTAATTGACTTTTGCAGTTTGAAGATGATGTATATTTACCAACTGATGAACCACATGGAGCAATTGAAGCGAGTCTAAGCCGCATTCGTTCGAAGATGTAAATGTGTAGTGCCTGGGGAAAAGTTTTCCCTACGTTGCTGAGGACTCGTGCTTGTAGATATGGTCATTCTGACTGTTGTACATGAACTCCAACGGGATGCTTTCATTAGCCACCCAATTGTACATGACTCTAATAATCATCACCGGAATAAGCTCTCTATTAACGATTATGTAAATGTGTGTGTCAGCTTTTAGTACAAAGAACAGTATGTAACCTCAGCATCCCAACTCACAGCAGAAGTGATAATTAACTGTTTTTTCCATCACAAACTTCTTCAGCATTTTGTGCCTGAATAAAAGACACCGAAACGTGGTTTGTCAACTATTGGCTATATTCTCATGTTTCCTTCAGGTTATAATAACTTCAATGTCTTCGTTCTTTATGACCGGGCACTAAGCATTCAATCTCCTCTTAATCAGTTTTTCAACCGAGTGGAGTGAATGGTTGCTTGCTTGCTTTTTCACCAAACGTAAATGCTCCATTAACTTTTCATGTCATGGAATCAGGATAAGCAAGCCAACCAAAGGCCGGTAAAAATGTTCCACGCTTTTAGTGACTTCTTTTCGCTTTAAAAGAAAAAGAAAAAGGAAAATAAAGTTTAACTGCTTTCCTGACGACCTCGTGGGGATGCTCCATTAACTGTGTTCCTTCATTGCCAGCGAACTGATTGAGGAAGGAATTTGTTTTCTTCTGCAATAGTTTTAGCTCACTACACACTTCGTCCAACAACTCCCCGCCTAGCTAAGGCTGCAGCACTTTCGAATTCGATCAAAGGGTCTCTCTTGCCTCGCCGAAGGAAGAGCACCTGTTAAGTCGGTAAACCCCCTCTAATTATCTGTGTTTTGCTAGTTAATTCCTTAAATTGGGTTTTGTGAACTAGATTCTTCGTTTTCTTTTCAACATTTTTTGAACTTGGCTTTTATTATCCATTCTCCGGGAAATCAGATTATGAATTCAGGGGCAAACCAAGAATCCCATCAATCAAGAACTCAAGCCCCCCAAGCACACCCCTTTATCTTTAAACAGAAACTCTTTTATCTACTATCAGTCTTGGTGCTCTTTGTGGCAATTTCTTTGAGTATCCCCAAAACGAACCACTACAAATCGCACCAACTAAAATCAACCCTCACATCACACCCCAATTTCCTAAACAAACTCCTAAGATCCCTCCACCCAATTGCAAACCAAAATGCCCCAAATCCCTCGAGCATTAGTCCCACTTCCCCTTACTGTCTGCTGTGGATGGCACCTTTCCTTTCAGGAGGTGGGTACAGCTCTGAAGCTTGGTCTTACATTTTATCCTTAAATAATTACATGAAAAAGAATGAACCCCCGAGATTTAAATTTAGATTGAGCATTGAGCAGCACGGTGATTTAGAAAATTTTGAATTTTGGGAGGGTTTACCGTTCGGAATGAGGAACTTGGCTATTGAGCTTTATCAAAGTAAGTGTAGATTGAATGAGACTATTGTAATTTGTCATAGTGAGCCAGGTGCTTGGTATCCTCCACTGTTTCAGACCCTTCCATGCCCACCAACCGGTTTTGGTGATGTTAAGGTTGTGATTGGGAGGACTATGTTTGAGACTGATAGGGTGAACGCTGAGCATGTTAAGAGGTGTAATCAGATGGATTATGTCTGGGTTCCTACTGAATTTCATGTAAGGAGTTTTGTGCAGAGTGGGGTTGATCCATCGAAGGTTGTCAAGATTGTTCAGCCTGTTGATTTGGAGTTTTTTGATCCAGTAAAGCACGAGCCTTTGGAACTTGCCTCAATAAGGTCGTTGGTGTTAGGGTCAGAGACTAAGAACTTGAGTATGGGGAGAAATTTTGTGTTCTTGAGCGTTTTCAAATGGGAGTATAGAAAAGGGTGGGATGTGTTATTGAGGTCTTACTTGAAGGAATTTTCAAATGCTGATGATGTTGCTTTGTATTTGTTAACGAATCCTTACCATTCTGATAGAGATTTTGGTAATAAGATTGTTGAATATGTAGAGGACTCAGACTTGGAAAAACCTGTTAATGGTTGGGCTCCAGTTTATGTCATTGATGCACATATAGCTCAGGTTGATTTGCCAAGACTCTACAAGGCAGCTGATGCATTTGTTCTGCCATCGAGAGGAGAAGGCTGGGGTAGGCCTGTAGTGGAGGCCATGGCTATGTCATTACCGGTGATTGCTACAAACTGGTCGGGGCCAACTGAGTACTTGACAGAGGATAATAGTTACCCATTACCTGTGGAACGAATGAGTGAAGTGAAAGAAGGCCCATTTAAAGGCCATTTATGGTCTGAGCCCTCTGTCCAGCTGCTGCAAGTTCTGATGAGGCATGTAATTACCAACCCTGAAAAAGCTAAAGCCAAAGGAATGCAGGCAAGGGAAGACATGATCAGTAGATTCTCTCCTGACATTGTTGCCCGGATTGTTACTGAAAGCATACAGCAGATTGTTGATAACGTGTTCTAGAGTTTTGACAACATATTGTACAATTATTTAGTTCCCTTTGCCCAATATTATGCAGATGATTGGTTCTGTTGCTGACTGAGTACATGTTGAACATTGATGTTCTTAAGCTGCTGGAGAGTTACTCAAACATGTAGGTGAGTTTCTAGATAGACATTTAGTTTATTTTTTGTATTGCGAAATTACACCTTTAGAGGATTCAAAATCCGTCCAGTATGCAAAGAATGCTTATCAAATGATGAAACCACTTACTGCATTACAGCTAAAAGTTTAGTACTTTTGAAATTTATGAATAGCCAAAAGGAGTTCCTTCTCTTTTCTTCCTGTTAAGTTTTTTTTTGGTTTTGGGGGGGGGGGGGGGGAGGGGTGAGAGGGGGTTTCCTGGAGCATGTTTTGGTGACAATATGCAATTATTTTTATACTTTTGTATTTTGGTTTTACCTTTCACCATGTAACTATCTACTCCTTGTTCTTTTAGGTTTTTCCCTTGTTCTTCTCAAATTTTTTATTAATATTTTGCTTCAAGTGATGGCACTCTTGCTAACCCGTGATTTAAGATATCTATTGTCAGCCAGTTTGACGCTGGCTGGGGAAAAACATCAGCAGAGTCTAAAACAAAGTTGTTGTATGACTGGGGAAAGAAATATTTGTAGTGTGTCAAGAAGGTAGACAGATGAAATTAGTTTCTATCAGTAAAATAGTTGTATACCGGTAGCATAGTATGCTGGTTTAAATGTACGCTACAAGTAGCTCAGGACCAATTAAAGTTCTTGTACAATGTAATAACTCTAACCAAGATCAAAGATATGATGGTCTAAGCCTTCATTACTCCAACGAGCTTCCTCTAGCATATTCTGCATTGCATCATATGAAAATAGAGGTAGACAAACATGAGAAGCATGAATCGTTAAATCCCATGCACATTCATTTGTTCTTTTCAAGCCACTCAAGTATGCCCTTCTCTGATTCAGAAAGCTGTTCTTTCTTCTGCTTCAGAGTCCCTTCCAGCAAGCCAAAGTAATCTTTGTAGTTGCGCTTGTAGTAACTATCCAGTCTCTTAGACAAGGACATAAGAAACGTGGTATTAAGAAAATTCTACCAGAAACAAAGATAGACTAATTTTGTCAAATTGGGATATCCAATTCTGCTATTGAAGAAAATGTACCTCTTTGTCATTTTTGGTCTTGTTTTCTTCGGATTTCTTCAAATATTCTGAGGGAAAAAAATTGTAGCAAATAAGCTCTTAAAAAAGCTTCATTTAATCAAATAATGATCTACATGAGTAAATAGCTTGTTGGTATGGGAAAAATGTACCAAAAAAAATGGTCTGCAACATAGAATTATTTTTTCCCATACCAACAAAGCAGATGTATATGTATATTTTTTGCCCCATACTTTTAAGCAGGTCGGTCCTGGAATCAGTTACTTGAGCAACTGTCGCAGCAGCAGAAAAGAGCAGCTCTCTTCTTCCCTTGTCTTTTGCACTGTTTATGTTCCCTTTTCTTTCTCTGGTTTCACCTCCTTGTATATTAGATAAAGCTGAAATGCTAACTGTAGCAGATGTAGCCATGAGGAGCTTTACTATTGCTTTTAGTTGCTGATTTTACATGCTTTTTTGCTTCCTTTACGAATCAATCACAACCACAGTTGCCTGATCTTTTATAGGAGGTGATGGCAGTATGTTTTTTGGTAGTCTTATCATTCAGCCTCTCTCAAGTTGTTATCAGGACATATATGATGTGACGGAATTTGCTAACACCAGGATGTGTTTTTCCAAGGGCACCCCACCTTCAGATTTCCTTCTTTGCTTGACTAGGAGGCTCTGTGATATTTTGTGGTCCTGCATTTTATCTTCTTAAAGAATTAGTACTAAAATGAACCAAGAAAAAAGATTTTTCCCCTTTTTTGTTGATCATTGGATATTCCCTTTTTCACCACAAGTCGCAATATTGTTCTACCCGACCAAATTTTCTATTGTTGCATCAAAGGGAAAGATAATGTTAGGCTGTTTCCACCAATTAGGAAATTGACATTATTTTGATGATATGAATTCCGGCAGTCCTTGTGGAGAAGACTGCATATGTTTTTACCGAAAACGCAACCAACCCAACTAAACAAAGGGAAGCAAAAGAACGGGCAGAAAATATTGAGGCGGAAAGGAGTGATTAATAAGAAGTACATGATATCCAGAAACAAACTAGAATTTGGCAACAAAAAGATTAATCGAACATAAACATTATCGCAACTCCAAGTTCAGCAGCATGGTGCTTTATTTCTTCACTTTATTCTTTGAGCTTCTTGATGATCATCTCACCATTTGAGCTTGGAAGGAAAGTACTGCAAATAATGATACTCACACATCAGTGGAAGCACCGAATAGACTGTTGAAAGAAAACCAACCGAAAGTTAAATTCACCTTCTCAATGAGGGATTGATAATATGGCTTGACCTTCTCCACATCAATCCTGACTTTACTTTTGCTGTACAGATCGTATTTGCTGCGTATAACCAGGCAAAACAGGCCATTTAGCCATATGCACTAAAATATCGAAATGAAACAAGCAAATTCAAATATCAGACATGAAACAGAGAAAGAAGCACAAAGACATCCCTTACTTGAATATCTGGAGCCATTTCAGATTTTCAACATCCTCCTCATTCATCAGGTGCTTGTATGCACCAGCCTTGTGCAAGGCTTCATGGTTGATCGCAAACAACTAATCATTCGCATCATCATCCAATAGATGTCACAAAAAAGAAGGATACCATGCAAATTCTTACCGTAAAAGGAATGGTATCGGATGATGAACAATGCTGCAGGTGGTAAGGTAGTTTTGTTTTCTTTGGCCACCTGCGTTATTTCATATACGTTTTCTTGTTAGTGATCAAAGTCAACTTCTTGAAATATAGTTAAATCATGTGAATAATGTACCAAGTACATATAGTCATCGTGCCCCCAAGACATCAGAACACTTTCCAGCCCGCATCCTTCAGTATACACTCCATGTTTGGTGTTGTAAGCAGGGTTGTTATAGTCAGGGCTGTCCTTGAAAAACTGCATTGACCATTATTTTGGAAAAGCTTCTAGATCAGGTATGTATTAGAGGTAAAAACATTTGGCCATAAGAAGGTAGACCTCATGATGAACGATTGACTCATCAAATGCACAGCCGAGGGGAAATGTGTCACCTGCAGGACAGCATTTGCATGCATGCCTATGAGTTGAAAGTTCTTTGTTAAGATTTAATAAGAAAGCCATCTTTGTGTGGACCAAGAAAACACTCACCCACAACAGCCCACTGTGGAAGCCCTCCAAAACTAGGCAGGAGAAGCACTTTGCCGAGGTCTGAAGTTTTGGGCGAGGAGATTGAGAAAACGGTGAGAATGTTTTGGAAGAACTAATCTGAGGAGTTGAAATATTTTACTTGTTTAGGTCTTGGTAAATAAAGAAAGTAGATACCATGGATTAGGCCAGTTAGGTGCAACCAATCTTCATCTGGATAGTCTCTTCTGATAGCTTCAGCAGTTTGGAGCAAGTGCTCCATCTGTGGCTCATCCAAGTCAGGATCACTATCATCCACGACATCATTAAGCAGTTCACAGCACTCCCATATGCTCATCTCCACCCTGTCCATTTTCTTATAAGCTTCCCTCATTTTCTTCACCTGCATTAAGTATTAACAAAAGCGAAAAAGACAGCGGCTGATGAACAAGTAAGATATCACCACAGAAGCCGAAGAACTGAAGAACTGTAATTTATTATTTACAAAGTCATAGGTCTGGTTAATGTGGCTGAGTCGATATAATTCTTCAACTATTTTCTTCCTTTCGGTTTCTGCATGATAATCCCTGCAAGACAATAATTTATGTCATGAAATTGATCATTCCTGTGAGAATCAAGAATACCTCTATGGTCAAAGATCGTATTTATAGGATTAACAACAGCTACGGAAAGCAACTACCTAAATGAGTTGCCAAATGCATTGCTTCCAGGCACAACAAATCCATCATTTGCCGCACTCTTTGGAACCACGACTCCACTGTCTGAGAAGAGATCATCAGCGACGGAATCTGTCTTTTTATCCTCTACTTCAGACCCTGCTAATAGAAAGGGAAGAGTGAACGTAACCCAAAAAAACAACGAAAAAAATAGAGGAAATAGCTAAAAACACAATACCATGGTTATGTTGCTCGGCGTTGATAGTCATCTCTGCTTCAATGATAAAAAGTGCACAACAGAGAGTAAGAGAAGCACTATTGCAATGAACCTATGCGCCATTGTTGAAGCTGACTATTTATAGTGAAGAGAAAAGAAGGCCTTATCCAAGAATTTCATAAGCTTCAACTCCTGAACTAGAATTTGTAGCACACTGGATGACTCAGCTCGACGTGTATCATTAGACATTATCTACTTCATCTCTGCTTGGAAACTCCATAATTCAGAGGATTGAATCATGCCTGATTTTTGCTCCATATCAATTTTTCCAAGTGACTTGAACGAGGGTATCCCCCAGATTTTTGTTGCAAGATTTTGCACGTCATATTGCCATTTAACCTTTCCTTTAAAAGGAAGAGAGAAATTTATATACATAAAAAGAAGATCACACGCTCCATATATTCTCATTAATTTTCTTAAGGTTCATTATCCACTAATTACTTCTCTTTGTCTCTATCTAATTAATTTTTTCTCCTATGCTCACTCACTCTCCCAGTTAGGCTAGAAAGAGAGAGAGAGTACAGGAGAAAAACTTAATTATAGAGGAGAAGATGAGTAATTAGTGCTTAATGGATCTGGAAAAATCAATGAGAATATATGGAGTAAACTGATTGGGGATAATCTTGCCACGTGAATAAGAAGGGAAATAATATCAGCACTTCTCAAAAAATCTCAAACATTTCTTAATTAAACTTCATTTAATAATGCAAAGGAAGGGAAGGGGCGCCCTGAAGTGTTTTGAAGATTACTAAAATAATTTTCTCTAATAAAAATCGTTCAAAAATTATTTTATTGCTAGCTATAAATTATATCTAATTTATTATGTAAATATGCATGATCACATTTGTTGCCCTAATATTTAGACACTGTTCTGAGCAGTTGGGATCCTCTATGCCACTATTCAGTGTCAAATTCAGTGTCAATCCCACTTATCACGTGATGGTAGAAGAAATTTAAATAAACAGCACATAACAAATTAAATAAATAAAACACTTGACATATATATAGAAATGACATTGAGGATTCCGGGCGTGTTCTGAGTTAATTTCATTCTTACCCAAAAAAAATATAACACCACCAAAGGTTTCTCAGGTGAAGTGCCCATATCCAACCCCAAACTGGAAAGCGGAAACCAAATGTGTACATTCCACAGTACCATCCCTCAACCACGCGGGGAACTTGAATTGCTGTTGGATGGGAGGTCATCCCCATTATCAAGGCCTTTCGATCCTCGGCCCACGTTGCGAGGCAAAAATTTAAAATGCTAGTTGTGAAAATATCTATACACAGAGTATCAATTATGCGTTCGTATGAAAAAAAAAGAGAAAAAGAAAAAGAAAATCTGTCGTCATTTTTATTTTAATTTTTTCCATATATGATGACACTTTCCACGTGTTTACTGGTACCTTTGTATTTGTTCACTACCATCAGATTTATCCCAAGTCTTCCTACCAACTTCAATCAGGAAACCGGAAAATCTTACTACTCCATAATTAATTCCTTTGCCCCAACTAATTTGTTATTCTATATCATTTTCATTATTTATTATTAAGATGAATCCACCAATTTATTGAAGTGTAAATATTTTGTAACCCAAAAATTTGAGCGCATTATGCATTAAGTGATAAATGAATAACTTTATAACTTATTTTTTTGAAGTAAGTTTTGCATACATAATTCAGATCCATTTAATTAATTAAGATGTTTAATTTTTTATTATCAAGCACATCTGAACATACTAATATCTTAATCGATTAAGTTTAAGTATTGAATTAGATTATTAAACAACGTCTCAGATCAAACAATAAGAGTGGTGCATTTGATAAAATTGAAGTCTGAAAACTAAAGTTTGAAATTTGAAATCTGAAATTTTAATCCATTAAATTATTGAATTGTTAAGCATTAGATCTAATACATTTGAGTGCATATCACATTCAGTGATAAGTGAATAGCTTATCACTTAATTTTAGGAGCAAGTTTTGTCTAGAAAATTTAGTGCTACTTAAGTAATTTAAATGTTTAATTTTTTATTATTAAACGGTCTAATATACTAAGATTCGAATCCATTAAATTTACTTGCTGAATTGTGAGTTATCAAACAAGACGTAATTGGGACAATATGAGTAAGGCAAATAGGGAGATCCAAATTGGAACTGTTTTAGGCTATCAGAACTGTGATGGGCCTGATCTGCCTTCAGGCCCGAATTATACCCATGTCAGTCTAGAATGGAATATCCAGAAATGCAAAGAGGCCTCTCATTGATTTCAAGGGAAAATGTTAGGTCACGGCCTACTCTGGAATTAACCCAGAATGGGCCACAAGTTTGTTTAAAAATTCAGGGACTCACAAGTGTCCAGGCCCTAATAGTAATACTGTGCATTGTCAATTGAATTCTTGGCGGGAAGTTATTCCGTCGGTAGATCGGTACTCTCCCTATTTGCCTGAGAAATTCCCAGCTTCCACATTCCTTTCTTTTTTCCCCTTTTCCTTGGCAATATGCCTATTGGTTTTAGCTTTCATCTTTTCGCAAATCGGATACCCAAAAAACAGCGCAATTTATGCAGACTAAGATAAATGCTTTCTTTAAGCCCCAAAACCCATCATCATCATCCACCATAACCCCTACCCAAAATCTTCCTCCATTCAATTATGAAACTAGTAATACCAAAACAACCATTTCAAGGTCTGCTTCTACTTTTTTCTGCGTATAATTTTTGGTTCTCTCTCTCTCTCTCTCTCTCTTTGAGATACATTGTTAATTTCTGTATTTTATCAGTTATTGCTCTTCTCTTCTGTCTTATTTTGTTTGTTTGGAATTTCTTCGCCAACCCGTTTAATTTTAATTAGTTCATTGGTTTCCATAATTATGTAGAATACAATCACACAGTTTTTTAATTTATTTTTCTCTTTTGACCCTTGTAGCCCTCCTGGTTTTTGTCCATTATTTCCCCATTCAAAATTTGGTAGCTAGCATTATAAAATTGTTAGATTATTATCTCAACCCAGTGTTATTAACACCTGTATGGATTCTGCAGTGTTAAGGTGCATGTCTCCTGAAGAATCATGGTTCACATTATACAGTTTCACTGAATATACAATGTAAACTGTCAAATGTATGATTTGCATGAATTGCTGTTCCAATAGATTAAGCAATGAAATCTTTTGCTGCCTTTAAGAATCAAAATAAGCCCTTCATTTGATCAACTATATTGTTCAAATCAGTGTTGAAAATGTATCAAAATAAGCCACAATAGATACCTTCTATACAATGCCCAAATCTTTCTCCTTTGTATACATAAAAGTTTATCAACAGCACTATAATAAACTTCTTTGCTTATCAACTCCATTCCTTTTGTAGGAGGTTTTAGTTCCTCTTCTGCTTAGCATATCATCAACAAATGAGCATGGGAAAAGTGATGTTTGTTGTGTCTTTTGTAATAAGAATCATTGCAGTGTTTAACGGTTAAATAAACAGGACGTTGGCATTTTGATCTTTCAGTAACAATGAGACTGGCAGTCACAGTGTTGTAAATGCTCCCAAGACTGTAGGTGTCCAGGTGGCATCCACCACTATCTCAAGCAAAGTCCTAAATGTTAAGCACAACTTCACCTGGATTTGGGGCAGTCAGATTTTCTTCTTCATACTTGCTCTACTTGTGGTGTGAAGTATGCTTGTGGGGATGAGGCAGATGAGAAGCTTCACAAGGAATTGCATAAGGACTACCCTCATGGCATCAAATTCAAGGTTCTTTGGGAAATGCTTTTCATGATGAAGTTTAGTTCTGCCAGTTTTGTAGTAAGCTATACTGATAGCTATCTATAAAAATTTGACTCGCAGGGCTGGAAAAATGAAAGAGTTGTTAGCATGCCTTCAGGTGAGGCAGGGCCCATACTTGTGGTTTTAGAAGGGGACCCACTTGCTCATAAGAAAATGGTCCATGCTTTTGTCTTCAAATAAGTGAAATTCATGAATACATGCATCTCTTTAGAAACTGACTGTCTACCAATGTGGATCATTTCACATCAATTGATGTGTATCTAAAATATTGGCAGTCAAGCGTCATCGGTAGATGGAATAACAGCATTATGCCCTGCATTTACCACCACATTTTGTGTTTTTAGAACCTCTTATTGATTTTATAAGGCAGGTTTATGATCATCCGATAATGTTTGCATTGAGCAATCCTCTCCAAATATTACTTCGTTTAGTGAAGAATAACCAACAATTAGATTCAAGGGGTGCAAATTTGAATATTTTTTAAAAGCTTGTCTTGCACTGATCATTTGGCATACCTTGATTGTTGAGTTTCACAGTAGTACCAAGTTCATGTGTAATTTTATTTCATGGTGCACATGGTGGTGAAACTTGTGTGCTCTGGGCTTCCATGAATCACTGCATGAACTCATTTCTCAGCACAAACTACCCAACCCCGGCTGCACTCCCGGCAACAATGTCTTTATTCACTTAGTATAATGAATTTATTGTTTTTTGGTAGGTTGAAAAGGTTCTGCAAATGATGGAGGTTGAATTAGGAAGTGGAAGTCTGATCCACATGTTATGCAAGGTACCATTTTGTCTAATTATGAGAATGATGATGTTAGTGGCTCTGTTTGATTCCGCTCTTCATATTCACTCTGTTGCAGGTGTATCTGTTTATAGTCCATCAGAGAATTGCTGCTTGCCCTGTACTGGAACCAATATCAAAAGCCTACAGAGCTGTATCAAAATCAGGGACTTCAAGAAACCAGGAAAATGCGGGTTCCGAGAATAATAAACAAGACTCATATTTACTCAAAATGGGAGGAAACAATTTGCAGAGGCAAGTTGTAAAGAAGCCTCCTAAACAACTATCTTTGATCGGTCTTTGTATGTTTTAGTCAATATTTAGAGCTAGTAAAGTAACACCATATGCTGAAGCTGAGTCTCTCACATCAGACTGAATGATTCTACAAAAATTTCCTCAGAGTGATGGGAACTATTGAAGATACAAAAGGTTCATGTGATCATCTTTGATTTGCTTCTGAGGCCTTTTGACCTGCTGGCTTTCCCCGATGACAATGTGATTATGTACGTACATGCGCAAAATTTCCTCAGAGGGATTTTTGCTGGTCCAACAATACAGAGAAAAGCACTTACTTTAGCGTGACAACGTGCATTTGTAGTTCTGTTCTGCTCATGGGCTGTAGTTAAATACTGTACTATTTTTGACATCGAGCAGTTACTAGGACAAGCAATACATAAGCAAAGAGAGTTTCTTTGAGTCGAATCTTTGAAACATTGTTTTTCGAGAAATCATCTGAGATGGGTTCTACCAATTTCTAACCAATCTTTTCTTTGGCATTCTTGTCATTCCGCATAATTTGGATACTAAGGCCATTTCTGTTCTCTGTCAAACTTCCTATAGGATAACTTTCATAAAGGATTTTCTCCTGGAACCATCTCAGCTGGCATTCTCTGAACCAACCTCCACAGGCAGCGCACTCGCATCCAGATACTTTGGTACTCCCTCATTTTTACCTTACAGGGCTGATATCTGATAATGTGCTGTGCAGGAATTCTTGTAGTTTTTCAGAAGCATTCTATCTTTGATTCTCTCATTGAGACTCTGTGTGCTGCATATTCATTAAATTCATTAACACCCCTTCTGTTAATTAATGCTCCAGAAGTCCTCCTGTTTTTTTTTTTTTTTTTGGTCAAAAACACCTTTTTTACTAGTTTGGACTCGGACTCTAACCTTGTTGAATGCTTAACTACTTGAAGGAAAAGAAACAGTAGCAAGGAGGCTAGCCACGGCCCCTGGCCTGGCAGTTTGGAAATTGCGTATATTTAAAAAAAAAAAAAAAAAAAAAGAAGGATGGGGCCGATGGGTGCCATAAATAGCTAGTTATTTACCAGAATAAAGCCAATGATAAATCCACAAAAAATGAAAGCACTAAGAGGAAAATTAAGCAGAGTTTGGTATCAGGTTAGTTGAAACATCCTATGCCAATGCAAGATAAGTTTTTGAATGAGAACGAAGTATTGCCAAGAGATAGACACATCACAAACTTTCCCCCTCGTTCAACCTCTAAGCACGACACAGACACCATGCAAAATTTAGAGACAATTTGTAATGCTGTCAGGTCATCCATTACTTTTCTCAATGTGATGTATTTGATCAGTGCAGTCTAGTATCCGCAAATGCCATGCAAGCTTTGATTCCCTCTCCGAATATAAACAGGCTGCAAAACGTTGGCAGCTTCCTTCTTACAAGTAATAACAACTTTGTCGATACTGTCCTTGAACTTGTAGAATATGCATTAACACATCCAAGCAAAATGAAGTACTTTGAACCTGTGGATCCGTATGACAATACTTCGGAATTAAAACATAATCATTAGAGTCATAAATTTTAGCTTTTGACAAGATGCTGCTGCATGATTTCCACTTGAAAAAGTCCAGTAAATTTGCACGTCCACTAAAAGAATAATCTTCAGTAATTTACTGCAGATATGTTGAGAAAACAGACAAAACTTCCTCATAAACAGGTTTCTTGAAATCCACTGCCTGCAAAGAAGAGTTTCAGACAAGGTAAAAGTCTTATTTTTCTAGGAAAGACAAAAGAAAGTGCTTGGAAGCGTTTCAGTGCAGAGAGTTGAGCGGCAATTACATGATTAATTACTTGTTCTGCTGACATCCATGCCCATTCTCCAAATTCAGCCTTCTCAGTACCATCACCCAAAAGATTGATTTCATCATCATTTCCATTGAATTTGAAAAGAAACCTGAGCCAAATCCATTGAATAAATCTAAGATGCTAGCACGCTAAAGTGTCACAGTAAACCCATAATGCTGGAAAATACAGATCAAGAAAAACCTCCCTTTACCATGAAGTTACTAGCATTTAGCTATATGAAGCAGCAGCTATCTCCTCCCCACCTTGACCACCCACCGCCACTGAAACTTTAATCAACTCAGTGTACAAACCTGAAGTCCACTTAACTTCATGCATGGGCAGATTTTCTTGATTCTCTCAACTCTTTTTCTTTTTTCTGAATGTCTTTACTTCTTTATCATGACAAACAGCAAGATTTTCAAGCTTGGAAACCCTTTTGGCCCCAACAACTTTAAGAAGTTGCACACAGGTGTTCTTAATATTCATAAACCTACTCCAACCCCCACCAAGCACCCCCAAAAAGAAAGGAGGAGGAATGATAGGTAGTCTCAAACTAGGTAAAAGGTGAAGCCTTGCTACTGCAAAAAATTTATCAGTAAACAAGGAAATAGGTGAACTGACCATTTCTGAGCTTGACCTTTCCAGTCTGATCCCCATTGACGATTTAGTTTCTCCCGCACAGCTGGAGGGAAATCATAAGTCAACCAATAAGGCACCTGCATGTGGACTCGAATGCCAAATTTGACCTTGTTAATGCATATGCAGAAATTTTTATGCGACCAAAAAACAAGAAGAGAATCCGTAGAAGACCAGAAAATGCATAATGGCAGCTTCATATATGCCAAAAATGCAGATAATCATTTTTCTAACCCAAAGTGTAGAGATAGAAAAAAAAAATTAATTCAGCATTTCAAAAGGGAACTCACCTCAGCAACAACATCTGCTGTAGTAACTCCTGTTTCTTCTCTCAATTCCCTTGCAGCTGCAGTTCTTGGATCTTCACTTTCATCAATCCCTCCCTGTTAATCCAGCCATGAATCAATTATGTCCTATATTGTGCACGAGGATTTCAAGATGAGTAAAAGTCACATTACTAGACAGTCTAGTATTAAACATCAGCTCAGACACCAAGAAAAGTAACCTCAATTGAGAATTTCTTAAATTCAAAACATTAGAATGACCAGGTGAATCTCATTTTTAACTAGAAAGAAAAAGTTGATCTATTTCTTACACTCGTTCTTCTTAGAAGTGCATAAACTTATTAAATATCTATTCACTCTCTCCACTTAAGCTCTTAGATGACTTGGAAATTCATCTTGATGATAGTTTGTCACCCATTGAAAATCAGCACTCTATAAAAAAGAGCACAGGGAAAGAAGAAATATATTACTTCATACATGATTATTGAATTTCAGAAAAAGTCCTCAGATTTCAAATTTTTGATCTGAAAAACACTATGGAGCTCAATTAGTGCCACAGTTCTAGGAAACTACATCATCAAGTACCATGCTTCCCCTCAGAATGTTAGCATGTTCACTTGAGGCTCAAACGCAAAAGTAAAATCCCGGCTTCAGCCATGACTTTCTACCGTATTTAAATTCAAGGATGTTAGCTACTGTTGAAGAACTTGTAACATTTTCGGCTGCACTGCAGGTAAATTGCAGGTTCCCAAAATTCAGCTAGTAGCTTAGTTCTGTACTATTATACCTTCGCACATCATCAGAATAGAGAGACACCTGATACAGCATTAGTTACCAGTAAACAAATTACATATATATGCTCCTGCTGCTGCTTATTACCAGCTACATAAAGGACTACCATGATAATACAATCGATATATGTAATGTATCCCAATAGATCCTATAAGCCCAGATAGTGTATCATATTTCCCCAATCTTTCAGGAGCAGACCTTACCAATTCACAGCGGGAAAAAAATAATCCAAGAATAAGATGAATTTAGTAAAAGATCGACCTGAGGCATTTGCCAGGCGTCAGGTATGTCAAGTCTTGATGCTGCAAAAATCTACAAGCGACAATCCAAAAGTTCATTTCTTGACACAAACAAAACAAAAAAGATAAATAAATTTGTGTAGGATTATGGAGACATGGAAACAAAGAGAAGACCTTTTTAGAAGAGGGATTCATGAGACAAATACCAACGTTTCTTCTATAACCTTGAGGCGGGTTTTGCATGATTGATAATGATTGAGCACAAAATGAAGCTCTGAAGCGTTTATGACGATGATGAGGATCAATCGAGAGGGCAGAAGTAAATTTTTGGCAGCGATTTGGAGGACAATAAAGCGAAGAGAAATTGTTATTTCTTGGAGTGGCAGAGAGGGCTTGATGGCGGTGCCGAGGATGGCAGCATAGGATGATGTATCGGCACAAACATAAAGCCATCACACTCGCTCGCAAGCCCACTCTACTCTTGATGGGCGTCTCATCTTTTCCATCAATGGAGAATCTGATACTTTGAAATTGACCCCTCTGTTTTGTGGAAATTACAACTGTTCGATGGCACATGTTTCTCACGAGATTCCACAGCTTCAATGGAGAATCTGATACTTTGAAATTGACCCCTCTGTTTTGTGGAAATTACGGCCCTGTTTGGAACGTAGGTTTTTTAGCAAGTTTGTTTGCTACTAGTTTTTTAACAACTTTTGCTACAGGAACCCAAAAAACTCTACAAAAATTTCTTGGACTTGTCTGAAACTTTTAATTGAAACTGCGTCGTTTTGGCAAAAAACTCAAAAACTCAAAAAAAAAGTGATTGCCCGTCCTCGCGTAAGACAAACTGAAAAAGTGCTAGGTTCTTCCTCAGCTCAACGGACAGAAGGCAGGCTTCCTGTTGCTTCATCGCAGGTGAACAAGCTAGATCGTCTCGCTGGTAGGCGGATAAGTTTGAAGACAAGCTACGCACGAGGTTTTTTGGCCGGGGGAAGGGGCGGCCAGGGGGGCAGAGGGGGGAGGGGGAAGGGGCGGCGGGGGGCGGCGGGGGAGAGAGGGAAGGCAGGGGGAGGGGGAAGAGGCAGAGGGGGGCTGCGGCGGGGGAAGATGGGGGAGAGAAAGGCGGCGGGGGGAGGGGGAAGGGGGCAGGGAGGGGGACGGCGGGGGAGAGAGGGAAGGCGGGGGTAGGGCTGCAAACGAGTCGAGTCGAGTCGAGTTTTGAGCTAATCGAGTCGAGCCTCGGCTAAATTTTATCAAGCTCGAGCTCGAGCTCGAGCTCGACGAGCTGGCAATTTTCGAGCTCGAGCTCGACTCGAATCAAGTCGAGCCGAGCTCGAAAAAAATAAAAAAAAATTATTTTATTTTTAAAAAAAATAAATAAAATAGTATTTTTTTCTGAATAAATAATAAAATATTAAGGATATATCCGTAATTTCACTATGAAAATAAAAAATAAAAAAATATATATATATAATATACGTAATTTTATTATTAAATAAAATAAAAATAAAAAATATATATATATACTCAAGCTCGCGAGCCGGCTCGCGAGTTAACGAGCTTAATATTCTGAGCTCGAGTTCGAGCTCGAGTTTGACTCGAGCTGACTCGAGCTCGACTCGAGCTCGATTAATGTCGAGCTCGACTCGAGCTTGACTCGAGCCGCTCGCGAGCGGCTCGATTCGTTTGCAGCCCTAGGCGGGGGGAGGGGCAGAGGGTGGCTGCGGGGGGGAAGGCGGGGGAGAGAGAGGCAGCGGGGGGAGGGGGAAGGGGCAGAGGGGGGCTGCGGGGGGGAAGATGGGGGAGAGAGAGGCAGCGGGGGGAGGGGGAAGGCGGCAGGGAGGGGGACGGCAGGGGAGAGAGGGAAGGCGGGGGGAGGGGCAGAGGGGGGTTGCGGGGGGGAAGGCGGGGGAGAGAGAGGCTGCGGGGGGAGGGGGACGGCGGGGGAGAGAGGGAAGGCGGGGGGAGGGGGACGGGGCAGAGGGGGACGGGGGGAGGTGGAGTTGCAGCTGGGGGTGGTGGAGGTAACGGGAAGAAGAAGAAGAAGAAGAAAAAGAAAAAGAGAGGAAAGAAAAGAAAAAGGAAAGAAAGAAAAAGAAAAAGAAAAAGAAAGGGAAAGAAACAAAAAAAGAAACAAAATTTTTTCACCTTACAAAAATTTTTACAAAATTTTTCACCTAACAAAAACTTCTACAAAATTTTTTCAAAAACTTCTACAGTGCACTACAGTAAAGTTTTAGACAAACTCCCAAAAAACTCAGGTTCCAAACAGGCCCTACAACTGTTTGGTGTCACACGTTCCTCTTTTTTTTCTTTTCTTTTCTTTTTCTGCAAAATAAATATATCTGACTCTTGGGATTGACTCGGATAGTTTGGGGTAGGGTAGCCTCTTTAGACCCCAATGTTGCGTGATCGAGTCACCTCTCTACCGTCTGTGTATTTCTGGTATGCAGCGTGCACAAGTGCAGGAAACTCACCTTCCAAACTGACCGTAAACTTGGCGCATTGATGATTGCATGTGGTACTAGTTGGACGCCCGTCTTCATTGAAACGACATACGTTCAACCTCTCGAGAAAATAGCACACAGGTGTCTCTGCGATTTTCCAATTATTTTCTGCAGACATGGAGAAGGCTTCACTTAAATGAATCTGTTCTCATAGCTGGTTCTCTTCATCCTTTCACCACTTCGCAAGTGTGTCTTTCTTGCTCACCTATTAGTTTATGGAGATTCTTCTTTGCTAACTATACATAAGACATTCGACAAACCGACCGACAACGTGACGGAAAATTCTCCTCTAGAGTCTTTTGACTGGTTAGTGGACGTTCGCCATCTTCGTTCCTTTGTCATTACCTCTTTCGGGTTGAGTGAAATGGGAGCATCTTAGAAGTTGATTGGTGCAATGAAAACGGGAAAGGAGAATCTGACATGGGCATCGTCAGTGGGCGATGAGCTCCCGTTAAGTTAAATTGTCAAATTCAATGCAACAAAAAAAAAAAAGGCTGTTCACATTTACGTCCAAACTTGTTCCGACTTTGGAATGGCCAGCTTTTACACACCAAATAATAATTAAAAAAGAATTTATAAGCACATTTTAAATTTATTTTATTTTACGTGCATTACATCACAAAAAAGTGAATCATAGCATTATTTTAAAATTTTTTTTTCTAAAATCATATCATATCCTAATACACTTGCTCCAATGTCATTGCCTAATCTGGTTTAAAATAAGGAAAAAAAATCATTTAAAACGTCTATCATGTCTTGTCAAATGAATTTTTTATTCTTTTACTTTGAAAATATTAATTTTACATCTTTTACAAGTTCAAATTAGCAAAATTTCATCCCAATTTAAGTTTTTGATCAATTTTTAACTTGAAATCGCAATGTAACCCATGTGCAATCATTTTTTATAAACAAAAAGGTCAGATCTCACTTTTTTTTAGTGACAAAATTGAATACTAGTGGAAAAATGAATATGAATTAAGTTAGACTCTACTATTTTAGAGAATAGAATGAATATGATTCGAGTCAGATGTTATTTTTTTTAAAGGTAAAAATGAATATGGATCAAGTCATTTGTTTTATTACAAATAGGATTTAACTTTTTTGTTCCTAAAAAAAATGACTACGTTTGGGTCACTTGATGAATTCCATGTTTAAAAATTGGTCAAAAATTGAGAACAAATTTTATTGACTTTGATTTTGTAAGGAATATAAAGTTATTATTTTTAAAAGTAAAGAATGAAAAAAATTCATTTGATAAAATGTGAAATATGTTTTGGATGATATTCCTTATAATTATTGATATTTTCATATATAGTGAAAAAAGTAAAAAAAAAAAAAAAACATGTATATACTTGTAAAAGTATGTTAACTAACAAGAAAATTTGAGATGGCATTTTTAAGTCCTTCACTGCAGGCAATATATTTAAGAAGTTAAAAATTATTATCTTAATAATAATTTTAAACCATCTTAACAATTTGGAGCTATGTGTAGAAAATAATTTTGGTCTAGGCATTTTTTTTTTTAATTGATCGTCCTACATTTATATTACATTGTTTCGAATTGTTCTGGAGGTAGATTACAATGGCCTGAGTGATGCATATCTTGTATTGAGAATTATCCATTGTTTGTTCTCGGGTGTGTTTGGATTTGTTCGCTGAATCACATTTTCCATAAAAATTGCTACTTTTCTGCTTTAATTTTTTCCCCTAACTAATGCTTTAGCCAAATTTATTTAGCTGATTTTTCAACTAACGCGGGGCCTGGGCCATGCCACCGCTGCACTGAACAGCACAGCACATCTTGTTATACTCCTTTTCTTTATTTGATTTTTTGGGTTATAAAGGTCTTTCCATTTTCAATCACAAAGAAAACCAGAAGAACAAGTCTCCCTTTACTACTATCACAGAGCCCCCGAACAGCAAACGAAACTTGAATTTGATTCGATTCGATTCAATTTTCAGTAGAGAAGAAGAAGAAGAAACAAGATGGGGGTTCCGTGGGGTTCAGGAGGAGGGGCGGGGGGAGCGGGTTTGCTTAGTGAAAGAGCAGCTACCATGAGAGAATCGCTGCTCAAGAGTCAATCTATTACTGATAACATGGTTTCTATTCTGGGTTCCTTTGATCACCGCCTCTCTGCTCTCGAAACCGCCATGCGTCCAACTCAGGTAGTTGATCTCTGTTATACCCTTTTATATTTTGCTTGCATTTGGTGAAAATCCTATGTTAATTTTGTGATTCGTTCTTGTAAAACTAACTCTGAACTTGGAGGGGAAAATATCTAGTTCGGATTTTTGGATCTCGTTTTCTGGGCTTTGAGTTTGGTGGCAACTGACTTTTGTGCGAAAATTTAAAAGAATAATAAAAAAAAAAGAGGAGTGTTTTTCTGTGCTTCCCTTAAATTTGCTCGATTAGGAGAACATTATTGGTAATATAAGGAAAGAATTAAAGCAAAAGGCTTAAGCAGTATGGTTGACTTGCCCCTTTCCTTTTCTTTGTAAGGAAGTGATTAAGGTTTTAGGAATGATATGCTTGATCTGTTTCCTTTCATGACGTCTTCCTCTCGGGCCAATAGAATTTCAGTTATGATTTTCCTGAAATGTGTTCAAGCTTGGTTATTTTAAGTTTTGTAAGTCAATGTTTGATTTGCTACTCTCTCAGATCAGGACTCATGCTATTAGAAGAGCTCATGAGAATATTGACAGGACATTGAAAGCTGCTGAGGTCATTTTGTCCCAGTTTGATCTTACTCGCCAGGTGGGTTTGCTCATTCTCCCAGCTTTAATTGGATAAGTTTGAAGAGTGTATTGTTGATTAATTCGAATATTCCCTTATTTGGGGTTCCGTTAATTCACGCTAACTTGGAGAATTATTTGAATTATTGATTTCCAGTTGACTTGCTTGCTCTGCTGAACGACTGTTATTTTTAGTATTTTATCATGTCATAAGTTTTCTTGTATGTCAAAAAAAATTTTACTTGTATATATATCTATATCTTGAAAGTTTTGTTGTGTAATTACATGCAGGCAGAGGGTAAAATACTCAAGGGGCCACATGAAGATCTCGAAACTTATCTTGTTGCAATTGAACAACTAAGAGAAAACATTCGGTTTTTTAGTAGCAATAAAAGTTTTAAGAGTAGTGATGGAGTACTAAACCATGCCAATGGTTTGCTTAACAAGGCCATTTCAAAGCTGGAAGAGGAGTTTAAGCAGCTTCTGTCATCTTACAGGTCAGTTTGGTACTCTTAGTTTTGTAAGCTACAGTTTGCCCCGTTTAATCTTTTCATATCAGTAATAACTTATTACACTCATTGTTATGCTTTACTGCTAATCCTATTAAGCTCAATGTATTGTGAGATAGTGATCCCTTTCTTTTGGTGTGTCAACTTAATAAATGTTAATTCAGCCTCTTAGTTTAGCTTATGACAACTTTGTTGTACATCTCTCCGGCCATTTGGTGATTATATGCACTTATATGGCTGTCCCTAGAGCATTTGTGCGAGTCCTGCTGTAGCACTAAAATTCTTGAAACTGCTAATCTCGGCCAAAAGTCAAACATGGATATTCGTTCCAAATGTGGCAAGCGTATCAAGATTAGTCCCTTGGACGGGAAACCTGTTGCTGTAGTTCCTTTTCAATCTCAGTATGTTCTTAATCTCATAATCTCTACAGCAAAAGCCTTTGAAGTCCCTAAAATAACTTGACTTTTCCATCATTACTATCAATGAGAAACATTGATAAATAATGGACTGCACCAATCTTTGGGACCATCATGATTGGGCATTTACATACCGTTGAATTGCAACTTAAGCTGACAGTAAATGTCCCATAAATAGTTTCATTTTTTATGAGTGATTGAAATCCTCAAGTTGCATCTTCTTGCCTAACCTCCTCTCTAACCTAGTCAACTTTCATTTCTACCTTAACTAATAAAAAAACCCACCAAATCAAGTTCCAACTGCTGCATCTTCTGTTACAAATGACTATTAATGATCTAACTAGCTTTTCTAAAGGAATCAGGTACCTCAAAGCTTTGAGTATTATTGTAACTCATACTCCCCCTATTCCCCCCCCCCTCTCCTTTTTAGAATGTCTTGTTTCCCATAACTTTGAGGCACTTAACTCTGAGGCACTTAATTACTTTCGTATTCTTCTACATTGGTCATCATCTAATTGATATTTATTCTTTTCCAAAACAAGGACAAATTGTAACCTTGATCACCTGATTTTGGTGTCTTCATGTCTCGTTCTTGTAAAATAAAGCTTTCCTGCATTAACTTTCGTTTTGGAATTGATTCTCAACTAAAGAGTCCGTAATTTTGGATTTTGCTGTATATGTTCATTCTTTGAAATAGAAACGAAATAATCTAATAAAATTTGATATCGCTTTGTCATTATGCATGAAAACTTAGACATGCTCACTACTTTTCCTGCCTTGGATAAAGTAAGCATTACTTTCATATTTAACTATGTTAGGCCTGTACCTCTTCATGAAGCTGTACTTACTCTACCCTAAATTCACTTTGTCAGCAAGCCTGTCGAACCTGATCGTCTTTTTGAGGGACTTCCTAGTTCAATGCGACCATCATCTGGATCACCAGGAGAGCAGCCTGATGCAAATGGGAAGAACCCTTCACCAAATGGTCAGCACCATGAGCATCATCATGCTAATGCAGAAAATGCTGTTTACACTCCCCCAACTCTTGTACCACCAAGAGTCCTGCCACTGTTGCATGATCTAGCCCTACAAATGGTTCAAGCTGGCCACCAACAGCAGTTACTGAAAATATACAGGTAAAGGCCTATTACAAAAAGATCTGATAATATTGATGACTACTTTTCATGTGCTGGGTAATCAGCTAGGTTTTAAACAGTCACTCTGGAGTGATCAGGGGACTCGGGTGCATGCCTTGTATCAACAAGTTTCCCAAGATAATGAGGGATGAAATGATAAGTGATCAAGTCTCTCTATGGCTTTTTTGTTTTCCTTTTCTGCATGTCAGGTTAGGAGATATTAGGCTTTTGTCAATTTTAGTGGATTATATTTAAGGAAAGAATTGAAAGTTCTAATCCGTCTTCTATGCTGGGAGTTTGCATTTAATAGCATGAATCTACAATCTGGTTTTCCTGACACCATAAATCTTGGCGTGTTTTGTAGGGATCAGGAAGAGTTAAACTTTATTATAGTAGTATGCTTTGTGCTAGGTGGAACGTGCCTGGACTTTATCCTTGTATTAATTCCAAACAGGGATGGGGTTTAAAGTATTGTGATTTTACAATATCTGCATTTCAAACACGTATATATATTTAGAATCTTCTGTCTTGTGTTGTATTCGTTACTTTTAGTAACTTTCCAGTGGTCAAATTGTGCACTGTATATGCAAAGGTATGGAAATGTGACTATAGGTCGATTTACCTCGTTCCATGTGTCAGTCTGTGCAATTGTCAGAGTAACATTATTGCTTTCCTTGTCTTGATGGTGTTCTTATTTCCATGCAGGGATACTCGTTCTTCAGTTTTGGAAGAAAGTCTTCGAAAATTGGGAGTGGAGAAACTTAGTAAAGAGGATGTTCAGAAGATGCAGTGGGAAGTTTTGGAAGCCAAGATTGGGAACTGGATTCATTTTATGCGGATTGCTGTATGTTCTCTTCGCTATCTTGAACGTAATCTGGGATTCTGTATATAAGCTAATTATACTTGAACAGGTCAAACTGCTATTTGCTGGGGAAAGGAAAGTTTGTGACCAAATATTTGAAGGCTTTGAGTCCCTCAAGGACCAGTGTTTTGCTGAAGTGACAGCTGGGAGTGTTGCAGTTCTCCTTAGTTTTGGTGATGCGATTGCCAAAAGTAAAAGATCTCCTGAAAAATTATTTGTGCTGCTGGATATGTATGAAATCATGCGAGAACTGCACTCTGAGGTATGGATTACAAACTTCAATGAAATCACATTTCGCTTGGCATTTCACTCTGCATTCTGCTTTGCTAGGTATTCCTCTTTTTTGGCTGTGCTTTGGCATTTATGCCCACAAAATATCTTGTATTTGCATCAAACTCAACTTTTTATGGTGGTATGGTGGTAGAGTTAGTTCTTATGACTAAAAATCTGCTTTCGAATTGTCAGATTGAAACTCTTTTCAGAGGTAAAGCTTGCAATGATATTAGAGAATCTGCTTTGGGGTTGACAAAGCGCCTTGCCCAGACTGCACAAGAGACCTTCAGTGATTTTGAAGAAGCAGTTGAAAAAGATGCAACAAAAACTGCGGTTGCAGATGGAACTGTCCATCCTTTGACCAGCTATGTGATTAACTATGTGAAGTTCCTATTTGAGTAAGTGAATTCTGCTTCTTCTTTTTTTCTGTTCTGTTCTTTTTGTATGTGGCTTCATGTGCAGTAACTGGTTGCTTACAAACTTTATACACAGAATTAATAGTCTGCATTTTCAGTTAGTCAATTATAAAGCTATTTGCATTTCATCAGCCTTTTTGGAGAGAACATGTTATTGGTTGCAATTAATCTTTTTCTAGAAGACTCTTGTCAAGTATGAAACCTCATTTTGGCAAACTATTTTCTGCAATTACTCATGAAGAGACAAAAATGGGGTCATTTGTAGTTTGAGTTTGTAAGGTGTCATGCTTTGCATTGGAAGGTGTGCAGGTGACCTAATTTCCACCATGTTTCATTCAAAAACATTAATTCGTCTTGTACACACAAGGAATTTTTGAGGGCAAATGCATGTGAAAAATTATGAGAAATATGATTGGCATGCTGAGGAAAATTCTTGCTGTATATAAAGGTCAATTTTCTGGAAGATTTCTTTTAAATGCTTTTAGGATTTGATTGATTAAAAGCTTAGCAATTTAAAAAGGGTATGTAATTAAATGCCAGGCAGAGCACTGATATAGGTAGTTTGCCAGTAAATGTTTCCTTCTTAACGTGGGAGAAGTCTGCATGTTTTTCATCTGTATAGGACTTTGTTGATCTAATTTATCTGACTTCGTGAAATTGATTCTTTCAGCTACCAATCAACATTGAAGCAGCTCTTTCAAGAATTTGAAAATGGAGATGGGTCAGATTCTCAATTAGCTGCTGTAACAATGCACATAATGCAGGCTTTACAAACCAATTTGGATGGGAAATCTAAGCAATATAAAGATCCTGCTCTTAGTAACTTGTTTCTTATGAACAACATTCACTACATGGTCAGATCTGTCCGCAGGTTTGTTCTTGTGTATTTCTTTGTTACGTTTAGGGTTTGGAGCATTGGATTGTCATCTTATATAGTTACAAGTTGGTGCTTATATTTTTCTTGCTTCTAGGTCCGAAGCCAAAGACCTGTTGGGGGATGATTGGGTGCAAAGACACAGGAGAATTGTGCAGCAACATGCAAATCAGTATAAGAGGATTGCTTGGGCCAAGGTTTTACCTTATCCTCTTTACTGCTATTACAAGCCGCATTGTTTGTGAACCCATTCAGATTTACCTTCCTTGTCACATCAGTTGAAGTCATCCTTATTCATTACCTTGTCCTCAAATGTCTAGATCTATAAATTGGCCTTTGTGCTTTTCATGAATTTTCTGTTGAGTTGATATGATCTTACATCCGCTTCATTGTGCATGTAGATAGGAGTCCTTCCAGGGTTGAGTCAACTAGAGTTAGAATGTTTTTAGACTCCAAGAATTGGAATTATGTGGTTAAAAACTTCATAAACTTGGGGCATGCAAAAACAATTTAATTTCATTCAGTATACTGCAAAAACAATTTAATTTCATTCATGCAAAAACTTAGAGTTAGAATGTTTTACAAATGATATGTTTTATATTACTTGTAATTTCATTCAGTATACTGGTGCTTGAGGTATTGCTTGAGTTGCAATTATTTGTCATTGGAATACATCCAGAAATGATTACCGTGAATGAATGGAGAAAGAAGAATACGGAACTTCCCCTGCATGTTCTGATACTGTATTATTTTCGTGTTCTATAATTATTATGAAATGACTTCTTGATTGTGGAAGTAACTGCTAATTAAGAGATAAAAGTTGCTTGGCAAAGCTTAGTTTACATTCACTGTAAGCTCTTGGTTTTGTAAATATGATTTGATTTCTTTTCTCTCCATAGATTCTGCAATGCCTCTCCATACAAGGTCTGACATCGTCAGGTGGTAGTGGTGTAAGTGCTGATGGAGGAAATAGTAGTGGAGCTTCAAGAGCAATGGTGAAAGATAGGTTTGTTCAATTTGCGGACCCTGGCATATCAGTGTTATATTTACTTTTATGGTTTGACCAAACTGATCCTATGTGTTAAAATCACTCTCTCTCTCTCTCTCTCTCTAGATTGAAGACTTTTAATATTCAATTTGAGGAGCTTCATCAAAGACAATCTCAGTGGACTGTCCCTGATACTGAGCTACGGGACTCTCTGAAACTTGCTGTTGCTGAAGTTTTGCTGCCAGCATACAGATCTTTCCTTAAACGCTTTGGGTATGATCCTCCAAGTATTTATAAGTATGCACACTTTGAAATGCCTTCCTTTTCATGTCAAACTACATTTTCGAGAACAATGTCTTTTTTTTTTTTTGTTTCCATGAAAAGTCAAAAACTTGGAAAACTAGATAGACATGAATTCTAACTGGATATAAGGAGCCATTTTGGTCAAGCTGATTAACCCCTTGGTTGAGAACAAAAATACACACTAGACTTGGTTCTCAAATGTTAGTATTATGTTAATTATTGGACTTCGTGGAAATAATTTTTTCTCATGTTGACCCTATCTTCTGTTGAAGTTATATGCTTGCCTTTTGATGTGTCACAGGCCTTTGGTTGAGAATGGTAAAAATCCCCAGAAATATATCAGATACACACCCGAGGATCTCGACCACATGCTTAATGAATTTTTCGAAGGAAAAACGTTAAATGAGCCCAAGCGGTAAACTTGCGACTAAGATGAGCTATTTCTGGTTCTGGAATCAGGAATTCGAGGTGGTGGTGAAATCAGGCATTGGACGTTAATGGTGGTATTCTTGTAACAATTTCTTCATTTTTCTGATTGATATGGAAATGATTGAAAAAAAAAGTAGTGAGATAAGGAAGAAATTGCCGCTATCCAGGAAGTTTCTTTCCTCCTCAGCAAAATTACTATGTAAATTTTTTTTTTTTTTTTTTGTGTAAAGTCTTTTGTTTCTCAATTTGTGTTTTGAGGATGTATGTACAGACGGGGACCATGGAAGAGTTTTCCGTCGGGAAAAAGAGGTGTGTATGCAGATGAATACATTGGTGGATCCCAATCTGTTTGATGGATCCATACCATGCAAATTTTTAGTTACTCGGTTGAATTAGAATTAGGTAAGCCGTAGCACTATTGATCAATATTTTGACCCTGCGCGTTTGCTACTAATCACCATTTACGAAGATTCGAAACTAACTAAAGACTAGAGAAGGTGGAAGGAGTTACCGCGCAATATTCGAACCAACGGTGATGGGTAATGACCATCGTTTACTAGGAAGAAAATTGGGATTTGGCTCTTCTTAAAGAAAGAAGTTAGAACGGACGATTATTTGAAGAAAAATTATATAAATTAATATTGCAGCACATTTTATTTTGTGACATGAGATATGTAAGATGAAAAAAAAATGATGGAAACAATAAGGGGTAGACTAACAAAGCATGTTTATAATACAATTAAGTAATTTTTGCAAATAATTCTCTATCAAAAAGTATTGGCAAAGACTTGTTGAAGAAATGATCATGAAGATAAATGCGGGCTAGAGTGTTGAGGCTTAGACTGCGTACCCGGCCTTCCATCAACACGGGAAGTAGAGGACCGGGCGCTTGCTGTACAACTGATAAAGATGGGCTGCTGTACAATTGGTACAGTAGTAGTGCTTTTTCCAAAAGGCGTCTCTCATACATGTGCGATTATGGTTGACTTAATTTATTAAATTAGTGTATACGAACAAAATTTAGGTGCACAACAAAGAAATATAAATATGCATCAAATCATGTAAAATTTGTAACAACTACTAGGGGAGAAGTGCCCCCCGCTTCATGCGAGTGTTTGGTGCATGTGGTTAAAGAAGGTTTTTTGGTTGGACAAATAATAATGTATTGCGAGAATAGTACGTTGCAATAAATAATTAGAAGCGGGTATGATTATAAGACAAACAACATAAGAGTCTTCCAATATTAGAATCAGAAAGTTTCCGAACACAAATAATTAGATGCAGCAAGTTTCCAAAGGTGTACGGACAAATATTTATAAAATTGTTTCAGGTAAAAACTACGAGACAGATAGCAGAGTAGGTTAAATAAGACATCATGTATCTCCACTTATTTAGTGATACGAATAGTAGTAAAGTCATGTAGATGCTGTAATAGACAGCAGTCAGATGCGTTGCTTCTTGCTGGTTTCTTCATTTTGGTCTCAACTTCAGCATATACATGATGAGTGTAGAACATACATGATTGAGGACCCTTCGCAACTTCTTGTTTCAACTACTCTGACTACTGGAGTTGAAAGTGGAGGCAACGCAGGGATGTTGGTGCCTTTTCTTGTCGGAGTAGCTACTGTTGGTGTTTTTGGCTTAAGGAAGCAAGTAAGCTGAAGGAGTTCTGTGGTGAAGGACTACGCGCTGTTAATGTTCACATTCGGTCGATTTTCAAGTGAGTGAGTAATTAACTTACCAATAGAAGGTGATTAAGGACAAACTGTAGCAGAATGAAGAAACCATGGGACCAAAATGAAGTAGAGGCCAAGTGAAAGTCTCATCAAATCCCAAATTAAGTTAATGACCCTTGTAAAGATTGTCGGTTGGGCCCTCCGCAACTTCCTGTTTCAGTGGACGGTGATTGTTTCCATGCCTAGGATTTATACATTATAAGAGTATAAAAAAATATCCCAATCCCAGAATATGAAAAGATTGAAACTGAAGAAGGTGAAGAGGAGGCATGGAAACAATCATAAACGACGCAGCCGTTGGGCATTAACTTACCAACGTCTGACTATTTAATTGAGGCTATAATGAGAAAGAAATGGAGTGTTTCGACCATAAACTCGGGTGAGAGAGGAGACGATGCGGCATTCTGTTTCAGACAAAGGTTGCAAGAGAAAATCCAATCTCCCAAACTCAGGAGCCATTAGTAGACCCACGTTTTTTGCCATTAAATTCAGGTATAAATGATAGAGAAAAAAGTCTAAAAGGAGGTGCTTCCACGCTTGAGTTCTAACCACGGTGACGGTTGAATAAGGTTGGCCTTTCTTATTCCCTTTCACTTGCGAGCTTCCTATACAAGTGATTCTAAGTTCCGTGATCATTAGTCAAACGGCGCACTTATGATGTGTGAAGACCATTTCAGTAATGATTGTGTGATTCAATTGCCGTATTTATGGTCATGACTTTTTCTTTTCGTAATGACCGCATTTATGATGTGTGAAGACTATTTAAGTAATTTCACAAACCCACAGCTTATGTGTGTTGTACCAAAAGCAACAAATAGTTGCAAATTAATTGCACATACCATAAATACCCATATATTTCAACAACATAAAGTTTTAAATGTCTATAAATAAGGGTATTTCAGTTAATATATCTAATCACAAGTTTCCCTCACTTATACCTATAGCTTGTAAAACACTACAAAATATTTCACATTTTCAAAAAGTCCCTGTCTATGCAGTTGAAATGCAACCCTCTCTTTCACTAAAACTCAATTTTATATAATATAAGGATAAGGATATAGTTGTATCAAATATCCAATCGCACCGGTTCCAAATTCGAAAGTAGAGATCCTAGTCTTTTTTTAAAAAAAAAAATGAAGAATTCTTTTTATGATTAAATTTGAGTGGATTTGACTTCTGTCTCTATCATAAGTGAGGAATGCCTTACTGACCATTATTAGGTAGATTTTGCTCTTATTACTATCACGGATAAGGATATCCCCAAAATTATAAATTACTTACGAAAGTTGTTACAGATAACAAGCCCATCAACGCAACACTCACACTCGCAGATACTAGCCACTGCAAGGATGCATCACGCACACCAGAAACAGCCAAAGAAAATTCAACAAGCAGTGGCCAAGCGGGCCGTTAGACTGGAGAAGAATTTTGTAAATGAACGGCTTCTTTTCCCGGGTACGAAGCTCTCAAGATGAAACTGAACCGGGTGATCCGGATCTCGCAAAAGGATGACCTCTTGCCACGTGGCCGTCCATGTAGCCTTATGAATCTCTCCACTTTGCAGTTTGCACTATGCATTCTTCCTCGTCATTATGCATTCTTCTTATATTTCAAGAACCCACAACTTCCTGTACTCCCGCAAGTACAATTTCCGATTTTCATATCCCAACTACTGTACTACTACTACTACATCTGAACGCGCCACCATGGAGAAGTACTCCAAAGGTATATGATTTATCGTATCTTCTCCTTAATTTTATATATTATTTCAGTCTATGATTTTTTGTGTTCCTTCTTTTTCTGTGGATTAAGTAGTTTTTGTTTATTTCAAACTGTTTTTGTGGGCGTGTTGTTTTTTATATGTGCTGCTGCTGGGGTGGATGTTGACGGTGAAGATGCTGTTGGTGAGGAGGCGATCAAGGATCAACTGAGGGAAGGCTTTGCCAAAAGTGCCTGCGATTATGATCCTTCCAATTGTGAATTTGATGAGATTCTCCCTCATCTTCTAAACATGTAACTTCTCTTTCTTGTATTAGTAATATGGGGCGAGTGTATTATTGGTCAAAGCTCTGGTTCAGGCTTGGCTTGAACCGAGAACAAAGCCTTTCGGAAAATATGGAAAAAAAAAAATACATAGAACTGTAATCATAACTCTGTCATATTTAAACCATTAAAACAAAACGATAAAAGAAAAAAATTACTAATAATGCAGCATTTTGTACAACATGTGAATTCGTATTTGTGGAGTAGACGAGGCATTGGCTCTTTTGCAGATTTCTAATTAAAAAGTGTTCATGAATAGAAGTCTTAATGAAGATGCAAAAACTGATTGAACCAATGTTGGATGACATTGGTAGGTACTTCGTGCATAATTCTTGCATAGTTGATAAGTTATTGGAACTTATCGGTTGCACTAAGTCTTAATTGGTAATGCTTGTTCAATAGTACAATGAATCTTCAGGTCAGTTTTAACCTCCTGATGTACGGGAACAGACCCTTTACACGTTATTTTCTAATACTCCAAGTCTTAACTATCGTGATTACTTTATTAAAGATTTTAGTTTAACTTGGCTGTTCTGTTCTTTGATTCATCTTCTCACTGAAATGCCACATTATCGAAGGCTTATTAATCTGTCCGTCATCTTCAAACTCATGGAACCAGTCAAATTTTAATTCAGTGACCTTAAATGATTGATTCAGCTATGCATCCCATGCCACACCTCAAGATTTTGATATCTATGCTCCTGATGCAACCTTTGAAGACCCACTGATGCGAGCTCAAGGGTAAGCTTTTTAACAGCAACTCAAGCAGTTTGTCACGCAGAAGAATAGGACATTATGCATGACAATCCTCATAATGACTCGGCTTTTCAATGTTCCACTTACCCTTGGTTTATGGGAATCAAGTTTACAGTAATTCTACACACCTAATTTGTTGCATGTCAAATTCGTATCCAAAAAGCACATCCTGGTAAATTTTTTAATTGATCAAATGGTATCTTCTAAGCTTCTGTTTGCCTCAAGCCAATGGTATATGTGAAAAAAAGGAAGTGCACATCGAGACTAGAGAACTTTAAGTATTAGTGGGTTGCCACCCTGAAGCTTGATATAAACCTTGGCCCTTTTTGGATCTATCTACTTGCACTAGTCTGAGATTGGGAATCAAAGCTGAACATGTGTTAGATGGTAGCAATTCTAATCCTAGTTCAACCTGTCATCTTGTAGCCACCTTAACTTCAGGTTTGAAAAGAGCATAATTACGAAATGAGAGAACATGCAAGGGACTAAGGGACTAGTAAGATAGACTGGAGAATGGATATTAGATTAAAAAATGTGGAGAAAAGCAAATGCAAACAAAAGGGATGAAGTGTGATGAAAAAAATTGAGGGCAGAAGAAAATAATCAAAAGAGAGAGAACCAGTTACAGTGGCAAGTTATCAGGTAAACATAGTAATGTTTCTTATTTTCTAAAGTATATTTTTTGTCAGATCTTGTATTCACATATTGTATTGGAACAAAAAGGGTTACCTCTGTGAGGCCACTTTCGAACGGCTTTCTTGGGTGTAAGCTTGCATACTGATGTTTATGACCATGGTTTTCTCTCATGTGAATTCAACAAATGTTGCAGGATAAAGCAGATTAAGTCAGCTTTCTACTCAATTCCCAAGGTTTTCCTGACTTCCTTTCTATTGATAATTCCATGTAATTGTAAGTTGCAGGGTACTTCTAGTATTAATGTGGTAAAAAGCTTGTCAAATGATTTGAGATATTTCTGAACAATGTTTTTGAGTCAAAGATGCGTTGGTTTTTTGTTTTCACCTGTAGTTGGTTTGCTCTTTAAATATATTAATGTTGGAGGACGGCAAGCAATGCTGCTTCTTTAACTGTGTTCAATTTAAGTGGGTGAAGTCATCAGATTTTAGAATGTAATTTAAAGCACATCATCTATCCTACCTTGTTTACAATTGAACTGTGCATTGCATGAGTGTCCTGTGGTCTGGGTCCAGTTCACTGCATCTTTCTGTTTACTTGCTCAAAAATTTATTATTTTTATTAATTCTTTTGGTTTGTGGTTTTTATATCATTACCCATCCATGATATGCTCCTATTCCAACCAATTTTCTGGCATAAAACATGTAAACGAAAAGGAACGCGACGAAGAAGTAATAATATGAGAAAGAAAATGAGGAAGTTACAATACTTGGCAGAGAAATTTGCTATTTATCCCTCTTTTCTCTGTCTTGTCAGTTCATCAGTGTTAATAAACCCAATAAAATGTAGATGAGAGGTAAAAGTGGCTTTTGTAGTTTCTAATCATTGCTTTCAAAGTCACTTTCTATACACGTGTTGATGAAATTCATTGACTAGTCTGTTTTGTCGACTCTTGTTTCCCATTGTTTGTTATAGAATATATCTGGATATTAATCTCATATATACTTTCAGGTTTTCAGTGAGTCAAGAATCACAGAATATAGCATCAAAGAGAATGTAATTTCACCTAGAAAGAAGGAGGTCCACTCAGCTTCTTGCCTACATGACATTTAAAGAAAATATAGTTTGTCAGATTAACAATTCTGATATATGTAATTGATTCAGATACTCATGGACAACAAGCAGTATTACAAATTTCTGGGGAAAGATATACATATGATATCCCTTATCAAATTGCAGATAGAGAACGGGAAGATCGTTCGACATGAAGATTGGTATGCATCTACTCTTTTAGCTTGTCTTTGATGCGTAACTGCAATCTTTATGATCTTCATGGGGAAGGAAATTCAAAGAGTGATGGGAGTTGGTCTCTGTCAAGTTAACTAAACTATGGATGTTGATTACCACGAGGAAGTTTTCTCAGACAAAGTTTACTGTTGTTGTAACCTTAATGCATTTTCCCGAGCTCTCTTATCTTTTCCTTTCATTTCTTTCTAATTATCATAATGAATCAATTTTTATCTACTTATGCTTCAGACTCGTGCTCTTCTCACAAAAACTCTAACAACATCAATTTAATCTGGATGTCTTTCACTGTAAATATAGTTTGAGATAGCTAATGATATGATGATTGTCCACAGATTTTAGACTTGATAACAGGGTTGTTTCAAACATGATTTTTTCTTGGTAAACTGGGTGATCCCATTTGGTATAACAGAGTTGTTGTCATTGTGAATTTGTTTGTAGTTTCGCGTCTCATTCAACAACTATTAGTTCTACCACTGCCGGTGATTATCCCCGGTTACTCGGGACATTTTCATGTGAAATGTGGATCGCAGGTGGGATCAGAAGCCCCTATGGAACAGTGAGACGGTTCGGCTGCCGCTGGTCGGGCGGCTCGCAGAAATGACTCGCCGGGCCTCAATGTTGGTTACTCATTGTCTGATGCGGTTTGGTAAGGATCCAAGCAATTGACAACTACTCAAAGTGTGCGCGCGCGCGCGCATAAAGCTTTGGTTACTATCTTAAAACGATTGGTTATGTTGTATTGTAACTAAAACTTGCAAATACTTTGGAATTAAGGGTCAGCTGACATGGACTTGTAATAGTTTGGGGTTCTGAGTTGAACTTAGTTAAGACGAATTTGTAATTGGATCCCAGGCTTAATCCTATTTATAACTCAATTCAGCACTTAAACTTAATAAATTTAGATCTTAATATATTTAGACACGTTTGATAATAAAAAATTGAACATTTGAATTAGTTAGGCAAAATTTGCTCTAAAAAATAAGTGATAATCTATTCATTTATCATTGAATGTGATATATACTCAGATATATTTGATTTAATATTTAACAATTTAATAATTTAATTGATTCAAATTTCAGTTTTATTAAACGCACTCTGAGTGTCTCTAAAAAGCTTATGAAACAACAATTTTGTAAGGCAATGAAGTTTTTCCATTTTCTGCCAGAAAATAAAGGTTAATTGTTGAAGAAATGATCAGCTATACTTCATGGATTCTACAATAATTTTTTTCCCTCGAAGGAGGGCTGTAGCACTTCCTGAATTCTACTGAAAACAATTTGGGCCTGCAATTTGGATTTATTTTGTTCTGCAAGCCGTAGTCCACATTTTACACTGGACATTTTTAGAGGAATGCGGAAGGTCCATATAGGTCCGCTATTCTGTATTGGGCCACTGTTTCTTGGGCCTTCTCTGATGCTTACCTTCGCTGCTCCGCTATTCTGTGAATGGGTACAGGCAGAAGTAGATTTTTAAAAAAATAATAACAAAATAAAGAGAGAACCCGTAAAGGAAAAAGGAAGCTTAGCACGATATAGGAATTAGGAACTACAAAAATATATGTTCAAATTTGGCCTACGATTATGAGTTCTCCAGTTTCCTTCAAGGACCTGAAAATACTTAATTTCGACTTCTTCTTTTTTTTTTCGGTCGGTTCAAAATACTTCAAATTCATCTCTGTTGCAACGGCAGATAAACATTATAAAGGAACGTGATGAACTTTAAGCTAAAAGCCCTGTTGGGGCCGAGCTTGCTTGGAACCAGAGGAAAGTTTCACTACTATACACGGACAAAAGTAATTATAATTTGGAGAAATCTAGTTTGAGTCCCACACACATGTGTTTTAGTATTTTATTGTCAACTGAAGCACCTTCTGGAAATTATATATGGTGTCTTAGGTTCGTTTTAAAACTAACTGAAATGACAAAACATTAGTAGCTTGCAAGGACACTTTTTTAGGGAAGTGTCATCTGCACTCTCATTTTTGTTAATCACACTCCCACATTCATTTTAATCATATAGTTTTCAATTATTAAATTAGGGTCTGACTAATGGGTACCCATAGAGTAATCATTAAAATATATTTTAGGTGTCATATTTTATAAAATATAAGATTAATTAGAGAAAGTAAATAAATACAAGAGAATGTAGGTATAAATTAACAGAAAAATATATAGATGAAGGAAGGATAATAATTTCTTATACTATATAAGAATGAGTTTAAGGAAAAGATGTTCTTTGGATTTCAACCGTAAGAGTAGGGCTATTTTGGCAATGTAAGAGTTTGAAGTGCAATTGGAGTATTGAATACAAGTCATTATAGATAATTTAGTTTTGTTGTAATTACTTAGATGTTCTTTTAGACATTTAAAGCTAGGGGTGACAGATATATTGAACATTGGGTATAACTAAATTCAGCTTGTATTTTAGTGAAATAATATAAAAGCCCTTCTAATCATTTAATTGTATTAACATCCAAGTCTCTTAATGTCCTAAAACATTTCTCATTAGTTATCTGCAAACTTATGATATATAGATATTAAGACACAATTAATGCCAATTAGTAGAGAAGTTTGCTTTTTTGGCCGTTACCCCATCTGTTCATACTCATTTCATTTACTTACAACTTTGTTCCACCACAATCATATAGCCTATTAAATTTGAATGTTGCTATATTAGCTACTCTTCTTCCCCATTTTGCAACATCTTTCTTAATAAGTATATTTTCTTTAACCAATCTACTTTTTGGTTGTAAGAAATCTGCAATCTTGAAGGTTGTACGTGTGATAATTTTTTTGTATTTTAATTCAATTGTCCATATTAGATAGGCATGATAGGGAGGAGATCACATTTGTTAATTATTATTTGTGGTTTAAAGTAAGTTTATCATTATAAATTTTCCCATATGGAGATTGCATCTACTTTTGTTGTTTTAACTATTTGTTATGATAAATTTCAAATTGTTTGTTATTTTATTGATGATTTCATTTAGGCAAAATTTTCACTTCATTTGATTTGCCAATAGGTTTAACTATCTACTTAAAACTATTTGGCTGCAAATCTAAAGTATGTATTTCATTACTTTTAATTGTTTTCTTGAATTGAGTGCTCTAAGATGTTTTAGTACTTTATTTGACATGGTTATTCCTCTAAACTAACATTTTAGTTGTTGTATATCTTTGCAATTAGATCAAAAACTAATGTGTAGGGATTATAATCCCTATCCAGAAGGAGATGCTTTACTATATGTTCTAAATCATACAATAAATCATAATTGATGGATTGGTGAATGTGGAGATTTCATGATGATATGTCCTTGGAATCAAAAATAAATTCAAGAATTTGGCTTGCAAGAACTGAAATTCCACCAGTAATGATTTTCTTCAAATATGCTAATTATTCAAATCTCACTTATATGACAAGATAATGTGGTGGATTGTCCTTATATTAAGATCAAATTCAAACTAAACAATAGATTTTAATATCCATAAAGTGTATGAGCAGATATAAATAGGTCTTTTATTTTATTAGGTTAGATGCAAAATAGTTGATCGTATCTTATAATTTTGTTTCATTGCATATTAGTATATTTTTTAACTCAATATGTAACTTATGATTTTTCTGTTTAATAGCATATATTAAAATTTTCATACTTCAATTTTTATACTACAAAATACCAAATAATAATTATTAACGATCTTTAATTATAAGCACTAAACTCCCACGCGTCGCGTGGGCTTTTCCTCCTAGTATTAGCATATGTACATGTATGGTAGGTTAGGTGAATGTTAAATATGTCAATGAGTGTTCAATGTCCACCTGTTAAATAAAAAGAGTAAATCTTATATACACTGACAGTGTATACACTATCACCGTTAGACCTATGAAATATGTGCAAAAATTGAATTTTAAATTCAAAATTTGTATATTTGTCATTCATCCAATGCTGACAGTGTCTACAGTGTCAGTGTAGAAAAGATCAATCTTTAAAAAAATTCATTAAATTACAAGATAAAACAAATTGTGGGAGTGCAAGTTTGTTTGGACAGTGTATTGTTTGAAATATTATTTGGAATAATTACTGTAGCATTTTTTATGATGCGATGTATGTGAAATAAAAAGGTGGTTGGGAATATAAAAAGATGAATTGGGAAATGTATTTATGATACAAGCGAAATATTTTTTTGGCATAATTTGCTATCCAACCAGCTAGATTTTCAACAGCACGAAGAGAAGATTAATTATCCCACGGGGGTTGTGAACTCGTAGGTCTTGGAGGAGATCACCATCCTCCGGTTAAACTTGGCATTGAAGAAAATTGAAGTACTACTCATGAAAATGTAGGAAATGCAGTGTCACTGAAGTCAATAGATGGTGTTTGCCTGTTTATTAGTAAGATTCTAAAAGGAAAGTGGAGAATTCTTTCTTCTTTTTCACAAAATTTGTTTTTGCAAATTGTTCGATGGTATCATATTTTGATAAGTTAACTTCTAGTAGTACCATTTTGAAAATTATATCCATGATCTTCTTCTTCTTCTTCTTCTCATTCTCAACCTTAAGCGGGCCTTAATTAGATATTGTCGATTTGGATGGAACCTTAAATTATTCGGACATGAGGAATTTTAGGAGATATGTGTATCTTGAGAACAACTGGTAGTCCTAGATTAGATTGGAAGCCATCAGCACGCACGAGAAGCAGAGAGTAAACGTAATAATAATAATAAGAATATGTTGCATGGAATTCGACACCCCAACTTCTTGTACTGGTAAGTTCTCTGTATTCACATGCTCCCACTCTTTCTCCTCTGAGCAAAAACAATGACTAAACAATCATTGGAAACAGCATAATACCCCCTTATGGTACCACATCCAAATATCCTATTTTAACACCCAAACCAAAAACATTCTCGTCAACTTTTATGCTAAGAGGCAGAAGCCTCTTTTTGACCAAGTCTATCCACTGTCCATTCTAGCTGCGCATATTTTGATTTTTGAACGATCCACCAGATGCATATGGGCAAAATAAGCCCTCTTTATTCGTGTATATGCTTGCTTGTGCATGAATCTTTAACGAGCTTCTGATGGTTGAGGGATCCAAGGCATTCATCATACGAAACAGAAAAAGAAGGGAAAAAAAAAGAGAGATGGTGTTGTAAAAGAGAAATAAAGAGATTCTATCAGTAGTATTATTCACTCAATGATAAATAGATGGGGAAGAGAGTTTCAGATCCGAGACTTCCCTTACTTTCATGCAAAATCGCCTGTAAGTTGTATCAGAAAGCAAGAGAAAAGCTTTAGGTAGATTGTGACCATATATAAAAGAGAGGAGAGACCTACTTCTCTCATCTTTCTTTCCCTTTTCTTAAAGAAAGTCTGCAAAAGATTTTATGTGTGGAAACTTTGTCTCCATGCCCAAATCTTTCGTGAAAACCACCAGCAGCATGCTACTTGTACTGATAAAAAAAACTCAAAATTTAAGGAAAGAAGGAAAAAAAAAAAAAAGTTACCAAGTGTAGAAGCTTGTCTTGGCTAGTCTATACAGCAAAAAAGCAAAGAGGAAAAAGTTGCATTACCTTTCAAAAGTACGTTACATAATGCTTTACTTTAGAGCATTAATTAATAAACCCCCCCCGGCCAAAAAGAAATATTTAGTGCTTCGTTGCTTTTTGGTTCTCCTTTCCTTTTTCTTTCTTCCCTTTTCCCCAAACTGTAATCATTTCTAGATCGTGTTCAGAGGAATCACAGATCACATTCAAAAACGGCTAGCCCCTCTCATAATTTTATACTTAATGACACTACTTTAGACATAATCGAACCAGATGATTTTTGCCACCTCAATCATTGGTTACGGGAGAAAGTGTGGACAGGAGAGAACCAAAATTTTTTGACTGCATAAACAAGATTAAGCTTCTTTTATTATGCTATAATCAACAAGAAAAAGGAGATTTTATCTTCTTTTGTGGTTTCGAAGCCAGAGAAATTATTCCTAGTGCCTATACATCTTCCTTGCTTTTTATGTGTAATAGTCCCAGGTGGCAAGGAGGGGTAGGTCGAGTTGGATCATGGATGAGGATTACAATCAAATGCGTTTTCTTTTCTTTTTTTTAAAAAAAATTTTTTTGGAGAATTATAGTAGAAATTTTTAAGTATAATTTGTTACCCCAAGTAGAGAGGAGTCTCTCTTCAACTTGTTGCAGGAAATTTACGCACATAAAGACAAAATAATAATGTTCCCAACAAACAAATTCCTTGGGGTGAATTTGACTTGGTGATGGTTTTTGAAGTACTGTTACTCAGTGTTCTGTTCGTAAAGCAATTTTGTGCCCAAAGAGATGCACAAAGTTTGAGATAAGAATGACGATTGATCGTTCCATCGTGATAATGACTCCTCCTAAAAGTAATCCATTTTTTTTGAGGTACATCTATTTCCTAATTCCTAATAATGACAAACGTATCTCCATAACACACTGCACAAACCCTTTGGTCCTGGCTTTTCAGCGTAGAAGAAAGGTTTTGATCTTCTACTTCTTATTCTACTCTGGAGCACAGTGAAAATGGGGAAAAAAACCACAAGTATAATGATCACTTGGGGTGGCTGGTAGGGCTGTCAACGGGTTGGGTTTAGACTTGAATCCGGTAATTTTTTTCAGGTATGGGTTGAAAAATAATTTTGGTATTTGGACTCGGATTCGGACTCATATCCGTTTATTCTAACAAAAAAGTGGATTGGATACAGAATATAGGATTTCGATCCGTATCTGATTTGGACCCGAACAATATATTAATAATTATGAATTATAAATATTTCTAAATACATTTTTTTTACTATATTAACAAAAATATTCTTTTACCAAATTACCTATATCCCACGTGAAGCATCTAAAACATTAGGATTTGGAAAGAGGCAAACTTGTTTGACCAGAAATATATTTATCACAAGTTGCATATAAGTGCTTTTTGCTAAACATCCTGAGATCATGTTAGACCTTTTTGCTAACATGGACAAAAGAAAATAAATGATACGTGTTAGGCATTTTCTTTCTGGATAGACCCAGATCCAACCCGGGACCGTTGGACCAGGTTCCAAAATCTTAAGTGCAAGGCCAGTCGGATATCCGAGTCAGACCCGAATTTAGTACATTAGAATGAGTTGGGTCCAAAATTTTCAATTTCGGCCCGAACACGACCGGTTAACAACAGGCCTAATGGCTAGTGTTGTATAGGTAAATTGTCCCGTATAGAGATATTCGTGTACTCAAGTTTGAGGTTGGTTGATAACTTTAGATATCGATGCAAGTAATTAATAAGATTTGAGGTTTGGACTCTTAGACTGCAAATTTGCTACCCTGATATTGAAATTTTATTTCTTCAAAAAAATTAATTGAAAAAATTTGTTCACAATAAAATTATACTCCCTTCATTTCACTTTGATAGTTTTGATTTTTATCTCACGCAATTTAAGAAAAATTAGTTAATTTATATTGAAAAGTAAATCTAACCTAGTGTTTTCTAAAATATCCTTATATTAATATTAGGAGTATCACTAATCAGTATATCTTTAAATTAATTATAACAGTAATAATGATGATATATTACACCAGTCAAGACATATATCAATGCAATCATTGGCAGAAAAATTGATTATATTAAATAAGATAGGCTATAGTTAGTGATAACGAAATATATTAAATAAGGGTATTTTAGAAAAATTAAAAATTAACTATATTTTTCAATTGAAAGGTGTATTATAATTTGAGACGTGTAAAAAAGGAAAAGAAGACTAGGAGGGAGGGACTAGTTACAGTATTTGCTTGCTAATTACTATTCTGCATCTAAATTTTTGAGTATTAATCAAATCCGGGGTGGAGTTTGCACTGCATAATGGGAACACAGCTCGAGGTAAAGTCTTCGAAAGACAAATACCCTCCACTAATTATCATGCATGCCTCTACAGGATCAGATGAGATATATCATATATGTGCGGGGTCAAAAAAGTTAGCGCTGCCAACTGCGAGGAGTCGAGGACCGGTCGTCTCTGCCGACATAAATCTTAATTAGTAGTGATTTAGTGAAGAAGACAAGTGTGAAAGGGTATAAGACGAGATTAGAAAGATTGGCAGAAGAGCTATAGTAGGATATATAGTCATCTCCAACACACAGACAAGTCAAGGAGCAACCTTAATGTGGAGATCTAATTTTGTAGTCTCTTTACAAGGAAATTAACAAAGGCGATTTCTTTCTTGTCTGATTACATGTATAGCCTCTCTCCCTTGTTTTTTTATTGTATAAGGTGGTCCGATTCTTAAACTTTGAGGCGTAAAAGTAAATCTATTCTAGCTTGATCTATACTGTGTCTATCGTTATATCTATCTTCATGCATGTTTGGGTGGTGGGGATCACTCTCAAAATGTTTGATTTGATTCCAATTTTCTTAAAGTTCTCATAATAAGCTTGATGACCCATAATTTCTTTTATGTGAGGAAAGGCAAGCAGTTTCACCAAGCCGCAAAGTTTCCAAAATTTGATTTGTTTGTGATATTGTTTCTTGTTTTTCTGAAGATTGCCAATTGTCATAGAAGGACCGAGTAAGAAGTGCATGTCGCATGAGACATGAACATAGCAATACACGCCATTCTTATCCTAAACTGTTAGGCTCAGAAATTCTGAATCTGAGAAGAACTCTTAAGAGTTTTCCCCTAATTAACTAGGTTGCCATTGTTAGGCTAGGTCATTGGATGAAATTTGGTGCCAGCAATAACGGTTTACAGTGGCAAGAAAGAAAGGTTATGGGATTAAGAGGGGATATAATTATGTACTCTGACATAATACTTCATGCAGTGGAGAGCATGGTATGTAACAAGTTTGATGATCTCTCATGCAGGATCGAGTCTTGTTTTGTTGATACTTTTATTTATTTTTTGGTATAGTTTAGGGATATTCGCTTCCATCAATCTATTTCATTACAAACAGCATAAAATAGATGTACGTAGGTGAATTATTTCTTGACACATCGTACTTGATATTTATCAAGGAACCAATTTAATTTCGAGAAATCTGGAAACAATTCAAATTCTTGTTTGAACAACCAAAGCAAGGGAAAAGGAATCATTATGGAGAAATGTGGGAAATGTACTTTGGAGTTTGAAGAGATGTGTTTTAGGCCCCATGTTTGTGCTTTTAAGAAAGATTATTCTCAATGAAACCGGCCTTCGTCCTCAAGTAATTTAGTAGTAACATATTCCCTAATTCAACAAGCGGTTCTAATCTCCATGTCTTTTCGGCAAATGTTCCCCTTTTATTGATACTAAAGTACGAAGTTCTTGGACGTTTAAAGATTAGATTCGTCCTCTTCTTTATGCATCGATCTCTTCTTTCCTTTTTTTTTTTTTTTTCTCTCTTTTTATATGTGTTTTAGGCTTTGATCCTCCCATTGAACCTTTCAAGCGGAATATGTGCAAGATGATTTTATTAAATACGGAACTACTGCATGCTTTTAATAACAAGGACCACCTATTAATTTGTAGTACTGTATAATACAACAAATTTTTTCCCCTTTGCACCAGAACCGAACCTAGACAACACATGTTTTTGTTGATCCTACATACATTAGTCCCATAAAATTAGTTTACAATTCAGAAAAAGTTGTCCGTGGTAGCCAATGATTGGCTTCATGATTTTTGGATATTACTCCCGTCATCTCACTTTAATAATCTTGTTTTCTTTTTTCATTTTATTCAAGATTGTAGTCTACTTTTCAATTAAACAATATTGTTAGCTTTTGTCAACGTTTGTTGAAAAAAAAAATAGGATTAACTTTTAACTTGTTTAAAATTCCCTTATTTAATATATTTTGTTATAAGTGAATATAACCTATCTTAATTTAGTAATTGCTTTAATTCATACCCTCAATATATAGTACAACTTTTCATCAAAATCGTTGCTGTAATTAATTAATGTAAAGGTACAGTGCCCAGTCATACTATTAATATTAACGTAAGGGTATTCTAAAAAAACTATAGGTTAGATTTACTTTTCCAATAAAGTCAATTAATTTTTCTTAGACTATTTGAAAAAAAAAACTATTAAAATGAGACGGATGAAATACTTGATTTATGGTGATAAATTTTACTTATTTAGGGTCTGTTTGTTTGGACAGAAAATCTTTTCCAGAAAATATTTTCTTCAATTTCTGGTGTTTGGTTGCAAAAGAGGTCAGGAAAATTTTTTCTGGTAGAAAATCTTTTACATAACTTGGTGTAAAATGACTTCCGGAATTAAGATACGGAAGTTAATTTCCGACAACTATCGCGACTTATCAGTTTCCTCGGCACTTGGCTATTGTACAAAGCCATCAAGGACTATACCACAGAGATCAAATCAAGAGCTATGTTCCTGCACTTGCTTCTGCAAATCCCACAACTTTGCACCTCTTCGAGCTTTCGTCTTTCTCATGTTCCTCTCTACTATTCCCGTAATCTTGCGCTACACAAACACATTTATGGATTATACAACTCTAGATCTAGATTGGGCTTGCATTGAGAAGTTTTGAAGAAAGGAAAAAATGTGAAGCCAATGGAGGCAGGAGGAACATTTTTAGAAGAAGAGTTACTACAATAAACATCAAATTTCAATTGCTTATTTCTTATAATGGTTCAATCAGCTGTAGGCATATAATTTAAACTTTTTATTACAATGACACTCAATTGGCTTGGGGAGATTGTGAATTCCTGGTTCTGGTCTTTGATTTATTTTTTGAGACTTGAAAGGATTTGGATTGGGGATTGTTTGTGGTGGCTGATGAGGTAGGCAGAGATAATGATAATTAGTAATAGCAATTAGCAAAAGAGAAATCCGGGAACGATATTATCGTTGGAGGATTTTAATTTTTTTAGAACATTTTCTTAAAATTGCACCAAACACCAGAAAATGAAGGGAAAATTAGATATTTTCCAAGAAAGAATTTTCATTGAAAATGTTTTCTTAGGGAAAATATTCTACATTGAAACAAACAGACCCTTAAGCTCAAAGCAAGTACGTGACATGTGTGAAATTTTCTTTCTTTACGCGGAATGTGTTTTTGTGTCTTTTGATCTAGTCGACCAACCTACGCATAGGAATTTGCTCACAACATGACTGGTGAGCCTGTAAGAAATATGGTGCTTATAACAAGAATGTGAAAGCATAAATATGCAAAATGGGTCTTGCTCAAAATTAGCATACACGAAAGAGTGCATTCGTAAAGGAACTACATGCATGACTAGCTAGATTTTTGCAATGGATAACTTTATAAAGGATTCGTTATCCCTTTTGGGTCTGCGTTTGTTAAGTTTGTGCATTTTTTTCTTCTTCTTCTTCTTTTTCTTTTAACCAATCCAAGTCACGAAAAATATGGATACTAATGTACTATTCTCAACATTGATAAGAACGAAATGTCGAGAAAATCGATGAAAGTGCTTATGATATGCGTAATATTCTCCTGTGCTGAATATTAACAAGTCAAAAACTGAATTTTGTAATAGACCCGAGAACGTTAAAATTGTGACAAAAAACCAAAATATATGGTCATCAGGATGTTAAAGTTTATCACTTGTTAGACATGAAAATGATATCTAAACCAAGAGGTTAATACGTAAACTAAAAACCACTCCTTCATTGCAGGAGCCCCTTCAAGTCAAGAGGGATGTGAACTGCGCGCAGGCCAAAAAAAAAAAGGAAGAAGGAAGTCCTTATCCTACAGTATATGCATGCTCAGCCTTATCATCTCAACAACCGTGCCCAACAGTCCCCTTGAGTTGGAGCTAGTTGCGTTTCGATTGGCACTTGGCGTCTAATATCTTTTTGTGTAAGCAATATGAACAGTTTGGGCAATCGTGTAGGCCAACTGCCATCTTCTTGAGAAGAAAGGCTTTTACTCGCCAAAAATTTCACGTTTGCGGTTTGACAAATTTAAATATCAACTGTTTCAGATGAATCTGGAGCAGTAAGAATCTTTAACTTCACGTACGTGAACAAAAATGCAGAGGCAACAGAAAGAAAACGATAACGATAGCAAATTATATAACCTGTTAACCATTGTAAGTATATTCAAGTTGAGGACCAAGTTCCCTTGTGACAAAGCTCAGCACCGCTCCCCGGTCCCCATCCACCGCAGAAAATGCACCAGACTTCAAAAACTCCCCCCTCCCCCCAACAAAAACACACACACACATATATATACACATATATTCTTTGAGCATTCCTGCCCTGATATGGTTATCGCGTCCCTCTTCAGCATGTACCTGAAAACGTACAGCATGTGAAAACATGCAACATCGGCCATATTAAGAAAACGTACAGCATTGTGAATATTGTCGATGAATGATCACTTGTGTTTCTCAAATGTACGTATGATATTCTTAATTTTGTATACATTGGCCTTATGCACATTAAGCTGAATCATGACTTCTTTGAGATCATTACTTTACAATATTCGGGGTACAGATGAACTACTGCTAAAAAAGAAGAAATATATATATATATATATATATATATATATATATATATATATATTACATTGCCAATAGAATAAATGCTTATATGTAGACTGCACAACTTAGTGTAAGACAATACTTTTGATACTATAGATACGTGGGTAGTGTATCTTTAACGCCTCTAAGTACATACATACTCAATATATGGATAATAATTCATGTTTTAATAATGTCTGCTATTCTTATTCCATGGTACTTCTTCGTACTATCTTAATTGATGTAATCGCACATCTTCGATGCCGCTAAATGTTTCTGGCTTCTCAGAATCACCCAAAACATGTAGAAATATAATCAATCCAATTACCATTTAAGGAATTTATGTCTTCCTAATTATTTATTCCCCAATTTCTTGCCAAATAGATGCAACCTTGTTCCGTAACATGCATCCACCAATCGGTGCATATATACAGGTACATAAACCACCTTAGATGTGTGTTGGTGAACATTTTTTTGATCAAAAACTAGATACATTGGCTGGCTTTATGTGTGATATTTTTCTCATTTTACTTTTGATAGTGGACATCATTTGATAAATGCTGACACTCGCACATGACAAATACTAGAAATCGTAATATTCATCTTCAACTAGATTGTATTTTTAAAAACTTTGATGGGATTCACAAGTATCAATTCAATCAGAGAATCTATCGATAGTCAAGATAAAAAGAAAAAAAAATTATACCTATATAAATAAAGATGGTAACAACACCGACAAATTGGAAAAGCATGAAAAAGTAAGAACTTGAACAAGTTGCTTAAACAAAAAGAACTTGACCGAGTAGAACAAGCCAATCTTATATAGTAGCACTAAACAAGTTAAAAGATGGAATAGAAGTTACTAATATACATTGACTTCTACATGTCCAAACCCAAGCTTCAGCACAAATGTAAAACTTTTGATTTATGGCTAACAATATTTGACCCTCACCCCAATATTGAAAGTAAATGAAAAATTTAAAAAGAAAAGAGAGGGGAGAAAACTTCAGGAAAAGCCTAACGTCGAATTTTTCAAGATGAGTCAGCTAGCTCCTTAATTCTTTTCACACCACTTGAACTTTGAACATAACTTGCTTGTCCACCAAATCCAAAATCCCAATGTCAGCAAACGGGTGCTCATTTGCATGGTCTTCGGTAGCAATATTCAAATCTAAAGAGGCACAAGGTCTTTTTTCCTCCGAGTTATCTCCAATTTGTTCTTCTTTCTGTTCACAATTACTGTTTCTTTCTGAACCCATGCGAGGAGAAGAAGCTCTTGAGACTGAGCTGAAGCTATTACAGCTGAAAATGACAATGGCATCCTTAAAAAGAATCATTTCTCCATCAGGAAGTGTAAGAGTTCCGCTTTCAATAGCTTTCTTGACACCCTTTTGGGAATGATAATCAACTTGATCTACATCTTCCATGAAAAACACACGACTAGGATTTTCATGAACTGCATCTGCAAATCTCTCGAGATAACTCCGCCCATGTTCGTCCCTTGATCTTTTGTTGCTAACTTCTTCGATCGAATCAGCTCTTGTCGATGAGAACGAGCTAAGACCTATATTAATGAAGTTATCTTGAGAACCAAAAACAATTCTTGCAAGCTCTCTAGCAATTTTCTCTTTCCCTTCACAATCAACACCTAAGAAAAACAACCATGTTTCTTCTCTATCCGTTTTATTTCTTTTCTTGCCTTTGTTGTTGCTCTTTCCTGACCTGCACTCCAGGATTGTACGAGCAATCTCTGGTATATTTTCTCTCTGCCATGGAACTTTCTTCTCCAATGCTTTGCGAAGAATCTCAAGATTCTCAGGGTTATCCTCCTTTAACTTAGGCAGTAAGCAATCCATATCCCCACTTGCTTCACTGGAGGAAGCTGAATTAGGACTAGAATTTGGATTAGATAAAAGGTCAGGTTTGATGTCTGGCTTGTACATTGCCAAAATTTTGGGTTCAAGTGCTTCCTCCTCACTTTCTGATACAAAGAATTTGCGTTCTTTAGGCGATTGATTTGGACCGTCAGGTTCAAAAATCAATGGCCAGGTGAGGAGACTTTGATGATGCGATTTAGAGCTTGGTTTGTCATTTGAGGATATTGAAGCAGATGAACAAGGAGATGCTGAAGAAAAGTTTGAGGCTTTCTCGAGAAAGTGAGGGCTCTTTTTGTGAACCGATTTGCAGATTGAGTTCCATTTCATGCACAGATCTCTAATCTTGTCAAATTCCTGTTGAACAAAAGAAACAAAAAGAAAATGTCAGTTGGAGAACCTAATAATTCTAGGTTATAAACGAATTTACAAATGACATTTTGATCAAGAAATGAAACCTGATCATTGTTTGTTTCTCTTCTTTTCTCTTCCTTGTACTGTTGGAGCCATGAAGGCAAGCTTGAGCTAGTAGTGTAAGTGGCATTCATGGTGTCACTTTCAAGAGGACCTCTTGCTATGCTCCTAGCTTCTCTTTTGAAATTGGCCACACAATCTGCACAGCACGTCAGGTGCTTCTCAGCTCCTGCTTTACTCAGTAACCAACTGGACCCCTCTCCCGCTGCCTTGCTTCTGAAATGATTGTTCAAATCGCTGGGAAAAAAAAGTGGTTCAAAGACTATACCACATCTACCAAAAATTAACTAGCTAGCAATAAAATACTTCTCAAGAAAGAGAGCTGCCTTTGCTTTGCTGAAAATAGTGCTAAATAAAGTACAACATTCCTCTAATGATGAAAAGAAGGACGTAATATCCGGCTATGTTAGTCATTATGATGAATAAATGCTGCTTATATTAACAAGGAAAAAAAACTAACGTTAAGAATATGGCATTTGGTCATTTACCTCTCAAGGTTAAGGCTGAGAGCCAAACTTCCAACGGGAATTGTAAGAGGATGAAGATCCCAAAGAGTCTCCAAAGAAGGACGGCCAGCCTTACATTTCATGTAAGTCTGAAAAGTTGCAATCCCCATAATCCACAACTTTCCACTATCCCCCATCCCACACAACAATCTACTAAGCTCCATTATCATGTGCTCCACTGGCGAGTAAAAGCTAGCCTTTTGTTCTCCATATGTAGACCAAAACTCGGAAACCCACTTAAGATCACCCAAGTACAAAACCACCCCTCTACTCAAATAACTTCTTACTAATGATCTAAGCTCCCCAAGTTTCTCCTCAAATTCTTCCCTTGAAATATTCCTCAAAGTAAAAAGAGGGACACTGATAAATTGCACGGACCTCATTTCCCCAGGAACATTTCCCTTGTCGAATTTATCTATCACTCCTTTAATTACACTTTCACCTGTAGCTGGACACTCCCCTACGATAACAGTGTTTTTGGTCCTTTTATTCATCATTGAGCTAACAATACTCATCACATCATCATCCCGTGCTTGTTCAGCAGCTCTGCTGAGTGACAGCCTAAATTGACTCGAAGACAACGTTGGAGAAGATATGCAATTTCTAAGAAGTAATGGTTTGATACTTTCTTTAGACTCACGAGCACTGACCGCAGGACTATTATTATGGGATGTACGATTCTCCAAGGACACTGCTTGTTCTACCTTGGTTTTCACTTGAGTACTCGAAAAACCGGCTTCTCTCATGACTCTACTAACACTAGGGTCATCTAGGATGGAGATTACTAGCTGTTCTATCTCTACCTTGAGGGCTAAAATGGGCTGCTGCTGGTTTTCTATGGAGCCGCGTCGTTGATGGGCTTGTGCACGCTTGAACGCAGCAACCAAGGCGTTGGAGAGGGAAGGGAGGTGTGAGTGAGGGCCTAATAAAGGGCTTGATGTAGATGTGGGGAGACGATTGAGAGCTACATTGAAACAAACCTCAAGGGCTTTGCATTGGAGGGGATGAGTGTGGGATTGGAGGCAGGCGCGGCGGAATAGGCTGGCGGAAGAAGCAAGCATGGCATTTGCTACATGAAGAGGAGTTACTTGAGCATGGCCTCTCCTTCTAGCAAGGCTAACTGCTTGTTTCACTATGTTTGTAGCTTCAGCTGTTAGAGATTGTTGGAGAGGGTAACCTCCAGTTCTCATCTCGATTGTGTTTGACAGTTGCTTTTCTTTGAACAATTTTCAAGAACTCTAGGGTTTCGTAGGTTTAAAGATGGATAACAGGAAGAATGTTCGGCTTGTTTGGATTCATTAGGTCAGGAAGTGAAGTTGGTCACTTGTCCGTATGGAGGATTTTGCAGAGGTTTTGTGGCTTGGATATTTAGCAGCGCTGAAGGGCTTAATAGAGGATGTGAAGTGGGGTTTGTGCCTTTCTTGTAGTTGTTGGTTTTGTACGCGAAAGTGGAATGCATGTGAGACAAAGCTAAACTGTCTCTCTTTCTTTCTTTCTTTTTTTTTTCTTTATTTTTGGTTAAAGACTTAAAGTTGTTTCTCTAGCTTTCTTTCACAGGGATAAAGGTGAGTAGATAATAAGAAGTTGGACTGGCTATCTTTTGTAGAAAGTTTTAACAACAATTGTGGACACAAATCGAAAAGAAAAGTGTATGATATAAGTTTCCATTTGAATTTTAAAAGAATGCAAAGTTGAAAGTGGAAAAAAAGCAAGGAAAAATTGTTTGATTGAAGAAATTCTAGGTTGTGTTTGGAATGCATTTTTCATGATTTTTTATGAAAAAATTACTGTAGCGATTTGATGTATGTAAGGGAAAAAGGTAATAGGGAAATATGATCACGAAAAACGACGTAATTTTCCGACGAAAAATCGCAATCCAAACAAGGCCAATTTCGAAACAGTTTTTCGGCATAATGTGTTTGGATTGCATTTTCCGTCATTTTTCATGGAAAAAATACTGTAGCGATTTGATATATGTGAGGGAAAAAAATGATAGGAAAATATGATCACAAAAAACGACAATATTTTCCGACGAAAACAAGCAATCCAAACAACGATGTCAATTCTAGAATTAATGAATAACATTTTGTAAATGTGGACAGCAGCGCAGCTGCCTCAAGAAACTTCCACGGTAACATGTTTAGTGCACTCATAAAAAACGATCGAAAACAAACAAAAAGTCTTTGCTAGATTTTCAGTATCATGCAAATCTGAATAGAAGAAGAGTCAATAGCAGACACTTTAATTCGTTCACATACAACACCTACTATTATATTATATGGTAGTAATTTGAGTAATAATGCAAGCGTAATCAAATGTCCAACAAATATGCCTTCAAAAAAAAAAAAAATTTGTCCAGCAGATATCTCAATCAAAGCTTTCTTTCGCGAAAAGAGAAAAAGGTGAAAAAGGAGAAAGGAGAAACTAACATCAATTCCGAGGGAAGGAGAGAGGGGCCTGAAAAGAGAGAGCGGACTGTCTGTCTGTTTGAAGGAATCGGGAACTGTGTGTGTTTTTGTGAAGTTAAGTTAGTAGGAGAGAAAGGAATAAAGCATTTTTGGAATAATTGATGGAATAAAGGATTCCTAAACGTACATTTTGTGTGCCTGAAATCCATGAAGAAACATTCTGCTTTGTTGGGACCCAAAAAAGATAAATTTTCTGCTCTACTATAAAAAAATTTAAACTCTTCCACCGCCTCTTGATTATCACAAGGGAATCGTCCAACACGTATCATTGATGAAAAAATTCACTCTCTCGTGATGAAAATGGGCAATTTTAATTTCTAACAAATAAAAAATGATCACTTTTCGTTCCTAATTACTTTTTCGTTCGAATTTTAGCTGAAATCAGTCACGTACACGTCATCACGTAACCAATTTTTAAAGGTTTAAAATGGTAAATCACTCTTCACCGTCATCTGCTGCTACTGCTGTCTCAAAACCCTCATCTTCTTTGCAATTTTTTTGTTATTTTCTAAAAAAGGGATGTCCGACTTAATTTGCTCCTTCAGCCTACTAAACCAACCCCTCTCCACAAACACTCTATGTACTATTCCTAATTATTGAACTTTTTGGTATGGTTGGAGGAGGCATGAAAACAATAATCATAATTAGCTAATTAATTATCCACAAAAAGGAAAAGGAGAATCATATATTAGTATGTAACATAGTTTCTAAATATAACCCCGACCGATAATTCACAAGTAGGAGTTAATAGCCTGAGCGTTTACACAAAATTAAAATTCCAAATGTGATTTAGAGTTTCTTTGGTAGGCTTCTTATGACTAATCCTCTCGACAAGTGCTAAAGCAATCTATTTGAATAAATCTTATATACATTGACAATGTATACACTATCATGATTGGATGTATAACACATATGCAAATTTTAGTTCACTTTTCCCGTATTGGACCCCCAAGACCAAGACATGTGATTCAATTTTGATAATTTTCATCCGCTAATGATTGAAACTACCATAATCTTCTCATCCACGGTTACCAATCTTCATTGTTGTCCGTTTCTGCGAAAAGCAAGTAGTATAAAATTAGGATGCCATTTCTTTTTACTCTTTCGAGCCTAAGCATTTGTGGTTGTAAAAGACTGAGATTGCATGGTTTCTTCAGCAAATTAATCAAGATCGCAAGGGATTACCCGGTCTGGAATTTTTAAAAAAATTGTGGTTTCTTCCTCTCTCTTTTTTTTTCCCCGGTTAAATGGAGGCCCAATCCAAATTAAACAGTAAGATATCCAACTTCATCTACGACTGCCAAACTCCCATACCATTTGTAAACCTGGCTATAACAAACCCCAAATTTCCGCTACTAAACAATCCCAGAGGCCGAAGCCATTTCTGTTCAACGTAGAAAAAATATGCGGTTCCTCTACTTTCTGATTTCTCATCCGAACACACAGCTTCACATGCGTTCTCCCACGATCATGGGCTAGCAAGGATTAACATGCATTCGGGCTGCTTAGAAATGGACTGGGTTACTTTTACACTGGCAACTAATGGATCGGCAGGAAGCCCATGGCTAATTACAACCTCTAAAGCCTTCTTCTTTTACTTCCTGTCAATTCCTTCTCTTGTAAAGTTTAGATTCTGCATCGGACTCAGAAAAACGAAATGACAAAGATTAAGGGTCCGTTTGTTTCGGGTGAAAATGTTTTCCAAGAAAATATTTTCCTTATTTCCCGTGTTTGGTTGCACAAAAGTTACTGAAAATATTTTCCTATGTAAATATTTTCACTCATCTTATGGAAAACAACTTCCCTTCCAAACTTACTGAAGTTGTTTTCCGAAATGCATGCATCCCGCCTGTAGTATGTTCCAAACTTACTGAAAACATCTTGTAGCATGTTCTTTTTTTTTTTTAGTGTAAATAGGAGGACTCGAACCCAAAACCTCTTCCTTACACTCCCTCCCCCGTACCACCCAACCCTCCCCCTAGTATATTCAAAATAAAAAAAAAAATCTCATCCTACCCATCCTATGCTAGTAATTAATTATGTATAATAGGGACATTCTTTTCTAGAGAAACTTTCAGCAGTGAGAGTGCAAGATATATGTTACAATAAGCATTGCATGTGATTGATATTTGACACTAAATGGCCAGTAATTTGTTTATTGCTTAAGGAGATATTTTTTATTCATATATACATTTCTCCAAGATTTTTTAAAATTAAACAATGAGATAAATTTTTTTATTTTGCATGGGAAGAAGTATGTAGTTATAATGTGTAGAAAGTAAAGATAGAGATAAAAGTGAAAATATTTCAAAAGTTAAATAAACACCAGAAAAATGAAGTAAGAAAATATTTTCAATAAGCTAACCAAACACCTGAAAATGATGAAAGGGAAATGATTTTCATGGAAAATTACTTCCACGAAAAATATTTTACTTCCAACCAAACAGACCCTAAATGGAATTCCTGATTTAGCTCTTTCGCTTTCGGCCCCTACCAGAGTCCAGGCAGATGCCCCATGGCAGCAATCCTCCGATTAATGCAACAGATGGATGGCGTACTAGAAAATGAGTGTCTTGCTAAAACGTCTTAGTACAGAAATGGCATAGAGCAATTTAGAGCGTAGATGCTAACAATTTGGAGCAAAGATTGTCTTGCCAAAATTTGACGTTTTGTACTTAATTTTAATTCCTTGTATCAATTAGCCTTCTAAATGTAATTACTTACTTTTTTTGTTGGGATTTGGCTGATAAGGGTACTCATTAAGGAAGCCCTTTAAGTGTTATTTTTTTTTTGTAAGAATAAAGATAAATTGTGTTAAATTTTTTTAATGAATAAAATTATTTCACTTTAATAAGCAATGCAAGAGAATGAATGCACAATGGTAAAAAACTCCAAATGCAAATACCTAAAAATTTATCTCTATGTCTAAAGACACTTGAAAAAGGAAAACAAAAATCCAAAAGGTAACTATTTTTTTAAAATTTCCAACGTGGTAGGGTTGAGATTTTGGAGATTTTAAAAAAACAGGGAGGAAGAAGGGGAAATTGAACTTAAAATAATCTATAAATTCTCGAATCTCAACCTTAACCGCTAGATGAAGATTTCCTTGACTTTTTTAAACCATATAAAATTTTAAGTAATTAAACAATTCCTAATTTATATAGTAAAAAAATCTTTTAGAAAACTAATCCAAATTTTGGAAACTTGAACTCTAAATCAAAACATGTCTATCTCAAGAAGCTTCTCTTTCTTTAATTGTTAATATGATATATCTACAAATTTGGACAAAGGAACAAATAATGGAAACATATCTATTAGCAGTAGTACGAGTGATAATGGAAGGAGAGAGGCTGAAGAGGATTTGATCTAAGGTTAAAGTTGAGACCTCCTCCCCTCATAGAAAAATTTTGAATTGAAAAAAAAAAAAAGAATGAGAAGGGAAGGAGACTCTCTCTCTTTCTCTCTCTTTTTTGGGAATTAGAATACCCTATTTTAGGGTTATGATCCTTTTCATTAGATTTCTCTCCATTTGTCTCTCTATTTATTTATATTTAATTTTATGTTATGTCATAAAATCATGTAACTATGTCACTAGTTTTCTTTTGATCTCTAGATCAAAATACTAAAAAATAATCCTTTTTTTGTATGGATTACATATTATTTACACTTTATTTACACACATTGACTTGCTTGTATCATCAACATATTTTTCAATCATCTTTTTATTTCACATACATCATATCAAAAAAGTATTACAGTATTTTTTTTAATAAAATTTTCTCAAATAATCTACTATCCAAACATATACAAAACAAATAATTTGCAATGAGTTAAAATTATAAATAATTTGCAATGATTAATCAGATGGAAAAACTCAATCAATTTCTTACGAAATTTTATGTATAATTAATATAAATAATGAAATATATTATGAACGGTTTTGATTTTTAAAATAATGTTAAATTAATTTTATTTAAATTTAATGGAGAAAAGTTCTCTCCAATGTAACGGAGTGGTGTCTAGTCCCTATTTTTAGTGCGGGGTGTCTTCATTAGCTGGCACTTTATGAATAGGGATAATTGCAGAAACCTCCCCTAAGGTTTCTAACATTTGCATTGACCTCACATGTGATTTGAAAAATTACATTGACCTCCCTTGAGGTTACTAATCTTTACAAATTTAGTCCAAACGATTAAAATATTATTTTAGGGAGCAAAATTAGAATTTTGTACCAGATTTGCCCTTTGTGGTATATATCCAATGAATAACAAAGTATTATAAATCAATTAACAATTAATAAATTTTAAGGAGTATAATTTATGGACAAACACGCATTACTCATTTAAAGTACCAATTCTTTACGAGTATTTTACTTTCAAATATTTAATTTATGATAAATATATCAATGTTTGTAAGTAAAATACAAAAATTGTTATAGTAATATTCTTGCAAAAAGGAAATCGATAGGTTATTTATTTAATATAAATTAAATATTTAAAAAAAAAATAAATGGCCCATAAAGTATTAATTTTTATGGCTTTCATCCATTACACGAATAAAGTATTCGCTCTTTATGTGCATTTTATTCTAAATCATTTAATTTATATTAAATACATAAATATTTGTAACTAAAATTGAAAAAATGTTATATTAATATTTTTACGGAAGAGAGATTGGTAGGTTTTGTATTTAACAAAAATTAAATATTTGAAAATAAATACAAATTTGCATTTGAGCATAAATATTTGTATTAAATTAAATGTTTGAAAATAAAATACCCTTAAAGAACCGGTACTTTAAATAGTTACCGCCTCTTTATAGGTAAACACGCATTACTCATTTAAAGTACCGGCTTTTTACGAATATTTTACTTTTAATATTTAATTTATGATAAATATATCAATGTTTGTTAGTAAAATTCAAAAAGTGTTACAGTAATATTCTTGCAAAAAGAAAATCGATAGGTTATTTATTTAATATAAATTAAATTTTTTTAAAAAAAATGGCCCATAAAATATTAATTTTTTATGACTTTCATCCATTACATGAGTAAAGTATTAGCTCTTTATGGGTATTTTATTCTGAATTATTTAATTTATGTTAAATACATAAATGTTTGTAACTAAAATTGAAAAAGTGTTATATTAATATTTTTACGGAAGAGAGATTGGTAGTTTTTGTATTTAACAAAAATTAAATATTTGAAAGTAAATACAAATATGTATTTAAGTGTAAATATTTGTATTAAATTAAATGTTTGAAAGTAAAATACTCATAAAGAGCCAATACTTTAAATAGGTAATGCATATTTGCTTATAAACTATACTTCTTAAAGTTTTAGGTAATGCATATTTGCCTATAAACTATACTTCTTAAAGTTCATTAATTGTTAATTAATTTGTAGTATTTGTCATTCATTGGACATGTAATACAAAGGACAAATTTGGTAAAAAATTCTAATTTCACTTCTTAAAACAATATTTTAATCGTTTGGACTGAATTTGCAAAGAATTAGTAACCTTATGGGAGGTCAGTGTAATTTTTCAAAATATTGGGGAGGTTAGTGAAAATATCAGAAACCTCAGGGGAGGTTTCTGCAATTATCCCTTATGAATATGCTGAAATTGGTTGCAATAGTAGCGTCTAATAGAGCGGTAGTAGTAACTCTCGTAAGTGCTGACTGTGTCGCAGTGCTGCATCGCGGTGGCAAGTGGGGAGGAGTGGACAGGGAACTCGGGTCAAGAAGGAAAACTGCACAGCCTCCGCCGCCCGCTGCACCTCAATCTTCTGGTTCCAAAGATTTCTTCCTTCAAGGTAACCCACTCTCTCTCTCTCTTGATCTATCTGTTTATATCTCTGATTTCAACTTCTTGTCGTCTTTTCGTTTCTTTTCTTTTAGCTTCCTGGTTTTTACTACTAAGAACCGGTGCTGTCTGTTCTTTTTCAAGTACTTTGTTTGTTAATATATTCATTTACGGTTTCGTTTGTATTTCTGATGTGGGTTTTGTTGATTTTAGTGTTTTATGATTGGAAATTTGTTTTTTTGAATTCTGAATCTGCAATTAGCAGGTAAGCTTCTATATGGGTTGTCCTAGTCCTTTTTCCCCCATTGATTACTTGTAGTTGAGTAATCTAGTACCTTTGTTTTATCAAGAGTTATAGATTCTCCAGTTTTGGTTTATTAATATGAAAATTTTTGTTTTATGATGGTGAGAAATTCAGGGCTGTTTATTGCGGCACTAGCTCAAGATTTCTTGTTATGACTGAAGTTATTATGAGACGCGGTTATTTACAAGAATTTACGGGGATGATACTTTGTTGATTTGCAAGCAGTTTCGACGATACAACTAATTTTTGAAAGCATGGGGACATCCCATGCTCATGTTGGGTGAATCTGTTCTCAGCATGTATGCGTAATCTGGCTTGAATGGGCAAAGAAATTGAAAGATATGTCTAAGCAAAATGCAAACTTTCCAAAACAAATCAAGTATGGAGAACTAGTCCTGAATGGTAATTGGGTGGCGTCCAAGAGCTGTTAGTGAAGCTGCTTTTAGTTTCAAAAGCTCCAACTCTTTTCTTCTCACAGAGTTCTTTTGGACTCGAAATTTGTTCATATCAACTTGTTATGATACCTAGGAATTAAGATGCTTCTGAAGTTTGTTCATACTCGCATGCAGCTGGATTTTTATGGATAGAGCTCCTTTTTGTGCCCAAGGAGGGGGGATAAAAGCGGGGAAAAAAAAGGAACGAAATTTACCTACTCTGTGCTATTTTATGCTAATTTTTCACAATTTTTTCAATAATGCGATCAAAACAGCTCTCTATAGCATTGATGCACACTGACTTGTTAAGACATTGGATGCTTAATGGAGTTTGTGGATTTTATGTTCATTTTTTGCCTGTGGTTATTTCTTAGTGACAATGTTTACTTGTATCCATCTGATTCCCTAAACTTAAGGGAGGATGATTATGGAACCTATTTTCTGTGAAGTTGAGCTCCTTGGGCACCTTCCCACTTATGTACAATCATTCTGGGCTATTGATTGAATAGAAAATGTTAGAAAATGCCTCCTTTTTCTTCTTTGTGCCTTTTCTGTGGCTGATGTCGATCTTGTTGTTCATCTTTTCGAGTTGCTTTACCTATGAAAGCATATTATTGTAAGCAATAGTGCATGTTAATCTGACACCTTGGAGAATGTCACTGAAATTGCGTTTCACTTGAGGAATGTATAATTAAGCACCCTTAGTGGAGATACTCATGACAGAATTCTGCAATCATGTGGCCATATCATTTCTGGTCTTTTCTTCTGTTTCTTGTGTATGCCTTTCTTATTGTCTAGTATTATGAGCAAGGGATTTGTCTACTCATGACTTGTAAATTTTGATTTTTGTACTCCACGGAAATGCTATATTGTCAGGTTTCTCTGGTGCTGTTTTTGCAATGGCTGATGGTGCAGAAAATGATAAGAATATAGAAATATGGAAAGTTAAAAAATTAATCAAGGCCCTAGAATCCGCTAGAGGAAATGGAACCAGCATGATCTCCCTAATCATTCCCCCTGGTGATCAAATATCTAGGGTCAATAAGATGCTGGCAGAAGAATATGGAACAGCTTCAAATATTAAGAGCAGGGTGAATCGTCAGTCTGTATTAGCTGCAATCACTTCTGCTCAGCAGAAGCTAAAACTTTACAACAAAGTCCCCCCTAATGGGTTAGTGCTGTATACTGGAACTGTAGTGACCGAAGATGGCAAGGAAAAGAAGGTTACATTTGCCTTTGAGCCTTTTAAGCCCATAAATGCTTCTTTGTACCTTTGCGACAATAAGTTTCACACAGAGCCTCTAAGTGAACTCTTAGAATCTGATGAGAAATTTGGATTTATTGTCATGGATGGAAATGGAACCCTGTTCGGAACCTTGAGTGGCAACACCAGAGAAGTACTTCACAAGTTCACAGTTGACCTTCCAAAAAAGCATGGAAGAGGTGGGCAATCAGCTCTTCGTTTTGCACGTCTTCGAATGGAGAAGCGCCACAATTATGTAAGGAAGACTGCAGAGCTTGCAACACAGTTCTTTATTAATCCTGCCACTAGTCAGCCAAATGTGTCTGGGTTAATACTTGCTGGATCAGCTGATTTCAAAACAGAGCTAAGCCAATCAGATATGTTTGATCCACGCCTCCAAGCAAAGATACTTAATGTGGTAGATGTATCATATGGTGGGGAAAATGGTTTCAATCAGGCCATTGAACTATCTGCTGAAATTTTGGCAAATGTGAAATTCATACAAGAAAAGCGCTTGATAGGGAAATTTTTTGAGGAAATCAGTCAGGATACTGGAAAATATGTGTTTGGTGTGGATGACACGCTAAAAGCTTTGGAAATGGGAGCTGTGGAAACACTTATCGTGTGGGAAAATCTGGATATCAATCGCTACACTGTTAAAAACAGTGCGACTAACGAGATTGTCATAAAACATTTGAACAAGGACCAAGAGGCGGACCAGAGCAACTTCAGGGACGCAACCACGTCCGGTGAATTGGAGGTTCAGGAAAAGATGCCATTGCTGGAGTGGTTTGCTAACGAATACAAGAAGTTTGGTTGCGTGCTCGAGTTTGTGACAAACAAATCTCAAGAGGGATCTCAGTTCTGCCGAGGATTTGGTGGCATTGGTGGAATCCTTCGCTACCAGCTTGACATGCGATCTTTTGATGAGCCATCTGATGAAGGGGAGCTCTATGAGGATTCAGATTGAGCTACGTCTGCCTGCTCCTTCTGATTGGAATTGGGAGATGAATGTTGTAAGGTCTGCAGTTAGCCCCATGAGTTTTGGATGTTGTATTACAACTTTGATTAAAGAGTTTTGCCTAAAGATGTTTACATTTGATTGTTTGGACTTGTGTTGGAAGATTGCATTTTGCTAGAGTAATGCAAATTGGCAATTCTTGTTGAATGGACCTGTATGCGCTAATGTTTGTATGAGTTTGCAGAAGATGATTTTAAATTGTTAGCTTCAAGGAGTGGTGCCTGATGTTGCATTTATATAAACAATACTAACAAGGAAGGCAGAGAATACTACGTTGAATTTGTTTGGCGGCTTAAAAAAATGCATGATGAAGATTAATATGTACTCTTGGATAATCGACACGTGCAGGTCTTGCTAAGATACCAGAATGACATATTATGTCCTATTTTTGTTGGATAAAAATAGTTCATGCCACTTCAATAAAATAGGGTTAGGATGATAGATTTATGTTGTCAAAATGGACTAAAAAATCATTCCGTGAGTGATTGTGGGACATCAGTCGTTGTGCAATCTGCCAAGACTGCTTTCTTCTCTTTACTAAATAAGGAGAAGCCTTGCATGAGATAAAGGGTGGAAATTGGCGAAACCATGATAGTTCTGTTATACATATCATGGTTGCTTCTAACTGCAGAGAGCGTCAATATACGGTGTTTGGGGTTCCTGTCCTTGTTGAGAAATATAATTGGATTGTAGATGAAAAGATCCCTGGTTATGTAAATACATAGTTACACTACATGGCAAGAAACAAGTTTCGACAAACATAGAATTGAGATTAATTCTAAAGAAATCTCTAAGGGGAAGTTGCAGCTTGTCAAATCATTCTAAAGAGATCAATTCCACTGATACATGATCTGGGTTCTCATGGTATCTGAATAATGAAGGCTATAATCAAACTCTACTGGTTAAATTAACTTGAGGAGGAATTGTTATGTCAAATAATTTTCAATCCAGCTGCAGCCGCATTTTCATTGAACATTTGTGCTAGATTCGCTACCAATTTGAAATGGTGTCTTTGTCCACCAATAACTTTAAACAGGTGAACAGGGCTTTGGAGATTTTACGGTGGTCCGGGTTCCATCTGCAAAATTTTGGAATGTGGGGAAAGTTGATGTGACAGAGAATTGATGAAGTCCATCCATGGTGGCCACTGACCCTTTTCGAAATGCGGATGGTGTTCTGCTTCTTGCACCCTGTTCAGACTGATGTTACCTAATGTCCTTGCTCCATGTGAAGTGTACAAACCTTCAAGCAGTTCCGACTGAAGGATGTGTCCTGCTGTTTTTAACTTCATATAGCAATTTGTTAAAAGACTAATGTCTATGCGATGCTCAGATGTCCTCGCGGGCAGCAAAGGCAGATGAAGCAGCTCACAGCTTTACTGCAGACATTAACACATGTCGCATATCAATCTGTTGCATCTTCAAGCCCATGTGATTCATCTTCTCACATGCATGGATGAAAGGGAAGGAAGACTCGTTGGTGAAATGAAATGGATGAGAACTGAAGCTGTGCACGAAAAATTTCAATCATCGAGTAATTATTTGATTGTCATTGTCATCCAGCTAAAATATTGATGCGTGGTGTCTAACCAGTACTGGTAATTTTGGTCCTTGATGTGCTGTTCCCAACAGAGACAATAATAATTTGATGTTGTTTAAAAGTCTTCTGACGACTATAACCACTAGTCAATCTAGCTATTAGTCGTAAGAAAATTTAACACCAGAACTAATCAGTTTCGCAACCTGAGCAAGTATCTTTCTTACCCATTGTTTTGCCTTTTTTTTTTTTTTAATATTTCTCTTTTGTTCTTTTGGTTTGTTTGTTTATTTTCCTTTTTGCCATTGCTGCTTGAGATACCTGAGAAGTGTCTTTTACACCCTAATTTCTTTCAAATTGCATGATTTTACCTTTTCCAATCGAACTTCAGATTACCTAGGTTGATCAAATCGAAGAAGATGTAGATGGAAGCATTTATATTCAAGCGGAGAAGTAGTAGTACAAGGAAACAAAAGAAGAAGAGGTATTTTGCAAGATCACAATCATTGGTGGGGCTAAAAATATAGATGAAATGATCAATGGTGTATTCTGGATTGAGCCTGAATGCCATCAACCATGATCATTGGTCCTATTCCAGGTTTTCAATTCTTCCAGGCTGGCCCTTGTCCCGCATTATCCTCCTCCCATGCTTCTTCCAACAGTAAGGACCAGAACCCCCTACCCACTCCCCCTCCCCCACTTCTTTCCCTCTAACTTTTCTCTATCTCTTTCCTCTTCTGGTTTCCATGACTTCTGATGACTCTGCTGTGCTTGGGGCTCTTACCATTTATCACCTCAGGAGATGCTAGCTGATGGTAGTATTATCAAAACCATCCTAGTACAAGACAATGGAGAGACAACACGTACATCCATTGCATGCTATCATAAATAGTCTGTTGCTAATTAAAGTGATGTTCATCGCCTTGGTCATCAAATGGCAAAGACCCCAGTTCTTGCTCACCAAGATGTGTCCTCAAACCGAAGAAAACTCCCTAAATCAACAAAAGAAAAGCAAACAAGAAGCATTTAAACAACTGAACATTTTTTTATCTACAAGCCTGGTTTTTTTTTTTTTTTTTTTTGTCTCTTTTGAGATACTTTTTCTGTTGGAAGTGGTTGGCGGTAGATCATCAAAGAACTGCATTTGTCCTACATCCTACGCAACTGTGAGTGAATACGTTCCCTGACTTATGTGAAAGAGAGAGATCAAAATTGACATGTGGTGTACATTGTTCATTTCTTGAGCATCCTACTAATATACAAAATTAAATAATATACAAAATGAACGCTAAGACTAATACAGTTCTTCCACTATCCGGTCTCCTGCATCATCATTATCAATCTCCTCCTTCTCCTTTCGACCAACGGGACATAGAGGAGAAGAAGTAGGAGAAGAGAAAGAAGAAGAAGCAGACAAAAATGAAGAATCATGATCATGGTCAGAACAAGACTTGTTAGAATTGGAAGACGCAAGTCCAATGAGTAAATCAACAAAAGCCCCCACAATAAATCCGTGATTTGTCTGCCCATTCATCTTTAGATACCATCCAAGCAACTCTTCCAAAGATTCCCAATCTTTTAATCCATTTGTCTCCACCATTTCCTCCATAGACTTCTTGAAATCCATATAAGGATCCTCCGATTCCATAGCTAGCACAACACTCTCTTTCAGAGGTGGAAAAGTTTCGCTGCTTTTCTCAACTTCTGCTGCTTCTTCCTCTTCTTCTAAGATCATAGAACTTCTTCCTCCAGGCTCAAAAAACAACCTTTCTGACCTCACTCCCCTAAGTATCATCTCCAATGACTCTTCCCCTGAGTTTTCCTCGGATTCAGTTGAGAAGCTGGCCGACTCTGATGAGTTTGTAAACCAAGAATCTTGTGTTTCAGATATCCCGATATCCAAAGGGTCGAAGTAGACAGAGTTAACCGTCTTGAACACGTCATCCCCGGCTCGAAAAGAGAGTGTCTTGGGCTGGTTGCAAGAGGGCCATTTCTGCATCAAGGAATGATGGTTCTTTGCTGTTTCTTTGTTCTTGAAGATTGAAGGGATCAGCTTCATTTTCCTGCCTGTTTTCCTAAATGGGGTTGTGATCTGAAATCTAACTTTTCTTGACTTTCTTTTAGGGAGGTGTTGGGATATGTAAACTTGTGAATGACGTGTGTTCTCAATGAAGAGGGGGGCGTTGGTATTTATGAAGATCAGCAGGAATAGGAGAGGGAAGAGAGGTGGAAAGAAGATGGGGCTGGTAGGACCTTTCTTGTGTGTATTATTAAATTGTTGGTTTGACAGAATTTATTGTGACACGATTGCAGGCTTACTTTGCAACAAGTGAACTACGTATAACAACAACATATACTTTTGGTTTTGTGATTTGTCAACTAAACTGGTTTTAAAACAAAAATTATGTTCATATCAACAATAGTTTTGTTTGTTAATCAAATGTGGCCAGCCTGCTCATGTTAATTGTTCAGGCAGGTTCGTCCTGATTTCTTTATGTTTCGGGATAATGACAAAATCCCATGTCGGAACGTGGTTGGGGGTTTTATTCTAATTTCAGCTACCCAAACATATGATCCTTCAGATTTTGCCTGGAACAAAAAGTAAATCAAGATACCATTAAATAAATCGAACAAGAGTTCCTGCTCTTTATGTTTTGGCATGTGAAATTTCTTTCATGCTGATGGTATCAAGTTAATCATGACGGATCCATCCGCGTTGGAACTTTGGTTCGCGGTTGGCCTTGTTTGGATTGCTGTTTCCCTTCGAAAAATTACGGCGTTTTCGTAAACACATTTTCTTATTATCTTTTTTCCTCACATACATCAAATCGCTACAGTAATTTTTTCATGAAAAATGATGAAAAATGCAATGCAAATCCTACGGAGGACCGAGTAAAATAAAATCCCATGAAATGCTAGACTTGGTCAGCAATCAGAATCGATTAATAAATAACTGAGGAGTTCGCATCAATAACTCCGCCCTCTCCTAAGCTCCCCTGTTTGACTTACAGTAAGATGAGGGGTGGCTCAATTTGGAATTTCACCAATAGTGACTAAATACGATGGAGCATAATAATAAATACGAGAATGTATGTCATAGACATGAAATTATGTGGTAATCGTATCAAATTTTAAAATGTGGGAGAATATACATCAATCTCAATTGGTATATAAATTATAGTACGGAAGGCTGTTTTGGAAACATGAAGTTTTGAATTTGTTAGAATGCTCATTCAAGCTCTGTTAGTTACCAAGTGCCTGAAGAAAGCAGGCAACTTCGAAAAGCATCAAACACTTTCTAGTGGTCTGGCATGTCAAGGGCAGCCGATTGGTATTTATGAATAGATTACACAGGTATCAGCTGAAAAATCGACCAAGGGGGGTCCATAGCAATAAATAATAACAACGAACTGCTTTCGTTCAAAATGTCAAACTATTTGCTAATGAACAGCATGCAAAAGTCAGCCTGGAACCTTCATGCATTGGCTCTAGTAGGATGGATAATTGCAGCAATCAAGAAGGAACCATTTCTAACCCAAAATTTAACCGTGCATGATGAGTTCTTTTCTACAAAAGCATGAAAAGGCAGATATCATGTGAATTTTATAATTATTGGAAGCAGTTGGAACACTCCCACGGAAATATGCACGCTTGTCCTTGCCAGAGTATTTAAGATGTCAGGTGAGGTAAGGTAAGATAGATAGGACCTCAAGCAACTTTAGCTTTTACTATAAGAGAGGACATCTAATAGCCCTACAGGCACCTCAGACCGATACTATAGTCCTACTTCTTCAGCTTTCTTTTTGCCACTGTGCATTGAAGCTGGTAATATATAATATTGTCTCCGGACTATTGAACCCCAAGAAACAAGCGTTGCTCTATTACTGGCGGCCAATTTCAGCCTTCCTGTGCCCCCTCAATTAATTGTGCAAATGAAAGCTTCTTTACCTCTGCCAAGATCAGTCTCTACTCTGGGATTTGCAGGCCAGAGCCTCACGTAATAGAAGCTCTTCATCTTACCCAAAAAGAAAAAGGAATTATAACATGGCTAAATGGAGAGCTTGAAAGTCGAATCAAGCCAATGTCCATACTCCCTACCGGTTAAATTGGGTGTTAGGGACAAAATTTGCCGTTAATGGAATCAATTTAAAAGCCCCCTTATTTTTTTTTTTAAAAGTATATTGTATTATGATCTCACCGGAGAGAAGAAATCGAATGCTATGACAAAAGTGAGAAATCCCAACAGCAATGCATCCCTAAAATTAGGAACATGGTTCAAAGACTCTCGGCTGAGTCGTCATCGTCTCAGACCTTCCCGATACGATATCACCGTAAAGGGTTGAAACGGTCGAGTCACACTGAATCATCTCGAGTCAACTCGAAATTTTGTTATTTTTACTAATTTTTTAATTATTTTTATTGATCAATTTTTTTTTTTACAATTTTTAGAATATTAAATATTTCAAAAATTTCCGTCTCGCCGAGATCACGACCGATATGCCGATACCGACGTGGAACAGTCCAAACCGCGACCGCGACTTTGAACCATGATTAGGAAAGGGTGGCTTGCCTTCAATGGACATGCAACCCCTTAATTGGTAGCATAATATACTTCCTAATGAGGCAACTTGGCATTAATTGGTAGCATAATATACTTCCTAACGAGACAATGTGGCATGGACCATGCTTATGTTCCTGGAGCAATGTCTGTCAAACAGATTTTGGTGAACTAAAATACATCGTCCACCATTCAGCCAGCCTGGCTTTAGCGTTGATGGACCTAAATTAAATGGTTGTAATTGACTCGAGTTCATGAATTTTAGTTATGGGCCTGATTTGACTCACTGGGATTGTGCCTAGCGACAAAACATAGTCACTAATCAGAGCAATTATCCTTATAATCCGCGTAGAGTTGACACTTCAACTGAATGGAACGACTCCCATGGGTAATATTAATTGATTACCCATCATCTCAGACTCGAGCGCTCCCTCCTTCACTTAATTTTTTGTTTATTCCGTTGAATTGACTCTTTGCATGAAGTTTTTTTATACTGCCTTTCTGATTTCTGGGTACAAATAAAAAGAAGGGCCTCTTGTAGGACAGGCTTTAGAAGAAATAAACAAGGAGTTAAAAAGTTAGTACCACTAGTATTTAACAACGACCATTCATCATCTTCTGTGGGGCAGCTGATTTTAGTCCTTCGATTATGCCGGCCAATCGAATCGAAGCCTAAGCAACGAAATCCTTCTTGCTTTCAGTCGAATTATTGCAGTTGGGAGGGATGCAAGAATCGCCGGCAATAATACAAATGCCCTCTTAATCAGGCGTTTCCAACTCGCCAATCTTCTGGTTGAGCGACTCTCAAATACCTGGAGGAGGAGATTTTTTTTTTTTTTTGGTGCATGAAATTGATGAAGGGACAAGTCGTCTCATTCTTGGAAGCATATATGTTTGTACGCTATCATGTGCACTAACTTGATTAATCAAATAAGGTATGTTGTGTTGTGTACGTCTTCCCTCATAATTGACACTATTTGATGTCTTGGGAAAGACAGAACAGAAGGAATTGGGGTCCTTGAGCAGTTAACCTAGCGTCAATTCATGCGGGGATGCATATAAGGTGCTGATCTGGTTCATGATTTTTTACGCTACGTAGGATAGCAAAGCATTGACACAATACTGGCACAAATCTGTGAATCAGAAGCTTGAAAGCAAACAACAAGACCCCACTCTTCTTCTACGCTTTTTTTTTTTTTGGGGGGGGGGGGGGGGGGGGATACTTAAACTTTAAATATGAGTCTAAATAGGTACTTTCTTATTGTCCTCAATCCATCAAATATTTTACAGAATTAATTTGGTGTCCGGTTTTTAAGGCACATCTGATCCGAAGAGTTAACTGTATTGCATCCAAAATTCTATGGCTCCTTTGAGGTATCATTTCTTTAATTTGTAAATTTCAATGATGACATTAACTTATAGGGATAATTGCATAAACCTCTCTTAAAATTTCTGACAGTTGCGCTTACTTTTCCTGAGATTTTGAAAACAGCAGCACTGACCTCCCCCAACACGAATTTGGGACCTATTGCTGACATAAGATAGGGTGAATTTACTTCTATACCCTAAGAGTTTAAAGTTGTTAGCAAACAAATTTGGGGCCAAAACAATGAGAGCAGTAAACAAGTTCAAGATAACTAATTAAACAAAATTAATGATTTTTTCTGGCATTATAAGTACATTTACAAAATGGCACCAATTGATACTCCAATATGGCACCATTTTGTGATTGACAGCATTTGAGAGGACAATTCAAATCATATGCTATTTGTATGGAAGAGAAGCAAAAGCAAAAAAAAAAAAAAAAAAAAAAAAAAAAAGTTGCGTAACAGAACAAGTTCTGATGATTTGGTTGAACTCATTTCATCTTAAACATTCATGAAATAGAAGGAGAAAGAAAGCAGAAATCAAGGCAAAATCTAAAATTTTTTTGTTAAAAATTTATGGCATTCAGAAGACAATAGGTAAGCAATTCTTTGTTATCTTAACTTAATGCACAAAGTTGTAGTGCTAATTGTTGTATGATTAAACTATTGTGTTAATCATGAGAGAACATATAGTTATGTATGGAATAAAGTCACTTGTATGAGATCGATAAAATATAACAATATGAAACTCTTTTATACTGATCACATGTGAATTTTTTTGCCTAATCAACGGTCTCTTGTAATGAATACAAAGGATTGATAGTTAGATGATGATGATGAATGACGTGTGGCTGCTATTAGCTCTTGGGTCAAAAGTACAGTTGATGCTCTATTTGTCATGTGTGTTTTATCATTAGTACTGTTATTTTGTAAAACTATTGAGAATAAGAGAGAGGTTACACGCATTAGGGTTCAAGACTAGTCTATTTTGCTAAATCTTATGTTCCAAAGTTCATGAATGAATTTGTTGCTCTTTAGCTACGGTTAGATTGTGTCGTGTAATGTGTTGATTGTAAAATTCTATAGATTAAAATACGTTGGTGCAAAAGCAGCTTCTTCAGTTTTGCTTATATCCCTTGAATTTCACTAATTGTTTCCAATTTTTTATATTTTTACTAATACAACTTCACAAGAGGCAAAACGGGTATAAATTGAACAAAATTATCATCAAACCGTAAATTCAGGGAAGGTCAATGCTATTTTCAAAACCTTAGCAGGGGTAAGTGCAACGATTAGAAACCTCAAACAATTATTACTAACTTATATTTTAAGTAACAAAAATTAATTAACCTTTTTGGCTTGTGGGTTTTATGCAAGAAGCTTCTGTCTTGACACCTAAGGAAGGATATTTATGCGAGGCAAAATTGGGAAGCATGCACTGTTCTGTCTCACCCCTACAGTCGCAGCATCGCTGAAGTGATTTGTCAAAGGCATCGAGGGAAGAGGCACATGCATCAATTATTACGGGCTCTAAGCTTAATTATTATTCTATTTGAAGTTGAAATTGCAAGAGATTACTATGAAACACAACCACCAGTCATCATGTCCCCTTCGTACGTCTAATCATAAGTTTCTTTAATAGATAGTACTGTTAGGGGGAAAAAAAAAAAAGAAAAAATAGCATCCTTGAAAGTTGAGACAAACATTTTCCAAGCCCCTACCTACAATTTTTTTTTTATATCCAATGAATTACAGAGAAAGGCACATGGAGGCAAGAGACCAAATCAGCCAAACAATAATAGGAATCTGGGATTCTCCTACGGCCGTTAAATGAGGACAAAAGAAACTAAATGGATTAAGCTTATTTAAATGTCATAACAATGGGATTCTCCCTCCTATGGTCGTTGTTAAGAAGCTGCCATGATTCATAGTTCTCATAACACAATAATGCTCTCCAGATGCCACTTTTACTTTATGAAGGCAATCTTACTGTGAAAAAATCAAGGTCTTGTGCATATGATGCACCTTTACCATTTTTGAACCAGGACACAAAACCATCATCGTTACCGTTTTTGAACCCGGACATTTGCCCAGTGATGAGAAACCTCAAAACCTTTTCGTGTTTCTCTTCATATTTCTGGAATTGTACTTCTCATTCTTTATACACAAGCTTGCGTGAAATTAACAAGAGTATAAAGCCCATAAATGAAGAATACATTCATATTTCTGATCACTCTTCAAAGTCACTAAATTCAGCATCACTTCCTACATCACCCTGAAAATCATCATAAGCACAATTATCTAATTCATCATCATTGTCATCAGTATCAGAAATGGTATTTAGAGTTTTGTGAGAATTCCAATCAGGGGGGAATGTCTTCTGAACGGCTTCAGTGATCCCGCCACCACTCCTCTCAATCTTGCGTAAACACTTCGACCAATGAACTGCAGTCCCCATATCAACAGTCACCCCAGATTCCACCATCTCCCCACAGATACGCTGAATACCTGCATAAATGTATTCTTCAGCAACTGTGGCCCTTGAGAGCAACGAGGTCATTAAGCAATGGTACACAGCTTTGTCTGGTTTTAGTCCACTCTGCTTCATCTCTTCAAAACATTGCAAAGCCTTTTCTGGAAGAGCTGCACGCGCCCACCCATGTATGAGTGTGGTATACGTCTTCACATTAGGCTTCACTCCATGTGCTTCCATCTCTTCGATGGTCTTCATTGCTCTCTGCAAATTGAACAAATTTTTACCATAGTTAATGATCAAAGTGTTGCAAACAAAAAACAAGTACTTTCACAGCAAAAAATATGAGCCCTATAAGCTTCAGGGACAACTAAATATAAATGACAACAACTTAAGTGTGTAACTGTAAAGACTTGCTGTAAATGCTTGATAACATAATACATGTGCATTCCATAATCTAAAAATCAGCCTAAGGCAAAGTGCCGGATGGATCCCAAGCATACCATCATATCTCCAGCTTTACAACAAGCATTTATAAAAGATGTATAAGTATGGATGTCAGGCAGAACTCCTTCTCTCCTCATCTGTTGCATCAGGTCAGCAGCCTCCCAAACATCACCTCTTCGAGCCCAACTGCAAAGAGCAACCAAGAAATGAAACAGACAAAAACTATAAAATTCACACAAATAGCAGAATAACCACATAATAAACCCCAACAAACACCCCCCCCCTCCCCCCAAAATAAAGGACCCGGGGAAATGAAAAGCGCCGAGGACAAAGGGATGAAATGTTCAATACTGAATCTATCATTTACATGCACCTCCAACTCACAAATATTAAGGATAGACACCATACCCATCAATCAATATGTTGTAGACAAAAGTGTTCCGCAGGATTCCTCGATTACTCATTTCTTTTGTCACTGCTAAAGCACTCTGCATTCTCCCTGATTTACAGCATGCCTTGAGCAGTGCCTCGTATGTATACACATCAAGCTCCAAACCCTCATTTTTTAACTTGGAAAAGTACTCGAAAGCTTTTCCAATATCACCCACTGATGCATAACCATGCATTATGGTAGTATAAGTATGCTCATTTGGACTAATGCCTGCTAACATCATCTCATCTAAAGTTTTCACAGCCTTGTCCATCTGCAACAAGCACAGGAAGGAAAAAATGACCATAGAGGCACCAATAACTGAATTAGAATCTGGGTGCATGAGTGGAAAATGTTCTGCAGTATGCATAAGAACACTTTGGCAAGCAAGACAGGAAGCAAAAATCAACCAATGCATCTATGCACATGGTTCTGCAATACACAATAGAACACTTTTAGAAGCTAGACAGGACGAATAAATCAATCAAAGCTTATGCACTATATACCTGACGCTTTTCGACAAGTCCAACAATTAAAGCATTAAAAGTGTGCACTGTTGGAATGCAACCACTCATCCTCATCATGTCAAAAACATCAAGAGCTCTTCGCAATTCTCCAGCTCTGGCAAATGCATGTATAATGGGCATAAACGTCCGTGATGTAGGTCTATGTCTTTCTCTTTTCATTTCCTCGACAGTACGAATGGCACGATCCATGTTACCCATGCCACAGAATGCCCCAATAATGTTATTGTAAAGAACAATGTCTGGTTTTAAACCATCTTTTATTACATCTTCAAATATTGCAAAGGCATTCGCCCAATCTTCCAACTTCACAAATCCATTGATTAACATTGAATATGTCTTCATGTTATGTTTAATCCCTGCCCTTTTCATCATGTCACTGACCTCTAAAGCCTTTGAAACTTTACCAATCTGCACTAGAAAATGTGCAATAGGTAAGCATTAAGGCACTGAAGTTGAAATACACGTCAGAACTCAGAAAAAAAAAAAAAAAAAAAAAAAGAACAAAAATTGCTGCCAGTGATGATTAACTTCTAATAAGTAACAAAAAAATATACCACAAGTTTGCAAACGCTATAATTTCAGACAAACTCGTAATAATTCTGGAGACACAAACATTCAAGTCAAAACTTGAGAGAGCCTGCAGAGTTGTATAAATTTTCACCAAACAAACTAAGTAGTGAACAAGACACTATGAATTGATAAACTTGAAAATTTTGAGAGAATAAATATTTGCGACGATTGACTTACAAATAAGTTAATCTAGTATGATATTTCAACATAGGAAACATCCATTCTTCGAAAAAGATTGAAATATTGAAGTATAGGCATCATGAAGGTGTAAGAAGGCCAAGTATAGAGCAAGCCAACCCACCCTTCCATTAAGCATTATATTTGCATCTCAGGAACAAATCTACAACTCCTTATGTTTGACCATCATTGATTTATATTTGCTACGTACATGCTTAAGTGCAACCTATTGTTCTGCCTCATCGCTTGTTCAGATCGAGAACTACATGCTCACATTGACAAAATCAAGCACAAGTTTTTTCCTTTCTTCCTTTTGCAAGCCTCAAGTACAGCACTTTCAAAAGATGAAGAGATCTAGAAACTAATGAAATATTATGGGGAAAAACCATGTTATACATCCAAGACAAACTAGATGTCAAAGACAAATGAAAGATATATTCAGTTTACCTTAATATACAGGTTCATAAGACATCCATAGCTGATTACTGAAGGTGGAAAGCCACATTCCTAAACAACAATCCAATATCAGTATAATAATTTTGCAGATGATCATCACAACATGATAGCTAGCAAGCTTATCAATTTCAAGCAACTCCACTACTTAAAGGAATAATTTCCAGAGGTTGGACATTTTCATTCACATCCTTAACTGGAAAGAGATTATCCTCTCAAATTTTTTCTAACAATTGAAGGCAGCCCCCAAATACACAGACACTGTCCGCCAACCCATACTCATATATTTGACAATAATGAACCTGTAGGCCATATCTTATTGGTAATATAAAAAATATAACTTCTTAACTAATGAAGCACGATATAATTTCTGGACTACCCAAGTCCCAAGATGAAAATAGAGACGTACAATCCCAGGGAAAAAAGATAGCTCCTTGAGCTGTATAACATAGATTAAGTTTGATGTTTTTTTTCTTTCCTGCTTTGAGAGGATTAAGCTCTTCCATCTAGTTATCCACAGAACAAATTAACCATAAGATACTTCAGTCATAATAGGATGCATGTGGTGTCATCCCTACTTGCAGAGCAAGGCTAGCAAGGCAATTTTCAACTGAAACATCAAGTTATAACATATTTAAAGTGGTAAAACTAAATGAAGTACCAAGCAACAGTACATTCTACCAAAAAAAGGGAAGAAAAACTTGAACACTCTACTATCCACCGACCCACAGGAGCTAGTTTGCTGTTAACAATAAAGACTTTTAAGCAACTGCACCTTTAATCTCTCAAAGACAACCAAACATTTATCCTCATTCCCTGCCATGGTATAACCATCCATCATCGTATGGTATATGCCAATTGGAGCATCAATACCGTCTTCCTCCATCTCTCTGACCAATGCTTCAGCACGATCCATGTCACCACTTTGACTGTAGTTTGCAGTAAAATTAAGAGAAATTAACTGATCAGAGGATATTGCCCCCTCATTTTGAAACTAGTTGAAAAGGAAAAAAAGGTAATAAAGATCAAACATTATTGACAAATACAAGGAAATGAAAAAAAAACACTTAGAAATGTATTAATCATGAAATTATTTGTATCACATAGATTACTCCAAGGTCAAGGAACCTTTAATTAACAAGTAACAAATAACTACTTTAATGGCATACCTTATAGAGAACACAAAAATGATATTAGCCATTACTTAATTAATCAGCTCTAGACTCCCCCAGTATGCATTAACATAGGTGTTACCTTCCTCAAAAACACAAAAAGATGGTCATTGGTGTATAATTTACCATCAACAGCAGTCATAGCTATTTCCTTCTCATAGGATCACATATCTTATTAATGCTGTCTCACAATGTCCTGTATGATGATCTGTCTTCCTAATTTAATGCAAGATTAACATTTATACACTAAATAATAAAAATGATTAAAGTTTCTTCTTGGTTTCTACTAATTATCCAGCCAAAACAGAAACTGATTCAAGTAAATTTCTAACTCTTTAATGAAAAAAATTTTCAGTATTCTTTATTTTTCCCGCTTATTCATCTGCAGAAAAATTGACATTCAGAAGTTCTTTTTATTGTTGAAGATGTTAAAGTATGTGAGATGTCACTGCTTCATTGAATATTAAGCCTGAAGAAAACATTATTTTGTTCCAACTAATATAAAAAGAAAAAATCATTTTTTGTAGCATGAGATACTTCATGAACCAATTTAGCAACTATTGGTTCTCATTGTATTTGAGGAAGTCTGTTTGAAACTATTTCAAACAGAATAAGGTATCTGAGGCTGACAGACTTTTTACTACATTCAAGCAAGAGAACTCACCAAGAGGGGGATGCCCAAGCCTAGATAGATGTCTTGTGCACAAACTTAGTTTGTAATAACATATGTAAGAATCATTACCATTTTATCGTGATTCTCGTCATCCCCAACAAAAGCTATCACAACAATGCAATGGAATCTAGCAATATCCTACTCTTGACAAAGAATAGCATTATAGTCTCTGCAACATTTCAGATGTGGATGCAGCATAAAGAATGTCGGCTAGGGAAAAAAATTACAGAAAGGGAAAAACTACGCACCAATTAGCATAAATTATGTTCCCATAGATGATTGCATTCAAGGTTGCATGTCTTTCTTTAGCCTCCTTAAACCAAAACTCTGCAGCACTTCCAGGAACAGCAGATGGAGATATTAGGTAAGAAAACTGAAAAAGATAAGCCCATGTGAAAAACGTCAACTATTAACCATTCTGATGCACATGAGTAATGACATAGTCAAAGCACAGCTTCAGAGCTAACAAGAATTTTGTCCATGAGAAAAAGCTACTAAAGCCCATACACCTCAGTTAAAATTATGTGGAAAATGTCTTAAAAAGCTCATCAGATTCCACGTGCTAATACAATATCTAACTGATAATCAATTAGAGTAGCACTTTAAGGCAAACTCTTACACTAGACCACGGGTAATATGATAAAAATAATTCTCAACCGTTGATTCCCCAAGCATGTTGCTAGATATAAGTTTGCAACAGTATCAGGCAAGCAGGAAAATTCATAAACCAAAGATTTAATGCAAAACTGATTACAATCTACATGATAGATTATTAAGGTTTAGTTTCACATGGTTTAATCCTTCTTTCCTGTTTCCTAGCAACAAATTGATGGGAAGCCACAATGTAGCTCGCAAGGGGCTCAAGTTAAAATAGATCAACTATATACTGAAACCAGGATAACATTTCAACCCAGAAACAATGATAAAAGACAGAAAAATAAGCGAACAAAATGACAAATCTGTAGATAAATGGCTAAACAGTGAGAAATTTAAAGACTCCATGAAGTGATAACGAGAAAGATAATTATTCTACAAGCTTAGTAAGTGGAATTACTTCAACAACAAGCCACGAATCTTCCACTTACTCAACATTTCCAACTTTTGCAAAGCCGCCCACAAGAATACTGTATGTCACCAAGGTCACTTCAACTCCCTCATCATTCATTTTTCTCACACAAGATAGTGCTTCTTCCATGTCTCTACCTACTGCATAAGCGTGAATAAGGCTGCATAAAACAAGTCAATCAGCAAGTGATGCAATTAATAGATGAAACAAATGCCAGATAGCATTTTCTAAATCGTGATAGTTCTACACTCCCGGCAGGGTTGTCCGAAGGCATCCAATTGTTTAAACAGTGTGTAATATTAATCAGAACTGATATTAATGGTGCTCAATGGCAAAAGAAGTATGCTTAGTTTAAACAAAAAGAATCAAAATTTTTTTTAAAAAATGCACACAATCTAAACAACTTCCAAATGATACGCGCCCAGGTAACTTGGCCAAACTACTCTAACAAGGTAAAATGAACAACTATAATTTTGCCAACAGATGTCAAAGCAAAATAATGCGATGACCAGGTAGAGGTATATACCTGGTATAGACGTGTGAAGTTGGCTCTATTCCCCTGGCTCGCATTCTCTCAAAAGTTTCACGTGCACGATGCATATCCCCTCGTCTTGCATAATACTTCACCATCAGTCCAAACTCTTTCCTGGAAGGCTACAAAAGCTTTAAATAAGCATAATTCAGAGTAAAACGAGTGCAAATACTAGCCCAAGCTTTCATTAGGGGGACCCAAAAAAAAACCTTAGGAATTAGCAACATGAAATCGGAGCATGATTTCTTACATTTACCAGTCTTTGAAAAAGCATTTCTACTAAGTATCTGCTCAGAACTCAAAATTCGATTACTAATCCTATTTTAAAGGACCGGAACACCAGTGCAAGCAAATGCAACAAACCAGGGTGTCTAAATATCCTCCCTACCTTCTTAATCTTCTCAAAAGCTGTCACGACAGCTTGCCAATTCTCTGGTTGAGTCTCATCTGGTTGAGTCTCAATAACGTTCCTGAACTCCGTCCTCGACCCTTCCCTCTCTTCATGCCACTTCGTCCGATGCAGCTGTCCCTCCTCTTTCCCCTCTACCCACCTCCTCCTCTCCTCTGTTTTCTCCTTCAATCTCCTCCCATCGTCCAACTTCACAGTCAACACCCTCCCATGAAACTCCACCCCATCGAATTCCACAGCCTTCATGGCCGCCTTCTCGGCCGTTGGCCCATCATAAATCACAAACCCAAAACCCATGTTCCTCTCGGTTTCATCAAAACCCTTTATCAAAATCACATTTTTTATGGGCCCGAATTGCCTAAAAAACTCAGCCAACTCATTTTTCTTAATCCACAGTGGAAGATTCCCCACAAAAATCTTCCCTTTTTCAACAAACTCCCTTCTTGATTCGCCGTTGTCATTTTCCTCACTGGGATTGTCGAAATCCTCCAAAACTTGAGATTTTTCTGGCCGAATTTCTTCGGGAACCGAAGGCGGGGGCGGCGGGGAGAGTTTACTGGAAAGCCTAAGCTTACTACTGAGAGTGTGTAAAGGCGGAGATTGGGTTGTGGAGGTGGGGGCAATGGGAATAGGGGGGTTTGTGGAAACGATGAGGTTCTTGAGCGGGTTTTGGGGGAACTTTTTGGAGTTGTGGGAAGTGGTTGGGGTTTTGAGGGGTTTATTGGAGGTAGGGCGGCGGAGACTGGTGGAAGAAGGGGTGTTGTCAGGGGGCTCTGGGGAGGTTTTAAGGGAAACAATAGAGGGGGTGCAGGAGCAGGAGGAGGAGGGGTGGTGGTGCTTAACGACAGCGAGGATGGAGGCGGAGAAGGGTGGTGGAGTGTTAGCGTAGTGTGCTGTAGAGGACAAAGAGAACATATCCATTACTGCTATCCTCCGCTCAAACTCAAAGCGCTCACCTCTGTTTACGAGAAAGGAGGCAGTGCAGTTGGAGTTTGGTGCTCAGTTATTGTACTTTCATGTAATTTGATGTACAATTACCGTTTCATTATTGTGTTGAAAGTAAAAATACTGTACACAAATAAAATATTTTTTATCTATAATCAGTGCTCCTATAATATTATGATATATTTGTACAGTAAAATTTTGAACATGTATTATAATTATACTGAATTCTTGTCCTAAATTATACACTGAATTCTTGTCCTAAATATATATTGGCAAGGGGACTAAATTTTGGGGTTCAGGAACGTTATGACCAACAAAAAGATAAAAAAAAAAAAAAGAAAAAACATTCCGCTGCCGGGAATCGAACCCGGAAGGATCACTTTTACCAAGTTTGTTTTAAGTGCTACAGCGGATCGTACTTTTGCGTTGTGTAGGGCTTCATTATTACTTAAATACAATTCATTTAATGTATATGCTATCTTCGTTTATGCTCCATATAACATTCGCTTTTTTTGCCCTGGATAATAATAATATATTGGGATGAAACCATTGCACCTGTGAAATGTGTCTCTTCTTTTCGGATAGAAACCAAATTGTACAACAAAATAGACACTTGCCGGTGGCAAACAAAATTGTCATGTGATATTACACACCCAGTCATACTGTTTTTGATTATACAAAATTAATACTGTTGACGTGAAGGAATAATTGCATTTAGGTTGTTCTCAAAAAACAACTAATTAGGTTTAAAAACAAAAATTATTGAAGGTAGTCGAATGCAAAATTAAAAGTCCTGAACTAATGCAAATTGTTGAGAGCACATGAGATTAAATGCATGATTCTCCTTGACAAGCGTCATGAAAGTAGTTTTACGATAGAATTTTTGCCCCGTAAAGTCCGGGTAGCTAAAAATAAAAATTCCGTTTTTCTTCAAGAATTTTCACTTTTTTCATGAACACATTTCCCACAAAATTTTAATTCTTGCAATCTCAACCTTAACTATTACACCAAATTAATCATTCATCATCAAACAAGGCTTATAGGTTTATAAGTCATCCCTTATCTACATTCTATGCCCTTCTAATGCACCTCAAATATTTGAAATTTTCCTTTTTTAGTTGTTATTGTCATCTAGGATTTCCAAACTAAAATATTCCAACGATAATGAAATTATAGTTGAAATCCTCTTGAAACATAAACGGGTAACTTTTTCCTCTTCCACATAGAGGTGTCAATGGGTTGGGTTTGGATCCGAACCTGACTCGGATCTGATAAATTTTTTCGCGTTTGGATTGAAAAATAATTTCAATACTTGAACCGGAACCCATTTACTCAAACAAAAAGAAGGGTCGGATATGAAATATAGGATTCTGACTCGTATCTAACCCGGACCCAAAAAATATATTAATAATTATAAAATATAAATATTTCTAAATACATTCTTTTACCAAATTAACAATTTAGTAATGATTTTGTAGGTTGATCTGTGGTTAGTTTTGGATTGACTATTATAAGTTATTTGTGATTTAACTTTGTAATTTGATTTGTTTAAGTTTGGAGATTTGATTTGTGATTAGTTTTGAATTTAATTTTGGAATGTTTAAATTTAGATATTTTCTTTCCAGGTAAACCCGAATTCGACCCAAGATCCGTCGGACTCAGTTCCGAAATTCTAAAATCAAGACTCATTGGGTATACGAGTTGGATTCAGGTCTACTGCACAAAAATGGGTTCGAGCCCGAAATTTCCCTGCTTAATTAAAGTTTCATATGATAGTCTACAAAACATTACATATAAATTGAAAGGAAAAAAAAAAAAAAGTAGAAGAAGAAAGGAACTTCACATGAGAAGAAGGAAGAGAGTAAATTTTACACATTAAAAAAAGTTACACATTAAAATAAGAGTACATTTTATATACATTATTAGTATATACACTATTTCGATTAAATAAATGACACATAAGCAAATTCAAATTTTGCACATATGTCATATATATATATATATATATATATATATATATCTAAGGATGTTAGAGCATCCTTAAAGAATAAAAGTAAAACAAAGAAAGAATCACAAAAGGCCCAAATCGAATATGGACCTTGTTTGTTGTCATGACCCAAGGTTGAAGAGGCCTGACCAAGCCCAAATGCATTAACTTGTCCGAATGGTACTGGAGCCGTAGAATATCAGTCGCCTATCAAATTACATGCCCCGGGGGGAAGTCCTATAACTGGTTGCTGCGCTAAAACCCTAGTCCTCGAAAACCATCGGCTGCTGGCGGGAAATTATTTTGGTCATCATCCTCGGCGGCCGTCTCTGGCATTTTCTTTAACCGTCTGGCATTCCAAGTATCAAGTAAGTGGTCCTCAATGTCTTTTTCTTCTGAGATTTATTTGCCAAATCTCATAGTTGATTGCTTGTTTCAATTTTAGCATGAAATTAATCTTTGATTTATATATTTCTTTTACGGTAGATCCATGCTCTGGAAGTAGTTTCTTCTGTTGCCCATAGGAGCAAAAAAATTGTGTAGCTCATATTTAGCAAAAAACTTGCCTAATTCCCACTCGATACATGTTTATCTGTTGAGGTGCTCCATGTCGGATTGTACTGAGGTATAATTGATGAATCTGATTTTGACAGACGTCGTATGATTAACTTATCCCACGTGTTTTCCTTTGGTGGAATATTGTGCATTTCTCCGGCCGAAGATATGCTCTTATTGTTCAATTGCCAACTGCAAAGAATATTCATGTTAATCATACTTTAGGAGTGCTGGTTTGTAGACTGACGTTCATGTGGAGCATGGAGTCTTTTGCTTCATTAGAGCTCCATTGCCATATTTGAGCTCCGTTACCATGACATTCTTGTAAGTTGGTGCAAACTGAGTAAGAATGTTTCCTACTTTGTGGATGCCTGGTAACGGAAAGTGGGGTATAAAGCCCAATTTAAAGCTGGTTGTATTGTTTTTTATGTAGTTGAAGTATGTTGTTGTAAACGATGAATGTACGGTAGCTTGTTTTGGTGCAGATAATACGTTTATGATTTTGGAAATGTTAGCTGCATCCTTCTGGTATTATCTGTGGGATGATGTGTCTGAGGGCTTGTTTTGTGTTGAATGGGTTTATATTGAGAAGCCTGTCTTTTTATCAGGTACTACTGAGTAGCTGCAATTAAGATGGGTCGTGTACGCACCAAGACAGTGAAGAAGTCCTCTAGGCAGGTGATTGAGCGGTACTACTCCAAAATGACACTGGATTTCCACACAAACAAGAAGTTGTTGCAGGAGGTAGCTATAATTCCTTCAAAGCGTCTCAGGAACAAGATTGCTGGGTTCTCCACCCATCTCATGAAGAGGATTCAGAAGGGTCCTGTTCGAGGTATCTCACTCAAGCTGCAGGAAGAAGAGCGTGAGAGACGCATGGACTTTGTGCCTGATGAATCTGCTATTAAGATTGATGTTATTGAAGTTGACAAGGAGACCATTGAAATGCTCACTGAACTTGGTATGGCTGACCTTCCTGGGGTTGTCAAGCAGGCAGCTGAGCCCCAGGCACTACCTTCTGCTCCTGCATATGGGCGAGGTGGTTTTGCCAGGAGATACTGAAGTGCTTTAATATATTTTTGGGCTCTCACACTCAATAGCTTTAGAAACTGCTGACCACCTTTGGTTGTTAGGACTCATCATTTTCTTTTTTAGCATAAATGGTTAAGCCTAGGTGGAGCTTATGCCATGTTAAATGAGAGCTTGACACCATATATTTGAGCTTCTAGTTTCTGGTTTATTTGCATCTTTTTTATCCGGCTGCTCTCTTTCATGGATATCATCTGAATTACCAAAGATTTTTGACTTGTATACTGTTTAGTACTAGTAATTTCTTTATCTTTAGCAGCTTCTTCAACTTCTCTATATTAGATTGAATACATTTCAATATTTTGAATAATCTAACTTTAGGACAGGAATTCTACTGTTTCCTCCTCTCCTGCAGTTGTTGGAGTACCTATCAACCTGGTGCATCGTTATGAGCCCTATCAATTGCCAATATTGATGTGTGCTTTGCTTCTCATGTCGTCCTCTTTTTTTTTTTTTTTTTTGCATTTTTTGAGTTAAGGATGCATACTTCATGTTGTTTTTTTTTTCGGTTAAGGATGCATCTTCATGCTGTCTGGCGACTGCATCTTTTTCAATCTTTTTAATACACCAGTGAGAAAGTTCTGGGAAGCAACAATTTTGCACCTGTTCGACGCAAAAGGCATTTTCAGATTTCTGTAAAAGCTCTTTGAAAACAATCAGAAAAACAAAATTCCGTCCATGGATGCTTAAAAACTGATCTGTTTTACAATATCTCCTTGAGGTAGACAGGGTTTTACAATATCTCCCTGAGATAGACAGGCTATTGATTACCTGAAATTGTTGTTGTGATTACAACAATAAGGTTCTTCTAAAATGTGGGGTCATAAGCTCACTGATTTGGAGCCAGGTGTATTTCCAAATACAGGGAGTCTTGTGTAGCCAATGCAACCCGGTTACCAGAATTCACCACAAGAACAGAATCCATTTCTGAAATGGTGAAAACGATTATTATCCCTGACAATGATTATCCTTCCCGTGATACTTGATGCCATCTTCATAAAAGAATGGCAATCACCACATATTCTAAGGTTCTTCATAATTCTTATCGGTACACCAGGAGGTAAGCACATTAACCCTAATGTGAAAGCTAGTTTCTCACTGTGGTGCTTCAGCAATTCCTGCTTTCTGCTCTCTTCCACATCATGCAGATCATGTTCATTTTCACCTCTATAGCCCTGCTTGTTCATTTCTTCTAGAAAATCATCCAACCTCCTATAAATTTCAGCGATTCTTGGATGGTTTCTCTCTCCAACCATAAATGTATGAACTTTGTCCTTGATTTCGATCCAACTCTTGCCCCTTACTTTCTTTGCATCACTTTCCTTGAGAAGTGTCCTTGCACGTGCAACATCCTCCCACTTTCTCCTGGACGCATAAACATTTGAAAGCAAGACATGATTTCCTGCATTATTTGGTTCAATCTCAAACAAATATTTAGCTGCCACTTCAGCTAGCTCAACATTTCCATACACTTTGCAGGATGCCAAAAGTGATCCCCACATGGAGGGGGTAGCCTCAAATGGCATTTTGTCTATTAAATCCTTAGCTTCATGAACAAGACCACTCCGACCAAGAATATCGACCATGCACGAATAATGGAAGATATTGTTAGAGAGATTATGCTCTTTGGTAATCATGTCAAAGTATCTTCGCCCCCTTTCAACTAAGCCCATATGGCAACAAGAAGACAGCACAGAAACGTATGTAACCTCATTGGGCTGCAAGCCACTCAGCTGCATTTTCTCAAACAATACCATAGCCTCTAGAGATCTACCATGCCTAGCGAATCCTGAAACCATAGAATTCCACAATACGATATTCTTCTCTTCTGTAGTTGAGAACACAGCATGAGCATCTTCAATCATCCCACATTTCGCATACAAGTCAATAAGAGCGGAGGCCACATAAACGTTTGCACAAAAGGGGCTCTTACACACTACTGCATGAACTTGATTCCCTTCTATCAAAGAGGTCAATGCTGCACAAGCAGACAGTGCCGAAGACACAGTAAACTGGTTATACTCCACGCCAGCTCTTAGTGATCTTCGCAACAATAACAAAGCCTCCTCATAAAGCTCATTTTTGACATAACCTACAACCATTGAAGTCCAAGTAACATCACTCCTCTGTTGCATGGATTCAAATATCCAATTCGCGTCCTTTATAAAATTACATTTAGCATAGACATCAAGCAGAGCAGTAGAGACGTACAGGTTTAACTCAAGTGATACTTTCAGAGCAAAAGCATGCAGTTGTTTGCATTCAATCAGGGCCAACTGTGCAGCACAAGCGCAAAGAACACCTGAGACAGTAAACTCACTAAACGAATACGGCCCATCTCTATGCATCTCCTTGAAAAGGATGAGAGCCTCTTCCGCATTACCGTCCTGGGTGTAGCCCCCAATCAAGGTGTTCCAGGAAACAAGGCTTCTGTGGGGCATTTCATCGAACACTTTCCGAGCATGACCCAAGTCGCAACATTTTGTATACATATTGATGAGCATATTAGAAGTCAAATTGTCTGCTAGAAAACCCAGCCTGATGATTTGGGCATGGCAAGATTTGCCTTCCCAGATTGTTCTTTCCCTTGCGCATTTTTGTACAAGGTATTGCAATGTCAGGATTGGTATATTATTGTGATCCCAAACACGGACTTGTTCTTGGGTTAGCTCGTCAATGGTAAGATTTGCGGCAAGGGACAAGTTCCGGTGACGAAATTTGAGATAAAGGTTCTCTAACCTTTGGATCCTAAAGGCTTTCATTTCGAGTCATCGTCTACGATTGGTTTGAAACCTCTGCCACGTTTAAGGGTCAAAATCAACCAAGCGCCAAATTATTTGGCGCCAAGACGGTGAGCAATTGGGCTTCTTCAAACTTCTACAAGCCCACGCATTTGGGCTATTGCAATTATTTGTTGGGCAGATGATGGAAATATGATGAGTTCAACAGGATACCCAAAAATTCTGCCCCCTAAGATATATATATATATATTGATCTGGTACCATTTCAATTTAAGTTTTTAGCTTTGTATTTGCTATTTTTGTGATGGGATGAAAAAAATCCATCCTATCATTTGCGTGGCTTTAATGAATGTGAAAAGACGTATATAGAGGTGCATGAACTAATTTCATTCGTAGTTTCTCAATTTAGAATATGGAGAAGGAATCAAATAATTATTCAAGTAATTGTTCTTTTCTTCATCTTTTCCAGTTTCATTCTCAGCGAAGAGAGAGATGAAAGTTTTCATTAGTCAGTTTGAATGGCATTGGAAAGCAGTAAAATGAAATAAAACTTCAATAATTTTGCAAGATTTGCGTAAACGTCAATGAATCATGTGTAATTATTGTGCTTGCAACTTGCAAGACTAGAAAATTGCAGAGTGACTCTTTTTTTTTTCTTTTTTTTTTATCAAATTGCAGAGTGACTCTTATTCATTATTATTAGCATCTTTTCTCATTTGCTTTTTGTTATGGAATATGGATTCATCCCAAGTTAGTTATTGGCGTGGACTATTTGGAAACAAATAATAATAAGGATGCAATAAGCCATTTGGGTGAGATTTCATAAAATACTACTAGAAAAGGCTAAGCTAGCTTAGGTGGATTGCATTGTTTGCTTTATGCAACTTAAAGATTCTTGGACGCATAGAACTATAACCAAAATTAGGTAGATTTTGCCACTTATTCGAATCCTTTTACAGAATATGCTAGACAGCTTGCCGCGTTTCGGCACACCCAATAAATATTCGTTGACACACTTAAATTTTACTTGACCTTATTATGTACATATACACACATTAACAATTATTATTTTTCTTTACATTTATATACATTTTTCCTATTTGACTTTATGTTTTTAAAAAACTTAACGCGTGAAATACATATTAATGAACACCAGCTAAAGAGACCCTTTTGCACAATAATCTTGCAACGCATTCATTCTCTAACTCTCCGAGTGTGTTTGGATTGAAGATTATTTCACTTTATTTACACATACTGATTTGCTTGCATCACCAACATGTTTTTCAATCATCTTTTTATCTCACATGCTTCATATCAAAAAAATATTATAATAAAAATATCTCAAGTAATTTACAATCCAAATACACTCTTAATCATTTAAAGATTAATTAGTGATATATTGCATCCATTATTTACATAGTCAACTCCATAAATTTGCAATTTTCAAATTTAGTGATATCTTGTATTCATTGAGAAATGCAATCTTTCTTGTGATAAAGCATTATTATATGCTCGGCTGTATCATCAATTAGGTCTACGACTGGCACCCTCTGCCACCACCTAATGGTTTGCTATTAGAGCTGTCATGTGGCATTTTAAGGGAAAGTTGTTCTCAAATGATGACACCCATATCTTTGACTACGAGACAGGGAAAGATAGGGACAAAACCCACAACATGATAACAACAAATAACCCACTCACCAAATTTACACAAAATCTTGAATCATGAATTCATGATCATTCTTGAACGAACCTTTTCGGGATGGACTTTTCATAGTCCATAGAAAGTGTAGATATTGCAAAGTTGTTGTGGACAAAAATCAAGGGTTCCCTTTCCTTCCTTTTTTGGTCGGATTAATGGTAAATGTCAGTAGACCACTAAGAGGGGTTGTGCTTGAAGGGGACAACTGGTTTCTGCATCGCCCTAATGGCCTAAATACAGAAAGCAAAAGAAAAGAAAGTGAAAAGCAGCTAAGTTCAATCCAAGACTTAGGGCTTGTTTGTAACCTAAGTTTTTTGGTATTTTATCTAAAACTTTACTGTAGTACACTATAGAAGTTTTTAAAAAAATTTGTGTAAAATTTTTTGTAAGGTGAAAAATTTTTTTGTAAAAATTTTTGTAATGTGAAAAATTTTGTTGAAGTTTTTAAGAGAAAAAACTTTTTTTTCTTTTTTTCTTTTCTTTTTCTCTTTCTCTTTTCTTTTTCTTTTTCTTTCTTTTCTTTTTCTTTTCTTTCTTTTCTTCTTCTTCTTCCTTCCCTTCCCCCTTCCCCGTTACCAGCCCCCCTCCCCGCAGCAACGCAGCACCCCCTACCCCTTCCCCTCCCTCTGCCGTCACCCTCCCTTTCCCCTTCCCCTTCTTTCCCCTGCCACTCCTCTTCTCCCTTCCCCGCCACCCCCCTCTGCTCGCCACCCATATTCCTCCACTCTCCCTGTCACCCGCCACCCATATTCCTCCTCTCTCCCCCGCCACCCGCCACCCCTTTTCCTCTCCCGTCTCCTCCGCCCGTCACCTCTTCTCCTCCCCTCTCCCCCGCGGCCCCTCTTCTCCCTCTGCCCCGCCAACCCCCTCTGCCCGCCACCCCCTTTTTCTCCTCCCCTCATCTATCCCCGTCACCCTCAGTAGCCTCGTCGCCCTCGCGCGAACAGATCGCAGCTCCTCTTCCCTCCACTTTTGCGATCTGGTCATGGGACCAGATCTGGTCGCGGGAGGGGGAGGGTTGCGGGGGACACAAAAAAAAAAAGAAGAGGAAAGCAGTCAAACTAGGTAAAGGAGGAGGATGGCAGGGAGAGGGAGAAAGGCAAAAAAAAACAAAAAAGAAAATGGCACGGGAGGTGGTGGTGGTCGGCGACGGAGGTGGTGGACTGGGTTGGGATGGTAGAGGAAGAAGAAAACCAAAGGGAAGGGAATTTTTTTTATGTGTGTTTTGTGTATTAGGTTGGGATGGTGGAGGAATTTGTGTATGTTTTGTGTATTTTGAAGTGTGTATGTAAAAAATTTTAAAAATTTTTTGGATTCCTGTAACAAAAGTTGTTAAAAAACTTGTAGGTAAAAAACTTATCCAAAAAACTAGCTTCCAAACAGGGCCTTAATTTGGTAAGCCAATCTGTGCACCACAACATAATTTTGGAGATTGACCTATTTAACACGAAACTAAATAACTTTCCTATGCAGATATTGAAGAATTTTACAATTTCTGCTGCACTGGACTTCAAAACCAGCCATTTTAGATTGTTGAGAATTCGTTGAGTTTGCTTCGTAGTAGACTCAACAGGAAAGGATTTAAGGAATTGTATCAAGAATTTGTCCCAAAGAGGGATGCAGTGGGCTCTAACCTTCCACCACCACTTAAAACATCTTGGTGTCAGAAAAGAACAAAATTTTTGGATTAGACATTGAGAACAAAATCTCATGCACTAATTCGATATGAACATTTGCAATCTTGGAGTCCATATGCAGTTGTTTTGACTTGGGCTTGGAATCTAATTTTTTAGGGTTAATTACATTTACCTCCCTTAAGGTTTGATCATATTACCAATCAATCCCTGTAATTTGTCCAAATAACGGTCTCACCCTTTGAATGATCAAACATTTAACAAAAACCCCCTTAATGCCGAAAATGCCCTTATTGAGGCCATGTTGCATTAAAAAAAGAACATATTTTTATTTTATTAACCTTAAAACAATTCAAAAAAATTGAAAAAAGTTTTTGCTTATTATTTTATTAAAATCATATCTTTGCTTCCATAAATAATTTTGAATCAATAATTATTTTAAATCTTAAAAATGAATATTAAAAATTAGATAAATTGAAAGAAAAATAAAAAAGAAGCAATTATTTTAAATCCTCAAGTATGGTTTGAATTTGTGGTTCAAGGCATGTTACGGAGAGCACAAGGGTTTTCTTCAATTTGAACCATACTTCATGAATTAAAATAATTTCTTTTTTTTATTTTTCTTTCAATTTATCTAATTTTTAATATTCATTTTTAAGGTTTAAAATAATTATTGATTCAAAACTATTTATGGAAGCAAAGATATGGTTTTTATAAAATAATAAGCAAAAATTTTTTTCTATTTTTTTGGATTGCTTCAAGGTTAATAAAATAAAAATATGTTCTTTTTTTAATGCAACATAGTCTCAATAAGGGCATTTTCGGCATTAAGGGGGTTTTTGTTAAATGTTTGATCATTCAAAGGGTGAGACCGTTATTTGAATAAATTATAGGGATTGATTGGTAATATGGTCAAATCTCAAGGGAGGTAAATGTAATTAACCCAATTTTTAATGCTTCACCACTTGGAGGGTTTTAGACCCTGCATTTTCGAGATGCCTTGGGAACATAATGCAGTTTTTCTATTGCTCCCGACCGATTCAGCCAATATTCGTTTTCGGATAAGCTTCGGCTAGATTTTTCCTGTTGCTTGCAGACAAAGAAAGAACGCAAGAAAAGAGATGAGTACAAAAAAAAAATCATTAGTAATAGACTTGTTTCTGCTAATACAAACAGGGACCGCTAACGAAGTATAAAATCGACCCATGGAAAATGATTGACTTCATATATATATATATATATATATATATATATATATATAGCTCATGGTAATTAACCTGTTGGAGGGAAAAAGGGACAAAAAAAAAAGACAATGAAAAAGAAGAAACAGACAAATAGTACGTCTAGCATCATACAGGATAATAGAGAGAGATATATAGAAAGGGCGCCCCAGGTCCAGAGCTGGTGATAGTAACCTAGTTAGGTGAGTACAATTGCAAAGGTTTGAATTCTAAATGCTACGGTCGGTGATATTGGGCAACCTCTTTCGACCCGTAAAGGATTAGTTGGATCGTACGGTAATCAGTCCATAAATTCAGATATCTCTGTGTAGATAAAAAAAAAAAAGAGAGAGAGATATAGAAGGGGCTCCACAAAATGGACAAAAACGATACAATTTCAGGGGAAGAGAAGGCAGGGAAGGTAAAGGAAGGATAGGATGGCCCATGTATTTCAGTTCATATCCTACGTCTTGTCACAAAGGAATCACTGATGGCTTTAAGCTAGGAAAGAAGATAAGCCAGTGGTCTATCTCCTTCGTGCTTGGTGATTCCATCCATCCTTCACTTTTTAGTTCCTTTCGGTAAAATCATGATTATCTTCCTTAAATTTCACTTTAACTACAGAGATGTCCATTACAACCTACAAAACGACATTTACATTATTGATTATTCACGTGAAGTGCCCTTTCACAATATTTGTCTGCACTCTTGAATTTTACAGTAGTGACTCGTCTTTACAGCTTTCACCAACACTTTTGGATGGAAACCAACAAGTTTGGAGATTTTTTTTTTTAGGGAAAATCGTTCCAAACGTCCCTCACATTTTATAAGATGATTTTTTCCTCATTCACTTTTAAAAGTATAATTTGATGTCCCTTACAAATTTACATTGGCCAAATTTAGTTCCTACCTAGGTTTCCAACTAATTTTTTGTTGGAATCCACCACATGACTTGCATGTGATCATTTTTTAAGAGCAAAATTGTCAAATCAAATTTTTACATAATCTGATTCATAGTCCTTCACATTTCACAAAATGAATTTTTTCATCTCTCACAATTTTCAAAATGAATTTTTTCATCCCTCATTGATCATGTGTACGAAATAGCTTTTTTCTATAAACCCACGCATATGTATATTTGATTTTACCTAAACAGTATGAATAACATGTAATTTATCTCTATTGGATTTTATCTAAACATGCTAATCGTAGTTATACACATCCTATTCAATAGATATTTATAGGGGTTTAAAACTAATAATTTTGTTTGAAACCTATGTATATATTTATATGATTTCACCATTTGAACCTATTCAATATTTGTGACCTTTCTCTTTTGGTAATAATTTATTTATTGAATTGTATATTAAGATCATCTAATTAATGGATCCTAACTCGAATTCTATAATTATGCTAACAAATTTCAATTTAAATCTGAAATTTCTTCTTGACACATTTAAGACCAACAGTTGAATTACTTGCCTTGTGATTGTTTTAAAATTTGAAAGTGCTAATCATTTATTTCTTTTTGTCATACTTTTCTTTTGTTTACTTTTTCTGTCCAAATTTAATTCAATATAAACACTCAATAATATTTAGGATTAAATGTTTTCTTTATTTTCAAATTTTGAGTAAAAGAAAATGAATATAAGTGAAAAACTAACAATTTTTTTAAACCCATGTATATATCTATTTGATTTCACTTGAGTAGTACGAATAGTATGTAATATATTTCTATTTGATTTCATATGCTATTCGTACTGTTCAGGTGAAATCAAATAGATATATACATGGATTTAAAAAAAATTATTCACACACATGATCAATAAAAGATGAAAAAATTTATTTTGAAAAATGTGAATGATGAAAAAGTTCATTTTGTGAAATGTAAGGGACGAAAAAATTTATTTTATGAAATGTGAGATATTATGAATCAAATTATATAAAATTTGATTTTACAATTTTGCCCTTAAAATATGATCACATGCAAGGCACGTGGTGAATTCCGATCAAAATATAGTCGGAAATGTAAGTGGGGACGAAATTTGACCAATGTGAATTTGTAAGGGACGTAAAATTATATTTTTAAAAATAAGGGACGATAAAAGTTATTTTACAAAATGTGAGGGACGTTTTGAATGATTTTTTTCTTTTTTTTTTTTTTTATTCTAATTCAGATTCAGAATTAAGGGGCTCGCTTTGCCTAAAATACCTTCTGCGCTATCTTAAAGGTGAAAATGGAAGGGTCGCAACTCATCGATGACTTTGCATTTGTAGTATTGGCTTGAAACAATTAGTAGTGTCAAAGATACAAGTTCCTAATTATCACTACGATCATTGATCGTTGATGACATGTTTATCCTGATAAGCTTTAGGGCCTGCATAGGAATGGGAGTCTTTACCACCAGATGCCGCTGCCCGGATTTGGTGTTTTTTCTGCTAAACGGTCAATATGATCGGTAGTAGCTTCGTTCGGGTCGAAATACTCTTGATTGTGAATTTGCACCCATTTGAACTTCTCGAGACTAGAGTTTTTTTTTTTTTTTGCCAGTAACGCTACATTATATAACCTGCTTCTATCCTAATTTAAAAAAAGAGAGAATCTAAAGAAACTTGTGTTAAAGAACTAATAAATATACAAATTCAACTAAATCAAAAAAAAAATACTATAGCACTATCCTCACATATTTTTTTGCTGCAGGCCCTGGTGGACACTGAGCTAAGCTCAGGGTTCGGGACTAGAGCATATTTGACAAAGAAGTAAAACACAGTAACGTCAAGAAGCAAAAAATCTCTCGTTAAGATTTTCTGGTTTCATTCTCTGTCGAGATAATGCATGTCAGAATTATACGGTGATGGATCAGACGGCAACATGTACAGGGGACCTCAAACCTTGATCCACTACTAAGACTCCAGCTGTACAACTTGCTGCTAGCTGCTGCTAATTTTTTGCAGCCTATTCCAACCTATCTACTTCTTCTTCGTCCCTACTCTAATCCTCGAACCAAAATCAAAAGTTGTCAAGTCACTGAAAGGGAAAAAACAAGAACAAGAAATTTTATACTTCAAGTTTGTGGTCCTCCGTTTCAATAGATTCCTTCACATTTTCACCGTTGTTATGACTGAGCTTCCCATCTTCCTCAGCGTCAAAGCTAGCATGGACGCTATATAGAAGGTAAACAAGAACTGCGAGTGCGGAAAAGAATCCGAATCTCACGTAGGACGGTCTATCAAGAGAACCCAACAGGAATATGTTAAGGAAGATGGATATGGATGGTATCCAGGGCATCAAAGGGACCCCCCAGAACTCGGGCTTTCTGGCTTCTGGAACCGTGCGATGGAATACTTGGAGGACGCCAATAGCAATAGCAGTGCAGGCACCGAGTATGAAGGCTTTCGGCTTTCCCGGGGGTGCGAATTGCCACACGACGGTGAATATGATGGACGTGAGTGAGAAGCAAAACAGGAAGGAAAGGGTCGGCCATGGATTAGTTGTTCCGACAGAAACATAGCGCCGGTAGATTACAGCGTTTGCAACCATATAGAAGACAAAGAGCGTGCCAATGGACACAAGGTTCAGGAGTATATTCAAGTCCGTGAAAAGGGCAATAGCCGCTGTAAAGATCCCTGAAAGATTCATTCAAATCCTAAATGCATCAGCACAGCAGGAAAAAAAAAATTTCACTGAAAAAGCAACCAGCCATCCATCAAGTTCAGTGGGAGGTTAACAAAAGAGGTTAAAGCAGCAGTACTGAGTGAATATACAATATATCACGACAAATAATGCGGAGTTTAAAACATCACTACTTATTCTTTGAGAAAGTGAGGAACTTTTCTAGTGGCTATCTTGACAGAATGAATTGATCTCTTCTTCAATGCTGGTGTCAAACGTCAATTGTTGTCTACTAAAACCACCACGCATCAACATGGAACTGACCTTTTCCAAAGGTAATATTACGGAATAAGACATCCAGATACAGCAATTGTCAAAATTCTCTAGTCATCCATTTCCCATATTCCATTCCTATCGCAATCCCAAGGACCTCCTAATATGATCCATCCATATTCGCCTAAAACTTATCAACAAGTCCAAATCCAGAAAAGCTAATAGAAAGATCATAACCGCAACTAAATAGTAGTGAGTGCTATTGCCGGTAAATATGCTTTTTTAAAGAAAGAAATGATCTTCAAGGAATATTACATTACTAGGATTTATTTTACCAGACAGAGACAATCAGCAGCTTTCTGTACTCTTAAAAAAGGTTCTCCATTTTCTGTTTGTTGATAGTAATAAAAGAAAGTGGTGCAAATAAAAATTTTTTAACTTTCGAAGATAATCAATCGTGAAAGCAACAGCAGAATGAATTTGCAGTAAAGAGTTTCAATTTTTGCAAATACAATTATACGAGCCAAGCAGGCAGGAGATTTTGAACCTGGCAAAAACAGACAAGAGTTGCCATCAAAGAAACTACCGAATGAACCAAACTTTCAGAAAGCGAAGGCTGGGCCAGATGAAATCTAGCAGAGTATCATATCTTCCAGCGAAAACGAGAGAGAGCATCCACATGGATGGAGCTGAAGGCAAGGCAGGCAACAACACTTTAAAAAGTGCAAAAAGACAGCTGACTAAGTCAAAGCAAAACCTCATCATTCATTATTGCTAAGATTTGACGCTAAAAAAAATATATATATTTATTTCGTTAAAATCAAGAAAATTCATCAATTCGTGATTCCCTCATATAATTAAAAAAAAAAAAAAAAAAACTTCACACATATGGATTGGTGCTGCTATCGAATTAATTGATGATCCAAGGAAGGATAAACCCGCGAGCATTCCCTAATTTCCCCTAAAAACTGGCAACTGAAATTTCCCCAACCGAAAAGGTTGTCGGTGGAGCCCAATTCAATAACGGCATAACTTGACAAACACAACAGGCAAATAAATCCAAATGGTCTCAGCAGATCACTGAAGCATGGAGACCAAATTAAGAAACCATTTTTAACTGTATACATATATATATAAAATACCAAGTACACTACCACGTACCAAGAAAAGCTGAGGCGTTGACAGGCGTACAAGTCCTAGGATGGACCTTAGCGAACCATGCAGGGACAACTCTGGACCGTCCGATCACACACATGTACCGAGCTTGACCCAACATAGCCACCAACAGCGACGTCAATATCCCAAAGCTGGCCCCCACCCCTATCACATTCGATGCCCATTCCCAACCGTCTGATCCTCCCCTAAATGCCCCTGAAAACGGCGCCTCGGGATCAATCTGCACAGTTGTTCTATTCCTTCAATTCATTCATTTCCCAAAACAAAAAAAACAAAAAACCTACGAGAATTTGTATACAAATGTCGTCGTCCTTGTAAAAATTGTACGTACGTCCTCCATGATTTTTGTTTTCTTTTTTTTTTTGAGATAAAAAAAAAAAAGTCATAGCATTATTATACTGCTAGAATTTCGGTGTACGATTGTAGTAATTATATATCTTATTTTGATACTACCATGTCATAAGGGAGAAGCAGGGACATTGAGGCAGCCATCAAGCAGTAAAGAACCGTCACGAGGATCACGGATCCCGAGACCCCAACAGGGATATCCCTAACCGGATTTCTGACCTCTTCAGCCATTGTTGAAACTGCATCATACCCGATATAGCTTAGGTAGACCATGGCAGCCCCGTTGAAAACCCCTGATGCTCCAAATGGGAAAAACCCACCAGGATGTTTCGGGTTCCCTGGCTCGCTAAAATTCTTCCATTCCCCCCTCCAAAACCCCATCAATATCACAAACACTATAAACATTATATGCAGCACCGTCAGCACCATATTCAGCAATGAGCTCTCCCTCGTACTGCCCAGCGCCAGCCAAAAAGAAATCTGTAATTAGCCAGAATAAACAAATTATATTTGAAAAGAAATTCATTAACGTGATTGCGGCGGAGTACCTGTAACAGATGACTAAGGTGATAATCAAGACGAGGGCCACCGCTAAAATGTCAATCTCATTAAAACCTTTCGGAAGAAAATGGACTGTTATTCTCAGCTTCGTCGATACACCAATAGCTGTAGCAAAGTATGTTGTGAAACTCCTAGCCACGGCAGCATTTGATAATACGTAGTCTATAATCAAATTAGCCCCCGTCAAAAAAGCCAAAAATTCACCTGCAAAAAATGTTGTACGTGTTAAACTTCTCAGTATTATACTCGGGTAGGAAAAAAAAAAAAAATTTTTTTGTGGCTTATAATTAGTTTTCGTTGGGGGCGGACCAAAAGTGACGCGGATGTAACTAAAAGCCCCGCCGGCGACGGGCATGTCAACGGCGAACTCAGTGTAGCAGAAAGCTGAAAGGAGGGCGCAGAGGCCGGCAATGGCGTAGGAGAGGACAACAGAAGGGCCGGCGTAACGTCGGCTGGCGGTGCCGGTGGTGACAAAGACTCCGGCACCGACCATACCGCCGACCCCAAAGCCGACAAGGTCATACCATCTAAGGGTCCTCTTCATGTCCGTGCCAGACATGGCTCGGACGCGGCTGGTTTCTTCGAAAGATGTCGAAACGGAACAGGCTCGGCGGGCCAGCCGGTGGGGCGTGTCGGAGAGTGCATGAAAATAAGTTTTGAAGCTGGAGAAAGAGGAGGAGGTGGTGGTGGTGGTGGTTGTGGAGGAGGTGTCATGGTTCTCCATTTGGACCATCGCCCGCTACTAGTCTGCTCTCCCCTGTTTTTATTGTCTCCCTTAGTGTGTGAGTGTGTGTTTTTTTGAAACGCGATTGTTTTGATTTATAGAAGGGAAAATTCCTTTATCAGGCCTTCTTTTTTTTTTTTTTTTCTCTCTCTCTTTGACTTCCATTTTCTGCTGATCGAGAGCAGTTTGGCATTTTGCAAAAGGGAAATTAAACGAGTGTTTTAGTGGGAGGGAAGTGAAAAAAAAGTGTTTTTTTTTTAAATAAGTAAGATGGTTTTTTGTGACCATAATTGTGAGATTAATATATTAAACTGCAATTAACTCCACATTCAGTGGGTAAATGACAAATTTAGCATGAATAAGATGTTTCAACTAATATTCACTGAAACTCTTTGGAAAAGTTCCTTGAATGTATACCTTGCATTGTGCGGGGAATCTTGAAATTAATGGTTCGGTTATCTTTTATTTTCACTCTTCGTGGTGTGTATATATGGCAACGTCGTACTATTATTAGGTGGTAGAATCAGAGAAAATCAGGAAAAAAAGGTGCAAAAATAAGTAAAGTAGTGCATAAATAGGGTGGGATGGGGTTATGGGCTAAATAATAATGGTCTAGTATGTAAGTTACTTGTAGAAGACGAAGGTGCGTGAGATGCATATACAATAGACTTATGAGGTCATTAAGAAAAGGACTAGACTGATAAATAAAATGGCAACTCAATTCACCAAAAGGCACCACCCCCCCCCCCCCCCCCAACAAATCACCAAAAGGCTAGGGCTCTATTTGGATTACTGAGTTTTTTCAAAAAGTAGTTTTTATTAACTATTTTTTAGGATATTTTTGAAAAAATTTTGCTGTAGCAGAGTTTTTAGAAAATATTTTGAAATATTTAAGAGTAGAAAAGTTTATAGAATATATTTTGAGATATTTTTTAAAATTTTAAAAAAAATTAAACTAATTTTTAGATTACCTTTTAGAGTACATTTTAAAAATTTTTATTATATTTGAAAAACTAGTTTTTGAAAAACACTTCCATCCAAACACTGCTTATTTGGGGTGGCCCCATTAATTATATAAAATCAGAGGTTAGAATAGAATGTAAAGGAAAATGGGATTGGATGAAGGTAAAAAGTTAAATTGGAATTTTGTTTGCCACTTATCTATTCTGTGCGCAAGTAGGATTAATGGAAATTGGTTAGTGACAATTATATTATGGAGCAATAGACTTGGGCGGAAAGTGAAATAAGCTTCATCCAGCCCGCAGCCCTCTTTTTTTTTCCCCCATCATCAAAGTTCTATTTGTTTTGTTGTGCATCAAGTCTTTCGTCTTAATTTGTCAAGAAATAAAAAAGGCACATGAGTAGTGATGATGTGAATGGGGATGTACAAATGGATCTAACAATACTTCAGATTAAGTGTGGCACATTTGCAGACAAAGATTGAGTGTACCACAAGAATGGTCACTCATATATCTAATCATTTTTATGATTAACAATAAGTCATCTTCAGCTAACCTAGATGCCAATTCAACAGTCACTCATTTTCTAGTACATTCAACAAAAAAAAAATAAAATAAAAAATTGGAGATTATATCACTTCACCGAAAGTATATAGAAATCTATAGGTTTTTTGGGTTGAGTAAAGGAGATTATTGCTCTCTAACAAAATGGATATGCCGTATGCAAATAACGATGGAGCAATTTACCTCAATTTGGCAGACGTGCATAAGCTATGAGTTGCATTATTAATAGTTCTTGACTTCTTGCAAGTCATAAATTTTTCCATTAAGTGTTTTGATTCTTGGAAGTTTTGATTCTTGGAATGATCTAAATTCATGCATTTGCTTGCGCATATGAGCGTGAAAATGAGATGGGGCTTGCTTGATCAGTCTGTATCGTCACAAAAAAGCCATGAAAACTTATTATTGTGTCCTGATCAAAACGTGCAATTACAGTGGTTCTTCTTTATTGTGCACAATGAACTTGTGTGTCATTTTCTTCTGGTCAACTCTCGCCACTGTCCAATGTCCATCTCTTTTGGTAAAATCTTGGGACAAAATTAGGGCCTTGTTTGGAAGGTGAATTTTTTTAGTGCTTGTATAAAATTTTATTGTAAATTACTGTGAAAGTTGTAGAAAAATTTTTATGGAATGAAAAGTTTCTTTCTTTTTCTTTTTTCTTTTCTTCTTTTTTTTTTTCTTTTCCTTCCTCCCTTCCCGCTTCTTCTCCCTTCTCCTTCCTTCCCCCGCCACCCCTCCTTCTCCCTCCTCCGCTACTCCTTTCCTCCCCTCTCCCCCTATGCTCGTCACCCCTCCCTCTCCTTCCCCCGCCACCCTTCTTCTCCCTCTCTCCTTTCCCTTCCTTCCCCCGCCACTCCTCTCCTGTCCTCTCTCCATCCCCCTTAAATCAGCTAATGAGTGTGGTGGAGGGGATGGAAGTGCCGACGCCGGAGAGCCAACTGGGATTGCAGCGCCCAGTTTTTGAACTCCCAATTGACCAATGAAACTTTTCGAATGGGTTTCACCAACGAAACGGAGAATCACTCACCTAGCTGCTCGTTGCTCTGATCAGCTGAAGACTCCGGCGTAGAAGTAGGTCGACTCCGGAGAACAACAGAAAGAGCAAAAACTTTTGTGCAGCGAAAGAAACAAATAAAAGAGTCTTCTGTGTGTGCTGTGAATTGAAAGGGAAAAAACTAGCCAAAACGACGTCGTTTTGTTAAAATGTTTCAGAAAGGGGCGAAAGTTCTGATAGAAGTTTTTTGGTTCCTGTAATAAAAGTTATTAAAAATTTAATATTATACAAACTTGCCTAAAAACCCAAGGTTCCAAACAGGGCATGGGTATGTTAGATCAAAAAATAATTAAGAAATATGTCAGAAAAGCGTTCGAAAAAATTTCTAGGGTAATGATGATATTTGTTAGCACGTCATTAATAATATGCAGTAGTATAGGACTTATTTTTTTTTTTTAAAATGAGTTACTTTATATTTATAATTTCTCTCGTCTTATCATTCATTTCAACTCAGCCACCGTTACGGGACATTCGGAATAGAGTTGTACGTTGGATCTTCATCATTACAACGTCACTAACCTCTAGCTACGATTCATTACGAGGGGAAAAAAAAGAGAGAGAGAGAGAAAAGAAGAAGAAATCTTTGAACCCTTATAACTCTGAACAGAATTCTCAACAATTTCTCGACAGATCAACAAGATATTCATAAGAGCACTATCTTCTCAGCTGGAATGCAATTGCTGACCAGAAGGTAATCATTCTTTCAGCAGTGCTAAATAAATGAACAATTAATTCATAGATTTCTGGTGACAGGGCAGCCAAGCCAAGCAATTGACAAGGCAGAAATGGCAGAAGTTGCCAGCATATGCCATACCCACCTTGCCATCTTTAAATAATCTTACAGTAGTGGGCTTGTAATTAGTGTTTGGAGGAGGTTTTGTTAGTAATGACAAGGGATTTGGCCGTTGCATCAGCCTTTTTTTTTTGGGTTGTAGATTACAAACAATGGACGCAAGTCTCCCACGATGACAAGTGGTAAAACACCTAAGACATTAGCAAAAGTAAGGGAACGTTTTTTTTTTTGTTTGGTTTCGTTTTTGTTTCTTGGTGAAAGATAAGCACGGACTTAATTGCGGCAATGCACAAGCCACGTTGCCCAGAAAAAGAGAAAAGGCTCCATAAACCTCTTTGGTCTCGGCTTAATCAGTTGCTTGTCTTAGCTTCTTGCCTTCTTTCGCCCGATCGCGTGCACTTGTACAGCCACGCTAATGCCAGTAGCATTTCTTATTTTTCATGCCAAACCAAAGTTACCAAGCCATAACCATCAAAAAACCTGCCCGCTTTTTGGGTAAGCCGTGCCGTTTATGCAACCAGATATTTCTTCGAAATTTGTGGGTTTGGATGGTTTCAAATATTATTTCATTTATTTTATAAATATAATATATAATTTATTTTTTTATATTATAAAAAATATTTTAAATAATCTCCCGTGGCGGTCAACGATAAATAGTACCGCTTCCAATAAGGCAACTTTAGCGAAACGTGCCTTTTTAGAGGCTCAGCGGCCGGAGTGTTGCCAATTTTGTTTGTAAAGAGCCAGCGTGCTAGACTGCTGGGGAGGACTTCTTAAAGTTCGTCCATGCTCCAAGGTTTACAGGGAAGCTTCCCTTCTCTCGCAAAATTCAGAGGGTGAGGTAACATTATTATTATTGGTTTGTAAAGAAAAGTATAATAAAGTAAAGGCAAGTTTTTTTTTTTTTTTGGGTGAGTGTGTTTTTGTTTAATAGGAAAGTTAAAAAAAAATTTCCCCCACGTCATCACATTTTATGTCTTGCAAATGCAGGATTTTGTAAGAAATTTGTTAGTTACATGCAATATTTACAATAATTACCAGTAACTATTCATTTTTTTTTTCTGAATTTTTCTAGTCGAACAAATGCACGACCTCATAAGTTTGACCCATTTGATGCATAAGTAAACTGTAAACCTGCATGCCTAACTTCAAATTAACCATAATTCAAACTTCTTAACTTGTCCACAATGAGTCTCTCACATCCCGGTGAATAGGGATGATAATGGGAAGGGATGTCTGCCGGTGTGAAAAAATGGATATAGATTAGGGATGGGTGGAAGGCAGAGACGGGGCAGCAATTGTTCCTCTCTCGCATTAAATGGGAAGGCCGCCTCTGCCTATAATTTAATATAGTAAAATATATATTTATGTTTTTATATGTATAATATAAAATAAATGTTATGTCATTCTTATTATATATATATATATTATATGAAATAAGTAACACATTATATTGTTATAATAAAATAATATAATTTTTTTTTAATAAAACTTCAAAAAAATAATTATTATAACTGTTATTAGATTTATATAAATTAAAAAAATAAATAAAATAATAATAATAATAATGATAGAGAGGCAAAATGGGTGCACCTGCAGGGGGAATGGGACGGAGTGGAGACGGTTTGCAAGATTGGAGAAGTAGAGGTGGGAAGAACTTTTGCAGAACAATGTGGGGGCGGGGTGGAGGGAAGCTTTTTTTTTTTTTTTTTCTTTCTCGCAAATGATCAAGAACACACGCACATGATTAGATTAATACTCAAAGAGTCGTCAAAAAACGATTCAAACGAACAATTTAAAAGAAATTCACAAAACAATCGAATTCAATCAATTGATAACAGAACCGACGACTTGTAAATCTTAAATCTAGGGACTAATGTCTCACGATCTTTCTTTCGTTCGACGTGGGACGGGATGGAGGTAAGCTTCCCTCCCTCCAAAACCGCCCCGCTGTCATTGCTACTGGCAAAGTAGTTTATAAAGTGATGCAAGAAAATTGTTAGCGTTCTATACTTTCAATTGTTCAAATAAAAAAATCACCCCCTCTAAACGTCTATGACCTTCCCATAATAGTTGCCACTTTTGATTTTGGAAATTTTTTCCTGTGGGAAATACTCTGAGTGGTCGTTGACACGACTACTATTTTCTAGTCAAAGTCTTGAAGCAGTAGACAGAATATGAGGGCTTGGAAGTAACTTTAGCCACCCTTATCCACCCGAAATGTCACCCTTATCCACCCGTCATTAATTTCATCGCGTAGCAGCCACTTCTCCTTCCCTCCCTCCCTCCCTTGTTTCTTCTTCCGGCCCTTTCCCCTTCCTTCCCTTTTGGGGATGGATGGATGAATGGATGGGCATGTCTGCCACAAAGCAATCTGACACAGTAAATGGTCAGAGGTCTACTGCTGCCGGTACTGGTGAGTGAGTGAGGGACACCAGTTGTGGTTGTGCAGGGACACCGCCAGTCAGCCTGCCCAGCTACTAGTAAATGAAATGAAGGAGGCGTGTGAGAGATATATATATTATAGTATGGGCGAAATCTTATCAGTTCCATAACCAATCACAACTGGGGCAACCAATTAAATTTTCCTTCTGATTAAGGGCGTGGCCCCTACTAAATCAGAATTATGGGACCCCATTTTTAGGGCCCCGATGCTGGCTCAGAGACTGGTCATGCTGATCTGATCTCCTTCCTCTTTTGCTGGAAAATTCGAATGAATTACTCTATATCATACCCTTCTTTCTATGGGACCGATTCATCAGCCCTTAATATTACCATGTTGCCATTTTCGTGTCCATACGGCTGCTGGTCCAAGGGTTGTCAAAAATACCGTGCAAATTTGACTAGACGTTGTCGAACCCAAAAATGCTGCTCTAGCTGGCTTTGGTAGATTAGATGATCCTAGATCTGCAGCTTTTTAGATGCCAATAAAAGCCGCATGCCCCGTCACCGCCATTACTTATGTAGTGCTCGAGGTAGGGATTTGCCCTAGACTCATGTCAACATGCCTGCTCTCTGAATTGCTTCATTAAAATGCCGGTTGAACTTATGCAGATATCTTAATTCAAATCGAGCCATAAATGTTCAAAATACTACAGTACTTCAAGATGTTACAGAGGGATCATAATCCACATTACGTTTGCATCTGTCCAATATTTCATGTATAACGAGTGTTGTTAGATCCAAATTGGATCGATCGGTCCAATCGTAAACCCGTCGAATCAGCCTTCCTTTAGAACTAATTTGCAGTATAAAATTATTTTGGTAAAAAATCAGTTAAAATAATAAAAAAAAATGGTTAAATCAGTGATTCGATTCAACTGATTAACCCGATTTTCAAACTTTTCTTTCTTTTTTTTCCCAAATATGAATTGAGTTACCTAAATTAAAACACTTTCATTCATTAATAGAAATAAGAAAATGTTACCAATTTAGTGTAAATATGAAAATCACTTATTTTCCTAAATGATCTCTAAATCAAGATGATTTTATCCCTATGATCTCATTAATTTAGCATAAGTGATTCCAACTTGCATTAATTTGTTTTAATTTTAGTTTTTCAAGTAGTTTTGAAGAATGGATATATTTAAACCATGAATTTACATTTTGATATATAATTATTAGGTGTATAAGTCTAATATTTTTGGAACATTTTTCATGATTGGCCAAATATAACTAAGAACTTAAATTCAATATTTCTGAAATTTATAAAAATATAAAATAAATATAACACCGTGCTGATGTCAGCGAATTTTTTAGAATGACTCAATATAAAATGTTAGCCGAATCGCTGTCCGGTCCGAATTTAACAACACTGGGTATAACAAGACCGAGCCAAAAACTACTCTTAGTCAAGTTTCATCAACAATTGAATTAATGATGATAATTCTTGATTTCTTCTCACACGATGAAAATTGATCAAACTCCATGCATTGTAGTAGCAGCTGCCTGCCTCCCCATAAAATATCGGAGGGAAGTATGATTCATACAGCATGAAGCTACCAGCGTTGCCTGTGGGTTTTGACTGTTGACCATTAGCACGCCAAGTGTGAAGACGATTAAAGGTTTACTTAATCAATTGCACCTACACATATATAGTGCCGTAGATTGTTAGTGGGTTGAAACATGATCAAACTTTTAAGATCTTGTGCTTAGATTCACGTGTCAGCCAATTAGGGTGCTAAAACCAAAACTTTCGTCTTTTTCCGGACATTAGTACCAATCCTCTTACCTAAACTCGCTCTTAACTGGATCAATTGTAAAATGTTGTCCTCCTAATTAATTAGAATTCCGTACCTAATTGCCTCTTGCAAACCTTGCCAAAAGATGAGAACACAATCTTTGCATTTCGGAGCATTCATCCACAAGTCAATTGGCTATTCTTAAATACGGCCTGCTTACGGGTTAAGTGATAATTTAGTCCGAAGACCAGCTTAATTATGTTTTGACGCAGACCTATGTCGCCCGATCTAGCTACAATAGAAAATGGGGTAGTGTGACTCGTGACTATTAAATACTATGTGAAAACACAAAACAGACCTGCGTCCTTTGCCTTTTCCGATTCTCTTTTCTCCGCAAAGTTCATTAGCTTTTGACTTGCTTATTTTTCTTTGAGATGTTACTTCAGCTTCTTGCTAATGTGGATATGAGGTTTTTATGGTCCCCCTGGTATGTGAGAGATTTTTAATATTAACCCATTTATGGTAGGATCATTCTCTGGCGAACGAAGACCAAAACAAGAAAAAAGGTTCTTCAAGGGAAGGAGTCTAAACAAGTCGACAGTAGTAATCCTTGGAAGAAATCCGGTGGGCGGGCCAATAGGAGGAGAATACTGTATCTACATCAGCAGAGGGAAGAAACGTTAGCCAGAAACCGCTAACTCTTTGACTGACTTTTTAGACGGAATGACGAAATTGACAACTAAGGGCCAGAACGTTGGGCTGCATATAAATCTCACCCAAGAATATTACAAATAGAGTAGGACTATGCACTCCCTCCTGAGAAGATGCATGCTGTTTGTTTGGATAGGAGTTTATTTGGATGATTTATTTGAGATAATTATTGTAACATTTTTTGTGATGTGATGTATGTGAGATAAGAAGGTGATTGAGAAGATAAAAAGTTGATAAGAATTTGTGAAGTAAATTTTTTGATCTAAAATCATCTCAATCCAAACAAACCACATTGGTTACAGTGGTGGAAATACTAGTACCGCATAATGCGTTAGTCGGATTTGGCTCTTTGCATGAGCAAATCTCTTCGTTTACTTGTAAAGTGAAAGGTGCTAAGATGCTTCCCAATATGTGTGTGTGTGTATATATATATATATGTGTGTGTGTGTATATATATATATATATATATATATATATATATATATATATATATATATTCTAAGACAATTGGCTTTTATTGATCAATTGTCTTCAAGAGCACAAAAATTGTGAAAAAAAGCTAGTTTGGGAGCAAAATATGTTTAATCATTTGATTATTTTTTAAACAGAGTGTAAATTATCTCTATTGTTTCTTATCATATTTTCGTAAGAAAAGGTGATGTAAGTACAAAAAGTTTGGTGAATATCTTACAATGTCCCTACTCCCTATTTGATGTATAATACAAATTAAATGACAAAAGAAATTAAATATCAGTATTACTTGTTAAGTAAAAAATTTTAAAGTAGTTCTTTGTAGTAAAATTTAGGCCATGCTTCCAAGACATCATTTTTTAATGATTGGACCTTTTTTTTTTTTTTTCTTTTGTTAAGTAAGTTGTGAAGAAACTGTTTTTGGAAAATGCATCCCTACCAGTCAGTTATTTATAAAACTAAGCAAGAAATCCATTTAAATGGCCTACAAATTGCATAGAATGTGTTAGATGAGAATCATGAAATGGGATTAGAACTTTTGGATAAAAAACTATTTGCAAGTTGTGGTTTTTTTTTAATATGCACTTTTTACTTAGAATTTGTAAAGTTATCAAAACTATTATAGTCTGTTTATAACATTAAGGGAGGTAAACGTCATTTTTTAAGCCTAAAAAGATATGACTGTTATTGTCATCAAGGTGGTTCGTGAAATTATCCCTTTTTGGTATAAATCCCCAGTGTCACAGACGCTTGTATAATTCAACTTGAGCTTTTACTCATTAAGTATATATTTCTTACACAAGCTCGTATAATCAATTCTCGTTTCCGAAAAAAAATGTATAATTAACTTGTCACTTTTTTGGGGAGAAAGGGGTTGTTCAGAATGACGCTATACTTAGAGACGCCAGCTTATGGCGAGAAGCACCCACAAGATCTGAAACTATAGTACCGAAAAATATTGGGCAAATCTGGTGATGAAATAACATCTAATTCCAAACTCAAGCCATACATGGCTGCGCGATTCGCCGTAGGAGTTCTCTTCGTGCAAAAAATGATTGAAATAACAAACCCAATCCCTAGTACCTACTCAAGAGCTTACCAATCTTCCAAGTCAGACGAAAATAAGTTGGATAAGCTCCTGCATGTTGAACCAAGTGCAGCCCCATTTGAAATCGGAATCCATTTAAACGCTGCTAAACCCGATATCCCAAGTTAGATTTCAATCCTTGAGGATTCGTTTGATTCGACGGATGATAAGGGATTTGCATTACAAATCATATTAGTTATGTTTTGTATATGGGATAATACATCCTATCCAATGGGGAAATGTGGTATTAGTTAGTTCGGGATGAGTAAAAGTTGGGATGATAACAATTGAGACTTATTTATCCCTGCTACTAGAATAAGTTATTTCGGAATGAATATGTTTTATTTCAATACTAAGTGCATAAGCCTACACTTTTGATATAATATTATATAATTTTTGAACTGATTTGCGCATATTAATCATATAATAATATTTTGGATGAATTTGTCCCTATTAATAAGAAAAATTAAACTTTTGACTAATTTGCCTATATTAATGATATACTGTAATTTTGGACTGATTTGCCCCTACTATTAACAAAACTAGACTTTTTACTCATTTGTCCATATTAATGAAATAACTAAACTGTTGGACATATTTACTTCTACTAATAAAAAATTTATGTTTTAAACAAATCTGATCATTTTAATGAAATAACTAAATTTTGGACTAATTTACCCTTATTATTAATATATTAAAATTTTAACTAATTTAGACCTACTAGAATTTTAAACTTATTTACCCCTACGAAAAGCAAAAGTAAATTTTATACTAATTTGGCCCTACTAATTAACTGTATAACCATATTTTCTTGGTCAATTTTAATTCATAAAAGATTAGACATGTAAATTGAGACTTGTAAATCCACTTAATAAGGTCAAACTCGGTCCAATACAAAAAACTTATATATTGGTTTGGGTCCAGACCGCACAAAGCTCACATATGTGTGTTATTTACTAATATCAAGCTCATGCTCAATTCGTTCCATATATATATATATATATATATATTATAAGTTGAGTTAGGACTTACCAAAACCTAATTAACACCCCTAATTGTTAGTCTGCTAAAAAGGGCATTTTGATCTATAAACAAGTAATTCCACCTTGTTGTATCTACAACTAAACACAGGATGAGACCATTTTCTAAGACATTCCATCTAACATAAAGCTTCTCATCCGAGAATGATTCAACTCAAGATGAATAATCCGAAAATAAGTAATCTCCTTTTATCCAGCCCGTGAACCAAATGCACCCCAAGAGAATGCTCAATGAAACTGAACCCCAGAAACCAAATAGCCAACGATTATTATAAAAGAGCTTTTTTATGCTACAGTTCCCAACAAAACTAAGGCCCATTTAGGGTTGCAGTGGCTTATAAAAAAAAAAATCTTACACAAGTGCTTTTAAGCGTTCAAAAGTTGGACTACTTAGGTTACAGAGGATTAGTTATCAAACACTTTAAAAGTACTTTTAGTGTTTAAAAATATATTTTTAAAGAATTAATTTTTTCTACACTGATAAGATTAGATGAATGCCACATCATCTGAATTTGAATTTAAATATCAAATTTTATGTATCTGATATGCATCTAGACCCCCGCTAATGTATACACTGTCAGTGTATAAAAAATTTATTATTATTATTTTTAAATGCACCACAGTTCCAAACAAGGGCTTCTCTAACAACACATGCACGACACTGGCCCACCCTAATGGGATCTCCCTTCCAATTCCTAACTCCTATCTTATATGTCCATATTTTGGGCCCAACTTAACTACTTGTGTGTCCGTCTCTGGCGTAACCCAGTCATCTCGCCCAGTATTCTCAGCCTTTCCACTCTCCCGTTTCCCTCGTCGGCCGAAAACTCAAAGCAAGGTGAAGAAGAAGAAGAAGAAACGTGCGCATTATTAATTTCTTTCTAGTATGCACGTACGTTGACTTTGTTGGCAGGATACCAAGATAAGAAATCATTGGATTCTCATATTTCACGAATCCATGATGATTCCGAATACCTCAAGGAAGAAGAAAAAAAGGTGAATGAAACTTTCCATGGAATTGTTGTGCTTCCAATGTGGAAAATTGGAATCCGTGAAATGTCTCTCTTAGAGTTTCATTTCTTTTTTCATTGATTGCTGAGTTATATGAAAGCCGACATGTATTGGGAGGCGGCTAAAGGGAGACCTATCATGGAATTTTCAGCCCAGATGACTCGTTCACAACTATGGCCCAAACCAGAGGGAAGTCATAACTCCAAATATGACTCCTATAGAAGTCATATTCGGATAGGAACTTCTTTAGAAAAATATTTAGAATAATGCTGCGGTATTTTTTATAACGTGATCTATATGAAATGAAAATAAAAATAAAAAAAGTATAACGATGCAAGTAAATGATATCTTAAAAAATAAGCATATACTCTTAGAAGCTATAATCAGTTAATAGTAACACTATTAGGCGATCGTGAAGTGTCTGATTTAACTCTTAAACCTTTTCCTTTCTCCCTTATGAGGTTTGGAACTTACACTTGAACAAAAAAAGGTACCCATAATTACTTTCAATTGGTCTTGTTTGGAAAGCAATTTTCCAAAGAAAATTTGTTACGTTTTCCGTGAACACATTTCCTAATCACTTTTTTTTTTTTTTATCTCACATATATCAAATCGCTATAGTAATTTTTTTACAAAAATCCAGAGAAATGCAATCCAAACAAACAGTGGAGACTCATACAATTCAATCCAAAATGAGAACGCCATTCACTTCTTCTCTCCATTAAAAAAGGACAAATACAGTGAACTAGTTCTATAGTAAATTGATTAATTCCCGAATGTTATCAAATCTTCTAAAGCTTTTATAAGCTCCATAACTTCATGCAGATAAAGGTACTCAATCTTTTGTCCGACCTCATTAAAATACTTGGCATTCAGGAGAGTTTAAGAAAAGTGATGATTTTTAAGGTGGAAACGGTAAATATATATATATATATATATATATATATATATATATATATATATATATAGGAGAGCAGGATTTTGTTGACGTGGAGTAATGTTTTTAAAGGTTATGGAAGCATGAGTGACTTGGATTTGCATGGTACATGGCAAGGTTGGCAAGACGTCTCTGATGAACCAGAATCCCTTTTGACAGCCCTAGAAATAACTAAACATTCCTGTTTTGTTAGGTATGTCAATCGTATGTTTAGCAACCAATAAACAGCTACAATTGGAGCTGATTTCTTGCAGTTTGATGATGGATTGTGCACATTGCAGGCCTGACTGAGACTATACAGACTTGAGTACATTTGTTCTCCTGTTATTTTTCTGTTTTCTTTTGCAATCAACTATAAAAGTCGTTGGCCGTATGAATGAATCCTGGAGTTCGTAAAATGTGCATGGTGCCGGAAATTCGAGAAGCAGCCAGCAAAAGAGGAAGTCAGATTATATAGTTCCCCACAAGCTCCCTTCCTGGCTCAATCTGAATGGCAGTTTTCACTGGGAAAAAAAAAATGTTTTTAGGGAGTGAAGAATAACTTTTGATCGCCCCGGATGCTGTACGTGTTGTTGTTTGCAAAAGAGAAATAGTACGTTGTTAATAGTTATGCCGTGTTTAGGTCACAGCACCATGGCCTAAACACGGCAAAAAATATGGATGGGTATAGCTTTCAAGTCAAGGGACTAATTCCTGATGTTAATAAATACCACCGACCGCCCCCAAAATGTTCTATTATTGACAATGATGCATCTCTGTCACCCTTGTTCTATTGTAGGTGGAGAGTGCTCGGTGGATGGTCACTGTATCATTTTCATGATGACGCCACTGTCTCAGCGAAGCGAACGTGTGAAATTGAACACACCCACCGATAGACTCCAAATCTGTAAAATAGTATTCTGATGTGGCAAAAATATATTCTTATCCAGAACCACATAATCTGAACTGTGTTAAGTCCTAGCGGAGAAAACGTGGCGGGTATAGTCGCCTGCCACATGGTCGACTTGAAAAAATTAGGGATACTTTTATAAATGGGATTTCTGACAATCGCACTCCCCTCTGTTATTGAGTCTGAAAAATTACACTTATCTTTTTTATTGTTACGACGAAAGGACTATAAAAAAAAACAACAATAATCTTAACAATTCTCTAAATCTTAAATGAAAAGTGAGTGCAAAAGAAATTCGTAATTTGCAAATATTTCTTTTTCTGATAGTTTTAAACTTATCTCACCTAATATATTATATTCAATTCCCAAGTCATTGAGATGGGTTTCTTGCTTAGTTTTATAAATAACCTACTAGTAGGGATGCATTTGTTAAAAACATTTTCTTCACGACTTACTTAGCAAAGGAAATTAAAGGAAGTCCAAACATTAGAAAATGATGCCCTGAAATATGGGTTAAATTTTGTTGCAAGGACTACCTTAAAATTTTTTACATAGCAAATAATGTGCTGATATTTGATTTCCTTTTTCATTTAATTTGTTTGCAAATCAAATTGGGACGGTATAGAATATTCAACCGGCCTTTTGTGCTTACATCACCATTTGTTTTCAAGACATATTTTTTAGGGGAGGTTTCTATAATTTTTCAGACCCTAAAGGAGGTGGTGGCTTCAATCATGCCAAAAAACTAAAGTCGGAAACGTCCTAGTCCGCTCAGCCCAGACAAGCGCTTTCCACACAGAAAGAAGATTCGACGAACACGCTTTTTCCAATAATAAGGAGGAGTTTATTCTGGAGGACGGCTGACGAGGGACATCTGTACTCACCAATCTGTACAAGACGACAAAGCCACCTCCTCCCTCCCTGGCTCCATTCCGCCCCCCAACCCATGCGGTTGCCGACAGCGCGCGCTTCTCGGCATCTCGTCAACGTTGCTAGTTTCTTCGCCCGAACTCTGATGTCGACAAATTATGACTTCATTATTGCATCAATAAACACACATGTAACATGTCAGTACCAAACAATTAAAATATGCCCCCCAGTAGCAGTAGGAATTGTATACTAGCACTGCCATAGTAGTCCCATTTACAGCAATTTATTCAATTCCCCCCCCCCCCTTTTTTCGGGGGTGGGGTAAGGAAGGGTTTGAAACGGTTTCGATTTCGATTATCTCCACGGAATAGAGCATACCTCAGCAGCATTGGTTGCTTTACAAGTGTATTTCGATTGTCTCGTACTATTTTTACCAACTGAATCAACATGTATCTATACCAGTATTATTTTCAACGTGACACTCTTACGCGAGCCACATTCTTGTTTCTATTTTCAATGTAATCTATTTTAAATTTGATTTTTGCCTACCAGCTGAACTAATTGGATAGTCAGCGTCTCGAAGGATGGCTTCACATTAACATGAAAGGGTGGATAGGGGGTTTGGCAGGAGATATATGATCTATTTAAGAGTTCAGATGTGGCATGAAGGGTGGAAGTGATGGACGCCAATAAGGAACTTTACAATGTAGTTATATTGTAGTGGTAACTATGCATTGTTTGATGGTCTAAGTTGAAAATTTAAGAGGGTTGACTAGAGGCTTACGGTCCTTGTTAACATTACAACATGATAGCATGGTGAAAAGAATTTTATCGACCAATTTTCTCTAATTACAATTGGTAAAAAGTCAAATACATATGATAGATGACGAAGATTTTATGATATTGAATTGAAAATTGGATAATACATATGAAGATTGCTGGTTCAGTGATTAGGGAAAAGTTTTTAGAGTTCTCTCGGTAAATTTGACTCCGACACTCGAGAAATTAATTTTGAATCTGATAGTTGGGGATCTAAAGTGTGTAAAGAAAGGTGGGTGGGTAAATAATAATAATAATAACTTTGCACTGTTTGGAGGATTGTTAGATTGCAAGTCTTGTCGTTCTTCTAATTGCCATTCAAATGCATGCATTTGTAGCATAATTGGTCCATATCTTTCTTTTGTTGCTATCAACTCTCTTTCTTTCGTATTAGTTGGTAAGCATGCGAACAGCCAGCTGACGGCTTTTGAAGTTTTAAGAACTCCTCTATCTCTAGCTCTTGAATGTGCATTGGGCGCCTTTTAGTTTCATTGCACAAAGTGGTTTTTAGTCCCTAATACCATCACCTGTAAAATCTTTTGATTTTTATGTTTCCATAAGGGAGAATAATTAACTCAAAAGATACTAGTACATTATGCTGCAGGAGAGGGGAAAAGGGGGGAGGGGGGGGGTAGTAAAAAGAGGTTTATGAGTCTTTATGTAGGCTTCTGATACCAAGAATTAGTTACTATATTCCTTAGAATATAACCCTGTCATAGTGCCATATGGCTTTTGGATTTTTTTTTTTTTTTTTTGGTCACTTGTCATCATCTACATCTACACCTACTCCTAATCCTAATCTAGCCTATACTAGGAGAGGGACCCAACAGGGTCACGGGGAACCGATGAGGACTAAACTACCATCGGACTAAACCGACGGGGATCCATGTGCACCCACATGGATCTTAAGTAAAGCCACATTAAGTGACAACTTTTTTTATGGAAGCAAGAGTTGAACCCTTGACCTTCCACCCCACACTAAAGGTGGTGGTCAACTCCACTAAAGGGAGTTGGTTTTGGATTTTGCTAGTGTGAAAATGAAGATATGCACGTGTGCTTCTAACGTTTATCTCTATTTCTATCTGTGCGTGGGAAGGAGTTGGAAAGGAGATACAGTTGGCCTTTATAGAGGTCTCGAACAATTTAGAATTTTAACTACAAAGGAAACAAATAAATGAAACTTCTAAAATTTAGTCTTGTCTGGATTGTAATTTAAAAAAGGGATAATATTAGATTCCTCCCCTAAGGTTTCTCTTAATATCACTTGGCACTCCTAAGGCTTTAAAAATATCACTTACCTCCCTTATGTTTGTTATTTGTGTAACAAAATTTTTAAAAATCCTAAATTACCCTTCTACTTCCTAAATAAAAGTGCTTCTAGATCACTTTGTTTATTTAAAAAAAAGCCATCATTTAAAAATAATTTATAGTAGTACTATAAAATATATATTTAAAAAATATATATTTGCAATGTTATAGTTTATAAAAATATATATTTAAAAAATAAAAAAGATATTTGCAAAGAAATACAATTGACTAATTTAATTCTATATGCTTGAAACCGATTTCCTATGAACTTTATCTTTTTTCCAACTTCTTCTCAACTCGTTTCCAAAATTTTAAATTATACTGATCATTATAAAAAAATAACTCAAAATAAGCAAATAAATTATACCCCACTTTATCACAATTATAAAAAGTAAAAGGTAACAAAATTCATTTTATTATAATTTACAAATAGAAAACTGCACAGTCATCCAAAAAATGAGTAAGAGAGAATATTGGAGAAGGAACAAAAAAAGAAAGTGACTTTTGTTTCATTTTTTTAAATCTTAAGCTCCATTTATTTGATATGTGAATTATGTTTTACGTGAAGGTTAATATAATAGTCTTTTTGCAATTACTAGGGGGTGTAAGTGATATTTTTGAAACTTCAGGGGCGTCAGGTGATATTAGGAGAAACCTCAAGGGAGGTATCTGTTATTATCCCTTAAAAAAATCTATATTTTTCACGAATACATTTTTCAATCATTTTTTTTTATCTTACATACATCAAATTATTGCAATACATTCGTGTGCAAGAACTCTGAAAAATAGCAATCTAAATAGGCTTAATTGTCAATATGCCCCAATACCTAATAGTTGTTTGGTATTGATATTGTTAATAAGTTAATAACTTAGAGCGATGCAATCAGTTGAAAAAATCAGATTGCATATTATTAATGATTAATACTAACAAAATCTACGAGTTAAAGTGCTTACCTTGATAGTTATATGCTCATGATTGAAGGGTTATTTATCACAAATTTTGAGTGATTAGACTTATTTGCGTCGCATAATTTAAGGTTGATTATGATGCAGAAAGTGCATAATCTAGAGGGTACACTATCCTATAAATTTAATGTGAAAGATAATGACGAGTGTCTTCATTTCTCACTCTAGCTAAATAAAAAAAAAAGAAATATATGAAGCTAATCTTTATTTTTTCCAAGAATATATGACCTTCCATTCCAATTCCAATTAATAATGTGAACACAAAAATATGATGCTGTGCATTTGTTGTTATTGCTCATTAAGTGATGTAGGATCAAGTCTATTAAGGAACCGCAGGGAAGATTCACTATTCAATTATGGAATCTAATGAGTCAAAGTTGAGTATAATTTGACCTCTAAACATGCAATTTTCGTCCTTACCATCCCTTGAAAAAGGGAACGGTATGCCACCAGTGAGGGAGATGAAACATGGCCAAGGGGGGATTGATTTTTTTGTTTTTGTTGGGGGGGGGGGGAGCGAATGGAAAGTCATATTATTTCCAACCCCTCCCAAAAATGAAGAAACACACACACATATATACAATTTAAAATTTGTCCTTTTTGTACTTGCATGAATGTGTAATTAAGTCAAAATTCAATGTATAGAACATGATAAGAAAGAGCAAAATAGGATTAATTTTTTTATACACCATTGACATGCATTTATCTAAACTTGTTGGTTGGTGTAAAAAAGGGGGAAAAAAAACTCATACAATGACAACGTATAATAAAATAATCTAAATAAATCAATACATAATATGGAAATAAAAATTTTTGGCAAAAAGGGGAGAAGATTGAAATGGTGAAATAGTAAAAAGAAAAGATTAAAAGGAAAAGTCAAGGAGAACTCAAAGGAAAGGTCAAGTTTAAAAAAAAAAACAGGAGGTTGGACTCCAAAAGCCGACTACGTAATCTAACAAAACTCCTTCTTCCGCCAATTATCCTGCCTCTCAGACCCCACCATATATATATATATTATATTTACGCCATTGTCACGCGTCAAAACCCCTTAAATCTCTCCCCAAATATATATATAAATCCTTCAACCGAACAACGATTGGAAAAAGGCCCGCAAGAAAGCCCGCAAAGGCAAAACAAATATCCAAAACTACAGCCAACAAACAATTCAGAAGATGTATAATTCTCCTAACGATGGCAACAACAATACTAATCAGTCGTGGATGATGTACAATTCTGCTCCGCCGCACCTTCCTGTGGTGACGTGGACTAAGTACGAGGACAAGTTATTCGAGCAGGCGCTGGTTGGGTTCCCGGAGGACCTTCCCAACCGGTGGCAGAAGATCGCCGACAGGGTTCCCGGTAAAACGGCCGAAGATGTGAGGGTCCACTATGATGCTCTGGTTCATGATGTACGGGAGATTGAGGCCGGACGAGTTGAGCTGCCCAATTATGCTGATGAAGACGAGTTTTTCGGGTGGGGGGAGCCCGAGCAGCCGCCGCCTGAGGCGAGAACCCCTAATCAGATCTCTTTTGGGGCGTCTGGTAAAGCCAAGCATGGTGATGGCGAGCGTAAGAAAGGCACCCCCTGGACTGAGGAAGAACACAGGTATTCAATTGCTTCATTCATTTCTTTTGCTTACGCACACACATTCATAAGGTGGAAATATGTCGGTGATCGGTCACCTCTGATTACCTATTATTGGTTTATGATTGCAAACTGCAAAAAAATGTTTTTTTTTTTAAACATCAAACAGCCAATTTTATATATAGTTGGAGTTGTTTGGATAAATTCCATACTGGAAGGGGATTAACTTTTCATTTTAATTTTTAATTTTGCCAATAGGGCTTTTTTTTAAAAAAAAAAAAAAATATCACTGCTTTTGTGAAAAGTAGGCAAATACTTATTGGTATTTATGTCGTCTCTTTCAATAGTTTGTTAGGGAGAAAGGTTAAATCTTGAAGGAACAGAAAAATCTTGGAAGGAACAGTTTTCTGTGGTTTTTCCTTAAAGTTTAATTTTGTTGGTCGATTGAATTGTAAATTTGTTTTGAATGGAGGTTTATCAGTTTTTGGTTAAGAATTGTCTTTGGTTAATGAAAAAGAATTCATTTATTGGGGGGACTTTAATCTTACACCGCATGTTTGAAAAGCATTTGGGCCTGAGAATATGGGGGAGAAATTTAAGGTCATGTCTATAAATAATTTTAGCAACGGTTTTCAATTTCATGAACTATCAGAGGGATTGCTTTTGAAAACTGCAGATTACTGTTGAAGATAATTTGTCAAAGAATTTGCTCATATCAGGAAAGACATTATGCTAACAGGTTTAATCTGTCCTGTTGTTACTTTTGGTTATTACTGTTTGTTTTGGCAAATTGCATATTCTTGGTACTAATGTCCAAGTTCCTGTCTCTATCCACCTTTGCATTGCCAATTCTGATTTGAAATGGTAAACTTTATGCCTTGCGGCAATTTCAACCCTTTCTTGGCGTATAGATAATGTTGCATTGATGTGGAAATGCGCCGATATTGTGCACGGCGTTCTACCGTCTTTGGTGATATGATGTTCATTTGGAAAGAATACTTCTTGTACGGACTTGAAATTGGCATCCGGCTGTTGCATATCCTAATCCTGACACAGTCACATAACTGCTAAGTTTATTAAGGAGAATCCGTGTGATTGTTGTTTAGAAATTTTCACTTACTAAAGTCAAACGCTTAGACTTTTCGCCCTTTTGCCTGGTCTTTTGATGTAGTGTCAATCTTTTTGCATCTTTATTTGGGCTTTTTTTTTTTTTTTTCCAAAATTTCACCTGTCAGTAATCGAACGTAATACATAGAACATGATGCAAATTGCTTTGGTTATCTACACATTCTAGTGAAATTTGATTTGTTTCTTTTGCAGGTTGTTTCTGATCGGCCTTGATAGGTATGGTAGAGGTGATTGGAGAAGCATATCAAGAAATGTGGTGGTGACGAGAACGCCCACGCAAGTAGCCAGTCATGCCCAGAAATACTACCTTCGGCAGACTTCTGGCAAGAAGGAGAGGAAGAGATCCAGTATCCATGACATAACCACTCCTTTGGAGAGCAAAACAGTTGCCCCTCCGAGCAATTTTCCTAATCAAGCAGGGTACCAAAACTTCAGCTTTCCCGAGCAAAGATGAGCAGGAGGAGCTCCATATACAATCGTTCTCTGTACATATAGTGCATGGTTGCCTAGAAATTTGACAGTCCTGACCTGTAAAGTTAAATTCTTTGATAGAGTGATAGATCAGGGTATATTTTGGCGTAGGTTTTTCTTTTTCATCCTTCTGGAAACTGATGGTTGTATATGGAGCGTTCATAGTTGGGGTTAGATATGGAGGTTTTGGCATGAAACCAATGGTAGTTGATAGCTAATGGTAGTTTGATCCTAGAACTTACCTATGCCTTTAAATTGGCGACTTGACCTGGCAATACAGGAGAAATAAATACGTTTCGTTCCTTTCACCCTTTTAAGCTAGACGAACCTTTGTTATTTCGTTAGCCCTTACTCTTTAACGAAAATCTTGAGTACATTGATTCATGCCGGAAGAAATTGAGCCAATTTGATTCGGATATTGCAATCAATGAGGAAGAAATTGAGCCAGCTGTGTTTTACTTGGCGTGTCTAACTCTCTTGTTCTTGTCCATTTACCTCGACTTTGGCTTAGAAATGCGTATCCGTTTGTGAATGGTATAATTTAATTGGATGGAGTAATGGTAGGAGGCTTTTGTCACCTGGCGGCACTCTTGGAAGACAATTGAGCGGGACAAGTAACAAGAGTAGTGCTATTCTTTGAGGATTTTATGGTTGGACTCCTTCATCTTCTATTCAGGTTTAGGCTGAGTGCCACCGGGATCAAGAAATGAGAAATCTTCTATAATATCAAAAACATGAAGACCAAAAAAAAAGAGAAGCTATCCCACCAGTTTCTCTGATTTTCATAGGAAACAAAGCAAGTTTAATTTCAAGCTATACCTCGTAAATTCATTATTATGCTTTAAAGACAAGAAAATGATGAAAACGGATATGACTAAGACGAGAATTTAAGTATGTGGCACGGGCATGTTGACTTGAGTCTTGAGGTTGAGGGGCCATTTTTATTGCCAAAATCAGTAGTGTCATTCTCACATGTGATGTGGGGCCTTTACAAAGGCAATTAAATTCTTAGACCTTGTACTGGGGATACCATGGGGGCACCCCGTTTTCCTTTCACTAGTTGCTTCAAATTAATTAAACATTCTAAAGAGTTCAGCATTAAAACGCTACTTTTTAGGTTGATCGGATTGCACATTTTACAGTCCCGTGTGAATGGTTCAGCGGTAGCGTCTTTCACCGGTGACCCTTAAGGTCCCAAGTTCGAGTCTCTGCTCCGCTGGGTTCCTCCGCACACTTATCGTGTTCGGGTCGGGTTGGGGCGCCGAACCCGACCGCAGGGAATTAGTCGGACCCCGTAAGGATTGACCCGGACATCTCTATGTCGACAAAAAAAAAAAAAGATTGCACATTTTACAAAATTTTTTCGAATGGAAAAAATATTATATCACTTTTTAAGGATGTCATGTATGTAAAGTTAAAAAAAAAAATTTTAAAAATCGAAAAAATAACAATACAAATGAGAGAATTTGGAAAAAAAAAAAGGAAAAGAATATGTGAAATTTATGCTTGGGTAGATTCGTTAATGCGTTAGCTTCTGCTTATTTTTCCGTGGGCCAAATTTTTATGTAAACCTACCAAAACTATGACGTTACATATAGAAAAAATATGTGAAGGCGTGCTGTGCCAGCTTGCATCATGAGGGAGAAACTTAAACAGTCACCTGATGTTTTTCCTTTAAATCCCATATATTCGCATTCGTTCTTGTGATTCATCTCTAGTTTGTCTACTAATAGAAAGAGAGATATTTTTGTTGGACAGAGACGTGATAAAATCACATGTGCCAATTATATGGTTTTTTTTTTTTATTGGGTACTGGAAGGTTTCGTGAGTAAATGGTCCGCTCTGTGGCTAGTATTTAGAGAAAATGCTATAACTCGTGTAATTACAGAATGCACCCTACAAAATATACGTGATTCTAATTTTGCTCCTCTTATTGTCTATTTGAACCAATTCATTCATTCCTTGATACTCGCCTCAAGGCTTATGCTGCAAGCCCATACTTGATCTTTTGGAATTGTCGCAGCATCGGTTTTGAAAGACTAGTAGCCAGAGTGTCATCACTGATGCTGGTGTTGAAAACAGTGCCAGGGATTGGAACAGTACCAGCATTTGCACTGCCAAATGCAGAAAATGCTACGGCAGATTTGTTCAAATCAGATCGAGTTGTACTGGAAATGAACAAGTCCCTTAGGAAACACAGACAAGTCACCAGTTTGAAGTGTTTGTGAGTATAGAGGCTGTTCTTAGTGTCCACAAATCCAACGTCTGACGAGCCAAGAACGAGGAACAAAAGCTCGGAGGGTTGACGGAGCCAGCAGGGAATTGCAAGACAGCGTAAGAAACACTTTGTCCATCAAGAGCGGGGAATTCCTTCAGGCTTGCTTTTGTAGCCTGAAAAGCAGGTGGAATTGCGGCCTGGAAAATATTTCGCATTCCAGTAAGTACAGGTGAAAAAGGTGCCGTTCACAGCAGCGACGTTTGGTGGACGCAAGAAATCTGACGTAATATCTGGACCCCCTGCCATGGCTCTATTCAAAATGGTTGCAGATGCAACTGCGCCAAGAAGAACAACTCATGCTTGATTGCCATCACGGGACGCAAAATGGATGTGAATAATAATTGTAAATGAAGTTAATACGTTATGATGAGACTAAATTATGCTCGGATTCTTGGTCAGGACAATGAAAATCTGCGGAGCAGGAAATACTACTATGTCCTTGTTTTCGATGATAAATGCTAAAATCTATTTTACTGTCACTTTGTGATCATTATCTTTGAATTAATGCACTTCAGAATATGCTTCTTTAATTCTCTTGTTACATACAATAGAACCCCTTACTTGCTTCGGGCCGAAGTATTGCATCTCTTTGCAGTTTCACCTTCAGGCTTCTCTAGATATTGCTTACAGTTAGATTTTATTAAATCTGCAAAATCTACTCTTTCAGCTGTACAAAATATTGAAGTGAAAAGCACTAAATAAAAAGGTGGAGGGAGCAATATTGAAATTTTATAAAGCTGATGTATTTGAGCAAAATGCTATCAACTTCACAATAAACATCAAATGTCAATTGTTAAGGTGGAGAAAGGGAATGGAAAAGCACATAGCTGGCAACTTGGCAGCGCTCAGGTGTTTGGATTTCTTAGTTCGCTACGAAATCTTGAAAACAGTCTTCTACTCAGGTAACCTAATGTTGGATATCGGTTATTTCTATGGATGGATTTTATAACAATCACCAGCCTTAATTATGATTTCTTATCTGAAGTATATTTGCGCCCGCAAACATTTTTCTGCTGCATTTGCATGGAAACTCGGGTCAGGGGGTGATAACGTGAGCATTTATGATCATAGGAACTTCGGAAAGATCGACAATGTGATGGCAGCATCTTTCTTCTTGGCGGCTTCTGTTTGTCCAAGGAAAGAGAAAGCAAAAACGTAGTGAATTCCGACACAGACTCAAGGATGAAGAAGATTGGCCAAGATATAAGTGTACGGATGGAAGATAATCCATGCAACAAGCTTGTTTGAAATGCAAATATTCTCAACTTCTAACTAAAAACACTTGCTATGCAATCATCTATGCAGAACGTTGAATTTGGTTAGGCCCTCTCCTTGACCGCTGCTAGTCTTTGCTGCCACTGCTGCCTTCACAGTCATAGCAAGCGATCCTGGTATCCTCTAAGATTTTATTGTTCCAGTGATTTCCACCCGTCAATGGCAACTTCTTCACCTACTCTGGAGTCCGTGGAGTTCTGTACCATCTTCCCACAAATTTTACTGTCACAAAAGATGGTGTAACAGAGTTCCCGGCTCAGATGGGCAAAGTGTCTCACTTGCTGTGCTCCAATTCCCCGGTGGCCGGAGATATTTTTTGTTTCCCAAGGGGCTTGTCCATTATCAGGACAACCTATTGTGTGAACCAGCCAGAGCCATTTCTGTGTTTGGATGTGCAAGTGCAGGAATTGTTTCAGTGACCAAAACCGTTTTTGCTGCTGGATTAGAAGATAGCATACTTGCGTAGGCATTTAAAAGTGATGCTGCCAAGATCAAAGCAGGCTTTTGTTGAGCACTGAAACACAAGCAAGTTTCCTTCTCACTCATTATTGCTTTAGTTGTTGAACTGTTATCAAGTCGCCTTCAGATCATATACAATACCCCTTCTTTTTCATAAACAGTTTAAAAATGAAAGTCCTCCTTCTAATAAATTTTATCCTTTGCGCAAGTCTAGCGTGCACCATTCACGTCAAGTTATTAGTCATTTGCAAGACCTGTTAAACAAGTCCGGATTTAATGTCTCAGTCTATGGGCAGATTGGGAGGCGACATCATACAATCAGGCAATAAACCTCATCAAGGATTCCAATTAACTTTAGTTAACTTCTGCCATTAGGTGAACTACAGGTTTCAATCCTCTGAATTAGAAGTTCATTCACAAGTGCTTGCTGCTGTCTTTATTAGTTTCTCTGATGCAAATATTAACTGTCTAAAAATTCAAATATTTTAAACATCCACAAACAGCGAACAGGGATAGTTGCACAGGCAATGAGTTGTTAGACCTGTAAAGCTTAGTTAACTGGCGCCTACAATCACTCATCATCCATGACAGCAGCCGGTTGGATTCCCATTAGTGTCTTAACTTCCACAATTATTTGCTTCTATACATTCAAGTCATTCCACTATGTATTTTACAACACAGCTAACCAAAGAATTAGTCATCAAATGTCAATCTGAACCATACGAACGCCTCGTGAACAATCACACAAGCACAGATGAAAATTGTACTCAGAAAAAATAACAGAAGAAAACAGTGAAATTTTTATAATCGGAAGGAAAAACAAAATCGTAACACCGGTAGTGAATTTATGAACAAGAGTTACCACACTCTACTTGAGGAAGAAACACTAGTCAAGAGTTATGACAAAGTTATTTACAACACATTTTATTTGTGGAGATGAAAAGCTTCGAGCTCAAAGTTGCACAATCAACAGAGTCCAGAAACAGTCACTTCAACTCTTGTGGGCCTGTTCTTCAGCTTTCTGAGAAAGAACAAAGATCCAAAGGAAAATCCATCAGCAACGAGAAGTTAAAAATGTAGTAAACAGTCAAATAAACTATGGTTCCAAAACTAGAGCTGCACATCAAAATGCACCACTCCATCATTCAAAATGCAAGATGGGATTCATGTTTAGACTTGAGAATTTGTTTATGCCGTTGTGGAAACTCCCCTGACCAGTGCCTTTCTCCCATAGTCAGAAATTTAAAGAACCACGTTCCAAACACCTCACCACTAATACTCATCCTCCATATGTATAACTATCCATATAACTGGCCAGCCCCATCAACTTCTGGTCTCTCCGGTTTATTACTGATCACCTGTGCTGACACTTCTGCCATTCTTCTGTACCTCAAAGTTAGGCAACATGTTTTCAGTAATTAAAATACACATACGGTAAATTAGTTCCCCTAAGGCGATAGTTTCACTAGTATTAAGACTATTCACAAGGTTTTGTCTTCTTTAGTATTTTGATGTGCAGGATCCTTTATAAGGCAAGAAAGCATAAACAGCAGCAGAACAACTACAGCACCACACAGAACACGAATCGTGAAAGAAAGTTCCCCAGCTAAATTCACAGAAGATGAGCTCAAAATCAATAACGAAAAATGGGAAAGGCAAAACCTTTTCAGACTTCTCACGTTCAGCTTTCTCCTTCTCCTTCTCCGCCTTCAGCTTCTGCTTCTCCAACCTCTCCCTCTCCCATTTCTTCATCCAGATAGCCACAAACAAAATTCATCAATAAAATTTCAATCGTCCAGAGAAAATAAGAGAAAATACCAGAAAATTTAACTAAGTAGAACAAATCGGCCAGGGCCAGAAAACCTGAATGTAGACGTTCTCCTTAGCACGCTCTTCTTCGCTGAGGACACGACCTTTATCATCGGCAAAGTAGCGAAAGGCGGAGATTGAAGACGATCGGGGAGTCCCCTCCATTAAACGACCCAGCCCACTACGTAAAACGACAGATCGCATCGCCATGGATAATGGATATCTTCTAGCTTGCTCCTGCTTTTGCTGATGTACCACACTACTCGAGTGGATGATCCAAAAGTGGAGAGTTGACTGATTCAGCAGTTAAACCCTATGCGGCTATATTTATAGGGTCCAGTTAGGTGGGGTCCAGTTTGTACCGGGTTCGGGCACTGGATAAGCCAGTATTTCTATAATCGGATACCGGTTTTGGATAAAACCAGATGAAGTTTCAGGGTTCGCTCCCGGTATTCTTTACACGTAAGCACCCGAGAATATTTAATTTCCAAATACACCCTTCGTACGAATAAGGTTGGAAAACTATAAATACCAAAAATCCTAGGGGCTATCATGAAAATCAACAAATCTTAAAATAGTTTTAGACTATTTATTTTACCGACTTTATTTCCCGTTAATCCCTTGCCTGCTTCTCAAATTGATAAGCATCTGAAGAATAGAAAGCACATATTAGAAGAAGAAGAAGAAAATGTATCATCCGTCCAGAGGTGGTGTTCGGGGTGGCCGAGATCGTAAGCCCTCCATTTCCTTTTTCCCTTTTTGTCTTCTATAATCATTTCTAGGGTTTTTCTATTTGCTACCTGTTAGTTTCCCTTTAACTTTTCGCTGAATGATATCTTATAGTATTTGGAGATTACTATTTTCTTAGTTCGTAACCCTAGTTCTGTAATTGAACAAGTCTTTTGATCTATTTTGAGTGAAAAAATTAGCTATATATTGCAGAAATTGGTTTACTTCCGTATTTAATAGAAGAACTCGTTCTTGATTTACTTGTAAACATGATTTTTGCATAAATATATTAATAAGGGACTTGTTGGTTGCAGAGTTCAGCTGGGATGATGTGAAAGTTGATAAACATCGCGAGAATTATCTGGGTCACAGTATCAAGGCCCCTGTAGGAAGATGGCAGAAAGGTATACCTCCCTGCTTCTTTTTTTTTTTAAACTTAATTCTGCGTGATATATTTGTACTTTTTAAAGTTAACGTTGTCTTATTCATAGGCAAACGTTGTGTGTGATTTAATGTTCACGTGAATTACATACCAAGAGGCAACTATCAAGTTTTGAGGTTGGAAAGCTTTTGAGATTAAATAATTCTGCAACTTTAAAATTTAAACATGACGGTTTTAAATTAGTAGGGCTGTCTTTTTGTTGAAATTCAAAGTTAAAGTGAATGGGATATCTTGATTGTTATATCAAGCTGGGAATTCGTCATTGATCAAATAGTTTGGTGTGCAATACCATTGCGAAGAACCATTGATCAATATACTGAAATGTTAATGTTCACTTTTCATTTATTTGCTGTATCTTGCTTTATAATTTTGGATTTCAGAGAAATTAATGAAGCATGCACGTATTGCATCCAAAAGTATTTACCATTCCTCTTGTAGTATTCACTGTATTGGAGTGGAAATCCCTGAGAACAAATGTCTAATTGGCAGTTTGCTTGAATTCCGTAAATACACATGATTATAATCTTTTTATTAATCAGGGGATACGCTGTGCAATGTGATCTAGACTCTTAAGAGTTTGTCCTTTTTTCCTTGACTCTGAAAGGATTTGAGCTTCAACTTTTCTATCAAAAACCCTGAAATGGTAGTCCTCTTAGCTGCAAGTGCCCCTTCCATTTAAGGGGAATATATTCTTCTTATTTTCTTTTTCCACTGTAAGATTGTAAGGAATGGAATTCTATTATTAGGATTCCATCAGCCTTTTGCTAGACATTGTTTATCATTATATGTCATGTATATATCCTGAAGATAAGTGGTTAACATGTCAACTGCCCAGACCCAATTGTCCCACTTATCCCAAAAAATAAATAAATAAATAAAAAAGAAGTAATTGCTTTTGTTACTTGCAATTTTTTGCTCTGTGAAAGTAAAAGTTGATAGTTGATTTGGCTGTTCGGCACCAAGAAATGCTGGTAATTTATAATTAATTATAATTCCATTGTCTACAGATAGCTCTTATACATGCCAGTTATCATTGGTCAAGATACTTTGTCCTTGTTGGTCTACTATGTTGGTGGTTAACAAAGTTACTGTGCTCTCTACTTAAGCAGTTCTCTTTTTTCAGAAATAAAACTGCGACCATCTATTTCATGTTGTTAGAAAGCAGGTTTTAAAGTTCATCTAAACAGTATATACAGTTTTGCTTCTTCCAATGCTAATTGTTGCTCTGAATGACTACTAAAATTTGTTGCTGGATGGTGGATTCTGTGTTCACTGACATCAATTGTCACTCATGTCAACTAATGGTCTATTAATTGCGTTCTATGTGCTAAATTTTTAAAGTAACATGCAGATTCAGTTCGCCGGTATAATCTTAATAGCTGATAGTCAATATCATACACATTAAATGCTAACATGGTTGATCATGGTTTAGCCTCTTTTTGTCCACTAAGTCCTAGTGGACCTTATAACTAACTACCAATGAAGCAGGTCTTTTTGCAGAGGTCAATTGAAGTTTCCACATAGTCAGTGCAAGCCCTTTGCCGGCTTCAAAAGTTTTTTACTAAGTTGGAAGAGGTTATCTTATGTAATATTGCTTCCTTTTGCAGGGAAAGATCTTCACTGGTACACCCGTGATAAAAATTCCGAGGCTGCAGATAAGGAAGCCATGAAAGAAGAAATACAAAGAATTAAGGAGGAAGAGGAGCAGGCCATGAGGGAGGCGTTAGGCTTGGCTCCCAAGCGCGCTACACGAGTTCAAGGCAATCGCTTAGATAAGCATGAATTTTCTGAACTTGTTAAACGAGGCTCTACTGCTGAAGATTTGGGAGCGGGGCATGCTGAAGCAGCTAGGGTCCATGGTCTTGGGTTTTCAAGGTGTGTATGGGAAACTTAAACAGTATTCTGTTAACTTAAATGGGAAAAGAAAAGGAAAAAAGGGTGAGCGATTGTGATGTATTTTTATGCTGATACGTCTCTTCTTGGTTTGCAGTCAATCTAAGTAGCCACTTTTTTTGACAGCTAAAATATCCTTTTTCTTTAAATTTTTATTTTTAGTCACGAGATAAGTGATGTTGAAGGAACCTGTAAGAAGTAACATGGGATAAGACAATTGAACCATGGTATTTGAACCTCTCTGTCAGCTTAACCTAGTGTTTTAACTTGTGTAACTGCAGAGAACCTCGTGCTTGGGAAGAGTCAAGTCTGCCAAATGGTTTGCAAGCCATACCGCTTGAGAATGTGGACGTGTCCATGCCTAGCGCCCCTACCAGGAGTGATGAAGACGACTCAGGGGATGAAAATCGCAGGAAGAAAAGGAGGCACGAAGAAAATAAACGTGAGAAGCATGACAGGCGAGGAAAACAACATTCTCATTCTCGCAATTCTGATGAGAAGAAGAAACGGAAAAAGGACAAGGAAAAGAGAAGACATGATTCTGACTAAAATGGACAGCATTTGTGTAGATGTATCATGATTTTAAATGCGTTAGCACTGATTGTCTATTCATTCGGGAAGTGGAATTTACATTCTGAATGCATCTTTTGAATTTTGTGGAATACTAAAAGCTTTAGATCTTACGTTTGGAGCTTTTGGACTTTTTTTTTTTCCCCCTTTCCTGGGTGGTGTTATGGAAGCTTTACAACCCACTATATTGAAACTAGCCCTGGAGTGGAGACTCCCCTTGCATCAGCCGCAAGCATGGACTGCAAAGGCTGTGGTGGCTTTTCAAACCTGTGATTCCAACTTATAATCTATGCTCTTTTTCTTCCAGATGGATCTGCGCAGCAGTTTCCTTCTCTCTATTTGTGGTTGGGTTTGCCCTTGCATTTCTGCTCTTTTAAGTTCTCCATGCTGGTGAAAGGACTTTTAGAGGGATTCTGCACAATGCTGCCAAGGAATTTGACTCGATGACTTTTCTGTGTCCTCCTTGCCAGGCCATTTTCATAGCATAGCACAACGCCCAAAGATCTGCCGCTGTATTGCCCGCTATCCCAGTGTACGCTGAGAAACTTCCTAACCGGCAGCCCATTTCATGCCGTATTAGCCCCCAGCTCCTGCACACCCAGCATTGTCTGCACTAAGCTGGACCCGCCCAGTCCCGAACGTATCATTTTCAACTCCTCCACAAAATTAGCTTTTGCCATCCTTCTTCAGTGAGTTCTGAGCTGGTAGAGATTGTCCAACTGCGATTTCAATTTTCTTCTTGTTGCCTCTGAATTGACGTTCATTCCTGGCTGTCCAGAGGCATGTGAGTGGTCAGTGGAAAAGTCAATTATCAATCAACTTCATCACATTTGCCAATCTGTTTACCACTCATGTTCCAATCAGTGGATCCAATCAGATCTTTCTTCAAGAAGTCTCTCCAATGATTTGGGTGCACAGTCAAGTGTTGGTAAAATTTTGGTTTGGGTTTTCCCAATCCGTCCTCGTATGTTACATGTTAGATATGTATACCAAACCAAATAAGCGGTGAGTTTATCACTAAAAATATTCCAAATACGCTTTTCAGAAAAATATACACTACGAAATAACCTGCAATGTATCTTTTATTCTACGTGTGATTTTTTTTTTTTATCAAAAATTTTATTATGCTTTGAAATATTCAAGTAGGACAATTTGGTTACAATAGAACGAAGAAGGGTTTACCTTTTACTTATGGATTGATCTTTTATATGCCGTCATATGAATTTTTTTTTTTTTTTAAAAAAAATTCTGGCCGCTTGTATAGAAAACATCTTTTTATTTTGGGTCTAGAGCAGATTAATTTTTATTTGTTACATCTTTTTATGTTATAGTTTTTCGATTAGGGCACATGATAAATACACCAAATAGAGGATAGTGATACCCTCGTGCCATGTACAATTCTGGATAGAAAAATTAGTAATCTCCCCTCTTATTAATTTATGCGCTTTTCAAAACATACAATAAAAAAATTATTTATTTTTTTTAAAAATTAATTTTATATACACTGACATATATAATTATAACAACTCTTATCAGTATGTTTATCCAGAACACATTTGAGATGGAGTAGAAATTTCTTTGGGCAGAATGTATGAAGGATCAAGGAGAATAATTAATTAGGTCACAAGGAAGATTGTTCGCTAATAACAGATTAAAATTTTTTTGGCTTTTCTTTTCTCTTTTGTTTTTAAAGTGGAGGGGTGTAACTATGTAACCTTTGTTTTTTTTTTTTTTCTTCCAAGTATGACTAATGACTGTAAAAAAGCCAAGGTGGGTGCACAGGACTATTTAAATGGGAACTAGGAGGCGAAGGAAAGAAGGAAAGGTTGCTTGGTTAGAAGCTAGGTAGCCTAAAACATTCGTCTCTCTCCTTTCCCTCTCTCCCAATAATTCTCGGAACCCAAAAAAGCAGTCCACCGTTAAAGACAAAGCGGCCTCCCTAGCTTTCTCACTTTCTCAATTGCTTCTACGGATGCCTTCCCCTTCTTTCTAGATTATTCTTAGATTATTTGGTTACTGCCACAAATATTGGTACTATTTTGCTTACCCAAAGGCATTTGTTTGAATTGTAAAAGAAAACCCTAATTTGATTGGGATTTTAATTCTGACTTGTCTATTTATTGGATCGGTTGTCGATTGGGTATTCAACCACAGAATCAGACCGGTCGAATTATTTCATTTTATAATTATAATTTTTGTTAAATTCTGTTTAGCTTTTGAGGTGGGAAAAAATGGTGTCGGCTAATAGGGAGATGGTGGTCTTCTGCTTTGATACTCTTGTGGCTCACTACAACAGCGAAGAAGCTCCTCCTCCTGCTTTCGACGAGGGTCAACAGTACGCCTCTCCTGCTCACGATATTGTGATCTTCATTTTGAGTTATATTCTTAGCTATTCAGCTTACTTATATGAGTAGGGACATATACATGATAATCTTTCCTCTTAGAATCGTAGACCTTTGCTTGTTTTGGGTGTCATTTTTTATACCTCGCTTATTTTGCCCAACTGGAAACAATGTTGGGCCTGCCCTGTTTTTGAATTATGTTTTCTTTTTATTTCTCACTACCGAATTCAGTTGGACTCCTAAACTTTCTGTTGCTTCTGATTGCATATTATGTAGGAATTTTCTGAAATTTCCTCAAGACATGAGTGCTGAGCTTTTACTCTTAGGTTTACCAATATATTTGAAGCTATGTGGCGAATATGAATTGTGGTTTATACCAGATCATATAAAATTATGCGCACTATTTTTCTTGTAGGATTAAATATTTTTTTTTTTAATTTATAACTATGGCCTGCTCTCCCTCACTGATATCGCATGCTCAACTCTCAACTTTCTTGTTTCAGCCCATTGTTTGTGACTTGGAAGAAAGTGATCAATGGTGGTGAGCCTCGTTTACGTGGTTGCATTGGTACCTTGGAAGCTCGCTGCTTAATTAATGGTTTCAAGGACTATGCTCTAACAAGGTAATTTGGAATGGCTGATCACTCACAGGAATGCCTACATGTGCTGTGACTTTCTTTTGGACCTTTGACATGAGACATGAAACCTTTCATTCGATTCTTGTGTTGCTTTGTGTTTGCGTGCTTAAAGATAAACCAATCCATAAATATTTTCAATATGGAAAGAGAACTTAAGAAGTTATTGCCTTTTATAGCCTTTGATTTCTGTGTTATCTGCAGTGCTCTCAGGGACAAACGTTTTCCCCCAATACAGGCCAAAGAATTGCCTTATTTGGAATGTACAGTTTCAATACTGACTAATTATGAAACCGCACAACATTACCTTGACTGGGAGGTCAGTTCTTTAATCTGTTAAGAAAGATTTTACATGGGAAATGTGGTGCTCTGCACGTTGATGTCTTGACCTATGTTCAGGCATATGCCAATACTTTGTGGCAGATAATATTTTTGATGCAAAAGCAGTGGAGAAGTAGATTTAGATTAGTTTATGCAGTATTCAAGAAAATCTGTCTCTCATAATGTTTCACAATCAATAATGATCTATGTTTATTTAGTGAATATGGCCAGAGGTTCTGGTAACACATGCATTAGCACCTAGTTAGCTTGAGATGATGTTAAGATCACAGTGGGGATGATAGTAGCAACTTTCAGAAAAAAGCCAGTACTGTCCATGTTATGTTATTATTTGAGGCTATATATGTATGCATTTACTTTCCCATAAATTCTCTAATTTCTTACTGGATCATGAGATATCACTAGTTGATATCTTTACTGCCTGAACAACTGATATTTTTGGGACCATTTTCCATTTGGAGATGTGATTTTCGTTTTTGTTGGGCAATATTTTATACTTGGGCAATATTTTTGGTATGTATTGAATTGTTCCAGATTTTTGATCCAACTGAGGCCGACAACATTTAAAGGAGGGATTTGAGTCACTCTAGGCTTGATTAGAGTGCTTTTATGTACCAATGGTTCTCATTCTGTGCCATGAATAAGGTTCTTGATTCTGGATCTGAAATCCTGGTCTAGATTCCTATATAGGATTCGCTGCATTTAGGTTCTTCTCCCTTTTCTTGTCTTTAGGTAAAATTAGGCTTATGTGATTACTATCTCAAGAATTTAATTCGTTCTTGAAGGTTGGGAAGCATGGTATAATCATTGAATTCACTGATCCTGACTACAATACTAGGCGAAGTGCCACTTACCTGCCTGAGGTGGCTGCTCATGAAGGTGATTCTTGTTGCATTCCTTTTGGTTTCTCAGTTTGAGTCCTTTGTAAGCCTTGACCACTGAGTAGCGACAACCTTATATCATTTTTTATTTTCTAAAGCTGAACATTTTCCCTTTCATTCTTCTCTGGGCATCTTTGGTTTCAATTTCTTATTTTCCTTGCTTTTTCAAAGGTACAACATAATGACATGATACCATACCAATAAAGAATAGTGTTCAGTTAGGTTTTCTTGACTTTTTAACTCTTCTTTCCCAGCCCCACTGCAATAGTGAAAAACAAACAAAAAAATGTGTTTTATTTTTTTGTCAAAAAAAAGTGTTTTATTTAGTTCATTTTGTTGATGTTCCACCTGTGTACTTCTCAGGTGGGATAATTTTCCCTTTTCTTTTCTTCAATTTTTTTGAGTTTCAACTTGATAGCTTTCACTGAGACTACCACAGTCTGAGTACAGAGAAGAAGCTGTGCATTCGCATTCAATTATTGAGTCATCCTGGAGGCAAGCCTTATCAGTTATTGCCAAGGCTACGCCTAAATGCTTTGAGTTAGACTGGGATTCTGATTTTCACAAATGGACCGGTATTACTAGTATATGTGGTTGTGTCATGGAACTGTTCAGAAGGAGATCTTTTTGGCTATGAAGTTTATGCTCCACATCTGTATGGGCATATTACATGATCCCCCTAGACCTTTTTGCATCATAAGCTCCATCTAAGCATGCGGTAGTCAATGGGTGTGTTTGGAATTAACACTTTTTGTGATGTGTGATGTATGTGAGATAATAAGGTGGTAGGAAATTGTGTTTATGATGCAAGCTAAATAATACTTGGAATTTTTTTTATTTATTTGTAAATTATGCTAACCAAACGGACCACATATTTTTTTGCTAATTTGAAGTTATGATTGTTCAACTAAAGTTGCTACTGTTGGTTTTAATTCTCAGGTTGGACAAAGACAGAAGCAATTGATTCACTGATTCGAAAAGCGGGATACAATGGCTCCATAACTGAATCACTGCGAAAGCGCATCCGACTTACCCGCTATCAGAGTACATTATTCACTATGCACTTCAGTGATTATGTTACTTATGTCAAGACAACCCGAGGCTCTGCTCCTGCTATCAATGGGGTAAAATCAGGCTATTTCTGATTGTGTGGTTGTACCTAAAATTTAGACTACAAATAGCATTTGGTCGATCTGGGGTGGTACCTTGTCCCCAAAAGAATCGTCTGCTTGGTTGGGGCAAATTTGTTGTCGTTCCAACCCGCTGCAGCCATTGTTGCAAGTCGTAATTTGTCCAAATAATTCTTCAAATTCATTTGATTTTGAAGAATGAACACCAATAACTCCATTTGGATTTCATTAGGCCGTGCTCAATCCACAAGATTTCCAAAAGCTTGTGGTGAAATGGCTCCTGTTTATGAACTCAGCTGTCTGTAACAAAGGTATCCGATTTCAAATCTCTGTTTTGCTGTGTTCATGGTTTTATGCTTGCTTTCATTTGCGTTGCATTGCACGACATTGTGAACCGCATGAGATTCCTCTTGGAATCCGCTTCCGCTTGTACCTGCGAGGACTTTTGTAAAGGAAAATTTTGCTGAAATTCCGTGTCGGTGTTGAATTACTTGTGCCAAAATTCTACCATCGAGGTGGAATATTGTGCCCAAGAAGTTCCAGTTCACGACAGAGACTGGTACATTAGTGTTGTGCAGAGGCAGTGACGAACCGGACGAGGGGAACCGTCTCAGGCAGTTCACGGCCTAGATGAGGTCTCAAAAATTTGTGCGGCTCAAATCACGTCTTGTAATTAAATTTTCACGCTGTGTGGGACCCACAAAAATGTTGTTCTAATGTTACTCGCTGTTGTTCTATTGTTACACCTTGTACAGATGATGTTACACCATATACACATGATCTTACACCTTCTGGAGTGATTGTTCTGACAACCTAGGGGTGCAAACGAATCGAGCCGCTCGCGAGCGGCTCGATTCGAGCTCGAGCTGCTCGAGCTCGAGCTCAAAACATTAAGCTCGTTAGCTCGCGAGCCGGCTCGCGAGCTCGAGTATATATATATTTATTTTTTTTATTTTTATTTTTAATAGTAAAATTACATAAATATCCTTAATATTTTATTATTTATTAAGAAAAAATATTATTTTATTAATTTTTTTAAAAATAAAATAATTATTTTTTATTTTTTTCGAGCTCGAACTCGAGCTCGAGCTCGAGCTTGAAAATTACCAGCTCGTCGAGCTCGAGCTCGAGTTCGAGTTCGATGAAATTAAGTTAAGACTCGACTCGATAAGGCCAAAACTCGACTCGGCTCGACTCGTTTGCACCCCTATGACAACCGCTCCAGCCCCGCGTCCGTGACGAGCCACCCTTCATGTCGGTTTTGCTTAACTGGAGTAAAATAGGTCCCACAATGCTTAATTCACCCTTCTTTCTTTGAAGTTTTTTACTTTTAAACCAATATTTTGCCCGTTCTGATTTTTTTTTTAAATTATTGTAAATTTACTTTTTATTATTAATGATCTTACATGTTCATTCATATTAATTTTAGAAAATTGATGTATTTTAATTATTTAGCCATCACACTTATTTTTAAAACTTCTTCTTTATATAATTTTATTATAATATAGTAGTATTCATAAAAAATTGTAACGCATGTTAAAAAATCAGTAGATATTTTTTTCTGAGATATTCTTTTAGATAATTAAGGGTTTGTTTGGAAGGTCAGTTTTTTGCCTAGTTTTTCTTGTACAAAATTTTGAACAACTTTAACTATATTAAATGTAAAAAAACTCCCAAAGTTTTTAAAATACACACCTCAGATATCCAACACAAAAAAATTTTTCCCTTCTTTCTTCTTCTTCCACACACCTCAGTTTACCACCACCTCCATCCGTCAATTGCTACCAATTGCCACCTCTTCCCCCTCTCCACTCCCTCTCTACCTTCCCCTTTTCCTTGCCGCCCCCTTTCCCCTCCTCAGAACTCTCCCTTTCCCCTTCTCTTGGTGGTCGCAGGACCAGAGCCTTGACCAGCTCTAGTTGGATTTGGTTGGATTTGATCGCGCGACCAGAGGTAATAAGAGGAGGGGCAAGAGAGGGGAAAGGGAGATGAGAGGAGAGAAGGAGGAGGAGGAGGAGATGAGGAGGGAGGGAGGAAGGAAAAGGAAAAAAAAGGTAGGAGAGAGGTTTCGACTTCAACTACTGGTGCTGACTAAGGGAATATGGTGGTGGCAGTAGAAAAGGAGGAAGGAGGGGAAAGGGAGGGAGGAAGGAGAAAGGAACAAAGAAAAGAAAAAAGAGAAAGAAAAAAAAGGAAAAAGAAAATTTGTCTCCCTAGCTCTCATATATACAAAAATTTGTAAGAGAGAATAAAGTTTTATACAAAAATCCAAAAAATATATCTTCCAAGTAGACCCTAAAATTCTTTTGATAATCATAAACTTTATACAAACATCTAAAAACATACCTTTCAAGCAGATCTTAAAATTCTTTTGATAACCATAAACTTAGAACCACATATTCTTTTAATTAAGTACAAAAGATCTAACAATTTATTTTCTTCATTAATGAATGTTTATTAGTTTTTAGTAACATTGATAAATTTATCTGTGTAAAAATTAAAGTTTTTCTTCTATACTGAGTTAATCCATATGGATTAAAAAAATTATATGAATTTAGCAAAAAGATGGAATTGCTGGAAGAGAGAGGAACCATAAGAACCAATAAATTTAATTTATTGAAAAATAAAATTGTCAGAAGAGAAGGACACTGTACAAAAATTTATTATAAAAGAGTTAGATACAAATATAATAAAAAAAAAACTCAAAAGTACCCAGATAACCGTTAATAACAGCCAGAGAGAATAATCTTTTGCTTGGAGAGAAAAAGTGAAGGGGGTTAAAAGTGCTGCTGCTGTATACAACTTGTTTCATGTATTGTTGGGTACGTTTGGATTGGTGTTTTTGAGCCTGTTTTTGAAAAACTGTTTTTCACATCCAAATGCTACAGTAAATGTGTATTTCAAAAACACCAATCCAAACAATATATCAAAAACAACTCCAAATATATTTCAATTATGCATATTTAATTTGTATATTTTAATAAGTATATTTCAATTTGTATATTTTAATTATGTATTTTATATGTATATTTCAATTATATTTTAATATATTTTAATTATATATTTTAATATGTATATTTCAATTATGTATTTTAATATGTATATTCAATTATGTATATTATATATATTATATTAATATAAATATATTTATTTCAATTATGTATAATATTATATATATTATGTCAATTGAAATAAATATTATATATTTATATAAATATATATTTATGCAATTTTGTTTTATAATATATATTAATATGTATATTTCAATTATGTATATTATATATAAATTATATTAATATTAATGTATATTATATATATATTATACATTTCTAATATTATATATTTACATATACATATCATAAATATTTTATTTTATTTAAAATATATTTTTATATATTTATAATATATTTACATAAATATTATATGTTATATAAATTATATATAATATATTATATAATATATTATACATTTATATAAATGTACATTTATACATAATATATAAATATTTATGTATATTTATAATATACATTTATATTATATATTATATATAATATAATACATTTATAATACATTTATACATTTATATTAATATACATAATATTAATTTTACATTTATACATAATATTAATACATGTATACATTTATATTAATTATATTAATACATTTCAACATAATATTAAAACATATTTATAATATATTAATTTATACATTTATATAATATTCATTTATAATTTATACATTTTTAATAACATACACTTATACATTTAAATATACATTTATATTATGTATTATATATAATATAATACATTTATACATTTATATTAATGTACATAACATTAATTTTACATTTATACATAATATTAATGCATATATACATTTATATTAATTATATAAATACATTTCTACATAATATTAATATATATTTATAATATATTAATTTATACATTTATAATAATATACACTTATAATTTATAATATATTTATAATATTCATTTATAATTTATGCATTTATAATAATATACACTTATACATTTATAAATATATTTATATTATGTATTATATAGAATATAATACATTTATATATTTTTATATGAATATATAAATATATTTATTTATAAATGTATTATAAATGCATAAATATATATTTATATAAAAATTATAAATTATAATTTATACATTTATATAATATTCATTTATAATTTATAATTTATAATAATATACATTTATACATTTGTAAATATAAATGTATTATAAATGCATAAATGTATATTTATATAAAAATATAAAAATTATAATATTCTAAAAATACTCAAAAATATGTTTCAAAAATACTTCTAAAAATAATCCAAAAAAATCTACAGTAAAAGTTTTTCATATAATTTTTGAAAAACAACCCCAAAAATAACTAATCCAAACGGACTTATTTTTGAGATTCGAAATGCTACAGTGGTGTTTTTGAAAAACAACCCCAAAAACAGCTAATCCAAACGGAGCCGTTGTTTCAATGCAAACATCTCTTGCTTTGGGAGAATAGAAAATCCAGAAGTTGCTAAGTAGAGCAGCGAAACTCGTAGTCTGGCAAAAGCGCGAAGTAGTCAACCCCTCCGCTTCCTCCGTTTATCACCAACTTTTCTTGATCAGAAAAAAGGAGGAAAACGTGATCAAGTCGTAATTAGTTAAAAGCTAATTAAGCAAACCTCCTGACACCTGACTCCGTGGCCCCAGTGCCATTTATTTCTTTCTTTGGACATCAAATTAATCTCAAATCGGTTTTCCGGAGCAAAGGAAAAACCAACAGGGCGAGGTCTCTCTGGAGTCTGGAGTCGTGACTGTGCGTGCTGACGAAGTAAGCAAAACAAATCTCAACTCTTCCAAATTTGAATTGTATCTTTGTCTCTCAGCTTGATCACTAGCGCTTTCCTCCCAATTATTTCTCTCTCTGTTTTTTTGCCCCTTCTTCATTACTTATTATTAATATGTAAATGATTTCGCATTGATTTCGATAGATTGGAGCATTTCTTTTGCCTTTCGCGTTTACTGTCGTAAGGTACTGGTAGATCGAGCTTTCAATCGGAAAATATTGCGGGTGCTCTAATTGCCAAACGAATTCTGATGTTACCGACAAAATTTGCTTCTTCAATTTTGGAAAGAACGCAGTTTTTTATTTTTCTTAAAGCGTTACGGTTTCTATCTTGTTCGACTTGAGAGTGTGGCTGAGGTTTTTGTGCTGTGGATTTTGCTGATCTCTTTCTCAAATTCGAACAATTTGGAATTGGTAATTTTGGTTTACTGCTTCGCGTTTTGCTTTTGATTTCTCATTTGTGCTCTAATTCAGCAAGCTAGGGTTTTATTTCCCGTACCCGTGATAAAGTCTGTTTTAAGCTGTTTGCCGGATATTTCTTTGTAACAGGATAGTTGCGGTGTAACAGCATACGTTTTCCTGGTCCAATTGATTTTGTTCCGCATGATTTCCGTTCATCTGTCTAAATTTCTGTGACCATAATTTGCTAATTGAAACTGATGGATTGGTCTTCATTTCATATCTAATTTTTTTTTAAGTTTTAGTTGTTGAATTGAAGGGTATTTGGCACTGGCTGGAAACATATTTTTGGTGCTTTGAATAGCTTAATTCAGAAATGAGTCAAAAGGGGTTGATTTACAGCTTTGTCGCCAAAGGAACAGTTGTTCTTGCAGAGCACACACCCTACTCTGGCAACTTCAGTACCATAGCTGTCCAATGCTTACAGAAGCTGCCATCAAATAGCAGCAAGTATACATACTCGTGTGATGGCCACACCTTCAACTTCCTCCTTGACACTGGATTTGGTATTGGCCCTTTTACGTTCTTACTGACACAAAGAAGTTTGTTTATTTTTAGTTATAAATAAGTCTCATAATGAGCAAATGTATTTTTGAACCTGTAGTTTTTCTTGTTGTGGCGGATGAATCAATGGGGAGGAGTGTACCTTTTGTGTTTCTTGAGAGAGTGAAGGACGATTTTAAAAAGCAGTACGGTGCCAGTATCAAGACTGATGGGTCTCATCCACTTGCTGATGATGACGATGATGATGATTTGTTCCAGGACCGTTTTAGCATTGCATACAATCTTGATCGGGAATTTGGGTATGTTGCTTATGTTCTGGCATATTTCTAATTAACCTTTCCAAACCTAGTGCACTCTTTTCTGTCCTGATGGCAATTATTACTTTATATACAGTTCCCTAAATTTCTTAGTGTTGTGTTCCTTGTTGTAGACCAAGGCTTAAAGAGCATATGCAGTATTGTATGAACCATCCTGATGAGATGAGTAAGCTGTCCAAACTGAAGGCTCAGATTACAGAAGTCAAAGGCATAATGATGGACAATATTGAGAAGGTAAGTGCTTCTTTTTCTGACAGGCAAACTAACTTACAGATGCTTCTATTGGGGCATAGAAAGAAAATATCTGAACAAGTTATAAATTCTTTTCTGTGTCTATGTCCCTAACTCCCCTCCTCCACCTTATTTCATCATCCCTTTGTATAATTTAGGCTGGTTTCTTGTACACAAGATCACGGTAAAGAGTTGAAGATTGAAGTGCGCTCTTGAGATCAGAAAGAAAGTTTTCTTTTTTAATTTGACAAATCACTTTTTGGATTTTGCAGCAAGGAAAGAATAAGGGTTTTCTCCTCCGTTCTTGAATAAGTTATAGTCTTAGTTGTGTTGGGTTGAACTGGGAATGTGGATAACAGGGAGACAGACTCATCATGTTCTGGGGTTTTGGTTACCTTTGGCACTTAGTCAAGCAAAATAAAGTGTTTTGCATGAGGAAATGTGCACCTTGTGGTTAAGAAACTATAATCTTGAATTTGATTTTTTGTTACTTGTTAGAACTTAGGGACTTCTGGGTAATTTTCAGATCCAAGGAGGTTTGACTTGAAATTTGAATGAGTACCATTGGAAAAGAAATTTTCTCATCTGAGACATGACTGAAGGATCTAGAGCTTGGGGGTTAAATTGATTTAGTATGAAATGCCAGAATTTTGACGTGGTTCCCGAATTTTCAATTGAGATGCTTTAACATTTAATGTTTGGCGAGGTTTTGCTCTCGTACTTAAACACATGATCACATGTTATTGGTGTGGCTATCATGAAGTAAAGCAAACTAGTTGGTTTCTCCAAAATAGTTGAGCAACATAATTGTTTAGGCGTAAGAAGGGGAGAAAGTTAAACTAGTAGCTTCGTTTTATATATGCAAGAAATTATCTCTGTAGACTGTTATGTCCTTGTTTTAAGATAATCTTCCCACCTACTTATATGCTCCGAAACCTGTGGAGGTTTTCACTTGAGCAATTTTATTTGAGGTATCTAATAGGGCCTGTGGGTGACGAGATGTAGTGGGCTAGAAGTAGGAACATTCTTCAATCCCCTCCTTTTAACCCGAGAAGGTAGGAAGTTGAATTATGGAGAATAGGAAGTTAAATTCCTTTTGTTCCCTTTGGTTAGGGGAGCGGCCTTTTATTGTGCGGTTGTGGAAATATAGACTATTCTTGATTCATTTTTGTCGGAGGTTGCCTTCTAGCTGTGGATATTTACTCTTTTCCTCTTCAGTGGTGAAGAAGTGTTGGTAGTAGATGACTTTTGTGGTTAGAGGCAAGGGCATAAATCATTGGATGCAGCCAGGAATGATTCATTAGATATCATTGAAAGTTTGATCTTCCTCAATGTGCTTGACTTGGGTGATTAAGATTGGAAAACAGTATATCAGTCAGCTTATTGATCTTTGTTGGGTTGGTAGAAAACTCCCTGTTTACTCTTTGGATGTCTAAAGCTCTTACTACTCTCTTTTTGCCATTTGAGGCCTAGTTATAAAAAATTATTAACGAAAAGTTTGTTTGTTGGTGAGTTATGTTCTTGTGGATAAAACTGGTAAAACCAACATCTTCATATTATCTTCCTTGAAGCGTTTGTATCTCAGATCCATCATTAGTCAGAATTTTGTTTTAGTGCTTGATTCTGATTATGGTTGGGCGGTTTGGAGAAGTAGGTCTTAATTCTGCTATTCTAAGTTTTGGCTGGCTTTGGATGAGCCAAGAGACATTTCTTAAATACCAGTCCTTGTGGTGTTATAATGTCTAAGAATTAACATATAGATACTTTCCTGTTTTGAGTGGAGACTTGGGTAAATAGGATGCTGACATTTCAGTATCTTTGTGTCCATCTGTTGCCTTTTATATGCCTGAGTGTTTGAATTAGAGATTTCTTAAGTGCTTTGTAATTACAGTTGTCCCTCCCTTCCCTGCCTCCCCCCCCCCTCCTTCTCCTTCTCTCTCTGTAGGACAGTAATGGCACTGGAGATGGTAACTGTTGGTTTTATTGTCAGCTAGTATGACCTTGGATTGAGTTTGAACTGCAACTTTTTCCAGCATGCTGACATATTTAGAGTGTCTTAGAGCAAGTAATCTCTTTAAACGCTTGTCGTTAATTGTTGTACTGGTTCTTCAGCACTACAGTTTCTCAGCAAGACTGTCAATCAATTAAGCTAAGTTTGGGGAATAGAATATTTTAGGAACTTATAAATAGTTTCCACTTGAAGACTAAACTTTTATGAGATTTTAGCAGACTAGATTCACTTTAGAGCAATTTGCAAATTTTTCGTTTATGACCAATCTTTGTGTTTTCATTTATCATGTTCACTTTCTTTCTCACACACCTCAGTCCCCATCATCCTCCTAACACTCCAAACATCCTAGTGTGGTCTTAGAATTTATTGTAAAATGAGTTGGAAAAATTTGAATGTTGCTTTCCTACAATATAATATCATCGGGTCAGATTTTGAATATCTGATGTAAAAGGCTAATTTTCTGGAAAATAATGCTTGTGCTGATCCAAAACCTTTTGTTCTCGAGTTACAGGTTTTGGATCGAGGTGAGAAGATCGAGTTACTTGTGGATAAAAGTGAAAACCTTCAGTTCCAGGTAACCACCTTATTTTTTTTGATGTAGGTGGCATGCAACCTCCGGAACCTTTGGAGTTTCAGGCTAATCTGTTTTCTGTTAATTGAAATCTGTTCAGGCTGACACCTTCCAGAGGCAAGGGAGGCAACTTCGTCGGAAGATGTGGCTTCAAAACCTTCAAATGAAGTTGATGGTTGGAGGTGCTATTCTTGTTCTGATCATCATCTTCTGGCTCATAGCATGTGGAGGTTTTAAATGTTGATTGTTGATCGCTTTTTGTGGAGGGTATAACATTTGGCTTGAAAACATATTGTTATCTGTCCTTTGTAATGTACAAAGTGTTGGTACTCTGCTGTATATTCAACCGCTGATGGAATATTACACTCCTGTTTACTTATCTAATATATATGCTAAGCTACTGGTAGCTTTATTTTTAGCTTGAAAGGATGGGAATCAAGTCCGGAGATGTGAGATATTGGTGATTTAAATGCTCAACTGACTAACGCTTTATATGCAGTGAAGGATGATGCATTAATGGTCAACAATATGCAAATCCTACTTGTAAAGTACTTATTATTTTTATTATTTTTTTGGGCTTAAAGAGTAAATTGCTTGCAACAGACGAGAGCAATGGGCGGCTCAAGTGGGGTTGAAGTACTTTGTCCATTGCAATATGCAAGTACTGCCATTCGCTGCATCCGCATCCCTTATAATAGAGGTGAAGACAATTCAATCCAATGAGTGGAAAAAAAAAAAAAAAAAATTTACTTGTAACAGTTTATGATATTGCACCCTCTGATAACTTTGAAAATTTTCACTTGGGTAAATTAATAAATCCTCGCGGTAAACGATTTAGTGCACTAAGATTGCAATTGAAAAACATACGCTTCTTAGTATTGATGTAATACATTCCTGAGAAGAAAGTTTTGAAGTTTTGTCACAATTTTACTGTAGATCTTGTCCTTATTTTTTTCCCCCTTATTTCGAATATTCAAAGCATAGATGTGGTGATCCTATATTCTTTGATGAAAATTATGTGTAATGATTGGTTAATATAATATACTCTTTCCAGCATTGAGCGTAACTTCTTTGCAAATTTGCTTTAAATAAACCTTCAAATCATTGTGCAAAGCGTATGCACACACACTCTCATACACTCATATTAAATACTCCCTGTTTGGGTAATCTTAGCATTTATGAAACATTAGGACGTACCTTTTGAGCTATATATTGGTCGCTTTCTATTTTTAAATTTTCAAACCTTTACTAGAAGGGACCTGTCTTAACACTACGAGGGGAAAAAGCCACGCTGTGAAAATAAGAATATTATATAAGCTCCTAATTAAGATGCATTAAATTTTCTAATTACCTATTTCATTTTTAATGATATCAACTTGACAACAATATAAGGAGAATTAAAGCCAGTGTCAATCTTCGATGTGGCTATTTTAAAACAATGGAAAATGACCTTTCAGATGGCTATTTTCATATTTCATGTAATTATCTCTGTTAAAATATGGAGTGAATCAAATCATATTTAATAAGTTTTGTATCTCATTTTGATTTAATGATCTAAAGTCGAAACCAACAGGGAAAACATTAGCACTTCGTCATGCATTAAGCGCGATAAACTGAGTTAACCGTTTAAGTATCTAAACGACCGATAACTAAATTAACGATTCAACTTCTCTTAACGGTAATTAACTAAATTAACCGCTTAATATCTAAAAACCATTGCTGTCTAATCAAATCAAATTCTAGCTCAATGACAATAAAAATGATTAGCAGTGATGTAAGATGTCTTGAAAATTTTTTCATTTAAGAATTTTGTTAATGTGTATATTAATGCCAACTTTTTTATTCTAATTTTAATCAAGAAGTTCTTCTTCTACTCTTTTTTTTAATTAATCTTTTATATACTGATAGAGTAAACACCGTTATCACTAGATGCATGATAATTCATTTGAATTTAAATTGAAATTTCAAATTTTGCTCTGTCATGCATCTAACGGTCATATATATATAAGATTTACTCTCTCTTTTTATTTTTATTTTTTGGTTAAAGGGAAGAAATTGCTGTTGTACCATTTCAAGTTTGCTCCCTCCTTAACTAGAGAAGGTAATTAATTATTATCTATATGTGTTGTCACCTCTGGTAATGACTGTAAATGAGAATATGCATGGTTAATTTGAGAGCTCATAGGAATGGTTAATCTAAGGGCGACCAATTAGTTGACTTCCTAATATTTGGACCGAAAAAGTTTCATCTGCATTATGGAATTCTAATAAAAAGAACACAATCTATAGGAGAAATCCTTCGATCCCTATTGAGATTTGGATGAATTTTTTTTTTCTTCTTAACAACTGAAGCATCACAGGGAGATTTGGATGATATGGTGAAGCATTCTTGTATAATACATGAACCCAAAGCAAGCACATGATCGAAATTAAAATTCAAATAAATTCTGCAGATGACAAATTAATTACACCACATGGTGCCTTGAACTGGCACACTTTAATCTAATGACCAACAAACACTGTTCATCTCAGTGTTTTCAGCAACAGAGAATTAAGACATATTATTAGAAATCTAGATTGCTATATATGGTCATCAGCTTTATTCATCGTCATTACCAGCAGCCTCCGTTGCCTTCTCATCTTCTTCTGGACCTCGGACAAACTTCATCCTCAAGCGTCCATTCTCCCTTGAAGCAGCCATGACACCCCGGGGATCAATCTTTATCTCTTCCCCAGCAGATGCATTAGCTTTCTCATCAAACCTCTTGTAAGTAAAAGGTTTACCATATGTAGCCATTCTTAGGGTAGAGATAGGAGGGGGAAATCGCTTTTCAGAGTAGTTATACATGCACGAATCATTTTTGAAATAATTCTTCGTCTTAACAGGACTCTTCAATTTGTTCTGACGATTAACATCATCATCCTTGGAACCCTCACTCGCGCTTTCCTTGGATGAAACTTTTGGCAAAGGCAAAGGTGGTGAGAACTTGAGGTCACCAATGGACGTTGGGGTCTTGCTTTCTCTAAAATAGAGCTCCCCGAACATCTCAAAGACGGGAGGGAATTCTTGATCAGATTCCACTGTGGACGGTTTTGGTGGTTGGTCTTTGAGGAGGTCGCTAAGGCTTGTGTACTTGTGTTCCGCCATTTCTTGGAGTTCAAAGTTGTAAGGAGCAAGAAATGGGCTGTTTGAGACAAGAGAAGAGGAGAGTTGGGGAGTGTATATATAGAGGTGAGATGTTCGGTATGCGGGATTGGGACTTGTCCCGTGCGTATGAAATGAGATATCTTTTGTGTACTACTTTTTCGAACATACCATAAAAATTTTTTTGGTCAGTAATTTATCGTTTCAAACCTGTACATATTCAAATTTATTTCTTAAAGATTTATTTTTGACATTTGGCGTGAATTGACTGGGGGGGGGTGCAAGAACCGTTTTCAGAACTCCTCTTTTTTTCCCGCTTGGGTTTCCTTAGATTTTCTGAGGTGAAAGCTTTACGTATTGGTTTAAATCAGGGAGGGTTATAGTGGATTAATCCGCTTGAAACTTAAAATTATATGACTAAGTTATGCTTTTGAGAAGTTATATCATATGCCTCCCAGCTTATTGGCAGTGGCAATGAACAGTATAGAGTTGATTTTATTGCACACAAACCCTCCATAGAGCAAATTAGCGATTTTATCGACAACAGGAGACTACAGTCGACATGCATATGCTTAAGAAAATGTATGCCAATTGTCCTTGCCATAACCATGATGATGATGATGATGCAAATAGATAACGTTCCACGCCTCTTTTAATCACTGACAGTGCAAAGGAAAATCTCCTTGGTATAACGTCCACTTATCTCCTTGTGTAATTTTCATACCCAATTTTATCATGTGTTCTTTAACAACAAAAAATCTTTTTTCAAAAAAGAACAAAAAAAAATTGGCTTTAGCTATATAAAAACTTTTGTGGGAGTCTGCTGTACAATTGTTCGTCTAAATCTACAATTGACAAACTGATGCTAGCTATTGGTAGTCGGTACTGTAAAAGGGGTTTATTTTAGATAACTTTGTAGTTTATTTTAGTGTGTATGCGGGGAGCCTAGTCAAAATTTGTTACGCACTACAAAAATAAGTTTACGAGATAAAAGGTATGTTTAGGTAAAACTTGAATAACAATTACTATAATCAACCATTAGCAAATGACCGTAAAAATTTTTAAATTTTGTAATGCCCTCTTAAAGCTCGGATTACCGTCTACTCTCCCGTTGCTTTTGGCTTTTTCGCTTTCTTTCGTTTAGAATGACGCAGGTTTTTGTCTTAATAAGGGAGAGCATCTTAGAGTTCTTGTACCTAAGATCGGAAGTTCAAATCCGATCATGTGCATTAAGCGGGTGCATTCAAATTCCACCTTGTGCATTAAGTGAGAGTGTAATACTTGTACCTAAGATTGAAAGTCCAAATCGCGGGAGTGTAGTACTTGTAACTAAGATCGAAAGTTCAAATTCTATCTTGCGCATTAAGCGAGAGCGTTCAAATCCCATCTTGTGCGTTAAGTGGGAGTGTAGTACTTGTACCTAAGATCGGAAGTTCAAATCCCATCTTGTGCATTAAGCGGGAGTGTAGTACTTGTTCCTAAGATCGAAAGTTCAAAATCCATCTTATGCTTTAAGCAGGAGTGTAGTACTTGTACTTAAGATCAGAAGTTCAAATCCCATCTTGTGCATTAAGCGAGAGCGTTCAAATCTCACATTGTGCATTAAGCGGGAGTGTAGTGCTTGTACCTAAAATCGCAAGTTCAAATTCCATCTTGTGCATTAAGCGGGAGCGTTCAAATCCCACCTTGTGCATTAAGCATGAGCGTAGTACTTCCATTTTTTCGTTATAAAATTTAAAGGATGTAGTGATGTACTTATCTAGTCTAGCCACCATACAAGTTTACTTGAATTTCTCCTTCCGCCTAGTGTACAGGAAGGTGTAGATTATTGTCAAAAAAAAAAAAAAAAAAACGGCGTACACATAGAGAATGCTTTGTGTTCTCAAGCCCACACAACTATCTAAGTTCTTGTTAAGTAGATTGTAGTTACCATTGGTCTTGAAATGGTCTTGGATTTTAGATTATAGTTACCATTGGCGTACACATAGAGATTGCTTGTTTCTTTTTCATTTTTTTTTGAACTGGTCTTGGATTTTTCCGTAGCCAAACTTTAATTTGGTATAAAATTAAAGCCACAAACTAGTAGAGAATTCTAAAATGTTAGTCATTATTCAATATGGGTGTAATTTGATGATAACTAAAACATGTGTTTAAAAAACTTTAAGCCTGGGTAGGTATTCACTAGAGTAAATTGTTAGATTGCAGTGTGTTATCCTTATTTAGATATCACAGGTGAGCAACCACATATGAATTATGAATGCACCAATTGTGCTGAGGGACAATTAACAGCGGTTTTTAAGGAAGAGGCCGGTATTGCTCCAAGAAATTGTGCAGATGGACAATCAATATTCCCATTCACCATTCTCATGAGGACATTTAAATAGACAAACAGATGAAGAGATTGTTCGGTATATTGATAGAGGTTCGTACGACATAATTTGTTCCACTTTGGGTGACTAGTTTGAGTTCGTTTTTCACACTAAAAAGTTTCAGGAATTGTTCGGTGAAACCCCAGTACAATAAATTTGCTGGATTCCTTCAAAATTCCTTTCAACCCATATGTTCGTTCAAGTATTGAAAGGATCAGCTAAACCAGTATAGCTAGCTAGATAGTCTCACTTGCAACTGTTTGGCAAGTCTATCAAACATATATAGTTTTCTAGTTTTTATTAAGTGCTTTTCTGAAACAAGTCTTTTAATTACTGCGTAATGCTCATTTTGACTCCGTTATAATGAAATTAACTTCAGAGTTCCTTCCCTCGTCTGTTTTGAATCAACCAGTCATGTAAATGAAACACAATATACGCACTCTGTAAATTTTAAAATTTGAACTACGTGGAATTAGTTAGATTAATTTTACTGTCAAAATGCCAGCCGGGAAGTAAAAAAAACTAGATCACAGTCCCTAACTTCTCTGATTTCTCGAAGTTAGGATCTGGACATGGTAGCAAAGTCAGGATTAGAAGCAACGTTGCATATACTACTATATATTACTCGAAGTTGGACGACCGGTTACAAGAAATCGCCGCCAAAAGGGAAGTTTCGGTATACAATTAATCAAAGACTCAACCAATTCGCCTTACCAGATTTGGTTAATCATAAGTTGCAGGTCTGGTTGCAGGTAAGGGATTCAAAATCTTATACTTATATTAAAATTCAAGAAGTGTATAGTAACATACTTCTTTGATTAAGAGATGGGATCCTGAATCTTTACCCCTTATAGCCTAGTTGAATTCTTCTGTAATATCGATTAGAGTAGAAATAATGTAGAATGACACTCAAAGAGTGTATAGTAGTGCACTCCCTTAATCCAGAGACAGAGATATTCTATCTCTAGCCCTCATGGTCTAGTTGGGCCTTACTGCCGATTAGAATCGGAAGAATTTAGATATCACCTATTGATTAAAAAGAAGAAAGTTATCTATCAAGACTCAAGACTAAGGGGATCAAACTTGGTCAGATGTAGTCAAACTTGGTCACAAAAGTCAAGGGTGAAAAGGGTATTTTTTTTGAGTATTTTTTAAATATTTTACTGTAACATTGTACATGAAAAAATTTTTACCGTAAATGATTTGGTATTTTTTATAGTGTTTTTGAGAGTATTTTTTAGGATGTATTTTGAAGTAGTTTTAGGATGTATCAAGGTGTTAAAATTTTAGTGACGTATTTTTAAAATTAAAAAAAAATTCAGCATTACCTACCACCACCTATCACCGCCCTCTCCCCCTACATCTCTCCTCCCCTTCCTCTCTTCTCCCCTCTCTCCTCGTCCCCCTCCCTCTTTCCTCCCTCCTTTCCCTTGCATCCTACTGGCCCTTTCTCCCCTATCTCTAGTTATGTTGGCTGTGACCAGCACAACCAAAGAGCTCTTTGGTCACACCACTCTCTGGTTGAGCCTCCACGCTCTCAAAGTGCTCTCTAGTGGTGCCAATTGCAATCAGATTTGGTCGCATTAGAGCTAAGGAGGAAGGAATGGTGGGATGCAAGGAAGAAAAGAGGAGAAGGAGGAGGGAGGAGAGAGAAAAAAAAAGAAGGAAAAGAGAAAGGAGAGATAAAGAGAAAAAAAAAAAGGAGGATGGCGACTGCCAGTGATGATAGCCACTAATGGTAGGTAGTGGTGAGTGATTATGGCATGTAGAGGAAGAAAGAATGCGAAGATTTATTTATATATTTATTAGTGCATTTGATTATGTTTTTGGAATTGTTTATGGAATTAGTGTGAGCTTTAAAAATAAAAATACGTATTTGATAAACACACCAATACACCAATCCATACACACTAATATTTGACTTTTCATCAGTAAAACTGGAAATACATTATTATAAGTTCATTATTTTGTTTTTTATGTTTCAGCCCATCTATTTTTTTTTTTTTTTGGCCATTATTTCTTCTCTGCTTTTTTCTCCTTTTACATCTTAACTAGTATTATTGTTGTTGCTGTTCTCATTGCCCCCTTCATTATTTGCGTTCCCCTCTCTATCATCACCAATATCATTTATAGCCTCCTCCTCCTCCTCAAGGTTGCCACTGTAATCACCACCATTCCCATAATGCTCGTTGTTGTTGTTGTTATTGTTGTCAATTGACTCATCACCATCATGATCTGGATTCTCTAAGTCACTACCATCATCATCATCATCCAAATCTTCATCAGAGGTGGTGTAGTAGTAGTCACTCTCACTACTACTGCTATCATCACTACTGTCGTCATCGTCGTCATCATCTCCTCCTTGGTGCTGCTGCTCTTCAACTCTTGGTCGACGGGGAAACCACATTTTTTGGTGGCTATTATGCCTTAAACAGGACATGGTATCTCGGCCGAGAAGAATCACCTCTTCCTCAGAAAAGGTGGCATCATTCATGTTAAGTTTATAGTAATTTAAATGCCTGGCTTCATTAAACAGGGACAAGCAAGAAATTGGTGGCGGAAACAATTTTGCGCCTCCATAATTCACTGATGGCATGGTATACATGAAATTTTCGTTGTAATCCAACCTCTCTTTTTTCAAAGGAGTTTCATGAATCATTTTTGATGCGGCTTCTTTGACAGATATTGCACGCATGCATGCAAATTGTTGATAATCTTGGTAGTACTTTTGAATTATGCAGAGAATGGGGAAGAAAACGCTGATAGCAGGTTGAAGCATTGCTGAAGTTTTAGGTGATCAGATGTATATTTATGTACTAGGCTGATGTAGAGGTGGATGGATATCCTTTCACTGGGGTTGGAAAAGAGTTTTGTTGGACGGTGGCTTGCATCAAGAGAGAAAAGTAACCGATGAGTTAGAAATCAGAATATGACAAATACCACCGTCACTAGCTATGGACTTTTTATAACAAACTAAAGCTCTATCTTGAATAATAAAAAACAGTGCTAAAAAGGAAACTATCAAAAGACAATAATAAATATTAACAAACAGTTGCCAATATATTAATTTATTAAAGCACAATAAAAGATTTTTTAATTTTTCCTAAACTTCTTCGAGCGCGCGTCGTTGTCCGAGTTTGAGTCGAGTTCGAGTTATTCGATTGAAACTTCGAGTCAAGTTCAAGTACAGATCTAGGAGACTCAAGGCTCGACAAGCTCTATCGAATTTTCCATCAAATATTTAATTATTATATTATTATTTTCCAAATTACTATTTTAGGTTTATTTGTTACAATTTTTTGCTATCATATATTTCAAAACTTTTTATCGAGCTCAATAAGGTCTGAAAATTTTTTGAGCCCTAACAAGTTGAACTCAAGCTTATAAAGAACTTCAATGAGTCGACCTTGAATTTAGCTTGAAATACTTGTTCAAACTCGAGCTCGAACTCGACTCGATATCACCCCCTATTTTAGCTCATTTTGATGGATCTAGACATAGCCACGGTTCCAAAATCATCAGTTCTGGTTTAAAAACTGACAATCTCAACTGATGGTTTCGGTTCTTCTAAAAAGTGGAACCCAAACCAAACCTTGTAGGGATGGTTATGGTTACAATTTTTGTACCTTTGATTCTGATTCGGCTTTGATTTCAATTTTATACCAATTACGGTTCTAAATTCTTTCAGTTACAGTTCTAGTTCTTTTAGTTATACTTAAACACTTATTGTTATAAAATTCAATTTAAGAAATTATGACAATGAATGTTAAAAAAAACTTTATTGTATTATCAGTGCAAGGAAAAAGTGAAAAATGATGCAAATTTTATTAAAAAAATATCGTACTATAGATTAAATTAGATGGGTCTTGGTTTTAGATTAGTTATAGGGTATAGACTTATTAATGGAATATTGACAGTGGGTTGTTGAACTAGAATTAGAGAGCTACTAGTACTACGTGTTGATTATTAATATTGAATTCTAAACTGATCAAATAAGTTTAAGTAGCAAATGATTTATTAGAAAGTTTGAAAAGTTCTAAATGGCTGAGTCAAAATTTTGATGAACTTGAACTTGAACCTTTAGTTACAATTATGGTTCCAATTCCGATTTCTAAAATCTAGTTCTGATTTTAGTTCAACAAACAATCGAGTTGATTCTGATTCAAATTTAAACTATGACCACCCTTGGTAAATCAGTTGTGTAGAGCATTTTTCTCATGGAACCTCTGAAATTGAACCATTCATTATTCTCAAAAAAAAAAAAAAAAACTTTGAGTGTAAATTAAGTGCTCTAGGTGAGCAAACTTTAGCATGCTTAGAAGCACATTCAACTAGACTAAGAATATTGAAAGCAATATGCACTTTACTTGTCTTGCGAATCAGGTACTTATTCGATTATGTTGAATTCTTCCTGGATATAAAATTGGATGTCACCTTGTCCCATGCCAGTTGATGGAAGAATGGGAAATATATCTTATGTACAGTTGCTATACTACTAGTTTTGTTTTTCAGAAGTGTATAACGTGAGTTCAAGAGTGTATTTGATAAATTTGAAATTTGAAATTTGAAATATGAATTTATTAAATTACTGAATTGTTCAATATTGAAATACTAACATTTGAGTTTATTCTACATTAAATGATAAATGAGCTCCTCCTTATTTATCTTTTAGAATAAGTTTAGCTTAACAATTCAAAGCCATTTTATTAATTAAGATGCTCTATTTTTAGTTATAAAAAACATTTGAACATAAATATGTTAATATCTTAATCTATTAATTTAAATTATTGAATTGGATTATGAAACAAAGTGTATCATCATTCTACAATCTAAACAAAATATGATCAAAACTACAAGTCCATTTTAACAATGGTAGAGTGAAATTTCAATGGTTTGTTGTTTTCTTGTTAAAAAAGGAAATCTATATCACTGACAAAATAAAAACCATATATATTTACAGCAAAACAAGTTTCATTTGCACAAATTTATTTGTCTGTAATGATTTTCATTTTTGGCATAGCATCACAGCAAGGCAAAGACATTTTTATCCTAAAAACTAATGGACTTTTGTTGTATCTCACCAATAGAAAAGGTCAAATTTACATTTGCTACTAGTCATGGTGCTAATGGTGATTTTTCTATACTTTAAGGGAATTTAGAACCTCCTATTTACAATCCCTTCAACTTAGCACCCAATCCAATCTCTCTCCCACCCTCAACTTTCCTTTATGTAGTTGGCAAATCTTTGTTTACTATTTTTTTCTTTTCTTCCTTTTTTTTTTTTTTTGGCTGTTCTGCTCTTCCTTTTTTAACCCTTTGCATTAATCTCCTTTACAACTTCCATCATATTTTTTTTTGTGTAGGCATCCGGTCCGAGTTATTCTAAAAAACCGGACAATTTAAAACTCGATCAAATCCAATCAAAAATCGGGTTTGACCGGGAAAAAACCGGAAGAACAGGTCCAGTCAAAGCTTTTTTTAAAAAAAGGTCAAACATTTTCAATATTATCTTTTGACCCCTAAATTGTTAAAAATTAGTAATATATCTCAAATATTTCATACTTTATAAATGTTGTCCTAAAATTTGATATTAGTTTTTAATTAAGTCCATAATTTTAATTCTAAACTTGTTAATGTTCATTAAATAGTATAAATTGCTACTTGATTGTTCTAATTTCTTTGTTTTTTCTTGTTAAATATATATTTAAAACATCAAATATATATGAATATACCTTTATTAATATTAACATGCTCTTAGGTATTTTATCTATAATATTTTAATTTTTAAATAATTTTTATTTATGACAACATCTGGTTCCACCCCTATCGAATCCGGCCAAACCCATTGACCCCCTAATCCCTGAGCTCAACCGAATCAATGCCTGGTCCAAGTCTGAAAACATAGATTTTTTTTCTCCTTCACTTCCTAGAGCAATACCATATCTTTGCAAATTCATTTTTCCTGATAAATACAAATCAAGAGTGGTTGGAATTGATGAAAAGTAGTCAGCAAAAGATAAGCAAGCAGTAAGCTGAACGACCATAATTATTGCACTTCTCAACAGATTCCAAACCGAGGAGCAGATTATATCCATATATATCCTCAGCAAATTGATTGCAAACGGATTTAAAACTAATTTTTTTGGTATTAAATATTTTTCATTGCTGGCCCGAGATTTAGAGGCTCCTGTCATTAAACAGCAAATATGCAAGTCATAATTTGCTTTCCATATTGCTAAAGGGTCCACTTGAATTTATGGTACTTACCCTATTAGCTTGTGAGTAATGATGACTAAGGAGTAAGGAGTTATGAAGTATTAATTCTTGAATTAAGTGACACTTAAATTGTTGCTAAAATCATAGGAAATAAGTAGGTAATATCTTTTTACCATGGTAAGTGTTTTTTCACCTTTGTTGTTTTCCTTGTGATTTCCACCTACTTGGCATCAAAAAAATGTTTCTTCTTTTGTTATTGACATTTTAAGTTTAATATCATAATGAATAGATCCTGGCCTTTAGCTTTCATCATTGTTTTACATGAACCGTGTAGATGAAATGAATAATAAGTGACTCTTTTGCCAAAGAATCCTTCAATTTGTTTGTACCAAACTTGCTTCTTGTTGGACAAAAATTATCGCTGTAAAGATAAATTTCTTGAGAAGTTATTAGTTTGATACAAGTGCTTTTATTTATTTTTTTTACGCAGAAAGTCTTAAACTAGAAGCTCTTACCTACAAGTCCGTTGACCTTATCCTCCAAGTCAACTCTTCGCGAACTTAATACAAGCTCTCAAAATGCTCAAATTGTAAATTTAGAGCCACCCATGATTATCCTTACCAGGAAAAAAGAAAAAGCTCTAATTGTCAAGTTGTTATGTCTTGGGCTTTTCGGGCCTGTTCTATGGGCAACGTAACATTTTTTGGTACTTGTGCGAGAGATGCATGCGAGTCCTAGGTAGACAAAAATGATGGGTCACAAATATCTCGAGTACAACAACTTTGAGCCCAAAATGAAACTTGATCGTTACCACCTGCCCTTTTACCGTACAACATCTGCCAGAAATCCCCGAAACCCCATTAGAGGCCTGACGGCCAGAGGCTGTGGGCTGATATGGAAAGTCCTTTGTTCCTTTAAACCAAAAAAAAAAAGGAAAAGAGAAAAAAAAAAGTATCACGGTATTAAATTTGTATTGCCAAAAAAGAAAAAAAGAAAAAAGGATCTACTAGCTTTTTTCAAATTATCCTCGAGAAATAGCAGAGGCGGACGCAGAATGCATCTTGAATGTAATTTTAGATTAGCAACTTTGTGCTTAATTTCAACTTAGAATGTTTTATTTAATCCAATTCATCTATGTGAAATGTACATTAACCAATATGACGTGGAAATAGAATAGATTTAACCAGTAGGAATAGCAAAAAAAAAAAAAAAAAATTAAATGCATGGTTCAAATTCTTCGCTTATGACTTAATCAAAGCTCGGCAAATATTCCCACGTTTACTTCATTCAGCATCATTTGATTCAAATTTGGTAGTCCCCACTTTAGAACGTTGCTTTAAATAAGGTTTGCGGGTGTCCTTTCATGATTCATCACTTGAGGTTTACGTGTGGACATTGGGCTTATATGGATGGTAAAATTCTCAATATCATATTTGGTTGTTTTTCAAGTCTCGTAGATTTGGTTAATGTGCATGGAACAGCAAGACGAATCAATGCTTGGCTTCATAAATCATCATCATTATTTTGTAAATACAACATCGGCCAAAAAAAAAAAAAAAAAGAAACTTCTATGGATGCTATTATTGTCAGGGTTAATTTCACTTTGCACCTTTTAACTATATCTCGAAATTTCACTTTAATCATTGAATTTCAAAACGGGATATTTTTTAGGCTCTAAATTATAAATTTTGTACTAAATCTGATACGTTTGAGTGTATATCATATTAAGTGATAAGTGAATAGTTTACCACTTATTTTTAGAAGTAGATTTTGTCTAGAAAATTCTGTGCCATTTAATTAATTCAAATATTCTATTTTTTGTCATCAGACACGTCTAAACATGTTAAAATTTGAAATCAATATAAATGTCAAATCGAGTTATCAAACAGAGTCTAAGTAAGATCGTCAAGAAAGTATGATAGATTTTATACTTAAATGAGTATATCGTAGGGATTAAAATGGAATAAATTTTATATTTCAGAGATTAAAGTGTTGTGAATTTTATACTTTGAGACCAACATGAGACAGATTTATATTTTAAAAATTAAAGTGTTCTGTATTGTATTAAAGTTTAGAGATCTAATCAGAATTCGGGTGCAAAGTGAAACTAACCCCTCTTGCACATGCTGCAAAGGTCACGTGCATGGCTGGTCAACCTGTTAGGCTTCCCTCCACACTCCATAAACATTTCCATATTGCTTCTTGATGAAGTGCGTCGATTATTACGTACTGTATTAATTAATCTTTGATAGTACCATAGTGAATCTGGTCGCATCCTAAGCTAAGACGGGATAACTCCAAATTTACTAAATTCGCGTCTTACTCCTTAATTTAGACCACACACACACACACACACATATATATATAGTCTTGAAATTGATTCTCTTTGTTGGATCGTATATGAGTTCTTGCTTGATCGCATGCACAATCTTTCAACTAAGGCCATGCTTGGATTACTTGTTTCCCTTAAAAAATATTGTCATTTTCCGTGATCACATTTCCCTATTACTTTTTTTCCTCACATATATCAAATCGCTACAGTATTTTTTTCACAAAAAAATGAAGGAAAATGCAATCCAAACCCAACCTAAATTTTCGGTATCAATTTTAGTTCTAGCTACATAGGTTATACTTTCTTGATCTAATTGGGGTAGGATCATCTTCTTTTTGTGTCAACATAAATCTATTTAGACACCTATATTGCTTTAGTAGGACAATAAAAGAAAATAAGGTGGCAATTGGGATCCGACACGTTACCCGAAAGAGTGGCTTCGCCATTGTCTATCTCTCATGATGGAGGCAGAGATTTGGATAAAAGTCTCTCTCGTATTCTCCATCTAAATCTGACAGACTTTTCTCATAATCTCATGTTAGAAACCAGTCCCACATTTTAATCAAAGAAAAATAAAATAAAATAAAATCTTCTTTGCAATCCCTTAAATTTAGCACAGAATTTGTAAAAAGTCTTCCACTCGATGTAACGGGCAAAATGTCTTAAAACAATTGGCAATTGCTTACAGACATGTCACAACACCGCCAGTCACCAACCATTTGAGAGGCCCCAGCGGAGGAGCGTTGAGGTCGTCTAGCAATCAGCAACTGAAATTTTTCCTCCCTTCCTTGAAATCTTGATCTATCCCCCGGCCCCTCTCAATTTTCAACATTCAATTATGTAGGAATGCAACCTCCCACTTTTTGATAATAAACAATAATAATGATTCTATCCCTTCAAAATCAAGCATCTTTATTATATGTTCTTCTTATATACCCGTTACTAGTAAATGTATATTCTACCAACGAAATAAATGATTATTAACGAGTCAATGTGTATTGCCCAAAGTATAAAATGAGTACTCCATTACCGAAAGAACGCCTCTGCATGTCGATATGAGCTACAGGCTATAGCTATATGGTCACATGACCTCTCTACTCTCCGGTCTCCTCCCTCCTCCCTCCTCCTCTCAGTTTCAGATCATTCCTTTTCTTTTTACTTGTTAGTTGTTGCACAGAAATCTTATAGATCCTCCAAGCTCTATTCGCTGGGCTTTGTACTTTCTACATTTTACACCACCCCACCCCCCCCCCCCCCTCTCTCTCTCTCTCTTTCTCTTATTTCCACCAAAGACTTTGGAATTGTCATTTTCACTTCTGTTAATCACTGTTTCATCTGTCTCTCGTATAATCCTTGGCTCTAAAGCAACAATAATGGCGTACTAGTACAGTAAAAGAGCACCCCCCCAAGGCCCAAGCAAAATCTCCTCTACCCTCCGTTGGTTGCTACTAATTCTTCCTGACCCTCGTTGCCTTTCCTTCCATTCAACCACAAAAAAAGGCATCATTTTTTCCCCTGTAAAGAAAATCTGCTGTACTGGAAAATGGGAAATTGTTCTGGAACCCAGAAGAAATCAACCGCAGAAATCATCCCATCTGAGCTGTTTAGTAAAGGAGGAGCCCAGACCCAGAAGAAATCCACCCTTGAAAGTATCCCAATCCCTTTCCCATCTGAGCTGGTTAGTAAGACCCCCCCAGTCGTCAAGCTGTACGGACCACCCAACAGCACCGCCACATTTTACATAAGATTTGCCATTCTCTACAAGCCCGTGTCATTGCAGTACACTCCCTCTGAAATAGTCGAGTCCCCGGTTTTGTACTGCGACTCCGACGTTGTATCGGGGTCGGCGGAGGAGATATTTCGGTACTTGGACTGGAAGTTCCCGGAGCCGGCATTGTTGGTGGGGAGAGATGGGAAGCATGTGAATTCGTTCGGTTGGTTCGATAAGACGACGCCGTTGGTGGTGTGGGTGGTGAATCTGCAGCACAGGAGTATGATGTGGCACTTGGAGAGGATGGTGAGGTGGGGGGAGGACTTGGCGGCGCGCGGTGGCCGGACCAAAGGGGACGCGGCGATGGGGAGTCCGAGGATGGAGATGAACAAGTTTGGGAGGAATTATGGGCAGCTGATGGAGGTGATGCTGGAGCATGCTCGGATGGAGGAGAGAGTTGTCTTTCCCATATTGGATAAAGCTGATCGAGGTACTAATTGGTGGTTAGTAGAGATTTAGTAGTTATTTATGGGTTAATCTTCAATTATTTTGCGTAATTTTGAAGTTTAGTTGAATTTTTTTTTTAGGGGACTGGGGCTGTATTTAGTAAATTTGGGAGCTGATGGAACAGGATTTGTGGGAACAAACCTTTCTATTTTGGTGTTAATTTAGGAGCTTGAGAAATAATGCTTGGCCATACTAAGGAAAAGTGAGAAAGAGAAGGGCCAACGACTGGTCCAGCTCATGAAGAGATAGTTGTAGCGCTACTTATTCTTACTGCATTGTCGTTGAAGGTTCATATTTTAGATGGATGAAATGAAGATCAGTTGGCTTTTTTACTGAATTTAAGACTAGCAGATTCTTGTTTATCTCTTTAAATTTGTGGTCAAGGCTCAAAGTAAATGCAGTATGAAGGCAAATACGCATGCAGAATAGTACTCATTAAGTTTCTATTTTCTGCATTACTATTTTTTGTGCATTTATGCAAGATTAAATTACTTCTGTGGTCGTACTCTCTGGTTGCAAATTGCTTTCTTGTTCGCTAACAAAAGTGGTGAGTTAGTTTATCAGCACTGGGTTGATGTCTGTCGATTGGTAGATGATTTTCAAGTACTAGTGAAAAAAATCTCAGAGATTGAGATTTTGAAGGAAATTGCAATGGAGGGTATCTGAAATTGCATGTGCTTTTACTACCGTTTGGAGAACAAGGGAAGAAAGTTTACATTTCTATATCTATGGTAGCTTCACTGGTATCAGATCTGCATTTCACTTTTGCATCATGAACAAAACTTCAATTACATCTTAGAACCAATTCTTTGGAATACTGGTTTTTTTTTTAAAAAAAAAAAACAAATGAAGAAAAAACTAAATAAGGATTATATTAAGGTATGACTTGTGGAAATTGTGCATGTAATAGAAAGAAGAAAAGATCTACTGCCATTAGTAAGTTTGAAATAGACAAAATGAACGAAACTTGGGATTTATACAGCAAAACGTTATAAACATGTTAAAACATTGATTGCTGCGTGTGCAGATAATGAAGGTGACTTGTCTGTCAATGTCCAAGCTGGTTAGTGAATATGGGTTTCTACCAAAATTATGATTTTCTCGGGCATGTAATTATGCAGGATTGTCCAAAGCTGCGAATGAAGAACATGCAAGGGACCTGCCTATAATGAATGGCATCAAAGAAGATATCAAGTCTATTGGTGTTCTGGATTTGGGAAGCCCTGTCTACCAAGAGGCCCTCTTCAACCTTGCTAACCGGTTCAAGATGTTAAAGGTAGGTTCTGCAGTATCTAATTTTGATGTAAAACCATCCAGACATCGCTTTCTACATTCACTTTGCCACCACTTATTCTGCATTCACGGTATTGATGTGGGATTTCTTATGTTGACAGAATAACTGCCAGCAACATTTTGAGGAGGAGGAGAGGGAATTACTACCATATATGGAAGCAGCAGACATAGGAAAAGTGCAGCAGGGAAAATTACTGGAACAGTGTCTGGAAGCTATGCGTGAGACGCACACTCATCAGTTTCGCTTTTTCTTGGAAGGACTTCTACCTCAGGATGCTGTCCATTACCTGGACATGATAATCAAGTCCAGTGATAACAATCGAGTATCGTTAATGCTCCACTTGATTGTTGAGTAAAGGTTTGGTTCTTTGTTTCAATGAAAGATGATGCCCAATCCAATTGCTCGGGTGGTTGAAGGCAGCCTCATACTATGGAAAAGTAGCCAGCATCTACCCACTCTGGCTTTCTGCTTTTTAACCAGAGCAAAGTGTTCTCCTTCTATCTAGTTTGATCCGCTTTACACATGTGGCCTGCCCTTTCCAAGTTTGTATGATTAGTAGTGGGCAAAATTAGATATCAGAAGTGTAAGTTTTGTAACCAGCTTAGACCACAATGCAAGGAAATGTATATTATGGCTGTTTTTCGTGCTTACGTTGCTTCTGCGAAGATTTGATGCAGTAATCAAATGCTATGGGCTTTGCTTCCATGTCTATCAAAGTATCGCAGAAAGCATAACCAGTCTTGAAATACAGAATATACGAGTGAATGAAGAAAAGTAGCGTATTGCTCGAAAGTCTGGACTCAACTCGCAAAGAGCATACATACCCATGATGTTCTTGGGTGTCCATCTTTAGCCTTTTTCTTATCCTCCCGTCTTTTTGCTTTCTCTTTCACATTCTTCAAGTGCAAGACTGCAACGCAGCAATCTCATAGCCCTACTTGGCATTGGATTTTATGATCATTGTCATTTTGTAACCAAGGCGCTTGTAACTCTTGCCATTCTTTTTTTTTTTCCTTAAAACAATAAGTGATTTTATGGATTAACTTAAACTTTACAAGATCAAGTAAAAGTTCGATAAGCACTATACAACCAGTGCACTATGGCACCGAGGAAACTATTCTATCACTTGAAATTTTCGGTTACATATTTTCTATGCCAACTCAATGTCACCTATAATATTGTTCATTCTACTAGGACTGGCACTAACAAAATACTGGTCTTTTACTTTGACTTCCGCATTGGAACGAGAAGCTGGTGCTTGTTTGAGAGTCACGATATATACAGCAACTTCTGCATTTCCATTATCCTGACACCAACTGCACCCAATAAACATCCCCAAACACATCATTACTACGATTAACACTTTATTAACTTCGCCAGCAGGTCCATCACCCCTCATTATAACTAGCTACCTTCTACCCAATACACCTAGAATAGTTCCAAGAAAAGAAACTATGGAACTAGAATCAAGAGGAACTCCTTCATTAATGCCTCCAATGTAAGCTCAAGCCAAAATTGCTGCTGTCTTTTTCCAGCCGGTGTACTAAAACAAGTTCTAGCAACAACAAAAGGCAAAATGGAGGAGAACCCACAAAGCAAAAGAGACGCCTTTTGGTTATTTCACCCAAAAATGGCTAGCTGTAAAGATAAACTAGCATATTACTGAGGCCCAATTGAGCGTCCGAAGGAGTGGATCCAATCTTCTTTCTCCGTCTTCGAATTAGCCACGAAATACATGGTATTCCCGCTAGTGGAGAGCTCGAAAGAGTAGGGTTTGTTGAGGGCGTCCTCGGCGCCTTTGACGGTGAGGCAATTGACAGTGGAGATGACGCCACGTGGAATGGCGGAGCTGATGGAGGAATCAAAAGGACGACGTCGTTGAAGTGTGGACCTCATCGGAAACAGCTAACAATATAGCTGAAAGAATTTCTAGCAGCTGTACGAGTCACCATTTAGGAATTTTTAGATCACTAGTTTCAGGGAATTTTCTCTTTTTGGCTTTTTCAAAGCAATCAACGACAAAAAGAGTTCCACTGCAATTTTGTTTGAAGGCAATCATCGTTGAAAGTATTGGTATATGAATTAGACGGTTGGTTAATTTTGGTTCAAAGTTTTAGAGGTAGAGAAAACTTGTGTTAAGTCAAATCAATTTGAATTATTAAAAAATTAAAGTGTAAATAATAACAGGACACTTGACATAATGTCATAGGTGATATTGAATTGACATAGAAAACATGTTACCGAGAATCTCAAGTGCTATTCTATTTGCTAGTATTTGTTTCGCCTTTTCCATTGTAAAGTGTTACAAGGAACTATTCTGAAAAGAAATACTTCTACTCATAATAATGCGAATGGACTGATAGCATTCGTCTAACCCAAACATCCCAGCAGCCCAATAATGTGGAAACCCAATTTGTTCACATCATTAACCAAGTTCAATACGTGGCCAGTGTAAGACTGACGGGCTTAGCCCTTAAACCTTTTTTTTTTTTTTCCTGAAATGATAGCCATAACTGTTATATAATCTATTATATCCTATATTAAGGGGAGAAAGAGGACTTAAAGAGACTAAGGGTAACTCGAAAAGGACTAAACTATCACCAGACCATACGGTGATTTTTAAATAGAGCCACTTAATGTGATAATTGATAGGAGTCAAGGTTTAAACCCTTGATCTCTCACCCCACCAAACTTTAATACTTTGAATGTGTTTAGCCTTTAAAACTCAATTAGTGCAAAAATTGTGCAAGGATTTTATGAAAACATGTACAACAAACCATTAAACGATAGACAATGTTTTGAAAATCGAACCGGACAGACGGGTTCGACCGGTTGAATCGTGAATCGATCATGGCACCGGTCCGGTTCTATGTTAAGGTTAACCATGCTAGAAAACCGGTCCAATCGTGAAACCATCGAAACCGGATTGAACCGATTTTTTTGGTTTTCTCTAGTTTTTTTTTTTTTTTAACGTTTTGCAAAATTTAACTTTCAAAATTCGAACTCATGACCTTTGTAATAGAAGAACAATATAGTAACTGTTGCACTATCACATCTTATTAATTTTTTTATAACTTATTTATATAAAACAAACACTCATATTTCTTTTTTTCATTTTTTTTAACAAAATCTCATTCTCTCATGGTTCTTTCTTTTTAATTTTCAACTTTCTCTCTCTCTCTCTCTCTCTCTTTTTCTCTTTCTCTCTATTCTCTTTTCTTTTGTCACTTCCTTTTTAATCAAACATCTTTATTTTTAATTTATTGATGTTTTCTTACATCTTTTAATTTTATTTTTGTCCATTAAATTAAAAAAATTAAAAAAGAATTATTTTTTAATCCAAATTATTTAATGGCACAACCACTTACTTTTATCTTATTTTTTTTGCTTATCAAGTTTGCATTTTTATTTTCGATTCTCTTGACTTCTTTTGAACTCCAAACTTTCTTTTTTAAATTGCAATTTCTAAATCCCAAAACGTAAATTAAAATTAAAATTCACAATGTCTAAATTCTCATAGACGCGAATTTTGTATAATTTCAAAATATTGTGATATTTTTGGGTTGGATTTAAGATTTTTTGGTAGATATAATTGAAATTGAGATGAAATTTATTTGTTTTAACTTATAATTCAAAAACAAATAATTTATTTTTAAAAATCCAAGTTATTCAAAAATAGTAAACTTTTCATCATGTAAAGTATTAAATTAGTCCACTACATGTCTTATTTTGTACATATATATATTTATATAAATTATTTTTTTAAAAATTCATTGAACCAAGGTTAAATCAGTCTGACCTGTTGAATCTCGACCCTTTTACTTCACCGATTCAATTAACGGTCCAGTTTTTAAAATATTGACGACAGATGAACATGGTACAAGCCTCTAATGCAATGCGGTTGAATTAGTTCTGTAAATTTATTATTACCATATCTATATCACATATTGTCGATATATTTGTTTATATCATTATTATAATTTTTAATATATTTTTTTATTTTTCTAATTATTTTTTTTATCTCACATCTATCTATCATATCACAAAAAATACTACAGTAAAAATATCTCAAATAATTTACGATCGAAACAAACCTTGCTTCCGCAAAGTGACAGGGAGTTCTGGCGGAAATTGTTGTCCGCGCGCAAAAGCCAGTCCAACGGATATCGGGCGACGAGTGGGAAGAGCTGGAGAAGGAACGGCCGCCCCCACCCAGATGAGATCGGAAGCAGCTCTGCCGAAATGGGCATCGAAGCCTTGCATGATGGGAATCGATGAAGCTGGCCGCGGCCCTGTTTTAGGTGCTTCTTTTTTCAACTCCCTCCCTATTTTCTGCCTTTCAAATTCCACTCTTTCAGCTTACAAGATAACTCCAATAGCCTTCTCTCTCTCCCCCCCCCCCCCCCCCCCCCCCTTTTTTCTCAAACAAAAATACCTTTACAGGACCTATGGTTTATGGATGCGTGTACTGTGCTTGCTCATATCAGAAGGCGCTTTCCACATTGAACTTTGCAGGTTACTCTGTCAAACCCTTTTCTTGATATTGCTCCATATGTGTTCCAATTGATTCCCTTTTCAATATTTTGCTCAAATCCTCAATATTTAGATTGTTGGCATTTTTGAGGTCGTGACCCTTTGATCAAAGGCTGCATTTGGTTATTTACTACTATTTTGACTACCATATTTTAGTTGAATTAAGCTGTATTGACTGATGGGTGTCATGGGAGGAAAGGGTGCCAGAAGAGACCCTTTCCCGAGGGAGTTGAGAAAAATTGCTGATGAAATTATTGAAAAAAGTAGAGAGACGAATTTGCAGGTACTGTTATTTCCACATACATAACAGGTGTTTGAGAATACCACTTAGTGACAGTTATTCCTACGTCAACATCTTAAACTAGTGCTCAATACCGCTCTTCTAATTATATGTGGTTGGAGGCGCGTGGAGGTGGGGGGTGTTTGTCAAGTACAGTGCTCCATTGTTCTCAATTTAGCAAAATTTGGAGCGATGCCTAGAGATCAGTTAAGTCCACAAGCATGGGTCTAGAAATCGGCAATGTGTCTGAAGAAATTAAATGGTAATATCTTAATGAAACAGAAAATAACTTCTGAAGTAGAAGTTTTTGCCCTTAGAGATATTTTCTGTTCGTTTTTGCTGGCAAAGGTTTCTTCAAGTGCTATTAGCTTCAGAGCAAATATTATTGTCATTATCACATTCATATGCTCCTTCCTCATGCAGATTCAAAAACTTTGAAAGAAGAAAAGAGGGAGGAGTTATTTGAGAATCTGAAAACTGATGAATCCATTGGTTGGGCTGTGGATGTGATAGATCCAAGGGAGCTCTCCTCTAAAATGTTAAAGAAGTAAGAGTTGACCTTTTTCTGTTTTACCCTAGCTAACTGAAGCTGTTTGGTTGATGCTACTGATGCTGTTTAATCTTTAACAGACATAAAATAAACCTGAACGAAATATCACATGATTCTGCCATTGGCCTCGTCAGCAGAGTGCTCAACCTGGGTGTTCTTCTTACTGAGGTAAAAGTTCTCTATTTCAGAATATGTATGTTTTTAATGCTTTTAAGCGCATTATTTAAGGCAATAGAGATTGGAATTTGAGCTTTTACATTAAATAAACACAATCACAGCAATTAGAGTACATTTGTGCACAATTAAATGACTTTTGGAATGTTCTGAAATTAGTCAATAACTGTTCAATTATCATGGAAGATGAAATGAATTTCTTAAATGATTTTGAATCTGCTGGATTCAAATTATTACCTTGGTGCTCTGGAGTGATTAACTGCCTTTGAGCCATCTCATTTTCTGGGATATAATCCATGAGTCAAATCCTTCTTTTGTGCTACAGCCAAATCTATTCTTAAGGCCTACCCACTCTCTCCTTTTTGAGCCTGTTCAAATCTTGTAGAATCATGGCTATGTGTTTACCTTTGATTATGTAATCAAAACAATACCAGATTGGAGGAATACTTCACTTTCAAGCTTAAGGGATTGTAGACCACGCTGTAATTGAGTTTCCTTTGATTGTTTCAAATCTCACCATGTGATATGACATATTTGGAGGCCAAATTACTCCTGGGCCTTGTGGCCTTAATCAACTGTCTTGATTTCTCAAGAGGTGGAAGTACCTAATTCTGTGAAGTGTTACAGGTCTATGTGGACACAGTGGGAGATGCTGAAAAATACAGGATCAAGCTTTCTGAAAGATTTCCATCAATTAAATTTGTAGTTGCCAAGAAGGCTGATAGTATCTACCCCGTTGTAAGTGGAGCAAGTATAGTTGCAAAGGTGAATCCTTCTCTCTGCCTCAGTTTGAGGTCTCCTTGCATACTTCTCTGGGTCATTATTCTACCTTTCAGGTTACAAGGGATCGAGCATTGCGAGATTGGGTGCTTGATGAAACTGCTGAAAACATGCATAGAAACTTTGGGTCAGGATACCCTGGAGGTATTAATATAACTGTTCTGCTCCATATTGACGCTATATTTTGGTTCTTGCTTTTTCTGGTTAGGGAGCTAAGAGTTTGTTCATCCTTTTAGATCCTGAGACTAAGTCCTGGTTGGATGACCACAAACACTCAGTTTTCGGTTTCCCCACGCTAGTTCGGTTCAGCTGGGGAACTTGCACATCATACTCCAAACATCTTGTTGAAGTATTATGGTGAGACCTTGATCTGAGTTTTTGGTGGATGGCAGTGAGCATGTTTATGCTTCTTTGGCACGTCAGGGCTCTAAAATACTTGTCCAGGTGTCTCTGTGTGTGTGTGTGCATGCACGTGTATGTGTATGTGTACGTATGTCCTTTGTTGTCAAAACTTGGATAAGTGAGTATTTAGCCGAACTATTCATAACATATACCATGATTCTGTAATAAAACTACAAGAAAAACTTGGGGTAGTGTCATTCAAGTTCAATAGGAGTGAAGAATGCTGGCCCCATTTCCATCATGCTGCCAAGCATTAACTAATTGATTAGGTAGCACTTACAGATGAATGTCATGTACCACAAATTATAGAAGCTGCAAACAGCAATAAGGACTGCAATGGACAAACTCTAGGAACTATCCCGGTCTTGAGAATTTCATTTTCTTTTGTCTTTCTTCTCATTGGAATAAGAATAAAAGTCTCATGTGTTCCCTGGATATAAATTAACAGGGTACGTATGTAACGAAAATACTTTGAGAAAGCATCAAGAAAGGTTCATTCTGAACAAGCTGGAGCTGTTCAACCATTTGGTTATTGACCTTAGAGTTAGAACCATGTTTCTACTACTTGAATGTTGTATCCTTTCTATTCATTGATCCAGTAATTTGTGCTCTTCTTACATGGTTTGGACCTCACTAAAATTGAACAATTTTATGATAATTGAAGATGCAATAATTGCACTATGAAGCGTGACTTGATTGAAATTTCTTTAGATGATTTCTCTATATACATCAGCTCTTCACCTGGTTATTGATCCCAGAACCATTTCAGTGTTGGCTTATTAACCCTTTTACATTTCAAAGGTTCATAACAGATGCATGTACACATGGCAGTGTTTTTTTGTGTTTCCTCATCTTTAGAATATATCCTCTTGTTCCTATTTTAGGGAATCTGATGCTGCTGATGAAGATGGTTTATCTGAAAGGACTCGTAAGCGGCAACTAAAGCTAACAAATGTTGGTTTTACTGCATCAAAGAGGAAAAGTGAAGAAATTGAATCAAGTGGTAAAGGACGTTGCAAGTTTTTCCAGGCTCGTAAGCTTGAGCTGCTCTCTGAGTTTTGAAGCTGAGGTTGGTGTATCTCTAATTAGTGATAGCTTTGTTATTCTTGCTCCTTCACGATGTTTTTGTTCCATTGGCTACAACTAACTCCAGTTTATGAAATTGAATAGAATGACGAAGTAGATTTTTAATCTGGCCAAATTGTAGTTGCAAAGGCATCAAAGTGTGTGTTACAGCATAACTAGTTAAATAGGTACTGAATGACAGTGACAGCAGAATAGAAGTCGCTTATAACCTCTTTCAATACTGTTACACCAAAGTAGACTTAAATGGAATCTGGTAACCATGATTTACTTTCTACCTAACAACAATCTTGATACCCTTACTATTATTGCATAAAGTGATGAAATTTCTGAGGCGTCCATGCCACCTGGTTCAAGTTGTCTGCTTCGGTAATTCAATTTAGAAAAGTTAAACAAGGTCTACTCATGGCGATGTCTACTCACTCCATAGACACCCTGCAACACCTGTAAGCATTTTATTAATGTTTACATTTTTTTATTTCAAAACAGCTATCGGCCTATGTTCTTAGCAGTGTGTCTAGACTACCACAAAGTGATACTTTTTTTTTTTTCCTAACAAACATTAACAGACTTATATAAACACTTGATAGTACATGGATTAATTACAAAAAGGGGCCACTACCCTCATTTCCTTCTGTGCTAAATCTATCAGCCATCTTGGGAAATCTTGTTCCCATTCGATATCATGCACTAACTTTAACACCTCAAAGTGATACTAATGCATGTATTAAGTAGATGATAATGTTTGCATCCACAGTATCTGGAGGAAATCATTAAAACCATCTAAACTTAGAATACCATTTAGCTATCAATACAGCTCATAGATGGTAACACTAACTTAAAGAGAAAGTATTCATAGCTTTTTCTGATGATAGATACTTTTACCTGTCTATATCATCTAAGGAACGATTCTCATAAAGTGAAGACTAGGTTCGTAGTATAACACATGAATGTGGCTCCACTTGAATTCTGCTATTGTGATTTACTAGGATTCCCTTTTACCTTTGCTGGACAAGGTTGTATATGTGTTCAAAATTAGTATTTGTTGTGGGATGCCACCAATACAGCATTATCTGGAAAGTGACCATGATTTTCGTCCCCATGTCAAATGGAATCGACACGAGAGGGACGTATGGGCTATACAACTTGTATTTGTTTTCTTTCATATTCCTAGAAACGATTTAAGGCTGCCAAATTTAAGCATCACCTCTTTAGAATCATATCCTACTCTGTCTTTAAAATGTCAGTCTAACAAAAATTGCCCCAGTATCGAAGAATGTTGAATGAAGTGTGTTAAATTACAGTAAGAGTCTGTAGTCTGGCTACGGATGATTTTAGCTTATCTTTATTCGACAAGTACTGTGAAAATTGTTTGGCAGTATTTGTAAGCATTTCTTAGTTTGTTATTTTGCTCCATAAGTTAATGTTGATGAAACGTTGCTTGGAGCTAGAAATATAATTTTCTGTGATACGTGAAAGTCTTTCATTCCACAAGTCCCCATTCCCAGACTAGTCTTCTCTGTTCTTGTGGAAAAAAAAAAATTTTTTTTTTGGCAGCTTTTCCCAGTAAATCTGAAAAGCAACTAAGTTCCTCACTTGGGTTCGTATATTCACAACGCGTAGTTGATGAAAATTGGAGTTCTGAGAGGTAAAATTATGAACGGTCACTTTATTCTGACAAATGCAACTTCTACACACCAAACATGAACGGGAAACTAAAATCCAGGCTTAATATTCAGCCTATCAAAGAAACGAAAGCTAAAACTAGAGAAATTTCACAATGCAAGGGTTCTAGATTTCTCTGTATCAATGCTAGCTCAATACACAAACACGTACGTATTTATCAGAAGGTAAGCCAAGAGAATTGCTGAAAGGGCTGGATATCTTCTGCAACTATGGATACAGCTTCCTGCGCTGTGATGGTTGTTGTTGCGGTGGATATTGGCACCCCCACCAGCGCCATAAGCGGGTATGGCACCTGCGGCTCCCGGCGTGTAAGGGGTGTTTGATCCCCCGCCGCCATTGCCAGCTAGTTGGCCACCGCCCGTTCCTCTGCCGCCAGTGCCAGCAGCATATTGTAACTTCCTCCCATGCCCGTGATGAGCAATCACAGTTTCACCATTTTCGTTGCTGCTAAGGTGTTTCACCTCGCCTTTAGCTTCCACGGTCTTGTGCTCCAACTCAACTGTACCATGCAAACGTTTTTCGAGATGTCGGATCCCACGTACTTAAGATATATTTTTGCAATTCACATTTTCAAGAATTTCAGATGCTAAGCACCAAGCAGTTACGTACCAATGAAGCAATGAACCATAATTCAGTGGCTAATTAATTAACAACGTTAAATTTAGATGGCCGGTACGATTTAAAACTGCTCGCTCACGGGTATGGATGGTGTACCTTTGAATGACCCAACCCAGGAAATTTCCACCAGCACTTTTTGATTGATTCGACTGATGGAATTCTAGTAGCAACAAATAAATCTTTCAAGAAAAAAGCGTGCATGAAAAGACTTTAAACAGTTCAATAATTCATTAAGACCAGAATTTGTGCCAGCAGGATAAAAGGATAAGATGGCATCAAGATATGCAACTAGTTTGCACCAGAGAACTTTATCAAAAGTTGGAAATCAGGAACTTTAATTATATGAGCATCACATAATTGATTAAACTTTCGCATCCACTTTTACAGAAACTTTCTGACCGCATTATGGATCACCTGGGGAACTTACGCAAGGACTTGAAAGGTTTGTACCCCACATCAACAGAACTTTACACTTGAGGAAAAATAATAATCTTAACACTTTTGCAAATATAACTGAAAATATCGAAAATAAAATATGCAAATTCATCAAGTTCGGCTATAACCTGTAAGATGAGCAGCTTTTAGTAGGAAAAAAGGCTCTACCACCGCACCCCCACCCCCCCACCCCCAAAAAAAAAAAAAGAAAAAAAGAAGCAAGCTGCTACATGAGATATAATAAATCATCTGAGTAGCTTGAGATAGCTTCTACCTATGCTAATGAAAGAAAGGAAAGATTAAAAAAGAAGAAGAAGAAAATTGAGACAGCTTTGTCGAACTCTATAATGTCATAGAATTACCCGGGACTTAATTAAAAGATTTATTTCCTGCATGTTCTTAAGCCAGAAGAGAAACACGGAGATGACTGGTCAGAAAAACAAGAAACTAATAAATTGAATAGAAGGAATAATACCGAGAGGCAAGGCGGTTTGTGGAAGACGACCTGAGGATGCTGTAGCCATGGCATGGTAGTAGAAGACAGGCAAGAGTAGTAGCAACATCATCACTTGGTTGGTCCCCATTTTTCGGGTTGCTTTAGTGGCCTGGCCTTGTATGTAAAACCATGTAAGCTGATCAAGAAATGTGCTCGTACCTCAGTCATCGTGGGTATAATTCCTCTTTTATAGAAGAAGTGGCCATCGGTCCTTTTCAACTGCACAGTGCTTCAACTTAGCTTTTTATTTTTTTCCTAAAGTTATATATATATTTTAAGTACTTTAGTACCTACTTAAAAATTTTTTTTTCTCTATTATCTCGCTTTCCTTTTCTCTTAGTTTGTTAATATGTAGTGATGATGGGAAAGAAGTGCATACCGATCTGCAGTTAAATGTGGGCAAGGACCTTCAGAAAGAAGAAGAACAAAATAAAGTTCTCGATAGGGTTATAAACTGGCGAGTAGTTCGGTCAAAAACTTAAATCGGATTCGAATTGATTGAATTCGAGTTAAGTTCGAGTAGATCAATAGGTCTAGTAAGTCGAATTCAAGTATCTAGTAGTAAGACTCGAAAACTTATCGAGTCTTATTGAATTTTTTAATCTAATTCTTTAATATATCATTATTATGAAATTACCTTTGTGGACACAAGATTGGTTGAATTTACGGAATGTTTCAGTGATACGAATTTTTTTGAAGGGCAATAATGTTTTTTTGCTCAAAAATTGTCCAGAAAAATGAAATCTCCAAATCTTCTTGACTTGAATTCGATAAGACTCGCATTGACTCGAGTCTCATGTGAGTTGAACTCGAGTTCTGTAAACAATGCATCGAGCTCGAGTTCGAGTTTCAGTAACATCATTCGCTCGAGTTCGAGTTTCAGTAATACCATTCGCTCGAGTTTGAGTACGATGATACTCAAATTCGACTCGATTACATTCCTAGTTCTTGAACAGTAGAATATTCTCAAAAACTATTTACTATATATTTTTTAAAAAAATTCAAATGGATTGGATATTGACCTATTGTTTATATGAATGGTTACTTTAATTTTTTAAATAAGAATACACGATTTGCAAAATTGTGTAAACAAAATATATTATTATATAAATAAAGTTGTAGTATTTTGATACTATGCATAATAATAAGGTCGTATTTTGTTATATTTTATTTCAAATTACCAAAAAAAAAAAAGAGCAAACATAATTTGACTGTTCCTGTTCAAGTAACAAGTTTAGAACTAGTACAGGATTAATCACAAAAGTCTCTCTAAGGTATAGGGATTGTTTGTATATTTTGCCAAGTGCTACATGACGTGTCAGTTGTTGAGGAACCAAGTAAGGCGGCATTAGATGCACATTTTTCTTCTTTTCATTTGGTCATCTGTGTCAAGATTCTATTGCTACTACAATTTAAACATCCGTTACTTCAATGCTGGTTCTTGTTGACCTTATTTTCCAGCTCGGTTCATTTGGATTTTTTTTGGTTTGTAATAATTTAAATTTGGTGCTTTTGTAATTTTTTGAAGCTCGACGAGTCACAATGATCTTTTGCAGCATACTCCTAGCTAGATTTTCAAGGAACTTGTAATTAAACTCCACTAGTTAAGCTAGAAAGAGAATCAAGTAATTAAGGTTGTACCATTCAACTAAGAAGGAACTGGAAATGTACATGATCGAAGAGCAAGAGAATTATAGGAACCCTCAAGAAAAGTACTGAAGAAAAACGTACGAGATATTTTGTACTGGTTGATAGATAGATATTTGCATTCCATACATATGGATGATTCAAGTTGTACAAGGCTTATAGCAAACGCATTTTCCAAACACCTTAGTGCACCTGCCATCAGGCCAGCATTCTTCTGCGCATTTTTGCCTGCAAGTTTTGTGCCTCAGGCAAGGGCCACGAAAACACCTGGATGGTTTGGAGCATAACTTTTGAGCTTCAGCTTCCATGATGAAGACATCTGTTATACAGGAACAACAACTGTTGTAAAACTCTGCACAGCCATGAATTTTATTTAGAACAAACAAGGGAGGTACTTCATGCAGAAAAATTCACGTCTCCTCAATACAATTTCTAATATTACTTGCTTGTAAATTCAAATTAAACAGACGAATGGAATGTAATCCCATTTGATTGAAAATTTTGACTTCATCGTAATGAAATGTAATCCCTTTTGCACGTTCTAAATTAAAGATGGGAGCGGTTAAACCTTACCCGAAACTAAAAGAAGAAAGAGCAATACAATGGTGCCAATGAATCTCCCTTTAACCATCTTTGATTCTGGTATTCCTTCTCTTCGGATCTCTAATTTAGATCAAAAATTTGTTCACGCAAATTAACAAAGCCATTCTTTTTTTCCCTGTGGGTAATCTTGCCAAGCTCTCCCAAGTGTGAGTGAGCCTTCATTTATAACTCGATTGGAGGAGGAACGGTGGAAGCATTAAATGCATCGCTGCCCCTTTCAAACTTTGACTATAAATCGTTTGGAGCTTCGTACATAATTTTCATAAGTGCGTTACGTATTTCAGTCATATTGCTATAATCTTCTGCAGCGTATTCCCATAATACTTTGAACACCCAAGCTCAGGTTGCTAGAGACCCAACTAACTGTTGAAAAGGTTTAATGGAACTTAAAATGTGAATCAGAGGCAACCAACATGGCTAGTGAATGTAGGACCAATATGGTATAGAGAAGATAGCAAATTCAAATAGAGTATATAGACAAATATGCTAGACAGCAAAACAAATTATCACAAAATTTTTACGTTCTCTGTAAATACATTTTTCAATTATCTTTTTATTTCACATTTCCCCGTTCAAGTAACTCGTTAATTAAGATCTAGTTTTGCAGTAAAATTAAGCCCTTACTGCTGCAACCCATTTGTCCTGTTGACATTTTAGTCACTTTTCCATTTCAATCTGACTTTTTTTACGAAATAACACTTGGAGTCCACTTGAAATATTACGATTTGATTGCTTTCCCTTTTTTTCTTTTGGGTTAATGAGATGATCGTCCGTTTGTAGGTTTGCACCTTTGACATCAAAGGAGAACCAAAGAAGACGACTAGTTTCAATTCAAGATCGATAGCAAAACCTTGAGACTCATTAATCATGGTTTAGGTTAACACAACCCAATACTACAGCTGATAATTTTTACTAGCTCATAAGAACTTTCAATTAAATTGAAAACTAATTTGCACAATTTTGCATTGCTCTGCAATTTTATTTAATTATATAAGCATCACTGAAATTCATCGGACTTCAAGGCATACACGGCTTGTAGCATATGCATTTCCCAAAAATTTTGGTGCATCTGCCATCAGGCCAACCTTCGTCGTTGCAGACAAACCTACAAGCATCTCTAAATATACAAGGGCCTTCATATAGCTTGGAAGGTTTAGAGCACATTGCAGCTTCGGCTTCCATGACGAGGCCATGATCTGTGATTTGCAGACGAATGAAAAAGTCAGCTACATATGTTTCAAAAAGTGACACAGAGTTTAGATGGTAAAATTACATGCATGAGGCCTACACGAAAGGTAATACAATTAGGATCTCCTCCATTAATAGAGGGAGAAAAAATTGAACATAACCCAATTTGCTAATGGATTGACAATAATCCTCAAATCTTGCTGATATAGCATGTGGAAAATGTTTTCAATCCCACCAAACAGACCATTAGTAAACTTTCGCAGTCTACGATCTTTAACATTAATAAATTTGAATAAAGAGAAAACAATTTTTTGGGGTAATAGTTTAGAATTTTACATTAGAAGTTCGATCTGAAAGGGATATAAACGCAATATGTAGAAGGGTTTTCAGAATTAGAGGGAGAGAGACATACGGGAAATGAAGAGGAGAAAAACCAGTAAAGTGGCGGTTCCAAGGAATTTTCTCATCTTGATTTTTGAATTTCAATTCAACTTTTGATCGTCTTCATGCCAAAAAAAACAAAAAGAGAGCTTTTTATAGAGGAAGACTGGTGAAGGGGAACTTTTTGAGATAAGTAGTTTGTTGCAGTTTGGAGGACGAAGCATTTAATGCCACTTCATCTCAGTTCTTATTCTAATCTCACTTATCAGATTTTGACAGCGTCGCTGTTAAAATTTCTTATCTCAGTTCGTTTTTTCATACATTTCCATATCTGATCAGTTTATAAAGAATTTAGGTTTATGCAAACAAAGCTTGTAACAGCGGCACTTGGGAGGAAATCCCTTGCATTTCCCATCGGAATAATCTTCTTTAAAGCATGCAAAAATGAAATTGGTTCTGATAAAGCAAACGCCTTTAAAATACTTCGATGGATGGCGCCGAACACAATTTTGACGATATCATCAAATTTTCACAAACAAAAAAACTAAGACATGGTCACATATTTTGCAAACAAAGTGAGAAGAAATCAAAATTACACAATATAGTAGTATCATCTTCAATTCGTTCAGATGAAAAAAAAAGTTTCTGAAGAAATGCAACACATTTTTCAATTGTCTCTTCTATCTCGTATAAGCAGCGAACATGAAAATATTCTTCTGCAAATAAATTCTGCTTCTTTATTTTGGAAAAAAAAAAAAACCATCAATCCACCTTGCCCTATTCTTTCAAAAGAAATGGGTAGATAGATGAGAACAGAAGTCCGGAAGAAGAGGCAAAAAGAGTCTTACTGGAAATTAAGAGAAGAAAGAGCAATAAGATGGTGGTGGAGAGGAGGAGTTTACTCTCCATCAATATCCTCATCTCCATTTTCATTGGCCTGTCAAATTTGTTCATGTAATAGAAACGTAATAGTACGTCCAACCTTTCTTAAAGAGCAATATCACCGGCACTGCTGCCATTTTTTCAGAAGCATTAAATTTCTGTTTTGTCGGTACTAAAGCCATTTTTTCAATTAATCCCTTTTCCACTTCTTGGAAAATTTGACCACGCCAACGCAAGCTTTATTTAAAAAAGAAAAAAAAAAATTTGCCGTTGAATTCTTGTGACGCAAATGATCGAAATGGGTTGGTAGATGACGAATTCAATTCATAGTTTTCCCACTTCTTAGCGATGCAAAAGCTGTTATTCACTTCAATGCGTATATATGTTCAGCTTTTTTTCTCTCTGCTGAGGTGAGTTTGAAAAATACAATAATGTACTTGGAAAAAACCTGTACGTTTACTGACGTGATTAGTGGGCATTAATTTGCTTTGGAAAATTGTGATTTGAAAGCATTTGAGTTGGTCTGCAGTTGTTCTGGCCATGACAGTGCAAGAACGATCGAGCTCAAAATGATTGTAATGGAAGTGAGATAATTAAATTGGAGAAAGGCCATTAATTAGTTTAAGAAATGGAAAAATGTTTGTAAGGAAATGCAAATGGCATCAAGAAATAAAACATGCTCAAGCTATTAGCTATGTAGAAGGCGATTGATATACTCATCGACTATAACAAGTGTATAAAGCTTCCAACGACATTAAAGATAGATTTGTGTTACTAATTTATGGATAGGAGCTTTGCATTACTTTACTATTGATTGATGCATGCATTTACTTGGATTCGGCTATTCACAAGGCTTGTAGCAATAGAACTTGGCAGGATTTCCCACGCATTTGCCCATCTACACAGCATGACGGAGTAAAGCATTGAATAGCACTTGCCTGTGGTTGAAACTTGAAAGAGAGTTTATCTTTTTTCCATCAATATCATGATTTTATTTTTTTTCCTCTTGTCCTGTCAAATTTGTTTATGTAATAAAAATTTGATACTCCAACATTTCTTATAAAGCAATATCATAAGTAGCATCGAGTTCCAAGTCTTTTGGGTTTATTTTTGTGGATGAAAAATATAATTTCATTGCATAAAAAACTGCACTAAAAGCAGAAAATATATCGAGCGTACGTGTCGCAGATACAAAAAAAAATATGAAAAAAAAGTTATTAGATCTAACAGATATAGAAAATAATAATAACAAATATTATCAATGCCTTTTGGCTTTTGGAAAGCTTTTAATTCATGCCGGTCTTAAATGGGTCTTTGGGATTTGAATCACAGATTTTTTTACTTTTTAATTTTAATTACAAGGCCTTTTTGATTTATTATTTTAATTACAAAAGTACTTACTTAGAAAAGTAGGCTTTTTTTTTTTTTTTCGCTCTTTGCTAGCAAGATAAAAAAGTTTTTCCCAGCCAGTAGTCTATACGCGCGAACTTTTATATTGTTGGCAGCAGTAATAAATTATTAAAACGATTCAACTATCAAGAACAACATATAGTTTATAAGAATTTTGGTTACAATGTTCTCGATCGATTCATTTCATTGGATTTGAAGATGGAAATTTGCTGCTATTATTCAAGTTGACAGGCAACCCATGTAACACATGCATCGAATGTACTTGCCAATAACTACTTTGCATTCACCATAAGGATAATTTTCTGTAACGCATGCATCAAAACAATCCTCACTACGGATGCAAGGGCCTTCAAAAGTTTTTGATGGTACCCAACATCTCTCAGCTTCAGCTTCAGCTTCCATGAAGATGTCAATATCTGTCATTTACAAGCAATCAAACAATATATCAAAGAGAGAAGTTCATATGCTGCATGGAGGTTCTGGATGTATTTATTTTCGGATTGAGACGAAGATATGATCAGAATTAATTAAGCCCGAATGAATGGAACGATTGCAGCCTCGCATTCTTCGAAGACATTTAGGTTCGGAAGGCCAAAGAAGGGTTTCTTTTTCTTTTGCTTTTTTTTGAATGAGCTAGGCCAAAGAAAGAAAGCTACTTACATGATGTTTATGTACAAAGATGAGCAAATTAAGCTAGAATTACTTGAAGAGAATCAACAGTAGTAAATCAAATATCTTCATAGCCAAAACTGAAAAAAGTTGCGATTTCAGCCAGCAGAGGATCTCTTATTTTTTGTTGCTACAAAGTAAGATAGTGAGAGAATCTTACTGGGAATAAATATAAGAAAGAGCAAAAGCATGGTGCCAAGACACTTTCTCATCTCCATAGTTGATTCCAACCTCTCTGATTTCTTCTGAACTTTCAGTTATGTCTTTGCAACAAGAAGCTTCCTCTTTATGGAGGGCAGACTGGCAAATGATGCATTCATTTCTTGCCAAGTCCAATTTATAAGTCAATTGGGAAAGGAACCAAGGAAGAATTAATATATACACACACATATTTCTGTAAATTTAAAATCGGGAACAACATTTAAGTAAATTTCGACACTAAACTTGTTTTTGGACTTTTGTGGTCATCATTAATTTGTTTCATTTTATGTCTTTGTGCAGTATATGTTCTCGTCTTTCCACAGGGGAAAAAGTCTCAATGGTCAATTTTCATATTAAAAAAAAACTTCATTTTTAAGCGTGATCACGTGAGTATATAATAATCGTTCAGTGATATGATTATGATCCCACTGGCGGATCAGGAGGGCAGGGGCGCCCACCGCCAAGATTTTTAAAATCTCTCGATATCCCCTTAAAATATTAAGAGTTTTTCAGTTACATCCTTATAAAAATTAGAACATGCCCCCTCTCCTACCTCCCGCTTCCACAGTCGAAAGCTTTTTAGAAAAATCTAGAAGTATCCCTTCAAGTGTCCATTTTTAATAATTTTACCCTTCAACACTTAATCTCTAGTTCCACCACTCCTAAGGGTATGAACCCGAAGCTCTAGAAACTGACCTATGATGCAAAAATTTCTGACACGTCCTCAAATTGATCTTATACATGGTTACTCTCATCCGGGCTATTACTTCATTTATTTTGCCCAACCAGCCAAAATAAATAAATAAATAAATAAAAGGTCTATTTGGTGTAGTGACAGAAAATCAAGAACATCTACTTGTCAAAATATAGGAAAAATCATTCAAAATATTCCTCATATTTTGCAAAATAACTTTTTTCATCCATCACTTTTAAAAGTGTAATTTTATGTCCCTTATAAATTCACATTGGTCAAATTTGATCCTTATCTAAGTTTTCGACTAGTTTTTTTTTTATTGAAATCCATCACGTGCTTTACGTGTGATCATTTTTAAGGGTAAAATTGTCAAATCAAATTTTGCATAATTCGATTCATAATCCCTCACATTTCACAAAATGAATTTTTCGTCCTTAACATTTTATAAAATGAATTTTTTTTTTATTGAAATCCATCAGATGCCTTGCCTTTGATCATTTTTAAGGGTAAAATTGTCAAATCAAATTTTATGTAATCCGATTCATAATCCATCACATTTCACAAAATGAATTTTTTCATTCCTCATTGATCATGTGTATGAATAGCTTTTTTTTCATTAAACCCATAAATATATCTATTTGATTTCGCCTGAACAGTACGAATAGCATGTAATATATCTCTATTTAATTTCATCTAAACAGGCTAATCGTAGTTGTACACATGCTATTCAATAGATATATATAGGAGTTTAAAACTAACAATTTTACTTTAAATTCATGTATATATCTATATGATCTTACCATGTGAATCTATTCAATATTTGTAATCATTCTCTTTTGGTAATAATTTATTTATTGAGTTGTAAAATAAAATCATCTAATTAATGAGTCTTAAATCGAATTCTATAGTCGTGCTAACAAATTACAATTTAACTCTAAAATTTCTACTCGTCACTTTTCAGACCAACAGTTGAATTATTTACCTTGTGATTGTTTTAAAATTTGAAAGTGCGAATCACTTACTTCTTTTTATTATACTTTTCTTTTATTTATTTTTTCTGTCTAAATTTAATTCAAAATAAACACTCAATAATGGTTAGAATTAAATGTCTTCGTTATTTTCAATTTTTGAGTAAAAAAAATGAATATGAGTGAAAAACTAACAATTTTTTTAAACCCATATATATATATATATATATATATATATATATATATATGATTTACCTAAACAGTACGAATAGCATGTAATATATCTCTATTTGATTTAGCTGTTTGATTTCGCCAGGCAAAATCAAATAGAGATATATTACATGCTATTCGTACTGCTATATTAAAATTAAATAGATATATACATGGAATTAAAAAAACTATTCACACATATAATCAATGAGGGATAAAAAAATTCTTTTTGAAAAATGTGAAAGATGAAAAATTTTATTTTGTTAAATGTGAGGGGCGAAAAAATTCATTCTGTGAAATGTGAGAGACTATGAGTCGACTTATATAAAATTTGATTTAACAATTTTACCCTTAAAAATGATCGTGTGTAAGGCACGTGATGGATTTTGACAAAAAACTAATCGAAAACCTAGAGCTTGTTTGGAAGCTAGTTTTTTGGACAAGTTTTTTAACAACTTTTGCTACAGGAACCCCAAAAAACTTTCTCAAAGTTTTTTACCTACACACTTCAAAATACCTAAAGCACGAAAAAAAAAAATTCAACACAAAAAAAATTCCTTTCCTTTTTTTTTCTTCTTCCACCCCCATCCCAACCTACCACCACCGCCAGTGTCGACCACCTCCGCCGTTTCGTCCCTAACTTGTTGCTGGCTATGGAGATGCGCCTGGTCTTCTTTTTTTTTTCTCCCTCTTTTTTCCCTCTCCCCCTGCCATCCTCCCCTCGTCTTTTTTTTCTCTCTGCGTCTCCCACATTCATCCCCCGCCTCTTTGTCAAAAAAAAAAAAGAAAGAAAAGAAAGATGGTGAGAAGCGGGAAGGGGAACAGGGGGAGGCGGGAGGTGGCGGGGCAGAGGAGGAAGGGGCAGAGGTGGTGGCGGAGGGAGGGGGTGGCGAGGCAGAGGGGGAAGGGGGTGGCGGGGCTGAGGGAGAAGGCGGGGGGAGAGGAGGAGAAGGGGAAAGGGAAGAGAGGAGTGGCGGGAGGTGGCGGAGGTAACGAGGAAGGGGAAGGGGGAAGGAAGAAGAAAAAGAAGAAGAAGAAGAAAGAAAAGAAAAAGGAAAGAAAGAAAAAGAAAAAGAAAGAGAAAGAGAAAAGGAAAGAAAAAAAGAAAAGGAAAAAAAAATTTCACCTTACAAAAACTTCTACAAAATTTTTCTACTTACAAAAACTTCTACAAAATTTTTTCAAAAACTTCTACAGTGCACTACAGTAAAGTTTTAGACAAACTCCCAAAAAACTCAGGTTCCAAACAGACCTCTAGGTAGGGATCAAATTTGATCAATGTAAATTTGTAAGGAACGTAAAATTACACTTTTAAAAGTGAGAGATAAAAAAAAATTATTTTGCAAAATGTGAGATCCCCAAAATATATTTCTTGCCAAGTACAAGTGCACATGCGGTTCTACATTGTTAGGCTACGCCTACAACAATAAATCTTGATGCACAAAATGTAAAATTTGGAGAAGTGGTATTACTAAGTTTGGATATGAATCCAGGTCTAATGAACAATTACAAGTAGGAGGTAGTAAGCGATATTTTGTACTAATTTTGTACTTTAATTGTTTATCCACAAAATTCCTTGTATTATTACACAAAAGGTTGGTAAAAGAACTAATTTAGTTAGTACAGATTGATTTGACTCTCAAATCTTTCTTCTTAAGTTTTGGAGTCTACTCGAAAATAATAATAATAATAATAATAAATCATCCAAGTTTTGAAGGCTCTACTGAAAAAAAAAAAAAAATAGTGATGCTAAGGAATTTGTCTGTGTTGATCCCCGTATAAGCATTACGTAAGCAGCATTACTGAATTCAAGTTAGATGGTAGATGGTATCACGGTAGGGAAGCTTTTGCCTTTTTTTTTTTTTTTGGCACCAGGGAAGCTATTACTTGAAAATCGTCCGCGTCATAGCAAATTTACGCAAACAGGGGTAACCCTCATTAATTTCCACGTTTGTCCTGGTGTGCATTAAGCTTTACTTTCCTTACTCCGACGAGTTCTGATGGGATCCAGTGTATTACTGCTGTATCATTACATCCACCCTGACGAGTTGAGTTTATTAGAGGACGCGTTGTGCTTCAAACTTTTTCTTGAAGACGGATTATTCAAATCTTGTCACAATCTTCAGTTAGCTTTAAGATCATTGTAAACCTTAGGATATGAACCAGAAGACTTAATGACTGTTTTTATCACGGATTCACTGGCCGGCGAACAAACTAATGGATAGAAATATTGTCCAAGTGAATGAGTGTCATTGGACACCCATTAAATAAACCCAAGAATATATGTGACATGAATGATTAAAGCAAAAGATATGTCTTCTTTGTTGATAGGATTTTGCATTAATTCCAAATATTATTGCCTCATTAGTTCGGATTTGACATCTGAAAATTTTGCAATGATTCAAGTTGTACAAGGCTTGTAACAAATGCACTTGCCAAGAAATCCCTTGCACTTCCCATCCGGATAATTTTCACGAGCACAAGAGCGCCGACAAGTTTTTCTAAGAATGCAAGGACCCACAAAATATTTTGCTGGTTTGGAACACACTGCAGCTTCAGCTTCCATGACGATGTCGTCTGCGGTGTGTGTGTGTATATATATATATTCATCAAGTAGTGAGTGATCTATATTTCTATACACAGTAAGAAGAAATTAAATGTGAGTTCAGATGGAGAAAAACCTCTATTTCCTATTAATAATACTGCATTTCTCTTGTGCATAATAACTCTAGGCAAAATTGACTAAGATTTGCAAATAGAAGACATTTAGGTTTCGAAGGGGGCCAAAGAAAGCTTCTTTTTTTTTTTTTTTTTGAGCGAGGCTTGAGAAAGCTAATTACATAACTATGCTAAAATTACTCGAGGAGTATTAATCGTATATCAAATATCACCTTAACAAAAATAAAAAAAAATTTGTAATTTCAGCCAGCAAAGGATCTCTTAATTTTGTTGCATGTAAGAGGGCTAGAGAGATTCTTACATGAAATAAATAGAAGAGAGAGCAAAAGCATGGTGCCGAAACATTTTCTCATCTCCATGGTCGATTCCAATCTCTTTAATGTTTTCTGATCTCGTTGAAATATCATTTATATCTATGCGAAAACAAGCTTTTTTTTAAATACATATCGGCAAATGAGGCATTAATTTCTTGCCAACTAGAATTTTTATGTGAATTCACAAACGAACCGCGGTAGCATTGAATTTTTAAGTAAATTCAAGTTAGATGGTAGTGAAGCTTTTACTTGAAAATCGTCCACATCTTAGCAAATTTTGCCAACAAGGATAAGCCCTCGTTAATTTTCATGTTTGTCCTCGTATGCATTAAGCTTTGCTTTTCTTACCTGGGTGAGTTCTGATAGAATTCGGTGCATTAATGTTGATATGATTGCACCCACTCCGACGAGTTAGAGGATGCATCGTGCTTCAAGCTTTATTTTTTCTTGGCGATAAATTATTTAAATCTTGTCACAATCTTCAGTTAAAGAATATTGCAAACCTTAGGCCTTGTTTGAAAGCCACTTTTTTTCCAAAAAAATTTTACGTTTTTTATGAATAAATTTTTCAATCAGTACTTTACCTCACGTATATCAAATTATTACAATACATTTTTTTTTTTACAAAAATTTCAAAAAATAACAATTCAAGCGGGACCCAAGGATATAAACCAGAAGACTTGATAACTGGTTTTTCCACTCCACGGATTCACAGGTAGGCGAAACATTGTCCAAGTGAATACTAATTAAACTTCGAATGAAGAATGTATGTGAAATTAACGATTGAAGCAAAAGATATGTCTTCTTAGTTGATAGGATTTTGCATTAATTATAATATTAATGCTTCATTAATTTGAGATTTGACATCTCAAAATTTGCGATGATTCAAGTTGTACAAGGCTTGTAACAAATGCACTTGCCAAGAAATCTCGAGCATTTCCCATCCGGATAATTTTCATGAGAACAGGCGCGCCTACAAGTGCTTCTACGAACGCAAGGACCGAAAAAATACGTTGATGGTTTGGAACATACGGCAGCTTCAGCTTCCATGACGATGTCGTCTGTGATATATATTTATCAAATCAAATAGTGAGTGATCTACATTTTTATACACAGTAAGCAAAAATTAAATGGTGAATTTAGATGGACCAAAAACCACCATTTCCGGTTAGTATTGCTGCAAATTGACTGAGATTTGAAAATCAAAGATATTTATATTTTGAAGGCCAAAGAAAGCTACTCTTTTTTTTTTTTGGAGCGAGGCCTAAGAAAGCTACTTACATGAGTAAAGATGAGCAAATTATGCTACAATTACTCGAACAGCAGTAATCGTATATCAAACATCTTCTTAACCAAAATTAAAAAAAATTTTGAAATTTCGGCCAGCAGAGGATCTCTTATTTTTGTTGAATGAGAAAGAGAGAACGAGATCCTTACTTGAAATAAATAGAAGAAAGAGCAAAAGCATGGTGCCGAAACATTTTCTCATCTCCATGGTCGATTCCAATCTCTTTAATTTTTTTTGATCTCGTTGAAATATCATTTATATCTGTGCAAAAACAAGCTTTTTTTAATACAAATCGGCAAATGAGGCATTAATTTCGTGCCAACTAGAATTTTTAGGTGAACTCACAAACGAACCACGGTAGCATTGAATTTTTTAAGTGAATTCAAGTTAGATGGTAGTGACGCTTTTACTTGAAAATCGTCCACGTCTTAGCAAATTTTGCCAACAGGGATAAGGCGTCATTAATTTTCACTTTTGTCCTCGTATGCATTAAGCTTTGCTTTCCTTACCCCGGCGAGTTCTAATAAAATCCAGTGCATTAATGTTGATATGATTGCACCGACTCCGGCGAGTAAGAGGATGCGTCGTGCTTCAAGCTTTATTTTTTCTTGATGATAAATTATTCAAATCCCTTCACAATCTTCAGTTAAAGAATATTGTAAACTTTAGGCCTTGTTTGAAAGCCATTTTTCCCCAAAAATTTTTTATGTTTTTCATAAACAAATTTTTTAATCAATTTTTATTTCACATATATCAAATTATTACAATACATTTTTTTACAAAAATTTCAAAAAATAGCAATTCAAACGGAACCTAAGGATATAAACCAGAAGACTTAACAACTAGTTTTTCCATGGATTTACAAGCAGGCGAAACATTGTCCAAGTGAATAAGGATGGCAATTGGGGGGATGGCTGTGGGCATCCACCCCGGGGGGTTAATGAGGCGGGGGTTGTGGCAGGGGATGAGGTGGGGATTCCCCCCGTTTAGAAATGGGGCGAGGGACGGGGGTATACGTCACCCGCTAAAAAATAAATAAATAAATATGTATATAATTATATATATAATATTTAATTTAATTAGTTACAAACTTATGATAATGATATTATTAGTTATATGTATTATATAATGTATATTAGTATATGTAATATAATTGATATTATTAATTGTAATAATGATTATACATGTCTACAAATAGAAATTATTAATTAGTTATACAAAATTTACTAATACAATTATACTAAATTCATAATTACACTTAATACAATAATACTTTTTTCTCAAAAAAAAAAAACACAAGTACAATAATAAAGTAGTGACTGTATTTGGGCCAAAAGTGAAAATTTGACTACTTTAGTTGTATTTATTTCATTATGTTGGATTGTATTCAAATAACTTTTGTTTGATTGTTTTTATGAGTTTCAATTGTGAAATTACAGTGAATAATAACTTGGTGATGTATTGATATTTTAGTACTTAATTATTTGCTAAAATTTAACTATAATAAAATTATATAACAAATTTTTATTAATCCCGCGAGAAAAGTGAGGGGGGGCGGGGGCAGAAGGAATTAGTAGGCAGCGGGGCGAGGGACAGGAGAAGGGCAACCCCGCCCCATTGCCATCCTTACAAGTGAATACTAATTAAACTTCAAATAAAGAATATATGTGAAATTAATGGTTAAAGCAAAAGATATGTCTTCTTAGTTGATAGGATTTTGCATTAATTATTGTTGGGATGCCTTGAATCAGGTCCTCGACTTATGGCGATTCGACTATGTTGCGTTTCGCTGAGCTGTTCGGGGGTCTCGCTGAACTTACGGTATATATTAGTTACCGTGCCTGTTTTTATTTTGGATCTTAGTTTTGGACCTATTTTTGGATCCAATCCGCTTGGACCTATTTTTGGACCTTATATTCATTTTGTAAACAATTCTGATTCGTTCCAAACCCTAATAAAAATTTAATTTTTTTCAAAATTGTTCTAGTGTTCTTGATTGTTCTCTTGTTTTGTTGCATTTGTTATAACAATTACAATATCAATGCTTCATTAAATTTGGATTTGACATCTCAAAATTTGCGATGATTCAAGTTGTACAAGGCTTGTAACAAATGCACTTGCCAAGAAATCTCGAGCATTTCCCATCTGAATAATTTTCATGAGAACAAGCGCGCCTACAAGTGCTTCTACGAACACAAGGACCGAAAAAATACGTTGATGGTTTGGAACATACAGCAGCTTCAGCTTCCATGACGATGTCGTCTGTGATATATATTTATCAAATCAAATAGTGAGTGATCTACATTTTTATACACAGTACGAAAAAACTATATGGTATATGCATACTAAATTTGTACAAAATTGATTGAGATTTGAAAATCAAAGATATTTATATTTTGAAGGCCAAAGAAAGCTACTCTTTTTTTTTTTTTTGGGGGCGAGGCCTAAGAAAGCTACTTACATGAGTAAAGATGAGCAAATTATGCTACAGTTACTCGAAGAGTATTAACCGTATATCTTCTTAACCAAAATTAAAAAAAAAAATGAAATTTCGGCGAGCAGAGGATCTCTTATTTTTCTTGAATGAAAAAGAGAGATCGAGATTCTTACTTGAAATAAATAGAAGAAAGAGCAAAAGCACGGTGCCGAAACATTTTTTCATCCCCATAGTTGATTCCAATCTCTTCAAACGAACAACCGACGCATTGAAAGCTTCAATCCCCCCCCCCCCAACCCCCCCACACACACACACACACACACACAAAAACCCTTTTTATTTTTAAATTTGCAATCGTAAATTTAAAATCATGACTAATTTGTTTCATTTTATGTCTTTGTGCAGTGTATGTAGCTTCTTGTCTTACCAATTAGTCAATTTTTGTATAATTCTTTTGGCAGAAGAGTGATTTTTTTTTTTAACACAAGTACATTAAAATTTTCAATGACCCTTAGTAATGTGATCCAAAGGATATGAACCAGTAGCTTTAGAAACTGATCTCTGGTGCCAAAAATTTCTTATACGTCCTCAAGCTGATCTTACCTATGGTTATTCACATCCGACTTTTACTTCATTTATTTTGCCCTACCACAAAAAATAAAATAAAGCAAACAAAATTGATTTCATCAATCAATAGACGGCTCTCTTCTGCAATGGATAGCAGAGGGTCCGTAGTTCCCGAAGGACTCTCGAGGAATCCAGTAGCCAGGAAGTGGCCTAAAAGTCTCTACAATTATGCCATACCATATTTGGCTCTACACATTTACTATATGGTAACCTCCGTCCAGTGCTTGGAAGAGAGGGAAAAAAAAAAAAGAGGATCTTTCAACTGTCAAACTTTGAAAGGGTAATATAATAATTCTGTTAACTAATCTTGTACCGTGTTTATTTCATATAATTTCGTTGTATTTTTGTACACAAGGCAGCTAAATACAGGAGATGACAACAATTATGCGTAAATCAATCCAATTATGGATTCCGCATTTGGTCCTCGTTCCTTACCAAAACATTTGACTAATTTCCAATCCCTCTGCCACAATGAGCTTGCATGTCCTTTTTTTTTTTTTTTTTTTTCAAAAAAAAAAAGAAAGAATAATAACAGAGCAGGGGGCATTTAACTTTTAAGAAGCAAGGAATGAGGCATTGGAACACAGAACCTCTCCACTTTCTGGGTTCTCAAACTCGAGTCATTATTGAGTTTTGCATGTCATTTGAATGAAACATAGACCCCTGTCGGCATGTCGTTGTGTCGAGCCTCGAGGAAATAAAGAAAAGCACAGCTCATATTCCCAGCCCCCTCCTAATCCTACATATCTAATTTAAGTTCCCCAACTCTTCTCTTTTCTCTCTGTATACTACTTTTAATTCGAACATGTCTTCAAGTTCAGGATCATCCCAACTCCGGAACCTTTTTTACAGCATTGAAGATGAATTGGTGTCCGGAGAAATGTTTTACGAGCTCCCACCGGAGTCGTTTTGGGTGCCGAATGGCCAGGAAAAAGATTGGGTTGATCACCGCGCAGTAATGCAACGCAAGAGCTCGATGAAGCTTAGTTCTGTCGGGCCCTCAAACCACCATTCCCAATCATTTTCTCGCCGGTTTTCTCCATCTGTGAATCAGAAAAGTAAAGCTTCACTGATTGGCTTTCCAATGACTCCGAAATCAGGCTCAGCCGACAGGAATATCCGGCAAAACAAGGCCGGAAATGCTCGCCTGTTCAGAAGCTTGTCTGAACCGGGAGGAAAGGCGTCCGTAGACGCGCCTGAACCGGGTTCTCCTAAAGTTTCTTGCACTGGGAGGGTTGCGAAGGAGAAAGGAAGGGCCAAGAAAGCCTGGTTTTGGAGCAGTTTCAAGACCATTTTGAGAAGCGGATTCGGAGTCAGCCTGTCGGCTAGTAAAGGCAAAGGGGTGTCTCCTTGAGTCGGACACACACAGTAGCGGCCGGTTGGTGGTATTCTGACTTCTGAACTGAAAGCGGCTCAAGTCCGGTAGCCGGACGGAGGAAGATGCTGCGCGGCAAGAATTCTGGTTTTGAAGTGATCTCACACGTGGCTGCCTCTCATTGGCTGTTCAGCGTGAGGACCCACGCTTGGTCGTTGATTAATTGGGGCCGTGAGTGGCGGGAGAGTGAGGGGTCCAACCTCAAATCATTTGCATTTTGCAGTAGTAAACAGCACATCTACAATTTCCCCTTAGCTTTTATTCCTATTAATGGATCACTTTCAATGTATGAATCATGATATTATTACAACCCATCAAACTTAGCCTCACACTATTGTGTTCTATCTTAATTTTTCAGTCAATGAGTTAAAAAGGGAGTAGTTCCAGTTTCAAAATTAGGTACACCCGTGGACTTTTATGGCTTAAGAGAGCTTCCAATTTAACAGAAATGAATCACTAAAGGCTCTGTTTGGATTGATTTATTGCTCACCTAGTATCAAATTTCTTGATGGGTGATTGACAATTTCTTGATTTTTTAATATAGTTTTAAAAAAATTAATTAACTTTGTTGAAAAAATAAATTTAGCCTGTTATTTTTCTAAGATTCAGTTACATTAATATTTAGAAGTACGACCAATCATTATGCATTTTACATTCATTAGATCATTGTACGTTTACATTAATTATAACAACAATACTGATGAAAAATTACACCATTTAAGATATGAATCAAAGCAATTACTGTATTAAATTAAATAGTTTATATTCACGGACAATAAAAGTATGTTAAATAAAGATACTTTAGAGATGTTAAAAATTAATCATATTTTTTTAATTAGAAAATGAATTATAATTTAAGATGGGTGAAAAAAAAAATAAGACTATCAATATAAGACAAGGAGAGTATGATATATTGAGTTTTGAAGTGTCCCCCCAGAGTTCTTGTTTGTTAGCACTTTTTTACTCTTTAATTCCATGATTTTGACATGTAACTCGTACCGCATCTTGCTCATATCTGTACATCTCATAATCAAGTGAACATTTTTAGTTGGGCAACCACAGAGTCCATGACACCAAAATCTATTAGTTCCCTGCCAATAGTAACCCACGAAAAGGATGGAGTTGAACAGGCTTCTACCCAATCTTTCAAACCCCGGTGAAATCCACCCAGCCCGTCCATTTGCCAACTCCAAAATCTAAATAAAATCATGGTTAGAACAAAATAAATTAAGACTATTCCGATGCGCTTACAATCAAGCGAAAATAATCAGCAGCAGTCCCCAATCGTAATAATATATACACTCACAGTGTATAAATAAAAAGCAATAATTGGTAACATATTCTTGGAAAATTCTGAGCCAAGTTTTACTCATCAAGGCAACTGTAGAAAACTACCAATCTCCACGACTAACCACGACTGCCACTTTAAATGTTGATGTTCTATCATCTATGGAGATCTTCCTCCTTGTGTGTGTAAATCACACAATCAGAAGTAGGGCGGGCAATACACGTAAGAACATATCCCTTCTCAATTTGAGTATCATCCAAGAATGACCCCTCTGATTGGTCTACTGATCCTGAAACAATTTGCCCCACACAGGTAGCACAGGAACCGGCTCTGCAAGAATATGGCAGCTCCATTCCTGCACCTTCCCCTGCGTCCAGGATGTACTCATCATCGCCAACTTCAACCTCATTCTCTTCGCCGCTCGGGGTTATCAGTTTCACTTTGTATGCAGCCGTTGAGGTGTTTCTGAAGGTGGAGGACGGCTTCATACCCAACGCTCTGGAAACTTCATTATTATTCAGAAAGACCAGAGAGCATAATCCCTGATTACTCGAGGCACGGGATTGCACACTGGGTGAAGCTCTCGGCAAGCAAGATGAAGGAATATTTACAGCCGACATTTTCAGACTTGATTGAACCCTAGCTCTGTAACCAACAAACAAGGAAGGATCCGACAACGTAAAGCCTCTGCAGATCCTGTTCATGGGGCGCAGAGCAGATAAGTTTGAATAAAGATGCTAAATTTCACTCAGTTCGTATCGATCAGGATGAAGAAAACTGATGCCGCCAGTGGGCTCCTAGAACTGGGAGAATAAATTTGTCAGTGGCCAACACAAGCACAAAACGGGATGCAGGTCTTCATCTTCAACTTAACCGACTCTAATTCTCAATCAACTCGATTATTGCAAAAAATGGTGAAATTACATCCACCATGTTTCAGGAATTCATGTTCCATATATCACATACAAAGAATAATAATGAAGTAGCGCCAACTTAAAATAAGAAAACACTCTAGATCAGCGATTGAAAGAGTAGCCCAGGATAGAGGCTTAGCAATCATGTTAAAAATTAGAATAAAAACAAGATCAATTACGGGAAAGAAAATAACAAAAGAAGGAAAGGGACCTTTCTTACCGGCGGAGAAAAAAAAAAGATAAAAGACCTGCAGCTTCGTAGCTACTACTAGGAGGAAGCAAGAGGTTGCGATGCTTGATATCTAGAATTCCAGAAAATCCATTTAATTCTACTGCTCCAAAACAAAACTCTGATAATCTTTTTATAAACGAGTGACCGATTGCGCTTACCAGTTTCCTGTAAAAGAGAGAGCAATGACGATGAAGTTATATGGCGCTACGCTGCTACTAGAAAATGATGGATGGAGAAAGGAACAAAAGATGGAGTCGAGATCAAGTGTGATCCAAGTGGGGTTAATGGTATTGCTAGGTCCCCCGACCACAGGTGTCCATCACCTGTGTCGTTCATCGGCACTGAGGAGGTCATATTAACGTATTGTAAAGAAAAAAAACATGTATCTGAGGCTCCTAATCCAACCCCCCCCCCCCCTCTCTCTCTCTCTCTGTCTAAATATAACTTGGCAGGCAGTATTATTATTTTCGAAAATCCGGAGAATAGGATAAAGTAAGAGATTTCCCTAGAATCTTCACGAGCTTTAGTTCATTCTATACTTCCCTAGCAAAAAAAATTGAACTTGATTGTCAAAAATCTATTGACTCAAATTGTGTCACACCATTTGATATTTTATCAAGTGATACGATATAATTTATATTATTGAATCTTTAAATATCGATCTATTCAAATTTCTAGCCGTTCTCTGACCATTGAGGCCTTAAACACATTTACTTGAGGAAAACCATCATGTTGAGGATGAGAGATCGCTGCTCGTGCAGGCCCAATGGGGTAACACAGCCTAATTGAAAGGCCCAGATAAGTTGTCAGTATACATTTGTGGCCCAATGCCAGAGTTTACCGGGTCAATGGATAGAGGGATGTTTGTATCCGATTATCCAGAGAAGGAGAGGGACAGAGGGGGGAATATAGGGAGACTGCAGAGGTAGCTTTATTATTATTATTGTTGCTCTCAATCGTATCGTGTCGTGTCGAAATTGTTGGACGTTGAAGAGAGGGGTGTGGAGAAGATGGGTCCGGCGTCGGCCCTCAGAAAGCAAGTTCTCACCTTAACCGAAACCGCCGCTTCCAGAATACGGCAGCTGTTGGAACAGCGGCAGCGCTCATTTCTCAAGCTCGGCGTCAAAGCTCGCGGATGCAACGGCTTATCTTACACCCTTAATTATGCAGGTTCCATTTCTCAAAGTCAATCCCCCTCTCCCCGCCCCTCTTCACTTCTTTATTAGATAATTTTTTTTTTCAATTGCCGCATCTAATTTTGCTTCAATTAAGATAAGTTTGTTAAATTTCCTCCCAATATCTCTGGTAGAGTTATTTGTTCTGGCTTCATCTGTCGTAGATTTAGAACAAAAACTTTTTTCCCTTTATGCCGGGTAGACTTGAATGGATAGGTTAAGGTCTTTTTTTTTTCTATCAATATTTCTTGTTTGAAGCTTACAACAAGAGGGATTTCTGCTAGTGGGTTCTACTTGGCCTGGTTCAATCCTTTGCCCTTTTAGTGAAAACGTTAACTAAAAGGTTGGAATATGAAGATTTTTATTGGTTAATTTATTTTACGGCGATTAAATCCAGAAGATGGTTCTTTTGTTGATTCTTCAGGCTGGTGACATTTTCGAATTGCCCGTATCTTGAAAATTTTAATCCTAGCCAAACCTAGGTTATTTGATAGATATTAATTATATTATTGTTCCGTGCATTTGATGAACTTAAGGTGAGTGCTTGGAAACATAATCTGAATAGAAACTTGGATGGTTAAGGGTTTTTTGTCCTCATCATACAAGAGTTCGTTTCTCACGCTTTCCAATTTCCCACCACTTTCCCTGTTCTTCTTTACTGCCATTCCCCTGTACAAAATTTGGAAACAAAAACAAAAGGAACAAGAAAAGATTGTTCAACGACATTGCTGGACTTCTGTTTATCCATGTACTTTTTGTTCTTTCATTGGTTTGCCTGTGTTGCGGGGATCCCACCCGATGAGAGTTGGTGCACTGCAATAACTGTTGGAGATAATAAATGATGTTGTAGGATTCAATGTAACCAGAAGACAATGGGCATTCCCTTTGTTTTGTTTCCATAATTTGGTTGATAGTTCTTTGCCTGATGCACAAATTTCTTAAATGTACAGATGAAAAAGGGAAGTTTGATGAGTTGGTTGAGGACAAGGGTATTAAGATATTGGTTGATCCGAAGGCCCTCATGCATGTCATAGGAACCAAGATGGACTTTGTAGATGACAAACTGAGGTATGAAATTCCTTTCTATTAACGCTTAACTCAATTTCAGAAGCATCTCTGCAGGTATAACACAAATTTTGCTCTATACTTTTCATTGTAGCGTTGTTTCTTGAAATGTGATGTTATCTTCCTTTGAACCACTTCAACTTCAGAAAATATGACTATGATTTAGAGGTTAGCCTTGGAGTTAACTTTGTTCCATGGCAGGGTGATGTTATTTCTCATTTCCTCATGTATAGTGGAACAGTTAACCTTTTTGTGCTGCCTGCTAAAATCTCAAACATCTTTGTTTGGTATGATCAGGTCAGAGTTCATATTTATCAATCCAAATTCTAAAGGGCAGTGTGGCTGTGGAGAATCATTCATGACCATGAGCAGGGAAGAAGCCACCAAAAGAGGTGTTAGTTCAGGGACATAAAAATCAGAATGAATTCCCTGAATGCATGTATCCAGAAATCCATTAGGCATTGCAAAATTTATTGGCAGCAATAAATGAAGAGGAAATTATGCCTATAAAGAAACAGAGCACTGACTTGAATAACTGTCCTTCAAAATTTTGTTGGTAGTCTTCCACTGTAAAATAATGATCCATTGGCTGGAGTCATGTATATACTGTACCCTTGGTTATGTACAGCTTTTGCCAATAAGTTTCTTGGGTTGTTTTTCGACTTTTGCATTTGTGCAACAAACTATGGAAGACTATTCCATGATTTGCTTGTAACATGTGTAGAATCTGATCTCCTTAAAATGATCAGCTCATGTGATGAGAGTTTTGTTGCCTCACCATGTTTAGCTTTGTATAACTTCTTCGGGTTCAAATAGATATTTGTGTTGTTTAGTTTTTAATGCCTTGACTCCCATGTAAATGTGACACGGACGCCACTGCTTTCATCCTGTTTTCCTTTTTTCGGTTCATAGCCAATGTAAAGCGCTTTTTTTAATCTGAAAGTTAGAAATTTTGTTAGGGAGATTGTTTGGTCCTTGAGGGTATATTTTTTTGATGTCAAGCGATACAATGAATGGCAGGGACTTTCTGTGCGGCCTTGTATCATTGTTTACTGCTTACAAGTTATGACAGAAGTCATTTGGCCAGTTTCTACTCCTAAATTCCATTGGAGGAGAAAACAAATAGGATACATTTCCATGGTGTTTCGAAACTCTTCCAAGAACTGCAAGTCCAGACCTTGAATTCTAACAGATTTCATGGTATTACCACCATATCAAGACCAATACGTCAAATTATCTAGTTGCGGAATTTTGACCTCTTGCAATGAGTTTCCAGGACCCTTTGCGAGCAAAGTTTCTGCTGAATTTCAAAGCTATGATGAATACACACGTGCAGACAAGAGGAATGTTACCATACATGGGTTTGAGCCATACAATCGCCTTTATTAGTGCCCCATACAGGAGTCTAGACTTCACCTGAGTAAACACAGTTATTGGATGTCAGAATTGTTTAGCGAAGTTAAATTGACATTTAGCACAGTGTGACATCTGATGATCACCAGGCATTGCAGAGTGTACATCCTAAAGATAACCGGAGGAAAACTTGACTTCAGATATTTCTGCTTTTGCTGAATTAATGTGCTCTGTGACTATTGCTAATAGCTTACATTACCAGCTTTTATACTCAACCTACAGCTATACCTTCTTTACAAAATAAAACAAAACAACAATCAGAAAGAGAAGAAACACAGGATGAAAATAAAGAAGCCAATGCACTGTCCTTTGTTCAAGAAAGGAGTTGCACCAGTACAAATATGATCAGCATTTGTTTCCTTTTAAGGCTCACAAACTAGTTATCTCAAGCGTAGGACACAAATGATCAAACATTAGCATCAGACTTTATCTCATAATTTAAGGATAACAAGATTTAACCTAGAAAGGAGAGGATTACTGTCAATAGCGTTTCAAACAAGTATTCTGTTACGTGCCATCTATAATCCAGAAAATAAGTGTACTTTCTTGGTCTTGACATCCAATTCAAGAGCGTTCTGAAGGACTGGACAGAATCACAGATCCCAAACCAATTTCATCATTTCTCTTAGGTGAAGACAGCCGAAACCTAGACCATTCTTCCAACGCTTTGCGATGTAGAGCATTCATTCGGATATAAGGTCGTCTTTCTTTAATTAACTTCTCAGCATTTTTCCAATCCTCTGCAACGCCAAGAGCTACCAATAATGCACACGCAACTGCCACACTTCTTCCATGACCTGGACCGCAAGCAATACAATGAGCAAAACAGACGCATGAGTTACAAGCCTTTGTCAGTTAAAGAAGTGTCTTATATTATTGAAGGTAGTAAGAGCATAGCATATTTTGGAAGAATAAATGAATCTCATCCACAAGCTGCTGAAAGTAACTTTAGACTTTTGCCTCAGAGAAATCATCACAATAAACAAGCTCATTGTTATACAAGAACATAAGAATTTAAACCTTTAAAATTCTAGGATAACTGAGGCCAAATATACAGGTTTTCCCAACTCATCACGTGGAAGAAAATCTTAAGTTCGGTTTTTCTCAAATAGAAAAACATTCTAGGTTAACATCAAGAGAAGAAAGCAACTCGGATCAACTTGATTGTCTCAGTATACGCCCAAATAAAGTGAATCCACTAAAAGGAAATAGCCAATAAACAAAAAATAGACTCTGCAATTGTAAGAGGAAACACGCATTGAACAAATTTACTCTCTTTTTTCTTCATCAATTGGTTTTTATGAAGAGTTGCATGGTTAATGAGCACTTCAGCCCAATACTGCCCAAAGAGGTTTCAGTAAAAAGGCTACCATAGTGTCAAGAAGCTCTCAGTTTATTCTTTAAAATGAAAGGGCTGTCCCACAGAAAGATATGAAATCAATCACCAAGCTCCAAAAACAGCACAAAGTGTTCTTGAATATATGTCATGGAGCACTTGTTGACAGAATGACAAGCAATTAACTCCCACTGCATCAGGATAACAAGTTATACAACTCAAAATGAGCTCACGTGAAATAGCACAAAGAGTTACACATTCCCTAAAAAGATGTCAATCCAAGGATGAAGGTAGAATGCGACTTAGAATTCTAAAACAGAACTGGAGGAGATCATTCTTAGAATATAACGTACACAACAGGCATTCAGTATTTTTCTACAATTTTCCATCACAAGACTAACGTGTTGCCTAGTATTTATAACATTATTCCCGTATTGCCTGATACCCAAAAATTAGTATCAATAGTTAAGTAGCATAAAGAAGTAAAAACCAAGTCTTTAATCAGTAAAAAAGACCAGTTTTACCACCAAAACAGAGAAGGAAACAGGTACACAGTAAATCGTGAAGCAAAGATAGAGGATTCTGGCGCTTCAAATCTTACCATATGCACAATGGATGAATATTGGTGAATTCTGAGCCCTCTTTCTGCAAGCCCACTTCACAGCAGACTCAATCTCCGCAGGCTGAGGTGACCTTGTGTCCCAAGTTGGAATGCACAAATAAGCATGTCCTGAAAGCTCAGTCTTTCTTGGCAACTCACAGGTACAATCAATAACAGCAGGGTTACCAGGGGGCAATTTATCAGGTGAAAAAGGCCACCCTCCAACATATACACCTTCACAAATCTCACTATAAGGCGCTTCACCACTTCTCAGCCTCCTCAATGCTGAGAAGGCTCTAACGAAGTACAAATACGGGCTGAAAATAATCAATGACCAAATGGGAAAAACCCCATCTGAGCCTTTCCCTAAAAGCATTGGGAGATTGATAGACGGATGAGAAGCAATGGAAACCAAGAAAGATATTAAAGATGCATATAGAAAGGGTATAGCAAACCATTTGAATCCAAGATTGTTCATAAATGTAAAGAGAGAGAATAAAGTTGCTGCCTTTAGTCCAATAAGGAAAGATATACCCACACCCATTGGATTTTCTTGAGTTAAATCACAATAATATGGTTAAAGATCAAGACTTTCGAGGATTTTAGCCAAGGGAATTTTTTTTTTTTTAATGACCTACATGAACTTTGTAAAATTCGGTACGTGTAAAAGATCGAATATATACTCGAACAGAAAGAACAAGAACGAGGACAAGAATTGGAGAACAAAGTTCAGGAAGGATGAGTGCTAGAAAAGGACAAGTAAAACGAGAGTAAAGAATCTCATAGGCAGATGATCTTGGTCTGCTGAACAAGTGCAGCTGATCTGCAACCAGAAAACAAAATTTTCTTTTTTCTGGCTATTTAGACATGGGCCGCTAAACCAATTCTGTTTTCTTGATAACTGGCTGGAAAGGTTGAAGGGGCCGCTATTTAGACATGGGCCTCATTGGCGAGTCAATACGATAACTTCCCTCTCTTAGCACTGGAGAACATATCAGCTTATTAAAATTTCTCTACAATGCTAGTCTTATTGTACGGATATCTGGTGAACTTTTGAGGCTTTTAACACACACACACACACACACACACACAAACAAACTTTTGAAGCTTTTAAGTTTTAGTGTTTCATTTTCCGCTGAAGAATGTCATTCTCTGCAGAATTTTTAGAACCTCCTAGCTATGTCATGTTAAGTGGGGGTACAGGACGATTCTTGATTTTTGTTTTTGTTTTGTCTATCAATTCAACTATCATTTTCTATTTTTTTCCTTTTATTTTGTCCAAAAGGGGCATGGCCTGCTGAACTCTGGGTTAACGTTTTCCAGGATTTTGAGTGTGTTAGTAATTTTTGAGATAATTATGGGCACTAGATAGGTTTACGTGCGTTGCATGTATAGTTTTGTGGTTTACATAGTTGCACTTTTTCTATAAATTTGCAACGTTTTACGGTATATGGATAAAAGGAAAAGTAATGGTTGAGTATTTCATCAGCATAATACAAACCGGACTTAATTTCTTGATTAACAAAAGGAAAAGTAATGATGGTTGGGTATTTCATCAGCATAGCACAAACCGGACTTAATTTCTTGATTAACAATATGGGCTTAATTTCTTAATTAGGGACATGCTTATCAAACTTTAGTACTTTACTCCAAATGATGTGAAAGAGAAAATAAATAGAGTTGTATGCCTGAATATGATGTTGAAATTTTTCTGACTGGGAAATAATTAAACAAATCAAGTAATTCTTTAAAGAAATGTATTTACTTTATCTCTCATAATATATCCATATTTACAAAATTGATTGAAATTGATTGAAACCATACATAGGTTTTGCAATTCATACCATATATGAGGTAGGATTTCTAATTGCCAAAAGTATGCAAGCCATGAATGATAGTAGGATATCAATTAGCAGCAATTACAACGATATTTTTGGCACGTTTTTTTTTTCTAGCCGTATCTCAAAGAAACTATAATTTGAAAACAATATGATGAAAATTACTTGAAATTGCAAATATCACTTGGCTCTACTAACTTGATCAAGACTTATTGGAAATGAGTACACGAGTTCAATTTCACCCATGTTTCATTTGGAAATAGTAAATAAAAACTATTCAATTAAATACAAACTGAATGAGATCTTGAAGTCCAATACAAACCGATAAGTTACTAACCATTTGAGGTATAGACCTTAATTCAAGGATGTTAATCAATCTAGATATCTTATTCTATCGTCTGTGAACTGATAGTTGCATCCAAAGTGGCTACAATCTCCGACCTCACCCACCTACATCTTTTTAATTTTTGAGTAATTTCGCATTTGCTTAAGTAATATTAGTAAGATTTGAAGATGACATGATTTTTTTTCATATGTTTGTCAGAACTTTTTAGATATAATTAAACTGTGTTATGCAATTAATTTGGAATGAACTTACTATTTCATGTTGTCAATTTTATCTGCGAGATATCGAGCTCTTAACTATTTGATAACTTCTTTGCACCTTGGTGGTTTTTTTAACTGAATTTTATGTTTAGAATTTTTGAGTAAGCACTAACATAAAATTCAACTTAACAACAACAAATGCATAAATGCAATGAGATAATAGAAAATCCATATTATATGGCCATTTATAGGCTGATTGATCCTTGCTAGTACTAATCTACTAACTAATTGCATAAGCATCATAACTAACACTCTAAGGGTTTGTTTGATAACATAAAAAAGTGCTGAATCTGAACTTTTTCAGACATTCAGATGTTTTGAGTATTTGATAAATGAAAATCCATTTGCTGAACTTGTTAAGTAGTGCTAAACTTGTGTGTATTTTTTTCAGCACAAGAATCCTAACTGGATGCTTAATTCTGATAAAAATCAATAGAACATTTTCTATTTCTTGTGTGTATTTTCTATTTCTTTTTTCTCCCTTTTGAATGACTTTCACTTATTCTCTATACTTCTCATATAACATAATTCATCTTTTATAGTAATTTGATTTAAAAATAAATATTGTCATTTTCATACCTAACGTTTTTAGCTAATTAAATCATAGGTTCTATTTTTTTTTTGGATGAAAAGATACAAGGGCAAAATTATCAAATTTAACTTATTAAGCATTCAGTTATTAATGTTTATCAAACAGTATAAATATGTTTAACATTAAAATTCAGACATTCATAAATTTTTTTCAGTGCTTAAAATTCAGCAAATTAATTATTTCAGTATTCAGATTTCAGAATTCAGACTTCAAAATTCAAATTCAATTTTATCAAACGGAACCTAAGTTGGAAAATGGACCTACAATGTTTTTTATTGTGTATACTATTGCTGCACGAATCATTTTACCATAGTAAGACATGAAAATTAGAGTCAAATAGCGCCTTGGGGTGCGAGTCTTGGTGTCAAGATATCTTTTTTCTTTAATTGAACTTATGCATTACAACGAAATAGTAATCATTATCAAATCATTAACAAAATAAACACCATTGATCTCACAGTAAACATAGATTAATACCTTCAATACACCTCTCTCGTGCAGACATCGTCTACTAAGAAAATCACCAAACTTCACTCTTATCATATTTTTATCTAAGCTTAACATCCCAAATTTATGTTCATTAAAAATTTTCTATCTCATATGGTAAAATGGGATGTAAAATTGTCACAACAAAAAAGGAAATAGTTCTTTTGCATGGCAAAATGGGACCTAAATGAGTTTGACGTATCTAAATGAATAACACCATAGATTGACAATATAATCATCATCAGGAAATTTAAAAAACAAACATATCCAATTTGACGTATCTAAATGAATAACACCATAGATTGACAATACAATCATCATCAGGAAATTTAAAAAACAAACACATCCAATTTAGACAGAAAAATTTGATCTTTATTGAACAATCATCATCGAATAACACAACACAATTAACCAAAAAAAAGTGAAAACCCCAAAATAGAATATGAAAAAAGTAAAAAAAAAAAATCAATAAAAAATTAAAAATAAATGGAAATGAAGGTAAAAAAATATAGATATGGATAATTAGCTCACGTGAAGGTGATGAGAGCCTGAAAATCATGATGATTTAGCAATCGGACATTGATTTCCGAATTACATTTAAAAAAAAAGATAAAAAGAAAATATATTATGTAGCCTTTACAATTCCAACTATCAATTACCTTATTTCTATTTACACCTTAAGATTTCATGAAATCACTGTTTACAAAGGTTTGTAATTTGCATGTACGCATCATTAATTTTGATAGTTGCAATAATCAGGGTGTTAGATGTATATATTAGTACTAACCATTGTCCTTTCTTATTAACTTCTTGAAAAACATACAAACATACAAATTAAAAGACTACTTATAAATTAAGAAGCTACTTACCGAGCATATGAGTAAGAATTATGTACAAATTAAAAATAGAAATAAAAGGAGGAGGAGACTAATAAAGTTTAAATTTTAGCCAAATTGTGAACTTCAGTATTGTTTTAATTGCCCATGATACTCAATTTTACCCTCAAGTTAACATTCATATAATTTTGGGTATATTAGATACATCAAAAAAGTAATAAACGCCCGTCGGCAAATCATTCAAAGGTAATTTTATATAATGGTATAGATAACGATAATAGATATATGGATATTCTGATTCTCAATGAGCCTCAAGAGTGAATGGATGAAGGGCACATTCCTGATATTTGAGTGTACATGTTAATACAAGTGCCATTATGAAGGGCACCATTCTGCCCCGAATACTACTCATCTCCGGTAAACAATGAGGCAAGGAACCATACACTTATGTAGGACACTATACAGATGCTGAAAAATGCACTGCAAAAGGTAATTGATCATCAAGAGTTCGCGGTCTTTTCGCAGCTTCCATTTTCGGATTTCTTGACCTCTCCTTGGCATTGATCACATCCTCCCAAGCTCTTGGCACGATTCTCCGAGCTGGCTGACCGCTGCTGCAGTTGTTGCTCTCCCATGGAAAGGATTCTCTGCATCGCTTCCGCTAGGCTTTTCACTTTCTTTCTGTCATTAATCTCATCCGCCGGTTGATGATTTCTATTCTTGTAGCTGCTCTCAGTTTTGCTGCCTTCAGATGGCCAAAAATTTGACTCCTCATCTTGCCTTGCGTTCAATTTATAGAGCCTTCTGTACTTCATAACTCCACTGCAAGTTCTACAGTTCGCTTGATCATGCACCAAGTCCACCCGCCTTTTTATACTGGCAAGCATTCACTTGATCGTGCAAAAGAGTCAAAAAGGACAGTGGAAATGACAAGAAAACTGAGAGGATAGGATATTAGATTGGTAGTTGTACCTTTCTTTCACAGCTCAATCTGTCACGACATCTTGATGGCAAAATTGTTGGTTTTTCTAGTTTAACAAATAATTAGCCGAAAGCGGCTTTATCATACGGCTCTTTGCTATTTCCTTTACCTTATTTGGCCACCTAACTGTAAGTCTGTAACTACGCAAGCCAGCCTAGTGTCTGCGATTTCCACTATTTCCACTTATAGTTTGCTTGAAAGGGTATCATCAGGAGTTGGCCAGGTACAGTCATTCGCAAGCTCTAGTTAAGATTGCCCAATATCTTAAATGGTACGAATTTTTGAGTCAAAATTCCCTCATGTTCGTACACGCTAACTCACTAAGTGATGTACGAGTCCTACTACGTAGATTTTAAGATCATTTTTCACTACCTACACACGTCATATAATTAGTGATATAATTAGAGGATTAATCTTTTCTACATTATCAATGTAATAAAACTTTTTTCCACTAACAAGTGTACATCAAAACATGATATTTATTAAATTTCAAAATTTTCTTTTCCCACACGTGGCATGCGCTCAAGTCTCCTTGTGTGAAAAAATTCCCATAGATGTATGAAAAATTAGTCGTTAATAGAATCAAAAAGGACAATTCCATTTAGGCCAAAGTATTTTTGGGCCTCCATTTAGGCTCAAAAGTTTGTAGTTTACCGAACACAAGCCCATCTGCAGTCTGACTGAACTGGCGGGTGAAATGAGTGAATAGATGAAGTGCCCAAGACCCAAAAACTAGTGACGAACTGATTTAAGAGCTTTTGCCGGCTCAAGAGGAAAATCAAGAATCCTTGAAAGTGAAACAAATTGTAGAAAAACTTCGCCAGACTAGTAACTCGAGGTAGAAGATTTTTCAGTTCTGTGATGAAAAATTGTTGTTGAGAGAAAAGGATAAAAATGGAACTGGAAAAGGGTGTTCAGAGATGGATTGTAGACATCTCAAAGTGGAATCCTTCTCCAGATTACTTCGCCTCTGTGATGTCATTTCTTCCCCAGCATGAGCATTCTCCTATAACCAGGTCAGTTCCCAAGATTTATTTTGAGGTGCCCTTTTCATATTTCATCAGTTTTGCACATGTTTTCTTTCAAATGAGCTGTTTGGAGTGTGTTTGTTGCAATTGTATCCACTTTTATGATCACCCAATAGATTAATTTAATCTAGGAATGGAGTTACTGCTTTTTCTTCTTTTTTTTTGGGGTGGTTAAATTAGCAAGTCATGTCAGCAATTTGTTTTTTGTGAGCAAGGACTGTGGAGATGGCTTAAAGAAATCTCAATTTACTTGATGGAATGATTTTTCTTAATTTAATAGGTTTGTGAAAATGGAAGACCGAAAAAGGGCGCTTGTAAGCAGGCTATTGCAGTACGCACTTGTGCATCAGGTGCTGGGTATTCCATACGATGAAATTATCATCAGGCGAACGGTTGAGGGTAAACCCTATTTGGTATGGCAGAATCTCGGTGGTTTTCTTATGCTTAATTTGTAAAGAGTAATTTGAGGTATGTTAACAACATTGTTCGCTAGTTGGCTGGTGTATCATAAAAAAGCTTCATGGTGTGTTTGAGCTGCTTAGCTGAATTCAATTGAAGTCTTTCGGATTGGTAAAGCCCGAGGCTTTTCTGTTCATTTGCAAATTGTTCTGATTTCATATTTGCAGCATTTTTCATGATGTCTACTAAGTGGAATTTTCAGATAAAAATGCTCTGAAAGGTGTAACGGAAATAAACTTGTGATAATTAGTGAAATACCTTTTTGCCAAGTAATATCAATGGTTAATAGTAAATGAGGGTGCTGGTAGGTTCTTTTTCTTATTTATATTGTCAACCAAGGTTCGAGAAAAACTTTAAAGATTGCCATCACAAAAGATCTGCAAGGATTTCCAATTTCAGCAACTGCAAGTGACAACTCACTCCGTATTAATATGATTGAGCTCGTAAATCCAGAAAATCAACTTAAGATGATATATTGAGAGAGAGAGAGAGAGAGAGACACTCTGTATGTGGGTAAAACTAATGTTCATGATTTGACCAGATTGTGAACCCTTAGAAAACAACCTAGAGGGTCTACTATAAATAGCTAAAGTCATGTCAGTGTCTTATTTCCTTGTTTTGTGGTCTCAAGGCGGAATGTTTGAAAATGTCTTTCCTTTCTGCACACAACTAGCAATTGCATATTAGACTGTGAACATTCTGATTGACAACTTTTTTTGTAGCTTTAAAGGATTTATCCTTTTGGATTATAACTTGTTTCCAACTCTATGCCTTTCTTGCTTCTCTGTTATTTGAAATGGTTTTCTTCATTTATCCAAGAGCTTAAAATGAAATAAAGAAGGAAAAATGGTAAGAAAAGGGCTGTTGCAGTCCACAGAGAACCAGGTGGAGTATGTTTTAGTTAAAAGTATATTCATAACTAATTCGCATACTGAATCTTGTATTATTGATCTTATTTTTATATGTTTTATACCATAAAAAATTTAAAGATCATTATTTTTTCCAAAAAGGAAAATGCTATTTAATAATATCATCATGTAAGCTTCAGACTTGTTGGTTGGAGACGTGTTTATCTCCTGAGTTTATTTTTCTGCCTTATAATTGCAAATCTTTTGCGTAACTAATAAAAGCTTTACTTTTCTACAGGAATATGATGACAAGACCGGCACATTTCCAAATTTTAATTTTAACACTTCCCATGATGGCAATTTTGTGGCAATTGCTTCTGAACCTGTATGCCTTGTTGGATTAGACATTGCTAATTGTTCTATTCCCATGAAGGAGTCAGTTGACAAGTTCATTCAGAACTTCCTATCTTACTTCTCAAATTTAGAATGGTCTGACATTATGAAAGCTGACTCCTCTTACGATAAGTTGAATAGGTTCTACAGGTATGATTGACTCTAGATGGTTTTCAGTACTGGGAAACTGTGATGCTAACAGCTAAAAGTAAAGAATGCTGCCTACTAATTGAAAAGAATAAGCCTAAGAAAAAGTTAAATTAATTTGTAATGATAGAAAGGAAGGCTGACAGTTGCTGATAACTTGCAGATACTGGTGTCTGAAGGAAGCATTTGTCAAGGCCATAGGTGTTGGTGTGGGGAAAAGGTTGGACAATGTTGAGTTTCATCATTCTGACTGGAATGACATATTTGTCATTGTTGATGGTAAAGAATTCAACAATTGGAGATTTTGGCTTCTTGAAATGGGAGAAAATCATTTGGTTAGTATCCAGGCATTGATTGTCTTTTCATTTCTGTTCTTGTAATCGTCCTTTTGTAGTAACTTTAAATGGAAAAACTTGCTTAACATTACTGTCATTAACCTTTAACTTGTTTTTGTGTAAATTTATGTGGCACTACTAACGTAGCTATTCAATTGCGACTCCCAACTTTGAAAGACTAGATATGCATCACTATATTCCTATATCGTATTTTTATTGTAATTTTAACAGAGATATGGTTAATGTTATTGTTGTCCTTAACCTCTAATCTTGGTTTGGTTAAGTTGATGTGGCTAGAAAATTGCAGAGAATATCGTTGACTAGATAGGCATCGCTATATTCCTATTATTGTCTCTTTATCATTGAATTATGGAAACAAACTGGTGAATCATTGGCTAAACAATACTCCTCTCTACTTAGAGAAACATATTGGTTCCCATGATTTTGTCCCTCTTCGTCTACTTTTAAGTCATTCAATTTATAGGCATGAAAGCCTACGCTCAAACATCGTGACACCCCATAAAACTGCTGCTGAAAGCTTGTGTTTTGTCGCAGAATAAAGCATTTAGTCTCAAAAGATATTTTCACCAATTTTTTTGCCATCAATCAACATTTTTCATACCTTTTCTTTTAGCTTCATTTGGAAAGTATGTGTCAATTGTCCTGCTCAGTTAACTAATGCATGTATTAATTCCATCTTTGATTTTATTTTCGTTTCACATTACCAAGTGAAACCTTCTGTCAGTTATACAGTTGTTGTTAAATAATTTCCTTGGTCCTTTGTTTCACATTCATGTGGCTGACACCAAGTTGTGTTCCTATGTACTTCAGGTCTCTATTGCCAGGGGTCACCCAGCTACTGCCACCACAAATTACAGAACAACTTTAAAACAGACAGAATTTGGTGAGAAAGAGTACAAACTGGGACTTAATCTTCCGAGTGCACACTTCATGTTCCGAATGGTTGAAGACCTTTTACCAGTCTCCATTGTAGCTTGTCATCACTACATGGACCGGATAGACATAGTTTCTGAAGATGGAGGGTGAAAGGTTCAAATAGCTGCATTGGACAGGAAACGTAATTTTAGTCAATTTGGTTAATTGGCCAGCTCATCTGCAGGACATCACTGGATTAGTCCCTCGGTTGTTGCATTGCACAAGGCAGGTCATCTTGTGTGATTTCGTTGACTAACAATACCAGAGTTCTGGATCCGGTTTTGCAAAGCTCACCCCTACCCTGCAATATGAAACTGCTAGCTTGATGCTATGAATGGTCATAGCTGCTGAGCCACTCGGCACTTGTTCTGAAGGTTAACTTTGCCAGATTAATTCATTGTTACACAAGGAGACATTCAAACTGACCCAACCGTGTACATATTATAGTGCCAAAGTTGACTTCAATGCAGTTGCTGCCCAGTAACTTCATCCATCTTATAATCTTCCTTTACTAGTATTTCTTTGTGCAGAATGATTCTGCCTTGTGTAGTGCACTTGATAACTGATTGCCGTTGCTCAGATGAGGTGTCTACGAACTGGTAATGTTTTGTAAATATACAGCTAAAAACAACAATTTTGGAAGTAAAAGTTCTTGCAGTCTGGCTATTTGTGCGTCAGTGATCATTAGGTAGTCGACCTACCCCAAAAAAAAAAAAACGAAAGGTTATACTGGCTGTGATTTTACCATGTCCAGAACTGTGGAAAAGCTTTGCACGTGAATCTCTTTCGAAACGTAGAGAAGGCAACCATCCCTTGTCAATCTTAATAGGGTTCGCAGATTGAAAAAGTGATGTGTTTGCAGGAAAATCTGTGAAGAATATAAAATATGAATGGAGACGCAATAAGTAGCTTCAATACTTTCCTCAAATATAGAACTTATTAAAGCATAAAGAAGCCAGGATTGGAGAGCTCTAGTTGATCCAATTCAAGATGGCTTTGTGTAAAATTAGCTGCAGTAAACTGACAACATAGAAGCTTCCCTGAAATCTGACCAATTAAGAAATATTGAACAAGAACGCATGCAGGAGAGAGGAGTGTAGGATTGGATGGCAACAACCCTCTCATTGTACATATTTTGTCAGCCAACGTTTCAAAACTGCCAAAATCCTCCTAGAGAAAGATTCAGTTAGCATTCTCCAGATTCACTTTATTTAAGTAGCTAAGCCTTGGTACGGGCAGAACTGCAGCTTTCGACAGGATGGTGACAGAGCGGGTGAGTAGCAAGGGCAGTCCAGATGCAAAAGCCGTTAAATTTGACTCACCAAATGCATTTACATATGCCACATGAAATCCAGTAACACGGGAGAGCAAATTCTTTGTAGATCTGGAAGAGTCAAAATAATGCTCTTGACTATGGCACCATAACGCTGTTTAAGAGATGCCTAGCTGCCAAGCAGTGGCGGCATAACAACCACGAGAGAAGATTGATACCTGAGCGCAACGATGAAGTGTTTTAAGAGCCCAGTAAAAGCAAAGAGATGCCTAGTATGGAATAATCGTGACAAGCACTAAGTTACTTAAGCGGGAATTGCATTTGTTCAGATGCAGATCCTCGGAAGAATTTGTGGAGCAGCGGCCAACTACAGTAAAGTTGCTTACATGGACCGGCTAATTGATTAGAATATAGGTGTAAAAAAGAAAAGTCAGACACTTGCGAACACTTGCGGATCTGACAGAGTCCATGTATAAAACTATGGGTACCGGGCTGAGTCCATGTATAAAACTATGGGTACCGGGCTAAGTCCATGTATAAAACTATGGGTACCGGGCTGTCTCAGCCCGGCACCTGACAGAATTTTTTTTTTTTTAAACATGTCAGGTGCCGGGCTGTCTCAGCCCTGACACATTGTTTTTTTGAAAAAAGATGTCAAGTGCCGGGCTGTGTCAACCCCGCACCTGACATTCACTCAATTGAGTGAATTGCAATTCACTTTATTTGTTAAGCTAGTTGATAAATGCAATTCACTTTAATTGGTTTAGTGAATTAATTAGTTTAATTAATTGAGTGAATTAATTTTAAGAGATTCGATTAAATGCATTTAATTAAGATGATGAATTAGGTTTAATTTGTTATTTATTAAATATTCATTTATTTGTTATAAATGATTTAATTATTTAATTATAATGCATTATTTGTTGTTATTTAATTACACTTTATTTGTTGCTATTTGTTATACTATTTGTTATTATTCGTTGTTATTTAATTACCCTTTATTTGTTGTTATTTGTTATATTATTTGTTATTATTCCTTATAATTATAGAATCGCACCTGACAGGAAATTTTTTTTTAAAAATCTATCAGGTGTCGGATTGTGTTAGCCCGGTACCTGATCGAATTTTTCTGAAAAATAAAAAAAATTAATAAGTCTACCAAACAAAATATGCCGAGTAACAAAAAATTCTTAGTGAAACTTTCCCACTAGAATTCAAATCACTTGACTTGAAATACAATTCTCTAGTATTCATATTCTTTTAATTTTGAATTTTCCTATTTCATTTATAGCTTCTCATTTTATTCTCAAGAAAATATCGTAAGGCTGAAAATGTGATATGATTAGTAATTATCAATCGCAATTTGTGACACGTTGCATCATGCAAAAGATCAAAACCCTAAACCCTAAACCCTAAACACTAAACCCTAAACCTAAAAACCCTAATCCCTAATCCCTAAAGCCTAAAGCCTAAACCCTAAAACCCTAAACCCTAAAGATCAAAACCCTAAACCCAAAACCCTAAACCCTAACCCTAACCCTAAACCCTAAACATTTTAGATTTTGTATTCATTCTCGTGTTGGTACTTATATTGAAATTTTGCATTTTACCAATTGAACATAATGCATACTAATAGAACATCTATTTAAGTTCTGAATTTTTTTCGTAGTTTGTATTGTGAGGATAATTTCATAAATCTCCCATACAAAAAAAAAAAATCAAAAAACCAAAACAAGAAAAAAAGTTTAATAAAAAGCTGAGTCGACCTGAAGTACTAAATACTTTGAAATTTAAGTTAATTAATTTACATTTCAAAGTTGAAACGTAAGAAAAAGAAGAACATAGATTTGTGCAAAATCACTAATTACTCCTATAGGATGTTAAACTACGAAAATGTTTTTCAAACAAAATATACCATTCATTTTGTAATAAGATGTAGTTCTCAAATTGTTGAGAAATAATTTGTTAGAATTTTTATGTAATTTTTAATGTTCACTATAATTTTATAAAACTAAATTTATTGTGCAATATATAAAAAAAGGACCAAAAAAAGAGGAAAAAATGCATAGCGTGACAACGGTGAAATGGCTAAATATAAAAATAACGATAAGCATTCAAATAATAAAAGGCTAAATTCCCATATTATAATATTTGATATTTAGCAAACATGTAATGAAGATTGTATATTTTGTCTACCCAGAAGATTCCGATCTAAACCCAGAAGATTACATATTTTGTCTACCAAATCATCATAACCTACCATCTCTATAAGGAACAACACTTGTTTCGGTATAGAAGGATCATATGAAATTAACCCTCCTTCGTTTATAATTTTTCCACCCCAATATACTTGAATCACCAAGCAATTATCACTTGACATGTTATACCTATTAGAGACGAGTGTTGATAGCATTTTAGAACCTCATTAATATGCTTATTTGAATAATTAATTAATTGAATCAAATATATATAATTTATAACAAATAAATAAATAATTGCGATTATATAATTATAAGAAATAATAACAAATAATATAACAAATAACAACAAATAAAGGGTAATTAAATAACAACGAATAATAACAAATAGTATAACAAATAACAACAAATAAAGTGTAATTAAATAACAACAAATAATGCATTATAATTAAATAATTAAATCATTTATAACAAATAAATGAATATTTAATAAATAACAAATTAAACCTAATTCATCACCTTAATTAAATGCATTTAATCGAATCTCTTAAAATTAATTTACTCAATTAATTAAACTAATTAATTCACTAAACCAATTAAAGTGAATTGCATTTATCAACTAACTTAACAAATAAAGTGAATTGCAATTCACTCAATTGAGTGAATGTTCACTCAATTCAATTGAGTGAATGTCAGGTGCCGGGCACTTGACATCTTTTTTCAAAAAAACAATGTGTCAGGTGCCGGGCTGAGACAGCCCCGCACCTGACATGTTTAAAAAAAAAAAAATCTGTCAGGTATAGTTTTATACACGACTCTGTCAGATCCACAAGTGTCTGACTTTTTCTTTTTACACCTATATTCTAATCAATTAGCCCACATGGACCAGAGCGCAAAAATAAACATCTCTTGAAAATCAATCACAAGCAAACAACCGCTGCACAGGTTTCACTAAAATCAAGCGCAGGACAGATCAACCATCCTCGAACAATATATCACTTTTTTTGAACATTTTGCAATTCTAGATAAACTGCTCGCACATTCTTACTTTTCAACAGTTTGTAATTCTACATAAATTGCTTGTACCCTATCAAAATAAATAAATAAATAAATTGTTCGTACGTTCCTACAACAGAGGTATAATATTCTACTATTATTCATATGAATCTTATACATAATAATTGCATCTTTATTGTAAAATTTTACAAGTAATTTACGTAAAATTACATCCCATTCAAAAAAGTATACATCATCCATGCCCCCTCGTCCAATAAAATCGCACCTGCGAATCCATTTAGAATCTAATGGTGCTGACTGCATTTTCAAAACTGCCTCTTAAAATTTCAATGCTTGAGAAAGGAAAAATAGTCCTGTATAATTCAAAAATAATGGGGATTTCCCGCTAATTATGCTCATAATTATACAAAAAGAATGGCCAATAATTACAAATGCCAACTGGCCAGGACATAGCTTAAACTAGCAGTAAACCCCCCGCCCCCCTCCTCTCTTCCTTTTTTTTCTCCCCGGCCCCCAAAAAACAATGTAACAAGAGTATCTTACATCTAAACAGTTAAATAATCCACAAGAATGTACAACGATACTGCCCCTAAAACATCAACTCTGAAAGGTCATCCATAGGTATGTCAAGGCCCACAGCATCATGGTCTTGTAAACCATCATCCTCAAAGTTAAACCAAGAATTGAAGTCCTGATTTCCTCCAATGTCAGGTCCTACACCTAGTTCTTCCATCGGGAGATCTATATCATTCAGCGGCATATTTGCAAACTCAAGAGATTCCTTTTTCTCCTTCACTGAATCCGGAGGACCATTACCGGGGGAAATCAAACCAACCTCTCTTTTTCTATTTCCACTATTGTTCATCAATTCACCAGAGCCACCAGTTGAAGATGGATAGACTGGATTCATGAATCCATTTCCAGATGTAGAAAGTTGAGCTGTTTTCTGTTTGGGCTTTGTTTTTGTCTTCCGCTCACCCTTAGAGTTACCCAGAGATGAGCGGCCAGCTTTGGTAATACTGTTACGCACAGAAGCATCTCTCTCACTTCTCTTTCCCTTTGCACCACCCAAAAGGCTACTCCCAAGTGATGTGGTTCTAATGGCAGCACCACCAACATCATCAAGCAATACTTCTTTTTTCTTCCCTCTGTTCAAAATAGGCCCATTCTTTGCAAAAGCTTGTTCAGACTGATGACTGTAATTGTCAAATGTATCACCCCCAGCTTTATTGCGAGAAGTATCTGCAGAATAAGAAGAATCATAATTAAAGTAAATTTAACCAATTATGAGCTTGTAGAGAAGTATCGAAGTTCAAATGTGCTCGGCACAAGTCAACATAAAATCAAGAAGACCACCTTTTCCGATTAGTATCAACAGAAATTGAAGCCAAAAGCCAAATATAGCAATAGCGAACTCTAATTTACTTCATTATTTAAAGTAAAATAGCACTCGGATGGACAAAACTTGACAAGCGTTATAATAGTTTAAGATTTGCACCTGCAATGCGACCACCAGTCAACGGCTCAACTTCACTGATTTGAGGAGCAGGTGCAAAGATGATATCCCGGAGACCAGGCTCGTTAAAACAACTAACTCCGCAGTCCTCAAATTTCTTACATCTAGCAAGCGTTCTCCTTGCAAAAGCCAGTGCAACTTGTCTTGACACCCTAGGCATCCCATTTTTAGAAGCAAGACTTCCTCGAGTAGCCTGTAAAATTTTTTTATGAGATAAAGGGTGTACTAGGTTACAGCATTCAGCAGCCATAATACAAGCACAATTGAGATGAAAGGAATACGAGGCAGAAGCATGTTAATATTTGGATTTTGTATACTAAAAAGATAACAAAAAGTGCTGCACGACAGCATATTATCAACCTAAATTAGAATTAGTAGAATGTGATTATTAATTCATGGTGTCATAAATCCAGCTGGGAGAAAAAGAAGAAGTACAAACTATAATCAAATATGCATGCGATCACAGCTCATAGTGCTATGATGAAGGATTCATCATTGGAGGAACAAAGCAGAAGCATAGGGTTTAAGTTGTGGAAAACAAATATACGCACAAATAATCAGCTAAGCCATACTTCATGCATGCATGTTCTCAAGGTCAAGATTTATGACAGTAAGCAATACTTCCTACATGCATATTCTCAAGGTTAAGATTTGTGACAGTAAGTGATGCATCTTAGGAAAATAATGTTAATCAAAGCAAATAGAGGCTTCAGATGAAGATAAGATAAAAGAGGTGAAGTATGACTAGAAAGAAAGCCATGTCAGTAGACATGTTTGCATCGCACGGTATGCTTTGGTGATCTATACCTGCAATGATCATTTCCAATCTAAAAGAGATATCTATACTTTGAACAGTCTCTACAACCATCTCAGGTCTCAAAGTGACCAGTAAGGATGTAACAAGGAGCATTCCATGTTCTATAAGTGAATGAAGAAAGAAACTACTGGTATAATATTGGCTATCTCCTCCTCCTGTGCTTGATTTCATTAAAAGGTTAATTTTGGAGGGGAAAAAGGCTACCATCTCCAAATTTGCTAGGTAATGCAAATCTGATTGCGGAATTGCATGAAAAGCAGTACACAACAGAAAATATCAGAATTTATTCTATTTGCATCCCATAATAGTACACTTTAAGGACATTCTGAAAGCATGGTTAAATGACTTCTACACAGCTAAGATTAAGAGAGTGCAATCTGAAAGCAGAAAAGCTTTTTGTTTTTCTGATATTGTATCTCTAAAACCCGAAAAAGTCAAATCACAATTTCCACGAAGATAAAATAGTGCAGATCCCAAAAAAATGTGAAAGTAAAATGCTGAATGCACTGTCATTATGAACTTCAACCAATTCCAGCAAATAACCTCCTAAAGTTTTACAAACTAGGTAATTAATCCTGTTCCCTATTAAAGTCAAGAACTTGAATTAGAGAGCGAAACTCAACATTGCCAATTCTCTATTGGAGGTAACAAAGCACAATCTGGAGCATAACATCACATCTAAACTGTACCTCTTTTGCCTCTAAAATTTATGAATAAATTTTCATTTTACAATATTTGATCCAGATATATCCAACCAAGAACTCATTTTTTTTCAGAATTTTAACACAGCTTGGAATTACAGAATCCATGTAGAAGAAAGGCAAATTGATGAAATCATTACCAAGAGTTTTTTGTAAGCAATCTCTACAAGCTTATTCATTGCAACAAGCTCAAGGTCCCTGTGGAAGAAACAGAAAGTATTCTTCTCAATATGATTCAAATCCAAAATCTAAACTCTAAAATTGCACAGTAAAACAGGAAATGAAAATGCTTAGGAACAGCAATGATTTTTTTCTCCACTTTCTACAACATACAGAAACACTATCTAAAAGTACTTACGATCCTTCGACATCTTGTCCTCCTTGAATAGCTTCATAGATCTTTTCCAGGCGACTCTTCTTTTTAATAACCTACATTTTCCAAATTGACAAGACCATAAATCTCATTTGAGAAGCGTAATTGAAATCGAAAGAAAGATACAACAGTATCCTGCTCACGAAAAGTATATCTCTTTCATCAGTTCAATCACTTGAATATGCGGTACTAAAATGTTCACAATGAGACTCATAATATATAATATAGATGCTCAACAATTTTTTAAATAATTACCTGTTGATAAAGTCCACGGTTCAGCTGAATGATTTCCTGATTGATCACTTCATCCTCTTTATCATGGAGATCAGGCTGCACAAGGTAAAAGTAGAAAAAGGGAAAAAATGGAGGGGGGAAAAATTTTGGATCAAGTAGATACCAAGTAAATGACGGAAATAATATGGCTTTTTGGATGCCAAAAGATTGAAAAACAAACCAGAAAGCAGTAACAGAAATTATTTACAGCATGACAAGGCATGAAAATCTCGTAAGAACTAATACAAGCAATCCTTACCACAGTTTCTGGATATAGACCAATACTATGGAGCTCCAAGAGGAGTTTGTCTTCAAGACACATTTGCTCATATTGGCACTCAATAGAAGAGCTGCGATGACTTTGTTCTCCATCCAAATCACCACCAGAAAGACCAACAAAAACTTGAACCTCAGAGTGCACATAGCCATTCTCTCGTTGTGATAGTTCACTGTCACATGGAGAATCTAGCACTCTGGATTTTCTAGTATAATTGCTGCTCGTATGGTGCGAAAACAATCTATTTGCATGGCCATTGCTCTGAGTATGAACCCCATATACAGATTCACATTCAAATTCCCCATTCCTATGCTTGCTTTCAGCATCAACAAAGCAAGCATCATCAGGTGAAGCCACTACAGGATTCTGATGTGGCATACATCTTTCCCATCCATTGTCATCAAATTCTTCAACGTCATCCTCTATGATGAGAGCTGATAGCACCCTTTGGTAAAGTGGAGTAACATGGTCGAATCTCCTTCCTGCATCCAGTCCTCCACACACAGTAGAATTATGAACTTGATCGACTGAATCATCTGTATTACACAAGTCTCTTGATTCACTTTTATTTTGAGTGCTTCTACTTCTCTCTCCAGAAAGTGCATCAGATAAAGAAATTTCATCCTGTGAACAATTTCCCTGTAGAAACAGAAGAATAGTTTAAAGCACCAGGAAAACATATTTTCTATCAAATCAAATTCAATAGTATATCCAACTTGTCACCAAATTCCCTACAAGTGTACAGACTAGATTCCCATTTGAACAATTAGCAGTTGAAAAGCAAGCAAAGGCAATAGGGTTGAGAGATTTATGAACAATAGTAACCAGCAAATAAGGAAAGCCAAAATTCCATCAATTAAATCTCTGATTGCAGTAATTCACTTGATCAATCGACCTTAAGATTACTTGTCAGCCCATCCATTAACACAGAGCTCCAGCAGCTCACCTTGACTTAATTAAGTTGGACAACACAGCATACTTCTTTATCATGTATGTGTCTCCAACAGAAATTATATACTTATACAAGACTCAATCACTGCACAAACTCTAATTAGCTTTTAAATGCTTGCTAAAATATTGAACTTGCTAAACAGATTTGAACTATTTCTTCGAAAAGAATGTTAAGAATAATGCTATCATACATCACGATTGCAAGATTGATTTTGAGCTTGACTGCATCAAGCCAAGTTGATTGTGCATCCATTTAAGTAATATCATTTTAATACAGATTAATTTCACCTTAATGCTTGAAAACCTTTCAATCTCAAGTAGCTCAGCTTGTTCAATACTCAAAGTTACTTTGAACAGGCAATGCTAGAGTCGATATAACTGATTTACAGCTCTAAATCCAATGAAGTGCTAAACAGGGTTAGAACTCAACTTAAATGCTGCTACCATGAAGTAGCCTATCTCTATTTTCAATAAGTACCTGAATAGCACCACCATTGCCAAGCGTCTCAGCAAGCCTTTCATGCAATTCCTTTGACAATTTTAGCTGATACAGAAAAAGAAAAAAAAAAGTTATATAATCTCAAAACAAGAAAGAGAAGGGGGGGGGGGACAAAAGAAGATACAATTAAAAGAATATTTCATTGCTATTCAGATGCACCTGCTCTGCTAAGTATGACTTTCCCTCTGAGCTGATGGAAGCAAATAATCCCTCTACCTTCCTCCAAAATGCACTTGAACATGCAAGGACTATGATATAAAGCAGTATTTAAACATAAATTATGCCACAAAATATAATCTTTTTCAAGGAGAGGGAAAAATCAGGCACATACCACTAGAATTGTAAGCAAGATTTGCAGATGACAAAAGCTCTTCCCGATCATCATCTGATTCCCCTGAAACATCAGAAGATAATAGTTAATTATGCACCATGTTGCTGAACCAAGACAACCTATATCAGGGATCAAAGACCTATTTGTACAAGAATCAGTCTAATGACCATTCTAACAAGAATCTGTCTTATAGTCAAACTGCTTCCCATGTAAAAAATAACTGACAAAACTGCTGGAATGGTATGCCAGCAGGCTTTTATAAGAATAACTTCGCATTTAGATATATATACACCAATCAGTTACTCAAAGTAACACAGAATGACCTATTCTGGCTGATAAGACTTAAAACTGCATATTACAAATCTTATACATACTTATCTGAACTCACAAAATAAATCACCATGTATTATTCCCTCTAACAAAGCAAAAGAGCATGCAAGAAATTTCTTACTTATAGATAGCAAATAACTTATTAGGGTGACAACAAACAGAACAAGCAAGCATGAAAGAGAGAGAAAGAGAGAGAGGGAGAGAGAGAGAGAGAGAGAGAGAGGGGGGGGGAGGGAGTTCTGTGATCACCCACTTTCCTATATCCGCTACTTTCTCTATGCACTCTCACAAGTAACAAGGCAACCAATAAGGACAACATTGAAAGTTATACCAGTGAAATCTGGTGAACCAGCACTGATAGCATGCCCAAGACGAGAAAAGCCCTTGCGGTCTGATGCCTTTTTCAAAGGACGGCCTGACTTACTGCCACAATTAATACAACAACAGGTAAGCTAAAGAAAACTACAGTAAATGGTAAAGTTGGCATGATTTCCTTAACAAGGAGAGCTCCAGCACCTTCCACTCTTATCAGAGGCAGGCTTCACACTTCGAATTGGCTTAGTTGCAGGCGCACTGTCCAATTTCTCACTGACTGGTGAAATACTAGCTCTAGAAACTGAGGAGCCTCTTCCACTTCGCCCTTGCCGCCGTATACCATCACCAATTTCTTCTTTAACCAAAAGCTTATTCTTCTTCAGAAGCAATGGGGAAGTTCCAACACTCTGAGCAGCATTAACAGCTTTCTCCTCTAATTCACTACTAGCCACTGCTTTCTCTTTAACTCTGTTTTCACCAGCACCAGATTCTTCACTTTCTGAAAATCTAGCAGGGGATGAAACATTTTCAGGTTTAGCTTTAAGATTCTGGGCACTGCTTGCTGGCCCCTTGGGAATAAGAGAAATATTAGTTCCACTAGATGTCAATCTGGAGCCAAAATCAGAAGGGGAACACCCTTCAGATGGTGTCTGCAATTCATCATGGTTTGACACAGGAGAAATGAGATTGGCTCTCCTAGTGCGAGAACTTTTTTGTGGCCTCTGACCAACCCACTGAGTTATGGGTGGGGAGGAAGAACCTGATGGCAAAGCGCGCTTGCGATTGTTGGCTCCATTGGTGGAGTTCTTGTTTGTGCTCTGTGACAGTTCCCAGCTCTCTAATGTTCCAGATACTCGAGAAGTGTTAGATATTGAGTTTGTTGCTGTTGATGAGCCACTACGTGGTGCCCTTGAGGCCTTTCCTTTTGCTACTGGACTAGGATAGATACCATGATTGTCTTCACGATTGCTCAACCTAAAGAACAGATTCAGATATATCACCACCATTATATTGTCTGGCAACGAGAGAAAAAAAAAACCTACCGTTTACACTACGGAATGTCAGCAAAGCTAGAGACAAGTTTACTAGAAAGGAAATCTGATGCTAAAAAAAAATGAGACAACAAAGAGAACAAAGACATACTTAGCACTTCCTTTGGCAAGATGTTCCCTCGAGAGAGTGGACTTATCCTGTTCAACCTTAATTGTAGCACGAGTATTCGAATTGGCAGGTGATAAAGTACCATCCAACTTACTAATGCTACCAGTAACATTAGGCGCTCCAGATCTGTAACATGTGTAAAATGGAGGAATGTCACATTATGCAAAAAAAAAAATCTGTTATTTCTGAATTAAGATAAAAGGACCATTATGGTGGCACATTTACTGCATGAAACTTATGTGATGCAAATCAGTCTCAATCAAATATGAGATTCAGATGTAATAGAACAACAAGAGATTCTTCTCGAGAACATGGGCAACCCACTTTAAATGTGCTTTATGTAAAGCTCAGCTTTACCTCTTCCACTTCTTTTTGAAAAAATATAGTGTCGAGAATGCATTGCCAAAAAAAATATGTACAAGTTTAGTACATTTCAAAAGCTTAGAATACAAGTAAAAGATCTTCTTACTTTTCCAAATAACTTTATATTAAAAGGCACCAAGGAATCCAAAAGAACTGAGACTACATATCTTCATACACATGAAGAAGCTTTACCAAACTGATTGTGATGAGCACATTTAGGTCCCACCAACAAAGTAACAGTTTTAAATTAATTATTATCCTTAGGCATAAGTAAAGGAAAAAGACACATAAAAAATTTTCCAAACGAACATTGACATCCAATATTGCTACAAAGTTAACAACAAAGCATAAAGTAGTCCAACCATCAATAAATGATTATTGCTTTCACAGAATAAGATGCTTAAAGTCGAGTATCCAAACTTACATTCCCTTGGCAAATATATTTATTCAACACAATCTGCCTTTGGGAGGTGCACCCTGAAACTTCATTGATCAAGCATTTTCTTTTCTCCCATTGTTAAAGGAGGTATTTTGGCACACACTGGAAACTTTTAACTCCTTTTTTGGAAAGAGCAAATACACTTTTTCATTTGGGAAGGGGGGGAGGAGGAGGAGGACAACCAAGTCAAGCATATCCAAACTTCAAATTTTAGGTTGACGTGATTTACTTTGTGGTTTTGCTCTCTTGCATTTTGCTCATTTTTGGATTTTGACACTACAAAGCGCCAACAGAGTAAACTTCCCATCTTAAGAATTTAAATATTTCCGTCAAATTCATCATCAATATGACCTGCATGGCCCTAAGGTACTTAGAAAAAAGACACTGTTTTTGTTTTAGGATGTAATAAAAGAATAAATTTCTCCCACATAACTCAATTTCACAGGAGAACAGGAACCAATACTTTTGAAGATGAAATCCCTACTTCAACTAGTCATTGAGGGGCAAAGGCCTTTACAAAATAATGATTCAATATATTGCTTTAAAAACAAACCAAATACCTAAAACTCTGGGAATCAGAAGGCTGCAACCCAGATTCATTGGTGAGCTTATGATGAACTGTTCGCTTTGGTTCTCCATCACTCTCGTTAGGTCTAGCAGAGACTGCACCAACTGAACGTTTTCTTTTCATTTTTTTGTCCCAACTTTCCCCTCCAGCTGGCAATCTGCGAATCTTTTCTTCAACAATGTGAGAATCCATATTATGATCTCTAACCATGTCTTTGGGCATCATCAAAGGCTGCCTTGGTAAGCCATTGCTCCTTCCTTCCGCCTGAATCACAATATTCATATTAAGAGAAAATTAAGAAAAGGCAAGCAAAATATCTATTAATCAATCAACGATGACTTCATTAATCTGACAAGTTTGCATGTGTACGTCGATTCTACTATATATCATAGATGTACTAAAAACATTGAACACTTGTTGTTAGTCAATAATTAAAGCAAGCAGACACAGCACATGAACCTTTCAAGAATGTAAAGTACATTTTGTACTAGACACAGTTCGTGTATGACTACATATTCCCACTTGGATCAACTTTCTCATCATACGCCATAAAAATAACTCAAAAAGTGGAATTATGAACTAAAAACTGAAAACACCCCATAATTTCTTTTACATGTGACTGATAATATGAGTTTTTGATGAAGGCATTATTTAAGGGAAAATAAGAGCACATATTCCATGAAGGGAAAATGAGTTTTTGAAAATTCATGAGATTTTTGCTCTCACTTTCCACATTACAAAAGAGCTGGATTAGATCCTATCAGCAGTTCTACTACAGGTATTCACAACTTAGGCAGAATTGTTAGATTCTGAATAGCACAAGACTCCAGAGTCTATTCTTTCTCTCTCTCATACAGCTGAAAGGACCTGTTAAATATCAAGGCCCAAAACTGCTGAACCAATAATATACAGTATCAGTAAGTAGACTACAAACCCGATTTTCTGCCACTGATGTTCGGACACGCTTATTAAGTGTACCATTCTTAGATCGATCCTCCAACTTTTGAAGCGCAATGTCAGAGGGGCTTCGATTCATCTGGTTTCCAATTTTCAAACATGCGCTACCTGGCCTTTCATTCGTTAATAGCTCATTCCGCTGCTGCTTCTTGGAGGTGGTAGCCTCAAAATATTTGCCCAGTTTATGCAAGTGTTCATCCAACTTTTTTGCTCTACCACTAGCCCAGCAAAATTAAACAAAGAAAAAAGCAGTAAGCAGTCAGCAAAAACACCAGAGGGAAGACCCCAAAAAAAAAATCCATCAAAGTCAGACATATACATCAATAATCCATTGAGTCCTTATAAAAATGGACTAACAATCAAATTCAACAAATATAATTTCTCAGCTCCACATGCTTTTTCTTTTAAATCAAAATTCAATTCAGTCCTTATAAAAAGGAACTATTTCAAAATGTACTAGCTCCACAAATTAATTTTGACAGCAATACATACATAATTTCAAGGGATCAAAGACACATTCTTATGATGCTGGAAAAAGGGAGGAAACCATTTCATTTGCAAAACAATAACATTTCTTAAGATTAGTAATTGAGCATAACTTAGTTAACCTCGCTTTGCCAGTTTCTTGACAGGTTTTTCATTTTATTACCCTCTTTGCAATAATTTGTACTATAGTGGTCAACAACATACTAACACAGCATGCTCTAACAAGAAGAGTGAGCATGTTGCTATTAGCTATTGCCACCTTTGCAGTCATTGAAAAGCAAATAGTAGGAAAAGACTGTAGCTTCAAAAACGTTTTGTAATACAATTGATCCTTAGATAGGAAAAGCATTCCATGATGATTCAAAAAAGTAAAACTGGAAACAGTAAACTGAGATAGGATACCAGATCTCAAATCATACCTAGCTCTTATGCATGTATCAGCAACACTCGCTCTAAACCTCTTTAACTCCTCTACCGCCACAGGAGGTGAGTTTCTTAAATGAGTAGCGCCAAAAGAATTATCCTCTGACATGCTCCCACCAGAGAAGCCAAGAACCCTCCTTAGCTCACCTGACCGTGGATACTTTTGATCTAACATTACAATGGGCTCCAACATCAGACACTGAGACAATGTAGATACATCCCCGGTTGATGGACCACTTCCCCTTGGTGTACCCTTTCCTGAATTCAATGTATGGACGTCAGAACCCTCTCTGAAGCTTCCAGATCTACCCAAACCTGGACCAGAATAGGTACCCCTCTGTGCATAGTTTCCATGAAAGCTCGAATCAGGGCTAGCTGAACTCAATTCAAATCTCGGATTTCCAGCCATTTCGACAAATCAATCCTAGCAAGTCATACCTATTAAGAGGTTGTCCTTCAATCGGTTACTTTCGAATCTGTAACCAACCATAATCAAATGAAAACAAATGATCAGTGGCTCATCTCGGCAAAACAAGAATCAAGATTGCAACTCCAGAATAAGAATTCAGTAAAATGTTTCTTATAAATTAAACCACATAACCTTTGAAACTTACAAAACAGCATTGCATACCATTCTTTGCATTAAATACTAGCAGTTACTATAAGAAGACACTGCTAAAATTTCGTTTCCAAACAATAATAAAGACCAGAAATCAGTCTTCATCAGTAGGTAAAACAAAAATTATCAAAGCAGAAATTTAAAAATTCATAACCTCAGTCTAATTACAATTCATAAACAAAGTGATCGCATTTATTCAGTATTTCAGGGGAAAAATGTTAAAAAGGAAAAAAAGATAGACTCATTTTGAAAAGATAAACGAAAAAAGAAAATGAACTCACAAGAAAATCATTGAGATTAAAATTCAATAACGAGTACAATAACTTCTTTAGAATAACCCAGTAAGGTTACTACCATGCTAATGTATATTCCATGAAATTACAAACCCACAGTCTATAAAGAACAAAACGTCCAGACATGATCACATTTCAGGAGAAAAGAAAACGCTTAACGAAATCCACGCTGAAGCAACTGCCCGCTGTAGAATTCAGAATTCAATTCAGTGTCAAGAGCATTGAAAACCACCATATTCCAACCAAAATTAACCCGAAATCTAGATGAATTTCACAGAATTGAGCAAATTAAACTCAAGTTCAGATACAAAAACAGCTGATTACACCTTTAACCAAAGGACGTTAGCTATACCTACAAAACCCCTAACTTGAACTAACACAGAAATTAGGGTTTATCAACAAAAACATTCCAGAATCTAAAAAATTCTCCAGGACTAAAAGATTCAGGTTAGTTAGACAAGCATCAAAAGAGTACCTTCATTCATCTATCGCCTAGGGATCGAAGAGAGAGACAGCAACAAGCAAAGAAATCAGAGAGAGAAAGAAAGAGTACGAGTATAAAGCGGTGGGCGTAGATTTTTGTTTGTCTTTTGTTTTTTTTATTCTCCCGCTCCCGTATTGTATACTTCCGTGAAGCTGGCAATGAAGAGATCCCACGCGAACCGGACCCGCTAAATTTAGGGGTAAAATTTCCAGTGGGGGCTGGGCCGGCCCCGCGGTCCCAGCGAAGCACGGTTTCCAGAAATTTGGGGTCCAAAATACTGTGACGAGGCCAGAGGGTTGGAGAGGTGCTTGACTTTAGTATTTCCTTTCTTTTTCTTTTACTTATTTGGTTTCTTTGGAATATACCTTATCCATTTGGGGTGTGAATCCTTTTCCTGTGTGTTTGATACTTTGACGGGACGGCATAGGCTCGCGTGTGTGAATTAAGAGTCTCCAAAGAAGTTGGAAGTTAAAGGAGGATGGAAGCGGATACACTACTGTCAAGATCATGATGTGATCTAAAAATTGTGGAGTATGTTGCGGGGGGAACTAAATTGTGCGAAGTGGTTAGGGAACAAAAGAATGTTGAGGGTTTCAGGGAAAAAAAAAAGTTAAATTAATCAGGTTGAGAAAGTAACGGTAAGAAGATATTGATGTTTTTTAATAGGAGATTGATTATTTGGAAAAATTTATTTTTTTGATGTAATGTACGTAATATAAAAAATAGTTGAAAGGATAAAAAAGATTATTGAAAAGTGTATTTATGATGTAATAAAAATTTTTTGCAAATAACTCCACATCCAGCCAATATTTTCAAGATGTTGAACGGAAACAAAAAACCCTAATCTTAATTCGTTCCACACATTTGAGATATACACACATGTATTTACTTATAAATACATATATATGTGTGTGCGCGCGCGCGCGTGCATGTGAGTACACATGTATTTATACACACATGATTATGCACAAATACATCTTAATTCTGTATTTTTTGTATAGCATAACATACCTCCCCAAGATTATGATAATTGTAGAAAGGTACCGTTAAGTTGAAAAAATCAACTTTCTTTTTTTTTTTATTTGCACGCAGGAAGCATCTTGGATAAGATGACATAGGCAAACTCCCATTATGGTTGACCAAGCATACCCTTTTTGTAATTTGAAAATGTGTTTTCTCCGCTTTCATGTTCTTTAGCCTTCTTATGGGGCAAAAAACATTAAGTTCTATTTAATTACACAATTCAACACTTAAATTTAACGAGGTTAACTCTTAACATGTTTAGATGTATTTTAGAACATCCAATGATATTGAATTTTCTGAAAAAATATGCTCTAAAAAGTAAGTGATAAACTATTTACTTATCACCTAATGTTGGATATACTTAAATATATCAGATTCAGTACTTAATGGATTCAAACTTTGTAGTTTAGATTTCAATTTTCAATTTTCAAACCATAAATTTTATCAAATGCGCTCTTAATAATTCACGTCATGCTTTCGGATAACCTAACTAGACTTCAAAATAAAAAGGGAAGTAACTTTTCGATTGCCAAATTTGGATTAATATTATTTTGTCCCGTAAATCTATTTGCAAAATCCTTGACATTTAGTTATACGAATCACTTTTATGATCCATGATTCCAAACATATTACATTTTTATTTGACAAATTTTATATTAAAAAACAAACGCATCAAGCAACTTATCGATATAAGAAATATTAAATACGATTGTTTTTTAGCCTTCTTGATGTAAGAGATAGACTTTTTCTCATATCATTGCCACAGTATAAATAATCTCATCACTAATTGCATCAGAATTACATATGCATTTACAACAGAATTCTTGATTTTGAACCTGATAAAAAGAAAAATAAATGACATATAAATCTTCTTGAAATTTATTGCTTTTATTGTAAGAGTTAGTTTAGATTGAGAGAAGTAGAGAGAAGAGAAAGTTGGGACTTTTCTCTTTATTTGGGAGTTGTAAGTGGAGGGAAGAAAAAGGAAATGGATCGGAATGAGAGGATAAAACTAAGTGTATGAAATTGTTCTCTCCAAAAAAATGAACAGAAAGGAAGGGAAGTGAAATAATAGCACAAACCTAAAGGTGAATAAGTAAAATATACACATTTTCAGATTTGGAAATCCTTAAATATGATAAACACATCTCATTATAATGTCTAGATTTTAAGTATTTGATCACCAAATTTGACTATTGGAAGTATGTATACGTGTTTTTCTCAGGTTACAAGCACAGTATCTTATTTTCGAAATATTTTTACAGTTTTACAGTGTAATTTTTATGTAATTTTCAGATGTATAATATATATTCTTCAAATCCTTGGTACATTTGATGGCATTTTTTTTTTCCCAATCAGTGCAAATTTCATTGAAATTATGATGATGTTTTATTAAAAAGAAAAAAAAGAAAAAGTAAAATACACAAATGAATTAGCTATCCTCTCCTAAACTCCCAAACTAGACCTTGTAGTTGTGGACCTCTGCTTCAGAGTATGGACTGGGTCTAAGCAAGCCTAAGCCCAATTCCAGCACCATTCCAGATAATTCCTCAACTGCACGGCGGGCTGAGCGTAGAACAGCGGAAGTCCGAAACCCCGAGCTCTTCGGGAAGGCGAGGGGTCGTCAGCCGCGTCAGATCACCGCCTGGCGTGGCGTCCACAATCCCATACCTGGGTCCCACCTGATGACGCAATCCACCGCCTAACGGCGTTGCCGGAAATGAATATATTTCTCCGAAAGAGGAGATATAAACAATAATATCCCAACGACGTCACCAGTCGTCCCCAGCTAGCAGTAACTTTCACCTCTTCAATCGGCTCAGCTCATACTCTTGACTACACTGCTCTATAACCAAGCAGATTTTGATATTTCAATTTTCAAGTAATTTTCCACCATTTCCGCCTGATCGGAACCTCCGAGAGAAGTGGCTATGGCGATCGCCAACGCTTTCATCAGTCCTGCTGCTGCTGCTGCTACCTTAGCACCTGTTCGATCCAAGTTGTCCCATTCCGATTGTGACTTCTCTGCTCCTCACTTGAATCTCTCCTTTTCCACCTCCTCGTCTAAACTCACCCGTGGGTTATGTCATTCCGGAATCACTACCAAAAAGTAAGCAAACTGTTCAACTTCTTAATGTCTAACGGCTGAAAACTTTTTATTTATAGTTTTTTTTAATGTAATGTTTGATCTAAATAAAAGTATTATATTTTTTTGCTTGTATTTTGATAGGAATATTAGTTGCGCTTCGATCGATGGTGTGGAATCAGTTAGTTCAGCCTCATTGGTTAGTTACGATTTACCAAGTTTCTTGTTTAGCCTTGTCTTCTTCTTCTTTTTTGAAAAGTTCTTTTTATTGTTCAGTCGCTTTAAGTTGCTGTGAATAATATCAAGATTATCCAAGTTTTTCAGTGAAATCACAACTATGAAGTTATTTGTTGTTTATTTCTGTTTAGCGCAAATTTGTTTTTACTGAAAACTGTGCTGCGGAAATGTTGGAAATTACTTGATTACAGTAGTACTATTTTGAGAGATTTCATTTGATTATTAAGCCTGTTAAAATTGCTGTTTCCAGAAATTAGAGCAGGATAGAGATGGTATTCCTATGCCTATTGTTCTGATAGATCAAGATTCTGACTCTGATGCAACAATAGTACAAGTTAGCTTTGGCGATCGTCTTGGTGCTCTCATTGACACGGTGAAGTCACCATCCTTTGTCTGCCTGTCATCACGTTTCTTTTTCTTTTTGTGCCAGTTTTATTATTTGGTATCCGTTATATAGTTGTTTTTGAAATATTTGAAAGTAGTTCATGAGGTTTCTTTTGTGTCAAGTGGAAGGGGGTAGGGAAAGTTAGGAGACTCAAGTCTTTGTAAGTTATTGTAAGCCATCTATAACCTTTTCAGATTTATGGCATCAGGTCTTTTGGAAATTTTTAGATATTGTGGACCTCATCTTTTTATCAAACTCCTCAGTGTACCTTTTTGTTAGAGGTACTGACTTGTAAGATATTGTATGTCATGTTTCCTCCTGTATGGACTAGATGTGATGGAGTCTGAGGTAATACTCTTCCAGTTAGACAACAAATATCTGCCTTTCTGTATCCTCATGCTCATTTAACCCATGGTTTTTAGTTAGCCCAACTGTGTGAGATTTTTTACGATGCTAGATATTCAGATTTTTTATGGGGACTTGCTGCTTAAGATTAATGCCTTTTTCACTTTCCTAATCTTTTCAAATATGTCATCTTGGATATTTTTCATCTTTAAGTAAGTTTATATAACATGCAGTCTTGGTTTTCTCTGGAGCAGATGAAGGCACTAAAAGATCTTGGTTTGGATGTTGTGAAAGGAACTGTTAACACTGAGGCCTCAGTGATAGAAACAAAATTTTTCATCACACGTCTGTAAGGAACTATTTAGTTGCTTTTCGAAATTGATGGAAAGTTCTCACTATTTGGTTGCTGTTTCCGATGCTGCTTGTGGTCTTATAAGTAGACTAGATTCCCTGTTCCTGCTGCTATGAAGAATGGCACGATAGTTGTGTAACTATGCTGATGGGTTTTGAAAATGTTTCTTATGGTTGATGATGCAAAATTCACCTTTTTGTCATCTGATTCTGGTGTTGGCATAAAGATAATTCACATTAGTTTACTTGGTAAAAGATTTCAGTTTCTTAAGGAAACAATATGTCTAAACTACTTGTATTAAATTTGTATTAAATTCTAGAAAGAACTCAATCTGATTTTTGAGATTGCCATCTGTTGAGAAAAGAATTATTCACGGGCAAATAAAAGTTGGATAGATAAATAAATGGAATTCAGCTTAATAGGTTAATCTGAAAAGAAAAAGCAATCTTGAAGCATTGCCAACAATTATTCACAAACTTTTTTGGTGCTCCAACCCACTAGGAGTACCTTCATGAATGAATGTTGGACAGATATTTGAATGCTCACTGGTTTTAGCGGGAAGTTTGCCACAGACATTATCAAATAGCGCCCTTTGATGAGAGGTATGAACAAGAAGCTTTGAGGAAACTGGTGTTTTCTGAATTATATCAAGCTAGTAAGCCAATCATGGGTATTTGAAGTGGAGTATCCAGGAAAAAGCAGAACATCTGATGGAAGAACAGGGAATCCTTTTGAACAACCCATTCTAATACGAAAGCCTTGTATCTTAAATAATTCATCAAGTTGATGATAAAATTCATGGATGTTGAAGTGGACATTATGCATGTGTTACACAGCAACCCCTTAAGTTGTTGTGTGTCTGCTGGAGGTTACCTTTTGCATGCATGTATTAATTCTAATTCAGATATCAGATGTGCCATATCCCTTTTTTTTTGGAATGGTTTACAATAACTCTCATATTAGGGCAAGTGGACGCAAAGTTGAAGATCCTGATCTTCTGGAGAGAATTCGTCTTACCATTATCAACAACCTGCTGAAGTATCATCCAGTATGTTTCTATTGCTAATGTACTCATATTTGGACACCATTAAATAGTTTTCCAGGATTTTCACGTGCTTATTCATTTTTTATTGTGTACTTTCCGCTCTCTTAAGGTTGTTTTTGTTCCTTATACTATTTAACTCTTTCCTTCATCTCGATGATATGTACATATCAGGAGTCTAGTGAGTGTCTTGCAATGGGTGAGGCTTTTGGAATAAAAGCACCGACAGAGAAGGTAATTCCCTTTCCCTATCTATCCTAGTCAATCTGATTTCCGTGTCTCTTTTAAATTTCCTTATATTTAATGATCAAAATAGAACACAAATTTCCTTATATTTAATGATCAAAATAAAACACATAATCCTGGTTGATGATTCATTGTAACTGATTAGGAATTTCTTCCATAGAACTTGCTTTTGCAATCAATACTGCCCACCCATATCTTTTATACTACCTCAATCATATGTACATTGGTCCTTTGGGGTCTGTTGATTTGCTCACTAATTTTTTTTAATTACACTTGGATGCAATTTTAAACAAAGAATTTCTACGTAATGCAAAGGCAGTTAGTCATTCATAAGAGTAATGTGTTCCACGGTACAATGAACTTTTTCCATTCTTTCCTAATCAGTGATTGCTTGAGGGCCTAGTAACTTTGCCAGATGAAGAACCAATAGTTACTCTCTCTAGTTGATAAAATTGCATATTAAATATGAGTGTTGCTTCCTTCCTGTAACAATCAAACCTTCCTTCAGATTATTGAAGGCTTAGTTTTGGCTGGAGATTTTAGTTTATAGTGCTTGGTACATCAACATATTCAACTCGAAAGATTTCCTTTTGACCAGTTGGCCATATCCTCTTGTTGATTGCTGTATACGGTGATGCTTATGCATTCCAATCATGGTTTGGTTTCTCAATAATTGTTCATGACTAGGTAGATGGAAACGTGCCGAGGTGATAATGAGTGTTGAATTTTTTTTTTTTTTTTGGGAACTTACTACCTTGTAAACTTTTGACTTTTTCCTGTCAAAATGGCAGCTTGATGTTGATATTGCTACTCATATACATGTCAAGGATGATGGACCTGCAAGGAGGTGTGCATTTTAGCAGCTTGAGTTCTTTATATGCATGTGCCCCAAGTTATTAACTGGCTTTCAAACTAATACAAGTGTTGGGCAGCTTTTTCCGAGTACAGTTCTGTGGCATCTCAGACTGAACTCATTTGTTTGCTTTTGTCTTGTGGTTTCAGCTTACTTTATATTGAAACAGCTGATCGGCCTGGGCTGCTCTTAGAGATGATCAAAATTATGGCTGACATCAATGTTAATGTGGAATCTGCTGAAATTGAAACAGAAGTATGCCCTCCCTGCCCCCCCCCCCCCTCTCTCTTCCTGAGTTGGTGTCTGAGTGAACATCTGTTGTTATATTTTGGCGTCAACTAATACTTACTAATTTCTAGGGTCTAGTAGCAAAGGACAAGTTTCATGTCAGTTACAGAGGGCAAGCATTGAACAATTCCTTGTCTCAGGTAATTGAAATCTGCTTTAGTTTTTGAGTCTCTGCGTGTGTGTGTGTGTGTGTGTGGGCGTGCATGAAAACAAAAGAAAAGGGGTCACATGCATACAAATGCTCTTTAATATTGTCAATTGATAGTCCGACTAGAATTTCTACTACTTACAGTGTCCTGGGTACTACCATCCTGTCGAAGTCCCCTTTTGGATTTGACAACTGATTCATCTTTGGTGTTCCCTTTAAGCCCAAATATTATAAATATAATCCTGGGTGTTTTGGTTCTTTGATTACAGGTTTATTGCACTAGTCCAGAACAGAAAGATAACTAAGAGTTCGAGTGCTATTTACTGATTAGTCCTTGATGAACTTGCATGTTTTTTCCTTGGAAACTTGCAGCTGAAATGGTTCAATGAAATTTATGTTTTGCTTGAATAATCCTATAGTTAAGGTGAAGAGCCTTTGAGATTTACTCATAAAATAAGGGAAGTGGCATTTCTTGATCTAGAGGTGTGTCTTGGGATCTTAGGCAAGATAACGTGTTTCAATTAGCAAAGTCAAAAGGCCCACTCAATGGGTGAATAGGGGGCTGATGTTGAGAGTTTCCAATGGGCAGAACTTCTTTCTATGTTTTGCCAATGATCCTTTTGTTTAAGCATCTGTTCCTTGCATGTTAAACTTGCACTTCTCTCTAGTTACAATTTGAACCTGCAGGTGCTAACTAATTGTCTGCGTTACTACCTCCGGAGGCCAGAAACTGATGAAGATAGTTACTAAATGGTATCTTCACTGTATACTCACTGTACAAAACCATTGCGCTGCCTCAATCGAAGATCTTGAGTTACTATTGCGCTATGATATATCAGGAAATTGAGCTCACATTCCTTGCCATATTTTAGGGTGTATTTGCAACATTGTTACCATTGCAAAGATAGAAAACTATTTTTCCTTTATCATGTCAAATTGAGGAACAGGCCATGTGAAGAGTTTAAACCTTTTTGCTTCTCATATGACAAACTTCCTGGACATGTCTTGGGGGCAGTTAGCTTTTGTTAGTGCCATCCCGAGGGTTCACTAGGAAAAAAATTTGTGTTTTTTGGCATGAATGCTACGTGCTTTCCTCCACCCTGTAAAGGTTTAAGGCCGAAAACTTTCCAGATCCCAACATGCTACCCCACAGCGTTGAGCCTGCAACTTGACATGAGGCAAGGGGAGGATGGTTTTTTTCTCGTCACGTGTCTCCATTTTATCATCAATTTCTTTGACGCGATTCAGATTTGGAGCAATATAATAAACAAGTCAAATTAAGCAATTCCTAAAGTTCAATATTAGAAATGAAGAGGTTACAGCGGGGAAGGCACTCTGGCTCCTAGATGTACACAGAATTAGCTCATAATGCATTTTGAAAACCAGTCAAATTAAATATAAGAAGATTCAAGATTGTCGATTTATCATCTACTAGGTTAACTACCAAAGCTTAATTTTGGCTGCGAGCTTGGAAATTGCTCATCAAGGCATGCAACACCTCTAAAACTCAAAATTCCTTTTTTAATGCCTAAAGTGCCTCACATTGGTGAAAAGCAGGGATACTCCATATTTCTTACAGCAGTCGATAGCATCGACATCTCTGATGCTACCTCCAGGCTCCGCAATGACGCTTATCCCACTTTGACATGCTTCTTCAACAGCATCGTTCCAGGCTGTTCACAAAAGAAAACTTTAGAAAGATAGGGGCAGGTAACCAGTTGTCTATGATTTGATTTGGCTTATCCTTCAGTCTATGTTCTGCTACCACTCGGAACTTTTTCATATCAAGTAGTCCCTTCAGTAGTGCAGACCTATTACCTTTCTCAATCCAAAAATAAAAATAAGTAAATTAATAAATAAACCTCTCGCTGACATTTTAGTCTTTAATCCCACCTCAAACTGAACTCAGCCAGGTAAATAAACCAAAATCCAATATTGGTTCATTAAGGTAATGAAATGTTTACCAAATGGAAAGAAAGCATCACTAGCCAAAGCAGCTCCCTTGACTTCGTCCCCAGCTTTCCTTAAAGCTATCCTGAAGCTTTCCAACCTGTTTGGTTGCCCACTTCCCATGCCTAACATGCAATTGTCCTGCCAAGCAAGGAGTAGGGTCAGAAACAAATCATCTGAATCTAGACATTTTTTACCACCTGTATTCGTTTTATTTCCTTACTTGGGGAGATACGTTGTTTATGTTCAGCTAGATTAAACTCACCTTTGCAATGACAATGGCATTACTCTTGACATGCTTCGCACAGAGCCATGCAAACCGTGCATCGGAAAGCTCACTTTCTTGTGGAGCCTTATCAGCGACTGATTTGAACTCGATATCTTCAGGAACTAAATCATCTGAATCTTGAGCTAACCAACCCCCACCAACTTGCCTGAGCGAGAGTTTTCCTTTACTATTTTTACTTGCCTCAAGTATTCTCAAAGTCTTAGATTTTCCACGAAGAACCTCTAGCCCCTTTTTGGTATACTTGGGTGCAACAACAATCTCATAAAACATTCGAGTTTCATTGTCAGTTGGGCTTCTAAATTCTCGAATGTCCTTAGCCAGCACCTAAGGAGACAATTTTCAAGAACTTGACCAGTTAAAAATGGATTTCAGTTGTTCCAAATGAAAAACAGCTAACATTATATCAAGATCATTGTAGAGCACATTGTGCAATGGTTAAGCACAGGCACCACATTTCATCACTTATATTAGAAGTTAAAATTTGAAGACAAAACATTCCCCTAACTGGGCTAGGGCCTTAAAAAACAAAAATAGCACAGAACTTCAATGTCAACACCATGAAGAAGACATGAAAATTACCTCATCAACTTCCACATTAAAGGCTACAATACCACCAAAAGCACTCACTGGATCTGCTTTCACCGCCAGTCTATATGCTTCAACAATATCATCACGTGAAGCAACTCCACAAGGATTTGTGTGTTTCACAATGACACAAGTAGGTCTATTAAATTCACACACGCAATTCCACGCTGCATCTGCATCTAAATAGTTATTATATGACATCTCCTGTACCAAAGGATACAAAAGCAATCTGAGTCTGATACAAAGTTCAAATTATAAAAAAACTCTTACTCAATGTAAAGCTCAAAAATAGGAAGTTAACACAATAAATGGAAGTAATTCCATATTTAGCTAAAAAGAGAGATTCAATAAGTTTGAAAAATGGAAGCATAACACAAGCAGACTCACTCAGGAAAATTGAAAACACACTAATTAAAATGATAAGACATCATTTATAAGACAGCAAGCATTTCTTTCATCTGGAGAAAATGTATAAGGTTATTAATTTGCAGTGTTATGGTAAAATGTCTATAAAAGGATATAAATTTTCAAACCATAAAAACTTTGATTACAGCAGAGCTGTAACTAAGTTATAGCAGGATAAGATTTAAAGAACCCTTAAAAAGGCACAAAGAAATACGGATAACACTCCTTGCAAGCAGTTCAAAAGCTTTAGTCCCTCATTCCTCACCACACTAGATCCCATCACAAAAGAGGATGGCAAAACTTCACTACACTCTCCTCTGTTCCAGGTACAACAAAAATTGTGTCAAGTAAAATGATATCATTTTCCTTTTATCCAAAAGGAAAGGAAAAATATAATCATCCTTCATACACCAAAGGATTCATTCCTCTCTCCACCAGGTTGATCTTTCAACATATCAAAGCAAAGCCTTGATCGTGTTATATCACTTACATTCAGTTCCACGACCAACATGAAACATGGCTAACTTTTGATTGAGGTAGCACACAGTCAGCCCAATGGAAAAGGTCATTAAATAGGACACTCTATGGAACAAAATTATTCAAGAAATGAGGCCTGAAAAGAATGCAGATCGTGTTAGGAATCAGTCGCTTACCTTTCCATGGTGTTGAATAGCAGTTGCAATACCACCACCATTAACCTCAGCGAGAGACTTGTCAACATAAAATGCAGCCTTCTGGTGGGGATTTTCACCATACCGAAGTGCACTTTTGAGTGAGAGAGACACAGTCATATTGGGAGGAAACTTATCTTCAAATCCATAAGAAATTAGTCAATATGAGTGGACAGATGATGGGATGATTCAAACTTATTGGTTTTCAACCTTTAAATAAAAACCCCACAATCTTTTGAGTAGTTGCCAACATGAATTCAACTTTTGAAGCATGTAGAGATGAGGAATCTCATGGCAAAGAGATCTTGGAAACTATACGTCTGGCATGGATGATTTGACAAAAATATTTCTACCCATAAGAAAAATTAATACCTTCCGATGTTTGCTTCCACAACCACTCTGAAACTGCAGTGTCGTAAGAGGCAGCATACTGGAAAGCCTTCTGAGACAGCTTTCTCCTAAATTGTTGGTTGTCTTGCTTTCCACGAAGAAACTCTAGAAGTGCAGGGTAGTCTTCTGGATCAACCACCACCAAAACATCCTTGTGATTCTGTGGATATAGCATTGAAAAATAAGACAGTTGTCATTTGGTGCTATCTTACAGATTAGCCTAAAGAGCATTTTTTGCTACCATAGGAAAAGACTTTGACTTGCCAATACACAAAAGTAGGGTTTTTCATTTATAACAAGATACACCACCTAAACATTAACGCACAGATATGAAAGATGCCAATTGAAGCTCACGCAAGTGATTTGCAACTGAGCCTAATTACAACCAATCAACCTTCAAAACTAAAAAGATGTAAGAATGAGTAACTTTTATTTGCATTATACAAACTCCACAAATAGTAAGAACATTTATTTCTTTGTCATCAAGAAGCAAGGCTATAGTATTATTCTTTACTACTTGCTACAGCACCACAGGTAATTTAAAGCACTAGCTTCAAGCTCACAAAGCTTTTCAAAAGCACATCATTTGATACATAGTTACTTTAGTTTTCCTCAAATTCATGACTCATTAAATCCCCAGTGTTTAGTATCAGACCCTAGAATTAGACAATTGGTGAGTCTAATGTTACAAAAGGTTTATACAGGCCTGACTAAAGAATTTGACAGCTTTTCAAAACATATCCAGCAGCAAGGGGAATGGATATGTGACATGTTAATAAATAAAATGAAGAAAACAAAAGTAACAAGGTTGAGGTCAATAACCTTTGCGGCAGCTCTTATCATGGCTGGGCCACCAATATCAATATTCTCAATTGCATCTTCAAAAGATATTCCACTTGAAGAGGAAACTTTTTCATAAAATGGATATAAATTGACCACCACTACCTCAATTGTACCTGCAAAAGGGAGTCGTTTTAAAGATGGCTGGGGTAACGTAATAAGGCAAACAAGCAACTAAAGTCTTCCACTCCAGATGCAAGGAAAGGTGTTCATTTTTCAAATTGAAGATGCAAACATTCTGAAATACATTTTCACGTCCTATATATTTCAGTTACACACATCAGACAGGTAATGTAAGATGACAATAAAAGTATGACTTGCAGCATTGGCAGGATATGATTAAGGAGTTGTTTATGGCCTTGAAGATTAAAGGTATAGTCAGGGGGATGCAATTCCTCAGTTACTCTTCCAGGGGATTACAACTACCCACATGACATCTTTGATCGCCAATTTGAAGGTCAACAGGTTCTCAGAGCCTGCTCTCAACTCTAAAATGAGAAAGTGACCAATTCAATTTTTTCACCTCTAATGATGTTTTGGCATCCACTTAACCAACAGAATTGTAAACTATGCTCACCAATCTTGTGCTTGTCAAGGGCTTCCATGTGATGCTCCAAATCTCTCCTAGCAAGGATACCCCCATGTATGCTAGGATGCAGAGTTTTTACTCGACCATCAAGCTGTACAGGATTTACAAGTTAAGGGAAGTGGACCAGTAGTATCGTTTAATTCGTCCTAAAATCACAATTTTAACAAGCAGCTTACCATTTCAGGAAAACCAGTGACATCTTCCACTTTAGTCACAGATAGACCATCACTTTCCAAAGCAGATGCCGTTCCTCCAGTTGAAATAATCGTGTACCTGCATTTGAAGATAGATTAGCTTGACAAGCAGTCAAGCACCACCAATTTTATAATAGAAAAGTTTGCTATATTACAGCTCTGGTGCATGGTATTTTCCACAATACCAATAATATCCCCTCCCCAACTTTTAGCTAACTGAAATATAAATTAAACATCATGATTACAATGTCAAGCTCCATAAAAGTGAAGGCATTCATAATCATTTCAGTACGTCTAAAATAGACAAGGTTCATCTAAATATGGTACCCACCAGCCAAAAAGCACAATAAAAAACATACGCATTAGGACCATCATTTTTTTTTAATTAAGTTAGCAAGTGTGCATGTTCTGTTAATGATCACCATGGAGAAGTTAAACCATTGCAGGCACACTAAAAGAAGTAAAAATAAAAAGTTGCGAAATGGCTTACATTGTTTTTGGGGGGGGGGGGTGCTCTTCTGTCCCATCTAACATTTTTTTTCTATCAAATGCAAATGTATTTGGCAAAAAAAATATGCTATATGCATCAAAGTCCCTAGGAACCAAGGCAACAAAAACCAAGCACGTGCAAAGAAACAAAGAGACTCGGGCAATTATGAAATCCTAAATTGAAAAGTTCGATTAACTACACAAAAGGTCTAGATAAGCCACAGCCATTGAGCATATAGGAAAATTACCAAGATCCCCTTGGTAATGTACTCCTTACAAAACTTTTTTAATAATACAACTAGCATAAATAATGAATCTAAAGCAATCCAAGTTAACAAGAGGAGCAGCTGCAGCTCCAACAGGAACAAAGCAATTACATACAATCAAAACAGATCATTTTTTTCTTTGTGCGTGCAGCTGGTGCCAAAACTTCCACCCTTACAGCTACTGTGTCTCTCAATATAGTTGTTATCCAAAATTTCCAAATCAAAAGAACTCCCAGCAAGCAGCTCCGAATAACAAAAGATATGTAAACTTTCAAATGTGAATTATTAACTTAATTTACCCCAGTTCCTGAAGTCCACTGCCAAGAATAGCCACATCCGTTTTATCTGATAACGAAATCAAAGCGTGCTTCCTCCCTATGAAAACAAAGATCTCAATCAATTAAATACAGGGAAGCTAAAAAAGATAAAAAGAACAGCTAGCATGTTAGCTGTTAGATATTTATCTCAAATTAGATCAACTTGCTACATTTTACTACAAAATACTGGAGTTAGCTATAAATGACACATAAACACTTGCAAAAATAAAAACTTTTCACATAATTCTTGATAGTTAGTGCAACAGGCCAAGCAAATAGCAATTTCGAACTCATTAACCATTTTCAATTCTTAAGTATTTGTCTCCATTATGATGAAAAGATCAAGTTATTGCTCTATTCAACAATTTAAGGATTCAACATGAGGGAATATGGAAAAAAGGCTGAGCACATGAGACCGATAAAAAAGTACCATGCGCGGGTGTCGTGGGTGCTGAAAGAGCTCCAGCTTCAGCCATGGCTTTAACTGAAGAACAACTATTGGACCTTAACGACGTCATTGACGAAGACAGATACTACAACCAGCCAACCACAGAGCATTAACATAACAATGCCGCTAATGGACTGCAAAGCAAAAGCAGGGGGAAAAAAGAATAGAATTTGGAGAACTGTTGAATGCTGATGTTGAATACCTCCAGGTTGGAAGGAGAGATGGTATTTGTTATTCGAACGAAGAGAGGAAGAGCAGCGATGGCGCGTGGAGCACTAGGGGCGGCGAGGACGGCAGCTAAATTGGCGGCGTCGGTCGAGACAGGGGAACGAGAGGCAACAGCTGCACTAAACCCCAGCATTGTCACCCGCGACTTCTCGGGTTCGTTTGAACTTTGAAAGGTGTCTACTAAACCACTCAAAGAGTAAAGACCCAGCTAGGGCTGACGAGGGTGTTCCTTTATTAGTCCCTCATATTGACAATTTGTTAAACAGGTCCTTTACGTATCTTAAGAGTCCTATTTTAGTCCCTCATATTTCAATTGCAAGGTTGGCAAGAAATTTATATATTATGATTAATTTTTTTTATATTGACAGTGTCAATGATAATTATGTAAATTTTGAATTTAAAATTCAACTTTTATATATATATTATACATCTAACGATGATAGTGTACACACTATCATTGTATATAAGATTTATTCTTTATATTGTTAGAGTTTATAAATATGAATTGTTTGACTGAATTTGATTGTTTGTTTTACTAGAAGGAGGAAAAAAACCATACTATTTTGTTTCGCATTTTGTTTGTGAATGTTACACTTCATACCGATGGTTTGAAATACACACTCTAACTACGAGAATTAAATGTCTTACTTGAAAACCCCAATAAAAATTTTTGCATTTGTTTGTATAGAATATTATTTGAAAAAAATTTGAAATAACAATATTGCACTTTTTGTATTATGATATATACATAATAAAAATATGGTATGAAAGATAAAAAAATAATTGAAAAATGTTCAATTTTTTATAATGCAAGCAATTTTTATATGTTTTTTTGGAGGGAAAAATTGGGCTATCCTAACAAACCTAAGATTTTTACACTTACAACGAATTATTTTAAAGCTTAATATCTAAAACAGACATATAATAGGAGTATTCGGTAACACACCCTTAAAATGCCCTATTTTGAAGGAGCACTTGACGCAATGAGAAAGGCTACACTTTAAGGTGTCAAAAGTTAGGAGGGACGATGCTTTGACAACATACAATTCCACGCCTTCAAATGACCCACTTCAAAGTCGTGGTTCGGTGACCACTCGCCTTCATCCACCACTCTCAAACATGGAGCAGCACACTACTTGTATTGATGAAGATTGACTTTGCATTTAGTTCCACAATTTTGCATTATCTTATAGGAACTTACAAGTCTAAAGCAAATTTTACTGAATTTAGATGATTGATCTTCGTAGAAATTGTTTTTTTAATCTAGGGACCTGAGACGTCGATGCGAATTGCCATCTCTGGTTTGTTTAGGTTATATTTTACTTTAGACCCCTACAAAACTTATCCATGTGAAAAAAATCCCTACCATATCCTAATTTGATAAATTTTCGAATATTAGAAATTAATCTAATAGAGAAAAAAAAGAATTAAACAAACAAAGTACAACAAAACTCAAAAATAAAGAAAATTTTCGTCTTCCCAAATCCCCAAGGAGTAGAGAGTCGCCTATGTTGTCATAGCGTTACCTAGACTTATGTCATCTATGCTGTCACTTAGATTTACATGGCGAGATAACTTTAATAATTGATCGGAATGGAAAACAGGTACCTGCTTTTGATTTTCTCTAATTTTTTTAGCTTTTCTTGTACTGTTTTATACTTATTTATGTTTTCATTTGTATTCAATTTTAGATATGACTAGCATTTTTAGCTCTACAATTCCTCGCCACCTTGGGCATGTTTACAATTTTTTTGAAAAATTGAGGAGTATATGTGCAACAGGGATCCTAAAATTCTCTTTGTTTTAATAATAATAATAATTCTATTTTTAATTCTCTTCATTGATTGTTAATGCTAAATATGCTTTTGATGATGACTTCACTTTCTTTCTTTTTTTTTTTCTTTTCTGCTTTCTTTTGTTTCTTTTTTTGTAGTTGAAGATTCGGCTAGAACTCAAAGTCATAAGGCTGAACCTTTTTATTTGTTATTAATATCTGTCTTGTTCGACCAAAAAAAATGAATTCTAGCATATCAATTGTTACTTTGCCACTTTGTATTATCATTTGTACTATTGTAAGTCCTTTGTGGTATATATATATATATATATATAGTGAATAAAATAAGAATAATGGTCACAAAAAATAAATATGTGGGCAATTTTCTAACCAATTCAATTGAAGTCTCAAACATGGCTCTCAAATGTGCTAACTCATGCGACAATTTAGCCGTGCAAGTTTTTTATAATCCCACTTTTAGCTGTCAATTTTGCGGACAATTTATTGAGTTTCATATAGTTGAGAATTGAAAAGGGGTCTTGTAGATTGAATATATAGCATTAGCAGAACGCAGCTGATTCAATGTCTCTTTCCATTTAAAAAAAAAAGGTAGTTTTACAAAGTACAACTCCTGCAATTTTAGACATTCTCAAGTATTTAATTACATTAAAAGAAAACAAGGAGTCTACAATAGTAGTAAAGGCTGGGTGCTTTTTTGGAGCATCAATGACCAATTTTTGCAGCATCAAAGCATTCTTTAGCATAGCCCCTGCAAACTAAATAGCATTTTCAGTGTTTCCATCCCAGAATCCACAGATTTTGATGAGTTTCAAGGGAAGAATATGGCGAAATGCTAATGCCAAGTAGTTCTTCCCGTAAAAATCGTAAGCACCCAGAAATTTTGCATCAAAGCGGAACTGTAGATTCGTTACACACACACCAGAGCGATATTAAAGATTAGAGCATTATCAGTAAAACTTTAACAAAGAAAATTAAGATCAACCAGGGTCGAAGCTGTACTTTTAGCACTAAGCAAACTTTTGACAGGAAACTAAGGCTACCACTCCTTTTTGTTTCTTCTTCTGTGCAATAATATAAAAGACAAGTTATAATTGAGTGGACCTCTATTGCATGTCCAGTGGATATCACTCACACCAAACAGCATAATGTGAGGAAGAGGAACCAACTCGTCCTGGCGATCCCCTTTGTCACCTTCAAGCCAGCCAACTCTATTGGGAACCAACTCTTCTTTTTTTTTTTTCATTTTCCAAGTCAGATCTTATGTTTTTTCTAATAATAATATTATTATCTCAGTTCAATGTAGTTGTTACTGGTTCTGGGCTCATTCATTTTTTGGAAACTGTCATTCAAGATGTAAAAGTTTGCTTTTTTTTTTTTGTGGTTCAGAATTGATATGATTGGCCATGAAGATGACAAGGGAGGACTGATTCCAAGGATTTTTGGTTCATGATTGATCCCTTAATCATTGAGACATAGGGCGTTTGGCAGGAAATAAGTTTGTGTTAGGACTTTCTCATTTATCCCTGTCTATGAGTTCTGTAATGGCCGAAAGTGAATTATGTTAAGGTGCAGGCATTACTTCATATGATTCTAACTACTAGCCCTAACCCCCTAATCCCTGTCTATGAGTTCTGCTTGTGGTCTTATAAGTAGACTAGATTCCCTGTCCCTGCTGCTATGAAGAATAGCACAATAGTTGTGTAATTATACTGATGGGTTTTGAAAATGTTTCTTATAGTTGATGATGCAAAATTCACCTTTTTGTCATCTGATTCTGGTGTTGGCATAAAGATAGTACGCATTAGTTTACTTGGTGAAAGATTTCAGTTTCTTAAGGAAACAATATGTCTAAACCACTAGTATTAAATTCCAGAAAGAACTCAATCTGATTTTTAAAGTTGCCATCTATTGACAAAAGAATTATTCACGGGCAAATAAAAGTTCGATAGATAAATAAATGGAATTCATCTTAAAGGTTAATCTGAAAAGTAAAAGCAATCTTGAAGCATTGCCAACAATTATTCACAAACTTTTTTGGTGCTCCAACCCATTAATAGTGCCTTCATGAATGAATGTTGGACATATATTTGAATGTTCACTGGAGTTAGCGGGAAGTCTGCCAGACAAACATATTATCAAATAGTGCCCTTTGGTGAGAGGTATGAACAAGAAGCTTTGAGAAAAACGGGTGTTTTCTGAATTATATCAAGCTAGTAAGCAAACAGCAAATCCGTGAGTACTTGAAGCCGAGTATCCAGGAAAACCTTTTGAACAACCCATTCTGATAGGAAAGCTTTGTATCTTAAAATTAATTCATCAAATTGATGACAAAATCCATGGATGTTCAAGTGGACATTATGCACTTGTCACACAACACCACCTTAAGTTGTTGTGTGTCTAGTGGAGCTTACATTTTGCATGCATGTATTAGTTCTTATTCAGATATCAGATGTGTCAATTCCGTGTCTCTTTTAAATTTCCTTATATTTAATGATCAAATTAGAACACAAATTTCCTTATATTTAATGATCAAAATAAAACACATAATCCTGGTTGATGATTCATTGTAGCTGATTAGCAATTTCTTCCATAGGACTTGCTTTTGCAATCAATACTGCTCACCCATATATTTGTACTACCTCAATCATATGTACATTGGTCCTTTGGGGTCTGCCGATTTGCTCACTAAATTTTTTTTGAGGTAATTACACTTGGATGCAATTTTAAACAAAGAGTTTCTACGTAATGCACAGGCAGTTAGTCACTCATAAGAGTAATATGTTCCGCAATACAATGAACATTTTCCACTCTTTCCTAATCAGTGATTGCTTGAGGACCTAGTAACTTTGCCAGATGAAGAACCAATAGTTACTCTCTTGAGTTGATTAAAATTGCATACTAAATATGACTGTTGCTTCCTTCCAGTAACAATCAAGCCTTCCTTCAGATTATTGAAAGCCTAGTTTTGGCATTTCTTGACCTAGAAATGTGTCTTGGGATCTTAGGCAAGATAACGTGTTTCAATTGGCAAAGTCAAAAGGCCCACTCAATTGGTGAATTAGGGGTCTAGTAGTGTTGTGAGTTTCCAATGAGCAGAACTTCCTTTCTATGTTTTGCCAATTATCCTTTTGTTCCTTACATGTTATACTTGCACTTCTCTCCAGTTACAGTTTGAACCTGCAGGTGCTAACCAATTGCCTGCGTTACTACCTGCGGAGGCCAGAAACTGATGAAGATAGTTACTCAATGGCATCTTCCATGTGAAGAGTTTAAACCTTTTGTGACTCATGACAACTTCCTGGACGTGTCCTGGGGGCAGTGAATTAGCTTTTGTTAGTGCCATCCCGATTCCCGACGGTTCACTAGGGAAATTTGTGCATTTTTTGGTATGAGTGCTGCGTGTTTTCCTCCATCCGGAAAAGGTTCAAGGAATAAAGGCCGAGAACCTTCCTGATCCCAGCATGCTACTCCCCAGCGTTGAGGTTCAACTTGACATGGAGCAAGGGGAGGATGGTTTTCTTCCCGTCACGTGCCTCCATTTTATCACCAATTTCTTTTACGCAATTTCAGATTTGTAGCAATATACTCCCTCCGTCCCACTTTGATAGTCCTGTTTCTTTTTTCACACAGTTTAAGAAAAAGTAGTTAACTTTGTTGGAAAAGTAAATTTAGATTGCTATTTTCCTAAAATATCCTCACATTAAATAGAGTACAACTTTATGGGAACTTGAATTGATGGTAAAAAAAGAATCAACTCTCATTAAATGGGATAGGTTTATAGCAACAACAACTTGTATTGAATAAGGGTATTTTAGGAAAATGAAAATACAACTACATTCTTCAATTGGAAAGTGGACTGCAATTTGGGACAGACAAAAAAGGAAAACAGGACTATCAAAGTGGGACGGAGGGAGTAATAAACAAGTCAAATTAAGCAATTCCTAAAGTTCAATATTAGAAAAATGGAGGTTAAAAATTTGGATAGTCCACAAATTATCTAGTTTATATACCTTTAGGTCTCCAATTATTAAGTGTATAATTTTTATCCCTCAAACTTGCAAAAGGTATATTTCACCTTTTTGGTTAGAGATAATTTTAGAAACTTCCTAAGATTTTTGTTAATATCAATTACATTTTTAAAGTTTCAAAAATATTACTAACATCTCCTAAAATCATGTTTTTTGTAACAATCTCAACCTTGTATCATTAAAATATTCTTATAGTAATCACCTTATGAGGGAGATATATTTTTCTCCCAATTCCACCCATAATTTTTTGCCTAGAAGTTGTTAAACTAGCAAAGATAATTCTGTCAGTCCATAAGCTATGATAGTGATTAATGATCCCATTCTATAAGCAACTGTGCCTCTATAGAGGTAGTTGCTATCCATAGCGATTAATGATTAATCACTATCCGTAGAATTTTGGATAGGGATGGGATCATTAATCACTATGGATAACGATTAATCATTATCCAAAATTGCTATCCATAAGCTATGATAGTGATTAATGATCCCATCCCATAGTGATAGTGATTATGGTAGTTGCTATCCAAAATTTCTATATTGAAGGAACTCCCAGCAAGCAGCTTCGAATAACAAAAGATATGTAAACTTTGAATACAAAGGAGAGGCCACTGCCTTTTAACATGGTATTAAGCGTGGGGTTGTGACCCCAATTATATCAGCTCCTAGTAACTCCCTTAGTCCTTCCGGTGGCTCTTCTAATCGTCCGCCTGATGACTGTAATCGGATTGCTTCCTTGGCTAGCCAATCTGCACATCGATTTCCTTCCCTCCAAATATGTTGCAGCTTGCATGACCAATCTCTGCTCTTCATGTTCCTAATCTGTTTCACCAGATTGTGGTAAGGCGATGTGAGCACTTCATCCTCTATTAACTCCAACCCCACTTTCGAGTCCGACTCTACAATTACTTCGTTGTAACCTTTATCCCAAGCCAGCTGCAATCCTTTAAGAATTCCCCATAGCTCAGCCGCTATATTACTTGCTCAGCCGCTATATGTAAACTTTCAAATGTGAAATATTAACTTAATTTACCCCAGTTCCTGAAGTCCACTGCCAAGAACAGCCACATCCGTTTTATCTGATAACGAAATCAAAGCGTGCTTCCTCCCTATGAAAACAAAGATCTCAATCAATTAAATACAGGGATGCCAAAAAGGATAGAAAGAACAGCTAGCATGTTAGCTGTTAAATATTTATCTCAAATTAGATTAAATTGCTACATTTTTCTACAAAATACTGGAGTTAGCTATAAATGACACATAAACACTTGCAAAAATAAAAACTTTTCACATAATTCTTGATAGTTAGTGCAACAAGCCTAGTAAATAGCAATTTCGAACTCATTAACCATTCTCAAATTCTTCTTTCCATTTTCAATTCTTAAGTATTTGCCTCCATTACGATGAAAAGATCAAGTCATTGCTCTATTCAACAATTTAATGATTCACCATGAGGGAATACGGAAAAAAGGCTGAGCATATGAGACCGGTAAAAAAGTACCACGCGCGGGTGTCGTGGGTGCTGAAAGAGCACCAGCTTTAGCCATGGCTTTAACTGAAGAACAACTATTGGACCTTAATGACATCATCATCGAAGACAGATGCTACAACCAGCCAACCATAGAGCATTAACATAGTTTTCAACAGTAACAACGCCACTAATGGACTGCAAAGCAAAAGCAGGAAAAAAAAGGATAGAATTCGGAGAACTATTGAATGTTGATGTTGAATACCTCCAGGTTGGAAGGAGAGATAGTATTTGTTATTCGAACGAAGAGAGGAAGAGCAGTGACGGCGCGTAGAACGCGTGGGGTGGCGAGGACGGCGGCTAAATTGACGACGTCAGTCGAGACAGGGGAAAGAGAGGCAACAGCTGCACTAAACCCTAGCATCTTCAACAGCGGCTACTCAGGTTCGTCTGAACTTTGAAAGGTGTCTACTAAACCACTCAAAGAGTAAAGACCCAACTAGGGTTGACGAGTGTGTTCCTTTATTAGTCCCTCATATTGACAATTTGTTAAAAAGGTCCTTTATGTATCTTAAGAGTCCTATTTTAGTCCCTCATATTTCAATTGCAAGGTTGGCAAGAAATTTATATATTAGGATTAATCTTTTTTACATTGACAGTGTAAATATTAACTATGTAAATTTTGAATTTGAAATTCAACATATATATATATGTTATAGATCTAACGATGATAGTGTACACACTATCATTGTATATAAGATTTATTCTTTATATTGTTAGAGTTTATAAATATGAATTGTTTGACCGAATTTGATTGTTTGTTTTACTAGAAGGAGGAAAAAAAACATACTATTTTGTTTCACATTTTGTTTGTGAATGTTACACTTCGCACTGATGGTTTGAAATACACATTTTAACCACGAGAATTAAATGTCTTACTTGAAAACCCAATAAAAATTTTTGGATTTGTTTGTATAGAATATTATTTGAAAAAAAATTGAAATAACAATATTGTACTTTTTGTATTATGATATATATATAATAAAAATATGGTATAAAAGATAAAAAAAAACTAATTGAAAAATGTTCAATTTTTTATAATACAAGCAATTTTTATATATTTTTTTGGGGGAAAAAACTGGGCTATCCTAACAAACCTAAGATTTTTACACTTACAATGAATTATTTTAAAGCTTAATATCTAAAACAGACATATAATAGGAGTATTCGGTAACACACCCTTAAAATGCCCTATTTTGAAGGAGCACTTAAACGCAATGAGAAAGGCTACGCTTTAAGGTGTCAAAAGTTAGGAGGGATGATGCTTTGACAACATACAATTCCACGCCTTCAAATGCCCCACTTCAAAGTCGTGGTCCGGTGACCACTCGCCTTCATCCACCACCCTCAAACATGGAGCAGCACACTACTTGTATTGATGAAGATTGACTTTGCATTCAGTTCCACAATTTTGCATCATCTTATAGGAGCTTACAAGTCTAAAGCAACTTTTACTGAATTTAGATGATTGATCTTCGCAGAAATTGCTTTTCGTTTGCATGTTATTGCCAGTAAGAATCGGGTGAGTACTAAATGGTGCATGTTGAACTTTGCTGAATCTTTTGCCAATATCATCCCACAAGAAAAAATGCTCGTTTCAAAGTAGCCCCCAAAGGAAAAAGATGGTACCCCAGCAACTTGTCAAAGTGACCATGTAGCGCTCTCTATTCATGTGTAGGTGGCCAAGAATCATGATTTGGGCTTTGCCTAGTGGTCCTTAAGCCTGAAATGTTGGATGACATTATTATCTTCACTTGTCTTTGAAGTCTGAATATAAGAATAAAACTGGGTAAAATTCAATTCCCTGCATTATTGTTTTCTACACAGGATCCTTACTTTATGTTATTTGGTCTACGAAGGCAAGCAATTTAAAGTAATAAAGCGTATTGAAAAGAACGAAATATGAGCATGACCATACTTTCGAATGCAGTCATGTGGGAGCTAACCACTCCACCTTTAATTACTGAACAACAAAAGAAGAGAGGAAAAACTACTCCTCTTTATCTTCATCCCAAAGCAAGCTACTCCATGAAGCAGAATGCTCGATGCAATGCGAATATATTATATATTTTGGTGAAGTCAACACATACTACTTTGTAATGTTGTGATAGCTAAGTTGGTAGAGAGAACGAGTGTCATTCATTCTAGGTTGAAGAATAATTTCATTTTCAGTCAAAGGTTGGTGAAAAATTAAATTGATGAGGAAGTAGTAACATCTGGTGCTAATCACAATTCTTCTGGTGTAGTCATTTATTTGGTAAATATTGTTGATTGCTAGGCCGTTTGGCAGTATATATGCAATAATTTGTTTCAGAGCCGCCAGCTCTTTAAAAGTCCAGTCTTCGCCCATTTCTTTCATTGATAAAGACACTAACCATGGCTTCCAAGGTGACAGTTTTCTTAGTACTTCTCATCCATATCTATGCAGTTTCATCTTCAGATCCTGATCCCGTCTATGATTTTTGCGTACCAAGAACAAATCTTTCATCCGATGCCCTTTCTTGCAAAAACTCAACATTGGTCACAGTTGAAGATTTTGTATATTCAGGTATAAAAAGCCCTGGCGATTTCAAGGAAACTGGTTTTGCAGCCACTCCAGTTAGCTCAACTGTTTTTCCCGGATTAAACACGCTGGGGATGTCATTTGTACGTGCTGATTTTGCTGCAGGTGGGGTTAATGTCCCGCACTATCATCCAAGAGCAACTGAGGTCGGATTTGTGCTGGAGGGAAAGATTTATTCCGGGTTTATTGATACAAAAAACAAAGTTTTTGCTAGAGTGCTCGAGAAGGGTGAGGTGATGGTCTTTCCAAGGGGTCTTGTACACTTTCAGATGAATGTTGGAGATTCACCAGCTACGATACTAGGAAGTTTTGACAGTCAGAATCCAGGGTTGGTGAAAATTCCAGCTGCTATTTTTGGATCTGAAATTAAAGATGAGCTTTTGCTGAAGGCTTTTGGATTCAATTCCAAGGAGCTCGCTAAATTGAGGAAGCACTTTGAATCCTAGCATCTGAGGTAGAGTGGAGGCCTTTCTCCTACTCCATCTTAATCTCCTGGCTTTTGTTGTATTAGGCTACAATTCTTTAAATCAGTTTTAGTAGAAACTTGAGCTGCAACTTGTGTGGATTATAGGCATCAAATGTCTGGTATCAATGAAAATAATAATGTGTCAGGAGTTTTCAGTTAAACTTCTTATAGCAACACATCTCATTCGCTATTGTTGGCTGTACTTCACGAATTCTTGTTTTCTACTAATTCACAGAACTAGAATCTGCACTGGGGTAAAGCTATATACACCTACCTATTTGGGTATGCTATAGTACTGCAATTGCAGTATGATGTTAATGTGGTTCTGAATTGGAATCCTATGTTATCTATTTGATTCCAGTCTGGACTTGACCAATCTGACATAGATTTGATATAGTCCACATCCTTGAAGTGTAGATAAACTGCGATTCTAGAAGAGACAATGTCTCCAAAAAGATTAATATGATGATGAATATAGAACTCCTCAGTCAAAAAAGATTTCAACCTTCAACTACCTCAACTAACACTTTGACAAAGCAAAAGAACACGTTCTCATGGAAAAACGAGCCACAAAAAAGTCCAGCACTACATAAATGATTACCCATGTTCAAAGGTACAGGATCACGAATTTCTTTGCAGCTTGCAGAATATCACAGAGTTTTGTGGTTATAGTTTATACATTTCGTCACGACAATTTTGATACTAGATTAGTATTACTTATACAGGCTGCAGTACTGCATGGATGAAGGTTAAGAGAAACAAATTTGACAGTACATGATACTCAAATACGACCGAACGCAGTGAAGAAGTTGATTTATGGGCAGTTAAAGGGTTGAGTTTGTATTTTGTTCTGCAATTCCTTTGTTGCAGCTAAAACATAAGAGACATCATTTCACTAAAGTAAAGAAGAACAAGGTTGGCGTGCAAATGATGTTGCTTGGGAGACAGAAGGCACCATGATTTGTTGGAAGGGTGAGCTGTAAAGCTTCATGATCAATTCTCTTTCCCTAATTGAGGGGAATTTTGGACCATGTTGGGAACATTTGTAGACTATTATGATTAAACTAATAACAAATCACTAATCCTTTAGCTGGTACAGAAATCTTACACCTTTTCTTGACAGTTGATACAGAAATATTGCGCCGAAGAACAAAATGGTGTAGGAGTTGATCGCTTTTCAGATGGACTTGCATAATTTCTGATGTTACTAGTTACCAATGGGCATATTCAACCAATGCAAATTAAGTAAAATGATTAAGGATGTTGCAACAAAACGAAGAACTGACCAATGAATAAGCATACTTTTCTACCACAAAGTCACAACGCGGATGTCAGACGCTCCAATCTATATAGGATACTTATACAACACAGGCATTGCTCGAGAAACCGCATGATACTGAGAAATGATGAAGTACCACCACAACTGACACTAATAATCTGAGCAATCCACCTTTACATAGTGCTTAGAACATAAATTGCTTCAGATTTTATGTTCATAGTAGAACATTTAACATTTCATTCCAGGTATCAGGAACTCCAGGGAGGCACCAATGGCTACAATCAGAGGTATACCCTTTGACGTGCTGTTTCTCTTCTTGGCCTATGGATCTACCATAAACAGATGGATGGCCGTCTCTTCTAAGTGCTGACAATGTAGTAATATCCTGCAGATATACTGGAAATCTCATCCTTCGTAGCACCCCTCTTAATACAGGTAATTGTGGAGGGACATGAGGGTGACTGAAGTATTGAAGAGGTTCCTTCTGATTATAACATTTCCAGCCGTTGTCCCTGCCAATAAATGAATCCCTGATGATTAGTAACCTATACTTCAATCTAAATCAGCATGTGGAAAGCTCTGTTAGACATTGCAATAACAGCATTGTTAAACTGGTGCCGAATTTGGCATGCCTTTTTAAGGACTGATTCAAGGTTCAGTTTGAGTCAATCCAAAAGCTTAGAAGGCAACTACATTGGTTAAACCTAGTCAGGAACTAATAAAACACTAAATCTGTGTCAATTTTTTTTTTTTTTTTGAGGTTCATAAACTGTCCACTGACCATGGAACCCATTCAATCTCTAGTCTGGTTATACAGAGAGAGTAATATGGAAGTTAATAATGTTGGAGAGTTGGAGTGTTACATTTTACAAAGGACGAAATTCTGGTTGATCACCTGTTATGCCTCGGAGACATGCTCCTGAAAAAGACTCGACTTCTGCGAGGATCAAGATTCAAGTCTATCCACTTAGCCCATGTAGTGAGTCCTTTCTCATATGCAACCATTGGGTTCATAGTCGTATACGCATTGTTTCCATCCGCGAGGAAGTCCCACCTGCAATTTAGTTACTTTATAGGATAGAACAACAAGGAATGATGCTATGAATGCAAACATTTTATTAATCTTGTAGAAGTGGGAAAAGGAGATTTTGTCTTACGAACTATATTGATCAGAATGAGTCCACCAATGGGCTGAATCAAAAACAAGAACATCAACTCCTCTCCAGTACTTCGCATTCTCTTCTATCAAGTCTAGATGTAGTATTCTTTTGCCTCCTGTTTCTTTCTTCAGTTCCACGAGAAATGGAGCCCAACAAAACTCAATCGATGTCTCATAATCCTGTCAACATTCAACAATTAAACCGATCATGCACCTACAATATTTGAGAGTACCATTCCCATTCTACTGTTAAAAACAGAGGCTTTCGTCTAACCATATAGAAGCTTTCTAAATTTCTGTCCTTACCAATGCTTGGAATGCCATGGCAGGACCATGATAAGTGACCATTTTTCGAGCAGTTGGAATAACAGATTGGACTAAACAGACAAGAGACTCCCATTGGTTCCTCATTATGGAATCACCTACAAGCATTATTCTCCTCCTCCTCATTCTCCCCAGAAATTCCAATGCATCAAACCTGCATCACCGGACCACTCAATGGAGCAAAGATACAACGAATTCTACATACATACTCAGATCACGGCATGCAATCATGCATTTTATGTCATTTTTTTAAAAAAAAGAAGATTTCCTAGAATAGATAATCCCCAAAGGAGAATAATAATGCACTGAAAAATTATGCGCTTATTTGAAGGTAATTGAGGTACCTTGGAATCGTACAGCCGTCTGGCTTCCACCTCCACTTTTCATAATCAGAATCAGGGCGTCCGTTCTTCTGACATGTAACTGCAGTGGTAAGGTAGGGGCAAGTGCTTGGATCATAAAGAGGATAAGTTTGATCATAAACCCATTTTCCAGAGGTTAAATCACATCTCCTGAGCGAGGCATGCCTGCCTTGAATCATGTTAATTTCGTCGTCATTGTCGGCCAGCCACGACAGCTCTTCCTGCTCGTACCTTGAAGATTCACCATCAGACAAATTCAGTAGGAAAAAGCACAAGAACAAAAGCCACATTAATGGCCAACTGATCTTAGCCTTGGCTCCCATCTGCAACTATTATTGTAACTGAACTTGTTAAGTTTAAGCCTTGGAGAGCAACTGGGAAGCTACCCTATCAGCTGAGCTCCAGTGTTGTGAAGTAAATTGGTAAGTGGGAGGCCTTTAAATTTAATTAAGGTAGACTAAAGTAAGTACTGTTAGTTCCATCTCGCCTTGACTTGCGCTGGGATAAGGAGCAATGGACCATGCAAATGTACTTTTTACTCATTAGAAGTCTCTGTAGTGGTAATTAAAGATGGTACTACTATAACTTTGCTTTTTCCCTTGGGGTACAAATCATTTAAAGGGTTGTGGCCACGTTGGTTCTTTCGCTTCTACTATTACAAAACTCAGTACAAAACTTGGAATGCATAGTTCAATCATCATTGCTTCCTCGCTGACTAATTAGAGGAAGAAGAATCAAAACAAAGCAAAATAAAAGTTCTTCATCTAGGGGATTGTTGATCGGAAGTTTGAAAGTGAACTTGCTCCTGGCAACCGTAACTCCGTAATTTTACGCTCTTTAGGCCACTTATTTACCTGATAGACTGTTCTTTAATGTCACTTGAGGCAAGGTTCAGAGCTATGTTGTAACTTGTAAGGATAGGAGGATGCTTAGGATGAGTTCAGTCTGTGAGATTAGGAATTAGGACTCACGAGCTCGATTGATTGTAAGCATTTTCTTCTAAGAGTAACAACTAAGATTGTGATGTGGGCGCTATGCTGGCTGCTAGTGGACAATTTGTTAAAACACTTATAAGGGGCTCATGATCTTGAACGGATGCCTTGATCCGCGGGGATGATCGGATCAAATTCATTCAAACTTTTTTCTTAAAAATAAAAAATAATTAGGGCCCGATTTAATAACTCAATTTAGTACTTAAATTTAATGAATTCAAATCTTCACATATTCAGACCGTTTTATAACAAAAAATTGAATATTTGAATTAATTAATTGACATTGAATTTTCTAAGCAAAACTTGTTTTCAAAATTAAGTGATAAACTATTCAATTATCACTGAATGTGATATATACTTAAATGTATTAAGTTTAATATTTAATAATTTAATATATTCAGATTTTAAATTTTAATTTTATCAAATACACCCGATGTTGAGTAATAAATAATAATAGACTTTACTCCGCTGCTCTTTTTCTTTTTCTTTTTTTTTGGGTCAGACCATGTTACAATTTTCTCAAAAGCCAAAGGACTCACACTGGACACTGCGTCATCGTCTAATTCTGCTTTTGGACTATTTTTGGGTTCTCATAATTAATTCCATCGTCGGGCCAATTCCCCACTGGTCCATAGGGCAGCAAGCCTGCTTCATTCTTTGTCCTTGTGGACCTTGTCTGTTGCTCAAATATTCTAAACAGAACGAAGTGAGAAAAAGAAATATAATCATAACAAGGTGGAGAAAGCATGATGGAAAGCAGACTAATCTCAGCTTTCAGAAAAACTAAAAGCATAGTTAATCAAATTTCCTCAAATTCAAGATTATCAAGATCAGAGATTTGCATTTTCAATGAGCCCTCCTTGCTGATCCACTCAAAAACTTACACTTCTTTTTCTTCTAATCTTATTCCTGCAAGCCAAACCAGCATTATCAGAAGCTTGAGTAACTTGGGATTCAAAGCATTTCGTCATCATTATCCTAATTATAAGGTTCATTTCTTGTTCCTCTTCTTAAGTGTAATCAGCTTATTTTTGTATCTTATAGACCAACATAAATGTTTCCTGCCCTTTTTCGTTTTGTTTTCCTTCCTTTTTTCTGGTATTTTATAGACAAACAGAAATGTCTATTCCGAATTTTTTGTTGGTATAATGGGTTTAGCATGTTTAGGTTTTGATTAAAGATCATCCCTTTATTCGAATTTGGTGGCAGTTTAATGTTAAGATTGTTAGTAGACAATTAGAAGCAATGGATTTTTTCTGAAAAAAAAGATGGCATTTTTTTTTCCAAATTTGATATGAACTATTTCAATTCTTAGTCATATTGATAGGAAGCAACATGGAAATACTGCAGGTTTTAGCCATATCTTGATCTGTTAGTTGCTTTGGTTTTTAATACCTCTGGGATAGGATGCTGTTAAAATCTCAATTGTAAGTTTGAAAACTGGGAAATTTGGCTTGATTAATGGGTAAAAAATCTTAACTTAGATGCTATAATTAGGTTAGATCTTGTACTTTCGTTTCATGGACAAGGCCATGGACTTTATTAGCATTTTGTTCTAATGATCATGGTTGCTAACCCAGCTTTCTGGTTTCAGGGTTTCTGCAGACTATCCTTTAGGAATTTATCCACTGCAGCAGCTGCGTCTATAGAAAAGAAGGATGGTTTGAAGCTCCTTGTAACTGCTGGGCCTCATGCCCGGAAGTTGGTTGGGATATGGCTTTTTGGATCTGCTGCTTGGGTCTTCAGTATGGTGGTGCTTGGTGGCATGACACGATTAACCAGATCGGGGCTTTCAATGACTGACTGGAAATTCACTGGGAGGCTTCCTCCTCTAACAGATGAAGATTGGCTGGTTGAATTTGAGAAATATAAACAGTCACCTGAATATAAACGGTCAGTTGAGGTAGCATTTTATGCTTCTGTAGTTCAAATTATTTGCTGTTTTACTTTTGCAAGAATCAGTCATGTTTACAATATTAACTTTTTGGAAATCCTGGTGCATTTTATGCTGATATTTATTTATTTATTTGCTGCATATGATATTCTGATAGGGTATTTTGTGTCTTCATGAATTTTCTGTGCTTTTTGTTTGTTGATTAGGTCTCTACTGATCATTAAACATGATAGTAATTTTTATGTTAGTCACAATATTTTTTAGTCACGTTCACTTGGGAGCACTTTTCGCTGCATTTCTTATATTTGTGTTGTTGCAGTGTAAACAAAGGGATGAGTATTGATGATTTCAAGTTCATTTATTGGATGGAGTATGCACATCGAATGTGGGGAAGAGCACTGGGTATCATGTTTGCTCTGCCATTCTCTTACTTTTTCCGCAAGGGTTATATTACTCTACAACTTGGACTTAGATTATCTGGGTTATTTGCTCTTGGTGCTGGGCAGGGACTAATAGGTTGGTGGATGGTTAAAAGTGGTTTAGAGGTATCAAGAACTGGGTTTTCTACTTGCAATGATTAATATCTGACACATATCTATTCAAAAAGGTCTAATTTCTTTTCCTTTATAGGACCCTGCATCTGAATATGCTGAACCAAGAGTCAGTCCTTACCGCCTTGCGGCCCATCTTACTTCAGCATTTGTAATTTACAGTGGGCTCTTTTGGACTGCTCTTTCAGTTGTTATGCCCGAACCTCCTGCTAAGTCAGTAGCTTGGGTTAAGGGTGCTGCAAAAGTTAAGCGACTTGCCATTCCTGTGAGCATCCTTGTCGGAATCACTGCTGTCTCAGGAGCATTTGTTGCAGGAAATGATGCTGTATGTACCTATTGCCTCTTTGCAACTTGATATGTTTGCCAATAATCAAAGGACAAGTTCTGTATTTCATGATTCAGATATATATACATTTTAACTTGTGGCTGCACCTAAAATCAATAGGGTCGTGCCTTTAACACTTTCCCAAAAATGGGTGATACATGGGTTCCAAAAGATATTTTCAGTATGAAGCCTCTTCTGCGGAACTTCTTTGAGAATACATCAACTGTGCAGGTAACCTCTCTTAGTTTCTAGTCAGACTTCACATTTGCAGAAATATTATTGGATTCCAGATGAATTGGTGAACTTTTCTTTTTATGATTAGGAAGTGTGCTGTCTTTGTTTATTATCAATAGTTTTATTGTAGGAATCTACTTAGGAAATGAAATGATGTGGACACTAACACAAGAAAGGTTGGATATTTGATGTTACATTTATTTTATTTTTCCTTTTCTGCTAGCAAAATTTAGCACATTGAAGAGATGGTTCTCAGATAATGTTGACCTTCTACTTTGGGATCATCAGGACAGAAATAGAAGTGTGAATCAAGTACTCAACCTCGTTCATTGACATTGATAATGATTGTAGATGGAAGATACCAAGTCGGATTTACTGTAGTCAATATGCTATGAGAAAACTTTCAAGCAATGTAGGTTTAATAATCTTGAAGTTTTATGGCTTGGCTGCCTAAGTATTTACTTTGTGTGATATTTGTCTCGATTCACTGTATGACAAACTTGGCTCTCTAATGCTTATGTTCTTGAAAGATGGACTAACTTTAGTTCTCTCACCGGATGCAAATATGAAGTCTCATCTTTGTTAGAATCCATATTTTGTGCTGGTATACAAAATTTTCTATTAACAAGACTCGATTTCTTTAACAGCTTGATCATCGTATACTTGCCACTACGACTTTAGCAGCAATTGGTGGCTTATGGTTCTCAACTCGGAAACTAGACCTGCATCCTGCCATACGTTCCTTGATCGGAAGTATAGTAGGCATGGCGGCTCTGCAGGTGTGTCCTACTAAGCTCTAGCAATCCTCGTTGGCGAGCTTTATCACAATTGTCTGGCCAGTTCATTGGCTTGATTGCTTTTGTCAGACATGCTTGAAAGATTTTACATTTATCTGTTAAATAAATTTTGCTCCATCGGCAGGTCACTTTGGGAGTATCAACTCTTCTGTCATACGTACCTGTGTCACTTGGCACAGCTCATCAAGCCGGAGCTCTAACGCTTCTAAGTCTGATGCTTCTGCTCAATCACACCGTACGTCGGCCTTCGATGTCACTTCTGAAGACTCTGCCTCCTGTCGTAAAAACAGTCACCTAGATGATCATCAGGATAATGTGTATTAGACGGCGGATTATATTCAGCTTCTGATATTTAGATTACTTAAAAAGAAACTGCAAATGAGAGTTCTGAATGTAGCTGTTGTATGGAAGAAAGATTTGGTGCAACCTGGTGTCTCTCTTGCAGCTGCAATTTCTGTCATCATGGGAATGCTCATTATTTTAGAACCATTGTGGTCCTTCGTGCAATGATTTTCATTTTTTTTCACTTAGGAGTATTTCATCTTTTCGGCCAGACTAATTTCTTAAAATTGTGTAGAGTTTTGTCCCAAAGATACGCAACAAAGTAGCGTACGGAGATCAATCACATGACCTACTGGTAATTATTAGGCTACGGAACTATTCGGACTCTCCATTGGGGGCTTGCAATGATTTTCATTTGATCATACATAAATGTACATTTATTTCATTGGTAAATATACATACTTTGATCAAAATGTAGCATGGTTGGTAATAAGCCAGGAATTAGAAATAGCTTGAAGTTTTATATCCAATGAAATTTACAAGTTTGTCTTCAAAGTAAGATAAAAAAATTCGAGTGAAAAAAATTATAAGTTCTCATCAATTGTGCGGATTACGGAATGATATGAAACCTTAGAGGTTATAAGATAATAATTAAAAAAAAACTCAAAGAAAAAAAGAATGTGAAAAGTTAAATCGTCTAGACGTCTAGTATGAATTTAACATTGAATTGGGTGGTAAAATTAATTTAACATTTCCGGTATCATGTTCTCAAACCACCAGCCTTTTGAGTGGTGATCACCACCAAAACATTAAAGCTTTGTAGGGGTAGAAGGCAAGGTTTGCCATATTAAAAGTGATTTTGCTTAAAAAATTCAGACAGGTGCATAGTGCATCCATTTGGTCTGATGGTGGTTCAGTTTTCTCCGAATTATCATTGGGCCTCCTAAGGTTCGTCACCTAAAAAAAAAGAAAAAAATACCACGTTCCCGAATCTGACCCGGAGACCCCTAACGACCATTGCAAGCCTCAAATTATACGTCCGTTGATTCATACTAGGCATTGTGCTCCGTGAGTTTCCCGGGGTGCTCATTATTGACTGTTTAAGAGTAATGTAAGATTTATTTAATAATTAATATTTATAGTGTTTTATATGATAGTAGGGTTGGAATAATAAATAGAGAAACAATATATTGGATTAATATATTTATAAATAGATATAGTAATATTGTTGTGATTTGTATTTAATTTTTTAAGAGTAACAGGATGTAAATATTATTTAAATTAATGGAATGTAAATCATTTGTTAAGAGTTGAGATAAATTAATAATTCGAAATAATTTCGATATGTTTATTTTTATATTGTTAAATATAAATGGAAGTAGAATAAAGAAAAATTAGAAAACAGATAATTGCTTTGTGCAAGAAGCTGTAGTGGACACATTTAATTATGATTGTTGGATAAAGTCTCTGCTGATGAGCTGCAAATGATAATTGTTTTCATTGAGCAGGGTGAACAGGATGACACTTCCTTCATGTAAGATGTGTTTTTGTGTGAATATTGGCCAATCTTCTGTTATTTCTATTCCTTCTAGCTGAAAGATCCATCAAGTTTTAGCATGATAGCAATTGATGACTCTTATGTTGTCTATTTGTATATGGGAGCTGAGGGTATATCACCAATGAGTATCTGAAATAGAAAATAGGGAAAAAATGTAGTTGTATTATGAAATGAGAGTAGCAATGTAGTGTATGAATTATATTGATTGGAATGTAATTTGTATGAAACTCACCAAAGATTCAAAATCGTGTGTTAGATAATGGAAAAGTTTAGTATTAGAAAAACTAAAAAAAAAAAAGAAATATAGTGAAGAATATAAACTCATAAATATAATATATACAAATTAAGGATTTTTAACAATTTGAAATTATAAATTTAGAATCATATATTTGTATTTATTGATCAAATAATTGTTTTTTGAATCAATAAATATTGGATTGATTTATTTTTAAGTTTATATATATTAGATACATGTCAAGTACATATGATTTTCATTCATTTGTATTAATACAAAATAGCATAATCAATTTATATATTTGACTGGATACACATAGAATTTGTATTCATTTGCATATATTAGATGCACGCAGAATTTTTAGCGATTTGCGTATTTTTTTCATATTTAATATTTTTGCTAATATATACATTTTGGAGAAAATTAATTAAATTTATATACATTAGATACATGTTAAGTACATATGATTTTCATTGATTTGTATTAATATGAAACAGCATAATTGATTTATACATACTGATTAGATACACATAGAATTTTTATTCATTTGCATATATTAGATGTACCTAGGATTTTTAAGAATTTGCATTTTTTTCATATTTAATATTTTTGCTAATATATATTTTGGAGAAAATTAATAAATAAGCAAAAAAAATAAAAAGAAGGCTATTGTATGTATTAGATGTGCATAGCATTTTTAGCGATTTGTGTATTTTTTTAATAGTTAATATTTTTTGTCAATATACATACTTTCGACAAAATTAATAAATAAGCGAGTTAATAAATAAGCGGATAAATATAAAGAAGGATAGACAATTATAAATATAGAAATAGTCTCGAAATTATAATTATTTGACATAAATAACACTTATTATATATTAATACAAGCCAGTATTATTAATTTATATATATTAGATATAGGTTAAACATGTATAATTTTCATTGATCTGCATTAATACAAAACAACATAATCGATTTATATATATTGATTAGATACATATAGAATTTTTATTTGTTAGTATGTATTAGATATACAAAGGATTTTTAGTGATCTGCTTAATTTTTTGATATTTAATATTTTTTTCAATACACACACTTTTGACAAAGTTAATAAATAAGTGAGTTAATAAATAAGCGGATAAATATAAAGAAGGACGGAAAATTATAAACATAGAAATAGTGTCGAATTATAATTATTTCACATAAATAACACTTATTATATGTTAATACAAAGTAGTATTATTAATTTTTATATATATTAGATGCATGCTAATCATATATGATTTTCATTGATCTGCATTAATACAAAATACCATAATCGATTTGTATATATTGATTAGATACATAAAGAATTTTTATTTGTTTGTATGTATTAGATGTACATAGGATTTTTAGCGACTTGCATATTTTTTTGATATTTAATACAAAACATCATAATTAATTTATATATACTAATTGGATACACATAGAATTTTTGTTCATTTGCATATATTAGATGTACGTAGGATTTTTAGGAATTTGCATTTTTTTCATATTTAATATTTTTGCTAATATATATTTTGGAGAAAACTAATAAATAAGCGAATAAACATAAAAAGAACGCTATTTTATGTATTAGATGTGCATAGTAATTTTAGTGATTTGCATTTTTTTAATAGTTAATATTTTTGTCAATATACACACATTCGACAAAATTAATGAATAAGCGAGTTAATAAATAAACGGATAAATATAAAAAAGGAGAGAAAATTATAAATATAGAAATAGTCTCGAAATTATAATTATTTGACAAAAAACACTTATTATATGTTAATACAAGGCAGTATTATTAATTTATATACATTAGATATAGGTTAAACACATATAATTTTTATTGATCTGCATTAATACAAAACAGCATAATCGATTTATATATATTGATTAGATACATATAGAATTTTTATTCGTTAGCATGTATTAGATATACATAGGATTTTTAGTGACCTGTGTAATTTTTTGATATTTAATATTTTTTTAGTCTCGAAAAAAATCTCGAAAATGCAAAAGCTTTAAATTAATAATTTAGTAGTTAACAAATATTATGGAAGTTATATTTTTGAAATAAAGGGAAATTATCTTATATTTTAAAAACAATTGGTCGTATTAATGGAAGCTAATACAAAGTGGCACAATTGATTTCTATTTATTAGATACACACAAAATTTCTATCGATATATATATTTTCTAAAAATCATTATTTTTGTCGACATATATATTTTGGAGAAAATGAACATATATATATATATATATATATAAAGGCACACAAATAGGATGCAAGAATATATATATATATATATATATATATATAGAGAGAGAGAGAGAGAGAGAGATTTGGATAGCCCAAAAAAATCGCGTCTGCATTAAGGAATGGAAGGTAGCAGCTGCGCAACTGCAACAAACAAAAGTAAAGAAACAAAAATTAAGAGAGAATATCATCGAAGCAACATCTTTATTATTCAATGTGTGTATCTTGTTTCTTGTATATAAATTAACAATGTGATATCGAAGCAACATATATAAATTAAAGATTTTTAACAATGTGATATTAGAAATTAAGAAATCATATATTTGCATTTATTAATCGAATAATCAGTTTTGTATTCTATGAGTATTAGATCGATTGATTTGTAAATAAATGTTGCCAGAAAGAATTGTACTTGCATTAATTTTTTGGGAATTAATAGGATTCTAAAATTTAAAGATAACACAATTTCAAAGAGTCCGTTAGTTTATTGATATCAAAAATTAAAAATGCTTGATTGAATAACATATATGAAAAAATATTTATTTAATCATAAAGCAATTTATTTATTGATGAATTAATATCTCATTCAAAATTAATGAATAGATAATGTACCACATAGAATTTGTATTGTTCTGCATATATTAGATGTACACAGAATTTTTATTGATTTGTATATTTTTTAGAAAATTAATATCTTTGCTAATATATATATTTTGGAGAAAGTTAATAAATATAAAAGAGCAGAGGAAATTATATATTTTGAAGAAGGAGAAAGTTAAAGAAGGAAGTTAATAAATCAAATCGATAAATTAATATATTTTTGTCAATAAAGTTAGATAACAATTGCAGCAGCGGAAGATGCACAAGAAACAAAAGGACAAAACTGTTAGATAACAATTGCAGCAGCAGCCGAAGGATGGACAGCAAACAAAAGGACAAAATTGAGCATAAAATTACAAAGAAACCAGGATAAGGGCACAATTGGAAGAAGGGAACAAAAGTAGAAATGAGCAAAAAGGCACCAGCAGCCAAAGGGGCTGCACGGAAGCTTGGAAAGGACCAAAAAGGACGAAATCAGCTGGAGAATCACATTGAAACCAAGACAATCAACTGTAGCTGGAGCTTCCCGGCTTTATGTAGTTTACTAGGCTTGGTGCCCCGCGGATTCCGCGGGGTGTCCATTATTGAATATATTAGGGTAATGAAAAATTTATTTAATAGCATAGATTTATTGTATTTTGTATGATAATGGAGCTGAAATAGTGGATAGAGCATTGATATATTGGATTCATTTATTTATAAATAAATATAGTAAAATTTATTTGATTTGTATTGTATTTTTTAAAATTAATATGATCTAGGGATTTAATGGATAATATTGAAAAAATTTTGTTTTTGTATTTTAATTGTGGGGTGAGTAAATATTATTTAAATTAATGGAATATTTATTAATTTTTTAAAGTTTATAGCATGGAAAATTAGGTGAAGAATTACATTGACAGTGTTATAATTTATTTTGTTTTGGGCATTGGCAGTTTATGTATTTTAGACGATGATTTTTTATAATTTGGATAGCTAGGATGAGAAAGTGTGTATTGTTGTAGTGGAAAAGTCTATGGAAATTATATAAAAGAATTGAAAATTTGCTGAGAAATAAATGCATAATAGATATTTTTTGGCAAATTTTGATATAGTTTGGGTGTTGTATGATGACATAAATTAATAATTTGGAAATAATTTGATATTGCACGTTGGTAAAATATGTGTTTATTAATTAAGTAGGTTTTTTTGGATAAGTAAAGATAATGTTTATTTAGTTATGAATGAATGTGATCGAAATAGATAGAAGTTGTATTTTTTTAATTAATAGAATCTGAATAAATAAAGGATAATATTAATTTTGAGAGCTGAGAGATTTGATATATTAATAGTTTATGGATAAATGGATATTATTGAAAGTAAGTTGATGTGTATAAATTTTTGTACAAGAAATAAAAATTATTGGACATGAAAATTATAGAGTTTAATCAATGCAATTTGTGGTAGAATTTTTTAATATTTATTGTTTGATGTTTATATGAGTTATTTTATGTTACTTAAAGTTAGAGTGAATTTTGTATTAATATATAGTTATAGGTATATGATATATTTTGTAATATGTATGCATGTATGTATGTATGTATATGTGTGTGTGTGTGTGTGTGTGTGTTTAGTATTTTATTTTAGGTGATAGAATAGTTTAAATTTTTGTAGTGTTTATATTTTTTGTGGTTTTGTTTGTTAATTATATATTTATTTATTTGTTTATGTATGTGTACATATATATATATGTAATGTAAGATTTATTTAATAATTGATATTTAGAGTGTTTTGTATGATAATAGGGTCGGAATCATAGACAGGGATGTGGCAGATTAGATTAATATATTTATAAATAGATATAGTAATAGTGATGTGATTTGTATTTTAGTTTTTAAAATGAATAGGATGGAAACATTAGTTAAAATAATGAAATGTAAATTATTTTTTTAAAATTTAAGATAAATTAATAATTTGGTATATTTTGGATGTGTTTATTTTTATATTGTTAGATATAACTGGGTGGAAAATATAGAGAATTTAAGGGACATATAGTTGGTATGCGTAATAAGGTACATGGGAGATGCTTAATTATGATTGTTGGAAAAAGTCTCTTCAGAAGAGCTGGAAATCATAATTGTTTTTGTTGAGCAGGGTGAAGAGGATGACACTTCCTTCATACAAGAAGTGTTTTTGTGGGAACTCTAGCCAACCTTCTGTTTTTTCTATTCCTTCGACCTGAAAGATCCATCAAGTTTTAGCATGATAGCAGTTGATGATTCTTATGTCATTTACTTCCATAATATTTCGATAGCAGAAAAAATATTTACTTCCATAATAATTTATTGATCAATAAATATTACAGAAGTAACATTTATGAAATAGGGGGAAACGATCCTATAATTTTTGAAGCAATTATCTAATTAATCATCATTTTGTAGAGAATAAAAGTGATGTCCTAAAGAAATTTGATAAAAGTAATATTTTTGGAGCACAGGGAAATTATCTTACATTTTTCAGAATAAATGTGTCATTAATCAGCAAAAAGCAAAAAGGGAAAATCTGTATTCACTAATAAATGAACTTGTAATTAATTATTATTTTGTATTTTTTATATTTATTTTATGTCACTTGGTCTTAAAATGCGAAAACTTTAGACTAATAATTCTATAACTTGCAGTTTTGTGTAATTTAAAATTAACAAATATTGTACACAGGGAAATTATCTTACATTTTTCAGAATAAATGTGTGATTAATCAACAAAAAGGGAAAAGGGAAAATTTGTATTCGCCAATAAATGAACATGTAATTAATTATTATTTTGTATTTGTTATATTTATTTTATGTCACTTAGTCTTAAAATGTGAAAGCTTTAGACTAATAATTCTATAACTTATAATTTTATGCAATTTAAAATTAACAAATATTGTAAAAATAGTATTTTTTATATCAAAAGCAGTACAATTGATTTATATTCAGTAGATCGACAAGGAATTGATTTTGTTATAGAAGCAAGGTTTTTAAAAAGTAGAGGGAAATTATGCTAGCGCAGAGTAACACAATTGATTTGCATTCATCAGATCGGCGTAGAATTTCCTTGAACGTACGCATGCTGCAGCAAATCAATATTTTTTGTTGGGATATTGGCGGCTGAAGACAGGAGATGCAGGAGCAGTGCAAGGTACAAATAACAAAAGGACAAAATTGAAGCCTAAATTACAAATAAACCAAGACAAAAGGGTAGAATCGGAATAGGTGACAAAAGCTAGAAGGAGTAAAGAAGCAACAGCAGGCAAAGCTGCTCTGTGCAACGTTTAGATGCAATGGTGAAAAGACAAAAAAGGACGAAATCAGCAACAGAATTGCATTGAAACCAAGACAATTGACTGTAGCAGCACCTTCGGCGCTTTATGTAGTTTAGGATAGGATATAAGATTCAGGGTTTATCAGTTATACCCTCAACTCTCTAGTCTCTCTTCAATGGCGGCCGGTAATCACATTCAGGGCATGGACGACGTCGCATTGAAGCCTCAATTGCTGCGGTCACTTCTCAGGGAATACATCCCGGACGATAAACACCCCTTCAGAAACCCGTCGGACCTCTCTCACGTCGTATCTGCCGTCAAAACTCACCGCCTCCTCTCAGAATGGGCACCATCTTCCACCGACCAAAAGCTCATTGACGGCTGGAAGTCGGCCGTCGATGCCTGGGTCAATCGGGTCTCCGCCCTTGCTTCCAGCAGCATGGTAAAATATTCTAGAGCACACTCTACATTTACATTTCTCCTCAATCATTAGTCACACTTGATCATATGCTTTTAAACTCATCATATTTTCAATGTAAAACAAGATGGTACACGCATTTAAGTTAGAGATACGTAAACTTAGAAAGTATACGTCAAAATGGTATGGAACTGAGTCAGGGACTCACAAATTAGCAAAAATACAACCCATCTCAAGTTCACAAAACATCAGTTTAGAACCCTTATAATTTATGAGAAGTTTAACTCCGTGTTGATTGTAGTAATAGAGAAAATTGGGCTGTAAACCGATGAGTTAAATTAAGTTCATAACTGAAAGCTGTGAACACCTTGATTTGTGGTTCCAACAACTTTTTTTTTCATTAGTATATGCATTTATATATATATATATATATATATATATATATATATTCTTATTAGGTGAATGTGGTATTTCAGTTTTATGCTGTATACTCAAATGCTATTGCAACACAGACCCACATATACATATGCATGTGTACAATTGTCTAAAAGTGATATATTGCATGTGCCAGCAAAATCACACTTAAACAGAAACAATTAGTATATACTGTTTTAGAAGTTGTCAAGAGCCATGGGGAACTCATTTCAGGAGTAATCTGAATGAATATTATATAGCCCGATAAATCTTGGGCTGGAATATGCTTGCTAGGATTGACAAGTCAGGAATGCAGTTCAGAGCGTTTTTTGGCTTCCTACTCAGAATGGTTCAACAAGATCTTGTCTCATATTCAGGTATTTGAGCTTTTCCCAGTGACATATCAGACATTTTTTGCCTAGTAGAGATATCATTTCTTGTGTTTGATGTTAATCTGTCATTTAAATGTTTTCTGGAAATCACTGGACTCTTTGAGCAACCAAATTCTAAGTGGTGTTGTTGCCATCTGTAGCTTTCCATCTTTATGATTTAAAAATGCTATTAATCAAACTCATCAATTTTGCCTTTCCTGTTCCTCAATTGCAATTATTCTTGCCTTTTTTCTTCGACTAATGTCACAGCTCTTGTATTCCTGTTGCTCCCAATTGAATGTCGTAGTTTGATGGCAGCAAGTATGTTAAGAGAGACTTGAGGGAAGGGAGAAACATTTATGACCACCATATTGGTCGAATGACAAACATATAGGTAAAGTTTTGGCGTATAAAGAACAAAGGGATGTAGCTTTATATGGTTTCTAAGAAACGTGAACATAATTTTGTGATTGATTGGGGATAGAGGGAGTTTTTTGGTTCAATCATACCAATATTAAACACTACTATGTCTGGTGTTTACCTCATAGCTGTAAAAATTTTGAAATCCTGCTGTTGCTATGGGGATTCACATCTTGCTATCTTTCCTTGCTTCCTCATAACCTTAACAGTACTCTTTAGTTGAAACTTTATTAAATAATTTACTGATAAGGATATTCTTTGTTTTTTTTTTCCCCCTTTTGTCACTATGAGCAGCCTCCATCAGATTCCCATTTCGTGAGGGTCGCTTCTTGTGCCTCAATGTTTGATCTATTCACAAGGTTTGTTTTGTACTTTACAGCATTAGAAAAACAATTCTCCATGGACATGAGTTTATGGATTATTTCTGGATTTCCTTTTTGATGTCTTATTTTATAATCTTAAGAGCATTACCTGCATTTCTGCAAAGGGAATCCAAAGAAATATGTTGCAGAGAAGAACTGTGCAGTCTGTCTTTTCTTTCTTGATGCTGTGTGGGTTTAGGAGTTAACTTGTTGAGATGTTATTCAATAGCATGCTTGCTCTTTCAAGCTTAAATTTGTTAGTAGAAGTGCTTGGCTTGTCATGAAATGTGTTCTTGCAGTATCCATAGCAGTGCTGCTCATGTTTTAACTGACTTAGGTTGGGTGGATTTCCTAATGCGAAGAAAGATGGGAATTCGCAAGCCTCTAAGCTTATTCAACCAGTACTGAAGCTATTAAATGAGGATAGCTCTGATGCCTTCTGGGTAGGTATAAATCTGTAGGAAATTCCTTTTCTTGGAATTTTTTTTCCTCACGAATTGATCTACTTAACTCCTGAACTGATTGATTTCATTCTACCACATTTGATGCATGACATATTTATTCCTCTTGCAAGTTTTGCATTTCTTTATGATTTCCCATTTAAATATAAACTATGGTAGTATTCTAGAAGAATAGCATATCCTACTTCTCACAATATCTTTTGAATGAAATCAATCCTGGAAAAAACGATATAGTTATTAAGTTTTTTCACTTTACCAGGATTCTGGTGTCTTGTTCTTCATCAACCTACGTTCCACAGTCAATAATTGCATACTGCTTTTTGATTTGTATGTTTTCATAGTAGTAGAGTTATGCAGTATTTCACAGTTGTTTGTCCTTTTCAATCTGTAAGTTCTTTTCTTTTCTTTTTTTTTCATGATTGGCTTGTGCAGGAAGAAGCTATTTCCTTATTGTGCACGCTTACAAATGCTTTTCCATCTTCTCTCAGTCGACACTACGATAATGTGAGTAGTTCTCTCTGTATAAAATGATTTTTTCATGCATCTTGTTGATAATCTATTTTCAAATGCCGATGGGTGTTTGCTATCCAGATATGAATTATTTTGAGAAGGACCAAAAGCTTTTTCTCGTTTACTTAGAATTATGTATAGGTTAAGAAATGAAGGTGGCCACTATTTACATGCTAGAAATGTAGAACCACATACTTATCTATGGTCCTTTGCCAGCACTGTTCTTTGTAGAACATGAATCTGAGTGGAGGACTATATAGTAGAATTGGCCCGCAAAGAAAGATGTATAGTTTGAAATGCTATATCTCATCCTGGGTAATGTTTGCTTGATGTTTAGGGTGCCTAAACTTGCGTTGTTAGTCAGGTAGGGATTTCTGGGGTAACCTTTTATTTTTTTCTTTCTCCTGGTGAGATGTTGACAATGCAACAGATTGCACGTAAATTCATGTTGGGAATTTGCTAATATAAACTTGGGAAAAAGCATTGTTAATCTTTTGAGTGGTGAGAGGATTGGGCTTTAGAAATTTTAAAAATTACAATGTGCTGGTTGGTTTACATTGCAATAGAGTCCTTTTCCTTTCTTCAATCTTAGTCTGGTGTTTGATCTTAGATACACATTTCATTAGCAGATATACAAAGGGAAGGCTGTTCTGATACGTATATTCTGGGTTTGCTCATCCTTTTAAGTTTCTTTATCCAGAACTAACATCCCCTAACAAAAGGAAAAAGGAACTGACAGGACCAAGTTGCTCTACTTGACATATATAACTGGTTTTGCTGGCTATTATTATGAATGATTTGCTGATATACTGTGAATTTGCAGGTTGAATCCTCTATATTTTCGAAATTTATGTCAGAGAATTGTCCTTTCAGTATATTCAAGGTGATAGAATTACTTGATGCTTTTATTTTAGGTTGGCTTGTTATAGCCAATCCAAAAAGACTTAATTTGTCTTGGTCTGCAGAAACTTGCTCATGGCCTGGCCTTACTTCCAAAATCCAGAGGAGATGAGGATAGCTGGTCACTGATGATGCAGAAGGTCTTGATATTCATAAATAATCAACTAAATGTTATGTTCCAAGGTCTAGAAGAAGGTAACAGTTGCTTTAATTTGGAGATGGAACTGCTATTTTGATTGAATATTTAGGTGCTGATGTTTTATTCACCTGTTGCAGAGGCCAGAAGTAGTGAGGTAGTGAGGCTGTTACTTCCCCCAGGGAAGGACCCCCCTCCTCCCTTAGGAGGGCTAACAGCATCAGCCAAAATCTCAGATCAGGCAATGAAGAGGCCTGAACAAGTATTAGTTTCAAGAGTCTCTACCCTGATGACCTGCTGTTGCACAATGCTTACTGATGCTTATCCTGTTCAGGTGATATGCCTGGTTTAGTTTATGATATCAAATATGTGGAAAGGACTGAATTGATTTCTTGTATTTTTTAAAGGAGATACATGAACTCATTACTTTGAGCATAAGTTTGTCTGGTGCTCTATGCAGGTTTCTGTGCCTGTTCGTTCACTGGTAGCTCTTGTTAAGAGAGTGCTGATGGTGGATGGCTCATTCTCACAATCCTCCCCTTTTATGACTGCCATGAGACAGGACTTGATTTGTTTAGAACTTCCTGAATTGCATAGGTGCAGCCTGGAGCTTCTGAGTTCTATTGTAAAGGGACTTCGCAGGTGACTGATTTATCTTCTTCTTCTTCTCTTTTAAATGTAAATCACTCTATTTATATCTTATTATAAAGCTTTTCCTTACTTGACTTCTTTGTCTGTTGGATATAAAGCTATGCTCTTTAGTTTGATTTCCTCTTCCTCCTTTAGTTTACATTTCAAAAATGTTAGTTGTAACATGATTTTGTATGTGCTTTTGCAGTCAGTTGTTGCCACATGTGGCAGATATCACACGATTGCTAACAGAATATTTTAGGACATGCACCCTGCCAGAGCTAAGGATTAAGGTTTACTCAATTATGAAAGTTTTGCTGATGTCCATGGGGATTGGTATGCAAGTAATTGTTTAACATATCTTTTCACCTTTTCACTTATGTTGATATTGGGTGCCTGGAAATTGATGTTAGTTTGTGTGCTTAGTTCATCTCATGTGTTTTGATCCCTTATGGATGCATGTGCTAGAATATATGCATGTAAACATGAGATACTCTTCTCCTCATCCTCTTGCTCATTTCTGTCATATTGGGGGTTCAAAAATAGAAGCACATGGAGCATAAGTTGCTCATTATTTCGAAACCTCTAAAATGTCTGTAGCATTGGAACTTATGAATCTTGTTAAAATTTGGTTTATAATACTGTCATTTGAATATCATGACATTTTACAAGTCTACATGTTCTATGGAAGATCATTGCAATTAAGGTGATTTTCTATAAGTATGCTGCTTGTCAAGAGCCCTGAAAAAGAAATACTAATACAAAATGAACCTCAATACTTTGCATGAGTCCAGAGCTACTGTCAGTTTGGTGTTGATGAATTTATTAGGCAAAACTTGTGATTTATGATATTAACACCGGAATTGATCTTGTACGTACTTGAGCATAAAGCATTATCAAAGGTTTATAAGTGCATCTGGTTGGCTGAGGTTAATATTCTTTAAAAGGCATGATGCTTTTCAGGTTTGAGTTCTCTAATTTTTTTTACTGTTCAATATCAGATACATGAGATTTTTTGACATCTCAGGTTTTTATGAGATACAATTTGCATGCTGTCTACTTTTTGCAACTTCTTTTGTGAGAACTAGATAATTGTCCATCCACATGTTTTTATTTGAAGACATTTTGAACATGATGGTAATTTTCTACTTGATCTACTACTGTATCTAAGTTCGAACATGCTGCTTTACTGATATGTAGAAGGTTTTAATGAGGTATCAGGTTGATGCTCACAGTTTTAATCAAACTACTTTGACTTGAGGACATTTGGTGTCATAACCAGGCACTAATCTTTTGTTATCTAACCCCGTTTGTTTCTTTTTGTGATTTAGAAGATGTTTTCATATATATCTTTTTCCAAGTTTACTAACAAAAAAAAAATCATGCATCCTATACCAATTTTGTGTGACAATTTTTTTCCCCTTGCCTGCCTTTCTCTTATTCCATATTTGATATAGGTTTGACTTTGTAGCATGCTACAACCCAATCTTTTTTCTTTTTAGCATCTAACTTTTTTTTTGGAGAGATTTTAGCATCTAACTCAGTGGCAATACTTTTGGTGCTTACCAAATTTGAAGTGATGTTTTTCAGAGTAGTACTGGTGATACTAATAAAAAAATCTTCTTGTAATTCGTTCAATTCAATAACCCTTTACTACCTCTTTCCTTCTTTCCCAAACAAATACAGATGCACACAGAGATCTGTCACATGGAATTGTTTCTCCTAATAGTGGTGGTTCTTGACAGGGATTGCAATATATCTGATCCAGGAAGTTATAAGCAATGTATTGCTTGATCTGGATCCTCATGGTCATGAGAGTGGTGGCTCGTACTCTGCTGCACACTCAAAGACTTTAGAGGAAGCACTGCAACAATCTTTTCAGAGAAAAAGGAAGCATCCAACTTCAGCTGAATCTGTTGGAGACCAATCTGTTAAAGGTGGTCTGGAAGTGGAGACATCCCAAAATATGACTGCAATATCTGTCAGGATTGCTGCATTAGAGGCATTAGAAGCTCTTTTGAATGTGGTATGATCCTTCTTTAGCTAATTAAATGCATTGAGTTACCATCATTTATATGCTTATGAGAATACTACTTTAGCTATTGACTTAGCAAAAGGTGTGCTCACAAAGTACCTCAAGTTGGTCTTTCATTCTGCTTCTTTCTACTGTCTCCGTGGTTTGGAATAAGAATTCACTTTGGAAGCCTTAGAGAGGTGCTTCATTTTTGGTCTGGTACCATGGTAGATCCTGTTAATTGTGCTTTTTATGCAGCCAGTATTAAGCTCCTGGAGCTGAAACTTCATGTAGATGGTGTAATGGTCTATCTAGCTGTACTTATCTGGAGTTATATGCTTACTGGTATCTATTTAAAGTATATGCTTAGTTAGTCTTGCCGTTGCTATGTCATACACATCTAATCTGCTTTAGTGTTAAATATCATCCATTATGGCTGTGATGTTATAGTTGGTGCTAAGTTGACCCAGACTTCAGGCATTATTTAGGAGGCCTATGCACTGAATTTGCCCCTTGCACGTTTAATTATGTTTCCATATTGTCACTTAATGGAATATAGCCTGATTTTCTGAGATGGTAGGCATCTACTTTATTGGATGTACCTGTCAATATTTCAATATTCAAATGAATGCAGCTCCTATTTTTCTCTAATTGTGGTTCCAATAAACTGTATATGCTTTCAGAGCTTACAATGAAAATTTTTATTTTTTGTCAACAGGCTGGTGCTATGAGATCAGATGGTTGGCGATCAAATATTGATCGTCTCCTTATAACAGTTGCAACAAATGCCTGCAAAGTGGGATGGGCTGACAACAATAGTACTGTAGTTTATGGTGAAGCTACTCCTATATGGGCAGACTTCCAACTTGCTGCTTTACGCGCACTTTTGGCATCCCTTCTTTCTCCTGGTCGTGTTCGCCCTCCACATCTTGCTCAGGGTCTCGAACTTTTTCGTAGAGGTAAGTGCTGTCCAGCCTCCAGTGTCATATTCTTCCCATGCATCTCCATGGGGCTGTCTCCAAGTTGTGCATTTGAATTGGAGGCATGAACAATTTTATATAATTAAGATAGATGAGGGGCTACCAGGTCAAGTTGGTAAACCTGAAATAGAAGTTGCTTGATTTTGTCCTTTATGTAACTAACATGAGGGGTATAATTGGAGTACTTGTTAAAATGCTTGTCAAATGAGTGATGTATGCCTGAATTTGTTGTGTTAATTTTGTTTGATGGTAAGAGGTCTTCGTTATTTCGATTATGTAAGATATGGAAGGAATAACCATACTTGTAAGAGGTTCTTCTGCAGCTACTCGAACCTTTTTTTTTAAGTTAATGGAATTGAAAAAGTCTACTTTTCTTGGCTTCTTGCTCATAGATTTATGTGTTCTGGTGACTGCAGGCAGTCGAGAATCTGGAACAAAAATTTCTGAATATTGCTGTCATGCCCTTTTGACCTTGGAAGTGCTCATACATCCTAGGGCCCTTCCATTTATAGATCTTCAATCAGCAGTTGACCATTATGGTAGTGCTAGCCTCAACCTTCCAGAAGTACACTCTGCAGATCACAGAAAGAGCACTTCATTTCATTTTAGCACACAAGGAAAGCAACCTGCTCAGCCAGAGTCTGGGGATGATGATCTGTACCAAAGGTGGTTGGCAATTGGTGATGAAACAGATGTCAATGACCCTGGAAAATATACCAGCAGCGATAAAGAACCCTCTGGGGCCTCTACCCATCCAGCACTAGAAAAGCTTCCTCATGGTGATTCTCCTTCCGAAAGAAATAAGCATGAATGTGGTGAATTTGGGGAATCAATGGCTGTTGCAGCTGACAAAGTACCAGTAGATGGGGATGAGATAATGGTTGACTTGCTGACTCAGGAAAGCTACAAGCAGACAGAGGAACGTGATCATATTGAAGGGCAAATATCGGTTGCTACAGCTGGTGGTCATACTGCCACCAAATCGGATGGACTGGTTTCAGGGAGTGCTACATCAGCTGATGGTCATACAGATTTTGTTGTAGCAGCAGGAAAAGATGTCTCTTCTTCAGCAAGTAAAAGAAACACTATGGCTATGGCTACCGAGCAGTGTGTCGCGCCAACATCATCTGCGAAGGATGTGGTGACAAGCCAAGATGATGAATACACTAGGATTGTGGAAAAGATTTCTGCTACAATATCAAACACAGGAAGGGGCGCGGGAGTGGTGGTAGAAATCAGTGACGACGCTTCAATGGATTCACTTCCTGATATTGTTGATGGTGATCCCGACTCTGACTGAGTGAAAATGTATGTGTATGATTGGGCAGTATTCGATTAGATTTACTAATGAATGTGTTGAAATTCGTTGTATATTGAATTTGAAGTTCTTCGTTAGCATGTTAGAAAAACTAGGGGCTTTTTGATCCTCGGAAGAGATTTTACGCAATTTTGAGATGAATGAATGCAGTAGATGATAGAAGGCTTCTCTTATCACTTGGCCATGTTGTAAATGCAGTTCGAAACATATAATCCAAGGGTCATAGTTTGGAGCAAATACATACCATAACATGATCCTTAGTTCTCCTCATCACGTACATAATACATTGCTACAAAATTCCAGTTGGGCTTTCCTGGTACTGGGCATCCTAGATATGCCATTCTAGTCCTGCATTCCCGTTTGTGCTACAACCCACATTGTCTGACTTTATTATTGTTTTAACAGGAATGCCCTTATCTAATACTGTGAATTTCTATTTCAGTGTAGTCTGCTTGAAATGCTACTTCTTAGTTAATACTACAAGGTATTTTCTTTCCGACGTTAGCTAGCTCTCATTTTCTTCTTCATTGGGCTGAAATATTGGGATCTCTTAGGTTTTACCAAAGCCAAGCAAGAGAGTCTAGAGGACTGGTCAAAAATGAAATACTACTACTTAGACAAAAAACCAAAACAAAAAAATTAGTAGAGGAGTACGTAGGTGGCGGAGAGTTGAGTGAGAGTCAGTTGTAATTATTTGACCGATACTCTTTTTGACTTTGCTAAATCAAGTCTTCTCATGCATGCTGGAAAAAAAGGTATGCTTCATTTGACTTGTGAAGTTTTTTTTTTTTTTAAGAAAAAAAAAGAAGTCATAATTGAAAACGGGAAATTTGCTGATGAGTAGCGGGCTGTTTGGATTGGTGGGACTAAAGAATGGGAGAATGAGAGAAAGAGGGACGGTCTAAGGCCTTGAGTCGGTGATAGTGCAGAGAGGCCCACCTTGGGTCAAATGTTTATGGTTCTTAATGCCTTTCCCTGGCCTACCGCATTGAGATTACAACTTTACATTTATCCAGGTACAAATGAAAAGGGAGTTTAGGTAGGGGCTGGATGTGAGTTTTTGAGTGGCATAAGAACAATAGTGAAGGAGAGAGTCAGAAATATATGCAGCCTGCCAATAGAAATAGAATGCTAATTCAATTGGAATTCAAATAGACTATAGGGGATAATGGCTTCGCCACCATCTTTCGTGTGTATAAATTAGCTATCATCAATCGGATCAATGACCGTTAGTTTGGCTTAGTACCACTAATGGTATGGGGCAAAGTCTTCCTCCAATTAGCAGTTTGATACCAATAATGAATTCCGAAACAAGTGAAGTGGGACAAGGGGCACAAACGGTTTTTGCCGATTATGTGCATTTTTCACTGTGCGTAACTTTGATTGCACACGGTGTAACTTTCTTTGCACACGACGTAACTTTAGAATAAATTTTTATGAGTCCCACACACGACGTGAAAATAACGCTACAAGATATGATCTGAACCGCACAAAATTTTTTAGCCAAATCATGGCCGTCAACTGCCAGGAACGGTTGTCTCTGACAAGCATTCCTGCCCCGTTTCCAGTGAAGTGGGTGGTGACATGATACGATACTCTTTCATTACTGTGTTGAAAACACATCCTCCATAATGGTCCTATATATCATAACCGTTCCATTACTTACATAAACACTACCAGATGGTTGCTTAGAAGGATGACTCTTTTTTATTAAAAAAAAATTTATTTGTCTAATCATCCTTTTATCTCCCTCATGTTATAGTAATATTTCAATAAGAAATTTCAAATAATTTTCTTATAAGCATGTTCGATAAATTTTTCACGGGAGAAGCCCAGCATATTAGCATATATAATGGCACTTGATGGCATCTCAGTAGACCGACCATCCGTAGTTTTTGACGTCTCCATCTCAATTCCTCTGGCTTTGGGTCATCACCTTTGACCTTTTCGAAAGTCAAAAATTAGAATCGGAGGAGCGTGTCTTTTTCACGCTCCACTCACAAATGTGCAAAGGAACGGACAAAATGTATACTCCATATTGATATTGTTGTCAAAGATTGACTTCCTCTCCCGCCTACTTTTCTCGAGCGTCGCTGTGCCGAACCCGGACGATGTTCGATTGTCAAATATGCTTTTAAAAAAACCACACGTTTGGTAGGGAATGACAATGGCAATGAATACGTTTGGTAGAAGTGAGTGTTGGAATAGGAATGACTTTCCATCTTATCTGTTTTCCTTTTTTTCTTTTAATACCCCAAAGCAATTACTCACAATATATGATTAAAGCACCCTTTTCTGATTACATTCCAACAAAAAATTTCAAACGTATCAAGCAAATTTATGGGTATTTCATCAAAGAGACGAAATTCAAATTTATTTAGTGTCATCAAGTCCATTTCTTCTTTGATTATTTTAATTCAAAGTTGTTACTTTTTCAATCTTTAACTCTATTCCATGTTAAAGAGGGATAAGAGGAAAGAAATATTGCAAGAAATCTATCATCCTTTATATAAAAAGTTGAGAGGGATGGGGGGAGAAATTATTAGAAGAAACAAAGGAAGAGAGTAATCAAAAAATGAACGGACAGAATAATATAGGAGATTTTTTCTAAAATTTTTGAATCCAATTATATTTTACATATTGTTTTCTTTTAAAAAGTGGGTAGCAAGGATCATAGTGACCCAATTTGTAGGTAATGAGGTTGGAAGCTCTGTTTTCAAACTCGGATCGGACCGGCCGGTCGAACCGGGAACCGGCCAGGTAGCCGGTCCGAGTCAACTTAGAAAACCGGAAATTTTAAAACTCGGTCAAAGTCGGTCAAAATCCGGGTTTGACCGGGAAAAAACCGGTTTTTCCGGTTCAACAGTAATTTTTAAAAAAAAAAATTCAAACTTTATAATATTATGTTTTGGCCCCCTAAATTGTTAAAACTTATTCGTATACCTCAAATATTTGATACTTTATAAATATTGTCCTACAATTTGATGTTATTTTTCAATTAAATTCATAATTTTAATTCTAAACTTGTTAATATTTATTAAATAATATAAATTGCTACTTGATTGTTCTAATTTCTTTGTATTTTCTTGTTAAATATATTTGAAACATCAAATATATATGAATATACCTTTATTAATATCAATATATTATTAGATATGATATATATAATATTTTAATTTTTAAATAATTTTTATTTATGACGTCATCCGGTTCGACCCCTATCAACCCCCGGTCGAACCCATTGACCCCTGACCCCTGACCTTGGCCGAGTCGCTATCCGGTCCGGTTCTGAAAACATAGGTTGGAAGATCCAAAATAGGTAATGGAAATGCGGGATGCCATAGTAAATGCATCAAACGCAGTCAATACCGTTCGTTACGCTTCATTTCATTTCCATTGAACGGCACGGAACCCCGCATCCAACAGTTGGACTTCTAGTGTAGTACTTGCTTTTTTTCTTTTTCTTTTTCGTGAAACAAGTATTACTACTCGCTAGGCGAGTGGCCATAACTCCTGAGTCTATTTCCTGCCGTCACTCGCTAGTCCGGCGATGACTTCGCAGGCCACGTTCAAACGTCCAAAAGCATATGCAAATACACTACTCTTTTTTATAAGATTTATATCCAAAAGCTTTTCTTTTCTCTATTGTATTCATCTGCAGCATATTTAGACAAAACAAAAGTACTGCCAGGATGAGACCAAGAAGCTTTGAAGAATTCTCCACTTTTGAGGAACTGCAGTTATCGCCCGTAGATAAATGGGAAAAATTTTTTTAACTATAATTTGCAAAAAAAAATTAAATATTATTCGGCAGTTACTGTGTGAGACATGTGGAGATATTTAGAAAAGGCCCACTACTTGTCGGTTGCAGCTTACCTAGCCTCACAAATATTAATTAATCCCTTCTAAAGAAGAAGAATTTAACCGACCACAGAGCTCTGGCTCAGTGACCACCGTTACTCTTGATGGGGTGAAAGGTCAAGAGTTCAATCCTTGCCTTTCATCAAATTGTCATTTTAGGTGGTAGCCTTAATTGGATTTCTTCGATGGAGTCTCTACTCATATCGAATCTCCCTTCCCTTCCCTCTAGATTAGGATAGATTAAGTTATAAAAAAAATTTTTTTTTTCTGAAAAAAAAAGATGAAGAATTTAACGTAACACACATAAATAATCGGACAAATAGTTAGATATGGGCAGAGTAAAAGTACACCTACCAAATTCACCGGCTGGTTGGTTATTTGCTAGAGGTCCTGCTCCTGCATTCATGGCTGTGCCACTTTTTCAATGTAAGCAAAGGAACACCCTTCCTTTAGTCACTGCCTCCTACCTGTTCGTTTCTTTATTTATTTTGAAGAATTAATGAAATTATTTATGTTTAAATCGATAAATCAAACTCAAATAAGCTGCAATTGAGTTAAGCTCGACTCGAATCACTCCTAAATTGAACTTGACTCAGAGTATTGGGCAGAATAGATTCAACTCATACTCAATTGAAGTACTGAAATAATACTCCCTCTATCCCAATTTTTTGGTCCTATTTCGAGAATCCAACTTCTTAAAAATAATGATTTGATTGTGATATTTGTATTTTTTTTTCAATTTTACCTTCACAAATTTAAAAATTGAATTTGAATGATAACATGCATATGATTAGAGGGAAGTGTTATATAAGAAAGAATGACTAAAATGTGTTTTAACTCTCTCAATAGAATACATATTTTGGAACATCCACAAAGAAAAGTAGAATAATTTCAATGGAATAGAAAAAATACATTCATTAGATTTCGAATTTTTTTTTTTAAAAAGTCCTCTTGGTACCAAGGTATTATCAAGGTGTTTAAAATTTTGGGGCTTTCAAAATCTCAAATAGGGTTCTAAACGAATTGAACTGCTCACTAAGAACTCAAGTCTCCGAACTCAATGTTTACCAAGTTCGAGTCGAGTTCGACCTGACAAAGTTGAATTCGAGTTAAAAAATACTTAACTTGTTAGCTCGCAAACCAATTCAAAAAAAAAAAAAATATATGTATTATTTTAATAGTAAAATTATATAAATATTCTTAATATTTTATTATTTATGAAGAAAAATTATTATTTTATTTATTTTTTAAAAATAAAATAAAAATATTTTTATTTTTTAAACTTGAGTTCGAGCTTTACACTAGAGTTCGTCAAATTCAAATTCAAGTTCGAATTTCATAAAATTAAACTGAGATTCGATTTAATTAGATCAAAATTCGACGCGATTTAACTTATTTGCACCCTAGTTGCAAGTGTCCGGTTTCCAGAGAGAATTGTAAGCTGCGCCTGATACCAAAAAAAAAAAAAAAAAAGAGGAGGAAAAAAACCAACATAAGGAGGCAATAAAGGACTAAGGAGTCGTTGATTCGTGATTGTTTCTTGCTCTAAGCAGTTGTCCAAATTAAAGCTAGTGGTGCTGCTGCTGCTCCCTCCTCCTCCTTATAACTAACATGGATCCGTCGCCATAATGTATAAATTCGGCGCCACCAAACAGCAACGGATAGATCCACAGTGCCCTGACCTGATTGGTCTTCCTCTAAAGGAATCCCACGAAATCACTTACCCCTTTCTCTCTCTCTACCCCTACTCTCATCTCATAGGGATCTCTAATCAAGCCACCCTCCCTCCCTAGCAATTCACGCCACCTTCTCATCTCTCATTTCTTGTTCTTCTCGATATCACTGCTACAGCAATTGCTTCCCAATCATAATCTGCAGCAAAAGCAGCTGGGAGGATAAGAATGGCTGAGAAGAAATCATGGGTTCTGATGGTGACTGCCCAGACGCCCACCAATATAGCCGTCATTAAGTACTGGGGGAAGAGGGACGAGTCGTTGATCCTCCCCATCAATGACAGCATCAGCGTCACCCTTGATCCTTCCCACCTCTGCACCACCACCACCGTCGCCGTCAGCCCCGGCTTCACCCACGATCGCATGTGGCTCAATGGCAAAGTAACTGAAACCCACCACTGCTATTATCTCCTTCCTCATATTCTTTTTCTTTACTAATTTACTCGCATTCAATTTAGTCTCCGCCCATCATGCTCAATACCCCCCTCAACCCTTTACTGTAAACGAATCTGTGTTCAGTTACGTGGAGCAAAAGGCTGTTCCTCTGGTTGTACTTTCCTGATGAAGGTTTTTATGTGAATTGGATTCTGTTGTTCTCTCCTGTGATCCTTGGGGGGGCACTTTTTGTTAATTGTTTTGCTGTTTGGTTAGTATAGGAAATATCACTCTCCGGAGGCAGATATCAAAATTGTTTGAGAGAAATTCGATCTCGAGCTAGTGACGTTGAGGATGAGAAGAAGGGTATCAAAATTGCAAAAAAAGATTGGGAAAACCTGCATTTGCACATTGCGTCTTACAATAATTTCCCTACTGCTGCTGGATTGGCTTCCTCAGCTGCTGGCTTTGCCTGCCTTGGTATTCACTACGTATCCTCCCTTTATCTTTGTTGGCAATTTTGTGCTTTTGTGTTCTGAAGGACCTTACGGTACTTTGTCTTAGTAGTCCTGTCCCTTTACTTATTGGATTTAAATGGCCTTAGAAATAATAACAAGAAGGGAAAAAATGTATGATTTTTTTTTCACCTGCAGTTTATTCGCTTGCAAAGTTAATGAACGTGAAAGAAGATAATAGTCAACTTTCTGCTATAGCCAGGTAATTCTTCATTACTTTGCTAAGCAGTTTCATCTCTACCATGTGCCTTAATCTTCTTGTTTCAATGGTTGCACTATAATCAAGTCTCTTGAGCTATAAGTTACATGTGTTAACCCCCTCCCTGCTGATGTTCATAGGGGAGATGAGATAAAGTTTTTGCACTTATCTCTGTTGGGCTATGAATGGTATAGGATTCATTTACTTATTTAGAAACTGGAATTCAGATGTCAGCTTCCTTCTTTCTCTAGTGCATCTTATTGTTATTACCTTCTGAGTGCACTTGAGGAGAAGCTTGTGCTTTTCAGGAGAATCTTGTGCAGCCCATAAGGAACCCGTTTAGTTGGAGGGATTTTGTTGCGTTGGCTCATCTCATGCCTGGCTGGTCAATTGATGTTAGGTGTATGTATGTGGCCACATTATTGTCAGGATTTAACTATCAGATTGAAGTTGAGAACTGGATGATTTAAATGTGTTCTCATGCTGTAGTGTTGTAGGATTGTAAATATTGAAGCTTCCTTCTAATATGTTTGCTCATATTCTAGTCTCTCCCAAAACTGGCTAGCTGCTATACATGCATCTCTTTCTATGTGGCTAAAATTAAGTTACAAATGACACCATTATTCGTGTATAGGCAAGGTTCCGGAAGTGCTTGTCGCAGCTTGTATGGTGGATTTGTCAAGTGGATCATGGGAAAAGTATGTTTGGATTATAAGCTTTGTTTTGTGTCTCCAATGAAAAGGAGGTTATCTTTTAAGATCTTGCCATAATTTGGTTTTCATGGTTTTGATAAGGATGACAATGGAAGTGATAGCATTGCCGTTCAGCTTGTGGATGAGAAGCATTGGGATGAACTTGTTATTCTCATTGCAGTGGTACATACCTACTTTTTTCATCTTCCACTTCCTTGGGCCTGAAACCATAACATTCTTTTTTGGGTGGGGATATACTTTTTTCATTATCCTTTTCCTTTTTGTTGGTAGATGGGTGCACATAAGAATGAAAGGTTATACAGAATAAATCCTTTTGCACATTCTTTTTCGCCCTTTATTTGTTTTACTTTTATTGTCAAGCAATATTCACGATTTGTGCTTTGGTCCAACTCAAATATTCCTTATTCAGCATCCAGAATTTGATGATGATGTAGCGACCACTCAAAATGCCTAGTTCAGTGATTTTTGGATGGTCTGTCCTCAAAACTTGGTATACTTAAGTTTTACATCCCAGTACCTATTCTTTTACTACTGTTAACATGCTCCACTAGGTCTTGTCCTTGCATTGAATATTGTTGTGTTTGTAATTGGAGGAAATCCACTAGCTTTGGCTTCATAAAATGCAAAATCTCGGAATATGAGTCTTCTTTCTGCCCTTTCTCTTCTAATGCCCTGCATCATGTATTTGACAGTAACACGTGGGATGGCTATTGATAGTTGGGGTACCCTGTGTGCCTTGACATGTATCCCTTCTTGTGAGTGACAATGATTGCTCATTCATAATGAGAATAAGCTTATGTTATACTACTTTCTTCGTATGTCTAGATAAATCAGATTTAGTTCACTGGAAGAAGGTATGAATAACATGTGACTTCCTGCTACTATTTCTAAAAGCACATCACGACATGCTTCATCATCAATTTCGTTGATTAAAAAAAAAAAAAAGAACTCCCTCATCCTTTGTTTTATACTTTCTCATTATTAATCTCTTCAGCATCCTTTATGTACTAGTCACTCAAATTGCTCCCGTGAATTCAGGTAAGTTCGCGGCAGAAGGAAACTAGTAGCACCAGTGGAATGCGTGAGACAGTTGAAACAAGTCCTCTTGTACTGCACAGAGCAAAGGTATCACCTGGTCCTCTTTTTTTTTTTTTTTTCTATTTTAAATAATGAGTCTTCAGTTACTTCATTAAGCTTGTTTATGAGTCTTTAGCTGTTATGTTTAAGGTTTGTGTGTGTGTGTAGTTTTGTATTATCAGACTCTTCATGATATGAAGTTACACAAATTTTTGAATTTCTAATTCCTGGATACAATTATTATGACAGGAAGTAGTGCCTAAACGTGTAGTTGAGATGGAAGAAGCCATAAAAAGTCGTAATTTTCCAGCATTTGCTCGTCTGACTTGTTCAGACAGTAATCAGTTCCATGCCGTCTGTCTGGATACAAGTCCCCCTATATTCTACATGAATGACACATCTCATAGGCAAGCAATTTGTCAAGAGTTTCTTTCCTTTTCATGGCACATTGTCAACCTTTGTGGTTTCAAAGCTGCACTCTCAAAGTTTTAGTTTTAAATAGTACCGGTTTGCAACTTTGCAGGATAATCAGCTGTGTTGAGAAATGGAATCGCTCTGAGGGAACACCTCAGGTAGAATTTTCTAAAATCTGTAATGTGTAAGGATTGCAAATCAGCTTCAGAAACGGATTATTCCTATATTTATTGTGATTACCACCCTTATTGATCCAAATATATATTATTTGGAATCTTTTAGTAAGTTAAAGCTCTTTGTAAAATTCTGTTTTCTTGTTTATAAAGATCTGCAATATGAACATAGATTCAGATAAGGCCTGTTGAAAGGGCACATAAACAAGCAAAACTGATGATATATTAACTACAGTGGCAGAGAATTGTTTTACGTCATATCTCCTCTCTCTCTCTCTCTCTCTCTCTCTCTCTCACACACACACACACACACACACAAAAACAAAAAAACACACACTCAGAATACGATACAGTATGATTTATATATGTTTGTGTGTGTATATATGCTCTTTGCTAGGCCCATGTGTATTTAGGAAGCTCACATGCAGAGAAATTGGTTGAATAGGTAATATGACCTTTATAAGATGATACAAATGGGATGTAACAGGGATTTTAGTACAAAAGAATTACTGAACAGGTTGGTTTAGCTCATACAAGTAAGTATTATCTTGTTTTAGAGGCTACAATATTTGGATTGGTAAACATCTAGATTTGAATATGTGGTTTCTGAACCTGTGCGAATACTGTTCATATTGGTTAGTTCGAATGATTGGATATGACAAGTTTGATGAAATTTGACAGGTGGCTTATACTTTTGATGCGGGTCCAAATGCAGTTCTAATAGCTCGCAACAGGAAAGTTGCAGCCCTTCTGCTTCAAAGACTGCTCTTTCATTTCCCACCACAGTCCGATGCAGATCTAAACAGGTAATCTTTTTTGCTTGTTTTTTATTTTGAAGTTGTAAGTATTTAAAAATGGAATCTTACACGACCTTTCTAACCGTGAATAACATTCATCAACTCAAGATTTGATTTGTATTTCTAGTCCCAATACATTTTCCATAATGAGCTCCCTAATATGTTCTCTTGCTTGTCCTATTTTGTGCAGCTATATTGTTGGCGATAAATCAGTTCTAATGGATGCTGGCATTCAAGACCTGAAAGATGTGGAAGCATTGCCTCCACCTCCAGAAATCAAGGATAACGTTCCCACCCAAAAATTCAAAGGAGATGTAAGCTACTTCATTTGTACAAGACCCGGTAGAGGTCCAGTTTTGCTTACAGAGGAAAGTCAAGCTCTCCTAAACCCTGAAACTGGCTTGCCCAAGTAAAGGTGTTGCTTTTCTAGCTCGGGCTAACTTTCGAGTATCTGAGCTTGAAGGATTGCAATTATGACGGTCCTTCACGGCAAAGACGGTCCTTCACTGCGTATGAACTTCCCAAGTTGGAGCCATTTTTCGAATTGTAGCTGTAATTTAGAATTTCCTTGTTGTCAGTCAATATTCATGTACTTGGGATTTTCCAGCAAGATAACAAATAAGAATTTTGTGATCTTTTTGAGTCATTTCTTTGTACCTCAATAACAATAACGTTGAATGAATGGAACTCTGGAGGTGCTCGTCTTAAGCTATCCGTCAAGTAAGTGCTCTGGCAGGGTTATTTTCTCCAGATTACATGATATGTAAAATCTGTGTTGTGGCTCTTCTTAATTATTAAGAAAGACTTGGGATCTTGATTAGATTCAACAGCTTCATGTTTCCGTATTCTTTTTTCAGCAGTGAATTTGCATTAAATCGATGCAATCTGGGGGCACAATCCCACGTTGGCTTAATTTTGCTTTTCGCCGGAAGCTTACATTGATGATACACAAATTGCTCAAATCATTTGGTGAACATTGTTGTTGAAACTTTAATTTGCATGCCGCAATTTATTCAGTGAGAAGACTACTAGAATCTTTTCATCTACAACAGCTATCAATAATATTTGAGGAAATGACACTCACATCAACAATAGAATTTGAACGCGATCTTTTACAAGAAAATGATCCGTTCTTGTCAACCGACCAAACTTGTGTTGGCGACTTTGATATTGGTGGTTACGAAGTCTTTCGTGCCTTGAGGCCCTCAGCAATCAGTTGGCGGAGGCGGGACCAAGTCAGTTTAATTCTTTTTTTTTTTCCCAACGAGATAATACTTTATAGGGATAATCTGTGCGCAAGTAATAGTCACTCCGGTTTTGGAACAATATCGGACTCTGCATCCTACTTTATCGTACTGGTGGTTAAATATCGAACTCTGCATCCATCTTCTTCTTATAACCACTGGTCACCGGTTCCTTTTTGGCTGTAGGTCGGAGATTCGAACCTCGCTTGCAGTGAAAATAATTCAAGGAATTGTCTCTAGTGTCTTCAATATAATACTGTAGTATTTCGGATTGGGAAATTCTCTCTAGCGTCTTCAATGTAATATTTTGGATTTGGAGACTTTCTCAACCTATACCAAACAGATTGAGTCACTAACTTAGGGCCTGTTTGGAACCTGAGTTTTTTGGGAGTTTGTCTAAAATTTTACTGTAGTGCACTGTAGAAGTTTTTGAAAAAATTTTGTAGAAGTTTTTGTAAGGTGAAAAACTTTTTTGTAGAAGTTTTTGAAATGTTACTGTAGACGTTTTTTGGATTATTTTTAGAGGTATTTTTAAAACATATTTTTGAGTATTTTATAATTTATAATTTTTATACTTTTATATTCTTAAACATTTATGCATTTATAAATATTTAGAAATAAATATAAATGTATAAATGTATAATTAATATAAATGGATAAATTATAAATGAATATTATATAAATGTATAATTTATAATTTATAAATGTATATGATGATTATGTATAAATGTATTAATATAATTAATATAAATGTATAAATGTATTAATATTATGTATAAATGTATAATTAATATTGTTTATAATTTATAATTTTTATTGTTTAAATATTTATATGCATTTATGCATTTATAAATATTTATAAATAAATATATTTATATATTTATATAAAAATATATAAATGTATTATATTATATATAATACATAATATACATATATTTATAAATGTATAAATGTATAATTAATATAAATGTATATATTATAAATGAATATTATATAAATGTATAAATTATAATTTTTAAATGTATATGATGATTATGTATAACTGTATTAATATAATTAATATAAATGTATAAATGTATTAATATTATGTATAAATGTATAATTAATATTGTTTATAAGTTATAATTTTTATTGTTTAAATATTTATATATATTTATGCATTTATAATACATTTATAAATAAATATATTTATATAGTTGTATAAAAATATATAAATGTATTATATTATATATAATACATAATATAAATATATTTACAAATGTAATAATTGTATATTATTATAAATGAATATTATATAAATATATAAATTAATATGTTATAAATGTATAAATATATAATATTATGTATAAATGTATTAATATAATTAATATAAATGTATAAATATATTAGTATTATGTATAAATGTATAATTAATATTGTGTGTTAATATTATGTATAAATGTATTATGTTATACATAATACATAATATAATTGTATATAAATATACATAAATATATATACATAAATGTGTAATATATATAATATGTATTATATATATTAAATATATAATATATAATATTTATATAAATGTATAATTACATATTTATATTAATATTAATTTATATGGTATATAATATTTATATAAATGTATAAAAATATATTTTAAATAAAATAAAATATTTATAATATGTTTAAATAAATATATAAATATATAATATTATAAATATATAATATATATAATAAATTTTTGAGGGTGAGGGACTCAAAAATTCAAAAAAAATTTTTGAGGTTGCCGGCGGCGCCGGAATAGGTGATCGGCTCGAGGAGAGGTGGTGGAGGCGGTGTCTGGTGTGGTGGGTTGGGTGAGGGAGGAAGAAAATTTTTTGAGAAATTTTTTGTGTATAATTTTTGAAGTGTGTAGGTAAAAAACTTTGAAAAGTTTTTTGGGGTTCCTGTAGCAAAAGTTGTTAAAAAACTATTAGCTAAAAAACTTGGTAAAAAACTAGGTTGCCAAACAAGCCCTTAGTTTGCAAATGAACTCCATATAATAATAAAATCCGAATTTGCTTCATCATTCCAAAACCAAAATGTGTAAAGGAATTGTAGTTCTTGAATGCAGCGTAGTAACGTGAAGACTCGTTCCTCTCCGGTCAATAATTTTCCGAGGATGGAATTTACCGATTTGCTAGACAATTTCACTTGACAGACAAAAAAGAGTTTTATAATACCAATAGACTAGTGAGTGTTGCAGCAACATGCAGGACTGGGACAAACTTGCAAAAAGCATTGGTAGTCCCAAAGAATGGAGGATTAAATGTAACCAGGACGAATTGATGTTTACATCAGACAGTGAAAAGCTCTTTTAGGATGGCCTCTTTATTGTCAAGCACAAGCAAATGCCCGGCGTTTGGTATCTCATGGTAGCGAATCCACGGAAGCTTTTCAGCAATGTAACGCTGCAATGCAACGGGCACGAGGCCATCTTCGTCACCGTGCCACAAGTGAACTGAGCCTTCGCCGTCAGCAAAAGGGTTCTTAAGATCCATAGGATCAAATTCAACCTTGCCAAATCCAACTATCATGTCCCTATGGAAGGATTCAAATTCTCCTTGTTGTGTTACGTATTCCTGTAAACAGAACAAATCATTTGAGTCCAAATCAACCATCTATAACTCCAAAAAAAAAAAAAAAACCATGGTATGAGAAGTTCCAAGTACCGTTTGAGATTGTCTATCTGCAAGCTTGGATATAATTTCCAAGTCTCGGCGAGAAAGCTTGGGCCTTCCGGATATGACACTGGAGGATGGAAACAATTTCTGCGTGTTCCACCAGTAGGTGAGCCATGGGGTGTAATGGGCAACTCGAAGAGCCCATTGATCCTGTGGTAACTGTTGATAGTATGCTTCAGTTGATAAATTTGACGGGAAGCCAGGCCACCAGTAATTGATCACTGGACAAACCAATGCTGCTCCAGCTAACCTATCAGCATCCGAAAGATTGAACCATACGGTTATTGCAAACTCATGTAGAAAACAATCAGGACACTAAAAGATCAAAATTACACAGCAAGAATTTAACAAATTGAAGTGTTGAGACTACATACAAATAACAGGGGAAAGAGCTTAGGTGTGAGACATCACTGCATCTCGCATCTAGTTGAAGTTTCTGTTTGGTTTCATAATCTAACAACAATAGACATAAAAATCAAGGTGGCTTTATATTTCCATGGATTTTAGATCTCTTAGAAAAGGACAACATCTTTGATTGCTCTGTGAAGATAACGTCTTTAACATCTTTCATTTTGATGTCCACTGCAATTCAGAAAACTACAGTTTACTTAATAGAAGAACACTACTATTAGCCAGGCATTTTCTTCGCATACTGCTTAAGTTAGAATCATCTTCCCAAAGAAGAGAAGATTGACAAAGTATGAGACTCAAAGTTAGATAACCTGTAGCCAGGCAAGCTTAGCTCTGTACCATCTAGCCAGCATCACGTCCATCCATCATTGGATAGTCATTGAAGAAAACTTCTTCCATCAAATTAAAAGTATGACCTTGCATACTTCTCCTTAAGTTACCTTTTGTTGCGTAGTGAAACTTTAGTTGAACACCCTCCAGAAGTTGTGGAAAATTTTAATTTAAAATAAACAAATTGCTATTCTAAATTGGAGTAAATGTTGGGACTACAAATCATACCGGTGAGAGATGTACTTGAGGCAACCCCAAGCCACTTGTCCACCCATGGAAAACCCAATGACAAAAAATTTGGATCCGAGTTCCAATTGATCAGCAAGCTCCTCTATATCTAGTGCTAGACTTCTAAAAGATCGCTTTGGATCAGGATCACTTTCTCCATAACCCGGTCTATCAAAAGATACAAAGTAGATCCCAAGTTCTTGAACTGCCTCCTGAAAATAAAGTGAAATTCTTTTGAAACCAGTTCTGGCAGAATGGCTTGCGTATTCAATGTGAAGTAACAAATTACCGCTGTCGCAATTTCTGCCTCATGCCTGCTAGACCCAAAGCCATGAACCAATACAACCTTGTACCTCGCCAATTCTTTGGAAACACCATGCTCCTTATAAGCCAAATGTCTCCCATCCCTAAGTTTAATTCTAGGTCCTGTGATTGGTGGACCTCCGGGGGAGCCACAGATGCGAGGAGGTGGAGGCCGGATGGACTGAAGTATCCATGCTAGAAATCCGACAAACAACAATGGTATAATTGTTTTAATCATCACTGAAAACAAAGGTTCATATTTAGCTCCTTGAACAGAAAAAGCTAGAGTATGAGAAGAAATAACTAGTTTCCCCCAAAAGAAACTTGAGAAACAATCTTCAGGATGCTGTAGACGGATATTAGTTTCATTTCACCAAGAAAACTATCAGTAAAATGAGTGTGTTTTCTCCAACCTATAATTGTAAAAGATTAGTTTCATTTCACCAAGAAAACTATTAGATTCACTGTTGCTGTAGACGGATAGAAGTAAAAGTTGCCACTGTGACATGATTCAATCTATGATCGCCACAACAACACAGTGACATCTTTCTGCTATGAACATTCATTGGTTCAAGCACTACAAACCATACATCACAATAATTTTGTCATGACAGAAACTGACAAGTACATAATGTCCATAATTTTGGGAGCTGGGAGTGGCTTGCAAATGCTAATTCATAATCCACAAAAGGTCATTGATCCATATGCATAAATTAAGGGAGACTGGATGTGAAGGTATGGGAACAAATCTGCACAAGTTTTACAATACACGTGTGCACTGCATGAACCTTTGGATATAGGCTGGATATCACATTAAAAAGTCTAATTTGAACAAATTTCCCCTTCTGTTTATCAGCTGTCATCTGGCCAATACTAGACTATTCAATTATTTTCCCGTGACCTTTTTAAAAAAAAAAAAATTGTTTAGCATCACTACAGTTAATTATTTACCACAAATTTCTCCATTTTATTTTACTGTTACTTATCTCAAATTTCCCCATTTAATTTTTTATTTTAGTCAATTATTATGCTACGTACTAAGTATTAACACCCAAGTCAAAATTCATAGAAACAACTCAAATAAAAAAAACTAAAACCAATTAAAGAAAAGCAGTAGTAGTACTTTTTATGAAAACAATTAAAGAAAAACAGTAGTACTAAAAGACCTGACGATTGGTATACTGATGCATACGTACAAGCTGATGTCAAGGGTGGGGGTTTGACCCCATGGGTCATGAGATTGGACCCCAACCGTGTTGTTGGTGGGGAGGCTACGGATTGGGTCATTCCAACGGCGTCTCCTGGGCCAAAAACTTGGCAAAAGTCGGAGGAGGCAATCGCCAGTCCACAGGGACGACTGCGAGGAAGAGGAGGAGGAGCCCAGAAGCTGGGCCGTAGCTTGGCTGGTCGTCGATGATGGTAGCTTAGCTGATGAAGAAATGGTGGACAAGATCCGACGTGATAAGCTACTCCTGGAGATTTTAGTTTGGGCAGTGGCAAGAGATAACGGGTGATCATTGAAAAGGTCTCGACGATTTGGGATTCTTTTTTTTTTATTAAGTTTGCAGTGGTTCTATCTTCTGTGGTGGAAATTAGGCTGAACTTCTGATTCAGTAGCCATGAAGGTATTGGTTTCCGCCAGCTACTACGGCTACGCTATTTGTGGGTTTAGCCATCCCAGGAAGAATCTTCCACATAGTTCTACTTGGTGCTCAACATTCTTGGGCAAATTTGAATATGTAATCGAAGAAGTTTACAAATCTTACAATAATTTTTTTTTTTTTTTTTAAAAAGAATCATAAGAAAGTTTCCCATTTCAAATTAAGAATGGCGGTGTATGAACTTCTGATTCAGTAGCCAAAACAAAAGTAACATAATGTCGGTGCAGTGCAACGTGTAAACACTCTGCTACTAGGGAAGAGAAAGAAAACCTGAAACGAATCAGAGAAGCCCAACTATAAATCTGTCCGGAATGATATGATATGCGGTTTTCTTTCTTCTGCGCTGCAAACCTGAAACAATGGAAGAAAGGCTGTGGACCTCGAGACAATGACGACTACGTATGTTCCTATTTCATAGGATCCTCGTAGGCAGGGTACAAGATACAAGGTGGGAGCGAGGTGACCTTTTTCCCTACAGAGCGCTCGTGCTTATATTCTAGGGATAATTTCAGAAACCTCCCCTGAGGTTTCTGACATTTACACTTACCTCCCCTGTGGTTTAAACAATTACACTGACCTCCCCTGAGGTTACTAATCCTTTACAAATTCAGTCCAAATAATTAAAATATTATTTTAGAGATTGAAATTAGAATTTTGTACCTGATTTGTGCTTTGTGTTACATGTCCAATGAATGATAAAGTATTATAAATTAATTAACAATTAATAAACTTTAAGGAGCGTAGTTTATAGGCAAATACGTATTACTTATTTAAAGTATCAACTCTTTACGGGTATTTTACTTTCAAATATTTACTTTATTACAAATATTTATTCTCAAATACAGATTTGTATTTACTCTCAAATATTTAATTTTTGTTAAACACAAAACCTACCAGTTTTTCTTCCGTAGAAATATGAATATAACACATTTTCAATTTTAGTTATAAATATTTATGTATTTAACATAAATTAAATGATTCAGGATAAAATATTCATAAAGAGCCAATACTTTACTCATGTAACGGAGGAAACCATAAAAAATTAATATTTTATGAGGCCATTTATTTTTTAAAAAATATTTAATTTATATTAAATAGATAACCTACTGATTTTTTTTTACAAGAATATTACTGTAACACTTTTTAAATTTTTAATTACAAATGTTAATATATTTATTATAAATTAAATATTTGAAAATAAAATATTTGTAAAGAACCGATACTTTAAATAGGATATGCGTATTTGCCTATAAACTACACTATTTAAAGTAAGGAGTATAGTTTATTGATTTAAGTTAAGGAATGTAGTTTATTGATTTAAGTAAGGAGCGTAGTTTATAGGCAAATACGCATAACTTATTTAAAGTACCAACTCTTTACAGGTATTTTATTTTTAAATATTTAATTTATAATAAATATATCAATATTTGTAATTAAAAATTAAAATGTGTTACAATAATATTCTTGCAAAAAGAAAATCGATAGGTTATCTATTTAATATAAATTAAAATTTAAAAAAAAGGAAATGACCTATAAAATGTTAATTTTTTATGGCTTTCATCCATTACACGAGTAAGGTATTAGCTCTTTATGAGTATTTTATTCTAAATCATTTAATTTATGTTAAATACATAAATATTTGTGACTAAAATTGAAAAAATGTTATATTCATATTTCTACGGAAGAAAAACTGGTAGGTTTTGTATTTAAAAAAAATTAAATATTTGAGAGTAAATACAAATCTGTATTTGAGAATAATTATTTGTGATAAAGTAAATGTTTGAAAGTAAAATACATGTAAAGAGCTGGTACTTTAAATAGACAATACGTATTTGCCTATAAACTACGCTCGTTAAAGTTTATCAATTGTTAATTAATTTGTAATATTTTGCCATTCATTGGACATGTGACACAAAGGATAAATCAGGTACAAAATTCTAATTTCACTCTCTAAAATAATATTTTAATCATTTGGACTGAATTTGTAAAGAATTAGTAACCTCAGGGGAGGTCAGTGTAATTGTTCAAACTACAAGGGAGGTAAGTGTAAATGTCAGAAACCTCAGGGGAGGTTTCTGAAATTATCCCTATATTCTACTATCTTTTTTGGGTTTAACTGACGGGTACTTTGAAGGCAGTCATTCGTTGAGAGGAGTTTTTTAAGTGTTAAATTTTTTAACAAGAGTGAAATTAATTTAAAACAGTATCTAAGTGTAGGGAGTGAATCGATCTGTAAACGGATTTGTTCTTAGAGCATCTACAATGCTATTACATCTTATGGAGTATAATTCACATGCCACGTCAGTATTTCACTTTCTCCTCTTTTATTATATTTTCACTCACAATGAATTACACTCCATAAGGTGTAATAGCATGGGTTTACAATTAAATCAAACATTTATTTTAATAATGCATAACTCATATCTCATAAATAAATAAAGTAATTTTTAAAAATAATTTTGTTATTTTTAAAAAATAAAGTACTAACTTTCATTAATTTTTTTACATTAAATTTAGTGGAATATGTTTTAAAAAAAGTGTTGTGTGTTTATATAGAAGGCTAAAATCTAATCGTTGGATATAACCATTGGAAAGCTAAAATGCGTTGTGTGCTGGCAAATTTACCATTGAAACAAAAATTGGATGTAATTATTGGTGGTTAGAATTATTTTATATTTAATCATAGATCTCTAATGGCCCTCCATTACACCCGCGCTGCTATTGCTCTTATGATAAATCAAGTGTAATGTTAGTGTCTGACACCAAATTAAAAATCATTTATAAAAAAAAATTGTGCGTGTGATTATTGTGTTAATGTGTGTGGCTCACATTTGATTAGTAAATTATTGAGCATGCAATAATTAATGTGATTAAACTTCTTATAGTTGGAGTTGGTTTGAACCTTGAACAGCTTAGATTCATAGTTAGGACTTGGGAGAAACGAGTGATAATTATATTAAAATATTAAGTTTGGAAGAAAAAAAATTCCTCCTATTAGCGAAGTGGAAGACCTGTAGCCACCACCGACCTCTTTTTCTTTCTTGTTTGTCCGTCCACGGCTTTCTCTCGAATTTCACATTTCGCAAAATTGACAGTGACAGTGGTTGGTGGTGGTTGGTGCTTGGTGGTTGTGATGAGTTTCCCCCTTTTTTGAATGAGTTATTAATTTGGACTCTTTGCCTGCCATATATTTTCCTTTGTACGAGGCCGGACGTATGAATGGATTGATGAAAAACGTGTCGACGAAAAAGTTCCACCCCCGCCCGCCTTCGCCTTTGTGGTAAAAGTAATTCGATTGTGTGATGTCACCTTCACCCTTTTTCCTCACCTACAGCGGTAGATGATTACGTCAAGTTTCGTATTTTCCTTTTTTAAGGGTTTTGGGTAGATGAAATTTAGGCAAATGTTATTCATATTCCATTTTTTATTATTTATATTTCCATAATTTGTTTTAGCATATAATTTAATAAATGAAAACTATATGAATAGATTATTAATAATGAGAGTTTGATTAACAAAAATGGAAGCACAAATAATATATTTCCAAAAATTTATTGTGCCTTAATATGTGGAGATAATTCATCGGGAAGCCAACTGCATTTAATTCGATTTGACGAGGGTGAGATATAATTTTTCTTAAAAATAATCGATACAAGTGCCTCCTCTTCTTTATTAGTTGAATAACTTCTTAACTAGTACAATGAAAAAAAATAAATTAATAACTACAAATAGAGCTGACAGTTATATCTAAAACCCAACAACCCATCCACAAAATTGAGAGGTTGAAATGGATAAGTTGAATTTTGGATTAATTTTGAGTTGGATAATAAAGACCCATATATATATTGAACGGTTTGGGTATTTGTGTCAGGCACCCATTATCTAACATAAATTAAAAAAACAAATTAACAAATTAAAATCAAGAAACATAAAAAAAAATGACCAGCCTTGTTGGATCAAGCAAAACATCCACTGGCCAAGTTGTCCAAAATCTGCCTAATTAGCTATTCCAGACACTTACAGAACTCCAAAAGCTGTTACGGTCCAAATTCATTACATGGTCGGTTGGCTTCATTTGGCTAATTTGTCCGGAATTGCTAATAGTTCATGAATTTGGCAGATTTCTTAGAAATATGTCCGGAATAGCTAATGCTAAATCAAGTAACAAGAATTAGAAAATTATACATTGGTATGCCATTTTTCACGCTATATTTAACTGGAACCAAAATTGTTGCTTCCGTCTCTTAGTTTGTACCAAAGCTATACCCAATTTGAAATCCTTACTTGTATAAAAAATAGTGAATCATCCAAGTAGTTTAAATAGTTAGTGTACATTTGTAAAAGTATATTAGTGTGTATTGTAATGTGTTTGCATGTGTAAAAATAACATATTTCAAAAGAATTTAAGAAATGAGTATGTGTGTCTATGAGTGTTTTAATGTGTAAAAATATGTCTATCTATGTGAAAATGTGTTTATGTATGTGAATTATTTTTTTTTTTTTTTGTATATGAAAATATATTTGAGAGGGTTTATGTATCAAAATTTATTAATTACTATATTAGATCATATTTGGATCATGAATTTGAGATAACCCAATATAATCCAACCCAAATTTAACTCAATCTAAAGTTGGACGGATTGAGTGTCACCCATTTAAATGAAAACCCAATATCAATCCACCCAAAAGCCATCCAACCCGCCCAATTGCCAGGTATAACTACAAAGATCAATTTATAGTTACATCAGACTGTAATTTCTGCATTGACAAGTTAAGGCCATCCCAGGGATAGGTGCCAATAAATCAGATTACACCGCAATGCTGTGGCCGGAGAAGAATGGGAGTTTTTCTTGCTCAACACAAAATCTGGGTCCTTTGTACGCATCTGTGACAATTAATGTGATGCTCTTTTGTATGTCAGCAGCTTGGATTACACCCTTAATTCTTTTTCTTTATTACGTTCTCAGGCAGCCTTGGCAGAGTCAAACGCGTGCACTTTTTGAAGCCAGAAACTCACTAAAAAGGAGTCGAAAACAATCTACACATGGATAATGCTTCATCTCAGGCGACATAGGCATAAAAACAATAATATACATATATGACATATATACACAAGAAAAAGCCACGTGTATGACCTGGTTCAGGTGGGCTGCAACACAGGGCAGAACCAGCAAACCGGATTCGCCAAAAGCACCACCGAGCTGCTCTATAACGGCTACCATCACAGGCAAGGTTTTCTGCAAACCCACACAACAGGGTGAAATTGAATCAACTGTACTAACATGTATTCTATGCACATTGTGTCCACAGTTGCAGCCGCCACCCCAGAAGAATTGTACTGCCATCGAATTTTCTACATCTTTAGCTCTGCTAGTGTAATGCTTGACCTAAGAGTAAATATGCAGCATTAGTCAAGCGTGTCACCTGGCTTGCAACGAGTAGAAGAGCAGAGGTATTTTCTTTCTTTGCAAAAGCTGACTTGCTGCCACCACAAATTGTTGAGAGGATATGGATAGCAAGACCATTAAACACTAGCAGGAGAGCATGCAGAAGCCTACAATATAGAAGTTCGGTCACCTCAATAGGTAATTCGTAATCAAAGCCCAGTGAGCTACATGTTCCTCTTAAGTATTACCATTAAAAGGTCCTTAAAACCAATCTAATTGGCTAGAAATTGATCTCATTGGCATAATTTAGACTAGAGGCAAGCTTAGCACTAATTAAGCCACATAGTATCATAAATATAACCGGACAATTATGAACTGAATAATGAGGAAATTTGTCCCTAGGGAATCACAGCTAAGGTCGGTGATGTGCAGAAATTTGTTGCCACCATCCAAAATTAACCAATATATGAGAAATCAACTGTCAACACCAACAACCTGAAGAAAAACAAATGAGAAAAATTTTAAAAGGAATATCATACACTCCCATCCAAACAGCTACAAAAAATACTGCTGGTTTGACCATTAAAAGTAGTGTTCTTGATCTGCTAACTTGTATCCAAGGGACCTGCATAAAATGCAAACATTAGAGAAAAAATGCCATTTTACTTGAAAGAAAGAAAATCCACCAAAGCCATCTTTCATAATTCAGTTTAACACACCTAATTCTGAAATTTGCCTTGACCATTATCCATTATATCAATTAATTCAAAAACAGTGGAACCCAGTCATGAGTCTAAACGATTAAGAAAAATTGAAAGGCTCAAATTTTACAGACACACAGCAAAAGCTGAAGAAATATGCAATGTAACTATGAAAGTCAGACCATGAGCCATTCAAATTAGCTAAAAAGAGAAGGACCATGTTTTAAGAGTGGCACTCTTATGACAAAAAAGAAATCTACTAGAAAATAATAATATGATTGACATAGCAATTAACATCTAATGCCTGCAAGGGACCCTAGTTTCCTTCTTCATGGTAAAAGCTGCAAACAATCTACACCGATTATGAGAAAAAATCTGGACTCCACCCACCTATTTTGAAGAGCAACAATTACTTAATAATGAAGCAAACTTGATCTTCACACCCCATTACCTCAAGGCTCAAATTCTATTCAGGCCTTATAAGCTACAGAATATATTCCAAGATAGAAAACATTGCACATTCGTGCTTTTTATACACTAGCGCTACCTAATGCAAGCCCAGAAGCAACTCATTCAAAAAGTAAGTACTGATTCTGGTCTTACTAGACTGAGCAAAACTGCACTCATCACAGACAAAAGTTTACGATTTTGATCAGCAAAATTTGCTGCACCTGCAGTATTGACAAAAGAAACCTTCATTAACAGATGAATATAGTATACAACTGAAGCACATTTATCTTCACACATCACAAGAAGCATAATCCAGTAAGCAGTCACCCTAATGTCAGCTTCCAGATGATGTGAAAAACCAATGGCATGGAATTCATTACTGTACATGACGGGCAATGAATTTCATTAGATGAGTCAACTGGAGTTTGTGCCAGATGAAGTACATTGATGTTGGAGACCAGTCTAATCCGCTTTATCTTTAGGTCATGACATCTAGTTGAAATTACACTGCCAAAAACATTTTGTACCATAATGAAATAGATTACTAATTGTGAAACCTCTCAGTATAAGAAAATGCCTACCTTTTCCAGAAAATGTTTTTTAACATTATAAATAACATATAATCAAATGTATTCCCTCTGTCCCAAAAATTGGGACATTTTTGGGGAGGCAGCACTTTTTATGCACAGTAAAATTGTGGGCTGCACCTTTCAAAATCTTCTGGTCTTACCAGTGTTTGAATACCAAAACCAGCCAACTAAAGACAAAAAGTCACAGGCCTTGTGAAAGTGTGTATGTGTTATGTTGGGTCATATGCAATTGTTTATTGTTAATGGATGGAAACTTGTCATTATTAGTGAAGGGTATAAAAGGAAAGTATCATTGAGAGTTGTTTGACTTTTGCAACGAGACTTATTTTGGGACAGCAAAAAAGTGGAAACATGACATTAACAATGGGTAGGAGGGAGTAAAAGACACCAGGAACTTAGAAGCTCATTAATAATTTGATTTCCATTATTGATGGAGAAACAAGTTTTCCAACTATAAAACCAGAGCAAGGAAATTTGCCAGGCAGCCACATGTAGGAATATCGACACGAAAGGGATTTTTTTTTTTTTCAAATTCTAATAGACACGTCTAGATAGTGTACAATGTCACAATTTATACTACACAATTCCTATAGTACAGCCCACAGCCATTACTAAATGCTGAAAGATATATTATGCCAGACCACAGCAAGAAATAACAAATTTATCCACCTTCATACAGTGTCAGATTGTCCACATTAAATCCAGAGAGGGGAGGCACTGTTGTTTTAAAATATTTATGGGCTAATAGAATTGGGTTTGTCTGGGTGGAAGAGTTGGATTCATCCTTTCCTTAAAGTAAAGATAGGGAAAATCTGCAGAATTTTGATGGTGTTCCATCTCAAATGAAACTCAATTGTTTTTGTAACTAGATTAATTGGTTTTCCTTATATTTACAAAAGATGTGTAAGGTACAAAATGCCTGGTGATAACACCTTTGAACTTCAATTTATACTTCTCAAAGAATCTCAAAACTCTTAACGCTTATGATTCTCAAAGAAGCTCAAAACTATAAAACCCAGGGCACCATTCATTTGTGCCACTCAAGCACAACATGCTTGCCAAGGCCAAACATAAACTCCATTTTCTACTGAAGCACCACTATGTCCACCCCTTCCCCTCCCCCCCCCCCCCCCCACAAACACCCCAAAAAAAAAAAGATTTGCTTGTATTTAAGAAGTTTTACAAGAATACTCACCTTCAGATGACTCTCGAAGGGCCTGTTGAATGAGAAAAATCAATAAATCATTCCTGAAAAAAGATTTAAACACCAAAAAGTAATAGCTGCATCACTAAGACCACACACATTAAAAAATTCCAGTGCAGGACCTACATAATAAACTATAAAAATGCAAAAAAAGGATCAATTCTGAAGTAACTTGATGCCATTTGTATATTTCTGACAATTGACAATTCAACAGTAGCTAGCATCTAACAATCACAAGAGCCAAAGCCCAAAAGAAGAGGAGAGGGGAAAATAAACTCACACACAAGCAAACCCACTGGCTTGAATATTTGTGAGGAAAGATATTCTCTCCTCTCCCAACCCCTTCCAACCTCCTCCCCTCAAAGTAAGCCTCAAATTATTCTGTTTTTCTTAACATGCATGAATATTAAGTGGCTGTTCAAGACCTTATCAAAATCCTACCACCGAGCTAGTTGTGACGATTCATCAGGCATATAGAAGCACAAAAGCAAGATCACATACTCCGTCTGCTCTGAAAGGAAAAACAAGTGGTTTCCAAACAAAATAGATAGCAGAATCTCACAAACATAATACGAAAGGAGCTTCATAATACACCTGTTAGAATATAAGTGCATAGCAAAATCCTTCATGATCTTGAAATCTCTCATGTTCAACCTTATATCAGAAAATAATCGATTCCAGTGGATAAACCAAACTAAAAAATTATACTAATATTTCAAAGTAAAATCCATGTCCAACTCCTCCAAAGGAAGAATGTATCAATCCCAAATTGAAGGAAAAATACTTCTACAGAAATAGTATCACACGGGAATCTCTTGTTAAACATGAATCCATGCAGTATCTGAGGATTTATTTACCTTTCCTAAAATGAGAGGAACAAGAAGTGTGAGAAACAGGCTTCTGAACAACTGCTCGGTTGGAACAGATACACCAACTCCAGAAGCTATGAATTTTGAGATGGAAAAAGGAATCTGATATATAATAAGTTAGAGTCAGTAAATTTTAAGCTGATAAAACATAAGCATACAACATAGTTTATCCACAAGAAATCATAACATACATGAAAAGGTTCAGATGCATCACAAAGTGATGGCTCTTGTGAAAGCCTACCCAGCATGTGAAAATTCATAATTTCGATAAAATTATAGCTTTTATTTAAGAAATATGGAGAATGAGCAAATTATAACAAAGTGAGAGACTCTGAAAATGTTGAAAATCTCAAGAACATGAAAACTGCTAAAAGAAATTTATAAAAAGCAGTGATTTGTATCAGTTTCTACATTGAAACAGGAAACAACAAAAACCTGATGTCTCAACTTTTTGTCACTTTAATCAAATGATGGAACCTCATTCCAGTAGTTAAGAGATTGGCATAGCTCATCTAGAGATCAATGTCAACAAGCGCTTTTTATGCACTATTTTTCTATTAAAAGGAACCCATGCTCCCCTTTAATTTCATAGGTTTAACACAAAAATTTGGTTTCCTGATGACACGCTACCAAACAAAGATTCAAAAAAAAAAATTAAGTGGATAAAGAGTACTAGAGATACACAAAACCTTCACAGCCAAAAATCAGATTTAAATCACTAAAATGACTTCCTGTACTAAACATTTAAGACAAGTCTCAGTACCAGTGGGTGAAGTTGCCAAGTGGAAAAAATATAAATAATTATATAGCTAAAATATACTCTAGTGTATTTTCTGTTAGCCTCTTTTAAATGCCAATGAAACCATGTAAAACCACAAGACAAACGGACATAAGTAGAACTGACTACATTTCCCTTGTGAATACAACATAGTTTTGTGCCATGGTGGCTTTTTGGTCATACTGCCACAATGAGTGAGAATACTGAAAGAGGGGAAGAGAAAACATCAAAATTGATTAAATATGAAGCTAGAAGATAATTATCTATGTCTTATTAAGTGAATAAACTTCAAAAGGCATAATGTAGCTAAATGTTAGAAAAAATTAGAAAATGCCTCGAAAATCAGTGACAATACCAATAAAATTCAAGGTGATACTACTCTTTAAACATAAAGGAAAATTGTTTCAGGATCCCACGATCACAATGATAAAACTTACAATTAAAATTCCTAAAAGATTTGAAATAACTGTCATTGCAAGAGCAAGGGCAGAATTCCCACCAGCCAGCTGCATTTAGCAATATAAACCTGAAGTCAGATTTTGCAAACATATTTTTATTTTTCTATTCCTTTATTTATTTATTTTTTTGGGTTCCTTTATTATCCTGTATAATAACTAAAAGCAGACTGTACAAGGAGACCGATGACATTCAACACACCCGAGTCAGTGCTATTCCACTTGATAATGTTGTTGGCATACAGCAAAATATGGCCAGTCCTAAAAAAAAAAAAAAAAAAAGAAGTCATATTTTTACCAAAGAAATAACAGAACAGTTAAACAGAAAGGGAGTTAATTTAAGATGCTTATAGCACGCCAATTAAATAAAAAAACTCAATAATGGGAGAAAAAGAAAAACAATTCAAGAGCATTACTTTTTCTACTGTAGCTATAGGTAACTGGGAATAAGGGACAAACGATCACAAAAGACCAAGAAAATCAAGTTCACTTTACACGACATAACTAAGGATTTAGGAGAAGAACTTTGATTTTGTCAACATACAAGAGAAGTAAAGAAGCAGATTGTGAATAACAACAAAATAGTGTGGAAGGAAAATAGAATCCAAAAAGCAAGGCAACTTATCAAACCTGTAACAAATTCCTGTGGTTGGAGCTTAAGTAGTAATATAACCTTTGAAAAAAATGGAGTGAAAAACAAAATTGAAGCCTGCATTGGGAAAAAAAAAAGAGTTCAATCCCATAGGAATACAAATGTTGAACAGAATTTGATCTGCTATATGAACCTTAAAAACTGTGACATAAGAAGAGAACAGATCCAAAATAAGTGGATTGATAAGTAGTGACATGAATATTATTTATCTAGAAGAAGCAAAAGAAAAAAGCAATATTTAAGTTCCAAATTCCTCCGCATATAATAGATTGTTTCTTTTCCATTTTGGCAAGTTAACATCCTGTTCCCTGATAGAAATACAAGATGAAAGAATAAAGACAAATTAAATTATTTAAGAAAAATGAACCTACAAAAACAAAAAATGGCTCATAAGTATTCAGGGTCATACTAGCCCAAATAGTCCAACTTGCCAAGCTTCAGCAGCGGCACCAATTTCATCAGAACGCAGTGTCAATCCTGTTTTGGAAAAAATATAAGGAAATACATATTTTGAAGTTTTATACCGCAATGACCAGTGGGACTAGCAGAGCATTCAACCCCACTGGGCTGGGGGTTTTCATCCTGGTCTCTCCAGTTCCCCTTAGTAAAAAGAACATAAAAAGTGATAAACAAGCACAAAGTACCTGATATTACAAATATCCCAAAACTGCTAAACCTTGATAGATATAGTCTATCAGCAATACAACCAGGCGTAGGATTTGCAAGTCCTAATGCTACTCCACCGACAAGAGCTGCAAATTACAACTTACAAGAAAAACAGATATATTAGCTTCTCATTTTTTGAGCCACAAGTCAAGTAAGTAGATCATTTTTTTTCCCAAAATAGTAAATGCTGAACTAAAAATGGCAATGTTATCAAACACAGAATTGTTTGATCAGCCAACTAAGAAGAGCATTACTGAAACAACTTGGACTCACATGCAAGATGTCATTATCTGTTACAGGTAAAAGCATCATAAGAACTAGAGGTGTGCAATTAGCAAGTTTCATTTCAGAGAAGGGAAACTCATAAGCATTACCATATTCGCACCAGGCAAACTTAATTACAAGCATAAAACCTGGCTCATAAACTTGCCTAATGGAAGAAAATTATTGGACGCGAATTTCAACAATGATTTTGTCCAACTGCCAGCTTTCACTTGTGGAAGTTGCTCTTTACTTCCATCTCCCTAAATCAAATTCAACAATTGACGCATTGTTTTGTATATAAAGCAGTACGCATTACAAGAATTAGACAGTCGACAGTAAACCTGATGGGAGAGACTACTACTTGCTCTGATAGATTTGCTTGAAATGGGGAGGTGGATAAAGTGAACATCACACGAATTGCCACCCCCACTTAAACTCCGGCTGCCAGAGGGTGAGACGGAAGTAATAGGGGATTGCACGCGCCGACGACGGCCAGGCGGAGACGAGATGGCCGGCGATTTGAGGCTTAGGGTTTGAAGAGTTCCCGCCATCACGATTGAACGCAAACAACGGCACAGCAATTTCAGGTGAAATGGAATTTAGAGGGAGAGTATAAGAAGAAACGGCGGACCTTGGTGTCAGTGGTTCCGACAGCGCGACAGCCAGTATTCTTTTTGGTTGCGTATGTGAGCGAGATTATCCCGACCCACCCGATTGCTATCCAAGCAGGCTCAGTCGAGCAGAGTCGGGTCCGTCCTCAACCACTAAACACAGAGTTGGACCAAGCAAGACCTATTTTCAATTGACTTTAGCCTTTAGGATGAAAAAAAATGACATTGGACTAGAGCATCCAGCGAGTCCCCCTTTGCAATCATCTTATCGAAAGGAAAATTAACTTTGGACCAAGCAAGTTTTGTAGAAAATGACTTTAGGATGAAAATGACTTCGGACCAAAACATGATGGCAATTTTTCACATTCTGCTATCTATTTATATGTTTGGAATTGGAAACCATTTTTTCCTTTCACAGGAGACGGAGTATGTGATCTTGCTTTATGCCTTATGAATCGTCACAACTAGCTCTAGGCTAGCTCGCTCGGTGGTGCGATTTTGAAAAGGTCTTGAACAGCCACTTAATACCTAAGTCTTACTTTGAGTTGACAGGAGGAGGTTGCAGCAGGCCGGGGGAGAAGAGAAATATCTTTGGGTTTACTTGTGGGTGAGACTTATTTTCTTCTCCTCTTCTCCTCTCCCAACACTTGCAACTCTGCGGAAAGACAAATTTCCAAACCAAAAAAAAAAAAAAAAAAAAAAAAATAGCCACTTTGATGGCATGCATAACACAAAACCATTTTAAGTGTTGAGACATCACTTGGGGTGACGGCATTGGTCTAAAAGGAGTACCCCTGAGCAAATTAGACATCGCCTTTCAGAAACTATAACCAGGAGTTTCCGCGAAATACAACACGCATAAATAGCTGTAACGCGGAAATTTGCTTCAGTATGACCTCGCCAGCATATGCATATGCATATGCATATGATACGGTCCGACCCACCCAGCTATGAAGTTTTCCACTTGTATCCGTCATTATGTAACTAATAATAGAACTCAGCAGAAGATCCCATTGCCAACGTAAATCCAGGTGAACAAACCCAGAGGAGAACTGGAGAAGGGAAAAAAAAATCTCTTACTTTTAGAGAAAGAATCAAGTTCCTCTGCCTTGAAAAGAGTACCAAACCCACACCAGCAAAAAGAATTTAAGCACCAAAGGATAAATTAAAATTAGAGATAAACCGAATCCACCCAGAATAGGTGCAACACCAACACAATTTGTGCACCTGTCAAAGCAAAAGATTAACAGTACGATTCATAATACATGCAACACCATTACAACATGCCCGCATGTCAAAGCATGAAAATAAGAGCATTCGTTACACTCAGGACAGAAAAGATGAAACCCACGTGTTATGCAACTCCACAACTTCAGATGCAAAGCATACAGAAGTCACTAGTTTGGCACTCAAGAAGTAAAGATAGAGACCACAGGAATTAAGAGCGCTAGTTTATGAATACGTAGGTAGCGGCCGTTCTAACTCAAATTAGATGGAAAAGAAGTAACAAAGTAGATGGAGGGAGAAGCATATCACTCAGGGTAATTATTTCCTCACTGAAAACTTTTTAATCGTGTTACTTATGACAACCTCCTTGCAGTAACTCGAGAGTGAAATGCTTAAAGTTCCTAACTGTCAAAGATCAACTCCAAGGTGCAAATATAAGAACTCTTTGTATATGACCTTAAACTGTTTCTGAATATCCTCCCAGTACTTTATACAGCAAAGCATATCTAAAAAACCCCAAGTACTTGTTTCAAAAGTGAAGGAGAGGAAACCAAGAATGCTGATGTTTCTTCACACTACGCTAATCTTATGGCCATATAGTTTTTCTTAGAAATCCAACTAAACTATCAACATTTGTCAACCTGGAAGATAACTCATGAAGATTGGCACATTAAGATATTTCCATCCAATAAAAGAAAGGCAAACCTAAACATTAAACGTACCAAGGATGTGCAAGCAGGAAGCAAGGCATAACCATCACTCTATTACTGATACTAATCCTGTAATATCTAGACAGAAATCTACACCACAATCTGATACAGAACAGGAGACAGAAGATTTACGCCTTAAAATTTAGCACCAGACGTGACTGAGAAACATAAAAGCAAACTTCCGGTCAAAAAATTCAGAGAGCCAAAATTCAAAAACAAGAAAGTCCCACGAAAGCAACTTAGGTTGTTCATCAGACATTTCCTAGAATAGTCCTTAACCATCAAGCATTTGAAGCAACATACATACATGCAGATAGTAATTGGAAAAAAAGAGCATGAGAAGCAGGGGTGTGGCAAATTATTTCTTCTCCTTTTGAGGCATCTAATCCTAGAAAACTTCTTCATCCATTAGCCACAATCCCAATTTTTTTTTTCCAAAAGGATGACGGTGGAAACTGTCTACTCAGATTGAACAGAGATTCCCAAAATATACGACTTCAAAGAACAACTAAACAATAGCATTTCCCAGCAGAAGAAGAGAATTGCATTTACTCTAGACAATAGAACTACTGTCTATTCAGTGTAATATCTGTCCATTCAGTAAACAACCAAGGTCTACCTAAATAGTGAAGAAAAGAACATCATGATAATAGCTTTGTCCAGCGCCAGACAAAAATTGAAACTATCTTAAAGAAAATAAATAAAACAAATTCACTTAGACGTTTTTATGCATTCTTCCAAGCATGCCAAAACTCCCTCTTAGTATTTCTAGTTTTCAAGAGAGTACAGCAGTCAACTGTTACTTTGGAAAATAAAAATGGGAATGATGAAAAGGAAAGAAAACCCATAAAGAAAGGAACAATGGCTAAGCATCAGTAATGAATAAGTTCTCAGCATTTTATTTATCTAATCAAAGTTCAACACTTAAAATGGCTGATTATTTTAAAGAAGAAAAGAGAAGCAGAACCAGTGGTGTGTTGTCAAATGCATACTATATTCATCAAAGCCACTTCCTTTTCCTTTCTTCTTCTCGCTGGTACTGATCACCATCACGATAACCAATCTTTAATTGAAGCATCCATAGAACTGAAATATACAGCTTTATAAGCATATACCTAGGTTAGACAATATCTGAGGGAACAAAAAGAAACATAATCACTGACTATAATCCATCGTCCTTTGAAAATCATTAAGCCCCGCAAGCTATGAGCATCCATGTCAAGTATCCATTATCACATCAGAATCACCAAATTATAACTAGAAATAGGTACATTTGGAACAAAAGATCAGGAATCTGAAGAAACACTTCTAAAAGCGCAGCATTCTATAATATTTCCAACAGAAAAGAACAGTGCCCTTAACACTTCATATCAACCATCCACTACTCTATTCACCACTCTACCCTCTTTATGCAAAGAACTCAGGTTTCTAAAAACATAAAGCAACCAAAAATACTCCCGTACCTAAATGGTAACCAATCAGTCACAAAAAACTAATCTATAAGTAACACTAAACACTCCATCTGAGTTACAATTCATTTGAGCACTTCAAAACATCACCAGCAGAGAAAATAGAGCGTAAATCAAGAAACAAGCGTACGCAATCAATCCCCGATGCTCGTCCCCGTAAGAAGCCAGCTCCACCAGCAACCTAGTGCAAACCCTGGTCGACCATATAACAAAAAACCCAGATATTACCATAATCAACATCCCGCCCTGGGGCACAAACAGTGAAATTGCCGATGAAATCACAATCGGCAACATACAATATCCAATCAGGCTAAGACACCTGTACAAATCCAGATTCCCGTTTCGCCCAGCGAGCATATTGAACACCACGTAAAGAAACAAAGCCGCCACTGTAACCCACCCCAATATGATCCCGAAGTGGAGCTTTCCAGCTAGCAACTGAAATAGCCCGAACGCCATAAGGAACAAAAACGGACCGGAGAGATCCGCGTCGTCGTGGAGATCGGCTCTTACCCGGAAAGGATTGAGGATTGAGATGGTTTTTTGATAAATTTGTTTAGTGTTGATGCCGAGTTCTTCAAGGAGAGGTGCCTCGTCTTCGAATCCCGTTCCACCGCCTCCGATGGTGGTGGGGGCGAATTGAGGGGTAGAGAAGGCAGTGGAAGACGGGGCAGAGGACACGTCGAAAGACATGAAAGGGATATTAGGGTTTGCAGATCTCGGAGGCTGAAACGGAGCCGATGGACGACGTTGCTGGGGGCCGGGGCCTATCCCAGCACCGGGGTTTCCCCCGGAGGGAAATACTACCGGTGGCACGTTGAAGTCCTTCGCCATGGATCGGAGATCTGTTGATTCTTTCCTTTTTCGTCTTTTTCCAAAAAAATTGGATAACAGAACTGATTGGTGTTACAAAGTTATGCCCGGTTACAGTAGTAGTATTTGGGGATACTCGTCATTCGAGCACTGACCTTCTTCGTCAAGTCTTGCTGACTTCTACCGTTTGTTCGTGGGGATGATAATTTCAACGTCATCCTCCCAAATTTCTAAAATATTCACATGCACCTTTTAGATTTTCTAATATTGAACTTTCCTCCCCTGTACTGTATGTGCTCATGTACATAACACAGAGTCACATACATTTAAAAGTTTAAAATACATATATGCCCCGTTTGACAAGTGAATTTTTTGAGTGTTTGTCTAAAATTTTACTGTAACTTACTGTAAAAGTTTTTAAAAAATTTTTAAAGTATGTAAATTTTTTAAAATTTTGAAGTGTATAGTTTAAAAATTTTGAAAATTTTTTTGAAATTACTGTAACTACAAATTTTTAAAAAAACTTGTAACAGACAAACTTGACAAAAAACTTGCCAGCGAAACAAAAGTTGTTTGGTAATTGATTTGTAACTTTTAACATAACAAGAGAATTACAATGCAATTTCCAATAGAGACACTTTTTTTTCACTCATTACTTGATTTCAACTCTTTCTTCTTATTTATTCCATTTCCAAATATTTTAAGATTCTTTAGCTTTTTTTTTAATCGGAGATTGAAAGTTAATCTTATAATCCAATTAAAATTGATACTTTTGTCATAGAAAAATCCTCCAATTGAACAAAAGTATTTTTTCTTGACCAATCCGCTAACTTTTGTTGATACATAATTAACTCGAATTGATACATAAGACTCGCTTCTTTTGTCAATTTTACATACTAGTGTGATAGCACTAATTGTTGCTCATGCAATAAATACTGTTGCTATTCATGAACCTCTCTCGAACTCTTATATATATGCACACACTCTTTTAGCTATTACTATTATATATATATATATTACTATTATATATATATATATGTGTGTGTGTGTGTATGATTAAATTTTTTTTTACATTGATAATAAAGTAAATTGCGCCAAATGTCACTAAACTATATGCTTGTGCCGGTGCAGGGTGCTAAACTATTTTCTTAACCCAAAATATCACTGAACTAATCAAAATGCATTTCCTATCATTTCGTGTCATGTGACGCTTAAGATTTGAAGGGCAAAATTGTCCAAAAATTTTAAGAACGCTAAATAAACCACAGTAGGTGGTTGCTTCACTCTAGAATCACAAAAAACACATAACAGGAAAAAAATACACGTGGAACCACAAGAAAAAGTTTGCAGCAATGGCTATAGTGAAGGGATCGGTGTTGTGAAGGGATCGGTGTTGTCTCGGCCAGTGACTTTTATCGCTAGAAATGCCAAGAAACTCAAGGAAGTTCGTGCTATTCTCGACAAGCCGATCCCTTTTCAATCACTGAAACTTGATTTGTCGGAGCTACAAGGTGAGTCTCTGGATATCTCCAAATAAAAGGCTAAAATTGCTACCAAAGAGATGAATGGACCGGTGACCTTAAGGGTCTTCCAAGGCCTCATATCAAGTGGTTTTTCCAGAAGATTGGAGATGAAGGTTTGAACAACTTGTTGATGGCATATGAAGATAAATCAACCTATGCTCTTTGTATATTTTCTCTTGCTCCTGGGCCAAATATGTAGCCAATAATTTTTGTAGAAAAAACTTCAGGCAATTTTGGTTCTATCAGAGAATCCAATGACTTTGGATGGGATCCACTGGATGTGATTCTTCTTGGTCAAGATCTCTTTGTCCACTGGATGTGATTCTTCTTCCACCTTTTGGGTCTATATCAACATAATATACATCTTATGCAGTTGTTGAAGAATGTGACAAGCAATACTCCCACTACTTTTACCAAAACGAGGCAGACAGCTTTGCATTCCACTTGCTCCCTCCATAAATCCTCCCGAAAGCACCAACTCCAAAGCCTTACCTCAAATAAAATTTTCTAGCCATGGAAAAATCGCCTAAGATGGGCAGCATAAGCCTTGACAAAGTTGTGAGGAGAGACGCCTTTCACAATCCTTGCAGTCGCCATTGTTGAATTTACCTCTGCAGCAGCTTTGTTGGTGGCTGCAATTGTCGAATTTATATCTGTAATAGCTCTGCTAATGTGGCCAAGGGCTCTGAGAGCAAAATCGAAGTGGATATGCTAGGGTTAATTATTCCTTTTTTTTTTTGTTATCACTGTGGGTATCCGGTCTACACCCGACCAATCCCACGGCGCTCCAATGCTAGGGTTAATTATTCGGGAAGTCATTTATGAACATAAATTTCAGCCAAAGAGTTAAATCAACGATTTTGCCCCTAAAAAACTAAACCTTGAAGTCACGTGATAACAATTCCGTTTGTCTTAACAATTCAATTACACGGAATGCTACAAAATACTCCCTTCCTTTTTTTATAACTGACGTTTAAGGTTTTGCACATCAATTAAGAAAAAATTTTCATTACTTAAATCTGTACACTACTTTCCTTTTGTACCCTCATTAATTATCCAATTTACCCATGTTTTCTCTCACTAGAGTGCTAAATGGTGCTATTTTACTAGGCCAAAAGCAATGCAAACTAACTCCCACCAAACTAGAGTAGTAATTAAGAACCCTGTATTGGAAAAGAGAGATAAAAAGGTAAAATTGTGAAAAAATAATTAATACTGTATGGGGATAATAAAACGACAGATAAAAGTACACTAGAGCAAATTTCTTAAACGTCAGTTATAAAAAAAGGGAGGGAGTATGTATTTTGGTTAGTTCAATGACATTTTTGACTAACACATTAGTTTAGTGAATTGAATAAGCACTAGTGTATAGTTTAATGACATTTTTCGCGATTTGCCCTCTTGATAATATCTACATTATTAGTATTTGATAAATGATAACTATATAAATAAAAGTTAAATTTAAAATTCAATTTTTACATGTATATTATGAATATACGTACTATAGATATATGTGTGTGTATATATATATATATATTGTCAACCTCTTTTGAATTTCTACATCCATGGCATGCATAGTCTTTATAAGCTTTAACTATCATAAACATGCGGTGTTACATATGGAAAACTTGTATCACGCACATGGCCAGTATGGATCATTAGTTTGTACTTTGTACCTTCAGAAGAAGAGTGGAAAAAGGAATCTGGGGTAATCCGTAATCTTTACTATACTAAAGGTGCGAGTTAGAGTTGCTACAGTGAAAATGGGCAGGTTATACCGTGATTTCTGTGAGCTTGAGGGGCAGTTTGGTCTGTTGTGATGCAGTGGTGGTGGCTTTTGTCATTCAGTGGTATGGGCGACAAGAGACTTTGGAACTTCGATGCTGTCTGTCCGCGTGGCTTTGCTGCTGTCTGCATGGCTTTGGCTTTGCTGAAAATTTTCTGGCTTTTGTCATTCAGTGGTGTGGGCGACAAGAGAAAGAACTGCTTCTTTTCTTCAACAAAAGAAGTGTCAACATATTGGTGGCTTTAGGATTTGCATTGAGTATACTTGATTGTTGCTCGGTTCTTCTGTAGACATTTATATAGCCTAGCTCTCAATCCGAAGATAGTTGGAGGCAGTGGGAGCTATTGACCCCACTGAAATTTATAATGTATATCCATAATTTTATCAGTTTGTCCCCATATTTAAAGTTTATTGTCCCACTCCCAACACTTGATATTCTTTGAACCATTAGATCTTGATCTCTAAAGATATATTTAAAAAAATGGATTAAAAAACTTGCGGGCATGTCTCACATATATATATCTATCTACCTACCTATACTAAAAGCGGGAGTTTGCAATTTGAGTTCAATTGATTTGGTCCGCTTATCAGGCTTGTGATTGGTTATTGCGAGTCCGATTATTCGTCACCATTTTATATCGGAATCGGACCTGGCATAACGAACATAGTCACCGCCCATCTTGAAATGCACCGTGAAGATTTTTTGGTATCATATATGAGGCTGCAAATGAATCGAGTCGAGTCGAGTTTTGACTTAATTAAAACGAGTCTTGATCTCAATTTAATTTTCCCAAACTCGAATTTGAATTCGAACTTGACGAGCTCTCAATGTAAAACTCGAACTCGATTTAAAAAAAAATAAATATAATTATTTTTTTTTAAATGCACCGTGAAGATTTTTTGGTATCATATATGAGGCTGCAAATGAATCGAGTCGAGTCGAGTTTTGACTTAATTAAAACGAGTCTTGATCTCAACTTAATTTTCCCAAACTCATTCGAATTCGAACTTAACGAGCTCTCAATGTAAAACTCGAGCTCGATTTAAAAAAAAAATAAATATAATTATTTATTTTTAAAAAAATATATAAAATAATAATTTTTCTTAACATATAATAAAATATTAGGGATATATATGTAATTTTATTATTAAAATAATATATATATATCTTTACTATACTAAAAGCGCCAGTTGGCTTAGCTACAGTGAAAATGGGCCGGTTATAGCGTGATTTGTGTGAGTTTGAGGGGCAGTTTGGTCTTTTGCCATTCAGTGGTGGTGGCTTTGCTGGAAATTTCCTGCTATCCGCGTGGCTTTGTTATGGGCACTGAATAGGGAGCCGCCGAATACACCAGCTACGCCTAACATGTGAAATGAGAAATTCCATTTCAACGAAAATTTTGCCACTTTGGATACATTGAGCCCAACAGAGATAGAGAGAGCGAGAGATGGTCCTGCACTCGTGGCATCTACCTTTGACTTTGATTTTCAAACCCTCATCTTACCTTTTAAACATTTTCAGTATAGATTGTAGAAGAAACAACTTACCATGTTGGACGAAATTCGTACTCATTTTTCGTAGCCATTTTGTTGACAATATTAATAAAACTCAAACCCATTGTTATAATGGCTCGATACTAGAGGTGACAAATCAACCCACCTAATTAAATTTACCTATACCCGTCCATGAATAGATGGTATAAGTTCAAAATTTTTGAATTAATTTTTATAGTACTTAGTTCAAATTTTTATATTCTTATTATTCAATTATTAAATAATAGATAAATTTGTAACATAGAGTATAAATGAAAAAAAATTGATAATTAAATTTATTGAACATTATAAATAAATATTTAAAACTAATAATGGGTACAAAGAGTGGTATAAATTGATAACTTGTTTTGCAAAAATAAATTTAAATGAGTTTACCAAAAGTTAAAATAAATAAGTTGTAAATGGGTAATTGAGTTATACAATTCATTTTTTGACTTACCCATTTATATCTATCTAATTAAATGGGTATAAATGAGTTAATTTACTTATACCCATTACCCATTTTATCCAACCCAAATTCGTACTCATTTTTCGTAGCCATTTTGTTGACAATATTAATAAAACTCAAACCAATTGTTATAATGGCTCGATACTAGAGGTGACAAATCAACCCACCTAATTAAATTTACCTATACCCGTCCATGAATAGATGGTATAAGTTCAAAATTTTTGAATTAAATTTTTGAATTAATTTTTATAGTACTTCGTTCAAATTTTTATATTCTTATTATTCAATTATTAAATAATAGATAATTTTGTAACATAGAGTATAAATGAAAAAAAATTGGTAATTAAATTTATTGAACATTATAAATAAATATTTAAAACTAATAATGGATACAAAGAGTGGTATAAATTGATAACTTGTTTTGCAAAAATAAATTTAAATGAGTTTACCAAAAGTTAAAATAAATAAGTTGTAAATGGGTAATTGAGTTACCCAATTCATTTTTTGACTTACTCATTTATACCTATCTAATTAAATGGGTATAAATGAGTTAATTCACTTATACCCATTACCCATTTTATCCAACCCAAACCCACCCAAGTCACCCATTTCAACACCTCTACTCCATACTTTATAATCAAGCCCAACATTTTTGTTTTCCCACTTTAGCTTTCTTGCTTTGTTTTACCTTGAGAAGCAAGAATTTTCATGATAAACTGAATTTGTTCTTCACTACGATTTCCCTTCTGTTCCAACAAAGGAACGTTTAACTTAAAATAAATATTTCAACCAGGGGAAAAAAAAACCAGTTTAAAAACAACTGCATATAACGGTTGATATATACATACACTGATACATCTATACCTTCTATACAAAATGACTTTCTAATTATCAAATGCAATCATATTACCAATTATCATCGTTTAACCTACTCCATAAAATTAAATTAAATTAACACAAGTTAGGGCAACCTCGCGCGTAGCGCGAGGCCTAAAAAACTAGTATTCAGAAAGATGGGAATTCGAATGTGGTTTCTCCTAAACTGTCTCCTTCCACTTATCATCCCTGTCGTTGAGAAGGTATGGTAGAGAAAACCGACGTTAGTCCCATAGCTGTATAGCAGCCCCGACGGAGGAACCAAACGACTCTTCCCCCTCATGCCGACTGCAGCCGCAATTGCTCGTTTCCAAGTCCAAGTTCTCCATCCATCCCCTTTCTTCAAACCATCAACCCTCTTCTCAAAATTCCCTCGCTCTTCTCTGCCAATTCCCTCCACACTCAAGCGCAGCAACACTCGCTTCCGTCGACTGTCCTCTCTCACTCCACCTCTCTGCTCCAGCTCCTCCCACTCATCCTCCGCCGGCGGCTCCCTCGAGGTCACTTTTACCTGCCGTATTCTTTCTGATCCTTCTATCATGTGTTCAATTATTTATGTTGATTTACTCAATCCCAATGGCAGAGTCATTCCAGTAGCGAATCGGGTGGGTCAGTAGTTGGTGATTTATTGGATTATCTCAACGAGTCCTGGACTCAATTTCATGCCACTGGTATATTCAATAAGCAACCTATTAACGAGCCTCCTGCAATTTGCTTATATTTAGTTACAGCTCAAGTTTTCAAATTTATTTTTAGTTACATCGAAGTAATTAACGTGCGTAGCATTGACTAGTCTTCAGAGTTCGAATCTTTGGGGACTTATGTTGATATTTAGTGCTTTTTCTAAAAAGTAAAGCATCAATACTGAACAAGTTTACTTGAATAACGTGCTAGTATTGTGTCTGGATACATAGAAATTTTCTTTAGATAGAGGCTCGGCATTAAGTAGCAATTTTTAGGTCGGAGGAAAAAGCATAGAGAATTATACTAGACCTCAATGACAAGTCCAATTAGCCTAGAAAATGTTATATGGTGGGAGAAAGAATGAACGTTGGAGAATTAGGCCATTGGAACACTACTGAAGGATGGTTTGGTAAATGCTATGGCCAGTGAGGTTAGAACATGCAACCAAATTGTTCTAAAAAAGAAGTGATGAATGACTAGGCTTTCTCTTTTGATACAAGAATGAGAATATTTTCTTGGTGGGAAGGTTGCTGCTAGAGCATAAAACAGCAGCACCTTCGCTTGCTGCTGTTCTGGTTTTCCTTTTTGCCCTCATCGATTGGTGCATTGCAGTTGGACAAATAGATTTTGATCTACCTATCTGCCAAACAAATGTTGATTCAAAACTATATGAAGGAAAAGTTAGAGCTAAGAAAATTTCCCTAAGTGAATACAGATGAGGAATTCATTGTGAAGTTCTTTACTACACAACTGACATGCTTTTGACTCTATACCTACAAAGCATAAGTAAGAGCACATCGAGATTTGAATTCTTACATATGCTATATGCAACATATGATAGAAGACAGTCTGAAGCAAAACTTGTTTTAACTTGCTATTTACCCTTTTGGCAGCTGAAGCAAAACGGCAACTACTTGCTGCTGGATTTCATCTTCTAAATGAGAATGATGAGTGGGACTTGAAGCCTGGTGGGCGCTACTTTTTTACCCGGAATATGTCCTCTTTGGTTGCATTTGCCATTGGGGAAAAGTGAGTGAAAATTTGCTACAATTTGATGTGATGTGACATTACATAATAAATTTAAATAGATTTCAATCTTTTTCTTTATTGCAATAAATTAGTGGATTTCAACTTGTAAATGACAATGTGGGACTTGAACTTTTTTAGCTGGATTATGTTCTCTCTGGTTGCATTTGGCATTGGGGAAAGTTAGTGAACACTCGCTACAATTTGAGATGATCATGCATTACTTAATATTTAAGTAATTTTTTTAACTCTTTCTTTATCACAATGAATGTTTCATATGATAATTCGATAAAGTAAGGATAACCAGTAATTTTAGTATATGTTGCATTTATTCAAAAAAAGGAGGTATGATGCATAGAATCTACCGTTTTTTTAAAATTTCTTTCTAGATAGTACATTTTCCGTTTGCCTTATTTAGATCCAACTAGCCATATTTGTTTCTTTCCAGTGCAAAGAAGTACCTTTACTCACTTATCAGTGGTTCTTCTAAAGATTTAAACCAGCAGGATATGGCCTTGAAAATCTTTGCTTCCATTTCTTCGCTCAACAATGCAGTTTATAAAAATATGTTGCAGGTATTCCAATGGGAACGGTTTTCATATAATTGCTGCTCACACTGACAGTCCATGTCTCAAACTGAAGCCAAATTCTGCCTCAAGCAAATCCGGCTATCTTATGGTTAATGTGCAAACTTATGGCAGCGGTCTATGGCATACTTGGTTTGATAGAGACCTAAGTGTTGCTGGAAGGGTCATCGTTAGAGCTGACAATGGCTGTTTTCTGCATAAGCTTGTTAAAATTAAAAGACCTATTCTACGAGTGCCTACATTAGCCATTCATCTTGACCGGTTTGTCATAGTTCATAAAACTGTTAATGGATATTTTTTGTACACATACACACACGGTCTCTCTGTCTCTCTCTCATTTTAAATGAATGTTTACAAAAGTTTACTTTGGTTTCTGGGGGTTGAGTAGCTATTTGAAATGTTTATGTGCTTTGCATAGTTATAAGATTTAGAATCACTCATTAAGTCTGGGATTAATTGAAGTTTAATATTCACCTCAGTATCAAATCATGCTGTGTATTTTATTACCTTTGGATTAGAGTGCGGAATGTGATTTTAATGAGCTTTGGCATGTAAAACTTCTCTCTTTGTTATAGCAATAACTTTGGCATTCATTACTGGCTTTTGAGGACGATATATTCTCTATATATTCTCTAACCTGTAATTTACATGAAACTTATGGATATTAGTGTTTTATAACATTTGATTATGTCACATACATGAATTTCATCCTGCAATAGGAAGCATCCATAATAGCTCATGTAAACTAGTAAAACAATATATGGATAAATCTATCAAAAATAAGAAAGAAATTCTCATAATTTATTCTAGTGATATCTTACTCTTTTGGCAAAACCAGTGACTAATTTTAATTTTGCTGTTGTACAAAGCTCTTGGTTCAATTTCACAGGTAATGGGCAATTTCACAAATTAGTTGGTGCACATTCCATGATGCATTGTTGTGTGCTGTGTACTTCATGGAAAAAGAAACTAGTTCCATATGTCATGTATCATAAATGCAAAGTCTTAGCTTTTTTGTGGAGCCTCTGTCTTAATTGTTTTGTAGGCTAGCATAAATGTATCCAGTTGAAGTTTGTAGGGCCTTTTTCATAGTTCACTGTCTCATCATATGACAATCATATTACAAAGTCTTAGTCCTTTTGTGATGTTTTGCTTGCTCATTTTTAAGCATTTTGCTCATATTTGGTTTATTATGTTTTTGGATTTTTTGGTTCATTAGTACAGTGAACAAGGATGGGTTTAAGCCCAACCTTGAGACACATCTCATTCCACTATTGGCAAAAAAAGTGGATAATGCATCTGCTGAGACCAAAGATAAAATTAATATGCCATCTTCAAAAGATGCTCACCATCAACAGCTACTGCAGGTAACTCTTTGTTTGCTGGCTATATTGAATATTTGCTTGGCTACTTTCAGCAGCAAGAGGCGCCTACACTGTTTAAAAGACTTTTAGGAGAAACCCTGGATTATGAAAAAAATGAAATTCTGTTGCAAATCTTTTATTGTAAAACCTCATTTTTTTTCCCCAAATGCTTACTGTCATTAGAACCAGCATGCAAATTTCCTTCTTATAACTCTTAGGCTTCCTCTAATGCAAATAAAATGTCCTGATTTAGGAGAAGGATGACTTAAATTCTAGGTAAGTTTGTGGTGCTTGTGGATGTTAAATTTTTATTGTTTCTTTTACATTTCTGTCATTTACAGATCTTGTCAGATGAGCTGGCCTGTAACATTGATGACATCATTAGTATTGAGTTGAATGTTTGTGATACTCAACCTAGCTGTCTTGGAGGTGTGAACAATGAGTTCATATTTTCTGGAAGACTGGATAATCTTGCTTCAAGCTTTTGTGCACTGCGAGCTCTTGTTGATTCTTGTGCGTCACCCAAAGATTTGTCAGATGAGCGTGCGATTCGTATGGTTGCTCTTTTTGATAATGAAGAGGTATTGCCTTGTGTAGCAATAATGGGAGATGTAATTTCCCGAGTTTGTTCTTATATTTGGCTACTCTGAGGCATTATTCTGAAAGTTGAATTACTATCTTTGAGCACATTTATCTTTTGTGCACTATATACACAATTCATATGCCCTAGACTCGCAGGTAGATTGCATGATCTCTTCTTCTTCAAGTCTATGGATTTGTCTATTATGTACACGTTTGAGACTCTAAGCTTCTTGCAGTGTTCATGAAATTGAGTCAGACTTTATAACAGTTTGCTGACTACATATTTGCTTTAACTCGCCTAATTTCATGTGGCCGCTGCTGTCATTTCTGATGTCATCACCTAACCACAAACTATGATATTACTGGTTTAGCACAGATGATGATACATTTTCTGTTTATCTTTCCTGCCTAATTAGAGAAATGAGTGATTGACTGCAACTGGTGCTACTTGCAATTAATATGTGAATGTATTTGTTGTTACCCAATCCCAATTTTCCTGTTACTCAGTTGTTCCATTTTGTTAATTAATTATCATGTTGCTTGTGTAATGCTTCAGCGCAACTCGTCATGTGCACTTCACTTGATCTTTGAATTTCATGGAAGGGCCCACATGTACAAATTCTTCATCTTTTTTCCAGCTATTTTTTAAGAGAGTGGATTTTAATGTTGACTAGTTTGTGCTCTGTAGGTGGGCTCAGATTCATATCAGGGAGCTGGTGCACCAACTATGTTTGAAGCCATGAGACGAATAACTGATTGTTTAGATCTCCACTCTGTTAGAGAAAGCAGTTTTGCACGTGCAATTCGCTGTTCCTTTTTGGGTACATTTCCATTCGGTTTAGCTCATGCCTGTTTTGCTGCAGATGTCTCTTTCTTCGGCATATAATCTGATTTTACTCGAATCTTTCAGATTAATTTCTTGAATCAAGCTTTGAGCCTCTTGCCAATCCATTTCTGGCCAAAAATGTTGAAGCATTTTAGAAATTAAGAGAATGACTAACTGCTTGATGTCCCTGTGCAGCATCATAAATAGATATATACACAATGCAATAGTGGTACTGTAGATGTAGCATCAGAGGACAATACGTGTTACTGTTTCCCTTTGGAGCTTCTGAAGGGATGTCCATCTATTACTGTTTCACTGATATGGTGCAGTGTACCTGTACGTGTACCGTCAGTGTCCATTTGGTTCATGGGATGACATAGGATAGAATTATTGATCCCATGCGGTACCTTGTTTGGTTGCTTTCTTACACAGGAACCAATCTTCCCATTTAACCAAATTACTCCCTAGCTCAGGGGATAAAATAACCCTGTTGACATTTCGAATTCATTTGGTAACTATTGAATCAATTTATGGTTAGCGGACATAATGTTGCAATTTCCATTGGATGTACCATGAATAATCTATTACTAACCAAACTTCAGAAAATGTTAGTTGAGGTGAAAAATCCAAGGATGAGTTATCTCGGTAAAATTTATCCTGGTATGACTTGGCCAATTCATTCCATCCGCGAACAAATTGGGCCCTGACAGAATGGTATGCTTCATTGACTAGTGTGCTAGCATGCAATTGGTGTTTAATGTGCATGCTTTAACTTTACTTCCTTGCTTAGGAAGGGATACATTTAGCCTCTTAAACATGGACTTTTTTTGGGGGTTCTTTTTGTCAAGTCTTATGAAAAATTAAAAATTGTGTAGCATTTAAACTGAAAATTTTTGAAATTAAAAGAAGCTAGCCGTAATTGGTGACTCGAAGAATGCTGTCTCATTTACTTGTCTTTGAAAATTAAAAAGGTAACGAGGAAATATATAAGCATTTTAAAATCTTTGCAGCTTTTGATACAATCAAATTTTCTCCCTGTTGATAATTAAATTTCGAACTCAGACAAGCCTTCTGTCTTTTGTGCTAGTATCTGCTGACATGGCTCATGGAGTTCATCCAAATTTTATGGACAAGCATGAAGAGCACCACCGTCCAGAACTGCAAAAGGGACTAGTTATCAAGCATAACGCCAACCAACGCTATGCTACAAGTGGAGTTACAGCATTTCTTTTTAAAGAAGTTGCAAAAATGAATAACCTTCCAACTCAGGTGAACGCGGTGATCAATACTGAAGGAAGATTATGAGCACACACTGAAGTTTCTGATTTACTTCTGCCTTTTCAAAATTTGTTCTTTTTGTGATGGTAAAAATAAATTTCCACCCTGTATCTGTTTTGGTACTGGAGCGCAATTACATGCTGGACTAAATAGATGATGTCTCACTCTTTGGACATCTGCAACGCTAGTTGTGGTACAAGAGATGCAGAAAATGAATGGAAATGTATATGGCTAACAGAATGAAAAGAAATAGAGTATGAATTGTTGATTTTCTTGGAGTTTTTTCAGAAAAGGTGTTATGGAAGGGTGCCTTTTTCAAGTTGCTAAGATATGATAGATAGCTTCATTTGGCAGATTTAACAGATCCTACTTTGAATTACGGTCTTATTTTAACTTTTATTTGATGGCCTTTGCTCATCAGATACCAGTTGTTTTGTTAATGATATTACAGACAATGAAGTGTTTTAAGTTGCTCAAACAAAAGTAATCTATACGCTAGTAGCCCACAAACTCTACATTCTTATGTAATTGTCTGAATCTTTTTCTAATGTGCAAAACATGTTGCCCCGCCTTGACCATTGATGCAACTATCCGTTTTTCTCATTTTTATTTACCAAACAGGCTTTCTTTTCCTTGTCATTTTCCTTCCACCCCTTGATTTTGTTTGTCCCTGCTGTATGGAAATTATACCTTATATGTATCGTGTGGGCTTGTTGGATAATTTTGCTGCAAATTATTGTTTTATTTGTAAAATTTACTATGTGATTTCAGTGATCACCTTCTTCATTTCTTTCTGGACATTGATATCAGTGCTGAAACTAATTGAGTATCTCTGTTCCATCACTTCATAGGAATTTGTGGTGAGAAATGATATGGGCTGTGGATCCACTATTGGTCCTATACTTGCTTCAGGTGTTGGAATTCGCACTGTTGATTGTGGCATTGCTCAGTTATCCATGCACAGGTAGCAAAGCTAATTATTTAATTTGTGCAATAGCTTTAGACACGAAATGCAAGTCTTCATATAGTTTGCTTGAATGTGCAAAGGAAACGAAACTATTTGAGAAGTCTAAGAAGCGAAATTTCATTAACTCCGTATTGTATTCATTGTCAGTATCTAGAATTATCATGCCAAAAGCAAAGATGCATTATTTCATGCATTGGTGATGGGGATTGCACCATGTCCTACAAGATGACTTATATGATAGCTGGATGATTAATTTCAGTCTCATGGCATGGAATTGAGTGCACTCTTTGGTAGTATCCTATAATGTGACGATTCCAACCCTTTTCATCTTATGAGCTTCATGAAAATCTTGGTATAATTGATTTGGCCTCATGCATATCCATTAGGTGGAAAAGTGGTTTCTAATAGTTGTTTGTGATTTTTGTCTCCCTGTAATTCATGCAGTGTTAGAGAGATATGTGGGAAGGAAGATGTGGACTTTGCATACAAGCACTTTAGGGCGTTTTACCAGACATTCTCTAGCATTGACAGGAAGCTGAATGTCGATAAGTAGCCTGGTGGGGGTTGCTGCACTTTTTCCTTATTTGTCTCTTACCAGAGAGAGAGAGAGTGTGTGTGTGTGTGTGTGATTGAATTTTCTTGAAAAGTAAATGCTTTCTGAAAAGAGATTATAGCTACATAAACTTCATAGTTCCGCATGAAAGGAAACTGCTATTGTAAGAAGGATGGACAGATGACTCCAATTGACAAAGTAGGTAATGTGTGGGGTAGTAAATACTACTCCCAAGCAGGCAGAACGGGTGAAAGACATCACTAAACTCTTCTGGAAAGGAACGGACCCATTCAAATTTTCTTCTGTTCAGAGTTCTTGGAGTTCCTTTTATTTGTGGAAGAACTTGTCCCAGCATTATTTTCAGCCCCAGTTTGGGGACTGGGATTATCAGCTTCACGGCATAGCTTCATCTCCTCGTGTAAAAGCTCGTTCTCCTGCCTGAGCTCTTTGGCTTTCTTCCTCAGCTTCTCATTCTCAAGCATGATGCGGCAGTTCTCCCAGAAGAGATTAGCATTTTCTTTTTCCATGATGAACTGATAAAGGTATGTGCAGAACAATAATAGTTAAAGAGCAAATTAGATAGAAGGGGCTAAAAAAAGAAAAAGGTAAAAGGAAAATTCTTGTAATAGGGGAAGAAAGCAGAGAAGTGAAAGTTTTTATTGCTAATCAGATGCATATGTTCTTTATTTCTGTCAAAATTTTACGTGTAGAAAATATTGAAAATCTATATGTTTCACAGGTTGAAGACTACAGTGAGATAACGGCACAACATGATTCAGTCTCTATCAGATAACTTGGTGAGTAATGCAATGAAACAGTTAAATATCTGCCAGAAAATGCTATGGGAAGAAAATGGATAGAATGAATGTGTCGCATCCTTTGCTCTTTTTGTTATCAACAAAATGCTGAAGTAAGAGGAGGAGGCAATGATTACTACTCTTTATCAGCACATATGATAAAATAACATGGCAAGAAATGTACAGTGATGACATTTTCTGGGAAGTTGGGTTCCAAGGGGAACAACTTCTTACCGTGTATTTGAGCTAGATTGCAGTGGATGAGGTGGTGTTAAAGGTAATTATGCTTTATATGATCTTGGACATCGTAATGAGGAGGCTTGGTACAAATTTGCGTTGGTAGCTCATCATATCCCTCTATTTATACCAAATGGAATGCAAAAAACTTCAAGAAGATCCATCTCTCGCAAAACAACAGTCACCTACCTGTAAAGCCCCAGTTTTGCACTTTTGATGCAAGGGGAATGTGTTAGGATGGACATTAGTCGTGACATCAAATTGAGGAATAATTATATGTTTTTTCATATCTGGAAGATATTCTGCTTTAAATAGCATCACACGTGAGACTTGCATTTAGGCAATGATTGTGAACTCCTGAGAAGAGCAAATTCGGGGAAAGAAACAAAAAGACACTTGGGACGTAGTTGGGCAGGCAAGAAATTATTGTTAGAATGAACGATGGAAAACGGCAAATTCTGCTGTTTTTGGGCGGAAGAAAAACATGTAGAAGCAAGGAGTTGAGGGCAGGGGACAGCTGAAGAGAGCATCTTTTTGTGTTTGGGGGTAATTCATGAAATAAAGCCGAGGGCAAAGTGGGCTGGAGTTGATGAGAATTATGTCCACAAGCGACCAAATTAGTCACGCTTTCTCGGCCATTATCACGCCATTTTTGCCGAGGTGCCAAGAATTAAGAGAGAAGCCAAAACGGGTAAATTCAGATCCCATGGGCTGAATTATCTTTAATGCGAATGGATTTAAAAAATCTTTATCTTATGACCGACCCATAGCAATTACGCACATATTTTTAATCTTTTTTTTTTTAATTTTCTTTCGCATACGTCACAACACAAAAAGTGCTGTAATAATTATTTTAAATAAACTCCTATCCAAACATATTTCCTTTTTTTTGGGCCTCAAAAGGGCCTAACTTTATGTATATGGTTAGAAAAATTCTACTCAGACACTTAGAATCTTTATTTAAGTTAGGGTTAATTGTACTTTGAACCCCTGAAATATTTTTGGATTGCACTTTGCACCCTGAAGTTTTGTGAGTTCTAGCACTTTAATAATTACTTTAAACCACTCATTTTTGGCAGTACACTACACAATTTACCAGAATCAAGCAATTGAAAACAGACTACACTCGGCCGCGGTGATGGAGCTATTAAAAGACGATTTCATCCCTTCATTTTTTGTGTCCCCAAAATGCCCTTGTCACCAGGTCAGAGGGAAACGTGATTTATGGCCGGTGAAAGTCCATTACATTTTTTTTTTAATCAGAAAGTCGTCGTCGCATGGTTCTTTCTTGCCTCTCAAGCACACGCACGAGAAAGTAGAAATCCAAGCAAAGTTATGCAATCTCTTTCTCCAAACTAACTACTATAACTGTATGCTTGACTATTACGGCTACCAAGCCACCATTCTAAGGCAAAATCGATGAAAATTTTTCGCCAAATTGGAGGCATCCTATCATATCTTAACCAACAAATACCACAGTAGGATTGTCGATTACTTAGCTCCTTGACTAAAAATTTAAGACACCGCAAAATTTGGGCACCCAAATAGCGGATGTGAATAGAACTTAGAAGAAGTAGGATCAAATCCTACTACGGCTTAATTCATCCAGGAACGAGAGGAAACCTGCGTTAATTCATCCAGGCACAGATTCTCGAAAATTCTACAAGCACCATGGATGGGTGCAAATAACAGCCAAAAATGTTGAAAAACTTTCAGATTTGAGGCGGCTTTGGACCAAGTACTACTCATACGGTCCAAGAGTTCAGAAGAGGAGTGATGTTGATGAAGCCTTGGCGAACGGAGGAGAAGAGGCGATCGATGGAGTGATTGAAGGTAGAATCCTACTGTCGAGGGAGAAGGAGAGTTCTAATGAAAAAGTGTGAAATGGAAAGTGAATTCCAGGACGCCTACAGGATATATTTGGAAGTTCACTTCAACAGGGAGGACGTATTGGGCACGTCGCTATTTTTTTCCACCGGAGTCGATTCACTTAAAAATTTTACTACAAATTAATAGTTCAAGGTAGCTAAATGCTAAATTCTGTAAAGTTTAGAGTGCGAAGTACAATTCAAAAATAGTTCAGCAGTACAAAGTGTAATTAACCTGTTAGAACTTTTTTTTTTTTTTCAACCTTCCATCTTTTTTAACACATTTCCTATCTCCAATTATCAGGTCCAAAATTCAAACCCCCTACATTCTCCCAGTCCTTTTTCTATCTCCAATTGTTAGACCAAAAATTTGAACTCTGAATTTGAAAACAAGAAAAACTCTAAGAACCGATTTAAAATTTGAATCCTAAAACTAATAACAAAAAGGACTCCAAAAACCCTTCTCTAACCTTATTTCACAAAATGGTATAATCAATAAATTTTTTTTTTTTTGCCTCCCACCCATTCCCATAATCTTCCCACTCCCAATTGCCAGTCCAAGATTCGAGCCTTGAAACTGGCAAGGGAGAGAATTCTGGAACCCTTTCCTAACTATTGAACCAACGTCATTAATTACAAAAGGGTCTAACTTTATGTACATGGTAAGAAAAATTTTTTTGTACATGGTAAGAAAAATTCTCCTCAACGGAACACACGTTAGTCATTATCTTAAAATACATAAATATTTGCTTATGCAGGAGGGATTTTTATCGTCAGGCTCATCGCTTCGTATACAAGTTGGCGTAGTGTAGCGCTTTATAAATTGCACAAGCTTTATAATAGCTAGTCATTATTCTTGAAATGCTGCGGGTTTATAGCACTTGCATTCCGCAATGTCGTGGCCTGGGAAAGGAAAAATACGATGCGGGCACGTAAGCTATTAAGCCCCGTATACCGTACAAACCATAATTAGAATCATAAAAAATGGACTCAAAGCAAACCACCATGAAAACAGACAATAAGAACAATACTAGCCCACATGGTATTTCGACACATAATAAACATGCAAGTATAGGTTAGAATAATCATAAAAATTAGTAAATCATGGTTACAAAAGGAAATATCTGTACAACACATGCCACCAATGTTTCATGTGAACATTTTACAGGAAAAAACTTCAAGTGACCAGAGCTTTGAACAAATCCAGTTGGCCTGCACCTACAGCTTCCAAAGGCCACCGCAAGTGGCGAGGTACTCAGTCAGCCCTCCTTTTTCCACTTCTAGATCACCTCCAGGGTTCAATGGTGCTGAAACACAATCAGGAAAAATAAATATCTTAATACGTGAGAGAAGCATCAAGTCCACCCGTGAAGCACGACCTATTATAACTCATAGGCCGTACGAGGAACAATTATTCTGACAATACCTTCTCCCGACCAAGCAGAAGTTTTGACAGCTCCGACAGTTCTTTTCCTATATTCATTCTTCATCATCATCATTATCATCAATGGCAAAGCAGAGCTCAAGAGCACATCGAAATGACGCATTTGCCAAACCCAAACCACTGAGCCTCATTAATCATCAACGAAGCTCCATAAAACCGAGACTCCTGCAATGGATCAAACAGGGGAAACTCGAGGGTTGACCTGTCCAATCCATTGTGCCTCGGTTGCCTATGCCTGCATCCTTGTCAGAAGCACTAAAAAGGTACTGCTCCAGCAGCCTCCTTGAACTACTCCACACTCAAATACTTCTGACAAGGTGCAGGCATGGCCCATGCCCCTTAACGGGGCCGGGCTAATCCAAAAGAAGCATCAGGTTGCTGTTGATGAGACTGCAAGGAGAATTGGGTAACATAAGACTGGGTAACATAAGACTTGTCCAAAGAAGAATTGGGTAACATAAGACTTTTCTACATTGAGCATCATTATAAAAGCAAGCAGATAAGCAGAATACACCAGGCAGAAGCTGATTATAAAATGAATACAGCAGTCTTTCAATACACAAATACAATAATACAGGAAAAAGGATCTGCAAGTTTTGTATGGAATGGCACAAGATATCACAACCACCAAAACATACAATTTCATGTGCATATAGTCCTGTCCAACATGTTGAGCAAGTCACAAGAAGACAAAAATTTTTTCATAACTACTTTTGGCAAAAAGCCTTTTCCAAAGAAGTGAAGCTGCAACTTTTATTTATAATGCAAGCCAAAACAGCAAATTACTTGATGCAGCTAAATAACCATAAGCTACATCACAAATTTAACTAGCAAGTTAATGATACGAACCACCCAAACACAATGTACACCCAAACGTATCCACTGATCAACCTTAAGCACTTTACTATAAAATAAATGGAGTTGAAAATTAGCATTTACTAGTCCAAAAAGAAATGAAAATGGAATAGCACCATACCTATATCCATCTAACATGGATCTGTTTTAGGTAACACCCCTGTATCCGTTTACAAAGATTCTTGATAGCTGAGAATCTACACTTACACTCACCAGCAGACCAACACAAGGGGTAAAAGCAAAACTGAGCATGAATAAGCTAAAAATCCAGCTCACATCATTTTCACTCTCAGTAACACAAACATGACCCAGAATAAAAATTCTCCAACACCCACAGATCGCTCAGACCAAACTTTCTGTCAACTTATTTTTTGAGTTACAACAACCCCTAGAAGCAACTACTACATTAAAGGACTTCTCAAGGCCCCTATCTACTTGGGAAGGTTGGAAAAGACAGGCAGCTATACCTGAGCAAAGGATTGGTGAACCTGTTCGTGAGGATGAATGAATGCCATCCCAGGATGCTGGCAAGGATATTGTGCAGTGTGTAAGTATAGACCTGAATTAGAACGCGCACCAACATGATTTGGGCTGAAGGGAGGAATCAATGTCTCCGGAGGACCATAAGTAATAGCAGGAGTTGATGGTGCAGTCCACGGTCCAGGTAGGTGTTGGGGAAGTGGCCGTGGTTGGTGTTCACTCGATATTGATGGCCTAGGAGCTGAGCCAAGTTGTGGGAATTCGGTATTGTAATTTAGTGCAGGTGTGTACAGAGGCTGAATGGTGTATCCTCCTCCACTAAATCCAAACCCAGGATCAAACCTTTGCATGTACCTAACAGAAAAAAAATGATTTCATTATAATTACTTTAAACCCATTTGAAGATAAGCCATAGCTGCCAAGACAACACATAATCGGCACATCAACTCTTTATCATTTTTAGTCTGAAGGACCACGCATATCGAAAACCATGATTACAATTGAACACGCTTGTTGTATTTCAGGACAGAAACTAGGGAACAAAATCATAAGGTAAAACTTATTTCAAATGCTGCCTACTCTAGCACGCTCATAAGGACATGTTAACTGGAAGAACTAAGATAACTGAAACCACTGCTCATACAGTGTGCAAATAATTATCGCTGCTTATAATTTCCAACAACAAACTCGACATGGAAAAATCCATTACTAATGGCAGAAAAGAATAGAGCTGCAAACAAAAGTGGAGAATGAATATATACCTATCGTAACTCCTATCATAGTCAGGATCCTTGCGATCAACTTCACGATCCCGAAAGATGGCCACCCTATTAGTAGTTTTAGATCTACCAGCTGGCTCCTTTTCAGTCCTACTTCTAGCTGATCTATTACTTCCAGTCATAGAATCAATCAAACCCCTACTGACATTTAGATCAGGCTGCCCGTCTCCTGGAACAGATTTCTCTTCTGTCTTCGATACTCCACGTAAAACATGCTGAGAAAAATCTTGTGTCCTAGGTTCACTTTCTCCTCTACCACTAGCACCTGCGCTCAAGCTATTCGAGTTGAATATCCGTGCTCGAGCCCTGTTATATTCTTCTTTTCTTTCCTCTACACTCTTCAAACTATTGCTCTTTGACATATGAGAATTTGAACCACTCGCAATTTGGGACCCTTTCTGTGGCCTCTGTTTGATTGCAACCTTAACGACCCCAGTGTCTTCTGAAGGCAGATTTACAGGAATGTCAGCTAAACGAATCAAAGGTATCCGACATTCAGAAGTCTTGCGTACAATGATTCTCGAGCCAGATCCATCAGGTAAATTATTGTCCAACAGAACCATTGACTGCAAAGAGTAATGTTGTGCAACACGATGGGCTGCCAAGCGTAAATATGATGTAGGGAGCTGATAGAACTCCATCTGTTGTCTGGTAGGATCGCGTATGAACTTCTCAACATCCTGCTCCATTCGAAGAACTGAAAAAAAAAAGAAGACAAAACCAGCTTTGAAAAACCAAAACAGAAAGGATAACGGAAACTCATAAACACCTTTCGAAGAACCATTTCTAATCTCTCATATCAGATACAGGACGCGAGATAATTAGCGACTCAAAATTCACATTTCTGAATGTAATCAGAGTCATTAAACTGTTCACAACAAAAAGTTGAATTAGAAAATCCCTTTCCTTACAAGCAAAGCAACCAGTCAGCACAAAGAACCCATAGCAGAGAAGAAGAGCACCTGGTGAATAGGGGCCCTAGAACACATCTACCCATGTATATTCCAAATTCTCCCGAATTTTCTAAGTACAAACAGATACAAAACCTGAATTTTCTAGACACAACACCTCTACACATCCATTATGCAATTGGTGAATACTCTAAAGGATGAAGACCACCTATTCCAAATTGTTACTTTCTTTCTATCTATTTCATTGGTAGTTTGCATTCTTTCCCTTTCAACGCTTCCAATGTCAAACAAGAGATAATTTTCAAAAAGTTGTCTCCCTTTCTTCATTCAGGACCCAACTAATAGCAATGACTCGTTTCTCCCTTTTTTTCCCATCTTTCCTTTCTCCATCATACTTAACAACCCTAACATAGGGGCATTTAATGTGAGTTACCTAAAAGACTATCTACGAATAGCCACACCTCTAGAAAATCAAAGTTCATATCTCTAAAAACTCTCGGTAATGCAAGTAACGTTAGAGAGTTAAGCTGTATCAATATTCCAATACCGACCAGGACGAGCTAATTACTACATCAAATTAGTAGAAACTTGCAAACATCCACTTGAACTTAAAAATCAAATCCAACTAAACAAATTAAACACAAAATTGCAAATTTAAAAGCATAAATAGCACTAATAAATCCATGAACAGAATAAAAAGCTAAAGAACCTCACCCGAAAGACGCTCCCGAGGGTTTTGCAAAGCCTCCCGAAGAAACTGATCCACAGAATTTATCAAATCCTCAGACACTCCCCCACCCAAATTCGCCGAAGACGCAGCTGAATCCGGCGCCAGCGCATCACCGAGCTCAGATTGATTGTTACCATTACCGTTATTATTCACAGAACTATTGGACTCCTTTTTAGCTGACGAAAGCATGAGCCGGCGCATGGTGGCGTCTAAGTCGGCAACTTCCCATGACTCAGGCGGGACACCGAGATCGGAATCCACCACAGAGCCATCCATGATGGCTTCGATGATTGAAAAGAAGATGGTAAAAACTTAGGGATCTTTTTTTTGAGAAATCATCAAAGTGAGCTGGAAATTAGGTTGCTTTCAGCCCTCAACTGAAAAAATCTGTTCAATTTCATGAGAAAAACCATAAAAGATTCGAAGATTAATGGGGAAGTTTAGGGTTTCGAAGGGAATAATAGAAAGGGGGAGGAGGAAAGAGTACAGATAGGGTTTGACGGTTGTTTTGGAAGTTTTGGTAATAGCGAAAAGATGCTTCGAAAAGCGTTTAAGAGGTGGCACGTGCCATGCACGCGCCAGTCGAATATTCATGCAATGTTTTGTACTTTAAAAAAAAAAAAATCTTAACAGGGAAGCAAAGAATAGACGCGTGGGAGGACTGAAAAGGGAGGAGGGTGTTTTGGTAAAAAGACAAAATAGAGAAGTCAAAGGCTTATAAACTGCCACAGGAAAGGTTCAGCTCAGCTTCAGCTCCAGCTCCATCTGCAACATAAATTTTTTCTGCCGGGCCGAAATTTTATCGCAGAGCTTCGATGAAGAATTTGGGAAGGTTAATGTGGCGAGCCGCTAATTATGGGAAGAGATCATTATCATCGCAAAAAGTAGCCGGAATCAATGGGCTTCGATGCTTACCCAAGCGATTCATCTATTGTTATGCTGCGGCGACGTCCAACTCCATCTTGGATTTCAATTCGTTGAAATCATCACTTTTACCTTCGACGACCCATTTCGCAGGTCAGTCCAAATTTTGAACCAAGCTCATGTATATCGGGTTGAATATTTCTTGATTATGTATTTGTTGGGAGGAATTTGAGGTTTTCGGAGATTTTATGTGCTGAGTGGATTGATTGTGAGTCTTACTTATCTGGGTTTGCTAGGTTTTAGGTCTTATGGTTACAGTCGACGGAGAGAGTATTTACACAAAAAGACTTTTGTTTTTTTTGGTCCGTGAAAAATTCTACTGAAGTTACATGGCGCTAAGTTTTCAATCCAAAATTTGTTGTTGTACTGCTTACTGTAAAATACAACAGAATTTTTTTAACTCTTCATAAACTTTAGTTTAATCCCGAAGTTAGTAATTTTTTATCAGAAAGACAAGTGAGAGAATGAAATGCGGAACTGAATTAATTCATTTGAATGTTTCATTGGTACAAGTGCACCTTTATTTTCTTGATCTAACACTGCCTCGGACAGGACAGAGGAGGACCATGTTTATTCAAACTCAAGCAACCCCTAATCCATTGTCACTGATGTTCTTTCCTGGGAAGCCTGTCATGGAAGGTGGCAGTGCTGATTTTCCTAATGCTCGTGCAGCCATGAATTCTCCGCTCGCAAAGGCTTTATTTGGTATTGATGGTGAGCTTTTCATACATACCTTTTATGATGTATCGCATGAATGCAATGTACAAGTGCATTGGAATGCTTCTGCTGCTATGCTTGATATCTGTAGTTCATGGTTCTTGTCTAAACATGACTAATGGTAGTTTTAGCCATAATTAGGTCAGGAACAATCGATCTTTCATTAAGATTAGATCTGCGATACTGTTTGATGGCATAACTTTGTCAAGGGTCCTTATCTGTTCATAGAAATTCAACCCATTGAAATCTTTTAAAGTTCACTTCACCTAGGAGATAAATATGTCATGCACTTTGATGTTCTTCCTTCTGTTGTTTTGTGTTCTTCACCTTTAACCTGGCTGCACTTGGTACATCATAGTTGAATGTAGTTGATATTCTGCTAGTATTTGCTTGATTTAACACTATCCGGGTAATGGTTTCTATTCATCTACCAGACTCATGGACTGTGATAATCTTATGTTCTGCACATGTGGTTTTGTCCTCTAGCAGATGGCTTGTCATCTCTGCACTTGTCTTCTACATAGATGAAAGACTATTGACATCTGCCTGAGTCTCAACCTGTGGTTGTATAGCTATTATAACATAAGACAAATGTTACAATTTAGTAAAGCAAATTTTGTCTTTGTTTGGACACTAGCCTTTGACTAGTAATTGTTGCACAACGAAATGCAATCTGATTTGATCAAGTCAACAGAATAAGCAAGCTGATGGAGACTAAAGAACTGAATGTAACAGTAGCAAAATAATAAACAATAAACTTTGTATTAATGATCTTTTCATGGAAGCCAGTCTTTTTCAGATCCTCAGGCCCAAGATGGAAGCCTGGAATTTCTAAATGGGCTGTATGTTCTATTCCTGGCCTGTGGTGATTCCTTACATTTGATAGCCTTGAGTAGCCCTTGGATTTTGTCTGAATAATGGATGCTTTATTTCTAAGTAATCTGCAGAGCAAGTTGCTATTAGCTAAAGGTTGGGGTGGAAAAAACCGGATTATGCTTTATGCCTTATATGTCTTATGACTTCAGTTTATGTATATGTCTCAATACAATTGGTTCATGTGATATGTCTTAAAGACAAAAGTTTTGGTGCAAGAATAACAAAAAAAACTCTTTTTTTAACCCCAAAGATTCAGTTTTCTGTATATGTTCTGTGCTTTCTGTAGCTAGTTGCAATCAATACTTGTCTTCTGTTCTCTTGAACTTGCTATATTTTATAGGCCCAATCACTGTTTGATTTTCTGTTCACTTTGGTTGGGATTTCTGTCCCAATTTATCTGTAGGCTGTTTGCTAGCCACCAGCATAATTATGTCTGTTGCTGATACAGGGATTACACGAGTCTTCTTCGGTTCTGACTTTGTAACTGTGACAAAGTTGGAGGATGCTTCTTGGGAATTTTTAAAGCCTGAAATATTTGCAGCAATCATGGACTTTTTTATGTCTGGGAAGCCACTAATCATGGATTCAAATAGTTTGGATTCCATGGACACAGCTATCCACGAAGATGATTCAGAAACTGTAGCGATGATCAAAGAACTTTTGGAGACCCGTATTCGACCAGCAGTACAAGACGATGGTGGTGATATTGAGTACAGAGGATTTGTTCCAGAAACTGGAATAGTCAGACTAAAAATGCAAGGTGCATGCAGTGGTTGCCCTAGCTCATCTGTCACTCTGAAGTCTGGCATCGAAAACATGCTGATGCACTATGTACCAGAAGTCAAAGGTGTGGAACAGGAACTTGATACTGAAGATGAAGATCCTGCACTGACTGGAGCAGCTTATGAGTAGTTGAAGTGCTAGAAATTAGGTAATAAGTGCAGAAGATTTCTTGTATTTAGCAGTTGTATGTGCCAATTTTTGCCTAGATAGTGTGAGGATTAAAATCATTTTCTTGATTTCCCATCAACATGACTTTTATATCTTCTTCTTGGAAATAACACCATTGCTTTATCTTGCTTGTCTGATCTTGACACCGTATTTAGAAGTCCAGACTTTATTAACCGCCTAAACTTGTCTGATCTTGATTGTGGCCACTCATGGTCGTCAATCCCTTCCCTGCAGCTAGGACGTAATTCTGCTTAGTGACATTTTTGATTTGTTTAAATTCAATGTGGTACCGTAGTACTGTGTCCAAGGTTCCCAGTAATGAAAACATGGGAACCAAGACAACTTACTGTGTACCTTTTATATTGCATTTCTGTTATGTTGGTTATTTCGAGAAGGATAGGAATAGGGTTTGCGAAAAAGCAATAGCAAAACGTGTGTCAGGTTGATTATGGTCTTCTTCTCGTGCAGGTTTTGTTAGGTTACACATAGAGTGGGCAGGCAGCAAAAGCAAAACTGGATTAGGTAACGCACCAGAGATGGATCAAAGGTCTAGACAATAGCTTTGGAAACCTAGTAGTGGATTCGGCTTCAATTGTGTCCTTGAAGTTTTACTTTTTCTTGTTCCTCTAGGAGTTTGTATTCTAATCTGAAGTAGGGCAAACAGATGAAGACGTCCTAGGTTGTGCATTCATTCTTCCATATACAAAGGCAAGGCCAGTAAATCAATAATACTTCTTTGGTCAATGATTCATTTCATCCATTAAATTTCACGAACTACGTTTATGCTGTTTTCAAAGACCTCTGCTCAAAATCCTAAACCCAAAAAAAGTCGTGTCAATTTATTAATTATGCCTTGGGGGTTCTTGCCAACAATACGTGTAACCTCAAAACCCAACGCATACACCGTTCCTTTTGGTATCTACTTCAGCAGGTTGCATGCGTTTTACATGCTTCTGCCAAAAAGATGACTGAATGAACAAGTGAATGGATGGAAAGTAACGTTAGGCTGTTCTCGTGATCTATAATTGTATGAAAATGTCTATGACCATTTCTGATAACGTATATGGTAATTAATTGGTTAATGTGAAAAATTTTGTGCACCATTTTAAGCAAATGGAGTTTAAAAATCGAAATTTGAATTTTTGGATGCAACTGCATAAACCAAGACAAAGGAGAAAAATGTCTTGTGTCGTCAACTCTTCACAATGTGCAACTTAACAAGCTTTTAGTGCTAAATAGTGGGATTTGCCTCACTTTCAACCAAACCCATGCCTGCGTCAGTTTTCAATGTAACTTCAATTGCTGCAACGATTTATGACCTCCCCTTGCCTTATTAAAAGCTGGCAAAAGAATGAAAAAGTGAAAATAATATATAAAGCAAAGAAGAGAGAGCGTCTTTTCTGATGTTCTTGAGTGCGGGGTGATCAGTCCAGAGAAGAGTTCAGGAGAGTGCTTACAGGAGGAAAAAAATGGTGGGGTGGTGGAGAAACAAGAGAGAAGCTAGACTATCGGTCCAACTGCTGCTGCCACTGCCACTGTGTGTTCGCTGGATAGCTGAAGAAATGACTGATTCAGTTCTTGCAGATGCCACTACTAATGCTCTTTGTCCTGGCCATTTTTTAGAAAGGCATTGAAGATGGTTCAAGAGCAATATAACTCATTGAGATGTGCTGCACGTCCTGTTATTAGCATGTAATGCTACAAGCTTTGTTCCTTCGTCTTTGATGATTTAAGCGCCCGATTCATATTGTCATTTCGCTATATTTTTTCAGTGCTTTAATGTAGCTTTTCCTTCCCTTTATGGTTTGTGAATGGATACATCAGCATATTATCTTTTACACTTTTCTGAATAACTCTGTTTGCTCCTCAGCCCATTGCTGAAGTGCATTTCTCCTGTTCCTGTTTCCATTCTTCCCCTGTTAACGGATGGTCGACTTGAAGACCTGGAAAAGGTTAAATGTATTAGATATGGTAGGTCTAGAGTGGGATTGCTGGCTTCATATCTCATGACAGGGTAAATTGCAAGGATCTATTGCCGGTGTGACTCTAGTCACCAGTAGATGGCTCCGTTGACCTCACCTGTGAGGTAGCGCGCAATTTCGCAATTTTGTCCAGACATTATAGGATTCTTCCTCAATTTTTGCTTTGCTGCCTTTTTCATGTCCAGTAAAGGACGCCATTGTCGTGTCCAATTCCTTCTCATGCTTGGTATATGATGAGATACTTCATTGTCTATTCCGCATAGAACAAATAGAGAAACTTCGTTGATAGTGCCATAATTTAACTTTTATTATTTGGTCTCTTTGGACGGACAGGAGTAATTACACGAGAAACAATAAGAGTGTGTTTGATAAAATCGAAGGTTGAAATCTGAAATCTAAAGTCTGAAGTTTGAATTCATTAAGTTATTGAATTGTTAAATGTTAAATCAAATATATTTGAGTGTATATCACATTCAGTGATAAGTGAATAGTTTATCACTTATTTTTGAAAATAAATTTTACCTAGAAAATTCAGTGCTACTTAATTAATTCAAATGTTTAATTTTGATTATTAAACACATTTGAACATATTAACATCTGAATCTATTAAGTTTAAGTGCTGAATTGGACTATCAAACAAGACGTAAGTGTGTTTGGATACTCATTATGTAGAAAAATTATTTATTTTGACACTGTTATATTTTTTTTATAATGTGATATATATATATATATGAGAGAAAAAGATTAAAAATATATTTATTATGTAATTCAAATAATTATTTCATATAATGATATATCCAAACACACATAATATTTTTCCTAGCCAAACAAAAAGAGTTTCGTTGGTTGCATTTTCATCCTTTCATTCATGTAGTCAAGTCCTTTAAAAAAAGGACTTCCAAATACCAAATGCATGATTGTAATTGAGATTTTTTTTTAGACCAACAACTCAGGAAACTTACAGTAATGTAATGAAGAATATCTATCTAATGTTCATAATGACATGTTTTAATTGTACATGCTTAAAAGAAAATTACTTTAGAAGTTCATGGAAATATTTAACCTTGACCACCATTCCATGTCCATAAAAATTAAATAGCAAACGCGAACATGTTTTTCACCTGCAGACGAAAAGTGGCAAATTAACTTGATGCTCCAATTGGCTTATTCTGAGTTGACAGCAACAAACCATCATCCGCAGTTGGCCGGCGGAGCGTATTAATGTTCTTGCTTGTGTGTGTGTGCGTGTGTGTGCGTGAGAGTCATAAGAGCAAGACGAGGGTGTTGAGGAGAGTTGAAAGAAATGGTTGGAATGTGGTGGTGGAAAAACAAGAGAGAGGTGCGACTACTGGTGCACCTACTGCTGCCACTGAGTGTTCACTTTGTAGCCGAAGAGATGACAAAATCGGTTCTTGTGGACGTCACCACTAATGTACTTTGTCCAGGCCAGTCCACATGCCCGGAGGCCATCGACCTCAATGGTCTTCAACAAACCGTAAGAGATTCTCAAGCTGCATGGATAATCTCCCAACCCCTTCTCTGCCAATGCATGTTTTTACTGGTTGTGTAAGGTGGGATTTGTGTGTTTTTTAATTCAAGAAGATGGATAAAGTAAATTCTCGTTTTTTGGTGGGCTGCATTATGCTTTCAAACTGACCAATTGGCACTTTAATCAACTCCATTTACTGCTTTAATGACCTGACATTCTTGATATTTTTGAACTTCATTCATACCAAACTCTTTAGATGGACTCCACCAATGAGAGGCTACGGACTAATTAATCGTGATCAGTTGCTACTAAGGTGGGTCTTTTTGGGGTTAATTCTGCAGTATTCTTGTCTGTTGGAAGTTAAGGCCTGCAAAAGAGTAATAACCCACGAGCTTTTGCAGCTAGTTGGGCGGTTTATGGAAGTTCTGATTTTGACAACAGTCCAGAGGCATTGCATGATGTTGTCCTTTCCATCCTCTAATAACTTCGCAAAGCTAAACAATAAAATTTTTCTATGAAATTCTGGTTCTTACGTGTTTCAATCATGCCAAAATTGGTCAAAGCTTCCTTATGTAATTTTGCTTTAATTAAATTAAAAATTTATTTTTATTGAAGTTCATACTAATAGAAATTCATAATGAGGCGAAATAAATGACCCTTTAAATGGAGGTTTTTTTTTTCGGGTAATTTTCAATGAAGGGTATGTTAATGTCACGGGAAATTTTGGTGGAATCTGAAGGTACGATTAAAATCATGTAGGATTTTTGCAATTTCTAGCATAACTTTCCCCATAGGAAAATTCATCCTCTTTCACCGTTTCTTTGAGTAAAGTTTGAACAATATGATCTCCATTAGTATAGAGGAATTCCACTACGTAATAAATTTCAGGTCTACAATTAGGTTTAGATGAAATGAGGAATTGAATTCTTGATAGTTGATTTTCGAAGACTAACCAACCCCAACCGGGGATAATAACTTAGCTTAATTGGTAAATAACTGGCGACATGTATGAATATTGGCAAACATTGGCTGGTATGAACCAGAAGAGTTAGCTAGGATGGATACTGAAAACAGATGCCGGAAGTAATCTTGGCCTAGTCAAACAGAACTGATAGAATGATGACTATGTGAATGTGGGCACTTTGCACAGATTTGGTATACTGTGTTTACTGTTTGGTTTTCCTTTCTTCCCCTTCTTCTTTTTGTTCTTGAGTGGGATAAGTTTCCTCTTATATACTACGTGTTGTCACAAGTAGACTGTTGGAATCTTCAAGATGGTGGTTCTTCCAGTTCTAGGTCAACTTTCAGATGATTATGGTCGAAAGCCACTCCTCCTTGCAACATTTTCTGCTGATATTCTTCCTTTCGGTACGCACTTCATAAACATTTCTTTCTTTTTTTAGGTGAAGTTAACAACTTTGACATCAACATTTTGTATTCCCTCAAAAGTTTCCTGAATTCGTGGAAATGATAAGGCTTTACTCCAATGTTATTTTTTATCTTGATTCCTACATAAATGTGTCTTGTATTTCTTCAGCTGTGCTCGCAATCAATAAATCAAAGGGGTTTGTGTATGCGTTCTACGTTTTGCGGTTTGTTTCTCTGATCTTCAGTCAAGGAAGTATTTACTGCATTGCTGCTGCTTACCTGGTAACAACTTCATTCAACACCTTTTGGGCACAGATCCTTCTTGCAATTATAATAAAAGTAAAAAGGGCATTTTCTGTTTTCTGACAGGCGGATGTTGTTGATGACAACAAGAAGGCTACAGGTTTTAGCTGGATGATGGGCCTAATTTCTGCATCCCGTGTCCTGGGAAATGTTCTTGCTCGTTTTCTTCCTGGGACTTGTTTTTTTGAGGCATGTTACTGCAATTATCTGAGAGCTATGCGACAATTAATGCTTGCCTAATTTTTGAAGCTACTGTTTCGCAAGTCAATTTTTCCATTTCAGGTTGCAATAGCCCTCCTGATCTTTTGTCCTGTATATATGACACTCTTTCTGGCTGAGACTGTAACTCCAGCTCCAAAGGTTGACCAGTGTCTGCCATACTTCAAGAAGGCGTTTAAGCTTATTCAAGAACAATATGACAATATCAGATATGCTGCGAGTGTGGTTATTAGCAGGTAGATTAACATTTTCTTCTGTAGTTTAACGCCTCAAATGTCCAATACATGCTTTGGTTTATCTTGTGCCTTAGATTGTAGTATTCTTCCTCTCCATGATTTATAGGTGACTGACAGCTGCATACTACAGTTTACGCTTTCTGAACAATTTTCATTTTCTCCTCAGCCCTACACTGAAGTCCGTTTCACTTGCTTTATTCTTCTATGAATTGGGGATGTCTGGCGCCACTAGCACTCTACTGGTATGTTATCTATAATATAAAAGATGAACTCAGCTGCTTGAAGTTCTATTAGATATAGGTGATTCAGTTGGTGTCCAATACTATTCATTTGAAACTTTTTTGCAGCAAAATATCAAACAGTAGGTTTAATATTCAGTTAGCAGGACGAAATTTTGATAATGAAGCAAAAAAATTTGATGGCTTTGCTACGGAATCGCGTATCTTTGCCAATCATAATCTTATGGATGCATCATGGGAAATTTGAACAAAATTCATTGAGTTTACCTCAGTTTCCTGCTAGTTGGTTGAGATTCTTTTTGATTCCATCTTCTGTCCTATTCTAGGCTTGGTTTTGCATTTTACTTTTGGAAAAACCTCTGGCTAAGAGCCCCTTGAACTAGGAAATACCATATATTGCGGAATGTTTGTGCTTAGATTGAAGTCCTCAAGCATCTATTTCGTACTCATGTTTGGAGCATATTGATGAACACGAAAAAGGCAAAACACAAAGGAAACATGAGAAGGCAGTATTAATTGTTCTTGTATATTTATTTCCCATCAACATGGATTATCATTAGCTTAGGGAGATCTCCTTGGTCATCTTTTCTTTCCTGGCAGAAAAGTTCAACAAAGAAATTATGAAAAGCTTTGATAAATGAAAAGGAAAATTCATTGCAGAAGTTCGGTTTCAATGACAGGCATCTTTTTAAGTGATTGTATACTCGCATAGATACATCAATGTGGTAAAGTTTAAGTTGGTTGCTCAAACATAGCAATCAATTGCTTAATTTTGCAATCATATTTAAGTGTATCCTTCATTTGTTAAATTGGTCAATTAATCCTTGATTTCACAACCCCAACTTCATTATTCCCTTGATAGAGGAATTAGACTTATTGATGATCCTTAGAAGTTCAGTACAGGTTTTTGCTATTTATTTGCAAATTTTTGTTTTTTCACTTCTGTGGGTTGAACTTCTCTCTTTTGTGTGGGTTCCTTTTTGTCATCAAGCTACACATAATGACTCTACAGTTATTCTTCCAACCAAGAAATTTTCCCCTTTTTTCGTGACATTTATCTCAAAAGTCAAAACTACTTGAGAGTCATTTTCCATCTAAAATGTTCCTGCTGCGCTGTGTTTAGGTTTGCCTAGCTCCTTTTGGCTTTCCTATCAGTGTATTTAGTTTCTGCTACTTTTGCAGTATTATCTGAAGGCGGCTTTTGGTTTCGACAAAAATCAATTTTCAGAAATTTTGATGGTGGTTGATATAGGTGCAGTCATTTCTCAGGTAATTTACAACCCGTTGCTTTCATTCTATGACATTAACTCCTGAAGCAGTTTTTACTTGGTGACCTGGTCAACCTAGAAATGGATCTGTGTAGCTTAGTAGAATGACAAGCTGAAAATAGCAAGATCCATAGGCACATTAGCTTTTCACTAATTCAACACGTTTAAAAGGGATCTTCTAGAGTTTATTTTTCTTCTTTCGAATCTTACGGATGATTAAATTGTCCATGCAGCTAACAAAAAGTGCATGTACAGTAGATACTTAAGATAACCAAACAGGTCTAAGAAGCAGAAAAAGATATTACTGTGTGGGACATTTAGGTGAACCCTCTCTTTCTCCCTCCTATTCTTGGTCATTCCATCATAGACAGATCTGCATACAAGATATACGTACACGGTACATTGTGTTTTATTCAACATTACTCAGATTCTGTTGTAGCCACGTAAAGTGCATTACTGATTGAGGCTTGAATAGTTTGCTTAACTACCCTCATGATTTTTGCCTTTCAAGTGCCTTGAGTCCTCCACAACTTCTTTACTCACTATTTGCTAAAATTGTACTTCTTCTGTAGTTGCTGGTGCTTCCGATCATCACCCCTTTGGTTGGAGAGAAACTTATCCTTTGTGCAGCGTTACTCTCGAATGCAGTATATGTAAGCTGCCTAGTTAATGCAACACCTGGTTTGCCAAGCTTTTTTATGTTGTAGTGCTTATAACATGGAGTTTGATCTCATAGAGATGCTCTCTATTTACAGGCCTTGCTTTTTGGCTTAGCCTGGGCACCATGGGTAAGAGCAACTCTTCCATACAAAATAAATTGGTAAAAAAATGTACCATTAACGGAGAGAGAGGAGAGTAAAGAAGCACGACTGTTTCATGTTTACTCTGCATTGGTACCGAATTAGCACTACAAACATTACAGCCAAAACTTGAAACTACAATGTCAATGAAAAGTTCTTTACCAGCCATCCATTTGTAATACAGGTAACCTACTTTATTGCTGCTTTCGGAGTTGTTAACGTCCTCGTGAGACCTTCTGTAAGTGACTTTTCCGGTAATATGCAAACGTGTGCAATTGTGCTCTTCAAAATTCGTCATTTCATATGTGCTCCATTTTAACATGTTTGGTCGATTGCAGAGCTTTGCTCTCATATCCAAAGCAGCAAGTTCAACTGATCAGGTGGCTATCTTATTTGAAACATGAAGGAAAGCTTTCAAGTTATTGGAATCGGTAGCTATCTAATTGAATTATTGACTTCGTGTCTTAATCACAGGGAAAGGCACAAGGAATTATTTTAGGCGTCCAGTCATTTTCGAGTTTGTTGTCGCCACTAGCAATGACACCACTAACCAGTAAGTAAGCTACTTTTGCAATCTTTTTCAGATTTTAGAGGATTTTGACTTAGTTGTTTAAGAAATTTTTTGATGCTCTAGACTTGTTCCTGTCAAGAGATGCACCATTCAACTGCAAAGGCTTCAGCTTTGTGTGTGCATCTTTATCTGTGGTATGCCTCTCCACCTCCTTGCTTTCATCTGTCGTCTCTCCTTATGAATTTTAAATCTCCAAATATGAGTGTTAGCGCTTCGGGTCCTAACTCCGGTGCTTGCTTCCTTTTCACAGGCTATTGCACTTTGTTTCGCTTTTATGTTGAAGCCAAATACTTCGAAGAAACCCTTGGAGGTTGATGCAGAACACAATAAAGCACCACTTTTGTCATAGCGTATATATGGTGCCAAGGAGGAGTCGGCATCCTCTGAAGCTGTAGAAGCATCACTCTCGTCATATTGTCTGGTGCTAGTAACCCCATTTAAACTGGTCGGCAAGCCCTTCGATGCTGTGGTCTTTTGCCAACCTAGAGTTGTATCTATGATTTGGTCTCATTCTCATGTAATATGGCCATTGGCCTATTTCTGAATAATGTGTGTGTGTGTGTGTTTCAATCTATAGTTCTGTTATGCTTCATTTGCATTCCTTTCTGAGCGTGATGCCTGATTTGTACTCCGTTCATTGACTGTTTTTCAAGTGATTTCCTGGTCATAATTCACACTAGATTCCTGAAGTGGAAAGGGGGCTTTCTTGATCCTCTTTTTTTTTTCACTTTGCACTTCCTGCCATTTCGTACACAATTGTTTTGCAACATAAAAAAGATAGATTATGGAAAAACATGTTCTTTTTAATAATAATCATCTCTTACCAAATTCAGTTACCATTGTTCTCATGTACTACAAAACAAAGTCAGCATTAAATTGCTGAAAGGTAAACGGGTCTGTATCTTTTGTGACTACCACAGAGTTCGTATAATCAAGAACTGAAATTGCAGAGTTTCTGTTTGTAAGTGGTCCACATATGTATGCCGATTTATCTCTGAATCATGTCAAAGAAATTAAGACCTTAATATAAAACTAGGATTATTATCCAAGCCTCTGATTTAAAGTTGGGCAGGATTAATTAAGACTTCAATTGCCCACGAAAGCCACTTGATGGCACACACGTGACACGACCATCAAGGGTGCGCATCACCCAATGTTGCATGCCTGTTTTCCTTCCATGGGAAGGATTCTGTTGACTGATTCAAAACCAAAGGCACAACCTGGGAAACTCCTACTACTATGAATTAGTATATTAGTAGGGAATATATTAGTAGGGAAGTTCAGCCAAAGCCATTGCTTCTTTTACGTCAGTATCCTTATATTCAACTGCCGGCAGCCCCAGCACTAGCACATAGAACCTTCATCCCTCTGGTTATCTGTTTTAAGGGTCTTTTTTTTTCTGTGTCAGAGGAAAAACCGAAAAAGAAATGGTGGGATGGTGGAAAAACAACAGAGAAGTGAGACTACTGGCGCACCTACTGCTCCCACTCTGTCTTCATTGGACAGCTGAAGAGATGACTCATTCAGTTCTTGTAGATGTAACTACTAATGCTCTTTGTCCAGCCCAATCCACCTGCCCTCAAGCCATCTATCTCAATGGTCTTCAGCAAACCGTAAGAGAATTTTATGCTGCATGAATGGATGAACGAAAGAATGATGATTTCCCCACTCCCCTTTTTATTTCCGTGTGATTTTTTCGTGTGTATCTGTTTCATATACATATATTCTTCATCCATCAGTGGAGGTGTTCATAGGTATTGAAGTGGGATTCTCTCTGTTTTGGAGAAGTCTTTCTTTAATGGGATAATGGTTTGAAATTTACCAGTTTTTCTGAAGTTGAAACTGTCGCTACCAACAGTTAACTTAGATGGTTTAATAACCTCAGATTCTTGACCTTGAATTGTTCAGTAATTCTTTGTAGACTTTCATCTAGAAATTTGAACTATGTTGATAATGGTTACCTATCTGTTTGACATAATGGTATTTCAAAGGTAGCATAAGTGCATAACAACGTCTTCGTTGGACTATCCTATGCTATGCCTGACATATGCTTATTTTTTTTCCATTTCTCACCTTAAAGAACCTTGTTAGTGTACTCTCAATTTTCTTTTGTATCGTTACGCCATTGCCCTCTTGATAATGTTGCCTGATAAAGTTATGGGATAATTGCAGAAACCTCCCCTGAAGTTTTTAATACTAGCACTCACCTCTCTTATGGATTAGAAAATAGCACTGACCGCCCTTGAATTTAAGGTTTGTGTTACAGATTCGGTCCATGCCAGAAAGGTTACCATTAAAAATTTTGAGATGAGGATTTGTACCAAATTTGCCCTTCATGCTACTTGCTAAGTTGTATTAACAAAAGAATGACAAAATATGAAAAGCTATTAAGAATTAGCAAAATTCAAGGAGTGTAAGTGCAATTGAATGAATTTTACCAACGAAACAACGGTGGATACTAACGGCTAGTTAAATGACTATAGATCCAAGTTATTGCAACAAAGTTTATAAAGAATACACGTTACTTTTAAAACTCTCTATTAGTAATATAAATAGCTATTTATAGGAGTAACGCAACTGCTTATGTTGTCAACACTAATCATATACCTAAAAAAAAATATCGCTGAACAATCAGCTAATTAACAGCATACTTATACATCATTAAAAGTTACTGAGCATGAGATAAGTCTAGCTACAAGTAATTAGAAATACATACTAATAAGATAAAGTTGTCTTTAGAAAATGAAAACTGCAGTAAGTGCATTAGAATTACGTACTAAAATTGCTACTGCTGTTGATATTTTCATATTACAAGGTTATAACTGTATTAATGGAAAGAGATGTAGCAACTTGAGAAATAGTTGTGGGCTGAACTAGAGGAGATTTGAAATAGAAATGACTTGAACAGATATATTTATGCAAGTTCTCTTTATACTTACTTTAGTAGAAACTCCATAATGGCTTACTGACTTTCCTCCCTGCAATTTTGTAAAATTACACTTAAATTGACTGGTTCGAAAAACATAATATAGAAACATGTACGCTGTTTTCTCCCCTCAGTTGGCATCATTCCTTAGTTTTGCTTACAATGGCTAATGATACTAAAACTCACAGGTAATCTAATTTAATTAGTCACTCAATTTGTTGACAAAAAATAAATTTTCTTTTCTAAGATTATTTCATTAAGTTTCCGCAATTAGTTAGGGTATAAAAGTAAAATTATATAATTTATTGTTAGTAATAGGTCCAATTTCCTCTTAGGGGAGGTTCGTACAATTTTAGAAATTATAAGGGCGGTGAGTGCAAGTGTTAAAAACCTCAGGGGAGGTTTCTGCAATTATCCCTAAAGTTATTGGTTTCAAGAGAGAGGGTACAGATTATCGGAGAAGTTTTAATACTAATAAACTCACACATGGACCCACCGAGGACAGAGCCACATTTGACAAATTCCTTCGATGGTAGTAAAATTTGACCTTTTGTGGGTTGTTTCTTTAGGATTCCTTTTTTGTTGGAATTGTATAGCACGAGTAATTCAAAACAATGAGTTTTTGCAGCTACTTGGTAGATTCAAAGGTTGTGATTTCAAGAAGAGTTGCATTTGGTCCCTCCATCCCAACAAACCTCCAAATTTCCATTGTTCCAAAATAATGAGAGTTAAATATTTATCTGGCATTTCAAATGGGATCTCTGTTTAAGTCTTGCCAAAATTGGTCGTAGCATTCTGTGAAGTTTACCATTTTAGATTTTCACACATCGGTACATCTTACAGTCAGAGCAGGATAAACTTAATGACACTGGGTGAACGAGCCTATATAGATGACAATTTCAATGAAGGGCATATTTGCGTCGTTTGAAATTTGGTGGGAACATGCAAGATTAGTGCAACTCCTGAATGATTCAGTTCTCATTTATTTTAGGATTTTGCGGGCATAGCTTTTTCAGTAGGAAAATAGTTTTCTTTCACATTTTCCATAAGTGAAATTTGGACTTCGGAAATTTTTGACTTTCCATCGACAGATAGGATAGGAGTAGATTTAGAGTTCAATAAAAGAGAAAAATTAAATTCTCAAACACTGGATTTCCCAAGTCTAGTTTAGCACAATCGGCGAGTAAGAGATAAACATGCAGGAATATCAGCAAAGGCTGGCTAGTATGAAACCAAATGGTTATTTTCTTTCTATGATGAAAATGAAGGATGAAAGTAAAATTGACATGGTCAGCAGCAATATTAGAAATTTACAATGGCTTTGATGGCATGCGAAAAAAAAGTTCATCACTTGCACAATTTTGATACACTTTATTTAGCTTCTGTTTTTCTTTTGATCACCTTCTCCTTTCTTTACTTGAATGGGATAGATTTGCTTGTTAAACTAATTATGTCTTTTCACATATAGACTGTTGGAATCTTCAAAATGGCGGTTCTTCCAGTTTTAGGTCAACTTTCAGATGATCATGGTCGAAAGCCATTTCTTCTTTTTACAGTATCTACTAGCATTTTTCCTTTCAGTAAGTACTGTAAAGTCTGTGTATGGTAATTTCATGTCCTACACTTTTGCACATTCACAATTTTTTACACAAGCACTTGGAATTCACTACCTCTTTCGTACGTAAAGGTTATTATGTTTCGTATTGGCAGCTTTGATCGTCATCAATAAGTCAAAGGGCTTTGTGTATGCTTATTATGTTCTTCGCACAATTAATTTGATCTTTACTCAAGGAAGTATCTACTGCATTACTGCTGCTTACATTGTAAGATCTTTCTTCAACACCTTTTTGAGTACAACTTTTTTAGGGGCTGTGAAGACCTGTAAGTGGCATTTTCTGTTTGCTTGCAGGCAGATGTAGTTGACGACAACACGAAGGCTGCAAGTTTTAGCTGGATGATGGGCCTCTTTTCTACCTCCCATGTCCTGGGAAATGCTCTTGCTCGTTTTCTTCCCGGGGCTTATATTTTTCTGGCATGTCATTACCGCAAAAAGAAACAAGTATTGTTTGCCTAATTTTTCAAAGTGGTATTTGTAAATCAATCTTCCCATTTCAGGTTTCTGTAGTCCTGTTGATCTTTTCTCCTGTTTATATGGCAATCTATCTGTCTGAGACTGTAACACCAGCTCCAAAAGCAGACCAGCGTTTGCCATTTTTTAAGGCGGCGTATAAGATTATTCAAGAGCAATACAACTCAATGAGATATGCAGCTAATGTTGTCACTAGCAGGTAATACAACACATTCAATTTTTGGCTGTGTTTTCTAAGTGTTAAATTCATAATCTTATGTCTCCTAGATTTCTTTAGCACCTATAATTGTGGCTTTGCTTGAAAGTTATAATTTCCAGATGGCTTCCATCAGCATATTATTTTCTATACTTTCTGAAATAAGTTCTTATTTTATCCTTAGCCCAACACTGAAGTGCATTTCACTTGCTTTGTTCTGCTACGAATTGGGGATGTCTGGCGTCAACAGCACCCTACTGGTATGTTTTCTGGAATTTAACAGAGGATGTTAGTTGAGATTCAGTTGCTTGTCCAGTTACTCAATTTGAGGCTTTCAAGTGTATTTTTACTCCCAAATTACTTTCTGCTACTTTTGCAGTATTATCTGAAGGCGGCTTTTGGTTTTGACAAAAATCAATTTTCAGAAATTCTGATGGTGGTTGGAGTGGGTTCGATCATTTCCCAGGTACTGTGTGATACCTGTTTCTTCCATTCTTTGGCATAAATCCCTAAAGGCGGTTCTTACTTTGTGCCCTGGTCAATATGGAAAGTAATCTCTGCAGCTTAGTAGAAAGATGGGCACAAAACAATAATACTGCTGCTCCCTATAACTAGCCACATATAGCTTTTGCACTGATGGAATACGTTCATAAGGGATCTTTAAGGGTTCATTTTTCTTCTTTCAAATTCTGCCGATGATTAAATTGCCAAGGCACACTACCAAGAGAGACGATCAAATGTATCAAGAAGCACAAGAAGCATCTTGACTTGAGTAACATCTAAGTGAATCTTTCAAATCCCTTCAGAAAGATCTGCACAAAATAACTCGATATCCACTGGTTCAGTCACTTCAGTAGTGGCCATATAAACTTCATCTTTGGTTGTTGTGCAAATGATTTGCATAACTAAGCACACAACGTTTGCTTTTAAAGGGGGTTGAATCCTCCACAATTTCTTTACCTTACCATTGGCTTTGTTTTTGCTTCAGTTGTTGGTGCTTCCCATCATAACTCCTTTGGTTGGTGAGCACGTTGTCCTCTGTGCAGCTTGCATTTCGTCTGCAGTATATGTAAGTTGGCTAGTTAAAATATTCACACCTAGTCCTGTTATAGTACTCGCACCATGGATCTTTTTTCTCAGAGAGGTACTTTCTGTTTTACAGGCGTTGCTTTATGGCTTAGCATGGGCTCCATGGGTATGAAACTAATTCTTTACATTCAAATTAGATTGGAAACAGTCTCTTCTGAGAAGAGATAAGAGTGAGAGAGTAAGCATTCTTCTTCCATGTTTACTCTCTATTGGTGCTAAATCAGCACTCCATACGTGAAAGATCCATAATTCCATATGTTAAAGCATGTGTTGTTGTTTGTTTACAACTTACATCACATTGCGGCAGCAGTGTATAGCTGATATTTGAAAGTAGAATGTCCTTGAAACGTTCATCACCAGCCGTTCCAAATACAGGTACCGTACTTCACTGCTTCTTTAGGAGTTGTTAACGTCCTTGTGAAGCCTTCTGTAAGTTTCTGGACTAATAAAATGCAATGCATGCTATTATGCTTTCAAAAACTTCACGATTGTGTCTGTCCTCCAGTTTGATCAGTTTTTGCCTATAACAGAGTTTTGCTCTCATATCAAAAGCGGCAAGTTCAACTGATCAGGTTTGTGAACTAAGTTCTTTATACATATATCTGTTGTTATTATTTCTCTTAACCAGAACTTCGATTAATTAAAAACCTGGAGACTGGCTTCATGCTCTAATCACAGGGAAAGGCACAAGGATTTATTTTAGCCGTGCAGTCTATTGCAATTTTGTTGTCGCCACTAGCGATGACACCACTGACCAGTGAGTTGGCAACTTGGCAGTTTCTTTATCATTGCAGAGGATTCTTTTCTTGATCTTGCTTAACAAATGATTCCATGCGCCAGATTTATTTCTGTCAAAAAATGCACCATTTGACTGCAAGGGTTTCAGCTTCGTATGTGCATCATTTGCTGTGGTAATGCCTCTACACATTCTTGCTTTCTCACCCACCTTGTGAAATTCGATATATCGAACAACCATGTTAATCTGGTGCTTCATTTTGTTAGGCTATTTCACTTTGTTTTGCTTCGATGCTAAAGTCAAATACTTCAAATCAACCCTCCGAGGTTGATGCAGAAAATGCTGAAGCGCCTTTCTTGTCATAGTGTGTGGTGCCAATAAACCTACCAGGTTGGATCAGGATGGCCTCTGAAACTGTGGAAACACCACTCTCGTAAAAAATGGATGGTGCCAGTAACCATATTTAGATTGGTCAGCATGTTTTCTGAAGCTGTGGCATTTCTTTTATCCTGTATGGTAAATATGATGATTAGGCTATTGCCATGTATTAGCCATTTCCCAGAAATGCATTGTTTCTTCTCCTGGCAGATACATAGTTAAATTTTGTTCTTAGTTATATACTTTCCCGAACAGAAAAATTGGGTTTTCGTTGGAAAATTGCTGTATATTGCTGCCATATTTTAGACGGCAATTCTGCATCCAGATTAGAATATGTAGAAAGATGGTCACAAGTGTTTCAAGATTGCTGAAAACGTGTGGTTTTTGTAATTGGTAAGGCTGTTACTGAACTTTATGCCATAATAAGAAAACTTTAACTAGCCGAGGAAAAGAAAAAGGAATACTTGCATTCTAACTTTCTCAGACTACAACTTACTCGAATTTTATTGCCGACGTGAGGAGGACCTGTCAATGGATAATCTGTAAGAATTCGTATAAAGAATTTATAGTCTCGAGACTTGTCTTGTCTTATGGTGATAATCGAAATTACATCTATCCAAACTTGGATATTACCAAGAAAAAAAAATTGGAAGCCTTATTGGCAATATTCAATATTCATGAAATAGGCTGTTCAATCTAAGGATGTGATTGAGCGATACTCGCACTCGATAGTAGAGAGGTACTGTTCGAACTCAAGCGAGTAGTAGAAATGGAGTTTGAACTCAAATTCGAAGAACAATTCGAAAACTCAGGATCGACTCGATTATGCTCGATTTTCTTGCAATTATGATCGAGATCGAGTACTTGACTCGACTAAAAAAAGTAATTCTGGTAATTTATATAATTCACAAGCCTAAAAGAGTAAAATTGTAATAACTAAATATATAATTTTTAATTAATTACCTTGTACTCGGTAAGGTTCGACGAGCCATCGAATTTGAAAAACCAATACTCGAATTCGAATTGAATAATTATCAAATTACTTGCGCTCTACTGGCACTCGATTTTGACCAAGTACGAGTTAACTTTTTGATTGAACTACTCACAAGCTGTTCACAAGTTATTCGATTCGATTATTTTCCTAGTTCAATCTATCCAAAATGAGAATGAAAAGGCATGATAAACTTTTCTACCAATATTCGGGTACTACACGCTACCTAAGATGTCATTTTGTCAATCAAGCTGAAAAACCAACCGTCGGTTTCAAACGACCAGTTTATTCAAATCGTGAAAACATATTAGGTTTGCATTTGTTACGCCAGAGGAAAAATTTTGAGAAACTTTCGTTCTGTAGCTACCTATCATATGAAGATGAAGATGACGTCCTTTAAATCCCTTGTTGCTATGGCCAAGAGAAAGATGAAGTTTCACTTAGTGCATGGAAGCCATTACAGGGCACGCGAACACCAACGGCCTGCACGTGCTTCTTGTCTGCCGAGCGCGCGCACGCCCGCCACTATTCCCCTGTGTAATCTGTACATAAAATTATGAAAATTTCACTTTCCTCCTCTGAAATATGTACTTACATGAACAAACCAAAAAGAATTTGCAAGAGTCCTGAAATTCCATCATAAAATCCATATTTATGAGTATTTAAACTTCATAATCTTACAGAAAACAAATCGAATGCGTATGTATATTGGTAGATGGACAAGAGGAAGCCCATTCGAGGGGGACGTTGGTGTCAAATAAAAAAAAGCATTAGGGGCCAAATCTTTAGGGGCCGTATATAAAATAACTCCTAAAAGAGGGGTCTTTTGACGATTTCCATCGTCCAAGTCCAAACTTTGACGTGCAAGGCTAGTGCTCTTTCCAATTATTTATGGACAAGGGCCTTCTCCTATTCGTAGTACATTTAATGGGATTGCAACATTTCCAACTCAAGCCCAATGCCTCATCGGCAACTGGCAACGGAGAGGAGCATGCAGTAGTACAAGCAATTTTGTGGATTTATATCTGTTTTCAATTTGATTGTTGCCGTGCCAGCTGCCACTTGCCTTATAAAATGCCATCACAATTCACAAGTGCTTGAAACCATAGTAGATAGTACCCTCTCCTTGGCACTGTCAGTTGAACTCATGGATACTGGCATTATTCTATGATACTGCTGCGTCCGTTCAAGGCTCTTTTGTTTGAGAAAAAGACTCAGAAGAGAGCGTTGAGAAGAGAAGAAACAAACGAAAAAAGATGATGGGGTGGTGGAAAAACAAGAGAGAAGTTAGACTTCTGGTGCACCTACTGCTGCCGCTATGCTTTCACTGGATTGCTGAAGAGATGACTAAATCAGTTCTTGTGGATGTCACAACTGATGCTCTTTGTCCAGGCCACTCCACTTGCGAAGAAGCCATCTACCTCAATGGTCTTCAGCAAACTGTAAGAGCTACTACATCTGTATGAAATTCAATTTTTTCCCTCTTACCCCGCTTCTTGGACAGGTGGTGACTGATCCTGATATATGAATGTGGTGAATGATCACCCCAACCCTCCTTCTTTAATTGTGTCTTTTACATGTATATCTGTTCGTATGTGTCGATGTTTGATGCACCAGGGCAGGTGTCTATATGTATCTAGAGTGGGATTTCTCTGTTTTTGTTTTCAAGAAGATGGACAAAATAATTCGAGGGAGTCTTCCTTTGTTGTAATCATGGTTTGGATTATGGTGAATAAAGAATGGGTTCTTTTCTACTATCGGCCAATTATATGCTTCTGACGACCTTAGTTCCTGATCTTAGGCTGTTGTTGTCAATTGATGGTGCCTGCAAGTTTTCCCCCAAATATTTTGTCCCTTCATGGTTACTTCTCCATCTGGCGTGCTGCTTTTGTACTCACTATTTTATTTATCAGTTTGACGTGTTGTCTATGGCAGATAACGCAGGTTTGGAATTTCTTAATATGCAGTTACCATTTGTTAACTATTTAACTATTTTTTATTCTCACCTTAATCATTTTCCTTCTTGTGGTGATAAAGTTATATAGAAAATTTTGATGATGTTGCCGAATAATCTATGTAGCATTGAGAAAGATAATAGCTACTTATTTTCACTGAGATGAATTTTTTATCCAGCTCAAGAATGATATTTTAATAATAATGTCACTACATGGACCCTGACAATGATAGAGTGGTGGCTTTACTATTCTTCTGGATTTGTTTTTGCTAAGATTTGTAAAAATTTAACCTTCTCGGAGGATCACATCTGGAGTATTCCTTTTCCTTTGATTGAAAGCCTTCATAAGACTGACATCAATGAGCTTTTGCACCTAATTGGGCTGATTATAAAAGTTGTGGACGGTTTTTGGCTCCATTTCTAGAGGCTGATTTCTCCTCTCCATCCACTAAAACTTTTGTGATCCCTAGAGTTTCTTATGGTACAATATTCAAGATAGTGATAATGGAATTCTTGTCTGGCATTTCTGTTGACTTTCTAGATGAATCTTGCCTAAGGAAGTGTTCAGCCACTACGTATTCAAAACAAATGATATCAAAGTTCATATCGATTGTTGTACATGTTAGAGCATGGTGAACTTGTTGACCCAAGGTAAATGAGCCTGAGAATAATGCTTTCAGTTTAGCATATATTTGTTTTGCCGATTCAATTTCCAAAAGGCAAACTGACTGTTTAAGGGAGAGATAATCTAAGTTGCAAATTTGAGTGATAACAGGTGAACAAAAACGGATCAAGTGCGAGGCAAATGTTTTGCTGCTAGGGACTAGAATAACATTTTCATTTTAGGATTACAAATAGAAGAAATAATTGCTGGAAGGTATTCTTTGACATGGTCAATAGCGCTGTTTATTGGAAAATGTGGGAAGTTCATAGGTTGCATTATTTTGATATGTTTACTTACTTTCTGTGTTTTTCTTGGCCTTCTCCTTCCTTTGCTTGTATGGCATGCATTTGCTTGTGAAGCTAATTAGTATTCTCATGCATAGGTTGTTGGAATATTCAAAATGGTGGTTCTTCCGGTTTTAGGCCAACTTTCAGATGATTATGGTCGAAAGCCACTTCTCCTTATTACTGTGTCAACTACTATATTTCCATTTTGTAAGTACTTTCAAATTTTGAATTCTTGTCTTCTACTTTGCCTTTTCTTTTAAAGGAAGCTATTCAACTGAAATACAAAAATTATCCTTTCCTGTCAATCTTCCTGAAGTTGTGGACATTTTTATTCGAAAATTTTAATTTTATTCCTGAAGCTGTGATTCTTTACTTTGGCAGCCTTGCTCATCATCAGTAAGTCAAAGAGCTTTGTGTATGCTTATTACGTTCTTCGCACAATTTCTTTCATCATAAGTCAAGGAAGTATTTTCTGCATTGCTGCTGCATATGTGGTAACACCTTTACACAAACTTTTGAGCACAAAACCATTACGAGGTGGTATAAAAGTGATAAAAAGCCAATTTTCTGTTCACTTACAGGCAGATGTCATCGATGACAACAAAAGAACTACTGGTCTATGCTGGATGATGGGACTTTTTTCTGCTTCCCATGTCCTGGGAAATGTTCTTGCACGTTTTCTTCCCGAGGATAACATTTTTGTGGCATGTCACCATAATAATCTGAGCATTACCCTACAGTTATTGGTTTCTTAATTTTTCTGAAACTGTTTATCAGAATTTAATCTTTCCATTTCAGGTTTCAATTACCCTCTTGATCTTTTGCTCTCTTTATATGGCTCTGTTTTTGCCTGAGACTGTAACTTCAGCTCCAATAGGAGACCAACGCTTACCATTCTTGAAGAAGGCATTTAAGATTGTTGAACAGCGATATAACTCAATGAGACGTGCTGCAATTATTGTTATCAGCAGGTATTAATGTATGCTTTATTCGCAAGGCTTTAATTTTTCAGTTGAGCAGTTCATATTCAGATTTCTCTGTTCTCTAGCACCTAAAAATTCCAGGGCATCAGAATGCTTTAGTGTATGCTTTCTGAATAATTTTTACTTTCTCCTCAGCCCAGCACTGAAGTGTATTTCTCTTATTTCGTTCTTCTATGAACTGGGGATGTCTGGGATCGACAGCGTCTTACTGGTATGTTTTCTCTACTACTCTAACAGAGGACTTCACTAAGTTCACATTCTGTACAAATTCGGTTGTTCATTTGGTATCCATATCAAATTTACCCTGACAAACATATCAGGAGGTTTATTTGGATAATTTGGATGTTACATAAATCATAGAAAGTGTTGACACCGAGGGAAGCATGTATAATTCTTGCTTAAGCAACCATAGAATCACTGTAAGTCATAGTCTTCCTTATGCATCATGGGGATTTGGAAGGAAATCAGAGCGAGTTTGCCTCTTTTTACGACTGCTACTGTTGAGTCTGTTACCAATCCTGTGGTCTAGGTTTGGTTTGGCATTCTTCAAAGCCTCTTTAGTTTGAAAACCTTTTCCTAAGAGGCCTTCTGAACCAGGAAATCCCGGAGGTGAGGAATGATCCCATATCTGTGAAATTCTCAATCATCTCTTTCTTGTTTGGAGTAAAAATGAGATACTAAAGATGTAGAATCCCTAGAAGGCAGAAGAATTTTTTGTTATAATCCTTTGTTATAGAAAATATATATTCTTGACTCTTAATTTGTTCAAAAATTACTTCAAGTCATTATGCTAGTAGATTTTCTTGTGTGCTATCAATTGAGGTCTATCCTGCTAACATCATTCTGAGTTTTAAGTGCACCTTGCTCCTTTATGTTTTCCTTATTAGTGCATTTTAGTGATGTGATTAGAACCTAATTTAAGCTTCTGCTACATTTGCAGTATTATCTGAAGGCAGCTTTTGGTTTTGACAAAAATCAATTTTCAGAAATTCTGATGGTGGTAGGAGTAGGTTCTATCATTTCCCAGGTAGTTCATTAACCCTGTCTTTTTTATTAGAATTCACTAACAAAAAATGACTTTAAAAACATCATATGTTTATGCGATGGACACAAATATGAGAACTCCTAAATATCTTGAGGCATAATTAATTTGCACAGCAAAGCACATCTTTTTGGCTTTTAAAATGCCTTATATCATCTAGAATTTCTTCACTTACAATTTGCTATATGTGCTTTGTGTCAAGTTGCTGGTGCTTCCTAGCATCAATCCGATAGTTGGGGAGAAAGTTATCCTGTGTGCAGCATTACTCTCATCTGTAGCATATGTAAGTTGCCCGGTTAATTTACCCGGGAAGCTCAAACTTTCTCTAGTTTTAGTGGATGCTTATATCATGGAATTTTTTCTCATAGAAGTACTTACCATTTTCAGGCATTGCTGTATGGCTTGGCATGGGCTGCATGGGTATGAACTCTTCCTTACATAAATGTATGCATGTAGAGTGTGTCTGTGGCACATGCATAGATTAAGACATCGAGAGCTAGCACTTCCTCATATGTAATCTGCAATTTTATGAAATTTGGACTTCACAAGTACAACATATATACCGGATAGTATCTACTTTTGTTGTTTTACCTTTTCATCAAGTTACCACGGCAGATATCAAAACTACAATATCCTTCAGATATTGATTGATCTCAAGCCATTGTGCAATACAGGTACCGTACCTTGCTGCTTCCTTTGGAGTTGTTAATATTCTTGTGAAACCTGCTGTAAGTGCCTGTTCTTACAATATGCTACTGTGTGCTATTATACTTCTAGGAATCATTTATGTTTGTAGTCCATTTTAACTAGCTTGGTCAATGTATAACAGACGTACGCTCTCATATCAAAAGCATCGAGTTCCACTGATCAGGTTTGTAGACTTTATATGTCTGTCTCTCTAGCTCTCGGCTTCATATCTTCAAAGTTCGGTTGATTTGAAAAACTGAAATGAAAGCTTAAGGTTATGGGAATTTGGTAGCTGTTTAGTTGGGTAACTGGCTTCATGCTTTACTCACAGGGAAAGACGCAAGGTTTTGTTGCGGGCGTGCAGGCCATATCAAGTCTGTTGTCACCACTAGCAATGACTCCATTGACCAGTGAGTCCAGCAACTTTGCAATATTTCACACAGACGTCAGAGGATTTTCTTGTTTTTGCTTAACAAATGATTTCATTCTCCAGATTTATTCCTGTCAAGAAATGCACCATTCAACTGCAAAGGTTTCAGCCTTGTATGTGCATCTATATCTGTGGTAAGCCCCTTGGCCTTGCTTCCTTCCCATCCCGCCATCACTCCCTGATGGATCAGAAGCCCTGAACTTACTTTTTAGCCCAGAATCTCCTCACTCCAATGCTTTCCTATTCTTAGGCTATTTCACTGATTTTTGCTTGGATGCTAAAGCGGAATCCTTCAAACCAGACCTCAGAGAATGATGAAGAAAACATTGAAGCACCACTCTTGTCATCATAAACTATGCTTACAGTAACCTCTGCGGACGACTTAAAGAGTCATATCCACTTAAAAGCTGTGGCCTTCTACTTGTCCACCACGACTGTAAAAGATAATTAGGTCATTCCATGTACAATAGCCATTACCCGATAATGTTTCGCTCCTTGTCCTACCATGTACATACCTTTTTTTTCTTTTTAACATAGTTTTTTCGAGAACAAAAAACCAAGAATGGACGGAACTAGAATTGTTCCGATTGCTTTAGTGGCAAAGAGTATCGAGTATAAGCTCTAAGTACTTGATCTATATTTTGTTGATCACTGACCTCAGATTATCCCTGCTTCTTGCTTCTCACAACAAGCATTTGTTAACTTTGAACAAGCTTGAGCCAAAAAAAAAAAGGGTATGGAAACTTGAGAATCGTTAATGGGATCTTTGAGGCGCTAGAGCTTGGATGAGTTGAATAATTATAATGGCTTGAATTTCTTTAGTTATCTGATGTCACCTAACGTCTTCACAAGTGCATGGCAATGCTCCGGAAGATGACAACGGCACTGCCAAGCAATCAAACGTAGGGCTATAGATGGTAAATAAACTCATTTAACTAATTTTATCCATATTCGATTTTATGATGGGTACGAGTATCTTAAGTATTTATATATAGATATAAATGAATTATTCAATAATATCCATTTAAATGGATATTATTAGATAACCCATCAAATCCAATTAACTCATGTAGAATTGTCTTCTTCCAAACCTTCTATCTTCTCCCACTTTTTTTTTTGATTTTTTATTTTGCCATGATGTTCAATACTTTTATTTTATTATTATTATTTTGTTGGTTTTATCTTATCATTTTATTTTCTCTTAGTTTGTTAATTTACTCATTTTTCAGCATTACCAATTTATGACAAGTTTTAACCTCTTTTCCTACCTTTCCAAAATGAAAATTTAAATTTACACATGAAAAAAATGTTAGGGATTCAAAATTTTTGAATTAAGGTTTTATGTTAACTTTTATAGTACTTATTTCAATTTTTTATATTCTTATTATTCAATTATTAAATAGTATGTAATTTTGCGACATAAAATACGAATGAAAAAAATTGGTAATTAGGCTTATTGAGCATGATAAGTAAATGTTTAAAACTAAAGATGGGTACAAAGGGTGGTATAAATTGATAACTTAGTTTACAAAAATGAATTTAAATGAGTTGACAAAAAAATTAAAATAAATAGGTTATAAATGGGTAATTGGGAACTTAAATGAGTTTACAAAAAAATTAAAACAAATGGGTTATAAATGGGTAATTGGGTTACTCAATTCATTTTTTGACTCACCCATTTATACCTATCTAATTAAATGGGTATAAATGGATTGACTCACTTATATCTATTACCCATCTTAACCGATCCTAACCCACAAGTCACCCATTTTGACACTGCTACGTATAGGGCTAAAGAATGCTTATTTTTCTTCCTTAAAAAAAAGATAATATAAATTTGAAAATTGAGTCAAAGATTGTTTGATTCCTTCGACTTCTAGAATATTGACATTCATAGAAAAAATGAAAAAAGGGGCTATTTCCCCTTCACTGCTGGGCGGATTTGTGAAAGCAAAATACATTAAAGTTTTTGTAGTTAATTTTTTTGAAGTTTTTGGCTATTAAACAATTGACAATTAGGAAAGAAATGTCAAAGGAGAAGACAACCGAAACCATCATATTGTAACTTGTAAGTGCGGCAGCGACTTAGCCCTGGTGTTGGACTGCGATTCGTCGACCCAAATCTCGTAAGTAGTATTTGAACTAATCTGTTCTGGAATTGGTTGTTTTTGTTCGTCATTATCAGCTGGTGTTTGTCTAGATGCTGAGTGCTGACAACCCTCCAATATAGCACTTCCAAAGAAATGTTTTCCCAAAAAAAAAAAAAGAAATGTTTTCCCATTTCTTTTTTCTTTTCATATTACCAATAGGAGAACAATCCAAATAAACTAACACAACGTTAACCTAATCTAAGTTGGGTATTTCAGATCTGACACTATCTAACTCATAATTAATTGCGAGAGCTTTCCCTTAAAAAAAAAACACTCATATTTGTGAGAGAGACAGACATTAATAAGATTTCTTTTTCAACTAAAATTGAGTTGTTGGCAAAATTTAAGTGAACCACGTTGGTAATTAACGCCTCGAAATGTGAAGGGTTTGTTAGCGTGTTGATTATTTGTATTACACATGTGACATAGCTCACGTAACCTTTCAAATTCCGCATTAAGATTATGCCCCGTTCAGTAGCATCAATAATTGTACGTCATGGTGCCCAAAAAAAATTTTTTTTTTCTCGATTCTAAAATGAAAATTTGATTTATATGTCAACCCCAAAAACTCTACTTAATTAAGAACTAAAAATTGTCATAAAATTTAGGGATAATTTCAAAATCCTCCCTTGATGTTTTATAACAATTTTACTCGGCTTCCCTCAAGTCTAAGTAAGTACGCTTACCTCCCTTGATATGGTAAAGTACTCACAATGCCCTCCACTTGCTAGAGAATTCACAGTTTAAGACAATAAATTTATAAAACCTAAAAAAGAAATCCTATTTCTTTGTCTCAAGTTTAGTTCTGCTCCTCTCTTTCCTAAATATTATACTGCTACACCGTCTTTCTATTATCTTTAGTTTTATGGATATTAACAAATTGTAATTGCAAACTCAACAAAAAGGAGAAGATTATGTGTCAAACTAGAAGGAAATTAAAAAACTTGTAATGAAAAGAAATAAAAAATGAAATTGATGATTGAAATAGGAAGAAAGATCAAAGAAGTGGAATTTGTTGTATTTTGTTTGCTATCAATAAAAAATTTCGTTAAATGTCAATAGTTTGCATAAAGATTTTTTTTGTTGGATTAATAATTGTGCAAAGTGTGGGAAGAAAGTGATTAAATATACTATATTTTTCTTTTCTAGTTTTATATACAAAAGAGCAATTTAAATTTTTTGAGAGAAAATCAACTTGTTGGACATAAATTATCACAAAAACAATAAAAAAGTATGTGAGGTATTTATAATTTTTAAAACCTAAGGGAAACTCTCTCTCTAATTATCCAAAACCCTAGGCGAGGTTTGTGAAATTACCCCACACTAAAAACATTCATAATTCAATTGATTTCTCAAAGTACCAACTTACTCATTACCAAGTGTGGGAAGCGATTATTGATTGGAATTTTTTTTTTCAACAAACGATAAGATTATTGATTGGAATTACGAACTCCAAAATATGAGTTCAAATTTTAACTTCAATTGTTAAAAATAAATTAAACAATTAGAGTTTGAATATACTGGTCGCTCTAAAGTTAGAAGTTTATGCAATGGCTTTGTGCCTTTTCTACCTTTGGAGCTTCAACATTTACATTAGCTATTCTCACAATCGTGTGAGTTAAACATTCCACCTTCTCTATTTTTAAATTTGAGTGGCCATATAACAAAGATATACAAGGTTCGACTCTCATCTATTCCAAATATCATACATAAAATAGAAGAAATAAAATAAAACATATTATAAAAAAAAATAATAATATTATACATTCCTCGTTTCCTTTCCTAGTATATTATACAAAAAATAAACATAAAATAAAAAACTAGAAGAAATAAAAACATAAAAAATAGAAATATAAAATGATTTTGGAGCCGAGTCAATCCAAACCAATTACTAGCAGTTGGACTTTTTGACAGCCCTCATTTCATGCCTAGTTGCACTTGTCTTCTTGATTGAGCTTCATTCGTCACCGTCAACTTTTCTTTTCAATCCACGTCCACCAATCTCTCACAAGTCATCATCATTTTCCCCTACAACAGCACCCCCCGTCCCCCAACCGGCCCCCGCCAACCACCTTTTTCTACTCTTTTTCTTCCCATCCCTCGTCCTTCCCCCTCCGCTTTTTCACGGCCTCTTCTCTCATCCGCACTCAAAATCTTATTTCACCGTTTATAACCATTTTCCTGTTTCTCTTGTACGCCCAAGTTCGTCATCGAATTTCACCTGAGCGATTGGTTGATCTGCATAAATCGATCAATCGCTCGTGCAATCGAATTTTTTTTTTTTCAGTTCGTCGTAATTTATTAGGTTGATAAGGAAAGGAAGAGACCAAAGAAAATGGCGGAGGAGCAAAAATTGCAGGAGCCCGGAAGCCACAGGCTCTGTGCTAACAATTGCGGTTTTTTCGGCAGCCCCACGACTCTTAACCTCTGTTCCAAGTGCTACAAAGATCATTGCCTGAAAGAGCAACAACTGAAAGACGCAAAATTGGCCGTGGAGAAAACCCTAACGCCGCCGGAGACATCCTCGGTCTCGCCTCTCCCTTCACCGGATGTCAAAATTGATACTATTGCTGATCCTGCAGAGCTAAAGGCGCCGGCGGAGGACACTGTCTCTACATCGGCAGCTCCAGCCGCAGTCGCGGCAGCGCAGCCTAACCGGTGCGCGAGTTGTAGACGGCGCGTGGGATTCACGGGCTTCAAGTGCAGGTGCGGAATCACGTTCTGCGCGTCCCACAGGTACCCCGAGCAACACGGTTGTACTGTTGATTACAAGGCTATGGGAAGAGAGGCCATCGCCAAGGCCAACCCGGTTGTTAAGGCCGACAAGCTTGATAAGATCTGAGCCGTTGATTGGAGATTATTGATGCGTGCCTGTTTTATGATTGTGAAGTACAGGGTGATCTTTGATTGCGGGCCCCTTGATGGTTGATCGACGGTCGGGAGATTGTCGGATGGAAATGTTTAATCGATTCTGGTAGTAGACAGCTAGTTTCATTCTCATGTGGTGGATATTAGTTGGAGGGATGGACCATTTTCATTTCTCTTGAAAAATGGGATTGTCTACTCACTACCAATATTAATTCCCAGCGCCCCCCCTCGGCCCCTCTTCCCCTCCAAAAAAAAAAAAAAGGGATTTGTGTTTCATTTCTTAATTAATAATTACTCCTTTGAAATAGATGACTAAAATCTTCAATTAATTGTTCCATGATCCGTTCAATTAATTGATTTATTTCTTGCTTTGTTGATAACTCTTGTTTTGGACAATTATGAGAAATTGGACTATTAGATCATTTAAAACTAAAAGAAATAATTTGAAGTTGTGAACTGGTATAAATTTCAACCATTGAGCAAAGCTCAGAGGTCACTAGAAAAGGATTTAAGTTAAAAGGACTTAAGTTCCTCTTTTCCCTATCTATAGTTAAAAAAATTTAAAGGTGATGCAAGAGTATTTTTATGATCTAGTTGAATCTATATATCTGCTAATTTCTTGTATAATTTATTTGGACTTTTCTTTCTGAAGAATAAAATAATAAATTAAATTATATAAATATTATTATTATTGACAAAAAAAAACTAGTATAAATTTCTTTGAAAAATCTGCGGGCTCTGATCCATGGACGTTCTGGAATTATAGATTAAGTTATATAAATGTTATCATTATTGACCCAAAAAAAATTAGTATAAATTTCTGTGAAAAGTCCGCGGGCTCTGATCCATGGGCGTTCTGGTACGCAAGTAAACATTTCGTCTCGCCCAATTTTATTTCCCAGGCCCAGCCCCAACAAATTACAGGATGAGCCAATTCAACCTGAACGCCGCGGTCCGCCCAAACAAGTATCATTCCAGTAGACATTATTCATACCCGTTGCCTAAAAATCTCAGCATAATCATCTCTGATTCTGAGCTTCCGAGAGAGTGTGTGGGATTTGAGTGAAGAAGGAAGGCTGGCTTCTGGCATCGCATGGTAGCCAAATAATCCATGGAAGTAATTCTACCTTCCTTTGCTTCTTTATTCACGCCAACCCCATCATCATTCTCTGTTAAACCATCCAAAAACCCATCTCAAATTTCTCCTCCTTTCGTCCCTTTTCCCCTTAAAATCCCTCCTCCACAAAACCTCTCCGCCTTTATCACTCTTTCTTCTTCTTCTTTTACTAATTCTTCTCGTTCCTTTTCCTCAAAAACAACAAGAGTCCTAGTATCTGCAGCAGCTGCTACTACTACTACTACTTCCTTGCCTTCAATATCAGCTGGTTGTGATAATACCAGTCCTCAACGCCACTGGATGGTTCTAATGCAGGAACCTAGTCCAGAGCTTAATTCCAAAGAAGAAATCATCGATTACTATGTGAAGAACCTTGAAAGAGTTGTTGGCAGGTGGGTATGTCTCTATAACCTTAACAAGATGCCTCCTTTCTTGTTTACTACTTATTATGCAATCTGTCGCGTGCACCAAGTATTTTCCTTGAATTTTGCTTTTTAACGTTTTAAATTTCATTCATATGGCTTCGTCAATTTGATTCCAAGTTGCCATTTTGGACAGTGAAAAAGATGCCCAGATGTGTATATATGATGCTTGTTGCACCAGAAACAATTATGGGTTCTGTTGTGACATTGATCAAGATGCAGCTGATGAACTAGCTCGTAGGTTCTTCTTAACTGTCTCTTCCTCTTTCCTTTCCATTCTTTCATTTTCTATCGTATGAAATTAATTATCAATATAAAATATTTGCCTTGTTCGATATTTAGTTTTGCCAATTGCCAGAAGTTTGAACACATTTTTATAGCTTTCTGTTCTGTCCTTCGACAACGTGTAGAGGAGCAATAGTTGAGCTGACTTTACTGTTGCATGGGTAATAGGTTTACCAGGTGTTCTATCAGTAAGGCCGGACCTCGATCTTGGCTCTGTACAAAAGGATTACGGACTCTCGGACTGTGGAGTTGAGTTAAATCCTCCATCAAGTTTATACAGCAGGAGTCCCTTGTTATTTACTCCCGGGGCTTCTAAACGCTGGATTGTTCGTGTTGAGAAGCCACTTGGTGTGCTAATCACCAAGAAACAGGTTGTTGATTATTATGTTCGCGTTCTAACCAAGGTTATGGGGAAGTAAGTAGCTGAGTTTTGTGTATTTCTTTCTTTCTTCTTCTTTTGTTTGCATCATGAATATCAATATACATCTAACTTGAGGCGCCATTCATCGTAGTGAAAATGACGCTCAAATGTGCATATATCACGTATCTTTGCAATCAAATTATGGGTTCTGTTGTGAACTGGACGATGCATGTGCACAGGAGCTAGCTGGTCAGCATATCTCCCTGCAAGTTTATTATGATGCATTGGTTTGTTCATCACATCACACTCAATGTCTTTATCTACTGCAGGTGTTCCCAGTGTTCTATCAGTTCGTCTGGATGAAAATTTTGAGTCCAATGATAAAGATTATGGAGGTTTGTCTAACTACCTTCATTTCATGAGTCAGGTCATTTTGTTATACATTATGAAGAAAACCCTTGGGTCTTGTTTTTATAGATAATTCCGTATTGGCAAATCTTCCATTTTGAGGTCTAGTAGTTCTTTCTTGATAATATATATGGTTATGTCTGAATGTTTACAGGTCAATTCATATTTAGCATACTTGACTTAATGACTTTGGATGCATTTGTCCTCAAATCATAGGTCTTAAGAGTGGCTTTAAAGGTAGAACTATTTCATTTATAATTTCTCATTTTGCGGAACTTCACCTTATTCCTCTGCTACTGTTTTTGGTTCTAAAATCAGTACAAATCAGAAAATGAGGTGGTCTTTTAGCATTGATTATTAATTTGTTGAGTGAAACATCCCCACCATTGTTCCTGTTACTGTGTCAGTTGGTACAGTGGACTTGTTCAGTTGGATTGTTTTCTGTGGATTATCTTTTCACAGTTTTTCCCGCAATCATGTTTCTGCTTTACTTTAGCAAACTTAAACAACAATTTCAATATTCTTCTCTCAGGTGAAAAGTTAGAAAATAGTGGCCCTCAAGATTCTTCGTCACCGAGTCAAGTGACAAACATTAAGACTAAGAAGCTTTTTGTCACAGGTATCTTGTGGCTTCCATGCCTGTTAACAATCGTTGTCATTTATCTTTTAGAACTGCTTTTCTTTTTGCTGAGAAGTGCTGAAATGTGGTACATATATTCCTATAGATGTTTATGCTCATAAACATGATTGTGTATTAGACAGTCAAATGCAGCCTTCCTAGTTTGGGATCCTGGATCAGACTGTCTATTGTTAAATTTTGTCCAAGAAGCTACTGTTTAGTTGGTTGATATGCTCTATGTGATTACCAATGGCTTAAATTAACTTCAGCACTCTAGCCCTGAGCTATGGCTTGATTGCAAGCATCTACAGCCACTTTTCATTTTGCTTGTTACCTTTTTGTTGTTTTTGTCTTTCTTTAAATTCTGGAGATAGGGCGAGTGGACTTTTGTAGTATGACAAGTAGCTTTTGTCATGTGATTACAATGATTATGCCATTTATCATTATGTAAGTGAAGAAAATCTTGATGGAGCTAAAAGTAACTTCTGGAATAGTCTTCTGATATAGTGTCCTTAGAATTCAATCAAATTCTCTCTTGATCCAAATCTGCGTGTGAGAAATCCTGGTTCTGACACTGTGCCCTGATCTTCTATTTTGATATATATATTTTTTAATCTTTACCTTGCACGTGCCTGATATGAGTATTTATAAGCTTTAAGAGGGGGGTGGGGGGGAGATATTCACATGGGTCAATACATTTTTCTTCACAATGTGTCTTACTGCATCCTGTGGCAGGTCTATCATTTTACACTTCAGAGAAGACTCTGCGGGCAGCATTTGAAGGTTTTGGCGAACTTGTTGAAGGTATTATGCTTAAATGCACTAAAGGACTTCTCTGGTTATGGTAATTACGAATTTTTTTTCTTTTCACATAATTCTAACTTGGTTTAGCGTTAATCTATTACCACTTGCAGTTAAAATCATAATGGACAAGATCTCTAAAAGGTCCAAGGGTTATGCTTTTATAGAGTACACCACTGAGGAAGCTGCAGCCACTGCCCTTGAAGAGATGAATGGCAAGGTAGCTTTACAAGCGTAGTTGTTCTATGTGAAGCAAGATTTTGAATTTTAGTCATTTCGCAGTGTGAAAGACAAGCTGAGATTGTTTCCTTCTATGATTACAGATAATCAATGGGTGGATGATAACTGTTGATGTCGCCAAGAAAAATCCACCAAAATATTCCAGAGGACGCCCTAGACCAGCTACCTGAATTTTTTCCAGTGTGCCTTCAGCCTTCCTTTTAACTAACGTGAAGTTAAGCTGACCTTAACCTCGAGCAAGCCCGAGTTTGCCTTGATTTCTCAAGTTTTTTTTTGGTGTAAACCTCCCGGTATCCAATGACCGCATTGGTCCCCTGACTAGCCGGAATCAAGCACTGTTGGACCCATTTTAGGGGTTGCTCTCTCAACGTTGTTTCCTCCATCTGAGAATTGTTGATTTCTCAAGTTTTGGCTTCCAACGACGAGAATTAGGATAGTAGGATCATATTGCAGCAAACTGGAGGAAATCCATCCTGGTTAATTTGAAATCAAATTCACAAGGATTACTCCCTATGGCACTTCCTAGTGCTCCTTTTGAATGCTGGGTTTTTTGGGGTGCAGAACAGTTAATCTAGGGCAATTTTCATGTTCTTCCAGGATTTAAGGTTTCGACGCTAAATGTTTTTGCCTCAAGATTATTGAAATGTAGGAGGGGAAAATGGCTGGTGAGCATGGATGCCTCGCAATTACTTTTAATTTGTATGCAACTTGCGTGAGCTTACTTTAGTCTTAGTTTGGGAGCTTAGGATAGAAAAGAGAAGAAGGGAAAACTTAAGTTGTGAGAGAAGAGGAATGAAAACTTAACTTTTCTTCTTTCCCTTTCTTTTCTGTCCAAATCCTCCACTCCCAAACGAACCCTTAAAGATCTGGAAAATGGCAACTACTCAGACGTTGACCTGAATGTACATCCCTGTTACCTCATTTTGCTCCCAGTGATACTCTCCAATTGCTGGGTGTCTCAGTTCAATAAAATAAATAAATAATTAAGTGCGACAGTTACCTTCCTAATTCCAAGTGTTGCATTAGCTTTCGAACTATGTTTTCCAACCCATCCAATGAGCTTATGTTTTTCTACGTCCAAATGTTGTTTAGTTCTTTATGATAATGAAGAACTAATCTATGGCATTGGTCTACTTGTTTCACAAGGCTTTTATAACCATACACTCGTCTTAACCTATGCTTAAGGAAGCTCCTCCTTGCCGTGGATTCTAGCTCCAGATTTTTTTTTTTTTTTTTTTTTTAAAGGAAAGGAAAGAAGCCACCTTTCGGTCTCATTTAATCATATTCTTGATTGGTATCATGAAGACAACACGGTATAGAGTTTATTTTGTGGGGTTTGGAACAGGATGCAATCTCAGTTTTTTACTGTCTGCAACCTATTTGCCAGAAAAAGGAAAGATAGAAAGAAAGATGCTCTGAAGTGGGCTACTTTCTTGTCTTCTTGATTTTAGACTTGGGACGTAATATGATGAAAAAAAAATTTCAAGATATTATAACACAATGCTTGTTTACTTAAAAAACTACACAATAATGCTAATCTACTTAAAAACTACTCATCATATCATGTCTGTAAAATTATGTGCCTACTATTTTTTCTAATTAAACACGTGTTTATGCAAGAATAAACCCGTACAATGCGTAGGGCCCTCGACCAACAGCCAAATTCTTGATAAATAGCCGGGGATGAGCTCAAGCAGGTTGCAGTTTTCGTGCCATGCACCCGCATCTTCTTGCATTCAATCTTGTTTACTCTCTTCCAATACTCCATTTTACCTCGTGAAGCTGCGTTCTACTTCTGCAAGAATCCAACTTTCCGGGCCTTTTACTAGTTTCGCTTCTCGCATAATTAATAGATGGAAAAGCATACAATGTTGTATCCCCCGGCATACTTCACATTCTTCATCCTTTCGATTTCTTGGACAGCTTGTGCTCCGGGTTAGCTAGAAAGCAAATTGCTAACACTTTGTTACTTCACTTTGATAAGTACTTCTACATAAGAATCTGATGCACTGCTAACTAAACTATCATGTCTTTCTTGGCGTGTTGATGATTGATGTGCAGAAACTGTAACTGGTGCCAAAGTGCGGTACCATCATCATCAAAATGCTCCGAACTTGCCGAAGCTTTTTGTTTTCGGTGACTCATATGCTGACGCCGGTAATTCGCCAAAATCCACAGCAATCTCTTGGAAGAAGCCATATGGGGTGAGCTTTCCGGGTAAACCGTCAGGCAGATTCTCTGATGGTCGCGTTCTCACTGATTACATAGGTACCACACATTGCTTTAATTTCCGACCTGCATGCTTATTGGGCTCCTGTATGAAATAGTCGACAAAATTTATTCATTTTTTTTCCTGAATTTTTGGAACATCTTTTACCACAAAATTTGCAAATTATTTTTGTTATATCTTCGGCTTTTTTTTTTTTTTTTGGTGGCCTTTGTAAATCTTGTATAGCAATTACTTTCCTAGCTTTTAAATCTTTTGCATGGATACAATACAATGAGTAGTTCTCAATGCTAGCTGCTTGTGAAATTTTGCTTGACCCTCATCATATTTGTACACATTCAGCTTCATTTCTTGGCACAAGTTCTCCAATACCCTTCAATGAATGGCTGGGATTAGGCGAGAAATCTGCACTGGAAAATGGATTGAACTTTGCCGAAGGAGGGACAGGTGTGTTCACAACATTGGCTAATGGACCAAATATGACAACACAGATTAATGTTTTCCAACAACTGGTTCAAGAAGAAGAAGTGTACAGCCCAGAAAACATGAGTTCTTCAGTTGCTTTAGTGTCTGTGGCTGGCAACGACTATGCTGCTTATTTTGGCAAAAATGGCACCAATGAGGTAAGTCATACGAGTAGTTAAGCTAATCCCATCTGTGCAGTTCCCATGGTTGATAGATAAACTATGTGGTTAATTAGAACTCGTACATGTCCTTTTTCTGTTAAGAAATTGTGCATGTTAGCCGAGCAGCTTAAGAATATAGAGTTTGTAAGCAATAGTTTTCCAGTTCATTTTGGGGTCCTTTTTCTTTTTTCTTTTGAAATTTATTGGTTGGAATTTTAGTAGATCGATAAAAAAAAACACAAGAGGTAGGTAAAAGTAAATGAAAAAAATGATCGGAAAATTGAAAAGGAGCATTTATGATTCATCGATATTCAATATTACTATCGAGTCAGAAAGTAATTTTAGTTTGACTCGATATTCAAAAAAAATCTTAATTTTACGAGTTACCTATGATTTGATTTTAAGAGAAATTACATCCATAGTTATTTATTGTACATGTACAAAACTTTGTACAACTTTCATGTCAATGGCTCAAGTTTGTAGTCCGTGGATTGATGTGGATTATTGGAAAAGCAGTTTTATAGGATATAAAAGTCTCCATCATAATGAAGGTGAGGTGCGGTAGTTTAGAAATTCTTGACGTCCCCATGTACAGTGCACTGGAACTCAAGCAACTCGTATGCTGTCACCTAAATTCGAACTTCATGAAATCAAGCAAGCATTGGATCGTTGATTTGAAATTCACTGGAAAGAATACAAGTGATCTGATAAATAAATTAATTATGAAAAGATGTAGATTTGTATTACTACTGAAATATCTCACTCGAAAACAAAAACGTACGTACATGAAACAGGAATCGCCTGTTTTCACTAAATCAATCATGAGCCAGCTTGTGTTGGATCTTCAAAGAATACATGGATTAGGGGTGCGGAGAGTAGGCGTTACAGCAATGCACCCCTTAGGGTGTTTGCCCATGACGACTGCTTCCATTTCACATAAAAATTGCAGTGAAAATGGAAATTGGCTGGCCAAATTCCACAACCAAATGTTGCAGGAAAACATAGAGAATCTTAACAATGAAGCTGGTGCACCTGTGTTTGTGATCCTTGACCTCTATAGCGCTTTCATGTCTGCCTTGAACCTGCAAAACAACCATCCAGGTAATCATACATAGCACCAGGCAAATATCAAGATTCATAGAATTCAAATCTATCTGGTATATATCCACAATGTATATACAACGCGAGAAGTTTACATTTTTCTTGTCCATGAATGCAGGAAATTCGACGTTTGAGGATCAATTAAGTCCATGTTGTGTTGGTACTGAAAGGGGTTATACGTGTGGAAGTGTCAACGGTGTTGGAATAGAGAAGTACATCGTATGCGAGGATCTCAAGCAATTCTTCTGGGATGATATTCATCCTTCGCAACAAGGTTGGGAAGCAGTGTATTCAGCTCTGAAACCTTCTCTTCAGAGCCTCCTCAATTGATCAACCTAGTATAAATATTCCCATATGTGCCAGTGAGGCTTTTCAAACAACTACCATAGTATTGATGAAGTTCATGTACTTGGATGTATTAATCTCTTCTCCTTGGTTTGTCAAGGTTTGCTTTTACACTATAGACTTAAAAGGATTCGACTACCAGACAATGCGATCAGTTATCTAGCTATGATGCCTATGATTATTATTACTCATTATTATGGAAATTTGAGAATACTCGAAAGTTTTTCAATAATTTTCAGGTTTGTTTAACTAAATGCAAATTGATAATAAAAACCCATAAACAGAATAAGCAATTTACTACAGCTGCAACTTCATGTAAAGCTATGATCACTTCATTTCTAATAAGACTTTTCTGAAACTCAATTATTTATAGCTCATCATTCAGCATACAACATGCTCTGTAGCAACTTAATTATTTTTTGCAAACCAAGCCATTCCCTTCCATCCCACTCTTGCAGTTCAAGGCTGGATACTCATGCACAGGAGAAGCAGAATTGGCTTTCTCAAGAACCTTCCCACCAAAGCGAGAAACAGCACAATCGGCACTAAAAAGTCCCGAAGTCAAGTACTTACGGTCACCGCCCATGACTGGCATTACCGCATTCACCTTCATTTTGTTCACGTAATCGCTCCTATAGGTTTGTCCCAGAACTCCATCAGTTGAATCGGTGATGTTGAAGAATTTGAACCCAAGCTCCAAATGGGTAAAGCAATCCTCATCAGTAATGTCATAACCATGAACTTTTGATTCTTGAGCTGTTATTGGAACCACATTGGCGGTGATCCTGAAATTGTTCACGGCTTCAACCACAAGTCCGTTATTGTTGCTTGTTCTCATGATACTGACATTGGACGGGGCCGGAAGTTGCCATTTGGATCCTTCTTCAGTGGGGAGGGAAATCGGATTTCCATCAATGGATATAGCGAGTCGATCCACATTGTCGTCCCACGTTGAAGTCCTTTTTGCGGCCACGAGGATTCTGTGGTCGTCGAACATTATTCCAATGGCCTGCACCCAAGTGAAGTCTCTGCGCAAATTGGGTTTTCTTTTGCCAATGAAATGACCATTTACATGAAGATTGGTATCCGAAACCAGGCAGAAGTCCTGATCCTTGCGGCCATGGAAGTAAAATGTGTTGCCATCGCCCCCAACGAATCGTGGATCCTGACAAACAGCGCCGGGAAAGTTGCAACCTGGAGATAGAATAATTTAAAGGGCCAAAAGTTAGAAATCCAAGAATAAAACTTGCACTAGAGAGCTACATTGGTCTGCATTAGTCCAAGTACGATTTTGAAGTCCCAAATTATAGTGGAAAGCACAATGTTATGTTAGAGAGGGGAATGCCGTGGTAATAATTATAATGTACAGTTACTGAACTTACTGCAGTAAGCCTTGCAGGTGACACAGTCCACTAAACAGTTGGTAAGACAGTCTAAGGGGCAAACGAAGGGGATATTGAAGCAGAGAGGAAACAATGTGGAGCGGCATCTCACGATTCGGGGTTTGACAGGTATCACGGGTACTGATGGTTTCACTGGCGATGGCGGTGGAGGGGGTTTGGGGATTAGGTATGTAGGAACTAGGGGTTTTTCGGCCATCACCGCGAGGACAGCAGGAACCCAAAAGGCCAGAAAAATGAAATTGATGCATCTCAGAGGAGTCATTTTTTGCATCAGTGCTAGTAAGATGATGTATGAATAGGAAACTGGTACCGATGATGTTCGTGGGAATTAAACTACCTAAACATCCCTTTATATACAAACATGTGGGGTGGCTAAAGCGGGGGTCATGTTTTAGGCCAGGCTTCCATCCAGAAAAAAATGGCTTGCCTTTTTTTTTTCATAGAATGCCTTATGGTTCAGGAGCTTGATCAGGCAAAGAATGCAACCCCTGAAGCTGAAAGGCCTGAACCTGGAGAAGCTTTTTACCAATTACCATATGTTCTTTCACGAGATTTTCATATTTACAGTGTATTCCGTATGAAGAGACTTGCAGGTATTGCTACTAGTGCATCAAGGGCTTCAAAGTTCAACCAACCATATAGGCTATCAATGTTGCTCTCTGATAAATTGTTGAACCCGCTTCCATTTTTTCTTTAGTCCCTTTTTCCTTTGGAAAGAAAGGGTGAGGCCACAGGGGGAAAGGAAGCGTTTTCTATTTTAAGTAACGTCTTTCCTTCTTTTTTTTTTTTTATCTATTTTGTGTTTCTTGTTCAGCTGCTGTGTCACATGTGTCATGCGTTGGTGACTTGTACGACTATTGGCAATCTGTAAAAAGAAAGTAAGGAGTTTGGAAATTACAAAACCAAAGTAACAAAATAATAAAATATTTGTTTTGTCCAAAATTTGTTTTTGAACCAATAAAAATGTTCCAAACAAGATTGCAGAACTCATTAATTTTACGAGTAAATCTTACATACGCTGACAATATGTATATACTATCACCGTTGGATACATGATAGATAAGCTAAATTTAAATTTTAAATTTAAATTCAGATAAATTGTCATGTATCCAATAGGAATGGTCAGTGTATAAAAAATTAATCCTAAGTTTACAAATACGATACAATACAAATAAGATTGTGGACTCTTATTTCTGTAATTGACAGTATTAAATATATTGATAAAAAATATGAGACCTTTCCTACACTGACGGTGTATACACTATCAGCGTGGGATGAATAAACAATCATGCAAAATTTGAATTTGAAAGATTAATCCAAAAAATATTACTAGATTGTGGAAGAGCAGTTTGGGTGGACTCATTGCAATGCTTTTGTAGTTTAGCCCTTTCAAGTTTGGGCCTAGTTCATCATACCAATCGAGCAGCATCAGTACACCAAAGAAGTCCAGGAAAAGATATCCAATTATGATAGTCTGGCCGCATCTTCTATGAAGAGTCCAAAAAAGCCCAGTCAAACTTATAACGCGGTACCCATGGGCCACGATAGAACAGGGGAATAAAAAAAACAAGTGGCAAACGAGAAGCTGAAAATGCTTGTACTACCAAGTTCTGTACGCATTCACTTTTGTACTCCACTGTTTGTACTGCAACGAAGTTGGGACGTACGTGGAATTGCATGGGAAGAGTGAATAAGAAGGACCGACTTGTACTGCTGTTTCTTTTCCGATAAAAAAGAACTCTTACTGCTGGCCAATGATAGTGGATTTATTCGAAAATGACGATTGACTGAGGCCGACCAGAACAAATGGCTTTCAAGGAATGCAACATGTTTGGTGTAACCCATTATCTGATGAAAAGTTTAAGATTTGGCCATCCACCGAGCTTAAGAGCCAGATTGGATTGTTTTTTTTTTTTAATTTTTTTTTTGTGGAAAAAAGTATAAGAGATAAAAATGTAATTCAAAAATGAGATCACGAAAAATATAAATTTTTTTAACAAAAAACTATCCAAACTAGGGATGTAATCGAACCGAACTGCTCGCGAGCAGCTCGGTCAAAAGTTTGACTCGAACATAATCAAACCGAGTTCGAGCAGCTCGATAAGGTTATCAATTCGAGTTTGAGCATCCAGAAAGCGATGCTCGAAGGCTCAACGAGCCTTATCGAGCATTTTAATTTTAATTATTTAATATATTATTATTATAAAATTACTCTTATATCCAAAAGAATTATCGAATTTACGAAATATTTCAAGTCATATAAAAATTTTAAAAGGACAATAATGTCTTTTCGCTAAAAAATTACCAAGAAAATGAATTTTAATAATTCGAACTCGACTGAGCTCGATAAGGCTTGCATGAACACGAGCCCATGCGAGTCGAGTTCGAGTATTGCGAGCAAGCATCGAGCTCGAGCTCGAGCTCTAATAATAGTACTCGCTCGAGCTCCAATAATAGTACTCGCTCGAGTTCAAGCAGCCTTCTTGCATGTCGAGTCGAGCTCGAGTATGGCGATACTCGGGTTCGACTCGACTCGATTACAACCCTAATCCAAACAATCATAAATCTCTCCTTCTTGGATAAATTACATAAGTATATGAAAATTGAATATCATCTTATTTCTCATATTTTCTGGACCATTTGATAGTTAATATTAGGGTAAAAAACAAAAAAATCCCTTGTGGTTAACCTAATACACATAAAAGCCTTCCATGGTTTCAAAATATACAACACGACTCCTCATGCTTTGAACTAAATTGTAAAGGTGACGGAATCCGTTAAACTTAACGAAAATGGACGAAATGACCAAAATACACTGATATAATTAAGCAAAAGACAGCTCAAAAAAATCATTTGTTTTATTCTCTAAGTAGAGAGAATTGAGAGTTAAGGGGTAGAATAGGTATATTTGATAAAACTTAGGCATAAAAATTTTTTTTTAAGTTCCAATAAGTCATTTCCGTTAAGTTTAACGGATTCCGTCACCTTTATAATTTAGTTCAAAATATGAGGTATCGTATTGTATATTTTAAAATCATAGGAGACTTTTCTGTATATTAGGTTTACCACAGGGGGCTTTTTTTTTTTTACCCTTAATATTATGAAAGTGATATACAGTTTTTTATACATAGATGGGGATGATATAGATGAGTCCATGATTTTTATCTATGGTTTAATATTCATACTAATCATCTGAGACATTATAAATCATTGTATAATAAATCGATATTAATGGGGAAAACGAAAGCAAGTTTTCGCAATCCTTTCGCCAATGATCTATTGAAACGTGAGGTGTGTGTGTGTGTGTTTTTTTTTGTTAAAAAAAAAAAATCCTCTCACTTCTCCTCACAACCAATCGTTTCTAAGAATTTTGATCATTGGATTAATTTCAACGATCAACATGAAACACTATAGTGAAATTTGGGCATCGAGAAAATTATAAAAAAAAAGAAAGAAAGAACATGATAATTTTCTTCATCCCTTCCAGATTCGGTAGTTCAATTTTTATTTTTGGAGCTGCAAATATGCAATTGCAACCTCAATTCTTCACTTGTACTAGTGTTTTACCGTCCAAGAGTAAGCGAAGACAGAGAAAAGAATAATCTATATCTATATGTATTCAGAAAGGGATTTTTAGTAGAAACCCTTTCAATGACTTCTAAACTTCTCATTCTTTTTTCTAGATTTTTGTATTTATTTTGATACATAAAATGCAGTGGGTTATAACCCACCTTATCACCAATCAATATTCCCACTATCTCACTCCCACTATCCCACTATCTTAACTCATCCTACAACCACTCCTACAAATTCTCTAATCATCATCCCACGTTTCTCCCTACATTTCCTCCCACGTTTCCCACTCCAATTAAGAATCCACTCCAACGATCTCTTAATGACCCAATTTTTTTTTAATTCAAAATTGCGACTTCACATAACACAGGAAAATACCTGAAAGCTATCTCATCCTGGTACCAGAACTCGGGTGCTCTTCGTAGTACGTATCATACTTTTTTTCTTGAACCTTCGGCAGACGTCAGGAAGCCGGCAGTGACTACCTTTCAGTATGTGACCCTGCTCATTTAGCTATTGATTAGTATTATTGTGTTTTTTCACCTTTGCCTCACTTATCTGCTATCCCAAATTCAAGTTGTCATATTATTTAATATATTAAAATTTTTCACTCAAAATTTGTAGGGAACCCATCTAAAGTTTCCTCACCATGGAATATGTCCGCCTATAAGCATTTCAACAACAACTAAATTTCAAACTCACAAGATTGCAAGAGAGGAAACATTTGCTTAGAAAACGAAACATACACCACAATGATTCCACACACCAGTTGGAAAAACTTCAACAAGTTTGTGCTGACGAAAGAGAAATCTCAAATCAAATCTGAAGGACAAAATTTAGGCTACACCGATTAAAACGTCGTTCGCATCAAATTAAAAAATCCGATACCGTGTTTTTTTTAAATATTATTCCCAATACTGTAATATTTTTTTTATTTTCGATTATTTCAAATAATATAATATGTCTATAATTTTTTTCCAACCCTTTTACTGATCAACTTAATTAACTTATCAAGTTAATTCCCTCACCCTCTCTCTCAGTTTCTTATTTGTTTTTGGTTCTCTATTCATTTTGTAAATGTATTGATTTTGTTTCTTTTGTGAGCAGTAATGGAAGATATTATGTGCAAATACTTCAGTAAAAATCAATCTTCTTATGGAGAATTGGAAGTATATTCTTGCCGACTTAATTTTTCAAGTCGGTCCCTCTGCCTTTTAAGTATGTTTTGCTTTTGCTTTACTTTTTGTCATGAATGATATTGCATTGATTTTCTGATCATCCATTAAGTGTTAAGACACAATCATATCCTCCAGAATTAATCCCAAAATCCAATGTGTGTATCACGGGACCCTGCACAATAATGTTTAATAACAAGCGCTACATAGGACAACCTGATGCCAAGGAAGACTACTTACGATTATAGTTGTATGCTATAGCAATTCTGAAAAATAAAATATGGAAAGATCATAAGCACCTTCCAGATGCCATCTAAGCTCAGCAAAAATGTTACCTTCATTGTCATCACAGCGGTTACTTTTTTTTTTTTGTATTTTTATTCTTCCCAGTTGATTAAAAACACGTCCACTATATTTTTTATTTGTATTTTTATTCTTCTCAGTTACCTTCATTTTTTTTGTATTTTTGCATCCACTGGATTAGGAAAAACGCGTCCTTCTAAATTTTGATTATGTTCAGCAGTGATGCCAAAGACCTAACGATATCTACATGAAAAAAAAAATTCAAGGGATATAATTATATATCATAAGAGATATCAGGAAACTAACTACATAAAGAAAATAATCCTGACTCATATTTCGGCGCTCTACCTGACTCAAGACGGTGATTTTTTCAAAAAATCTAGTTTCTCCTGGTATTTGAAAAATTCTGAATTCTAACTGAACTTAACCCAAAATAATAAATTAAAAATTATAGAGGTTGCCACATTAAAAGACAATGTTGAATTGGATATTAAAAGATGGTTTAAACATAGTAGTGAATACGAACCAAAATCTTTGAAAAATAATTTTGTATCCAAAAAATAAAAAAAAAACTACAAGAACAAACTCATTTTCCAAAAAAAAAAAAAAAAAGAAGCTTATAAGAACATACGCCCTTTTCCAAATTTAATAATTTATCTACATTATGAACATATTATAAACTAATATATTCTTTTTTATTTAATATTAAAAATTGATTTTAAATGTACAAGTGATAGTAGAGGGAATGAAACAGTTAACGACATGTGAAAAAATCGAAAAGGATGAGAGCAATTAGAGGAATAATTTCGCACAAAATTCGTGGGTTAAAATGCAATTTGAGGTATAGATGGGAGGCATTTTAGTGCATTTATTGGTTTGTTTTCAACAAGTGGTGGTTGATTTTGCGGGATTTGGGGAGTCTACATGTATCAAAATATATTTATATAGGGATTATTTCATTAATTATGGGTGCTAGTAACAATTCTATTGGTGCGTAATTTCATTTGATTACAACACAATTGTATTAAATTTTATTGATGCTACTTCTATATTAACTATTGTATTTTTTTTGTTAACAATTCTCATACAATGTATCAATTACTACACATAAAATAAATACAAAAATTATTTATTTTTTATTTAATATATATATATTTTTTCTAGATCAAAGAAATGAAATACTGCCTCTCTTCAAGTTCGACAGCCATCCGCATCACCAATACTTTTGCGTGATCATAGTAAATATACAGTTTCTTATATCGTCAAACTCATCATACATTTACACTTTTTGGCTGCCCTATCTTGCTAAATCAACTTTTTATATGGCATAATACTAGATGGAATACATAATGAGTCAGCAATTTTTGAAGCTTCCTTCACACCAACGTCGCTATGTAACGGTCATGACGATGGTAAGATCTAGCATTCTCGCTTATTTTAAACACATAATTAACCATTACCATTGCATTTCCAACTTTATTAACGTAGCTTATACTTCTTCTTTTTAAATTTTGTTGGTTTAATTTTTTCATTTTTATTTGTTTATTATTTTATTTTTTTTAATAATATCAAAACCGTGCGTAGCACGGGTATTTACACTAATATTAATATATTTACAACGGAAGTCGTGTGCGATTACGCGGCATGAAGACGAATCAAAATTTAAGGGTATCCGATTCGGCTGACTTCTCCAATTTACCTGCGCAGAATTTTTTATTTAGCAAATTTTTTTCCTTCTCCCTCTTCGTCTTTCTCTCAGTCTATAAATACCCCACCGATTTGACAATTCAAGGTATACCCGTCTATCCCACGTATCCTACTTCTATCTCTCGGCATTTGATAATTTTAATTCAGTCATCAGCAATCATGTCTCAGGTACTCCCTCTTCTTCTTCTTCTTCTTCTTCTTTCCCTCCGATTTCTTGTTTGGTAGCATTCATGATTAGTTTTGTAAATTCAGGTGGAATCAGGTTGCGAAGCATAATCTCATAGTTTAGCTAAAAGTTTCCCGTTAGTTGCCCTACCCGAAATTTCTCGAATTAGAACTGATTTGGGTGCCCTAAGATTTAATCGGGGTAATTTGCTTAGTTGAAATTAGGCTATTTTCCGTGTTCTTGTAAGATAATGTGGTTACTCATCTGTTCTTGAATATTTATGCATGTAAAAGTGCCTTTTTTTTTTTAAATGTAATACAACGCTTTATCACCGCTATCATTTGGTTCTAGCGAAGCATCGAGCAGGCAATTTGCAGTAAAATTAGATGATCAATTTATGTTTTGACGAGCAAGTTCAGTAACTTTGTGTTTATTCTTCAGTGATTGGATGCTTAATTGCACTGGTCAAGAAAAAAAAGGGAAATTATTATTTCCAAACACTCTATCTGGAAGTTCCGGTTGAATTAAGCATTTCTTTTAGCTAATTTATTTGCTGAAATCTGCATTTTCCAGACGATACTTTGGATTCGACGATACTGTGGAAGTAGCATGGGAATATAAGCAATGTTTTACTCGACTTGTAATTCTGACCTTAATATTTCTCATTTTCCATGTTTGCAGACTGTTGTCCTCAAGGTTGGCATGTCATGCCAAGGCTGTGTTGGAGCTGTGAATCGGGTGTTAAGCAAAATGGAAGGTTTGTCAACTTGCCTATTCTTCTACTATCCTTCATTTGATTGTTTGTCATTGACACCACTGACTTTGAAACTATCAATGAGGAAAATCTGTGCCCCCTGACCATGTTGATTATGCTCTTCGGATGTGCAATATAGCCTTTTGCTGTAATATCTTGTCAGAAGTGTGCAAAATCTGGTGGCCACCTAGAGAAATTGGTTAGTTGAGTTGGTGCTTGATTTTACAAATGATTTCTCAACTGTCAAATAAGCCTGTCCCAGAACTTTCATGTTCTTGTAAAGTAATAGAAATGAAGGTTTGTTGATTGATTAGTCGTTCAGTGCTTATTTCAGACTGCATGGTAGCCGGCTTAATAATTCCTGACTTTGCACCAGGCCATAGTTTCAAGTGCTATTTTGATCAAAAGAAACTAGTGATATTTGCATTCAGCACTTGGCTGTTTCTTTGTTAATTGCCAAAAAAAAAAAAGATAGAAGCTTGCCAATATAGAGCTGAGAATTTAAATACCATTCATATAGCAAGTGATTCGACTATATCAGACTCGTAAACGACTGCAGACTCTGCAGTATTCTATTATTTTTATCAACTGATCACATGTTGAACATTGTTCCATATATAATATTTGACGGTCTTTACTTCTTATAAAGATGGAGTGGTCTTTACATGTTGAACATTGGTTTACGTATAATATTTGACTTGTGCTTCGTGGTAATACTTTCAGGCGTGGAATCATTTGACATTGATCTCAAGGAGCAGAAAGTGACAGTAAAGGGTAATGTACAGCCTGAGGCAGTCCTTCAGACTGTTTCAAAGACCGGGAAGAAGACTTCTTTCTGGGAAGAAGGAGCATCAGCTGCACCTGAATCGAAGCCCGCAGAAACTGTTGCAGAAACCGAATCAAAGCCCGCAGAAACTGTTGCAGAAACTGAATCGAAGCCCGCAGAAACTGTTGCAGCTGCATAATTTGGGTCACTAGTGGCCAGAAAGCTGTTGCTTTCACTTATTATGTTACTCTTAAGGAGCTAAAATGTATGTTACGGGTCAACAATAATAAACATGTACAATACCTCGGTGTGTGGTGTTCAGTATTCGCTAATTAACTGTAAGCTCCATTTATCTTTTATTTGAGATGCTCCGTGCAACAGAAACTAGAAAGTGTTTTGGCTGTCTAAATTTATCAAGGTGCTGATATTCATGTTGTAACTAAGTTGTTCATTTGATTTTGTGGTATACTTCCAACATCAGTAAATCAGGAACCAAGGGATACGAAGAGTGTCAAGGTCATGCGAAACCATGAATTTCATGTAATGGTTCTTCTGGATAGATTGGCTAAAAAAAAGTTGTCGCTAGCCATTCCCAACCATAAAAAGCCATGCAGGACCTTGATATTTGGATTGGTTTTTTCCTCAGCCACCATTAGTTGTTTCAATTTTGAGTCACTTGATTATGGGGCCGTAGGTAGGATATAATCGAGGACTTGGCTGGTAGTCTTCAAAAAATCAAGAACCCATATGGAAGATATTTGCTGCCCATCATTATTATCTATGGATTTGGTCATCTGCTCGCTTATCATTAAATCCGTCAGTATCGTCCTAGGCCATGACCTTGTGCGTTAGCTATAATATCAATGATTTAACATGCATGGGGTGATGGTGCTTTGCAAATGCATTTCTGATTTATTTATATATCTCCAAAAAAAAAAAAAAAAAGGTTTCGGAAGCGTAGCCATTGCAAACTTAAAACTGGAAAATCAGAAAACGGAGATAAATTTGCCGCCTTGAGCTTGGCATCTATAGACACGGCTAACTAACGTATTGTTTTGGCAAGGAAAAGACAAGCTTCCAGCCTCGTATGGCTTTTTTTTTTTCCTTTTCTTTTCTTTAATTTGATTACTTTTTCTCCACGCTTTCACGTACGTGCAGTTTTCAGCTACCATAAGAGATACTAATATGTCTAATTGCTTGCAACAATCCACTGTTTAGAGAAGAAAACAGAAAAAGGAAGTAGTTGTAAGGAAAAGAAAGATGCCCATTAATTCCATAACAGAACACCACAATAACCATCATGCAGTCCTTTGCTTCCCTCTTGCAGAATTGCGCCAAGCACAAGTCCATTTTCAGCGGCAAAGCAGTTCATGCTCAGCTAATCAGGTCCGGATTTATCCCAGATGTTTATACAAACAATCATATGCCCTCGTTGTACCTACAGTTGGGGCAGATGGGCTATGCTCAAACCGTGTTCGACATAATGCCAAAACGAAACGTTATCACTTGGACGACGTTGATTTGCTCGTTTTCTCAGATGGATCTCTCGGAAAAAGCCTTAAGTTGCCTTAGGTCAATGGTTCTTGAAGGGTTTTTGCCGAACGAGCATACTTATGTTGGTGCTATATCTGCTTGTGTTAATACAAGGGCTGTTAGTATTGGGAAGGAAATTCACGGGAGGATATATAGGACTCAGGATAGTTTGAATAGCTTTGTCAGTAATTCTTTGGTTAATTTTTACGGCAAATGTGAGTTGTTGAAGTCGCCTAGGCTTGCATTTGCTGCTATCTTGGAGCCTAATTTGGTTGCCTGGGCTTCACTCATATCTTGTTGTTTTCAGTGTGGACAGAACGAGGAAGGTTTGAAATTGTTCTTAAGGTCCTTGAGGGTGGGAATGACTGTTAACGAGTTCACTTGTTCGAGTGTTCTGGGTGCTTGTACTATGTTGGAAATTTTGGAACTTGGGAAGCTACTCCACTGCCCAGTCGTTAAGTGTTGTATTCCTGCACAATTGTATTCCTGCACAAAGGAAGTGTCATCCCCTTTACCCTGCTCAATGAAAACAACTATGATATCCCTCTTCAGCAGAGACTTTATCCAATAATCATAATTAACCATCTCCCTTGTACTTTCTTACGCATACCAGCTATATATCCCTTAAATTCTCTCTATTTTCCATCCAGTTATATATAACAATATAAAAATAAACATATCCAAATTATACCAAATTATTCATTTACCTTAAATTTTAAAAAAATAATTTACATTTCATTATTTTAACTAATATTTCCATCCATTCTAAATATCAATTATTAAATGAATCTTACATTACATATATATATGTATATATATATATATATATATGTACACGCACATAAACAAATAAATAAATATAAAATAAACAAACAAAACCACAAAATATATAAACACTACAAAAATTTCAACTATTCTATCACCTAAAATAAAATACTAAACACACACACACACACATATACATAAATACATACATACATACATACATATCACAAAATATATCATATACCTATAACTACATATTAATACAAAATTCACTCCAACTTTAAATAACATAAAATAACTCATATAAACATCAAACAATAAATATTAAAAAAATTCTACCACAAATTCCACTAATTAAACTCTAAATTTTCATATCCAATAATTTTTATTTCTTATATAAAAATTTATACACATCACCTTAACTTCAATAATATCCATTCATCAATAAACTATTAATATATCAACTCTCTCAGCTCTCAAAATCAATATTATCCTTTATTCATTCAAATTCTATTAATCAAATCAATTTTACTATATTTATTTATAAATAAATAAATCCAATATATCAATACTCTATCCACTCTTCCAACCCCATTATCATACAAAATACTATAAATCTATACTATTAAATAAATCTTTCATTACCCTAATATATTTAATAATGGACTCCCCGCGGAAGCCGCGGGGCACCAAGCCTAGTGATAATTTTAATTCAGTCATCAGCAATCATGTCTCAGGTACTCCCTTCTTCTTCTTCTTCTTCTTCTTCCCTCCGATTTCTTGTTTGGTAGCATTCATGATTAGTTTTGTAAATTCAGGTGGAATCAGGTTGCGAATGCTGGTCTGTTTGGATTGTAAGTTATTTGGGATTATTTGAGATATTTTTACTGTAACACTTTTTGTGATGTGATGTATGTGAGATAAAAAGATATTGGGAAGATAAAAAGGTGTATTGGAAATTGTAAAGATGATGTAAGCAAATAAAATTGGAAAAATATGAAGCAATCCAAACAAACCATAATCTCATAGTTTAGCTAAAAGTTTCCCGTTAGTTGCCCTACCCGAAATTTCTCGAATTAGAACTGATTTGGGTGCCCTAAGATTTAATCGGGGTAATTTGCTTAGTTGAAATTAGGCTATTTTCCGTGTTCATGTAAGATAATGTGGTTACTCATCTGTTCTTGAATATTTATGTATGTAAAAGTGTCCCTTTTTTTTTTTTTTTTTTTTAAATGTAATACAACGCTTTATCACCGCTAGCATTTGGTTCTACCGAAGCATCGAGCAGGCAATTTGGAAGTAGCATGGGAATATAAGCAATGCTTTACTCGACTTGTAATTCTGACCTTAATATTTCTCATTTTCCATGTTTGCAGACTGTTGTCCTCAAGGTTGGCATGTCATGCCAAGGCTGTGTTGGAGCTGTGAATCGGGTGTTAAGCAAAATGGAAGGTTTGTCAACTTGCCTATTCTTCTACTATCCTTCATTTGATTGTTTGTCATTGACACCACTGACTTTGAAACTATCAATGAGGAAAATCTGTGCCCCCTGACCATGTTGATTATGCTCTTCGGATGTGCAATATAGCCTTTTGCTGTAATATCTTGTCAGAAGTGTGCAAAATCTGGTGGCCACCTAGAGAAATTGGTTAGCTGAGTTGGTGCTTGATTTTACAAATGATTTCTCAACTGTCAAATAAGCCTGTCCCAGAACTTTCATGTTCTTGTAAAGTAATAGAAGTGAAGGTTTGTTGATTGATTAGTCGTTCAGTGCTTATTTCAGACTGCATGGTAGCCGGCTTAATAATTCCTGACTTTGCACCAGGCCATAGTTTCAAGTGCTATTTTGATCAAAAGAAACTAGTGATATTTGCATTCAGCACTTGGCTGTTTCTTTGTTAATTGCCCAAAAAAAAAAGGATAGAAGTTTGCCAATATAGAGCTGAGAATTTAAATACCATTCATATAGCAAATGAGTCGACTATATCAGACTCGTATACCGCTGCAGACTCTGCAATATTCTATTATTTTTATCAACTGATCACATGTTGAACATTGTTCTATATATAATGTCAAGAAGAAAGTCTAGCCTAGATTGCATTTAGGGAGCCTTGTAGGAGAAGGAGAGATGAGACTCTTGAAAGCAATATCGGATGCTTGCACACACTTTTCGAGCTTTGGTTTCGGATCCACTTATAACCCCTATGCATTTGCCATCGAGGAGTTTGCCTTTACTAAATCGAGCACCACTTGTAAGTCATTTTTTAACTCAAGGTGTGGGGGAATGTCGGTTGGAACCCTTCTTCTTTTACCAACTGAGCTATCAAAAAATGTAGTAGTGAAGAAAGAATTGGTGCGGAAAATGGGATGGCCCCCTCTTCTCATCACATTAAAGACGTGCGGCTCTATATAAGGCTCGTACTTCAGAGCAAGTGAAGAAAAAATAAGAGTGCACGTTACCACTCTTGCAAGAAAAATGGCCTAGCTAAGGCGCCTCTTATTTATTAATAACTAAAGAAAAACTTTGATATAAGAAAGATGCGCTCAAGCACCCAACCTATATAAGGGGTGCTTGGGCTCGAAAGCCGGCCTAACTCAGCAAGCATCTTTCTTAGTAATATAGGTAGAGTTGGGGCCGTGCTTTCTGAGATCTGTCAGGCTCCGGCCTAGCACCGCCACAATGGCTTCAAGAGTCACCGGAAAGTTAACAGAATGAGAGGAAAGAGAGAAAGGTAGGTAGAGGGAGAGAGAGAGGGAAATAACAGAAAGAGGGAAGAATTGGAATTTGTTGATTTCAGACAATAAGATCCTAACTGCCTATTACAATCCTCCGGTGGGTTATTTATGCAATTAAGCTTTAACCGTCTTTATTCACTACTAATTGCCACTTAGTTGAACGACACCGTTTCTGGCATCTGTGCCCTGTGCCTACCAAACGCTACGTTTTGTGAACAAAACGACAATAGCTAACTTCTGAGTTCCTGACAATCCCTCCCCCTTAAGCAAAGCTTGTCCTCAAGCTTGGAATGCTGGAAACTGTTTGTCGATGAAGTCCTTGTCTTCCCAAGAGGCCTCGGATTCTGGTAGCTGATCCCACTTCATTAAGTACTGGATGACCACGATAGAGTTACGCCTGATAGCTCGTCTTCTCAAGACTGCCTCAGGTTGAAGTAAGCATTGGTCAGAGGAGTCCCAAGCAGGCAACATAGGGTCAGTGCCCTGAGCATCTCCAATCCTTTTCTTTAACAGTGAAACATGAAACACTGGATGAACCTTAGCTCCATCAGGTAACCGTAACCTATAGGCCACCGCCCCTACCTTGGCAATGATCTGGAAAGGTCCATAGTATTTTGCTGTGAGCTTCAAACTTTTTCGAAGAGCCACCGTTTGTTGTCTATAAGGTTGTAGTTTAAGAAACACCCAATCCCCCACTTGAAGTGTACGTTCCGATCTATGTCTGTCAGCAAAGAGTTTCATGCGGTTCTGTGCCTTTGCCAAATTCTCCTTGATGAGCGAAATGACCTGGAGCCTATCCTGCACCAGGTCAGTTGCAGCTGGGATAACACTGTCGTGGAAAGGCCCCAAGGGAATGTGGTTGGGCTTGTATCCATACAATGCCTCAAATGGAGTAATCTGTAAGCTGGTGTGGAAGTTGGTGTTGTACCAAAGCTCAGCTGTGGGTAGCCATCTACTCCATTGAGAGGGGTGTTCACTGCACATACACCTAAGATATGTTTCCAGGCATTGGTTCACGCGCTCACTCTGACCATCAGACTGGGGATGGTAGGATGAGCTATAATGCAGGCCAACTCCCAACAGATGGAACAACTCTTGCCAAAACCTGCTAACAAAAATTTTATCCCTATCTGAAATCACAGATTCTGGTAGTCCATGAAGCCTATAAATCTGGTCAAGGAAGACCTGGGCTATCTGTTGCGCAGTGAAAAGATGTGTGAGACGAATGAAGTGACTGAATTTTGTCAGTCGATCCACCACTACTAAGATAGTGTCACAACCATGAGATAGGGGCAGCTGCTCAATGAAATCCATGGATATGTGGGACCATGCCTGTTGTGGAACTGGGATAGGTTGCAAAAGTCCAGGATAGGGAACATTCTCATGCTTGTTCCTTTGGCATACATCACAAGACCTGACAAAAGTGACAACATCCTGCTTGAGCCCCGGCCAAAAAAATAAAGTTTGTATCCTGTGTAGACATCCCCTTTGGCCAGAATGCCCCCCTACTGCTGAGTCATGTAGAGCCTTGATCACCTTGCCACGAATACTATTAGCAGATCCCACATATAATCTATCTTTAAACTTGAGCATTCCCTTATCCAAGTGATAGTCTGATACTGCATTGGGGTCTAACAGGAGCTGAGCTATCTTCTACTGAGCTTCATTATCCCCCTCATAGCTTGCAACCAACTCCTGCATCCATGTTGGTTGGACTGAGGAAATTGCACACATGGTACAATTTACTGCTACGTCCCCCTGAGGGTGTTCAAACTTCCTCCTGGATAGCGCATCTGCCACCCCATTTCAGCTCCTTTTTTGTACTGGATTTCGTAGTCCAGGCCAAGTAATTTGGTGAGCCATTTATGTTGCAGGGGGTGCGTGAGCTTCTGCTCCAGCAAGTGTTTGAGAGCTTGGTGGTCAGTTTTGATGACAAAATGATGGCCCACCAAGTAGTGTTTCCATTTGGTCACGGCTAGCACCAGAGCAAATAGCTCCTTCTCATAAACAGATAACCCCAAGTTCTGGCTGGATAGAGCTTTGCTGAGGAAAGCTATAGGGTGTCCATGTTGCATTAGCACTGCTCCAATCCCTACCCCACAAGCATCAGTCTCTATGACAAAAGGAATTTCAAAATCTGGCATACTGAGTACTGGAGCTGTGGTCATAGCTCTTTTGAGGTCTTCAAAAGCCATCTGAGCATGATGGTTCCACCCAAAACTCTCCTTCTTCAGTAGCTGAGTTAAAGGCTTGCAAATCACACCATACCCCTTTATAAATCTTCTGTAATATCCAGTCAGCCCCAAGAATCCCCTTAATTCCTTAACTGAGTTAGGAGTGGGCCAAGACAGGATACATCCCACCTTATCTGGGTCCATGTTGACACCAACCTCAGAAATCACATGCCCCAAATACTCCATGGATGTCTGAGCAAAAGAGCATTTTGACTTTTTACAGTATAACTGGTTATCCGCTAAGATTTGGAGTACAATTTTTAGGTGCTGCGCATGTGACTCTAGAGTGGGACTGTAGACCAAGATGTCATCAAAAAATACCAATACAAATTTTCTCAGGAATGGCTGGAAAATCCTATTCATCAAAGCCTGAAATGTAGCTGGTGCGTTTGTTAGGCCAAAAGGCATTACTAGAAATTCAAAGTGCCCATGGTGTGTTTGGAAAGCAGTCTTGGGAATGTCTGCTACCTTGACCCTCAACTGATGGTACCCAGCCCTGAGGTCTAACTTAGACATAAATTTGGTGCCATGTAACTCATCTAGCAATTCATCAATATTGGGGATGGGAAATCTATCCTTGACAGTCACCTCATTGAGCTTCCTGTAGTCTATACATAATCTCCAAGTGCCATCTTTTTTTTTAACTAACAAGACAGGGGAAGCAAAAGGACTAGTACTGTGTTTAACAATTCCATTCGTAAGCATTTCTGCAACCTGCTTCTCAATTTCTGCTTTATGGGAGTGGGGATACCTGTAAGGCTTGAGTTTAAATGGTTCTGCCCCTGGTTTGAGAGGGATTTGGTGATCCAGCTCCCTTTCTGGAGGTAGTCCCGTTGGAGTAGCAAAGATCTGTGGAAACTGCTGTAAGACCTGTTCCACCAACTCTGGGATGTCCTTCTGAAGGTCTTTGGTGGAGTTCGTCTGCAGGTGTGCACAACTCTTCTTTCGTTCTTGGATGAAGGATCTGAGGTCCCTTCCCCTCACAAGCTCCATCGTAGGTTGATTTATGAACCCTTGGAGGTGGAGTAATTGCCCTCGATCACTGAGTGCTATGCTGAGAGTGTGGAAGTCAAAGGTGATTGGACTGAACTGACACATCCAGTCAACCCCCAGGATGATATCCCAACCTCCTAGTTCCATTATCTTCATGTCAAACTGAAATTTGTAGTCTTGTATCCTCCAGGCTACCTTAGGACAGGCTGTCCCACTGGTGATGTCTGTCCCATTGGCTAAAGTCACAATAAAAGGATTCACAGATTGATAAGGTAAATGCAGTAAGGTAACAATTCTATGGTTGATGAAACTGTCAGAACTCCCGGTGTCCACTAGTATTTTAATTGGTAAGCCACCTATACTGCCAATTAGCATGATGGACTTCCTCTGAATGGCACCAGACAAGGCATTCAGTGATACTTCAGCCGTCTCTCCAACTCTGCCAGTAAACTCATCCTGTTCCCCCACTGCATCCTCAAAATCATTCTCTTCTTCCTCTTCCTCTTCCACACTAACGCAGTTCAAACCTCTTGTCCTGCACTGGTGTCCCAACCCAAACTTCTCTCCACACCTGTAGCATAGGTTGTTTTTGCGCCTGTACTGCAGCTCTTCTGCTGAAAGTCTTCCTACCTCCTTGTGTGCAACTTCGGTCCTTCTAGAGTTAGGAGTTATCGCAGGAAGCCTGTAAGAATTAGGTAGATTCTGTCCACCAGGTTGCCCCTTGTACATCCCAAACTTAGGCTCCATGGCAATCTTGCCAGAATTTTTAGTCTGCTTACATTGCACCTCCAGTGCATACTCCTGCAACTCTGCTACTTCAAATGCTTTGGTCAATGTCTGTGGTCGAAACATCTTTACCATGGGCTTGATCTCCTCTTTTAACCCACTGATAAAGCTGGAAACAAAATAGGACTCATCTAATCTGGGGTTCTTGGTTAACATCAAAGTTTTTAATTCTTCAAATTTTTCCTCATACTCCTCCACTGTCCCCACTTGTTGCAGCTTGTTAAATTCTTCTACGATGTCGAGCGATCCCTTGCCAGAGAAACGCTCACATAGCAACTCGCTAAACTCTTCCCAATTTAGCCCAGGTATAGCTAATTTCACCCCTTGGAACCAATTATCGGCTTTGCCTTCTAAGAACATCTCCACTAAATCCACTTTCTGGCAAGCAGGTATGTGATAGTTCAAAAAATATTTATGACATTTCCTAAGCCATTCCCTTGGATTCCCTGCCATAAACATCGGCAAATCTAATCTAGGTAAATTGGGGGTGAACATCCTACCTCTGGACTCCTGCTGTTGGCCGGCCATTTCAGCCTGAGTCGCCAGTCGGACATGCGAGGGTGGTGTAGGTAGAAGAGGTTCGGAAGGTCCTCCTTCATTCTCCTGGCCTCCCTTGTCCTTCATCATCACTTTCATTAACGCGTTGAACTTTTGCTCCAACTTGCAGAACTTCTGGTCCAGATTTCCCACCACCGACTCCAGTCTCGAGTTGCTCTTCTCCATTTCCTCATTGAGTCTCTGTTGTAGCTCATTCTGCGCCGACGTGTGCAGAGCAACCATGGATTCGGCCAATTCCTGGAGCTTACTCTCCTGTTTCTTCAGCTGATCCTCCAAGGATCGGTATCTCGTGCCTTCCGCCATGGCAGGTCTTCTTCCTCAGCAGCCAAGGATCGGCTGCTCTGATACCAACTGTCAGGCTCCGGCCTAGCACCGCCACAATGGCTTCAAGAGTCACCGGAAAGTTAACAGAATGAGAGGAAAGAGAGAAAGGTAGGTAGAGGGAGAGAGAGAGGGAAATAACAGAAAGAGGGAAGAATTGGAATTTGTTGATTTCAGACAATAAGATCCTAACTGCCTATTACAATCCTCCGGTGAGTTATTTATGCAATTAAGCTTTAACCGTCTTTATTCACTACTAATTGCCACTTAGTTGAACGACACCGTTTCTGGCATCTGTGCCCTGTGCCTACCAAACGCTACGTTTTGTGAACAAAACGACAATAGCTAACTTCTGAGTTCCTGACAAGATCCCGCTCAACCCTATCCTAAAAGGGGCTCTTGTAGAGTTTTTGCATAGAGAAGCGACATCCTTGGATCTCAAATTGTTCCTTGATGAAGAATATATATATATATATATATATATATATTACGATTTGGAGCTCTGTAGACAAAGAAATGACCAAAATATCTTTAACTGGTCAATCCCTTGTGTCAATTTTCGACAACAAAAATGGCCAACCGTATTTTGACTTTTTAACTATGAAAACTCATGAACTGGATTTCAAGGTCTTCGCATCATTCTGAGGTGTAAGTGGGAGAGATAGGATGTCATAATTGGGGTTTTGAATAAGACAATCTTTTTCTTTTTCATTTTTTCATGTTAGCTGTAAAAGGGCTAAAAAATTACCTCAATCTGATACTTGTAACTCAACATATAGCCAAAATACCAACATGTGTCAAAGCTATTGATAATGAGCTCATGACTGACCAAACACCTCCAAGGTTAACAATCCAAGTTCAAGCAATGATCAAATTGTTCTTGTTGATCTTGGTCCCTAACTTTTGATATTTACAAAAATAATTGGATGATACTAATATCTCTTCAAGAAATATTTTCAGCTATGAAGCAAATCTAATTCAAAGATCAAGAGCATTTGAAAGAGATAAAGGAAGTTGAAAGCTGTCGGACGCTCGCAAAGACAACATCGGACGTCCAATAACAATGTAGCACTTTGGACGCATGAAGAACTCAATCACCGGACGTCTGAAAGAATTAAGATATTCCCTCACACTCACTGTCTGTTTTCGAAAGCAAAGCATTAGAGGTACCGGACGTCCGAAAGAATTGAAGAAAATTTTTCAAATTCACCATCTGCTTTTGGACGTAAGCATCAGAGATACCGGACGTCCAAAAGAATTGAAAGAAATTCTTCAAATTCACTGCCTGCTGTCAGACGCAAGTGTCGAAAGTACCAGACGTCCGATACTCCCAACGACTAGTTGAATTTTCAGCTGCCTTCTATCCGTTGGAAGTATTAATAGAGCACTTTTTGGTCTCATATAAATAGTACATAGTCAACAACTTAAGAAGAACTTTTGCACATTGAGAATACAAAAGATCAAGAGTAGTTTTAGTGAGAAAGCACTCTACAAGAAAGATTTGTACTCTTTGTTGTGTAAAATTCATGTAAACTTTTCTTGTGTGAGAAAAATACTTCAATAGTATAGGTTTGTGAGAGTTATCCTGAGTGATAGTAAAACTTCCTAACTTGACCGAGTGTAAATTGGGGTATGGAGGAAGTGATCCTTCTTTTGTACACAAAGATTGGTTGTATTTCATCAAATTGAATAAAGTTGTTCTATAAAGTGATATTCAAGCTCAAGAAGAGTTTGAAAGTCAAATTAGTTTGCTATTCTTCCCTTATTATTTACTATCTTGTGAACCTTAATTGCTTATCTCCTTTACTCTCAAGCAATCTTGCTCTCTTACTAATTGTTTCATTGAGTGGTCACCTAGAAAATAGGGCAAATTTCATATTGAACAAAAAAAACGTCTCATAACCTAATTAGATTTTAAATAACCCAATTCACTCCCCTTTTAGGTTGTTTTCAATTCTTACAACTGGTATCAGAGTTTGATTTTCTAGAGATTAAGCTCAAGCGACTTAGGAGTAAATATGACAACCAACAATATCATATTTTTTGAAGGACAATCTGTCACTAGACCACCAATATTCAATGGGTCAAATTATGTGAGTTGGAAGGAAATAATGATTATCTTCTTGCAATCGATTGATATTAATTTGTGGTTTATTGTAAATGAAGGTCCATATGATGTCTCTACAATTGATAAAGTTACTCATAGACCAAAACCAAAAACAAGAATTGAACTGACTACTGAAGATAGAGCTCACCTCACCTTAAATGCTAAACCTATAAATGTGCTATATAGTGATTTAGACTCAAATGAATCCATCAGCGTCAAAGGTTGTAAGTCTGCTAAAGAGATTTGGGATAAATTGAGAGAAATTCATAAAGTGAGTGAGAATGTAAGAGAACAAAAGAAATCTATTTTAGTTACTAAATATGAATCATTTAAGATGGAATCTCATGAAAATATTGACAAAATGTATTGTAAATTCAATGATCTCATTAATGATTTCGAAATATTGAAAAAGAAATACTCCTTATGAGAGAAAAACAGAAAAATCTTGAATGTTTTATCTAAAGATTGGAAAAATAAGGTGACTGCTATTGAAGAGACTAAAAATTTAAATACGATGCCTATTGAATCACTTATTAATTCTCTAATCTCTTATGAGGTGAAACTTAAGACTAAAGTATAAGAGGAAGAAGATGCAAAGGTAAGAAGGAGCATTACTCTAAAAGCATCTCAAGATGAAAATGACTCGGCTTCCTTGGATGGAGAAGATGTAGATATTGACGACATTGATCTTGCTCTTATCACAAGAAATTTCAAGAGAATTCTCAACAAAAGAAGATTTAGAAAAGTATGACCTAGCAATTCATTTCCAAATCAATTCAACAATGCAAGAAACAAAGGAATGCAAGAAGCCAATAAAAAGCAAACTGACAAATGCTATGAATGCGACTAACTTGGATACTACATGAGCGAGTGCCCAATAAAGAAGAAAAAAGAAGGAAAAGTTGAACGAAAACCAAAATTCGACAACTTTCAAATTACATTGAATGATTGCAACTCAGATGGTGACATTGAAGAGGAAGAGGAATCTGCGCAAATGACTTTCATGGCCATTGGTGATGATGAGGTAACTACTTGTAACTCTCAACTTGTTAGTGATGATGAATCTGATGATGATATTAAATCCTTCATTGAGAGACTGCATGCTAACTTGAAAGAATCTTATGCTATAAACAAGGAGTTAAAACAAAAAATTAACTTTCTGCTTCAAGATAGTGCAAACCTATTTCAACAAAATAAAAAATTGAAAACTGAAATGACTACTTCAAAAAGGGTGAGACTGATCTACTCATTGAGCTTGATAGAAAAATAAAGGCTGCGTTTGGATTGAGTGTTTTTACACCTGTTTTTGAAAAACTGTTTTTCACATTCCAAATGCTACAGTAATGTGTATTTCAAAAACAACTTCAAAAACACCATATCCAAACAATATATCAAAAACAACTCCAAATATATTTCAATTATGTATATTTAATTTGTATATTTTAATAAGTATATTTCAATTTGTATATTTTAATTATGTATTTTAATATGTATATTTCAATTATATTTTAATATGTATATTTCAATTATGTATATTATATATATATTATATTAATATAAATATATTTATTTCAATTATGTATAATATTATATATATTATATCAATTGAAATAAATATTATATATTTATATAAATACATTTATTTATATATAAATTTATAAATATATTTATTCAATTTTGTTTTATAATATATATTAATATGTATATTTCAATTATGTATATTATACATAAATTATATTAATAATAATGTATATTATATATATTATACATTTCTAATATTATATATTTATACATACATATTATAAATATATAATATAATGTATAATATATTATACATTTATACATAATATATAAATATTTATGTATATTTATAATATACATTTATATTATGTATACTATATAATATAATACATTTATACATTTATATTAATATACATAATATTAATTTTACATTTATACATAATATTAATACATGTATACATTTATATTAATTATATAAATACATTTCTACATAATATTAATATATATTTATAATATATTAATTTATACATTTATAATATTCATTTATAATTTATACATTTATAATAATATACACTTATAATTTATAATATATTTATAATATTCATTTATAATTTATACATTTATAATAATATACAGTTATACATTTATAAATATATTTATATTATGTATTATATATAATATAATACATTTATATATTTTTATATGAATATATAAATATATTTATTTATAAATATCTATAAATGTATTATAAATGCATAAATGCATATTTATATAAAAATATAAAAATTATAATTTATAATTTATTCATTTATAATAATATACATCTATACATTTGTAAATATAAATAGATTATAAATGCATAAATGTATATTTATATAAAAATATAAAAATTATAATATTCTAAAAATACTCAAAAATATGTTTCAAAAATACCTCTAAAAATAATTCAAAAAAATCTACAGTAAAAGTTTTTCATATAGTTTTTGAAAAACAACCCCAAAAACAACTAATCCAAACGGACTTGTTTTTCAGATTCAAAATGCTACAGTGGTGTTTTTGAAAAACAAACCCAAAAACAGCTAATCCAAACGGAGTCAAAGTTTTGTGAAATGTTCAAAAAGAAATAAGGTGATTTAAAAAAAAATAATGGACAATCTAAATGAGTTGCTCAAACAAAAAAAACAAAGCTGTTTTCAAGAAATAGTTCAAAACCTCATCTTGGCATTCATGAGAAAAAGTTAAATTCTAGTGCAAATGAATTTATTGTTTACAAGAGAAGACAAGTAAGATTTGTTAAACATGCCCATACAAGTAACTTATTGATTATGTATAGTTTTTGTTGTCAAATAGGTCACATGAAAAGTAATTACTATGTGAGAAAGAACATGAGAAAACGCATGAAATGTATGTGGATAGTTAGACATGATACTAACTCTCGAGTATCCAAAAATTAAAGGGAAACTGGTAAGACCATGCGATCGTAAGATGATGTATGAATAGGAAACTAATATAGATGATGTCCGTGGGAATTAAACTGCCTAAACATCCCTTTATATACATACATGTGGGATGGCTAAAGCGGGCCGGGGGTCATGTTTTAGACAAGGCTTCCACCCAGAAAAAAATGGCTTGCTTTATTTCATAGAATGCCTTATGGTTCAGGAGCTTGATTAGGCAAAGAATGCAACCCCTGAAGCTTAAAGGCCTGAATCTGGAGAAGCTTTTTACCAATTACCATATGTTCTTTCACGAGATTTTCATATTTACAGTGTATTCCGTATGAAGAGGCTTGCACGTATTGCTGCTAGTGCATCAAGGGCTTCAAATTTCAACCAACCATATAGGCTATCAAAGTTGCTCTCTGATAAATTGTTGAACCCGTTTCCATTTTTTCTTTAGCCCCTTTTTCCTTTGGAAAGAAAGGGTGAGGCCACAGGCGGAAAGCAAGCGTTTTCTATTTTAAGTAACGTCTTTCCTTCTTTTTTATCTATTTTGTGTTTCTTGTTCAGCTGCTATGTAACATGTGTCATGCGTTGGTGACTTGTACACCTATTGGCAATCTGTAAAAAGGAAGTAAGGAGTTTGGAAATTACAATACCAAAGTAACAAAATAACAAAATATTTGTTTTGCCCAAAATTTGTTTTTTAACCAATAAAAATGCTCTAAACAAGATTGCAGAACTCATTAATTTTACGAGTAAATCTTATATAAACTGACAATATATATACACTATCACATTGGATACATGACACATAAACTAAATTTAAATTCAGATAAATTGTCATGTATCCAATAGGTATGGTCAGTGTATAAAAAATTAATCATAAGTTTACATATACGATACAATACAAATAAGATTGTGGACTCTTATTTGTGTAATTGACAGTATTAAATATATTGATAAAAAATATGAGATCTTTCCTACTGACGGTGTATATACTATCAGCGTTGGATGAATAACAATCATGTAAAATTTGAATTTGACAGATTAATCCAAAAAATATTACTAGATTGTGGAACAGCAGTTTGCGTGGACTCGACGCAATGCTTTTGTAGTTTAGCCCTTTCAAGTTTGGGCCTAGTTCATCATACCAATCGAGCAGCATCAGTGCAGCAAAGAAGTCCAGGAAAAGATATCCAATTATGATAGTCTAGCCGCATCTTCTATGAAGAGTCCAAAAAAGCCCAGTCAAACTTTTAACGCGGTACCCATGGGCCATGGTAGAACAGGCGAATAAAAAAAACAAATGGGAAACGAGAAGCTGTACTGCTGTGAATAAGAAGGACCGACTTGTACTGCTGTTTCTTTTCTGATAAAAAAGAACTCTTACTGCTGGCCAATGATAGTGGGTTTATTGGAAAATGATGATTGTACCATTATCTGATGAAAAGTTTAAGATTTGGCCATCCACCGAGCTTAAGAGCCGGATTGGATTGTTTTTTTTTTTTTTGAATTTTTTTTTTGTGAAAAAAAGTATGAGAGATAAAAATGCGATTCAAAAATGAGATCACGAAAAATATAAATTTTTTTTAAAAAATTAACTATTCAAACAATCATAAATCTCTCCTTTTTGGATAAATTACATAAGTATGTGAAAACTGAATATCGTCTTATTTCTCATATTTTCTGGACCATTTGATAGTTAATATTATGAAAGTGATACACAGTTTTTTATACATAGATAGGGATGATATAGATGAGTCCATGATTTTCATCTATGGTTTAATATTCATACTAATCGTCTGAGACATTATAAATCAATTTATAATAAATCGATATTAATGAGGAAAACAAAAGCAAGTTTTCACAATCCTTTCGCCAATGATCTATTGAAACGTGAGGTGTGTGTGTGTGTTTTTTTTTTGTTAAAAAAAAAAAAAAAATCTTCTCACTTCTACTCACAACCAATCGTTTCTAAGAATTTTGATCATTGGATCAACTTCAACTATCAACATGAAACACTATAGTGAAATTCGGCCATGTAGAAAATTATAAAAAAAAAAAAAAAAGAAAGAACGTGATGATTTTCTTCATCTCCTCCAGATTCGGTAGTTCAATTTTTTATTTTTGGAGCTGCAAATATGCAATTCTTCACCTGTACTACTGTTTTAACGTCCAAGAGTACGCGTTGACAAAGAAAAGAATAATAATAATATTTACAACGGAAGTCGTGTGCGATTACGCGACATGAAGATGAATCAAAATTTAAGGGTATTTTAAAATCCCGATTCGGCTGACTTCTCCAATTTATCTGCGCAGAATTTTTTATTTTGCAATTTTTTTTCCTTCTCCCTCTTCGTCTTTTTCTCAGTCTATAAATACCCCACCTTCCCGAAGACTTGAAAATTTAAGGCTATCCCACGTATCGTACTTCTATCTCTCGGCATTTGATATTTTTAATTCAGTCATCAGCAATCATGTCTCAGGTACTCCCTCTTCTTCTTCTTCTTCTTCTTCTTCTCTCCCTCCGATTTCTTGTTTGGTAGCATTCATGATTAGTTTTGTAAATTCAGGCGGAATCAGGTTGCGAAGCATAATCTCATAGTTTAGCTAAAAGTTTCCCGTTAGTTGCCCTACCCGAAATTTCTCGAATTAGAACTGATTTGGGTGCCCTAAGATTTAATCGGGGTAATTTGCTTCGTTGAAATTAGGCTATTTTCCGTGTTCTTGTAAGATAATGTGGTTAATCATCTGTTCTTGAATATTTATGTATGTAAAAGTGTCTGTTATTTTTTAAAATGTAATACAACGCTTTATCACCGCTATCATTTGGTTCTACCGAAGCATCGAGCAGGCAATTTGCAGTAAAATTAGATGATCAATTTATGTTTGGACTAGCAAGTTCAGTAACTTTGTGTTTATTCTTCAGTGATTGGATGCTTAATTGCACTGGTCAAGGAAAAAAAAAAGGGAAATTATTATTTCCAAACACTCTATCTGGAAGTTCCGGTTGAATTAAGCATTTCTTTTAGCTAATTTATTTGCTGAAATCTGCATTTTCCAGACGATACTTTTGATTCGACGATACTGTGGAAGTAGCATGGGAATATAAGCAACGTTTTACTCGACTTGTAATTCTGACCTTAATATTTCTCATTTTCCATGTTTGCAGACTGTTGTCCTCAAGGTTGGCATGTCATGCCAAGGCTGTGTTGGAGCTGTGAATCGGGTGTTAAGCAAAATGGAAGGTTTGTCAACTTGCCTATTCTTCTACTATCCTTCATTTGATTGTTTGTCATTGACACCACTGACTTTGAAACTATCAATGAGGAAAATCTGTGCCCCCTGACCATGTTGATTATGCCCTTTGGATGTGCAATATAGCCTTTTGCTGTAATATCTTGTCAGAAGTGTGCAAAATCTGGTGGCCACCTAGAGAAATTGGTTAGCTGAGTTGGTGCTTGATTTTACAAATGATTTCTCAACTGTCAAATAAGCCTGTCCCAGAACTTTCATGTTCTTGTAAAGTAATAGAAGTGAAGGTTTGTTGATTGATTAGTCGTTCAGTGCTTATTTCAGACTGCATGGTAGCCGGCTTAATAATTCCTGACTTTGCACCAGGCCATAGTTTCAAGTGCTATTTTGATCAAAAGAAACTAGTGATATTTGCATTCAGCACTTGGCCGTTTCTTTGTTAATTGTCCAAAAAAAAAAAAGATAGAAGTTTGCTAATATAGAGCTGAGAATTTAAATACCATTCATATAGCAAGTGATTCGACTATATCAGACTCGTAAACCGCTGCAGACTCTGCAATATTCTATTATTTTTATCAACTGATCACATGTTGAACATTGTTCTATATATAATATTTGACGGTCTTTACTTCTTATAAAGATGGAGTGGTCTTTACATGTTGAACATTGGTTTACGTATAATATTTGACTTGCGCTTTGTCGTAATACTTTCAGGCGTGGAATCATTTGACATTGATCTTAAGGAGCAGAAAGTGACAGTAAAGGGTAATGTACAGCCTGAGGCAGTCCTTCAGACTGTTTCAAAGACCGGGAAGAAGACTTCTTTCTGGGAAGAAGGAGCATCAGCTGCACCTGAATCGAAGCCCGCAGAAACTGTTGCAGCTGCATAATTTGGGTCACTAGTGGCCAGAAAGCTGTTGCTTTCACTTATTATGTTACTCTTAAGGAGCTAAAATGTATGTTACGGGTCAACAATAATAAACATGTACAATACCTCGGTGTGTGGTGTTCAGTATTCGCTAATTAACTGTAAGCTCCATTTATCTTTTATTTGAGATGTTCCGTGCAACAGAAACTAGAAAGTGTTTTGGCTGTCTAAATTTATCAAGGTGCCGATATTCATGTTGTAACTAAGTTTTTCATTTGATTTTGTGGTATACTTCCAACATCAGTAAATCAGGAACCAAAGGGATACGAAGAGTGTCAAGGTCATGCGAAACCTTGAATTTCATGTAATGGTTCTTCTGGTTAGATTGGCTAAAAAAAAGTTGTCGCTAGCCATTCCCAACCATAAAAAGCCATGCAGGACCTTGATATTTGGATTGGTTTTTTCCTCAGCCACCATTAGTTGTTTCAATTTTGAGTCACTTGATTATGGGGCCGTAGGTAGGATATAATCGAGGACTTGGCTGGTAGTCTTCAAAAAATCAAGAACCCATATGGAAGATATTTGCTGCCCATCATTATTATCTATGGATTTGGTCATCTGCTCGCTTGTCATTAAATCCATCCGTCAGCATCGTCCTAGGCCATAACCTTGTGCGTTAGCTATAATATCAATGATTTAACATGCATGGGGTGATAGAGCTTTGCAAATGCATTTCTGATTTATTTATATATCTCCAAAAAAAAAAAAAAAAAAAGTTTCGGAAGCGTAGCCATTGCAAACTTAAAAGTGGAAAATCGGAAAACGGAAATAAATTTGCCGCCTTGAGCTTGGCATCTATAGACACGGCTAACTAACGTAAAAGTCGTACAAAGTCAAAAGAAGCCTTTTGTTTTGGCAAGAAAAAGACAAGCTTCCAGCCTCGTATGGCTTTTTTTTTCCTTTCCTTTTCTTTTCTTTAATTTGATTACTTTTTCTCCACGCTTTCACGTACGTGCAGTTTTCAGCTACCATAAGAGATACTAATATGTCTAATTGCTTGCAACAATCCACTGTTTAGAGACGAAAACAGAAAAAGGAAGTTGTAAGGAAAAGAAAGATGCCCATTAATTCCATAACAGAACACCACAATAGCCATCATGCAGTCCTTTGCTTCCCTCTTGCAGCATTGCGCCAAGCACAAGCCCATTTTCAGCGGCAAAGCAGTTCATGCTCAGCTTATCAGGTCCGGATTTATCCCAGATGTTTATACAAACAACCATTTGCTCTCGATGTACCTACAGTTGGGGCAGATGGGCTACGCTCAAACCGTGTTCGACATAATGCCAAAACGAAACGTTATCACTTGGACGACGTTGATTTGCTCGTTTTCTCAGATGGGTCTCTCGGAAAAAGCCTTAAGTTGCCTGAGGTCAATGGTTCTTGAAGGGTTTTTGCCGAACGAGCATACTTATGTTGGTGCTATATCTGCTTGTGTTAATACAAGGGCTGTTAGTATTGGGAAGGAAATTCACGGGAGGATATATAGGACTCAGGATAGTTTGAATAGCTTTGTCAGTAATTCTTTGGTTAATTTTTACGGCAAATGTGGGTTGTTGAAGTCGGCTAGGCTTGCATTTGCTGCTATCTTTGAGCCTAATTTGGTTGCCTGGGCTTCACTCATATCTTGTTGTTTTCAGTGTGGACAGAACGAGGAAGGTCTGAAATTGTTCTTAAGGTCTTTGAGGGTGGGAATGACTGTTAACGAGTTCACTTGTTCGAGTGTTCTGGGTGCTTGTACTATGTTGGAAAATTTGGAACTTGGGAAGCAAATCCACTGCCTAGTCGTTAAGTGTTGTATTCTAATGGATCAGTTTGTTATTACTGGGTTGGTAAATTTTTATGCCAAGTGTGGCCAATTGGAAGCTGCACATCAGGCTTTTCTAGAGGCTAATGAGCCACATTTGTCGGCTTGGACTGCGTTAATAGGGGGCTGTGTACAACAGGGAAAGGGGAGGGATGCTATTTTACTTTTTCATAGGATGCTTTCTTCTGGTATGAAACCAAGTGAGAAAACTTTTGCATCTGTCTTTGGAGCCATTCATGATGGAATGGATGTACGAGTTGGTAAACAACTTCATTCTTTGATCATAAAATTAGGATTTGATTCATTTACCGTAGTCTGCAATACAACTTTGGCTTTTTACATTAAAAGAGGTCTTGTTGAGGAGGCTCTGAAGACTTTTTATGAGATGGATGAATATGATATTGTCACGTGGAATGCCATGATTACTGGCTTTGTAGGCTCTGGTCATTATGAAGGAGCAATTCAGTTTCTGCGTGACATGCTTTTTGAGGGTTTTGACCCTAACCTTTATACCTATTCTAGCCTCTTGAGCATTTGTGGGGATTTACCAGCAGTCCAGTGGGGAAAGCAAATTCATTCTCGCATTCTAAAACCTGGATTTGATTCAAATGTGGTTGTTGGAAGTGCCTTGATTGATATGTATGCCAAGTGTGGACATATGGATGCTGCTAGGAAAGTTTTTGATACATTTCCTTCAAGGAACTTGATTTCTTGGAATACCATGCTGGTTGGCTATGCTCAAAATGGGTTTGCAAAGGAAGCTTTGGAGATCTATGATATGATGCAAATGAATGGGGTTAAACCCAATGACATCACATTTATTGGGGTGTTGTCTGCCTGTGGTCATGTAGGCCTTTTACAGGAAGGATTGTGCCACTTTAACTCCATGATTGGAGACTACAGGATCACTCCAAAGGCAGATCATCTGGCCTGTATGGTCAGTCTATTTGCCCGCCATGGACAAACACAAGAAGCTTTTGATTTCATAAGGCGTTTTCCAGGAGAGGCAGATAAAGTTGTCTGGTGCTGTCTTTTGTCAGGCTGCAAAACTAATAAAGATGTGGTTTTGGGGAAATATGCAGCTGAAAGGGTATTAAGTATTGATCCTGATGATACTTCAGTGCATATCATGTTATCTAATATTTATGCAGGCTTAAGGATGTGGAATGAATTGGCTGAGACTAGAAAATTGATGAAGGAGAAGACACTGAAGAAGGACACTGGGTTCAGCTGGACAGAGTTGAAGAACAGGATAGTTCTGTTCTCTGCAAGTCAAAATCCACATCTTGAGCAAAACAGTCTCCATGAAGTTTTGAGTGGATTGGCTGCCCAGTTGGTTGATGAGAAATATGTTCCTGAAATCATGTTCTCGTTGCAATGTGGTGAGTAAATATCTTGATTTCATCTGGTGATAAACCTTACAATTTTATTTGGTGGCCCATGAAGAAGAAGGTTGTGGATCAATAATTGACCCTTTAGGAAATTAAATATCCATGGGTAAACTTACTTTCACATCATCTTGCAAGGATTTCTTAATTTCAGAACTTGGGAAGTAGATTGAGGGGATGGTGAACTCTGAAGGTCCTTGGATGAGAGGTGAATGAACTTCAAGGCTCGCTCTTTTAAATTATGTGGATAGTCAGCAATGCATCCAATTCGTGGGCCGGCTCCTGTTGACCATTTCAAACTTACTTGGTGCCCTAGTTGATTTGAATTTGCTTCTCTGTTGGACTCAATCCTCTGCAGTAATTCTTTGTGAGTAACTTCTGGGCACTGTCAATTATTGGATAGAGTCCTTATCAAGTTGCTTGTTGGTGGTTTAATGCTATATGTAGAAGATTCGAAAGGCAGGTCTTCCTCAATAACATTGGCTATCTGAAGTTTATCGTCTTCATACTCCTTTGCATGGGGAAGTACCTGCCTGATGTAGGAGGAGGTCAGACATGCAACCATTACTGCACATTTTATTAGTCAAATAGACTCTATATAAAAGGAGTAATACAGGCAGCAATGGAAGGTAATGGCTTAAGCTCATTGATATTGTGGTACAAATTCTTTGACAGCAAGGTTAGCTCATGGCAAAATGCATCGTTAGTGAATCAGCAGAGCTGATATGGCATTCTCATTAACAGAATTGGGTGAAAAGATGCTCTAGCTTTTATACCTGAACCTCTTCAAGATTGACTCCTTTGTCTTTGAGAAAGGCCAGGAAGATGCCAAGATTCTCATTTGTTGGTCGGTAATGTCCACTGTGTGTTGAGATTGACTGAAATAGAGATAAAGTAAAGTTTTTGTTTCATTTCTTAGTGTGTCACACAGATAAATGAAATTCATATTCTGTCATGTTAAATGATCCTTTTTTCACGTCTAAACGAGGTAGATACACACTGTATACTTGGAAAGCTTATTTATAATAAACTATCAGTTTACATTTTTTTCCATTGCTTGTTTTTCATTTAAGTCTCTCAAATTAGTCTGATGAAACGATTTGTTTTGGCAACCTTGTGATGCATATATAATTGAACAAGTGTTCAACCATGAAGACTAGCCACTGTAGTGTTACTTAAGTTGTACATTTCTTAGAATTTATTCTTGAAATTCCTTGTTTCATCATGATTTTCAGACATGAATTTTGTGACCGAAGAGCTAACTAGAAGTATACACATGCAATGCATGCATGCTGGACCATACTTAAGACCACCAAACCGTCTCAAATGAGTTTTACTATAAAAGCTTTCAACGAAGACCCAGGTTCATATCTTTCATTCACTCAGATGTGAAAAATAATCCTTGACCTCAAAGGGAAAACAAATGCACGACTCTGTTCCAATTGCACTCTTCTGACATGAGACGTGAATGGACCATCTTCACTAATATATTGGATTTTTGGTTTGTGAGGATGTGTGTGTTTCCCCATTATCTAGAATAAATATTAGTACTGCACCTTTACTTTTCCATGTTCTGCTACAAGTCTCCCTGCAGCTAGAGTGGCACCTCCGGCTAGAAAGCTGGAATGGTGGAAATACCCCTTCTTTTTCTTGGCACAGAGAAGCTGAAGTTAGTTGCTTGATACCAAAGTTAATGAAGCATCAACCTAAGAAATTGTCGACCTTGTTCTATTATGATCTCACCTCAGCAGCATACAACCTTTTGGAGGCACTCATCACAAATATCCATTTTGCACGTTTTAATCCACTAGTTGTGTTGAGAAGATCTCCAGTTTGTTTGTGTAGAAAAGTACCTTCAGCTATTACATATTCATAATGCAACCTCTCTTGCTTGTTTTGGTAACAAGGAAAGAAAATGAAAAGAGAAACACGTAAATGTGTCAAATGTGACAAGTTAAGAGACTATTTAAAACCTTTAAACCTTGTTTAGCCCTTTTAATTTCTTTCTTTTTTATATTGGCTGGCAGGAGATATGGGCAAAAGCATTCTAGTGGTGTTCTTTTACTCTCGAATAGTTAATTGTAAGCCTTATAAAAATTGAGAAACTCGAAATTCAATAAGCATTGTACTAACATCACTCTATCATATTTCCTCTTGATTACTTTGCATGTATTTGTTAACTATAGCTGAGACAGGGTAATTAAACTGGAGGAACATGTTACAGCGAATATATGCACGAGTCTCTGAAGATATTGTCAGAAAGGCACCTATATATGCTTTTTTGATGTGTGATTTTCCTACCAGGTGTTGAAAATAACTGAATGTGTTCCATAATTGATTTCATATATAATCTAATCTGATACTGAGTTCATACAGGTCCGAGATATTTGATGCATTGTTGCCGAAGCTTTGATCTGGGGCATTCATCAAGGTCAAGTTTTGTACCATCTCCAATGTCCAACCTGCAAAAAGGTAACTATAAGCTATCCCACTCAGTGGAAGTATAATTATCTGGGTGCAGCCATTTCCAAACGAGATCAAACTATCAAAACTTGACAGTTCACGACTCCTCTATTATAAGTATTTAGGTGCTTCCACAGTTTCCCTCATTTGTGGTTTTGATTAGTGAAGCCTTATAAGCAACTTAATTTACCTAAACGATTACAATAATCAGTTTAACAGTTCCATCTAAGGTACGACTATTAGATTAGTCTGATCTGTTGACTTCTTTATAAATTGCTTGGATGGTAGTGGAAGTCCGAATTTCATACAAATGCCACATAAGAGGCAAGAAAAGTTTATTCCATCTCTGGGTAGGAAGGTTGAGAAGGAAAATACAAATCATATCGCATTTAACTGTGATTTAAGGGCACACTTAGCCAGAGGTGCATGTGATGGAGGATAGATATATTGATGTGGAATAATATAGGGAAACATAATAAGTTGTCCAGTAAATCTAGTAAGCAGTAGCGGTAAGCATTAATGTTAATTCTCATTGGCAAGCAAAGACTAAAGTTTAATGTTATGACTTACCAATAGAAAAATGGCTGTCCTGTATCTCTTCCAAACCATTCATCGTAGTAAATATTCAAGTTATGACCGTACCTATGCCTTGGATCAACCTGTGATCATGAGGATGAAATGATTATGACAGTTAACAATGATAATCATGTAATACATGCTGATGATGATAATCAAATGCCTGAATAGATGAAAAGACTAGGGCTTATTGAAAGTTTTGTGATGTGTACTTACAGCTTCAATCCAATGTTGAAAAGCTAACTTTCTGGCCTTATCATCCTGAGATAAGCCCTTTCCAACCTACAGAAAAATAAGATTCAGCGAAGAACTTCAGAGTTCAGAAGTACAAGGTCGGAGCAGGGGGGGCCTTAAACTTCAATTTGTACATCCTAATGCTTGCCTTTGAAGCAATTAAGCTGATCCTATTCCACCGAGAGGCAGCTGTTTCAGGTTTTGAGAAATTGAAGAAGGATATGGTGCTATGGTTGAGGCGAGCATAATCTATGGCATGCCACCTTCAAACAATACCATAGCAGGGACAATTAAGGTATCATTGTTAAATGGTTCTTGATGACCATGAACTACATTTATGGGTGAAGAACAGAGTGTCAATGACCTACCAGAGCTCTTCTGCAACAACAGCTGAATCTGCTAATTTACGGCGGGTGCGATAACTCCTATACACCTTTTGCAGCTTCACTGCTGCTGTTCTGGATTCGGAATCATCATTTTCTTTAAGTGATTCTGAGGTTGACAACGATTGGCCATTGAGCTCCATCCGGTGTTGAAAACAGGAGAAAAATGGACATCTATTATTATGTTATATAGTACTAGCATTTGGTTGCAGTAAGTTGGTGGTGTTGTTTAATGAGTAGTTTGACAAATCAAAGACTTGAAAGGACAGCTAGTAACTTGGTGAACTGTTAAGCAAAGATGGACGAAGAAAGGACAGTGAGAATGGAGAATTAGAGCGAGCGTCTTTTAGGCTTTAGCCTCTGCAAAGACAGTCCACTCTCAAATTGCAGGGCTTCATTTCTGATTTAAGGTTTCTTGTTTCCCTTAGTTTCAATCTACTGCCGAGTGCTTCTGCAGAAGTACTGGATGCCTGTTCTACGGTTATACGCTCTCAACATTCAATTAGTGTTATCAATCAAGCCAGCAAGTGATCTCATTTTACTGCATAATCCAGTGGGACCCCATTCAAGCCACCCGAGTAACATCAAACACTTTCCCTTTTCTGATTACTGAGATTTGGTGGTCCAATTCCTTAATGTAGTTTAGGTCAAAAGTTCAACTTCCAACTCCAAGCCTCCAACTAGCTCTTACTCTCCATAGCCCACCTCAAACCATTATACGTTGACGTTTTATGCGTTTTATTCTTTATGGTGCCTGTCTCACCATACTATAAAAGGACAATATGTCTTTTAATGCAAGGACCTAAGCGTCGTAATTGTAGAGATTAGCTTGCACAAGTGGTGTTGGGAGAATCATGATGGCATGCTTAATCAATTATTTGGAATTTGGCATGTGAGGCCCCATCTCACATTGGTGGCAAGAAAGGTTTATTTTATAAGCTTCGATCCATAATTAATTAAATAATTTGAGTTAATAACTTCGCTGAAAAGTTTTTGGGCCACTCTTTAAATCCAAGCATTATATTTGGTACAAAATCTATGATTTATGTGTCATGTTAGGTGAAAGTCACTTCTAAAATTGATGCGAGCCACCTTTGGGATCCACGCAACAATTTGAAATATAATCAGATGCTTCTAAAACCCATATGGACTTTGGATTATGGCCAAATGCCTCTAAAAGCTCATATAAGCCACTTCTGGAGGGGATCTATTGATAGTTTAATCAAAATATAGGAAGGGTAAAATGTGATTAACCCTTTGGATTATAACCCGACGCAAAAGAAAGGATTATAAGCTTGGATGGGAAGAAAGGAAGACAAGAGGCTACATGTTTTGGCTTATAAATTAGTAAGTAATATAAGTTAGATCATTTTCAATCCCCAATTTTGCTTTCGAATTGTTGGTCTCTATCCCTTGATCCGGACAAGGCACGAACTCAATCAGATTCGCTACTTACTCACAATAACTGATAAATTTGGTCAACTAACGAGTTAGTCTTTACGGTCTACTGGGAAAAAAAAATTTCATGGTAAAATGTACTCGAACAAACGATTACGATAATGATACTAAACAACATCAGGCAACGCAAGGAAAAAAAAGAAAAAAGAAAAAAAGAAGGATATCTGATTTACTGCGCAAATGAGCAGGTATACCGCCAGTACCAGCAAGCACAAAAAGAAATGTATCGTGATATTGCCATTTATTTTGGCTTCTTGAATTTGCATGATCGGAGTTTTGCTAAATCCAGCATAAGAACTTGGTGCAAGTGTTTTAAATTTTTCTCTGAATTCACTGAGATGTACAACCACCAAGAAGGAAAATGAAGAATGACAATGGAGCTGAGACAAGCAACCGAGGGAGTTCCGATGGTCAACATTGAGATTTGAGCCTGCCTTCAATCGTTCAGGTACTTCTACCTATTTGATAACCCTGTTGCCTGGAAAGATGACTAAGGATAAATGAGGTCCAATTATATGTGATGGGTATTTGAACCCTCATCTTGCAAATGGAAGGGACCGGTAGGATGAAGATAATACATAGTTTTCCTTCTAGCTATCATTACTACTACAAAACGGGCTTTTGGTGAAAATGTTTGTAAACGAAAGCCTTCTGTTCAAGATTTTCATGATTATTTTCCGGTTAAAACCTCTAGGAAAAGTCTATCAGAAATTAGAATATCGTTTTCTAAGTTTTCCTGATGAATATGTAATGTATAGATACGATGGTACTGGTGTTTCTGGAGTCCTCTCCACCAAGTCGCGCATTATCTGGAAGAACAGCTTGGCTACTCAGTGCTGAAAGTGTGCTTGCACGGATACTTCTTTCTCTTCCCGTTGCGCAGTGGTTTGAACAGTGATCTTTAGATTCGGTGGAGTTGAGAACATTGAATCCTGACTGTTCTTCTGGAGTTGTCAGAAACTAAGTCTAGCGATTGCGTGTAAACACGCATTCACAGGTGCATAGTTACGGCGCGTAGCTAGTAAGATTTTAATTTAGATTTGGTTTGAGGATTGTTATACCTTGTGTGTGAAGACTTCTAGATTTAAAAAATGCAAGTGTTTTAAAGGCATGATCTGTAAAGAATAACTACGCCTATAGAAAAAGTTTTCGTCTTTCTGATGTCTGCAAAAGAGGTGATCACACTTGATAGTTGGTAATCAATGTTTGTATACATGTATGCATATCAGTACACATAAACCTATGCAATAATTGAAAAACTTTCATCCTTGAAGTATTAAAACACAGACAATTCAGTAATATTCTACAGAAGCATCATAATGATCAGAACTGGAGACCAAATCCTTGTTATTGGTTGGCTGGGGAACGTGAGGCGGTTCTGTACGTCTCAACAGAGCCCAATTCACCCCGTCAAAGAATGGATGGTTCTTGATTGCTGTAGCCCCCATTGTGGATCCCATTCTCTTTGTGGGGTTCTTGATCAAGAGCTTAGCCATCAAATCCATGGCCGAGCTGGACACAACAGGCTCCTTGGGGAATTCAAGGGATCGAGCCACAATGTTGGACAGGGTAAACTCATTATCAAGCCCCTTAAATGGTGTCAAACCATAAATTAACTCAAAGATGAATATCCCCAGTGTCCACCAATCCACTGCACTGCCATGCCCTTCCCCTGATACAACTTCCGGGGCTAAGTATTCATGGGTGCCCACAAAAGACATCGATCGAGCCTCGATTGGCTCTGCCACTATCTCGAGGGCCCTCCTCTGATGACCTTGCCGCCTCTTTCTCCTCCGCTTATTCTGGAAACATGAAACTGCTGGCACCATACATCTGGGTAGAATGCAATATGACTTGGAAGATAGGTTTGCCTCGACTGTACAAATCTTCGATTCACCGATGTTCAGTGTTAATGGGGAGCTTTCAGGAACAAGTTGAGCCGTTGGTTTCGAATTGTCACATTTTAGGGAGAGATCAAAATCTGTCAACATTATGTGACCATCTGTTCTTACGAGAATGTTTTCGGGCTTCAGATCACGGTAGATTATCCCTTTCATGTGTAGATACTCTAAAGCAGCCACCACCTCTGATGCGTAGAACCTAAATAGTATTAACAAGCAAATTAGTGAAAATGTCAACCATTTGTAGCTAACTGAGTTTTGTTGAGTACTAAACAGAGTTAATGATTATTTTTAAGACAAGAATTTGGCTGTATTAGTTTACAAAGTCTGCAAACACGATTCCCTTTACAAAAAGAAACAAAAGTACACAAACAAAATGATTTTTACAAGAAAAAAAAGAGAGAGAGAAAGTCCAACATATGAATTATGACGCAGGCCGCGACTGAAAATGGGAAGACAAGAGACTGATAAAAAGTCTAACCAACTCATAGTTTGTGAGCCCACCATGTCATAAATTATTAGGCAATCGTACATTCATTTCTTAATGACAAATAAATGGAGTATGAACACAAAATTTAAAAACAATTATAATAATGTTATTTTCAGAGCACAAATGCCTGAATGTTATTTTTCATCCACCTCCAACCTTTAAGAACTAGAACAACGATTAAAAGACTTATGCAGCAGGCTTATTAGTCTGAGTTTTTGGATTTAAGAGTGTTTGTGGAGAGTGAAACTGATTAAGTTCCAAAAAAGTTTTAGAAAAATAAAATATTGAGATACGTATGAAATGACAAACATGAAAATGACATAATGTGGTGGAAGATTTGCAGCCATGCAAGAGAAGCAATACTAACCGGACGGCAGCCTCATCAAAACGTCTCCCTGGCTGCCGTTGTCGCAGAACGTGAAGGTCACCGCCGGGACAAAACTCGGTCAACAAACAAGACCACCTAGCGGAATCCAACGTGGTATAGAGAGTAGGCAGAAACGGATGGTCCAACATTTCCAATATTTCCCTTTCAATCCTTGCCCTACCCTCTTTACTCCGCTGTGCCAGCTCTTCTTTATCCATCACTTTAGCTGCAAACATGCAACCTCTGGCACCCTTGAGCTCCACAAGATAGACAGTGCCAATGTCCCCACTCCCAAGTTTCTTGATGAAAGACAAGTCTTGGAGGGTGATCATGTTTACATCTGAGTGAATACTACGTATGGCAATCCACCCGGGATCCCCGTTTGCCGTTGCATGAGGCTTATTGAAGGATGAGGTGTGCCCTGATGCTACCCAGTTGAAAGCTTCGGATGCTGAGCTTGTACTGATCTTTGCTTCAATACCAACGGGAGGGGCAGTGCTTGTGGTTGTCGTCGAGGTCGTGGAGTCGAAACTCGGCGTGTCGCGGTCGTTTTCGGCATTTTCTGCCGATTTTCGTGTCTTTTGAGGAGGCGGAGAGGCTGTTTCAATCATCACTGAAGACGGAGCAGTTTCCTGAAAGGGTGAGACTCGAGAAGCTGAGTGTTATGATGCTGAGAGGAGAAATGGAAGCATTATTTGAAGGTTAGGGGGTTGAAAAGAACAAAAGAATGTGAATTTGGGCCGGCAATTTGTGGTGTGGTCAATCTGCCAGCTGTGTTCTGGGCCCATTGTGGCCCAAAAGGCGTATTAATTCTGTCTTCCGGTAGATTGTGAAGCAATTTTTAGTTATTTTAATGTATTTAATCTATGTACATCTATACATCTATACGTATATATATATATATACACACACGCATCTATACACACACACACACACACACACATCTAGGCTATCTAGCAGCTATCCCACTATGTCTTTTGTTAATTTGGAATTGACAGGAATATTCATGTTTACTGCGCTTCATACGGTGGTTATGTAAAGTCTGCAGCTACTTATATTAATCAAGAACGTTGAATGGGCAATTTGATGGGGAATATTCGATTCTCTTAGGCCACAGGAAGGCCGATCAGATGACTTGGAAGCTATTGTAGACGTTGATTGAGAAGTTTTTCTTTTGCAGGGCTCAGGGGTTTGACAAGTTCTGAAAGCTTTTTCCTATTCTAATGCATCCCTCTTGTTTGATATCATGGATTTTCTGTTCTTGTTTTTGGGTACAGGTTCAAGGACAGGCGGTTGCTATCCTTAATATAACGTGAAAGTAGCAGCCGGGAATGAATGAATGACACAATGAATTTGATCATCAAGTATGCATGCATGTTGAACTAGCTCCTTGCATTTATATAATTGAAGACTGTTTCTTTTTGGAGTAAACTAATTTGCAGATATCAATAATGTATCTATGATTTTGTCTTCCAGTGTATGTAACTTTTGATGCTTAATTAAGAGAGACAGCCTGCGTGCATTTTGTTAGCCCATGCTTGATGGTGTAGAAAATTGTGTTTCAAGAATGGCTTATGGCATCAAAGACTTGATCCCCTCATTTCTCCTCCTACTTGATGCATATTCATTCATCTCTCCCAGCTACAATTAACCTATCATGCCATGAAAGCTACTTTTCATCTTTTGACTGGTACATGTGACAGTTACTTTTCATTTTGCACCAATAACGAATATGGTTAAATGGTTAATTATCCACAAAACTATGTACGTATTCATGGTTTCAAATGTTATTTTATAAAGAGGGTTTACCTGTTATGTAGACATAAGGTTCACAGACTTAAACTTTTACCCTCTTTTCTTAATCAAGCTGAGCTTCTCGAGTTAAAATGTATATATATATATGAACCCGAGAAAGAAAAATAACAAACTTCACCACAATTTCTCATAGTTCCAACTTTTTAAGACCATCAGACTTCGAGAAGAAACCAAACTTATCCTTTGCGAGGATGTTAAACAACTTTTCTTACCCAAGAAAGGAAAGAATGCTGGACAGGGTCAAAGCAAACTGTTGATAAACTAGAATGAATGAATGGGTTCATGTTGGAATTTGTCGCACCCTGTAGCCAAGTACTAGATGCTAGTTCACCTGACAAAATATACAGACGCCATTTTTTTCTGATCATTTCCTTGTAGTCTTGAGTTCAAATGTTTGTGTGTGTTGTGACTTAGTTTTGTTTATTTATCTTTCTAGAAACGCTACTGTTTTGGCAGTGCAAGCAAAGAGAGGCAGTAGTGTTGTCCAGTGCCAAGTGGAGAATGCTGCGCAGAAACCGCAATTCTCAGCTTGCATGTCTCTTTCAATTCTGTGGCAGCAACCATAAAGCATAGAATGTTTAATTGCTTGTCGCCTATATTTTTTTTTAATTCACGTAGTAGTCTTGCTGTAAACTTGTCATTGCAAGCGAAAACGACTAGTTATTTCATATGGATAAGGAAAATCATGGAGTGATTAAAATTCGTTGGTGAGCATTTGGCAATAATCTTGGTGTTTCCCCTCCCCTTTCCCTCTATCCCACATCGATTGTCATTGAAAGCGAAAACGACTAGTTATTTCATATTCCTTCGTCCCACTTTTGATAGTCTTGTTTTTTTTCTTTTCTTCCATTCTAAATTATACTAGTCAACTTTTTAATTAAAAAATATAGATTATACAAGTCAACTTTTTAATTGAAAAATATAATTAACTTTTAACCTCTCTAAAATACCCTTATCTAATGTACTTTATTATCGATGAACATAAATCTACTTTATTGTAATTGGTTTAATAAAAGTTTTGAATGATGCAATTTGTCACCAATATTGCCGTTGTAATTAATGTAGAAATATAATGATTAGTCGTATTCCTAATATTAATGTAAGGATATTTTAAGGGGAAAAAAAATCAAGACTATCAAAAATAGAATGGAGGGAATAATTGCAAGCAAATTTATGTTATATATAAATTTATATTGTAACCGACATATTACAATAATTTATATTATATATGATAGAATCAGACACTTCCAATAATTAGCACTTTCTGCAGGAGTTAGTGATACAAGCCGACAAGTAAAATAATTTCAGCTTTGAACCAAACTCCAAGAAATGTGGAAAAGAATTGCGACACTAGTATAACGGGACCACCCAATACGTAATAATCATGGATGGAAGGATGTTGGCATCCACCTGCAAGGGATATGCATACGCCTCATCTGTACAGGCGAGCGAGAAGCAAATGAAGCTTTCCAGGATGTCTTGTCAGCTACATGCCTGCCTCCAACTCTCATACTATATAGGTCTTCTGGGAAGGTTTTGGCCCGCGTTTTCGTCTTGGACTGGAACTGATTGCGCATGAAAGGGCATTTATAAGCTCAGAATCCTCTTCGGTAATGAGTATCTTGGCTGCACCCGGGTTGGCAAGCAGCAGTTTTGCCACAAGATATCCTGCAATTGACCAGGTCTGGAAGAGGCGCGACTGTTTGCCGATGAATCTTCCCCTTTTGGTGTCATAATATTCAGGCCACTTGTCTCGTGACAGGCGCTTCTCCGCAACCTCAACAGCTTTTGCAGCAATTTCCGGTCTATTCATTTTAATGCATGCAACAGTTAGCTGCAAAAGATCAAGCACATTATTTATCTCATTTGTATCATACAAACTAGCAAAATTCAGCTAAGAAACTATCATGTTATTCCAATTACTTGACAAAGGAATGTGAAAAAAAGAAATGCACACATGCAGCGTTGCAGAAACAGATTTTAAACAGAGTGATAGAGCTATGGATTAAACGCTAAATAAATGAACATGGCATGGTAAATGCTTTTGGCACATATGCTACAAAGGCATTTCACAATTAAAAAAAAAAAAAAAAGTGGATTCCACTCAGAACATTACCAACTCGAATAATGTACACACATGCATGCCAAAGCTTTAAGCATGAGGTATGTGCTGCGACAAATAGAGAAAAGCAAAATAGCAGAATTGGACATTGTATATAAAAGAAAAATTAAAAGCCGATGATAATCTTCATTTACATCCATTGTGATTGAGAACTTCTCATTTCCTTAAAAGGAGCATACGAGAAATTTTCCTCCACGCATGCAGATCCTAGGTGAGAAAAATGGAATTCCTATCATGTTCTCCGGTACAAATGCAATCGAAAATTAGTTGAGTTGACAAAGAGGATCAGCCATTTAGATCTGGTCAGTTATAAGCTACAGAAAAGCCACAACCCCAGGAAAGATCCAATACAGCACTGTTATTACATGCATGAAACCAAAATAACAACATCCACAGTGATTCCGTACTAAATTGAACAACTGGTACCTGCCAGAGCAAAGTTGGCCAAGAACCTCCATTATGATAAGACCAAGGCCTGCATCAGAAACAAGGGAAAATATATTCAGTCGAAAGCCACACAAATTGGTTAGAGTGACAATGTCAGTCTAATCAAAGTTCAACTTACGTGTTCTTTGGATCACAGCCTGTAATTATCTGCCACTCTTGACCATCAAGAGCAGGATAACATATTTTAAACGGCATGTCTGCCACCAAATCTGCCCATTTCGCTTCCATGAGGTCTAGTATAGCATGAGATTGGTCCGTGGTTGCAAGATTGCTGACAATAGACCATAAATTTCCCAGCGAAAAGAACCGGAAGTCCATGTGAGCGGGTTGCAAGTTTCCAATCAGATAGCCTCCTTTATTTGGCATCCACCCAACAAGCCATGGTGAAATCTGATCTGGGTAAATGTTGAACTTGTTAACAGCATCATAAGAGTACTCTTCAGTCTTGTAGCGATAAATCTCATTCAGCTTCTTCATATCAATCCAGTAATATTCCCTAATATGGAAGGATAAGGCAATAAGACGATTGTTTAATGCCCGTAGAAGATCAGCTGATCCATCCTCTGGAGCAAGCATTTCACGAGCACAAAGTAATGCCGAATAGAATAGTGCCTGCAACAGAATTGGACATCTCAAAGAAGTTACCAATCCCCTCATCAGAACAACAACCCCAAACTAGAGAACTCATACCAGTATACACAACCAGCTTACTTCATAGAAGTTCGACTATGGAAGAAAAACAATACATGCACAATCAAAGTGCTCTCGATATAGTTCTCTTTTTTCTGTCTTCTTCAAGTCCATATTCCAGAAATAGTTGCATCTTAGAGAATCTCAATACAAATTAATAGGCTGTTGGGGAAGTGAGAGATTTTTGAGAATTACTCGAGCATTTGCTGAAAGTAAAAAACTATCTAAGGTTACTTTATCATACATGAACTACCCTTCACTAAGAGAGAAAAAATGAGCATTGTCACTTCTAAAGTTTAAAATATCAATAGCTAACGCACAGAAATGGTAGCCAAAATACTGCCACCAAGGATGACAAATCTACAAGAAGATAGCCAAAAAGTCCAGAAGAGAAATGAGATTATTCCTTTTTTTTTTTTTTCCGTGTGTGTGCTCCGATTAATTTCCATTGACATAAAGGATTACAACTTTTACCAAGAAAATGCTCTGTCGATCAAGATCATCTGCTTACTTGAATTTCTAAAGGATGACCATGAATGCCCATCCGACGATCTATCATGCAAGAACCATCAGTCACCAGCAGCGTTGGAAACATATCAAAACCATCAGCAAGACATAACCTCAAAATCATCTTGATTCCCGTTTGGACATCAATCCTCTCTTGTACTGAGAGGTCTCCTGAGCATTTTCCATATGCACGCAACAGAATAATCCACCATAATCCTGTATTGAACGTCACATTATTCGAAGTCCAATTAGTTTACACATCAAGATCCTTCTTAATGACATGCTTCAGCAGATATTACCAGAATCAACAGGAGCAACACGACCAATTGCAGCCTCTCCAAAGTCGGGATCCAGTACTTCTTCAGTGGCAGTGTCATCGCCATCTAAAGGAACTGTGCGCACTTTGAAACTGGCAGGCATCAAACCTTGGCCAGGACTATGACAGTCCATAGTTTTCTCCCAGCTCTGGACAAAAACAATAATAATGATGACAATACTGGCGACATAATTTCCAAGTGTACTCCTCTTAATTAGATAAATCTACTACTTCTCCTTGGACAGAACCCTGTATACTCTAAATTGGTGAACCATCCAGTTTTACCAACCATAGAGTTGGATAAATAATAATTGCAGTTAAAGATTGAGCAAGGAGAGAAGAGAAGGCAAACCAATACTGGGAGGCAAGCTTCAAGTATATATGAATAGAAAACTTTAGACAAACCATATGGTATACATTAGAGTGAGGACCAAGGCAGTGCGCAACATAATCAATACAGTACTGTGATGTCTTCTTCCTAATATCTTAATTGTTTCCCAGAATTTCATCTCTGGGTCTCGTCTTTCGATAAATACATAATGATAGCCCTTGTCTTAAATCATGTCCCCTATTATACTATGTTAATGAAGTTAATCATGCAGATGACCAAGTTGAATAAGGTTAAAAATTCTGACAAAATGGGTTACTTCTTCACTGCTTCAGAAGAGAAACTCAACTGAACATAGCTAGTTTTCATGCAAGAAGGAAAAGTGCAGATTTTGTAATTTTTGGATGGGAAGGGGGGAGAGATGTGTCATATGGAAACAGGACCTACATTCCTGAAGTGGTAATAGTTGAAGAATAATAAAATAGTACTTCATAAATGTGAATAAGAGGAGGTACAAAGAGAAGAACACACATATTGTGGACCATCATAAGTGATGACTAACAATCCTCATAGGGGACTTGGCACTTCTAGCCCCCCTTAGGCAGAGCACAGTGATTACCATGCATCAAACAACTCTAAAGAATACTCAGTCAATTGAGAAGTGTTAGGCAACCTTAATTTTGGGGAATTTGTGATTATTTGAAAATTTATCTGGGTCAGTAAAAAGCTGTACATGTTCAGGCCAAGGTCCATTGTTAATTCTGCGTACTTGGTAGAGTAATTTGATTGATGAATACACCTATTACTTTTATTCCTGTACAAAATGTCTTGGACCATCAATCTCACTCCCAACCACCACCCCAAGTTTAGCAGAAATGCAAGACATGTTCAAGATCATCTTTTCTCGCAATTCCAGTTCTGAACATGAAAAAAACATGCCACGTTAAATCCACTCATGCAATACAAAGTACAGATTTGTAGAATACACTTTGCATCTCAAGAAACGCAACAAACAGTATGCAACTTTATATGCAGATTGGGCAGTGCATCCTGCAAATTTTTGCATGACAGATTGTAACCTATTTCTTACATATCCTGGAAATAGAAGAACCGTTAGGTCAGTTACGATGACTAAGACACACAACACTAATATCGTGAGCTTTGTTCACAGATGATGAAAAGAATAGTTTTGAAGCAAAATATTTTCAGACTACAACACTAAAGAGACTTTGTGGAAACAAAAGAGAAAAATAAAACATTAAGATTTTGGTGGATAGATCAAAGCTATCTCACTACAGAAATCAAAAAAAGAATCACCCACACAAAAGGTCAAACAAACAAGTACTGTTTATCAAGCTACAATTGTCAGACAACTAGACCATCACCTTACCTGCAACTGAAGTGTGTGCAGGATGAAATTGCGGACAATGTCATACTCTCCCTTCAACAGGAAAGCAATTCCAGAGGGAATAAAATCACGAATAAAGACCTGATCATAATTCAGAACACTGGAACTCGTAGGATCCTTAGCAGCAATTGTTCCAACAGGGCTACCACAATAGTAGGCAACAGATTCCTGCAATAGTTCCCAAGCCTCATTCTCAATGAAGCTCGATTTACCCTTGTTCATGCCATCTTGAATTGTCTTATCGGATGGTGGGTTGCCATTAGAGTGGTGCAATTCCTTATCATGTTTTAACTCTTTGACTGCCCCAAGCTCAAGAAAATTCCTTACATTACCGTTTGTTGAATTGAAATCCTTAGCATTATCCACAAACCACGTCCCATTTCCACTCTCGGCTGTTAGGCCACCGACATTATCGGCAGATTGGCATTTGCAATGCGAAAGACCAAACTTATCAGTCGCAGCATATCTATGTGAGACCCCGTTGATACACGGAAACTGATGAATCCTAATGCCCCTACATGAACTGCTTAAACATTTAAGAGATTTCATTGACTTTAAGACCCTTTTCTTTCTGCATCTTTCAAAGGATCTACAAGGAAACGATGAACCTGATTTTCTATAGCCAATATTAGATCCCCAAAATTGTGGACCAGCCCCATCATATAGTTGCAGAGCTACTTCAGCAGTGGCCATCATGCAATAGAATGCAGTAGACAGCAGATGCACTCAAATTTAAGTAACAATTGAAACCTGCAATTGAGTAAAGTATTGTCACGTGTACCTTAATACTAGTAACAGAAATCAAGCACAGAATTGAGTAAACCTCGAAACTTTTTGCCCTTATCAATGCAAATTCCAAGCTTTAAGCTTTTGCATATTTTAACGAAAACCCAGAAAAATTCAAGCGCAAACATGTTGATAAGTGGATCACACAATAATCTTCCAACGCAAATTAAGAAATAGAACATTCAGAGTAAACAAAGTTTGATGCCATGATTATATCTTCATCGAACCACTAACGAAAGATAAACGATTATTTGCAACAGGCATGTTCCTCTGGATTGAAGCTCAGGAACCCAAACGATCAACAAACTTTTACTTAATTCCACTATAATTAGGACAAACGTACCACTTTACCAAGATCCTAGCATTTTAACTCAATAAATTAAACCCAAGAAAGCGAAAAAAAAAAAAGCAATAAAGATAATCCACTATGAAGAACAAACATACCCAGATGAATCAGAAGTGCGAAAACCCGTTATCTGGCAGAATTTTACCTAATGTATATTGGAATAATTAGACTGATAAATGGGTTGTCGAGATTGCTAATACAGGAGGAAAGGAACGGGAGACTTTTGAAGAATGCAAAGAAGCAGAGATGGATTTTACCAGTAATGGTATGCGTGCGTGGAGGAGTCTATATAAGTGAATGTTTATCTTGTGCTTGGAAAACTGCCGCGATGGTACGATTCCTACAAATTACGATGGCTGTCGGGAAATTTGCCAATTTGGTCTCTCACGTTGAGGGAAAAAAAAAAGTTAGCCCCTCATATTTAAAATTAACTAAAATAGTCCCTCATATATAAGAAATTGTGCCTTTTTTGTCTCGAAACTCATTTTTACTCTGTTTGTTAGCTAAAATGTGCATGCCTCTCTCACATGTTTATAATTTCAAGGACAAAAATAAAAATATACTTCGTTTCTCTCTAAAAAAAATAATTTTAATGGCTAAAAATAGGTATAAAGAGAAAAAAAATGGTTATGCACTTTTTTTTTAAATGAAACAAAGTATGTTTTCCTTTTTTTCCCCTTAAAATAATGAGCAGGTGAGGAAGGCACTCACTTTTAGGCTTGAGAATTGGGCGAAAATGAACTTTGGAACCCAGTCATCGCATTTTTTTATGTCTGAATTAGGGGTGTTTCGCAAATCGAGCTGCTGGCGAGCCGATCGCGAGCGGTTCGAATACGAGCTTGACTCGAGCTCGTCAATATCGAGTTCGAGCTAATTAAGTCGATGTCGAACTCGAGTTCGAATTCAAAAACATTAAACTCGTTGGCTCGCGAGCTCAATTATATATATATATATTTTATTTTTTATTTTAATAGTAAAATTACATATATATCCCTAATGTTTTATTATTTATTAAAAATTATTATTTTATTTATTTTTAAAAATAAATAATTATTTTTATTTTTTTAAAATAAAATAATAATAATTATTTTTTTATTTTTTAAGCTCGACTCGAATTTGACTCGAACTCGGCTCGATTAGTCAAAACTCGACTCGAGCTCGGCTCGTTTGCATCCCTAGTCTGAATGACTATTTTGGTTAATTTTGAACGTGATGGACTAAAATAATTTTTTTAAAAATATGAGGGACCAAAAGGGAAATTTTCCGACGCGCTGAATTTTCGCCGTTTCATGGAAGATCAACTTTATAGTACGGTTACATTTTGTCCACACATGACTGATTTTTTTAATGCTTTCTTCGTTTCTTTTGTTCGTTTATCCGTAGCTTGCAGAGCACGAGCTTTTTCAAACTTTTTACGATCGGTCAGGATTGGTTGCCTAGGTACCTCTTCTTCTACAGTTTTACTCTCCCACCCCCAGACCCCACCAAAAACAAAAAAAAAAAATAATAATAATAAATTGATTTAATTCTCTTGGAATAAGATATTTAGCTAAAATATTTTCCCTAATTTTGGCACCAAAATTTTGTTTCATTTTTTCCTAATTAATTCATTTATGTGACATATGACAAATGATGCACACATATAATCGGGATAACATGTTATTTTGTCCAATATATATCTGTGTATATCCAGGATGATGTGTTATACTACTGTTGCTTTCCTTTAGATAAATACTACCAGCATTAGCGGCCAGCTAACACTCGTTGATAAAAACTGGCAGGAAGGGAAAATACACTTGTATCCTTTCATTTTCGGGTGAATTTTTGTAGTATTATTATAGCTTTATTGCCAAGATAAAAGGGAAAAAAAAGGAAAAAGACCTCTCCGTGCTATTGATTTGATAAAAACTTGTGTAGTCTCGATCTACGGTTTCACTTGTAGGCCGAATGGCTTAAATCGGCCACATCATCAACGTGAAATAAATAATCAACTCCCTCTAGAGGAGTTGGCTAACACATTAATTGTGAAGTGAGAGGTCAATAGTTTAAATCTTGCCTCTCATCAATGTGCTTCAATACGAGATTTGTTCTAAATCTATATGGATGTGCATGCACACGTCTGTTCTGATAGTAGTTCAGTCCCCATCAAATTCCTCCAACTTAGTTGGACCATCCCATAGAGTAGATTCCCCTCTCCTTAGGAGTATGAGTAGGTTAGGCTAGATTAAATGTGCCGTTACGTCAAAAAAAAAAAAAAACAATGCGAAATAAATGTTAAAAATATCAGAAACTCTTCCTTAGCTTAGCCGTGGTTAGCTTTCTCACCGAATTTAGCCTTCCAAGTGGTACTAATTCGTGCCCTAGATTGTTCTTGCATCCGTCCGTCAATTCCTTTGACATATTGTACAAATCTGAATTTGGGTCGCAAAACAACTTTCCAGCGTAGGATTTTCTTTGTTCTCTCTTCCCTAACTTCCCTCTCACTCTTCATCCTCAAACCCTCTAAAAAAAGAGAGTGTGTTTGGATAGAGTATTATTTAAAATAATTATTATAATACTTTTTGTTATGTGATGTATTTGAAATATAATTAAAAATATAAAAAGGTGAATTGAAAATATATGTTTGTCGCAATGATAGGATTTCTATAACGTAATCTAGCATAATTTAGAAGAGAGGGAGGGGACTCGATATGAATAGAAACTCCGTCTAATTCACTCGATGTGAACTATCTAATTCACTCTGGAACAAAAGCTGCAAATGTCATGAATTTTGACACGTAACTACGCAGGTTGAATGGTGGTACAGTGCAGAGACACGAACGCTCTGAACGGAACTTTTCAAGGAAGTACTAACCACATTTTTTTTTCCCTCGAATCAATTGCAAGAATTTTGTCCTCAATTTGATAGTGAAAATGTCTTGAATTTGTTAATAAGGCGTGATTTATCCAAATTTATATGAGTGTGCAATATACCTGTCTAATTTGATTATGACTTTGTTTCTGATTTTTCAAACGGCGAGTTAAATTACTTTCAAAATAACTTAAAATAAGAATAGAGTAGACGTGCCGGATTGACAAAAAAAAAAAAAAAAGGACTAATTCTAGAGAAGTGGCGATGGCGAGTTGACATTAATGGTTCTGTTTGGATTGTAAGTTATTTGGGATTATTTGAGATATTTTTACTGTAGCACTTTTTGTGATGTGATGTATGTGAGATAAAAAGATATTGGGAAGATAAAAAGGTGTATTGAAAATTGTAAAGATGATGTAAGCAAATAAAATTGGGAAAATATGAAGCAATCCAAACAAACTCAATTATTTTGCTCTGACATGTTGCAATGGCGTTGAGAGTCGCCCTACCGCGTTGCGTTTCGAGACCGCTTGCCATTCATAGTTACTAAACATACATATGATGCTCCCAACATCGCTGTTTCTTACTCCAAAATGAGAAAAAAGTTTGGACGTGATGAGTTATCTTAATCTTCATGAATCAAGACAGACCTCGAGTGCGAGATGGTAGCTTATTTATGGAGTTTACGACACAGGATTAAAAGAGTGACTCAACTTTAATCCAATTTGGATTGGTTTAAAATTAAGTATACTTCTTCGTATCTCTAAGCTATCAATAGTAAGTATACTTCTTCTTCTTTAAGTATGCTTCTTTGATTAAATCTTCATCCCCTGACATTAGACGGCTAATGAATGAAGGCTCTTGCATCTCTTGAACCCAAAAAAAAAAAAAAAAAAACTGTACTTTGAAACAAGCATTTCCCTGCCAAAATTACATCTTGAACTTGGAACATGATCGCCTAAATTGTCATGCGTTTAATATTTTGTGTAAGAGTTGACCGATAATTACATTTTTCCTATGCCTCCAATTGAATTTGTTCGGATAACCCTTTTTTGTAAAAATAAAAATAAAAATTTGTTATATTATAAATATATTTTTCGCTCAACTCTTTCATCTTACACAAATCACGTTATAAAAATGTTGTTTGATTTTTTTTTTCTGCGAATAATCTTATATCCAAACACACGTTAATACCAAAACAACCCATCATATGATTTTCTAAGTTGGAACTTTAAAGCATGCATTGTTTACATAACACTCACTTACTAATATAGTAAGAAATTAGGATGATCTCTAATTTTAGAGTACAAAAAGCTAAAAGATATTTCCCGACTCTTTCTTTCTTTTTTTTTTTTTTAAAGTTTTTGAACTAAGATGTTTGATTTTTATTCTATATTTCACGAAATTTATTTTTAGATTTTGATATACTAGCTTTCATTTAATTTTTTTGATGGTACTAAGATGTTCAAATTGACTTCTGAATTGTTGTCATAAGCATCCCTTTACCATTCTAACATCATAAAGTTCCATTTACTACCATTTTTAAAACAAACTTTTTCTCTCTAAACTTGAAGTTAATCCACAAAAAGCATGTAATTGATACAAAAATTAATAATCACCATGCTTTGAAAATTATTAGCCACGTGATTTATAAAAATCCAAACTAGACGTGAACAAATTAAGCATCATCTCTACATGTGGAAGGGTTGGAAGGTTGTTGTTCGGTTATACCAAAGGTTTAGGGTACGTTGATCTGATCTCCTCCTATAATTGGAACCCGGACTAGGGCGCATTGATCTCTTCCAACAGGTCTCAACATTGCCCCAGAAGGGCTCTCTCTACCTCTACGCACAAGCTTTTCATTCTGATGCTTGCATTGCATCAAAGCTTCTTCTTCGGTTAGTCTTGTCAGAACATTTAAAGAATTCGATTAGCTGTTTCTCTGTTTTCATCAGTAATAACAACATTCGAGTGATTTGAACTACGAAATATGATCGTAGCTTAATGTTCTGACTATTTCAGGTGATGGGTTCCGATGGTCTTTGCTGTTTGAGGTATATTTGCTTTATCCAGACACAAGTTTTCGAAGCTTGATTTGTTTTTTGCAAGTTAATTCAAGTTTGTATTGTGGGCATTTAAGTTTGATGGAAACTGAGGGTTTGTTTAGTTGATTTTACCGTTTCCTTTTAATATGCTTGTGTTGTGTGTGGGAGCTATTACTGGAAGTTTACAGCACTCCAGTTCGAGAAATCCGTGAAGGTTATGACTTGACTTTCTTAACTTTTAGTTTTCTTTGTTAATTGTTGCTGCTCTTTTATTATATTTGTTGAGTTCTTTGTGAATCTTGACCAGTTTTGTGGGTTGATACTCAGAATTTGGCGATATGCATATTTACACGTGTATGTATTGCAAATTGCAATGTTTTATTGTCTACCATTTAGGCATATGTGGGTCTGTAGGTATGTACGTAATTGTGGTCATGTTGGTATCAACTATTTGCTTTTTGCTCCATGATTCCATTATGAATGGGGGTTTCTATACGAAATTCACTCTATCAAGGACATGGGCTTGTTTTCCTTGTTTATATATTTGTTTTTTTTTTTTTCAATTAGCGATCAAATGAGCTTTTTGCCCCTCTCTTTTCTCCCATGTTCCTTCAGAAATGTTTTCATCAATGTCCTTGACAATGTTGTGTTGTCTGATTCATATAGTCGTTACATCACCCATATGTAGAAATGCCATCTTTAGAGATGTGATTTAGCATGGGTAGCTTCATTGTGCAAAAATTTTTGGCCTAACATTTCTGGGACAGTTTTCCATATTAGCATACAAATGTTATTTCATAAAGTTCTGATTGTAAGTTGAATCAAGTAGTTTATGACTTTTCGGTTTATAATGCTCACTCAAATTGTCATAACATATAAATAGTTTCACTGTCCTCTTCTGCACATGTTGTAGGTGAAGAGAGTTCAATCTCATATCCAAAACTGATGTTAATCTCTGTTACTTGGAATGGATAGTTCAACTGTCCGTGACCTCATTTTACCACTATTTATCACGTTTAGCATCTGACAAATCCAGACCCTTCTAATAGATACATGATTTTACTTTTCAGTTTTTCTTTTGCCATTAATTGTTGGCATCTGCATTTTGACTTGCTTTTTAACATCCACAGATTGTTTACTTTATGATAGCTATAACTTCTGACCCCTATTATCTATTGAGAAATGCTGGTATCCCTAGTAGGGAACCTTGCTGTTTCATCCTTTGGCTGTATTTTCTCATCTGAAGACTTTATTTGTGACCTTAACTTTGAAAAGATTCATGCGATGAATATATCTTGCTCAGGTGCACCCATATCTGTGGTCATTATAGATTTTATTAAAAGGACAATTACTGGACTTAAAATTGTCTTTTAGTTACTTCAGTTATGCATGTGTGTTTGTCTTTCAGTGTGTATTATCTCATTTTTTGTTGCTGGGAGAGATCATATTTCCTGAATTGCAGAAAAGTATAATGAGGTTTGAAAATGCCATTATTATAAGTGGTGAACAAATAAAAGTACTGTTCCTCAGAAGTTCATCTGTTGAATTGCTTTTGATGCTATGATGAGGACTGTGCGATTAAGTATTTATTAAATATTATAGCTATTATACTCAATAGAACAAGGAATATTTGCTTTTGGTAGCATTGACAGTCTAATTATGTTATTTCTGATATTAGCTCCGAAAATTCACATATTGACATGCTGACAACTCAGGTTATAATTACATCCCTTTTGTGATGTTTCTAGTTTCATTGTTCATATTTTTCAGATGAAGACCTTCTCCATATCTAGGTTTCAACTATAGATGCAGGGGAATTGATGACATGCATAAACCTGGTAAAGGGGCACAATCAACACCCACAAAATGCTGTTAGATGACTGCTCTTGCCAGAGACTACCTGTGCCTAAAAGGTGGGCATCCCAATTGGAAACCCCCGAAAAAACAAAGGTACAGACTAGAGAATGGAAAATAGTGCTTCCTCTTATTAAATATTTCACTTATTCATTGTCAAAGAAAATATTTGACAAATCTGCGTGCTTCTTTCAGTGTCAATCTTTTTCTACTACTGTGTGGCACTTCATCACTCAATGTACTAGGTCTAGTTAGGAAAGGAATTATAATCAGATATTAACCACAGGAATGTCTACATATAGCTATTAAAATTCCTTAGTCTGGCCTTCTCTGATTTGTTTGCTTAGTGTCTAACGCTGAACTTCTAATGCTACTTTTTGTATAAAAATTGCATGTCTTTTTCACATTGCCCCTTGTAGTGGAAAAGAGAAAAGGTTCCTAGTAAGACAGGACAGACGTCATAACAGTAGCATGTTTGACCATCCTCTGTCCGGGAAATGAAATGATGAGGACCAAATTGTAACTGTGATAGTAAAAAATGCAAAAGGTACATTAACTAGATACAAATAAGCATTTAGTTGTAAGGCTCACTCTTTGAATTTCTGTTCAAAGTCCACTTTTTGACTTTGAAATACAAACTTTTGAGTTTATATGTTCATAGGCCTTGGACTATTTTGAATTTAGCAAGTATTTATATTTTGTGTGCATGAATCTGTCGACAAGTTCTTGGCTCGTTTTCCTCGTCAGGTAGCTCTACTTAAAGTTTAACTTTAGTATGCAGTCAATTTGTCTAATCCTGCATACAGTTGGTAGCGCAAAGTCATTTAAGTTCTCAGTGATTCAGGAAGCAAAAGATGTTTAAACATTCTGATAATGTTCCCCTAGTTGTTATTCCCCACTTGCAGTACTTATAATTGTCTTCCTTCTATGATAGAGGGAATGCTAGCTGCTTGATTTATAGCATTAAAGAACTCAAATACTTTTTTTAAGGAGGCTGTTCCTAAGCTGCTTGTTGGCATGATCTTTTCAATGTCAATGCAGGATCTGGGTGAAAAAACTGGATGGAGAAGTCTTTTTCTGGGAGTAAATAACAATGCCTCAAAGTTATGCGCCTTACTTAAGGTATGGAGAGTTTTTTATAAGTCAAAACTTGAGTTCTTACGTTATTTGTTTCCATTGTGTTAATATTCTAAATGCGTGATTAATTTAGTTCTTGGATTCCTTGAGTGTGTCTGTTGACCTTTATTACATGCTAAAAGGAGATTGACTAGTGCACAGTATGTTGGGATGAAAAATGCAGTTTAAATTGGGATCATGCTCGAAAATTTTCTCCTAGCGCTCATAGTAGGAGGATGACTATCATAAAAAGACAAAAGATTACAGCCTTCTGAAGCAAGCCATAGTTTGTTTATTTAAGTGCTTAATAGCATGCAAGATTTTATGGGATTCATGTTGTAAGTCATTTCCTTGGTTCTTGAAGCAGGTTCTTGAGAGGTCTGAAGATGTATGTTCAGAGTAGCAGCATATCTGAGGCCAGATTGCGATCATGGTATCATGCTCCTTTGAAGAAGAATTACAGAGTCGTAAGATTCTCAAAGTCCTGTATAAGGTTCTGCCTGGCTAATTGAGTATTATTTCATTTGACTGTAGACCTTTTTTTCCTTTTTTTTTTTTATTGGGATAGATCATATTTCATGGTTGACTTTCTCTTTTGGTAGGTATTCTCGTATTGGTTAACCTTATACATATAAAATTTGACGTTGCATGCCAGCCAAGTCCATGGCGGGGTTTGCTCAAAAGGTTAGCATGTTCGGTTATTTTGACTGAAGAATGTAATTGGAAATGGTGAGCAAAAGGTAAGGCATTCATGATCTAAATTTAACTATTGACTGTTGTTCCTCTTAAGAAGTGGGATCTATATGTATATTGCAGTAGCAATACCTGCCGAAGCAATGGTAAATGTTCATATTTCACTTTCTTTGTTTGAAATTACTTTCGCATTTTTACTGGTCTTTTTGCTAAAGTTTAATCTGGAGAGCATGCAAGTTCTTAAGAATTGTCTTTTATGTAGATAATTTTTTTTTTTTTGGCATACAAATTATTCAAAATGTAAATATGGCATTGGTTGAGAAGAACGCAAAGTATGTTGTTTGGAGTAGTGAAAATAAATCTAAGGGGGACAATAAATACAAGCCTGTCTTCTCTTGGATGTCCCTTTAGATTTCGTAACATTCGGATAGACCTGTCTTCTCTTACAATTCACTTATTTGATGTTCTAAATAAAACGGAATGGCAAGCCGACGAGCTTAGTAACTCCACTGTGTTGCATTCTTTTAACCTGGCCAATAACCGTTAAAAGTTTACCATTTTCATATTGTACTCGCATGCTATTTGTTCGGAGTGTTTTTGGAAAAAAATATATTATAGGGATTTGATGTATGTGAAGTAAAAAGATAATTGGAAATTTTGTAGCTTCACCTTTCTTTGGCCCTCTACGCTCACATTTGTGAAGTGTATTAGTGGTAGGAATTGATTTGATCTATGAAGTTGGATGAATGGGATGAACTGTAGACCAGAATTCAACTTGATTTGTTGTGTTTTTGTAAGTTGTTGTTGTTATAATATTTACATTTGTTATTTTGGTGGCTATATATATTGTGTTAATGCATACACTATTCTGTGCATTATGATTTGTGAATGGCAGTCAGTGGTAGAACTTCCTCACACACACACACACACACACATATTTTTGGGGTAGGTTTACTTCTGGCAAATTAATTTAATGTTGCATAATAAAAGTAGCTCACTCCTATATGTGGCATATCTAATTGAAAAGAACTAACGGGTTATGGATCACTTAGGTTTTACGCATATTAAATCCTATTTGGATTATATGATAGCCTATTTAGATTATATTATATGTTTAAAAATTATCTTTAATTTTAATATAACTAATCTTATCTTAATAATATTGCTTTTACAACCGACTAATCTTATCTTGATGATTCTATTTTCTGTCAAATTATTACATACAGAACTATAGTAAAACCTTTTTTAAACACAATTATTAAAATCTTACATATCCCAAATTATTTCCTATTCCAAATTACTTCTTTTCATCATCATATTATTGATTAGTATTCAAATTGTTCATCATTTCTTTCCTGAATTTTGAATTAACTTAATTAAAAAGAGAAGTAACTAATTGTTGGAAAAAGAGAATCATCGATAGATTTACGAATATTGTTGGAAATTGAATATTTATAGATGAAGAAAAATGAATTACTGGATTTTTTTCTACTTAATTAAATATGAATGTATAGTTTTAAATTTATGATCATTATAACAATTTAAATTATCTAAAAAAATATTTGTAAAAAAGAATATCTGCCAAGTTTTTTATATGGGGTACATGATTTGATATATACTATCATATTATAGAGAAAATATGTAAACAAATTTTTGGAAATTAGTAAATAGTTGAACGTTTAAAATACATTAATTTTTTAAAGTTAATATAGATGAATGTGCAGGATTGTTGTTAATTTTTGTATTTAAATTATTTATATTTATATAAATTCGCAATAAATAAGAAAAAAGACCCTTGCTAATGCACGGGTAAAATTTTTAGTTAGGTCATGATTTAGAATACTGTTAAGTGGAGTTCGAGTTCTAATTTTTTTTAAAAGAATAAATAAACAATTCCAAGAGGTATTCGAATGATGAAAGTAAGTGTATACGACATAGATCGAAAATAGTAGTATAAACCTTTTCCAAATTTTTCGTAAATTACTTTTATTTTTTTGCAAAAAAATTTCCTTTCTTGTCTACGTTGGGTATGCCTTTGCATTTTGATTATTTTGTGTTTTATTTCGTGATCCTGAATTCCCGGATAATGTTCCTCCCCTCCCCGGTGTAGATTTTAATTCATTTCAAGAAAAGAACCAATACCATGAATTTTCGCCAACTCTATCCTTTTGGCTGAAAAAATATTTTAAAATATCCTATTTAGGCGGAGAAACTGTTGCCGCCTTTTCCACTACTGACTCCGTAACCGATTGCGCGCTCTCCCTCCCTCCCGCCCGCCCGCCCCGTCTCTCTCTCTCTCTCTCTCTCTGCTCTTTTTTTTTTCGTTTTTCATTTTTCATTTTTAGATTGGGCACGACCAATTTAAAAATAAAATAAAAGAAAACATCGGTTTCCCTTCCATAAGAAGACTCTAATCTCCTCAACCACTTAAAGGTTTAATGCCAAATATCATTTGGCGCGTCAGGACAATTTGGTCATTTTGTTATATATATATGTATAGGCCAAAGAAAGTATTGAATCCTAAAATATCAGCACTTGTTGGTCTTTTTGTTTCTCTATGTATGAAAGAAAAAGAAGAAGAGGGAGAAGCTGAAACGTCCACCGATACCTGGGTCCATCCGACCTTTTTCTGGGGCGTCATCACTAAAATCTTAACCGCCTGATTTTTTAATCCAACGGTCCACACTTGCCTGCTAGTAGTTACACTTCTCTTTCAGTGGTTTATTTTGATAAACCCTAGAAACTTTCACGCCCCAACTCTCCTCCTCCTCCGCCTCCGCCACAGCTCTACCCCTCACCCTGCAACTCAATCTGAACAGAAGAGACATCCGTTTTTTCCCCTAAATAAGAGGAAAAAATTATCAAAAGTTCAGATCTTTAGACTTCTGTAGATCTTTAACAGATGGCGGATTGAAAAGAGTTTCACTTACTTTTCGACTCTCTTATTTCCGGGTAATATTTACTGGTTTCTCTAATTTATATTTGTTGGTGAGGATAAAGTTTCTATCTTTTGAGCCGTTTCTGTAGATTAGATGATATTATATCTGGGTTTTGTGTGGTTTTTGGCGGTGGTGAAGACCCTCATGCAGTGAAGTATCTTGGTGTTTGGGACGAGTTAGACCGGGTTTGTAACCGAGTCTTGGGGGTTCTTGACCGAGTTTGGCTGGGGAAGAGCATTAATTGAACGGGTTTACGGGTTCCCCCCCCCCCACCCTTCTTATACTACGGGGTAGCTTTGACGATTGATCTGGGTCGTATGAGTCCGTGACTGAGTTGGGGCTGGGGTTGCGGACTGACCTTAGTTAGGATGACTGGATTTTGCGGATTCTTGATTTTATGACTGCTAAAAGTTGTGTGGGCCTATTCAGACTGAGTGAGGAGTGAGTGGGTCAATGATTAATTTGAGTTTGGAAAACTGGATTGGAGTGGAGAAATTGCTTAGTTTTCAGTTCAAAGATAAACCTTGGTTGGGTTTTGGTTTTGGAATATCAAGATTTAGCATGCGCCTAGACTGTATCAAGATTTGAACTTTGTGACACTCTGAAATTCTATCCTGGATGTCAAGTTTAGTTGGGTGGGATAGAATACTGAGGCAGGTTTTTGGTCTTTGAAGTGCTCAGTGTTTTGGTTTTGGCCAATTTTGATCAAAGTATCATTGAATTGGTACAGAGAGAAGATTGATTCAGTTTTGCCTTGTAAAAATAACGTTCCGATGCCTTCTGTGGGAATGAGAAGGACTACCAGGGTTTTCGGAGCGAGGGTGTTGAGATCAGGAAGGCGTCTATGGACAGGGACAGGGACAGGAGATGGGAAGTACACGAAGAGTGCCAATGGGGACGAGTGGATTGAGCTTCTTGAAAATTCTGGGGATGGTGGAGGTGGTGCCAATCAACGCAAAGAACGTGGCAGGCATGGAAACGAGGCTGCTGCTAAGCAGGAAGTCAGGGGAATGGATGTTGACGTAAAAGTAGTGAAATCTGCTCCAGAGAAAGTTTTGCATGAGGGTTTGGATGCAGAGAACCATGTTGGCAAGAGGTGGGGAGTTGTATATACAAGAAAGCGGAAGTGTGTAGATTCTAGTCTTGTTGAATCTTCAGATAATGGTAATAAGAAAAGGAGCATAGATGACAAGAGGTATGGGAGGCAGTTTTTTAGAAAGCAGTGGAGGAAGAAAAACATACAGACGGAGTTGGCTGAACCAGGTGATTCAAATATGGCTTTGATGGCACTAGAAGAATCACTAGATAATGCCAGATGTCATTTCCTTTTGGTAGTTTTTGACTCTTCCTGTTGTAGCTGGTATATGGCTGCATCTTTTCTGAATTCTATTTTGAGGTATATGAGGCAGGCAAGAGTTGGTATCCAGCAGCTATTTGCATTCCTTCACTCCAAGGCAATTGCGCTTGTATACTCTTCTTGTGGCATCCATTTTCTGCAGGTAATGTAGTATTTCCTGTTTTGCCGTTTCTCAGGTACTTGATTTGGCTAAATTCGTTCTTGCTGCAAATCTCAGAATTTCTTTACCCTTTTCATTTTCTCAGGGCTCTAATGTAGTTGCCGAGCGTGGAGTTTGCGTGATATGGGGTACCAGTTGTTTGGTACCGGTTTTTGCTGTGGATTATTCTGCAGTTCCTCATTGTTTTATGTATTTGCATTCAAGAATGCTACTCCATTTTGCTCATCTGATGTATTCTGTTGAACGATGGTTAGTGGGTATAGATGATAAAAATGATAATTTATCAAAACTGTCCATGCTTACTGAAAGCGTCCAAACTTCTGATTACTCTGGGAAGACGGAGGTGTCAGTGTCAGTGTCAAATGTTGCTCCTACTAAATTAACTGGTCGAAACCTGCAACTGAGGAATGGTCGTAACATTCAGAGAAGTTCATTTAGATCAAAGAGGGGCAGACGGCCTTCCTCTTTTGGTGCCCGAAAAGCTAATGGAGCTTTGGCTTCTAATCTACTTAGCTTTAGACATAATAGCAATCAACTTTCCCCAATAACACCGAGACATGAGCTTAGGAGTTCGACTGTCAGGCATTCTGTCACAAATATCAAACAAGTCAAGTCTTCCCTGGGGGGATTGAAACAGGATATTGATCCCACTAGCTGTTTTGCAAATATACTGGTTATAGACTCTGACAAGTGTTATAGGGAAGGAGGAGCTATTGTCACATTAGAAGTTTCTGCTGAAAAACAGTGGCATCTTGCAATAAAGAGAGATGGAGTGAAGAGGTACAGTATCATCACTCAAAGTCTTATGAGAGCATGTAATTGTAATCGCTTCACTCATGCCATGATGTGGGGTATGGATAGTGGTTGGAAGCTAGAGTTCACTGATAAGCAGAACTGGTCGATTTTCAGAGACCTGTACAAGAAGTGTTCAGATCGCAATGCACGGGTTCCTGTGGAGAGTTTCATTCCTGTTCCTGGGGTGCATGAAGTGTCTGGTTATGTGAACAGCGGCAATTATGTAAGGCCTGCTACATATATAAGTGTAAAAGATGATGAACTGAGTAGGGCGTTAGCAAGGAGAACAGCAAACTATGATATGGACTCTGATGATGAGCAGTGGCTAAATAAGAATGAGTTTCATAAACTTTTGTCTGCAGAGGAGTTTGAGTTGGTAATTGATGCTTTTGAGAGAGGTTTTCACAGCAATCCAGATGATTTCTCTGATGAAACAACAATTCCTAACATATGCCTGAATGTGGAAAGGAGTGTTTTAGAGGCTGTGCACAGCTTCTGGGTTAATAAACGGAAGCAGAGACGCGCATCCTTGATCAGGATTTTTCAGGTATGATTAGAGGCTTTGATAAAAGCATGTAGTCAAACTATTTATATCATTTTCATATGATATTAGAATGTGGAATTGTATGTCGGAAGTTGTCATTTTGGTTTTATCATCAACTTTCAGTGGAAAAGTAACTTCTACATGTATGATGATGGCTAGCAAAATATTTAGTAAGATGTTTTTGTAGCATTTCTCTTCATCTTTAGAAACTTTATGCATCATTTTGTTAAGTTTTGTAGCATTTCCTAATTCTCTTTGCAGTTGTATCAGCCAAGGAGAACCCAAATGATACCAAATTCTGTCCTCCGCAAGAAAAGGACATTCAAACGACAGGGAAGCCAAATTGGAAGAGGCAAACAGCGTCCTTTTCTTAAAGGTGTAAAATCTTTAAAACCCAATAAGTTAAGATTTTGGACTTGTGATTTTCTGTGTTTATTATCTTTTAGAGAGTTTTGTCAGTGGCAGAGAGTTGTGTGTGTGCAATACCTTGAGTTTGCAACATTGTTGATTGTTTTAAGTTGTCTGTCTACATTTGGAGTCAATTAGGCATGTCCTTTTGAGGGTCTGGAGGTTAAGATGAGATGCTCCAGGTGAGTTGCATGGCAGCCTTGAATGTCTGTACTTAGGGTCTCTTTGTCCTCGTGCCATCATTAATTTTAAGTTGTTCCTGGATAGCATTTCAATTTTGTTGTATAGTCTAGTTAAGGCGTTTAATTGAGGACAAAGCTAAATTAATTTTTATCTCCTGAAGTAATTCTAGCTTGTCTAGTGTTTTGCTGGCTTCATATCTTTGAATTTGTAGTTCTGCTTAATTGACGGGTTGGATGAAATCTTTATTGCAAAGGGGGAGTTAATTGGATGTCAAAAGCATCCCCTTTAAGCTTTGTAACATGAAAGAAAGTCAGTTTTTAAATTCAGACTTGAAGAGTTTTTGAATTTGATTCTGGCAGTAATGGCGGCTGAGCAAGATGCTGAGGAACAACAAAATGCCGTTTTGAAGGTGGAAGAAGCCAAAGCTGCAGCAGACAGGTCAGAAGGGTTGGCGGTTCTTAAGCGTCAAAGAGCTCAGCAGCTCATGGAAAATGCTGATTTGGCATCTTACAAAGCTGCCATGGCACTTAAAATTGCTGAATTGGCTCAAATTGCGGAATCGACAGATAACGCTGATCTCCGTCTCCCAGTCGGGTTACTGGATTTGTTTCCGGAGACCTGAGCTCAAATTGCTGAGAGTACCCATGGCGGCCTTTTTGAGAGTGCCTTGGAGGTGGTTCAACCTTTGACAGTAGTATCATTGTTGTAATTTTGTATAGATTCTGATTGGGGATGTACATTCTGTATTATGACGTCATACGCGGATTTCTACAAGAACTTTGAATTGTTTAAAAGAAAACGCAGGAAAATAGAGAAAATAGTGTTTTTTTTTTTTTTTTGTGTGGCCCCTTTTAAGACTCCATTATTGCACTCATGCTGAATCCGCCTGTTAGTCTTTTCCTTTAGAAATATTGGAGACTAAGTGGTTTCAGGAGCAATGGAGGCCGGAAATGAATTGCAAATGTGTTTAGGAAGTTGGAGCAGAGTCTGGGAGACGGCGGGTTGGCTCAGTGGGAATGTAGCATCCAAAAAGGCCAAAAAATGAAAAAAGGGTGTGGGTCTAAATGGGGTCACAGGATAGTTGGGCCGAGAAATCATTCTTGGCCTGCTTGGTTCGGTCTGGGCCTGGCTGTTTATTTTTGTAGCATCTAGTATTGTTTTTGACCGAGTTCGTTAGTCAGGTGGCTGTGAGATTTTTGATTTAAAATGCTCAAGAGTCTACCGTTGGGAGGTTAGCGGTGTTTGTTCTTTACAATCTCTTAAAGATGTATTTAGATTTTAAGTATAGATTTAGAAAAGCTTAATTGAAATTATACCTAGACGGACGGGGCTGACTAGTTTACGTCATGGCTCTATATTTATTCATTTACTTTTCCTTTTGAGAATAAGTCAACTTCTTTGCCCAGTTTGACTTTTGAGGGAATGAAGAGGAATTGGGTGCATGGTTGAACGATAGTTTTGAGTCAATTGCGGGGTAATCCAACCAAGGCTGAAATTGAAAGATGCGTAGTACTGTATTAAATAACAGATAGATTATTTTTGGGTTAGTGGGTATATCAGGGAGGGAGGGAGGGAGGGAGAAGGATGAATTGGGTGGTGGTTGGAGGAGCGAGTACAAGTGACAAGTCTGGACCGTTATATCAAAAAAAACTTTCAAGAAATTGTGGCGTTTGAAATGCATAGCCACCGAGATTGAAGACATGTAAACGCTTTTGTTGGTCGCTACGCTCAAGTGGGCGTAGAAATTGGAAGTCCTGCGAACTTCCCGTGTCACTTCTGGTCCATTCCCCCCCCCCCCCCCCTATTGTGAAGTGAAGTCAAATCCTTCATCACAATGATCACAAATAGTAGTACTAGTAGTAGTTTGTTAAAAGCATGGTGGTAAGTAAAACTCTAGAGGACTTGACAAATGAGCTTTGTGGACCAGATAAAAACAGTGCAGTCATATAATTTGACTGCCGGGCATGTGTGTTTTTGGTACATTTCACCTTTCTTTTTGGAACGATTTTGTCAGGTGTGAGATGACCAACATTTTTCATTCAGAACAAAAAAAAAGAAAGTTGTATCAAGTTCCTTCACATGATGAAATATTCATATTTTAAGCCATACACTGCTTAGATACTAATCGCGTGCCATTTGATTATACTTTTACGCCTCCGTTAAGGAGCCATTATTTGATTTTATTACCTTTCGCGTCAGGGTTGATTACATTTATTTCGCCCCGTATTAATATGCTTGTCTCACTTTCCCAGTTCAATTTAGGCGCTATTTGACGATTCAATTCAGCACTTAAATTTCATAGACGCATTTTATAACTGAAAATAGAACATCTGGATCAATTAATTGGCACTGAATTTTTTTAGACAAAACTTGTTTGTAAAAATAAGTGGCAGCGTATTCACTCATCGCGCTTAATGTGATATACATTCAAATATATCAGATTTAATAATTAACAATTAAATAATTTAACGGATTCGGATTTCAATTTTCAAACTTCAATTTTATTAGTACAATAGCACTTAGCCCTCAATTTTTCTGAATAGTGAGCGTAACTAGGTAAATATGCCCCTACTAGTATACTCTTTTTCCTTTCTACACCTTCTTTCTTTTTCACCTTTCTTCTTTTGTGTATCATGCCACTACTTTTTTCACGAAGTTTCATTTTTCTTGCTTTCTTTTTCTTCTTTGCATGCTTACACTGAATTCATCCATCTGCTTAATCTCAATATCTCAATTTAAATAAAATCTTTCAAGTGATATGTAATATTTTTCTAGGAATAGTGCATTGATCATGAGCTATAGCATGTATAAATTCTAGTAATTATATATTCAACTACATGTGCCTCCAAGATACAAGCAATAAATGTTGCATAATTTATTAGTTTTTGTATTGCAATGGGTTATCTATTATTATCTTTCCAAAAGAAATTGGTATTTTTTTTCCTACTAGTCTTTTTTGCATAGAAAAGTCTAATTTACTGCACCCCATCATTATTGTACTTGTCCATTAGAAAGATTACTTTGAAGCTTTATCATGGCATTGTGTTGTACTTTATTTGGACAGAAAGAGAAACAAAGGGAACAAAAGGCAAATGCAAAGAAAAGTGAGACTCATCTTTGTTCCCCAAAGTTTAAGAAAGGGCAAAGTGATGATAAACCACATCTAGGAGGCAAAATAATAAAAAGCATATAAATGTAAAAGGATAAGCATAGAATTTATAGTGGACAACCTAGAGTTTGGTTGGGTAAAGGGATTACAAAAGTGACTCAAACCCTCCCGTATTTTAACAAGACTATATTTGATCCACAATTATACAATCAACCAGATAAATTACACCTTATTCAAACTACTACTCATCCATGCATTTATGAATCCAGAACAAATTGCGAGACTTGAAAACAAAGCCTCTGAATCCTAGAGTTTCAACGTTGACAGTCGCGACTAAATCATCTCGCTTGTTGCTAAGCCACAAAAGTAGAATTAGTAGTGTGCTGCAGCTTCTCCCCAAATCTGTCGCTATAACAGCTCCAAACCCTACCGGAGAAACCCATAATATCTGACTTCAAAGTCGCTCAAAAAGACTTTGTCAGGTTTGGCGTCCTGACAATCTCAACAACCTACGCCTCAGAAATTCGTTCTGTAGTATACACATCTCACTGGGCATGCATGGGATGGGACGGCGTCGACTTCTTTTGGCCCTGAAGTCTTTGTTTCCCTTTGCTATACGATCACTCGCTAGCACATTTGGAGCTTTAATTTGGTAAAATGGGGACTGAGTCAAAATGGTACCACTCAATTTAGAACGCACTGCGTTCTCACAATCCGATTCGCTATGGATTCCTTTGAAAGCGATTGAACCAGTAGGTACAGCACAGGAAATTCAAGCATATAACAGTTTCTGAAAATTCTTGTATAGAAAAACATACTGTAACAATTTGATGTATATGAGGTAAAAAGGTGATTGAAAAATGTGTTCACTAAAAATATTTTTTTAAAAAAATTTCTGTGAAAAATTACTATCCAAACAAGACCGTAAGATAGAAGCAATATATAGCATATCTCGTACACACACACACACACATATATATATATATATATATATATATATATATATATATGTGGATCTTTAATGATGTAAAAAAGAAATGAACGACTTTTTAACACATTTAACAATAACCACTTAATATGGCATCTGTTATTTTACAATGGTAACAAATTTTTTAAAACATCCCAAAAAAAAAAAACCACCAACTCCAAGTCAGCGTAGACTAGTATGTCGGCATGATCGCCCTTTATTGGAAAGTCGGTGAAATCTCAGCTTCCATTATATGCATGCCTCCGAGGTTAAGACAACTCCAGGTGTTGCAAGATCATCTCGAGTGCCAACTACTCTTGCGGCTATTTTTAAAAAAAAAAATTTTTCTAGCAAGAGAGGAGTGGAATGGGAAAAATGGGGGTTTGATTCCAGGACAATATCGGGGGCCTCAGCGACTCTTGCGGCAACGTGTCGAAAAGCTCGCCACAAGAAGTAACAATTCTTACCCTGGGATCTATCTTGATGTATGAATTTGTGTTTACTACATAGTTGACTCTGTTTACAAAAAAAAAAAATTAAAAACATTTCAAGTTTTCACCTTCTAAAAAAAGAAAAAAAAAATGACTGCTTTTGTTCTTCGCATGAATTCCTTCCACGCGGCCCTACTCTTTAATCACCCCAAGGTCTGGCGCATGGTCAAAGATTAGGAAAAAAAAAAAAAGTTGTTGCCGAATTCTGGTCTGGCGCGCGCCCATAGAATCCTGAAGCAATAATGGTCAACGAATATAAAAAGATGTTGATTTTTTCTAATGAATATTTACTGGGCACTTATTACTCGTTAATATAGTGAACTTCCACTTAGTGTAGATGTCCATGCATCCCTGCAATGTTTGGTACGTCAAGATATATACTCTCTCCCTTTTTTTATAACTGACGTTTAAGAAATTTGCTCTTAAGTACTTTTATCTGTCGTTGTATTATCTCCATGCAGCATTAATTATTTTTTCACAATTTTACCATTTTATCTCTCTTTACCAATACATGGCTCTTAATTACTACTCCTAGTAATTATTACTTCTCTCTTTGCTTTTGGCCTAGTAAAACAGCACCATTTAATAGTCTAGTGAGAGAAAACATGAGTGAATTGGACAATTAATGAGGGTACAAAAGGAAAGTAGTGTATAGGTTTAAACAATGAAAAACTTTTCTTAATTGGTGTGCAAAACCTTAAACGTCAGTTATAAAAAAAGGGAGGGAGTATTTTCGTTTGTTCATTTATGAAACTACTAAATTCATGTATTTATATTAATATTAATACATGTGCCTTTAACCTTGTATCAACTTAAATGATTGTAAATCTCATTTGTAACCTTTTGGAATATTTGATAACAGAAACGGATAACGAAAACATTCTCTCATTATTTATTTTCTTGTCTTTACCTCGCTATCTTCATTCCTTACTTTGAGCAGTTTATTTTACTCCCTCCGTTCCATTTTGTTAGTCTTGATTTTTTTTTTTTCACACAGATTAAGAAAATGTAATTAATTTGGTTGGAAACATAAATTTAGATTAATAATTTCCTAAAATACCCTTATGCTAATCACGAAGAGTGCCAATTATATCAGTTACAGCTAATGGGTTAGTATTGGAAAAGCTCAATGTATTCAATGTAGTGGGTTAGTATTTAATAATAATGTATTAATAACAAGATATTTAATAAGGGTATTTTAGACAATTTAAAAGATTACTACATTTCTTAATGGGAAAGTGGACTACAATTTGGGACAGGCGAAAAAAGAAAAACAAGACTATCAAAGTGGGACGGAGGGAGTATTGGTTTTACAACAGAAAGAGAAAGCTCCGGATTGGTCAGCAGTTGCATTATCTTTTTATCCTCACATTTTCCGTTTGGGTAGGCGAATCCATTCAATCAAAGCAAGTTCGATTAACGTAATGATTGATTTCCTGAATGCCACCTGGAGATTTGAATTAATTAGATGTGGCCGCAGCACAAGGTTTGTTTTCTTGCACGACCGGGACAGCATGAATATATCATAATTGCCGACCCTCGACTTCGTCCTTCTACGGAACTTGCTGAATCCCTGATTGGTCGTATTTCCTTCTCAGGACTTTTAACAGAGGAGAAAGGATCGTTAGTGTAGACTCCATTTTCACGGCATCTTGACGTCTTTAGCCGTTTATCGTGTCCCCCACCACCCCTGAAAAAGAGGTGAGGCCAGTGTTTCAGAGCAAGTCAAATCAAATGCGGCTTGGAATTCCTGAAAATTGGCGTGAATACACGTCATAGTGCCAATGTATATCAATCTTCATAACTGATAAATGCTTACCACTTGAGTATCCTTCTCTGCCTACAGGTCACATTTATGCTTCTAGAGTTCGATCCCAGAGGTCTCTGCTTAAGGATTCATCAGTGCATAAAAGAGAGGGATTGATCCAAAGCCTTTTTCTCTTCTCCGACATTTAGTAAAGTCATTTGACTTTATGGATGGTAGCTTTAAATAAAGCCACCAATTTTCAAGCGATTTAAACCCTAATCAGAGGGTGGGCCATGCCCAGTTGCCCACAGCCCAAGATTAGAGATTTGCGTTTTGCGAGACGTAAGAAGGTTCTAAAACCCTTTTGGTCCCGTCTACGATGACGATTTCAGGAGCAGCCGTAATCGAAAATCAAGTTCGGTGGAGAAAGATAACCACACGTAAGTGGATTTTTAATGTCCTTAAATTGTCCTTTTCACTACGAGTCCAAAATACCCGTAATTTTCCTTTACGGCTTCCCGTTCAGATATCTCTTTCCATTTCTAGGCACCAAAAAAAAGGGTAAATATCGGGTTTGTTTGGATTGTAAGTTATTTGGGATATTTCTACTGTAGCACTTTTTATGATGATGTGACGTATGTGAGATAAAAATGTAATTGAGAAAATAAAAAGGTGTATTGGAAATTGTAATGATGATGCAAACAAATAAAGTTGAGAAAATAATGCTCAATCCAAACAAACCGATCGTCGCCGGTCAAAAACCCAACTTTTCGTGTATATATATATATATATGTGATTTTGAGAAGAGTATGAAAATTTACTGTCAAAATTTCATGTATTATTGCACCAAGCACCGTTGGACCGTTTTCATATATTGCCCCCCCCCCCCCCCCCCCCCCCCCAATTTTTAATGTTCATTTCATGTTCTACAAGCAACGCCGCCGCAATTACAAGAAGCCAAAAATCATTGGGTTACCGGTCAGTTAACTGTTTGTATCCATCCCTTTGCTGTACCTTCATTGATGGAGACTCGACGCCATCCTCATTTATGAGCCCAACTGCATTTCCTTTTGCCCTTTTCTTTCTCAAACGCTTGCTGCTCGCTCTTTACATCTTTTCTAGTACTTAGAACTAACAGTTGAAGATATTAAAAAACCGAACTTTTTGATGGTTCTTTTTTTTTTTTTTTTTTTTTTTTTTTTATATGCTTGGGTTATTTATTTATTTTTTTTAAAGTTTTGTGAATTTTGACTTCACATAAGTAGTCCACAAATCAAGAAAACAAATTCTAGATAATTCAAAACCCTTTCGTGCTATCACAAATTCTAGAGCTCCAAAGCGAACATATTGTATTGAAACATCAGATATAAAAAATGAATACAACAATGTGCAAATATTACAATAATATATGTTTGCCCTTTTCATAATTTGTACCTCAAACTCAATCTTAACCCTCTATTTTGAAATAAACCAATCTCTCGCAATGAAATTTACCTTGCAATCACTAATATTAGTAGCTCTTTTTTTTATATATATATATATATATTTATTTATTTTAATACCCCTCCAAGGCTCCAACCAGTGATGGGCATAAAAAATGTCTCCTTCTCGGGTCCGTCCATTTAATGCTTTTGAGTCCAGACGCTATCACAATTCACCAGACGCCATTTCAGCACCATCAAGAATGATCTTCCTCCATTTAATTAATACTACTGTTAGCCATTAGGATTGGGTTTCCAACTCAGAACCCATTTTTTTTTTTTGGATCAGCACTTCTCAAAAAATCTCAAAAAACATACTCTTATCTTATAGTTGGGGGAAACAATAATAATAATGTAAGGCCACAAACACAACGTTAGTGGCAAAAAGGAATTACCAAAAAAGAAAAGAAAATTAATTAATAATGAACTATTTACCACATAGTCCTTTTCCTTTCCAAAATAAGAGCAGTAAAAGAGCATTTAATTCCTATCTTTCTAGGCCACTCTATCAAATAGAGTAGTAATTAGGTAGTGGACCACTGATGAAATATCTGTCCACCTAAAAAGTTTGCATTTCTTGCGGATGTGATTTTTAATTAGGTCCAAACGAATTAGCAGAATAGTGTCTCTAGTTTTCCCAACCAATTTACGTTATTGGTTCGGAGCCAGTGTACTAGAACTAGAAGGCCGAATTCTTACCATTTTACCCATGGTTTAAGTAATTCCTTTTTTTTTTTTTTTTTTTTTTTTTTTGTATTTTGGGATGATGGTTAAGGTAATTCCTAAGCAAGAAAAGTGATAGTAGTGTAATTCATGGTAGGAGTAAAGAATTGACAAATTAAATACCAAAAAATGTATAATATTGTGCAAAAGGTATCATGAAAAAAAATTATGAATCACATTTGAGTTGAATTCGAACGGAGTTGAGTTTGTGCGAATTTAAACAAGTAATTGTGCCTTTCCAAAGTTGGGGTTATTCCTAATTACCAAAATTAAAATATATGTTTGAATCCTAAGTCCTAACGAAATGTGAACTAAAAGATACTCGTGAATACGATATATTTTGAGCGTATTCGAATTCGTTTAGATTCAAACGACAATTTGAAATTTTTATTAATTATACTTTACAAATTAAAAAATCTACTTACAAATAAATATAAATAAAAATCTACAAGAATTTAAAAAAAAAAAAGGACCGTAGAGGTTGGAGCTCTGTAAACGGTTTAAACCAAAAATCCCATGAAGAATTTGTACATACATATAAATTTCTAGCAGGATCGTTTAAGTTAAGGGCGTCGAGAGCACAGAATAGGAAAACAATTTTCAACCATTCTTCCTCTAGAAGCTCATGTTAGTGATGCTGCTTTTTTTTTTTTTTGGGGTCAAAATAGTGATGCTACTTTCGGATCACATTTTTCTTGTTCTCATCAATTATCTAGTCGTCTGAAATCTGATAGTACCAATTAATTTTTCTACGACTTTATAAATTATCATCAGTGTATTTTAGTAATTGCTCTGTAATAGCATTATTAATTCTCGCACACATTTTCTGGCTTGGAAAATCAAAAAATAGGTCCGGTTATTCCTTTTCATCTAATTTCCTGTTTCCACAAAATACCCGTAAATGTCAAAGACGCGAAACAAATGTCAACTGCGCAGCGTGTAAAGAGTAAACACAAAGAAAAAGTTGGCTGTACAACTCTGTCCTCATCTGAGGAAGGAAGAGTGCAAGTACAACTCTGTCCTCATCTGCTAAATCATTATCTTAATCAGTTCATCAGCAGATTCTTTGAGAGTATAAAATGAAAAAGAGAGCTTGTCGGTTTTACAAGCTGAAATTTTGTTTAAGGCCATTCTCATATTCTAAAGATTTGAAGCCATCCACCCTCCCTCCAGAGTTCCCCCAACAAGTCCGGAAGCTCTTCTGCTGCTAAATACTGCTCACTAATTGGATCGCCCCATTCGGGCAAAGAAAAAAAAAAAAAAAAAGGACACAAACTGGCTGTCGTCGTTGGGAGTGTCTTTTCCACCAGTTTTGCTCTGCTCCTCATAATCCACAGTTTTTGACTTGGCTTTACATATCTGCCCATCTTTCTTGCCTTTTTGGCTTTTTACGAGTGTTATTCGCATGCAATTATTTGATTCAAGAAGAATCTGTGTAGTAAAAGTAATAGTAACAGTAATAGCAAGAGCAAGAGTAGTAGGAGTACTGCTTCTGCCAACCGCCTAACCATGCTTATTTATGTAGCTTAAGTCATGGTAGAGGGTCCCCAGTCGCCATAATTTCCAATATACATCTTTATCCACTATGAACTCTGCACTTGCAACTCCCTTATTCAGTTTACTCCGCTGTCAAAAACTACCAAGCTTATCAAATATGGGCTCCCTGCAGTTCTTGAATCTTCACATTGGTTGATTCAATCGAATACAATTCAATTCATTCATCTTCTCACTTTTATGTGAGTTCCTAACTCAAATCCATTAGCAATTGGTTTATGTGCTTGTGCTTATTGTTTTTCATTATCTTCTGTTTTTTTTTTCCCCTTACTTTTCCCTGCAACCATGCTGATATTTACTTGGGACATGCATATGCTGTTTTGGTTGATACACAAGTTATTTTGGTCATTTCATTGATCTGAATTATAAAAACTAACTCCTCCTGGTTTTTCATTTGTCTCCTTCAGTTACATCTGTGCAGACAGTTTCTCAACTGTTAGAGCAGGCAATCCCAAGAAAAATAAAGTTCCGCTTTACTGGGATTCTGATTTAATCTGTAACTATTAAAACTAATCATTAACTTGCTATGCAACTACGTTCTTTTTGTTTCTTTTCTCGGCAATTCGATTGAATGGCTGATATGGACAGGTTTATTGCATTTTATGTCTCTGAATCCTCTTCAGTTTTAGCTTAGGACTAATATTTAGATAATTTTGGTATTTGAAGGTTTCAAGGTGCGAAGAGATCTTGGTGTGAAGGGAAGAATTAGTTGTTCTGTGTTTTAGTCTTTGCAAAGGATAGAAATGGCTACACTCGGCAGAGATGACCTTACGAGGTCCATCAGCAGAGGGTCTACGAGTAGAAGGTTGAGCTTGTCAATCAGCTCAAGAAGTTGGGCTTCAGCCAGTGTTAAGGAAGTATTTGCCGGGCCTGGTGGAGATGTATTCCAGAGAAGTAGGAGGGAAGATGATGAAGAAGAGTTGAAGTGGGCCGCAATTGAGAGACTTCCGACATATGATCGATTAAGAAAAGGGATGCTGAAGCAAGTGTTAGATGATGGGACAGTCGTTCGAGAGGAGGTTGATGTTGCCAATCTTGGTATGCAAGATAGGAAGCAACTCATGGAAAGTATCCTGAAAGTTGTGGAAGAAGATAATGAGAGGTTCCTTCAAAGACTCAGAGACAGGACTGACAGGTGAGGCACTTCATACTTTCAAGTTATTATACTTTTTAATTTGTTATTTTTTATGCTTTGAAAGTGCATGAGGAGATAGTTTATCTGTCTGTCCTACTGCTAGGTCACACATTTTAGTATAAACGAATCTCACTTTTGTTAAACAGGGTGGGTATTGACATCCCCAAAATTGAAGTACGATATGAGCATTTGTCGATTGAAGGAGATGCATATGTAGGATCCAGGGCTCTTCCTACTCTGCCAAATGCTTCATTCAATGTGGTTGAGGTAGGTAGTAACCTTCGGGGTGAGATTGTCTAATGGAATAGAGAAAATGCTAAAGTATAACATAGTGCTTTTATCATTGCAGCGTTTTGACACATATTGTGATAATATGAATTACTATTTTTACCTTAATCTTTCTCTGAATTTTTTCCCAATTAATAGGGCATTCTTGAAAAATTGAGGGTTTTTCCGTCAAAGAAAAGGGTTGTGAAGATACTTCACGATGTAAGCGGAGTTGTAAAGCCATCCAGGTTGGTCTTTGGAATTGAACTGAATGCTTAACTCTCAGTTTGGCAAAACAGTTTTATGAACGAGAATTTTTTCTCTTTGGGCACTTCTATGGAAGTGATCAGAGACCAAAAGTCTCTATATTGTTTCTGTATCAACTGTTGCATGAGAAAAATTAGAATTCTCCAACCCTGTGCACTGGGCTGGTTCATACCATCTGAAATTTAGGATTGCCAGTTATGATATGTTTTATACGTCTTATTACAGTCATCTTGTCAATTTTTTTTTGTTTAGGATGACACTACTTCTTGGACCACCAGGCTCTGGGAAAACTACTTTTCTGAAGGCCCTTGCTGGAGCCCTGGACAAGGATCTTAGGGTTTGTGATTTTCATTCTTCTTGCTCCACGTTATGCAAAATTTGGATGTCTTTCTGGCGTGTAATCCAATTCAATTGTTTTCTGCAACTATTGTGGACAGGTCACTGGAAAAATCACTTATTGTGGTCATGAAATGTCAGAGTTTATTCCTCAAAGGACTTGTGCCTATATTAGCCAGCATGATCTGCATCATGGAGAGCTGACTGTCAGGGAGACATTGGACTTTTCGGGGCGATGCTTAGGTGTTGGAACCAGATTTGACCTTCTTGCAGAGCTTTCAAGGAGAGAAAAAGATGCTGGAATAAAGCCTGACCCTGAGATAGATGCGTTCATGAAAGCCACAGCGGTGGCAGGCCAAGAATCTAGTCTTGTCACAGATTATGTTCTTAAGGTTTGTTAACTTGCATGCTATAATGAATTTCTAAAGTCAAATCAAATTGAACATATGAACTGATGATTGAAGTGATAAAACAGATTCTTGGATTAGATATTTGTGCCGATATTATGGTAGGTAATGAGATGAGGAGGGGCATCTCAGGTGGACAGAAAAAGCGGCTTACTACTGGTAAGTAGAATCATATCAGACAAAGTCCAAAGATCAATTCTCTAATTCTTCCTTTTCTTAATTTACAAGGTGCCTGAGAGCCATGCTAAATTTTGCTAGTGCATTACATCAGTGCAATGACAATTGGTTTGTTGGCTAAATGCAGGAGAAATGCTTGTTGGCCCTGCCAAGGTCTTTTTCATGGATGAGATCTCAACAGGTCTTGATAGTTCCACCACTTATCAGATAGTCAAGTTCATGAGGCAGATGGTCCATATCATGGATGTGACAATGATAATTTCACTTCTCCAACCTGCTCCAGAAACTTATGATCTCTTTGATGATATCATTTTGCTTTCGGAGGGACAGATTGTCTACCAAGGTCCAACTGAGCATGTTTTAGAGTTCTTTGAGAGTGTTGGTTTTAGGTGCCCAGAAAGGAAAGGGGTCGCCGACTTTTTACAAGAGGTTACATCTATGAAGGACCAAGAGCAATACTGGTTCAGGAAAAACGAACCTTACCATTACGTTTCTGTTCCTGAATTTGTAGAGCGCTTCAGTTCTTTCCATATTGGACAGAAAATTTTTGATGAAATTGCTATTCCATATGACAAAGCTAAAACTCATCCTGCTGCATTAGTCACTGAAAAGTATGGTATCTCCAGTATGGAACTTCTTAAAGCATGTTTAGCAAGGGAATGGCTACTGATGAAACGCAACTCTTTCTTATACATATTTAAGACCACTCAGATCACTGTCATGTCAATCATTGCTTTTACAGTGTTTTTTAGGACAGAAATGAAGGTTGGTCAGCTTCAGGATGGAGGCAAATTTTATGGTGCCCTATTTTTCAGCCTTGTCAATGTGATGTTTAATGGTACAGCAGAGCTTGCTCTGACAATTTTCAGGCTTCCCGTGTTCTTCAAACAGAGGAATTCTCTTTTCTTTCCTGCATGGGCTTTTGCTATGCCAATCTGGATTCTCAGGATACCGCTTTCACTAATGGAATCATTGATATGGATAGTTCTTACTTATTATACTATAGGCTTTGCTCCTGCTGCTAGTAGGTATTTTCTGCACCTTACCCTGAACATATATCTGGATATTGTTGATTATACCTAGGTTTATCATAAGAGATCCAGTATTACATGCTTACTACGTGAAAGAGTTACTGACATATGTCATCTAACCCTGAAACTACTCAGGTTCTTCCGCCAATTGTTGGCCTTTTTTGCTTTGCATCAGATGGCTTTGTCACTCTTTCGATTCATTGCCGCACTTGGAAGAGTGCAAGTTGTTGCTAACACTCTTGGTACCTTCACATTGCTTATGGTTTTTGTTCTTGGTGGTTTTATCATTGCTAAAGGTTAGTATATTTTAGCTCATTGCAGTTTGAACGTTTTTGAACTAATTCGAATCAATTTCCTAAGGGATCTTGATAATTTTTATGTTTAGTTAATCATTAAACAGATTTTAAAATCCATGTCACTCATGCAGATGACATCAAACCGTGGATGATATGGGGCTACTATGTATCTCCTATGTCGTATGGACAAAACGCCATAGTCATCAATGAGTTTCTGGATAAAAGATGGAGTACCGTAAGCTCTTTTGACAGTTTATTACTAACAATTTTTATCTTCTCAAACAGCTGTAATCGTCACTGCTTAGCTCAAAGTCCTTTTTCTTTTCTAGCCATACCATGGCACAGATGTTCTTGAACCCACCGTGGGGAAGGTTCTTCTCAAGTCCAGGGGCATGTATACAACAGAGTCTATGTATTGGATATGTGTTATTGCACTCTTTGCCTTCTCACTGCTCTTCAATGTCTGCTTTATTCTAGCGCTGACTTACTTGAATCGTAAGTTTGTGACTTTTTGTTTAACATGGAAGTCATCGTCCCTAATTCGATGTTTGACAACTCTCTTTAATCTGATCGCAGCTTTTGGGGATTCTAAATCTATTATTGCGGATGTGAATGATAAACAAGATAAAAAGAAGCACTCCTCTAACTTAAGAATTCCCACAGAAAGTACCTCAGCATCTACTGCTCCAGTATTTGAAGGTTTGGGATCAGACTTGTTTTCATCTTTTGCTAGTGTCAATTTATTTATTGGAACTGTTAATTTTCATGCATGTCTATGGTGTCATTCAGGCCTCGTTCCTATCACGGAAGGATCAATTTAAACAGTTATCTGTTCATGTTCTGCAAATATATCATTTTCTTAGAATCCAGAGTAGCTTTTCTCAGAGGAAAGTTTGGAGAGACCGTGGCTTTCAGAATCCTAGCGAGCATCTCTTTTCCCGTTACTTTCACTCTTAAATCCTGCTGCTATGAACATCTGCTCTTTGCAAAACTCACATTTCTTGAATGAACAAACTAATTGTTGCCCATCTGGATATAGTTTGTAGTGATTCTAAGATCATTTTCTTGTCCTTAATTATGGTAAATGACGGCAATCCTTGAATTACAATTTTCTTTAGTTAACTCAAACTTGTACATAAGACTCAACATTCACAGGGGCTAAGAAGATGCTCATTATCATTTGGATATGCAAATAGGCTGCATTTGAAACATCACTACAGTGAGTACTATCACTGTTGTTGTGCCCATGCATGACTGCCTTAAGTCTTTGTATCTCATGCTAAGGCTAAACTGATGTGCTTCAATAAGTTCCTGTTCTAGCCCTACCAAAAACAAACACAATATAACTGGTGTAAGTGAAATTGCTTGTGTAAGGGTCTTTCCTGGCATGCCAAGTGTTGGTTGGGCGTGTGATGATGTTGAGTTTCCTTTAAATTTTTGGCAACACATTTCTGCTAAATCCTTTAGTTTAAATAGATAAATTTGAATCCTTAAGTTTAATTACATGCTTTTGAGACCTTAACTTTCTGGTAGATAATGAATTCAGTATGTAAAATATGTTCCCTCTTACTGTCAGTGAATATAATACAACAATAGGTTTTCTGTTTGGTTTCTTATGGTTTAAATGCTTACAGGTATAGATATGGCAGTAAGACCTGCACCGCAGCGGAGCAACTTAAGTGTTGAAGAGAATGGAAACAAGAAGAGGGGAATGGTGCTACCATTCCAGCCCTTGTCACTTGCGTTCAATCACATCAACTATTATGTTGATATGCCAGATGTGAGTCATCTCATCTGAAACTTATGCAACACATATCGGCATATGTTATCCTCTACTTGTTGTGCAAAATTAGAGAAAAATCATATTACTCCTAAGGATCTTGCTCATGCCCTGTCATCCTCTAGTTGGAAAGGCCAATTAAATCTGTGGTTGTGAAACTTTAGCTATTGATCTAAGTAACCATCTTCTTATCTTAGTTATAGTCCATTGATATGCCATTAGCTTAGGTTGTTGAACTATTTGAAACTGGCATATGCAGGCACATTCCATAAATTATCCTATCAGTATCAAGTCCTTTTGATAATTTGGAACTGCCATTGTCAATCTGATATGAGATTATGGTTTGTCTATCAGGAAATGAAAAAGCAAGGAATTGAAGATACTCGCCTCCAATTGTTGCGCGATGTTAGCGGTGCTTTTCGTCCTGGTGTTTTAACAGCATTGGTTGGTGTTAGCGGTGCTGGAAAGACCACTCTGATGGATGTTTTAGCAGGAAGAAAAACTGGGGGATACATTGAAGGAAGTATAAGCATTTCTGGTTACCCCAAAAACCAATCAACTTTTGCTCGCGTCAGCGGCTACTGTGAACAGAATGACATACATTCTCCACATGTTACTGTCTACGAGTCTGTTGTGTACTCGGCCTGGTTGCGTCTTTCTCCAGATATAGATAAGCAAACAAGGAAGGTATGCTGTCTTTTGGCTCTTAAGTTGATTTAATATCTCTTTTTGTTTGCTTTCAATGTTCTCAGGATGCGTCTATAGACTCCAAATGTTTTCCTCTGCTCTTTTCCTCCACTATCTTATCATCCTTGCCTTGCACAATGAGTAGATTTGAATTTCAGTTTATGTTAAGTATTAACCATCTTCACTTTGTTTTTCAGATGTTTGTTGATGAAGTCATGGACTTGATTGAGTTAAATTCTCTAGGGAATACTTTAGTTGGCCTTCCTGGAGTAGATGGATTGTCAACTGAACAAAGGAAGAGGCTCACAATAGCAGTAGAACTCGTGGCTAATCCATCAATAATATTTATGGATGAGCCCACATCTGGTCTCGATGCTAGAGCTGCTGCTATTGTGATGCGCACTGTGAGGAACACCGTAGACACGGGGCGAACAGTAGTCTGTACAATTCACCAACCAAGTATAGATATATTTGAAGCATTTGATGAGGTATTACCTGGTAGTGTAACAGAGATAATTTATTGTATGATCAGGGAATTTCCCTCCTAATCTAAGGTGTTTCTTCTCAACTGAATTATCTTTGCTGTATAGCTATTGCTGATGAAGAGAGGAGGGCAAGTCATCTATGGCGGACCACTTGGCCAACGTTCCCATCTCATGATAGAATATTTTGAGGTATCAGTTTAGTGGAGATTGCTCTTTTCGCTTCCCTGGTTAAATATTTTTTTGCTGATCCAAGATTTAACAAAGAAAAAAGTAGCTTTTTCACTTTAACTACTGCAAACGATTCATATATGAAAGCTTTCAAAATTCCCCCATTACTAATACTACGTTATGATAACTACATCATTGGTTTGAAAAGCATTAGTAGCATATTTGCACACGGGAGACTAGTAAATACACTATTTGTAAAAATCAACTTAAGTTGACAGTAACCATTTCAAAAACCCTTTCTTCCATTAACATATGCTATGTTTTTGCAGTCTGTACCTGGGGTAACCAAGATTAGAGGAGGATATAATCCTGCTACATGGATGCTGGATATCAGCACTCCCTCAGTCGAGGCTCAGCTCAATGTGGACTTCGCTGAAATTTATGCTAATTCTGATGTTTATAGGTACTTCAGAATGAGAATCAAATCCCATCAATCCTGATTTTTTTTTGTCCTATCCCCTAATTTTGTACTCTTGCATCTTGCCCCATCTCAGGAGAAATCAAGAACTTATCAAACAACTCAGCACCCCACCACCTGGGTCCCAGGATCTTTATTTCCCTACTAAATATTCTCAATCATTCTTCAACCAATGCAAGGCTTGTTTCTGGAAACACCAATTATCCTACTGGAGGAATCCAAAATACAATGCTATAAGATTTTTCATGACAACAATTATAGGTATCATATTTGGCGTTATCTTTTGGAGAAAAGGGCACAAGATGTGAGTCTCTCTGCCTTAGTTTTGGCAACATTGAGCAATGAATTCCTATTTTGTTTTTGCAATATTTGGATGCTCATCTTACATTGGATCCTCACTCTAACAGGTATAAACAGCAAGACCTATTAAACCTAGTCGGAGCTATGTATGCTGCTGTTATGTTTCTCGGTGGAACGAATACTTCTGCTGTCCAGTCCGTTGTAGCAGTGGAAAGAACGGTATTCTATCGTGAAAAAGCAGCAGGAATGTATTCAGCACTGCCTTATGCTTTTGCTCAGGTAATACAATGACAACGAGTAGCAAGTTTATTTCTCTCTTTTAATGGAAAGTAAAACTGACCCGGAAAACTAATTTCCAATTCATTATGCCTGCAGGTGGCCACTGAGGTTATCTATGTCGCTCTGCAGACTTTTATTTACAGCCTCCTCCTTTACTCGATGATTGGATTCCACTGGCAAGTTGATAAGTTCTTATGGTTTTATTACTTCGTCTTTATGTGCTTCGTCTACTTCGGATTGTACGGGATGATGCTTGTGGCACTCACCCCAAATTACCAGATAGCTGCCATCGGCATGTCCTTCTTCCTCAACTTTTGGAACTTATTCTCTGGTTTTATGATCCCTAGAACGGTAAGCATTTCAGGGAGAAATAGAAGAAATTAAGCTCTTGGTCTATCTGATGTTTATCATTCATAGATGTAAATATGCTACTAATTAAGGTCTCATTTATCATTCTTTGATTCTTGGCTGTTCCTGTACATGGGAAGGAAAATTTGTCTAATATTCGAGAAAATATATGCAGCAAATTCCTGTATGGTGGCGGTGGTATTACTGGGGATCTCCTGTTGCATGGACAATATATGGGCTCGTGACATCTCAAGTTGGTGACATGACCGAACCTGTTTCAATACCAGGCTCGGGTGAACTACCAATGAAGGAGTACTTGAAACAATATTTGGGATACAAACATGATTTTCTTGGAGTTGTTGCTGTTGTCCATCTTGGTTGGGTAGTGCTCTTCTGCTTCGTCTTTGCCTACGCCATCAAGTTTTTGAACTTCCAGAAAAGATAATTGAGATACCAGGCTTCATTTATACTATTTTTTGTCGTTAGACAGGTTAATGTACATAACCGAAGAAGAAAAAGAGAGCTTGTTTGGAATTCATTGTAGTCAGTTATTACACACATGTCAGATGTTAGACAAAAAAAAAAATGTCTTGCAAATCAGTGAAGATGCTATGCTGTGCTTAGATCTTATTATTTTATTTTGATAAATATCTCTAATAATTTCTGCACACTACATCTCTTTTCCGATCTTTCTTCTGTATGCGTTTTTATAACTTGTTATAAAAAATATTGCTACTGTGTAAACGAAGAGTTTGAGAGTAAGCATTACACAATCTCCAAGATAATTTTTTGGACAAAACAAAGAGAATAGATCCTCTATTTTTCTAACACATGTACTATTTGGATTTTTATGGGATTCCCAAAACCATTACTAGAAAATCAACCACGAGGAATCGAAAGAATTCTTGATCTCTCTCAATATCTCTCTCAATTCGGGATCAAACATCAATTGCAACGATTCGAAAGACAGCGCATTGAGATAGATGTAAATGAACAGGAACGGAATAAAAAGGAATAATTGCAAAGGAAAAGAAATCTTTTTTTGGAATATTTATAGCATCCTTTTTGTATAAACCCCCCTACTCCTCTTTACAAATTTTTTACAGAACCCTATGATCCTTAAGCTGTGAAGTTGAAATTTCTAAGTTTTCTTTTCCTGAAATTTGAAGGGCTGATTTTTCAAAATCTCATGATCGATGTTCAATTGAGGAAATCTATTTTTTTTTTCTTTTGAATTCGTTGCTGTCTTTTGACGGATGAAGAATCAACTCTATCATGGTTAAGTAAAGCTAAGTTTATCATCCAATGTATGTTCAACTCAATGGTGAAGCTGCTTTCACAATTTTGAGCCAACTTAATAACAGCATCATGGATGACTAATCATACCACACCGCATTCTGGGAATGCAAGCGATAAGTTTCATCTTCGATCAATTCGATCCACTTTGATCAAATTTTCTAGCAAAGAAACCTTGCGCAAAAATCTGCAGGTAGAAGAAAGTTTGATTACCATGCATCTTTCGGCCAACTTCTAGCCTCCTTGGTTTCTTGGGGCCGACTAAGGGACGGGTAGCACAGGAATATTCATCTGTCGTCCATTGACAATGCCTGGACTTGCCTTCCAGCTGAACCCTGATCAAGGAATCAGAGATTTAAACTCACCGGTGGCAGAGATTAAGTCAAGAGTCTTTGAAAATGATTGCATAGGAAAGTGGATAAATGGAAAGTTCTAACACATAGTTACTAATTCAGGACAACTTCACATCACCTTCAAATTCGAGATTCTATTATTAGTAAAAGAATGATGTCCGAGGCTCTGTGATTGTTGCTTTGAAATTTTGAACTCTTTTTTTTTTTTTAATTTGGAAATTTCGAACTTAAAAGGAGGGAGAATATGCTCGAGTAATATAGATAGATGTACATACGATCAAGTCCCCGCTGTTTGTCTCCCTTTAGCTATTTGATTTCGACTTTGCATTCAAGAATAGTTCATAATTAAGGATAGATGCCAGAATTCGGAATATAAAAGCCTGCAAGTTCTCATCTCTCCATAACTAGTACTCTAATAGGCTTTTCGACCGCTTCAAGAAGCTGGACACATGGGACAAAAGAAGGAATACTTTGTGGACTTTATCTTTAACCTGAACAGGCAGGATTATGTTGACAAAAGTTAGAATATAGTCCCTTGAAAGCTCAGTAATCCTCAATTTTGTCGCACTCTGCAAACATATTCTGATCATCCCATGCATATATATACGTTCTGGGACCCTACACTCCTATTCAACCACTTCATATCTGTACTCGAAAAACACAGCACCTTGTAAAAACTGAAAATATAGTAGTGATAGATCTTCTTGTATATTCAACATTCTTTCTGTTCATTATTAGTTATCATTTTTCAAGATTTGAATTCGTGAGTAGACTTTTGAAAAGTTGAAGTTGTTAACATTCCGTGTGATTGATATTTGATATATCTACTGCTCCATGTGAGACTCCTGAGCACCTGACGTTGAGGTGTTCGTGAGTTCTCTTTAGTGGTTGAAAATGGCAGCACCAGTGACACCGGATGACTTGAGGAGGTCCATGAGTAGGCGGGGGAGTATTGCATCAGCAAGCAGGAGCGGTTGGGCTTCAGCAAGTATTCGGGAGGTGTTAGCTGCGCCAGGTGGTGATGTTTTTCAGAAAAGTGGGAGACATGATGATGAGGAGGAGCTCAAATGGGCTGCAATCGAAAGGCTTCCCACTTATGATCGGATGAGGAAGGGAATGCTAACACAAGTTTTGGACAATGGAAGAGTTATTCATGAAGAAGTTGATGTTGCTCATCTTGGTATTGACGACAAGAAGAATCTCATGGACAATATACTGAAAACTGTTGAAGAAGATAATGAAAGGTTCCTAATGAGGCTTCGTGATCGAACTGACAGGTGAAACAAACACTCTGATGAATTGCTGATAAATCAACAATTCTTCCTTTTATACTTATGCCATTTTATACTGAAGATCACATGCATGGAATAAGAACTCTCATAAACTTGATTTTGGTTTGATACAGGGTTGGGATCGATATCCCAAAAGTTGAAATTAGATATGAAAATTTATCTGTTGAAGGAAATGCATTTATTGGAAGTAGAGCACTTCCAACTCTTCTCAATTCTACTGTAAATTCAATTGAGGTATTTCTTGCGTTCCTTAAACTTTTGCGCTCCTCAGTATTTGATGGTTTCTAGATTCGACGTATACCTTTTGCAACTTATTTTTCTGTGCGGTAAATAGGGACTTCTTGGAGTCCTCAAGCTTTTCCCATCTAAGAAGAAGGCTGTCAAAATACTTGATGAAGCAAGTGGAATAGTAAAACCATCAAGGTACTTATATTGTTTATAGTTACTTGTATATTGACTCGAATGTTGGCATCTGACTAAGTTATATTTGTAAAAGTTCATTACTGAAAATTTTCTTAGTTCTGAGTGCCCGGTACTCTCTGTGTTATATAACATTGCTGCAATGTATTGTTATCATTGCAACTTGTTACTTTAAAAATCCCACATTTTTGCTGTATAAATTTGCCATTTTCAGGATGACACTACTTTTGGGACCTCCAGCATCAGGGAAGACTACATTGTTGAAGGCTCTAGCAGGAAAGCTGGAGGATGATCTCCAAGTACGCACTTTCACCTATTTAACAATAGCATTTTCTGAAACATGTAAGCCTTAATTCTAGAAGGCCTAAATCAACTTCAATACCTTTTAATGTTGCTTTTTGTATCAGGTAAGTGGAAAGATCACATACTGTGGTCATGAATTGAAAGAATTTATACCTCAGAGAACCTGTGCTTATATCAGCCAAAATGATCTTCACCATGGTGAGATGACCGTCAGAGAAACATTGGACTTCTCTGGGCGATGCCTAGGTGTTGGCACCAGGTATGACCTTCTGGCTGAAATGTCAAGACGAGAAATACAGGCAGGAATTAAACCAGACCCTGAGATTGATGCATTCATGAAATCCACCGCAATGGCTGGACAAAAGACTAGTTTGGTCACCGATTATGTTCTGAAGGTTTGTTTTACCTTAACACAGCAAGATGCTAATAAACCCAACTAATTATGCTTGTGAAGTAACTCCTACAATGGATGCATACAGATACTTGGAATAGATATTTGTGCTGATACATTGGTAGGTGATGACATGAGAAGGGGAATTTCTGGTGGACAAAAGAAGCGCGTTACAACTGGTATGTTAAAGGAACTGCCAGTTTTTACTTCCAAGAGATTCAATGCAGTCAATCCTAATAGCTATTCATCTTCTGTATGAATGCAGGAGAAATGTTGGTTGGTCCAGCAAAGGTTTTTTTCATGGATGAAATCTCTACTGGTCTTGACAGCTCTACCACATTTCAAATTATCAAGTACATGAGGCAGATGGTTCACATTATGGATGTTACCATGATAATATCTCTTCTCCAACCAGCACCTGAAACTTTTGATTTGTTTGATGACATCATTTTGCTATCAGAAGGACAAATTGTCTACCACGGTCCTCATGAAAATGTACTTGAGTTTTTTGAGGATGTTGGCTTCAAATGCCCAGAGAGGAAAGGAGTTGCAGATTTTCTGCAAGAGGTTACTTCCAAGAAGGATCAGGAGCAGTATTGGTTCAGAAAGAATGAACCATACAGATATGTATCAGTATCAGAGTTTGCTGACCATTTTAGATCCTTCTACATTGGACAGAAGCTTTTCAGTGAGCTTCAAGTTTCATATGACAGAACTAAAGCACATCCCGCAGCATTAGTAAGAGAGAAGTATGGAATTTCCAACAAAGATCTCTTCAAGGCATGCTTGGCAAGGGAGTGGTTATTGATGAAGAGAAATTCATTTGTTTACATATTCAAGACTGTTCAAATTACAATCATGGCTGTATTTACTTTTACCGTGTTCTTTAGAACACAGATGAAGCATGGTGAGATAGAAGATGGAGGCAAATTTTACGGTGCGCTATTCTTCAGTCTTCTAACTGTGATGTTCAATGGAATGGCTGAGCTTGCGATGACTATTTTCAGGCTCCCTGTGTTCTTTAAACAGAGAGACTCTCTATTCTACCCTGCATGGGCTTTTGCTCTCCCAATTTGGCTTCTGAGAATCCCCGTCTCAGTGATGGATTCATTAATCTGGATCATCCTTACATATTACACCATAGGATTTGCTCCATCTGCTAGTAGGTATGATCTTCAACCTCCAATTTTGGCATTTAAGAAGCTGCTGTAATGGGATTTAAAGCAGCCAGCATGGTGTTGGTTGATTCCAGCATGAAGTTTTATTGCTACAATGACCTTATACAAACGGTTTATCATTTTGTATCAGGTTCTTCATGCAGTTATTGGCATATATTGGTATACATCAGATGGCATTGGGTCTATTCCGATTTGTTGCAGCCCTTGGAAGAACACAGGTCGTGGCAAACACGTTTGGCACCTTCACTCTGCTCTTGGTTTTTGTCCTAGGTGGATTTATCATTGCTAAGAGTAAGTAGTTATCCAGTAAAATTTGATACTTCCCTACAATGCTACGCACTTTTAACCAGATCTTTTTGTATTTGCAACGTGTGATGAAAATTTCTCGTAAGCAGACATGATTGTAACATTATTCTAACTCCAATAAAATCATCATCTTTCCGCAGATGACCTTCAACCTTGGATGAAATGGGCTTATTATATCTCCCCAATGTCCTATGGTCAGAATGCCATCGTTCTTGTTGAATTTCTTGACAAAAGGTGGAATCTGGTGAGCCTTTTGAATAGTTGCAGCAAAAAATTTCTCTTCATCAATGCTTTAAGTATTTCTGTTTTATTAATACTCTTGCATGCCATGCTATCCCAGCCTAATGTTGATTCAAGATTTCCTGGAAGTACTGCTGGGAAAGAACTTCTTGCATCCAGGGGAATGTTTACAGAAGAACGTTACTACTGGATTTGTGTCATTGCGCTCTTCGCTTTTTCTCTGTTTTTCAATCTCTGCTTTGTTGCTGCTCTCACATACTTAAACCGTAAGCAGATGCCTTTTTTTTTTTACTGGTTCGACAATTTGATATTAGATAATTTGATATATCTGATCATGACGCTTTTCTTGAAACTGAAATCCAGCATTTGGAGATTCCAAATCTTTAAATGCAAATGAGGAGGAAGAAGACAAGAAAAATAAACCGCCATTCTCTAATGCTAAGGCAATATCAGGTAGAAGTTCAGCATCTACCACCCAAATGGTTGAAGGTGAAAATCTTTACTCCTTCATTTTAATCTTCTTTCCATTATTCCAGAATGTTCAAAGCCTACAGATAAATTAGCCATAGTTCTGCTGATTTCATGCTTTTTTTTTCTTACGCTGACGATTCTTTACAAGAGCCAAATCATCATTCACTTACAAGAGCAGAGTGATTTCGTACTGATAGGAAATAGATTTCAAAAGGAACTGAGTGATCAAACATGCTTACTAGTGGATGCACAAACCCACTTGCACTTGAATGCGTGCAATCAAAACCAAAATACAGTACAACTAACATCAAAATTCCTCCTCCCATCTATAAGAAAATAGCTATTCACATGAATCCAGTTTCTCCAGTAAGCTTGTTAAGGGTTTTTTCCTTTATAAACCAGAACCTGCCATCTCGTTCTAGTATAGTTTATACAATGCTCATATTCTCTAGGCAATGCATTTAGTTTAAGGGTTCCTGATATGGTCAGATTGAAATGAGCTCTTGTGAAATATGCCATAAAATTCGTGCTTCTTTCATTAGCCACTGACAAAATTGAAATGCTTCCATGTATTGATATGACAGTGAAGGGAACTCCTCATAATCCAACTTTAACTGTTGCAGGCAAGGCAACTAATAGAAAAGGAATGGTGCTACCTTTCCAACCCTTGTCACTTACGTTTGATCGAGTTAGTTACTATGTTGACATGCCTGCAGTAAGTCTCTATCCCAACTATTTTAGACTATAATTGCTTGTTTTTACTTAGCATGAAGGTCTAGCATACCAAATTGTTGAAGATTAAATGTTTAAAGTCACATATATTTGTATAAAAATAAAAAATGAAACTGTCAAGGTAGCTGTTGCAAATAGACATAAAATAAACTAGATTCTAAAGGACGTGTATTGTACTCAAAAAATGGTAATTAAAATTCCACAAAATTTCTCCCATGAAACTTGTTAATTGGCATTAATTGTTGCTCTTGTATCAGGAAATGAAAAGCCAAGGAATTGAAGAAACACGACTCCAACTACTACGAGAAGTAAGTGGTGCTTTCAGGCCTGGGGTTTTGACAGCATTGATGGGGGTTAGCGGTGCTGGAAAGACTACCTTGATGGATGTTTTAGCTGGTAGAAAAACCGGTGGATACATTGAAGGAAATATCAGTGTATCTGGTTACCCAAAGAATCAAGAGACTTTTGCTCGCGTGAGTGGCTACTGTGAGCAAAATGATATACACTCTCCACATGTTACTGTCTATGAGTCACTTCTTTACTCTGCCTGGTTACGTCTTCCTGCTGAAGTAAACACAGAAACACGAAAGGTGTGTTTTGTTGCTGCTGTTTTCTTTCCAGTTTATCTTCTTCCTGTTAGAACATTATAGGCTTGCTGCTTGTCATAGAAAGGAAAACGTCTTGACTTTCTTCCACTTTAAAAAGTTCATCTTTATTATTTATGTAGTTTAAATTATTAGAGTATCTAATTTTTCGATGCAGATGTTTGTGGAGGAAGTTATGGAGTTGGTTGAGTTGAATGTACTGAGAGACTCTTTAGTTGGCCTTCCAGGAGTAGATGGTTTATCAACAGAACAGAGAAAAAGGCTGACCATAGCTGTTGAATTGGTTGCTAATCCTTCCATCATCTTCATGGATGAGCCGACATCAGGCCTAGATGCTAGAGCTGCTGCAATTGTTATGCGAGCGGTGAGGAACACTGTGGATACAGGTCGAACTGTTGTGTGCACAATTCACCAGCCCAGCATAGACATTTTTGAAGCATTCGACGAGGTGCTTCTCTACGTTAACTTGTGCATTTGGTAATGTGAATTCTATGGTCAAAATGGTGCCACTTGACCCTTTTTGTATCTTTTTTGCAGCTCTTTTTGATGAAGAGAGGAGGACAAACTATTTATGCTGGACCTCTAGGCCACCGATCTCAACATCTAATTGAATACTTTGAAGTGAGTTCCATTTATAACTTGGAAATTGCCTCAGAATAATACACGCTTTTATCACGACAAGCTAATGGAACGGTGAGGCTCAATTAACTCGTGCTTTTTGTATTCTATAGTCTGTTCCAGGGGTTACAAAGATAAGAGATGGATTCAATCCCGCTACATGGATGCTAGAAGTTAGTTCCAATGCAATTGAAAATCAACTCGGGGTAGACTTTGCAGAAATATATTCAACCTCTGATCTGCACAGGTGTGCCAAAAAGGCTATGCAAATTCTAGCATGTACCTTTTCGTTCCCAGATTCCCAGTGAAGTTGATACTAACTTCTCTTCAACACATTCCTGAATGCAGGACGAATGAAGAACTCATTAAAGAGCTAAGTAACCCAGCACCAGAATCTAAGGACTTGAACTTTCCCACCAAATACTCCCAACCCTCCATTACTCAGTTCAAGGCATGTTTCTGGAAACAGTACTGGTCTTACTGGAGGAATCCCCAATACAATGTCATCAGATTCTTTATGACAACTGTTATTGGAATTATATTTGGAGTAATATTCTGGGACAAGGGAGGCCAAATGTAAGCCATATGCTTCTAATTTAAAATAGACTGTGCTCTCTTTCCTTCTCTTCATTTGGCAAATCTTCAACGAAGTGCTTTCCAACAGGCGCAAACAACAAGATTTGAGTAATCTACTCGGAGCAATGTATGCTGCCGTTCTCTTCTTGGGAGGAACAAACACTTCTGCAGTACAATCTGTTGTTGCCATCGAAAGGACAGTCTTTTATCGCGAGAAAGCAGCAGGAATGTTTTCAGCTTTGCCTTATGCATTTGCTCAGGTAAATGAAGTGAAAAGTTTTCTCCACAATGAAGTCTTAAATGTCAATGATGCAATAACTAATTCTCAAACAATCTTAACCTTTGCAGGTGGCTGTTGAAACTATGTATGTCGGCGTCCAAACTTTTGTTTATAGTCTCCTCCTTTACTCAATGATTGGATTCCAGTGGGAAGTAGCCAAGTTCTTCTGGTTCTACTACTACGTATTTATGTGCTTCGTGTACTTTACCCTCTACGGAATGATGCTTGTAGCACTCACACCAAGTTACGAGATAGCTGCTATTCTCATGTCATTCTTCCTAAGCTTCTGGAACCTATTCTCTGGTTTCCTCATTCCCAGAATGGTAAGCATACCTTGGAAGTTTGAGCATTCTGTACTCGTTCTTAGTATGGAACTGCATTTTCAAAATCTCTCAAGGAAAGAAAGTACCTGACTTTTTGCAACACTACTCTAAATTTGTAGGCAATTCCAGTGTGGTGGAGGTGGTACTACTGGGGTTCTCCAGTGGCATGGACCATATATGGCCTCATCACATCTCAGCTTGGTGATGTAGCGGACCCCGTTCATGTCCCTGACCACGGAGATCTTCCAGTGAAAGTTTACCTCAAAGAGTATCTGGGCTATGAACATGATTTCCTTGGAGCAGTTGCTGCTGCACATCTTGGTTGGGTACTACTCTTCTTCTTTGTCTTTGTTTATGGCATCAGAGCCCTGAACTTCCAAAAGAGATAGACCAAACATCGAGCTGGAAGTTGGAAGTGAGGAAATTTTGCCACACATCAATTGCCTCAGCTCTTGGAGAATAGAGGAATTTAAAAACTGCTAATTGCATTTCTGTTTTTTCATTTAAGAACTTGTACATCAGTTTATTCTTTTCATACTTTTATAGTTTTATGATTCGTAATTCAACATTCATGAATAAAAGTTCCCTTGTTCTTTTACATTTCCATGCCTCATTCCAGTTTTCCTTTCTTTGGCTTGATCTCTACCTTTCTTTATGTCCATGTTTCTATGGGAGCGGAAGATCAGAACTTGGTCTTGTCTATTCATCTAATTTACCTTAACTAGTGAGACTTGTTGGATTCTATTTTCTGCACTAGGGGTGAGCAAACAGTGCATATTCGGTAATTCGGGTATATGAATTTGATAAATTCGGTTATTGGACTTACAGAAATTTAAACCGCTTTCAAATTCGCCTTGAAAATACCCAAATTCATTTCAATTCCGAATTTGAATTCGAAACCGTAATGAATTCGGGTTAATCGAATTCATTAAAAAATATATAAAAATTCTACTGAATCCTTTAATTGCAATTTCCGGCCTAATTAAACCTTGTTATCAAGTTTAATAGCTACGCTGCTATTGTAATCAATCTAGTTACAAACTTACAGGCTACAACACCAATTCAAAGGAAATCAACATCCACATTATTACACACACATTACCAATGCCAAAATTCATCAACTAGAAATCTGGAATGCCAATATACAATACATGAGTGATATACCAAATTACCAATATCTAAATTCTAATTACTAATTATGTTTATTGTTTAACATTTAGTATTATACCTCTACTTATTAATTATTATCTAATTCTAGTCATGTATAAAATAATAAGTATTATAGTTATGTTATGTATTGTTGTATATTTGTATTATTATAGTCATATAACAATTAACAAATACTAAAATAGTATATTGTACATCATTATATATTATTATTATTATCATAAATACATGATAATACCATATACTAATTGTTATTAATAGCATTTGCTTATATAATATAATAATATATTAGTAGTATATACTAATACTAAATAGCATTTATCTATATATTATATAATTTTATAAACTAATTTGGTATTCGAATGCGGTAATACGGTACCCTATTTCATTATACTGAATTTAAATTCGAAATCGATTATTACCAAATTCATAATCTCATTACTTATTTCATGCCATATTAGAATTCTATGAATTCGGTAAATACTGCTTTTGTACCAAATTACTAAATACTCGATTTCAAATTACCAAATTGAATTTGAATTCGGGTATGAATTCGTTACGTACCGAATTTGCTCACCCCTTCTAGAAACGGAATTTAAAAAAATGATGGTACAAAAAAATTGGCTGAATAATCCTAGCATCCTTCTTCTATTCACCACATTTGCCACCCATCCCTTTACAGCGGTGGCTTTTGTAAGTTCCAACCTTCTTTTTTACTACTTCACAAATTTTGCATGCGCCTATCACATCAGCGTGACAAACCATGTAACCTTTAACTCTATTTTTAATTACCTTGAGGTAATTGCTGACCAGCTAAATAGTTCCATTATTCTTGAGAGTTAAACTATAGAGCACAGCTGTTCTATTTCATTTTACAATACATTGGTTCCTGTGATTAGGTTTCACGATTTTTCATTCTATCAAGACAGATCTGGCAATTTTTGAGGTGCACTACGAAATTTCCAAAAGCGAATTCATTGTGAAAAAATACAGCAGACAAACGCATCCAACTAGTCAAGTTTCGATGTGAAAACAAATGCAAGCACAAGCAGATACCAACCATGGAAAGCAAGAAAGAGAGTGCCATGTCCTTGAGAGTTCCACGAAAATAAGCATGTTGGGCTCCGAACCATCATATAGAAAATGCAACCAATGGAATTCCAAAGCTTACTAAGTAGTAATTGTTAACATTTACTACTTTCGGATATTTGCCAGATAACTTTAAACTGCTACAAATTCCCCTGAACAAAAGCAGGCTACAAAAGATTCAAGACAGAAAGGTGGTACATCCAATTTGCCATTTGCCAAATGCATCATCCGCATATTACGGAAAATCAGCAAGAACAAGGGACTTAGACAGCTAAAACTATACCTGATTTCTTCATCATGGAAATCACAAGTAAGATAGCAGCGGTCATATTAGCTAAAAACCTATTTACAACTTGAGAGGCTCCTCAGCAATATCTTCAATCTCTCTCTTGCTCCTCACAGAACATTTTCTCTTGGTCTCAAAATCAACTTTATCCAAGTCCTCAGATATTGCCATGTAACCGCAGAGTACATATTCCTCAAATTTGTCTGCCTGCATTCTTTCCTTCTTTTTGTTGTTGTCTTTACCCTTAACTGAAGACATTTGCTCAAAATCTATTCTCCCATGCTTGTCATCCAAAAAGTACTTGTGAAGCTTTTCAGCATCTCGCAAACCCGGAAAAGTACCCAAGAACTTTACCACCATTATGTTGTTTGCTGACATCCCCTGGCACACCTTGATTTTTCCGACACTGAAACCCTTACCTGTCAATAGAAATTACAAAAAAAATGGAGCAAAGATACATATTCTTGTTAACTAATTCCAAATAAGATCACAATCACCAAAGATATAATATCATAAACCAGCTTAAGTACTTTGCAAGTAATCCATATATGGGCTTTGGATTGTCAGTGATGCAAGTTGCCAAAAGTGAACATGGTATGAAAACTTCTCTTACAGTTGATTTAGAAAAGGAAAAGAATAGTAGTTGTACACAATTAGAAATTGAAACTTATTTTAAAGGGGATTGGGAGAGGGAAGTGGAAATGAACAGAACCACTTATTAGCCAAAGTAACTCTTTTTCCTTTCATGATGTTTTCATGCTAAAACAACTAAGTACTTAGTAAGTCACCTCTGAGGAAATCCTCCACTGCTTCTTCAGTGAAAACCTTTTGTCCCTTTGGATGACCAGCTGACACAGAAATGCTATGAATAATGACAACTGGTGGCCAGAGTATGAGGTCTTCCTTCTGGGCTAAAGCTTCAGAACTGGAAATAGCTTGTGGAGTGAATGTAATAACATCTGCACCCACCACAGTGCTCCAACCCAGCAGAACACAAATTGCCTTGTGAAGTCCCAGGTGCTGTGCTCTCAATCCAGCCTTTTTTGACATAAAGCAATGTGTAGCCAGGCCTTGTGTGGCCTTGAACTCTTTTGATAGACTGCACTCAAAAGGGACCATTTTAGCATTCGCAACTGAGAAACCTATGCAGGTAAAATGCTAACTTGCAACAAATTCTAAGCATTTTGCCAATTGATAAATGTAACTCCAGGGAGAGGTAGGGTGACAAAGTGCTACCTGAATACCACTAATACAAGAAATCTTAACTCAAATTACCTACTCAATTAAAATGTACATTTATCTTAGATTACATTTAACTCTTAAATAAATATTAAAAGAAGATGAACAAAAAAACTTGTCCAGCCTAGTAGACTTTGAGACTCAAAGTTTAAAATGAATACATAAGATTGAAAGGTGACCACAAAAACCACTCCATCAGAACATAGGCATGAAGAGTTAAACCATCTCAAACACCTTTTTCAAGTTTTAAGTAGCCATCAAGTTTTGGCAGATATGAAAAGCATGCTTGTATTGATACCAGCCCCTTGACAGCATTCACAATCTCTTCAAGCAGCAAGTAAGAGTTGATAAATAAATAAATAAATATATATATATATATATATATGATGCATCGGATTAAACTTAAAAACCTCTCAAAGTAAAGATAAATGAGCGTCCTGATCTCCATCGCTTTGTGAAACTATCTTTCAATACCTCAAGTGGGTAAGAGCTCAAATATAAGACACCACTCTACGTACACAGAGTTTTAGTTGTCCTGTATCTATGAAACATATTCAACTCTCAACTGTTTAACGATTCTCAGAAGCATGTAGAGCTGTACAATGATACAACTCCATCTGGCCAGAGAATTCCAAATATGAAAATCTCTGTTTTTTCTCAAAAACAAGAGGAACCACATGGCCTACTTATCCCTAGCACTTCGCAGTAGCTATCAATGAGCAAAAGTCATCATGAAAGTTTCATCACAAGGGCTACAAGATCCTAAGCACCATGAACCAGAGCATGGAAAATCTTTCTGTTCTGAAAGGAGGCATATTCCATGGTTTACAAAACACGCCTTGGTGAAAAGAGAACCAACAAAAACAAAGCACAGATCTGCTGGCCTAACACTCCAATACAGAGAAATCCCTGCCCTATGTCCAAGTATGACATTCAGAGTTTCCAAGGGTCCTAATGCCATCTCCTAATAAGCTATCTAAACAAAAACCAACAATCATCTTAAACATTACAGCCAAACTCATTACATGTTAAGACCACCGAAAAGTTAACTTCAATTTATCCTTTCAAATGAAAGGATATTGTACTTTCACTTTGCTAACAAGCTGCGTAGCATATAGTATATATATATATATATATATTTTTTTTTTTTTTTGCCCCAAACAACAAATAGCTTAGCATTTTTTTTTGTGGCAGAACAACTAAGCGTTTCATTTTACCACTAAACATACCTCAAAGTTATCATCAAACCAATGCCAAAATAATTGTAAATAGATGAAAACTGGTTATTGTACTAAAAGATAATTTGATGCTACTAATGCCAACATGATTCTTCTGGGGTCAACGCTTCTCTTTTTATCAACAAAAAACAAATTTTATCATCCCAACAAAAAAGAAATGCCACCAGTCCCTACTTTGTGAAGGCAGATTGACAATTGAATTGGTAATTTTAATTTCTCTATCCAGTATGAGCAACTTAGAAAGGTACAATGGGCGATTTCAAGCTAGACACATCTGTAACTGCTTCCTGTTTTCAAATAAAGTAACTTCCCAATAACATCTTTATAACAGGGAGAATACAGACCTTTTGCCACAAACGATGCAGAACAAGCTACCAGCCCGCCCTTGTTCTTTGTACCTATTTCGAGTACCTAATTTTTCATTCAGCATCTTACTGAAAGATAGGAAGAATGCCTGCACCAGTTCCTTAAACTCCTTGGACTCCTCTAGTGGACCAGACTCAGAAGAACTCACCCAATTTTTTGATTCCTGTGTTTCAAATGCAGACTCATCTAGCTCTTTGCTGTTCTTACCTCTTAACCAGACATTTTGTGTAAGAGAACATCTTTTGTTCAAAGTCTTTGAGTTATCAGAGTCCAAAAAACCATGTCTTGGTCGACCTTTTAGAATTCTTTTTCCAGGTTTAAATGGTTTGCCAGAATACTCTTGCTTGTAATCCACTGGATCACAATACAACCACTGATCATCAGATATCATATCTCCTCCGTAGTCTACAAAATCAACTTTTCTTCCTGCCCCTCTATAATCATTGTGATTGTATTTCAAAGTTTTGGATGGTAATACATTCATGGCATCTTGATGATTCTGCTCTTCATCTCTTTGATTTTGATATTCTGAATTATTCTGATTATAGGTGCTACCTAATAATGTATCTCTAGTTCTATGTCTACTCCATTCTTCATCAATATCATGCTTCCGCTTCAATGACCTTCTTGGAGGGTCATAGCCATCAAGCTCATCCAAAGAGATGGCTTTCCTCCTTAAGTCCTGCATTTCCATCTGATATCGATTATCAGATGATGACCTCATGCTTTCTGCGCCAGACACACAAATTGCATCTCTGTTAGAAGTACAAGTAGTTCTTTGTGACAAACCATAATTAGGAGCAAAATTCAGCATGGAAACTTCTGTTTCTCCTAAAAATCTATGATCAAATTCAACATTAGCACTCTCAGGTTCCACGCGAAGTCTAACTAGTTCATCTACAGCTGGTAATGATCTGTTGGGAAAACGGTACTTGGAGGCCAATTGATCTTGTGAAGATGGATTGTTCCAAGAATTGCTGCTTCTAAGGCCTCTCTGAGAATTGGCATGAACCACATCTTGCCTGTTTGGCTCCATGACACTTGAATTTATGACATCTCGTTGGCAGTAGGCCACATCAACGTGATGACGCATTCTTCCATACAACTCTTCTGATGGATAAATATAATCATCATTCTCTCGAAAACCATTTTTAGAATATAGGTAATCCTGTTCCCTACCCTCAACAACTGAAGGACTAAATGCAGCCCTCTTGTAGCGTAGCAAATTGTCATGATTTGCTTCAGAATTTCTTCGAGTACCTAAACTATGCCTTTGGTGGACTTCAGCAAAAGTATACTGTTCTACTGGTTGGGCTGAACTGCTTGGGTGAACTTCTATAGGCAATGACCTGTTATCATGGTAAGAGCCCATCATATTTTCCCTTAAGCTTCTCGAAGAAGTACCAGCAAATTCCTTAAACTGGGAGTTATCTTTGGACAGAGATTCTGATCCTTTGGAATAAGAAGCATCTTCCAGAGCCAACAACTTTTCAAGCAGAAAAGGGTCAGGATACCCAATGCTTTCATCATTAGATCTAGCATTTTCTAGATTTCTTGACGACAGTGAAGACCTTCCAGCATCTTCAGCATGTCTTGAGATGTATTCTAGGTCTGACTGGGACCTATATTCTTTGTGATATGTACTCCCTAAAACCCTCGGTTTTCCGCTCGATAGCTGATCACGGGCATTGTGCAGAGCTCTTTCTCGATCAACATTATCTCTGAAACTACTATGGTCCAAACCAGGATCAAATTCATCTTTGTAATCCAAAACATCACAAAAATGGTAATTTCTTCTCAACTCATCACTGCGGGAAAGCCTCTCATAATAATTGCGTCGCTCCTCATACATTCTGCCAAAACGGGGTGAGTGGGAGCCAAAATTCTCTCTTTCAGCTCCAATGTTCCAACCACCCACTTGCCAACCCAAATCCCTACCCTCCTCAAATGACCCACCTCTCCTCTCTCCACCTCCCACCACTCTACCAGGTGGGCTTAAACTCCTCCGAGGTCGAGGGGACCTTTCCATTACCTCCCTACTAGGCATCAAATAAGGGTTGATATCCGTTGGGTCCTTCAACCTAGCTGCCCTAGATGACCTTGTTCCATGGTCTTCCTCCCTTCTAGATTGCATTTTTCCTTCCCTTAATATTTTGCAAAATAGAGCTTGACCCAGTTGTCAAGCCGCCTTCTAAATTCCAATTCCAACCTTAAAAAGTCCAAAAGACGGTAAATACTGATTATAATTAACAAAAACTAGACGGTTTCAATACTTTCTTTTTTCCAGATGGCAAATACATGAATCTGCAAAGAGTATTTGAGAGAGTAAATTATAAAGTGAGATAAGAATTTTAGAAAACGCGAGAAAAGGAACCTTTTACACGGAGGGCAGCATCGATGATTTCCATCCCCAACAACAGATGTTGCCTGTCCTCTGGCTGTCTAATCTTAGTCCAAGTTGTGAGCTATAAAAAAAGAACCCTCAACGGCTGAACCCATCTAGTTCCATATATGCTCGTGTTCTACGAATCCCCTACAGGAAAGTGTGAGGGTTTCAACTTTCATGCGTCAACTTTCAAGAATGCGACAAACTTCTTGGGGAATACGTTCGGGATAGAATTTTGTTCAACACGTAATATGGGAGACTAAATTGCTTGATGATCCAAAAAACCGCACATAGGAAATATCGAATAGTTAGTTCAATCAAAATAGTTAAGTAAAGTGTGTCGAAAATTGAATGCGTCTTTTCAAGGATAAAAAAAATGAAAGAGAACAGGGGCTAATTATAAAAATTCTCCTAAGGTTTAACTAATTTTACACTTTCTCACCTAATATTAATTTTTTTCACTTTAGCCCATAAATTGTTAATCAACTCTAACGTTATATAATGAAAATGTCACTATCTATAAGGGTTAATTACAGTAAATCTCCTTTTTAAGTATAGCGCATTTTGTACTTTGTCTTATAATATTATTTTTGCTTAATTTATCTATTTGTCTCTATAATCGTTAGTTAACTCCAATTCATTTGTACCATTCAAGACAAATAATGTTTAAAAAAATCAATATTCCTAACAAAATAATTAAAATAATTATACATTTATGGATGTAGCTTAAATTTTATCCCTATAATTACAAGTTTTTTAGATAAAGGAAAATATCCAACTTATTTTATGTGATAAGAGGAAAAATTTACTAGTGCAAAATTAAAGTATTAAAATATTATTAAAGATCTATCGATTAGGTTGTTTGGATTAAAGATTATTTGAAATTTTTTTCAGAATAATAGCACTTTTGCTATTTGATATTTGCAAGATAAAAAAATAATTGAAAATATATTTATGATGTAACAATTTTTTTTCAAAAGAATTAGCAATCCACATAAATTTTAATAGCATCTAAATATGGTATATTAAAAGAATAACCTTAGAAATTTTGAAATCCAAATCAACGATGTTTCTATCTTCTTTTAGTATAACCAACAATATATATATATATATATATATATATATACACACACCACACACACACTCCCATATAAAAGAAATATCTAGCTCTTAAAAGAAAAGTTTACCTATATGCACATTCACAAACAAAAACTGATAATATCTCGATCGTTTTTAAATTTTTAAATATATTTTAAATTTTTATTTTTTTAATAACAATTTTTATTTTTCATTATTATGTCAAATTAGCGAGATATTTTCCTCAACCCAAAAAAGTGTAACTATTGAATGAAATTTAACTATGAGAAAAGAATAATGTTAAGGATGAAATGTAATAGTGACTATGCCTTAGGGAGAGTTTTTGTGAACAATGTTAGAATTAATTAATAATTTAAAAAATAAAGTGAGAAAAAATAACATTAAAGGATGAAGTGCAAACGTGACCATACGAGTTTTACTTACTAGCACAATGAGCAGAGTAGCAGACTAAAACAAAACAGTTACGTGTGAAAAGTTAAACCCCACAGTAACGGCAAAAAAGTTCATTAATTTGATCATGAAAAATAAATCATAAACAAATTTGGGGTGATGTGTAAATCTTTAGATCTGAAAGGGCGTCATTTTAATTAACCTAAAATTTCTTTTCCCAATAAATCTTTACTCCAAATAAAGAAAAGAATAGAAAATATCAGGATCTTAATTACTACACAGTAGTGACAAAAATTCCCTGTTTTTACTTTTTCCCCCTCTTTCGCAAAACCCAGCAAGATTGACTCAATTTCCTGTTTTCCACAAAGCTGAGCCATACCACGTACCTCCATGGAGACGCGATCCCAGTTGAAAACCCATTACTGGGTTCGAGCTTCTCCGTCCGATTTTGGTGGCACACTTCCCCAACCCCGCAGGCAATGTTCCCTCTCTAATTTTCTTGAATGTTACATGGAATACTTGTAACACATGAATGGAAAAACTCAACTAGTCTTTGTTTGAAAATTTTTCAGTGGGCATACAGCTGTGAACATTGGGAAATCAAAGATTGTGGTGTTCGGAGGCTTAGTCGACAGGAAATTCCTCAGCGACCTCTTTGTTTATGATATCGGTATAATTACAAATTATGCTGTTCATGTTTTAGTTCAATTTCTTGATTTCCAACTGTTTCTTTGCCCCCTTTATTCTTTAAGTCTTGTGCAACTGCATAGCTAAATTGAGGCTCTCGATGATGTATATGTCTGGAATTTCCAGGGCTGTATAATGTACGAATGTATGCTTTTTAGTTCAACAATAACAGGACGTTTATGCGAAATTTAACAAGGGTAATGGGTAAACGTGAAAGTAGTTCAAACCTCGTGTGGCTCGGCGATTGCGTGCCTATTTTATTTAGTCAGGCTTTTAATGGGTTTACTAATTTATCAGTATACTTGTGGTTATACAAATTTTGATAGTTCATGTGGATGCAATGTCTGTGCCCCTTTGACGCTAAATAGTAGTTTTGTGCTTGAATTTACTTGTCCAACAAAGAGTAAGATAGGGCTTTGGCTCACAAACCAATCTGGATGCGGATGCTACTGTTTGAGCTGATTAAGGCATTCATGGTTGGTGTAATTGCTTATCATGTGTATTTCAAACACTTTACATGGGGCTTTACTAGCATAGTGATGTGATGAAAGAGAGGTTTTCAAGTGTTAATGTTGAAAGATGGTCATTGTGAATATGTCAGAGAACAAATTGTGGTTTCAACCAGAGTGTACAGGCACTGGTTCTGATGGGCAAGTGGGTCCCAGACCACGAGCATTTCATATTGCCGTTGCAATTGACTGCCATATGTTCATCTTCGGTGGGAGGTCTGGAGGTAAAAGGTCAGCACCTCAACGCCTTTTTGTTGCGTGTCTATACATCTGTCTGTTGGTAAACCATATGTGGATGTAGTCTCTTAATCCATTAAATTATTGGATTTGCAGGCTGGGCGATTTTTGGGTCCTAGACACTGGTAAGTATTTTCATTTTGTAAATTTGATTGATTTTTGAGACCTATCTCTTCTTGTAACTTGTGAATGTATTCGAAAGTAAAACACCATGATTCCATATCTCTCTATTTTTTTGAGTGTTGTAGATATTTGGCAATGGTCAGAACTTACCAGCTTTGGTGACTTGCCTTCGCCGAGGGATTTTGCTGCTGCTTCAGCCATTGGCAATCGTAAAATTGTAATGTTAGTTTCAGCTAACTACTTAAGTCAAGTGATTATTGTGTTAAATTGAGCTGTGGGCCTTGAGCAGGCTTAAAAAATGTGCAGGTATGGCGGCTGGGATGGTAAAAAATGGTTGTCAGACGTCTACGTTTTAGACACAAGTAATGTCTCAATTTAGCATTCTTAGTCCATTTTATTTCTTAGCATGCAAGGGTTAAGTGATGTAGCAACATGTTTAGTTCATTTGAAGGCATAAAGTGGTTTTTTTGCAGTTTCACTTGAGTGGATGGAGTTATCAGTTTCTGGAGTTTTACCCCCTCCAAGATGTGGACATACAGCCACTATGGTAGAGAAACGGTTGCTTGTCTATGGTGGCAGAGGTAATGGAGAATTGAGGACAATAGACCTTAAAACGCACATCTGGTGCTTGGAATTAGTTAATTCTTTCACTTTCACTATTTTGCATCAATTGTGTCCTATTTTGGATGTCAAATAGATTAACAATATGAGAGGGGTTATTACACAGAACTCCCCTGTGGTATAGTGACCAATAATGGAATAGTAACAATAGTGGGTTATTTAGTTTTGTTGCCTTTGATAATGTCATTAATGTGAGACATTTATTTCAAGTTGTAGGAAGTAAAAGTTAACTCTGAAGGTCAGAGTTTTGCATCAGTTGTATCCTATTTGGATGTCAAATAGATTAACAATACGAGAGGGTAATTACACAAAACCCCCGTGTATAGTGACCAATAATGGAATAGTAACGATAGTGGGTTATTTAGTTTTGTTGCCTTTGACAATGTCCTTAATGTGAGAAATTTATTTCAAGTTGTAGGAAGTAAAAGTTAACTCTGAAGGTCGGAGTTTAATTTTAAGTTCAAATAGTTCATCTTTAACTTCTGATACTGGCGCTGCATGCAGGTTGCCGCTGATTTCCTTTTATTTTACCAAGTAGACTGTTAGATCAATTTCATTCTGTCCAGGTTGAGATTGTGCTTAGATGCGTATGATGTACCCATGGTCAAATGGTTATGTATTGGCTGTAATCCAACATATAGATTAGTGAACTGCTTTTATTTTTTATGCCTTTCATCTTGTACAATTTTATGCATTATTTTCTCATAGTGAAACAAATTTTTATCATTATACGTTCGAAAAAAGTTCCTCTACAGTCTTCTGCTTTATTTATTGTTTGAGATCTTTTGTAACATGATAGTACTGCTTTTATTCTAGCTGGGCTTGTCGATATAGTTCCTTGTTTAGTCATGCATACCAGAGTGACATCTTCGTTCTGATAACTAAGGTGTCTTCTGAACCACTTATTGGTGGTTTGTAAATGACAGTAGTCATTTTTGTCTCTGGTAGGTGGTGGAGGACCAATCATGGGTGATCTATGGGCTTTAAAGGGTCTTATTGAAGACGGTACCTCCTGTTTTCCTACTTAATGGTTTTTTTTTTTGTAGCTTTACTTTGTTGCTTCTCTTGTGAGTTAATCCTTTTCTCAGTGCTTGTGCTTTTTTTTTTCTTTTTTTTCCTTGAAGGTGGGGGGAAGATTTCCTCCATATTCTGTGTTAAGGGGCATATTTTCTGTTTTTGGTTTTTGTTATGAAATCATTGTGAAGTTTACATTCATCATTTCTGTGCCAAGTTTCTTAAATGTGATGTTACTTTCAAAATAAACAAAAATCACATTTTGGTCCCCCCTGTCCCCTTACCTTCCCCTTTTGAGTAACCATCTTTGATGTATGGGGTCTTACTACACCACAAGCAGAGGAAAAAATAACTATGTGACTTATCGAAGAGTTGTTCATCTTCCAACTACTTTACAAAAGGATTAGAGAGTGAGCAATTTCACATATGTGACTTAAAGTTTGTTACAGTCCAGGTTGGAGTAGGCATTTAATGCTTACACTTCTTTTAGGGGAGGAATATAAAGCATTTGCTGCAATTTACTTGAAATAAAATGCCAAATTGAAATACCTTTGCCATTTGTATCTCTTAAGTTCTTTATTTTTTCTTTTTGACTTGAATTTACTATTCATAGTATTCACAGTGTATGTTTGTTTTTCTCACATCTTGTATTCCATGCCTGTTAAGGCCTAATGGTACATAATTCCTTTGATATTGCTCTATCACTATAAGCAGTTGCAAAGAAAAGCAATCAATTAATTTATTTGGAACAATCACCTGAGCTTTTGCACTTGTCCTGCTGACGCCTGGTAAACCTTACTGGGGTTTCTAGGAATAAACAAGAAGGAAGTTATAACAAGTTAGGAAAGCTTTAAAAAAAGTGGACATGGAAATGGAAGTAAATGACACATTGTCTTTTCTTGAATAAAATTTTGTTTGTCTGATGCCTTGCTATATACCATCACATGTTTGATCCATTGTGCTTGTCAAGTTAAACTGATTAATGTGGAAAACAAAAAGAAGCAAGTCTTTTTGGATGTATTCAACAATCTTTTAGTTCATAATTTATGACGTAGGCAATTGTATGTACCATTTCAGTAGATTGTTAGTTGTATTTTTGTGGCAGCATATTAATTTCTAGGTGATATAACATGTCACCTTAGGTGGTTATTATCCCTTGTTGTATATTCTTAATCTGTAAAACGAGTCCGCGGACATATTTGTCTTTTCTTGCTTGAATTGCTTTGAAGCTGGTTTTTGGGTGTGCATCAGTGCTTGAACGTGTGTCATTTGGGCCCTTTGTATTTGAAAGATCACATTAACAGTTGCTTCTATATTGACACTGTGTTGTAGTTTTCTTGGCATTATTTAATCATCTCTGTTAGGCTTCACAGGATATATTTTGAAATTGAAGGCTTATTAAGTTGTGTTGTGTCTTTTATTGTGGAAGGAAGAGAATGAAAGTCCAGGTTGGACTCAATTGAAGCTTCCTGGTCAAGCTCCTGCAGCCAGTTGCGGGCATACTGTCACATCTGGGGGGCCTAATGTAATTACCTCTGAATATTTGAAATTGTAGACGCTCTCTTAACCCTGGTGAACTTGCTTTATAATTTCTTTTGATGTGTAATCTGGATATGAAACAGAAACTCTATGAAGTTTGAATGATCTGTCAAGTTGCATAAATTTTCTTAGACATACCACAGCTTTTGATGCCTTCACAATTACCAAGAGAGGCTACACTTGAATATTTTAATTTTGGAGGGGATTACTTATATGATTAGTTGAAGTTAAGATAATGTCCAACATGAGGGCCTTTTGATTGATTAATATTTTCATGTTGAACTGTTGAAATAGAATCTCTCCTGTACAGTGTCAATTACCAAGGTTGATCAAGTTTGAGTCCCTAATATCTTTCCGTTTCCACTAAGTAAATGCAGAGTTTTTTTTTTTTTTTTTGGCCAAGTTGCTACAGCAGAATTTGCTTTACTCAGTTATTGGACATTTATATTTAATTTTTGCTTTATAAGACTATCAAATAGGCAAGCTTTTTGAAAATCAAACTCGTGCTTTTAGCTTGAAAACACAAAAGTAGCGGATGCTTTTCTTCCTTTTATATAATGTATAACTTAATAGGAGAATTGTAGAATGCTTGGTTTTTGATGTACTGCAAACATGTTCTGCTTTGGGTGTCTTAGTTAGCCAGCAAATCAAGCATTAGGCCCCAATTATTCATGCCATTTGGGTGTAAGTTATATCTGCCTCCTTAATGACCAGTTCTGGAGTTTTAGTTTCTCCAGTGTGGGAAGAATAGGCATATGTTTATTTTTTTGCCTTCGAGTTGTAAATCTATGTGTACTTTAATCTCTTGTCATCCCATAGACATTTATGTATTTATAGGCATATTACTTTAATATTAACAGTTTCTCCTTGTTTAGACATCTTGATTTGATTACTTGGATGTCAGATTAAGCTTGTATTTGTGGTACTTTGTTTTAAACCTAAAACATCCTCTTTGCAGCTTTTATTATTTGGAGGGCATGCAACTGGTGGCTGGTTGAGTCGCTATGACGTTTACCACAATGATTGTGTTGTTTTAGACAGGGGTTAGTTACATTTTGTCAAATTTTTGGATCAGGGGAGGTTTCCATTTCCTTGCTCAACCAATTTTGAGCTTTGTTTTGTTGAATGCATCCTTGTCCTCTCTATCAATCTCTCTCTGTCTCTCATTGATGTTTGTCTTATGTTCTTCTGGCTGTCTGCTTTTAGTGTCTGTACAATGGAGACGCCTACCAACTAACAATGATCGACCAGCTGCTCGAGCGTATCATTCCATGACTTGTATTGGTTCACGATATTTACTATTTGGCGGGTTTGATGGAAAATCAACCTATGGTGATTTTTGGTGGTTGGTTCCAGAAGGTACTGTGAATATTAACATCAGGAATATGTCTCAGCTCAAATTGTTTAATAAACTACTCTGTTGTCTGTTTCCTGGTTCAATTGATTCAAGTCAATCATGATGAATAAGAGTAACTTTAAAAGAGGAATATTGATTTTTTTCAAGTCCAGTTTGTAAAATGGTTTTGGTCTGTCTTGACTATTTTGACTGGTCATTGACTTGGATGATCTGAAGATCATGTTAAGTTCTAACAGCACTTTTTCTTTTAACAGTCTTTTATGGTTCAGATTTTTCTAATGCCATCCACAAAAAATTGAAAGAGGTCTTTTTGGCTGCTCTATGTTTTGATAGCTGCAATTTAATTCTTTTCTGGTGGTCAGATCACAGATGATCTGGATATTTTGTGTCTTCTGTGTTAGTGTTTCTGTAGGATAATATGGATTGCTAATAAAGAAGATTGATGCTCTTTAATCCATCAAACGATATGGCATTTCTTCAGGTCCTATTTCTTCCTGGTCCGTACTCTTTCATTCAGCGAACATAGATAGACTGGAATTAGATAACTTTTGAGTAGGTGACGGGACTTGACACTAACGTGAGTGGATTCCTTAATCATAGAAATTTGGATATAATCTGAAAAGAAAGCATCAACAAGAATGAAATGTACATGCAATAGCATAGTTGAGTCTTGACGTGGTTTTGAAAAATGAGACGAAATTGTGGAAAGAGGAATAGACTGATATTTCAGCTCCATGAGATAAATGTTCTTGATTGCCTTTTAATTATTTTCCAGTTGTTTTTATATTTGGAATTCAACTTTCCTGTTTGTTTCTGCTTTCTTTGCTTTGCAGAGGATCCTATTGCAAAGCGTTTGACAACGTCCTTGCCTACAGTTATTCCTGAAAATAAAAATGCTTCAATAGCAAATGATAGCTTCATCTCCCAAGACAAGGTAACTATCCAAAAGTGGTGGCGTACACCGTCCTTGACTCTGCTCTTTATTGGTCAATTCTTTTTGCCAAGTTTCAAGTTGTAGAATCGGTTTGAGAGTTTGTTGCTTTTCAAGGATTCAATTGGACAAATGATGGAAGATATGTTCTCTATTCTTGTTTGCATCAGTTGAGAATGCTTGATTGGCTCCAGTGCCTCATTCATCCAAAGAAGATGCCAGTATAACTCTTCTTACCATCAAGTGTAGGTTGGGGAATTGGATTGGAAAAATAGATAAAAATTAAAAAAAGCCACTGGATAGTAACAACCACGCATACATGTAAAGCCTACTTGATAAGCTCTTCTTGTATTTGGTTGGTGAGGACCATTTACATGTGATGTGTTTAAGATGTTATTTACATTAGTTGGAGTCATTTGAACTTGCTCCTATTTGAAAATGGCAAAAACTTGGGTAGACCTGGTCTTGTAGACCACGTGGCCCAAATTTTGCCACAACATCAGACCAGGTCTGCCCAAGTGTTTGCCTTTGAAAATTATGCATACTTTGCATGAAGTGGTAGAAATGCAGAGAAGGCCTTCGAGGTTTGCTGCTAAATTTGCATTACTATCTTACAAGATGCTATTGCTTTTTCAAAGGAATGCGATTTCACCAACTTCCAAGCTGGAAGTTTCGTGTATCAAGCTTAAATATTAACTGTCTTGTTATTTTGGGTTTCATACAGGAAGGCCAAACTGAAGGATCTATATTCTCAGAATTGCATCGAAAGTTAGAAGTTTCTGTTTCGCTTAATCATCATAAGCTAATCATGGATGAGCTGGAGGACAGAGAATTTGCTGAACTGGCTTCACAAGTTAATGGAGAAAAGTTTCCCAGCAATGTACAGGTTAAAGATATTTTGATTGTATGATTTGCATTATAGTTGGTTACATCTTCTAAAACATGTGTTGGCTATGCACGACTTAAACTTTGTTGGTTTGGTTGTGCAGGCACTTCGTCACCATTGGAAAATGTCCTCACCAGAGTCTATACAACTGAAAGAGCTTAGTCCCTTACTTCGTGACTACCAACGCCTAATTATCCGTCATCATCTGTAAGAATAAGCAATTGCATATTGTTACTCTTTGGTCTAACATCAATTGCAAGTCTTTAGAATGATTTGTTTCTACTTATTTTTTGCATGCTTTGCAAAGTAAATTCCTGAAAGTATTTTTCTCTTCAGAGTTCGCTGTACAACAGTACAATAACTAGTCAGAAAGGTAAAAAATGTTAAAAGAATAGGATTAAGATTTGTTTACTTTGTCTACTTTTCCCTGCTTTTGCGAGAGAGAAAATGCCTGCTTGGTCTACTTTGGTTGGCCTAATGAGAAATATGACTATGTCAAGAAGAGAGACCTGCTTTGCTACAGTGGGGCTAATTCATTCAATAAGAGTGATTTTTTCGTCTTTTTCATATTTAGCTTTATGACTAGGAATAAATGCTTCAATTTACTTAAATTTAACATATTGATCTAATTGAAGTAGAACCTAGTCAATTACTTCTCCTTCTGTATTAATTCTACATGAATCAGAAGCCAGCCACTAACATATCTCTTTTGGGTACCATGCTATCTTTTGTATCCTTTTATAACTTACCAACTGGGAATTGTGAAGAATCTAAACAGACCCAAGTACAATAATAATTGGCATAATTGATCTGTCTTGCGGTAAGGGTGTACTTCATTATTCTCCTTGAAAAGCTTTCTTTTCCCTCCCCCTGATAGTGCACACCATGTAAGCTGTCCTTTTTACATGACAAAAATGCTCTTTTTTTAAATTTACTCATTAGGTTCAGGTAATAGTTGCTTTAATGATTGTGGATTTATGGAAGAGACAATTGCAGGACTTCTAAAGGAAAAGAGAGAACAATTCAGCAACTAATGATTAAATTTCTAACTACCATGTTGTCTTCATATGAGAGTTTCCCTTGCTGGGTAACCATTTTTTTTATTCCTTTTTTTTTGGTGGAAAAAAAATTCTTACTTTTAAGCAATAAATAGAAAAGACGAGAAAAAATAACTTGAAGTGAAGTTGGGATGGTGATTGTTTCTGCTTGTCGATAGTAGACTCTTCATCAGGGCTGACCTTGTCATCAATTATAAACTAATGCCCCAAATCTTCTATGAACTTTTACAACATTGTGGATTAAAAATCTGTTCTGTGAAGCTGATATAAATGCTCTGGTTCTTCACATGAATGACTGGTCTTTCTACCATTTCTCTTTGACAGAAACAAAGTTGATTTGAAGTCACAGCCTGTGGAATCTGGCTTTCCTGAAAGAGAGACTTTCCGGTACTATCATATTAGAAATGCTATGCAGGTATTAGTTTCTTAAAGCTTTCTCCTGCTAGTCAAATTTGTCGTATGCAGCATTTGAGTCCTGATGGCTTCCATTCATTGCTGCATTTGAGAGGGGTCTGTCTTCAGCTGCCTTCCACAGAAAATCCTTCATAGGACCAGTGTTTTGTAAAGTTTTCTATGGCAAATGACTACAGTATGTATTCGTTTATACTGTAATTCCTAAGGAGGCAGAAAGCATGGGTTTAATGCACCATATTAAAAACTGAACTTCATTCCTTGTTGAAAACCAAAAAGAAAACTATGCAGATTAAGAAGAAAATTCAAGAAAGAGAAGCACCCTTAAAAGCTACACCCAGTTTTGTCCTTTGCAAAGTCTCGTGCAGTGTATGCATAGGCTCAGATAGTGTGTCTGCCTTTTGTTTAAGTATTTGAAATAGATGAAGGAGAGGACAGTGGCAAAGCCTCACAGCCGCTTAAGAAAATTGGAATATCAGGTAGGGGCACCGTGGCAAAGGTAACATAATTATTTTACTTCTGGTAAATTTCGCGGCACAATCGAACTGAAGAAATTTGATTGATATATTGTTGTCTGGCTGAAATTGATTTTTGTAGTCATAGCATATTAGCACAAACCTTTTGATCCTCTCCGAATTGCAAGAAAATTGGTGAAGACCGTCCTAGTTTCAGAATTGTGGTATCTTATATTATAAGAAGTATAAAGAGTATGGTACTCCATACAGCTTTGTCTGGTTGAAGAATTACTTTGACACAGATTTGGTTTGCATGATTTATTATCTATTTATTGGAGTCTGTTTAGAAAATTTTCAAACGGAACTGGGCCCAGATCTTTTTATGGCCTTAAGGATGTTATTATCAGAAAATTGTGAATTGGAGAAATGGGTCTAAATGCCTGACGTGATCACTTATCAACATGGAGAATATGGCTGTGAATATTATCAAGGGCCTTCGATTGAATGTGTCCTTTCTGTCTCTTTTTTCTGCTGATAGATGCTGTATTTTACTTAATCACACGCACTAAGAAGTTCACATACATGGAGTCCACAACTTACACAAGCTCACACTTTCTGAAGTTGGTGCATTCCCAGGCAATGAGCTTCTTTCTCTGCTCAGTATCATTAATATTTTCTTTTTGAATTCTTTGCAGCTGCGCATTGATGATATCCCAAGTTTACTGGCAGAGTACAAGGAGCTGTTATCATATGTAAAAGAAAACTGAAAGCTTAAACAGAGTTCTGTGAAGCATTGTGAATTGGATCTTTCATTTTCTAATTGACTTGTTAGCGTATTAGATAGCTGTTCATTCCAAAGCGCCTCGCGATGTCTGTTTTCTTCAGCTTAAACAGACGACTACATATTATACCTATTTGTGAACTGGCGGAGCAGACTACGAGTTAATGGATCTCCTCTTTGTGCAACATTTCATTTGTTTTAGACTAGCGAGGATAGAAAAGTCAATGCAAAAGTAATGTTAAAAAAAAAAAAAAAAAAAAACTTGTTCTGCGACTCTCTTTTATTTCGGATAAGGTGCTGTGACTTTGTTGAATCTCAATTTTTAGGCGGAATTCAGGATTGCAAATGCCAACTATGTATCTTGATTTGTTGAAGTTTGTATTAGAAGCTGTAGACTGGCTTTATTTCCTTCTCCTTCACGGTGATGCGGTGCGGGCGTTGCATATTTCACAACACTCCACTCACTTTTGGCTACAACAACCTTGCAGAAAATCAGCTCCCTCAATATATAGTTGTTGAGGCCAGATTTGCTTATGCAAAACTGGATTCCTGACTAGAATTCTTTACACCACACAGCCTACACATACACGCATACACTGGCAGCACTCAAGCGATTCAGTACTTGTTATTATGTACCCATTAATGCAGTGTTCTTCTAGTAATAGACTAATAGTTAGCAAGATGCTTCCTCGTAAAACAAGAAAAGGAGAAAAGGGAACACAAGTTGGCGCCAATACATAATACTTTACAGAAACTCTTTATGGCAGAATTTGACCAGTATTAGCGGGCAGTGCTGACAAATTTGCTGAGCTCCTCAAGCTTTCTCATTCTCAGTTTCTCGCTTTCGTTCACCAGCTGCAACGTCATGAGGCGGGGAGGAAACAGCAGAAAGGAATCAGGATTAGATCAACTAGGACTTGTAAAACTGGAAAAGGGTGGATGAATATACAGTGCCTCCAAATGGAGACTGTTTCGAATTCGAAATCGATCTTCACCTCCATTAATGTGGTCGTTAGTTGGGCTTTTTCGTTGCTTTTCTCTTGGAAAATATCCAAAACTTCCTTGTGTTCTTTCTCCTGTTGAGCGTTTCACACCACTCGTTATATGATGCACCAAAACAATATGATGGATTATAATATATACATGCCTGATGCTCAATTTACCTTCTTTTGGCAGGCCTGTCCTAGTGATTTCAGTTCTCGATTGACCAAGTCGATTCTTTTGCGGGCAGCTGCCACTTCCTTCTTCATGGGATCCGTCAAAACCTCAAGCTCCTGCTAGTTAACAATTACCAAGAAATAGATGATTTCGTGCTAAGTCCAATTATGAATCAGAAAAGTAGTTCGAGTTTCTTATGAGTTCTCCACATGGATTTTAGTTACCTCCCATATCTGTGCCAAACGCCTAGTTTCTTCCTCAGCACGGTTGAGCTGAGACTCCACCCTCTCTTTCATCTCCATCTTCTTCCTCTCGATCTCTTCTTCTCTAGCTTGAAATGATGCAATTGCCATCTTCGCCATCTCCTCATCATCATGATCGTCCATCGATGACCTCCCGCTGCTTCCTATACTTGCAATGTTCTTCATTCTCCGAGTACTGTAGTACCGGTTCGGTTTCTTTCCAAGCAAACTGGACACTCCCGCAAGAATTAAGACATGGGAATCATCAGTTGGTTTCTACAGCCTTGGGTTTCTTTCCTTTTGTAGAGTGTTCTCTTTATCTACTTTTGCTTTCGCTTTAAAACTTTCTATCTGTCTATCTCTGATCTCTTGCTTACACTTGAAACTATTTTGGTAAAAGCAAGCCCTTTTGTGAGTGTGTTATTCTCATCATCTTTAAAAACAATTGCAACTGTTTTGAGGAGGACCAACATGGACGCTTAATCTGCTGCCGGAGAATTATGTACGGATTTTGGAAAACCACGAGAAATACATGATTTTTTGTCCTGCTATTTGTTGCATAAATGAGCTTAACTATTGGCCATACCTGCAAATATATTGGTACTATCCCAAAGTTTGCTTGAAGCATGGGAAAGTTCGTTGAAGGCCAACCAGCTTGTGATTTTATCGGATTCAGTGTGACCATATATCAGGTAAAGAGGCTTTGTACCTTGGCTCAAAAGCTAAGGCAGGTTAAAAAACAAAAGAATAGGAATCCAACTTTTTATTGCGACGAGACGAACGAGTTTAACTTTGGTACAGGATTGGTAATACAGGCTTAGTCGCACTGACTTTGTCGGTACTATTAATGTGTTCTTCCATCCTTCACAAGGCAAATTCTTTGGTGCCCCGCAAGGCATGGTTCGGCCGAGTCGTTATTGAAATGGAGCTTTTCATTTTGATATCAGGATAAGATGACTTTGAAATGCACGAATCATCGAGAACTCAGTCAAGAAGTCTCCGACAAGGATAAAGACGATCGAATCACACCGAGTAGTTTCGACTCATTCCGAATCAAAGTCAAATCCAATAAAAAAAAAAGTACATTTTACAGATTTTTTTTTATTAATATTTCTTATTTTTTTTAATTATTCACAATTTTTAGAATATTAAATGCTTCAAAATTTACGTCTCGCTGAAATCGTGACGATATGTTGAGACCGATGTAAAACAGTTGGAGCCGTGACCAACATTTTGAGTCATGCTGCGAGGGTACCTTGCTTTTCCAGTTTTTCGCATGCGCTGACTAGTAACAAAAGTTAAGAAATGAGTGTCAAAAAATGTTAAATTGGTACTCACTAAAGGATATGGTGCTTATGTGACAATTAGTGATTTAATTTCTGCATTGTCGAATTCATGTGTACTAGGACTCTAGGACTCTTTTTGTGATACTGCTACAAGTTTGGTAGATTGGGGCGTTGGAACAATTTAGATGTAGCACTATATGGGCGCACAATCAACTTGTGTTCTAACTTGAGCAAAAGCATGTACAAACGTAGGCTCGTCTCGTTTGAATTGCTATTTTTTAGAAAGAAAAATTATATTTTTTATGAATATATTTTTTAATTAATTTACTTATGTCACATTCATTAAATTATTATAATATATTTTTTACAAAAATTTTAGAAAATAACAATTCAAGCGGGGTCCACTGCACACAAGGAAGGCGTGCAATTTTAGTTAACCTGAACCATACAAATTTGGAATTCGGATTGGTGAATCCAATCGGGATAGTGAGCCCGCGATTCTCCTCTAATCGTTTTAAAGAGGAGCAACTACAATAGACCTTTGGTTCAGTGGCTCGGTATTGTATGCCTTTCGGTATTTTGTGTAAATTTCAAGATTATACATGTACATTAAAATTTTATATTCATGCCTACAACCAATATAATTCTTTTTTTTTTTTGTAAAATTATATGAATGTACGCTAAATTAAATTAAATTAAATTACATATATAACAACAACCACGACAATGACACCTGAATCTTAATCGTACTTGCCCTTAGTCCCTCTGCAAGGATGTTTGGTTAATTAAAAGACAGTAAAATTTACTGACGGTCAGCGAAGGCTACATGGAATAGAGATAAGACATGTAAGCTAGTGCTGCACAAACGAATTTCTTGTGATGATGATGATGATGTTTGACAGGATAGAAATGCTAAAAAAACATTTCTAAATCACTGAGTTGAAGGATTTTTTATTAAAACAAATTCTAAGTTATCTGTAACGTAAACCCTAACCCTGACCCTTACCGTAAGTGTAACCCTAACAAAAAATTTTCTTTTTTTACTGAGGAAGAGGATTTTTTTTAAAAAAAAAACATTTCTGACCGTTGCGCCACGTTGGACCGACGGTCAGAGGATTTTAAAAAAAAATAAAAATTCCTGGCCGTCGCGCCATGTTGGAGCGACGGCCAGAAATTTCTGACACCTCTGACCGTCGCTCCAACATGGCGCGATGGCCAGAGGAACTTTAAAAAAAAAATTTTTGCTGCCCGTCACGCCATGTTGGAGCGACGGGCATACAATTATACCACCCAGCTAAAGAACCACATTTGACGGCTAATTTTGGGAAGCATCAATATTTCAATCAATTAGCCTAGATTTGATCTTGTTGACCATGTGGTCCAATTTTGCCACATTTTGTATACAGGCTTTATCTAAGTATTTTCAATGAGGCAATGGCACGGAGGATTCAAAAAACGATAAAAACTTGGATAGACTTGATCTTTTAGACGGTGTATACCAATTTTGCAACATTTCAATTCTTGGATGGGTGACATACTATATAATAAAATTTGGGTAAAATTTGGATCACATGATCTGCACCTGATTGAATCTATCCTAGTGTTTTTAGTGGGATCACAGCACAAAGGTTTCAAAAAATACGTACCACTGTTTCTTGTTTGACCAACTAGTCATATGTCTCTCCGAGGAGATAAGAAAAAATGTAAAATAAACACCAATTTTCCTGTGGCCGATGGGTGACACCTGATCGAGTTTTGAAACCGGCTCTATCTTTCCGATAATACCCTTAGCACATTCACATATTCACCAATTTAGTCTTCTCCCAATGTACCTGTTGCACATAAGACAAACCCTATTACATTTCACAAATCCAAATAATTTTTCCTTAATTTTTCTCTTTGGAGAGAGAAATTAAAATTCTCAAACAACGAATCTGCAGCCCCATCGATCAGAATATTGCTTCAATTTCAAGGCAAGGTAATCCAATTGTTTTTTTGGGGGCAAATTTCGGATTTTCGATATTAAGCCCTAATTTTTTAATTAGGTCTCGTTTGATTTTCTTGTTTAAGCATTTAATTTCTTCTTCGTTAGTCTATAATGGGGGAACCATATGCGATTTTCTGGTGTTTTTCCTGTATTAAGCTCCTGCTTCTCTAGGATGAGTTCCCCTTTTAACCTTGAGCATAAGTTGATAAAAATTTTAAATTGATCATTTTTTAAAATCTAAGACAAAGGGTTTTGATGGATTCTTGGAGTAAAGTTATGTGCATATGTGGAAATGGTATTCCTTTTTTATTTTGGATTTTGATTGTTGTAGGGGTTGGGGATTTGATTGTGGTTTATGTGCTGAATTTGGTAATTTTTGGCATCTACTTGAAATCTCGGTTTAATCCTTCAATATTTGGAATTGTTTACTTAAAACCCTGATCCTTGTTAGATGGAGGAAATGTTTAGAAGATAAAGATTTTAACTTCTATAGTTGGGTTTGGAAATGAAGAATGTATGGTAAGTTAGTTATTTAAGACCTTTCCCTGTTTTCGGCAGATGAAGAATCAATAGCTTTCTAGTAACTTGTCCTTTTCGCATAGTTTCAAGAAATTATGCATCAGAAGCCATTCTCTAGTCTTTTAGTCAAAGTCTTGTCATCCAAATTGTAGCTGTGGTTTGTCAAGCGATAAGGGAAAACCTGTTATTAGTTACAATGTCAGATTTCTTAGTATAATAGCTTAGGGGTGATAATGATAAACAATGTCTCTGTTACTTATCTTTGACCATTATTTGACTCGCAGGGTTGTGCAACTTGTGGTCATATGAGATCTTACAGGCCATCTACTTTGAATGCTCATTATAAGATGAGTTTTGAGGCTATGCGAACGAAAGAAAAGAGTAAACCTGAGAGAAGAGTACATGGCGTAGCCATCCACGATGATGCTGGACGGAAGGACTTCTGTGATATCTCTTTGAGGATGCTGAAGAGAGCATCCCCCTATAGCTCAACTGTTTTGGATGCATATACTGGAACACAGAATGTTAATGCTGTAGGTAGGGAAGGTAAGAGACAAAGAGTGGATCAAGCCACTTTCAGGAGAAAGGTAGATGCTTTTGCTTACCCGGGAGTTAGTCCCATTGAGAAATGCACACACAATACCTTTTACAAAGGAGTAAGTGGATATTATGACTTGAACAGAGCTAAAGTCAATACTGCTGTTACTGGCTCTAATATTGCTGCGAGTTCAGAAGATAATGATTTTGATTGTGATGCTTCTTCTGTCGGGAGTTGTAGTGCTAGCAGTATGAGGGCAGATAAGTTTTCTAATTTTGCTGTAGCAGTTCCTTTCCTAGGTACAGATATGCTTTCCACTGATGCTGAATCTTATTGCCGTTCCTTTGATGAAGTGGAGAATCTCTCTCATTGTTCCAAAGAAAGTGTAGAAGTAAGTATTCATAAGTTAGAGTTGCATGCTTATCGCTGCACTCTGGAGGCATTATATGCTTCTGGCCCATTAAGTTGGGATAAAGAACTATTATTGACTAATCTCCGCATTATGCTCCATATTTCCAATGATGAACATTTGACAGAGCTGAAGAACCTTATTCCATCTGGTAGTACTCAATAGCCTCTCCAGATATTATTCTTTCTATCGACAGAGGATCTTATATTGTCCCTTTTCTTTACTCAACTGTATGTCAAGCAAGATAACTTAATGTACTTGGTTTATCCTTCTTGGATAACCAAATTTGGTCCATCTATAGAGTTCCTGACAATGTAATTAGGTGTCAACAATTTTCAAAGAAGTGAATGTATTTAGATTGGTTCTTGTTTACTCCTTTTTTGTTTTTACTAGGTTATGCTTGATATACTTATTGTAGTTGAGATGCATATCAGGTGATGGAACAATTTTTTTAAGCTTTAAGCTTAAAGCAGTAGAAGACCTGGTGCAGGTTATTGAAATCATAGTGTCTGATCTAGTGTTGCTGCTGCAGATTAAACATATGATCCATGATTATTCTTGCAGATAAGATAGAATACTTTTTTAGCATTTCCATTTTTCCTTAAAGATGAATTGAATCATGCAGCTTCCAAGAACTATGTCTGTAATTCAAGTATGTTCATTTTTCTTTGAAACTAGGTTTTAGCACCTTATTTTTTGTTTGGTCCGTTGCATCCATTGTCAATGCCAATTCAGAAACTAACTGAATTGAACAGCTAGTTCAAAACTGTTCATTGGTATATCTGGGAAAGGGAAGCTTCAGTTGACTACCAGCCTTGTGGCCTACAATTGAATAGAACTCTCAGACATTTGTTTAATAAGTTAATACTTGCTGTGTACTAAACCTCCTTGGATTGTATTCAATGTTGAATATTGGCCACTTTTGTAAGTATGGTGAGCTTCAGAGTCTTTGCAGTCCACAGCATTTGCGGATGTTTAATAGGCATCAAATGTATGAGATATTCTGTGCAGTTTAGCTAATTGTTTGGTAATGTGTGTATGATCTTTTTGATATGTTATTGACAGTACTCTTTCCCAGGGCTGCATTCTGAAGCATGCATCCCCTGCCTAGTTGCTTCCAAAGCTTTGATGGTGATGCAGGCATTTGGCTAAACAACCTCATTAAATTGTTCTGCCCAACCTTACCTCTTTTTGTGATAGCATCAACATTTTTTCTGCTGAGGGAAGTTAATGATTGTTATCTGCTACTCCTCCCTGATTGTATATATATTGTTAGTTTGGCTAATTATTGATTTCTTTGCATGTGTTTGCTTAGATGCATTAAAGTTCATTTTGTCTTTTATTTTCATTCGACTATTGGATTTCTACTATAACACTAACTGCTTAAATTTGCTTTTGACTATTAACAAGTGAGGAAGTGACCTTGCTTCCATGTTCATGGTGCTGTGGAAAGCAATTAAACTAAGCTTTTCAGAATGGAAATGATTTGAATTGCCTTGTACATTGTCCATCGATTTTCCGGTTTTCTTCAAAGGCGAGAGAGATGAAATACTTTAGTAAATCATTTGAAATGCCTTACATATGTTTGCCTCTATTGCTTTCAAAAGTGGTCTTTTTCAGTTGAGAGATCTATAGTGTACTGCTCGTGCTGTAGTTGAGGAGAATTTAATTCATTGTGTAATACAAAGACACGAAGTTGTGTGAAACATGGGGTTAGGGTTGGGATCTTCAACTATAAGAGGTCCCCTGCACTTGCAATTTGGCCAGATTTATTATTCCATTGCAGAATCGGGCTAGTCATGTGTTTCTGTTGTTTTTGTTTTGAAATTTAAGTAGTTGGTGGTTTGCAACCATCTTTTGCAAAAATCCCTTGAATAATGTTTAAAGTGCTCTCTTTGTGAAGTGCCTAGAAACTAGGGTTGAAACGAATTGATCTTTTTGGCATACTGGTGTTCGCCTTTTCCTTATTCTTGTTTTGTTGGCAAATGACTCGGCAGACATTTAACTATTGGTACTGATTATGCTTCTGGAAATTGGATGCTTTTGATAACCTTGAATATGAGCAGATCTCAGCACTATTGATGTGTTTTCTAGGGGTGGAATGAATTTTTCTAACTTCTTGTTCAACTGTACTGATTAAGGGTTTCCTTATATCAGGGCAGGAAAGTTGAAAAGTTCAAAGGTTTGAATGAGGCTTATAAGGAGTTGAGCATCTCCAGTTTCTTTTTGTCCCGAACGAAGAGAACCAATGGCAGAACTGCTCAATTCTCTTGCAGCTGCTTGGTGATTTTCTGCTTTTGTTGAATAGTACAGTTTCGTGTGCCTTTAGAATTTCTTTCTATTCATACTCAACCCGCGTGCATTTGTCTTCCAGTTTTGCGATTCACTAGCACGATTAAAGTTGGAGACTTGAAGGCTGACAGCATGTTGCCTCTTGGAAGATCTGGATGTGCCCAGGTGCAATGTAGCTGTCAGTCTTCATTTGTACGACTTTTCATAGAATAATTGTTTCGCGTTCACTTTCGCAATTGTGAATACTGGCAGTTTAGTCCCCACGAAGAGCCGGGACATCCTGGACAGACATTAACCTATTAACTTCTATCTTTTAGTTCAGCAACTATATTAGCTCTGGCTTGTATAATCAGCAAGATAGACTATCCTGATGGCTTGCAATCACAAGGAAGTTAAAAAGCAATAAAGACGCCTAATTTTGGGTACCTTCATTGATAGAAAGATTATTACGTTCTTAAATTGAAGTGAGGAACTAGTGGATTTCTGCTGCTGCTGTATGCCCGTGTCGAATATTCATCCATAAGGTACCATGTGTAGTACCTGAGCAATCAAGATAGCAGAAAGCAATAAACAGTAGTCAAAGATGGCTTCTCTGAGCTTTGTGCCTTTACCATTGAATAACTTCACATAAACAGTTTCCGATGGATTGTTTCACAACTTAAAGAAGCGATCTTATACTATGATGGTCCCGAGGACTGCGTTCCTCGTATTCCAAACTAGTGTCATTTCTAGTGAACTCGATGCATTCACAGACAAGTTTTAATCGTTTTATTTATCCACAAGACAATCGGGAATTGAGTTATTCATTATCACCACCTGTTGAATTTTCGAAGACCCGATTACAGCGGCCCAGGGCATCCAGAGGAGAATCTGAACACACATGTAAAGGGGATGTGATCCAGTGCTAGAACAGCATATCTACTGAGTTATACCTGTCTACCTTCCTGCAAGGTTTTACCATCTCTTCAACCACATCATCTATCTCTTCCTCTTCTTTTCCTCTCATTTTCTCACTCAATTCTCTTACTTTTCGCCTGAATCTTTCACCAGTGGTGCTCTTTTCGTCGACCACCTTCCTTATCACGCTTGACACCTGTTCCTTTTCAAGAATTCCTTGCTTGTTTCTCACAACCTCTTCACCTATGCCTAGCTCCTCCACCAGCCTAGCATTCAGTGGCTGGTCAAGGTGCATTGGCACCGCTACTATTGGAACTCCGAACTTGATGCCTTCCATTACTGAGCTCCATCCGCAGTGGCTCACGAATCCCCCGATGCTGGGGTGCTTGAGGATCCTTCCCTGTGGTGCCCATCCCTTCAGCACCATTGCTCGGTGTCCTACTCTCTCAAGAAATCCCTTTGGCAAGGCCTCTTTGAGGCTAATATCCTCTCCTACAGGGAACCTAATAACCCATATGAAATTAACATTGCTGAGCTCCAATCCAAAAGCAATCTGCTCCATATCTTCTCTGGACAGGAAATATTCACTGCCAAAGGAAGCAAATACCGTGGAACCACGATTCTTCTTGCTAAGCCATTCGATGATTTTCGTGGGCGCGTCTTCCATTGCTGGCGCCTGAACGAGGGGACCAACAGGGACAATCTTTTTTTTCGACAAACGGGAAAGATAGTCGATGTATTTTCCCTCTATCTCTCTGCATGTCTTGATCAAAATCATACCAGATGACTGCTCCACACAATTAATAACTCTGTCTGAATCTTTGATGCCACTAGCAGTTGCATCAGCCATTCCAGTTAGCTTATGATTTTCATATTCTCTATAATATATGGAGGAAAAAGGATACTCCGAATCCGGGTTTAACTTATAGTGGACGACGTAGGAAAATGTTGCTGCACCAGTAGAAATAAACGACACAGCTGGAATATTCTGGGCTGACGCCAATGCTGGTACCCATGGCAGGAGGAAATCATACAAAACCATGTCTGGCTTTAGAGTTCTGAGGATGTTATGGAAGCTAGGTTTGGCCATATCTACAGCTTCTTTGAGAGTGGGCATGAGGTTGGGTGGGAGGCCATTGGTTGTGTGGTGATGAGGAGGAAGTTCTGGCAAAGTAGGAACTTGAAGCTCTACTAATTTTATGGAAATGGAGTCCTTTTCAGAAAGATTCTGTTTGAGGGAACTGAGGTTGACTGGTGTAGAACAGACATAGATGTAGAAGTTTCTCTTTGTAAGTGCTTTGGCTAGCTCTAGAAAAGGAGATATGTGACCATGAGCTAACCATGGCAGCATTAAAATCCTGAAACTTCTCTTCCTTGTATCCATGAAACTGGAAACTTTTCTCAACCCTCTCCTTTCTTCAATATAATTATGAAAACATGTGCATGGTATTGGCTGCTTGCATATGATTTTATATTAACATATTCAAGAGGTAGAACTCTATTTTGTTGTTTTCTTTCTGCATGCATCCAAGCGATGTAGGGAAACGTGGCATAGAACATAGCAAAACATGATAACGTGTTGGCCTGGCGAGGGGCAAAGATGGAGTAAAATCTGAGACGTGGAGGCAGAGAAGCTGGCTAGGGATCGGGATGGATTCCTTCTGCTGACTCCAAAGCTGAGACGTGGAAGAAGAGAAGCTGGCTAGGGATCGGGATGGAGTTCTTCTGCTGACGTATTTTAAACCTATGCATCCATCATTAATAGCCTTAAAGATAAGCTAGTATTAATGGCAATCTTTAATTGCTACTCCATTTTTATCGGGAAGATCTTTAGGTGACTGCTCTTGACAAAATTTTTCACATTTTCCTAGGATATCTAGTCCAAACTGATAGGATATGGTTAATTGGTTTTCATTACAAAGCTAAAATTTCTTTTTCTATGGTACAAGAGTTCAGTTCATTATTCGTCAACCTATTTATGATTCTCTTCAAGAATATTTACGAGTCCATATTTGTTTCGAGGGTTTTATCTGCTGGATTCAGTTTCAATTGATGGGAAATGGAAGCCTTAGCCAACTCCACTGATTTCCAACTAGTTCTAAGATGGAAGCTCAGATTTTTTATCTACTCTAAATGGTGATCATATCCGAATTCATATCAACATACTCGTAACATTTGAATAACTGAGAGCATACAAATGAGAATTTTCTGGAGCGTATGCATACACAAATGTAGATTAACCTTCCCACGTACACTATTGCATCAAAATTTTATATTTATATACTTGAATCCAAAATTTGTAGATTCTTGTACGTAGAGTACATGTAAATTTTATAGTGCAAACTTTCGTTTTCTCTCTTTGCAGTATCAGCACTTGCGTATAGCTCTTGTAAAACTCAATTTACACAAGTATTCATCTCTAAAAATAAACAAAAATCAACGAATTGTTTTTTTTACCTCACATCTCTCACATTGCTGAATCGTTATAATTGAAGCAATTTTCGGAAGCCATTGACCAGCAGCATCATCAGCAATTTCTCGCATGAGCCAAGGTTACGATGCCACATTAGTTTATGCCGATCAAAATAATCTGCAAATCTGTTAGATTTTCTCCATTTGCAGTTCCAGTAAAAAATAATCCTACAAAGGGCAAGGGGACAGGACTAAAACCTACCACTACATATAGCACAACCAAAAACTATGACAAAGAAGAGAGTATTAGCTTAAGTTTGTTGGAAAATTCTACTTGTGTGCTCGAATGAAACAGGAGAATCATTGAATATGAATCACAAAAATATCAAGATCCTGATGTTTCCATGGCTAGCTCATGGTCACATATCTCCCTTCTTGGAGCTAGCGACGAACTTAGCAAAAAGAAACTTTAGTATCCAATTTTGTTCCAACCCGACAAATTTGAGCTCCATCAAGAAAAAACTTGCTGTTGATGGAAGTGAAAAATTTTCAAAATCTATGCAACTGGTAGAATTCCATCTCCCAAACTTGCCCGAACTTCCACCCCATTACTACACAACCAAAAGCTTTCCTCCCCGTCTCATGCCCACATTGAAAAAGGCCTTTGAGATGGCAGAGCCGGACTTCTCTAACCTCCTCAAACAACTGAAGCCAGATTTAGTCATAAATGATATCATCCAACCATGGGTTCCAGAAACTGCTTTGCAGCATAACATTCCCGCAGTTGAGTTCGTAAGCACAGGTGCAGCAATGACTTCTTCCATGTTTCATGCAATAAAAAAATCCAGGTGCAGATTTCCCTTTGCCAGAAATTTATGTTCATGATTATGAGAAATCCCAGATTGCTCATTTGATGGAATCAGCTTTGGACCCGGAGAAAGACAAAGACCGTCCGATTGAATGCTTGGAAAGGTCTTGTGACATCATTTTGATCAACAATTAAAGAACTTGAAGGGAAGTATTTTGATTATCTTTCTGTTTCTGATTTACTGGAGAAAAAGATTGTACCTGTTGGATCGCTTGTAGAAGATATTGTTGTTGAAGACCATCAGGAGATCAATACAAATACTGGTAGTATCTTAGATTGGCTCAATCAGAAAGACAAATATTCGACTGTTTTTGTTTGTTTTGGAAGTGAGTTGTTTTTGTCCAAAGAGGGAATGGAAGAGGTAGCCATTGGTTTGGAGCCGAGTGATGTTAATTTTATTTGGGTGGTTAGGCTTCCAAAAGGAGAGGAAATAAGGGTTGAAGAAGTATTGCCTGAAGGTTTTCTTGAAAGGGTTGGAGAGAACGGAATGGTGGTGTGAGGATGGGCTCCTCAGGCAAAGATTTTAAAGCATGAAAATATTGGCGGTTTTGTTAGTCATTGTGGATGGAGTTCTGTGATGGAGGCTATGAAGTCTGGTGTTCCAATTATAGCTGTACCATTGGTAAATGATCAGCCCGTAAATGCTAGAGTGTTGGAGAATGTTGGAGCAGGGTTGGAGGTTGTGAAGATGAATATGGCAGAATTCAAAGAGGAAAGTTGGCAGAAGCAATTAAACAAGTCATGGGAGAGGAAACTGGAGAAACTCTGAGGAGGAAAGCAAGATCACTGAGTCAGAAAATAAGAAGCAAAGGTGAGGAAGAAATTGATGGGGTTGTAGAGGAGTTGGCGAAGGCTTGCAATAAATGAAAGAAATAAAGAAGCCTGGTAACTTAAATTTGGCTTCCAGACTTCCCAGTTGATCTCAATCCGTGTAAGATGGCTCAAAAATCTAGCAGCCAGTATGCACCAGCCTAAGAAAAATTGCAGTATCATATTAAAGTAATAACTAGGAAATTTTAGTTAGAGACTGACTTAATTATTTGTAATTAGATAGTCTAGCATTGCATTTTGTACTCAGTTCGTATCTCAAATTTCTGTTAGAGATGGAAATTGTGGTAATAGTTCCAGTTTCAATTCTAATTTTGAGATTCAGCGCAGAGGAAAATATGATCAAATTTTTGGAGGAGGGAAAGAGAGTAGTGATTCAAGAAGGGGAAATTAACTAGTTATTTATACTATTACGGTAATACTAGTAAAACTTTTGAGTAATAATCCATCAACTAATATCTCAAATTAGCCACTAAAAACTTCTTGAAAGCAAAACTTGGGAACCTCATATATACTACTACAAGGCCCCCATAACAACCAAAACGAATAAACTCTCGATCAATCAGAAGTTTTTTACGTCCTTCATCTTTTTCTCGAGACAAAGCTGGACCAATTCATCCACCACTACATCAATCTCTTCGTCTCCTTTCACTTCAATCTTGTTTGACAGACTTCGAGCGCGTTCCCTTACAAGTTGGCCAATTTCTTCATGCATCACTTGTTTGATGACTGCAGCAACTTTCTCTCGCCCAAGAGTTCCATCATCCTCTCTCAGAACCTCCACACCAGCACCAACCTCTTCGATCAGCCTAGCATTGACTGGTTGGTCGAGGTGCATGGGAATGGCTACAATTGGGACGCCAGATTTCATACTCTCCATGACTGAATTCCACCCACAATGGCTCACAAATCCCCCAACACTAGAATGGCCCAAAATTTTTGCCTGTGGTACCCATCCATCCACAACCATTCCCCTCTCTCCTACCCTGGCCAGAAACCCTTTTGGCAACGCTTCCTCAAGTTGAAGATTCTCTCCTTTTGGATACCTAATAGCCCATATAAAGTTAACGTTGCTAAGCTCGAGCCCGTGAGCTATTTCTTCCCTGTCTTCCTGGGACAGAAAATACTCAGTTCCAAAGCAAACAAAAACTGTCGATTTCTTTTCTTTTTTGTCAAGCCATTCCATGATCTCCAAATTATCATCACTATTACCATGGGTACTACTAGGGTCCTGAACAAGTGGACCAACCGGTACTACTTTCTTGCCAGATAACAGCGAAAGATAATCAATATATTTACCCTCAATCTCCTTGAAACTCTTGATCAAAATAATTTTGGAAGAGAGTTGGAGGCTTTGGACAACACGATTTATCTCTTTAGAACGAAATTTGACATCATCGTGCAACTTGTTGGCAAGAATAGCCTCAAGATCTCCGTGGAAAATATTCGAGAAGGGAAACTTGGTACCTGGATTGTTCTTGAGGACATGCAACATGAAGGAAGTCATCGTTGTACTACTGCTAATGAACTCAACAGCAGGGATATTAAGGGCTGATGCAGCCGTTGGTGCCCATGGCTGGAGCATATCATATACGAGCAAATCAGGCTCTATGGTTTCCAAAATCTTGATGAAGTTAGGACTTGCCATGTCAAAGGCCTGTTTTAGAGTGGCCATGAGATGGCTTGGAAGACCATTGGTTGTGTGGTACTCAGGAGGAAGGCCTGGCAAAGTTGGAAGATGGAGTTCTACGAGTTGAATTGACGCAGAAAAATTTTCAGCAAGTTTTGGCTTGATTGAAACCAGGCATGCTGGCGTAGAGCACAAGTAAACCTTGAAGTTTCTCTGGCTAAGCTTTTTGGCTAGTTCTAGGAAAGGGGAGATGTGTCCATGTGCCAACCATGGGAACATGAGAACACTGAAGGAGTCTTGGTGATATTCCATGATTCGGCTAGCTGTAGAACAATAACAGGAGAAGCTTAGTTGGTTTCTTCCCGAGGGTTTTCTTGCAGTGGAGAAAGTAATTTCGGTGCTGCGAAGGAGAGGGAAGGGACATATTTATCAAGGCTTTGGGCGTTGCATAAATGGAAGTTTCTTCATTGATGGTAGATTTTTAATTATAGGAATAGAAATATTTTGTGTAATTTTCAGAATCAGAATGTTAATGGCAATACAGTCATGAATATGTCAGGTTTCCTTCCGCGCGATAGATACTAAATTCTCCCCCTATTTGTGCAAACATATGCTGAAATTGAAGAGGCCGTTACTGAGATGGAAGAGAGACTAGAGGCTGTTTTCTTTCGAAAGAAGAAATTACCATTGAAGATCTTTGGAACGTGCATGGAAGCGCCAATCTTTTCGGTTGCATGATTTTATTTTCCATTTTTGATTCTTGGTAGTTGGAATCCTTTTGCTAATGGTAATTTTCAATATGTTACACGTGGCATGAAAGTTAGGGTTTCTTTGTAGGGTAAAAAAGGCAGAAACTGTGTTAAAAATTTGATTAGCACAACCAATAATAGCCAAGAACGTTTGTCGTACAAAAGGGTGTTGTCAAAAAAGAGTTTTGTCCACAATCAATTATTTCACAAGATCGTCATTGACTAATAAAAATATTTCAGTGAGCAAGGGAAGGAGCGTGGGGAGGAGGGGGAATATATATATATATATATATATATATGGAGTTCTTATTTGTCCAATTAATTAATTGATGATATTTCATTGGTCAAAAACTAACTACTAAACTTGCCCAGTTATTGGTTCATATCCTGATAAAATTTTACGTGACTATTGTCATTAATTCGGAGATCAGCCCTTTTAATAGAACAGTAAGCCCTTTTGCGTTTATTCTTTTGGAGCTTAATAGAGGACATGTTTTTAAGTAGCCATGTTTATTAGTTTAGGAGAGGAAGTAATAATGATATATCCTAATAAATCATTTCAAGTGCAAAATATAATTCTTGTGAAATAGAAAAACAAAAAAATTTTGGTTTAGCCCATCCTCAAGTTTGGGAGCTTTCTAGTGGAAGCAGCGAGCCGAAGACTTAACATTTCATTTATGAATGTAGAGGCAGCTATGTTGATTATGAATGAAGAAGCATTCATTGAATTTGTGAAGCAGCAGATCGACTTGCAAAATTGTAACAGCTAGCGTCTATTGGTTGGTTCTCTGAAAAGTTTGAGCAATCTTACGGAATACTGATGAAATCTTACAGAGTATTTAGGAAATTTAATTTCTTTTGAAACAGGATATTGATGTGCATTGATTAATCAAATCTTGCACTTTTGGAACTGTCAACTTCGGAAATCTTAAAAACTATTCTGTTGCAATGGTTCGTCATCAAAAGAGTTTTAAAACTCTCATTTATTTAAGTGTAGATCAAGGGATCAAATCCCCTTGTTTACATTCTAAAAATTCCCTTCAGATGGCTTAATTCTCTCCGGATTGTCCTTGGATTTCTTCAGAAAGTAGGGCTAGCTGCCATTCTTTTCATATCCTTACTCATATCTTTCATTTTCTGCCTTGTTACTTTCCTTGCATCTCGAAATACCGCATCCTTTTTAATCACTTCTGCCATCTCTGGCCCTTTGAAATTTTGATTTTTCATCTCTCATAAGTAACTTCGATCTGCAGCAACTCCAGTATCCACCATCAACCTAGCATCGGATCCTTGAACAATTCTCCCTCCATCCTTCACTCTCTCAAGAAATGCCTCAGGTAAAATCGTATTAATTCCACTTGATGGTTCCTATCCTTCTGGAAACTTTAGGACCCAAATAGAGTTGGCATTGCTAAGCTCGGTGTTATTCCGATAGTAGCTAACGCAAAATTGCACATCACCAAATCAGGCTTTAGAGCCTGTATATATAACGCTGTCCATTTGAGGTTGGGACAATTTAAGGGCCTTCATGAGGGTAGTAAAAGAGATGACGTAGTAAAAAGGTCGTGTGTGATTGGTAAGGTGGCAATTCAGCCAAGTTTCGCTGATGAATTCCACCAATTTAATAGATTGAGAGTGTTCTAGTTTGTCGATGAATTGATGCTTCGACTAGTTCTAGGAGTCTTAGTTTAAAATTTTCCTTTTTTTTTTTTCACTAATCAATTAGTTAGCAAGTGAGTTATTAGTTCTTAAATTTGTTATTTAAAATTAGCCACTATTTTACTTTTATATTTTGAAACTTAATTTAGTGGACACATACATGACTAGACGTTGCTAAATTCTATCGGTAATTGAAAAAAAAAAATTCTCCAAATGTCCTGAATCTGTTTTAAATTGGATCAAATTTGTTCTTATCAAAACTTTAGTGACTAAACATTGAGATCCATATTTACTTTTGTCAAGACTTTGAGGAGAAAAATCATACAGAGACTAAACAACGCATTTTTCTTATAATAAAAGAGCTTTTTTTTTTAAAAAAAAAAAAAGGGTTAATTACATCTACCTCCTTGTAGTTTGGCCAAACTACTATAGACCCCTTGAGTTTTGAAAAATAACAATTATCCCCTTCGACTTAACAGATGCTAAATGGTGTTAAAATTTCTCTTGCTTAGACAAAATTAACCCCTTGTAAAAATAAGAAAGGTTTATGCCAAAGTTAATATAGTTTGCCGTGAATAAATTAATTTGAAGAAGATAAAGAATATAAGCAAAGGAAAGTTCTTGAGATCTACAGTGCTACTTCTCCACCACCATCTAGTCATAATTGTCACCAACTTCATTGATTACTTGTGCCCTCAAATGCTTGACCCCCAAAATCTCACTACAAATGACCACTACCACCAAAAACTACCGCCAACTTACTTTTCCCCCGTCTAAGTCCCAAAATCACGCAAATAAATAGATATTTCCAATCAAAATCTTGACCTCGGTCCAACCTGTGCCATCTATGCTGAAAACGCTCCCACTACCAGGCAATTTATCAATGCAAATCATAAATCACGAACACAAGAAGTGCTTAAACTGGCTATTTGTAGGGTAAGGTTTAGTCTTTAGAATAGGTGGCAGCCAAGAAGAAGATGAGATTTCAGTTTGATGGGTTTAACTTGCGAGTAGGACTGTCAACGGGTCGGGTCCGGGCTGAAACTAATAAATCTGAACCCGATATACTATACTAGTTCCGGATCCCGCTCGAATACTCGACGGTCCTCTACTCTTTCTCTCGAATCCGGATCCGGGTCGGGTTTACTCGAAAAATGGCCCATGAAAAGCCTATTTTTGCAACAACATTTGTCTTTGGTGTGTTTGACTATATGGACAATAGTCAGAGAAGTAAATTTGGGGTATTATATTAATAAATATATATATTTTTTAAATTATTAATTAATTTATACCCGGGTTCGGGTCCAATACAGGCCGGAATACCATATTTCGTATCCGACTCGTTTTTTGTTTAACAAAAACGGATCCGCATCCGAATCCGAGTAACGAAATTATATCCCAACTCATACTCGAAATTATTTGACAGATCCGGTCCGGGTCGAGATCTAGACCCAGACCATTGACAGGCCTATTTGCAAGTTGCAAGTAACAATTTTTGAATTCCATTATTAATGTCCATACCTATGTATATATGAAACCCAGCGCAGTTCTAGAATAGAAAACAAATAAGGAAAAATAAGGGCAAGGAAAAGTTGATAGATGTGTGGCTTATGGATAGAAGAAGTATGAATCATGAAAGCGATAGAACATTGTCTCGATTCATCTAGGAAGGAACCGAAGAATTTTTGTGGTGGCATGAGTTATGGGGATAAAGGGAAGATAGAGGACAAAGACAACGGTGCTGGACCTGATGGTGTATACGCTAGGTTCCTTTGGCCTTTCCTTGTTTGCCGATTGATACTTTCTTCATTCCCCCCCCCCTTTTTTTTCTTTTTATGCTTTTATAAGATGTTGTCTTTTTCTTAGATAGTATAAATAAGTAGAATATTAAAATACAAAAACATCTAGAGGGGCAGTGTAGGGTTTTTGTATTACCTTTTCACTGATTTTGATCAACTAGGAGGAGAACACTGCGCGATGATCGGTGTAATTTTCAAGGTTGCCCAGAAATGCCCAATGATTCAAATTCAAATATTAAGTATGAAAAGTTACAAAAAGATGCACCAAAAACTTTGCTATTTTGTTTTTGTAGTTTTATTAAGCAGTGAATATGAATAATCTGTTAAGGAAATGCAAGACAATACAATAAGTAGACTACTAAGAGCATTAAGATGCTCCTTGCTTTTGCATAGAATGAAAAAATAGAAATAAAAAAAAGACTCATGCAATGGAGGAGAAAGAGAAAAAATATAGGTTGAAGAAATACACACAGCGAGTTGTTAGTTCCTAAAAAAGACATTTAATAGCTATAAGTTTGTTTTTTGTTGATAAAAATCACAAATCAAAGTTGTTAGTTCCTAGAAAAAGATATTTAACAGCAATAAGTTTTCTTTACAATATATTCAAACGAATAATAAAATGCATATACATGCAGTATAAAAAGAAAATCTACTTAGTGAGACCAAACCGTATACCATTGCCAATTGAACAAATTGACAAAGAAAAGAAAAAAGTATTTCTAATTGGCCACAAGCAAAATGATTCTAGACTTTCAATGACTAATAGCATCAGAGAGCTCCAGCTTCATTCAGACTCCCATCTCGTTCCCGTGAAAGGTTGAAAGCAAATACCTATCCAGCAGTGAACGACGGGTTTTGAAAAACTTCTCTATAGACAAAACTCCAAGTTAAAAGCTACAGACAAAAAGCAATGTCATAAACCAGATTACCAAACATTTGAACAAAAAAATCCTCAAGAAAATATCATAGGAATTTGAATTTCTATGGAACACTTAATTCTGATCAGAAATATCAAATTTTGGAAAAAAAAAAAAACAATTTATACCAACTTATAATAATAGTCCGAAAGTCAAAATAAGCAAATAAATAAGTAAAAGGACAAGACAGTATCTCAGGAGAAACCAAAAGCAACGATATCTGACAAAATTTCTTGATGATATTAATGCAACTAACCCATGAGCATCTTCACACTTCTACTTTTAATGTTCTAAACAAAAGAAAAGGAATATCTCAAGAATCGAAAAAGCAACAAAGACAATCTTAACCAAAGCCAGCAAGAATAATTAAACCCAACAGGATAATGCATCATCAGTGGAACAGTTAAATGAAATAAAACTTGGCTCTTCAGACATATTCAAAGTGGAATACATTTGAAATTATTCTACCTAAAACAATAGTAGAAATCCAATTTTACTCTCAAGCTCTTACCATCTATAATGAGTCGATCAAAATCCAATTTTTCAATCATTCTAATAACTAATTCTACAATTTTGACAAAAAAAATAATAACTAATTCTACAACCAAAAATGCAACTCACACAAATTTTTCTCCAAAAAAAATCGCATAGGACTATGTAATTTTATTATTTCTTCTTAAAACGAGTATCTCCTTGATCAGTTCCAGTGCTTTTATCAGCAACTAAGAAAACACAACGTTTGTCGAAAAAAACAGCTAAGAAAACACAAAAGTATTTTTTTTCTTTTGTTTTAAAGAATCCATATACACTATCCGGAAAATGAGAACCAAAACTTCACAAAAGGAAAAAATAAGAAAAATAGTTTTCTCAAAAATAAAGACACGAAAAAAATAACTAAAGTTTTTAACAGTCATTGACATGAAATTTGATCTCCACAAATGGAGACTTTGGGCTGGTTACCATATGGATCGTCTTTTGTGAGTCAATAATTGAACGTACCCCTACACATAACAAACCAAAAAAAAAGAAAAAAAATCATCATATGAACCATGAAAACTTCATTTTCCAGAGTTTGTCGACAAGCTTTTCCTTCAATTTCTCTACCGAGTAATTTTTCCATATATAATAAATATCATACAAGTTTGTACAGAGGGTTCTAGAGACCCAAAAGAAAGAAACAAGTAACATAGAAACTACTTAAAAAAGAGTACAAAAGTTAAAAAAATAAAAAAAATAAAATAGAGAAAACCCGAGATGAAAAAGGACGAAACCTAAGGAAGCAAAATTGCTCGCAATGTTTCTCGGTGATGATCTTCTCTTGGCTACATCTGTCTTGTGAGAAAGCATGGATAAAAAAATAAGGAACAATATAAGCAAAATTTATATATTAACCAAGTGAAAATTTTTGGGGAATAAAATCAATAAATATAGAAAGGAAATAAAGATTAAGAAGCAACAAAGAACCAGATAGTTTGAAAAAAGATTCTACAAATTCCCTTGCTTCTGGAGCTAAAGAATATCAAGCAGAGAGAGAAGATCTGAAACAACCTTATTATCTTACAAAGGGGGGAAAAAATTACAACAAGCCACAATGTTAGACAACTAAACTGGAGAAAAAAAAGGAAAAAAGGCTAGAGACGTTTAGGCAGGGGAGGAAAGAACAAACCCTTTAAGCAATGAGAATAATCTTCTTGGACTATTTATATGAAAAACCGTAGGCAAGACACATTGCAAAAGATTTCCCATATCTGAACCTGCAATATAACAACAAACATAAAGTTAGACAAGAAAACCCTCAAAAAAATTCTTTTAAAGACTACCGTATAACCACACCAAGCAATAAACAACCTGAAGAAACCAACTGCGTGTAGTTCTCTTTGTGAACTCCTCTATTTCTTTACCAGTCATAATACACACAAAAAAGCCAAAAAACAAAATAATCACCAAATGATACCTAATAGTCATAAAATTTTAAAAATGAAAAAGAAAAATTCACAGCCAAGAAATATCCACAAAATAACAGGAAGCTAACCTTAAAAGTCACTCGATTACCATGCAAATGCTTCATTTCTTTCCGTTTCCCCTCCAGAATGATTAGACGTAATTTTTTTGGGTTAATCTTGGTAGTCAAAGTGAAAGCATTGGGAGAGAGTTATTTGCAAAAGAAAAAAATTGGAAAGCAGAATCCACTAATAATATTTATTGATGAAGAAGAACTTACAAGAGAATCAAGCAGATCTGGAAGCTACCCGAAAAAGATTACGAAAATGAGAAGAAGTCGATGTTAAATTGGAACATTGTGATTCATCGGTTCCGGAGAGAGATATGATGGTTACCTTGAGGAAACTTGTTTGCTCAGCATAATTATTTGTCAAAAGACGAGAGAGAGAAAGGTGGGAATAGATTGATGGCAGTGGTTACCTTGAGCCCCGTAAATTGGAGTGGTATTGATCCCATCAGTTCTTTCACTATAAGCCAAAAAAAAATATTCAGAAGACACACACACACATGGAGAACCAAAGAATAAAACCAGAGTCCTCATTCTCGGACAATAAGAAGAATTGCATTTCTCCTCCCAGCGAAAGCACGCGAGTTGCATGTGATTGACGACCACCACCTAGCCAATAAAACCCAGCCACATCAGCACAACAACCACCATCCTTAACAGATCCATTCGATCTGCAATGTATCTGAAACAAAAAAAAGATGATTGCTTGAAACCAGCACCAACAGAACTCGATAATGTTATTTGCTTGATAGTCATAGTCCATCCAGACAGAAAGCATACGAAAAAAGAAAATTTTTGGAATAGATTGGCAAGTGCTTGGAAAAAAAGAGATGAATAAAAGGCCGAGTGTCCGGATAATTTTTTACCAAGAAATAGAGAACAACGGAGAGGAGAAGATCACAGAAGAGGAGTACAGCAGCCGTAGTGGTTCGAAAAGAAAAATTTTGGAACAGATCAGTAAGTACTTGGAAAAAAAAGAGAGAAACAAAAGGTTGTGTCGGGATAATTTTTTTACCGAGAAACAGGGAATAAGGAAGAGGAGAAGATCATCAACAAGGGGTACAATAATCATAGTGATCTGGTCGTTTGGGTATGAGAGGGGAAAGCAGTGATGAGAGAGAAACACTTGATGGGAGATGGGAGACACTTGATGGGAGTAGGTATCTCGAGCCCACCTCATCTGTCGTTCCAACAAAAACAGAGAAATGGTTTCTTCTCAAAACCGAAGGTCCTTCCTCATCTCTCAGACAAAAGCAAGAATCCCACTTCTCCCAGCATAGAAAAGCAAGAATCCGAATTCTCCTCCCAGCGAAAGCACGCGAGTCCCACGTGATGGAGGACGACCCCTCAGCGAATAAAATGCAGCCACATCAGCACAATCACCACCATCCTTTACGAATCCTTTCGCGCTTTTCCTATATAGGTTGACAATCAGTTAGTAAACTAATGGGAGGGAGCAATTTGTTATGCAATGCTAAAGCCAAAGGGGATGATTATTATTTTTCAAAGTTTAGGGAGTCTACTTGCAATTTGACAAAACTACAAGGGAGGAAAATGTAATTAATTCTTAAAAAAATGGTATGACAATATGGCACGTTGATCAAAGGATTTGTTTATTATGAGTAATGGACAAATAACGGAATCGAGTCCACAACGTCCAGGTAAAAGGAAGAGTCGCAAATTGCTGCCGCATACGTTTCTGGGTGGAGGCGACAGATTAGGACGACATCTACGATGGAGTTTTCACTTTTCAGATGAAGGTGGAATTTCCTAGACGAAGACTAGAGGCAAATTCTATAAGCCCCGTATACTGGTACAATCAAGAATTTGACTAAAAAACTATTCAAATTTATGGCAAGCAGAAATAGCTAGGGAAAATAGAAGGTGCACATTTTGGACCGATTTCTTCAAAGAACTACTTTCTTCTCGTGCTTTATTATGTCATACTTTTCTTTTGAAAATTTCATAAATATTTGAAGCTACACTAGTGGAATGGCGTTTTTTCTCCACTCTTCGTCACACCATGTCATCACTAAGTGTTTCAAAGATAGTATATGTTTTTTGGGAAGAAAGGAAAATAGAATAATGGCATATCTTCTTTTCCTTGTAATAATGTCAACGTCAAGTGTAAGGCACAGGTCTGACTACAAATTAAGAGTTCGATTCACTAAACCTACGATAAAATTTAAAAGATGTGCAGCAGTGCGCTCATTTAATTTAAAGGTGGTGTTAATTTACTCTCCTAATTCCATTGACTTAGTTGAATCCTTTTTAACGTAAATTGAAATAAGAATAGGAGTAAGATTTGACGATTGATCAAAAAACAAATGTAATAACGTGGATGTTATTTGGACGAAATCTCCTCTCAGTGGGAGCTTTCGGAGACCGAATGCCATATCTACCCTTAGTACCCACTTCCTATCAACGACTTCCAATTAAGTTACTCTAAAACTTATTTTTTTTTAAGATGAAACAAAAAGAAAAAAAAAAAAGATTGTCATATTTCTTGTCCTGGGAGGTGCGAGAGAGTTGATGTTCCGCGCTTTGAATATAGAGTATCACTAAAATATTGAGATCACCAGAACTCAAATTAGTAGCCACAGACGCAGTAGCTATAGTAAAAGAATTTGAAGCCAACCACGTGCATTTGTCACAAAAGATGAAACTGTATGGGCTAGCAAACAAATGTACTACTATTACTTCCCAGAGTTAGTAAATGATCGATGGTTACAATTCCCAACTTTAAACTTATCCCACGCCCCAAGAAAAATGAAAAATGAAACGGGAGAGAAAGGAACAAACTCTAAAAATTCCATAGAGCAGTTTTATTTCATATTTTGGAATTCATAGAGCAGTTCAAATAATTCCAGAAAGGTACTAGTAAAATTAATTCGAAGACTGACTATTTTCCTTCACAACTCACAAGCTGAGTTAGCAATTCCGCAACTTCATCCAACTCCTGTTTCTCCTTCAATTTTATTTTCTGGCTCACGTCCCGCATTTTCCCTCTCACGTTTTCACCCATCTCCTCCGCCACCACATCTTTGATTACTCTTGCTATCTCCTTTCTATCAAACTTGCCATTCTCATCTCTCACAACCTCAATGCCTGCACCAATTTCCACCACCAACCTGGCATTGAGTGGCTGGTCAAGCTGTACGGGCATGGCTATAATTGGAACACCAAACTCTATACTTTCCACAACCGAATTCCAACCACAGTGGCAAACAAAACCTGCAGTACCTGGATGTGCCAATACTTTTGCCTGTGGTGCCCATCCTTCCGCAATTCTACCCCTATCTCCCACCCTCTCCAAGAACCCCTCAGGAAGAGCCTCTTCAGGCCTTGTTTTGTGACCCAGAGGAAATCTTACAACCCATATGAAATTGACATCGCTAAGCTCCAACCCGTATGCTGTCTCTTCCATCTCTTCTTTAGTCAAGAAATACTCGGTCCCAAACGAAACAAAAACAGTGGACCGCTCGCTCTTTGTCCCAAGCCATTGGATTAACTCGTCGTTGTTATCCCCTTGATCATCCTTAATAGGTTCTTCTAATAGGGTACCTACAGGCAACATCTTCAGCTTCGTAAGATCAAACAGATAGTCTATATATTTCCCTTCTATTGCTCTCGAGCTTTTCGTGAGGATGATGCGGTCACACTCCCGGTTTGGCCTTTCCGCCGCAGGATCACTTTCTTCGTAGTCAGCTCTTGCCGCTTGGGCTGTTATCCGAAACTTGGTCCACTCGGGATCGGACAGATAGATGGCTGGAAAAGGGAATTCAAGGTCCGGTTTCATAAACGAATGGGAGAAGTATGCCATCATGGACACAGTTGAAGTTAAAAATTTAACCGCTGGAATGTTATGGGCTGCAGTCAATGCACTGGTCCACGTCTGGGTGACATCGTAGATCACCAAGTCAGGCTTCAGAGTCTTCAAGATACTGGACAGTTCCGGTTTGGCTCTGTTCAGGGCTCTTTTCAGGGTGGACATGAGATGGGGTGGGAGACCATTGGTGGTGTGGTAGTGAGAAGGGAGTTCAGGAGTGTCTGGAAGATGAAGTTCCACTAGATTAATTGTCGCAGAGTATTTTCCGGCGATCTTTTGCTTGATGAATCCAAGATTGATAGGAGTTGAACAGATGTATATGGCAAATCCTCTATCCGTTAGTCTCTTGGCTAGTTCTAGGCTGGGAGATATATGGCCATAAGCCAGCCATGGAAACATGAGAACCTTGAGCTGAGAAGTAACAGCAACTGGTTCTGTACCCATAAATCCTCTGTTTTCTGTAAGTGCTTTGTGTCTTGGCGTTGAGTGCTTTGGTTTTTGGGAGGGGAAAATGTAAGTGGGGGATGGGCAAAGGTTTTAGTCTTGAAAGGGAATTTTAAACGATATCTAGAAAGACAGGGCTCTGAATTTTCTAACCGAGTTTGCTGTTTTCTGTCAAATACTCGCATGCTTGACTTTGGACTTTGCTAATCGAGATCCATTGGTCGGCAGCAAGAATTAACAAATTATGAATAAATCCACCTACACCAGGACGAAATCAGATTTGAACAAAATTAATCACCTTTGCCCTGTATATTTGGGACTTGCAGTTTACGTGGACTCCTGGCGTATAGCAAAGAATACTGTTCTTTTGCGACTGAGAAGTCCATGTGGAGATTTTTCCTAAGAATTTCATTAATATGGACTGTATGAGTAGATTACAAACAAATTCATAGACGAAAAACCATAAACATGGGCACCCTATCAATATTTAATAGTACTACATGGAAGACCAAAAAGGCACATTGGTCCAGTTGGGTACCTGGGAGTTGCCGGAATCACGGTGCAGGGTCTAGTTTTCCACGAAACGACTTGAAACAATGATTGGTACCAGGAATTCATTCAACCATGCCGTCTGATTTTGTTGTTTGATGGAAATACCAGCACATAACAGCCGGGGGACTGCTGCTTTTGTCATTGTCTTGAGACTTTCTTATAATCCCAAATAAAAAATGTCACAATTAGCAAACCATATCCAATAATACTAATTCTATTCTGTCCCTTCTATACCAATTAGTATATGGTTTTTCTCTTCAATTGAATGCTGCAATTTTCTTTTGCTCTTACGATTATTACACGTTAGTAATTTGAATCTTCACAACACTACAATATTTCATTGCCTTTCGGAATTATATGCTGATTCATTGGATTGAAAGATTACATTATTAGAGTAGTAGAGACACTTCAATATCTCTAAACCCTCATTTATTTTAGCGCATACCACATATCTCGATTATTTAGTAAACCCCTGAACACCAGCTGAGGAACGCATTCGGAGAAGTCCAGTTTTAAGTCCCAAGTCCTCCTGCAATATTGGGATCTTGACCTGAGTTTTTCTTAGAAAGTTGGGCGATCAATGTTTAAAGTTCATCCAGATTGTCTTCTTCACTTGATTTGATCTTCTTCCTCAAATCTTTTATTTTTTGCCTCATGGTTTCCCCTGCACCCCCAATTACCACATGGTTGATCATTTTTGCTATCTCTTCCCCCTTAAGTCTACCATTTTCATCTCTCATGACTTCCACAGCCACACCATTTTCCACCAACACCCTTCCATTAAGGGGCTGTTCCAAATTCATAGGCATTGCTATTATCGGAACACCAAATTCTATGCCTTCGGTTAAAGATATCCAACCACAGTGGGATAAAAATCCACCAATGCTCGAATGGCCAAGAATCATTGCCTGCGTCGCCCATCCTTGAACAATCCTCCCTCTACCTCTCACTCTCTCAAGAAATCCCGTTGGTAGAATCTCTTCAAGTCTACTTTCGTCACCGTCTGGAGATCTTAAAGCCCAGATGAAATTTACATTGCTCAGATCCAATCCATGAGCAATCTCTTTGATCTCTTCCTCACTTGGGAAATACATAGTGCCAAAGGAAGTAAACACAGCTGAATTTACATCCTTCTGTCCAAGCCAATTCATGAGCTCGATATCCTCTTCACCTAATTCAGCAGCAGCAATAGGACCAGTGGGAATTAATGGACCAACAGGAAGAGTCTGCATGTTGGTCAAACCAGCAATGTGGTCCAAGTATTTCCCTTCCATCGCTCTACTAGTATTAACCAGCATAGGAAAGGAGTAAACTTCACCAGCTACCGGAGCTTTATCTCCAATGGCCGCAAGAAGTTTGTGAAACTCAAAATCCCGAAAATAGATGGCTGGAAAGGAATATTCTGAGCTGGAGTTGACTGACAAATGAAGTTTGTATGACAAGAAGGCTGCGCTCGTAATTTGGAACCAAACCGATGGAAAGGTGCTTAAAGGAGTTACTGAAAGCCAACTAGCCAAGATAGTATTGTATCGTAGATCACCAAGTCTGGCTTCAGAGAGTTTATGATGTTGTGTGATTCAGAGTTGGACAATTTCAGGGCTTCGAAGAGGACTGGTTGGAGATGAGCTGGGACGCCATTGGTTGTGTGGCAGTGAGGAGGAAGTTCACGCAATTCTGGAAGATGAAACTCCACGAGTCGAATGGATTGAGAGTAGTTGCCCTTGATTTCCTTGGAAATGGAACTTAAATTGATGGCTGTAGAACAAAGAAAGATGGTTATCCCTCTATCGGTGAGTTTCCTGGCTAGCTCCAGGAATGGAGATATGTGACCATGCGCCAAAAACAGTAACATGAGAACCCTTTGAGAAGTGCTATTGACTTTTTCTGTGCTACTGACTTTTTCTGTACTACTAGCTTGCGATTGCATGGCTTTAGTTTGCATGGAAAGCTTGTCTCTGTAATTTGCCTTAATTAGTTCCCTTTTGTCAGACGGAGAAAAATGAGCTGTCTTTGGGCTGATTAAATACTGATGCTTTCCACAATCAGAGTACAAAGATTGAATGCAAAAATTAAGGGTAAAAAACAAAAAAAACCACGTAGTAAATCTAATATATAGAAAAATCTCCCGTGATTTCAAAACATACAACACAACACCCCATATTTTGAACTAAATTATAAAGATAACGAAATCCATTAAACTTAACAGAAATTGACGAAATGACCAAAATGCCCTGATAAAATTAAACAAAAAACAACCCAAAAAAATCATTTGCTTTATTCTCTAGATAGAGAAAATTGAGGGTTAAGGGCAGAATAGATATATTTGTTAAAAATTAGGTATAAAAATTTTTTTTCAAGTTCCAATAAGTCATTTCTGTTATGTTTAACAGATTCCGTCACCTTTATAATTTAGTTCAAAACATGAGGTGTCATGTTATATGTTTGGAAATCACGGAAAATTTTTCTATGTATTAGGTTTATCACAGAGATTTTTTTTTGTTTTTTACCCAAAAATTAATGAAGGGAAGAAAATTCATGAAATTAATCAACTTGTGCCGAATTCTGTTACCTGCTGCTTGTGGTTTAAATTTGTGCGGCCACTGAGCAGGATAGGTGGGAATCGGTCTGTATTAGTCCGTTAAAGCATAATATTGGCCTGGGTAAATATGGCAGTACTGTTTAAAGTCTTAAAATGGCCTATTATGGTAGGGAAAGTAGTTGCAACATAGACATGGTTCTTGCTCTTTTTTTCCATCACTGTGGGTATCCGGGTCTATACCCAACTAATTCCACAGCGCTCCAGCAGAGCGGGCCCGACCGATACTGAAGAAGATAACAACTGGATTGCTGCCCGAGATCAAACTCAAGTGAAACTCACTTAAGGAGGCTACTTCCACCAGTAGACCAACCCAGCGCGAGCGACATGATTCTTACTCAGTTGTGAATTACTTACTAGTACTCCATTTTAATTGGTACATTTGTGCAATTTGCGGGGGTGGTTTAAATTCATCAAAAGTATATACATCTTATATATAACTGCGGTTGATTTTCTGCTTATAGAGTTTCAGCATTATAAGTGCAATATCATATGAATATTTGTGGTGAAATTGACGTCCTCTTTTATTGCAAAATCTACTGTATTGCAGTAACCATTAGTTTAACTATTCTCACAAAGTTGAGCTAGCACGCTGGTGTCTGCATCCAGGTCTTCCTTTTCGCTCAATCTCATCTTCTTACTTATCTTTTGCTTTCAGCCTCATTCTTTCACCTACACTCCTCATTATCACTTTCTTTTTCAATCACTTTTGCTATCCTTCGCTTTTAAAATTTTGATTTTCATCTCTCATAACTTCTGCAGCTACCCCAGTTTCCACCATCAACCGCGCATTGATAGCTTCTTCGTGATAAATAGGCCTGGCAACTATTGGAATACCAAACCCTATAGACTCTCCTGCAATGAATTCTCCAACCACAATGGCTTATGTAGACGAAGGCAAGGTAGGGGCAGTAAAATCTCCATGTCTATATGTAAAATTATAATTTTGTCCCTATACTTAAATAAAATTGCTCCTACTATCCTTCAACAAAATTTAAATATTAGAGAATTGCCCCAACCAAAATCTCCATATATGCAGAAAAAATTGTAGGTTTGTCTCCGTAAAATTACCTTCACTACCCTTCAACAAAATCTAAAGTAGTAATGTACACTTTATTTATATGTCTCTATATCCAAAAAATTTAACAATATTTAAATAAATGACACTTCCTTGTCTAAACAAAGAACGAATACCAATACTTTAATTCAACCGCTGCACGACTGAAGCAAAATCGAGTTTACCATCAATTGGCCTAAGTAATAGGTTTTTAGGATTGCAATTGTGGGATCAATTAGGCTAAAACAACCACCATAACAGCAAAATTTCACAAAAATTATGAAGTTCCATTCCAGAAATTCAATGTTTGAAGTATATAATACATGTAATTAAACCTGCAATCTTTAATTCCCCAATTTTTTGTCGAGCCCAATCTTCTAAATCCACAAAACGACTTGAAAAGAATGATTGAATCAATGGTGGCTTCTGTGAGGTGTGATGATCTAGAAATTTTTAGAGGGAGAAAGAGAGGATTTCTAAAGTAAGATGAGAGGTACCAAATGTTGTGGGATCGACTAGAACGATGGAGAGAAAGAGTGTGTTTAATTTGTTGGGTTATTAATTTTTTAGGCACCAAAAAGACTTATTGCCCAATACTTATTAGCTTATCACGAACGAGATCTTCATGTAATTCTCAACAAAGCTGATACCAATATATACATGGCAAGAAGGCAATGCTCGATTGAGCACATCGAGCAATCGAACTCCTATTTTTCTGCATGAGCTCGACTCGAATACATAAATGAGTAGTTCAAACTCGACTCAAGCTTGATCAACAACAAACTCGAGTCCAGTAGTTGATCCAACTACTTGTGAGTTCAAGTCGAGGAGCTTGATTCTCTTGCACCCTACTTGTGACTTTCTCAACTACAAAAAAACTGGGGTAAAATATAGAAAAATCCCTTGAGCTTAGGCGAATATATAGAAAAATCTCCTATAGTTTCAAAACATACACTCCAGTACCTCATAGTTTGAACTAATTTAAAAATGCAATAAAAATCGTCTAAATTAATAGGTTTGAAATACACGTAGTTTTTTTACGAATAATTGTACTACAAACAAATAAAATTTTAGTTGATATACCTATTATACCTTTAGAGTTATAATACAGAAAAACCTCCTGTGACTAAGCAAATCTATAGAAAAAGTCCTTTATAATTTCAAATCATGCAATCCAGTAGCTCATGGTTTGAACTAATGTGAAATCGACAAAAATCATTTAAATTAACAAGTTTGAGGTTGCTTGACATGGAAACTAATTTTTTAATTCAAATTTTTAGCTGATATACCTATTAAACCCCTTAGAACTCATAAATTTTTTTTTAAAAAAAAACCCAAAACTCCCAAATACAACTCATCTTATTTCTATACATAAAATAAATAAATAAAAATTTCCAAATAAATGTCACCTTATTTCTATACATAAAATAAATAAATAAATACTTTCAAATATAACTTACCTTATTCCTATGCACAAAATAAATAAATAAAAGTAACATATAACCATAGGGGGCTTTTTCATGTGTTGGCTTAACTACAGGGAATTTTTCCATAAGTTTGCTTAATAGGATGGTTGTTAGAACGTTTTTTATTGCTTATATATATATATTAGGGTAATTTTGTTATTTCATATGTTTTCATTAGTTTTGATGATTTTTGTTGCGGTTTCAAATTAGTTCAAACCGTGAGAAATCGAAATATATGATTTGAAACTATAACATAAGTTCAAACCGTGAGAAATTGAAATATATGATTTGAAACTATAAGATAGTTTATCGTAGATTAGCTTAATCATAGGGGATTTTTTTGCACTTTACCCAAAAACTGATGTATCTTTCTTACATGGATGAAAGGCCTCACAACTGCAGAGTTCAATGGATTGCCTGCATCTGTGCCATAGTAGCTCAAGCTTGCTATTTGAGTTATTCGATTCATTATACTTAATTCTTTTTTTTTTGGGTTATTCAATTCATTTAGTTGGATTCTTGTTAACACATCTAAAAGTCACATAATTACATATACTATAATTATTACCCTCTCTTATATTTATTTACTTTCTCTAATTAATCTTACATTTTAAAAAATAGGGCACATAAAATATATCTTAACATGAGATAGATCCTATTTTTTATTTATGTACCACATTAGCTGGCACGGCCATCTTGAGCCATAAATTTTAAACTGTAACTAGACTTGCTTATGTAAAGCCTCACGATTTCCTGCCACCGGTCATGAAGAGGTGAATGTTGACAAATCATAAGAGACGTCGAATGAGTCAAGAACTACGGACGGTAAAACAGGCAATAGAAGTACCAAGTCATGGATTAAGACATTGTGTATGCCCATGATCCTCACATTTTCCCCTTTTTTCTTTTTGGGTTTGAAGGAGAATCAAAGCTTGACAAAGAAAAGGGGGAAAACAGGAGTGCATGAAATGAAAGTCAGAACAAAGAATTTCATGCTTACTTCGATGGTATCTCTAGCTACTAGTTGACTCAGGGTTTGAGAATATTATGGTTTCACTTAGTCTAGTACTCCTTTTATATTGGAGCAGATTAAATGATGGATTTTCCAAGAAATTAATGTATGTGCTCGAAACCTTCTCTAAGAAATGAAAATAGTGAAGAGCTCATTGGAGATATGGTCATACAATCAATCAACCAAATTACTTATAAAATGGAGACTAATTAGAATAACATCCAGCAAATTCACGAACAAATCATCTTCCTTAACCCGGAAGAAGAATCAAAAGATTTAACAGCACCCGTTATTCTTTTGGCAAAGTTGTACTACCTCCTCGACAAGGTTATCAATCTCTTCCTCGTCACCTCTCATTTCCATTTGTTCACTCAATTCCTTAGCTTTCCTCCTCACATTTTTTCCACTTTCCTCCACCAAAACCTTTCTGATCACTTTGGCAATCTCCTCACTTTGAAGATTTCCCTTCTCGTCTCGCAAGGGTTCCAATCCCACTCCGACTGCTTCAATCAATCTAGCATTTAAAGGTTGGTCAATATTCATAGGCAGAGCTATCATTGGAACACCAAATTTCATACTCTCCATCATAGAACTCCATCCACAATGGCTCAAAAAAGCACCAGTATTCGCATGCTTCAAAATTCTTGCCTGAGGAGCCCATCCATCCACAATTTTTCCTCTATCTCCCACTCTCTCAAGAAACCCTTCGGGTAATGCTTTTTCCACAGTTATTTTCCCTCCGAAAGGGAACCTAATAACCCATATGAAGTTAACATTGCTGAGCTCAAGACCACGAGCAATTTCGCTTCTTTCGTCCTCAGTCAAGAAATACTCACTGCCAAAAGAGACAAACACCACTGAAGCGTTTTCCTTTTGGTCAAGCCAATTAATGATTTCCATTTCCTCATCTTGAATGTCATCAAGACTGATGTCTTGGACAAGAGGGCCAACGGGGACCACCTTTTTACCAGATGCAACGGAGAGAAAATCCATGAATCTTTCTTCAATCTCTTTGAATGACTTAACCAACAAAATCTTACACGACAGGTCCAGACCTTGTAGGAATCTTTGTCCATCACTAACATCATTAACTCGAGCGTCCCTTGACCGAACCTTGGCTATCTCATAGTCCCGGATATAAATTTCTGGGTAGGGGAGTTCTTTTCCGGGATATTTGATCATGTATAGACCGAAAGCAGTCATTGATGCTCCAAACGGAAGAAATTGAACAGCTGGGATATTTTGAGAAGAAGCAATTTCTGCTGCCCAAGGCTGATTGAAGTCGTACATAACCAAGTCAGGATGCAGAGTGGTGAGGATATTAGAAAAGTTGGGAGCTGACATTTCATAGGCTGTTTTGAGGGTGGTCATGAGATGGGGTGGGAGGCCATTGGTGGTGTGGTAATGAGGAGGAAGGTCAGGCAAGCATGGAAGTTGTAACTCAACTGGTTCTATTGAATCGGAATATTTTCCAGCAATTTGGTTCTTGATGGAGCTGAGATTCACAGAGGTGGAACACAAGTAGATGTGGAAGTTTTTCTTTGCTAGTCTCTTGGCTAGCTCTAAGAAAGGGGACATGTGACCATGAGCTAACCATGGCAACATTAGTATCTTCATTCTGCTTAATTTGCTTGTTTTTTCAGTTGCATAGATTGGTGGTAATGACAAAGGTGTTGAAGGTTGCCACCAAGGACTACAAAGGCAAAGATGATGCGTAGATTTATGTGTTTTTAGTTAATTTATACAAAAGTCGGTTCTTCCGGCCTGGACTGACCCAATCCACCGATTGTATTCGTTGCAGTTGCATCAGCAGAACTGGTGTTCTGATGCTTACATTTTCCTAATTTCCATTTTTGGGTCAAAGTGCTGCAATAAGTCACGACCGCTAATGAAGACAATAAGACACTACTATTCTTTTTTAAATAGTACATGCACAATTGGGCGGCATTATTTGTTTTTCCCCGTACGTAATCTGGGATGGATTCAGAGCCTGTAAGTTCGGGAACCACAAATTTCAATTGCACTCGTCTTTTTTTTTTTGATGTAACGTACAAGTACACGACTCTGAAAGTCCAGAAGTCGCTCGGAGGAGTATAAATATATATATATATATTCGAAGAAAAATAGCAAAAAGTTAGAGGGGTTTCAGCTTCAATTTCGTTCTCTGTTTCAATCATTAGTACAAGTTCGTTTATAGAAGTACTCGTAAATCACCCACTAATTATACAATTTTTATATTATCCACGGACGAAATTCACACACACAATTTTTTTTAAAAAAAAAATTGATCTAAATCTATGCCTCATTCTCCACCAGTCATATTGCATCGTGTAGTGCATACTATTATTGGCAAGCGGGCAGCTTTCTTTAACAAATTTTAGGCTCCCTCCCTCTTCCCTACCCGGTGCTCATTTGGCAAAGTTGGTACTTTTTAATTATTTTTATATTTCACATACATTACATTACAAAATGCATTAGAATAGTTATTCTAAATAATATTTCAAATAATCTCTATCCAAACATAGTTATTTATATTTACCATAAATACTCCAATGATCCAGAAGTCTTTCCTTTCCTTTTTTTTTTTTTTTGCTTTATGTCTATTATATATTTCTATCTCAACAAGTTTCGTGTTCATGCAGTTCAGGAATACTTGTTACTAGTGTCTTCGAACAAAATGATGGTGATATGTTGGCATCGACATTATTCCTAATTAACAAGCACGAAAGCACCAAAAAGGCCTAACCATTAGAAAGATCTAATCCAAGTTCTAACTTCCATTTATGTCTATGTATGCCCACTAAGATAAAGAAAGATAATATGTCATGGACTAGAAAATTGGACATAAAGGGGAATACAACACATGGACCGTAAATCTTATTAAGAGCTGTTAATCGAGCCGAGTATTAGACTTCTGAGCTCGATTTGAGCTTAACTCGAGCCAAGCTCGAGCTTGTTTGACTAAATATATACCAATTAACTCTAATAAAAATCTATAATTTTCAATTTTTATACTTTTGAATTGTGAAATGACATATATAACCTTTCTTATCGAGCCTAATCGAGCTACTCGAATAACAAACAAGTCGAGCTTACTCGACTTGTTAATTAAACGAGCATATCTCAAGCTCAAGCTTGACTTGTTTACTATAATTAACGAGTCGAGCTCAATCGAGTTTTTGAGCTGCTCGTTTCATTTAACAGCTCTAGTCTTATTTCATTGTTTTAATTGACGAATGGAATTCGAACAGAGCGTTTCTTAGATATTTTCACTTAGAAAGTATTTTTCAACTTTTCTTTTATTTTCTTTTAATTATGCTTATTAAAAACCGGTAAATTTTTCCTAAAATTATCCCAAAAAAAAACCATATAAACCTAGTCACGATCTTACTAAATTGACATATTCTGTGCCTGGGAAAAATTCTATATTTGGGTTCCTTATAAAATAGCTAAATTGTACACCTAGCTTACCCCTTCGTGTGCTTTTACATCTCACAAAGAAAGACATCTATCCACTTTTCCTTCGCTGTCTGTTGCAAAATCTAAAACCCTTTCGTCGCATGGCATCAATTGCTTATCAAGTTATATAAAAAGTTTCTTAGAAGCAAGCCCAAAATAAATACCCCATATTATGAGCATATACTCTTATATTGAAAAAATAAGCCTTTTTTCAAATTAACCATATTCTTAATAAAAATAAACACTCGTCACTGGATACTCATTAGACAAACCTTCTCAACTAAATTACCGAAACACGATGTTAGGAAATTGCATTAGTGGACATGGGTTGCGAACAGCTCAATAAACTTTAGCAGGCCGAAAAGCAGTGATGCACATGACATGGGTTACAAGTTTGTAACACACACGGCCCACTAACAAGGAATACTCAATGTGAATGGACCAGATGAAGATGCCATGTCCATGGACAAACCTTAATTAATTCGAAATTCACGGCCAACAACATGACAGAAAAATGTGCTTGGATTAATTGCGAGGAACCTTCACAACACTAATGTCAACGACTTGGTCTTCCGGATGAGCAATGGGCCTCTTCGAGTGGCCATCAAATTAGAGCCGGGGCTTAGCGGCGAGACCAATTGAAGACTAAAGAGGCAAAAAATGCAACCTCAAGTTTCAGAAGCCCATCCGAAACTCCTACGTTTCTGCATCCAAAGTCCAGCCTTTATGACACACTCTACGTGTGTGTGTGTATATTCCAAAAATATATAATTAATTAGTTTCTCAAAATTTTGTTAGTGTAAATGAGAGGATTCGAACTAACCCGAGATCTCGTACTTATACTCCCTCCTACCAAACCATCTGACCCGTGCCCTATAATTAGTTGTTTTTTCAAAGCTATTATATGTAGAATCATGTTAGAGTGTGTGTGCGTTTTTAAAAAATCTATAAATGCTTCTTTTTCTTTAGGAGGTTATTGTATTTAACATCATCGTAAAGGGGTTTGAATAGTTGTACTTAAAATCATGATAATAAATTAGGTAATTTGAGTAGTTTAACATTAAGTGACATGAATAGTTTACGCCAAACAAGGTCCTCTCATTATATGTAGTATAGGAAAAAGAAATTCAGTCATGTTTGTTCTTTGTAGCTTGTCCATCCAAAGATTTAAAAGAGCCAATTTATGAAATTGGTTCCAAGTCTTTGTTGTTTGCATGTCAACATTTTTTTCATACATTATTCTGTTTTGCTTGCATCGCACACATACTTTCCTATCTTTTTTTTATATCTTTCTAACCACTTTTATTTTTCACATACATTATATTGAAAAAAAATACTATAATAATTATTTAAATAATATTTCAAATAATATCCTATTCTAAATAATATTTCAAATAACAGTTAAAAAATTAAGAAAGCTTTATTGCTTGGTTAATTGAACAAACATTACTTTCTTGAAAAAAAAAAAAAGTTACTTCATTCATATACATCACAAACATATTCCTCAGTCTAATACATAACCCATTGTATTGCCTAGGACTTGACTTTTTCAATCACAAACATATTACCCCAGTTATGTCTTTGATCTACTAAGTTGGTCAATTTATTTTGCTCAAACTTGACGTGTATTCAAACAAATTCTTTTAGTAATTAGCATTGTATAATGTATAAATTTGCCTCAAATTGTATATATAGCAATTTCCATTTTCTCACTGGTTCCAGACCTCTCAAGTCTCAACCAAGCAAAAAGAGTACAAATTTTTTTTTAAAAAAATGTTATTAGCTAAAAAAGATTTTACCGGATATGTTTTTTGAATCGCTATAAAGAAAAGTTTGAATAAAAAGGAACCGAACATAAAAGAATACGGTATGCCACCTTTTAGCACTTAAATGTTGATACTTTTTTTTTTACTGGGGTAGCTTGCAAAACTACAGTGCAATAGAGCTTCTACAATTATCACTGGCAACTAAACGACCCTTGCACATAAAATATGTCACTAAACTAATTAATACAGATATTAAGACATACAATTTTTGTTACTTATTGAAATTCAAGGTGATAAATGATGCGATCTAAAATTGAATGGTTGAGATTGAACGTGGTTTTAAGTCACAATGATGATTGTAATGGCAGAGAATCTAAATCCAAATAAGCAAATTTAGGAGTGGGACGGGATGGCTGTCAATTCAATTGTTTTAAAACAGCTTTGTCTAATTCAACAAAATATGTATTTATTTTTTCAGAATATAAATTACTTTAAACACAAAATAAACATGGAACAAATTTTATGTGCCCTACTCATAACATTAAAAATTATGTACATAGTATAATTGAGTCTCAAATAGTAGATTATTTGTAATATTATTTGAAATAATTATTATAATATTTTTTATAATATGATATGATATAAAATAAAAAAAATATATTCAAAAAATGTGTATGTGGTGCAAATAAATAACTTTTGATAAATGAGTGCTATCCGAATAATTTTTGGACAAACAATTATTGTAGTAACCGTCCCTGTTCTGCTCTCCCCATAAGCTGAGCCTGCTCAGACACGGATCAGGATCGGTTTAGCTTGTTTTGATATAAAGGTGGTGTACTGGAATGGAAGCCTCCTATTTCTTCAATCCCCAAGCTACCCTCCACTAAATCTCACACACACACCTAGTAGGAGTATTGCACAGAACGCCAAAGAAGAATGAAAAGAAGACTGAAGACCCACTCTTTATTTCAACTCAAGTCAAGTCAGCGTACTTCTTAAGGTAGAAACATCTTGAAGCTCATCCTTTAGTCTTTTTTCTGCCCCATTTTTTATTGTTTTTGTTTAGTTTTGTTGAATTTTAGCGGGTTATTAATCTGCTGGCTTAGTATGGAACTCTTGATCGTTTCTACCTCTGGGGCTTCTTATTTTTGTGGCGCTTGTTTTTAGCTTTGATGTTTAATAGTGTTGCAGAATCTGGGATTTTGAACTTTTGGGAAAAGATTGAAAATGTCGAGCTCAGTCAATGAAGATCATGATCAGAGGTACTTCTGCTTATGGGTTTTTGTGAATTTTGTAATTTGAGAACAAAAGGTTCTGATTTTTGTTTAATTCCGATATTCTTGGAGCATTTCTATGCTAGTTTAGCTTCAATTGCATTGGATTTAATGTAAGTAATAGCCGTTGAGAGAAGAAGAAGAAGAAGAAAAGCAGGAGCCTTTGATTGGGTGGTACAGTATGGCTAAGTGAAGAATATAGTTACCTAGCAGGATACTAGGTGTGGCGGTTTCTATTCTTGAAATAATTGTATGCTTGCTTGCAGTGCGGCATCAAACTGATCAGTCATCTGGAGATATGGTTAAAATTTAGACATCATGTTCAAATTGGTTATTTATGTCAATTTGGGAAGTTAGTGAAATGACTCGAATTTAAGGTACGACTTTTTAGGCCTCTACAAGATATCTAAAAGATCTGGAATAGACTTTGGCGAAACACTGCATCTTCCTAATTGATTTAATGTCACAATTTTTCTTGCTTGTTGGAACACTGTTGTCATCAGATGTTCTTATCGGGTGTCTAGTAGTTAATGTAAGAGTGAATAAGTTCAGCCTGGTACGGTAATACTCCACTAGAGTGCATATCTTAGCAAAAGTTCACAATTTTACTTTCACTGGTTCTGAATAGAATGTGAAAGTTGTCAACTTTCTTATTTCATGATAAAGTACACAATCATTCTGAGGTATAAGAAGATCTTGCTGTGCTGGGGCTTATGATGGGATCACTGGTAGGAGGTAGAAAAAATTATAGTGTTGTTTTGTTTTGACATTTATACCACTGGTCATCATATTGCTCAAAGATGTATAATTTTGGACCAAGTTCTAAATGATACAGATCAATTTTCTGGTCCTTTTTATGATGGTGAAGCAATGGACAATGAGAGAAATTCTTTGTCAGTGACATGGCAAATAAAAGGCTACGTTAGAAAATTCATCAAAGTGTGATGACATGAAGAAAATAATTAGCTGGAAAAGGAGACATTTTTATTCAAAAATATTGTTGATGACTTGGCTCTTCTAGCCATATCTACATTCTGCAGTAAGACTTGAGGCTTCTATCAAATTTGAGGGCAGTTAGTTACATCTTACAGAAGCAGCAGAAACTAGCAAAAGTTCTTTAGATCAGTATTGTGTTTACTGGCTGCTTTTTAACTTCTTACCCTTGAGCATCCTCTGTCAGTCCCTCTTGCTATGCAGTGTGTACTAAATATCCTTAAGGAGCCATGCAGAAGTTTGATCCCATTTAGCTTGAGAATATTTGAGGAACACCAATAAAATAGAGCATAGGCTGTTAGAGTAATATATCTGAGCCTTAGTCAAAGAAGTTAGTTCAAAGTTATCTGTACCCTTGTTGTGTCAGGAGTTTATTCGTTATTTTAGTGTTGGACATGTTATAAAGAATTTGGCCCATTTGGGATACTGAATTAACATAATCTTTTTATATTATTCAAACAACTTAACTTCTGGCGATGGATGTCACATTTGATTGATTCTGATTTTTTGTTTGAATGTTAAATAACCAGAAATAATGGCGGCCTGGAAGATTTGACTTCAATGACTATTGAATCTCTGCGGGCAAGATTGCTGTCTGAGAGGGCTATGTCAAGAACATCAAGGCAGAGGGCTGATGAGCTTGCAAAGAGGGTAAGCCTGCATATGTTACAAAATTTGCCCTCTCTCTCACACTCTCACACATGCGCAAAGATTTTGCCTTTTACCCTTATTCTTGATCATTTTAAATTTTGGTTTTTTGTCTAAATATCATGAATGTATAGGTAGTAGAACTGGAAGAGCAGTTAAAGCTAGTGTCTTTGCAAAGGAAGAAAGCTGAGAAGGCCACGGCAGATGTTCTTGCCATTTTGGAGAGCAACGGGATAAGTGATGCTTCAGAGGCCTTTGATTCAAACTCTGACCAAGAAACCGTCTTCAGTGATTCCAAAGTTAGTAATGATTCAGAAAACAGGAAAGAAACCTTGAGCAATTTTCAAGTGAGAAGACGTGATATGGACTCATGTTCAAGTTCTGAGATAGACTCTTCTCCTTCTACTGGTCGAAGTTTGTCTTGGAAAAGTAGTAAGGATTCTCTGCATTCTCTTGAAAGGAAGAAATACACAGAGACTGTCAGGAGAAGATGTTCTACTTTTGCTTCAAATAGTTCTTTGCCAAAACGCATTGGTAAATCATGTCGACGGATAAGACGGAGGGAAGCAAGGTTAGTCTCCATCCCTCTCTTTATTTCTTAATTAAATTTCTGAGATTCCTTGGATTTTGTATCTGAAGAAGCCAGAGATCTTGGGCCTTTTGTTAAGCTTAAAGATCTATGTTGCTAGTCAGATGTGTTAGTAAAACAGTAATAACTACAACAACAGAAAACGGCTTTGATGTGAAAATTCACTTTCCTTAAGGAAATTTGCCCCCACTATTCTTCTACCGGGTTTGCAGCAATTCCCTCTAGGAATAACAAAGCCGACCAGAACTTCCACACAGTAGTATGCAGAAATTCTCCCAAAAAACAGTTTATAGAATATTGTTTTGAACGAAGTACAAGAATAGGAAAATCAGAAGTAAAAAAGTGAGTTTTCTGTTATCTGGACGCTCTTATTTATAACGTTCAGATACCCCAAAAAAAATGTCATGTCTTTTGGAAACGTATTTCTTCATGAATAGGTACCTTTTAAAAATGAATGGACATTTAACGGTTGTATGCGTTGTATCAGCAGATACAACCCTTAAAAGGAAACCGTTTAGTTAAGAAATATTAAAATGAAATTAATTAAAATTAATCAAAAATCTTTTGACAATTAAATTTATATTTTAATTTAATGTCAACATGACAAATGCATGTGCAATTTTGAAGTTTCCCTTCAAAATTTCCTGCCATCCAAATTGATTTGAATAGGTGTGTACTTGATTATAAATCTCTTCCATACTTCACATACTTTCAATGTGGGATTTATCACTAACTATTTCCAACAAGATGTCCCATTGAAAAATTTGCATGTCAGAGAGTAATAAAACTCTTCCCTAAGCCTTGGTAAACAGTTCTTGCTGTGAGTTAACTTGCTTTACTTTGAGAAAAAATTTCACCAAATGAAAAGGCTGAAAAACAACGTTTTGAAACTTTTAACTTTTTAACTATGGTAGTCTTGACTTTGAATTATGTGTTCGTGAAACTTCCAACATTATCCAGTGGCTTCTGAATGAGATTTAAAGGGCTTCACTGAATGATCAAAACCAATGAAATACAGGTGGATCTTCTTACCTTTTCTCTTGTATTTTTAGGTCTGTGGCTGAGGACTCACATGATGATGATAATACGCATGATTCTCAAGGAAAAACAGTAGATACAAGGTCCCAAGCCTGTCCAAATTGTGCTGATATTAAACAACCTATAAACAATGGCGAAACAGATCTAAAGGAGACTCTAGTTTCAGGGTTGTCAGAAAATAGAATTGCAGATGACTATTCTAGTAGAAGTGGACAAGATGATGACTTCAAAAGTGTCTTACAACATCAAGCACAACTTGAAGAGCAATATGAAGAAGACACAGCCCAGGGAGAGTGGGAAGAGAAGGTCAGAGAGAACAGCAGCTGTGTGGTGGTATATCTTATAAATTTTGATCAGGATACAAAGTTCTTTTTAAACCATCCTTGAAATGTTCTGTTTGTGTTGCTATCTGGCACATGCCAACAATGCTACTAATTGATATCTGTATGGATGTCGACTGCTAACACCTTCCAAAAAGGGTGCTGATCATGGTACCACTTTCCAATGTTCTTCTATTCCACTCAAGTAAAACAGACTCTGGTGTACCTTCAAGTTTGGCTGTGTATCAACCAAGCATCTTTTCTTGTGAAATATGAATCTTGTTGAAAGTAACTTGTTGGATCTATAAGATTGATTAGGTACTTGGAACACTTTGTTGCTTCTCTTTCAAAAACTAATTGAAGCTGGTAGCATTATTTAGCTGTTAGACTAGCTCTGAAAATGTTTAGAATTGTGAACCATGCCAACTCTGGGTCTAGGGGTTTCATGGTGTGCTTTACTCCCATTATATTATTAATTGTTTTCTATTATTTTTGGTCAATTTAATGTGCTTCTTCACAGAGCTGATATGTATAAATTAATTTGAACCATTTTCCATAATATTTTGGTGTATTTCTGAGCTCTAATCCTTTTGATGACCCATCAGGACTCCTGTGACCCTGGGAACCGCTCAGATGTAACTGAGGAAAGAGAAGAGGTGAAGGCATCAGGGCAATCATCTCCTGCAGGAATAAGAAATTCTGTAGACCAACAATCAGACTTGGAAGTTGCCAAAACTAGCTTCACTTCGGAGATGGAACCGGAAGTTTCCAAAGATTTGCTAATCTCTCCGCATTCTGAGACTGGATATGTACAGGAGCCAAAAACCAGCAGCTTGGTTGCTCATGGATCCTCGTCATCAGAATATGCATTTCCTACGTCAAAGGGGTCTCTTAGCCAAGGGGTTCCGGGAAATGTTGATAGCACACCTTCGAGAAGCAGCCGTACATATTTGTCTGATGGTTCTTATGGGAATTCCTCTGTCCATGTTCCTTTCCCATCTCCAAACAATGGAGAAAGTTCAGGGAGCCACAAGGAACTTGCTTTGATGCCCCAAAAGTCCTCCAGTGACTTAGAATCTGTCCTGAAGGCACTTCAACAAGCTAAGTCATCATTAAACCAGAAGCTTCATGGTATGCCACTATTAGAAGGTGGATCGTCTGGCAACGGTGTTGAACCCTCTTTTCCTGGCAACAAATTAACTGGGGGAAAAGTGGTTGTTCCCGTTGGATGTCCTGGGCTTTTTCGGTTGCCAACTGATTTTCAACTTGAAGGAAGTGCAAAAGTAAACTACCTGAGTTCAAATACAGCACTCAGTTTAGCAAATTCTTATCCTGAACCTGTTCCTGGGTGGTTCGCGAACAGCTCTCTTGCAGAATCTAGATCAAGTGCATTTGTTGGCAATCACTTTGACACTACCCCTTATTCGGGCATTGGTTCTGGAGCTCATAGACCCACTCCCTCGTACACACTGGGTGCATCAGGTTTACATGCTTCAGCAATGCCATTTACAGAAATCCGACCAGGAGTTCCTGCATCTGGGCCAGTGTTTGAACCAGCTTTGGAAGCCGGTCTATCCTCTTCTGGTAGATCCAACTATCTTGATCCTCAAACGAATGGAGCACTTCTCCTTCCGAGTAGATACGCCTATCCAACCTACCCATTCTACCAAGAGGTGCGTCCACAAGTACCTGGTAATGAAAGACTTTCAAGATATGTTCCAAGCGTGGAATTGGGGACGCCTTCTCCTGCTCGCTTTTCCTTTTATGATGATCATATTAGACCAAATATGTACAAATAGCAATGCAATGTTAAGGGGCAATATGGGATCTGATTCTTCAGGACCTCAACTACTCTAGGCGCATCATGAAAACTTCCCGATTTTACGTGGGGTAGTTTGGTGTATGAATTTTTATTGTAGATGTCTTGTTTAATGTTTATTTCATGCTTTTACATGCTTTTTAACTTTTTGGTTAAGGTTCCTTCAAAAAAAAAAAAAAAAAAAAACTTTTTGGCTAAGGTCTCTCCACCTGTCACGATGGTTTGGGTATATACGGTACATTACATGGCTTGCCGTAGAGGTGAACTTCTCATTGAGGAGCAGCTCTGAATAGGGATGGCAACGGGGCGGGGTTGGGGCGGGTGACCCCTCCCCCGTCCCCCGCCTCCCGCCCCGCCCTGCCTTGCCCCGCTTCCCCTGCGGGTGCCCCCGCGGGGTTAATAAAATTTTATTATATAATTTTATTATAATTAAATTTTAATAAATAATCAAGTACTAAAATATCAACACATCACCAAATTATTATTCATTGTAATTTTACAATTGAAACTCATAAAAACAATCAAACAGAAATTATTTGAATACAATCCAATATGATAAAATAAATATAACTAAAATAGTCAAATTTTCACTTTTAGTACAAATGCAATCACTAATTCATTATTGTGTTTGTGCTTTTTTTTTGAGAAAAAAATGTTATTCTATTAAGTGTAATTAGAAATTTAGTATAAATGTATTAGTAAATTTAGTATAACTAATTAATAAATTTTATTAGTAGACATGTATAATTATTCATATAATTGATAATATCAATTATATTACATAAACTACTATACATTATATAATACATCTAACTAATAATATCATTATCATAAGTTTATAACTAATTAACTTACATATTATATATAATTGTATATATATATATATATTTTTTTTTTTGCTGGTGGCGGGGCGGGGGATACCCCCGCCCCGTTTCTAAGCGGGGGAAAAAATTCCCCCCCGCCCCCGCCCCAACCCCCGCCCCGAGAGCCCCCCGGGCACCCGTCCCCATTGCCATCCCTAGCTCTAAAGCATGGGGCCCCTATGCTTTTGGTACACGTTAAAATTAAGGTTAAAAAAAAGTGGGATAAACGGTCAATTTTATCTCTAAATTTTTTTATAGTGGCAATTTGGTCCTTGCATAATTTTTTTGGTCAATTTAATTCCTATACTTATTTTCGGTTCAAATTGAGGAATGTTGCGACGGCGTCACTATGTAATTTCGATCAAGCTTCTAATTGAGCACCTAAGCAGGGGTATTTCGAGTACTTCATTGGTGGGGTTGAAAGATAAGAAGTAAAATTCGAAACGAAAATTTACCGGTACATTTTATCAGTGAGAAAAACCCAAACCCGAAATATCAACTTTTTCTTACAAAAACTCAAAGCTTTAGTGAATGATGTGTTGAAAAAAATCGACTGAAATCATGATGAATAAGGAAATGTAATGGCACAGGAAATCGAAGGATGGAGGCAGCAAGTGATGAAAGGTACGAAATAAGAAATTTTGGGAAAGAGAGGTCAAGCAAATTGAGTAAGTTGAACCACTTTAATCTCTTTGATTTGTTATGTTAATAGCACGATTTTGTGTCCATTGTAATATTCGTCATTTCCTTTATAAATTAGACTTTCTAATTTTGAACCATTCAATCCGACACGCGACACTTTTTAGGACTCGATCATTACATCGTGAGCTTGAGGATGCTTTGTCCCAACTCTTCCTTGGACGCATTTCACTGCAATGATTTTGTAGACCACTTTGGAAAATTTGGAATACCGAGCAGATATTCCTTTTTATCAATAAGCCTAAGATTACAACTGAATTCTCCCTTCGATTTTTACTTCTTATCTTACAACCCTAGCAATGACGTATCCAAAATACAGCTGCTTAGGTGCTCAATTGGAAGCTTGATCGAAATTACATGATAGCGCCGCCGCAACGTTCCTCAATTGGAGCCGATAAATAAGTATAGGGATTACATTGGCCAAAAAATTAAGTAGGGGTCAAATTGATACTATTAAAAAGTTTAGGGACGAAATTAGCCATTTTTCCAAAAAAAAAAAAAAAAAGTTTCTCCATTCCTAATTTTTCTGATGACAAGAAAATCTTCCCTCCTCGATTTCCTAAATTTCCCTAGTCAATGCATGGGGCATTAGCACCATCTTTGCAGCCTGATTTGGCAGACTTCTTACTCAGCGATGAAGATAAATCAAACAAATTGAAAAGTTCTTTTTTTTTTTTTTTATTCGGTAAGTTAAAATTAAAAGGGAAAAATCCTAGATAGTATGACTGTCTAGGATGCTTCTTAACCTTTTCTGCAAAGTTCTATTCTACGTTTCCTCCATCGTTTATACGGGTTACCATGGTTCTTGGTTTTCGTGAAAGCAACAAGAAGTTATACTTGGTCAAGCAATAAAACCACAAGTTTAGTTTAGAATGGGTCCGATTACTTGATGAAATGTACAAAATGGCAAAACGGCTGATTGAATTGAATGGTTCAAACTCGCCAACCCAAACCAATACCTTAAATGGAATGTAGTAAATTATAGGAAGTTACCTTTCTCACTTCTTGGTTTCACCAGTAAGAAAATTATAATAGTCAGCCACGGCGGTATGACCACCCAGTCAACGCAGGCTTTTTGAATGTTCTTGTACTACAACGACAAGTATTCCATTACCTATAAATACCCCATCTCAGCTCCCAATTTATTTCTCAAATATTCCTCCATTCCTACAAAGTACAAACACACACAGACGCAATCACTAACCGAGTCTCCATTCCAATCCCATCTTCAACATTTTTTTTTGTGGATTAAATCCAGCGGAAAAAACAAAATGTTGAGGGACGAAAGAGGAGCAGGCTGCTCTTCATCATCATCATCATCATCAAGTTCAAGGCCATCCCAATTGATTCAACCTGCTAATTCTTCCATCTATGATTTCGGGTACCCTCGTCCACAAAACGAATGCGCTAGCCCCGTGGCCTACAACATGGTATCAAACGCCGGCGGTTTTTCATATTCCAGATTCGGGAGCGGTGATGATTCTGCCCAACAAAGCGGCTGGGATCACGGTGGGGATTTCGACGGCGGCGACGGGGATAGTACTAGACCTTACATGATAAGGTGGAAGTCTGGGAAAAGGGTTGATCAAAGACTGATGACGCTGCTGGAATCGTTCTACCAGGAAATCTACGTGAAACGAGAGGATTTCTTCGAGAAAATCTTCCCCGAGAAGCACGAGGAATTCACCGATGTATTTGATAAGATTGGGGCGATGCTGTGGAAGAACAAGGATAAAGCCAAGCATCGAACCATGCAGAGAAGCTTGAGCGTCGGGTCGCCAAGGCGGCCTCAGCGGTTCAAAGTCAAGACTCCGAATGTTATCGTGAGTGGCTCCGATGGCCAAGGCGGCCAAACTGGCCCGGCTGCCACCGCCTGGAAATAATTATTATTAATTAGTTGCACGTCCACATTTGTTGACTTGGAAAATTATTTTATTTAGTTGCCATGATGGGTCTTTGATCTTTTAGTGGAAAATCTTGGATGTATGGGTCACTGTACAGATATTCTTTTATTCAATATTAATTTTTTTTTGAATAAAAAAAATTTAATTTGACTGTGAGTTATTATTTTTATTCTTACCTTTTCTCATCAATATTGGAGATGAGTGATTGAAGGCATAAAATTGGAGATTTCTAAGGGCCATAACGTTAATTTCTCTTTAAGATTGAAAGGACAATTAAAAATCTAAAACCTCTCTACTTTTTAAGGTCGAGTTGGATATGTATTGATTTAATGTTCTTAGGATTTTAATCGTTTAACTAATTAATGGAGAGTTAATTAGAGAGAAGCAAGTAATTAGAGAAATCCTAACACTACTTTTTTCTGCCTAGCTTGCTCACCTCTTCAAAACTTAGAATTGAAGAATAATTGTGTTTGGATTGCATTTTTCATGATTCTTCCTAAAAAATTTACTGTAGCGATTTGATGTATGTGAGGTAAAAAGATAATAGGAAAATGTGATCACGGAAAACGATATAATTTTTTGATGAAAAATCGAAATCCAAACAAGGCAGAGTTCCACTAAATTAAATGGTCGATCTTGCTGGCAGAGTCAGATTGATAAAATGTACTAATTGTTGGTCAAACAGGATGCTAATTGCATTTGACAAAACTTGGAATTGAACCAATCTACATCTTACAAATTTTTGGTGACATCGACATAAACTTACGTGCAATATGCTTCCTTTATTGACTTCGACATATCCTTATACCGTAAGTGGCAATTGCCAGTGTCAAACGAATCCTTTGCACGGCATTGAATAATTGACTAAAATTCTGTCAGAATTTCCCCTCTTTGGCTTCGATGTCAGGATATTAGAATCTAAAAAATAAATAAAATTGAGACATTCCATGTCTTGTCTTGCTTTAGAAGGAAGGATGGACCGTCCTTTTTTTTTTTTTTGAGAGAGCCCATATCATTTACTACACCAAAAGTTATAGCGGAAGAAACTAATCGTCATCGGATAGACAGATAGTGAAGTTGGTGTTTTGGATTGCAGTTTTTTATCAAAAAAAATTTACAATTTTCATAAACATATATTTTAATTATCTTTTTACCCTATATATATTAAATTACTATAATACATTTTCTATAAAAATTTCAAAAAATAGTAGTGCTATCCTAACTCACCGTTGAAGAAATTTTCTTGCATCTTGGGAAAACAAGAAATATATGTGTCTGTGCTCGTGCGCGGGCGCACATCACCTTGACGTAGCCTCTCACCGCATTCGTCAAATTCCAATTGTTCGATGATAGAGCATTTCTAGAATTCTTCGTAGTCTAGATTTTCAAACCCCATCGAATCATTTGACACAGAATTGAAAAAGATTAATCAAGTTTGGATGTAATTAGCCCTGGCAATTTAGATCTTTTTTTTTTTAAATACATAACTCATGAATTCGTTGCATTCCAATTAAATTAAATTATCAAAAATTGTATTTTCTAACGTCGCATCTTGTGATCTTGATGCTCACTTTGCACATCTCCATATGTATTTAAAAGAGTAAAATAGGATATCAGAATAAGTCCTTTCAGCTAATTCAGCTATGCCACATCAGCAAAATCCCCACTCAATTATTCTCCAATGACAATTGTGAAGACTGAAGACATGAGTTAAAACTTCTAGGATTGGCCTTTTCTGCCTTTGACAAAACTTGATTACCTGGATTGGGCTTTTCCAGGTTTCAACTGGCATTATGGGCGTACACTGCTTTTCTAGCCAGACTGACTAAATTGAAAAGGTTCCTTCTATCCCCTTTCATGCATCAAATAAGCCCAACAAATAATATTAAGGAAACTAGGCCCAATAGAAGTTGCTCCAATATGTACTTTTCAAGGGCTCAGAATACTTACTATGGAGTCAAAGAAAGACGACAAGGGGTATGAATATGATGGAGTAAAATTTTTTTTTAAAAAAAAAAGGGAAAAAGCAAGATAAAACCAAAAATGCAGTTTAGTTTAGTTTTTTTCTTTATGACTTTTATCTGTTAATGAATGTGAAATTAGAAGATCTACTTATGTAAAATCTATTTTTCACTAGCAAGGAGTACAAGATTCGTTGTTATTGAAAAGTGAATTATTGACTTAAGTATTTTATAAACCAGTGTTCTTGGATGCTAAGTAATAGAAATGAAGGAATCTTGTGGGTGTGTTTAATATCACGGTTTGACTAAGATTTAAGAAATATTTTGATTTGTTATACTATTGATAACGAATAACAACATCATGTAGGGCAAAAAAATGAATCAAACTAATCGATATTTGAATCGAGTTCAACTTCGTAGGAGTTCGTTCGAATTTGATTGGCCAATTAATCACACCAGGGTTGAATAGTAGTTTATGTTCAATAATTTTTAAACTTGATAAAAAAAAAACTCATTCAAATTCGATTCATCAAATAAATAAATCAAATTTGAGCAAAATTTTAAACTCATATAAAATAATCAAGCAAAATTAAACACTAAGTATTTGATTTGATTAATCTCGATTACGCCCCTACAGCCATATGAATCTACTACCCAATTTAAATCCTTCGTTTTTATAATTTTCATTTATCCACTTGCTTTTTTTTTTTTTTTGAGTGGATGCGGATAATGGGTTGACTAAATACAGGATTAGGAAGATTTTATAGTGGTCACCATTAAATAAATATGCATGTCTATCCCACTTTTGGCCACTACTAATTTGATTTTTCAACCAACTAATCATGACCTCAAACTAACTTCAAAGATTCTCTTAGGAGAAAATTGAGAAACCCAAAGTAGCCCTGGGCAAGCAACAACACTAGTTTGATCTTGAAGGGAAGGACCACCATTGTTTTCACGTCACTTCTTCAAGTATTACGATGGTTTGACTTTTTTTTTCTTTTTTAATAATAAAGTAAGAGATATCTTTAATTAATTAATAGATAAAACTATTTGCAGGTCACCATGGGTGATTTGAAGTTTTCTCATTTATTCTCTTCTTAATTAATTACTTCCATCAAGATCATCACGTAATGGCACCTTTTTTTATTATGCCAAATGCAGCTGAGTTTTCTTTTTTTTTTTTTTTTTGACACAATAAACATATTCCTACTCTATACTATGGAGAGCTTATTTCTACTTTATACTATGAGGAGGGGGTGACCCAACGGAATCAAAAGGAAAATCCAGGGGACTGAACCACTACTAATCCGGATAGGTGTCTACGTATCCGTTAGCAAAATATTTCAGGAAGCTCTAGATTTTGGAATACAGGCCAATAAATTCGATCTCTTGACCTATACCTAAATAGAGTGTTAAACCTTCCTTGGTGACCAGCTATTCTAAGAATAGTTCGTTGCAGCTGAGTTTTACTTGCATATTGCACACTGTTACAATATTAATTAAAGTTTCCAGTTTCAAAGTTCGAACTAGGGAAGACTTTGAAAGTGAGATGTGCGAAGTTATGCCCTTCGTCAATCTACATCGGTTTTCTTATCCATATATGCAGTTGTCACACTGTTGGTGAGTCATTATGGTGCTTAAAAGTGTAATAATGGTTTATCTACTCCATAAAAGCGTAATAATGGTGTAACTATCGAAAAAGAAAAGGAAACATAAAACAGCCTGAGTGCGATTGGACAGACAATTGTCTGGAAAATTATTTAAAATAAATATTGTAACACTGTATATAAAATAAAAAAATAATTTAAAATTTTTGTTTATAATGTAAGCAAAATAATATTTATAAATAACGCAGCAATGCTTCTGGTCAACTTATGTGTATATGAATGGATTATCTAGGGATAATTTTAGAAACCTCCATTGAGGTTTCTAACTATTTTTCCGTCCTTCGCTCAAGTTTTGAAAATTATATTAATTTCGCTTGAGATTTATTATCTTGTAACATTTAGATCCAACTAACAATTAAAATATGATATTAGAAAAGAGAGAAGATATGATTCCACCGTTGCTCCTGATCTACTAAATTATTTAATTAATCTAATACTAACCTAAATATTAAATAAAACACTATAATTTGCTATTTATCATCAAGAAATAAATCACATATGCCATAAAAAATAGTATATTATTCTATATATTTCACTTAATGTAAGTTCCAAATTGCTTTTTTCAGTTACAAATCCATTGTCAAACAAGATTAACAACAAATAATTTAAAAAATTTGTAACCAAAATATTACTAAGAGTGAACTTTAATATTATAAAAATCTTAACAACTAATCTTAATATGTTGATAAGTATATTTATGATGTTAATGTTTGTTTTTTGAAATATTTTTGTTGTAAATTTTTTGATTATTTTTGTTAACCATGTTTGACAATGGATATGTAACTAAAAAGAGTAATTTGCATCTTATATTAAGTAAAAAATATAAAATAATATACTTTTTTTGATGTTATATGTGATTTAATCCCTAATAATAAACAACACATTTTAGTATTTTTCTTTAATGTGTGATTTGGTATTGAATTAATTAAATAATGTAGTAAAATAGGAGTAATGATGGAATCATATTATTTTCTCTCTTCTAATATCACTTGTTAATTATTAATTGGATCTAAATGTTACAAGATAATTAATCTCAAGTAATGTTAGTGTAAATTTTGAAATTTTGAAGGAGGTCAATGACATAATCAGAAATTTGGGGGAGGTTTGGTTTATGAAAAAGGAAAATCATATTTTTTTCGTCCCTCACTTTTAAAAGTATAATTTTACGTCCCTTACAAATTCACATTGATCAAATTTGGTCCATACCTAGGTTTCTGACTAGATTTTGGTCGGAATTCATTACGTGCCTTGCAGTAATTATTTTTAGGGGTAAAATTGTCAAATTAAAATTTACATAATCCATCCATAGTGCCTTACATTTCACAAAATGAATTGTTTTGTCCCTCACATTTCACAAAATAAATTTTTTCATTCCTCACATTTCACAAAATAAAATTTTTCATCTCTCATTGACCATGTATACTAATAATTTTTTTTAAAATTTATGTATATATCTATTTAATTTCACCTGAACAATACGAATAATGTGTAATATATCTCCATTTGATTTCATCTAAATAGACTAATTGTAGTAGTACATATGCTATTCAATAGATATATGCATGGGTTTAAATCTAATAATTTTATTTTAAACCCATATATATATATTTATATTTGATTTCACCATGTAAATTTATTCAATGTTTATAACATTTTCTATTTTGGTAATAATTCATTTATTAAGTTGTGTAATAAGACTATCTAATTGATCGGTGTTAATTCGAATTCTATAGTCATGCAAACAAATTGCAATTTAAATCTGAAATTTTTATTCACTACCTTTAAGACAAATAATTGAATTTCTTATCTTATGATTATCTTAAAATTTAAAAGTGTCAATCACTTAGTTCATTTTGTTATACTTTTATTTTGTTTATTTTTTCTGTCCAAGTTTAATTCGATATAAATGCTTGATAATGTTTAGAATTAAATATTTTCTTTGTTTTCAATTTTTTAGTAAAAGGAATGAAAACGAGTAAAAAGCTAATAATTTTTTTAAAATCCTTATATATATCTATTTTAATTTCACTTAAACAATACGTTCAGGCGAAATCAAATAGAGATATATTACATACTATTCATATTGTTCAGGTGAAATCAAATAGATATATATATTAGTTTTAAAAAAAGTTATTCATACACATAATCAATGAGAGGTGAAAAATTTTATTTTGCAAAATATGAGGGATGAAAAAAATTCATTTTGTGAAATGTGAGAGATTATGTATCGGATTATATAAACTTTGATTTGACAATTTTGCCCTTAAAAAATGATTACAAGTCAGGAACGTGGTGGATTCCACCAAAAACTAGTCGGAAACCTAAATAGGGATCAAATTTAACTAATGAAAATTTGTAAGGGATATAAAAATACACTTTTAAAAGTAAGGAATGCAAAAAGTAATCATATTGTACTGAAAATATCTCGAAATTGGATGCTTTTAGATCTGAAGATGGGATCATTGCTTACCCGTCCAGAGTGCAGCATGCACTTTTTGTCATCAAAATGTAATAAGAAAAAAGCAACTTGCACCCTATTATCATCATGTTTCATCCTCCTTTTTTATCTTGCTCATCATCTCACTTTCCATCTTCTTCTTAATACGATCTTTAGATCTTTATCACTACCATCATTACTGGTAATGACAACTTTTGTTTTGTTAGCAATATATATAGTTAATTAGTCTTGATGATTAAGTGATCAATAACCATATATATATATATAGCGTACGCAAAGTACTGTCTCCCTCCAAGGAAGTAAACATCATAATCTGCATCAGCAAGTTTCGTATTTTAATGACTAGTGGTACCAAATTTCAACGTTATCTAAGCTTTTTAGTACAGTGTTCTTCCTTAATCTAGGCCCTGTCATTGACAGGCCACCAACTTTTGTGTGAATCCATTGCAGTTTGGGATGAAGATTAATATATACATTTGTGTAAAAAAATCCGGCAACATGACCTGTTGGGGGAGGATTTAAAACTCGAAACCATATATATACTAACAAAGCTTGATATCCTTTTTGGTGGCAAAAGGCAAAAGCAATCGATCATCATACTTTCTTCTCGTGTGTGTGTGTGTGTGTACGTGGTGTCCTCCTGCCAATTAATTGAGGCGTGGATTTCAGAAAGAGAATTTGCATCAAACGTACTTCATATTTATTGACATGAAATTTTTAGTTCTTCAAAAGTGAAACCTGGGATTTTAATTCCTAATACATAACAACAAAAAAATGGCTCCTTTTTGAATGTTCCCTAGTCAGCTTCCTTCCGAGTCAAATTTTGTCGGTTTAGTCAAGATAAGATGCATCATCTTTCCTGTTGGTTTCTAGCCTAAACTTTTCAGAAAGTTATTTCTAGCCAAACTTCAAATCGAACCCAAAATCACCACGTAAACAAAGTTTCATAACAGAGTTTCAAAGGATCGAATAAAAAATTGCAAAACTTCAAATATGCTCAAACAAAGTTGCAGTCAAATTACACTTACAATAATATGATTTCTTAGGTCCTACAGATCAAAACCCATGATAAATTTGGACCAGATTTCTCACAAATAAGAGATTATTGTCATTTTCAATCGAAGCATACACTCAAAAGAGTGATACATGACAAAATAGGCAACGAAAGCCCATTCATCTTGCAAAACGTTTCATAACAGCAACATGAACATTTCCCCAACCCATTACACCATAAAATTAACTAGAAAAAAAAAACGGCCTTTGATAATTAAGCCCGATATATTCTTTCCTCAAAACTCAACCAAAATGAAATTAAATAGATTAAACATGTTCCCACTTCCACAAAGAATAACATGCGCAACAGATGTGCAACCACAAAGTTCTCCACAGAACTAAAGCAAAATTTTGAAATTAGGGCTTCGGTGGAGAAGGATTAGAGGAAATGGTGAATTAAGTGAGATTTTGGAACATTAATTAAGTGATTTTTCAGATTTATCCTTTAAAATTCGCCACATCCATGATTTATTCTGGTCAAAATTCAATAGAAAAGATGACCAAAGATCAAAAGATTACAAAATAGTTGGTTATGGTACTCATATCATATCCAGTTGAGATCTCTCTTATGTAACCATTATTGACTTGGATGAAGGTAAGACCTGAAAGTTACCAGCGAGATAGAACTGAAAACAACAAATTATTATTATTACTTCATTGTAATCACGTGTTAGCAATCGGAGACGCCAAGAAAATTGCATCTTTGTCGTTGAAGTCATCTGATAAACTAACTGTCGCCCAGCTGTTGATCAAACTCGTCACAAAGAAGAAAGCACTTGTCCCAGAAAACGATATAGAGGAAGAACGAAGAAAAAGTAGAAAAGTAGTAGGTGCGCTAGTAAAACATTCACGTCACCCATTTTATCTTCTTCTTCTTCTTCTTCTTTTCTTGGGCAAGCAACGTGCATAATAAAGAAATAGTATATAATTTCTCCAGTCGTAAATATTTTACGTAGGATTAATTGCATGACAGAGAAATGCAGAGTTAAAATTGTTATCCCGGGGATGAACAGACTCGGCAGGAATTATACACAACAAAAAATATCAGAACCGTTGGTTACCAAATACGCGTGTCTCAACGTTTTTCATGTAACTTGTAAGCACACAAAATGAGGAAGGCTCTATTTATTTATTATTATCATTATTTTGGCAATAAGGCTTCTACAGGGTTTGGAGATGAACTCGCACATCAAACAAGTACGCTAACTAACGTGTAGAGGGGTGCAAACGAGCCGAGTTCGAGTCGAGTTTTGGCTAAACGAGCCGAGCTCGAGCTCGACGAGCTCAAAATATCAAGCTCGAGCTCGAGCTCGAGCCAAATTCGAGTCGAGCTCGAGCTCGAGCTTAAAAAATAAAAAAATAATTATTATTATTTTATTTTAAAAAAATAAAAAATAAATATTATTTTAAAAAATGAATAAAATAATAAATTTTTAATAAATAATAAAATATTAGGGATATATATGTAATTTTACTATTAAATAAAAAATAAAAAATAAAAATATAATTGAGCTCGCAAGCCGCTCGCAAGCCAATGAGCTTAATGTTTTTGAGCTCGAACTTGAGCTCGAGATCGACTTAATTGGCTCGAGCTCGACTCGAACTCGATATTGATGAGCTAAAGTCGAGCTCGTATTCGAGCCGCTCGCGATCGGCTCGCGAGCGGGTCGATTCGCGAAACACTCCTACGTGTAGTCTCTCTAAAATTTTCAAACAAAGGAAGTGCTTTCTTGTAATCTATTACATGGGGTTTGAACTTTCGACCTAATTATCTCGTGGATGAGTGAACTCTAAGCGGATTCTCCGTGATCATTGAATCAATGTCCAATAGTTAAATTAGAGGACGGCAAGACCAACCCTTTATATAATTTCATCATAAGTTTTCCGAAAGGTATTCAAATAGAGCAATATTATTACCGACGAGGAAGAGGCTATAAGCAAAATGTTTTGAATTCAACTCCTCACTTAATCGCTCTTGTACCCTGTAAATTGAAACAGATGCGTAACATTTACACCGCCTCAAATTCCTTCGCCCGAAAAAGGGGTCGGTTCGTGTCATGTTTTCTTTAGTTAATCTAAAAAGAAGGCACGATGCTTCCACGAATGCCAGACAACAAATATCACGGTGTATTTGTTTAGCATTATTCCATATTCCGGTTAATTACATTAACCCCTCCGCAAGAGAATTAATAGCGTCAAGTGCAAATGCGTCCCTTTTAATTTATGATATCTAGGTGATATCCGAGGTTTATACCAATATACCATACGAGTATATATTTGTAATAGTAGTAATAATAATAAGCATCAAAATATCTATAAATTAATAGAATATATTTATTTATCTCTAGATGTACCTTTTCTTCACAAAGTATTCGGTTTCATTACATCATAAATAGATGCACAACTCGAAGGGATCAACAGCTTGAAAAAGTTATGAAAAAAGTATGGATTTAGTTTGAGAGTAAGAGGGAACACCATGAAATTAGGTTGAAGATTATATATATATATATATATATATATATATATATATATATATATATATATGATCTTTACAGACACACAACTCAAAGGGATGAACGGCTTGAAAAAGTTACGAAAAAATATGAATTTAATCTGAAAGTAAAAGGAATCATAATGAAATTAGGCTCACACACACATATATATGTATATAATCGTTATAGACACACAACTCGAAGGGATGATTAGCTTGAAAAATTGCGAAAAAGTATGAATTTAATTTGAAAGTAAGAGGAACCCTATGAAATTAGGTTGAAATTTATATATAAAAAATTGTTACTTTAAAAATACATAACAAAAATGTTAGTATACTTTTAATATCGACAGCGTATTTATTAGCATTCTTAATGCTCGCCATATCATCATAATTTAATTCTAAAATCAAATCATTAGTATATAAATTGTATGTAAAAAACATTTAATCCTAACAAATAGGGTAAGAAAAAAGTTGAAAAAAAAGGGGGGAGGGGGACTTTTGGGTTATACATAGCTTATAATTTATAAGGTCCACCCAATCAATCGTATCCTTTAAGTGTTACTGCGCTGCCGTTGGGTGCGTGACAGTGATTTTGGATCTTAGATCTCTCCAGTGTCCTCTTAATCACATGATCTAATCTAATGGAGTATATGTTGGCAACCGAAATACCGTCTCTCTCTCTCTCTCTCTCTCTCTCTCTTACCGTCTCTCACACACATAATAGTAAACTCTCACGCACATTTCTCTCCTGTTCCCGTGGTTTCTACGCCCGGGCTTAGTGAACTGAAGACTCTTGTCGCCTAATTCCACAAGGCCACGCACCAGCTTCTACGGCACATCTCCTCCCCCACCCCATCCCTCTCTTAAACCACCGCTTTCAGTACCAAATGCACAACTCTACAATGCATATCCCTGTTGGATTTACCTGTACATATGCAGGGAGTTAGAAGAGGAGGTGGCGCAAATCATGTAGAGGAAGAAAGGTAAAAGAGTATTTCTCAGTTCGAAAGTGAGAAGAACAAGGTGGATTTTTTATTCAAAGCGAGAAAGTGGTTGAAATCAAATGATTTTGAGTGTGAAGTTGGGTTTGCTTGATGTTCTGAGGGAACTCTAGTAGGTGGTGAGGTGCAGTGTAGAATTACGCTTGTTTGGCTGTGAAGTACGAGGCAAGATTTGAACTTTCTTCAAGGGTTCGTTATAGTTTTTCTTGAACAGTGGGGAAGACTAAGAAACGAGAATTAAAGTGACTCTCAATAGGAAAGCTAAGTAAAGAAATGATGTCTTCAGGGACAAATTTAGTGATGACAGTGATTGGATTTGCTGTGAGTACCATGTTCATTGTGTTTGTCTGCACAAGGCTTATTTGTGCTATAATTCAATTGAATGCATCAAGGCGTTCTTTTGCTAGAGCCCATAGATCTGATCTTAGCATTGTAAGCCCTTTACACTCATTTCTCTTTGAATATCTCCTTCACGATTCAGTATTTGAGATGCCCTATTTTATTGCTCTGGGTACATCATTGCATTTGATCATTGTCTTTGATGTTCCTTTGGATGGTCTGCTGGTAAAGCCTGGCCTATACTGAATTAGTTGATTGTCTTGTGTGTAATTTGTTTAATTAAGAGATTAAAAGAAAAATGAGAAAATTCAAACGAGTTTTGTTGTGTATATATGTTTGTTCTGTTCATCCGTTTTGAGGGGAACACTTACCTATGGATTGGTATTGCTGTAGGATTTCCTTGTCTGTTGTCTTAAAACATCTTCTACTTTCCTTGTGTTTTAGCTTTTAGGTCTCCTTCCTGCATATCCCTTTTGACTGCCTAGCTAAAGCTAGTTGTTTTATATTGGTTGGTGTACCCAAATTGTACTTGTACTATTGTACTTATGCCTTTTGTCTCGTTTAATTCCCTTTTTTAGTGTAATATTGTTTGTTTTTTCTTCCTTCCTTTTTTTTCCCCTATCACTCGTACTTTGGTGTGGATGATGCATTTTTTTTTCAATCATCTCGTGCTCTTTGAAATGAGGAAATGTTGCTGCTTTTCTTGTACAGTTGGAACGAGGGCTTCATGGGCTTGAACCTGTAATTTTTGCCAACTTCCCGACAAAGAAGTATGGTGATAACTTTTTCTCCTCGGGAGAAAATAATCAGTAAGTTAAACTTTTCATGTTTCCTATGGTGTATGGTATATATAGTTTCCGTATGCTTACAAGGCTTTGGCATGCCCGCTACAACTTGGAAAGTTCTTTCAACTGTTGTAGTTTTGTTTTTATTTGTTCCTTTGCCTTTTCAATAGCTGAGCCTTCTTCTTCTGTTTTCTTTCTTTCTTTATTTCTTTCTTTTTCTTTTTCTTTTACTTTAACCAAAAGTGGTGAGGGCAGAAGAAAGCATGGGGAATAAAGAAATTTGTTTTGAGTGTCGCCTGTTTTATACCAAACTTTAGAACAAGACAACTAGATAGGAACAGTTTGAATGTGTACAAAGATTGGTGTCATTTCTTAAGATTTTGTCTTCATTTTGAGCAGTATAACTCTGACATTGCTGATATGACTTTATGATTTTCAAATTGAGATGCAATGTAAACAGTTTTTGGGGTACGTATACAATGACCAAAGGTAGCATTGGAAAAGTCAGATTTGGCCCTAATATTAACAAGTTGTGACTTTCCTGTAATTTGATTACTGCTTCTCATCTGCCATTGGATGTTGTAAATGCTGAGAAAAGTGCAACAGATTGATTCAAGTTTGTGACCTAAAGTATATAAAAATCTTTGTGACCTAAAGTTCAATAATTATGATGGCAGTAGTTGATATTTTAAATTCTGGTATAATTAAGAGAATATATATAAATTGTGAAGGAAAAAAAATTATTAGGAAAAGTTCAAGTTTTTATTTGGGGGGCTAGTAAGAGACTGGCACCATCTTTCTCCATCTGGGTTCATGGTGTTGTCAAAGGCATGGTTTTCTGCTTTACTGCTGGTGGAAGTCAGATCATTCTCGTGGGGTGGAGATGAGTGTCTAGTCCACAGCTGAAACGGTTATGAATTCTCCTTTTATTATACTTTTATATATTCCAATATGACAGTTCCAGTCAAGGACTTGCTGGAAATTTAAAGGAGGGTGGATAGAGTGCTTCTAGAAGTTGCTTGCATATTCATAGTTACTCTTTCTTCTCTTCTTTTTCAACTGTTTTCTGGTTATTATATGGCAACTCGTGATCACATTTGTCTTATTGCACTTAATTTTGTGTTCTTTAGATTATGTTTCTGCACCAGCCTTAATTCACACAAGTTGCCTTAGAAGCGGTGAGCAGGTCTCTATACCAAGCGCGTTTTAGTGTTTGAGATTCCCCTGAACTATCCAACTAAGCCTTGTTAAAACTCAGGAGCATGCTTTGTCATGTAAATTCTCCCGAACTGCCTATCTATTCTCAACTGATTAACTAGTTCATCCATTTCCAAATTGATAGACATAGGTCTGTAACTTCTTGTCATATCAAATTGTGAAACTCGTTGGTAGCGGATTGTCTGTACAACTTGATCCACAATTTGTACCCTTTCTTGGTGCCCAAGCTTTTGCTGAAATTATCTGAATTTGCAACTCCTTATAGTTAACAGAACAAGAAACTATTATGAAGATTCCCCAATAAATCTTGAAATTGGTTCTCTTCTTGTTTTTGATTCCTTTGCATGATGATTATAAATATTTCTGAGGAATTTATCTGACACAAGATGAGTTACTAGGATATCCTTTTGTAGGTTGTTTTCCTAATGTCTTGTCATATTAGTATTATAACCATGCAAGACAATATCCTTTGGAATATTGTCATGGAAAACTGGGAAAGTGACCTCAGTGGTGACAGAAATGCTGCAAAAGGGAAATTTGGTTGATGTTACAGTTAATCGAGCTTTTCTATGAAAGTAGGAAGATTTCTCTGGAATGATCCTCATATAATTTTGCTTCCTATATTCTAATTTGTAGAAGAGATTCAAGTTCTTCCTGTTAATGAATAAAAACATTAATTTGAACAGAAGTGTAGCATGCTAGCAAAAGTAAGCAACAAGTTCTGTGATAATCTATAGAAAAAGGTCAATGTTGAGCTTGTGTGGCAACTATTCTACTGAAAATATGAGTGATCTTTTAGGTGCTTTGGCTGCTCCCTGATAATTTCAAGCTTATGAGCGGAGCACATTTAATCTTCTTCTTTGCCAGTTGAACTTTTCAAAAGATTGTTAATCAAAAGCTACAACGCTGATTAATTTCTCAGTTAGGGCTGGAAGGAACTTGTTAACAGGATTTAGACATCCTTTTATTTTTCCCTTCTGTAGGAGGGGTCCTGGGTTATAAAAATAGAATTCTTTTTCAGTTTCTGTATCTTGTATTAGGCCACCTCATGGGGCACTGGGCTGCTTGATTCTGTACAATTTCTTAATTTTTGTTTGGTAACACTAAAAATTGCTTGACTGTAAGAGTTGGTCCAGAATTTATCATAGAGTCTGTGGTGAAAGGGAATTTATTCTGTCCTTCATTATCAATTTTGAGATTCTCTATGATGTTTTAAGCAATCAAACATGATTGTTTGCACGACAAGGTAATCAGACAGGGCATTGTAAGTTTCCAGGAAATGAAAATTACAGAAACTGTTGATGATAACTCATGGGTGATCCTCACCTCAGTAGTGAAGTTGAGCAGAATGTGAAGTTTGAGGTGGTCTGTGCTCTTCTTTCCCTTGCTGCACCTCTTGACTAGAGTCATTTGGATTGACAAATTGAATTTGGTGGGCAATGGGCATCAGTAATTTTTAATTTTTATTAGGAGTCATTGTGTAAACCCCTTATAATTGTCCTACATGTATTACTTAAGTGGCTGTTGAAATGTGGTAGACAACAATTAATGTGCCATATGTGGTTTCGTGAAAACACTACTTCAGTTCAATATACAGAAGTGAAATCTCTACTTGGTTGGTTATTTCTGGAAAGCTTAGCAAGGCTCAAGCTTGTTTCTTGTCAACCACTGTAATTAGATTTAACTCTGCATAACTGTAATCATATGAAACTGGCTACAGTCGGGGATATCATGCCTACAACTCTGCAGAAATTAAAATGTAAGGGTCATATCGTTGAGAACTTAAGATATTTACAAGATAGCAAGTGTCTTGTGTCCTGAAGGAAAAGCATCAAACAAGCTGTTAATTAACTTTCTTGTTTATCTTTTGGAAAGGGTTCCTTACTGCTTTTCTACTTGTTATTGACCTTATCATATTTATTCTATCAGCAATTCAAATGTTAGCATTACTTATCCCTAATATTATCTGCAGTGTCTTGCTTAATTTATATACTGACAATATTTTGGATTCAGCTCTGTATCGTTTGTTTCTTTGGACAAAATTACATGGGTCTTCTCAATAGAAGAGGAATTATTATATGGTTGCTTCAACAAGAATAAAAGTGATGCACCGTTTCATAGGTTGGAATTAGATTTACATGGTCTCTCTGTAGCTCCCTTGTTACTTAGGTTTCTTCTCTTAAAGCAGATAATTATTAAAACAACAATATTTACTGGTCTGCTTAGCTTCAATGCTCGACATTAATCTTGAGAATATGTCAGTTTAATCAACTCCTGATTTAACTCTCTTAAGCCCCAAAAGTAATAGTAGTTAAACCACTTTTGTATTGTTGGTGTGTAAATTGTTCCTTAGTAGCAAGTCATGTGCTCCCAATGAATTAACTTAGTAAAGTTGAACGTTTTAGACCATCTTGGACGGTTACCTTTTCTTGCATGGAATGGTTTTTGGAAACTTAGAAAGCATTTTAAGTGTTTTTTTCTTCCCGAGAGTAAATTTGGTTTTGTGCTCTGGATGTGGTGTGTTTGCTACTCAGTAATCGATCTCCTGAGACCATTAACAACTTTGAGCATTCTTTTTGTGATCCAGGTGCGCAGTTTGCCTTGCTGATTATCACAAGGAAGACACATTACGGATATTGCCCTCATGTGGACATTTTTTCCATGCCGCATGCATTGACATATGGCTGCATCAGCATTCCACATGTCCAGTTTGTCGCGTTTCTCTGCGCGAACTTACTGAGAGAAAACGTTTTATGCAACCTTTGTTCAGTTCAGCCATCAGAGCTCAGCATACCATCCAACCTGCAAATCTAAATACTCACCATTCGTCAAACAGCCATAGACTATCATCGACGCCACGTGACAGCCAGAGGATGCAACCCAGCCAGGACGGGTGTCGTCATTCTGAGAGAGCTGGGGTAGAAGATAGACAAAGCAACCCCATCTTGAATGATGATCGTCAAATAACTAAAAAGTCAGGGAACAAAGAGATGGAGAGCCCATCAAATGCTTAGAATCCCTCCTCTGCTCCTTAACATCATTACTTCAATTTTCACGGAGTTACAGAGAGATTTTATTCAGCAAGTTTGCTTCAGCAAGTTTGCTTCAAGATTGTGTGCCCAGGAAGTGGAACGATTTCCTTGTGGCCTTTTTCTTATCTTTTTGTGTATATAATAAGGTGTTGTATCTATTTTTTTTTTTTTTCCTTTTTCTTGTCTGTCTCTTTTTTAGCCCTTTGATAGAAGCTGTTTTACTGGCACGTCTGTTGGCTTAGGTATAGTTGGAGATGTTACTTCTGTAGTACAGTTGAGTTCCTGGTTAGCTCGATTAGCAATGTATACGTTTTCAAAGTATGTGTATGGTATTCTTGTGACAACCTGGACCATAGTTGGGCACAAAAGCAAGCAGAGTCCTTCGTTGGGCGTACTATTCCAGACATTCTTGCCTTTTGGTTTAGGAGGGATTTTACGGTGACTTGGTTAATGTCTGATAATTTAGGTCTTGGGGACATTACATTCTTTCTAAACCTGCATATCTAAAGCTTATAAAGATTGGACGAGAGTATGTTGGAAAAATGTGCCAATACAACTCCCATCTTTGGAACGTTCTTACCTTCTTTGGAAATGCCAGCTCACCAAAACTAAAAAGGGTTTAATCATGCTACACAAAAGCACGTGATAGAAGCATTTCTAGATTTTTTATCATCATCATCTCAAGTACAACGATTCATATCCCCTTTACCATGGGCTTCTGAAATCACATTTTTTGCCTTAGTCTTCAATTTGTCTCGCCGCTAAGCCCCGGCTCTATTTTGACGGCCTCTTGCACGGAGGCCCATTGCTCATCGGGAAGAAGACCAAGTCGCTGGCTTTCGAGTTGTCCTGCTTACTCGCAATTAATCCAAGCACATTTTTGGCCATGAGTTTCGAATTGAATAGGATTTGTCCCTGGACATGGCATCTTCATCTGGTCCCTTTACATTGACTAGTGACTGCTCCTTGTTAGTTCGACATTCTCAACGAATCAGAGAAAATGGGTGATTAAATGCAGTGGTCTCCACCGAAATAAAGAGCCGCACGCTAGGGGGCCGTGTTTCTTGCAAACTTGAAACCCAGGCCACGTACATGAATGCTGTCTGGCCTGCCAATGTTTATTGAGCTGTTTGCAACCATGTCTACTAATTGCCACGTCGTCACGCAAATGCAGCCCCCCTTAACTTAATCCTCATGTTGAGGAGGTTTGTCTAAGGAGTACTCAATGACGAGTATTTTTTTTTTTTTTTTGTATAGGAGTACAGTTAAATTGAAAAAGCATCCAAATTAAATGTATTAATAAGTGTCCAATAAGAATCAGAGAATTAATTTGGAAAAGAATCCAAATGCAAGGGCGGTAATGAATGTAAGTATGTGCATCCACTTGCAGTTAATTTAAATGTACTGCCGAGTATCCAATAAGAACTCGAGGATTAGTAGTGACTAAGCAAATAAGATGGGATTAGTTGAGCTCTAGTTATTTCCTTGTCCCGTGAGATGTAATTGATGTATGATTTCCCCAATTAGGGTTCTCGTAACAAATTAGTTTTCAAATATTACCCATTCGTGCTTCCATTTTTGGCGCAAAGGTCAAAGAAAGTGATGGATCTTTGACCAAATTTAGACATGCGAAGTACGAACCGCTGGGCTTCTTGATTTCGTCAAGAAAATGTTAGAAAAAAACATTCGCTGGGGTAGCCGTACCGGGGTTGGTGGGGGTTAGTTAGCTCTTAGTAGAAGCCGCCCTGCTGGGCTTGCTCCTGTGGGGGTTCTTTCCCACGTCGATATTGGGGGGTTTGGGGTTGGGTAGATAAGTCCGTTGGGCGCCTTCAAAAGTTGCCGGCTTTTGAAGGTTGCTCGGGGATCTAGATTTATTTGCCGAATTCTTGATTTCGTCAAGAAAATGTTAGAAAAAAAAAGTACAAACTGCTCCTCTAAACTCAAGTGTGTTGAATTGCAGTCTGTTCATTAATAGCTTACCTCCAACGGTGACAACATTTGTTGGAAGAGGGGCTGGAACGGTGACAACACTTGTCTCTGACAATCGTTTCAGAAGGTTCGCGGTCATAATTAGGCTAAAAAAATTTGTGCGACTCATATCATTTCTTATAACTCGATTTTCACGCCGTGTGAAACTCACAAAAATGTTGTTATAGTGTTACTCGTTGTTATTCTATTATTACACCTTGTACGGATGATATTATATCGTGTGCAAATGGTGTTATACCTTTCGGAACGGAACGGTTGTCAGAACAACCGTTCCGAAAGGTTCATGGCAATGATTAGACCAAAATAATTTATGTGGCTCAGATCACTTCTTGTAACTCGATTTTCACGCCGTTTGATCCAGTGAGTTTGGGAGACGACACTTTTGTCGGCCAATAGCTTTTAAACGTGTTTGATCAATTTTTCCTCCATATTCCAATCCAAGAAATAAGAAGATAGATACTTGCACAGCCCTCAGCCGTCCAACTTCAATGGCATGCCAATTCCTCAAATTTTATGAAAACGATTAAAATTAACATAGACAAGTTTATGTCAAACCCCTATCAATAGACTCCCGAAATAAATACAGTATTAAAAGATTTTTTTTTTTTAAAAAAAAGGAGAAAGCAAAATCCAACTTTCAGCAGAAGTATGAAGAAATATATGTAGTAGTAGATAATTATATATCTATATAAACCCTAACATCTCATGGCAGAAAACCTCTCTTACATTACATTAGATCCTTGGCTTGACGTGGGCTCTTAGAGTATTCTTCATCACCACTGTAAATTCCAATTTCTCACTAAAATCCACCTTACTGTCTTTCGGGTAAGCGGTCCACTCGAATTCTTGAACCATCCGGGCCAACATCAAATTGACATGCACCGTAGCCATGGCCAACCCGGGACAAATCCTCCGGCCAACTCCAAACGGCACCATCTTCACTCCGGTGACACCGGTTATGTCGGCATCGTCCCGACCGCTGAGGAATCTGTCCGGGTCAAACTTCGCTGGGTCCGACCACAATTTTGGATCCTCCGCGATGGTCGGCAAGAAAATTTCCACATTTGTATCTGTTGGAATGTCATACCCACCTAATTTGGCCGGCTCAATTACTGCATGGGTTAGGGAAAAGTACGTGGGAGGGTGCTTACGTAACAACTCTTTACCGACGGCGTTTAAGTACGGCATGCGCTCCATGTCCTTCTCCTCAACCTTCCTATCGCCGACTACACCTTTAATCTCTTTGTATAATTTCGTCTGAATATCAGGATTTTCGATCATCCTAGCTATGGCCCACTCAATTGCCGTCCCGGTAGTGTCGGTTCCGCCATTCAAGAACTCAGAGCAAAGTGTGACGAGCTCAGGATTAGAAGGAGCTGATTTTCTACCCTCAATTTTAAGATCAAATAATGTATCAAGGTAGGAAAATGAAGCTGCAGTTTTATCTGATCCTGGATTCTTAATAGCATTTCTCCTCTTTTCAATGAACGGGACGAGTAGCTCAATTTGCTCTCTTCTGACCTCTTGAACTCTTTTTCTTTGCTTGGAGAAAAATGGGCTTAGAAGTGGGAGATAATCGTCTAACCTTGGATCAAGAACAAGCAACACAGTCTTCATCATCTGATCGATCGTTTCAATCATCTTTTCGTCCATTTCAATCCCAAAACACATAGATAATAGTATGCAGAAGACCGCGAATCGGGCATTTTTCAGCACCCAAACAGCACCATCGGTGGCTTCAGCCTCGGATTTAATTCTTTCAATCAGTTTATCCATTGCGCTATCTCTTGCATCCTTGAAGCCCTTAAGCCGCGTTGCACTCAACATATTCTGGACCATGTTTCGCCGCAGGGATCGCCAAACAGGGCCGTAAAGGGCCGCATTGACCGTGAATTTGTTGCAGCTGAAGATGGTCCTGGTGGGATTCTCTCGAGGCCGGCTAGAAAAGATTTGACCCTTTTCGATGAGTGCTTCGTATACCAAATCGGCACTGGTGATGATTATCATGGTTCTAGTGCCCATCTTGAGAGTGAAAATTGGACCGTATATAGGCAAAAGATCTCTCACGTACTGAAAAAAAGGTTTCCCCGATCGAGCAACTTGGAAGAGGTTGCCAACCACAGGCCATCCAGGCGGCCCTGGAGGCAAATTCAACCTTTTGGATTTTGATTTGCTTGATACCAAGAAAACCAGGCCCGATAAAAAGAAAGCTAGTGCTGCGAAAATGATGTTATAGTAAGGTGAAAGCGATGAGGATGATAGGGGGGGATCCATTTCGGGGACAGGAGAAAGCTTAAAGGTTATTCAACGAAAATCTACTGGTGTTTGAAAGAGAAGAATGAGGGAAGTTGGAAGGCATATAGGGGTATAAGAATGTAGGAGAGCTGGAAATTACAGGTGAAGTCAATTATTGTAGCTATTGAAATTTACAGCAGATACGAACAAAACTGTGGGTGTTTTTAATGCTGGGAGTACAAATCACACCATTGCCAGAGCCATATATGGCAATGGCACTGGAAAACTAGAGTTGGATCTCAACAGGTGAAATGAGGAATGGCTAGTGAGTGAAAAAGGAGACGGTGGGTGTGCATGCAGGGGCCGGGACAGTTGAGTGTCTCAGTCCAGTCAACTACTCGTTTTTCCCCCATTAAATTCTAACTGGAAAAGTTAGAGAAAACATGACTTGCATAGTTGCCTCCTGACTCTTTGACCTATAAAAGACAACAGCAACATTAATCGTGTCCATAGATGCAACGCTGAAAACATAGTGCGGGGCGGGGCCTAATCACGTTGTTGAGTATTGATTCGCATTCATTGCGATATGTTAGAAAAAGTAGTTAGGAGTTGTTTAGTGGTTCGGAGTGCTTAAATAGATGGCACATTAGTAGTAATTCCAGATTTTCCACTGCAAAAGCAAACTAATAAGAAGTTTGAAATTTTCGTTCTAATAATAGTAGGAGGCGTACCTTTTTTGATTGAATCGGCAACATTTACATTGCTCTAAAGATTTGGAAGAGACAGACACACTCTGGATCGGCAACATTTAATTGCATGTGTAAAGGTTTGAACCTTGAACTTTCATTAAGAATATAATTTATACTTTACTTGATGACCAATTCACTAAGAAATAATAGTAGAATAATTTGAAGTTCATTCTTTAATTTTATGCCCAAAACAAAAAATAAGTGTGTTGACGTGTATCTATGCAGTTCATTCTCTAGTTATCAGACAAATTCATGATCTGGATATGTTTAATCTGAAGTAGGAAAAAATGACTGTTGTCAAAAGATTGAAACCAACAGCTCTTGGGCTCTTGACCACCACAAAAACCTTGAGGTCAAGATTTTATCCTTATCTCTTGTCATTTGCTATTAATATATGACTTCTTCAAATTTAAATGGATGCACATTACATCATTGTGATTCAATGATGGTTAATTTTCTTGATCTAGTTGGACTCTCCCTTAAATGAATTATCGGTTCTGCCGACCCAATTGGATCCTTCACTTAAATAGATTAGTGTAGGAGGAGGACTTACAGTAGCGTAGGAATTGTCGATTAACAAAAAAAAAAAAAAATTGTGCTAATAGATGTCGTCACGAGGAAGGACGATATGCGGTAAAAAAATTACTGAAGAAACAAGGGATGGATGTGCCTCTCACCGTCCAATGGACCAGAAGGTCGAGAAAACAGGATTAGTAAGGGACTTGGGGCAGGAGTAAATGAGGAAAGGAGCAACTGAAGTTGGTAGCCAGTAAACGCTGGTGGAATAAAATTGCGGCCATTAAATTCGAGTTGTACTTCTGAATGTGATAGCTGCATCACCATGGCTCCATGACGTGTTGTTGTTAAAGAATGAAGGGTGTTTCCCATTTCTCTTTTTCTTTGAAACAAGAATACAAGCTTTCAATTGACTGCACAATTCCCGATAAATCAATTTGAACCGGACAAAACTCAACCTGCGACAATACTCCGATCTGCTTGTTGGACTGCACTTACTGTTGCTATCCGTTTTCCCGCAAGCAGCATAGGTGTGCGAAGCCAACCAAGAGGCATAAATGTAGCATGTTACCGTTCCGTGCGGTGCTAACGTACGTTCAAGTCTTAAGCCATGAACGCCCAACTAGTTCACCCTTAACACTCAATACAGAGTTAAAATGCGGAAGCGCAAAAGTAGAACGCAAAAATATGTTAGTGTGACAAAGGAAAGCTTATATTACACACAAAACTTCTTTACAGGTTGCCAACCATTTCCAATACAAAGGGCTTGACCTATTTATAGGTCATCCAAAATACTACGTGATCCTGAAATTCTCTACACAAGTCTAAACCTTATCTACAAGGTCAATGTTTATCTACATGATCAAAACTTATCCACAAGGTTCATGCTTATCCTCAAGATGCATGCTATCCATAAGGTTCATGAGTATTCTATAAGGTTCTAGAATCTTCTCCACAATTCTAACATCTTGTGGAATAACCCTAGCCAACTAGACACGATCACGTGCGACCATGTGCGGATGGGCACAGTCGCGTGCGTGGAAGCACGCACAGGCATGGTCGTGCGTGCGACTAGGCACTAGCGCGCGTGGCTGCCCGTGCGGAAAGGCACGGCCGCACACAACTTAGGCGCAGCCCGTGTCACTAGGATAGGCGTAATTCTGGTGTCCATTATTTTTCGAAAAGGTTATACAATATGCAAGCCATGTTACATCTTTCTCATGAGATGGTTACCAAGAACCATCTGGATTTTGGGCTTTCTCTATGAATTGTATTGCCCTCTTTATAGACGCTTTAATGTCTTTCTGTCGATACATTGGATATGAACGATTGACACATTACTAGAGCTTGAACAATAGAAGTGCATTCGATCCATATATCTAACCATCACAAAAATGTATTTTGGTAGAGGAATGTCAACTAAAACTTGCAACCATCTTGTTACATGACATTGGTTTTTATCCAACAAGACAACTCAACATTGGTTTTTATTCAGTAAGACAACTCAACTTCTTGATACGTAAAAGTAGACTGTTGATTTCAATCTTCATACATGCAACATTATAATTTAGAATCGAAGACTTATCAAGTAACACAAGCACAAAGTTGTTCAGCTCACTCTCGGCAAACCGAAAACAGAAGTGGCCGTTTCCATTTCGGCTTTGTAGAAGTAAGATTTGGTATTTGCTTGTAAATGTCCTCCAACTTGAAACCATCATGACCTTTCCCCTTCACCTCTGGCTTTGTTGCTTCTGCGTTCTCCTGTAACTGCAGTGCAAACTCTAGTTTCTCAACGACAGTGTCCATTGATGGCCGTCTTGCTGCCTGAATTTGCAAACAGCTAAATGCAATTTTCAAATATTCAGCCAGACATGCTGTTGCAACTTCACCTTCCAGATAGTTTACTATCTGATGAAGTGTTTTCGTTCTAATGCTTCTTCTAACTGAGTCTCGAAGACTGTTTTTGCTCAATGACCTTCGGCAGCATAGTACTTCCAACAACACCAAACCAAATGAGTACACATCTGATTTTTCCGTTAAACATTGTACACCAAGGCTTATATCTTCAGGACACATATGATCCAGTGTCTCTGAGACCACCCCAGCTGCTGACTGCTTTGCCCAGGGATCGATGTGACCTATTTTAGACAGCCCAAAATTAGAAACTTTTGGGACGCAATTGATGTCCAGCAGGATGGTTGCTGGCCTGAGGTCCATATGAATTACTGTCTTCTGGGTACCATTGTGAAGGTAATCTAGAGCTTTTGCTACACCAATGCAAATTTGTAGTTTACACTTCCAGTTCAGTGGACCTTTTTCTCGACTCCTGTATAGATTGCTGGAGAGAGTTCTATTGCCATCGTAATCAAACACAAGGTACATCTCATTTTTATGGTAACAATACCCAAGCAAGGAAAGCAAATTGGGGTGTCTCAGTTGGGATAGCATCTCCATCTCTTCGCCGAATTTTAGAACTTCCTCTTCTTCTACCTTTTGCTTAAACCAGTAAATGCAAACTTCTCTATGCATATTTTGCAGAAAACCTCGATGCACCTTCCTGAATGCATCTTGCATGATGACATTACGATCACTGAAGTTGTCTGTTGCTGCTCGGATGTCATCAATTGGAAAATGATAGCAAGGTTCTTTTTTCTTTATTGGCTTCCCTATGTCCCAATGTGCATCCCCTGGAATGGTTGCCATTTCTGCCACAGAAACATTAGTACTCTCTTGCCTTTTCAGTGCATCTTCCAAGCTTACCACCACTTGAGCCATTGTAGGTCTTTCTTTGGGGTCGTTGTGCAAGCAATTTTGAATAGATTTCACAAAGATCTTTAAACTTTTTGGTGAAACTTTACCCTGAAGAAAACGATCAATAATCTCATCAATTTCTCCTTTGCTGATGCATTCTTGGAAGCAAGATAGAAGACTCCGTTGCTCCAGATTTTCAGTATCCATTGCTGGTCTCTCACATAAAACTACCAGCAAAACGATGCCAAAGGCAAATACATCGCTTTTCCTTGTCAGTTGATGGGTCCTAAAATAGTATGGATCCAAATAACCCAATGTGCCTTTTACTCGGGTGCTCACATAGCTCTTTGATTGGCTCGTCTTTTCGAGTTTAGACAGCCCGAAATCAGAAATCTTAGCTACAAAGTTCTCATCCAAGAGGATGTTTGTATCCTTTACATCTCGGTGTATGACCCCATATTCTGTTCCAGTGTGAAGATAGTCAAGTCCACGAGCAGCACCAATGCAGATTCTGAGCCTTTGTTCCCAACATAGAGGAACAAAAGCTGTCTTGTTTCTACGATTTTTATACAGGTTATCAGCAAGAGTTCCGCACGGCACGTACTCGTACACTAGGATCATCTTTTGGGATTCGTTGCAGTAACCAATCAAAGAGACAAGATGTATGTGCCGGAGTTTGGAAAGTGTTCCAACTTCAGTCCAGAACTCATGAGCTCCTTGTTTGGATTTTGATTTCAACCGCTTTATGGCAACCACCTCAGAAGTCTCATGGATGACTCCTCTGTACACTTTACCAAATCCACCCTGTCCAATAACAAATGCCTCGTTAAAGTTTTGGGTTGCTGATTCGATCTCGGAGAGTGAAAAGCAACGGTAGGATGCTTCAGTTGTCGTCGTTTGTGTGTCCTTTCCCTGGTGAAATTCCTCTTTCCACATCTGCCTCAAGTTAAAGACGGCTATATTGACTAGAATAATGAGGATTGTCATACTAGTCACTGGGAAGTTGCCTTGGCCAATAGCTAAGAAAATATATTGCTTTTTCGGGTACTTCCAAGAGGGCAAGACTCTTTCTGGAAATGTAGGGATTGGAGTTGCAAGGCTGTTTTCAAGGTTGCTCAACTTGAAGATCTCTACACCATTGAGAAGTCCAAAAACAAACACATCAAATGACTCTAGGGAAATCAAGAGATCACAATTCCTTCCTTCTGTCTCTCCTTTCACCTTGACTAGATAGTCCCTGTATGCTGGGATCTCAGCGCCACCACTCCATTCCATCACATTAGCCTTAGCCTAAGCTATATGATTGTTTATGAGGACTCTGAATTCCATTTGCCCGTTTGTTGACATCTCTGCTCCAAACTGGGAAACATGAAGCCTGACCAAGTATCCAAAGCCTAAATCTGCCGGTATTTTCCATGTAAGCTTGTGCATCTTGTTTGCTCTTGCATCTCTTTCTATTTTCCAGGAGGTTTGGTAAAGTTTTGGTGGTGCAATGAACGCTGGCATGTTTGTGTATTTAATCCTCTTTGCCAAATGGCTCACTTGATGAACTCCAGCAGGTTCTAGCAAGTAATTAGCATCCTCACTCCATCTTCGAAACATGCCAAAATCCTCTATTGGTGAGATAGAGTTCCCGCCAATATTCAACCTCTGAATCACTTCAAGTGCAGTGCTATTGTCAATGACATGGAATCGATTCATCAGATTAACAATGCGGGCACCCAAATCACCGTCAGGTGTGTGGTAAAGACCAGTCGGTATCGAAATTAACTCGATACCATTCACAAAAGCACATGTGTTTCTTGACTTGCTACTCAGAGAAGGGGAAAAAACGATGTTCAATTCCCTATTTTCTTCTACATTCACGCAGAATTCCTTTACAAGGTACTTGACACTTGAAGTATCAGCGGCGTACGAAGCACTAAAGTCCCTTAGGAGGGTGAATGGACCAGCTTTAACAGTGAAAAAGTCCATAGACTTTTCAAAGCCTCGATAGGAAGCAGGGTAAAAATGGAGGCGAATAAATTTCTGACCTGGACTGACCTGAAATGTATAGTAGAATGGAGTGGCAGAGATTCTTGCTGTCGTGTAGGGAACTGGATCAACAGACAATGACGATACTTGAAGTGCAGTTGAGCTTCTTGATTTGCCCCTTGGTTGCAGTGAAGGCATGAACTTCGAGGATGCTTCTCCAATCCATTCACGGCCGTCAAGTGCAGCTGAGTTGCCAACAGAGCCACAGTTTATAGCTACATCACCTATGTCATAGGTAGAGGTGGCAAATCAACCCACTTAACTAAATTTATCCATACCTGTCCATGAATAGATGGGTATGAATATCTTAAATTTTTGTATATGGGTATAAATGGGTTACCCAATAATACCCATTTATTAAATGGGTATTATTGGGTAACCCATCAAACCCAATTAACCCATTTAGAATTCTCTTCCCCCCAAGTCTCTTCTTTTCCCCCACCTTTTTTTTTTCAAAATTTTCATTTTGTCATGATGTTAACTACTTTTGTTTCATTATTATTATTATTATTATTATTATTATTTGTTGGTTTTATCTTATTATTTTATTTTATCTTAGTTTGTTAACTTACTCATTTTTTAGCATTACCAATTTATGATAAATTTTAGCCTATTTTCTTATCTTTATAAAATGAAAATTTAAATTTATATATGAAAAAATGTTAGAGGTTCAAAATTTTTGGATTAAGTTTTTATATTAATTTTTATAGTACTTAGTTCAAATTTTTATATTCTTATTATTTAATTATTAAATAATAGGTAATTTTGTGACATAGAGTATAAATAAAAAAAATTGGTAATTAAGTTTATTGAACATTATAAGTAAATATTTAAAACTAATGATGGGTACAAAGAGTAGTATAAATTGATAACTTAGTTTTCAAAAATAAATTTAAATGAGTTTACAAAAAGTTAAAATAAATGGGTTATAAATGGGTAATTGGGTTACCCAATTCATTTTTTGACTTATCCATTTATACCCATCTAATTAAATGGATATAAATGAGTTGACTCACTTATACCCATTACCCATTTTACCCAACCCAAACCCGTCCAAGTCACCCATTTTGACACCTCTAGTCATAGGTGGCAGTTGCTGGGGTTTTGTAACCGCCATTAACGAAAGCTATAACATGATGATCACCAAAACTGAGCAAGATGTAGGAGTACAAGTATAAAGTAACCCCAAAAACTGGATTCAAGTACATGGGTTCAACTTCAAACAGGCTGGAGTTTCTTCCTTCTGTTCTTTTTGGCCGGGCAATTACTTGGCCAACAATATCTCATATGCAGGTGGTGATTTGCAAGTAAACATAAAAGACGAGAGATTCAATTGGTTGACCTGAAAGCCAACATGAAAAATTTCTTGAATCAAGAACTAGCAAGAAAATTAGATGTGAGACAAATGAATGTGGAAAATTCAATGAAGGACCACAAAGAAGACAATGACAATGGCCAGAGAGTGGAGTCTGCTTAGAATCTGATTGAAACCTCGAAATTTCAAAGAAATGCCATAAAGAAGACAATGACAATGACCAGTGAGCTCGCACTTTTTTTTTGCCAACGAATTAAAATAAAAAAAGTGGGTGACTTTTGCCAACGACGGAGTCATACGCGGTCTGCGTCAAAATTTGTGAAATTGATCGAACGAACTATACAAAAGAAGAAGAAGTATACAAAAGAAAAGCCAGTGAAATTACTTACTATTTTCATTAAATCACGAGAAACTGGAAGTTACTATCTTCAACAGCTCCAGAATAGGTCACGGTTGTTCATGCTGGGTAAAAAGCAAAGAATTGGCAAATATTGTGACTAGAATTGGCTTCAAATCGTGATAGAAATCACTTTCCTTTAGGCTTTATTTGTCCGATATAAAGTGCAATGACCTTGGACAAATATCCTTTAGGATAAGATGAAGTTTTGTTTGTCTTAAACTCTTGCACAAAGCAAGACAAACCCTTTGTGAACTAAGGAGTGCTTTTGAGAGAATAAGGATAGTAGGAAAGTGATTTTCTGCAGCAAACCACTCTCTACTTGATCTCTTTATATAGGAAGATTTGTTTGGGAAACAAAAGACCTCATTAAACACTTGTATGAATAGATTCAAAGTATTGTGTATGAATAGATTCAAAGTATTGTGTACACATTCATGCACTTTAATTCATGCATCTCATGATCATTAGATCAAAACATGAATCTATCCTTTCATTCAATAATTCACATATACATGAATACATTCATAAATAAATGTACATTTTAGAATCATTCACAATACTATACATGTACCAAAAATTAATGAATATACATTAATTACATGTATGTACATCATACAAATTTTGAAAAGTTTCCAACAGTTCACCTATGAGAACAATTTCCAAGAAATGAGAGCAGATTTTCCTTTTCTCATTTTTGCATTTCACATTAGAGGTCATCGAGTTGAAAGGTCCGTGTAGGACCAAAACCACATCTCCCCTTCACTTGTAGCACTTCATTGTCTTCGGTTTTAAGTTGGCAAATGTTCAAACTCTATCATTGAAAAAGTAACTTTTTAGGTTCAATCCGGCAAGAAAAAACTTTGAGGGGTACAAACAAGCATCAAGAAATATCATACACATCAACAAACACGATAGCACAAAATTAGGCTCTGCTCCAAAAAGAAAAAAAACACTCTACAACTGCCATCTATAACAAAGGAAAATCTGGACTGAAACCCAAAGGACTTGACATTCAATGGTCTGTTTATTTATTTCTACAGCACCCTTTGGGAAAGTGGACTAAGAAAGAATGCTGTTGGAAAACTTCTAGTCATACGCCAGATATGGTGTGTCCTGGTAAATATCCTCCAAGTTGAAACGACTATCAAGACCTTGTCCCTTGTAATCTTGGAATCTTGTTTCTGCTTTCTCCTGTAGTTGCAGTGCAAACTTTAGCTTTTCAATGGCATAACTCATCGAGGGCCTTTCTGCTTTCCGAACGCGCAAGCAGTTAAAAGCAATCTTCAAGAATTCAGCTAAGCATGCTGATGCAATTTCCCATTCCACACTCGGGTCGATAATCTCATCCAGTTTCTTTGTTTTTATGTGATTTTTGACCCAATGTTTGAGATACCGTTCATCGTTTCCAACACAGAGTTGGAAATCCTTTGTTTTTTGACAGCACAGAAGCTCCAGTAACACCAAACCGAATGAGTACACATCTGATTTTTCCGACGCTTGCAATCCGGAGGTTATTACTTCAGGAGACAAATACTCCAGCCACGGTAGTTCACTCCTAGAAGGGGCCTTTTCAAGATGAGCAACAGGGCTTAGTTTGGACAACCCGGAATTCAATATCTTAGGACGCAAATCCTCATTCAATAGGATATTTTCCAGCCTAACGTCGTGATGGACAATTGTGCTTCTGGTTCCTTTATGGAGGTAATCCAGTCCCTGCGCCACCCCAATGCCAATCTGGAGCCTGTTCTTCCACTGGAGATGATTAGTTGTTTTGCTGCCATACAGATAGCTTTGGAGGGTTGCAAAGCCAATGTGATCGTAGATAAGGAGGATCTGATCCTGAAGTTTATCGTGACAGTACCCAATCAAGGACAGCAAGTTTGGGTGCCTCAGTCGAGATAGCCTCTCAATCTCATGAGTGCAAACGTCTAAAACTTCCTTGTGACGTCTACCGATTGGAAGCTGGTATATGGAGAACGCGAGTTCTGGGTGCTGTTTCATATGTCCGATGTATACCTTCCTGAGTTCCCCATCTATGATAAAATGATGATGATCAACAGAGATGTCCATAGCTGCTTGGATATCCTTGAGCGAGAACCGAGGACCAGAGACATTGGGTAAAATGAAATGCGTTCTCTTCGTTTGCTTACCTATGTTCCAACCTGCTTTCCACAACCAACCTTTTGATGGCTTTCGTATCAGAGCAGAGTCTCTTTTACTCGACTGCAAGTCTTTTCCATTTGATGTTGAGGCAGTTTTTTGAAGCGGTTTGCTGGTTGTGACTTCATTTGGACGAGAAATGACACTCTCCTCCAGTATTGGAGGTTCCTCATGCTGACTGAGTTGAAATGACTCGGTAGCTCCATTCTCAAAAAGCTGGCCCCCTGCTGTCTCAACCCCTAATACAGAAAACATCGGAGAAAAAATAGGGCTCTCCTGCTGCTCCAGTGCATACTCCAGGTTTGCCACCACTTGAGCCATTGATGGTCGTTTTTTGGGATTGTACTTCAAGCAGTTCTCAACACATTTAACAAATTCTTTAAGACTGTTTGATGGCATTTTCCCTTGTAGACTAGGATCAATAATCTTATCAAGCTCACCTCCTTCAATACAGTCTCGGAAAAATGACAGAAGGCTTCGTTGTTCTTCTGGAGTTCCAGTGTTAATGGCACGTCTCCCAGACAAAACTACCAACAGCACAATGCCAAAGGAGAATACATCGCTTTTTCTTGTTACCCTGTGAGTCGTACAGTAGTCAGGATCCAGATAACCAAGCGTGCCTTTAACATTTGTGCTAATATAGCTCTTGGATTGGGGAATCCTTTCAAGTCTGGATAGTCCGAAATCTGCAATCTTGGATACAAAGTTCTCATCCAGCAGGATGTTTGAATCCTTTACATCCCGGTGTATGACTCCCTCTTCAGTGCTAGTGTGAAGGTATTCCAGTCCACGAGCAGCACCAATGCAGATTCTAAGCCTCTTCTCCCAACCAAGAGGTGCACGATCCTTCACCTTGTTGCCAACTTTATAGAGATTATCAGCAAGTGTGCCACGAGCCATGTACTCGTACACAAGGATCAGCTCCTGGGCTTCATTGCAATAGCCGATCAAAGAGACAAGATGAATGTGCCGGTGCTTGGACAGTATTTCTATTTCAGCCCAAAACTCAGGAGCTCCTTGCTTGGAGCTAGACTTAAGCCTTTTTATGGCAACAAACTGTGAAATACCTTGAATGCACCCTTTATAAACTTTACCGAAGCCTCCCTTGCCAATTATTAGTGCATCACTAAAGTTTTGGGTTGCTGACATGATTTCTGCAAGTGAGAAGCGAGTAAAAGATGGCTCAGTTGTGGCTGCTTCTCTATCTTTTCTTCTCCTATCAAGATGGAACTTCTCTTCCCAAATTTGCCGGAACCTATAGACTATTGCATTGACTAAAATGATTACAATTGTCAGACTGGTCACAACATTATTGCTTCGGCCGAAAGCTAAGAACATGCTATGAATCTTTAGGCTTGAAGCAGCAGAAACTCTTTTTGGAATTGCAGGATTTGGAGTTGCAAGACTGTTCTTAAGGTTGCTCAACTTGAACACCTCTACTCCATTAAGGAGTCCAAGGACTAACTCATCAGGTGACTGTAGGGAAATCAAGAGATCACACTTGCTGCCTTCTTTGTCTCCTTTCATTATCACCACATAGTCCCTGTATACTGGAGTACCTGTGCCACCGCTCCATTTGATCACATCAGCTTGAGTTTCTGCCATCTGATCATTGATGAGGATAGTGAACTCGGATTTATCTTTATCTGCCATCCCAGCATCAAGCACACAGAAATGAAACCTGACTAAATATCCAAAGCCCATATATATGGGTAACTTCCATGTAAAGTTGTACGTCTGGTCTACTTTCAACTTTCCTCCTGCTTTCCAGGATGTCTGGTAAAGTTTCAGTGGCGCAGTGAATGGTGGCATGTTTGGGTGCTTAATACTAAGCACCGGATGGTTCATGCGATAAACTCTGGATTCTAGCAAGAAGTTACTGTCCTCATCCCATCTACGAAACATTCCAAAATCTTCTACTGATGAGATGAAGCTCCCTCCGATGTTCAACCTTTTTATCATTTCAAGCGCAGTGCTATTATCAACACTATAAAATCGGTTTTTCTGACCAACAATAGGAGCACCTGAATCACCATCAGGAGTGTAATAAAGACCAGCTGGCATGGAAATGATCTCAATTCCATTTACAAAAGCATATGGGTTATCTTTTGACACGGTAATCAAAGAGGGTGAAAACGATATACTCAATTTTTTGTTCTCTTCAACATTCAAACAAAATTCCTTGACAATAATATATTTTTCACCAGAACCATCAGCAGTAAGTGAAGGACTGAAGTCCTCAAGGAGGGTGAAAAGACCAGCTTTGACGCTAAACAAGTCAAAAGAATTTTCAAACCCACGATAGGAAGCGGGATAAAAATGCAGGCGGATGATCTTCTGACCTGGACTGACTTGAAATGTGTAGTGGAAGGGAGTTGCAGAGATTCTTGAAATCATGTATGGAATTGGGTCAGCATAGAATGATTTATCGAGTGCAGTTGAGGTTCTTGACTTGCCGGACAGGAATTGTGAGGCTGCTTCTCCAATCCATTCACGGCCATCAAGTGCGGCTGAGTTGCCAACAGAACCACAGTTAATAGCAATATCATCACCTACGTAATATGGAGCCGCTGGGCCTGGAGTACTATAACCCTGAACAGAAGCTATAAAGCGATGGTGACTGACGCCAAGTAGGATGTGTAAAGACAAAGTGACGAGTAAAATTGGCTCAAGATACATAATAGCTTCGTAACTATTGATTCTGCTGAGCTGCTGGACACTGAAGGTTAGATATGTTCCCCTGATTTCTTCTTCTTCTTCTTCTTTTGAATGATGATTTGGAGATGTATAGTTATTGTCTTGGGTGGTGAGTTTGCTATATATTATGGTTTCTTCTTCTTCTTCTGAATGATGATTTGGAGATGTATAGTTAGTGTCTTGGGTGGTGAGTTTGCTATATATTATGGAAAGTAAAGAGGGACACTTGTTTTCCGTTGAGAGGAGAAAGAGCAACGCAAGCCCGGTCAAGATGAATCCGCCAACGCCATCTAAGACGCGTATTGGTTTCCGGTTTGCTACTCGACTTGACATCAAGATAGGAAAATACAAAGAAAGACCCCCATATGATCATCAATGGTATTGAATTTGAAAACGAGAATTTCTTGTACTAGTTGGATTAGGTGAGTCGTATGCAGGGAAAGAAGGACTGCGTGGTTATAAGAATATTTTAAAGATTCCTCCAAATACACATGGTGAAAGGTTATCAGAGGTAGAGAAAGTTACACCACAAGCCTACATAGGCGTAGAGGAGTTTGATTTGAAAAATCAAAATTCTAGATTAGGCTCCATTGTATCTTTGAGCGCAAAAATGCATGCATGCATTCGGTCAGATTTAAACAAGAAGGTAAAAATTCAATAATAATTTGACCTCTTCTGACCGGTCATACGCCAGATATGGTAAATTTCCTCCACTATGTATCAAGTCCTTGTCCCTTGGAATCTTGCTTTCCGCTTTCTCCAGTAGTCGCAGTGCAAGCTTGAGGTTTCAAGTTCTTTCATTTGTGACTTTTGCTTACTATCACTTGTGATTATGGAATTCTCTACTAAGAGGGAACTTTGATTGGATCCCTTTGGTAAATGGTAATATGTTTTTCTTTTTTTGGTCTCCTTTGGTAAAATCACCTTATATGATGGTTTTTACTTTAAGGTGCAAAGTGTACAAGTCATCAAGGATAGAGCTGCCTGCAGAAGCTGATTTTAAACTCGAACCTAAAGACTTGAAATGTCTTAACGTACGTACCTGAGAACTGAAGAATATATATAATTCGTTTGACCTCCTTTTTAGTTACTTTTGCTTTGTGCACCCTCCCCATTTTTACCCATTTGATGTCAGAGAGAGAGAGAGAGGCTGTGGTTTTTGGTTGCGAATTGAATACTAGCTTTGCTTGTTCAGTTGTTCCGGTGACACTACTGTGAATCTTTACTTCACATCATTCAGCATGCTAGGTTGTATTGTTCATTTTGACGACTCCTGAAACGGCCCCTCAATTTCTGTGTCTCTTGCTTTTGCCTTTTGGTTGGCAATCATATTGGTCTTATTTCCAGTATTCTCTATCCCATGGCCCTCAATTGGTTCGAGCTTTGTTTGAAGGGACAGAATATGATGGTAATAATGGTTCTTCGTTAAAAAAAAAAAAAAATGTAAACTATAGACTACTTTCCAATTATGGTGTGAAAGCTGGAGATTACAGGTAATAAGCCCTAGAACTCGACACACACACACACACACACAAAGATGGAGATGGGGGTTTTATAGAAATAAAAAAAAAAAAGAAGGCAGCATCAACCCCATAGTATAGATACGCATCACTCAAACGCAAAGAAATGCTTTAGAAACCCACCCTCCAAATTTCTAGGCCTACAATGGAACACCTAAATTAACTAGGACTGCGACCTAAAAAGTAATCAACAAACCACCATAACATCCTGAACTTACAAGTAGTAATTACCTTCATCCAGGTAGGTTCTAAAGAACTTGTTTCACATAGCACTCGATGTCAGGCAGCATGTCTAATGACTGCTAATGCAACGGAGGCAAAACGCTTGCTGGCTGGAATTTTCTGCACGAGCGAATTGACTCCTCTCACAGCACCGCCCTGAACCTCCAATGCTTTTGGAAAGCCAGTACAATAGCTGGCTTTACTGTCTTTTGATGTCCAAAATGCGGGCACCAGATGGCAAATTTAAGCACTCCCTTGGATATCGTGTGAAAAGAAAGTTCCTCATGTCACCACATGAACCCTTTCATCCGTCCCAATTAACGTGCAGCAAAAGGCAAAATGACTCAAATCAGTTGGTTCCTTAATACAGACATACTCAAAAGGGGCAACATACCATCAACTGTGTTTCGATCTTGTAACATACCGGAACTCGTGTGTGGATCTTGTAGTGCCTCGTTCTTTTGTTCAACCTCCATCGAACTTTGAATACATGAATGCAAATGTATGTTATCACAATTATGCATACTTACATCACATATGCATGTCTCAACTTTTCATTCATTCATAAACTCCAAATGTCTTACAAAGTGTGCTATAAAAGAATTGATTCTATTTAAATGCAATTGACAAATTTTACAAAGATGAGGAATGAAGCAACAGGAGCAACCAAATCCTGAGTTCAAGGAACAGTAAGAACAGACCTCTCAACTGGATCATGCAGTTCAATGTCTTCTTTTAAGTTGAAACCAGCTTCTGATAGCAGCACGGAGACCTCTTTGGTAACTTTTTCCTTTCGCACCTGAAAATAAACACCATATAAGGCACTGTAAATGTAACAAACCAGAGAAGATGCAAATCTTTTTGGTTCAAGGGGAAACTCTATGCCTTAAAAAGGGGAAGGGGAAAGGGAAGACGCAAATTCTGATGCACTCAAACATAACTCTAGCACAACAAGTGCAAATCATCAACCAAAAAATTAATTAAAATAAAAAAAGAATAAAAACTTACTTAGTTCTTCTTCTTCTTTTGTTATTCTTCCTATTAGTCTGTACCCTAGATCAATTGCTTGTGCCATTTCACTGTTGATGAACTGTCGAAATGTCATAGACCTCTCAGAACTATCACCATTAATCTGAAGCTTGATTGGATCCATGGCCTTTTCCCGAGATATGATAAATACGATGGCCAACTCAATGAGTTTGCCCTCCTTAGCATGGAAACAGGCTAATTGATTAATCTTATCTACTTTCTGCGCAAACAAATCAACAGCCTCCAATCGTTCTTTCTGCCACAGGAGTAACCAAATAAGCAATCTTATGCAATATCCTTGCATGAAAAAGATCAATGGTCAAAATCAGACTTAAATAGAGGAACAAACCATTTCAGGAAGGCAAAGCACAATAATCAACTTAAAGATCGATTCATTTTGTTTCCAATGGCTAGTAATTATATCAGACCTACAAAAATAGAAAGAGAAGGGCACGATAACGCCATTAAGTGCATCAACATGTGAACATGTGTGTGAGATGGAGAGAAGAAGCATAAAAGATAACTGCTCTTCCTGGTTCCCATTCCAAAAGTATATAGAAAGTGCAAAATGTGATGGAGAGGGCCTATACATTGTACCTTAATCTATCAACTGCTTTGTGTAGTGGAAGCAGCTCGTCATACTCTGAATCAGTTTCACACCATCCAAAATCAGCCTGCTCAAAAGTAAAAAGATAAATCAATTTTGCTCAAGTTAAGCACATTGATCTTACAGATAAAATCCAAGGTACAAGGTTCTGGTCCATGAAATGACAGTTTACATGAATTTCAGAGATAAAAGAATATATTGAAAATTTTTTATCTTTCATTTCGTCAACGGATATTCATTTTTACAAATTGAAAATCTCAACTGTTTAACATCAAAAAAAGGTAAACCTGCATGCATTAGGAAATAACCTCTTGCATAACTATCATAACATATGACTTACCTCGAGCAAAAACAATTATTTCAAGAAAGAAAAGTAATATAATTTACTTCAGCAAGGAAACTGCAAGAATGGTCCACAAGTTATTCATACCACTCTCTCACATGAATCTAGCAATGGCATCCCATCTGGGAAACAATTCTTCACTCGGGAACGTAGCTCGTCTGTTTAGTTACCAAGAACATTAAAAAAAGCAGGTAGATAAATAACAAATGTCATAGATGAACTCCACCACTTGCGAATTAATGAAATTTCAGGTACAAAGGAAGCATCAGAAAAACATACACACAGAAAGTAAATGAAAAAATGAGATAAAGTTTTATGATTAAGCAAATGACACAGGTGTACCAAATAGCCGCAGTCGTCTTTGGAGATAAGAAGCATCTTCACCGGTCAATTCAAAGCCAGATGAAGCTAACAAATTTGCAACCGCATTTGTTGTTGCAGCATACTACCAAAAAAGCAATTTTCAGACTTAAAAAAAATAATACAGTAATGGAAGTGAAAAGAGATCCACATAAAAGAGTTAACCTTAATTATGAATTTATTCCATTTAGAAATTAAGTAGACATCTAACACACACACAAGAACACAAACCAAATATACATTAAGCCAATTAAACAGCACCCAAGTACAAGAGTGCCAATTCTTAGATGAGGGAATTGTTCCTCCATAAACATAAAATAGGTTAGACTCCTTCAAAGTTATGTTTTTCCTCTCAATTGCTGAGGGCTATAGTCCCCTGTTTACTATCCTCAAAGTCTTTCTGGAAATCCTCTCGTTCTAGTTTACCTTATTACTACAACATGTGTATGTAGCAAAACCTATACTTTTAAGGTGCTCATCATGGACAAGGAAGTACATTTCCTCACAACTACAGCTTCACTGTGTGTAGATATGAGTATTATTAAACATCTGTAAATCGTTGCTCATACAAATAAGTAGAGCAACTCCTTTCAAACTCAACATCATAAGAATCTAATGAAAGAATTCTTTGTTTACACACAAGTATCAACACAAAAGGATCTTCGTTGCCATTAAACTTTGCTCAAAAAACTTCGTTAAGTTGGTTGAAACTTCATTATTACTAGAAGTATTTAATTAGCATGCACCAAGAAAAAGAGTAAATCAAATGGCAGAGAATGTAGCGATGCAAAATAGGCAAAGCTATTTTTGTTATTGGTTTATTTTCGGGCACTTTGATAATTTTTCTGGTTTCTAGAGAGAATATGCACAAGCTTTTTTTTTTTTTACTGTTTCTGCCAAACTCAGAACAACATATCATTTATCCCACAGTGTTTAAAGGCACAAAGCAAACTAGAACGCAAGGAGCCTGCAGGAACTTAAGCGCTAAGTGTAAAACGGAGCGCCTTATTTTTTGGAGGCTACGTGCACATGCATCAATGTTGATAACTTTAAGATGAGATAGAAAATGATGAACACACTGACCTATTTACCCTAATTAGGCGTGCTGTCATTTGAATCTCACCACATCTTACTCCGATTCCTATCCTAGTGCAATTTCAATAAGTTCAAGAGGTTGGTCTTAGGTATTACCCTACCCGGGCCTTAAAAGTCCATCTCGGTGTACTTGTTTCTTTCCCACGAAGGGTTATGATTTCGAGGGATGGAGTTGCAGTTAAATTAAGGTTGATATTTGCTCAACTCCTTTAGGGTATAAGCTTTTCCATACCAATCCAGCACATTGAACTATTCACCTTGAGTTTGGCTTCAAGGTGAAATTGTATTAGTCAATTCTAATATCTCCCAAATAGGAAACAATACAGACTAGTCAAAAGTTGAAGGAGTAACTTCACTAGGCTCTTGGGCATGATGGATAATAATCCGCAACCATTAGACAAGATTAAAGAGCAGAAGAGCACCATGCCAAATCTGATGCTTGAAAAGTATCCAGTGTTTTCCCCAAGAAAGTGATTGACAGTATTAAGAATCTGACAATACAAGTTACTAGCATCAGACAACTCACTAATGAACAAATTGCTTGAGTGACACTGGAAAAACAACATAGGCAAGCAAAGTCTCATGATTCTTCAAACGTCAAGGACATTTCATGCAATCTGTCCTTTATCTATTACAAATACAATGTGCTGTATCAACCTTCATCCTATAGCAGAAATGTAATTTGTGGCAGCAAGGGTTATCTCACTTGCCCAATCAAAAGAACAAATGAGTATAAAAAGGTAATTACCTAAATAAACTAACAAAGTGGATTGGATGTCAGAGATACATACAAAATAAATTGCTTCACTTGCCTCCCATGCAATACGATGTCCAGTCCTCAAAAAAATTTCAGGCAACATCAGTATAGACATCATTGAATTCTGCATTTATCTGCACTCAGCCAACTTGTTGCTTTCCATGAGCTCTAGATCACACACATCATTTGTTAATGCTACTATTTTTTTAACGATGTACTGACACAAGGTGATCCGGTACCCAGAGGCATCATTACTGGGCATGTAAAGATTATCAACTGTCAGATGGGCTTCCGATGATGCTATAAGCAGAGAGGCTAACTCAATTATTTTCCCTTCTGTACCATAACGACAGATAATTTCAGAAGCCTCTGAGGAAGATATCTCATGCATGAGCAACTTCATAGTTTCTATTGGCCCATACTGACACAAAGGAAATCAAAATAAGCACATGTCACTCGTAAAGTCATGCGCATCAATGATCAATCAAACTGATTCCACAACCATATTTTGGGATGACGATTATAAGAATTCTTACCATTCCCTGTCCAATAAGTCTAAAAATCAACCTGTAAAGGACTGTTCTTGGGTCCAGAAAACCCTCCTCCTGAAGCAACCAAAAGAAATGAATCACCAAAAAGAACAGCAACACAGCAAGTGCTGTAAAGGTATCCAAGAAATGATTTGAAATGGACCTAACAGACTGAACAGCAAAGTCAATAGGTAGTAACATCTGACGACCATGTGTATGAATACCAGCAGCTTTCTCATCTGCCCGCATGCCAAATTTGAGAAAATACCTCGTCATCTTAAGAGATAAAACATCTGCTGCAGTATGGAGCAAATTTAATCCAGGCAATTTAAAATATTGGGTCAGATCAGTCTCCTCTTCCAATAGTGCTGCTGCACAATTAAGTGCACTAGAATGTACACACTTATAGAGGATGGAGTATGCCAGTTGAGAGCCATTTCTATTAAAGTCCTCAATAAGTTTATCAACTTGGCTTCTTATAAAATCTACAAGATCATCCTTCTTATCCACCGCAATTAGCTTCTCAATATGTTCCTGAAAAGGATCAATATAACTTCTGTCCATCACCACCTGATATTTTTGAACTGGGTTTAACAAAGTCGAAGCTGAAAAACTATAGAAGTCTTCTATACAATCATGCAGGAAAAGTTTATACTCACAAGTATATCTTCATCCTCGGTATCACTTAGGTACCACTTCTGCAAACAACAGCCAAACATTAGACCCAACTAAGCCTTATAAATTATCACATCCATAAGAAAAGAATATGCAGATATGGATACTCGTTCATATATCAAAACAGTAATAGACAGGAGAAAGAAAGTAAGTGGGACAGCGAAACTCACACCAAAAAGCAAAAAGCAAAAAGAAAATTAAGGACTTTCTGTTGGTCAATAATGGAGAAAAATGCTGAGATAGTGAACTGATTACGCAATAAAACATCAACAAACCAGAAGCCCAACAAAAGCATAGATCAGACAGCAGCACCAAAATGTCTAGTTCAGACTAAAAGGGAAAGACTAGCTTATTGCTAAGGAATGGAAAGAGATATATCCATCAAATATGACGCATCAGGAGGGTATCAGCCATTACATAAAATATATTAAATTTTGTTTTCTTTTTTCCAGAAAAAAATTAAAAAAGTTAATTAATCGTCAGGGAAGTTGAACTTAAGTCTTCAAAGATTGGCCTACCTCTTTATACTTGCTACATCCCTCTTGAGACGATTACAAGACTAAGGACTAATCCCTCTTCTCGTTGTTTTCCTTTAAAGGATCATAAATTATGCACAAAGATCCTATCTTTTGTTTCAGGCATTCGTACTGTATGCAATTATACATGTGTATATCTGTCCAGGAGATGCAAAACAGATGGAGAGAACCCTAAAGGGTAAACAGCAATCGGGAAGATACTATTCCCCAAAGAACACTTCAAAATCGCAGAATGAAATTAGGTAAGCTAAATTCTTCAATTATCCAAAGGACACAACTTTGTTTTTCAATGGTAGCCAAGCACGTTGAGCTCAAACACAACTGTACAAGCTAAGGATACAACTTTGTTTTCCACGGGAAGCCAAACAGTCATGTTCCAGCACAACTTTACAAGCTAAACACCATTTCGCAGCAAGCTAAACAGAACTAGTAGCAACACTTACTTTAGCCATCGCCGCTTAAACGGAGTGCAGGGAAAATTCAACAGCGACCGTGAAAAGGTGGGCTGGTCTCGGCGTTAACCTGAGCTCCACTTCACAGGAGATGAGATTTGAGCTGAAAAAAAAAGGAGGGAAGAGGAACCTCCTTTTAAAGGTGCGTGGCGACCCGAGGCTCAGTTTCCTCTAGATTATTCTTAGATTTCATTAAATCCTTAGGTATATGATAGATTAGATTATAAAATCGTTGTTGTCTCTGAAAAAAAAACAAAGAAGAGAAACCTCTTTTCCTATTTCTTTTCTTTTATTTTGGCTAAAAGTATTTTGTAGTAATAATCAATTAGTCAAATCTTACCCACTTATTTTTTTTTCTTTTTTTTTTTGTAATTTGGATCAAAAATTATTTTGTAGCAATAGGCTAATAGCCAAGCCGACGCAGGGTATGAATTATTTCTACCACTTGGATAATAGGTTATTTCTCCAAATATATTTACTTACATCACCATTATAATTTTCAATACAATTTTTTATTTTTTCAATTATTTTTTTATCTCACATACATAACATCACAAAAAGTACTACAGTAAAAATATCTCAAATAATTTACAATCCAAACAAACATCCAGCTCTTTACCCGTTTCTTGAATGGGATTATGTATAGCTTGTTATGTTAAATTTGGAAGTCACAAATCACATTATTGTGCGTAAAGAAAACAAATATTACACTATTAATAAATTTGAATTTCCATAATGTAATAGCTTAAAGTTCAAAGCACACTATAAAATTCTGAGCATGTGAAAATATGCTCATTGAAGATGAGCCAGAAGGAGGGGAATTAATTCCTAATTGAATCTCAAGAACATTATTGATAAACTGTAAAGTTAACTTGTCCCAAAAAGAAATTTTTTTTTTGTGTATAAAAATAATTAAATAGAAGAACATACTCGTACATATGGTAGTGATTGGTTTTAAAAATGCTGTAGCAGGGAAAGAAAGATACATGTAAATAGAGACCAATACCTTATACATAAAGGCCAAACAAAGCCTTTTGAGTAATATATTAAGATTAAATTTTCCAAACTTTCGTAAGTAAAAATAAATTACTAAGCCAAATTGTACATGCAAAAATATGGAAATGGAAACGTTGAAGGTATAGTAATTTTAAAAAAAAGGGACAATTGCGTATTAATTGACGGTGACTCGAATTAAAAAACAAACTTTCATACATTTAATTAAAGCAGTACAAAACATAGGATGGAAGTTTAGAAGATTAGAGAAAACTAAAACAAGAAACACACTTGAAAAAAAAAAAAAAAAGAGACCAATGGGTGAAAGGAAAATATATTATTATTCTAAAAAATAACAGAAAAACATTGTGTTTGGATACCCCAATTATCCCAAATAATATTTCGCTTGCATCATAAACACATTTCCCAACCAACCTTTTTATATTCCCAATCATCTTTTTATCTCACATACATCACATCACAAAAAGTGCTACAGTAATTATTCCAAATAATATTTCAAATAATACACTGTCCAAATTACTATTGTACATATTAATCATGGCTCTAATTGGTAATCTGTGACGCTTAGAAGGAAAATCTACAAGAATCGGCTGGGCATCAACAACTAACGACTTACTACAGGAAATTGCCCCTCAATCTAGAATTTGCAAGCTTGAGTGAAGTGATGGTGGTTTAAACACTTCAATTGTCCGCAAGATTTGATATTGATATGTCATGGTAAATATCCTCCAGATTGAAACCATCATCACAGCCTTTTCCCTTAAAATCTTGCTTCATAGCTTCTGCTTGCTCTTGCAACTTCAATGCGGACTCTAATTTCTTGATAACATCATCCATCGATGGCCGTTCAGTTTCGCAGACCAGCGAGCAGCTAAAAGCAACCCTCAGAAATTCAGCTAAACATGCTGCTGCAATTTCCCTTTTGGAATTGAAGTCAAGAATCTGATGAAGCTTCTTGGTTTTGATGTTATTTTTTACCCAATGTTTAAGGTACCTGTCATCGTTATCGTGATCTAGCTCAGAATCTATTGGTCTTCGACAACATAGAACTTCCAGCAACAACAAACCAAACGAGCACACATCAGATTTTTCAAATGATTGTGAATCAGTGGTCTTGGTGTCAGGAGACAAATACTCCACGCCCGTTGCTTGAACTTTGGTTGAGGGCTTGGCAAGCTGATGCACATGGCTTACTTTGTACAAGCCGATTAGAGAAATCTTTGGATTCCCGTCCTCGTCCAAGAGTATGTTTGCCGCCCTCAAGTCGTGATGGATAGTAGCTTGCCCCAGACTCCTATGCAGGTGACCTAGCCCTTGTGCTACACTGAGGCAAATGCGGAGTTTGCGCTTCCATGGAAGAGCAACATTTCTGGTTCCGTAGAGATGTTTGTCGAGGCTGATGGAGCCAATATGATCATAGACGATGAATATCTTATTCTCATCTTCATGGTAACAATACCCAATCAAAGACAGCAAGTTGGGGTGTCTCAATCGTGATAGTCTCTCAATCTCACGGCATAGTTCCAAAACCTCCCGACCAAATATTTCAAAATGAAACTGGTAAATGGAAACTGTCATCTTTAGTTGCTGGATAAATCCTATGCAAAATTTCCATGATCCATTATTTGTGATAGCAAAGCCATCAACGAGATTGTCAGTGGCTGCTCGGATGTCTTGAATTGAAAAGCGAGGACCAGAATCACTTGGTGGAACCAAATCATTTGGTGAGACTAATTCTGTTGTCTTCATTGCCTTCCCTCTATGCCGAGCTGCTTTCTATGGCCACCCGCTCCAAGTTGGTTTTCCTCTAACTGGAAAGGCAAGATTCTGGCTGTGCTTACTTTTAGTTTCTTCATTTGGAGGAGCCATGGCACTCAACTCATCTATTTGGGCTACCGGACACTGGATTTCGTCTTGCAATTGGGCTACCTTACTCTGATTGCGCTCCTCATCTATATGAGCCACCTCGCTCTTAACAAATTTTAGTGACTCGGGAGTTCCAATCTGCGAAGACTGGCCAACTAAAGGAGCTGAATTTCTTAATGAAAATATGGTGCTATCCTGCTGCTCCAATGCAGACTCGAGGTTTGCAACAACTTGAGCCATTGTAGGTCGTTTCTTGGGCTGATGCTGCAAGCAGTTTTCCACAGATTTCACAAATTCTCTTAAGCTGTTGGATGGTATTTTCCCCCGTAAACTTGTGTCAACAATCCTATCAACTTCCCCTTCTGCAATGCAGTCTCTGAAGCATGATAGCAAACTCCATGGTTCCTCTGGATTTCTGGAGTCCACTGCAGGTCTCCCGCTTAAAGCAACCAACATCACAACGCCAAAGGCATAGACATCTGTTTTTCTAGTCAAATTTTGAGTCATGAAATAATCTGGATCCAAGTAACCAAAAGTTCCTTTTATTTTTGTGCTAACATAGCTCCTTGATTGGGTAAACTTTTCCAATTTGGATAGACCAAAGTCTGAAATCTTGGCCACGAGATTCTCATCCAACAGGATGTTTGTGTCCTTGACATCACGGTGTATGACTCTGCAGAGGTCCCGTCCTGGGTCTAGACACGTGGCAGCCCAGGCATGGCCGAGCTGGGTCTCGGCCCCAGGCCCCGGACAGCCGCCCTGCGCCGCGCTGCTAGGGTTCCTGAAGGGGGCAAGGGACCATCCCGCAGAGGTCGGAGGCAATCCCCCTAAGTGCGGGATGCGGGCTATTCCGGGCAGGTCCCGAAACGTACGGAGGTCGGACTCCCTTAGTAGGTTTGAAAGGTAACTCGCATCGAAAAAGAAGGTACGCTCACTATTGACCAAGGGCTCTCGACTGCTTACTCCCGTGAACTAGACTCACCGGAAAACTAATTTGACCGTCGGAGCGCCCTCGGGGACAACCCTCGGGCCCCCCATTGCTTGTTCATTCTTGTTTGTTTTGCAGGCTTGGAACCAGCTCTTCCATCAGGGCGCCGAGCTAATCAGGTCAGCTCGGTTCGGGGAAGCTCAGCGCTTCTTCAGTTGGCGCCGTCTGTGGGAAACGTAAGGTAATCTAGATTGTGTTGATGGCAAGAACGCGATCCAAGCGAACGGTAGAGAGCACCGGCCCTGGAGGCGGTGAGGGATCCCAGCGAATGGAGGCAGAGGCGGCCCGGGGCGCCGGGGGCTCGGCCCTTTCAGGAGAGAGGAAGCGGCAGATTTTCCAGTTCGTGACGGAGAACCTCCCTATGCTGGAAGACATCATCCGGCAGGCGAAGGAGGGGGGCGAAGCCGGTGGCGCACAGACCTCCAAGGCAAAGGGAAAGGAGAAAGAACCACTCCCCGACCCCTCGGAGGATGAGTCACGTGATCAGCCTCCCAGAAGGAAGCGGCCCCGGACTCCCCCTCGCCCCCGAGCCTCGATGGTCAGGGACAGCGAGAGGTACTCCCGCGACCGGTCCGCGGGGAGCCATCCAAGAGACCCCTCCCCACGAAAGCCCACGCGGAATGGGTTCGAGCGTTCCCCTACTCGGTCTGTCAAGAGCCGGCCGCGGGACCTCCCCTTGAAACCTGTCCAGGACGAGCTCGGGCAGATCTTGCGGCCGCAATTGTACGAGGACAACTACTCCACCTCGCCCTTTCCCCAGGAGATGGAGGATTACCCCCTACCCCGGAGGTTCAAGATCCCGAGCATTGAGATGTACGATGCTTCAACCGACCCGGAAGACCACCTTTCGGTCTACCTGACGCACATGCGCCTGCAAACAGCCGCGGATGAGATCCGCTGCAAGACCTTCCCCATGTTCTTAAAGGGGAAGGCTCGACTCTGGTTCCAAGGCCTGGCCCCAGGGTCTATCCGGAACTTTCCTGAACTGGCCAGGCAGTTCGTAGCCCAGTTCGTTTCCTCGAAAACTTACTCGAAGAATGCGACCCACCTAATGGCTATCAGGCAGAGGCCTGACGAGTCCCTGAGGAATTTCATGACCCGCTTCAATGCGAATGGGCTCAGAGTCATGGTAGGTCAGGGACAAAGACGAAAAGGTGGTCATGGCCGCCTTCGTGAATGGGGTCAGGGTGGAGGAGCTCTTCTACAAGCTGGCCGAGAAGCCACCTAAGAATCTGGAGGAGCTCCTGACCAGGGCGCACGCGGCTGCTCATGCGGAGGAGGCAGGCCGTCTGAAGAAAGAGTCAGATCGGGAGTTCGGAGATCAGAAGGGACGGGGGCAAACTCCCCAGAGGGTAAGGATGTTCCGGCTAAAAAAAACGTCTTTGACCGGCTCTCGAAGGAGAAAGCCTCTGCTCCGCCGCCTCTCCCGGAGAAGGGCTACACCCCCCTAACGTGGTCTAGAGCCCAGATCTTGGCTGTTATGGAGGCGGAAGGGCTGGGAGATCGGCCGCCTAAGATGGGGACCCCCCGGAACAAAAGGAACCAGGACCGGTATTGCGCCTTTCACCGCGACGTGGGATACGACACAGAGGGATGCTGGGCCCTGCGGAAGGAGATCGAATATCTGATCCAGCGCGGTTTCCTGGGACGGTTCGTGCGGCAAGGTCGTTTCGGCCAGGAGCCCGGACGCACCTATCGCGAAAATCGGGGTGAAGGCCAGCGGCGCGACCGCCCTGAGCGGCGTGACGAGCGTCGGGGTCCTTCCCCCGACCAGGACGCCCAGAACCTGGTTGAGGTGATAAACACCATCGCCGGAGGCCCCACCGGGGGGGACAGTCACACCGCTCGGAAGAACAGGCGACCTCCCCCCGAGGAGGATGACTCCCTGAAGCGGCTGCGCATGGACGAGGAGATCACTTTCGGCCCAAGGGATGCGGTTCCCCTAGCGTCCGGGAACCATGAAACCATCGTGATAGACATTGTCACCAACAACTAGCGGGTGAAAAAGGTGTATGTCGACAGGGGAGTGCGGTTGACATTATGTTCTATCGGGTGTTCAAAGAGCTCGGCTTGGAGGACGGGCAGTTGACCCCAGTTCGGACACCACTGATGGGCTTCACCGGGCCTCCTATCAACCCGGAGGGAATGATCACCTTGATGGTCACGATAGGGCAGGTCCCCAAATGTCGGACCATCCCTGTCAATTTCGTCATGGTCAAGCAACATTCCACGTATAACGTGTTCCTGGGTCGGCCTGCCTTGAACGCTCTACGAGCTATCCCCTCAACGCTCCACCTCAGCGTCAAATTTCCCACCCCGGGAGGAATAGCCGAGGTACGCGGTGATCCAGAGGTGGCCAGAGCTTGCTACCTGACCATGTTTCAAGGACAGGAGAAGGTGGTCGCCCAGACGACCTGCCTGGAACCCTACATTCCAGGGGAGGAAGCTCGGCAGCTGGGCACCCAGGACGAGATAGAGGAGTTCCCCTTGAGGGAGGACCGGCCCGACCAGGTAATCCGCATCGGCAAGCTACTGCCCCCTGAGGAGAAGAAGGATCTGAAGGCCCTATTTAGGGAATACTCCCAGGTCTTCGCCTGGTTAGTTGACCACATGTCTGGGATCCCGACCGACCTTGCAGTCCACCACCTCAACGTGGATTCCCGCTTCAAGTCGGTGAATCAGAAAAAGAGGAGTTTCGCCCCATAAAGGAATGAGGTGATTAAGAAGGAGGTCGGAAAACTGCTGGAGTCCCAGATCATCCTAGAGGTCTACTACCCGACCTGGTTAGCCAACCCGGTGCTGGTAAAGAAGGAGGACCAGACCTGGAGGATGTGCGTGGATTTCACGGATCTCAACAAAGCTTGCCCAAAGGATTGCTTACCTCTACCGAGAATCGACAGGTTAGTAGATTCTACCGTGAGATTTGATGTTTTGTACTTTTTGGATGCCTTTAAGGGGTACCACCAGATAGAGATGGCTGAGGAGAACCGGGAGAAGACCTCCTTCATCACAGAAGAAGGAACCTACTGCTACCGGACTATGCCGTTCGGCCTGAAGAACGCGGGAGCTACCTACCAGCGCTTGGTCAACAAACTGTTCCAGAATCAGATCGGCCGAAGCATGGAGGTCTACGTGGATGACATGATCGTTAAGAGCCGAACTGATCAGCAGCTCGTCCCCGACCTGAGGGAAATCCTGGGTATCCTGCGGGAGAGCCGGATGCAGCTGAATCCGAAGAAGTGCACCTTCGGGGTCAGGTCGGGAAGGTTCCTGGGATTCCTGGTGTCTCGGGACGGGATCCAGACCAACCCGGATAAGCTCCAAGCTATCATGGACATGGCCCCCCCAAGGAGCGTGAAGGAGGTCCAGCGACTCACAGGAAGGATGGCCGCCCTGAGCAGGTTCATCTCGCGCTCCGCGGTCCAGGGGCTACCTTTCTTCCGCATCCTAAAAGCGCCTAAAGACTTCCAATGGACGGAGGAGTGCCAGAAAACTTTCGCCGACCTCAAGGCATACTTAGCAGAGCTACCCACTCTGACCGTCCCAGAGCAGGGGGAGACCCTGTTCCTATACCTGTCTGCTTGCAACGAGACCGTTAGCGCAGTCTTGGTGCGGGAAGACAGGGGGGTTCAGAGGCCAATATATTATGTCAGCCGTGCCCTACAAGGGCCGGAGACACGGTACACGTCGGCCGAAAAATTGGTCCTGATTTTGGTGCACGCTGCCCGAAAATTCCGACCTTATTTCCAGGCCCATAGTATCGTCGTCATGACCGACCAGCCCCTCCGACAGATACTCACGAAACCCGAAGTCTCGGGCAGGATGACCAAATGGGCCGTCGAGCTGGCCGAGCATGACGTCGGCTATCAGCCTCGCACAGCCATCAAGGCCCAAGCCTTGGCAGACTTCCTTGCTGAGGGGGCCGGCTTGACCCTAACCGAACCAAACTCTCTGCACGAGGATGCACGGTCAGAGGAGCCATGGGTGTTGTTCGTAGACAGGGCCTCCAGCAAGGAAGGAAGCGGAGCAGGTCTGCTGCTCATCTCGCCAACCGGGGAAGAGCTGACTTATGCTCTCCGGTTTGACTTCCCCGCGTCTAACAATGAGGCTGAGTATGAGGCCCTATTGACGGGATTGCGGATAGCCCACCAGATGGGTGTAATCGCGATCAAAGTCCGGAGCGACTCTCAGCTCGTCGTCCTCCAAGTTCGTGGGGAATACGAGGCCAAGGAGGAGGTCATGAAGAAGTATCTGGCCAAGGTGCAGGAGGCAACAGCCTTGTTTGATGCCTTTGAGATCGAGCGGGTGCCGAGATCGCAAAACAAGCGTGCAGACGCCCTGTTAAAGCTGGCGTCCTCCTCGTTTGCACACCTTAACAAGAAGGTTTTGGTGGAGGTGGTAAAGCAGAAAAGTATCAACCAGGTCCAGGTCCTGGCTATCGACAGCTCGGCTACCTGGATGACCCCCCTCGTAAACTTCCTCAGCTCGGGTGTCCTCCCTGAGAATAAAATCGAGGCTCGCCGAATCCAGCTCAGAACTGCCAAATACGCCTACGCTGGGGGATCCCTCTATAGGAGGTCGTACTTATCTCCCTGGCTAAAGTGCGTGACTCCCGAGGAAGGTAACTACGTCCTTCGCGAAATCCATGAAGGGATATGTGCGGCCCATGTGGGGTCCCGGGTATTGGCCAAAAAATGCCTTCTCCTGGGCTACTATTGGCCCTCTGTCTTCCGAGATGCCGCAGAACTGGTACAGAAATGCCGAACTTGCCAAGTGCACGCCCCACTGCTCCACCAGCCAGCTCGGGAGATGATCCCCATCCACAGTCCCTGGCCCTTCGCTCAGTGGGGGATAGACCTTCTAGGTCCTTTCCCCCGAGCCCCGGGAAGGTATGAGTACCTCGTGGTGGCCGTAGACTATTTCACGAAATGGATGGAAGCGGAGCCCCTGGCCTCTATCTCTGGTAGGGCAATTCAGAAGTTTTTCTGGAGGAACATAGTCTGCCGCTTTGGGATTCCGCAGGTCTTGATATCAGACAACGGGCGCCAATTCGCAGAAAACCCCTTCAAGAGCTGGTGCGCTGAGCTCGGGATCGATCAGCACTTTACATCGGTCGGCCATCCTCAGGCCAACGGTCAGGTGGAAAATGCGAACAGAACCATCCTCCAAGGACTGAAAACCAGGCTGGAACTGGCCCAGTCTAACTGGCTGGATGAACTCCCTAGTGTCCTCTGGACTTACCGCACCACGCCCAAGACGGCCACCCACGAGACCCCGTTCTCTCTAACTTACGGGGTAGAGGCAGTGGTACCCGTAGAGATCGGTCTCCCCTCACGCCGAACACAGAATTTCGTGGCGTCATCCAACGAGGAAGAGTTGAGGTGCAACTTGGACATGCTGGAGGCTAAGCGTGAGGAAGCGGCGGTACGGATGGCTAAGTACAAAAGCCAGCTCGCCCGCTATCATAACGCCAAAGTGAGGACCATACAGTACCAGCCGGGGGACCTTGTCCTAAGGAAGAACTCGGTCAGCCGAGCTCACGGCTCCAACAAACTCGACCCAAATTGGGAGGGCCCATACAAGGTCCTTGAAGTGAGCCGAACTGGCTACTGCAAGCTCGCGAAAATAGATGGATCAGAGGTACCCCGCACTTGGCAATTCTCCAATCTGCGACTGTTTGTAGCGTAGGTTAGACCAGGGTGTTCGGTTGTCTGTTTTTTGGAATCCAAATTCCAGTTTCATCATTCAATAAAGGCTTGACTTTCAAGTTTTAATTTCATTTGTACTTGTTTTCTTTTTAAGTTTGAATCTTATACTAGCACACTTAGCGTTCCCTCACTAAGTGTCCTAGTAGAGGGGCTAAGGGTTAGTAATGGATGCGGGAGTGCTCGACCCCGAGAGGTCGGCACTGATCAAAAACTTTCAGGTGAATGCTCGACCCCAAGAGGTCGGCAAGGGCAACTTTGAAGGGTTCTGAAAAGGGTTCTGAAAATTTCTTGAGGTGAATGCTCGACCCCAAGAGGTCGGCAAGGGCAACTTTGAAGGGTTCTGAAAAGGGTTCTGAAAATTTCTTGAGGTGAATGCTCGACCCCAAGAGGTCGGCAAGGGCAACTTTGAAAGATTCTGAAAATCCCGCGTTCGGCGATGCTCGACCCCGAGAGGTCGGCACTGATTAAAACTTTCCGGTGGATGCTCAACCCCAAGAGGTCGGCAAGGGTTAAAACTTGGGAACTGGAGGGCGTGGCGCCCAACCCAAGAGGTCGGCACGGCCACCTTCAAGGTCGGACGCTCGACCCAGGAGGTCGGCGGGAAAAATCCTTAAGGTTTGGTATTCAGCCCCAAGAGACTGGCACGTTGCAGGTAGGACGGGTGGTGCTCGACCCGGGAGGTCGGCACAGGGTTTTGACAAACTGGTTCTCTATAATGATTTAGTTGTTAGATTGACGGGGGTACGCATTCGGTGCTCGACCCAGGAGGTCGGCGCCCGGCTTTAGTCATTGCAGTGGGGTGCAGGAAAAAGCTGCAAATCTCCTTCGAATTTCGTAAATATATTCAAAGCCTATTTATTACAAAGCTTCCAGCCTATCTATTACAAAGTTTCCAGCCTATCTATTACAAAGCTTCCAACCTACCTATTACAACGCCTGCCGGGCTATAGGAGGAAGACCCCCTCGTGCTGATGACCTGCCTGGAGCGGGAGTTGAAGGTACACCTTAAGCATGTTGAGAGGCGTATGGTGAAGGCTATTCAGGAACCCAGGAACAGAGGGGCCTTTTCGTCTCAGATGGACCTTCAAGCGCATTTTCAATTGGACCATGGTCACATCCTTATAAGAAGACGGAAAGAGTTTCTGGAGTGGTCGCCGCCCTAGGCCACCGGCTCCTTCCCAGAAGCTCTGCCGGGAGACTCGCCCTTCTCCAAGGGAACCTCCGCCAGCTCGGCTTCAACGTCGGTTCGGCCTACCAGCTCCCTCAGGGCATGCCCCTTGCAGTACCCGTCGAAGAGCCAGTCTACCTTCTCCTCGACTTTAGGGTTGTACTCCTTGAAAGCAGCCAAGTCGAAGCCAGGCAGGTCTAGCTCCTTGACCCTGTTCAGGGCTCGTGTGAAGCCGACCTGGAGGATGGGCCCGTTGAGAAGGGCGACGTCCTGGGCGAACTATTCGGAGGAGATGAACTCCTGAACAGCCTTCTTCCACTCCCGGCTGACGGTGCCGGAGAGCTCGACGGTGTGGTCCTCCCTCAGTTTGGCCACACCAGCCTTTTCCTGGTCGAGCTACGACCTAGTAGAGGCGAGCTGGACCTGAGCTGTGTCCAGCTCTTTCTCGACCTTGCCCAGTTTTGCCTTAAGGGAGTCTGCCTCCTTAAGGGCCTGGGTGAGCCTCTGCTCTGTCTCCCGGTTCTTCTTCCGCAATTTCTCCAAGTCGGGAGACAGATCGGAGAAGCGGGTCGCCAGGGCAGCACCAGCGGCGTTGGCCTGAGAAGGAGGGAAAACAGGTCAGCACGTTACGCTATCTAACCAAAATACAGGGGCACAACTGGCCCACAGGCTAGATGTCTTACTTGAGCCTGGGCGGTGTAATACGCGTCCAGGAGTTCGGGGGGGTTGGCTAGCTTCATCCACCTCCTATCGCGGGGGAGGACCGAGCCCACCATCAGCTCGCGAGCCACCTCTGGAAATTGGACTCAGTCGTTGATGGAGAGCTTCCAGGGCGGACAGAAGCGGCGGGGGTCGTGCATGGTGGCGGCTTGACCCGGCTTCAGGGGAGCTATGTGGCGGAAGTGCCACAAGCTCGGGGAAGGCGACTCTCGGGCATGCATTTCGGCAGAGCCCACGCCCAGGTGGACTGGCCCCCCTGACACCAGCGTAAGAGGAAGGGGCTGTGCGGGGACCAGCGCGAGTTTCTTCCCGGGCTGGGAGGGCTCGTCCCCTCGACCCCTCTTCTGTCCGGTCACCTTTTTCTTGTTGTTGGCGACCTTCTTGGAGGGGGAGGAGGTGTTCTGCGTGTCCTTCTGGGGGGCTTGGCTGTTCCCCAGGGTCGAGGTCGCCCCAGGGGCCTCCTTGGCAGTTTCTGGCTGGGGAGTGGCGGTAGCCGTCTCCGTAGGTGTGCCTAGCAGTTGAGAAAGTTTCCTCACTGCAAAAAAGCATCGCTGAATCAGCCCAACCAGGACGGTAAGAAGATATACATATATGCAAATGCAATGAACTACAGGGTCAGGGTCAGAGTTACAGGCGACGAGGTCGACAGAGGAGGCCACCACCTCGCCAGGGGACCTGGACAATGTCCCCATCAGTCCAGCCGCAGAGATCTGCTTGTTGGAGAACTTGGTGGCAGTGAGCTTCACCTTGGAGCTCAACAGCTGGATAAGGGTTTCAGAGTCCAAGTCCTCCGGGTAGGGGTCGGTCTTGACCTCCCCGACCTTTCACACGGTGGCGTCAAAATCGGTGAATTTGACAAAAAAGAAGTCCCTTTTCCAGTTCTTGACGGAAGTGGAAAATTTGTAGAACAAGTCCTGGCAGCCCTTGTCCCCCCGACCTTGGCTCCCGGTCCGGCGGGAGAAATAGTACCACCCAGTAAGGGCTGCCTTGAGGACGAAAGCAGCTCGGAAGAGGAAGAGAGAGTAAGGAATGGAGCAGAGTTTGCAATAGATCAGAAACCCTACGATGATTCTGATCGAATTAGGGTGAACTTGGGTGATTCTGAGCTCCCAATAGCCTAGGATCTCAGCCAGGGCCGAAGAAATCGGTAGGCGGAGCCCCCCGATCAGCTGCTCCTTGTAGATGGCTACGAAACCGGGGGGACCGGGCCCGGCAGCCCTTGGCTCGAAGGCCGGGGGGATAGAGTAGGATTTGACCAGTTCGGCCACCGCCTCGGGTGAGATGATGACCTCCTCATGGTCAGGGTAGCCGTAGCTAAATTCGGGAGCATCCCCCTGCTTAGGGCCAGGGGTCCCCTCGGGGGAGTCCCTATCCTCTCCAACTCCTCCCTAGGCCCCGCTAGGGGAGTCATGGGGGGACCTGGGGGAGGGGGTGGAGCCGGTCCGCCGCTCGAGGTAGGCATCGATCTCGGCTGTCTCCTCCAACTCCCGGGCTGAAGGGGAATGAGCAGAAGGAGAACGGTCGGAGGAAGAGCTCATGATAGCAATGGGCTCAAGCAAATCGGGAATGGGGAAGTAAGGATTAGAAGAAGAAGAAGAAGGGGGAGAAGGAGAAGGCGAGGAGGAAGACGAAGAAATGACAATCTGGGGGACTCTACGACGGGCCGGAATCTGGGACGCGGTGGAAGTAACGTCGGAATGATCCGACATAAAAAGCAGGAGGTGGCGGAGGAAAGGAAAATGCGAAGGTGAAGGGGGAAGGGAAAAGACTTACTGATGACCGGAGCAGGAAAAGGATGAAGAAGTCGCCGGAATCTGGGCACAAAGAGCCGGAAGCCTCTTTACTGGGAAATGAAAATGCGCGAAGAAAGGAGAAAATGGCAAATAGAGTTTGGTGAAGTCTGATGGCTGCCATTTATAGGGGGTGAAATGGGGGGAAACGGTTGCTTGAATTTGAATCGTCCCATGTGAACGCATTTAATGAGAGTACGGAGACCGAAGGGACGCGACAACTGAAAGGACGTAGGCGCAGCTTCCCTGTGACAGCACTGTACCAGAGGTGACCTTGGCAGAGTAGTGCGCGGCGCTGGCCTCCCACGTGGCAGGGGTAGATTAGGTCTGCCTGACAGCCCTACCTAATCTAGGGGGCTAGTGCAGAGGCCCTGTTTTGGGCATAGACACGTGGCAGCCCAAGCATGGCCGAGCTGGGCCTCAGCCCCAGGCCCTGGGCAGCCGCCCTGGGCCGCGCTGCTAGGGTTCCTGAAGGGGGCAAGGGACCATCCCGCAGAGGTCGGAGGCAATTCCCCTAAGTGCGGGATGCGGGCTATTCCGGGCAGGTCCCGAAACGTATGGAGGTCGGACTCCCTTAGTAGGTATGAAAGATAACTCGCATCGACAAAGAAGGTACGTTCACTATTGACCAAGGGCTCTCGACTGCTTACTCCCGTGAACTAGACTCACCGGAAAACTAACTTGACCATCGGAGCGCCCTCGGGGACAACCCTCGGGCCCCCATTGCTTGTTCATTCTTGTTTGTTTTGCAGGATTGGAACCAGCTCTTCCATCAGCGCGCCGAGATAATCAGGTCAGCTCGGTTCGGGGAAACTCAGCGCTTCTTCAAACTCAATATTCAGAGCCCGTGTGAAGATAGTCAAGTCCACGAGCAGCACCAATGAAGATTCTAAGCCTTTGCTCCCAACGGAGTGGAACACAGGCCTTCCCGTTTCTGGCAGCTTTATAAAGATTGTCAGCAAGTGTGCCGCTAGACATGTAGTCGTATACAAGGATCATCTCCTTGCGTTCATTGCAGTATCCTATCAAAGAGACGAGATGTATGTGGCGGAGCTTGGAAAGTGTTTCAACTTCTGCCCAAAACTCCCGAGCCCCTTACCTGGAATTTGGATTCAACCTCTTTATGGCAACAGTCTTTGAAATGCCAGGAATGGATCCTTTGTATACACTACCAAATCCCCCCTTTCCAATAAAAAATGCATCGCTAAAGTTTTGGGTTACTGCCATGATCTCAGCAAGTGAAAATCGACGACAAGATGATTCATCTTGGGCTGACAGACTGTTTTTCTCTTCAATGAAGCTCTGTTCCCAACTTTCTTTCAAGTTATAGAGTATTATGCTTAGCAAGATAATTATGATTGTCATACCTGTTGAAACAGCATTGCTCTGGCCAAAAGCTGAGAACAAGTTTGGAATCTTCAGGTTCCAAATTTTGGACGCTCGTCTTGGAAATAAAGGATTTGGAGTCGTAAGACTGTTGTCAGGATTGCTCAACTTGAAGACCTCTAGTCCATTAAGGAGTCCAAAAACCAACTCATCCACTGATTGTAGGGAAATCAAGAGATCATAATTCCTGACTTCTTTCTCTCCTTTCACCATCACCAAATAGTCCCTGTATACTGGGATCTCAGTGCCGCCACTCCATTTGATCAAGTCAGCCTTATGCCCAGCTATGTGATTATTTATGTGGATGGTGAATTCCCTTTGCCTGCTTTCTGCCATACCAGCATCGAAGTCACAGAAATGAAGCCTGACTAAGTAGCCAAAGCCCAGATCTATAGGTATTTTCCATGTAAACTTGTACATCTCAAATCCTCTTTTACCTCTTCCAATTTTCCAAGCAGTGTGGTAAAGCCTTGGTGGAGCAACAAATGCTGGCATGTTTGTGTACTTAATCCTGTTAGTCAGATGACTCACTCGATGAACTCCGGATTCCTGCAAGTATTTAGCATCCCCACTCCATCTTCGAAACATGCCAAAATCTTCTATTGGTGAGATAGAGCCCCCTCCAATATTCAACCTTTGAACCACTTCAAGTGCAGTGCTGTTTTCGATAATATAGAACCGATTGTTCAGACCAACCATTTGGGCACCTAACTCACCATCAGACGTGTAATAGAGACCGGCCGGTATGGAAATGATCTCAATTCCATTGACGAAAGCATGCACTTTCTTTAACTTGCTGCTCTTAGAGGGAGAGAACGTTACGTTCAATTTTGCATTTACTTCTACATTCAGACAAAATTCCTTGACAATATATTTTTCACCAGAACCATCAGCAGTAAGTGAAGCACTGAAGTCCCTTAGGAGGGTGAAAGGACCAGCTTTTACAGTGAAAAAGTCCAGAGAATTTTCAAAACCTCGGTAAGAAGCAGGGTAAAAGTGTAGGCGCAAGAATATCTGACCTGGGGTGACCCGAAAGGTGTACTGGAATGGAGTTGCAGAAATTCTTGAAGTTCTGTACGGAACACGGTCGACGGAGGATAATTTGTCAGCAGCAATTGAGCTCCTTGTTTTGCCTTTTGGTTGCAGTGAAGACATCAAGTCTGAGCCTCTATCTCCAATCCATTCACAGCCATCAAGCGCCGTTGAGTTGCCAATAGAGCCACAGTCAACAACAACATCGCCCAAGTAATGCGGCTCTGCTGGGGGATTTCCGGCACTAAAAAAGGCGACCATAGACTGATCAGGATGGAGTAAGATGCAAGAAAATAGAATAACTACTAGAAGTGGCTTCAGATACATGGTTTCTTGATGGACGAAAACAGGCAATTAATTGGCCATGCAATCCAATCCAGGTGGTGGTTTTGCTGAGAATAAACCGTAGATGGAAAAGCTAGCTGCTATTCTCAACGTCTTGGATTGGATGTCTTGTTTGGTTTCATTTTCCTCTGGTTTAGACTTTAATTTAACAGGAAACTCTACCACCATCAACCAAACAAGAGCAGCCGCTAGTGCCATTGTAGACTCATGGGTTGGCTTTCGTCGACTTCAAAGTCACCGATTTATATAAATATAAGGGTTTTTGTCGGTTTACCCTCTTAAAATATACCCCAACTATTAGTTTAGCCCCTAACGTTAATTTTTAGGTACTTAAGTCCATCTGTTAAGTCAAAGTAGATAATTGACCATTAACCCACTTAAAAATTGCCCCGCTAACTAACTAAAAGTTTGGTGAAAACTTTTATGACAAAAATACCCTACCCTCGTGTTTTAACTATAAAACAAGGATTGGAGGGCTTTTCTCTCCTCTATTTTATTAAATTATTATCAAAATTTCTTATTTTGTGCAATACCTTGTTCAAGACATTGCAAATATGATGATATAGAAGTGTGGAATTTCATAACCTGTTTGCACGTCTTTCCACAAAGACAATCTTGGAAAATTTTATTGTTATTTTATTATAAGGTCTATTTTTTCTGAAGTGATATGTTAGTAAAAAATTTTTCCCTAGTGGTCCTTTTCTTTTCATAATTTTCCAAAGTATAAGAACATGCGAGTTTTTCCAAATTGAAGCAATTCTTACACATTAAGGAATTGGGAATCGGACATTATTAGTTCAAATTTTCGCTTCAAGTCTTTCGCCTCCATTCAAGCTTGATTTCTTTGATTTTGTCTGTTGATCCGTCATCAAACACTTGATTCTTTCTAGGGTTTCTATGAGGGAGAATGGAGAGAGTTTGGGTTGATAATGACGAAGAAGAAATTAGAAAAGTGGTTTCGATTTTTTTATTTTGTCGTCCCGCCACTTCATAAAAGGCATTTTTGAGAATGAAATTTCTTTTTTAGGGTTTCATAGGCATATTTGTCTATTTATAATTAAGTTAGATCTAAACATGTCTTTTTACGTGAATCCGTCTTGTTTGACCGTTAGTTCAAGGAGTTAAGTGAATAAAAGTTAACGTTAAGGACTAAACTGATAGTTGGGGTATAGTTTAAGGAGGTAAAGTGATACAAACCCTAAATATAAATAATATATCATAACCGCAGGAAGTTATTAAAAGGAAAAGTGAAACAAATCAAGAAAATTTTTAGAATCTTAAGAAATATCTATCGAGAATACCATGGGAAGTCAAATGACTTTTGCTTTAATTTGAATGTGGAAAATATTGAAAACATCTATGATTGGTTAAGAAAAACATTTATAATTGGTTAGATCGTATAATGTTTAATCTGGAATTCAAAGAAAATAAATGTCTGATGAACCATGTGTAGCTTTAGTTACCAGTATCTTATTAGATGGCTAAATTGGAGGGTACACAATCTGTAAAATATACAGTTCACTCTGCCCACAACTTCGTATATTGAACAAGATATTTTGTTCGACAACTGGAAAACCAGAAACTAGGAAAGGTTATCATTCATGGCTCTATGTTCCTTCGATGTTTATTAAACTGAAATCATTATCAGAACTCGGTATGATAATAGTGCTCTGGAGAGATGAGCTTCTTGATAGACCCCGTGCTGTAATATGAGACGGAACCTTAGGCCGAGGAAGCTCTGCAATTTCATCGTTAAGCATTGAAAGAACAGTAGAGACATTCGGCCTATCTTCTGGAGAGTCTTGCACACACAATAAACCAACATGTACATATCTCAATATCTCCGTTTCAGTGGGGGGAACAAGCAATGGTGGATCAACCAAATTCATTGGTTTATTTTCATTCCACAGCTTCCAGGCCTGAAAATGTTGTGAACACAGTGAAAGTATTGAATTTGAGACAAATAGAAGTGGAGCTGGACTTTTGCAAGAGAAAATTCACAACCAAGTAAACTTACATATACTATTAAGTCATGCCGGTCCTCGCCAACAAGCTGCCAATTTTTCTTTCCACTTACAATCTCCAGTAACAAGACTCCATAGCTGTAGATATCTGTCTTTTCAGAAACTTTTCTCTGTATGAAACATTCTGGGGCCATATATCCACTGCATCACAGCATGTAAGGATAAAGAGGTGAAATTTATTTTCCAAGAAAAGCGTTTGAATCATCAGGATGATAGGAAAAGTGACGGGAGAAGGAATTAATGTTTGCTTACTATGTCCCTCCAATCCTGTCGGTCTCATGCTCGTCTTGGTCGCCACCTAGAATTTTAGCTAGGCTGAAATTTGATATTTTTGGATTCAGCCCGTTGTCTAAGAGGACGTGACTTGCTTTCAGATCTCTATGAATTATCCTTTGTCTTGAATCCCCCCGGTGAAGGTAAAGGAGGGCTCTGCCAATCCCTTGGACGATGATTGCACGTCTACTCCAATCAAGTTCTTTTGAATCTGACAAAGAGTCACAGTGTATTATAGTGCCATACCTATTCAAACTAATCCTCCTCGCTAATTCTCTGAACTTAATAATTATGCGAATAACAGAGAATAAAGACAAATAAATAAATAAACTTGTTTTCAGACGCACCAAATAAATGGGCCTCCAGGCTTTTCTTTGGCATGTACTCATAAACTAGCATTTTTTCTTCCTCTCTTTCAGCACAGCATCCGAGCAGTCTAACAATATTTGGATGTTGCAGTTTCGAAGCAACTGCAACTTCATTCTTAAACACTCCAAATATTGTTAGACTGAAAATCCTTTTCACTGCAATCTCCTGACCATTTGATAGAATTCCCTGCAGACACAGTTTAGTAATATGATTATTAATCAGTTTCCCGTACACAATACATGCAGTTCCTGAGTAATTTGTATTACCTTGTAGACTTGGCAATAACCACCTTCGCCTATCATATTCCCTGAATGAAAATGATCTGTTGCATTAGCCAGTGCCTTGTAACTGTAAAGCGGCAGAACTTCAGCTAGTGATGATGACATTTTACCCTTTTGCTTTTTACCTGATTTGATTATGAACGAAGTCTATGTCAGTTAAAGTTCTATTAAGAATGCCCTCCTTTAATAGTGAGTGCCATCGTCTCAAAATTACAGGATGAATTTAAATGAGTGACTTAGGAGCAATTGACTTATTTAACATCGTTGTTCTTGAAGGCTAGTTCACCTTTTTTCTCCATCCTTATTACATTAATATCATTAAAAGCATAAAAATGATACTACCAGTTCTACAAGAATGCAAAAGTTAAGTGCATGATTTGCATAACCTTTTATAGTTAAAAGTGCTGACGAAATAACTAAGGTCAAACCGTTAACATTTAACAATGCAAAATTCAACAGATCACATCATATAAGCACACGTGCTGAACACTTCAGCAGAAAATTACGCTACAAATCTGAACGGAACTTTAAGACTTCTAACCAATAAGAATGCTGAGCTGTGTTCGGCTTGCCAAAGTTCTAATCAAGTACATTGAATGGACATCGGTCGAAATCATGGTTTATGTGCAAGAATCAAGAATGTAGGCAGGATATCAGTCAAAATCATGGTTTATGTATAAGAATGTAGTTAGTTGCTTCAAACTCATATTATGTGTGATTTATTAATAAAAAAGAATGCAGATGTGGATACTGAATCGATATGGAGTTTTAACACTTTGTCTATGATAGTAAGACCATGAAATGAGAAAGCTAGGACTAGATTGTTCATCAAATGTCTAGCTAGGTCTACGTTTATTTGGTTGTTCATCAATTAAGGTGTGAGAACCACAATTATGTTGTAATACCAAACCTTCTCTGTTCATAGGCTTAGATCTATTAAGCACTGCTTTCCATGGCCAGCCCCATAACAATTTTCGGGCTGGAGGATAGCCTTGTCCTCTAGTCGGTGAGCCAAGAAGTTCGGCTGATGTACTTGTGATTCCTTCCGTCTGTGGAGATTTGGCACTCTCCTCAAGTACTTGCAGTGACTCGAGAGTTCCTTCCCGGAAAGGCTGGCCAACTACCCTGGCACTTGACGCAGAAATCATAGTGCTCTCCTGCTGCTGCAACGCCTGCTCGAGACTCGCCACCACTTGAGCCATTGTGGGTCTTTTCTTGGGCTGGTGGTGCAAGCAGTTTTCAATAGATTTCACAAATTCTTTTAAACTGTTTAATGAGAACTTCCCCTGTAGACTAGGATCAACAATTCTATCCACGTTTTCTTCTGCAATACATTCACGGAAATATGATACAAGATTGTGCTGTTCTTCTGGAGTTCCATTGTCCACTGCAGGCCTCCCTGCCAAAACTACCAACAAGACAACCCCAAAGGCATATACATCACTCTTTCTCGTCAATCTATGAGTTGCAATATAGTCTGGATCACAAAATCCAGGAGTGCCTTTAACTTTTGTGCTAACATAGCTCTTCGATTGGGTTAACCTTTCAAGTTTGGACAGTCCGAAATCGGAAATCTTTGCCACAAAATTCTCGTCCAACAGAATGTTTGAATCCTTCACATCACGGTGTATGACTCCATATTCAGTGCCATTGTGGAGGTATTCCAGTCCACGAGCAGCACCAATGCAGATTCTAAGCCTTTGCTCCCAACTAAGAGGAGCAATATCATTTCCCTTTCTGCTCATTTTGTAGAGATTATCAGCAAGTGTGCCACGAGGGATATACTCATAAACTAGGATCATCTCCTGGCTCTCATTGCAATAGCCGATCAAAGAGACAAGATGAATGTGCCGGAGCTTGGAAAGTGTTTCAATTTCAGTCCAAAACTCATGAGCTCCTTGTCGGGAGCTCCAATGCAATCTTTTCAAGGCAACAATTTCTTGAATGGCAGGGATGTAAGCTTTATACACTTTGCCAAATCCCCCCCTTCCAATAACAAATGCATCGCTAAAGTTTTGTGTTGCCAAAACTATCTCAGCGAGTGAGAAGCAACGACAAGCCGGCTCAGTTGTGGCTGCCACTGTGTCATTTTTCAGGCAAAATTTTGCTTCCCAAATTCTTGTCAAGTGGTACACTAGGACATTGACTAAAATAACGAGGAGTGTCATACCAGTCGTGACAACATTGCTATGGCCAAAAGCTAAAAACATGTTTCTAATCTTCACGCCTGAAGGGGTACAAACTGTCATTGGAGTTGCAGGATTTGAAATTGCTAGACTGTTGTCGAGGTTGCTCAACTTGAAGATCTCTAGTCCATTAAGGAGTCCAAAAACTAATTCATTAGCTGATTGCAGGGCAATCAAGAGATCACAACTGCTACCACCTTGGTCACCTTTCATTTTGACCATGTAATCCCTGTATACTGGAACCCCATGGCTGCCACTCCATCTAATCACATCAGCCTTTGTCTCTGCTATCTGATTATTTATAAGGAGACTGAATTCCCTTAACTCACTCTGTGCCATTTCATCATCAAGCTCACAGAAGTGAAGCCTTATCAAGTATCCAAAGCCCAATTCTACGGGCATTTTCCATGTAAAGTTATATATCTGGTCTCCTTTCAAGTTTCCTGCTGCTTTCCAAGAGGTCTGGTAAAGTTTTGCTGGGGCAACAAATGCTGGCATGTTTGTAGTATATTTAATCCTAAGTGCTGGATGATGGACTCGATGAGCACCGGATTCTACCAGGTATTTAGTGTCCTCATTCCATTTTCGAAACATTCCAAAATCTTCTGCCGATGACACAGAGCTCCCTCCAATGTTCAACCTCTGTATGACTTCAAGCGCAGTGCTATTGTCAATACTAAAGAATCGATTTTTCTGACCAACTATAGGGGCTCCTGAGTCACGATCAGAGGTGTAATAAAGTCCAGCTGGCATTGAAATGATCTCAATGCCATTTACAAAAGCATGTGTACTTTTTGACTTGCTATTCAGATTCAGAGAAGGAGAAAAAGTTATGTTCAATTTTGTATTTTCTTCTACATTCAGACAGAACTCCTTAATAAGGTACTTGACACCTGAAGTTTCAGCAGTAATTGAGGCACTGAAATCCCTGAGGAGGGTAAAAGGGCCAGCTTTGACAGTGAAAGAATCTATAGAATTTTCAAAACCGCGATATGAGGCAGGGTAAAGATGTAGGCGAATGAATTTCTGACCTGGACTGACTTCAAATGAATAGCCGAATTCAGTTGCAGAGACTCTTGAAGTCTTGTACGGAACAGGGTCAATTGGGAATGGCTTTTCAGCTGCAGTTGAGATTCTTGATTTGCCAGACAGGAACTTTAAGGGGGCATCTCCAATCCATTCACGGCCATCAAGTGCGGTTGAGTTGCCATTAAAGCCACAGTTAATAGCAGCATCACTTATGTAATGTACAGCAGCAGCTGGAGGATTAGCACTCCTCATGAAAGCTATAAAATGGTGATGACAGAGCAAGAAGACGAACGACGTAAACAAACTAGCAACCAAAACTAGTTTAAGATGCATAGCTTCTCGTGGTTGATCAATGGCTCTCCTTTTACTATTTTTGGTATCTGTCCAGATGATGATTTCGCTGAGAGTAAAGAGGAAATCTTGCTGCTGTGGTGGCTTTTCCAATTTCTTCTTGGCTGATTATTTTACAGCAGTCAAGACTTCATTGGGAAAATTTAGCACAATTGGCCAGTTGCAGACTTGCAGGATCCATTAATGCTTGCATAGACTCAGTTGATCTGAAGGTCAATGATGAAGAACATCATAAACACAAAAATATTACTAGAAAGGTAAAGTGAGACAAAATGTAATAATAGGCATTACAGAAGGAAGATATTGAATTCTGAACAATGTTAGTCAATGTGAATCAAGGTAAAACATATTTGGTATAACTATTGGAAATTTCCTTGGTGTGTGTGTGTTCCTTGTATTCTACTAGTCATTTGAACGTTAAATGGCGAGACTCTCATAATATGTGCAGTTTGGATAGAAGAAGTGTAGAAATATTAGAGTAGACCATAATACAGATTTGGAAGTTTCAAAGAAAAGATGAAGAAATGGTTAAACAAATAGAAAGTCTGACTTTCAAGTTCAAGAAAGAATTCCCACATGAATTAGAGGGTTGTATAGCGACATTTGTTAATTTTGAAATTATCTTTTATCTCAGTGATTTAATACTTTACTACATAATTCCTTATAATTTAAAAATTCATATATAACCTTCTCATAATTTAGGTTAAAATGTCACCCTTTAACTTTTCCATTAAAACTAACAGTCAATAATAAAAATTCAAAGTTAAACTATTAAATTAATAAATTCACCCTTTCACTATTTTGTTTCTCTTTTCCTTTTCTTTCTCTCTCTTTTTTTTTTTTGGAAAAGAAAAGATGATTTTGAAAACTTATATTTTGACCTACATATCTTAATTTTCTCCAAATACAAAAGTGATGAAAGGGAAATAATACAGCAATTTAGGAAAGGCTATTAGTAGGAAATCAAGAAGGAAATTATAAACTTGAGTTGCAGACGCATTTCTAGGTGATTAGGACTCTAAATTCATGAATCCATGCACAAAATTAACGCCTATTTTATCTTTTACTTTTTGTCAGTTTCAATTACTCAATTAGAATTCTCTTGTTTAACGCTTTAGCAATGGTAATTTTAGTTTACTTTCATTAAAATAGGAAAGGGACAACGCCAGCCACAGTTTCAGTGCTGTTTTTTTGTTATCTAACCAAATGATATAGGCTGGGAGGAGGAGGAGGAGGAGGAGGAGGAGGAACTGAGAGCAGAATAGCCAGATGATGAAATCAGTTGACGGGCTCCCCTCCTTCTTGCCCCCGCTAACACTAACCCCAGCCTCCACTCTCTCCTCCTCCAAACCATCTTGTATTACGCCCTCTTCTTCTACTACTGTTCTTCCCTTTAATTTCCGCAACAACTTTCCCCTAAAATCCCACAGCCCACAATTTAATCTCCGTAAGAATTTCTTGCTTTTGGTCCGGGCGTCAGATGACAACAAAAGTAATAACGGGGAAGACAGTAGCAATCCATTGAGCAAGGAAGGGCTCAAAGATGATAATAATACTGACAGCAACGGAATCGATGGTGATAATGGCGGTGAGAATGGGGAGAACGGGAATGGGAATGGACGGGGGCCGAGATTGAATCTGAAATGGGTTGATCTGCTGTTGAACCCAGACCCGGATAACGTGGCGGCGGTTGGATTGACTGGGGTGTTAGCCTGGGCAAGCGTGCAGGTGCTGTGGCAGCTGTTTGTGATTTCAATAGCAATCTTGCTGGCAGCTCTCAAGTACTCCTTCATTGCTGCCCTCCTCATCTTCATCCTCATTACCCTCCTTTAGTACTACTATTATTGTACCCTTCTCCTCCTCCAGAAGTTTTCATTTCTCGCTTCAGCTTTTGTACTTCTTTTTGTGGATATAATAGATTGTTGATTAACGTATTTTGCAGATGTAATGTTGAAAAAACTGCCTTTTCTGTTCCCCTGTTCTTACTTAGACCAATGCATATGTAAAAGATCTGAGGGTATGTTTGGTTCTCCATAGAATTGGAGTATAGAATTGGAATTGAAACCTCAATTCCAATTCTTGTGTTTGGGTATTATTTTTCCTATAGAATTAGAAATGAATTGCCAATCCTGTAGTGGATGTTTTTTTTTTTCCTTTTTAGATGTGTTGTAATAGTTGTATAAAGTAGGGTAATCGGTAAACTACCAGTCTACAGCAATCAAATACGCATTTGAGGTGAGTTGAGCAATCTCCCATTCCCTGCCTATCATTCCAATCAACCACATACAGATACACTGCCACTAATTCTTTTGCACTTTCGATCACCATATCAAGTTTAGTTAACCTTAATAAAGGTAGAATTGAACTATTGATAATGTATTAGAAAAGACATGAATACGAAACCAACGAGGCAAACAGAAAAATACTGCAGATGCAGAATACAGTGATCTCTATGCAACTTATTTCACATCAAAAGGGATATCTCTATGAAGTTCATTCTCTAAAGGTCAGTGATGCATTATCTTCCCCATGCCCTCTCTTTCCGAAAGTACCATAGCAGCTTGCTCTTGAAATGCCAGATCATACACCCCTTAAGAAAAATGTAAAACCCAAGGAGAACATTCTATTACCATAAAGCAAAGTTTTGGAAGCTGGAAGTGCTGCACACTGAAAAGAATCAGTTGTATTATCATCAAATATGGAATTCAATTGATACATTCTGTGCCTTGAAGTCGGTATCCTTTGACATTTCTGCACCTATTAAACAGCGCCGAAACACCTCCTGTCCGCACTTACAACAACCAAGGCAGGAAATAATCATGAAGCTTTCGTCACTTCCACAGAACTGTAAAGAAAATGAGGAATCCCAAGTCGTTCTTGAATCTGGTTTACCTTGAAGGACTACTAGTTACATAGAAGCTTCAAAGTGCTATCTTAACTACAAATTAGCAGCAACAGCAACCTTTTGTAATTTCCTTGAGAATCACCACTGATTCTTGAACCTTGCCGTCCTTAATGGCTAAATACGAAGTGTCGATATATCTTAATCATATAGCTACCCAAACCCTTTAGATTTTCCTGACAGAATTCATATAAGATCCCTGGATACTCGCTTCTAGCTTCTGGTGGAAAGAGTTCTCAAAATCACTAGAAGCTGTCCTAATTTTCGACAACCGCGAGGCAGCAAGAACCATATTCTCCCCATTTCCAACGTCAATTTCATATAATTCCTCAAAAACCTCCTGAAACTCTGTAACCACCCTCTCATAGAATGACTTGCTGGCAGGAATCACATTAATAATGAGAACACCACGCTGACAGATAATTTCTCTAGCTACCAAAAGAACAGACTTTCTGATAAAATCCAAAGGCGGTGCCGCTAGTGCCCATTCTAGCATCACTTGAATCCAAATCAACCATAACCACATCAAACTTACTATCAACATCAACCTGTCCTTTTAATGCAAGCCTCTGAATCAATTCCATTCCATCACCAACGCATAAATGAACCGATTCACTATGTCTCAACCCAAAATACTTCTTCGCGACGCTTAAAACAACCTCATCTTCCTCCACACCCACAACGTCAAAACCTAATTGATCACTCAAAAATCTGAGCAAGGCCCCTCCTCCAACCCCCAAACACAGAGCTCTAGGCCTAATCCCCAGCGGGTTTGCTCATCCAAATTCGAACTAATCACCACCAGACCTGCCATCATTGGATTCAGATAAGGTTGGGCCAACACTCCATTATCCACCGTAAACTCAACCCCCTCCAATTCATCACCCGCGACACCCAATTCACTGATCGGATGAATCCTGACCTGGGTTTGAATTAAATTCGGCATCCTCTTAAACCTCAACCTTCTCCTAAACTCCCTACCCTTGTTATTTTTGTTACTTTCCAATTCCAGCACAACATTTTCTATTAGCATTTCACCAACACAAGGCCCAACACAAATTTCTAACACTAGACTACTTATCACCTCATCTTCGTAACTCAAGAAGGGTATTTCTAGAGAGCCATTGCTCTCGTCAAAGGCCGATTTGGGCGTCAAAGCCATTAGCAGTGGCAATAGTTTTTCTTCAATTGTTGTTGTTGGTGGGTTTTCGGCGGTTGCGGACAAGGGTGGAGCTTTATAGGAGGTGGGGTGGGAGGGATTATTAATATCATTGTTGGAGATTAAAATGAGGCGGGAAAGATAGGGAAAGGAGAGGAGGAGCTGGAGGTGACCAGTTTCGGTGGAGAACGTCCAGTCTTGTTCGCGTCTGGGTGGGACTAACATGGCCGCAACTAGGGGGGTAGTGCGTATGGGGGAGGGGGAGTCGAGGACGGCGATGCGGGGGAGAGAGGTGTAGAGAAGATGGCTGTCACGGGGACGAGCGGGAAGGAAGAGTGGGTTGGGAAAAGTGAAGGTGATGTATCGAGAAGGGACTATGGTTTGGAAGGTGGTTGGGTCCAGCACAGACATTTTTTATGCAGAGAAATTTCCCAGAATTTAATCAGGCAAATTTTGGGAGAATCTGGGTCCGTTCGCGAGAGAGAGAAGGCGGACTGCCTTTTTGCAGTTGGACCAATATTCACTCCAACAACAGTGATGAATTGTCATCTAGATGCATTCATCTTCAGCACAAAGCAGATTCTTGTTTCTCCTTTTTCAGTATCAGATGTGAAAGATTTGACAAGCCATGGTATGGTAATTCCTTGGTGTCCCTAACTCGAGTTAGGGGGACTAGACCCGGTAATGATTTTGACAAACGGAAATTAGAAATTTTTGGGAGTCAACTCTCCGCCAACTCAGTTGCAGTCTTTAGCGTTTGATCTTTGGCCGGTGCATACATTTACTGAAGTAATATTCTACGCCGTGTTTGTCTACACCAATGCAAACATGCCTGTGCTTCTGTATTTGTGGAAAAGCTCAATATTGAATGCCATTCCACGGACCCTGTCTTTAAATTTTACTGCATTAGTCTCCACAAATATCAATCACAATCCAAGATTTGTCACGTAAACTGAGGCTAATTGCTTAAAATATAGGCAAAAAAAAAAATATCGCACAAATGTATCTCTGACACAACCTATTTCTCATTCTATAACTCAGCACGGCAGCAGAATGAATTCTGCACAATGTCAGAGCCTCTGAAATTTCAGTGCGATTAGCGGCGCAAATTTTTTTTTTTTTAAATAAACTTGTCCCCAACCGTGCTGATTGGGCGCGGCCGGGCACGGTCAACAAAAAAAAAAGTGACAGGGGGATGATAGGCCAAATGTTGCACAAAACGGTACATTTTTTTTACTAATCTTTTATTCATAATCTACTCAAATTTAGGCTAATTAGACTACAAAGTGATTTACAAATCTACAAACAAAAAAAGGGATAACCTTAGAAGGGGCAGCCCCCTTTCCCCCTTCCCCACCAGGGAGATGGATGGACAGGAAAAAAAAGAAAAGAAAAAGGACCCCGAAAAATTTCGGCCATGTTTGGATTGCTAGTTTCCGTCGGAAAATATTGTCGTTTTTCGTGATCACATTTCCCTATCACCTTTTTCCCTCACATATATCAAATCGCTACAGTATTTTTTCCATGAAAAATGACGGAAAATGCAATCCAAACACAACCGAAAAATCTGTTCTGAGTTCTTCGAACGCAAAATTACTCGGTAAATTTCCAATTTTCTGTTGCCTACATGGTACAATTACCGCTTGAAGTTTGTACTGCACGTAGTGTTTTCCACTAGATTTTTAATTTTTGTCAAGTAATTTTTTTTGGTCTGGATTGTAACTTCAAGCATGCAGAGGTTTCAGCAATTTGAATCTTGCAGTGAAAAATTGTTATTTCTTGAAGGTGTCTACATTATGAACAAATCCTAAATTTTTTTTTTCCGAAGTAACAAATCCTAAACTCTTGTTCACGGACCTTGGAGATTCCTGCATAAAGTACAGAAATTTCATCAAGCGTGGTTTTATGCCAACTTTGTAATTGGTAGATACTATAGTGGGGATTTGGCCGGGGGCATATGTTGGCACTGCTTGAATTCTGATTGACCCTACTAAATTCATCTCATGCCGAAAGTATGTATATTTTCTTGGCTGTTGGTTATAATCTTGTGCAGATGAACAGATAATAGTTGGTCTAAAATTTAGTTCTTGTACCTCTTGCCACTGATATTTCTTGAGAAAAATTGGCTCATTTAATTGGAGCACTATATTGAGAAAATTGAGTTGTGACTACATCTAATACCCGTGCTTCAAGGGATTCTCACCAAGTTTGGAAAATTCTTTATGCCGCCTCAGTTACATCTGAAGCTGCATCTCCCACATAGAGATGAAACAATTGAATGTACAAACAATGGTTATGGACTGTAATCCTACTTAGCTGTATTCCTCTGCTTTCTATGGACAAGTTTTGGTTAGTTTCCGAACTGGTATCTTTTGCAGTACCCTTCCTTTTATTTGCCTTTGTCCTTATTCTTGGTGATTTTACTTGCAGTTTCATGTAATCTGTGCTGGAGAGGTCGAGGTGCTCTAGATTTCAGGTCAAATCCCCTGACACAAACAAATCCTGCAAAATGATACTTGAATGATATTAGGAAAAAGGGGATGACAGGCCTTGATATCTTCATCAAAGGTAATCAATGAGCAATGGCATAGATTCTTGATGAAAATGTGAATGAGACTTGATAAGCTCCTCTGACTTGTCCATTAACTTATCTTGTAGCAGATCAGACATGAACAAGTTTAACTGCACATGTTAAATGATCTCTAGACACAATTGCTAAATGAAAGAGTATTAGAACTCATTACATGGCCGTTTAGTTTGTAGCTGATTCCTTCTATAAGCATACTGTCAAGTTGTATTGACTAGACAGAGGAGTTTCTGAGCATTATTATATCTGTTCTTAGCATTTAAGAAGCAATCATACCTTTCCAGAAGCATTGCTGAATTACAGGAGTTGACAAGCCTGGAAAACATGAGAAAATCCTTTTGTGAGTCTTTTTTTGCTTTTCACCATTCCAAAGCTTGGTATTGGACCAGTGATTAATTCATATCGGATCAATAATATTCCATTAAACCTCTAAATATGCTCGTGACAGATGTCCCAAAGTACACAGTGCGCCTTGGAAGTTGCCATAGCCAGTCTCTTGGAACATCAATTGGATTCATATTGGATTCATGATCAGCAAACATCTGAAAATAATAAATCATGTGACTTGTAATTTTACTTGCTCACGGTACTCTTGGTCCTGATATTGTATGTACCTTCTTTAGATAACACGAAAAAATTTAAGGACTCCATTGGCAGGTATGAACTCCCTACCATGGCATGCAAGATGTTGATGAGCAGGCAACAAGTGTAACTACTCTCTATCAATAGTTTAGTTACCTCATTAACTTGGAAGTATGTTCCATTTAGTGGGAAGCTACCCCTCATTGCTGTCCTGCATGGTATCTGTAAAAAGGCAGGTATCTTTAGCTAAAAGTAGCACTTGAATCACTTCTCTGTTGATAGTTACTCTGGTTACTTGTCTAGCACATTTTTTTGCTCACCAGAAGTGTGCCTCTGACTGTCTCTGATTTTGCCTCCTTTGTACTATGGCACATAAAACAACTCTTCTCATTGCGAAGTCTGCCTGATCCTTGGAGGCTGCATTTACTTGCAGGAGGTTGAGTTGAATTTGCAGTTTCACCTAATTGAGTGGTTCACAGAATAAAAGATCAAATCATCAATTATGTCAGAGTCAAAAGATGAATTTCAATATCAATTTGGTCTTTTTGAACCCTTGCTTCCTGTTCATCTTGTCCATTTTCTTCTTGTTTTCCATGCATCTTTTTACTTTGAGATATGTAGGATTAGTTTAGTCTCTTTTCCTGGAGCAGTTTTAGGACCCTCCATCGACATTCTTTATGACAACATGAGTCTAAGTTAAAATTTATCGGTAAGGTACATTCTACCTGGACTCCATATTGCCAAAAGGTATGGACTTGGATCATCACGTTCTCGTCTATCCATCTGAAGGTTTAAGAGAGTGGGTCAATACAAATCAAGTTCAGTTGCTGTGGGCAATATTTAAATGAAGAAACAAAAGAGATTGCCGCTAACCCCTTCTAGTAGTGAATGTGTATCTGGAAGTTCATGCCTGCAGCAAATTGGAAGGGTCATACATATTGATATGCAATAAACACCATCAAAGAATTTTTTTTATTCTATTATCTACTAAATTTGAAACAAGAAAGACTCCTTTAACTGTTTAATGAATTTGTCTACTTTGTGCTAATTTATCAGAGTCGGCAGTTGCAATGGCAAGCAGGCAAAAGAGATATAAGCATATGTAGAATCTGATTTTAGGAAGGAAAAAAAGAAGAAAAAATAAATGTTCTGATGCTTCTAGAGCTAGGTTTAATTTCCCAGAAACTTACACTTGGTGCTCCGTTCGTGGTCGACTCACACTCTTTAATTTTGGTGCAGGAATTGAAGCTGCTGATGGATCCAAAGCAACTAAAGCTCTGGACACGTCACCTGGTTGAAGTTCCATATTCTGCACTTGCAAGACACTCTCCACGTTCATTTTTAATTCTTCAAAGCTGTGTTTGATTGTAGGGATTTCATCAGGGTCTTCATAGAACACGTCTTCGATGTCACTTTCTGACACTTCAGAGGATGGTTCTGGTGTGGTTGGTTCTTCAATAATTGGTTCACAGCTGGTCCTAATGTACTGTGATTCCAAACCCTCACTAGTTTCAGTAGGAGGCAACAGCATGGGCTTCACAACTATAGATGCATTTCCATTGGCAACAGAAGTAGTTGAACTGTCTATGCTTCTTTCTTCTGGCGCTGGGAGGGCTAGCCTTGCGCTGCAGTCACATTATTGTTTATGTCATATATTAAATGCATGTGAGGACGTGTGCTGGACTATAGAGCATGGTTGAGTGGTTCCTACCCTCCATTAAAGATGCACAACTATTGAGGTATTTCATGTTTCACTTCTCTCTCTAGAAAGTTGCTTAATTAAAGTTCCATAGTAGGTGATCATTAGTGGAAACACTTGATAAGTTACCTTGCAAAGGCGCTTGCGAAGTGCCTACATTCTGGTCGTAATGGACATGCATTGCAGTTTGGCTTGGTCTTTGTGCAGAAAACCTATGTCAAATTTATAAGTAGACACTCAGTCTTTGCAAACGTTAAAGAGTCTAACAAACTTTGAAACAAATGTCTTTACATACCTTTCCAAATGTAATCATCTGATAGTGTAATTCATATCTGCAGGTTGACTAAAAACTATATTAGTCAAGGGAAATCTGTGGTGGGAAAGTCCCAAGAATGGTTTCATTGATGTGAGGATAATTTCAAAGTGACAAATGTTTCAGGAAAAGATTAAGGAACTTACAAAGTTCTCTGATCCAGCTTACAAAGTCTGGGCCAAAGATATTTCTGGATTGACTCTAGTACGGGGTATCTGCACAAAAACGCAGTTGGTATCCTGCATAATAATTCATTGTGGATATTGATTGGCAGCATCACTTACAGTTCGAGAAGATGCAGCTGCAATGACTCAGGAAGTGGTTGAAGAGGGACCCATCCTAGACGCACAGCAATTCGTCCAACATTTGTATCAACCTAAGAAACCCAAGATCAAGGTTCTTTGTGATAAATTTATAATGCCCTATCAGAAGTAAAATTTATGAATAGTGGATGAATGAACCTTACCAGGAAAGCAATTTGATGGAGTGTTAGTAATCGCACACACTCCACACTCTTCAGTCCCAGACCTCGTATACTCAATAAATAATCCCTGAAGTTTGGTACAATTGAGAAAGCAAGAAAACATGATTGTCTATATCAATTACTACCAAATACTGAAGCTATGAGGATGAATATTGGTCCTTGTCATTCTGTGCTCTTAGTGGATTCTTTGAAGAACTTACTTTGCTTGGTCTGCTGGAACATCCCTCAACCATTCCAGGTCAATGCTGCCATGTTCTGTGACCAGTCTATTGAGGAAATCCTGCAGTATATGGACACAATATCGTCATTGTAAATGTATCAATTCTAATCAAGTAAGCTACAAGAATACATTGGGTTTTATCCCTACCTTGATTCTCTCAGTTAGCATGTTGTTCATTCCTCTTTCCTTGATAGTCTCAGAAATTGTCTGAACATCAGCATTTTGTAGAGCTTCATAGTCCAGCGAGTCCATGGTGTCCTTGTTTCTTTCCTTTTTTTCCACCCTTTGACAATACCTTCTTTCTCAAGCTATCCCAATCAAATGACTTTGTCTTTTCTAGTTCTTGCTTTTTCTTTCTTGCATTTGAGCTCTTAGTGCCCACCCAACTGTAAAAAGCCTTTTATTTATTTTTTTTTTTCCTCTAGCGGCAACAGTTAGCTTAGCCTAATCTACTCCTACTCTTAAGGGGGGACTTACTATTTAAGGGAAGCGACTCTAATGAGTGGGCCAATTGAGTCGGGGGAACCTGACGGGGACTTAACCACCGTCTGACCAGACGGATGCACCACTCACCCGCATGAATTTAGAACACTTCTCAACTTAAGCCTATTGGGAGTTGGTTTACTGTAAAAAGCCTTTTAACAAGCTTCATTAAGTAATCAACTTAAGCCCACTAGGCCAATGCCGATGTCCACTTCACTGCAACCCAATGGCCAACTGCCCCGCTACCGTGATTAGTGACAGAACCTTCTCCATGTTCATTCTCGTTGCTTCTCCTTCGACCGCTTGTTCTATTTAAGGAGGGTTTTGATGGAGACAAGTAGGCCTAGAACGCAGGTTGATTTCTAATCTTTCTTTCTTCCTTCTTTTATTTGTTTGTATGTACTCTACTTGCATCGATATTGTCCAGTGGATTCTACTTCTCAATGTGTTAACAAAAAAGGGGAAAAAAAAGAACTTTGTACCACTATGTTTCAAGATGAAGAAACAAAAGCATTCCATTTTCACTCACTTAAAAAAAAAGGAAAAAGAAAAAAGCATTCCAGTTTCGGGAGGGGGAGTTTGGCGTTTCTGAGGTGAGATTTTCTATTTTCCTGACATGAGTACGTAGTTGAGGTAGTTGTCTTATTGAGCATGTCTGTTATAATGGTTCCTATATGATTTCAGGGTTATAAATCCTATGATGATGAAGAGAGTTATTGTCCAAAATTGGTATTCACTTTGATCCAGTAGCTTGCTAGCTTATTAAATGCACTTCACGACATGCACTGACGTGTTTCATTCATTGAAATCTTTGTCATCAGGAAGCTTGGAGGAATCGATTCGAAACGGAGCTTAAGCGTTTCATTGAAGATGATAAGAAGCATGAGTTTGTGAAGCTACTAAGGAGCCAATCTGATATAGCTCACAAGTATTTTGACGAAGCAGGCCATCCACTGTCATATTTCGTTTTAGGTTACTGCTTGCAGTATTGTGCACTTAATTGTACAGAAGCATTGCTTGGAGGGGAGACTGGTGTAACGCTGAATTTAGATAAACTTGGAACGACTCCACTCCATAGGGCAGCAATTTCATTATCTCCTAAATTAACAAAGTATTGTCTAAAATCTGGTTGGCACTGCGACGGAAAAGATGATAACGGTTTACAGCCTTTAGATGATGCTCTTCTTGGATTAAGGTCAAATTTCAATTATTATCCAAACCTTTATAATTGGCTACTAGGTTATTGCTAATTGCTATATTTCATGTAATTGCTGCAGGAACAGGGTTTTTTGGACTCTAGAACAATCACTGTACTCGTTGATTTTTGAGCTTACTGGAGAGGGAATGGTAAAGAATGTTATTGCCCTTTGTGATGGTTTTTGATGAAATCATAGTGTCCAAATTTGTTTCACACAGTATGGCTACTTATGTCTTATTAGGAACTGCTTTTTCCTTATTTTATTTTTGCCATTTTGTGGCAGATTGAGCCGACCCAGACTATGAGGTTGCTGATAGAAAATACGTCTGAATCAAATGTTTCGGAAATCATTTGTCGTTATGGAACAGAAGCAAAAATAGTAGAGTTGGCCATGTTGCTTATTGTGTCGACAGATATAAAACATATCAGGGTTGACAATCTTTACTTGCCCAGTAATGTTTCCTCAGTGGATCAGTTGACCTTACGCCAATTTGTTGTCAATGAGATTGTAATGCTTGAAAACAAGTTGCGTAATGTTGTGGCGGTTGGCAGCTACAATTTGGCACAGTGCAGGGAAATGAAGAAATCAATGATGTCTACGTTGTTGTTACTTGAGATTTTTCAGAGGACTGGGCCTGAGATCGGACGGGCTGTTAGACGGACAGGTCAAACTGTATGTTGCTCTAGTATTTTAACTCTTTTAATTTTCACTTGGGCAATTAATTTCTACATCATGTTTTTGTTATTTTGGGAAGGAGATTGAATAGTTGTTGCAGCTTAACTTTTACAGGCACAAGCATATGTTTGTCCAAAATGCATGGGTGTAATCTCTTTTGATAGGATGGATAGATTTTTTTTTTTTTATTTTGAAATTCAAATCTGTCATAGCTTGTCATTAGTGCACCAATTCTGATGACTGCAGTATCCCTCAACAGCTGATGCTATTGGATGTGTGTTTGAATGTTCAGACTTTAAATTGAGCAGCCAAGAGACTTCCTATCTTTTGAAGTCAAGCTGTACGCCAATTTCATGTCGTGAACTCTTAACTCTTCGTCTTTTCTTTTCCCTTAGTTTCTGTCTTTCTTTTCTGATTATTAGATGGTGCATCATCTTGATCAGCAATACTGACACTTTAATTGTGTTTCTTGGTTTCTTTCGTGGTCATAAAAGTTAAGTTGGATCTACCAGCAGATAGAGTGCAACCTATTTCAGGTTTTTTGCGTGATCCTCATTTATAAATTGATGTTGCTTGTTTCACAATTGGTTAACAGATTATTTTCGATGTCTACTTCCAACCATGCAGAGGAGCGTCTACCTGGACTCCACAGTTATTCCCTGTCTGGCATACCAGAGCTAGATTCCTTCAAGACAATGGTATTGTAACTTATGAACTGTTCTCATGGGAACATCTGTTCTTGTGGCTTACTGACAAGAAGTCTGTTCTAGATGTTTGCTTTGAATGGTTATTTCCTAATACATTTAGGTTTGCTTTTTGGCATTTGAGCATGTCAAGAGGTGAAAAAATATCAGTAAGCCTCTGTTTTATGAGCTGAAAACATCACTTCAAGTTTGCCTTTAAAAGTTAATTAGATTTTGTCATTTCATTAATCAACATTTTGGGCTTCATTTAAATGGTCAATGAGCTTTTCCTGTCAAATATTGTTCTGTTTTCATATCATACTAGGGTAGGATGGAGAGTTTGGATTACAAATTATGTGTGGTGTTCCTTTCTGTTCTCTTTTACCATGAATGGTGGACTCTTCTCCTGGACAGCAGCTCTGTTGGTGGTGACACGGGTGGAATGAACCCAAGAGAAAATCAGGGGGGGAGGGTTCAAAGTTTTTATTGTTGTTTATATAACTCTATGTGCATGAGTTGGACACACATATGCGGATGCACACATACATCACATAGGATGATTTTTGAGTCATCTGAGCACTTCGCCTGAGTCCATGCAACATGGCTTTTGAAGCATTATATGTGGTGGTTTTACAAGCACTCAATTTAACTTCCAATGTGTGTGTATTTCCGGTAGGTTTGTCTTTTGTTGCAAAATATGTTGATGGCTTTGATCAACCGGGAGCTTTCCCATTTTAGAATTACAACTCAGTTTTTGTTATATAAACTTTATATTAGACAAATTGTAGGTTCTTTAGACATCTAGGTGATGGTCATCAAGTTGTGTTAGATGCTTTTCCAATGTCTACTTCTGAACGCAATGGTGGTTGCTCTGTCATCTATTTGTTTAGGCCTGTGCTCAGTCTTGTGATTTATCAACAAAAAGCTCTTGTTCTGATTTGCTAATGCGAATATCTGCCTGGAGCAAATTATTTTATGTATCCATGTACTCCAAGTAGTTATAGGCTCCTCATTATTTGTCAGCTTTTTCTGCCATCTCATTGCTTACCTAATTTAACTTGTCATCTTTAACAGCCTAATTTTGGGTGGGATGAAACTGATCCTGAGCATCAGAAGCTACTTCCGATGCGCACTGTAATTGAAAAGTTAAGGTAGGAAATATGTATGTCCTTAGTGCTTTCTTAGTGCTAATTCTCATTTGGAATGTAATCTACACTATGACAACACCCCCCCCCCCCCCCCAAAAAAAACACAAAAAAAAAAACCCCGGCGGGGGCCTTAAAAAAAATTCTTGGCTCTTTTAGATGGGATGTTACACGGATTTTGTGTCCTTGTCCTCCCGTCCCCTGGTTTGTATCTTTGCCATGTGCATCTGTGGATCTTTCTTGTGCTTTCTTTTGAATCCATGCATTTTGTCCAGTCTGACTTTTTCTTCCCATTTTTCTTAGTTCTGCTGCAAGTGTATGGCAATGGAAACCAAACGAATCCATATTTAAGTTGGTTATGATGCTTTTCCTTCTGAAAATGGTATGTTCTTCTGCTAATTCTGCTTTTGACATGTTACTTTTTTACCAATGCAGTGAGAAAGAGCTAATTTTAGCATCAGTTGTGTTAAATCCATATTTAAGTTGGTTATGATGCTTTTCCTTCTGAAAATGGCATGTTCTTCTGCTAATTCTGCTTTTGACATGTTACTTTTTTACCAATGTATTGAGAAAGAGCTAATTTTAGCGTCAGTTGTGTTAAACTGATTGCAGCTGTGGCAGAAAGAAACTTGGGGGATTGCTTGCTCACTTGCACGGAGCTCAGAGAAAATAAATGAGATTGCTTGCTGGTATGCCAAGGAGGGTAAACTGATTGAGTTGTCTATTATACTAATGGTGGCAAGGGAGAAGGTCATGCGCCCAATTGTCTTTCGGATTAGGGGCGAGAAATCTCATAGGTCCATGACATTTCTACAGTTCGTCAATAGTGAATTGGCCCAAGCAATTGATCTGGAGTGCAGATTAACTGGAAGAAAGACAAAGCTAGAAGAAGAACTGAAAAAGCTATGCAAACAAAGGAAGTTGGTTATGATGTCTGCTCTTGGGCTGCTAGAAATTTTTGAGAAGGCTGGAGCTGCCCTTCAAACATACTTTTGGTCAGAGAGAGGAAATGTAGGTTTGCTTTTTAATTTCATCCTTTTAGTTTTGTTTAGCTTGCTTTAAGATGTCTGTAAAATTCTCATCTACTGGCACTGGTTTTTGTGTAGGTTCTTGAAGTTTTTATTCTTTTTTTTTATTATTAGTTTTTTGGTTGATGATTTGCACTTGTTGTGCTAGAGTTATGTTTGAGTGCATTAGAATTTGCGTCTTCCCTTTCCCCCTCCCCTTTGCAAGGCATAGAGTTTCCCCTTGAACCAAAAAGATTTGCATCTTCTCTGGTTTGTTGCATTTACACTGCCTTATATGGTGTTTATTTTCAGGTGCAAAAGGAAAAAGTTATCAAAGAGGTCTCCGTGCTGCTATCAGAAGCTGGTTTCAACTTAAAAGAAGACATTGAACTGCATGATCCAGTTGAGAGGTCTGTTCTTACTGTTCCTTGAACTCAGGATTTGGTTGCTCCAGTTGCTTCATTCCTCATCTTTGTAAAATTTGTCAATTGCATTTAAATAGAATCAATTCTTTTATAGCACACTTTGTAAGACCTTTGGAGTTTATGAATGAATGAAAAGTTGAGACATACATATGTGATGTAAGTATGCATAATTGTGATAACATACATTTGCATTCATGTATTCAAAGTTCGATGGAGGTTGAACAACAGAATGAGGCACTACAAGATCCACACACGAGTTCCTGTACGTTACAAGGTCGAAACACAGTTGATGGTATGTTGATTTATTTAGTCTAGTCAAATAGTAGGCTGCATGTTGCGCTACCATGTTTGTAGGCCCGGAGTATGTGATGCTTCTCATATTGTCTAATTTTTCACTGTATGCAGAAATGTCTACAGAAAGAGGATGTCAAATGCAACACCTTACAAGGCTGTCTTATGTGTTACCGTGTGGTTTTGTTGAGACATATGTAAGGAAAACAAGAACGATCACCTCTCTAAGTGGCATATGGCTGTCAGAAGTATTGGCTTTTACGTATAAATCAATATCTTGAAATATTGCCGAACCACCATGTGTGTAAATTGGGCATAGGTTTTTGTGGGAGCCCTCGTGAATTTGAAATTTTTATCACCTTTGAGTTGTGGCAGCACAGTTGCATGTAGTCTATGCTTCATGTAGTCTGTCGAGGATGGTGATGGTTTCATCTCTTGAGATCATCAAATCTCATTCAATAGCAGTAAAATATAGTATCATTTTGCCCCTTTTGAGTATGTATGTCTATTAACCAGGAACCAACTGATTTGAGTCATTTTGCCTTTTGCACGTTAATTGGGACGGATGAAAGGGTTCGTGTGGTGACATGAGGAACTTTCTTTTCACACGATATCCAAGGGAGTGCTCTAATTTGCCATCTGGTGCCCAGTCTTTTCGTGCATTTTGGACATCAAAAGACAGCAAAGCCAGCTACTGTACTGGCTTTCCAAAAGCATTGGAGGTTCAAGGCGGTGCTGTGAGAGGAGTCGTCAATTCGCTCGTGCAGAAATTTCCAGCCAGCAAGCGTTTTGCCTCCGTTGCATTAGCAGTCATTAGACATGCTGCCTGATATCGAGTGCTATGTGAAAGGTAATGCGAAACAAGTTCTTTAGAACCTTACCTGGATGAAGTTAATTACTACTTGTAAGCTCAGGTATTTTAGTTTAGGATGTTATGGTGGTTTGTTGATTACTTTTTAGGTCGCAGTCCTAGTAAATTTAGGTGTTTTGCCTCTTGCCTTTGTTCTCCATATGTGCATCTCTCTTTTTCTCACCCTTACACATTCAAAGACAAGCGTATATTGACATATCCTCATCGAATATCTGCAAAATTAGACTAAAATCTATGGGGGTTAGCAGAAATTGCAATCTTGAGAGAGAGAGAGAGAGAGGGGGGGGGGGGGGGGATGGATCTCCGATCAGCGGTAAGAGAGTGTGAAGCCACCACTAGCCCAAATCCCAATAGAGAAAATTGCAACGGAATAGAGAGGGGAGATTCTGATGGCTCGTGCTTCGATCTTAATGGTGACTTTCGAGGAACTGGCGGGATTTGGGGAGTTCTGTGTAGCGTGCAATGGAGATTGCTGGTGAATGGAAACTAGGAGGCATAGGCCCCAATTTGATCTAGCGATTTTCACTTGTTGAGAATTAAACCCAACACGAGAAATTAAACCAACTTGTTGAGAATTGAACCCAAGTTTTTTCTGGGAAAATTACTTTCAAGTAAGATGTCTTCCCATGGATGGCATTGTACACCCTACCAAACGGGCCCTCAGTTTTCTGCATTTTCAAACCCTAACTTCTTTGTTTCTGCTTGAAATCCAGCTTCATGCATGCGCAAGTGGTGCAAGTACGACTCCACTATGAAGCTTACAACGCCTTTAATTCCTAAAAAATCAAGCTTTTCTTATAGGCGGCCAAGATAGCAAATTCAATTAATGCATACGGATCGAACATCGTCAATTAATAAGAACAGCAGACTGTCTTGACTCTCAAACTCTCACTTTTTCACCTCTTATTGCAGGTCAGAAATCCTCCCTGCATCCGAAAGATTGTCGGTTCTGGCTTTTATTAGACAGCAATATCATCGATTTCTAAACGTATTTTGATACGGACAGGAGTTCCAATGAATGCCATACATCTTCGACCTGTTGATCCCCAAATGTAATTATCCCAGCATTGTTCCGTGTCAGCTTGCAGCGACATTATTCGTGCGCCTGCACTTTTAAGGCCCTATTGCGATATTCGGATACGTAATCGAGCCTTTTCTTCTAAGAACACCTCTTCTTAATTGCAATGGGATATGGAAGCTTGGGATGAGACTCAAGCTGGACAATCAATAAAGGTGGTTAAGAGAAGTACATTGACAGGAAGAAACCCCCAATCTAGGGGCCCGGGTTTTTTCGGTTGGGGGCGGTGGTGGGGATTGTGGAAGTGGTGATGGATAAGTTAATACTTTGAACTTCAGTCGTGAACCCAAATTCCTCGGTTAACATGTTCATGTCCGGTCAGATTCTAGTGCAGATACTACCACTGAGGGTAGAGGTGTCAAAATGGGTGACTTGGACGGATTTGGATTGGGTAAAATGGATAATGAGTATAAGTGAGTCAACTCATTTATACCCATTTAATTAAATGGGTATAAATGAATAAGTCAAAAAATAAATTGGATAACCCAATTACCCATTTATAACCCATTTATTTTAACTTTTTGTAAACTCATTTAAATTCATTTTTGCAAATTAAGTTATCAATTTATACCACTCTTTGTACCCATCATTAGTTTTAAATATTTATTTATAACATTCAATAAACTTAATTACCAAATTTTTTTCATTTATACTCTATGTCACAAAATTACCTATTATTTAATAATTAAATAATAAGAATATAAAATTTTGAACTAAGTACTATAAAAATGAATATAAAAACTTAATCCAAAAATTTTGAACCCCTAACATTTTTTTCATATATAAATTTAAAATTTCATTTTAGAAAGATAAGAAAATAGGCTAAAATTTATTATAAATTAGTAATGCTAAAAAATGAGCAGGTTAACAAACTAAGAGAAAATAAAATAATAAGATAAAACCAATAAATAATTATTATTATTAATAATAATAATGAAACAAAAGTAGTTAACATCATGATAAAATGAAAAATTTGAAAAAAAAATGGGTGGGGGAAAAGAAGAGACTTGGGAGAAAGAGAATTCTAAATGGGTTAATTGGGTTTTATGGGTTACCCAATAATACCCATTTATTAAATGGGTATTATTGAGTAATCCATTTATACCCATATATAAAAATTTAAGATATCCATACCCATCTATTCATGGACGGGTATGGATAAATTTAATTAAGTGGGTTGATTTGCCACCTCTAACTGAGGGGGCAAAATAAGAAAACACCAACAAAATGAAACAGCACCTTAAATCCTCAAATAATTCAACTCCTACAGATACGCAGAGTACTAATATTTTAAGCAGAAAGTCAACTGCATCTTATATCAGGCAAGAAACAATCTACCCACTCTCCATAACCAGCTCTCTGCAATCACTTTGATGATGCCTTGGAATCCACTATAACCCACCATAACCACGCAAATTCTGCAATATTTCAAGAACCCCGTCAAAAATACAAAGCAGGCAGCATCACATATATAGATATGCATCACATAACTCAAAACAGAGCTTTAGAAACCCACAAAATTGGCTAAACAACGTGCGCGTCGAAGTCCAACATGAAACTAAAGAATACCTAAATCTGCCAGGACTGCGACCCAAAAAGTAATCGACCAAACAACCATAACACCCTAAACTAAAATACCAGAATTTACAAGGAACAACCTTTATCCGGGTTCTAAAGATCATGTTTCACATTACCTTCCGTTTAGCATTCTATGAGGCTCGTCTTATGAGTTTCTTGGCTGCTAATGCAACGGAGGCAAAACGCTTGCTGGCTGGAAGTTTCTGCACGAGCCAATTGACTCCTCTCACAGGTTCCACTTGAACCCCAAATGCTTTTGGAATGCTGGTACAATACCTGGCTTTACTGTCTTTGGAAGTCCAAAATGCACGAAATGACTGGGCACCAGATGGCAAATTCAAGCACTCCCTTGGATATCGTGCAAAAAGAAAGTTTCTCATGTCATTGGGCCTACCACATGTAGCCTTTCATCCGAAATAACATGCAAAAGGCAAAATGGTTCCAAATCAGTTGGTTGAAAAAAATACTCAAAGGGGCACCATATTTGCTACAATTGAAATTGACATTTGATTTCCGCGGATGAAAGAATGACCATCCCCAACAGATTTACATGAAGCATAGACTACATGCAATTGTGAAGCCACAAATCCAAGGTCATGATAAATTCAAATTCATGCAGATTCCCATAAAAAATCTATGCCCAATTTAATTGCATGGTGATTCTGCAATAATTTAGTCACTACTTCAGACGGCAATAGGCCGCTTAAGGAGGTGAAAGTTCTTCTTTTCCTTACATATGACTCAACAAAACCACATGGCAGCACGTAAGATTGTCTTGTAAGGTGTTGCCTTTGACATCCTCTTTCAGTAGCCATTTCTGCGTTCAGCGAAAAGTTAGACAAATGAAAAGCATTACGTATTCTGGGCCTATTAAACAGATCAACGTACCATCAATCTTGCTTAGATCTTGTAACACATCAGAACTCTTGTGTGGGTCTTGTAATGCCTCGTTCTGTTGTTCAACCTCAATCGAGCTTCAAATACCATGAACAAAAAATGTATGTTATCATTAAAATGTGTACTTACACCGCATGTGTACGTCTCTCCTTTTCCATCTTTATAAACTACTTCAAAGTTTACTACGTTTGCAAAAATATCATGAAGTTTGTATTATTTCAGAATTGATTCTACCCAAATGCAATTGATCAATTTGTGAAAGCGGAGGATGTAGGAAGAAACAGGAGCAACCAAATCTTGAGTCCCAAGGAACGGTAAGAACAGACCTGTCAACTGTGTCATGTAGTTCAATTTCTTCTTCTTTTAAGTCAAAACCAGCTTCTGATAGCAGCATGCAGACATCTTTGATAACTTTTTCTCTTTGCACCTAAAAATAAACACCATATAAGGCAGTGTAAAGGAAGAAACCAGGGAAGATGCAAATTCCAATCGCTCAAACATAACTCTAGCTCTACACTTGTGAATCATCCCAAAAAACAAAAAATCTGCAACAACCCATACATAAAGTCATAAACCAGTACCAGTAGACGGGGAATTTATGCAAATTAACAAATTGTTACATTTACACAGTTTTAAGAAGTTCATTCAAACAACAGACATCTTAAAGCAAGTGAACCCAAGAAAAACAATGAAACTTAAAAGAAAACCTACATTTCCTCTCTCTGACCAAAAATATTTTTGAAGGGCAGTACCAGCCTTCTCAAAAATTTCAAGCAGTTCAAGAGCAGACATCATATTCAACTTCCTTTGTTTGCATAGCTTGTCCAACTCTTCTTCTAGCTTTGTCTTTCGTCCAGTTAATCTGCACTCTAGATCAATTGCTTGAGCCAATTCGCTGTTGATGAACTGTAGAAGTGTCATGGACCTCATACATTTCTCACCCCTAATCTGAAAGACAATTGGGCGCATGACTTTCTCCCTTGCCACCAAGAGTACGATGGACAACTCAATCAGTTTACCCTCCTTAGCATAGCAGCAAGAAATCTCATTGATCTTCTCTAAGTTCTGTGCAAGTGAGCTAGCAGTCTCCCAAGTTTCTTTCTGCCAAAGGTGCAGTCAATTTGACGTGATTAACACTAAATCTATCTCCTCCTCAATATATTGGTAACAGGTAACATGCCAATAGCTGAATTAGTAGAAGAACAAACCATTTTCAGAAGGAAAAGCATGATAACTAACTTCAAAGTTGATTCCTTCGGTGTCCACTGCGATATATTTGCACCAGAACTTTAAAAAAGGGGTAAAAAAAAGAGTCAGAATGGAAAAAATGTATGGAACCAAGAGCAAGATCGAGATAGATCCACAGATGCATGTGGCAAAGATACAACAACCCCCGGGGGGGGGGGGGGGGGGGGACAAGGACACGTCTAGGTATTTCCTACCATAACTTTTCAATTGCAGCACGCATTGGAAGCAGTTTCTGATGCTCAGGATCACTTTCATCCCACCCAAAATTAGGCTGTTCAAGAGAACGAGTTAAATTAGCTAAGCAAGTGATTGCAGAAATAGCGCACTAAACCACAAAGAGGAACCTGTAACTACTTTGAGTACTTTTAGATACACAAAAAATTTGCCCCAGGCAGGTATCTACTTAGTAAATCAGAACATGATATATTGCTAGATTGAGATCCAAATGAAGTATCAAGAAAGACAAGAATACTCCAACAATTGGTTGAGTTTGGCCTTAAATTGACGAGTGCCCCCACAGACCTAAACTAATAGATCATGTATCCACCATTGCTTGCAGAAGAATATAGTGGAACTGCATCTAAAGCAAGTTGATTATCACCTAGGTCTCTTAAGAACCGAGAATCTGTCTAACGCAAAGATTATATACCATAAAATGAACGGTAATTCTACAAAGGATAGCTCTGGGTTGATCAAAACCTTGAACACATTTTGCAGAAAGAGGCAAATCTAACAGAAGCATACACATATTGGAAGTATAAATAAGAACTTAAAAACAACCAGATCTAAAATCTAATGCTTCCAGAGGCTATGTTGCACGCATCTATAGTCAGATTGGTTAATTTTTCTCAAAATCATCTTATTTGATGCGCCTCTGCATTCGTATGCATGTCTAACTCATGCACAAAGTGTATAAACAACAATAAAAACTTTGAACCCTCTTCTACCCCTCTATTTTCTCTTCTTGGGTTCATTTCTGTCATGTCACATCCAACAGCGCTACTACCCAGGAGAAGAGTCTATGGTTCATGGTAATAGATAACAGGAAGGAGCATCAACATATTCAAGGTTGTAAATCAACTCTACATCCCACTCTTGTCAAGATAAAAACAGAACAGCCCGTGACAGGACAAGCTCATTGACCATATAAATTGTCGAAGATAATCTCCCATGATTATGGGATTTTATTGCTTATGATCAATCAGGTTTGAATAGATTAGCTAAATAAAAGATAGGATATGAGTAGATTACATAATCCCAGAAATCATGGTTCTGTTACCTTAAGTTGTGACAGAATTGTGATAGGGTTGCCCTATAAATGCCTACCTTGTAAGCATATTCTGTGTGTGGAAAATAAAGAAAAGCAGAGTTTTGTTTATTTCCTTTTCTTTTTTAAAGTTTATATGGTATCAGAGCTCCGGCTGTATACCAATTTCTGTCCTTGAACTACCGAGCAGCCATGACTGGATCTAAGGAGTCTACTGCTCACACAAGAGAAGACTCATCCTCTTCTTCAATAGTTACCCAAACTACGGATTACTCTCCTTTCCCTGCAAATAACCGTTCATAAATTAAATGATTCCAATTATCTGGAATGGGCTCAATCTGTAAAACTTGCTATTGATGGCAGAGGTAAACTCGGCCACCTTACTGGAGAAATTCAACAACCAGCTGCTGAAGATTCCAATTTGCAGAGATGGCATTCAGAGAACTCTTTAGTTATCGCTTGGTTGATAAACTCTATGGAACCAGCGATAGGAAAGCCACATTTATTTTTTCCCACAGCCAAGGATGTGTGGGACGCTGTTCAGGATATGTATTCCGATGTACAGAATTCGTCTCAAATTTTCAATCTCAAGATAAAATTGTGGAAATCAAGACAAGAAGAGAGAGAGGTTACAACCTATTACAATTAGATGGTAACTTTATGGCAGGAATTGGATCTTTGTTATGAAGATGAATGGGGCTGTCGTGCAGACAGCGTTCAATATAAGAAATGGAAGGAGAACGATAGAGTCTATGTCTTCCTGGCCGGACTAAATCAAGAACATGATGAGGTGCGAGGTCGTATTTTGGGCAGGAAGCCTCTTCCCTCCATTCGTGAAGTATTATCTGAGGTCAGGAGAGAAGAATCAAGGCGTAAGGTGATGCTAAAGTCCAAGGCAGAGTGTGAAGTTGAGATTTCAACATTGGTTTCTAAGGGAACAGATTTGGACCGAGATAAACAAAGGAAGCCTTGTTGTAAACATTGTAAAAAGCTGTGACACACAAAGGACGCGTGCTGGAAATTACATGGAAAACCGTCGAATTTCAAGAAGAAAAATGGAGGTGATAGCAAGGCATTGCAGACTGTGAACGAGGATTCTCAAAAGCAACAAACCGACTCTGAGACACCGGCCTTCACAAAGGAACAATTAAGCCAACTATACAAACTCTTTAAATCTCCACAATTTTCACTCACTAAGCAAAAAAGCTTCATTCCTTTCTGTTCTTTTGCTAAAAATAGTAATCATTTTACTGTTGCTCTTTCATGTAAAACATCAAATGCATCTTGTCCACGGGTTGTATGGGTTATTGATTCTAGGGCCACTGACCATATGATCATTTCGTCATAATTATTTTCAACTTACAATCCATGTACAGGCAATAAAAGGGTCAAGGTTGCTGACGGATCATTATCCGTTATAGCTGGCATGGGTTCCGTTGTCATCTCTCCTACTCTAACACTTCAAAGAGTTCTTCATGTTCCAAATTTATCATGCAATTTGCTGTCCATAAGTAAATTAACTAGGGATCTCAAATGTCAGATTAATTTTTTCACTCCTTTATATGAGTTTCCGGAACTAATCACGAGGAGGATGATTGGATGTGCTAGAGAAAATGGAAGACTTTACTCCCTTGAAGATGGATCAAATGTGACGACCAATAAAAAACACATGTTATGCGTCTGTCTCTATTACTAGTAATAAAGAGATTATGTTATGGCACTTTAGATTTGGACATCCTAGTTTTTATTACATGAAATATTTATTGCCAGGTTTGTTTAAGAATGGGGATTCATCTTTCTTTCAATGTGAAATCTGCGAATTTGCTAAACATCATTGGTCTACATTTTCTATACAGTCTTATCAACCCTCAAAACCGTTTTTTCTATTACATATTGATGTTTGGGATCCCTCTAGAATTTCAACTCCGTCTGGAAAAAAATGGTTTGTTACATTCATCGATGATCACACAAGAGTTTGTTGAATTTATTTGTTAAGAGAGAAATCAGAGGTTGCAAGTGTGTTTCAAAATTTCTACGACATGGTTCTGACCCAATTTCAAGAAAATATCAAAATTGTTCGGAGTGACAATGGAAAAAAATATTTCAATAAAATTTTGGAAATTTTTTTCTTGACAAAGGGATTGTGCATCAAAGCTCCTGCAATGATACCCCATAATAGAATGGGGTAGCTGAAAAAAAAAATAAACATCTTTTAGAAGTGGCAAGGGTATTGCTTTTTTCAAGAAATGTTCCTAAATATCTAAGGGGTGAAACAATTTTAACTGCTACATATCTCATAAACAGAATGCCCTCAAAAACCTTAAATTTCCAAACTCCTCTGAATTTTTTCAAAACACATTATTCCATTGCTCGATTAATATATGAAATCTCATTAAAGGTGTTTTGGTGCACAGTCTTTGTTCACAATCATGAATAGGGTCAAAGTAAGTTAGACTTTTGAGCAAGAAAATGCATTTTTGTTGGATATGCACCCACGCAAAAGGGGTATAAATGCTTTGATCCCATTTCGAAAACAATGTTTGTAACCATGGATGTAACATTTTCTAAAGATCAACCTTTTTTTGGAGATCCTCTTCGGGGGGGGGGGGGGGGGGGGGGGGGACTCGGCATGTAGAAGAACTTGTAGAAGATGATTTTTTCGTATTAAAAATCAAATTCCTGATCAAATTTTTATTGATAGGGGAATCGATTTTCCTAATTTTTTAGAAGAATCTACAGCACAATTTCCTCAACAAGAATCTTTTCAAGATAATAATCCTAAACAATCAAATGACTCTCATCAATTTGCCAGTCAAAAGGATTTTGAAAAACTTGAAAAATTTGATCAGGGATTAGAAGAGGATCTCTTATCTTTAGTGCCAATAACAGAGTCAAATTCTCTTAGTGAAAGAGATGGAAATGTAACTAAAAAAAATCTGAAAACCTATGTCAAGAAAAATTATCGAGCAAAAGAAAAGGCTCCCCCTTCTCTTCACAACAAGGAATCCAAACCTAGAGCAGAGTTTGATATGTTTGAGTCCTCAGATAAAGTTTCCTCTGATTCAAAGATTGCTGATTGGAATCTTCCTATTGCACTTCGAAAGGGAGTGCAAAGTTATCCCTTACTTTCTTGACATTTACTTCACAACTTTCTTTTGTGAAAATTCCAAAGAATGTACACGAAGCATTACAAGTTCTAGAGTGGAGAAAGGCTATTGAAGAGAAGATGTATGCTCTTCAGAAGAATCAAACATGAGCAAGTAACAAATCTGCCACAAGCAAAAAAAGCATTAGGGTGTAAAGGGGTCTTTACCATCAAGTATAATTCCGATGGGACATTGGAATGAGACAAAGCTCGTTTGGTGGCTAAAGGGTTTACTCAAACCTACGAGACCGACTATTTGAAACTTTTGCTCCAATGGCAAAATTAAACACTATTAGAGTGCTTCTCTCAATGGCAGTAAATCTTGATTGGCCACTCCAACAACTTGTTGTCAAAATTGCATTTTTAAATGGAGATTTAGAGAAAGAGGTGTACATGAATTCTCCCCCTGGATCTGAAGGGAAGTTTCAGTCTAGAGTTTGCAAGCTAAAAAAATCGTTATATGGTCTCAAACAATCTCCTAGTGCCTGGTTTGACAAATTTACTAGGTCAGGAAATGATCAAGGCTATACCTAAGATCAGAGTGATCACACCATATTTGTTAAACACTCCAAAGACGGGAAGATAACAGTACTCATTGTGTATGTGGATGATATCATTCTCACAGGAGATGACTTAATTGAGATGGAGCTGTTGAACAAAAGTCTTGCTTCTAACTTTGAAATCAAAGAATTGGGAACACTATGAAATTTCGGATGGAGGTAGCTTGGTCCAGGAAGGACATAGTTGTGTCCCAACGCAAGTATGTTTTGGATCTTTTAAAGGAAATAGGGATGAGTGGATGTCGACCTGCAGACACTCCTATGGATCCAAATCACAAGTTAGCAGATATAAAAGATGAAACACCGGTTAATACTGCTCGATACCAAAAGTTAGTGGGCAAAGCTAATTTACTTGGCTCACACTTGTCCTGATATAGCCTTTTCAGTGAGTGTTGTGAGGCAATTTATGCACTCTCCATATGAAGAGCACCTTGATGCAGTATATCGAATTCTGAAGTACTTAAAAAGTACTCCAGGAAAGGAATTGTTCTTTAAAAGGAGTGATCGAAAGACTATTGAAGCTTATACAGATGTTGATTGGGCAGGATCAGTCATTGATAGAAGATCAACCTCGGGGTATTGTACATTTGTATAGGGCAATTTGGTTACTTGGAGAAGTAAAAAACAAAGTGTTGTAACTCGTAGTCGTGCAGAGGCAAGAGTACCGGGCTATGGCTTATGGTGTGTGTGAGATGTTATGGCTGAAGAGTGTTAGAGGAGCTGAAAAGACCTATTGAACTTCCAATGAGGCTCTATTGTGACAACCAGGCGACAATTAGCATAGCTCACAATCCTGTGCAACATGATAGAACCAAACATATTGAGATTGACCGCCACTTCATAAAAGAGAAACTTGAAGGAGGAATTATCTGCATGCCATTCATTCCATCAGCTCAGCAGATAGCTGACATTCTCACCCAAGGACTCTCTAGACCAAATTTTGAGCTTCTTACAAGCAAGTTGGGCATGATAAATATATACGCACCAACTTGAGAGAGGGGTGTCGAAGATATTATCTCCCATGATTATGGGATTTTATTGCTTATGATCAATCGAGTTTGAATAGATTAACTAAAATAAAAGATAGGATATGAGTTGATTACGTAATCCCTAAAATCATGATTCTGTTACCTTAAGTTGTGGCAGAATTGTGATAAGATTGCCCTATGGCTATAAATGCCTACCTTTTAAGCATATTCTATGTGTGGGAAAATAAAGAAAAGTAGAGTTTTGTTTATTTCCTTTTCTTTTTTAAAGTTTACATAAATGAACCCAAAATGTTGATAGGTAAAACAACAAAGACTTAATTAAATTTCAAAGACAAAACCTTAAGTGATTTTTCAGCTAATAAAACATACTAATACTTTGTGGCCTCTTTAACATGTTCAAATGCCAAAAAGGAAACCTATTTGAACAAGGCAACCTAAATGTTATTAGGAAGCAACCATTTTAAGACAAACTTCTAAAATAGACTTCTAGTAGGTAAGTGACAAGGCAAATGGTCCCACAAAAAGTTCATAAGTTATCAATACCATTGTCTCAAAGGAATCTAGCTCTGGTAAGCCAGACCTGAAATAAGAGTGGAGTCCAGGAAGCTGCTCTTCTGCATGGTTGCAAGCAAACATATGAAAATAATCACAAATCAACCGTGAAACAAGCTACACTAAATCATAAAACAGGCAGAGCGAAAAACCTGAGCTAGGTTGCATTCTAAGTTCTGGTATATCCAATTTTACTTTCATGACCAAAAGAAACCAAGAAATACAAGTCAGTGTCAGTATTGCTGATCAAGATGAACCACCGTGGAATCATCAGAAACTAAAGACATAAACTAAGGCAAAAGAAAAGACGAAAAATTAAAGTTCAGCAAATAAAATTTGCATCCTACATGGTTTAAAAAGATATGAAGTCTCTTGGCCGCTCAATTTGAAGCCTGAGTCTTCAAACACACGTCCAATACCAGCAGCTGTTGAGGGAAACTGCAACCATCATAATTGGTGCACTAATGACAAACTATCACAGATTTGAATTATAAAAAGCTAGCCATCCAACCAACAAGAGATCACATCCATCCGTTCATCTTTTTTGGACGAACATATGTTTGTTTGTGTGTAAAGATATATGCTTGTCTACATTTATGTGATATTGCATCCTTCCGATATTCATGTGATATTCAGCACTTTATGCATAATAGTTTTCCAAGCAAATCTGGAAAAACTCGGGAGTTGTGTACATTTTCAACCAAATGAAATAAATTCATTTCTATGACAAGGAGCATCAGAAATCTCTTTCCAGGATTAAAATTCATTTAAACTGTGTCCACAACCAAAATATACAACATTTCTATGACAAGGAGCATCAGAAATCTCTTTCCAGGATTAAAATTCATTTAAACTGTGTCCAGAACCAAAATATACAAGATGCCAACTTTTTCAAAAAGGAACTTCAGAAAACAATTAAGGAACTCTCTCTCCCCCCCTCCCCCCAATCCCACCCCAAATTATTAAATCCTTTTTCATTCTCATTTCATGAAGGTTACCTGCAAGATTGAGGATTTTCACCAATCGCCTGTTCACATGTCAGTTGGATTGGAAAGACCAAGCATCAATGCTTTCCAATTGAAAACCACTAAGACAACAAATGGCAGATTATTAAATCTGCCTTTTAACCCTTTTATCATCTTCTGAATTCCCAATCTACTTCTGTTTTTATGACAATTATGTCGAATTTCAGAATCCATTTGTCTTTCCTATTCCTGAAGAGAAAGAAAATTTTTCTTTGTACCAAAATTCATTTTCCTTTCTGAAAAAGTATCTTGGCCTTTAAAGTTCACATTTGACAAGTTGCTGCTTTTGGGGGGATGACAGAAGAATTTCAGATATGAGAAAAATAAGACAATGAAGCCTAGTTTTATGTGAAATTTTTTGGTGTTTTCTCCTTTGAAATCTTAAGACTCTTCCAACATTGAGAAAGTTCATTTTTTCTCCTTTATGTATGAATTAATATATTAAAATTAAAAAGAGAAAAGCCATAGATAGAGAAAGAACTATTGGTTTTCCTCTTAGACAACAAATTCACTGGCAACAGCTATGACATCTTCTTCCCAAAGTAACAGAAACATGAAGATGCAGAAATTAGTTGCCTAAGTGAAAAATTGAAAGAGATTAGATACTAGAGCAACATACAGTTTGCTCTGCCATACTAACAGCAATTGCAATCAGACGATGAGTCCTTTGAAAAATCTCAAGTAACATTAGTATAGACATCATTGATTTCTTCATTTCCTTGCACTTCGCCAAACTGTAGCTGTCAACCAGCACAAGATTATGCAACTTGTTTTCAAGCATCACAATCTCATTGACAACGAATTGGCGCAAGGTCATCCGGTCCACTGAGGAAACATAACTACTGGGCATGTAAAGATCGTCAACCCTGATATATTTTCTATCTGTGGACAGTATAAGCAATGTGGCCAACTCTATTATTTTTGCTTCTGCTCCATAACGACATATGACTTCAGAAACATTTGATTCAGACATCTTTTCTATGAGCAACCTCATAGTTTGAGTGGCCTCAATCTGCCACAAAATGGCAGAAAAGAAAATAATCAAACATCAGTTCCAAATAAGATGTAAGTAGCCATACTGTGAAATAAATTTGAACACTATGATTTGATCAAAAACTATCACCAACAGTAGTAAAATTCCTTACCATTCCCTCTCCAGTAAGTTCACAAATCAACAGGTACAGCGATTGCTCTTGAGTCCAGTAAACCCTCCTCCTACAGCAATTAAGCGAAGTGTAGCAACTAGCAAAAAACTAGTATTCAATTACAAAAGTTTGTATAACAACTGAAAATTGACCTTACTGCAAAAAGAGCATAATCTATAGGCAGTAGACCGTCATAATCTGTTCCACGGTTGGGAACTTTCGCATCAGCACACCAACCACATTTTAGACAATATTTGGTGAATTTAGGCCATAATAATGCCGCTGCCGTATGGAGTGGGGATACTCCAAGTTCATCTAAATTCAGGGTCACACCAGTCTCCCCTTCAAATAATGCTTCTGTACAATTAAGTGCACGAAACTGAAGGCAGTGCGTTAAAATGAAGGATGACAGTGGAAGGCCTTTTCTGTCAAAACACTCCTCAGCTATATCAGATTGGCTTTTTAGCAGCTCCACAAGCTCATGCTTCTTATCATATTCAATAAGATGCCTAATCTTCTCTCCAAACCGGTTCCTCTCAGCATCCTGATGACAAAGATTTCCAAGAAAGGACATCAGTAAATATTTTGAAGTGCATTTAATAAGCTAGCAAGCAATTAGACTAAAGTGAATACCAGCTTGGGACAATGCCTCTCTTCATCATTGGAGGATGAAAACCCCTGAAATTAATAAGGAAAATTTGTTAAACACATACTCAATGAGAGAACTACCTAAAGTACATACCCATGTCCACAGGCACCATGGATAGGCAGGAAAACAGAAAATTTCACCACAGAAACACCATAAACTCCGCCTATCAAAATTGGAATGGTTTTGTTTCACCATTTTGTAAATATTGGTAAGTTTTTCCTTGTTCTCTTTTTCTTTTGTTTACATATCTGGGTTTTAAGTTACGACCGAATACATGAACCAGGATGGCAAAAGAGAAGAAAGTAGTATCAATTATCCATACATTTTTTGGAAATGAAATATACTTGTTTTCTTTTCTTTCAAATGGGGGGACATTTCTACAACAGGATATGATAAGCAGAATGGAAAATACTCAACCGGCATGCACATGAGAGGACTTCCTGCACTTGTTCAACAGACTAGTTACAGGCATTTTATTTACTCCACCCAACTTTTGGAGAAAAATGAAAAGATTCAAATCTTGAGAAGCTAATGAACTTGTCCTCTCTGTTTATTCTGTTTTTTAGCTCTTCAAAATCAATCAGAACACTAGGAACCTTTGTGTATTCCTGTACTGGAAATCCCTTCAGGTTCTGTCCAAACACTGTGGACCTTTGCGTATTCGTCTCCCAGAAATCTCTCCAGATTCTATCAAAAGAAACTTACTTTCCTAGAACTTAACCATGAATAACACACCAAAAGATACCACTTAAATACAATTTTGCATAAAAAACTAACATAACTAACCTAAACAAGATACAAACTTTTGAGAGAACTGCCTAGTTGAATGCCTCTATATGTATGAACTAGAGAAGACCTGCAGGGAGAACCCTGTCACTGTAGCTGTATTTGAGGGGGAAAAAAGCCAAAGTGTAATTCTTGACTTATGAAATGACAGCTTCAACTTTTCAAGAGTTCATCCCGACACTTGGGCCATACATGGATTGAAAACGAAGCACGAAGAGAAGATATAAGTGTCGAAAGGAACCTATAAAAAACGAAACCCAAGTGTCCGAGTCGACCCATTCCAACTCAGGACCAAACAATCATAATAACAGTAGTATTTTTTTTTTTAATGGTAGTAATAATAACAATACTAATGAAGCAATCCATCTGCTTTGCTAAGAAAGTTGATGCAAAATCAATGACAAATTCCCAAGAACATCCAAAAATATTGATGCGTAGAATTCATTGGACAAAATCAATGTAAGAAAAAGTACAACAAAAGCAATAAAACACTAACCGCCATAGAACTCTCTTAAGACAAACTTGTCTCCTAAACCCTCGTCACCAGAGCAGCAGGAAGCAGAAAGAGGAGAAGGACCAGGCGACCAGCCGGATGAGGAGCGAGTGAAGGAGCTTGCATGAGCAAAGGAGAAGATATAGCCCAATAAAATTAGATGGTTACGACAGGGGGGAGTGGGCTGTTGGTTTGGAGTGGAGTGGGTATCGCCATTGGGCTGCTGGGCTTAAGTTTGGTTAATGAAGATTATTATAAAGGATTGTGTGGGAGGCTTTTTTAGGGCTTGATTTGAGACACTAGGATAGGTAAGAAAGGAAGAGAAACTTTAACAAGTTACAATGGACTAGCAACATGACATCGTGCCTGCGCACGGTGAGGAATTAAAGTGATGCCCAGTATGAGCTGACTTGCATGTTATGTATGGTTGTATTTGTTATTTTGTTTAATGAATGAAATTAAGACATTATTAATAAAAAATGAATAGGTGAAGTAGCTGCATAAGAAAAGATATTGAAATGTACATGTACAGTTTGTGCTATGAATGAGAAGGAAGTTAGTAAATTCAATGAGGAAAAAGACATGTAGTTTTATTTTTCTTTTATAAAATGTAATAGATGAAAAAAAATTTGCTGGAAACATATTTTGGCGGATGCATATTTGTTTAATTGATTGCCATATACATTAACATTTTGTTTGTCCCAAAAAGCATATAGTTTGGATTTCCCTCTAAAACGTCAGAATTATGTTTACTAACATATGACTATAGGAGATAGTGTCTCAATCGATGGGATTTTTTAAGCAGGGAAAGTGATTGTAAGTCTCTGTACATATACCAAAACGTATCATCAAGTGGCCAAAAAAATAAAAAATAAAGTATCAACTGACACAGGCAAGATCAGATGTATTTTCTTGACATTACACCTGCCGATACAAGCCTTCTTTCGTACGTGAAATTGATAATACAAAGTCAAATTATACTCCCGACTACAGTTTAGCATGACACATTCACAACTTGTAAATAATGCCTGAATTAAACAATTACAATCCTAGAATGCTACATGTCCAAGTCAAACTCCTTTTTCACCTCAACACAGTCTAATTAGAGAAGGGAAAGGTGTACTCGCCCACCAAACTCCATTGACCTTCTTTGCATGGAAGATGCTCTTTCGTTTAAAAAAAAAAAAGAAAAAGACTCTGACATGTAAAAATAGTAATTGTGTTTAAATAGGAAATTATTTAAAAATATTAGTTAGAACAATATTGGGAATATTATTTGTAAGAATAGTTTTTTATGATATGATATACATAAAATAGAAAAGATGATTGAAAAATTTTAAAGATCGATTATAAAATAAACTGTGATGCAAATAAATAATTTTTTACAAATGATGTCGATCCAAACACATCCAAAGCATTAAAACATTCATAAATTACGTGTCATTCACATTTGGACAAATCTGTACATACAAAATGTATACTAATCCACACAAAACTATATTAAGCCTTACCCACTACCCCCAAAGGCGTGTTCTTTAGGAAATAACTGCAATCCTATAAAAGCAATTCAACCCCTTGATCACGACTTAAAGAAAAACAAACATTGGGGCAGAAACCCAGGAAAGAGAATTATCTTGTGTTATACGCATATAAATTTGAGATCAGCAGTCCAAGTATGTCAAAAGAACGATATCAACACATTTCGAGAATAATTATTCCTCCAAAGATGGAGCACATATTGAAATTCCTTCAGTTATGAATTTTCTTTTCAATTTTTCTCATCTTGTTAAATACAACAGGAGACAAAGATCCGAACCACCAACAGTCAAATGCTAACATGATAAAAAAAACAACCCATCCAGCTGCAGTGGACTTATTAGAACCTGTTCCAGTGGTTGTAGGAAGATTCTTCTGCAGAATGCCAACAACAAAACCGCTATTAAATTTCATCACAAGTAGACCACAAGCTGACTCCAAGATACAAGTATTGTATCTCTACATAAACCATTTAAAACGACCAAGCCTATTTACACAGGTTGGAGAGAGAATAGCATATCCATGTAAAGTCAGAACAATTCCAAATAAAAGACATTTGGTAAAACAGCAGCTAATATTTTATGTCTACATACATGACATAAAAAGGTAGCACCAATGAGAACATATTGATCAAGCAAGATATTGACGATTCCTATATTTATGAATCTCTATCAAGCAAGATAAGTTTGTCTTTCTAAATGCCACTGAAGTAAAGGTAATTTACAAAAGGTTGCTAGAAATTTTTGTTATACATTTTGCTTCCAAATGTTTCTAAATATGAATTATATTCCCTTTCAGAACATTTTGCAAAGAAATCAGTTACATAATCACCTGAAAATGATGACCCTATCTTACCTCCACTTCCCCAAAACCACAAGATCAGGTAATACCAGTTGTATCACTAAATTTCTTAATTTGGAAAGCTACACCTAAGTACTATATCTATACTGCAGATCAGAGAATATCACAAGAAAACAAACAGTGGGCAAAATGCTTTTTGATAACTGAAATTATCCAGTTAAGATAATTTAGAAATGATGTTTTATATGACCAGCCAATTCATGGACCTAAATGAAGGTTAAATAAAAGCTGGACAAAGCAGAAATTTTTGAAAGCCTCAAGTTTAAACTACCAACCCCATCCTTAAACACAAGAAGAATTGTCCTTTAAATCGACTCAGATGAGTCCTTTATTCCAATCACATGATGATCAATGATCCTTCTTGATGGGAGTTTCGGAAAGTTGGCAGGTCTCAATTTTCTTGATTGTAGTCTACTACAATTAAGTGCTCTATCTACCTCTAATAACAAAGTCTCTTGGTAAACAAAATTCTGTTGTTCAAATTGTATAGAAGGATAAAAAAAGTTCCAAAAACGTAACAGAAAGGAGAATGGGAACCTCCAGTTGTGACAGATCTGCCTGTGGATCAGCAGAATGTCTAGCAACTTCCTTAGGCCCCTTAAGAGTAGTATTATGCCTTCCCAAAGTCATCTTAGCAGCTGCAGAATCATTGAGAGGGGGTCGGAGAGGAGACTGAATCCTCACTCCTCCACTAGGAGGTGGTGCTATACTTAGAGTTTTGGCCTTTACAGTTCCAGGATGTCCACTTAACAATCCTGCAGGTGAAAGCATGCCTGTTCCACTAGGAGGTTTGTTCTTCACATTAATTCGGATAGTTTCACCTTCCTGAAAGATAAAAAGAAAAATGTTAGTCCATAAGAAAAAAAGATAACATCAACACAATAACTAAAACTTCACCAGTAATATCAGAATGTAATAAATGAAGAGAAAGCAAAACTTGCACATAAAATCTGAGGTTGCTAGATAAACCTAACAAGGAAAGACAATGAATTCCAAAGAAACACATAATGAATCAATTTCAAGAGCCAATTATGACTATTCCTCTTCGTCATTTTCATCTTAATTGGACAAGTAAGCATAGGATGAGAATGCAGCACAAATTCCACCATGGACAAAAATTGATGAGTCTAACTATTACCCAACAGATTTCAATAGCCTATCCAATCCCAAAATCAGTAAACAGTGCAGTAAAAAATCCTAACATAGACAAACAGATACCAGCTTAACTATTAGTCTTGAAGAAATCAACAATCTAGTGGCCACTCTCAAAATTCTTTTAACAACATTGATGGTAGAAAAACAGACGACAAATTCTTAACAATAATCAAATAATCTTTAGATGGCAAGTAAAAATTATTGAGGTAATACTCTGAAAATAGCTGGACTCTGTGAAGCAATAACTGGACTCTGTACTTGAATCTAGCTTCTTAACTTACAAGTCACAACTAATTCGAAAAGGCCATTTGCACATTCAACAAAACTGAAATAGATAAGTAGCCATGCATGCACCAATTGCCTCATGCCAAAGTACTCTTAACACTGACAATTCCAATGGCTTGTGAGCAGAATAGAGCTATTAAACCTATTTAAGCAAGCTTGTAACTTACAAATTCCAAACACAGATTGAAAACTATGAATTCAGCAGGCACATCACTAAGCAAAGAAACTAAGATCATGAATGCAATTAGCTTCAGCACTAAACAATAAGTGACATTCTACAATCCAAAGCAAAACTCAAATACTAATACCACCCAAAAAAAACCAGAGAGAGAGAGAGGAAAAAATATCAAAGTCTTGGGACCTTAGTAATCAGTAAAACACATGGGACTTTAAGCACTATGGAGATGAACAATTATGTAAATATCAGATTCCTAAATTTCTACCCACACAAAACATTAGACATCAAAGAAGTAAAACATTAACCGAGCAAATTAACCAGGAATTTGAATAGAGTAAAACTAAATTTTAACAAAAAGCAAAAAGAGAGATATATTCCATCAGGCAAGGTATGACAAGACCCTATTCCAAAAAAGGAAAAAGAAAAGCTCTAGAAAAAGGTTTTTTGAGTAGTCTGAGGCAAAAAACGAAAAGAAGAAAAAAAATTAGAAGACATTAATTCTTTCGTATACTTACCATTACCATGAGGCTAGCACTTGTACAATCAAAAACCTCGAAAAAAAAAAGAAAGAAAATATTCAATAATAACTACCAGATAAAGTCAAAAGAACAAAAACTGAGCTACAAAGAAATTGACATATGAAGAAAGGCAAAATCCACATACAGATTTTCTTGGCAATTATTGCCCCCTTTCATCTTAGTGTAGTTGCTAGTAGAAAAGCAAATGAATTTCATGAATAGTTGAGAAAGGGCAAAAATGGAAATTGGGCACAACATTGAAAAAAAAGGAAAATTTCACCTTCGATGCCTCCTTTCAACTTCATTTGCTTCTTATTTTCATCCCTGCAAAAAAGTGTAGAATACCTCAAGAATAACTTAATATGGAAAATTCCCAACAAGATCAAGTTCTATATCTTCCTGCTACATTGCACAAAAGCCAAAATACACAGTCTTAAAAGCACAACATGAAATTCTTCACCAAAAATCCCTCTAATTTAAAAAATTAGCTAACCATTTTCTTCAACAGTAATGTATAAGAATTACTTTACAATTCCATAAAAACTTACCATTCATCCTTGAGGAATGTTAGTGATCCATAAGAAAATTATCAAATATGCTCCTACAACACTGAAAAAACAAACTAATAATAAATCTAAAAGGAAAAAAAGAGAAAAAAGAGTACCAAGAAAATAGGGGCTGCAATAGTGAGGCATTTGCATCTTTGTTATCCTAGTTGAAAGAAAAACTATTCGTTAAAAGGTAAAGGAGTACCGTTTAAACTTGAATTCCACCATTAAAGTTTATAGAAATTCATGTAAGAAGATATTATCTGAAATTTCTTAGTAATGGTGCTACAAACCAAGACGATATTAGGAAAAAAGACGTACAAAACACATTGAAAGAGATTAAGTAATTTGGGCATAAAAAACTTACCTTTTGATATATGGAAAGGGAAACAAAAATTAACAGAAATTTTTCCTTTCTCCTTTACCTACCGAACAATAAAAATATTTGTTGCCCTTGATTTTCACCATTGAATATGAATATCAATATTAAAAGCAGGAGAAAACTCACAAGAGAAGAAACTCTCTACTTTTTTTTCTTTTTTTCTTTCAGACTTACTAAAATTTTTCATTAATGGCTGGACATGCTCTAAGCCAAGGGAAAAGTAGAAGGGGGAAAAAATGATAAAACATATGCAATAAAATAAGAAATGAGGGCATACAAAGCTTAAATTTCAATAAATACAATAACTGAACACATATTTCTGGGAAAAAATCCAACAAAGGTGATCAGCGCCCGAACCGGCGACGGAGGTGGTGACCGGTGACAGAGCAGTTGACGGAGGTAGTGGTGGGGGAGGAAGAAGAAGAAAAGGGAAAGGGAGTTTTTTTTTTTTGGATATTTTAAGCGCGGAGGTTAAAAATTTTGATAAATTTTTGGGGTTTCTGTAGCATAAGTTGTTAAAAAATTAGTATAATAAAAATTTGGTAAAAACTTTGGACTTCCAAACAAGCCCAGTCTGATTTCTTTTCTTTCCCTTCCCTTCTTTCTAAATCCGTCGCTCCCGAACGAAAGAATTGAATGGGCTTAGTAACTCAATTTTTCCCCCTTTTACAGAAAAGATCTTTCTCTACCTATTGCATTTCTTAGAACATCTATGGAAGTGTGCCAAATTACGCTCTAATATACCCAAGTATCTTACATTATTGTCCTGCGTAGTTACGATTTTTGTAATGTAAAATTTATTCTTGTCAACAAATAAAATATAAATGGGTAGTTTATGAAATAATCATCAATGAATTGATTAATAGATTACAAGAAGAACTCCCGCATTTTCCATTCCTTGGATTTGTTAGAAATTATTCCCGATTCGATAGCTTGTATTAGATTTTTTTTTTTTTTTTTTGGTCAGATAGCTTGTATTGGACTTGATATCATGCAATATAGTACAGAATGGAATATGATTTAATTATTTCAACTAATTTCCATAATTTAATTCCTATTTTTTCCAACTAGTTTAACCGCAGTCTCACTAGCCAATATTAAGTTTAATCATCTCTTATATGCTCATTCGGTAACAAATTACTTTATTTGTGGTACAAATTCGCCATATATTTTCATGATAGTTATTGACAAAGCATTTATCCACACTTAACAAAAATGTAGATCATGCGTAGCACCTAAATCACACTGAACTCACGATGAAACTACTTGAGGATTTGTTTAAGTTTTTTAAAACTGAAATTGTGATTTGCTTATTAATACTGAATTGCAGTTTTTAAGGGTAAAGTGTTAAGGGAATTGTTGTTGTTGGCTTTTCTTGTTTATCTAAGAGACCAACATTTTTTAGATCAATCGTGTTCAAAAAGCACAAAAAAATTCTTAGGAGTTAGGACTAATATCCACATTTCTTTTTTTACTATATACAGTACTATCTTCTTTCACTGTCTTCTTTGAACTATTTTCTGAACTATATTTATCAAATGCCTATTCAAGATTCCGTTTACATGAGCGTTTAGGCTCATACTTAGAAAACAATGAAAAAATCATTGGGGTGTTTTAACCAAAAGAAAAACAAAAAAAATAAATAAAAGTAAGAGTCGTTATACTAGGGTTCTTGGTTTTCGATTATTGAGTTTTATGTTAAATCATTTTGAATTCATTCTCGAAGATTAGGTAAAATGATGGGAAATGGATTCAGAAATTTGATAATCTAATAAATCTTTTGACTTTCAAGCATAATTATTAAACCCAACCCAAGGAGGAACCCGGTGAAAGAGGTGGGTCAATGAATTTTTGGTTCAACCAGTAGGTGAGTGGTCCAACCGGTGAGTCACTAAATATATTTAAATATTACGTCTCATAATTTTTTATGCCATAATAAATATTTAGTTAGTATAATTTATTATAGAATCATTAATTCTTATAAGAATTAACAACCTAAATTTAATTAGTAATCTAGCAAATTCAAGTATAAAATTTTATCTAAGTGTAATTATCTAATTTATTTTTGAATTTTAAGTGCAAAAGTTTATTAAGAATAATATTTGCCTTTAAAAGAAATTGTGTAATATGTTATTTTTTAAGTCAATTTCATAATTTATAGAGTTTGGGGAATAATAAAATGTTATTAAAAGATTCCAAATAAATTTTGTTTTGGAAAAATAAAATAAGAATAAAAGTCTAATATATAGTACAAAAAGGACAAGATAACAACAAACGGGTAGTTGGCGTAGTGGTGATGGTATTCTATGAACATGCTTGATGTTTGGTGTTTGAATCTCCATTCTAGCATTTTCATAAAATTTTTTCATGTGGACCGAGTTCCTCATAAAATCGGCTGGTTCACCGGTTGAACCGTCGATCCGTTGAAAAGGCAACGGATTCAATGCAGAAACGATCAAATTGATAACCTGATCTAATTCAATTACTGGTTCACCGGGTTGACCGGTTGAACCGTCGAGTCGGATCGAGTTTAATAACTATACTTTTCAGGAATCTGATAATTCAGGAAGTATTTATTACATTTCCTTAGCCATTCTTGCGGATTATCCCCATAAAAAAGAGGTAGCTCTGGTTTTGGAGGATTAGGTAAATAGATCTTATCTTCATCTCTCCTGAAGAAGCTCGCAGTGTTTTCTCCTTTTTTGTTGAGTCTTTGTTGAGGCGGTGGTGTTGATAGAATTGGCCTCTCCCTTGCCTCTTCCATGGGACTCCTTTCTTTGTTCATCATCATTTGTACGAAGGAATTGAATTTCTACTCCAGTTTAGTCATCAATGCTTCCAGTTCTTCCAATTTCTTGTTAGAATTCTCCATTTCTGTCATAATTTCGCTGCTAAAATGAACTTAAGACTGATGCTGAGAATTTTGGAATGCTTCAATAGCATCTTGCAACCTCACTTCTTGTTTCTTGACATGTTCCTCCAAGGATTTCAGTCGAGTACCTTCAACCATTGCAACTTCCAAGAATCGCTGGCTCTGATACCAATTTATCAAGATCTAAGTTGAATCAGATTAGGAATTGTGAGAATTTAGAAGGAAAAGGGATAAGCAAGGTAGAAGAAAGAGAATCGAGAGAAATGTGAGAAGAGAGAAAGTATTCATCATTGTTGAAATTCTGTTATTATAATCACCAAACTCTATTTTTATAACTACTGCAACCGACTGACTACCTCTATTAGTAGTACGGTATCGTTTCAATAAATTGAATTCCTCAGTTAAAACGGTGACGTATATTGAATTCCTCAGTTAAAACGGTGACGTATCTATCTATTCCTGATAACACGCAACTAAAGAAACGCTGAAATTAGCTGGAAGATGGCAAATCAGTAACCTGAACTAACAAACTCAACTTCAAAGGGTGTACAAGAAGCCAGGTTGATAGCTTGCACAGCAGAGGAAATTACTAAAAGAGGCCTTTAAGAGACGGACGAAAAGGATCCAAAAGTGAAACCAAAGTCGTTTTTATTATAGAGAAAAAAAAATAGGATTAGGAGAATAAAACACCTTCCCTACTTTTCGTTTCTGCTCAAATCTCTTCTCCCGAACTAGCTATTTGTGAAGTGGGTCTCTGGTTAACGCCGAGACCAGCCTCTCGCTGCCCACCTTTTCACGATGCTGCTGGACAGAAAAGCCCTCGTCTAGACACTTCGACAAGAAGAGTTATAAACATGTACTAGATTCTCCCAACACAGTATAATTGGAGAAAATTTGCTTTGTATCTCAATTGGTCCGTTGAAAGCATATTTTTTGCCCTTTATTCTTTCATTTGTAAATGCTAATCTGCAAGCATTATACCTACCCAAAAAACCTGCAAGCATTATGTTCTTGTTCACTCCTCTCGGACCTGATCTGATCTCTTGTTTTACCGACATAACACGGCTTGCCAATTTCCTTCCTCTGTTGTTCTAACTATAGTAATTTGTGGATGCAGTTTCAGGGTTGGAGTTGGGGTCACTGTTGAATTTTCCCTGCACTCCGTTTAAGCGGCGATGGCTAAAGTAAGTGTTGCTACTAGTTCTGTTTAGCTTGATGCGAAATGGTGCTTAGCTTGTGAAGTTGTGCTGGAACATGACTGTTTGGCTTCCCGTGGAAAACAAAGTTGTATCCTTAGCTTGTACAGTTGTGTTTGAGCTCAACGTGCTTGGCTACCATTGAAAAACAAAGTTGTGTCCCTTGGATAGTTGAAGAATTCACCTTACCTAATTTCATTCTGCGGTTTTGAAGTATTCTTTGGGGAATAGTATCTTTCCGATTGCTGTTTACCCTTTAGGGTTCTCTCCATCTGTTTTGCATCTCCTGGACAGATATACACATGTATAATTGCATACAGTACGAATGCCTGAAACAAAAGATAGGATCTTTGTGCATAATTTATGATCCTTTAAAGGAAAACAACGAGAAGATGGATTAGTCCTTAGTCTTGTAATCGTCTCAAGAGGGATGTAGCAAGTATAAAGAGGTAGGCCAATCTCTGAAGACTTAAGTTCAACTTCTCTGACGATTAATTAACTTTTTTAATTTTTTTTTCTGAAAAAAAGGAAAAAAACTGAATAGATTTATGTAATAGCTGATACCCTCCTGATGCATCATATTTGATGGATATATCTCTTTCCATTCCTTAGCAATAAGCTAGTCTTTCCCTTTTAGTCTAAACTAGACGTTTTGGTGCTGCTGTCTGATCTATGCTTTTGTCGGGCTTCTGGTTTGTTGATGTTTTATTGCATAATCAGTTCACTATCTCAGCATTTTTCTCCATTACTGACCAACAGAAAGTCCTTAACTTTCTTTTTCCTTTTTTGCTTTTTGGTGCGAGTTTCACTGTCCTGCTTGCTTTCTTTCTCCTGTCTATTACTGTTTTAATATGTGAACGAGTATCCATATCTGTATATACTTTTCTTATGGATGTGATAATTTATAAGGCTTAGTTGGATCTAATGTTTGGCTGTTGTCTGCAGAAGTGGTACCTAAGTGATACTGAGGATGAAGATATACTTGTGAGTATAAACATTTCCTGCATGATTGTATAGAAGAATTCTATAGTTTTTCAGCCTTGACTTTGTTAAGCTAGTTCAAAAATATCAATTCAAAAATATCAGGTGGCGATGGACAGAAGTTATATTGATCCTTTTCAGGAACATATTGAGAAGCTAATTGCGGTGGATAAGAAGGATGATCTTGTTGATTTTATAAGAAGCCAAGTTGATAAACTTATTGAGGACTTTAATAGAAATGGCTCTCGACTGGCATACTCCATCCTCTATAAGTGTGTACATTCTAGTGCACTTAATTGTGCAGCAGCACTATTGGAAGAGGAGACTGATCTGACCCAATATTTTAAATTGCCTGGATTAAATTTGCTCCATACTGCCGCAGATGCTTTATCTCTTAAGATGACGAGGTATTTTCTCAAATTTGGCATGCGGGCGGATGAGAAAGCTACTGGTATTCATACACATGGTTGTCAGATGTTACTACCTATTGACTTTGCTGTTCAGTCTGTTAGGTCCATTTCAAATCATTTCTTGGATACCTTTACAGCACTTGCTGTGTTGCTGTTCTTTTTGGTGATTCATTTCTTTTGGTTGCTTCAGGAGGAGGGTTTTCTGGACCCAAGAACAGTCACTTTACAGGTTGATTTTTAGACTTGTTCCACAGGGAATGGTAAGAATTCTTATAATCCTCATCCCAAAATATGGTTATGGAATCAGTTTGATTGATCATTGATGCGCATGACTTTACGAGTGACATGTGCTTATTTTGATTTCGTTTGTGTCAGTATGGGCCAAGACAAACTATGAAGTTGCTCATGCATGAGATATCTTCCTCAGAGGCTTCTGAAATTATATGTCGTTATGCTACAGAAGGGAAAATAATTGAGTTAGCCTCTCTGCTTATAGCATCATCGGAAGGCCATCTGACAGTTGATAATCTTTACATGCCCGGTAATGATGCCTCTGGGTACCGGATCACCTTGCGTCAGTACATCGTTAAAAAAATAGTAGCATTAACAAATGACGTGTGTGATCTAGAGCTCATGGAAAGCAACAAGTTAGCTGAGTGCAGAGAAATGCAGAATTCAATGATGTCTATACTGATGTTGCTTGAAATTTTTTTGAGGACTGGACATCGTATTGCATGGGAGGCAAGTGAATCAAGTTATTTTGTATGTATCTCTGACATCCAATCCACTTTGTTAGTTTATTTAGGTAATTACCTTTTTATACTCACGTGTTCTTTTGATTGGGGAAGGAGATAACCCTTGCTGCTACAAATTGCATTTCTGTTATAGGATGGAGATTGATACAGCACATTGTATTTGTAATAGATAAAGGACAGATTGCATGAAATGTCCTTGATGTTTGAAGAATCATGAGACTTTGCTTGCCTGTGTTGTTTTTCCAGTGTCACTCAAGCCCTTCGTTCATTAGTGAGTTGTTTGATGCTAGTAACTTGTATTGTCAGATTCTTAAAACTGTCAATCACTTTCTTGGGGAAAACACTGGATACTCTTAAAGCATCAGATTTGGCATGGTGCTCTTCTGCTCTTTAATCTTGTCTAATGGTTGCGGATTATTATCCATCAAGCCCAAGAACCTAGTGAAGTTACTCCTTCAACTTTTGACTAGTCTGTTGTTTTTCCTATTTGGGAGATATTAGAATTGAATAATACAATTTCACGTTGAAGCCAAACTCAAGGTGAATAGTTCAATGTGCTGTATTGGTATGGAAAAGCTTATACCCTAAAGGAGTTGAACAAATATCAACCTTAATTTAACTGCAGCTCCATCCCTCAAAATCATAACCCTCGTGGGAAAGAAACAAATACACCAAGATGGACTTTTAAGGCCTGGATAGGGTAATACCTAAGACCAAGCTCTTGAACTTATTGAAATTGCACTAAGATAGGAATCGGAGTAAGATGTGGTGAGATTGAAATAGGTCAGTGTGTTCATCATTTTCTAGTTATCAACATTGATGCATGCGCACGTAGCCTCCAAAAAATAAGGCGCTCTGTTTTACACTTAGCGCTTAAGTTCCTGAAGGCTCCTTGTGTTCTAGTTTGCTTTGTGCCTTTAAACACTCTGGGATAAATGGTATGTTGTTCTGAATATTGCAGAAACAGTAAAAAAAAAATGCTTGTGCATATTCTCTCTAGAAACCAGAAAGATTATCAAAGTGCCCGAAAATAAACCAATAACAAAAATAGCTTTGCCTATTTTGCATCGCTACATTCTCTGCCATTTGATTTACTCTTTTTCTTGGTGCATGCTAATTAAATACTTCTCCTAGTAATAATGAAGTTTCAACCAACTTAACGAGAAATTTTTTGAGCAAAGTTTAATGGCAACGAAGATCCTTTTGTGTTGATACTCGTGTGTAAACAAAGAATTCTTTGATTAGATTCTTATGATGTTGAGTTTGAAAGGAGTTGCTCTACTTATTTGTATGAGCAACAATTTACAGCTGTTTAATAATACTCATATCTACACACAGTGAAGCTGTAGTTGTGAGGAAATGTACTTCTTTGTCCATGATGAGCACCTTAAAAGTATAGTTTTTGCTACATACACATGTTATAGTAATAAGGTAAACTAGAACGAGAGGATTTCCAGAAAGACTTTGAGGATAGTAAACAGGGGACTATAGCCCTCAGCAATTGAGAGGAAAAACATAACTTTGAAGGAGGAGTCTAACCTATTTTATGCTTATGGAGGAACAATTCCCTCGTCTAAGAATTGGCACTCTTGTACTTGGGTGCTGTTTAATTGGCTTAATGTATATTTGGTTTGTGTTCTTGTGTGTGTATTAGATGTCTATTTAATTTCTAAATGGAATAAATTCATAATTAAGGTTAACTCTTTTATGTGGATCTCTTTTCACGTCCATTACTGTATTATTTTTTTAAGTCTGAAAATTGCTTTTTTGGTAGTATTCTCCAACAAGAAATGCGGTTGCAAATTTGTTAGCTTCATCTGGCTTTGAATTGACCGGTGAAGATGCTTCTTATCTCCGAGGACGACCACGGCTATTTGGTACACCTGTGTCATTTGCTTAATCATAAAACTTTATCTCATTTTTTCATTTACTTTCTGTGTGTGTTTTTCTGATGCTTCCTTTGTACCTGAAATTTCATTAATTCGCAAGTGGTGGAGTTCATCTATGACATTTGTTATTTATCTGCCTGCTTTTTTTAATGTTCTTGGTAACTAAACAGACGAGCTATGTTCCCGAGTGAAGAATTTTTTCCCAGATGGGATGCCATTGCTAGATTCATTTGAGAGAGTGGTATGAATAACTTGTGGACCATTCTTGCAGTTTCCTTGCTGAAGTAAATTATATTACTTTTCTTTCTTGAAATAATTGTTTTTGCTCGAGGTAAATCATATGTTATGATAGTTATGCAAGAGGTTAATTCCTAATGCATGCAGGTTTACCTTTTTTTGATGTTAAACAGTTGAGATGTTCAATTTGTAAAAATGAATATCCGTTGATGAAATGAAAGATAAAAAAATTTTCAATATATTCTTTTATCTCTGAAATTCATGTAAACTGTCATTTCATGCACCGGAACCTTGTACCTTGGATTTTATCTGTAAGATCAATGTGCTTAACTTGAGCAAAATTGATTTATCTTTTTACTTTTGAGCAGGCTGATATTGGATGGTGTGAAACTGATTCAGAGTATGATGAGCTGCTTCCACTACACAAAGCAGTTGATAGATTAAGGTACAATGTATAGGCCCTCTCCATCACATTTTGCACTTTCTATATACTTTTGGAATGGGAACCAGGAAGGGCAGTTATCTTTTATGCTTCTTCTCTCCATCTCACACACATGTTCACATGTCGATGCACTTAATGGCTTTACCGTGGCCTTCTCTTTTTATTTTTGTAGGTCTGATATAATTACTAGCCATTGGAAACAAAATGAATCGATATTTGAGTTGATTATTGTGCTTTGCCTTCCTGAAATGGTTTGTTCCTCTATTTAAGTCTGATTTTGACCGTTGATCTTTTTCACACAAGGATATTGCATAAGATTGCTTATTTGGTTACTCCTGTGGCAGAAAGAACGATTGGAGGCTGTTGATTTGTTTGCGCAGAAAGTAGATAAGATTAATCAATTAGCCTGTTTCTATGCTAAGGAGGGCAAACTCATTGAGTTGGCCATCATATTTATCATATCTTGGGAAAAGGCCATGGATCCAATCAAGCTTAAGATTAATGGTGATAGTTCTGAGAGGTCTATGACATTTCGACAGTTCATCAACAGTGAAATGGCACAAGCAATTGATCTAGGGTACCGACTAATAGGAAGAATAACAAAAGAAGAAGAAGAATTAAGTAAGTTCTGTAAGCAACGGAAGGAGGCAATGATATCTGCACTTCCCCTAGTGGGAATTTTTTAGAAAGCTGGTGTTAACCTGCGAGCATATTTTCAGTTGGAGAAAAACATGGTAAGATTGCTATTATAAGTCTATTCATTTGGTTTGATTCTGCCTGCATGAAGTTTTCAATTATTTAAGGAAGCCTCTGCTACTGTGTCTAAATGAACTGTTTAGTATTCTTGATTGGGTAGGTTTCCTCAAGGATTCTTTCAGTTATTGCTTTTTGCAATTTGTGCTTGTTGAGATGTGCTAAGAGCTTTTGAAGTCTGTCTTCATTAATTACTGATTGCCATGTGGTGTTAAATGATTCTTTGATTTCTTGTACTGATACGCCCTTTAATACAGGTGCGAAAAGAACAGGTCGTTGAAGATGTGATGGAGCTTCTTGCAAAAGTAGGCTATAAAGTCAAGTCTGAGGACATTAAAATAGGAGATGAAGTTGATAGGTATGTTTTTGCTTTTTTGGACCCAAATTTAAGTTGACCTCTCTCTTTTTCTTAACTGTATTAGTTAATAGCTGCCGAAGTATTGAATGGAATGAATGCTTAAATAACCATGAAAAAAAAAGGCGATTTGTGCATACCACTTTTTGCTTGACCTTTTTCTTCTTCTTAACTGTATTGGTTTATAGCTGTCCAAGCATTGAACGGAATGAATGCTAAAAGCAGGGGTAATTTGTGCACCCTTTTTCTTCTCCGTTATGAGGGAAGGGCAAATAGATGTTCTAGGGGATGGGTTGGGAATCATAATACAATGTCAAATATTCTTAGGCTGATTTTTTTTTTTTTTTTTTTTTTATCTTTTTCGTGCCTGCCAAAGTTCGATGGAGTTGCCCTTGGAAGGAAAGGGTGGGGCAGTACAAGAGCTAAAGAAAATTGCTGGTATTGTATATCCTTCTCTCTCTTTCTCTTTGTGCTTCATTTTTCTTTCTCTTTTTCTAAAAAGAACTTGGTATAATTGTTTGGTCAAGCACCAAACTTTAATTATAGGAGGTTGAGAAAGTCTAATAGGCCATGCAGGAATATAAGATCCCTTTTTCTTTTGGGTGCAATTTTTTACTTTATGCAGTAACCACTACAATTAGCGGATTCCAGCGGCAAGATTTTACAAGGCCTGCGTATGTGCTACCATGTGGTTTTGTTGAGGTGGTTAATTTTTTTCATCCCGTGCTTACTTTGCAAGAATTTGTTGTTTGAATTCCTTTGTTCTTGTAGTAAATTAGTAATTGGGCATATAGCAGCATTCATCCTAAATGTTCCAAGCATCTGAATTTGGTCACCCAACTATTTTTTTTTCATTTTGGTCATTGGATTTTCTTAAGTTCCTCCTATTGCCTATTTCATCCATTTTGCTCCATTGGTTTTATTAAAAGGGGTGCCACTTCTGAAGTTTCTATTTGTTTGCGGAGCATATATATCACGTTCCTTGCACACTCTCATCAACATAATTATCCCTTAGTTCCCTAAGTTATGATTGACTAAATGGTAGGTAGATAAAAAACAAAAGTGAGATTTCTGATTCAGATATATTACCAAACTTGAGAGTTTGAGGCTTAAATGCAACTTAACCAGGAATTGTTCAGAGAGAAAACCTTAGCTTCTCAACTTTTTTGTATTCCAAAGTTAGACTTCAGGCAAGTGTGCCAGTTGTTTTGGAGAGCAATGAGATGTCAGATCTTTCTAGTTCTTCCAGCTTTGTGACAACAAATGGACTATTATGTTTTTTGGACGCCTATAATATGCTTAATGTCGGCTTATTTCTTCTGCTTCGTCAAGTCATTCAAAAGTTAGTCAAAAGTTATCTCTTTTTCGTCATCTTTTTCATTGTTCTTTAATCTTGAATTCAGAGATGATTGTTGAAAGCTGGAAATGGACGGGGTAATTACATAAAACTGAAAAACCTTAATTGGCTCATTTTGTTTGAATTGGATCATCTGTACCTTTTGATTTAGAAGGAAATTTGATGCTCATGCTCTATTCATATTTCTTGGTTGTATATCGTCACATGCATGCCTTTCTTTCTTTTTCTTGCACCCATAAGGATGCTGCTGAAGTTAACGTGAATCTGCAAAAGCAACAACTCTCTGCAAAGTTGGTTGCTTGTGATAGATAGGAAGCATACATAGATAATCAAGAAAGTTTTTGGCTCTTGTTTACTGGCAGAATCATGAAAAAGTAAAAAACTTGTTTCCAAATGATTGGGATAACTGTTAAGTACCATATGTGAAAAATAAAGATCACAGCAAAGACCTGTATTTGTCTTTGGATTTTGAATTGCACTGATATAGGTGCCCTTTTGCCAACAGCAATCAGTTATACCGACAGAAACTCTACTGTGAATTAGGGTGCATTGCTTATAAGTGGATCCTTGCCGTTTGGAGTTGATCTTGAACTTTTAGTTTTCTTACCTGATTAGTGTATTATTCTGTGCTTTACATTTTCTTGTCAAGGATGTCCTAAAACTTGTTTTCGCCCTTCTGTTTTGCTTGCTTTAAACGTTCATGCTTTCTGCGTTATTTGACTTTACGTAGAACTAACATCATGCCTGATGAAAGGGTGCGTATGGTCGAGCCGATGATATTAGGAAATTTCTTTTCACACGATATACAAGGGAATGTTTTCGTTTGTCATCTGGTGTCCAGTCATTTCGTGCATTTTGGACATCAAATCCAAAAGCTGGCTACTGTTCTGGTTTTCCGATAGCGTTGAAGGTTCAAAAGAGAGATGTTGTTAGAGGGAATTGGCTCATGCAGAAATTTTCAGCCAGTAAGCAATTGAGCTCTGTTGCATTAGCAGCCAAGAGAGGAATTAAATATCTTTGATCAAGCGTGCTTTGCAAGGTAGAGAAATGTATTTCCCTGACTTAACTCTGTTCTTCCGATTGCCTTCTCTAGATTCCATTTCTGGATTCAGATTTTGGGTGCCATGCTCCCTTTTTTTTATTGTTTCAGTAATTGTAGCTCTCTATTACAAGCATACTGTATTTATTTATTTTCTGGGTAGTTTCTATGGGCCTATTCTTGTTGGCTTTAGCTTTTCTTAAAGCCGATGATGAAGTGATCAAGTGTAGCTTCTGCATTTGAATTTAGTTGCAATGAATTTTAAATTCTCAAACTACTAGATATAGCTGATAGATATGAGGAGGACAAACAACTTGTAAGATCTCTGCCACCAAACTGGTTATCAGATGACTAAAATTGAACAAAGAATCCCACTCAAAGTAAGAAAAAGATATTCTCAGTTACCATCCAACTATAGCACGAAATGGTATGTTCTCATAGTGTTAAAATCAGCTTGTTAGAGCTGCAATAAAAGGCATGATACTTTGGTTGTTCTCGTTTTCCTTTGACTTGCTCTTAGCTAATATAATTTTGTGAGAAGCTTAACTTAGAAAGCAGCACTTGAGGTGCATTGGAAAACTTTTGGATAGCAGATTTTGCAAACTTATTTCTCCAGTCATAATTTTAGCAGGTTAAGGATTCTTCTGATATTATGAAGCTCCAAAGTGATCAGTGTTCAAGGATGAAAACTCTGTGCAAAGCTTTTTTTTTTTTTTTTTGGTTTTTGTGTGGGGGGTGGGGGGGGGGGGGTTTGATGCTTCTCTGTGGATAGTATGATGGCAACCATCTCTAGGTGTAATGGCATGAGTTCTAGATCTGGTTCTAGATATTGGTTTATATCAAAGTCAATTTTCTTTCTTGCTCACAAACACCTCAACTAAGTGCAAGTACCCTCCTCCATGTGTTTGAACTTGTCAAGAGATGTGGACAAGGAACTATTAACATAAAAACTTACAAAGTGAACAATTGCTTTAGTGAAAATCATTCTTCTTGCTTATGAGTTTAGTGTGTCGATGTTACTGGATATTTTAGAAAAAAGGGCGCCATCCCCTCCTGTTTTAAGCTTAGATCAATTAGTATTCATCTTTCTGGGAAACTGTTTAAGAAGTTAGTGCATCAGCTTCTTAGACTTCTGCTAAAGTTTGCAGATGGTATTGAATTTTGAATAGATGGTGTGTAAAGTTGGTTGCTAGTTGCTACTTACAGATTACGTTGATTACGTTATAGAGCTCTCCGGTACTTTGGGATATCCCTTCGGATGTTTCTGCTTGTGTATGAAAGTAAAATGAACCTTTTGAGGAATTAATGTTAATGCAAAATGCGGAAGACGAACAAAAAGCATGTCGGTCTACCTTTTGCTTCCGGGAAAGCACAGCATTGGGGTCAAGATGGCAAATTCTCGTTCCTTTAGTTTCTTTTCTAATACATTGGTTAATTGCTGTCCAAGCAAGGATGGATAAAGATTTTATTCCTTTTTCGCTTCCAATGCCTTCGATTTTAATGGCATCCGGAATGATCCGGATCTTTAATTTTAAAGATTTTATTCCTTTTTCGCTTTCTTATTATAACTTTATCGTCTGTACCGGATCCTTTCCTCATTTTTGTATTCAATGACATCATTCAGTGATGGAAGTAGTCCGGATATTAAATAATTGTTGTTGCTATAATGTAGTCCATCATTATAGTCCAATCTTGCCAAAAATGTGCGGAATTTTTATTTCCAGGGGAAACTTCCTTGACTGAGGATCTGTTTGATGAAATTGAAGTATGAAATTTGAATTCTAAATTTTGAAAATTTAAGTGTTGAAACTATCAAGTCACTGAATTGATTAAGTTATATCTGTTTAATAACAAACTGAATTAGTGTTGAATTGAAATATCATAAAAATATTATATTTTTATCTTCAAAAAAAATTGCCTTTATTTGTATATTTAGAAAGAGAGAGAGATGGAGATGAGTGTGTATACGTGTGTTTGAGAGAGAGAGAAAATAATAAAATAATTTAGAGATGGTGTTTATTTTACATGTGCGTATTTGCGTGGAAGGGTGTATATTTGCATGCATGTGTGTGAACAGAACGAGAACAAATGTCTACTTTGTGCAAGAGCATATATAAAAATGTGTTACATTTATGTGAGTAGCATGCGCAGTTAATTTAGAAAATTGAGTGAAAAAATTACTCTGAAAAGTTTGTATACAAATTAAGCAATGCTTAATACATTAAACGGTAAGGCGTTTCTGTATCAAAAATATTTAATTCAAAAAATTATGAATAAATTAATTTTCAACATGAAGTGGAGTTGTCAAGCGAGGTCTAAGGGTACGTTTGATAAAATTGATGATCGAATTTGACCAAGTTTATTGGGATGCTTTCGCTGATGCGCCTATTTGTAGCATGTAAAACATTTTAGCTATCAAAGCACATTACATGTTAGGGAACAGTAAAAACAGATTGCAAAAGCATAACATGCAAAATTTGTTGAAAAGAATAGAAAAGGACGTAGCAAAAGACCTGAATTTTTTTAGAATATATAACGTACAAGCAATCATCAACCAAAGGAATAACAAATTGAAAAAATGCTAAAACTTTTTGAAAATTAAAGAATAAGCAGAGAACTCACTGCCAAACATGATTACGTACACCTAGAATTCAACCATTTCTTGACTAAGTTTCAAACCTAAATATGTTAATCACAGTCGTTTTATATATAGTTGCTTCCGTTTTCGTTTGAATGTAGTAGTTCACCTATCCCATGGTTTGCAGACAAAATCGACACTATTTTCACACCAAAAAATGCAATGTAAAAAGAAAAAAATAAGTAGAAAGGAAAAGAATGTCAGACATAGCAACATAATTATATGATTGTCATACCTGTCGAAACAGCATTGCTCTGGCCAAAAGCTGAGAACAAGTTTGGAATCTTCAGGTTCCAAATTTTGGACGCTCGTCTTGGAAATAAAGGATTTGGAGTCGCAAGACTGTTGTCAGGATTGCTCAACTTGAAGACCTCTAGTCCATTGAGGAGTCCAAAAACCAACTCATCCACTGATTGTAGGGAAATCAAGAGATCATAATTCCTGACTTCTTTCTCTCCTTTCACCATCACCAAATAGTCCCTGTATACTGGGATCTCAGTGCCGCCACTCCATCCGATCAAGTCAGCCTTATTCTCAGCTACGCGATTATTTATGTGGATGGTGAATTCCCTTTGCCTGCTTTCTGCCATACCAGCATCGAAGTCGCAGAAATGAAGCCTGACTAAGTATCCAAAGCCTAGATCTATAGGTATTTTCCATGTAAACTTGAAAATCTCATTTCCTCTTTTACCTCTTCCAATTTTCCAAGCAGTGTGGTAAAGCCTTGGTGGAGGAACAAATGCTGGCATGTTTGTGTACTTAATCCTGTTAGTCAGATGACTCACTCGATGAACTCCGGATTCCTGCAAGTATTTAGAATCCTCACTCCATCTTCGAAACATGCCAAAATCTTCTATTGGTGAGATAGAGCTCCCTCCAATATTCAACCTTTGGACCACTTCAAGTGCAGTGGTGTTTTCGATAATATAGAACCGATTGTTCAGACCAACCATGCGGGCACCTAAATCACCAACAGACGTGTAATAGAGACCGGCGGGTATGGAAATTATCTCAATTCCATTGACGAAAGCGTGTACTTTCTTTAACTTGCTGCTCTTAGAGGGAGAGAACGTTACGTTCAATTTTGCATTTACTTCTACATTCAAACAAAAGTCCTTGACAACATATTTTTCACCAGAACCATCAGCAGTAAGTGAAGCACTGAAGTCCCTTAGGAGGGTGAAAGGACCAGCTTTTCCAGTGAAAAGGTCCAGAGAATTTTCAAAACCGCGGTAAGAAGCAGGGTAAAAGTGCAGGCGCAAGAATATCTGACCTGGGGTGACCCGAAAGGTGTACTGGAATGGAGTTGCAGAAATTCTTGAAGTTATGTACGGAACACCGTCGACGGAGGATAATTTGTCAACAGCAGTTGAGCTCCTTGTTTTGCCTCTTGGTTGCAGTGAAGACATCAAGTCTGAGCCCGTATCTCCAATCCATTCACGCCCATCAAGCGCCGTTGAGTTGCCAATAGACCCACAGTCAAACAGCAACATCGCCCAAGTAATGCGGCTCTGCTGGGGGATTTCCGGCACTAAAAAAGGCGACCATAGACTGATCAGGACGGAGTAAGATGCACGAAAATAGAATGACTAATAGAAGTGGCTTCAGATACATGATGGTTTCTTGATGGAGGGAAACAGGCAAGAATTGTCGCTCTCTTTTTCTCGGGCAACTAATTGGCAATGCAATCCAATCCAGGTGGTGACGGTGGTTTTGCCGAGAATAAACCGTGGATGGAAAAGCTAGCTGCTATTCTCAGCGTCTTGGATTGGATGTCTTGTTTGGTTACATTTTCCTTTGGTTTAGACTAATTAATTAATAGGAAACTCTACCACCATCAGGCATCAACCAAACAAGAGCAGCCGCTAGTGCCATCGTAGACTCACGGGTTGGCTTTCGTTGACTTCAAAGTCGCCGATTTATATATATATATATCATAGCCGCAGGATGCTATTAAAAGGAATCTTAAGAAATGTCCATCGAGAATACCAACTGACTTTTGCTTTAATTTGAATGTGGAAAATATTAAAAACATCTATGATTGGTTAAGAAAAACATTTATAATTGGTTAGATCGTATAATGTTTAATCTGGAATTCAAAGAAAATAAATGTCTGATGAACCATGTGTATCTTATTATATTAGATGGCTAAATAGGAGGGTACACGACAATCTGCAAAATATACGAGGGTTCACTCTGCCCACAACTTCGTATATTGAACAAGATAGATTTTGTTCGACAACTGGGAAGTGGGAAACCAGAAGCTAGGAAAGGTTATTGTTCATGGCTCTCTATCTTCCTTCGATGTCTGTTAAACTGAAATCATTATCAGAACTCGGTATAATAGTCTGGAGAGATGAGCTTCTTGATAGACCCCGTGCTGTAATATAAGACGGAAACTTGGGCCGACGAAGCTCTGCAATTTCATCATCATTAAGCATTGAAAGAACAGTAGAGACATTCGGCCTATCTTCTGGAGACTCTTGCACACACAATAAACCAACATGTACGTATCTCAATATCTCCGTTTCAGTGGGTGGAACAAGCACCGCTGGATCAACCAAATTCATTGGTTTATTTTCATTCCACAGCCTCCAGGCCTGCAAATGTTGTGAATGTATTGAATGTGATATATAAATAGAAGTGGAACTGGACTTCTTCAAGAGAAAATTCACAACCAAGTAAACTTACATATCTTATTAAGTCATGAGGCGGCCAATTTCTCTTTCCACTTACAATCTCCAGTAACAAGACTCCATAGCTGTAGATATCTGTCTTTTCAGAAACTTTTCCCTGACTCAAACATTCTGGGGCCATATATCCACTGCATCACAGCAAGTAAAGATAAAGAGGTGAAATTTATTTTCCAAGAAAAGCGTTTGAATCATCAGGAAAAGTGACGGGAGAAGGAATTAATGTTTGCTTACATTGTCCCTGCAACCCTGTGGGTCACATGCTCGTCTTGGTCGCCTCCTAGAATTTTGGCTAGGCTGAAATTTGATATTTTTGGATTCAGCCCGTTGTCTAAGAGGACGTGACTTGCTTTCAGATCTCTATGAATTATCCTCTGTCTTGAATCCCCCCGGTGAAGGTAAAGGAGGGCTCTGCCAATCCCTTGGACGATGATTGCACGTCTACTCCAATCAAGTTCTTGTGAATCTGACAAAGAGTCACAGTGAATTATAGTGCCATACCTATTCAAACTAATTCTCTGAACTTAATAATTATGCGAATAAAAGAGAATAAAGACAAAAAAAAAATGAATAAATAAACTTGTTTTCAAACGCACCAAATAAGTAGGCCTCCAGGCTTTTATTTGGCATGTACTCATAAACTAGCATTTTTTCTTCCTCTCTTTCAGCACAGCATCCGAGCAGTCTAACAATATTTGGATGTTGCAGTTTAGAAGCAACTGCAACTTCATTCTTAAACTCTCCAAGTATATGACGGTTTGAGATCCTTTTCACTGCAATCTCCTGACCATTTGATAGAATTCCCTGCAGATACAGTTTAGTAATATGATTAGTAACCAGTTTCCCGTACACAATACACGCAGTTCCTGAGTAATTTGTAGTACCTTGTAGACTCGGCCACAAAAAGCTTCGCCTATCATATTCCCTGTATGAAAATGATCTGTTGCATTAGCCAGTGCCTTGTAACTGTAAAGCGGCAGCACTCCAGCTAGTGATGACATTTCACCCTTTTGCTTTTTCCCTGATTTGATTATGAACGAAATCTACGTGAGTTAAAGTTCTATTAAGAATGCCATCGTCACAAAATTTCAGGATGAATTTAAATGAGATGCTTAGTAACAACTGACTTATATAACATCGTTGTTCTTGAAGGCTAGTTCACCTTTTTTCTCCATCCTAATTACGTTACTATCATTAAAATATAAAAATGATACTACCAGTTCTACGAGAATGCAAAAGTTAAGTGCATGACTTGCATAACCTTTCATAATTAAAGTACTAACAAAATAACTAATGTCAAACCGTAACATTTAACAATGCAAAATTCAACAGATCACATCATATAAGCACACGTGCTGAACGCTTCAGCAGAAAATTATGCTACAAATCTGAACGGAATTTTAAGACTTCTAACCATAATAAGAATGCTGAGCTGTGTTTGGCTTGCCAAAGTTCTAATCAAGGACATTGAATGGACATCGGTCGAAATCATGGTTTATGTGCAAGAATCAAGAATGTAAGCAGAGGATATCAGTCAAAATCATGGTTTATGTGTAAGAATGTAGTTAGTTGCATCAAACTCATATTATGCGTGATTTACTAATCAAAAAGAATGCAGATGTGAACAAGCGGATACTGAATAGATATGGAGTTTTAACACTTTGTCTATGATAGTAAGACCATGAAATGAGAAAGCTAGGACTAGATTGTTCATCAAATGTCTGGCTAGGTCCACATTTATTTGGTTGTTCATCAATTAAGGTATGTTGCAATACAAAACCTTCTCTGTTCATAGGCTTACCTCTATTAAGCACTGCTTTCCATGGCCAGCCCCATAACAATTTTCGGGCTGGAGGATAGCCTTGTCCTCTAGTAGGTGAGCCAAGAAATTCAGCTGATGTACTTGTGATTCCTTCGGTCGGTGGAGATTGGGCACTCTCAAGTACTTGCAGTGACTCGAGAGTTCCTTCCTGGAAAGGATGCCCAACTACCCTGGCACTTGACGCAGAAATCATGGTGCTCTCCTGCTGCTGCAACGCCTGCTCGAGACTCACCACCACTTGAGCCATTGTAGGTCTTTTCTTGGGCTGGTGGTGCAAGCAGTTTTCAATAGATTTCACAATTTCTTTTAAACTGTTTGATGAGGACTTCCCCTGTAGACTAGGATCAACAATTCTATCCACGTTTTCTTCTGCAATACATTCACGGAAATATGATACAAGATTGTGCTGTTCTTCTGGAGTTCCATTGTCCACTGCAGGCCTCCCTGCCAAAACTACCAACAAGACAACCCCAAAGGCATATACATCACTCTTTCTCGTCAATCTATGAGTTGCAATATAGTCTGGATCACAAAATCCAGGAGTGCCTTTAACTTTTGTGCTAACATAGCTCTTCGATTGGGTTAACCTCTCAAGTTTGGACAGTCCGAAATCGGAAATCTTTGCCACAAAATTCTCGTCCAACAGAATGTTTGAATCCTTCACATCGCGGTGTATGACTCCATATTCAGTGCCATTGTGGAGGTATTCCAGTCCACGAGCAGCACCAATGCAGATTCTAAGCCTTTGCTCCCAACTAAGAGGAGCAATATCATTTCCCTTTCTGCTCATTTTGTAGAGATTATCAGCAAGTGTGCCACGAGGGATATACTCATAAACTAGGATCATCTCCTGGCTCTCATTGCAATAGCCGATCAAAGAGACAAGATGAATGTGCCGGAGCTTGGAAAGTGTTTCAATTTCAGTCCAAAACTCATGAGCTCCTTGTCGGGAGCTCCAATGCAATCTTTTCAAGGCAACAATTTCTTGAATGGCAGGGATGTAAGCTTTATACACTTTGCCAAATCCCCCCCTTCCAATAACAAATGCATCGCTAAAGTTTTGTGTTGCCGAAACTATCTCAGCGAGTGAGAAGCAACGACAAGCCGGCTCAGTTGTGGCCGCCACTGTGTCATTTTCCAGGCAAAATTTTGCTTCCCAAATTCTTGTCAAGTGGTACACCAGGACATTGACTAAAATAACGAGGAGTGTCATACCAGTCGTGACAACATTGCTATGGCCAAAAGCTAAAAACATGTTTCTAATCTTCACGCCTGAAGGGGTAGAAACTGTCATTGGAGTTACAGGATTTGAAATTGCTAGACTGTTGTCGAAGTTGCTCAACTTGAAGATCTCTAGTCCATTAAGGAGTCCAAAAACCAATTCATTAGCTGATTGTAGGGCAATCAAGAGATCGCAACTTCTACCACTTTGGTCACCTTTCATTTTGACCATGTAATCCCTGTATACTGGAACCCCATGGCCGCCACTCCATCTAATCACATCAGCCTTTGTCTCTGCTATCTGATTATTTATAAGGAGACTGAATTCCCTTAACTCACGCTGTGCCATTTCATCATCAAGATCACAGAAGTGAAGCCTTATTAAGTATCCAAAGCCCAATTCTACGGGTATTTTCCATGTAAAGTTATATATCTGGTCTCCTTTCAAGTTTCCTCCGGTTTTCCAAGAGGTCTGGTAAAGTTTTGCCGGGGCAACAAATGCTGGCATGTTTGTAGTATATTTAATCCTAAGTGCTGGATGATGGACTCGATGAGCTCCGGATTCTACCAGGTACTTAGTGTCCTCATTCCATCTTCGAAACATTCCAAAATCTTCTGCCGATGACACAGAGCTCCCTCCAATGTTCAACCTCTGTATGACTTCAAGTGCAGTGCTATTGTCAATACTAAAGAATCGATTTTTCTGACCAACTATACGGGCTTCTGAGTCACGATCAGAGGTGTAATAAAGTCCAGCTGGCATTGAAATGATCTCAATGCCATTTACAAAAGCATGTGTACTTTTTGACTTGCTATTCAGATTCAGAGAAGGAGAAAAAGTTATGTTCAATTTTGTATTTTCTTCTACATTCAGACAGAACTCCTTAATAAGGTACTTGACACCTGAAGTTTCAGCAGTAATTGAGGCACTGAAATCCCTGAGGAGGGTAAAAGGGCCAGCTTTGACAGTGAAAGAATCTACAGAATTTTCAAAACCGCGATATAAGGCAGGGTAAAGATGCAGGCGAATGAATTTCTGACCTGGGCTGACTTCAAATGAATAGCCGAATTCAGTTGCAGAGACTCTTGAAGACTTGTACGGAACAGGGTCAATTGGGAATGGTTTTTCAGCTGCAGTTGAGATTCTTGATTTGCCAGACAGGAACTTTAAGGTGCCATCTCCAATCCAATCACGGCCATCAAGTGCGGTTAAGTTGCCATTAAAGCCACAGTTAATAGCAGCATCGCTTATGTAATGAACAGCAGCTGCTGGAGGATTAGCACTCCTCATGAAAGCTATAAAATGGTGATGACAGAGCAAGAAGACGAACGACATAAACAAACTAGCAACCAAAACTAGTTTAAGATGCATAGCTTCTCGTGGTTGAGTTGATCAATAGCTCTCCTTTCACTATTTTTGGTATCTGTCCAGATGATGATTTCGCTGAGAGTAAAAAGGAAATCTTGCTGCCATGGTGGCTTTTCCAATTTCTTCTTGGTTGATTATTCTACAGCAGTCAAGACTTCATTGGGAAATTTTAGCACAATTGGCCAGTCGCAGGATCCATTAATGCTTGGAGAGACTCAGTTGACCTGAAGGTCAATGATGAAGAACATCATAAACACAAAAATATTACTAGAAAGGTGAAGTGAGACAAAATGTAATAATAGACATTACAGAAGAAAGATATTGAATTCTGAACAAGTGAACAGTTAGTCAATGTGAATCAAGGTAAAACATATTTGGTATAACTACTGGAAATTTCCTTGGTGTGTGTGTGTTTGTTCCTTGTATTCTACTGGTCATTTGAACGTTAAATGGCGAGATTCAGCCCATCAAAATAAAGGAGTTTATTATTCTACTGGGGATGCGTATGTGCAGTTTGGATGGAATAAGTGTAGAAATATTAGAGAAGACCATAATACAGATTTGGAAGTTTCAAAGAAAAGAAGAAGAAATCTATATCTATATAAATTTGAGAAGGGATTTTCAGGAACAAGCCTCCACAACCCTTCCTACTCTCAACTCTATTTTCCTAGCATTTTACATTTATCTTATTTCGTAAAAAATATCATGGGCCCATTACATTCCCACGTTTCCCTCAAATAAGAAGTTAATTCCAACTAAAACTCCCACGTTCTCTCAAACAAAAATGTAACTTCCACTTATATTAAAACTCTAACACTCTCACGTTCCCTCAAACGAAAAAATAACTTCCACTTACATTAAAACTCTTCCCACTTACAATATAGTTGGTACTTGGCCCCTGATCCAACGGAATTGAGGATTGCACCTGATCTCTTCCCAACTGCCACGGAATATACTTGGTACTACTTTTGGGAATTACTCTTACAATTTCACTCCACACCCACATTTCCACTTCAATTAAAACCCTTCCAATCAACTTCCTTCTCGAACCTCTCAAATTAGCTTCATAATGGAACATGACCGTTTACAGGCATGTCATCAACGCCTGAATTTCAAACTCGCAAGATTGCAAAGGAGGAAACATCTGTTAATGAAACGAAAAGGACGCCACCACGGTCCCGCACAAGAATTGGAACAGTTCCAACAACTTTGCGTCGACGAAAGAGAAATCTCACATCAACTACGATGGATAAAATCTCGACTACACCGACTCAAACACCGCGCCAATCAAATTAGAAGTTTCGGTACTATTTATTCTTTTAATATTGATATTCTTTTAATATTGAAAACCTGATCATATCATGAGTTGTGCTCATGATGTGACTTACGTAGCCTTTACCCCAAACTCTTAATATGGTAACATATTGTAGTACCATCAATTTTGATCACGAAAAATAATACTACTATTAATTATGAGTTGTGATCTGTGGAGTTTCTTCGTTACTTTGAAATAAGATGTTCAGAATGTTGACATTAAGAGATTACTACTAGCGGGTAGGTTCGTTTTTTGTGTTTTGGGTTTTTTTTTTTTGGCAGATTTTGTGTCTTACTGCATTACATGTCCTTGGGCTGTTCAAATTAGGATTATGCTGTAATTTTGCGGTGAAAAAGTTGGAATCGTGCAAGACATAAATGTTGACGCTTGAGAGAAATAGCAAAAAAAAAAAGGGGAATAGATTCAAAAAATAAATCTTGCAAAAACATATGGGACAATGGCACCTAAGAATGTTATGGACAATGGCACCTAAGATCGATGGCTATAGATGCTTTAGCAATATAGATGACCTCCGTCCTGGTGCAGTGTACCAAGGGGTGAGACTTTTAGGGGACTAGAAAGTAGGTGGTGGGAATCACGAAGATTCTGTTTTAGTGCCAAAAATGAACTCAGAATCACATCAGTTTTTGTGGTATGGTTTGCTCATTCACTATTATAATCGTCTGTGAATGCAATTTATGGCTTCTTATAATCTTTGTGCAACGTTTCAATTATCTCATGTGCGAAGAGGCTGGTGAGATGCTTTTGAGACTGATTGAGCGGTGGATGGAGTATCTTTCTAAGCTCAAATTTTGGACAAATGTTTTTTTTTTTTACCTCTCCCGTTCTTGACCAGCACAACTCAAACCTTTTGGAGGATAGGATTCAGTACAAGGGGTAGAATGGGTAAGGGGAAAAGGGAAGTAGATAACCTTATGAGGCGTGATTTTTGTAGGGGCAATGTAATTTTCTACAAGTGCACCTCCTGCTTCAGTGGACTACAAGTCCATCGAGAATATTTAGAATTGAACGCTTGGGACATTTTATAGTTTGCGACTGTTGAAATACGTAAAATTCTTGTGTATTTTTTGTCGCCAGGTTGCTTAATTAGAGGCTGCGAAATGGTGATCCTTTAATTAGACGCCTTTTCCTTTTAAATCAACGGCCTTTTTAAATATTTTATATTCTACAAATTTTGATAAAATACTTATCAAAATTATCTAAATGAAGTTTGACAGTAGTTCGGTTGACTTTGTGTGATAAATTTGCAACTGATGATGGTGAACACTTGCGTCAAACTGTTACAAAAAATAATGTTTTGCTAGTCTATGGTATTTGTGTGAGAAATTATAAAGGTAATTCAATTTATTTTCACTTTATTTTATTCAAATTTTATACTTTATCAATAAATAAATCATATTGTGCAGGACCGTCACTCTATACTATTCAAGCAAGCAAATTGTATATCAATTACTACTTGAATTTTGCTCAATACCTACACAGTTGGTAAGTTTTACAAATACCAAAATATTAAATTACTAAAAATATTTCATACCCTTGCGAATATGTATTTGAAAAATATGCAGGTTTGAAAATGATAAATGTGCTCAGAAATTAGTGACGTGGTTGCGGTCGTACAATTTTACAATATCCCAAGCATTGTTGATATCAAATGCTAAGAGAATATAGATATCCGAATATGCTATTATCCCCACGGTACACATCCTCTCAAATAATTAAGTAATGAACAGGTATTTACATGTAGTTTCAAATTAATAATTGTAATCTATACATTCTTTGAATGGTTTTAGGTTAAATATTTTCGGATACTTGCTTACATTCAAAGTATCAACCTAGACAATATGTTCCATGAGTTATGCAAAAATTGTGGCCAACCATGTCAATCTCATTTTACAAAAATGGTGTGTATCCATTGTAATGACGTAGTCGATACTATTGTCAGGTAATTATTTTCAGATATTTTGAATTTTAATATAATTTGTTGCATCATCCATCACAGTTTCTTCTTAACAGATATAATGTTAACATAGAAGTTAGAGATTCCAGTGGTAGCCCATACCTCGCGCTTCAAGACAGACATGCACGATTCATGTTTCGTTGTGATGCTTCTTATTTTAGAGATTTAAAAACAAAGGTATACATTGTTTATATGTATATTTTTTTACACAATATTATTTACAAACTGTCTAAAATAAAAGATAATTTTGAACTATGTATGCTTTTCATTGTCAGAAAAATGGAGGTGCATTGTTCAACCAACACATTAATTCATGCAAAAATCGTGCATTCTCATTCATAGTGCGAACTCCACAAAAAACAACAGAGTTAATTAAACCCCCAATACTGGCGTTTGTACTCAAGGTTGATTGGTGTGAGGAATGTTCACACTTTCGTAGAAGATTATCAAATCAAGGGTAAAATGTCTGTAAGTATTTCATTTACTTATCAAATTAAATATTCAATTATATTTAATTGGACCCATATGTCGCTCAGTTTATGATATAGATTTCTATTTTTTTTTCAGGATCCAACCTTCATCGAAATGATCGTTTATAATAATTGAGACGTTTTTATCATATATTGAACTATTGTTACAAAGTTTCATTTTTTAAAATATACTTTCATGTGCCCGTGATTATAATATTTTGCTATTTTTAAATTCTTCCATAGATTGTAATTTTTTTTTTAATAATGTAAGCACCGTGCGTAGCACGGGTATTCACACTAGTGGTTAAACAATTAGAAAGTCGACTTTCAAGTCCAAGAAAGAATTCCCACGTGAATTAGAGGGTTGTATAACGACATTTGTCAATTTTGAATACAAAAATTACAAAACATACATAATCTAGTTAGATATTAGTAATTTTTTTTGATAAATTATCCTTTATCCTCGGTAATTTAGTACTTTACTACATAATCCTTTATGATTTAAAACCCATAAATAACATTCTCATAGTTTGGATTAAAATGTCACCTTTTAACTTTTTCATTAAAACTAACAGTCGATAATAAAAATATAAAGTTGAACTATTAAATTAATAAATTCATCTTTTCACTACTTTGTTTCTTTTTTTTTTTGTCTTTTTTTTCTTTTTTTTCTCCCTTTTTTTTTTGAAAAGAAAAGATGATTTTGACCTACAAAATCTTAATTTTCTCCTAATACAAAAGAGATGAAAGGGAAATAATCCAACAATTTAGGAAAGGCTATTAGTCTATTACTAGGAAATCAAGAGGAAATCAAGAAGGAAATTATAAACTTGAGTTGCAGATGCATTTCTAGGTAATTAGGACTCTAAATTCATGAATCCATGCACAAAATTAACGCCTATTTTATCTTCTTTTTTTTTTTTTGAGTTTCAATTGCTCATTTAGAATTCTCTTGTTTAACGCTTCAGCAATGGTAATTTTAGTTTACTAACAGGGAAGGGACAACGCCAGCCACAGCCACTTGCCACTAGTAGAATTTACCGTGAGCATGTCTGCCTACTGATTTCATTCAATTTGTCCGACCATTGAACAAGTTTCGGTGCTGTTTTTTGTTGTCTAACCAACTGATATAGGCTAGGAGGAGGAGGAGGAGGAAGAGGAGGAGGAGGAACTGAGAGCAGAATAGCCAGATGATGAAATCAGTTGATGGGCTCGCCTCTTTCTTACCCCCGCTAACACTAACCCCATCCTCCACTTTCTCCTCCTCGAAACCATCTTTTATTATGCCCTCTTCTTCTACTACTGTTGTTCCCTTTAATTTCCGCAACTACTTTCCCCTAAAATCCCACAGCCCACAATTTAATCTCCGCAAGAAATTCTTGCTTTTGGTCCGGGCGTCTGATGACAACAAAAGTAATAACGGGGAAGACAGTAGCAATCCATTGAGCAAGGAAGGGCTCAAAGATGATAATAATACTAACAGCAACGGAATCTATGGTGATAATGGCGGTGAGAAGGGGACGAACGGGGGCCGGGATTGAATCTGAAATGGGTTGATCTGCTGTTGAACCCAGACCCGGATAACGTGGTGGCGGTCGGATTGACTGGGGTGTTGGCCTGGGCAAGCGTGCAGGTGCTGTGGCAGCTGTTTGTGATTTCAATAGCAATCTTGCTGGCAGCTCTCAAGTACTCCTTCATTGCAGCCCTCCTCATCTTCATCCTCATTACCCTCCTTCAGCACTACTAACTAGTACCCCTTCTTCTCAACGATTTTTCATTTCTTGCTTCAGCTTTCTACATACTTTTTTTGTGCATACAAGGTGTTTGGCCAGATGTAATTGTGAGATGTCTTTTGCAATGTTGTAGTTGATCTTTTGTTTTCTGTTTTTTTTTGTCTAATGTACGGGGATTATAGTTTATGGTGATTAGTAAGTACAAATCTACAGTAATCAGATAGAGCAACTTCCGATTCCTTTTTGATCATTCCAGTTAATGGAGTACATATTACTAACCATTTTGCGGTCTTGAGTACCATATCAAGTTAGTTGATTGTCTTTCTTGACAGTTTATCAGAAAACGCAAGAAAAGATGCTCCATTTCTTCATCAAGAAGTCCAAAAGCGTGGGATCTTTAGCACTTACAGGCATCTGGAAATCAAAAAAATGTTATAAATGCGGAAACGTAGTCCTTAAAAACATATTAAATCATCTAGCAGCTGTTTTCCAAATGCATAATAGGAGACCTTAGATTTGATTATGTTGGTCATATAGAGCGTCATCTAGACCAGAAGTAGATATACCAAAATGCAACTTGCCTTGCTTCAAAAGATGTATATATAACGTTCAACATCTAAAGATTTTGCTAGCAGATGCTGAGGCACTAGTTAGTAAAACCTATTTTGTAGCTAATTTTACCTTTTTGAATGTGTGCAGTCACATTTACTGGTTTCATTCGATTTATACACTTTCGCAACTTAGTTTCATTTGTCCAAACTAGTGTTCACTAGAGAGGCATTAGAGTAAACCCTTAGAATAATAATATGGATAGAGATGAGACAAAGTAAGAGTAGAAACTTGGTTTAAGGAAATAGAATAGAATTTGATTGATTTGATTAGTCAGGCGAAAGTTCTGCTTTAGAAATTTCTTTTTGTGCCTAATTTTGTACTGAGTCAATGTTCAATTGAACTATGAGCCCTTCCAAGCAAAGTATCATCTCAAGTCAGTTGGCTCATTGGAGTTCTGTTTAACAGTAGCACTAATAATATCAAATTATGCAAGTCTACTAGCCTTCTTTTAAAGGAATACAAGAAAGCTGTGTTTGGATTCGAGACAAATAACCATTGTATCATAGCACTCCACATCTTCATTTTGTTTAGTTAGCAAACAACTTATTTTTAAACATAGCTGATAGCACACCACATGTATGATTGAAGTTTACAAATCACAAAAAAAAAAAAAAAAAAAATCGGCCCAAATAGTTGAACCGTGGCTCTAATTGGTAATCTGTGACACTAAAATGGAAAATCTACAACAATCAGCTAGGCATCAACAACTAACAACTTGCATGAAATTGCCTCGTCTAGAATTTGCAAGCGCGAGTGAGGTGATGGTGGTTTAAACACTTCAATTGTCCGCAAGATTTGATATTGATATATCATGGTAAATATCCTCCAGATTGAAACCATCATCACAGCCTTTTCCCTTAAAATCTTGCTTCATAGCTTCTGCTTGCTCTTGCAACTTCAATGCGGACTCTAATTTCTTGATAACATCATCCATCGGTGGCCGTTCAGTTTCGCAGACCAGCAAGCAGCTAAAGGCAACCCTCAGAAATTCAGCAAAACATGCTGCTGCAATTTCCCTTTTGGAATTGAAGTCAAGAATCTGATGAAGCTTCTTGGTTTTGATGTTATTTTTGACCCAATGTTTAAGGTACCTGTCACCGTTATCGTGATCTAGCTCAGAATCTATTGGTCTTCGACAACATAGAACTTCCAGCAACAACAAACCAAATGAGCACACATCAGATTTTTCAAATGATTGTGAATCAGTGGTCTTGGAGTCAGGAGACAAATACTCCACGCCTGTTGCTTGAACTTTGGTTGAGGGCTTAGCAAGCTGATGCACATGGCTTACTTTGTACAAGCCGATTAGAGAAATCTTTGGATTCCCGTCCTCGTCCAAGAGTATGTTTGCCGCCCTCAAGTCGTGATGGATGGTAGCTTGCCCCAGACTCCCATGCAGGTGACCTAGCCCTTGTGCTACACCGAGGCAAATGCGGAGTTTGCACTTCCATGGAAGAACATTTCTGGTTCCATAGAGATGTTTGTCGAGGCTGATGGAGCCAATATGATCATAGACGATGAATATCTTATTCTCATCTTCATGGTAACAATACCCAATCAAAGACAGCAAGTTGGGGTGTCTCAATCGTGATAGTCTCTCAATCTCACGGCATAGTTCTAAAACCTCCCGACCAAATATTTCAAAATGAAACTGGTAAATGGAAACTGTCATCTTTAGTTGCTGGATAAATCCAATGCAAAATTTCCATGATCCATTATTTGTGATAGCAAAGCCATCAACGAGATTGTCAGTGGCTGCTCGGATGTCTTCAATTGAAAAGCGAGGACCAGAATCACTTGGTGGAACCAAATCATTTGGTGAGACTAATTCTGTTGTCTTCATTGCCTTCCCTCTATGCCGAGCTGCTTTCCATGGCCACCCGCTCCAAGTTGGTTTTCCTCTAACTGGAAAGGCAAGATTCTGGCTGTGCTTACTTTTGGTTTCTTCATTTGGAGGAGCCATGGCACTCAACTCATCTATTTGGGCTACTGGACACTGGATGTCGTCTTGCAATTGGGCTACCTTACTCTGATTACGCTCCTCATCTGTATGAGCCACCTCGCTCTTGACAAACTTTATTGACTCGGGAGTTCCAATCTGCGAAGACTGGCCAACTAAAGGAGCTGAATTTCTTAATGAAAATATGGTGCTATCCTGCTGCTCCAATGCAGACTCGAGGTTTGCAACCACTTGAGCCATTGTAGGTCGTTTCTTGGGCTGATGCTGCAAGCAGTTTTCCACAGATTTCACAAATTCTCTTAAGCTGTTGGATGGTATTTTCCCCCGTAAACTTGTGTCAACAATCCTATCAACTTCCCCTTCTGCAATGCAGTCTCTGAAGCATGATAGCAAACTCCGTGGTTCCTCTGGATTTCTGGAGTCCACTGCAGGTCTCCCGCTTAAAGCAACCAACATCACAATGCCAAAGGCATAGACATCTGTTTTTCTAGTCAAATTTTGAGTCATGAAATAATCTGGATCCAAGTAACCAAAAGTTCCTTTTATTTTTGTGCTAACATAGCTCCTTGATTGGGTAAACTTTTCCAATTTGGATAGACCAAAGTCTGAAATCTTGGCCACGAGATTCTCATCCAACAGGATGTTTGTGTCCTTGACATCACGGTGTATGACTCCATATTCAGAGCCCGTGTGAAGATAGTCAAGTCCACGAGCAGCACCAATGCAGATTCTAAGCCTTTGCTCCCAACGGAGTGGAACACAGTCCTTCCCGTTTCTGGCAGCTTTATAAAGATTGTCCGCAAGTGTGCCACTAGACATGTAGTCGTATACAAGGATCATCTCCTTGCGTTCATTGCAGTAGCCTATCAAAGAGACGAGATGTATGTGGTGGAGCTTGGAAAGTGTTTCAACTTCTGCCCAAAACTCACGAGCCCCTTGCCTGGAATTTGGATTCAACCTCTTTATGGCAACAGTCTTTGAAATTCCAGGAATGGATCCTTTGTATACACTACCAAATCCCCCCTTTCCAATAAAAAATGCATCGCTAAAGTTTTGGGTTACTGCCATGATCTCAGCAAGTGAAAATCGACGACAAGATGATTCATCTTGGGCTGACAGACTGTTTTTCTCTTCAATGAAGCTCTGTTCCCAACTTTCCTTCAAGTTATAGAGTATTATGCTTAGCAAGATAATTATGATTGTCATACCTGTTGAAACAGCATTGCTCTGGCCAAAAGCTGAGAACAAGTTTGGAATCTTCAGGTTCCAAATTTTGGACGCTCGTCTTGGAAATAAAGGATTTGGAGTCGCAAGACTGTTGTCAGGATTGCTCAACTTGAAGACCTCTAGTCCATTAAGGAGTCCAAAAACCAACTCATCCACTGATTGTAGGGAAATCAAGAGATCATAATTCCTGACTTCTTTCTCTCCTTTCACCATCACCAAATAGTCCCTGTATACTGGGATATCAGTGCCGCCACTCCATCTGATCAAGTCAGCCTTATTCTCAGCTATGTGATTATTTATGTGGATGGTGAATTCCCTTTGCCTGCTTTCTGTCATACCAGCATCGAAGTCACAGAAATGAAGCCTGACTAAGTAGCCAAAGCCCAGATCTATAGGTATTTTCCATGTAAACTTGTACATCTCATTTCCTCTTATACCTCTTCCAATTTTCCAAGCAGTGTGGTAAAGCCTTGGTGGAGCAACAAATGCTGGCATGTTTGTGTACTTAATCCTGTTAGTCAGATGACTGACTCGATGAACTCCGGATTCCTGCAAGTATTTAGAATCCTCACTCCATCTTCGAAACATGCCAAAATCTTCTATTGGCGAGATAGAGCCCCCTCCAATATTCAACCTTTGAACCACTTCAAGTGCAGTGCTGTTTTCGATAATATAGAACCGATTGTTCAGACCAACCATGCGGGCACCTAACTCACCATCAGACGTGTAATAGAGACCGGCCGGTATGGAAATGATCTCGATTCCATTGACGAAAGCGTGTACTTTCTTTAACTTGCTGCTCTTAGAGGGAGAGAAAGTTGCGTTCAATTTTGCATTTACTTCTACATTCAAACAAAATTCCTTGACAACATATTTTTCACCAGAACCATCAGCAGTAAGTGAAGCACTGAAGTCCCTTAGGAGGGTGAAAGGACCAGCTTTTACAGTGAAAAGGTCCAGAGACTTTTCAAAACCGCGGTAAGAAGCAGGGTAAAAGTGCAGGCGCAAGAATATCTGACCTGGGGTGACCCGAAAGGTGTACTGGAATGGAGTTGCAGAAATTCTTGAAGTTCTGTACGGAACACCGTCGACGGAGGATAATTTGTTGACAGCAATTGAGCTCCTTGTTCTGCCTTTTGGTTGCAGTGAAGACATCAATTCTGAGCCTGTATCTCCGATCCATTCACGGCCATCAAGTGCAGTTGAGTTGCCAATAGAGCCACAGTCAACAGCAACATCGCCCAAGTAATGCGGCTCTGCTGGGGGATTTCCGGCACTAAAAAGGGCGACCATAGACTGATCAGGACGGAGTAAGATGCATGAAAATAGAATGACTACTAGAAGTGGCTTCAGATACATGATGGTTTCTTGATGGACGGAAACAGGCAAGAATTGTCGCTTTCTTTTTCTTGGGCAACTAATTGGCCGTGCAATCCAATCCAGGTGGTGGTGGTGGTTTTGCCGAGAATAAACCGTGGATGGAAAAGCTAGCTGCTATTCTCAGCGTCTTGGATTGGATTGGATGTCTTGTTTGGTTACATTTTCCTTTGGTTTAGACTAATTAATTAACAGGAAACTCTACCACCATCAGGCATCAACCAAACAAGAGCAGCCGCTAGTGCCATCGTAGACTCACGGGCTGGCTGTCGTTGACTTCAAAGTCGCCGATTTATATATATATATATATATATATATATATATATATATATATATAACCGCAGGAAGCTATAAAAAGGAAAAGTGAAAATTTTTAGAATCTTAACAAATATCCATCGAGAATACCATGGGAAGTCAACTAACTTTTGCTTTAATTTGAATGTGGAAAATATTAAAAACATCTATGATAGATTTTGTTCGACAACTGGGAAACCAGAAGTTATTATTCATGGCCCTATCTTCCTTCGATGTCTGTTAAACTGAAATCATTATCAGAACTCGGTATAATAGTAGTCTTCTGGAGAGATGAGCTTCTGGATAGACCCCGTGCTGTAATATAAGACGGAACCTTAGGCCGAGGAAGCTCTGCAATTTCATAGTCATTAAGCATTGAAAGAACAGCAGAGACATTCGGCCTATCTCCTGGAGAGACTTGCGCACACAATAAACCAACATGTACATATCTCAATATCTCCGTTTCAGTGGGTGGAACAAGCAATGCTGGATCAACCAAATTCATTGGTTTATTTTCATTCCACAGCTTCCAGGCCTGCAAATGTTGTGAAAGTATTGAATGTGATATATAATAAATAGAAGAGGAACTGGACTTCTTCAAGAGAAAATTCACAACCAACCCAATTAAACTTACACATTCTATTAAGTAATGCCATTCCTCGCCAACAAGCCGCCAATTTTTCTTTCCGCTTACAATCTCCAGTAACAAGACTCCATAGCTGTAGATATCTGTCTTTTCAGAAAATTTTCCCTGCTCCAAATATTCTGGGGCCAAATATCGGCTGCATCACAGCATGTAAGGATAAAGAGGCAGAAATTTATTTTTTTTCCAAGAAAAGCGTTTGAATGAGAAGGAATTAATAATGTCTGCTTACAGTGTCCCTCTAATCGTACTGCTTCCTAGATATGCGGCTAGGCTGAAATTTGATATTTTTGGATTCAGCCCATTATCTAAGAGGACGTGACTTGCAGTCAGATCTCTATGAATAATCCTCTGTCCTGAGTTCCCCCGGTGAAGGTAAAGGAGGGCTCTGCCAATCCCTTGGATGATGATTGCACGTCTGCTCCAATCAAGTACATCTTGTTCTTTTGAATCTGACAAAGAGTCACAGTGACTTATAGTGCCATACCTATTCAAACTAATTCTCTGAACTTAATAATTATGCGAATAAAAGAGAATAAAGACAAAAAAAATGAATAAATAAACTTGTTTTCAAACGCACCAAATAAATAGGCCTCCAGGCTTTTATTTGGCATGTACTCATAAACTAGCATTTTTTCTTCCTCTCTTTCAGCACAGCATCCGAGCAGTCTAACAATATTTGGATGTTGCAGTTTAGAAGCAACTGCAACTACATTCTTAAACTCTCCGAGTACTAGAGTACGATGGTTTGAAATTCTTTTCACTGCAATCTCCTGACCATTTGATAGAATTCCCTGCAGATACAGTTTAATATGATTGGTATTCAGTTTCCCGTACACAATACACGCAGTTCCTGAGTAATTTGTAGTACCTTGTAGACTCGGCCACAACCACCTTGCCCTATCATATTCCCTGAATGAAAATGATCTGTTGCATTAGCCAGTGCCTTGTAACTGTAAAGCGGCAGCACTTCAGCAAGTGATGATGACATTTCACCCTTTTGCTTTTTCCCTGATTTGATTATGAACGAAATCTATGTGAGTTAAAGTTCTCATAAGAATGCCCTCCTTTAATAGTGAGTGCCATCGTCTCAAAATTACAGGATGAATTTAAATGAGATGCTTAGTAACAACTGACTTATTTAACATCGTTGTTCTTGAAAGCTAGCTCACCTTTTTTCTCCATCCTTATTAGTACATTAATATCATTAAAAGCATAAAAATGCTACTACCAGTTCTACAAGAATGCAAAAGTTAAGTGCATGATTTGCATAACCTTTTATAGTTAAAAGTACTAACGAATAACAAATGTCAAACCGTAACATTTATCAATGCAAAATTCAACAGATCACATCATATAAGCACACGTGCTGAACGCTTCAGCAGAAAATTACGCTACAAATCTGAATGGAACTTTAAGACTTCTAACCATAATAAGAATGCTGAGCTGTGTTCGGCTTGCCAAAGTTCTAATCAAGTACATTGAATGGACATTGGTCGAAATCATGGTTTATGTGCAAGAATCAAGAATGTAGGCAGGATATCAGTCAAAATCATGGTTTATGTATAAGAATGTGGTTAGTTGCTTCAAACTCATATTATGTGTGATTTACTAATCAAAAAGAATGCATATGTGAACATGGGATACTGAATAGATATGGAGTTTTAACACTTGTCTATGATAGTAAGACCATGAAATGAGAAAGCTAGGACTAGATTGTTCATCAAATGTCTAGCTAGGTCTACGTTTATTTGGTTGTTCATCAATTAAGGTGTGAGAACCAGAATTATGTTGTAATACCAAACCTTCTCTGTTCATAGGCTTACCTCTATTAAGCACTGCTTTCCATGGCCAGCCCCATAACAATTTTCGGGCTGGAGGATAGCCTTGTCCTCTAGTCGGTGAGCCAAGAAGTTCGGCTGATGTACTTGTGATTCCGTCCGTCTGTGGAGATTTGGCACTCTCCTCAAGTACTTGCAGTGACTCGAGAGTTCCTTCCCGGAAAGGCTGGCCAACTACTCTGGCGCTTGAAGCAGAAATCATAGTGCTCTCCTGCTGCTGCAATGCCTGCTCGAGACTCGCCAACACTTGAGCCATTGTAGGTCTTTTCTTGGGCTGGTGGTGCAAGCAGTTTTCAATAGATTTCACAAATTCTTTTAAACTGTTTGATGAGAACTTCCCCTGTAGACTAGGATCAACAATTCTATCCACGTTTTCTTCTGCAATACATTCACGGAAATATGATACAAGATTGTGCTGTTCTTCTGGAGTTCCATTGTCCACTGCAGGCCTCCCTGCCAAAACTACCAACAAGACAACCCCAAAGGCATACACATCACTCTTTCTCGTCAATCTATGAGTTGCAATATAGTCTGGATCACAAAATCCAGGAGTGCCTTTAACTTTTGTGCTAACATAGCTCTTCGATTGGGTTAACCTTTCAAGTTTGGACAGTCCGAAATCGGAAATCTTTGCCACAAAATTCTCGTCCAACAGAATGTTTGAATCCTTCACATCGCGGTGTATGACTCCATATTCAGTGCCATTGTGGAGGTATTCCAGTCCACGAGCAGCACCAATGCAGATTCTAAGCCTTTGCTCCCAACTAAGAGGAGCAATATCATTTCCCTTTCTGCTCATTTTGTAGAGATTATCAGCAAGTGTGCCACGAGGGATATACTCATAAACTAGGATCATCTCCTGGCTCTCATTGCAATAGCCGATCAAAGAGACAAGATGAATGTGCCGGAGCTTGGAAAGTGTTTCAATTTCAGTCCAAAACTCATGAGCTCCTTGTCGGGAGCTCCAATGCAATCTTTTCAAGGCAACAATTTCTTGAATGGCAGGGATGTAAGCTTTATACACTTTGCCAAATCCCCCCCTTCCAATAACAAATGCATCGCTAAAGTTTTGTGTTGCCAAAACTATCTCAGCGAGTGAGAAGCAACGACAAGCCGGCTCAGTTGTGGCTGCCACTGTGTCATTTTTCAGGCAAAATTTTGCTTCCCAAATTCTTGTCAAGTGGTACACTAGGACATTGACTAAAATAACGAGGAGTGTCATACCAGTCGTGACAACATTGCTATGGCCAAAAGCTAAAAACATGTTTCTAATCTTCACGCCTGAAGGGGTACAAACTGTCATTGGAGTTGCAGGATTTGAAATTGCTAGACTGTTGTCGAGGTTGCTCAACTTGAAGATCTCTAGTCCATTAAGGAGTCCAAAAACTAATTCATTAGCTGATTGCAGGGCAATCAAGAGATCACAACTGCTACCACCTTGGTCACCTTTCATTTTGACCATGTAATCCCTGTATACTGGAACCCCATGGCCGCCACTCCATCTAATCACATCAGCCTTTGTCTCTGCTATCTGATTATTTATAAGGAGACTGAATTCCCTTAACTCACGCTGTGCCATTTCATCATCAAGATCACAGAAGTGAAGCCTTATTAAGTATCCAAAGCCCAATTCTACGGGTATTTTCCATGTAAAGTTATATATCTGGTCTCCTTTCAAGTTTCCTCCGGTTTTCCAAGAGGTCTGGTAAAGTTTTGCCGGGGCAACAAATGCTGGCATGTTTGTAGTATATTTAATCCTAAGTGCTGGATGATGGACTCGATGAGCTCCGGATTCTACCAGGTACTTAGTGTCCTCATTCCATCTTCGAAACATTCCAAAATCTTCTGCCGATGACACAGAGCTCCCTCCAGTGTTCAACCTCTGTATGACTTCAAGTGCAGTGCTATTGTCAATACTAAAGAATCGATTTTTCTGACCAACTATAGGGGCTCCTGAGTCACGATCAGAGGTGTAATAAAGTCCAGCTGGCATTGAAATGATCTCAATGCCATTTACAAAAGCATGTGTACTTTTTGACTTGCTATTCAGATTCAGAGAAGGAGAAAAAGTTATGTTCAATTTTGTATTTTCTTCTACATTCAGACAGAACTCCTTAATAAGGTACTTGACACCTGAAGTTTCAGCAGTAATTGAGGCACTGAAATCCCTGAGGAGGGTAAAAGGGCCAGCTTTGACAGTGAAAGAATCTATAGAATTTTCAAAACCGCGATATGAGGCAGGGTAAAGATGTAGGCGAATGAATTTCTGACCTGGACTGACTTCAAATGAATAGCCGAATTCAGTTGCAGAGACTCTTGAAGTCTTGTACGGAACAGGGTCAATTGGGAATGGCTTTTCAGCTGCAGTTGAGATTCTTGATTTGCCAGACAGGAACTTTAAGGGGGCATCTCCAATCCATTCACGGCCATCAAGTGCGGTTGAGTTGCCATTAAAGCCACAGTTAATAGCAGCATCGCTTATGTAATGCACAGCAGCTGCTGGAGGATTAGCACTCCTCATGAAAGCTATAAAATGGTGATGACAGAGCAAGAAGACGAACGACATAAACAAACTAGCAACCAAAACTAGTTTAAGATGCATAGCTTCTCGTGGTTGATCAATAGCTCTCCTTTCACTATTTTTGGTATCTGTCCAGATGATGATTTCGCTGAGAGTAAAAAGGAAATCTTGCTGCCATGGTGGCTTTTCCAATTTCTTCTTGGTTGATTATTCTACAGCAGTCAAGACTTCATTGGGAAATTTTAGCACAATTGGCCAGTCGCAGGATCCATTAATGCTTGCATAGACTCAGTTGACCTGAAGTTCAATGATGAAGAACATCATAAACACAAAAATATTACTAGAAAGGTAAAGTGAGACAAAATGTAATAATAGACGTTACAGAAGAAAGATATTGAATTCTGAACAATGTTAGTCAATGTGACTATTGGAAATTTCCTTGGTGTGTGTGTATGTTCCTTGTATTCTACTAGTCTTTTGAAAGTTAAATGGAAGAGACTCAGCCCATTAAAATATTTACTTCTGAGATTTGATCATATTACCAATCAATTCCTATAATTTGTCCAAATAACGGTCTCACCCTTTGAATGATCAATTATTTAACAAAAACTCCCTTAATGCCGAAAATGCCCTTTTTGAGGCCATATTGCATTAAAAAAAGAACATATTTTTATTTATTAACCTTCAAGTAATCCAAAAAAATAGAAAAAATATTTTGCTTATTATTTTATAAAAATCATATCTTTGCTTCCATAAATAGTTTTGAATCAATAATTATTTTAAATCTTAAAAATGAATACTAAAAATTAGATAAATTGAAAGAAAAATAAAAAAGAAGCAATTATTTTAAATCCTCAAGTATGGTTCGAATTTGTGGTTCAAAGCATGTTGCGGAGAGCACAAGGCATGTTTTCCTCAATTTGAACCATACTCCAGGAATTAAAATAATTTCTTTTTTTTCTTTCAATTTATCTAATTTTTAATATTCATTTTTAAGATTTAAAATAATTATTGATTCAAAACTATTTATGGAAGCAAAGTTATGGTTTTTATAAAATAATAAGCAAAAACTTTTTTCTATTTTTTTGGATTGCTTCAGGGTTAATAAAATAAAAATATGTTCTTTTTTTAATGCAACATGGCCTCAATAAGGGCATTTTCGACATTAAGGGGGTTTTGTTAAATGTTTGATCATTCAAAGGGTAAGACCGTTATTTGGACAAATTACAGGGATTGATTGGTAATATGATCAAATCTCAGGGGAGGTAAATGTAATTAACCCTTAAAATATAGGAGTTTAGACTATAGATCACGACTTATCACGACTTTTAAATTATTGACAGAGGTTTAAATTGATAGGGATTAAGGACATATATGTGCAGTTTGGATAGAAGAAGTGTAGAAATATTAGAGTAGAGCATAATACAGATTTGGAAGTTTCAAAGAAAAGATGAAGAAATGGTTAAACAAATAGAAAGTCTGACTTTCAAGTTCAAGAAAGAATTCCCACATGAATTAGAGATTGTATAACGACGTTTGTTAATTTTGAAATTATCTTTTATCTCAGTGATTTAGTACTTTACTACATAATTCCTTATGATTTAAAAATTCATATATAACCTTCTCATAGTTTAGGTTAAAATGTCACCCTTTAACTTTTCCATTAAAACTAACAGTCAATAATAAAAATTCAAAGTTAAACTATTAAATTAATAAATTCACCCTTTCACTATTTTGTTTCTTTTTTCCTTTTCTTTCTCTCTTTTTTTTTTTGGAAAAGAAAAGATGATTTTGAAAACTTATATTTTGACCTACAAATCTTAATTGTCTCCAAATACAAAAGTGATGAAAGGGAAATAATACAGCAATTTAGGAAAGGCTATTAGTAGGAAATCAAGAAGGAAATTATAAACTTGAGTTGCAGACGCATTTCTAGGTGATTAGGACTCTAAATTCATGAATCCATGCACAAAATTAACGCCTATTTTATCTTTTACTTTTTTTTGAGTTTCAATTGCTCATTTAGAATTCTCTTGATTAACGCTTCAGCAATGGTAATTTTAGTTTACTAACAGGGAAGGGTCAACGCCAGCCACAGCCACTTGGCATTAGTAGAATTTACCGTGAGCATGTCTGCCTACCGATTTCATTCAATTTGTCCGACCATTGAACAAGTTTCGGTGCTGTTTTTTGTTGTCTAACCAACTGATATAGGCTAGGAGGAGGAGGAGGAGGAACTGAGAGCAGAATAGCCAGATGATGAAATCAGTTGACGGGCTCGCCTCCTTCTTGCCCCCGCTAACACTAACCCCATCCTCCACTTTCTCCTCCTCCAAACCATCTTTTATTACGCCCTCTTCTTCTACTACTGTTGTTCCCTTTAATTTCCGCAACTACTTTCCCCTAAAATCCCACAGCCCACAATTTAATCTCCGCAAGAAATTCTTGCTTTTGGTCCGGGCGTCAGATGACAACAAAAGTAACAACGGGGAAGACAGTAGCAATCCATTGAGCAAGGAAGGGCTCAAAGATGATAATAATACTGACAGCAACGGAATCGATGGTGATAATGGCGGTGAGAATGGGGAGAACGGGAATGGGAATGGACGGGGGCCGGGATTGAATCTGAAATGGGTTGATCTGCTGTTGAACCCAGACCCGGATAACGTGGCGGCGGTTGGATTGACTGGGGTGTTAGCCTGGGCAAGCGTGCAGGTGCTGTGGCAGCTGTTTGTGATTTCAATAGCAATCTTGCTGGCAGCTCTCAAGTACTCCTTCATTGCAGCCCTCCTCATCTTCATCCTCATTACCCTCCTTTAGTACTACTATTATTGTACCCTTCTCCTCCTCCAGAAGTTTTCATTTCTCGCTTCAGCTTTTGTACTTCTTTTTGTGGATATAATAGATTGTTGATTAACGTATTTTGCAGATGTAATGTTGAAAAAACTGCCTTTTCTGTTCCCCTGTTCTTACTTAGACCAATGCGTATGTAAAAGATCTGAATGAACTTGCAAATGAATTGCCAATCCTGTAGTGGATTAAGATGTGTTGTACACTTGTACTAGTTGTATAAAGTAGGGTAATCAACCATATACAGATACGCTGCTACTAATTCTTTTGCAGTTTCGATCACTATATCAAGTTTAGTTAACCTTAATAAAGGTAGAATAGAACTATTGATAATGTGTCAGAAAAGACATGAAAATGAAACCAACGAGGCAAACAGAAAAATACTGCAGATGCAGGAAGCGATTTTGCGTTTGCATAACAGGAGAACTCAAATTATAACACTGGTCCTATAGAGGGTCATGCTACTCCGAGTTACATACCAAAAAGCCAGTATGCAACTTATTTCACATCAAAAAGGATATCTCTATGCAGTTCATTCTCCCAAGGTCAGTGATGCATTATCTTCCCCATGCCCTCTCCTTCCGAAAGTACCATAGCAGTTTGCTCTTGAAATGCCAGATAATGCACCCTTTAAGAAAAATATAAAACCCAAGGAGAACATTCTATTACCATAAAGCAAAGTTTTGGAAGCTGAAAGCGCCTTCACTGCACTCTGAAAAGAATCAGTTGTATTATCATCAAATATGGAATTCAATTGATACATTCTGTGCCTTGAAGTCGGTCTCCTTTGACATTTCTGCACCCATTAAAATGCACCGAAACACCTCCTGTCCACACTTACAACGACCAAGGCAGGAAATAATCATGAAGCTCTCGTCACTTCCACAGAATTGTAAAGAAAATGAGGAATCCCAAGTCGTTCTTGAATCTGGTTTATCTTGAAGGACTAGTTAGATAGAAGCTTCAAAGTGCTATCTTAACTACAAATTAGCAGCAACCTTTTGTAATTTCCTTGAGAATCACCATTGATTCTTGAACCTTGCTGTCCTCAATGACTAAATACAAAGTGTCGATATATCTTAATCATATAGCTACCCAAACCCTTTAGATTTTCCTGACAGAATTCATATAAGATCCCTGGATACTCGCTTCTAGCTTCTGGTGGAAAGAGTTCTCAAAATCAATAGGAGCTGTCCTAATTTTCGACAACCGCGAGGCAGCAAGAACCATATTCTCCCCATTTCCAACGTCAATTTCATGTAACTCCTCAAAAACCTCATGAAACTTAGTAACCACCCTCTCATAGAATGACTTGCTGGCAGGAATCACATTAATAATGAGAACACCACGCTGACAGATGATTTCTTTAGCGACCAAAAGAACAGACTTTCTGACAAAATCCAAAGGCGGTGCGCTAGTGCCCATTCTAGCATCACTTGAATCCAAATCAACCATAACCACATCAAACTTACTATCAACATCACCTTGTCCTTTTAATGCAAGCCTCTGCATCAATTCCATTCCATCACCAACGCATAAATGAACCGATTCACTATGTCTCAACCCAAAATACTTCTTCGCGACGCTTAAGACAACCTCATCTTCCTCCACACCCACAACGTCAAAACCTAATTGATCACTCAAAAATCTGAGCAAGGCCCCTCCTCCAACCCCCAAACACAGAGCTCTAGGCCTAATCCCGCATCGGATTTGCTCATCCAAATACGAACTAATCACCACCAGACCTGCCACCATTGGATTCAGATAAGGTTGGACCAATACTCCATTATCCACCGTAAACTCTACCCCCTCCAATTCATCACCCACGACACCCAGTTCACTGATCGGATGAATCCTGACCTGGCTTTGAATTAAATTCGGCATCCTCTTAAACCTCAACCTTCTTCTAAACTCCCTACCCTTGTTATTTTTGTTACTTTCCGATTCCAGCACAACATTTTCTATTAGCATTTCAGCTACACAAGGCCCAACACAAATTTCTAACACTAGACTACTTATCACCTCATCTTCGTAACTCAAGAAGGGTATTTCTGGAAAGCCATTGCTCCGGTCAAAGGCCGATTTGGGTGTCAAAGCCAGTAGCAGTGGCAATAGATTTTCTTCAATTGTTGTTGTTGTTGATGGGTTTTCGGTGGTTGTGGACAAGGGTGGAGCATTATAGGAGGTGGGGTGGGAGGGATTATTAATATCATTGTTGGAGATTAAAATCAGGCGGGAAAGATAGGGAAAGGAGAGGAGGAGCTGGAGGTGGCCGGTTTCGGTAGAGAACGTCCAGTCTTGTTCGCGTCTGGGTGGGACTAACATGGCCGCAACTCGAGGGGTAGTGCTTATGGGGGAGGGGGAGTCGAGGACGGCGATGCGGAGGAGAGAGGTGTGGAGAAGATGGCTGCAATGGGGAAGAGCGGGAAGGAAGAGTGGGTTGGGAAAAGTGAAGGTGATGTATCGAGAAGGGACTACGGTTTGGAAGGTGGTTGGGTCCAGCACAGACATTTTTGATGCAGAGAAACTTCCCAGACTTTAATCAGGCGGTCTTTGGGAGAATCTGGGTCCGTTCGCTAGAGAGAGAGAGAGAGAAAAGGCGGACTTCCTTTTTGCAGTTGGACCAATTTTCACTCCAACAACAGTTGATGAATTGTCATCCATGGATGTTGCTGCAGTATGTTTAGTAATCAAAGAAGAGGTGTGGAAAGTAAAGCATATGGCAAAGAAGCAGGCACGTGGAAAGGTAAAGAATATGTCAAAGAAACTGACATGTACGGATCAATAAGGGTTATTTTTATAAAAGTAAGTGGTGACCTATAACCGGGATTTGGAAATGTTGCGTACTGCAGAAGCTAAAAGTGTGTTGGGATGTCACGGAATTAACATAAATATAAAGGGCCTAAGAATAAAACATTTGTGAAGAAGTGTAAGCAGTACTAATTACTAAACAAAGCCATCCGGGCCACCGATTATGGGCATTACATCAACAAAATACTATCTATTTATTGCCATTTTACTCTGAATCATTATATTTATGTAAAATACATAAATATTTTGGATAGCACGGATATTCACACTAGCTATCCTTGTACTAAGTTTTATGAGCATTTTACTCTGAATCATTACATTTTGGATACTACTTTGATTAGAATTTAGTTTAAAGACATTCACGGGAGTTTGGACGCATCCAAAGAGCACCGATCGATGTATGTTCAAGCGTAAATTGAAATAAATATGCAACTTAAATTTTTTAAAAATAAATTACTACTGCATATCAGAAATTTACTTTTTGGAGAGCTGGTTTAGTTCATACTATTTTTCATAGTATTTTAAAAAATATAAGTACAACAAATTTTAAATTATACCTATAATAATGTATTATACGAATATATTATGAGTACTTACTAACTAAGGTACTAAGTTTTAATCATTGATAAAACATCTTATCGTTATTTCAAATAAACTTCCTAATATTAGTTTGAAATAAGTTTTAAAATAAAATAGTACATGCGTCCCATAAATCAATAAATCTTGATTATTAATCAAATTTGCTATGTTATCAGTAATAATTACTATTTATGTATAAAAACTTACTATTACTTGAATTAAACTTACTAAGGTATATTATGAGTGCTTACTAACTAAGGTACTAAGTTTTAATCATTAATAAAAACATCTTATCATTATTTCAAATAAGCTTTCTAATACTACTTTGAGATAAGGTTTTAATGTAAAAATTGTACATGCATTCCAAAAAATGGTAAATTTTGATCCTTAATCATTTTTATTGCCATGTTATTAGTAAGAATTACTATTGATGTATAAAAACTTACTGTTATTTGAACTAAACTTACTCTTTTAAAAGTAAGTTTGGGATATCAAGTAGTAATCTATTTATTTAAAAATTAAGTTTAATATTTATTCCAATTTACCTTTTGAGGTATAAAAGTTACTAATCTATTACACTTAACTTACTATTTTAGATAGAAAACTTACTTCCATAATTTTAGGTGTTATTTTATTTAGGCGAATATGTCCAACAATAAATCAAATGATCGCTAAAAGTGTAACAACGTGTTATATCAGATAAAAACTATTGCGCTATCATAACTATCGCTTAGTATCTATATCTAAATGTATTGCTGAGGGGGTTTTGGATAAGGAGCTTTCAAAATTATCAAAAGTCTGAATGCTATTTTAATAGAATTTTACATTTTTTAATTAAAAAATATTTATCTCTTAACTAATCATGTAACCGGCCCTACAAATCCTATAATCATACTTATTTTTTTTCCACATTTCCCTTGTGTTTTTTCCACTACCCCATAAAATTCAAACTCCTAAACTTTAACTAACGGATAATAACCACCCCTGTAAAATGATATCTGCAAATTTCAATTCACATCTCACATTTATTACTGACACTTACCATATCACTTAGAGTAATAACTAACCGTTAATTTAAGAAATTCGCAACTACGAAAGCCAAATATCCAAAATTTAGGAGCCTGTTTAAATTATAATTTTCACAATTCAACGTATCTTATTGTCATAATATATTTTACTCTCACAATCATTCACAAATTATAAAGGCATTAAAAATAAATAATTTTTTTAAAAAAAATTAATTCAAAGGTAGTTAATTCACACACACACAGATATATACATACATATATATATTCTCATAATGCATATATATATATATATATATAAGATTATCAAATCGAATGCATAATATTGGTAAGTATTTCATTTTAAAATAAAAAAACATGAAATTACATTTATTTCTATCCATATATCATTCATTTTCTAATGTAAATTATTATTATTATTTTAAGATCCATCTTTTGCAAAAACACAATTCTTGAATGATTTACAGTTTTTGTGATATTTTGAACTATTGTTAGACAAATCTTAAATTTGAATTATGTTGGTATAATTTTTTTAACTTTTTTCAAATTAAAATGATATAATTTTTTAATTTATTTTAATAATGTAAGTACCGTGCGTAGCACGGATATTCACACTAGTTGTCCTTGTATGATCAAGCCTGAGAGTTTGAGTATGTTTTGGTTGAATGTTATAATTCAAAATTTGGGGTTTGGAGGGAATAGGTTATATCCATTGTAATCAAAACTCAAACAAAAGTGGGGATAAGCCTGGTTGTCACAACGAACCATATAAAGTGGATTTTTTTTTATTTATTTGCAGAATGCTACCTTATTTTTTCATGCATCAGAATGGATTGATTACAAGTTGCATTTGCTTGCCTTTTGCTAGAATTTTGGCTAATTAACAAATTATACTAATTGTAGAATAGTAAGTTTGTAATCATTTTCAATTTTTGAATATTTTGAAAGTTTGGATAACAATAACAACAAATCTTTCTAGTTACATGTAGAATATCACTTGTTTCTATATCACAATTTTTATAACTTAAAACCTATGAATATAATAAGATAAAATTATTATTTTATAATACGATAAAATTTTATTATTTTCTAAGGTTATGTGAAAGGTCAAAATATTTTCACAAAATATTTTAAAATATATAAGTACAAAAGAATATCAAATTATACATATAATCATGCATTATACAAGTATGTTACAAGTACTTACTAACTAATGTACTAAATCATTTATAGAATATTTTTATTGTTATTTCAAATAAGCCTCCTAGTATTCATTCGGTATAAGTCATAAAGGATTGAGTAATTTGAGTAAGTTGCTTCTGTGTTAATTTTGACTGTGGTTAACAAACTCAATAATTTAGTCCGTCTAACTTAGGTTAATGGGAAAATGGGTCACAATTGACTGGAATAAAATTGTAATAAACCCATTTTTCAATAAAAAAAATAAACTCTTTATGACTTTTCTCTATTATAAGAACAGAGTACCTATTTTTTTTAAATAATTATTTATCAGATAAAATAAAAATAAACCCATTTTTCAATAAAATCCTAATTTTTTATGTCTTTCCTCTATTATAAGAACCGTGTACCCATTTTGCCATAAACAAATTTATTTATCGGATAAAAAAAATTTATTTATCGAAAAAATAAAAATGAACCCGTTTCTCAATAAAACATCAGCTCTTTATGGCTTCCCTCCCTTATACGAAAAGAGTATCCATTTTGCCATAAACAAATTTGTTTATCGAATAAAATAAAAATAAACTCTTTTTTAAATAAAAAATCAGTTCTTTATGAATTTCCTCCATTATAAAAATATGGTACCCATTTTTCTAAAAAAAAATATTATTTATCGAATAAAATAAAAATGAACCCGTTTTTCAATAAAACACAAGCTCTTTATAGTTTTCATCTATTATAAGAACAGAGTACCCATTTTTCATAAATAAATTTATTTATCGGATGAAAAAATAAATATATTTTTCAATAAAACACCAGTTTTTTATGATTTTCCTCCCTTCACTACAACAAAAAAGGGTATTAGTGACAACAACTTTATGAAGAAGTAGAAAGCTTGACGCTCTTAAGAGGCTTATAGCAAGGAAAATGACAATACCTCACAAGAAATTGGAGCCATCATATACTCTGCGAGGGTAAGGACTTTTCTTGCTTAAAATTCTCGCCAAAAGGAGAGCGGGAAAGCTTCCCTCCAAATACTGATTCTAGAGGGCCAAAGTTTCTATGTTATTGGTGAGAAATCATGGGTGCTTTTTTGTGAAAATTTCAAAATTTTGCTCCCTTCCAATTTTTGGTAGAGCCGCGCATTGAAAATTTTTTAACCATTCCCGGCACAGCACTTGTCAAGCCTAGCACCACATGAATTTCAAGCCTTCCACACTTGCAAGGCTACTTTCCCAAATATTGTTCTCAGATCAGAGCGCTCGAAAGTTCAATTGCAACCTCCCCTGCACCTTTCCCCTTCTATCTCTCTTTCCCTCTCTATCAATTTTCAGTTTCCAATAGACATATGGTTCCCTCTTCCTCTCTAGCATCCAGATCTGAATTTATACAATCATGGACACACTTTAAAGACCCTTCCGATGCAATGGCAGACTTCAAGGAAAAGCGATGGTGTAGGTTTTTTAATATGTTATTTTAGAAAATGGGTCCGTGATCCCGATTTTGTTAGGAATTGTTGGGGTATGTAGATTGTTAATTTTGATTGCCAAGCTTTCATTTGAGCGATCAGCTTCTAAAAGGTCAGAGAGGCTGTTGAGTCTGGTATTTGGGGTTCTTGGGTTTTTCTGGGGCCTCGCGATTGTTTTGGAGATGGTTCCCGGTTGGGGTCTTGATTTTGATTTTGAATCGTTGGACGGATTTGGGAAGTTCTTTATTGCTGTTCTAGTGGGCTGCATTGTGGGTCTCTTTTACATCCCAGCTACGAGGAATGCTCGTGCCTTTTGGCTTGGAACTGATCAGATTCGTTCTAATTTGTCCATAATTTCCTGTGGATGGTTTGGAAGAATGCTTCTTTATGGCAATTACTTGTTAGTTGTATTCACTTCCACGCTTTGGGTTGGCCCATTTACTGAACTCCTCGTCTGCGAGAAATCTGATGGAATCAAAGGGCTTCATTCCAATGGTAGGAACAAATATACTGAGGAGTTGATAGATAGATTGGGCATGTTGCGATCAGATTTCTACAAGTTCAGGGTTTGGTGCATGTTCAGTTCTGGTATTTTGCAAATTTTGTCTTTGCGGCCAAATGTGCAGATGTTTTTAAATGAAGCGGTACTGTGTTGGTACCAGAGATTGCATGCCAGTAAGGTCCCTGACTTGGATTATAGCAGGGCAAAAGTTTTCTTGCACAACCATTACATGTTTCTTGTAGTTCTGCAGTTCTTTGCGCCTGCTGCGATTGCACTTCTCCTTCTTGGATTATCCCATATTGATGTTAACTTGCTGGCAGATTTCAAGTTGCCATGTAATCTACTGCCTTGCTCTGCTTTGGTCAAAGAAATGGCCTTGTTTCTGGCTTGGTGGATAACTTTTGTTTGGGCTATATTTACGTCAGTGAGCCTTACTCTTTATAGGCGTGGTTTCCTGTTCGTTTCTTGACAATCCCTGCTCTTCATTGGTGTGCTTTGTGTCTGTTCCTTGAGGACAGAGTTGATAGTTTTCTGGTTTCATATGCAGCCATGTGATTGGTCGACTAAGGAGAGTTTGTAGCAACAATTGTTATATGAAAACCATGGCCCTCTCATTCTGCGTTGACTAGTTACAATTTTCCAATGAGCATTAACATTTCTAACAGGTTTTATTCATAATCTTACTTATATTTAGATTGAGGACAGCTTTGTAGAAACATGTATTGTATTCAAACCATGGCCTTGTCATTCTGCATTGATGAATTGCAATTTTCTGGCAAGCTGTAACATTTTTCACAGGTTTTATTTGCAACATTCTTCATAATGCCAGTTTGTATTTTATTTCACTCCGCTTGGGTAATTCAATGAGGCAAGACATCTTTGACAATGCATAATTTTCTTAAATAATTTAGGATTGAAAATTTGCTTGCTTCTGATATTCTTCTTCATGTTAATGTTCAAGTGATAACTAATTATGGTTGATTTGGGGTTATGATCTCGGCATTGTGAGGGTAAATTTTTTATAGTCCTACTATGGTAATGCTTTAGTAAGCTAGAGGTTCTTGAATCTGATCCTTATCTGACTTACAGTAATATATTTACGTAATGTTTGTTAATGGCAACATGGGCTTAGAAGTAGGTTTTTCAACTGTTTTAGCTTTAAGAAGTTGACTGGTGAGTGGAAGAAACAATTATTCTTAGCTGTGTTGAAGTCATTAAAGGGAAATGTAGAGTGTTGGCCTTTGAATAATGTACCATTACAGGTTAAAGTACCTCTTTTTTTTTTTTTCTCTTCTTCTGGTTATTTTCATCTCTGTTTTGTCAATTGCCTTTTTCTTGCATTTTTTGTCAATTTAACAATCGCAAGAAAAACTCTATTTGACAATATATTGGTATCTCTTCAGGTGAAATCTGGAACTCTATATGACAATGTATTGGTATCTGATGATCTTGAATATGCTAAGAAGTTGGCTGAAGAGACATGGGGCAAGCATAAGGATGTATGTGGAATTTTTTTTCCCCAAGCGATGCACAAAAAATAAAAAGGTTTAAATTACTTTCGTCTGCTTGTTGACATATGAAAATGTTCATGTTGTAGGCTGAAAAAGTTGCTTTTGATGAGGCAGAAAAGAAGAGAGAGGAAGAGGTACTTTTCATTAATTCTCCTCTGTTGCATGATGTCTTGAGTACATTTGAATTCCATTCCTGTATAGTTTGGACTTTGGACTTCCTTTATACTGCATTATTTGAACAGTGATCATTTGATTATGAAGAGACAACTTATATCTCAAACTCCTGTCTGATTTTGTTTCAGGAAGCAAAGGATGACCCAGTCGATTCTGATGTAAGTTCCTGACTAAAATGTTGTTCTCAAAAGAGACTCTTTTTGCTCCAAATTTTACCTGTGATATGTTCTTATTATGTGCACTTTCTTAATGGGAAAAGCTTGTTCTTTTAGGCTGAGGAAGGCGATGATGATGATGCTGCTGATGAAGCAGATAGTGATGATGCAGACGCCAAATCAGAAACAAAGGAAGATGTTACTGCCGCAGCTGAGGAAAATGTTAAAGTAAGGGCTTTGTCTGATCCTTCAGTGCTGAGTTAACCACGATGATTTGTTATCAGAAATTTCAATTGTTTTAACTCTCTTACTTCCACCCTTTTGCAGGACGAGCTGTAGGAAAATACTTGTGAGTGCTGTGGTTGGCCCAACATGCTGCTGCGAAGAAGAGCTTTGTTGGCAATTGAGCTCTCGACATTTTTCATTTTTCTTTTGGCTTTTAGCTGTAGAATTGCTGTTTAGGGAAAAAAGATATTGGCTTTTGGCTTTTGGCTTTGAGTATCATTGTGCTTTGTACCGTTGAAAAATGATTGAAAAAAAAAAGTAGCAACTACAGTCTCAAAGCTGCTTTTGGCAACTTTCTTGCAAGAAAATCATTTAGTTGCATTTGATCATCTTTGGTAAGGGGTCGATGGTTTCTAATTAAAGAAGTTACTTGTTCATGACAAAATGGGTACTCTTTTCTTATAATGGAAAAAAGTCATAAAGAGTTGGTGTTTTATTGAAAAATGAGTTTATTTTTATTTTATCCGATAAATAAATTCCTTTTTACTTTCAAAATGGGTACTCTGTTTTTATGATGGAGGAAAATCATAAAGACCTGGTGTTTTATTGAAAAAATGGATTTATTTTTATTTTATCTGATAAATAAATTTGTTTATGGAAAAATGGGTGCTCTGTTCTTAAAATGGAGGAAAGTCATAAAGAGCCAGTCTTTTATTGAAAAATGGGTTTATTTTTATTTTATCCGATAAATAAATTTATTTGTGAAAAAATGGGTACTCTGCTCTTATAATGGAGAAAAGTCATAAAGAGTTGGTCTTTTATTAAAAAATAGATTTATTTATATTTTATCTGATAAATAAATTTATTTATGAGAAAATGGGTACTCTGTTCTTATAATGGAGGAAAACCATAAAGAGCTGGTCTTTTATTAGAAAATAAATTTATTTTTATTTTATTCGATAAATAAATTTAGTTATAAAAAAATGGGTACCATGTTCTAATAATGGAGGAAAATCATAAATAGCTGGTCTTTTATGGGAAAGTGATACTTTACACAAAGTGACCGCAATTTGGTTTATGAAATAATCCCAAATAAAAATTTAGAATGAATTTATTTGTTTTGAAAGTTGTATAACGGTCGTTAAAACTCCAGAGATTGGCAAAAAAATTTTGGGGTTGCATAAAAGCAGAGCGAAGAAGGAGAAGAATTGAGCCTTTTGTCCGTTGCAATTGTTCCATTAAAAATGGCTCTATTCGATTTTACCCATTTTTTGTTGGGTAAAATCGTTGGTTCTAACGATCAATTCTTCATTTCCCGTCAATTGTTCTTAATTGGCCAAAATTACGAAATTTTGAGGATGCTATATGTTTGGGGTGAAACTTTGAGGATGAAAAGTGCATTTTTTCCTATAAAATATTTAATCAAATGTTATTTCTTGTCTTAATTTTTGTTATGACTATATTACATATTTATTAAATAGATATACCTTTATAATTAAAGTTAATATTTGATATTTTAGGATGCCATATATTTAAATAGATGAAAATTATTTTGAATATAACATATTAAAATAATTTTATTTGTCAATCATTTTGGCCCCCCCTCCAAGGAAAAAATCTTGATTTCGTCATTGCTTAGGAAGAAATTGGGGTCTATTGCTAATAAAAGATTGTGAAAATTTACTTTTATATCCTAATTATTTGAAAAAATCTAATGAACAAATTTTGCAAAAAAAAAAAAACCTTGTTTCTTACCAACAAATTAAGTAACTAATAAAATCACCTGTAATGTTGTTTTAACATATTTAATTTATGTTAAATACAAATTTTACCAGTTTCTCTTTCATAAAAATATAAGTATTACACCTTTTCAATTTTAGTTACAAACATTTATTTATTTTACATAAATGTAGTGATTCAGAATAAAATACCCATAAATAGCTAGTATTTTGTTAATATAATGCAAAAAATCCATAAAGAGCTGGTATGTTATGGGCGCAATCTTTTTTACTTTCACATATTTAAATTTTGTTAAATACAAAATCTACCAGTTTCCCTTTCGTAAAAATATAAGTATAATACTTTTTCAATTTTAGTTACAAACATTTATGTATTTTACATAAATATAATGATTCAGAGTAAAATACCCATAAATAGTTAGTATTTTGTTGATGTAATGCAAAAAACTCATAAAGAGCTGGTATGTTATGGGCAAAAACTTTTTACTTTCACATATTTAAAATTTGTTTAATATAAAATTTACTAGTTTCCCTTTCGTAAAAATATTAGTGTAACACTTTTTCAATTTTAGTTACAAATATTTATGTATTTTATATAAATGTAATGATTCAGAATAAAATACCCGTAAATAGCTAGTGTTTTGTTGATGTAATGCAAAAAAAAAAAAAAATTATAAAGAATAGGTATGTTATGGGCAATATATTTTTTACTTTCATAAAAATCAGTTTATGTTAAATACAGGACAACCAAGCATGGCTGTGTTTAGTACTGCTTACCCTTTCTCTTCGGTGTTTTATTTCTAGACCCATTATATATATGTTAATTCCGTGACACCCCAGTACATTTTCAGCTTCTGCCATACACAACATTTCCAAACCGGCCCGTGCCTGTTATAGGTCACCATTTGCTTTTGTAAACATATTCCTTTCATCATCCGTACATGTCAGTTTCTTTGACATATTCTTTACCTTTCCACGTGCCTGTTTCTTTGCCATATAATTTACTTTCCACACCTGTCTTTGAAATATGTGAATACACTACAGAATTTACCTCATATTCAGCAACAGGCAGATACTTCTTTCTCGTTTTTCAGTTTCAGATGTGAAAGATTTGACAAGCCATGTTATGGTAATTCGTTGGCGTCCCCTAACTCAGGCTAGACCCGGTAATAAATTTGACAAACCGAAATTAGAAATTTTTGCAGTGTTTAGCGTTTGATCTCTAGCCGGGACATTTACTGAAGTAATGATCTTAGGGTGGCGTTTTATGTACCGTGAATGACACGCTTCAATTATTGCCGATGATCCGTCCCAACAATAAGTGTGACAAAGGCATGCCGCCACTCGTGGTCACAATAGAGCCTGGATCCCAAAAATAATAATAACAGAGTGTATTTAGATAGCTCAAATTTGTTAAATAATATTTTAAATAACACTTTATCTAAATAAGTAAATAATCATATGAAATAAAGCACTTCGATAAAATCCCATACCTACAACTATTGAATTTCATTTGCCTTTTTTCTTATTTTAGATGAAAATAAGTTTTGAATCGTTTATAAATTCATATATTCTATTTTAAAATCAAAATAATTTTATATTTCAATTTAGGGTTCATCAACCTTTTTTTTTTTTTTTGAAAAAGGGGGGGATATTACAACAAATGACGAGAAGACATTGGAACTTCAATTTAGACGAGATGATGGAGGCTACTAAGAAATGAAATCCTAAAATGATATATGTGAAATAAAAATATGATTGAAAAATATATTGATGATGCAAGCAAATCAATGTATGTGAATAAGATGTAAATAATGTCAATAGAGATGTATCTATGCCAAAATCGTGGTGCTCAAATTCAGCAACCAAAATCACCATAGGGGTAATCACTTGCAGCAACGAAATTAGAACTACAAAATTCTGCCTTCAGTCCCTTCAGCATGAAACATAAATTTGTCAAGACGCTCTTGTTGAAAACAAAAAATACTTATTTTAATAGAGACACATAAAACTCCACATCCGTATTTTGCAACTTGGGCCATCCTATGCCAGAAGTCATCTTCCGCCCATCAGCATAAGCATCTACCATGCCAAAATTCAGCAGCCAACCTACCTCAAAGCTCAAACTTAGGCTTCATTTTCGATCAAAAGAATGAAATATACTTGCAAAGGCACACCTCATTCTCCACAAAGCCCTACTCTACGTCAAATCTAATCTTCTTTGGAGCTGACTGGTTGCCACCAACCTTCAATGACCAGAAAATCGAAGCAAATTATACAGTTGAGAAATTTGGCAATACAAGACATCAGCTTTGTTCAGGTTTGGGTACAAGACTCAAGCCGCTTGACACCATCAAAATTTCATATTTGCAAAAGTGCCCGAAAAGCCACAAGGATAACAACCCTTCACCATATAGAATTTCTACAAAAGGCTCATTCTTAACAATTTTCATAACTTCTACTTGTGGTAAAGCATTAAACATGATCCGCAGCATTATACTAGATAACAAATGGATGTATATTCTTACAATTTCTGGGCACTCGTAATCAATACCAGCTGCTTCAATCCTCTTCCGCCTTCTCTGGTCCCGTTTCATTATACCTTCAACCAACTTCCTGTGCTCTGCCAACGTTCTTTCCTGAGTAAACATAATAGAGCTGTGGGGTTATCCTTAAAAAATGAAACCAAAATACAAATTAATGCAGAATTGCAATCTCATTTTACCCATTTATCGAATATTTCAAAAATATTCCTAATAACTGTATGCCCACCCATGCTTTACCTTGTCATGGCGCTTCCGCTCAACTCTAACCCAATCCAAGGGCTTGTACCAGCGGTTGACACCTTTCCACCTAGAAATCAGAAAATGATTATTGTCCATTAGGGAAAAATAGTTCCCAGTTAAAGCACATCCCCATTCCTAAATGGTCTTTGGATATACAGGTGCTCAAGGACCTCAGAACCATGAATGTTCCACAAAATACAATCATAATTTCATCAAATTTGAAACTTGTTTAAAGGTCATTAAAGACAAGCTAAAAAGTACATGGCATTACTTTCACATAAAAGAAAAGAAATAGAAAAAACAAAAATCTCTGTCACTCATCCAGAAAAGAAATGGCATGAATAACAGGTAACAGACAAAAAGCCCTCATACTCACTTCTCCCTGGTGTGTTTCAGATTTTTTTTTTTTTGGGGTTAAAACTAATCTGCAGATGATATTCATCCTCAAACCAAACATCTAAATCTCTTCCTGCAGGAATCAGTCTAACCACATATTTAACCGTATTAAATTTCCCCCAAAGCAAGAGTAGTGCATTTACACTGGATTAAAATCCAAAAGCAACATGAACCTAAAAGTTCTGGCTCGTGTCATACATAAGGAGTGATGAGGCAGGACCCCCTAGCAAGGTTACAAAGAAAGAAAAGAGGAGAATAAACAATACAACTTAGAAAAGAACACAAATTTTGACTTTTCAAAGCATCATGGAGCTCATTATCTATAGGTCTCAAAAGATGCTGCAACTCAGTTCTTTACTTTAAACTGAATGCATAAATTGCAAAAACTGAGGATATCTAAACTTACAGTATAGAGCAAAAACTATAACTCACAATAACACTCCTACCAATGTTTATTCAACTCACAATTAGAACGTGTCCTAGACATCACCCACCGTCAACCAAAGCAAACATGTAGTCCAGTTGACACCTCATTTATGTCCTCATAACATTTTTGCCAGAATAACACCCCCCCCGGCGCACCTAGCGCAGGGATCTTCTTGTTGTGACAGCACCAAGTCCTATGATATTTGAACTGTAATAACCACCAGATTAGTCATTCTAGGGTGAAATCCACAACACATAAATGATCTCCAAACTATATATTTGTGGTATTTACTGAGGCACACGTGTGAAAACATAACTGTTTTTGAAGCAACACACCCATATTGCCCACTTCTTCCTCCAATTACTTCTTGCCTCTAAAGTTTATCACCTCACCTAGTATGGGCTTCTACCATCCGATGCAAAACACGGGTTCTGTCAAATAAGCTTCAGATAACATCTACTCATGTGCATTCATATGTTCCCTCACATCTTGAAAGCAATTATAATAATAGGAGAACATGGTTTCCATCAATTCATCTCCTCAAAGGAGGAAAACAAGATGCTCTAACAGATACTCCACTACAATCAAAGGTTTACATAACTATGAACAAAACATGTTACATAAGTATATGAGGGTACAAGAAAGAAAATAGGTAGCTTACAGCCGTGGATGGACGCGTTCTGCAGGAATGAGATGAACTTGTAGCAAGTGCTCAAATAAAAGATAGTTATGCATACAGTCAGCCACAACTTTTGCAACCTGCTTATGTGAAAATTCACCCAAAATGCGAACTTATTAGAAGAAAATCCTAATTCAATTAACATTTGCTAATCATATAAAAAGAGTGGGACCTCTGGAGACTCGAACTCTATGAACCCAAAATGTTTTGATTTTCCTGTCTGTCAAGCAGAACGAGAAAGGCTCAGATCAGCAAAATCATATCAAAAGAAAAATAAAATCTGATTTCAAATTCATTGTGTAGAAATAAACATGCTTAGAGCTACAATTGCTTTTTTTCAAGACTTTACAAGGTAGCATCAAGTTTGTAAACCTTTCTAGGTAAACATTTAGACATCATTATCACAGGTAATGAAGATTGTATTTTGCCCTATCATCAAGCAGAATAGGATGCATGAGTTGTGAATGCATATCAATGCTCAAACCACAAAATCTAGATAGCTTTATTCAAACAATCATGTCAATAACTGCACATATGGTCCTTATGGGACTTGTTGAAAATTTTGACTACTACTTGTCCCCAGAAAGATCAAATTCCCAAAGAGAGCCCAAAAACAGTACCCAGCAAAGAGAAAAAGGAGGAAAGGGGGAGAGAGCTGTGGATGCTGCAGGCAAATTTGACATGGTTTATCTTGTCTCTAATAAGTTACCACTCTACTTTAACCACAGTTAAAAATTAGTGCTGTCATTTGCCATTGATTGCTCATATGTCAAGCTTAGGCAGCATTACAACTATTAATAGCTCTTCGAACGACACAAGTTCACTCTAATTTACCTAGTCTAAGATTTCATTGCAACGTTGAGATGCTTAAATTTGTTTTCCACTATGAATTGCATTTTCTTGCACAAGTTCAGCTATCAGCTTTTTAAAATCAAGCTTCAGATCAACATCCAATATCACTGAAAAAAATAAAAGAAAATGGCAAAAACTACATAATTTAGCAGCCTAACCTTCTTATTTCGAGCAATTCTCAGCCTCTTTATTGCACCAAATTGCTTGAAAAAACCTGCAGATCATCAGCAACATCCCCACACAAAAACAAATTAATCCCTTCATACTTTAGCAATATTTCGTACATATGCAAAGCATACACAGTTCAAACTAGGAAAACAACGTGTAGAAGAACAACATAGATTACATACCTTCCATTTCATTCTCATAGAAACCATGTGGAATTCTCCCAATATACAAGACTGTAGCTTTATTTTCCCTTACTTCACCTTGCGGAATCCTCCGCCCTGGGCCACCTTCCAATGGCTATTTTCCAAACAAATACAATCATACATATGCACAAAATAAACAAGCAACACATATTTACATAACTACATATTCCATTAAAACAGAGTTGAAGTTAAGTTTTATACCAAAAAATCAGGAGCTTCATCATTGGAGAGCGAAGAAGCAGCAGCTAATTGAGCTGAACCCTTCTTCAGCTTCTTCACCATAGCTTTCTTCTTTGCTGCCTTTGCCCCCATCTCACTGTTAATATACCAATGAACCAAGTTAATCAACGCCGCAAACAACAGTAGAACCCTATCCTTCTACAACTAATATCTATTTATAGGCAAACGAGTAATTGAAGTAGAATCAAATATTACTATAATAGCGCCAGAGAGAGAGAACTAAAAATTCAAAAATTTTACCGCTTGGAGATTGACAAATACCTTTACTTCTGCTCACGGAGGAAGAGAGTGGCGTGGTGGTAGGAGGAGGTGGTGGTGGTGGTGGTGGTGGTGGTGGTGGTGGCTGATGTCTGAACAGAGGCGGCGGGGGAGGCCAGGGCTTAGGTTGCAGGGTGTATATTCGAATGGGAGTACAACTATAAAGGTTAATAGCCCAGAAGACCTCGGCCCGGCTCAAGAGCCCCGGGCCTGGCTCAGGAGACCCACTTTCAGGTGTTTCCATCTTTTTCCCCATATGTTCTGCAAAAATCCAAATTAGCCCTTTATTTTTTGTTTATTTTATGATTATGATGTGATGTATGTTTTAGCTCCGTTTTGGAAAAGTTTTTAAAATATATTTTGGAATAATTTTTAAAATTAAAATATTTTTAGAGTACTAATACCACCCCAACCACTACCCCTCCTTCCTCCTCCCTCGCCTGCCTCCTCCCCTCCTACTCCCCTCCCCCCTCAATATGGTCACAACCAAATCGCTACCAAAAAGTAGCGACCAGATTGCGACCAAAAAGTCTCGACCAAAAAATTGCGACCAAAGGCCTCGATCTAGTTTTGATCAAATCGAGGAAGGGGGGGAGGGCCAAAAGGTGGGAGGGAAGGGGAGGAGACGAAGAAGAGAGGAGGAAAAGGGAAGGAAAGAGAAGAGGAAGAGGGGGGAGAGGAAGAAGCAAGAGGGACGGAGAGAAGAAAAGAGGAGGGAGGGGGTGGTAACAGTGGTAAATGGGGGTGGTCGCAGTAGTGGTGAGTGGTGGTGGAGATAGATGGAAAATATTGTAAAATTTATTTTTTAAAAAAAATTTTTGATATATTTGTGATTTGTTTTTGATATATTGTATGAACGAAATATTTTTTAAGTTAATTTTGTTTGTGTATTAGGGAGAAAAATGAGAAAAAATGAGGAAAGGGGCGGTGGCTGTGGTGGGTAAGGGTAGTGGTGGTGGTGGTGATAGATGAAAAATATTGTAAATTTTTTTTTTTGTTTATATTTGTGAGTCGCTTTTGATATATTGTATGAATTAATTTTTTTTTAAATTATTTTTATTTGTGTATTACTGTAACATTATATTTGAAAAACTTATTTTTGAAAAATAGGCCAATCCAAATAGAGAGAAAATAAAAAAAAATAGTTAGAAATTTAGAATCGTATTATAATGTAATAAGTAAAAAATTTTTAATAATACTGTATTCGAACACCCTTATATGTGTAATCGCAATGAATAGGTTTGGTTATTAGTCAATGAAATTAGTCATTTCTGGATATATTATCAAGCAAAAAGCTCTAAAATCTTTCTGTTTTTCCCTTCTAGCAAATTTTGGAATTTTTGCTTAATATGATAACGTGTTCAAGTTTAAAGATACGTGTTACTGTATTTATTATAGTTTCCATCTTCATGACAAGTTGCAAGGAAAGCCTAGTTTTTGATATGGCTATGGTGGCTAAAAAATTTAGAAGAAGCCTAGTTTTTTATTTTCTCATTTAAACAAAAAATTTGCAGCTCAATATATATATATATATATATATATATATATATATATTTTTTTTTTTTTTTTTTGTTGTGTGTTGGGGGGGGGGGGGGGGAGGGGGGGAATCTTTTGTCTGTTCAACCGCGTTTATCAAGAAAAGGTACTCAAACATTCCAGCTATAAGAAGAGGTTGATGATCAAAATTACCAATCATCCTCATAACTTGCTATTACGTGTTAACCATCTGCTATTCTTTTGATCATCCACATTGACTTGCACACTTCTAACACATTCATAAGGCTAAATTTTACTCTTGAGATTTGATGTACAATTGGTTCCACCGTCAAGAAACACATACCACAATTTATGCAGCATAAGCACACGTCTTGCTTCAATTATATACTGATGATTTCCTATGTTTGGGACAACAAATTTTGGTGAACATATTACATATTTATGGAGTAGTAATACAAAATATCTTCACCTCATTGCATTACCATATATTTTTGGCAATCGCATGGATAAAAATTGAGGAAAAACGTTTGTATCTCATATGAGTTGAGCAGGTGTTTCTGTCGAGGTCAAACCAGAGTATATTTAATCTTTGATTTCTTATTTGGTGATCTCAACGCATCAAATACTGCACCATACACATTTACCTATGCCCTTTGCCTGTAGTTTGATTCCGCATTTCAGGTACTCTTTAATTAAACAAAAATCAGGTATATTTAATCTTTGGTTTCTTAACTCAGGTACTTTTGTTTTTTTCTAGTCTCTATATGTTTCTTGAATGTACTTTTTCTTTACTATTTATAGTTACTGTGCTCTATTAGTTTCGTTGACATCAAATCCTTGATTCATTTCAATCCGAATATGTAGCTCTTTGGGGAGAAGAAAAAAACTACAATTTTTCCCTGTGCTTTAGATGTTCATAATAATGCTAAATAGAGGGCTGCACAGAACCAATTTTTATCCACTGATTTTAGAGGAAATGCTATCCAGTTACTCCTCGTAGTCAGTTGCTTTGGAAAAAGCAAAGGAGCCGATTAGTAGCTGCTGATAGAAATCATATGTAACCAACTTTCTTAGATTTGACTCAAAGATGATCTAACAAAAATCAAAATCAAGGTTGATTGGCTCGCAAATAAACAATCATTTTCAGGAAAATCATAGAGACAAATTGGTATGTGGTTTGTGTTGCTTAGTTTGCAGTTGTTAGTGGATGATCTTTCAATTCTTGATTGTGGAACAGAACAAAACGCCACCATCACTCTTGATGAAAGCACTACTAAGTACTCTTGGTGATCAACTGTTCAGTTCTAACAATTTTGAAGGTAGATAGACCAATTTTCAACACAGAAATCTCAAGAAACATATGGCTCTTGCATAATTTTGTAACGAATTTGGCATGTTAAATCCTGTAGCGAAGATCAATCGTTATGGTGTCCCAGAAGCACTAACAAAATGTATAACCTAAGTCGGTGTTGTTTTTAATTAAAACTGTGTGTATTTCTACAACCAAAAAAGAAACAATAGTAACCCACCTTCTTGTGAGTTTCCTTGATTTGCATAATCAATAATGTTTGTGAAGATAATTATTAGTGCCACCTCAACTTGGATTGTTCATTGCATCTCATGTACAGTCATTCCTTTTTTTTAAAAAAAAAAAATTCTATTGAGAAACACAGAAAAGTTAAAAAAAAATGTAATAAATACAGCAATATCGTGAATTCTAATATTAAATTGAGCTTTCATTTGAGGGGAGAACCCAAATCTAGAACTAAATCTCAAAATCTTGAATTCATTCAAGAGGGGAAGCCAAATCTAGAACAAAATCTCAAGTCCTACCATGCAACGCAATGACCCGAAAACATTCAAGAACACATGTATTAAAAATGTTGGAATTGATATGGTGTATCATAAAAATTTTGTGCTAAATGAATTAAGGGTACACATTCAAGAAACGGGCGAGCACTTTTCTGCACCGAAAAACAAGCGCTTTTGTCTTTGGTACCTGAATTTTGTCATCTGATTAAGGTAGGGAATCTGGTTATTAATGGAGGAAATTTATGGTCAGTTGGCAATATAGGAAATCCAATTTGCAGCAGTTCTTTCCCGTATTCAGTACATGGTTTTATTCATGACTTGGATTGTCTATAAAATCTGCCCACCATAATTTGCTGTTTCGTGGGACAAGGAAGAAGGGATAACTTTAGAAGGGGCAGCCCCCTTTCCCCCCTTCCCCACCAGGGGGATGGATGGACAGGAAAAAAAAAAGAAAAAGAAAAAGGACCCCCAAAAATGAAAAATCTGTTCTGAGTTCTTCGAACGCAAAATTACTCGGTAAATTTCCAATTTTCTGTTGTTTACATGATACAATTACCGCTTAAAGTTTGTACTGCACGTAGTGTTTTCCACTAGATTTTTAATTTTTGTCAAGTAATTTTTTTTGGTCTGGATTGTAACTTCAATCATGCAGAGGTTTCAGCAAATTGAATCTTGCAGTGAAAAATTGTTATTTCTTGAAGGTGTCTACATTATGAACAAATCCTAATTTTTTTTTTTTTTTCCCGAAGTAACAAATCCTAAACTCTTGTTCACGGACCTTGGAGATTCCTGCATACAGTACAGAAATTTCATCAAGCGTGGTTGGTTTTATGCCAACTTTGTAATTGGTAGATACTATAGTGGGGGATTTGGCCGGGTGCATATGTTGGCACTACTTGAATTCTGATTGACCCTACTAAATTCATGTCATGCCGAAAGTATGTATATTTTCTTCAGATGATCAGATAATAGTTGGTCTAAAATTTAGTTCTTGTACCTCTTGCCACTGATATTTCTTGAGAAAAATTGGCTCATTTAATTGGAGCACTATATTGAGAAAATTGAGTTGTGACTACATCTAATACCCTTGCTTGAAGGGATTCTCGCCAAGTTTGGAAAATTCTTTATGCCGCCTCAGTTACATCTGAAGCTGCATCTCCCACATAGAGATGAAACAATTGAATGTACAAACAATGGTTATGGACTGTAATCCTACTTAGCTGTGTTCCTCTGCTTTCTATGGACAAGTTTTGGTTAGTTTCCGAACTGGTATCTTTTGCAGTACCCTTCCTTTTATTTGCCTTTGTCCTTATTCTTGGTGATTTTACTTGCAGTTTCATGTAATCTGCGCTGGAGAGGTCGAGGTGCTCTAGATTTCCGGTCAAATCCCCTGACACAAACAAATCCTGCAAAATGATACTTGAATGATATTAGGAAAAAGGGGATGACAGGCCTTGATATCTTCATCAAAGGTAATCAATGAGCAATGGCATAGATTCTTGATGACAATGTAAATGAGACTCGATAAGCTCCTCTGACTTAGCCATTAACTTGTAGCAGAACAGACATGAACAAGTTTAATGGCACATGTTAAATCCTGACTAAACACAATCGCTAAATCAAAGAGAATGTTTAGTACTCATTACGTGGCATATATTCATGATAAAAGTGTGAATGAGACTTGATAAGCTCCTCTGACTTGTCCATTAACTTGTCTTGTAGCAGATCAGACATGAACAAGTTTAACTGCACATGTTAAATGATCTCTAGACACAATTGCTAAATGAAAGAGAATATTAGTACTCATTACATGGCCGTTTAGTTTGTAGCCGATTCCTTCTATAAGCATACTGTCAAGTTGTATTGACTAGACAGAGGAGTTTCTGAGCATTATTATATCTGTTCTTAGCATTTAAGAAGCAATTATACCTTTCCAGAAGCATTGCTGAATTACAGGAGTTGACAAGCCTGGAAAACATGAGAAAATCCTTTTGTGAGTCTTTTTTTGCTTTTCACCATTCCAAAGCTTGGTATTGGACCGGTGATTAATTCATATCGGATCAATAATATTCCATTATACCTCTAAATATGCTCGTGACAGATGTCCCAAAGTACACAGTGCGCCTTGGAAGTTGCCATAGCCAGTCTCTTGGAACATCAATTGGATTCATACTGGATTCATGATCAGCAAACATCTGAAAATTATAAATCATGTGACTTGTAATTTTACTTGCTCACGGTACTCTTGGTCCTGATATTGTATGTACCTTCTTTAGATAACACGAAAAAATTTACGGACTCCATTGGCAGGTATGAACTCCCTACTATGGCATGCAAGATGTTGATGAGCAGGCAACAAGTGTAACTACTCTGTATCAATAGTTTAGTTACCTCATTAACTTGAAAGTATGTTCCATTTAGTGGGAAGCTACCCCTCATTGCTGTCCTGCACGGTATCTGTAAAAAGGCAGGTATCTTAAGCTAAAAGTAGCACTTGAATCACTTCTCTGTTGGTAGTTACTCTGGTTACTTGTCTAGCACATTTTTTTGCTCACCAGAAGTGTGCCTCTGACTGTCTCTGATTTTGCCTCCTTTGTACTATGGCACATAAAACAACTCTTCTCATTGCAAAGTCTGCCTGATCCTTGGAGGCTGCATTTACTTGCAGGAGGTTGAGTTGAATTTGCAGTTTCACCTAATTGAGTGGTTCACAGAATAAAAGATCAAATCATCAATTATGTCAGAGTCAAAAGATGAATTTCAATATCAATTTGGTCTTTTTGAACCCTTGCTTCCTGTTCATCTTGTCCATTTTCTTCTTGTTTTCTATGCATCTTTTTACTTTGAGATATGTAGGATTAGTTTAGTCTCTTTTCCTGGAGCAGTTTTAGGACCCTCCATCGACATTCTTTATGACAACATGAGTCTAAGTTAAAATTTATCGGTAAGGTACATTCTACCTGGACTCCATATTGCCAAAAGGTATGGACTTGGATCATCACGTTCTCGTCTATCCATCTGAAGGTTTAAGAGAGTGGGTCAATACAAATCAAGTTTAGTTGCTGTGGGCAATATTTAAATGAAGAAACAAAAGAGATAGCCGCTAACCCCTTCTAGTAGTGGATGTGTATCTGGAAGTTCATACCTGCAGCAAATTGGAAGGGTCATACATATTTATATGCAATAAACACCATCAAAGAATTTTTTTTATTCTATTATCTACTAAATTTGAAACAAGAAAGACTCCTTTAACTGTTTAATGAATTTGTCTACTTTGTGCTAATTTATCAGAGTCGGCAGTTGCAATGGCAAGCAGGCAAAAGAGATATAAGCATATGTAGAATCTGATTTTAGGAAGGAAAAAAAAGAAGAAAAAATAAATGTTCTGATGCTTCTAGAGCTAGGTTTTATTTCCCAGAAACTTACACTTGGTGCTCCGTTCGTAGTCGACTCACACTCTTTAATTTTGGTCCAGGAATTGAAGCTGCTGATGGATCCAAAGCAACTAAAGCTCTGGACACATCACCCGGTTGAAGTTCCATATTCTGCTCTTGCAAGACACTCTCCACATTCATTTTTAATTCTTCAAAGCTGAGTTTGATTGTAGGGATTTCATCAGGGTCTTCATAGAACATGTCTTCGATGTCACTTTCTGACACTTCAGAGGATGGTTCTGGTGTGGTTGGTTCTTCAATAATTGGTTCACAGCTGGTCCTAATGTACTGTGATTCCAAACCCTCACTAGTTTCAATAGGAGCCAACAGCATGGGCTTCACTACTATAGATGCATTTCCATTGGCAACAGAAGTAGTTGAACTGTCTATGCTTCTTTCTTCTGGCGCTGGGAGGGCTAGCCTTGCGCTGCAGTCACATTATTGTTTATGTCATATATTAAATGCATGTGAGGACGTGTGCTGGACTATAGAGCATGGTTGAGTGGTTCCTACCCTCCATTGAAGATGCACAACTATTGAGGTATTTCATGTTTCACTTTTCTCTCTAGAAAGTTGCTTAATTAAAGTTCCATAGTAGGTGATCATTATTGGAAACACTTGATAAGTTACCTTGCAAAGGCGCTTGCGAAGTGCCTACATTCTGGTCGTAATGGACATGCATTGCAGTTTGGCTTGGTCTTTGTGCAGAAAACCTATGTCAAATTTATAAGTAGACACTTAGTCTTTGCAAACGTTAAGAGTCTAACAAACTTTGAAACAAATGTTTTAAATACCTTTCCAAATGTAATCATCTGATAGTGTAATTCATACCTGCAGGTTGACCAAAAACTATATTAGTCAAGGGAAATCTGTGGTGGGAAAGTCCCAAGAATGGTTTCATTGATGTGAGGATAATTTCAAAGTGACAAATGTTTCAGGAAAAGATTAAGGAACTTACAAAGTTCTCTGATCCAGCTTACAAAGTCTGGGCCAAAGATATTTCTGGATTGACTCTAGTACGGGGTATCTGCACAAAAACGCAGTTGGTATCCTTCATAATAATTCATTGTGGATATTGATTGGCAGCATCACTTACAGCTCGAGAAGATGCAGCTGCAATGACTCAGGAAGTGGTTGAAGAGGGACCCATCCTAGACGCACAGCAATTCGTCCAACATTTGTATCAACCTAAGAAACCCAAGATCAAGGTTCTTTGTGATAAATTTATAATGCCCTATCAGAAGTAAAATTCATGAATAGTGGATGAATGAACCTTACCGGGAAAGCAATTTGATGGAGTGTTAGTAATCGCACACACTCCACACTCTTCAGTCCCAGACCGCGTATACTCAATAAATAATCCCTGAAGTTTGGTACAATTGAGAAAGCAAGAAAACATGATTGTCTATATCAATTACTACCAAATACTGAAGCTATCAGGATGAATATTGGTCCTTGTCATTCTGTGCTCTTAGTGGATTCTTTGAAGAACTTACTTTGCTTGGTCTGCTGGAACATCCCTCAACCATTCCAGGTCAATGCTGCCATGTTCTGTGACCAGTCTATTGAGGAAATCCTGCAGCATATGGACACAATATCGTCATTGTAAATGTATCAATTCTAATCAAGTAAGCTACAAGAATACATTGGGTTTTATCCCTACCTTGATTCTCTCAGCTAGCATGTTGTTCATTCCTCTTTCCCTGATAGTCTCAGAAATTTTCTGAACATCAGCATTTTGTAGAGCTTCATAGTCCAGCGAGTCCATGGTGTCCTTGTTTCTTTCTTTTTTTCCACCCTTTGACAATACCTTCTTTCTCAAGCTATCCCAATCAAATGACTTTGTCTTTTCTAGTTCTTGCTTTTTCTTTCTTGCATTTGAGCTCTTAGTGCCAATACTGCCGAGCAGCTCACTGGAAGAACCTAAATGGCCTGCAACATTGATACGCAACTAAGTTCCCTATCGCTGCAAATATCAAAAGGTACTGAATGAAAAATTTTTAAAAAAAAAGGCATCAGGAGGTCTATAAACTTTACCAGTTTGCCTTTGGGCATCTGCTTCACCAGGGACTTTGGGCTCCATCATAGACCTACCATCCAGCTCAAAGCTCTTGGATGCTTCTACTTGGTTACTGCTGATGGATTGTTGGCTACTTAAAAAGTGAGATCCTGGTTGCAAATCATCTTTATGTTGCTGGTTCTGGGATACAGTTTGGTCTATTGCTATTGCATGCTTAGTTACACTTCCTGTTTCTTGGATAGTTGAACTGCTTGTTCTTCCTTCCGCACCTCCCATCTTCTTGGGTAAATGGGCCACACCTGCATTATTGGCGATTTCAACCGATCTGTGGGGAAAAGAAGACATGCTTTTTTGTCCCAAAGATCCAACTGAGCAAGGTCCATGAACCCCAGCAACTGATGCCTTGTTCAACCAAGGACCACTAGAAGAAGAAAATGTTCTTTGCTGATACAGGACATCAGAAATTAAAGGGTTAGCATGCGCTTTCTTGCCATCATTTGAACTAGGGTATTGCGTGATGCATGGTGGATTTTCTTGTTGCTGGTACACAGGCATGGAGCTCTGATCCAGAAATGAATTTGTAATTCCATGACATTGATATTGCTTGAACTTAGAAGCTCTTTCGGTTTTAGGAACAGTTCCTGAACTACAATTCTTGTTGGAGTTGCACCTGATTTTTTGATCTTCGACTTCTGACTCTGAACTGGATCGTATATCTTCAGTGGCTTGAAGAAAAGAGTCACAAGAATTTTGTGAAGAAACCACCTCTTCCTCTGTTCCACTGGTATTGTCATTTGCCAAATGACTTACTGTTTCTGAAATGAGATTATCTGATCTTCGTTCAGAAGACTCGCTTAATGTCATGGAGTTTCGCTTGTAAAGTGGCTGGCTAAACATTCTCCCATGATATGTGATGGTGCCATCTGGATCTATTATTTGAACCTCTGGTTCTTCAATCCAAGTAATTGCCCCATTCTGACAGCAATTTGCATTGAAGGTTGTTAATGGTAGAGGGAATTTGGCTGCTAGAGACATGAAAGCCGAGCTGCAGAAGATGACAAGGAATTATTGTTCATGGCACTTGTCTCTGGTTTTGGTATTGGTGTCTCAGATTTTATTAGGATGTCAGCTTACCTAGAAAGATGGTCTGAAACATTCTGTGTGAGGAATACACCAATCACCGAATCAACAACTGATCCTTTCCATTGTGAGAAGCGCCGATCTCCTGTGAAAGAAATGCTTTTGTCTCATGTCTTATGACCATAACTTTGCAGATGAGCAAGGTAAATCATGTTTTTGTCTTTGAATAATGCAACATTTCTATGATATGACAAGGAACACCAAAAAGCTTGTTAAGTTTAAAGATGTTGAAATGCACCCATTAATACAACATACAGTATCGCATAAATTGGTGTCCCTGTACACTACAGGTATCTATTGGATAAATGCTCCCTGTTGGCCTAATATGTGGTGACAAGTCTTCTAACCTCAATTGAGCTATGTCAAGTAAAATGCAAAAACAATTGGATGCTTGAAGGTGGTAATATCAGTTACAGCCTTTTTCTTGTTCCTTCTGTTAATCTTCTTGTTGAAGTCAATTTTATCTTGCCAGTATTTTGCATTGGCACCTCTTAAATATCATATTTGAAACATTTTAAGTTTCTATGACTAACGAGCTTTAGTTCTATGCTACAGCATCTGGCTATGATTAAAGAACCATTTGAAGAAACGAGTGGAGAATGAAAGTGACTTATTGTACTTAGCAGTTAAGATATATACGTATGATCTCAGAGCATAGTTTTTCAAAGACTTTGATACCTTGAACAAGATGCATTCGCGCTATGAAGGAGTCTACTCGACCACGGACCACTTGCCTTTCGTTTGCCCACCATTTTTCCTTTTCCATGTCCGTTGGTTCCGTGCTTTCACTTCCAGCCTTTCCCATTAGCAGGTTCCAAACTCTATTTGTTTCTGGGTCAAGATCAACTTTGGGCCGTGGCCTGCGCCTTTTTATAGGATCTTCAAAGCTAACAATTGCACCATCTCCTTTGTAAGGAACAATAGCATTTTGCTCTTTTGCAACTACATTGCCACTGTTACTGATTTCTAGCGCTTCCAATAGGTGAGTAATTTCCTCAACTGCAGCTGCATAATTCTGTTCTTCCTTTTGGCCTACACCAGATACCACAGACGTCTGCTATTTAGAGTTAAATATTTATAAATTATTGGAAATATGTGCAGCTCATTAAAATAGCTTAATACCTTTTGCTTTCCTGGAGGAACGCTGAGAACCTATCTCTTCCTTATTCTCTTCTGGATGCACCTTTTTCTTCCTGAATGCTTGGATGGAAGATGTAATTACCCCAGTCTGTTTTTTCATTGAGGAAGCAACTGGAGAAGTTCTAGTTTCATCTCCTGGAGTTCTGAAGACTCCTTGCGTTGGATGCAGAAGACAGTCGGTTGTGTTGCTTGCGGTCTTTTCTTGAAACTTGGGTCTTATATTCAAAAGTCTAAGACATACACTTGACTGAGATTCTTCCTCCTGGAAACCATTAGCAACTGCTGTGTTAGTATTGCATCCATCACTGGCAATCCCATTGCAACCACTGTCTTGTTTCTGGAAACTTTTCTGCATTTCAAGGTCAGGATTTGGGAGTCTACCAAATTGACACGATGAAGAACAGCTTGCATGGGTATAGTTGCTGCCTCTAGATTCAACTTGTCTTGAACAATCTTGAACAGATTTCACAGAGGGAGAAATGCTGGATGCAACTCCAAGACATTCATTTTCTAATTTCTTCCTCTTCTGAAGTTCCAAAGTACCCAAGCCATTTTTGCTGCTATCCTTCTTCTGCTTGCTAATCTTTGATATATCTTGACTCAAAAGTTGAGAATGCATTGTGTCAACTAATTGGGGATTCGTCATCTCAGAAATATGGCAGTAATCTCTTTTGGATCCTCTAGTCTCGTAGATCTGTGATGTATCCTTGAGAGATGTAGTTAATGTCTGCCACATCAGCTGCCGAGCTGCATCAAACTTAGCTGAAGCAGTATTTTCTTGAAGGATCATCTGGCCTGTTCCATCTCCAAGTTTGTGTTGATGGCCTTGACTGTGCCCAGACTCGTCATTGTTTTGGCCTGCAGCATTTTGCAGGTTTAGACTCCTTGCAATGACATTTAGAGTATGATCCCTTGCAGCAGGTGACGATGCTTCAGGGAAAAGAAGCAATGATTTCTCAGCAGGTTTTTGATTGTTGGAATTAGTCAGATTAGATATGCTTTTGCCATGTTGGTTTTCTGGACTGCATCCAATTTGTTGCCTTTCCTTTGCAGATGACATTCCTGATACTGGGTCGCATCCTGCAGACCATGCTGTCTCTTGACAAGTTAAGTTCAAATCAAAAGGCTTGCTCTTAAGAAGTGCATCTGTCTGGTTGTGACCTGTCCAGTTCTGACTTTGGTTATGCATCTTGTCTTCTAAGTCGAAGTTCAGCACTCTACGGCATGATTTTGCTGCAGAACTTACACCAGAATCCTCAATGCCATTTGATACATTTTCCGTTCCCGAATTTGAGGCATCAGTTCCTTTTCTGCGCACGTACCTCCTTTTTCCTGATGGATTTTCACTGGAGGTATTAGCTTTTGAGGCAGTAGGCTTTGGGGTCCTTTTGGGTTTTTTTTCAACTACCACCTTTGGCCGGTGCTTTTTCCTTCTGGGGGGTCTCTGCTGGGGTGTCTTGTTCAGGTCAATACCTCCATGTACATTATCTTCAGAAATACCCTTTTCCGTCAGTATCTTTGAATTGGAAGCAGAAGGCGATGTTATCACATTGTGCAAAAGTCCATTGCAGTAGCTACCAACTTCAGTATCTGTCGATATCATCTCGTGCTTGTCTTTTCCTTGTAGTAAGCTCTCATCTACTGAGAAATTCTGTATATGAGACTGTTGGTGGTTTTTCAAATTTCCCTGATCCGGAGTGACTGGTGCAAAATGAAAGCAACTGGTTGCACGTGATGACGCAGCAGTATCTTCTCTTGGTGGTGAGTTCAAGTTGCATATGGGCCGGTAAGGGACTGGAAATCCATCTGTGAGATTATATGATTTAGTCCATCCGTTAGATGATTCCCAAGTCCATTCATTGGTGACTTTGAATCATATGTGCCATTGTTATGGTAATTGTCTTTTTGAAAAATGAAATAAAGATTTCTGTTCTAAACAATGTTAAAGTGCATGCTTAGGTGATGCCTTTTTATTTATTCATTTTTCCTTCAATAAAATTGTCAGCTTTTTGCAAATGTAAGATAAGATAAGATTAATATACTACTGAACAACCAAAACAATCTACTCTCTTTTGTTCTTTTATTTTCCGTGAATCTCTTCACAATAGAAAATGAACTTTTTTTATTCTTTATTTTTTATAATTAAAAGGCCAATTTCTATATTAGTTGGGCAAAAGTAGTTGCTGCAGCAATAAGAAATAAATATATTGGTAGAAAGTCAATATGTGATTTTGTTTTCTGAAATTCATGAAACTGTATCTTGATCGCTTGTCAGAAAAAGTATGTAGAATTATGTCGTATGACCAGGCAGTTAATTTGTTTCCATTACATTTACTAAAATTCTGAAATGATTCAGTTACTAACCACTTGGCATCTGTTGTAGGCTGGAACTCATTAACCCCCAGTTTGGTGGAAGGGCGCTCTTTTGCTGCAGGAGCATTGAGCTAACAGATGGATAGTTTGTCCACTTGTTTTGATTTGGAGGATCTGAACTGGTAAAGGGGAACTTGTCTGTGCCATGAATGCTTCTGCTTGGAGTTCCATCAATAGGGAGAATGGCTGGCGCATTCTTGATCCCGAGCAACTGCATCAAAGAACTATTATTCCTAGCAGGAATATCTTTGGCGATATTTTGTGTATAAGAACCAGCATTCTGATTGAAGCATCCATTGGTCCTGACTGCAGCACCATCCTGTATGTTATGCTCACCACGACCCAGCAAACCTGCACCATTGAAATTCTGAAGTGCCTCATTTTTTGGTGTCTCTTGTAAAACTCCACTGTAGATTCCAAGCAATTCCAACCAGTTGTTGCCCTCTACTTGATCACCCTGCATTTCACAAGCAATTGGATAAGTTGTTTGTTTAACTGCCTTTTCTGAGGAAAATCGATTCTGAATTCCAAGCTGTTCCTGCCAATTTGTGGCCTTTGTCAGGCTCCCTTGCATTTCAGCCAGAACAGTATTCCGCCTCTGCATTGCTGGCTTTTCTGGAGTCACAGGAATACAAGGATCCCCATTGTTGATGACTCCATTCTCTTGGGGAATCAGAAAACCCTTCCCCAAGTCCATCTTGAAAATTGACAAACCGCGAAAAGTTTTGAAACTTCGTCCTATTTGTACTCCAATGTATGAATTTCTAGCATCAAAATTTTACTTTTGACTGTCAAGAATGTGAAACTTTCTCAGTATAATCACTAGATTGTTGTGATTTTTTCTGCCAGCCTCGTCCAGTCATGTGTTCACTGTCCGAGTGTCTGAACCTAACCTGCCAAATCAGCCACTAACATTCTCAGAACCTAAGTAATCTCGCCTAACATGAAAAACACATGTTAAACATTTGACTCAATTAAACATGCAAACGAACGCTAATTTCTCTTTTGTTTTTCCAGAGAAAAAATCCATAATAAATGACTGCAAATTCAGTTTCCAGACTCTTTTTTTTTTTTTTTGCAGAAACCCACACAAAGGGGGAAAAAAGAAGGAAAACAGGAAAGAAACAAGAAAGCGATATGTCCCATTTCTCAATTTGTAACTAATTTGCTAGCAAAATAAAAAGGAAAGCAAAGCAAACAAGAAAGACAATGAGAATGAAGAATCAATCAAGGCAAGCAAATCAGAGATCATGGAAATTTCAAAAAAATTCAATTCCAAATTCAAAATGGGATATCAATGAAATGCAGCAAAAAGGAATAAAACCCGGCAAACAATCTGGATAAAGAATCTTTTCAGGTGATTAATTGGTAAATGCAATTCACCTATTTAAGTGGGTTCTTTAATCATTTCACACCATATATGAAGAAGAAAAGCATGAGGAAATTAAGCTAAAAATGCAGCAGAGCAAAATCAGGAAACATTTATCAGGTGGAGCTTAGCTAACCGATCTCAAGCAGAGATATGTTGCCCCCACTGACGCGCGTTGGGAACGAGTCAATGCCGGAGAGCTAAGTCCAGTCAGTCTTTCTTTCGTTAAAACTGAAGATACTAAAAACAAACGCAAGTGAGAGAGAGAGAAACCTTGGTAGGAAACAAACTAACAGCTGACTGCACTTTATCGTTTAAAAGTTAAAAACACCACCCAACTGTGTGCGCTCACGGAGGCTGCTAAGTCAGGTTTTTATAACGGGGGCACATCCCTTTGGTGATTTTACTGAATCAGTATTTTGGGAAACTGAATTTATGACAAAATTTCAAATTTATATAAAATGGGATGTTATTAATTCTAGGGCATATTTTTCGTGAAAAAATCATCGTTCCATCGTGATATTGTAGGTTACTTACTCGTTTTATTGTTTCACGGTTCTAATGTTCATCGAGTTGACAATTGTATAAAGCCAAAATTTAGTATACTAAACACATTGTCTTAGATTGTTTTTCTATATTTATAGATAAATATTGACAATTCACTTATCATATAACAATTTTTTAAATTGAAGCAATTATATTATTCTCAACTGTTATATCTTGTAGACTATGTTGTTTGTGATTGTGACAACAAAAAATAAAATGATAAAATTGATTGTATCAATTATAAATAATTTGTCATTTTGAAAGGGTTGTGTCAATTGGTGTGTTAAGTCGGGTTTTTGTAACGGGGGTACATCCCTTTAGTAATTTTACTGAATCGATATTTTGGGAAACTCAATTTATGAAAAGATTTCAAAATTATGTAAAATGGGATGTAATTAATTCTAGGGCATATTTCTCGCGGAAAAATCATCGTTCCATCGTCATATTGTAAGTTACCTACTCATTTTATTATTTGGTGGTTCAAATGTTCATTGAATTGATAATTGTATAAGGCCAAAACTTAGTACTAAACACGATATCTTATATTGTTTCTGCATATTTATAGTCATATTATAAATTACTTACTCGTTTCATTGTTTGGCGGTTCAGATGTTCATCGAATTAATAATTGTATAAAGCCAAAACCTAGTACTAAACACAATATCTTATATTGTTCATATATATAGATAAGTACTGACAGTTCACTTACCATACAGCAATTTTTTAAATTGAAGCAATTATATTATTCCGAGTTGTTATCTCTTGTGGACTATGTTGTTTGTGTAATTGTGATAACGAGAAACAGAATGATAAATGCTTTTGTATCAATTATAAAAAATTTGCTATTTTGAAAGGATTGTGTTAATTGGATATAAGAAAGTTATGAACTAGATTTACGTATTTATAAGTTAGATATCCCGTAAAAAATAGGATATGATGATTGCCATCTATTTGTTTGGTCGATTATTAATTTGTTTCGCTATTTAGATTTATTGAAAATATATTGATGAACTCACTATTTGGTATTGTTTTCATTGTTATAACTATCAAACATTCACTACACAAAAAAAGGAGAGAATTATAAAATAAAATTTATAATGCTTGTATAACAATGAATATTGAAGTAGCATATACATGAACACATAAATATTGAGCATCTTATTAGAGTTATATCAATGCTAAGTGCCTATAGGTCAGTACAGGGATTAGGGAAAAAACTATTTTCTCACATTTTTACTATGTTAAAAATATATGTTGTAAATGAGGTAAATGCCCAATATGTTAACTGCGCATGCAACGAATGTATTGATAAACGAAGGGTGCGCTTGATAAAACTGAAATCTAAAATATAACTTATGAAATATGAATTTGTTAAGTTACTGAATTGTTAAATGATAAAATCTTAACATTTGAGCATATTCTACATTAAATGATAAGTGAATGACTTATCACTAATTATTTTTAATAAATTTTGCATAAAGAAGTTTATTCAGAACCACATAATTAATTACTACGGTCTATTTTTTATTATCACGCACTAGTTACTTATTGGTAGAAACTTTTGGCAGTATTTACAGTACAGTCATCTAGAGAATATGAACACTATTACTGCATGAAGATTCTTCTATTAAAATAAAATAATCTGCGTGAAGATTTTAAGGAAACCATTTTGGCTGATTGAATTTGAAAACACAAAAAAACATGGCTCACTGAGAGAAGACCTCGTACCTGTTACTCACATTGCTACGGAAGGGCATTTTCGTCCCGTAGGAGTGCCCCAAATTCACCTTCGGGAGTGGTTAAATAACTTTGCCAACTGCCTTGTGTTGAAAGAGACTTAACAGTTAACACTACTCCCAAGGATACAAGTAACGTCATTTTAGTCCGCCTAACATTAAGGGTTTTCCAAAGCATTGACCAAACACACGAGTAAAATTATAATTAAGAGTTTTTGACATATCGAATTAACAAATTCAATTAAAAAAAGACTAAATGAGAGATATAAACTGTTTCATAGTCAGTATTATTACTATTAACTCATCCTAGGCATTCCTAAAAAGGGCGGGCGCCTCCAAGATTCAAAAGGTGTAAAAAATAAGAAAATAAAAAATTATTTTTCTTTTTTTTTATAATAACAATTATTTTTCTTTGTTGCCGAATATTCTCATGCACTATATAGTCATAAAATTAGACACACTGCAGTGCCTATGTAAATTATGGTGGACTCTCCTTACATTTCTTCACGATTACAGGAACATTACTATTTTTAATTACACTAATAGTAACTCTCATCAAATTTACCACATGAATTAAATTTTAAAATTATTCTTATATACGTTGATAGAATATATACTATCATTATTAGATGCATGATACATATATAAAATTTAAATTTTAAATAAAAATTTTATTTATTAATTACTATATATTCAATGATGATAATTTATACACTGTTAGTGTACAGAAAATTAATCAAAAATATTATGATGTCAAAAAACGAAGGAAAATCTCAAAGAATTACAATAATAGTCGTGGGACATCTGTAGGTTATTAGTACCCGTACAGCCGTACTGCAGAGATTTCAGTAAACAAAAATATAAATAAATAAAGAAAACAGGTCCAGAAACCGGACCCTATTTGTTACCGGGGCGGCAGGTTAGACAGAGCTAGAGTGCTCCGTTACCGTTAGTAGTATCCCCGTTTTAGTTATGTAGCGCCAATGGTGGGGCCGGGAGTGGGGACATGGACATTTATTCAAAGCAGTGTGGCCGTGACCAATGAATGAAAACACCACCCAATGGCGAGGAAAAACGCTCAACCGCACGTCTGTTAGGGCACTGAAACATATGTTACATGTGACTGTGTTTGGATGTTTTTGGGATTTGGAGTGCGATACACATGAGCACATAGGTTTTATAGGTACTCCATAGTTTTCAAAAAAAATATCTTGATTTTAGTAGTTGGTACCAAATATTCACAAAGATTTAGAAATATAAACTAGTAATATGTAATTTTCACAATAATTAGAAAACTTAGGAACTTCAGTAATATTTGATAATTGGAATTGATATTTAGAATAGTAAGTCATTACTTTTTTCAAGTGTATATAGTGTTTATAATTCGGAGGGTTTCAAATTTCAAAGTTATTATTTTGAGCCAAACTTGAGTACACGAATAAAAATTATTGGTTTGAGAAGGACAAAGGAAACTCTCTGTTTGATGAATTGTAAGAAGAGTGACTAATTTCTTCTATCATGTGATATTGATGCATGAAAGAAACTACAGGTTTGGAAGTCAAGGAAAATAATTATTCATAATGGAATAATTACTAGAAAAAGTCAAATGTGAACAGTATGTTATACCTATACTTAAATGTAACTTCATGATTGAATGCCTAAATCTTTGTGCTATATAAATGTGTTTCAAGGTCTTTAAGAATGAGTGATTTCGTACATATTTATTTTTATTTCCTCCGTTCCATAAAAATATACTCACTTTCCTTTTGTGTTTGTCTCTAATTATAGGCCTGCTTACTTTTTTAAAGAATTGTTAGTTTATCAATTTACTACCATGCCCATATTTAATGCACATCTTTATCAACAAATAAATCATTTTATTGGTCAACAATTCTGGAAATAATAAATACTACACCAAAACCCGTATTAATGGAAGGGCATATGAGGAAAAAAACTCAGCAAAAAATACGATAGATCATAATTGTTCCAAAGATCTTTGTAGCCCTGGATTATGCTATGTCGTGCAAGTAGTGACTACATTTAATCTTTTTTTTTTTTTTTTTTTTTTTGCTGTAACGATAACATTTGTATAATCTAATCTATCATACTCTACAGGAAGGGGGAGTCTAAAAAGACTCTATAAGGGATTAGCAAGTTTACAGAGTCGACTAGACTAAAAGGGTGTTCTGACAACTCCTTTAGATATTTTCACAACAAATGGAGTTTGAACCCTCGACCTACAATCTAAAGAGGGATTTAATCTCTTTTTTATGGCCACTGAATCAAAGCTCGGTGGTTTAGTGCTTGCATTTTACTGGTTGGTGCATTTTTATTGGTTGGGCTTTTTTCTTTAAAATGTCTTTTCCAATTAAATTGATTCCATATAATTATCATTATTACTGTCATCATTCATTTCCTTTTCTCAAAGAAAAAGTATGTACTTTTCTGATTCTTATGATCTTTTAATGCTTGCCTTCTTGAGAGAGAGAGAGAGAGAGAGAGAGGGGGGCAAAAAAATTACTTCTCTTATTTGTTTCATTTATGACCATTTCTTGAAAAAAAGTGACTAGACAATAGTGAAATTATTTGCAACAGATTAATTTGTTTAAAATTTCGAGCACCTAAGTAGGATGTTTCGGTTCAAAACCCCTACTCACACTTAAAAAAGAAAGGTTCCGAGCACCTCTTATTTATTTATTTAGTCGTGTTTTCGCTCTCAAGTCACGTCTTAAGAAGGTTTGCATAACATTACTCAAGTATAATCTCTATAAAATTTTTCCATATATATATATTTCTTGAGAATATGAGAAATTAATATACAAAATGGCGAATGCAATAACTCATATGTTTGGACTTTGATGGTTACATGTCTTGCATAATAAATTCTGAAGAACAAATGAGAAGGGGCCAACCCATTTCTAGAATTAGTTCTATTATATATTTATCTAGAGGTAACAGACGAGAGGACACATTCAATTTCATTTGAGGAGTGAAACTTAACAAGTCAAAAGAGATAGAGAGATTTGAACCAAAGACTCCTAACACTTGAGGTCTTGCATTACTCAGAAATATCAATTTGAAAAAGTTATGTGATGATTTTTGGCATACGAGTCTTGAATTGGTATAATACATAAAACATAATAATGTACTACAACACTATATTACTTTTTATCTACAAAAAGAAAAAGAAAAAGAAAAAGAAGTGCGTGATTTTATAAAATTGTACCTCAAAATTTGTTGCTGAGGCCGCGTCGTACGCATGCACTCACTTTCCATAACAAAAAATTCGTTGCTAAAGATAAGGTCATTGACCAGCCATACCCACAAATTTTCGAGAATTTAATGAATTGGAATATTGCATGCCTTTACTTTTGACTACTTATGAATTATGATGTGACCAAGCAAAAGGGTCTTCTAGAAAAATTTTATTTTCCTATAGTTTTTCTAAGTTAGCATTTTTTTTCTTCTTTGGTCCTTAATTTGCATAGGTACCTTGCCACGGGAAGAACATGTTTTATGAGATTTTTTTTTAAAAATTCTTTAATCTCGAAACTCCGTAATTTACGTTGAATTTTTTTACATCAATACGTCTCTCACCTTAATGATGCCTAGTCAACCAAGACCCATTTTTTGCCCTACAATCAATGCATCAACATTCGTATGCTACTAGCTGACCTATAAACTTGGTAGAAAGCCACTAGTGTCGGAGACACAATGTGGCAATAGGGGTGAATTTGGAGATTAAAGAGCCATATATAATTAAGTGGTTTTACAATATGCATGAAATCGATAGTTTTTTTTTTTTGTAATTAACATTGTTAATTAAGAAATAAAATTTTGAATATTTATTCCTACGTACAATAGCTGCAAACTAAACTTATTGAATCAAATAGAGTACTATTTTTTCCGAGAACGAAGAAAAAATAGCACAATGATTACACCTATTATACAATGCTACATATAAAAGCACAAAAATTACTTCTACGGTATGATGCTACATATGGCTAGAAGAAGAAATTAATAAAAAAATAAAATTAGAGATGAGAAAGAACTGTGATATTTTTTTTAAAAGGAAAAATCAAGCGATGGAAGGCAACAAAGTTAAACAAAATTCGGAGAGGGGTGACAAATAAGGAGTTAAAATCAAATTTTAAAAATTGTTATACGTAAAACAGTAAATTTTCAGAAGTTAGGGCGGGAAAGGGGAGGGGGAGCGCCCCTATCCTCAGCCCCTTTTCTCGCGCCAAGAATAAAATTACCATCAACCCTGATACAAAAAAGGCCACCTACAATCACATAAAAAATATAAATGTAAACAAAATACAAGTACTAAGGAATTTTAATATATATGAAAACAAAATACAAGTACTAGCTAGGGAGAAAAATTCTTGACTAAATGAGGGAGAATCTCAAAAGCAAGATGGTGAGGACCATTTGGGGTTCGTAACAAGGTTAGGATGCGAAGCAAACTTACGCAAATTATTCCTTTCTTAAGAAAGGTGAGGCGTGGGACTCGCGCCATGCAGACTTCTTGAAGAAGAAAAAAAAAATGATGGCCCAAACCCTGTAAATGTGTTTCCACTTTATTGAAATGATGAAGAGGTCCTTTTCTTTTGAAATGATGAAGAGCATATTGGAACCTTATACTTAGTGCAAGGTTTGCCACCATGATTTCCACAAACCTTTCACTTTTTTTGAAATAAAGAAATCTACCCCCTTTTTTTTGTTTTTGTTTTTGTTTTTGTTTTTCCCCTCTCTCTCTCGACCACGGTCACATCATTTAGAGTTACATGGTTGGAAATGCATAATTGGATGAATTCGAGATTGGTCCTTCCAGAAGGAGTTATACTATACACGAAGGTATAGTTGGTCACTTCAAAAAAAATTATGTATGGAATGCCCCGAAAAGAATGCTCCAATATGGTACTTTAAACTTTTTAAATGTCTCTATCATGTCTGTCTGCGAAAAAGTACAAAGGTGAATCTAGGGCTTGTCGTCGTGCATATGTTCAATCAGCAGAACATTATCAATCATCAGGTACTTTTCTTATTTTGAAAGAGTATAAATAATATATTTATTTAAAGCACGTGTGAACATGACAATAATACTCTATATAATATTTGATAGGCCTTAGCATTGATAATAACCAAATTGACCTTCTACTTCTGTAGTTGACTTTTTGCCTCTTAACGGGGGAAAAACAAAAAAGTTTATAAAGAGAAAAAAAAAAAACTCACTCCTTTCCAAGATCATGGCATGCCATTAGCGTGCCAGACGATTTATAGTAACTCTTACAGATCACTTTCAAAGTCGCTCAGCTAGCAATATAAAATCTAAAGAACTTAAGGGAGCACTTAACTTAGAAACTACTATTATCAAGATTTTATTATTCTTAAAGTCTTTAAAAATAAATCCAAGACAAATGAAGTGTCGATAATTAAAAAAAAAAATGAATATCAATGATGCTACTCCAAAAACTAATGCACCCGCAGTATATTTCCTATTGGTTCTTCGACTTTTATGTTTGAAAATGTAAAAATTGGGGAAGGACTGATGATGAAACTAGTAGTTTCAAATTCGAGCATTACTAGTAGGTTGTAGGACGAGGAAACTTTTTATATTGGCTTTGATTTTTCAAAGCATGTACATAAATGATGATCTTTGTCCCACAAAAATGCTATATAGTCCCTTAAGGTAGAGATGGCAAATGGGCGGCGGGACTTAATTGTGATTGCAAAATACGGGTTAGACCCATTTTAATTACACCAAAATATTCAATAAATTCTATTTTATTTTTTTAAACTCTTTTTTTTTTCCTTAATCAAATGCCTCAATATTGCTTTTTTCTCTAATATCATTGAGTCAGTTTGTTTAAACTTGTAAAAGTTTTACACTTCTCTTTATATATATACATACATATACATATGACAATTCTTCAAACCAAACAAAATTTACTAGATATCAAATTCATAAAAGACCAACTCTCATACAAATAAAAGTACATAGATGTGAGCTAATCAGTACTTTATATCAATAAACGACCAGTTTTCTAGTCTAGTTTTAACATGAGGAAGCAAATTAACCCAAACTCCCACACACTCACAAGTACAATAGCAGTACTTTTGTCTTTAATTCCACCATCAAATACACACACAAACAACAGTGCACTAGTGCTACTAGACGCACACACTATTGTCGACTGTTTTGGAGAATTTGGTGGCTTTCAACTTGTAGGCAACTCAACCTAATTAATTAGGTTTTAGGGGGAAAGAAAGACCATTCTAAGTTCCAACTAAGTCCTAATTAGATCCATATTTTAGATGGATATATTTCCCCCGATTAGGTCCAGTCCCATATTTTACATATTGATCCCGCTCAAATTAAGTTTGGGTATGGGATCCGACTGGATTTTGGGACTCATTGCCACCTCTACTTTTGGGGTACCGGTCCCTCGGTATATACAAGGATAATAGGTTAAATTTTAAAGTTTAGAAGTTGTTAAGGGCTGAAGTTTAAGGGGAATTACCCTTAGGGCCCGTACTCCTTCTGTAAAGTTTCATGGCCAACCCTCACTTAAACCCATTACGTGGGCTAATCCAAACCATGCAAAGGCCAATCCAGTCTTTTACCGATTTCATGTTAGTTGGACTTTTGAACGAATTCACCAAGGCTGCTGTAAACAACTTAAGTTATGGGTGAAAGTCCACCTTAGGAGGTTAAAAAAAAAAACAAACAAGAAATGTAGGCCTGGGCCTGATTCGCCTGATACAAGAACAACCAACCAATCAGATAAGAGAGAATCAAGCCAATCAACAGAATAAGCATCCAAATTACAATAATGCAAATTGTGGGTGGGGAGCTGTAAAGTAGCGGTTCATCTGGAAAAAAAAAAATTGAAGAATCCTTGGCTCGTGGAAGCTGTGAAAAGCAATAATAATAGATACAAATCAAAGGCGTGATATCAGCCGTTGCTCATCAATTTAATTGGGAAGTTTTTCTTGTCAACATCTACATCGACTAGGCTAATATATACTTACTATATAATACTCCTACTTTTTGGGAATTTCTCCGACCTTCCACAACACAGACTCGTCTTCGTGGATTTTGCTGTCCAGAATTTTCCACGTAAAACAGCCAGCATTCGATGCCGTGAACGTTAGCTCTACGTAGGTGAAGGTGGAGACGGACACGTACCTTTCTGTTTTGGAATTTCCACCTCTTATTCCCCGGACCCGGCAAAATATGCCATTTGCTTGCGTTCTGAATATTCGGCCAACTTGGCGAATTGGCCAGTAGCCACCCCCCCCATCGCATCGCGTGAAGCAGAATCGTAGATTTCACTGCATACAGTTAGGAGTTCAAATCTTTAACCTTACAGTAAAATCTAAAGTTTAAAGGATGTATAATAATGCGTCTACTTGATTCATTAGTAGGTTATATATAGTAAGATAATTAAGCATTATGGACCTTATTTTTGTGTGTGTGTGTGATTACTATGCCACTATAATTAGTCAAATTATTCCTTGTATGATTACAAAACTGCGCAATTAGTCTCTAGGAAAATAGAAGTACGAAGGGAAAATTTTTTTTTTAGGGCATGAACCCTACTTCATATAAAGATTTTTGACCTTGATGAAACGGCAACCACAAATAAAAGAAGAAGAATTTTGTTTCTCTGTGGAAAGTAGTTAAGATTTTCCATGCATGTATATCATGTCCGTTTCGTTGAATTGTGATTTTTCGCAGAAGAATTTGTATTATGCACGTGTGAGGTAATTACTCCTTATGTCATTATATATATATATAATACTCCCTCCGTCCCTCTTTGATAGTCCTGTATTTTTTTTTCATCTGTCCCAAATTGTAGTCCACTTTTCAATTGAAGAATGTAGTTGTATTTTAATTTTTCTAAAATACCCTTATTCAATGTAAGTAGTTGTTACTGTAAACCTACCTTATTTAATGAGAGTTGATTCTTTTTTTATCATCAATTCAAGTTCCCATAAAGTTGTACCATATTTAATATGAGGGTATTTTAGGAAAATATCAATCTAAATTTACTTTTCCAATAAAATTAATTATTTTTTTTAAAACTGTGTGAAAAAAGAAACAAAACTATCAAATTGGAATGGAGGGAGTATAACATTTCTTTCCAAAATTTTTTGAACAATAAGAAGACAATAATAAGCCAATCAGATGCAGACACTAGGCGGCGACAATGATTATAATAATATTATTAATCAAATCACAAATGAGAGTCGGATCGACAACCATTTTTTGTCCGCAATTTTGGAGGAGCAATCCAATTTACGTTTGACAAGCTGTTTTGTTTTGTTTTTTTTTCCCAATTTCTTGTAGGGCATTTTAGGATGTCACATTGTCAAGGTCCAATCTTTTTAATATGTATAAATTTGGACAAAAAGTAGCTGTACTGAATGACACTCCTACCGAATCAAAAAAGGACAGAAAACGTATTGTCAAATATTTGTTGGTCTTCAAAGTTCAATCACTTCGGAAAGAATAAGAAAAAAAAAAAAAAAAAAAAAGGAGTGGAGGAGGTTTCATGTGTAGAAATTCAAGAGCAAAGAGGAAGGCAATCTCAACTTAATTTCTCTCCTTCTAACTACTACAATTAAGTTGAAAGCAAAATATCAGGGAAAATATTTTTCAACTGTTTGTGATATAATTAAATAATAAGAAGTGCAAGAAAAGCAATTAAGTGATTGCATATTACTAGTACTAATAACTATTTCATCAGCTAAGAAAATGGGATACCAAATTAAAGCCCCACAAAATACATATATACCAAATGAAAATGAAAAATCCGATCTACCAAAATTAGATGGTATAGACAAAAGCTCTGCATGGTGTAGCCATTATTGCTACCAAAGGGGATATTAGGTTTTTTTTTTTCCTTTTTTGTAAAATATAAAAAAGACTTTTATTGGGTTCATCCCACCGGTCACCGCGAGAAAATCTACCGTACACCGACATTGCCAGCCTATCAAAGCTGCCAATCGATGCTGCCTGTTAGTCGGACGGGGCACGTGACTCACCAATTTTCTCAACGTGCACGTGAGGTTACGGCCACCTTAAGTATTTTTTTTTAAAAAATTATTTGTGTATTCCCATTTTTTGTCAATTGCACTTTCATTATTATAATTTTTATTTATTAGAATGTATGATAAAATAAATGATAAGAGTGTAATTAATAAAAAATTGAGTACAAATAATATTTTCCTTATTTTATCATAACATTATTGTTACACCATCCTCTCATGACATGACCAAATTTACCCTTCACTTCAAGGACATGGAAAATTGATTTCATTTCCAATCCCAATTTTTAAAGTTTGACTTAATTCGCAGCCCAATAAATGTTCTAAAACTTGCTTCCTTTTTTTTGGGGTGTGAATTCGAAGCTCTAACAATGAGTTTGGATTTAAGAATATTTTGAAAAAACTTTTTTATATATATATTATAACACATTAATGTAATGTTTGTGAGATGAAAATGTGATTGGAAAAAAACAATTTAGAGAACCTCTAATTTTTATTAACAAATAAATACCTATCCAAACATGTTGATGTTAGTTAACAATTTTAAATTTGGTTAACTAAACAAATTCCAATAAATTCACTCTTTTTATAATTCTATAGGATCACTTAAAAAATCGTCTAATATGAAAAACATTGAAACATACGAAAAATTACTTGTAAGTTATAGTAATATCATAGATACTGTAATTTTAAAATTTACATTCATACATACATAAAATCAAGCTCTAAAATCATTAGTTTAGGGTTTTAAAAATTCACTAAGTTTATACTTTGGCAAACACGGAGGCAGCATCCGACCAGAAGCCTTAACTAAAGGCCAAGCCGGTCATTTGACGCAAACCACCTTCAAAAGGCTCAAATCCTGCAATTGAAAAAAAATAAAAATAAAAAAAGCGGAGACTCTGGAAGCCGATTATAGCGTGCGCAGATACCTCAGAGGCTCACACCTCAGCGGAGCCACCAGCAGCTGCTGCCCTTTTCCATTGTGGCCCCCAGCACCACGGACAACAAGATGCACTCCTCTTTTACTTTTCCGCTCCTCTAAGGCGCCGTCACCAAACCCCCCAAGCCCAGCCCCCCGCCTCCGATAAAACCCAACACAGCTCATACGCAATAGTAACCATTTCTTCAGTATCTTGTCCCCATTGCCGATGGGTGCGTTGGTTCGTCTAGCCGTCGTCCGGAGTACATCTTACCACAAATAAAGCAGGCTAGTAGGGAAATCGTATCGAATAATATTCCGGTGATGCTCAGTGCACTATGTGCTCGCCCTAAATCTTGGCTATTCACTGCCTTATTCTTGTCACATGCCCACAGCTCGGCAGCGGCTCTTGTTCACAATCGGCTCATTGGCAGCCCTCTTTTGAAATCCGTAGTGGTTGCCAACGCCGATCAAAGGAGACACCACTCCAGTAGTTGTCGTCTCGTCGACACCTCCGCTCAGGGTGGCGCTGCGTCTATATGGCATGCAATCCTTCCCGCCGGTGACGGGGATTTGGATCTCCACCGAACCAAGAGGAATGTGCTCGTCCACCACCACGATGAATTGATGAATAAAGGTTAAGGCTCGTGGAATGTGGCTTGGGATGCCAGGCCGGCGCGCTGGCTTCACAATCGTGATTCTGCGTGGTTATTGTTTGGAGTTTGCGCTTGCTTAGCCGCGCCCCCATTGCCGCTGTTAGCGGATTCATCTGAGTTCGTCGATGGGGAAACGGATGAATTCAGACATGAAGCAGCAGCAATGACCGTTGTAGAAAATGGAAAGTGTGCCAACTTTAGAGTTACAGGTATTTTAGTTGGAGCGGCTAATTTTTAGTTATATAAAGTTTGATGAAGTTTGAATAGATGATATTAATTTGAGATTAATTTTCCATTATATGCAATCCAGATTACGTATTCTATTACTACTCTTATCACTTTTAGAGTTACACGTATTTTAGTTGGAGAAGCTGATTTCTAGTTATATGGAGTTTGATCAGATTAATTTTCGATTATATGCAATCCATATTTCGAACTCTGATGACAAATCTAGCATTATTCCATCACTGTTGTTTGTTGTTGCTGTGATGGAATGATTGTAATGGATTAATTTTCGATTATATGCAATCCAGATTTTGAATTCCGAGCTATGATCACCAACCTTATTACTACTCTATCATTGGAAGAATAGAAATCCGTTTTTTGTTGTAATGCAATGATTGTGATGGAATGATTGCATGGAGACAGGGGTGCCAGCAGATGGGAGATGTCTGTTTAGAGCAATAGCTCACGTGGCATGGTTGAGAAAAGGGGAGAGTGTTCCTGATGAAAACCGCCAAAGGGAACTCGCTGATGAATTAAGAGCTCTAGTATAATCTAACAGCTTCATTTCTTTATGTTTCTTTTTTTTTTTGGCTGAATTTGCCTTTGCTTTTGAACAATTTGCTGAATTTTTTTTTCCGGGCCGTAGGTTGTTGAGGAGTTGTTAAAGAGGCGAAAAGATGCAGAATGGTGAGTGTTCTTAAGTTTTTTAATTATTATTTAGTTATGTATGGAGAGTTTGGATGCTATGCTTGTATGATATATTTTGGTTCTGTTCTTAAGGTTTATTGAAGGAGATTTTGATGCATATGTGGAAAGAATTGAAAAACCTTATGTATGGGGCGGGGAACCAGAATTGCTAATGGCTTCTCATGTTCTCAAGTGAGTGCTTTTTCACTTTATCTCTTTTCATAGTCTTAATTTTTGCTCATACTGTTTTACCGTTTGCTTTGGTTCCCTTATTCTCCGTATCCAACTTTGGTCTTTGGTCTTTGGTCTTTGGTGGTTGGTAGGGTGTTTGTAACATTTGAGCATTAAGAGCAACAAATTTAGAACTAGTAGGAGTAGGTAAACTCGTAAAGTTGGTTGGTGATTATTAAAGACTGTGTGGCTAGTTGTTTTCTTTTCTAAATACCTATTTAGGAATTATGGCAAAAGGAAAGCTTATATTTGACTAAGTGACTGTTCACCTACGCCAAGATTGTCTATATTTTTGAGTTCAGTATAGTGCAAGGACCATTTCATGTGAAAGATTTATGGATATCTTTTCTTGCAACATAGGGCATATATGCTTTGTTGATATTGTAGCATGATAGGTTTTTAAATACTCAAATTTCTTGTGGATTATTGAAATTTTACTCTCTCTTTATCATCACAGGGCGCCAATTTCTGTGTTTATGATTGATAGAAGCTCTGGTAATTTAATAAATATAGCAAAGTATGGTGAAGAGTATAAGAAAGATGAAGAGAGTCCAATTAACATTCTATTTCATGGATATGGACATTATGACATAGTGGATGTTGTCTCTGAAGGTTACCAGAAAGTAGAAGGAGGGATATCAGAGAGTAGAAGCAGCCTAGAAGCTTGACATAAAACATACAATAAAGTCTTTCACATATTTATCAAGAATAAAGAATATATTTCCCGCAAGTGTTCCAAAAATTCCTTTCGGGATACAAGGAAAAGATGCTTCTATCCATCTCCTACCCATCTCTTCAAGCCCATGCTGAAATGACTTTATTCAAGCATTAGAATTATTTTCAATTTTGTAGATTCTGTAGTCTATTTGTTTTCTCTTAGTTTCAATTGTTATTGAGCAAACGTTAACAATTTCCGAGTGCAACTGTCTGAGCAAGCAGGGAATGCGATCTACTTAAACATGTGGGAATTTTGAAGTTACCATCTGTTTTAATATGCTAAACCAACTGATCATTCGTACTAGCTGGCATGTTACTCTTTGACTGGTAAACGAGAGAGTGTATTTCGTTACTTGCTGTTTTAAACCACTAAATAACTGGCAGCATGCCAGCGATGAGATAATCTTAAGTTGAGATCAGAGGGTTGGTTTTGTCATTAACCTTATAGAACCGTTTTTGCTTTGTTTAGCTTCTGATTGATATTTTTTTTCCCAGTAGTTATTAGCACACGGTATAAAATTGCTCGAATGGAAAATGTAGGGTATCCATGCATCATCTGAGTGCAAGCAGTAACGCTAATCTCTTGGGGTGAAGATCTTAAACTTGACTTCAAAATCTCTTGAGTTGCGAACTGATCCCAATTGCCATTTGTAAATCAGTATCCTAGAAACTGGAAACTCAGGGCATGTCACCAGTGCAATGGGGGGGAGTTACATTTGGTCCCTCACGTTTTGTGTTACTACTTAATTAGTATTTACTTTGGTTTTTGGGGCCTTCGTGGGCGAGTGAGCACTTCCATGCTGCCTACCTTTCTTAAATCATTGTGATTGAACAGTCTGAATATCGAAAGATTAGAATGACCTCTTTAAGTGGTGAAATATTCCCAAATTAGGTGGGGGCATATTCTCTTTCGCTTCTGACGTGCTGCTTATCCTATTTAAAAACCTTGGAATCTTTCTTTTCCTTCATTTTAAAAACCTTAAGATGCTATCTATATGAGCGCTTTTACTCGTCTGAATGGACCTCGAGGCAAGCGCAAATCTGCAATCAGTGAAAAAATGTACTTTCTGGGTGCCATTTGCTGGGAATCGATATTATTCGCACTTCTATTTTAGCTTCTGGCATTTTAATTCACTCCATAAACGAATAATGTACCTCCAAGGAGCGCAAATGTCACTTCCCTACTTGCTTCCCTGAAGTTAAAATTTGATGATACAATTTATCACATATAACCAGTGCGGTTTCGAACCAAAAATCATAAAGGCAAGTGGCACTTTCCACGATTTTGCTGAAACAATATGCTTCATTGAAATTATAATAAGTAAACGCCTATGGTAGCAGCTTCTCAATTTTCCCTATTAACATGTTTCCTCTTCCTTCTGTTTCAAGAATGAGGAGCAAGAGAGACGGAGAGGGTACCATACCAAGTTAGCGTTCAATTGCAGTACATTTCTTTAGACGGCCAAAGTGAATAAGTAATGGCGATTGTGATTTTATAATCCAGGTCTATTAGCAAGTTGCATGGGAAAGTGCGGATAAAGTATTCTCTGGAAATGCTCGTTGACAACCAAAAAAGAACTAAGCAGCCACTCTATTATTTGACTTCAGAGGCTGCAAAATAAAATGGTACAGATGTGTCCTTTGGACAATCCAAAAGATTCTTTCCAGGCTGCAAGAGTTTTTTTAGTAAGAACTAGGGACAAAGGTGCCAACGTACCCGAATCCTGCTGTGAAAAATGCCGTTGATTGAAGGAAAAGGTATATAAAGAAGTGGCTCTTTCCAAAAGCCACATCATAACACCCACAAAAGAATAGGTAAAACCCAACAAAGAGCTCCAAAAGATGTAATCTGCAAATTCAACCACAATATAAAACTTGAATCCATGTCGTATTTTGAATAGAAAGCCACGTTGCATATCGCTAAACAATTCGTGCGAATGGTAGACTATTTTTCAATTCTTCTTGCTGCTGACAGTACATGAAAGTTATACATGATCTTTTTTTTGCTTTTGTATTGTTGCCTAGAGTATAGTTTTGTGCGATGAACTGAAGGGTTGTATGTACTTGTACCTGTCTCCCATCCTGAAACGAGGTTTCTTGGGAACCTTAGAGCCCAACTTCGTCTGTAGGACATGTCCCAATTTTTCCGTGACAATCCACTCGTTAACTCTCCCTGCCTCAAGTAGACCTATGAATGTGGCCTTGGTTCGGTGCAGAGACATTACGTTTTCAAAGAGGATCCAGAAAATTACTAGGTGGAATGATCTGCAGAGCATGACGCAGCAAAAACATGTTACCGTATATGGCATTATTAATTAAAGAATTAGTAAGATTCTTTAGGCATGCAGGTAGAATAAAGAAAGAGGGAGAGACCTTGGTGTCCCAACTGCATTCAGAAGGGTAATTACAGACGGAATATAAACAGCTCCCCAAACCGGAACTTGTACTTCGGGAATCACAATAGTTGCAGGCAGGACAACGCAGTAGAAGATGAACGTGACCATATGTGCTACTATCTTCCGAACAAGGAAGAAACTGTATATTAGATAAAACTTCTTCCATGGAGAGACTTTCTGCATTAACGGAACATGAATTGTCAAGAGCGGCGTTGATTTTTAATCATCATTCTCACCCCTAAATGAAGATAAAAACAGTTGCCTTAACCTTGCATCTAACTATTTCCATAGCCATTTTCCTGAACAGATTAGCAGGACCGCAGGACCATCGATGTTGCTGGTGCCGGTATGCTTTGAAAGTACTTGGCAATTCATTCTTCACCTGATTGGGAACCGCACAAGCAGAATATCAGGCGCCCTAAAAGGCAAAGGGAATTTGGGTTTTGATCTTTACATAATGGACGAGCCAAATTAGTCTGTTGCAGTTTACACTTCAAACATACGGTCCATTTTTTTTTTTTTTTTTTTTAACTGTACCTCGACTTCACCAACATACACAAATTTCCAGCCTTTGAGGCTGGCTCGGATAGCCAGGTCCATATCCTCCACAGTTGTTCTGTCCTTCCACCCTCCAGCTTCATTAAGTGCTGAAATTCGCCATACGCCAGCGGTTCCTACATGACGATCAAATGTTCGAGATTGTAAAATAGTTTGACACATTAATGTTAGAGCTAGAAGTCGAGAAAAGGTCCTACCATTAAAACCAAAAAAAGCGTAAGTGCGGGATCCAACTTCTTGCTCCACAATGAAATGGTAATTAAGAGACATCTCTTGCATTCTTGTCATCAAGCATTCATCAGAATTCACTGCAATTAAAGCCAGAAATTTATAGTTACAGTATAGGAAACTTCAATCTACAGCTTAAATTGAAGGGCAAGTGAGTGTAATCTGCAGAACCAAAGGAAGTTACCGAATTTCCAGCGGGTTTGAACCAGAGCTAACTCAGGATTATGCACGAGAAAAGGAACGGTACGACGCAAGAAATTATGCTCAGGTTGAAAATCAGCATCAAAGATGGCGACATAGTCACATAGCTTCACATAGCTATGCTTCATTCCTTCCCTAAGAGCACCAGCTTTATAGCCGTTGCGGTTCTCTCTAATCTCATACTTTATGTTTATGCCTTTGCTTGCCCATCTCTTGCACTCCTGCTCCTTTAAGGCCTGTAATTTTCAATTAACCCAAGTCCATCTCAATTTGCACTTTGCAGCAGAAAAAAAAAGGAATAAGAATTTGGGTAGACCTGGTCTACTAGACCTAGCGGATCAAATTTTGCCACATATTCAAGTCTTTGTAGGTTGGTAAGATAGTGTGCTAAATTCTGAGCTATTGGGTCTACGGAAACTGGGTCTACCCTAATTTTTGCCAAAAAAAAAAAAAAAGAACCTCAAAGTTTCCGAAGCGTATTTTTTGATGATTAAATGCTATGCAAAGCTGATGGGTTTTCAAAATTGGTAGTACTTTGGGGACCTGTGGCATGAATCGAATATAAAACACAAAAAAACCAGGATGCTGATCGAGCTAAAAAATAGCAAAAGTAATATCTAAATGATCGAAGTGAGCATCTTTAAATGGCAAAACAAAGAAGGGTAAAGTCAATTAGTAGTTTTTTTTTTCTAAAAAGAACAAACAAAAAGAAAAAGTTGTATACCTTTATTAGTGAGGTGATTAAGTTAGAAAACCATTTTTCAGGTATTCGATTGGCGATGCATGAAAAAAAGTTTTTCCGGTGGACTTTTTGGAATTTCAGAGTGTGAAAGTGGAATTCTGCAGCTACTATTTGAAAAGAGGAACGAACACATTTAACATTTCTATGATCTATCTCTCGCATAATCAAGGAAGCAGAGTGAACCTCGGAAGTTCCACTTTGACATCTTTTTGTTTTAGCTACCCCGGAAAGCTACATTTTTTACGTCCTCATATATTCAGAGAAATTATTTGATTGATAAAAGTTGGTTTTGCAAGGTGTTGAACCTTGATAGCAGGATCCGTTGAATCATCAAGAACTTGAATTATGATTCGATCAGTCGGCCATGATAAGCCGCAAGCAGCACCAATTGACAGCTGATACACCTAAACGTAAAACAAATGTTGCAGCACTCGAGGATATGAGCATTATGAGTAATAAACACGTCTGATAAATAAATAAGGCATCAAAATTGCTGATATATATAGCATTCACGAAGTTACTACTACTATGATAAGAAAAAAAGAGCAGTACGTACCTCTTTTTCATTGCACATTGGAATTTGCACTAAAACCATGGGGTAACCTAAATTTCCCATCTCCAAATCTTCCTTCATTGGCTCCCATTTGTGCTTCTTCTCAGGTTTCCACCTGAATATCTTTATCAAAACTACGACGATTCCCATATAAACTCTTTCCACGAATAACAGTATCGACATTGTCAGGCACAAAAAGACCATCATTTTCAAAAATGGCACCAACAATGCTGCTTTCGCCTGCTGCCATAGACGTCCAAGAAGGCCGATAACATCACCCGGGCCACCCTGGAAGGCCTCAGGTGGAATCACAGCCCCGGATGAAAGGCTCTCCATTTCTTGATCTTATTTTGTAAATAGCCAATAATAGTCCGCCGGAAGATTAAGCAGAGGCAGCAGCAGTAGTATCGCACTACTGCAAAGTCAGTTGAGCGGACACCGGAGCAGTGCAGCACTGGGGCTGCAGCATGGAATATAAAGAAGTGCGATATCTAATGCACGTGCTTTTTGATTGAGTGTTGCTTCGCGAGAACAACACGAATGTGCAAAGGCAATTCTTGCTTCGGTTTGGGAAACCTTTGATTTTTGCTTCGGAGTTACTCCATGCCAGATGGTGATAGCTAGCTAGCAGTTTTATCAAAATCTTGCAGGTTAGAAAGCAGGGTCAAGATGTATAGCATAATCAGTGGAAGGATCAAATCAAACATGAAAAGCTTTAGCTTAGTTGGTTCTTTCTTTTAAACAATAATGCTTCCATGATAGGCTTAAATAGAACCTAATGTTCATGGTGCAGCGGAAGGCTAAATGAAAAAAGGGAGGAGGGGGCGGGGGGCTTTCATGGACCAACAAAATCTCGATTCTTAGGTTTGGCATTATTAGTCAAATTTGCCACCTTTTACTTCATTCCCTGGTCTATTAGCTTTCCCAGAGAACTTTAAGAACAGCCATTAGTATCAGAGTCACAGTATGGGGTTTATGTTATTCCTTTATATATTAACACAATTGGGCGCGACAGTAACCACTGGCTCGAATACCAGCAGCACAACCCCTGATCAATTCCCATGTACTACCTCATTGTGTATCTGGGGCCGAAAGGCTGTAATACCTCCCAGTAAAAAATAAATAAATAAATAAAATTACTGGCTCAAATGGCACGAGTAATTGTACCATTAATTGTTGGCAAGTCAGAAGCATATTAATATGATACTATAAGTTTATTGGAGGCTTATCAAGTTATCTTATCACGAGTTCCCTGCCCAACTTTAATCCCAGTGATCTTTTTTAATGATAACTCTCCAAAAAGAGTCGATAAAACTACTTGACACAGTACGATGATAAGTAGTAGTTTAACCACCACTTTCAACCTCTTAGTTAATTTGTTGAATACATTTGTTTGGGCGTACGGTGTTTACTTCTAAGGTACATTCATTAGTTTCTTTTTTTTGTTCCTTTTCTTCGTGTGTGTGGGGGAGTATGCGTACTTGAAATTTTTATAAGAGCGTTACTAGTTTCTAATCTTCTTTTGATAGAATTGTTCTCAACAAATGGAGCAAACTTACAAATGAAAGGAGTGTGTTGCAAGTTTTATCAACTCACTAGTGCTAAGTAGTTAAACAATTAAAATCACAAGTTGCTAATAATTTCAATTCTTTTCTATTTTAGGCAAATTTAAAATTTTTATCTTCTTTGGATTGCAATTTTTTTGAGCTTTGCAGAGTTTTTGTATAAAACTACAAAAACTGTAATGTAACGATGTGATATATGTGAGGTAAAAATGTGTTAAAAAAATGTGTAAAGAACTATGCATTAGAAATTAAGAAATTTATCCACAAAAAGTACCTACTTAAAAAGAGACGGGAAAAAACTCTGTACACTCTTAATCAAAAATTGAAAATGGGAACCCTATTCAATTGCAATTTCAATTGTTAATTACTTAGCCTTGGTTATTTTAATTGAGAGGTCATTCAGCCTTTTTGAAATCTCTATTCTGTACAAATCCACTCAGCCTTTGTAAAAATATATATACAAAAAAAAAGGGCGATTTGCAATTCATAACCTTGAATTAGCCCTATATATTAGGGGAAAAGTTATACAGAACAAAGAAAGAAAGGAGCTACATGACAACACTCTTCGTTCATAAACCTCGTTTTGGAACTCTCAAGTTGTTAAGCACAACCTAGAAATCTTTGGTTCATATCCAAAAGATACCACGTCTAAATACAAAATAGATCTGGATCGTATCAAACGTTTTATCCTTTTTCTTTTTTTTTTTTTCCCTTTTCCCATTTTTAATTTGATAGCTTGAAGTTCATGGGGATAATTCAAAAGCAAAATACAAACAATTCACACCAAGATAAATCTCGTAAGAAATTAATTTCTTAATTATAAGGTTGTCCAAATCGGACAATTACCTTACCCTAATATATTCATGCAAACTCCGAATAAAGGTGCAAACAACCGTAGGAAACGAACAAAATAACCCCACTCGAGGTTGAGAAGTAACCCTTGTGCTTCTTTTGGAGTCGTAGAAACAAAGAAACAGAGCCTGCAGCACAGCAGGTAGTCCAAACTCCACCTAGAAAAGTAAAAGTAATTAGCAGTCGGCCGGTATCATTATAATCAGAAGGTTCTTCAATGATGAAAGTACTAAAAGAGAGTACTTATACCTAGAGCTAAAAGATGAATAAACCTAATCGAAACTCGTATTGACCTTCGCCTGGTAAGACTTCGTTTGAGCTTGATTCTCTGACTATTCAAATCAAATTTGAACAATATTTTATGTTCGATAACTTTCAAATTTGATAAAAAAAAAAATTTTGTTCAAACTCGATTTTGCAACTAAACAAGTCAAAGTTGAACAAAATTTGAAATTTATTAAAACAATCAAATAAACTTGAACACTAAGATATTCGATTTAATTAGACTCATTTACACCCCTACTTATGTCATAGTTTTGATAATTGGAGGATACCGAAAAATATAATAGTTTTTGGTGATTCTGATTATTTTCTATGATTGCTTTCCATAATCAAATTTTGTAAGATCTAAAGCACATGATAACCAGGCCATTGCCATTTGTAAAATGTACAGGTATTGGAGACGTGTTCATTTAAAAAAAAAAGGTATCCTTTTCCCCAAAATAGAAGAAAAAAGGAAATCATAAACTTTTGTGAGTATGTATTTAAATATTTAAAATAGCATTTCTCAAAATGTAACACTTTGAAAAGTATTTTTTTCTCCTGCTCCCTCATTTCTTCTATTTTACATATAATAGTTTTTTGCTAAATTATTGTAAATCAAACTGAAGAAAAGGTTATTCTTAAAAAAAAAAAAAAGTGAAGAAAAGTTTATCATAACCGATTTGCCATTGTGAATATTACATCATAACATGATTCAGCATCGAGATATTGACCAGCTGTTTTGATGGAGCTATCATTAATTAACTATATAGTATGATGATTAGTTTCAAAATCAAAATATGATTTTTATAGTGCATCCATTAGAGCAGTCTTGTAAATCAAATAATCAAATCGCATTGAACAATTTTCAACTGTCTATTAATATACTTTTCTTTTTATTTCCAAAAAAATAAATATTTTGTCACCACGGGGAAATCGTAAATCCGGACCACATGGACCACGGGCATCGTATGACCCTTCTGATTCAGGGCAGGTTGAAACTCATCAGCAACATGGGCATATGATTTCCCACCAACAACCGTAAACAACACACACACAGAACCTAAGCCAAATTTACAATCCAATTCAAAAGGCATGTTGACTTTCGGATTACACTGAGGAACTTAAGTTCTACACACACACATCACTCACAATCGATATGGGATAAAGGGAAAGGGGGAGGGGAAACACCAAGACTATTGTCAAAGGCTCATCAATGGCTTTTATCACTCCATGATTTTTCTTATCTACCAACAACCGTAAACAACACACACCCAGAACTTAAGCCAAATCCACAATCCAATCCAAAAGGCATGCTAATTTTCGAATTACACTGAAAAACTTAACTTCTACACACATACATCACCCACAGTCGATGTTGGATAGAGGGAAAGGGGAGGGGATAGGCTCACAGTCGATGATTTCCCATTGAACGCTTTTTGATGCAACAAGTCAAATACTGAGCGGGCTAAAAATCAACACAAAATAATCTATTGAATAATATTAGAATGCAAATTTGTCGTTTTGCATTGTTCTACATCAAGTCTTACCACGTAGTCTTTTGTATCCTAGGCGTGTGTTTGGTAGCAACTTTTCCCCAAATAATTGTTTTGCTTACCTCACAATTATAATTTTCAAGCGATTTTTTTATTTTACATGTATCATATTACAAAAAATGCAAAATAATTATTTCAAATAGTTTCTCTATCGATCTAGAGCTTTTGAATTTTGACCCTATATATATATATATATATATATATATATATATATATATATATATATATATATATATATATATATATATATATATTTGTATTTTTTGTTGCTTGACAATCACGAAGGATGTTCAGCGATATTCTCATAATTCAAAGGGTAAGTAAATGTCATCGACCTTTAGTAATTTCTAGAATACCAATGATCACGACTAGAGTAACGCATTCAAAGCCTTCTATACCTTTTCAAGTATCCACGACACTAACAAGTCCTATTCTACTACATTTTTTAATTTTTTTTGTCATATCATTACTTATTTATTTATTTATTTTGTAGAAAGAGATACTCCAGACTTTACAATGAGAGAGGGGGAAAAGACAGAGTTTAAAAGTCGAACTAAAGATGTTACTATCACCTGACCACAATCAAACTGAGTGTAAAAAGACAAATCACTTGTTTAAATATTAACAAGTGAAGTATTCATATAAAGTATTCCATCACTTTCGTATCAATTTCTAAACATTACCTCAGCGTTTGCTACAAATATGGCTGTGTTAGTATTAGTATTACATGTTAGCAAACAAACGGTAAGTCTTGGCATCCAAAATTATCTGCCTCACCGATGCAACTGCCCCAACCAAGGCCAAAACTGTGGATAAAACTGCAATAATTGTGTTTCCCCAGTAGACCAAGCCCTTCCTTGAGGGTTTGAACGTGAGGTTATAGAAAACCATTGGCAAAATGAAATCCAAAGGAATGCAACCGAAGGCCCCAAACAATGCCATAATGTCTCCAAAGAAAGGTAGCATTGCGGCCAAGGTTGTTGCTAGGACGATGGATAATGACCGGAATATCAGACGGGGAACAACATTCCTGATCGAGAATTGGTCTTTCTTAGGATCTGCAAATGCTCGCTCTATAACAACATTTGTTGGTTGCATGTAAACCTAGAATCACATAATGTCATCAAGGTTAATTGGCTAAACATATCAACAAGGTTTACTTGGAGTTCCAGCGCTATCTTCGCCATTTTGGTGAATAAAGTAGTCATGAATTTGGTATGTAATGTGACATGATATAACATGAATGCGTCTTACCAAGACAACTGCTGATACTTGCACTAAGGTGAAGACATTGGTCATCAGAAGAAACCCCTTAGGCAGTAAAGGATGGTTATTGACCATGAAATTTGAGAGAACAGATTGTCGAGACTGATTTCCAAATGCCCAGTATCCAGAAATTGCAACACTGAAGAATGTGGAAATCACAACTGCATAGCAAACCAACAACCCTTTAAACATTTTCCCCGTCACTGGAGGGGCTATAGTGGCCTGCAAAAAAAAAAAGAATAAGGAATAAAAAATCACAAGCTAGCATTTGAGGGATATTTAATACTCCACTGCACTAACTTGGTCAGCATGAAGAAGAAACAATTGTTATGAGTAAAAACTTGCCTGAATTTCAGGTATAATTCCATTGCCATATGTTGTGGCAATAATTGAAAAAGCGTTGAAGGCACCAAAGACTCTATTCATACCAACTCCAGTGATTGAGTAGTCCCTTGAAGGAGCATTTTTAGAGTATCCTGCACTTGGAAATGCCAGAAAGTTGATGATGTTTGGGGGAAAAGGGCAAATGAAAGAAAAGAAAATAAACACCATGGCTGTGATTCTTGAATAATTACCTACCTACATATATGGCTCCTGCAGTGGTGCAAGCGCAGTAAGCAAGACAAAGAAGCAAGGAGATGAGATTGATATGCCTCAATGAATGAAATGATGGCATTTGGGCCATTACCAATGTTAAGCCTCCGAAAATAACAACGAAATGGTACAGTTCCATGGTCCCGTTTGGTCTGGCCACCAAGTAAATATACTGCAAAACAACACCAGGCAAAAAGAGGGTTTGAAGCTTCGCGTCTAACTTTTCTAGATTTAAACGAGATGAAACGGTACAAGTATAACCATATGTGGCCTAAATTAGATAAATCTTCATATTTCTAATTTTTTTTCAATTGATTAATTGTGGTTAAATGTACCTCTTCAAATCAAGTAATTAAGCATAAGAATAAATCATTTAAGCACTGACAATATATACATTAATCTGTAAGATTTAGCAGTCAAATTCAAAGCGAATAATATGACATAATAAAAATTTAGGTCCGTCAATATATATATTGACTGATTGGCCGTGTAGTAAGGTACTACAGTACTATTTTGTAGCATTAGTTCAATTGGAGTTTCTTTTCCTTCATGCAGTTAGAAAATTTTTTTTTTTTTTAACAGTATATTAAATAGTTTTCTTACCTTTAAGCTCTGTCCACCCAGAAGTGTACATGCAATGACAGCCCCATAACAAATGCCCAATTGAAGTGGGCCAACGAAATACCGACCCCATCCCGGCCCTGTATACATCAAATTCATCAATTTCAAAGTAAGCCTACGTAATTAAAGTTTGAACTGTCTAATATGGCTGCCCGGCGCTTATTGTTTTCTTTCGGCCTTGTCTGAACTTCACTTGCTTAATTATTGTTATTTGATACTGACTGTTATTGTTGTCTGCTTTTGACTTTATTTGAATTCCACTTGCTGTAGCTTGTTGCAGTTGTAGAGACTAGAGAGAGCATCTTTCACACTCGCATCAAAAGCGAACCTGATGAAAGTTTGAACTTTCTAACATTGGCTTTGTTCTCGTTTATTTTAGATTTTATGAAATCTGATTATGGATAATAATTAAAACTAACAAAAGTTATTCTTTGAGTGGTTATATAGATTTTAATTTTTTGATCATTAAGAAAATCTATAATCAAAATACAAAAAAGAAAAATTGCAATTTTTCCACCGACGTCGAGAGCTTCTCAAGCTGAAAAACATACCATTTTCCACCGCAACGGATCTTCTGTCCCACACCCTGTGCCACTCTCTGTTTCACTTTTTATTATATTGCTATCTCTCCTTCATAAACATCATGTTTTAATTCTTTTTTGTTTCCTTAAGATCCAATAACTATTAATTCAGTAATACACAAAATTTAACAAACTCAAAAAATCAAAATGCATAAAAAAAATGAGATTTTTTATGAATTTTCTGCTGTATTTTTTATTTTTCTATTACATATTGCTTTTTTGAAGCTGTTGTATTTCTTTATTACTGAATTAATAGTTATTGGATTTTAAGGAAATAAAAAGAACTAAAACATGATGTTTATGAAGGAGAAATAACAATATAATAAAAAGTGGGACAGAGAGTGACACAGGATGTGAGACAGAAGATCCGTTGTGATTTTTCACCAAAGAAATTAGAATGACAAAAATTTGACCTTCCACTAAAAAAAATATTTCAGCATAATAATGGAAGATTTTTCTATTTTTCTCCCAGAAAAATGTAATGGGACACGTAATCCAACCACAATGAAAGGCGAAAATTTTTCGGCTGGTCTAAATTCGAGACTATTATATGATCCTTCACATTTTGGATATCTTTTCGTAGAAAGCTGGACATTTTCACACCTTTTGATGAGTAGAATTACATACCTAAAACATCATGAGCCATGTCCCTGAAACGAAGCTGGCGCTTTCCAAGCGCCGCATGGTGCTCAAGTACTAAGGATAGAAGGTTGTAGGAGTAGAAGGTCACCAGCCCGGCGAGGGCGAGGCTCAAAACTCCGCCCGCCCATCCCAACAAGGCAAATGCAAAGGGCAAGCTCAATAGTGCCGGCGCAACTATTGCTGTTGTTAGATGGTATCCACAGTGCAACCATGTCCCTGTCCATCATGAAATCAAGCACCGCAAACAAAAAAACCACCAAGTATTTCATTTCGTTTCAGTTTTAAACGATGTAAGCAAAAGTTGGGATCGAGCAGTTGGAAGAGTTGTAGGCCGCCAGATGGGTAATACAATCCCACCAGATAGATGTGAAGAAAGTAGTAGGAGTAGTTGCTAATTAGTAGTGTCTAACCTCGGGATTTCAGGACGAAAAGGGCACCAGCATCAAGCTCTTTGGGGCCGACTGTTGCTGCACCGCCTTTTTCTCCATGTTCTGGAGATAGCTTGGGGGAATCTAGGACAGCAGTTCCCATTTTCCACCTTCTATGCGTGTGATTTATGTGGGATCTGTTCTGCGGATAGAATGTGTGTGTGTGTGAATAAACGACCCAAAATGTTGGAACAGAATTGTGGGCGATACGAGGGGTTATGTAGCACTGAGAGTGAAATCAATAAGTCAACGCCGGTTGGTTTCGAGCAGTATAAATTAAGGATATTCAGCTTTAAGGTAAGATTCAGATTCATTCACAACTCTGTGTTCAACACTATATCATATGATGGGCTTGACTCGTTTAGGAAAAGACAGACTAATGCTGTAATGCATATGGTACCAGCCGAAAATTGAAAACTAATATCTTGGACGTTTGCGTGGAAATATGCTCCGTGTAAAACTGGTTTATTGTTTTCGTATATCTCTGTCTCATTCCATGCTCTAGTAAGTAGACCAACTTATGATGGTCTACTGATCAATCAGAAATATTATTGTATCGATTGCTGCCGGTGAACTCAGGGAAAGAGTAGTACAGGCAGCCTAGAACTAGAGGTTGTTTTGTCGCCTCCCTTGTTGCTTGATTACAGGCAGCCTAGAGTTCTTAGTCGGCCAAACTTTTTTGGGAGGACCAAGTCGTCCAAACTTTACTGCAAAATAAGTGCTAACTCGATCTCCAAGAACCAGAAGAAAAGAAAGGAGACGGGCGGCAAACCAGCAAAGGTTTAAACAGACTCGATCAAGCATTTGGCAGGCCAACAAATTAAACCATGGGAGCGAGGAGGACCTTTGGCGAAGCAAGAAGTCAACACAGGTGGTCATGAATCGGCGAAATTCGCTGGTAATCTTGTTAACGAAACTAGGTGGAAGAATAGTTTCTAGTGTGGACTTGTATGGCTGCGCAAAATGTTTTAAAAACCGGACCGTAAATTAAATCGGTGAAGTGAAAGGGTCGAGATTCAATCGGCCGGACCGGTTCAATCTCGGTTCAATGAATTTTTTTAAAAATGATTTATATAAATATATATATGTACAAAATAAGACATGTAATGGATTAATTTAATACTTTATATGATGAAAGGTTTACTATTTTTTAATAACTTGAATTTTTTAAAAATAAATTTTTTAAATTATAAATTAAAACAAATAAATTTCGTCTCGATTTCAATTATGTCTAAATCCAATCCAAAAATATCACAATATTTTGAAATTATACAAAATTCACGTCTATGAAAATTTAGATATTGTGAACTTAAATTTTAATTTACGTTTTAGAGATTGCAATTTAAAAAAGAAAGTTTGGAGTTCGAAGGAAGTCAAGAAAATCGAAAATAGAAATGTAAACTTGATAAGAAACAAAAAATGAGATAAAAGTGAGTGGTTGTAGCATTAAATAATTTGGGTTAAAAAATAATTTTTTTTAACTTTTTTCAATTTAATGGATAAAAACCAAATAAAAAAATGGAAGAAAACATCAATAAATTAAAAATAAAGAGGTTTGATTAAAAAGGGAGTGACAAAAAAAAAGAGGATAGAGAGAGAGAGAGAGTTGAAAATTAAAAAGAAAGAACCATGAGAGGATGAGATTTTGTAAGAAAAATGGGAAAAAAAAATATAAGTGTTTGATTTATATAAATAAGTTATAAAAAAAACTAATAAAATGTGATGGTGTAACGATTAATATATTAGTCTTCTATTACAAAAGTCTTGAGTTCAAATCTTGATAGCTGCATTTTACAAAAAAAAAAAAAAAAAAAAAGGAAGGTTGAAAACCGGTTCAATAGCAATTTTTACGATTCGATCAATTTTTGATCGATTTCCTGACAAAATCAATTATGGTATTGAATCGGACTGATGTCATGATCGATTCACGATTCAATCGATCGAATCGACCGGACCGATCCGATTTTCAAAACATTGCAAAGTGATTGTCTGACAGTTGCCAGCCAGTACATGCAGCATGCTTGTGTATGTATCAAAGATTTTTTATGATATAAATAAATAAAACATTTGGCAGGACAGCAGCATTCAGTTGGCAATAATTTTGGCATTGGCGAGAAGACCAAATGTTGGTAAAAGTCAAAGATAAACTTGAGTCTACAATTATGGGTGGCCTAAATTGAAAACTCGGATTCCAATGAACAAATTAAAGCCAATAATAATTGCTTCACGTGTGTGCTTGAATCTTTGACTACTGTGCATTGAATCATTGACTATGATTTGGAGCCTACCTAATATTTTGTTTGGATTGAGCATTATTTTTTTAATTTTATTTACTTATATTATCATTATAATTTTTAATATATTTTTTTTAATTATCTTTTTAATCCATTCACAAAATTAGTTATAGTAAAAATATCCCAAATAACTTACCATCCAAACAAACAGTAGTGGCAATTCTAGACAAGCACAGCATACTTATAAAATTGGATGTAAGTTTTTAACTCCCTTCCTTTATTTGTGCCCTATAACAAAAACTTGTACCCACTTACTTGGATTACTTGAAATTTGAGAGTAAATTTTTTTTTAAAAAAAGAACTGCTGTTCTAGTTTGGAAAATATTTTCCTGACAAGTGACAGCTACATAGCTAAATAAATAGAGAGTGGCATGCGGCGGTAGTTTTCATTTTCTAACTAAAGACATTTCTAGAAGGGGGATGGAGAAATCGTAATTCACAACTCATAAGAATCTTAGCTTATTTTAATAAAATTAACAAAGGGATCTCAAAATTTGATTCTAATGTTGATTCAGTAAGAGATGTTAGATTTAAATCCTCTCACCCAACAAACATCAAAACAGAGAACTGAAAATGTAGGATTGCCAAAATTTCATTGACACTGATTTATATGAAAGAAACTTTGTTCATTTACAAAATAGGACTCCGCCTAGGGCTGTCAACAACGAGTAGGATCCAAGCTGGAATTGGTAATTCCAAACCTGGGTCTAACATGCAATGAAAATCTGAATTTAGATCGAGAATCAGGTCCGGATGGGTCTCAATATATAGGTTCAGATTCGAAGCCGAGTTGGATATATCCATTTTTAAGAATTAATTATGATAATTTTTATTTATTTATACATAAAAATTATTAATACAATATTAACAATATAATTAAAGTAATTCTAATAATCATTTGATTTATAGAAAATTCTTTTTAATTTAAAAATTAGTAGCAAATTTTAATTAGAAATATGTTTTTAATTAAAATAATTATACTAATAAGATTCGGGTCCAAAACAGATAATATCCGATCGATTTAGTTTATAGAAAAAATGGATTTGGATTCGATTCGGGTAACTGGATCTATCACTTATTCCGTATCCTTTAAAAACAAAATGGATCAGGTACATTAACAACCCTAATTCCACCTAACCTTTCATTTATTGTTCATCCCAAAAGCTCTTTCAAGTTGCTAAAAAATATCTATTTGATTAAAGGTCACTAAACCCATAAAAACCGCAATGTAATGATCGCACACTCATTGTAAAACCCAATTTGAGCCTCATAACTCGTCTGGATTGTATTTTTTTGTTATGAAACAATTAAAAGTATGGATGTTCTTTTGTAATCCCAAGAGGATTAATTCATGATTTATGATTATATTATGTATAGAAGTTACAATTCATAAATCTATTCATGTAGTAGAGAAACCGTTTCATAGGTTTCTTCATATTATTGTAGTAGTGGATGTTTAATAGGATTTATGTACCTTTAATCTTGTAGTGCCTATATATAGAGGTACATTGACACCCTTTGGAAGAACTTTTGTATTTTGTTGGAATACAATAATATCATTCTCCATTGCTCTACTTTTCCTCTAATATTTCTATTCATACTATAGTAGTTTATTAGTTTTACAACATTTTTTGACTTTTCGGAACATTACAAGTTTTTTTAAGATGTGATATATCTGAGATGAAAAAAATGATTGATAAATATGTTAAAGAAATATTCTAGAAACACAAATATTGGTTTGGGCCAAGCTACAACAGCCCATTAATAAATCACACAAGCAGTTCATGGCCCAAAGTACAGAATTTAAATGACGAAAACACCCAAAATTTTGCCATATATTACAAACCTACTACCCTCCATAAACCGCCATCTTCTTCCTTTCACCCGTGCTCGTCTTTGTTGATTACTTTGCTGAATAACCGAGAAACAACAATGGGGAAAAGCGATGATTCAATAACGAGAAGGAAAAATAAAAAGAGCAGAAAAAAGCAAGAAGTTAAGGATTCCTCCAAAGTCTCTTATCGCATAGCTTCCATTATTGCTGCTAAAAAGCGTCGGCTAAATGGCAAACGCCGCATGTGTCAGGTAAATCTTTACTTGCAAATTTACACTTATTTTCAAAATATTTCGTTCTGCAGTTTTTGACGTGCTTTTCTTCGGAACTGTAATGCGTTTCTATTATCTGGGCGGGCCAAAGGATAAATAAATAGATAAATGAAGAAAGAAAGAAAGAAAAAGAGTGAAAAATCGACAATGGGTTGTCAATTTTATATGTTAATGTGTTAGACTTGATTAATTTGCGTTTGATGTATTTACTTTATGAATTTGGATTGTCTGAGCTAATTGTTAAGCATATCTTTTGTGGTTGTTGGTTATTTGATTTAATGTTCTGTTCGTTAATTTGCATGAATTGAACTCTAAAATCGTACTTTGAATTACTATTCAGAGTTTAGATTGAAGATTTTCTGGGTTTTAAATTACTTATAGATGCGCTGTTCATTTTTGGTGAAGATTGAAGTTAGCGTTAAACTTAAGTTAGACAAAGTACGAGGAAGATTCTTGGTTTTTATTTTATAAACCAGGAATGCTTGTCCAAAACCGTTTAATTATTCATCTGAGTAGCTGTGTCCTAAATTCTTACTGGTTGACAAACCAGAGAGTAGGATTCACCCGTTGGGGTAATTCTGTTCGTTTCGTTTTGCTTTTTAAGTGGGCATAGGTTATCGATGAACTGTCTGATTCAAGTATGTCAGTTTGAAAAACGGGGAATAAAAAGGAATCTACGAATCTACGATGATAAATAAATGCTATATGGAAATTTCTTTGAGTAACAGCTAGGCATGTGTCGTAATTTTACAGGGTATGTGCTTTAGCATTCCTACAGCTGAGGATCCATTCAATGATAGATACGGTAAAACTGATGCTGTGAAGAATAAGAAACGACCTCTAGATTCTAGAGTAGACAAGACACATATGGACAAGAAGCGAGCATTGTCAAGAAACATGGCTGCTAATAAAGATCATGAAAATGAAGATGTCAAAAAAGAAAAGTTATTTAAACTTGAGAAGATTGAGAACAACACAATTGCATCTGTTACAGTCTTTAAATCTGAGGGGAAGAAAGATGTGGGGAAGCCTGGAAAAACAGAGGTCCCAATGCTTCAGGCCTGTGGGAGCAAAACTGATGAAAGAGGGCATGAAATTTTTCAAGATTGCCCATCAAAGTTTTTAGTTCTTTGTCTGAATACCATTCAGAATGCTCTGCAACATGAATCGGCCTTTAGCAGTGAAGATAGACCTTTCTTTGTTCACAAATGGGGAGTTGAGTTTTGGAAGTTTTATTCAAGTGGAAGGGATATAGTAGAGACCAGTGGAGCAGATTCTGATTCCGAGCAAATTGCTTGGGTGGTGTCGTGTGCTGCTGATACCATTGCAAGAAAGGAGAAGGGAGGATTGTCATTTAGCAGTCCCTTTCTTTTATTCATTGTGCCATCTCAAGAAAAGGCTGCCAAGGTTTGTGCATTCTATTTCTGAAAGAATATCATTTGTCACTTTTAAAAGCTGTAACTTTCCCTAAGTTGTGTGATTCTCATGTTGTGACTTCTTTGTAATGGTATTCTTATTGATTTATTGTTTGTTTCAGCTGCCAGTCTTGATTATTTAATGTATTTTATTGTCTTTCAGGCATGAACGCATGGTTTTTGTTGGTTGTGAGAGTCTTTAATTCGATGAAGCTTTAGTAGATTTAGAGTCAGATCTTAGAAATATGTGTATACAAGTTTTTTAATCAGTTTGTAACCATCTTTTAGGAATTATTTCAAGCTCAAAGGCTGTCCATTTCAAGGACATTTTCAGTAATTTAGGATAAGTTTTAAGGGGCCATCGAATGTAAGATTTTAGTGGCATATGATATTTTTTTAATTTTCAGCTAAGACCTTGAGGGGAGAGAATTGCTAACAAGGCTTCTGTCACTCAACGGTGCTTTCCGTTTTATTTTACAGCATAATGCTTTCTATGTGTCTTTTTCCTGTCTGTACTTCGGGATCTTAACTTGGGCTTTGTTTGTGTTACCATTATAAAAAAAATAATTGGTTTTAGCTGGGATGAGGAGATCAAACGTTTTGTCTGATATATATTGAAATTGATCTAAGCAAATAATTAATTGCACATGAACATTTGACCCAACAGAATTTATTCTTCGGCTCAAAGAATTTTTTCTTCTCTTTTGGAGATGTCTTTAGCATAACCATTTTGTACGTTTTTGAATTTGACTATGTTTCATCTGGAGTTTAGGTACGGAAAATCTGCAAGCCTTTGAAGGCTCTTGGAATACATACAGTGAGTTTGCATCCAGGTGCCTCAATAGATCATCAAATTCGCGGGTCAGTTTTTAAAATCCTCCTTCTCGTTCCTTTTGTTTTTTCTTATCTGAATTTGGCTTAGATCAATTTAATAAACATTCTCTTGCAAATATTTTTCAAGAAAAGTTTCTCAACTTGTAGAAAAGTGTAATAATTAGTTTTACATGCCAAATTTGATACTATGTATCAATTGTTAACTAGGTATTCACAAGCTTAATCTGCAAGGAATATGATCTTTGGATTACCATGTGATTTTATGTCTTTCAAGTTGATAAAAATGTATCCACACTTGTTCAGACAATTTAATTTGGATTTTGGCTGTTTTGGTTACCAAGTCTGACTCTACGTGATCGTCAGTATTATCTCTGACTTTGAGAGGAAAATGTACTGATTAATCAGATTGGACGGACAAGTATACTTGTCATTGAGCAATGCAATCTTTTGTTAGTCTATGTCCAGATTATGACTCTCTGTAATACTATCCTACAACAATCCAATGTATTGTCTTTCACAGTAGAAAGATGTATGCTTCGTAGAAAAATGTATGCACGTCGTAGACAAGGCACATTCCTTGCCAACACTAGACTAGTTAGGATCATGTCCAATGTGAGGCATTGGCATTCGGCGTGTTTGTTGCAAGCCATTTCAGTTACTTTTTCTCAATATACAATTGTATTCACCAATCTTATACCATTGCATTTCTTTGATAGGTTAAAAAGTTGTGAACCAGAGTTTCTATTATCTACACCTAAGAGACTTCTAGAGCTCGTCTCCTTAAAGGAGGTCGACATCAGTGGGGTTTCCTTGCTGGTAATTTTGAACATATTTTCTATTTAAAATTGGTGCTTGAGTTTCTAATTATGTTCTCCTTGCTTAATTTGTTTCATATTTTCCTGGCAATTTACATAATGAATAGAAATATCTGAAATGGCAGAAATCTTTAGTTGGTTAAGTTGTGTACCTTCTGAAAGAAAATGTCTATGAGACTAGATATATGAATGTGGAAATAGTTTATATATGTGGTAATAAGTACTTTGATTGCGATATTGGCAGAAGAATAGTTATGGGATGTGGTAATGCCGTTCCTCTGTACATGTCAGGGCAAAATTCTGTGGGGATTTTTACTAGATCATCCATGCTTTAAGGACAGAATGCTGGGCTATTAGATATTCTCATGCTAAATATGCCTAGTCGAATGCCTGAGCTAAAATCGGTTTTTGGTAGAGCCACAAAGAGGAAGAAATGGACAACTTGTGGAGACGGTTGGTATGTTGCATCATAAACCAGAAACTGTACTTGTAAGGCTGAGTAACATAACACAATGTCCTTTAGCAATGAATGAAGGCCAAAAGTTGCAGCTTAAGATGATATAAAATGAAAGAGATAGGCACTTTGGGTGTTGCAAATGAATCATCTGAGCTAACTAAAAGGGTTTACATGTAGCTTATGTGAAAAGGCTTGTGGAAGTTCTGGCTTGGTTGGGCTTTTATTTGCTCGCTTAACTTGCATGGTGGTTTACTGTCTCTCGTTCTTGTGAAAACTGTTAGTTGGTAAGGTTTTCAGGCTAGTTGATACCAAGCTATCTCAAGCTAGACCTTGTAGACAGTTCTTTACTAATCTAATCTGGATGTGCTGCCAAACTCATTTTGCATCAGTCTGAAACTTGGGATTACTGTATAGAAGGTTGTTTATGTGATTAACATACTTCACGTTCTTGGTGTAGAAGGTTGTTTATGGTAAATTATAATGTTGATCTGAAAATGAATATCTTAGGTGGTTTGCTGGCTCTTGAAACTACTCGGGGAAGATTTTGTGTCTGATTCTGGTTAGATATTTAAAATAATGCAAAAGGATATCTGTTCTTTTCTGTCATTTCTAAAGCTGAAATGAGCTATATCGTGTATCGTAATGCTTCTTAGTTTTCTTTATTCATATACTTGTTCTGATCTATAATTTTGATAATTGGTACAGGTCATTGATGGATACGGAACTTACTCAGATAATGATGGTATTGAACTCATTAGGCAATCAATTTCTGGGTGTCCCCAGGCGGTGGTATTCAGTGAATGCTCAAGTAATTGGTCTACTCCAATTTTGCCAAACCTTTTGCAGGGTTCAGTCTGCCGGATATCTTCTGATGATTTGGAGTGTGTTAGATGACGGACTCATTGAAAGGGTATGGTTCCATGGTTCTTATTTCCTTTTCTTTTCTCTTCTTTTTTTTGGTCCGATTAGTCTGATAGTAGAGTGTTGATTTTTAAACTTGCTTAGATGAATAAAATATATGTCAAATGGTAAATCTTCATTTGATTATCCTTTGAACTTTTTGTGGCAGGTCAATTTTGATGTTGTTTGTCAGTAAGGAAAGATTCACATCTTGGATTGTCTTTTCCAGACTCTTCGCCCCTCAGGAGTTCGGCCAACTCGGGCATTTCATCTGGCCGGTTTCGTCATTCAGCTACAGTAAACCACCTCAGCTTGGCCTAATTACTGGCTTGACAAATGGGTCGCTGACAGAGTATTGAAGATGGAAATCAAATCGTCTGTTTTTCTTTTACAACGGAATAAAATAGTTAACAATTAAAATTGAATTTCACTTGAGAGCGAAATTTGTAACTCCAATTATGTAGCAATCCCCTGAGAGTTTTTTCATTTTGCTTTTGGTTTGTTTGATTTGTCCTATTGTAGTCAAGCATTCACAACGGCGTGAGGACACACTCTAACCTCCAAGGAAATTGTTTGCTAATTTGTTGCTGCCAGTGATCGACAAGCAACTTGTATTGTATCTTGGCTTCAAATGCATTATTTTAGTGGAGAGAAAGGGGGCCCAAATAAAAAAAAAAAAAAACACTATTAGATTTTTATAATGTATTTAGAATAGGGATTTAATTCAACTCGTGTGCTTGGCTAAAGGTGTATACTGAACACCTATATGTTTGCAAAAGACTTTGATGTATTAGTTTTTTTTTTTTAAAAGCTAAATTAATTTGAAAAATTATTAATATATGCATTATACAATATGAATATGGTATGTGTGAAAAATTGAAAACGTATAAATGTACTATATAATATGGTATGTGAATTAACGGACCACCGGAAAATATTTTTGTGCATTCTTGAAATGACTCATCAAGATTTTAAATGATTGATTTCCTTTCATAAACGTGAGCGAGGCTCATTGGAAATCTCAAACATTTTTATATTTCAACTTGATTAAAACATGAAGCATGGATGGTATATAATGGCATTATACTCCCATATTACTTGCTAAGAAAGTAGTAATAAACGTATTGAATACCATGACGTACAGAGAAATATTCCCATTTGAATTGTTATTTTTTGATGGAATTTTTATAGAAAAATACTCCCAAACTGAACAAGGTATGGAATTTGTATAACAAAGAAATACACTATAGCAATTTAATATAAGTTAAGTGAAAAGGCGATTAAAAAATACGTTCACGAAAAATATAAAATTAGTAGTATTTTTTTTCCAAAAACGACCGAATACGAAAAATATAAAATTAGCTGGAAATTGCAATTCCAACATCAGCTCATACATTTGTAGTATTTACACATTCAGTTGCCAACTATATGTAGCATAGGCGGTTACGTGGACCCCGCTTCTCGCATACGTGTCCTCCACGTCACGTTTTGCCAAGCACCCCCAAACAAGAACAAGTTTTCATCTCCCAACTCTCAAGATTCCAGCGTCTCAACAACTAGTCGCTACCATCATGATCAAATTGAAAGTTTGAAACAGCCACCGAAAAAATTGAAAAAAAAAAAAAAAAAAACACCGCATAGGTCAACGATTACATCATCTCCGTACACCTTTAATTAAACATCGCTGTCACGATTTCCCGTGATTACTCATTCCTTCATCATTGTTAAATTAAATCAGCAGAAAAGCCTTTTTCCGCCGAGACGCCGACCCCACGACGGAACGGTTCCCATGGACCTGCCCAGGACTCGGGTGGGACGATCCACCTCACTTCGTGACCCTTCCGACACTCGATTCACTGACTCCGATAAAATTGAAGGCGCTGGTAGCTGGGAAACCCTTGAATGGACTAAAATTGAGGTAAATTCAATTTTCTTTCACCTGCCTCCTTTATCATTCTCTCTGTTAGGGTTTCGTTTATGATTTGGAATTCATATTTTGTATGTTTTCCTGCAAATTGCAGCCTGTTTCGAGGTCGGTTCCACAAGGACTGCAAGGTTTCTTGCTCGAAGCTGAACGTGTTATCGTAGAGGTAAGTGATAAGTTTGTGTGCCTCTATGTTAGTCCCGTTCTCCAAGCCACATCTCTGTGCGTGTGCGTGTACGTGTGTGTCTTTTAGTTTTGTTGTATTTTTTTTTTCACATTTGCGTGCTGTTTTAGATTCTCTTTAAGAATTTGTATGAGGTTAGTTGAAGTAGTGAGTTTGTAATTGGTTGGAGTTAAAAGGTTATTTATAAGAATTCTGTTATCATTTGATCCAATGGGATTAGTTGGCGGGAGTATTTATTTGAATGTGCGAAATTGGAAATTTTGAACTGATGAAAGATCTCATTTTACCCAGCAAAAGACAGATCAAAAGAGGAACCGGAAATAAATAGCATTATGCTTTACTCTATGTTGGGGTGTGCAGAAGTTTGGCTGTTAAATTAAATTATGTTCCGTTCATCTAGAATCTTCACTTGTTGTTTTGCTCGTAGCAATGACAGCAGGCATCTACACGATCCAATTAAGGGATCCTATTGAATCTACATAGGTAAGCAGAATATGGCTGATAAATGCATTGTACCAATCGGGGCCTTCTCGCTGTATTTGCTTTTAATGATACATAAGTGCAGGGTACTGGTTGTATTGCGCGTTAGCATGTTTTTTTTGTATGCTTCTTATTAAGGAGTATCGAGGATGAGCCTCCACGTGTGCACGCATGAACAGACAAGTCTGCACATGTATACCTTCTTATCTACAATTAGCTCAACATTGGTTCAATTTGTTCTGGGTATGGTGTTTTCCTCATCTCGGGAAATCTAGATATTGTACTTAGGGCATTCTGCTCATCCATTCATATATGCAACCACTAGCAGATTTGATTTTGCATCTTCTTGTTCCCCTCCTTGTAATTATTGTCATCCCGATGACTGGGGACATTGTTCGGACACTGATTTGGTAGTTATTCTAAGAGTTGCCAGGATCGACTAATCTTGATTTCTGTTGACATTGAGAAAGCTGTAGGTCAGAATTGTTCCGTAAATGATTGATTTGAAGGGCAAATATTTATAGCTTTGGTCGGAATTGACCTAGATTGATGCTATCCTAAAACAGTTTAGTGACTGTCACAATTCTCTATGCCAATCAAGTGCAATTCCTTGCAAGTGGTAGGAAGGATATTGAGAATAATGCAACGTGTTTGGATGTGTACATTACTGAGGACACTGAGGACGAGGAGATAGATAATGTAAGGTAAACCGCTAAATGGTAAACTAAGACCGTGATCGTTTTAGCTCTAGAATCGGGGACTTCGAAATAGATTTGGAAGAACTTGGTTATTGACATGCTGGGGATTTACTTAAAGATGCCTTCTCTTTTCCGGATCCTGAAGGAGACTTCTGACTTGGATGAATCAAGTTGGTTATTTCCATCATGATGCATGTGTCATACACGGGAATATTTATGTTGTCTATCTATCTGATGTCAAAAGAAAGTCTAGAATTGCACAACATTATGCAACTTGCCATCCCAGTCTTCTTTATACCACAAGAGCTGGAATTTAGTGCAACTGACTTTAATTTATTTGATAGATTCAGTGTTCTTAAAAGCACATGCTGTTCGCATCTTCAAAACACATATATGGGTAGTAGGTAAAAATTCCTTTGTAAAGCCACCCAATAGAAAATAGGAGAGGAGCATCTGCAATAACTTGCCAACAATTTGCTATGGCCAAAAATGATTCAGCTGGTTAACTTACTTTACTTAAGGGAGTTAGTGAGTATATATGAGATGTCATTTTACGTTGATTTGGTAAACATTTGCTTAACTTTGTAAAAAAAAAATGTTCCTGGATTTAATTTTATTGTATGGTTTTCTTGTTTCTTTGTGTAAATTTAAGGTTTTATAGACTGGAATTCTGGTTAGCTTGTTTATCTCGTCTTGGATTAGTCTTGGCTTTTTTTTTTTTTAAGAAAAATCACACATGCTTTATTTGGTATTTCAACCATTGTGTCCCTGTACATTATTCTTTACTCTCTAGCTAGTGTGAGCATGTCATGAAGCTTACTGAGATTAAAGAGTCTGCTTGCAGGGATGTGGTGTTGTTCTTGTTAATACTGATGAGGCAGGGACCTTGTTTGTGACGAACTTTCGTCTTCTTTTCCTGGTAAGTGATGAATTTGACATACCCAAGCATTATGTTTCATTTCCTAGACAATATATTTGGTGATGCGAGTTTAATGCGGCTTTCTTGGTGAGTGCTGCAAGGGATTTTCTATCACGTGGTTTCTGTAATGAGTTATGTTAGTAGAAACAATAATGTTGAAGTCTTGTTAGCCTTGATGTGCCAAAGTTTTAGGGGCTATCATCTTCCTAATTGTTGCATATCGGTGTAGCAATATTTCTTTATTCTTTACTTTTCTTTTTGATAGTTGATCCTCAAGCAAAGGTTAAATTTTTGTGGACTAAGTTTATCAAAACAATTTCTTTTATACCCTTTAACAAAGTAATAGGTGCTATTTCTGCAATGATCTCTGCTGGCATCAAGTTCGTGAAGGTCTATTAGGTCCAATAGCTAGCTAAGAACAAGTTTTTTTATGTCTAGTGATTTCTAGTGATTACTTGGCATCAAATTCCTATCCTTGAATTGGGTCTCTTTTCCAGTGACCAGTGATTACTTCTCTTTCCTCGTGTCTCTCACTAGTCTGGGATTTACTTGTGGTGTTAAATCATTGACTTTGTTCACTCATGCTGTATGTTTTTTGCTGCCATGTGTATAGCATGCTTCTTGTTGAGACAGTCAAGAGCTCTGATGTTTTAGAACTTAAGTTACATAAAGAAGTTTATATGGGCAATGTTTTGCTAGGCATTTTTGTAGTTTTTAATTTCTCTGGTACACAATATTTCTTGTCCTATGTTTTTTGAGTTATTGTGTTTATAGTTGTAGATTAACTATGTTCAAGTCTAGAGCTTGTTTTCTCTTCTTCCTTTTTTTAATGTTTTTGTAGAATATTGAATCTAAAATTTAATTTGTCGGTTTTCTATTTTTTTTAATCACTTAAACCAATTTTTGAAGCTGCATTACTCATGTAGAAGTTTGGTTTTGTTTCAGAGTGATGGTTCGAGGAATGTAATTGCACTTGGAACCATACCTTTGGCAACAATTGAGAAATTCAACAAGATTGTGAGTTTTGACTTTTCTTGCCTTATGATATCGTCTACTTATGTTCATTATCCAAGTTCTTGGAATTTTTCACAGATTATGAATTAGAATTATTTCCTTTGGAACATCTTATCAAAGTAAATACTGTATTAGTTGCAAAAGACTAAAGGAGAGAATACTGAATATTCAGAAATACATGAAGAATCCGGAGAATGCAGAAAGCTGAAATTAAGAACTACAAGTTGTAGTTTCACAGACAAAATGATGCTTAAAACGACTTCTGTGTCTTTATATATTTGCTTATGTTAGGAACGTTGTGACTATCCTTTTAAATTTGTCTTCCTGATGGGAATTAATTTTGTTGTTGCGATCATTATATTTAATTGTTTACTTGGGCTTTTATTCTCATTGAACATAGATTAACTGCATCCAATTCTTGTTTTTCATGGAGGCGTAGGTTATGAAGCTTCCAGCAGCTCCTAGGCAAACTGACAGGAGTCCTTCCCGCCGACTGCTTCAGGTCATTGGTATGCTATTGGATAGAATTTCTGAGCTGTACATTTCACAATCCCGCTTCTTTTATTTCTGGTTTATTCTTATCAAAAATTTTCTTTGATATTGGGGCTGTATCCTAGGGGTTTGTGGGCCTGGGGGAGAAGGTCTTCCCCAGTTTGGTTTTGTCGGAGAAATATACACCAGCGGTAGATGAGATGGGAAATAATCTTGTGGTACTTTGGACGTTTTTATGCACTAAATAACAACCAAAAGAAACATTAACCTTTGCAACATATGGATCTAACCCTGTTTGTGGTTATAGTTTTATGGATTCTTCAAAACCCTACTGGTTCATGGAGGCTACTTTGAATTGGTGGTATAACTTCTTATAAGAGAAGTTAGTTACAGTATAAGATCGATTTAGCTCAAAAGCACCTCCTGAAAAAAAAATGAGAATGTTTTGGCAAATGTTCCTTGTGATCAGTCTGTACAATTAACATCCACGTTTGTTTGATACACTTATCATCCTCAACTGTATTTTTCAGGCAAGGATATGAGAATAATTGTTTTTGGTTTTCGGCCTCGAACAAAGCAGGTCAGTCATCTCAAGGATTAAAGCTTCATTTCTTCATCTCTGTCTATCAATGGCCTGCACATTTGGGTTTGGATAGATTTTTACTTAGCCTCTTCTAATTTCCATTTAGCTGTCACTGTATCCATTAATTCAACCAATGAAGTTTTTTAACATCCCTTGTTCTGTTTCACTCTCTGTTGCTTGTGTTTGTAATTTCCACCTATGTAAAGCCTGAATAAAATTAGTCACCTGGATTTGTTCTACTGAGTTGCAACGAAGAGCAAATAAAAGTGATAGTAGCAGTAAATTATTACTTGTCGCTGAACTTTTGATTGGTGAATGAGAAAATTTCTGAGTGCTATCATCACGAGTTTCATAATCAACCCCTACCATACAGTGCATTGGGTGATTGATTTCCTAATTAGTAACTTCTTATGACCTCGGCGTGATGAGATAGATAGGTGGGCCTGGCTTCTCAGTTAAATGAAATTAATTATGTTCTATGCTGCTTTATTTCACAAGTCATATGTTAATTTCCTCACAAGAATCCTTTAGCTTTTCCCAAGCATGTTGAGCATATATGAAACTGATTTTGATAGGTTCTGATTTGCAGAGGCGTGCTGTATATGATGCATTATTGAGGTGCACAAAGCCATTAAGGATTTGGGATCTTTATGCTTTTGCTTCTGGCCCTTCCACATTCACTAACAGCGATCCTAAAGTGCGGTTATTGGATGAGTATTTCCGGCTTCTAGGTCTGAGTTCGTATCATGCTTCAACAAGAATGATTGAAGATGGGTCATTCACTTTGTCCAATGAGTTGTGGAGGATCAGCAGTCTGAATTCAAGTTATACTATGTGTCCTACCTATCCATTTGCATTGCTGATCCCAAGATCTACAAGGTGACACAACCAATATAATACTTTTGTTTGAATGTTCAAGTCATTGTAAAAAGTATTAATCGTTTATAATGATATCTACCTAATAACTTTGCTTGGCTGTTGATGTTAGTGATGAAGAATTGCTGCAGGCTAGTACATTCCGTGGGCGGTGTCGGTTGCCTGTTATTACTTGGTGTAACCGAGGTATGTAGTCTTTCAGAATTAAGCTTTTGTTAGTCATGATCCAATGGACCTGTCTGGCTGTGCCATAAACTTATGTATGTTGTAATATCATTGCTAATTCTTCATTTTATTTGCTAATTCATAGATACAGGTGCTGTACTGGCGAGATCAGCTCAACCTCTTGTTGGCATTATGATGAATATGAGGAGGTAAAATATTATTTACAGAGCTTGTACCTTTATAACCCTTAGATGGTGATTTAGGTTTTACTGTTATATTGAAGAGTAAGAAATGGGACAGTGTCTATTATCATGGAAGGCTGACCCATAAAACTTTTGGTTGCCTAATCTTTGTGTCATCTGCCAGCAATGCTGATGAGAAGCTAGTAGCTGCACTGTGCACTCAAATTTTTGGATCAAGGGAGCAGCGAAGGTAAACATTTTCTTTATTGCTGTGATGACTTTTGCCCCCCTATTCTATCTTGATACTTCTACTCTTCGGAGGCTTCCTATTGAATTGAACATAGTAGCTGCTTTACTGAATATGTACTTGACTTTAAACAGACAGCAATTAAGAAGGCGAACAAACTTCTGTATATCTTATCCAATAAGATATGTTTGGTGAAGTCATTTTGTTTTTGTTATAGGAAGCTGTACATTGCCGATGCAAGGCCTCGTAAGAATGCTTTAGCAAATGGAGCCATGGGGGGTGGATCAGAGTCATCTTCTAATTATTTTCAATCTGAGGTCTGTTTAAGGTTTGAGTTACCTCAGTCTTCTAACATCTGGTCTTCCACAACTTTTACATTGAGTACTCATGTTTATTCATTTTAATTGGTTATCAGATTGTTTTTTTCGGGATAGATAACATACATGCAATGAGGGAGAGTCTTGTTCGACTAAGAGACTACCTGGATACGCATGGTTCCACTTCATCCGATGGAATGTCATCATTTTTGGTACTACATGAGATTCTTTAGTTGACCATGCTGTTAGTGAGAAACATTATTTTGCAGTATTTGTAAATGAATCTTAGACTAAGATATGCATGAAATTGGTTTGTGCAATTTTCGTTTGGCGAGAACAGTTTTACTAAATAATAAGGCCACCTTGCTTGTTGTCTAAGAATTATTATCAGAATTAATGTGATCAAACACCTTAAATTGTTTTTTCCCCCTTTTCTGTGTTGCCCTCTTAGATTGCTATGATAACAGCATTTTATGGTCAAATTTGCTTTATCTTACTGCAGTTTTGATGCTAATAACTCCGTGTCAGGCATTATTATATTCCTTGTTATCTCATCTAGATGGTTTGTGATATGCATGCGATATCCATAACATGTTGTTATGTCCTTGCTGTGCCCTTCTAGATATCATATCATTGAACTGAAAATGGTAAAAGCACTTTCTTGAACATTTTCTGGTTCTGTTCTTCAAGTATGTGCATCTTTCCTATTTTGCAGAGGCACGGGGGATGGACTTGGGGAGGTGGTAACCTTAGTAGTATGTCTGCCTCAGTTTCAACGCTTGGAGACAGCGGTTGGTTAATACATGTCCAGAGTGTCTTGGCTGGTTCTGCTTGGATTGCAGCACGTGTCGCTTTGGAATCAGCATCAGTTCTTGTTCACTGCAGGTGAGATGTGTCTCTAAGTTAATGTCATGGTCGGTTGAGATGCTCTTTCCCATTTTTTCCCCTTGGGATTAATTTTTCAAATTTTGGTCCTATTCTAATCAGGATCACATTTAGCTACTGTTGGCCTTGAAACTTATGTATTTCTGCCTTGTATCACATGGGTTTTTGGGATCTGTTTACCAATTTGGTTTAGGTTTCTGCCTTAGCTGTTACATTTTACTTGACCTTTTGGACCTACAGTGATGCTATCCTAGGTTTTTGCTTCTTCTGAAGTACCATAATATTCAGTTAAATGGGAGTTACATAAGTGGGAAAATTGTTTATCTTTTTTCGTCTGTTTATTAGATGCTTTTGGGAAGGATGATAACTTCGTGAGATACCGTATTGTACTTCCTGGAAGTCAAAAGCTCTTGTTAACCTGAGTTCTCAACTTGGATGTACTCCATTTTCCCTCTTGTATTTCCTCTTTGAGGAAAAGTTGGAAGAAGACAGAATTGGATAGTTAGGCCTGTTCTAGAATAAACGTAGAAGATTCTTTCCTCTTATTATTTCATTTATAGACCTTAAAAGGTGATTTAAGAACTGATTACTTTTTAGCGCTGATTGTTGTCATTAATCTTTGTAGAGTAGTTTTTTGCATAAATCTTTGTATGTAAATTGTCATGAATAGAATTTTACTGGAGGTTTTGGTTAGCCAGTTCAATTTATGTGTCAATTAAGGAGAGTTCTCATTGTTGAAACTTGTGAAAACTGTAAAAAAGATGACCTGATAGAGCCATCTAGTTCTGGACATTTGGATTTCCTGAACTAACAAACAATTAACACAGTTGTCTGCAAAATAGATGTTGAGTGCTGACTTTACACCATAACTCCATCTGACTATATCCTGTTTCATGAAGAAGATCCGCTTGTCAGTTTTAAGAGAGCTTGCTACATAAATGATACTGCCTCAGATTTGTTTGTCCACTCTGGTATGATAAGGATAGTTTTCTATGATATGTCAATCCAGGGAATTGTTCTCCTCCTCCCTCCTTATAAACTCTAGAAAGAGCCATGAAACACCTTTTGTTTTGGGACCCTCTTTGCTCTTGCCTGGTAGTGTGTTAGTGAGGGTGTTTCGGGCATTTTCTTGGATCAGAAGAACACTCTTCACTATTTTATTTTCATCTTTCTCATTAGCTTTGGACATCTCTATCAATCGCAATTCACTTGATTTTATAAGCTACAATGCAGTGATGGATGGGATAGAACCACTCAGTTGGTCTCACTCGCCAGTTTATTGCTTGATCCATACTATCGGACAATTAAAGGTTTTCAGGTACTGCTTGAGATACCAAATCAATTACAATCTTTTTATTTATGTTGACTACGTATCATGTTGACAGCATTGTGTTTGGCTCTGCTTTCGAGTGTTTCAGAATATGTTTTCATGTTATTCTGCAACTGCAAGCCCTGTTGGTGGAATGGTTTCACAGCGACGTTGCCTGCTCTGCTTCTTTTAGGTTTTGTTAGATAGAAGCAGTGTTATATAGTGAAAAACATACAGCATTTAGTAGGATGAGTATTTCAGTGTGTCTTCCAAGTTGTTCGGAGTTGAATTTTGACTAGCTATTGTTGCAGGAATATACGCCATTTGCGAGATTAGATTCGTAGAGAGTGAATCCTTCAATAAGCTTCAACATTTCATGACAGTGAGGATGACATTGTTTGTCTTTTAATGATATGCTAAATGTCTATCTGATTCAGGCACTTGTGGAAAAAGATTGGCTAGCATTTGGCCACCCATTTGCAGATCGTGCTGGAATGCCATCTCTATCTGGAAGTGGCAGCATGCCTTTTGAGTTGTCTCGTCAGTCTTCCACAGGGAGCTTCTCTTCATCACCCTCACGCCAAGCATCAGGGTCATTTACATCTCAAGCTCCAGCTACATCACATACACAGAATAATTATTCACCTATCTTTTTGCAGGTGTGTGGGATTTAGGTAACCATAAGCTGTGAAGAACACTTCTCCTTTTTTCCCTTGCTATATTTGTTTATTCATGCTTACTGCATGATAGATATAAAGGTATTCCAGAAAAATCAAGTCCAAACTGGTTTTGAAGAGATGTACAGTTTGCATGCTGAGTTGGATTCTTGCTATTCCGAGCAGGCATGACTATAAGCATCAATGACGATTAACAAATAGTTGGTGCATCATTCATGATTTGAAGTTTGATTTCAAGTAAACTCATGTACCAGTGTAGTTCAGTGTGATGAATCCCCTGAGTTGGACTGCTCTAGTGACAAAATGATTGTGTGAATGTGATTCACTGGCACATTGATGTACAAAGTACATGTCACTGGTTACTTAGTTCATTGATACTTTTAAGATAATGTGATACACATTAGACAATCAGGAGTTCTGGTTTTCTTGCAATTAGAAAATCTTCAGCATCTCAGAAGAGTACAGTGTGGGAGTAAGTCTTAAGTTCTCCAGTTGAATGCTGATACCTAGCTTACTATGGCTAAATGTTGAATATGCCTTGAAACTGAAAAGCAATTCTTTCTTGGATCTTTTTAAATGATGAAAATCAAGTTGCAACTATCATCTCACTTGTAAATGGTCATGATGCTTTTGTTTATTTTTCCTGATTTTTGGCGTTTGATTGTTGCTCTGCAGTGGGTTGATTGTGTTTCACAGTTGTTACGGCTGTATCCACTTGCCTTCGAGTTCTCCTCAGTATGTATTTCTGTTTTATTCCTGAATGGATGCTGATTTTTCTCAAGAATTTCATGTGTTGCCTTTAGTGATTCTTGTTTTTTGGCATGCAGGGATTCCTAGTGGACTTATTGGATTCTATCCTTTCATGCCGTTTTGGAAACTTCTTGTGCAACAGGTATGATTCAGCTTATGCTGTCTTAACCTATTCTGAAAGATAAAACAGAAGAAAAGTAATGGTTAACCTAATGCGCTTAGACTCATTGCTGCCACATAATCTCCAACTTATGAATTCAGTGACATACAATGAATCACATTGTGAAGGGTGACCTGGGGCTGAAGTACATAGCACTTTTTATGTACTTGATGTGTAGTGCACATGGTGTTGTCTGGAATTCCAGATGCTATAAGTTTGCCATAGTTCATATTTCTACAAAGATGGGGCAAATCCAATACTTGACAGTAGGAATCTAGAGGGATATGGTTATCCTCACTAGTTAATAAGTTTCAATCTACTCCCTAGTTTGCTTTGGAGATTTACTATGGAGCTCTCTGCAGTTATACTTAAATCTGAGACCATGCAACTGTCATGAATCACAATAATTACTGTGGCACGTAGCATCATCAGTATTTGTTGGGAGTTCAGACAAGTTACAGTGTGAATTGCAAGGATAGTTTTTAAACTATAACAAGTCAATCTGGCATAAATTCTGTGGACAATCTTTCATTTTCCCTCCAGTCCCTTTCTTTCCAATAAAGATGGAGTCAAGTGTCAACGTGCATTTTTTCATAGATTTTCTGTTTTACAAATTCAGTGAGAAGGAAAGGCAGCAAGCTGGTATTTCTGATTCCTGTGGCTGCTTATGGGTGTACATGGCTGATATGAGAGCTTCGCATGGAGGTTATCATGTGCATTACAATCCTTTCTATGAACCATCTAAACACAATGGTCCACTACTACCACCTGCAGCGGCTTTGGCCCCAACAGTTTGGCCACAGTTCCACCTTCGATGGGCTTGCCCAATGGAGTCTCAGGCTGGAGAGCTTGAAGCACAATGTCGGAACATGAGTAAAAGGTTTACTGAATTGCAGAAGGTGAGAGTAAATTCTTTTCATCCCTTGCTCTAGCTTTGGTACATAGGCTTATTCTAGAAATCTATTTTTTCCCCTTTTGTGATTAGTTTTAGAAAAATAATATGGAGTGAACTCTTCTCCCTATAACTGGTTTTATATGGAGTCAACTTTACGATTAGAAGTTGTAAGATTTTTGCAATTATTAACAGGCAAAAGAAGAGACTGATGCAAGAGTTAAAGAAACCACTGCTACTATGGAGTCCTTGGCTGCTGAGTTGCGGAATGAGAAGGTCATCAGTACATCAGCAAAGGAGTTGGCCAGCCGGGCCACCAGGGAGAGTGCAGCAATAAAGCGCGCACTACAATCACTGGGGTGTAAAGTGCACTTCTCTGGAGATGGTGACCGCACTGTTGGCATTGAAAGTAATCCAACTGAAATTCCTCAAAAATCTGTGTACTTTTCATCTAAGGAGGAATCAGCTGGTAGTGGTGTCAGTAATGAGAAATCAGAGCTCTCTGTTTCGGTCACCGTTTTGGCAGATGATGTTTCCAATAATCCAATTAACCGATTTTGTGAATCTTTATGTCCATTACATACTAGGGAGGGAGGTTGCAGATGGCCTGATGCTGCCTGTGCTCAATTTGGGAGTCAATTTGTTGGATTAAAAGCAAATTTTGATGCGTTTGATCGGCTGTCTATATATGATAGGTATTTCCAGCCAGAGTAGACAGTCTACATTTTAAACTAAACATGAGGTACGGGGACTTTAGGGACATGCTTCTGTCTTGCTATCAAATTGAGGATCTCTTGTAAAGAAGGAACTTTAGTGTAGATTAATTAGATAAAAGTTTTGTTGGAGTTTTTACATGAGACACAAGTGAATAACAAATAAGCCAGTGAAGGTTATAGTGGTCCTAATATTGGAGATGGGCCCGGGGACTGCTTGTACAGGTTAATATATATGGTTGGGTTTTTGTTTATCAAAGCTAATCTGAGGATGTACATTAAGAGCTCCTCATTGACATAGAAACTGGCTAGTGGAGGTTGGTACAGATTTCTGTGCGTGCTTCAGGTTTACATGGACATCGATCAAATTTCCATTCTTCTCTCAAGCAATCTAAGCTTGTGGTATGGATGCTTAGATTTTATTCAGGTTTTGTGTTAGTTGAATACTCGTATCTCTCAGCGTTTCAATAAATTAATTTTTGAATGAGTAGTCTTTGTTCTCTATTTGTTGTAAGAGTCATGTACTGGTAGTTTTCCCTTGACTTCTGAAGTGAAGTCTCATCCTTCCTGGGGTAGATCGAGGAAAGGGACCTTGTATACATTCTTCATCTGTTGGTAGTACATCATACGTTGCATCAGGAGATTGACTCGTGCAGAGGTGCATTGAGGATTTTATTGAATTTTGAGTTGGATTTTGTACCTAGAGGCTAGAAGGATCAATATTGGGGCCAACATAACAGCTCGGCCAATCTTGAAAACTTTTTTGACTGCTGTACAAACGGTGCTGGAGGGAATTGGGAACGATGATGCACAACAGCACTAGTCGAGTAGTTGTTGGTGCTCTGATTTCACATAAAAGATGGTATTCATGGGTGCTAAAGAAAATTTTGCATGGGAACTCGCTACCATAGAAGATGGCAGATGGTTGTACTTTTGTATTCTTGAAGTCTAAAGGCCGAAACTCATCATAAAGCATAAGAGATATGAAGGATGCAAGTATGAGACATCCGCTATGGTCCTATTCCATAGCTGGTCGGAACAGTTTGTTCATTGTAACCTCTTACAAATCTATTCCTTTAGGCTTTTCATATTTCAATTAGTAAATAAGGCTCTGCATCTTAGTCATTTACGGGTCATGGTAAGCCAAATGTTGATGCAAGTACTTTTCAGCTTTTCGCAGTAATCACTGAAGCTATAAGAATTCGTTGTGACAAAAAAAAAAAAAGAAGGGAATCGTGAAGTTACATAGCCTAGTAAAAATGAATGAAGACATTCTGGGTACAAGAACAGCATTGACCTCGCAGAGCTAAAACACTACAACTCATTTGGCACGGTTCATCATATTTATATCATCAATCAGCCGATCCAAATTGCAGTGGGATGAGCCTGCTTGTTCCACAGATCTTCTTGCCAATTTCGCCTTCTCTTTAGCACATAACATGAACTCGTCTCTTTTCACATCCATCAGATCTTTTATCATCTTCTCAACGGTTGCTCTTTCACAAGTATCCTTCATGTCCAAGCCCACCTTCCAAACCTCCCCAACAAGCCTACTATTCACCTGTTGGTCAGCATAGAAAGGCCAGCAGATCATAGGCACCCCTTCGTATATACTTTCCAATGTAGAATTCCAGCCGCTGTGAGTCAAAAATCCACCTACAGCTGGATGTGCCAGGACTTCCTGTTGTGGTGCCCATCCCACCATGTATCCTCTTTTCCTCGTGCCCTCCAGAAGCTCTGCCGGAATATCTCCATCTGCATTCACAGATTTTGGCCTGATAACCCACAAAAAAGGTTTCCCACTATTCACCAGTCCATGCCAAAACTCGAAAAGCTGATTTCTTGTTAGCACTGTCATGCTTCCGAAACTTACATAGATCACAGAGTTTCGGGGTTTCCTATCAAGCCATGCCATGCAGCTTCTATCTTCTTTCCAAAGGCTGCTTGAAGATGGTTGCTGCAGCGCGGGACTGGAAGCTTCTCTGGCTTTTAGATGTGCATGAAGTGGTCCTACGGTGTATAGTTTTGGAATGTGAGTGCGTATATGTGATAATGCGGACTCTTCTAGGTCTTCGAATGTGTTGAGTAAGAGTCCATCTGCTTTAAGGTTTTGCAGAGTTTCAGATATGACCACTTGGAAACCAGGGTCAGCTAGATTACTCGTGCGACAGAAACTTGGAAGATCACGCATCCTGAAGCGTTCCAGTCCCGGCACACTGGAAAGCAATTTATCCATATCATTTTCACCTGCGGGAATAATTAATGCAGGAGATCAATACAGTGATCTAAAGAAGAATTGTGCATTAGTGTGTGTTGCATGCCGAGATAATGGATTTTCTCATATATTGTTTGGACTATTACCATTAAATGGAAGTTCGCCAGCTTCAAGGAGCTTTGGAACGCACAGAAAAGCCCAGAAGCAGCTAGCACTAACAGTTCGGAATAATATGGTGGGAATATGGAGTTCTTTGGCAACGTCAACAGTGAAAGACATGATCCCGTCTGCAATTATGCATGTCAATGCAGGTCTCCCATTAGGGCTATGGAATTGGAGACCTGTAAGTATGTCTCTAAACTGAGGTTTTGTTGTGGCATTTACGGCATGAAAGAGCTCCACAACACGATCGCCGGTCCGAGGGTGGTCTGCCGGAAGCCCATCAGAGATGGTTTCAAAATGGAAGGAAGGATATTGGCTGAAATGGTAATGAATGTCAGTGCAGCAAAGAAGACGTTCATGGATGTGATGTGAGTTAAGGAAGGTAACATGGAGGCCTCTGCAGCACAGAAGCTCCGCAAGCTTCAGCATACAATTGATATGACCCTGTACAGGAAAGGGGAAAATAAGTACATGAGGTTTCTGGGCCATACAAGTCAATAGTATCTCAATGCAATATAGAAAAATGTGTTTCTGGTACTTGTGACCTAAAACATGCTATGCTTTGAGAAGTTTCAGCTGAAAATCTTCTTTAAAATGGCATAAAATGCGAAGGTTAGTACCTTCTTCTAAAGGCGGGTTGTTGATGTTATTGGAGAGATCATGACTTTGAAACCTCCTCTTGTGGCTCCGCGTTTTGTTACTCACGCGATGTTTGCAGCCATGCAAGAGTTCAAAAGTTTGGTATCTTCTCGTTTCCTCTCATTTAAGTCGAAACATCTAATACGTGCTTAACCAGACCACACACTACCGATGACTGAACCTTCAGATTCAGAGAGCGTAAACGCAATGTAGGAGGAGGAACATGCATGGCAATTGACCTCTACACAATTCACCATCGTATACTTACTTAGTTGCCTAGCTTTTCTACATTACCAGAATTTATTAAGTCATAAAAGCTTCTAAGTTGCTTCAAGCTGCAACTCCATCTCCAACCCCATGTTCTTACATGCAATTCTAATGTTGCTCTGCTCCCCACCGATCATTAGCCTATATATCTTTTTGCAGCTTGAGGGCCTTTCCTTCTTGGTGTCCATCACTGATTTTCTGGAAAAACAAATTTAGTTTGCTGCATCATTCTATTTGAGCGTCTAATCAACTCTCATCAGTATGTATCCTGTTGTTACGAAGATTTTGGCAACTTAAAAGATTTAAAGCCAGGAATAAAAACTTTTGACCTGATTGAATGCTTTTTAACATTTCTTACAAAGCATTTAGTTGGAAGAAATTGTAATACAAATAGTACCTAGCATGAACACAAATGATTTAGCTACTCCCCATATTGATAGCGAGCACCGTCGCCAATGAGTCGCTGTTCAGTAAGACATTATGCATTGTATTAATTAAGTGGGAGAAGTAATGATGCTTCGGTGCCGTACCAAGTCAAAAAGCAAATCCTTATCTTGACCATTCAGTATATGAGGTGAACTGAACTCTTCAATTTACTCCCCATGCAAATAAAACTAAAGGATCACCTAAGTAGTGAAATGTCTTTTCAACAATGCAATTTTTGGGATATAACGGTGGGATGAACAATGATTAGTAGATAAAGTTGCATGGTGGTGTCTTACGCATCTTGGCTTGTCAGTTGTCACTACTCCCATTTAACCTTGGCCTGGGATATCGAATGCTGATCTCCTTTAAATGATGCAAAGAAATCAATCACAAGTCACGAGTCATCTCTAACCCTACAATTTGAACTAAAAAATCTTATGCAGAATGGAGCTTACAAGCTAATACGAGGCATCAGAATAAAACAGGTATCAGCAAATGAATAGGTTGCGCAGGGCAAGGCGAGATAACAATACAGCACATCTTAATCCATTAACCCAAGGTTTTTTGTTTTACGCTGCAAACTGAACAGATTACAGACTGTAAACATGCACAAGAAGGTTTTCCATGTTTCTTTTCCTTTCTACGCTGTGCTGGGAACACTATTCAACAGCTGGAGGGCGATCTTCATCAGATGGCTTCTTTCTTTCTTTACGCTCATTCCATCTCGTCCATGCCCACCTCAAAACCAACAAACCACCAATTGCATAGACCTGAATTTGGCAAAGATAATTAAGTATGATTAAATGACATCAAAGGAGGAAAAAGTGACAGCAGAAGAACTCTTACCCTTTTAGTACATGCAATTCATGAGCATACTATCTTATTCATTTCCTTTTTTCTTCACTCCATTTCCCCTCCAAGAAGGTACTCATTATGCAATTAAAGAGTTGACTGATTTCATGCTGTTGCTTATTAGAGGCAGCCTTGGAACTTAAGAATAAAATTAAATTGATAGATAATAACATACTGAAACATAACATTGTCCTAACGTTAGGCATTCAGGCTCCCTAAACACCAGCCTTCAAAATTTCCTCACTGTTACGTACTTAGCATTTCAAAAACCAATCTAAGATACTTGAACACTACTTTTGGGAAAGCATGGGATAAGGGCAAAGGGCACAACATTGCATTGCCCTCTGTGGTTTTCAAGAAAAATTAACTTCAACAGTATATAAGCAGGTATAAATTCAGCTATGCTGCAAAATATCTTGACTTATGACGCCTTTACTACCTTACAAAATATATGTTTAAAGTGCTTCTCTTTAAATATCGAACAAGATAATGCGTGAAAAACATCGCACTTGGCATGCAGGCCTAACAAGGTTTTTCGAAAGAATCCTCATACTACCAGCCAATAGGCCGTGACATTCTCCTTTCAGACAAGTTGAACTTCCTTATATTTTCCTTTCCAGCCTCCTTTTTTTCCTACAAATCTTTCCAGAAATTGTTTCTGACGACGTGTAACAGATAAATACATACAGAACGTTCCCGCAAAACCTTCATCTGAGTCCAAACCATGGAGATATCTTCACAGAAAGTAGATAAAGAGAAAAGGAAATGCCAGAACTAAGTTGTTGCATATTCTCAGGAACAAAGAACAACATCAAAATCCCAACAATTAACTTCATCGGCAGAATTGACCAGATCACTAATTAAGAAAGTTTTAAAAACTTTTACATATCAAGTTACTGCATTTTAAACTAACATTCTCTGATTAAATCACCAGATAGAATATCCAGGATAGTGAATCTAAACACACAAATTCATAGCTACATACTAAGAGAATAAGAGATGATGAACCAATCAGAGTTTTCTCGAGTCAAGCCATTTAAATTCCAGTTCATTCAACCAGAATAAGGCAAAAGATGTACTTAAAATCAAGCAATGCGATCAAACGAAAGAAAAAAGGAACTCTCAATTTTACAGCACAAAAATGAACTGCTTCCACATAAATGGCATTATCTCAACCAACAAAAAAAAAATGAAAAGGCAAAGAGAAAGACCGTAGAAACTAAGCGAAGAGCAAAAGGTAAAAATTTTTCCTCTTTTTGGGTTTAGGTTTAGTGAATTAGGATACCTGCCAAAGGACGACGGGGTTAGTATTGCGTTCTTCAACCTCGTCGGCTTCGAGCTTTACAGAAGGCAAGGTGGCCTCGGAGGGCCGGCCAAACTTGACGACAGAGGGCTTAGTCTCCGCAGCAGAATCTGCGACAGCAACTGGGCCAGCTCCGTTAGCGGGTTCCTCCGGTTGCTTGGTTTTGGAAGCAGGAGCCGGTGGAAGAAAAGGCAGGGGGGGCAAATTCAAGAGTTTAACAAAGTTCGAGAAGAAACTCAAAATTGGGTTATCATTGGGTTGGTCGTCGGAAGCTCTGGCTGCTGCATCCGCCATTTTTGCCGCTCAACGGAGGAGTGCGTGAGTGTGCGTGTAGTATTTTCTTTGAATAAAATAGCAGGCGGAGAGCGCCCGAGGAGTGAAGCAGAGATAGGACGGTTCTAGGAAACGCCGCTGTCAGGGAAACCTTTTTGTTTGGCGTCTCCTTAGTAGTTGTACTACTATTGAATTGGCATGCTTATTTTATTTGTGAGGATATTAATACTAATATTTAATTCTTTTTTTTTTTTGAAGGATTTAATATTTAATTCTTAAATGATTTTAGGTCCAGAGAAAAAAAAAAGTAAATTTATCATCAATCATCGTGTCATACTGTCATGTAAGAGTTTTAATGAATTTTGGAAGGATTGGCGATTTAATTTTGTTTTTTTTTTTTCGGGAAAATGAAGTGGACATCTACACGACTGCAGTTGTGTGACTCTCAAGCTCTTTGTGTCCAGATTTCCACGAATAAATCTTTTTATAATTTTGTTTTCTTTTTAGTGATTACAACTTCTAAACAATAATATGCTATGTGTGATGTTACTGCCACATCAAGTTTGAAAAATGGGACATTGGCATTTGGCACTCTCTCTCTCTCTCTCGAGTCTCAATGCTAGCAATTCAACGGCAATTGTTAAGAATTAGTAGACCCTATTGAATATAGATGCTGACGGTTCTGAATAGGATTGCAAACGAATCGAGCGGCTCGCGAGCGGCTCGATATTAATCGAGCTCGAGCCGATTCGAGTTAAACTCGAGTTCAGAATATTAAACTCGTTAACTCACGAGCCGACTCGCGAGTTTGAATATATATATATTTATTTTTATTTAATAATAAAATTACATATATTATATATATTTTTTTATTTTTTATTTTTATAGTAAAATTACGTATATATCCTTAATATTTTATTATTTATTAAGAAAAAATATTATTTTATTTATTTTTTTAAAAATAAAATAATTTTTTTTTATTTTTTTCGAGCCCGAGCTCGGCTCGACTTGATTCGAGTCGAGCTCAAGCTTGAAAATTGCCGGCTCGTCGAGCTCGAGCTCGAACTCGATAAAATTTAGTCGAGACTCGGCTCGATTAGTTCAAAACTCGACTCAATTCGGCTCGTTTGCAGCTCTAGTTCCAAAGATATAAATATTGTTTTCTTTTTTTTTTTTTGTGTTCATAGTTTAATCAACGAAGAGACTTGGGTTAGCCTCCCGTAGTTTTCAATAATTTTCTTGACGTGCGGTGATTCTCCTTTCCTCCCAAATTTGTTTAGTATTCAAGAAAAAAAATCATAGTATATTTAGAAACTTAACGGTTATTTTCTTCTCTAAAGGAATTAACAGAGAAAAATGGTAGCAATAAATGTGTAAATTTGTTTGAGTCGAGTTCAAATTCTTTAAACTATTAAAATTTAAATTTTAACTTGAACTTGAATTAGTTTTATCTTATTCGACCTTGATAGAATTTAATTTAATGAAATTGAATCCAACTTAATCAAAATCAATCGAGTTTCAGCGTATAAAGTAATATCTTATATGATTTTAAATAAAAAACATATAATATCATATACATGAATAAATATAAAAGTTTTAAACATATATATATATATATATATATATTTGATGCTCGGTTAAATTTGACAAGTTTTTTAACCTCAAAAATTTTTGATGGAGTAAAGCTCGCAAATATCTCATTGAGCTCGATTTGTGTGTGCTCAATGCCAGTCCATCATGAAATTTGCCTCATTTTTGGAGTGCGTTCGACCGTTGGATTCACCGAAATCTGCGTGCAATTGCTGTCCCAGTTTGGCTGTTTGGTGTCACCGCCTCACCGGTGCCGCCAAATGGTTTTCTTTATTTTTCTATTCAAAAACTAGAGGTGTGCCTATCAATTATCACTCAGAAGACGCCCACAGATTACTGCTTTTACTTAGTGCCCAAATCCAAATGGTTGGCATGCACGAAAAGCAAGATTAGCAAAGACCAGAATAATAAAAAGGAATAATTTCAAAAACCTCCTTTGAGGTTTCTAATAATTTGACCGGTCTCTCTTAAAGTTTACAAAATTACACAAACCTCCCACGAGATTAAGATTTTTGTAATAAAATTAATCCAAGTTACAAAAAGTACTTTAAAATGGGAGATGAAATTTTATTTCATAAATACCCCTTGTGTATATATATAAGTTGTAATAGTAAAAAAAATGAACACAAATAAAACGTAAAAACAATTAACACACACATTTCACTGCCTGAAAAGATCACATTCAATACATTAGGCAACATAATTAAGAAATAAAACTACACTAATAATCACAAAATTCAGCAAAACATACCAATCATCTTTCTTAACATAAGAATTGCTATGATTCTTATGATTTTGAATAAAAAAAATTTCAAATTTTGCCTTTCTTTCCTTCTTTTCTTTTTTATTTCTACAAAATTACTTTATAACTGTCACAACTTTAAGAGTTTTAAAGAAATTTTTCTCATGAACAACCTTCTTTTGCCTTATATTTTTTGCTTCTACCAAAACCTTTATTCTCACATTGTGTAAAACTGATTTCTGATTAATTACAAAATAATGTCATTTGATATATCAATTGGCATTATTTTGTAATTGTAAGTTATCGTTCATCATTAAAGAAGTTTTCAACAGTTATTTGCATTAATCAGTTACCAATAATTAATTAGTGTTCTAATTACTCAATTGTTAGATATTAGTTTCTAATGTTGGTTTGTTTGGATTGTGAATTATTAGAGATATTTTTACTGTAGCATTTTTTGTGATGTGATGTATATGAGATAAAAAGATAATTGGGAAGATAAAAAGGTTTGTTGAAAATTGTAATGATGATGTAAATAAATATATTTTGGCAAATAAACAGCCATCCAAACAATAATATCTTAAGATATATGACTAATTTATCCTCATATGATATAAGTAACTGGATCCACAATTCTGCTAAAGGAAGTAAGTGTAATTTCACAAATCTTAGGGGAGGTTTTTGAAATTATCCCTAATAAAAAAGGCTTCCATTTACCCAAATATTAATTAAATTGTTCAGTCCCTCTTTTGGCCTTTCTTCTAAGAAAAAAAATACTGTAATAAGAAGAATAAGAAGAAAAATTCTATATGAAACTTCCAACGCTAAAATATAAAGTATCTACTTTCACCTCTCCTCCATTGATCATCCCAGCTCCACGCTACTTGAGAAGCTCTGCTCTATTTCTCTTTCAGTACTTACTTGCACACTATATAGACTCCCTCTCTTTCTCTCTCTAAAATTTCTGCATCAGCTCAGTGATTTGCTATCGAAAAAGAAAAGAAGGAAGAAAATGCATTCAACTCATTTGCTTCTGGAAGAGCCAATTCGGATGGCTTCAATTCTTGAGCCATCAAAACCTGTAACCATATAGCTTTACTTGCTACTCCTTTAATAGTCACTCTTTTTTATTTTCTTTGTGGGTTTTGTTTTCTCTGTCTGTTGTTTCGAATTTGAGTAGTTTTTGTTAGTTCTTCGTGTTAATTTTAGTTCCTATAAGTTTTTGATGGAAAATCAGTGGACATTATATTTTGAAGTTAATTGCTTGTTAATGTTTTTTTTCTAATTTTCAAACATCGTTGTTTGCAGAATTTCTTTCCAGCAATGACGAAGATTGTTGGGACTCTGGGCCCCAAATCGCGTACTGTGGAGATCATTTCTGGCTGCCTCAAGGCCGGAATGTCTGGTATACTATCTGCCAGCTTAATCTCTGTCTTATTTCTTGGTCAAAAGCTGTTGTTTGAATTGTTAGATTGCTTTAATAGTAGTATTGCCAGAATCTTGTTGAGGTTTCTGTGAACTTTTCAAAGGTTTTTGTGGTGATCTGTTTTGGACTGCAATAATTTGACTTTTAGTGGTAAAACGAGAGTAAGGGGGAGTAATTTCTTTCTTACTGGTTTTTTTTTTTTTTTGATTGATTTAATCAGATCAGATCACTTTTAAGGCACTTGAGTTAAGCTCACTAATTTCATTGTAGTGGCACGATTCGATTTCTCGTGGGGTGATACTGAATTCCACCAGGAGACTTTGGAGAACTTGAAGGTGGCTATTAAGAGTACAAAGAAGCTCTGTGCGGTAAGCTCCAATTGCTTGCAGTATATGTTGATAAGTCTGAGTATATATTATAGCTAAAATATGTTTGAAGGTTCTTTATTATTAAGTTATTTTGCATATTTCGATTTCAAAATGGCTGAGTAGTAACTTTGTGTGCCCCTTGCAGGTTATGCTAGATACCGTGGGTCCTGAGTTGCAAGTTGTGAACAAGACAGAGCATCCTATCTCACTCAAGGCTGAGTCCCGTGTAACACTAACCCCTGACCAAGACAAAGAGGCTTCTTCAAGTTTGCTCCCTATTAATTTCACTGGGTTACCAAAGGTAATCACTAATTATGCTACAACTTCCACCATTCAACTTACCAAGCTATGCTTTTATCCAACTTTTCAGCATAAGATGCTTGAGGATGCATGTGATTTAAAAAAAAAAAATCAGCAGATACATTGCTTATTATTCTCAGGACTTATAATCCACTGTTAACAGCACATTATAAAACCATGGTTTAACCTATGCTTAAACATACTTGTTCCAAAACTGTAGTTATATTTTCCTCTGTTTAGTTGTTGAGCTGTTTTTGGTGCAATTGGTGGATTGCATGCTCTACCACTAGTAGATTGTAGATTCATTGTTTTCATTGTTGATCCTCCCATGTTGGATGCTAGAAAATGGTGAATCAGGCGTGTGCCTGAATTGGTTACTTGGACTGGTTGCATACATGAAATTTGTACTTTCATGTAACTGCATCAGCTGCTAATTGCCAGGCCGATAGATGGCCCTTCTATCCCCTTCTATCCCCTTCATGTTGGATTCTAATATAATCTTTTATATCATCCTATACAACAGGCCATATGTAATGCTATTCAATGCTTTTCTCTCTCTCTTTTTTCCCTCCGAGGACCAGTCAAGGGACTGATAGAATTGGGCTTTACTGATTCTATGACGTTGGTTTCTCTTTTACTGAGGCCAAATTGTTCTTACAGGCAGTTAAAGCTGGAGATACTATTTTCATTGGTCAGTACTTATTCACTGGAAGTGAAACGACTTCAGTGTGGCTCGAGGTAATGCTTATCTGCCTGTATATGCCTTAACTTTGTTGACTTGATAAAATTTTTAATTTTTACTGTAGCAGCTGATCTGTGATTTCATGGTGAAGAATCATAGAAATTGGCCAAGGGCTATCGGCCTAGTTTTCATGATTGATGCAATGCATATAAGTCACTTGTTGTGAGTGTTCGATATTGCAGGTGACTGAGGTTAAAGGTGAGGATGTTGTATGTCTTATAAAGAACTCAGCTACATTGGCTGGCTCCTTGTTCACTTTACATGTCTCTCAAATTCACATCGATCTGCCAACCCTGACTGACAAGGATAAGGAGGTACCTTAAATTCTTCTCTCTTTTTCATTCAAAAATGGTAGCCTTTCAAATAGTGTGGTCCATGAGCCATACTACTATTCTTGATCACTGTGAAGGAACTGAAAAGTTATAGGGACTTTGTGTAACAAAAAGGTCCTGTTTGAACCAGTGTGCTTGTAAATCTTTGGCTAATGCTGAGACTTGTGCAAAATTGCATACTTCTTGTGACTTTAGTGTGAGGTTTTTGAGGAATGATTTCTTATTCATATATCTGCTGCAGATGTCACTCAACTATGTTTAGTTGAAAACCATTTTAGTCTAAACTAATGACATTTCTTCCAACATTTTATGTTTCTTGTCCTTTAATGCTTGAACTGCTGGTCCTGCTGGTCTCGCTGGTTATAATCAGAAACCACGTCATATTCCCATGTTTAAAGCATGTGTGCACTGCTTTACAATGTTTCATGTTCAATCTAGGTTATAAGCACCTGGGGTGTGCGAAACAACATAGACTTCCTTTCTCTGTCATACACACGGCATGCAGAAGATGTTCGACAGGTAAGGTTTTATTTCTGAATTTCTTGTTTGTTTGCTTTTTCTACATCAAGTTGTCTCTGTCTTCCTTTCCCGTCACTTCCCAATACCTGTTGTATATATTATTGTTCTATAGTAATTCATCAAGCTCACTATGACTTATTTTGGCCTTAAAGTAAGTGTACACTTCTTATTCTCAACTATGTGGATTATTCATTTTTGACACAGGCTCGTGAATTTCTCTCTAAACTGGGTGATCTCAGTCAGACCCATATTTTTGCAAAGATTGAAAATGTAGAGGTGAGCTGTCTCCTGCGTATTCTTGAAGTACTACTATTTGGGGCCTTATATGTTGTCTTATGTGATTTTCACTTTTTTTTTTTGAAACTGTCATTATCCTGCAGGGGTTAACTCACTTTGATGAGATCCTACAAGAAGCAGATGGCATCATCCTCTCTCGTGGAAATTTGGGAATAGATCTCCCCCCTGAGAAGGTTTGTGTTGTAATTTGAATGTTTTGTCTCGATCAATTGCAAATGGAGTATGAATTGGAAATTCTGATGTGTAATGAGAAATATTAGCTCATTTTCTCTTCGAAGTTCCCCTTAGTTTTCATATTATTTGAAAAGCAAAAGCACTGTCAGTCTTGATGGTAAAAAGTGAATCATAACTGGAAAAGGAATGGAAATTAGTGTTTTCTCTTGTTTTCAATGCTTGTCCATGTTCTTGTTCTAGGAATATATTCCTGATGGAAACTATTTTTATGTCTTTCCAAATGCCCAGGTATTTCTATTTCAAAAAGCTGCTGTTTACAAGTGCAATATGGCTGGGAAACCTGCTGTGGTTACACGTGTTGTAGATAGTATGACTGACAACTTAAGACCCACTCGTGCTGAGGCAACTGATGTGGCCAATGCTGTATTGGATGGTGGGTTTCACTTATCACTTATGTACTAGGTTAATTTTCATCCTTGCCCAGGTTTTTCCTTTTGGCAATCCTTGTTTGAGGTGTCCTCATCTATTCATTGTGATTGGGTCTTGGATACTCCAAGCTATAACCATTTATTGGGTCTTGGATACTCCAAGCTATAACCATTTACCTCTGTTTCAGGTAGTGATGCAATTCTTCTAGGTGCAGAGACCCTACGTGGGTTATACCCTGTTGAGACTATTTCTATTGTTGGTAAAATTTGTGCTGAGGTAGGTCTTTCTTCACTTGCCACTATGTTACTGACCTAGAAACTTGTTGGTTCGGCTACCTATCTGTTCTGCAACATCTGTGCTTTCTCCCTCCTCTAGCTGATAAAACCTAGTGCAAGCCTCTTATGAATCTTCTAGACTCCTCTAGCTGCAGTTTATAGCTTCTAGGGTTATCTGAGATTATGTTCTTTTCTTGAATGAGCTACATTCTCCTGTGATTTGAAAGTAGGGTTTCATGAGAAGTCTTTTTGCAATAGGAAGATATCAGACTTGCGTATCATGCAGCCTTCAAAGCCTTATCAATTGGAAAACTCTGTCCTAAGCTGTTCCCCTTGCACCATAGGTATGTGAAAAGTTAGAGGAAATTTTGGATCCATGTCACAAGTCCCGTATGCAGTATTGCAGCATACAGGATGTGTATCATTCCTTGGTGTAATGGCGACAGCCTAGGCCGGGGTTTTTTTAAGTGACTGTCATCAGCCCTGCATCAACCTATCTTTGAGGATGAACTTCTTTATGTGCTTGTATTGGTTTGTGCAATTGCAGTGCCACCTCTCCCAAATATCATATTGCTCAATTTATTGCTTACTTTAGCATCATTTGTCATAATTTAGAGAGCATCTTTACAATCAGATAAATCTACTTTATATGCTGCTGCAGGCTGAGAAAGCTTACAATCAAGATCTCTATTTCAAGAAAACTGTCAAGTATGTTGGAGAACCAATGACCCACTTGGAATCTATTGCTTCCTCTGCGGTATTTCTCTTAAAATTATCGGTTAGCTGTATTTACTCCGCCTAGTTTAGTTTGGATAGGCTATCTCCTTGAAATCCTTTTTAGCTTTACTGTGGCTTGGAGAACCCTGTACGCATGCAAGTTTTAAATGTTACTTCTGTTTATGCAGGTTCGTGCTGCCATTAAGGTAAAAGCATCAGTTATCATTTGCTTCACTTCATCTGGAAGAGCTGCAAGGTCTCTCTCTCTCTCTCTCTGTGCGCATGTCTCTGTTTTTGTGTGTGGTTTGTGAGCAAAATGTTTGGAATGCAACCTTTAACAGTTGAGAATCCTCAAAATTTGAATATTTCCAACTACAATTTGGATGTCCTGAAAAGTGCTAATATCTAGTCTGTATTAACCGATTAGAGAAGCAATTACCTATATAATTTCAACTCTTCCTTTTCAAAATTATGCAGATTGATTGCAAAATATAGGCCAACAATGCCTGTATTGTCAGTTGTTATTCCTCGGCTCAAGACGAATCAGCTCCGCTGGACATTTAGTGGTGCTTTTGAGGTACTGCATGCTGTTTGGAGATCAGCGTCCTTGGCTGCTTGTTGAATTTTAGAGTTGATACAACTTTAAAATGCCATACAAACAGCCTAGAGTTTGTGTCCCTCTTGGTATATATAGACTTACCAGAAAGAGTGCATTGCCTGGAAGCTTCTGGGAATCTGATATACATACATACATACATAAATATATATATATTTTAACCATTGTTCAAATCAATGCTAGTATTCTCCATCATTTGGTAATCGGAAAGTGATATTGGTTGTTTAACCTGCTTACTGATTGGTGTACTTTCAGGCGAGGCAATCTCTTATAGTCAGAGGCCTTTTCCCTATTCTTGCAGATCCACGACATCCAGTAAGATATTTTCTTTGTTGTGGTATTTATTCTGATTGAAAATATCTTTTACCGAACATCTAATCATAACCTTTGCTTTAATTCTGATCTCCTACTGCACTTGATTGGCATGCTACTTTCAATAAAATTCTACGGATTTGAGTGCCATGGTTGTGCAACTATAACCAAACTCGTTCGATTTTTCTTGTGGTGTACTGCCATGCGCACCTATTGGACCAAGTTATGATGCACTTTCAATTTTTTCACCCATGCATCATAACTGAATCTGGAAAGTGATTATGGGCTTGGTTGATGTTTGAGCAGTAAATGCTAGCTAATAATACCAGTAGTTATTCTCCCTTCAGATGATGTTCCTGATTTACCATTGTAACCACAGTCGTAATGGCTGGTTTTGCAGGCTGAGTCTACAAATGGGACCAACGAGTCGGTCTTGAAGGTGGCATTGGATCACGGGAAAGCCTGTGGTGTCATAAAACCGCATGATCGAGTTGTTGTTTGCCAAAAAGTGGGTGATGCATCTGTGGTCAAGATCATTGAGCTTGAGGATTGAATCCTAAAATGTCATCATCCATTATCTGTGTTTTCCGCTTTGACGAAGCTTCAGGGATTATTTTACTATGGTTTCCGAAAAACCTGTTGACAACTTTCTACTCCCCATTGTGTAGAATGCAATAAGTAAAAAGTTAAAGACTGGCACCTGTAGATTGAAGTGCCTTCCGCGTGTGGCAGGGAAGGAAGAAAACATGGTTGCTTTGTTATTTGATGGAGCAAGTCCTATTACTATCCTGTCTCCTTATGAAGTATATTCCTTTTACCATTTAGCATCTTTGAAAGGATTTACCGAAAGCTGATTAGCGGAGCCACAATCAAGTGAGGGTGGACATATACTACATACCCCCCAATCCCCCCTTCCTCAACTTTGAAGAATTTTTAAAAATGGCTTGAATAAATTTTCAATCTTGTCTTGTAATTGCCCCTCCGTAAATTTCTGAAATTTCCTATGTTTCCTTACAGTGCTCTTCTAAAATTCCTGAAGTTTACAACTACCACTTAGTTTATAAATGATGGCAAGCTTGAAATGAAGTCGAATACCAGTTGAAAATTTAGGGAAAAAAGGGAATTTCAAAAATTTAATACTAATTAAAGAGTGCTTCATTATTGGAAGTACAAAAATTTAATACTAATCATGGAGTATGAAAAATTAGCGAATTATATAAACAAAATAGAGACAATTACCGGTGAATGCATACTAGGGCAATTCCATCTCTTAGAATAGTTCATAGGTTTTTTGTGTCGTCTTGTTAAGTGAAAAAAAAATGTAGTGCCCGTAATTAACAATTGAAATAAAGAAGCGCTCGTGGCCTAATGGATAAGGCGCCTGACTTCTAATCAGGCGATTGTGGGTTCGAGTCCCACCGGGCGTGCTATTGGTGTTTCAATGTGGGTTTGTTCTCTATTTGATCTTAATTTTTTTTTTTTCGTTGGAGGTGAAGTTGGAACCCTAGTTATTTTTGGCAGTCATTGAACTTTGGTTCAGTAGTTATATCGGTGTTTTTTTTGCTGCAGGTAAAATTTGAACTCTTAGTCCTTTTTGGTAGTCATTGAACCAAAATTCAGTAGTTATATCTCTATCTGATTTTAATATATTTCTTTCGCTCCAAATGAAATTTAAACCCTTAATCCCTTTTTAATAGCCACTGAACCAAAATTCACCGGTTATATCGGCGTTCCATTCCCCCTGCAGCAACTTTGTTTGAACCACTTTTAATGACTTCCACGTAATAGATAAACACAATTTCTTTTATAAAAGAAAGGAAATTCTTGAAATTTTAAAGTGAAAACGATATTAAAAAAAAGCGTATCGATTACTAGTTATAATTCACAACCCAACCTAATCATGAGTAGCAAGCAACATGCTCGATCTTTCTTGAAAAAACACTAGCGCCTAGATGATTGATCTTTGCATGATTCTCCATCAGATTTAACAAGAACAAGTAGTCAACCCATGCACCAGCCAATCTCAGAATTGAGACGTACAAGCATTTAATTGAGAAGATTCACCATTTCAATCTGAAGACAATTTCAATCCACCTGTCAATCAACCAATATCGATCATCGACCTCAAGTCAAACAGGTACAACTACAAGTTGCCTCCTCACTTTTTCGTCAAAAACCTCTTCTTCTACTTCCTTCAAATTATTCTCCCAATGTGTATTTTCTCACGGATCATTGCAGCTCTCTGCATTTCTTGTGTCCATAGCCTCTAACAGAAGAACTTGCAGAATCCCACATCACAAATTCACAATAAGCTTTCAGCCTAAGAAAGATGGACTCAGGCGGCAAATTAGGAATTAAATAACCAAAAGAGCTGGACTTGGACATTGATGACGGTAAGGTCAGAGCCAATTCCTCCACCTCAACTCCAGCCGCCTGGGAATTAACCGGGTAATGCACCATGACAGTCTCAGTGTTGGGTATCATTGCCAAAATCAGTAGAAAGTGGCACTTCAGACTTGATTAGTAGTAATTTCTTCGATATCCCCCTGAGCTGGAGGGACCAATCGGCATTACGAGGCGCATTTTTAGCATAAGGAATGACATAATCACGGAGGAGTAATTATGCCAATACCATAAAGTCAAAAAGAGAAACTAGTTTTCAGGGCAACTTACAGCAATGCTATACGATTAAAATTGTCCAAGCCATCATGACCTAATATCTAGTCATGAAGCTTGTACATAGCTTCAAACCAGCAATATATTTGAGCCATCCATGAGCAAGCATTCTGCATCTATTACATAAGACATTCGGAGAAGAAACAAGACTATCGTACAACTAAATTCATATGTGATTAGTTGCTTGCACTCCTTCACAAATCTACTTCACTCAGCACAACTCAGCAAAGCATCTCATTTTGTACGATCCGGATAGGCCAAGTGAAACATCAATGCAAGTTTTTCAGTCATCATACTTCCTCTTACCAGTTCTTAACAGCCAACTACAAACTTGTGTTGAAAGTGTAATACCTGCACCTTTTCCAATTAAAATTGGCTCAAATGGCTTCAGCAAAGCGCAACTCTGCTGGACCAGGACCTAGAATTCCTTTCTGCTCAGTTATCTTGCCTAATCCCTGGGAGGTTTCAGTCTGCACACTCTTGTCATCGTCTCCCCAACCATTTCCAAGCCAATCTCCCTGCAGCAGCCCCAAAAAAAAAATGTTGGCCAGTTGTTGCACTAGAAAGTTCAAGTCGCATCTACTGTTTCTCTTTGTTGAAACAGAAAATAAGAGAGACCTTGACTTATTAATGCAACTAGTCTAATCCATGATTTATCAAACTATAGCTTGTCTCTTGCATCAACAACAGAATCTCTCTCTTTAGTTTTGTATTTCCATCTTTTCATTTTTGGATGAGAATTTTCTGCTTGTTTTATTCCTTTTTTTGGATCTTTTCTATTTTTTGCAAGCGTGTAGTGAACCCACAACATCAATTTGAAGCAATTTTAATTCTTGTTATGCCTCAAGCATTTCTTATAAACTGTTTCCACTATTCAACAGACAGAGGTGCTTTTTTAAATTCAAACACAGTGCAACTCATTAGGATTAAAATTTATTGCTTTCATCAAAATGTAGAAAAAGTCTTTAAGACTGTTGTAATCAACCAAGAAATACTTGATTTTTTGTAATTGTAAGGATGAAACACATAGAATATAGAATGTGAATCTAGAAAATAGATCTTTGATTTTGTGTCAATGTGACTGGTGAAGTTGATCCCTCCCTATAATAGAAGCCAAATCCAGAGGCCCACTTAAATGGCACTTTCCAATATTATAAAGACTTGCCTCATCATTATTGTGACTCCCATCTTCCAATACAGGGGTCATAAGAGGGGGACCAATATCAGGATCAGGCTTTTGAAATATGAAAGTGGTGAATAGACCTGCAGGAGGATGATACCAGAAGAATAAGACCTAAATTTCATTCTACACAGAAGTAATTTAAGGAAATAGATAAGCAAGGACGCAGTTGATTTCTTTGGAAAACAAATGAAAGGAAGAAATCACCTAAAACATCATATGATCTGGGAAGAAGTCTTCCCCGGGGATCAACAAAATTATGACCTGAGTCTTGCAGCATGCCTGCAAATTGGGCACTTTGAAATGCAGGGGAGACAGGGAAGAATAGTTAGAGATATAAATAAACACACGTAAGAGAGAAATTCATAACAAATTGCTGGAGCCTTATCTTCTCAAATGAACAAAAGCATATGATCAACAATTTAGGAGTTGCACCACCTATAAAAAAATCCCATTCCATTTCCTCCTAATAATCCATCAAAATACCAACAAAATTTTGTCATTTTGCTGAATAGTCATCTTTTCAGCTTATATTACTAAATGACAAGCACATTAGCCAGCCATCTGAAGACAAGCATAACAGGAGTGACATCAAAAACACAAAAAAAAATTATGACAGGTAGAACTAGGAGAATAAGCCGCGTACTTAGAGCACTAAGCATAAAACATCTCTGGATGTTTAGTAGTAACTTGTCACCAGGTTTAGATGAAACTTTACATTTACGGAGTACAAGAAATGTAGGAATGAAGAAGGGGAGGAAGAGAACTATCTCCTATAAATTTTCAAACATACCTACCACAATAAAACTAAGTTATTACAATATATGACAATGAAGCTTGGAACCTACAATTACAGAACCTAAATAAAAGTCTCAATTCAAAATTAGCAACAGAAACCACATACAAAATGTTGGGAACAGTGGTAAGTGAAATATACAATTTCAAATGGTAAACAGACAGGAAAGACTGAACCAACCAAAGGAACAATCTACAATGATTAAAGATTAAAAAAGGAGAAAATCCATACCGGTTATCATCATAAAAATCAGTCAAGTTTTGAATCTCCACATACTCAAGACCAGCCTCTCTAGCCAACCTGCAGACAAGTATTCAAAAATGGTTTTCCCAAAAAAGAACTGTAATGCTATGCATAGACGACAGTCATCTAGAAGATCATTCGGTAAATGAAGTAACGGTCCCTATAAGAAGAGGTATGACCACCTAATTGCAAGTCCCATGGCAAGATGCCCAAGGTCCACATCTACTAAGGTTTTACATTAACTGACATCAGGCTACAATTGTAAATCCGGTTTAACCAAGGGGATCACCACACAAATATTGACGCTTTTGCTAGTAGATAGGGGGAGAACAGATAGTGTGGACAAGATAAAAGTTGACCTAATCAAGCTTGGAAAATGAACCAGGCAATGGGTTTCAGCAGAAATTTCATTTGCAAACTTCAACTGGTACTTTTTTCCAAAGAATGGGAACCTGGATATCAATTGAACATGTAGCAGGAACTGTCAAACAACTCATAAAAAACTCCAAGAATATCCAATAAAGCAGAAAAATTTAATTTCTTGTTTACTTCTCTTCCTCGACTTCAAAAGTGATCATATAGCTTTCTGATCTGATACAGTTAGGGACAATGTTGGGCTTCATTCCACTGCTCTTGTTGTGGTATGCTTCTACATTTTTCTGGTACTTTGCCCTGCACAGACGGTTAGTTACACTGTAGAGCTAACAAATATGCTAAAATGTATAGAGTTTTATGATATTAGACTACATATGTGAAATGGATGACAAGGATGAGTTTACCAAAACCTTGAATATAAACCACTACCAAAAACCAACTTAGAATAAATGAATTGGAAACAAGCAGCAGCTATATAGCCAGAAGCGAGAATTAGTCCATTGGAACTGAGTTCATCACTTGAAGAACAATAGAATGAAAAATTTTGACACAAGGGCCAAATGCATAACAACCCTTAATATATGAAGACGAAGAACTTGATATCTTGGAAAGCTTACACAAAAGCAAGGACATGACCAAACATATACATAACATTTACAAAGATGGCTAAGAAATTATCAAACTTGTTGCGCATACCATATAGTAGATGAGTCAGGAGTAATACCGAAAAAATAACCTCCTGGTTTCAGCAAAGATGAAACATTATGCAACAGTCTCTTCGCTTTGTCCTCTGTCTCAAAGCAAAGCTGCAACAGATAATAGGAACTTCACTCCACCAGATACTTATTTTTCATCTTTTATTTCAAGGTCTCAATTTTGTGTAGGAGAAGTTTTTCCTCCAGTGTCAATAAAGAATATATGCCAGGTAAGATGACATTAAGAAGTAGAATCTTAATCGAAACCTGCAAATGGTGCAAGCAGCAAATGACATCAGCCTGAATCTCTTTGTCCTGCAGATGCAAGCTTATATCTTCCTGCATAAAAGCATTCACGACCCAAGTATCTTAACTACATAGAAAGTTTGCAAGCAACAAAAAGGATCCAAATTTAAGTCCATATAAAATTCATGGATATACTTTAGGAGGGAAACAATTGGGGCAGGATGAAAGGAAGGATTAACTAGATCAACCCAAGCAAACAAAGCTACTTTTAATCAATTTTTAACACTTGGTGAAAGTATTGATGGAAGAAAGGTACATGAATCTAATTGATACTCATCCAACCTTAAAAATGTAAACCATCATTGCCAAAACTTACGCAAAACTTCGAACCAAGGAGGAACTTATGCTGGGGAAAAAGGAAGTCTTTCTTTTTCTTTAAAAAAAAAAATCAAATCCAATATCTGATTAAGGCTAAACGAGAAAAATCATTAAATTCCCAGAAGCCAACTTCAAAGAGACAAGGTAAAAAAAAATGCAGTAGTAGTAGAACGCAGGGGGAGGAGCTCACAGTGCAGGGCTCGAGCTCAAAGAAGTCAGAAGTGTAAGACTTGCGCTGACTCTCCCAAGCTTCTCTTACTTCTCCCACGCCCGACGTGCCCACATCTAATCAATCAAACAGCAAAAGAGTAAACAAAGAAGTTTTAAATATCAACCACATTCATTTCAATATAAAAGCACATTGAACACTTTAGAAAAGCCAACAAAGGGAAAAAAATCATTGAAGTTAAGAAAAGAGAATTGGACAAGAGCAGCGGTAGTAGTACCAATGCCGATGTAGTGACCAATTTGAGCATCGTCCCACTTGTCTTCATCCGCTACTTTCCCACAATACAATTCACACACAGTTGCATATGGCGACACGAATATTTTGATGAGAGCTGTTTTCACGACTTCGATGAGTCTGTGGTGGGTCGACTCTGATAGTATCCTTTGACTCGGGTACGAACCCGCCAGCATCTTCTTGTTAATTTTAGGTAAAAAAAAAAAATTTCTTCCAAGCCCTAGTTTTTAAATTTAACGATTCTATTGCAGAGGCAACGGAGGAGGAGGACGACTTCCGGGGACTCAAGACGAGGAGAGACCGTTTTATTCAGAATTTCTGAAGTCGTGGGGGAAAGCGTTATGTAGATGTCCACATCGAAGTCGGGATTCTGAGACAAATAAAACGGCACGCTTTCTTCGTCTAAAGGGATTTTGAGTTGAATTTTTTTTTTTAAAAAAAAAAGAAAAGGTTTTAGGAGAGCTTATTGTATTTGTTTGTTTTAACTTTTAACTTGCATTCTTGCAATGGTGCAGAACGACAATTAAGACGGATGCCCGCGAGGGGCCAATGGGACCGGGAAAATATTTTCCCCCAATTAAAAAAACGAGGTGAGGGAGTATATTCTCGTCCAGTCACCCGATAAAAAATTAAATAAATATATAAAATATTTAATTTAATTAGTTACAACTTTCTAATAATGATATTATTAATTATAAGTATTATATAATATATATTAGTACATGTAATATAATTGATACTATCAATTATATTAATAATTATACATGTCTACTAATAGAAATTGTTAATTAGTTATATTAAATTTACTAATATATTTATATTAAATTTCTAATTACACTTAACACAATAACACTTTTTTCTTAAAAAAAATACAATAATGACTTTGTGATTGTATTTGTTTCAAAAATGAAAATTTGACTACTTTAGTTGTATTTATCTTATCATATTGGATTGTATTCAAATAACTTTTGTTTAATTATTTTTATGAGTTTCAATTGTAAAATTAAAATGAATAATGACTTGATGATATATTAATACTTAAGTACTTGATTCTTTACTTAAAAAAAAAGTACTTGATTCTTTACTAAAATTTGACTAAAATAAAATTATAGGACAAATTTTCATTGACCTCACGGAGGAAACAAGGTGGAGCGGGGACGAGGAGGAGGGCGGGGGAATTAGTGGGCAGCGATCCTCGCCCCATTGCCATTCCTACAAAGGTGCTTAGAATTGTAATGCCTCTAGTTCATATCTTAGTGGTCCTATATCCTCACCGCAATAGCAAAACATGCCAAAGACAAACGCAAACCCTAACTTATGGTTTTGGCTTTTGCCCGAACCAAACCAATGTTGCTAGTTAATAGTTAATACTAGCTACTTAATACTCACTATAGCATTAGCTTCTAATTTGATTGGTTATTAACAGTGGACAATGACTGCAATTTCCTAAGATAAGTGGTGCATATTGTCAAAGTCCTACACTACTCATTCCAAACCCTACATGCAGTTCATGCTAAGTTTGGAATAGGCAAGGCCAATGTAGTTGTAATTCTGTCTAGTTCTGCACAGTATTTTACTTGTGACATTATTTTGTACACGATCACATTATGTTGCTATATGTATAGGAAAATCGATGTATACACACGTATTACTGTAGCCAAAAAAGACATATTACTGTTGAAAGGGTATACACACGTAGTACAAACATATTACTGAGTAGCCAAAATTCAACTATTCAAAAAGTTTACTGGATACCTGAATAATTTGCTCTTTGAAGTTTCGGTTCATTGATGATACACACGTACAGGGGAGCTTTTCGTATCAAGAACACGCTCTCTCTTGCTCTCAATGTAATGTAAAGGATATCCTGACGGCCAGTTGATTTCTTTAGAACTTTCACATAGATAGAGAGGGAGGGAAAGAGATGAGCATCTCAGAGACCCTGGTGGAAGCGGCACTACGAGTGCTCAACACGGCTGACCCAGTTGAAAAGGCCCGGCTGGGTGACGAAGTAGCTAATAAATGGCTACAGGGTCTCATCACTCAGGCCTACGACCCATCCCAAGACGTCATTGTACCGGATCGCCCTGCTAGGCTTAGCAACGTTAGTGATTTTCTGACTGTTATGAAATATGATCTTGTTTACTTCAATATCGTTCCATTTCTTTCAACTGTTCGACGAAATGCCTCAATGAATTTGAGATCACAAGTGAAGGTGTTGAAGGTGCTAACTGATTAAAGACATTGTGCAGGTGAAACTAGTGTCACCTAGCATGATGCCGAAACTGGGCAAAGCTGGAAGCTTGCAGAGTAGACAAGCCATTGTACACAGTCTTGTCCACACTGAGAGCTGGGCCGTTGACTTATCTTGGGTAATATTTGCTTTTCTTTTCTTTTCTTGTAGTTATTTATCATTTTTATCCCTTTGCAGTTTTATCATTTACATGTTAATACTACTGCTGTTAATAGCGTCAAAAGTCAGACCAATTTGGTTCATACTTTTAATTCTAATTTTATCTGGTTATTGGTTTTGTGTGGTCTCTATTTAGTCATGGGATACGCATTTCTAAACAATTTTATTTCCAGTTCTCTTTTAACTACTTTCCCTTTGATATATTAACATTGTACTTTTGTTATAGGATATAATTGCTCGTTTCGGCAAGCAAGAGTGCATGCCCAGAGATTTTTTTACTGACTTCGTGAAGGTGGCACAAGATGAAGGTCGGCATTTCACCCTGCTTTCTGTGCGGCTTGAAGAACTAGGATCATTTTATGGAGCTTTACCTGCCCATGATGGTCTCTGGGACTCTGCTATGGCTACTTCTAATGATTTGTTGGCACGTTTGGCTATTGAACATTGCGTTCATGAGGTTAGTGTCTTTTTTGTTGCTGGCCAATGGAAGAATGTTACAATGATCAATGGGCATTTAGTTCTTGGAATATGAGTCAGCAGAGCATACAGAGCTCTCTGAACTGTTGAAAATATGTACTTGGCTGCATGGAATTATGTACGCCATTTCCCCTCTTAATTATTCTCTATTATTATTAAAATCAACCTCATGAACTGTAGAAATAATTGCAGGCTCGAGGGCTGGATGTGATCCCGACGACAATATCTCGCTTCCGCAATGGGAGAGATGATCAGACTGCTGGCCTGCTGGAGAAAGTCATTTACCCTGAAGAGATTACGCATTGTGCTGCAGGAGTTAAGTGGTTTAGGTATCTTTGCTTGAGGTCCAGAAATCCAGATGTGAGTGATGGATTGCTGATGCCGCAGAAAAATGAAGTTAACTACAGTGATAATGATGTGGAAGCTGATGATGAAGTAATTCGGATGTTTCATGCAACTGTCAGGAGATACTTTAGGGGCCCATTAAAGCCTCCTTTTAATGAGACGGCGAGAAGAGCTGCTGGATTCGGTTCTCAATGGTACGAGCCTTTGGCTATCAAAGATGTAGCAACTGAATGAGTTGATAGTGCTTTAGATCCTTTGACTCCACTAACTGCGATAAGGTTTTTCTCGCCATTCATTTTCCTTGTGACGGCATTTTTCTGTATTTACCAGTTACCTATTGAAACGTGCCCCTAGGACAAGTAATAAGGGGTCCTTACCGAGTATCACTAATAAAACCTACGAAATCAACTCATGATGTGTTTCTATCAATTTTGTTTTATATTTGTCGCGTTTTACATTATGGTAGCATCATTTGGAGTCCATTTTATGAATAAGTTTCTAGAATTAAGGACACTCTCTTTTTTCTTTTCAATTTGGGGTGTATTAAATTTCAAAACCGTCTCATATCAATATGCTGGCATGCCGACAATAGTATAGGTGTTTATTTTTTATTTTTATTTTTTTGGGAGACTGCAAGCCTTATAACAGGAAGGGAGAAAGGGGATGGCTTGAGAGTCGAACATTTCAGTCTCCTGGCCAACGTCTTTATTAGCTGAGTTGGGTCTTGGAGACATGCAGGTGTTTAGCTTCTAGCTGAAGGTTTTGAAACATATTTAGCGCTACTGTGATGGTCATGTATGATGATGGCAGTCCAGAATCCAGATATGAAACGGGCGATTTGATAGTCAAGACTTCCCCTTTTCTGTGCTGCCAGTGCATTCTTGATATGGAAAGGAGCAGTGTCGGAATAAAGAAATACTCTCGGATTCGTCCAAATGATTGATTTTCGATCAATTACTTATCTAGAGAAATGCCTGCAGAAGTTGCAAGCCTTGACGGTCTGATTGGTTAAATCTCTCAAGCAACAATTGGGTCTATCCGTCCAAAGCTCCAGCACCTGAGATAATTGAACTTCTTGATCTGTCTCACAACCATCTTTCTGGACATACATGATTATGATTATCTCGTTACATGTCATACTAATGGTCTAATACATGTCATACTAATGGTCTAAACCATCAGATTTTCATGTCATAAAATTCTTTATCAAACCACCTTATGTTGTTAGAGATTAAGAAAATTACAAACAATGCAGCCGCGATTGCATCAAAAAAAACATCCATAGCACAAAATAACTAGGATGGGAGAAAAAATGCAGAATCTGTACCCCCTTGGAGAAACATAGGCATATATTTGTGGCGGCCTGCTTGTACATATAGTTCAATTTCCATCCTTTGCCAGGACAGCAAATACAAATTCTAAGAAAAGAATTGCTCAAAATGCATTAAGTGGAAGAACCTTTAACAATTTCGGGGGACAAGGCAGAAATGTTCACCCCTATTGTACATTATTTTTCTTAACTGCAATGAAATAAGAAAGGGAGGTGGAAAAGAAAAAATCACACTTGCGTGAACTATGATAATTGAATTAAAGACAATCTTAAGAAGAACTAATATCTAATTACTGTTGAAAAATCTTCAAAGCAAAAAGTTGGAGCTCAGGAATAGAATTTTCCGCAAAATGGCACAACAAAGTTATGCTAACTAGCTTTAGCTCTAAGAATTTCTGAAATGGCTGTTCTACACGTACATTGTATCCTCGTGACAACTCACAAAAGAAGTCTTCGAATGTCTGAAAAGTTTGAACGTAAAGCAGCGAGAAAAGCACCTGTAAAATACATCCACGTGTTCATAACTTTGACAATGAAATGAAAATGCACATAAATGTAGCCGTTTCAGCATTCTTCTTCTTTTTACTAGTTGGTTGAGGAGAGGGAGGGAAAGCAAAGTCCGAGTTTGCATGGGTGGATATAAGAAAGAGACGTTTCAAAGAATGGAATGGACAGATACAAGACAAATTTGTATTTGTTTTTACTAGTGGACAGGATGAGCGAAGCGTACCTCCAACATGTCCATCAAAAACACGATGATCGGCTGACAGTGTTAAACTCATTTTTGTGACAATACCCGGCTTCTCAATTCCTGAAAAGTCCAAAATCAAATTAACCTCAAAAGCCAGGGATTAAAACAAGAAGAGACAATAAAGAACCATCAATTTCATACCATCTGCTCCAACAACAGGCTCAACAACTTGATTACCTCTACCAACTGCAAGAATGCCCGCCTGGATGGGTACACAAAAAAGATCCATTGGACAAGTTTCTAGACTTCAAATTCGAATTGAGAAACCAGAATAGAAAAATCTCCACTCCCTCAAGGGATGTTTGGAAGTATGTGCACATGTCACAGAGAGAGAGAGAGAGAGAGAGAGAGAGAACCTGTGGGGGATTTATAATTGCACAAAAGTGGTCCACCGGAAACATTCCCAAGTTTGAGATGCTGCAGAAGTATATAAATCATTAATGGCCAGAACAGAATTTATAGAGCTGAAAGCGAAATTCAGATGCTTAAACCTATTTACCTAAAAGTGCCACCCTGGAATTCATTTGGCTTAAGCTTTCCCGCTCTTGCTCTTTCAGCAAGTTCCTTGACCTTTTGTGCGCAAATGATCAGAAGATATAAAAGTACAAGTTAATCAGACACACGAGGACAAACACAAAGTGACACGCACACACACACACACTCATACATGTGCTTGAAGTCACCAGCCAAAATATAAATCACTTCCTTAGTGCAAACTAAAAAACAATACATTTTCAGACTCAAAAGAATAAATTAGTTCTCAAGTCCACAACCAAAAATGAACAATTTAATGCAGAATTAGACACTGACAATTTCAAAACGGTTACAAGAGGAATGCTTGACCTTTCTGGAAAGCAATGAAACTACACCCTACGTAATACATTTTTATGGCAGGTAAAGAAGATGCTAAATAAACAGTTTTTTCATTTTTTGGGGGGGGGGGGGGGTGGGGAGAGATCGGTTTTGTAGTCATGATTCTAGCTGATCTTTAACAGCAATTGCTGCTATTTTCCACCAAGTGAAATTGATTCTTCTGCATACCTTCTTAACTTTCTTGTTTATTGGAGGACACGCAATTTCATCAGTAGATCATGCATGCCAAGATTGGAGAAAATAAAGTATCTTATACAAATTATGTAGGTTGAAAGTCTACAAGTCTTCTGCATATCAACCCTTCAATGGAGAATATGGGGCTTAGGTAAGGTATTGCATTTGTGTATCTAAAAGTGAAAAGATTTAAACATCTGTTCAAAGAAGTACCTCTAAGGAAATTGCTGATATGGATTTTTGATCAGCATTTCTAATAATAGGAGTCATCAAGCCCTGTAATTCACAAAGAATATAATGAGAGAAGTGAATTTTATACCTTGACAAGAGTAGCAGATATTCAATTGAGTACCTTATCTGTAGCAACTGCAATTGATATGTCAACCGCATCAGAAAATACTGCTTCACCTTTTTTGACATCCCAGTAAGCTGAAGATTTGCATATTAAGATTCATTGGCAGCTTAGGACAAGAAATAATACAAATAGAAAGCATCATGGTACAAATCCAAGAACTTAGTAATTACATAGATTATCTTTCATAAAGCAACAAGTTATAGAAAGATATATATATATATATATCATAATTTCCCTAAAGTGCATGCATCCTATGTTCCTTTACACCATGCCTGGATGATGCGCTCCTAGCTCGGGAGCTACCTATCTACCAGAAGAAGGAAAAGACAATCTATTGCATTGAGGAGAGAATGGTTGGTTTGACTAACGAAATAAGTGGGAAATACGAGATCTAGGCAAGCCAGTAAATGTTCTTCCCCTGCCCTTGGAAGTTTCTAGGACACTAAACAGGAAAGTATTGGAAGAAGTTCCGATAGGATATGGTGTTATATCTATGCATAAATGATCATAATATGTTTATTATTACATACGCCAAGAGGACGGTTGCCAATTTGAAATCATCTGTGTGAACTAAAAGCCTCATGTTGAAAAGACCATGTGCATTAGAAAATATCGCAACATATTTTGAGCCCACAATCTTCCTCTTTGGTCGTAGCAACAAGAACTTGACAGTTGAACACTTTCCCTTACCCAATACTTCTAACCGACTCCTTGTGAGGTAGACCTATATGATCCTAGTGACAAGGAGCTTAAAACAATTAGCAACCAAGAAATGAGAATGACCTGAGTAATAACACTTCTACAACTGAAACAGCCACTGAAGTATTACTTTTTTCAAAGTTCTTTCATTGATCCAGCAAAATATCCGGATATAAACAGGATAAAAACACTTCAAAAAATCACCACAGCATTCTATTGTCAAGTAATAGACCAACATGGCATTTAGTTGGAGGAGCTAAAGCACTTATTTCTCCCTCAACTCTAAGAAAAAGATTGGAAATATAATGACAATGCAGAACTGAAAACCAGTTATAACGAAACCAGAGTCAGTCCAAAACAAGAAAAACTTCAATGGAGTTTTAAAACAGAACAGCTTCAGGCTCAATCAGGTTTCCATTACTACTAGTTTTAAAAGTCAATTAATAACTCATCTTACCATTTTAAACTTTTATTTTGAGCTTAATGACAAATAACTCAACTCTAGAACAAACAGAAAAGACATAATGATACGACTTACCATTTGCTTCTGGGACATTTCTCAGTGCCGTTGCAACAACTTTGATGACAATATCATTCACTGAAACTTTAACATCAAAATTTTCTGCAAGACAGAATTGTAATGCAAAAAGCTATTAAGAAAGCTCTCAAACATAAACATGAACATAAACATAAACATAATAATAACAATAACAATAAAAGAAGAAGCAAGCGCCCATACCCTTGAGCTCCTTTCTGAAGGAGAGAAGAGGATCTAGGATGACATCTAGCAGAAATTACAAAAGGCATTTCAGATATGAGTTAAATTGCTAAACAGAAGGCATCAATATTCATAAAAACTTTTTTAAACCTGAAGATAAATATAAATGAGGTGTAGATTGCTTTGATTCCAATAACCTAGTCGCTATAACCTGCAGAAGAACTTGGCAATTAAGTGCAATAGAAATATACAAAGAGATGTATAGATTAGCAATAATGAAAATAAGCAAAGCTGATATGGACATGCCTGAAAAAAAAATGCATTTTTGAAGGAAAAAAATATGTGATCAGCATGTTAAGCCTCATTGTGAAGGGAGAAAAAGTTGAGATGTTTTAATTCAAGAGATCTTTGATCCATAAGCATGCGCCCAGAGGAGAGCTTGATCGGGCAGCTTGCAAAAGCAGCAAGTACCAGTACTAGGAACTAACAGTTTCGGTTTTCTTTTACCAAACCTATTAAGATGTTCTCTCTTTTCATACAAGGTTTGAAGCTTTCTAATATGTTCACATCTCTCCACAGAAGGTGTTTGCAATGACTCTTAACTTACACACCATAAAAACTGCGGTCTAAGCTAAGAATATTTATTATCATGATGACTTTTATTCTGTAAGGCAATTTATTTCTCTGTATACTAAAAATCAAAACAGAAAAGAGATTACCTTGCGAATTTGACTATTAGGTAAATCTTCATATGCATCAGCCTGGGGTAAAGTAGATTTTAATCCAGACAATCCTGGTGAAGCAGTTTGTGATTTAACCGGTGGAGATGGGGTTTGTTTCTCTTTAGATGATGAGATCTTCGAAGATCCAATCACCGATTTTATGGCAGCTAAAACATCTCCCTTTAAAATAGTACCACGAGGACCAGAAGGTGGTATTGATGACGCATCCAATCCATGTTCCAGAATAAGCAACTTTGCAGATGGACTTATTCTACTGAAACTTGTTTTTTGAGCTTTTGTTTTAGGAGTCGGGTCATGCCGGACAGGCTTGTCCTCCTGCAGCATTCTATCACCACTAAATGATGTTTTTACACTTTCAATATCATTTGGATCCTCCACCTAGGGGAAAAAACAAGCGTCAATCCCCTCTGAAGTGCTACAAATTAACAGAAATTACATAGGAAAACAAGCTTCAGACAATAGAATACTTCAAAACAAGATCGTTGCTTTTAGGTGCTTCATCATATAGTAATTTTATTGTATCCTTTACTTCACAGGAAAATTTCTTCCTACTGGAAAAGAATGTCAGGATAATTAAAGGCTGAAGAAGAAAATTCTAAGTATTAGCAACTCACAGTTACGGCAATAGGTTGTCCAACTGGCACGTCTTTTGAACCGTCTGGAACTAGAATCTTGGCCAAGAATCTGGAGGTATAAAAACAAAACCATATATCTCAGAAAGTCATTTACTTTACAATAAATGGAGTCTTTTGACTTATTCCCTACAATGCCATGTACTATATTATCAGCAACATTCTAAAATCTATTTGAGCACATTAGAAAGCGGGAGAAAAAACAATGGTTTGAGGGGTACGGGATTCCAATAGTCTCCAAGAACCACTGGATTGTTGGTGAACTAAACAACAAAGTGTTCATCCTTCAGTTCACACCTATCTGCCCAACCAAAAGAAAATAAAAGATAAGTGCAAAAAACAATTAAAGAGAAGACGTGCATATACACTGACCAAGTTGGACAAAGACATGCACACAAGTTTGAATTAGGTCCCTCCCCACCTTGTCAAGAAAGTCATCATGTACAGAACAAGACCCACATTGAAACATAACATTTCATATATTAACAACGACCAATTTCCTCAATATGTTAATGAAATGATGAAATACAGGAATAACAGGAAAGTTCAACATAATTTGTTCTGGATTAGCAGTTTAAAAAAAATGTATTACCCTTCTTCAAGGCTTTCAAATTCAAGGGTTGCTTTGTCGGTCTCTATCTCACAAAGGACGTCCCCAACTTCTATCTGAATGAGGTGACAACAGACAAAAAAGAAATAAATAAAAGCACAAAGATGACATTGTTCACCATCACTCAAATCAAATAATTTTCCCATCTTACAGATATGTCTAAAAATCCTCGCATAACTGACCTTATCACCTTCCTGTTTCCTCCATTTAGCAATGTTTCCTTGGCTCTGCATGAGAGAAGGGTGTGGGGGAAGAAACATTACAAGGCAATGACAGACCATGGAAGTCTTGGAAGAAGCACGGATTTTATCGATGTTTTTATTGAAGAATTAAACTTTGTTTCCATACCATGGTTGGGGATAATGCAGGCATTCCAAGAACAAAATGAGGAGGAAGTTCTGCTGTGTTTGTCTTCAGAGAACTTGTTTGCTGTTTCTTCTCTTCGTTACCTATCCTTTTTTCAGATGTTTCTTCCTTGACTTCTGCTCCACCACCAGCAGGAACAGATACATTTTTTATATCATCTGGATCCTCAACCTAGTGAAGCAGCTGAAGTCAGGCTTTTTTACAGTGAGATGCCCATAAAAACCAAAAAACACCCGAAGAATGAGCAGTATATTGATGAAAAATCTACACAAGTTAAGAATCGTTGGTATAACTCTACAAAATAAGAAAGCAACTCTACCAAGAAAATGAGCTCAACAAAATAAGGATTCTATGTGAGCTATCAAGAAAAGATACCATTATCACAAATAGTTTCTTATTGCTGAACGTATCCAAGTAAGAGAAAGTAGATGCAGGTTTTTAATCCTTGTACTTTTTCAGTAAAAATAGAAGAACAAAAATATATTATGTGAGGATTATCACACGTTACCGTAATTGCAATCGGTTGTCCCACAGGCACATCTTTTGAACCTTCAGGTACCAGTATCTTAGCCAAGAACCTGTGGTCAATTTTCAGCCAGGCCATGCCCATTAGTATTGAAGCACAGAAGCAGCTGAACATGATAATTCAGTAAGTCATATTAACTTTACATTTCTGTGTTTCAGGCTTTCTCTGTTCAATATGAAATATATGTTAAAATCCTTGAGAAAACACAGTATTCATTTTTAATATAGAGTCATGAAACTGAAAGAGGAAGAACAGAAAAGAAGTACCAGATGTAATTCGGAAGTGAAAAGGATATAACAAACAGAAGCTCAGATGAGCACAATAAAAAGCAGAACTATGGAAACTCCAATTAAAATGTTGCTATTGATGCAAACCGTTAATGAGAAAATATTTGAGAATAATACAGACAAATATGTATGCATAAGAGCGGAGATCCACTGATAACTAAGGTACAAGACATGCACTTCGAATCCAGATTTTGGATAACATTCCCACATATTACTAGGGGTGAAATGTTAGGCCTACCCTTCCTCAAGACTTTCAAATTCAAGTGTAGCTTTGTCAGTCTCTATATCACATAGCACATCCCCCACATTGATCTGTTGCATAAAATTCCAAGTCAGCACATAAAGGAAAAAGCAGAAATGGCTAAATATTTCCATTTTGTTTTCAATTAAAAAATGTTTCACTATTTTTATCCTAAATATTTCACCGTATACCTGTATACTACTACCCTAAAGATCAACCTAAACTTTAGCATCATATGGAGGAATCACTACAGCAACGCAAACTGACCTTGTCTCCCTCTTTTTTCCTCCACTTTGCAATGTTACCTTGACTCTGCAGCAGAGCATCAATGTATTCAGTTTGCAGACAAATCAAAGAAATCTTTCTCAAAATAGAAATTTAATTCCTTTGCAGCAATCTTACCATTGTAGGGGACAGAGCTGGCATTCCAACGACCGTTTGGAGAGGATCTGAAATGACATTGTTACCCATTAAGGACAAGACAATAAAATTGAGCAAGCAATATCATTCAACTATTTACCCTTTGTCATGTTCATCATTTGCACATTAATATTCCACACTCCACTTCAAAAACATAAAAGGTAGCCTACAAGCCAACACTCAATATACTGCCAAAAGATGTATACAATCCCAAAGCAGTTCAGGCCTTAATTTCTCAACAACCTAGAAATTGGTCTGTCTGCACCATTAAAAATTAACCACTGGATAAAGATCAACAAGGCAGCTATATCCATCAAACAAGATGCAAGCTTTCACCTTAGCCAATTTTAACCAATATGAATCTTCACCAAGTATTATACCGTGTGAATACTACACTCAGTATTCTGCCTATGGTAAGGCTAAACTCAATCTGACATAGCTTGTTTTTCTATGTCCAACATTCTACATAATTGGCCCAATCATTGACATGATCAAACTGCACTTACCTTAAAAAGGCCCTGCATTTTCATACTGCTTGATCATTATCAACGCAAAGAAACAACAACTGACAAGGTCATGCTGACAATATCATGGCAAAATTTCCAGCAGTTCAAGTAGAAGAATCTACAATTGTTAAACAGTTTATCCATACCTGCAGATGAGAAATACCGTACACCAATTCGTGACTGCCAATTTAGGAACAGTATTAGGAAACAGCATGTGCTGGCTAATAATGGCAAGGAATCCACAACTTTTCACAACTAACCTTCGTTTTTGAAGAATGTCCATGTAATCGACCAAAAACAGGTACAGATGTAGTCCTGACAAACTACAACGTTAGTGGGCATTTAAATTGAATGATTTGAAGATAGAAGCTAACTATCTCTACCTTATCATGTCAAATGTATATTATGATGCATAAACCAAAGAGATTGCTTGTGGATCAGATACAACACACCCAGGGTCAACAGGGTCTTATCCAATAACCTCAAATAATTTCCATACTATAGTTTTAGATATCTAGCAGATTAAAATCTGCAATTCATGAATGTGGTAAGGCCTTTTACAGTAGAGCAAATAAGGCATTGTAGAACTAATTAAGGCATATCAAAGAATTTCTAAAGTAAATGATCATGTCTGGCAACTACAGGGAGACAGTGTATATGTTAAGTAGGCAACATATTGTCTATTGATATGTATTCAGTTGGTCCGCAACATGATGTTCAAGCACCCCGTAGACTGAAAGCATCACATAATGCAATGCCATTTCACAAAACCTACTAGAAACACAATCTCAAATCAGAAAACACTATGTTCTGGGAGAACCTAACATTAAATGAGTCCAAGAAGCATGCAAATAAAAAAATTTGTGAACGCTAGAGAATCCCACCTTGATAATGTGCCTTCAACATCAGCAAAGGAACTGAGCACCCTGGAGCTGCTGCATGAGGTAGCCATTGAAAAAATAAATACTTAAGCAAGCAGGATGTTAAGTCTCATACATACAGAAATGCAAAGATATGCTGTTTCTAATTTATTTTCCTCTTCATCAACCATAATTAGATCCTATTGCAGCCAAGGAATCAATCGTGTTCCATATTTCTTTGACAAACCTGTGAGACTTCAATTTCTCCTACTCCAGAAGATGTACAGGGTCTAATAAGGTCTAACTTATGAATTTTCATTAGAGCTATGCAACTCTCTATTTATTACAAAAACCATTCATATAGCAAAACATAACATGTAAAACTATAAAGACCTTGTCAATGTAGTTTGCAACTTAGTTGACTTCACTGTGAGCCATATGCATATGCTTCTTAAAAAAATAACTTTAATTTTGTTACTAGCTCAAGACCTTTTCTTGCCTACTAAAATTCAACAAATCTTTTTGTCTCTGCTAATTTCTCATTTTTTTCTTCGTCTCTCTCTCTCTCTCTCTCTCTCACACACACACACACACACAAAGAGACACACATCCCCCCAAACATGCTAACCTCAGACTCACATTCCCTTTCTTCCTTTATGATTACATAAATTCTCTCATAAAGCAAAGCATCTCTTCATTCTATCATTTTCTTACCCTTTAATCTCAGCCTTGACTCATCCTGTTTCATTTTTCTTGTCTCTCTATCCCTTTCCTTTTATATTTTTTTACTTGGCAAGCATTCTCTGTTGATTCCTTTGAAGACATATTTCTACCATCATTATCCTCCTTTCCACAAGTGTACTACATTCTTGATCTCTTTATTATCAATTTAAAGGAGTAAAGCACAGTTCGAGGTGGGATTTATTTTTTTCTGCTGTACATGCACTTCACTAAGAACAGTACAAAACGAACTATCTAAAATGTAATGACCTTTTACTCCACTTACAGTCTTATTAAGAACTTCCCAACTGCGACAACAGCAGTTTCCCATATCTAACAATCTTCGCGTATCATAACTATGTTTCTCACAAATTCTTTTTCTAGAGCCATCCGGATGTTTTTTTAGGCTGAAAGCCATCCAAATTTTATTAGAAAATCAACTATTTTTAAATACTTATTCATATACCTTTAACTGTTCAACTGCAACATCGTCCATGAATATCATAGCAAGTCTAAATTCATGAAATTGATCTAATAAAGCATGAAATTACCAATTGACAAAACTTCTGATAGCAAGATATGCCCATGCATTACATTTCTTAAGGTCTGACATTGATCGAAGGCAATAACAAATTGCCAAACAAACTGCGCATGATAATCTTCTACCACAAATTAATTGAGGATGAAAAAGTTATGTACTAAATGATTCAAGCTTTCTTCTTCAATCCATAAACAATTCCTAATCTTCTAAGCAAATCCGAGTTCCAAAATTTTCAACTCTCATTTTCAATAATATCTTTCTTGTTTGACAAATGTGCTAAGCTGCTGACTCTGACAATCTACCGATGAAAATGAATAAAATTCAATTAGACATTAAAATGAATTACACACAATTCTGAGAGCCCCGGCAAAGCGAGATAGAGAGGAAGCAGATGATGCGAGTTTTACCGAGGGAGGGATCGGCAGGTGGAAGAGAAAAGCCGAGCTCGGAGAAGGGAAGGTGCTCGAGAGATCACCGGATTTCGGAGCCTAGATAGCGCCATGGATCATCCGCAGGCAGATTCGGGCTCTAAGTTTTCTCTGCCTTCGTTATGCAGAAGATTACAGAGCATGAATTAAACTCAGTTAATATGTTAGTATGTTAATCAAAAGGAGTTGAACAAAGTTGAAGAGGGGCTCTTCTTTTATTACTAATTAATTTTTGGGTGCGGAATTAAATGAAAAGTTTTTTATTCTTTTTCTTCACAATCCGTACTAATTGTAATGCTAACTTGTCAAACTAACCCCTCTTATTCATGCTTTTAAGAGAAATTTAAAATAGTTTTTTGAAAGCTTGCTTTTTTTTGTCTTTTTTACGGAAGATATAATTTGTACATGCAAATGCAGTCAAGAGAGATGTTTAAGTAATAGTATGAGAAATAAAAAGATAAATAAAAGGGTTATTATCACTTGACTTCCTTAAACTATATCATTATTATTAATTTATCCCTTAATGTTATCTTTTAGTCGTTTCACCCCATAGACTATGTTTTCAGACTCGGACCGGGCATCGACCGGATTCGATCAGGGGTCAATGGATTCGATCGCATTCGATCGGGGTTGAATCAGATGACGTCATAATTAAAAATTATTTAAAAATTAAAATATTATATGTAAAATACTTAAGAGTATATTGATATTAATAAATGTATATTTATATATATTTGATGTTGCAAATATATTTAATAAGAAATTACAAAGAAATTAGAATGATCAAGTAGTAATTTATATTATTAAATAAACATTAACAAGTTTAGAATTAAAATTATGGATATGATTGAAAAATAACATCAAACTTTAGGACAACATGAAATATTTGAGATATATTTATAATTTTTAACAACCTAGAGGCCAAAATATAATATTGAAAATGCTTTGACCTTTTAAAAAAAAAAAAAGCTTGACATCAAACCAGTTCATCCGGTTTGCCTATCAAACCCGGTTACTGGTTTGCCTGTCACACCCGGTTTTTGGCCGAGTTTGACCGAGTTTTTATACATCTGATTTTTTAGAGTAACTTAGACCGGACACTTGGCCGGTTTTTGATTCGATTGATTGAACCAGTCGATCCGGTCCGAATTTAAAAACACAGCTCATAGATAATTCAACTCAGTATGTTAATAAAATTTTGACAAAAATATCCTTTTATTTTATAACATTACTACATTGTTATTATTACTTTATCCCTTTAAATTATGGTGATATAACCCTTTACTTTGTAACATTATTTTCTTAATATTTTACCTTATCATTAATCTAAAAAGTAAGTTCAAAAATTTTTAAATGTACTTATTTTTTATATATAATTAAAAATAAAAAAGTCGGAATAATTATTCTTCCTTTTTTCCACTCTAAGATTCCAAAAACACAACAATAAAAGGGTTTTTTTCAAATTTTTTTCACACTTATTAATACTAGGAAAAGAAAAGGAGATAAGACAGAAGGAGTCAAAAAATTAGATTTTGCAAAGGAAAAAAAATAAGGAAGAATATAATATTATCGTATTATTTTAATATTTTCGAAATTAGGATTGGAATTGGGTAATAAACAGAAAAGTAAAAGTAATTTTAAAATAATAAAAATATTGAATTCTTTCTTATTTGTATTAAAAAAAATTGTGCTCTCTCTCTCTCTCTCCCCTATTTTTCTTTTCTTTAATATTAATAAGATTGTCAAGAAAAAAGAGAAATGTTTTGACTTTTTTTCTTGATACTGAAAAGGAGAAGAGCCACCCTAAATTTTTTTATTGTTTTTATTATATAAAAAAGAGGGTACTATCTTCTAACGTTTTTTAACTTGTTAAGTTGGTTTAATGGTAGGATAAATTGATAACAAGATTATAGTTTATGGGGGTAAAGTGATAATAATTTTAAAAGTTAAAATGTCTTATCACTTAGATTAATAATTTCGTTAAGTTTGACCATTAGTCTTAGGGGTAAAATGACTAAAAAATAACGTTAAGGGGGAAATTGATAGTAACACCTAATGTTGAGGGGGGTAAAGTAAAGTGATAATAACCCTAAATAAAAAGGAATTCATTTTACAAATTTTAGTTGCACAAAAATTAACTAAATAACATGAAATTAAACCAACCAAATGTATGCACTTATTTTTAATTCCACTATTTTTAACTTAAATTAGAAAATCCCTTTCATAATTTCCCTACTTTGTTAGTTTTCCATATGAAAAAAAACTTCAACTTTGGTTTCCATATGGCATCAAAATTGGAAAACAGATGACCAGATGTACAACAGCAATTGTAGGCCTACACAGGAAGGGTGAAAAAACAAGAGTGAGAAACCCTAGTAATGTTGAACCATCTGAATTAAACTGCTAAAGAAGGTGAACAACAGACAATGAAAACCAAGATTATACGATCAAGGTCCTAGAAGTATTTAGTTGGTTGACAATTTTCCACACCAATAAGCATTTGATTCTAAGGATGCTGAATATTTTAATCTTATCAAGCGAACGTGCGTTTAGATTAACTGTTTTTGGGGGTGTTTTTAAAAAATTTTACTTTAACAGAGTTTTTATAATATATTTTGGAATATTTTTAGAAAATATTTTGGAATATTTAAGAGTAAAAGAGTTTTTAGAATATATTTTGAGATATTTTTTTAAACATTAAAAAAAAATAAGACTACTTTTTAGAATACCTTTTAAAAATTTTAATAGTATTTGAAAAACTAATTATTGAAAAACTCAGCAATCCCGTGACTGCTATGAAACTTTTTATCAAATATTGATCTATACATGCCATAAGTAACTTGTAAATTTCATTTAAGATTTGATTTCTTTGTAATGTAGTTCATAAATACTTGTGTAAATTTCGCATTCATTCTTTTTTCTAGTTGGACTACATAATCATGGGCCTAGAAGTATTTAGTTGTGAAGGTTTCAGTTACAAATCTAACCATAATACCTGTTACTTTCAAGATCTCTCAATATGAAAGAAACACGGAACAATGCTTCACCCAAGATTGGCCTTGGAGGAATGGCAAGAAATTCTTATTCGAAATGCGAGAAAACGCTTTGATGGTACATGTTTATTCCAAAAAGACGTCAGTGCACATTGAAGTCTGTCTAGTTTAGTTTCTTTGTCTATTAGCAAATGAGTTCTCAAACTCCTCTTGATTAACTTGAATCTCTGTTGCGGCTAAATAGACAGTTGAAAGTGAAATCCTCGCAATGTCTTCACAAATTGGACAACAGCCTTGGCTACATTTGATGCTGCAAGAGGGCCAAACAGACGAATAGTATTGTCTCCATCTTCTGCTCCAGCTAAATCCGATAGTCCTCGTATGACAATTACCTTGAAGCCATTCGATAAACATGTCTGCAATTCCAGAAAACATGAACATAACAAGTTATCTTGACTAGTAATTATGCGCGCCCGAGTTTCTAAGCAGATATATTCTTCAGATTAGTTTTGGTGGGAGGCGTTTACCATAACTACAGCTGCACTCTCCATATCAAGTGATGAAACATGAAAAGTTGTATAGAGGAACTCCCTGTAAGCTGCATTGTCCACAAAAATGTTGGCAGTTGCGCCATTCAGTCCAACAACTACCTTGGGCTTTTCAGGAAGGCACAAGCTCGAGTTCACGCACTGTTCCAGCGCCATCCCCTGTATTAGTGAAAATGCATCCATTAGATTCAAGGGCTAGTTGAAGACAACTTAAGAGGAAAAAAAATGTTTTAGGCAGCAGCAATTAGCTGGCTGCAAAGCGAATGAGGATGTTACGTATTAGCGATAAGTAACTCACCTCCAGACGAGAAGATACTTCTAGCCAATTCTGACTTGTCTGAAACCAAAGTGTTCTTTCAGGAGCATTAGGCTTTCCTGACTTAGAGTAGAAGAACTCCGTCGAATACCCAATGCTCCCCAACTCATTGTCTCCTCCATTGGGAACATCATAGCTTCCAAAGTCCAGTTCAGCAACATCATTTGTCGGTATTGTTGCCTTGAATTTCTGCAAAATGAAGAGATTGTACGCAAATAAACTCGTAGTCTGCACATACAGAGGCAGGAAATGAGCCAAATGATTATTACCACCCAGTCCCATAACCCTGTTTGAGCAAACTGCTTAGGGATGATGACATCTCCTATGGACATGGAATTGTTAGCATTGCCTGCAATGCCAAAGTGTACAATTCCAATCACGCGAAAGACATCCAACATCTGTTGTGTTGCTGCTGCAGCATTCACCTGAGTGTACCACAATTAGACATTTCTTGAGGTAGTAGTACTTAACAGAAAAAAAGCAATGGCCGAAATAGAAAAATTCATTATTGCCAAACTTCCTTCAGTGATTAGCTTGTTACTAATGTTATACACCCTTTTACTTATCAACATGAATAGCTAAGCAAATGAAAATGATTTTGCCAGCACTGTAGCTCTTAAGCAAGCAGTATCTTTGCTTACGATTTAAATACTACTGTCTAACTTAACCGATCAACTCAACTTTCTGATTTGTGAACTAGATTGGCCAGTGAACTAAGACACCATAGTTGCTGATCACAAATCATAACAACTACAAGCAACTGTCTGTAATAACCAGACCAGAAGGATGTGAAATGAACCTACCATTCCCTCTCCACATCTTACATAAATGACTTTTGATCCTCCTATGCTCCCTACGCGAAACCGTCTCCCTGTAAGAAACCAACCACCATTTTCAATCATCATAATCGATACACTTGCGCTTTTAGTACCATATTGAAGCGTATGCATTGGGGATTGATCATGTACCTGACAAATCCACATAAGGGTGCTTCGGGTTAGGCTTGAAGGCACCAGTAGCGAAAAAAGCATCTTCTTCCGGGGCAAAAACCGTAATAAGACCAAGATAAGGCCCATTGCGATTCAGCTCTTTGAATGTCCTACTAGCAGAGATTGCCTTCCTTTCGGATGAAACGGCTATAAGCGAGGAAACGAAAACTAGCATCAACAAAAGCCATTTGACTTGGTTTCCAGCCATTGTATGGTTCTCCTTGCTCTGAACATCAGCTACATACTTATCATGGTGGGGGTGGTCGGCCTTCCCATTCTATGGGGCCAAAGTACTGCACAGATGCCAAGGTGATTCTAAACAAATTGAAATAATTTGATTAATTTATTAGTAACACGGGATTCATGTTTAGCTCATATATTACTATTAAGGGATAATTTCACAAACCTCCCCTAAGATTTATAACAATTTCAGACAGTACCCTCCAAGTTTAAAAAATTATACATATCTCCCCTCATTGTCTGAAATGACAAAAATAACCTTCATCCAATGTTGAATTTAAAGTCTCCATGAAGAGAACTAATGTATTGTAAATTAAATTTAGTAAATCCTTTGAAAAAAGTGAAAAATGAAAAAAGAAGAACAAGAGTAATAAACTTATTTATCTTGTCATAGACACCCACAAAACCTAAACCCAATCTTACTCCATATAGTGGTGATTTTAGAGTAAATAAAAATGTTAGTTTCCTCCACACATAGATTCTTATTGAATTAGTTTTGTTGGCCAAGTAGGTATCAATATTTTTTTAGTGGATAGGAATAAATTTACTAAAGAATTTTATAAAAATGTGTGAGTAATGTTTTGAATTTAACGTTACTAAGGAGTTTTGTTTTTCTGGAGGATAATCATCTAAGGGCGTTTTAGGATTTTCAATGGGGAATTGTTGCTTACATCAGCAAAGTGAGTTTCAAAGTATTTTTTAAGGGAGGTTTTTGTAATTATTTAAACCTAAGGGGTACTATCTGTAATTATCATATACCTCAAGGAAGGTTTGTAAAATTATCCCTACTATTAATGCTGGGTCAAAAAAGTAACATCTTAGCGACTCTGCTACTATAACAACGATTGGCTAAAACTTGTACTAGTCTTTCAGCCTTTCAGGCGACAGGTACCGGGCAGTCACTTTTTTACGACCAACTAATCAAGGTCAAAAAGATCAGCCATATAGAGGACTAGTATGGGTAAATTCTGCAGTGTAATCGGATATTTGAAGACAGGTGTGGAAAATAAAACATATGGCAAAGAAGGTGGCACGTTGTAACTTGACATATATGGACCAAGAAGGGAATATTTGTACAAAAGCAAATGGAGACCTATAATCAGGGTTTGAAAATATTGTGTGCTGCATAAGCTCAAAATGCATAAGCTCAAAATGTGTTGGAGTGTCACAGAATTAACATAAATATAAAGGGTCTAAGAATAAAACATTTGTGAGGAAACGTAAGCAGTACTAATTACTAAACAAAGCCATCGTGGGGCCACCAAAGAGGAAACGTATTACGTACTAAAGGGAAACTAGTAAATTTTATATTTAACAAATTTTAAATATGTGAAAGTAAAAAATTTTTGTCCATAGCATACCACTTCTTTATGAGTTTTTTGCATTACATCAACAAAATACTAACTATTTATGGGTTTTTTATTCTGAATCATTACATTTATGTAAAATACATATATGTTTGTAACTAAATTGGAAAAAGTATTATACTTATACTTTTACGAAAGGAAAACTAGTAGATTTTGCATTTAACAAATTTTAAATATTTGAAAGTAAAAAAGATTGCGCCCATAATATATCAGCTCTTTATGGATTTTTTTGCATTACATCAACAAAATACTAGCTATTTATGGGCATTTTATTCTGAATCACTACATTTACATAAAATACATAAATGTTTACAACTAAAATTGAAAAAGTAATATACTTATATTTTTACAAAAGAGAAACTGGTAAAATTTGTATTTAACATAAATTAAATATGTTAAAACAATATTAAAGGTGATTTTATTAGTCAATTTGACCGAATCATGTAAATCTTCTGTGTCTTTTTATTTGCTTTATTATTTGTCTTTATTGGATTGCCGCAACCCTTTTATATGGTCGATTTTACCGCCTAATTATTTTATGGCTGGTGTCTACCGCCTAAACATTATATGGTCGGTTATACCGCCTATTTTGTTCTCACTTGAGTTTGTCTATTTCCTGGGTCAGTCCTAACAACCTTATCCAAATGTGATAGCTTCCTAGTGCAGTTACCACATGAAATTATTTAACTTGGATGTTGTGATTTCTCCTCGATCCTTCTACTTAAATAGCTCCTTTGGGAGGACAAATTTGGTGAGAAAATAAAGGACTAAGCAAGAAAGTAGAATATTTCTGGCATTTAGGAGTATTTGTAGGAAAAGAATAGAAATAAAAGGAGGCATCTCACGTTTCTTTCAAACTACAAAATACTGTTAGTCCAAAATGGTCAATCCAAAACTGTTAGTAGCTGAATAAATAATAACTATATAAAATTTGAATTTGAACTTCAACATTTATACATATGTCATAGATCTAATGGTGATAATGTATATATTATTAGTGCATATAAGATTTACTCGTATTTTAATATAATATTTTGTGATGTCATGTGAATTTCAAGTTTTAAGGGCATTTATGTAAAATATTTTCCTTTTACTTCTCTCCACTCTCAAATAAAGAAGAATCATTTCATTCTCTTTATTTCCAAAAGCTCCCAAACAACATGAAAAAATATTACAATATTTGCTAGCTATTCTATTCTTTTCTTTTCTAACTTAAACTTTCTCTCTTTTTTTTCCTTCTGCCAAACTAGTCATTGGTGTCAACTGTTTTGACTATTGTCTGTCCAATTGTGGATAAACTGAGAATTGAATGAAAAGTTTTTTAATTTTTTTCTTCAGAGTCTGTGCTAATTGTAATGGTAACTTTTCAAACTAACCCCTCTTATTAATGCTTTTAAGCTTTTTGAAAGTTTACTCTTTTTTTTTTTTTTTGACTGAAGATATAAGTTGTACTACAAGTTATGCAAGTGCGGTCAAGAGAGATGTTTTAGTATGAGAAATAAAAAGGAATTCGATTTACAAATTTTAGTTGAACAAAAATTAACTAAATTACATGAAATTGAACCAACCAAATGTATGCACTTATTTTTAATTCCACTATTTTTAACTTAAATTAGAAAATCCCTTTCATAATTTCCCTACTTTTTCAGTTTTTCCATGAGAAAAAAACTCCAACTTTGGTTTCCATATGGCATCAAAAAACAGATGATTTAATAAATTGTCTAGATGTACAGCAACAATTGTAGGCCTACGTACGTAGGAAGGGTGAAAAAACAAGAGTGAGAAACCCTAGTAATGTTGAACAATCTGAATTAAACTGCTAAAGAAGGTGAACGGCAGACAATGAAAACCATAATCGTATACTCTTGGTTTTGGCTGACAATTTTCCACACCAATATGCATTTGATTATAAGAATGCCAAAGATTTCAATCTTATCAAGTGATTGACAAAGATAGCTGTGTTATCCTATACCGCATGCCCGTGACTGCAATCAAAACTCTTTATCAAATATTGATCTATAAACATTTTTTTTTCAAACGGTGATTTTATATGTCATCGTAAAAATTTTACAGTAACTAGACAAGAATCCAAACAAAAGGGACAACAGTCCCACAATATTCAAAATATTGATCTATAAACATGCCAAAATATTATTTTTATTTCATTTAAGATTTGATTTCTTTGTAATATAGTTCACAAATACTTGTGTAAATTTTTCATTCATTCTTTTTCAAGTTGGAGTACATAATCAAGGTCCTAGAAGTATTTAGTTGTGAAGGCTTCAGCTACAAATGTATCAGGATTAAGTTCTTGTTAAGTTGAATGGTTCAATCGTTTGTCTCCCATGATGGACAAGGGGGTAAAGGAGTTGGTGGGTTGTGAGCATTTCATTGTTAAAATACTTAAAACTACCTGTCTACATCAAGCTAACACTGGCAGCAGCTGTGGAATAAAATTTTCTTGCAATTTTTGATTGGATTTTAGAGAATGAGTCGCTTTTCTTTTTTTTTTTTTTTTCTTTGGAGGTGTAAGTGTTATTCAGAGTCAGCAAATAATCTTCATTTGTCAAAGTCAGAGAGGTGGTCGTAGGCATTTCACAGTTCGAGACCCTAATGTCAAAAGTAATTGATTCAGGTCAAATATATATGGTATAGGCCAAAATTTAGACCTTGTAATTGAAACATTTAAAAGCCCTTTTCAAGCTTTAGCAAGTAGGAAGCATGTGCCCCCACGTGAATGGGCTGGTGGTTGGCGCCTCTTCCTCGGGACCGTCAGGTCATGGGGTCGAACCTCCGCAGCAACATCAGTTCCGCCGTGTTTCTAACGTGCTAGGTCGGGTTGGGGCGCCTGACTGGGCCGGAGTGGGATTAGTTGGGCCGCCTTTACGGACTTGATCCGGACACCCACTTCGTCGACAAAAAAAAAAAAAAAAAAAAAAGTAGGAAGCACGTATAAAGCTGCCATCATTTTTTGGTTAAATGGTACGTCAATGGTTGAACTTTGCCTTACTTTTCTATGCCTTTATTAACAACATAAAAAAATTATTCCTTGGAACCAACTCATGATAATTAATAGCATAAATTATTCATTTTCTTGTGTTAGGAACATAAATTATTCACCGGACCAGCTGATGGGATCTTCAGTGGATCATTTCCAAGTGTAGTAACTACCTGCATCGGGTTAAACTTATCCCTGCTTGTTTAGTTTTACAAAATTGGAAACTGAAAAAGTCTTAACATCATAACTCTCACTCGAATCCTCTCCTTCTTCTTCTGATCCAGCTAAATTAGCCAGTCCGCGGATGGCAATCACAGAGTGGCCATTCGCCAAGGATGTCTGCACATAACCAAAGACAAGTTATCTTCCTGCTGCTACGTGTATACTGTTTTCTTGGGGTCAATTTGAGAGGATAAATTTGAGATCAGATATTCAATTGCAGGGAAGATTCTTCAAATTGGTTCTAGTTTGATGAAGAAACGCTTTTACAAAAGAATAAAGTAGCAGAAAAAGCAGTGAGGATGAAAGTACTCGATCTGGTAACAAGACAATAAAAATTACCATGATTACTGCTGCGCTCTCCATATCAATGGAGGCAACATCAAAAGTTTTGTGGAGGAAATCTCTGTAAGCTGCATTGTCAACAAAAAAGTTGGCAGTTGTACCGTTGACGCCAAGAACTAGCTTAGGCTTTTGAGGGAGGCAAACTTTGTTTAGGCACTGGTTTAGCTCAATTCCCTGTTTGAACAAAACTACCACCGTTAGAATCAAAAAGAATTTACTACATTGAAATGTGCGAGAGGGGTTGTCTCATTTTCGCTTGAAATAGAATTTGGCAACTTAAAATGAGGGTAAAGAGAATGTTAATTCTAGATCTGAATCTGTGCCTTATTACCTCTAGAGTGGAAGCGATTTGCAGCAAATCCTCGGATGCCTCGAACCAAAATTTTCTTTCCGGAACATCAGGCTCTCCTGTCGGGGAAAAGAAGTACTCTTTCATATAAGCCACGCGACCCAACAGATTATATCCGTCAGCGGGAATGTGATAGCGTCTGAACTCTAGGTCAGCAACCCCATTATCTGGCTGTGCTGCTGTCTCGGATTTCTGCAATATGCATGCATGCCCAGATGAAGATACATGCAAAAATGCAATTCCTCGAATATTGGAAAAAAAAAAAAAAGAACACGTAGAATAATTTTGAAGCAAGGAAAGGACTAAAATTATGTCCACTTCACAAAAACATAAATAAATAAAGAAAACGAGGAATTCAATTGCACCATCAGGTATTTAGGCTTTCCATTAATTGGAGCTGCTGTCTACTGCATACGGAGGGAGGAGAAAAGCACCATCCAAATCCAAAAGGCAACTGGTTCAAAAGCCTTGCTTGCGAATTTCAGTAATTAGCACATTTTTCGCTTTTTTTTTTTCTTTCTTTCTTTTTTTGGTAAGCGAGAGATCATAATTCCAAAATCTCCTACTTCAATGTTTTGTTTCCACGGTTCTTTTGTCAAGTTGAGTGTAGTGATTCGAATTCTTAGTGATACTGACTGAATTGTTGGCAGTTGGCACTGATTGTGTGCGCTTTATGAAACTTTAGGTTTTACCTTTAAGGGAAAAAAAAAAAAGAAACAAAAGAATTAATATTACCAGCCAGTCCCATATTCCAGTTTGAGAAAACTGCATTGGGATGACAACATCTCCCACGGACAGGGAACTGTCGGCGCCGCCCGCAGTGCCAAAGTGTATAACTGCTCTAATTTTGAAGAAGTCCAACAGTACTTGGGTCGTTGCTGCAGCATTCACCTGATTAATTCAATCCAAGCAAAATTATTGAAACCTTTTTTACTTGTACAAAAGCTCCCAAACTAACGACGGGCGGCAAAACTAGAAACTGGGACCTATTGGAACTCAATCACGCTTACCAGTCCAGTTCCACATCCGACGATAATGACATCATTAGACCCTATGGTCCCGATGTGATAACGCCTGCCTGCAATGAAATAAATTATTAGGAGATTAAAAGTCAGCAACGAATTTCGATCATTATTATGAGGAAGAAAAAAAAACAGTAGTAGGAATAATTAATGGTTGCGAAGCAGATTTAATGCACGGGAAATATATATAGATATTTGCCTAAGAAATCCACGTAGGGGAGTTCTGGATCAGGCTTGAAGGCACCAGAAAAGGGTGTCTCCTGATTGCCGCTATCAGAGGAGATAAGACCAAGAGAAGGCACCTGCTCGATTGCCCGAGGCAAAGGAGTGGCTAAAACATTGACCGCTAGAGAAGAAATCACAGCTGAAACCAGTAAAAGCAATTTCATTTGTTTTCCAGCCATTTTATGCTACTTCTCTCGCTCTCCTAATCTCCTTGCTCTCTCAACTCGACTGCATGGTGCCTATTTATAGCACAAATTGCGGTAAGATTTGCCAGCTACCATCTGTAAATACACTCTTTAACTTTTCGCCACAAACCATATTCTCTCCTGCGTTATTAATATTGTCGCTTTCCAAATTATGTTTCCGGGGCCAAATTAACTCGCTGTTCTTGATTGTATACCGTTAAAGTCAGTAATCAATAATGTGGTCCAACATTTCAATTATTTTCACAAGAATTAAGGTCCACCAGTTGTGGCACTTCCTCGATCATCAGATATCATTACTTACAAGCCATAATATGGATATCATTTCATGTTCTTTGCAACCAGCCATACTGTAATCTCAGACATCAGGGGCGGATTTACAGTGGGGGCACTGGGGGCACGGCCCCACTGCCCTCCTTAAATTCCTATAATACTCCTATAATTTTGATACAATTTTACTGGTGCCCCCCGAATTTTTTTAAAAAAATATAAAAGAATGGGTCACAAAATTTATATCATTCACTTTCCTCCTCTAAGGACCAAATATCAATTATATCAGTCATTACTTTTGGTCCCCACTCTCCAAATTCCCTTTACTCCTGTGGTCCCCCATTTCACTTCACAACCCACGACTCCTCTTCTTCCACACCCAACTAACCATTCTTTTTTTTTTATTACTTCATCCAATCATCATTAATCATTTACTTCCTTTGTCCCCATTCCCCAATTTTCTTTTCCTCTTTTGCCTCTTGGTTGTCCCCACTGAAAATGGTCTCTCCCATCAAATAGTCCGATCCTGGTTTTCCTGTCATGAAAATGGTGTTGTTGACTACTTCAAACAGTGTTCCATTAAAGGAGTAGGCTTTTTGAAAACCAAGACCTGCTTTCTTCAGTTCAACCGCAAGAAACCAGTCCTTGAAGCTGACTTCTTTCCAATTAAATAACGTGATACGGGGCACAAAGGAAGTAAAGGGACCTAAGTCTGCCACAGTGCCACTGATTTGCAACTCTTTTCACCAATTTTGGGAGACCATTGAAATCAGGTTTTAAACAATTACTTCTTATTATTATTATTTTAAATTTGTTTGCAAATATATTTCTAGAGCATGAGATTATTACTGTTTTAGAGAAATTTGAAAATTGATTAGTTAATGTAATAACTAATAAATGGGTTATTTGATATTTGATAAATATTTTAACTTGTGAAATGGTGATTTTATAGATTTATAATTTATTTTTTATTTTCCATGATTAGTTTCTTATTTGGAGTTAATGTAATGATGAATAGAGGGCCATTTGACATTTATTTTAACTTTTAAATTATTCTTATATGGATCCTTTTGTCTAATTAACTTGATTAGGTTCATATATTCTGATTAATGATTTGATATAGTAATGAATGAATAAGTTGTGATTTGATATAGTAATGATATGTTGTGATTAATGATTTAATAAATAACTTTAACTTGTAAAATAGTTCTTGGATAGATTATTAGATTTTATTGTACATTTAATATTTTAATTGGATTAGTATCTTATATATTGATTTTAATTTCTTTAGCTATGGAGAGATATTTCAAGAGGAAATCAATGGAAAAAGAGCCATCTAATAAAGAAGAAGCCAAGGATAATGAAGGTGCAAAAAATGACAATAAAAGAAGTTTTTAAATAAAATTATTATTACATTAATAATTTTGAGTTTGTCTTTTTATGTTTTTCATGGAATATACATATCAATTGTACTTGTTAGTGAATTTATTTATTTTTTGCTCAAAAAATTAAAAAAAAGAGTAGATAAAAAATTTTAGTATTATTTGTGCCCCCACTAAGATTTTTTTCTGGCTCCGCCCCTGTCAGACATGCTTCCTTAAACATGGATCGAATTGTGTTGTTAAAAGTTTAAGCAATATTAGAAAAAAAAATTTGATTTTGATGCATCATTTAACTACATGGTTTCCTAGTTCTAAAAAAAAAAAAACAAAAAACTAACAAGTATGCCTAAAATTTCAGAGCTTTCGAGAAAGCAAACGGATGGCTTTCTGACCGATGATTGATGACTAAGGATTTTTTTTTTTTTATTTTTGGGTGAATGATTGATTAAGGTAGGAGATAGAGATACGCCATATGCATCACGCGCTATAAATACTAGTGATAAGAACAAAAACACCAATTTTTTTTTTTTTTTGCTTTGAGCTGTAAAAGAAAAGAACAAGAATAAATTAATCAGATTTAAATACGTGTCACGTCCAGTAGATATTAAGTGCTTGTTCCGAGCTGGTTATTATTATCAAGTTTGTTAGCTAAGAACACAAGCCCAACACCAACGTGGAGATTGAAGATGTTATGTTTCACAAAAAAGCATTGTATGAAGGCACATTGACATTAGTTAATTGGTAAGTACTCTTTTTTAAAAAAAAAAAAAAAAAGAATTAAAGTTATTTAACTCCTTGATGACTCAAATTCGTGACCCCTCAGTTACGAATAAAATGTATGTTTTACCAATTAAATCACGTTCCATTATCTTACACAGTGAAAAATATTAAGTTGAAGCAATAGAGTGAAACTTGTAGTGCAAGGTAGTTGATATTCATACTAATCTAAGTGCACATAGCTCGCGTAACACGAAACAAAGTTTGACAAGGAACCTTATCGAAATGTAGAAGCTTCCTAGCGCAATTACCATATCGAATTGTTTTACTTCAATACCTTGAGTTCCTAGCTAGCCCTGTAATATATGAACATTATAGGGCAAACTTACAGAAGAAGAAAGGATGAAAAATAGTGATATATACTTTTTGACGTGGTAACAATATCCTGTGATTTTTTTTGTCCTTGGAGCTCTTTGCGCATATCATGCATGCGATTTTCTGGTAGCATATATGGCCTAAATATAATAGGATGGCCAAGAAGTTGCGTTGTTTTTAATAGTTGGGTGACACTTTTTACTGAGGATAAATAAAAAGTTAAGTGACATTTTTTACTAAGAAAAAAGTTGGGTGACAGAGAGAGATAAATGGTAATAATTTGATCACATATTGCACCACTAGGCCTGAAAATAACAATCACAACAAACAAATCGGACAAATGTAAGAATGGACGGAAACAATTTCTCCTGGCCCTGGCCCGCATTAGAGCCCATCTCACACGGAGCCCTGAAAGCACTTTCGCCACTGGACAAAAAAAGCCAAGTTCTGTCACCCCGCTATAGACGTCGAAGATTTGCATACGCCACTCTTGTGGATGTAACAACAATTGTTGTACAGCAAATATTTTGTGGCCATGTCTTGTGAGTCGTGACCTACCCAAAATGGGTTAGGCTTTATAGAAATCCAAGATGTGGAAAACGACCCTTTTCTTTTGGTTCGATTTTCTTCTCTAATTTATCGACCACATTCGCTCCAAGAATTTGCTGTATGGGTCCGTTATCTCTCTCTCTCTCACACACATACACACAAAGAGACACACATCCCCCCAAACATGCTAGCCTCAGACTCACATCCCCTTTCTTCCTTTATGTTTAAAGGAGTAAAACACAGTTCGAGGTGGCATTTATTTTTTTCTGCTGTACATGCATTTCACTAAGAACAGTACAGAACGGACTATCCAAAATGTAATGAACTTCCCAACTGCGACAACTGCAGTTTCCCGTATCTAACAATCTTCGCGTATCATAACTATGTTTCTCACAAATTCTTTTTCTAGAGCCATACGGATGTTTTTTTTAGGCTGAAAGCCATCCAAATTTTATTAGAAAATCAACTATTTTTAAATACTTATTCATATACCTTTAACTGTTCAACTGCAACATCGTCCATGAATATCAGAGCAAGTCTAAATTCAAGAAATTGCTCTAATAAAGCAAGATATGCCCATGCATTACATTTCTTAAGTTCTGACATTAATCGAAGGCAATAACAAATTGCCAAACAAACTGCGCATGATAATCCTCTACCACAAATTAAATGAGGATGAAAAAGTCAGGTACTAAATGATTCAAGCTTTCTTCTTCAATCCATAAACAATTCCTAATCTTCTAAGCAAATCCGAGTTCCAAAATTTTCAACTCTCATTTTCAATAATATCTTTCTTGTTTGACAAATGTGCTAAGCTCCTGACTCTGACAATCTACCGATGAAAATGAATAAAATTCAATTAGACATTAAAATGAATTACACACAATTCTGAGAGCCCCGGCAAAGCGAGTTAGAGAGGAAGCAGATGATGCGAGTTTTTACCGAGGGAGGGATCGGCAGGTGGAAGAGAAAAGCTGAGCTCGGAGAAGGGAAGGTGCTCGAGAGATCACCGGATTTCGGAGCCTAGATAGCGCCATGGATCATCCGCAGGCAGATTCGGGCTCTAAGTTTTCCCTGCCTTCGTTATGCAGAAGATTACAGAGTATGAATTAAACTCAGTTAATATGTTAGCATGTTAATCAAAAGGGAGTTGAACAAAGTTGAAGAGGGGCTCTTCTTTTATTACTAATTAATTTTTGGGTGTGGAATTAAATGAAAAGTTTTTTATTCTTTTTCTTCGGAATCCGTACTAATTGTAATGGTAACTTGTCAAACTAACCACTCTTATTCATGCTTTAAAGAGAAATTAAAAATAGTTTTTTGAAAGCTTACTTTTTTTTGTCTTTTTTACGGAAGATATAATTTGTACATGCAAATGCAGTCAAGAGAGATGTTTAAGTAATAGTATGAGAAATAAAAAGATAAATAAAAGGGTTATTATCACTTTACCTCTTAAACTATATCATTACTGTTAATTTATCCCATAATGTTATCTTTTAGTCATATCTTTTCATTTTACAACATTACTGCATTGTTGTTATCACTTTATCCCTTTAAATTATGGTGATATAATCGTTTTACTTTCTAACATTATTTTCTATATATTTTACCCTATCATTAATCTAAAAAGTATGTTCAAAAATTGTTAAATGTATTTATCTTTTTTATATATAATTAAAAATAAAAAATTGGAATAATTATTCTTCCTTTTTTCCACTCTAAGATTCCAAAAACATAACAATAAAAGGGTTTCTTCAAATTTCTTTTTTCACACTTATTAATACTAAGAAAAGAAAAGGAGATAGGACAGAAGGAGTCAAAAAATTAGATTTTGCAAAGAAAAAAAATAAGGAAGAATATAATATTATCGTATTGTTTTAATATTTTTGAAATTAGGATTGGAATTGGGTAATAAATAGAAAAGTAAAAGTAATTTTAAAATAATAAAAATATTGAATTCTTTCTTATTTGTATTAAAAAAAGAATTGTGCTCTCTCTCTCTCTCTCTCTCTTTTCCTCCGCTATTTTTCTTTTTTTTTAATATTAATAAGATTGTCAAGATAAAAGAGATTAATGCTTTGACTTTTTTTCTTAATATTAAAAAGGAGAAAAACCACTCTAAATTTTTTATTATTTTTGTTATATAAAAAAGAGGCTGCTATTTTCTAAAGTTTTTTTAACTTGTTAAGCTGGTTTAATGGTAGAATAAATTGATAACAAGATTATAGTTTATGGAGGTAAAGTGATAATAATTTTAAAGGTTAAACATGTCTTATCACTTAGATTAATAATTTCATTAAGTTTGACCATTAATCTTGAGGATAAAATGACTAAAAAATAATGTTAAGAGGGAAATTGATAGTAACACCTAATGTTGAGGGAGGTAAAGTAAAGTGATAATAACCCTAAATAAAAAGGAATTCATTTTACAAATTTTAGTTGCACAAAAATTAACTAAATTACATGAAATTAAACCAACCAAATGTATGCACTTATTTTTAATTTCACTATTTTTAACTTAAATTAGAAAATCCCTTTCATAATTTCCCTACTTTGTTAGTTTTCCATATGAAAAAAACTCCAACTTTGGTTTCCATATGGCATCAAAATTGGAAAACCGATGACCAGATGTACAACAACAATTGTAGGCCTACACAGGAAGGGTGAAAAAACAAGAGTGAGAAACCCTAGTAATGTTGAACCATCTGAATTAAACTGCTAAAGAAGGTCAACAACAGACTATGAAAACCTTGATCGTATAATCTTGGTTTTGGTTGACAATTTTCCACACCAATATGCGTTTGATTATGAGGATGCTGAATATTTTAATCTTATCAAGCCGCTTGCCCGTGACTGCTATGAAACTTTTATCAAATATTGATCTATACATGCCATAAGTAACTTGTAAATTTTATTCAAGATTTGATTTCTTTGTAATGTAGTTCATAAATACTTGTGTAAATTTCGCATTCATTCTTTTTTCTAGTTGGAGTACATAATCATGGTCCTAGAAATATTTAGTTGTGAAGGTTTCAGTTACAAATGTAAGCATAATACCTGTTACTTTCAAGATCTCTCAATATGAAAGAAACACAGAACAATGCTTCACCCAAGATTGGCCTTGGAGGAAGGGCATGAAATTCTTATTCGAAATGCGAGAAAACGCTTTGATGGTACATGTTTATTCCAAAAAGCCTTCAGTGCACATCGAAGTCTGTCTAGTTTAGTTTCTTTGTTAAACCAATTATTAGCAAATGAGTTCTTGACTCCTCTTGATTAACTTGAATCTCTGTTACGGCTAAATAGACTGTTGAAAGTGAAATCCTCGCAATGTCTTCCCAAATTGGACAACAGCCTTGGCTACATTTGATGCTGCAAGAGGGCCAAACAGACGAATGGTATTGTCTCCATCTTGTGCTCCAGCTAAATCTGATAGTGCTCGTATGACAATTACCTTGAAGCCATTGGATAAACATGTCTGCAATTCCAGAAAACATGAATATAACAAGTTATCTTGACTAGTAATTATGAACCCCCTTGTTTCTAAGCAGATATATTCTTCAGATTAGTTTTGGTGCGAGGCGTTTACCATGACTATGGCTGCACTCTCCATATCAAGTGATGAAACATGAAAGGTTGTGTAGAGGAACTCCCTGTAAGCTGCATTGTCCACAAAAATGTTGGCAGTTGCGCCATTCAGTCCAACAACTACCTTGGGCTTTTCAGGAAGGCACAAGCTCGCGTTCACGCACTGTTCCAGCGCCATCCCCTGTATTAGTGAAAATGCATCCATTAGATTCAAGGGCTAGTTGAAGACAACTCAAGGGAAAAAAAAAGTGTTTTAGGCAGCAGCAATTAGCTGGCTGCAAAGCGAAGGAGGATGTTACATATTAGCGATAAGTAACTCACCTCCAGACTAGAAGATACTTCTAGCCAATTCTGACTTGTCTGAAACCAAAGTGTTCTTTCAGGAGAATTAGGCTTTCCTGACTTAGAGTAGAAGAACTCTGTCGAATACCCAATGCTGCCCAACTCATTGTCTCCTCCATTGGGAACATCATAGCTTCCAAAGTCCAATTCCGTAACATCATTTGCTGGTATTGTTGCCTTGAATTTCTGCAAAATGAAGAGATTGTACGCAAATAAACTCGTAGTCTGCATTTACTGAGGCAGGAAATGAGCCAAATGATTATTACCAGCCAGTCCCATAACCCTGTTTGAGCAAACTGCTTAGGGATGATGACATCTCCTATGGACATGGAACTGTTAGCATTGCCTGCAATGCCAAAGTGGACAATTCCAATCATGCGAAAGACATCCAACATCTGTTGTGTTGCTGCTGCAGCATTCACCTGAGTGTACCACAATTAGACATTTCTTGAGGTAGTAGTACTTAACAGAAAAACACAATGGCCGAAATAGAAAAATTCATTATTGCCAAAAATTCATTACAAGCAACTGTCTGTAATAACCAGACCAGAAGGATGTGAAATGAACCTACCATTCCCACTCCACATCTTGCATAAAAGACTTTTGATCCTCCTATGCTCCCTACGCGAAACCGCCTCCCTGTAAGAAACCAACCACCATTTTCAATCATCATAAACGATACACTTGCGCTTTTAGTACCATATTGAAGCGTATGTATTGGGGATTGATCATGTACCTGACAAATCCACATAAGGGTGCCTCGGGTTAGGCTTGAAGGCACCAGTAGCGAAAAAAGCATCTTCTTCTGGGGAAAAAGTTTAAGCATTAGAAAAAAATTTTTGATTTTGATGCATCATTTAACTACATGGTTTCCTAGTTCTAAAAAAGAAATAACCTAAACAAGTATGCCTAAAATTTCAGAGCTTTCGAGGAGGCAAACGGCTGGCTTTCTGGCCGACATTGGTGACTAAGTTTTTTTTTTTTTTTTTTTTTTTTTTTTTTTTTTTTGGCGAGTGCTTGATTAAGGTAAGAGATAGAAATAGACCATATGCATCACGAGCTACAAATACTAGTGGTAAGAATAAAAACACCATACTTTTTTTTTGCTTCGAGCTGCAAAAGAAAAGGTTAGGAAAAAATGAATCAGATTTAAATACATGTCATGTCCAGTAGATATTGAGTGCTGGTTATTATTATCAATTTTGTTAGCTATAGAGCTGGAACACAAGCGCAACACTAATCGAGCTGGTTATTACCATCAATTTTGTTAGCTGTAGAACACAAGCCCAACACCAACGTCGAGATTGAAGACGTTATGTTTCACAAAAAATCATTGTATAAAGGCACACATTGATATTAACTCTTTTTTAAAAAAAAAACAGAATTAAAGTTAATTAACTTCTTGATGACTCAAATTCGTGACCCCTCATTTACGAATAAAGTGTGTGTTTTACCAATTAAATCACGTTCTATTATCTTACACATTGATAGTTGTAGGTCTTGAATAAGAAAAATATTAAGTTGAAGCAATGAAGTGAAACTTGTAGCGCAAGGGAGTTGATATTCCTACTAATCTAAGTGTACATAGCTCGCATAACATGAAACAAAGTTTGACATGGAACCTTATCCAAATGTGATAGCTTTCTAGTGCAGTTTTTTTTTTTTTTTTTTTTTTTTTTTTTCGACACAGGGGTGTCCGGGTCAATCCTTACGGGGCCCGACTAATCCCCTGCGGCCCGGGCCCGGCGCCCCAACCCGACCCTAGCACGTTAAGTGCGCGGAGGAATCCAGCAGAGCGGAGGCTCGAACTCGTGACCTCTCGGTCCTAGTGCAGTTACCACATGCAATTATTTAACTTGGATGTTGTGATTTCTCCTCGATTTCTATCCTTCTACTTAAATAGCCCCTTTGGGAGGACAAATTTGGTGAGAAAAGAAAGGAGTAAGAAAGAAAGTAGGATATTTCTGGCATTTAGGAGTATTTTTAGGAAAAGAATAGAAATAAAAGGAGGGATCTCACGTTTCTTTCAAACTACAAAATACTGTTAGTCCAACATGGTCAGTCCAAAACTGTTAGTAGCTGAATAAATAATAACTATATAAAATTTGAATTTGAAATTCAACATTTATACATATGTCATAGATCTAATGGTGATAGTGGATACATTATTAGTGCATATAAGATTTACTCGTATTTTAATATAATGTTTTGTGATGTCATGTGAATTTCAAGTTTTAAGGGCACTTATGTTAAATATTTTCCTTTTACTTCTCTCCACTCTCAAATAAAGAAGAATCATTTTATTCTCTTTATTTCCAAAAGCTCCCAAACAACATGAAAAAAAATTACAATATTTGCTATTCTATTCTTTTCTTTTCCAACTTAAACTTTCTCTCTTTTTTTCCCTTTTGCCAAACTAGTCATTGGTGTCAGCTGTTTTGACTATTGTCTGTCCACTATCCTCCTACTACATAATGAAAGACAACCTTAAAAACAAATCATATTTTCTGTTTATGCAAGATCATTCATGGAACTTGTAGTTAGCATCCAACACACTCCTAGTTTGTTTCTCTTTTACATCCACTCATTAGAGTCGTGCTGATGGCAAATATAGATAAACGTGATACATTTTGAGAGTTAATTAGGGCTTTTTGTTGTACAAATGCAGGAGCTATGAGCTCATCAGCTATCTTCATCCGATACCGTGGGATCCTGGCTCTGTAATTTATGAACATTATAGGGCCAGTCCACAGAAGCAGAGAGAATGAAAAATAGTGATATCCGCAGGAGATGCAGTTTCTGAATTGGTAACTATATCCTATAATATATTTAGATGATGCAACTTTATTGCTAAACAACAATGTGCCTAAACAACAAAATTGTTTCCTAAGATGCTCTATGCTATGAAATAGCCTTAAAACTTTGGTATTTGACATAAAATGCCAGCCATGAATTCAACAATCACAATAAACAAATCTTGCAAATGTTAAAATGCCTGAAATCAATTTCTTGTGGCCCGCATAAGAGCCAATGTCACAAAGATCCCTAAAACTACTTTCGCCACAATAAAAGCGTGCGAAAGAAAGAAGCTTGGAGCTGAGTGAAAGGGCTGTCCCTTTCTAACCAGCGAAGATAAGATATAAAGGGCCGATAGAGCTAGAAATGCTCATACGGGTCCAAGTGGTAATTTGATGTGACATTGTACACTTCTAAATGTACATGGCTCGCATCACAAGAAACAAAGTTTGGGATGGAACCTTCTTATCTAAATGTGTAGTTGATAACATGAAACAAAAGTTTGAGATGGAGCCTTGAATGTAGTAGCTTCCTAGTGCAGTTACCATGTCGGATGGTTTTACTTGGATGTTGTGATTTTCCTCGTTTTCTGTGCTTTTACTTAATGTCACTTGATTTTCACTATTGTCTGTCGGCATCCTCCTACTACATAATCAGAGATAACCTTAAAAACAGTTCGCATTTTCAGTTTATGGAACTTGTGGCTTGCATTCAACATTCTGAAAACCCAACTTATTGTTCGTTTCTCTTTTATACCCACTCGTTGTAGTCTTGCGGAGGGCAAATACAGATAAACGTGATAGAATTTTGAGAGATAATTAAGGTTTTCTATTGTATCAATGCAGAAGCTACGAGCCCATCAGTTATCTTCATCCAATACCTTGAGTTCCTAGCTAGCCCTGTAATATATAAACATTATTATAGGGCAAACTTACAGAAGAAGAAAGAATGAAAAATACTAGTGATACGTACATTCTGACGTGGTAACAGTATCCTCTAATACTTTTAGATGTAGAACGTATAAACAATACAACTTTATTGCTAAAGCACAAAGTGCTGAACAAAAGTGTTTCCTAACATGCTCCAAGCAATAAAATAGTTTTCAAACTTTCGTATTTGGCATAAAATGCCAGCCGTGAATAGAGTGAATGGAGAAAAATGTCGTCCAACTATTGCTTTTATCGCTTTTCATCACTTAGTTATTTTTGTCGCTAAAAATGTCACACAACTTTTTTTGTAGCTAAAAAATGTCATTTAACTTTTTTGTTAACTAAAAATATCACTCAACTATTTAAAGATAACTTGTCAGTAATTACGTTAAGTTTGTGCATCAAAGCCATGGGAAAGTCACACACGTGACTTGCACGAGAGACCATTGAAGGGTAAAAATGGGACAATTTTGAAAAATGAACAATATTCTCAGTGTCAAAAGTAGTTACATTAAAGGATCAAGAACTATAACTAAAATACATAGAAGTCCCAAACTTATACCTTTTTTTTTTTTTTTTTTTTCCAACAAAGGCTCTCACTCCCAAAATTGGGCCATTTGCACGATACCTAATGATGCTAAAATCTTCACCTGAACTGACTAGAATACAATTCACCCAACCTGCTCTTGTATGTTCTCTGTGGACGTCACCCAAGCTACCGGAGATTATTTGTGCTTTTAGGATTTTTATTGTTCCACAGGGAGAAAGCTAGAAGTTAGGAGAAGCTGATATCATCATTTCTGTGCTTTTAGGAATTATTATTATTATTATTTTTTTAGACTCTGACTATTTTGTCCTGGAGCTCTTTGGGCACATCATGCATGCGATTTTCCAGTAGCATACATGGCCTAAATTTAATAGGATGAGCAAGAAGTTGCGTTGTTTTTAATAGTTGGGTGACACTTTTTACTGAGGATTAAAAAAAAAGTTAAGTGACATTTTTTACTAAGAAAAAGGTTGGGTGACAGAGAGAGATAAAAGGCGATAATTTGATCACATTTTCCGCCATTTGGCCTGAAAATAACAATCACAATAAACAAATCGTACGAATGTAAGAATGGACGGAAACAATTTCTCCCGGCCCTGGCCCTGGCCCACATAAGAGCCCATCTCACAAAGAGCCCTGAAAGTACTTTCGCCACAACAAAGGAAAAAAAGCCGAGTGGCGGGGCATTCCCTTTTCCAAGGAAATATTTTAAGACGAAATTATGACCTGATTAATAATCATCAATTGAAATTTGTGACATATGACATTATACAAAAAATTAAAATTAGTTTTTGATGCCTTTTAAATCTTCACCCAAAAATATGCAATTACAAACTCAAAACAAAAATTTTCGTTGAAATGTAATTTCTATTGGGAAGGATGAAAGAGAGAAGAAAGAGAAAAAGAAATAAAATAAAGGAAAACAATATCATCTTTTGATATTTTCTTGAGAATAAAATGAGAAACTAGAAAGGAAAGAGGAAAACCCAAAATTAAAAAATTGAAAGGTTAAAAAAAATTGTATTTTAGGAAAGTGATTTGAATATTTTTTCTAATCATTTAAGGAGAAGATAGATCTCTCCAATTCCTCTTTTTTAATTTCAATCATTAAGGTGAAAATTTTTGTGGAAAAGAGGAAGAATTAAATAAAGAAGAAAGAGAAAAAGAAATAAAAGAAAAGAAAACAAGGTAAATAAAAAGTCAAAATAATGCAAGGGCAATTTTGTCTTAAAGGGGGTTAAGTGGGCAAAATTAAAGGTTAGGGGGTAAACTGATAAATGAGATATTTTTTAAGGGGATAAAATATGATTAACCCTTGATTATAAGAGTGCCAAAGATTTCAGTCTTATCAAGTGATTGACAAAGATAGCTGTGTTATCCTATACCGCATGCCCGTGACTGCTATCAAAACTCTCTATCAAATATTATTGATCTATAAACATTTTTTTTTTTTATCGAAACGGTAGTTTTCTATATCATCGTAAAAATTTTACAGTAACTACACAAGGGTCCAAGCAAATGTGACAACAGTCCCACAATATTCAAAATATTGATATAAACATGCCAAAATATTTCATTTAAGATTTGATTTCTTTGTAATATAGTTCATAAATACTTGTGTAAATTTCTCATTCATTCTTGTTCCAGTTGGAGTACATAATCATGGTCCTAGAAGTATTTAGTTGTGAAGGCTTCAGCTACAAATGTATCAGGATTAAGTTCTTGTTAAGTTGAACGGTTCAATCGTTTGTCTCCCATGATGGACAAGGAGTAGGTGGGTTGTGAGCAGTTCATTGTTAAAATACTTAAAACTACCTGTCTACATTAAGCTAACACTGGCAGCAGTTTTTGTGATAGGATTATAGAGAATGAGAACAAATTAACAAGTTCTCAATTATTCTGTTTCACTCATTTCAAGCAGTCATGAAGGAAATAGACCAACTCACTCATGTATGATATATCCAAGTAGCATTCAGCAGCTAGGAGGAACTGCATTGCATGCGCTTCTTATTATTATTATTCAAACAAGGGAACACACAATAACTTACTGGTACATTTTACATAAAACGTCGTTGCTCCAAGAGACTTCTATTCTTGAAGCACATTTATTCTTCCTAGACAACTTTTAGTTATTAGAAGCGCAGATACGGTTGATTGATTCAGCGCCCCTCCTGGTTAAGCTGAACATTTACGGTTGCCACAGATACTGCCCAAACGAGGTGATGGTATAGCATTAACAAGTGCAGCAACGATTTTCTCGACATTTACTGCAAGAAGAGCATCATAACGGTCACTCGAATCCTCTCCTTCTTCTGCTCCAGCTAAATTAGCCAGTCCGCGGATGGCAATCACTTCTGACTTGCCATTCGACAAGGATGTCTGCACATAACCAAAGACAAGTCAACTTGCTGCTCCCATGTATGCACTACTGTTTTCTTGGGGTCAGTTTGAGAGGATAAATTTGAGATCAGATATTCAGTTGCAGGGAAGATTCTTCAAATTGGTTCTAGTTTGATGAAGAAACGCTTTCACAAAAGAATAAAGTAGAAGAAAGCAGTGAGGATGAAAGTACTCTGGTAACAAGACAATAAAAATTACCATGAATACTGCTGCGCTCTCCATATCAATGGATGAAACATTGAAAGTACTGTGGAGGAAATTGCTGTAAGCTGCATTCTCAACAAAAAAGTCGGCAGTTGTGCCCTTGACTCCAAGAACTAGCTTAGGCTGTTTCGGGAGGCAAACGCCAGCTAGGCACAGGTCTAGCTCAATTCCCTGTTTGAACAAAACTACCACCGTCAGAATCAAAAAGAATTTACTAAATTGAAATGTGCGAAAGGGGTTATTTTATTTTCGCTTGAAATAGAATTTGGCAACATAAAATAAAGGTAATTCTAGATCTGAATCTGTGCCTTATTACCTCTAGAGTGGAAGCGATTTGCAGCAAATTCTCGGATGCCGGGAACCAAAATTTTCTTTCAGGAACATCAGGCTCTCCTGTCACGGAAAAGAAGTGCTCTTTCATATAAGCCACGCGACCCAACAGATTAAATCCGAATGAGGGAATGTGATAGCGTCTGAACTCTAGGTCAGCAACCCCATTATCTGGCTGTGGTGCTGTCTCGGATTTCTGCAATATGCATGCATGCATGCCCAGATGAAGATACACGCAAAAATGTAATTCCTCGAATATTGAAAAAAAAAAAAACACGTAGAATAATTTTGAAGCAAGGAAAGGACTAAAATTTTGTCCACTTCACAGAAACATAAATAAATAAAGAAAATGCGGAATTCAATTGCACCATCAGGTATTTAGACTTTCCATTAATCGGAGCTGCTGTCTACTGCATACGGAGTGAGGAGAAAAGCATCATCCAAATTCAAAAGGCAACTGGTTCATAAGCCTTGCTTGCGAATTTCAGTAATTAGCACATTTTTCAAGCCTTTTTTCTCTTTCTTTCTTTCCTTTTTTTTTTTTTATAAGTGAGAGATCATAAATCTAAAATCTTCTACTTACAGTTCATTTCACCTTATCACCCAACTCAACTCTCCCCTCTTCAACGTTTTGTTTCCACGGTTCTTTTATCAAGTTGAGTGTAGTGATTGAATTGTTGGCAGTTGGCGCTGATTGTGTGCGCTTGATTTTGAGAATCATTCTCATTGAAAACGCTTAGACGCTTATGCTTTATGAATCTTTAGGTTTTACCTTTAAGGGAAAAAAAAAAAAAACAAAGAAACAAAGGAATTAATATTACCAGCCAGTCCCATAATCCAGTTTGAGAAAACTGCGTTGGGATTAAAACATCTCCTAAGGACAGGGAACTGTCGGCGCCGCCCGCACTGCCATAGTGTATAACTGCTCTAATTGGGAAGATGTCCAACAGTAGTTGGGTCGTTGCTGCAGCATTCACCTGATTAATCCAATCCAAGCAAAATTATTGAAACCTTTTTTTTACTCGTACAAAAGCTCCCAAACTAACGAAGGGTGGCAAAACTAGAAACTGGAACCCATTGGAACTCAATCACGCTTACCAGGCCAGTTCCACATCCGACGATAATGACACCATTAGACCCTATGGTCCCGATGTGAAAACGCCTGCCTGCAATGAAATAAATTATTAGGTGATAAAAAGTCAGCAACAAATTTCGATCATTATTATGAGGAAGCTAGGAAAAAAAAACAGTAGTGGAATTAATGGTTGCGTAGCAGATTTAATGCATGGGAAATATATATTTATATATATAGATATTTGCCTGACAAATCCACGTAGGGGAAATCTGGATCAGGCTTGAAGGCACCATCAACAGAAAAGGGTGTCTCCTGATTGCCGCTACCAGAGGAGATAAGACCAAGAAAAGGCGGTCTAACAGACAACTCCTTGATTGCCCGAGGCAAAGGAGCGGCTAAAACATTGACCGCTAGAGAAGAAATCACAACTGAAACCAGTAAAAGCAATTTCGTTTGTTTTCCAGCCATTTTATGCTACTTGTATCGCTCTCCTAATCTCCTTGCTCTCTCAACTCGACTGCATGGTGCCTATTTATAGCACAAATTGCGGTAAGATTTGCCAGCTACCATCTGTAAATACACTCTTTTAACTTTTCACCACAAACCATATTCTCTCCTGCGTTATTAATATTGTCGCTTTCCAAATTATGTTTCTGGGTCCAAATTAACCGCACCGTCAGAAACAAATTGACTCGCTAAAGTCAGTAATCAGTAATGTGGTCCAACATTTCAATTATTTTCACAAGAATTAAGGTCTACCAGTTGTAGCACTTCCTCGATCATCAGATATCATTACTTACAAGTCATAATATGGTTATCATTTCATGTTCTTTGCAACCAGCCACACTGTAATCTCAGACATGCTTCCTTAAACATGGACCGAATTGTGTTGTTAAAAGTTTAAGCATTAAAAAAAAAATTTTGATTTTGATGCATCATTTAACTACACGGTTTCCTAATTCTTTAAAAAAAAAAAAAAACCTAACAAGTATGCCTGAAATTTCAGAGCTTTCGAGGAAGCAAACGGCTGGCTTTCTGGCCGATGATTGATGACTAAGGATTTTTTTTTTTTTTTTTTTTTGGTGAATGATTGATTGAGGTAGGAGATGGAGATAGGCCATATGCATCACGCGCTATAAATACTAGTGGTAAGAATAAAAACACCATTTTTTTTGCTTTGAGCTGCAAAAGAAAAGAATAAGAATAAATTAATCAGATTTAAATACATGTCACGTCCGGTAGATATTAAGTGCTTGTTCCGAGCTGGTTATTATTGTCAAGTTTGTTAGCTATGGAACACAAGCCCAACACCAACGTGGAGATTGAAGATGTTATGTTTCACAAAAAAGCATTGTATAAAGGCACACATTGATATTAGTTAATTAGTAAGTACTCTTTTTTTAAGAAAAAAAGAATTAAAGTTATTTAACTCCTTGACGACTGAAATTCGTGACCCCTCAGTTACGAATAAAGTGTGTGTTTTACCAATTAAATCACGTTACATTATCTTACACATTGATAGTTGTAGGCCTTGAACAAGAAAAATATTAAGTTGAAGCAATCAAGTGAAACTTGTAGTGCAAGGGAGTTGATATTCATACTAATCTAAGTGCACATAGCTCGCATAACATGAAACAAAGTTTGACATGGAATTGGAACAAAATTGTTTCCTAAGATGCTCTATGCAATGAAATACCCTTAAAACTTTGGTATTTGACATAAAATGCCAGCCATGAATTCAACAATCACAATAAACAAATCGTGCAAATGTTAAAAGTTAAAATGCCTGAAATCAATTTCTTGTGGCCCGCATAAGAGCCAATGTCACAAAGAGCCCTAAAACTACTTTCGCCACAATAAAAGCGTGCGAAAGAAAGAAGCCATATATGCTTGGAGCTGAGTGACAGGGCTGTCCCTTTCTAACCAACGAAGATAAGATAGAAGGGGCCGATCGAGCTAGGAGCCTAGGAATGCTCATACGGGTCCAATATGTGAGCTGATGCAACACTGTACACTTCTAAATGTACATAGCTCGCATAACATGAAACAAAGTTTGAGATGAAACCTTATCCAAATGTAGTCGCTTCCTAGTGCAATTACCACATCGAATGGTTTTACTTGGATGTTGTGATTTTCCTCATTTCCTATCCTTTTACTTAGTGTCACTTGATTTTCACTATTGTCTGCCCGCATCTTCCTACTACATAATCAAAGATAACCTTGAAAACAGTTCATATTTTCTATTCATGAAAAATTGTTTGTGGAACTTGTGGTTTGCATTCAACATTCTGAAAAGCTAACTTATACTAGTTCGTTTCTCTTTTATACCCACTCGTTATAGATAGTTGTGCAGACGGCAAATATAGATAAACGTGATAGAATTTTGACAGATATAGGTTTTCTGTTGTATCAATGCAGGAGCTACGAGCCCATCAGTTATCTTCATCCGATACCTTGAGTTCCTAGCTAGCCCTGTAATGCATGAACATCATAGGGCAAACCTACAGAAGAAGAAAGAATGAAAAATAGTGATACGTACATTCTGACGTGGTAACAGCATCCTATAATGCTTTTAGATGTAAAACGTATAAACAATGCAACTTTGTTGCTAAAGAACAAAGTGCAGAACAAAATTGTTTCCCAAAATGCTCCGAGCAATAAAATAGTTTTGAAACCTTCGTATTTGGCATAAATTGCCAGCCGTGAATAGAGTAAATGGAGAAAAATGTCGTCAAACTGTTACTTTTATCGCTTTTCATCACTTAGTTATTTTTGTAGCTAAACAATGTATACACTATTATCGTTGGATACATGACATGTGTATGAAAGTTGAATTTCAAATTCAAATTTTGCATAATTGTCAATCATCCAATGCTGATAGTTGTCAAATTCAAATTTTACATAGTTATTAATCATCCAACGCTGATAGTGTATACACTGTCAGTTTTGGAAAGATTAATCCATTTTTTTTTTTTTAACAAAGGCTCTCACAGTCTCACTCCCAAAATTGGGCCTTTTGCACGATACCTAACGATGCTAAAATCCTCACCTGAACTGACTAGAATACAATTCACCCAAGCTGCTCTTGTATGTTCTCTGTGGACATCACCCAAGCTACCATGACAGCTACCGTAGATTATTTGTGCTTTTAGGATTTTTATTGTTCCACAACGAGAAAACTGTAGTTAGGAGAAGCTGATATGATTTTTTTTTTAAAGACTCTGACTATTTTGTCCTTAGAGCTCTTTGCGCATATCATGCATGCGATTTTCTAGTAGCATTTATAGCCTAAATATAATAGGATGACCAAGAAGTTGCATTGTTTTTAATAGTTGGGTGACACTTTTTAGTGAGGATAAAAAAAAAGTTAAGTGACATTTTTTACTAAGAAAAAAGTTAGGTGACAGAGAGAGATAAAAGGTAATAATTTGATCACATATTGCACCATTTGGCCTGAAAATAACAATCACAACAAACAAATCGGACAAATGTAAGAATGGACGGAAACAATTTCTCCTGGCCCTGGCCCTGGCCCGCAGTAGAGCCCATCTCACAAAGAGCCCTGAAAGCACTTTCGCCACAGCAAAAGCGTGCAAAAAAAAAAAAGCCAAGTGGCGGGGCTGTCCCCTTCCGACCGACGGGAAAAACATAAAAGCCAAGCGAGGATAGGAATCCTCGCATGGGTCCATTATTGTTTTAAATTAAAACCGTGCAAGTGGATCGACGTTGCTATCTTCAACCCGGACCGTTAATTGAACCGGTGAAGTAAAAGGATCGAAATTCAATCTGTCGTATCGGTTCAACCTCGGTTCAATGAATTTTTTAAAAAATAATTTATATAAATATATATATGCACAAAATAAGACATGCAATAAACTAATTTAAAACTTTATATGATGAAAAGTTTACTATTTTTGAATAACTTGGATTTTCAAAAATAAATTTTTTAAATTATAAGTTAAAACAAATAAATTTATTTCAATTTCAATTATATCTAGCAAAATAATCTTAAATCTAACCCAAAAATATCACAATATTTTAAAATTATACAAAATTCACGTCTATGAGAATTTGACATTGTGAACTTAAATTTTAATTTACATCTTTGGGATTTAGAGATTGCAATTTAAAAAAGAAAGTTTGGAGTTCAAGGGAAGTCAAGAGAATTGAAAACAGAAATGCAAACTTGATAAGAAATAAAAAATGAGATAAAAGTGAGTGGTTGTAGTATTAAATAATTTGGGTTAAAGAAAAATAATTCTTTTTTAACTTTTTTCAATTTAATGGACAAAAACAAAATTAAAAAGATGGAAGAAAACATCAATAAATTAAAACTAAAGAGATTTGATTAAAAAGGGAGTGACAAAAAAAAAAGGAGAGAGAAAGAGTTGAAGATTAAAAAGAAAAAGTCATGAGAGAATGAGATTTTGTAAGAAAAATGAAAAAAAAAATATGGATGTTTGTTTTATATATATAAGTTATCAAAAAAAACAAATAAGATATGATGGTGCAATAAAACCCTACATTGGTCTTCTGTTACAAAAGTCTTGAGTTCAAATCTTGATAGAAGTATTTTGCAAAACTTAAAAAAAAAAAAAAAAAAAAGAGGGGAAACTTGAAAATCGGTTCGATCCGGTTTAGCGATTTTCAAGATTTTGATCGGTTTTCTGACAAAGTCAACACTATCATAGAACCGGATCGATACCATGGCCGGTTCACAATTCAACCGATCAAACCGACCGATCCGATGCAGTTTTCAAAACACTGGATTCCACAAGGAGATAAGGAAATCGCCACTAGGCCTTTGGCCTGGTGGTCACCACCAACTTGCTACTTTTTTTTTGTCTTTGCTAATTTCTCATTTTTTTCTTCGTCTCTCTCTCCCTCTCACACACACACACACACACAAAGAGACACACATCCCCCCAAACATGCCAACCTCGGACTCACATTCCCTTTCTTCCTTTATGTTTACATAAATTCTCTCATAAAGCAAGGCATCTCTTCGTTCCATCATTTTCTTACCCTTTAATCTCAGCCTTGACTCCCTGTTTCTTTTTTCTTGTCTCTCTATCCCTTTCCTTTTATATTTTTTTACTTGGCAAGCATTCTCTGTTGATTCCTATGAAGACATATTTCCACCATCATTCTTGATCTCTTTATTATCAATTTAAAGGAGTAAAACACAGTTCGAGGTGGGATTTATTTTTTTCTGTTGTACATGCACTTCACTAAGAACAGTACAAAACGGACTATCCAAAATGTAATGAACTTTTACTCCACTTACAATCTTATTAAGAACTTCCCAACTGCGACAACAGCAGTTTCCCATATCTAACAATCTTCGTGTATCATAACTATGTTTCTCACAAATTCTTTTTATAGAGCCATCCGGATGTTTTTTTAGGTTGAAAGCCATCCAAATTTTATTAGAAAATCAACTATTTTTAAATACTTATTCATATACCTTTAACTGTTCAACTGCAACATCGTCCATGAATATCATAGCAAGTCTAAATTCATGAAATTGCTCTAATAAAGCATGAAATTACCAATTGACAAAACTTCTGATAGCGAGATATGCCCATGCATTACATTTCTTAAGGTCTGACATTAATCGAAGGCAATAACAAATTGCCAAACAAACTGCGCATGATAATCCTCTACCACAAATTAATTGAGGATGAAAAAGTCAGGTACTAAATGATTCAAGCTTTCATCAATCCGTAAACAATTCCTAATCTTCTAAGCAAATCCGAGTTCCAAAATTTTCAACTCTCATTTTCAATAATATCTTTTTTGTTTGACAAATGTGCTAAGCTGCTGACTCTGACAATCTACCGATGAAAATGAATAAAATTCAATTAGACATTAAAATGAATTACATACAATTCTGAGAGCCCCGGCAAAGCGAGCTAGAGAGGAAGCAGATGATGCGAGTTTTACCGAGGGAGGGAACGGCAGGTGGAAGAGAAAAGCCGAGCTCGGAGAAGGGAAGGTGCTCGAGAGATCACCGGATTTCGGAGCCTAGATAGCGCCATGGATCATCCGCAAGCAGATTCGGGCTCTAAGTTTTCCCTGCCTTCGTTATGCAGAAGATTACAGAGTATGAATTAAACTCAGTTAATATGTTAGTATGTTAATCAAAAGGGAGTTGAACAAAGTCGAAGAGGGGCTCTTCTTTTATTACTAATTAATTTTTGGGTGTGGAATTAAATGAAAAGTTTTTTATTCTTTTTCTTCGGAATCCGTACTAATTGTAATGGTAACTTGTCAAACTAACCCCTCTTATTCATGCTTTAAAGAGAAATTAAAAATAGTTTTTTGAAAGCTTACTTTTTTTGTCTTTTTTACGGAAGATACAATTTGTACATGCAAATGCAGTCAAGAGAGATGTTTAAGTAATAGTATGAGAAATAAAAAGATAAATAAAAGGATTATTATCACTTTACCTCCTTAAACTATATCATTACTGTTAATTTATCCATTAATATTATCTTTTAGTCATTTCACCCCATAGGTGTTTTCAGACTCAGATCGGGCATCAACTCGATCAAACTTAGGGGTCGATCGGGGTTGAACCGGATGATATCATAATTAAAAATTAAAATATTGTATGTAAAATACTTAAGAGGATATTAATATTAATAAATGTATATTCATATATATTTGATGTTTCAAATATATTTAAGAAAATACAAAGGAATTAGAATGATCAAGTAGCAATTTATATTATTAAATGAACATTAACAAGTTTAGAATTAAAATTATGGATTTGATTGAAAAATAACACTAAACTTTAGGACAACATGAAATATTTGAGATATATTAATAATTTTTAACAACCTTGAGGCCAAAATATATTATTGAAAATGCTTTGACCTTTAAAAAAAAAAAAAAAACTTGACATCAAACTGGTTCATCCAGTTTGCCGAGTTTTTATACATCCAATCTTTTGGAGTAACTCAAACCGAACACTTCACCGGTTTCAATTTGACCGGTCAAACCAGTCGGTCCGGTCCGAGTTTAAAAACACAACCCATAAGTAATTCAACTCAGTATGTTAATAAAATTTTGACAAAAATATCCTTTTATTTTATAACATTACTGCATTGTTATTATCACTTTATCCCTTTAAATTATGGTGATATAATCGCTTTATTTTCTAGATATTTTACCTTATCATTAATCTAAAAAGTATGTTTAAAAATTTTTAAATGTATTTATCTTTTTTATATATAATTAAAAATAATAAGGTTGTAATAATTATTCTTCATTTTTTCGACTCTAAGATTTCAAAAACATAGCAATAAAAGGGTTTTTTTTAATTTCTTTTTTCACACTTATTAATACTAGGAAAAGAAAAGGAGATAGGACAAAGGAGTCAAAAAATTAGATTTTGCAAATAAAGAAAATAAGGAAGAATATAATATTATCGTATTATTTTAATATTTTCGGAATTAGGATTGGAATTGGGTAATAAACAGAAAAGTAAAAGTAATTTCAAAATAATAAAAATATTGAATTCTTTCTTATTTGTATTAAAAAAAGAATTGTGCTCTCTCCCTTTCCCTCCCCTATTTTTCTTTTTTTTTTTAATATTAATAAGATTGTCAAGAAGAAAGAGATTAATGTTTTGACTTTTTTTCTTGATACTAAAAAGGAGAAGAGTCATTCTAAATTTTTTATTGTTTTTATTATATAAAAAGAGGGTACTATCTTCTAAAATTTTTTAACTTATTAAGCTGGTTTAATGGTAGGATAAATTGATAACAAGATTATAGTTTATGGGGGTAAGGTGATAATAATTTTAACGGTTAAACATGTCTTATCACTTAGATTAATAAATTCCGTTAAATTTGATCATTAGTCTTGAGGGTAAAATGACTAAAAAATAACGTTAAGGGGGAAATTGATAGTAAGACCCAATGTTGAGGGGGTATAGTAAAGTGATAATAACCCTAAATAAAAAGGAATTCATTTTACAAATTTTAGTTGCACAAAAATTAACTAAATTACATGAAACAAAACCAACCAAATGGATGCACTTATTTTTAATTCCACTATTTTTAACTTAAATTAGAAAATCCCTTTCATAATTTCCCTACTTTGTTAGTTTTCCATATGAAAAAAACTCCAACTTTGGTTTCCATATGGCATCAAAACTGGAAAACAGATATGTACAACAACAATTGTAGGCCTACACAGGAAGGGTGAAGAAACAAGAGTGAGAAACCCTAGTAATGTGGAACCATCTGAATTAAACTGCTAAAGAAGGTGAACAACAGACAATGAAAACCTTGATCGTATATTCTTGGTTTTGGTTTACAATTTCCCACACCAATATGCATTTGATTATAAGGATGCTGAATATTTTAATCTTATCAAGTGAAACACTAAGTGTTTTCCTTTGCCGCATGCCTGTGACTGCTATGAAACTTTTTTATCAAATATTGATCTATACATGCCATAAGTAACTTGTAAATTTTATTCAAGATTTGATTTCTTTGTAATGTAGTTCATAAATACTTGTGTAAATTTCGCATTCATTCTTTTTTCTAGTCGGAGTACATAATCATGGGCCTAGAAGTATTTAGTTGTGAAGGTTTCAGTTACAAATCTAACCATAATACCTGTTACTTTCAAGATCTCTCAATATGAAAGAAACACAGAAAAATGCTTCACCCAAGATTGGCCTTGGAGGAATGGCAAGAAATTCTTATTCGAAATGTGAGAAAACGCTTTGATGGTACATGTTTATTCCAAAAAGCCTTCAGTGCACAATGAAGTCAGTCTAGTTTTGTTTCTTTGTTTATTAGCAAATGAGTTCTCAAACTCCTCTTGATTAACTTGAATCTCTGTTGCGGCTAAATAGACTGTTGAAAGTGAAATCCTCGCAATGTCTTCACAAATTGGACAACAGCCTTGGCTACATTTGATGCTGCAAGAGGGCCAAACAGACGAATAGTATTGTCTCCATCTTGTGCTCCAGCTAAATCTGACAGTCCTCGTATGACAATTACCTTGAAGCCATTCGATAAACATGTCTGCAATTCCAGAAAACATGAACATAACAAGTTATCTTGACTAGTAATTATGCGCCCCGAGTTTCTAAGCAGATATATTCTTCAGATTAGTTTTGGTGCGAGGCGTTTACCATGACTATGACTGCACTCTCCATATCAAGTGATGAAACATGAAAAGTTGTATAGAGGAACTCCCTGTAAGCTGCATTGTCCACAAAAATGTTGGCAGTTGCGCCATTCAGTCCAACAACTACCTTGGGCTTTTCAGGAAGGCACAAGCTCGAGTTCACGCACTGTTCCAGCGCCATCCCCTGTATTAGTGAAAATGCATCCATTAGATTCAAGGGCTAGTTGAAGACAACTTAAGAGGAAAAAAAATGTTTTAGGCAGCAGCAATTAGCTGGCTGCAAAGCGAATGAGGATGTTACGTATTAGCGATAAGCAACCCACCTCCAGACTAGAAGATACTTCTAGCCAATTCTGACTTGTCTGAAACCAAAGTGTTCTTTCAGGAGCATTAGGCTTTCCTGACTTAAGAGTAGAAGAACTCCGTCCAATACCCAATGCTCCCCAACTCATTGTCTCCTCCATTGGGAACATCACAGCTTCCAAAGTCCAGTTCAGCAACATCATTTGTCGGTATTGTTGCCTTGAATTTCTGCAAAATGAAGAGATTGTACGCAAATAAACTCGTAGTCTGCATATACTGAGGCAGGAAATGAGCCAAATGATTATTACCACCCAGTCCCATAACCCTGTTTGAGCAAACTGCTTAGGGATGATGACATCTCCCATGGACATGGAACAGTTAACATTGCCTGCAATGCCAAAGTTTACAATTCCAATCATGCGAAAGACATCCAACATCTGTTGTGTTGCAGCTGCAGCATTCACCTGGGCGTACTACAATTAGACATTTCTTGAGGTAGTACTACTTAACAGAAAAAAAACAATGGCCGAAATAGAAAAATTCTTTATTGCCAGCAAATCCTTCAGTGATTAACAGAAAAAATCCTTCAGTGATTATCAACATGAATAGCTGAGCAAATGAAAATGATTTTGCCAGCACTGAAGCTCTTAAGCAAGCAGTATCTTTGCTTACGCGTTAAATACTTCTGTCCAACCTTACCGATCAACTCAACTTTATGATTTGTGAACTAGATTGGCCAGTGAACTAAAACACCATAGTTGCTGATCACAAATCATAACAACTACAAGCAACTATCTGTAATAACCAGACCAGAAGAATGTGAAATGAACCTACCATTCCCACTCCACATCTTACATAAATGACTTTTGATCCTTCTATGCTCCCTACGCGAAACCGCCTCCCTGTAAGAAACCAACCACCATTTTCAATCATCATAAACGATACACTTGCTCTCTTAGTACCATATTGAAGCGTATGTATTGGGGATTGATCATGTACCTGACAAATTCACAAAAGGGTGCTTCGGGTTATGCTTGAAGGCACCAGTAGCGAAAAAAGCATCTTCTTCTGGGCTATAAACCGTAATAAGACCAAGATAAGGTCGCATTTTTTTTAAGAGTGTTAGTGCTGTCCTTCACAGTCAGCAAATAATCTTCATTTGTCAAAGTTGAGAAGCGTTCTTAGGCACGTTTGTCAGTAGTTTCACAGTTCAAGACTTTAATGTAATTCGGGTCCAATATGGCATCGGCCAAAATTTAGACATTGTAATTGAAACATTTAAAAACCCTTTTCAAGCTCTAGGAAGTACGAAGCACGTACAAATCTGCCATCATTTTTTTGGTAAAATGGTACGTCAATAGTTGAATTTTGCCTTGCTTTTGTGTACCATTATTATTCTAATAGAGTAAATCTTATATACAATAATGGTATATATATTATCACTGTTGAATATATGACATATATGCAAAATTTGAGTTTCAAATTCAAATTCGGATTACGTGTCATGCATCTAATTATAAAAGTGCGTACACTGCCAGTGTATAGAAGATTAATCTTTATTAATAACTTAAAATTATTCCTTGGACCAACTCATGTTAATAGCAAATCTAATTGTTTAGGCACTGGTTTAGCTCAATTTCCTGTTTGAACAAAACTACCACACTTAGAATCAAAAAGAATTTACTACATTGAAATGTGCGAAAGGGGTTGTCTCATTTTCGCTTGAAATAGAATTTGGCAACTTAAAATGAGGGTAAAGAGAATGTTAATTCTAGATGTGAATCTGTGCCTTATTACCTCTAGCATGGAAGCGATTTGCAGCAAATTCTTGGACGCCTCGAACCAAAGTTTTCTTTCAGGAGTATCAGGCTTTCCTGTCTCGGAAAAGAAGTACTCACTCCAATAAGCCACGAGACCCAACTGATTATATCCGCCAGCGGGAATGTGATAGCTTGCGAACTCTAGCTCAGCAGCATCAGTATCTGGATGTGTTGCTACCTTGGGTTTCTGTAGTATGCATGCATGCCCAGATGAAGATACATACAAAAATGTAATTCCTTGAATATTGAAAAAAAAAAAAAGAAACACGTTCAATACTTTTGAAGCAAGGAAAGGACTAAAATTTTTTCCACTTCACAATAAAATAAATAAATAAAGAAAATGAGGAATTCAGTTGCACCATCAGGTATTTAGGCTTTCATTAATTGGAGCCGCTGTCTACAGTCTACTGCATATGGAGGGAGGAGAAAACCATCATCCAGATCCAAAAGACAACTGATTCTTAAGCCTTGCTTGCAAATTTCAGTAATTAGCACATTTTTCACATTTTTTCTCACATTTTTTTCGTAAGTGAGAGGTCATGAATCTAGGTGCTTCTACTTGTCATTCCTCCCATCTTACAATACAATCCAACCCTTCCCTCTCTAGCATTTTGATTCCTGAGGATGGTTATTCCAGCTCGGGTATCCCGAGGTCTCGCCCAGTAATATCTCTTGAAGCGCCACCTCGGCGGTTATCAGTTGGGGTGACATCCACCTCATTACCGTCTCGACTAACATCCGTAGCCGAGGTGACACCAGGGCATCCGACAATTGTAGAGAGGTGAGATGTGACCTCTGACACCCCTGACACCTCCGACGCTTGACGGAAAGCTGCTCTGACACGCCGTCTGAACCTGACGGATGTCCCATCACGTCCTTTCATAGAGATCAGTCAAGTCCATCAGATGCAATGACCATATCAGATCTTTAGGGACCCGTGCTGGCAGTCCCTCTCTCCTATCCGTCTTCTATAAATACTCAACACCTTTACTGAGAAGGGGCATGACCAATTTTCTGGTAACACACTACTCCCTTCTATTACACTATCTCTTCATAACCGAACTAACTTGAGTTTCGGAGTTATAACAGGGGATCCAGCCCCTCTTTCAACCTAAGCAGGTGACCTCGTCCAAGAGAACTGCCCAGGATAAAAATACTTCTCTAGTGCGGGTGACTCACTCCAACGGGACGAAAATCACCTCTTCAATTGGCGCCGTCTGTGGGAACCCGAAGACATCAGAATATGAAGCCTGCGCGTTCAAGGAGCCGAAAAGCTCTCACTATTGGGGCTGAGCAAAGCAACGCAGCCCACCAGGAAGACATCTCTGAAGGGCAGGAGTCCCCAAGGACTCAACCCGCCAACGAAGAAGCCATAACCCGTATGGCCGAGTTTGTAAACGAAAACCCCAACATCTTTGAGGAGTTGGGTAGGTACCTTAAGAGGCAAGACAAACAGAAGGCTGAATCCTCTAAAAGGAAGTCGGATGGATCTCCTGAAAACTCATCTGAAGAGGAGTCGGATGGGAGGCGCCTAAGCCGAAGTGCCTCAAAACGGGCATTCTCCAAGACCACCTCTAAGGTAGCCTCATTGACAAAGGCCTTTTCCCGAGGACTCTTGGGACGGCGACCTGAGGAAGAACCTCGGCCCCTGGGAATACCCGGGGTGAATTACATGAGGGCTTCACCCTTCACTGATGACATCAATTAGGAAAGGCTTCTTCCAAATTTCAAGCTCCCCGCGATACCGTCTTATGACGGCCGAGGTGATCCTGAGAATCACATTCACGCCTTCATCTCGGCCTTCCGCTTATACTGCATCCCTGACCCTGTCATCTGCCGGGCTTTCCCAGTGTTCCTCCAGGGGACTGCTCGAAAATGGTTCTGAAGATTAGAACCTAGGAGCATTTCAACCCTGGGAGAATTGGTGGAGAGATTTCTCCATCGGTTCATCTCCTCCCGACCTACGACCCGGACCTCAACTTACTTGCTGAACCTGCAGCAGAATTCGGGAGAGTCACTTCGGTCGTATGTCCAGAGGTTTCATGATGAGAGTGTACAGATACCTGACCCCAATGAGCAGGTTACCATCGCTGCCTTTACCCATGGGCTCGTCTCCGGAGTGTTCAACACGAAAATTCACAAAAAATATCCCCGCACTCTCCACGAGCTGTGGTTAAAGGTCGAGAAGGGCATACAAGCTGAAGACCTCAACCGCATGAAGAAGGAGATCCAAGCCACCCGCCCAAAGGCTGACCCTCGAAGGGGGAAAGATGTTGGCCGAAGTGAAGCCGGGACAGGGAGTACTTTCCAAAGTCCTGGCCGAAATCGCCGCAGCATGTTCGACAGGATTTCCAAGGGGAAAACATTCATCCCTGAGTCCGAACTGACTCCCTTGAACACCACTCGATCTCGGGTGTTGTCCGTAATAGAACAGAACAATCTCGGGAAAGCACCTCCCAAGATGTACGGCAGCAGGGATAAGAGGAACTCGAACCTCTACTGCCTATACCATCGAGATATAGGGCATGAAACCGAGGACTGCAACGATCTCAAGAGGGAGATCGAGAACCTCATCCGACAAGGACACTTGAAGCAGTTCATCCGCCGAGGTGGAGGTCATCAGTGTGACGAAAACCGACGTGATAGACGAGGTGACCAACGCCGAGACGAGAGGCGGACGTCAAGAAGCAGCTGCTGGCCTCCTGAGGATCCTAGGGAGACAAAAAGGCCTCCCCGAGATGGATCTTCAGGCCAGGGGCTAGGGTATGGGCCAAACATTGCCGGAATCATTAACACTATTGCCGGAGGTCCGACGGGAAGAGATAGCCAGAACTCCCGGAAGAAAACCTACAGGCAAGCTAACCCGGATCAGGTAGAGTCGAGTTCTCGCCTATCCGAAGTCATTTCCTATGGCCCTACCGATCCTGTCCCAGCCGCCTCGAGTAGCCACGAGGCACTAATAATCGAGGTGCTCGCTAACAATTACATCGTTAAGAAAGTTTACATTAACCCCGAGAGTTCGGTAGATGTCATGTATCTCCGCACTTTTGAGAGTCTTAAGTTGGCTAGGGAGCACATGACTCCGGTGCGGACTCCCCTTGTAGGGTTTGGGGGACACATCGTCCACCCCGAGGGAATTGTGACCCTGACGGTGACCGTGGGGCACCACCCCCGCTGCCGAACTATCCCTGTGAACTTTGTGGTGGTTAAGGCCGACTCCCCATACAACTTGCTCTTAGGTCGACCCACTCTTAATGCTCTGCGGGCGGTGTACTACACCTACCACTTGAGTTTCAAATTTCCTACCATCGCGGGAATCGCCGAGGTCAGTAGCGACGTCTGCGCTGCTCGGGAGTGTTACCTCGCCACCTTACAAGCAGCCTCCACATCGACCGCCGATGTGAGACCCGAGAAGAGGTCAAGTATTCTCTCGATAGATTGTATTGATTCTCAGCAACCCGAGAAGATCCCAAGGCTGGAAACTGGGGATGAGGTGGAAGAGATTCCCCTGGACCCCACGAAACCTGATCGGATGGTTCGCGTCGGCACTTAACTGCCGGGCCCGATTAAAAGAGGTATGGTGGATCTCCTCAGAGAGTATCGGGACGTCTTCGCTCGGGTCGCAGATGAGGTTCAAGGAGTTCCGCACCACCTCATGATACATGAGCTGAATGTCGACCCCAAAGTCCGCCCGGTTAAACAGAAAAGAAGGCACCTCGGTCCTGAGCGCAGCCGAGCTGTGCATGGCGAAGTGGACAAACTCCTGCCCGCGAAGATAATCCGAGAGGTCCAATATCCAACATGGTTATCTAACCCAGTCATGGTCAAGAAGGACATCGAAACTTGGAGAATGTGCGTCGACTTCACCGATCTCAACAAAGCTTGTCCCAAGGACTGCTACCCATTGCCCAAGGTCGACATCTTGGTGGAATCGGCGATGGGTTATGAGGTCCTTTGCTTTTTTGATGCCTTCAAGGGGTATCACCAGATCGGAATGAGTCCAGAAAATCAGGAGAAAATTGCCTTCTACACTAACTAGGCATATATTGTTACACCACCATGCCTTTCGGACTGAAGAACGCCGGGGTTACGTATCAACGCTTGGTTAACCAAGCTTTTAAATCTCAGATCGGCAGGATTGTCGAAACCTACGTAGATGATATCCTTCTCAAGAGCCACACGACCTCCACATTCCTTTCCGACCTAAAAGAAGTCCTGAAAGTCCTTCGGGAGACGCGAATGATGCTAAACCCCAAGAAATGTGTTTTCGGGGTCACTACGGGGAAGTTCTTGGGCTATCTCGTCTCCAGACGGGGTATTGAAACAAATCCGGACAAGGTAAGGGCAATCCAAGAAATGTCTCCACCTCGATGTGTCCGCGACATCCAGAGGCTGACAGGGCGGTTGGTCGCCTTGAACCGGTTCTTATCGCAATCAGCCTCCAAGGCACTGCCATTTTTCAAAGTTCTCAAGAAGGCCGACAACTTTTCCTGGACTAAAGAGTGTCAACAGACGTTTGAGCATCTAAAGGAATACCTCAACCACCTCCCAACACTCACCTCACCTCGCTCGGGGGATAAGTTATTCTTGTACCTATCTGCTGCAGCCGAAACTGTAAGTGTCGTGCTGATAAGGGAGGAAGGTGTACAAATGCCTGTTTATTATGACAGCCAAGTCCTCCGAGGTCCGGAGACCAGATACACTCAGGCGAAAAAGCTTGTGCTGGCCTTAATCCATGCAGCTCGTAGGCTGAAACCATACTTCTTAGCCCACCACGTTAGCTTGAGGACTGACCAACCAATTCGGCAAGTCTTATCACGGCCAGAGGCTTCTGGACGCCTTACTAAGTGGGCCATTGAGTTGGGGGAGTACGACTTATCTTACGAGCCTTGTACGACAATCAAAGCTCAGGCCCTCGCGGACTTCCTAGCCGAGCTCACTTTTGATGAGATGAATAAAGCCACCCCGGCCACTACCCAGGTTACTACCCCGTCTACCGTCGAGCCTCAACGCTGGACTTTGCATGTGGACGGTTCGTAGTGGGGCAGGCTTACTTCTCGAAAACCCCCAAGGAGAGGTGTGCTCGTACGCCCTGAGATTTGACTTCGCTGCCTCCAACAATGAAGTCGAATACGAGGCTGTCATTGCCGGCCTACAACTAACTCGAAAACTCGGGGGCCGCACACATCTTGATCTATAGTGACTCCCAACTCGTCGTGTGTCAAATACTAGGTGAATACGAGGCCAGGGAAGAGGTGATGCATCGTTACCTCTCCAAGGTCCTCCAGCTGGCGACACACTTCGAGTCTTTTGAAATCCAAAGAATACCGCGGTCACAAAACAGAAGGGCTGACGCCCTCTCCCGGCTTGCTTCTACCTCTTTCTCCGACCTGAACAAGACGGTTCTCGTAAAAGTTCTAACCGAGTTAGGATATATAGCTGAGGTCGTGTACCCCGTCTACCCTGGGGATACCTGGATGGGGCCCCTGACTCGATTTCTCAGCCAAGGTGAGCTCCCGGAAGACCGAGATGAATCACAGAAGTTTCAACGAAAAGCAGCTCGGTACACCCTCCGACAAGGCCTTTTGTAAAAGAGGTCTTATCTCGACCCCTGGTTGCGATGTATCACGCCGGAGGAAGGTGAGAGAATCCTCCAAGACATACATGAAAGACTTTGTGGTGCTCACGTCGGCTACAGGATGCTTGTTAAGAAAGCTTTATTGCTTGGGTACTTCTGGCCGACCATGAGGGTAGATGCCCAGGTCATGGTTCTTAGTTGCCCCTCCTGTCAGCACCACGCCCCTGAACACCACCAGCTGACCAACCTTATGATACCCATCACCTCGCCGTGGCCATTCGAGCAATGGAAAACTGATATAATCGGCACATTCCCCAGGGCTCCAGGCAACTATGCCTACGTGGTGGTAGCAGTGGACTATTTCACCAAATGGGTTGAGACCGAGCCCCTGAGAAGCATCACCGGGGCTGCTGTTCAAAAATTCTTTTGGAAGAACGTGGTTTGTCGCTTCGGCCTGCCCCGAGTGGTCATTTCGAATAATAGCAGGCAGTTCGCGGATAATCCTTTCAAGGCGTGGTGTGAAACTTTGGGGATTCAACAACATTTCACTTCGGTTGGACACCCTCAGGCAAATGGACAAGCCGAAAACTTCAATCGAACTCTCCTCCATGGACTCAAGACCAGGCTACACCGGGCTGGATAGTCATGGATGGAAGAGCTCCCCAGCGTGCTGTGGTCCTACCGAACCACGCCGAGGTCAGCAACCCAAGAAACCCCGTTTTCCCTAACTTATGGGTTCGAGGCTGTCGTCCCAGCCGAATTCATTACCTCGAGTCCACGAATGGTCGCATATGCTGCCGAAGTCAATGAAGAAGAACGGCGAGTTGACCTCGACCTCGCCGAGGAGAAGCGTGATATGGCCATGGCCAAAGTCGCTATTTACAAAAATATCCTAACTGGTTACTACAATGCTCGGGTCAAGCACTTGCGGTTCAATCCGGGAGACCTTGTTCTCCGGAAGAACTCAGTTAGCCGAACTGAACCTCAGGAAAAGTTAAATCCCAAGTGGGAGGGACCGTACTGTGTTGTTGAATCCAGTCAAAATGGATATTGTAAATTGGCTTACCGAAATGACTCTCGGGTGCCCTGAACCTGGCATGCTGAAAATCTTAAATTATATTACCCTTGAAGGGTACGTATTCTTACATTCCACTTCTTCAAGTTATTTCTCACTTCTTTCCATATTATTGTAAGTGAAAAATAAGGGGACAAAGCAGTATTCAAAAAAAGATGAATTCAATTCGATCAAAAAGAAGGCAAAAATATGCAAGAACAAAAAGTCAATTTTATTGAAGTGCGAAAAGTAAAAGGCCGAGGTTATATATGACCTCGGCCCCCAGTTACAAGAGTGAAAGGCCAAGATTATCTGTGACCTCAGATAACCTCGGCCCTCTATTACAAAAACAAGTGCTTCTAGGCACTCCCTACTTCAGTTTCCTGACCTCCCATGGTCTCACCCTCCGTCTTGGCATCCTGATGCCCTTCAACTCCTCCACCGGCCTGGTCTCCTTCAAGCTCATCACCATCACCATTTGGCTCAAATTCCTGGAGCCATTTGTTGAATTCGGCTCGCACCTCAGCTAGGTCCTTTCCAGACTGGATACCCTCGGCAATGCGGTCGCACAGTTCCTTGGCATTTTCGTTGTAGTGAGAAGCGTTCTGAAGGGACTCCAGTTGCTCAGGAGAGAGAAAGGGCGTTGCCTCGTTAACAGCGGATGTGAAGCCGAACATGAAACTCGGTCGAGTGAGCTCGCCGAGTTCATGAGTGAAGGCTTCCGACTTCCGGAATGCCTCCACGGCAGTGACCCCGACCTTGTCTATGGCCTCCTTGGCCGATTGTTCTTCTTGAGCCCGTCTCCCTCTTTCCTCGTCAAGTGCAGTTACGAGGGAGTTGTTTGCGACTTCGGCCTTCTTCTTCGCAAGCTCGGCCTTGTCTCGCTCCAACTCGGCTGCTCTCAGCTGCTTTTCCAGATCGGCAATCCTCTTGTGGAGCTCGTCAGGTGATTCATACGTCTGTACGAAGTGCCCGAAGCGTTGGTGCATCTCAGCCAAGAACGCCGTGGTGGAAGCCCAGGAAACTGAGGCGCTTTGCATCAGCTCGACGGGAGAGAGCTTCCTGGTGTAGGTATTGTCCCGTGGCAGGACCGAATGCACTAGGAGCTCGTGTGCGACTCGGGCATCTTTGTATCGGTCGTTCACGTTTATATCCCACTCCGGACACCACTGTGACCCGGAGTGCCTCTTGTCCTCCTCGGCCGCCACTGAAGGCACGTGGTGGAGGTTGAACAATGAGGACCCCGTGACGGGGTTTTTCGGAGTAATGGCTGCCGCTCGACCCCGAGGTGGAGAGGCTATCGTCACTCCACGGGAGGGGATTCCCACAGGAATGCCAGAGGATTTGGATTTCCCCTTCCCCGGCATGCCCGAGGTATGTGAACCTTCGCCTATGATCACCACGGCGGGCTCGCGGTCGCCCGTCGCCGTGGTGGTCTTTTTAGCCGGCCTGGTAGAGGGATCAGCAGCATCCTTGCACTTCTTGGGTGCCCTCTTCACCACTTCGGCCCCTCCCGAAGTGATCAGGTCAGAAACTTTCACCACTGCAGGGAATGAAAGAGAGTCGATTAGAATTTAAGAAAAATAAATAAGTAGAGAAAATGGAAAGGTACAAGGTTTCTGGAGCCTAGAAGAGAAAAGACGGGGTGATCCGAGCTGATCAAGGCTCAGCTGATCCCGCCGTCCACAAGCACTGCTTCTGGAAAGTCCCAACAGTTAATTCTGAGGCTCGACCCCATTAGCTTCTGGAGGTTGCGCTCCTCTAACTTGCCCGGGGACATTTCTTTGACCGAAGTGGGAGGTCTCCACCAAAACCCCTGGGGGAAGTCCTCAGCCGGAACGAAGATGAAGTTCCTTTTCCACTCCTTTATCGAGCTCGGGACGTCCACTACTAATTTCGGGACTTTATTCCCGAAGTAGAACCAACCCTTCTCACTCCCGCTGTTCTTAAGTGAATAACAGCGGCGGAATAGGTTAACCGTAGGCTCTATCTCCTGATGACGGCAGAGCAGTTGGAAGCCGACGAGAACGCGAATGGCATTGGGGGTGAGCTGAGTGATTCTCACCCCCCAGTACCTCAAACAGCCGCGAAGGAATTTCGTCGTTGGCATCCTGAGCCCGGCCTCCAGTTGCTCCACATAGATAGCCACCCTATCTTTCGGCGACAGTGCGGCTGACTGGTGCGGTTGGGGTATGTAGATACTATAATCCCTTCCCCAGGGATACTTGCGGACCACCTCGACTACTGAGACTTGTCCCATACCACTACTGAAGAACGGCATCTGGCCGTAGTTAAGAGTTGTCACGTTCGGAGGAGTGGAAGGCTCTTGTACGCCCTCGTCCCTAGGGACCTCGTTCCCGAGGTCATCATTGTATAGAATTTCGGGATCGACCTCGATCTCCTCGTACTGCTCCTTAGCCGCCCCAACTCGGTGAGACGCCTCAGCTCGGTGGGACGCCTCCGCACCTCCTTCCCCAGCTCGGTGAGACGCCTCAGCACCTCCGCCATCGGACGCGGTCCTTTCTTCGGAGAGGTCAGGCCTCTCTGCTTCGGTAAAGTCAGGCCTCACCGTCTCCTTGTGTGTACGAGCTGTTCTAGCCATTATAACAGAAAAGAAAGAAGTGAACTTATTTAGAAGATGTGATTCGAAGGAAGTGCCGAAGTGAAAAGACAAAGAAGCGGAGCTTTGGGGTGATTCACGATTTTTGGTAAAGATTAAAACGGTGAAAAGGGGCCCCTATTTATAGGCACCCAGGGAGAAAGTGAAGAGACGCGTTCTCTCTCTCCTCATTAATGAAAAAACTGTTCATCTGCCGCCAATCTCGCGCCTGATCATGAACCTGCCATTCAGACTGATATCCGTCCTGTCAGTTCCTCAGCAGTCCCATCCACGCGGTCATGATTATTGGACACCGTGTCTTACACGCTTATCAGCTTTGAAAAGTAACGACCTCGGGAGTCCACGATCTCGTCTTCCTCGAAGCTTGGGGGGCTTAGTGAGGATGGTTATTCCGGTTCGGGTATCCCAAGGTCTCGCCCAGTAATATCTCTTGAAGCGCCACCTCGGCGGTTATCAGTTGGGGTGACATCCACCTCATTACCGTCTCGGCTAACATCCTTAGCCGAGGTGACACCAGGGCATCCGACAATTGTGGAGAGGTGAGATGTGACCTCTGACACCCCTGACACCTCCGACGCCTGACGAAAAGCTGCTCTGACACGCCGTCTGAACCTGACGGATGTTCCATCACGTCCTTTCATAGAGATCAGTCAAGTCCATCAGATGCAATGACCATATCAGATCTTTAGGGACCCGTGCTGGCAGTCCCTCTCTCCTATCCGTCTTCTATAAATACTCAACACCTTTACTGAGAAGGGGGATGACCAATTTTCTGGTAACACACTACTCCCTTCCATTACGCTATCTCTTCATAACCGAACTAACTTGAGTTTCGGAGTTATAACGGGGGATCCAGCCCCTCTTTCAACCTAAGCAGGTGACCTCGTCCAAGAGAGCTGCCCAGGATAAAAATACTTCTCCAATGCGGGTGACTCACTCCAGCGGGACGAAAATCACCTCTTCAATTCCATTGTTCTTTAATTTGTCGAGTGTAGTCATTCGAATTCTTAGTGATCGATAATGACTGAATTGTTGGCAGTTGGCACTGATTGTGTGCGCTTGATTTTGAGAATCATTCTCGATGCAAACGCTTGGATGCTTATGCTTTATGAAACTTTAGGTTTTACCTTTAAGGGGAAAAAAAAAAAAGAAACAAAGGAATTAATATTACCAGCCAGTCCCATGTTCCAGTTTCAGAAAACTGCATGGGGATTACAACATCTCCCACGGACAGGGTACTGTCGGCATTGCCCGAAGTGCCAAAGTTTATAACTCCTCTAATTCGGAAGACGTCCAACAGTTATTGGGTCGTTGCTGATTAATCCAATCCAAGCAAAACGCCTTCATTAATCACCAATTCTCACTCACAAATATTGCAACCTTTTTTACCTGTACAAAAGCTAACGAAGGGTGGCAAAACTAGAAACTCAATTACAATTACCAGTCCAACTCCACATCTGACATAAATGGCACTATTAGACCCTATGGTCCCGATCGATGTGATAACGCCTGCCTGCAATGAAATAAATTATTAGGTGATAAAAAGTCAGCAACAAATTTCGATCATTATTATGAGGAAGAAAAAATAGCAGTTGTAATAGTTGCGAAGCAGATTTAATGCATGGGAAATATATATATATATATATATATATATATTTGCCTGAGAAATCCACATAGGGGTGTTTTGAATCCACAAGTTACAAGTCATAATGTGGATAACATTTCATGTTCTTTGCAACCAGCCATACTGTAAGCTCAGACATGCTTCCTTAAACATGGATCGAATTGTGTTGTTAAAAGTTTAAGCATTAGAAAAAAATAGTGATAAACATCAGATGCAGAAAGAATGAAAAATAGTGATATCCCCATCAGATGCAGTTTCTGTATTGGTAACTATAATATATTTAGATGATGCAACTTTATTGCTAAACAACAATGTGCTGAACAAAATTGTTTCCTAAGATGCTCTATGCAATGAAATAGCCTTAAAACGCCAGCCATGAATTCCTCAATGGATTTTCTGTCTCACATTCTATGCCACTCTCAGTCCCACTTTTTATTATATTGCTATTTCTCCTTCATAAATATCATGTTTTAATTCTTTTTTGTTTCTTTAAGATCCAATAACTATTAATTGAGTAATACACAAAATTTAATAAACTCAAAAAATCAAAATGCATAAAAACGAGATTTTTATGAATTTTCTGCTGTAGTTTTTAATTTTCTATTATATATTACTTTTTTGAAACTGTTGTATTTATTTTTTACTCAATCAATAGTTACTGAATCTTAAAAAAACAAAATAGAATTAAAACATGATATTTATGAAGGAGAAATAGCAATATAATAAAAAAGTAAAACTGAAAGTGGCACAAGATATAGAATAGAAGATCCGTTGCGAATGAATTCAACTCAACAATCACAATAAACAAATCGTACAAATGTTAAAATGCCTGAAATCAATTTCTTGCGGCCCGCATAAGAGCCAATCTCACAAAGAGCCCTAAAGGTACTTTCGCCCCAACAAAAGCATGCGAAAGAAAGAAGCTATCCTTGGAGCTAAAGTGACAAGGCCATCCCTTTCTGACCGACGAAGATAAGATGGGAAGGGCCGATCGAGCTAGGAATGCTCGTACGGGTCCAAGTGGTGGTTTGATGTAACATTGTACACTTCTAAATGTACATGGCTCGCATAACATGAAACAAAGCTTGGGATGGAACCTTATCTAAATGTAGCAGCTTCCTAGTGCAGTTACCACATCGAATGGCTTAACTTGGGTGTTGTGATTTTCCTCATTTCCTATCCCTTTTTAATACTCTGACTATTTTGTCCTTGGAGCTCTTTGTGCATATCATGCATGTGATTTTCCGGTAGCATTTATGGCCTAAATTTAATAGGATGGATGACCAAGAAGCCGCGTGCGTTGTTTTTAATAGTTGGGTCACACTTTTTACTGAGGATAAAAAAAAAAAAAAGTTAAGTGACATTTTAAGTTTTAGAAGAAAAAAAAAAAAGTTACTTAGGTGACAAAAAGCGATAAAAAGGTAATAATTTGATCGCATTTTGACACCTCTAATTTGGCCTGAAGTGAAAATAACAATGTGGATAAAAGGTAATAATAATTTGATCGCACAAATGTGGCCCGGGCCCGCATAAGAGCGTGTGAAATAAAGAAGCTGTCCATGGAGCCACGTGACGGGGCTGTCCCTTTTCGAACGACAAGGAAAACATAGAACGTCTCGAGATAGGAAAGGCATGGGTCCGTTTTTTTTTTTTTGAAAAACGTGCAAAAGCCAAAAAGACAAATCGTTATCCTGAGAAGATTGCACAAGGAGACGAGGAAATCCGGGGTTCGACCAATTGTGGATAAACTGAGAATTGAATGAAAAGTTATTTATTTATTTTTCTTCAGAATCTGTGTTAATTGTAATGGTAACTTTTCAAACTAACCCCTCTTATTAATGCTTTTAAGTTATTTGAAAGTTTACTTCTTTTTTTTTTTGTTTTTTTTTACTGAAGATATAAGTTGTACTACAAGTTATGCAAGTGCAATCAAGAGAGATGTTTTAGGATGAGAAATAAAAAGGAATTCAATTTACAAATTTTAGTTGCACAAAAAATTAACTAAATTACATGAAATTAAACCAACCAAATGCATGCACTTATTTTTAATTCCACTAGTTTTAACTTAAATTAGAAAATCCCTTTCATAATTGCCCTACTTTTTCAGTTTTTCCATGAGAAAAAAACTCCAACTTTGGTTTCCATATGGCATCAAAAAACGGATGATTTAAGAAATTGTCCAGATGTACAGCAACAATTGTAGGCCTACGTATGTAGGAAGGGTGAAAAAAACAAGAGTGAGAAACCCTAGTAAAGTTGAACCATCAGAATTGAACTGCTAAAGAAGGTGAACAGCAGACAGTGAAAACCTTGATCGTATACTCTTGGTTTTGGCTGACAATTTTCCACACCAATATGCATTTGATTATAAGAATGCCAAAGATTTCAATCTTATCAAGTGATTGACAAAGACAGCTGTGTTATCCTATACCGCATGCCCGTGACTGCTATCAAAACTCTGTATCAAATATTGATCTATAAATAAAAAAAATTTTTTTATCGAAACGGCAGTTTTATATATGATCGTAAAAACTTTACAGTAACTGGACGAGGGTCGAAGCAACAGGGACAACAGTCCCACAATATTCAAAATATTGATCTATAAACATGCCACAGTATTATATCGTTATTTCATTTAAGATTTGATTTCTTTGTAATATAGGTCACAAATACTTGTGTAACATAGTTCAATCATTTGTCTCCCGTGATGGACAAGGGGGTAAAGGAGTAGGTGGGTTGTGAGCAGTTCATTGTTAAAATGCTTAAAACTACCTGTCTACATCAAGCTAACAATGGCAGCAGCTGTGGAATAAAATTTTCTTGCAATTTTTTTTATAGGATTTTAGAGAATGAGTCGCTTTTGTTTTGGAGGTGCAAGTGTTATTCAGAGTCAGAGGAGAAGTGGTCTTAGGCATTTCACAGTTGGAGAGACTAATGTCAAAAGTAATTGATTCAGGTCAAATATATGTGGTAATTGAAACATTTAAAAGCCCTTTTTAAGCTTTAGCAAGTAGGAAGCACGTAAAAAATTCAAGGTCGCACCGAACTCCTCTCACGTGTAGAGGCTTTCTCTCTCTCTTGGGAAGAGAGCTTCTTTCTCCTTGGTGGGAACTTCAGCGTTTGAAACTTCAAAGCAACCAATGAACACAGTTCAAAAGTTTGAAACTTTGCTATCTTCCAGTTACCAAAATTGTCTGCATGTTGGGATCGTAAAGCCAAGCATTCACTAAGGATCCAGAATCAGATATCATCAAGAAGGCATAGTGAAGGAAACAAGAACAGGGGAGCGGGTTGTAGAGTGAAAAAAAAAAAAAAAAAAAAAAAAAAAAAAAAAAGGTAAGGGTACTTCAGTTAGTCTATTTCCTGAGCAACTGGTCGGAAAATTCCAACAACTCTGGTTAAGGAAGGACGTCTAGTGAAGGTATTTTAACTGTTCTTGCTCTTGTGCTCTTTTCCTTTTTCCTAGTACATTTGGCTCAGCTATTCAGCTCAGTGTGTTTGTCTGGAGAAAACGTTATCTTCTTCTTATTTTTACCTCTATAGGGTTAGGTGTTTAGTGTGGCTGGTGGTAAGTGCTAGGAGTGCCGTCTGGTTTCAGCTTGGGTCAGAATGGAGGAGGAATTGGTGGAAGTGTTACAGAAATTCGCCCTCTCAGAAAGGGAAGTAGGGGGTACCCTTCTGGATTTGGGGGACCTAGATGAGGGCATTACAGAGTGCCAGGGTAGTATCATAGGGAAGATACGGGGGGAGAAGATTGCTAATTTCACAGGAGTTAAAAATTTTGCTACTGTGGCTTGGAGCTACCCTAAAGGTCTTAGAGTAGCTGAGTTAGGTCCTAATGTTTTCCAATTTACTATCCCGGATGCTAAGGATAGGGAACGAATTCTTGGAGGAGGGCCATGGATCATAGACAACCAGATTTTAGTGCTTAGAAATTGGGAGGTGGGGATAGAGGAGGATGAAGACGCGTTTAGTGTAGCTCCTGTTTGGGTGCAGGTATGGAACCTACCCATACATTGTCTGTCTAAGACAGTGGGAAAGAAAGTGGGATCTATCTTTAGTGAGGTTAGGGAGGTGTTAATCCCTCAATCAGGGGGCAAGGAGGGGAAACATATGAAACTTCTGGTTCTGATAGATATTAAACAGCCTTTGTTGAGAGGTACAACAATCCAGATGAACGGGGTGAGTAAGTGGCTGTCTTTTAAATATGAAAAATGTCCTGACTTCTGCTATAGTTGTGGTGTCATTGGGCACAGTGAAAAGAATTGTAAGTGCCCTGTGATGGTGAAAAAGGGACAATACCAGAACCAGTATGGACCTTGGATGAGGGTGTTTGGGGGAAGAGGATCTCCTCAGAAGGAAGGTACCCAAAAGATGTGGACGCCACACAAGCAGGTATGGAAGGTTAGAAATGGGGAAATGATCAGAATAGAGGATTTAGAGAAACAGGAGAAAGGGGTAGGTCTGTATGAGAATATGGATTTGAGCAAGACAAAGGAAGTTAGGGGGGAAGAGAGCCAGACTCATGAGTTAGAGAAGGGGGGACTCACTATTGCAGATAGGGAGAAGGCCGGTAGGATATTACCAAATTGGAGCTCTGAGAAGGACAGGGAGAAGGTGATAGGGATGCAGGAGGGTATTAAGAGTAGTACAGGAATGGATGTAGTACGAATATTGGAGGGTAGGAATGATGAGGTTACTAATATGGGAAATACTGAGAAGGGAGAGGTTGGAAGGATAGGAGAAGGTAAAGGAGGGGAACAAGAAATACCCAGTTCAGGGGAGGAGCTAGTGAATATGGAAACAGATGAAACCATAAATAAAGAAAACCAAGGAGGGTGTAGGATAGAGGGGAAGAGGTTCAGGAGAGTGCATACTGGACCTAGAGAGATTAGAACTCCTCTAAAGGAGCTCAATGGGACAAAAAGGAAGTTTTATCTGTGTGATGAAGAAATGACAGATGTGGAGAACCAGGATCACATAGATAAAAAGTATAGGGGAGAACAGATTGGAGGGATAAGCAAGGATTTGTCTGAAGGGGATGGGATCAGCCCTCACTGGTCCCCAAAGGACCAATGAGAGCTATGGTGTGGAATTGCCAAGGAGCAGGGAGCCCCTTGACAATTCCCCACCTGAAGGAGGTTAAAAACCTCCTCTCCCTGAACATGATATTCCTGAGTGAGACTAAGAATAAAGCTAAGTATATGGAGAAGGTGAAAAGGATCCTGAATTATGATAACTGTTATGTGGTTGAAGCCATGAATAAGGCAGGGGGCATGAGCCTGATGTGGAATGAGGAGACTAAAGTTAAGGAAATTAAACATTCTGCCTTTACAATTGAGGTGTTGATAGAGGATGCAGAAGTGAAGAAGGATTGGTGGCTGATAGGGATCTATGCTAGTTGTGATAACCAGCAGAGACGAGGGCAGTGGGAAGTCATCAGTAGGAGGAAAGTTTTGTGGGGGGAAGACTGGCTTATTATGGGGGACTTTAATGACTTATGTTCTAATGAGGAGAAGTGGGGAGGTAGAATTAGGGAGGAGTGGAGTTTCTATGACTTCAGAAATTTTATTCAGGAGAACCAGCTGGTTGATTTGGGGTTTGAAGGTAACCCATGGACTTGGAGTAATCAGTGGCAAAATGGAGAAATTAGACAAAGGCTGGATAGGGGTCTAAGTAGTGGAAGTTGGAGCAATCTGTTTGAGCACCCCAAGTGTACTCATTTAGAAAGCTTAGCCTCTGACCATAGCATGCTGATTCTGGACACTATTCCAGGGGTAAGGAGGAAAAAAAAGAGATTCTGGTTTGACAAAAGATGGGTCCAGAGAGAAGGTATAGGAGAGGTGATTAAGAAGGCCTGGGATGAGGATGTTAGAGGATCCAGAATGTTCAGAGTTATGAATAAGATTAAGAGGTGTAGGGTTGCTCTGCTGAAGTGGAGAAATGATTTTATTGATAACACTAGGAAGAGGATCTCTACTCTGAAGCAGCAACTGATTAAGGAAAAAAGTTCAGAGGCTGAAGGTAGGAAAGGGAGAATAGCTGTTTTGAAGAATCAGTTAGTGGGAGCTTATAGGGAAGAGGAACTGTATTGGAGTCAGAAAGCAAGGCTCAACTGGCTTCAGGAAGGGGATAAGAATACTAAATACTTCCATGCAGTGGTGAAGGGGAGGAGAAAAAGGAATAATATAGGTAATTTGCAAAAAGAGGATGGGTCCTGGACTACGGATGACAAGGAGATAGCAGAAGAGATTGCTAGTTATTATAAGCAGCTTTTTAAGTCTTGTAGGACTGATGATTTTGAGGAGATTCTGGATGGCATTCCTTGCACTATTACTAGGCAGATTAATGAAAATATTACTAGACCTGTAGAGGAAAATGAGATAAAAGTAGCTGTTTTCTCCATGAATCCCAACAAGGCTCCAGGGCCTGATGGGATGACACCTCTCTTTTTTCAAAAATTCTGGTTAACCATCAAGGAGGAGGTTGTGAATGCAATCAGATCTTTCTTTCACTCGGGCCACATTCTCAAATCTTTGAACCACACCACTATATCTCTTATTCCTAAGGTAGAGTTGCCCACTGATCTGAAGCATTATAGGCCTATTAGCCTGTGTAATGTTTTATACAAAGTAATCTCTAAGATCCTAGCCAATAGGCTGAAACCTGTCCTGGATGTCTGTATCAGCAAAAACCAGTCAGCCTTCATACCAAACAGACAAATCTTAGATAATATTATCATTTCCCATGAATGTCTTCACTTCCTTAAAAACAAGAGACAAGGCAAGGATGGTTATACTGCTATTAAATTGGACATGTCTAAAGCCTATGACAGAGTTGAGTGGAGTTATCTGAAAGCTGTTATGGAAAGGATGGGGTTCAATTATATCTGGGTAGCATGGATTTTGGATTGTATTAGCTCAGTATCATACTCCTTCAATGTTAATGGAGAGACTAAGGAGTATGTAATCCCTTCAAGGGGCATCAGGCAAGGTGACCCACTGTCACCTTACTTGTTTCTTTTATGCTCTGAAGGTCTCTCAAACCTGTTAAGGAAAGCAGCACGACAAGGCAAGCTAAGTGGTTTAAGAATCAGCAAACAAGGACCTGCTATTACTCATCTATTTTTTGCTGATGACACCCTAATATTCTGTAAAGCTGCGGGGGAGGAAGCAAGGACTTTGAAAGCTATTCTGAATCAGTATGAGAAGGGATCTGGTCAAGTCATTAATTTGGAAAAATCTTCTATCTGTTTTAGCAAAAACACTAAGGCTGAAGATAAGAAGGAAACCTGTGAGTCTTTAGAAGGGGTTAGGATAGTGAGCCAGGGTAAATATCTGGGCCTTCCTATGGTGATCACAAGGACAAAAGGTCAGATTTTTGCCTACATTAAAGACAGCATAAAGACTAGGCTCAACAACTGGAAGAACAAGCTTCTAAGTGCAGCAGGGAAAGAGGTGATGTTAAAAGCTGTGACAATGGCCATGCCAATCTATGCAATGTCTTGCTTCAAGTTACCAGTTACACTTTGCAAGGAAATCTCAGGACTAATGGCTAAATACTGGTGGGGTGAAGTAGGAGGGAGAAACAAAATGCATTGGTGTTCATGGGACAGGATGATGAAGGCAAAAATGGATGGAGGTTTGGGGTTCAGGAATTTAAGATGTTTCAACAAGGCGTTACTGGGAAAGCAGATTTGGAGGATGCTCAGATTTCCAAACCTGCTGGTAAGCAAAATCTTAAAAGCTAAGTACTTCCCTAAGGACTCCATTTTGAACTGTAAAATCCCCAAAAATTCGTCCTGGTTCTGGCAGAGTATAATGTCAGCTAGGGAGGTAGTTAAGGGAGGGGTACTGAAGAGGGTAGGATCAGGGAAGAGTATTAGAATTTGGAAAGATCAATGGATCCCAAACAATCTGAATGGAAGACCAACTACAATGAGGGCAGATAGGGGGGAGGAGCAGAGAGTGGAGGAACTAATTACAAACTTCAGATGGAATAGGAATGAAGTCTACAGGAGGTTCAATAGGGAGGATGCGGATAACATACTGAAAATACCAATCAGTCTGTCAAATTCTGGGGACAAGCACTTCTGGATACATAGCAGACAGGGAGAATACTCAGTAAAATCCTGCTACCAGACTTTACTCAAGGAAGAGAAAAGGAAAGAAAGTGATGCGAGAGGAGAGTCTGGGTCGAGCTATGATGACTCCAACACACAAATCTGGAAAACTCTTTGGGAGCTGAACATTAAACATAAGATCAAGCTATTCATATGGAGATGCATTACGAATACGCTGACAGCTAGGGAATCGATCTTCAGGAGAACAAAGCAAGGATCGCCATTTTGCTCAAGATGTGGGGATGGAATAGAAACAGTAGAACACATCTTGTTCCACTGTCATCAGGCCCAGAAGGTTTGGAAGCTGGCACCAGTACAATGGGATGGTTTACAGAATCAAACAGGATGCTTCAAGCAATGGTGGTCAGCATTAGTCCAATCCAGAAATAGAAATGGAGGAAGGCAGCATATTGGATTGACAGCTAATATACTGTGGCAGCTATGGAAGGACAGAAATGAAATGGAGTTTGAAGGGAAAGAGAGAGATGGATGGAAAGCTGTACATAAAGCTAGCACGGAATGGATGGAGTATGAGGAAGCTGGAAAAAGGATGAATGAGGAAAGCACACTAGAAACAGATGAAGCAAGAGAAAGAGCTAGGGAGGAAGGAAGGGAGGAGGAAGACATGATGGAACTTCAAGTAGCTACTAAGAGATCAGCTGAGGGTAAGAGGTTGGGAATTGGGGTTGTAGCTAGGCAGAATGGAGGGAGAATCAGAGCTGAATGGAAGTTAATTGAAAGAAGTTCGGACAGGGATATTCAGGATGAAGCCGAAGCAGTAAGATTGACTATGTTGAAAGCAAGACAGTTGAGCTGGCAGAAAATCAAAATCATCAATGCTAATAAACAGCTTATTGCCATGCTTAAAACTGGGATAGGGGACAACCCAAATACTGCTACATTGGTTGAGGATATACAAGCGTTAGCTAATCTGTTTCAAGTGTGCACTTTTGAAGAAAGAACTAGTAGTAATATGACTCTATGTAATCACATTAGCCATTATGCTTTAAGCATACTTAGGGATGAGGAGAGGTTTTTTGGCTCTCCTTAAGTGTCTTGGTACACTTAGTATAGTTGATTGGGCCTTTGCTCAGATATTGTAAAGTTAGTTTCTTATAAAATGACATCTATCGTTTCCGGAAAAAAAAAAAAAAGTAGGAAGCACGTATAAATCTGCCATCATTTTTTGGTTAAATGGTACGTCAATAGTTGAACTTTGCCTTTTCACTCATTTCGAGCAATCAATCATAAGAGGAAATAGACCAACTCACTCGCGTATCCAAGTAGCATTCGGCAGCCAGGAGGAATTGCATTGCATGCGCTTCTTATTCAAACACACAATAATTTGCTGGTACATTTTATTTTACATAAAACGTCGTTGCTCCAAGAGACTTCTAGTCTTGAAGCTCATTTATTCTTTCTAGGCAAATTATTAGAAGCACATTCGTTGATTGATTCATTCAGCGCTCCTCCTGATTAAGCTGAACATTTACGGTTCTTGCCACAGATACGGCCCAAACGAGGTGATGGTATATTATTAACAAGTGCAACAACGGTTTTCTCGACATTTGCCGCAACAATAGCATCATAACTCTCACTCGAATCCTCTCCTCCTTCTGCTCCAGCTGAATTAGCCAGTCCGCGGATGGCAATCACTTGCTGGCCACTCGACAAGGATGTCTGCACACAACCAAAGACAAGTCAATTTGCTGCTTCCTACTGTTTTCTTGGGGTCAGTTTGAGAGGATAAATTTGAGATCAGATATTCAATTGCAGGGAAGACTCTTCAAATTGGTTCTAGTTTGATGAAGAAACGCTTTTACAAAAGAATAAAGTAGCAGAAAGCAGTGAGGATGAAAGTACTCGATCTGGTAACAAGACAATAAAAATTACCATGATTACTGCTGCGCTCTCCATATCAATGGATGCAACGTGAAAAGTGCTGTGGAGGAAATCTCTGTAAGCTGCATTCTCAACAAAAAAGTTGGCAGTTGTGCCGTTGACTCCAAGAACTAGCTTAGGCTGTTTCGGGAGGCAAACGCCGTTTAGGCACTGGTCTAGCTCAATTCCCTGTTTGAACAAAACTACCACCGTCAGAACCAAAAAGAATTTACTAAATTGAAAATGGGAAAGGGGTTATTTTATTTTCGCTTGAAATAGAATTTGGCAACTTAAAATAAAGGTAAAGAGAATGTTAATTCTAGATCTGAATCTGTGCCTTGTTACCTCTAGAGTGGAAGCGATTTGCAGCAAATCCTCGGATGCCTCGAACCAAAATTTTCTTACAGGAACATCAGGCTCTCCTGTCTGGGAAAAGAAGTACTCTTTCATATAAGCCACGCGACCCAACAGATTATATCCGCCAATGGGAATGTGATAGCGTCTGAACTCTAGGTCAGCAACCCCATTATCTGGCTGTGGTGCTGCCTCGGATTTCTGCAATATGCATGCATGCATGCCCAGATGAAGATACATGCAAAAATGTAATTCCTCGAATATTAAAAAAAAAAAAACACGTAGAATAATTTTGAAGCAGGGAAAGGACTAAAATTTTGTCCGCTTCACAAAAACATAAATAAATAAAGAAACTGAGGAATTCAATTGCACCATCAGGTATTTAGGCTCTCCATTAATTGGAGCTGCTGTCTACTGCATACGGAGGGAGGAGAAAAGCATCATCCAAATCCAAGAGGCAACTGGTTCATAAGCCTTGCTTGCGAATTTCAGTAATTAGCACATTTTTTCCTTTTTTTTTCTTTCTTTCTTTCTTTTTTTGGTAAGCGACAGATCATAATTCCAAAATCTCCTACTTCAATGTTTTATTTCCGCGGTTCTTTTGTCAAGTTGAGTGTAGTGACTCGAATTCTTAGTGATACTGACTGAATTGTTGGCAGTTGGCACTGATTGTGTGCGCTTTATGAAACTTTAGGTTTTACCTTTAAGGTAAAAAAAAAAAAAAACAAAGGAATTAATATTACCAGCCAGTCCCATATTCCAGTTTGAGAAAACTGCATTGGGATGACAACATCTCCCACGGACAGGGAACTGTCGGCGCCGCCCGCAGTGCCAAAGTGTATAACTGCTCTAATTGGGAAGAAGTCCAACAGTAGTTGGGTCGTTGCTGCAGCATTCACCTGATTAATCCAATCCAAGCAAAATTATTGAAACCTTTTTTCACTCGTACAAAAGCTCCCAAACTAACGAAGGGCGGCAAAACTAGAAACTGGGACCTATTGCAACACAATCACGCTTACCAGTCCAGTTCCACATCCGACAATAATGACACTATTAGACCCTATGGTCCCGATGTGAAAACGCCTGCCTGCAATGAAATAAATGATTAGGTGATAAAAAGTCAGCAACAAATTTCGATCATTATCAAGAGGAAGAAAAAACAGTAGTAGTAATAATTAATGGTTGCGAAGCAGATTTAATGCATGGGAATTATATATATATAGATATTTGCCTGAGAAATCCACGTAGGGGTGTTCTGGATCCGGCTTGAAGGCACCATCATCAGAAAAGGGTGTCGCTTGTTTGTAACTATGAGCGGAGATAAGACCAAGAAAAGGCGGTCTAACAGACAACTCCTTGATTGCCCGAGGCAAAGGAGCGGTTAAAACATTGACCGCTAGAGAAGAAATCACAACTGAAACCAGTAAAAGCAATTTCATTTGTTTTCCAGCCATTTTATGCTCTTTCTATCGCTCTCCTAATCTCCTTGCTCTCCCAACTCGACTGCATGGTGCCTATTTATAGCACAAATTGCGGTAAGATTTGCCAGCTACCATCTGTAAATACACTCTTTTAACTTTTCACCACAAACCATATTCTCTCCTGCGTTATTAATATTGTCGCTTTCCAAATTATGTTTCTGGGGCCAAATTAACTCGCTGTTCTTGATTGTATACCGTTAAAGTCAGTAATCAATAATGTGGTCCAACATTTCAATTATTTTCACAAGAATTAAGGTCCACCAGTTGGATATCATTACTTACAAGTCATTATATGGATACCATTTCATGTTCTTTGCAACCAGCCATACTGTAATCTCAGACATGCTTCCTTAAACATGGATCGAATTGTGTTGTTAAAAAAATATTTTGATTTTGATGCATCATTTAACTACATGGTTTTCTAGTTCTTTAAAAAAAAAAAAAAACAAAACAAAACTAACAAGGATGCCTAAAATTTCAGAGCTTTCGAGAGGGCAAACGGCTGGCTTTCTGACCGATGATTGATAACTAAGGATTTTTTTTTTTTTTTGGGTGAATGATTGATTAAGGTAGGAGATAGAGATAGGCCATATGCATCACCCTTAAAAACAGTTCATATTTTTGTTTATGGAACTTGTGGTTTGCATTCTACATTCTGAAAAGCCAACTTATAGTTTGTTTCTCCTTTTTTTCACTCGTTATAGATAGTTGTGCAGGCGGCAAATATAGATAAACGTTAAAAAATTTTGACAGATAATTAAGGCTTTCTGTTGTATAAATGCAGGATCTATAAGCCCATCAGTTATCTTCATCCGATACTTTGAGTTCCTAGCTACCCCTGTGATATATGAACATTATAGGGCAAACCTATAGAAGAAGGAAAAAATGAAAAATATAGTGATATATACTATCTCGTCCCATTGATAGTGTCATACTTTTCTTTTTTATCTGTCCCAAAATAATTGTCACTTACTAAAATTGGCAATGAAATCTTTCACACATTTCTATTATATACCCTTCAACGTGACAGCCCTTTCTTATTTTTTAGTGGGCCTAATTATGCACTTACCAAGTACCAACACTGCACTTAATAGTTTGTGACTCCTACGTGAAATGCAAATAACAACTGTGCATGATACTTAATTTCCTCTAAAGTAGTGCGGAGACATTTCATTCTTTTGGGTTCCACATGTCTTATCATACCTTGTGGCCTTTTTATCATTCAATCTCGTATGAATACATTGAAAGTCAAGCGATGTATTACCGGAAATTGAACGCAAATCATTTAAAAGTCTTGCACCGTTGATAATAATTGCAAGTCTCCCGATGTGAGACACACTTTCTGCGGCGGAGGGAGTACTTTCTGACGTAGTAACCTATAATACTTTACGGTTGCTGCTACGGTAGAAAGTGGGATGCACTTCCCAGCGTAGGCAGAATGCCCACTAGAAGTACAAGTCAGCATGAGCATCTTTGTCCGTGTTTTTGGGACCCAATTGAGGGAAGGTAAGCGGCAGAGGCTGTTATCATCTTAAGGGACTAACGGCAAATACCAATATAAACTGTTGGGTCGTCAAATGAATAAAGAATGTCTCAGACAGGACAGTAAAAGTCATTATTAATTTATGATATGAATAGAATCAAATGATTATATAGGATTTTCAAAAAATTATTATTTTATTATTTTATCAAAATTATTAATTTAACTCGTTAAGCAAGTCGAAATCAAAATTTAAATTGAATTCTAATCTGAGTTTTGAGTCAGTGGATTCAAATGACTCATTTAAATCTAAACGCATATTAAAACTCAATTATTCATGGGGTTAAGTAAATCCACTAAGTATTGTTAAAATTTGTTAGACACATTTACTATTACAGTATTTTCTTTTACTTTTCCCCTTCTCTTTCTTTCTTCTTATTTTGAAAATTAAGGAATCTTTTCAATTGTTGTGTAAATGATTTCTCATGTTAATACACAAATCCATTTTAACTCTTGTAATATTTCATCAATTGAAACTCGTCACAATTACCATTTATATTATGGTACAAATTTTCATTGGGTCTTTTCCTTTTGATTTGGATAAAAAATTTATTCACTAAATTAATGTTTTTAATTTAATAAAATATTATTACTTATGTTTAAACAATATACGTGAACCTTTTTTTTCCTTTTTAGATCAGATGGTAGTGTATATATGATAATTTATCATTCAAAATGCATAATAGGCAGATAAGGACCATAAGGTTGAGGCCCAAGAATTACAGATTTTAGATTCAAATTCCTCTACCCACCCACTATTTCTTAAATCCTACCTCTTCCCTAATAAATTTTTTTAAATGTAGGGACTTAACTCTTACATGCATAAGCAAAATCTAATTTTCATCCAATTTCTAATTAAATATTTATTCATAATACTAACAACTTATTGCTTTCGTCAGTTGTTCATATACCATGTCTTCCTAGTCGAGGGAATCTGGAAATTCTGATGCAATTAATAACTTTTTTGCTTCATGAAATACTCCTCTCATTTCATTCTCCATTTCTCTAAGATTATGTGATTTATATACAAAATGTCATGCGAGAGTAGGATAAACTTACATGTATATATAAGCGTGTGTGTGTGTCTATATATATATATATATATATATATATATATATATATATATATGCTGATGATAAGTCAAACAATCCTAAGGCTCTAGCATTTAGAATACAAAGTTTTAATTTAAAGGCGCCATCATTTAAATTCTAAATTTTCAGTTTAGAGTCCGAATTTTCAATCCAAAGGCGTCAACATTTAAAATAAAAAATTTCGATCTAACCCGCAACTACCAAACTTCAAATTTTCATTGAGAAGGCGGCAACTACTAGTCCCCCAAAACTTCTATTGAATATTGCATAGATTGAGAAATAATTAAACTCCATTATTGGAAATACATAATCGCTAATTTAAAAAATTTATTTATAATGGATACATATCACCCCTAGCTTGAAATAATAATAAAAAAATTAAAATACTCTTTTGTGTATAGCTGGCAATCGGGCAGGTTGGGTGGGTTAATAATGGATTTTCACTTAAATGGGTTATACCCAACCCGTCCAACTTTAGATTGGGTTGATTTTGGATTGGGTCATATTGGGTAATCTCAAATCCATGACCCAAATATGACCCAACATATTAATTAATACATTTTAATACATAAACTTTTTCAAATACATTTTAACACACATAAAAGATTTTTTAAAACATATAAACACATTTTCACATACATAAATGTATACAAACACACACTCACTTTCTTAAGTTCCTTGGAAACATATCATAAACAGAATAATATTTTATATTGCTTGTATTGTGAATTTTAGATAATAAATTGTACATTTAACGAAGAGCATAGCGCCCCCCCCCCCACACAAAACACCACCTTAATCTTTTCAATAATCTCTTCCATTGATCCACTATCAATTTTTGTGTCCCTTAAAAAACTTTGATTTGTGATTTATAGTTTGTCATGTTCAGTATAACTAGTTGCAGAGTTAGAATTTAAATTCATAACCATCTAGTTATTTTAATAGTTCAAACGTTCAATCTTTGAAACTTTTGTGTTATGTGATTTATGTTTATGATTGTTTTATCTACAATCTCAATTCTAGTTTCTTGGTGTATTATGTTAATTATATTTATGATTACTCATTTACAAATTTGATATCTATTTGAAAGTCACCATGTTACGTATAAGATTACTTATCTAATTTCTAAATTAAAATTAAAATCTACCAGGTCAATTATGTCACGATTCTGGTTTTTTGTAACACTATGTTAATTATGTTTCTAATTATTCTTCTACAATTTTGATTCCAATTAAAAGATCACTATCTATGAGCACTTACTTAGAGGGATCGCTGTTAGTATAAACTTTTTAAAATCATTTTCTAAACTTTCAATTTTATCCTTAGGGAAAAACTTTTAATTTTTCCTCTAATTGCTTAATCACATTTTGCCAATATAACTACCCTAAGTATTGTAATTACCAAATTACTATAACCTTCTGAACCAAAATTCTTCAATAAATTATTGTGAAAAATAAAATTTTTATACAAATTAATTCCTTTTATTTATTTATGTATATAATTACTCATCTACGCAAACTAACAATTAAATTTAATCCTTAAGATTGAAGTACACATAAATACATTTATGGGCTTTTAACTTACCAAGGGTAAATGCAATAAAGAAAAATCGCTTTTGAACTAATGAACATAATTAAAAAAATTGAATGGCAAAAATTGGATAAATTACTTTTAAAAAAGGGAAAAAAAGAAGAAGGGACAGCAAATGTGAAGATTGTGCAAATGTAGATACATTTTAGTATAATAGAATACTTAGTGAATATAGGTGCATTGTTATCTATACTATATATAAAGTTTGAGGAAGGGATTTGGAGTTAACATTTTATGAACATTTTTTATCCTTATAAAAATTAATTTTACTTTAACTATCTATAACTACTCGTCGCTACTTTTACTTCTAACTATTTAAGCATATGTTTTTAACATAACTACCCCTAAATATTATAACTACTAATATAAATTATTTTATGAAAATTATTTAAAACATTAAAGTTTGTTTCAATAATAAAAATTTTATTTAAAATATATTATCATAAATATTATATATTTTTTGATTGCACGCACATTATGAAAAACGAAGCAGAATATGATTAATAGTCCTATGATTAATAGTCCTTAAATCAATAGGACTAAATGCGCTTAATCAATAGTCCCAAGGATTATTGCATCTGACCAATTTTTCCAAATCTTTCAGCTATTTGCAGCTTGTTTCCTGCTAATTAGGCATGGGGAGCTACTCTCCAATTAATGATAATTCTTTAATGCATACAAATGCCCGCAACTTGTTTCCCGCCAATCAGGCATGGGGAGCTACTCCAGAATTAATGATAATTTTTGGGTGCATACAAAAGTCCATAAGTTGTTGAGGGGCATACATGTTATTTATCCTAAAAGTACAAGGGACATGGTGAAACTTTTTCTACCAGGTTCCGGTCACTACTTTTAATAACCTTTCTTCACCCAGGCCCACACTGCTGTGTTGTCCTAATTTCCTTGGCTCTTCCCACCGTGCATAGGAAGGTCAGCTTTCCACCGTAGATGGAACCAATACTTTTAGATGTAGAACGTACAGACAATGCAACTTTTATTGCTAAAGAACAAAGTGCTGAACAAAATTGTTAAGTTTTAAAACTATTATTGTATTTGACATAAAATGCCAGCCGTGAATAGAGTAAATGGAGCAAAATGTCGTCACACTATTACTTTTATAGCTAAAAATGTCACTTAATTATTTTGTAGCTAAAAATGTCACATAACTTTTTTTCGTAGCTAAAAAATGGCATTTAACTTTTTTTCTTAACTAAAAATATCACTCAACTATTTAAAGATAACTTATCAGTAATTACGTTAAGTTTGTGCATCAAAGCCATGGAAAAGTAACGCACGTGACTTGCACGAGAGACCGTTGAAGGGTAAAAATGCCCGAATTTTCTTTTAGAGACAATTTGGAAAAATGAACAATATTCTCAGTGTCAAAATTAGTTATATTAAAGGATCAAGAACTTTAACTAAAATACATAGAACTGCTAGCTCATGTGTTCTCTGCGGACGCCACCTAAGCTACCGGAGATTATTTGTGCTTTTAGGATTTTTACTGTTCCACAAGGAGAAAACTAGAAGTTAGGAGAAGCTGATATCATTTCTGTGCTTTTAGGATTTTTTTTTTTTTTTTTTGAGACTCTGACTATTTTGTCCTGGAGCTCTTTGCCCGTATCATGCATGCGATTTTCTGGTAGCATTTATGGCCTAAATTTAAAAGGATGACCAAGAAGTTGCGTTGCTTTTAACAGTTGGGTGACACATTTTACTAAGGGAAAAAAAAAAAGTTTAAGTGACATTTTTTACTAAGAAAAAAGTTAGGTGACAGTGAGACATAAAAGGTATTAATTTGATCACATTTTGGCCTGAGGTGAAAATAACAATCACAATAAACAAATCGTACAAATTTAAGAATGAACGGAAACAATTTCTGCTGGCCCTGGCCCTGGCCCGCATAAGAGCCCATCTCACAAAGAGCCCTGAAAGTACTTTCGCCACAACAAAAGCGTGAAAAAAAAAAAAAAGAAAAGAAAAAGAAGCCATCCATAGAGGAGCCAAGTGGCGGGGGCTGTCCCTTTCCGACCGACGAGGAAAACATACAACGTGCCGAGGGAGGATAGGAATCCCCGTATGGGTCCGTTATTGTTTTAAATTAAACCGTGCACGTGGATAGACGTTGCTATCCTCAGATTGCACAAGGAGATAAGGAAATCCAGGTCGACCAATCGTGGATAAACTGAGAAACAAACGCGTAGACTAAGATTTTACGTGAAATATCGCATGGGATGGGAGTTTCCTCCAGGTGTACTAGCCTTCAAAATTTTAGAAATTTGTCGTATGCTGTACATAACAAATGAAGAGGGGGCAGGAACGGGATTAATTGCCTGAAGCCAATTAATATAATGTTTTGCTGCCCAGACATATTAATTGTGTTTGACAATAATGTTGTTCGTAAACCGGATTTGCCAAACTATTGACGGGATTATGTTGGAATGCCTGAAAACATTTTGTGCCTCAGCACACCTTATGTGAGATCATCCTAAACAAAGAATGCTATGAAACTGGATGGAGTCTTTATTCACAGATTTCTTGTGGCCAGTTTTTTTTTTTTTTTGTGTAGGAGAATAAGCTCCCATCTCAATCAAGCTTCATAAAAATCGTAATGAATGGCAAAATTTCATGCTCGTATGGATATTGTAATGAAAGTCTTGTACGGTTAATTCTATGTATGCCCCCGTTGCAGTGTGGCAGAAAACAACAACATTAATGTCATCAAGTTTATTGCGAGGCCTTAAACCACATTGATGTTTATATGGTGGCCTTTGATGAGGATTATTTGCATCTTTGTGACTAAAACTTGTAAATGACCTGCTCATAATGCCTTCACAAATTGAACAACAGCTTTGGCGGCATTTGAAGCTGCCAGAGGCCCAAATGAGTAGATTGAATTCTGCCCTTCTTGTGCTCCAGCTTGGTCGGATAGTCCTCGGATGACAATAACCGGAAACCCATTTGACAGACTTGTCTGAAAGGCCAGAACACACACAGAGTTAGTTATCTTGGTTGTTAAAAGGAATGATTCTGAGAAACCAAGATTCAAATCTGTTGAGAATTGAAAGGTATGTGAAAATTGATCCAACGTGGTTGGTTTCTGCATATGTCAAGACGAATTTAGACTGCGGATTTGCAGAACAGGTGACCAAGAGCATGACCAAGCTTTGGTACACCTGAGTTGTAATGGCTGAAATACACTGACAAGAGAAGGGAACTTGCCATGACTACGGCTACACTCTCCATATCCACTGAGGAGACGTGGAAAGTTTTGTATAGGAACTCCCCATAAGCTGCATTGTCCAGGAAAATGTCAGCAGTTGCGCCGCTGAGTCCAACAACTAGCTTGGGCCTTTGAGTTAGGCACGAGCTCGAGTTCACGCACTGCTCCAGCACCATCCCCTGAAACAGGAAAAATAGCACGAGTCTTGAGTATTTTTGACACTTAATAATTGCTAAGGTTTTTCAGGCTTCAGAACCAGAACGAATGCAACGGATCATAAGCATGGTTCGAAGTCTCGGCCGAGACCGAGACAAGATGACTCCAAGATACTTGACTCGTCAAGAACTCGATCGAGTCACCGATAACTCGGCCGAGAAGTCTCCGATACAGATATTCTTGGCCCAGTCAGCCCGAGTCAATTCGCAAATTTTCTTTTGCTATTTTTTTTATTATTTTTGTTTAGCATATTTTTTAATATTATGTATAATTTTTAAAATATTAAAATGCTTCAAAATTTGCGTCTCGTCGAAACCATGACTAATATACCAAGACCGATGTGAAACGATTTGCACCGCGACCGCAATCGCGACTGTGACTTTGAACCATGATCATAAGGGAGTCCTATACTAATAAATCTTCGATTGAGAAAGAAGAGGAAAAATACAGAAGATAAGAGAAGGAATAGTGTCGAGTCATTTCTTACCTCAAGATGAGTGTGTGCTAATTCAAGCCAATTCTTGCTTACGTGAAACCAAAGCTTTCTTTGAGCAGTATTGGGCTTTCCCGACTTCGAAAAGAACTGCTCAGTGTTGTATCCAATGCTCCCCAATTCATTATATCCTCCGGAAGGCTCACTGTAGGCTCCAAAATCCAATTCAGTAAAATCACCTACTGGGATTGTCGCATTAGGCTTCTGCTCAGGAAAAAGATTCATGTAAATCAGTCGAAAACAGATGTATTAACATGTTAAAAGCAAGAAATGGAAGTTACGAGCCAATCCCATAAGCCCGCCTGAGCAAACTGCTTGGGGATGGTAACATCTCCTATGGACATGGAATTATTAATACTGCCCGCGATGCCAAAATGCACTACTCCAATTACATCAAACATATCTAACATTTGTTGCGTTGCTGCTGCAGCATTCACCTGAGTGAAACAGGATGACGTTTGTAAGGTTGTCATTGACCAAAAGGGAAACCCAAAAAAATAAGACGAAGTAGAGGAAAAAAAATACATAAATCATAGAAATTAAGCACTTTATGTTGGAAAATTTCTTTCTGTCTAATATTGTTCAGTTCGCTGCATCTAATCTTAGCTCCTTTAGAAAGGCATCAATACTTTCTCATGTCCCAATTCAAAGGGCTCCTATACTTTTAAAAAAACAATAAGAATAATCTGACTCAGCCGCGAACTAGAGAAAATATGAAGCCTACCATTCCAACCCCGCATCTCACATAAATGACTTTCTTTTTTCCCATCTTCCCTACTCGGAAGCGCCTGCCTGCAAGAGAATAGTAGAAACCAGGACCTCTTCCTCAATAATCAAAGTTATATATGGACGGACTTTACCTGACAAGTCGACATAAGGGTGTTTTTGGTGAGGTTTGAATGCACCAGTGCCAAAGAAAGCATCTTCTTCTGGGGGATAAACCGTGATCAAACCAAGATAAGGCCCCCTAAGGTTAACCTCCTTCAGTATTGTTAATGAAGATCCTAATGTTTCTGCTGATGACAGAAGGGCGGACAACGACAGACAACACAACAGAGCGGAAGCAAGATCTATCATCACTAATCCTCTTTCAGTGACTTGTTTTGCAGCCATTGTCGTATTTCTTTTAGCATAGACGATAACTAATGTTTGCTTGGGATTTCTTTTGTGCTCAAGCAGTCAAGGCCTATTACTCAGTCGTGTCTGTCTCTTTCAACTCTTCGAAAAAAGTTTTGAGCATTGAAGAAGGATAAGTTCATATTTGGCTCATTCATTGGATTTTCAACCATACTTGCATGAGTCCACATCTTCCATTCAAAAGTTTGACTAATTGGATCTGACCAGAACTAATACGTTATTGCCACTAGGGAGTAGGGAAAGGTCTGAATCATTGAGGGAGAAGGTAAAATGAAATAGTAACCGGCAACTTTTGACAATTTATGACAACATTTAACATGTCCCTCCCTTCTGGACAGCTCGTTTGGTCGCGACAGCCCCTTGAAAGTCATTGTCCAACTCTCCCACCAGGGTTCGAATCCCAGCGATTATCGTGTTCGAGGGGAAGGGACCTTTCCTCCTGGGCCAGAGTGGGATTAGTCGGGCCCCGTAAGGATTGACCCGGACATTCACTCCGTTAGAAAAAAAAAAAAAAAAAAAAAGGACGAACATTTGACATGAGGGCAGGCTTTAGGAACAGATTCTCGCAATCAGCAACAATGAGCAAATATATTGGCTACAAAGCGTACAAGAAAATTCAATCAAATCCCAGAACATTAAAGAGCTTCAAGCGATGGCATAAGAACCCTCCCTGCACTCTAAATTCTTGCCCACCGTTCTTTCTGGATGCACGTAATTGCTTTTCTTTGTTCTTACATGCATATAGAGGTTGGGCATTTAGTTGAAAGAAAACAATCTTGAAGCACCAACCGACCAAGGAGCCTTGCACACCGTCATATTCCTATCAAGTAGATTTTCTGTAGTACAAACTTGAATATTAAAATACTCTGTTGCACATTAACTGAAAGTCTGAAGAAAAAGAAGATGCTTGTGGAATTTTGTCGAACCAAGAGAGAAGCAGATGTGAAATTTTAATCACTTTCTTATAGTAACAAAGTTCCTCTGGAGCATCCAAATGTGTTCAGATCCCCGTGTTCCTCTACAATATCGTTACATCGAAAGAATATGTTGTCAAAATCATAACAGAATTCATCACCGGTTCTGAAGGGCCTCTATTGCTTTCTTCCACTGAAGTGCTCTTTGTTTTGCATCCTCAAAGGACATGACTTTCTTCGGCTGCATCATCACAAAATGCACGGTTAGAAGCTCAGAAGCAAATCACATTTGAATATGATTGGACTTGAAAATCTCATTTTACAGGTAGACATGCCCCCCAAGGGCAAACATACCGTGCAAATCTTAAAAAGTGAAGGGCTAGTAACTTGAATGCTGAGATCGTTGGGATTGTCGGACCATATTATATTCCCCTTAACCACCAACTTTGCAGGGTCCACGTAGATCAACTTTGGTTTGTTGGTGAGAATAAGCTGTACTTTTTTGCTTGTTAGCTTCTGAAGTTTCTTAACCATAGAAATCATAAGAACAGATTCACCCGGCTCCAAAAACTGTTTCCTGGTGAGAGATAAGAATGCGAGATTTTACTAAAAATCACAGCAGAAAAGGAAGGAAAAAATAGAAAAGAGGGACGGTGACGGTTAATGATATTGATGCTCCCATAAGATGAGACTTGGTGGTAGGAGGAAACTGTCACTTGTAATGAGCTGAGTATTACATAGTTGCGGTAACACATCTGAATAAAATAAAGGAAAAATCTACTCTCTCCACCCCTAGCCGATCAAAATATACACCCCCCTCTAAAATTATTTTGAGCCTCCAACCAAACCATAACAATAGTCTAATCTATAGGCTATACTGGGATCACAACGATTGTGATGCAATTTCAAAGCAAAAATATGCTTTAATTTCTGTTAGAACCTAAATGGTAGGATCTTTAAGTTAGAGAATAAAGAAGTTTGAAAAGGTGTCCTGAGCATATCAATATGGTCGATAGATATTTAAAAAAAAATAACAACTTTTTTTGGATGCATATTTTCCTGACCGTTTGAACAAATTTCAATTTTAGAACCAACAAAAGAACTACTCTGATTGTCTTCTGACACTCCTTTTTACCATAAGCTCATTGACTTCTTCCCTCCCTCTCAGACACACCAACACAGGCACACATGCATTTACATATCCAAACATGGTCAATATGCATACTTATACACATACATATATACTAATTGACTACCTAGGCACATCACAGCTTTAGATAGTCACAACTTGCTCTCCCACTCCTTTCAAGTTGCAACTTTCTTTGTTTATCAAATTCTAGGTTCTAAACATCATGTCAAGCAAACAGGAAAAAGTCTCATATAAAACGTAAGTTGTCTAGCACCACTGAAATTAAATACCAAAAAAAAAAAAAAAAAAAAAATTCAACTATCGGGGGAGCAATATCACGCTCCTGTTATCAAACTCACCATTTGGAGTCAAAGGAATCAATTGAAGCAAGTCTAGTTATGCTACCCGACTCAGAAGATGAGGCAGCACCTCCATTTCTATCATTTGTTCTTGCTGAACTATCTCCAACATGTGATGGGTTCCATGCAGATTCATGACCATCAGGCCCACTAGACGGAGCCTAAAAAAGAGATAAGATGGCAATAAGAATTATTCAATGAAAACAAAACAATCAGTTGAGAGTCATAGCAACACATACTTTAAGCTCCGATGCAAGTCTAGGAGGGGTTTGTGATCTCAAATTTGTCCAATCAATCCCCTCAAAGAAAGGATGCTTCTTAAGGGAAGAATAACCATCAGGTCCAGCCCCTGGCCTCCTGCCAGGATCAATATCCTGTATTGTTCCATTGACACGTATGTTAGGTGCTTCACTGATGAAATATCCATCAAAACACAACGATTTTAATTTTCAAAGATTTTAAGATATTTGAAAACAAACAATAGAAGGGAGATAGGGGAGTAGTGGAGGACAACTGTTGTAAGTGAACTACAAAAGCAAAAGAATTGCTAATGTTTACTGGCTTTGCTCTAATACCTTTAAGCTACACCTGGTAAAACCCTAAAGAAAAACCATAATGAGCTATTCCGCCAGCACTTTTCAACAACATTCCTTCTTTACCTTGCCTCCGTGCTTCAATTTTCAAAAGCCACCACTGCTAATTAGTTTGGCATCCAAATAGCCTCTAAGGCCAGATTAGTTTCTATGAAAAGAATAAGCCACGCCTTTGAGTTCTGACAAAATATAACAATTTCAAAATGGGTTCTGACCCTTAAGACATATATGGTTCCTCAAGAAAAGACATCCAAACTTGAAAAAGGAAAATGAACAATTTGCAATTAATTATCCCAAAGTTACACTATAATTTTACGAGAATATGACAAGATTTGAGCCCTTGATGTAATTTGAAGGTAAAATGGAGCTGTCAGCTACACTTTGTCCATAAAAAAAGCATGCATATGTTTGGAAAATACAGGACTATTGCAGCCTTTCCTTCTATATGACTTTTAGAAAATATATAAAAGAAAGGATAGTGGGAAAACCATGATGAACATACCTTTTCTTTACTTCAAATTATGCATGAAATTATGAAAATGATAGTGGATAGGCAGCATAGGTGCAGGTATATGTGCCTTTATACTTAAAATGAAAAATGAAATAGAAGACAGAGCCAAAAATACAGCTTTTATTATTTCACAAAGATCAAGGGGTAATTGGGTCTATCTGGAACTAGATGAAAATGCAAATAACTGAGCTTACCAGCAGTCGATCTATAATATCTCTGGCTTCTGCTGAGAAATAGTTTGGAAATCGGATATCCCTAGCAATTATTCTTTGGAAAATGAGCCATTCACTTGCATCTTTAAAAGGAGAAGTTCCTGAAAGCATTTGGAATAACGTGCAGCCAAGTGCCCAAAGGTCATTTCTGGTTCAGTATAACCAAATGGGTAAAAAAAAAAAAGTTAGGCAGCCAGAGAGATAGAATGATAATAAGTAGTACCAAGTAAACATAGAGGAACCAACTCTTGCCGTATTTTCAAATTTGTAGTCCACTACTTAACAAGCTGACATTACATGAAAATATCTATCTAAATGGAATGAAAGAAGGTTGTAGGCCTTCCAAGAGGTAACTACCTTACCCGAAAGTTGCAGGAGATGAATTTAAAACTTCTGGAGGGACATAAGCAGCTGTTCCCACAAAAGTACAAGCTTTGTCATCTGGAATAAAAATAAACAAATCAATTCATTACATTGTTCTGCATACCAATCAGTAATCTCACCATCAATGAATTCTCATTCAGAAAGATGTTTTAGTTTTCCTGAATGAATAGTTACGGAAGGTTAGTTTACCCGATGCTGCATTTGGAAGAACTGTTATTCGACTATCTTGCATAGGCTTTACACTCCCAAAATCAGCAATTTTAATATGCCCATCTTCAGTAAGTAGCAGGTTCTCTGGCTGCCATTAAAGAAATTATTATCATTTCTTATATTCCAATGGAAGAGCAATATATCATGCAAAATACCTTTATATCTCGATGTATCAGCCCCATGCTATGTATATATTCAAGAGCATCTACAACTTCTGCTGCATAGAAGCGGGCCTCATCTTCTGACAGACGACCCTTCTGCAACAAAAGAAACAAGATATATTGGAAACTGCAGAAAAGCTGACCAGGCAGGCCAGAAAAGATGCTCTTTAAATACGACACTGTTCACAATCCCAGCTCAACAGGGCACCCAACAGGTCTCAAGTTCAAGTCTCAGGCCCTCCCCCTGCCCCTTCCAGTTCCCCTTTGTGAGTTATGGAGTCCCCAGTGTACCAAATAAGCAAAAGAGAAATAGGAGAACAATCTTGCAAATGAAATTTCAGATAAGATTGTTCCACTATATCTACAAGGATCAAAGCAAATAAACCTTTATGTCTGAAAATGTTGAGGAATGCTACATAAGTGAATCCATGTAGCTCAAAAATTTTGCTGCATCATATATTGTTTGGTGCCACATGTTAAAGTTAATTTTGTGCCTTAGAATTTTGGATCAAGTACACTTCCATGTAGGATTGACATCATATTACTACTATTAAATGAATAATAAGCTAGATTTTGACATCCACTTACCCTGGTGATTTGATCAAAAAGTTCTCCACCTTCACAGGACTCAAGTGCCATATCTTCAAATGTAATAAAACAAGAATATACTTATGTCAAATTACTAAGCAAGCCATGAAAAAGCTATGGAATTCAAAATGGAAACGGTGGGGAAAAAAACACTAAGCCAACACTGTGATTTTACATGGTTGAAGGAAGCCAGCAAGAAGCAAGAACACTCACACAGAGAATACGTGTCTTGAAATGTGAAAAACAATCGCACCACACCAGGATGGTCTAACTGATCAAGTACAATGCGTTCCAATTTTACATAAGCAGTTTTATTTTCCTTGGTGATAAATTTTTTGTCCATGATCTTCAAGGCATATATAGTTCCCGAGTCTTTCTTCCTTGCTCTAACAACCTGTAGGCATCAAGAATTGGTTAGAATTAATTTCGCTTAAATATCAAATTATGAACTTCAATCCCATCAAAAGTATGCATTACACAATAATAAATTACACTTAAAATTGTATATACTCAACAACAATCCAAATAATCTTTGTTTTTGGGAGACCTGAAAAGTGGATCAGGGAAGGAGATAAGCAATTGCAACTTATGATCTTAGACAAAACAAACTCCCATTTATAACTAACTGATACAAACCTAATTGTAACAAGAAGATGGAATTTGAAATGGCTTCTCTTGGCTTCTGATAATCAAAAAGCAAAACATAAAAGCGCAACAAAAGGTAAGGAAAATCATTGAAGTGAATGAGACAAAAACACATGCTATCACCAGAAAAATAACATTGCAATAGGTTTAAAGTTTTGACACATTGAAATTTGTGTCCTACATGTAATTCTCTCCATCTAATTTCACTATACACCATGAATTCCAGCGTACAATCACTACTGTGATTTCTGAGGATGCAAATCCTCAAAAACCCATCCTACAGGTCTCTAAACCTCACAATTTATTTGCCTCTGCACAATTATCTTACGAAATTACACCTACCTATGTTTAAGCACAAATTACTTCCCCATTTATTCACCAGCATTATCTTTTATTCTTTAACCCCAATGAACTCACTACCTATATGTAATTGAATCCATAAAAATAAATAAATTAAAATATACCATGAAACTTGAACTTAGAAACTCTTCTTGCCAAGGCCTCAACATCTAAATTTTTGCCACGTTAAAAAAATAATAATAATAAGAACCTTATTGGCAAGAATAAAACTCCGCCATAAAATAACATCAGAAAATAGCCCCAGATACAAAACATCTGTCTAGTTGAAAAGTTACTTTTATTCCATTCAAACAAAATTTAAAAAAAAAATCCAGTAAAATATTGATAACTATTTTCAATACCTAGATCCTTTTCTTACACCAGTACTCTGCATATAGATATACATTCTCATGCAAAAAACCAGTACTCTGTTGATTATTCTTAATTGACGAAAACAAAACACTTCTATTTTCACGACATGAGCGCATTAGCTGAAGGTAAAGAGAAGCAAATTTTCAAGCAGACCATCTCACAACATATCAAAAATGAACTATAATACCACCCCATGCAGATGGGGATCCTAACTGTCGAGTCTCTTCTTAGGTTCATTGCTAATCAAAAACCATGTTGCAACAGACACCAGAGGACCTCCTATTCCTACTCCTTCAAACAATAAAATAAAAAAGTTCTAATAGATTTAGAATTGTAGCTAATCAAAACCTGATATTTTAGATAATGTTGCAGCCATAGCACCCTAAGGCAGGTGAATTTATTTGCATAGCTCAAAAGAGAAAAAAAAATGAATTTACTTGCATAAAGATTCACTGGATCAAAAACAACAATGAAAGAAATGAATTGAGCTGAGGAAAACCAAAATGGAAAATAAAAAAATAATGTAGTATCTAAATGATCCTAAAATCCCACAGGTTCAAATTTCATAATTTGTCATCCAACTGCCACAAGTATAAGAAAAAGGAAATTGCCCATATAAACAACTTCATGCAAATGCATCCCCAGCTCCCAACTCCGGTACCAACGAAAGGAGATGAAAATAAACAAAAACAATCAATCTATCACTAATCACCACCGAAAAAAACCAACCTCTCCAAAATACTATATAGAATTCAGAACATATTACCGAATGATTCCAATTTAAATCAGAAAAAATTACAAAACAAACGTCCAGAAATCAATAAAGAAGAACAGAAGGCGAAACCAGGGGGCAAAAGTTGGTACCTTGGAATAAGAACCAACACCATAGATCTTGCCCAATTCAAAATCTTGAATGCTGAAATTCTCCTGGGGGGCTCTAAATGCAAAGCTCTTAGATCTCTGAGTGCTAGGATTTGATGCGCTGTTCTGAATCCTAAGCTTGGAATCAAATTCCTTCTCCATCTTGTTAGCTCCTCCACCTCCTGTAGCTCCAGCTCCTTCACTTCCGACCAATGTCAACATTTCTCTCCCAAAAATTTCCCAAATCCCACCAACCCTTTAAACAAATAATCATTTAGAAATTCATATCACCTACGAATACATGTAACAATTTTTATTTTCCTTTCTCTGGAAAATGGAAACTATTTTTTTCCCTGACCCAACGAACAAGAACAAAATAAAAAACCTTGGAATAAGAAATGGGTTTTTCACGGCCTCCAATGAAAGGTGAAGTAAGACCGTTGAATAGCAGAAGAATCAAGCAGAACCATCACACATCAGATCAGATTCTCTCTCTCTCTTTCTTCCTCTCTCTCTCTCTCTCTCTCTCTCTGCCTTTGGCTTTGAAAATTGAGAGACAGCTATCTGATAAAGCCAATCCAATGTCAAAGGAACCCCCCAAAAAAGCAAATGATTCCTTAATACAAATACATGTATACTTTACTACATGTATGTTGATGTATGTATTGCTATAACTGTATAATCTGCAAAAAGGTGAAAACTTTATTGATTTTACAAAACCATAGAAAGCTAATAAGCAAAGAGGGAATGAATGGATGGAAGGAAGAATGAAGTGGGGGATGATGAAATATTTATATAGGGATTGAAGAGCACATGGGAATGAATGATGGACATCATCTTATTGAGCGATTCGTGTTTGTTTTAATTTCTCTTTGTTTTTTTTTTTTTTCCATTTTCTGGTTTGTATGAGAAAAGAAAGGGTTTTTCCCTTTTTTTTCTTTTGATTTCTCTAATATTATTCCAAATCTCTGTCTCAATTTATGTGCATGAGTTGCAGCAGTATGGAGAGGGATCCTAAAAAGGAGGGGGTGAGAGATGGGGAGAAGACTGATGCTATTGCTGCCTATGAAAGGGGAAGGAGACCTTCAAAAATGGCCAGACTGACATGCTGCCACCATGCATTCCATTCCATTGTTAACATTTTACTGTCAAATTAAGGCTGGTTTGGAACTTGGAGCTTGCTCAACTTAGCTTCAACCTTTAACTTTTTCCCCCTTTTGCCCTTGTATTTTTCTTTTTCTCTTTCTTTGTTTCTTTTTCCTTGATGACTGTGTGTTTGGATAGTAGATAATTAGAGAAAATTTTAAAAATATATATAATGTTTATGAGATAAAAAAATAATTTAAAATATGTTAATGATGGAAATAAATAAATATTATTGTATTTTTTCCGATTTTGAGTGCGTGCAAAAATATTAATGGTCTGTGATATGATTAAAAGACTTCAAGCCAAATATATGTTTTACTTTCTTAATTAAGTTGAACTTGAATATAATTCTATGGTTTAAAGTTTGAGAAGTTCTTAACTTGGTCTAATTTGTTAAGAAATATTATTTTTAAAGAACCATTCTCTCAATTTTTTAGCTCTTAATGATAATAGTGGTTCAAATTTTAAATGGTTAAAGTTAATACAATCTAACGGTTCAAAATACTTATTTGACTATCTAATGGTGAATTTAACTTGAAAATATGATATCTAAAAAGGAGCGTAGGATCTCCCGTATAAGTTAGGCTGAATTCACATTCCTCCATTCGAGTGATTTGTACTGTTCATATCAAAATTTGCTTTAGCATTAGCATTGGAATATGCACGAAATTACAAAATGCAATGACATGAATTTACTAGTATTGATTAACATTTGAGAGCATTATGCTTCTTAACCATTTACTTTGCGGTGGAAAATCGAAAAGTTCCATTTTTTTCGAAGAATTCATTACCTTGGAAAACTACCAATTTTCATCCTCGAAGACAATTATCTCGGCATCAGGAGCATATAAAGTATTTGACTACTAAGAATTTGGGTTTCCTTTTGCATTATGGCATGCTTTGATAATTTCAAGAGAAAAAAAGGGGTGATGATTTCACTCAAATAGCTTGGTTGGTTACCCTGGAAAGCAAAATGGGTAGAATAAAAATTTGTGAGCCAAACAATGCTAAAAGACTGCATAATTGCAATTAGTTTGTCTAAAAAAAGTATGAAAAATAGTAGTAGTACCACCAACTAGTAGAGCAAATTGATGAAATTATCTTTAAGCAAAACAACCATTCCCATTCTAATAATAGATTAATCTTTCCTACACTGATAGTGTACACTATCAGCGTTAGATGATTGACAATTATGTAAAATTTGAATTTGAAATTTAACTGTTGCGCATATGTCACGAATCCAACGATGATAGTGTATACACCATCAGTGTAGGAAAGATTTACTCTACTATCATTACTGCAAACACTAACATCTTCCAAGAATATAGACTCCTTTCTTCTATAGGAACTAGAAATCTTTCGTGTTTAAGTTAGTAAATTGATTTTGAGGGACAGAGACAAACAACATTAGGCTTTGGCACCTCCTCAAATGACCTAAAGAAAATGTCAAATTAGAGCGAAGACAGAAGGAAACCATAAGAGCTAACAAAAGAGCCTTGCAATTGCAGCTCAAGGAGAAAGGGCGGGGCAGGGCAGGAGAGGGCCATGTGGGACAGAAACGTTTGATGAAGTTGGGTGCAATGATTAATGTTCCAATCCACATGGAAATGAAACGAAGCGACACATCCCATCCCAAGTAGTACCATGACTATCCATCACCAATCATGATTATGGCTCCCAATTTTACGACTTGCGACTTGTTGGATTGGGGGGATTCCTTTTTTCTGCTTATCCACTCCCAGGCCCCATCTCCTATTGCTTTGCAGCTAGAGGATTGGCCGTTCCTCAGCAGTACAGTATTCAGGGATGATAATAATCTGCTCCATCTTTTGTTATTGAGTTCTGAAGTACTCCCAACTCAAAGAATGTCGTTGGAAAGTACACTGCACTTGTATATTCTTTCCTTTTACTTTGTGTACATTCCCTATCCGACTCATTAACAAGAGAGGTCTTTTTGTCTTTCTTTTCTTCAAATTGTGACGGCAGCAAGCTGCAAAATTTGTGGTTCTTCTCTTTATCACCACCACAAAGATAGTAGGCTTTGCTACAGTAAAGGATGAAACCTGTGTTCTTTGTCTACATCTCAAGCTTTGCATAAAGAAAGCACCCCAAGAAAACAAAACAAAAAAAAAAATGAACAAGTAAGTATTGATCCACCAACTAATGTACAATTGACTGCCAAAACTATTAATAACAGAATCCCCCCTCGAAGCAAGATTCACAATGGGAGGCAAATGAAGTTTTACAGGGTCGGTATAGAACAAAATTATGCCACAGAGAAACGAAGATCAACAGATGTACCCACCAACTTTCACCACCTCTGGTTAGACTTCATTCCTACTATACATCCCAACCATCCTTCCGCCGGCTAAATTCTGACTTGCGCTCGGTCAAACTCCCGTACATCCTTGCAAATATTCGCAGGCAATTGCTTCGAACATGATAATGAGCATTCGTATTCCGGCTAATAGCTACACCAGAAAATTTTGATGTGTCAATAGCCCATGCAGGTTTTACATACTCGACTGTCTGGAAAGAGCTTGCATTTGCATAAAGGTAATTCAGCAACACATCCTCACAGTTAAAATACTTCTGAACCACCTGTCTTCCAGCCATTGCTTCCTTGCTCCAGTATCTCTCAAAGGCCATCCGGCCGTCCATGAAAGCTGCCCCAGTTAGAATCATATTGTAGCCATTGTGTCTGCGAGCATGCTTCTCTGCTCTGTATTTCAGGGGACTCCCATTCACGAGCCGGGGGTAGAACCCCACAATCCTATCAGGATGCTCACGCCATACCTTGAAACCCCGTTCTATATCATCACAAGTCATCATAATGTCATCGTCAAGTTCCAGTACAGCTCGAGTTTTTATTTTTGGATCCATCTTGAATCGATTATTTAACGAGTTCTCTTCCTCCTCTCTTATCCTTACTGGTACTGCCGAGTCAAATTCACTCAATTCTGGACGTTTGCCTTTGTTCCAGACCACCACAATTTCACGCACAGATGAACACCTGGAGTAATGCTTTATGTACATTTTCAAATTCCAGAGGCGAGCATCATAGGTCATTGTTAATAAAGTAAATTGAGAATAATGATCATTTAACGGGTAAGGCTCCTGTGCACCACTGCCTCCATATATGTATCCAACCCCCAGGCACATTAGGGCCATTGATGCCATGATTGTCAATATTATAACCAATCTCCCGGTACAAGTATTCAGATTTACTTTGGCACGAAGAATTGAGCTCGCTCTGTTTAAACGGCTGCAAAACAGTCTCAGTTTGGAGGATAACAGGTTCGGCTTCTCCCACGACAACAGAGCATCGCTTCTCTTCCCCATATTGTGAGGGCACCAACTTAGGGGTACTAGGCATTTCACAGCCCCTAGAAGCAATCCAACCAATATAACGAGTGCAGCAACAGCCATGACTGAGGCACAGCCTAGAACAAACCTGCGATTTGTATCTCCAGAGGGCACTCTGTCCCCATCCAGCACCCCAACCCACTCCCCAGAACTTAGCTGCTGAACATCAAGATGATGGTTGCGGAGACCATTCCAGGCATTTCGTCCCTTGGTTGGTTCTTCAGTGCCCAAAGAGACCTCAACTTCTTTGAACTCATCTGTAGTGAGAATTTCCACTCTAAAGACACGAATTCGCCGCCCGTATGTTTCACCACAGTCTTGACCAATTCGATAAAGGTTTCCATCATGTACAAAGGGCCTGCCTCCATTTCGAGCTCCCATGCTCTTGTCTGTGTTATATATAGGGTTCTTTTTGTGTGGTCTCCAAGGACCAAGAGGAGAAGTACTGTACCAAATCTCCAGCTGTCCATTCTTCTTGGTCCCAATACCACTGTGGTCTGAACCAAACAGCCAGTACTTTCCACCATGAGGTATGATAAAGGAATCAACCATAGGCTTTTTCATAATGACCTTGTCAAATGTCCATTCCACTGGAAAGTTCACAGCTCGATAAAGCCGCAGATCCCCATTTGCACTTCCCTCAGGCATCATATATATCTGCTCCAAAAGAGAAGAGATAAAATTTCCTCAGCTTGAACCACTTCAGAGGCTTTCAGTAACCACAATGAAAAGGCAAGACATGATGTCTATATCAGCAATCAAAGACGATACTATTTATTCGTTGCGTTCAAGTTACAGATTTGGGTTCATTATTCTCAAAACTCTACTCTTCTATATTCTAATCTGCTAATTAAGGTCAAAATTTTCATAAAAGTGATGCATGCTTGCAGGCCCACATATCATATTCACAGTTTACAGAAAAAAAGGCTGCGAGAGAAAGAGGTCTTACATGGCCATTGTAGTCAAAGACATAGGGATAAGAGAGATGCCAATCTTCATCCAAGGCGATGCCCAACTGCTGCCACGTAGCTCCCTTATCAACACTTCTTGCAACTCCGATGTCTCCTTGCATGGTGATTGAGTTCTTTGTTTCGAAAAAGAGGTAAAGCACATCCCCCTGGATTTCATCATCAAAAGTTCAGAATTCAAGGTATGAAGAGTGTAATTACACAAATTACAAAAGTTACAGAACCAATATATCCAGTTTGGAAATCTCCAAAGTCCTGTGCCATATTCATTGTGAATTACCATACTAAAAGGCAAAATAACCTTTCTTGGTAAACAGAAAAATCACAAGACTCTACTGTTATGATTTGTGAAAGACATTGGTCTTGTTCTCAACTGCTTCTGATTGTGTAAAAGCTGATTTTAGAAAATCAGAATAAAAAAGCACCAAAATAGATGCTTTTGAGTTTCAGCTTTTTCAGGCTAAAAAAAATAAAAAATGAGAATTTGAGAACACAACAAAATAACTTGCTTAGAATCAGAATCTAAAATCAGATCTTGAAAATCAGTTGAGAACAAGGCCATTATTCCTTTGATGGCATGCATCCCGAATAAAGAAACTAGCACATTTCCAATCAAATTATAAACATATCACTCTGAAGTCTAAACCAAGTGTTAACTGTATGCACACTCTGCATCTGGCAAAGCACAAGAAAAGATGAAAAAGATGCACTAGGTCATACTCCACGGATGCTTTTGCATCACAATCAAAGTTCCTTGCAAGTTTTACATTTTAAAAGCTGATAAGACTCCATAAACAAACAAGTCAAGCACTCCCGAAATATAGCAAGAATTAAAGAACCAGCTAGACCAAACACGTTATTGCTTATCAAACACAAGGGACAACTAAAGCTGTTTTCTGTTGACACCCAAAAATAAATAGTATGCAATACACACACTCTCTCTAAAGAAATCAGCACGATTAACGTACACTGTTAGTGACTTGTACTATAACTACTATAATTTTCTTCAACTCATTGACACCTAACATAAAAGGCTTGAAGTTATTTTGCAGAGCAAGGGAAAGATTAGGAATAACAAGACAAAGGAATTATCAAAAGAAAAATAAATAAATAAAATAAGCTAGATCGGCCTAAGAGAAGAAACATATTCATTGGCTTGATATGCACCTAATAGCCACTCAGAATTTAGTACCTGCTGAATGAACCAGAAGTAAAGTGCAATATCTATGGCAGGAAATTCCTACATTACCAAAATATAATCTTCTAAATCTATCATCATTTTTCGAAAGCAAAAGGTGTCATGCACCACTGAAAGTACACTTGAACTGGACTTGGTACCACCATCTTACAATCACTTGAAAGTATAAATTCTTTTAATCACAAAATTCTCAAATAGTAAACCTAAGAAGGTAGAATCATGTGAAACATTCAGCTAAATGCCATCTTGACTTTGGAGCAATGGAGTTCCATTTAAAACTCCACGCATCATTAAAGGACGTCATCAAGACTTGCTGACCTCCAATCTCTATCCTGTATTTCCTTGTGGCACTTGCAGCTTGAAACCACTTACTAATACTTCAATTTGACCAGTTTTTCCTTGTGTAAGACAACAATCATCTATAACAATTCCAAGCCTTAGAAAACCAGTACCAGTTCTATATCCTTACCTATTATATCAGTATCACAATTGTGTACTCACATAAATTCTAAGTGCCACCCTTGTGTTACTATCTAGCATATCAGCGCCAACCTAGTAGTGCATTGAAGCTGCTTGAACTTCAAAATCTCGCACATTGGTAACCTCTATATCCTTACCTCACATTGGTAACCTCTATATCCTTAGAAAACCAGTACCAGTTCTATATCCTTACCTCGTATATCAGTATCAGAATTGTGTGCTCACAAAAATTCTAAGTGCCACCCTTCTGTTACCATCTAGCATATCAGGGCCAACCTAGTAGTGCATTGAAGCTGCTTGAACTTCGAAATCTCGCACATTGTGTACTCTATTTTGGTTCATATTCAATTTATCGCTTTACAACAACATTGTTGACTAGAATCCAAAATTTCTCATGGTATGACAACTCCACTCTTTTTCGCCATAACTTACTTGTGACAAAATTATTCAATCATTTTATACTTAACTCTAAGCAAAGCACCAATTTTACAGCTACAACCAGCCACAAGATTCAGTTGTTCTCCTCTTGTTGCCATGAGTTCATCATATTTTGAAAGCCACATATCTTCCATTTTTTTCCCCAAGTGTATGAGCAGCAATAAGATTATTCGGTATGAGAGCTTTCAGAGCAAACAATTATGAAATTGCCCTAATAAGCCTTTTACCTACAAAAGTTTTCACATAAAAAATAAATTAAAAAATTCTTCTGCTTTTTCCCCATCTTCAACCCACTTGCCCTAATTTAAATTTGTCTCCCCTCTCATCAGCTGGATAGCTTTCTCCAAAAACCGGATACAATTGTTTGATCCCTTGACCCCATCCGCCAAAAGAAAGTAGTGATAACCCAGGCCAAAGTATATGAAAAAGCAACTGACAGGGATTATTTAGCTCAACCTGGGGTGACAATTCCACTACATCACATCAACAGCCAAAGATGATGACCATTATATAAGCCACCACAAACGCTATCCCCCACATTCCTTATCAATGCCACTGTTCATGCTTACCGTCCGATATATTATGTCACAACTGTACAGTGATTTAACAGTTAAAAATCCACAATATCACAACACCAATTTATACACAGTGTAAACAGACTTCTGGAAAGGTACAAACCATTGCGCTTAAACTAACACGGCCAGAATGCCAAAAAATTCACCTGAACATAAAGAAATGGATCGGCCACAAAGTTACTGGGGAATCCAGCCTCAGAAGCTGATGCACAAGTAACCACCGGGTTTGCAACCGGCCATGCTGCGCTCTTATCCCTCCATATATTCATCTGCAATCCCATTTTCACAATAAAAAATCAACAAAAAGGACAAATCCAAGGGAAAATATCAAAAAAAAAAAAAGAGAAATTCAAGAAAAGGGGAAACACCACATACACAAGGAATGATGAAATCAACTACCTGTCAGTATCTCTCCATTTTAAAGCACCAAAATAAAAGTAAAAACCCAGAAAAAATCCAAATACAAAACCATCAAGAATGATAATTTTAGTGATCAAGTCAACAACTTTCTTCGAAATTGAGAAAAAATATACAAGATTAACAAGGGCCCACAAAAACCCAGAAAATTTCTGAACAAAAAATCCAGCAGGAATGACAAATTTTTGTTATTCCTTTTTTAAAGGAACCACCTTTCTCAGAAATTAAGAAGAATTTACGAAACAAGCAAGGGCCCACAAACAGCCAGAACCAAAAACCCAAGGAAAACAATAAAAGAAAAAGAAAAACCAATGGTTGGAGAGAGGAAAAGGGAGAAAAGGAAAAAAAAAAAATAGCTCACATCTTCGATGGGTTTGAGGGAAAAAGGCGAGTCACCGTAAAACACACCGATAGACCATGAACCTTCACCGTCCTCTTGACAGCCTAAAGTGGAGAGAGTAGTACGGACATTTGGGGTCAGCATCAACCTCCCGTAGAGGCTCGCAATCCAACCCAGCATCAGAAATGCAAACAAAAAATACCCAAAACTCCATGACAACACACACGACTCGTTATTCCCGCTGTTATTACTACTGGTACTCAAAAGACTGTTACTAGTGCTACTATTATGCTTGCTACTGCTATTGTTGCCGTAAAATCTCTGCCACTTGCACCACCACCACCATCCGCCGCCGCCTGACGCCGACACCACAATTGGGCTGGACCCCATCTCAAAACAGAGAAAAGAAAAAAGAAACAGAAAAGCAGTCCCTTGTTAAAATTAAAAGTCAAAAGTCAACTCTCAAGCGGCTGGCACTCCCGGCTAAGATCTCATCACGGCCGCTGCTGGGTAGCTTTGCATGTCAACTGACATTATCAATTTTTTCAATCAAGAAAATATTTAAGAAGGCAAGAAAATCTCAACTAGCTGTTATTGTTGTGATTTTCAGCCAAAAAAAAAAAGAAAAAAGAAATGACAACTGGGTTCTATCTTTTTTGCCAGTGGATATCAGTCCCGGTGTGATCCCTTGAATTCGAATTTGGGTATACGTTTTATTTAATTTGGAAAACTGGGAAAGGGAGTTGAAGAAAGTGGTGCGGTGGGGAAGGAAAAGGTGGCAGGAGGAAGAAGCGGGGGGCGTGTTTGGTTTCTTTGGACTGTTTGTCCCAGACAGAAACAGAACGTTACGAAGAGAAAACAGAGAAGCTCTGAAGCTGTGCTGGTGGGCTTCTTTGTTATATAGTAGTACTAGTTCACTACTCAAGAACTCGGAGTCTTCTTTTATTTGTTTGTTTGTTTTTTTTTTTTGTGATTATTTATATTAATTAATAAGAAAGAATTATTTTTGGGTCTACTTACGTGCAAGAAAGAAAGCATGTGTGGATATAAAGGGGAAGAATTAGGCCTTAATTTTTGATGTATTAGTCCAACCCGTGACTGCGTTTTTTCTCCAAAACTTTTAGAGTCCAATTAAAGATTATTTAGCTGGAACCCTGCAACAGGCTAGCTAGGTCCATTATCCTCCCTTTTTCCCCATCCCAACTGTAACGGCGTCGTATTTGTTAAATATATAGATATATACACAGACGGGGTCGTGGAGAAGGAAGAATTGGAAGATTTGAAGGGGTGTTGACCGGCGACTTAGATTATGAGGCTGCCCCGAATACTCCGTCATCACGCGTGAGCCACTTTTGGGTTTGGTTTTATCCTCAATCAATTAGTTGCAATATGTATATTTATTCACTTGATTTATCCAACACTCTTGTTTATGTTTTGTTTTCCCTTTGAAACAAAAACAACTGGAACCCCTCATTTTATCATGTTTCAAAGAATACCCAAGTTCACATTCTTCCATTTTGACTTCAAAATAAGAATCCGTTTGGGGTTGCTCTAATTTATTAAAAAATACTTCTCTAGTATAACTTTTAATAAAAGCACTTATCAACTATTTTAAGTGTTTTTAAATAATTATTTAGAGATATAATTCAATAGATACTTATTGTATTGGATAATGTGTAATTTAAAAATTTTTAAAAGTGTTTATTTTTTATTTGGTCCATAATATAGGATGGAATGATTAAATTTGATGTTTTATTTTTTAAATCACAAAAACTACTCTAAAAATTCAAAATTGAGCTTTTACTAAAAATGTTTTTTAACTCCAAAAGTTTTATTCTCAATTTTGTCGAATGATGTTCACCAAATATTTTAAAAGTGCTTTTAACATCTAAAAATACTTTTTTTTATCAAAAGTACCACTATCCCAAACGAATCTAAGTAAAAAAATGTAAATTATTGGTTAAATTTACCTCCTATACATGGAATCGTGGGTGGATTAGTCATTTTATATAATATATAATATGTTAGTCATCTTATATAAGTCGGCTCAACTAAAGTTTTCTTTTTACTTACCATGCACATGAGGTTATGTATAATTAGATCTTGTTAGCAGAAGAGATAACTTTGTACGAAATTATCTTTATAATAATAAAGTCTGTGTATATAGTTAACACCAACTTAGTGTTAACTTTGTATGTTTTTAAAATTTTCCTTATTTCTATCTATACAATATATAAAGAAGTAGGGAGTCTTTTGATGTAAATAAAAAGTTGTCATTTTATGATTTTCTTGAATTACCCATTTAAGTATAACTACTCCCTATTATATCTACTTTTGTCTCCCCAACCCACTATCATATTTACCTCTATTTTTTCTACCCAATACCATATCTACTTCTATGTCCTTTTTCATAACTATTCACTGTCAAATAATAGTCTATTTATATACTTTATTTATGTAAATGTCAATTTTCTATATGCATTAAAAATACATATATAAAAAACCAAATCTCATAAAAATAATTTCAACAAACATCTTTAAAAGCTTTTAAATATTTATTTATTATTGCACACGTATCGAGTGTGCCTTAAGCATCAGTTTTTATAGTAGCCGACTCACAAATTTGAGTGTTGAAATATCTAATTCTATGCTTGTCACGATCGACAATTAATTTTAGTTAGCAATTCACAGATAATTATTAAGATTTTAGAATCCCTTTTATCAATTTTATCTAACTTTCAAATTATCTCACGTATACTTATTAAAAAAAATTACGACAAAATTTTTTCTAAAAACACATCAAAACAGCGATCCAAACAGAGAGCTATAGAGATCGACAAGGGAACGAGGGAAGCCAAGCCACCATTATGTGGTTGGAATCTTCTTGGAAAGGGTAGGTGGGTAAATTGATTCGGCGGTCAACAGCTTAACGAACTGGGGCGAGGAAAAGGTTTGATCCATTTTTGAATCGTGAAATGTCTCCAGGGTCCCTACCGAGTCTATGGATCACGTGCCGGCTGGTGTGGCTGGGGCCTGCGCTGGACGTGTTTTTCTATGTTTTGAAATCTTGGCGCAGCACCCACCCGCGGATTATTCCAAGATTACATTACGAAGTCTGTCATGATTCGTGAAAAGGAAAAAAAAAATATAAAATATATATATATATATATATATATATATATATATATATATTACGATGTTGCATACAAGCTTCTCGGCTCTTGCATGGAAATTTCCATTTTTCAGTCCCTAGGAAAAAAAATTTTAAATCCTAAATTATCAATTTTAAATCGTCAAATATTAATCGCGGATTCTAGATAGACCTTTAACAATTGGTTCACAAATATTTTAGACTAACAGTTGATGAATTTTAAATTGCGGCTCCCATATTTTTCTAGAAAGTAAAATAAAATAAGATATGGAATCCAATCTTTGTTGAACGTTTCTTCAATTCATCCATGCGGGGTTACTTGGCTGGGAAGTGGGAAGTTAAAAAAGACTCGAAACCCCTTTCCGTGTTAAATTAATAACATAAAAAGAAATTAATATTTGAGTTTTCCATGAATGCATTAAAAAAATTTAAAACTAGTTCTTATAAAAAATTGATTTCAATAAATATCTCATGTTTGGATTGCATTTTTTTAGATTTTTTGTAGAAAATTTATTGTAACGATTTGATATATGTAAGATAAAAAAGGTGATTGAGAAATATATTTACAAAAAACGAGCTTTGTTTGGATAGAGCATTATTTCAAATAATTATTTGGAATAATTACTGGAACACTTTTTTTGATGTGATATGATATATGTGAAATAAAAAGGTAGTTGGAAAAATAAAAAGATAGTTTGAAAAATGTGTTTGTGATGCAAGTGAAAATTTTTTTTTTTTTGAAAAAATTTGCTATCCAAACAGCAATATGAAAAATTGCTATCCAAACAAGGCCCAAATTTTTTTTTTTTTTTTTTTTTATAGTTGCACACACATCAAGTGTATCCTAAACACTAATAGTAATTAATTATACGTAGTTATTTTCCGTTTCCATATATATATTTTTCCGCCCTCTACGTCTTTAATAAATGCCGCAATCTCAACTCGAATTGTCAAGCAACACCAAATCCGATCACCGTCCTTAAATAAATGCTCCCCACCAAATTTAGACTAAATGTCACTCACTAACTAGTCTCTTGGATATAATGGATACAATAACTTTAGGCATGACATCAATCAAATGCTTTGCTGAAGTCTACTGCAACCTAATACGCATGCAAATCTAGAAAACAGGTATTTTAATCCAGGCTTAAAATAATCGTGATTAAACTAATTAATTTCTCCCACTATATATATATATAATTCGTCCCAGGGGCTAGGGACCCTTGTGCCTTCTGATGCTGGTAATTGGGGATAGTAGTAAATTAATGAGCTATTCCTATCATCTGCTGGTTGCGTCAATTTTGTCTGTTGCGGGTCAAAGTCGATTGTTGGGCCGAGATTGACAGCAACTACTACTACTGCTGCGCAGGGGACGGTTTAGGGTTAAAATATTTTTCGAAATTGGTTATTCACATGATCGACTCCGCTTTGCAGAAGAGAAAAAAAGATTTTTTTGTTTCTTTTTGAAGGAGCTGCAGAAGAGAAATTCACAGGCGTGACAAACAAGACAAATGGTGATCCGGAAGACTGGGGGAGGCTTTGTTTGGTGGGGGTGATATAATTTACAGCAGACTCCAACAATTAAATCCGATTTGATCAGAGGTTATAGTAGTGCATTCTTGCTTAACGCATGCACCGCGATGAAGGATGGCTTCTTCTTATATGCATAAAAAAATAATTACTATTTGGTTGTATTACAAACACGTTCTTTTAATAATTTTTAAAGTTGAGTGGTGCCAGTTTAAACTGTCAGAAGGAAGTTTTTGAAATTATCCTTAAATTTATTTGATTGCATTATAAATACATGTTTTTAAACAATTTTGTTTATTTTTCAACATTTTCATATCACGTGCATCACATTAAAAAAAGAACTACAGTGTTTTTTCTTTTTTTTTTAAATTATTTCAAATAATCTCTCATCTAAACATACTCATTATTATTATTATATATATATTCGGAGTGGAGAAATCGGATGTTCTTTAGTTTATTCGCAGTAGGGACTTTAAAAGTCTTTTTAAAAAAAAAAAAAAAAAAGAACAGAGAAAAGCCGCTCGTTTAAAAAAAAAAAAAAGAATGATGTAACCACCTCGTCATTCTGTAAAAATATTTTTATACCAAAAAATTCATAATTTGCTTTATCATTTGATCTTTTTTAACATGATCATTGCAACATCTGGAAAAGAAATACAACCACAACAACAGCTGTATCGTATTCCTTCCGCAGAATTCAATAAAGTATTGAATTGAACTAAAATTTTTTCTTGAACTTTTTTTTTTTTTTGCTTTTATTACCGAATAACTCCGGAACTTTACCCCGTTATTTAATTTTCATTCAAGAGTTTTCTTATTATCAGAAAAAATAAAAAGAAAAGAAAATTTTAAAAAGCAAACCACCTTTGTCTTTTCCATAATTCTCTTGGAAAGGCATCTGTCAAGATACTAACTAGTAGTATAAAGTTGACGTGGGGCCCGGGTTCTGCATAAACAATCCTTAACCATGGTAATTAGCTAGTGGCTAACCCCTCCGCGCCAAATCAAAATTTCATTTCATTATCAGGCGCCTGTTCTAGCTGCCTCTGCCACTAAACATTTTTTAATCTTTTAGTAATTAATACTAGTACGTAATCAAAATTTTAAATCAACAACCATAGATTCGAAAGACCCCAGTGCTTAGCTATCATTTTTATCGGAATCTAGTGACGAGAGGGTCTTTGCATGGTAGTTTGGTTTGTTTGATAGTAAATTTTATTTATTTATTTGTTTTTTTCATTTTTTAATCATTTTTTTGTCTTATATATATATATCACGCCGATTAGGTATTCTTCAAGCGTTCAAACTTATCACTTAACAAAATTTGATTATTTGACAGTTGTGTTGGACATATTATTCTGATAAAAAGTTACTTTTCAAAATATCACTGTTTGAAAATTACTAAACAAAATTTTTCCTATAAACTAAAACAATTTAAATGAATTAATGGAATCTAATAAAAAAAAAAAGGGGGTGCTGCTAAGGGTTCTATCCTCTTTTTTTTTTTTTTTTTTTAAAAAAACTTGGTCCGCTTATTTTAAAGTTCAATTCAAGTTCTTAATCGCTCCAAATCTACTCATTTAGGGGTATCTGTTGCATTTTAAAATTCTTAAAGAACTTTTCTTTTTTTAAAAAAAAAAAGAAAGAAAAAATTCGTACCTGAAGAGACAAATGAATCAGCTTTTTGTACATGAATTTCCAAATTGAAGGTGCAGGTGATTTAAGGCGAAATTAATATTGGGAGATGCTAAATTCATATCCCTACCTTCTAAATCCACTCTCACTGCAACTTCTAATATTAATGGTTCAAATTATCAATGCTAGCGATACAAGCATAGTTGTCAAAATCGCGATCCGGATCGTAGGATCGCATAGAATCGTAGCAGGATCGGTAGGATCGTGTAGGATCGTAGGATCGTACGATCCTACAATTTTTTTGTAAATTTGTGAAATACGAAGCTCCATTTTGCAAATAAATGAAAATATTTGTGGTATATTTGTAATTTATCAAAGAATTGCAACCTTTAATTGCAATTAAGAGCTTTTGATAGGATCTTACGATTCTACTACGATCCGATCCTACGATCCGATCATGTGAAACTAAAATCGATCCTACGTAGGATCCCGATTTTACAAACATTGGATACAAGTCAATAAAGTAGTACCCATCCCCTTAATATTTTATGAATTGCTCAGAAATGAAAAACAAAAAAGCCATTCCGTCACGGGGAATCAGGTAAGGACTGAACGGAGAAAATGATGGCAGTAACATTGGTAAAATTTTTTTTTAATAGTCAACTATTACTCTATATGAATTTGGGACAATTTGAAGTACGACCTAGTATCTACTCCAATAAACAAATTGGTCAGAAATAATTATCTTTGCTTTTGCAAGCCCTGCTAGGTTGATGCCAACATAAATCATCAGAGATGATGGACGATGGATATATACTTAGATAAAAACTTAGTGACGTTTGAGATCGGTTGACGAATGGCGATAATCCTTAAGAAAGCAACTCCCAGAATTCAATAATATTAACTCTGGTGGGGCGCTCGGGAATAAACTTACGGCATATATTATAGCACATAGAATTGTTCCTGGTCCTGAGGCAGTCTTCATCCACCGACGGGAACAACTTTTGCTTAAAGCACTGAATTTTGGTGACACAAAGCCCGTCGATGAGTGGAATAGAACATGAAACCGTAAGCTCCCTAACAGTGGACGGAATCCAGGGATCTGAAAGCGTGCGCGTTGAAAAATGAGCCGGCCACTCATGGGCAATAACCGATGAATTAAGAAAACTCATTGGAGCCGTAAACTTGTTTTATGTTACTAATCGATGAGAGATTTCTAGCTGAGTAAGGAAATTACGAACCAAAAGAATTATTTTTTGGCCCGTAAATCTTGGTTTTGCGATAAAACGATTGTGGTCAAGACCTCAAACATTTCAAATTCAATAATAATAATAATAAAAAAACTCATTCAAATTTAGTTCGGCAGATAAACAAGCCAATTTTGAACAAACAAATTTCAAACTTGAAAAAATAATCAAACAAGCTTGAACGCGACGACATTAGTGTTTGGCTTGATTATAATCATTTACACCCCTATTACTATGCGATTTATTACATTATGGACTTGTATATATAGATATTTAATTTGGAAAAAGAAAGCAATCTCCAGACCCATGTTAAACAATTGATGGTTCTGTAAAGAGTTAGGCACGGATTCAGCCTTATCCTCTTTTTTTTTTTTTTTTTCCCCCTGAAAGGATAAGTTTCGATTTGAACACTTTGATTCAGTCTTATCCTACCGCTGAACAAATTGATAAAGTCATAAAACTAAACGTCTTCTGGGGTCTCACATAACTGATAACCCTTTAATAATGCTGACATAATTGAACTGTTATTGTCCTTGTCTTTTAATGGATGCTGCATCTGCATCTGCATCTGGCATCCCAGCCCTTATCCAATGGGCATAATTCAACCCCTCGTGCTGATCATGAAAACGGCATCACCTCTTCGTCTTGATGTACTTTATAATAGATACATTAAATCGTTTTAATACATTTTTTTTTTTACAAAATTATAAAAAAAATAACAATAATAAACGGACTATATTAGTAATATGCACAGAGTGAACAAGGAAAAAGAGAGATTTTCTTCTTATGACATGTAATGGTTAATCGTATTCACAATTTCACAAAATTGTTTTAGAGATGATAGGAGGACAAAATGTGGCTTATAGGAAAGCCAACGCAGAGTCAAGACAAGAGACAGAACACCAGAGACATTCGTGTCATGCGCAGTGAAGGAACAAACTAGAACTTGTTATTCCGTCGTACAGGCCAAGGTGGCTCGACCATTTCCCAGACTTGTAGTACTATTGAGGATATCAAAATATTAATTGTTTCTTTCTCTTCTTTTCTTTTTTTGTGATTAATAATAATAATAATTGACGTTTAAAGTGTTAGAGCCAACAAAAAATAATAATAATAACTGCACTTTGAAAATGCGTTGTAGCTTCTCGAGCCAAAGTAATAGAAATATTGGGATGTGTTTAGATTGCAATTTTTCAAAGAAAAATTATTACGTTTTTCGTGAACATATTTTTTAATTATCTTTTTATCTCACAAATATCAAACTATTACAGTAATTTTTTTACAAAAAAAAAAAAAAATCAGAAAAATACAATCCAAACAAAGCCTAAAGTGTCACCTGTGAGACAGCGAGGGCAAAGCATGATTGATGTTGATGTTAACTTCTCCGCAGGCGCAAAATGAAATGGTCATTAGTATACAAACGACCAAATTTTCCCATAAAGATGTCTCCATACATTCCCACTAGTCTTACTGCGGAGATGTTCAATTTAGAAAACGAAAGAAAGAAAAATGTCAGGGTAAAGAGGTGGAAATGCTGCCATTCATATTCTTCTCTCGAATGAGTGTGAAAACACTTAGCACCATATGTGGATGCGGAGAGATCCCCCAATCGAATTTTATCCACAACCTTTTATCCCACAACTCTGCCATAGTGATCAATCATTAATGGGGAATTGGACCGGTAGAAAGCCTTGCGGGGCCTAAAAATAGATCGACAGAAAGAAGAGAGTCGTTGGACACATTTGAGTAATTAAATATTCCCCACTTTCTCTTGGATACTTTTCTTGACTTTACAACAAGGATATAAATATCATTTGTTTATTTCTTTCCTTGATGCATATTATAAATTTAACTTGGCATCTGAGACCTTGAATTAGCTCATTAGATATATAGAAATGAGTTGTTAAGCAACATGATTGGATATAAGATATTACAACTTTTTTTTTTTTTTTTGGTATAACCCACAGATATCCGCATCCGTTTTACGGTTTGCGACTAATCCTGTTTAAATCGGATTAGCTCCTTGTAGGAGGAAGCTCTTCCAACATTATTTTTTTTTCATTTTCATGGATTTCGAACCCGAGACTTCAGGGACTTCAAGGTTAAGGGACGCAAGTCTCTTCCACTTGCACCAACAATATCCGTTGGTTGGTGGATATTACAACTTTGTATAAAGAAGAAGGCATCAACCCCCGACTCTTTTCTCTAGCTGAAAAAATAACAAGAATCTGCTGTTACACATTATGCTGAGGCACACGGGCAATTCCCAAATTGCACCACCAAAGATGGAAAGAACTAGTGGTTGCTATCATTATTATTACTACTACTTAGAATGGATTCTCCCCGATTTAATTCTAGCATTAATTCTAAAGTGGCTGATGTGTACCTTTAGCACGGTAAAGTGCCTGTATACATTGGGAGATTTTTATCATATAGAAAATGAAAGGTTATTAGTCATTAAGTTATCATTAATAATTGGTGCGGTTGGATAGTTTATTATTTGCAAAAAATAATTTGGTTGTATCATAAACTCATTTTTCGACCACATTTTTATCTTTTTAACTACCTTTTAGTCCTATCACATCAAAAAAAAAAGTGTTACAGTGTATTTTTTTCAAAAAATTACTCCAAATAATAAATACGCAATAGGTTTGAAATCTTTTACCCTGTGGATGTAGGCAATTATTGATTAACATGCAAATCCGACTAACGAAGGGTTTGTTTGGATTGCGGTTTATTTGTCAAAATATATTTGTTTACATCATCATTACAATTTTCAACACACCTTTTTATCTTTTCAATTACCTTTTTATCTCACATATATCATATCACAAAGAATGCTACAGTAAAAATATCTCCACTAATTCACAATCCAAACAAACCAACTAATAACATACCCTCAGTGGACAGTGGGCCAACGGTTGCAGTTGGATGTTTACTCATGCACAAAACGGTATTCATTTATGCACCCTCTTGCTGTCAGAGTGCGAAAAGTGCAGATGAACTGGGGAGAAGGGATTCTAACAATTGGGCCCGTTATACAGTTAGTACCATTGTTGTAATTTTTTTTTAGAAGTTGTTGGATGTTTATAATCGTGATTGTATTAAATTATTAAAGTAATACATAAGAACAAAAATTATGTGTATGATGGAGAAATATAAATATACGTCAAATTATATAAAATGTTCAACAACCGCACAATTGTTCGAAAATTCCAATGGTATTGACCCCGCCTCTAATAATTGTCACCAAACAATTGAATTGAACTGCTGGTAAAATTATTTTGGAATGTAAATTATTGGAGATAATTTTGTGAAAAAAATACTGTAACACTTTTTTGGATATGATGTAAACGAGATAAAAAGGTGATTAAAAAATGTGTTGGTGCTGTAAGCGAGTGAGTGTGTGTAAATGAGATATAAATAAAGTGTAATTTTTTTTTACGATCCAAACACAACTAAAAATCAATTGATATTCATAAAATCCATTCTAACAAGCAAAAACAAGGAAAATTTCTTCGTGATGTTATATTTTGAACCGTACACGGCACACCCATTTGGACCATTACCTTTCCAACCATTATGGGACCTCGTCTACAAGGGCTGTCGCTTCCAGGGGCAGAAGGGTCTTCTCTTCTTGTCAAATAATGCTGATTTAACAATAATATATTAATGAGGCGCACAAATTTGTTGAGTATCTAGTAGATCTAGAACAATAAGCAAATACAAATTTTCACACGTAGTTTTTTTTTTTTTTTTTTATAATTTCTTTACATTTGGTCAGCATTTTAACACGTTATTCTTGTACAACAAGTACTTATATTGACCCAGTTGTTGTACAGCTGTACAAGAAAAGTCAGCCAATGGATGAAAATCGGATGATGGTGGCTAAGGTTTCTGTCTTTGGTCAGAGATTGTTCTTCAATTTTTTCTTATTATTTATTTTTGCTTACATATGGCTTTTCAATGCATTGAAAAGTATATATGTTTACTGGAAACTATAGGACTCCTCTCACTGAAAAGCTACAGAAAGGTTAACAGGGAAGGAAAAACTAAAAAGAAATCGTCAGTGGCGAGAGACCGGACATGGGAATGGTCAAAAGATTCATTATCCATCGTCTAAGACTAAGACCATAAGCCACCAGCCCACGATCGAAGAATGCCAAGCTTCCAACAACTAAGATGATCTGATTTTGACTGCTTCCAATGAATAATTGCTCGGTTCCAATCTGGCACCTTTGCCTAGATCAATTAATTTGGCAGGGATTTGACTACCGATTCGGCAAGAAACTGTACGATCCTCAACTGCTGTTCAACACGATGCGCATGCCACAGTATGTTTTGCACTAGTGAGCCCTTTTTCTTGTGCTCTACCACTGAGCTTTGACTCCGTAGGCATTAAAAAATGATTAAATCTCTCGTTTTTTTGGGTTATAGACAGGGAATTCGAGCCTATTTACATGAAAATAATTGAAAGGAGGTGTCAGAGCATCCCTTTACCTAGCTAGATTTTTATACACAACTTCCTTAGACTCTTCTTTTCCTATATTAGGATAAATTAGATTATAAAAATATTATTATTACAGTAATAAAAAAAAGGCTACTCTATCAGGTTGAATTTTTTCATTATTTATCATAAATATATTTTTTAATTATATATATATATTAAATCATCACAATACATTTTATTATAAAAACTTTAACAAATAGCAATTCAAACGGGCTCTCAAATTGTAGAATTGGAAAATACTGAGGTGCAATTATTTCACCTCACATGCCGCAAACCTCATTATTGGTTCTCTCAATGATGTGGATTGGCAAATTGGAATGGCCAAAAATAAGGCAAGCCGCCTCAGACAAAAGAATTAGTAATAAATAAGAGCATTTTAAAATGGCAGGGTTGAAGGGCATTCAAGTTGAAAGGTCAATTTCCTCAAGACGGTACAAAACTTGGACCATAACAATAGGTCCGCAAATACATGAGGCTTAATACAAGGGAATTAAAGAAGAAGAGTAGAAGACCATTGAACAAGTTTTAAAACAGGTAACAGCACAAAATTGGAAATACTTAATGAATTTTCTGTAGGAATTTATTATGAACGTTGAAAATGAACGATTTTTTTTTTTTTTTTTGGATTGTCTGTCACGGTGTTCAGGGTTTTGCCCTGACTAATCCGTTAGTCCACGATGAGTGATGAACGTTTGAAAATGAGTGATGAAGACACCCTTTCGCATACATTTCACCATTGATGCAAACCAGACTTCAAATCGAAGGTCTTTCGTACAGCCGATTGAGAAAGGCGGCCGTTTTTCACATGAAGAAACAAAAGGGGCCTGGACCACAAAATTAAAACTAGATTCATTCTCCTTTGGAGTTGATTACAGTTTCCACCGGCAAAAAGGAAGTTAAAAACACTACCTAAAATACCTTTTCTACATTTTTTTTTTAAAAAAAATTGTTTGTGAACAGAGTACTTCAAACTAAATCCAATCCTATACTCAATTGGCTCTATTCCAGGATAAACTAAACAGGTAACAAAAAATCAATTTTAAAAAAAGGAAAAATAAACAACGTATTTGTGTGTATACAATACAAGTACACATATATGCACCGTTTTTTCTTAACTCAACATTAATTGTAGGATCTAATACGTGCATATAGAAGGAAAGGAAGGAAGGGTGCAGGGTAAGAAATTATATACTCATTCTCCTTGAAGAGTACTACTAATATTTAACTCAAACTAGATTAGTTTGCCAATTATCCAAACGAGGAAAACGAAAATCATGAAAGAATAAGATCGAGAGAAAATATTTAAATTAGTTAATTTTCTCCTTTAAAATATCCATGACCAATTACAAATTTACAATGGAATAGCTTCCTTTCAGAAAAAGGAATGGTTTTTTTTTTTTGGCGTGGATGGTTCAATAACTCTTCGCATCATAAAATGGAAGGCCTTGGGCCTGGATACATTCTTGCCCACGTGTATAGTCCACTTTTTAACACATCCGAGATAGCATGGGCGGTCTGTGAACTTTGTACCATCCCATCCAGCCCCACAACAAGGTGGCAACTGGATTGGGTTTGTTCTCTCGCCCTCTCTCTTTCAAGGCTCAATCCCCGGACAACGTGATCAGGGTAGAATTACCCTCTATGCACATTCTCCGTGGAAGAAAGCGCTAAATCTACTGAAATACCTCTAGCACTGAAATTGTTTGACCCAAAATTGAAATACCTTTATTTTAGGACGTGCTTGATAAAACTGAAATTTAAAAATTTAAATTTATTAAATTATTAAATTTGATATATGTGAATATATATCATATTAAATAATAAGTAAATAATTTATTTCTTATTTTTAGTAGCCAGCTTTATGATTATCAAACACTTCTAAATATATTAAAATCTGAATTCATTAAATTTAAGTGTTAAGTTGAAAGTTGAATTATCAAACAGGGCTTAGTTTGTATTGTTTGACCTGTAAACATAATTTCAAAAACGAAATGCTACAGTGCTGTTTCTGAAAAACAACCCAAAAAACAGTTAATCCAAACGAAGCCAGTTTTCAAGGAGGAGGTTGAACTTCCAAAGTTACTAATCCGATAAATACAAATTGCCATCATCGAGTATATATTCCAAAAAAAAAAAAATCACATATTCAAAAAAAAAAATGTTCATCTTTCACGTTGATTCCAAAAGAGATACAATAGAGGTAGAGGCCAATACATTGGCAAGAGAATGTCAGAATCAATTTCCTTGCTCCCACAAAAGCCAAACTCAAGATTATCAGAGTCAGGATAACAAGTCTAGTTGTTCAAATTGTTCGAACGCAGTCTTGTCATCGGGTTGCGAACCTCCGAAAACAGTGTTAATCTTTCTTGCAGATTCAGGAAAGTTCCAGAAAGAATCTGAATTCTGGAAGAATACGTAAAACAAAAGCATTGAAGCTAAAAATAGTCCCAACAGTAGCAGGTAAATCTGCCAATCTGCAATAGAAGGTAAAGGATTAATGCAAATTCTAATACTCTGAGAGAGAGAGAGAGAGAGAGAGAGAGAGAGAGAGAGACCTTTCCAATCAACAGGAACAGTCAGTTTAGTCACCATAGCTCCCCATTCAGAAGAGGCAGTTAGGACAATCCTGCAGAAGTGCACCAAATATCAAGTTCAATACACATTTCTTTCTGAAAGTAAACCCTAGAGCAAGCAGATTCACACTCAATCCAACTGACATTGCTGGAAGAAAGGATGCAGGAGGAATTCTGAGAGACGCGCAATTGACTGAAACGAACTTGTAAATCACAACAACAATTGGTAGCATGCAATAAATGACTAAACTTCATCTAGATGTCATCTAAAAGCCAACAAAAAGAAGAAAAAAAAAACGACGACACTCCTTTCAAAGACCATATGATTCTTATTCTCCGCTGCAAAATTTTAAACAAAAAAAAAAAAAGTTTAATTGCACAGCACCTTGCACTGGGGCAAAACTCCAATGAAATGATATTAGAACCCAAATGCAGCCTCTTACTCCAATGGCGGATCTCCATCTTCTTTACTTCAACCACACACACATCCCCATCTTTGCTTCCTCTATGGTCATTAAATTGTCACATCAGTCCAATAAACAAATTCGTAATGACCTGATTCTAAAACCTCCTAAAAGTAAAGAGTACAAACAATACAAAGCTGTGGACAGTCTAAAAAAGTGTTGGCCACAGGCAATATTGGAATTAGTATAAGCATGCACCAAGCCAAAAGGTCAAATATCTGGGTACCAAAATTCATGGGAAGTTTTCCCACCCATGGTTTGTCGAATGCTTCCCCCCATTTCTTTGTGTTATAAGCCACTGAGTTCTAAAAACTGTACATTCATCATACAAAATCATCTCCAAAAGAGTCCCAAAAACAGGTATTCGTAAAAGGCCCACTTACAGAGCAAGATACTTTCCATCCAAGCTTATGGATAATATAGAAGCTGGTTTAGGTAGGAGTCTCTTGTGTCCAATTTTTTCCCATGAACTTATGTCCCAGACAACAGTAAGTGGTTTATTGCCTGTTTAATCGACCAATAAGTCAAGTTTGGAAGAGATAAATAGGAATTAGTACAAAGTAAGTGCATAACTGATCTCATATACCATAGCTTAATATACCTCTTTGTACTGTGCAAAACAAAAATGGTTTCGTCCCATCTCTTGAAAATCGACAAAGTTCAATCTTCTCATCCTGCCAATAAAGTAGATTATGACATCACCACAGAAAGAATGACGATCAAAATACCAACTAAATTAGATAAGACATACTGAGTTTCGTGTCAAGGTTGTTACTGGAACACCATCAGTCTTCCATATTCTTGCTGAACCGTCAGTGGATGTTGAAGCTAGAAACTCCGAGTCTAGACTAGAGTAGACAAAAAAGAAAAGGCAACACTTCTTAAATGCATGCTCATCCAAAAACTAAGAATTTTTCTATCAAAGAAGCCATGCATTTTCCTTTATACTTGACAAAAATCTCATGAAAACAGCAAAGTTAAGATTATGATCTGTGCCCAATCTCTCTCTTCTTCTTCATACGCATTTCTCCACATACGCACAGAAAGGGAGCAAAGAGAGATCAATTAAAGTCACAAGACACTTGCAAGAAAATCCATTATGCACAAGTTGGAATAGGGAACAAGATGGAAATATTTAACATATATCCTCCTAAACTGAGAAGAATGTTTGCTCTTGCACTATAACTTTCACACTAGACATAAAAGCAGCTTGATAAGGTCCAAAAGTTAACAACATACCTGCTTTTGGTGAGTTCACAAGCACATCAGAATATTAGAAAAAGAAAACAGCACGTGACAAATAACTATTCAGCCACTTAAATAGAAAGAAACTGAGGAGAAGCAAGGTCTACCTAAAATCCATGTCTTGAAAAGACTTGTGGGCTCTTGGTTCGTCTAAAATGATGCGCAAATTTGGCCATTCAAAGATTCTGAGATGTCCATCCTTCAGGTTTCAAAAAGGGTCCCAAACGAAATACAAGAAGACAAAGTAGTCAGAATAAACAAGGTTATTTTTTCAAAATAATCCGATGCTCCATACAAAGAGCAAAATAGCTATTAGACAAATGTTACTCACAACTCCTCCAGTAGCAAATCGAGATCCATCCCCACTGAAGGCTAAGCATCTCTGTGGACTGACATTCTGAAGAGGAAGTAATTCTTTGGCCAAAAGTCTTACATTATCTCCTCGAGCATGCAACTCAAGTAATCTGCATACAACACAGAACAGTCTCAGCCATAAAGCATCTCATCATCATCATCATGCAAAGTTCTTCTTCTTCTTCATTAATTAATGGTTACTGAACTACATACTTCTATCAATGCCATACTATATTGGTAAGTCAGATTCCAGGCTAATCATATCTTTTGCACCTAAAAAGACAACAACTTGAAGTGATCAATGTCTAGCACAGAACATTAAAATCCTCAAAGAGTTCCTGGACCCTCCACTAATTCTCACCTACACACAGATGGGTTTACTGTATTCACTGGACATCTTAATCAGCAAATGTACATTAGTTGTTATCAACGCTGCCTTTTTCACATACCTTATTAAAATGAAAGTCCCATATTCATTTTCAAGGATTCTATTTATCACACAAGCTTATAAACAATTCTAGGCGTTTTCGACCCATGATCAATCAGCTTGAGTAAGATCGCTCCACATTCTCTCACATGGTATCAGAGTTTGGCTAAGATAAATAATACATAAACATAGCAGGTGAAGTATAAGGCCCAAATGCATTTTTACGCCGCAAAAATCCATGAACCAAGTGCTAAGTAGTACTTATTAGGGCGGTACAGTATGTATTAACTGAATTCATATAACCCACATATGTGATTGACAAATTAAAGCCAATAAGCTGGAAGAAAAAAAAAAGAAAAGACTTACTACTAATCAAGACTTCCAATTGTGCAGTTGCTATGGAACGAAGGGCAAATGTTTAATATTTAACATAATTTCACCAAAACGGAGTCTTTAACTGATATTCTACCTTTCTAAGCTATATTAACAGTGTATGGACAAAAATAAATCAATAAATGAAATAGCAAATTGAAAAGGAATACTAGGAAGCAAAGAACGGACTTGCAGCCAGCAGTGGAGGTGGAACAGACGATGTCGTCTCCACTTGGATGTACCGCAATACTCACCGGCTCAACTCCTTCTTCAAACTCATATATCACCTGACAAATTAAACCGGAAAAACAAAAACCCAGAAAAAAAATGTGAACTTTCAAGAAAACATGAAAAGAAAAAAAAAAAAGACTACCAAAGAGAAAAACAAACCTTCGGAGAGGAAGAAAGAGAAGCCGCCATGGGATCAAATGAGAAAATCTCCAGTGAAGAAGAAGAGGGCGTCCTTGACTTTCCAATCACCACCAGATGCGCATTCTCCGGCCGTCTGATCCACGCCGCACACGTCACCTTCCCCTCTCCCGCCACCCCATCAACACCACCTTCCATTGTTATTCAGTTATTATTACTATAACGACGATAAGAAAGGAAGGTGGCTGCTCCTCCAGAATTTCGGAAGAAGAACAAGCCGAGGAGGACTTTGTTAATTCCAGCGGGATGTTTGAGTTTTCGGTTTCTTTTCAATAGAAAGGTGATTTGATTGGCCATTGGTGGGCTCTAAAACAGGCGCACCACCGCGGAGAAAACAATGTCAACGGCCTCCCTCGTTGACGCGGATATTCCCTCAGATATTTTCCAACTTTGTTTTGGCCTTAATACTAAATTAGTAGTAGTATGACATTGAACGTCACATGGTGCAATTCGCGTTTGATTCAATGAATAGTGTTATTAAAGAATATCCATATATGCAGAGCATATATGTTTTCCTGTAATATGATTTTTTTTTTTGTCAAAGCAGCAACATTATTTATTATGTATCATGAATAATTTGTTATTAATTAAGGAGAGCTCTAGAGTAATCACTCTCGTTGAAATAATAGCGAGTAAGGAAATTTTAAAGTTTTCAATGTTTAGGTTCGTAATTAATTGAATATGAATTTCTCATTAATTCATTCATTAGTGATGTCTCATTAATTCGTTCATTGGTGATGATTAGAGTCAAAACTGACCAAGAAAGACTGCATGACCACAATTGGGACGAGGCAGAAATTTCAACTTCTCGTGTGCAGCTTTATGCCTTGGCAATTTCTACAGTTATTTGTTTTATTTATAGGGTATGTCTAGAGCATCCGTTAAGATATATTTTTAGTTGTCATATTTTTTAAAATGTAAGATTAATTAGAAAAAATAAATAAATACGAAGAATGATACGTAAGATTAAATAGAAAAAGTATATAATTGTAAGAGAGGATAATAATTATTAGTACGTGTATATACATAATAAGTTAAGTAAATGTTATATATGTTAACGAGTGCTCTATGACACCCGTTAAAAAAAAAACCCTTACTTCTATAATACAAAAGTTACTTCAATGGCTTACTAATTCGAAATTATGTTTTGTTTAGTCTTTAATTTTTCTTTTTTGTTTTTTGGGCTTTTGAGGTATCCTGATGACAATATATACGTTATTTTCTAAATGAAAGAATACAAACTTGAGTAGGATAGGAAAATATGCGCTACACATTGAGCAAGTTCTTGTTTTCTCCAAAAAAAAATCTTGTTTTCTCAACCTTTGTTTTTGGAGGTCACAGATTACTCCTTGGTGTAAAATTAAATAAGAAACGAATTGATGTTAAAGGTAATTTAAATACAAAATAATATGTTTAAAACAAATACAAAATAATAAATAAATTACGTTTGCAAAAGGATTATTATATAAAGGTAAATGTTATCTTGTTTGGATAACTTCAAACTTTTAACTTCTAATATTTGACATGAATGGACTTCAAATGAGTGGATTTTTTATCCAAAAAAAAAAAAAAAAGTTATAGAATTCACATATTATTCAAATGCTGCCTTGTTTAGCTAAAGGTTGACAGGGGAATTTACAATTAATATGAACAAGAGGGGAAAAACTGGATAGCTTAAAAGATTAGGGACTAAAATTTTTATTCTACATTCTTCCTTTCCTATTCCGTTCGCATGTTTAAAGCCCTAACGTCACAGGAGGCGCCGCTTCAGTTTCTCCAGGTCCTTTCCGGCGAATTCCCTCACACACGCTAGTTCGCCCCTTCAAACCCAACTCAGAATCTCTCTCAACCGCCCGCTGTTGTTGTCACTTCATTTTCCAGAAAATGGTTAGTGCCAGTCCATTCTTCACTCCGTAAAGATGGATTCTTTAGGAGAGAGATAGGAAGTTGTAACGGGCAATGTGAAATTACATGTTACTGGAAAGAAATTAACTCCTTTGAACCATTAGAAGTATGGTGGATTTGAACTCACTTCCTTTTAAGTTGTCCAAACAGTATAGCTACCATGTATTGGAGTAAGGCTGTTCAACTTTAATTTAGTTGGCCAGATTTGGGCCCTTGTACGCACGTGCTCTCCTTTTCTTTTTTAGCGTTGCTTCAGAGTTTTGGGTTCTTCTAGTAAGGAGTTTTTATGAATATAAGTGATTGAACCATGTTTTAATATGATTGCAAAATCTTCATTCCGCTTGATGGTGAAATCTTAGCTTGTGTAAGTGTATTTTGTTTAAGCTAGTGATCGGTATTCATGCAGGATGAGGATGATGAGATGGATATGAAAGTGAAAAAGTACCTTAGAGGTGAAAGCGCCAATTTGGAGGTATTGCATTTGCTTTAGGAGCTACTATAAATCATCATTTTCCATGTTCAATGTGGTTTATCTGACAATGTGGATTATTCAGATTTTGCAAGATAGAAAATTGAAGGGTCAGCTTGCTGTGAGGGAAGAATTATATGGAAAGTCTGCAAAAGCTGCTGCCAAAATTGAGAAGGTAATTCTAATGCAATTTCGTGGTTGCTCATACTTTCTGCACGTGTCATTTAAAAAAAATGCTGATTCATGATTACTCTATTAGTGGCTCTTGCCGAGTGAAGGGGGCTATTTGGAGGCTGAAGGTATAGAGAAGACATGGAGGATCAAGCAGGAGTCAATTGCCCAAGAAGTAGACATACTGAGCACCAGAAATCAATATGACATTGTTTTACCAGGTTGATACGTCTAATCCTGGCTAATTTGATTACTTTGCTGGAACTAAACTTGGAATAATTTTGTGATTAATCTGCAATCAGGACCCTTACACTTGTTATGTCTCTACATACTGGGTATGTCTGGAGATTTAGAACATGGAACATGGGAATCTCATGATTAGCGTCTGACATGTAAATTGAATGACAAGGGAAATAGGAAATTTCGAATACAAGAAAATAAATTCTGACACCGGATCCTCTTCTTAAAGATATGAAATTATTTATTAGCCTACATTCTTGGAGAATTTATGAAACTTTATAGCCTATACCATGTTTCAGGATATCTTAGAGGAATCATCCTTACATTTCTGTAGATGCAACTTCCACTATTGCTGCCAGGATGTCTGGTGGTTCAACAATTTATTTGCTAGAAGAAGCGTAACTTTTAATAAATTTACCTATTGATTAACTTTCATCTTATCTTATACCACGTGATAATGTTATAGTTGACAGGCAATTTTCTCTCTGATCTTTCTTGTTTGTCCTGAAGTTTAAGTGCAGTTGGCTGGAATGCCTGATGACATTTTATATCATGCATTTCAATGCCCTCTATTCATGTTTTACTTTCAGACTTTAAGAAAACGATTAGTTTGGTTGAGTTGTCTGTTAACAATATTCGAAGGATCATGCATGCCATTGTACTTTGTTCATGTTTTACTTTCAGACTTTAGGAAAATAATTAGTTTGTTTGACTTGTGTGTTAACAATGTTTGAAGGATAAGATTAAATCACTTGAACTTGATGTCCTCTCTCACCTGCCTTGAGATTGACTTAAAAAAAAACCGGTGAACTTTTATTCTTGACTCCTTTTATCTGAGTTTGGATGTTACATGCTGCAGCTTAGCTTAGACTGCTTTCTTTTTCAGATTTTGGTCCTTACTCACTGGATTTTACCTCAAGTGGACGCTATATGGCAATAGCTGGACGTAAGGGCCACCTTGGCATCCTAGATATGAAAAATATGGCCCTAATCAAAGAATTTCAGGTATTTTATGGCTTTTTGGATTGTGATGTAACTTCATTTGGTTGTTTTGAAAAAGGAAAAAAATTTTGATCCCTCTATGAGAAATCTTACTTTGGTTTTTCGTTATTCGACCAAATTTCTGGTCAATTGTCTGTCAGTTGTTCTGGTCCTTATTTAAATAATATTTCTTTGGGTGCTGATAGAAAAAAATTCTTGCTTATATTTGTTCTTTCAGGTTAGGGAAACTGTTCGAGATATTGCATTCCTGCATAATGAATTATTCTTCGCCGCTGCCCAGAAGAAGTAAGGTCTCTCATCCTTTCAATTGTGAAAAGATAATTGCGATGCTTGTTGTTTGTGCTCTTAATTTTGAGTTTTTTCCATGGAACGTGGAACACTTTTTTTCAGAATTTTCGCTGACGATGTGTGTCTTGTTTATTATTCTCCTGAAACACAGAATGAAGTGTATTTCATCAGAAATTTGTTGGTTAGTTGCATTAGTTTGGTCGGTTAGCTATTCAGATTTTGGCTGGATATGGATCTTGAAACTAATTAACTTAGCATACTTATGAAAGCAGCCAGTTTCCAAGATGATTGCTTTACCTTTGTACGATGCTTAGTTTCTATTGTTCCTGAATGTAAGTACCTAAGAAGTTAATGGAAGAATTCCTGAAAAAACACCATGACGTGTTTGAGGACCACATTTGTTTCTACACTGAAATTTGTATGAGATGGTAATATATGCTTAACTATATGTTTTTTGGTGTTTTACATGGACTAGTGTCAGCTAAGGTCTGATTTTCTTGATTGGGTCACTCAATTACGCTTTCTACTCGGGTTGCATTTGAAACTTGTTATTTGGATACAGCATTTCTCACCATGTTGCCAATTTTCCTTTGCACCTACTAGTTAAGCAGTGCTGAATATAAATGATACTTGCTTTCCTGCATTGACTGCAATGAACCAAGCTCAAGTCCTCATGCTGGTTGAGTTTTTCATTCATCTTGTTTGCCTATTAAAGAGACATCATTTTCTATTCCAAGTTTGGTGTCTGGGGAATAATAGAATAACATCTTTTATGTTAGTCATACCGGATCTCTCAAACTTATTTATTTTTATTGCAATATGTGGTGGATTTGAGAAGGCTTTAAAGTAAAGCATTTTTTAGTCTGAATTTGAAAAATATATGTATATGTCAACTTGACAGGTATCCTTACATATATAATCGTGATGGCACAGAACTTCATTGTCTGAAGGTTAGTTACTCTCCTTGGTTCTATTTATATCACTTCTATATATCAAGGTTTATTTCTTGTCATGTCTATAATGTGAATTTTTTCTCTTATTTTTTTCTAAAGTCTGGAAACCTGAATTTCAGCTAGGATTTTCAGGTTCTGCAAGGTCAAGTAGCAACCCCATTCCAAAGTAGTCCAACGGATGAGATGTGACCTATTGTAAATTGAAATAATATGTGCTATTATTTTGAGTAATTCAAGTTATACAGTTGCTTTTAGTTGATTAATTTTTTTCTACCAGAAATTAAGATTTTTTTGAAGGCATGAAGAATTCGTCAATTACTAATTTAACTTATCAATAGAGGAGAGTTTCTTTTTTTTTCCCCTTTCTGATCACAATCATGTGATGCCTTTTCTTCCTATCTGGTAATTATTTTTGTTGTTTTCAAGAAGTTAAAAAAAAAATTCTGTGCAAGATAACTATGAAACCACGACATACTGTAAGTGGGAAGTTTATGATCAGTGTCAAAAGATTTAAACTTTAGCACGGGACCTGATCAATTAGGTTAAAGGATGTATATTACATAGCCAATTGAATTCTTGAAATCTTTTCAAGAATATATGGAGATTATGTATCTTGTAAAAATAGGTGCTACTGATGAACTGAAAATTTATTGCCTCCTGGTACAAATAGATAATTGTAAACTTCAGATTTTTTTTATTTAAAAATTTATGACTCGGTAAGTTATTGTACGGAATCTTCTGTGATAAAAGGGAAGGGGAAATTTTGTAGTTCTGGATTTTGGTAATTGTCAAATACATTGACCTTTTGTTTTCCCGTTTGGTGTCATGGCCTGGAGTATTTGACAGTTTGAGTTTTATTTCATTAAAATCTAGGAACATACCAATGTCAAATACAGTTATTTTGTAACTGGCCCATGGGAACAATGCTGTCGATTGTTGATCCCTATAGTCAAAAGAAGCTGAAATGATTTTCTTACTTCAGCCTTTTTGTTACTATATGATGCTTGTTAAACTCTCTGCATGACTCGATTGTTTTAGTAGTCTCTCCATCCTGTTGGAATCTACTTCTTTAAATCCATCATGACTGCATGGTTTTATAGTCTCCCAATGTTTATATCCTTAGAGGTTATTTAGTTGCTGTAGACTGTGCATCCTATAAAGGGATCTTTGGGGAATCTTTGATTGACATATGTGATGCACAGTGACGTTGTCTTGTCTAGTTACCTTTTTAAGTTTTTTTCTCCTTTCTAGTTCAGTGCATGATTCTGGACCTAAGTCTTATTTAATTCCTCTTTTGTTAGGAACATGGTGCGGTGTTGAAGCTTCAATTTCTGAAAAATCATTTCCTCTTGGCTACCATAAACAAATTGGGGCAGCTTCATTATCAGGATGTCACTACAGGGCAAATGGTAGGCAACTACAGAACTGGTCATGGTCGTTCAGATGTTATGCAGGTCAATCCCTTCAATGGGGTGGTTGCAGTTGGTCATTCCCGTGGAACGGTAAGCATGTGGAAGCCCACCAGTGCTGCTCCTGTGGTCAAGATGCTGTGTCACCAAGGACCTGTTACAGCTTTGGCATTTCATAGTAATGGCCATCTGCTGGCAACAGCTGGTATGGAGAGAAAAATCAAGGTCTGGGACTTGAGGAAGTTTGAGGTCCTCCAGACTTTGTCCAGTCATGCCAAGACCTTAGATTTCAGTCAGAAAGGGTTGCTTGCTGGAGCAACTGGATCATTTGTTCAAATTTGGGGGGACCTAGCTGGAGCTCAGAGTTATGACCGCTATATGGGTCATTCAATGGCAAAAGGGTACCAAATAGGAAAGGTTGCGTTCCGACCATATGAAGATGTTTTGGGCATTGGGCACTCCAAGGGCTGGTCTTCGGTCTTAATTCCTGGATCAGGAGAGCCCAACTTCGATACTTGGGTGGCGAATCCATTTGAAACTCCTAAACAGCGGAGAGAGAAGGAAATACATTCTCTTCTTGATAAACTCCCTCCAGAGACAATTATGTTGGATCCCACGAAGATTGGTGCAGTGAGGCCTACAAGGAAGAAAGAAAAGCCAACCAATCCGGAGAGAGAGGCGGAGTTGGAAGCCGCGGTTGCTGCTGCTAAAGATATTCCTATGAAGAAGAAAACAAAAGGTAGGAGTAAGCCAAGTAAAAGAGCAAAGAAGAAGCAGGAAGCTGTAGAAAAAGCTAGGAGGCCCTTTTTGGAACAGGCAGCGAAGGAAGAGGAGTTGTCTGAAAAGAAGAGGAAGCGAATCAGCGAGGAAAATGAATTACCAAAGTCTTTACAGCGGTTTACTAGGAAGAAAGCAAGAGCATAATCGTGGGCAAATTTTGTTTGCTATGATCCTTTACCACCATATCTAGAGAAAAGGTCAAATTTGTTGTATTATATTGGGAGTGTCCTACCTATTTTGAGTAGTTGTAGTTTTGTTGTCGAAGGTACGGTTATGCAGGGCCTGTTGAGTTGGGTCTCATCAATTTTGAGGTGCATACGAGTTTTCAGTAATTTACCAGGCGTTCTTTTTCTCAAGCGAAAGAAAGCGAAAGGAATAATGATCACTATCTGAAGTTAAACCGAAATGCATTATATAGGCGGTTGTCTACATACAGGATGGCCCTGAAAATGGTCGAGGTTTTGTGCGCAAGAGAGATGCTTAATAATTATATATTTAAATGTCCAATAGTACTAGTGGCTTGCAAGAACAAGGGGCTGATTGAGCAGGGGTTCAGATGTTGATTTTTTGGAAATATTCAAATTGAATTTGACATAATTTTTGTGTAGATTAAATAGAATGTTTTATCTTGCCTGCTAAGTGCGGGACACTATGGCTGGAGCATATTTATGATTCATTAGATGCATCCATTTTCTACCCGAGTTTGCCAGCCAGCCAGCCGCCTCTTTTTTCCATTCGTGGTAAGGCCCTGGAGCACGGTCACTTTACACCATGACGACTAGGAGCATATTAGATGCATCCATTTAAATTGCCTGATTTATTAAGCAGCATCTTCCACCCTATGCATCCCGCGTCTGCCTCCTCGGTCTTCCGTTCGGTAACGCCTACCTCACATTAGAAAGTCTTTTAGGTTAGAACCTCTAAGCCTCCGAATTAATTCATGCCCAGATTTACAAATTTTTAAGTTTGTGTTTGAATTGAAGGATTTGGATGGATTTGATTTCAATTCCTCCACTTAAATCCCCTCGAGTGTTTGAATAACTTGGGAAGAATTTTCTTCAAAAATTTTATAAGTAGGTTTTTTTTTTTTTTTTTTGGTCCATCCTTCTTTATACATTTTCCATTTTCAACTGTCGGTGCATGATTTGAACCTGAACCTAATAGGAAAAAAGACTCTAAGAGTCCTCAAATGAGTGAATTTCAAATTTACTAAAAAACCTAACATGTCATTTCATGAATGTTGATGTGGTATGTTTATTGGTCAAAAAAAAGGTGTGAAAAGGTAAGGAAAAAGACGGGGCAAGCGATTGTGGCCACAGATGATAGGAAATGTGTCTTGGATAGGCACGTGTTAAAGGCATTTTATAACCTGAAACTGTTCACAGATGATAGAAAATGTGTCTTGGATAGGCACGTGTAAAGGCATTTTATAACCTGAAACTTGAACAGCCGTTGGATGTTGAAATTAAGTGGAAGGACCATATGAAAAATTGGGGGGATTTAAAAGCATAAATGGGAAAGGTGAAGCTCATAAAATAATCAACTGCCAAAGGCAGAGTGTCGCAAGCGAAACTAAGGGCATTGAAAAACTAAGCGAAACTAACCTAACATGTCATTTCAAATCTCTTTTACTTATTTCTGTCTACATTAACGAATCCATCCTTTTATGCATATAGATCGAAGAGTTAAATGCTGATTGTTGCTTGTCGCTTTCAATTACTAACAACTACTCCTTAGTTATCGCCGTTGGTCAAAGTTAAAGAAAAAAAAAATGACCTTGATTCAAAAAAACCTGTACGTATATTGACAGTTAATTTGCCAAAAAAACAGTTGTGACCAAAGGCGGACACACGAACAGAGGAGAAAGGGAAAATGGAAATCTAATTATTAACCCTAAAGTTTGCAGGGGGTATTCAATCTTTACCCCTCATGCTTACCTTAAATATAAATTCCTTTCGTAATGTAACAACCCTTAGCCAAACAATGACTTTGGATTAAATATGAATTTTAAAACCACTCATTTCAAATCCATTCATCTTAAATACTTGGACAGCGACCCTCGATTTTTTGCACCATTCAGGAAAACCAGACTTATAAACTGGGTGCTTTGGCATTTAAAAGTTTATGATTATTTTATCTACAATCTCAATTTTAGTTTCTTGGTGTATTATGTTAATTATATTTATGATTGCTCATCTACAAATTTGATACCGATTTGAAAGTCACCACGTTACGTATAAGATTACTTATATAATTTCTAAATTTAAATTGAAATCTATCACGTCAATTATGCAACGATTCATGTTTTTTGTAGCATTATATTAAATCCATCAAATCACTAATTTATTTATCAAATAAAATCAGAGTAAAATTTCTAATGAATAAGTGGGTTACTATCTCTTTATGGCTTTGTTCCATAAAGTACTCCACAGAGATTCTTTGACCAAAGTAATTGTGATTACTTTAGAGTGGGTTGAATGGGTAATACCAATTATGGGTTGAATGGGTAATGCCATAAATTACTATCTATTTATGGTTTTCCTCCATAAAGTACCCATTTTCCCGTAAACTAATTTTATTTTAAAGAATCGTAAACTACAAGGTAATCGCAATTACTTTGCAGAAGCATTCTTTTTGACAAACTACAAGTAATCACAACTACTTTATTACGTTGTAGAAGCATGCTTTGACTCCACGGATAAACCCAAGTGTTTTGAAGTTACCAAAGATTGTTGATAAAACAAATTGAAATGTACCGAAGAACGAGGCCCTTTAGAGGACAGGGGAAGCTCGTCTAGAAAAATTGGGAACTATCAGAAATTTTTTCCTTGCCAACTTGGCCTGGGGAGCTGCTTTCCAGTTGATGCGAATTTTTGGGTGCAAACAAGTGTTCATGAGTAGAGCTGTTAAGCCAATCGAGTAGTTCGAAAGCTCGTTAGAGCTCGGCTCGTTAAGGCTCGAGCTCGGCTCGTTAATTTTGGTTAACGAGTCGAGCTCGAGCTCGAAACATGCTCGTTTAGTTAACGAGCCGAGTAAGCTCGGCTCGTTTGATACTCGAGTAGCTCGTTAGAACTCGTTAATGAAGGGCATATTTGTCATTTTAAAAATTAAAATTATATAAATTAAAAATTATAGGTTTTTATTAATGTTAATTTGCACGAGCTCGAGTTCGAGCTCGTGAAGCTCGACTCGTTTGTGATAAACGAGTCGAGCTCGAGTCACATGTACATTTAACGAGTTGAGTTCGAACACATTTTAAAACTCGTTTTCTTAACGAGCTCGAGTCAAGCTCGGCTCGAATTAAACTCGAGTCGAGCTCGGCAGCCAAATACTCGGCTCGACTCGGCTCGATTAACAGCTCTATTCATGAGTTATTGAGGGGTTTACGTTTTATTTCTTCTAGAAATACAATGGGACCCATAAACAACCGCTTCTATCTTATATCTAGTAGCTCATTTAATAGCTACATCGTGCCCGGCCCCATCTTGGCCAAATTTCCTTTTGCTCTTCCCACCATGCACAGTTGAGTCAGCTTTCTACCGTAGATGAAACCCTTAAATATTATAAAACTTACAAGATTAGGACAGTTTCATAATTCAATTAATTACTTAAATTTAAAAAAATCAAATCTTAATATATTCAATTTATTTGATAATTAAAAATTAAATATCTGAATTAATTAAATGACACTAAATTTTCTAGATAAAATTTACTTTCAAAATTAAGTGATAAACTATTCACTTATAATTGGATGTGATATACATTCAAATATATTATATAATTTATAATATACTCAATTTTCATACTTCAATTTTATCAAACACATTCTAGATTTATCTAATTATTCAAAATTTTCATACTTCAATTTTATCATTTAATAAATTCAAACTTCAATTTTTATATTTCAATTTTATCAAACACATCGTAAATTTATCTAACTATTCTTTTCTACTCCAGTTCATTCATTTTTTTTCACTAGGGAGCGGGCAAAGAAGAGAAAGGGTAAAAAAAAAAAAAATACTTGTTGACCTGCTAATTCGTAGAACCCACCCCAATTATTTTCGAAAAATAATATAATTCGCATTTTTTGACCTTGGCATAGGAGGGTCGACCACTCACTACTACAGGACCGAGCTAAGGTTAGAGGCTCGAGGACTCGTGAATACTCGATCTGTCCTGTATATTTCTTTAATTTTATACCTACACATAGAGACAACTAATTGTGAAAGTCTTTAATTATTTTACAAGATTTATTTGTAGAAGGCATGACCTTTTTTTTTTCTTGGATGAAGCTTAGTTGATTTAAAATTTATTAAAAAGGGTAATACACATCACATTTAGGTTTTGGTTGAAATTCTTATATTATCGAATTCATTACGCCTGATGTTTAAACTTCATATTTGGCTCATAAATATTTGACTAAGAATATTGAAATTGAGGAACAATTTTAACTCTTTATCGAGTTGTAATGGAGATTGTATAATGAACTGTGATTTAATTTTATTAGTTTTAGACGCTTCTTGTTTTCTTAAAAAAATACAGGCACGATTTTTTTAAAAAAAAAAACACTAAAATCTGTGTTGATTGTTAAATGAATACAAGATGAAATTGATAATTATGTTTTTTAAAAAAAAAAAATTAAATGATGGCCCCGGCCACCTATAAGAAGCCAACCTGCCTCCAGATATTGTTGGGAAAGTTAACTGGCAATTCTTAGTACTTACCACATCGGTGAAAAAAATAATACTAATAGTAGTAAAAAAGAAATTTAGTGCAAAGAAAGAGAAGTCGGAAATGGCGATCGGAACCGAAGTGAGCGTGGGTGTCATAGTCGCCGGCTCCTCCCTCGCCAATTGCAGAACCACTTTATCCTTGGTTCAGTTCCACCTTCCACTACTCCGACCACGCCTGCCGTCGGCTGGGCCCTTACACGTTTACCTCCCTCTAGCTCACGTTTCCAATCTTATCAAGTCTGGTTATTGCATTCAAACTTCTCAGGGGAAAAATAACTATACTCGTTCGTGTAAGCAACGCGCTTTTTTCGGAGACGGCGGCTTGGAGCTGCACGATGCCGGGGCCACGGCTTTGGTTGTCGCCGGAGCTTACACTCTCGTCTCGACTTTTGATAAACTCACCTCCGCAAATCTCATCCAACAGGTTTCTTTTCTTTTTTGTGGTCAAGGAAAATAATTGCGAGTATATATTTTTTTTGTTTATGTCTTCGTAGTTATTCTGTACACAGTTTGTTTGTTGTTTGTACGCTGGGAAAAAAAAATCAAATTTTGGATAACGACGATAACAAACTTGTCATTACAAAGTTTTAGTACGAGCAAATTACCCGAAAAGCCATTAAGCTTTTTAAATAATTGAGTTTTGATCACTCAGTCTTTACGAATATGTATTTATCCATTAACCTATTAGAAGTGTGAATATTGAATCACTCCGTATATTTGTATTTTTACCGTTAAGTCCTAGATCTGGTAGACGGTGAAGATGTAAAAAGCCACGGATTGGAAAGTGCTGGATCTAAGACTTAACAGTGGTTTCCATGTACTTTTAATGGTTTAGTGAGTAAATACGGACTCTGAAAAATTGAGTAGTCAAAGCTCTATTATTGGAAAAGTTTAATAACCACCGGGATGATTTGCTCTTTTAGTATTGATATCATCATATCAGGCTGTGTGTCCCGTGAACCCAAAAAGGCGCGACAGGAAGTGTAATTGAGGCAGCGACTGGTTGACCCAGAAGAATACATAAAAAGCAGTGAATGATCTTTGGGTAAAGGTCACGAACGATTGAATGAGGATGGCTCGATTAGTCATCCGATGCACTTTAGGAGGCTAAAATGAGTGCTGGATAGCTTTTGCAATTTCACCTGGCTAAGAAAATGGTGGAACCTACTCCTCCAAGTTTTGAATAATAATAAGTAGACACGATAGATGATGATCACAGTTTTGTTCTTTCAAATGTTGCCTATTTTCATCAGAAATTATGTAAAACTATTGTTGGTTTTAATTGAATTGCAGGAGTATAGAAGTTGACTGCTCAGAGGTCGACTACCATTGATGACAGATTTTCTTCTTCCTGTAATTTCTTCTTATTCCCGTGAGAAAACACGTGAAAGAAACAATTTAGATCCGAGATAACCACAACGAGGGCCATAATTATCGCTCTATTCAGAAATTAAAGACAAAAAAGTACAAGGAAGCAACGGATCACGAACTCAAAATCTTCGGGAACATAATGCTGTGTCAGAGTCACAACAAACTCAAAACACATTGCTTATTGTATATCTACAAGGACAAATCAGTTTACAAATGTGAGGCAAAAACCATCTTATGAGGCCTCGTCTTCAAAATTTTCCCCTGAAGGCTAGTAGAGCAGCAAATGTAGAACTGAAATTGATCAGAAGCGGGCACATAGGGAAAACTGAAAGAACAGGGAGAAGATCGTGGTTTCTTGAAGAAGGAAGGGAAAGAGAGATGATTTGAGGTTTGTTGAAGGAAGAGGTGTGGGGATGACTTTTGTGGTGAAGGGAAATTTTATGTTTTAGGAAACTCAATAGCTACTGAGGGAGTGTATATGAGCATTAGTTTATTTGAATAAAAGGCATTCCTGCATTATTGGCCACAATCATCGGAGTCAAGAACGTGTCTTATTTCTTCCATTAGACATGGGGCAGTTTGGATAATGGTTTATTTAATCTCCAACTGTTTATTGTAATACTCGAAATTACTTGCAGACTTCATATAATGAAATGAAAGAATATGAACTGCATTTGTTTCACTTAGTTTGCCGGTTTTATGTTGTTTCCATCTTTCTGACAGAATTTGAGCCGAAAACTGGTCCACATACTGTCTGGATTGCTCTTCATGGCTTCCTGGCCAATGTTCAGGTTCTGACATTCCTCACAATACTAATTACATTATATAATGTTCTCCACAGTCAACTCCTGTTATTGTTGAATACTTCTGCTGATTATTTACATCTTAGATTAGCACATCCACAGGAGCTCGATACTTTGCTTCGCTGGTGCCCCTCATAAACTGCTTAAGGCTTGTTGTCTATGGCCTTTCATTGGCTAAAGATGAGGGACTCGTAAACTCTGTCACTCGAGAGGGGAAGCCTGAGTAATCTTGCAGCCTTATATCCTTATTCCTTCTGAGACACATTACGAGTAAATAATCAGACTGGATTTGCATATTTCTATTTTCCATGCAGGGAATTGCTTCGAGGTCCCCTTTATTATGTTATGATACTAATTTTAAGTGCAATATTTTTCTGGCGTGACTCTCCCGTCGGAGTGGTTTCAGTGTCAATGATGTGTGGTGGGGATGGTATGAGCCAAACCTATATCTAATCTAGATCCTCAGTACTTCTGGTGTCTTCCATCTGACAATGTGATTTGTAGGCATTGCTGATATCATGGGAAGGAGATTTGGATCCTTAAAACTACCTTACAATCAACAGAAGAGTTGGGCTGGTAGCCTCTCCATGTTTGTACTTGGTTTCTTGATTTCTATTGGGTGAGTTGAAGCATATCTTTTGGTAATGTGGATTTGCATTGCAAGCTATCTTGCATTTATGGTTTTGACTGATGACTTTCTATTCCCTTGTCTTTGTAGGATGCTGTACTACTTTTCAGCCCTTGGATGCTTTCAGTTGGATTGGAGCTGCACGATACAAAGAGTTGCCTTGGTATCCTTGGTAGCAACACTGGTGGAGTCCCTCCCAACTACAGGAATAGTAGATGATAATATCTCTGTTCCTATAGCAAGCATGGTAACTGCGTTTTTGAGTTTTGGTTACTAGCTGGTCAGAGAGAATACCGTGTTACATGCGTGTCATAATTTTTCTGTTGGCACTTCAAATACTTCCCTTTTCAATATTTCCTGTTTCGTTTTTTTACTTTCTGGTGCATATTTTTCTTATGTTTTAACCTCCAAATTTCCTTAGCTCATTGTATTTGGGAACAATAAAGAAGAAAAGGAGTAATGGTTGGTACCTCCTTATTTGAAGGTTGCTATGCTGAAAGCTAAGCAAGGTGCGTCCAATATCGCAACAATCATAACATTGGATTAACGGAATCAAACAAAGCACTTGCTTCACTCTTCTATTTGATACTGGATGCTAAGATAGTATCGCAGTATGCACAATCTAGTAAGCCGTTTGGATTGCAAGTTTTCGGGGGGGGTTTTTGTTTAAAAAAAAAATACTGTAATAATGTGATGTAAGTGAGGCAAAAAGGTGATTGAAAATTTTTGGCAATCCAAACGAGGCATTATATTAGGATCTTGAGGGTACATTGCTCCTGGGGTAATTACGTGCTTCTAGCGTTCTTGCCGAGAAAAACTCTCGACTCCAGATTTGTGCCTACTGGTGGGACTGGAGGCCAAAAACACGAAGAAAACAACAAATGGATGAAACAAGTTTAGACCGATCAAATTTCATTGAGTAACTGGTCACCTGGGCAAGAAATAAAACCAATTGGAGTCATTTTAAAATCTGATGGATGGACTCCAAGCACACCTATTTCAATTTTGTTCATGTGTTTTCATGTATGGATGAACTCCAATTATCGTCCATCTGTTTTCATGCAATAAAATTGGCAATTTAATTGCAAACTTGTGACTTCTTTAGAAATTTTTTTTTTCGCTAACATTAGTACTTCAAGTAGCCCTTTATTTTTTGGAGAACAAATCCTTGAGTCAAGACTTAAGAGGACTGGTAGAAATGAGAAGGCAGGCGGGGCCTAGCAATCGCCACCAGGGGATTGGCCTTGGGCATGGTCATGCCATAAACCTCACTGGTATCAATGTCTTGAGGTCTCAATCCATCAGCTGGCCTCCAATCGAAGCAATGAAACAGCCGAGCCAATGCCATTAGCACCAGCGTCACCCCCAGCGGCGCGCCGGGGCACTTCCTTTTCCCAGCACTAAAGGGCAATATCTTGAAGTCGGATCCGTGGCTTATTTCCACTCGGCTCCCATCTCCTGTTAAATGCCTCTCCGGCCTGAATTCTTCCACATCGTCCCATATCTTGGTGTTCCGTCCTAGGCCGTGCGTGTTGATGAAAACCCGTGTCTTGGCAGGGATGTGGTATCCATTGATCGTGGTGGCTCGAACTGACTCATGCGGAATGAGAAATGGACCGGCCGGGTGCATTCGAAAAGTTTCACGGACAACGCATCGTAGGTAATTTAGGTGGGCTAAATCAGATTCTGTGACCATCCGATCACGTCCGACTACGGTATCAAGCTCTTCTTGGATCTTCTCGAGGACGGTTGGATGTTTGATGACTTCTGCCATTGCCCATTCATTGGTGACAGCAGAAGTATCGGTAGCAGCAGCTATCATATCCTAAGCATTCAAAACCGTTTTGACTTAGAAATCATGTGCGTGTGTGTGTGTGTATATATATAAAGATTGTCATGGCGGTCATATAACTTGAAAGAATTTGTAGCAGGGAAACATTTGATTAATTTTCAGTGGATTGCTGATAATATTCAATTACCAAACCAGATTTGTAGAAAGAATGCCTTTACTATTTGTGCAACGTAAAAAGAGGGTGGCGATAGTAGATGTTTGTGATGGATGATCAAAGGATATTAGTACTCAACCTGAATCAGTGCTTTGATGTCCTTATCATCTAGGTGTGCTTCTCCATCTTCACCTGCCAAAGACAATAGCACGTCAACAAAGTCAATCTCTGCCTCATCTTTTACTCCTCCAGTTTGCAATTTCTTTCTATGTTCTTGAATGATCTTTGAGTGAAAATCATCCACCCTCTTTTCCACTTCCCTCATTTTCCTCTCACAACCATAAGGGTCTATCCACCTCCAAAACGGCAGATAATCTCCCAAATAAATCAAGCCCAAGAGCCAAAACAATTCGTGCGTTATGTGCATGAACTCCATTGCCTCTTGTGGTCCAGCTGATTCTTCCCCAAAATATTGCTTTCCGAGCAGCATTCTAGTCACGTTATTCATGGAAAAAGCACCCAGAACTTCCCTCAGATTTATTGGTTCTTCCTTGCGGGCCTTGCTCCAAACATCTTCAACTAGATGCTGAGCTTCATCGGCCCGATGCCTTGAAAATGACTCGAGTCTTTTTGTTGTCAGTAGATGTTCCATGCAAATCCTCCTCATTCTCTTCCATTTCGGGCCTAGCGGAGCCAATGCCACGTCTCCACAGCCATAGGCCAGGTGAACAGCTGCAAGAGTCCTCGGCCGAGAGGCGAATACATCGTCCTGATGGACAAGGATTTCGCGTATAATATCGGGATCGTTGGTGGTGATGGCATCAATGCTCCCTAGTCGAAGGTACACTAGAGGTCCGTATTTCTGACACAAAGAAGCCAAGTCCCTATGTGGTAATTGACTCAACTGAAGAAGGTTGCCGATAATCGGCCAACCGGGAGGGCCTGGTGGAAGCCTTCTAGAATTGTTTGATATTCTGAACCAAGACTGAAATACATATGCAAGAAAATGTAGGCACAGAATAATGTAAATTAAGGTGATTAGATCCATCGGTGTTCTCAGGGAAGGTACCTCAAGGGGCAATTTCCCAGAAGTTGAATAAGTACGAGTGGTACATGATGTAAGGTTTAATGAGACAAAATGAAGTTAAAAGCGTTGTTGGTTTCTACATGTTCTTTCTGCCTGATGAGGCATGTTGATATTAGGAAGATGACACAGGCGGATTAGTTAGACCATCACATTGGCATGGCCTGATCATTTCTTGGTATTTAATTGAATGACGAGGCAAATTAACGAGTTAAAAATCAAGTTTTCGTAATGTTTACTCCTAATTCGGAAGCAATAACATTTGCATGGTTCCTTAACCGCTTAGATATAGGTAGTTTTCTTGCAGGAATAAGAAGTTTGGACTGTCATACAAGTTTCTTTTCCCACGTTCACAGCGTATAGATTATAGACATGAACTCTTCTGACAGAATTACATATAGCGCACATTTTGCTTAAAAGCAGCTGGGCTTTCGCTTCCTCTTCTATCTCTGCTCACCTAAGTCGATCAACTTTTGAGGGTTCCTCAGCCAGATGCTGGGAAGAGAAGAAATCCTAAAGGGCAGCAACTGGATGGGACAGGCCAAAAAAGGAAGAAAAAACATTTCAAAGAACGATATGTAAAGTTGGGCCGATGGGATGGGAGGTCAAGAATTCAAGCACAATCTCTTTGATCATGATAAATGGACCATCTACATGTTCTATTTCGCCAGTCCAACTTAAGTAATTTTCTTTGTTACTTTGAAGCCTTTTCCAAGCATTGAAAAGTTTTGTGCTTAGTGAAAATTTAATTAAACATTTGTAAATCCAAAAATAAAATGGACATTTTGGATTTTGGACTAATCCTTGTAACATTTAGCCTGTTAACTGGTTAAGACCTCGTTTGAAATTGCGGTGATTTATAAAGAAACACTTCTGACACAAGTATTTTTAACAAAAGTACTTTTAAATTACTAAACACTGAACAATTGAAGTTACAAAAAATTAGTTATGAAACACTTTAAAAATACTTTTAATACTTAAAAGTGCTTTTTTTTTTCTTTTTTCTTTTTTAAATGCACCGCAAACTCAAACAACATGGCCTAAGACTTAAGACACCCAAGACCGACCAAGCCAAAATTCAATTAATTACTACTAGAGAGTTACACAGTTCTGAAACTTTGTTGGATCCCAAAGCAATAAGATGAAAAAAGTGGGGCCGTAAACGAATGTTGACGATCGTGTCTCCTGATCAGCACGTGCGATTGGCATTTTCGAGAATCTCAGAAAAGGGGTGACCCCTTTTTGGCCTTTTCTCCGCCACGTATAAAAACCCCAAAATATCACTTACTTTGTCAAAAAAAAAAAAAAACCATTACTGGTTGCTCATCAAAACTAGCTCTCCTTCATCAGAAACTAGAATCTCCATCTCACTTCACTGTACTGGAATTCTGGAAAGTGAACTCTACTAGACATGAACTGTCTCCAGAATCTTCTAAGGTTCCACTTCATTTCCACGCTTTCTTTCAGTTCATAATTATTTCGTAATTCCGGTCTGATCAATTCTCACTCGTTTGAGATTTTTTTTTATTTCGTTAATTTTTGGGCAGATTTTCTGCTTTGCCTTTGCAAAGCTTTAATAGAGGTCATACCGGAAAATCTTCGTGCTCAGTTAGCATCACTGTAAGATTAGTCTGCCACTAACGAAGCAAGTAGGAATATATAGAAATTTAGATTGATATATGTACAGTTGCATTCTCAGTTTGAATTTATTGCTTTCTTGTGTGCAGATGGTGCCGACAGCTCCGCAGTTTCGGCATAATATTGTGGGAAAGGTAATTTTTGAATGAGCAGATTAAAGAATTGTGCGGTTTGTTTGTTGGTGATTAAGCTCAAGTAATTGTAAACTTTTAAATGTAGATCATGTAATTTAGATTCATTCGTGTATAAATTAGAGTATGGATTTCGACGTGTATTATTGTATCCTCTTCAGTCATAGGAAGGACTGTATGTTAAATTGTAGATTCTTCTTTGCAAACGTAAAAGAAACTTTTCTTGAGCTGAAAATGTTCCTATGAATCTTGCCTTTATAGTTAACATCTGGTTTTTCACTTCTTTTTTCTGCCACTGGTGTGGATGAACGGAAGTGGCACTGGGTATTTGTTGTTTCAGCAATTACATCTAAGTTGTGTTCAGCGTACTTTTGCACCTTTTTTAAGTTCGCGAAATTTGACATGTTCATCTGCTACTTATAATTCTTAGTTGTGGTTTCAGTTTTAAGTTTTCTTTGGTGCCTCTCCATTCTATAATGTGACCTACCTTGAATTTTTATTTTTCTTAATCTTTCCAGTAAAAAAAAAAAAGAAATTTTTTGTGTCATATACTCATTACTTGGAGTAACTTTGACACGGTTTTGTGGCCTCATTAAATACTGTGCTTGATAAGCTCTATACCCTGCCCTTATTGTACTGAAATTGGGGATAATGTGCTTTAAGTTTCATTATGTACCAAGTTAAACTACCAGAAGATCGTCCCTCTCAATGAGATTTCATTTAAAGGATATGTACTAATTGAGCAAAATACCACCTTCCATGTTAAGTCCTACTAGGTGGTCAATAATGAAGAATACCTTAATGAGCAATTTATTAGCTGTGCATGTGTGAAATTACAGCTTCCTGGATACTTTAATGAACTACTTTTCTTCTTTTTCACTATTTCTTGGCTTTATGATGGGTACTTTAATGACAATAGTCTGTTACTTATTTTAAGGCTATATCTGGTTCTACATCTAGTGCTGAGATGGATGGTGCTAAAGTGGACGAGGAAAAATCTGATGTATATACCCACAACATGACCAAGGCCATGGGCGCCGGTAATCTCAGTTTTCATGTGATTTATGTGATCTGACTTTAGTAAACTGAATGGAAAACATTATATAGGAGGGTGCTTTGGAGGTGATCTGTGTTTAAAGATGATAATAGAAAAGATTTATTTGCAATTTCCTTCTTACTGTGAGAATTGTCAAAGGTTTACTGAAACTACACAAACTGGCACTTCATTGTTGTTCTGTTAGCAGTTGCATTCTTTAACAATGAAAAGACAACTATACTTTCTTTCCCAGTCTATCTGTTGTAAACTTAAGCAATGTGAGTGGCCACAGATTTTGGTCTATCCGATTCACTTTGTCAGGCTTATTTTGCCTTTCTTCCATATTATTGTTTTCTCTGGGATCAACAGTTTTGTCTTACTTTGTTAAAATGTTTATGTCAATACAGTCTTGACTTACAGACATGAACTAGGAATGAACTACAATTTCATTCGTCCAGATTTGATTGTGGGGTCATGCCTGCAGGTGATAAGGACTTCTTTGCAGCTTTTAGTTATCTCGTGTATTATTGTTTTAACTCTTGTTTCTGCTCAATAAAATTCAGTCTCCTGAAGATGTTGACAAGCTTCGCAGCATAGGGGTCAAAACGATTTTTTGTTTGCAACAAGACCCTGATCTTGAGTATCCTCAAAAGTGGTTCATATATCTAATTTGTCCTGTATCAATGAAGAGCTTAGTTATTTTCATAACACATGGGTTTATATGCTACATAAAATGTTAAATCAAATTCCAAACATCTTCTCAGTGAGATGTTCTGTTTGACGCCTTAATCAGTACACTTAAGATATTTTGGGGTCGATATTAAAGCCATTCGCGAGTATGCTAGCTCATGTGTTGACATTGAACACTTGCGAGCTCAAATAAGGTAGGTAAAGAAAAAAGGTTACAGATTGTTCTCAAAATGGTACTTTCTTGCTTGGAGGTTATTCACTTTTCTCTAGGACTTTCTAAATACTTGTTCAAGAATTTTTTTTGCTCCATGATAAGGAACTTTCAGATATTTGTTGCATTATTTTCTTAGCAAGTAGAAGAAAGATATTGTTTAATATGCAAGCAAAGTAGCTTACTAAAGCTTAGGAAGCTCACAGTATTATTTCGCCCTTCTCTGGCTGGTTATAAGAAATCTTTCATAAGGAAAAAACTTGCTTTTTTGCATTTTGGTGAACTGGCTTACTTCTATCAATTATATCTATCTATCATGTTCCATTTTCTGTCATATCAAATAGCAACTTATTGGCCAGTATGGAGAGTATATATGTGTAGAGCAGAGAGAGTCTGGCCACACATAAAAGTTTCTCTGGAGTGTGGTCTTCTGATACACTCTTTTACTCTGTCAAGTAGAAACAACAAAAGAAAAACCATTTCCATCCTGTAAATATGTTCAGGAGTTTTCACTATGTGTGGTCTAGGTTCATGGGAGGTTTTGCAAGGCTGGGCTGGGAAATTTGTCAAGTTCCTTTAAGAATTTGAACAAAACTAGATAAAGGGTGTGAAGTATATAGAAAGCACTATCTCATCCAAGATGTCTCAAAGTGAGGAGTAGTGTTAGAAGTGTATTCTAGGTATCTAGGTGTTCATACATCTTAAGAGAATATATAGTGTATAATATGCCACTTTCATGGTTTGTTACTGCAAATAGAACATTCCTACACTAGATATCATGATATAATGAATAGCAGGGATTTTGATGGGTTTGATTTACGGATGCGGCTTCCAGCAGTGGTGAGCAAATTACACAAGGCCATTAATTCTAATGGCGGTGTAACTTATATACATTGCACAGCTGGGATGGGAAGAGCTCCTGCAGTCGCTGTAAGTCTGCTTATTTAGAAAATTACGCTAGTTTGTTGTGTCAAAATGGCGTAAAATTTTGGGTGCTAAAATCCATGTTTTTGTGTCTAAATTTCATAGTGACTTTTTCAGCCTGTCATTTCTACCATATGCTAGATGATAGCGTAGAAGACTACAGCTATAGAAAATATTGCATATAGTTCTAGCTTCAGGTAAGAAGTTATTTGTCACAGGCTGGGTGGCTGCTGGCATTGTTCTAACAAATGTTTTTGCTCATATTTTGAACTTTTTGGTGTTATTATCAATCACAAACTGGTTAGATAGCCTGTAATGTTTATTGTTTCTCTTCCCTAACTCTATATACATGCTTGTAAATATGTATGTATGTATGTATGTATGTGATGTGATCTGGGATTAACTACCCAATTCCATATGCGTTTCTCTTGACAATATACATTAACTATTTGTGGCCTTGTTTTCCTGTTACCCAGTACTTCTATACAAAGTGAATGATTTGGATGTTTTGTTTTATACTCACAAAATCACCCATATAAATTGCCCCACTTTGTTGATGTGGAGTGAAAAGAAGAAGGAAAGACAAATCCAAAACAAGGACTTGAATCAAAGCCCCATACAGAAAATTAAAATGTTTAAGCCCTTGTTATTGGTGACACAAAACAACAAATCTTATTAGTCCTCTTAACTTTACCCACATATCTGGTAACAAACTTTAGGCCTTCCAAATTCTGAGAATGAAGCATGGCTGCAATTTCCTTGGTTTGGAAGCAACTTTTAGATGGTTTTGTAATCTTCTTTTCTATGTGTTGATTTCCAGAGTCTAGGCTGTGCCTTCACTTGCATTATATTGAGTTCATTTTTCTGGGGATGCAGTACTAGGTTGCTATCTCACACTATTCTTTTGTTTCCACCTTAATTCTGTGGATCCAGCTGAACTTCCATTGTAAGTGTTGCGTTTTCTGATGACATGACCACTGTTTTTCCTTTGGATGGCAGCTAGCTTACATGTTCTGGGTTCAAGGCTATAAACTTGGCGAAGCCTATCAATTGCTCATGGTATATCTTATTGTTCTATGATTAAGGAAATTCTAATGAATAATGGACCAATTCTTGTATGATATCATGATGACTTCAAAATATGGCGATATCTTGTAACAGATTTGTCCAAATGTTCATGCCATGATGGTATTTGAACTTCCTAATGGATAGGATAATTGTGCTAATTAAGAATCATTTCTCATGTATAATGTTGAATAATTTGACTTGTATTTGTGTTTATGAAATAGCGTAATTGGGATGTAAAATGGACTATAGTTTGGGCTCATCTTAGTGCTGAAATAGCCCTGTTTCTCTGTATTGGCAGAATAAACGCTCTTGCTTCCCAAAGTTGGATGCTATCAAAAGTGCAACTGCTGACCTCGTGAGTTGGATTTTTCCTTCTACACTTGTCATTCTCATGTATGGGTGCAATGTGGAATGATCATTTCTACAGTTCTATAATTTGTCACAAAATGGTTATCACATTTGTCCATTTTTTGAAAACTTCAATTTGCCAGAGTAATAGCAATGCTAGTCTTCTTCCATCTTTAGAAAGGACTGAGTGTCTAGTTAAAACATCCTGGAAGGAAGAATAAGTCTAGCAGCTAACCAATGTCCATTGAGGAGGTTTACTACTTTAATTAGTCACTTCAGTATGCCATATAGTAGTGGAGTTCATTGAATCTTATGTCTTTTCACAACAAGAAAAGCATTAGGCAAGTTGCTGTAACATGTTGGTGTTCTAACTTCGTGATATACTGCTGCTTATTGGGAGAAATCGGGGCAAGTCAGGAGTTGTGACAGAAGACTGTTGAAGTCAAAACAGAGAAATTTTATCACTTTGCCAGAACAATATCTGAAACATGGGATGAATATACTTTTAAGAGTTGCTTATTGAATCTTACATCCATCCTAGTAGATAGATCGCAAAATTTCTAGTCACTTCTTATTTTCTTGACGCATTATATTCCTGTTTAAAGCTTACAGGCTTCAAAAAGAAGCTTGTCACACTGAGGTGGTATAGTAGCAATTGTTCCACAGTGGAAATCTCTGGACTTGATATTGGATGGGGTCAGGTAATGATTAAATCTTCATATTGTTATCATTGTCTCCTGGAAATGTTGTTGCACCAGAACTCTCTCCTTTTACATGGACTTAAGTGAAGGATGTTTAAGATGAATATATGTCTAGACTTGGATTCCGAGCATTGTCAGACTTCTGAAATACAAGATATTGAATTTTTGTTTTGCCTGAAACTTGTGGTAACTGTGCTGTTTCAGTATTAATATTTTGTGAATATCTCTCTCTCTCAAAAAAGGCAAAAAAAAAAAAAAAATTTTTTTTAGTTATATCATGTTGCAAGCTGTTCCATTTCTTTGTATTGATCTTTTAACCGGAAATGCAACTTTGAGCTTGGATGATCTTGTCCCTTGACCTGAACCAGAGACTCAGAGTGCTAAAATCCTGAGTACTTAGAACTTTTATCACGTGCTTCTTGGCATTCGGGAATCCTAGTTCACATACACAACTTAATGTATGAAGCTTCAATTCACTGCAGAGAATGCCATTGAATTTTGACGAGGAACAAGGTTCATGGATACTGCAGAGGGAATTACCAGTAAGTGGATAGCATTTATCTATCTCGAGTTCTATATTGATTTGCCATACTTGGGAATGTGGTTTTTAGCTGTGAAAGGAATGTAAAAGCACATCTAAACTGTAAAGGGATCAGGTCTCTAATTCTGTCCTCTTGCAGGAAGGACGTTATGAGTACAAATACATTGTTGATGGTGAATGGATGTGCAATAAGTACGAACTTGTTACTTCTCCCAACAAAGATGGCCACGTGAACAATTATATCAGAGTATGGCCTACAACTATCTCTGAACAATTTGTTCATAAATAGGCACGCATTGAGTGTTTGTGATTTTATGCACTCAACAGTCAGCAATCGGCATAGATAATAAAGATTTTGTAACGATTTGACTTGTGTGGGGAGTCCAGATTGTTTGAGTAATCGTAGTATAAATGTTATGAGAACTTAGTTGGGGCTTCCTGCGCTCCCTATGCCATTGGAAGAAATGGAGTTTGTGACCTCATAAAGGTAGATAGGAAAAGTAATTGAGAACCTTAAGAATTGAATAGAGTTTGATATAAGCATTAAGAATCAGATCAAACTCATAATTTGCCGACTCAATCTGAGCCTCGGCGGGGATTCACTGAAGGTGCTCTCTCCCTTTTTATCCAGCAGGCTCGTTTCGACGTGAATATTAGGGGTACTGACCGCATTTTGACTGCCCAGCTTTTGTGCAATGATTATTTTTGTAACTATTTTAGTGTTTAGTGGATGATGATACGCTTATGACCAAGACTCCAGCAGAATGAGTGTTTCAATTTTTGAAGGGACTGAAAATTCTTCGATCCTGGAATTCTTTCATGGTCTAGTTAATCTTCTGTAGCCTCTCATTTACGACTCTTCTTTCTGCTCTTCATTTGTGCAGGTTGCAGACAGTAACCCCAATAGCATTAGTTCGAGAATAAGAAAAAGGTTAAGCGGTGAAGACCCCAACCTCACGAAGAACGAAAGAACCATAATTAGACAATTTCTTGAGGCCTGCCCCGATGAGGAGTGACTTGTACCTGCCAACACATTTCCTACTTATGTAAGTGTACCGTATTCATTATTGCATAAAACATGGCAATTATGTAACGAGCCTCAGTCTTCTATAGGGACAAATAGGGGGTCGAGTGGGGGATAGGATGTCGGTGAAGAAGGGTAGGGGAATTTACTTAAACAGGCACTTTGCCTTGTTGTCGGTGACGTTGATGGAGCTAAAAGTGGAAATATCCACTCACCGACAAGACTGGGCCAATCGAATGTAATCCATTTCTTAAAGTTCCGTGGGTCTTTGTGCCAATCGAATGTAATCTATGTCCTAAAGCTCCACCGTCTCCGCGTAGTTTCAAGTTCTTCCAACTTCCACTCAGCTTCCCATTTTGTTCCTAAAGTCAAACGGATTAGAGGATTGACTGCTCTGTATTTTCACAGTGAATTGTATCGTAATCGTAACGGTCAGATATTTTCCAAGTACATATCTTGGCTGAAGGTCCTGGTTATGGAACTGTTCTCGAGTCTTGTATTTGTTGCATTAGCTGTTTTATAGTTTGTCCACAATAGCAAAAGGTCATGTTGATGAAATGCTCTTCGGAATAATAGAATGGTGATTTTTAAGATTTTCAAACGCAATGTAAATACGTGTTTCTTGAGATAATTGCAGTTGAAATATGCAAAGTTCTATAGAATGATGAAAGAAAAATATGCTCGTGCTCATCTCAATAATGTTGTCATCAGCTTATTCACCAAAAGGGAATCTGTGTATACTGCTGTCACAGTCTGGACAGACTAGGCAATTTTTGGAGTTCTATCGTTCATATTATGACCAAATTAGCTGTTGGATTTCTACATGGGACTTTGTGAGAAGTATTGTTCAATTTTTTAAGAAACCAAATCAATATATGAATGATTGACAAGAAATGAAGTTTTTGTTTCATCGCAGCCTACATGGTGATCATCATAGTGGCGAGTCCATTAATAGAACATTATTATTAGTGCTTCTTTAAAATCTATAATAATTTCTTGTTCTTTTGTATTAAGTACTGAATATTGAAGTCGATAACGTGTAAAACACTCGGCTGTGCCTATACACGTTTTGGATATCATACATGCACATGTAGAATCAATAGCGTTTTAATTCTTCGTCACCATTAATATCATAATATGTGAGCCCCATGCGTCTCGCTCTCTTTTCCTTGCAGCATAAATTGTCATGTCTTTTTTTTTTTTGGGTGTGTCAATAATTTCATATGCATTTATGGCACAATTATTATGCTGAGGGGAATAAAAGGATCGTTTGCATTTAATTTGATGTTGAGGGATTGTTATCCACTGCACTGTCTTCATCATTTTGCAAACTAAAGGAGTAATGACCATAGTTTTAAGCTATTTTGCTACCAGGTTGTTGCCGGTCACTCTCCATACCTTAAGAAATGTAATTGATTTTTCATTTTTTGGACCAAATATAGCCTGACCGGCCCTCGTGCTCCTTGGATGGGACAGACATCCCTTTCCTTCCCTATTTTTATCAATTTGACAAAAGAAATAGTACCGAAACGCAATTTGTAGCTTGAATAATTTCAATGACTCAAATGGCCCCCCAACGCTGAAAGAAACGAGGCCATACCGCTTCGCATCTCAATAATCATTATTGTAACTCAGTAACGAACACTCCTATTCTCGTATGCTGATCAAATCAACTGATTAAGCGCACCCATTCAATCACAATTAAGGCGATTTTGCCCTTAAAAAACTAAAATTACGTGAATCCAAGAAAAGAAAATATCATTTTGTTATATTGTTTACGAGAATTATACGATTTAGAGTTTGAAAATATCATGAAATTGATCATTGGAAACAAAACATTAAGCTAAGTTAATCTGAAAAATTGATCATTGGTGGACATAGCTAGACATGAAAAGAAAACCCCGGACCAAAAGAAAAAAAAAAAAGGAAGGAAAACTACTAGTTATATTGTAGGGATAATTTTAGAAACCTTCCCTGAGATTTTTGACATTTTCACTACTATCCTCTAAGGTTTTAAAAATACCACTAACCTCCTTTAAACTAATTATCTTATATCAAATTAGCCCAATTCAAAAAAAAAAAAACAACAATAAAAAAAAGTTTTCAAGAGTAAGATTGCATATCAAAAGTACCCCTCAACATATAACTAGTTGGTTGACTTATAATCAAAAGCGAATATTAGTTAAAATAGAAGATAAAGACTAAAAGTACACTCTGCTTACTTTTTTTTTTTTTTAGAAAATTTTCTTACACATATTTTAATTATCTTTTTACTTCGTATATATTACATCAATATAGCATATTTTTCTACAAAAAGTCCAAAAATTTGCAATCCAAATAAGACCTAAAGTTAGAGAGTTTCAATATAAGTGAAGTAAATTATAGCACTAGCATGAGTATAGTAAAATTCGGTATGGCTACTTTCCATAGAATTGCATAAAATAGCAAAATTAAAGATTTAGAGTGGAAATTTTGTTAATTTGGAATCCATATTTACACGTAGAATTCTATATTTTTAGTATTGGAATTTGGAACTCTTAGTATTAGAATTTAGAAGATTTAGAACAAGATTTGGACAAGAAAAACATGGCCTCTTCAATAAAAGAAATATAAAAACTATGCTAAAATGTCATGTTTTATGAATCATTTCTTTCACTTGTGAGGTCCATTATTTCAAATGATTATTAAGAATTTTCTATCATTTGTAATAAAAAAAATCTCAGGCAATGTTTGGGTCAATAGAGAGGAAATGATTTTAATAGAAAAATAAGTAAATTAAAGTAGAGAAAATCATTTCTAATTATCTTGTTTGGATTACATATACAAAGAGAATAAAAAATTATCAAATGTTTTGAAAAAGAAAGGCAAGAATAGATTACGTGTAGTTATATTTTATTCATAACTTAATGAAATTTAATTGTAAACATAATTTAACATTTTACCCTCTTTTTTTGTGTGTTTTTGCATTCATCTTGTTATTTTTATGAAAATTTTATGAAATAATAATATCTCAACAGGAATTTTAATATTTTTGGGAGGAAGATATTACAAAAACTACTAAAATATAGAAACAAAATTTAAAATGTTAACAATTATCATTATAAATTTTAGTATTCAAGATTTTCAAATTTATTACATTCCAAATAATAACATTTAGTACAAGAGACTTATAAAATTTCCAAATTATTTCTCTTCATATAACTATATAAAATTCCTATGTCTTAAGGGTAATAAAGTCTGACTTGAGTCTCAAATAATTGACAGGAAAGGCAAGTGATATTTCTAAAACTTTGAGAGCGAACAATGAAATTGTCAAAAAACCTTAGGGAAAGTTTCTGAAATTATCTATATCCCACAAGTCATTTTTCTTATTTTTTTTCTTTCTTGCCAGTTGCTGCACAGCTTTAAATAGTCATTTCTTCTCGACGTTGACGTATATTGCGTTTACAACTGGAATTAATTTGGGCCCAAAAAATGTATTTTATCCGCTTCCCTTTCCATCCCGTCGACTTCATTGATTTTTCTCACCAAATTAAATAAACAAAAACCAGAATCTAAATGCCAAAAAAAAAAAATAAAAAATTCAGAAACAGACTTCCAAACTGGTTCTACTCTAAAAATCGCAACAGAAGAAAGAACGCGCCGTCACACACCACCCCCGCAGCAACACGCAATACAAATTGAATTCGACTGACAAATGCAGTGTGAGTAACCAGACAAACATAAAGGAAGCTCCGAATTTCTCCTTCCTTAATCGCACCGAGTCAACTCGAATAGCTTCACTCAACTCACCACCCAACATATGGAACACCTCTCCGAAGACGACAATGCCGTCACCGGCGTGGGAAATGGAAGCGGCGGCTTCCGTTCGATCCGAGACCGTTTCCGCTTCAAACGAAACCCTAACTCTGCTGCCTCTTACCTTCCGTCCACGTCAACCGCGACGACGTCGCCTCTGGATCGGCAATACAAGCAAGGCCGATCTCATTCTCACCATCACCACCACCACCACCACCATTACAATAGATCAGCGGCTAGAAAGATGTTATTGTTTCCGTTTAGGGAGAGATCGTGGTTTTATTTATGCATTTTTTTAGTGATATTTGTGTTTGCTTTGGCGTCGATGGTGCTTCAGAGCTCAATCATGCCCGTGTTTAGGCAAGGTGGAGGAGGGAGTGAGAGAGGCAAACGGCCGTGGCCTGTTAGAGATGACTTGAAGTTGGGCAGCTCTTTGCATTTTGAGCCGCAAAGGAGATTTCAGCTTCACGACGGGCTTGATCGGCTGCGGAGTCAGCCGAGAATTGGGGTTCGACCTCCACGAATTGGTCTTGTGAGTGAGTTTTTTTGTATACATGTTTTTAGTTGTAGGAATATTTTGGATAATTCTTCTGGAGCTATTGTATTTTAATAGATGCTCATTCTGGGAATGACTAGCTTTCTTAAGATTGATTCCGAAGTGTTTTACTTTTTGCGTTGGTTCGAAACTCTTTTTAAGTGAAGCTATGAACTTTAAGCTGGCTTTGATATGCTTATTGCCATTAATATCAGAAACTTTCAAAAAACCATTTTCTGCAGAGTTCTAGTTTTCTTGGTGATATCAATGTCTGTTGCTTGAGATGGACGTCACTGAATGGGCAACGTGAAATGGGAATTGTGCATGTCCCACTGTACATCTTTGAATTGCAAACCAAAGCTTCAGTTGAAAGTCATTTTATTAGCCAAGTCTTTGATAAAAATTTGTCTTAACAAGTAGTTGAGTCATACAACTTCAAGTACTGATACTTTTGGTGGATATGATTGCAGCTTGAGTATATGTGTGTTTCTTTTATAGGAATGCTGACTGGAAATTCAAGAAACTTTTGGCCACCTGGCTGAACTGTGTTCACATATTTCAGAAAGAAGTCTTGTGCCAAAAGAAACAGGAAAACTGAAAATTATTTTGTTATGACTTATAACACATCACTGAGAGTAGATGGTAAGGATGCAAACATGACTAAAACTGTTGATCTTGTAAGTTCATGACAGACTTGAGGTGGAACATAGGATGAATTTGGGCATCATCTAATTCATCTGTTTATACTATTTGTTATGTATTAAGGTCCATGTATCCATGCTTTTCATTTATCATGATTTCTTGAATTTCACAGACTTGAGCTTTGCATTTTATATTTTTCAGATCTTAGGAAACATGAACAAGGATCCTTCATCATTGATGCTATCTACGGTGATGAAGAATTTGAAGGGACTTGGCTATTTGTTCAAGGTAATTTTATAGGAATTATATCTTAAATCCTTGGTTAGAAGATGGATGAAAGTTGGTTAGGTTCGGGCGGACATGTAAATGCATTATGAATTTTGGCTTTTTCCTTCCTGAGTAGTTTTAAGTTTATCACCTTTGACTTTTAGATGCCATCAAGGAAATAGAGCAAGAGTCCTGTTGTTTCCTCATTAAGTAGAAAATTAAGAGTTTTTACGAAGCTTTTACATGGGTTCTACTGGCCAAGTTCTCCCTGCATTCACATATAATCACTTGTGGGTCATAGCAACAGTTTAATTTTCCAAGTGAGTTCCATCTTAGCAATTGTGTAAAACTAGCTTCTTAACCAGTTTGTTTATTGTTTAGGTTTCCTGAAATATGTATTGTCTTAGTTTTTTTAAAAATAATTGCTATATAATTTCTCTCCCCTATCAAGTTCCTGAAAATAAGAATCAAATTTTCTTTGCCTTACTAACAAATGACGCAATCAACTAAAGGAAATTTCAGAGGGCTTCAGTGTCTCTGGCGCAAATCTCAAGAGAATTATGTGATCAAAGCAATGAATTTTACTATTTGCATCCTTTGATAGAACACTTGTTATAAGTCCTTTGAGGGATATTAGTTAGTCAAAGACTATACAACTGGTCAGTTTGAGGGTTTAGGTGTGGTTTATATGGTTTTGGTATTTATGACCTGTCCTTCGTCTGTTTTCTGTTATCCCCTCAATCCAGTTAGTGATCAGACTGACTTTTTCTCCACCTATAATCTGCTCAATCCTGGAGAATCTTTGTCAATTTGAATTTGTCTGATTAATCAATATGTTTTAGTGCAAATTGTCATGTGATTGTGATATAATCTTTTTGGGCCCAATGCATGCTTCTTTGCAGATATATGCACTACAAGATGGTGATGCTCGAGAAGTTTGGGAGGAAATAGGAGGTGAAATCTTGAATTTAAGTCCTGAAAGACATGCTCATATTGATTGGTCAATGTACGTTTTATTCTTTCATCTAGTTTACTCATGAATCCAATAGTAATTCTCTTAAGATAGTAAGAACTTCTCCATGAAATAGTTAGTCAATTAGTCCTTAAATTGGTACTAATAAATAAAATTCCTCATTGCTGCAGTTTTGAAGGTATAATAGCAGAGTCTCTTGAAGTGAAGGATGCCATTTCAAGGTATAGACATTCTTGACATATGAAATTAATGAACTAATTTTACTTCTCATCACTTTCTCAAAATTTACCATATGTTCTCATTAGAAAAATTGATGCATAATTGGTTCTTAGTGCTAACCTTGTGCCCGAGTTATCAAATGAAAAGAGGAATCTGTCCCTAAACTTTAGCTTCCAAAATTGAATTAATTATAAAGAGATGGTTTCCCTGTAATTTGAAACAAGTTCCTGTTATTTGTCTAATTATTTATTTAGTTTGCTCGATTGGGGAGGGGGGATAGACCTTAACTATAGTAAGTGCTACCTTGCTGCCTAGACATTTTAGCTAGGTTCTAACTTTGCTTTATAACAAACAAGGTGCTAAATGATACAAATAAAAGGAAAAGGTTTGCATAATTAATTTTTCAGATACATAAATAGCCATAAGAAGATGGTAGGGCTACTGCTGTTTGATTCATTTTTCTAATTTTAGTATTCTCTTAATCACCGGATTCTTTTGTACCACTGGAGCCTTCTTCTATTCACTGCACAGTTGATTGGAGAAAAATCATAGTTGTGTAATATTTTGCTTTGTGTTAACGTCCTGTCGATCTCTTTGGTACTTGTAAACCATTTTTATTATTTTGCATTATCATTTATCTTTCCACTTTGGATACTAACCAAAGAAGTGATTTGTGGAGTGGACTGAAATTGTGAAGCTTATTGACCATTTCTGCATTTGTCTATTCCTCGTGGAGATGTAGTTGGGCAAAATGTCTCACTTTGTAATTGTAAGTTTACTAACCCTGAGTATAATCCACTAGTCCTTAAGTAAAACTCAGATTTAGTCCCTTAGGTCTTAATGATTTTTTTGACATTGTCTACAGTCGACAAGTTTTTCAGAAAACATCATTAACTTTGTCTAGCTGATCGTAAAATGGTATTCCACTAGGTATCAAAATGAAAGCGCTATAAAAAGGATAATGACGAATTTCAGTTTGTTGAGTGAAAGTAGGAAATTCTGGTATGTTAGTGAGATCAGTATTCTTTGCTCCTGTGGTGCTTGAATGTGCATTCAGATGAAAAATGCAAGCATGGCTTTGGAGGGATGTTTACCGGTTTATTCAACAATAAGCCTTTTGTTTGAGATGCTGTTTGTGAGTTTTATATTTTTGCAGCCTTATGCAGGAGCCTTTCTGCTCTATTCCACTCGTTTGGATAATTCAAGAGGATACCCTTGCAAATCGCCTTCAGATGTATGAAAGGAATCAATGGAACCATATCATATCTCACTGGAAGAGTGCTTTTTGCAGGGCTAATGTTGTTGTCTTTCCTGATTATTCTTTGCCGGTAACTTCATCCTTCTGTTGTTATTACATGCATTACAAAGTCAATCCATAGGAATTATTTTAGGTTTTCTTATGCTTACTTATCAAATTCTATATGATGTGCTTCTCCTGCTCAATTAAGATTATCTTCCTGTATCAGATGTTATATAGTGTGCTTGACACTGGAAACTTCTTTGTGATTCCTGGATCACCAGTAGATGTTTGGGCTGCAGAAAGCTACACTAAGACACACTCCAAATTGGTATTACGGAAGAAAAATGGTTTTGATGAAGATGATGTGGTGGTTTTGGTTATTGGAAGCTCATTTTTCTTTGCTGAGCTGTCATGGGATTATGCTGTGGCAATGCATGATTTGGAGCCACTCTTACTCAATTATGCTGGGAGAGAAGAAGGCAAGGAGACCTTCAAGTTTGTCTTCTTATGTGGAAACTCCAGCAGTCAGTATGATGATGCTTTGCAGGTATAATCAATTATCCAAGGTATATAGTTCTTTAGGTATATCTGTCTGCATGCAAATCCAGGCTTTGGGAAAACGTAATGCATGTTGTTACATGGCAAACTCTGTTTGCCGAAGGATTATCCTTGATATCTTCTATTGATATATTATTCATGGCTCTGGATAATAGCGTCTTTATGAATTTTTCTTGATCTGAAAAGTGTTCCACTACAGGATTAATTTTTCCCTATTTGTGTGGAAATCCCTTTTCCTTGTTTTATTGATTTGATTCTATTTAAGTGAAAAGTTCTTACAAGGTTTGTCTTGCTTTCCTAACCAGACAATCCTAAGATTTATCAGAACTTCTTATTTAGCATTACTACCCCCTCCCCAGGCCAAAACAAGGGAAAAAAGAAGTGGTAGTTAAAGAGCTGTGAGATCTGAGTTACACCTATTTGTTTGTATTTTTTAGGACATTGCCACTCGTTTGGGACTTTATGAAGGATCTCTAAGACATTTTGGCGTTCATGGTGATCCTAATGGGTTGATATTGATGGCTGACATTGTACTGTATGCTTCTCCACAAGATGAGCAGGGGTTTCCACCATTACTGACACGAGCAATGTCCTTTGGATTGCCTATTGTTGCATTAGAAAATCCTGTCATAAAGAGACATGTGGGTTTTACACATTTATCTTGTATAGACAATTGAGTTCTGTTGTGGATATTATGATTGTTGCTCTTTACTTCTCTTATTAAGCTTCTAAATCTCCAGGTTGGTGATCAGGTCCAAGGGATGATCGTTGCCAAACATAACCCTGATGCACTAATCAAAGCTTTCTCACTTCTGATATCGGAAGCAAAATTACTGAAGCTTGCCCATTCTATTGCTTCCTCTGGCAGGCTTCTAGCAAAGAATATGCTAGCATCAGAATGTGTAATGAGTTATGCAAAGTTGCTTGAGAATATCCTCAATTTTCCATCAGATGTCTTGCTTCCTGTTAACACTTCTCAGCTTAAGCAGACTTCATGGGAGTGGAGCTTCTTCCAGGAAGAAATTGATAAAAAAGCTGGTGACCTTGCAAATCCACATAGCAGAGGTTATGGATTAAGTTTGGGTGTTGTATACAATATTGAAGAAGACATGGCCAATCTATTGCCCTTAAAGAATGTCTCTGGCAATGATTTAGAAGCTCTGGACGGGGATTTTCCTACACATTTAGATTGGGATATTTTGAGGGAAATGGAAAGTTCTGAGGAACTGGAGTCTTTGGAAATGGAGGAGGTATGACCGTGCTTCTGTTATGCATTGCAAATTTCTTTTTGCCCTGTTTTGTTTTTTCCCAGGTTGTTGGAATTACTGTTGGGTAGAACATTATTGTAATACTCGCAGATTGAAGAAAGAATGGAGAAAGCGATTGGTGATTGGGATGAATTATATCGTAATGCTCGAAAATCTGAAAAGCTTAAGTTTGAAATGAATGAAAGAGATGAAGGAGAGCTGGAAAGGACTGGGCAACCTTTGTGCATCTATGAGATTTACCATGGAGCTGGAGCTTGGCAATTTCTACATCATGGTTCTTTGTACCGTGGGTTGAGTCTTGTAAGTTTTTTTGATCCAGGAACACTGGCTTATATTAAGTCATCTGTTGCAACATGAACTAAGAAGAAACTATCTTTCTAGAGCAAGTTCAGTAATCTATTCTATTACCTCGTCTGTGTTGCTGACACTTGTGTGTTTCTTCTAGTAGAAATTGCTGGTTTTCTTACTTTGAATAATTGTTATCCTCTTTTTCTAGGCTGTGTTTTGCATGTAAGTTTTGTAGTTTGTCAGTGCTAATACTGGTAAATCTCCCCAGTCTACTCGGGCCAGAAGATTGAGGTCAGATGATGTTGATGCAGTTGCTCGGCTTCCTGTCCTGAATGACACATATTACCGAGACGTACTTTGTGAGATTGGAGGCATGTTTTCAGTTGCGAATGGTGTTGATAATATCCATAAGCGACCTTGGATCGGTTTTCAGTCTTGGCGTGCTGCTGGGAGGAAGGTGTGCCCTAATTTTTTCATGTATTTCAGAGGAATTGTCTTTCTGGCTAACCTTGCTTCTTTTTTATTCTAGATAATGAAATATCATATATTAAAATTGAGGTTCTAATGCCTGTAATGGGATTGCAAGATAGTGTTGTCAAAATAGTTTTCCTTTACCATTAATTGTTATTTTTGTAATCAAGCAAAAGAATATTTTTCATCTGAATGTCTTCTGGCCTACAATATATGACAGGCTAGTCTCTCTACAAAAGCTGAGCAGGTTCTGGAAGAAGTAGTACAAAGAAATACTAAAGGAGATGTGATATACTTTTGGGCGATGTTGGACATGGATGGTGGATTTATGGGGAGGAATGACGTGCTTACTTTTTGGTCCATGTGTGACATCTTAAATGGAGGAAACTGCAGGTTAGAGTGTTTTGGGAGACACATGACCTACGCTGTTTTTATAGCTTTTCTTAGTTTTACATATCATTTAAAGACTACAGGCATCTAAATTTTTCTCCCCTTTTAAAGATGCTAAATTACATAGAATATGAGAGAATCTTCTCTCTTCAAATTTGCATTTTTTTTTACTTATTAAGCTAGTGTTTGAAGATTGTGTTGCTAAATTTTTTTCATTTGAATAATTCAAATTTGCAGAAGTGCCTTTGAAGATGCATTCCGTATAATGTATGCCCTACCGTCACATGTAGAAGCCCTTCCACCCATGCCTGAAGATGGAGGGCGCTGGTCAGCCCTACATAGCTGGGTCATGCCAACCTCTTCTTTTCTGGAGTTCATTATGTTTTCCAGGTAATTTCCCTGGAGTAACACATTGCTTAACTTTTTGGCAATTTAATATCATGATTAAGATGCCACGGCTGAGGTCGTTGGTTGCTTTACCTTCATTTTGTCATCTGACTGAAAATTCCTTTGCATATTAGGATTTTTGTGGATTCTCTCGATTATTTGCATGTAAATTCAAGCAACATGACTTCTTGTTTGTTGGGGTCTTCAGTGTTGGAGGTAAGTATAGACCAAAAGTTATCTGTAATCAAGAAAATGACAAAATGAAAGTTTCTTATGCTGAAATTGTGACACTTCTACCAGAAGCAGCATTGTTACTGTCGGGTGATGGAACTTCTGGTCAACGTATGGGCATATCATAGTGCACGTAGGATGGTTTACATTGATCCCCACTCAGGTTTGCTGGAGGAACAACATCCAATAGAACAACGGAAAGGATTTATGTGGGCGAAGTACTTGAACACCTCATTATTGAAAAGTATGGATGAAGACCTTGCTGAAGCAGCAGATGACAATGACCATCCATATGAAATGTGGTTATGGCCGTTAACAGGGGAAGTTTACTGGCAAGGTGTATATGAGCGTGAGAGGGAAGAAAGATATAGGTTGAAGATGGACAAGAAGAGAAAAACAAGAGAGAAACTACTCGACAGGATGAAACACGGATATGTGCAGAAGGCACTTGGAAGATTGAAGCTGTAGATCTCAGCAGGAAGAGTTGAAAGTTTTGTTGGAATTTCCTATTCCTATTGTCGTCGAGGAGGCGAGGTGATAATTTTTCTAAGCTTGAGCATTCGGGGTGCCTCAATGCTGATAATGGAGTAAAGTGATTGTTCCTTAACAGCATCAAAGGTAGTTGGAACTGACTTGTTCTTCTGACGTTACTGAATACATTAAACGGGGGTCGCAGGTGCCAAGATACACTTGAAAAAAAGCAAGCTAAGCTAGAATGACATACCAACAATTTTGTAGCCAACATAGCTAGCACACAGGTATAAATTGCACGGCCTTCAACACTACTCCAGATCTAACTGATTTTGGCTGGAATTCTTTAGACATACAATCGTATTCTTTTCACATGTACATATCCTTTGAAATAACGATCCAATTCTTCTGAAAAGCCCCTTTTTGGCTCTCTGACTTGTAACTACTAAAACCAGGACACCCTCGACTAGAGGTTTACAATTTTGACTGACTTATGGGCTGCTATTGTTTGAGGGGCAGATTTCGTGCTCGTAGTATTTATAGGAAAATGGGTTTACAAAGGCACTATTCTTCCAAATTTGTAACTGCTTGCAACCCACTATTGGTGCGATGTTCTTTCATACAATTTGACAGGATTATGGTACCTTATGTGCACAGTTAACTTATGACAATATCAAGGGATACTCTGTTCCTATTTCCTAGTACTTTGATGATTTTCAAGGCGAAACCAAAAGGCAAACCCAATAACATTTTAACGAGCACATTCTAAAAGCCTTAAATGCAAATAGGATTGGAACACCAAGCTCTGGTTTTCTTAGCGGTGTCAAATTTGTCACATTTTATTTGCCCAATTTCCCCTGTTTCAAATGGGTTTGGGCCACCCAGATTCATTGTCAGGCTGATCCGTGTAACTCATTTTCGGACACATAGCTCTATTTCCACTCGTCCCTTTTTGCCAAATTTGCTTGAAATTTTCAGCGTTTTTTTCTCACAGAAAGTGTGACGCTTGCAATTTCAATTGCGCACTTCTAATTTCAATGCCTGATTTGGGGAAATTCTGGAGCAATGTCAGTAGAGTGCCCGGTTTCACTGACTGCTTGATCGGAAACTTCTCTTAAGAACTAATCAATGTCCATTAGATCGGTCTCACTTGACCACTACAAGCAAGGAAAAACCGAAGGAGACTATTTATCATTTAAAAAAGATGTAGCAAATTTTATTCTCCTAAGATAGGCTTAAGAGACACGGAGTTGAAAGTGCACGACGATTAATGGTCCATAAATTTTCAATTGAACCATTAATATAATAGAGTATGTTTGGATATAATATTATTATTTGGGATAATTTTTTGAATAAATATTATAACACCTTTTTTTAACGTGATGTATGTAAAATAAAAATTTTTATAAAAATATGTTTAACAAATAAATTATTACAAATAATAAACTGTCCAAACAAACATAAGATAAAAAAAAAAAAAAAATTGGAGTAGCAGCAAGAAGATCCTGATTGATGTTTGAACACATTGCACTATACGAACTGATTGAGTAATCAGTTCACTAACCAAAACCTGCAAGCAAAAGATTTAGAAAACATCCAAAATCAAACACATAGAGACAAAAAAAAAAAAAATGGGAAGAAGAAGGATTCGACCAGGATAATATATAGTCATTTCAACATTCGACGGACATTTTTTTTTTCCTTTCCTTTCGTTTTATTTTTTGTCTTTTTCCTCGGTGACTCTTGAAATATTAATTTAATGTATAGTAATAATTTAAAAATAATCCCCCCATGCCAGCCAGTACTAAAATCCTGCCCTCCCTCATCGTACGCCTAATTGGGAATGTTGGGCTGAGCAGCAAAAACCGTGTAGGGTTTTCGGCTCCCACTCCAAACCCCTACTGTTCCCTGTTCACACCTGGAAGACTCATCTTACTCATCTGCTTCTTCTTTCAGGTGACACCCATTTCTTGCATTTCTAGTTATCAAATCACTGACTTCTTTATGGACTTCAGCTTATCTTACCTTTTTTATCGGTTTTTTGTTGACAAAATGAACTGGCCGTTCATTCTCTGCTGTTTCCCATTTTGGTTTTCTTTTGAGGAGCAACACTGTATGCTGAAGTTCTTGTAATTTTTTTCTGAATCATTTGTTGTTTTCGTTTCAAATTGGGATGGGCTTGCAAAGTTGATGTCCCACTGCATTTCTTGGTTGCTGGAATGTGGAGGAATTAGTAACCCAAGTTATTTTCTTCTCTTTTTTCTATTTAGACATGAATGCTGGAATGCTAGTGGAAAATTTTCAATTCAGCTAATTTTTTTGGTTGGGCATTATGTGGGCCAGCCAATTTTTTTTTTTTTTTTTTTTTTTGGGGTTACAAAAAATTTGTCAAGTCTATATGCTTAATTGTTTTTTCCTTTTGTGTTGGGGTTTGAGCAGAATGCTGGCAGAAATATGATTAGTTTTGTGTCAAATCAGTTGACATTCTTCGAAAGAACCAAAGAGACGCTCCCTTAGAATACTAATGAATCTTATTCTCTCTTAATGTATATGCATATAAGGAGGCCGGTCTTTTGTTTATCTTACAGAGAAATAGAGTCTGGAAAGTGATGAGATAACCTCTGCAGTTCATAGGTCTTTGAATGTGTGACATGACATATACATGCGGCTAAGAAACCTATCTTTTATGTTGCTTGTTTACCCCACGAAAGGCATCAACTGAAAATTATTCTAATCACCTGAAATTCATATCTGTGGTTGATGTGTAGACATGCGTTGTACAGTCACTGACTTGCAACGATCCTAAACTATCGAAGAAGTAAGCAGTAGCACCCTGTTTTTGTATTGCCTTTTTTTATGTTCTTGGAGCTTATAACCAAAATTTCACATAACCAAAATTTTCAGATGATGCATGCAATCAAAGGTGGATGGGTTGGGCAAACATTTGCCCTTGCTGCATATAGTGACTCTGGAGGGAGGAAGGCAAGGATTAGGCGTTCAAAGGAGGAGAGGAAGGCAATGGTTGAGTCTTTTATAAAGAAGTAACCTTTTCAAACTTGCTCTTTTTATGAAGAGAATTTGTATATTATTTACATTACAATGGTGATCTATTTTGTGCATGTGTCTGTGTATTTCTTTTTTAATCATCACTATTAAATGTTCACTTTTTGCATAAGGATGATTGTGTTAGCATGTAAACTTTTGTCATCTGGTCCTTGAGAGTAATATAGATTGTGCTTTTCCCAAAATGAGAAATCTCTTTGTTTGTTGTTTAGGACTAGAATTCATCTATTTTAGTTTCCTTGACCATCCACATAAATAGGAAGAAGAACTTATTTCATTTAGTTTCTTAAATTGTTCCTTTTTTACTAAATATACTCGCTGACGTCTTCACATTTCTTGGGTCAATTTCTTACAGATATCAGAACTCAAATAATGGAAATTTTCCATCTTTGAATCTTACACACAAGGAAGTTGGTGGTTCTTTTTACACAGTTCGGGAAATTGTTCGAGAAATTATTCAAGAAAACAAAGTATTAGGTCCAGCTAAGTTTTCAGAAGAGCAGAGCTACGATAATGTTTTGGAGCATTATCCATTAGGATCCATTTCCATTGAAGCTCAAAGAAGTTCATTACCATCAGATGAACTGAAAAGTGTAATCCATATTTCATCCAAACAAAGACAGGGTACCGGTGAAGAACTTGTTGCAAATTCTAATGGACTATTCTTTGGGTATGAGCATCAAAATCTAGATAGTGATCAAGTAGTTAATGGTGTAATTGAGACAATTAAAGATGACGTGGGATCAGATGGACCAAAAAACGTAGCTCATACTTCATCCAAACAAAGTCTGGATAGTGGTGAAGAAGTTGTTGCAAACTCTAGTGGACAATCCTTTGTGTCTGAGCATCAGAAACTACACAATGATCAAGTAGTTAATGGTGCAGTTGAGACAATTAAAGATGATTTGGGATCTGATGAATGCAGTTTAATTGAAGCTGCAACCCCTACTCATGAAGGCACAAGTGATGAAATCCTTGAAAATTTGAGTGGGCAGTTGACAGGACCTGATTGTCAGGAGTTTGACAGCAAACCAATTGGCGATGTTAGTGAGCCAACTGACGAGGATGAAGAATCTAATGAACCAGTTATACGTAGTCCTGTGTCTATACCTAATCCCAGAGTTATTCAAGAAGATCACCAGGAAAGTAGGGGAGAACAAGTTGTACATTCTACCATAGATTTTCCTGGAGATGGCCATCTGAAAGCAGACACGGAAGAAGATGTCAATGGGATTAGTCAGGCAATTGGAGAAACTGAATATGAACAACCAGTATTGGCAGTGGCTGTAGGAGAAGATAGCCTGGATGTCAACAAAGGTGGTACTAAAACAGTTGAGTCATCAAATGTTGGTATGACTCGCGGGCAAGCTGACATAGTTGTCGAAAAATTTCCACTTCATCCCATTGCTAGGAAATTTGATGACTTGGAAGGAAGATTAGAAGAACAAAGTCAAGGAACTAGAACTCTGGAGGTAAACAAAATTGAACAGGACAGCGTACAAGTTACAGAGCACTCTTGTAGTGCTGTGCAGGTGGAAGCTGGTGCAGACCTTGCTGTTTCAAAAAGCAAGAGTGAGCTGGTGGGTAAAACTGCCAGCCTAAATGATGGGAATCCACCATTGGAAATGTCAAATTGCTCTGCAACCAAAAAAGTTCCTGTATTTGACATGAGCAATGCTGCAGAAATCGGAGCAAAGGTCTCTTCCCCCACTGAAGCAAAGGTATTTTACTTATGATGTATTTAATATATCTTTTGCACATGGCTTGGGATGTATGTCTTTGCATCCCTAACTTTGTGCTTATTAAAGGGCTTAAATCTTGTAGCTGTGAATAAGATGTAGAGGGACTTTGGGCTATGTGACATCTATGTGCCAATGAAAGTGGTTATTTCCTGTTCCTAGTCCTGATTGGTTGAATTCATTGGGAGGCCTTGTAATGGAAGTATATATACGGTCATGTTTGAAAATCAGATGAGTGGAGATGCAAGTGAAACTTACACTTTGGTACTGTAACACTACGAGGTTAAAAGTGTAATGGCACTCAGATCCCGGATGAACTCTTCTGATTGCATTACGGTGAACCTGGGTACTTATGATGAGTCTTGCAGCCTGGAGCTATCTTGATCTTGCAATTTGGTAGAACCTCCATTTGTGGTTGTCTTGTTAATTATTCTTCAGCTGTCGCAACGTGGATATTAATGAACTTGTCAGTACTAGTTTATTAAGTCTAATGAAGGTAATTTAAAATTTGGTTGTAACTAAAAATTTATTATGTTCTGAAGATGAAAGGTCACAATTTGGTGGGGTTTCATTAAAGGTGCAGCAGGTATGGTGGCCTATACATAGAAAAATTGGAAGGTGGCTACTTGTGTTTGGCTATCACATACTGTAGCTGTTGCACATTTTATTCTTTTCCTATTGGGTGGTGCTAATTTCTCTGACGTTATTTTACAGCCTGCGAATGTTCCAACGGGTACCAATGAGAAACATGGTGACATAAATGCTGGTGTTTCTCATGAACAGTCCATTCCAGATGAAACCATTGGAATAGAAGACAAACTAAAGATCGAAGGTGATAGCAGCTCCAAGGAGGGAAGCAATCCTACATTAAACAGAATTAACCTGTAAGTATCTTTTGTGGCATCTCCTAGGCCTTTTTGCATACAGTTCAAGATGTCACTCTTTATCATTTCAGAGTGATCAGTTTCAACATTCCCCAGTCCCCGGACTGCCCCACCTATGTACTGTTCATTTAGCCTCACCCAATTGAGTTTCCCCTTTGCAGTGAAACATGGGAAAGGACATCAGAGCTGCCCGCTGAATCTGAAGTAAATCCAGTTTTTGCATTCTTCAAGGCGCTTGTTACTGCTTTTGTGAGATTTTTGAATGGATGAGAGTTTACGGGGTGTTATAATGTAGCTTTTGAGAGTATCTGCAGGGTGTTAAGCTTAGTGTTTGCAGCTTATGGGACACTTTAATTCCATGATATTATGATATCTGGTAACGTACTTAATGTATATGGTGGTTGCTGCGGTCAATTACATGATGCTTGTATCCCTGAAACCTAGGTAGAAGAGGAGACCTTGCTAGATGGATGTCATCAAGGAGCTGGTCCATCATTTCAGCTTCTTGATGACCTCCCCTCATCTGCACCATTAAAGTTGGATGGAACAAGTGTAAGCATGGTCTGGATAAATCTACATTTGCTTCCTAATAAAAAGTAAAATAGCTTGAAGTAGTTGTATGATCTCCTTGTATCCTAAGAAATATCGACAGCATAAATAAATTGTCCATCAAGTTGTGATAAATCCCAATTTTCCATGGGAGACACTGTTAGCAGAAAAGGACATAGTACTGTTTAATAAAGAGCAGCCCTACTCATTCCACAACAGAAAATGGTCAACAGATGAGTGGTTGCTGTTTATTATATTTAGAAAAAAGAAGAAGAAGAAAAATCCCTTTCCATCCCCAGCTCCACTGGAAAAGTGACGCAGCAGTATTCCAGGAACAGAATTCAGTCCACCACATTTCATACGATCGCGGATGGCTGAGAAGGTCTTGTTCTTAATTCTTTCTTGTAGATGCTTTCCAACTGTTAGCGCAAGACTAAAGCTTGACCATTCTGGGATCTTTTGCTTTATAATTACGTTGCTTGCATCACATGGATGTGTTAGTCCACCTAAAAGCAAGGCATTCCCAGTCTAGAAGGGATTCATTATTACATCTTCCTTTTTGCAAGGGTGAGATTCTCGAGCGAGACTTTAACTGAGGTCTACTTTTCGTTTTCGTTCGCCATCAAAGCATCATTGGGTTTGGTCCATAGACTACTCATTGAGGTTGTCAATTAAGAGTCCAAACCGGGCAATCGATTCCAGCTCTGCTAACGTGATTACATTACTGCCAGGAAGTAATTGAAACTTAGAAAAAGAGCCTTTTCCTTTTCCTCTGTTCAATTGGATGTAGTATTAGCATGTATGAGGGGTCACTGCTTTTTTCTTTCTTTTGTTTTTGGTAGAGAATAAGAATAGAAGGGCTAAAACTAAGACCAGTCCAACTCCAATACATGAAGGGATTATATGTGCAATAATTTGTTTGATTATTTAGGAACTTAGAATTGATGTCTGCATGAAGCGTTTCAGCGTTTTGTTTGGCATGGTGTCATGATTTTGCTGCCAAGTTGTAACAAAACGAACTTATAGTTTTTAGACTTTAGTTTAGTACAATGCTCACATTGCTGGAATACAGCCAATCGGGAGCAAGCAAGAGATGCCCACATATTGATTAAGCTTCCCTGGCTTTTGCAACAGAATCTCAAGTACTAAATATGTTTTGTTCCATGCGTTAAAAAAATCAAAGGTTCACAAATGTACATCTCTCTCTGCACACATGTATAATGGCAGGATTTCTCTGTTCAAAAAAAAAATATATATATATATAGTCATTTCTATAAGAACATAAGAAACAACAATAATACTCTATATTTTGATGTTTGTTTGAGGGTCGGTTTGTGATTGGTTCTAAAGCTTGTGTGACAAAAGGCAAAGGATATTAAAAAGAAAGAGAGAAAGGTGTGAAGCAATCTCGAAGCAAGGAATAAAGTGGAAAATATAAACTAAGAAAAAAAATCCAGTAATCTGTAATTCATCAAGACTCAAGAGCAAGACTAAATTAAAACCCCCAAAACCTCCGCAAACTAAAAAAATATAAGAACAACGGCAAAGCTATCTTACTATATTATTAATTTTCTTCAAACTATTGAAATACTAGAATTCAATGCATTGTACACAAATAAATTTAACAAAGCTATATATATAGTAGCAACAATTTTTCTAGTATTCCTAGTTGGAGTATATGGTAGGATTGGCAGACTCCTTGCGGCTTCTATGACTAAAAACAAATTCTTGAAATGATATAAAAAAAAAAACAAAATTCGAGGAAGATTCAAAAAGTTGCACAGGATCATTATTGCATGGGATGGCAACATGCAATGATAGGGGGGTGGCATGGAATTCCCCCAAGCAATTATTAGTTATTAAGAACACTTCACACATAAGGCCAATATCCCTTAAGCAGGGGTAAGGGGGACAAGGAGGGTGTCCAAAAACACGTAATAATGATCCCTCTTCATTCCTATCTAATCAGCATGCAATTGGATATGAATCTCAGGTCAAATGGCCTAATAATACAAATCAGATGACGGTGTCAAGGATTCGGAGAAATGAAATTGTTGCCCGTATATAGCGGTCAGAGAAATTACGCCATCATTTTCTAGGATTTTTTTTTTTTGGGGTATCTTTGTACAATGTATCAATAGACAAGGACGTCCTAATTATACGTAATGAAGTTGGGGTAATGCATGGTGAAAACCAAGCAAAATAGATAGGCTGAGGGGACAGTTCACATGGAAAGATTCATTCATGAGGTGGAGATCATGGAGAGGGTATTTGGTAAACCCAACCAAAACATATAGTATTATTCAAGGCTCAGTTTCTTTGTTCTTTTATTTGCACAATAATAATAATGAGGGAGAGACAGATATGGCAGATAGGGCGTATTGAAGGCTCTACGATGGAATCCTATGCTAGTTTATAAATTAGAGTGACAGAGACAGAAATGGGTACAAAAATTGCCAACGAAGGTCTTAGGCTAAATGCATTGTACTACAATTAATTATAGCTGACTGCGAGCCAAGCTGGTCGTGAGTAGTTCGGTCAATTGCTCGGCTCGAATTCGGGTTGACCAAGTTTGAGTCCGAACTTGAACTATTCGATTGGAAAGCAAGTCGAATTTTGAGCCCAGATATATGCTACTCAAGCTCGACGAGCTACTTGTCGAGTACTTTTTAATTTAAACATTATATTTTTTTTTTAAATACAAAATTATCACTAAGGGTTTATGCTTTCAGATGATTTACAAGCTGATTTGCATACCTAATAAAACTCTTGAATGGCAAAAAAGTAATAGAATTTGAAGTAGACACAATATAATTTCATTCGCCAAGTTTTGAACTTAAAGGCTCAAAAATGAGGTCTGATTGAGTTTCTATACTTGAAAGCATCATTGAGTACTCAAACTTGATATGGCTCGATCCTGATTCAAGCCATATCGAGTCGAGTTTGAGTTTTATACCGTTTTAGTAAGTGGAGTTCAATTCTCTATTCTCGAACTTATCAAGTTCGAACTCGAGTCGAGCAGGGCATCAATAGTGTTTGAGTTGAGTTCGGGTATAGAACTACTCAAGTTTGACTCAACTTGTATACACCTGTAACTACAAATTTTCGCTTGAAAATTTGACCAGTAGAGATCAAAATGAAATATTAAAAAATACTAAGCACTTGTGGCAATTTGCATCATGTGAGACGATTCCAAATATGCCCTCATACTGAAAACGGAATTGATTTAAGAAATATGGATCTTTATGAACGGAAAAAAAAGAGTAAGTGTATTTGGTGTTATCCGTAGATAAAGCGTTACTCATAGGTCAAAAAAGACACCGACTCAAGTTTATCAGCTTTTTTTTAGTTTTGCTTTTTTTTTTTTTCTTTTTGGGGGAAAATGTTTCTAGGTAGCAACAAGTGCCACATTCTTGCCCCGTAGAGGAGAAGGAATAGAAAGAAATGGAAGTAAAATATCCAGGACTCTGGTATATATATAATATCTCATGGTTGAATTTTAGCTTTTCATACATCCAACAAACATATATTAGCATCTTACAGACACAACTATTCAATTTTGGGATCATCAGCGAACTTTTACATATACAAGACACCGACGAAGATTCGTGCAAACATGGAGAGGAAGAAAAAATTTGGTCGAATTCTTAGGAACAAACAATATCTCCTCAACATCTTTAATCTTGAATATCCTGCCAGATAATTTTTAATGAGATGCTTCTTAAGTTCACTGGGAATAAGAAAATCTAATGGAATTATTTACTGCAGGCAGGCTTTCTTAGAGCGCATGTAGTAGTGGTGGTGTCCATGCAGGTTGCTCTCACCTTTTTGAGCAATTCTTTGTCGGACAAACTCCATATTGCACCTTCGAATTCGTATGATTTTTTCACTTTACATTCTAAACTTCAAATTTAAATACTTTGCACATTAAATTCTTAATTTTAAACACTTTACATTCTAATCAATTAAGTTTGTTCTATTTAAATCTAGTCAGCGACAACTTCAGCAAAATTAACGGCATGTACGACTTATCAAATTAATGATAATATGCTGAAAGTTGTTAAAAGGTAGCAAGGTATCATAGCAAAAATAAAACAGTATATTGGAATTAATTTGTACCATCTTTTATCTAATTGATTTTGCTAGAAATATTAGCGATTGAAACTATATAAATCAATAATAATATGCTAAAATGGTCAAAAAAGCTAAGAGATCGCACTGAATGATACATTTTTATTGATTTTCACTACACCCCTTTACCTCATACATTTTGCAAGCAACATAATCATTGGTTATATTTAAACACGACAAACTTGAGAGTTTAGGGTGCAAAGTGCCCAAAATTAACGGTGTTTGGATTGCATTTTTCATGAAAAAATTACTGTAGTGATTTGATGTATGTAAGAGAAAAAGGTAATAGGAAAATGTGATCACGGAAAACAATGTAATTTTCCGACGGAAAACTGCAATCCAAACAAGGCAATTTGGATTGCAAAGTGAAAAGGTGATATAAGTTTGGGAGCGTAAAGTGAAGTTAGTCCTTCTTTCTTAATTAACTTAACGTAAGTTATAAGCTTGGATTCACAGGCCAATTCCAAAAAAGTTGAAACCATGAATTTCAGATCCAAGATTGATCAGCGTCCTTTCCTTCCTTGCACTGTCAAGTATCCAAGTCCTGCGATGTGCAATGTACAATGTGGGCTATTTAATTAATGAGTTGCAGCTTGTCATTTTCTAGTACTCATCATGCAAATTGGTAAATGTATCTCACCCTCTTCACCGTTTACAACCCAAGTTTACCTTAAAAAAAGAAAGAAAGAAAAAAAGAAAAATTGGTACTGCAATGGAGAACATTAATATTATCTAGGCAGCATAGAAACAAACTTGTCCCAGTAGCACTTTTAAGCAATTAAATTCCTTCTACTTTCATGAGCCTCTAGTACAGTACTACAGTTACAGGACATGTCAATATAAAAACTGATCAAAATAGTAGTGACGATCCAGATGACAAAAATCTCACAGGTAAATGCCTCTAACATGCATTCACAATCTTGACTGCAGAACCGCAGGAGCATCTCCTCTTCATCCTTTTTGTACTTCTTAAAAACTAAAATAAAACGAAAAAAAGAAAATAATAGAGAGATTTGGAGGAGGAAAAAATAAAAATTGCCAATGAAGAAAAGATGAAAAAGGTTTGTGAGTAAAGGTGGGGAAGACAGGTAGTTACATCTGGAGCCAAGTGACGACAGCCTGAGATGGACATGTTAGAAAAGTTGTTCTACTACTGTAGTCTGTGCTGCCACCAATCTATCTATCTTAATCTGCTGGTTTGTGTGAGAATAAAGAATGCCCCTACGACCTTTTCTCTACTCAATTACCTTCCAATGCACGCCTCTCTTCCAAACTCTTCTTTTTCAACCCGTATATATATGTATGTATGTGTATATATTCCCTGCCCATTCCTACACTTGTATCTCTTACAATTTCCTGTTTACAGGTTCCTCCTTATCAGCTTTCCCTCCAGTTCCTCGACCAACCCTCCACCCACCAGAAAAAACCGAAAGAACGGACAAAAAACCCATGTCTACGGATCTAGAATTACGCCAAGAATTGGTGGAAATCCGATTACCAGCTCTAAACATCAAGGTTTCACAGTCTTCAGATAGTACGGATGATGGCGGTGCTGTAATTCAGTCACAAGAAAGCACCACCGGCACGGGCAGCTGCATCATTGAAGAAGAAGAGTGCCATACTCCAAAATCGCCTCAGCATATGATCCCAGAAATTCTTAGCTGCCCACCTGCCCCAAAGAAGCCTACGAGGCCTGCTTCCTCCTCATGCAAGAGAAAATTATCTGAATTTTTCGAGTTTGTGGGACGGGAAGAGATTGAGTCTTTTTTCAGGCAGCTCGACGTGCCGAATTCTACAACCGGTGTCATCAAAAAGAGGTGTCTTGTATAAAATTTATTCCACATTCAGAAATTTTCTAAGGCCGCCCCATTTTCTTACATTGCTTTGCAAATTGGAATCAATTGACAAAGCCACAGCAAAGTGAATTACGATCAATTGTGTATGTATTACACCTTTTTATATGTTAAAGAAAATGTATTATTTGATTCACAATTCTTGTTATTACCACAACTATTATTATCTTCTTTTCATTTCTTTTTGTGTAAGTTGGATCTGAACTGAAGGCTGACATGATTGAGAATTTACTCAAATTAATTTGAGTAATTAACTTGCACTATCTTCTCTCTCTCTCTCTCTCTCTCTTCTTTTTTTGTTTATTGAAATTTGGTTGGGAAGGTTGGTTCACTTGGTTTTAAACATGGATGACGATAGTTAATTAAGGCTGCTAAAACATAGATTAGTGATGAGTTTTGTGAGGGAGATGAGTGGTTGGTTGGTTGGTTTTGTCCGAAGGAAGGAAGATGTGAATAATAGATGGAATCAATCCACCAAATAATCAATGAATGAAATACAGCTACGACTAATTCAGTTGGTGCAAGTTTTTTCTTGAGAAAGATTTGAATTAGGTTTGATGATGCAGCATGATCGTGTTTGACGTTATGGTTGAGTGACAGACACGGTTTTGGGATTGACATCCTTTGATTATCTTTTTTTTTAGCGTTCCTCATCTCTGTCTTGCCAATCCAGAAAGAGATAGAGAATTGACAGGTATTTGTCCTTTTTTTTGCTTTTGTCCTTATTAATGCAAACAAAATTCGGCACTGTAATATGTTGTACATATAGCGTATTCCATGCTTCAGCCTGCTTTGGATTGCCATTTTGAGAGCAAAATTTTTACATTTTTTGTGAATATGTTTTCTCCCTCACACACATCACATCCTTAAAAAAAAAAGTTACAAGAATTTTTTCCAAAAAACTTTCGAGGACTAAAACTTGTCGTTCCACGCCCCCTCCTTCTTTTGTCGTTATTCGTTGAGCAATTTGTTTTTTTTTTTCAAGTGTAAACGGGTAGATTCGGGGTTTAAAGGCGAAATCTCTCATTTACACTTCCTTCTCCCTTACCATCCAATCCATCCCTTCCCCCGTTAAGTAATTTGCTAAAACAACATACAAATACACATACATGATCGCTTGCTTTTGTGTCCAAGAAAAACATATACCACTAGTTATTTTTTTGGAGGTTTTATAGAAAAATATACGGTTATAATTTGATGTATATAAAATAGAAAGGTAATTAAAAAATATATTTGTAAAAAAAAAAAATTTTTTTGGGAGAGAAAGGGCAATCCAAGCTCAGCAATGAAACTGGTACAACAAGAATAAAAAAAAAACAGAGAGAGAGAGAGAGAGAGAGAGAGAGAGAGAGAGAGAGAGAATAATAGTGCTAGGATGGGTTGAATAAGTGCGATAACTGGCTTTAATTACGCCACATAGGAAGTGTGCGAGTTCACATGCCGGCCTACAACTTTTGTTGGTATTTCAATTATTTTTAATGTAGGGCTGGCAGTCTTCGTTAACAAACTTGGAATTCATTTATAAAAGGACGAAAAAAAAGTTGGGGAAAAAGATAGTCTTACATGACCACGTATTCACTTGACTTCTACATTTTTAACGTGTGCATTTTGAATTTCAGAAGTGTTTCCACGGAATCGAACGGATTTTGAAGGCTATTCTTTGAAAGAGCAATCTTATAGTTAGCAGTTGAATTTGGACATAATTTGTTAAGCAGATTGATAACCATACACCTGGCCATTTGAATTTGATTCAGACTCCATCCATACAATAAGAGAGAAAAAAAAATGCCGAACCTGACGTGACTATTCTTCTAAGTTGCTGTGGTTGCATCAGCATTCAACATTCAGATTATAACGATGGTCCCTACTCTCAGGTGCTACTCATTAACACATTTAAAATTCATTTAACTTATAATTTATATATGCATACTGATAATTATTACCTTTTCTTATATTTATATACTTTTTTTATTTAATCTTATCCACCCTCTTTTATATTTACTTACTTTTTCTAGTCAATCTTACGCTTCTAAAAATATACGACACTTTAAATATATTTTAACGAGTACTCAATAGGTACCCATTAGATAGGCACTTTAATTATCTTACCTTTTAATTTGGCACCTTTTATAAGAGAAATGACCTAGAGTTAAAAAGGACCCGATTAACAATTCGATTGTATTTTTTTTATTATTATCTTTCATCCCTTTCCCATCCTTAACTGTGAGGATTCAAATCCTAAACATGACAGTGAGGAGAGTTCTTCCCTGATCACTGGCTAACCCCTGTGATTTAATAATTTGAATGTACTATAAGATTACTGTGTGTTAGAAGGTGAAAATAAGTAACTAGGCGTGTGCAAAATAAAAAAATTTCGATTTACAGACCGAATTTGAATTCGGTAATTCGGAATGAAAATCGGAATTTCGATTTCAAATTGGTCGAATTCGGTAACGAAATTTTTCAAATCGGAAATTCCGATTTCTAATTCATAATTCGAAATCGAAATCGAAATTCGGAATTTCTATTTCGATTTCAAATATGTTTTTCATATATATATATATAATATATAATATAATATTTATTTTATATTCATGAATTCGGTGAGATCGGAATTTACCGAATTCCGAATTGTATTTTGCAAGATTATAGCGCAGTACTTCAAAGAGTATTTTGCATGCAACGTGACGATATCCCCTGACAGATAGGACAGTGAATAATAATAATAATAATTCTGGGCCATATGTCTCTACTGCTCGATATCCCCCCGCGAGATACTAACACCGGATCCAGAATATTAAATCACATAGAACAAAACGGAGCAAAGTAAAAACTAGAATTCATTTTCTGTACTCCGTTGTAGGAATATCTTAACCCTCAGTCACTTGTTTCGCTTTAAATTTTTCCCCTCTTCCTTGATCAGCTTTGACATACTCTGTATTTGTATTTAACCAAATTCAAACTGACAAAAGGCTGTATGCGGACAATGTCGTATTAATCACGCCACTTTTGATGGATACGTATATATATATATATATATATAATTAATTAAAGCTTTGAGTAAGCTTCAATCTTACGTGTCCTTTCCTGCGGATATTAGCAAGAAGAAAAAGTTAGATTACCTACAATTAAAGACATGATTTAGACAGATTACGTATTTGAGTCAGGACCAGATCAGAAGCACAAAAGTAAAGAAGAAGCCGGCAGGCGCTTTTATGGTCGAGCTTAAACCATAAGTTACTTTTCCGTCTCTTGATTTTGACGGAATAATTAAAGAGGCAGCAGCAGCAGCAGCCCACCCCCAGCGCCAACTCGCAGACAGAGAGCCAGAGAGGTATAAAGATGGTGAAATTAATATCCATAAATTGATGAATTAATTATATAGTTCATGGATACAACATTCACGTGGTCAGGAATATTAGAGTTCATTAAAGGGGACACATGCATATGTGTACAAAGTGATAACGGCGGCAGAAATTCTTGAAAATCATTTATTCCCCTGTATGTGTGCTGTATATTCAGCTTGATTATAAAACTTTTTTAGTGTTACAGTTTGCATCCTCAGAATACCATGCATCACAATTATACGTCAATATATATATATATATATATATATATATATATGAATATCTTATTTAGCTGAGCAACACAATATAATTGACATCAAAAGCTATTTTGAAGAGCAGCGCGTCGGTTGCAGATGAAACGTCTTACTGACTAGATTATGTTTCGCTGTTAGATAGTATTCATTCAGTATAATTTTTTCTTATATGGGACGTAAAGAGGACGCATTGCTAGTTGGAGCCTTCTAGCTCTGGCGTCAACCACATCCTCAAAACCCACCAAACGTTAGGTGTATGTTTGGTAGGTTTAAACAAAGTTATAACGATGGTTTTGATCTGATTCCATCTGATTGATCAATCATGTGAAACTAATTTTTCATTTTTATTGCTAGTCGGCGGCCATGTGACCGAGAAATTCATGATCTTGTCGAACAATATTAGCAAATTACTGAAATAGGAGTTTTAGCTAGGATCCAAGAACATCTGTAAAGTTGCTAAAGCAAGTGTAAAGAATCCACCACATTGATCTAAACTAAAGCAAATGCAAATCAGGTTATATATATATGTATATATATGGACAACAAACATAAAAAGAAAACCCCAGGATGTGTATAAAATTTACCGAGTACATATTTACTGCTAATTACCCAACTAGAAAACTATTCAAAATCCTCTTCCAAAGCAACAAAAAGAAATGCAAAACTACGGGACATATTTCAATTATAGAAGTCCAAAAGTTGCCCCTCTATCTTTGCAAGTGTAAAAATCGCCTCATCAAGATGAAATCCTACCGCAAGCGACACAAATTAAGCATTGGATAAAACACAGATTAACCGTCTATCACAGGAAGTATTTCCTCCTTGTGGGCCGAAAGGGAAAAAAACAATTGCAGACATGGAACTGGAAAAAGTGAAAGCTAAGATCTGATAAAAGTGAAGAAAAAGTGGAGTTAAAACCCTGGATTTTGTAGTTAAATACTATCATAACTGATCCCTTTTGTCTACTGAGGTAAGACAAGTGTGTTCCCCATAAAAGTGTCTCCTTGCACTACCAAGAATGTTCAATACAAGTACCAATCACCGGTGGAAATGAGAATCTCTCATTTTTGCCAGAATACGAGGTGTGGAAGTTTCTTGGTGTTTAATACTTGGAATTTGGGACTACGGCATTCTACGGGATTTGTGATGCTGGACTTGGGAACCACAACATTAAGAGTTCTTAATACAGATTATGAATTAAAAATTGCCATTTGAAGGTCATGCAATTACTTAATGCAGTCATGGGTCTACACTTTTTCTCCACAACTACATTACAAGTTTGTCTATTTGATATCAATAATACATAGCACTGGCTGATTTAATACATGTTGCCTGTTGGATATTTTAATAAAAAAATATCACATATTTATTTTGAATTCAAATAAAATAAATTACAAATTCTTTAAATAAATTTTCAGTTACAAATTGAAACATTTAAATGTGTAACTTATGAGATTTATGTCTTGCTTTTGTAACTTATGTAATGATTAGGTTTTATGAAATCATTTAGTAATTTTTTTTTACCGTTATACAATGAATCTAGAATTTTCAATTTGTAACTTAAATATGAGGTGTTAATTCCTATTAATGTTGGTATTTTAATATTCCTAATTTCTTAGCCTATATATAAGGCATCTATCAACCAAACCAAATATATATTTTGCTATCTTTATACTACCTTCTATTTTTCCTCCACTACTATAAGAGGTTATAGGACAAAGAACAGTGTTAGTGTGAGGTTTCTGTCTTGCTTCAATAGTGTAGATTGGAATAGACTACAGTGTGCAAAAGGCTAGGCTGTTGTATTCTGAAGGCGACGTGCTGAGACCTACTACACCGGAGGATACTCCGTAGGGACGTGAATCGTCTTAAAGAGAGCGACTTAGTCCGCGTCTCAACCCATGCCAAATCAACATATTTATGGTACAAATTATTTGCATTTTTAATGCAAGATTAAGGTATGAATTTTTGTTAATTTATTTATTAAATTTTGTTAGAGAAATTATTGTGACTTATATGATTTATTTTGGTCTAGAACCAACAATTTTAAGACGAGTTAGCCTCTTCACATAAGATAAGGTTATCATTGCATGTTTTGCTTCTAAATAATCTAATCATAAAACTAACATAATCCCGACGATAAGAATCTTACATGGTGTATAACATAATCCGGACAAACTTTAATAAACAAGATATTTCATGTGAATGGTTACAATTATAGACTGAGACTAGAAAGGGTAATATCCATTGGTTTTATGTGCTTTAGAGTCTGGTATCAATATTATGTAAGCGCATATAAATAATTCACAATATATACCTTTGAATCCAAGTTGCCTATTATTAATAGAATATCATGTATTTGTTTGTTCGAGAAAAACATGGTACTTGCATGATGTCTTTGTATATTAGTAGACTAAATATAATAATTTTTTGCCATTTTTGAGTTTTTAATATATGTTGTATGAAGCAACTATTTTCGCATGAGCTTATCGTGTTACATAGTGAACTTTCAATGTCTCTTATATTAACGGATTTATTCCGATTGAAAATTTTGGCATTGACATATAAATGATTAATTTGGTGATAAAGATATATACTCCATGAAATGCATGTATAACATGACCAGTTATTGTCTTAAGAATAATGGTATCAAGGTGTATAAAAAAAAACTGCAATTATGAGGGTTCAAGTTATATTTAAATAATGGGGGTTTAAAATTCTCTAGTTTTGTCTTCAATTCATATGATCTTAGTCCAACTTGAGGTCTGCATTTTCACAAGCAATAAACGGTATTGATAATACATGAAGAAAAGATTACACTGTCACCAAGAAAAAATGATATATATATATGGATAATAGCTTTAGTGGCTTGAAGTTGTGAAATATAAAGTTAGTAGCCATATAATTCTCAACAATTCTATTCTCTTGACTTGTATTTTGTTAAAATTGTAAATATGAACTTTTGAGTTGAAAATGTGATATTGTACATTGAAAAATATGTATTTGAGGCAAAGGCCATCAATTTGCAGGCAACCAACAACTTTTGGATTTGTATTAAATTATTTCATGATGTTTGCTATGTGGCTGTCTTTGCATTTAATGAAAACTGGAATACTTAATTTCCTTGCCAAGCATGACTATAGTAAGACTATGTTTGGATGGAAACGCAGACAGTGGATGTTGACTAAGCTGGTAGCTATGAATTTTGAAACTCTTGAGATTTTTCATTATAAGGCTTGCATTACTTGCAAGTTGAATTTTGAAATTAAAACATAATAGTGCATTGACTATTATATTTTTTTGAATTTTCTTAATCTCTAATTTGAGTTGTGCAGATTAAAAAGTGAGGCATGATTTAAATAGATTTGAATTACTTATGAAGTTTTCTTGCAAAAGAAAATTCATTGAGGACTATGAGAGTGGCGGGTTACTAGATTACTAGCCATTGAGAAGATTATAGAAATGATGGAAATTAATGTGGCTTTGCTTGATGTGAGCAAATATATGCCCATTCTATTTGCTCAATTTATGAGTATGACATAATTATTATTTTTTTGAATCTATTCTAACTTTATTTTGAGTTATGCAGACAAGCATTCACTGAAAAGCATAACCTGATGTGAAGGTACTTGAAATATTTTTTGATATTTTTGCAAAAGCAAAAATAATCATGGAATTTTTTGAGAATGGATTCTAGTGCATCACTAGACTACTGGCCATAGAAAAAATTAAAAAATTACTTATGAGTAAATATAGGCCTACACTATTTGGCAAAAATATATGGATGAGAAATTTTATCATCGAAGATTGGTTCCATGTATTTGGACCACTAAGAGGTTATTTGAAAAAATTCAAGAATATCATATCTTTGTTATTTTATTTGTGTTGAAAAAATAAATCTCAAACTTGAGTCAAGGATATGATACACATCGAGGGGGATAAGACAAAAGTCTAATATATGTTAAAAATCACCTATGAGGATACAACCATCTAAGAACTGGAGATCCCAAGAACTAGGTCAGAGACAAATGAATCATAGAGTGATTTGGTTGATAAATATGCACTACTGGATTATATTGTCTATCCCTATGATGTAAGTGCATTTGTGATCCTATGACGATAAGCGAGGTTAGAATTTTTATTCCCTTAATGAGTTCTATAGCCCTTATGGGTGGGATGTCTAAGTCATAGAAGCATCTTTGATAGACTCACCTATATGAGTATGGAAGTATGGCCGCTTCCTATGAGAATTTGGACTGGTTCTCTAAAGTACTCATGAAAATCGGGATAAAGCATAAGGCCATAAATGTGCTGGCTTATGAAACCTATTTGAGAACACTGAAAGATTCATGTGTATAATACGATTTCACGTGCCCTCAAGTAGTCATCGTTTTAATGCTAAATCCACTTTGACTCTAGCACGGGAATTGTTGAGCACTGAGTGAAGGTTTAAAGGCATTGCCACCTTTATTATGCATGAATTTTTAATCTTTGCCCTATTAAGTGTTAAGTTTTAAATATTATATTTTTTTTTATTAAAATAAGTGGGGGATTGTTGGATATTTTAATAAAAAAAATATCACATATTTATTTTGAATTCAAATAAAATAAATTACAAATTCTTTAAATAAATTTTCAGTTACAAATTGAAACATTTAAATGTGTAACTTATGGGATTTATGTCTTGCTTTTGTAACTTATGTAATGATTAGGTTTTATGAAATCATTTAGTAATTTTTTTTTACCGTTATACAATGAATCTAGACTTTTCAAGTTGTAACTTAAATATGAGGTGTTAATTCCTATTAATGTTGGTATTTTAATATTGCTAATTTCTTAGCCTATATATAAGGCATCTATCAACCAAACCAAATATATACTTTGTTATCTCTATACTACCTTCTATTTTTCCTCCACTACTATAAGAGGTTATAGGACAGAGAACAGTGTTAGTGTGAGGTTTCTGTCTTGCTCCAATAGTGTAGATTGGAGTAGACTACAGTGTGCAAAAGGCTGGGCTGTTGTATCCTGGAGGCGACGTGCTGAGATCTACTACACCGGAGGATACTCTGTAAGGACGCGAATCGTCTTAAAGAGAGCGACTTAATCCACGCCTCAACCCATGCCAAATCAACATATTTATGGTACAAATTATTTGCATTTTTAATGCAAGATTAAGGTATGAATTTTTGTTAATTTATTTGTTAAATTTTATTAGAGAAATTATTGTGACTTATATGATTTATTTTGGTCTAGAACCAACATTGCCGGAGTAAGATAAGACGAAGCTGCAGTGCGGTAGCCAAACAAGAAGATTATCTTGTCAGGAAATACCACGGGTAAATGGAAAAGGTGATTTCCCACAAATTGCCAGCAATCAGAACTTGTTTACCACTTGACTTTGATTAAAATGGCGAATATTCAGGATCAGCCATGAGGTGAGCCTCCTCTCTTCTAAATTTTATCCCCTCTCCCCCCCCCCCCCCACCCCAACACCTTAAAAAAAAGTGAAGTAATGAGAACAGCCTATATAAAGGTAAGAGCAACTTGTTTACCATTTAAAATTACTGTATGTCGTAGGAAAAAAAATAATCTATTTGTCATACTTGGAGGCCGTACCAATATTTTAGTACAGGTGCTAGGACAATAAGTAAATCATGGATTATTTAATGAGCAAAATTATTTGGATGGCTATCAAACTCTTGGAATCGTCAAATTTTGACCATTGAACTATTAAATATTTGGTTTTGACTACTAAACTATCTAAAATTTAAATTTCAAGCCATTCCGTTAGATTTAATCATTAAACATAACAAATTTGAGTGCTTGTATGATTCATGAGACAAAAAAAAATGGACATATTTAATGATTAAATTTGATGGAATAGTCTGAAAGATAGTTCAGTCGACAAAACTCGATGATTTCAAAAATTCAGTGGCCAAAACTCTACGATTCCAAAAGTTCAGTGGCCATCTAAATAATTTACTCATTATTTAATTTCTCTGTAGTGGATTCACTTACATTTCAGTATCATATATTTAGTCAATCCAATATGGCATCCTTTGTGAAGTGTTCATTGTTGGCAATTTGGCATGAAATTTGATTAATGATAACCTACAATTTTCTCATCAACCTTTGGTTATAATGACATGTGAATTCGATATCCTCTTGTATATGAACCAATTGTTTTTTTTTTTTTTTTTTCAATTGGGAGGTATCTTGACTTAGCCAAAATTACTTGAGCGGGCCAGACTACTGCTTCCAGACTGTGAGAGTCCGCCCCAAGGATCATAACACGATAGCTCCCAAAAGTCGAACCTGAGACCTGCTCCTAAAAAGGAGACTACGGAAACCATTTGAGCTGCCGGGGGGCTTGTATATGAACCAATTGCTTTTTTGTTGGGAGTGTTTTTCAAAAACTAGTTTTTCAAATACAATAAAAATTTTTAAAAAGTACTCTAAATGGCAATCTAAAAATTAGTTTAAATTTTTTAAAAATTTTTAAAAATATCTCAAAATATATTCTAAAAACTCTTCTACTCTTAAATATCCCACAATATTTTCTGAAAATATCCTAAAATATAATCTAAAAACTCTGCTACAGCAAAATTTTTCAAAAGCATCCCCAAAAATAGCTAATCCAAACGGAGCATTAACATAACTACATTACCGGAGGGTTACTGGAAGTTTGACAACAATCTGTTCTTGTGAGTTTTAACATCTATGAGTTTTTTATTTCCAGTTTCGACGTAGTTTTTTTTTTCTTTTTTTAAATTCAAGAAAGACTCTTAAGTTTTACAAACGGAGGAAACAAGGACTTGAAAAGTCAGCCAAAGACTTCACCGTTGCCTTAGCAAATGTGCTAGTTTCCCTTCGTCCTAAGTTGGGAATCGGAATCAATTTCGACCGCCTACGCGATTGTGTTAGTACAAGAATTATTATTGGACTGCTTTCTGGGTCACATTTGTCTGTTGGTCTTGGGCCTAGCATCATTTGCAATGCTGTCTATTCAGCATGGTTTCTCCAAACCCAACTAGTTTATGTGTCGCATTTTAGTTACATTTACATTTGAGTTTGGGGCTTTACAAGCAGCCTGGTTTTCGTTAAAGAGATGAGGAATACGAAAGATTCGGTTCGTTGAGATTTCCAGCGTCTCAATATGGGCCAATTTTGCCACAATTTCGGCTGTTAACAGCCCAAATTTCTTTTCAAGTCCATAAAAAAAAAAAGGACTTCTGTGTATGTGAAAAAGTTCCGTTCAGTAACTCTTATTTAACAGGTATTGTGAATAATCTATAACTTGTCTGTTTTCGAAGCTTGTCTCAAGTTTCAGCCAAGAATCAATCAGACTTTGCATGTATAATTTGAAAAAAAAAATTGAAAAGAGGAAGAGTATATCATGTTCATGTGTTGTTTTCACTTCAATAATTTAGATAGTTAGATATGTCATTCACACGTGCAAATCCCATTGAGTGTCAATTTCTTCCTCCATTTTATGTCAATTAATTTGTAGTAATATTGAGTTATAATTTTCACCATTTATGGGTTGATGAGAATTGCGATTTATTTGTATGGTAAAAAAAAATGTCATTCACCCTTGTTTAATACATCCCTCGCCCCGGCCCATACGTCTTGGCTTTGCAACTTTTCAAATGAGGGGCCATTAGCATCCGGAAGACGCAGCTCGATCATTGGCGGGTGTCAACTGTCAATGACCACATAGCATTGATTTTGACTCAATCCAAAAACCAAAGTCTAAATTTGCATCTTGTCGCCCAAGCAAGAAGGCAATATAAAGCGAGGGAGGGAGGGCTGGCTGCTTGACAATCACCTCAAGAAATTAAGGAGCAAAAAAATGTTGTTGAGTGAGAAGCAAGAAGCTCTGGTGAAGGAGTCATGGGAGCTGCTGAAACAAGATATTCCCCTACACAGTTTTCGCTTGTTTACATCGTGAGTATTTTTTTTTTTTTTTTGACATGATAAACTGTATACTACAACTGCTTCTATTCTACACTAGGAAAAGGGGAATCTAAAGAGATCAAGATGGGTGTCTACGCACCCGCTAGCAAAACATTTTTTGGAAAACCTGAATATTAGAATGCAGGTCAAGAGATTTAATCTCTTGACCTACACTCAAATAGAGTTTTTAAAACTCTTTTAATAACCAACTACTCTATATTGTGAGTATGCGCCACCGATATTTTGCTTTTCATCAACTTTTTTACTGTCTTCAATAACCTGAATATTAGAATGCAGGTCAAGAGATTTAATCTCTTGACCTACACTCAAATAGAGTTTTTAAAACTCTTTTAATAACCAACTACTCTATATTGTGAGTATGCGCCACCGATATTTTGCTTTTCATCAACTTTTTTACTGTCTTCAATATATATATATATATATGTATATATATATATATATATATGGTAGTAGTAAGACTATCATCCTTTTTAGCATCATTGCATAACACTACCTAAATCATTATTTTTATGGTGATGGTAGCTGAATGTTTCTTTGATTCATGAATATTGTTTCTCTTCCTCCCTTGATTATTAGTAGTATTTTTTTTTGGGGGGGCTATGTTGACGGTTTATATTTTATGGGGATATAATATATGGTTAAGGATCCTGGAGAAAGCACCAGGGGCAAAGGACTTGTTCTCATTTCTAAGGGACACGGATGAAATTCCACAGAACAATCCCAAGCTCAGGGCACATGCTGCCAAAGTTTTCAGGCTGGTATGTTGGCGTGCTTCATTTCATGTTTTCATAATTGTAATTCTTGTACACTTTGAGAAATGGCTATATATTTGTGTATATATCAAGCTTTTCTCGTCTCTCTCTCTCCATAGCTATGTATAAACGACTCATGTTCATCAACTTGCGTATATAGTATACACTGCCATAAATAATCTAGAATGGAAGTATCTGCATTGTATTTAATATTAGTTGTTGCAGTTCTACTTGTTAGTCGCCCCATTTGGTCCAAACACTATTAGGTGGCTTCTAAAAGTTGAACATATTAGGTGGCTTCAATCTACCTTGATTCATTCTTTTATACTTCATCATTTTCTAATGCCCAACACTATTCATTTTTATTTAATTTGTCCCTAGACAAATTTTTATCACCAACAACTGTGTCTATTCTCTCCCTAATTATTGACTATACTATTTCTCCAGTTTTTCTTTTGACGGTCATCAACAAAGAATTGCGTAACTGCTGATCCAAATCTGACAAGAAAGAAACCACCAATTACACCCTCACAGTGTAATCTCATGCATCTATCTATCAACATCGAAATTCAAAAGAAAGGCATCAAGCAATGATTAAACGGACATGTCACACATTGATCTACAAAATTTTAAAGCTTGCCAATCTTGAAGAGAGATAAGAAAACCAGAAGAGCAAAACGTACTAATCAAATCACTCATTGGTTTAGTTTAAGAGATCGAGCATAATTAACTAGAAGAAATGGGCGAAGATTTCCATTTCTGAAGCACTTGCAATGGCTGGAAGCTAGCTAGGTCTCAACTTCCTTCCTTCAGATTGTCATTAATGTTCATTACAAGGATGTATTTATCTCCAGCAAGTAGTTTAACGAAATCTGACGAGGTTAATTGTATACGACATTAGACTTGCGAATCAGTGGTGCAGCTGCGTGAGAAGGGCGGAGTGCTGATTGGCGATGCTACTCTCAAGTGGCTGGGATCGGTTCATCTCCAGAATGGAGTCCTTGCGCCCCATTTCGAGGTACTACCTACTAGGCCTAGTTCTGAAGCTGTCTGCAGTCCCATTCTTATACCTCTTCATAAACTTTCAAGAAGTTTACACTAATTAATCTGCATGCTTATGTATAATAAAGTTTTATTCCTTAATTTATTAAAATTTGATTCCTGCATGAGACGTACGTAGATGGTAAAAGAAGCACTGCTGAAAACGATCGAAGAGGGCGTGGGAGAAAAATGGAGCGAGGAAATGGAGAATGCATGGGGAGAGGCCTATGATCACTTGGCAGCAGCGATTATAGGTGAGATGCAAGCAGAGGCTGCTGCTTCATCAAAGCCCGTTCCTTAACATCGATAACGTATAATCTACAAAGGATGTCTTTACTCTTTAGTGAAAGCCTCATCTGTGTGTCGTATATAACTCCCGGGAGAGGCTTCTGGATAGTCCTTAATGCGTTGTAAGAATAAATGATAGTAATAAGAATAGAGCATTTACCAGTGCAACGGATCTTCTGTCCCATACCCTGTGCCGCTCTCTGTCCCACTTTTTATTATATTATTATTTTTCATATATAAACATCACGTTTAAGTTCTTTTTTGTTTCCTTAAAATTTAATAATTATTAATTGAGTAAAATATAAATACAGTAGTTTCAAAAAAGTAATATATAATAGAAAATTAAAAAACATAGCAGAAAATTCATAAAAAATATCATTTTTTATGCATTTTGGTTTTTTGAGTTTGTTAAATTTTGTGTATTACTCAATTAATAGTTATTGGATTTTAAAGAAATAAGAAAGAACTTAAACGTGATGTTTATATAGGAGAAATAACAATATAATAAAAAATGAGACAAAGAGTAGCACAGGGTGTAGAACAGAAGATCCATTGCGATTTACCAGTGATGAATAATAGAAGCAAGAAGTGGTCCAAAATAATCATGGAATGTATCGACTAAATTTTACTACATCATGAAGAAAAAATTGCAGACTGGACCACAGTGTTCCACATCTCATTGTCATGACTGAGTGTTCCACAATCTACATGATACTAATATATTTGTAAAAACCATCCGAAGGAGCCCGGTTGGATTTCTGCACCGACTGAATTGAACTGCTTATTAAAAATGGTTTGAGGTCTGATTAATTCTCTGCGGCTTCAAATCTTCGTTGTCTCATTCTCTTCAACTAGGCAACAAGAAAAAAAAAATCGACATTTAATTTGTTTTTCTCTCCTTCTACCTGTACAAATACAATTGTGGATTGGATATGCATCACACGTCCAGGTAGCTGACCGGTCAGCTTTGCCCCATGAGAAAATTAACTGAGGATTATTTAAGTTTTCTGTATAATGGATTTACATTTTTATTTTTTTAGTATGAAGTCAATCAGAAGAGGATGAGTTCAATCCAGTAGGCCATCTCCTTTATGAAATGGTACGTGTCTTGGCCGGAAAATTGAGTCAAGATATTAATGTATTTTATTATGCTACTATATTATATCGTCCAACATTTCGTTGTATATATGACAAGTGCACTGGGATCCCATTAAAATTAAGCTCTTGCATCTGCAGAAGAGACATACGTGTCGTGTGATGCATTCAGACTATCAATCACCACAAGGCTATTAGGTGTTTGACAGCAACCCATTCTTGGGAATTGAAATTTACTTTAGTCGACAAGATCAATTTCAACGGTGTACGTGATGTGATCATCCTATAATACAAAAATTGGTGTGTGGACTCCTTGTGGGTTGAAAAAGCAATCGAGCTACTCAACATTGGAATCGAATTCGACTCGATAAGGGTTTATTCGAATTTGATCTGTCAATTAATTATGCCATAATTAAACAATATTTTGTGTTTAGTAAACTTTTAAATTTAATTTGAATTTGAATTGATTGATATAAAATTAGAATTTACAAGTAAAAAATTTGAGCTACTTGATATTTAATTTCGACTCTGTGAATAAACATATCAAATCTGAATAAAAAAAAAAACTAAGTTTGAACACGATTTTAAACTTGTTAAAATAATCAAATAAATTTTAAGCATTAAAATATTCGATTTAATTGTGCTCATTATCACTCCTATGACTCCGTGCTTTGATCCGCTTTGTCTGTTGGGCTTGGCCCTAAACTTCATATAAATGTACGTCGAAACCCAAATGATTAATGCTTTGTGTTTTAGTTGTTACTTTCAAATCTGGGCTTCTACAAGCACGCTGATTACACAATGGAGATAGCCTTAAGGAAAAGTTGAAATTTCTAATATTGTCTGAACATGGGCCAATGGTCTCCCAGAGTTTCGGCTATTTATTTATTAACCTTTTTTTTTTTTTTTTTTGTCTTTGTTCTAAAGAATTGACTTCTTCTGTAATTAAAAAAGCAACTGATCTCTTGAGTAGCCCTATCTAAAAAGGGAAACAGGATACTACGTGATAATAGGGAGTGTGTTTGCATTGAAGATTATTTGGAATAATTTTTTTGAAAAAATGTTATAGTTATATTTTATATGATGTGAGATAAAAATGTAACTGATTTAATAAAAAATAATTAAAAATATATTTATAATGCAATCAAATAATTATAAGAACCTATCCAAGCACACCAAAGTAATGATTTCCAAGCTTGCTTTAACTTTTAGCTAACAAAACTAAGTACACTGTGTACGCATATGTAACCAAAAAAAAGGGAAAAATATAGTAGAGTAATTCTTATGCACATTGACATTGTATATACTGTCACGATTAGATACAAGATACATATGCAAAATTTAATTTTTAAATTCGAATTTAAGTTATGTGTCATACATCCAAAGATGAAAATATATACACTGTCAGCGTATAGAGGATTAATTCAATATATTATGGATAGTTTTGGCAGCAATGATTTGTGAACAACCTTCTTGTGTCTTCACTTTCTGCATTTATTTCGTCTTCATTTTTTAATACAATTTGCGAAATCACCCGGACAAAGATCGAAAAACGACGGCTGGATCTTTTGCAGGTGTGTACCACATATGATCTGGCCAACAAATGATGCCAACATCAAGCTTCCGGAAACCATCCAAAAGTCTCTTGCCCATTGCACCTCGTATATCCGTGTGAATATGATACCTTATCTCTCAAAACCCAATATAAAGCGAGGGAGCGGCTATTATACAATCTGCTCAAAAAAGTTCAGGGAGAGGAGCAAAAATGGCGTTGACTGAGAAGCAAGAAGCTCTGGTGAAGGAGTCCTGGGAGCTGCTGAAACAAGATATTCCTCGACATGGTTTTCGCTTATTTGCATTGTAAGTGTGCACCAAGAGTTTTCGTCCAATTTCTGGTGTGCATTCTTTTAATTTTTTTTTTTTTTTTTTTGATAACAAGAAAGTAGTGGGATTTAAGAAGCGGGAAAGGAAATGAAAGGCATTTGAATTTAAAATTTCTAATTCTTGACCTCTCAACTAGTATAACTAATGGATCAAAATCTCCTCGTCGAATTTCTAGTTTGCATTATTGTAACTTTGTTTGAGTGTATGTGTATGTACCTAATGCAGAAGATGTTGCTTGTACCCGGTAAGAAAATGGTTTAACAAGTTGATGTTCTTCCATATATAATACTACCTAAACCACTATTTTAGGATCATCATAGCTGGATATTAATTTCTCTGATTCATCAATATAGTTTCTCTTCCTCCCTTGCTTAATTTCTTTTTTTTTTTTTTTGGGTTACGGGCTATATGATCAAGGATCCTCGAGATCGCACCAGGGGCGAAGGACTTGTTCTCATTTCTAAGGGACACAGATGAAATTCCAGAGAACAATCCCAAGCTCAAGGCACACGCTGCCAGAGTTTTCAAGCTGGTATGTTGGCTTAATTCAATTTATGCTTTCATTTTCGTAATTAATTTTTGCCCACCAGCCGAAATGGCTGAATCGGTTCAAAATTCAAATGACAAACTATTTATCGAAAGAGACTTTCACTACCTCGTTATGTGTGGATATACTACATATAATTCCCCTGTTCCTTCTGATGGGTAATAACCAAAAATGATTGAACGGTTGATTGAAGCTGACTAGAATCCACCAACCACACTCTCATAATTTAATTTCAGGCATCTATCTATTGATTTGGAAATTCGAAAGAGAAGCATCGAGCAATGATTAACACGGACACGTACAAGTTTAACGGGTTATCATTCTTGGAGAGATTAGAAAAGCAGGAGAAATAGGTAGTAAACTATACCGTCTATAGTTTAGTCTACAAGTGCAGAACAAAAGTTAAAGATAAACATTTCAATTGAAGACCGCTTGCAAATTGATCATGCATATATTGCTGTAAATGTCCATTACAGTAATGATTATCTATCTCTATCAGTTAGTCAACTAGAAATATGACAAGGTTGTATACAACATTAGACTTGCGAATCAGCAGTGCAGCTGCGCGAGAAGGGTGAAGTGGTGGTTGCCGACACTACTCTCAAGTGGTTGGGATCTGTTCACCTCCGGAAAGGAGTTCTTCAACCCCATTTTGAGGTAATGGTTCTAAAGCTGGCTGTACTATTTTAATCTCCAGAACTGCAAGAAGTGTCCAGCATTAACATTAGTATGTGCGTGATTATGACATTCCAACCTTAAGTCATAAATAAGTAAAAGTCTTCAATTTATTCAAATTTCATCACGAAGCAATTGATGAAGAGATTTAAAGTGTGAAGTTTACGCGAGACATAGGTCGTGAAAGAAGCATTGCTGAAAACGATCGGAGAGGGCGTGGGAGAAAAATGGAGCGAGGAAATGAAGAATGCATGGGGAGAAGCCTATGATCACTTGGCAGCAGCAATTATGGGTGAGATGCAGGTTGAGGCTGCTGCTTCATCAAAGCCCATTGCATAACTGCCAAAGCAAAATCTACTGCAAGAATCTGTGTGAAGCTTCATCTGTGTAGGCGAGGCTTCTGTGACAGTGCTCATTGCTCAATCAACGCATGCATGCGTTATTGTAAAAATTGGCATGTCGATTTAATATATATATATATATATATATATGTATGTATGTATATATCAAAATGGAAAGACTACTGGTAGAGGTTTGGCCATTATATACATTAGGGAACAAGGTACAGTCTACATTTGTTCGATTCTTAAAATTTGTACGAAGGTGAAACAAATAAAACTAACATAATTTTTATGCCACTGCAAAAGAAAGAAATAAAAAGCACTACAACAAGGAAAATTTCCAAAATCAACTCCATTTATTTGAACTTGTTTTTCGTAAACCTGTTTTTACATAATTTAGAAAACATGTTTTACTGTCACGCTTTAACGCACAGATAATTAATTGGTGACATCGACAGGATGTTGCATCGCAAGGTCTTCCAGCTAAGTCATTTCTTCTTCTTCTTCTTTTTTTTTAATTATACCAGCGTGTCACATCAAAATTTAAAAATTCATACAATCAAAATTCACCGACACAATATCGGCCCTGTTTGGAAGCTTGGTTTTTTACCAAGTTTGTATAAAACTAGTTTTTTAACAACTTTTGCTACAGGAACCCCAAAAAACTTATCAAAATTTTTAACCTACACACTTAAAATATCCAAAACACAAAAAAAAAAAAAAAATCCCCTTCCCCTTTTCTTCTTCTTCCTCCCCCACCACCACCTCCATTGCCGGCTCCATCACCAATTTTCGGTGCCGGTTTTTTTTTTCCCCTTTTTTTTCCCTCTCCCCCTCTTCCTCCCCTGCCATCATCGTCTCTTGTCTTTTTTTTTTTTCTCTCTACGTCCGGCGCAGAGGGGGGTGGCGCAGAGAGGGGCAGCGAGGGGGCAAAAGGGGAAGGGAGAAGGGGCAGAGAGGGACGGCGGGAAGAGGGGGAAGGCGGGGGAGAGAGAGGTGGCGGGGGGAGGGGGAAGGGGCAGAGGGGGGCTGCGGGGGGGAAGGCAGGGGAGAGAGAGGCGGCCGGGGAAGGGGGAAGAGGCAGGGAAGGGGACAGCGGGAGAGAGAGGGAAGGTGGGAGGAGGGGGAAGGGGCAAAGGGGGGCGGCGGGAGAGAGAGCGAAGGCGGGGCAGAGGGGGGTGGCGGGGGGAGGGGGAAGGCAGGGCAGAGGGGGGCGGCGGGAGGTGGAGTTGCAGCTGGGGGTAGAGGAGGTAACGGGGAAGAAGAAGAAGAAGAAGAAGAAAAAAAAAAAAGAGAAAAAAAAAGAAAAAAGGAAAGAAAGAAAAAGAAAAAGAAAGGGAAAGAAAAAAAAAAGTTTTTCACCTTACAAAAACTTCTACAAAATTTTTCACCTTACAAAAATTTCTACAAAATTTTTTTAAAAACTTCTACAGTGCACTACAGTAAAGTTTTAGACAAACTCCAAAAAAACTCAGGGCTTGTTTGGAAGCTAGTTTTTTGCCTAAGTTTTTTACCTACTAGTTTTTTAACAACTTTTGCTACAGGAACCTTAAAAAACTTCTCAAAGTTTTTTATCTACACACTTAAAATATCCAAAACATAAAAAAAAAAAAAAATCCCTTCTCCTTCTTTCTTCTTCCTCCCCACCGAACCCACCACCTGCATTTGAGCAACCTCTCAACAGCCTCTCTATAAACTCCATCGCCTCTGAACGCCCCCATCGCCAATCCCACATCCCCGCTTTGCTCCTCCGTCTCACTCCCTCCTTCGCGACCACCACATCCACTAGCATTTATGGGCCTCACAACAACCAACGTCGCCCCTTCCAATTTCACCCCATTTGATAGCTCCATCCGCGCCTCGTGCTTTATCCTCATCCTAATTGCAGGCACAGTCGTCCGGGGGGAGAGGAGTGGCGGGGGCAGAGGGGGAAGGGGCTGAGGGGGTGGCGGGGGAGAAGAGTTGCAGGGTAGAGGGGGAAGGGGCTGAGGGAGTGGAGGAGAGAGGGGAGGAAAGGGATGGTGTGCATAGGGAGGTGGCGGGGGAGGGAGTATGAGGGGTGGCGGTCCAAGGGGGTGGCGGGCAGAGGGGGGAGGAACGGGGAAGGGAGTGGGAGGGGGGTGGTGGAGGAGAGGGGAGGAAAGGGGTGGCGGGGGAGGGAGAGGGAGGGGGGGAGAGGAGAAAAGAAAAAAAAAAAAAAAAGAGAGGTGGTGCTAGCAGAGGAGCGGAGGTGGGAGGCAGAGGTAACGGGTAAGGGGAAGAAGAAAAAGAAGAAGAAGAAGAAGAAGAAGAAAAATGAAAGAAAGAAAAAGAAAAAGAAAGAGAAAGAGAAAAAGAAAGAAAAAGAAAAAAAGAAAAGGAACAAAAAATTCACCCTACCAAAACTTCTACAAAATTTTTCACATTACAAAAACTTCTATAAAAAAATTTTTTACCTTACAAAAACTTCTACAAAAATTTTTTAAAAACTTCTACAGTGCACTACAGTAAAGTTTTAGACAAACTCCCAAAAAACTCAGGTTCCAAACAGGCCCTCAGATTCCAAACAGGCCTATCATTTGCGTAATGGACATGTTTGATTAATTGGCTCGGAACGTAGGCTGCAGTACCTTTTTGCCATGTGGCCGAAGGCCACTGACTGCTCGAGAGAGATCGGGCCCACCAGGATGAACAGTCTATTGGGTAGAGTAGCGAACAGTGCCCGGAGGCATTGTTGAAATTTGAATTTAAATTGAAATTCGCCAGGTGCCAAATTGTGGCCAAGCCAAGAAATGAATTGACACCTACAATGGTAAGCTCGATCAGTCTTGAGCATTAGTCTAAAAGAACTTTATGTGGTCATTTTGTTAACGAAAAAAGAAGATAAATTTCAGATGATAAGAAATAAAACAAATATGAAACGCAAAAGTTTCGGGGTTTGGATTAGCCACTACAATCAAAGATGCATAGGCGGTCAAACTTTTCAACAAGTTTTGTCACCCACTTCTATTAACTAAATAGGGTCCGTTGAGTAAGCATAATTGACAAAAAAAAAAAAAAAAATTATTCAACTTACATCATAAACATAATTTTCAAACACCTTTTTAGCTCATATATATTACATTACAAAAATATTACAATGTTATTCGAAACAATTTTTTCAAATAATCTCCTATCCAATCTACCATCATTTTCATCGACATCTCGTCGCTTTATTATTATCCAATCATGTATCGTTATAAGTTACTTAAAAGTGATTAAAACTAGTCCTTCAGTGCGTGCAATAGGACTGATTGGAGAAAGAGAAGCATAAGATGCAAGTCAGGAGTTATCCAGCTAGTACCTTAATTATATTAACGAATCCCTCAAACTAATGTGTGACAAACAAATTCCATTCATGAATTTAACAAATCTTTCCTTTTATGAGTAACTCCTCAATCTAAATTCACAGACTCTTCCTTGAACCGCTTTTATGTGTAACTCCTCAATCTAAATTCACAGACTCTTCCTTGAACCGCCTTAATTAAAGATTCAAGAGTGTCTCTTTTACAACTCATGGATTCCCTTTCTTCAATATCTAAAAGAATTATGGACCTCTGTTAAACTCTTCGCTTCTTGACATAGCCCTCGTGACCCCTGCCAGACTTTTGGTACCTTTTAGTCCAACGCTAAAAAACATGGAACAATTTATTGGTCCATCACTGCCAAAAAAAGCTACTTGCCAAAGAGTAGTTTAAGCTCATAACAAAAAGTTCTAATTTCTTAGACTGATTAAACTGATGAAGGTGGCTTTTTGGGCTAATTTCTTAGAATATTTGTATTAAAAAAAAAACCAACCGTTAAATACACCTCTGACATGAGATATTTCTCATTCTATAGCTGTCGTGCTGACTCAGCACGACAGCATAATTAAAAATACCCCTGCAATCTCACTGCAGACGTCTGCAAAAATTTCAGTGGGGCAACCGTTGTCAGACGCAGACATGCTGACTGGGCACGTCTACGGCCGACACAAATCATTACTTTCAAATGTCAAATGCAGACATGCTGATTCGGCACGTCTGCAGCCGACACAAATCAGTGGCAGTCTGTTTGTGTCAGACGCAGACATGCCCAGTCCGCACGTCTGCGTCTGACATTTGAAAAAAAAAGTTGATGCATTGCCATTTAGAACGTCACATAAGCTGGGGGATGGAAATGACCTTCATCGTTAAAAATGGAAAGCATCCGTAGGAAAAATTGCTGCCTCCACCTCCCGACATGCCACTTTGCTAATGTTGCTTAGACAAAATATTACAAGTCTTGGAATACTATGGTTTGCAGCGGCTCTAAAGTCAGCTTGTCAGTGAGACACAAAAATAATGTAAACTATGAATGACACAAAGAATCCGGTTTCCAACTACGGTTTCTTTCTTTAGTATTTGCAAGTAATCTTAAGTAGATGGTGTGACTTCAGTCTCGTGAATAATAGTTTTTGGCACCTTCAAGAATGATACAAAAAAAAAAAAAGAAATAAATCCATGCATCAAATGCAGGATGTAATATGTTACTAAAGAAAAAAAAAATGCTTAATACGTTATTTTAGTTCCTTTTTTTTTTGTTTATGTTTGATTACATTTTGAATGAAATCAAGTTTACACTTTATTGTGTAATTCATTGTGTTTCAATTACGGTGGTAATTATTAATACAAAAGAACCTTCAGTTATCTTTAGTTATATTTGTATAATGATGACAATAAGTATAAAACAAAAAACTTCCTAACTAAAACTCTTTATCCACCCAGAGTTGGTAAAAAATATATTAATACTATTGAAATAGATTGATACTGACGAATACAAAGAAAATATGAATCAAAATCAAAGAAAACAAAAACTACAAATCAACATAAACGAAAAAAAAATTACAAATAGGATTAAAAGAAAAGAATGAAAAGGATAAACCCACCTGCATCTTTGCTGATGAAGTTGCAATTACGAAGATGAACAGCCAATTAGGAATAATTAAGGTGGAATTTTTTTGTCCCATTATTAACAAAAGTGAACACTCAAAAAATTAATACTATTGGCTGCTCTGACGCTCAATGTCTCCGTATATTGTTCTCCTTTAACACTTTTTTTGTATAAAAAGCATAGTATTACGTTTTTACTATAACAAAAATATGAGTATTCAATTATTTTGGTTAAATATTATAGATCAATATTTGATTCGTCAAAGTTTGAGTTATAAATTATTTACAATAGTTCAAAAAATGTTTTAAAATTATATTAGATCCATAGTTTCAATGTAAATAATATTTTCAAAAACCACTTTAAAGAAAAAATTATAAAGTTAACGTGTTAACAATCAATATTTTACAAAATACCTTATTGAAATGGACATATAAAATTTTGAGAGAATATAATCATGTGCAAAGCACTTGAGGTATTACTAATATAGCAAATCTAAAAATAAATTGATGTAAAAAATCAATGAATATAATAATAACATTGCAACATCAAAACATATTCCATCCATCTTGATTATTAGTAGTACAACCCAATAAATCTGTGCACGTGTTTTACTTGTTAGACGTGATGAAAGAATACAAGACCAAATAGAAACTTAGATCTGATGTAAAAGATGTAATAAATTCCAGTCCAAAATCATTAGCACTATCTAAAATCACTATTTTAGGCTCGTGATAGCTGAATATTGTGTCTCTTTCTTCCTTGAATAATTTCTTTTCTCTTGCCAATTTCACGGTTAATATCTTGTTGCTACATGGTTAAGGATCCTGGAGAAAGCACCAGAGGCAAAGAACTTGTTCTCATATCTAAGGGACACCGATGATCCACAGAACAATCCCAAGATCTGGGCACATGCTGCCAAGGTTTTCAAGATGGTGTGTTGGCTCAATTCATTTTCTGTTGTCATTTTCGTAAATTTTGCCCGACTTTGCGAAATGGCTAAATGGATATTACCATAAGCAACAATAATAAATTTATGTTGTCATTTCTTGTCTTCCACCATCCCTATAAACAACGAGTGTTCAATTGTTCATCAACCTGGCGTATGCTACTACCACAACAGGAAAGGTTGTTTTTAAACTGAAAAAAATAAACATTGGGTCGTGTCTATCTTCCATGATTTGTTGGTATTCCATTTTTATGCTTCATCAATTTTAAAAGCACCATAACTTTTAAGACTTTTGGCTCTGAATCTTCTTCTTTGTTTACTAGTATTTTTTTTTTCTCTGAAGAGCTATACCCTTGAACAATTTTTTTCATTATCTCGTTGATGATGGTTTCCACTTTTTCCTCTACAAGTATGATGGACTATATGGGTGCATAATGCACTTATATGATCCGATGGTGATTCAGTTCCCGTCGATTTTCCGTGGTTCTGTTGGGTTATCCCCTAGAGTAGGTTAAAGTAGGAGTAGATAGAGGACGACAATTGATTAAAAAAAAAAAGTATGATGGACCATATTGTTTATTCTCCTATTGTGAACTGTTGATCCAAATCTGACAAAGACCACCAATTACACTCATAATTATATTTCAGGCATCTCTATCTGTCGATATTAAAATTCAAAAGAGAAGCATTCAGCAATGATTAACATGGGCATGTACAAATTTAACGGGTTGTCATTCTTGGGGAGATTAGGAAACCAGTAAAGCAATACGAGTAATTATTGTTTATGGTTTAGTTTACATGTGGATACCAAAATTAATTGGTGAAGATATTCCACGTACTTGAAAGCACTTGCAGTGCTTGGAAGCTAGATCTCAAGATCCTGCAAATTGTTATGGATATATATTTAAGTAGAAATCTGACAAGGTTGTATTGTACACGAGATCAGACTTGCGAATCAGTAGTGCAGCTGCGTGAGAAGGGCAAAGTGGTGTTTGCCGATACTACTGTCAAGTGGTTGGGATCTGTTCATCTCCAAAAGGGAGTTCTTAAATTCCATTTTGAGGTACCACTAGTTCTAAAGCTCTGTCCTAATGCTAATAGTGGTGTCTCTTGAATTTTGATGGAGTGTAACTGATAGATATATTAATTATATGCTAATGTGGAAATACAAAATCCATTCTTGATCATAATTTAACAAGCAAACATGTAGGAATCACTTCATTCAAAGTTTTTATTACGAAGCAATTAATAAAGAAAGTAATAAATTTGTCAATTTTACGTGAGACATAGGTTGTGAAAGAAGCATTCCTGGAAACAATCCAAGAGGGCGTGGGAGAAAACTGGAGCGAGGAATTGAAGAATGCTTGGGGAGAAGCCTACGATCACTTGGCAGCAGCAAGTCAAGGTGAGATGGAGGCAGAGGTTCGTTAACGTCCAGATGTAAAATCTATGCAATGACCAGAAATGTTTGTGCCGGCGCGTGGTATCTTTTTTTTTTTTTTTTTTTGAAACGATATTTGATTTTATTGATGTCAAAAGCTGTATAATTGCGAGCCAGGGTTTGAGTTGAAAATAAAGTCAGTGAACTTGACACTAACGAAGTAAGATTTCCTCGTCTAGCGTAATACCTAAGGCAAAAGAGTTAATCTTAGAGATTATATGATTCTTATCACTTCTAACTAAACAAAAGGAGCACATTTGAAACACCACTCTTAATTGAAGAATATCTTCCATCAAAATCTGTTGTTGGCAAGAGTGTGGTATCTGTTTAGTTAAAATTATTGCATGAAGTAAATTTGTATTTGTTGATTTGAGTTGCAAATTTTGATTGTTTTATAAGCAAATTATGCATTTTTTCTGGGTTTATTTTTTATTGTTTAAATAAAATTTTTGGATATTTTAAAAAAAATATTATGGTTGTTATCTAATTGTAATTTTTTTACCATCTTTTTCTTATGAGAGTTACTATTTTAGTTTTTCTTTCATGCTTTTTGTTAATTTCGTCCTGAGCCTTTGTGTTTTTTCTGGAGCAAATAGTTGTATGTCAGTATGGCCATTATCTTTTTGCTATTTTTGCTTGCGAAATGTTGGCAAAAGACAAATTTGAATTGCTCTTTGGAAACTTCGTTTTTGAGTGAAGAAATAGCTCAAGGACAGGATTTAAATCTTCCAACGCAAACCAAAGGAAGTTTACAAAGAAAAAAGTAATAGACATGTCCAAAAAGGCACCAAATAGCTGATCAACAAAACAATATAACAGGAAAAACTTAAGACAGTGACTTAAAGCTTAGAGATAAGTAAAAATAAGATAAAAAAAAAAAAAAAGAAGAAGCAACAGGCAAGAAACCAAACAGCAACAAAGATTGAATGTAATGTACACACTATGTATAATATATAGTGATGTACATACTAAAGATGCATAAAGAAAACAAAAGAAAGGCGGGAAGAAAAAGTGGAAAACCTGAAGAAGCAGGTTGAAGTTAAAAAACCAATGCAGATGAAGAGAAAAGAGCAAATGTCTTCTGGCGCTCTTTTTTCCCCCAGTAAAACTGAAACCAAATACTCCCTCCGTCCCACTTTGATAGTTCTGTTTTCCTTTTTCGTCTGTCTCAAATTGCAGTCCACTTTTCAATTGAAAAATGTAGTCGTATTTTAATTTTTCTAAAATACCCTTATTCAATATAAGTTGTTGCTACTATAAACTTACCTCATTTAATGAGAGTTGATTCTTTTTTAACCATCAATTCAAGTTCCCATAATGTTGTACCATATTTAATATGGGGGTATTTTAGAAAAATAGCAATCTAAATTTATTTTTTCAACAAAGCTAACTACTTTTTTTTTAAACTGTGTGAAAAAAGAAACAGGACTATTAAAGTGGGACGGAAGGAGTATTAGGGTTGAGTGATAAGCAAATCCCTAATTGGTCCGTGGAACTTGAACCTGGAGATTGGGCTTTTCCTTTGCCAATGGGATGGGAGTTGCCGAATGGCAGTATTGGGTAGATTTAAGCTCAAGCCGGGGTCCACGCCAACGACTGATTGCCCAATCTAGCACTACCGACATACATTACGAAATAAAATATAGCCAACGACTGATTGCGCGCAGAACTTGACTGATTGCGCGCAGAACTTGACTGCAAATTTATGCACAGAATCATGACTAAACTAGGGCTTGTTCTCGGTTGTTTTAAATTTTACAAAATCTGATTATAGAGAATAATCAGAATTAGCAAAAAATACTCTTTAAATGATTATAGTTTTTAGCTTTTTATTGATTTAAAAAATCGATAATCAAAATGCAAAAAAATTAAGAACATCATAAAAATTGATTATCTAAAATCAGTATCTGTCATCAACCGAGGAGAAGCCCTTATTCAATTAGTTGGTGACGTAGATAGTACTCATATTAATTGGCAGTTTGCAAGGTCTTCCAGCTAAGTTATTGCGATCCTATAGTCATATAATTTTTTTTTAAAAAAAAAAAATTGCTGCAATGAAAATTCACCAGCATATGTGATGATATATATCTTTGTGAAAGCTCCAATGGCCACCAAGCCAAGGAACTTAGGGCTGCAAACGAACCGAGCGGTTTGGCTCGCGAGGGCCTCGAGTCAAGTTCGAGGTCGAACTCGAGTTCAAAATATTAAGCTCGTTAGGCTCGCGAGCTCGAGTATGTATATATATATATATATATATATATTATTTTAATAGTAAAATTACATATATTCTTAATATTTTATTATTTATTAAGAAAAAAGTATTATTTTATTTATTTTTTAAAAAATAAAATAATTATTTTTTATTTTTTCGAGCTCGAGCTCGAGTTTGGCTCAAATCGAGTCAAGTTCGAGCTCGAGTTTTAAATTGTTAGCTCGTCAAATTCGAGTTCAATAAAAATAAGTCAAGACTCGACTCGATTAGGTCAAAACTCGACTCGACTCATTTGCAGCCCTACAAGCAACGAAAGATATTAATTGAAGTGGGGAATGGGAGTGGACGCGGAATGGTAAACAGACTTAATCTTGGACGCTCATCCAAAAGAACTTCAGGGGGTCGTTTTGTAAACCACAAGAGCAAATAAACACTCCAATTTTCAACTGATAATAAGATACAAAGCAAATTTGAAGCGGGGGTTGGATTAGCCACTACAGCCGAAGGCGCCTACACGGTGAAATTGATTTGTACCTTAGATCTGCACGGTGAAATTATGATTTGTTTTCTGAAACTCTGCATAGTATATATTGGTTTTTTCTTTTTTAGCTTTCATACTCGAGAGAATGATATTGACAAAATACGGACGAAACTTATTTATGTACCTTGGATTGGCGCAGCAACTACCGTGAAATGGCGAGCCAGCAGCCAAGGAGTAGGACCAAGCAAGGTGGTCGCGCGACTGGACTACCAAACATTCAGATTATTATCAATAAATAAAGTCCGTATTGTCTCTAGTTGGATTCAACTTTAAGACTTTGAATCTTCAAACTGTCCAAGGCTGAATTACACATGCATGGGAAATTCAGACTTCAGAGTTTCAGTGCGGACGGATTCAGTAAATAAATTTCCGTATATATATGGCCACCACCAAAAAAGCATTTAAGGTTTGGTAAGGTTTGGTGAGACGAGGAGTCAGGATTCAAACCTTATTTCTTATTATTTACCAATAAAATGTGACGGGTCACTTTAAGTGGATGCGTAGTACACTGGTTTGGGTCGATAGATGGTTCAATTTCCTTCGATTTTCTTTTGAATCTCTTCAGGTCCCCTTTTCTATAGTATAAAATAAATGTAGATCTATCGTGTCTGGCAAAAAAAAAAAAATAAATAAAAAATCAGGGATTGGCATTCATGCAAGCATGTCCAAGTCCATGAGGTCATTCATGATTCAACCTATATGCAATTGACCATTACCAAAGGGCGGGGATGAGCAAGGGAACCCATTTGGTCAAGGTAGGTAGCCACCATAAGCCCACACAAATCTAATCAATCCAACAAGAATTAGTCATTACTCATTACTAATTATGGTCTAGAAGCTATCGCGATGATCTTCACAGTTTGGCCAGTGGCCTGTGGCATTTGCTGTATAAGATGTTACGTGCAGGTCGATTGCTATTGCTAGGCTGGGAGTGTCGATTTCTTGCCAAAAGTTGCTCATCAGGACCATTAACGCGCAATTCTATGTGCTCAAGCAACCTTCGGTGCAAGTTACAGCGATTAGTTAAATCAAAAATTGATGGACATATCAGCATAAAAAGAAAAAAACAACGTCATTTGATACAGAACTCTTATTGAATTGCCATTCCTAAATGGTAATCCATCAATTTTAATGCGTGTGTGTTGCGTTCTACTTTTCTACATTTGCGGCCAATTCATTAATCAGTCAAACTTAATAAAAATAAAAGAAATTAGGATTAACAATTAACTTGTCATTTCATATATTTGAACCCCACCAGTGTATTTCTAATAGCAGCATGACGTATTAATTCAAATAACTAGGTCTAGTAAAGTCGCTATTGGTAATTATTTCAGGTAACTTAAACACGAGTTTAATTAAATATCATTGAGTGTGTTTGGATATATAGTAAATTATTCAGACAAATTTATTTGTTTGCATCACAAATCAATTTTTTAATTATTTTTTTATCTCACATATCATATCAAAAAAATATTACAGTATCTGTTTTTAAAAAATTATCGCAAATAATTTCTTGTCCAAGCACACTCGTGACAATTGGATAAGGATTAGGAAGCTTAGTGAGACAAAATGGCTCACAGCTTTCAGTGGATGTAATTGTAGGCCATGCAATGAATGAAAGGCAATGGACAAATGATTTTTCAGCGGGGACTTGCTTGCCATTCCCTCCCGAAAACCAGACCTAATTATATGTATATAAATATGCTGCTAGATACGTTCTGAAAAGATGTTCTACAATTGTGGCTGTTCCTTTCTAGTCATAGATTTTTACTCAAAATTTTTTGTCCTTGTAACAGGCTCTTTGACTTGAGAGGATCGGGGCCATCAGGCAGCGTGGGACCCATATGCTGTCTCTCGAGATGCTTAGATTTGGCTGACGTGAACATTTCGAAATTAATCACGTCCATGTATCCCATAACCAATTAATATTTTTGGACTCAGATTCGAGAGTAAACGAAAAGCTTTTAATTTGCGGTTTGACCGGTTCAATTTCAGTTCAAAGATTTAAGCATTTTTTTATTTTAGTGTCAAAAAATTGATAAAATTGAAATATTTATTTTAGAACATAAAATTTTAATAAAAATCAATTAAACCTTCCAATTTTTACTGGTCCAACTAATTCTTGACCAATTCAATTGATTCTCTGGATTAATCATGGAATCAGACCGAACGCATGATCAGTTCCTGATTCAATCGATCGAACCGACTGATTCATCTGATTTTCAGAACATCGCCTATAACTTGCTCATTAGATTAGTCAGTCATGACACAATTACTAGAAGACTTTGTTTATGAATTTCAAAACATTAGTATTTTCTATTTTCCTTCCCCTTTTTTGTCGACTGTCCCTTTTGTGATTGTCTCACAAGCATAACAGCAAAGAACAAAGGAATAATACGCTCGGTAGCTCACTATAAAAAATTCCAAGTCGTTACAATCATCAAGTTTAAATGCACCGAAAGTGCTTGTATTACTCTGCTAGTCTATTGTAACTAAGTGTACAGCCCGATCTTGTTTAAAATTAAAATTAGTTTCTTAACTTGATTTACAAGTCTAATTTTAGTTATATATATTTTTTCTAATTTTAAATAATCCACGTGTCACAAGCAGATTAAATAGTAATTTATTTTGTTGGTGGTATGAATAACACGATCTCAAAGAAGATACGTCAAAAAGAACGAAAAAAAAAAGGGGCTCATATCATATGGCACGTTCAGATAATTTATTATTACTAAATGAGTAGTAGATGGTGAGCTAGATAAGTCGGGGTGGTTAAACAGGAAGCGCCAATCTAAATGTTTTTTTCCCAAAGCTTCTCAATCAAGTTTGACAACCAAAAAGAGAGTGGGAATCTCAGTCAAAAAAAGTCGAAAAGTTTTATGGCAGTCATCATTGAGTAACTTTATAGAAAGTTCTATAAATTGTCCAATAGTTAATCACATCTTGCCATCTAAATAATCAATGGTTCTTGCCGTCAAATTTTAATTAAATTCTACCCCTTATGAAAAAGCTTAGTTCACACAAGCCCTACCCCTGTTGTGCATTTTAATCAAATAGTTAATAGACCCAAAATTTTGTCATTTTTTATCTATTAACATTAACCCACGCTGAAAGCCATTATTAACGTATACCCAAATCCAATACGAGATTAAATCAATATTAAAACAAATAATAGATTAACTCAAGCGACAATTTACTAACATTCGTAAAATCACGAGCCAAATGTATGCATAGCTTTTGATTAATTGCTGCCTTCATCTTCCATGCAGTCCCTTCCATTGTAGATTACATGCATGGAGTAGAGAGCACTTTCCTTTTTTTCTTTTTTGGAATTGAAACAGATGGAGAATTGTTTTTTTGCCCTTTTTCCCTTTTCTTTTCTTTGTGCTTTGTAAAAAAAAAAAATTGTAAAATACGAAAATCTGAAAGATTCTTAATTAATTGGAATCAAGTATTTCTTCTTGAAATTAAGGACGTACACAAAAAGTCCCTATCCGAGTTGGTTTTTGACCTCTAGCTAGTAAACTACCACTTCTTTCAATGAGTTCAAACTAGGAAAAAGAAAGTATCGTGGCTGCTGAAACATTAAGTTTGTGCTTCAAATCCACAGTGAAACATTAGAGCAAGATCGAATGGTACAAAACAAAGTTAGTAATAATCAGATGTATATAACAATAATGAAAAGTGGCAGACCCTTTAATAATATATTTGAAGCTTTTTACTATTCAATGACCGACTAAATGTTTAGACTTGTCAACTAGTTGATCATTGATCACGGTAAAGTTTGACAACATGCATTAGTCTTAAGTTTACATGTGCATAATGTGAAAACTGAAAATTCCATTAACATAAACTTAATACTACTTCCTCCTTTTCAAGTCTTAGTGGGAAATATATTTTATATACGTATATATACACACACACACACACACACACGGTTTAAAGTTTCAGTTTTATGGAGTGTATTTAACGGCCTTCAAATGAATTAAAAAGGGTTTTAGCTAAATATGTTTGATGCTTGATAACATCCTTAATTACAAGATTACACGTTCGTTAAGAACGTCTCTCGGGTTTTTGCTTTGTTTAATAGTTAGCCAAAAATGTACACGACTAACAACACATTGCCATATGAGATGAACTAGATTTATATAAGCAGATCGATCAGTGGACCTACTTAAGAACGAGTAAAATTCCGCTTGCTGGTGAAGAATCTTCGGTCAAGATAGGTAAACAGGGGGGAGCTGAAAATGGAAAATGTCCAGTTTGGGTCCACGTAGCATGATGATACTTTTCTTGTCCAGGTACCTCGTCCTCTCGCTGTTTTGCGGTACGACTAAACCAGGTCAACGCAGGTTGTCGCTGCATGGGAAGAAAGGAAGAAATACGGTAGAATGGAACAAGTCCATAAGACATGCAGATCCAGACAACGCAAAACCCTGTTTTAGTAAAACTTGATACTGCTTCTCCCATTGTTTTCCTTGCCTCTATATATGATACCCAAATCCCAATTCATTTCTCATCTCATTATTTAATCCCGCTACAATTACCATTCTCTAGACCTAAGGTTTTCTTGGTCCACTTTCTCCTACGCCAATTTTCTTGCAGGGCCTGTAACTTCACCTTAATGCTATTGGAACCCTTTTCAGACTAACAAAGTCTTTGAGAGCTTAAAATCCTTCCAAATACATTCGCTTATTGGTGGACGAGTCTTTTATCAAACAATGGCTCCTGGTTTAAGTCTTGCAGGTGAACTTGACAGGGACGATGAGCAATTAGAGAGCAGATATCAGAAAGGAGTTCAATATCTCTACGAAAATAGTAATGGCATCATGAGTAGAGTTCCGACAAAGTACATATTGCCTATCCCAGAAAGGCCGAATTCGAGGACAGAAGATCATTGCAATGCAAGAAGCACAAATCTCAACTTGCCTGTTATCGATTGTGCTGAGCTACAAGGGCCCGATAGATCCCAAGTTATTCAATCCTTGGCAAAAGCTTGCGAGGAATACGGATTTTTTCAGGTAGCTTTTGGGGTTTGACGTTGGTTTCAGAAAACTATGGCGTAAACTTAACAGTACTAATGTTTTTGGTTAACGATGCAGTTGGTAAACCATGGGATATCAAGAGAAATCATACAGAATATGATCGATGCAGCAAGAAGATTTTTCGAGCTTTCTTTTGATGAGAGAGCAAAGTACATGTCTTCAGATATGTTTACACCAGTTCGATATGGCACAAGTTTCAACCAAAACAAAGATAAAGTTTTCTGCTGGAGAGATTTCTTAAAACTAAGCTGCACTCCCATCTCAAATTCTCTCGAATATTGGCCATCTTCTCCTATAGATTTCAGGTATGCGTTCTTTGATAAGTTAATTTTGTGAAATTTGGTACTGCTAATGAACTAAGCTAGTCCAATATTCAATAAATACATTGTGTGTTTCATCAGTGAAAAAGACCTATGCACAGACCTTTTTCATCAAGTGAAACTCCTAATTCCCTGTCTTTGATGATGATCAGATTCTACTGTCATATATACTAGAAGTACTAAACAATTCTTATGGTTTTCTGATTGTAGGAAGGTAGCTCTTAACTACGCCAATCAAACTAAATCCTTGTACCTGATGTTAATGGGTGCAATTCTTGAGAGCCTAGGGTTGTTGGAGGAACCAGTGGAAGAAGTGAATGGCAATCCAATTCTGAAAGAATTCGAAGATGGAAGCCAACTCATGGTGTTAAATTGCTACCCTCCGTGTCCGGAACCTGACCTAACCCTTGGAATGCCGGCTCATTCTGATTATGGCTTGCTCACACTTCTTCTCCAAGACGAGGTTAAGGGACTTCAAATAGAGCATCAAGGAAACTGGCTCACAGTTGAACCCGTTCCAAACTCCTTTGTTGTTAATGTTGGTGATCATTTGGAGGTCCGTTCATCTTAATTTTAACGTGATCAATTTTTTTTCCAAGTTACGTTACCGTACAGCTTGTGGATTCATTTGTATGTCTGCATTCCGCAAGAAAAAAAAAATCCCTTTGAATTAAGGGCAACAAAAGGAGGTCGCAAAGGGGTGAAGGAACCCCTTGGAGATTTGATCAATTGACCTTTTTCCACTAAACTACATATAATTATACTTGTAGTTCTTCACATGGGGAAAAAAGTGTAGCGTATTAGCTAGCAAAGATTTCTCTAAATTCTAAGAATGGAGATAATATTATTGAATGATAGTCCAGCATTTTAAAGAAGATCAGAAAGAAAAAGAAAAGGCATACTCCTCGTATTACTGGAATACATGAAGAAGTTGACATGGCCTCTACACCTAATTAAGCCTTTTATTTACACAGGAAAACCTAAACCAAAACGCCATTCAGCAAAAATTGACCCGAAATGCTTTTAGTTCATAAGCAATATCTTCTTTGGGTTTGCTTTTAACATTTTAGCAATGATTTCATGTATTTTACTCTCAATTTCTTGCGAATGAAGATTAAATCTTGGTCTGTTTTTCGTTTGATTGGCAGATATTTAGCAACGGGAAATACAAAAGCGTGCTGCATAGGGTTCTTGTGAATTCCTCGAACCATCGAATATCTACTGCCTCATTGCACAGTCTGCCTTTCGATTGTGTGGTTCGACCATCGCCTAAGCTCATAGATGAAACCAACCCCAGGCGTTATAAGGATACAGATTTCGCTACATTTCTTGAATACATCTCATCCCGTGAACCCAAGACCAAAAATTTCCTAGAATCCAGGAAATTGATGTGATACTCAGAACAATTTCCAATTCTCTCCATCACTCCAAGAAAGAAAAACAGACTAAAGTTTTGAATATAGCGCTTGTTACGTATTATTCATGTGCTCAAGATGAGAAATTTCTTTTAATTCCCTTTTTGAATTGTTTAAACAGCAACGTGCATTGTTCTGAACTTTTCTTTGTGACCAAGGCAGGGGAAGAAAATGAAGGAAACATTTTCACGACTGATAAAGTCACGGCACTAGCCATAAACGCTCTTCATTTTTAGTTTCGTGCACTTCCAATCGTCACATAACCGATGACTTTTCCTTTTTTTTTTTTTTTTTGTAAAACAAATGACCATTAAATGATTTTTTTTTTTTACTTTTTGGTGGAGGAAATTACTCGAGAAGCCCCAAGTCCTCCAAATTGACTTAGCTCCTCTCCAATGGATTCTCTCTCCATTTTCACAATCCACACCTGAATGTATAACATGTGTCTTCATTTATTAATAAATGTTAGAATTAATCAAATTTAAAATGATCATATCTCTTTCTAATGAATAAAAATACATGTCATACATTTAGGTTTGTATTATGAAAAATGAAGAAAAAATCCACTAGAGAGAAGCTAAATCCCCTCGAAGTCTCATGCCGATCAGAAAGGAGGAAAAGGATATGTATATAAGTTTGAACTCATGAACTATCAAATAACCTAGATTAAGCATTTGTGAACTTAAATCATTATAATCGGTATAACTTGGACTAGCGTATTTTAATTGTGACTAAATGCTATATAGGACTAAGTATCACATTAGGTGAGGCAGCTCCAAAACTTGTTCAGGACTAAGTGCCTCATCAGATTTAGTATGAGTAGCGGATAATTTGGATTACGAGAGGTTTTAAGAGTGCAAAGGTCAAGGTCTTGAATAGGTGAACGAGAATAATTTGAATTGATCATTTCAAACTTGTAATTCAGCTCAAAAGTTATTTGAATCACCTCGTAAATTGAAGGTGTGATAGGTTATTTGTGAAGCACAGAGCTAATCGACTTACTTATTGATAATAAATAATAAATCGTTAAAAAGTGGAATGCCTGTCTCTAACTATTTCCTTTCACCAAAATGATAGAGTTTCGGTATTCCTTTTCTTTTCTTTCTTTTTTTTTTTTTGCAAAAATAAAATTTCTAGATACTTATGTTGGCATGGACTGCATATACAGCCTGTTGCTGAGATTTGCTAAATCCTATAGTCATGGTGAACATCGTGCTTTCTAAATCCTATAGACAGGTTTAGCATGATCCATTGCTTTTTCTTTTTGTTGTCGATATTTTCCTAGATAGTATTTTCAGCTAAAGCTATTTTCAGGATAGTGTAGGCAAGAAAATTCATGCACTTTCTCGATGATTGTCTCTCTCAAACACACGCGTTAAATAGGGGTTAGCTTTCGTGGGGGAAAATTAGGCTGCATCTTAAATTCGAAAAGAATCCCTTTATAGCGGATCGATTCATTCGCTTGTTCAGGGCCACAACATTTGACTACAGAGGTTTTAGGTCGCAAGTTTTTATTAGTTCCAGAGTGGGCTTGCAGTCATTCGACGGGTCTTCAGGCTCTGATGTGGTTTCTGCTGAAGAATCAAAGGTATCTTTTAATGGGATGCTTCCAAGGAATCAATGTTCAGTGTTTTGAATTTCTCAGTGGATGTGTTTCTAGAACATGATTTTGAAGAAGCTAAGATGGAATAATGGTAAAAATATCTTGTTGACAAGATAAAAATAAATAAATATTCAAGAGTGTCTAGAAAAGATAGTAGTACTCCCAGCCTAGAAGAATATGGTTAACGCGCGGATACATATTTCACGAATTAGCCTCAAGAATTCTCATATTATAGACGGTGAAATCAATTAACTCCTGCATGTTGAATAAAACCAATAGAAATTTCAGATCCTTCTAGTTAGCACCAAACTCGCCTTTGAGACTACATATTTCAAGTCGTTATCAATGATTTTTCTTTTAATAAGTTCTATCATGCATTTTCTACCGATCAAACTTTAGCTTGCCGTGTTATTTATGTCGAGACAAACTATGACGGGCCGGATTGAACATTTCTTTTCAATGCTAGACTTTTGTTGCTATCTATGAATGAATTTGTTAAAGGTTGGTAAGAGGATCAGCTGTTTCTTCATCCTCTTCTGTCTCTCAACTGCTTCTTTAATTTGCTTCTTGGGATCGCAAGTTGGTAATTCAGGCTGATCCAGATATCAAATTCAGAAGAGAGAGGGATTCCGGATGCGATTAACTTTTGCGACGGGATATTGTTTCTGCATGGTTCGAGCCTACCAGCAGAACCTGATGTTGTTAAGCATGTTTCAAGGATGAAAAGTAGCATCTATAGTACCACGATTGAAGATCCAATTGTTAGATAGAAATGTCTTTGCGGTCACCATATTGACCTTTGTGACTACGGACTACCAAATATGAACAAGAAATGTAATCCAACAGTGGTAAGCTAGCTGGGGTTTCATTTCTCAAAGAAAATTACTAATCAGACAGACTATAACACCAAAATGGCATGGTTCCTTGTCAGAGCACCATACCGTCATCTACGCATGGAAACTTTTGATTTTTGTCAGAAACTGGACCCAGTTTAAAGATGTGAAACGGAACGACCAAAATTAAATGGAGAGCTTTAAGGGTTTGGTTGGCCTCTTCAAGTAGCATTTTTCTACATGATGACTCTAAACAATGGGGTCTAAATTAATATAATATCACTCGTGACTTTCTGGATGCATTCAACTACAAGCAAAAGAAAATCTATTTCAGAGATGTAATCTAGTTACTTTTTGCTCGATTAAAGTCTTAAAATATTGGATATACACTCAACAAAACGTATTATCTGATCTTTTGGAGACTTGGTAAATTGATTAATTGATCTCCATATCTATACATTTTCCTCTTCATGTTTTGCTACGAAAAACGCTCATAGCGTCGCGACTCGAGTCCAAAGGCTGGCTCAAGTAATTTTTGAATCAAAATTCACTGACCCAAAATAGTTAACCCAAATTATCTAATAGCTCAAGGATCCAAGTTCTTATATCTTTCCTTTCCTTATTCCCACCACCGATGTGGGATGCCTCATTCTCCCCATCTTTAGGATTTTGCATCCTCGCAAAGGACGTCAGAATTCAAATTATACGAGCTAAACTATTCACTAGGTTCAAATTATACGGACTCTAGAGGTGACTCCCGTCCGACGTAACACTTAGTCTCACAGATCCTAAAGGTAGCTCATGTCAAACGTGGCATTTAGCTCATTGCACGGAACCATAATCCGCTAGTCCAAGCTCACCCTGTCGAGTGGAGCACTTAACTCCTTGCACTCCCTTGCATGGTCAAAACCATAACCCGCTAGCTCAATCTTACCCCACGCAGGTGAGCACTCCCTCGCATAGTCAGAATCATAACCTACTGGCACAAGCTTACCCCACGCAGGTGGTCCTCGTCGAACGTGGCACTTAGCTCCTTGCACTTCCTTGCATAGTCAGAATCGTAATTCGCTGACCCCGTCGAATGGGGTTATCCGCTGGCCCAAGCTCACCCCGTCGAACCTTGCACTCCCTTGCATAATCAAAACCATAATCCGCTGGTCCAGATTCACCCCATGCAGGTGGTCCAAGAATCGTTAGGGTTCAACTATTATGACCTGGATCCGAGAGTTGGCCCAAGTAATTTTTGGACCAAAATCCACTAGTCCAAAATAATTAACTCAATTTACCCAATGACAGAAGGGGACACAAGTTCTTATACTTTTCCTTTCCTTTTTTCCACCACCGATGTGGGATACTTGAGGTAGCAAGAGCTTTTGATTAAGACTCAACTTGCCAAAATTATAAAAACAGTTAACAACCTTACCTATTATCAAATAACCCTAAAGACATCTGCCAGCAAAGCAGATATATGCATAGAGGAACCCCAATCCATATTGATGAAGATCAATACTGTTTAAAGTGTTTACGAAGCCAGGTTACCTCATCTGTTTAGCCATAGTAGACTCGCCTAGAGTGAAGAATGAGATTGTATCCGATACCAAAAACAGGAGGTAAAGTCACATTCGAAACACCTTTGTCTACAACAAAAGCTGCACCAGGCATCATCAACCACTCCCCAGTCCCCATTAATGTAATCTATCCTGCTTGGTAGCCACAGATCAAATTGACCACCTTAACATGTCCAAGAAGCTCAGAAAGGCACACACCCACTCACAGTTGCGCTTCAATTCATATAACTTAGCAAAATAGGACAAAGAAAGAAGAAAAAAAACATTACGAAATGTATAATATCGAGTATTCATAGTATTTGAAAATTATCTCCTCCCGGTGCCCTCTTTTTGAGTACCGAAATATAATGTAATCCAACAGTGATAAGCTAGCATTCAATTTCACATAAAATTTAATTAAGACAAAATATAACACTAACATGGCATGGTCTCATGTTGCAATATCATGTCGCAGCTTCAACCCAACGTGCAAACTTTGATCTTTGCCAAAAACTGAACCAGCTCAAAGATGTCAAAACCGAATAATCATAATGGACAAATTTGGGGGCTTGATATCTGGGTGCATGCAATATAGATACAGATGATAACTCTTAAAAGATTGGTTCAATATATAGCAAAATATCACCCATGATCGATATTTGGGTACGTTCAGCTAAAAGCGAAAGAAAGTCAATTTTAGAGATGTAAACTAGTTGATTGAACTCGATTAAATTCTTAGAATGATGGATATATACTCAATGAAATAGATTATCTCATTCTATCCTTCGTCTTTTTGCTCTAGGAAAAGTTTTTTTCCCTCCCATTTCCACATGCTATGCAAGAACAATGAACATCTTCTCCGCTGTCTAATGCAATTATGCAACTTGCTGGCTCCGTAACACCTCCCCCCCCCCCTCTCTCTCCAAAATTTTTTTCCGCCATTATCAATAACAACACAGTTGGATACATAAATTTGGCAACATGGGTGGGGAACTCAAAAGGATATGGTGTCAATGTAGGAGATGAAGACACGAAATAGGATATGGTTGGAGGCACCCAATCGACTCTCCAACTAGTACAACAAGTTGTCCAAAAGGGAGGAGGAAGAAATCTGTAAATAGGGTCGTCCTCCAAGCAATTCAGCACAAAGCAAATCAAAGAGAGCAGCAGCACTGTTCATAACTGCTGAACCCGCCAGCCAAAGTTCTCTAAACTCCAATTGCGGTTAGCACCAATGGCTTACAGTTATCGTAACTTCCTCCTTCTCTTTGCATTCCTCCTCGTTTCAACCACAACTCCATATCTCATGGTCTCCTCTATAACGGACAGAATGTAGCTGCAATTGTGGTGAAGGGCGTCTTGGGCTGCAACTCAACCGGAAACCCTACACCAGGCTGCCTACCCCTCGCATCCGTACCTGTTACTTTTTCCTGGGTCTTCGTTGCCGGTTTTCCATACTACAACTTTTCTGATGGATCCTTTAGTTTCCTTATAGCTGATTTAACAGCCGTAGCAGCCTTGCCCCATGGAACTGTACTGGCAGAACTCACTGCGGCTGTTAACCTGAATGCCGTGACCAATTGTGCTGCTTTACCTTCCACAGGCTATCTCAGGTCTCCAGTTAATAAAAATTCTGCATCTACTATCCAAGGATCGGCCACAGGAATTACGCTTGCTGTCGTTGTTTCAGGGTTTACTTATTCAGCTGCTTGATTCCTAATGCAGCTGCTTCGGTGTTTCGTCTCTCTTGTTTATCCAAGTTGATGATTTGTTTCGTTGTTTTTATTTCATTTTTTCTTTTGCTATCATCGCCAATGTTGTGTTTTGTTACCAATATCTCGTTGTTTCCATATTGACTGAAGCGTGTAATCGCGTTTTTAGTGAAATCAATAAATTGCAATTTCATTATGTAACTGGCTAGTTAGGTGATTTTGTCAACAACAGAATGAGTGTTTCCTTCCATACGGAGGTCCTATTCTGGTCAAGATTTCAATCATAAAAACTGTTGGCGTACTGAATAAACCAATGTTTTTAAAATCGGACCGTTAATTGAACCGGTGAAGTGAAAGGGTCGAGATTCAACCGGTTGGACCGGTTCAATCTCGGTTCAATGAATTTTTAAAAAAATAATTTATATAAATATATATATGCACAAAATAAGACATGTAATGGATAATTTAATACTTTATATGATGAAAAGTTTACTATTTTCGAATAACTTGGATTTTTAAAAATAATTTTTCTAAATTATAAGTTAAAAACAAATAAATTTTATCTCAATTTCAATTATATCTACCAAAAAAATCTTAAATCCAATCCAAAAATATCACAATATTTGAAATTATACAAAATTCACGTCTATGAGAATTTAGACATTGTGAACTTAAATTTTAATTTACGTTTTGAAATTTAGATATTGCAATTTAAAAAAGGAAGTTTGGAGTTCGAAGGAAATCAAGAGAATCGAAAATAGAAATACAAATTTGATGAGAAACTAAAAATGAGATAAAAGTGAGTGGTTGTGGCATTAAATAAATTGGGTTAAAGAAAAATAATTCTTTTTTAACTTTTTTTAATTTAATGGACAAAAATAAAATTAAAAGATGGAAGAAAACATCAATAAATTAAAAATAAAGAGATTTGATTAAAAAATAAGTGGCAAAAGAAAAGATGAGAGAGAGAGAGAGAAAGAGTTGAAGATAAAAAAAAAAGAGCAATGAGAGGATGAGATTTTATAAGGAAAATGAAACAAAAGAAATATGAATGTTTGTTTTATATAAATAAGTTATAAAAAAAAACTAATAAGATGTGATGGTACAACGGTTACTACATTGATCTTCTATTACAAAGATCTTGAGTTCAAATCTTGATAATTGCATTTTGCAAAAAAAAAAAAAAAAAAAACTTGAAAATCAGAAATGACCGGTTCAAATCCGGTTCGGCGGTTTCGCGATCCAATTGGTTTTTGACCGGTTTCTTGGCAAAGTCAACCCTGCATTGAACCGGACCGGTGCCATGGCCGGTTCGCGGTTCAACCGGTCGAACCGGCCGATCCGGTCTGATTTTCAAAACACTGGAATAAAGACTGTGGATGCAAATGCAATTCCACTATTCCTTGTCAAGATACTTAAATATTCCCCCAAATATCACATCACATCCTACCGAAATGGGAACAAAATATATAAATAAATAAAACCGTATGGGATAGCTTGAAATCCTAAACAGTCGGTATATGCTCAATACACTAGTACTATTCCAAAGGATTTATGCACTTGAACCAGATGAATGTCCTCCTAGTAGACTTGTATAGGCAGATAAGGTACTACTTTTCCGGGGTTATCTTGAGAATGATAGTATAAAAGAACCAGAAAGGACTGAATTCATGCTAAGTGATATTAACAACGCTATAAAACAGCCAAACGACTATTCTTGTCATGTGAATCTCTAGTGACTGGTAGTTTAAGACTTTGCATGCATGCATGTATGCCCACACTGATAACCATCCAAGCACGTTTTCAATGTATGAATGAGTTGTTCCGTTTAGTCTCCATTTCCTGTATATACGACTTACCACGCTAGAATCAGAAAAGGTGAAAGAAACACCTTAGTCGCTAAAATGGCCAACTTCTTTCATTTTGAAAAATTAACTAACACGAATTAAGCTTCCCTCTTTCTTGTTTCATTTAGAAAAGTTGGTTTAAATTGAAGTCCATACAAGTATAGGTATATATCTTCGGACATGTCGGCTACTCTAAGGTGAGGTAGATGACAATATAATGTCACTGGTTAAGCAGTGAAACGAAAACAAAATATTTGGTACTAATTGCCGCATTAACGGTTTCAGGTTGGGTACGTGTAATATTAACTAACATGAATCAAGTACGTTCTCTCTACATCTTCACCTGATATGCACTCTAAACTACTCCATCTAAATATGAAGACAGATTTCCCGAAGAAGGAGTTGCATCAAAATATCTACAAAATTCCCCAAGAACTATCCAGAAAATTTTCATTAAATTTCGCATAAAAAGTAACCATTGTAGGTGAAGAACCAACTGTTCAGCTTTTACCTAGAACAATACATCAATCCCCTAGGAAGAACTAAACACTCCTACTTAATTTCTACACAGATATGCAAGATTTACCCCTTGGCTTTGATAACTGATAAGCATAATGGAGAACCAAAACTCCCTGAAACGTTTAGGTAACTTGCGTGGTTCTGAATTAGTTCAATAAGTATGTAAATCGTGTGGAGAACTTTTGCAGATACTGGAGCTACGTACGGCCACTACAAGGTATGCAAAGAAAAGGAATGAAGCAGAGAATAAAGCTATCAAAGTTTCTTTGAAGGCTAGTGCTGCTTTTTCTGCTTTATTGGAATGCTTGGGATGCCACTCCACATTTCATAGTATCCAAAGACAAGTTACATTTGAAACTTACGCGGTAATTTACCTGTCCAGCATTAGATATCCGATTACGATAATAGTGTAAATAAAAGCATGTTACAAGTTAAACAATGATATGAATTTTGCGGTACAACCAAATGTTTAAAAATACAGAAGTTAGTGTCAATTGTTGTATTAAGTGACAAGATTACTCTCCAAAGCTAGTTTAATATACATACATACATACATACATATATATATATATATATATATATATATATATATATATATATATATATATATACATACATACATATATGCAAGTTTTTATAAATTGAACAAGGTTTCTTCAATCGTGTGCCCTCAGTGTACCAAATATAGGGATGGGCACAATATAAATATCAGATATTATTATCCACCCTTGAATTAAGAAAATTTTAGTGAAGAAATTTTAAACTTTTGTAGACAACTAAATGTCAGCCTCACGTCTTATCGGCTAATTGCTTAGTTTATAGGTAAAAAAAAAAAAATTTCGCCAAATACACCTCTGACATGGACTTCTTCTTATTCTATAACGTGCCGTGTTGAGTCAGCACGGCACCAAAATTAAATTTCGCACAAATCAAAAAAATGTTAGTATGTTCAGCCTTGTGTCGTCGGGACGTGCACAGTCAGCACGTCCGCACTGACACAAGGCGGACAAACACTGCTATTGCATCAGTCCGAGCCGTGCTGACTGTGCACGGCCTGGACTGTCCTCATTTTTATGTGGTCTTATTTTTTACTCTCTCTCTCTCTGGGGAAGGATATAGCCATCAAACATGTTTCTTTGTTTCTTGACTTTCACTGTCCTCATTTCAACTCTTTCAACAAAACAAAGAAGATAGAGTATTAAAAGAGTGCCCAGGATATTAATGTATTATTATTAATGGGTCGCTTGGTGTAAGATCAGAAGAAAAATTTCTATAAATCTTTTGTTTGGGGTTAGGTGGCAAGTCCTTCATCAAATACGACAATTCTTCAAGCTTCTTGTCAATTTAGGCTTTTATATATGCATCTTAGATAGCTCCATTCTCATTCCTACCAAAAAAAAGAAAATCCTAATTGTAGCTAGGCAGGCTTCCAATTATAGGTCTTCTCCCCGTATCCTTTTTTTTTTTTTCTCATTTCATTTTTCTTCGATAATTACACACCAAATCCCACATGTATAAAAGCCACAACACCTCAAATTGGGATTTCTGTTGTGTTGACGTAATTATGCCAGTCTTTGCTGCTTGTTCTTGCTTATCAAGTTTGGACAATTTACCAAAGTTTTGAACTTGAAGAAGGCTACTAAATTAAGATTAGGCTTACCTTGTTCAAAAAAGTCAAAATCAGGTTTCAGTAATTTGTTGTGTCTGTCTTATCAATCGTAATTTATAGTAATTCGTTTAGAATAGAATTTTCCAAACATAAATGAATGATCTTTTGAGAATCAAAAACTAAATTAAGCCTTGTTTATTAAATAAATGATTGCTTGTTTTATGCGTGCAATATGCTAAAGCAGACAAAATATTTTTTATTTCCGAGTACATTTGTTTTATTTACGCAATGCTGCCACGTTAAATGTTGAGACTCAAACTTTTCCCCAGTTATTCAGTGCTACTAGGGAAAAGCTCCATTACCTATTTCTCAAAAATAAATATTTTCAGGCGTCAAACTTTGGCTAATTGCTTAGTTTATAGGTAAAAAAAAAAAAAAAAAAAAAAAAACATCCGCCATATGCACCTCTGAAATGTTTTAAAGTTGGGTTTTTAGATTCTTAGGTTTTAGAGTTAGGGTTTTTGCGTTAATGGTTTAGAGTTTAGGTTTTTGATGTACAATATAATTGAATATAAGTTATGAATTGCGTGATTTTATGTGTTCCTTTCAAGACATGCGAAATAGTATTGCTGATAGCTTGTACCACATGCATTAAATGTTGTCCCCTAGTGGTTGTTTATCTAAAACTCCATCAAATAAATACATTTTATTTAAGTCAGAAATTTTAAATTCAGAATCTCCTATATATAATTTATTCTACCCAATCCTCTCTCTCGACTAAATACTTGATTAATTAACCTTTAGAAAATGGACACGATTTTTGTTAGCGTCGGAAAAGGGGCAGTAGAACAGAAAATTTGATCTACGTAATAGAGTCGTTAAGATGTGCAATTTAATACTGCAAATCGTTTTTGGAGGTAAGACAGACTCTCACGTTCGCAAAAATGCTGGTAGCTGTAATTGTATCAACTCAGCCGAACTCAGCTTCTATATATTGTTACCGCAGTCGTATGAAAATCTTCAAACTACACGAGAACTTCTATCATATCAAGTAACGACCACAAACAATGGCTAAATAAAGAATGAGCCTGAAATTAACTACCAGGTAACAAGCAAAAACTATGGCTATTGGCTAAATAAAGAACGAGCCTAAAATTATACTCACATGAATACCCACAATATTGATTCGCTAATCAACAATTGAGACCGCTTGAGGGCACCTACCAACCGGCTTCAAATCCATGTCAAGTTCTCGCCAGTTATCTGATAGTGGAATTCAGCAGCAAGTTTGATGTTCAATCTAACAGGTCGACGATCAAACAAGGCCTTGTTTTATTCCAGACCACCCAGCAAGCGGGGCCAATTTTGAAAAAAGATAGTGGTAAGATATTGATCAGCTTCCAATTAACAGAAGCCGATCAGTCCCTCTGTTTTATCTTGTTTGCTGTATCACCACACTAATAATAACCTTTCGCTGATTTGGAAGTTCAAAGGGAGAAGAGAAGCGGCGAGCAGAGATTTTACGAATTTTTTTGGGATTTTAGAGAGGAAATGAAATCATCTACACACAGATAAACAACTAAATTTTACTTTTAGTAGCTTATTAAGGACAAGAGCGGCATTTTAAAAACTTTACAAAACCTTCCTCTCTTGACACGTAGAGGAGTTACTTTCCATCCCTCTCTTCTTCGCATATCCACAATTGCCAAACCAAAGCTTAACTCCTTCCTTGTAAGATTGTGCTTGGATGAGCACTGATAACGCCAAGATTTATCTTAAAATAAAATGGGCTTGGCTTCTAAAACCAAAAGTTGTTTGGCGGGATGCTGTCTCCTGCAGCCGTGATGGATAACTTCCTTCGACCCTAATGAATTCAAGCATTTGTTTTCCTTTACGAGAACCGCAAGTCCTACAACTAGAGGGCTCTTACTTTATAAAGAGCAATTTCATTACTTCAGACACCATATCAAATCTGATATCAGCTTTGAAAAAATGGAAGATCAAGCAAGCTGCTAATTGACTGATGAACTCCTTTAAGTTAATTTTGCTCGCAAAGCTGGGAAAATTCTGCCCGCTTTACAGAAAGTCAAAGACAGTTGCACACCAGCCATCAGCTTCTATCTGATGACAACCAAAAGTTGTAGTAGATATGCTATGCGGTCACAGGCAAACAGGACGGAGAAAAACATATAAAAGAATATATCTTATTTACGAATGAATGAAGTAGAAGAAGATGCCATTTGTCATTCCAACTATACAATGCTGAGCATTCCACAAATAATCAGAAGGGCGGTGCAAACTACAACACAGATAACAACCTGTAGAGCTCCGCAAAGGCAGCAGGCCGATAAATGGCTCCCTCAAACTGTTATAACTCGGAACAATTAATTCCTATTATATTTTTTACAGTATAGAGTAAGCTCGGATCACCTCAACAATAGGTGCCCGGCATAATGGACACTTTCCTCCTCCTCGAACCAACTCATTTGCACATTTTGAACATGTACACATGTGCCCGCATCTACAGAACAAGAGTTGTATCAAATTAAGAAGAAAGTACCTTGTGAAGATTAATTGAAAAAAAAAGTGCCTGTCATTTTAAATACAAATCTCTTCATATTGGTAAGCATACCTGTACAATAGGGAATCAATCTGGTTATCACAACAGACACAGCAGGTCCCCTTCCTGACATGACCCCATTTGGACCCATCCTCTGAGGTCGCTGTAAGCCCTGAAATGTTATTCAAATCACTGAAACAATTGGTACATGTAGATTTACAACTGAAGCTTCATATATCTCATAAGAAAATTGAGGAAATATTACTGAATCTACACTCAGAAATTGGCCCAGTTTGAGCATTGAACGTGGAATAGATTATGTAAGTACATAGCTCGTCAAAGGGAATGCCAACTCATTGGCGATTCCCGTAAAGTTGAAAATATGAGAGAAGTTTTGCATGAAAATCCAGCACAGACCTTGTCCACCAGCCGATCTATTGAGAGCAGCCGAAACTTCCTGTCTGACTGAGCGCTGCAACTCCAATTGCATATCCATGCAAGCTTCCAACATTCTCTGCATGTGATTCATACCTTGCTGAAGTCTTGCCATGTCAGCCCTCAAATCATTAATCACCTCCCACTCCTGTTGCAGTAGATATTCAGGGATTTAGCCCAAACATAAATAACGGACAGATGGATGACTTAATTGGTAGTCAACACACCAATTTTTATGAATAACTATGATAGAGATAAAAAGAAATATATCTAATTTTGCTAACTATAGGGATCAAAATGGTCATAAAGCTTTCACAGTTCTAGTCATTAACCAAGACATCTTGAGTTGAATGATCATTTAAACAAAACTGAAACCTTAGAAGAACTTGTTCAAAGTAAACAAGCCTACTTCATATGTCCTGTATATAGTGAGTTTTAGGTGAATGACCTGGGTTAGACATCAAACTAATGACGGACACAACAAACTATCCTAGAGTCATTACTTTCTAAGAACTTCAAAAGAAGGCCATGGAACATTTTCCAGTAATGATATTCAAAAGAAGAAGGGCATCCACCTATGCCCCATGTCATGTCCAAATTATCCAGAATGCACGTGTTTCAGATAAACCTTGGAAAAAGACCTGCGGATTACTCACAAGTTCAGTGCGATGCACACTTTGACGAGGCCAACTGGAATGATGCAAATCCTGATGCCAAAGTGGTTGTGGAGGAGGTACTGGGGGAGATGGTAGTACTATTGAAGGTCTACCAATGACATCATTTTGATCATCATTTCTTTCGTCATCCTGCTGTTCCAGATTCTGCTCTGGAGATGCAGGAATTGGCAAGTTCCTATGCAGATCCCAGTCAATTGGAGAGCGTCCTTGCCTTTCCACATATGACTGAATTAGTTGATCCAGACTTTCCCGAAAGCCACTGCGAAGAAGATTAGAGACACTCCTCCTACAGTGAACAACCACGTTGAGGAAGTGGAATACCCAAGCAAACATGACGAAATCCAATACAAATCAAGAGGAAGAATCAGAAAATAGAATTTACCTGCTCAAAAGCTCTCTGAGTTCCATGCTGTACACATTATCATCATCAGGAGGATGAAACCTACTAAGTCTCCTATATGGAACAGCACGCCGCATTCTTGGAGGATCAGAAGGTCCTTCGGACCAATTTTCTACAGCTTCTCGAGAGCCATCTTCACGCCAAACCTCATTTGCTTCTTGAAAACGACGATTATCTCCACCTTCATTTCCTGCTGTTCTGAGGGACCAATTAGTTCTTGAATTTCCAGGCCAATTTGCATCCATATTTTCTGAAATGCTCTCTCTCCATTCATTAGATTCATTAAAGGTCATCTCAGGCTGGATATGTCTCTCATCTTCAGTAACCTGTTCCTGAATATCCCTTCCTTGATTAGGAACTGCTTGCTGATCCATCCCAGTGACAGCTGCACTACCATCTAAATTTCCAGTACGTCCTGGCAAGTGATGAAGGTTGCTTTCCATACTCCCAGAATGAGACTCCTCGAGACTCTCATGTTCACCCTCCTGAGAATGATTTGAATGAGTCGAATAATTTCTAGAATCACTGTTGTTATTAGTAGATGAGGTTTCATGAGGGCTGCTTACATGACCTCGAACTATAGTTTCTAATCTGGAGCGAAACCCTTCCCTGGTTGCAACAGAAATAAGTCAGGGAATGAAGATGAATTACGCAACAATATAGATTGGCGAAAGCATGGAAACCAAAATACATAAGCACCTACACATTATAAAGCAAATGAGTGGACTAAAATACACCAAAAACCACTAGCATATAGAAAATGTATAACAATGCATTATAAAGCATTCAGAGAGAAACTGTACCTTGAAATGAAGGCCAAAGTACACCAAAGAATGAACAAGCATATATTCATCGTATAAATCATGAACCAATCACTTGACTCAAGAAGAAGAGGTTTCTTAGTAACCAAGTAGCATTATATGCCAAGACCACTGATCACCTACTAACAAATAAAAATGAACAAAGGACAATGCTACACAAAAATGGCAGATAAAAGCACCTATAATAACAGATTCAAAAGCATGAATAACAATTTTATAACTCCAAAAGATAATACAGTACATGGTCTTCAACATTGTCACAATTCAACTTCAATTCAATTTCCCAATTAAAATGATAAGTTATATAAAACATTCCCCAACAGAGTTTAAACACGATGGAATATCAAGTCTTCAAAACAAATTGACCCGGCAGGGGAAGGACGAGGAGAAATATGGCAACGAGCAGGACAGCATAAAATGTCCTATACAAATGTTTGTTCCGCAATTCAGACAAATTCATGTAAGTGGCCCCATAAATAGCGATACCTGATAGCAGCAAGAAGTTTATTAAGATGTCTGAAAAGTTTTGGTTTAATAGGAATACAAAACCATTGACTAAGTAACCATGTATACACCAGACATCAAAAAGAAACAATTATTTATATTCACAGTAAAACCCAAAAAACAATACTTATCAAAGAAGCTACTTCAAAGAAAGGTTTTAGCTAAATATCATGAATGACCAGAATACTGGGTAAATAATCAAACATTGAATTTAGTTGTCAAATAAGCATTAAACTAAGCTCAACAATTTTCACAAAATAACCACAATCAAGTAACAAAGTAATACATGCAGAGGATAAAAAGGTTAACAACAAAGTTTTACACCCAAAAAAAAAAGAAATAGATTTATGAAAAGCAGAAAAAAGAAAAATTGGAATCTGGGTTGTGCAGCCGATGAACAAGGACAACCCACCTCAAACCAGAAACTGTGTGTCTTTGCCTCAACTGAACTAATTCACTAGCTGCCACTGAAGGTGGTCTCTCTTCTTCAACAGGCCTTTCATTCCGCAGGAATCTGCCCCTGAGTAGTGACTGAAGTAAAATACATAAATTTCAGGTCTTCAAGAGCAATATACAAAAGCCGAAGACAATGTCTCAAAAAACAAAAACAAAAAAAATAGATTTTCAGATTGTAATTGAAAATGATGATCTGCATCGAAACTCAAGTCCTTCATAAGCATTTTCCAGTTAACAGACAAACATGTCCATTGCATGAAAATCTTCACCAGTGACGTTTTCGTTCTAAAACTTTTATGGGGAAATAACAAAAACAGTATCAAAATCCATTCAGGAAAACTTCTGCATTCAAAATTCAAGATAGGTGCTTAAAAAACATTATAAACACTCTCTTCGAGACTTCCAGTAAAACCTTAAAAACTGAAAAATAGAATACCTATCCAAAAAAAATTTTAACTGTTTTCTCCTAACATATACCTTAACCATTCCTTCCAGCAAGATATTATTACCAAGAAGTACCTAATCTAGATGTTCATATCAGTTTCTCCTACCAGGAAAACTTATAGTTGTTAGTAACCCATAAAGCATAACAGCACAAATGTCCTGGGGCATGGTGATGCCAACATTCACACAAGAAGAATTTAGGGCACTTCTGCAATAAATTTTGTAATTTAAAATAAGTGTGCACTAATTCACTATCTATAAAGTTATCTAATAATGTAGTGATTAATCTAGCAATGACCTAATCAGACACAAAAAGAGGAGGGGGGGAGAGGAAGAGGAGAAGTGAAACAAAGTGAAAAATCTTCAGTGCAACGTAAGGTATAAATAGCTCTAGCCCAGAGCTGAGGCTATTGAACAGCACTACTTATTGAACAGCACTACTTAATAACTATGTCAAGGCCAAAACGCACAACACGGTACATAATCGAAGAACCTGCAGGAAGAAAAGTTTATGGTGCAACATACCCAAATTACTCAAAAAATGCATCACTTGTATCTTTTCCTTCTTTCTAGACATATCTTGTAGCCACAAGTACTTCAAATCAACAAAGACAGTGAAGTGACTATAAAACTTGAACTTTGCTCGCTAGATTTAGGGAAAATGACTAAAAATGAAAACAAAAAAAACAAAAAAAAAACCACAACCTGCTTCAGTCAGAATCAACCTGACAGAGCTAAAGTGCAATACAAAGACACAGCAGGCATCAATGATAAGAAACTAACCTGAATTCGGTTGCGATGGGCAAAGTCAGATACAGCTCGATGTTCCAACAAACCTTGAAGTTCCCTCTGTCTTTCCCTCTCAATCCTGACAAGCAAATCAAGTAGAGCTTGTCTTCCACGCAACCTCAACATGTCTCTGCGGATGTGCTCTGGTTGACCTTCCTCCTGGTCACCCATTGAGCCTTCACGAGTTTGATCAACTTGAGCACCAATCGCAGTGGTCTCATCCTCCCTATGGGCACCACGAGCTCCTCTCTGCTGGCTTGTCATCTGGACCCACTCCCTGACAACTCTCACCCTCTCACGCTCAGTTTCCCCAAGCCATTCCCCTCTAGAACCACCATTCCTCTGAGAAACACCAGATGAGTGGTCCCGGATTCCAGTCTCCATCCATCCACGGACAATATGCCTAACTCTTTCCCTCTCTGTATCACCTAGGTCAGGAGATTGCTCACGACTAGAATTATCTTCATCCCTGTTGCCATTCTGCTGGCCAATAGCATCATGGGACCAAGTTCCATATTCATTCTCACTCTCGCTGGCATCCTCCAGGCTACCCTGATTCTCACTCTCCCGACTTTCAGACATGTTTGTGCTAGAAACATTTGTATTAGGCCCAACACTCCTCTGCTGCCTCAATCTTTCCCTGACCCGCTCCCGAGCACGGTCCAATACGTGTTCATCCTCCAATTCCCGCCACATTTGCAAAATAGACGACGCCTGAGTGCTCGGCCTCTCAACATTTCCCTGTCGCCTTGAAGTTGGAGACTGTGATTCTCTTAGGAATGAAGAATCAAGCATGGACACTGTATGCAAACCTGCAAGAGCAATCAACTCTGATTCACGGTTCCTCCTCTCAATAGTGGTAATCATCTCCTGCGCCTGCCTTGCAGCCCACCGGCTCAAAATGCGCGAGTGACGCCTCCTGGCAGCAGATGACTCAGCCAAATCATCCCCCTCAAGCTCCGACCTTCTCCTTCTCCTCACAAGTTGTTCACCCTCATCATCCTCATCCTCGGTATTTCGGGGAGAACTGCAGGACGCAAATGACATACAATCGTCCAAATGCCCCCGCATTAACTCCTCCAACCCCCTTTCAAATTCAGCTCGTGCATCATCAGCTGTCGTGGTGCTTTCAGGCTTCTGTTGAAGTTGTTGCCGAACATCCGTCATCTTCACCAGCTATAGCCTAAATAACCTACACAATACCACCACCTCCACCACCAAAAGAAAACAAGAAAAAAGATCCCCTGATTATAGTTTTCCTCAATTACAAAAAATTCCCATCATTTCCCAAACCCAAAAGAGCAAGTTCGCACATCCTGTTCCTTTCACACATTAATCCACTCAACACATTGAAGAAACAAGGGAAAGGCTAAACGTAAACCAAACCCTAAACCTAATCCTAAATTGAGATCAAACCCCATGGAATTGACAAAAGAAGCGCACTTTTTCATCAAATTCAAATCACTTGTTCGATACATCTCACCTGATCAAATTAAACACGTCAAACTCCAAAAATTCCTCCCATCAAGACATCAATTAAAACCAAAACAAAATTATAAAAGCACACGAAAAACCCAAACCAACGAAAATAAGATCTGGAAAAAGCAATGACGATAAAAGCAACGAAAATGATATTGTGGAAGGCAATGAAATAACGTACCTCGAAGCTGTGCCTATACGTCGATTGCAGTGTCGAAACTACCAATGACAAAACCCTAACTTGCTTCAGTGATTAATTTATTCTGACTAATATATAAATTAGAATTAGAAGGAAATGCAGAAAGAGAACGCAATAGTTTTGGGGAGGGAGGGGAGACGGATACGAGGAAAATCGGAATATAAATAGAGAGAGACGCTTATACACTACAAGTACCAGAAGAGAGAGAGGAGAAGACGAGAAAAGGAGATATGAGAGAGAGAAAAACTAATTTTTTATGAATTTTTTTAAATTGTGAAAATCAATTAATTTCCGAGATTTTTTTTTTTTTTTAAAGTGTTCCTGCCTTTATTTTAAAGGAGAGGAAAGACCGGGAGTTTTTTGGGCGGAAGAAAAGAGGCAGAGACAGATGCGCCGATTAACTGACGGAGTTGACACGTCATCAGTTGCCGAACTCCGATTCATTTGAACCAAAAATTTTTCTTTTTTCGCTAACACCCAATAGGGCCAATGAATTTTGTATACTACACCATGGGCTTGCTCCGGTTTGCTTCTAGTTTTGCAAGATTTGATTATGAAAAAATGATTGTGAAAAATAATCTAAAAATAGAGTATTTTTGACAAATTCTAAAACTTAGTTTTTTTATATTAAAAATTTTAATATAGATAGAAAAGCAAATGATAATACCATATTAATTATCTAAATTAAAATTTATAATCAGGTAAATAATCAATAATCAACTGATGATGACTTTTATAACATCAGAGTTTTCAAGCCCAAAATTGAACCACCAAGGCTTGCTTAACTCTTGTGTTCAAAACTAACATTCTTTTATATACATACATACATACATACATATATATATATTATCTCCTAGTTGAAGAAAGAAAAATACTTAAGTTTTTTTTTTCTTTTCTTTTTTTGGTAAATGGGAGGTCTTAAATCCAATGCCTCTTGTTTATTATAATCCCTTCCACTTTAACACCCAACCCAACCTTCTCCCACATTTTTTCTTGTTTTGTCAATATGTAATTGGGGAAAAAAAAAAATTTTTTGGGTTTATTTTGTTTCGATTTGATAATTTTATGTTTAATACTACAAGATGATAAGGAATAAAATTCTCATGCACCATTTAATGATTTGAGGCGGTTCCAACAATGGGAAGGAGGATTTGTTACGTCCAATGAACAGAAGTTTGGAACGTGTCCGAATCTCAAAGCTCAATTGACCAGCCATCGTTTTTTTTCTTTTTCTTTTCTCTTTTTTTTTTTTTTATCTTAAAGCACCAATCATCGTTTATTACTATTTGGAAGCCCACAACAGAAAGGAGTTTTGGATAATTACTCCTGTAATAGTAATATCTTCTTATCCATTTGCAAATTAGCCATTACATCTTTGCATTATCTATTGCAATCCCATCGAAACGAAAATATGCTTGCGTCTCGAAAAGCGCTGCTATGGTATTTTACTAATGTCTATGAAACTCAAGGTCAAAAGTCCTAGGAAAAACAGATCATCGTCCCCACGAGTGTTTTTTTTTTTTTTTTTTTTTGCATTGGAAGCATATTCTCAGTGGAACGATGCAAGTTCTTGAGGAAGAAAATGGCATTCACACTTCACAGCCATTGACTATGAAGTTGCTCCTACTGCATAAAAAGGTCTGATGAATAACTTTTGCAGTAAATGCCAAACCAATGACAATAACGCAGCATCCAGAGTTTATGTCAAGCTTCCTCAAACGGTTCCTGACTTTCATCAAGCTTTGTTATCTGTAGGGGGTGGAAATATTCATGACCACCAAACCCTAAGGGTGCACAAGATTCGAACTACTCGCGAATATCTCAGCTTGATTTGAACTCGATGTTGAGCAAGCTCAAGTCTAGTTCGAGCAATTCGTTTGAACTCACGAGTCAATTTCAAACTTAAAATTCTAGTACTCGAAACTCAACGAGCTCATTCAAGTAGTTGCATTTTTTAATTAAATTATTAATATTACAAAATTACTCGTTTAGGTACGTTATTTGTGAAATTTATTAAAGATATTAGAACCATTAGCCAAGCTTGAGGTTGAGTACTCGATCTCGATTAGGTTTGACAACTATATATAGAGTCTTTTCAAGTCGAGCTCGATATCAAGTAGAAGCCTTTCGAGTTGAATTTAGACTTCGACTCTCAGACCTGTTCAAACTCGAGCACCCCTTCATTCATCAAATTTGAGCTCGAACGCGGTGATATTTGAATTCAACTCGACTTTAATGCATCTCTACCAAACACAAGATATTTTTGTGTTTTTTTCGTATAATCCTTTTTTTATTTGGTTGAAAGAGATGATGGAAACTGACGTCGTATCAAACCATAAAAATGGCAATAAAGTCTTATTTAGCCAAATATGGGGAAAAAAAAAAAAAAAAGAACGGGAGAATCAGTGTATCGATTGGAGGACTTCAAAAAGGCAAAAAATTTTAGGAACGAGTACGTAGTGAGTACTGAAGGACCAATTAAGCCTTCCGGACCATGCACAAGAAAAATCATGCCCTTTGTCTTTCTATTACGCAAATTAGGCGGGTGCAGCTGTAAGATGCATTATGAGATTATATGTTGTTTTCGTAGTTGCTGATGTTGAAATCTAATCTCTCAAGAAATGGCCATTGCTTGCCTAATATGCCTTGCTTCACCTCCTTGAGAAAATCCCTCTGACTTAATCATATCAACCATCAATCTTATTCTACTATGCAGAATATATACTTAAACGAAAAAAGTCAAAGAATTGTTTCATGTATGCTTTCATTGAATTTTGTTGAAGAACGACTTTAATCTCTTTTGTTTTGAATAAATTTGCCCCATGATCTAATTATGTCCGTAGCTGAACGACTATTGAGCAAAAAATAATATCAAGAACTCACGCAGTTAGTGAAAGCTTCCATGTATAAACACAGCCACAATTGCAGTGTAAATGCATAACTTGTGAAAAAGATAAAATAAAGTCACATTGAGTAATTTTTTCTCACGGAAAATTTTCTATAACGCATAGAGCCAGTTGAATGAGGTAAAAAGTGGAACAAATTTATAAGAGACCACCAAATTCATTTTTTGACCGCAAATATAGTTAAAGGGATTTACAATGATATGGGGCAGATCATGGTTGGCTGACGGGAACTAATTGTTGAGGCTCCAACCAAAAGGGGCTGGAAGATGGTGCAATAGTTGGGCATTTTGTGAGGGTCAGCATACAGTAGTGTCTCCAATCACCGAAAGGTGAAAATAGATGTGAAAAATTTTTCTACCGCATTCATTAATTCGTGTCTCTTTTTGATGTGTACCTTGACCACAAAGTCCGATAGAGAGACCAATACAGTGTCATTTCTTGTTTCCTTTCCTTGACCTACTGTGTTTTTTCGCATGATTAATCTTAAAATTTGTTACGATCAAAAAATTACTCGAATTACTATCGTGCGCAACTGTGCATCATGTGGACATATTGAGATTTTTACTCAGATTTCTATGTCCGTTGAAAGAAGAGGGTTCGATTGAACATTAACTCACGTATTTATTAAAAGTGGAGAGTTAAATTGAATAGTAACATAGAATAGATTGTAAGTAAGAAATTCTGAATTCAACACGTCCCACCACCTAATATCGGTTGAGAATGTGATTGGATGAATCACATGCATGATACACTTTGTGAGAGCCGAGGAAAAGCGAAATGGGGAATAATGTTCCACACCCCAAATTGGCATATCCCTAAACTTTTCCACTTTTGCTTCATTCTAGGCTTCGTTTTTCACTACATGAACTGGAGCCCTCCTGGGAGAGGGGAAAGCAGGTGCAAATTCGTGTTTCAGTGGTAAAAAAAACCCACAAGCATTCGGGGCACATTGTGGCCTCAAATTTGCTAGTTTGGTACGGCTAGCACTAGACAACCATCAGGCTTGAAACAAAGTGACTAAAAAAATCGGTACAAATGACTTTTGTAAGTGAGCATGTTTTCATAACATGTCGTTTGAAATACTCTACTAGGTTTGTCAATTGCTAAAAAATTGCGTTTGGACTTAATTTTTTTAAACCAAAAAAAAAAAAAAACCAACCAAAGCAAGCTGAGAAGGCATATGAAACGCTTTTGAGCTTCCGCAATTGATCTACAAAGATTCTCTTAAACTTGCTTTTTGTCAACTCAACAAAGTTTCAAAAGCAATAATTAGAGTTAACTGCATATGTTTAATAGTAGCATTTGCGCTTGCAATTATTGGCCACCTTCCATCTAATCTCTCCCTATCGCCCTCTGTGTGTGTGTGTGTGTGTGAAGGATAAGGCTCTTTCGGTCGTTATCTGACCAATTGATATCTCCAATCGAGCTAATATCATTGGCTTGCTGTCATTTCACTTTGAGCTTGTTTTGTAATTACTTATGGTCACAAACCCATAAACACAAAAACGCCAGCGCACGTATTTGCTCCTTTTCTACTAGTAGTCAATTCAGTTTCACATCACTTTCTGAATATATATGCTTATGTTCCCATAAAACTCCTGAATCCTGACGAATTTATTCTTTGATTTTTGACTTTTTTTTTTCAATTTGTAGGATGAATTAATTCAATGTTCTTTTCCATTAACCTGCCGAAATATTGTAAAGGATGTCTAATATTTGCCACGTTGCCTTTTCTCTTTGTTTTGTTCTTTTTCTTTTTTTGGTCAAGACAGGAGTGTCTAGGTCAATGTTTATGGGCCCGACTAATCCCCAGCGGCCCGAGCCCGGCGCCCCAACCCGACCAAGGCACGATAAGTGCACAGGTGTTTCCATAGCGCAGTTTCGAACCCGGGATCTGAATGTCCCAAAGGAACACTGCTACCATGTGGCTAAACCGACGAGGACTCTCTTTGTTTTGTTCTGATATTTGTTTTTTTCTTCTTTGGTCTCTCATCACAGGAACTCACAAAGCATTACCCATTTTCTTTGATGAGTGATCAGAAAAGAAGTAGGAAATTCTTTGAAAACAATGCATGCATTTATGCATTTGTAGGTGGATGCATACAAATTTTTTTTTTTTTTTTAAAGGTACTTTTTGATTTGTTTAATCGGTAGTAGTAGATAAAGGGCTATTTGTTCAATGTTTCAATCTCCTTGAACAAGATAATCAATTGCATGCAGTGATGTATTATTTTTTATATCTAACTTCTTTTTAGATTTTTTTTCCCAATCCAATTCTAATATTTTGTGCTTCTCCGCTGCAACATATAATCTTCCTTCACCAAATAGCAAATTGTCCACCAATCAATTATTTTAGAAGAAACCTTTAGCAGGTGTGAAGAACAAGATTGTAGAAGTGCATGCGCATGTAATCATTAAATTTAAGAATATTGAACAAGAAAAATAAGTCGAAGTGGAGCTAAAATTAATCTATCGCTCCTGAACTTGACGAGACTGCAGATAAATCTCTAACCAATGAAAACACAAGCATATTAAGACATAATCCTGGGTTGATTGACATGCAGCGGAGCTATATTGTTATCCAAACTCATCTGAAATATGGGTCCAATCTTCTCCATTTTTAACTTTTTCGGGAATGTAACAAAATTTTGCTCTTAAATTTACTAATAATTGAAAGTAATCTCTCGGGTGTGGGCTAGTTGAGCAGAGACGTAAATCTGAGAATTGACTGACTCGAATTTTGACTTTGACCGGTCCAGGAAATCAAATGCTGCAAGATTAGACGGATTTTTGTGCTTAAAAATGGAATGCTAATACGTTATCATGTTAAACATACATAATTAAACATCACTCAAATGAAGTAGTATGTCTTATGTTCTGTTCTTGCATTTGTCTTGTTCCCCCTTCATCTTCTTCTTCTATATGTGAATAATGGAGGAGCGCTCATTCTTTTGCCAAATTTTTATGTACCAATGGTTGAGCTTGAGATGAATGGATGAGAATGACTCCCATCAACAAAAACTATAAGAAAGAAAAAGGCAGGCATGATTGTCAATACCCCAGGACTCGTGCCTGTCTCACAAACAAGGATTTGGTTTGCTTAAAATGTATGTGTCCATTAACATCAAGACAAAAGCATCGGGATAGGGATATCGAAATCTGGTGCCAAATCATTTTATAATTGTCATACTTTCTTCACCTGCATGCTTCTTGTCCCCTCCTCATAATATATACGCAATCAACTTCTAGGGGTTCAGCAAAACTCCATCTCCAAGAAGCCATAATCCTCTCTTTTCCATCGCCCATTACACTCTTGGAGTTACATGATGTAGGTCACCACAAAGAATAAATTTGGTAAGGATTGGTGGCTACTTTGGGAACAAAATCACATTGCAACTGTTGAGATTGACATGAGAATCCTAAGTTAATGATGAGGCATTCGGAAACAACTCAACTGAAGAAAAATGTGGCATTTTTGGGTCCACCCGGTGTGAACTTTTGAGCATTGCAGTAACGTAGCAAATGTCCAGTTCTTGGAGAAGGATAGAATTATGTTGCAGATCCTATCAACAGCAGATATTGATGGTGCAGAAACTTCCAGTTTCTTACCCCTTTTTCCGCGCCTTGCTTCTTCTTGATCCCAGATTCAAAGTAGAGTCCAATCGTATAAACCAAAAATTTCATGTCCAAATCGTTTTATCACGTTGTGGCAGAATGATTTTTCGAGCCCTAATCATGTTACACCAACAACACATGGTAGCACTTCTTTACCCCTGTGACACCTTCAATACCACTATTGATTATGTGCTCGTAGTTTTTCCTTGCACATGTGTTGTACTCCCCTGTGGAAACATTTGGACAGTTGTGGTATCAACTAGTTTGCTAATTAAATCATTCCCCCCTGCGCTACGGTGAAAATCACTTGTCCTTCAAATGTGGCAAACTATTATATCAGACAACTCCTTCAACTTGCGTTTGCCTATTTTTCTAGAACTCCGGTTTCTAGTGCATAAAATATTCTTCCGCACTTCACAAATGGCAAAATATTTTCACGAGACATGTACATTTAGCTCATAAGAACATGAAATACGAGGGACTGAAAATAATTGAATTTGGGATTCACAAAATGGCACAATTCAGTCGGAGTAGTGTAAGGATTATCAAATGGTCATACAAAATGGTGAAACTGGAGCTCATATTTCTATTCTCAGACATTTTTATCTTCATCCCACATTTTTTTTTTCTTTGTAAGCGAGAAGATTTGAATCCAAAACCTCTTATTTACAACATCTAAAGCCCCCATCTTACCATCTAACCCAACCCTCTCCCATCTCCGTCCCACACATAAAATGTCAGTTTGATTGACTAGCTTATTTGTCCGGAAAATATGTGAATCCCATTGGATTAATCAATGCTAGGTTTCTAAAGACCGTGGAAAAAGTTGGACTACTATTTTTTTTTTTTTTTCATAAAGTATTAGTACATTAAAAAAAAAGAAAAAAAACTTAAAGTTTTTGATATTTTCATTAAGACTGTGTATACTGCTAAGAGCTGAACTAGAATGCAATTAAAACAAGGATTTCTTTAACGGCTGCCCTGTTAATATACCTAAATCGATTGCATAACGGGCCCAACCCAAATTTATTAGCAAACTCTTGCATGCCGTGATTTCAGTCTTGATTGAATCAACGATAGGCTGGGGCAGGGGGTGGAAGCTATGGATCAATGGCTCTTTAATGATGTAGAGTCCGTCTTGTTGGGGCGGAAACTTCCCGAAAGCTAGCTGGCCGGAATTGAACGGCTATGGCTGATATGCCGGATGAAGGTCTCAAGAATCATTTTAAAAATGTAAATGCTATGGATATAATTTTGCAGAAATTTTGAAACTGCCGTGTGATTGTGGATAAAAAGTACTAGTTTTTACTATAGCCTTTACAATCAGAGCAGCCCAACAAGCAAAAGCCCACGCCCATTGATCTGCTATCATACCGACGACTTCTAATCTAAAAGAAGTATAGACGGTAAGAAATAGGACCAAGTTCGGTGCTTCGACTACTACAGAAGCACTTTGAGGTTGTATGAACAACAAAACACTTTTAAATCCTTCCAGAACCCCAAAGGCAAACAGATATTTGGGCATCAAAACTGGATTTAATAACAGGAACTACTTTACTTAGTCTTCATTACCAACAGATATTTAGACATGAAATTGGATCAGTACTGTTGAACGTGCATAAACATAAAAAAAAAATTAACTATGAGATGTAAATTCCGCCCCAACATGTAGGAGGTCCAGGTGTGCAATATGACGACGGAATTGGAGACTAAAGTATATATTAAACAGACCAACTCTTAATCTAATTACGCTAAGTAGAGAAACATTACACTCGATATCCTTATATTTTACCCGTTCCAAGAGGCTGCCTAGATGTGTCCCCTGATGCCCACGCATGGTAATCCTTCACCAGCTGCAAACCAGAGATGAATGACCAGACCCAGCAGCGAGAAAATAACCAATTAAAAGTCAAGGATATCCGGACAGAGGAATGATAGAATGACAACAACAACAACGTAGGTTCTAAACATATAAATAGGTTGAAGACGGGTTTGTTTGGATAGGAGTTTATTTGGATGATTTATTTGAGATAATTAGCGTAGTACTTTTTGTGATGTGATGTATGTGAGATAAAAAAGTGATTAGAAAGATGAAAAAATGATTGAAATTTGTGAAGCAAGTGGTAGTGGGAAGTATTTCGTTAACCAAGCAGTCCTCAACTTGAGCAAGATAAGAAGTTAACTAATGGGTCAAAGTATAGCGACTAGGAGCTTCGCTTAGCCGCATTAAATAAAGGATTAATCTTCTATACACTGAAAATAAATACACTATCACCGGTGGATGCATGACAATTGATCTAAATTTGAATTTGAAATCCAAATTTTGCATGTGTTAAGGATCCCCTTGCAAATCAATCCTTTTATCTGCAGCCCCTTGCAATGACCAAGGCAGCTGATGCGGCTTTACACCATCACACACAAAATTGAAAGGGAAGAACTATGGGGAGCTATGGTTAGAGTAACTTCACTGCCTTAAACTACTCTCAAGACGGAAAAAGTTTCCTTGGCTGTGCTTCAGCTGGGCCATGCAGATGATGGAAGACAGTGCAAGTGACTGGAACAACTAACAAACCTAATGAAGTTTATAAAACTTCTCGAGTTTAATGACTAGTTTAGACCTCAAATGGGACAGAAGACATGAAAGGATAAGTTCAGAGCCTCAGACAAGGGGACGTGACACTAGTTTTGTATTCACTAGCTTCAGTAGACTTCAAAAGGACCCACCCACCCCACCCCCCCCCCCCCAAACAAAAAAAACACACACACAAAAGGAAAATCCAAAAAAAAAACCCAAAATAAAGGGCAAAAAGAAGACAGGGTAAAGAGGGTCAGATTTTTTTTCAGGGTTTTAATTGGAGATTTAAAGAACAGTCATGCTGTTTAATGGGAGACAGATCCTGAACCTCTTGTTGAGTCTTTGTGGGAAGAGTAAGGCCCACTCAGGAGCGCTATTGAATGCATGAAGCTTCTCCCCAGGAAGTGGTTGATGAAAGGTAAAATTGGCATCACCAAAAGGCTTTGTATGAATTATGGAACCAAGGGTGCCAAAAAAAACAAAGGCACAGAATGCAGCAGCACATAAAACCAAAGAACCCACTATACCTCTAGTCGGGTGAAGATACTGGAAAAACAGGCCACAATAGACAAGAAGGCAAGAAGATGCGGAAGCTCTGGAAGTCAATCAGTGACTGTGATAAAGCTACTCGCAACCTTAAGAAGATGTGGAAGATTGGAAAACCAACTTAACACTCCCCACCACAATATGAGCTGACAGCCAAAATAACAGCTTAAGACAGATTTTGTTCCACCTCTCAGCAACATGCACAAGAACCTTCCTTTCCCAAAAGACACCCCATGCCCTTCCTCTCCCACCATGACCAAAATCTAGAAGGTTAGTTAACTTAGTTATTCCAAACCAGGTAACTTCGGACAATTTCAACATCAATCCTAATTTGCAACATTGCCTTCGTATTAATATGAATTCCCTTCCCATCCATATAATGTCACATCACAAGTAGTATATGCACATAGAGGTCACTCATAAACCTCAAAATGCCAGCCTTAACATATAATAAATTCCCCTTCCCTTCCATAGAATGGTTTCATGCCAGCCCCCTCACGTTTTTCGGGTAAACATCATAAACAAACTTCACAGTTAGGCAGGATAGGAACCGAACAGTTACAATTAATTTTGTCGTATTCCAAAATCCAAGTCCTCCATTGTACTTTCCTGAGTATTTTATCTTTTCACTCACAAAGAGTATGTAAAGAAGGTAGACTTCACAAGTCAAACGACAAAAATGGAAGAGAACAATAGCTACAGGCATATATGCACAGGAATCATAAAAGAGACCAACTATCTTGAGCAGATTTAACTGAAATTAGAGTTAAAGGCTATGCCAACAAATTTATTTCCAAAATCTTTGCACATTTTGGCATACCTGGGCCATAAACCGGGGAAGCATGATCCTTAGAACTTGTCCTAGGACCTGGGTGCCAGTCGATTCAATTGCTGCTTTTGGAAGTGCTTGAAAGGGAAAAGGGATCTCAATGCTTACCTGCATACCACATGCCAGTTGCAGAATCAGTTAACAGGATACACAAGAATCAAAACCAGTGATTCAACATAGAAAACAGAGGCCCAAACATGGTCAGCACCTCAATAACTGCATCTGAGGTAAGTTGCTGCACTGGTACTTCGCTTTTTGAGGTATCATACTTGATTTTATTCTCCATAGAAGCTGCATGCCCATACCAAATCAATGTCAAAGCTCTCCTGAAAGAATTATATAATGAATTTCAGAATCCAACAACACGAGAATCATCACTCTCCCAGCAGAGAGATCCTTATTCTTAAAATTTCTAAAGAGAACCCTTAAACCAAATTGATGGCTTACGTTGTTGAACTACATTCTCTCAGATGCCACACTGTATCGTGTATACTAAATGAAAACTCAAATTTCATGAAAATTTGAAATACATCAGAAAGGTTCGTTGTCGTTCTCAGTTTCTAGGATGTCTGTTTGGCATATAAGTTTTCTCGGAGCATTATCTCCCACGCACATTGTATAAAGAACAAGTACAACCATTTCATGACTCTGCTTTTATCATAAGTAAATCAGGAAAACAGCTAAGCCCATCTTAGGCATGTTGATAATCAATACCATATTTCCCCAAAGTCTAACAAGTTGGACTTCAACAGCATCATCTTACCATTAAAAGACACTTACCATCAAATTTGTTGTTCTGCGCTACCACAATTGGCGAACCCTCAAGCTGAAATTAACATTGAACCAATTTTTTAGAGAAACAAAAATTCATGCACACAACAAAAAATAAAGCGAAACATATGTTCACCTTGCAAGACAACAGCTTAATACAACAACCATCAGGCTGCTCCTCCACTCTGACTAACAACACAGGGCAAACTTCAAATGCAAAGAACTTAAATCTGTAAACATAACACCTGAAGGTGCTATCATCTACTCTTTCTATCCTCTCCGCATCCAACACCGAGTACTGACTAGCAGGCAAGCTCATATACTCGCCTGAAAAAAACAATTTATAAAAAAGAGGGAAAAACACTTGAACACATTTTACACTAGTAGTTAAGCATCTAGAAAAATCAGTCGGCCAGAAATGGAATGAAATAGTACCCAGAGGACGTTGGAGCTGTCGGACGGAGACGGACTCCCTCCGCCTTGCCACAAATCGAGCCTTTGGAGCAGCAGAATCAGCTGAAATGCGAACTGAAGATTTCGACGAATCGTCAGTTAAACTGGAGAGTACTCGGGCAGATAACCTAGGGTATCTAAACCGGGACGAAAGCGAGCTCCAATGCGTTGAAGATGAACTCAAAGCCATCTTCATCTTCTCCCTTTTCTTTCAGAAGAAATCTCGTTTAATTGGATCTGTGACAGTTAGTTTTACGAGCAGATGCGGGGAAGGATAAGACCACGAGGGTATGGTAGTCTCTCGCTAGGTGGCGACGAAAACATCCGGCGCATTGTGGCTATGGGCCCACTGTTTCGGCTAATTTACGCCTACTAAAGATGACGCAAGTCCCAGATAAGCAACAACAGCTGACGTCACACAATCGAGTTAGACATATGAATATGCCGTAGTAATTAGCTCATTCCTCACGCATTCTTCAGTTTTATCGACTCGATTTCGATTGCAATTAGTCAGTAAGTTTATTAATTAATCCGGATAATTCAGGATAGATTAGCGCCATAAACGTCGTCGAGCCAATACTAGAACAATCAATATGGAAATTAGTCACAGATTATGTCTGGAAACTTAGATTTGATCGATTAAGAACGAGAGATTCATTACATACGAATGACTTCATCAACCATTTTTACACTAACAACTACTACGGACATAATTTCAACTCTAAACATAGGATTCTAGAAACAGAAAAAGCCAAAAAAAAGCCCAAAATAAGATAAGAAAACCCTAGAAATCAACCGTTTTCTCTTCAATTTAATCAAGAGCTAGTGAATTTGGTAACAGCCTTGGTGCCTTCGGAGACGGCGTGCTTGGCCAATTCACCGGGAAGTACAAGTCTCACAGCAGTCTGAATCTCCCTCGACGTAATCGTCGGCTTCTTGTTGTACCTGGCGAGCCTGGAAGCCTCCTGAGCCAATTTCTCGAAAATATCATTGATGAAGCTGTTCATGATACCCATGGCCTTGCTGGAGATCCCGATGTCGGGATGGACTTGTTTTAGCACCTTGAAGATGTAGATCTTGTAGGTCTCGCTGCTCTTCTTGACTCTCTTCTTCTTTTTGTCGCCAGCAGCGGCTCCGCCTTCCTTCGGGAGTTTCTTCCCGGCCTTTGGCTTCTTCTCTGCCGGAGCCTTCTCGGCTGCTGGGGCTTTCTCGGCCGCGGGCTTCTTCTCAGCCGGCTTCTTCTCCGCCTTTGGTGCCATCGCTGCTTTTGAAGCTGAAATTACAGAGACTTTGACGGGAAGGATGAAAAAAGGGCTTTGATTTAAAGACTGGAGAGGGGAGACATGTGGTTCCGTGAAGAAGGCGGTTTGTTTATATAAGAGAATCTGGGTGAGCCCTGATTGGTGGAAATGAAATGACACGGATCATGGATTTGAACCGTCGATTTTGATGAGTACAGAACGGTGTGGATTGTTTTGGGACTTGGATTTGGAATTTTGGACGTTTTGGCCGGAGATTTGAAAATTGAATTTCGCACGCTTCTTTCCGCAAGGATTGGTTTGGTGCCCAAACTTCTTTTGGATCTGCGAGATTTTCCAGACGAGCTTTTCTGGATAAACAATAAGAAAAAGCGAAGCTGGAAATTGATAATCAACGGTATTAAGCTCTCATTTGGACGCCAATAAAATTAATCCGCGGTTCCACACTGTAAATTGTGGACGATTTTGGTAATTTTAGATTATACTTGTAAAAGTACTTCATTGGTAAAATTTTGATGATCTCAAAGTTTCTCATTTTTCACCTAATTTAATTTTGAAATTTAAATTTGAGGAGTCTTCATTTTCTTTTTATCAGTAGGACATGCATCCAATGTTGTTTATATTCAACCTAAATAACCAAATTTATCCTAATTCATTTTCTTTGCCAATATAATAGTGGTAGTAATAAAAAAGATAGAGATCGTAGTTGATATTTTAGTACAAGAATAGTATGAGTTTATGTATATCACGCGCCTTTTTTTTTGTGTGATTGAATGACTAAGGATGCATTTGATAAAATTGATATCTGAAAACTGAAATATGAGGTTTGAACTTATTAAATTATTGAATTATTAAGTATTAAATCAAATATATTTGAATGTATATCACATTTAATAATAAATAAATAGCTTGCCACTTATTTTTTAGAGTAAGTTTTGTTTAGGAAATTCAGTGGCACTTAATTAATTCAAATATTTAATTGTTTGCTATCAAATGCATCTGAATATATTAAAACCTAAATACATTAAATTTAATATCACTTTTTAATCATTGATTATATTTAAATATTACACTATAATTAATCTCAAAAAAGGTTAGTGTAATTTTTGAAATTTGGAGGAAAGTTAGTGAAATAGTCAAAAACCTCATGGAAGGTTCAAATTATCCCTGTTCATTAATAGGGAAAAATTATATGCGATCAATGCATAATTTGATAGATTGAGTTTAAGACACTAAATCTAGCTTGCACAATTTGCAAAATGAGCCGAGTTAAATTGGGTTGTGGCTTAATCGAGTAGAACTCAACTTTAGTAATCTTATACTCAAGCTTGAATTCAATTGACCTCTAAGTAAAAAACTCAATCCCGAGTTCAAATTGCTGTTCAACCCTATTTGACCTCAAGTTTGAGCTTAGTCAAATAAAAATAAAAATAAAAATAAAAAATATATTATATTTTAAAATTGGATAAAACCTATATTTACTTTAATAAATAAAATACAATAAGGGATTAAAATTTAATCTCTCTACTAATAAAAAATTTATTAAAAATATATAACAATCGTGTTGGCTTGATAAGTCGAGAAACCTAGTATATGCATATATCCCTAAATTTTTATAAATTATTAACAAAAAATGACTATTTTATTTATTTTTAAAAATAAAATAATTATTATTTTAATTTTTTAATAGGCTCGACCTCGACCTCAAGTTCGGTTATGCTCGAATTTGAGGTTGAGTTCAAAATTGAATTTTTCATTGAAATCCCGTCGAATTCGAACTCAAGTTTGTACTTGATAAAATTGAATTGAAACTCAGCATGATAAAATTAAAGTTCGACTCGATTTGATTCGTTTGTTGTAACCCTAATATAAGGATTTGCTCCCATTATTGGACAAAACATATATTTCTTTTTAGTGCTTTACTGATTGTGATCTTATGAAACATCTTTAGAGTTGAAAGACGAATCAAATTACTCAATACTTGAACCGAATTCAGTATGATAAGAGATTATTCAAACTTGGTTTGCTAACTAGTCAAGTTAAGTTTGAACAGCGTTTTATGTTCGATAATATTCAAACTCGATAAAAAGTTTATTCAAATTCGGTTCAGCAAATAAACAAGTTAAATTTAAACAAAAATTCAAATTCGTTAAAATAATTAAACAAGTTTAAACTCTAGGGAATTTGTTCACACTCGTAGACCTTTTCCACTTGTATGGCATGAGGTCAGGTAACAATTTACACTAGGCCAAAACTGCAAATGCAACGGTGAATATTTAATGCAAGTGGCAATCAGTAATATCTACGACTACAAGATATAAATAAATAACATTTGACAATCCATTCTAGCATTGACTTGGAATAGCTCAACTCTTAAAGTCTTACCATAACCATTCTTTTAACGATAGGTTGATCACACATAACCTTTCGTCGTTAAGTACAATAATATCACAACTAATTTCTTATATGGTACATAACCCCAAAAGTTAACTTTTTTCTTATATCCCGTAGTCCTAACTAACTCATCTCCGGTTCAGACACAGCTCACACAAACAAGCCAAAAATAAATAAACCTCCGTTCCTTGTAGAAAAAGAAACGATCAAGAAGGAAAGATAAAAGAGCAAAGATTAGCCCTATTAAAACCTGTACTAGCACTAATTCGGTGATCCCAATAGCTAAATTCCTAATAGGCATAGACCAGCTGCCAAACCCTGCCCACAGCTCAGCAAAAATTTTCAATAACCTTGCACAGTCACATGATACTTCCCCTCCTCTCCTGGCTCTTTTCCCTTATAATTCCCACCCAGGTGACGCGGCTATTTCAACACCTAAGTAAACCACCCCCCACCGCCCAATCCCCACCCGCCTTCTGCCTTCTGCTCTGTCTTCGATACGCTTCTATTTATACATTCGCCCGCATTCCTTTTTGACATTTCCAAATTTTGCTTCTTCTCCATTCTGCTGCTTATTCCTCTTTGCAGACTCTACGCTGCTAATGCTCTGACTCTTCCTCTTATCTCTATTGTCTAAAATTTTTAAATTATATAGATCACATTTACGTAATTTCCAGTTCGTTATTGAAATAAACAGGTATTGAAGTATGTCAATGGAAGGAGCGGATTCTGGATTTGCTGCGTCTGCTGACGGTTCGCAGAATCAGTCTCCTTCGCCTCGCAAATCTCCTCCTTCTCCTACAGGTTTTATCAGTTTCCTCTGAAAGATCTGTAGATTTGTTGTTGAATTTTGACTTGCATTTGAAATTTTTTGATGATCTGTAATTCGCATTTTCACAGTTTGTTGTAATTTGGCGTTACAATTGCCTATGACATCTGTAAATGTGACGTAAGAGACACCTGAGGTTTACTTATTTTTCTGTTTTTTTTTTTGTCTTTTTTTTCATTATGGTGGTTGTTGCGTGTTATTGAAAGTTCAAACCCTAGGAGCAGTCGGAATGTGGCGAAATGGCATTTTGTGTTCTTTTAATTTTGTTATTTTTTGGCCACTTAATCAGTCTATGGTACTAAAAGAAATACATACACAATTAGAATTGTCCTGTATAGAGGAAGGCCAGAGGTTTAACGTTTGGGATCATTGTGTTTCGGTTCATGCTTTAGTTTTCATTGAATACGACACTTTTGTGTGTAGAAGATGATTTAGTAAGAAATATTGCTATCTCCGTTAAAATGTGTTTATGTCAATGCAAATGCTACGACCACTCTGGCAATAACGATGTTTGTATGCATGTAATCCTTTTGAGAAAAGAATTAGAATTATGACTGCTGAAAGAGTGAAAAGTGCTTTGCTCAATATTTTGTGTAGGCTTAATTCTGTCCTAAGTGAGATCAATTTCAGTATTCTTAGCTGTTTGGTTTGTTAATGCACTATTTATTTTGTATATTGTTATTAATCACTAATCAGCAAACATGGAGTTGTATAACATGAATAGAGAATTAAATATTAATCATGAGAAGAGAGAGGACAGAATTTGGAATTGTAATTTCATATTTTAAAGAAACACAGTAATGAATAATGAATGCAAATGATGTAATAGAAGTATTGTCGTCCACGTGTCATACTAAACTCAAAATGAGGTAATTTTAGTTATAGGTATTAGATGATGGGGCCTTAATGAAGTTATCTTAAGGGACATTATCATGATTTATAAAATGATTAGTAAATGAGGTTTATATGAAGATCAAAGCATGGTAAGAAACATAAATTCATGAGTAATGAGGATTGTAGAATCTAGATGATATAAATTCCCTATTAAGTTCTGGTCGGTTATATTTTGTTGTCTTTGCTAGTTGCATCAGTACCTAACTTCTTTCACTTTCTGTTCAGATCATGAAGAGAAGACAACTCACATTAAGTTTCTTCTGTCAAATGCTGAAGCTGGGTCTGTCATAGGGAAAGGTGGCTCAACCATAAATGATTTCCAGACGCAGTCTGGAGCACGAATTCAACTATCACGCAATTTTGAATTTTTTCCTGGGACATCCGATAGGATTGTTATGGTATCTGGATTAATTGATGATGTTCTCAAGGCAGTCGATCTTATCCTGTCTAAATTGCTGGATGAGGTGATCTGAGTTACTTAATATTTGTTTCAGAAATTGTTTGAGGTTGAATGTGAAACATAAATATCTTTTCTTATGCAGTTTTATGTTGAAGAAGGCGGAGAAGATCCCCGATTTAAAGTTAGGCTGGTTGTTCCAAATGGCTGTTGTGGTGGAATAATTGGAAAGGGAGGCTCTATTATAAAGTATGGAATACTCCTCATTTCGTTGTTGTTGCTATTCTCTGTGTTTGAAGCATTTTCATTGGGAAGTTTCTCGTGGTCACATTTATTAAGAGCATTGTTATGTCAGAAATTGTGTAATGTAAGTGAGAAATTGGTGATTGACTTGTATCTTGACTTAAAAAATGATAGAGATGTTCCCGATGGAGCAAGTGCTCCATGTCATATTATTCAGTAGTTTGTTATCACAGTGCATTGGTAGTTTAAATTTCTCTGATAACATTGACATTCATAGTTTTATCTCATCTGGTCTATAATTTTCATTAGCTAATCAGACAACTGGGGCTCTAAAAGGATAGTATTTAGCAGTTCACTCAATTCAGCAGTGACTGGAGTTCTGGAAATATTGCTGCAAATTAATGTAGCTTTTGGTTATCAATAATCTTAGAGACTTGGCATCTCCAAGATGGACTGTCCATCTAACACATGCATGCGATAATACATTATTGGCATAGGATAAAACAATTTGCATGGTTTTGATTCATTTACTATTTGAATTATGAATTTGGTGCTTCAGGGAAGAAACACCCCCGCCGGGGGGGGGGGTGGGGTTTGGAGTTTGCATCTAGGTTCAAACTTCCCTTTTTATTTGATAGAATTTATGAATAAAATATGACTGGGTTTTAAAAAATAATATCAAAATCTCGCTGCTATTCTATTCTATTTTCCTGTGTGAATGTGAATTTTCTGTAGATATGGACATCGGTATAGATACTAATAGTCTAGGGATAGATATTTGCAATCACTATAGGGTCTTGGCTTTGTAGCATTACCCAAATCTAAGTGAAAAAGCAGTTGAAAAAATTAAGGAGGAGCTCATAAATTGTAGAAGAAGTATTTCATGCAACTCTTTTTGTGCACAGAGACAAGTGTGTTTTGAGGCAAAGATTGTACCACTTTTATGGCACCATTGCTAATACTCATTAGATGATTTTAGTATCACATTTCTTAAAACATTCTGGCTTGATTTGTTTTTAGGTCACTTATTGAAGATTCTCATGCCGGCATCAAAATATCCCCTCTAGATAATAGTTACCCTGGCCTATATGATAGGCTAGTAACAGTAAATGGCACTCTAAGGGAACAGATGCGGGCGATTGAGTTGATTCTGTTGAAGTTGGCAGAAGACCTCCATTATGTACAATCTGTCAGTGCACCATTTCCGTATCCAGGTACTGATAGTCTGCTGAGAAGACAATCTTTGTCTAAGATTTAAGTAGATCTACTAGTAGTTGCTCATTCTCATTGCATGTTTTTTTCTTCTCAGTCATTTATTTTTGAAAATTATTTCTTTTTTGCAAAGTTTTTCCAAAATGGTTTCCTGTGGATTTAAAGGAATTGTAAGTGATTCACTTGTTTTGTTACAAAGAACTTTTGGGGTTGTTTGAAGTCTCTAAAGAGAATGAAATCCTAGAATAAAAAACATCCTATAAGTGCTTGTTTGGGAGTGTGTGGCTTTTTAGTGGTTTTTGAAAGCTCCAACAAGGAGCTTCTCCGGAAGCAAATAATTTATCCAAAGAGTAACTATGATTTTCAGCTGAATACCTGTAGAAGAACCTTTGGAAAAGAAGAGCGCTTCTAGCAAGAAACACCATACTTCCAAATGGTCTCTAAATTAGCTTAGACTGCTCATTTGAAGTCTGTATTGTCTGGAAACAGCTCTATGGTTGGATGAAGTAAAAAATTTTGGAAAAGGGTATTTTTTACTCGTAGGTTATTGCAATCACCTAACTAAAAACAGTTTTGGTGCAAGCCAATCTATATCAGGTTCCTTGCTTATTGATTATAGGCATCACCAACAGCTTGGCTCATGCTTCAGATCATTGTACTGGTAGGAAGGCTTCAGGATCAAAGTAACTTGTATTAAGCGGACTTAGTTTCTTTCTTTGCTCAAAATATACTTTTTTTGGGAATAGATGCTTGATTCAAACTGAAGTTTTACAAGGAAATGCCAAGTTTGTGTTTCTTTAATTTGTTTCCTTTTTGAAGCCAACACATCAGCTGTTCTTTAAGTTCTGTGAGTTCTCCTTCTACCTGTTACCTTCTGGAAATTTTAAAAGGTTGTTTCTTTTAATGTACTTGCATATGCCTTTTTTGGCTTACATTGTGGTTTCTACATGCTGGATACATTAGAACATCGTCATGGACGGCAATTTAGCAATTTTTTTGAAGTCAAGGGCGATGAGGTCTTTTTTCCTGTCTCTGTTCGTGCACTGCTTTAGGTGGTTGAGGTTGTTATATGTTCACGAAATTAACTGTCAGGGATTTTAAAGATATCCTCTTAATTTTATTTCTAGGAAGTTAATGGCCTTTGCAGTGTACTTTGTTCTTTTATACGATCTGATGTATTTGGAATAATTGACATCTGATGCTACGTTCATTAGATACTAGATTCTTGACTTTGACGATATCAATTTGAAGGTGTAGTCAACCTATTCCTTTGGTTTTTTGGATGGTTTCAGTAGTAGGCTACAATGGAATGAACTATGCATCAAATGGAGTTGGAGGGAAATTTCAGAATGCCAGGTCTCAGAATAAGGTTGGCCTCTTGAGTTATATTCTGTTGTCCATCTCTTGCATCTTGGTGCCTTTTTTTGTTAAAAAAACTACCTTATGCTCCACACTTTCTCTGTCAGATTAAAGTCATGATTTCTCAGAACCCCACTGTGCAGATGCTTTTGTGTATATTCTTTTCGTTAGTCGCTTCCCGACTTTGAACTTAATAAGTTACAGAACTGTAGATTTTTCTATATGGCTTACTTTATCAATGTACTTGTTTCTTTCCATTACCATATTCTTTTAACTGTGTACTTTGTGTTTTTTTCTAGGTTCATTTTATTTACAATCCAAGTTTGCGAAAAACATAAAGATTCATTTTTTTAATAAGCAATGGCAGTGCCTGAACATACCTAGCATGACCATTAGCTCAGGAAGATTGATAATAAGATAAAACTAAGAATGTCAGGCAACAACATGTAACAGTTGTTGAGAATTAATTTAGATATGTGTAATTGTACACGGGACAAGTGTGGTTCTTAACCTTTTGAGTGGCGGCCCCTTTGACACCCTCCCTTTGCTGGCAAGGATACAGCTTCTACTCTAGAGGAGCTCATGTTCTTTGATGCAAAGCATGACGGCGATCTGCTTCTTTTTCTAAACTTACTTTTTGTTTATAGCTACACAGTTTCTTGTTTTTCTTAGTTTGGCTGACCATATGTCATTCTATAATCAGCAGGAGGAGAGGAGTAATTCTGTAACAATTGGTGTTGCAGATGAGCATATAGGGTTAGTTGTTGGCAGGGGTGGAAGGAATATTTTTGAAATTAGTCAGGTAGAAATTCCTCATTCTTTCTTTTGTCTTTTGTCTTGCTGATTATGCAGAAAGTTTCTCCTGATTTGACAATTGTGAGGCAGCTTACTAAATGGACTCCTAACTTTGCAGCTTAGCGGGGCAAGAATTAAAATTTCTGAAAGGGGTGATTTCATGTCTGGGACATCTGATAGGTATGAATGGTTCACTTTTGTTGATGTTGGGTCAGTTCTGCTACTTGGGAAGTTTTAAAGCTTTTGTCCTTTCTGCAGGAAAGTTACTATCACGGGAACCCAAAGAGCTATCCGTGCGGCTGAGGCTATGATATCTCGAAAGGTATCACCAGTCTCTGAGAGGTGATGAAGCAGGTTTTCATGTGTTCTCGTTGGAGTTCTGAGTGGTCCTACCTTGTCTATGCACATTCCATAACTTTTGTTAGTTATGGACATTCCTTACTGTGGTTAGTCCGTTAAAACTCTGGTGATTGCAGAAGATTTATCAAGGTTTCTTTGGAAGAGAGCACTTTCCTAATGAACAGCGTGGAGAATTATTCTTAAATGAAAAATATTCAGAGTAGGACATTATAACTGACTCCTTAGACAAAATATAATACTTACATTTTACGGATAACATATAAATGTAATTCATTAAGTTAGAGCTATCATGTCTGAGGTGTATTCTTCGGATACTAGGCTTGAGATTAAAAATTTTGAGGCTCCCTTCTGTTGGTATGGTGTTTCGACATTATCTGTCATGCATTTGTTGGTATTTGTACTTTTTGAGGTTTCAATTTCCAATAGCATCTGGAAGGCTTGAGCTGCTAAATTAGCCCGAACTTTTTTGGGGAATTCTCAATGCTGGAGTTGCTGATGCCCATTGCCAGATTAGTTTCAAGACTGATCTGGGGTCGATTGATTATTGTCTGTTTGATCATTTTTTCATTGCATTACTAGTGCTAAATTAATATTTGTTGTGTTTAGATTTTAGAAGGATTGAGTTAAGTTCAGTCAACGTTCTATGTCGAGAGTTTTTTGGGATTTGGCTAAATTATTTCTTCATTACATTACTAGTGGCTAAATTAATATTGGAACTCTCATATTTGTCTATCTTTTCTTTTGGGGTGGGGGACTGGGATGGTTGTGGAAGGAAGGAATTTGAAGATACTTTAAATTGGATGAGAGAAAAACATTTACCTTTTTAAATTAGCACTTGCCAGAAGATGCTTACTACGCTGATTGCCTACGTCGCATTTTATATTTTGGTGTGCTTATATTTAAGTGCTATAAAAAAGTTTGGTACAGTTTCTTGAATTTTCCGCATTTTGTTATTTCCACAGTCCCCATCACGGCCCCTAATTTTTTTTTTTCTGCCAAAGATAAAAAGTTTGTGCACTCTCAGACAAGTTTTGAACACTCACACATGCAGCAGGTGAAATTCACTAGATGCCACTTATTAGCTATTAGATTTTCGATTCATTACATTGTTTTCTGGGGACCAAATACCTTGCTGAGATCCGTCTTAAGAAATGATAATAAACTTTCATTTTGAAAATTTGTTTTGGCGTCCAATTCTCAATATCATCAACTGTTTCGATGGATCTTGCTTCTTTCAAGATTATTTTGTTCCGTTTGAATTTTCTGGCTTCGGTGAAAGGTGATGCTTTTCATGGTTATATAGCGGTGTTACTTCACTAATGGTCGTATTGCTACTTGCAAATAACTCGCTATTTTTTTTTTCGCCAAAATGAATGGGAGGCTTTCAAAATGAAATGCCAAAAAGTTATTCAAATGATAGAGTAATAGTAGTACAGAATGATATCACAAGTATTTTAGAATACCTACATGCAAATAAGACAAGCATGCAACTTATTTTTGCAATTACAGATGTTGATGATGGAATGGTAGTATGAAGGAGATGGTCCTATGCATTTGCAGTAGTTCATGGCTCCTCGCTTCCGTCACCGCCACCATATCCTGATCCATAACCAGACCCATAACCTGAGCCATATCCAGAACCACCACCATGACCTCCACCTCCACCTCCACCGCCTCCACCACCACCACCACCTCCTCCGCCTCCTCCTCTCCCACCACCACTTCCATATCCTGAACCACTGCCGCTTCCGTAGCCTGAACCACTTCCTCCACTACCTCCGCCTCCTCCTCCACCTCTGCCACCACCTCCTCCACCACCTCCTCCCTTTCCTGTTCCTGAGCCATAGCCTGAGCCGTAACCAGATCCATATCCGTATCCTGAACCATTACCAAACTCTGAGCCTCCACCACCACCACCACCACCACTTCCACCTCCACCTCCACCTCCCCCTCCCCCGGTTACATGTCCCTCGTCATAATTACCCTGTCCAGAGCCACTCCCCGAACCATAACCAGAACCTGAACCGCGCCCCTTCCCACCACGTCCTCCTCCTCCTGCGCCAATGGCAACCTTCCCAAGTCTAGCAGCAAAAGCAAGATCCACAAGAAGCAAAACCAACAATGCATAAGCTATCAACTTGGGATGGGCCATTTTCAAATTAACTCCCAATATGCAAAACAAGTAGTATAAGGATTGGTTTATATGTGTCTTTCTGTGCTTAATCAAGAACGTCTAAGAACTGAAAACATAACGAGGTTTGGAATGCTTGCCAATGAGGTTAAGGTAAGGGGTCCTTTATATAGGCATTTCGAAGCCAACATTCTTAAGTTTGCATGGCTTTCTAGTAGCTTCTCAATACTACTATTTATGATTGCAAAATGGAACGGTCTATTGTGGTACAGTGATAGTGGCGTTGGTGGCGTGGTGATATGGTTGCCTGTCCTCTGATCCTCTAGCCTTTCATGCAGATTCTCCACAAAGTTGGCTCCCACTTTTGACTTGAGGCTCCTAACGAACTTAGATAAGGGGATCCGTGGGATGCATTATCTGATCTCAACTTTGTCTCAATGTTCACATTTTTTCTAACTCTGTCAAATTTTTTTGTTTTGGTTTCAGGTTCACATTTAAGAATAACCAATTCGTTGGATGAAGTTTGTCGGGGAAATCCATCAGAAAATTCGATTGCGTCTTGGGTTGTGTTTGAGCATATGTTTGTCGCCGGATAATATGTGAGGGCACCGCCGTGGAACGGACATCTAGAGCAATCTTTTCCCAGCCTTCCAGTTTGCGTAAATCACATACTCTGATGCGAACTTCAGAACTTCAAGTGAAAGCATATTAAGCAAACAAAACCCGACTCGTAAGAATTCACCTCCGTATGGGTTTGGACGATGGATAACAAAATAATCGTCGGATTTAACCGATGGAAAGTGTCTTTAATCGATTGATGATTAGTCGTGCAATCTGTTTTTATACATTTAGCAAAGTAATTGTGTAAAGCCAACAATTTGGTATGAATTAACGCCCACGAGTATAACGTTACAACTAGTGCATAAGCGACCTCTTTATGATTTATGAATTTAAAAGAACATACTAGTGTGTGTATATGTGTGTGTGTGTGTGTGTAAAATCCACTCTACGAGTTTTGATAAAAGATTACCTCATCAATTAGTTCGTTGACTAGGTTAATCAGCGAATTAGTCTGAGTAAGTGTGCTGTTGCAGCAACGGATTATGGTTTAATTAGATTATCTATGCCATTAATTTGATGCGTAAAGCCAACGGATTATAGACCTGTATACTAATTTTCTTGGCTTCGGTTTTAACATTTGGCTTCCCATCTCATTCTCCATTTCTCGACAGAAAAGAGTGGATTTGACTTGATTACTAGTAGAAGACACATAATTAACATTTCCGCGTATGGTATAGTCTCCAGCCTTGCACGCCCTCTTCATTCTTCACTCTTGAACACGTAGTTTTCATCTGGAAATCCTATAAACCGATGACACCAAATACAATCCACTATGGTCACCAACCCATATTCCGCTGTCAATTATCAATATATCTATTATCCCTCGTCAGTGGTGGGGGGATTTTGTCTCCCAGCTTCGTTCGTACGTTATCGTATTTCTTCAATCAAATGACATCTGTAATCTTACCTTCTACCGTGCTTTGGTGGGCATATGCAAACTGCAAAGCAGCTAGCTTGCACTTTGCACTTAATCATTGCTGCGGCAGCTTTCTAGTGTATGTTATGAAATACCCACATTCTTTTCTTGTCATCATCTAAGAATTTGCTTCGACCTCATTGGTCCTTTCAGTAGACAAACAAGACTCGAATGCTCATATCCACTTCCTTCAATCTTCTAATCATTTGAGAATGTGAATAATTCCACGTTAAATGTCTCAACTAAGTTAATGAGTTGACTTCATGAATTGTCACCAAATCATTAATGGGAAAGGAATATAGGAGATTATGTAGGGGGGTGATTGCGGTTGAGAAGCAAGATGTGGTGGATTAATTTTTTATGAAGTAATTATCTGCAAAGATAAGAAGACTGATGTTTAAGCGATGATAATAGACAGATATGCAGATACCTACATAGGCACATGCATACATGCAAAACCAAAAGCATCTAGTTGAATGGCAGAAAGAATCTAGTTGGATCAAGTCTGATACTGCTGTATTAACTTAATTGATGGGCATGATTAAGAAACAATGAAACAAGACATGCAACTGACAGAGTTTTAGAATTTATCTATCAATATGAAAATAGTAATAAAATCCTAATAAGCTTAGCAGGATAGTAGATTGTAGCTCGTTCCATGGGAATCTTCTTCAAAAAGACGCTTCATTTTTTTTGTGAATGGAAGCAAAAACAAGTTGGCATACTGCTTTGTTTGGATTGCATTTTTCTGGACTTTTTATAGAAAAATTACTGTAGCGATTCGATATATGTGAGGTAAAAAGGTGATTGAAAAATGTGTCTACAAAAAACGTAGCAATTTTTCAAAGCAATCCAAACACACTAAGTTGGAATTTATATAAATAAAAAAAAAACATCTTAGAGATAAATTCTCAACCAGCAAAAATAAGTTTGGGGGACAAGTTGGAATGGTCCTCCCAATTTGGAGGATTAAGTTGAAAATTTTTTAGTTTGAGGGATTAAATTGAGATTTCATTATAATTAATAGGACTAAAATGAAACTTTATTTAGTTTCAGGGACCAAATGAAACGCACTACTGCTTCGGAGGACCAAATTGAGATCTCTTCAGTATGAGGGACCAAACGATGATTTTTGGCCAATTTGGAGTACCAAAAATGAAACTAATGTCGTTATCTGGATGCTCTACGCCTCAACGTACCTCCTTCGACCAGCAGTTTAAATTCTAAAACCCTTTCAGCTTTCGCTCTTTTTCAGCCCGAAAACCCTAAAACTTCCCCGTCTCCGCCGTTGCAGGTGATAGAGAAGCTCCGCTGCTCTCCAGTCAACTATAATGGCTGTAAGTATCACCATTTTCGTTTCCTTGTCTCGTTTAAGAGATTTGTGATTAGATTTGGCTAATTTATTTGTTGGAAGTTGTTCGATTGGTCGTTTTCACTTTGTCTTGCCCGTTTAATTGGTGAAGTTAATTACAATTCTGTGTTCTGTATTGTAGCTGCTTAGCAAATCGAAAATTTTATGGGAAAAAAGGAACAGAGGGAAAAAAATTGAGAGCTAAGAATGAGAATTTGATTAGCTTCGGGTTCTGAGTTTATGTACCTCGTCTTTTGACGGAGGTAGGACTCTCGCCTTCTCTATGCCCTTTCCCTTCCCGTTTTTCCTTCCAAATCTGTCTTCCCTGCTAAAAGTTTGGATTGTCATAATGGTTAAGGAAAAATCGCATAAAATAATTACCAGTAATACGGGGCGGGGCTGGGCCGTTGAGCCAGCCATTTTAAGGTTGTATAGGGCACGTAATGCTGGTTATAATGAATTAGGGGAAGCCGGGTTATGTGGAATAAAGTTTGCTAATTGATGCTGTTGGACAGTTGGAGCTAGAGCATAATTAATATGGGGTAGGCATCATGAGATTTTTTTTTTCCAGATAATGTGGTTTGATGGGAAATTTTAGAGGGGAAAGGAAAAGTTTGTCATAGCTTTCAGATTGGAAAGGAGTAAATTTCCGGTGTTATACTACCATTACTTGTGACCTTCAAGCTCAACTTAGTGAGGTGAGTTTTAGTTGTTTATAGTAACACTTTCTATGTTATGGGGATTTGGCTTCGTCTGCCTTAATAATTAAAAGACTTGATTGGTGCGCTACACAGTTGTGCTTGTGGAGTTGTTCTTTTTTCTTTTCTTTTTTTTTAAATAATGCATTGATGAGCAAACAGTTGTCAAGAAATAATGTATCTCTACTTGTGTTGTTTCCAGTTGGGAAGGTAGGCCATGGTAGTTATGACCTAGGGGTATTACACTGTCCAAAATTTTCAGGGGGAATGGTGTATTGCTAAACAATAGCACACGTTAAATTGTAGAATTCCCTGTCCCACCCAAAATGAACTCTTATTCAAATGTGCAATAGGATGTAGTCATTACTTTGACACAGTTGTCTAGTTTATCCAGTACAACCTGAGATATTCTGTCTGCTTTGTTTTTTGGAAGTATGTGCTTAAAATTGCTTCTGATACTGCTTTGTTGATTTACCTAAAGGCTCTTTCCATAATCATTCAAGCAGCGTAAGGATATCATTGTAATGTGGTTTCATGTTTTTCCATGTTGAATTTATTCATGAGTCAGTGCTGGAGTATTTTTAGTTTTTATGGCCTGAAGTTCATTTAATGGTCAAATTATGCTTATACACTCATTGTATAATGGCAACTACGACAGCAGCCTTATTGGTTACCTGCATTTACTTCTTATGCATCTATAGTTTTATTGGAAGCTTAATCTTCTCCTGGCATGTTTTGATGCAGACTGTACCAGTTAATCCTAAACCTTTCCTGAACAATCTTACTGGACAGCCTGTTATGGTAAAGCTCAAGTGGGGTATGGAGTACAAAGGTATTTTGGCTTGCAAGATTTGATAAATCTTTGAGTATTCTTTGGTTCTGAGCTATTGTGTCCAAGCTTTTTTTATTTAATTGTGTCCAAACTTATGTTCCAAAAGATTTAAATCTTCTCATTTTGAATCGATTGCAGGTTTTCTTGTCTCTGTGGACTCATACATGAACTTGCAGGTAGTGATTTAGAGGGTAATTTTGTGTGAAATAGTTTGCTCCTGTAACTGGATACATGTTGCTTTTCTTTATTAGAAAATTTATTGACATTGAAAATTCCAGAAGAAGCATTTTGTTAGTCAATTCACGTAGTTTAAGATTGTGTTTTAGTCAGCATGGTCTGAAGTTCATATTACATGTGTTTTTGTTGGTGTAGTACTTTGAATAAATAGCTTTAGTCTGTGAATTTGTTTCCATATTGTGACAAAAGAAATCACTTGTTCGCTTTTACCATTATACTTTCAGCTAGCAAATGCTGAGGAATATATTGAGGGGCAGTTTACTGGAAATCTTGGAGAGATTCTGATCAGGTAATTTTATCTGCTAATATATTTTCTGTTTAATCTAAAAACCTTACACTCCTATTTGGTATGCTGTTGAATCATCTGAGAACCTTTGCCAGTATATGGGAGGTGTTAAGTCTTTATAACTTTGGGCCGCTCCTAAATGGTTGAATGTATTTTAACTGTAGTTCCAATGTTGCTTTCAGTTAATAGTTTTTGGGGTTCCTTTTTGCATTTCCAATTAGATACTGCTTTTATTCCATGATTCTGGATGAGATCAGTCTTAATGATGGAAAAAAATTGTGGTACGTGGTAGAAAGTTCAAATCATGAAATACCGTGTAACAATGTTCTGATGCATGTTACTGTGCTTTTATTACTGTGTAGGATAACTTTCAGCATCTGATGCACATATTTTTTTCTCTGTAGATGTAATAATGTTCTCTATATTCGTGGAGTTCCAGAAGATGAAGAAGTAGAGGATGCTGATCGTGATTAGGAGCTTCTGCAGTAAAATGATTTCAGATGAAACATTTGATTTTTTATCCCGTCATCCTATCTTCCTGTTGGAATATGTAATGTATTCTTGTCAGTTCTAGAATTTTGTTGTACCATTATGCATATAGCTTTGTTCTGAACAAGGTCTTAATGCACCTTGACTTTCCTTGAGCGAATACTGGCCCTGAAATGCAGCAATCAAAATCAAGGTTGAGGATGACAGTAGATTTGTTATATTTATCTGAAATCCTATTAGCTTTCTCTTGATTCAGAAATATCATCGGTTTTCACCCGAGTCCCATCGCATCATGGTTCATAAATTACAGCAGGTGGTTTGTGCATTTTTATTAGCTGTATGACCTGGGAGTTCAATGTAAACTGCTCAGTTAGAAGCAGGATTGGCTTCCATTGGCTATGCTAATCAGGTTTGTGCAGTGTCTTCTGCGGCCACCGAAACTAAAATGAATCTAAACTAATCAAGGTATGATTCTTTGCTTCGCCAGTTTACAACAGGCAGTATTTTGTTCCCTATTCATTTACGTCAGCGTTGAGTTCTTTTGCAGAGGGCTTTTGAGTTCTTGGAACTCGCAATTATGTCATTTGTGCCTGGGATTGCCTCTTTTTTTTTTTAAGTTGACAGTCTTATATCGAGGATTTTACGATTCTTTTTCCCCTTATCACCTAATTTAACCCTCTTTTGAGTTCTTATAACTCGTAATCGTCCCTCGGAACATCTGATTGAATTAAAACTCATTATCATGACGGTAGTAGGTACATTTTGGTTGAGGAAAGGCTTCAAATTTCACCTGACGGGCCTAACTGTGTCGGCCGTGGCAGCTGACCAGCTGTTGCTTATGTCCTTATACATTGCATGTGTGTAATTGGTACGGCGTTTGCGTCGATAGAATCCGAGAATGACATTTTTGCCACCAAAAAAAAAAAAAATAAATAAATTATGTAGCCAAATACTAGCTAAAAACAACAAAAAACACAAAAAAGCTTGCGGCCCTTTTGATGCTGTTCAGTTTTGATCTCACAAATTGAAAAAAAAAAATTTTTTTGACAGATACTTTTGCAAAAATAGGTTCTCTTTATTAATATATATATATCTGAATGCATAAATTCACATTCCTTTCATATAAACACTTTTGCAATTTTATTTTTTTTGAAAAAGGTAACACATTAAGTTCCTCCTACAAAAAAGAAGTAGACATGGGTAGCTAGATCTCACCCGTACAATTTTATTTTTACGTGAAACCCAAAATGATTATACACAATTGTGTCCAAAACATTTTACTTTTTCTCCAAGGTAAAACATTTTATCTTTTATCGACCTAAAACATTTTACTTTTTTAATAAAGAATTGCCCTCTCCCTGTTTCTTAAATTTTACTTAGAGGTGTCTATCGTAACCCAATTATATTGATACACCCACTAATAAATAGATTTAGAAATGCAATGAATTTGGAATGAATCTAAATGGATACTGAATTAAACTCATTTAAATTGTGAGTAGTGAATTGACTAGACTTATCCATTTATATCTATTTAAAAATTATTATACATTTAAACACAATTTTTAGTGGATATTAGGTAGATAAATTCCAATTTTCTACCAATCTGATAACAATAAAATGTTATTATATCTTTTCATAGAACATGCAAAAAAAAAAAAAAAGAGTAAAATTTCAAGTGGATTAGAGTGATTCATTTTGACCTATTTATTAAATAAAATTAAAAAATTGATCTAATTACACTAATTACTTAATCTTGAATTATCCACCGTGACAACTCTAATTCCAACACTCTGTGTTAGCCAAAAAAAAAAAAAGAAAAAAGAAAAAAATATACTTAACCCCGATAATAAGGAAAAGCAGCAGGGCAGCACCAAACCGTTACGCACAGATGCGGTAGTGCAGCTATTTATCTATTAGGCCCGACGACATCGCTAACCAGCTGTAGTATAAGAAATCCCATTGACAAGTAAAGTGGACGTTAAATCTAAAAGTCGCCCCCGACAGATTACCGCCGTCGTCGTCAAATTCGGGGCGGGAGATCCATCCGATCCCCAACTACCCCTAAATTCTGAGTGAGTTTTTTTATTACACCAATTGATCCTTTCTTCTTATATTTCTTTTGCCTTCCCTTTCGACAAAGTATTTTTGTTCTTTTATTTCTTATTGCATCTTTGTGCAGCACGAATGCTTTTATATCTGACTTATGAATGTCTATTTTGACTTTCCTGTTCTGATTGAGATGCAAAATTCATTTGTCTTGATCGTGTTTGAATAAATGTCGGTGTGAAGTTATACTTTTTTTTTTTTAATCAATCAAGGGATTTACGTATTTAGTGTAAATTTCTTGCTCTAACCAAGATGCGAATGAATACATTTGCTTCGAAATTGTATTGGGTATTTATTTGCTTCAGAATTTTGAACTTTTCTGATTCCCGGCTAATTCTTGGTGTTGTTAGGCAAAAGGGAACAAATGACTCGACGTATAGTGTTAGAAAAACGATCTTTATATCACATTCATGTCACGCATTTTGGTTGGATTTATATCCCTGCTCATTTAGCTCAAATGCAGCCTTCTCTAGTTTCACGGTTCCGGATCTGAACAATTCCTGTTGGGTTTATTCTCAATCTAATTCCTCCTTCATAGCCTCTTATGATTACTTTTGTTAGTATTGGTTTGCCTTTTTTTTTTGTCACTTTAACTTGTATACTGTTAGCCCAGGCACTGAAGTACTTTATTGGGTTTCTTGAGGTCTGGTTTTCCTGGAAATCGAGATCCACACCTGTATAAGAGGTTAAATTCAGACAGGTTATGTAGATTTGTATGCACAAATTAAATTTGTTATGGGAAAGAAGAAGTCGATGTTCTCAACAGACAATCATTTATGGGAACTTGATCTAGAATGTTTCCTTGTGATGGATTTCTATGCAGCAGACTTATCAGTTTTGTCTGGTACTTTGTTCTTTTGTCATTCTAGCACTATATTTTATTATCTTTTTGGTTTTCCTTTTCAATATTAAGTTTGTGTCATTTGCTATTTCTTTTCTTCTGATACTTTTTTTATTTTTATTTTTGTTCTGATTTTGTGGCTACGTCAGTCTGCAGTACTAAACTCTGTTGAGTCTGGTGAAGAGGGGTTAAGCTGTTATGGGAACAGATAATCAAAATTGGCATTTGCATGTATCATTTGATCAATGGGTAGCAGTCCCAGTGCCCGGTCCACGACCTGCTGCTCGCTACAAGGTACTGTCAATGTTTAGAAGTCTCTTTAGGTCCTTGGACTTTAAGGAAACTGATCTCGTTTTCTTACTTCTTTCTTACCTCTGGCTCTGCAATCTTAAATTTTTTGTGGCAAAGTCGTGGTGACAATATAGTATCTTCAGTTCCCTTATTTCACAACCAAATTTATCTCACAAAACCCTGCTCAAGATTGCGACTTGTTGATGGTTCAGTAATCTATGTTCTAGTGTCTTATCTGCTTCCTATGCCCTTTCCTTCTTGCACCTCTAGCATGCTGCAACTGTCGTTGATGAGAAGTTGTATATTAGTGGTGGAAGCCGTAATGGGCGCTACTTATCTGATGTCCAGGTATTGATCTTGATCATTCATTTTATTTTCAAAGCCTTTTTTTCTTGCACATTGTGAATTAGTTAATTTATTTTGTAGGCTTTTGACCTTAAAAGTCTGACATGGTCCACTATAAAGTTGAAATTGGAATCTAATGCTGTTAAGATGAATGATGGGATCAAGTTTGAAGGTCTTCCTGCAATCGCTGGTCACTGTATGGTGAGATATAGGCCTAAAAGTATTCTTTTTGATCTTCTGATCTTTTTTTTTTTGCGCTACTTCAACTTTAATTCAATTTGACTTTTTGACTTTGAAGCTTGAATGGATTTTAGTTCATTCAGAATGTGGTGGTGCATTTTCACAAATAATACAACCATTTTACATTCCATTTGCAGATTAAGTGGGAAAACAAGCTGTTGCTTCTTGCTGGTCATTCAAAGCATGTTTCTGACGGTGTAACAGGTTTATTATTTGAGATCAATTTTGTCCTGAGCAGTAAAATCTGATGTTTTCATTTTTATGTTTTTGGACTTATTGCCTAGTTGATTAATTCTTGCAGTGCACTTTATCGACCTTGAAACACATAATTGTGGTGTCATAGAGACCTATGGAAAGGTTCCTGTAAGTGAATATTCTGCTGCCTTATTTCAGGATTTTGTTCCCACGTTTACTCTTTACAAAAAATTTTTGTCCTTCAACCAAACTCAGTCAGTGAGAAAAGGGGTCTTACTTGGTGTTCTTTTTTCCATGCGGGGACCCTAGATTAAGTTTTTGGTACTCTTGACCCATTGTGCGCATACTGTTTCCAGGTAGCTCGTGGTGGGCAATCTGTTACACTAGTTGGCTCTAAGCTTGTAATGTTTGGCGGAGAAGACAGGAATAGAAGACTGCTCAATGATGTTCAGATATTGGATTTGGAGACCATGACTTGGAGCTCTGTGGAGACTACGTATGTGTCTGAGTGTTTACTAGTTGCTGTCATTATGCTTGTAGAAGAGTTTCCCTTCACTTTGTATCTATCTTGATAGGCAGACACCTCCAGCTCCAAGATTTGATCATGCAGCTGCACTGCATACAGAGCGCTACCTTCTGATTTCTGGCGGTTGTTCTCATTCAGTCTTTTTTAGTGATCTCCATGTGCTGGACTTGGAAACAGTAAGTGTGCCTTGTCTGTGAATTTCTTAGCACATTCAGATGTAAATACTTGTTTGCTGTAAGCCTAGTTGGCTTTCCATGGCAACACACTTTTTAAGAATTTATGTGATGCAGCAGCATGCCTTTGACCTGTTGTGTTCAAGGATAAGGGTTTCTCTATTTTAATTGTTCTTCATTCTTTGTACTACTATAGTTGCATTCTGGCACATATCTAATGTTTAATTCATCACTTGAATATTCATGTAAAACTTCCTTGATGGTTGTTGTTTGATTTTGTCTTTTATTGATTGCATTATTTATTGGGTCAGTCATAAGCCACTCTGTGTTTTCCTTGACCGTTGGGATTTAGAAGCAAATTTTTTGGTTCTATGAGACTGATTGATGTGTCCATGACCTGCTTAGATTTATTTGGCATGTCTGCATTCGGGTGAGACTCAATACCTGTGACCACAGATTGACAATTGCAATATTTGTTGCAAGAAGTCAACTCAGAATTGTGTTAGATATCTGGCTTCTGTTATTCCAGCTTATTGTATTTTATCATTAGGGTTGGTTAGATAGGTCTGAAAAGGATATGCTTGGAAATATTGCCATGCTTTTTTTTTGCTCTTTCCTCTTTGGTGCAATTAGGTATTTTCTAGTTAAATATTGCTGCCAATTAGAGCATGTTGGGATGTATCAGAAAGTATATCATCTTGCTTGCAATATTGCAGATGCAATGGTCCCAACCGCAAATTCATGGGGATCTGATGAGACCGAGGGCTGGTCATGCTGGTGTCACCCTTGATGAGAATTGGTATATAGTTGGTGGCGGAGATAATAGAAGTGGTATATATGTATTACTCTTGGCTCGCTTTGTTTTCCTTCCGCAGTTCCACATACCATTGCTGATTATTTGGACTTCTGTTGCAGGTGCCCCAGACACTCTTTTGCTGGATATGTCTAAGCTTGCTGTGTCAGTGCTGACAAGTGTAAAGGGGAGAGAGCCACTAGCCAGTGAGGTTACTTTCTTTTGCTTTAAATCCTTGTTGGTTAATTTTGGAATTTGCGGATGCTGACTTCTAAAAAATGTAAATGGTTCCCCACTTTTGTCGGAAAGTCTCTATGCAGTTGGAGTGTTGGCTATTTAAAGTGAAAAGTTTTAGCTTTAGGGTCATAGCAACTAAATCACTAAAGAGAGTTGTTTTCTGGGAATGCTCTTCGGGTTTGTGTGATGAGTTGACATTTCTTGTAAATTGGTGGATTATATATTTGATACTGAAAACCACCTATCTATTTTTTTCTTCAAGAATGATGCTGTGGTAAAACTTCATTTTCCAGACATGAAAAATTTCCTGCTTGAAGGGGAAGGAGGCAGTTCTATTGGTGACGTCGTTTGATTAAAGTATCAGAATTAAATTTCTTAATAATTTATCACATTCGGCAACCAAGTAGACACGGTGCCTGCAAATTTCTCAGTGAAACTTGCTCTTTCTATTCATGTACAAGTGTTTTTATTTCTCTCATGTGATTATGTTGTTCTTTTTTACCTCACAATCTGCAGCTCAATTTGCTTCCTTTTGTTATTAGGCTCAAATTTTTAGATGAAATCATGCTGCAAGCATGGAAATTTTTTTTCATTCATTCATTTATTCTTTCTATATTTCTCTCTCTGTCTCTTTTTTTAAATCCATAATCTGGTTACCACTTAATGGTTGACACAACTCTGAATACAGGGCCTTAGTGTTTCCTCTGCAGTGCTAGACACCAAGAAGTTCTTGGTTGCCTTTGGTGGTTATAATGGAAAATATAATAATGAGGTATCTTCTCTATACATGTCTGTATAGTGTGCTACTTTCATTAGTCTGCGAAGATGTAGAGATTTGTCGCTTGCAATTCATCTCCACCTAGATGTAACTACTACTTGATGGTGCTTGTTGTCCTCCAAGTATGCAATATTCTCTAAAGCATTCTATTCATGTTAATTACTGACTAGATCGCCAAATGTAACTTATGTATAACAACACATTTTGACCACTGACATGTAGCTTTATGAGTCCAAAAAAAAGGGTTACTTATGTGATTATTTTCCCATTGTGGTCTGATGGATGAATATAAACCTGACCCTGCTCTTGTAGGTATCTTTTTTCTGTGGTTGATCTACTGGCTGGTTGTGTCTTTAGAAGTCCCTTAGCTGGCACAATATACACACACGCAGACGCACTTCAGTAGCTGATCACAATGTTATGTTTGGGTGGCAAACAGTTTAGTGAGAGGATTATGTTTTGTAGGAATTAAATAAGATCAAGAGGGATTTAGTTTTTGGCTTCATATGATAAGGGAAGAAAACTTTGTTTGTCTCTCTAGCTTGAACAGATGTTGTATTTAAACACCAAGTGTTTCGGTTCAACACTTGGATGCTTAGTTCTGAACTTCAGTGATGGCATAGGCAGCAAAGGGATATAGATGTTTTGTCTTTTCGTCTTGTAGAGGGTGTTCTGTCAATATGTTTGGGAAGATAGTGAGGTAGTCATTAACTACTTAGTTACAGAAATCTTATTGAATTGGTTGTGAAGCAAGTGACTAAATGATGTTAAATTAGAAAAAAGAGAGAGTGAAGGGAAAGCTCTGGACTGGTTGCTTAGGGTGATGATCTTTGCATCTCTCTCTCTCTCTCTCTTTTTTTTGGGGGGGGGGGGGGTGTTAGGGGCTTTGAGCACCTAAAGCCTTTCAGTTAGAGCCACAGGGATTTGTGTCTCGATTATCAAAGTATTTGAGGGTCAAAGGAAGAAATTGTATAGGTCCCTGTTGTCTTTTTGTCTACCTTCATGGCATGCTTTAGGAAATGTAGCCAATACAAGACGTGAGAAAAACATGTAATCATTGAGGTACTGATGCATTCTGTTGCCCTGGAATCGAGGATAAACTTATTATCAATTGTTGAGTACATGTCACATCATTTCAAAATTGAAGGTGGATATTGTCATTGCGATGACTAGCACAATGTGAAGTGCAATCACATAGTAAAATACATGGGCATACCAGATGCATGGTAAAACAATGGAATATTAGAGCTAAAAACTCTCCATCTTGAATTCCTATATTTTCTGGAATGGCAGAATTAACTTGCATGACATTATGCGAATTTTAAGCTCCATTTTCTGTACACATTATCAACACTTTTTCTACAATTCTCTTAACAAAATTTTTTATTGCCTTGCTATAACACAATTCTGCCCGCTCTCTCTCTCTCTCTCTCTCAGGACTCTCTTCTTTGTCGCTAAGCTGCACCAATTTTTCTCTTTTGCCTGATGACTTGGTTCCTCCAACACCTTTCTTAAACGGTTCACATTTCTCTTTGAAATCTAGGTTTTTGTTATGAGGCCTAAACTGAAGGACAATTTACTTCCCAAAATATTCCAATCCCCAGCAGCTGCTGCTGCTGCAGCTTCTGTTACTGCTGCATATGCTTTGACCAAATCTGAAAAGTTAGACTTGACAGAAAGAGAAGATTCAAATTTCAAGGTCATTCAGGTGGATCACTCCCAGCAGGATCTTTCAGTCGAGATCAGTTCAATTAGAGAAGAAAAAAGGTTGTTGGAGTTATCCCTTAAAGAGGTCAGATCAGAAAACTCTTCTCTGAAGGCTAAGATTGAAGAAATTAATGGAACTCATGCTGAGTTGTCAAAGGTATGATCATCATTAGAAATTGCTTGGTGTTTGTTAGTCAGCTAATTCTCATGCATATGATCCGTCCTACTTTTTTCAGGAACTCCAATCTGTTCAAGGTCAACTTGTGGATGAGAGATCAAGATGTGCTAAACTTGAGGTTGTACATTTATTATTCTCTTATTCATCTTGAATTTTATTTTCAGAACTGTTTCCTCTTGATTATATTACTGGCTTAAATTCTATTCTACTCTCTCATGTGCTTCATGCTCGTGTTGGCAAGAAAATTATCCGTTCTTGTCTTAAGGCAATTTCTTTTTTATTCTGTTGTATGAGCGGTTGAAATTCTCCTCTTCACGTTTAATGGGGTGCTAGGCACTTATAGCTGAGCTACAGAAGAATCTGGGGTCATTGCAGCCGGTAGAGGAGGAAGTTCAAATACTCAGGAAACAGAAAGATGAATTTGAACGTGAAATGGAACTTGCTGCCGCTAGTGCCCAGAGACAAAATTCTGGTGTTTGGAAGTGGATTGCAGGATGAGTTGGGGTAGTACTACTCTGATCTAAGGTCAGCGCTATATAGTCTAACGGTCCATCCTGCAGAAGGAAAGTCATCCTCCATAAACACGGTTGCAAGAAACTTGATACACTTCCTTTGGGAAGTATTTAACAGCTCAGGGAAGGATCATGGAGTGACGTGTATCTCGAAGATGCGGCAATCTAGTTTCATTTAATTGTTCTAGTTACCTTGTTGGACCTTTCGATTTTATCTTCATGAATGTAACTTTTTGATATCAAGGTTCCATTTTTATTTTCCTTCCTCATGTAATATTTACTGCAGTTACACCTCCAATGACTTGCATTTATTTCTTTTTGATATGTAAAGTCACACGATTGGCTTCAATTTTTTTTTTTTTTTGACACCAACGTTGCTGTTGTACTCGTACCTTCACCCTGCAGCTTCTCTTGAATAATCTTTTATTCTGTAACCGATCAGATGTGCATGACCCTCCTGGTTTCAAGACATTATTGTCTTGCATATTGGTGATTCAACCCAGATTTTGTGCATTATTTGGTGGAGTGGTTATGTTTGATGTCAGAAGATAAAGAAATTTGAAGATTGATTGTTCTGTCAGTTCTCTACATGCTGAAATGCCTCTATTTTGGTTTTCCTGCTGTTTGAGTGACTCTTCTTTCTCAGTATGTGTGTGCCAATTTTTAGTAACACTGCTTCTTTTTCTTCCTAATAGTGGAAAAGGCCACAAGTTTTAAATCCAATTATCGTTTTTACGAGATGGGATACCTTCAGATTGATTCTACGATGTGTTGTTTCCAACATACGGTGAGTATGTAATCGATATGCAGGGGACCTGTATTTGTTAGTATAATGTTGCAAAAATCGATTCCCTGATCCGCACTCTCTTAGGAGATGATTTAAGCAGAAAAATGTGAAACAATCATGCAAGAACATACTAATGTGTCTGGACGGTAGATTACTTGAGATAATTTTTTTTTAAAAAAAAAAAAAAAAAAAAACTGTAGCACTTTTTTTGATTTGATATATATGAAATAAAAAGATGATTGAAAAATGTGTTGATGATGCAAATAAATAAATTTGACCCCAAAAAAATTACAATCGAAAAAAATCTGGTATGTTTTTTCTTCTCAAATCACGTGATTTGCTATTTGCCATTCTACGTGAATCATCAAGTATTTGAAACTTTCAAGATCTTCAGAGAATTGTGACTTCGTAGGTCGAACTTTAATCCAAATGTAGGTGGATTAATTAACATTGAATAATGTAAACAATCTTTCGAATTTATACTTGATGATGAGGTTTCAGACACGTACTAACCTTGCACTCTCTGGCTAATTTGTCGACTCTTTTATGTTTCTTATTCAACTTGTAAGTAACACCTTACAATGTATCAGTACTTTGCTTTCTTTTTCTCACTTGTACCATCCTTTCTCTATTTTTCTTACTCATCATTGCAACGTTAGATGCTGCTTGGTCATTCATGAGTAGAGCTGGAACTCAAGGCTATCGCAGTGGCGTACATCCTGTGCTAATAAAAGTGCTTCTAAGTGATGAGGCCGAGACATGTTTTACGTCCTCTTTCTCTTCGCATAGGTAATACACAGAATGAGAAAGAAGGTTTGATCCAGCAAGAACATCAAGTGAGATTCATTATAATCTGGATACAAATTTCTGTTTTCCTTGTGCAACAAGATCCTTCCGCAGAATTTTTCCTGCTGCTGACTTTGGTATGGCATCGATGAAACTCACTTTTCTAACTTTCTTGTATGGGGCAACCTGGTATACATGGGCTTGGCTTTAGGAATAATAATATTTTCGTAGTGAATAAGAAACCATTCATTAATAGACTTGCACTAACCTGGCTAGCAACAAATTGAATGACCTGATCTTCTGTGAGTTCAGAATTAGCTGCTTTTACCACATACGCAATTGGAATCTGTCCAGCTTCTTCATCGTCTAGCCTGCATGTTTCTTTAATCATTAGAAAGCACTTGTGTATATCTGGGGCCTGGGTGCAAGTTGGTTTGGCCTGTGGAAACATGTAATATGCTTAAATTTCAGGTGAAAGTGAAACATACGGCACAACTGCTGCATCCAGTATATCAGTGTGGCTCAAAAGCGTCGCTTCCAACTCTGCCGGAGCTACCTGCATTTGAACGTGGATCAATTCTTCCTGGTCTTTAGTGCAGTTGATTTTACTCCCATTAGCTGGTATTTCTCTAGCAATTGAATTTTTTTTTTAAATCAACTCTTTGTACCTGATAACCGTTATGCTTGATAAGCTCCTTTACCCGATCAACTATGTATAAACAGCCATCCTCATCAAAATAACCCAGGTCTCCTGTTTGCAGCCACCCATCTGCATTAATTGTTGCAGCCGTAGCTTCCTGGTTCCCCAGATATCCTTTCATCACTGCTGGGCTTTTAAACCACAGTTCTCCTTTTCTGAACGGTGGCAGTGCCACGCCAGTCTCGACATCCACCACCTTGGCAGTAAAGCTCGGAATCAATTGTCCGCATGAGCCTGAATGGGTCTTAGCTTGTTCATCTGACACAAAGAATGTAGCTGCACCGCAGCTTTCAGTCAGTCCATAGCCTTGCCTCATCTCCACCCCAGGAAACTTCTTTCTAAACCCATCAGTAACTTCTTTGCTCAACGGGGCAGCCCCAGATCCGACTCTTCGCAAGGATGACAGGTCATAACCACCTTGGTCGTACTTAACCAGGGCAAGTATCACTGGTGGAACTGCCGGAATGTTATTGACTTTGTGAATTTGAATTGCTTCCAGCATTTCTTGGAAATCAAATTTCTGCATTACCACATTAGTCGTTCCACAAGCAAGCAACCCCAGAGCAAAAAATGCAAGGCCATAGACATGAAACATGGGGAGGAAGCACAAAAACACATCATCCAGAGATGATGACACTTCTGCAGACCACCTGAGGAGTATCACAATGGACATCAAATTTGAGTGGGTTATTTCTACACCCTTGCTTGCTCCAGTAGTCCCTGAAGAGTAAAGTATGACAGCAGTGTCCGAAAGAGCTGGCCGAGCTGATGGTAATTCTAGAGGCTCACAGCAATCAATCAACTCCTCAACTGAAAGTGCAACACCATCTTTACTACGCGAAGTGAGGAGGGTAGGCACTCCGGTTGGAAGCAGCTTATCCGCCTCTTCTGGGGTGGAAATGGCAAGGTTTGTACCCGAGTCCCTTACTTGTTTTGCAATTTCTGATGCAGTGTTGAGCGGGTTGGCTGTGGTTAGGACCGCCCCAATAGAGAGTACTGCAAGACATATGGTTGGATACAAAAGAGAGTTTGGTGACAGGACAAAGATAACATCACCCTTCTTCACCCCAAGTCCATGGTACAGCCCTGTGGCCAATTTGTAGATGGATAGTTTGAGTTGAGCGTACGTGACTCTCTGGTTAGTAGCTGAATCAATGAGCGCAACGAGTTTCTCAGCTTGGCCAGCAGGTGGGAACTGTGATAGAACAAATGCTGCTGTATCAAGATTAGGCCTAATTGGGATCTTCTGATTAGTCCCTTTGAGTTTGTGTAATGAATGGTAGATTCCAGCTTGTGGATCGAATCCACCTCTTTGTAAAGTCGATGACGGATGACTAGCTGCCAGTTCTTCTTCAAAGGGAGCTATCCATCCTTCTTCACTTGACATGGCTGCAAAAAATGGCCAAGGCTGATTACGTTAACTTAATCTTGAAAAGTTGTTTATGCATCTATAGTTATATAAATCCCTTAAATATTTAGGCAAATTAACAAGTCAATTTAGTTGGTTGCGACTTTGTCAGGGCTTGGATTTTCCTTATTGTTAAACCCGTTAGCTTCTGGATGCATGTAAGAGTTGTTTGTATGCTCGCCGGCTAACAATTTTTATTCGACCAAGTCATGGAAATTGTAGCATCCTCATCTTAACCATCAGTTGGGATTTCACAGCTTTGCAGCCATTAACAGCTATAAAACGGCACAACAAAGGAATTTCTTCATCTTAAAACACGGTCCTGTTAACGTCGCCATCGTACGTGACATGAGGGTTGGGAACTTGTTTTTGCCGCCTTATGCTTGAATCACGCGCATTGGTTTAGAACAGCTGTCCATATATGTTTGTGATCTGCAAAGTTGTTGGATTAATAGATGGAGACTGTGATTGACACCTTACTGTTGTTTTTTGCAACAGAGTTAGATACCTTCACCTTTCGCCTGTAGATAGATGTTCTATTTTTCTCTGCGGTTAAATTGGACAGGTCGCCTGAACTACTGCACCTTGTTCTTTTCATTCCAATTTATGCTAACAAATTGCTTAGATGAGTTGGTCATGAGAATTTCTTGTGTTGACATCGCCTTAGTCTAGAGGAAGAATGAGAAGCTGCTGCTAACTTTGCAAGAAAAACACTTTGTACTGGAAAGTATTGCAGTTCACACATTCACTAGTCGATCAGCATATGTGGGATAATCTTGTTTAGCGTAGGAATTCAACATGATTGTCAAAAATTCGCCAAAACATTTTCTTCTGCAACTTAACCTCTAGGAAGTAGGAACATGGACTCGGCCTCAAGGAAAGTGGTATTGTTTTCGGTAAACTGGAGATTAAACACGCTGACAAATGAACAAAAGCACAAGGACTCGGCTTCTCGGATTTTATCAAATGTATCGGAACGTATCAACCTATTTAGTAAAGCAGTTGAAGGAACCCTTAGGCCCATCCTCGACTTTAACTTCAATATTTTTCTGGTGTGGAACACCGGTCGTCGTGACCACACTCACTTTCTCTTTTAAGGCTTTTACGTCCTTACAAAATGCAAACCCAAACCATACGACAATTCAAAGTATCCACTTAGCAGATGATATCCACTTAGCAGAGGAGAATAAAATCAGAGCCTCTAATGTCCAGTTGGGCCCTTGGGACAATACCGTCTCCATTCTGCAAACAATCCACAAGCCTCTCCCCCTCCTTTGGGGCCCATGAGCCTTTGTTGCTTTCCCTGCCTCCGGGGATCCGATCCAACCCGGACCACTGGCTTTTTACAATTGAGGGTGGGAACTGCATTGCGTAATTTAGAGAATGGTATAACAAATATAGGCACTGACACAATAACACGTAAAAGTACAATAAATTTTGCAAAATATTATCATATTTACACTATATTTTTGTTAATTGCACTCCCATCATTTATTTTATCATATAGTCCAATAAATGAAACTATATGATTAAAATGATAGTGAAAGTGTTAAATCATACAATCTAATAAATGAAAACTGTATAATCAAAATGATAGTAAGAGTGTCGGTCAGTCTAACGGGTGAACATAGGACACTTCTTAAAATATATTTTCGGTGTTATATTTTTAAACTTATAAGATTAATTAGAAAAAATAAATAAATACAAAGGAAGGTAAGCCATATTGAATAGGAAAAGCATATAAATGCAAAGGAGAATAATAATTATTAATATGTGTATATATACAATAGGTTAGGTGAATGAATGTTGGGTGTGTTAACGAGTGCTCTTAAAAAAAGCTCTTATTAATAAAAATGAGAGCATAAACAATATTTTCTAAATTTTTAACACAAATATAAGGAAAGAAGATTTGTTATGTTTTTTGGAAAGTTATTTATTTTGACATCTACACTTATTGATGTAATGTTTACATTTGTCGGGTAATTGCCTACACCTGCATGGTGCAGTTTTTCGTGATAATTGTAGGAGCCTCTAATCCGCTCCGACTGTGCTTTGGCGAAACCTCCAACAGGAAGATTGTAGGGATGGGATAGTAATGACAAGTGTCATATGCACGGCCTCATTCTTCTTAATCCACTCGTCTTCGCTTTCCTTTCAATCCCCAGAAAGGCTCCCTCATTTTTGTTCCACGCATCCGCTCTCTCTTCCATTTCTTCCCTCCAACCCTCCAAAAAACCACACACGTCTCCCCTAGATTATACTCCCGCCCAACTCGATCATCACTGATCACTCGCACTGCTCTGTTTTTCTTGTTATTTATCTCAAGCCCATAAGTGACTTCTCACTTTTTGTCAGTTCGTCTCTTCCCCTGTCTCAGCAGCAGCTGCAAGCCATGGCTGTGGCAGAGTTAACTGGTACTCCATCTTTGTATACTACCAGAACAACCCATCATCGTTATCAATACTATTCTTCACAGCTTTCCTACGTTTCCACTCGCCTTTCCAATTACCGGAGAATTTCTTTAAGGCCTCATTACCCCAGAACCAACCAGAATGCTAGAACACGTTGCTCTGTCAAGTAAGTAATGCAATCCTAGCAGCTTTTTCAATTACTCGCATTAAAGTAATCAACTTTGTTTAGCTTTCCATTTTTATATGTGGATAATTGTTTTTCAATCCTAAGAAACTATTTTCCCATTGGGTTCAGGGAAGCTGAAGCACCAGTTGCTTTGCAGACTGAAGATCCCAAGAAGAAACCCGAATGCTATGGAGTCTTCTGCCTTACTTACGATCTCAAGGCTGTAAGTTAACCCAATTCATCATGCTCTTAAGATTCTCATTTAAAGTTTGTTTTTTGAGAAGCAACTTATTTGTTATTTGGGAAAAAAAACTTATTTGTTTTTTAAGCCCAAAGAAGTGTACGAGTATCATAGTAGACTGGTGAGCCTAAGACGATATGAAACATGTGTGAAAGTTAAAAGCGACTTGGGTGCAGTTATTCATTTTCATGGCATAAACAGAACCAGTCTTATTGCGTGTAAAGCAGCATTAGCATCGGTTACTTGTATTTTTTTTTTTCCCCGACTTTTATCTAATTCAATCAGAAAATGACCTCTCTTGACTCGACGCTGACCATTGTCATCTTGGCGGCGTTGGTGCAAACAGTTGGTGACTGTACGCTCCACAATTGTAGGGCACAAAGTTTTTGGTTTAATTTTCAGTTTTTCTGGGAAATAATATTGCTGGCGTATCTATTTAAGCTAGTGAAATTAACTTTATGGAGCTGATAACCAAGTTGATTCACCAAATCCGCTGGCAAAAGCCTTCAGACCATATCAATATTCTTCTCTTCGTTTATGTTTGCCTAACATTGTCTTCCATATAGTTAATTGATTATTCATACCGTCTTCAAATCCCTGCATCAAATGACGTGTAGTTCTGAGTTTTTCGTTTCATGACGAGATGCTTTTACGCTTGTACCACATTCATCTGCATTGTGATGATCTATACAATCGAAACCTTTTAATCCTTTGACTGAATTTTATTCTTACTTGTCTTGCTGTTGTAATTAAAGAGATTAACTCCATAAATTGAAGATCCAACTATTTAAAATGTGTACTGTCTAAAAATAAAGTATGCTAATAAAATGTCATTTCTTAGAACGGGAAAGGAATTTATATTGATTCCTTCATAGACTTCAACTATTTCTAGCCTATATGTGAATGTAACCATTTTGTTATATTTGTCCTCAGGAAGATGAGATAAAATCTTGGAAGAAACTGGTTAATGTTGCTGTTTCAGGTGCCGCTGGGATGATTTCTAATCATCTTCTTTTCAAAGTACGAATTGTTTCGTGTTATTTTACTTTTTGAAGCTAGAGCACCTGCATATCAGTTGCCTTTTCACTTGAAGTTCTACTTATAAGGATCTAAAGTTATATATATATTGGTGTCAATATCACTAGTTGTTGTAAAAAATTCAATAAGCTTCTCTAAGTATTTACCAGCCGTATTTGGACTAAAATTTTGTCTATTGTGACGTCGGAAAACTCATCTTAGGATCCAACTAAACGATGCCAGTTAGGACCTCTTTATTTTTTTTTTAATTAACAATAACCTTTTATCAATAAACAAGTTCTCTAAGAGCCAAATACAATGATGGGTGAAATAAATTTGAGCTTAGGAGTTGAAAGCAGAATGGTATAATGCTAAAGCATATATCATATCAACTTTAAAAGTGAAGCTACAGCTTTGTAATTTGAGGCTGTTCTGGAGCATCCAAAGTTTTTAACTTGTAACTTCTAATGGAGAGCAAGTTATCTCTTCTTTAGCAGCTTTAGAAGTTTTCTCGCGTAATATGACTTATTCTGTTGCACCAGCTTGCATCTGGTGAGGTTTTTGGGCCTGATCAACCTATTGCATTAAAACTATTGGGGTCTGAACGGTCGTTGCAAGCTCTTGAAGGTATGGATTTGAATTTTTTGTGAAGTTAGTGATGTCCCATCCAAATATCCATTATACTAGCTATTAAGCAGACCACCTGTCCAATGCAGTATTTTGGAAAGTCAGACACTGCTTCTTTTTGAACCTAATAGTTCTTTGATGCATCTCTACCCAATTAATTTCTAATATTATAACCACGCAGGAGTTGCTATGGAACTTGAAGACTCTTTATATCCTCTATTAAGAGAAGTCAGTATAGGAATAGATCCTTATGAAGTGTTCCAAGATGCTGAATGGGCACTTCTGATTGGGGCAAAGCCTCGGGGCCCTGGAATGGAACGGGCAGACTTGCTGGACATAAATGGTCAGATTTTTGCTGAGCAGGTAACAATAATATCTAGCATATGCTATTGGTTTTAGTTTACAGAGAACAAGATTATTGTTGATAAGGTTTCTATGTCTCCTTTATTTGGACATTAACAGGGAAAAGCTCTCAATGCTGTTGCATCGCGTAACGTCAAAGTGGTAGTAGTGGGAAACCCTTGTAATACGAAGTAATTCAATACAACTCTCATGCTTTATACCAAGTCTGCAATATTAATACATTTGATTGCTAATCTGCTTTCTTTCCTTTGAAGTGCTTTGATCTGTATGAAAAATGCCCCAGACATTCCAGCAAAAAATTTTCATGCCTTGACTAGATTGGATGAAAACAGAGCAAAATGCCAGGTGTGACAAGCCCATCAATGAAGCCTATCTTTACATTTAAGTCCATCATGATCTAAAGCATAATCAATCTTCTGTCATTTCTGCAGCTTGCTCTAAAGGCAGGAGTATTCTATGACAAAGTCTCAAATGTAACCATCTGGGGCAACCACTCAACGACTCAGGTTGTTTAGTGGAGCTTTATGATAGGATTCTACGAGCTAATTATATTGGTTTCGATCTTAAAAGTCATCTTTGTTGGATTTCATCAGGTTCCTGACTTTTTAAATGCTAGAATTAATGGTCTACCAGTCAAAGAGGTCATAAAAGACATCAAGTGGTTAGAGCAGGAGTTCACTGAGAAGGTTCAAAAGGTACAAGAATTTAGAGATAACCATTGCACTGCACTTTCAATTAACTGTTGAGCATTATAACTGATTGCTCAAATCATGCATTTTCAGAGAGGTGGTGTCCTTATTCAGAAGTGGGGGAGATCTTCAGCTGCATCAACTGCTGTGTCAATAGTTGATGCTATCAAATCTCTCATAACCCCTACTCCTGAGGGTGATTGGTTCTCTTCTGGAGTAATTCCTTGACACTTGATTGCTTCAAAACAATTACTTCATTCTTTCTATATGCTTGCCTTGATATGATGTCATTACAACCCGCCTCCCCCTTTTTTCTTTTATGGGAGGTGGGGAAGGGGGAGATGGTGGAAATAGGCAATCATCCATGGAGCCTAAAGCTTTATCTTTAGCAGTGCCTAACAGACGTTGCAGTTTTTAAATGAGACTCATCATGCCAATTCAAACTGATATATTTTTAATACATTTTTTTAATTTTTTTAATACATTGAAAATGAGCTTGTACGGCGGTTCTCTATGTCGTGTATCACCCAAATGATGTCTAAAACTTCATTGCTTCTGTGTACAATAACAACTGAACAGAATCTTTACTGTAGTTAGAATCTCATGTCCAATACGTACTTTGCTCGTGTTACAGTTTTCCTTGTATCATTATGTTTATGGGATTTGATCATTAGCTAAAATGCCAATCTAGGTGTATACCAATGGAAACCCTTATGGTGTAGCGGAGAATATTGTCTTCAGCATGCCATGCAGATCAAATGTAAGTGATTCACCGTTGATTTCTGTAGAAGCATATTCTGTGCTAAGATTCTCAAGCCGTGCTGCTGGGTTATTTCCAATTTTCAGGGTGATGGTGATTATGAACTTGTGAAGGATGTGAATTTTGATGATTTTCTTCATAGCCGAATTAAGAAGGTACACCATTTTCCTTTTACCAGATTAATTGAAATAAATACTACAGTAATAAAAAAAAAGCATTGGAATCAGTTAAAGAAGAGAGAATTTTCCTGTTGAAAGATGCAAAAGATGGAGTCACTTCTGTCAAGCTGCAGCAATCAGAACCTGCACTTAATAGAGCAGCACAGTATAATCCCTGCTTTATGGTGTTTCTTCTTTAAACTTTAGGTACTGACATGTTAGTACTCCTCTTTATGTAGAGTGAAGCTGAGGTGCTTGCAGAGAAGAGATGTGTGGCGCATCTTACAGGAGAGGTTGGTATCTGTCTCATTAGCATTCTACCCTGTTCTATCTTTTTGTAATTGTAACGAGTACTTGAGCATCATCGTTTCCTGTCGTTAGGGTATTGCTGTATGTGATTTACCCGAAGATACAATGCTTCCTGGAGAAATGTGAGATACTGAGCATAGAGCATTCCCAAGGATCTTTCAGGTCGTAGCATGAAGACTTCCAAATTGAATCGATACGACCTTTGGTCTTCCATTGTTGTAATTTACCTAGAACAAGTCACGATGAAAATGAAAACGGAGTAGATAGATAAGGTAAAGTTTCTGAACCTGAGTGTAACTTGATTATCATGTGATAGAAAATGGTGCTTGTGCGAAATATGTTCTTGTAGTCCGATGCCAACCATTCTTTTCAAAAAATATGGTACCAGCATTAAGCTAGTCTTTGTTTAAATGGGGTGCTAATCTGCTGAATACACTTCTATCATCCCACTCACACCAATATGCGATGTCATTAGAGATTTTTGGCTGCTGAAATAGTTTTCTTTAGCGTGAACGGGAAAACGTTGAAAGTGTACAAACAGTCCACAGAAGAAACAGATGCGTCAATTTGGTTCTTCCGACTAAAAGATGCAACAGATGGGTGCTTAAAGCCTTAAACTGAGAACAGATGGATGAGGAAACACTGAAATTTTCGGGTGTTTTCTGATCGTTTCGGTTAAATATTTGCTTCTACCTTAAATTTCTGAAGGCAAACCCATTGTCCTATTGCCAAGACTCGAGAGTCAGCAGTGAGTTTATTAGCGCTCAATCCAGATCTAGATGCTTATGAGTTTTGTTATCCAATAGGTATCTTTGGTTGGGTGCGTCTAAATGTATAATTAAAAATTAAATTAAACAAATAATGAAAACATATGAAGTTCAAAAATAGCAAGAAATAGACGCAGAAGGCTTGCCTAATGCGTCTTACCCCTTCATGTGGTTGACCGGTTATTGCACGGGACAAAATTTATCCAGTGCGCACTCCCCGGTAAAGGCTGCGAGTTCTTTTGTCAATAAAAAAAAAAAAGCAAGAAATGCAGTCCAATAACAATTATAGATAACACAATCAAAATCTAATACTAATGTTTACGCACAAAAAAAAATTATGAAATAAAAGCATGAAATGTCTAGTTGATTGAAAATTGTTTACCAATAGCCAACATCGAAGTTTGTATGCACTTCAAATTTCTCAACTTTCTTCAAGTTTAGGCAGCGTTTAAGTTTGGGTCCATATTTGAGCATTAATTAATTAATTCTACAAAATCAAACCCTATTCAAACTCATAATTCTTTTAGAAGGTGTTAATCTGAATAGCGTTTAAATTTAAAAAATTAAATCCAAGCTCAAGAAAACAAATATAATGGACCTGTATTAAGTCTAAATAAAACCCGAGATGCTTCCTAACAATTAGCAGCTTCTTAAATCTCACGCTTTATCTTTAACTAACGATGATGATATTGGAGCTGGGTTGCCATGCTCTAAAAGGGCAATCTCATGCTTTGTTGGAGCTCGGTTGCTATATTTAACGGGACATCATCAACAACTTTCGCGCCTAGAAGACGATAACAAAGATGTATGGTTTATTGAGTCATTCTCCAAGCCCCCAACACCAGACGACGATTGTGTGCAAGACAAATAAAGACAGAGCGTACTATAAATTGATCCATAAAGAGATTAGAAAATTGTAATCAAACAGCTTAATGGTACAAAAATCAAAGAACCTGTTAGTTCTAAGTGTTTATCAAACACGTACTACGTCAAAAACTCCAAAGCCAATTTGAGGCAATATAATATAGTCAAATAAAAGATGTGCTCTACATTGACATGAATCACAAATTCTAAGCAAGAAGCTTAGAGTCTCATAATCCAAAGCGAAAAACCTTCATAAACTCTCCTCTACATTTAAATATAATCTAATTTTCCATCCTAATAATCTTCTTGTGGAAAATCTTAAACCATATGACTCTGCAGTAGAGTCCAGCAATTAACTTCCACCTGAAGTACAAAAGAATTCTTATTCCAGATGCCACATCTTTTGCACATGTTTCGCAGCATTACCTGGCGCAAATGCAGGTCCCAATTTTGAAGCCCACAGAGAGAACAAGGACCCAAAAGAATATAAAGCAGAACCAACCCCTGGACATCCCAGAGGCAGCAGCCTTCCCTGGACGTATGCTAACAACCGATTCCAAGGTAGTAGAGTTATCATCGCCCCTTGATAGGCCGAAAGAAAGGACAACATTGTACCTCCCGTGCTTTCCAAACAGCCAGTCCATTCCATGGCTGCCCGGACCAATATTCCCTATTTGAATCATGCCAGCAGTAACGTGAGCTGTACTGGAAGATGAGGGATCCAGAAGAAGAGTCGCATCCTCTGAAGGGAAGTCTGAAGCAAATGCAGGAGGCGCGGGAATGCTGCCCAACATACGACTTGCCTGCTTGATGAATGGATATTGAAAATCTGTAAGGAAAAAAAAAACAGAAGGCAGCTAGAGATTAGGCGGCAGGTAAAAAATGTGCTGGTAGACTCTAAACACAAAAAACAAAAAAAAACGAAAGCAGCTGCTAGCTCGAACTAATTCAGCATTTATAAAAACTGTCCTACATTCTTTAGTTGGCTCTTCCTTTGAAGAAGATGCAACATCACCACGGCCTAAAAGCTTTTCACTTGACTCTTCAGCAGATTGAGCTTTTTCTTCCGATTCCTGGCAAAGACAACACTGTCCAAGTCAAGGCCAAATATCAATAAGTCAATGCAGTAGTCAGTGAAGTATAAATTCCTAGAATCCTAGTGTTACCTTTGGAAGAATGGATGCTTGTCCAGAAACAAGGGTCTCATTAATCCCCATCATCTCTGGAAGATCATGATTCATATATGGTGGGATTTCACCATCGGCATCATAGAAATTGAGATACTCTTCCAGCATGCCAAAAGCAGAAGCATCAGCAGCAATCGGATTTGACAAGTCATTAGTTTCAAGGAATGCTCCATCATCAAATTGAAGATTATCCAAAGCATCCATATAAGGTTCATCAAGCAAATAATTTACATTTTCAGCATCCAGTGCATTGCTTGGTTCGCCAATGTATTCACGCTTGACTGCTTTTTGATGCAAGTCATAGTGAACAGGCAAATTATATGAGTTCTGGTCATCAGACTGCTCTGGCACACAATTGTATTCACCAGCACCAACCAGGTGGTTCTGAGAATCATTGTTAGAACCTGTAGTTTCCTCACCGCCCCTTACATTCTCCCCAGAATAGAATTCCAAAGGAAGGTTGCTAACCAATAACTTCTGAGGATCATTGCTTGAATCCGTATTTTCCTCAACAGAAGCGACATTCTCACCAGCAACAACATTCAACGACATGTGATCATTATCAGGCGGAATTTCAGTTCCAAGAATCTGAGTTAAAAAAGATTTAAAAAAAAAAAAAAATTCCACGCCTGTCAGAGGAAGTACACTTGATTAAACAAATAAAAGCTCATCTCTCTCTCTCTCTCTCTGACCTCCCTCCCTCCGAGAGATTTCAGACTTCTGCAGCACTAACACCACCAATCAAACTGAAAACATTTACAAACAAGAAAACGAATATCCAAACATTCTGGTATATCCTTTTTATAAGATCAGTAATCATAGCATCACATGTAATTCAATGGATAATAACACAAATTTCAATCTTTTGGATGACAACCCCCCCCCCCCCAAAAAAAAAAAAAAGAAAGAGACACAGAAAAAAAGAGCAGCTCCCACAATCATTTTCTTTAGTACAACCATCCAGAAACCTTAATCTCAATGAATGTCTAAAACTAGGTAAATATCAAAATGAGAAGTGCACGCAAGAAATTTTAGTAGACACCCTATCCTAAACTGACCTGCCTCACCAAATGGAAACACTTTTAACAAAACATTAGGACCTAAGAGGTAAGGATATTAAATCCACAAACCAAACGTTTTCCACTAGGAAGCGCAGAGGCAACATTAAAACGAAGAGAAGATAAACAAAACCTGCATCTAAAAAAGAAACAAGCCAATGGTGCACTATCTATATACTATGCCAAATCAGATTTTGTTGTTCTCCAGAAATCATATCACTAATCACCAAGGTGGAACATGTCCATCAAGCTTCTATAATGGAGTACCTGTTTTGCCACATATCAGGTCTAAATACTACAAAGATCAAAACATATACATTCTACATCCTTGTAAGCAGCTGTCCAAAAGCTGGTGGGCTAATTTCATTTGTAATTGCAAGTTTAGTTTCCTAAACTATCAGCAAACTTTCCGAGATGAGAATCAAGCCACTCTAGAAACACGTGCCTTTTTAATCAGTAGTCTATACAACTGAGCACACCATGCAACAAGATGCTTAAAGTTAAATAGTTCACTTATTCGTAGGTGCTACACCCTTTCATGAACATCAATGATTCATGCTGTAAGCATACTCATTACAGCTGCAGTTAATATACCTTACTTTTGTTGCTTCAGTCAACTATTTACAGTAAAAATGCCATCTAAACAAAATTTCTTCTTGAATTCCAAATTATGCCAATTGAACAAAATAAAGAGGTTGTAACTGTCTTTATCTGTTTTCAAGTCCTGTGAATGCTGTCTGAAATAAAAATTTACATGATACAGATGAATAGAAGTATTACATGTCTCATAAAATATCAATCGAGTCCTAAAACTTATGTTAGTTTCTGTTAAGCCTTCCAACTTTTAGCTTGAAGCAGTTACTCGCAACTATATATAATTGACACTCACTTAAATCTAAAGCACCCAACAACATGTATGGAACCAAGAGGTCCTTTAAAACTACTATTGATATGTTTGGCATGGACTTCTAGGTAGGAAGACGCATTTTTTTAACATGAGAAAACATGAAAGAGCAATCTAGTTCATTTCCTTTCATACAAGTATAGTTTGTTATATGCTAAACAGACAACAATATTAAATACACCAGTTGTTCCTCTAAATCCTTAAACCTGTTACTTGCAGAAGTAGAACCCATTCACTATCAGCCAAAACTGTTAACCATCATGCAGCCTATTACGAGGTTTCCAGCAAAGCTTATAAAAGTGATGGAAAAAATAGAGAGAGAAGGTAATTAGAAAGAAGTGAACTTAAAAAAAAAGAGAGAACAGACCTGATCAAGGTCAATTCCATCCCAATAAGAATCATCACCAACTTCCACCTCTTCTGCAGCCTCCTCCTTGGGAACCATTTCCAGTTCATCTTCTTCCCATTCCTCCTCAACAAAGGGCGCACCATATTGTTCTCCATTCTTTGGCCCAGAGCCACTCTTCTGAAAAACTCTACACAAAACAAATGCATCCTTCTCCACCAAAAAGGAGTGGGCAAACAGAAAATGAAATAAAGAAAATAAATCAGCAATACTCAGCAATACAACTCCGGGACAACTAGCACAATAAGACAACAAGATGTGCAGGTTTTTGACACTGCAAACTTACAAAGACGCCAAATTATCCAAGAGTAGACTGGTTAGAATTGAGATTGTAGTTGAAGAAGGGGCAAGGATTCTTTGCACCCTCATCCTCCCCCCTTTTGTTTTTCCAACCAAAATAAGCTTCAAGAACTCAAAAGCAAACAAGTGGAAATGATACATATAACAACCCCCACCTGGACAATTCCAGCCTTCTCCAACTCTTCATCAATAAGTCTGTACTCGTGCATGACCCAGTTAGTCCTCTGACCCTTAGGGGCACGACCACTGTGATACACCAAGGTCTTCTTCATCCCCACAACCTGCGACTTGTGGCGGACAGGCCTGTCCTTGCCAGTTGTCTTCCAGTAACCTTCTTCTGTCGCTCGATTAGTTCGTGATCCATTGCCATATTTCTTATCAAGTACACTAAAAAAATACCACTCCAAATCTCTTGTCTTCAGCCTTGATTTACCTAAAAAATCACAATATGGAAACAATTGAATAACTCGCAAATCAACAAAGTCATGGGAAGTAAGAAATTGTGAAGGCAATATATCCACAATGCACCAATGACTTGAGACAATGCCACACATGCCAAAAAGAAATCATCCATTGACTGTTAGTTGTAAGAGATCAGATTAACAAGGACGAAAAATAATACAATGAAAGAAAGAAACATCTAGCAAGTCAAATAGAGTTCAGATAAGAAATCCTCAACAGACGATATAATAAAAATACTTGTCAAGTCAAAATTGCTAACAAGCCGAAGGCCTCATTCGCAACTGATTTTCAAAACCTGATTTTAGATTCTAATCTTGGAAAAAGCTATATTGTTGTGTTCTAAGCTGCTTTTCATACTCTTAATTTAAATAATTGGGATTAAAAAAAAAGGCTGAAAATCAGAAACATCAATTTTGGTGCTTTTTAATTCTGATTTTCTAAAATCAGCTTGTACACAATCAGAAGCACTTGAGAAAGAACGAGGTCTAAATGTTTTAACAGATAAAGTACTATAACTAGACTGCAAAGAAGTAAGGAAAATAACTAGCTTTACCTGCCTCCTAGTCAAATATGTCCCGCCTGATTTAGCTTACCATGCATTCTGAAACATCCTCATATCAAATTCAAAACTCCCCTCATCCACTCAAATCAACATAACTAATCCTCAAATTCATCCCAGTTAACTCAATCCCCTAATCCCACCCATCTAGTTAATCCAGCATAAAAAAACCCAAATCCAAACAGGTAGAAAAAGCAAAAGGAAACCACACAATCCCTGGACATGACTAAAGGTATGTGGATTTAAACCTGCAAGAAAGGGTCAAGCTATACTGTATTAGTTTAATTTCTAAGGCTTCATTAGAAAAAAAATCCCAAATCCGGAAAGAAACGTAATTTACCAAGAACGCTTTTTACATAATACAGAAAATTAGACAATAAACCCAAAGATCCCAGCTCTCAACTAACCGCAAAATTCAGCACCGAGCAATAACAAATCTGTAGGTTAAAAAGAATTAAGCCCAATCCCGGCTAAAACAATCGATGAAACATAAACCCCAACCCAGAAAAGAGAGACAACTCGTGAACAAAAACCAGAAAATAGAATATATATATATATATATATATATATATATATATTACCTGGAAGTTCCCAAGGCTCGGCCTTGTAAATATCGATCTCTGAGATTGCATCAAGCCGGAAAGGCTTCCCACAAAGCTTTCGCCTTAAATAGTATCGGACCAATTCCTCGTCCGTCGGGTGAAATCTGAAACCCGGCGCTAGAGACGTCGACGTTTTCGAAAACATTAGAGAGACCGATAGAATTTCCCTTAGAGAGAAAAGTAGTACTAGTGAAAATGAAGAAGACAGAGGAAAGAACTCACTCTTATTAAATTTTGTTTAGTGGGTTTTCTTTACTTTTTTTGCTTTTTCACTTTTTCTTTTTTCTTTTTTTTTTTTTTGGGTGGATTGATGGAATTTAAGAAAGGAGAGCGCTGCCACTGGTTAAATGAAGTCCAAGTCTCCACTCCAACACCGTAAGAGTAGTGTTTAGCTAGGGAAGATGAATGTTGACTGAAGTCGAAAAATATCAGGATTAGTTGTAATTCAAACCCCTAAACTGTTCACAATTATCAATTGGCCCCAATTTACGATAGAATTTAGATATCTTTTTGGAATTGAAAAGGGCAATAAACTCCATAATAAAACAAATTTGACAAGCATAATAGATGCTCTATACTCAATAATTATAAATTATATGCACAAGAAAAATTTATTTTTTCATAAAATTTCTATTCTCGACAAGAAGATGAAGCTTCTTGTTGACTTTTTGCCCATGAAAGAGTTGTTAAATTCGATGTACAGAATACAGATCCGATGTATTGCACTACTTTGCGAATGTAAAGTGAAACTTTTGAGTTATCATGGTGCTGCTATTAAATAGTTGAGGAGTAAAGTCACGAAATGGAATAGTCTAAGGGTGTACAGTGCAATTAACCCTGACGGAGAGGAGGTGTTCCTTGTTTGAGTTACGAGTAGGTGATGTTACTTTGGTCACAGTTGTATACGTGGAGATAAGAGAAAGCCGGTTCCAGAATGTACCAGAGCGTTCGGATTGAAAGTCGCTCGAGTGGGTCGTCGCCAGGCGCGAGTACAATCTGAATGTATATGATAACGTGGTTCTACTGCTTTCCATCTAGGATTCTACCAAGAAAGTACAATGCAGTTTGTTTAATTAAAAAACCTTTTTTTTTTACATTATTTAAATTATGTTCGAATTGAGTTTATGTTATTGTGATTACCATGCAAGTTGTATTAAAAAAAAAAATTTCACTCATCTAAACTAGAAATACTGATTAAAGAATAAAATTTCAACAACCGAATTGACTTAATTATAAAGAGGAAGCAATTTTTTTCTATTACCCAATTCAATGCTCGAATGCTGCATGTAACAGTTGAAAGAAGAAAAAATGTCGAAAAGGGATGAAAGAATTTTTAAAAATTCCAACACAACGACACTTGTGGGATTGAGTGTAAAGTTGTATTCTGTACAAAATCTAATTATGTGCTTAGTTAAACATTTTAGGTAAAATATTTTATTGATAGGGTGAAGAATTATTCTAATCGGTGGGTTTTAAGGTGGGGAACATAAAAAGATAATTTCAAAATTTATACAGAGTTGTATGTAAATTATTATTATTATGTATTCCATTAGTTCCAAGTAGCTCGTATAAACTTGGATTGTAGTAAAATTAAATTTTGATTATGATTGGATATTAAATTTTTATAAATAATATTTTACTTTATATTATAAACATATTTTTTAATTTATTTTTTATATTTTTATTCACCTTTTTATCGCATCATAAAAATATTATAATAATTATTTTAAATAATACTCCTTTCAAATAAATTCATAGACACGACGGATCCTCTTCCGTTGCTTTTTGCACACACAGTCGTCGGTGTGTGCGCGTGCGCCTGCTTCAGGATTAAGGATATGAGGTAAGACGGTAAGAGGACTGAGCGTTGTGCACCAGTCCTTGACATTGACTATTCACAAACGCCCTCGTAGCCACGACGGATCATGGGCTCGAAGTTATTAGTTTTTAATTCCACGGTATAATATAAACGCTTGGCTTGTTTAACGGTGGCCATAGTCCATTCGTTAATATATATATATATATTTTATGTGCTATATTTTTTAAAATATAAATTTAATAAAAAAATAAATATAAAAGAGAGCAAGCGAAATTAAATAAGAAAAATATATAAATGTAGGAGAGAATAATAATTATTAGTTTGTGTGTGTGTGTATATATATATATATATGTATGATAAGTTTGATGAATATTAGGTGTATTAACACGTGCTTTAAAAACACCCACTAGAAAAAACTCTAATATAAATACTCTATCCGGCAAGAATTGGGAGTATTGCTTCAGTATCGTTTTCTTAAGATCTTATTCTCATCCTATTTTTAGCATTAGTTACTTTCCCCCCCACTATTTTCTCTTCTTTTCATTCTTTCCTATGGTACTTCCTCTATTTGTTATGGCTATTGAGACGCTCTTCTCGAAGTTTAGGCATTTACTTCACTTTGGTCGTCTTTCCTAACTTGTACAATTAAATTGAGCTTAAACTTGATTTCATCTTGTTTATTTATGAACTCTAGAAAATCAGACTCTTCCAATAAATGGGCAAACATTCTTTTTTTTTTTTCTTATTGAGAGTATATTCGTAAATATGTGAGAAAAGAAGAGTATAAATATTTTGGAATATTGGTATATATATATATATATATATATGTTTCTATGTTAACAGCATATTTCTGATTATTAAAATTTGATTCATTGCTCAAAAAATCGTGCTCAAATCCTAGCTCAAGTTTGACTTTATGGCAGTTTTATGAAGTCAAACCCAAAATTTTAGATTTACTCCAGTCAACCTCGTCCTAACTTTTGGGCTAGGCTTGGCCTAGATGATTTTTTTTCACATATCTGGACTTGACTCCAGTACACAGGCTGGTGGCCAATAGTTTTTTTTTTTTTTTTTTAAAAGCCCAAAATTCGGCGCATGAATACTTCATGCAATAACAGCTAGTTTGTTAGTTGAGGATAGAAAAGAAAAAAAGAGAAAGGTTAAGTTACGAAAAAAAAGAAAGGATAAGAAAAGAAAAGAAGAGATTTTAATGTTGTTTGAGAGTTCTGAAAAGAAATGGAATGATTTTAGATATATATGTCAATAAAATTTTATCCAATACTTTTGCGAGGATAAAATGGGCAATTTGAAAAAATTCTGTAAGCTTCCATCAGTTTTCCTTCACTTTCTGCTCGTTTTGGTCAGAAAAAATTTTGCACTGTAACAGCGCTTGGCTTCCCTTCAAGATCCATTCATTTTTTTTTTTTCCGTCTCACTTAAATGTCCCAAACGGAGAAAAGTCCAACTTTCCCTTCCTTTCTTTTCTATTCCTTTGAAATCTGAACTCCCAAACTAGATGTAAGAGTCTGAAAATCCATTATCCATCTGAGTGTTGCACCATTAAAAGAGAATGCATGGGCTAATGGACCCAAAAATAAATAAATAATCATAAATGGGTTATCCCGTAGGAATTCACGTTAAAATAAGTCGTAATTATAACGAGTAAATCTTATAAACACTAGTGGTTAAATATACGACACATATGTCAAATTTAAGTATTAAATTTAAATTCGAATTATGTGTCATGCATCTAATGGTAAAAGTGTATACACTGTCAATGTAATGTCTAGAAGATTAATCCAATTATAATCTAAATTTAAATAAAGCATGATTGAAATTGCAAGATTACTTCAGCATAAGACTCCTTATCCCGAATCATCCAACCTGCGGAATCCAAACCCTCGTGCCAAGCTAGCCCAGAAGAGTATATATCAACATCTGCATTATGCCAGATCTTATCATGAAAAGCATAGATTGATTCTACAATTGCTAGTAGTGGTAATTATCTCTACACTAGTAGGTACGAACACAAACTAGATGCTAAAAATAATAAATATGGGCGTTATTAGTTATTACAATAACATGCACAACACAAAGAAGTTTTTTCACTTAAAATGCTGAGAACCATGATGATCCTTCCCCAACCTATGCTCGTCAAGATTCTAAAGACCTGGATGAATGCACTCAAATTCTGCATCAAAAAGCTTCTGCGAAAGAATGACTAGTCATCAATCATGGTGAAGAATGCCCTATTTTTATTTTTATTTTTTTTGCGTTTTTGGGTTCATAAATTGCATTTTCGCCATCCGCATCAGCCACCTAGCTGGAACGGCCGCTGCTAGCAGTTTAACACGGTCCAAGAAAATCCTGCACAAGCTGTGCTCAGCTAGCTACACTCTTGTATCATCAAGTGTTAATATCTATAAAATGTTAACGTTTGTGGGAAAAACAAAATGTTCAGAAGATCATACCATAAACTTGCAACCACATTCTGAAAGAAGAGCCCAAAGCTTGGACATAAATTCCAATCTGCATCCAGATGCAACTTCTTTGATGACAGATTACGTCCCAATTTTCCACACAGTTAAGGCTACCAAAGTCTGTATCCAGACTTTCTGCAACCAAGAAAGTCCTCCCTGTTTTTTCGCCGGAGCAGGTTCAAGGTAAACGTTTCTTGAACCGCAAAAGATCAAAGCACCTGTAATTCACACAACTCCAGGACCACCACTTGACGATGTCCCTTCACGGGCAGACAGATGCCATTTAAAATCTGATGGCATGCTTTCAACTGGAGGGTTCTAACACTCCACAATCCTGAATTTCCTCCAAAAAACGGAGCTGAAAATTGGACTTTTTATTTTAAATAAATTATTTAGAAAGGCAGAGTACGATAACTAACTAAGGTACATTTGTTCAGCATACTGAAAGCAACTATAGAAGAAGATTACAGCGGTGCAACAAACAGCTAGGCATCTCAAATGACTCTTCAACTAATCTTCCTTGTTCAGAAGATCAGATGCCACTTGAGAAAATTGCAGCAACACTTCTAGCCGGAAACTACAAAACTACAGGTACATACTAAACCCAAATGCCTAGCCTCCTCGAACAAGTCTCCTCAAGTCTTCATTCTCCTTGTTCAAAAGATCGATGCGTGATTGAAGTATGTTAATCATGGCTTGGGCACGCATCACTTCAATCTTTAGAGTCTCCCTCTCCATGGAGACATTTAGGATCTCATTCTCTAAGTTACTGATGAATTTTAAATATCCAGGCGGCACAGATTTCTCAAGATTTGACGAGTCAAATGTAGCTGTGCTGGCAGGCTGGGTTTCTTTAGGTTCGACGGATTCTAGTAAAGGAAATTCCAAAAGGGCAGATGAAAAATTTGTCGTCATCATCGTTGGAGGAGGATCCTGACTAGTAGTAGTTGAATCTTCCGAACCATTGGCATGGCTGGAGTTAGGGCCATCTTGCTTCGACCTTTTATTCTGTCCTAAAGAGAGAGGCTCTGGATCCTCTGACCTCTCCCTCTTGCAAATAAATGGTATTCCTTGGGGCTCACTTGGATGCTCAATAAGGCGAGGTGTCTTATTAATATCCTGCAACAACCAGCAAAAGTTCACACGTAAATGGCAATGCGAGGGCAGTATATAATGGGACTCAGAGGTCCATCATATTGTTATATTTGCCAACCTTGTATAAAGGTTACCAAGTGATGCACAAGTGAATTTGCATTTAATATATTTTGTATGTAATCTGCATTATGTATCGGACGGGGTAGGGGAAAGGGGTACCCTCAAGTGAAGACAGTGGAGAAGTATGCAGATACAGCTTCACAGACTAACCAGCACTAAACTAAATGCTATCTTCTATCATATTAACCACAGAAAAGGAGAAAGAATCTCATAAAGATATAGTTGAACCATCTGCTAGTATATTCACAAGAATTGCTCTCAAAACTCAAAGGGACAGGAGGATCTGAGTAAACGAATAACTGAAAGGATAATGGAATAACACTCGGAAGCAGATGTAACCCAAAGCTTGGGCTGAATGGAAGAAACTTCCAAAAATGGAAGGCTTACCACCCTCCATCAGCCCTGACCAAGCAAAAATATACAAGAATATATTGTGAAGATATCCTTACAGACGCATATTGCCAGGGTCACTGAGAATAGATAAGCAATTAATTAAATGGCTGGGCATTCGAATTTCCTTGAAGGAGCACGAAAATGATTAATCCTCATGCACAACATATTGTACGCAAAGTTAGTAAGAGAAACTAGTCGCAATTATTAAAGTCCTACCAGACGGGAATCCCCAATTCACCACATATATTTGTAGGGGGAAAAATGTGAGAGAGAGAGAGAGAGAGAGAAAGAGAGGTGAACGGACATGCAAAAATGGAAATAGGTACTGCTAAAATTATATATTCCTACTGTATTTAAATCCCCAACTTACTATAGATCCATGGATTGGATTACTTTTACTCCCTTAGAAATGAGGGAGCCTCGCATCTATTGACACCAAAAGAAAATAGCTGCATATTCAGTTCATCTACCACTGGAAATATGCCATCCATTTTTCATCTTAGATGTCAAACTTCAAGGTCTAGGGACCTGCTCTTTATTTCAGCAAATATTTTTCTCCAGTTGCATATATTTCCTACCAGACAAAATCGTCTTAAGTAGCAACAATGTACTGGATATTTTCCTGGTTGGCTTTTGTCGCTATTTTCCCGGCTGGCTTTTGTCGCAATCCTTAACTGGTTATAAACCTATTTTGTCGTGATCATTGCCAATTTGTCGTGATCATTGCTCCCTGCTCTTCCAATCATTAACATGTGACTCGACAAAGTGCAATGCTTATTAATTGCGTAAAAATACACCACACATGACGACAATGAAGGACGGTCAGCAACAAAAACTATTAATGATAATTAAAGTACCGGGGTGAGGTCATTGCAATCCACCCTCGCTTCATCACCATTGGCCATATCATCCTCAGCCTCTCCTCCAGGAATCAGGAGAGCTGTATCATCATCCCATTCCTCCTCGACAAATGGAGCATAACGGTCACCATTTGGTGGCCCTAAACCACTCTTTTGAAAAATTCGACAAAGCACAAATGCATCCTTTTTGCTCGCACAAGAAGGAAAAAAAACCGTTGCAGTAAGTTTCAATACTTAGAAAGGGGGTCATAATCAAATACACATGGTAAAGTCTGATATTGTTGTTCACACCTGTGCCACTCCAGCTTTCTCCAATTCTTCATCCACAAGTCTATACTCATGCATTACCCAGTTTGTCCTCTTGCCATCAGGGGCTCGTCCACTATGAAAAACAAGCGTTTTCTTCATCCCAATTGTCTGAGACTTGTGACGCACAGGACGATCCTTACCAGTTGCTTTCCAGTATCCCTTCCCAGTAGCACGGTTCAGTCGAGAACCATTACCATACTTTCTGTCAACAGGGCTGAAAAAGTACCACTCAAGATCTCGCGTTTTCAAGGAAGAATAACCTGTCATCACCAAACACAATTCATTAGGAACAGCAAGAAAAGTGCAGAAAGCCATGAAGTAATGGGGAAACCAAAAATTAACATTCAAGAAGCTACATTAAAAAAAAAAAACCACCAAGAAACTCATTAGCTAGCAAAACATATAAACTCATCCTGAAAATTCTAGTGCATAAAGCCGTAAACCAGGTTGACTAGATTTGTGCTCTATTCTGAATATTCAATTAAACAGACATCCTGCATCCATCTTTCCGTCTTTCTTTAGCTCCAAGTCTGGGAGATAACCCAAAGTCAGGGAAGAATCTTATCGTTATTGCACAAAATTTCATCTGGTATGTAGTATTGCGAACACTCATGCTTTTTTTTTTTTCTTGTTATTCTATTCATTTAGATGTCCTATTTATTGCATTTTAGTTGTTCAAAATTCATCAACTTAGATTCGTTGGACTCCATAAATATCTCATTTTTACTCTTAATTGACACCTCAGTTCATTTCAAAGCTCCATTCCTGGCAAAACAACACAAAACCTCTACACAAAAGTAACATAGACAACAATTTTACACAGGGAAATCAAAGAAAGAAAATGGCTGGAGAACGTAAAATCAGAAGGCATATGTTAAAATAAAATGCCAATTTAAAAACTACTGCCAAAGCATTAATCTTTAACAAAAACATAAACCAAACAAGCAGCTCACATAAAAGCCCAACAAATTCAAACCAAAAAGAGAACAACTTTTAATAGTTTTAAAAAAAAGGTAACATAAAACCTTAAAACGAGAAAAAAGAGCAGATAAGAAATTACATGCGAGCTCCCAAGGCTCAGATTTGTAGACATCGATCTCACAAACAGCTTGGAACCTAAAGGGCTTCCCACAAGCCTTCCTCCTCAAATAGTACCTGACCAACTCCTCATCAGTTGGATGAAACCTGAACCCAGGAGCCAAAGAAGTCGGCGGTGGCGCACCCACAGGCGACCCGCCAATTCCTCCTCCCACAACGGCCGTCGTTGATGATGATGGTGTCACCGCCACAGCCACTAACTCCTGCCCCATCCTCGCCAGCAAAAAGAAAAAAAAAAAAAAAAGGAACAAAACCCAGAAACGAAATGAAGCGGAAACAGCCTCAATTTTCAAAAAACCTACAAAAAATTCCCGAAACCCACCAAAAAAGATCTTATCTTTATGCTGAAAGAAATCGAGTGAGAAAAAGTTAGGTTTGACAGATGAAGAAAAAAGATGATTAGAAGAGAAGTAAAGATAGGATAGAAGGAAAGCAGAGAGTGAAGGGAGTTGGGGTGGGAGAGTTGAGGCTAGTAAAAATAGTAATAATACTAGTGATAAGGGAAAAAAGAAAAGAGGAGGAGAATGGGATTGGTATTGCCCATCGGTTAAGAAAGCTGAAAGGAAAATGGCGTTTGAGGGGCTGGGTTGTGGATTAGAAATGGATGCTTGCTTGACACGGAAATCGAAAATCAATGACAAAGGCCAACACTGAGGCTGCTGCTATTGCTATTGCTATTGCTATTGTTGTTGGTATTGGTGTTGGTGTTGGGGGTTGGGGATGTGGTGTTTTCATTGTTGTATTACTACTTCATTTCTTTTTATTAATTTTTGGCTTTAAGTTAGTATTTTTTTTTTTTTTTGGGTTTACTTTAGGAAGAAGCCTGTCTCCATCTACCTCTGGACTCTGGCTATGGTTATGGGGGAAGAATGAAGAGGAGGATTTCCTTCTCTGCTTCTCATTCACTCACCTCGCTCCCTCTCACTCATTCAATCCTCGTGGATAACGACAGCCATTGGCAAAATTGGGGATTCTGTTCTTGCGTTTGATTTTTACCAAAGTTTAAGGGGTGTGGTTATCTTGTAGGGTGGAGGATGTATTTACTACGGTGTGAAAATACACTAACCACTTCTCTGGACTCGTTTTTAGGGAAAGACAATCTAGCCATGGTGGTCCAAGAAGGAAATTTTGTTCACTAAATATGGAAATATATCTATAAGATAATTAAGGATGTGTTTTTCTTTTCTTCTTTTCAATCATACGGTTTTGGTTTTGTGGTGGGATGCTGAATCTGGTCAGTAATTGACGGTGGGACTTAGGCGGATTTCGAGAGGAAGAGCCAATCTTGGATATACTTTTTACAATTTCGCCAACTCGGACTCAGATAGTTGCAGTTCCAAGGATTTCCTTCCGGGGGCTGATTCAATTCATGAATTATATTATTCCCAAGTTTTTTTCAGGGTCACTCGTGCGGAGGTTTGCTTTGGAAGTACGTAATGCGAGCACTGAGCAACATATCCGGTTGATGAAAAGAAATTTAACCAGATCCATTTGGTCCGCCTATCAATATCAATTTTCCGGCCGCAAAGAATTTTCCATGAACTTAGAATCCGTTTGAATTGCTCTTTTTTAAACTTTTTGCAAAATAACATACTATAATAATTTAATATATATATAATTTTAAAAAAAAGTGATTAAAAGGTATGATCACAAAAAACATAAATCTTTTTTTTTAGAGAAAGACGTTTGTTTGGATTGGGAATTATTAGAGATATTTTTACTGTAGCGCTTTTTATGATGTGATGTATGTGAGATAAAAAGGTAATTGGGAAAATAAAAATGTGCGTTGGAAATTGTAATGATGATGTAAGCAAATATATTTTGGCAAATAAACAGCAATCCAAACGCAATTCAAACATTTGAGTTGGTTAAACAACCACAAATAATGAAACAACAATCAATCCAAAAGTTACAGATCTTTTGCTGTCCTTTTAAGAAATTCTTTCTTTGCTAGCTTTTGAGCACATTTTTGCGGAAGAAGGCGCGAGCGTGCGTGGATTGCATTTTATTTACGCGTACTAAGGCCTTGTTTGGATTGTATTTTTCTGAATTTTTTTGTAGAAAAATTATCGTAGCGATTGAAATATGTGAGATAAAAAAGTGATAGGAAAATATGTTCATAAAAAACGTAGTAATTTTTCTGAGTTAAATCACCGTCTAAACAAGGCCTAACTTGTTTGCAGTATTTTTATCAATCATCTTTTTATTTTACACGCATCACATTAAAAAAGTGTTACAGTATTTTTTTAATTAAAAAAGTTCCTCTATCTTTTTTTTTTTTTTTAATGAAAGAAATCCCATCCTGCTGCTCTATCTCCTATTTGGCAAATTAATCATCAGAAAGGAAATTGATAAGCTATTTTATATATCCCATAATCGGTTAAGAATATTCACCATAAATATGAAACATCAAACACATAAAAATATAAAATACATCAATAATGAGTGGGATACATTATTGGGCATGTGAAAAAGAAAAAGGTAAAGGTTAGTTCTTTGGATTTATATGGACTGGCATAGCAGTACCAGCAGTAGTTCAAAGTGAGCGTTACCAGATTTACCTAGTGAAGGGTCCAGAGGGCAGTCCAGAGCTCATATGCTTTGGCCACAGGAGTAGGAAGGCAAGAGTACAACACAAGTCATGAGCAAGCTGTCTATACTGATACAACAGGTGGAAAGTAAATTTGACCCTCAGACCGGACTAAAGCATCACCAGTCCAATCTCCATTATCAAAAGTTACTGCTCTGCAACTTATTACTACTAGACTAGTTGTCAATACAGCCAAGTGTCCATCCATAAACAACCCCCCCCCCCCCCCCCCCCCCACACACAATACAAAAAAACCAAAACAACAACACTAAAATCCCACCAAGCTTTGGGCTAGGGACACCACCAAGCTCAACCTCTCAAGGCTTGGTAGAACGGGAGGTCAAAATTTCAAATCATACCTTTCATTAATTGTCATAATAAATGACTCTTCTAAATAATTCAGATGGGTATGTAATGCATTCATTTGATTCGATGATGCTTCAGTTGTTTTATGGTTCAGTTGTACTTCTTCTTAGATAAATTAGGATAAAATAAGATATTGATAAAATAGCGATGATTGGCAAAAAAAAAAAACACTAAAATCCCAGGGCCCAGGAATTTTGCAACATAAATACTCCATAAATACCACTAAATAAAATAAATATGCTACAAAATTTGGCACCTTCTTGTAGGGCCCAATTCTATGATGTCATCTCTTCTTCCCAGTTCCCAGTTCCCAGTTCCCAGTTCCCAGTTCTCAGTTCTCACCTCACCTCCCCTCAGTGTTCACACTGGCAAAATATAACAAACTATATATATATATATATATATATATATATATATATATATATATATATAAAGAAGGTGCAGATAAGATTGGCCGCATTACTAGTCAACTAACACGGCCATTATTTTTTTGGACTTTTCTCTTTTAAAGTTTCCGTTTCTCATTTTTCTTGGTGTGGTAAGTGGTAACACGTACACTAGTTCTTTTTTTTTTTTTTAAATTTATTTATCCTATGAGATATTCATTAGCCAAAGAAAATTCAAAAAGTCAATAATTATTTTGCATGGCAAATGCATTCACTTGATTATCGATCACCAGTCAGATGATGATGTATCATACATCCGGACTTTCAAGACAAGAAAAAACACTTGTTTCATGAGCTTGAAGTGAAGTGTTAGGCATTTGAGTATTTGTTGCCACACCTGAAAATGACACAGCCTTGCAAGTCAAAACGCTAAAGCGAAAGGAAGGAGAAAAAATATCCCGTTGTCATCGTACCCCATCATAGAGAGATATAATAATAATTGTTAACAGGAGGAAGCCAAAATGTTACCGACGTATGAATGAATTGAAGCTGGTGTAATAAAGTTAAAGAGTACAAGTAAAGAAAACTATTGCCCGTCCGTTAAGAAACCTCTATGCATCCTGTTTGCTTGTCGAACATGTTGGTTGCCGTGCTACATTAATTCTGACCCGCATGTCCATACATCCTTGTAGAAGTCCTAAGTTGAAATCTAAAGAGCTGCCGCGGCCACAGCATTTCGCAAGGCGGGGGAGGTGGCCAGTGCTGCTCATTAGTTAGCACACCTTCAATTATTTGCCGGTCTGTTTTAAGTAAATTGATATTCACACTCCTTTCTAGTTTCTTGCATTCTGATTCATCCATTAAACATATATATATATATATATATATATATATATATAGTCTCTAAAAAGTGCTAGAGGCTAATTGGAGAGCGTAAATACCACTTCCTTCACTTCTAAATAAAAATATTCCTAAACCACTTTGTTCACTTTAAAAAAAAAAAAAAAAATCATCACCTCAAAGCACAATCTCTTGAAATACTATCACATCATAATGTTATACCTCATAAAAATATAAATTTAAAAAAAAAAAAGATATTTGAAAAGAAACACATTTGTATCAATTTAACTCTACATGCTCACAAAACGATTTCTTATGCAGTTATATGTTTTTTTTTTTTAACATCTACTCGACTCTTGCTCAAACCATTAAACTGTATCAATCATTATAAAAATCAATTCAAAATAAGCAAATAAATCACATCCCACTTTATCACAATCACAAAAAATAAAAGATAAATAAAATTCAATTTATTATAATTTATAAATAAAATATTGCAGCATAATCATCCAAAAAATGAGTAAGAGAAAATGATGGTGCAAAGGGAAAAAAGAAAAAAGTGACTTTCATTTCTTTTTTTTTTTTAAAAAAAAACTTTGAGCTCCATTTATTTGATGTGTTGTGAATTATGTGTTAAGTGACAGTTAATATAGTCTTTTTACCATTACTAGAGGAGATAAGTGATATTTTTAAAACTTTAGGAGTGCCGAGTGACATTAAGAGAAACTTTAAGGGAGGTTTCTGATATTATCCCGTAAAAATATAGAAGGCAAAGCACTGGTAAATAATTAGCTGTAATGTCCTGATTTAATCAAGAAGATAGAAACGTAACAAGTTCATTTATATGCGTGTAGATTAAGATGGGTGAAAATTACTTGTGTCAGCCATCAGAAAAGACATGAAACAAGTGGGCATAATGGCGTCTGCATAACACATAACGTTTATTATGGGTTTTTGACATGTTGTTGGAGCAGGATAGGTATGGTGTTGGTATGTATTGAAGTAAAAAACAGGAACGCACGCAAGTGGAGGTGGATCTAACAATTTGGTAATACACAACGTTATGGGGGGTTTTTTTTTTTGGATTGTCATTTTTTTCAAAAAAAAAAATTTAGAACATTTTTTAATTAATTTTTTTATTTTATAAACATTAAATTATTAAAGTAAATTTTTTTTAATAAAAATTCAAAAAAAAAAAAAGCAACCCAAACGGACTTTTAATTTTGTAATTGGTTAATTTGCTCACCAAGTTAACTGTTCAAGAGTCTAAATATAAGTTATAACACATTAACATTCAACTGATGTAAAACTTTTTGCATTCTATTTGTCACAAGTATACAACATATATTAGAAATTAATTTGATATCACATGCACAGATTGCCAGGTTAATCTCAATTTGTCTTAAATCTCCTTCCAAATTTCAACTCTGCTAATTCAATCCTTGAAATATCTCTACCCCCAAACTTTACGCCCGTTGCTTTGATGTATTAAACAACTTGGCCCCAGGAGACTGGAGAGCAGTTCTCTGGCATCTTTGGACCATTTAAGTTAGGGATCATCATATCCGGTGCGTGTTTGGGTAATGCTGTTGTTCGCGGGGCACATCGAGAAATTCTTTTGCAGTGCCATGACGTTGAGAAATTTAATTACTGTATTAATTTGATATACGTAAGGTAAAGAGGTAATCGATAAATGTGTTTATGAAAAACGTAGAGATTTTTTGATGAAAAAATTCTTTTCCAAACAAGGCCCTATAAGGCCTTTTTTTTTTTTTTTTTTTTTAATCACTTCTCTTTGTGGCCAAAAGCAAAAAACAAAAACAAAAAAAATCCAAATCACCTGGTATTCGAGAAATTTATACTCCGGCTTCGTGCAATGCCTTTTTAACAATGCTTGAAAATCAACCAACTTAAGGGGAAAACCTACTAAACTCCACTGTCCAGGCAATTGCTACTTCGTGCAATGCCTGATTCCTTGAAATATTAAGCAAGTTTCCTGACCTTATCATTGATGAAGACTTTTTTTTTTTTTTGGTCAGCAAAAGAGAGATAAGATTTAAGAAATGGGGAGAGAGTAAGAAAATTTGAAACTAGGATCTCTAATTTGTGAAATATCAACTTTAGCCTCTAGAAAAAGGAGAATTGAAAAAACCATAGAGCAGTTTCGAAAGAAGCTCATGCATATTAGCGTGCTTGTGACACCAGGCCCTACCCTTTTAAAACCATATACTCCAATTGAAGCCAATAATCAGAAGAAATCTCCAATTGAAGCTAATTATTAGAAGAAATTAGAAGTTAATCAGTATAAAGTTGCATAAAATGGCAGTTCATCATTGAAAACGTAAAGATTATCCTTCAAAAAAAAAAAAAAAACGTAAAGACTACCAAAATTTTGAGTGAAAAGAAACGTAATCCAGCCAATTCCACGAGGACCAATGTCCAAACTTTCTTGTAGGAGTAAGATAGTATTAACTTAATTAGCAACCAAGAAAAATAAAGAGAGAAATTCTTTTACTTTGGCTGGGGTAGCGATGACATGATGCTACACGAAAGAAGCGTGGCTTTATTCCTTGAACGAAATAGAAATTTCAGTCCTGGTTAAAAAAGATTACTTGTTGAGAAAGGCAAAAAAAAAAAAAAAAAAGAAAGATTACTTTACTTGTGTGCTATAAATTATAATTGCATTGGCAAGTTACTGGGGCTTTAGTCAACTTCTCTCCCGGAACAAGAACCACGGGACAATTGTTTGTTTATAATCCAGATAAAAAGTAAAGACCTTCTTGTTGAACAAGGAACTTCCCTTCGTGGTCCCGTGGGCCCATCCCTTTTCTTCCAATTCAAGCTTATATATAACTTGCAAATGCAAAATCATTTCAGCTTTAGCTATCATACTTATTGCTCAAATACGGAAATTAAATCGCAGGAGATTTCTTTTGTCGTTTGATCTAACACGTTCGACGCTGGGGCACGTTAATGGAAAAAGGTTTACGCCCGCCATCGCCGATGTAGAAAAAATATGAAAGCTGGCCGTGTTCAGTTCTCTTTCTTTCTTTCTTTTTTTTTTTAACTTCGTTTTTTTTTTTTTTTTGGTATCATTTGATTGGAACAATTAATCAACTGTAAACCAGTATTAGATGACCCTAATTTCACGTGTGCTTAAGTCACTCGGCTTTAAAGTGTTTCCATTCATTGTTGGTCTATACAGAAAGAGGTAAATCAATCTACCCTGTCATCCAATCAGAGAACATTTTTATATGATATTTTTTTCCCTTTCTTTTCTTATGTTACCACTTCCTATTTTATTTACAGTGATCAATTACCTTTTTTTTTTATCACTAGTGGGTTTGTTTGGATCGTAAGTTATTTGGGATATTTTTACTGTATCACTTTTTGTGACGTGATGTATGTAAGATAAAAAGATAATTGGGAAGATAAAAATGTGTATTGAAAATTGGGGAAATAATGCTCAATCGAAACAAATTTTTTTTTTCTTCCCCTCTCCCCCCCTCCACCCCTTCCCCAGAAAAAATCCTGCTTTATCACTAAATTTGGCAGTCAAGTTCGAATCCTGACTGGGCGAGGCATGAAACCCTCGATCAATTATTTAATCTACCTTGATATTGTCAAAAGATAAATATTTTGTATCAATACTTATAAGGTGGAATAAAAGACAAGGCTAAAATATTTAGCACATTTCTAGATAGAAGAATATATATAGTTTCAAGTGGTTAGATTCTACTTCTTTGGACTTTAGAAATGTTTAGATTTGGACTTTAGAAATGTAAAAAGAAAAGGCGCTCGAAAGAAGAAAAAGACTAGAGCAGTGGTGTGTGTTATTTTTGCATGATAATATTATTGATAATTATGACAAAGAAAGAATCTGATTAAATGCTGGCACTCGCAAAGTTGTAATCTCAGAGTAATGCAAATTACTCGTCAACGCTCTAGGAATTGGGCTCTACTTTGAGCAACATTTTTCTGTTTGGCCCAACAGATGCAAGGCAAGGCAAATGATCATCCGTGTGATTGAATTAATGGTTCGTGGCCCTCCACTCTGAGATGGGCCCCAAGAACTCACGAGGCAGAGTCGCAACACATTAAAGCAGGGGGGCAGCGACCAAAATAACGGTCAAAAAGGGTAATCACACAAAGCCCATTTGTCACTTGAAAATATCTCGGCTAAGGAAATTGGCCAAGCGTTCATTGCACATAAAAAAAAAAAAACAAAAATCTATCTAACGGGCGCTCATAAGTCAATCTTGGTGTTAAATTATATTTCAGGTATTATTTTTTTAAAATACAAAATGAATTACAAAAAATGAATAAATGTAAGGGAGGGTAATAATTGTTAATATATGTATCTATTAATAAGTTAGATGAATGTCTTATGGATATCTGTTAGAAAAATTCATTAAAAATATGATGCCCTCTAAGCCCTTCGACCAAAATTGCATGTCAGATATATAGGATTAGTTACAGGGATCTTAAAAATATGGAGCTCACCAAATGAACTTGTAACATTTTAAGGTAACATTTGAAGCCACGACAACTTTTTTTTTTTTTTTTTCCGGATAAAGAACTACTTAAATGACAAACTAGTCCATGATTTGAAGTGTATATTCAAATGGATCATTGTCTGGATTAATCTTTTGTATATTGACACTGTATATATTATTGATATCCTTAGGTTAGATGTACCTTATATGTGCAAAAAAAATGAGATTTAAATGCAAATTGATAGTAAACGACATGTATTTAAGAGTGCTAACATATACCAAATCAATTCTAATTATTTTTGGAAGCGTGCGAAGGAGCATAGGATAACACTCGCCACTTGCAAAGTTATCTTTTGGAAACTTATCACAACTATGAAAAAGTAGTAGTCTGATGTTTCTGCACAAGCATGATAAGACCACGATTCAACACCAAGATAATAATTAAAAAAGAAAAAAACTCGTGGATGGGGGATTGGGCTTAAATGGGTTACTTACATCTTTAACTTGTCACTGAAACATCTGGCTAGCACGATAAAAGACGCTCATATGAATGACAATTAATGTAGCACAACATTATTGTTGGGGACTTGGGATTGCTTGCAGCAGACCAAGTTGGCGTTTTATTTATATGTTTTCTGCCGTTTTGCGGCTGGATAACGATAAAGATCTCCAGATTTTGTGACCCCTGACCGCACTCAAATGCTCGATGATCATGATTTCTTTGTCAATCCACGTCAACATTGACCCCTCTTGTTTGATTGCATTGGTGAACAAAAAATTGCCAGCACTAGTAAGATATACGAAGCACTGCAGATAAAGCCATTGGGATGAATTTATAGCCCGTTTGGATTGTTATTTTTTGAAATTTTTGTAAAATATATATATATATTTTTATTTTGTAACGATTTAATATCTGATATAAAAAATAATAATTTTAAAAATATGCTCACGAAGAACAGAAAAAAAAAATTGCAATCTTTGATTTTTAGAAGGGCCATTGAACGCTTGATACTTTTGCCCGGAAATCATTCACGCCGCCGTAACGGTTTTGGTCAGAAGAAGAGCAGCCAATTTGCATGGTGTTTTGAGTGGTGGACTGCAGGCATGGGACCATTGGAATTTCAGGACTTGCAGCCCACTAAGACATTGGGTACGGCAACCACTTCCGTTGCTGTGTTTCCTGATTCGATTTGATTGGCCCAAATAGATGATTGCCCGCTTTCAAGAGATCGCAGTCCGGCGTTGTAGTTCCGTAATCCAAAGGATGCAACATTAGACTTTTTGAGATTGGACAAAAGGGTTTTGCTGTACATTCGTTACATTTTGTAGGAGAGAGAAAAGTCAAAGGGGCTTCTCTGTTTTTGTGGACCAATTAAAACAAATGAATCGCGCGGCAGTTAGCCCTTTAACTGCTTCAGTTTCATCGAGCTACAAAATCCAGTGAAGATACAAGGCGTCAGCATGGGATAAGAGCACCATTTTTTGTAGTTTAAACTGCTGGGTGAAGATATCAAAATCGTCACATTTGGCTACTATCAGGACGGAGCGTGACTTGATTTGACTTAGCATTTGAACTAACCACAAATTTTGATCCTAGAATCTACACACAGTGTTTTACCACATCAACTCTTACAAATATTCCCATGAATTGTTCAACACAACTCCCTCTTATTGTTGCTTGAGATACAACACGCAGTAGCAGTACTTTATCCTCATAAACGATCAAACCTGAAACGATAATATAATTAATCCACGCATGAAATGAAAGTATCTTTCATCCCCAAAATTAAATGCCAAGACGAGGAAGGATCCAAGAGACTTTTCCAATTCCATGAAATCCACGAAAGCTCGGACACATTCATTGATTCACAAGAGGCCAAATCGGAAAGTGCCTGTCGATTGAATTAATATGTTGTTTAGCGAGGAAAAGAGTTCAATGTATTGTCAAGTGGGTCCGGACCCTCAAGTCCTCCTCATGCGGCCATGTGTGCAAACAACTTACAACCGTCTCAAGGAAATGACGACGTTTGTCCGAATTTCGTAAAATTTCCCTCTCTTTCACTCCCTGTCTCACGCATCAGCCGGGGGCCAGCCCAGGAGCCAACTCTATACCAACTGCTTCTCCAGAACTTCAAGATTTCGAATTCGATGATAATGATGATCTTCTTCTCCCTGTACTGATCGAAGTTCGTAGAAAATTGAGATGGGTTCGACGAAGAATTATAGTAGGAGTAACAGTAGTAATAGTTATGACTACTCGTTCAAGATTTTGTTAATAGGTGATTCTGGCGTTGGCAAAAGCAGTCTGCTGCTCAGTTTTATTTCGCAACAGTATCTGCAAGATCTCTCCCCCACCATTGGTACAATCAGTCTCACTTCCTTTTATTTCTGTCTGCTCTCTGCTTATCTATTTAGCGACTAAATTGAATTATTGGTTTAAAGCTTAGTATCGTTAGTATTATTAGTTTTGAGTTCATCGAGGACTCAATCTTGGTTCTTGGAAGCTACTGAATCTTGGTTCTTGGAAGCTTTTGTCCATTAGGGGCCATTTTTTTTTTTGTTCGGATTTTTGGATTCAATATAAAAGTTTATGGTAGTTCTTGGTATGTATACTTGCTTTCTAATTTTCTGATTTATCTAAATTTTGGTTTGTGAATTCCGTGAGTATATGATACACTTCTTTGTTTGGGATGTAATGAACTTTACATAAGGTGTAATTGGGCGAGCTTCATTCCTTAAACGGCAGAATTCAATCTTTCTGTATTAAGTCTTGCTGATGATGTAACATCTGCAGGTGTAGATTTCAAGATAAAGCTGCTGACGTTTGGAGGGAAGCGAATGAAACTAACAATATGGGATACAGGTTTTTATACGTAAAGCTGAATTGGAGTTCTTGTAGATATTACTGCTTTTCATTTCTATTTCATCTACATATATGATTTGTAATTGGGTTACATAAACGTTGTATATTATTCCATATTAGCAGTTCTCACAACTCCAATTGAATTCGTCCCTGCTTTTCTTTTTCTTGTCGAAAGTATTCCACCCAAAAAATTTGAAAGAGCTTGACAAAGCACTGACATGGGAAGACTTGTACGCAGCATCTGTCATGCCCATAAAAGCTGTGTGCTCTAACAGTTGTAGGCTAAATCTCCTCCTACAAAGCTAAGGGTATAATTGAGACGGAGGAACAAGGGATAATGCTTGATTTACATAACCAAACTTCTATGTGATAATAGAATTGTAAGACTAGAAATGGAATCTGGTGTTTTAGATCGCAGACCAGAATGCAAACAATTGTTTTTTGTACTCTTGAAATGCATACTCGCTTCTTTTGTTCCCTCGTAATGTTTCTGGTCACATGGGAATGTCTTTCTCTTTTAGAGGGCTGGTGTAAATGCATGTTTTGTTTGTGCACTGCAGCTGGACAGGAGAGATTTGGAACATTAACAAGCTCATACTATAGAGGGGCACATGGAATTATACTTGGTAAGATACCAAACCCTTTCCTGAATCTTTTTTGAGTGATTACATAGCTCAAATAGTAGTTGAGGTTGTGCTTTGTTCATTTAATTTATATGACCGAGGTGCTAATATATGTCTTAGCATGAACTGTTTGTCTGGTGATGGCATATCTTATTAATTGTCTAACCTCTGGAGCTAGAACAATCTGTAATAGTTCGTAAAGAGACCATGCAGTTGAGGAGTTTGGATTTGGAGAGAAACCAATGAAGAGGCTTTGAGCTCTCATATCATACTTAGTATGCCAGCCTCGTGGCCACGTTGCATCATAATCTATATTTATTAACTGAGATGACCAGCACCCTTCTGTTCCAAAGCAGGGTTCTAGTCTAAATTTAATGACAAGTTTGTTTTTAGTTTCTTTAATCTATTGGTACATCTTTGGGCGTGCAAGTGATTGAAGAGCAGACACAAGAAAGAAATCCAGGGTTTCACTAAGATTTCAGTTAGCATTTTCGAGTTCAAGTTAGAAATATATACAAGCTTAATATCCTGTAAGAAGTTGTTCAACTACCACATATTTAGTCATCCCTTGTAAGATATGTTAATATTATCTCCTTTTGGTTTTCTGTGGGGGTCTTTGCACTAATTGGTGAAGATAACTGCTTTAATGTTTGTTGCTCCATTATAGTTTATGATGTAACAAGGCGAGAGACTTTCACAAACTTATCAGAAATTTGGGCAAAGGAAGTAGAGCTTTACTCCACAAATCATGATTGTATCAGGATCTTAGTCGGGAACAAAGTCGATAGGGTGAGTTACATGCCTACCCTTTTTAACGTATTCAGATTCTACCAAAGTTACTAATATGAAGGATATTTTTAAGATTAGAATCGACCTCTGCCATCACAAAAGGATCCGTCTAAGATTCTGCTGGACAATATAGTTGGAAGGAAGGATATTTTTAACAAATTTAAACTTTCTTTCTATAAAAGATTCTGGTGATTTCAAAAAATTCGGTGTACTTCTAGAAAATGCATCAATCAGTGCAGATATATGCAATGACCTTTTAAGAAAATATTTATAGAAATTGCTTTACTAATTCTATAAGAATCATCAAATATCCTTTTCTAAGGTTCTGTCATGGTTATTTGAAAAGGATGGGAGGTCCTCATTTTACTCATTTTCAGGATTGTGAGAGGGCTGTAACCGTAGAAGAAGGCATGGCTCTGGCACAGGAGCATAAATGTTTATTTTTTGAATGTAGTGCTAAGACCAGAGCAAATGTGCAGCAGTGTTTTAAAGAACTTATATCTAAGGTGAGTGTGTTTTTTTTTTTTTTTTTTTTTTGTGTATGTTCTGCATGATTCAAAGTTGTTTTTTTATTCTGGATTTTATGACAAAATGCAAATGGTTCAAGCTTTACATAATTATTGGGCAAAATGGTAGAGTTGACCTAGATTTCTAAGCTGAAAGACTCTCAGCCGAGGTGATTTATTAAGCTAAGAGGTTAGATGGTGTTGTGTCTTTGCACTACAGACTATTCTTTTAACCTCTATTGTGTTCAAACAACAGCTCCAAATTTTGAAAACTGTATAATTCTTACTGTATTTTGGCTCTTTTTGTTTGCCATTAGTTTTGAAGAACTTTGATCAGTTCTTGGTGCTACCATCGTGATTATGAAGGGTGGTATTTTCTTGCTTAGTAATTTCGCTAACTGCTCTATTACTTGCAGATATTTGAGGCTCCCAGTTTATTGGAGAAAGGATCTACAGCTGTGAAGAAGCAGATTTTAGAAAATAAGCAGCTTTACCAGGCTGAAAGTAGAAGTAATTGTTGTTCTTAAAATGATTATGGGTGGAAAAGTAAAATGTAGACACTCGCATCCCTTTTGGTGTTGTTAGCATTGGAAGGCAAGAAGAGTGTGCCAGTGGTGTTGTTTGTAAAGCAAGATGAGGTTCATTTATAGCATATAGGGTTTGTAAATTTGATATTTTTTTTATTCATCAAGTTTTAATTACCTAGCACGTTTTTTGGAAGGATAAAATTTGTCATGTAACTCGAGCGGAAGCTAAACACAGCATTGTTCATATACAAGCATGGTTCAAAGTTGCGGTCGCGGCGGGACCGTTTCACATCGGTCTCGACCTATCGGTCGCGGTCTCGGCGAGACACGAATTTGTGAAATATTTAATATTCTAAAAATTGTAAAAAATATAATAAACAAAAATAATAAAAAATTAGTAAAAATAATAAAAATTCAAATTGACTCGGGATGATTCGGAGTGACTCGATATGATTCAACTATTTCAACCTTTCACGATGACGTCTCGGTCTGTTACGTATCTCGGAAACGTTTCATCGCGGTCTCGTCTCGTACTAGGCTGAGACAGAGAAGACCCGGCCTCGGCTGAGTCTTCGAACCATGTATACAAGTACGTGATGAATTGATCATCATGGCTTGTACAAAAGAGAGTGCCGTAACATTTTTCTCTTCTTTTATCTGTTACACTTGCTTGATTGCACGTTAATTTGCCATTACTGCAGTGAAATAGAATTAGGTTCTTTTGTCAATCAAACAGTAAAACGGTGGCCAGATTAGTACTAGACCAAATACAAATATCGATTGGTTTTGCATGAGATGATATTTACATAGACTTGAGGAGGCTGACTTAAGTTTCAGGAATACAAACTCATCTTGATGTCTGATTACCTTATAACCGTAGGGCTGAAATCCACAGTAGTTCACTACAATAAACCTCACTTTTAGCACAATCTTTTATTACCATTCTTTAAACTTTGGTAAACTATGTTCTCCAGCAAATTAGCAGTCTATTCTTGTTTTTTTTTCCTTTCTTCAAATTTAGTACTAAAAATCTTTTTGTTGGCCGATCCATTTAGTTTCTGAGAAGAAAAATGTGGTTTGGACACTGTGGATTCTGTGTTACCTAGACAAAGCTATTGGTCTGCTTTTTGTTTCTTCTAATAATCAAGTTTTTGGGTAAATTGGATGGGATTCTGATCATTCTGGATCGAATCCCTGACTGAGTCGGAATACAAAAAAGTGGATATCAGAAATTTATGATTTTATCATAATCGAGAGATTTGGAATAAGGTCGAGGACATAATTATATTATGTGACTAGTGTTTGAAACTGTCAAGCTTTACAATTTGCCAGTCGGGAAAAAACTCCAACTGCAAGAAAACAGATGGGCAATATCAAACGTTATGTTGTTTGTTTCCGGGAAAGTGAAGATCATGAGATTTTTAGCCTTGCGAATCTCGGATATGATATGCCACAGCAGAAGCATTCAAAGATACTATGGAATCAACTAGAAATATAGCTGGACAAAATGACTAGAATTTCTGAAGAATTTAAGAAGTAAGAAACACCAGTGCTCCATGATCTTCACTTTGCCGGCTTTTATACTATAGTGAGGACAAAGCAGCATTGATATTCTCACTTTTGTTTGGTTCTTCTTGCTCATTTTTTCACTTAGATGATTATTTTCTGAAAGAGAAGCTTCTTGTTATGCGCATATAAGTTGTATTAACCTTGTTTAATCTTCTGCGAGTGACAAGAATTTAGAGAAAAGTACTTGATTACATTCAAATGGCAACTTTGAGCCACTGCAGGTGGCTAATTACATGTGCTATAGTTTTTCCTGTGCTTCTTGCTAGAACAAATTGCATTGACATCTATCATGAGTGGGTGGTTTCTTTGGATTCCACCATTAAACCAGTTTCATCTCCTCAGCCTGTAGGTGGCTAGAACTTTTCATACTGAATAGCAGTCGTGTGACATTTGTAGATTGGTTTGTTAACTGCATAGATTGATGTATTTTGCAGGTTATAACTATTAATGGAATGTTTCCAGGACCTCTCATCAATGCCACAACTAATGATTTTGTTCATGTGAATGTCTTCAACGACCTGGACGAACCTTTCCTTATAACATGGTATGATCTTCATGCCTGGCGTACTTTCTGCTTTTAGTTGAAGCATGTTCTAACCTTTTGACAGGATTACAGACCAAATCAAGGCGTCACTGCATTAAGAAACATTACTGCATATTGTGGTTTAATAGCAGCAAGAATATTAATCTTAACCTACCATTTGGATGCTTAAGTTGATTTAATTTGGTGGTTGCCCAGGAATGGCATACAGCAGAGATTAAATTCATGGCAAGATGGAGTTTCAGGCACCAACTGCCCCATTCTACCTGGCACAAACTGGACTTACGTATTTCAGACCAAAGATCAGATTGGAACTTTCACCTACTTCCCCTCCATCAATTTTCAGAAGGTTGCTGGAGGATTTGGTCCAATTCGCGTTAACAACCGGGTGGTAATTTCAGTCCCCTTCGGAAAACCAGAAGCTGAGTTTGATCTTCTCATTGGTGACTGGTTTAATGTTGACTACAGGGTAATCAACATAAAATTTAAATAGATTATAAAACTGGAGCACAAAAGTACACTCCTTTAGTTCATTCAACCTCTGGAATGTGGTTCAGGTTATAAGATCTTCCACACAACGCAAGTTCCCTGTCTATGGTGCTGTTCCTGATGTAATGCTGATGAATGGAAACGGACCTTATGGACACCCTGACTCAAAAACACACGAGTCTTTCACTGTCACAAAAGGTGAAGAGACAATCTACCGATTCCGTAACTCACCTTCACTTTGTTTTTTTTTTTTTTAATATAAATATCAGAACCACTTTTATGATTGCAGGGAAGACATATCGGTTCAGGATTTCAAATGTTGGAAGTTTTTTCAGTTTCAACTTTAGGATTCAAAATCATCAAATGGTATTGGTTGAGACTGAAGGATCTTACACAAACCAAGTAGTTCTAGAGTCTCTCGACGTTCATGTAGGTCAGTCTTATTCTGTTCTTGTTACTGCTGATCAAGATGAATCCGATTATTACATGGTGGCTACTCCGAAGTTACTCAATGCAAGTGATGGTAGCCCCCTTGTGGCAAAAGGACTGCTACACTATGCCAATTCTGCTAACACAGTGAGCGGACCTCTACCAAGTGGGCCTGATCCATATGACATTGATTTCTCAGTTGGTCAAGCTAAATCAATCAGGTTAATTAGCAGTTTTCTCATTTGAAAATTTGTTTCGTTCACTTTAAAGGAATAATCATGGCTACTCAAGTGAATTGTCAATCAACATCTACGATGAAAATTTTTCAGAATCTCATGCCTATGCTGTCTATATATGCCTTTTAATTGAACAGGTGGAACTTGACCACAGGAGCTGCAAGGCCTAATCCACAAGGCACCTTCAATATAACAAATATAACCCTGTCACAGACATTTATTCTCCATGGATCAATTACCGAAATTGATGGTTTGCCACGATTTGCAGTGAACAACGTGTCATATCTCGCTCCAAACACTCCACTTAAACTTGCTGATGAATTTGTTAATGGATCCGGTGTCTACCAACTTGATGTATTTCCTACTCAGTCCATCAATGATGCAGCTGCATGCGGAGCTTCTGTTGTAAGTGGTATACATAAAGGGTGGCTAGAAATTGTGCTCAAGAATGATCTAGGCATAGTGGATTCTTGGCACTTGGATGGCTTTGGGTTCTATGTAGTTGGGTAAGCTGCTTGTACCATCACATGTTTTGGACTTTGCAGTATTGTTATTTTTTTCTGAATCATAACAGGAATAGATGATAAATTCTCTAAATTTTCAGATTTGGTGAGGGAGATTGGACACCTGAATCAAGAGCTTCATACAACCTCTTTGATCCTGTTGTTAGATCCACTGTGCAAGTGTACCCTCAGAGATGGACAGCAGTGTATGTGTTCCTTGACAATCCTGGAATGTGGAACCTAAGATCAGAGCATTTGAAAAATTGGTATCTGGGACAAGAACTTTACATCAGGGTAAATGACCCTGATCCCAACCCTGGCAAGGAAAACCCACCCCCTGAAAACGTCCTCCTATGTGGTCAGTGAAACTGCCTTTCAGCTTGTGCCTAATTGCCGCTTGGTCCTAATACCGCATTTCATCTAAACCATTCATTAAAATTGCTTTTTCACTGATGCTGTTTACAGGAATACTTGAAAAGTCCAATGCACCAAGTAGTTCGCCAGTTGCACAACCAAGCCATTAGCTACTCAAGATGGCTTTTCTGCAGTGATCTTTTGGGACCCATTGCTCCTATTCCCCAATGAGGATAAACATTGCTTGATTTGGTTGATGATTCGTATTTACAACACTGCTCTTGTGATCTTGTAACCTGATAGTATCTTAATTATACTACTATACTCTTGAGTTCTCTATTGTAATAAACGGGATACTAGTATTGCCATATTCATATAGATACGGCTTTATGCGATGATGTACAACTTCATAATTGTACTAATTGATTTTAATCGATTAACATTTCCTATTTTATTCTTCCTTCTTATTTTGTTCTGGGCATAGCATATTTGATGCCCACAATGCTTTGCAATTTATGTTCTTTCTAAGGGACTAGAAGTAGAACTACGGAAGTATTGGCTTTGCCCTAATTAATTTGGGTTTTGAACTTTATGGAGGACAAACTAATTTTGATGTACGTAATTGCTCCTCACTAATCAAGCACTGCGCCATGCAGAAACTTTGTTGAACCGTTCCGGTATATATAGACTTCAATATCAATGCAATCCCTTGTAAGATATCATATGTACACTTGCATTTTATTCCGTAGTAGAATCGATTAGATAAAATTCATATATCTTTTTTTTTTTTTTTTTGTATCATAAAACATATAAAGAAATTTAACCACTCGGATTCACTTCAATGGCAGGAAGTGTCCTCCAAAACCTAGGTCTCACGTTCTAACCCTGGATCTTGCAGTTTGAAGTAGGAGGTTTAAAATTTTAAAAATGAAAAAAAAGTGGTATTTTTTTTGAAGGAAAAAAAGGGTATGAAAGCGACTTGGTTGTTCAATATTAGAATCTTAAAACCTTCGCTTATGCTTGCGTGGTTGCAACAGTTTTGCAACGGGTTCCTAAACAGGTTCCTAGTTTTTTAAAATATACCTATTTTACCCCTTAACCCTCAATTCTTTCTATTTAGAGAATAAAACAAATGATTTTTTTGAGGTGTCTTTTGCTTAATTATATCAGGGCATTTTGATCATTTCGTCCATTTCCGTTAAGTTTAACGGATTTTGTCATCTTTATAATTTAGTTCAAAATATGAAGTGTCATGTTGTATGTTTTGAAACCACGGGGACTTTTCTGTGTATTAGGTTCATCAATTAGATAGAGCAAAGTAAGTTGATTGTAGTTCTTTCAAGTTAAAAGTTGCTTTGAGATGTACTGTCAGTTTTTATAATATTCCTTAGTCTTCATTTTTCTTTAATTTCAAAATTATTTTAGCAAAATTCTTCAAGTGGCATTTGAAGTGCTTTTTGAGGTAGCTTTTTTGGTTTTTCAAAACTTTTACAACTAAAAACTTATTTCGAATTTTTAGAATGGATGTTCAATCATTGTTTCCCTAATTAGGTATTTGAAAAAGTAAAGTTGAAGGTAATATTAGACAGGCAATAAGTAGATGAATTAAGATTTTGGGGACTGAACAATTTTCTCCTAAAAAAAAAAAAAGAAGTTGAAGGAAAATGACATGAACATTGTTCATTTTCCTTCAACTTCTTCTTCCTTTTTTTTTTTTTTTTAGAGAAGATTGTTCAGTTAAATCCTTGTTTTAAGTAATGGCTTAAAAATTAAGTCTCTGTTTTCACATATTTACAGAAATATGCTTATCACTATTAGTCGTGGACCATTTTATTAGGCTCTATATTGATTAGTATGGTGCATGAATCTGCATAAAATCCATAATCCAGGCATTTCTTTCATCGACATAATCTAGACTTAGATAGTTTTATTACAAGTTAACATATCCGTCCTGTATAACGTCAAATTTTTTAATCACATAATAGTATAGTATAAATTTTTAAAAATAATGTTATGCTAATTAATCCAAGAGGCTTTATTAGTTTATTCAATACCATGCCTTTTTTGGTTCATTCAAAATAAGAGTCGACATAGTAGTAGACTCTAATTCAGGAGAACATATAGAGTGAGAAGTAATTAATAGTAACATTTTTTTTTCTCCCTATTTTTAACCTTAATTTTTTCAATCACCAAGACATATATATATATATATATATATATATATATATATTTGTCAAGTACCTCTCAGGTCAGGGGACGAAATTGGATTATCTTCGTGGGTATTCATTGGATTTGTTCGTAGGCCATTGTAGAAACCTAAAAGATGTCAATTTCTTAGGAAAGTTAATTTCTACAGCAATACATTTTCAAGAGGAGTGGAGTGGTCTAAGGAGTCTAGGACACTTTGTTAGTCCAAATAGGATAATCTTTCAATGTACCCATCAAAACCCACAACTCTATGAATGAAACCAACTCGACTTCTTTAGTTCTTTTTCCACTCCAACACATATAAATAAATCATAAGTGTGTGTTCCACCGGCCATAATAACCTTCCTCCCTGAAAGCCTAGTCTAGTTCAATTTTCCTCTGGAAAAAAAATGGCCAACTTGAGTGATGTTGCATGCAGAGTACTCCCTTGCAAGGTTTGGTTTTGGTGCATGTTCTTGGTGGTTATAGCGGGAGGGGAGGATATTTTCCTAGAGTGGCATGTTGCTCTTGATACAACAATTAAACCAATTATTTCAGTCAATAAGCCTGTAAGTAGTATATATATGCTCCAAATTAATTCCTCTTCTTTTTTTTGTTTGAACCTTTTGTGATTTCGATATAGTGGGCATATCATATGAATTATTATGATGATGAAGCATAGCATAAATATGTCATGTCTGCTTCTAGGTTATTACCATCAACGGCTTGTTTCCGGGACCTCTTCTGAATTCTACCACGAATGATATTGTTCATGTTAATGTTTTCAACCACTTGGACGAACCTTTGCTCATGACATGGTAAACGCTCCTCCTCTTATGCTCTACCCTGAATTTTTCGCTTCTTGTTTATGCTGCAAGATTTGCATGCCATGGCCAAGGCCGAGCTTGCATGCCATGGCCTCGGCCTCGGCCTCCTGTTTAGAAGGCAAACGCCTAATGCTCTACACAGTTCAACACAAACTAGTCTTCTACCATTTATTGCTTACTTATGTATGTATGGGTGGACGTCCCTTTAGATGCATCTAAATTACTCACTCTCTTTTTTTATAACTGACGTTTAAGGTTTTGCACACCAATTAAGAAAAGTTTTTCATTGTTTAAATCTATACACTACTTTCCTTTTGTACCCTCATTAATGGTCCAATTCACTCATATTTTCTCTCATTAGAGTATTAAATGGTGCTGTTTTACTAGGCCAAAAGCAAAGAGAGAAGTAATAATTAATAGGAGTAGTAATTAAGAGCCCTGTATTGGTAAAGAGAGATAAAAGGGTAAAATTGTGAAAAAATAATTAATGCTGCATGGGGAAAATATAACGACAGATAAAAGTACTTAAGAACAAATTTCTTAAACGTCAGTTATAAAAAAAGGGAGGGAGTAGATACGGAGAAATGTTACTTGCATCCCCCGTCCATCCATTTTTGTTAATCACATTCCTACTATCATTCTAATAATTTTGATTAGATTATATGATAAAACAAATGACCGAGTGCAAATAACAAAAAAAAAATGGAGTGCGAATAATACTTCTTCTGATCAGAGTGGATAAACAATCTATAACGAGTTGCACAACAAAACAAAAAACTTGTACTGTACTACTTTTTTTTTTAAACAAATTCAAGATTGCCATCATTGTCCCAAAATTTTTTTTTTCTGGAACTTGGACCGTTCTAGTGCTAGTAATAAAATTCAGTAATCAAAGACATGCGGTCCACGTAATTTTCTCAAACTCGGTGTATATATATAATTTTTTATGCATGCAGGAACGGCATTCAACAACGGCTGAATTCATGGCAAGATGGAGTTTCGGGGACCAACTGTCCAATACAGCCCGGACAAAATTGGACGTACGATTTCCAAATGAAGGATCAGATTGGCAGTTTCTTTTACTTCCCCTCAACGAATTTCCAAAAGGCCGCGGGAGGGTTTGGCCCAATTCGAATCAATAATCGCATTGTAATCAGGGTGCCATTTCCTAAACCCGAGGATGAGTTCGATCTTCTCATTGGCGATTGGTACAATCAAAGCTACAAGGTACTATTAAATGAATATCTCTTATTGTTGGTCTCATTCGTTACCCCATTTATTATGTGGTAGCCTCTTTTTTTTATTAGGAATTTACAAGTTTGTGTGTTCTTGGCACTTGCTGATGGGCAGGAGGTTAGATCCCAATTGGGCTCTTCGTCGGGCCAACATAATTCTCCCACTTGGATTCTTATCAACGGAAAAGGCCCTTTCGGCAATCCACTTACAGTAGCCCATGAATCGTTCACCGCCTCCCCAGGTGAGACCAATCAGAAGTCTTTGCAAATATTTTTTTTTCAGTCCATGTAACAAATTATTAGGAGGAACTTTTGTTTTCTGTCGATACCAAAACTTTTTTCTGTGGGTGTGCAGATTCTCAACCAATTTTGTAAATTTGTTGTAAAAAATTTCCCTGAAGTAATAGTTACTTTTTCAATACAAAGACTTCCAATTTCAAGTTTTTTGACATGGAAGTAACATTTTTGTTCGTTTGGAAATTCTTTTATGCATATATCTCGCTTTTAAACTTTATTTTTCACTTGATTTTTTTCCCCTAGGAAAAACATACCGATTTAGGATTTCGAATGTTGGCACAAAATTCAGCTTGAATTTCAGAATCCAGAATCATAAGCTGCTATTAGTGGAAACTGAAGGCTCTTACACCGACCAAATTCTGCTGGACTCTCTTGATGTGCACGTGGGCCAGTCTTACTCTGTTCTCGTCACGATGGACCAAAATGTTGCGGATTACTACATAGTGGCCAGCCCCAAATTGGTAGATGAGTCTAATCAGGCCTCGCTCGTGGCTGTTGGAGCTCTGCATTATAACGGCTCCAATACACCTCCAAATGGGCCCCTTCCAAAAGGTCTTGATCCCTTTGACATTTTGTCGTCCATGCACCAAGCAAAACAGATCAGGTAAAATTTTAGTATATTTTCTAAAATAAACCCAAATTTGCCAAAGACACCGTGTAAAGAGTAAATTGTATATGCAGAATCAGTGTGTATACTCTCATGATTGGATGGATGATGCACAAGCAAATTTTGTATTTCAAATTCAAATTTTGCACATATGTCATATATCTAATGGTGATGGTGTATACACTGACAACGTATATAAGATTAATTCTATCTATATTGTGTTTTCAGCTTCCTTTAATCTCTCTATTTAATGGACTTGACAGCTAACGTGTGTATGCGTAATGCATTGAATATATTCTATTTAACACATTGGATATATATATAATATATATTTATATTGGAAAATAAGTGGAAATTTCCGCTATAGCGGGGCAAAGAATATTGTGTTATCGCAAATATTTGACCCCAAAAAAAATAGAGTATTTTATTTCTGCTGCTTTTGAGTAATAGCAAGATTCAACCGAATATCATAAAAAAAGTATCGTACTTACACAATCAATTCATGTATATAGGTGGAATTTGACAGCAGGAGCTGCAAGGCCTAACAGTCAAGGCTCATTCAACATATCTAAAGCCACAATATCCCAAAACTTCAATCTTCATGGAGGACTAGCTGCAGAGTTTAATGGCATTCTTGGCTACACAGTAAATAATGTGTCATATCTCACTCCAGACACTCCTCTGAAACTAGCTGATTATGCTCTAAATGGTTCTGGTGTTTATTCTCTTGATAAATATCCTGCCAACTACACCTTTCCCCTCACTGTTAAGGGAACATTTGTGGTTAGTGGGATTCACAAAGCATATGCTGAAATTGTATTTGTCAATAATCATGAAGCAATAGACTCTTGGCACCTGGATGGATTTGGATTCTGGGCTGTTGGGTAAGATTTAGTAATTTTTTATCTGATTCATTCGTCATGATTATATATAGCTACAAAGCATGATTAGTTTATTTAAGTTACATTGTTGAAAGACCTCTTGTCCCGATCTCTAGGTATGGAAATGGAAGCTGGACTCCACAATCGCGTACTGAATATAACATTATCAATCCAGTAGTTCGTTCTACAGTTCAGGTGAGTTTTTCTTAAAAACACAAACAAAAACATCGTATTATTACACATCTCATAATATTATGAAAACTAATCAACTGGTGATTATGAGCAGGTATACCCTAAAGGATGGACATCAGTTTATGCGTATTTAGATAATCCAGGGATGTGGAACTTGAGGTCGCAGATTTTGGAATATTGGTATTTAGGACAAGAGCTCTATATTAGAGTGTATGACCCTGATCCCAATCCAGCAAAAGAACGGCCTCCCCCAGAAAATCTACTCTGTTGTGGTACAGTTTTCTTGAAACTTGCTACTTTTTCATCCATATGGTGGTTTCCTTGTCTCGCATAGCCAGTTGCATAACGATTTCCTTTGGTGGAATTTGAGCAGGGAAGGTGCGTACACTTCCATCTGTATTTTCTGTACCAGCTCCGCCACCCCTATCTTTCCAGTTGACACCACCAGCTCCAGAAAGGGATGGTGCAGCAACACCAAATCCACAGAAATCCGGCACAACAACTTTGCATATTCATCGGTAAAATTTTCGATATAGGCAATTTTACTATCCTAATACTTAAAATGAAATGCCGAAATTTGGCTTCATGAAAAATTGTAGATTAGCATTTTGATTTGATTATACTGATGTTCCTCTTTTTTTGACCTTGTCAGGCTTCTGTTGCTTGTTGGCCTTCTCATGGCTTTGTGAATGGAAGTTTCAGTAGCCCGTACATAGCAGCCACACCAAACGATTTTTGCTATTGAAGATATTTATTACTGAGGGGTTAAAAGATTTACCGCTGAATTGATATTGACATTTATGTCCCCGATAGATTTACCATTGAAGATTTACTACTTAGTGTCTAAACGATCTATGCGTTGATGAACATTGATGTTAAACTATATATTGGCTAATTTTGATATGAGCTTTGAAATTAGTGCTGATGTTACAATATTTTCTTTTATGGTTTTGCAAATTTATCAATCAAATTTTATTGCCAATGTCGATAATTATTCCTCTATGAAGATGTCTGTTTGAATTGTAAATTATTTGAGATATTTTTACTGTAGCACTTTTTGTAATGTGATGTATGTGAGATAAAAAGGTAATTGGGAAGATAAAAAAGTGCATTGAAAATTGTAATGATGATATAAGCAAATAAATTTTGGCTAATAATTCTCTATCCAAACAAACCCGTAAATATTGAAAATGTAAGATGTTGATATAAATATATATTTTTAGAATGGATGTTTTTTGTCAAAACATTTGTGATGCAAAGATGTGAAAAATAACTGACTACAATCTTTTAACATTAGAATTGGTAATAGCATATTGCTGATTTCTTGTACTTGTTGTGCTAATCATCATAGACTACTACATTAAACATTCTGAAGTCTCTTTTTTTTTTTTGTGGCTAAATTGGCAATTCAAAAATTCATGTTTAAATAAAGGGGCCGAACTTTGCGCAAGAAAGATGAGGGCCATTTTTAGATTCACAGGTGGTTTTTGTTTCATTGAAAACTAGACCAATTTGACAGTCTTTGGGTGGGTGAGTGGAGAAATTTTTTTGACCAATTTGAAAATCCTTGATGAATATAGAAAACAGAAAAACAGCAAAGAAAACAGAAAAACAGCCACAAACCAGGAACAGACATAACCTCGCAGTACAGCTCATTGTCTCAACACATGCCACCATAATGAAGCACCGATGCTTAACGTAATTAAGACTCCTCATCCTCTTTCATTTCATGTTGCTTAAAGATTGATTTGAACGCCTAATTACAACATGGTCTTGTAAGCATTGTCCGGTTGGAGGTGATCCAATGCTGTCCATGTCTCTTTATTATGTCAAGTGCCAAAAACAACAAAAACTGCATTTCTATAATGCCTCTCCAAACTTTCCTGTACATAAATTTGGTCCTAAAGATAACTAATTAGCTTAAACAATTTACTCATTATTCACCAGTCACATGTTCATTTTACGTCGTGTTTCATCAAAAATCCAAGTGCAATGTCTCGATTGTAAATCTGCGCGATGGTGGTGAAAGCCCTGAGCTAATTATTATAGTAGAATAGAACTTCAGGAATTGAAAGAATTGGAGACCATGCCACCCAAAAAAAAAAAAAGGAGACAAATATTGGGCAAGGGAAGTAAGTTGCAGGACTGCATTAGCCAAAACATTGTCATCAATGATAAGCCAGAACAGATTAATCTTGTGGTTGACACAATTTAAACATAAAGGAGGTGATGGTGACACCCTCCATGTCAATGTCTCTTCTCTGTTCCTTACTCCCCTTCTAACCTCTCTGTCTCAACTCAACTCTTAAGGGTCACAAAATTTGTTAAGTATTTTTTTTTACCTAAAAGGGCTAAAATCAGTTAGTACTTTGGAGCAGACATACCTCATTTGCTATGTATAGTAGGTACCTCAAGAAATTCCCAAATGGAAGGCATAGAAATTCGACAACAATTGCAGTCATGTAGTAATTATAAATTATTGACAGTCAGAGCACCACGAGTGTTACCAATGAAAAGTTTCAAAGAATTTCATTATCAATTTGTGCATTATTAGGATGCAAACGCTATTTAAAGAATTGATTGTTTGACAGTCTTAGGAGAGGGTAAGGAATGAAAGAATGAGTGTCGATTCACATCTTGCCCTTCTAAAGTATTTCGAGAAGATGGATGCAGTAAAAAAAATATGTACTGTATCAGTTGCACCTTATCAGTAGTGGCAACGGACTAATTTGGGGGTGGAGGATAAAACAAGGGCCGGTTTTGCTTCTGCTTCTGCTTCTTTTTCTTCTTCTTCTTCTTTTTGGTTCTGCTGTTGGTGTTGTTGGTATGGAATTTGTTGATGCTTTGATGCCAAACTAAACTTATTGGGGCCTTTATTATGATGATCATCTTCTGGAGCTGGAAGGTTGAGATCCAAAGACAAACCGTTGCTTGTCCTCTTATTAGCTTCAGCTTCATCAGAGTCTTGATCCGTGGTCTCCTCCGGACTTAATTGGCCTAGAGACAAGGTTGTGCTGGTCATAGCAGGTGCCCCGCGGTGGCGCCTCATGTGCCCTCCTAAGGCCTGTCCAGACGGAAACTCAGCGCCACAATGGGAACACTCATGGATCTTAGGAAAAGAAGCAGACTTGTACAAATTGCTATTGCTGGACGTTCCCCTGTTGTTATTGTTAATGAGTTCAAGAGAGAGCGGAGAAGAATTGTTGTAATTGGATTTATTCTTGCCGTTCTTGAATATTGTCTCCTCTTCGTCATCAGACATGTCAAAATATAATTTCTTTTCTTCGGCTGCCGCCATGTTCTTAGGCTTCTTGTGGCTTGCCCTGTGACCTCCAAGTGCCTGGAATGAAGGAAAAGTGCGGCCACAAGTCTTGCACTCGTAAACGTACATCCCAGCCTTGCCATTACCGGAGATAGGTGCCTCAATGTATCTCTTGCTGTTAAATTTCTCGGTTCCAAATTCCTGAGCTTGATCAAACTTGTTTATCGCTGGTGGTTCTTTAATGACATCGCCGCCCTGGGCTAAAAGGATAAGGCATTTGGCGGTGTACTCGTCTTCCTCGTTGCTAGCATGATCATCCGGGGGGCGGGCTTCTTCAGCTGATGAAGAGCTGGAATTGTTGTGATTGTTATTGTTACTGGTATTGTTGTTGACATTGTTGACGCAATTATCTCCATTGCTAACATATCCTCCCTCTCCGCTTGATGAATATTGTGCAGTGATGGTGAAGGGAATTGGAGATTGAGGCCTTTGGCGCTTGGTCCGTTTACCCTTTACGATGTGGGGAAGGTCTTGAGGACCTGCCACCTCCTCCACGGCCTCCACCATCACACGACCACCACGGCCACCGCCTCCTCCGTTGCCTCTGCCACCACCAAAACACCAAAGATACTTAGGGAGAGGGAGTCGAGGGAATGGAACGTGGGAGGGACAAAAATTTTAGAAACAGGCGGTTGAACGAAGCTTGACAAAAGAGTAGTGGTTGCATATTTATAACTAGCCAAGAAGAGAGGTTCTGGAGAGTTGGAGGAGTCAAAAAGACACCACATTAGGAGGAGGAGGAGATGGGATAGTAACTCTGGACTGGTGCCCCAAATATTTGCAAGAAAAGGTTTGTGTATGTGACAAACGAATGAAAAGGCCTATTTTTAGAAAGTGCACATCAAAAAAAAATAGTGAGGACGAGAGTAAAGTGGAATAGACTGGGAAGAGGGAACACACAAATCAGACGAGATGAGAACCCACAGGTGACTTTTGTAATGTTGTAACTGACAAATAAGGACTGTTAATGCTGAACTGCTGCTAACACAGCCAGAGTAAATACAGTTGGGGACCTTGTGGTTGTAATTACCAAGTCCGTTTCAATTTTCAAACACACTTTCCTCACATTTGCCAACTAGCTTTATTTGTTTAAGCTTGGTATGGTTAGTTACATTTTTTTCAAGCACCCCTTTTGTATCAAAGTGCTTTGATAGAAAACTGAAGTTTTATTTGAGTGAATGGAAGAATGGTTGTTCTCTTCTTATTTTTTTCTTCTCCTCAGCTCTTTAATTTTCCTGTTTTCTTAACATATTACCTATCACATGAAACGTAAAATCTATATCGTATTAGCATTAGTTTTAACACGTTGTCCAAAAAGGTATGCAGGCCATTTTCCTTCCTTCTAAAGTATATGATTATACATATATATGATATGATAAGTAAGACTAATGAACTCTTGTGACAACATTGTCGGATATTATTTGTATAGCGTTTAGTGTGATGAGAATACAAGGTTTGAACTCAAAACTTACTCTATAGTGCATCATGCCTCTCTTTTTTATTCCATATATTTTAATTTGGGAGTCGAGAAAAAGGGGGCATTTGGAGGTTCTATGAGAGAGAGAGAGAGGTATTTGTTCCACGAGGAGTTGTCAAGTTTCCTAGAATTAGTAAATCTTAAGGGGCAAATAAAGTGAGAATAGAGGCTTGGGCACAGCAAGAAAGAACCATTACTTTGGGGCAACGATACATTCCCTGTATAAGCGAACTACCGCTAGTGAAGTGGGAAGATGATTGGCGCGCAAGCCTGGAACTACGGAATCTGCGGCGGACCCTTGTGTAATTATACGCTTTTGCCTTTCCACCCCTCACATCTTTGATTAATTAGGATGCATCCCCATTTTCCAAATTTTTACGATACATGCTATCCCAATTTAAACAAATAAACTAGATGTCTGGGGCCCGCATGTAAATACTATTCTCATTTGTGTCAGCCATGTTTTTGTTTTTGTTTTTTTTTCCCAGTCATTGTTCAGTTTTTTGGAAAGAAAGAACAACACAATTTTAGTAACTTACATGATGTTAAGTCTTGGAAAAGATGATTATCAGGCAAAAAAAGAAAAAAAAAATTGAGAAATGTGGACTACCCTCTTATGCCTCTTCTCAGAAGAAGATTTTCTGAATCACCATTAGAAGTCAGGACTGCACAGCAGATCCCGAACCGTATTTCAGCAATATTTTCTTGGTTTTGCATTTGATATATAGCGGTAAGCTCGCCCACTTTTTCTTCCCAGGTAATGCTATTTTATTTTCCTTTTACCCTGGTAGCAGATCTTTAGGCATACTTCCTTGATGAAAAGGACAAAAACAAAATCCAAAGGTTTAACATAACATGTGATAGGGTTGCTTTGTAGATACTGCAAGAAGCTGGTCAACATTTTAGCTACACATGATTAATCCTCTTTGCTTGATATTTCTTCATTTTCTTTGATTATGTAAACTGATTCGAGCATTTTGATTAGTTTCTTGTCTTGGGACATCATTTTTATTACTGATATTCTTTTTAATTTTATTTTCTGGCACAGGAGGAGGAGGAGGAGGAGCAGCGGGGTGAGATTTAAGAAGCGGAAGAAGAAGGAAGGGACATGTTTAAACTCTAAAAATTTCTGCAGAAAAATCAGGGTCTTTTCAAGGAAACATGTAACCATCCGGTGTGAGATAAATATTATCTAGACAGAGGAAAAACAGTGAATAGGAAACATAGGTACAGCACGATAAAATGATAAATCTCACCACAGGTCAATAACGCTATCAATTACTTTCTTAGCCACTGTCAATTGATGGGAGACAAAATATTAATGAACAGCCAGGAGGAATAGGACACTACCTTAATGGCAACTAATTAATTTGATCAAAGATTAGATTATGTGTTTTTTTTTTTTTTTCAATTGACATCAACATATGGTGCCATTTCAATCCAAAGTGTATGCAAATCCACTTATCTTTCTGTCATCCCACAGAGACACGTAGTTTGGTTTGGGTTCCAACACTAATTTTTAGTATTGGCCTGCTTAACTTGTTGATAATAGAAGTCCACAGTACTTTTATCTTATTCAATATTTCTATCTACTTGCAGGTTCACCCTGGCATGGGTCGCAACTCCACGCATAATTGAGCCTAATGTAATCATAACTAATTACTTCTTTCAACACAGTAATTAAATACACGAAGGAAACTATCATCACCTACCAGTATGGTTGGTTGCAATGGTTCAATCATTGTCTGAAATGTCTATTTGTAGTACTTTGCAACTATAGTATTGTGCGTATCGCAATTCCGAGTTTATGTGCAGCATTTCTTTGAATCATGTGCTTAGTGCCATAGTTTACCCCAAATAACGTACTACTGAATCTACTAAGATGGAAAAAGATTACAAAAATTCATGTCGTGAGGAATCAATTGTCCCAAGAACAAAGGGAGCCTCTCTAAATCTAAATCAAAATGATGGTGTTAGAGCTCCTGGTTAATTGAATTGTTGCTGATGCATGCAAAGTGCAGATTTATCATCTCCACAAGGAAATGGCGGTGAGTTAGTGGGTTGCCAGTGTGGTGAGGAGAGTGTTGATAATTGAGCAGCCGATCAGAATCATCAGAAATGGACTGCGGGCAAGGTGTTGCCACGAGAAAGAGTGAAGGAATTATTAAGGATGTTGGTTGTGTGCTGCACGTAATATAGTAGTAGCAGCCCGGTAGGTCTTGGACAAGCAAGGCATCATCTCACGTCATGGGATCCTTTCCTTAATCCTCATCTCCACGACTAACCCAATTATTTATTTTGGCCAACGCTTGAAAGTGATTGTGTCCAGTTCCAGCTTGAGAGTAGTAGTGCGAGCGTACATATATGCAGCCTGCCTTCTAGTCTTTAAAAATTTAGAACTTAAAATACTGTGTAGTATTCACTTCACAGATCATCAATTAGAGAGAGAGAGAGAGAGGAGAAATTTTAGAGCAGACTCTTTTTTTTTTTTTGGGAGGGGTGGGCGCGGTTACATGATTAAGAGTAAGGTTAGAAAAGATCTTCTAAGGTTTTTCTACTATCGTGTTCAGGATTCGAATTCCGTACTTGACAGTTGCGGATAGAAAGGGTGTGGGAGAAGGGTTACATGATTAAGAGTAAGGTTAGAAAAGATCTTCTAAGGTTTTTCTACTATCGTGTTCAGGATTCGAATTCCATACTTGACAGTTGCGAATAGAAAGGGTGTGGGAGAAGGGACGGGGCAAAACCCAAAAAAAAAAAAAAAAAGAAAAGAAAAAGCTTGAGAGCAAGTGGAGATCAGACTGACTTGTTAGCTGCGAGTTGCAACCAAGGCAGATGCAACCGAATCATGGAATAATGGAAGCCACCCGGTTAAGATTATAGAATGTGCTTAGGGGAATCCATGGAGTTACGTTCACTCTTCAAGTCAACTACGATTACATTAATGCTTAAAGGAAGCACAATCAGTGAAATCTGTGAATAGATTGAAGTGGTGTGAATTTTAAACAGGTGTACTATTTGTGAAGGGGGGAAAAACAATACATATATATGCCTGTATTACGAAAGAAAATATAAGACAAACCAATTTAGATTCCAGAGTGGAGTTTCCGCTGTGAACTACAATCAGCCTCGTTATTTACACGAAAACAAACCAGAATGAAGTTGTCCAAATCCGTGTCGGACAAAACTAATTGAATTTTTCATTTTGAGGCCAAATAAGTTAAAGCCTCGTTATTCATATCATACCATTCATTACTTTGGCCAAATTACCATCAAGAACTCGAACAAAAGAGCATGACCGCCCCTACAGGTGCAATTGGGTTTTTCTGTCATTCTAATATCCCATCTCACTATCTATGTCTCTGCATTTCCCACTAGTTACAACAGCGCCACTAACTTATTTTCGTTTTTTGTTTAACACCACCAAAAAAAATCCATGTTACACAACCTAATAAAACCTTTTAATCACAGCTCATATTTTTCCTTATAAATTTTTCTTCTAATCTGCACATAAATGGGGTGTGGATTTCCCACTAGTTACAACAATAAGACTACAGTACTTAAATAGACTGTTTATTTCTTTTAAGGAAGCACTTGTATACCAACAATACCATCCATTACTATCATCAACTAGCAGAGTATTCCAGAGGCTAATGACCTTAACCCAAAAAGACTTTTCTTCTATTATGAGTATTTGAGTACACGAGCATTTGCATGGCAGGGAGGACGCGGCAAAGTAATCATGTTTATGTTTATATGAACCAAGCAACTATATACATTTTTAGAGGCAAAATAATCAGGCATCTCGAGACTCAACAAACACAGATGATGTTCTAGCAGGAACCGTGAAACAGCCCGAGGATGCTTCATATTTTGACTTCTTGACAATATCATCGCTTGACCTCAGCTGAATCATATGGTTGCATGACACAAAACATTGTCAGTAGGCACAGCAAAATCTCCGTGGACTCGAAGCTCAGAAGTTTGATAATCAATTAGTAATACCCTATTCATTTTCTACGACATTGGTCAACAATTCTGATTTGACACAAGGAAAACTGAAATGACCAGGAAAAGAAACTGGGACACATTTACAGCAGGACATTTGGAACATAGATGCCTTCATAGCCATATCAAAAAGAACTCATTTTTTGTTCAGAAGTAGTCAAATCGATTTTTTCCCATTAAAAAAGACATTAAGCCTGCTTTAAAATCTAATTAACCTGAATTCTCTATTCTAAACAAATATGTACATGTCGTCACGGAATTTCTAAATTGAAGCAACAGAAGAACAGGGAGACGACTCATTTGGATGTATCATGAACAGTAAACATACCTGCATTGGATGCAATTGAAGAGTTCTTGCCCGTAAAACAGGGCTACTAAACAAAACTTCAGTGGGGCAAGCATTGAAGATTACAACAACAAATGAGTAGCTGTTCAGAACGAAAAATGAACCACAATTATTGCATTAAGGCATAGAATAGTTGAAGAAAAAAAAATTCACAAACTTCATTCTTACGCACCATTCATCCATTTGGGTTAGCCCTGGAACCCCTTCATAACCATCTTCAATGCTCATTACTATGACACCAGGAATCCATGATGGACCAGTATTGTGAAACTTCACTCGCTCCTGTATGAAAGCACCACTTATGAGACCAAATCCTTTTTTGACCTTTTCTCATACAGTTAAATGAGAAGAAAATGGAAGGATGCTGAACAATAAATGTATTTCAGAAAGGATTTATAAGATAATCAAAAAATAATGGCAAGTAATTGCTTCCCATCTAACAAGATTGAGAGAGGGAATCAAGTTGCTCTTAGCAAGCAAGGCTAGAGCATAAGCCAAATTCTAAAAGTAATGAGTTTGCCACTCTTCTTGAGTGGCTTAGATATTTTAAGTGGAGATCACATTGTACTTTCAACATATTTATGGTGGTGGTGGGGGGGGGGGGGGGGGGGGGGGCTAACAAATAAAACTGATCAAATCAAGTAAATGATTAGACCTGACATGTAGATAAAACGAAAAAAGACATTGGAGAGGTTAGGAACCACCAAATGGCGCAAATATTTTGCTATAGCATAATTGACATTACCTGATTTAAAGTTAAGCTAGACAAAGGCAGACAGAGAGGGAGAAGGGAGGGAGAGATTGAAGAAAGATATTCTTCTGTCTAATTTCCTTTTGCTAAGGGAAAGGAGATGTCTTATACGAACCAGGGGGAAAACCTGCTACTAATGACAACAGACATGAGGTATCGACCATCCAAAAACAACATTAACGAGGAGAAAAATTTTGCTATGCTCAAAAGGAACTTATCAAATCATATTAGCCAAATATGGGATGACTGGAGCATTATTAGTTATTAAAACTGTGTCAACCATCAAGATTCAAGTTAACAAGAGTAGGACTATCAGTTTCTAACTGCTGGGTGCTACAATACGTCTCTAGGAAGTGTTGGCTTGCTAAACCAGACACAAGACTCAATCTGATGAATAATGCTTTTCTGCACACCCACATTCGTTCAAAAACTTATTGTCTCAAAGAACAGAACAATTATCAAAGGTAATTCTTCTTGAGCTGCATTTTCCTCTAACCTGGACAGCATTTGCTGTTCTCAAACGAAAGAGTGGTGAAGAGTATCTTATTTGTAAGAAAGTCAAAAAACTTTCAACAGCAGCAACAATCTCACTCTTATGCGGCTTGAAGTCTGGATCGGCAAGTCTTGGTTGAATCCTGAAACAGGACATGAGAAACAATTTTGAACAGCATTTTTATAGCAGATGTGAAACAATGAGAAATTTCCATGGACAGCTAAACTTAGCTGGATGCTTACAATGGCCAGTTCCTTTCATTTTTTTCTCTTGGAGGAAGACCAATGCCCCAGTTATTACTATTGTAGCTAAAATCTAACCTGAAAATAGCAGTAGAGAATCACTTTTTGCAGGAAAGATGCTGAAACCGAAAAACTCAAGTCAGGGGGGAAGAACTATGAGACTGCAGGTTATTTATACACATATTGATTGGTTGGTATTATTAGGGTTCCCAAAATAGAGAAATTGACTTGTGAAAAAATAGACTTTAAAGTCAGACGTCTTTCTTCTTCTTTATCCATATCTTCTACTCCTTGTACTACTGTCGTTCTTTTTCTTATCAAACTTCTCCCTCACCTTCCGCTCTTCTCCTTCTCCAAAATTTCTATGTCCACATACAAGAATAGAAGAATAGAGTAGTAGAGCAGCCACAAAAGCACACCATGTAAGCCGCACCTCCACCAGCATCTTTCACGCCCAATAATTCCCTCCACAACAACCACGACAACCATGATCAGTACTCAAACTACCACAGCAGAGGTGCCTTCTTTCATTTGCTTTGTCAACCACATCCCAGAAGCCTGCAATTGCCATGATAAAGATGTTAAGTAGAGTGCAGGCAGAATAATGTTGGTGTTGTTGGGTCAGGCTGTCCCTGACTGCCTTCAAATCCAAAATGCAGCAGCAACAAAAACAGAATCCCTACTCATCCTTGTCATCGTCATCAGGAGCAATAGAAATCCGCAGCAGAAGAAGATGGATAACTCAAATCAACAAACTGTGGAAGTGGAAGATTTAATAATAGAACTAGTACTACTAGTATTGCATGGGGCTTTTGCATCAATAGAATGGGGTTCCTGGTTGGAAGAACTGAAGAATACAGTTGATGAGGAGAGCAAATAGTGGAGAAGAAGAACAAGATAAAAACAAGTCCATTCCTAAGTAATCGACTTTAAATTCGACGCCAATAAGATCGACTATAAGGTCTATTTGTAAATCGAATTCTGTATTTTGGGAACCCAAATAAAGCCATAATATCTCTCCAATTTCCAATAAAAAGATCAAATTTCTGGCAAATAACTGATAGTAATAATGCCCTTTAGTTACGAGTTTATCGTCCAGAAGCCAGCCGTCACTTTGGCTTCATAGAGAATTAAATGGAAGAAACTGTCTTCAGATTGCTAAGTAACAAAAAGCAAAACAGAGAGCTTTGTGGTGAACCTGTTGAACCAATCACCAGAGTTATATGAATCACGGTCAAGTGATTTTGAGCGCAGCATTTCATCACCAGCATGGAAAAATGGTATGCCCTGTGAGATAAAGATAAATTTGCACTTGAACATCAATGATTCCACAACTGTATTATAGTCGAAGAATCTAGATTTCACATATGTCACTACCGTTTTTGCATTATGTCTTACTCACTAGTGGAACCACAAGAGAAAGGTGATTACACTTCCTAAGCCTCATAACTAGTTTTCCACTCCAATGGCTTGCAGAATACATAACCTAGATCCCAGATCACGCATAAGTAGCATGGAGTCATTATGAAAGGCACGCACATGAGGCAGCATAATGGTAAGAGCACGAGGACCTGGATGGAACAAGATAACTGTGCACCACTCATCCATTCAAATTCCTTGATTATGACAAGAAGGAAAAACTAGCCAATCTAGCCCACTTCTTTGGTTGGAGGTGTTATATTTCCACATCATTCAAGAGCTTCAATTAAAATATGAATACTTTACGAACATGCTCACCCATAGAAAACTAGCTTTCCACTTTAATGTTTAGCAAACAAAATTTGTCCTAACATGGTGAAAATGTAAAGATTTATATGGTGCATATGCGGCAACTGCAACTTAGGACCACATTCTTCCAGCTATGCGCAGTTCAGCAGTTCATATTGGCAGAATTCGCAGATATGCACAATATATCCTTGTAAACCTGGCTTTGCATGTGACATCATGCAGTGTGGCACAAAATTCTAAATGAAAGGCCAAAACATTGTTCTAACATACAAAACATTCATAAACTCAACAAAAAAAGAACATTAAACTTGAAATTTTGGTTGTTAGAGAAGCATTAAAATTCTTTATCATTAATTTTAAACCTAAAGATAACAAGTCCAAAAAATTAAGTTCCAAGAAAATGCAGATCATATAAATATCTGGTTCAACCTGTGATAGTGCCACCATGCTAGTTGCCAAATGGTTCATCCTGCACCTATCATCCAAAGAAATATCCTTTGGAGTCTATTAAAGCAAAGGACTAGAGTCAGATACTAAATGAAAATAACTTCCACGATCTGTACCTTTTCAAATCAAAGAAAGGATGTACCTTCAAACTCACGATGTCAAAAAGTGTCTCATTGTCGTGAGCAGAAACATAATTGATCTGAAAAATAAGACACTCAAGGTTTAGATTGGACAAGATAAGGGAATTTTAATGGTGGCCATCGCATGTATGCATTGCACACAGACATGTCCAGAAACATACTACACACAAACTCACAGAGACACAATGAGCAAAAATAAGAAACGAATATCTAATTTATAAGAGGATAGTCATCTGCTTCACTATAAGAGGCATTAGAAATCTTACTGTTTCGGTGGGCCATAATGCATATGCAACAGGAACCCCATCATGTGTTAAAACTTCAGATCCTTTAACCTGAGGTCAAAGGGAATTACCAACCTTAGCTACTACAGATGAAATGGACTTCAAGCAAATTTTGGATTAGCATACAAAACTTCATACTAAAAAGATAAAGGGGGAACAGAAAAAGCAAATCAATGTATTTTAGGTGTCAAGCATTTGACAATATCGTTAGTTCTGCTCTGCCAATAGTATATACAAAACATATGGATTTGAAAAGAATAATCAAATGCTAGTAGGCATTATCAGTTGGAATTGTCCTTTGCATCCATCACTGCAAACCTACAATCTCAATTTTTATCAGCTAAATAATCAAAACAGAGTACTCAATACTACACTTGGCTACAGCAAAGACCAAGAAAAAACAGAGAGATGACTTGTCTTGTGAGCATGGCAACATGTTCTACAGTCATTTATTATAATTTTCCAAGTCTTTAGGGGTCCCAACCACACTTAAAGCGGTAAGAGACTGAGGTAGGATTCAACACAACCTATGATTTTTTTAATATTTTTTTGCAAAAACAATTGCCTCAAATCAGAACCATGAATTACTTCATTAGCAAAGTATGTCGCAATAACTTTCAAGACAAATATGTCTGATCAATAGTATGTCTTGTTCAACCATCAAAATCAATATAGCCTGTGATCTAGGGGATTCCTAAACCAGAAAGTAAACAAATAAACACCAGAATCATCATGCAAATGTAACCCAGTAAACAATATATAACAAAATCCATTTTAACTGGTAGTACATAGATAATATTTTATGCAAGCATGCAAGGAATTCACACATGCTTGGGCTGGAAATATTTTTCTATTGCAGACCAAGTAGTTTACAATTGATGTAACATACTATAATTAATTCAAAATGCTATAACAGGTAGTGTTAAGTTACAAAACTATTTCCCTGATAATTCTGTCTGCCCTTATATATAAACTTGAAGTTTAGACGCTGTTCATCAACAATTTTCAACCCAGTTGAGTCTCCGTAGCTGTTAGATATGCATGCTATCACAAAACTAATTTTCCTTACTTCTTTCAGAATGCAGTCAGGTTGGAACTTTGGCATCTTTATAATAAAGTAAAAAAGGAGATGACAATGTTTCTAAAGATGTTTCTGTTCCTTGGGAACTGAAAGAGAATGACCGAGAATTGAGATTTAACTCTTTGCCTTTATTTCTGACAAATATCTGGCAGGAGATATCAAACTGCTCAAAAGTAGGTATACAGTGTGGGTTTATTTTGATCATGAATGTAAGAAAGAGAAATAAAATCCATTTACCATTTTCCCTATAGAAAAACAAAGTAAATCAAAACAAATACAGACAATATCACGTTTCCCTCTGGGACAAGTTAGGCTTGTAAAAACATGTCTATACATGAAAATAGTGCAAAATTCAAGATGTTGCACATTAAAGCCTCTTCCAAATTTGTCCATGGAAAGGTTAATATTACCTCTTGACCATCAAAAGTTGTCAGAACAAAGTCTCTTAAGTTTGCAGCCATTCCAACCTAAAAAGAAAGTTGTATAATCCTATTAGGGGAAACATGTATCGTTAAAAAGAATAGATCAAAACCAGGATCAGAAATGGGAAGCCAAGGATTCACACATAGCATACGCGTCAATAATCAGAAACAAGATATAGTCTTATCTATTTGACCTGTATGTGATCCTTTGACACAGCAAGCATAAGCTCTGCAGCAGATTTATCACCATGGTCATGACCATTTGGCTGAAAAAGAAGAAAGATTGGAGCAATAAATAACTCAAGCTACAAAAACAAATTTCATATCCAGAAATATTACAATCGGATTGCAATAATAACAACTCAAAACAACTGAAAACACAAAACAACAAAATTACAAATACCTCCAAAGAGAGACCAGTGACAAATCCCTGCTGAAGAGGATGGCCAAATGGAGATCCCCCAAGCATTGCATCTCGAATCCTATCATTAAAGCTGAATACGTAAAAGCAATTATTAGACTACATGCAGTGGCAGAGCTAGGAACCCGTGGTGGTGCAACGGTCAACTTCTCCGTAAATCATGCTTTTAGATTTATATAAGAAATATACGATGTACTTTGATTTAAAAAGCCAAATCCTTTTTTCCCATTAGAGTGTCGTTAATGTTTAATTTAGAATACATTCAAATTCTTTGTTAGAGGTAATCAATAAAAAATCTTTTTTTTGTTGGGGGGGGGGGGGGGAAGGGGTGTAAATGTAGAATAAGGAGAATACCCAAAACTTCAAAGGATAATCTACATAAAGAAAGGGATTTTCTTAAGTTTAAGGCAGGCAATATAACTAAAAGAAAGAAGTTGATAAAATTCCGGGGTTGCAAATATGGTGCAAACTTAAAAATCTTAAAAATTTCAAAACCATTGTATAATTTTATCAAATTTGAGGGGGTGGGGGCAACTGCCCACCCTCAATTCTATGTGGCTCCACCACTGACTACATGGATGCTTATATTGCAAAGCAGCTATTGCTTTGCTTATTTCTGGCATGCTGTAGATTCAGATAATATAATTTGTCTGGAAAACAGAGCTACTGATACTAAAACAGATAAATTTCCATAAGCAGGACTACTGATACTAAAACAGATAAATTTCCATAAGCAGGAAAACAGTAGGAAAAAACTGCAGGTCAAGAAATGGTAAGGAACAGAACAAAATTCGGAACCTAACATCAAAACTCAGAGCAAATGTCATTTCAAGAGCATTTACATTTATTTTGCGTTAACTAACTCTACTTAATATTCCAGAGATGCCGTCAGTTTATGTTGTTCCTCTTAGGAAAGAAAACCATGTTCACCTGGTAATATTCTCATAGCCAACTTTCAGCCAACAATAAGTTGGCCTCTGATGAAAAGTACAGTGACCAACAAACAAAACTGAAACAGAATGATAATCGCACCAAGTATCTCAAACAATAAGTTATAATTTTGAAAGACAATGGGTCATATTAGCGTCTGTTTCAAGATGAAGATATTTCCTCCAGAAATTCAAAAGTATTACAAAAATAATGCTCCCATCTGTCTTACCAAATTGAAACCAATGCGTTCAAACATATGCATCCATCTCAAAGTTCTAGGTTCATGCTTTTACATTAAGAAGAACTAGGATTTGGTTGCTATGGTAGAGGGACAAAGATTTGCTTGCCAGTAATGAGGAATTATGTAATACCTCCCAATTCCAGTTCCAGAAAGGTTAAACTGTGATGCATTTATCCCACGTCCATTTTTTGCAACTTCACCAAAGTCCCATCCTTCACCGTATCTACACATAAGAACATATAAAAAGCTCTTCATATGATAAAATAAATTTTTTAAATATATCTCCTTAAGAGTGCCATGGGTTCTGATTGTTCTGTTGAAGTACGTGTTAGATGATAAAGGACTTCAACCAACAATAATCACTAAGAAGAAAATGATTAGCAATTTCCAAACTAAAATAAAGGAGGTTACAGTCATTTATTTGCTGAAGGCCAAAATTACAAACAACAACTCTTACATGTAGATTTTTGAGCCATCAACTCCATTTTTCTCCATTGACAAACTCTGCAGCATGGACTTGGCCTTCACCTGCATGCAGTACCCATATTAGTAGAATGACTAAGGTACCTAGTCAAAGAATAAACTAGAAGTATCAAACACTTCTTGTTTCTTTTACATGATGCTTTATTTTCCATGCTTAATTGTCTCTCTCTTTCTTGCCTTTTGACATTTTAATTTCTTAAGTGATCTTGTTAAGAGCCCAACTGATGGAAGATCTATGAAGGATAAATTTTTAGTTAACAACAGTGCAAAGGCACTACTAGTTTGAAGAAAAAATGTGATGCAGGTCAAGATATTAGGATTCAACAATCAGAAATGAAATACCTTATAGATCTAAAAGACAAAAAATAAAGGTCGAACCCAACATAAGTTTCATCCCATTTTAAGCCAATACACTAACATATCCTAAAGCACTTGACAAACCTATTATTCCCTGAGATAGATAGATTTAACACCATGAATTGACTTCCTTTATAGGTACCAACTTATAGTAAGCAATGCAACATTTACAAAGAAAATGAAAAAAGTATATCCAAAGGCCGAAGACTCAGTGAACATTTAGGTGGGTTAGTCCAGCCATAAACTAAAACTAACCAATGTCCAACATTAGCTGTTGCGCTGTCATCAACATTGTAACTCAAACCAAAAGGAGATATTAGAAATGGCCCAAAATTACTGCATTAGTTATAAGTACTAGAACCACCTAACAAAGCAGTACAAAACAAGCATGAAACTAGAACTTCTAAGAGCAACTAACATAGAAGACAACAACAGTTCCTTTTTTTCGGTTCTCTGATAGAAACAATTTTAGAGCAACTTACCATAGAACGTTTCATTATATGACCCATCAGGTCAAAGCGGAATCCATCAACCTGCAAGATTCTGTGTTAATCAAGATAATCTATGAAATCCTTACAAGAATAATCTGAGAAAACACTCATAGATTTAGTCTTACCTTTTACTCCTTCCAAAACTGTTAAACTCAAAAATGCATCAGGTATGAAGATAACAAAGAAGGTCTAGTACTAGAGCTGACAGATACAAAATTCAAACAGTATACAGCTTAACATACAAAAAGCTTAAAACTGATATGATCATTTTAGCAACATAGGTCCCCACTGCTCTTTCAACGAAAACATCTAAGAAAAGTACAAAAAAGAAAGGGAAAAAAAGATTTTAGCCTTTCATAGGTTTCTATTCTACTCAAAGTGCAATAACAAGTACCACTCAGATGATTACCTTATAATGAACTGCCCAGCATAGGAGATCATCGAGAATCAAACGTTCAACCATGAAATGCTCACTTGCTGTATTGTTAGTGCAGGTGCTGTGCTCAATAAAACCATCAATATCACTTCGAAGATAGTAACCAGGTACAATCTGCAGATAACTTTTCAGTCATAATTCTTTTTTATCTATTTCTCTTTTTCTTTCTAATTGAGCTTTTGAGTTACTGGGCCAAGAGGGGACAAAAATGATTGCTTCAGTCCCAAAATGGATGTACACACTTTTAATCGAACTGTGCTTTTGACAACTTACAACTTATATTTAAGAGTTAAAGATTTTGCACAGAGTATCTTGAGATGGTTTTCCAATATATTTACAAAAAGCCTAAGTGATAAGCATAAGATTTGGATTCTGGAAAACACTTGTATGCCTAAAATACAAGACATGCACATTCACTAGGAGATGATAGGAGCACAAAGATAATCTAACAACTAGCAATACTACACTTAAGAATTAACTCACGACCTTGTCTAGAACAGAGTTCTTGTCAAAGGGCCCACTTGCATGCAAATGATTATAAACAACATCCAACACAACACGTAAGCCAACACGGTTTAGAGCCTGAAAACAAAATCATAAATTTGAAGAGTTTAGAACATACAACAAAATCTATTCCATCTCTTATCCGAACTATGGAAAAAATATGAAATTTTCAACTCTTGGTATGCAAAAGGAACCGTTCTACCTGGACCATTTTCCGAAACTCCAAAGTACGGCATGAGCCATTTGCATCACTTGCATAGCTTCCCTTAGGGACTCCCCAAAGAACAGGATTGTAACTTTTCCATGAAAATAAAAAATAAAAAAAAATCCACCAAAAAATTGTTAGAAATCTGCAAGAAAGGTGTAACAAAAATATCAGGTCTTAGTTGAATTCACATGCAAAGCCAGCATCTTACCCCCAATTGTACCCATCCTCATCTTGGATTGCAGTGATATGAGCCTGTTGCTGATCAGAGTCTGGTGGTAATGATTCAAGCAGCTGTCTATCTTCAAAAGTTTCATGCAATTCAGAAAAACACACAATATATGAGAAAGGGGAATAACTGCAACGAAAGAATGAGAATAACACATAAATGATATTTGACCTATCGATGGGTTTATAATTTAGCAAGTCCAATATGCAGCAGTAGATTCTAACAAACTTAGAATAGCATACTTACCCACAAAGGAGACAGCAATTTCTAAAAATTTATACAAATACAACAGAATACTATACTTACCCACATCCTTCCATTTATGTCTTTCATCATCAACACCACCAAAATGAAAGGTGGGCAACAGGTGCACGTGCGTGAGACCAGCACTAGCTAACCTCTTCATATGAAGCATACCTGCTGAGTCCTACCAAAAAAAAGGGGCTAGCGACTTCATTAACTGTCAGCCCCCGAAAAAATATTTTTTGCCATAAAATTGATACATGCCAATGTTTTACTGGTTCTAAGGCTTTTGTACATGTTTTCCTAATCAAATACCACAGAATATCAAATGGTATCTATTTGTCTTTTGGCTTCCACATAACAAATATGAAAATTATCTGAATCAATCAAAAGTATGTTATTCTACCTGGCAAGTAGTTAAAGAGTAAAAGATCAGACTCTGATAGACAAGGTTCATAATTTATGACAAGTATAGACATTTAAGTTGAGGAATTAGTAGGATATCTCCAAGGGATAGTTATTATGAAGCCAAACTACCTGAAGAGTAAAAGCTAGATAACCACCACGCAACTCTGGATGCACGGTGAAGTCATTGGCACTGCAGCAAAAGATTGAGAAAACAATCATTGAATAGCAGGAGAATTGCAGACAATACACAAGTGATCTTTTGCTGTGGTTCATGGCTTATGCTTTTCGGCGCCCGCCCAAGAAAGATAGGCAAGGTATTCACTTATTCTAAAACTGTTTAAAGTGTACTACTTCCCACAGTCCCCAGAAAATTGATACTACTAGACCTACTGCATCAATCAGGACCAATGCTAAGAGAGCTCAAAAACACATGTTTCAATTGAACCTTCACCTGAAATCTCTTATATGCAACTCATATATACTGATGTCAGCAAAAGAAAGAAGATGGGGTTTCTCATCTGCCAAGTTATCCCATCCTTCAGGTTTAAACAAATCAGAATCAAGATCAACTAGCAATGTCCGTTGACCATCAGCTGAAAGCCTATTCAAACAACAACAGTTATGTGAATAACAGTGCCTTGACAAGGTTGCAATAGCATGTGAAATAAAGCGATCCAAGAATGACAAATTATGCTTGATGAATAACACCTTATGTATTTCAAATAATAGTAAGCTAGAATAGAGATAGCATACCCTCTTGCATATGGGTCATTGACGATGCATTTTTCGATCTGCAAGGTGCTTGGATGGTATACAGAGACTTCATAAACATAATAGTAACCCTCCCAGTCTCTTGGCACCTTGGCACTCCAAACACCATTCTGCCCCTTGAGCTGGACAATTTCTGAGGGATCACTCAAAGACAGGTCCTTATATATGAATGCATGCACACCCTGTTTTGAGGCGTACAAAATAAAGAAGACAAGAACAAAGCCAACTGAGATTCAGACAAGAGACTGGAGCCAAAACAGTTCAGTGAAGATGACAGAATAACAAACAGAATAATATACACCTGTGCAGTAGGGGCCCACAGGTGAAGAGAGATAGTCTCACTTGAGAAAACAGCGCCCAGAGGTCCACAATAAGAGAATAAATCATCAAGGACACCAGGTAGCTGCAAACCAGTGGCACTGCTGCATTTTCCATCAGCTGAATGAGTTCAAAATTTGCAGAAATATCAGAGATCCTAAAACCACTGATCCCAAACGTGTGATGTACTATTGTAAGACACATAACAATTTGGAGATGTGACATAAGATGATTGAAAAGTTAAGAGTAGAAAAAAATACTGTACTCCTAGTAAATTTGGATATTGTTATTCATGTTCTGTCCTTTAAAAAACATAGTTTTGTTAAGTGATCAAAGAAGTCTATGGCAAGGAGATGCATAACTACAGATTTCTACCAACGAGGAGGCAATCTGATCCTAAACAAAGTAATCAAGATTGTGAGATAAGTCCATAATGTTGACTACTTACAGCTAAAGATGGCAACAGCCAGTTGGCATTTGAGTAGACTTTCCACATCTAAATCTGGAGGGAGGTTGAAAGCTTTATAATGTCGAATATGAGGAAATTTTTCGATCACCTGGAATTGGTGAATGCGAGTTACCAGAACATCATCAGCATACATGCATGCAAAGACTAGACTCCGACCACCATAAAATGTATCAGAATAACCTAACAGATGAAAGAAGTTCAAGTCATTCAACCAAGTGAACCAAATATATCTTACGCATTGTGGAAGCCCAATATCTCCTCCTTGGAGCTCAATTTTTGAATCATAACCTGTGTATATGGAAATATCAGAATCTTATGTAAACGCTTCATTAAATTGATTAATTAAGTCTAGAATCCTGAAAGCTAATCACCTACAAATACCAGGAGAAAGCATTTACAGAGTGCAGACCTTGAATGCCATTATCCGCAACAAATAAATCAGCAGTTACGCTGGCATACAAATAACACGGACCATTTCCAGCTTCCACATTCCAGGCAATAAGAGATTTACTGACCCAAAAAGCCCTCGAGTACAATAAGCTATCCTGCACCGTATAAAAGTCTATGCATTTAGGTAGCATGTTGAGCAGCCAGCCATGAACAACTTGAACCTTGAAAACACCTATTTTATATTAACATCAAGAATTTCATTCAAATTGAAATTTTGATGAAAATCAAATTCTTCATGCGGAAAGCAAATTTTAGGCAAATATACATGCTTCTGAAACTCGATATCGTACAATCCATGGCAACTCATGCAAAGATTGTACCAGTAGTATTAAGCTTGTTCCGATGTTTAAGATTGGGCAAAACGATAAACTAGCCTTAGTCTCCACTATCACATCCGACGACAATGAATAGCTAAAAAGAATCTGTATATTTGCATATATGTTAAAAAGATGAAGATAGACCTGGGGAAGAGGAGGAGATGATGAAGTGGTGGGGGCCTGAAGAGGCATTGCGCCTGAGGAGGAGGAGCAACAGCATAAACCAGTTGGCGTCAAACGTAATCCGGTAGGATAAATATTGGCGGCGACACCGAGTGGGTGGCGGGTTAAGTAACTCTGGTTGTTGGATTCTAGTGGTAGCACACAACTAGTGTTGAAATGGATATTCCGGATACGGTGGTGGAGCACCGAGCGAGATGAGGGTATCGGCGTTGAACATAGTAATGGCAGCAAAACCGGAATGGAAGAAGAAATTGTAACAACAGACATTTGAATATTGTCAGTTAATAAATAGTGATACTACTACTTCTACTTGAAAGGATGGAGAAGAGGCGGTTGTTAGATTCTGCCTTTTCGCTTTTCAGAATCTTTTCCATCGGAAGGATGAGTCCCCTGTCTCCCACCCGGTCTCTCTTTTAGCCTTTTAAATCCAGTCCCCCACTTCTTAGCTCCATGGCAGAGGATCGGGGTTTTGGCAATAGTTATCGCCGAAAATAAACTACTCAATAGTGGAACACTCATTTGGTCTCCTTCAGCTTAATAATTGATTGAATTTGGAATTTGGTTCCTTATTAGGATTATAAACGAGCCAAGTCGAGCCGAATGTCTAATGTTTGAATTTTGTTTGTTAGGATACTTGAATAAATTTTGCGTTCATTCGATAGTATTTGAACTCTCGTCTATGTTTATATTTGACTCGTTAAGAAATACAATACTAATTCTAAATTTTGTAAAATAACAATTAACCCATGTTCGTGAAGGAGCTCGTGTTCTTTTCGATTATTTATCAAGCCAAAATGCTTGTTTGAATTCGACTCATATAAAATTTCGAACTAGCCATTAGTGAACACAAACAAATCTAAAGGAGCCAAACAAAAACAAACGAGCAGCTCGATTTGTTTGTTTAACAACATTACTTTCGTTGCCCCGTCACACTACTTATCTCTCTTCTTTAGCTTTAAGATAATAGGCGCATCTTGCAACACAGGCGCTAATCACATAGGAAGTAAGAGGGAGAAGGATTATTTAATCCACATGATTATTTCGAAGTTAGAGACAAAATTGTCACATCAATTTATTAATTATAATCATAATTTTCGAATTCAAGATTGCTAAATGCATCTCAAGGATTTATACATTTAAGTGGATCTCAGCAATGGTTAATAATAGTTAATGGAACAATGTCACACTGTCTAGTACTATCTCCTTTAAAAACAGAGAATAATGTTACTGTATATCTTTCATTGAAATCACTATTGACGTAATGCTCATTTGCTTACAAGTTTCTTGAGCTTAAAAAAAGAAGGAAAAAAAAAAAAGAATTTGGTTGACAAGGTAAATGTATGGAATTCACCCTCTTTAGAATTTGTTCACTGGCAAAGTCAAGTTCTTGAAATTTCTAGGTCGGATCTCGATCGGCAAGTTGGAGGTAGTTTTACTAGCCAGTCTTACAAAATGCTCTTATATTTCTGGATTAGACTCCTGAAACGAATTTGAATCAAATCACACCAAGTTTTGACACAAAAACAAACACAAACACAAATCCAATCAATTTGCAAAGTCTGAGTAACGACGCTTGCTTGCCAGTGGATTCGTGACGAGGCCAAATCCAATCAATTTGATTCTTTCCAGAGCAAGAATTAAGAATTCTTTTGGATGATTAACTAAATCATCGTTACAAAGCCCATCTGATGAAAAAAAAAAAAAAAAATCACGTACGGTTGCATGTTACAAGACTAAAATTTGGCCCTAATTCCATGAGTAAATAAACCAGAAAAAAATTCCGAGAGATCTTAGAGGGCAATAAGATTAGTCTGAGGTATGTCTGTATGATCAAAATTGTCCAAATCTGAAGTCATGTTTACCAGCCTAAGAAGACTACCAGTCGCCAAAATTGCTTTAGGATTTATGTCATGAAGAGATCTTGCATAAAGAGACCTACATGCACAGCATGCAGCCTCATGCAACTCCTTACTCTTATCAGGCCCCATCAAACAATGCCCTAGAATTCTTAACATTGGCTGCAAAAGCTCCCATGGCAAATTAATCCTCCCCTCCTTACCTTTCCCCTTCTTCCCTTCAATTTCTCCTTCACTTTCGTCCAATCCGGGCAGTCCCATTTCACCGTTTTCACCATCTTTGTAGACATCACCATCTTCACCGGCCCATATTCGACAAAACTCGCAAAATTCAATCTTGGAATCCACAGGTATCTGCGAGATTTTAGTATAATAAAGCTCCAATGCAACCCCAACAATCCTTGCCCTCCTCGTCGATCGAACGGTACCATGAGGCTCTAAAGTCGGAGAGAGCACAGCTATGTTTAACTCCGTCGCGGTGTTCTTGGGCGTCTTGGTAGTTTCATGATAAATGCTCGAATGAGAGAGATCAGGGATGCTTACGGTAATTGCCTGGCCGTTTCGGACAGTGGTTTCGTGGGCGTAAAGGGCCAAAAGAACTGCTTCAAAACCGGCTAAGGGCTTATGAAGAGAAGCTCGAGAAAGGTATACGCCAGCAAGAATGGGCAAGAATCTGAGGACTACTAGCTGCAGAGCTGGTTGGCCGGTTTGAAAGGTGTCGTAGAGCCATCGGCAGAGATTGTTGTCCCCTAAGCCAGAGTCGGGTTGGCGGAGGAGTCTTGAGAATTCCTTTGCTATTTCGGGATCGTGGAGGAGGGAAGTTGCTGGAGTTTCGGAGGATGAAAGAGAAGGAGGAACGTGGGGAAGGATTGATGAGAGGGAATCTACGGCTGATTGGGCCTTGGTGTAGGAATCACACCATGTTATGTGCGGCCTGCTTGGCTTGGTGGAGTAGGAGCTATCATCCGCTACGGCGGTGTCGGTGGCAGTGGCAGTGGCAGTGGTGGCGGTGGCGTCTGTGTTGTCATCAGATATCGACGAGGGAGTGGTGGTGGCGGGGTCGTCAGACATTGTGTGCCCGTCCGGGGTGTATGTGGAGGCCTAGACGTTGGTTCTATTGATCAGAAAATATTTTGAGGTATGTTGAAGCTGTAAAAATTAAGAGATAATTAAGGAGTGAAATGAGGATCTAGGATGGTATTCTTTCGCGCTGGGAACTAATTTCTTGCCAAATCCAACAAACTTGCACCTTAATCCCGCTGTTTTTTGTTATTTTTTCCCCTAATTTGTTTTAGACCCATTTAAGGGGTGACAGAACAAACAATTAGTCTATTGGATTGTCAACTTAACTAGTAGCTAAATCCACGGAGTATTAATTGTTTTTTAACTTATTGTCTACAGGGTCGGCATTCGAAGTCAATAATCCCATGAAGATGTAGTAAAAAAGTAGTTTTTTTCCAATAAAAAATGTAATTTTAAAAATTTCTTGCTCTTGAGCAGTTTACTTTTCTATTATTATTATTAACATGCATTTAAAATTTTTCTTATGAGTACTTGTTAATATCTATAAGTTACACCTAATTTATCTATCGTATGAAATACGGCAAAAATCTGAATGATCCTTAAATTATATATTGTTGATCAACTTTTAACCCTCCCTTCAACCATTAAGCAAGTATTTTTGCCCATCAATCTTATAAAAAGGATATACTCTCCACCAACCTTCCTTGAATTTTATGGTAATATCACTTGATACCCTTCAAAGTTTAGAAATATCACTTAACTCCCGTATTAGTGAAATGGGACCATTAGTCACTATCATAGCATATGAATTGGCAAAATTATCTTTATTACCTTAACAAATTTCAAGCAAAACACTGTAGAGGAGAAAATTTTTGAACAAAATAAGTAAATCTTAAATTATAATCAATTTGGTAGAAAATTCAATATAAGACAATACAAAAGGATAGAATTGGGAGAACAAAATAATTGTCTCACTAAATGATTATTTTAATGATACAGTGGTGGGATTGTTTCAAAAGGTATGACTTTAGTAGAGGCTGGTGATATTCTTAAAACTTTAGAGGTGCTAAGTGTTATTGACATAAAGCTCATGAGAGGTTTCTAAAATTATTTATAGCCAAAAGAGCGGAGAGTATACCATTTTCCAAGTTCAACAGGTAAAAGTATGTGCCTAATGGTTGGAGGGTTAAAAGTTGACTAATTTAATAGTTTGAGGGCTATATAAATTTTTTGCTTTATGAGCAAAAAGCCAATTTGGCCCTCAAATTTTAACCATTTATATTTTTAACCCTCTAACTATTAGTTGTATTTTTTGGTTCTTAAACTATTAAAACCGTGTACTTGTAGCCCTTCTGTTAGCTTGAGACAGTATTAAAATTGACAGAAAGAGCATCAAACGCGATCCACGAATGAAAGTGGAAAGCTTTTATTATCAGAATAGTATAGGGAGTACACCAAATTTAGAGTTTTTAATTCAACACAAATTAGGGCAAATAAGTCATGCATTCAGCCTCTTCATGACATGAAGAATTTATTGGTATAAAATATATAAAATTCAACATATGTTGGGTCTTGAAGTAATCGAAAAAGGTTGCCATAGTGCAAAGTTGAATCGTGAAAATTTGGAGCATTTCAGGTCAAATTCTTTCTTTGTAAGAAATATTTTGGTATAAAATTTAAAAGATTGAATGAATATTTGTAAAGTAGTGATAAAATTACAATCTTTGACCTCAGATATAGTAGTATTATCTAGTAAAATTCATTGAAAATGAGCCCAAATTTGGAATATATGCGAAAGATGAAATCTAGGGGTATAATTAATTTCATCTAAATTTGACAACAATAAAGTGATGGTCAATCCGATCATTGACTCGACAATAAATAGTTGTAGCAGTCATCAAATCTATTTTAAGGGAAAAAAAAAAAAGATCAAAACGATATGATTTTGAGTTACCTTCCGCTTAAGTTAGAATTAGAGTTGACTATTTATTAGATTAGCAGAGGGATTATTTATGCATGCACGCTTTTAACAGTTCAATGGCTAAAATGATACAAATAATAGTTAGAAGATTAAAAGTAGGACGTCAAGGCTTGAGAGTCAAATGGGCTTTTTGCCCTAACAGTTGTTTTCTTATTTGATCCAAAACGTGAACCAAACAACCATAGGCCTCTGGAAAGAGCAAGGGCCACAGCATCACAGGCAACAGTCCATCCATGTATGTGCATCCAAACTCGTTTCTCAATTAGTAACGGCTGGACTGGACTATGCTTCCATGAGGTGGAGAGACGAGGGACGCATTATTGATTTGATTTGATCGAAATCGAGGGACAGCAACATATGTGGTAAGCAAATAAAGCAGGCTCATTCCTCAGTACTCGAGTGGGCGCCAATTGTCCAGCCGCCCCATGGCCCAACTCAACCAACAATGCCTTCATCTCCTACAGCGATTCTAAGTTTGAAATTCTCCCAACTAGAACGTGAAAATGACAAATGCCTTCATGACAAGCACAATCAATTACTACCAAACCTCTTGTTTCTCCATTTTCTTTTTTCCTGATTTGTGTTTCTGCTTTCAAGTTGACTTCTTTCATTGGCCGGTTTACATGACTACGACCTGTTTTTTTTTTTTGGCTCAAAATCTACTAGCTAGTTCAAGGTTTAGTTACCTGATTTCCAAACCACTCTAACTAAATGTACTTTTCTTTTTGGTGGAAACTAAAATTGGTAGTAGTACTTGGACCATCAAAGAATTTGGCGCATCCTAAGAGATATTCTCTCCATCCTCCAAAAAAAAAATTTTTTTTTTGAGACTAGTTTTGAAAATGTAATGTAGGAGGTTAGGTGTTCGAATACTGACATTCCTTTCCTTTCCCTTCCTAATTTCCCAAATACCCAAAAAAAAAAAAAAAAACAACAGTGAATCAGTGGAAAGAGTTGGTCACAGAATTTTTATATGATGAAATCTCCCCCCCCCCCTTCTCCTAAATTATGGTCATATCTTGCATTGCCTCCTCAAAATTATCGATTAGTACATCAAATTATCCTTAAAATTTATGATTTCTCAAATTCTTAGTGGCACTGATCAGAAGGGTTAAAAGATAGATTCACTATCTACCGATTCAAGAAATTTATTGATAACAAATTTAAAGTCACCATTGAGGAATTACAACAGGTACAAAAGGTAAATAACTTGCATTTAAACTTAAGCACAAAAATGGATTCTACATTTAAGCTTGGGCTGATTAATTCCATTGAGTACCTGAGTTTGACCTAATAGTATGTATCATTAGACATAATTAATAGTTAATGGGAGAAATGTGAGACTAGGCCGGAGTCAAGCTGCATGTACCCTCTTCTTTCTATTTTTTTTCCCCTCTTTTGACTATCTGCATCTCTTCGCTCTCTTTATCTGATGCTGAAAGGGGTCTAATTGGATGCCATTTGAATGGCAGACACAGACCATGCATGGTAGGTGCACTCCATGGAAAGTAATAGGATCATTTGGAATCTTTGGTTGCTTGTTTAGGTCGTATTTACCAAATCAATTTACTTTTGAGGTTAGCACCAGTGACCTAGAGACAAAAGCAATTAGGAATAGCATATATACATATAAGCAGCACAACTTTACTTCCATTAATAAAATCATCTTGTTAATCATGACTGCAGGTCCACTGCAACATAATCTATCAAGAGATACACTGCCATATCCTCATGTAAAAGCAAAAAGATATAGTATGCATATAGAATTCCCCACCCTTTTGGAGAATTTGGAGACCCCAGTTCATAATCTAGGGAGAAAATATCTAAACTAGAGTAGTGGCTGCTATAGGCTATAGTAGGATTGAAAAAAAAAACCCAAAAAGGAAAAAATGATCAAGTCTCCATCAAAAACAAAAGGATGAAAAAGAGGACTTGATTAAGCCAAGTCCCATCAATTTTCTCTCCTGATTAAGTTAGGATCCTTAGTATCTAAGACAAACCACTAATATACAAGCTTTCAATTAGGCATAATAGCCATCCAATTCATGCTGTTACTTTTCATGCTTTGACAGTATGAAAAGGATGGATAAGGCAACTAATTATGATGAGCAGCACTAGCTAGATGTTGGTCAATGATGATTGGTGAACAACTCTTTGATACTTGGAATTGGGTGGTGAAGAATCACAGCATTGATCACCGTTGACAAGCACTCTTTTCTTACTCAAACCACCACCTCCACCGGTACAAGTACTGAGACAGGAGTCCTGGTGTAGAAGCATTGGCCTGGGAGAAGAAGAAATGGTCACCGGAGGAATGTCAATTGTGCTGAGTTGTGGGGGTGGGTGCTGCCACTGAGGAAGTGGTCCGGCCAAAAGAAGTGTTTTTAGAAGCGGCCCGGCTTCCATTACTGCCTCCAAGAACTTCCCTTTCTCCGGCAATGGCTTTTTGGGAACAATTCTATCGGTCACGTCTGCGAAAGCTGGAGGTGGTGATACAGGCTGCAGGGGAAGCAATACTGCAGAGTCCTTACCTGCAGGGGATGCAATGACGTTTTCATCACAATCAGAAGAGGAAAGTCCTGCATAGGAATCTGATCCCCTTCTTGGTTCAAAATCTTCATTGCTAGTAGTTCCACTTGAGGGTGCAGCAGCAGCTGGTTCGACGTGTTTTTGTTTCAACTGTTGCTGCTGAAGCAGAAGTTTTTCCAGCATAAGTCTTTGGCATTTTGCTATGGCTTCATCTCTCTCTCTAGTGATTTTCGTCAAGAGAGATTTGAGGTGCACAAGTTCATCATCTTTTCTAGCAAGCTCCTCGCGAGCCGAAAGAACTGTGGTTTCCAATTCCAGAGTAGTGTAAAGGAGAGAATGCTTCAACTCATCAATTCCCTGCTGTCAATCAAGACAATGCACATTATAAATCAATGAAGTGAGACAAAAAAAAAAAAAAAAACCAATTAAAGAGTAAATGGCCGAAAGGGATGTTCCAATTTACCTCTTCTTGATAGTAGAAAGCCCAATTAAGAGGACTACATTGATCTTCCATGCTTGCTTTTGCTTGTTTTGGTGGTTTCTGAACTAAGGATGGCACATAAAGAGAAGTGTGTATTGAGGGCTTTTCACTTCTTCTAAGGCTTTATAAATAAGTGGAATAGTACTGTTTTTAATAGTACGATTTGGTTGCTTTTTTTCTCTTTTCCTCATGGGATATGGTTCGACAAAAACACAAAAGGCAAAAGCATGGAAAAGCCAAGATGTTTAGTGCATATCTTTAGAGTACTACTAGGTTCTTAGTACACGAGGAGGACCATATATAGGACTAGGAGTACCAGCAGTGCCCTTTATGAGGGTATGGCGGGAATGTGTGAATTGGGAGTATGAAAGATTGAAAACATACTGGAGGCTGAGGGTTGAAGTCTAAGTATACATAGCACACTCATAACGAAGACAATAATATTAGTAGTACAATTATTTCTCAATTACCATTAATTTTATGGGCCAACCTTCAAATAAGACAAGATAGTGAGACGTTATGAATAGTTTCACTCGTTTTTAGGACTAATTTTGGAGCCCAGCTCAAAGTATTTGTGTTGAAGGCGACTTGAGCGGTCTCATTGCTTGCACAAGAATTTATTCTATCCATCAGTTTTGCTACTACTATTCATATAGATTGAGTATTTCTTGAGGTTGAAGTGAAGCTATTAAGCTGTATGTCACTGAGCGCTTGGTTTTTAAAAACCAATAGTGAAACCCTAAGGATTAAAAGTTCATGTTATGCTATATAGAATGAAAAAAAGAAAAGAAGTTTCCACGATTACTAGTAAATGTTTTCACCGTCTCAAGTTATGGTTGACATTTGAAAGAGTTGTTACGACTACGTGCATCTTTCATGATGATTTACTGAGCACTTACAGATGTGATTGCCTTTATTATACATTAAATTAAATTGGTTAAGTCGAACAAAATTCACAAGTACAATAACATTATTATATGTGCATGCATCATATTGTTTAAAAACTACAACAATTGTATCAAAATCTCAATTTTACCAACCCATAGTAGAGGATACATGTTCATTCATTTTTCTTGGCTTAGGGCAACTAATAAGCCATGCAACAAGTCAATCATGATATTGGCTAAAGTTTATCTCTTTTTTTCCTGCTTCCCTTTTATCAGGTTACCAATACCAAGTTGCGTGGCGAGTCACGGCGTGTGTGAAGCCTCAGTTCTTGTCGCACCATTAAATGTTAAACTACTGTGCATCCAACACGGCCGTCTGCAATTGTTGAACTTCAGGTTTGTGAAGATGTGTTATGATCTGGTGCTCCTTTATTTTTCCGTAGGTTCACACCTTTAATTTTTCTTTTAAAGTTTGAACCTTAAAATGAATTTAACATGGACTTCCCTCAAGTTCTTCAGTATATTTCATGTGTTGAGAGTGCCATGGATTCCAAAATTGGCGAGATTTCGGGAATAAATTTGGCTCGACGGGTTTCAGTTTGAAAGGGGTTAAATTGACACCTTTCATCCTAAATTTACACACTCGTGATGCAAGTTATTAATACATGAATATCAAATGAAGGTGTGTGAATTTAATCTCTCCGTTTTCAACCTTGCTCGTGGTAACTAGGATGGTGTCATCTATATATGTACATGGCCAATGTTTCAACTCAATTCAGAAAAATCCCACAATTCTGAGTCTCTGACAGGGGATTGTCGTTGTGAAGAAGAAGCAAAAAAAAAAAAAAAAAAAAAAGCAAGCTTCGTTACTGAAAAAGATTCAGAATTGTAGTCCAGAGCAGGAGCTAATGCAAGATAATCTTGGTCAGAGACGGAAATGGCGAAATGATTACAGACATCTGATCCACTACTTTTGCCCTTTGAGAGTATATACTTTCGTTGCCCTTTTTGACCCCCTATAAAGTAAAATTAACATGACCAGGAAATCTTATACGAATCCCAATAGAATAAATTACACCATCGATTTTGTAAATCCTTCGAGAAAACTTAATTAAAGCGTTAATCTTAGTTTAACAAGCTTAATTCAACAGGGTCTATTGTCATATTTAATCGACCGAAAACCCTTTTTATATATGTTATCTAGAACTAGTTGGAGCTGACCCCATTTGTATCCGTGTGGGACAACCGAATTGACACGAAAACGCGATTAAATAGGCCAATTAGATTAATCCTACTAAGAAAAAAGGTTGAAAACTTCAAATTACATGTAAAAAAAAAAAAAAAAAGGAAATTGAAATAGTAGAGAGGTAGGAGAAGTTAAGGTATGGTGTGCTTTTCAATTGGCGATAATGGTAGGGTCCCCATGAGGAGCTTTTGGAGAACAAAGTGGCTCTTTGCCTCTTGAGAGAAAAAAGAATAACGGCTTCCGTTTTGACCATTTGCTTGCTATATATCTATATATAAAATAAAATATAAAAAAAGAGAGAGAAAAGAAAAGAAAACCTCATTATTCTTTAAGCCTTGAGGTCGAGAGTGGGAGTGGGGTAGGGTGGGGGGGGGGGGCCGCTATGCTATGGCACCACGCGTTAGCGTGTGGGACCCGATAGCGTGATATCATGACCGGGTCCCATGGCCATCAGGGCATCAACTGAATCTATTTTTTGGATGCTAAGTAGCCAACAGCCATGCATGGTGATTGCTGAGCAAGAGCTTGGCATGACTCGATTTGATGTGGCCGCCTACGTTCTTCTATATCAACAATGGGCTAGTGTTCAAATTTGAGGCTTCAGGGAAGAACTCCAAATATGAGTTTCTTTGCTCGTTTTATGTCGATCAGTTTGTACTGATATTAAATTACAATTTTTACGATTTATGAATTGCCAGAGCATTTTGTACGTAGCTAGTTGAATCTTCTCTTATGATGATCCCGAGTGCAGTTATTGCACTGAATTTTCCCCTCTATGTAAGCAATTCAACCAAATGATAAGACTATTCCGAGGTGTCTGACCGAATCGAGCTGTGCATGCTAGGTCCGAAATCTTCCCCTTCATTTGAATTCAGAGGAGTATGAAATCGTTCCAGAAGCACAACTTGATGTCATTGGTCTTCTTTTGTTCTTAATGGGCATATATTTCCACTCTCAGAAACTTGGTGGTAATTAAGAACTAAGAAGGGTTTGGATGTTGAAAATATACGCGCAGGAGCCAGGAGCAGGGACCCTTTCACCTTTCTCTCAACTACAGCAAATTCACTATCAGAAACGTAGTGGTATTTTCGGCGCCAGCTTCTCATGCTACGCTGCAAATTTGCATGATCCTACGAAGACCGAGTGGCTAGACAGACGAGAAAAACGACGCATCTGCGAAAAGAAAGAAACACATTTCGATGGGCTCCGCATGCTAAAAGCTCTCCAAGCATTTCCCGTCCTCCGAACTCCACATACTAGCTAGACTTGGCCTGTCACGTTAGATTTTACGTTTCGGCTATCATAGCACCATTGATTTCATGGGATGAAGACAAAGCAGTCGAGAAAGAAAACACACGATCCAACACATATGTCAATATGATTCGTATGGTATAAGTAATGTGTTTGCTCCATTTCACGTTGTCGAACAAAAAAAATTCCTCGTTTCTTCGACCTTAAACCACTTGAGTGGATGAAATGAAATGAAATGAAATTTTCTCGCACTAATTATCTGTAATTAGTTCAATAATCATCAATCTTCCCCCCCCCCCCCCCATCTTCCTGATGAACAAACAACACTAGCGAAAAACCACATGAAACCAAGTAGCACACTAACCCAACATAAACCCTCAATTCCTCTCTCTCAACCATAAATTGTTTCGCACAATTTGAACAAGAATCCTCGAGCACAATAATTAATCCAAAGCACTGCCAATAGTTTGTGGCTACTGCTCATTGGCTAAGCCTTCCTGCAGTAAAGTAGTATAACTTATTATGCTCATCCCTCCACATGTGAATAATAAAATGATTATTTCACCCCTTTTTCATCCAACGAAAAGAGAAGGGGACAACGAAACTTATTTTGGGATTTCTTCCACCCATATTTCATCTGTTCTCTAATCATAGCTTAACTAACAATTATCTCTCTTTACCCGTCACTGCAACTATAGTCAACTAACTCCACTTAGCAGGCATGTTGCCCATGCCACAATCTCCCACCCCTTTTATTACATTTTGTTAATGGATCCCATAATTTGTGTACCGGTTTAGTGTAAATTCCCCCTGTTAATATTTGTATGATTAGTGTAATGCGGATTTCACATATCCAGTGGCATGAAGATTTAGTTCCAACAACATCCTGTCGCTTAGCAATCATGTTGTTCCACACAATAGTTGTACAGCCTATCCCAAATATCCTATTTAGATGTGGCTTGGGATTGCGGCGACTTATAAAGAAATACTTCTGATACAAGTGCTTTCACTTTTTACCAAAAGTTGGGCTCCTTAAATTACATATGAAATTAATTATCAAACACCTTAAAAGTGCTTATAAATGCACCGTAACCTCGGACAGGGCTTTAAACTTGCAAGCTCGCAGGAGACTGCGAAAAGGGCTGCACCAACTAACCTAAGCAAATTGCTAATCTATCATTAGATTAGGAGGTTGGTTTTCCATCGTGCATGTCGTTGGGATTGATGTGATAAAAAGTCTCTACTATGAATCGTTTGTTGGGAAAAAAAAAAAAAGAATCATGATGAAATTTGGCAAGTTGCCTGGCCTAATTGAGCTGCTCCGCTACCAAAACTAGGTGCTGAACATGTCCAAGTTTAGAACATCAGACTCCAAAATTGGACTCGTATGCAGGCCTTCCTCTAAGTAAACCATTGAATAGTTAATCCCAGCGAATTCTCTTCAATTCGCCAACAATATTGGTGTCCCCGAAAATGTGAAAGGAAGTTTGTGAGGCTGTATATCGGACCCTGTACTAGCAGTCCTGAGTTGTGAGCCAGCGTGCTGCACATATTTTCTCCTATTTCCACTGCTTAGGTATAATTATAGCCTTATATGGTATTCAAATTGGCCTGGCGGCCTGGTTCTTCTTTAGTCATATTTACGAAATTGACACGTGCACTCCCATTTTAGCCTCAGTCATCGCCTTTCCGCGTTTTTCAAAGTATCAAAATGAGCTGAAGTGTACCCATTTTACAATTAAAGGACAATGTAAGAGTTCAAAACTTTGAACACTGTTTTATGGGTTTTTTTTTTTTTTGTATTATTTTCAGTTATTTGTATAGTAAAAAGATCAGAACGAAATGAGAGCGAATTCCTCACAGTAAATATAATCACTGTGAGGAATTTCTTAGAAAGCTAAGGAAATCAGATGATGAATGGGATCCCAAAAGGCAGCAGATCGAAGATTGGAGTCTGATCATATATTTTTGTTCATCTCTTTAGTAGAGTAGAGGATTTTACAGCTTCGATATAATTTTAATGATTTCCTATTCTATTATTTTGATTTCCATCGTGCGGAAACACGCGGTTTTATGGCGTTAGTCCATTGCGTAGAATGAATTTTCTTGAAGATGAGCCTTTCTGTCGACTCCTTTCCAATATTGCATGTGACGATGGTTGTTGATCCCTAATCTGTGTAAACTGTACACTTGACTCTCACAAAACGTTAACTTATAAGCTCATGCTCGAGAATCAACTATCGCACTATTGCTTTCAAAGAGTAACTCAAATTTGTATTCTCTTGAGATAAAAAGGCCAAAAAAATGCAGTAATCTGCACCCTTTTTTGACTTTAATCCTTCTGACCTTAAGCGTGATCATCAGGTTTTTCTTTTCCTCGTAGAAATTTTGTGGAGTTTGAAGCACAACAGCTTAATTCGGCTGGCTTCTACTCGGGAAGAGTTTAAACTAAGGCACTTTCTTCAATTGCAGTACATTCTATAGGCTACTGGCGTCTTGAAATGGTTGACGCAGAAAGAGAAGAATACCTGAGGCCAAAACCCACAGAGAGCTGGGCGCCAATTCAATCCTCTCTTTCTGAAATTGGACATGCTGCATATTTTGCTTTATATTCTCATTTTGGAGTCGAAATATATCCTTACATGCGTTAGAAACATAAAAGAAATCGACAAATAAAAGATTTTTTTAAACAAAGAAACCAAGAACACTAAATCTCAAACAAAAAAAAAACAAACACACACACACACTAAATCTCTTTTTATTTTTTTTTAAATAAAAAGATGCCAAATCTTTTTTTTTTTTTGGGGGAGGTCTGGGACTTGTTATTTGATAACAGATTGAGAGTAAGTTCAGAAATATCTTAGTTGGACCAACGGAGATCCCACACTGAACTTGGTCAAATTAAAGAGCAAGGGCTTTGCTGCGTTGAAGGCCCAAAATGGGCTACTTAACCAAATCATACGGGCCACATTTAAGCGAGGATGGAATAGGATTGTAATCGAATCGAATCGAGCTCGAATATCGTCATACTCGAGCTCGACTCGACATACAAATAGGATGCTCGAACTCGAACGAGATAGCCTTATCGAGCTGCTCGAACTTGACTCGAACTCGGTTTGACCAAACCGAGTTCGAGTCAAGCTTTTGACCGAGCTCCTCGCGAGCAGCTCGGTTCGATTACAGCCCAAGGATGGAATACGCACACCTGTAGCTTCGGTCCAAACATTATTCAGCAAAATGAAAAGATAAGCATCATTAAAACCTACATATAAAAGCTCCACAGAATTGCAGCAATTTCGTCTGTCGAAGACAGCCATGGATGTCGTCAAATACACTTTTTATATATTTCCATTGTCTTTCTTGATATAATGATTAAGAGAAAAAAAAAAAAAAAAAAAAAGTTACTGCTAAGCTTGCAAAAGATGAGTGCTAAGCACTGAGAAAAAGTACATGTTTACAAAATATGCATTCCAAGAATCTGAGGCTTCGGTAGAACAGCTACTTGCTACGGCACCAATCTAGAGGCAAGAACACCAAAGCACTGATTCACTCGCTCCTACGCATTTTTATATTTACAGGAATTTCCTTATAAGTTTGAACCTTCTTAGCTGCTTGGCGCAAAGGCCTATTCATGGAAGATCTTCTGGACCCTTGAGCGTCAAATACAGGAGCAGAAATGCCTTCTTTCTCTTCATTTTTAAATGAGCTTGTGGAATTTAAACCCTCTTCCTCCATCTTATCATCTCTCAACAAACATGAAGAAATTTCTGCATCTTTCCTGTCAGAAATATCGTCAGAAGGTTTTGGTTTTTCACATTTAAACCTAGCGGACTGTCTTCTTGCACAAGGCCTGCAAAGCCATCATTGAAACAATTGTTGGTCCCACTGCGCTTGATTATATAAAATGTGAAACATACAACTCTAGCAGGAAACTTTAACTTGAACGGACAAACCTCTTAGTTTCAACCTCATTTCCATGCACATCATTGAATGCAGCAGTAGAAACATTTTCTTGAAGTGAATCCTGAGTTGGTTGGCATACAGAAACAGTCACATCTTCCATGTCAAACAAACGTTCATCAGGTTTTAGTTCTTCACGCTCAAACCTAGCAGACTTCCTTCTCGTACATGTCCTGTTAAGACAACACAAGTGCATAAAAGGATTTATTTTGCAAACTAAATTTGAGAACTAGCTGGGATCAAATACTATTAGGCAGCTGTAGCTTAACATGCACAAACAAACCTCTTATTTTCATTTATATCCTTCGATTGAGCCAGTAAAGAACAGCCTAAACATACAGAAAACCAATATCGTAATCCCATTAGCAAAACAATTTATGCTTAGTTTTCAATCTAACAATGATGTTATCAGGAATCTACTAACTCTTTGATTCCGGCCTCCTATTAGCATTTCCAAGTTTATCATCATTTCTACATAGCTTGGACTCCTCTGCTGCATCACTATTAGACTGTTTCACCTTTTAATAAATTGAAGGGACATTTGTAAGCAAAGACACAAATCATAAGGAAACACCATTTGCAACCGTACAATACATGCTTACACAGAATCTTGCTTATGTACCTCATCATCAACTATTTCACGTTTTCTCACTTGCACTTTCAGTTTCTGAAAAACAAGAAAACCAAATGGGTGAGGCAAGCACCCACAAAAAAAAAAAAAGCCATTTCGACCTGGACAGCTCAATTTAATAAGGGGCACGCTGCACAGACCTGAACTTCAACATTCTTTGCTTTAAGCACACCATTAAGGCATCCAAGTTCATGTTGTAATGCTTTTAGCTGAAATCAACCAAAGACTATAACATTTCAACTGAAATATTTAATGAGGTCACATGTTCTTAAGCATGTATAAGTACTTACCCTATCTTTACCAGAATTGAGATCCTGCAGATTCAAGTAATTGAAAATTGTGATGATCACAAAATAGAGAAAGTAACCTAATACAAAATTGGATAACAAAGAAAACACACCATCAGCATTTGGCTGTTTGATTGAGCTAACTGCAAGTTCTGTATCTGCATTTTCTGCATATTTACCTTCAGTTTCTGTAACTCAATCCCAGTCACTTCAATTAGTTTACTGTTGGATGCAGTTAAGGACATAAGATGAGATAAGAAGCAATGGGAGGTACAAAATGACTACAAACACAAAGGGAAGTTAAAATAAATAAATTGAGCAGGAAAGGTAATAGATGATGAGAAAGTTAATCAAAAAGGATACTTTCTTTCTGCTACTATCTTCATAAGAGCCATGTTTTCCTGATTCACAGTTCAAAGCAGACAAAATGGGATAAAACTTCAACATCGAATACATTCAAAAAGTATTTCTTCTAGTAATTCAAAGAAAATTACCTTTTGGAGCTGGTCAACATACTCTTTAGTAGTAATTGGCACAACTTGAGAATTACCATCTTGTATTAAAGTCTTATTTTGCTGAGGCAAGTTGCTGATATCTGCAAGCATTTTCCTTGATGTGTTTCCGGATGGAGCCTTTGTTGCTTTTTGTATCTTATGTTGAGCTAGCCCCGGTAACAAAGAAAACAAGTTGACGAACAAATTCAGCCCCATATAAAGCCAAAAAAAGGGGTCACGGTAAATAAAACTCAGGGCCTGTTTTAGAACCTCCTATTTTGCACTTTACATGTATTCAAGTAGACTGGATAACTGATTGTGATAGAGAAAAAGCAAAAATTAAGTCGCATCTGACTGCAGCTTCTGTTTTATAATTGACTTAATCTCATTGAAGCAAAATCATATGTCTACGCATCATATAGGTTCAACATCTCTCCTCTTAATCTCTTCCAAACCCCTCTACAGACCAGCAGGCAAATCTTCATAAAATAGATCACAAGTGAACAACCACTATTCATATGTAGTGACTTGTTTCCCCATGAAATTTGTTCATCCTCCACTACGAATGACATCAAGTTAACTTTCTTTGCATTCCATGCTGAGTCACTTCCATATTTTCCAAAGCAGATAGAACTGCAACTCACTATGATGCCTGTAGTGTTGGTCATTTTACAGTTTCAGGTGGGCCAATTTGAATTCAAATAAATGCTGATAAGTTCAATTTGTAAGAGAAGATACAGTTGATGGTCGCAGGTAGAGGATACTGAGTGGTGGTGGAGACTTAGAAGCTAGAAACCATGGAGCACATACAATAGGGAGAAACTCAGAGAGAGAGAGAGAGAGAGAGGAGCTGTCGATGCTTGCCAGAGAAAGTGAGCTTCTTGTTTCTAGCAATTTCAACTTCCAAGCCATGTAAATAAACAATAGTTTCCCAAGTTTAACATTTTTGTTGTTTTTCAGTTTAATATTATTATTTTCTTGGGTTAAAGAAATTGACCTTTGGAAAACCAAGCAATCAATCTCTGGAAAATTTTAATCTTTGGAAAACCAAACAATCACTCGTAAGAGAAAAAACAAATCCTTTTCAGGTTTGGATTATAAGAAAATAAAAACAAGAAAAACAAACTGCATGGCTCCCAAATTGCCACTTAGTCAATCAAAAGAACAATGTATCAGTTCAAAACTACAAAATTCAATCTATTATGATAATTGAACCCTGCTCAGTTACAATACAATCTCATCTCGTACTACCTGGGGTCAGTAACTGGCTACCATCTTCTTTCCCGCAGGTGTCTCTAATACCAGAAAATAATGTTTCTTCCATTTCTCTCCTTTTTGAATGCGAAGAATTAGCATAAAAGTCCTTAAAAAGTTATTCATAAAGAGGTTACCATATTTAGTTAACTCTACACTCATGACTGTAAGCGTTGGCAGATTTATTAGGTTTCAGCTATTAAATGATCCTCAGATATCCATTAAATATAGAAGAGATAAAGATTCAGACAAAGCCAGCAATTCTAAAGCCCAAACTGCTAGCAGAAAAATCGTGGAATTTTACACAAATTACACCAAAACCTCCAATTCTCTTAGCTAAATATAATAAATTACCAAAATTTACGAAACCCACAATGTGTATTAGGGCAAAATAAATTCCCAAGCTAGGTTTTTTTTTCTTAAAGTGGTTCGATTATTAAAGAGGGGAAACAACAAAAGATAACAAGATTTCCTAATGTTATGCACCAATTAAGAACGATACACTACTATTCCGTTGAAATGTAGATAGAAATTCAGATTAATTGAAACAAAGGAAAAAAGAGCGAGAGAGAGAGAGAGAGAGAGAGAGATTGAGATGATAAGGAAGAAAATTTACCTCCGGTTGCGAAGTTATTCTCGGTCTGGAGAACAGCGATACTCTGCATCTTGGACGCCGTCGTACCTTATTTTCTGTCTATCTCCCTGAGATTAGCTTTCCTTTTTCAGTTCAGAAACTTCTACTGCGGATTCCGTCTCTGAGTAGTAGAGCGCTACATTGGAAGATGTGGCTGGAATTTGAAGAGGGGGAGGAGAGGGAAAGCCAAGTAAAAAGGGGCAGCCAAACAAACGGCTTCCCGAACCCAAATCCCAACCACCCTTTCAAATATTTGTCTGCTTAACACTCCCCCAGTTGGAATCTTCTATGTCATTACTAGGTGTCAAATTCAGTGTCAATCCTATTTATCATGTGATGATAAAAGAAATTTAAATAACTAGTAATACATGATAAATTAAATAAACAGAATACTTGACATAAATATAAAAATGACACTGAATTGTTACTAGAAAAGTGATACTGAGGATCCCATGTGTTGTTTTACTTACTTCCAATATACTTATAGCCACTCAATGCACATGCTTAACCACTGAGCCAAAGTGAGCATAAAAAATGGATTAAATCCGTTTTGAACAATAAAATATAATAGATTAGATTATACAAATGTTATTATTGTCTAAAAAAAATGGTCAATGCACATACTTGCCTACTCGGTACTTACACCTATTTGTATCTAAAAATTATAGTATAAATTTTTCGTATGTGCAAAATTATAATATGATCAATCATATTCATTGAAATTCTTGGCTTCAAGCAAAAATCATTTCAATTCTTTGCTGTTTGTCAAAAACCATTGCAATGGAAGTTTTTGGTTGTTTGGCTTTGTGTATTGGAAGTTGATTATATAAATTTAAAGTGTTGCGTTAGACTTTTTATGTAGTCAAGTCCAATTTGTGCCTGTGGATTGGATTGATTATTCTTTCTTGGAAAATTTCGTAGGTTCTAAAAATAAAGGAAAACGAGTATGAATAGCATTTCTATTCTTAAAAAATTTTTAACCTTTTTAAATTCTTTAATGGCAATAAAAAGTAAAAGTAACGTGATCTAAGTTCAAATGGGTGTGCACATATTATTTTTTTCAAATTTTATTGAAACTTTATAAATTGTATTGAATATGTTTGGGAAAAAAAACTTGAAATATTAAAAGTAGGTTAGAAAAAGTGTTTATGATACAACTAAATAATTATCTACCCAATAAATTCTCTTTTGGTTTTATGACAAGGTGAGGGGAGAGGAAGAAGTGAAAATCAAACAGAGGAATGAAAGTGGTGAGAATTAAATAACATATTTTTTTTTTTGTTTGAGAAATTGATCTATATTAAAGTACGATTATTATTAGTGCCACAGTCAATATTTTGATTTCACAGCAATTTTTTTTTAATTTAAGTGTCAAACTTGCCCTTCACAAGTCCTAATTATTTTTGGATTTTAAACAAGTAATGTCATTCCAATTTAAAGTTGCTATAGGAATAAAAATGAGATATGGCAAGATCATTTGTCCTAAATTATTGATAAGTTAACTTGCAAATGTTTCTGGATTAATCTTTCCTATACACTATCAACGCTGGATGATTGACAACTATGCAAAATTTGAATTTGAAATTCAACTTTTACACACATGTCATGAATCCAACGATGATAGTGTATGCACCGTCAGTGTAGAAAAGATTTACTCAATGTTACTTGACATAATTAAAACATGAAGACATATTTACAATTATGGCAAAATAGAAAGAAATAATAAACTACTGTCCACTAATTGTAGAAAGCCTTTCGTGTTTGTGCATAGCGTGAAGTTTGTTAAATTTCGGTGAGTAAATTAGAGCACGAGAGGCTGCCTTATTTTAGAAATAAATAAATAAAAAATTTTAAATTCTGGATCTCCTACTAACAATATCTCATATTTTACCATTCAACCCAGCCCAACTCTCCTTTAGGCTAAATTGAAACTTGAGAATGCGATTTTACATTTTTCAAATTTTGAGGGAGCAAATAGAGGCTAAAATCGAGGGGAAAAGGGTGAATTCAATGGTTTGAGAAAATAAGTGTAAGTGAACCCGATGAATTTGAGTTCTAACCCTTCCGGCGAAAAAATAAAAAAATAGAGGTTGAAACCAAGAAGATAATTGAATCATTGACGGCTAAACCCCACCCCCTATGGACTCTTTTGGTTGGTGAAGGGTCTGATCTTTGAAGCTCGTCAGACTCTGCACAAGTCATCTTAAAGAAGCCCATAATATGTTCAAGAATTCAACTCCTAGTGTTTGGGCCCTGTTACAGACGAAATTGTGATGGGCTTCGAATATAAGGTATCTGAAATGTTACGCCTTAAAAAGACAAAATAGTAGCAGTAAGAGAAAAGAAAAGAAAAGAAGGGACATGGATGTAAAAGATAGGAAAGGAGAGCAGAGGAAATTAGCTTCCATCAATTTTGTTTGAATTGAAATATGGAAAGAATAGAAAGAAAATGCTGAAATTTGTTTGGATTGAGGACGGAAAAGTAAAGAAAGAAAAAGATCAAGTGCTAGTTAACTGAAAAGTAGGAAAAATATTATTTTTCTTTAAAAAAATAAAATTATTTCAGTATTAGATTTGGTTTATTTTTCCTCCGTTTTTGCTTACTTTTGGACGGAATCATTACTTGACAAAATAACTAGATTATTTCCTCCTTTTACCTCCCCATCCTTCATTTTTTTCCTCTTAAAAAATCAATCCAAACAAGAAAAGAATAAATCCCTCTAATTCCTTTCCTTTGCCTTTGATCCCTTGAATCCAAACTTTGCCAAAGTTTTATGTCATCTTTTATTTTGAAGTATGATTAAATATGACAACAATAACATTTCTATAACATGTAGCACGATAACTACTTGTTTTTTTTTTTTCTATTTTTGTGTTCGATCTCGACTCGTCTTGCACACGGACTCGCAGTATCATTCCCAGCTGGCAGAGACGTGGAGTCCATTCTAGATGATGACACAAAATGTTTAGAAATCTTAATTCAATGTCATAAAAGTTTTGAGTATTTTTTGGGACTAAAGTATAACCACATTATTTATGACCCAACACGATAGATACACATATCAAATGCAGCTAAGTACAGCACCAGTTTTTTTTTGGGGCAAGTAACATGGATGTTTGGTTTCAGGCCAGTTGATTAAACCCTTTCCGACTACTGGTCCCTTCTATCTCCAAATTCCTTATTTAATCATATAAGGCAAAAATTTCTACCATAACTGTGGGGAACGGTGCAGCGTAAATTTGTTCAAGTATGTTAAGGATTTTTTTTTTCTTCATGTGATTGGAAAGTGTGTAGCTTTTTCACTCCAAACGGGCAAAATATTTTCATCTTATGCCAAAAGTTTGTTACGTGTTCCTCGAGAGAAACGAAAAGTTAACGCAGCAATTTTGTTCCTTAATTAGGAAGAACAACCGATTATTTTGACTTTTCTCTTCTGATACTTCTTTTTTTTTCCACCCTTAGCGTTTTCACTTCCTCCAAGTTTTTCTCTTTCTTTTTGGTCACTTTTTTCTTTCCACTAAAATTGGCAAACTTAATATCTAAGCTAACCTCGCAGGAGAACTTCAAAAGACGCTAACTTTTGGAGCCTCCTATGAAACTTAAATCCTAAATCCACAGACTCCAACAGATCGATGTGGGACGCGGAACAGGGAAACAGGGAGGTTGCTACTAAACCCGCTAATGAAACCCACCCCACTCTGATTTTTAACCCCAGCCACTAGTTAGTTTTCTTTCCACTGAAATCGGCAAACTTAACATCTAAGTTAACCCCACAGGAGAACCCCAAAAGAGGCTAACATTTGGAGTCTCCTATGGAACTTAAATCCTAAGCTCGCAGACCCCAACAGATCGATGTGCGACGCGGGACGGAGAAACAGAGAGGTCGCTACAAAACCCACTAATGGAACCCATCCCACTCTGATTTTTAACCCTCGCCATTGGTCAGTTTTCTTTCCACTGATCACTTTCTTCTTTTATAAAGTTTTTCACAAAGCTAACTTCAAAAAAAATTTAAAAAAAAATGTACTGACTAGTGTGAACATATGTTCAATTCGTGCTTTAAAAAAAAAAGCCAGTGATGTAATATGGTTGACTAAATTCCTTAGGAGGGATTTTTCGTAACAAAATTTGTTATGGCATTTGTGTCCTACGTAGTTTTCTGTTTTCTTGTGAAAAATAAACAAAATTTTGCTGCCGATACACATTGGAAAAAGAGAGGCCCTCATCTGGTCTGGTTGTACGCACCAATTTTTCATGACGACAGGTTGATTGATGTTCATCAATATATATATATTTTATAATGGAAAGGAAAAGGAATAATTATAAACTTGCACAATTTAGACTAACTTTTAATGGATTAATCTGTATATACTGTCATGTTTAAATGAATGACACATATATTAATTTTGAGTTTCAAATCTAAATTTTAATTATGTGACATTCATCTAACGATGACAGTGTATACAAGATTTTCTCATTTTTAATATGATTTCTACACAAAGAAAACCGCTATCAATTTATATTTATACCCACTACAAATATATTTTTTTATCAAATTTTATTCTAAATTCCTTGTACGAAATATTTACATTTTGGTAAGAACTGCATGTAGTTTCATGATGAAATACTTTTCAAATGTTGAAATTTTGTTTTTCATCAAATAAAGCTCCTTTTAAAGATACACTTGTCACAAGAAGTGCTCAAAAAACTCAGTTGAGATCCTCTATGTCATTACTCGATGTCAAATTCAATGTCAATCCCACTTATCACGTGACAGTAGAAGAAATTTAAATAAACAACACATGACAAATTAAATAAATAGGACACTTGACATAAATATATAAATGACATTGAATTGTCACTGAAAAAGTGACACTGAGAATCCCGTGCGCAAAAAAACCGCACCACACAAAGCATAATGAATGGCTTTCAAAGAGAGGCACTTCAATTCTTTAGCTAAAAGCATTTTGCTACTAGTATAGATGATCAGGTAATGGCCGCCCTTTATAGTAATTTTTGAGTCCGGATAACACTGGCGGTGCAGATAAAGACCATTATCCAGAACCTATTCAAACAGAGGCCTCAAATTTTGTTGTAGAAACAAAAAATGAAGAACTTAATCTTATAGTATCCAATTCCTCCCAGCAGGAGTAAATGAGAACGAGCATGCAGAAAAAGAAGAACCCAAGTCTTGCTCGTTTAGCGTATTTCTTTTGTGATACTTTTTTCCGGTGGCAAAGCAATTTGGATCGATCATATGCTTTAGCGGCGGGCTTTTTTGCTCATCTTTCTCCGCCTCGAGGCAATGCATAAAAGCTTTGCTTCCTACAAAGACAAAATACACGTAGATTTGCCGCCATTATATTGGTTAAAAAGTCTAAAGTTTCTCGTTCAAAATCTACTTCTTCACTTCACATCCATTTTAAGATTTTTTTGGAATATGCTGAAACTTTATGACTTAATGTGATCCGCGATTCTTTGGACATCCCATTAATTATTCGCATTGGAATGGCAACTTGATAGTCTTCTTATCTACATCGGCACAAAAAGCCAAAGAAATCGGCCGCCCGGTGGCATTAATTTTGTGAACTCGATTCGTTATTTCATTTTTATATATCGAACTTGACTTTAAATCCCGGTGATATACCATTCTCACTTTGTACGTACGGAATTTCAAAAAATGTAACTGCAAAATAAGATGCTCCTATATTGTCGTTTAGTTCGTCTTAATTTAGGTTGCATTTTCTAGGATTTTTTTTTTTTAGAAAAATTACTGTAGCGATTTGATGCATAGAAGAAAAAAAGATAATAAGACGGAAAATAGCTGTCCAAACAAGGCCGGCCTTAGAGTGCTTCAACACGAAGACATATTTCTAATAACTAAGGTCGAGATCCTAAAAATTAAAGAGGACGGATTCAAATCTCCCCATCGTCTTTTCTGTTTCTTAAATCTCATCATTTTTCTCCTGGAAAAAAAAAAAAGGTAGAAAGACATGTAACCGTGGTTGTTACAGCTGTAATAACCTCTGAAAGTGTCTCTGAAAGTGTCTGAAGCTACAGTAAGGCGGAGTTTTGCAGGGGAAGTACTGAGCAAAAGAAAAGTGGTACTGGGTTTTGCTTTTTTTTTTTTAAAAAAAGTTTTAAATAGCGAGAAGGAAAACTGAAGTGGAGAGAAATGAGACTTATCGCAAATTTCATTCATTTTTTTCCCTCATCGTAAATTCAGATTTTCTCGTGAAAGACTCTCTCGTCGCTCGTTTCCTCGAGCGCCCCCCAGCCCAATGCTAGATACGGATCCTATAGCATGTGCAGACTGTATGGACAATAGATCATAAATGTAGCGTTTACCATCAAAGGGACGAATCATCATCTGAGACTCTCTTTTGTATTTGCTTGGAGCTTTGGCCCCTTTCTGAGCTAAAATTAATTCTAGTAGCCAATGAAATGATGATCAAGCAATTGAAGCGGTGAATGATTATGAGGTGTGTCCTGAAGTGCATTACTTAGAAGATTTTTTTTTTTTTTTTGAGATTTTATGAAAAAATTATTTACTCACTCTTACATGCATCGACTCACAAAAAGAAATAGTACCACGATAAATAAAAAAAAAAAAAAATCGGATTCATCTTCAATTGAAACAAGTTATTTTTATCAAAGAATAATTAGGCATTAGCGCGTCTGAGCGAGTCTGAGCTTGAAATTTTTTTTTTCCAAAAATGAAAATAGAAAAATCACTAATTTCTTCGTCGGCTGTTTAACCATCACTAGTCCAGTCCGCTGCCAATACTGACTTTTATACCCAAAGTTCTGGATTTTGCTTCACATACATACATACCAAAGTTCCATACCCCAGCTGACATGGATCCCATACTTGCTTTACTTCCCTTTCTTTTTTCTTCATTTCCCTTAAGTTCAGCCCTTGCCCTTTTTAGTTTCTTTCTATACTCAATCTGCTTTTAAAATATATATATATATATTTTTTGCATGTTTATACTTTTCTTTTTGAGTTGTGGGCAATATGGACTGGTGGATGGTTCAACTAGCCAAGATGTCAACCAAAAACCAAACCAGGGAGAGAGACGGGAAGGGGTACCAGGGAGGAAGAACAATTTGACTGAGTAAAAGAGAAAGGAAAATGCAGCATTATTAAGTTGGAAAGAGCAAGCTCAACGAAAATTTGAATGAATTTGATTTGCAGTAATAGTGGGGCAGCCAGCCGGGCATGCATTTTGGATCCTCTAGATTTTGGTGGAAAAAATTATATTGTCTTTAATCAAAGTCATATTTTGCATGCCCTTGTGGTTGTGTAACCTTCAAATATTTCAAGACACCTTTTGTATGTAAATCATGAATGTGTAATAAAATAATTTGCTCTTAGGGAGTCTCCTGTATTAACTTTTACATGTGAAAAAAAAAAAATTTTGTGGATGGAGAGATGACTATGTCCTGGCCAAAATTTGCTGTAGCTTGAATAAGCGGCAGACGTTTTCTCAGTAACAGATCGACCTGCAAAGAAGAAAACATGATTCCACATCCAAAAGTTTAATAAAATAAGGAGTCAATTCCACTTTGTCCCTCCAAACTTTGGACGATTACCCACTTTAGTCCCTAAACTTTAAAATGGGACACTTTAAGTCCCTAAAACTTATAAATTTGGACACTTAAGTCCCTAAACTTATTAAATGGGACACTTTAATCCCTAAACCCTTATAAAATGAGACACTTTGACCACCACGGCATTCAAGATTTTGTAAACAATTTTCCTTAATTGGGAGGTATTTATAAGTTTAGGGACTTAAGTGTCTCATTTTGAAGTTTAGGGACTAAAGTGGGTAATCGTCTAAAGTTTGGGGGGACAAAGTGGAATTAACCCTAAAATAAGCAACAAAATTAACCACAGCACATGCCCACGAAATAACTAACATCAGATAAAAGGTCGGATTTTTTTTTTTTTTTTAACTTGAGGCTCAAGCTCACTGATTTGATATGAAGATCATCAGAGATTCACCGTAGTGACGAAACTTAAATCCACATCCCATAGAATTACCCCAAAAAAAAAAAAAAAAAACTAATGAGAAGCAACTAACTGCGAGTAAGTAGGACTCTTTGCAGGGCATTTGGATAAGTTGAGGTCGGTAAGCTAACTATAAGATTGTTTAATAAAATTGAAGTCTGAAAATTGAAATAAAAAATTTGAAATTTAAATTCTGAATCTATTAAGTTATTGAATATTAAATTTAACACATTTGAGTGTATATCACATTCAGTGATAAATAAATAGTTTATCAATTAATTTTTAAAACAAATTTTGCTTAAAAAATTCAGTACTATTTAATTAATTCAGATATTTAATTTTTTTATTATCAAACGCAGCTGAACATATTAAAATCATAACCCATTAAGTTTAAGTGTTGAATTAGATTATTAAACAGGGCTGATACACGGAGATCCCCTAGAGCTTGTAGTCGTTTTCATGAAATGATTATTGGTTATAATTAGCTACTTAAATTTCTAAACCGTAATTGATTTTATGTGTGGAATTTAGTGGAGTATCATAAAGGGGCCATCAACTTGTCTGCATACAACTTTGTCAATTCAAAATTGTCATTGAGGATTAATGTCATTGAGGATTAAGGCCTAAGGCATGCAATAGAAATGACAAACTGAAAGTGACACAGCCAAATGCATTTTTTCCACTAATGGTCATCGCGGTTTTACTTTGACAAGCGTGTATATAGAAAATCATATGGAAATCTAGAGCCCGGCTGAAATTTATTTTTTATTTTTTATTTTGTAAAAAATATACTATAGATAAAAAAAAATTTTTGAGGAAAAAGGAGGATTTTTTTTTTTTTTTGTCAAAAAGGAAAAAGGGGAATTCAAAACAGGCAACAAACACATAATACTACTTTTTTTTTTTCCTAAATTTGTTTCTTGTGATTTCAGTCTACGTGTAGATGCTAAAGTTTGAGCTTGCAAGTGGGGGCGGTCCACTGATTATCAGTCACTGCTCTGGCATGTTCGATGTTCGACGTCCTATTTGCTGTATTTTCGTATTTGTTCTTTCTAACCACTTTTTTTTTTTTTTTAAATATGCATTGACCTAATTTCACTGTAGCATGCTTGTTGATTGGCTAAATCTAATTATCATGTTTTTGCAGAGGGAAGTGAATTATGTCATATATATATATATGTATATATAATTAATTAACGTTTGTTCAATAATTGATGCAATGGCAGCAGGCCTTTTTTTTTTTAAAAAAAAAAAGAAAAAACACTTTCCTGGGGGATCAAGTCTCGTATTTTACTCATGACCGGCACTCCTTACAAATTAAAATTAGACAATCATTATTACTTTTGTTTTCTTCTTTCAGGAAAATGTTTTCATGTGAATCATTCCACCAACCAATATGCAGCCACTCTCGGGCATTCGGAAATTAATTAATATATCAAATATCATTTCTTACTTGAGGTTTTTTGTATTCTTTTTTGAAAACTTTAACTTGACTTCATGCTACTAATAATTGCCTAAACATCAAATGGCACTCCAACAAGATCGATAATTGGAACTGACATTATAATTGTTGTTGAATTTGGTAAATCCAATCAATGCTCTACCTAACGAGAAAGGAGAAGAAGACTACTAGATCAGGTATGCATGCGTAGCAATTGAAAAAAAAAAATAAAAAAAATCTCGATCTTAATCTCAAAGGGTTTGAAGTTGAGGTACTTGTTCATTTTGTCGAGCTCTATTGCTATTTCTTATTTGAGTTGGTTAATTAAAAAAAGTCACAATTCAGGGGTGTAAAAAATGTCAATGACTCAATGTGTGTATTTATCTGACAATTTATGTGTGATTTGAGTATCTTAACAATTGTGTGATATGCATCAGTTAGAAAAAATCTTTTTATTTTCTAATTTTTTAGTGGTGTTGAAAATTTAAACCAACCTCAATGGTCAATAAGTATCAAGTGTAGTTTGCTGAATTCATTTATGTGCTCAACCTTGTAGGAATATTGCTTGATTAGAATTAATCAATTTCCTAATGTAAGCCATTTATTTGGTTAGTTTCCTTGCGGTCGACCGTTTGGTACTAGTGCAACTATAAAAAAAAAAAAAAAAAAAAAAACCACCGACTGCATAACTGGGAGAATCGAGCCTCCCAAATTGAGGATTGTGAGTTTATTGTTCTTGAATTTTGAATTAGTAAAATTTTTTATTATTTATTTGTAAATTTATTTTTCTCCTCTTTCCACACGTATCCTTATACTATATAAGAATGAGTTGTGATCAAAGGAGATTTAAATTTCAACTGCATGGATAAGGATTTTTTTAAGAATGTGAAATGTTATATAGTTCTTTAAAATTTTTGGTACAACCGAGGGTAACATGTATTTAGGTATATTTACCAAAATGTCTTCATTTATTTAAAGTTTTGATTTATGAGACGTTTGAGTATTTCTGAAAAATGAAATTATTTTGCAACTGTTTTTGCATCAAGTATAACTCATATAAGCTTATGTGTTGGTATAATTACTGAAATGATATTATAGACACATTTAATTAAAGTGTGAATTTTGTTGTGCAATTAACACAAAGACATATTAACATATTGTGCAATTAGCACGTTACTATAACTAACCATTGGAGGATATTACTTTGTCTGAAACAACTTATGTCTACTTTTAGACGATTTTCAACTGACGTCTGTAGGGATCTTTGAAGATGGTAAAATTATAAAAGTATTGATAAATCAAAGTACACAAGTACGTGCTACAATTAAAATATACTACTATTATTAGATTTGTCATATTTGATGACTATTTTTTTTTTCAGAATGTACTATTATTTGTCAAATGAAAAATTATCTCTAATCACAGGCACCAAACACCCGCGCACTCCCCTCTAGTTTATTTATATACTCCCTCCGTCCCATTTTGATAGTCCTGTTTTCCTTTTTTATCTGTCCCAAATTGCAGTCCACTTTCCAATTGAAGAATGTAGTTGTATTTTCATTTTCCTAAAATACCCTTATTCAATACAAGTTGTTGTTGCTATAAACCTACCCCATTTAATGAGAGTTGATTCTTTTTTTACCATCAATTCAAGTTCCCATAAAGTTGTACTCTATTTAATGTGAGGGTATTTTAGGAAAATAGCAATTTAAATTTACTTTTCCAACAAAGTTAACTACTTTTTCTTAAACTGTGTGAAAAAAAAACAGGACTATCAAAGTGAGACGGAAGGAGTATGTCATATGGTTTTGTTTGAACATCCATTTTCCAAAGAAAAATTGCTACGTTTTCCGTGAATACATTTGTCAATCACCTTTTTACCTCACATATATCAAATCGCTACCGTAATTTTTCTACAAAAAATCTAGAAAAATAAAATCCAAACACAACCTTTACTTTTTGATGTGTGTGATTTTTTTTGTGTTGACAAGAAGTGATCATGTTTATCTCACCTTAAGAAGGGATATTTTTGAGTGCTTAAGACGCATGAGTCCAGAGTTCTTTCTTTCTTTTTTTTGGCTCTACAAAAGTGTAAATTATTTTAGCAAAAATCTATTATTCAATTGAAGGAGGAGTTACAATCTGCGAGTTTGTATGTTGACCTCCACTTTTTTTTTTTTTTTTTTTTCTATGCTAAATAAGCCAAATTAAATTTAATATTTAAACCTAATTAAAAAAAGTTATCAATAAAGAGTAACTGCACTGATGTCCGATAATTTATTCTTTCCCCTAGGAATCGTTCAACGATTTTGATTAGACTGAACCATTCCCAAATTGGATCACAAAAAGCCAAAGCAAAAGAAAGAGGAAGGAAAACCATTCCCAAGGAGCTGAAGAGGTCTTGTCATCTTAACGCAGCTGAATAGGTAAAATGCCACTATGATGCTATGCATTATCTAACCTTTACATTACATGGCTTTTTCACTATTCATGAAAAGTGCAAAAAAGTTGCTTGTCGACTGTCTTCAACCAATGGCAATGGCGAATCAATTTAACACATTAGCGGCAGCATCAAACTGAAATAACATGTCATTTTTTCAAATTTACCTTCCTATAGCTCAGGCAGAGAATCTTTTGCGTTTGGATTGCAATTTTTCTAAAAAAATTTTAATCGCCTTTTCACTTAATATATATCAAATTATTCTAATAAATTTTTATAAAAAATTAAAAAATACAATTTAAACAAAGCGGACCCTAGACACAAAACAGGAGAAAAAAGCATTTTACTCCTTTTGGATAAGGCCTCTTGTATCTGAAATCTTCTCTTTTTCTCCTTTTAGCACAACGATGAGTAATATTTTTCTTCTCTCTCACAGTCTCGCCAGCAGAATAATTAGCTAGCAAGGTACGAATGTGTAGAAAGTCTAAGGGAGGCTACAAAGAAGCAGTGAAGAGAAGGAAAATAAACCTCCCTTCGCTCCTCTTCGACTCCTCTACTTCCCCGATTCCAAAGATGGTGTCCCAAACGCAGCCAACCAAACAAATCTCATCTTTTCTTCTTCCACAAATAAACAACTAAAATCCCTCCAAAACCCTACCATGAAAGTTACATAAATTTATTTATTTTTTTATTCAATTCTCTAGCCTCATTTTACATTACTACCTGTATAATGAAAGAAACTTGCTTAATACAAGTACACCATGTAAATAGCATCACATTTCCCCAAAATTTGCAGGTTCCTCTGCGCATTCAAGAACAAGACATCTATTCTTGAGAGAGCTGTTTGATCTCCTAAAGCAAGTATTAATTACTAGCATAAAACATTAGACCCTGCCGTGTTTGCCCAGTCCTCCAAGAATGCTTCTTCCTCCTGACTTGTGCAGCATTCTGCGAATTCCCTTCTTAATCTTGTTGCTCTCCCTCCCTGCTAAAGCCTCCTCTTTCAATCTCACCCTCCCCAACCAACACCCCTACCCTGAGGCTGTGGCTCATGAAGTACAAAGGTAATAACTTTGCCCCATTTGCTCTCTGGGTTTTGCTCATTATTGCATTCTCTCTTACATATGCATCTCTGTTTTCTCCTATGCATTTCCACCCACCTAGCATTGACTGACTGGACCGACTGGACTTTGATTCTTTCCCCATTGTTTTTGCAAAAGAGACCTTCAAAATACCCATCTGGGTTTTGCTTAACTCAGCAAATTTGTGGAAAAATTGTTCTCATTTCCCCTTTCCTGACTCGCCACTCTCCCCTCTCACCTCCTGACTAGCCACTCTGTTTCAGAATGGTTTTTTTTTAACCACAAATGCTGACCTTTCCTTGCTTCCTCGTCAAGTTTTATGATCTGAGACGCTTTTAGTTTCTTGATAAACCATCTTGATTTCGAACACTAGCCAACTGTACCATGTGGTTTGTGTGTTTCTGCTGGCATTTTACCGCTTATACCTTGCTTTCGTTTTCCTCCCAAAAGAATCGCCCAATCAGCTCTTGCTTTTTCATCCAAGGAAAAATCTTGGCCTCCTCATTTGTCAATTTCCCAATCTGGGCCATCCCCATTTTTCCTTTTCTCTTTTGATACAACTAGATAGGAAGGAAAATCGAACGCAGCATCTCCGGCCATCCACGTTTTTTTTTTTTCAAAAATATACTACTAACAACTCATCCTCATTTTTCACACACATTTCCATTCCTTCCTTCTCATAATCAGGAAGGTAAATGCATCTTTATCGCGAAGAGAACTACTCTCCACAACGGTCCACGACCAAGCCCAATGCCTGACCGGCAACCCAATAGATGACTGCTGGAAATGCGACCCCAACTGGGCCAACAACCGCCAGCGCCTGGCCGACTGCGCCATTGGGTTCGGCCAAGCCGCAATGGGCGGCAAAGGTGGCCAGATCTACGTGGTCACCGACTCCTCCGACCACGACGCCGCGAACCCAACTCCGGGCACCCTCCGGCACGCCGTCATCCAAGACGAACCCCTCTGGATAATTTTTGCGGCCAACATGCAAATCAAGCTTAAGCATGAACTAATCGTGAACAGCTTCAAGACCATTGACGGTCGAGGGGCAAATGTGGAAATCACTGGGGGTGGCTGTATAACGTTACAGTACGTAAGCAACATCATTATTCATAACATTCACATTTACGACTGTGTCCCTAGCGGAAACACTAACATACGGTCGAGTCCAACGCATGTTGGGTGGAGAGGGAAATCCGACGGTGATGGGATCTCGATATTTTCGTCCAGGAATCTTTGGATTGATCATTGTGCGCTTTCTCATTGTACCGATGGGTTGATTGATGCTATCATGGGTTCCACTGCCATTACCATCTCTAATAGCTTTTTTACCCATCACAATGAAGTCATGTTGCTTGGCCATGATGATAAGTATTTACCCGATTCCGGCATGCAGGTCAGTAAAAATTACCCAAAAAAAAATTTTTTTTTTGTGGGGGGGCGGGGGGTGGTGGGGCTTTCGTATCTGAAGTTGTGGGGTAGACAGTAAAAATTGATTGATTAAGAGGGTGATTGGTATTAATTTTGATTAATTATATTTTTGGGATAGGTGACAATTGCGTTTAATCATTTTGGAGTGGGGTTAGTACAGCGTATGCCAAGGTGCAGGAGAGGGTACATACACGTGGTGAACAATGACTTCACAGAATGGAAGATGTATGCAATTGGTGGTAGTGCTAATCCTACCATCAATAGTCAGGGAAATAGGTACATCGCCCCGCCCGACCCGGATGCCAAGGAGGTAATTAATCCACTTTTACAGCCTTTTCATATTTACTGCTGACATTTTGTTTTTCCATCGTTATTAGCTAGTGTTTAGTGGTTTGTACTGTTGTCTGATTACAGAATTATTGGCTCAATGATGGGAGTAACATGATACAATACTCTGCTTAAAGGGATTTTTGCATTGGAGGCGCGTACTTTTACGCGCCGCCAAAGGCAGCTTTTGGGATTGTGGTAAAAAAAAGATTGATCGTGGAAATGAGATGATATTTTGGCATTCCTTAAAAAATTTAAGGCACTTTTTAAATTTCGTCTAATGCAAAAGAAGAAAAGGAGTGCTTTAGGAGTGCGACTATGATTGGATATCAAATTTTATTAAATAATATTTCGTTTGTATTATAAATATATTTTTCAATTCATCTTTTCATATCTTCAATTACATTTTTTTTATCTCATATACATCACATTATAAAAAATGTTATAATAATTATTTCAAATAATACTCTATCCATACAAACCCGATTATCATTAGCCTTAGGTTTCCATGCAATCGATGATGATGATGATCCATCCTGAATTCTTTAGGGGTTGATATTTGAAACCAAAAGTGACTTTTGGGAATAATGCAAAGAGTGTTAGCAAGTGCACGTGGGCTACATGTATATGTTTTTGTCCTGAGATGCAAATTGGCAGGAAAGTAACGTTGGTGTAACGTGGGGCGGCCAAAAATTAATTTGTTGGGCTCTTAGGATGGTGATGCTCTTTTATTGTTAGAAGGGAGGCTGAGGTGACAAATTTTACCATTTGTAATGCGAAATTTTTTTTTAAAAGACAAAAAATGAAGGAAGAAAATAGGATATTGCAGAAAATGACCAATTTGGGATCGTTTCCCTATTTATTTCGTGATCTAAACTGAACTTTATAATTGGTGTCCCCACATTTTGACAATAGAAAGAGATATGATGGTCTCTTCACTTTTGAAGGTGCAACAAGAAAAGTGGACACCGGGCCAAGAAAACAGCCCAGATCAAGAAACTTATTTTCGAAGGGACTTTGCACTAATTAGTCGCTGCTCTTCTGTTTGGTTAACAGCTCATTTTTCATTCATTGATTTAAATAATTAGACGACGAGAGTAGGATTAATTACGTCGTGTGATGCACGCGCATGCTTGCAGCGTGGTTGGCTTAAGATGGTCATTCAGCTGCTAACCAGGGTGTATGATTATTAATTACATATGTGTCTGAGGAGCAGGTGACAAAGCGCGTGGAAACAGACGAGAAGGACTGGAGTGACTGGAACTGGAGGACGGACGGGGACATGATGGTAAATGGAGCGTTCTTCGTCCCCTCGGGCGAGGGGCTGAGCGCCCAATATGCTAGGGCCACCAGCGTCGAGCCCAAGTCTTCTGGACTTATTGACCAGCTAACTTTCAACTCCGGTGTCCTTGGTGGGCCCAGGTATCCTATACAACTCCAGCTTCTTTAGTTCTATGACCTTTTTTTTTTGGGTATCCCCCCACCCCCCCCCCCCCCCCCCCCCCCCCCCCCCCCCCGGGCCACCCCAAAAAACCAATCCCACAAAAATTTTTTTTTTTTTGCTTTGGCCTTCACAACGCAACTCAAAATACCTGTCAGATTAACCGTCCCAATTGAAGGCCTCCTAAGTGCCAAACCACCAAAATGCCACTGGGCCAACTTGGTGGATTTTTTGGATGCATTTGGGATATGCCCATTGCCAAGTCAAATTCCCTAATCAACTTGTCTGGGGAACCGATACTACTCCGTACTATTTCTGCTCGACCTGCCCCTTGCTGTCAACTGCTCGACCTGCCCATTAAAAGTATCTTGCTTTTTTTTTTAACTGTGTCAAAATATTTGTCATATTTGACATTTTTATCTATTTTATACTCTAAATTTTTTTTATATCCTTTATTAATGATGCATAAAATCAAATGTGATGTGATTGCTTTTTATTTTTTTACTTTAATCAGCACATGATTAAGGATAAATATAAAACAAAGAAAAAATATTTTGATGAAGTGTATTTTGCATAAAAAACACATAGCCAAAATATGATATGACTAGACATATGGGACAGAGGTATGTGTGTAATTTTATGAAGTCTAACGGCAATAATTCGAGTATGCTACGGAAGAGAGGAGCCAATTGGACATGCAGAAGACACAATTTTCTCCCTCCAATTCATATTGGTTGCTCGGATGAGAATATATGCCCTGTTATCCAGCTAGTAGTGTAAAACAATCAATCGGAATGTCAGACAATATGAAACAAAGGAAAAAACAATAATGATCCAGAATTTCAAATGCGGACAAGTTTTTTTTTTTTTTTTTTTTTTTGTCAAGTTTACCTGCTACAAATTTTTTAAAAATTTTATCTACAATAATCTCAAAAAATTTTTACAATAAATTATAATAAAATTTTAAAAAAATATTCAAAAAATTCGCTTGTCAAACAGAACCGGGTTTGGTTTTGAAAAACCCTTGGCGTTGCATGTACCATGATACTAATATATATATATATATATATATATATATAAAACAGGAGTAAGTCACTTATAGGGCAGTGGAAAGAAATAGTAGTAGTAGTGGCAGTAGTAAAAGCGGAGAAATGACATGGGACCAAGATTATAGGCATAGGGTGAAGAGTGAGTGCGAAGGAAGAGGGGGTGTTGATGGATGGATCGGATTTGGATGCACGTGAAGGCGCGGGTGTTGGGAATCTAAAAGCTGGCCGGCCAGACAGACAGCCTTAACAGAGTTGTCTTTTAGCGTTTGCTTTTGTTGTCTTTTTGGTCGGATTTACTGCTAACAATTGCTGTCTTACAACAACCATCACTTTCACTCCCGCCTTTTACAAACCCTCCTTACAACTTAGGAATCTGCTAATTACTAAACCAATCAGTTCAGACTTCAGAGGAGGAGTAGTAAATAATCAAAGGTCGGTTGAGCGCGTAAATTTTGGTGATCAGATCTCTCTGTCAAGCACCCTCAAGGTCAACACGTTTCAACTACTAAATAGTAAATGTTTTATGTTTGTCAGAACAAAAAAAAATGTACTCTAATGTCTCATATTATGTCTCAACACGAGAAGTGTTCTAAATTCATACGAATGAATGGTGCATTCATCTGGTCAGATGGTAGTTAAGTCCCCGTCAGGTTTTCCCGACTCAATTGGCTCACTTTCTAGAGTTGCTCCCGATCCAATTGGCTCACTCCCTAGAGTTACTTCTCTTAAAGTAAGTCCCCCCTCTTAGTAGCAGGAGTAGGTTAGATTAGATGTGCCGTCAGTGAAAAAAAAAAAAAAAATCTCTCTATTGTGAATGGACGATAACTGATCATCGGGTAAAGAAAACAGTAGTAGTAGTGGCTTTGTGCCAATAAATTTTAAGAAATAATAAAATATTAGTACTAAGCTAAGCTAGTGTGTGACTTGTTGGAACGGAGATACCTGAGAGAGGGGCGATTTGGGGTGGGGGGGGGGCCTTTTTATTGATCTTCTTTCTTGTTCCTGGTGTGAAAAGTGGAGCGGGTTAGATATAAAAAATGTTCTCAGATTCTTTTTCCATTCAATAAATGCTCTCCAGCCAATTCCGCGTTGGATGGGGTTGTGGGGCCTGAGTCTTTTATGCTACTGTGTAGTATTCCATTCGGGAACCACTTTTGGTACAAACAAATTAGTTCGGCTCGTTATTATTATTGATTTCGACATTGGAACGGGAAACTGGAAAAGAGCCTGCGCAAAAACAGACTGCTGCACAGCATCAAAATCACAGTAGTATCAAGTTGGACACAATTATTTACGGGGGATGAGAAGGCCTGGGGACACCGTTCTAAATCAAAGGAGATTTGATCATCACGCGTGTTTGAGACTTTTTTAAGCACTGTACTGGCATTGTTATTATCAAAATACGATAAGTTGTTGTAGATTTATTTATGACTGTCTGGTTTTTTGGTGCAAGAAGGAAGTTGTTGTGTGAGAGGATGACTTCCCATCTTCATCATGCATCTAATGAATCAAAGGCAGACAGAAAGAAGAGTGGCGGCTTTGATAAATAATAATAATTATGAGAAAGAAGGGGGGTGTCTGAAAAAGAATTAATGCCCCCTTCAATTATTTTGGCTCTGGTCTTCAAATCCCTCGATTGGTTGGTTAGATGACTTGCTTAAATCAATCAATCAATCATCATCATCATCATTATTATTATTATTGCATGGCTTTTTTTTTTGGGGTCCAACAACCAAGTTACCACTCTTTTCCGGTGGACTGGTGGTGTTTTCTGCCCTTCCATTCTTATCCTGAGCTTATGGTTCTGATGCTGATATGATAATAATGGTAACCATGGTACAGGGACAACAGCGTTAGCATGTCCTACGGCGGGGGGTCTACCACCGGAGACAGCGCCAACGGTTATGGCGGTTCGGGGTCCACTCCTGGCGGAGATGGCGACTTCTTCGGTATGATATTTGGCAGCGGCGCACCACCACCTCCTCCTCCTCCTACAGCATCCGCGCTCGTCTTTTGGTCTCTTCTAATTATTTTAATTTTGTGCATGATCACCAACCAAGGTGCTCTACTATGATTATTATTACCAGTACATAGGAATTTAAAGAGCCAAAAAGAAAAAGAAAAAGGAAGAAACTAACATTTTTAATTAATTATTTAGAGGGAAAAAGGAAGAAGATCAACCATCACATCTCTTCCTGCACATGTAATTATTATTGATTCTTAGGCATCAATTGAGCAAGCACCTCAAGGCAAGGCTCAGGGATTCCTTTTTTTTTTTTTTTTTTTTCTTGTTGCTTTTCAGTGGGCCATTTTGATGTAGAAAAAAACAGATGGTGCAGGAATTGATTTGTTGACTTCTTGCGGGGGGGCTTTTGCTCAAGTCAAGTAATGTGATGGGGAGAGAATGATCAATTATTTATGCATATGGGGGAGGGGATAGAGTGTGAGCGGCTGAAGTGGTTGCTTCGGGTCAAACATCAGTTTCAGAGCCATTTTCTTTGCTATTCTTTGAAATTGAATGATCAATCAGAAACAGAGTAGTTCTTTCCGATTCATGCAACACAAATTACACAATGATGGTGTGGTTCTCTGGAATCCCAACTAACCATTCAGTCCTCTTGAGAAATTTAGCAATTGGTTCCTCCTCTTGAGAAATCCATCTTTTCTTCTCTCGCTAACATTCCTGGATGAAAATTGATACGATGGGAAGGCTGCTCTCCGCTTCTCTTCTGATGATATGATTACACGGCGATATGAACCATGAGGCTGCAGCATACTACAATAATGTCTACAGACACTTAACGATCGATCGCAGGCATAGACACAGTGAAAAAATCAGCGTGTGAAGTAGATTAATAATGACTTGGTGGGTAGTCGCAGAATCTAGTAACTTTTTAAGCAGGTTCAGTAATAGGGGAAAATTTTACTGGTGGCAGAACAGAAGAAAGCTTTGGGGCTCATTTTACGAATGCTCTCTCTGATTATGAGAGCTGTTCAGTGCCTTCCAGTTCCAGCAGCAGCAGCAGCTCAACATGGCCATTTAACGGGGGATGGCATGCCGTCACCATGTTTGCCAATCAATGCCCAAAATAAACTAGCTTAGCTTAGTACTAATATTTTATTATTTCTTAAAATTTATTGGCACAAAGCCACTACTACTACTGTTTTCTTTACCCGATGATCAGTTATCGTCCATTCACAATAGAGAGATTTTTTTTTTTTTTTTCACTGACGGCACATCTAATCTAACCTACTCCTGCTACTAAGAGGGGGGACTTACTTTAAGAGAAGTAACTCTAGGGAGTGAGCCAATTGGATCGGGAGCAACTCTAGAAAGTGAGCCAATTGAGTCGGGAAAATCTGACGGGGGATGGCATGCCGTCACCATGTTTGCCAATCAATGCCCAAAATAAACCAACAGCAGAGATCAATTAGCGGAAAGAACTTTTAACCACTTAACTTATTGCTACCAAAGGTGAAAAAAAAATAACCCTTTTGAATGAGATATTAACTACAAACTACTTCCAACATTGCTTTCATTGTCATCGCAAAATTGAATGACAAAAAAAAAAAAAAAAACGATCAAAAAGCCAAACTATAATTAGAAACACATATTAGCAAAAAAGCACTGCACTTGGTCGAGAAGACAAGATGGCAGAATTTCGTCCAACTTCTCTCCCCAGAATAAAAGACAGAACAGTGACAGAGGGCGGATTGCAAAAGAACTTTGCTCATTTCGGGGCAACAGACCAAGACCGTGCACCACCAATACCAGAACTTGTGCCGCTCATTGCCCTCTGATTATAGGCGAATTATGTGCTGCAGTGGAAATCTACAAGTAGATCAGTGAGTCAAACTCTAATCACATCTTCCCCAGCCAGTACAGCTGCTCTTACAGTTATGTATGTCAACACCCATTTGCAGCGGCCTCTTCAAGTCTCTTCCATGTCAACACCCGCTGCTCCTCCCGGCTTCCAGCCCTGGCCTCCCTTTCTTCATATTGCCTTTGGCACTCTTCAAACAGCTCAGCATCCATCTCCTGGAACATCCTTCGAACATTAGCTGTTAGCCCATTGATAGCCTGGTTCCAGTGACACTTTATGTTCTTTTCTAAAGCTTCAAAGATAATTGGCAAGATAGTATGGCGATTCTCTGCAATCAAGCTCACTATATGCTCATTGTTCCACCAGAATAGTGCCCGTTCTGCAACCTGCAGTTAACTTACTGTGAAAATCTTCAGACAAAATTCCCATCCATTTTCAAGCCACTTCTGGCACAACTTGAAATATAATGCATGGGTACACGTGCTTTACATCAAAATACTATCAAAGGAAAACATAAGCTATGGACGTCCAAGGCAATTACGAATGTAAAACCAGTTGTCAGATTAATCATAAGAGTTATGGTGTTCAATAGGGACTGATGTTTGTGAGACATTCACATAGTTATGGGTGATAAATCGGGTCCGAGAAATTTTGATTATGATGTTCAATCTGGCCTGAAAATTTGTGACATATTCACATCATTATGCGCATACAATCGGGCCTGAAAATTTTTTTTTATTTGCACACCGGGACATTGTGAACATTAATGACCTAGCGAAATAATTGTGTCATTTCGGTTTTTGAGGAGAATAAGATGCAAATGTGACAACCCAACGTCAAATTACATATATATTGAAATCTGATTAAGTTTTGACAACTCGAAAACTGAACGAAAGTAAAAAGATAAAGCAGTTTTTCAGTCAATTTCTCCTTAAAACTGAAATTTCAACACCTAAATAAGCAAAAAATTCTGAGCCATCCCAATATCTTAGTATGCCGCAAGTGCTCTGCCAATGACCATCAGTTTTTTTTTTTGAATAATTACCATTGGCCTACTATCAAATCTTAAAAGGACCCTCACAGCAATAAAAGGCGATATGATTCACCGATTGTGCTAATTATCAGTATCCTTTACAACTGACACACTCTTATTTTCTATAGCTTAACGTAAACAACAAGAATAGATTAAAAATGATTCAATCTTATCAAAACTAACAATTAAGGAATTCAAAGCATCTTCTCTTTCAACTGAACAAGTGTAAACTTAGGCAGAAACAATCAAATTAAACGAGCAAACTATCCTGAGCTAGATTAAAATTGAACTTATCTATTCTAATATAATTACAATAATCTCCTTTGGAAGTTGAAAGGAATTTTTAGAAACTAAGGGGATGGTTGGTAAAGAGGTATGGGGGTCAGGAATGGATATCAAAGTAATGATACCCATTGCAACTGTTTGGTTGGAATGGGAATAATTCAATGGGGATCAAAGTTTTAGATTGTGCCCCCCATCATTCTCCACTTATGACTTGGGGTTCAAATTGATTAGCTCTTTAGTAGAATGAACCCCATCTTGGTTCAAAAACAACAGGCAAGGAAGAAGACCAAAACTCATACCCACAGTGGGGTTTATGGTTCCAATTCCACAATGCAAAAAAAAAAAAAAAAAAAAAAAAAAAACCCACTACCCGACAAGGAATTTCGCTACCTTAGACCGTAACTTCTAAACGCAAATTTAGTCCACAGACTAAATTAGGAGACGTTAATTAACCAGCGCAAGGAATCCTAGATTTAATGGTCCTGTAAATAATCCTTTTAAAATACTGGTCTAGCATCTGGAATATGCAGGAGAATGGAGAAGACATCCTACTAGTAAACATGTATAGACATTAAGTAAAGAAGTCAACTTGTCATCAATACACACACTTCCCCCAGGGGATTGTATTATGCCATGTACGTTGGATGAAGCTTCAAAATGGTCATCAATGCCATTTCCAAAACTAAACAAATATGAGATATGACAAGATTACGAACCTAATTTTGTTTAAACCCATTTAGTCCTATGAATGAAAAGGTGGTCTAAGTGGAAAAAGGTAAATATTTCAAAGGCATCTCTTAATCAAGATGTATGGAATGAATGTACTCATCTAAAAATGATGAAACTACTCATTCCATTGACTGTTGTCAAATAACAGTGTGATAAATATGGTAAACACTGTCCTTTACAGTAAGTTATACACATTGTTCAGTACGTAAGTTTACACAATCATACAAATAAGCATGAACAATATACAATTTTCTGTATAACTAGAAACTGGATATTTGTAAATAGAAAACAAATTTTATATATTGAGCAAGACTAGAGATCTTTAACCATTGATCAATTTCCTGGACCCATAAATTCAGGTACTTATTCATGTCATAACTGACCAACGGTCATACCAGATTGTAGGGTGCCATAGTTGTATACTAGGTCAAAAATATTACACAACTTGTTATAAATGGGATGAATATTATCCTAATACAAGAGATTTCTGGTATTTCAAACATATTTAAAATCCTGTTCTATGTCCTCAGGACCAGAATCATATTCTTGGCACTATACATTCATATTTTAATTCCAACGACCACTTGATTGGCTGGTGATTCCAAATTCCATAACACCATATTGCATATTCTTCATCACTGTATAAGCTACCTATAATATGAACCAATCCTAAATTTTAGGAGTCCGTCCCGCTGTAACACCTGCTCATATGGTTATATGACCCAAAGACGGTCATTATGATTTGCGTGATATTCAACAGCTTGAGTATATGATTGGAACACACATATATATATATATATATATATATATATATATATATATATATATATGTCCACAGTAGCTGCACTTGTTCCTTATCAGTCTATTACCCATCATTGGCTCTAAAGAAAGTTGCATTACTATAATGCACATGTTCAGAACATTTTTTAGAATCATATAGTCTGGAAACAGAACATTGCCATGAATACTTAACATTATCATCATCCGAATCCTCAAACAGTGTTTCAGAATTTGAAAAGAATAAGTCTAGGATAAATAAAGACAGTGACTGCTACACGAAATATAGAGCACAATGCCAGAGAACAACCTCCAAAACGTTGGAAATCATAAGTTTTCTTCATAAACCCAGACAAACTTCATAAACTTACCATGGTTAAACTTATAAGTAAGAGCAAACAGTATGTCAATCTGGACCCCACTTAACTTTTGTCCGTCCTAGTAATAAAAAGCAGGGAAAATAATTTCCCCCTTTCATTATAAATGGCTCATAGCACCCAAATGCACAATGTACAATCTACTAATGCTCGTTAATCAATCTAATGATGTAATATACATTAAATCTGATAACTAATGCTAAAGAGTCATGACTTGTTAGAAAAGCAAAAGCATAGCAATGAGGTGAAGCTGTTCAAGAATTTAAGGACACAGGTGTCTCATTTAGATTTTATAAACTTCCAAAGGCAAAAATGATCATTCTCAAACCTGAAAATGGGAGCTGTTGATGCTTCGAGCAACTTGTCTAAATAAAGGCACCATGCAGCGCCGAAACTCCTCAGACTGTGTGGCTTCCAAGACATCTTCTAGTTCTCCAAGAAAGAGAACTTCCTTGCCGCAGTTGGTTACAGGCCAGTACTTCAGCAATCCCCTAATCACAATATCTGCCAATCTATAATCTTTCTCTACGAATTGTGTAATGCAGTAAGATAACTGCTGATGATATGATGCGACACACTTGGCCTTGTGCAATGGAATAAGAGCCCGAACAAGGAACAATTTATGCTCTTCTTTCATTGGCAGAGCGAACCCATTTATAATACTTCCAAGAATCTCTAGCAACTCACAAATCCCACTGTGCCTCTCTGTTTCAAATAAAAAACGGTAAAATACATCATTTATCGCTTTCCTAATGAATGGGCGATGGACCATGAATTTCCCATAAATGCGGTGAAGAATAGTCTTCAAGTATTCACGCTCTCTGGCGTCCTCAGAATCGAATAAATCCAGTAATTTTAGAACAAAAGAATGATCAAGGTATCGCTTGGCTATCTTAGTGTCCATATCAGGTGATACCACATATCTCAAAAGTAACTCATACACAAGTTGCAAGTGAGGCCATGATGGGTCCGTAAACATTTCATCCTCATCAGGGTCACCACTCTCTGACCCTGTATTCTCATGCATTGCAGGAGGTAAACACCGAAAAACATTGATTGATATCATTTTCACTAACCCTTCCTGCATTATTTCATTCATTTTAGAAGACCCTGATTGCACTAATTCAATCAGCTCATTGAGAGTTTGCCTCTTAATCTCCTTTTCTCGGGCATTCTTCAAAGTGTCTGAAAAATCAAAGGAAGCGCAACAAATTTGGAGCTTTCTGATGAACAAAGCATGTCTTTCAGACAGCGGAATTTCTTTCAACAAGGGTAATACTTCAACCACTCCAGAACCGTGTCCCAGACAGTCCAAAGACAAAAGTTGAGATGGTGCACCAGCCGTTCTTGAAGCATGATTAACAGTAACATCAGGATTAGGCGCTGCATTGTTGGTAGGTATTGGGGTCTCAGCTCCATCCGATTTTGAGGCCTTTCGATGTCCTTTTTTTCTGATTTTATTGAACATACTTTTAAACTACTACTAACACTATATCCTCCCTTCCTCTACTGCTTCTTCACTATTCCACATGAAACCTAAGATATGCCCCAAACATCAAAAAACTTCACAAAGCCTTTTCAAGAATAAACTAACAAATAACGTTAACAACGCATAACAAACATAATAACACAAAAAGGGAATCTTTTTTTTTTTTTTTTGGCTGGTCTATAATGATAGTAATTTTTTGTGCCCGCTGCTTTTTAATTCATATTTCAACAGAAATAACAAAAGGGTCAGTAAGAAATACCTCAAGGGATTGAGAATCGACTGTTTAGAAGAAGTCGATGATCAATGAATTTAATGTAAACCCTGAAAATTAAGACATAAAAATGGCACAGAAATGCAGGAATTACAGTCAAATTTCTTGGGGAGAATGAATCAAGAATTACACACTGGAGTGTGTGTAGAGAGCGAAAGAATGAGTGGGGTGAAAGCTAAAGAAAAAATTTTGGGATATTAGATTAAGATGAGAGAAGATTAGAGATCCGAAAAGGAAGGGGAAATCGTATGAGATGGAAAGCCCCAAACCATTTGTGTGCGCGCCTCCCAGTCCGAGCTCGCTGCAACAAATATGTATCAGCGTTTATTTATATTTCTTTCTATTTTTGTGGTTCTACTGTGTAAGTACATGTAAAGATTTAACTGCTGGACACTTGGATAACACCTTCCTTTCCTCTTGCTTTTGGACCAATTTTAAGCACTTCTTTCCTTCCAGTATGAGATCTCTCTCTCTCTCTCTCTCTCTAACTAATAATAGCATGATAACACCTTATATTCGTTTGAATTTCATTTTTCAGAAAATTTCTTTAATAATGTAACGTGTGTGGTGCAAAATTCTTAAAGATTTTCAAAATGATGTTCATCTAATCATTACATAAATCGTTATTGTTTTACTTTGAGATGACTTAAATAACAATAAAGGGTCTAGTTTTAGAGATTAATATTCTTTATAGAAGTCAAAAGCATTTTTCCATTAGGATTTTATTAGTACTAAGCACTAACAAATAGCGAGTGTACGAAGAAATCAAATTGATCAAATTTGGTTTGCCCCGGACCTTAGATGGTGTTAAGTAGTAGACTGGTAAGTCTATTTATTATATGGATAAAAGATCTTCAACCGAAACCCAGGAAATTACTTGCCTTTTGGGAAAAGTTTCAATTCTTCTAGGGATAATGCTAAATTTCTTAATTTTCAAGTTTAGAGATGTATTCAGCTGAATACGTAGTTGTTAGTAGTGCTTTAGACAGTGATGGTGGTATTTCCGTTAAGCTCTCTCTCTCTCTCTCTGCCAACTTTTGGAGATTTGATGCAACGAGAAATTTTAGAACTATTACCTTCGTTATTTCCTTTTTAAACGTAGCAATATTTTATTTTTGGAAATTTCAAGTTTAGCAAGTCAAATCAGTAGGCAAATTTATGTTTCAGTTGAAATTCCCATCCATTGGCGCAGTAATGACGCCGTACTTAGCAGTACCATCAAAATAGAACAGAGAACCGACGGAAAAGCTCAATCAACGCATCCAATATTTCTCGCACTTCGTTTCTTCAGTTCAAACGAAGAGTCACACACACACGGTCCCATGATTCCACCTCCCACTTAACCAAACGGGGCCACTAGTCACTCTCTCTGAGCTAAGCGTCCTAAAATACGTGGACCAGGAACTGGGAAAGTAGAAGAACCCTCTAACCACCCAGAGGCACCCCCAACAATTCTGGCATCCCATATCTTTTGTTTACCTCCCATGACAGTTAGGCCAATCTTCTACAGCCCAACCCAAGCCACCTAATCCCCCAGCAAAACACCAAAAGTCCAACCACATATCCTGAGAACTAGCTCTAAACAGAAAGTTCTCTCTAGGCACAAACGCCTGCATATTTAACCACTTTGTTTGCCAGTCTCAGATTAGATTTTGTCTTCAGCTGCCAAGACTAAGCGCCAGACTTTGTAAGGGTGCAGTTTTTCTACTGGCTAGCATTCTGGGGGAAAAACCTGCCAAGTAAAAGAGCACTCGGAGCCTTAAACCAAATTTCTGGAAGAGAGAAAAAAAAAAGTCACACATTGGCTGCAGTCTTTGAAACCCAGGGGCGTTTATGAACCGCAACAGGCCCATGCAGGGAAGTCGGGGAGGGGATTCATGAAACTTACTAATGAAAGTCCATAGAATTCATCAAAAACCGACAATTAGCTTATATACAGCTGAAAAGTCATACAGCAGTACTGACAACATCCAGAAAATTGTCAAAGGTTTCATGGCTTTCTACACAATGGAGAAAGATGAAGATATGGTTCCAAACCCCCAAAGTTTTTTTAGAAGATTTTTAGTGAACAGTCACCATCTGTGCTTTGGTGCAAGGGCTTCTTAGCATCTAACCTGCAAACAATGCAAAATAATAAGCACATAGAACAGAAAAATTAGATCACTCCAACAGGAGTGAGCACACAAACATTAAAGAAATGTGACATTTATGATCCTCTTTTACCAAACCAAAAGAATTTCTTTAAGAACAATTTTTAGTTCAATTACTTGAAAATTAAAATGTGCTTTCTTTAATTGAAATATAAAGAAAAAAATTGAATGCTTAAAAAGCACGTTCTCATTTTACTCTCTCTCTCTCTCTCTCTCTTCATAATATTTCCAACCATGATGAATGGGAGCTTAGTAGTAAGAGAACTACTTTTAACCGGTCAGGGCACTTGTCCCTGACTCCTCCAACATTAGACTTGTACCTCCCAAATATTTTAACAGCAATTATCTCATAGTCCAACCTAAAAGGGCATGGGCATCAAAAGCAGTAAAACAAGAAAAGGACAACATTATGCTGACAATGAAGTTGAATTTGCAGGTATAATTTCAGCCAAAAAGAGACAGTTTGCCTGCAGTGAGTAGTAAATTTGTTTTCCATGAAATGCTGTCAATTTGTTGTTCTCATACCATTTCTCACAAATTCCTACCTTCCCTTCAAATCATTTTGCTAATAAATTTTCATCCTTAGTGAATCTTACGTAAAAGCTTCAATATGCTAAACACTGATTGATGTATCAAATATCCTATTAATCATCCAAATCAATTTTATTCCTGACAAGAAACATTTACTGTGACTGGATGCCAAGAAATTGAGCTATCACCCAACTACATGACAAGAAGTCTCATTTAAGGACTCTCTCATAATTAAGGAGCCAATTTTAGATCCTAACTACAAGTTGATTGGGAAGATACTTAAGGCTCACTACTTGCTAACACCATCATCACAAAATGTAGCAGAGAAGTTAACACAGGTTAGACTAGTATAGACTCAAGCAAGACGGATGAGCATATAAAGCAGAGTTTACCTTTATAGCGCCGATTTTAGATGCTGACTACAAGTTGATTGGGAAGACACATAAGGCTCACTACTTGCTAACACCATCATCACAAAATGTAGCAGAAAATGTAACACAGTTTAGACTAGTAGAGACTGAAGCAAGACAGACGAGTATATAAAGCAGAGTTTACCTTTATAGTGCAGTTACCAACCCCCTTTATCATTTCCATCCTTTGCCTGGCCCCAGGAGCTTGCCGGTGCTTTACCCCAAGCATCAGCTGTGCCAGCACCTTCCCCCTTCCCCATAGCCGGTTGGTTCCAACTAGATGATGTGGCTCCACCAGAAGAATTTGATGTTTTCCAATTATTATTTTGGCTATTCCAGCAACCGGAATTAGTATCACTTCCACTAACATCTTTGCTTAAATCAAGTCCTCCGGTACAGCCACCAGCTTGCTCAATGTCTCCACTTTCAGCAGGCTCCTTTGATTTATTCCCATCTGAACCAGCACCTTGCCACTGATTCGTATCACCAGCTTGCCAATTGCCTCCACTATTGTTGCTTACCCATCCACCAGCATTACTACAAGACCCATTTTTCCCAGAATTAGGCTTGTCACCACTAGCTACATCTTTAGCTCCATGATTCCAGCCACTAGACTGGGCACCGATCCCACCAGCACTATTGCTTCCCTTGTTCCACCCACCAGCTTGAGCACTATCTCTTCCACCAACAGCTGCACAACCTGAATTCCCACTCTGCCACTGGCCTTTGCCATGAACTCCATCATCCCAACTGCCACCAGCATTATCGTTTCCTTCGTTCCATCCACCAGCTTGAGCACTATCTCCTCCCCCAGCAGCCACCCAACCTGAATATGCACTCTGCCATTGGCCTTTGTCACGATCTCCATCATTCCAATTACCTCCACCACTACTACTTTTCCAGTCCACGTCCTTGTTTGACATGTTATAGCGGTAGGACTTAACTTGATCAGAATCATTTTTATTCCAATCATCCCTCCTTCCACGTCCTCTTCCTCCAAAACCACCTCTGCCACGAAACCCCCCCCTATCTGATCCACCTCTCCCACCAAAATCACCAAAATCTCCCCTATCCGATCGACCTCTACCACCAAATCCTCCCCTACCTGATCTACCCCTACCCCCAAAACCACCACGGTCAGAACGACCTTCAAAGTCACCTCGTTCAGAACCTCTGCGCCCAAAACCATCTCTATCTTGCCCCCATCTTCCTCCTCGGCCTCCTCTCCAATTTCCACCTCTTCCCTGGTTATCAAAAGTGTCATTTTGTCCTTCATTACTGCCAAAGTTATTGTCTGAGTTCCAATTGCTCTTGCTGCTCCAAGAGTTTTGTTTTCCCCCAGCCTCAGTTTCCCCACTCCACTTGCTTTGGCCCCAACCTGATGATGAACCTCCACCAGCATCACCTGCTCCACCCCACTTGCTTTGACCCCAACCTGAGGATGAACCTCCACCAGCATCAGTTGCTCCACCTGACTTGCTTTGACCCCAACCTGAAGTTGAACCTCCCTCCAATGTTTTTTTGCTGTTCCAGGGATCATCTTTGCCTGCCTCCACATCCATTTTACTGTCATCAGATTTCTGATACCAGCTTTTATCTTTCTTCTGCCAATCTGAGGATTCATTCTGGTCATTAGCCCGACCACCATTCCAACCTGTATGAGATTTTCCACCCCATTCACCAGTATCTTTAGTGGCACCCCTCCATTTGGATTCACCATTGTCCCCTGATGCATTTGGCTTGCCCCAACCACTCTCTTTATCTCCAGCAGTGGATACATTTTTATCCCAACTATCTGCTCGACCACTATTCCAACTCGAATGGTTTCCCTTCGATGCATCACCACTGAAGCCATGTTCATCTGTATTGCCTTTTGCCCAGTTGGAAGTCTCACCCTGACCAAATGACCTTCCCCTACCAAATTGACCTCTTCCTCCTCGACCACCTCTTCCACTTCTTCCACCTGAACCACGGGCCCCACCAAATGATTCTGACCTCCCCCAACTCCCACCTTGATCAGTATCACCTTTATTTTCTGTTGAACCAACCTCTTTGCTCCAAGAAGCAGATCCTCCATCCGGTTTACTCCAAGAAGATCCATGACCTTGCTTGCTCCAAGTGGATCCTCTGTCCGGTTTGCTCCAAGAGCTGGATCCTCCGCCCGGTCTGCTCCAAGAATTGGATCCTCCATCCGGGTTGCTCCAAGAGGATTCACCACCTTGCTTGCTCCGAGAACTGGATCCCCCGTCCGGTTTGCTCCAAGAACTGGATCCCCCACCCGGTTTGCTCCAAGAGGACTCACCACCTTGCTTGCTCAGAGAACTGGATCCCCCATCTGGTTTGCTCCAAGAACTGAATCCTCCGTCAGGTTTGCTCCAAGAACTGGATCCTCCATCTGGTTTGCTCCAAGAGGATTCACCACCTTGCTTGCTCTGAGAACTGGATCCCCGGTCGGGTTTGCTCCAAGAACTGGACCCTCCATCCGGTTTGCTCCAAGAACCAGATACTCCGTCCAGTTTGCTCCAAGAACCGGATCCTCCATTCAATTTGCCCTGTGAGTTGGATCCTCCATCCTGTTTGCTCCAAGTACCAGATCCTCCATCCGGTTTGCTCTGAGAAGTGGATCCTCCATCCAGTTTGCTCCAAGAGGATTCACCACCTTGCTTGCTCTGAGAAGTGGATCCTCCATCCAGTTTGCTCCAAGAGGATTCACCACCTTGCTTGCTCTGAGAAGTGGATCCTCCATCTGGTTTATTCCATGAGGAACCACCAATTTGCTTATTCCCAAAAGATTCACCATCTTGTTTATTCCAAGAAGATCCACCATCAATGACTCGTGCACTTTGGTTCCAAGCACTTTCATCTCCTGCACCTTCTCCATCCTTTCTCGTGCTCTGCCAGTTTCCTGTCTCATGTGTATTTGAAGTCGTAACTTTATTCCAGGCATTTGCATCTGGTTGATCTGAACCACCATTGGCATTTCCCCAACCCATAGTCGGCTTCTCAGGAGCAACTCCAGAAGCATTCCAGGCTGACTTGCTTCCACTTGAATCATCTTTAATGCTCAAATTCTCAGCAGCTTGGCCCCAAGAATCCTCCTTAGGCTCCTGGGTAGTAGACTGATGAACAGATTCAAGAGCTTTTCCCCAACTGTCAGAAGCATTACCCACAAAACTTGTACTAAAAGCTCCTTTCTTACTGCTGTCTTCTTTGTTTCCCCAATTAGCAACCTGTCCACCATCACCAGAAGTTTGTCGAGCTGCTGCAGCTGCACCCCATGATGGACCTTGACTTGGAGTAGGTTTAACCTCCCAGGAAGAGTGACCTGCATCCTCATAAATAAGATGGGAACATAAGTAGAAATCGTAATGATATAAAATTTACAAATGAAGTCAAAATTTAAACTACAAATGCCGAACCATTGCTGTGAATCATGCAACTACATAAAATCATATAAAACCCAGCAAGCCAACCAAAGATTTCCCACCAAAGCTGACTGATGAGAAACTTGGAAGAAACAAACCAGCTAAGTCTCTCACTTACCTGCTTAGCTGAACCACAACTGCTAATTTGGAACATTACAAGCCCATTGTTTTAAAATGTAGTACATTCAACCATACCTTTGTTGGCTTCATCCACAGATATAAGAGGATTGGAAGATTGAGCTTCTGTCCAAAGCTGTAGCATATAAAGATTTCTCAGATATCCACAATGTAAGGGGATTTTTTTTTTTTTTTGTTGGGGGGTTGGGGAGGGGGGATAACGTGAACTATGAACTAACCGAGGAGTTAGACACAGGAAAAGCAGGCCAAGAGCTCCTGAAACATGTGACGGTGTTATCAGATTAAAATCAGCAGCTTAGCAGCGAAACAGATGAAAGCCACACCCCAGAGTCGTTGAATGAATTTAGACCTACCATACTGATTTGACAAAATGCTCAACAATTTGTCATCATGCAAAAGGTTTTACACACCATAACTTGAGTTGCCTTATACATCACTAAGTTACAAGTTGGATCACCCAATTATTTCTCTAGCCTAAAATAATGCAATGACAACAAAATATCACATGGGTATAAAGTTGAAAATAAAATTCAAAATTAGATTATCCAACAAAAATGTGAGTTAACTTGTATTGAAGCAATATTCATGTTCTGCTAAGTGAATCACAAATTAGCATCCAGGTTTCTCTTATTTTTCACAGATTAACAAGGCCATGATATTACTGTTAGCATACAAAAAAAAAAAGGAATATCAAATTTACATTAAGTTCAATATGTTAATAAAATTCATGATAATAATCAAAATTTTAGCAGTCAAGTATGTGCAGAATATGAGGCAGTTCACTATTAAATGGACAATAATTAGCAGGCTTGCCTCTCACCTTTCTGTAGAAAATCCTTCTGCATTCCAATTTCCACCTCCTGTTGCTTTAGCTGTCCCGTCCAACCAATCTTTAGATAAGCATATATAAGTTAGAGCATATAACAATTTTTTTAAATAAACGACAATCAACCACAAGTTAACAGATGAAGGCAAGAAATGGAGTCTAAGAAGTAGAATGAATACATATGCAAACTTTCAATACCTATAGGTAAAACTAAAGAAATATAGAAAACTACTCTACAAGATTTATGTCGAACACTCTAAATAACCCATGTGCACATCACTGAAAATATAAGAAACAAAATGGCAATTGCAAACATCAGGCACATAGAGTGACCAACTGAAAGCCACTCATGTTTATATAATCAGATTAATGATTGTTACATTTGTTATCTTACAGTGAAACTTTCATAGTTATTTGAAGTTTCATGACATCAGATCGCAGCACATCCTAAAAAAGTGTTGGTTCTGGTAAAATTCCTTTGATTAAAATTTTCCTCCAAAAAATGCCTCTCACAAAGAGAGTTATCAAAAGTTGTCTTTGTAATTTTCACTTGGAATTTATCCATGAAAGTTGATTTGAATCTCTTCAAAGAGATTACATGCTTGCTTGTGAAGTGGCTACTTTGTCAATTCCCCTTCCGTTCAAACAATTGATAAGGGCATGCCTAACAGCCAGCTCAAAATCATAAACTTACTCCCTTCAAAAAGGACTTCCACAGAAGTCAAATTGCTAAATAAAACATGTGCCAGGAACCAATCTAATATCGACACCAACCTCAATATCATAAGGAGAAAGAACATGCAAGAAGAGATTACTGTCTACTATTATAGTAGATAATTGAAGCTTTTCAACTAAAACATACTAATATACAAAAAAAAGAGTACTCGTTTCAACCTGTTGAGCCATCCTGTGTACCAAGGAGATCAAATGGCCTTAAAGAGTCAGATTCCTCCCTGTGGTAACATAAAACAGACATTAGAATACAAATACAGATACAAACCCTAGATGATAGACATTAATTCAAAAACGATAAATAAGTACCCCAAAGAAATGCCAGAACTTTTTGCACGAACCTCCGCGAGATGCTCACATTTAACTACAAACAAATTATATAGACACATTAATTTAGGTCAACAAGGTTTAGTCGAAAACTATATATATATACATATATATGATTCATCCAACCTGTAAGTATTTTATGCTGAGAGTCAAGCTTCACAGTGATGTCAGACCGCCGTATTGCCAAAACACGACAAAGGTACCCCTTCAATGGGCCCACACGGATTCTAAGTGATTGTCCCACAGAGAACATTGTATTGTTTTCCCTGTTGACTACATAGCAAAAAACATTTCAAGCAAAAGTATTAAAACTTTGAACAGTCAAAGACTATGAAAGCAGTAAGAATGTTCACATACAGTTTCGGCTACCATCCCTTCCTTGATCAGATTGCTTAGGCGAGAGAGGGGACTTAGGAGAAGAAGCAAAATCCCCAAATACTACAGTTTCTTGTTCACCACCCTAATCCAAAAAAGAGAGCACAAATTAGCATTAAAGATAATGTGTCAACAAAATGCAGCAGTTCTATCCATTCAACCCATTCTTTCTTTCTTTTTTTTTTTCAGGTTGGCTTGCATATATTGTTTGTTCGAAGCAGGTGGAAGGGAAATAAATTGGGCTTGCACAGAAGTTAATCAGACATTTTCTGGGACAAAATCAGATGCTGAACAAAGGAAAACGACCATGAGATGCGACAAACAGGCTTAATTGTATATTTTGTAAAAGGTACAAAAGTTGTGCATATTTATGATATCCCAAGCCATAATGAAATTGTCTTCGAATGTGTAATAATAGATGAGGATAATTGTTTTTTTCACATCCTAATCCTTATCAAAATCAACAGGAATTTTTTGCTCTTTTTTTTCTGAGAAAAACATACATTCATAAGCCCTCATAGCATAATATACATAAATGGATACGCAAATAAACCTTTTAAACTATTCAAGTGACAAATGAAAACGGAATTTGCATCACCATTGGACAAATTTACACCAAAAGAGGCACTAGAAAGGGCTATGCAAGCAGAAGCTTGTTCATCCACATACACAGCATGATGTACTGTGCTACAAGCGTAAGAATTCTTGTGTCTCTCGGAACTCGTTACAATCTCATATTGCATATAGCCTCCAAATAAAAGCAAGCATATAATTGTCTATGCATAAAATTCCATATTATGACATATCAAAAATTAAGACTTCAATTGATACCACATTAGTTAACATCGGGTGAGATTTTCCTGATAACTTCTTCTGGATTATCATCATTTATTAAGTGGTTAGGAATAAAAAAAAAAATTACTAAACAAATGGATTCCTTCATGTACACAAATTCCATTTGCAGGTTGTGGGCAGTCATAGGTAGTCAGTCAAAAGATTTACTACTTTCCAAATTTAAAACACATACAAACCTTCTCATTACGTGCTTCACCAGGAAGCTCAACTTTTTCGCACAACTGTGCCTTAAAGCAAATGTAACCACTGTTCTCCTCTACGGTTTCATTGTACAAGAAAATAATCCCTCTGTAAATTTTCTTGACAATGCCTTCTCTATCCTGTATAGTATAAGCAAATCAGCAACCAAATAACCTAAGTCATATAGTGTCACTTGAAATGCAAAATTTTTGTTAAACCTTCATTGGACCATCCAAAACTCTGACTCTGTCATTAATTGATATATTCTTCATTTTCTGATCAAGTGCTGTGAATAGCTTCTTATCGAATGCTGCATTCTTTAACTCCTTCCGCGGAATAGTGACAACTACTGGTCCCTCTGAGCCCTCCTTGATAATCTGAAACAAAAACTATAATGTTAAGTCACTGGCAGTAAAGTGACCACATAAACTGAGAGGTATACCTTGAAAATCTCATCCTTCTCCGTGCCAATGACAACACCAAAATCCTTTCGACTGCAATGGCAAAATTCCCAGGTTACACCAAAGTAAGTTAATACTCATACTAGAAGAAGCAATGGCAAAGCCAACGTGGAAATAAGCGATAACCGCACTTACCCAAAAAAAACTAAATCATGCACTTCAAAATCAGTGTCCAGGCTTGGCATTGAAGAACCTTCACCTTTTCCACCACCTTTGTCACTAAATAAAGGACGTTTCTTTTTCTGTTCGCCATAAAGCTGTGATAACCACTCTAGATCATTGTATTCTTCATTCCTTGAAGGCTCAAATTTAAGAAGCTCATCTTCTGTAGGTGTTACTCCCCAAAAGCTTAACGAGTCAATGGATACTTTCTTATACAGATAGCCATCCTTCAGCATCATCCCATCAAGAACCTCAAAGACTTTGTTAGTATCACGGTCCCGTCGACATTGAATCAGAGGCCGGAACTCTCTTTACATATACAATATGGGAAATATCAATACCACAAAAACTTTATTTAAAGACCAAACAAAAAAAAAGAACATATACATATAGCACGCAAATTACTCGAGTTCACTATTGCTTATGAGTCTTGGTGCCGGATTAGCAGTCCTGTTGGCAGTAATTCCTCTACCCTGTACACGCATGAACGATACAAATCATAACGTAACAACCATTTGGTGCCAACAGTAACATAAAAGGATGCAAAAGCAGAAGCATATTAATGCAGCAGATAGTAAAATTATTTAAAGCATATTAATGCTGCAAATAGCAAATTATTTATCACAAACTTCAATAGTAATTTTTGTACTAGTAATTTCTAATTGCTCAATCTTGTCAAAATTTAGACAGAGGAGATATGATTTCTTTGCAGACATGGTGGGGAGAAGGGGGAGATCCCCAATGTTCCTTGTCAATAACAGGCCTTTTTTACCCATAAGGAAAAATAAATTACTTCAAGTAAGATTACCATAAAATGACACATTAGTGAGAAGTATCTTACAAATTTCTCAGCCAATGCTTTCAAGTCTATCCTAGGAATCAGCTTCACGGTCACTTTCTTCCGTGCAGAATTTACAGCCACAACCTACATATATATAATAGAAACAGCTAGAAATCAGTGAAACACAAATCTTAAAGTTAAAACTAGAAGAATATGGGAGAAATACCAAATGAAGACCGGAGAAAAGAAAAAAGAAACCGGCCAAAGATCAAACATATCAACAGGAACAAAACCATACCTGTGCTAAATCACCTTTGTATTTCCCATTCTTAACACGTGCCCACATTCCCTCAGAAATTCCATTACTCTTGTTTTTAACAGAAAATAAATGATTAATGTCCTCCTTTGGTACAGGTGCCACGCGACTTGAATATATGCTACACAGCCCATTACACGCCTGTATTGTGGGTATTTAGTCTCCAAGTAAGCAAATGAACAATTTTAGTAGCATAAGAAGCAACCAATAGAAACACGGACATCCAATTTATTTGGAGAAACACAAAAACTTCAAAATTCAGAAGATCAACGGAAGAACCAATGACTACCTCATTAATATCACACTGCTTCTCTGCTTCGATATAAATAAAACCCTTAACGTGATCAATTGTAAATGCAGAAATTATCTGCAGCTTCTTTCCCAGAAATTGCAAGTCCACGTATTTCTGCATGAGGCAGAAGGCTGAATGCCTCTCACGTCCAACCTATGGCCCATCAATTGCTCATGAGCAAAATGATGCAAAAGAAAAGAACTTCATAGCTTGAAAAGAAAAGGAATCTGTTTTAAAACTTGAAAACTATGATGTCACAATTTTATACCATGCATTTGACTTTCCAGATGATTGGATCCTTAACAGAAGGACAGTGTTCAGGCATTTCCACCGTTCTTTTGCTCTCGTAATTGTCTTCCGCATATGTCACAAAAGTAGAGCCTGGTTTGTATCGTTCCTGTAACATCTTTTCAAGTTCTTCTTCTGTTGGTTCCTCCACTTTGGGAACAAAAGGCAGAAAGGGGGCTCTGCTAGGTTCAGACTGGAATTGCATTGCTGCAGCTGCTGTGTCAAATTCATCTTCCAGAGAATCTAGTTTCAGCAAATGGTAACAAATTAGATTGACAAGCATGAGTACAAGGAACCTAACAATCAACAGAAGATTCATTAGTAAATATGCCAACAGGCTTGATGAAAAAATCAACCAGGAATATGCTAGGAGAGCCAGCACAAGAAAATAACAAGAAGCATCGGCACATTTGGATAAGATAAAAAATAACAGGTAGAGTGAGGACTCCTTAGCGACAAGCAGAAAACGAATAATGTATCAATGAATTGCTTAAAAGAGGACCATTTTCGGCTAACGAATAACGTATAAAATAATTGAAGCACAGATGCATGCATATTTACAGCATAATAAAGTCACAGTTGCAAGAAGTGAGTGACCACAAACACCAAATGAACATACATGCCATTTCCCTCTCTTTGTTAATAAAATACAATTTTCAAGAAATGCTACCTCATTTTCATATTTAATGGGTGGAGAACAACAACAAAAAAAAGTCAGTGGTCCATCAAAATTACATCAAAATATCACAATTCAAAAACCACATTAATAAAAATGCATATCCTCCTTCTATATGATAAATAAACCCAGCAACAACAACAAAAACTGCTAAGCAAAAGTTCCCCAAAGCATCATGAACGCAATTTAAATAAGCCCACCTTACCGACAAACTAAAAAAGAAAAAGAAAACAACATAATTCTGCACACCCCGAGCAAACATGCTTTTTCAGTGAGCTTTAGCATTTATTTTCTTTTTCTTCATTCACCATTGAAAGTACACAATCGATTATTTACCTTAAAAGATGCACGCAGAAATGCCAAATATCATCACTATATTTCAGCTAAAATCCTTCAATAAAACACAAAATATCAATAATGTTTGGGAAAAAAGCATATCAACAATCAACTAGAGCCAGCATTGCCGATTAAAAAACCCTAAATCCCCAATCATCTCATGTTGGAAACAAAATTAATCTAAATTTTCACTTCACACACCAAAAAAACCCTAGCTTTTACCACACTTTCAAAAGGTAAAAATAAAAAGAAAAGAAGAATAAATATAGTCCATGCAAGTGGGAAATGTCGATGGAAAAGTTCAAATATACCATCATCGAAGAATGAGTCGTCACTGGCATCATCCTCATCAACTTCGTAAGCGGCATCGTCAAAGAACTGAAGAACGCCGCGATTCTTCCGTTTCCGACCACCAGTTTTGCCGTCGTCACCACCGCCGATGTTACGCTTCCTCTTCCCCGACGAGCCTTTGCCGCCGTCAATGACCTTCTCTTTACCCTTCGCCGATGGGGCCATTCCTGAGGGCACTTTTATCCCTTCTTTTTTGTTTTAATAATTAGTACTAGTATTTATCATCTGCGGAGAATTCTACAGCTGCTCGTACGAACTCACGCAGAATGAGTGAGTGACACAGTGAATAGAGTGTTGTGAAACGCTTTCTTCGGAGAGTGGAATCGTGAGCTATACACAAAGGTGCAAGATTGAAGAGTTTTTTTGCGGTTAAGGTCCTTAGTCTATTGGTTAGTTTTCAATAACGCTTTTATTTAGAGAAAATTACAGTAGTGCCATTTTTAAAGGTCTATTCCGTTTTCCTCACTCTCAACAGCGCAAAGAAATACACGCGCATACAGAATCTAAGGTAATTCCTATTATTTTATTTTTAAAAAATAAAAAATAATTATTTATTTTTAAAAATAAATAAAATAATAATTTTTTAACGATTTACCCAAAAGACAATTGCTTATTTCGTAATAGGCTACGATTAAGCGACAGAGTGAACCTAATTCTCCGTCTACTACACAAAGAGTAGTTAAAAACAATACACTATTTACCTACTTAGAGTGCTTTACTTCTTATAAATTTTATTTCAAAAGTAATATTCTATAATTTGTTAGGATAGTTAAGAGTTGTAATATCAGCAATCATATTTCGCACACTTTTGTTGGATTTTTGACGATGAATAAAAAAATTTGAAATCTATTAAATTAGTGAATTGTTAAATACTAAATTTGATACATTTGATTATATATTACATCAAGTGATAAGTGAATAGTTTATCACTTATTTTTTGGAGTAAATTTTATTTAGAAATTTGGGTGCCACTTAAATGAATTCAGATGTTCTAGTTTTGGTTATCAAACGCATTTGAATATGTTAAAATCTGAACTCATTATATTTAAATATTGAATTAGATTATCAAATAGGGCGTTAGAGTGTTGTACATCTTATAAATTTTATTTCAGAAGTAATATTCTAAAATTTATTAGGATAGTTAAGAATTGTAATATTAGCAATCATATTTCACACACTTTTGTTGGATTTTTTTTTTTTTTTTTTTAAGGAGAGATTCCTTTGTTTGGAGGGTGGACTATATGTAAGGAGAAAAAGGCAAAATAAAAGATTTTAAAGGTCCAGCCACAAATTTCAACTGAACTGAGTCTTGGTTACACATATATTGGTTTCATTATTGTGATGGTGCATAACAATTAGTACTACACAAAACTGCAGAAAATTGACACCCAAAAACATTTAGGGTCCGTTTGGTAGGGTGTAGAATGCTTTCCATTGGAAGACATTTTCCTTGAAAGTAATTTTCTGGGAAAATATTTGTTTTCTTCATTGTTTTCCTGTGTTTGGTTCAATTCTCAACAAGTGAAAACCGCTAGATCAAATTGGGGCCTATGACTGCTAGTTTTCCTTCATTAGCAATCTCCATCGCATGCAACATCACGCTACCACAAAACTCCCCACAGCCCTCATCCCTGTGCAACAGTTGCAACAGCCCCACGGGCGATTCGTGCTCAACCCATAGACAAATAGGCAAACGGAACGAGACAAGCAACCCGTGGCACCTGGAAAGTGACCATTTGTATCGAAGCATAAGCCATCAGAATTGACAAATACTACCACTTTATTGGCCTTCTTTCTCCCCTCTCCATTCCATTGCAACTTTCTCCATTGGGCTAACGGTAGCTTCTCACTTTCTTATTGATGATCTTTGTCCTTCCTTTCTTTCTGTCAAGACCACAATTCCTCTTGATTTCCGCAGATCTTAGTCTAATTTTGTAAGCATCCGGTGAGAATATGTCAATAAATGCTTGTATTTGAACGCACAACGGTGGGAGAAAAAGGGGTACACATATGGAGAAGAAGCGAAAGGTAATTGTTAGTGTTACACTCCCTTGAATTTTACTCGTAGGCTACATTTTTTTCTCCGTATTCTTCTATTTGTCAACTATCAAAGAGGTAGTAATCTAGCGTGATAGACATTGGTGTTTGTCCGGTAAGATTGGACAACAGGTGTAGACAGCGAAAATTAACTTCAACAAGTTTTTTAAGGAAGCTATTTTACACTATATAAGGCGTAAAATGTTTTATACAAGAAAATATTTTCATGTACCATAATACAATCAAATGCAGGAATTCAAGGAAAATATTTTCGGGAAAAGGTTTTCAGTCAAAACAAACATACCCTTAGAAAGTCAAACAGACAATTACATTGCTTAATTGAAGCCAAGAAGACCACGAAAATTGCAATGGCAAGAATGTACCTACAATAAAAGAGAGGGGAGGGGGGACCCATGACTTTCTGTTTATTTATGATCAGCTGAAGAAACCATTGCGATTTCCTTCTCATTGGCTTCCATCTCATCTCTAAACTTCATGTATATATTTGACTTGTAATATTCCCGAGTCCTCATTACCAAGATTAAAGAAATAAGAGCTCCAAGAGTGTTAACGCCGGCTAATATTAGAAAAGATGTCCTGTAACATTGAGTCCCAATGCAAGTCAAGTCAGGAACCATTGATCTTGTCAGCCCCGCCCTTGCAAGTTGCTTTAAAGCCTCTTTATCATAGAGTTTTCCCACAATCCTCACATTGAGGAAGTATGATCCAATAGGGCTGGCCAATTGTCCACAATTCAAGAGAGTGGAGTAGTACTTCAATCCAAAAAGTTCAGATATAATCACGAAAACCATGGTTAACTGGACGCCATAAGCAAATCCAACCAATACTGATGCAATGTAAACAGAACCAGGAAATGGCAAGGCAATAATGAGATCTCCAATGGCAGGCACCACAAGGGATATCGTCATCATTAGAGTCCGCGGAACTTTCCACTTCCTCAACAGTTGCTCAGAGCCAAAACCCGAAAGAGCTCTGCCAAAATAGTTCCAGATGCTAAGTAGGGAGACAAATGTGTTAACTGTCTTAGTTGGATAGCCTAAGGATTCACCAATCTGGCCTAAATTATCCACTGCTGCTTGACTGCAACCAAGCCCACAAAATGTGACAATGAAAAGAATTATCATGTCAGCACTTAATAAAGCTTGACATATGGTATAATCTTCACCCCTTTTGGGTTTGTTGCAGATGTCTCCACAGCAACAACCTTCTTGACGGAACTCATCATCCCCTCCTCCTTTATCTATGGTACAATGTGCAGGGACAATTTCCTGCTTTCTGGGGTTCGAAGACTCGGGCAAAGGTGGTTCCTCGGTAACTACCCTGTTAGGGGGTTTTAATGCATCTTCCTTCTTTTGCTGCCAAGTCTCTAATTCTTCTTTCACTGCAACCAGGAATGGAAGGAAAAGCAGAACACAAACACCTGTTGCACTTGCTACATAATCAGCGTGAGAGAAATTGAAATAGTTTTGAGCGATTGTCAGAGCCATCAGGGTCAGTGCCAAACCCACTGTTATGATGAGATTTTGATACATAACCTTCACCTCGTGGGGATGACCACTAATCTTCTTCATTTCCTTGATGCAGAAGAGGAAAACTAAAGAAATCACTGCTGGAAGCCAACCAATAAGAAGGATCATATCTTTGGCATCATTATGATAAATTGCAAGATAAAGCTGTGTAAAAATTGCACCACTAAGCCCTACAAATCCCTTCATCAGTCCTAACATCATCCCCCGACGTTCGGGGAAATTTTTTACACAGGGAACAAGGGATCCCGTGTTTGCAAAATTCTGGGAATTCGCACCAATGCATATATATACACACATTTGCCAAACTGGGGGTTTTGGTATTCTTTTGGTCACTGCCAGCCATACTAGGAAATAACCAGAAAAATTCATAAGAGCACCAACCAAGAGAACAAACCAGGATGGTGTTACCTCGGCTAATAATCCCGACAGCACTCCAATTGTCGCTCCTAGATCTTTGCATGAGCCAAGAATATTGAGTGTTGATTGATCATAGCCAAGACTGGATTTTATCGCTTTTGAATATGCACCAAAAATGTAAGTCGCACCGGAGCCAGACATGATCAAGAATGTAGCAAACATCATGAACCATCTGCCCCGAAGAAATTGAACCATGAAACCACACAATCCACAGCCATGACTGGATGTTAGCACCGTGGTTTCAGCCATGCCCTTCTCTTCTGCTATGCTGTGCTTTCTTTGGTAGTTGCTAATAAGAGTAATATGCCTGGCTAATCGAATAAGGTAGTTAGCTAAGAATATGATAGTAATTTCTTGTTTGAGAGAGGAAAAGTGCAAGAATATATATCCGATTTTGCATTCGATATTGGATTTTTCAGATAAAGATGTAGTTTGAGTGAAATAGATGGCAGTTCAGATAAACCAGAATGACGAAGTCTATGGGAATAAAAGACAGATATTCAGCACGTTCATTTAACGTATTCGTGGAGATTCTTTGTTTCTCTTATTGCCTTTGGGTAAATTTAGACTAGAAACAATTTTTCGTTTTCTGCCAAATAGTAGAAACAAATATAGTACAAAATTAGGTGTAAATTAGAACGAATCTGTGATTAAATTGAACTTAATTAGTTAGCAATCTCGTATCACAGCATTAAATAGCAAGCTGGTAACGAAAAAGATAATAATGATGTAACGATAATAATTTGATAAGATAGCTTGCCCAAAAATATGAAAATAAATAGAATGATAAAATAAAAGGAAAGTAGAAAACCAATTATAAATGAAACGGTCCGTAGGGCACTCGTTAAAATGTATTTCAGGCGTTAGATTTTTAGAAATATAAGATTAATTAGGGAAAACATATAAATGTAAGGGGATTATTTAGGAAAATATATAAATGCAATAGAAAGTAGTAATTGTTAGTGCGTTTATATATATAGTAGATTGGGTGGAATGTAGGTATGTTAACCCTATGAAATTTCATAATTTAAAAATTTTTAAACTAAAGTGTATGTCATGACAAAAGAAGAGAAATTTAATCTTCGTTGCATGATTTGTCTAACAAATATAACAGCCACCCGTTAAAACACCTAAATTAAATTATAGATAACTTATCATATTAACAATACATACCATCACAATTAGTCTACCTGTACATTTAGACACTTTTTTCATAGTAAACGCACTTCTTTAAAAATTAATGCATCCTATTAAGCACCCGTTAACCAAACAATTAGTTATATTATTAAAGAGATTGCTCGTTTCTCTTAATATTTATAATCATTTCTCTTAATGAAGCATATGATTCACTTACCAAAATTTATTGTAGAAACGAAATAATAAAGATGACGGGGATTCATCATTGATGACATCCCAATACGGTTTTATACCGTATACTGAAGTTATTGGCGAGTCAGCAGCACATTGATTTTAAGCTATCTTGTGCAAGGAAGACAAACAAAATATTGGAAAGTATTAATTGCAAATTTCTAGTTTTTTTTTTTTTGGGCCAAATTTCAGCTTTCTAGAGTAGGCAAATTTGATGTGGTGCAAATCTAGTAGTGGTACAACTTATTCAGAAGCCAGAGGCAATCTATTTGTCTTTTGTAGCTCCAAAAATATCAAATACATTCTTGTATGTATACCCAGTTAACATTTTTCTATATTGCACTAAGGGGCGGTTGATTATTTTAATTGATTATAAATTCTGATTTCAGATAATCAATTTTTTTGATGTTCTCGATTGTTTTTATATCTTGATTGTTTAATCACTAGAAAAGATAAAATCCATGATTACCCAAATAGTAGTTTTTACTGATTCTGAATAATCAGTTTTTATAATCAAATTTTGGTAAATTTAAAGCAATCAAGAATAAGGCCTAATATTAATATCTTTCTCATGAAGCCGGAAATGGACCTCAGAATATCCGACCAAAAAAGACATGCACACACACAAAAAAGAGGATTTACATTAAGATAGTCAACAACCAAATGCTACCATTTTATGAACTACATCTGATAATCATGGAGCAAGCACGACACATTTGTAGTAATTTAAAGCAGTTCAATTGCCACATAGTTCAATTGGCAATGACCGTGAGTGTGACTGACCCGAAATTGGGGCTTCATTTTCCGCAAATCAATACGCCTGAGGGGTGCAGAAGATTCAAGCTCCTCGACTCGAGTTAGAATTCCGAATTCTTGTACTCGAATACTCAAAAGTTTAGCGAGTCTAATTGAACTTTTAATACATACATATATATTAAATTTTTTATATTTATTGTTGTGAAATATTAATTATATCATTTATTTAAAATTATATATAAAATATTAATTTTTATTAGATGAGCCCGATTGGACTCAAATAAGTTCGATTTAGCTTGATTAGGTTTAATTAAACTCGAATTCGAGTCCGAGCTAGAATAAGGTAGATTGAAATCGAACTTGAATTTGTGTTCGGTTATTTCATCTCGAGTTGAAGTCGAGTAATGCACACTGTTAGATCGCGATTCGACAAGAATGCATTCCTAGTCGATTCATCCTCTGAACTCTCAATTTTGGGCTTGATAGGTCAGCCTACCCAGTTGAAAATGAATGGCGGATCAAAGAACACTGAGTCGGGCTTCCTAGTCCTAACCATTAAAGGCTCCTGGATCATTTTCATGGGCTTTACGAATTAGGGGGCAGCTGAGATATTTACCATGTTTCATGTGACCATGTGAAATTGTGCCCTGCGATGTTAAATTTATTTTAGAAAGAAAGTGCCATTTTTTGAATGTACTTTTAACTTGGTTGAGCATAAATCCTCCCAAAAAAAAAAAAAAACTTGGATGCGACGAGCTTGTGAAATCGGTTTCGATCTTGATTTAGACAGGGGTAGATGCTAACTCACAATTGTAGAAGTAACCAATTAAAGGATTCAAAGGCAAAATCTCAAAAAAAAAGAAGCAAATCCCAATTGACTTGGTTATCACTTGATTTACGGGTACGTTCCTTTTATATTCTCCTGCCTTCAATTTTCGGAGCTCTTACAGTACAAAAATTGACCTGACAAACCTAAACCAATGGATTGAATGGGGTCAATTGATCTAAAACCTACCGTCCAACATATGGATATCCATTCCCAGATGAATCGTAAGTAGGGCAGACTTACGTGAAGACTTGGATCAGGGCAATGAATGTGGATGGAAATGGACTTTGCTGGCCGACTACATGGGAATGGATATGTCTCATTGGTTAAACGAGTGGAGTAGTAATTGTCACCACGTCTCATTCCTACCATTTCTTTCTTGTTTTTGCTTGTCTCCTCTATAACTTGATTACCGTTGGAAGAAGGAACTTCTAACCATTCCACAAGAATTAGAGCACTCAGAAGCCGCTATTTCCACTCGAAGGATCTGTGTGTACGTAGTAATTTGGACCCCAAACAAAGCAAAAAGTCCTGCAAGAATCCATTAAATTATGGCAGAGAGATATGCATATCAATTATCAAATCCCAATTATTTCAATGCCTCTGCCGTCCGAAATCTCTTGATTCCAAAACATTCACTGGACTGCAATAAGATGCTGTACCAATTTTCACGCCAGCACAAGTTTTCGAATGTAAGGGCTGTGTTGGTAGACGATGAATCTTTATAAGCAACCTATAGTCACACAAACACGTCCTGACCTGTAGCAGTAATCTGAGCCAAACCTACCAAAATTTTTCATTATCCAAAAAAAAAAAAAAAAAAACAACTTACAGACCTTTTCGGCCACATTGGCATATCAAATTCGTTGAGTTGCTTGATTATTGAAGATATCACATACTGATTTGGTGCTAATTTAATATCGAGGCACCCTCTTGAATCTTGATAATTAAATGACAAAAGGGTCCGTAAAATTGCAGAACTAACTCCAACCGCAGGCATGCTTTTCCAGCATCTAGTCTCTGTAGTGGATGTGAGATACTCACTGCTGATTAAATGCCATCCAAGCAAAAATCCAAATCATTTCATTTTCGGGGCCAATTGCCCACTTATGCCACTTTCCATGGCCAAGGCACGTCCGCAATTTCCCTGAAAACGGGAAGAAAAGACATTAGGAACGCGTGATATGAAGCTTGTCTTTGGTAATTTAACTTCTGCCAGAGCACAAAATCATCCCTTTCAGACCGGCTGCATTGATAAGTAGGCATTTTTAACCCATAAGATTTTAAAAAAGGTGATAAAGACACTTACGTGATATAACTATTATAACATCCTTAATTTTTCTTTTTAACAAGATAGAATCTATTCTATACCTACTTCTACTCTATATTAGAGAGAAGAGGAACCTAAAGAGGTCCAAAGAAAATCCGAAAGGGATTGAGTTCAGACGAGTGCTTACGCATCCGCTGGTCAATTTTTTTCAAAAAAAAAAAAACGGAATTTTTTAACATGTAGATCAAGAAATTTGATCATCCCTTGGTGACCAACTACTCTAGAAGTGGTTGAGTAGTTGGTTTATTATAACGTCCTTACACTAAAGCAGACATGCTCATGGATTACCGTATAAATCCGTAACCTGAAATCTGTAACATTGGCCAATGAATTCTAAAAAAAAAAATGAAGGGTTGAGTTTTTTTTTTTTTTAAATGAAAAAAGAAAATCTTGTCTGATGCCAGAGTAACTCTGAGTCGACATCAGCCTTGTATAATGTAACGCGGTTTCTCTGAATATTCAAATTTCATTCACTTGCCAGTTGCCGACCAAAAGCAACCAGCCAACCATTAATATTCTTTAATTTGGGTCGCTGCACAATTGGGGGACCATGACAAAATCTGCAAAGGAATTGAGAAGAGAACGAACCATCAAGTCAAACAAGTTGAAAACGATCTTCATCATTCAACACTGTCACTGGACATAGACTCGGGGAGTCGAAACAAATAGTAGTGATTGCAGAAGACTCCCCATCTGATTTAATTAAGCAATTGTTTGAATTTTCAAGTCAAACAAAGTAAGTAAATGTTTACGGAATTGAAACTAAAACAAAGAAGAAAAATATTTTGTACGATACTAAGCAGCAGAATACCCAATTTCTTCTTCTTTTTCTATAGTGCAGTGGAGACTTGGAATTTGGAAACAGAGTGGATTGCGGTTGCAAGCGGAGTCCAGATATTTGACAACCTAAAACAGACAAGAGGTTTGATAATTGGAGACTTGAGGGAATAGAATGATTGAGAGTCGAACCCGGATATTTTTCTTTACAAGCAAGGAAAAGAAAAGGATTGTAATTATAGACTGGTTCGACCTTAAGCTGGGGTAACGTTAATTGTACCTGCCTGTAACCTACACAAATTCTACGTTGACAAATTACAATAATATTTGGTCTATTCCTTGTTACGGCTCGGAACAACGGTGCCATTTCCGGGCAATGCCATTTCAGTCTCGGCCGCCTTGGCTTCCTCCCTGAATTTCTTATAGATGTCGCCCTTGTAAAAGTTTCTAGTCCTCGACACCAAAATCAATGAAATCAGCGCTCCAAAAACTGTTACTGCAGTAATGATGATGAAGGCCAATTTGAAGCACTCTACTCCATCGCAATTCAGATCTTCTCCGTGCTTCCTCTTCAGTCCCAACGCGTTGAGCTGCCTCTCAGCTTCCCTGTCGTATAGATGTCCAGCGACCCTCACATTGAGGAGATACGAGCCAATTGGACTGGCCACGGAGCCAAAATTGTAGAGAGTGGAGTAATATTTGAGGCCAAAAAGTTCAGAAATTATAGCAAAAAGTAGTGGCCATTGAGCGCCAAAGCAAAATCCTATGATTACTGATGCAACGTATAGCCCATTTGAGACACCAAAAGCTATGAGAAGATGGCCTGTGCAGGATATGACTAATATGATTGTAAGCATCAGGGTACGAGGAAATTTGTACTTGGTTAAAAAGTGCTCAGATACGAAACCTGAAACCACTCTTCCTAGATAATTCCAAATACTCACGAGTGACACAAATGTGCTAATGCTTCTTTTGGGGTAGCCGAGTGAAGCTCCAATCTGACCCAAGTTGTCAATTGCCGTCAAAGTACCTCCAACACCACAAATTGTTGCCAGAAAGAGGATGAACATATCCATACTGAAGAGTGCCTGAAGTATGGTGAAATCCTCACCTCTATTTGGTGGCCTGAAAGCAGTTCTCCAGCAAGATACTTCCTGGATTTCTGTGGTAGGTTGTTGCTCTGTAGTATTTTTAACTGCGGACGAAGATGGTAATTCCACTTGCTCTTCTGTTGATTTTGGCTGATAATCAGTTGCAGCAGCCTGATCAGGACTGGGATTCTCAGTGATAACTTTCAGCTGAGATATACCATCCAGGGCAGCTTTCTTTTTCCTCCACGTATCAAGCTCTTCTTGAATAACAACGGCAATTGGTAAAAAAAGCAAAATAATGACGACAACACCACTGATGCTAAACTCACTATGGCTGAATTTAAACCTGTTCTGGAGTATAATCATTACCATGAGAAATCCAGCGAGCCCAAGTGAGATATACAAAACTCTGTAGAAGACTTTCAGCTCGTGTTTGATTCGAACGACCTTCATGATTCGGATTGTTCGAAGGAAAGCGAAGGAAACAACTGTTGGAAGCCAGGCAATCATCAAGATCAAAGACTTGGTATCATCAACATACACTGCATGATAGAGTTGAGTGATGATTGCACCACTTAGGCCAACAAAACCTTTGAGAAGTCCAAGCACAACTCCCCGGCTTTCCGGGAAGTTCTTGACTGCTGTGACCAGGGCTCCTGTATTGGCAAATGACTGAGAATTTCCACCAATACAAATGTACAAGCACATGTGCCACACTTGGGGTTTGGATATTCTTTTGGTCACGGCTAACCAAATCATGAAGTAGCCAAAGAAATTCAGGACTGCACCCATTGACAGTACAACCCATGGTGGGGTGACTTCATTGATTAGGCCTGAGAGGACACCAACATTAGATCCCAAGTCTTTGAAAAAACTGAGTAAATTGAGTGTACTTTGGTCATAGCCAAGGGTTGTTTTGATCTCTTGTGAGTAAAGGCCAAACATGTATGTTGCACCAGCGGCAGCCATGATGAAAATGGTGGCAAAGATCATGAACCACCGGCTGGTGATGACCTGGACGGCAAAGCCGCGCATGTTTGAGCAGCCACCACCTCCACCATAATTGCCAGCAAACACCATGGTTGAGTTGATATGTGTGTTTTTATTGTTTAATGCCTATTGGCAACGACTAGGAGCTTATGGCATGCCAAGGAAGTTTGCCAGGAAACATGACTTATTTATAGGAGTAGTTGTCTTGTCCTTAGTTTACAAGTGTTATTTGGAGAGAGAGAGAGGGAGAGAGAGAGAGTACAAAGACTTTATAGTTGACCATAGTATAGTTCTAGGAAGTAAGGATGCAAACGAATCGACGAGCCGCTCGATTCAAGTTCGACTCGAGTTTGATCATTATCGAGCTCAACTTAATTTTTTCGAGCTCGAGTTTCAAAATTGTCAGCTCGTTGAGTTCGAACTCAAGTTCGAATTCGAAAAAATTAAGTCAAGACTCAACTCGATTAGATCAAATCTCGACTCGGTTCAACTCGTTTGCAACCCTACTAGGAAGGATGGGTTGTAAAAAGAGATGAATATTTTGTTTGATTCTTTGGTAATATGGAAAGGAACTACCAAAGATTGTTGTATATCAATAGTTGGAGTTATACTTGGGAAGATCACATGTGAATTAAGCTTCTTATCCATGAGATTATTTTAATAATGGCGTCGTAATTGCTGCATCTTTGAGATCAAGTTGATGTTTGAATTATGGGGCAAAGAGATCACAGAATTATAAATTTGAAAGATCAAGGCAAAAACCGGGCGATTTGTTTCGCTAGTTTCTTTATTAGTTGTTGGTTTATCCATGCACTGATTTTTTTTTCTTAATTTAATTTAATGGCTAATAGCAAAGGAAAAGGCAAGATTCATTGGGATTCAGGCACTTGACTAAATACATGATCATGGAATCAAACAACATTTTGATTCAATCCAACAGCAATATATGTGTGTGAGAAACTTAATATGAATAGTTACACCAAATCATACAATATGATCAAACTTAATAAGTCATAACTTAATATGATCAAGTCAACTATTAGTTGCACCAAATGAAGAGGGCTATATATATATATATATATATATATATATGAATAGTTAATACTCCCTGCTCGTTAGCACTTTCCCAGCAAGTGACCTGTTCATGCTCCATTGGTTAGTCACAAAATCATGTTAAGAGGCTTTAGATGGATTAAGCTCCAGTCTTTGTCATAAAAGCAACATTTTCTTTTATTTGCTTTAATCAGAAATAAACATTCCGTGGCAGAAAAGTACAACTTTTGAGACTAATAAAAGTACCTAAGCAAAATAGAAAAGAACTAAGAAAAGAATCTGTCAAAATTTGCTGAATGGTGATGATTCTGTTAAGCCAACGACATTGGCAATTTTTGCATAAAATTACATGCTCCATTGTTAGTCCCTAAATGTCTAATTTTTATAGTAATCTTTAATTCCTGAATTAGTATGATAAGCCATAGCACCATTTCATCACAAAAACCCACAACTTGATCATCAGATGCTTGTTAAACTGTATTTGTACAAGATACACACACACACACACACACACACTAAAGGATTTAAAAAGTGATTGGATTACTTCTCAATCGAGCTTGAAAAGTTGGGACTTTTTTTTTTCCCCTGTTGGAGCTTCAAGCCAAAGGCTACATTAGGTGGCTTTTATTAATCTAATCATTCATTGGAGCTCATAAATTTTGATATCCTTTTACGGCACTATCCCTCTAATTAAGTTTCTATCTCTTAATTATACCCTAGCCCGACACGATTAGATTCAATCCAATTCCAACATTGCTTTGGTCGAGAGTTTTTGTTGAACTTCCTCTTGCAGTAACTTAATTAATGCCTAGTCATATGCTTTATTTTGATTCTCATTCATGTATTGAGTCACTTTTAGAGAATCGAACTGCTACCATTATTATTCCACTTGTCTACAGACTCTATACCCTTTCATTTTCTTATCGAGGTATTGAACCATGCCTGCCAGGCCTGTCAACATGGCCGGTACATCAGGATATATACACAGTTTGTTGAGATGAAACATTGTGCAAAAATGGTTTCTTTTACCAATAAACTAAATTAACTCCTCCACATAAATCTTATTAATAATAAAAAACAAAGCACATAGGTTATGATGAAGTGGAAGGATACCTTACATAATTACATAAGCTTTGGTTAATAGAGATATAGCTTAAGGACAGAAGCTCTATTTTGTTGATTATGAAGTTAAAGTTAAAACTAGGAAGACATGTTTAAACTGAGGATGATTGATATATGGCCCCTTATACTTGCCAGGATCAGACAATACAAAAGAAAGATTTACTCAAAATTTTCATCGACTTGAAGAGCAGACAAAGGAGAAGATTCATTATACTTTCCATGTTTTGATGTCCATACGATTTTTGTGTCAACTAATTCTCCTAAAGTTCAGAATTCTCACGCTTCGGACGTGGATATTTCACCATTAGTTGCTTGCCCTTTTCTTCTTTCCGTCCTAAAAAAATGAAAATATAGTTGTTGAAAGCCTATTAAGAGGGGGAAAAAAACAAGAGATCACGATAAGTACAAACAGCCATGTACGTAACCTCCTATCATGTAGTCTTAGACAAATTCTATAAAATGAAGTGGGGCATCCACGCACTAAGGGTTGGGGGATATTTTTAGATGCATGGACCATAAATTCCAAGAGATAATTCATGATGAAAACCTCTAAAACGGCAGACAGTTGATTGGGTTATTTGGGGATATTTAACTGTAGTCTTTCTGGAGCTTTTGTGAAAAAATATACTCTAGAAATTTGATATATATGAGGTGAAATGTCGCTGATAAATTAGAGATGAGTTCAATAGTACAGAAGGAACAAATGTAAGTGGGAGGTTTGGATTCGAAACTTCCCACTTACAAAAAAAAAAAAAAAAAAAAAAAAGTTAAAAATTAATTTTAAAATGATTAATAAATGTGTCCATGAAATATGTAAGTTTTTTTTTTTGAAAAAAAAAACTTTGCAAACAAGGCCTATGTTTTCTCATCATCACCGTATTTAGGGTACTGGCTTCGAAATGTATAAAGGCGTCAGATTTGTTCGGATTTTTTTCTTTTTTTTTTTTCAAGGCAAAACACATAGATAATTTAATTTATGGATAAAAAAAAAATGCTTGGAGGAAAATTGTTTGTATACGCCAATTCTCCAACCCCTCCTCTTTCTCCTCCAAAAAAAAAAAATAATTTGAGAAATTATTAAGTACAGAGATAGCATCCTATCGCGCTATAAATTCAAATTGGTAGAAAGATTTATTGACCAGCTTCTTCTGATTTATAGATACTTTTTTTTTTAATTAGTAACTTTCTCCGAAGATTTTTTTTTTTTAACAGAACTTTCTCCAAAGAAGAGTTAGGCTTCGCGATTCTATCTGCTGCCATTGCCCCACGGAATATTCTCCCATACAATGCTTTGGGTCTAAACCAACCTCTTCAATAAAAGATAATGACAGCATTGACGTTATTGGGCTGTTTATTGAAGCAATGTGATTATTTATCTAATGAACAATTATTTTTCATTAATGCAAAGTCAGCAGAAGCCCTAACAAACCTAGAAATAAATACAATTAGGTTGGGTAGTTAGCATGCACCTAGATCATGACATTTTGTGAAGCCTAATTCCCGGCATCAACGAGGTTTGATGGATATCACATGCAACCCCTAAGATAACTCCTCATTTATCAGTTGAAATGAGGGTACAACGGTAAATAGATTATCAAATTAACTTTTTATACACGGATAATATAGTGATTTTTTTTTATACAAATAACTATGGATGTATGTCACTTATGCATAACTTGAATTTCAAAATTAAATTCATATCATGTGACATGATTTAATCATGCTAGTATAAAAAAAATTATCCACTGACAATGTATAAAAAAATATACTCTATCTTATATAAATTTTTTTTTAAAATTTTAGACTCCTCGTACAATTGACCAATGAAATTCATGCTTATTAAAATAAAAATAGTAAAGCTAATTCTTGACATGCAATTGTCTTTATAGCAAATTCGGTATCTCAGCATTGTTTTTCTTTTTTTTTTTTTTGATGAAATAAAGTCAATATTATTAATAAATTAGTTGAAAATCATCCAGCGTGATTTGCTTCACAAAGCAATTTGCATTGATAGTAGAAAATACGTAGAACATATTACAGATATATGTGATCTAAAAAAATCATTAGATTTAATAGAGTTACAAAATATAAAAAGATTATATTGTGAATTACAAATCATCAGATTTGACTAATGGCAAGAAGTACTCGATACATATCTGTGCATGTCTTTTCCTTCATATATGCTATCAAACTAGTTTAAATCCAAATTTGATGATGAGATCTGACGAGAAAATTCAAGAAATTTTAAATCTAACATATAGATTTGAAAAAAATTCTTAGATATGAGAAAAAAATAACAAAAACTAAACAAACTTCTCACTGGGATAATTTAGGAAAGAAGAAAACTCTCTCTAATAAAACACAAAGAGAAACAAAACCGTCACTAGAAGAGACTTTATTACACAAAAAATAAAAACAGAGGAAGATGGGTAGAAAGAAGACCAGTTATAAGCATTGTTTTTCTTGCATGTATTGAGAAGGACCAATTGAAGAAGAAAAGGTGAAGAGGAACTAAAACATTTAATCAAGTAAAAGCTGTAACGAAAGCCAATGGTATTTCAATAAAATCTCCGAAGGAGTTGGATATATCAGGGAGATGGATAATGAAACCTATCTCCACTGGGCTGTACGTGATTATTAGACTGCGCAACTAATTTTGTGAGTGTTTATTTGTAATTTACGGTATGAACTAGGGTTAGATCTACCAATTTCATCGTGAAGGTGGATCGCATTTCGAAGAAAAAAATAAAATGAATTCATTTTCGTGATTATCATGCTTACAATCTTTGACCATACTTGTTTACAGTATTTGACAGCATTCATATATGATACTATTGCTCTCACTTTCAACTCAACGGAAAGTGATAATTCGGCCTGAAAATAATAAACCAACGTGATGATAAAGTTGTTAACGATTTGATGCAAACCTTGACTCTATTACTTGCATGAAATTAGTTTGAATCTTATTGCCAAACCATTTTCAAGGATGTCAAAATTCTCTACTCCTAGGTGATGTAAAACTCAGGTATATTGGTTGATTTTTCTTGTAATACATAGATAATGGCGGTTGAACTTTATACGCTTAACCTCTCATGGATCAAAATCAAGCTTCCTATATCGCAAATGTCTTTTGTGTTGACTAGAATATTCAGCTGTTAAACTTGTGGTGCTTGAAGACAAACGGATGATTCTGTCTGTGTATAATAGCTTTGAACACATCCCTATTCTAATTATTTCTCAAGAAAGAAAACGGTTTGCTGATTATGAGTGTCCAAACATTTTAAAGATATAAAAATTCTTAAAAGTGTGAGAAACAATTTATGGGAAGAATAATGCAAACTATGAAATAATTATTCATTATCGAGATAAATTCAAAATTAATAATTCCACTTAATAGTAATTTAGAATCCATTAACTTGTATACATAATCATTTTTAGCTGATATGTACACATAAGATAATCATATATTCACGGAAATGAAAATGTTATGTAGATTTTCTCGTGCATCCTAGTTTACACTGTCAAAAACTGAACAAGTCAAACGATTTGTCATCCTTTGCTAGGCAGATTCTTTAATTACCAGTGGGAAGGCACATTAAAAAATATTCATAAAAATGAAGATATAATTTGTTGGCAATTATTGGAGATTTTATTAGTCTTATAATTAAATGGGAAATGGGGGTGTATTTTTCTTTCTTTCTTTCTTTTTTTTTTTTTGAAAAGAAAGGAGGTGGTTATTGGTGGTTTTTACTGATAAGTATTGAATAATTAATGGTAGATTTGAAATAACAATTAATGACACAATTTTTTATGTAATACCAATCTCATGGCATATGCATTATATAGAGAGAGATACATTTAGGCCTGCCATGAGATTGGAACCAATGAAATTCTTCTTCTTTACAAGTTTAAACTTCGACTCAAGGTGAAAACACGATTAATTTCTCCAACTACTGCAAAGTTAGGAATCAAGAGCCTGCACCCCCCCCCCCCCTGTGTGTATATCGTAAACTTCCCTTGTTGAATTTGATCAACTGAACTAGTTTCAGTCAAACAATCAAGCTAATGTACATGGACCGGCACTCTGATCCCAGAAAGATACATACAGCCACTTCAGAACCAGAAACCATTTGGAAATACAGGTCTTCTTCTTCGTTTTTTTTTTGGGTTCCTTTTCTTGGACTGCCACGTTTGTGATCTAGTCAAACAAGCCATGAATTTGCAAGCATCTAATCACTATCACTGATAAGCAAATCTTACACGCACCACATATTCACCAGGAATTTTCCTCCAAGAAAATTCAATATTCTTTTTTTTTTTTTCATCTAATTAAATCATCAGTCGTCGATCAGTTCATACAAGTGTATGTTTTGGATAAATGTAGTTGACTAATTGAGCTGCTGATCAGCAAGAACTAATATCCATCCACCTGATTAGGCCTCAAGATATGCGATCACGCTCGGAAGAAGCGTGGTCAAAAGAACTTATTCGAGTTTGGATCGAAGCAATGTGTGTGAATGCAGCGGTTTTTTTTTTTTCTTTTCTTTTTAATACAATTATTATGCTTGATTAATCAGTCCTGAGGGCCAGGGAAAAAGTCCTTGGCATAATATTCCAGGAACTCTTGGAAAAAAGAATAGGTTCTAGAAAGGACCTATATAAAAATTTAAAGACATAATCACTTGTATCTAGCAGCATCAGCATCGCGAAAGGTTGACGCATCCCTGTGTGTTTTGATGTACCACAAGTTTAATTGCGTAGGATTGTGCATCTGTCCAACGTTCGAAAGCTACGGGTGACAAAACCAACTAATACGGGGCTCGGAAACTTCTTCTGTGTTTGGACAAGTGTGAACAACTGAACTTTCTCTGGTAAAGGTATGGTTTGCATTTTCCTGTTCGGAATGGAGGAAAATTTTACTTAGACAACTGTTCTCTCAGTTTACATGCAATGATTTTGATTGTCACATCATTCAACAATGATAAGCATCTGGGTTTTAAGTGATTGAGCTTGATAGCTAGCGAGTGCCATTTAAGAGCCAGGAAGAACCCTTTTTTCATTACTTTGACGGTGAAATTTCAGTCTAGGGTTCATCATGAAATGTAGCCAAATATGAAATATAGGATGCGGGAGGGTAAGCACATGTACGTACGTGTTTCATTTGAAAACAAGGCAGGAAACGTTTCCAACTTTCTCATGATCTCATCATGTCAAAATTAAAGACTAATCATGGCGTTTCCAATTCCTACTTTTGAGCCGATAGAATCAGGTTTTCATCAACTTTGTGAAATGTACGAGATGACTCCAAATTGGTATGTATGGTATGGCAACTCAACCTTTTTTCTTTTTTTTTTTATAAAAACAAAAAGTTCATTAATAGCATCCTGCACCACAATTTGACTTAAATCATTGTAACAGGTGCGATAGATCTGAAAAATTTTGTAATTATTTTCAAATAGATAAATCGCTGCAACTCCGTTCTGTGCATGTTACAATCGTCAGATTTTAAGTTAATGATGACATCCGTCGAAATAGATTCAACAAGATTCAAAATATGCATGCAAATTGTCCTAAAAATGTATGCAAATTCGAAATGAAACTCGTCGATATTTAAGTACATTAATTTCGTGTCGACAACTTGCAGGAGATTTTTCAGCAGGAAACCTTATCAAATTCTTTATTGGCGTTTAAATGTTCCGCACAAATGACTCAACCTCAGAAGAACCGACTGACTTATCTACTGCATTCCTTGCACGTGCATGCTGAATTGGCGTTTAAATTCTCGAAGCGACATCTCCGCAGAAGCAGAACCCCTCTCTGCGACAAATACAACTGTCAAATTATTTACTAATGTCTCCTCCCAAAAAACTAGTAATCTATCGTCTGTGTTGGGCTGTCAATTGCCAAGTTCAACCTTAATTAAACAGGTTTTCATTATCATAAAAAAATTAAACAGGTTTTAATCTTGTTTTTCCTGTTCTTCTAGATTTGGTCTTTCTTTGTTTGGTTTTTCCCAACAGTAAAATCGCGACAAATAAATTGCAAGTTGCAGCATCATCTGTTTTTCGGGGTTCGATTCCGTAGTTGTAGTCCAGTTGGACGAGAGTCACGTTCAAGGATCGAGTCCCGGGTGACCTTGGTCAGTGATGTTAGGTAGCCTCTCCCGGCCACGCAGTGAAATTAGTTAAAGTAGTACGGTATTACCAGTCCATAAATCTCAGATACCCTATGTGATAAAAAAAAAATAAAAATTGCAGCATCATCTATTAACGGGGGGTTGCCATCATCTCATGCGTCTTTTGAGTGATTCGAGGCCGTCTTGCCTGACATCATTTACCTCCACTGACACTCTGTTAAGTAAAAGATTTAACAAACATATAATTATAATAGTTGTGGTCAAAGATCTATCACCCAAAATGCAAACCTGGGGAGTATTTGTCCTCTCAAGTGTGGGACTAAGTCGTGATTTCGGTGGATTGTAATTTGTTTAATTGATCTCACTATTGTAGGTTACATCTAACTTTTATTATTAAGAAAAAAAAATAGAAAGGCACAATATTCTAGGCAGATTGATGCTGTACATTGGTTGGGTCTATTAATTAAAAGTTTGGAGTTTTCCAATTTAGAAATTTTGGATTGTAATTCTCCGTTTTTTCTCTTTTTCTTCTTAAATTTAATCTGGAAAAAAAGGTCCGAAACCAAATTTCCATTGTATGAATCTTGATTTTTGACTTCGTGACAGCTAGATTTCACCCGTGTACTAGCATGACATTTGGTATTAGGGCTTTTTCAGTTCTTGCAACGGAACCCATTTTTCAACAACATAAGAACAAAAAGTGGACAAATTACCCATGTTGAAATCCGTCAACAAACATCATCAAGCCTTTAAAGCTCAGTGGGTTGGAAGGTAAGGGTTCACATCAATTACCACATTAAAATGTGGATTTGCCTTAAAAATTCAGGTGGGTGCGTACTGCACTCGTTTGGTCCGATGGTGATTCAGTTCCTTCCGGATTATTTTTGGATCTCCTTAGATCCACTCCCTCCTCCCTTAACGTAGGATAGATTAGGATATACTGTAAAAAATAAAAAAAAATAAAAAAAAAAGAAACCCGTCAACACGTGTGAGGTTTTGTTGGACCATTCAACAATTCTTAGGGATGATTTTTATTTTCTTGGTCAAAATAATTAGGGATGATAGGTACATCCAAAAATCTGCGCAAGTACCCCCACAAGTCCACTTTCCACATCTTTCCAAGGAACCTTTTTCTTATGTCCGACATTTCTACCAATCCGATGCTCACTCGAAAGTCTAGGAAATTTCACAGCAAGCCTTGGAAATAAATACAGATCCTCGCCCAACTTGCATCATGTGCGGCTGAATAAGATGAACCATAGCACATCAACTTTTTTGGATACGGAATAGTTGTTTATTTCCTAAAGGCTAAAGGTCACCACCATCTTTGGTCAATGACCAACTATCTAAGGCACTTCAAATTCAGAAAACCAAACTGCTTTTGAAAAGCACAGTTCTAAAGATGATGAATATCTGACCTAAATGGTTCAATGGAAAACGAGCTAGCTAGCCAAGGAATTGGGATGCTACTGTACTGTTGCCTTGATCTTCTAGAGCAGGCGGCAGTACTTCTCAGGTCAACTACTGGACGCGTTTACACACACCAACAATGGAAAACTTGCAAATTGATGTAATTTCATCTAGAAGGGAGACTAATTAAATCCACACTATTATGGTCAAAGTTCTCAAATTTGGGAAGGATTAAATCCACACTATTATTATATTCTAAATCTACACAGCTAGCGGTGGTGCATTGATAACTTGTACAATTAATATTAATAATTTGTATCATTGCTATCAGAACTAAGGTTGCAAACGAATCGAGTCGATCTTTGGATTAATCGAGCCGAGTCTCAACTAAATTTTACCAAACTCGAGCTCGAGCTCAAGCACGACGAGCCGGCAATTTAAAATTCGAGCTCGAGCTCGAAAAAAATAAAAAATAATTATTTTATTTTTTAAAAAATAAATAAAAATAATATTTTTTTCTTAATAAATATTAAGAATATATATGTAATTTTACTATTAAAATAAGAAAATAAAAAAATATACATATACTTAAAATAAAAATATATATATACTTAAAATAAAAAAATAAAAAATATTATATATATATATATATATATATATATATATATAGATGTATATATACTCGAACTCGCGAATTGACTCGCGAGCTAACAAGTTTAATATTTTGAACTCGAATTCGAGCTCGACACGAGCTCGATATTGATCGAATTTGACTTGAGCCGTTGCAGCCCTAATCAGAACTCAGTGTGAGATGTGTATTTAAGAAATTAGGATGGACGGGTGTGGATTTAACTCCTCCCTCTCTCAATTTGTAATTTTGTAGGGTTAACCATTATCAAGTATCTACCGGCTCTTGACCCTTGTGCATACGGCATACTTAAATTGACACGAGGGATGAAAAGCAAAATCTCCTCCACCAAAGCGAGCAAAATTTTCCTTTCTTTAATGATCGAAGTTGCTCATTAATGCACAAAAAACCTTTACAAGACATGTACACGAGACAGGTTTACTAAAACAAGACCCTTGCATGTATGAAGAGTAAACTTTAGATTTAAATTTGGGTACTGATCGATCATCATTCACAAGGGTTGAATTATTTGGTCCACGTTCCACCGGGCAAATTTTACGCAATCGTGCCACTTGATTAGAAAGGAGTAATGATGATACTTTTTTTTTTTTCTTGGATAAAACAGAAGTCGATATTATTATTAGTGAAATAATTGGAAATCGTCCAGTATAATTGTTTGATAAAAAAAATAGAAGAGCTGCATCAATAGTACGTACAAAATATATAGAATACATCACAGATGTATTTAATTTGAAAATTTATTATATTTCTGCATTGAACAAGCATGCCCTTGGTTAGTTTCTTGATGCGTATTAGATAGATGTCATCTTATCCAGAGCATGCCTTGGGATTTTTACATATCTATGGATGGAACAGGGAAGAGATCAACTAGTGCTTTCAGTTAATTAATTTAACGATGCTTTCCTTGTCAACGTATTCCTCTCCTCTTCTCTTGTCTGCTTTTGCGAATTACTACTACAAAATATATCAGGCGGCTGTGCTGTGTCGGATTTTTTTTAAGCAGTCTATCCCACCTCATTAATTATAGTAAAAACCATCAAAATTAAGATCATTTTTCGTCTCACATAATCGTACTTTCTGCTCTATTTCTGTTACCACTTGATGAGAGATGGTACAGGACAAACTCTTGCGCACCCACTGACCTATTTCCTCTATAATTGACATAAAATATATGGAAATTTTGCTCATATAAACTTTTAAGCGACCGGCTGTGTGTGTGCGCGCGCGCGCGCGTGCATATATGTATATGTTATATACGAAACAAAGATCTTCAGAAATTTTAGGCCTATGGAATTGAATGTGCACTTCAATGAAAAAAAAATGAAACTTTATGTTTTGGTATTTTCCTGTTTATGGAACTAAAAGAATTTGTTGAAGTCTTGAAATTAATCATGCAGTAAAATTACAAGTCAACTGCTGGTCTGCTAGTACATGTTGGTAGTCGGCCTAACGGATATGGATCCGATACAATTGTCGTTAATTGTGTTTGGTACAATCAGGATGGCACGTCCAGCCAAACTTGAAGCTGCGAAATTGGGGAAAAGGATATGCATGAAACATTAAATTAGCAGCTTGTTATTATAGACTACTCTAATAGTATAGAGATAGTTTGACTTAACAAAAAAGTAAAAGGTTGATGGTGATGTGACTGCAAAATCTGTTTTTCCTGATACAACTCAACGTAGTTAGTTAATTTATTGTGTTTAGTACACTAAGCATTTGTCAAGCGAAGCAGAAATATGCTTCAAGGAACCCTTAACTAATAATAAAGACACTTTTTTAAGCACAAAGGAGACAGGTCGGTTTAAAGCTTTATTTCGTCTACCTAAGGTAAACTCCAATTTTAACTTCCCAAAGTTACGATAATCTAATCTGGCAAGTGGTACTTGGAATGATGTGCAGGAAAGGGAACGGAAGGAAGATGACAATAACCAATTTGGAGCTCCATCTAACAGTTAGATAGATGGAAAACCAGCAAATCTGGCCCTTAGCCAAGAAATTTCAAACATAGGATGTGAAAGTACATTGCCTGAATTCTCGTATTGTCTACGGATTTCATCTCCAAGGAATGCTATCAATATGGACAGGCACAATCAGAATTATAAAGTTTGATCGCCTCTCTCCATCATGAGTCGCCTTTGGTCCTTTAACTTTAGTGTCATACTTTCTTCACAACCGCCAAAAAACAAATAGCCCAAGTTGAAAATGTGGTCAATTATTAGTTAGGGATAGGTTAAATCCACACTTCTAATGCATTAATAACTTGTATCACGAGCACTGATAACTCGCATCATTAGCATTAAAACTCCTACCAGGTGTGGATTTAAACTGTAAGATGCAAATTTAGTATCATCTATTATTTATTAAACTTGAATGCTTGTTTGGATTGTTATTTTTCTCCAAAAAAGTTTTACATTTTTCGTGAACAAATTTTTCAATAATCTTTTTATCTCTCACATACATCACATCGCTACGGTGCATCTTCAAACGATTATTAAACCCTCAGATTTTCGATTTTTGGTATGAATAATTGGATGTTTATTTGGGTTGCTATTTTTTTCTACAAAATTTTTACGTTTTTCACGAACCCATTTTTCAATCATTTTTTTATCTCACATACATCACAAGTCTAGTCTTTAAAAAGTAAACTTTTCAAACAATTATTGAACCCCCCCCCCCAAGTTTTTAATTGTTATACCATTCTAGTCTTTAAAAAGTAAACTATTGATTTTTTTTATATCAATAATGCAGTTTAAATCTGGGTGAGAACGTTTGTCTTTGTACAATTTTTAGCTTCCAAAGCCAAAGACAGATACCAAATGGCTACGAAGACAACTTTCGTATTTTCTTACAACCAAAAAAACAAAAAGCCAATTTCTTGCTTTCCCATTCCATTTGTACGGCACTCAAGTCATCTCCATGCGTTCAGTTAAGAAACAAAAAACATACCAATACACTTTCCATTTCAGATTCTGGAAAACGGAGCATGTCGTAGGACTCTCTCGTTTCTACCACAGCTACCAATCAACAGCAGTAGCTAATATATAACCTGAAAGACGCAACTTTCTGAAGAACCATCCCAACTATTAGATCAGTCTGCCGCCAGAGGGGGCAATAAGCTTTAGTACTTACACATCACTTGCTCAAAACATAATGGGTTCTCTTCTGTACAACGCGGCGTGTAATTTAGCCTTCAACCACAGTACAATCATTTCGGAAAACGGCGCCTGCTCTCCCTTTAAGTACAAGGTGAAACACTGAGGCCGACGATGACCCAGCTAACTGATTTCGACACAAATCGATACTCATCTCTGCTTGGAGGGGCTTGTGTTTTTATACATAGCATCTTCCGTAAAGCTATAGGCAATCATGACTTCAAGCTGGAATGACCAGCAAAAACCTTGGCTTCAAACAGCTAGACAGAACATTTACCACAAAATCACAAATCAAACGAGAAACAGGTACCTGGCCAAAGATATGACCTATTACTTCCCTAACTGCTTCAATAACTCATTCCACGAATTTAGATGGTCAATGGAAAAACAAGCAGACAGCGGCAGAGTATTATCCAATCACCCGTTCAGGAATATTACAAGGCTACCAGGCTTATCTAAGACAGCATCAGTCCAAATACCATTCTAGATAGCAACATTCAACAAATTTACCAAATTGCACAAACAAGTCATATTTCAATAACGATCAAAGGAAGGGGGCCGTCCACCCCTCCTAGGGCGGTCATAAGGACCTGGCCTGTCTCTGTAGCTTCTTCCATCGTAACGTGCTGGCCCTCCAACTCCATATCTGTCACTACTACCTCTAGGACCTTCATCCCTATCATATCCTCTGTCTTTCCCATACCCATTTTGAGGAAAGCGGTCTGAACCCCCAAACCTATCAGCCACAAATCGGTCTCCACCAGGAGGATACCTGCAAAAGATTCAACGTTATTGAGAAGTATTTAGATGAATAAATAGTTGAGACAGATCAATGTTCGTTATGCATATCTTTAATATAAAACCAAAACAAGTTTATGCAGGATAGTGATAGTGAAATAACAACTAATCTGTCAGTACCTGTCACCAACATACCGACCCCTACTCGCATAGCGGTCATCTCTGCTGTCAAAACGTTCCCTGTCTCCATGACGTCCTCTATCATACCTATCATCTATGAAACGATCACGGTCACCTCCATAGCGGTCTCCACGACCACCAAACCTAGAACGCGGTGGTGACATTGGACGTAGACCACGGCCACCAACTGCCGAGGGGCAATCTCGGGCCCAGTGCCCAGGACGACCGCACTTGAAGCAATCATCTTGTCCAACTGACCTATCTCCTCCACCATAGCTGCCCCTGCCACCTGATGAATAACCCCCACCATAGCCATGATCTGAATCATCACCCCCCATTTTAGGTTGTGCCTTGTTGACTGAGATGACACGATCACCAAATTCCCTACCATGCATTTCCCTGATTGCATCATCCATTGCACGGCGATCTGCAAAAGTCAGAAACCCAAATCCACGGGGGCGGCCAGTATCTCTTTCCAGCATGACCTACATGGAGAACTACAACTAAGAGAAGCAGATACCAAACCAGCCATGCAAAGCACGAAGAGATGCATATTATAGGATCTATTTAGTGAAAAGAAATATACTGAAACCCTAATTTCTGCTTCTTTCCAGTTCTATTAATTCAAATTGACAGTAAAATGGGATCCACATCCCAAATTGTCACACCCTATGATCAGTCCACCTTCGATTCCAAAACCGACTTTCCAGCAGCTACGAGCTGTCCATTACATACCTTTCACAGCCACAACGCTTAGTTAACATAAAAGTTAACTCCTCCAAATGGACAAAACGTGGAATACAGACAAAGGATTGCCTTTCCTGAAATATGATTTATACGAGGATGACACAAATAAAAATGTATTTTGAATTTTTATGCCATCATAATTCATGGTCACTACTCTTCAACACTTAAACCAATCCTGGTGGATCAGGAAGCTCAATTGTAATAGCTTCCCAATAAAAGTTTAGAGAGAAAGGAAGAAAAAGGAGCCCAATGGTATTTTAATCTTTTAAAAATTGATATTCATGTACCATTAAAACAGCGCAGCAGCAACCATGAGACAGTAGCTTAAGAGATTACTAAAAAAGACTCTCTTAATTGGCTATGAACCAAAAAGAATGAGAACACGATAAAGAAATAGACTAGAACTCGGACAAGAAAATACAATCAATAAGGTGCAGAATTCTTACATGTATAGAAGAATCCGCAGAACAGCAGATTTGCATCGAATCTATTTAAGTTACCTCAAGCCTTGAAACTCACAGATGAAGATCTCTAACTTCATCATTAACCGAAAAATTACAAGCTGATAATTTTCCTAGTCTCTCTGGATTAAAAGATGGTTGCTGGTACTGAGGTTTAGTGTCACATCCTACTCAATTCACACACACTCCAGCCATATAACAGTACGAGTCAAGAAACACCATGCTTATCCAAAAAATTGAGTTAAAAGAAACAGCAAGCGACACTATACAAGTTTCACACCAAAAGATAGCTCAGAGAAATCCTCAGAGTTTCTTGACACTTCCATACTGCAACTTTAAGCAAAAAATAATTATATTTCTTCTTGTCACATTGATCTTATCTCAGGTTAACCAACTTTCTGGACTGTCTGTCCTACATAATCCAGCATTCCATTGCGTCCATTGGCAGCAGTAGTAACAGAAAACAACCAAAACCACTGGCTGATTACAAATCCATGGCCCACAAGTTTTGCTTGCCGTGCAAAGCTAAAAATGTCACATCTCTACAGAACCACATTGACAAATATCATAGTCCAAAATACACTACATCTTGTCATTTACACTTGATCGTGGAGGTTCACACATTCATCTCACATTTAAGCTAGCCTGGATATAAATTCCATAATCAGATTACCATAAGTTTCAGCTGCATGATTTCCAGTTAAGAACACCTCAGAGAAAATAGACAAAGATGACAGCATAAGCAGTAGCAATATTCAAAAAACCAAGTTGAAATAAGAAAGCATGGAAGTCAACAGGCTCCAGGAAACAGCTTTCAGCAGATAAGTTCTTTCTCTGAAGTCATGTAAAGGATCACTGAAAAGCACGAGTAAGAAAGGCATAGCACATGACACTGTTATAACTTGATCAGTACCATAAAGTCATGGACCATGGGACTCAAGCACAACAGTATACCAGCTGCAGCTGTTCCATAACCTCAACAACTTCATACCAAGGCCTTGAGGCTCATCAGGTGCTTCTAGCCCATAATTTGGCATGCATCCACATAGGAAATAAAAACTAAAGCCTCAAATGAATCTGGATTTGTATCCATGCACCTGGGTTAACTGTTTTACATACAAAGAGCCAGATGAACACTACCACAAAGGATTCAAAACCTCAGGACGGCAGGCATGACACTGTCGTGTTATTCAGTTAAGCATGTCGTGAAATCTGAGTTCTACGAGATTTTCAGACTAAAAGCACAGCTAATATGCCCCAAGGAAGGAGCCAACAGATCATTTTTCGGAAACTCGTTAACGTAGAATAGTAATGATCTCATCTGTAAATTATTCCACTTCTTCCAAAGGCTCTTACTATTTGATATACTGTGACTTAAATCAAAACAGACATGTACCCTATGAAATAAATAAAAGATCGAACTGAATCAAGCAGCTGCATTCTTCTTTTCTAACACAAGCAGGGAGACTAAACTGTCCTCCACCAAGTGGCGAGTGATTTAAGTCCATCAACGGAAAAGGATGATGCCTTGAACATGAAGCTTGACATGTTTTATTTATCTCCTCTGAGAAGGTAGAAGTGAATTGCAATCGCTCAAAACAAGTTAACACAAATGGAGCAACCAAAACACATACAGCAGCGAAGACAAAGAGAGTCCTAAATCTTCCTTGTTCCCCTTTCTTCATACTCGATGGATACGCTTGCTCAAACAGCATAATAAGACACGTATTTAAGTTTATGAGAGCAAAACAACCTTCCCAGACCGAAAAACCACATGTTCATGAATTCTGAATCATTATACGCAAAATCCTGAAAGAAATCCATGTCATATGGCAAGTCCATATAGCTCTAAAGCATTACATTTAAAGTCAACAGCTGTTCCTCTTTCTTTTCTGGAGATCAAGTCCCAGGCCCTTCAATTAGAACAGCAGCCTTACGTAACCAAATATTCAACTAAAATGACTTGTCGCAAATCAAATTAATTATACAATCCACAAGCAAATTACTCTTGCAGTTAGGTGACACAGCCCACAGAACACAATTTATTCATATCATATACACAGTGGTTCTCCAGCTTCAACCACCCAAAGGTTCCAAACTTCCACAACAACATCCCATCTTAAGCACTGCCTAACACAACCAGCATCAAGCAACAGAACAAACAAGTGGAAATTAATTCACGAAGAAAAGGAACAATAAGAAGCAATAGAAAATACAAGCAGTAGGACCAGTAGCTTACAAACCCACGACACAAAAGCAACGCATTGTCTTGCTAATCAATCAAGAAAGATATTCCATTTAATTTCTCTACCTAAATAAAAGTGAAAAAGGTGAGATAGGATGATGAATTCATGAAGAGGGTACATTTTGAAGCTATTATTATTATAACGGAAAAAAGTATACTGATTTCTATACTATTTGCACTGATCAATATCTGGAAAAAATACAAATATGCTACGAAAATCAGACCAGATGCCCTTTCAGATAAATAGGGCATCTTCATAAATTTGTCATCCTACTGTTCCCTTTTCCCCATATAGCCCCCAGGCATGTACAATCTTCATGTAAATGTACAGTTTTCCCAATAGATAGCTTTATCCCGTACCCAAGCATCTAAAATTCTCATACAAAGGTTCATCTAAAAGTTGCAAGTTCATGATGAGCAAAAAGAGAGTGCTTAAAAGGGCGCCCCCTCCCCCCGGCAGAGACAGAGAGAAAGCAAACAGGAAGTCAAGCAATGAAGCTTACCTGACAGTCGAGAACTTTGCCGAAACGGCCGAAAGCATCTTCCAGCTGACGTTCGGTGACGTCCCACGATAATCCTCCCACAAATATTCGAAACTCGTGCTCTTTCCCAGCCATAACCGCTATTCGATTAACCTATACCTAAATTGCTTCTATCAGCACTCCTGCAGAAAGAACACAGAGAAACAAGGATTATTCATGTTTTTATCAAAGAAAAAAAAAACCTACAATTAAAAAGGGTTAGCAGAGGAGAAAGAATAAACATATACGGGACAACAAATTTGTATGTAAACAATTTGAGTAGGTTGAGAGACAGTAGGGATAAGAACTGACAAGTTTACTTTGAGAAAGGTGATGGGAGAAGCGTAGGTGAGATTTGGGGAAATTTTGGGAGGAGGAATTGAAGAATGAGAGGTTAGCTTTTGATTTTCGGTGACTACAAAAACCCTAAGCACCGCAAAACGCTCAGGGGACACGTGCGATTGACAAATTTGCAATCCAACCCCCAACGAGTATCCCAAAGATTCCGACTTACGTGGCAGGGACGGTCCCCGGCAAATTCCCTCTTCATCAACAGCGCGTAACTTCTTTTGTTCACCGTGTAACTTTTTTTCCACAGATTGTATTTTCACAACACATAGTGGTGGACCCCACACTTGACGCGAAAATCGAGTTACCACTTATTATCTGAGCCGCACATTTTTTCATGGTCCAATCTGGACCATGAACCGTGTAGGGACGGTCATACTGATGACCGTCCCTGCCCCAAATCCCAAAGATTCCGACCTACGTGGCAACTGGCAACCACTGGCTACTTTCTACAATTTCGTTTTTTTAATAGAAAATAAAAATAATTTTACTCATAAGATTACTGGAATTCGTCGAATATAATAAATTTAGAACCGTTAATCGAGCCGAGTATTTGGCTGCAGAGCTCGACTCGAGTTTAATTCGAGAAGCTCGACTCGAACTCGTTAGGAAAACGAGGTTTAAAATGTGTTAATGTACATGAGGCTCAAGCTCGACTCGTTTATCACAAACGAGTCGAGCTTCACGAGTTCGAGCTTAAGCTCGTGCAAATTCACCTTAATAAAAATCTATAATTTTTAATTTTTATAATTTTGATTTCTAAAATGACAAATATGCCTTTCATTAACGAACTCTAACGAGCTACTCAAGTATCAAAGCCTACTCGACTCGTTAACTAAACGAGCATGTTTCGAGCTCGAGCTCGACTCGTTAACCAAAATTAACAAGTCGAGCTCGAGCCTTAACGAGCCAAACTTTAACGAGTTTTCGAGCTACTCGATTGACTTAATAGCTCTTCAAAATAAATAATGCTCCAAGGGGGAGGTGAGAGGGTTTTCGATTTTTATTTTTTGGTTTTCGTGTTGTTTTTAATTACAATTTTGCTTTTATTTTTAATCTATCTTTAAATAATTTATAGATTCTCGAATTACAGTTAAATATTTTTTAGACATGGAAAATATCCGCTAGCAATTTTTATAAGAAAGAATTATTTATTTAAGAAGGTTTTCGTTCAGAAGGAGTTCGCTATTTACTTTTTTTTTTTTCCCTTTATAATTAATTTCATAAAGGTTTTCCAACTTTGAGGGATTTGCAAGAGTAACTTTTTAGTATAGGAATAGAAATTATAGTACCATTGGATAAAGGGGCTTCCCTTAAAAAAAAAAAAAAAAAAAGAATCTTTGATTATATATAAATCATTCATTTTTTGGTTTACCATTTTTATCCTCATGTCACTTTTCGTTTTACCACGTCCTCCCTTATTGAATGAGACACTAAACCACTGAAAGAGGAAAAACCCAAGAAACTGACCTCCCCGGAAAAAGAAGTGAAATTCGTTTCCTCACAGAATTCCTAGGTCCGCCTTTCCCATTAGAATCTATAATTGGTACCAGTATATCCATCATTGAGCTTATACTTGTTCCACCTTGTGTGCATGATATATACTAGTAATTTGGGTAAAATTAACCGGCGTGCTAAATTTTCATATGTTGGATTTTTTTATACTGCCAGAGCTAGCTGCAATTTATTCTGCTGTTATTGAGAGGAAAGATTATCAATCCAGGAGTTGCTACGTGGTTACCAAGTTGGGGGCCAAATTTAAATCAGAAAGTTAGAGATTTGATGCTTCCACTACATAAGATGGTCGATTTAAGCTAATGGATTTCAGTTCTTGGAGCGTCAAGTACTGTACTTAGCAGGAACGCAACAAAAAGTAAACAAATTATTTTCTCAAAAGAACAACCATTGTAGAATACACTACCAAATCAGAGGCCTTTTCTGGTCACAGAAACTTGAATACTCAACTGACACATTGCAGAATCTGAAGTCGAAACTGCATATTTGGACTAGTAACTAAGAGCCGAAAAAGGAAGGAGTTGCAAACATATAAGAAATTTTCGGCATTGCTGCAACTTGTATCGAATCTCAATCTTATTTTTGCTTGATTGTGTGGGAAGATGAAGCCACATCTGCAATACCATTCTCTAATGCTGTAACCAAGTCAGCAAAGTATTTTCTAGTCACACGAGTCAGCGCAGGTAACTTGGTGCGAAAATCAAGGAAGGTGTCCAAAGAACATTCTGATTCTGCTTCAAGGCACTTGGACAGTCCCTTGTTTGCACATTGATGAAGTATTTCATAAACACCCTCTGCTTCGCTGAGCAAGTAGTCGAAAAGCTCCTTCTTCTTGTGCTCGTACTGTTGTAAGTAATAGCCATAGACAGAAGCCCATTTGAGGACCCTCGTACATTCCACAATCTGAACCCAAGCATCAACAATGAACCAGCACTGAGTCGCTTCCAGGTCATGGATTTTACCCAGCATCTCAAGGTTCTGGTTCTTCATCAGGTGCAGATCAAGAAAGGCTCTTTCCAAAGAGAGATGGTTATTATACCATCTTTCGAAGTAATCCCACGAAGCTTTAGCCCTCCGCCTCGTCTTCTCTACTTCATCATAAACACCCTCATTCTTTGCCTTCTCATAAGTGTTACAGGCCAAAGTTTCTTCACCATTGCGCAAATCACAACCACAAGGCGGTGCAAAGGTCATGTACCAATCGCCATTATCAATATCCCCAACATTCTCAATCCGCCTCTGGCATTTTGGACAAGGCTTAGTATTAGCCAACAACCAATTTTCAGTCTCCAAATCAGAACTGTTTTTAACCGCCCACAGGGCCACAGTTTCACAATCAACCGGACTATGAGCTTCCCCCAGACAATTCCAGCAAAACCCATACATACAATTGCAAGAAACGTCAAAATTCTTGCTTAATCTATCCGGACCCCTGTTATCAAGTTCAACCGCACAATTACACCCAGGGGTAGGACAGAGTTTCAAGTTTGCACGACTTTCAACATAGGATCGAGCAAGAAACTTGTCATACTTGTTCTTATCTCCATCAGAGGCCAGAGAACGAATGATGTTTCCGCCAACCGCAGCCCCACAAGAGTCCTGAGGACATCTCAGCATCAAACACCCTCCATCTTTAACGTAGCCCTCATTGATTGATTTACTGATAAATTCTTTCCAGCAGTTCTTGCAAAAGACGTGACCACAAGCAGCAGACGCCACAACAACGAGGGCAATGGGGTGCTCCTTCCAGCAAATCCGACAGACGAATTCTTCGTCTCCGTCTTCGACATCCATCGGTCCAGGTTTCTCTCTGAAAAGTCCAGAGGCGCTGCGGACCACTTCTTGATTCTCAAACCATTCTTGAACAACGTCGGTAACATCCCAATTATAACGGCACAAGAGAATCGTTGCTGCTTCTCTGGAAACTAAGAGAAGAGATGAAACTTGCAAGATATCGTCGTCCATTCTAGATCCAACATCTTCTTCAGTCAAGGTGATGAACTTGTTTTTCTTCTTGTTTGCATCATCGTGATCAAGCCTTTCGCTGTAATAGGAGTCGTAGTAATCGTCCTCACACTCCGCCATCTTTCAACACAGAAATGAATTCACAAAAATGGAAGAAAAGAAAAGAAATAGCAATTTCAGGAACTGTGGTAACTAAGAAGGAATGCTTGGCGACTGAGAATAAATTCAACTGGTAACCACGAACAAATGCTTCAGAACTAGGAATGAATTCTTCAGGAGGGTCTCGGGCTATGAAAACATAAATAGGGAGAGAGTTCTGGGAGAACCGTTGGAAATGTGGAAATCTTTTCCCCGAGATTTCTTTCTCATTGTAATTGCATTTTCAGCGAAATTTCTTTTTCTTGCCGGGCAACCTTCCTTTATTGTAAACCACTGAGAAAGTTCCTTTTTGACAAAATCCAGCATGTTAGTAACTTGGACCCGCTGCAACCTTATGTAACTCTAAAAAAAATGTAAAAATTCCTTCCAATGGAATTTTTGTTAATACCCCTAATCGAATAAATTGAATACTTTCCTAACTCAGCAAATAATAGGAAAGTATTGTATTATAATTTATCTTGAGTAGTAATATTTTTTTTTTTGGAAAATCGTTCAAAACGTCCCTCATATTTTGTAAAATAACTTTTTTCGTCCCTTACTTTTAAAAGTGTAATTTTAAGCCATTTACAAATTAATATTGATCAATTTTGGTCCCTATCTAGATTTTTGATTAGTTTTTAAGCGGAATCTACCATAGTCTTACACATGATCATTTTTTAGGGGTAAAATTATCAAATACATTTCACATAATATGATCCGTAATCCCTGACATTTCACAAAATAAATTTTTTCGTCCCTCACATTTTACAAAATAAATTTTTTTCGTCCCTCATTGATCATGTGTGCAATAGTCTTTTCTTATTTTTGAAAACTCACACATATGTCTATTTGATATCACCTGAACAGTACAAATAGCATGTAACATATCTCTATTTAATTTCATTTGAATAAGCAAATTGTAGCTGTAGAGTAGATCAAATACAAATATACTACATGATATTCGTATTGTTCAGGTGAAATCAAATAGTTATATTCATGGGTTTATAAAAAAAAAAAAAAAGAAACTATTCGTACACATGATCAATGAAAGATAAAAAAATTCATTTTATGAAATGTGAGGGATAGAAAAAATCATTTTTTGAAATGTGAGGGACAAAAAAATTCATTTTGTAAAATGTAAGGGACGAAAAAATCAAATTATGCGAAATTTGATTTGACAAATTTATCCCTAAAAAATGATCACATACAAGGCATGCGGTGGATTTCGACTAAAAACTAGTCGAAAACCTAGGTAGGGACCAAATTTGACTAATAAGAATTTGTAAGGGACTTAAAATTACACTTTTAAAAGTAAGGGACGAAAAAAGTCATTTTGCAAAATATGAGAGACATTTTGAACAATTTTCTCTCTCTCTCTTTTTTTTTTTTTTTTGGAATAACGATTACGATAGTTAGTAGGAGAAATTATGGGAGGTTAATGGTCGGTTGAAAAAAGGTGCATAAGGATATCAACGAAAATAAAACTTTATAGTGAATAGGTATCCGCATTGCATACAAAGTTGGTAACAATATGAATCTTAAATTCCCAGTTACTTTTTTCAGAAAATAGTGATCACCCCATATTCCTCAAAAAAAAGATCATATAGATTTTAGGGATTTTATTGAGTTAAAGATCTCAGCTTGCAAATAAATGCCTGATCAAGGAGTCCAACTTTAGGTATGAATGGCAAACTGCAAACGTACAATTGATAAAGATAATAAGCACAGGCAAGGAGCCGTTTTTTGTGAGAAAGAATTGCTGTATTTATTAGTAGGCTGGAACTGAAACATGGTTTTAATTTAGTTGCAAAACAACGATGCCCAGATACAAAAGAAAGTGGCTACTCTAATGAAGCCTATTTGTGATGCTTTTGAGAATATCTTTCTGTTTTAGATGATTAAGATTTCTGTACAAAAGTACAGATTACACTTGCAAGAAAAAAGAATGCGCTGTTGGAAGTTACAAGGCAGATCATACATAATTTACATTTGAGTTGAGCTGGGATATTTATCAACCGGGGTTGAAATTTGTTGCATCTCCACAAGCATTAGATTATTCAGGCAAAAGCGGGAGGCGAGCAACACTGGTAGCTCCACCACTTGTTAAAGACTTGTATCCTTCGGTGAACTTGAACCAAATCTGGAAAATTTAGAAGTTTTCTTAGTTAACCTTTGAGGAAGGATTTGCAGCCTCGGGTTTGACTCCGTGCCGGATTTCTCAGCAGCCAACTGATAACTCTTCACCAGCTCTAGTTGTCGAGCAACTATTTCAGAGCGCCTCGGAAGAAGTTCTACAGGCTCGCCACCCGGTATCACAATGTATTCAATTGCAAGTCGAGCCTCCTGTAAGGAATGAAACAAACGCAGGTCGAGTATCGTATACCAAATAACAAGCAAAACAACACTTGTCCAAATACATTGATTGCAATGCAACCAAAAGCAAACACAAATTCAAATACATCCTGTCATATGTCAGGGAATTATCATCTGGACAAAGTATATAAACCAGTAGAAATAAGTTAAGTTGGTGCACCTCCAAGGCATCAATCTCCTCCAATGATGGTTTTCGTTTAGGAGCATCATCTTCGACTTCAATGTCAAGAGTGTCCTTGACTAGCTGCTTTGTGGAAGAGCCGAAGTAATCCATTCCAAGGATCATACGGATTGCCTTTACCATTTGAGCCATTGTATTTGACTACATAATCCCACAAAAGCAGATGAACAACTGTACACGCATACAGGTATATTTTGCTTTAAAAACAAGTGTATTTAAGTTACCTTAATAACAAATATAGGTAAATGGTGGAACTTTGCTATCCCACGGATCCAAGGATTCTGCTTCATTTCAAAACTAGAAGCAAGAATACAATCAGCAGCACCTACGTCATCAGTCACATCTATTTCACCATCAAGCCCCATGACAGCTGTTACCTGTGTCAGATCAGCTTCCTGGATCTAGATACACATAAAAAGAGATTAACAAAAGTTGTCTAGCCCCAAGATGCTCTCTTAGTTACAGAATGCAATCCTAGTGAAATATGTGTACATACTGGAATTCCAATGAAACATGTAAAACAATTGATTTTGTGTCGATTAATAGCATGACACAAAAACCTTTATGGAATGAAATACTAAAAATTTTTTCTTGTGCCTTTTTTGCTGCCTATCTTAATAAAATCATTTGAAACTGAAATATGAAAGGACCAAGAGGATTGAAGACTGCAACATTTACCTTGAAAGTATACACACAGACAGGAGAACTCCTCTGGGGAAGATATCTATCATTATTCAATTTACTGGATTTGCGATAATAATCCACACCTTCATCATCAGACGTTGTTCCAACCTTTTCACTTTGACTATTGACCAGCTTAGAGTCTTGTACAGGATCTTTTTGGGTACTTAAAGAAGGTTTTAGAGAACTACTAGCTTCATCATCTACACGTCGGAGTTCAAACAGAGGAGATTTTCCTACAGCCCACAAGAAATTCTGATCAAGATGAGGTACTAATAACAGATCACAGGCTTCAGATATACTGGTTATACTAAAGTTTCAGGCATTCTGATGAGAAGCTCAGATTACCTGCAAGTATGGCATCCACTGTTGCATCCAGTCTATGATAGACACAGCACTCAGTTCTTGATATCATCTCTACTGCACATGTGAATGTAGGGGGTCCTTTCCTCTCGAGAATTGTTTTCTGCACTTTCCTTTTCCTTGCCTCCTCATCACCAAGAGTAACGCTCTATCATCCAATTAATGAATAGAAACCATCAAGTGGTCAATAAAGGTATGTCTAAGATATTCTAGACGCTTCGCAATTTCTTACAAATTACATCCTTTATTTTGATTACCAAATGAATAACCAGATAAAATAAGCATGCAAGAACTACAAAAACAAAATGCAAAGGAGACCAATTACACAAAAGAGAATGGCTTAACATCAATGTCATATACACACATAAATGCATACAGGTGGATGAAAATTCGCAAGGCAAAAACACTCCATTGTACCTCAATGCCACCAACAAGGATCTGCAGTGATGGGTTCTTTATTATACTCTCTATGGTCACTCCATGTGCAGTTGCAACAAGCTGAACTCCCCTCTGGGCAATTGTACTGGCAGCCAACGCTTCAAGCTCCGTTCCAATTTCATCAATGATAATGGTTTGTGGCATATGATTTTCTACTGCCTCAATCATCACCTGCTTGTTATCAGATGAGCGAAAAGAGTCAGGTGAAAGGATTGAAACATACCCATCATGCACAAGACAGAAAGCAGAAGACGGGATCCAAATGAAAAAGTGAACCATAGGATTGAGCTCAACGTACATTATGTTGCATGTGAACGTTTGGGACTTGCATCCTTCTAGCACGACCTATTCCAGCATGAGGAACATCTCCATCGCCACCTATCTCATTTGATGTATCGACAATAACAACACGTTTGTTCTGGTCGTCAGCCAGCATCCTTGCTATTTCCCTGCAGAAGCATAGGCTCGTAAATGCCAATGTTAAACAGCTAAAGAGTAACTCATTGGTAAATAACTACGTTGGCAAAGAGTGTGGGCCTTTTCTCTCCTTTTGCACAATGGGCTTGGAGAAATGAACAGATTAATTTATATCCTTTCTCAATTTGTACTTTCTACATAAGTTCACAGAAAGGTGAAAGCTATGGAGGTACTGCAGTTTAGTTATGAAGGTGGATGAAGACATGGAGACGTTCAAAAGCAAAGGCACTTCCAACATTGATCTGTCATTTAGATGATCGTCATTAACTTCAAGGAGGACATAAACGACGTATACCTGATCAACGTTGTTTTACCAACTCCAGGGGGCCCTATAACCAATATGGAACCTCCTTCTTCAACCAAGTCACGAATGATTTCAGCACTTCCGGACACAGCCCGACCTACCCGGCATGTAAGACCAATAATTTGCATTTTACGATTGCGAATGGCACTTATACGATGTAGAGAATGATCGATACCCGACCGGTTGTCGTCAGAAAAATCACCTACCTAGATAAATAAGGTAGTTTAACGCTGAAAGCTTAGTTACTCAAAAGATGTATACTTACCGACCATCAGCATAGAAAAGTATATTGCAAAGGCAAAGCTGCCGATGTGTCCATAAAGTGCAAATACATGGTTAACGAACGATGAGCACATTTCTGTGTGGCAAATTGTACATAAATAAGTTTTTTCCTTAATTAGGGAAACGTCTGACTGATCAACGTTCTTTCTTTAATCCACGAAGAAAGCTGAGTCTAAAAGTCTCAATCACAATAGTTGATCTACCCCACAGTTACAATAAAGTATTCAAGTGTACTATAAAGCCTTATGTGGAACATATTGACTTAGTGAGTTAATTTTAGTAAGGATAGTAACATATTAACTAAGTGAGCTAAATTCAATTAGTTCCATAATCAAGACCTATAAAAACAACCTTTGAAATAGCATGGCCAAGATCTTCAAGCTTCACGGGTTGTTCCGAGATCACCCAATCACCAGAGGGAAACCGAGCAAGAGGTTTTCGACCCAAATCCATAACAACCTCAATCAATTGCCCAATCTCCTGATGCCTGAACAGCTCATTCCTCATCCTCAAGGGCACCAGCTGAAGGAACAAGTCCAAATCCGAAACCACCTCGTCCCGAGAAGTCGAAGTAGAGGCCGAACTTAACGAAACTGACGACAACCCATTTCCGGAACTGGATCGGTCCCGCGGCCTCCGAATTTCCGGTGACCGAATCGAGGTCCCCGGCGCAGTAGACGATGAGATTTTGCCGCGTCCCCGACGGGTTCGACGAAATGCCTTGGAGAAAGTAGAAGCAGCTAGAGTGGAGCTACGGATGTAAGCAAAGGTTGAAATGGGTATCTGATTAGCCGACTGCCATGAGCTGTGGATGTCAATCAGCTCAAAATGTGAATTCAGAGCTTTCATTCTCTCTTCTACACTTCTTTCCCGCTGAAACACGCACAACCCACACTAAGCTATATATGCTGTTGTTTTAATATGGAAAAAAGGTTCTCACTTTCTTGTTGGGTATGGTGAATTTAGACTGGTGATTTTGAAGTGGGAAAGAAAGAGATCTCATTGGAGGGAAGGGGATGAGGAAGATGATGAGATGGAGGGAAGATTCGTTGGGATCTCCTATGGTGTAGGAGTGAAAGTGGGTTCCACTGAAGAGAAATACTACCTACTACTACAGCTAGTAGTTAACGAATGGAAGATTGTTAACGACCGTTGAAACTGACCACATACGCCTAACCACGTGGACGGAAAGGCTGCTTCGGACCGCACGTTCTACTCTGGTTGGCTACATGGCTTGGCGTGCTTGCTGGAACTGTTTGGAAGAAATTTTGTTGGAAACAATTTAGAAATGCTTCAGAAGTACTTATTTACTTGAAGAAAACAAATCTTAAACTGGAGAGTGACTGGTTCATTTAACCATCAAAAGGTTATGAATGATGAATGAATGAATGAATGATGCATGATGTTTTTATTTTTTATTTTTTTTCACTGATGGGTATATTACGTTAGGAAGCTGATGGTGATATATTATTGGGGCATTTTGTTTGCTATACAGCAAATCTTAGGGCTGCAGAGATATTCACCACTGATCTTTCCCTTGAAGAAAATGGCAATCAGGACTCTCTCAAATCTCTGAATGTTCTCCGAGTTTAGGAGTACTGCTCTGTTCTGGGATTCATTAGTCTCTGATGAGACTCTGAACACTTTTTTTTTCCATTTCCCTGAGTTGTACTACCCAGTTCTGAGACATCATGGCTGGAGTGTAATTAAAAAAAATGATCTCATGTATGTTCATTTGTATGCCTAAAAATGTAGGATCTGACCTGAATTATATATTTATATATTTTTTTAAAAAAAAAGTGAAATCTAATCTAATCTATATTTATATTTGTCACTAAAAAGGTGAGACCTGATTTTTTTTGTATATAAAAAGTGATTGCATGTGTGATTGATTTAGAGTAAAAAGTGGTTGAAAACCTAGGTTAGAATTAAATTTTACCAACTTTATTTTACAAGGGACATAAAGTTATTATTTTAAATGTGAATGGCAAGAAAATTTATTTGGCAAAATACAAGGGATGTTTTGAACTATTTTTCTTTTAATTATATTCCTAGTTTTAAATTGATAAGCCAAGAGATGAGTTACATTTTATTTTTCTTAAATGAGCTTAAACTCTACTTAGTACTTACGAGTTTATTGCCAAAATAACACTCTTGTTAAAAAAATATTCCCAATGTGATTTACTTTCAAAATTTATTCCCATAATGATGTTATTGTTGCCATCTAGTTATCCTGATTACCATGCACGATAACAAGAAAAGAAAGTTCAAATCTAATTTAAAGTATCCAACATGAACTAAAATTTTAAATTTTTTTTATTACAGAGGCACAAGAAGATTGCATAATTTTTATAATTTCTTTATAATTATTTAAAATAAATTCTACCATTATTGACCTTGCTATTATTGGGCTCTAATTTTTTAAAAATGTATCAAACCTATTGCATATATATTTTTCAAAAAATAAATTTTAAAATACAAAAGTTGCAACAAAAATTTCAACAAAAATTGTAAGCAATTAAAAAACTTCAAGACTATCATATTTATTTATGTTATCATTCCTACTCCTTAAAAAGACACGAAAATAATTTTCATTTGCCTTGAGATTATCAACTCGAGAAGCATATTTTTTAGATGCTGTTAATATAAATATTGATTTCTTCGAATTACGAGTGTGTTTGGATTGAAGATTATTTCACTTTATTTACACATTATTTACACACACTGACTTGCTTATATCATCAACACATTTTTCAATCACCTTTTTATCTCACATACATCATATCAAAAAAAGTGCTACCGTAAAAATATCTCAAATATAAGTTTGACAAGGGAAAGATGATGAAACAAAAAAATGCGGGAAGATTTAGAAAGAAAATTGGAGAAGATATTAGATGAAAAAGAGAAATGGAATGTGCTTTTATCTCCATCCTGACACATATGCTGCATAAGTGGCAAAAAAAGGATTATAAAAGTAATATATTATAAAAATAGATTACTTTGGGTATATGTTTTGGAAGAAGAGTTATTTTGGCAATAAACTCTAGTACTTACCTTGTTGCATTATAGAAATTGATACCTTTATTAAAAAATTTAATGCATTTAAGCCAAAATTTATGTCTAACGGCGTATTGCCATGCTTGGATGAATCCCATATATGCTAAATTTAAATTTCAAATAAAATTCACATATATGCCTGTCGTAAATGTCGAAAAAATTATATACGGCTGTTTGGATTCAAGAGTTTTTCAAAAATTAGATTTTCGAGTGCTATTAAAATTTTTAAAAAGTATTCTAAAAGGTACTCTAAAAAGTAGTCTGAATTTTTTTTAATGTTTAAAAAATATCCCAAAATATATTCTAAAAACTCTTTTACTCTTAAATATCCCAAAATATTTTCTAAAAATATCCCAAAATATACTATAAAAACTCTGCTACAATAAAATTTTTCAAAAACACCCCCAAAAACAGCTAATCTAAACGGATATGATTATCAATTTGCATTACTCCATAAACATGGTCAGCGTAAAATTTGTTTTTCACAACTTCATTGGAGTAAATTAATATTACTATTTCTACTTGGAGATCTCTGAGTCTTTGTAATTGTTCCATCTGTTAACCCGGTTTACTTTCTCTGTACATCAGCTCAGTTAGATCATAAATGGTAATTACTCGTTAGTAGTAGGACCACCTTTCCATATCGAAGCAGACACTACAGAGACATTCTGTAGTACCCCTTTAATGCATGAGATTTTGACAGCAAAATATCTAAATCGCCTTTCGTTCAATTTGGCCAGGGATGTTCCCAGATAACCCCACCACTCAAATCAAGAACCAATATATAGACATCTGAGAGGAAAATAAATACTAAGAAAACACAAGTAGAAAGTTTTTTAGAGAAACCATTTTTTGAAAACTAAACTTAATTGCTCAAAGATGGAGCACATGAGGCTGCTTATAGTCTTATCAGAGCTGCTTGAGCCCCTTTTACTTGTTTGAGCAACTTGCCTAATATTGCTTGTAATTAATTAACTCCTAATATTGCTTTACATTTACATTTACAATGAATCGCTGCTAGGAGTGGAATGATTTAAACAGAAATACGAAAGGGTAAAGATTTTGGACTGCCGTACACAAAGAAAGCGTGGAAATTGTTGCTGACGAACTCATTCCCATCCCATCAGCTTCTTTCGGACACATTCTTTAATTTCATTCCTTGGCAAAGAGAAGCCATCGCATTCATCAAGTAAGATTCTGTATACTTCCCACTCACGATCATGAATCCTGTGTCTTCCTATCTCCACCTACAATGAGTTGTGGGAACAGAGTATAGACCAAATGGTAATGCAAAGGAAACTTTACTTAAGGACCAAGATGAGAGATCAAATGAAAACCATCAAAACAAAAATGTAGTACCGAAAATATGCTTATATTCATGTTCTTGAGGGCTAGCGTTATATCATAGAAAACAAGAGGACGGCCTCTTCCAGATAACTCAACAGGATTAGCCACCAGCAGCTCAGTATCAGGGCCGCGGCTTATGACATCCACCCTAAGCGGGTGAGCAAGTTCCATTCGCAGTCGGGAGCACAGAGCATTCTTCTTGTTGGGATCACTTATCTGCTTCCCATCCGCTTGCGTTATAAATAAGTCCACCTCACAGTTACGCTTGGGGTTTGCAAAGAATCTTCCATAAGCGATCTGACATTCATAAAAATCAGTTCTTTACGTGGTATGGAACCTAAAGTTCCAGGCTCAATAAGTAAATCAATAAGTGAAGTCTAGTTACTCTTCTTTAGTCCTCTCAAGGATTTTAACTTAAAAGTTCCTTGCAGTGGAAAATCACAAATGCAAAAGATGGTATTCCAGGATGGAAAGCAAAAAATATACCTGGATATTATAATCTTTTAAGGTCCTCATTATATCATAAATGAGGCCTTTGTGATCTTGACATAAGACTCGAACAAGTGTGTGGGAGGGCCTGAGGCTGTTGTCCACCTCAATAGAAACAGAACTGGAGGCAAGAACTCCTAGCATTTCCAGTCTGAACATATCTTCAGTGACTGAAGATGGAAGAAATGATTGTGAATATGCAGTAACCTCAGGAATGGCTAGTTCAATTTCACAATTCAGCATGGCATCCCCCAAGACAGCTTTCAAATGATCAATTGCTTCTTCCTGTCTCTTTTTAGTGTGGAGAAGTTCCCTGATGTTAAAGAGAAGACAACTACTTTTAATAATGCATATAAAACAGTACTAAGTTAGAAATGTTGAAGTGTGATCTCCTCTCCTCATTGCTCATGCATACAAGCAAGCTCACAAGAGAACATGGCATTACAGGAACATATGCAATGTACATGCGTACACTAAGAACCCATGATGCACGTGCCAACAGAGAAGCAGATACACTCAATACACCCATTTGGATACAGAGTTCCGTGTTGCATAATAAATGGAATTATAAAATGAGAATAACAGACTGAAGGTAGGCAGGTGGAAGGTGGCAATATACCTTACCTTTTCAAATGTAGACGTAAAAGAAAAAATTACCAATCCTAATTCCACCTGTGCAAGAAACAAATCAAACTGAAATCTACCTAAACTTTTGGTGAGATCTGAGTTCTCCATTTATGTATCCTTGTTAGTTACATAATTTCATGTCAAGGTGTTCAGTATCTTAATTTCAATATGGCTTTGGGGTTTTCCCACAGTCATTCAAGGAGCAGTGACAATTCCACTTCTACTAATTCAGTTGGATATTGCATCTAATTTTCATCTTCTTGCTATTCTCATAACATTAGTTGAGGTGTATAGTAACATAGGGAAGCTGATGTGCACAACTTGCAATTGGACAAGTTTTTCTGATGTAAAATTGATATCAGCAAATAGCAGCAGAACTGTTTTGTCCTTCACGGCTAGGAATTTTGGCAGAATGCACCAACATGACTTGAACATGTATATAAACCCAAAAGAGCCTTAAGGAATTTCATGGGACTCCTTCAGATAGAGCAAGACAATGCGATTTAGCATTGCATTAAAAATACTATAAGTTCCAAATAGCAATCAGTGGATATATCATACTTCAGATGTTGGATTAAATTATGACACGCAACATCACTTATTAGATGCTGTCTAATATTTTCCAATAGATTGAGCAATACTATACAACTACAAGTTCATTATATCAATGCATTTATCAGTCAACAGCCATCAAATGAAAGTGCATAACTTCAGTTAAAGATTGATATGTGCGGGCAAGACAATAACTGCAGTTCAGAACCAGCAGGGATAAAAAAAATTCCTTATTTTACTTTGTTTTATCCCTTGAGTTTGCAATTGCTTTTACTGTATCAGTTCATAACTTACATCTCACGATGGCACTGTAGGTAATCCATCAAGCAGAAAATGCTTATATGGAATTTCTTTTAACTTCGCTAACAATTTCAGTGACTAAAATAGAACAGAAAAATTGAAAAAAATTTTGGGATATTTAAGGACTTTGAGAGCCAGCAGAGCAGTATATAGTTAATCAGTTTTACAAAGGACAAGAAGTAGTCCAAGAAGCATTATTGTCATTTTCTGTTCAAATAGTAATGCTGATATTCATTCTTATAACTGAAGAATACTGCATCAGTTAGCCACTTGTCTAATACTTAATCATTCCTCCATGGCCTGCAAATTGCACACCATGTTCCACGTGCTGCATTTCCTCAATAAGACAAATTTGAACTTCTCACTTTGACTATGGCCCAGAAAAGAGAATGCTGCGGAATATACAATATGCCTAATCACTACTTTACATTGGTACAAAAGCTTAGATGTGTTATGTTGTCTATTTTATTGGCAAAAGGATCAAAGACAAAATGCAGAAAGCAGTAGAAAATGCCAAAGTGCGTACACTTAAAATATGCCAGAAGAGAACAACCTGGTGTCCGTTACAAAGAAGAGATCCATGACTCCTCCATCTGGCGCAATGGATACCTTCACTCTTTTGATTGTGAGTTCTAATTCACAAAGGACCTGAGTTACATCTGCATAGGTGAATCCAAGAACCTCGGTAATTTTTTAGACGACGTAAAATCCATCATTACCAACTATCAGTAAGGAATAGCTGGAGTGAATCTACTAAGCAAGCAACAAAATCTTTTCCCCAGACAGCCAGCTTTTTACTACCGTCACCATGAGAACAAGTATGACGTCTATTTAGTGATACCAAATCTACGGCAATAGGACATTATACTCTATGAGGGTTAAAATATTGAAAATTTCAAGACCCCCCATGCATAAACAATTTTCAGGTCAAAATAGACCAGATTTTCCCAAATCTCAAGAAGATAACTACGAAGGAGAAGAAACAAGAAAAGCAAGCAGATCAAGGAGATTGGATAATACCTATGTTGTACTTCAGAAGATACTATATGCAGATACATGTATGTTAAGTTTGTAAAATACAAGGTTTACCATGCAAGAGTCCTTTCCGGTCATAGGAACACCAAAACTTGAGAAGGAATATATCCAGAGGCCTGGGCTGTTGAAACTCTGGTCTGTAATAGTAAATTCCTGATGCTGCAGGTGTACATGTTGGACACACCTCTTGAAGCCTCGTCTTCAACAAACTCCACCTGGTCATTGGCTTCCCAACTACCCAGAAAACTAAGTAACACCATTTACCATCTGTTTGAACATCTGTTTCAGCCCAAAAAGAATTAATAAACAAAACTTTAAGAGTTGAAAATTCCCAGTTTTGCTTAGAATACTGAATCTAGGTAAATTAACCATATCAGAATATTGCTTTTTCATTATGTACACCAAACCTCAAAATGAAAAAGTACCACTAAACAAAGATTTAAGAATCGGCATGACCCATCTTAGCTTTCACTAAACGTCTCATGTTTCACCAACTTGATAATAGTAAAAATAGCAGTATATCAAAAGATTTGAACCCTTAACAGTAACTACGTTTGCCATGAAGCCAAGGTACCTTCACTGGAACTACATCAGAACAGTATCAAACGAAAAAAGAAGGAAAAAAGTTCAAGACTTTACCATAATCTACATGCCTTCCGGCAACAAGTTGAAATGTTTTAAAGGATTCTTTAAAATAAGAAGCAAATTTCAACAAAATTTCCAAAAAACACAATGGCCGATCATTCTTTACCCTAATATGTTGTTGCCTTCTGAAACCTTAAATAAAAAAGCTGAATATTTTGGAAAAGAAAAAGAATAAAGTTGAAAATAATCACAGCCATTCTTTCATTTCTACACAAATCATCAAAATTCACAAAAAAAAAATGCAGCATGATACAGATTAAGGAACACAAGAAACTGTTGTACCTCCTCTGGCAATGCTAAGGCCAAAGAGCAAGATTACCCTACAAAGATCACAGCCAAGACCAGTCTTGTCTGGACAATTCACAGTGATTACTGTGTGATCAACCGCGCTCTCCGCTTCCTTAATCAAAACCGCATCTTCATATATTACCCCCATTTCTCCAACTTCTTTAACAGTGACGTAGCTTACTTTCCCTTTGAACTCTGTTTCATTGACCTAATTGTTAAAATGAAGCAAGGGAGGAATGACTACCGAGGATGGTCCACAGTAAAACAGAGCCCAAAATTGAAGAAAAAGAAGAAGGGGTACAAGTGTGAAAACACAAAAACAGATAAAGAGTGTGGTTTGGCCTTTATGTTCTTTCTCTGATTCTCTCCATCTAATGTCTAAATTGAGGAGGAGTCGGGACTGGGGGATGCCATCCAGAAAAGTGGGACTCCAACAAATATAGGACTTTTTTCCCATTTTCTTCTTTTCTTTTCATTTCTGCTTTTTTGGTTTCTCCGTAGCTAGCTTTGCTGGACGCCGTTTATTTTTGGGAGCTTATTTGACGGGAAAACCGGAAAGGGATAGAAAGCTACTAGACAAGATTGCTTGTTTTGAAGGTGGTAAAGCGATGGAGAAGAAAGAAAATTTTGGATAAGTCACTCGGACAAATACCGTTAAATAAAACTACTGCTTCCCTTGGCTTAAAATATGGGTGAAAAAATGAAAGACAGTTGAAGTAAGCTTCATAAAATTTTTTAAGATATCACTTTTATCCTAAATGTCTATTAAACAAAATTTTATTGATATATGTATTCAATATCATTTTATTTTTTTCATAAACTATCAAACAACATCAAAATTAATCGATTCTCTTCTTTTCTTTTCTTTTCTTTCATAACCTTTCTCTTTTTTTCTCTTCGATCCTAAACTCTCAAACTAAGTAGCCATATATCTTCATTGATAATTCAGTCAACAATTTGTTACGTGGTTTATCTTTTATATATATATATATATATATATTTTTTTTTTTTTATTATTATTATTTTTTTTTTTTTTTGCAATGTAAGACATATATACATAGAGAGAGAGAGAGAGGGGTATATATAGAATGTTTAAAATCTAACTTAAGTGACAGAAATATTGTTCAAGTAAATGTCGACGTGTTAACATGTTCATCTTGTCTTGGCATAAGCAACATGAGCCCTCACTATTCTTACCGGATAAATGAATAAGTCGAGGCATCTCTTGTGTCTCTGTCCACCTAAAAGGCTTAAACATGAAGGGAAGGTAGCAACAAATTCACAAGTCTAGACACTAGTTTGTTTTTGGAAACGATAACTATTATATATCCTAATATATCCTCGACTAGGGGAGAGAAGATGGGTCTAAGGAGATCCAGAGATAATTCGGAGGGAACTGAACCATTATCGAAAAATTATCTGGAGAAAAATGAACCACTATCGGACCAGACAGATACACTATACGCTCGTTTGATTTCTTTGAATCTAAACCACTTTTAAATACGGTATTTGATGGAAGGCAAAATTTGAACCTTTGCCTCCCACTCCACCAAGTCAAAGGCCGGTGGCTACAAGTCTAGACACTAGTGCCCCATCAATTTTCTTGCATAAATTGTAGGGTCCGTTTGAATTCTTGTTTTTGGGTCTGTTTTTGAAAAACTGTTTTTCACAATCCAAATGCTACAGTAAATGTGTATTTCAAAAACAACTCAAAAAACACCAATATCCAAACAATATATCAAAAACAACTCCAAATACATATTTAATATGTTTATTTCAACTTATATATTTCAATTATGTATAGGATATATATATATTATATTAATTTAAATATATTTATTTATACATATTATAAATATTTTACTTTTATAAAATATATTTTTATATATTTATATAAATATTATATATTATATATATTATAAATATGTTATTATACATTTATATAAATGTTATATATTATATATATTATAAATATGTTATTATACATTTATATAAAAGTTATATATTATATATATTTAATATATACATAATATATATTATATATATTGAACATTTATATAAATGTACATTTAAACATAATATATATATTTATGTATATTTATAATATACATTTATATTATGTATTATATATAATATAATACATTTATACATTTATATTAATATACATAATATTAATTACACATTTATACATAATATTAATAAATGTATACATTTATATTTATTACATTAATACATTTATACATAGTATTAATATATATTTATAATATATTCATTTATACATTTATATAATATTCATTTATAATTTATACACATTTATAATAATATACATTTATATATTTATAAATATATTTATATTATGTATTATATATAATATAACACACTTATAATACATTTATATATTTATTTATAAATATAATATATAATATATAATAAATAAATATAATACACTTATTTATTTATATATAATATATAAATTTATTTATAAATATAATATACTTATTTATTTATACATAATATATAAATATATTTATTTATAAATATTTATAATTGTATTATAAATGCATAAATGTATATAAATATAAAAACATAAAAATTATAAATTGTAATATACATTTATATAATATTCATTTATAATTTATACACATTTATAATAATATACATTTATACATTTACAAATATATTTATATTATGTATTATATATAATATAATACACTTATAATAAATTTATATATTTATTTATAAATATAAATATAATAAATAAATAAATAAATATAATACACTTATTTATTTATATATAATATATAAATTTATTTATAAATATAATACACTTACTTATTTAGAATAATATATAAATATATTTATTCATAAATATATATAATTGTATTATAAATGCATAAATGTATATAAATATAAAAACATAAAAATTATAAATTATAATATACATTTATATAATATTCATTTATAATTTATATATTTATAGTAATATACATTTAAACATTTATAAATATATTTATATTATGTATTATATATAATATAATACATTTATATACAAATATATGAATATATTTATTTATAAAAGTACAAATATATTTATTTATAAATATTTAAATATATATATTTATAAATATTAATAAATGTATTATAAATGCATAAATGTATATAAATATAAAAATATAAAATTTATAATTTATAATTTATACATTTATATAATATTCATTTATAATTTATAATTTATAAATATATTTATATTATGTATTATATATAATATAATACATTTATATATTTTTATATAAATTTATTTATTTATAAATATTTATAAATGTATAATTATATATTGTTATAAAAATATAAAAATTATAAATTATAAAAATACTCGAAAATATGTTTTAAAAATACATCTAAAAATAATCTATAAAACATCTACAGTAAAAGTTTTTTATATAATTTTTGAAAAACAACTCCAAAAACAACTAATCCAAACGGACTTGTATTTGAAAAACGAAATGCTACAGTGCTGTTTTTGAAAAATAACCCCAAAAACAGCTAATCCAAACGGACCCGTAGTTGTAGCTTGTTAGTATCTGTTTTTTAACAGATAAATTAACAAATCGGGCGTTTTATGTGGGCGTCTGTACGGGCTAAAACGGGAACACAAGGAAGGAAGGTAGCAAGTTCAACGTGTCTAGGCTCTACAGTTTATAAGAAACGTCGCGGTTTGCGATTGGTTTGTTCAATAAGGATATTTTCCTTCTTTCTGGAAGTGGATACCATCATGTACAGGGCATTCGGACATTTCAATCAAAAGTGACACTAAGTGCACACCTCCGTACACCTTTTACTAATAGTGTGCTCTTGACTTGATCTGATTTGTATATCACACAATTTAAGAAGAATTAGTTAAGTTTGTTGAAAGAGTGAATTTAATCTATTATTTTTTTTAAAATATTGTTACATTAATATTAGGAGTGTGACTAATCGTTATATTTTTACATTAATTACAACAATAATACTGACTGAGGGAGGTTGCACTATTCATGACTAAGTAATGATGTACAATAAACAAGGGTATCTTAGAGGAGTTTAAAGCTAATTATATCTTTTAATTGAAAATTTTATTATAATTTGAAATAAATAAAAAAAAATAAGACTATTAAGATGAGACGAAAAGAGTAAATGTTATCAATACTCGTGATACAAGTCATTAATGCATCACGAACATTAATAACTTGTACAGTTAGTACTAAAAGTCACGTTGGTGTGAATTTAGAATGTAGGGGGTATGAATTTAGCTCATCCCCCGGATCAAGGAATTCAAATGATTTGACTAGTTCATTGCATTGACAAACATAGCACTAAAAAGGATCAGATTTTCTTTTTTGTGTATGGCAAAACTGGTGGAAAAGTAGTGTGCTGGACACCATAAGTCTCCACCAAACTGTTGAAGTTTTTTTTTTTTGGGAACTCTTGAAGGTTTCTACTGTTCCTAATTGGATGTTGACACTCATGCAAGTAAAGGTGCCCTAACATTTACATAACATCCTTTCTCGACTTACTTATCGAAAAAGGGAAGTAACATTTGCTGAACTTTCTTTATCAATTCTCTGCTGACAATGAACAGAATAATATGGACAGCTACAAAATACCCGTGGGGGCGGGGGGGGGGGTGTGAAAATTATGGCACTCGCTGAACTATTGAGTGAGATTTAAGGCCACTGAGAGGGAAGGATAAATTAAAACTTGGTTCCCGCATAAGAGGTTCAGATGTATTTAACATTTTTTTCTTTTTTGGTAAAAATACAACTAAATCGAGAAAGTATCTAATGTAAAGATAACAATAAATGTCATTGCGATATAAATTGGAAGGTATTTTCTAACGAGCACCCTACATATTTAATATTCATCTGTTCTGTTATGTATATGCACATATTACATTTTCTAGCATTTGTATGTATTTTTTTTATTTAATCTAACCTATCTTTTCTTCTATTTATTTTATTTTTCTAATTAATCTTATAATTTTAAAATTATAACATTTGAAAATATATCTCGACGTGTTGGGCACTCGGTTGATAAAATCCAAATTGGAATTATGAACACCAAAGCGCGACTCGTGCATAGGTATTTTGTATGATTGTGATTTCAATTGCTTTCCTTTCCCCATGCGCGGCGCCGCAGTATCAACATTTTAGCAGCAAGTTGCGCACGAGTGCACATTAGCTGAAAGTGTGAAAAGGAAGCAACAAATGTTTGACCTTTGCGAGATCTTAAGAAATGCCTAAAAATGTCTTGTCCGTGTCCACGCGGACGGTTAGGAGTCCAGAGATATTGGAATGACTAAACTTTGGAATGTATTGCCTCGGTCGAACGTTGGCACTAGACGGTCTGTTTTGACGGTAAGTTATTTGGAATTATTTGAGATATTTTTATTGTAGTATTTTTTATGATGCGATGTATGTGAGATAAAAAGATATTGGGAAGATAAAAAGGTGTATTGGAAATTGTAGAGATAATGTAAGCAAATAAAATTGGAAAAATATGAAGCAATCCAAACAAACCCTTTGGAAGAGTTTTTGAGTTTGGGATAATTCCAAAAACCTTTTCCTTAGACTTTTAATAAATAATATCACTTAACATTCTTGAAGTTTTAAAAATATTACTTGTCTCTCTTATTAGTTTTTAAATCTTTGTAATGTTCTCAACCTAATTCAAATTATATGATTAAGACATTATGTTTAAAAAAGAGAAAATTATACTATGTAGCTTTTGAACCTAAAAATTAGAAAAGAGAATGGAATAAAAGAAGGTTATGGTAAACAATTATTTTTTCTTATTAAAGTATTGAGTTGGAGGAAAAAATCGCAAGGACGAAAGCTTGCCTTCTCATATTACCCCGTGATATTACTATAGCATTAACTGGTTTATCTCTCTATTTATCATAACTTGATGCTTTGTTTGGGTTGTTATTTTTTGAAATCATTGTAGAAAAATTTATTATGATGATCTGATATACATACATACATATACATATATATATATATATATATGAGGTAAAAAAGTGATTGGGAAACATATTTACAGAAAACATTAAAAAAAATTTCTTAAAAAAATTGCAATCCAAACACCGCCTTAGACAACTCCTTTATAATGTATGAATCCCATTAACAAATATCTTTAGAAATTAGGTGCATGGCTAATATCAAAACATGAAAATTTTGTATATGCAATTGATTTTCTTTTGAATTTTCTGAAATGCTAAGTTATTTAAATCAATGAAATACTTCACAGTTCACACACAAAAAAAAAAAAAAAATTCCACTAAGAGATGACACGATATTCCGTTTTACCCAAATGGAATATTCTATGCCTGAAAAATTACTGGAGGTGGCTGTCACAACTCATAGGTGCACAAAGATGAGCAGATTGACGAAATGTTGGTTTTACCAACCACATAACTCGACACCCCAGGTTAGTAGCACGTGGAACTTTGCTATTTGCTTTAATTGCACGTGTTTAGACTTTTTCGTAGCAATCCCCGCGAGACTTTTCTAATGTAGACCTCCGCTCCATCTCTTTTCATGTACACTACTACTATTTGATTCGAATATTTTAGTCCGTTACGCTGCATTTTAATGCAAGTTTTGTTCGTCGCCATCAACCTCCATCCACCAACTTACCATTTACCAACTTCCAACTACTGAGGGATGCTGTGAATTCTTTGGCATCGTTGAAGAACACCAAAATTAAGCCCAAAGTCTCTATTTACTGTTGCCATGCTGGAGAAGATGACCAAATTAAGGGTCCATCTGGTGGGGAGTAAAATATTTTTTTTTCGGAAAACGTCTTTCCATGGAAAATATTTGATACATTATGTGTCGAAGGTCCGTTTGGATTATCTGCTTTTTAGGGTATTTTTAAAAATTTTTTACTGTAACAGAGTTTTTATAGTATATTTTTAGAAAATATTTTGGAATAGTTAAGAGTGGAAGAGTTTTTAAAATATATTTTGAGATATATTTTAAACACTAAAAAAAATTAGACTATTTTTTAGAGTATCTTTCAGAGTATTTTTTAAAAATTTTAATAATATTTAAAAAATTAATTTTTGAAAAATTGAAGGATCCAAACACACCATCGTGCGAGAAAATTTTACACAAGTTCCCAACTCCGCTATTGTGGTGTTAGGCCTACTTTGTTAAATCTAAGTAACATTTTATGTAAAATGTGAAATAATAGTTGGTGTCCATATGATCAAGTTGGTGAGGGAAAGGAATGCATAGCCAAGCCAGCCCAACTGCCGAATTATGGTTGCAGTTTGTGCAGTGGGCTCTCTGTTTATGTCGGACTCCTCAAAGTTTGCGGTTTTGGGCTCAAATGGGTAAAAAAAGAAAAAGAAAAAGAAAAAGAAACTAATCTTTAGACGTTTCGTTTAAATTATGATGAAATGTTGGATACGTGGAGAACGCAAAGGAGCTGAGGCTTTTGCACGTGTCGTCATGGAGGGTGAAGAAGCTTGCATGCAGCAGCGTTACACATAAAATGATAAAATCTAGCAGCGGAATACCGAAATTATCCCTAACCATTTTTCATGCATTCTTCTTCTCGTTTGTTCCTTTTCTTCCTTGTACAAAATCCTCAACTTTCTTTTTTCGGTCGGTTTTTACAAACAAATGAAACTTCTTCATTCATAGTTTGCACCATAAACTTATGGAATGAAAATCCACCTTTTTCCTATACATCAAGGAAAGAGAGAGGCAATGATAATGATGAAGCATTCCACATTTAATTTAAGACATATTGATATATTATTCCTGAAATAATTTGTTTTAAAAACTTAACGACAACTTAAAAATTTTAACATACATTTTGACACGTTATATTTGATTATCATTTATTGAATTTTAACTATATTATAGTTTCTTTAAAATAAATTTCTTTACATGAGAAATGAGCCCTTTTTAAAAAAAAAAAAAAATCTACTCTAAATGACTTACGTCAATTACAAACTAATTGACGATACATATCCTTAATTTTAGAAATTTTCAAACTTGCATTTTTTACTTTAAGTGGCTTTTTGTGAATGAACTTTTTCTTTTTTCGTTTGTTAATTTGACTTATTGTGTTGTGACACATAAATTTTGTGATCACCTATATAAAATTTGTTAACTAATTTCATGGTACTACACAATTTAATTACTTTGTGCTGCGATGAGGGGCAAAAGTGTCACTTCGGGGTCTGACAGTCCTATTTCCTTGCACCATTTTCTTCTCCCCTTCTACGACACTCCTCCCCGTTCCATTCCAGACCAGGGTCCAAAACCACCGTCCAAGAGAGGAGCAGACTGCAGAGTGATACATACAGGCACAAAGATGATGATGACAAGCGGAGGTCTGATGCTAACCTGCACTCTGGCTATTACCCTCTTATCCTGCGCACTCATCTCTTCAACCACTTTCCAACATGAAATTCAGTATCGAGTACAAGACCCGTTAATGATACGCCAAGTCACCGACAATCACCACCACCGCCACCACCCAGGTAGGTCTTCTGCAAACCATCGTCTACTGGGCACCACCACAGAGGTTCACTTCAAGTCCTTCGTGGAGGAGTACGAGAAAACTTACTCTACGCACGAGGAGTACGTGCACCGCCTGGGGATTTTCGCCAAGAACCTCATCAAGGCCGCGGAGCACCAGGCCATGGACCCCTCCGCAATCCACGGCGTCACCCAGTTCTCTGATCTCACCGAGGAGGAGTTTGAGGCTACGTACATGGGCCTTAAAGGTGGCGCTGGAGTTGGTGGGACCACCCAGCTGGGGAAAGATGATGGGGATGAGAGTGCAGCAGAGGTGATGATGGATGTATCTGATTTGCCGGAGAGTTTTGATTGGAGAGAAAAAGGTGCTGTGACCGAAGTGAAGACGCAGGTAATTCTCGACTCATTTTATTCTACAGTCGGCCAGTCCATTTTTTTGAGTTTGCTACTACATTTGCTTTATTACCTTTTAATGTGTATCAATCGTGACCATTTGCGGGGGATGTGGAAGCAGTGTTAAAAAGCATGGAAGCTAGCTGAATGAATTCCCCATTGACTTCGATGAGAAGGTTAAAGAAATATTATTATTGGTGGTCTTGCGGACTGAGTTTGGCTGAACATTTTAGACTGAAATTAGACTGGGTAAATGAGTTCCTTCACTTAATTGTTGGTGAAGTAGAGACTCATAATTTTGGTAGTAACTGAGAATAAATGTGTTTTGAATATAATTAAATTTCTTTAGTACCTTGCTGTTTATGGTATTGTTGTTTGATGTTTCATCCACATTTACGATTAGTGCATACATGAATCACCACCAGTTTTATCTACCCAAAGAGAGAGAGCAAAAAAAGGGAATCACTACCAGTTTTAGCTAGGCTGTGTAGATATGATATAGGAATAAAAATAATGTTCCAAAGAAATTGATGGCTCCAATTAAGAAACTCTGCTCTCATTTTTATTTATGGTTACACCATATTCCAAATATCTTATGGCAAAGTCTGTAAAGTGCTTACAACACCATATTCTAATGGTGTTGGAAATATATAGGGGTTAAGATATCAAAACTCAAGATATTTTTCCTACTTTTAGGCATTACATTTGGCCATTGTTTTTCTGTTAGAAATCAACATGCCTGTTGGATGTCATGCATGGACAAATTGCTGTACGTATTTTGTAATAATGGTGCAGGCCAGTAAATATGTGACTTATGTTCCTAGTTCATAGCAGTAGCAACGCTAGCTGAATCTGTAATTGGAATTTTGCAACAGCATTTATCTATGACAATTGCCAATTAGATATGCTCCATCAAGGCTGTAAGTTTGTGCCAAAATTTTTTCCCGTGGAAAGAAGAACAGCTTCATTAATTCCATCTTATTTATAAGTTGAAAGTTATACATTGCAGGGAAGATGTGGATCGTGTTGGGCTTTTAGTACAACTGGAGCTATTGAAGGAGCTAATTTCATTGCAACTGGCAAGCTTCTCAGCCTAAGTGAACAGCAGCTTGTGGATTGTGATCATATGGTTGGTTAAGTTTCTTTGAAACTCCTTGACCAGTTGGCTTTTCGCAAGATTTAATGCCATTTCTGGGTGGCACATGAGTTCTTCTAGCTTAACATGTTTGCAATAACTAGTCTAAATGGCTAATCTTTTGGATCATGTGGATGTAGAATAGGACTAAACGAACACTTTAATTGTAGTTGAGGCTGATCCTTCGTATTTTGGTTGACAATGTCTATGAGACATGAATTTGTTTCTTTGTGGTTTTCTCTGTAGTGTGATTTAAAAGAAAAAGATGACTGTGATGATGGATGCTCTGGAGGGCTAATGACAACTGCTTTCAACTACTTGATAGAGGCAGGAGGTATAGAGGAGGAGGTAACCTATCCCTATACTGGGAAACGCGGAGAATGCAAATTCAATCCTGAGAAAGTTGCGGTGAAAGTGCGGAATTTCACAAAAATCCCTGAGGATGAGAGTCAAATTGCTGCCAATGTAGTGCATAATGGCCCGCTTGCAAGTAAGAATACTAGTATCGATAAGTGATGCATTTATTTTTCTCACAAAATTCTGCTTCTCCTGGTCAGTTGGAGCATGAATTTTGAGCATACGCACTTGAGCATATTTGCTGCTATATGTTTTCTGGGCAGAAATTTTATTGGAAAAAAAAGACATTCTACTTCATGTAAAGGAGTGGCCATATTTGTGAACATTCCATACATTGGAATCTACTTATTATTGTAGCAACCACTCAAGGAGATATTCTACCATGCAGTTGGATTGAATGCGGTATTCATGCAAACTTACATCGGGGGTGTGTCATGTCCTCTTATTTGTGACAAAAAGAGGATCAACCATGGTGTTCTTCTCGTGGGCTATGGTTCTAGAGGCTTCTCAATCCTTAGGCTTGGCTACAAGCCATACTGGATTATCAAGAACTCATGGGGGAAGCGTTGGGGCGAACATGGTTACTACCGGCTTTGTCGAGGGCACAACATGTGTGGAATGAGCACAATGGTTTCAGCTGTGGTGACACAGACCTCTTGATACCAAAACATCTCTGCTCTTCAGAGGTTGTATGCAAGGTGGTTTGCTCTTGGAAGATCTTATCATGTTTTCGAAATATTTAGGTTTGTATAATATGAAGGGTAGAGGGTAATAAGAAACAAACAAAAGTTCAGGCCTGTTTCTGATAGGAATGGAATATGATCGGAGTCATTTGTTACTGGATCTTTCAGGATTTCTCCTCTGTTTTTCGTTTCCAGTGATTTGCTGTTCTTTGTATAAATGTGCCACCTTTGTACTTCAATGTCGATGACTTTTTTAATCTCTGGATTAGTCATGAGTCGAGCAACCATTCATTGTCCATGCGGTCATTTGTCAGAACTAAGCGTAATTCAGGTAATAGAAAAATGTATTAAAAAGGTTCCGACCTGCCGGATTCGAACCAGCGACCTAAGGATATCCATGTTTATAACACTACAGTCCTCCGCTCTGCCAACTGAGCTAAGGTCGGCTTGTGCCTTCGGATCCCTTTATGTTAAATAATTTCTATGTACCACTTGTTTCGCGGACATCGTCCTATTTGTAAGTTGATTCAACTGCTTTCAGCTGTACGCTGATAATCAAAAGCCGAAAGTAATAATTGTCGATTTATTTTTTTGGGCAATCTCATGTTATCCCTTTTTTTTTTTAAAAAAAAAATTTCGCTAAGCTGTCTTTAAACTACATACCTTTTATAGAGTCAAATACCAAGCAACGAAATGCTTTAGACTATGAATAACTTCCAAAGCCCACCGTAAGCAAAATTTTTGAGCGCCGGGGCCATCTGGGCTATCCGAAGATCTAAACTGGCCCAAATTCATTATATTTTTTAGGATACAATAATGTATTTACACATACTTTGTATTAGAGAAAAGGACACGAAGAGATTTAAAGAGTTTTCGGAGGGGATTAAATTAACATGGTTCAAACGAATATTTATACACTCGTTGATGACATTTTCAGGAACGTCTGAATTTTAGAATATAGACAAAGAAATTTGATTTCTGATGACATTTTCAGGAATATCTAAATTTTAGAATATAAACAGAGAAATTTGATTTCTTTAACGCACGCTCAACCTAAAACTTTTACTAAAATTCTACACTAGAAATAGTTGATTAGCCCAAATCCACTACAGTTACAGACTTACAGTAGGCCTACGCCCCGGCAATTAGATGGTGTGATTTGATTCTTTTGCCTTCATTTTCATATTGATTCATTTCTATCCATCTTATCAAAAAAAGACAAGAAAACTTTTTAAACGAATCGGAAGAAAACGAGGTGGCAGCTGCTGGATTCTGTCTTGCTGCCAGCGCGTCCTGTGAAGCTCGTGCCGCACCACGAAAATGAAGAAAATCTCCGCGCGGCTAATCATTGCACATTTTTCTCGAGCTGCAGCTATCTAATGACCAAAAAGGACCTCAGAAAGCGACGGAATTGACAAACCTTGAGGGGTTGGTGAAGGTTATTAGAGTCAAACGACTCAGCAGCGTGGCTTTTTCCAATCAAAAGCCCCCCGCCACGTCATCTCTGAAAGAAAATCCCGAAACGTAAAATGGACAGCATGCCGATTCATCAAGAAAAGCTAATTAATAGTAAATATTACTACAAAATCATAGGAACGGAAGAAAAATCAGAAAGTGACGACCAATGTTTTCAAACCCGGACCGTCAATCGAACCGGTGAGGTGAAAGGGTCGAGGTTCAACCGGTCGGACCGGTTCAACCGGAGTTCAATAAATAAATAAATAAATAAATAAATATATATATATATATATATAGACACACACACCTATGCATAGAATAAGATATAAATGCTGAACCGGTGGGTTTTGCATAGAGATTTAAAGACATCAAATATACTTTTAAATAATAGCACAGAGATTTAAAGATTGGGGGCAATAGCGATAGAGAATGAAAATAAAATTTGGATCAATGAACAGGATGCTCTGTCTAGTTTTAATTTTCTTTAGACAAAAATTTTCCTACTTTTTACTAGATAATTAGTTAGCATGTGATGTGAGTTGCTATTCCTTGTTGCTTAAAGTTAATTACTGTTTTGCCTCTTTATTTCGAAATTTAATTTAACTAAACTATTATTAGACGTGACTAAATTGTATCAGTAATAGAGAAAAAATTTCAAATGTCCTAAATCTGCTTCAAATTGGATACATTGACAACTAGATTTACTCTTGCAAAAACTTTAGGGACTAAACTGCACATATGCTAAGTAATATTGAGAGCTAAATTTATTTTTACTAAAATTTTAAGGACTAAAATCGCACAATAATTGAATATTTAGGAATTGAACTGCATATTTTTTTCTATTAAATTATCACTCCGTTAGTATTTCTTGTAAGTGGATCGGCAGCTCGCCATTTGATCAAGTCTTGAAAAGTCATTGAATATGAAATCACCAGCCCGTGCCGCAATAGGGCCTATTACCAGGATTGTCTACATTCTTTGCGGCAGACTTGTTTCAAGGAATTACAGACTAATTGCTGCTGCCTTCTCTTTCTTTTCTTTATACTTTCCCCTGTGAAATGGACAACTTTTTTGTTTGAAGAAAGATGCAGGGTGACAGCAATATATTATTATATGCCCGTGTGAGCAGTAGTACTTTTACGCAGTTCTCCATCTACCAATTCGTATTGAAAAAAGAAGATAGAAGCGCAGCAGGTGTATGATAAAATACCTGAGACAGGGTTGCGAGAAAAGCTGATGAAGATGGTGTGAAGTGTGAACGAGTTTGGAATTCCACAATTTTTTTTGGCTTAGAATCGCAACAGCAGGCAGAAAAACTTCAGCCTGCACCACCTCAATTCACTTCCACAATTTTTTTTGGCTTAGAATCGCACCAGTTGCACCGCAGCTGCACCACCTCAATCACCCTGCTCAGCCGCACCAGCGCACCTTCAGCCCACAGTCGACAACGAGCACCGCCAACCAGTGGTCATCTACGCCGTTTCCCCAAAAGTGATCCACACCACACTTTGGAGAAGGGATTAGAGTTAAGCCATTAAGGGGAGAAGGAATTAGAGATGGCAGGCAAGACCAGGAAGACCGAAGCGGCGAAGTGAGAGAGGAACCAGGAGGAACCAGGAACGGCAGGAAGACCGCAGCGGCGAAGTGAAGTGCGAAGAGGAAGACTGGACTCTGGTCTCTGGAGCGAAGTTCAGCGAACAAGCGAAGTGCCGAAGTGAAGAAATGAAGAATGAAGATTAGGGTTCGGTCAAAATTGAAGTTTTTGTCAATTTTGACTCAAAAATTAGAAAACCGCGGTTCACGGTCTGACCCGGTTTTGAAGATTTGAACCGTTTTTTACGGTTTTGACCGGTTTTTTATAAAAGTCAACATAAGCAATGGACTGGACCAGACACATGGCCGGGTCGCGGTCGAACCGGTCGAACCGGCCGGTCCGGTCCGGGTTTGAAAACATTGGTGACGACAGAAACCATAATCAATGCGCCACATGTGCTACAGCCTCCAGCCCTCTATAAATACCCCTTCGCCCGCTGCTTCGTTTTCTTTCGTCTCTCCTCTCTCTCGTTTTAGGCAACTCTTCAAGACAGCCCGAATAAGGTACGACTTCTTATTCCTTCCTTCTTTATTAGTATAATTTTTAGTTTTAGTTTTGTGTTTTCCATTTGCATTATTTTTTTTCTGTCCTTTGTTGTTTGTCTTGTTTATTTGTGTTTGGCATGCTGATGAAGTCAGTGCATGGCTGATTCATGGAAAATAGTTGCAGGGGTTTCGTGGGGGTTTTCTATCTACTATAACAGTTTTATGAAGTTGGGCTGATTTTTCAGGCATGTTATTGCTAGATGCTCAAATTAATTTAGAAGAGGTAAGATGGTTAATGTACGCGGATAAGCTTCTGATTGCGTGACCATGAGAAAAGATACAAGGATTGGGTTTTTTTCTTTTTCCTACTGATAAGGAGCAAGACAAAGTCTTGAGACTTTGCAGCCTGCAACGTTTCTCTGAATAGATAGCTTAGCAGTATCTTTGATGTATCTTCCTGCAACCCTGTTCGTACATCTGTTTTACCGTGGATAGGTTTGGTTTTGTTTCCTGAGCGTAGAGACCAGTGGTAGAGGGTTGGCTTTGGTGCAAAGGAGATTAAAGGCTAGAACTTCATAAATCTGATCCTGAGCTGGATTTCTGAAGAATGGAATTGAACATGAATATATTTAATTTTAAGATTTTCTACAGTTAAGACTAATAAAGGAATCTAGATGTTTATTGGTTGCATGGAGGAGATAAAATCAAGGGGATCATTATGGCATTGATGTTTTGTGGTTAATTTCTCTAGCACTTTCTTTTGTTGCTAAATTAAAGATGCAAATACTATCAAGATTCAGTTTTTAATGATTGGCAAACATAGTGTTGACCATGTTTGTCTTTATTTGTCTTATCTATTCATTTACTCTAGTGTATTTGAAGGAAGAATCGCGTGTATTATACTTTTATCATCCTCCTCCTCCATTCCAGGTTGGATATGGCCAATCTTTTTCAGGAAGTTTAAGGAAGTCCTTAATATGAAAATTGCGAGATAAGAAAACTAACAGTGTTATAATAGTCACTTAATATGGCCTATACGTAGTCATATAGGAGGCAAGATATGGACAGTCTATGAAATGGAGTACTTGGGTGCTCCTTCAAAGAATGACATTGGGAGGAATGCTAAATAGTTAACTACTTTAGCATTTATGGGAGAGCATCCCTTGATACCCTTCTTCGAGGAAAAGAAGCATGGCTCTCCATCTGCCTGCTTTGAGGAAGAGAAGCAGATAGGATTGTCAACCATAAAAGAATCTATATGTCACGAACCAGGTTAAGGAATTAGAAGAAGATGTATGAGCTTTAGGCCTTTCCTTGCGAGAAATAAATTGGAAATTGTTTGACTGTGAGTGCAGAGACCATTACAATATTCCTTCTTGATTGTGAGAACATACTCCAGATTATGTACAGATCCCGTGTGGGCCTTTTGTAATCAACTATGAAAATTGTGATATTTTCTTTACCTTGTATGAATATTGACTTAAATGTGCTTGATTTTAAGGTCCAGAACTGTTATGATAAAGTTGCTTTATCTCTTAAAGGAGCATGTCATTTATCACTGTTATTTTCTTTTTTTCAAGCCTTTAACTTTTCCCATGTACTGCATTTATTTATGTTCCATTTTCATTGCAGAGTGAGGACTACTTTCAGAAATAAACTACAATTCTGTTCTCCACCCCTTTGACACAACTTTGAGAGAATATAGAAGGTAAAGTTTGCCATAACTATTCTTTTGTTGCAAAAGGGAATGGTTTCTCAGCATGCAGACGATGGACGCCACAGCTTTAAGTTGCCATTTCCATGAGAAGATGCCTTTTGAAGGACTTACACCCACTAATGAAGCCAAAAAGCCTGTAGAGGATAATTCAAACAGCCCTGTATTTGTTAATCATGGCAAGTTTTTTAATTGTTGTTCTTCAGTTGATATTAAAGCAGGAAAATGGTGATTCATGAATTGTGTCTTACCTATTTGAGGCCCAAAATAGTATTTCCAAGCATGTCAGTATTGCATCTACATTGTTGTAAAATAGGGATTATTCAGAAAGCATAGGCTCTTTTATGTAGTTTCGGTTGTATGTTAGTGGATTAGGATGTATGAAATATCCTGAAGTTTCATTTTAGACAATCAGATGTACCAAGATTATGCCTGTGTCTGCCTAGAATCCATTTTGCAATTAGGTCCTTGATTATGACTCTGCAGTTGAATTAGTGATCCGCTAAGATATTTTTAAACTAGCCATGGGATGTGGAAATGCCAATTCCAGCCTGCTAAAATATCTTGATATGCGGACTCTGTTTCTATTTTAATTTTAATAGTTGGCTTTGAGATCTTCGTAGTTTGCCTTTTTCATGTCGAAATTGATGATGTTTCTGTGTTGTGACCTACTTAAGTGCTGCAAGGTCAGAATGACTTCTTTTGTTAGTATAGCTGAAATTAGCACCACCTTTTGCACTCTTGCAGATATCAGTCCTTGCTTCTGATATCTCCTCTAGCTTCCCTATGATTCTGAAGATATTGCATTATACTTTACTCTGATTTGACGATATTGCGTTATGCCCAGTCTGATTCTGGGGATATTGCACTCTATCTGCCTTAAGATGGTGCCATACTTAAGAAAAGTTTTGTCTCTATGTTCACGATCAGTGAGATCAACAGCGATGAGAATATCATATTTTTCAATTGTCAGTAAAAAGTATATGCTAAATGCAGTTTTGAGATCTTCACCGTTAATGAAAAGGTAAGGCTAATGTGGCTTAATATGTTATGTAGCTGCAAATGCATGGCACGAGAGCAGAAAAAGATGGACAGGAGATCTAAACCAGAGATCAATAAGGATAGAGAAAGACCCCATTATAAGGTACACTCCTCTCTTGAAACTTTCTCTTGGAACACTGAGAGAACTGTTGCATTTATGACTCTGAAGATACTATGTCCTTTGTGGATTAAGATCTGGCTACAGCATGCTGTAGAAGTTTGTTTTACTGTTTCAGATGCCATCAATAGAATCTGAGTGTTGATAACTATCCCTTTGAAGATATTGAGTATTGATAATCTTGTTAGTGTACGTCCAGGCATACAGTTCTTTATTGATTCCTAAAAGTTCCTAGTTTATGCAGAAAGCAAAGACCTTTTGTACTTAAAAGAATGCCAATTAGCAGATCTAGGTTGGTAGGATAGGCTTATAAGGAAAGGAGTAACACTCAATAGGCCTAGTTAGTGCATGAATTCTACATGTCTTAGGTAACACAATCCTGAGTGGCTCCATCCAGTTTGGGTTGGCTAATTATCTTGACTATTATAACCACCAGCCTCTGGAAACTGTCTGGCACAAGCTACCAAGTTGCCTCCCAAAATTATTCCTTGGCTTTTCTAGTAAAAGGTTTTCATCCAGAATTTTATCTTAAAGAAAGCTTTGAAAACTATGGGAATATATGAAACTAGAAAATGGAAAACCACAATCTGTGTTATTTTTTAAGTTAGTGACCACTCCTGAATGGTCACCTATGATTATGACATTTAAGCAAGGCACTAGTTAGATAAAATAAAAGTTTTGGTCAAATAGTTAGCACTACGGTGCATATTATACATGGTTTGGCTTTGATATTTAAAGGTAAGAGATAAGCAGCTATATTTTTTTTTTCCTTTAGATCTATTGCAATTCTTCAGCATTTCTTCCCTTGCCCCTTGAAGAACAATAAGAAGAAATGAAGAAGAACAAGCCCGCTATGTTCATTCCAAGCAAAATACAAAAATGGTTTTCTGGATGTAAGCACAGACATGTATATCATCATATATGCACTTCATGTCTCAATAATTACTATGCCAAAGACTTCATTGTTATTGTGTTAGCCTGAATCTGTCCATGCATAAAGGAATTGTAGGGGAGTTGCCTCCATAAAGCTTAAAGATTGACAATCACCTTGTTGCACAGAAGATTATTGTTACTGTTTCACCATTTTGGACTTTTTCTTTGTTTTATTACATGCATGTTTTAGACCCCCCCCCCTCTCTTTTCCCCAAACCCTCCCAGTGACAAGAAAACAGAAAAGGAGAAGAAGAAAGAGTTGCTCTGTAAGGATGGCATTTTAAATGTGGTATTTTGCGGTAGAAATTTGATGTGTAATTTTTTTCTTGCAGCTGGTCAACGACTTATGAGGATTTGCTCTCAACTAATGAGCCCTTCCCTGAAAGAATTCCTTTAACGGTAAGGAATTAGCTGTTAAAATGTTTGCATGGATTCCAGCACTGGTCCCACATTTTATGCATAGGTTTGATCTTTTCATATTTTTCCTCTCTCTATGGTGCTTATGTGCTTGGTTTCTGGTGTTTTGAGTTTGTGCAGGAGATGGTGGACTTTTTAGTTGATATATGGCACGATGAGGGGCTTTTTGACTAAAACAAAGTGCCCCCGTTTGTCTTCTGGGCAGTTGCTTCTTTGGATAGCACTGAGAGTGTAAAAATATGTCACTTTTGACTTTGTCGAATACGGTCAAGCATCCAAATAAATTAGAGATACCCTCTCATTTATTGTTTATTTGGAGGTTTAAAATCCGTAAGTTGGTTAGTGCAGGCATCTGCAAGATCTGTTGTAGTATTAGCTAAGAGAGATAAAAGTAGCTGACTTTATCAAGAAATAGAGGATGCTGTTGTACCCGATTACTGATATGCTATACTTATTTGCGTCATGCAAATATAAACAGTATCTAGTGTTCCACATGCGCCAATCATGTTTTCAGTGATCTTTCTTGAAACTGGTTATTCATGTTTTGCTTCTGTTTATCAATGTGGATGATTTTTAAAGCCCTCAGCATCATTCTTTAGAAATTCTTGAAACAGGGGAAGAAGAAGGAAGAAGTTTGGAATGGTAAGACACAGACAGTTTTGCTCAGTCTGTTGCTTCACTCAAAAGTCTGATTGTGTTTGGATTGCATTTTCTAGGATTTTTTATAGAAAAATTACTGTAGCGATTTGATGTATGTGAGGAAAAAAGGTAATAAGAAAATGCGATCACGGAAAACGATGTAATTTTTCGGACAGAAAATGGCTGTCCAAACAAGGTGGGTCCTGCTCTACGGCTTTTCTACACTTGTCAGGTCCAAACAAGGTCGGGAAAATGGCTTTCCGACGGCTTTCCTACCCTTGTCGGGTACTCTGTGATGTAAGATAGACTAGCTTAAAGTCTTTGGCAATGAACAGCCCTTCACCTACTTTGATGGCCACCATCTTCGACACCAAGTACCCTCAAGTTTATCCCAAGTGTTTGGTATTATTTGGGAATATGACTGTCCATAAGCACAATCACGTTTAACCTCTATTTTCTGGCTAAGCAAGCGCATTTGTCTTTTGCTCGCAATGCCCAACTGCAATTGGCAGTATGCAATTATTTACTACGGTATTAAGCAAGTTATGAAACAAAAGAGGCACAAGAAAAGCGAGAGAGATTGGACAACGGATCAACAATTTCTACGCATCATACACCACTATAATTTTTTATTGCATTCTACAAAAATTAATTGTGTATACGTGTATATATGTATCTATCCCTACAGTAATTGGTACGTCACAATGCATTCCACGCATTATATAATGCCACAGATAACAGCATCACATCACTGTCATAAGTATATTTCTTGAATTACCTATTACTAATACTTTTTTTTCCTTCTTCTACAATTCACAACACTTACACTATCCTCTCACTTTAAAAGAAATGAGAAATATTTATATACTTATGAATTTTCCAAGGCACCTAAAGGCTCGGTTTGTATTCCTCATTTTTCGAAAAATAAGTTTTTCATATATAATGATACAATAATATACAAATAAAAACAATTTTAAAAATACCGTATCCATATAATATATCAAAAACAACTCCAAATATACAAAAAAAAAATCTAATCATTTTCTTCTACCATTAATCGCCACTGCCCACCACTACCACCCTTACGCAACGCCGCCATCATCTCTTCCTTTCTCCTCTCTTCTCTCCCTCACTCTTCTTTCTCTCCTCCTCCCTTCCCCTTCCCCTACCCTTTCCCGCCATACCCTACCCCTCCTCTTCCTCCTCTCCCCTCCCCAAAATTTTATCTCAACTAGAGTTTATGATTTGGCAGCGATGTTGTGAACAGAGGCCTCGATTTGGCCTCGACTATATATGGGGTAGGGAGAGGGAGAGGGAAAGGGGACGGGGTGAGGCATGGCGGGGAAAGGGGAAGAGAAGGTGAAGGGACTAGGGAGAAGGGGAGGAAAGAAAAGGAGGAGGAAGATGTGAGGATGAAAGAGATAGAGGAGGAAGAAGAAGAAAGAGAGAGAGAGGAGAAGGGAGGGGCGGTGGTGGTGGTGGTAATTTTTAAAAAATGCCACAAAAATTTTTAAATTTAAAAAAAACTCCAAACTATATCTTAAAAACACTTTCAAAAAATATCACAAAAAATAATTTTTTCATATACACTATTATAATAAAATATTTCAAAAATACCCTAAAAGACAGCTAATCCAAATGATAATTAATTTATTATATGAATGCATGTACTCATATTTATTATCCTTTATATTTAGATACTTTTTTTTTAAAAATAATTTCATTCTTGTCCAAAAATTTAATACTTAAAAGTTATCTTAATGAGTGGTTGACGCTTTTGAAATTTAACGAAGATGGAATAAGAACGATTGCATATAGCACAGACATGATTTAGCCAGAAAAAAATAAGATTTAGATCTTAATATCATAGGTAGAGCCCATAAAATTTGGTTCTATTTTCACAGTGTAGTGAAAGTGAATTATATATGTGGAATTAAACAAAGACTGCCCAAATGATTTTTGACTATTTGGGCCCCTGGTCCAAATTTAACTCCACAGATGCGGATTTTCCTTCCTATTAAATACATAAATATCCATCCGAATTTGTTTTTCTTTCCCTCCGCAGCACTCGCAAAATTCAGTGACCCCTATGCCTTCACGCTTAAGGCATTCGGTTGTGGTACTTCTCTTTGTCATGAACCCAGCCCCTTCCCTCCACACTTTTCTGACCGTTAGTTGAGATTCTGTTGTTCCTCCCTTGACGCAATCGCGCACTACACCCACTACACACTCTTTTCTCTATTTACACTCCCATCTCCCCCTCTCCCGCAAAAACCAACCCCCCATTTCCATTTTCTATCCCAAAACCCTATCTCGTCGACTCCCTCCCTCTCCCCACAACTATGAAGCACTCGATTTTCGTATCTCCTATCCTTGTTCTTCTCTTCGTCCTACTTTCTCCTCTTTCTTCCCATGCTTTTCTCCGATTGCCTCCGAATGCGTACTTTCCGTCCGTGCACGCCGAGAAGTTGATCCGGCAGCTGAATTTGTTCCCCAAACAGCTCATCAACATCGCCGATCACGACCCTCTGTCTTCTTCCCCCTTTCCTGAAGCTGAGAAAATTGTTGAAAAGCCGTTGAAGTTATCCAACTTAGTCTCCGATCCTAGCGTCACCGTTCAAGACCTTGCTCATCATGCTGGTTATTTCAAAATTGAGCACTCCCATGCCGCCAGGTTAATTTCTTGAAGAGACATAGTTAGATCAACTTTTTCTCTTTTCATTTTTGCTAATTTGCCGATTTCTTTTACATTTTATTGAATTTTTTGGTGGATTTTTCAGTATCATTTCGAGGTCCTTTTTCTGGGAAAAGAATCGTTAGTTGTTGATTGTTAGCTTATCATCCGTAGGTCGTGGTATATACATTATATATTTGGGAGAATTTTAAGGAAATTTGTAGTTTTCAGTTTGAGTTTCTTTTTCTTTCAGTGGTAGTAAAACCCCTGTATTGAGTTTATCTTTGAGCGAATGTTTTTTTGCTTATTGGTATGTAGTTAGACATTGCAAACCCCAAGAGTTTCAGCAGTATCTTTTGATTTGAGTTTCTTCTTTCTATTTGGTATTTCAATCAATATTTACCTGCACTATGATTGCTACTGGACCTGCAGTAAAGCACTAAATTCTGGTGGTGTGGCTTTGTTGTCACTCGCTCAATTAATTGTACTTCCTATCTAGATTGGTTAATTTAATTGCTTTGTTTGGCTGCTTTACTTATGTTGATTGCGATCTGAACTTTGCTAATTAGTGCTGGTTGGGTTTTCTAGGATGTTTTACTTTTTCTTCCAATCACGCAACAGCAAGAAAGACCCAGTCGTTATCTGGTTGACTGGTGGACCTGGTTGCAGCAGTGAATTAGCACTCTTTTATGAAAATGGACCTTTCAGTATTGCTAAAAACTTGTCTCTTCTCTGGAATGACTATGGCTGGGACAAGGTATTTTCGCTCTTTTTGCAGTTTTCTCAGTTTTGTGATCTTTGTTGTGTCCAATTTCTTTAGAGGTAATGCTGTTAAACGAGCAGGGGTAATTGCATCTTTTGTTGCAAGAGCCAAAGTCAGGTGTAAGAAATCAAAAGTGCATCAATGTTGTGAATATACTGTTGGTTTCTTATTCAAATGCATCCATAGTGAGCAGAAGATGAGCAAGATGTTTCTTAGATTCTAGATTATGTGGTTTAGGTAAAGAGCTGAAGCACGGAGGAATATCTTGTCAGATAATTTCCATGGTGTATGCCTCATGTTGAGTCAATTTTCTAAATTGGAGTTAAACAAGAGATTGAAAAAGGATGATCCACTCAATGGATGCTCCTTAGGTCTCCAAATATATTCAGTTGTCTTCCCCTATGCTATTATTTACTCCTTTAAGTAGTTTTTGTTTGGGCTGAAAAATAGAAGAGGCATGTTGCAACTGGAACTCAATCAGGAAATTATTTTAAGTCTCAATCTTTTTAGTAAATCAGTGCAAGGGTGAGGTAAACTTAAACATTCAGAGGGAGGGAGAGTATCAAAAGCATATTGCAGGGAAGGGAATTTGGGTGGATGTTGCTCTATCAATGGGGAAGGAGATGCTATTCTAACATGCAAGTTTGCTGCATTGCTTCATATCTATGCTATGGCACAACTGAATTTGACATACATCTCAAAAGTTGTCTGCTGTACTGATTGTGCTTCGTTTGCTTAATATCATATTGTTTACAGTTAGATGCTATTCTAACATTCAAGTTTGCTGCATTGCTTCATATCTAAGCTATAGCACGACTGGGAATTTGACATACATCTCAAAAGTTATCTGTTGTACTGATTGTGCTTCCTTTGCTTAATATCATATTGGGTTACAGTTTCCTGATGAATGGAGCAGGGAGAAATGACAGCATTTGAAATGTTATTGTTTGCAGGTCTCGAATTTATTGTACGTGGACCAGCCCATTGGAACTGGCTTCAGCTACAGCACTGATAGGCGTGATATTCGTCATAATGAAGACGGTGTTAGCAACGACTTATATGACTTTTTGCAGGTTATCTTGTTTCATTCTTTGAATAAGTTTCCTGAAAAAGAGATTATTCTTGATACCCATTTTTGGCCATATTGATTGATAGGCAGCACATGATAATTAGTTATCGAAGGAGATGATTGATTAGCAATGCTAACATAGTATGTATCCATTCTATATAGGCTTTCTTTTCAAAGCATCCTGAGTTCGCAAAGAATGACTTCTACATAACAGGGGAATCATATGCTGGTCATTACATTCCAGCTTTTGCTGCTAGAGTGCACCATGGAAACAAAGCTAAGGAAGGAATTCACGTCAATCTGAAGGTATTCCCTATTTTGTTGACTCAAGTTATGTATTGATTGTGGTTTGACCTTACACTGAGTGGTGTAACAGGGATTTGCTATTGGTAATGGGCTAACTGAACCAGGAATCCAGTATGGAGCATACACTGATTATGCACTGGACATGGGGATTATTTCAGACTCAGATCATGACCGTATCAATAAGGTGCTTCCAGTGTGTGAGACAGCAATAAAGCTTTGTGGTAATGACACTTATGTATCTCATGTGTCCCCATACACAACCTAAACCCGTCGAAAAGAAACCAGAAACATCACTTATTCGCTCTCCAAAAGAAACCAGCAACTTCCACTACTTGAAATGCTGCTTTTCAGCTTTAAGGCTTTTTCCCCTCCTTTTTTCAGGCACAGATGGGACAATCTCTTGCTTGGCTTCCTATTTGGTTTGTAATGCCATATTCAGCTCCATCATGGCACATGCTGGTGATATAAATGTAAGGAAGTCATAGGGCTTTCCTTATTTACTTTTTCTTGCACTTATTACTGCATCTCCCACTTATTCAAATATAGAAAACCAGCAAATGGCAGCCAATTATCAAGTGTGACTTTCATCTTACTGATAACCTAGTAGGGAGAATAGTTAATGAAGTAATTAAAGTTTTTAACAAGTGTTTCAAAAGTAAAATAAAACTGTATATGAATTTGCATTAGGAATCACGTAACAACCTCATCTGGTTGTTAATATTTACTAGATACACCCTTTAAACTGATTCATATACAAAAATAATTCTCTTTATATATTTCTAAGGGAAAAACCAGGTAAAAAAGAAAAAGTTGTCATTGACAACAGCTTGTTAATGCTAAATTCATCTCTCATATTGAGTATTTAACCTTAATTGGAAATTATGGGATAAGTGTGGGGAAGATTTTACACACACACGTATATTCATTTACAGAGTGCACAGTGGTGACAACTTATGAAATGAGGAATGCTGTGAGGTTCAGATTGGAGAAGCTTTTTGGCATTAATGAATGTTCATTTCGATTCATCAGATTAGCCCTTTAGGGCATTTTCTGTCTTCTTTGGCAGGAAGACTCAATAAGTAATGTGAATGATACTTTATAGGGCTGCTCGATATATTTATAACTGAATTTGCTTTGAGGGAACTTGTCACACAGATCCCCACTTTGCTTCCTTGCTGTTACACATACTATGGTTTCTTGCCATAATTATGTAACAGACCTCTCGGTGATACTTGACATTGTTCGAACCCAAGTCTTGAGCATTTTCTTTTAATTTTTTTTTATTAAGAGACAGAAAGATTTGTGTTGCTTACCTGCTGAAAATGTATGATATTATTCTTGTCTCTCCCTGATAGCATAGGAACATTTTAATTTTACCTTACAGGTGGTTTTATCTTCTAGTGTTAGAACTCCACTAGCACTGAATATGAAACGCCAATTCTTTTAAAATATTTCTGAGTAAGAAAGGATTGATGGTGGAATTTGCAGTACTATGACATACGAAAGAAGTGTGAGGGCAGCCTTTGTTATGACTTCTCAAACTTGGACAACTTTCTGAATCAGAAGACTGTAAGAAATGCTCTGGGAGTGGGAGATCTAGATTTTGTCTCTTGTAGTCCAACTGTGTATCAGGCTATGCTTGTTGATTGGATGAGAAACCTTGAAGCTGGCATTCCTGCTCTTCTTGAGGATGGAATAAAATTACTTGTTTATGCTGGAGAATACGATCTTATATGCAACTGGCTTGGTGAGCTTTCTGTGCTTAAGAGTCACGAGTTATGTTTAATCTGAAAATCTTAAGAATTTGACTAATATGTGATGAACGTGGTGTACTTTTCACTAGGCAATTCGAGATGGGTTCATGCCATGGAGTGGAGTGGTCAAAACGAGTTCAAATCATCTCCTGAAGTTCCCTTTGTGGTTGATAGTTCTGAGGCAGGGTTGCTGAAAAGCCATGGACCACTTAGTTTCCTCAAGGTCTCCCTCTCTGTCTCTCTCACTCACACACACACAGAAACACATTTATGTGTTCAGCTTTGCAAGTGGTTTCTGCTATACATTTCTCTGCCTTTTGGTCTTGAGAGTTTTAGTTTGTGGCAGATACATTTCAGCTGACTGATTTTATGGCAAGCAGGTGCACGACGCCGGACACATGGTTCCCATGGATCAACCGCAAGCAGCACTAGAGATGCTGAAGAGGTGGATGAAGGGCTCACTTACTGAAAGCTCCGCTGAGCCAGGAAAATTGGTTTCTTCAATGTGATTCGTGCTGTAGTTCCTTTTTTCAATGTGCTGTTTGTAAATATATGAAGTTATGAAACGCTTCTAGTTTCTTTTTTAGGGTACCACAACAACACAAAAGGATAAGACTTTGTGGCTTCTTTACGGCCGTGGAAAGTTAATGCCTGGAATCTAGATGGCAACGCTATACATATTTGTGGAACCACTTCTTGGACATTTTATGATCCCTCGCTACGGGTTGATGGCTTTTCATTCATGTACCCACTTTGGTAATTCAGATTGACAGTCGCTTATGGTCTACGCCACTAACATTAAAAGCAAAATATGTCAAAAAGCACGCATAATTTTACCAAAATGAAAGCATGCCTTAACACTAGGTTTAGTCCTGATACAATCGCAAGGCTCTGCCAAACTGGAAACAGGAATGAGTTTGAACCCTCTTTCCCAAATGTTACTCTTCCCTTTGATTCACCCCTTCCAATCCACAAGCAAATAAAGCACGTCCAGACCTTATGTTGGGAACTTATAGCCCACAAGATTCTGAACGGTGCAGATATTTCAGGTAATAAAAAATCTCTCTTTCTTCGGCAACGACTCACTAGACTCATTAGTAGTAATTTACTATGAGTTTTTACACATATATAGAGTTTTTAAGTTGACTTAAGGAAGTGTAAACAAACTAGATCCAATTGATTAAAAAACTTTCTAGGATCAATTAAAAAAATTATAAACTAATTCACTCGATATAAAAAGTGACACGTTATTGTAAGCATAAATTCTAAAAAAAAATATACAAACAACTTAATTCAATCATTCAAATAAAATATATTAGCCATTAACTAAACTAGCTTGGTTTAATATTGCCAACACCAGGCTACAATTTATGACTATGACATCACAGCTCCTCTTCTAATTTTGTGGATATGTTGGAGGACCTAATTTCTATTGAAGTTATAACCTAAACGTTGGAGGACTTAAACTTCATAAAAACGAGTAGAGGGATGTTTTTGGCAAAGAAAGTACTAGTATGAAGGACTTTTCAATTTTTTTTCCCTCTTTTGGGTTTCTCGTAACTAACATCGTTAATACATAGGCAATAGCATATTAGCAAATTCCCCCGTTCGGAGGAAAAAAAAGGCAAATGTCGAGAAAGAGAACCCATATCGACGACGATGACGACGACGACACCTTCTACCACCGCTACTCCTCCACGGCACCACCGCCTACTCAGCTCTCCTCTTCCTCCTCTGGCACCAATAAGCGCAGCGGCAGCGGAGGCCTAGCTCCATCAAAATCAACAGTCTACGTGAGCAACTTAGACTACTCCTTGACAAACTCCGATCTCCACACAATCTTCTCCAACTTCGGAAAAGTAGCCAAAGTCACCGTCCTTAAAGACCGCTACAGCCGCCAAAGCCGAGGCGTTGCATTTATCCTCTTCGTGTCTCGCGACGATGCCATAAAAGCTGTGAAGGGAATTGACAAGAAAGTCCTCAACGGCAGAACCCTAACTGCTTCCATAGCTTCTGATAACGGCCGGGCCCCGGAGTTTATAAAGAAGAGAGTGTACAAGGATAAGAGTAGGTGCTATGAGTGTGGCGAAGAAGGGCATCTGTCGTATGAGTGTCCAAAGAATTTGTTGGGGCCTAGAGAAAGGCCGGCGCCTTCGAAGAAGGGAAGGAGAGACGGTGGGGGTAGTGGAGGAGGCTGGGGAAGAAGAGAAGTGGAAGAGGAAGAGGAGGAGGAGGAAATGGCGTTGTTTGAAACGGATAATTGGGCGTCAGTGGTGGATAAGGGGGCAGAGGATAGGTTGTTGAGAGGGGAGGAGGAGGTGAGGAAGAAGAAGAAGAAGAAGAAGAAGGAGAAGAGAAAAGGGTATTTTAGTGATGAGAGTGACGAGGATGATGAATGAGAGCTGTGGCATCAGCTTGGAATTTTGTAAATTATACTGTTGTAATTGGGTTACTGCTGTGAGGAAGTTAACTAAAGGTATAAATTTTTGGCTTGTTTTATATTTGTGAATAATGTTGTTGTCTCAGTGATATATGTGTCATCAAAGAATTGATTTTGTTTATATGTGTCTTGGTGTTTGTTCTATGCGGAAACATTTGTGCTTGTTGATTGCTGCTGATCTGTCGTTGGGTTTTTCTGATGCTTGTCTGTCAAGTTTGCAATTTTTGATCTTAAATGTGACATATAGGTGCCTTCTTTACTTGACGCGGTAAACGATCATAGCTTCGGGGTGGAGTCTTATTGGTAAGATCAGAATGGTTGTTGTTGTCTAGAATGATATTTGTGTTCTATTAAACGAGTTCTAGACATGTCTTCATTTATACCTACTTGAAACTGACATAAATAATATATTGGCACCAAAACTTGGTAGCTTTTGACATCATACAACATCCTCTAGATAAGAACACACAAAGAAAGTAGGCTTTTTGAGGGTAAATGAGCTTGTACTTCAATATTGTACCCACAGCTATTGAGTGTAAGATTCTATTGCTTGAGGAAGATAGAAGATAAACAGTGAACTTTTTTGACTTTTGCCTCATTCCGCTAAGACTCCTCTTTTTTATAGGACAGTAGTGGCTTCGGATATGAGACCATTCTAAATACAGATAAAGTGATAAGGTTTTGAGAATGCTTAATTTGTTGAAACAAATTCTGAAAATCTTATCACCTTATTTGTATTTGAAATGTTTTCATAATCAAAGCTAACTTTTCACCTTCTTTGCAAAGATACCTTCATAGTTGTGATCCTGGCTTGGTCAACTTCTTTTCATGCTAAAATTTCATTTTCTTTATGGCCATTATGAAGAATAATTTTGCCGCTTATAAACATCATAGTGACTATGAAACAAGTGATGTGTGTTCTGATCATGGAAACATGACTTGACTAATATGCAAGAGTTAACTAAAGTGCTTTCGAGGAGCCGAGATCTGCGGCAAAAAGGCTTAATCTAATGGTTAAAAGAGGTGCCAAGTTCCAATGAATGTAAACCTTTGAGAAGACTTTCTTATCTTCGAATCTAGCGCTATTCCTCAAAGTATAGTGATTTTTTAAATTGGTGTAGTAAGCACCAGACCAATCAGATGAAGATGCAAATGCAGCTATGAGATATTAACAAGGATGGATTCTCTAACTCATGATAATATCGTAGACATGTAAGCAGTTGATAGATATATAACTAAACAGGAGCAGCATAATAAACCGAACCAGGAGCTCCATTTGAGATTAAGCTTAGTTGACAAAGGACAAGATCACCGCTACAGAGGATTATCTGCAAATAAGGTGATAAGGCATGTGACAAAAATTATGCTTCATTTAATGAAGAATTCGCGAAGTCTTTATGACCATATGTGTTTTTGAAATTGTTTCAACTCTGAAGCAATTTCTGCATCTATAAAATAAGATAAGTTTTAGCTGAGGCAGAATATTAATCTTATTTGGATGCTTGATTCTTGCATCTAATGATTGTATGTGAAGTTGTGGACTATAAGATTACTAGAAGATTTACTATGGTCTTCATTGGCTGTAGTTTTTAGTAACTTAATTTTTTGGGTGAATTCACTGTCCGTGGTTTCATTCTGAACCCTAACATGCGTTTAAGTTATCCCACATGCTGTAAACCAGAAATCTTCAAACAATGCCCTTTCATCATGTGGCATGTGAAGCTGGGTGTCTTCACTGATCACATGATGCTCCAGATACCGAAGCCGATAGTTTGTTCTGGAGCAGTGAGATTAATCGTTGTTTAAAATGGCTGAATTTGAACTTTCTAACGACATATGCTGTCGGAAGAGACAAAAACTTTCTAGTTAGTAAAGGGATTAGTTTTACAACACCATGAATCTTGATGCAGCTCAGTTTGGGTTTTGAGTGAGGGCTTCCAAAAGTTTAAGTATTAGCTAGTAAGGTAGTACAAATTTGTAGAAATGTGTATAAGACTGCTTCAAGTGATTCCTGTAATATTTTGTCTGTCAAGGATAAGGCATGCTAGCACATGAAATCTATAACTGAGGTTTGTTATTGGGCTTCCTATGGCTAATTGATTTGAGTTGTCCAAAGTGATTCTTGCTATAATTTTGTTAACTGTGCAACTTTTTGGTTCCAGTTGATACAAATGATTTATCATAGATTCTTTGTTTTGTAATTTAAATAAATTCCTGCTTATGTTGATTCCAGAGGAAGTTCAAGAATTCTGGTTAGTTTTAGAGATCTCTCATGCTTGGGTGAATATACACCGTTTACATTGAATTATTTCGTTCTGCTTGTATTTTGAGGAGTTCTTGAATTGAATACTTCATGTTCTGGATGCTTGAAATGGCTTCTGATCAGTTGTCATGCTGTAGGTAGAATATGGTTGGACATGCTGGTTGGCTGCTCCAAGAAAAGTTTTCTGTAGGCTTTGCAACTGCCTTCAAGGCTTCGTTTTTTTCACTCTACTACTTCAAAGGCAATCTGCACATGCCTATCAAGATCTTGATTGAGATTCTGGCAAATTACATTTTTTATCCGTGAATCATACGACTACCGAGAGATGTATGAGCATACTTGAAATCGCTAGCATCTTATTTAATGATGAGATCTGAGTTTGAGTGAGTGGTTTTTTACACCATTTTATGTTGCAGCTTGTAATTCATGTTATAGACTTGTATCTCATAATTGTCTCCCTCTATATTGTCAAGAGATTGGATGATGCTCGCAAGCTTAATGTTACTTACAGGGGAATGTGCATCACGATTCTTCTAGACTTATTTGCTAATGCCATCTGTATTTTCATCGTCTCACAACAAAAGTGATCTCAACAACACAGAGTTTTGGGTAAAGTGCATATGTTGCCTGATCAGTTCTCTCAATTCCTGCAAGACAATTTGACTTAAACTTTCAAGGCAACCATTTGAAGTACACGTGTCAGTCAGGATAGGCTTTTCAGTGGATTTTAACCGGCAGTAGTCATGCTCAATGTCGTAGAAGACCGCCGGTGCTGTATATAACGTGAAACCGGTTAAGCTGGAGATAACAGATGTCAGTGCTCTATAAAATTTTAGAATTCATGTATAGTCATCTATATATTGTTCTTCTCCCGGTACAAGCTCGCGAGTTTCATTCAGCTTGCAGGGGCCATACCGTACGACTAATGTTTAAACTTGGGAGAATCCACCAACAAACATCCATATCTAAGGCGATTTTCTGGATGTCTGCACAGATAAATAAGAAGCTGTCACGAACAAAACGACAGGCAGGTTACGAAGATATCTGGAATTCATGAACACTCAAGTTTGAACTTACAATCATCTCATGGTCCCCCATGATCTCTTCAATCAACTCTTGTATCGGTTTATCAGCACTGTTCGGGACAAGAGCAGCAAAAACTGGCGGTTCTAGTCCTACACAGATGGAAATGGAAGATATTGGAACGAGTCTTTTAAGCTGTATGCAGAACAACAGGACCAGAGGGAATTTGCTTCTGGGCACTTTCTTTGAAATTAGAAGAGAAAACTGAAAGAACCACCACTAACGTGAAACTTGAACCAGACATGCAAAATGCAGAATGCTCAGCAGATGCTTCGCAGTTGTAGAGGGGAAAATTTTTCCGAATCAGGCATACATCCTAAATAACCATAGGTGAAGATTGAGATTGGGATAGGATAATATCAACACTAGTCAACTTGGCTATTTGTAGACTTTCGGTACCATGAAGTTCCTAGCTCAACAAGCCATTTTCTTTGACAATAATAGCGCACAAACCAACACACGCACACAAAAGGAATTCGTGGTATCAGAAACAACTAGGCCATATTTTCACGAGATACCTTTTGGGCTTATAATTTAGCTTTAACAATGACCATAACGAAATTAACTTGTACAACCAAAGATTTCTATTACGGTGAAAAGTAGGGTGTACCACTTTCTGGAAAGGCATCAATAAACATCATCATCTCCTCTCCTGTGAGACCAGACAAGAAGCAAATTCGGGGAAGTGACTTTGCAATCTGCAGGGTATACCAAAATGCTTATGACGCCGGACAATATGCAATATTAATGTACTCTCTGTTACATGATTGTAAGACCAGCTAGTATGCAGCATCTAAGAGTACGATTCTTCAGTTGCCAAATTAGAGGATAGAATTGCACTCAAAAACATCCTTCACTTAACATCAGCCACAATCATTCTTTTGATCTGCATTGCAATCAGAACTTCTTATCAAGGTACTACAGTCTGTAGTTCAGTCCTAATTCCACTGCCATTTGTTGTTAGTCAAGTTGGCAACTCTAGAACGAATTAGAGGGCATCTAAACTTTCCACTTTCAGATGCACAGAATATGTTTTCTTCCCCCTCCCCGTCAGTCCTTGAAGACAATAAAAACAAGCATCCAAGATAATGACTTGTGTGGACAAAAAATATATGCGAGCCCCATATAGTATCATTTTTTATGGAAATAGCTTTCTTTCTGGCATAGCTTCAATCGGTCGCAGAAGGAGGAAGACTTGACATTTAAGAGCAGAAAATCCAACCTTTGCAGCATCCAAATTAGGTTGCTTAGTATTCATTGCCTCCCACAGACAGCAAGTAATCATGTCTTCAGTACAAAAAATGACCTGCAACCAAAATATACAATCAGAAATGCAGATGAACTTTCCTCAATTAACCCAAAACCATTACTTCTCAGGCATGCATCAAGAAGAATCATTTCTCTAGCCCGCCAACATTTGCAGAAGCCAGAAATACACTTGGCAGACCATGGTCTTCTGAGTTCAACGGATTCTCTAATGACTTCACACAGCCTTAGGAATGTATAAAATCTGAAACATAATATCCTTTTATCTCTTTTCCCCCCCTCTTCCCAGAATGACATGGTCATTTGAGTTCAATGGATTCTCTAATGACTTAGAAAAGGACTTATATTATTTGAAGATTTTATTCGAAAAAAAATTATTTCTTAACTGTTTGCAAAAGCTTTCCACCAACCAAAAGCCACTTTGAATACCTCTTCATCTCCTTAACTTGCATGTGGAAAAAGAAGAAAGAGAAGTGTTGAGAGAAGCTAGCTACCAATGGAGATACCTCTAGGAAATCACCATCTAACTCCTTAAGAAGTTGCTGTATCTGCACGCACACAAACACGTGGTGGATTGATGAATTAAATTGGATGGGTACTGTTGCATATAAAGATCATTGGGTCTATATGCTTCTAGAGCTGCAACACTATCTGTACATTGTCAAGAAGGAGCCTCCGTGAAGAGTATTAGCCAGTGCAGGTAGTGCAAGATTGAGTGCAGCTAAATTTATTGTCTCATAGCTAAAATATCATTGATAGTGCTCATTAAGGGATATATCCTTTTCAATTCATATCCCATATAAATTGCCCCATCAAACGAAAGCCAAAATCACAAAATTTGAACATACTTTCCAGCTGATGAAACCCCCATTTTTCAGTCACGAAATCTTGATCTTAAACATGCATTTGATTTTGTTTCTGCATGCTAGTTTCGGCACAACTATCGTTGCTAGTTCTCTTCTACTTGATAAGTCATTTCTAATAATCATTTTTTTTTCTGACTAAGATCATAGCTGTGCTAGAACTCAGAAAAGCAGTAAGCACTAGTCATGAGCAGTTTGTGTAGTGTTAAAAATGGATGCAGTTGACTGAAGAGGCGACAAATGAAAGAACATAACCAGAAGAAGAAACAATACTGAAGTTGGAAATTTGGCATGTCATCGTCAAAAACTAGCCAATTATTTAACTCAATCAGAAGACGTAAATGCCACCGTAAAGTACCTTCACTGCCTCCTCTAAATCAAACCCCAGCAACAATAATGCCTGTGACATAAAGTGTCATTAGCTAAAAGTACTAGTATAACTAAATCTATAGGCTTCTTGATGCAGTAACTCGTCCAAATTTACATCACAGCATTAGTGGAGAAATCATGAAAAGTCCATATCAAGTGCATAAACTCGTATGCAGTAGCCAAATTAACGCAACGTTCCAAATCCTGTACATTTGGCCATCTAAGAAACTTAAAATTGGTTATTATGTCATAGAATTGTTCAATTTAGGAGGAACAAAATCTCAACAGGTAACTCAAACTAATTATCAAATATCTCCAATGTAGTGTTAAATAAAAAATTACTAGGGATGACCGGTGGCAACATTTTTATTTTTTTTTCTGACAATTGAAGTGCTATTCCGGTATATCTGGATTTGCATTAATAGATTCTTGTCAATACACGCATTCCTTAAATTAGACAGCATCTATTGAAAATCCATTCACGTTACCTTTTTCTTGTTTTCTTCCTTAATACAAAACATTTGCTTAGTATGCAAGGACTAACTAGAACTTACAGGTGGACCATATCTTGGATCTTCAGCATTTAGAGGAACAAATTTGGAGTCTTCATCTACTAACTCAGACGGAAGCCCTGTTAAACATTAAGAGTTAGGACATCAGAGTTCATAAACAGCCAAAAATTAAGAGAAGCAGTCGATGTTCTCAACGGAAGTAAAGAAGAAGATCATATATGCATACCCTCAGAAGATGCTCTAAGCTTGAGGCAGTGGTTAAGCTTCAAACAAGTAAAGGGACCTCTACATGAAACAAAAGCTGGAATGCAAAAGTTCACATGCGGGTTTGATGATGGAAATGATAGTCTACAAGAGTTTAACTCAACTTTGTAGCAGAAGCTTCGATGGGTGGTGATCAGACGAGAAGCCATGAAGGAATCAATGAATAGACAGATAATCTCATCAGTTCTGTTTCTCTAGTTTCCTTTTATCCTTTCACTAAACATTATCTATTTCTTTTCTTGATTCTTTTTTATATGGGTTTAAGTTGGTAGGAGGCGTACTCAAATGAGAAATACAGTGAAATTGTATTTTAAAAATATGGGAAAAACTAGTCAGAAACTTGTTTTTTTTTTTCATCAAATTAAGGCAAGTAAAATCAACTCCTTAAAACTCCTCAATGGCATTTGATAACTGAAGTTTCAGTCTCTTCCAAAACTAGGATTTTAAGATGTTGGTATTTTAGATATGTTAAGTTTGACATATTGGGATTTTAAAAATTCAATTTTGCTTAAATTTTGATTTTTTGCGTCTTAGTTTTGCTATTGAATCAATCATATTCATTGGCGATCATTTTCAGGTTGAAAAAAACAATATTGTATAGAGCGATCATTACAACATAGTACTTAATTAGTGGTTTTAACTTTTAAACAACGAATGTATAATTATTAGGGATAATTTCGGAAACCTTTCTTGAGGTTTCTGACAATTTCAGGTAGATTTTCATGGTGGTGTAATTGATGAGTGGAATAGACTGCGAGGTTATAGGTAAGTACGAGAGAATCATAAAAGTTAGAAAAAAAGGAAGGGAGGAAAAAAAAAGAGACCGCTGTTAATTAAAATAGGGTTGGGGATTATGACGGTTTGTTGCAGGTTTTTACATATATATTTTACTTTTGATTTGGTTTTTGTATCTCACATATGTGGTAAATTATCTATTAAGTAGAGGATATTGTAGTCATTTTATTGAATCTAATTAGGTTAGTGTAATTTTCTAAAATTGGGGGAGCTAGGTGAAATTGTCAGAAACCTCAAGGGAGGTTTCTGCAATTATCCCTAATTATTAAAGTTGAATAACCCTTTGGCCTTTTGCCATTGTCTGTCGTCAGTTAACCCCTGATTAAAGCAAACCCAAAAGTTTATGAATCCAAGAATGCTGACGATAAGCAATTAGTAAAAGAATGGTAGAAAAGTCAGCTGGTTAAATCGAATGCCGCTGCGGACCTCATGCTCATCTAACCCAATTCTGGATAAAGCTTGCCAAATACTATGCAGCTTTTCGTCTAGGCCTATTGGTTAGTAATTCGTCCCTCTTCTCCTTCTTTTTCTTGTCTAGTTCCTCTAGAAGAATAGTTGTCTGATTTTGTTGTCTTTCTTGCTTGAATTGAGGTTGGCGAGAGCAGTTGGGAGATGGGTTCTCTATAGTTTCGTGATTGGTGGTTTAAATTGTTTGAAGGAATGAGCTAAAGATTGCATTTTGACAATTGGGCTTTTCTTAATTCTGATTATAATGTTCTCTGTAATTTCTTGATTGATGTTTTGAATAGATTGAAGGAATGAGCTAATGATTTTTGACAGTTGGGGGATTTTCTTGTATTCCGATTATATATTGATGAAGTAGAATTTTTTGAGTAGTTTCTTGAAATTTCCTGTATTTCGCCCTTGATTTATTGTTCTCCAAGAATGTGCTTTCACTGTTTTTTCGAGGTCAGCATTTGGTTCTTTACCATATTGTTTCGGGGGGGAGTAATTGGCTTCTTAATATGCTGAATACCTACAGTGAATAACCAATTAAGGTTGATGAAGTAGCATTTAACATCTGTATAGGAATTTTAGCAAATAATCATGTTTATATACATTTGTCAGTTTCATTCAGATATAAAGAGAGATTTGGATAAGATGTACTAGCAGAACTAGAGGACCTGTCTGGTTGGGCCATGTTTCTTGTGAAAGTTTTCAGCTTTGTAGAATTCTTTCGAAAGGAGGTTTAGCTTGTACTTGAGAAGTAGTTTGAGATAATTAATTTCAAAAGACTCAATTTTTAAAATGTGGCACAGTAATTGTTCCTCTTGATATAAAATCAGGAAACATCGTTTCAGTTTAGACATTGTAAAGCATGTAGCACAACCAATGTCAGTGGCCTGGCCTTCATGCTTATCCTTTTTCTTCTGAAACTACTAGTGTTGCATCATAAAACCTGACATCAATTTTATATCACCAATTTTAAGTTCTGAAGGAAATTCTTTGTGATTGGTGCCATCTAAGCTCTTCTCTTCAATTAGTTTGCAGGTTTTGCACATCAGATTGTAATTTGTGGTGCATGATCTATGTTCAAGTAAGATATCACTACAATCCTGTGATCTTCATAGGTTTCCCTTATATTACTCTTTTCCCCACTTCATTATAGTTCTGTTATGTACCCAGAGGGGGTACTGGTATACTAGAGAGGCTTGCTTGTCATCGCTTAAGGTATTATTGCCTGTTTCCTGGCTGAGAATCTGATTATCCAATTAGGAGCAGCTAGTAATTTACTCCTGCTTTTCCTAGAAAATACTCAAGAATCCATCTTTTACTTCAGATTATAGTGCTGCTTATATTTAAGAGGGAAGATAAAGCCTTTTTATGAGGTTGGTCTAAATTGGTATATCATCAGAAGGAAATAGGAAGAAGTGGGAAGGGTCTAGAAATTCTTCAACAGAGAAATACTGAGTGGTTGGTAACTATATTGTTATAGCAATAAATTAGTTGCAATTTACCCTATTAGTGGCCTTTGATTACTATTCGTCTCATGCCTCTTTCATTGAAATCTCAAGAAGCTTTCCTTGAAATCCATTGGCTCATCAGCAGCTTCTGGTACATAACTATTATTGCATATGTGAAAGGTCCTTAAAACCTGAAATGGTAGAAAGAAACATCGAATTTGCATCTTCTACATTCTTAACCTTTTATAGGTGGTTACCAATATCTCTAGGAACAACCATAGCTGTTCCAATTAGAATTAGAGTTGGCAATATCTCAGTAAGTCTGGAGCCCTTCCAATCATATATTTACATATAGGCACCTCAATACACTCGTCAATGCCATATTTGTAAAATTGTTGGAAGTTGAGACGTGTACTTTTTTTATTTTTTGGGGGTGGGGGTGTTGATTTAAGTGATAAAAAAAAATTTAATTTAAGCACAGTAGATTCGCCCTCACCCTCTGAGTCACATGACCAATTCTTCTTGTGATTCTCGCTGTATCCATGCCATCCAAATATCACAGCAGATTGAATTGTAAAACATCCTCAGCAGACTTTTAAATGTGTTCATGTCTTATAGGGACTGGATAAGTAGCACTTTCAAATTATGCATGCATATAGTAGTAGAGGAGTAAATAAAGATCAGCTTTAATTCATTATGGCTTATCTTTTAAATAAAACTCCATTGTTGCATGCTTGAAAACTGTTGCTCATTTGAAACAAGAATTACAAGTGGGTTATGTGACAAGCTATTGATGAATAGTCCATGACAAATCTGTATTTTATCTGAAAGTTTCTCTGATTGGTATGCGATGGGACCTCTCTTTCTACAAAATGGAACTCACTTCTGTCCTCTAAAACCATCAGTGATGGAGAACAATTTGCATTCAAGGAGATGCAGGAGTTTTCTACAGCGGATGGGTTCGTGGATGTAAGTGAGTGCTTGGCCGAGATGATAAAATATGTTGCAAATGAACCCTCTGTGGGACTTTTCTACATTCAGCAACATACACGGAATGCAGCACCAAACCTTAGTAATCTCAAGAACAATGTCACTGAGAGATCTCGTGAGATGACGTTGCATGCAGAAGATTCAGAAGATTCTATTTCCATTATAAGGTCAATGAGAGAATGCGGCTGTCCCATTGCTGATGAGATGATTAAAGACATTAAAAATTCTCTAGCTATCATGTCAGCCAAACATCCAAAAAGAGGATTAATAAATAGCTCAGATTCAGCTTTTCGGTTGGGGAGAACAAGATCTTGGGGACCAGTTGCCTGGGGTCGGAAATCAAGTTCACCACAGCAAGATGGTGATAAAGGTGCTAGTTATCTGTCAAATGTCTTAAAGTCTGCAAAGCTCAAGGCTAGCAATTTGAAATGGCCTCAGGTTGAATCCTCCGAAGAATCAAGAGAAATCAAAGATGAGAAATCAATTTCATATCTTGATCCCTCGTTGTCAGATAGAGGTGCTAGTATCTCTTCTGGTATGCCTGAGGCTGAGGCAGTTGAATTGCCATTGTCAAGTGAGATAGCTGAGGAGCCACAAGAAGTGCCAGTTGACAGAAGCGTGTGTGACGATGATCTGATTTCCTTGGCTGTGAAATATGAAGAATTCAAGGCTGATAGAGAAGCTAAGCTGGAGGAATGGCTAGGAGAGATGAAGAATTATACAAGTAATTAAGAACAAACACGTGCAGTGCAGACAACCTATAAATGCCTGCCTTGCTTTTGGGGCGTCTTTGCTACATTGAAGGGGTTGAAAGGATACTTTAGAATGTAAGATTGTTTTGACTTGTTTTGACGTTCTTTCAAATTCTGCTGTAGCGTATTTGTTTCTCGCACACTTTCTCATTGTATCAAAAGGCTTGTGGACATACATAAAGAGAAAAGGTAGCATAGTTTAAACAAGAGATAGGAGTTGAGAGGGTCAGATTTTCTCCTGTGTTTTACGCATACTGGAAATAAAAGAACTATGAGTTTCTTGCAGGATCTTATTTAGAGGCAAAGAAGGGGAGACTGTTATGCATCACATATCTGTATTGAGATGATCCTATTTGGTGGGTCTCCAACCCTTCGTTTTCTTTTGGAGCCAAACCGATAAGGTATATCTCCAGTGCCCTTATTTTCTTCAGCAAAAGTACTGGAGATTGATTGCTTGGGGGACTATGAGGAATAATTTAGCCTAAGAAGGTCAACGATGTAGTTAAAACATGCTTTTTCCGGTTTGCCAGATACATTTTGCGTTAACAAAAGAATAAATTATTTGTCATTTCTGTCCTCTGTACACTTGTTTACAGGAAAAAAAAATGAAAAGAATATAAAAAAAAAAATCTGCCTCGAGACTTTCCCAACACAGTAACACGTGTTAGCTGAAGAGGCAATGCAAAACCCAACCCACAGGCATTGAGCAGGATGATCGGAAGCAGATTGCTCGATTAGTTTTCCAGCTTGCACAGCAATATCGTGGATGAAATGCAAGCTGAAATACATCCCAGAGCACACACTTCAACCTTCAAAGAATGCACCAAGGCAGCTCCATGGAACAGGACGAAAAGAAACAAAAGCTGCCTTGTGAACTCTTCTTGATTAATGACCACTGATAGCAGTATTTGAGCTCTAAACATGTCAAAAAGGGGGTATAGGCGTTTGCATCCCAAAGCCATCAGGAAGTGAAAGAAAATGACTCAGCCCCAGGCAGAATATTCACAGCGTTTGGGTTCCTGTAGAAAAAGCACATTCAAATTATACAGGAGAACATAGTTTACTTCATGATACAGAGGAAACATCAGATTGAATAAAAACCAGTGTCAAAAGAAATTCTTACTCGCTGTAAATAGGGAAGATGTAGGTAGGAGAAAAGAAACATGTAATACAGTAACCATGAAAATCTTCTTTCAACTACTTTCAACTTGCATCAAATCTCAACCTGCAAAACAGTATTGAAACAATCAGCAAAAACAGATCAAGTTCACAGCAGGAAAAAAGGACGTACTGATAAAGAATTACCATTGAAGGAAGACCATTTTTTATGTTACTCTCTGCTTCCACAATTACCCCTGTCAATCACCAACTACCAGAGTTTGTGCTCGGCGGTGGAGCAAATCCAAAAATGTTATTTTCATATATGTTTTCGAGAGTTGAGCTGCTGAAATTGGTTACTAAATTTTCCCCAGCATCCAAACTGAGCGTAGAGGAACCAGTGATACTTTCCACAAATATAGATCCAACATCTGAATTGGAAGCATGGATAAATGCACCATCACTGTTTAATATTGTACCTCCAATGTTTGATATTGGGGGTAGGTCAGATTCCATGTAGCCCACTGATCTAGCGACCATATTGGCATCTGGAGGGAATGTAACACTAGCACTACCTTCCACAAAAGGATAGGTAAAAGTAGAACTGTCTTCAACTTTAACTTCAACTAGTGTGCTTGGGACAGATGCAGAGCTAACACAATTGCTCGAAACACTAGCACTGTTGCCCAGATTTTGAGTAATAAAGCCATTACCAGTGGCCAATGATTTAGAGCCCACATCAAGATTTGCTGGATCGTTAGAGCTGTTGCTGCTGTCATCTGCTTTAGCTCTACCAAATGTATTCAGCAGGCCAGCCCCATTGTTCTTACTCAGTATTTTAGCTTTCCTGAAAAGTTTCCAACAAGGGGAAGTTCTTTCAGAGTCATGAATTATAAATGTTGTAGAACATTAAGTGTTGAAAACACCAATTAAATTGTAAATCTTATGCTCATACCGAACCATCCTCTGTTTCAAAGAGGCTGCTTTCAACTTTGAAGTACCTTTAGGGGAAAATAAACAGAAAACATCAGTCATTGTGGTGCAGTTTAAGTGTATAAACTGCAATAGGCGAAAACTTTCAGTCCATGAGATATCCATGCAAGAATTGTTAACCCACCTGGTTTTGGGGTCAATGAGCTCGATACAGGCTTACGATTGCCCCTCTCAGCCTTAATTGAAGCAATAATAGAATCTGCATATGGTCCCAGACCTTTCCTTCCAACCAATTTAACACCAAACTTCCCACAAAGATGATGCAACCTCAGTTCGTCACCTCCTCTTACTTCTCTGAGTTCTAGTGCTTGTCGCCTGCTCAATAATGTGTAAACATGAAGCTCCTGTTGCTGATTGAAATGGGACTGAAGCTGCTGAAAGAGTAGCTTATTAGTGTGTGGTTGATCTGGTCTAAGCCCTTCATGACTTCTCTTTCCTGGGGGGCTGAATGTCACCCTTAAGATTGCAGTTGATTTAAAATCAGATTTATTTCTGCCAAAAATTACCGAAAAGCTTCCAAATTCCAAATCTGGCTCCCTGAATAGATCTGCAAGGAGAGAAGCACAGGAATGTGCATCCTTTGGTGGGTTTTTCTCAACTTTTGACCTCGAGGCTCTAACACTCACAGAATGAGAAATATTTGCAGCCTCTCTAAATCCACTAAGAAGGGCTCCATGCATAGTTGCTGGATAGCGTCTATTGGTGGCCTCACCTGCAAAGAAAAGTCTACCATCTCCTACACTTTCTGCCAGAATATCATAGTCATCTCCTGATGCGCCTACGGCAACATTGGAATAGGAACCTAAGCTGAAGGGATCAGCGCCCCATCTGGTACAGACGGTTTGGATTGGTTCTGGAACCTCAACTCCTTGGGGCTCATATATGCCTGGACGCAATAATCCAAAATGGAAGTGCTTTTAACTACATCAGCTTTTCAAGGCATGTACACCAGTAAATATATGTACAAGTACATGTAAACTGGGTGTGTCCTGATATTAGGCAATAAAAAAAATGATTTACCTTTAAGAATTTGAAGAACCTTTGTCACAGCATCAGTTGGAGGCATAGTCTCAAACTTGTGTGCAGCTTCTCCTGCCACTAAAGCAATCAAGAGGGCACCACCAGCTACAGTTGCATAGCTATAGAATAAAAAAAATTCACCCCTATTGCTAGAGTCATCAGAGAGATGTCCGAAGGTATCGAGATCAGTTCCCCAGAACACATGAGGAAAAAGCATTGCAACTTTATTCAACAATCCAAAACCCAACCGCTTTATGCTATCCAGCTTCCTTTGAGGCAACTCAGGTATAAACTTGATAGAACTATTCTTCAAAACTCCAAGGGGCACAGTGCATAGAGCCATATCGCCCTCATAAACATGGCCACCAGCAACAACCTGAACTCCCTCACTACCATAACGTATGGTATTCACAGTTTTTTCATAAAGTATCGGAACATTCTCAACCAATGCCTGAACCAGTTTTCCAGTTCCTCCCGGCAGGAAGCAATGGTCACCTCCCATGTCATAAGGGTCATCTTGGTCCCAGAATGCAAGAGAAAGCATAGAAAGCAAACCTGCATTTGCATATTCAAGATTTGCAAGATGCCAATTAAACAAGCTCAGCTCTTCTTCAGTAACTGCATCCCCATAAACCTGCCGAAAGGTCTCCAAAGCCGCACCAAGAGAAACATCCTGAGAAACTTCCCCCATTAATTGCCTAAGCTTGCCAGCTTTATCCAAGAGCCGATTAAAGGCCATCTCCACCTTTTGATCTAAATCTGCATCCACCGGTTTTCCATCCACTCTATAAAGCGGACACTTGTCTCTGATCTTATGAAGCGTGTATGACAGCTGGCGCGCCAAGATCCCAAGTGGGTTCCCAAGTGTGCCTGTCAGCACACTGCCCCCTAAATCTGCAGCGGCAGTCCTATTCCCGCCCTCCATCTTCTTCGTGTATACCCTCCCACCTGCACGTTTCCTCCCCTCCAAAATAGTAACCTTAAAACCAAATGACAACAATTGCCTAGCTGCAGCCAACCCTGCTAGACCTGCCCCTATCACAATTACACTCGGCTTACTAGGCTCAGCAGGAATCCTCTCCTTAACAGCCGGTGCAACCCCAAAATTAATGTAACCATGCGAAACCAGGTAATCATAAGACGTATCCAATAGCCTTTTACAGTGATCCGGTATAATGTCCAAAAACATTTCTTTCGACACCCATCTCGATACATCTTCCCGCCATTTCGTGATAATATGATTCCTAACTAAAATATAATTGACCTGCTCAATGCCACCCACTACAGAAACAACCCCAGCATCAATTTCCTCATCAGTCAAGGAATCAGCCGGGAAACCAGCTGTCAACGCAATCAATGCCTCTGCCGTAGCCTCTTTATTAATCACAATGATCTCATCGGATACATCAGAAGTACCAAGGTTTTGGTTTCCCAGTGTTGCTGAACTAGTATGACCATTGCTGCTAAAGTCATAATTTGAATGATTCAACAATGAGGACGTTGGTAAGTTATATACCTGGTTGACAGACGGCGTCGTGTTGCGTGGTCGGCCTCGGCGACGCTTGCGAGGGATAGAAAGGGAAAAGAAGTGATTGGGAACTGAATTGTTAGGGTCAGAAATTGAGATAGAATCGCTGTTGGAAAAATGGACATTAGGGATTTGTGTGGAAGTAGAAGCAAAGTTCGGGTTAGGGTTTGAAGGGGGTAAACGAATGGTGAATTGAAGGGGATTATTGTCGTTAATGTTAATATATGGGTTGTATTGTTGAGGAGAGTTTTGATTTGAGAAATCCATAGTATTGCTTTTTCTTTAAAATTTTGTGAACTTCGGAGATGAAGGCTAGAGTGTAGAATGATGCTCCGGTGATATAACAGGAGGCGGAAGACGGAGGAAGGAGGAGAAAGAAAGCCGTCGGCTAGCAAGAGCACTGTGGAGACGGTAGTGCAATTGGGTTCTTTGTTTTGCAGACGGGTCGGGGGTCGGGCTAGGCCGTCTGTTTACTTTTATGAAATTTTAAAAAAGACACCGGTTATATCTTTTCTATTTAATCTAACCTACCTTCACTTATATTTATTTTTTTTTCCTAATTAATTTTATATTTTTTAAAATATAATACTTGAAATATCTATATAAACCATCTTTTTATTTATCTTTGTCGGGTACTTTTTTTGCAATTTTGGTAGCTCAGAGCAATTGAAGACACCTAATGGAGTTGAGTGGTAATTTTTCATCAAAAGTGCTCCAATTTCAAACAATTTGAGAGATAGATGTCAAAATTGAACCTGTTTTTCCTATGGAAAGTTTCGAGTTTATTGTCTCATAGGTAGTAGTCTAATAGAGGCATAGTGAAGTGATGTACAAATATGCGTATAACAGTTAGAAATCTAAATTAATTTAGATCCAAAAGTTATACTTTAAATTTAGAAACCATACACCATATTCAGACGAAATGGTTGCTTAGATTGCATTAAGCCTCCCTAAATTCCAAATTTAAACTAAAATTGTTTCGATAAAATAAGAAATAGCATGTGTTGGACGAACCTCTACAAGTGCTACAAAAAGAGATTTAATTTTGCTGTATTATGTAACATCATGTTTAGACTTGTAATTATAATGGACTAGTTTTAGTCTGCTCGGAACCCAGAAAAAGAAAAAGAGTTTTTTTTTTTGAATATATAAGATATAAATTTCTTAATAACTAGTATCAAATTAAAATGATGGACTAGTTTGTAAATCAAGCATTAGAAATGTGGATATTAAGAAAGGATATACATAATAATATATTTTTTTCCAAGGTTTTAGACTACCATCATTGTAATATATTGTATGTTTTTAAATAGTATAAAAATTAAAAAAGTTAGACAGCATTTTGTTATTATTTTTTTGTTTTCATCATTTAATCAATTACTACATTGCGTATGAGTAAAAATTACGTCTTTAAGTTTAATCCTATCAACAAGCCTAGTTGCCTTTACTGTAGTTTATACATGACGCATGCACAAAAGAGAAAAAATCGAAATTGCCAATCTCATGTATATTGACGTAGTAGTAATTTAATCATAATAGAATTTTATTACCAAATTTGTCATGACTAAATTGACACATCTCAAAAGTTTAGGGGTCATAGTTAATATTCTAAGGCAATTATCTTTTTCATTTTTATTTCAAGTTTGAACAGGTTAATGACGTCACCCACGTGACTCCGCCGCTTTGTCATGTTATCATTAGAAGAAAAGTCGTAGACCCATATTGAGTTAATATTACGACTCTTTTTTATTTTTATTTTTTGCCCCCTGCAACGTCCTTTTCTATTTATTTTTTGTTTTTTGTTTTTTTATTTTTAACCAGCTTTGAATCCTCTGATCTCATATCATATTTTGAACAAAGGTAATAATAATATATATTGTTAATGATTCGAATTTAATTTATCCGATTCGTTTTCTTCATCAGAAAGTTTACAGATCCGAATCATTTCCTCTCTTTCCTGACAGCATTTTCTCCTCCTTCTTTCACACACTCACGCACAAACGCAAGTACATGTCTTCTTCTACGTTAATTAATCCAGTATTTACTTCAATGACGATTTGGATGTAATTAATCTGAATTTTGGCAATTTTGTTTTTCAGCCCGAATTTTCAGTAATTGGAGCTGGTGACTAAGCTGATTGGATTCCGGATGGGGATTTTCGACGGGTTACCGATTTCCCGAGACAAAGCCGTGAGTTTGCATCTTCTTGTCTAAAATTAGACTTTTTTGAATTATCAGTAAAACGTTAGTGTTGAGACCTTTGACTCAATTTGTATTTCTTTTTATTGTTTAAGATTGCAGCCTTTCATTTTTGCTTATTGTTGTGTTTAATAACCCACATGCGTAAAGTATTTGAAGATTTTAGTTGCGAAGTATTGTAATCGACGAGAGAAAATGGGGTTATTATGTAGTTGGATGATTTGGTTATTCTTGAACATGACCTAAATTGGAGCAAGGATTTTCTGCCGCCGGCATGAATTCCTTTGGGTGATGAATTTTCTGGTCGAGAGCTCTACTTTGTAAATACTACTCAAAATTCAACATGAAGTTGGGCTTGTAACTAGACCCATTGATTCAGAGCTTGTTGGAAATATCAACATGAGAGAATTAGTATTTCTGGTTGATCCTGCACATTCTTTCTGATTTTGCTTCATTCCAAATGCAGTATTTGAGGGAGGAACTTGCGAGAATAGATGAGAGCTGGGCTGCTGCACGTTTTGATTCTTTACCTCACGTTGTACATATTTTAACATCCAAAGATCGTGATGGTGAAGCACAGCTTTTGAAGGAGCAGAGTGATATCATTGAAGAAGTTGTAGATGAAGTAGTGCATGCTTATCATGGTGGCTTCAACAAAGCTATCCAAAATTATTCTCAGGTTGCTAATTATTTCTTCTTTTTCTTGTTTACCTTTCTTGCCGCCCTTTGATTAAAGTTTTCAACTTTTCTTTATGTTAGTTATCTTTGTCATGTATAAATCTTATTCCAAGTTGATTGATGTAATGCCAAGATTCGAGATGATGCTAGTAATCGGCATATTTATGTATCAGTATCGTCGTCAACTTTCTTGCGTAAAAGAAGGATCTGTTATATACTGATACGACATTTAGGTAGACTGTAATTGTAGTATAGTAAAGAGGTTATATAGCATATTCTGATTGTACATGTGCACTGTATATCTTCACTATTCTGTTTTAGAGAGAGAGAGAGAGTGGTTGGAGAAGGTAAGAGATGGAAGGACAACATTAGGGCATATGTCTTCGAAATCAGCTACTTTGCTTAACTATAAAACAACCACATTGAGTATTATCTTTCAGAGCTGGGTGAAGGATCTATAGTCTATGACCTACTGTTATTTTCTTCCTTATAAAGCTAATTGTGTTGCTATAGGATGTCTACTTGTTTTAGTTGGCAGCATACTACTGTTTTAATTTTTTTTTACTTTTGATAGATTCAGGAAGAGTGTCTCGCTAATATATATTACTTTCTTGCCATTTTTAACGCTCGAGTTGTTATCCTTAGTGGAGGAGTTTATGTTTTTCCTGGTTGTGGTGCATTTTTTTTCTTTTTAGTATTAGTGGTAATTATCTATTAGAACCTCCCTATTTTTGCTTTTGCCGCCGGGAAGTAGAGCATTTAACCCTTCTTAATATTTCAAGTTTGTATTAGCTCAACTATTTTCCTCCAGATTTTGCGGTTATTCAGTGAATCTGCTCAGAGTATTGCTGTACTAAAGGGTGATTTGGGTGACGCAAAGAAGCTTCTTGGCGCTCAAAACAAGCAGTTGCATCAGTTATGGTATCGTTCGGTTACATTGCGGCATATTATATCATTGTTGGATCAACTGGAGGGCATAGCTAAGGTATGTCAATTGTTGTTTTCATCCTCATTCATGCATGGTTTGCCTTGCGGTACTCTTCCTTGCTGTCCATAAAAGTGTTGTTCAAATTGGTATTTCTACAAAAAAATAGAGTCAATCAGAAGTTATTATTTGAGCTCAAGATCAAAAGTAATATAAAGAATGCACAAGTATGTGTAAGGAGAATCTTATAGACCATTTTAGTAAGTACAACAAAAAATAGTAGGAAGGTCATCTCTATTAAATGCTGATACATATTCTGGTAAGAATTATGTTTATGTTTTCATGTTCTTTGAACTCTGAAGGATGAAAGCATTGGGCATCACATCAAGCAATAAAGGTTAGAAAGTGACCGCAGAGATAAATTTAAAGTTCCAGTAACAAAAAAGAATCACTGAAGGCAGAATAGAATAAAAAATTTGGAAAATTATATCTTGGAAAATTTGGAGATGTCTCTTTTACTTTCCTTCTGGGTGGGATATACAAGTCTTTAGCTTCTCTGTTAGTTTTTCTGACATGTTGGGTTGTACAATCATCTAATTTCTGTCTTCCAATTGAATATCAGAAACTTATTTTGGTTCTTGGCTGCTTGGAGCAAGTTATTGGTGATCTATGATTTTGCTAGTATCCTTGCTAATTCAAACTCGGTGATCTAAAAGCTTGTACTTTCTTGAATTTACCTTTTTAAATATTTTTTACTGTGTTTATTTCATTTATTTAATTTGTAGAAATTTACATCTACATTGGAGATTAATCTGCTAAAGTGGCGCATAATTTGTTTTAGCACTTCCTTCCATCATTATACAAGTTGACCAATATACTGAAAGAAACATTTGTGGAAGCCGTGATTCTTTTCAGCATCCTTTCTCTTCATTGTAGATAATTGTTCTAAACACCTAGCATTTGTCGTCTTATGATTTATTTGTCTTGGTTTTCTCTTCCTCATTATGGCTTAGGTTCCAGCTCGTATTGAGAAGCTCATTGCTGATAAGCAGTTCTATGCTGCAGTGCAGTTACATGTTCAATCTACATTAATGCTGGAGAGAGAGGGCCTTCAGACGGTTGGTTTGGTTGATGCATTCTTTAATATTTTGTTACTTTCCTCTGCTGCTTTTGATTTTTAATGTAAATAAGTACGAATCCATGTTCTGATTTTTCTAGCTTATGAAGTATGGTCATAAAATAATTTCACATCTTATGTCTTTAAATATGGGGCAGTTACTTCTGAGAACTGGAGTTTTAAATTATTGACTTACTGTGTTGATAGATTGTTTTCTGGTTATGTTGAATTGTGAAAATATTCACATTTAGGTTAGGGTTTTAGAAGTTCACCTGGATATTGAACTCAGCTGTCAATGTGAAGCCACAAATAAGGTCTGACTCCATGAGTTCTTAGCTGTGTGGTGACTATGGTCAATTTGAAGGATCTTTGGCTTATTTCCCCCTTGTGCTATCTTTTATGCGCTTTAATTATGTGAAATTTTAGTTACAGAATTTGAATGGTTGAGCACACTAATTCATAAGGTTTCATTTAACTAAGAACTTCAGGACATTAAAGATGTCTGATCTGTTTAATGGGATGATATTGTGGGATGCCTTTGATCGCTGTTATTGAATTTTACTCTACAGCACTACATTGTGGTAAAGCCATTTAATTGGTTCATTATTTTTTTGGGTCATTGGAATGAAATTGCTAACCCATCCAACTAATATAAACTAGAGTGGAGTTAAATATTGCGAATCAAAGGCAAGCAGATGTGTGAAATTGGACTCCCGATTCAACATCAGCAAGCATGTGATTTCCAGGCTCCATAGCAAGTGACACCAACATATTTTTACCATAAGAATTAGTATATTAGAATGCTTCATTTGTGAGATGACCCTTGTGTGATCTGAATAGCACAGGCCTGTGAGACAAACATTATAAACGCTCAAGGACATGATGAGAACTTAAATATTTTGATTGGAAAATCATCAAATTTTTTCTTAGAAAAAGGGTCGATATTGAATCCTGTGTCAAAATCAATACTAAGAGTAATCAAAATACTAAGATTGGTAATAACAATTATCAAATAATTGATAATATTGATAAAAAAGGCCCTTTTATCTTCTGCTTCCGCAAAATCCCAAAATAAACTCGCCAAGTCCAAAAAAAGTACATATGAAATTGAGCACAATTTTGCAAAGAAATAGCCCACTTGTTTCTCAAGAAGAGTTGGGAAACATGCTCAATATCATTTGATTGAGTGGTTGACCCAGCCCCTTGTTGTTTGAAGAAACCCTGACTTTTCTTAGAGTTCAACCTTATGAAAAGCTGTCAAATGGTTGTGGCTGCCATGTTGCATACGCTTTCAGTCCATCCCTCTCTAGACAAGTTAAGTCCATGATAAAATAGAAACTGTTTACATCCACCTGTGGTTGACTTCATCTTAATGTACTCGTACGCTCAAGTATCTCAATATGCAGTCTTAAAGCACTTGATAGGATATTAAATTTAAGGACTTTATTTACTGGTTGAAGTTAATGCAGCTCTCAGTTTGGTCACATAAATCTCTTAGGTTGTTCCATAATGAATTCCAGATTAAGCTAAATATATAGTAGTATGTGCATACAGAATGTGTGCACATTCTCTTACATGACAAGCAGGCAACTTGGTTCCAGGTTTTTTAGGGTTCACTAGATATCTACTGCAGTGCCTTTCTCATTTGGCCTGGTAGACCAATGTCTTAAATGAATAGCTATTTGATGTTTGTAATCATTGCTCTAAATTTTGGTTCCCTTCTCCCTCGTCCTCCTTCTCTTCCCCCCCCCCCCCCCCAAAAAAAAGGATTTGATTTATTTGATGATGCTTGTAGTCGCATCTAAACTGCATGCCCTTTGATGTTCTCAGGTTGGTGCTCTACAAGATGTCAGATCTGAGTTGACGAAATTGCGAGGAATTCTTTTCTATAAAGTATTGGAGGATATGCATGACCATCTTTATAACAAGGGTGGATACAGGTAATGTTTCTTATCCCTATTTGATCATATATGTTTATTAAGTGTCTTCTTGTGGATTTTAAATATTGACTTTCCTGCTTTTGCATTTCTGTGAAGTCCTTATTTATCCATGTAATTTGCAATATGAGGTAAATTTGGAATGTGATGTCAGAATATTTCAGGGTTGTCAGCTTGTGACACATTGCCTTGTTTTCCAAGGGAAAGTCTGCTTAGACTGAGTCTGACACCCACTGCCCTTTTGGTCAGGGAAATGGGAGTGGTTTACAACAGTTAAATGTGTAACTTTTTTGCATGTTTTGCGTCAAGTCAATCAAAGTACACTTCTACATCTGCCTACACAAAGGTTTTATGTTGGGAGGGTTTAAGACATCCTTGGGGAGAAAGTCTGTACACACAGTCCACTAACAGAAGACCTCAGTTTCTTGTTGATTTCTGAAGCAAGCTGTCTCCTTTTTCTTGTTTGCCCCTATCGAATATTCTTTTGCCATTAGTGTTTGTTGCTTTTTTGTTTCTTCAATTGAATGCTCCCTTTTTGTTTAATATATTTTGCTTGCTTGAGTTTTTTTGCATCCTCTTCCTCTTCATAGTGGTCCTTTCATTTTAGTCTGTGTTTGTACGACACTTTATACACCTTGATCTTGTATGATTTTAAGTTGAACAACTAATATTCATGTTCCCTTTTAAAATATCTGTCCTTGAGTAACACCCATTGAGTAACAAGGGTTGCCATTTTTTCTTAGCCAAATCTCTGAATTCAGGTTTTAGCTATTTTTTTACACCACTTGCACAGCAAGCTTTTCATCCAGTTAGGTAAAACTATATCAGATGACTACATAAGGGGGCAAAGATAAAACACACAGCAAGATAGCAGTTCCAACATTTTATTTTGTAATTCTCTGTTTTTGATGGTCTCTTTTGAGCATCAGGCAAGGCATGATTCTTAAAACTTGCTGCTTGGTGAAATTTGATTTCTTCTTGTGCAGTTCTGCTGTGTCAAGTATTGACGAGATGGATGATGCAGTGCCAACTGCCACAGCTGTTGCATATTTTACAAACAACACGCAAACTCTCTCTAGAAGAACCAGGTTGCTTAAAGGCGACAATCAGTTTGGTTCATCTGGACTTGGAGATGGATCATTTCGAGCTAGTTCTATTGACGGGGGGTAATATAGAATACTTATTTAAGATTCACTTGTGTAAATTGTATTTTTCTTTGTTTGGTTGCTACTTGGCAAATTGTATTTTTCTTTGTTTGGTTGCTACTTCTGCTTCACTGTGTAGAATCTGGCTCCTGTTCTTTGATTTTCTTAATATTAATTCTGCTGCTGGTTAGAATCAACTTTGATGACTGAATACTTTGTCTCACGACTAAGAAAACTTGTTTAGCATCACCGGTTAGACTGATGACTGTCACCTTGTGTGTGTTACATACCCATTTATTTGTTCTGTTGTTCGTCTTTCTTCTGACTCAGTTTTGGCCTATATATTGGTTTACGTTTTGTGTTTATATCTACTGCTCAAATTCTAGTGTGCAAGAGAGTCAAACAAGAAAGAGATGTTTGCTTGTCTAAAATATCAAAGTCTGTTCAAAGTATAAAAATCTATAACACAATGCATTTTTTTTTTTTTTTTTACAAAAGGTAAGATTAAATTGCAGTGTTGAGGGATGAAACAGAGCAATTTTTGCATGGTGTGCACTATTGCAGTTCCCCCACATTGCATGCATGTTGTGCTCTATTGACTGATAAGTTTTTACAAGTAATGCGTATGTAAATGGATTTTCAATATAAAAACTTGGAATGGTTTTAGTTTGTTCTGAAGAAATATTTGCTTTGATGATTCAAATGCCTAATTTTTCTTTATTGGATTGAATAATGTGCAAAGTAAATAATGCATAATCTACCTCTTTGCTCTGTAGTTCATCATTTGACGGTCACGATGAGGATGGCACTTTGGATGTACAAGAGGATGGTATGTCAAAGGTCAATGGTGGTGATGATACATTAAAGGATGTCAAGCTTTTTTCTCGTCAGATTCCAATTTGGCTGTCAGATGCCACTCCTGATGAATTTGTTGTATGAATGCTGTACACACTGTACAATCTCATCTGTGCAATTAGTAATCAACTTATCTTGTCAAACAGTTATGAGCTTTTTATTTTGAATCTGCATGTAGGAAACAATGCGAAAGAGTGATGCTCCTTTGCATGTTAAGTATTTGCAGACCATGGTTGAGTGCCTCTGCCTGCTTGGCAAAGTTGCTGCTGCTGGTGCCATAATATGGTAAGTTTTCAACATTCAAAATCAATAAGAGTCTCGTCTCATAAGATGATCAGGCATAGTTTTAACAAGTTGATATATGTCTCTTCCAAGGCCTAATCAAATCTCTAACTTCTGCTGCACAATCTCTCTCCCATTCGACTTCTTTCTCTTGGCTCACTGCAAACTCGTAACTTTTGATCCGCTTTTTTCACTTGTATTCTTTCGGCTGCATGTGACATCTTTATCTTCTTAGAAGTATTAATATATAAGCTTCATATCTTGTTCTTAATGGTTTCAAAGAGTAAGGGGAATCAAAGTGCTTTTTGTCATAGTCAAATCAAAATTCCTTGTGCTTGTTACCTCAGCTTCTACAATCGTGTGTTACAGGACACTATGGGATAATTTGTTAAGCCAGTTTGCTTTATGCAGCTACAGGAGATAAGCAGGACTTAAAATCTGCTTCTGTTCTTTTCGATTGAAATTGTTAGACATAAGGCATCAAATTGTCATTTAGTGAGCTAGCGTTAGGTATATATGCATTGAGCTTGTTTTAGGAGTGATGGCTTTTACTTTCTATTGTTTTCTCAAACAAATTAGAACATGACTTTTGGTCTTTTCCTTGTTGTTTTCAACAGCCAAAGGTTGAGACCTACAATTCATGATATAATTACAACCAAGATTAAATCACAAGCAGAGCGTTCGAACTCTTCAAGGCCTGGCATTGGGCAAGCTGCACAAACTGGGTTAACAGGTCTACACTATTTAAAGGGACAGTTGGAAAGTTATCAGCTATTAAAGCAGAAAAAACATCAAAATGGAATTTCTCTAGCTGGAGCCTTATTAGCTGTGAGCCCAGTGTCTTCTGTAATGTCTCCCAGTGGAACAGCACAGGCTTCTGCAAAAGAACTTCTTGATTCCATTCTGGAAACTGTTGTTAGGATTTTTGGTTAGATATGAGTGCCTCTCTTTTCTTCAATTTAATGCCTGTAATTACTTCTCTACTTTCTGAACAAATCATTATGATTGCAGAGAACCATGTTATTGTTGGAGAGCTTCTTGAGACAAAATCTGCCCAGCAGGTTGACTTGAATACACCCAAGTCCATAGTTGGAGAGTCCAATTGGAACCATGATCCTGAGGCATCACATGATACTGGTGGTTATAGCATTGGCTTCTCGCTGACTGTTTTACAGGTAGGTCTCTTATGATTGTGATTTTTTTGTTAAGGTTGAATTTCTTACTCTGTTAAATTCTTAAAGTTCTAGCGCCAGAGTACATTTTAATTTGTGAATTAAATGCATCATTATGGTTTTGATGGATTGCGGATTAGAGTGAGTGTCAACAACTCATATGTGAAATATTACGAGCTACTCCTGAAGCTGCATCAGCAGATGCTGCTGTCCAAACGGCTAGACTTGCAAGCAAGGCTCCATCTAAAGATAAGAGGTGAGTAAAGAAAATATTGATTCTCTTCCACTTTATCTTGGAGATTCTGTTCCTCTTTCTTCAAGATATTTATTTTCAGATAGCAACTCTAGGTCTAGGGCCAATTCCTTGCTTGGAATGATAACATCAAATTTCAAAAATTGGGAACTATAGTGAAGTGCTTCTGCAATCTTTGCAAGAGCAAAGTTTGTATCTCATCTTCATTTGTCTTGACTGAATAGTCTCTGCCATCAAATTGGAGTTAGTTGCAGTTCATCTACTTCTTATCTCTCCTCGCCTATGTAGAGTTTGTTTTTATTCACAATTTGCGTCATGAAAAAATCAATTGGACCATGCGGTCTTGCATGACTTAAGGCCAGTACGTGAGTCATGAAAAGTGTATGATTGTTAAAAGTGCTTAACTCATAATCTAGTGGAGGAATAAAATTCAGGCAGTTTTATTTTAAATCGTTTTTTAGTATATGATCAGGAATGATGCAAATAAGGTATTCAGGAAAATTGGATCAGGTTTCAGACTTTGTTGCAATTGAGATTCAGCTACATGATGTTGAAACCTGCATGCCTATTTGTTTAATGTTCTTTCTGACCCAATAAATGGTAAGCTACGATTTGTTGATGTCTAATTGTTTAAACTGTTTAAGCTTTTCTTTGATTGAAATGACTGAAATATACTTTCCGTTACTAATTGCAACAATCTTAATTTATGGTTTTACTCTAATTGGGAACAATTTCATGTGATAATTAGCTGCATAAGTAACTCATAGGGGGCGATTTACATGCTGCAGTGATTCACTTTTGGAACGGCCAACCACTGAAGGTGCTGAATATTCCATAAAATTGTCCATGTGTTTGAGCACTGAACATAGTTACCTGATGATTTTTAAAAGCATGATCGACCTAATTGAAATGATTTAGGAATCGTGACATTGTTAGAGTGAACACTAATAGTTTCATTTAATGAAGTTCCAGGGATACAAAACTGGATGGTCCCTATTTATATTTTGTACTTGATAGAATTATTACAGAAAGTAGTTCTGCTGCAACAGTGGCTTTATGTTTCATATTCTGTAGAATTTGTTTAATTCTTATTATGACTAGTAATGTTGCATTAGTGATTTCCCTGAATCTTTAAGATTTTTTTACCTCTCATTGGCTTTGACATTAATCTTTTTTGTTGAATCTGTGCTGTAGGGACGGATCTGAAGATGGTCTAACTTTTGCCTTTCGCTTCACAGAAGCTACAATTTCCATTCCTAATCAGGGTATGTGCAACTGTGCTATTGCATTTCTTACAATTCCTTTTTCTGTTGCGTGAATATATGATTTATTGCCCTTGTTGAGGTACCTATGGAATTACTTGACTTTGTCATGTTTAAAATTTTGTTCCATACCCGAAGTAAAATATCTGTTGCGTTTTTCCATTTTTTACTGGGACAAAATTGTTCCGTTCAGTTGTCTGAACCCCATTGCCATTGAATAAATTGTGCCTGCAGGAAGATCGATCATACTTATAAGGTGTCAAAGTTGATAATAAATTCATTTAGCTATCAGTCATGATATTTTGTGGGTATGAAGCAGGATAGTTTAAGTAAATTCGAAGAAAATCTGTAGTAATCTGTTTTGGGCTTCACGTTTTAGAATGTCAATGCCATGTTCTTGCTTCTTCATCTGCTAATACCTTTACCCAAAGTTTGCATGCTATGTTTATCTTCTTTCAACAAATGATGCAATCAAAGCTTTTTAATTTTTTAATTTTTTTTGATTGATTTCATCTATACTTCCTCTCTCCTGCCATCCTGGGTTTGGAGAAACAGTAGACGTATGGAAAAACTGGTCTGCCAATTGCAGTTACATTTAGACTGTAACATATCCATTTCAAGTTACTTTTTACAACCAGATTCCTCTTTCCTTTTCAACTTTTCACTCCATTGTCCTTAGTAAGTTTATCGTGAACAATTTGACTCAGGGGTTGATCTCATTCGCCAAGGATGGAGTAGGCGAGGTCCTAATGTGCTTCAAGAAGGTTATGGTACTGCAGCTATTCTACCCGAGCAGGGCATATATTTAGCGGCATCTGTATATCGACCCGTTCTTCAGGTTTAGCATTTGACACGCTTTTCTATTTCTTTCCCCCTTTTCCTCTTGTTACTATCAAACATGGATTATGTAACTGGTCTTATAAAATTTGTTTGTCTGCAGTTTACAGATAAAGTTGCTTCATTGCTACCTCAAAAGTATTCTCAGCTTGGGTAAGCTTGGAGTTAATTATACAGCTTCTTGTTCTTGAGAATGAATTTTTTTTTCCTGACAGTTTACAGGAAAATGGTTAAAGGCAATTGTTGCCATGGTTCTCTACTTATCTTTTGACATTTTCTTGTGCTGCTCTTGATTTTTGTTGAGGAAACATAAGTGGATGAAAGGATAATGTTACCATATGACCTGCTCTTCAAGCTTCTAATAAAGAATTTATCCTCTTCAGCGAGAACTAGAACTTCATTACTGAATTTTCAGACAACTGCAAGGCTCTATGCTTAGCTGTATACGATAATTTTGATGATGTCATAATAACTGAGGCCTCAGGATTTAATATTTTGTGATAAAGCACGACCGTCATTGAAATGTTCAAGTCCTAAACTTTCAAGAAGATTTGTTTACCAGAATCTGAAGAAGAGTGCAATTTCGGACTAAATTCAAGTAATCACATATTTGTCTAAATTTTCTGGTAGAAGTACAAAAAGATATAGATGTACATAAAATTTTGACTGCTGTGTGTCGGACATGCCTGATTGTGAGTTTTTATTACGAAGGCTTGCTTCCATTTGGGAGTTGATATGCTATTATTTGCACGACTGTATGACATTCTCCTTCATCATCACCAAACAAAATGGGGGAAAAATAAGAGTGGTGTCATTGCAGAAATGATTTTTTCTTTTTTGAAGTTGTTTTAGTGAGGTGGGTATATAGCTTTTCTGGACATCATGGAAACAATATTAACACCACAAAATGATATATGAAGGTAAATGGTTAGTGTAATTAGATGTCTATGAGTAAATTGGAAAACAGTTGCTATAATTAAAAAACTCCATGTGACTGCCCTTTGCCACAGTTGTCAAAGGAATTTAGGGCTTGGTTATGCACTGGGATACTTCCTGGATAAACTGGAAATTAGAGATTCTGATTTAGTGTAGTGTGTACCCAAAAGGTAACAATAATGACTGGAATACTTTTGACATTGTGGTGATTGGAACAAGCTTCATCAAATGATAGTTTATACTGCTGTGGAATTGATTTATTAGCTCCTTAAAATTACTATGGGTTTCAAAAGTGAATGGTTCCTGTTGTTGCTCACAACTTAAATTGGTTTGTAGTAACCTTCATTTTTCTTTGTTTTATCCTTTAGTGTGTCTTAACCACTAGAGGGTCTGGGACATGGGTGTTAGTTTTTCTTGCCTCTGGTTTTTATAATGCTTCCCAGTTAGTTGACTTACACATTCCTTGCTTTCGAAATTTTCAGGAATGATGGGTTGTTAGCATTTGTGGAGAACTTTGTGAAGGATCACTTTTTACCTACAATGTTTGTTGATTACCGGAAAGGCGTTCAGCAAGCCATATCAAGTAAGTTCTACACACTAATCCATTTTTAGTTTTTCTTCATCAATTTCATTCAAGCTTTAAGGTCAAGGAATCTACAATACTGAAGTCAATATAACGATGAAAAGTTCTGCCTTAGTATTACTTTGATCATAGCCTTGTGTTTTAGAATTAAAGTAGTTAAATACCAATTTTCTTTAAAGCTCATCTTATATATTTACTCGTAATTTTTATTGTCTTTCATTTGTGCATTGAAGATATAGTTCCTCTGCATTAGTAATTCTTGATTTCTGAGGACCATATTGAACATGGTACTTTTCATATGCATTATTAAATTTTCATTTATCTAATAGGAATTTATACCTGTGTTTCTCAAGCATTAGGTGCAATTTCTGGTTTTTCCAAATCTTTTGATTCGTGGATACTGCGGTCAATTAGTAAGGAGGCAGAATCTTCAGTATTAGATTATACCACATCACGTTATTTATGTTTCACATGTCATAACAACCATCGCCTCTTTGTCCTTTCACATTGGGAGGGTAAAATAAGATTGTTCAGCAAACTGTCAATGAATCAACAATATTGTGGAGTGCAATGTAATTTGTATCTTATTTTAAGAAGTCTAACATTCATTAACTGCAGTAAGTAGATTCAGATATACATAAAGTAAGTATATAGATCTTCTATGCATGAATCTCATGCATAAATAGCTTTCCCCAAACACTGTCAAAGTAGCACAATGGGCTTAATTCTCTGCTACAAAAGTTCAGGATTCTTGATATCTTGCCATTGGAGCTATTTGCAAATTGCCCTTGCTGTTGATTAGGAGCCATACTGGTTGAAATTCTGATAGGCTTCTCAGTAGAAGTGAATCTGTCAAACTTTTGTTCTCTCTTTGTTTTAAGGGCCATTGTTGACCTTTCTGGTTTCTAAGATTCTCTTCAGAGCACAATTTTGTTCCCTTTTTCTGGTTTTTAGAAAGATCGCTTTGGTGGCTGAGAATAAATACTTATCAGGTGGAAGTTTTTGTTTTAAATATTGAGGCTGTTCACTTAATTTATTGGTCTAAATTCTCAGCAGTTTGACTGGAAAGGCCAGAATTTGACAGTCAAACTGAAATGGAGTGGACTGTATATTCTCTGAGATATTTTTCATTTGTAAGTTCCGAGAGAGGCTATTCTTGGAGAGGGGGTGGTTGTTGTGGACTTGTTGATAGAAGTTATTGGATATTGCCACGAGGTTGGCCGTCTTTTTGAACTTGGGCTTGTGCTACATAGCATCTGGATGTCCTATGTGATGCGTGAGAGATAAACAATATGTGTTGGATTGGTAAAAATTCACTTTTGGTGTTGGGAAATTTAAATCTGTTTGGAAAGAAAAGCAGTGAATGGACTTCTGTGCAAGAGGCTGCAAAGGAAGAAGAATTCAATTACTGCTCTAAAAATCCTTTAATTCAATTACTGCTCTAAAAATCCTTTCTTTCTTGTGAGGGGGGTTTTTTGGACATTATTAAGCTGAAATTGTATTAGCTGCATGATGGGTCGTTTGTCATTAAACCTTGTTTTTTGGAAATCTCTATGCAGGTCCAGCTGCATTCCGTCCAAGAGCACATGCAGCTGCTTGTTATACACCATCAATTGAGAAGGGGCGGCCTGTCTTACAAGGGCTTTTGGCAATTGATTTCTTGGCAAAGGAGGTAGTCTTAGATATTCTTTATGTCCTATGAAAGAAAAAAGGAGTGTATACAATAGACGAAGTCAAACAGGCATTTTTTGTCCAAGTCTTTCAACGCTTTGGTTACAATATTAGGGACATTCCCTCTGTCATTGTTTGAAAAGAAAGTTATTTTGTAACTTGATTGAATTTACTTTGCTCTGTAGTGATAATGAAGTGTGTACTTTTCTTTCAAGTCATTTTTTTGTCCCATTTAAATTGCGTTTAACCTATAAACCTTTTATTTCAGGTTTTTGGCTGGGCCCAAGCAATGCCTAAATTTGCTGGTGATCTCATGAATTATGTCCAAACTTTCCTTGAAAGGACATATGAAAGATGTCGGACTTCATATATGGAGGCATGAGCTCTTTTCCTCATTTTGTTAAATTTTAAGCATTTGTTGGGACCTTGGCCAGGGAAATTTGTTTGCTACTCGTCTCTTTCTCTGTTCCTAGACTAGTTTTCATTCTTTTAGAAAATCTGGGAAACTCTTGGTTAAAATAATCTCTCATTTTTGTGGCCTTCCTCAAAAGTCAAATATATAAGGGCAACACCCTAGATGTGTAAATTTTAAATGAATGGCTGTTTCTTCTACATCTCACCTTGTACGTTCATAGCGTTCCAAATAAGAAGAAGACCAATAGTTTTCATGTGTGTCATCATGCATCAAAACCTCCTGCTCAATGCACCTTGAGTAGTGGGGTTGTCATGTAAAGTGTTTTGCAGTTTCATCTGAATCTGCATAATTCCAAAGTAAATTGTTTCTGGTGGTACATGTCTTGTTTGATTATGTCAAGGATTTTCTTATTTTTCATTGCCTGGTATTTTCTTTTGACAATACTATTCCTGGGTAATATATCAGGCAGTTCTTGAGAAGCAAAGTTATATGCTCATAGGGAGGCATGATGTTGAAAATCTAATGCGCATTGATCCAGCCAGTGCTTGTTTACCAAACTTACCTGGTCAGTCAAATTTGGTCGGCAATGCTTCTGATGCTGAAACTGTGGAGTTTGAAATGCAAATGAGTGATCTTTTGTTTAACTTGAGGCCGATCAAGCAGGTATCTGTACAGTAGGAGCCTATTTAACATTTTTACCTGTTGAGCTTTGGCCTCTTATATGCAAATTAGACTAAGCCAGCATCTTGATAGTGAGCTACATGCTCTGTTTTGAATTTAATTTTTGCAGGAGAACTTGATTCGTGATGATAACAAACTTATTTTGCTGGCATCTCTGAGTGATTCACTGGAATACATTGCGGACTCAATTGAAAGGCAAGTTTTCCGCATTTGTGCTGCCATACATGTGTGGTAGTCCCGTATTATTTTCCTTGAAAGTTTTGGTTATCATGCTTTTGGCAGGCATGTGCTGTAGTATTGTGTTTTTCATACTACTTTGTTGGTAACTTTCATGTGGAAATAAACCCATACAATCGTTATGCAATTATATCATTCACTTTGGTACATTTTTATGCCTATTTTCTAATAGAAGTCTCAAGTTCATGTTGTATTTATGCTGAGTTGTTATTTCAATTTAGAATAAAAAACCTGTCGCATCAACTATATCTGTCACATATATAGATGGGCATTGTATTACCAAGATTTTATATCATCTGCTATTTTGGTGATATTAAAAAATCTAGCAAGATATCTGGCTATATTCTGCTATATTCTGATGTGAATGGATGTCACTTTCTGCATTGCAGATGAGATTTTCACAAGATGTGCACACATCCTTATTTACTTCATTATGTCTCTTGCTATTTTAGGTCGCTTACTTATGTGCCATTCACTATGTGGTTGGTCCACAGGCTTTCTAGTCGTGTATTTTCTCTGTTTATGAAATGGAAAAAGTGAATAGTATAAATTAAACTCACCAAACATGTTAAGACTCTTGGCCGATGTTTTATGTCTTACCTGATGAGTTTCCCTAATTATCAGGCTAGGAAAGACATCCAAGAAAGTATATAACCAAGTAGAAGAGAATGGGAGGCTAAAAACTCCGCGTCATAGTAGAACGACCAGTACAGCTCCTAAGGATCTTGCATCATTTGCTGAGGAGTATAGAAAACTAGCAATTGATTGCCTTAAAGTTCTGCGTGTCGAGATGCTGCTGGAGACTATTTTTCACATGCAGGTTTGACCATATTTTGGTGATTTCAATATTCTGTCAACTAAAACGGGTTTCTGCAATCTATTAAGCTTCTGTTGATGTAGGAAATGACAAGCCGGCAATATTTGGATGACCAAGATGCAGAAGAACCAGATGATTTTATCATATCATTAACATCTCTGGTATGTATCACTGCTTTCCATTTTAAACTGTGTGTAGATGTCACCTTATTGGTGCAGTGACATCCATATGTGATTCCTGGCTAGAATTTTCTGAGCAGTCTGCATTTACTCCAGCTTGAAGTATAGCTATGTCAGTTTTGTGATCTTATAGTGCCATCTAATTCAAGCGCCAATAATCTTGGAAAACTGCTTGGACCTGTTATTTGGATCAACCAATATCTGTCTTAGTTATCAATTTTCATGATATGGTCTTTATTATATGTATTGGCATGTTTATGTGTTGAAGCACCTAAGACTTATTTTAATTTGCTTATGATCTAAGGCTGTATGAATCCTCATGGCTGTTCTCTTTGCAAATACTATAAAGGACTCAGAATCTAAAAAATTATGATTAGATAGAATTTCATGTTGTCTGTACTTATTTTGGTGTAATCTGAGCATGGCATATGTGTCAAGTTGATTGTGCTATGGAAACACAATAGGCATCAAAAAACCAAACTTCCATTACCTCCTATCAGGTTTTAATTTAGTTGTCATCTTCTTTCTTTGATTGGTAACCTCCTATCATGTTCTGATTATATGTTACAAGTTTTTCCCAAATGTTCTCAATTTATGCCAAGTTGAATGATGTCATTCCATTATGTTTCTTTGGACATAATCCTTACCATAATTCTGCTTTTTTGACTGTTGTAGATAACACGTCGAGATGAAGAAATGGCACCTTTCATTGCCGAGTCGAAGCGTAAATATATATTTGGTGGAATATGTGGTGTTGCAGCACATGCGTTTATCAAGGTTTGCAAGTCAAAATTCTTTCGTTTGCAGTTCCAGATCATAGGTTGGTAACAGAGTTCTTTGTTGCCTGTTAGGCTTTGACGGATGTGACTTCTATCAACCTTTTCGGGGTTCAGCAGATATGCCGGAATTCTATTGCCTTAGAACAGGTTTGTTTTGATGATTCTTTGCTCTTGCAATGAAATAGGAGTGTCAGATTAAATCTCGGAAAATGATGATTATCCTTCTCAGTTAAATTAAGTCACACGTCACCATTCCTTGATTGTAGCTTTATAAACTATTATAAAATGAGGGTTTACTCTAGGTGTATGTGAAGGTTTAGACTTGATCGTCAGCTTTACGTGTTTGCATGATTTAATCTGGACATTAGTTGTCTAGTCCAATGATCGAAATCTGCAATACTGTTGCTTATGGTTGGAGAGGAGTTCAGGAAATAGAAAAATCGATGACTACCCATTTCTTTCGTATCTGTCAAGCTAAAAGTTATCTGATAATTTACGGCCTTATTGTCAGATTCTTTGCTGATGTTCTTTATGGATTGGGAATTTTTGAAGCAGTTTCTAGGACTGTAGTACTTGTTTGAGAATTACAAACCCCAAAGGCTACTGACCAATTGGCCAAATGCTGGATAAACTAAAATTTTGCCTACCCTTGTTATAATAGGGAGCATAGCTGTAACCCATGCATGTCAGATCTAATTGAACTGATTGCCCACAATTGTCACAAGCCTATTGTTACATAATACTGATGACTTGTTCCCAATCTAATTCTGGTTCTCAAAACTTATGCCCATTTCAATTCTGTTTCTGCTATTTTATATAGCTGATTTGTCCTAATCGTTATTGCAGGCTCTTGCTGCTATCCCTTCAATTAATAGTGAAGTCGTACAGTTGAAGCTAGATCGTGTGCGGACATACTATGAACTATTAAACATGCCATTTGAGGTAATAACTCAACTTTTTACTTGTATCAAGGCTTATGTTTTCTTTCATGACTTTTCTGCTTTCTTTTGTCAAACAACACTAATATTATCACTGTTGTACTACTCTTTACAGGCCATGTTAGCATTCATCACAGAGCATGAGCACTTGTTTACAGATGCAGAGTGAGTTTTTTTTTTTTTTTTGGCATTAGATTTAAAAGTTAATGCGCACCCCCTCTTAGTGAAATTACATTATTCAATTCTGCAGGTATGCAAATCTTCTGAATGTTCAGGTGCCTGGGAGGGATATTCCTTTTGATGCACGCGATCGTGTGTCGGAGATATTATCACGCTAGCTTGTTTAGCTTGTGCACAGTGATGAATCGCACAGTGGAATTTCAGGTTGATGTTTTTCAAGCTGTGGAGCTGAGCAGGCTCTTCATTTTTTGTACGATGCTGGCATTTGTACATAATTCCAGGTGTAATGGTGATCAGTGTCGATGAGGAAGCCATTATACTGAAAATTCTATGCCGTTTGGAACAAATTTTGTGAGTATGGTTTTTGGGGTTGTAGTATTTGTCTGTTTATAATGATTAGTGTATTCTTTAGTAGCATCAATTGTTGGCTATTTTTTTCTTTTTTTTCCCCCTTTTCTTTAACGGTTATCATTTTGTACGCAATAAGTGAGGAAATTTGTGCAGACTTGACCCGAAAAGCTAATATTTTGTTTTTTGATCAGTGGCAGTTCACTTGTCACGGGCTTAGCCTTGACAAAATATCAGCGAACTTTACACTGGCAATTTTCCAGATAAAGATGGGGATAATCCGTTTATGTTGGTAGAGATTTACAAACCATTTGATCAAAGTAGAATTATGCTCAAGTCATCCTAACATACTAAATAAGGATAGATTATGTAAAGCATCCCAGACCAAGAAATTTCATATCTGCAGGAATATCCAAGAATGGAAAGGCCTTTCGACCCAAAATACGTTTCCATCCAAAATGGTAGGAAAAAAATTTTATTATTTCAGGGTTTGATAGACAAGTTAGAACATAATATTTACTCAATTTACAATGTTCAATTTCTAATGTTTGGTATAATCAATATTTAGATGTTAGAATGAAATATACTAATTACAAATTTGACTTAATTCCCTTGGATTAGATTATAGGACATGATACATTATATTAGTTTCCGTTTTATTTGTTCTGCAATAGTATTTGTCTATTTACGTGAAGTTTTGATATTTTTGCTTTAAAAATAAATGAGGATTGATATCAAAATTCGTCAATTATAATAACTGATTCATTCTAATATATAGATTTTTAAGTTAAAATTAAAATTATAAAATATAAATTACATGAAACCAAACAATTATAATTTATTTTTAATTTATTTTCAATTTTGACATGAGATTCAAAAAATTCTTGCACAATTGTTCAAAAGTCAAAGAATAAAGTATCTTAAAACATTTGCTTCCTAGTATAAAGGAACAATTATTCTAAATACAAGGAAAATTAATTATTATGAAAAATTACATTCAAATATTAATTGAACTTACAAATAGCCAAAGATATGGTGATGCAATATAAAATTTATGAGGATAAATTTGATGTCTTACTATTTAGGCATTCTAAGATGAAGGTGTAAAGATCTTTCCCTAAATTCTTTTTAAAGAATGAGATTCTAGAAAAAAAATAGTTGGAATGAGCATTCTAGGAGGAAAAGATTTTCTCACCTGAATGAATCATACTAAACACTGAAATAGAATGGACAAGTTGGAAAAGTCTTTCCTTTCTAATCTATTCCTACGCACTAAACTGGAGGTAAAGTCAATAGAGAAAAAAAATAAAATTGAAGTTGCTCTCTCTCTAGTTTAAGAATTTTAAGTGAGAAATGGGACAATTTTAGACGTGATTGTCATCATAATTTTGCTATCTACTGCATGGAGGATAAACTAGGTATATAAAAAATTTTCCTTGAGCTTTGATTTGCTCTTTCTAGGCAAAGCGGGAGGAAAAGGAAAAGTTTTGTATCCTTCCCCTTATCCCAAAATTTTTTTAGTAGCCTCTTTTTCCTTACCTCCCAAAGTGCCCAATTTTGTTTCAACCCTTTTCTTTTATGCATGTTAAGTAGACTGTATAAACATGCAGCATTTTGATTGTACAGTCGTCATTGATTGCCATTAATACCTTGTGTGACAATTTACAAAATTCTTGTCCACAGTCCGGACCAAACACCGAGAGTCCACCCCCAATACGTACAGTGCATATGTCCAACAAATTAGAAAGGGGAGGGGGCAGCTTGGCTCAGCACAATGAAAGCATTACAGGCCAATTCCAGATCAAATAAAGATGTAAATGAGCTGCCAAAGCAAATTTTGGTTAAGAGAATTGTCAAGTCATGGCTGAGTAATTAAGTAAAGCCACTTTTGCTGTGAGAGACACTTCCGGTTTGGACGTCTTGGCCAAGAAGAGTTTGAGTTAGCATTTGACGATTACCCACATGATTTGGTCAATTGGATTTATGGGCTTGACTTGTAGTAAGACTGTAACAAGCATCGCCTCATTCCAATCTTAAAAGAAATAGAGATTTAAAAAAAAAAAAAAAAAAGCAGTATCCTGTTAAAATCGATGCATGACCTATGCTACTTAGCGTCAACTTTGTTTATATGGCTAATTGATCAAAGGCTTGAAAAAGCAGGGTAAGTAATTGGCAGGGTAATTTCATTTGTTATGCTTTATTGCTTGGAATTCGTCAAAATCTTTTACATCAGCCAAAAAAATATATATATATATATATATTTCCACCTCATACCCGGGACAGTACCTGTAAAAGGAGTGTGATTGTATTTGGCAGCACAGAACAGAAGACCTACTTAACCATGTAAAGAAATGACCAAGAATCCTAAAATTGTTTTGTATATACATCCTGCTTCACAGTGCATCAACAGCAGCTTGAAATGCTGAACTCAACTTCAGTGTCCTGTTCGCCAAGTTGCGGATGTCTTCTCTCGAAGACTCCACCGATATTCGACTCAGTTCTTTCAATCCTCCACTGGATACAAAATCCTTAGCATTGTATTCTGTGGAGATCAGCAAGTTCACATGCAATGTCAGTTTACATTGTAGTCTTGCGAACGTGGTAATAATGTCCATCAAACTTGGAGAAACAGAGACAAGCACAAAATGGATTCTGTGAAACATCAGATGATAGCTGGAAGAATGCACTTGACAGCATTTTGCAGTTAAAATCTGCTAAGTCCATTTATGGTCAACTTCCATTTATGGATTGTGCAACAATCCTAAGTCCTTAGATAATCAATTACACCATGAACTGTTCAAGGAAATAGTTACCATTTTGTGCCAAATGACAAAGAGCAAGTTCTATGTGACGCCGAGCTGAACTAGAAGTGGTATTGGAGTTGGCGATCAACCATGCTAGAGCATTATCTTCCACTAATGGTGAACGCCCTCTCCTATTTCCTGCAGTAGATAAAGCTTCAGATGCATGACCTCTGTAATATAGTATACATGTTACAATGGAGATAATAGCCAATTTTCAAACCTTGAAGTATTCCTCGAGATTCACACTTTGCAAAGTTAGCCATTCCTCTGGCTACCTGAGCTATGACATCAATATTCCCATATCTAGCCATTTTGACAAGAGCTTTAATGGCCGCATCTTCCCTCAGGATTACATGTAAGCTTTCTGTTATATCAGGAGCATAAGACATCAGTAACTGATACCTTCTTATCTAAAGCCTCAGAAGCATTTTTCTTGTCCAAGATATTTAACCAAACAAGTACAATGTATCCATTATGGCATTTTAAAACTTTTAAACTGAATTTCAACCATACAAGAAGACTCAGATAAACTAGTATATACTCCAGCTGGAGATGAAATAGATAAAGCAATAAAATGTCATCCATGGGCAATAAGATTACCATTTCCACACAAATTTGCAATTGCTCCGGCTACCATTCTCAGAGTTTGTGGGTCATCACTTTTGGTAGCTGTATTTGCAAGAAGCCGAACACCAGCTTTACTTGCTATTAGGCCTTGATTCAACTCTGAAGAAGTTAAATGTTACAAATAAGTCACATCTTACCATACATATGTTAAACAAATCGGTCACATCTTACCATACATATTTTCATGTACCAAGAACATACCACAAAAGCCTCGTCTCAAAATTAAAACACAAGACATACTAACACAAACATGCTCAGGGAAAAATTATAAGGGAACTAGAACTAAATCCTGCTTATCTACTTCTACATATGGAAGGAACGGAATATCTGTAAACACGACCAGTGTTTTTGTAAGAAAAACAAAATTCCTCCATTTTGAGAATATTTGCAAAATATAAAAAGAAAATAAAAATAGAGAACTTGATTATCTTGCAAGTTATGAAAGGCAAATATTTAGGGAACATATAGATGAGAACAGACACGACGTTTGAGAGAGAGAGAGAGAAGAAACTAAGCTAAAAGCCAAGTAGAAATTGCATTATACGCCTGGGGTGGTTTTATGAATTAAGAATCTTATTCAGTTCAGTATGGAGTTATCTGTCATTTTGGGGAAGAAGATTTTTGTGGCTACTCTCTCTGTTATCTCCGTTCTTCTGTTTTTCAGTAACACTAAGATCCAGGAATGACCTGGCTGTAATGTCATTAGAAGCTTCTTAGGTATAACGTCAGAATCTGTCCCTCAAATGCAATAATGCTGGTTATCAGCTAACACACATGCCAAAATATCTACCAGCATCATACCAATATTTGAATCACGTCAGTTGGATTATAATTTGATCAACTGTTTCACTCGTACCAAATCTAAATTGTTCTCAGCTGGTTGTAGCCAAAGTAAAGCAGCAGAAAGTTAGCCATACTTCTCGCATGAGACTAAACTCCTTAGCAGTGTTCCATTAATCAGAACCTCTAAACACAACCCACTGAAAGGGGCTACACAGATATGATTCTACTATTTCTTAGTGTTAGACTGTAAGTAACATTGTTAGAATGCTCATACTTGCTTTTTTTCATGTATGCAACTAAATAATATAGATATATGCAAACCAAAAGAAGTATTAAATCAAGAGTTCCATTATTTCCCAAAAGACTGCAGCTGTTAATTAATTAGATGGACATTTACCGGCCAAAAAACCTCATCTAGCAAATAATACTTTTCCATATTACTTCCTTTTCTTCTTGTTACCTTTTGTTCAATCTATTTCTCACGAAGCAATGCATCTAGGAGAAATGCTTATTGCCACTTATATTGGCAAACTTTCTTGCCCAAACAACAACTTAGAACCAATTATCAGAAAGGTGATAAGAACTTAAAATGCTGCAAGGGAGCTCCTGTTGATTGAAGGGGAGAGAATAACTCACCAACATCTAAATCTGAGTACATTACACAGATATATATTTACAACAGAAGACAGCCAAGATGTACAAATACCATTCATGGCCAAATTGGCAATAGCACCAGAAGCCACCCTGAGTATGGTTGTATTCTCTGATGACTGCAGCAGCATGAGCAGTGCATCCAGACCCCCTTCATGAACAATCCTCTCTTGGTTGCTCTCTATATTGAGTGGTAAGCATGAGAAAGGAACTAAAGATTTTGATCTTTGTCAAGTTTGAGGATTGCATGATGCGTGCAGTAAGTCTAACATTTGTAATCTATGCCAAAAAAAACTATTAATTCTTGCATTTGTGATGCTGTCTTAAAGATTTACAAGAAGTGCAATGGATATCTGAATTTGATTCAAGTTCTCTTTGTGCCTATAGAACATTAAATTTTACTAAAAAAGCAAAAGTTAATTAAATTTTCACTTGAATCTCTTTAAGTTTAGATTTAACTAGACTGTTAGCAAGTTTCATTTTTCAAAGTAAGATATATTTTGAAGTGTACTAGTGCCTGAACAAATTTGCCAAATTTATTAACCATGTTTAACGGTGAGAATCAGTATTTTTGAAAATAATAACAAACCATTTTCCAGACCTCGGAGACTCTCACTACTTTTTCTTACTTCATTTGGAACCTCAGGATAGGAGAGCTTTTAACTCAATTTGCTGAAAAACTTAACAAAACAGTTGAAAAAAAATTGCTGCTCTGCCTTTTGGAAAAAATGCTGTGAAATATTGATATCATTGGGAGTTCAGGCTTTGGATATTTGTATCCAAAGTTTATAACGTCAAAACCAAGCATTGAGCACCGGAATAGTGATATAGAAAGTTGAAATATTAAGTAAAACGATATTTTATCTGAAATGTACAATAGGTTTTACAATAGCTTGTGTCTTCCAATAGATTTGTCAAAATGTAGATGATTTAAGTGGGCGTGATTTTCAGTTCTTAACTGGACCTTCTTTCCAACACTAAGTACCATCCAGAAGTCAAAGATGAGATAACTATTTTAAGATTTTAGGTAAACTTTTGATGAATGGATTATGACCCAACGTCAATATAAAGATTTTTTTTTTTTTTTATTTATTGCATGCAGTACATCCATCAAGAACAGAATTGCTTTACCATTAGGTCCTAATTGAGTGATTTTGAAAATATTCAGTAGCATGTATGTGGGTGCAAGTCTTTGTCCAGAGAGTAACATAATGAGAAACGCTAATCCTGCGAGTATTGCCAGAATTTATGGAAACACAGTCAGAGAATCTGCCACCCGGTCCTGAGAAATTACTCTGCAAATGTTCATGACTATCCACCACTTTAGACATCAGATTACTGATTATCCAAGCATTCCCGACTGGTCAAAAGCTTCTTTTTGTGTTATGTCCAGTTTCATCCAGTTGTTGTATTTGTTATAGTTTTTGGTGTACATTTACATTATATGTTGTATTGAATATATGTGGAACATTTACTATGTAGACCAACTTTTCAACATAATGTAATTGTACACCAAACAACGCAATAATTTCAATAACAGCACAACACCCAATGAAAGAACAATTGCATCTGCCCCAAATGACTCTGTATGGTATGCATGTAGGTAGTCAAAGACCTTGACACTGAAGAGTTAGAAATATTACCATTATCTTCAGTTAGCAAAAGGATCAATAACTAAAAGTTGCAAACCCATCAGAGTTGAGGAAAAGATATGCAACTTAGACAGAAAAAGAACAAAAAAGAAAAGAAGAAGAAGAAGAAGAAGAAAAATAGCCACAAACTTTAAAACTCAAAACAGAAGCTTTTGACATTCAAAATTAATATCAAGTATATTTCTGTGCATACCTTCAGCGGCAAGATTGGCTACCACTTTCACCGCATGAATTTGGACATCCAACTCTTCACATGTTAGCAAGGATAATATCTTTTGGAGGCCAACTGAAAGTGAAAAGAGAGAGAGAGCAAGAGAATCATCTTTCAAGCAAGACCAATGGAACTTTCATTTGCCTATTGTCAACAGAATTTAATTTATTCTTATTATGCCAATTTAGCGTAGGAGGTCCCTAAGTTGTCAGATCACAGACCTTGGCATCACAATCCTCCTACTGCTTCTCGTTATATGCACTCGATGTCAGACTATTGCTCTAAATGTAAAAGATTGGATAATCACCATCACAAACTCCCAAAGGCCTATCTAAATATGGTGCAATAAGATGACACGCCTGAACAGACAAAAGCCAGAGAAACTTACCTTCTTCACATATCTTCGCAATACTGCTCCTTTGGCCAAATGACGAAGGTCCTCTGTTCAATTTTTCTTTTGTATATGACCTCTTCTCCTGCAAGTCGCAGAAATTTTAACCACCTAATTTTTCCAGGGAATAAGAGCCCAGAAGTTGCAACTGACCTCAAACCCATCTTCAGATTCTGGCACAACCTTCTTGATATTAACCAGATCATTTTCAGCAGCCTTCCTTCGCATTTCCTCTACTTTGAGTGCTTGCCTCAGGGTATGAATTTCATCATTTAATCTACCCTAAAAATCAATGTTGACAGGGATTGTAGCAGATTAAATGAAGTCTACACCATCAAGATGGTTAATAACTTAATCCTTTTCCTTGTTTGTGTTACGAGTAGATCAGATTATTCTTTTTGTTTTCATTCCTTATGTCTTCATATTCTTTTTACACCATTTTAATTTTAAAATTCTCAAAATTGAGAGCAAGCTGGTAGAAGTGCTGTTCTAAAATTTAACCTGAACCGAGAAGTTCCTTTCAGTGGATCTAGGAACAAAGGTATTAATATATAGCATGAATCTCATTTTCCAGTGATACCTTTTCTGCTTCCAGATCATTGTGTTCTTTTTTCAGAGATTGCAGTTCATTGCCAGTTGCCTCATGCACTTGATGCATTTCTTGTAATCTAGACTTAAGCTCTCTGATCTCTTTTTGCTCCTCAATCTATCAAAAAAGAGAAGCAGACAAAAAAAGGAAAAAAAAATCACCAGGGAAAAATTGATTCCAGGAGTTAAATGGCTGTAGAGATGAAAAGGTAATCAGTGGCCTTATGACAAGTTTATATCCATTCAAACAATAATCCATGAGAACCTGGCATTAAGCAAAACAAGTATCAGGTGGAGGATAACTCTTTTCAATTAAAGGCATAACAGTTACCTGGACTGAGTTTTGCTGCCCACTTGAGAGCTTTCTTAATATGTTTAACTGCTCTTGTGCATCAATATACCGTGCATGCTCTTCATTGATCTCCCGAGTCAAAGAAGCTATTTTCCCTTCATACATCTGAGTGGTCTCTGCAAGTGTCTTCTGGTATCCAGAGTTTTCCATCTGAACATGCTAAAAAGAAGGAAAAAAAAAAGGATCAAATCTGTCTCTCTGCTAAAACTACTGGGAATAAAATACTAAATGTTCTTCAAAGATTTATCACAACGTTACAGGATCAGCAATTCCTCAAAATCAATTTGAGCATGGAGAATGTAGATATTTAACCTGCATTAAGATCTGATTATCAGTTAGTTTTTTCTTCAGTTCTTCCAAATGTCCTTCAGCACTTTCAGCTAGTGCATGTGAATTTTCTGATTGTTTCATCAGATCAGCTAATTCCTTCTCATACATTTGGGTGGTATCCGCAAGCACTTTCTGATATGTAGAATTTTCTAGCTGCTGTTGCTACTAACAGACAAAACAAAAACATTAATTTGTCTATTCACACCAGAAAATATGACAGAAGAAAATTTCAGTGCTGAACTTATTAGGAAGAAACTAAGGATAGAAAAGAGAACCTAACTTAGATATGACTTTACAATTGGTGGATGTAAATCCATATCCAAAGCTTGGATGAACAAACAAGTTGCTATGTATATTATGGTCAATATGAGGTCCTTTTGATATTCACAGTAGCACTACCAACACACTTGAAGGCCAGAATCCTAGCATTGAGTGGCATACCAGTGCAGGGTGGAGAGAGAGAGAGAGAGAGAGAGATCATTTACTGAAACTGTTCTTCTGTAACATGGTTGTCCTTTTCTCTCAAAAATATTTCCAAACTGATTCAGTTGACAGCATAGAAATCTCCAACCAATTCATGATTTTACATGTCACTTGACCCGTGATCACCCTACCATTAGTTGTTCAAAATTTTCAGATATTTCCATGGTTTTTATAGATAATTAATTTGGAGTCTATATTCCATTTTCCTCAGATAGTTTTACTGATATGGTAATGATAGAAAAGATATTTAGACTCAGCGATGATCTGCCTCCCTCATTCTTAAAAATACCAGATAGAGAACAAGTTAATCTCAACTTGATTTGTAATTTTCTCCACCAATAAAGTCAGATCCTTCTGCAACCATGTAAGGCAAAATCTCTCCTCAAATATGCCTGTCAGTCTGGGTTCAACTAGCATTCATGCCTCTCAGTTACAAAATTATGGTGTTTTCTTGAATCAATTTCTCTTTCTGTTCATGCTAAACAGAAAGGCATATGTTTTGTCCAAATCCTGAATCATCTAAAAACTTGCACTGCTCTAATTAATCCAGTTCAAATAAGTTAAATTTCATGTGAAACATGCCCCATCTTGTCAAAAATCATATTTTGAGTTATTGTGATCTAATGTCCTTAACAACGACATACTTGTATCTTACATGCTCTAGCAGTTGCAGAGAGCCCTGGCCCCTTTAATTGGTTCATTTCTATTTATCTAACACATCTTTTGCTTATAGTAGTAAGTTAGAGATTCCCTCTTGCTGTCACCTTCATTTACATGTTCCAAAGCCCTACTAAGTCATTTTAGTGCCGCAAAGCTTCTTTGCATAAAGAAGAAATATGTACTTTGTTCCGCAAAGCTTCTTTGCATAAAGAAGAAATATGTACTTTTTTCCCTTCACTTCTAAATGTGAAAACAAAGTTCATCAAATAAAGCTCTACAACCACAGAACTCAGATGCATATCAACTACCATAACACCATAAACTACACAACTCATGTTTTTAAAATCTACTTTTGATTATTGGTTCTAGATGGAGAAAGGCTTATTATGTGATGAGCATTTGTGCAACACCACTTCACAAAATCACCATTTTCAAGTTTGTAAACACCTTTTCTGCAAGCGAGAAAAGACCCCATAGCATTAGTATCAATAAACATCCAAGTGAAGTGGAGTAAATGGCAGAATTGTTGATAAGTTCTTTTGCAACAAATCCAAAACAAAAGATACCTTGCTGAGCTTTAAACTCATTTCTAGGCTAGCAACTTCATCTCTCATTACGTCATTATAATTTTTCTGCTGAGACAAATCATCTAAAACATCTTTCAACTTCTGTGCCAACTGAGAATTCTCCTTCTCCAGCAACTGCAGTCAAGTAACGTTATTGAGAAGATTTCATCTAAAGTGGAAACTAAATAAAGAAGCTGCTGAAACAGAAAAATACAGCAGAACCTTATCTAGCATATAGTATCTCACATTAAGCCAATCAAGATAGAATGCAAAGAGATCTCTGGGATTTCATGTTGAGTAACCATGAAGTAGATGATTTCATTACCTTGTTATTCTTCATACTCTTTTCAAGTTGTGCAATCTCATCATGCATCAGATCATTATGGTCTTTTAGGCTTTTGAGTTCTTTTACAAAATCTTTCATCCTGGATTCTAAAGAAGCATTATCCTGCTCTAAAAACTGCAATGGATTACATATAATGAGAAGCTTAACATTGCATTTTTTAAAGATGCTACTGAACCAAAGCTATTTGACTAATGAGCTCAACAAGAGTTGGTGTACATATTGGAAATGGAAAGCAAACACAAAAGGACAAACAAGTACCTCAGACCTGGAAGCCAAACTCTTTTCTGCTTCAGCCAATGAATTTTGGTATTCTCTAAGCTTGATTTCCATTTCACTTCTGTAATTCTCCCTCAACTTTTGCTGCTTATCCACTTCTTCAGTAAGGTGGTCAACTTGAATCTCAAGCTTCCGGCATAAGCTTTCATAATCAAATTCTTCTTTTAGCTTTACTGCATTTACAATTTTCATGGCCTGCAAAAGTTAGTAAAATTACAGATCATGTACACTGAAATACATATAAGAAGCTGCGAACAAGATTGCCCACAAAATAACCAGAGTACACAATCACTCATTTTGCCCCACTGTTGTTGCTGTTGACAACAGCTTCATCACTCATGGGCCCAGAAATAAGCAGGCAATTCTCCACAAGGACAAAATTGAAGCAATATTATGTTGTTTTTTGCTTGATGTGTACAAATTTTACACGGAGATGTTAAAGCATTCACAGTCAATATATAAGATGAAGAGATAACGAATCTCTAGGTTTTGTTTGCAAATTAGAGACGGAAGAAGAGGGAAGAAGTGGGCTTTGTAGGAACAGAATGAATTAACATGTAAAGCTGAGAAACTCCTAATCAAATTCATCAAGAATAGAGACATGAAATATAGTCCACCAGGCAAATGAATGCAACATGCTCTTCAAGGAATCCACTTTACTAGATGAGTTATAATTCTTATGGCTATTAAAAGTGATTTCAGGTACCAGAAGTGATGTATGATAAATCTATTTGGTTAAAAACACAGAGGCTACTCCATGTTCCACCAGTATTTGTCTCACATGAAACATAATGCTATAGTTTTTTACTGCAGAAAATAAAATTCAGAAAAGGACATGATGGCGAAAAATGTCTTGGAATATGTAAACGTGTATGTTTAGAATTTCGTACTCGTGAACACCTTGGCAACTATATACTCAACTCAAATTGGAAATTTCAAGCACATTGTCATGGAGAACCTTCAAATGGATAGGAATTGTAACTTACCCGTTGTCCAAACATTATAGTGCTTGAGGTTTCTGCATGATGACGAGAAGATGGCCCTATAGTTACTATAAGTGAAGTCCTCGCTGAACCTGTTTGTCAAAATCACGTAAATTTTGGCACAAAAAACCAACGGAGTTGTATAGGAAATGAAAAGTTTAGCTTCGAAAATTGATGAATATCTTATGATGCAATAGCAATATCAAACTGTCAACATTAAGAACACAGACTCTTTAATAAACTAAGAGCGCTTCATGTCAATAACTTCCATCTTGTAATCAATATCAACCCATTGGTCCATGCAACCTTGTGTCCTCCAAAAGTGAATTATACAAACTCTTTCTTTTTTATCATCGTCTCCACAGGTATTGCATGTTTGATAATACATTTCCACTGTTATCGATTGAAAATGAGAAGTTACCATAGAATTTTCTTTAGTTCAACAAACCTGAGAATTGCTTATGCAGTTATAAATGACAGAATATGGCAGTAACGTTGTTTGCGTGTTGTTCTCCAAGCTACAAAAAGATTAGCCATTGTCTCTCTCTCTCTCTCTCTCTCTCTCTCTCTCTCTCTCTAGGGGAATTTGTGAGAATAGTCGTCAATGCAAAGTGAAATTACTAGACAGAAAATGTTTCAGAACAATAATGACTCTCATAAAAATACAGCACTCAAAATTCAGATCTTACCTCCAAATGAATCACGAAGCAATCTGGTTAGTTTAGAATCTCTTGTGGGAATATGAGGACTATTTTCAGCCAGTGCATTAATACATTTTCCTAAAGAAGTAAGGGACAGATTGATAAATTTAGCCTCTTCACGCAAGTGACCTTCACTCCCTGGAACATGAAAAATGACACAGAGAAATTAGTGCCATTAAGGCAATCAACCAGATGAAACAACCAGGCAAGCCAGTGAGCCCCCGAGTATGGACTTGACCATGTAAACACACCCATAAACCTTGTTCTATCATTTTGTCGTCCAAAGAAAAAGAAAACAGATAAAGATAAATGATGAGTAAGAAAAGAGCTTTATTCAGCTTTGGCGTAGAGAATATACCAGATTTATCCAATCGCTCAGATCCTGCAAGATCAACTATGAGCAGCTTGCTTTTCCGAATTGTTGGAACATGATATCCTGGTCTACCTGTTTTTTTATCTACTTCTGTTTCCCGTAAAGAGATGTCCAATCCTTCTTGCTCGGGTACAGATCTACGGATAAATACCTTGGGAAGAAGTTATGTGTCAGTAGCTTACTAAAGGGACAAACAAATTTTCATGATTAAAACAGAATATATGGAAGCAAAATGCAGTGGAAAATCCTTGTTATTAAATGTGTTCTCGAATATTTTTAAAGAACTACCAAATTGATGAGGAAAGTTACAATCTATAATTACCATAAGAATTGCATGGCTGCGTGATGATTCTGTATTTAATTTTGTATTAGCTGCATGACGGTTTGCTTCACCCATGTGCAGTAGTTGTACAAATTGGTCCATGCTATTTAATTTTACAACAGTGGCACCAGGGACTGATACTTCTCCAGTCCTTCCATCCTCAACGATCGGGATGTTTGTCTTTTCAGGTGCAAGCAAATCTTGGATAGATTCCATATAAAGCTGTGAAACAACGTCTTCAGTGGTTAGCAGTGCAAATCAACTATTGGATTGAGTCGTGTGACCAACATGTTTGAATACTTAACAAGTAAAAAAATTTCAACACCAAGATGACAAATGTGTACAGTCAAAGTCTGAGAGTATAAAAGACTACGATCAAAAAATTTAACTGAAATGATAACAATAATATTTGGAAGTATCCGAAATGAAACAACAAAAAGAACAAACAGGTTAACAGGTTCATCACCATAATTTTCAGTACCTGAAGGTATGAAATTTCCACACAATCAGATGTGGGAGATGTATTTGTAGTTATGTCTTCTAAAGCTCTAACCATGATACCACGCTTGGAATCATCGTCTTTACCCACTCTACCAAGGGTATAAGTCTTCCCAGTGCCTGTTTGACCATATGCCATCACTGTCCCGTTGTATCCATCCAACACACTCTGCAAAAGTGAACGGCACCTCCTCTTTCGTGTCAATATCTTGTTCCAATCATCTCAATAAGTTCATTTCTTTTACAAGAATTTAAATGCTTGCTTTAAAGAAAGAAAAATCAAAATTTTTATGAATGGAAAGAATTACCCTTTAATTTTTGCATGTTTAGCAATGATACCTCCACAATTCTGTATGGTAGATAAGTTGCTGAAAGCATAAAAAAAAAAAAAAAAAAAGACTCGCCTAAATATAAAGTACATGAATTTTGCCAATGTATCCATATTTTGAAAAGATATATTTCCAGTTTCGATACAAATTCTCTCAGAAGCTATGAACTGGAAAGAATAATGTATGAGCTGATGTTTTCAATAGCTGGGGGTTCATACAATGACGACTAGGATTATGGGTATTATACCCCCAAAAAGACCCAACTCCTTATCGAGGCATAAGCCCCAAAACCTGCTAAGTAATATACCCATTCTCTATTTTTTATTTGAGCTGGCTGGTCCAGCATTTATACAGCGTTTATACAGATTCTCACCTTCCTTCGCAAGCATATTTGTGCTAGTAGACTCTTAGATTAATTACAGCGGTAGAAAATACAAAATATATCTGCCATACTGAACTGAGAAATAAATTGAATGAAGCTGAAAAAGTTGCTGCCGAGACATAAAAAGCAGAGCATCCGAGGTACAAACTTCTAATAAATGCATGCAACCTTTTCTTTCCTAATTTCTTTATTCCTGAATTGATCATATCACCTAAGCAGTCTTGATTCTTCCATCTTTTACACCTTTCAGTTAAATTCACAGTTAAAATAACATTATACATTTTTAGTATGAATTATTCCAATTTTTCTCTTAAGCAAAATGAACTGAGTATTGGAGAAAAATCAGAGAAACAGAGTCACAAACAGATAATGGATGTATTCCAAAACCACGATGCTTTGCGCTCTGCTGATACTTACCTCAACAACCGATTTAGCAACCACCTCATAAACACGCTTTTGAGACGCACTTGTTGCAAATACTTCATCAAACCTAAAATACTCAGCACTCCAATTGTTTTTTCTCAGCTTTAACTTCTTGAGCTGCAGAACGAAAGACATCTTAACTTCTTGGATTAAATATACAGTGTGCATGGTGAACAGCCACGAGAAGGAAGCAATGAAGCAGACAGGCACACACAGCGATTCCTGCACTCGGTTAAATAAACTAACGCAGACAAAGAACGGGAGTGGCTGAAACATAAGGAAATGCAATCATCTTAAAAACCATAACTTGTATTTATGATCAGCACAAAAAGGATGTTTGTTATATGTCATAGACTCGTAGTTGCATACGTCTGCATATTAATCACCTCTGGCTGCACTTCAACACAATCAGGATAATCAGCATCTGAAAGATCTGCTGCAATTCTTGGACGAATTCTGACAGCAACTCTTACTCTTCCAGGTTCTGCAGATATTTCAACATTTTTAATCAATTTCTTACGCTGCAAACTGACTATAAACCAAAAAAAAATCTCATATCAGACCAAGGATCAAACACCCTAAAAAAAGAAAGGCTGTAAATGTTGTAATCAATGCTTGATTCGAAACCAGGATATCTTTACACGTGGCCACATACAGAGATGTTATTCACCTTCTTCAGATGGTTTAAATGAAGTTTCTTGTGTACTCATATTTATGCTGCTAAACTTCTAGTAAAAATGATAGAGTTCATCTAGTAACAAGCAAAGAAGGGATCATGTGCATTGTGCCCATACTGAAATCAGATACAAGTTTTATATGGCTCACATTTACGTTTTTTTAACTTAGATTCCTTAAGGGGATCTTCTACAACAAGCAATAAAGATTAAAGACTACTGATCGCTGGTGTATATTCAACCCTCAAATTAATGGCCATATTTCCTGTTCATATACTACAGAAATAAGACTCTAGAACCACGTGCCACAAGCATGAGGGCTTCAGGCAGAAAACAAGTGGAATTTCCCCAGAGAACATCCTTAACACAAAATAAGTAGTTAGAAGATCATGAGAAGTTAATCTGCAAAACTAGAAGAATGATGAGGCAGATTAGTCTAAGACCTCTCCCAAATTACAGTTCAAACAGTATAATTTCCGTTGACTCAGCGACTTCAAACGTGTAATTCCAAAGAAGACGTGCTAGAAAACATTTGGCACTGCTGGCCACAGTGCAGTACTTAAAGAGTAAATACATGCATCAAATAAGCTGGTGAACAAGGAGATGAACCCTTGTTGAATCAGTTTCGTTGCGTAGATAGTAATAAGGTCCTGGGTTCGAGTCCCACCAGTGCACCAGTTATCAGCTAAGCATGTAGAACAAGTTTACATTGTAGACCAAACAAGTTGCCCGTGAAACAGGGATGAGGACGAGGAAAAGAAAAAGGGGTTCTCCGATAAAGTTTTGATCTTTGTTTCAGTGCACATCATAACACAAACCCAGAAAACAAAACTCCAAAAAATCGACCAAATTATTATTCCAGGGATTGCAAACACCGGGACTCATACAGTCACAATTCACAGGGCTTCTACTCTGTATGGAATCGGTCACTGAAGTATTCGCACAAGATGCTTTACGGCTTGTACATATCAAGAGTTGTACCTGAGAGACTATATAATCATTTCCTGATTTACAAAGGACTAGGGAACTGAAAAGAGACATGGAAAAACAAACCCGGATCGTTGGAAAGACAAGAGGAGGAAAAAGGCGAAGGCGAACGAGTCCGAGAACTGGGAGTCAGGGAACGAGAGCGTCTTGAAGTAGGAATACCGTTAGTAGAAGAAGACAATGAAGTAGGAATACTTGAACGAGAACTTCTTGAACTATTCACATTACTCGCAGCAGATGCAGAAGCAGAAGTAGAGAGAGGAGGCCTCTCCGACCTGTGTGACGATGACGGCCTTCCCACAGATGCAGTAGTCGAAGAAGACGACGCCATTCAATTCAATCGGTATTCCTGGTAGCAAGATTGAACTCAATCAATCAATAATGTTCTACCACTCTGCATAGCAGCAGTAAGCAGTATTTGAAAGGGGAAAAAAGAAAGAAGAAGAAGTTGGTTTCAGTTTCACAAATGGGACGGAAGAATATTGGAAAAATGGGAAAACAAAATGGAGAAATGGGACGCGTCGTTGAGGCCGGCACGATTGGAGGAAGATCTCGTCACAGATCATACAACTAATACTTCAGAGTTCCGAAAGGGACTGCCATTGGATTATATTGTTAACTATTTTGCAAAATGGAATAAAAATAAGCTTTTTAAGTTCCCGCGTAATTCCGGTTCCGCTCCTTGCCTGGCCATATGTCAGTACACACTGTACACAATTTTTTGTACGTTCTGTTCTCAGACAAATGCAACCAATTGCCTACCAAATGAGTGCGTTTCAGTATGATTTTGGGGGATTAATGACTGCAATTTCTACAGTAGACTCTAGTCAGTTTGTTTCTCCGGCATTACTCGGCGCTGATAATGATATGATGGAATTTTTACATTCAGATGAATGAATGGAATGGATGTAAAGGAGAAGAATGAACCGCTTCTCGACTTTGATACCAATATATGATTTTGATGCTACATGATTACCCTTCAAGGCAACCTTTTGGCTTTCCCCACATCATCCTCCATTGAAATTTGTCAACTTCTATCTTTCAGCCGTCTCAAGTAAGTGAAGTCAAAATTCTACAACGATCATGGATACTTTACATCTGCCGATCGTTACAGCTAAATTAACAGATCTATGAGGCGGTTTTTTTTTTTTGCCCTTTTTAGGTTTGACAATTGGTGAAGCCAAATCTGTCACGATAATTTTTTTCTTAGTGAATCAAAGATGATAGTATAATCTTTACCCTTAAAAGGTCCTTTTCACTCCATGCACACTACATTGAGAATCAAAATGTTTCGTCATGTTGTATCCCTACAGTACACAGAGAGGTAGGACAACATGTGAACCTCAACATGGGTTGCCGGCCGACACAGGTTGTACTGTCATCTCTTTCTTCAATTAGGATGACATTGACCACGTTAATGCATTTCACACACAAATATCTTCGCCTTCTTATTCTGCTCATCCTTCTAATTTGCCATTCACGAACACCTTCAAGTTACCTTTTTCTTCTTTTTCTTTTTTCCAAATGGTGCATTCTCTGGCTTGCCCCAGACATCAGGAACAAGGCAAAAATTTGCTAGCATGAGATTGTATGTATAAAACTCGTTTCTGCACCGTAGGTGATATGAACTTAAACGAGAATCTGGTGAATCATCCTCACTGCATCTACCGTTGTGGTGCGAAATCATAATATACTATCTTTGCCATTTGGTTGGTATGCTACAAAATGCATGACTTGCAAGCATTGCATCCGAAATCTGAGTCGATATTTGTCATTTACATATCAACACTGGGTAGACGTCCTGGTATATTTTGCCACTCCTGGTATAAGAAGTATAAACAATTTTCAACATGTATCATCTGACCCGCGGCAAGGACTCTCCACTTGAAAGAAGCTCTAGACACCCGAGCCGAACCCCAGGCAAACTTGACTTGCAGCTGCAGGAAATTCTACTTCCATCTGTTTCAGCATTAAACAGTGCAAGACCAACTCCCGCCAAGTAGACAAGACAGATGTCCACATTCAACTTTTGAGGTGAACAGGCGATCCAAAAATAACTGCAAGCTCCATCATTTTGGAAATCAGTTTCAGCTCTTCCAACCCAGTGCTCGGAGATTAGCTTGCTTCAGTTCAACATGCTTTCCAATCCTGTCAGCAGAAAAATTACCCTGAGTTACACAGTTCACAATGTCTTGTAGCTAAAAATCTTTCCGCTCAGTTACCTCATGCAAAATAGAGATGATGGAGTTCCTAACAATTTACTGCAATAAATAAAATCGTGCTTGTTTTATTGCAATAGACCAAAGAAGCAGAGAATACACGGGCACATAACTAAGCAAACTCCAGAGCACCAGAGTCGAGAGCTTTTGCCTTAACATGAAAACCACGTAGTGTCCAAGAATATCTATTTATATATGGCTAATTCAAGCAAACTTCTAGTATTACTGGAGAGATCAAGCACAGCTTTAATCAGCATCAATGGAATAGCAGTATGCAACTCATTGTCCAAGAAAATATGAAAAGCAAAGCTACTTTTACTCCCTCTGCAGGGAGAAGGATTGTGTCCTATAGTTATTTGAAATGAAGACTCCCTGATATAAACACTCAAGTTTTTATCACTGGATCAGAGAAAACGGGGTACAGAGAAAAAAGATGCATAAATATTGATCCCAGATACCCAAATAACAAAAGAAAAGGTCTCAGATGCTTAGCACACAATTCTCAAGCATTTCTAAGGAGCAGAAAGTAATAGAAAAAAATGTTAATTTTACAAAACCATTAGCCATTCAGAATGGACCATGCGTTACAAGTCTTTTGATCCTCAGGGTTAAATCATGCCTTAGCCCACGGAGGGGAGGAGAAAGGGAACGGATAAAAGAAACAGACTGAACAAGCATCTTTTGGCTAACAACGAAATCTAACCATCTAAAGTTGCCAAAAATTATCTTACCCAAGATCTGATGGAAGCCTGAAACCACCAATGCGTATGCGCTTCAGTGCATGAATCTGAAATAGAAGAAACACGAAAAGGAGTAAGAAAACAATTCATTTACAGTCAACAAAGGGAAGGCATACATAAAACTTACAACAAGAAGAACATAAGTGGACAGACATAAGTGATCTATGCTCAAGACTGCCACTGACAATATTGAAGTACAATAGATTTACAGAAAGAAAAATGAAAAAAAAAAAAAGAATGTCGAAAGTGAGCAAGGCAAGGATCAGAAGATAAAATTCTGTAAACTCAATTCTTTATCAGTATCAGAATTCATAAAGCGCAAAGGTCCAAGGATGGATTTTAAAAGGAAGGGCAACACTCCTTAATACTTCTCTCCACGAGTGAAAAGAAATGGGATAGCACCATTGGAGCATTTATTAGAAGCCCACTACACATTCCTGTCTAAAAGATTAAAATGAAATTTGGAAGGTCAGAATCCCTGTCAACCTGTTTTCCAAATTTGACTAGTTGAGAATTCAAGTATTTCACACCAAAAGCTTTTTAAAAAGAACAGAGAGACAGAAAAAGACAGAACATTTTAGCAATTAATCAAGATAAGAATCAGATGAAGAAACAGAGGAAACATCATATTAGCCATTAATCAAGATAGGAAGCAGAAGAAACATTTTCAGAAGCTAAAACACATCTCAGAAACCAAAAACTACCTCAAGTCCAGCATTTTTTACAAGTTCCCGCACTTCATGATTTCTTCCCTCATGAACCTGCACCATTAAAAGTAAGTGGAGGTCTGATCCATTATCTTTTCCTTATCTGCATAAATAATGACACAACAAAGGCCAGAATGACAAATGGAGACTACAATTCATCAAACAAAAGCATGATTTATTTGTCAGTCAGGACCATAGTTTTGGGTGGACAACAGACTCGGAAGTCCATCACAGGTAGACGAGTTTCTGCCATCCATATACTTAATACATATACAGCATGTTTTTTTTTTGGCTTTATTCATGAGTCGTTACCAACACAAAGCAATAACTTGAGACTTTTAGTTATTTCCCCCCTTCTTCTCATTATTCTAATAATTATTGCATCGGAAGAGGGAAAAGAGGAAGGTGATGACAGCATGGAGATGACCACCCTATAAAAGATTACCTTGTCAGTGTTTGAGAAAGAAATTAAAAGGAAAAGGAAAACAACTGCAAAGGCCTTTTATACAAGAACACCAGGAAATGCTAGGCAGAAAACAAAAATCAAAAGAAAAAGGAATAGACTAGTTCCTTAACAGTTGTAAATAAGTCCAGTATTCTCAGAAGAGAAAAATTAATACCACAATCCGAATTCGTGGTCTTGACAGATCTGGCTGCGGCGGTAGCAGCTCTACAATATCCGGGGCGCATTGAACGCCTTCAACAACAGTCCCTTCACTAATGGTAATCAAATGTCGCTTATTGACGGAACCATCAATAGTTGCAATATATCTATAGCAATACATTTCAGTAAGATTCAGTATATCAGGTAAGTAAGCACATAATGTTGAATGCTTGACCACTGCTGAAACTTACTCTTTTAATACTGAATCAAACGATAGGAAAGCAGAATGAATTCTAAAATAAGTATAAGACATGAAAAGCAAGAATCCCATTCAAAGAATGGACAAAAATATCAACAAGAACTTACTCCTTGGATAATTTAGAAGAAGGATGTGAAAGCTTCTGAGCAAAATCCCCTAAAACAAAAGTAATTCAACAAATACCAGTACCGTATAAACATCATTATTAGTAACATCAATGAGTCAAAATAAAAAATACCATCATTTGTAACTATAAGCAATCCAGTTGTGGCAACATCAAGACGACCAACAGTAAATAGTCGTGGTTTTGGTAGTCCAGGGTTCCTTTTATCCTGAGAAAAATGCAAAAAATACTCATATGTCAAAATAAAGCCCTTGCTGGAGGTGCCATCATATTAGTTTAGGGATATAGAACACTTTAGTTGCAATGTCTAGCGCAAAATACATAACAATTCAGCCCAACATACCCAACTATTCATAAAATCATTGAACAGAGACAGCACGGACTTCGTCTCCTTCTCTCCAGCCGAGCAAATGTAACTGCAAGATTATACTGTTTTCAGCTTATAGAAAAAGTGCATGATTCAAACGTTGAAGTCTCAAATACTAATGACAAGTTACATAGATAGACGTTGATAACAAACCCTTTCGGCTTGTTTAGCGCAAAATAGACCTTTGGGGGCAGTTTCTTGGGCAGGCGGTTCCCGTTGACATAGATCACATCCCTAACAGGATCAACTCTGGTCTGATCCATCACACAAGCAAATAAATGCCATACTTCATCACAAGAAACCATATCATAAAAAAAAATGGTTTTCTTCTTTAACAGTGCAGCTGTCTAACCTGAGGAGTATTGCATACAGAACCATTAACAGTCACTTTACCTCCGAAAATAAGCTCTTCGCTGTTTCTTCTTGATGCCACTGTCAAATCAAACCCAATCATACAGAAACATTAAATGTAATTCAACATTTTCCATCCACAAACATCACTAGCCGCCGTAGAGTATGACAGCTTAAGTATACTAAAACTTTGTATCATCAGACAGTAAATTGTCTCAAGAAATAGTAATGCGTCCATTAGACAAATGATACTGCGGTCACGCAGCACACCCCTCATAATAAGAAACGCTTTAAATTTAACAATACAATTACAGCAAAATAAGTGCAATTTACAACCAATAGAGCACAAGGTACACCGCCTCGTGCCGTAGCATCCTCATTTATTTGATAAAACTGAACTAAATAACTAAATAAGCAGTGAAGCATTTTTGTTACCTCCAGCAGCAGCTAAGACCTTACTAAGCCGCTGAGGCGGGTCCCGGAAATTCTCATTATAAAACCGGCGGGCAGCCTTGGAGAACTTCGGCTCAGCTGTGGGAGAAGCCGGCTTTGCTTTAGAGTCTTTCTCTTTCTTCTTCTTCTTCTTCTTAGTCTCGGCATTGCCCATCGCGTGAAGTAGACGAGCCGGAGGAGTAGACTGGAGGGTGAGGTTGCCATTCTCGTCGCGGACAATCCACGGGATGTAGAGTTGGTCATCCAATTCGCTAGCTGAGTCATGGCCCGGAGTTTCAGTGGCGGATTCGGATGCGGGTTTGGGCTTGAGCTTGGGCTTGGGAGGGGCGAAGGTGATGTTGAATTCAGGTGTGGTGGAGGGAGCGGAAGAGAGTGAGGAGGCAATTATGGTGCGGAGATGGCGGTGAGTGGTGCGGGTGAGAGGAATAGCGGGTTTGGTTAGGTGGAGGGTGGCGAAAACCGTGGAGGCGGCGGCAGCTACTGCGGCCATTAGCGCCGCCATGTTCAGTGGAGCTGGGGTGGAGTGGCAAACGGCGATGGGGGCTTAAGTCGAGAATTTAGATAAGTAGAGGGAGATTTTATCTCAAGCTTTAATTCCAATAAAGCCCTCTGCAGTTTGGCGTCTCCGGCAGAGAATAATTAATTATGATACATCTAAGGTCCTAAACTATAATGATTAATTCATGATTTGGTCACTCCAAATCTCTGACCAATTTGTTTGGCAAGTTAATTACAGTTGCCACCGTTAAATTTGATTCTTTATAGCTAGTTTGAATCATTGAGTCGAATTTATAGTTTCCCTTCTTAGATTCCTATAATTAAAAAACTTGTAAATCAATTACCTTCTCCCCATAATTGATTTATATGTCCTTTTCCCTTTTTTTAATAATTCATCACTACCAAAATTTTAGAGTGTCCATTAGCAAATTAATGACTCTATCCCTTTTTTTCTCTCTCTTATTTTAAATCAATTGTCCTCCAATTAGTTTCATTGCACTCTCTGACAGTCCAATTAGAAAAAAAAAATTAAAGAATTGCAAAATCAATCACCTTCTCCCTTGCATCTACGCTCATATGGCACTAATTTGTGTTTCTTTATAAATTAGTCGTTTATTGAATATTTCGTTTGCTTTTCCTTTGGAAAAAGGTATCAAATTGTGAATTACTGATCAATACGGTCCGTGACACATCTAATTCTTTAAAATGGTGCTTCACCACATTCAGCCCGCTCAAGTGACTGACTGGATATGGTGCATCAAGGTGTAAACTAATCATTAATTTAGTTATAATTTTACTAGTTGTATTCCAATTACTACCTTCAATTTTTGTCCTTTTTTGTCCAGTAAAGTATTAGATATCTTGAGTTTTACTATTAAATATCGGTTTCAAATATTCACCTTTTTCTTGAATTTATTCCTTGAAGATAAAAGAATATGAGAAATTTAACAAAATTATATCCTTATACTATTTAAAAATGGGTTGTGGTCAAAGGAGTTTTGAATTTCAATCGTATGGATAGGAGATTTTTGGAAGTGTGAAATGTTATGTAGTTTTTTAAAAGTTTTGGGTACAACTAAGGGCAACATGTGTTTAGGTATATTTAACGAAATACCCTCATTTTTTGTACATTTAAAGTTTTGATTTATGGAAACATCTGGATATTTCTGAAATATGAAATTGGGAGTGTTTGGATACAAAACTTATCCAAAATAATATTTCGCTTGCATCATAAACACATTTTCCAACCCACCTTTTTATATTCCCAACCACCTTTTTATCTCACATACATCACATCACAAAAAGTGCTACAGTAATTATTCCAAATAATATTTCAAATAATACACTATTCAAATAATACATTATTTTACGACCGTTTTTGCATTGAGTACAATTTATATAAATTTATGTGTTGATATAATTACTGAAATGATGTTATAAACACATTTAATTGATGTGTGACTTTTGTTATGTAATTAACACAAAGACATATTAACACGTTGTGCAATTAACATATTGCTATAATTAATCGTTGAAGGATATCCCTCTGAAACAACTTATATCTGCTCTTCGACGATTTTCAACTTGCTTCTATAGGGACTTTTTTGGAACATTCCCACCTAATACATTAGCAGTATATATAAAATTAATTCATACAAAAATTGTTTAGGGGCAGTATAATATTCCAAAGTTCCGGTATATTTCATTCATTTATTTGTACTTTTTTGAATCTCTTTTTGAAGAAAAATGAATGAAGTGTCATTTCTGGCAAATATAATATTCATCTTACAAGGATCCAAAGCACTTTTCGAATTCCAACGCAAAATATGTAAACCGAATCGATCCTTCGAATCAAACTTCCATTCCTCCGCTCCATCAGAAAACAAAATACTAACTCCATTCCTCCGGCCCTCCAATTAGTCCCACCACCGCCACTTTCTACTTTCTATGGCCACTTCCATTCGTCTCCGCCGGCTGGGAACCGTCGCCCTCGCAGCCGGTGGTGCATATACTATTCTCCGTGACCCCTCAATATCCGTGAACGACAGAGGTGGTGGTTCTGCTTTACAGATTGTAAAGCAGAAAATTGCAGACCCGTTTGCCGTCATCCCCTGCCGAGCCGTTCAGGAGTCAGCTCTTATGGGCGCGAGTTTAGCCAACCCTCTTGACGTACTGGTTGTTGGTGGTGGTGCCACCGGCTCCGGCGTCGCCCTCGACGCTGCCACGCGTGGCCTTCGTGTTGGGCTTGTCGAGCGCGAAGACTTCTCCTCTGGGACTTCTTCAAGGTCTACTAAATTAGTTCATGGAGGTTAGAATTTCAAATTTAAATAAGTGCACAGTTATTCAGTAATGTTCAGACGAATCGTTGGTAAGTCTGGCAAAATGACTATATATGGTTAAATTTCTAAAAATTTATTGATCTTTTGGGTTACAGATAATGATATATATTGGCAAGGACGCATAGTAGTTGACTATATATAGATAAATTGCTAAAAAATGATTGATCTTTTGGAATACGATTAATGATATATATATCGTTAAGGACGCATAGTATTTATTCATCGTTGAAATCTCCTTTCTATGCATGTGGCATGCGGGAAATAAGCTTTTTTGTGCTCAATTGCTAGTTATGGTCAGAAAGGCTTGATCTTTTTGCTCTTGAGGTATTGGGATTTAGTCGCTTAGGTAATAGTGTTGAAGATAGAATAGATAGAGGTAACATTAAAAGTTGGTGGTTGATGTCTACTACCCTACTCTATCATGCAGAAGGTCAGGAGTGATTAGAAACTTTTGCAGTATCTTTTGCTTCTGTGTATTGGCATAAGGTCATTGAGAGAGCAGTGAAGATGAAAAGATAGATAAAGAAAAGAGAAATTTGGTAGCTCGGCATTTTATGCGTGCTCCATTGTGGAGGATGTCAGGACAATTTTATGCGTGCTCCATTGTCCTGGTGGCTATAGACAGGACAATTTTTGCCAAGATTTAGTGCCAAGACAGTTGTGTGGTGAGTGTGCTTGATGTGATATGCTGTCTTTCAGTGTATTTGGGAACCTTGAATCTAGATGTAGAATGTCTTTCAGTATAGTTGGGAGCTATGGTTAGAGTTTATATTATAGTTGTCCGCAGTTTAAGCTTAGTTTGAAATGCGGAGCCAGTTTAAGCATATGCAGTAAATGAAGCAACATATAAAGGGTGGATGATCGAGGGTGGGCACAGAACTTCCCTTTTTTGTCATATATTTAGGGGAAGGGGCATTTCATCTGAGTGAAATTGGTGATATTTGTGTTTATAAGATTGCTTTTAACTGAATTGGTGAATGCATTAAGTTTCAAAGCACTGGAAGGTCTTCATCCTAAATTCATGTGTTGCTACAAATTGTCCAGCATATGATGATCTCTCGGTTATTAGATCTGCCTATCTAAGTTTGAGTACAGAAATTATCATCATGGTCTAGATGTGATGTGAGTGGACTTCGATATTTCAAGCATAGGCGTTCAGTAACTGTAGTATCATTCAAGAAATTTCAAGTTTAAAGAACTTTAGAAGCTCACGAGTTCAATCATTGGATTTTTCAAAATGGGAAATGTTTGCTACTTGCAGGTCAAAGCACAATTTTGACAAACCTTATGAAAATTTGCTCATCTGTCTTGATATTATTGGCTAGCATGAGCATGATATCATTCTATTGATAGTAACTGGTAAGTTAAGTAGTCTATGTCGATCATTGCAATCATCTCATAGTTGATATTCTTTTGTTGGTGCTTATGACTCTTCAGATTTAATTCCACCCAATTTATCCTGTACCAATCTCCCAGGTTTTGAAAAAATTCATTGATCATGTATGATGGCAGCTCATAATGGACTCTAACGAGTTTAGAACATATTATACAACTTTTTCCAAAAAACCCCACTTTCATGTAGTTCTGTTATTATACTTTAGAATCAACAGGGCATTATTGCACATTTTTTGCATTTAAGCCTTGGTGCTTATTAGAAAGTATCTTTTACAGGAGTTCGCTATTTGGAGAAAGCTGTTTTTAACTTGGATTATGGGCAGTTAAAGTTGGTTTTTCATGCACTTGAGGAGCGCAAACAGGTTATTGACAATGCTCCCCACCTCTGCCATGCTTTGCCATGCATGACGCCGTGTTTTGACTGGTTTGAGTTGATCTACTACTGGATGGGCTTGAAAATGTATGATCTGGTTGCTGGCCGCCACCTGCTACACGTGTCCAGATATTATTCTGCTCAGGAGTCTCTAGAACTATTTCCTACTCTAGCAAGGAATGGGAAAGAGAAAACTTTGAAGGGCACGGTGGTTTATTATGATGGACAAATGAATGACTCAAGACTCAATGTTGCAATAGCATGTTCTGCTGCTTTAGCTGGGGCAGCTGTGCTTAATCATGCAGAAGTAGTGTCACTTCTCAAGGATGATGTTACTGGCCGCATAATCGGTGCACGCATTCGCAATAACTTATCTGGTACAATAAGAATTACACTACCTCTTGCTTTGTTATTTTACTTTCCTTTCCAACAGTGCATTTTAGAGCAGTGTAGCGTGTACAATGTGTTTATATTTCAACTGGATTCAGGCTGGTGTAGAATTTTTACTTTCCTTTCCAACAGTGCATTTTGGAGCAGTGTACTGTGTACAATGTGTTTGTATTTCAACTGGATTGAGTCTGGTGTAGAATTTTGAGTCTATCATTTTCGCTTACAGCATCTCAGCATTGTACAGTTTTCCTTGTAAATTGTGTTTCTTTATGAGTTGCAGTTCATGAGACTACTTATTTGAGTAAAAACACTGGTTCATAATCCAACTCTCTCTCTTAACCCATTGCGTAAAACATAAAAAAGCATATTTTTCTCATTGCATTTACTAATTTTTTTAAAAAAATTTCCTTCCCCTCTTGTACTCATTCCTCTGTGTACTCTCAGGTCTCAATATTTTCATCCTGTACCAATTAGCCAATGTCATCGACTTGCTCTTAGAGATCTTACTTTTTAAAGTGTGCAGGCAAGGAGTTTGATACATATGCAAAAGTAGTTGTCAATGCTGCTGGACCATTTTGTGATTCTGTGCGGCAAATGGCTGACAAAAAGGCAAAACCAATGATCATTCCTAGTAGTGGTGTGCATATTGTGCTACCTGATTACTATTCACCTGAAGGAATGGGCCTCATAGTTCCAAAAACTAAGGATGGTCGTGTTGTCTTCATGCTCCCATGGTTGGGGAGAACAGTTGCTGGTACTACAGATTCAAACACCTCCATTACAATGCTACCAGAGCCTCATGAGAATGAGATTGAATTCATATTGGATGCTATATCTGGTTATCTGAATGTCAAGGTTTGTTGGTTTGCCTAACTTGATTTCGTATCGAGTGCTGAATCTCAGTCACCTAACTTATATGTGATTCAATGCATAATCTGTCATTAGCCTTAGAGGACCTTTTAATTTATTTGATTAGATGAAATCCAAAGTGTTATTCACTGCTGGTATTTCGTTGGGTTATCTTCAACATTTGTATGGATTATAAAGTTGCAGAATGCTTTAAATATCAGGTTCTTAGTTCTTGTACAGCATATTGACTACTGTAAGCTAGTTTGAGGCATTGTTTGGTCTAGTCTAAAACTACTAGACTTAGTTTAACATTTTGTTGAGTTTTTGCTTGCATTTGATGTTAGCATTTTGGTTTCAAGAAATTTGGGGATCAGGAAAAGGCTGATGAGCGCAAGTTGCATGTGATGAATCTGCCATGGTAAAACCAGTTAATTAGCTAATATTCGATTGTGTTGTGAACTCTTCTTGTTCTTTTAGGTCTCTTGTAAATGGTTTCATGTGGTTTTGAAGTGTGTTCTTTCTTTTTTCCTTAATGTTATATTTGTATAATATCTTGTGGGGACTAAAAGTTTGTCAGAAAACTAGGTTCGGCGCACAGATGTACTTTCTGCTTGGAGTGGTATTCGTCCATTGGCAATGGATCCTAAAGCAAAGAACACAGAGAGCATTTCCCGTGATCATGTTGTTTCTGAAGACTACCCTGGTTTGGTAACAATTACCGGTGGTAAATGGACTACATATAGAAGGTATTTCGTTTTTTTCCTTTTGGTTTACTGAATTAGAAGCATACCTTTTATATCCTCACTTCTCGGCATTCACACCTGAGCTCACTTATTGTGTCAAGTATATTCTAGTGGTTAGCTATCTTCTGAGTTTCTTTTGATAAGATTCTTGGGGTGGAGATGTTAGTAAGCAGAATCAACATTTTTCTTACATTTATGCCCCAGTGCTTGCTTCTTCTTTTTTTTTTTTCAGCATTGTGGACAAGTATTTTTTTTCCTAATGACAATCTGTTTCAGCATGGCAGAAGATGCTCTTGATGCTGCCATAAAGTCTGGGAAATTGAACCCAACCAACAAATGCTTAACATACAACATACAACTCGTAGGTGCTGATGGGTGGGAACCTGCGTCTTTCACCATACTAGCGCAACAGTATATGCGCATGAAAAGGACATATCGTGGAAATGTTGTTCCAGGAGTGATGGATACTGCTTCAGCAAAGCATTTATCTCATGCGTATGGTACTCTAGCTGAACGAGTGGCTGCAATAGCTCAGGTATACTAGTTTAACTCTTTTTATTTGTTTGTGCAATTATTTCTTTGATTCAATAATCTTTTGCAATTTATACTAAGGCATTTTGATAGATTTAATTCCCTGGAGTTCATTTATAGCTTCTACATTTACATATTCCTAGCAAGTCTGATTATCTCCATTTCCTTGCTTTTTTTTTCTTTTCAAAGAAATCTTATTTGAATATTCATGTGCAACTATCTCATGCGGAGCAGGGGATTTGCATATGTCATTTGATTGTGAATGAGTTTTTACTTGATCGGGGGATTTGCATTTGTCATTTGATTCTGATTGAGTTTTTACTTGATCGGGGGATTTGCACTTGTCATTTGATTCTGATTGAGTTTTTACATGATTTTTTTTCTTAAAAAAAAAAAAAAATCAAGAATGAGAACCTGGGGAAGCGACTTGCCCATGGATACCCGTTTCTGGAAGCAGAAGTAGCATATTGTGCTCGAAATGAATACTGTGAATCTGCTGTGGATTTTATTGCCAGAAGATCTCGGCTAGCTTTCCTTGACACAGATGCTGCAAATCGGGCTCTACCCCGCGTGATTGAGATTCTGGCTGCTGAGCACAAATGGGACAAATCAAGGCAGAAAGAAGAACTAAAGAAGGGTAGAGAATTTTTAGAGACCTTCAAATCATCAAAGAATGCTCAGTTCCATGATGGGAAACACAAATAGTAAGGAGTCGTGAATGTATATCCCAAAAGAGTTGCTAATCTCCTCTTTTGTCAGGCAACTGCTTCAGGGCAACAATGACTTGTACAACGTAGGTGTAGCTTTTCAGTTCTGCATGAACGGTCGTTGATTGCCCCATCTCTCATCAGCCATCAGCCGAAATAATATCAATTTGGATGTCATCCATATATATACGATACTAATTTGGATATCTTTACTCTTTTTGTGCAAGATGTCTATTGGGAAGACAAATGAGCCTAAATAATCCTTCTTTTGGATGTCATCTGTTTGTGCAAGATGCATGCAGTGAAGACACTTGTGGCTCTAGATTTAAAGTGTTTGCTGATCTCTGAAAGTCATCTATATAATATATTCGACAGACACAAAATTTACCCCACACACAGTGCTGGCAGCATTGCTTCTGGACTAGTACTACTTAGCCATGGATTGGTACCGTAATGGCTTTTCAGATTATAAGATTCTCATTGAAATATGTATGGTGGAGTCAAGTGTTTAGAGCATTTTCGTGAAAAAGAAAATGAGGCAGCCCTGCCCCTTTTGGCTCTCTGGGCCATTCGCCATGGATACGTTTATATCCTTTTTACAACTCATATGAAAGTTAATCCGTTGACTCTAATCCTTCTTTACTCCTTTTGGCTGCTAACCATTGTTGCCTTCTTCACCCTATTAGTCAGTTATCATCATTTTGTTGGTGTTTTTCTTATAGCTTCACCGGTTATACAGGTTTAGGTTATGAAATACAATTTTGCTAAACCGCTACATACAGTTAGGGTCAACAAAATTACAAATGAACTGGTTACCCGGTTCATGAACACTTCTAGTAACATTTTCATGTTTTTGAGATATTCTTTGACATGTCTTTTAATTACCTTACTACATTTTTATCCAACAAAAATTACATCCCAGCAAGGTGCTTATTATTTTTTGGGAACTAGAGAATGTGATAAAAATGGAGCCATTGTTTCTTGTAGATCTCAGCACTTTGTCTAATATATCATGTTACCATCAAAAGAAACACAAAAAAAAAGGAAAACATTTGATACGTGAAAGAGGAAAGACGCTTATCTTAATCGTTTTTTAAAACTCTATTGTATTTTGAATTTTTTTACACACATTTAGCGTTCACCTGACCTACCGTATATATACATACATATCCTAATAATTATTATTCTTCATTGCATTTATATACTTTCTTTATTTAATATTGCCTACCTTCCCTTATATTTATTTACTTTTTTTAATTAATATTATATTTTAAAAAATATAACACTTAAAATATATCTTAACCAATTTTTTTTTTTTTTTGTGAAGAGAGGCTGAAACCAAAATTACAAGACTAGATAGCGAATTGCACCCATCACATCGAATGGCTAGAACGACGAATTAACAGTATCTGGTGGATCTTACAAAAGAGCAACCCCAAATTGCACATTAGGAGCTGCCATAGCCGAAACATGTACACCCGTCCGTCAGCCAATATAGAAGCACCTTTGGGCTGATGAAATCAAGGCTGGCACTACGAGCTGAAACATTGGGCCTTTCGGGGGCTATTACCTCATTGTTGCTAACTAGCCAAGCCCGTAAAAGAGCCCCAGCTAATAGCCCTTTTAAATCATCACCTTCGTTCTAGCAAGCTCTCACAGAATTATCAAACACGAAGGTCAGGAGAGGGAAAAATTAATGGCGCAAATTCCTAATTTAGACAATGCTCCCATTAATCTCACCTCAATTAGGTTTGTTAATTATCAATTGTGTTAATGGATATTTAAATTGCTTCAACTACTTATTTACTCCAGAATTAATCTTGCTTCTCTGTTTTCTTTTTTTTTGTGGGTGAAATTCAGAGATCAGTCTCAGAAAGAACTTCTTACTATCCTGAAAAATGTAAGTTACATACTTCAGTTTACTCTTTTTTTTTTCCCTCTGGGTGACAGTTGAATTAATTTGTAAAATAATTCGAACAATTCAATTTTTTCATTTTTGTGGTGATTTTTTTTTATTGGTAGATTCGAGGAAAGAAATGTTTAGCTATCGATCCCAAGCTTGGTGGTTCGCTTTCATTGATCGTCCAGAGCTCACTTCTCAAGGCAATTCCCTATTATTCTTTTTTGTTAATACAATTTTGGCCCCAGTCAGTTGTGATTTCTATCACTATACATTTTCAGCTCGCTAATTGAGTTTTTTAGTTAGTAAGATTGTCTGAGTTATGGGTAATCAATGTTTTCTTTTGTGCATTTTCTCGAAGATTTATCGCTCGGTTTAGTGAAAAAGCATAAGAACATTTTTGCTTAATTTTGGGTGTAACCTTGATCGAAGCAAAAACTGTTATCTAAATTGTAGTAATGAAGTGTGGCTTCTTAATGTGTGGACTAGGGAGTCAGAGTTTTGCTGAAATTAGTCAATTCTAAAGGTGTTTTGATATGTACAACAGGAACATGGGGCTGAATTGCGTCATCTTACTGCAGAACCAATTCAAACTGATTGCACCAAGGTCGTTTACCTTGTCCACAGCCAACTTGACTTGATGAAATTAATTTCCTCACAAATTCGTGATGATACTTCAAAGGGTCTTCAAAGAGAGTATTTTGTTTACTTTGTTCCTCGTCGTACTGTTGTGTGTGAGAAAGTAAGCTCCCTTTCCAAGTAAGTTTGTTAATGCGTCTTTACTTGTTTGCTGAATTGAATATGATGTTTATGTTTGCTTAGATACTAGAGGAGGAGAAAGTTTATGACTTGTTGACTATAGGTGAGTACCCATTGTATCTAATGCCAATAGATGAGGATGTAATATCGTTTGAGCTCGACCTTGCGTATAAAGTAAGTCTGCTTGTACTTTTGCATAAGAAAAAGTGTTCCATACATCTTGGAAAGGGACATATCTAAGAGCAGGTTAGCTTTGCTTGACAGGATCATTTGGTGGATGGAGACACGACCTCTCTCTGGCACATTGCAAAGGCTCTCCACAAACTAGAGGTCCATTTCTTCTGTTTCTTATCCTACTTGTCAAATCAGTTTATTCACTTCCTCAGTTTTCCCATGTTTTCTAGTAGCCTTCTTTTACTTGATGAATGCAGTCTACTTTTGGAGTGATACCAAATATTAGGGCCAAAGGGAAAGCATCTGCACGTGTTGCAGACATTTTGAATCGCATGCAAATTGAAGAACCTGTTAATGCATCAGATGTACTTATGCTTCAACTTATAGGCTTTTTATATTTGTTTGATTTGAGAATCTTCTATGTTGTCTATTGGCAAGTAAAAGGATCTTTTCTTCTTGCTGCAGGCTGGCATGCCAGAAATCAATACTCTGATCCTCCTAGACAGAGAGGTATTCACTCACTCACACTGTCTCTCTTTCATAGATAGATAGATGGATGGGCACAGATATGTGTATACGTTTATATGTGTGAAAGGGTGTATGTGTATTTATGTACAAGCTTAGACCAGATTACTGATGTATATAGGACTATGTCTCCATATGACATCTTTATATTTACTATTAACTTTATAGTAGTTCATCACCTCATGCTCACAGAGTTATTATGCACTCGAATAAGTTAAATTTTTTTTTAATCATCATGAATGAGCTAGAGTAGGAGGTTATAACATCTGGCTAGCTACCTACGGTGGGAACTGTTCCAATCAGAGGGTGGTATATAGGTGTCTATTGACCATTCAGGGTTGCTGAAAGTGTACACGTGTGCATCACAAAATTTTGAAATCACATTTCAAAATATTGTAATTTGAGATATTAAAGCCTGGGTAAAGGCAGGCTTTTCCTTTAGACCAAAGATTACTCATCTCTAGTCATGGTATTCATGGACTTGGTTCGAAGGCTTGTTCTCTGAAAAATTTAATCTAGTAGCACTAAGCAATCTATTATCACGCCTTAGTTTCAGGCTTGAATGTTGGGATTTTAATTGTAATGCTAAGAAATATCTTCAGTCTGATTGCTATTTGTTGTTTCTGCTGCAGGTAGACATGATCACTCCTTTGTGTTCTCAGTTAACATACGAGGGGCTGCTGGATGAGGTAAAATGCAAAAGAACTTCATTGGACACTGATAAACTGAATTTGCGTACTAATTTGCATTGCTGAGTACTACTTTACAATAGCTGCAATTCCTGCTGGATAAAATGTAATTTTCTCTTTTGGTAGTTGGCTAATATGATCCGTGTCCTGTGTATTTGGCGTACAATATATTGCTTAGCTTTTCTACTGGTTGCATGCAGTTTCTTGGTGTCAATAATGGTGCGGTGGAAGTAGACTCATCTATTATGGGTGTTCAGCAAGAAGGAAAAAAAATGAAGGTTCCCCTTAATTCAACGTATGTTAGTTCTATTTATGCACTGCTTAGCATCTCTCATCTTCCTGCGATTCTTATTCTTTACTTTGTGATGATCTGTTTTGCTGTATGCTTATCTCTTCCAATCCCTGTTGTCTAAACATCTTAAAAATGCTCTTCATCTCTTCCATACCAAAGCAAAATTGGGTTTCCTCTGAGCAATTTCAGAATCAATTAAGTTTTTTTTCTTTGTGAAAGAATTCTGAATTTGTCTATGCCTTTTTTTTTCTTTCTAAGATGAAAGGTTTTCCTGCCCTGCTGGCTATTTGTAGACTTTCCCCTTCTAATTGATGGTTCAATTGTTGTCTAGTTGTTCTGTGCGCAAGTATACATCAGTGCGACATGTAAATATCTTGCATGCCTTGGCTTTGTAACATTTACTGATTCTTTTTCTGCTCTTACTCCAGTGACAAACTGTTCAAAGAGATACGGGACTTAAACTTCGAAGTTGTTGTCCAGGTTGACCTGTTTTGAGCATATTTTCATGTCTGCTCACATCCTGTTCAATTAGTTTTATCATTTTTCTCATGTGCATTCACAGTGTGATTGCAGGTTCTACGTCAAAAAGCAACATCCATGAAACAGGACTACACAGAGATGACAACTACTGTATGTGGTCATTAAAGTAGTTTTCTCATTTTTTATGCCCCAAATCAATTTTATGTTCGGTTTTGTTGCTAAGTATTAAATTGGCTAGTTTGTACAAAAGAACATATGGTCCAAAATACTTCCATGTAGTTGTGCAAATTCCATGTGCTCTTGCTGATGAATATTTTCAAAATGGAGACTTGACTGATCATGTCAGTAAAAAGGCTTAGTGTTTACATGTCTATACAGTTACTGGTGGCAGATTACCTATTATATACTGCTTTCTCCTATATTGTTTTTGTTTTTAAAAGAATAACAACAAAATAATTCCCCATCAAAGCTTGGGACGGAAGCCAGTGTTATTAGGAACATAAACTAGAGAATGTCTAATAGATTTAATCAAATTTATAGTGATATCTACCTAGTAGTGTATAATATTGTGGATTCATCATGATGAAGTGAGTAAAATATTTTTTTGCTAAGCACTTGAGCATCTTCTTCTACATGGCACTAAGAATTGCCAAAATGAACTGCCAGGTTTTCCTTCTTAATTACATGGATGGCTTTGTCACGTGGATCCATTGTTTAAGCAAACCTAATTATCCTCCCCCCCCCACCCCCCCCCCCCCCCCCCCCCCCCCCCCCCCCGAAAAAAAAAAAACCCAACAAAAAAGTTATTCTTGTTTCTCCAATATGAGGATCTTTATATTGCTCTACACACTAAGAATATTCTCTGACATGGTGCTGCATTGCATACAGAATCAAACAGTATCTGAATTGAAGGACTTTGTGAAAAAGCTGAACTCATTGCCTGAAATTACTGTAAGTTCTTCATGGATTAACTGCAGTTATCGTTCTTGATGGTTCGATTGTCAAGTTCCAGATCTAAGTGCTGTCAACTATTGTTTCAGCGGCACATAAATCTTGCTCAGCACTTGTCAACTTTTACATCAAAACCTTCATTTCTTGGGCGTCTTGATATGGAACATACAATTGTTGAGGCTGAGAGCTATGACATGTAAACTCAATTTCTTTATCTTTTAGTTCTTCTAAAGTAAACTCAGAGAAGTTTACATTTAACTGATCCTTTTACTTAATAAAACTTTGTTAAATCAGAAGATTTAATATGAGCTAAACTTGCTGTGGCTTACTAACATAATAAGCTTCATTTGATGTGGAATGCTTATCTTCAGGGTAACTTACACATCCTAGCTGAGTCCAGTTTTGTTCTGGTTGCAAAATTTTTGTTCTTTTCTCTATTGAGTTAACTTTAGCAATGTGATTGCTTGTCATGTTTACTGTTGTGTAGATATTCCACTTACTTTCTCAACTGCCAAGTCATTTACTTTGACCACCATTTTTTTCGGGTAACTTTGGGGGCTCGCATTTGAAGTTGAAGCATTTTGGATTAATTATCCTCTTTTATTTGCTATATATTTTCCAAATATGGTATTATATATTCTAACCTTGATTTCCACACACTTTATATGCCCTGTTCACTCAGTGCTTTTCCCAAATTACATTCTCAGTGAGTCTGATCTCCAAACCTCCTTTGCCTCCCTTGGAAACTAGTGTTGTCATCATCGTCTTTTTATTTTTGTTTGCCCTCAACCATGATCAAATAAATTTGCATGCATCCCACGTGAACATGGTCCATTGTCCCTTGATGGCCTACTTGGCTGCAGAAACTAATTGTGGACATTAATGCAGATGCTTCGAGTACATTGAAGAGATGATCCACAAGCAGGAGCCTCTAGTTAATGTTCTGCGTCTCCTGATCTTGTTTTCAATAACAAATTCAGGACTGCCCAAAAGGAATTTTGACTATTTGAGGCAAGTGGAGGGCAGAATGCATTGATTTTCTGTTTAGTCTGATTTTGCCTTTCACATGTGGTATTTCATGATTTTTTCTCTGAGTTTTCAGTATCTTTTGAAACTTGTTGACCTCCATAGTGTTGTTTTAGGAGAGAGTTGCTTCACAGCTATGGTTTTGAGCACATGGCAACTCTGAATAATTTGGAAAAAGCTGGTTTGTTCAGGAAGCAGGTCTGAATAGCACATCCTATCTTTCACATAATACAGTTGTATGCATTATTGACCTGATGGTTGTATTACTCTTCATCTTATCCCTTGCAGGAGACAAAAGGCAACTGGATTACGATCAAACGCGCTTTGCAGCTTGTAGTTGAGGATACAGATACTGCTAAGTAGGGATTGATTTCCTGTCATTGATCAATGTCTGATTATATTTGTTCCAATCAAAGAAGTTTTAGTATATTCCGGTAGTAGGTGATAAAGGACAAAAAGGATTTTCTCAGAAAACACCTCCAGTTTCCAAATCATGTTTCATCTCCTTCAGAAACTATGGTGGCATATAAATTATTTATTCTTTCTATTAGTGGTACACCAGGAAAAAGTTTGTAGCGTGAGAAACTCCTAGAAACTTTAGCTGACCACTGATAGCTCCCATCTTGCAAAGATAAGTTATTGGGGAGAAGGGTAGTGATTTAGCCAAATTTGGCAGCAGTTAATAATATCCATGTTGATGATTCAGTTATGTCCATCAGATATCTAAGTGGTCTATCTTTCATGGGCTGACTTCTTTTGAATTTTTCTTAAATTTAAGTTGACTTCAGTTTTAAAGCATCTAGTTGTGCAGAGTGGAATTAGTGGGTAGATAATATGTTGAATTAGATCACTAGCTAGAGTCTCAATTACCCAACCTGTAAGATATTTCATTGTTCAGGGAAAGATTAAATTTGAAAGATATTCTTTGGGAGAGAATGGTAAACTTTTGATCTCAACAAAGAATGAAAATTGCAGGTGCTGATAACCAAGAAGAGATGTAACTATCAAAGGTATAGCACGTAGAAGGGCATGCTGCCTGACCATATATATAATTTGGTTAAATCTTTTGTTTGGGAATGTAGTTCTTTTTTGGCTTTCAGTTCTGTATGGTGCCTGATCAATAAAGTACTTTACTTTTTTGTTGGAAAATTTTTTTTTAAGCATCTGTAAAGGTCATTCTGCATTGTTTGTTAGCTAATCCATTTGTAGGATTATTTACTGACTTCTAGAAGTTTCTGCATTCCTCTCTGTTGTTGCTAACTTGTGATGCTTTTGACATAACAGTCCCAATGATATCTCCTATGTCTTCTCTGGGTATGCACCTCTCAGTATTCGCCTTGTTCAGCATGCAATCCGATCTGGATGGTAAGATTCATTTTTGAAGCATGTTACCAATTTAACAAGCCAAATCCTTGCATCTAGCTGTTTGGCTTGTTTGTTGGAAGAATATGAGTCTAAACATGGTTTTCTCATCTAAATCCAAAGGCTCCAAAATGGGGGTAGGGAGCAGGGAAGAAAGTAGGTATATAAACATAACGTATTTTCTTTGCAGCTATTTTTTTTGGGGATCTTAGTTGCTATTATATAGAGAACTAAAAGTGGACTGTCTATTAGTCTGAAGAAAAGGAATGAACAAAATAAAACTCCAGTTTCTTCAGTGGATTTTTTTTTATGGCTTAGAGCTATGTGGCCAGAAGAGAAAAGATTCACTAGGGGTAAAAGGTCTAGTGAAGATATAGACTTGGCTTGCTGCTTATGGAGTTGCAATAAGTGCCTGCCAAACTGGTTCTTCTCACTTCAATTGTCACTCTCAACTGTGGAAGCTTCTGCTTCTACAACATCTGATGCATGTTTAATGTCTGTATTCACTACTACAGGTGTTGAAAAACCTCTCTTGGAAAGTAGTAGTGTTGTGTATGTTTCATTGGTGCTTGGATGAAGTAAACACTAACCGCTGTATTTTCAATACAGTTGATTTTAGACAGCATGTCTAAATACAGATGGTTTTAGACAACAAGTCTGAATACGGATGTGCCTTTTGAATTTCAGATCAAGCATTAGAGTAGAATTTGTATCTCCATGGAGTTTCAGTGGAAGTGTCAATTAAATACCATGAGATAAATTATTGACATATTTTGAGAAAAGATGTTGTTATTCAAGGAATTGTTAGCTCTAGTTTTTCATTCAAATTGAGGACCAAAAAAAACTTTTATCTTTCTATTACTTGAGTTTTGAAAGAGTTTTAAAATGCATTTTCTTTGAATACCATGTAAAATTAGAGCTTCAAACAGGTCTTTACTGTACTGGATGCTTCGAATGTTTTGAATTGAGTGTCCTATTCATCATCTTGAAGGTTCGCTTTCTGGATCAAGAGCAAACCATAACTTTAATTATTTAGGAATTCATTGTTATTCTACTTTCTCAAACCTCTTTCCGTTATTGAGTGATATAACTTATTTGAAGTAGTATGAGATATGGCTTTCTGTAATCTTGTGGTGAAATAAATTTTCAGGCGCCCTCTTGAAGATATACTGAAGTTACTGCCAGGACCACATACAGAAACCAAGAGAGTCAGTATTGTGTTTGCCTTGACTTTCTTTTTCATTCTTTTTACTGCTAGACTCCATGTTCCTGTTATGATATGGACGCTGCAGAAGACTCTTACTATGGTTTATCTTATCAACAGAGTGGATATGTTGGCGGTTCATATGACAATATTTCCAGTTCTGTGCTCAACTTAGCCAAGTAAGTTTTCAGGCAGTACATTGATGTTGTCATAATTGTTTGCTTCCTATATGAAGAAGGATCCTGTGATGCTGTACAAATGCAGGATCATTGGTCTAGAGTTGCAATACATTGTTTAGGTAGCAACAAAAATTTCCTTCCTGTTTCTGATGCTATATTGCCTCTCTCGGTTTTGTTTATGCTCTCTTTTAAATGAATCTGATTAGAGGTTTGGAATTATGAAAGCTGTATTGGCTCCCAATTGTGGTTGGAGATAGGGATTTTGAGCCAAAGAGTTTCAAAAGCTAAGAGTTGAACCAAATTCTCTTTTTGACACCTTTTGAAATTTCAGAGTTGGAGATGGAAGGCGCTCTTTGGTCCTTGTTGTTTTCGTTGGAGGGGTTACATTTGCAGAAATCGCTGCCCTTCGTTTCCTCAGCTCTCAGGTATGTTTTCAATTGCAAGTCATAGGTTTCAAATGACTTTTTCTTTTAATGTTTGACAGATCATGAGTTACTTTTAGTGCTCATTTCGGTATATCAAAATGCAAGAATATTTTAGTACTACTATTTTGGTATTGTTCATTGGAGTGCCAATTGACTAATTTCATGTTTCTAGTAATTTCAAATGTGAATCACTAAAGGTTATGGTTCATTGTCATACTGTCTCACGACAGTGAACCATATGCCAGACAGCGTCTGCTTGTGCTCCGTTGATGGTGTTAATTCCCTTGGTCATACCACCCTTGGCCTTGGAAACCTTTAGTGCTTCTTTGTACTCTTAGGCGGCAAAAGACAAAATGGAAAAGTGCAATCTCTTGCTGTCTTGCATTATATGATACTGCTTGCTTGCAGGCAAAGAACTATGAAATGGCCTGCTTTGTCTCCAGTTTTCAACCTTTACCTTAAATTTCTTGTTGTCTCGAGCACCATTGCATCTGCTGCTGCTGTTATCTTGTCCATGTCATCTTGTCAATATCGCTAAATGTCTCCGTGCAATTTTCACTGTGCAGGAGGGAATGGCATATGACTTAATTATAGGAACCACGAAGATCATCAATGGTCAAACGTTAATTGAACCATTTGTTGAGAAATTGGGATAACTTTTAAAGCTCCTTTTGGACAGTTAGTGAGCTGCAGAAGAGGAAGGAGGCTGCTCCTTGCTTGTCACCCGGAAGATCATAGCCAGCTTGCTTCCTTTTGATTGTTAAGCAGATGTTTGACTTGTACGTGAGGTGTTCGTTTTGACAATGGATCGTAAATGGGCTTGTACATAAAGAAATGAATTCTAGCCCTTTTTACTCTGCACAAGGAATGCTTGCCAGGTGGTTTGCACTTCAGCAGGTATAGTGCGAAATTTGGTGTCATTTCATTCACCACCTCATCTGGCGGCATGTCTATTTTTGCTGGCAAAAGATATGAAATTTTTTGGACGGGATATCTTGGTAGTATGTATTGGTTGGATGTATTTCACCTCGTAAGTAATTATGATTTGAACCTACAGAAAATTAATCTCCATTTCTCGACTACATGGACGTATGTTTGTAAAACAAGAGCTTGTTTCGCTGAAATTCTTTTTTGCATACTAGGTTTTGGATTTCAACTTTTACTTTTGGACAAAGCAAATTCTGGAGAGAATGAAGTTGGTAACCCCTTCTAATGAGGGGATCATTTACCTAACGAGGGTAACGTGTTGACCGTTTTACATGAGTTCGTTGACACATTTACTGTATCAATTTTGCTAACGTCAATACCATAAACATTAACAAAGTCCATGGTTAAAAATAAATACATTGATTAATATGTATACTTTTACCATTAGATATATGACGCATAATTTGAATTTAAATTTAAAACTTAAATTTTGCATGTGTCGTGTATCTAACTGTGATAGTGCATATACTGTCAGTGTATAAAAGATTAATTCTTTTTAAATAAATCTTATATGTACTAACAGTGTATATACCATTACGATTAGATGCATGACACGTTAACAAAACAGAAGAAAATCAGTTTTTTCATTTACGAACATGTTTACCTTCTCCCTACCTCAGGGGCGTTTCATTCCCCAGCATGACAGTAACTAATACCTCTGATTAATTTAATGTTAGTTGCTTTTCTTAACACACAACCCACCCCCCCCCCCCGGCCCCCTAAATTTTTTTTCTGTACCACTTGCCTTGGAAAACAAATCTTTTTGTCTTCGTTTTGACCCCAAAGGTGTGCGCCTGCAATAATACTAGAAGGATTCCTTTTCCTTCTTCCCTTTTTCCCCATTATTCCCTTTGCTTTGGGGAAACGTATTTTGGAAACGCATTCCTTATGTTGTGCTTTGCTGGCAGGTGACGAAGAGCTTCCTGATTCTATTATTTCTTGTTTGAAAGGGCAAGGAAGCTGGTAGATAAGATTATTTATTGGCTGGAAAAGGATTTTTCTCGACGGATTACTTTCAAGAATCCATTACACAAGTTTCTCACAGCCGCCAGAATCACAGGAACCTCAACTTCGAGATTCCAAGGGGATTCTTCTTCTTCGTCCCTTCCCCACCCCCGGGGCCGCGCCAAACAATTCATATTACGTCAATGACATGAAAATGAGGGCATGAGCGGTAATTGATGATTACTGTGAAGAAAGGTCATATAACTCGAAACGCTTTAAAGATTTAAGGGTAAAAAACAAAAGACCTGCAGTATATCTAATACACATAAAAGCCCTTCGTGGTTTTAAAACATACAAAATCACACCTCATATTTTGAATTAAATAGTAAACTAACATAATTCGTTAAACCTAACGAAATCTGGTAAACTTAACGAAAAATTTAACAAAATCCGATAAATTTAACGATAAACTCAACGGAATCCGATACATTTAACGGCTGAAATCGTCATTTTCGTTAAATTTAACGAATTCTGTTAGTTTACAATTTAATTCAAAACATGAGGTATCGTTTTGTATGTTTTGAGATCATTAAAAACTTTTCTGTGTATTAGATATACCACAGGGGACTTTTTTGTTTTTAACCCAAGATTTAAAGATAATAATAAGCAGTGTTGCAGTACAATTGACTTCACTGTAACATTCATCAAACCTGTGCACTGCATTTTGACGCTATGATGGAAATAGTAAAACAGAAAGCCTTTAACAATTACGTGATCTTAACAAAAATGACCTGTTTCTGTGTGCAAAAAGTTTTAATACACGGAAACAGCTATTATGCACATCTTGAGGATTGAAATTTCCACCTGGAATATAAATTAACAGCCAAACAACCAGGCTTAGCGTTCCCTTGGCATTTCAAAGCATCCTGTTTTGACCAATGTCAATTCCATGGCTCCAGGATCAGCAATAGATGTCCTCACAATTAACTCGGAATCCACCACCTTCCTCATGGTCAAGATACAATTTTACACATCAATCATTTAACTCCCTTCATGCCTCTTTCTCAGCATACCTTTCAATTCCAGGACTGGCTTTGACATAACCAAGAAGTGATTGAGGCAAGGGAACCCTGCGGGGTGGTGGGATTCTATCGCTTTATACAGGATGTGATTTCATACATCTACATCTTCCAATGGAACTTCTACGTGGGCAGTGACTAGCTAAGTGAAGTGGCACATTAAACTCGTCTATCTGGGAAAGAAAAAAAATATCTGAACCTTCAACTGAATGTCACGAACTAACTGGTTCAACTCGCTGGAGAAGTTCCAATACACTGCTTGCTTTTCTTTTAGCCCTATCAGTGCCACTCTCTGACAATTCCCTCAAAACCTCTTCTGCCCCAAGGTCCTTAGCTAATTTCAGGTATTGCCCATCGCCTGTGCACAATGACCACAGAATAGCGGCAGCATTCTCCCGGTTGCGTGGAGAGCTGGTCCGAATGACCTCTACCAATACCGGGATTGGGTCAGCTTGACCAATTGCCACTTTCCCCTCTGGATGGCTAGCAAGTATGGCCAATATTGCAAGAGCTTCATCTACCATTCCACCGCCAGGATCCTTCAGCAATCCTATTAATGGTGGCACAATCCCTGATCTAACTGCCCTCACTTTGTTTCCTTGATAGATTGAAAGATTAAATATGGCAGTGGCTGCGTCCTTCTTTCCTCTTGGGGTCCCTTGGCAGAGTAAGTCAATAAGTGCTGGGATGGCCCCAGCTGCTCCTATTGCAACCTTGTTCTCATCAACAACCGACAAACTGAAAAGGGTAGCTGCTGCATTTTCTCTTGCTTCCATGCTTCCAACTTTCAGCACATCCACAATATCAGGTATGGCACCAGCATTTACAATAGTTCCCTTGTTGGCCTCATTTATCGAAAGGTTGAGAAGTGCTGTAACGGCATGTTCCTGAGTCCGAGAATCTGGTGAGCCTAGTAGTTCAGCGAGTAGCGGTATTGCTCCAGCCTCAGCAATACAGACTCTATTATCTGCATTTCTTTTTGCCAGCAAGCGAAGTTCACCAGCAGCTGCTCGTTGTTCTTCAGGATTACCATTTGCAAGTTTCTGTAACAAAGCATCAATAGCAGCTCGGTCACACTCTGAACCACCAACTCCTGATCTTTTATTTCTACAACTTCCTTGCTTTTTAGGCAGCTCAACACCATTGCTCTCACACCAGAAAGCAATTAGACTCTTTAAAACATAATTAGGCGTTAAGGCCGTGTGCAATAAAGTCTGCTGAGTCTTGGGGCATGTTTTGTGTCCTGCATCAAGCCATTTTTGTATGCAGGATCTTTCATATGTCTGAAAAAGAAAGAAGAACAAAGAGCAGTTAAAAAAAATATGGTAAAACATGCAAAATAATAAATTGTTGCAAGTTACAGTGAGGTAAACACCTGTCCAGTTGATACAATAACAGGATCTTTCATAAGCTCAAGCGATATTGGACAACGAAAATCATCTGGGATAACCGGGGACCTGAGCTTCACAAAGCTCTTGTCACCTTCAGGGGCATCAAAGTCGGGGTTCTCCATCAATACACAATCCTTTAGCTTTCTTAGGAGTAGTGACATTGTTTCAAAGCGCTCATCAGGAAGCCCGCCATTTGCAATAACCATATCATGGATAGCAAGTGATTCTCTCTTTAGATCATTTATGGTTCTAAGATGTAGCTTCTCTGATAGCCTCTTTAAAATTGCAGGATCAGGGTTTCTTTCCCTCTGCGCTATAGTCAAATCCATTTCAAGTTGTAAATCAGGTGACTCCATTCTTCCTTTTGCTCTTCTGAATTGTGTATGCACAAGTTCAATCTGGAACAATCAAAAATAGCCAATTGTTGTCAAGATAAAGAAAGAAACGAACAAGACATGCTGAGGGTGTTCCAAAATTACAACAATCTTTAAATATCAACTCATTAGCATGTTACCTGTTCTTGAACTTCCTCTGTTATATCAAGCGTCGTGTAAGGAACGTAACATAGTGCATCTTCAATCAGTTCTGTTATCTGATGAAACTTGACTGTAATTTGTTCCAACTGCAGAGCCTGTAACACGGAGAACAGAGCAAAATTAAAGCCACATTCTTAATTTCCAAGTTTAATACTTTTAGATGGTTAAGCAACTTAAGATGAATTAGAAAGACGAAAGCCTTAGACATAGCAGGAAAAGCCCATCTTTTTAGCATCTAAGACAAGAAAATCTTCGTTTTTTCCTCCCCAAACAAACAGCCAACAAAATTAGTTTATACATGATACTAATTTGCAACATACATCTATGTTTGAAGTTCAACAAAATATCGAAAAGATGGATTCTTTTCTCTTTTCCTACTTCTGGGCAATCAAATAGACACACAGAACTAGAACTTAAGCTACAATAGCAACGAAGCTAAAATTAGACGGAAAAAATGATTAGAATAGAAAGAGCAATACCTGTAAGATCTTACTGCCTTCATGGACTGATTTAAGAAGCTCCAGAGCCGAGTTAAGAGCAATTCTCAACAGCTCAAGCCCACTTACGACATCGTCCTGGAGCTCTTCTTCACCGTCCTTCAATTCCTCAAACAGAGGACTTAATAACTTGATTCTCCTAACCAAATTACAATAGATCTTCTTGACTACCGCTCTGCACTCGGGAAGAGTAGAAACTGTCCGTGTTGCCTCACTGAGCTGGCTCAGTAACGCCTCTTGTGAATTTCCCCTGGGACTCATAGGGCTCCGGAGCTAAATTTGAGGTCCTCTTGAGAATTTGGGCAGTGCCCAGATGATAAAAAATGAAAGAATATTGGTAGGTGAAGGCAGGTTCTAGCTTTCAGGTTGGTTTGACCCGGAAATTCAAGAAAATTCAGGGGAAAAAAAATCCGAGATTGATGGATTTTCAGATGATTAACGACTGACTTTGAGGGATTAATGGAGAGAAAGGGAAGAGGAGAAGATGATGTATAGGATGGAGTTTTAGGTGTGAAGAGCGAAGGCAAACTTTGTCAGACGCGGAAAGGACGAGTTGAATTTAACTGGTTTTTGTTAGTTGCTGTTCCTTTTTCGTTAGAGTTTTTGTTGAAGATTTTTTTTTTTTTTTTTTAAAAGTACTGAATAATTTGTCAAGAGAAAAATAGGAGTGCTTAATAATTATGTGGTGCCAAATGAATGAATTATGAGATTAATATTTAATTAATCATGTTTACCGACGTTTAACAGTTCATATAATCAGCAAAGCAGAAGGCATATCATTACAGTTTAGGTTATTGGGCTTCAAGTTTTCTAATTTTTCTTTCTTGCTGTTTTTGACTTTTGATCTTCTTTTTCTGTCTTCTAGTTCTTCCCCCTCCCTTTCTGTCTATGGGGTCAAAAACTATTTTCAAACAAAAATAAGGTCTCAAGTAAAGGTTTACATTCATACACTTGGAGTATGACTTGGACTAATCATACTGGTCCAAGAACTACCGAACGGATGAGGTATTAGTTTTGAGTAAATCTTATATACATTGACAGTGTATACATTATCACCGTTAGATTCACGACATAAAATTCAATTTTTATATAGTTGTCATTCATCCAATACTTACACAGTGTACGAAAGACTAATCCATTAGTTTTTTGGATACAAGTTTAATGCGTGTACTTTAAGATTTAATTCTTTTTTTTAAAAAAAAAAATTTTTTCTGGTTAGAGGGGCCAATTACTCTCTATTTTAAGAGCAATTGGATTTTATAATGAAGTAGTCCTGTGACCATTTCCTCCTTATTTTGGTACAAGACAAGAATGAAAGGTGAAGTAGAACTATAGAAAATGAATTAAGAATTGGATACAAGAAGAAGTCCAAGAGTGTATAATCAAAGCTGGGAGAAGAGAACATTTCTAAGCATGCCATGCCGGCGGCATATCACAAGTTGCAACTGGGAGAGATGCTTCATGGGAATGTTCTGTTGTTGTTTACAGGTTCAATACTACTAAATCTGTTGGTACTTTGCCCATTCTTGAAGAGTCTCTTTTGGTTAAAAATTTTTCTGTGTATTGCAAAATGTATATAAATATTATCCACAGTAAATCACTTTCTAGAACTTCGGGTTGCCCAAGAAACTATTGTATGATGCTGATTACGCAATTAGTTGAGTTTGCAATCCAAAGATTAGATTACTTGTCATTTGAACACAGAACAGGTGTACTCTATCAGAAAGTTAGGTATCTCAATACTTTATTATTATTATTATATCCCACAAGCAATTTGAAACATCATCATTGCCAACTTAAACCAGAAATTACTACTTGTTAACCATGCACCTAAGTCAACTTATTCAACAGTCTAATAATTGGAGGGTCGGTATTCTTAGAAAAAAAAAAAAAAAAAAGAGCATGCCACATTTCTACTGTTCGTCCCAGGGTTATTTTATTAGAAAAAGAAAGGTTATACGCATTATGTTGCACTCTTTTCGTCCCATTAAAAAAAGTATCATACTCTTTAATATAAAATATTTTTATCATGTTGAGAAAATCAAGACACTTTTTAGTCTCCCCTTTTGATTATATGCATGTTATTATAGCATTCAAGTTCAAATTTTGAATCTGTGGAGGTAAGATTGGAAAGCAAAGCACAAACGCGGCAATCAAATCCCTATTCTTCCAAAGTTAAGTTTTCAAAACATAAAAAAAAAATATTTGAGATGGAGAGAATATATTAATTAGTATTTTATAAAATAGAGGAATATGATTGTGCACAAGAAGAATGCATCGAAAAGTTTTCAATCTAAAAACGATCTAATTACTAATCAAAGTCTGCAGGCGAAGAGATTTAGATGTATAATGTACGAATTTTCATTTGGATTTTATTTTGCTTTGACTTGTCTCTTTGTGACATCTCTGAGCATTAATAGGTTTCATGCGACTTGTCTTCTTAACGTCCCCAAAATCTAAAGATCACGTCAACAGGTGCTTAATTATAACAATTGCTGACTTGGGAGGTTCGTTGGGCTGATTAGAACACGTCAGGAGGAGGTTGATAATCGAGTCAAATACGCTGTGACAGTTGGTGCATTGAACGCTGTGATTTTGATTTTGTTAATTTGAAGCCATCCAAATATTCAGCCGGCAGGCTTAGTCAGTAGTACGTGTCATGCTGACATGGATGAATTCCCAATAAGATACGGTGACGTGGACGTCCGCGGCTGTATCTTTTTTTTTTTTTTTTTCAAATAACTAGATGCTTGTTTTAATGGGTAAAGATGATGATATTACGAAGAATTTCAATGAACAAAAGTAGCTTTTCTTTCCATTTTCTGGCCATTCATGGACAGAAAAGGAAGCGAAGAAGCGTAAGGCATTTTGCGTTGGTTAATTCATTGCATTTTTTTTTTCTTTTTCTCTTAAGTTAAAGTAGAGGTGACAATTTGTCCCAAGTCCTAATGGGTTACCCATGCCCATAGGGACTTTGGGCGGGATGGGTAATGGAATTTGATATTGGGTTTAAAATGGGACAAATCTCAATTGTACCCATTGATTGATGGGAAATTTTGGGAAATACTTGAGTACCTATTGGGCTCAAATAGCGAGGGCTCTGTTTGGATTACTTTTTTTGGGTGTTTTTGAAATATTTTATTATCGCAGTGTATATGAAAAATTTTTACTATAAATTTTTTTTTGGAAATATTTGATATACTAATATGGATGAGATATTTTTTGAGTTAATTGTATATTACTGTAACATTGTATTTGAAAATTTTATTTTTTGAAAATATAGCCAATCCAAACGGAGTTTTAGATTCAAAAATTATCTTTAACAATTTTTATAGTCATACCAGCGAATATATTCTAGCAGTCTTCCTAGTCATTATCCACAAGAATTTCCAGCATTTCAGTCAACTTAGACCTGTCATCCTTGAACAATGATGAGAATAAATATTCAACACCGGTACGGGGTCTGTTTGGATTGTGAATTATTAGAGATATTTTTACTGTAGCACTTTTTGTGATGTGATGTATGTGAGATAAAAAGGTAATTGGAAAGGTAAAAAGGTGTATTGGAAATTGTAATGATGATGTAAGCAAATAAATTTTGAGAAATAAAGCCCAATCCAAACAAAGCGCTTAAGTGCCTTAGCCATCTTGATATATGTTTGAATATGACTGTATTATTTATATCTTTTCCTTTATTTGTTAATCCAATTTTTGGTGGTAATCCTGAGTATAAAGCACTTGCATGTTTATTTAATAAAACTAAAAGAAATTTAATAAATCAAAAATATTAAAGTTATATAAAAAATAAAAAATGAATTAAAGGAAAAAATATATATAGAAAATAGATGTGGGTATTGGACGAGATCAATCTAAACCCATCCCAAAGTGATCCCGCCCAAATTAGTTACAAAACACATATGGGTAAGGTTGGATCCAAACCCATATGACTCAGTTCCATCTTAAATCCAAGCAAATCCCGCCCATTTTGCCACCTCTAAGTTAAAGGCCCAAATGAAAGAAAAGTTCAACATTTTATATCTTTTCCCAGCCTTTCCTTCCATCAAAACAAATTATTATTGGCATTTTAAGGCATTTTTGTGAGCCCTTTTAGCTAAAAATTGATAAAAGGTAATTTTAAAACTAATACAAGCTGCCCGTGATGCTTTCCTACAATTACTTTCCAAGTGTCTTAGCAAAAACTCTCTATTGCTTAATTACATCTAGCAAAGAATTGCCCTCAGTCAATTGTGATCAATTAGTTATAAATATCTAAAGTTAATTTTTTAAAGATGTTTCAATTGTTTTCTTTTGGTTCTTGCTTCTAGCATTTTTAAGTGCAAGAGGGGGGGGGGGGGGAGGAGCTGATTCAAATTAAAAAAGATAAAATTAAAGCATTGAAGGAATAACGGTTGTTTTTCAAGAATTTGATGACAATAGTCTCCTAAATTATTGATCAAATTATTGAACTACTTATATTTAGCGGAATAAACCAAAGGGTAAATTAAACATAACCTTCTCTAATCACATTGCTTCAGTCTTCGAATTCTTGAACTCTTTCATCATTCCCTTGGACTTAGCTTTGAGTACTAGAAAATGGATTGGTTTTTCTTACTCTTTCTAGATGAAAAAAACTTAGACCAAATTTCCCTAATTCCATAAAGTCGTTAAAGGTAGGCCCTCCATTGCACCAAGAAAAAACTTGTGATTGTAACTCGAAAGAATTGTAACAAAATGTGAGGTGGGAGACTAGTCGGAAATCAATTTGGTACATTTATTACTTGCAGAGACTAAAGAAAACTTGTACAAAGTATTCTAGGAACTAGACCATTATTCAACAGAAACAAAGACGCGGCCTCTTTCCTTTACCTAACTTTTCTTTACCCCAGAAAAAAAAAAAGAGAGAAAAAATTGCAGCCTCTTGCATCTATCCCATTTTCCTTTTAAGTTGTGGTGCCTAATAGCTTTAGGTGTTGGCTGGAAATTGGACATTGGAAATTGGATGGATCTCCAAAGATTCGAGGAAAGTTCTGCTCAAATCTTCACTCTATTGGAGGAAACTGATGACCGTCCCTGCACGGTTAAGGACCAAGATTTGTCCTCAAAATTTTGTGCGGCTGAAATAACACCATGTAACTCGATTTTCACGTCAAGTGTGGGGTCCATCACTATCTGTTGTGAAAATACATCATGTAAAAAAAAAGTTACACGATGTACAAAGAAAATTACGCGCGGTTAATAATGACTAAAATTGGCAGAGACGGTTGCATCTATCCCATTTTCCTTTTAAGTTGTGGTGCCTAATAGCTTTGGGTGTTGGCTGGAAATTGGACATTGGAAATTGGATGGATCTTCAAAGATACGAGGAAAGTTCTCCTCAAATCTTCACTCTTTTGGAGGACAAACTGGGCCTCAGATCAATATGAGATCAAACTGTGCTTATCCAGTTTAATATCTTATTTGGACGTGTTTAATAATCCAATTCAATATTTAAAAGTAACGAGTTCAAATTTTAACATGTTCGGACTTGTACAATAACTAAAAATAGAACATCTTAATTAATTAAACGACACTGAATTTCTTAGGTAAAACTTGTACAAAAAAATAAATGATAAATTATTCTCTTATTACTTAATATGAAATACACTTAAAAATTTCAAATATAGTATATAACAATTCCATAACTTAGGAGAGTTGGGGATTTAGGATGTACTTCATATACATAGATATAGATTTATGGGTTAGGGTTCAGTCGGTGTATGGCTAGGACTAGCCGACTAGGGTTTGATAGGAAGACGTTTTCTTATTCCTCGAGAGTTGGATATCGGATTCCCAAGATTACGATTGATTTTAGAATATTATTTAAAGCATCTGCAAAATCACCACCGTTTTTAAGATACTTGATTATTTATTTGAGTTACACATACAAATTGAAATATAATTAAGTTCTTGCTTCCCAAGAATTCGCTTACCTTTACCATTTGACTAGTCACTTTTTTATAAAAAAAAAAAAAAAAAGACTGAATTTATATGCAGTTCGAATATTTTCACCAAAATGTTATTGAGGAGGAGAACACCTTTTCCCAGCCCAGAGACATGTAAATTCCTTCCCCAGAGCAAAAGACACAACACACGGCCCAATTTAACTAAAACACGGGGTTGGCCGAAAAGTACACACTACACAATCAGAATGCATCATCTTATTATACACAATATTACACACAGTAGCAAAGCTGCATTGCACAATTTCTAAATGTGGTGTGTGTGGACATTTCGGAAATCAGGAAGCAGGTGGCCGCGGGAGTCTCTTTGCTATTTCCTGCCAAAATGAAATGCAAATACTTTAAGTTCTTAGGATAAATTGATCTCCAGCAGAAATGATTTCAAGAGGTTAGCATGAGCATCTGACTCTCATAGTCGCATGCAATTAATGAAGCCACCATCCATGTGTATCATGGCTCTGATATTTAGGATGCTAATAGCTTCTGGAAGGAAGAAAAAGGGAAGGCGGGGGAGGAAAACATAAAATGGTACTATAGAATAAAAAGTTTATGGAGACTTCAGATCAAGGGGCCAACAAGTTCTGGGAAGAACAGAAACTGAAAAATGGAAACATCGACGAGGGGAAACTAAAAATTTTGCTTCAAAATTATGTCATCAATGCACAATCATGCTTATGATCCGGTAACACCACACCATTTCAAATAAGCATTCACTTAGAACAAATGAAGAAGGCTCCAAAGGATCTGAACAGATTTTGAGGTGAAGGCATCCACACAGTCATAAAGATTAGCTTACCCCTACCCCCCCCCCCCCCCCCCCCCAAACAAAAAAAAAAAAGGGAGACTCGTAAAGATTCTCCCTACACGACAAACATTACCAAGTATGATGCTTTGCTTCTATCCCATTTTACTACATACAGAAGTCAGCTTGCTCCTAGACATAACTTGGATATAACACTGACAATACATTATTCAGCAACTGTTTTATTTTTATTGGTTATTTTTTTCTTCCTGGAGAAGCCTTCAAACTGCTTTATTCTCAATTTACGGGTACAAGTGCGACCCACCACAGGGTAAAGTGTTCCACAACTTCTTATTTAATTGTATAAGAAGCATTACAAGCTATAAGCAATGGCAGTGAATAAAATGGCAAATTCAGGCATCTCAGATGAAAAGCGAATTAGAATATACCTCAAATAACTGGTTTATGTTATCTGCTGTCTTGGCAGATGTCTCAATGAAAAACATCCCATTCTTCTCTGCATACTCCATTCCATCCTTCAAAAGTGAACAGGGTACATCAATGTGTAAATGACACTGAATTGTTGGAGATAAGAATATAGGTAATGAGGTATATGATGCTTACTTGAGCTGACACTTCTCGTTTTTCTTGGAGATCAGCTTTGTTACCTACCAATGCCATGATCATCCCGGGGCTCCCATGTTTTTGTAGTTCCTAGACAAAAAAAGAAGAACACATAAACTCCTAATATAAGAAAGCATCTGATTACATTCCCACATTGCCATGAAAAAGTAAGCTCGAAAAGTTATGTTAACGTACATCACGATCATTCATTTGCCGAATCTAAAATTACTACAGATTCCACATCTAACATGCTCTAATAGGAGTTAATGACATTTGGAGATCATACACATCAAATGTTAGTTGTGAAATCATGATAGCATTACTAAAGGCTGACAGTGTACTGAAGGATAAACATAATCTATACAGATCCAGAAAATAGACACACAAAGGCTTCATTAGGACTAAAGATTAATTACAATTGGTGCTTGTGCGGGCCTAGAACTGACTATAGAGAGAGACTCTAATCATTTAGTAAGTTGACAAGTAATCATGCATATATCTACGATTATATTGTTAAATTTTTGGATCAGCATCTGTAAATTATGCGGAGAATAGAAATAGTATTCCAAGGAAAAGTAAAATGAGCAAGATCGAGGCTGTAGATTTAATATAAAGTTATTAGGATGAACACTGAATTCATAAGTCCTAACGTTCATATACACCTAAAAAACCTATTGTGAACTCTTCTACTCATAATTTCCCTACAGCATCAAGCATCACAATAAATTGACGTGGAGCAAGCTCCTCTTGCACTTGCAGGTCTTTAAAGATGTAACCAAAATGGCAATGAGAAAGAAAATAGAAGAAAAAGGAGAAAACTATGTCATAGTTATCTAAAACTTCCCCGTGCATGAAGAGAGAGGAAAACGAAATAAAGGGAAAAAAAAGCAAAAAAAAGGAAGAATTAAAAGGTAGATGGTAAGGAGGAAAACTATCCGGAAAGCCTGTAAAGACTGCAATTTTTTCTTCATCATCCAAAAAGAAAAACACCAAGCAAAACAGCAACAAAGCCTCACAACATGCCATACTGTAGAAAAGCAATCAATAAAAGTAACTTGTCCACCACAATGCGATATACCTTGACCCAATACTGTGCTTTGGCAAATGATTCAGGACTAGTGATGTCATACACAACAACTGCCACTGCAGCACCTCGGTAATACAGTGGTGCCAGTGCTGCATATCTAAAGAACAAACAACAGACAAACAAAGTTAGGGCTCTATATTAGGAAATACATGTTACCAAAAAACAAGCGATGTGGAGAGGCTCCGTCCACAAAATCAGTGGCATCAAAAGAAAGGGTCCCAGATTATGAAACTTGGCAGACCTCTCTTGACCAGCAGTATCCCATATTTCAAACTTAACAGTGGTAGAATCCTGCAAAGCTATAGTCTGAGACAAGAATGAAGCTCCAATAGTTACCTATAATCAAATAAAAACAACAACCATAAGTAAAATTGTAGACCATGTAAATATCGTAGAAGGTCAGATAAGTATTGAAGATGTCTAAAACAAGAAAATTTTATTCAATCACTAGACCACTAACTTCACCTTGGATGTTGGATCAAACTGGCCACGGACAAAACGAAGAACAATACAGCTTTTCCCAACACCAGAATCACCTAACAGCACCAGCTGCAGAAATTATTGAAAAAATGGATTAGTCGCAAATCCATTTGTTTGAATACTAAATTCAATTAATAAACAGTGCACTAAGCACCACTAAACAGCCTCAAGTAGAACCCTCATGGAAAGATATTGCTAAATTTAAACCTAGATATCCATCTCATAACGCATACATTAATCATGCAAATTGACTAGTGTCTACCAGATGACAAAAGGGCCTAAAAGGATGAATGGATCAGAGTCTTCTGCATCCAAAAATCATGGCTCTAAATTTTTCCTGCAGTCCTTGAGACTTTCATTCACCAAATAACCAAAGGAGTTCCATGAGGACAAGGGTAGTTTGGTGTCTTCAGCTTCACCTTAACCGAGTTAACATGAAGGCTCCTCAGCATGGTAGTCAATACACATTAAACACAGTGTAGCAACTGCTGAGAAAAAGAACCACATTGGGATCTTCATAAGCCACGGATAGTAGCCTCGGAGATGATGCATTGAGTAGTGAATGCACTACCATGCCCATAAACTACAAACAGGAAATGATTTTCTTTTACAATTTTTTCCGCTGTATAAAAAGGTGCATACATGCAACCTCAAATCACCCCTACGCACAGAGCCACTGCTATAGGAACTTATGTGTTATCAAAAAACAAGGTAATAACAAAATCAGCTTCCGTCAAGTATCAGTAAAACATATCCAACAAGTATCTCCAAAAAGCTCAAATACAACTTTCAGCGGGTCCAACATAATATATTAAGCATAAAAACCCCCAAAAAAAATCTTAATTTACTATGTGCTGCAGCATTCACTGTTGGCTGCAAAACCTCGTATCATTTACATGCAAAAAGCAAAAAGATTGTTTCTTGTGTAAAATAGTGCAAGAAAGCACATTATTACTCCATTTAACTAACCTAACTAAGAAAATGTTCAGGCATTAAAAAAAAAAGAGCAACAATTCAAAAATTAATCATACAAATATACCTTTACACGGAGGTTTTTAGAATCATTTGCACTACCATTTTCCGGATTAAGTCCACCCAACCGACCCGAATTCCTATCTGTCGAAATTGGGAACAAAATTTTAAAAGAAAACAAGAACTCAAGCAATAAAGTATATCAACAACAGACGAGAAAAAGGTGCCACCGCGGAAGAAATCAATAAATAACAAGAAAATTATTAAAAGGGTTACTAAATTAGAGCCCAATAACAACAAAAAGGAGCTGAATCAAGTCAAATTGAGCCTACCAGGATGGACATAAGGGCGATGGGACATTTATAAGAATCAATAACAGAATATTCAGCTCAGAGAAATTGAAGAATACTTTCAAAAGATCAAAAAATGGAAAAAAAAAAGGGTAAAAAGGTTTTAACATAGGGTTAGGGAATCAAAGAATTAAAACCAAGGATGGGTTGAATAAAAATTTCAACTTTAATCACCTGGCAGCGAAGACGAACAACCCATGGACTAGCGAGATTTTAGACGCAAAGGCTAAAATACTTCACTTTTTCTTGTGTAGACGCCAGAGGGGATAAATTATTGTGGGATTTTAGCGGGATTTATTTATTGTCTTCAGAAGAATATGACAGCGTATACAACAGCTAAAACAAGGAATTTTTGACGCTGAGCGAGAGTAGAGAGACAGCGAGGTGTACCGTGTACGGTCGCTGGTGGAAGAAAGGGTGTATTTTCAGTTTACCCCCTTAGGTTTTCATTTAATGTTACTTGACCCGTAACAGTTTTGTGATCAGATCACAAAAAACTTCCAGTTTAACGGTTTTGGACCTGGGACTTCCACGAAAATAGTTGCAGACTTGCAGGTGACAGTTTACAAGTTGGAATTTTACTACTTTAGTCCTTTTATAAATTTCTTCTTATTATTATTATAATTTTATTTTGGGATAATTGCAGAAACCTCCCCTGAGATTTCTGACACTTGCACTGACCTCCACCTAGGTTTAGAAATGGCATTCAGCACTCCTAAACAGGAACAATTCGTTACAGAAACCTCTCCCCTGAGGCTTGATGTTCCATTAAAAAATTATTTATAGAAGTGAAATAAGAATTTTCTTCCAATTTTGCCATGATCTTGCTTGACAATTAGTATTAACAAGGGAGAGGCATAGGCATTAAGGATCAAGTTCAGAGGGTATAAATGCAACATATTTTTCATTTCAATATCTAACTTGGTTTGATGAGTGTTTTGGAATTAAATGCAATTAAATTTCAAAATTTCCCCTGATATAATAATTCTTATAAAACAAAAGAATTACACATAAGTATATAAACTATAACAAATTAACATCTCCATAATTGTAACTACAATAGCTATTAACTTTTTGATAAAATATAAGAAAATCATAAACTATAACAAAAATTAATACTAGAAAATAAATATAGTGGCTGTATTAATAAAGAGTAAATTCCCAAAAAAAGAGAGTTTTTAAACTAACTTTCTAAAGGATGACGATTTTTGAGTCTCTTCCCAAAGGGTGAAAAACGCATCGAAGAAATGCGTTTTTCCAAATAAAAATGCAACTTTCAAATACGTTATTTTAATTTTCATAAATTTGTTTAAATATGAAAAATTAGTTAAATAACGCATAACATGCCAGCTCTTTATGGAAAATTGGCAGGTTTTGTAGTATGTTTATACCAGCTCTTTGTAGAAAACAAACCAGTTCTTTATGGAAAAAATTGGTTAAATAGCGCCTAAAGGAAAACTAGTATGTTTTGTATTTAACATAAATTAAATATGTAAAAGTTTTAAAAAAAATTTGCCCATAACATACCAACTCTTTATAAAAAACTAGCAGATTTTATATTTAATGCACTATTTAACCAATTTCGTTCGCCTGTGGAGCTAATTAACCAATTAGCGCATTAACTAATTAGTTAATTAGATAAACAGAAATTAGTTAATTAGTTAATTAATTAATTAGATAATTAGTTAATAGTTAATTAGTTTAACTACGCAGAAATAGTTTGATTAGTTAATTAGTTAATTACATAATTACATAAATAGAAATTAGTTAATTAGTTAATTAGTTAAGCAGTTTATTAGTTTATTAGTTTAACATGCAAATAGTTTGTTAGTTTCGGATAGACAACAGCTTTAGTTAATTAGTTAATTAGATAATTAGTTAATTAGATAAATATAAATTAGTTAATTAGTTAATTAATTAATTAATTAGATAATTAGATAATTAGTTAATTAGTTAATAGTTATTTAGTTAATTAGTTAATTAGTTTAACTATGCAGAAATAGTTTGATTAGTTAATTAGATAAATAGAAATTAGTTAATTAGTTAATTAAATAATTAGTTAATAGTTAATTAGTTAACTAGTTAATTAATTTAACTATGCAGAAATAGTTTGATTAGTTTAATTTGTTTAACAAATTAAACGTTGGTTTTGATGAAGGTAATCAAACCTTTCATCTGGTAAAGTCAAATACAATTAGGGGTACTCTAGTAAATTCACACAATTTTACCTTTTAAATTAGTTTCAACTTTTTCTAGGGGAGGTTAATGCTATTTCAAAATTGATAGGGGAGGTCAGTGCAAATGTCAGAAATCTCAGGGGACGTTTCTGCAATTTTCCCTTTTATTTTTGTGGAAGCATGTAATGGGGTACAGGTGAAATTAGAGATGATATCATGGATCTTTTGCAAAATTTTCAATAAAGCATATGATCGTTTTCTCCTTCTTCTTTCTTTTTTTTAATCGTAGTTGGCTTTGTCGAAAAGATGATAGCAACTGAAACGAAGAAGAGCAACAGTAAGAACATGACATGATATGCTTTGTGGAGCATTGGTGTAAGCAATCAATCAAAGAAAGCAGCCACAAATGCTAAAATACAAAACTCAAGAAAAAGCATATGTAATATATTGTGATATCAATGAAGCATAAATTTTACATGAATTTGAAGCAAGAATTGCAGGCAGTTTCTTCTTTGGATTTCTTTGTCAAAGGACAAAATCGCACATACAGTGGCCAAAGATTTCGAAGTAATTTAAGAAAAAATAAAGATCATATACGTCTGAATCCATTGTCAATTACATTTTACTTGGATGCTCAAATTATTTGACGCTTTTTTTTTTTTTTGGGTTCTTTTGACTTTGTAATAAGACTAGGTAAGTGTTGAATTCGCCCCATAATCATAATTTTCATTTCTAATGCAAGTTGAAGATATTTATTATGTTCTTGCATTACAATTGACTGTTTAAGTTGGGTCGAATTCTTTGCGAGGAAATTTTCTCAACATTGTACTTTTCGTTCTTATGAGTTTTGAGTCCGATATTTTATGATTAAGCGATGCAAGTTTTTTTTTTTTTTTTTTTTCAAGGGTTGCACCAATATCTGCTAGTATAATTGGCCTCGTTGACTTATAAATTTATGACAATGTCTTGTTATCACAAAATTAGTTTATGACAACGATGTCTGCCAATATTCATGGACCTGAATTGATCTAGTTATTGGTTTCCGAGTGTACGAGTCTAGGTCAAAGCAATGGGCGCACTAAAAACATGACCTGAAAAGTTTTTCAAAAGACCGATCTAGAAATAAAAAAGAAAATGATTAGGAGCAAAAACTTTTTCTTGATATCTATCATTAATTTGGTTTTGAGTTTTTTCAAAGATGCCATTCTGGAATTGCCTTCAACGTTAAGAGCTAAAAACTTGGGCCTTATTTGGATCGTGAGTTTCTGCGAAAAAAATTCTTTCGACATATTTTTGCATCGTTTTTTTTTATCTTAAATATATCATATTATTATAGTATATTTTTTCTACAAAAACTTGCAATCCATATTTTCCAATTATCTTATTTGATTATGCCCCGTTTCTCTATATATCAACAGTTATTTGAACTAACAAATAGTTAGTTAGCACTTTTCCTATATTTTTCATAGTTTATTTCAATATGCTGCATATGAAAAGCATACAAAGGAAAATGGTTTGCAGCTAAAAGTTTGACATAATGCCTGGAAAATTGGTAAGGTATCTATGGTGAGCAAGTACCACAAGAAAACTCTTACCCCCAAGTCCAACACTAAACTGGAAACTAAAGCACTTGTTTAGAAAAGAGACCTGAATATATAGTTGCCTGTACCATGCCAATTCATGGCCAAAACCTTATGAAATTACTTCACTAATTAAAGATTTCAACGAGTAGAATTCATTTGTAATGTGCACCTTCATCCTCCACAACTTGTGCAGATCAATTAACTGTCTTTCTAGAACAAGGGCCATATTTATCTCCTTTTGTTTCTTAACATTTTAAGAAGGTGAGGGCTTGATCGCTTGGTGTGATTGAAAGGCTGTAAGATGTATTACACTTCGATCGATCATGGTTTGACAAAAAGATTTTTTTTTTTTTTTTTTGAGAAACAAATAATGAACTACGACATTGGTTCACTTCAATGACCATAAATTAATCATACCATAGCTTTGATGTCAAAGTTATGTTTTGGACACTCAATTAAAGTGAACATCGTGTGGACATCATTCGATGAGATTTTAGCTGTCCGTGGTCCATACAGCAGTTACATTTGTGCTTCCACCTCTGCTCAAAGCTGCACCTTTTTCCTACTACCAATCCTTTTTTTTTTTTCTTTTTTGGTTGCTGTTGTATGAATCCCACAGCCAATCTTCACCACAATCAAGAGGAGTGGATGCTCACCGTCCCTGTTTTTCCCTTTTCCAACGTAACTTTCCTTATTGATTTCATATGCATCAGCCTGTACGCAATATATCCACATCTGTATATCCAACCATACATAACCATGAACTTTTTGTTGAGTGGTGAGAACTGAATTACGTACCACGCCGTGGTCAATTGAGTCGAAATCAATTTGAGATAGAGTTATGCGCATCGACAATATATTTGCATACATCATATTTACACATATTGGGTGTACATGTATGTGGTTGATTAGGGTTAATATCTCTCTCTTTCTCTCTGTATGTATGCACGCAGCTTCATCAATTGCATGAAACATGACAAGCTTGTGGCTGATATGTGTGGCTTCATCGACACGTATGCCTGTATTTGTTAACGAGATATTGCATATTTTCATCTAGCCGGGCTTGTTAATTTTCATTGTCGACATATTTAACTCGCTAGCTGGAAAAAATCACGAAATGAACGTTAGTCCATGTTTCTTGATTCTGTATAATATATGTTCCAAATCGCATTCAAGAAAGATTAATTAGCTCAAGACTGAATCAGAATGCTGATCGAAGGGAGACCCGATGATGTGAAACTAATGAAAATGTTGGTGAGATTGATGCTGCCTAATTAGCAGAGAATTGAATATGCATGATACACTAGCTAACGCATGTGTATATACTTCCATCATCTTCTGTATACTATTAATTATCTGTAGATACTAGTTCATTGATTGTAACAAACAAAAAGAAATGCCCATTCAGGAAGGCTTTGATTCATAGTAGAGTGGAGCACTGAATTCTGGATCATGAACTTGTAAATTACACGGGAAAGAGAGGGGGGGGGGGGGGGCGGGGAAGCCCACAAGGGTAGCTTACAATATTGCAATCCATCGACATGGAAGAAATTTAATGCGTGTTACAACATATTGGTATATGTTCCACATACATATTCTCATGGTTTATTCTTGCTTCCCTTTGTGGAACACAAACTTGAATCGAGGGTTTGATAGTTTGTGTATCGGCTTGGAGCAGAAGTTCGTCGAAATCCTTTAGGCAAGCAGGCCTCCACACCTTGACCTACTCGAGAGCCACCTTCATCTTCATGATTCTTCTTGGTTTCAAATGCAATATAATTTTCGGATTTCGACCCCATTGGCCTCATGACTTCTTCAGCAAGTGCTCTAGACGCGGACAGTCCCACATAATTTGGAGAAAAAAGCAGCAGGGCACAGAACAGAAGGATGAAGGATGAACAAGTGTTGCTAGGCATTTTTTTTAATTACGACGTGCTGCTGTTTCCCTGGGTAAAGACTGTTTTCTTCTGGTGTGTATGTTGAAGGAGAAGGAACAGGGGGCCCCCTTAAATACATAGGCTTGTGAGGCACAGATTATGATGAAAAGTTGGCAAAATTAATGAACAGCTCATCGTTTAGGTCTAGCAATCCAGTTGATTGTAGTACCAGTGGTTGAATGTTACAAGATGAGATCGCCTTTGCAAAAATGCAGGTGGAGAATCTCGTGCACTTCATTACTCATTCCTAATTTGCTTTCTTACAAGTCAAATTCCTTTAAAGTGTGATACAAAGTCCAAAAGGATAAGCTCATTAAAATGAGGAATGAAGTATTTGTCCAAAAAAATGAAAAATCAAAATAAAGAAAGATAGATTAATTAATTGGAGGTTAAGGGTACGTAGTACTAATATTTTCTATAGCTGGTCAAAAAAAAAAAATTTTTTTTTTTTAGTAGTAGTAGTACAGTCAAGAGTTTTGACACGTAAATTTTAAAAATAGAAAATGATTGTCCCATCTCATTTCATGAGAAAAATAAGTTCAATGGCAAATTAAATTTTGGGGGGACCTCAATCTTATGAAATGCAATGAGGAGAGCTGCTAATGATCACTACTCATGCAATGGATTAGATGCACTCAACTATAAATTTAAGAATTGAAAAAGAAAAAAAAAAGAAATTCTTAGGAAAGTTAATCTAGAAAACACTTACATAAATTATATGGAAAACAACAATTGATCTATAGCCAGGTAGAGCTCCTAAAACTTTCATAAATTTGCACCAGTTTTTATTGTATTCTTGTTATTTTTAAGTGTAACTGAGCTGTTGCTATTACATTTAATCACCAAATTTTATTAAAAAAAAAAAAAGAAGAAATTGTTGAACCAAGGAGATATTTTGGAAGATAATTGAACACATTATATACCGTATAGACTTTTTTTTTGTGCATGAGAAGCAATAGAAAGCATAAGTTAAATCGAGTTAATGGGCAACAAATATTACTGGTCTTGGATGACAGACAGAGAGTTTTGATTGGGCCACCTGGAATTAGTAGCTTACCAGTTCACCTGTTTAGATTTGCCACGCGTAATTTGCTGGCAAAAATTTTCAATTTTCACCTGCCAATATACGAAATCTCAACAACCAAGAGTTTTATCCAGTAGTGAAGCTTGATGAAACGACACGTGTCCCAAATTTCTATTTCTATTCCTATTTCTTTTTTCTTTTTATAAAAATTTTAAGTGAATGATTTTAAATTCAAAACCTCTTTATATTTCTATATCCTTTTCTTTGTTTTCATTGAAGTAAGTAATTAAATTCGCCATTGTCTTTAATATGATTATACTTCTTCTTCTTGACCATTGTAGTCGATTTTCTCATAATTCCAAGTCCATCAAAACATTCTGATATGACTGAAATAAAAAGAAAAAAATGTTCGAGTTTAAATATTTTATGTGAAATTGGGGGTTTTTGGTTATATATGACTTAAACAAAAAAAAAATATATATATATATATATATATAGAGAGAAAATGTTCAAGTCTCTATACATACTTAACAATGCATTCCCCAATTAAATTTTCCTTTCATGCCAATAAGAATTCAAGACTACGAATAACTAATTTCATGCGCTAAAACTATAAGCCTTTATTGTACCTGAAATCTAGGTGTTCTTTGGATGGTATCATGTGAGCTTTTAAGGTAGAGAGGAGATGGCACACAAATATGAGTCAAAGTCTATCGGTGAACTCTGTTCACGGGAGACATTTGGCAAAGGGTCATTAGATGATAGGCATGCCAAAAAGGGTTTCCTGTCCACGAGTTCTTTATAATTTTATTATTGTTTTACGGTTTGTCTATTGAGTGTTTTACATTCGTAAGATACATTTCAAGTGTCATACTTTTTAAAAATTAAGGCCTTGTTTGGCAGGTAAATTTTTTATTAAGTTTATTTGCTACAAGCTTTTTAAAAACTTTAACTACAGTAATCTCAAAAAATTTCTCAAAATTTTTAAACTATACACTTCAAAATATTCAAAAATTTACACACTTCAAAATTTTTTTTTAAAAAAAACTTCTACAATAAGCTAGAGTAAAGTTTTAGACAAATATCTAAAACACTCACTTGCCAAACGGGGTCTAAGATTAATTGGGAAACGTAAATAAATATAAGAGAGAAAAAGTATATAAATACAATAGAAGATAATAATTGTTAATATGGGTATATATATATACTAAGTTAGGTAAATGTTAAGTGTGTTAACGAAATGCTATTAGAAAAATCTTTTTTTTTTTTTTTATATGGCTTAAGATGGTTTGGTACATATATTTTTATTTTTTTTAGATGGTTTAATTAGGTGGTTTTTTGCTGAGCAATTAGTGTCAAGTGAGTGGTGGAACTTCTTTCAAGATTTTTTCAATAAGACTTGGAGTCTCCCTTACGTGGGAAAAAAGGAGAAGTCACCAAGCCATATTTTCTAATGAGATCGGGCAAGAGATTGAAAGGTCAAAGGAGCGGATGCCTTTCATCCTAAATCCTAATGTCTCCATGCCCACCTCTATATGACAAAGTGGTTCCAAAAATGTATTTGATTTTGGTTGACAAAAAACTCGACTTAAATCAATTGCATCTCATTAAACTTATTATAATTTTTGAAAGCTAGAATTTAATCTATTAAATAGGATCTAGAAACAAAATTAACCTAAATGAGTTGTTGCTCGTTGTGATTTGTTCCCACCTATTTGATTTTGCATGATTGATGTTGCAATTGGTGTCATGGGGTGGGGTGACACCGTTGTGATATTCATAAACAATCATATTCATTTATTTCGGCTTACCTTGTTGTGTAGTTATGTAACTTGATTTGCTGTAATTTTTTTTACAATTTCTCAAAAGAGTTTATCTATAAAAAGTTACTAAAAATCACCACGGTGTATCAAAATAAAAAATATATATATATAAATTCCTAAAATTGAGGAGATGGACCATTTTTTTTACTTTATTTCTATCGTGTTTAGTAGCATCTTCCTTCTCGAAAAAACATTTCTCGATACCCTAACAAGGCCTTAGGCCTTCCCGTTTCTGTCTTCTTTTCTTTTTTTCTGGGTCAGGCGGACGGCAAAGCCCAGTACATTAGGCCATCTTTGCTGGCAAGTATTTCCATACAACCACGCGTTAAGTACAAATGTACGTCTCCTTGATTCCGTGCAGGAATAAGTTTCAAGAGCCAATGGGCCTAAATTTCTGGTCTAAGCTAGGCCCAACCATCCACAAAGTCCACTCAGTCACCACTAAGATGAATCAGTCTGCCCACAACCATGCAATCTTTGGATTCAAGGGACCAAATTCTGGTCGAATGTATCTCCAAAAAAATTCTGGTCGCATGCTTAATTCTAATTTCCTTTTTTCCCTTAGGAAAAAAAAAATCAGATATGAAAAATAAAAACATGGAGTTTTCAACCATTACGCATTTTTCTTTTTTCTTTTTGTTTGCTTTGACCAAATAAACATGAAGATTATCACAAGCATAAATTAAAGCCTTGCTCAGATTGAGTTCATTGTATCCTACTTTAAGATTTCCTTAGTTTTTCGTTAAATTCTGTGGCAGTTTTCGAGTAGCAAGATTGGTCAAGGAAGGGTTTTTAGGATCTTCTCCGTTGTCAGATTCTTGGTGTTTGAATCTCGTGTCTGACGGTTGAGATGAAAAGTTGCTGAGAGAGTTAAAAAAAAAAAGAATAGCAAGAGTTGAATTTACTATATATAAATGCTCATTATCAATGACACGAGAGTTCCAAGCACATAAAGATAGTCTATGTACGAGGTTGCTTTTTCTTGTAGGTGGCAGCTGCAGTTGTACTTAAAGAAAATCAGTTTTTAGTTTTGTTTTATTGGGGTTTAATCTGTTTTAACCCGTATCCAGCGGAAAATAGAATGTTACTTATCGAGCATAAGTACACACCCGATGAACAGAAGTAATTAAGGAGCAGTAATTAATTTGCAATTTGCTTGTCAAGACTTAAGATATAGGAATCGTACGTGGTTGTCAGTTCAGTTGTCACGTCCGGAGCTAAGCCACATAAATTAATCTGAACTCGAACGCATCCCAACAATGCATCTAAATGCACAGCTCATGAAGAATCTTTAGCAAATTCTTTTTAATTACTTTTTTTTTCTGATATATATGGTCATGGAATAAAAAAAAAAAAAAACAATAACAACATTAATGAGTGGAAATCCACTTGAACAAGATTCGCGACTAGGATTAATTTTTTAGCTCTGAGTTCCGGGAAAATTTTTTTTTAATCAGTTTGGAAATTAGGAGGATATTAGATTAATGAAAGGCATCAGTGTGTTAGCATTAATTTATGATTAAGATGCTTAATCAATTTTGCCAATACTGAGGGTGTTCACATTGATCCCCAAATAAATCTCCCCATGACCGTGAAACCTATCGTCAACATCCAGTCAGATCACCACCGCCTTATACCCGACAGATTAATGATAATCACGTGAATTAAGCATCAGTATTTACATGGGCCTTTGCTTTGATGACTAATTAAGCACAAAAGGTTAGGCTGGCTGTTGCTTTGACAATTAATTAACCTCATATGGTATCGTCATTAGCTTGAACTAGTTGATTATGATAAGGCTATGAAAGGAAGAGTGGGGGAGGGTGAAGGAGGGCGGGGGAACATTAGCCAAAACCGATGCTAATCTCATGTGCATTAGATGGCTAGTGCTTAATTAATTAGCTCGAACTTATTCATTGGCATTAGACAACAATGGGCCATTCATCATGGTCGGTTTTTTTTTTTTTTTTTGGGTAATTCTAGCTTGCAAGATCTATGTAAAATTTATTATGATTTAGAGTTGCGACTAGTGTACTTGATGAATTAATATGTTATACGTTCAAGCATTTACGGCGTATAATAAGAAGTGTGTTAGATAAGCTATCAAATATACGAATTTAAATTTCAAATATGACTTGATTTGAATTTTAAATGTGACTGCACATTTAGCTATTCACTTTTGCACTGTATTTGTCATTCATTTGATTGAGAAAATTGAGGGCTACAATATTCACGAGGTTCCAAATCCTAGACATATCACATAGTTCCACGAATAGTTTAGTTTAGAGTCAATACAAGGTTGTTTATAAAGCCTAATTGTACATCATAAAAGTAGCAGTTAACAAAGGAGAATCGAGTTGATCATTAATCACTATTATTATGACTAGATTTCGAGACGAATCAAAAGTTAGATATAGGATTGTCTGCCATATATATCATCATTTCAAAGACGTTTATGATGCTAAAAAGATAATAGAGAATCTTAAAGTTAGACGTATCAAAAGTTAGATATAAGGTTGTCTGCCATATTTATCATTATTTCAAAAAATTTTTTAATCCTAGAAAGATAAGGGAGAATCGTAAAATCACACATCCAAATTGTAAAATTAAAATATACTCGTTTACTGGCATCTTAAACCTTAACTCGTTTAAAAATTAGAAATTTCAAAACTAAGAAACAAAATTTCTACCTGTATATAGGCAATTCCATAATCAGCAAGTATCAAGGACCGAGTTTGTAACACGCTACTTTCAACCATAGAAAATGTAATTCATTAGTTTACTTGACTAATCTAAGATGTTGCAAGACAATAAATGAACATTGAAAAAGGTCAAAGTAAGTTACACAAGAGGCTAGAGGGAGAGCGACAACATCAGTACATTTGGAGTGGAAACTAGACAAGGAAGAATGAGTGAGCATAGGTAGCAAGCAACAAAGTATACATGGAATATCTCGACGAGGCACAGCTCACAAAGCTGTCATAAAACAAGAGAGGATGGATTACCTCTTGACTCCCAAGCCCTAAGAGACAAAAGCACCTTCACAATGGACGTAAAATATCAAAAGGAAGATTGACTGTTACTGTTAATGGCTTAGGCCAATGTAAGATTTAGATTGAAGATGGCGTACTAGGTTGTTGGCCATGAGTACGGCATGAAGCCCCACTTCTCCCTTTGTCAGATCATAAAACCATAAACCCTTCCCAACTGTGTATGGCACGAGTTTTCTAGCTGGATCTTTTGCAAGCTGGTCATCAAAACTTCAATTTTCTTTTTTCCTTGATTTTTAAAGAACTAAAGTAATTTCATAAATAAACTCGAGACTCATTCACTCGAAGCTTAAAATTTTTATTTTTTATTTTTTTTTATAAGCGGGAGACTTTGAATCAAAAAAATTTTTATTTACAACTTATTTTATCTTACCACACAACTCAATTCCCCCCGCTCACCCGAAACTTAAACTAATCACTCAAACGTTGGATAATATTCTCGATACAAGACAAGACGCCGGCTCCATCATGGGAGTCCAGAGTAGGGTACCAAGGTGTGTCTTTCTAAAGCACACACAAGATGGATAAAGAGAATTAGCCAATGTGAATTATTTTTTAGTCTTTGCTTATATAATTCTTATTGTTATTACAGAAAAATTAAACCAAACGTTAGAGTATTTGTCTGTTTTATTTAGTTGAGGCCACGTGTCATCAGTTTATTTATTGGCTTACAAAGTCTGTTGAATTTTTTAGATGGTAGGGCGGTTACAACTTACATAGGACCATTCCAATAATTTAGCAGCAGTGGCAGTAGACACCAGAATACAGAGCCGCATAGGGCTTTCAATGTCAGAAGCCTCAGTTTCGTTTATATGGTAGTACTTTTTTTTTTTTTTTTTCTTTCTTGTCGATAATTCCTATATTACATTACGGGGAGAGAAGAATCTGAAGAGATCTTGGAGTAATTCGGAGGAGATTGAACCATCACTGGACCATACGGATGCAACTATGCATCCGCTTGAATTTTTTAAACAGGGTCATATTTAATTGTGGCAAATTGAAACCTTGCCTCCCACCCCGCCAAATCTTAATGCATTGGTGGTGTCCACTACGGTAGTACTTGGTAGCCTCAACTTTCAACTTCATAGATCATTAGAGCCGCAGCCTATCGTTTTTGAGTAATTAGAAAATTTTCCTGTTCTTCTTACATCAATTTTCGTGTGAATTATCTATAGGTTTATGTTATTGATTGATTTGGATCCATCAGTTATATATTAGCTAGTACTGATTGGTGTAGATTGATTGGTGACTTTAACGTCGCAGGATTCTCCTCCCTTCTCTATCATCGGCCATCCTGCGAAGTTGTGCCCACAAGAAGTTCATATAGTTATAATATCTGGTTGAGGCGTTCATCCCTTGATAAATAAAAAAGGTCTTGGGTCCATCGGTAGATTTTTCTTCTTCTGCTACTTTAGCTATTAATCCATCATACCCATATACAGGAATCGATTGAAAAGAAGAAAATGGGAAAAGAAAATGAAATCTGAATTAATCTTTAGTTTTGAGCTTAGTGCATGGTAGGTCCAACAACTAAACCGAGTCTTGTCTCTTGCCAATGCCAACAAACAAGGATTTCTTTTCATCCTTAATTCTCGTCGGCGCTGCTATTTTTGTGGGATCACCTTGGCATTGATAAAGAACACCCATGTGTGCCTTGTGTTTTTCAAAGCTTGGAAATTACCCATTATTTTGTGTCAATACACAAACTATATTCACATATACGCATATTTAAATACATTTTCTCAAAGAATAAATATCAATTAACAAGAAACTAAAAAAATGCAGCATGGGAAGTTGCAAACAATGGCAGGGGCACACGTAGCTGAGGCTCAGGGTTCAATTGTCTCTTCCCCCCCCCCCCCCCCCCCACAAAAAAAAAAAAAGAAACTTTATATTTGCTACCTTTTACAAGAGTGTTAGGACTATAAAAAATTTATGTTAAACTAAAGCAATTAAATTTGAAAGCATATTTAGGATAGGAAAAAAAAAAAAATGTCTAAGATAGATAGGCGTATTTATTGGTTTTAAACTCTACCAACTCTTGGGTTGACGGTTGTATTTGACCAATTGATTGGTCTATCATAACAACTCTTGCTGCTCAGTTGTGCAAGGGATTGACCAAAACTGCCTTTTGATGATTATATAGGACGCTATTTTCGCCACTGCGTAAGCTATGATTCTGCAGTTCCTCATTGCTTGACCAAAAAAAAAGGTTCCCGCGAGGGATAGGGTTTGAACATCGAAGCCTCCTGCGTATTTAGTCATCAAAAGAGATGGAAAGTAGGAAAGGAAGCAAGGGTCAGTTGGAGGGGACCATATTTAAGCTCCGATCACTAAAGCCCAAGAAAAGGCTGTAGTTTAGGTCTTCTTGCTCTCAGCTGGCGTCATTCCAATTAGTATTTGATAGTTTAACAATTTTTGATAAACATTTCTCGGTACGACTCATTTCTGAGCGTATTAATTTTATCCCAAAGCAAAGTATGCACTCACTGCATCAAACCTTAAACGTAGAAAAAAAGAATCATTAATTATCGCCTATATGTTATTGACCTTAAATCCTGAACAATATCCAGATAAGTGACATCCCATATATATATATAGCAGGTCAATTTTTACATAGCAGGATGCTCAGGAAGTGCAATCTGCTGTATTTTTCCATGGCAGGATGCATGCTCAGGAAGTATACTGTCTGTACAATCTCACTAATTGGTATCGTTTAATCAACTGTCTTGGCTTATCGAGGCAAGCCCACAAACTCTCTGGTGAAAGGGGAAAAAAAAATTGCATCAAGATTCCAAAGGCTAAACCAGCTGGTGAAAACCTTCTATATAAGCTTCTACAGTTGTCAGTTTCAATTACATACATGGTGCAAGGTCTGCACTAAGCCACATCAATGAAACTAGTGCTTAAGATGCACCTCAATGTGTGTGCAATTAACTAAAACCATAAACTATATATAAATTACAATCTCTTTATAAAGTTTCGTTAGTTAGATTTCTTTATAATTTAGATAAGCCTATGGAAAGTAATACTATTATAGAAACAAGTTGAGAGAAATACGTGAGAGTTAGTTGGAAGATTTCAATGGATAACTATGTGCTAATTGTGGGGAAGCTTTTTTGGGAGCAATATTGGACAAATTTATTCGTATAATTACGGATAGATTAGAGACATTAAAAAGTGACGTTGTATGCTTATATCTGATAGTAACACTCTCCTATTATATATTGTATAGATATATATATTGTACACATGTCAAGGATTAACTGCCATTAGTAGTAGTGGATAAGCATTTGGCCAAAACAACTGCCTTGTAGAGAAAAAAACTGGACGAATACTTAGGTACAGATGATCATCATAACTTTGAAATGGACTCATAATTACTTTTAGTCAAGAGAAACCTTTTTCATAATTTTATTACGGGACCTTTTTGCACGGCCGCACCAGGAGTGTTTGGCATCTTTTCGATGTAATGGGATAGATAAAAAAAAAAAAAAAAAAAAAAAAAATGGCGCAGATCAACAAGTCCATTTAAGCGTCGACATCAGAACGTACGGGTTTCATGCCCCAGTCCAGATGGTGGTTGTTGACGTGAGGAATCTCGATCCTACTTTCCGAGCTCCCTTTTTTCCTTTCCTTTTCTTTTCTCTGCTTCTTTGGACGCTGTGAGTCCACATCTTCTCTTCTGAGATTAATAATGGTAGTTGCTTAGTTTTGCCTAGTTTTTCATGGGCCAGCGCGCAGCTGAAGTCGATGCATCAATGGGAAGGAAGGCGAAAATCAAAAGGAGGATGGTGTAAGCATGAATAAGATTTTTACTAATGTTTATCATGGTAGATATATAGCACACTTTTCATCTGCTCATCAACATGTTCATTATCCGGGATGGATGATTAGATTTTTGCTGCTTTTGTCTTGGATGTATGCACATCACTGCAACCTTTTTACTGCTTTTAACTTTTATTATGTACTAGTATATTATAAGAGGACAGATTCAAGGTCTACAATATATATATACACACACACACACATATGGTGTATATATAGAAAACATTTCCTAGTACTTGTTTCAGCAAAACAAAATCGCTTTCTAATGTTTGAAACTTCTTCATTAATTAATAGTTCGATTTCAGCAGATTATCTATCTATTCAAGATACAGCAAATGTTAAATTTCATCGCCAAAAGAAGAAATCTATTTTGTTGTTACATTACATATAAATGGAAAAAAAAAATGAATTGGATGACGACAATAATGGTAATGATGACTCTGCCAGCATCACGATGATGTGATCATAATGAAGACGTTGATGCTAATCAAAATGATTTTAATGATGATTTTAAGTCATTTGTCCTTTGCTATAATGACATCAAATCAAGATTTGTAACGTTGTGGGTTTTTTGTTGCTTTACGTGTTCATAGTCTAATCATGATCATAACTGGATTGAACCAAAAGTCTGCTGTAATCTTGCGCTAGATCCTACTCGTGCTCTTGTACTACCAGCACACATTGTTGCAGCAGCACAATCTGATCATCTGTATGGCACATATGCAGAAAATCCAGAATAAAGTAATGCCACTAGGAGAGAGTGATGAACTGGCTCTTTCTTTCTTTCTTTCTTTTTTTTTTTTCAAAAAAAGTGTACACAATTCTGTATTGTAAGTGTTGTTTCTCTTTTCTTCTTTTTTTTTTTTCTTTCTAATTGTTACTTCTCTCTTAATTGCATCCAAATTTAACAATTAGATAAAATCCAAAAGGATCTTGCAACAATATGTAGATTCCTTCGTAAATTACTAAGGGTAGGTTTGATAAAGCTGAAACCTAAAAACTAGAGTATGAAATCGATCTAAAATTTGAAATCTGAATCCATTAACTTATTAATTTGTTAAATATAAAATCTAATACATTTGAGTGCATATATTACATTTAGTGATAAGTCAATAGTTTTTCACTTAATTTTGGAAACAAGTTTTACCTAAAAAATTCAGTGCCACTTAACTAATTTAGATGTTCAATTTTTAGTTATCAAATAGTTTAAATAAGTTAAGATTTGAATCCATTAATTTTAAGTGTTGAATTGGATTATCAAACAGGACCAAAGTCAAATTTTATCTTATTTGTGACAATTGTTAATTGACAAAGCCCCTTCTTGAGCGTAGGTTGACAAGTTAATAAAGTATATGGAGCTGGTTGCCTTAAAAATTCAGTGGAAACCAGTTCATAAATAAATCATTTTGATCTTGATCAAAGTTTGAACAATCACTAATTAGGAATCAAGCGCTCAATTTCAACTTGCAGCTTAATTAGTTGTTTTTTCACTCCGACGTATATTTCTTATTTTCTATTCTTTACCTATTATGCAGATCTAGATTATGATTTGTGACTTTGAGTTAATTAATTCCAAATTTTGATTTAAAACCAGTTGGAGATAAAGTTTGAAACACGAGAAGTACCATTTCGGTATTGAGAAAACTTGTGAAGCCAGCTGCTTGGTGACCTTTCCCACTAATCTTTTGACATTAACTTAATTTTTCTTTATCTTTTATTTTCTTTCTTTTTTCTTTTCTTTAAAGTGAAAGTGCAAGTTCACCATATTCCAACATGTTTTCCATTGTTTTAAAGAAACAATACTTCTTTTGTAACGCCCCCACTTCTCCCAAGGGCGAACCCGAGAGTATTGGCGGGACGCCTACCTAACTCGCGCCAGGACTCGATACTCTAAAACTAGAAAATAGAGCTCACACTAAAAGAAAGTTTTGTTTAAACGATTACATCCTCAAAAGTTGCATAAACTAGTACATAAAGTCATACATACCACGAGTACCAGAAAGTAAACCTTAGAAAAACTGATAACTACAAGCACCACGACAACTATATACATCTTGCTAGTCAACTTACAACAAGTACAAGTTCAACTCGATTTTCCTTAAATCGCGTATACTAGGATTTTAACTTATAATTCACTAATTTATTATTATCACCTCTAATTTCACACTTAATATCATCTAAAACTCACTTTTAATCACCAAATTTGATCCACACTTCGTACCGGATAGTCGCACTATGGAAAAACATAAAAACCCTAATTCGCTCTAACTTGAAAACGGACAATGAAAACCCTTACTTCTATATCCATTTACACTTATTGTGGTGTGATTGATAGTAGGGCTATTATAAAATCATAAATTCCAAATAAAAGAGAATTTTTAAGAAAAACGTGAGGGATTTTACAATTCCATAAATTGAATTTAGGGTTTCGGTTAAAATATGAGAAATTTGAGAAAACGGTCAGTCACAAGTGAAATTAGGGTTTTGATTAGACGTTTAGGGTTTCTAATCTTTTAAAATAAAACAAGATTTTAAATTAAACCCAAAGAAATAACTTTAGTTTTTTCTTTAAAATAAAATAATATTTTTAAAATAAAAATAAACTAAAGAAACCGTAATATCCTCTTTGAGTCTAAACAAAGATACTCCTAAAAATTGGGGTATCACAATCTCCCCTCTTTCAAAAAATTTCGTCCTCAAAATTTTTTTCAAAAGGTGATTTAGTATGTAACACAGTAAATTGATTAAAACAACAAAATATAACACACAAAATACATAAGGAGATATATACACAATATAATGCACCATATACACCAAGAGACATTTCAAGTTAGACAAAGTCAAGTGCAGCAAGTACTATATATGTAGGTATTAACATATCACAAGTAAATGACATGTAAGAACAATGCAAGGGCAAAACGAAAGAAAAGGCGACTTGTCGTCCCACACTCAGTGAAAATCACCCCCGTTCGATTTCCTACTCCACTTTCCAAGGTGCCCGTTGATCTCTTGTACTCACTCTAGCCGGACAAAACCTGTTCATGTTCCCAAAATGCAAGTCTCAAGCAACTCTGGAGTACTCAGGCACAAGAATCCGAAATAAGATAATTCACATCTCGAGCTGGCCAGTCCCAAGAGTAAACTATCTACAATCGACATTCCTACTTGATGTACCTATCTATGGTCCTCAGATACCATGAGAAAGATTTAAGGTCTATAACATTCACAATTCATAGCTTATACTCGAACGAGCACTTAGTCCTTCTTATTCACCACTTAGTCCAGGCTCACTTCGCGCATAGACCATCCGAAGTAGGTTCTGATACCACGTGTGACGCCCCCATTTCTCTCAAGGGCGAACCTGAGGGTATCAGCGGGACACCTGCCTAACTCGCGCTAGGACTCGATATTCTAAAACTAGAAAATAGAGCTCACACCAAAAGAAAGTTCTATTTAAACGATTATATCCTCAAAAGTTGCATAAACTAGTACATCAAGTCATACATACCACGAGTACCAGAAAATAAACCCTAGAAAAGCTGATAACTATAACCACCACGACAACTATATACATCTTGCTAATCAACTTATAACAAGTACAAGTTCAACTCGATTTTCCTTAAATCGCGTATACTAGGGTTTTAACTTCTAATTCACTAACTTATTATTATCACCTCTAATCTCACACTTAATATCATTTAAAACTCACTTTTAATCACCAAATTTGATCCACACTTCGTACCGAATAGTCGCACTACGGAAAAACGTAAAAACTCTAATTCGCTCTAACTTGAAAATGGACAACGAAAACCCTTACTTCTATATCCATTTACACTTATTGTGATGTGATTGGGTAGTAGGGATATTATAAAATCATAAGTTCCAAATAAAAGGGAATTTTTAAGAAAAACGTGAGGGGTTTTAGAATTCCATAAATTGAATTTAAAGTTTCAGTTAAAATATGAGAAATTTGAGAAAACGGTCAGTCACAAGTGAAACTAGGGTTTTGATTAGATGTTTAGGGTTTCTAGTCTTTTAAAATAAAACAAGGTTTTAAATCAAACCTAAAGAAATAACTTTAGTTTCTTCTTTAAAACAAAATAATATTTTTAAAATAAAAATAAACTAAAGAAACCGTAATATCCTCTTTGAAACTAAACAAAAGATGATCCTAAAAATTGGGGTATCACATCTTTCCCATAGGGAGAAAAAAAATGAAGAAACAATATGAATTCTTTTAAAAAGGATTTTTCATTTATATTTCCCAAGAGAATTCCAAGATTTTATTCAGATAGAGGGAAAGTAGAATGAAAAAAGTGAAGTAAAAGAAAATGAGAACCACTTTTTGGTTTCATATTTGGTTATCAACAAAAAGTTGGGATAAAATGAGAAGTTAGTAACAGTCGGTGATATTGGTGATAGTTATTAATATTTTTGTATGTAATTACTATTTTCTTTCAAACTTTTGCGAAATTTGCATGACACAAAATGCAAGGAAGTGAAGAAAAGTTTTCAAAACTTTCCTAGTAATACATGCATAAAGGAAAAAATAATTTTTTTCCGGTTACTTTGCCACACTTTTTCTTGAAAACAAGCAAACCTAACAAAAAGAAAATTGGGAGAATTGATTCTCTCAAAAAAAAAAAAATTTTTTCCTTCACTTTCTCAGTTGCATGCATGAAATATGTATAAAATTTTAAATTTAAACTAGCTGTTATATATCTTAGTATATCCAATAAAGATAGCGTTCACACTGCATACATATGTGTAAAATTTGAAATTTAAACAAGTTGTTATATATGTTAGTATATCCAATAAAGATTAGTGTTCACACTGTATACATATATGTAAAATTTTAATTTAAACTAGCTATTATATATGTTAGTATATCTAGCAAAGATAGTGTACACACTTTAAAAGTTATTGAAAAATTGATTCTCTCATACCGAAGGCAGATCTTTGCTTCCAAAAATAAAAGATTTCTTACAATATAATGCAAATCAAAATGTGTCTTGGATCACATTCTGATTTTTAAAGCCACCAATCAATAGAATAAATAGCACCAAAGTTTCACGCAACCACCGGTGACTAAAGAAAATCCACCAACTAATGGGCGCTCATACGGTGTATATATTGTGTACACATATTAGTCTCTTCCTCAATCCGCAACTTCCCCAACTTCGGTCGCACTATTTCTTTCCTCGGTCGTCTCTCGGCTGAAGTCCCTCCACCCTACTTTCCCCCCCCCCCCCCCCCCCCCCCCCCTCCGATCTCCAGTTTCTCCCATGGCTGATACTTTTTACACTTTTTCCTGAATACCCTTTTCTTCTCTTCATCCATATTCCATTATTACACGTTCATGCTTTGGCAGTTCACTTTCATCTCACCTTTCTCCACCATGTGTTTTATAACCCTTCTTTGTTTCACCATAGTATATTTCTTCTCTTTTCATAGGATCCACTTCTCTAATTCTTTCAGTTACAAACCGTAGGAGCTTTTTTCCCTATTTCATGGTGGCTTTTTTCAGGATCCCAATGGTTATATACCTTTGGCGGCTGGGAAATATAGGATGTTCTCTGTGTTCGTTTCTGTCTCTGATTATGTTATTACTGCTCTAGGCAGTTAACTTTCCATTATTTTCTCTTTTTTTTGGGAATAACTTTCCATTCTTTTTTCAAGCTTAACTAGTAAGAGTGCGCGAAAGGGAAAGGTTATAGCCACTTCAATGCTTAGAAGTATTTCAGATTTTTCCTTTTTGGCTCTCTTTTTGGTCATAGATTTCTTAGGGTACCATCCATCTTTGGTCCATTCTCGCTGGATTACCTTTTTCCACTCTCTCCAATGGCCATCCAAATGCTAAAATTTTGATCCGAAATGACCTTGTATGTCCAACCAAGGGATCTGGCGGTTTATGATCCGTCTAGTCATGATTCTGTTCTATCACAGGCACAGACAGATGAATACCAAGTTGATGGTTGCAGGTGCGGCATCATCAAGATTCACACACAAATTTTGGTACGATTTAAAAGTATGTGCCCGAATTTCTTATGTGGGAATCTTGATGATGCTGCATCAGCAATCAGTAACTCGAGAACTTTTCAGATGCAAGGACAATTAGTTTTTGCATTTCTTCCAAGTGCTTGGGTGCTACTGCTTTTTTTTTTTTTTTGGTGGATATTTGGTGGATATTTTATGTGCACCACTACTTAAGTTTGATACTGATATGCGTTTGTTATCTATCTGTTCGATATTAATTTCACCTGTTTTTACTTTTTAGCTCATATTTGCAGACAACTAGAGCAGCAGCAAGAAACACCGAATTATATATATCAAAAATTTCAAGATACATATGTGTTTCCACATCTAGAATTGTGCTTCAAAGGTCAGTGAACTCAATCCATTCTTTTAATAGGAAAAATCAGTACCCCCGCACACCCGTACTCTCGTATAGACATACAATATTTATAGACTGATCACTCATCATACACGAACTTGTTTCTGATGCTTGTACTTCACATTTTTACTCACCAGTACTACTAATCTCTCAAGGTTCCCAAAATAATCAAGATTTTTGGTGGGTTACAAGACATCCAGTTCTAGATGTTTTAATTACATTGGGGTAGAAGAAAAAAGTTCCTTGGGTTGTTTCTCTTAAGTAGTTAAGTACTGATTTAAATGATTAAGTGTATGTTACACAGTAAATTATCTCGGACATCATTGACAATTAGCAAGATGCATTTATCATCATAAACGTTTCATGTTTCGGTGCCTTATGCATGTGTAACAAGGACGTTTTTTGTGTCTTGAGATGTTCAATTCTCTGAAAGGAAGAAATCCTGCAGGGACGTTTTTTTATCATCAATTCTCGGAAAAAGATGGTAACATATAGTACTGGCACCTGCAGGGCTTCCGAGGAGTAAGTTGAATTTCTTGTCTTAATGGTACCTTTCATTTGAAGAGGAATAGTCATGGAAGTACTGTTTCATTAAAGATTTCAGCAGTTTCTTGCTTCCTTGCATGTACACTCTCACTTATTGTTGCCTTGTTGATTAGACACACTTTAAAAATGAATAGTTGGTACACGTAAATTGGTAAGAGCATAAACTGAAGAAAAGCGCTAAGGAATATATACATGTTCTTTCATCATTGTTCGTTACCTTTGATCTGAGGATTAACTCGTGAATGTACAGCAATAGGAGATGCATTCTCGTGACGGATTATATGTACTGAAGAAAGACAACATGTTTGGTCGACAGCTGCTTGAATCAATGAAAATATTAACAACCTTTATCCCTAGTACAGGGGAAGTCCATTGCGTGTAGCCTTGCTAGCTTTCAATAGCTAATGCAAATTCTGCCGATGAATAATAAAATGGCTCGCTGATTAATCCTCATATTGCTATGACAAGTTTAAAGTTCACCGTATGTATATCACAAGAGGTTTAAATTCATATTCATTGAGCAGGTTAGGGAACCTTATGGCGATCTCATGCTATGAAGTAAAAATGGAAGGTTAATATATAATGGTTTCCAATGGCAAATTTCCATCAATGGATCACAGCAATTTAGCTTCGCAGGATGATGAATGTGGATTTGATTTCTTTGCGAGGGAAAAAATTGGCCATTTGGATTCAACTATATATGTATTCATACATCCATCTTGAATTTTGGGAGCATATAATTAACATTATCATCATACTAGTTGCAGTTTCACATTGTTGGATCAAATGCTCAAGGGTTAAGAGATGATGGTGACAGTGGCAATATTGTTGTCAAAATTACGTCAAAGCATTGCTAAACTAGTCATTTATCTCCACAGATCATGGTCAATAATGCCATTTTCATTTATTACTCCATCATTCAAGTAATGCAAATTCATTTCAATTATCTTTTGCTGAGTTCATTGTCATCTTGTATATGGTCCATTGATAAATTTTCAAGTAATTTCCTTCCTCCTGCAAAGATTTTCCACCCTTAGCGCCTGCAGCATTTTCGCCAGAAAGTCTTTGCCATTCTCCCCGGTAGCTGTACGGGCGGGTCGAATTATGTTTTGTAACTATGCTCTCACCTCTAATCGTTATTGTAAGTTGCATTCTTATATTTGCAAGAAGCAAAATTGGCAGTTCATTATTGGTTAATGGAAGCCCCTCAACTTTTACTAAAACAAACGAGTTTCAAATTTGTCTAGAAACTAGATCCTGATCATTGAAATTGGATCCTGCTCATAGCTTACATTTTTCCTTCTGTTTTTGGGGTTAAGGAAAAGCCTGGATTGTGTTTTAAAGTACTCCATTTTACTAAGAAATACACTGGCTTTCCATCAGCTCTTGCTTGGAGACCTCTTGAAACAAACACAACCCCTACACATATATAGGTGCGCTTCATTCTTGTCTACCTAAGGATTAGTTAGGTCATCCTTATTGTCGCTCTATTCCAGACAATTAAACAAACTCAGATGTAGGTCTAATCAGTAATTAGCACATATTTAGATAGACCATGAAAAATTCATGCCTCATGCATTCTATACCATTCATATAAAGGAGTGGTGACAAACTTTTTTATTTTTATTTTTATTTTTTGCCTTGTCTTTATGAAATTAAACTTTGTCACAACGTATCCCTTAATATATAACCCATTAAATGATCTAGTAATAGTAGAAATTAAATTACAAGAACGTTAACCATCTCTTATAATTGTCATTGCACTCAATGCATTGTTTCTGCTTTGTGCATTTGCACACATAGGGAGGGAGAGAGGCCGGAAAATAGTCATCCATCTTGCACACGAGTACGCTTGAAAATAAAAAAAAAATTTACATATCCGGTCAAACGTTTTATAGTTAAAAAATCTGAATTATAGGTAAGGGTAACGCGAGGTTGAAACTCCAAAAATAAAAGAAACCAAGATTCAAGAGTAAAAGGTTTCGAGGTTGAGATTTGTAGTTACGAGTTATAGACAAGGATAATGCTAGTACTTATTTCACCAGTTGTGACTTGTTGTGTTGTAAGTTATCCTTTTATCCTGAATTAAAGATAAAGGAAAAAAAAAAAAAAGTGGATGGTCCCGACACCATGAAAGAGAAATGACGTGGGAGATTTAGAATCCATTTATTGGAAAATTAAGAACACAAAGGTCAGGAATCTTTCCATTACAATTTCTGGTTTGAAATAGGACTGGAAAAGCGATGTATCATCACATTTTCTCACACACGGCATGCTTTCTAAGAGTCAGTATAAACCTCTTCTGTACGGTCGAAACTTGAATGTGGTTCAAGATTTTAGAGAATTGGGGAATTTAAGGATTCAGACATGGGAAGGATATATGTGGCTTTGGATGCTCACACGGAAAGGGTTCATATAGAAGCATTGAACCATTAGTAAAACCTGTCATGAGACATCCCATTATTACAGGTCTGCAAATTCAAATAACTTTAGAAGGAATTCTACTAGTTTCAATCATCTATCTCTGCTCTATATGATTGTTTATTTGGAACACTAGTCTTCCGCCCTTTTGCATTTCATGATACCTAAATCATGATGTAGGAAATCATCTCCAAACATAGAGGAAATTCAACATGGTTTTCTTTGAAAATCAATATCTCTGGGCTGTATCACATGAGATGAGACAATCTAGTGTTGTATGGTAAACAATGTAATGTCTTTTTTATCTTTTCTTTCTTCCTTTTGGACAAAACAACATGGTTACATCTACAAATGGTCGGAACGAATATGATTTGGTACTTGCGGACCTGTTCATTCATACTTTTACCTTCACTGCTCTCAACTATTATTTCAAAATTATTAGACCTCTACGAAATATTACACTTTTGAATCTCAAATCCATAAATGCACCTGTTGACTCATGAGATTGGACACAAATTTGTTTGGATAAAGTATTATTTGAAATATTATTTGAAATAATTACTGTAGTACTTTTTGTGATGTGATGTATGTGAGATAAAAAATAATTGAAAATATAAAAAGGTGGATTGGAAAATGTGTTTATGATGCAACCGAAATATTATTTGAAATAAATTTGCAATCCAAACACTGTTGGTTCTAATAGTACTAATGATCTGTTTGACACATAAAAAAGTGCTGAAACCGAACCTTTTCAAACATTCAGATGTTTTGAGTGTTTGATAAATGAAAATCTATCCGCTGAACTTGTTAAGCAGTGCTGAACTTGCGTGTATTTTTTTCAGCACAGGAACCCTAACTGAATGCTTAATTCTAATAAGAATCAAGAGAATTACTTCAACTACCTTATCTTGTCTACCAAATCTACTCTTATTTGTTAATTATATTCAAAATTCTTATCTAATTAAACAATCTGCTATTTTCTATCTAACGGTTTTCTATTTCTCTTTTATCCCCTTTAATGACTTTCACATCTTCGCCATTTTCCTCATATAATATATTTCATTTTTTATATTAATTTGATTTAAAAATAAATATTGTCATTTTCATACCTAACAATTTTAAACTAATTAAATCATAGGTTCTATTTCTTTTTTGAATGAAAAGATATAAGGGCAAAATTATCAAATTAAACTTATTAAGCATTTAGTTATAAATATTTATCAAATAGTGTAAATAAGTTTAGCATTAAAATTCAGACATTCATATATTTCGTTTCAGTACTTAAAATTCAGCCAATTAATTGTTTCGATATTTAGATTTCAGAATTCAGACTTCAGAATTCAGATTCAGTTTTATCAAACGGAACCTACATTTAAACAAATAAAAAGAAAATGACAATTACATGCTGAAGATGGTGAAAATGATCATGTTAGAAATTGATAGCTTAAGTTAATTTCATGTACTCCACTCTTAATTTTTCGCTAAAGGAAATGACTAAACACCCGTATAATTGTTTAGGTTACAAAACTTCCTATTACATAAAGGAGGTACTTTTGTCTTCTTATACGATTCTCTAAAAGCTGGCTTGTTGATTTAATATCTTGAAAGGTAATGAATTTAGAAAAAAAAAAATTACAGAAAATAATTTTGAAAAAAAGACCCTTTAATTGGTTAAAGCAAAAATATCTCGTACTACGAATTAGGCAAGAATTTCTTTACGATGAATGAGGTTTGATTGGCTTTCTATTAAATGATTTGATGTTTCTTTCCTAGCTTCCGCAGTTCTATTCGAGATTTTATATGTATTATTTAGCAAATATTCATGAAAAGCTACTGCTTTGGGTAGTTATGATATATGAATTATTTGGGCTTCGATATTTGAGTCAGATTCATTAGTTGAAAGTGAAGGTGGAGTGCCTGGAACAAACAGTTGCCAATCCTTCCCAAATTTGTGCGTCTCCCAATATATATATATAGGCAGAAGAACTGATCCACAAGCAGTTGCGTCTGGGCAATTTTTACTTCCACCTTACAGTGCAAATAACATTAATTCCCGAGAAAGGAAATCAGAAAATCTGGATCATTATGATCAATTGACAACGTTCGTATAGAAAGGAATTCAGATAGAAAAGGGCTTTTTCTCGAATTAAGAAAACTCCAAGAATTGGCTGTAGTTATTGCCCTCAGCTTTTGGGTTTAATATCTCTTGCTAAACTAACACAAGCTAGTTTTATTCCTCTATAAGCTAAAAATTTCTTTTGAGATTCTATATATTGTTAGTTTTCACTTTTGCTTTAGGTTATTTTGAGCTGAAAAAACAAAAACTTGCAAAAAGCAAAGCTTTGGGACAGCTTCTGTTTTCTTATTCTCAAAAGAAAAATACTACTATTATCCTTTAATCTGTCTTAAACATGTCTCCAAAATCCTTTGTTTTGATAACAGTTTTTAGACAGTGAAACAATAAATGTAGACTTCTGTTCACAACTTGTCAGACTTTGTCTCCATCAGTTCCCAACTTGAAGGATGTTCTTAGTCATTACCCTTTTATACACAGCAAAATGATGGCGAAAGAATTGATGGTCCACAGCAATTCTGCAGGTCATAGCTAGTCTGATCAAAATCATAACCAGCTCATGACTGGTTCATCTAAGCACCAAATTTTTTGGGTAGTTCTACGCCCCAACTTCTTGAATGCAACATGAGCAAGTTATATAAAAAAGGGTAGAAAGCGCGAGGAATTTTATCAGTCCACTATACCAGATTCTTCATTACAAGCCAATGAAGAAGCCGTTTGTTATAGCTGGATGATGGGCTGGTGCTTTTGTAGGTCAGCATTTAAAATCTATGGTCCCAGTTTGAGACAATGTTGAAAGACGCATGAGATAATGGTTCAGCAATGAAGAATCAATCGTACGATGAAATCTAAACTGTCCCTACCCAAATCTAGTGGCTTAACAAATAATTCCAAAACTAAATAATCAAAATTTTCGTACCCAGTTAAGAGGGACCACGACAAAAAAATCATGGTGATCAGCTCCTGCTGCGTAAGGCTAATGTTTTACGTTGACAGATGAATAATATCATCTACTGCTTCTTGTGGCCTGCCTATTTCTTTTTGTGTCGACATCAGATGAACAATGGACCACAAGCCAACAAAAAGGCAGTTAACTGAAGAAGCCTAAAACTGTGAATTGGATGTTAGTACAGGTAGTAAAGATGGAGGATGCAAGAGGGACGTACCGTCCGTCAAGTTGAGCACGAGAGAACGTTACTTTTGTGGGTTGGGAGGAGGGAGGACATATTCGCACAGTAAGACGTGGATGGTTGATTGTCCATCGATCCCATTGTCATCATTCTAGTCAGTGCATCAATTCTTGCACATTATAAATGTGCACGTATTTATAAGATGAATCTGCATCGAGTTGACATCATAGATGTGTATGTGTATATGATTAGTATGGCACTGTTTTTATGACATGGTAAATTAATGCGTATTTAATTCCGTTCCAAGCCCAACCTGCACACTTCTATCTATTACTATTAATAACTGAGATCAAGTTTTCCTGATGAATTTAGTCAATCATCCAGGTTCTTCTTTGGCTGTGATGCTGGCAAAATTTTAACACATGTATATATCAGAGTCTGCGGTATGCTAATGGTTCGGTGAAACAAAAAAAAGGACAAAGAAGTAGTCTGGATTTCGCTTGAATCAGCATCAAACTCAAGGCAAGTTGCTAGATCATGTGTGTAAAATCTGCTTTAACCATGCATCTTATAAGTATTTATATGGTATTTTTCATGCATGCTTAGTGAAGTACACATATTTAAGGATTCTGAAATGCGTCCTGCTTGTAGCGTTTTAATTTGCCAAATGTTTGAAATGGAAAATTCCTACTAGCCAGCTGCTTTTTCATGGTACTACTAATTTTCCAAGCTGCATTGCTGGGGCATGATCACATGCGCGCTTGGTGCAGACAAAATAATTTAGATCTCAAGCAGTAGTAATCTGTTGCTGAGGAATGGATGTTTCTTGTTCTGCTGGTGTGTGACTGTGTGTTGTGTGTTTCTGGGTGGGGTGGAGTGGAGGGAAGGGGCCGGCGGGGTGGTTGAGGAGGAGAAACAGCATCATCAGCTGGAAGCAGTGGTACTATTATTATTAAGCTGAGTGGTAGACGCTGGCGCCCCCACCGTTATCTTTTCCACCGACCTGTGACTGCCATCCAATCGCAAACAGCGCCTTTCAATATAGGCAAAGCGCAGTGCAACCCCCCCCCCCCCCCAAAAAAACTCCTTGCCTTTGACGTTTCTTAGGCTAAACTACATTAAAAGGTGAGCCTCCCGAACATAAGTACTGCTTCTTAACTTATTAGATGAATACTAAACTGTCTCATGCCTCGTCAACAAATCCAAATCAAACTAGACCTGTTTTTTCTTTTTCTTTTTTTGGCCCTTCAAAACAAACAGCCAATTAAAGAGTGTGAAAATCTCCTCCAGCGGTTTCACAAAATAGATAAATTTTTCCTATCTTTGAGATAGTACTGTGTTTGTTCATCAAGGAAACCGAAGGAAAACAACTTTCCTACAAGTTTTGAAAGTTTGTTAGCGAGGAAACTTATGGGATCCATCGCATAAAATTTTTCCGTTCATTTTTCTGTAAAATTTTTCCTTGATTGGAAAGTGAATCATGGGAAAGTTTCAACTAATTAGATTTTTTTTTTTTACAATTTCTTTCTTTCTAAACTATTTCCTGCATTCTAAACTTCTACATAAATTAGAATATCTTAGAATTTATAATTCAAATAAGGGAAAATCGTTCAAACCGTCTTTCACATTTTACAAGATGACTTTTTTCGTCCCTCACTTTTAAAAATGTAATTTTACGTCCCTTACAAATTCACATTGACCAAATTTGGTCCCTACCTAGGTTTCCGACTAATTTTTGACCGGAATCTACCACGTAACTTGCATGTGATCATTTTTTCAGGGCAAAATTGTCAAATCAAATTTTTGCATAATCTGATTCATAGTCCTTCACATTTCACAAAATGAATTTTTTCATCTATAACATTTTACAAAATGAGTTATTTCGTTCCTCACATTTGAAAAAATGATTTTTTCATCCCTCATTGATCATGTATACAAATAGCTTTTGTTGTATAAACCCACGTGTATGTCTATTTGATTTTACCTGAATAGTATGAATAACATCTAATTTATCTCTATTGAATTTTATCTAAACATGCTAATCGTAGTTATACACATGCTATTCAATAGAGATATATAGGGGTTTGAAACCCATGTATATATTTATATGATTTCACCATTTAAACCTATTCAATATTTGTGACATTTCTATTTTGATAATAATTTATTTATTAAGTTGTATAATAAGGTCATCTAAGTAATGGGTCCTAACTCAAATTCTATAAGTGTGCTAACAAATTTTAGTTTAAATCTGAAATTTCTATTCGACACTTTTAAGACCAACAGTTGAATTTTGTTAAAATTTGAAAGTGCCAATCACTTATTTCTTTTTGTCATACTTTTCTTTTGTTTACTTTTTCTATCCAAATTTAATTCGATATAAACACTCGATAATATTTAGGATTAAATGCCTTCTTTTATTTTCAATTTTTGAGTAAAAGAAAATGAATATAAGTGAAAAATTAATAATTTTTTAAACCCATGTATATATCTATTTGATTTCACTTGAGCAATACGAATAGTGTGTAATATATCTCTATTTGATTTCACATGCTATTCGTACTGTTCAGGTGAAATTAAATAAATATATATATGGATTTAAAAAAAAAATTATTCACACACATGATCAATAAAAGATGAAAAAATTCATTTTGAAAAATATGAAGGATGAAAAAATTCATTTTGTGAAATGTAAGAGACGAAAAAATTTATTTTATGAAATGTGAGGGATTATGAATCGAATTATATAAAATTTGATTTGATAAATTTGCCCTTAAAATATGATTACGTGCAAGGCACGTGATGAATTTCGATAAAAAACTAATAGGAAACCTAAGTAGGGACCAAATTTGACCAATGTGAATTTGTAAGGGACGTAAAATTACATTTTTAAAAGCAAGGGACGAAAAAAATCATTTTACAAAATGTAATGGACGTTTTGAACGATTTTCCCTTCAAACAACCGGCTTGTAGTTAGACATTTTATTTTTATTTTAACAATTAATGAATTAGTAATCCATTGAATTTATATGACATTAGTGGTTTTTTTCTTTTACATTTTATGCTCCTTTTTATGTCTATATATTTTTTAAATAACTTATACACACAATACACACATATACATGTACATATATAAACTTGTTGTTAAAGAATGCGATTAATTTTTAAGTAAACAACTCTTCCAATATGCAAAATGTTATAATTATTATATGTTTTTACAGACATTAAATACCAAAAATGAAGAAGTTCAATATTGAATATTTTCTGTTAAGGAACACACTATCCAATTTTTTTGCGACTTTCCGGCTAAACAAACATAAGAATTTGTATTTTCTTATATCATTTTCTTGTTAATCATATACATGTGAAAAGATTAGTTTCCTTTTCCTTTACCTCACCTCACTTCACTTCACTTTTTTCGCGACACACCTTCTTACAAGGCTTTTGTATCAAACACACGGAACCTAAAGGTCCGGTGGAAAATGCAAAGTGTATATTCCTTAAGTGGTAGTTATCCTTTTGAAGGGAGTATTCATTTTTAACTCACGATTAACCCGACATGTTTGGAAACAAAACACTAGCGACGTTATACACCCAACTCTATTTTGAAAGTTCTACTAACAACTTAACCCTTTTAGGTGGAGGAAATCAGGAGCACTTTTAAAAGGGACTACTAATAAGTCATCTTGCTTCATGTAGTTTGATATACATGAAGGCAACTAGGAAGTACTACTATATCATGCAGAATATTTAATCTCTCTCTCTCTCTCTCACCAATCCAACCTCACATATGTTGCTTGGTAATTACCGATCATTTTCGGTCATCAGGGAAAAGAATGCCTTAACATATAATAGGTTCATGAGCTAATATACACTGCCGGTCTTTTGATCTCTATGCAATTGACTGGTCATATCCTTAAGTTTACCTGTCCCTTAGACCGAGATTACAACAAAACCCGTATATGCCCTCAAATTGTTATCCATACTTTTTGGCTTCTAAGACTTCCCAAATCTTAAGCCCTATTGGTTTAGTAGGAAGTGCGCCATAACTTTGTTCAAGGGTTCTCTTGTATGAAAGTCATGTTATTCCTGACCAAAATGCCTTAGTTTCCTCATAAATATATATATATATATATATATATATATATATATATATATATATTGTAGTACCTGAATATCGTTTTGAAGGTTAGGAAACGACACCAAAAAGATGAGTTGAAAAGCTAGATGTCATCTGTAGTTGTCAAAATTATTACAACATTGTGAAATTATTTATTATTGTGCCTTGAAGATAAAGTTGAAGAAGAAGTACCTGAAGACGGGATCATTTTTTCCTTGACAGCAAATTAACCTCAAGGTGCCTTAGCTTCATAGCAACCGAAAGCATGCTGGTTGTGGTGCACGCCCAGAAGTATTTAGGGCTAACGTCGGAGACGTTAATTCACAATCTCAATCTCACAAGTGTAAGGTCGATCTCCTTCTGACAATATTTGGAAACCACCTAAAGATGTTGACAGATCTTCAATCTTCAGCAACGCGAAGATCAGAGCTTCAGATAATCATAAAGACTTATAGTTCCCCTCTGACAGAGTTAATACTATCTCTGCAGATCTTTGCCATGGAGAAAAGGTCAACTAGAAAATAACACAAGAAGGGAATTAAAACTGTAATAGATCTTCTTGTGCTATTCTCTATCGCACTTTTTATTATAGTGCTATTTCTTCTTTATAAATATCATATTTTTGTTCTTTTTTGTTTCTTTACGATCCAATAACTATTAATTGAGTAAAATAAATAAATACAACAGTTTCAAAAAAATAATATATTATAGAAAATTAAAAAATATAGTAGAAAATTCATACAAAATCTCATTTTTATGCATTTTGAGTTGTTGACTTTGTTAAATTTTGTGTATTATTCAATTAATAGTTATTGGATTTTAAGGAAATAAAAAAGAACTCAAATATGATGTTTATGGAGAATAAACAGCAATATAATAAAAAATGAGACAGAAGATCCCTTGCAAATTAAAACACATAAAAATCATACAAGGAAAATTGAAAGAGAATAGGTTTTTTTCGTTTGCTTTAGGTACAATATAACAAGTTGAGCATGAAATTAAAAAGTTCTTGTGTGGGTGTATTAATTCAAGACATATGGTTTCACTCAACAATATTAATCAAAGAAATTTGGCATATTTATCACAACTTAAAAATGTGCATTTATCAAACATTAGTAAGCTTGTTGACACAAAATTCTTCCATATAACTGAGAAAACCATCAAAGGTTTTCTCTAATAGTAAACATCAGGTACCAGTAATGAACAGTACACACCTAATGGAGTTTATTTATCCAAATTCAGTTAATTATCAGACATGAAGCTTATTGTGAATCCTAGACTCCTTACTTGAACATCAACCATAACTACTTCTTTGCTATAAATAAATTTAAAAAAAAGGTCAAAGAGTATAACAAATAGTAAGTTCCAATACCTCCTGCAATCAAGTTAAAACTGCCACTAGAGATATTAAAATAGGTGACTTGAATGGGTTTGGATTGGTTAAAATGGATAATGGATATAAGCGAGTCAACCCATTTATACCCATTTAATTAGATGGGTATAAATAGGTAAGTCAAAAAACTAAATTGGGTAACCTAATGACCCATTTATTTTAATTTTTTTTGTAAACTCATTTAAATTCATTTTTGCAAACTAAGTTATCAATTTATACCACCCTTTGCAACCATCATTAGTTTTAAATATTTATTTATAATGTTCAATAAGCCTAATTACCAATTTTTTTCCCATCCGTACTATATGTCGCAAAATTACATACTATTTAATAATTGAACAATAAGAATACAAAAATTGAAATAAGTACTATAAAAGTTAACATAAGAACTTAATCCAAAAATTTTGAACCCCTAGCATTTTTTTCGTGTGTAAATTTAAAATTTCATTTTGGAAAAGTAAGAAAAGAACCTAAAACTTATCATAAATTGGTAATGCTGAAAAATGAGCAAGTTAACAAACTAAGATAAAATAAAATAATAAGATAAAATCAACAAACAATAATAATAATAATGAAACAAAGGTAGTTAACATCATGACAAAGTAAAAAATCTAAAAAAAAAAATGGGTAGGGGAAGAGAGGAGGTTTGGGGGAAGACAATTTTAAATGGATTAATTGGGTTATAAATGGATATTATTAGGTAACCCATTTATACCCAGATGCAAAACTTAAGATAGCCATATCCATCTATTCATAGGTAGGTATAGGTAAATTTAGTTAAATGAGTTTATTTGACACCTATAACTGCCACTGAAGAAATACAAAAACATGAAAACAATTTCTCTTTTTTCTCTTTTATTTTGTGTAGATATCTTGCAGCGAATCTCTCTAAATCGGTAACACCCAATTGTTCGGCCTCCCTCGACTACGCACGGATTGTAACGAAATTGGGTCTAATGTCTAGAGGCTCATGAATTTTTTCCTGGGCTAGAAACATGGACTGGCACCTTTTGTGAATTGGGCTCCTTACATAATGTACTAGGTCTGAACTTGAAAGTTCTTTCCAGCTGGGCTAACATTAGTATGTTGTTATGACTTTTTTTTTTTTTTATAATTATTTTCTTATGACTTTAAAATAAAATTAACTACTTTCTTCTTCAAAACCGTCCTCAAGAAACCCGAAGTAAAAACCAGCAGTGATCTGAATACAGCTATGAAGCTCGAAAGAATTCTCTCAGTTCCCATATTTTCAGTTGTTTTCATGGTGGGGTTTGTTTATTATGTCACAGTTTTCATCTTTATTGAAGATTGTTCAGGTTTAAGTACCTCAGAAGGCTCGCGACATGCTATGGTTTTCACCTTATCGGCTTTCCTATTCGTTTTCTCTTTCTTTGTCTGTGTCCTCACCGACCCTGGTGGTGTCCCTCCTGGATTTGTTCCTGATGTTGAGCATAGTCTTCCCTCAGATCAAGAAGATAAGACTTCTGTAAGTTTTCTCTACTTTCTTTCCTTTTTTTTGGGAATTTTCTTCTTGTTGTTGTGAAAGGTAGAATTAGCATTGGAATCCCATGTTGCGGTTGAAAAAGCTCGGTGCTTTTTGTTGGAATCTGTGCTTTGGATGCTCAGGCTTTTTAGCTTTTGGCCACTTGAATTGTTATGGACTGGTGTGAGAAAGACGAGTGAATTTTGGGGAGAGATGTCTGGGGAGCAGTAGAACATATAGAACAATGATACAAAAGGATTTGATCTTTTTTTTTTTCTGTAATTGAGCTACTTATATTTAGAATTAGTGGGCTCTGTTTAAATCATTTAATTGCTCAACGTCTTCAAGAGTTATGTACACTAGAAATATTCTTCTGTTTCATAAGTTAGGAATCAGCACATATGAAATTGACTGGTAAAAAGGAAAAAGTGAATGGTCCGTTCAAATACTAGTGCAACGAAATGCACTGTATCCCACAGACCGTCCATGGCTACCGCACGTGAAGCAGCCAGGTAACATGTTTGGTGCTCTTGACAGTTTGTTATATCCACCAATGTCAAGCCTGAGAACGTTGTTGTTCTTGTGGTGAATTTTGCTGTTTGTTTTGTTTATTTGGATGATTTTGCTTTCTACCATGATTGTCAATAACTACGAGTAAATGGCTACATTAAGATCTTCTATGAATTCAACCGGAAACAGTTGGAAGAGAGTTTGCTTGTATTATTGTGTGGAGGTGTTACTGTGAACAAGAGAAAGGAAAGAGAACTCCACTTTTTAGAAGCTAAATAAACCATCAATGTTTCTTTAATTTAAATTAAAAAATAAGTCAATTTTTGTGTACATAACCCCATTTTATCCTTCTTTTCTGTTTTTAATTTTCTGGACATCTTCTGAAGTAAGGATGACTATAGAGAAGATTTGGTCAGGAGGTGTCAATCATGGTTAGATATCATTGACACTATTTGATTTCCATTAGCAGAGAACAGCTTTTCAACATGATTGCGATTGACACCCTTGAATTCCAATTAAAGTAGAAGCACAACACTTTTCAACCCTCTTTTATTGTGGCAGAATTGTTGTAATTGTTGCTTGACTTGTTTCCCTTTTTGTCCTCTTAAGCCTCTCCATTCTTCTTGTTAATTTGCTGCTGATTAACAGTATTCCATGAATTTGCTATAGTTATTTAAACACTTCCTTATTTGATGCAAAATGAAAAGGAAAATAACAAGAAAACAGGAGGCTTGCTTTACACATTTTCATGGCGATATGAAGTTGGTTTGATATCTTGATGCATGTTGATGCAAAAGATATACTAAATTCATGATTTTCAGCATGTAAACCCGAGGCAATGTGATAAGTGTTCAGCATATAAACCTCCCAGGGCTCATCATTGTCGTGTTTGTCGAAGGTGTGTTCTGAGAATGGTGAGTGCTTGTTGACCAAAGTGCATATTTCTGTGTCAATATGTTATTGTCTAATGTTACATTATTTACTTGTCTGTCTAATAATTTATTTTCTTGAAATACAAGTGCAGGACCATCATTGTGTCTGGATAAATAATTGTGTTGGTCATAGAAACTACAAGGCTTTTGTTGTATCAGTGTTCTATGCAACTATTGCTACTACCTACTCTTGGGTATGCCATGCATTCAAATATGTTCTTTTGGTTTTGTCATACCAGCTATGCCAAGCTTTAAGTACGTGTTGTCTGTTGTTGGTTTCCCCAGATAGTGATTCTAAATTGCGTGCTTCAGAAGGACCAGGATTTCAGTGGAAGGATACCGCTTAAGATCTTTTATGTAAGTCAGTAATTGTTTCTGCTAGTGTATTTAGTATTTACAGCTCTTATTAGGCTTTCTTGCTAACTTAAAATGTTTAATGAGTATATGAATCTAGTCAAGATTGATTAAAACACTAAGTATTAGTTTTCCATCTCTTTGACTCGATTGATTTCCATGAATATCCTTATCTGGAAGCAGTAATCTGCTCATATTCTTGAAAGTGCTCTTGAAGTGTTATATGATGTTCTAAACTGCAGATTGCATGTGGGGTAATGTTTTTGGGCTTGACTTTGACGTTGGGAACTCTCTTGGCTTGGCATATCTATCTCATATCTCATAATAAGACGACTATAGAGGTAAATTCTTGTGTTAATATTCCATTCATATAATGAATTTCCTTTTTTCCATTGGTTGATGATCAGATTACCTGTTTTCACAGTATTATGATGGAAAAAGAGCAGCTTGGTTGGCCAAAAAATCTGGTTTACGTCCTCATCATCCTTTTGATGTTGGTGCTTTCAAAAATTTTACCCTGGTCTCTCTCTCACATCCATGCATCTTACATGCTCCAAGTTTGCTCTAAATTCAAAGTTCGATGAATTGCCAAATTCATGTTGGAATGCAATTACCATGTCCCGACTGCAATAACATTTCTTGATTTCCAGGTATTAGGTCCAAACATGTTAAAATGGCTATGGCCGACAGCAGTTAGCCATATCAAAGATGGATTGAGCTTTCCTACTGCACGTGATAACTTGTGACTGGTTCTGCTTCTACAATTAGTGTGAGCCAGCACTGCATCTTCTCTCTTTTGTTTGCCCAGAGCCGCTGCAAATTCAATTTTTTTTTTCCTCCACTACTCGGGAGTAAAACATACAATGAGGTAACTTACCAGCAGCATGTGGAGCAAACTCGGGAATAGTTGGCGCTGCAGCAGAACGAGTGTTAAACGGAGCCGCTAAACAAAGTCAGGTGACATTTTGGTACTCATTTTTGCTGTTGTTCCATGAAGCTAAGTGCCCAATTCAGATGCAAAAATGGAAGCTAATCCATCCCGTGCTTTTTTATGAGCAACATAACAAAAAATTATCCATATATCTTCCTCTCTTTGTCGCTCATCTATCTTCCCTTCAATAGAGATTCAACAGAGTTCATTGTTGTTGTTGAGGGGATACTGTGCATAAATTGCAGTTCTATTGATTTGTAGGGTCATCAACAGTCGTTACAATCAATTGTGAATTATGGACCCTCCAGCCAAGCCAGTTTCCAAGAACTGTAAAATATGCTTTATCAATCAAACATGCAAATCGCCCCCGCGTGAATGGTCCTGCGGCAGCGCCTCTCACCAGTGAATGTTGAGGTTACAAGTTCGAGTTTTCGCTCCGCTGGATTCCTTCGCGCACTTAACGTGTTCGGGCTGGGTTGGGACGCCGGGCCCGGACCGCAGGGGATTAGTCGGGTCCCGTAAGGATTGACCCGGACACCCCTGTGTCGACAAAAAAAAAAAAAAAAAAAAAAAACAAACATTCAAATCGCTTTGATTTTCCACATTGTCATCTATCGATTGCGGTGAATTTTAACTCACATTCGCATATAATGGAGATTCAGTTATTATTTATTTTCACCATTCCTCAGGCTGACAAGATGCCAGACTCTATAACATTGTATATTACTATATAATACTTGGCTATGATCCGGGGGTGAAAAGTGATGCTATGGTATGATGCCCACAGAAACTGTTCAAATATTTTCTAAGGCTGGATGCACAAGAAGTAGTAGTTCTGACACCAAAACTTGTGCCCCGACGTTAATCCATTTAAGCCCAATCAAGAAAAGGTAGCTAGTCTTGAGAGATAAACGGGTACAAAAATGAAAAAAGTTTTGAAACTATCATACAATCGAGTCAAGCATTGGAAGCTAGCACTTCATCAAGGCTCTAGATACAGAAGTAAGATGAACAAAGCAGACAATCTTGCAGTGACAGATTATGCCGTATCCATTTGTGAGATGGATTGAAAAAGACCAATCAAAATTTGGAGTTTTGGTCTAGCCAAGAAACTAGTACTATTCTTTCTGCTACTAAACCTGTAAAATTATGGTGAAAAAACAACAATTTGAAGAAAGATGAAATGCACCGAATGGATAGACGAAAAACACAAGCCACCAACACCATGTGCAATTATGTGCCGTATGTCGACTTCACGTCTATCCGAAAGAGTTAAAACACTCAATCAAGATCTCGTCCTCTGGTGCGAATGAATCACTACTGCCACCTCTGCATGGTTGATAGGATTGACACCAAAACTTTTTTTTTTTTTTTTTTTTGGCATTTGTTCACGAGGTCTAGGATTTTGAAAACAAAAAGAACTAAAAGGGTTGATATATTCTACTAATAAGCAGAGAGATCCTGCTTGTTTTGATGTAAACACGATATTAAATCCCTACCGGTGATTAATGCACAATCGACGTGTGTGCAACAAACAAAAATATTGCATTCACAAACTGTTTGGAGGGATGGGTTGGATGGAATAGAGAGGGGATGTAAGTGAGAGATTTCAGAACCTCCTATTTATACTAAAAAAGAAAAGAAACATTTACAAACTCATTTTTTCTTTGGTAAGAGGGTAGAACCATTTTACCCTTACAATTAAAGGGGCAGTAGGAAGTTTCAAAACTGATGAGTGTATGTTAATATTAGAAATGGTGCCATCCTTTTGTATATTGTATACATGTATAGATTTTTAACATGATAATTTATTTTTAAAAAAATCAGAAATTTCACTCAGAGACAACGTGCGAAAATCCCTGCTTCTATCCCTATTTATGTCGTTGAGGCTTCTTTTTAATTTGCCTCATAAAACTGCCCAATGTTTTCGGTAATTAATAGCTTGCATTTGCAGGATTTCCTAGAGAAACATTAGCAAGCTTAAAAGCTACTCCTTTCGGCTCTTGAAGTAGATTTTCTTCACGACGTTGACATAATATACCTTAACAGGTCTTCACAACAATCAATCAGAAGGAGAAGAATAATTTTGTGACAGCGACACACTTGAATGATGGATGCACAAGTACCAATGTACTCTTTTTTTTTTTTTTTCATTCTTCCACTCTCCAACAAACAACTGTTAGACATAGAATTCAAATCTTTAAATCTAACCGTGACAAAAACTTTAAAAGCCCTCTCCTGACCGTTGAGCCAACTCCAGTGATTGAAGATAACTTTGTACAATGTGAAGTAGTTTGATTCACAAATTGATAAAAGATCGTAATTGGACTGGGATCATAAGCGGATTGAAGTTTATTGTTGACAACGGAAGGTCCTTTTTTGATCTAATCGATTCAATTGTTTGTTGTAGTTTCTAGTCAATAAGGACTGCTTGGAGAACATGATCCGTATCATTCTTTTTTCTGCACAAGTATTTTTATGTTGTTTTTTAACCCTAAAAGAAATGTTTTTTTATTACTTATAACGGACGACTTCTTTTAACAGGACACGAATGAATACTTACATACAGACAAGCATACAACTGATAAAGATGAGGAATCTTGAACCAAGAAAGCACCAAAAATATAGCTCAGCACTTTGGAAGATCTGCAAAGCAACACCTCTTTTTATGCTTGATTAGAACAAAGAAATCCTTTTACTTTTATTAGTTTATGCATGTCCTGTTACGAGTAACTCCTCCATCTAAATAAAGGAATCTGGTTTACATTAAAGAAAGAACACTATACCTAGACAGCCAACACTGATGCGAAACCAAGGTCACTGATTCAAATGATTCATTGAGCCCAACTAACAATTTTCACAAGAATAATTGGTGAATCCCTAGAATTAAATTCTGAATGCTGTGCTACACTTTTTCTTTCGTACATCAAAATCCCACTACGATGAAATAGATAGATATATGTGGAATTGAAGATTCATTCTTGATTTTGACTTTTTACGTTTATAAATTTCACGTATATCAAATTGTCGTCGCATATTTTTTTTTAAAAAACTTTTTAAGACAAATACAAGAGTTTTACTGTGTGTGATGCCGCTATTGTCGATGTAAGAATTGTATTTTCTTGTATCTTAACATGCTTCAAATAGATAGGCAACAAAAATTGAAAATGAAATGGTTGGAAGTCGACATCATGGTGGCTGACGTGGGGATAAGCACACGTTTATTTAATACGAATCTCACTTAATTTTAGTGATTGGCATGGGGTTTCTATGGATCGAATGATTATGCTTCCAGATGGACAAATTCATACGTCTTAAAGAAATCATTTTTTCTTTGGCCTAGTGACGATGTACATATCTGGACTGTATTGTTGCCATTCTTCCATTAGTTTCTTTGGAGGGTCACCCTTTTGACTGAAAAACATGGGCGTCAACCAGATGAATTCATTGAACGCTGGCAGTTCTTGCGCATATGAGCTGCAATTCGGTTGAAATGATGGAAAAAGAAATTCAACAATATGCTTACGATGGTTTGTCAAGCTGTAACTTAATTCATTAACATATCTTTCCTTGTTTTTTTTTTTTTTTTTTGAATGAATATCTCGGTCAAATTAGGTAGAGTACAATTGGATTATACGTTATCCTTGCCTTCGTGCTCAATTTTAATTGTTTGAATGCATAAACATATTATAACATGCACGACGACAAAGTGTCTGTATAAGTTGATTTAATTGAAAAGAATTGATCACTTTCTTAGAAAAATATTGTGTATCTGCGTTGATAAACGATCTGTAAGAACTTTTATAAGTAACCTGTGATGTAACCGTGGAGCATGCTCTGACCCGTGGTGATAATCGGAACTAAACTTTAATTTACTAAAAGAAATGCATGATGACTAGGGGTGTTCACGAATCGAGAGCTCGACTCGACCTCGATCAATATCGAGTTCGAGTCGAACTCGAGCTAATTAAGTCAAACTCGAGCTCGAGTTTGAGCTCAAAAACATTAAGCTCGCGAGCTCAATTATATATTTTTTTATTTTTTATTTTAATAGTAAAATTACACATATATCTCTAATATTTTATTATTTGTTAAAAAATTATTATTTTATTTATTTTTAAAAATAAATAATTATTTTTTATTTTTAAAAAATAAATTTATTATTATTTTTTATTTTGTAAGCTTGAACTCAACATTTTGAGCTCGCTGAGCTCGACCTTCACAAAATTAACTGGAAGGTCAAGTTGATTGGGCCAAAACTCGGATCGACTCGACTCGATTCATTTGCACTCCTAAATTGACGACAGAGTGAGAGGCCTTATTCACAGTGTCTTGCACCATTAATGATGCCCACAAATTCAATATACTGTATATGCTCAAATCATCAAAATTCAGGCTCTGCATCGTCAGCTACATGTGTTATATTTACTTGAACCGATTTTTCTTGGCTTCTTGGTTTGCAGAGAGTATATTCCATAACGAATACATCAAATATACTGACCACAACATGCACAAATCTTGCCCAACCCTTCAAGAAAGAAAATCGTAAGGAACATTAATAGAGACCACTCAATCCAAATTATACATCAACTTCCATCATCAGTTCTTTTCCAACAAGTGACTGGAATGAACCTAGACATGATAATAGATCTGAGACGTGGAGAATCGAAAATCAAATCTTGTGTTTCGTAAATGTCCCACGCTGTCACAAACAGCCTGCGGTGCCAGATCTGGTCTGTATTTGAGTACGTATTATGCTGATGCTGGAATTGCAGGGCAATTATATCAAGAAAATTGTTCATTGCACGTATGAATTTTTTTTTTTCACAGGTAAAAAGGGTTTGTCCTAATTATCCAGCTCAGGGGCTGTAAAATCACATCCACCCCCTTGCTTACAAATCCAAATGGAAACAAAAAGACCAAAAAAAACAAAAAAAGTAGAGCTTTTCGGGTTGGAATTTGTATAGTACCTGATTAACAAAAATACAATATAGCAATTATGTGACATCCATCCCCACATGCAGGACCCTTGGATCCTGATGGATCACCATTTATTTGTCGCTGTCCATGAGTAGCAGCCTAACACTAGGAGGAGGGCTGTTTAAAACTGGCCCTGCAATACTTACAAACTAGTTGTGCAACTTGATGTAATGTAATGCCATGGATGCCAACGTTGATGTTGCCATAACCTTATGAATAATTGATTTGTTAAGAAAGAACCATGTATTTTATGGGAGTTTTGGTGGGGACTTTTTTCTGTTCCTTGAGTTTATTGGTTCCTTGAGTTTATTGGAGAGGCAGCCATGCATAGTTTTGCCTGCTTTTTTTCCTGCTGAACTTGAGATGATCTTTTTATTGTTATTATTATCTTTAATCTTTTTTTACGCCTAGATAGAAGTAGGACATACACGTATGCTCATCTCTGATGAAGTGTACAGAGAACGACATTTTGTCTCCTTCTTGATTTTTTTTTTCTGGGATTTTTTTTTTTTTGGACTCAATCAAGCCTAATATTTCAAAGAATGAACTACAAGTGTATGTGTGAGAGAAAAAAGAATAATAAACTCAACTCATACCGTGAGATATTAGAGTAGTCTTTAAGTAGGTACTCTTGATGACTCTTTAAACTCTTTTTAATAAAATACTTAATGAAACAGCAATTCGTAAGTAAATAAAGAAAGTACTGAAACTGGACTCCAATACAAATACTAAAAATTAATTAAGAATCTTCTAAGATTACCTGGTTTATTTGGCAGACATTTTTTCAATTTCACTCCAAGATTTCTTCTTCTTGACAGATTGAACATAGGAAGAAGGCACAGAGATGATAAAGTTGGCCTAAAGTGCTTCCTTTGCCAGTCCATGCAGAATGGTGGTAAGAAGCAACAACCAATGCCATTCCCACCCGCGACTTTCTACCAAGTTGGACTCTGCAATTCAGTCTATATGGGTAAGTGAAAACTTTATGGTTTTATGATTTTATCCCAAAAGGGCTACAACTTTCACAGAAACAACAGCAGCTGCACTTTCTGTCACTCGACGGAATCTTGAAAGTTCTCCGCCCTGTAAGCATATTAGTTCTATTACCATAGGGATCTTGACACCTGGGTATAAATTTACGGGTAAATTAGCAGACTTGGGAGTAGATTAAACTACACCAGCACAGCACTCCACGGCTCTGGCCCCCAACATTGCTAGTTTTACACGCGCCTGCGCACACAGACAAACAAAAACAGAGTCACAGACTGCCAGAGAACAGAAGCTAACTGGAGTTTGGTGCTTCTGAGTCTTTCAAGATCCAGAGAAGATTTATCTTTCATCCACCAAGCTTTTGTAAAGAAAAACAGAAAAGGGTCAGGATTTTAGAACAAGAACTCACCAGAAAAGCACAGCATTTCTGGCTCGGGACCCTGCAAGGCTGCAGGTATGGTACCCTTTTCTTTCTTCTTTCTCTTCTCTGTCTCTGCAGACGTCTTGTAGAAACCAGCTAGAAATCTGGGAATGCATGTGCATGCAATTAGTCCTGCATCTTGAAAGTTGGATAAATATTTGGAAATGTCTAGGAAATGTTCGAAAGTGGCTCTCAAAATCCTGTCAAAGTTTATTGATTGGTTTAATCTGTATTACTATGTTTAGCTACACTTGTATCCGGCCCGTATTTTCAGCCACCTTTTTTTTTCTTTTCTTTCCCTATCCTGTCTATTTTTGGTTTCTCCTGTCAAGTTTTTTCTCCCTTCATTCACGTCGAATTAGAGACAATCACCGACGTCTTAGCTAATCTGTTGACATGCATGTATTTCCATCTTCCTTTGTTAGAAACTCAATACTTCTTATCCTCCTTAGAGACACATTTCATAAGGATATTTATGGTATTAATATTGAAGGAAGTTCTTAATGATTATTGAGATTGAGAGCATCAACTAATTTCTTAATATCCATGATTCTGTTGGAATTTGTTTATTAGTTGGATCTAGCTTTCCAATATTGTTACGATTGCCATAAAGGGTTGAGTTTAATTTACAATTTGAAGATTTGGAGAGAGAGAGAGACACAGAGAAAGATGAAGAATTCGGTATCAGAACAGAGTTTCTACATAGAGAGCGACGAGGAAGATGAGGAGAAGGCACTGGAGAAAGAAGACAGTGAAGATGGAAATAATTCTGATTCTAGCACTTATTCTAATGAGGACGAAAGGCCGGAGAGCAAATCTATCACCACCTCTTGGCCTCAAAGTTACAGGTGCGTATCATCTTATCGCACATATCTATAGTTGTTTCTTTCTACATCTAGCTATGGTGTTCTCTACGTTTGTTCTGTTCTTGTTCTGCAGATTCTGTATTTAGCAGTGAAGCACTTGGTTTCTTGAAATCTGTTATATTTATATAGTACCAGATATTTAGCTTTACCCATTCATTTTTAGCTAGGAGAGATATTTAGAAATGGGATTGAAATGCTTTCATCATTCATATTTTGAAGCTTCTTCAAATATTTTCATTCTGTTTCGGCCATGAATATCAGTAGTTTATGAGTTTGAATGGATCCAGTAACATCAGTAAAGGATAGCTATGGGCTTAAGGCAGGCTATGTAATGTTATCAAAAGGCCAGAGCATTTTATGTCATCCCTGGCTCCTCCTTCAGCTTAGCCGAACTTGGTAGGATGCACTTATATTGCTGATTACTGCCTCTATTGAAAAGTTTTTGCTTCATCATGAGGGACTGATGGTTAATCCCTGTTAACCATCTTTGGAAGTGAAGGAGTTGCATTTGTCCTTACTACATTTATCAATGGTAGAAACCATATTTTGGATATTACCTTTCATCGAACTGCTGATTCTAGAAGAGAAGTTGCCAAACCACATCTAGAGTATTCATTTCATGGGCTTTAGACTGAACCAATTTCCATAACTTGTGTGTCATAACATCTGGCCAGAACTATACCAACTTTTAGACAGTCTGCCAGATGTTTTGATTGAAATAAGTGCCAGAGATTCACTTTCCTCCTTAAATCATGTACCAGAGTTTCTTATTTGCATCAGTTTTCAGTTGTTTTTGGAGAGGATAAAACATACTGGTTTGATCATGAGTACAACCATCACTCCCTCACGTGCAATTCTACAAGCTGCAAATAATTTGGCACTTAACTTTTAAGATTTAGAATCAATTCCAATGGTTCTTTCTTAATATGTTTTAAACTTGCACAACTGGATTATTTATTTGAGAAATGTTTACATTAGTCATCTGACTTGGACTGTGTTCAAACTCTGGTTGATAATGCTTGGTATCTCATATCCTTGTATCAGGCAGTCCATCGATTTATACAGTAGTGTACCATCTCCAAGTCTTAACTTCCTGGGGACGCCTACATTATCACGTTTAGGCAGCTCATTTATCTCTTCTTCATTAACAAGAAGACACACTCCTGAAGTACTCCCTTCTTTGCAAAAACCTCTATTACCACCAGTAGCAGATGCACGGCAGCCACCAGAAAGGCGTAGTTCACATTCTCTGCTGCCCCCCATGCAAAGGAGGCCTTCCTTAAGAAAAGGAACTGCTGACAGGAAATCATCCAAGGTCTCACATGAGGTTTCTCTTCCTCGCCAGAGTTCATATGGACAAGCTGTGGTGAATGGTAGGTTTATTTGATTGGCTATCCATCAATCTACATAGAAATGCAGGAATATCAAAGAAGCATTTATCAGAGCAACTGCATAATTAACTTGTATGTTGACGTGAATGTTGATGATTCGTACTTCAGTAATCTGTCCTCGTTCAACTTCTAGATGTAGGAATATAAACTTGCCCACTTTACTGTAAACTAAAAAGAAAAGCCTAAATTTGCTATAATCTATTCACTCACTGAGAACTCTGATGGCTCCCATAATATTCTAAATCCTTTTCTTCTATCTGCAGATATATATTCTACCTATACATTTGATCTTTTTCCCTTTCCACTCACGTAAGGAAGTTCGTCCTTGCAGTTCCTTGCAAAATGAAATAAAATATCAAATCAGAAACTATCATGAAACATCTAGAACCGTTTGAAGGCCTTGACAATTCTGATTTTGCCTTTGCATTCAGCTGCTAATGTGCTCATGGTGAATGAAGACACATAAAAATTATGTACGTTTACCTTTCACAGGCATAAATGTTCTTTGTGGTGTTGGAATTCTTTCAACTCCTTATGCTGTCAAAGAAGGTGGATGGGTTGGGCTATCAATTCTGTTTATCTTCGCTGTTGTTTCTTACTACACTGGGATTCTCCTGCGTTCCTGTTTGGACAGTCAGCCTGGGCTCGAGACTTACCCGGATATTGGCCATGCTGCCTTCGGTAATGTGGGACGTATTGCTATATCTGTAAGTATACTGTATCTTTCATTTGCTTCTCCTATAGATTCCATCTAAAGATCCAAAGATATGAAAGGTCTCCTAGCTTGCATGGGAAAATTTAAATTGCTGACACCCAAGAGAGAAATAATAAAAACCAAGCGAACTTGTGAACTCCTTTCTTTGATTTTGTCTGACGTTAGAATAAAGTAGAATACTAGTCTTCATTTCTAGATCTAGCAGAGAGTATAACATTGGGAACTGATGTACAAGAAGCTAAACTGGAGAGGAAGTTTGTGGCTTTTGATGTCAGAAAGTATCTTGGAGTCGTTAGTTTTTAAAATTAAACAAAAATACACTGTTATTTTTATCTCATGGGAAGGATACATGGATTTAAGGTTCAAATTGCTTTTATCTTTGCCTTTTCTATCTTGGCCCTCATGAACAAGCTCCTTTTTTCTAAACAAAGATTTGACCAATAATAATGTCATGCCAATGCAAACATTATTCATCCTACATAATTAAGTCTTAAATTAGGCCAGGCAAGTTGGTAGCTTTCAATCTAACCTCCCCTGACATGTGAGCCAGGACACTGCTACAACAAAAGCTGTTTAATGTCAGCGCAAAAGATGATTCACTCTAATTGGCTATCAGGCCTTTGGGTAGAAAATCCTATGCTGTCAGACCCTTTAATCTTTTTGGTAAAAAGTCATATATAATACTATTATCAGTAGAATAATTTATCAAGTCGACCTGCACTGAGAGCTCCTGAATTGAATTCCTTTCTTGTATCATACAAGATACTGTGACTCAAAAGTACTTGGATTATAATGAGAATCTGCACTTCAATTCTGGAAGCGATATCATTGCAGCAATATCAGGGTTTAGTTCCATCCACTACTCATTCTAAACTAGTCAGCCTTAATTTGGAGCTTTTCAAAATTCATAAATGATATTCTGTTCCAAGAAATCAATATACAACAGGCTTTTGCTTATTAAGCCATTGATGATTTATCATTTGTTGAATTGTTGATCAATTTACATACTTCATCATTTACTGACAATGTTAATCTTCTGTGTTTTGTGGATGCAGATTATTTTATATGCAGAATTATACGTAAGTAGATCTTTCTCAACTTCGAGCTTTTTTCATACTTTGGTGTCAGTTACATTGCCATACCTTGGAAGTATAATCTAACAGTATTCTGATAAAGTAACAACCAAAACAAAAAAGGAAGGAAATCAAAGAAAGTGCACACTCACTCATTATATAGGTCTTTCAAGTGTTGCAGTTTGCTAGTTTGTTAATTTTTTCGCTTCAGTCTATACTTTTAAAGGTTTTGAACAATCGTGGACACTTTTATCAGTGATGTTGATTCTTGCGGCATCTGGTTTGAACTGTTATCCTCATCTAGCAATAGATTATTTGTCAAATTTTAGATTGCTTCTTTTCATTTGGCATCTAATATTTTATGTTGGATTTCTAGTTGCGGCATGTGTGTCTTGATTTGGCTAGATTATGACATACCTTGAAATGAAGGCTATGGAGACATAAGTGAACTTTTGGAATTCGTCTCCCTAATTTTTTTCTGGCAACATGCAGCATTTCCTACTCTTTTAGTCTGATTTATATATCATGCTACTACTAAAGATTCCGTGTTCTGGCCTTGCAGGCTTGTTGTGTTGAGTATATCATTCTGGAGAGTGATAACTTATCATCTCTGTTTCCTAATGCACATTTAAGCTTGGGAGGACTTGAATTAAATTCAAAACACCTATTTGCTTTGCTCACTACCCTCACTGTTCTCCCTACTGTTTGGCTGCGAGATCTCACTCTGCTTAGTTACATCTCAGGTGAGTGATTTATTGATTAAGGAACTTTTCAAAGGAAAGAAGTGCAGATTTTGAATATGATAGTGTAAGTATATCTTTCTTGAAATGTTCTGCACTGGTAATCTAGCAGATTGTATTGTCTCTTCAGCTGCGTTCAGGTAAAAGTTACCAATAATTTCCAAGTATTACCAGTGTTATATCTAGTGTTTCTCCTATTAAATTTGTGCTATAGGAGATTTTAGATCAATATTGGGTCAAAAGCACTCTCATCTGTCCCTTTAGGAAAATCAGCTTACGCTCTCATTGTTTCTTTGTGAATCTCTTTTGTTAATCTGAGTGTATCATGCACTGGGTGTCATGTACACTAAATTAACCATTATCCTCGTTTGTAAATTACTCTCTTTAGCTGGAGGAGTTATTGCTTCAATATTAGTGGTCTCCTGCTTATTCTGGGTTGGCTTGGTGGACAAAGTTGGCTTTGAGCCCGAGGGGACCGTATTAAATCTCTCAACTCTTCCTGTTGCTATTGGCCTATATGGTTATTGCTACTCAGGCCATGCGGTTTTTCCCAATATCTACACATCAATGGAGAAACCTAGCCAGTATCCTGCAGTTCTCTTAACCAGGTAAATCATGCAACAGCTGTCCTGTGAACTGTTACATATTGTGTTGGCACAGAAAAGGCGGCCTTCATTTTCTACATTATACATGCTTGAAAACTTTCTTTAACTGCCACTCTGAGTAGATATTAGAAACTCATAACAACATTATGTCATTGGAAGCTTGCACCAACGTCTGGCACCACTTTGCACATTCCTTACATTGCATCATCATATTGGCATTAGTAATCCTGTATACAAGGTGGCATATCTCATTAGGAGCTTCAAATGTTTTTTTCTTGATTTTTTCTTGTTTTTGCGTTGAATCTAGTTTTGGAATCTGTACTCTGATGTATGCCGGAGCTGCCGTATTGGGATACTTGGTGTTTGGAGAATCAACAAAATCACAATTCACTCTTAACTTGCCCCAAGATTTAATTGCCTCCAAAATTGCTGTCTGGACAACGGTAGGTCATTTTAAAGTTTCAGTGAAATGCTTCGCGGTGTTTTCTTTGATTCTTAATATTTGGACACATGCTAAGTTCACCTACCTTAACCACGTAAAGCACCATGTGAGAGGGCTTATCTTTCACATTTTGCTTACTAATTTATTATGCTTCCTCTTGGACTCTTTGACCACTGTATCAAACTTGAACTGGTTTTGGAATTTGAATTGCAGTTAGCTGGCTTATTTTGATTTTGCAGCCTATGCACTATCTATAACTTCTGTTTTGTCCTTGCTATTTTGCAGGTTGTTAATCCATTTACAAAATATCCTTTTTAGAATTAAAATTGCTGACTAGAATTTGCATGCACTACAATCACTTCTGACAGCAATTCCCGCTTCTGATCAGCATATGTATTTAGGACATGATACTGGAGACAAAAAGGGATAGAAATTTTATTGCCAAAACTTTTAAAATCTGTAGATACTGGTTTACTTTTCAAAACAGCATGCTGAGTATTTGTTTATCAAGATAAGAACAATAAAACCAATGTTGTAGTGCTTTAGCAACTTAAGTATCAATGCACAATTAAAAATCCCAAAAAGTATATTGCTCAGGAAATTTAGGATGTAATTTCTCACAATGGTAGTATCTGTTTGGATGATCTTCTTGAAGCTGTTAGATTTGCCAAACTGTGATGCTTTTAATCACAATGGAAGAGCTGAATTTCCTTAATATGAAACACATATGCTTTAACCATGACTCCTGTGGCCTTGTGTCTGGAAGAACTGATACCTGCAAACCACATGAAGTCTCACATATACTCAATCCTCATAAGGACAGTGCTAGTTGTCTCTACTCTGATTGTGGGCCTTTCTGTTCCGTTCTTCGGTAAGTTTCATTTGCATATTTGGCAGTGTAGCTTCTCAAATTTTTTCTTCGACTATGTTAATTGGCCGAGTCTATCATGATGCAAATTGCATCAGTTTCCTATTTAGTTGGGATCTATTTTTCCAACTTTTTAAGAGCTGAGCTAAACAGTATCATACTGCTTTTTTTTTTCCTTTTTTTTTTTTTTTTCTTTTTCAGGTCTGGTCATGGCACTTATTGGATCTTTACTCACAATGCTAGTGGTAAGTCCTACTATACCACTTATTTGCAGTTACTTCTCCTACCACCTTCACATTGCCAATTTCAGTTTCTTCAGTAAGCTGATTTCAGAATTTTTTTTCCCAGACATTTATACTTCCTTGCGTTTGCTATCTTCGCATCTTGAAAGGAAAAACAAACCAGTTCCAGGTAAAACCAACTCGTGCCCCGCATTTTTATTCCACATTCCGCAAACCATGCTCAGATATGATTATTTATTGATTAATGGGAATGGAAAGAAACATGCTACATAGACGAATGATTGAGATTAAAATCTCAAATCCATCTAATCCTCATAGTAACAAGTGGAAGAAGAAAATCATTCCGGAAATCGGAACACCTGATGCAGCTTTGAGAGATGAGGCGTATAGAACAAGCACAAATAAGCCACACTATCGCTTTGTGCATGAGAAACATTAGGTGCCTAGGCCTTTGCTTGACACCCGTTGTTTACTGTTTAGTCAGTCTTTTTATTTCCTGTTCATCCTTGCAGGTAGCTGCTTGTGTATCGGTCATAATAGTTGGATCTGTGTCATCTGCTTTTGGTACTTACTCAGCTGTCTCCCAAATTGTTGAGAACTTGATCAGTTGAGCTAAAACTTTTATGTGGTACTCGCAACAGGGATAACCTTTTTTCCCTCAACGGAGAATATCCATTCTTTCCTCTTTTGAAACTGGGATTTTGTAGGGTACTTTATACACATTGTGCCATTTTCCCAAAATTTTTTGTGATGTATCATTTAATGTTTAGTTAATTCTCAAAACTATATTGCATGAAATTGTCATGTGTCTCAAGTTTCATTGAAAATTATAGCTGCATACATTCTAGATGTGTACTTGATCAACCTGCAAAATTCAAAAAGAAAATTCTTGATAAGAAGCTTTGTCCCACACTTTGCAGCCCACTAAGTTAGCCACAAATGTGCATTTTTTCTCCCCTTTACAAGATCTCTTGTTCCACTGCAGTATTTGCTAACATCAACATTTTCTGGCCATCTGAAGAGATGTCCATTATCCAAAGTAAAATTTAAGATCAGATAGGTTTTTTTTGGTATATCCATAGATGAATATTCAGTTTAACTAATGGATATAACTATAGCAGATACTTATTTTCATCTAAATGTTTTGATAAGCACTTAAACAGATATCTGAAAGGCTTTTTTACAAGTTACAGTAATGTCAGACTATAAAGTTTGTCATCATCATGGAAATCTTACTTTTAAGATTGTATGGATATCTCTTGCCATCTATGTTTAGGGTCATTTTACTTTGGATCCGTATCTATAACTTCAACAACTTATCTTCTCTAAAAAATGATGATGATAAACTTCGAAGGTACAATTTTTCAATGAGAGATCACAGGCTCATATTATTACAAAAACAAGCATAAAATGTAAACACCAGCTGATTTAAACGTGCAAAAAATAGGAGATTTTTTGTTGAAGTATCTACGTTTAGCAAGTTTTTGCAATGCATTTCTTAAAGATCTAAATATTAGTTTAGTCCCTTCATAAAAGGTAAGGGTACACAACAAATAAATCATTCAGCAATATTAGCTTATCATGTAAATGTATAAAATTGTAGAACGTGTTTAAAAATTACAAATGCGACAGGTATAATAAGTATTAATGCTCTCCAATAATGTCAATTGCTGCACTACTAGAACTCTAAAAGATTTTGGTGCACCAAACAATTTTTGAAGATTTTGATGTAGCAAATGTGAATGCACTAAACAATTTTTGAATAAAACCTAATTCATCCTTTTTTGCAAATACCATTAGTGGAACAAGAGCCAGTAGAATTGTTAGTTAGTTGTGATTTTCCAAAGCATTAACTTTTAAACTTGGCTTACAAGTTTGAATTGTAACAAGTGTTATGATCTACTTTTTTTTTTTTTTTTTTTATCTTGTGTTATGATTTACATTGACTTCTGTAACTGTAAATACATAAATAGCAATGGAAAAGTACACATTGTGTGTCTCATTTTACTATTAGTAAAAGAAGCTAGTTAATCGGATCGGATTTACTTCTGTAAATGTAAATGTCTACGTTGACTTTTTTTTTTCGGAGACGATAAAACTATTCTATTCTACACTAAGGGGAGGGGGCGGACCTAAGGAGGTTCAGGGATAATCCGGAGGAGACTGAACTACTACCGGACTAGACGGGTGCACAGCACACCCGTCTGAATTTTTTAAAAACAAACCACTTAAATATGACATTTTTTGATGGGAGGCAAGGTTCCCACCCCATCCACTTAGGCGGTGGCCACAAGCCCAAAGATTTGAAACCTTGTCTACGTTGACTTCTGTAACTGGAAAGGAGACATTCTGGAAGCCTAAGCCATAATGGAGGAAAAGATAGGAGAACCAAGACTAGAGGAGGCTTTGGCAGTCAGAACAGCTATGCAATTAGGAAAAGAAACACGTTGGTGGAAGATTGAAATGCACTGGAGGATATACAAAAGTTGAGGGAGTTTTTTGATCAATGCAATTTCTTCTTTATATGTAGAGAAAGAAATCAGTTGTGTCATGGCTTTTATGTTAGCTAATGATGTATATTGGAATACCAATTTTCTGGGTTGGATAAAAGATCAAGCACGAAAGAATTGTGAAGGTAGCTTATCCTCTTTTTGTAAAGCATACTTGTATTATCAAGTTAAGTCAATACAAATGCCATCGTTTGTACCCAAAAAAAAAAAAAAATGTATCTCATTTTACAACGTTGTTGTAGCTTTGTGCAATTGTACTTTGTCTGCCAATCTTGTCGGGTCAATACTAGCAGTCCCGGAATAAAACCTTAACCCATTTCCTCAATAAAGTCTTCATTTTTTGTCACTTGTTCTTTTGTCGGAACTCAGAATTCAGAATCCTCGTCCCCTCAAATTCTCCACATACTATTCCAGGGTTTAAGACTTCATCTTTCCCATCCCCCAATTTCTGATTCCCTCCCCCACGCCCCCGCCCAGAAAAAAAGGAGAAAAAAAAAAAACACACACACACACACACACACACACACAGAGGGGAGGAACACAGGGACATGTCTGGAATAATGAAAACACATCCTACCAATGAGTATTTGCATGAAAGGATGCTCTTTTTCGGCCCAACATTAGAGACTAGAATGATTTTTTCGGTTCCAAATGAAAAAATTCAATCAAAGATTAATAGAATAAGATTAATTGGCGGCGGAGGAAATAAGGTGAAGGGCAAGGCAGCTTTATTAGCTAATTATAGTGATGAAGGGTCTGTTCAAGGGGCCCTTGACAATTCCCCGATTTCTATAGAGCTAGAGCCAATTTTAAGCGAATCCCAGTTCGATCGGGTCATTGCTGAAGCTCAACAGCTTGAAGAACCAATTTTAATTGTATGGTATGCAGTCGACATCATAGATTTTATTTGTTTTTGGGTCTTGTGATTTGAATGAAAAAGTTGACTTTTACATTGTGTTGGCATTTTTTGTTGCATGTTTTTCCCAACTTTTTTCCGTTCGAACAATTGAACGTCTGGTCTTAGTAAATATCGTTTCTTGTCGATGTAGAGGCTAACGTAGTGCAGAAGGCAGTCGGGTTGCTAATAACTTTGTTTAAGCATTTTGTGTCCGTGAACTGGGTCAAAAAGTTATTGGGCTAGTCTTTATTTTTTGCTGTTAGACTATTGCCTTTTCATTTCTGGATCAGTTGGATGACTTCACTAGTTTCTATCGTGAAGAGTCCTCATGGTGCATTTGAGAATTATAGCTGAGGCAGATTCTATTGATATTGTTGAACAATAATGGAATGCATGGACTGATAAAGTCAGTAGTAACTCGTCAGATTAGGATTTGCCAGATCACAGAGAGCGCACATGGTGACAGTCGTAGAGTTTTGTTTAAATTTTCTGATTCTTTTCTTTCGTATCTTGTGATTTTGCATAATAGATTTTGTATCACTTTTTCCAAGAGTGCTACTTTTTTTTGAATGTGAAAATAAATTGGAACTATTGATCCAGGAATATATGGGATTCAGAAATATTACCTGCGACATGTTCATGGGATCTAGGTAGTTGTGTCCTACATGCGCCTATATTCAGGATATTTACGTGTTGTGCAATATCTGTGTTTCAAAATAACTTTTGAAGTTTGATCTGTTCTCTGTACCTTAGTTGGTTACCACATGTTTGGGAGAGTAAAAATCCTAAGAAAGTTGTTTTTTCTGATTATTAGAAATAAGTGCCTTTGGTGTTGTAGGGCAGGTATAATTATGGTCAACAGAGAAGAGACCTCATGTTTTACCATCTACAGTTGGCTACCCTAGCCTGCAAGATAGACCAAGTGATTTAAATAGTTGTCTTCCTATAAATCAGTTGGAAATTGTGATGCCTGCTATTGAGTTTGTTTGTTAGGAGACCAAGCAATCTAATCCTTCATTTGCCCTAGTCAGATATCAGCAACAGATATTTTTAATAGTAGGACCACATTTTCAAAGTCATTTTGTTTCTAATTTCATACACGCTTGATATGTTCATAATGCTAATAAATATGGTACAGAAGTATAGAACAAAATGGAAGAAGATCAGTGCTTGATTCAAATATTGCATGAAAAATCCTTTTAGGAATTCAGTTGAGTTGTGTATCGATTTCTGCGATGCTTTTACATGTTTCACATATGCAGTTACATGCTCACTGTCCTGTGGTATTTTGTTTCTTACCTGAGATTTATGCTGAGAATATTAAGCTTAGAGCATCAAGGATTATATTGGTTGCAGGATGGCAGGCTGGTGCAGAAAATGCATATATTTAAAACCGAAGTTGGAAAAGTTAGCTGCTGAGTATAATCCAAGGTAATTGATCTCATGTACCAATTTCTTGCAATCCAATCTTCAAACTCTGTTTGGTTTTGTAGGTGCTGGATCAGGTTAATTGGTTCTTCGCTTTCTTCTGTATTTTATAGAAAAGCATTGATGCACCTATCCTTTTGAAGACTTAATTTTGTTCTTCTTGGTATCAATTCAATGAAATCTTAATTACAGCAAGGTACTTTTTTGTTCTAGGTCAAATCCTGTGATAGTTGGAACTGTCCATGCTGATTTTTCGGCACTGGCCTCTTTTAAATAATGTTTTTTCTGATTGTTCTACTGCCACTAGTTGCATTTAGCAGTGTGACAGACTGGTTAGTCTTTGTACTTATGGTGATGAAGGAAGAGGTGGACTTTGTTTTTTGAACGTCCCAAGCCTACTTGTTTCATAGGCATTACTGGTTAATTCCTAAATTTGGTTGCCTGTAATGAGTTCACAATTATCTTGAAGTAGGATATCCCTCTTAGATTATGAATTACAAGGGATGCTATTTGCATCACAATAAGATCCATTTACCATCATAAGAGATGAAATCTTAGAACTTGCTTTTAGTTCACTGCCAGTGGCTCATGCTTCTTTTCACATACTTATCTTCACAAGTATGAAGTGACATTTCCTGCTCAACTCTGAGAAAATAACATCCTTATTGCAGCCTTTTCTATGAACAAAACAATTATCTAAGATTGCAGTTATCTCTCATTTTCTCTTTTCACCTCACTCATCCATCCAACCCCCTCGTCAGGGGCTCTGTCTATATGCCTCTGCAATGACAATTATTGATGCCTTCACTGATGCAGAGTACGCTTTTTCCATGTTGATGTTAATAATGTTTCACACAAGCTCGTGGTTCGAGCAGGAGTTACTGTAAGTTTCCCTTTAATGATAAAAGTTTTTTAATGCTGTTGACATCTGCTTGCCTCATCATATTATCTGAATAATTATATCTGTTTCTCTGCTGTATGGATGCAGATTTCTACCACAAAATGTTATAAAACAATCATTTACTCTTTAAGTTGTATATATGAGTTCTGTGCATAAAGTGGTATTATTGTTTCAAAATGGATAAGTTAGCCAAATGAAACTGCTTCATTACTATGCAATCTAACTGGATGACTAAGAATATGCTACTCTCATGTACTAGACTGGAGTATTTCCATTGTGAGTCAGTCGAATTTTTTTAACACCCCATTATTCTGCGTAGGTTAGTTAAAGTTCAGATAAACGATTCGAATGAAATCTAACTGGACTTAATCTGCCTTTCATGTATCTGAAATGCGGCTTCCAAACAAGAGCAGAAAATGCCTACCATACAGGTAACTCAGTTTAATTACCCTGGAAATTGTATTGTCTTGACAGTTTCTGGCTTCAAACATTTCTAGAATTTTTGCAATGTGAATGATTTTAAAAAAGCATTGACAACACAGCTATGGAAGGATGGCCAGAAAGAAGGGGAGATGATTGGAGGGCACAAAGCACATTTGGTGGTTAATGAGATACGTGAAATGATTGAAAATGAATACACCTTGTAATTCAATCAAGCGCGTGAGGGTAATTCAATCAGCATTAGCCAATCGCACAGGAAAAAGCTGCATTCAGGTGTTTTGCCTGCCCTATTATATGGAGATCATTGGCATACTTTTTCCAATGCGTCATAGGAAGATAATTAATATACTTGTCCCCTTGTTTTTCCTATTTGTCTTCTCCCCTCGCAAAACCTCCCCCTTTTGGGGGTAGAAGGAGGGGAGGGGCCAGGGGAGTTTGCCACTTTTCGTTCTGGTTGTGTAGCTGGCTACATACTTACCCATCTTAAGAATAACATAGTGCCACCTTTCAGGAAAAAGAAGAAGCAAAAAAATAGTGCCGCTTCTGTACTTACCAAGATTAGCTGAGGATGCACTACATATGTCAGTGGCCAGGATGTCCCATCTTCACTGGTTCATTCTTTCCTTTTTGAGTATGCTCATTTTACCTTGTTTTATGGGAAAGATAAGAGATGATAGCAATCTCTAGACAAGAAGGAACTTAAAAGAAGTATTATCTTTTGCAGTTATTGAAGCAAACTTGAATGGAACCTTCCTCTGTCTGTTAGATTACTGCCTTTCTTTTGTGTCTACATTTGCTGATAAAGATGGATCCATGTGTTTAATTCCACTCATTGCTTTCTCTAGTTGATTTTACACACAGAAATTTTCTATGATGAATTATTGTAACATCATTTATAGTTGGATTGCTGTAAAGCATTGTGTCAACTGTGTATACCTTGAAGTTTAGAACGATAAATTAATAAAGTAATGGTGATGGATTATGATAAAAAAAAAAAAGTTTCAGAAGTAAGTATCCATGCAACAGGGCTGGAAAATGTAAAGAATCAGATCAGTAATTCATGCTGCTGCTAAATAGCAGTTGATATGGCTTCCACCTCATGTGGGATTTGTTTTTTATCATTCCCACAAATTTTCAGTTTCTTTAAAAACGAAAAAAGAGCGCAAGCATATTACCACAAATGATTTTTGCTTTTTTCTCTGTCTTCCATCCCTTTCACTTAAATTAACTCCTACATAGAAATCTATACAATATATAAAGAAGTAGAGGCAGTGGTTGGTATAACCTTTTTTTTTTTTTTTCATTTTTTGAACTTTCAATTATATCCTTACAAAATCTAATTTTTACCTTAATTACCTAATCATATTTTATTAGTATAACTACTTATAACTGCTTTTGCTTTTTAAGTATTGTAACTACCAAATTACTATAGCCTTATAAATCAAAGCTCCTTAATTAATTTATATAAATTGTATTTATGTGAAAAACAAAATTCATATGATACTAATTTGTTTTAATTGTTTTTAAATTGCAGACACATTGGAGGTGCACTCGTATGTCTAAACAAAAAAAAATAAGCACGTTTAAAATGTGCTCTGAACAGTTATTTATAGTACTAAGTCGCACTTAACTAGGAGGAGGGATATGAACGGTTGCAGGAAGCAACTGTAACCGTTCCTGAAGGTTCATGACTAAGATTTAGCCAAAAAAAATAATGTAAAATTCAAATTACATGTTGTATATTGTTCTTCATATTATGTGTGAGATTTACAAAATTTTGTTTTATAGTTATATGTTATTGAAAGTGAATTATATCGTGTGTATATAAAATTATATCTCGTGCATTTTGCATAAAATTGAGCCGAACGATTTTCCTAAGTATACAATTTTCCACTCGAACGATTTTCCTGACAACATTCGGGCCCATGTTCCGCTTAAGTAACATAAGTGATTGCGCCGTCATGGCAATGGCGGTCCCCAACCTCATGCACGTAACCTATAAAAACGCTAATCTCAGGCACCACATTAATCCCATGCAAATTTCCAAATTCCTCCACTCATATTCGTATGATCGTATCTATGAATCTATATACCAACCGACCGATAAATGATTCCATAAATTGGAAAGGTTGCCATAATAAGCAAAAAGATTTCCAATAATTGTACACGCAATAAATGAAATCCCAGAAAAATTCCCGAGATTCCTCCTTCATATCAATGCTAACTATCGTACACTCGTTCAATTCTGGTGTGTGTCCGACTATTTTTAGGTAGCATGCTTAACCAGAAAGTCTCTGATCTGTAATTGCTTTTGGTTTGTTCTTGTTTTCCTTTCCTTGTTTTGTTTTTCTTTCTCGCTTTCTCCTCCTCTTCTTTTGTTTGGAAGATCCCCGTTCCGCTTGGTCTTTCCGCTGAAATTTCTCATTTTTCTTCACCATTCTTGCTTTCCCTGGATTTTTGTTGTAAATTTTGACGAGAATGATCAAAAAGCCTGAATTTTCACGAGCCAGGAGGATTTCTTGAAAGCCCAACTGGATGCTATTCAATTACTCACGGTGGTAAGTTTCTTCTTCTTTTTTATCCAATTATGTCGTTTCAGCCGCATTAATGTTGCTAGGATGGTAATTAATTTAGGATATTCGTTTTAAATCTTTTAATTATGGTTCTTCATTATGTTATTACTCTCTTTTCATTTTTATTTTTTTTGTCCTTTTTGTTGTTTATTTTATCTGCATTTTATATATTTGCTCCTGATTTGCTGGATTGTGTTTATCTTAATTTTTGTGGGAAATTCTTGTTTCTTGATTTAGGGATTCGTAAGATGGTTGATGAGGGTGGGAAAGATGACTGCTTGCTGTCAAGTGGGAGACTAATGAGTGATTCTGGTGATGATCTAATGTTGGGAGGATCAAGTTGTAATGGGGATTTAATGAACAATAGTAGTATTCTGGAAAGTGAACTTGAATTATTGCTGCTACAGAAAGAGCAGCAGAGGCAGCGAAATCGCGACTTATTTGTTGGAAGTGCGAGGGATTTTGACATTCACAGGAGTGGTAGTGCTCCACCAAGTGTAGAAGGGGCCCTGAGTGCTGCTGGAAGTCTATCCAGGAATCCCAATTTTGCATCGCTTCATAGTACTGCTTCTAATACTGGTACTGATAGAGTTTTGACAGAAGAAGAGATTAGGTCTCACCCTGCATATTTAGCATATTATTATTCAAATGAGAATCTTAATCCGAGGTTGCCTCCACCATTGTTATCGAAAGAAGATTGGCGGATTGCTCAGAGGGTTCAGGCAGCGGGGTCTTCAGTTGATGGGACTGGGGACTTGACGAACAACCTCTTGGTTGACGATGGTGTCAGCTCATTGTTGCTGTCAATGCAGCCTAGGCTAGCTGTCAAGAAGGCGGAAGAGGATTTGATTGAATTAAGAAAGGCTGCAGTGAGGAACCTTTCACGGAAAAGCTCCACAGAATATCTGGAAGGGAGCTCTTCTAGTTCTGTTGGCCTATCAAAAGCTGGAATGGGTGCGAGAAGGAAGAGTTTTGCAGATATAGTTCAGGTAGTGCAGCTCGCATGTGTTGGAATTTGAAATTGAGCGTGCATTATTCTTTCTGTCATAGTTATTCATAGTGCTTTGCTTGATTTTAATATCATCATCTTTTAGCCATGTGCACTTAACTTCAGTTGCACTTTGCCCATACCATAACTGCCCCTGCCCAATGAGTTACTGATTGTTATGACTACCTTCATTGTCTTGTCTTCTTATCATGTTATCATTGACTCACACGTCATTTACTGACATCTTAGAAGGGATTCAACTGACTTAGTGTTCATGCTTCCATATTTTGAAGATTACTGTTCCATCTCCTATTCTATATCACTGGCAGAACCACTTGCAATGTTTATTTACTTGAGACAATTGGAATAATAATCACTAGCTGCACTTAGCCGCAATGTGCCACATTACCCCTAAATAACTTTTGCTCCATAGGCAAACTCCAATCATTACAAAGCTTTCCATCAGAAGATTTGGACAAGTAAATGAAGTCCTCACTGGTTGCTATAAACAATCAAGAAATTCTACAGTGAAAAAATTTTCCATAACAGATATGACTCTGGTACATTGATTTCTCCACTTGGAATCATTTCAACAAACAGAGCTTGTAATTCTGGAGTTTGAGCATAATGCTTAAATTCTGATTTAAGTTGTAAGCAGATTGCTCTACTCAATTACGTGGACCCTATCAGCTGCAACAATATTATGACATGTGAAAAGACTGAACAATTACATTTTTCATGCTTCCTTCGATTTTGGTGTATGTATGGAATATATCAGGGACATACCTAACTATAATCATGTTGAAACCCCAGCACTCTAATTCTTAAGAGGATGTAAGAATTGTCTTTTGTTTCCTTCACTGGTACTGTGATTTGTTTCCAAGAGAAGTTAGCAACTGTTTCTTTTACTATATGAAAGTTATACTGAGGAGATTTATGATAGAGAAGTTTCTCCCAGCTCCCTTGATTCTGTGTGCACTTAAAAAAAACTTAAAAAAAAAAAATCAACACCCTTTAATAGGGAACTCTCTCTCTCTTTCTCTCACACATGCACAATTATATATACGACTGTCTATTTGTTCGCACACTTTGTCCATCTATTCAACTGAAATGAGTGATTTACAGGAAGGATGTGGTCAACCTGCAACATCCTCAGGTCGTCTTTCACGGTCTGCTAGCCGTAACTCAGTTGGTGATATCTTGGATTCGAGAACTATATCTGATACCTATTCTGGAGTATTGCAAAATAGAGCAGAATCTTTTGATTCAATGCATCGTGGGCAACTTACTGCAGGCTTGTCCAGGGATTTAGGCCACCCCAGTGCTTATCCATGTACAACAGGTGCATCTTTGACATCTCCTCCAGGGTTCCCTGCTGTGGGTAGCCGAGTCTCCCTTGATGCCAAGAAAAACATCAGGGATCCAAAATCACAGGACCTTTCATCTCATGACACTGAAATTTATCATATTTTAGCTTCTTTCCCAGGATTAACTGTCAATAAAGTCAGCGAGGATGCTCCTTTAAGTTCTCCGACTCCAAATTGTCATCAGCTGAATATGCAGCAGCACTTCATTGACAAGTCCAGAGCTGAAAAATTGATCCCCGCTACCAATCATAATGAATTTTCCAGGGGGAAGATGGTATCACAGCTAGATTACGGGAACTTTAATTTAGACAGACAAGTAAATCTTCCAAGAAGAGCCTCTTCTTTAGTCAACCTTCAGTCACTAGTAAATTCTTCTGAGTTCACAATGTTGGACAACCCTAATCTCCAATATCCAGGTGATAATTTCTATGCTGAGGACTTCTAATGTCTTATATGTTGTGTATATCTATCTAGTCTGGTAATGAGCTAGCTATCTATATTCATGATGTCTCATAACACAATTCCCTTTCTTTTAAGTTTGAAGTTCTTAGTTTTTTTGTTTTATAATTTTAGGTTCACATTTGGGTAATGTTACTCTGAATGGACAAAGCTTGAGGAGGAGTGGTAATTTGGGTCTCTCTAACATTCATTCTCCAGACATACATCAGGCTCATTATTCAGAGAAACAGTTGAACTATGCTACACATGCAGCGGCTATGCCAAGAAATCTGTCTCACACAAGAAATTACACAAGCACTTCTCACCCTGATTTGCACCAATTAGAGAGAATATATATTGAAACATTGCTCGCACAACAGAATCAACATTGTCAGTTGCCCCTCTTATCTAAATCTGGAAGTTTGAATCTCCAGTACCACGGGATCCCTACATTTGGCCTACACATGTCTCATCAAGGAAACAGAATGCCAAATGCCATTCATCCTACAGTGGAATCTGGAGGTCCTACTTTTCAAAATGAGCAACCTTCACAGTTTACTATTGCATTGAAAAGTCAACTGGGGGGAGCTAGTGGGACTAGAATAGAAGGGAAGACCATATCACCATTGTTAGAAGAGCTCAAGAGCAACAAGGGCAGATCTTTGGAACTTTCAGATGTTCTTGATCATGTTGTTGAATTCAGGTGATTATCGAGTCTAATGGCTTGTTTGTTCTGTATCAAGATAAGTTATCAATACAGGTAGTTTTCTCTAGTTTCTTCTCTGAGTTCTACCCCCTTCTCTGTAATGTAGTATGGATCAGTATGGGAGTCGCTTTATTCAGCAGAAGCTGGAAACTGCCTGTACTGAGGATAAGATTACAATATTTCCAAAGATCATTCCTCATGCTCGAAGTCTGATGACTGATGTCTTTGGTAATTATGTCATACAGAAGGTAATTATCTTTACCATCCAATAATGGTAATTGATATTCCAGTTGTTGATGCAATTGTTACTTGGATATGCAGTTCTTTGAGCATGGCACAGAAACTCAAAGAAAAGAGTTGGCTGATCAACTTGTTGGTCATGTTTTAGGCCTCAGTCTTCAAATGTACGGTTGCAGAGTAATTCAGAAGGTTTGTTCTTGAGCTTTTCTTATGTCTTGAATCTGAGTGTCAGAACTTTCAGATATTTTTGAATGATTGAATCATGAAATTTGTGGTCGGGTGATAAAACATATTCATCACAACACATTCTTCTGACATCTAGATATCTGAATAATATATATCTTCTCTGAGAATACTTGGGGTATGAAGCACCATATATCTGGTCTCTAAACTCCACTAATCCAATAAATAGCCTCCTTGATTGAACAAGCACAGAAATTGTTTCCAAAGTTAAGCTTTAACTGTAAAAAAGTAAAAATAAAAATAAATAAGTCAAGCAACAAAGGTTTGAGAAGGAACAGAGAAAAATGTGAACACAGGTATAAATTTGATGTTTACTTCATTGCTTTTGAAAGGGGTTTTCAGTCAGGATGCCTAGAACACATGCAGCTACAATTAATTGATGAGGACAAAGTGAGGATGCTATCTGGAGGTCTGATGCTTATGCTACTTCTTATTAGGATTAAGTGGGTTCATATCATACTGTGCGTTTACACTGTATTGTTGTATGCTTGTTCTTGCATTACACCTCCTCAGTACTTATCTTACAATATTTATCATCAATGGTAGAAAAATGTGGATGGTGAGAGTGGAGAGTGAGTATCTTATGAGAGGAAGAGAGAACTATATACTCCTCTACCATTCTTGTTTCTGTCCTGGATGTCGACCATAGATTGACTTACAAAAGAAATTTTACAATGACATAGCACCACATGACCATTTACTAAAGGTTTAAATTTCCACTTTCTGTAATTGGTCTATTCTCCCGACTGGAAATAATTTACGAAACTTGGTACTTACTGATTCAGGCCTTGGAAGTGGTTGATGTGGAGCAGCAGACACGAATGGTGACAGAGCTTAATGGTTCTGTTATGAAATGTGTCCGTGACCAGAATGGTAATCATGTAATCCAGAAATGTATTGAGTGTGTCCCACAAGATCGGATCCAATTTATTATCTCATCCTTTTTTGGACAAGTTGTTGCCTTGTCTACCCATCCTTATGGTTGCCGTGTCATTCAGGTTTGGTTTTAGCTGTTCATCTTTCTGTCATGATCTTTCTTGTTCCTGCATGCCAATCATGTCTGATGTCCTGGTTTTTATTCAGAGGGTCCTGGAACACTGCAATGATCCAAATACTCAACATTTCATCATTGATGAAATAATGAATTCTATATGTACGTTAGCGCAAGACCAATATGGAAATTATGTCATCCAGGTACTCTATTACCTCTTTAGATCTATTTGTCTGTCTTGTCACATCATTCCAGTTTACCAATATTTTATTCTCTATCACGCATGTGGCTGTTTGGTCTTAAATTTTTTCCATATATCAGATTTTAGTTCCTTGTCATCATATAATAATTGGGGTTTTTTCTTCAAAGTACTAACCTGAACTGTATTGTTTTGAAATCTGGTTGTCTGTTTTCTTTTCTACTTTCTTTCCCCTTCACAGATACTTTTGGTTGTCAATCGTAAATTCTAGCTACTGGTTTTGGTCACAGACCACAGTGGCACTGTCTGAATCTTTTTGCTTACAAAATCAGGGAGAAAGTTTACGGGGCTGAAATTAGGTTACTTAATCATGGTCTAGAAGGCATAGGTTGTTCTGTGTTGGAAATAGGCTTCTTGATTACAAGGGAAGGGCTCCATCCCCTACCAATTGCCAAATACTTAAACACCTGGAGGCCATTTGTATTTAAAGCTCAGTAAGAGAGAAACACATTTTGGTGTTTCTTTTGTAACCGACAAAAACTATGGCCTACTTGTGAAATGGTTTCATACAAATATTGAGAGCTTGTGGAATTTAGCTGACACTCTATCTTATACTTCCCTTTCGTTCTATTCCTTTTCCAACTGAATGACTTAGTTTCTTCTTTAGTCCATTCAGATATTAATGACTACTTGCATTATGTTTGAACAACTCATAAATGCTCTGAAGAAACTCCTAATAAGGTAGTGGCTCCACATGTTTCTCACTTTGCCCTTAAAGTCCCATTGAATCATATGGCAGACTCTGTCACATGTTTGGCAAGCCCTCTCTAAGGCAGTAGCATATACTTTTCAACACATCTTAGTACTAGGACACAGCCGAACTACAACATTAAATTTAGGACACTGGAAATGTTAAAAGTTGAATTAGTTATTGAACTTCTTGGGTGTTGAAGCCAATTGGCACATTGTTACCTAAATTGCAATACACTTTTTTATTAGAATAGTTGCTGAGTGAAACTTATGCTTCAGTGCAAAATGTCATATGTTTCAAGCAAGGCTTCTTAGAAGGATCTGATACCGTATTAAATGTCAATGCTGTACTTGGTGGAAAGCAGGATAGCAATTTGTTTAATTGCTTTATATAGCTTTTCTGTCTGTTCCTCAAACATTTTGCATGAATGATGGTTTTTCGTTTTGCTATTAGTAGAAATCTTTTTTTTTTTTTTTTTTTTTTGTATTGAAGTAATGTGGTGCATTTGCTTTTCTCTTATGCTCAATGATGTAAACTCTTCTGTTCTTTCGCCTTGCTTAGCACGTCTTGCAACATGGGAATCCCCGCGAACGGTCTGAAGTCATTAGCAAGCTCGCTGGACAAATTGTGAAGATGAGTCAGCAGAAATTTGCTTCCAATGTCATTGAGAAGTGCTTAGCTTTTGGTGGTCCACAAGAGCGTAAAGTTCTGATAGATGAGATGCTTGGTTCCACCGATGAAAATGAACCGCTACAGGTCGATTTTTAAATCTTAGTCCCGCATGCCAAGATTCAGCTATTATCCTTTGGTTACTGAGCATTTGATTTGATGATTTGGCAGGCCACCTTTTGTTTTACTGACATATTTCTTGGTCCTTCTGTGCTTCTATTTTGATTTTTAGTTCTTCTTCTCTCAAGGCTTGAGAGGAGGAGGAGAAAATGATGCCATTTTTTCAGGTCATTCGTTGCTAAAAACACTTTCAATCGGCTAATGATGTCCTTGCAGGCTATGATGAAAGATCCCTTTGGAAACTATGTTGTCCAGAAGGTGCTCGAGACTTGTGATGATCAAAGCCGCGGGCTAATTGTCTCTCGTATTAAGGTGCACTTGAATGCGTTAAAGAAATACACTTACGGGAAGCATATTGTTTCTCGTGTTGAGAAGCTCATAGCAACTGGAGGTGAGTGAATACCCCGCCGCGTCTTCAGACTTTTTGGTTTATTAGCACTTCTTTTAACATATTGCTGTTTTTGGTAAAAGAATTCACCCCATGACATGACATTCAACTTGAATACAGAGAAGCATATGGCAATATCCTCTTCTTGAATTGAATGACAGAAAACCCCATATAACAAGATGGGATGGTGGCTCAGCCGCAGCAGCGCCTTTTAGTTGATTGGAACCTCTACTACTTGTACTTGTAGATAGACTACACACTTCTTTTTTGCTTCCGTTGGAATAAGACTTTCATTTTGTCTTTTCCATCCGTATGTAGCCCTCTTATAAAGTTTATGCATAGTTTTTAGAAAGTCAAGAAGGTGTAGTGAGAGGAAGAATTTGTATTGACTCTTTTCCTCAATCAGCATGTGTAAGTAACTGGGCAATTATTTGTAGAGAGATTGACTGTACATGATCGCTTTTCAATGATGGAAAAAGCTTGGTAAAAATGGCTATCATGATGCACTTTGATGCATTCGAACTCCTTATGCTTATTATGCATCATGACCTTTGGGAACTCCTTGCGCACTTTGATCCAAGATTTTTTTTTTTTTTTTTTTGTAAGTAAGATTCGAACCATAATCTCTCTCACTTGCGCTCACACCTTTCAAACCACTCAACTCATCTCTCTGCTCAACAGTACCTAAGTTAAATAACATCAGATTCTCCACTTTTCCCCCTTATTTTGGGGTGGTATCCATGGTTTAATATGCTGCCCTGCAGAAATACTTGGCAGGCATTCTCGCATATCGTGCCTCCGATTCAGAAAATGAGTGAAACCAAGGACAACAAAGAGACTATAAATAATTTGCGAAAGTATCCCAATTTTAGCTTCTTTTTTTTTTAAAAAAATCTAGCAAAGCGGTGGCATATTCTAAGCCCTGATACAGTAATTATGCATGGATGTAATTGCCATATAGCATTCGCGCCCCTGGGCAGCTCGTCTGGCAGCGTACGCCTCCTTAGGAGCGCTTGCCAGGGGTTCGAGTCGTGCAGGGTTACCATGTTCGGGGGGATGGGGCCTCTCCTCTCGGGCCGCAGGGGATTAGTCGAGCCACCTTCGGGTCTTGACCCGGACACCCCTGTGTCGACAAAAAAAAAAAAAAAAAAAAAAAAAATAGCATTCGTGCTGTGCTCGCACAAAAAGTTAAAATTCTCCTCATAAATCTTTAAACTATGTACAAAAGAATAGAGCCTCAGAAAAAGAAGGGGTTTAAACTCCTACTACATATATATACAGTAGAAACCTATGTACAAAAGAATGCGAAGTGAACAACGCTCATCCGATCAACTGCGTCTTGCATGGAAATTATCCCGGACATCAACCACCTAGCAACGCTAAACAACCAGTGTTCTACATTGAACAACTTTTAACCGCCAGGCCACCACCATCTCTTCTTTTTCTTGTTTTCTAGTTCAGGAAATTCTGCAAATCACAGACATTAGTAGGCACAGCATTTCAGTCTGAAACTTAAACCCAATTAATATAGACAAACTGTTACCTTCTAGGTTAAAATGTGAACATTTAGGCGTCTGATGGAAAAGAGTAAACATATATAAGTTCAACTTCAAGACGGTAAGAAATGCTTGAAAACAACAATTGCTTGATTATATCGTCTATCAAAAACACCCAATTAAAGCAATCATCCCATCAACAGCCATCTTCCAAACCACCTATCCCTCCATCACTAGCCTATTATCGTTTTTTTAATCTCCCAAAAGCATCAAGACTTGATCTTTGCTAAAATCTTAACAAACAGTTGGATTAACCATTCTAATTGACCTGGGTAAAGAGTGTTGAGCTACATCCAAAGAAATTTTCTTGTCTTCATGCACTCACGTATGTTAAAACATGCAACACTTAGAAAGCAAAAGCAAAGATACTGTATACAAATTAAATGGATAAACTCACTGCTAATGGGAGATGCAAGGGTTCCTAAATTCAGCAATAAAGGACCTTGATGAGCCAGAGTATACAGAGTATTGTGTTGAATTGGAAGAAAAAATATAAAAGACAAAAAGACAGAGAAGCGGATTAATGTTCTTACCTCCATGCGGATATATGGAGTTATAGTGCACTTCTGCCCAGAAGCTCAAAGTTATTACTGCAGGAAACATTATAACAATAAGGATCAACAGAAGTTATCTTAAACTCGGTACTCTTCAACTGATTATCAATCTCTCACTTTTAGCACACAGATGTAACATATAAAAGATAAAAAGGGTCCTTGCAGAGGAGGAAATTCCAGATTGACATTTCCAAAGCATGTAAAACAAACACGTCAAAGGACAACAGATGTCATTTAAGACAATAAGAAAGCTGAAAGTGAGAACCAGAGAAAGCTTTATCCAGCCAAACGGATGGTTAAGTGATCCAGGAAACTCCAATTAAAATTCAAAACCAAGAATATATTCGACACACAGCGGACTTACATTATACATTCCATTCTTCACCAATACATTGAAGAACAATTTCTCGGGGATTCAACACTTCTAAAATGGGGAATCGCATGAGAATCAGGTAAACCAACTCTCCTTAGGCGAGTTGGCCACCAGGCGAAGCATAGATTTGCAGTCTGGATACAGGTTGCAGGTTCAAACCCTTGCATCCACAGTTAAATCCAAAGGGTGTGCAGCAGTGCACCCCTTTGGTCTAGAGGTGGATTTCTCTCCCTCTAGCCCCCCATGGCCCAATTGGGCCCTCCCCTAGTATAGGTTAGAGTAGGAATAGTGTGTAGCTGTTGCCAATTGACCCAAAGGGAAAAAAACAACAATTTCATCATTCTGCACTACTCTGCTCAAAAGCAGCACCAATTACTAAAAGCCATGAGACCTTTTTGACTAAATATGTTTCCCATCACAAGAGCGAGTCCTATTGTGAAATTCAGGTCTTTTCAGCTTCTAGCTTTTATTGCATCTATTTTTTGCAACACTAAATAATTTACTCCAGTGCTACCTTGAGTTACAAAAATAATGTAGTGCATACTCTCCTAATGTCATGTTTCACAAGTTTCTTGGTTACAATTCATCCTTGCAATTTAAAATTATTAACAACGGGATTCAATTCAGTAGCCATTTAAGATCATAAAATTCAAAAAAGTATGTGGGTTAATAAGAGTAACTTTGTTGGATTAACTTTGTTCTGAACTCTCCTTGCTTTACATAGCAAGGCAATCTCAAATTAAGGTACTGCTGAAGCTAGGTCAGGTCATCTGACAAATCTTAGTTAGTTGTTTTAGAAAATTGTACCTGCTCTTAAGTTTCATGATCCGGAAAAATAAACTTGTACATCAAATGATAGAAAATACTTACTTCTGTCTGACTTCTGTATTTGAGGAAGAATCTCAATATAGCATGTGTCCTTGAAGGACGTTATCACAAAAATCCTCACACCATACTGTATAAGATGACAAGCATTAGTCACGATGAATGCAAAGTCACATTCAAAGAATGACGACACATCCTAAAAAAGGCAAGGAATATTGGTGAGAATTTATCTATGCAAATTTTAAGCCCCTAACTTGCAGCTAATTAATGTGTGCCAAATGCAGGTTCAGCAATTCAAGGAAAATTTATTATAGAAATCTGACTGAAAGGACCTGCTTATAGATATGCTACCCTTTTTGTGGATATAGAAACCATCTTCTACTCCATTTTGCAGAAAAATGAAAGAAGACTAAACCAAAACAAGCTCAGACAGAGGAAAAGTGAGGCCTTTTACCGAATCTGCTGCTGCCTGCAGTGTGACATGATCACCCCATTCGCCAGTCCTGTAAGGTTAAACTAGATATCAATAGGAAATAAACACATAACAAGGAAATAGTCTAAAACACACCATGGAAGAGAAGACAACAGAAGCGAGATGAATACTTGGTTATTCTTTTCAAGTAGTCATCATAGGCCATGGGAACATAACCTTCATACAACTCTGGATGAGATTGAAGCTGATCAAATTGACCAAAAGGAATTATTAGCATTCAATAGAACACAAATCTATCACTAGAATTAAACATACTGATTTCCTATAAGGATAATAAGTCATTCTAAAAATTTAACAGTAAACAACCTGGGTGACAATTTGCTGTCTAACAAACTTGTGATGCTCAGGAGTACGATATATTTGATCCGACAAGGAGCGGAACTACAGGGAAACCAATAGATGTGAAAGTCATTGATCATAACACGACGACACTAAAACAAAAATCTGAATCAAGATATAAGACTCACTTCGATAAAGTATACTAACGCCCAAAAAGAAGAGAAAGAACACATAACATCAAATAAAACAACTCATCTATCCACGAGCCAAAGCCATATGAACTCAGAGACACAATATGATATTCTTACTAAAAGGGAAAACTCGATCTAGTGAAAAACAGCACAGACTTGACGTAGCGTGATAGCTAAGCTTTTAAGCAAGAACCTATGTTCCACAAAGTGCGGGGTTTGGGGGAAGGGGTAGGACACAAGTTGCAATTTTACACTACAGAGACATTTACCATAAAACCACAAAGAAACCACGTAAATAGCACCTTAAATACCTTATCAGACCACAGTAGACAGTTGCTTTAGCATACACTCCCAAGCAGGTAGGGAAATGACATCAGCACTGGAGTTTTTCTTTTCTGAACCTTTGTTGCATGCAACTTGAGAGGTGAAATCCAGAATGATAACAAAGAAGGGACTCATAATATACTTATTTTAGTTGGTAAGACCAAAATACATCCTTTCTCAAATTATTTGAGTCTCAAAAATCTTAAAGACCTATAAATTACCAAAAGTAATTAACAGATTCCTAGGAAGGCAATATAATTACTTCAATATAGAAAAGTAACTGTTCAACCCTCAGAGAGATGCCATCAATGTAATCCAAACAAACAATTATGCAATTATCAGGATATGTGCCCACTAGATGCATAAAGCATAATCAAGAAACTATGACACTTCTGTCAAAGATATCATTGAAGTGAAGTTGCAGTTATATAATTTGACAATAAAACTCAGCCCTTATAACACATAGGTAATACTATTGCATGGGGATGTCAAAAAACCAACCTGGCAATTGCCATCTCCTGATACTTTTAGCTCGACCAAGTCATACAACTGCAATCTGAAAACCATTAAAAAAAATTCCAGCTGATAAGCATGGCAAGGGTGAGAGCAGATTATTTAAAGTCAAAAGGCTTAGGTTAATATTGAGCAAATGACAGAGAGAGCTTTTTTCCCATTAAATCCGTTCAGAAATGCATGCAGATTGTAATATATTTATTTTAAGATAAAGTAAAAATAGATCTGGCTCACAACAAATTAGTTACATTGATTCCTGAAAGACAAAAAACTATGCTTGCCCTGATTATACTAAGCAATTACTGGTTTTACAGCCAAGATAACACAATGGCCAACAAATCTATAGAAGAAGAGGAAAGGAAAGGCACTCCTAAACTTGCCCAGATGATATTTTAATTTTTATCTGGGCGTGGAAATTTCACTTCCACCTAAGAAGAAGAAATAATGAGAATCATAAGCAAGATGGAGCAGCAGCCTTAGCCCTACACAGCATACAAACAGATAATCACAGAAAATATAGGTGGACACATAGGTGGACATGTCCCATGCTAACACTATAGCAAACTTTTCAGGACAAACGTAGGCAATAAAAATCATGCAGACAAAACCCCTATAAACAGCTATAGGTTACATCCTAGAATCATGGTATCTTGTGTTTGAAGAAAGACATTTTTAGAAAAAAGATTTGTGAAAACAGTCCACGAAACTTCAGAGCAACCAGAGCTACAAAAAACAAGAGGCTAGTGAACTAAACAAGTGCTGTAAAAAAACCTGTCTAGCAATCTTTGATGATCAGAGGTAGCTTCATCAACTGAAGGTATTTCTCCATTAATTCTAGGCACATGCTGCAAGCAGTGAAGACAAAAGAACATCAGTTACAATCCAAAAACAAACTCTGTCATTTTTATGTCCCCTGGCACAATGATATTCTGTTTTCCATTTGTTTACAATAACCACCACATCATTCATAATCCATAAAATGGGACATCTCTGTAGTGTAATGTACAAAAACAAGAGTACATACAGGGACGGAGAACATCTGATTCAACCTCCTGCCAACTTCTCCATCAAGAGCAGATTCATCTTCTATCTCTGGGGAACCTGGTTGGTCCTCTGCATTAACAACAGCTCGTCCTGGGCTGGGGCATAATTTAAACATTCCTGCTTCATCAGGATCGTCCTGATTGCTTTGACATTCTACAATTCATATACTTGTTTCATCAAAGTAATTCAACAGAGTAGATTGACCAATTAACAGAATTTTTGCTCTTCCCATACCAGAATTGCAGTGTCTTCTTGAAGAACCAAACCAATCCTGTGAAAGAACTGAGATTTGCTGATGCTCTTCCTCAGCATGTGAAGATCCTGATGTTTCAGCTGCTGCAAGTCGTGATAGTTCTTCTTGATAAGCATGAGCAATTATCTCATCATTGTACACATTTGCTTGCATGGGCTCACAGTATCCTTCATCTACATATGCAACTTCAGACAAGTCCCTATCGTATTTAGTAACAGTATTGGGACAGCCACTATCATTCGGTATACAGACATCTAGATGATGTAGACCCCACCGAATGACATCAGGGTCATACTCATAGATTGCCATCTTACTGTCCGTATGCCACAGATCCCTGTTCCAAACAACAAACATTTATTCCATTAATTAGTCCTATGTGAGAATGTCGTGTTCATCACATTAATTGGCAAGCATTCCATGATACAAGTGATTCTTCTAGCATTAACTGCTAGGCTATTTCAAACATAATAATTTCTCTCAACCAGACCATAGAAAAACCACTAATTTGCAATATAGATAATGGAAAAAAGTTTTTCTTCATAGGCCTCAGCTTAGTTAATTTTGATCAGCTCCCCAAAAACATGATATAGTGGCCTAAATTATGTATACTTAAATGTGTAATAGTTCCAACCATGCATGAAGCGAATTAATCAGAAAGCTAAATATAGCAAGCATATGAAGTAAATTATTAGGATACCAAGCAATACAATGAGAAAAATGGGGGGAAAAAGTCATTGGCTTATTTCAGATAGCATTACAACAGTACGAATCTGTCAATGTTTTATTCCTTATGAGCTGAACAACATAAACCGGACAAAACTTATAGACACCAAAACCAGAAAAGCAAACTTCTGTCTAGAGTCCATAAAATAATTTAAACTAGTTTTAATGTCCAACGAAGAACTTCAAATTCTTTGACAAGCACCTTACAAATAGTGCCTAAGCTGAATCACAATTCTTATAGCTGGAGGCAAGATTCCCTGTTTTCATTAATCTTCAAACTTATGAGTTGCCTATACTCAAATATCCAGTAAATGAGTATAGAAATGTCCAACTGACCACGTAGCAAAATCCAATCCTACAACATTTTGCAAAAGAACATATAGATAATAATGTATTCTCAAGATAGTTGTATCGCATTGAGCGCTACATCCCCAAAAACCAATATGAAAACAAATAAAACAAAATCCAACTCTGACGTTGTCTGCAACTATAGAATTTAACAATCTAGTGGCATGGGGGCTGCAGAAGCTATGATTATAATCCAATCCCGGCACCACTTGGGTCGACGCTTTCCCTCCTCTTGACAATTCAAACTAAAACATGATAAAAATCCAAAAACCTGGAAAACTTCCCTACTCTTACAATCCAAGATCCCTTTTTCAGCTTATTGAAATCCCAGCACACGCACAAAATGCAAAAAGCCTTGGGAGGGCAAAAGAAAAAAAAAACCTTAGCAAGATCTTCTTTTTAGCTTTAGAAATCCCAGCTAATCTTCTTTCCTTAACCTAAATTTCATTATTTTCCTTTCCTCTACAAATTACAATTCCACAAAAGCATATCAGTTGCATCCAATTAAGCTTCCCGATTCATTTAAAAAAGAAAGAAAGAAAAGCTGGTTTATCATCACAAACCATTAAATAAAATTACTCAAAAAAAAAGTAGCAAATCCAACCATAGCAAAAATCAAATGTTCAGGATATTCATATTCGAAGGTTAATCTAGACCACAAGAAGCTTAAGGAATTTTACTAGTACAAGCATCTCTAGCAAACTTAGACACTCAGAAACCTAGAACAGAAAAACCTTCCCAAATTCAAAATCATTACAACCAATAACATATTAAATATAAAAAAAAAAAATTCATCATCACCTAAAAAAAAAAAGATCAAGATGCAAACCTCAAAAAGTTAGAAAAACCGATTCAGACCTCAAAATCCTCCTTATATGATTGTGAATATTCAATATTTGAGTTTGACTACTTTAATACGCAGATAGGATTTGATTTGGCATTGAATGGGATTAGAAAAAAAGGAGCAGACGCCGCCGCTTTCATAAAAAGAGCAGCAGCAGCCACGAATTGAAAAAATGGTCTACGAATGGGACTGATTTAGGCGGAAAGGCGGCCAGGGATTAGACTTTCGCCGTCTGTCTAGGAAGCGATGAGTCCGGAAAAATCAGTTATTGTGGGGTCCACTTATACCTGTTTCCGGCAAGAGGCTTTTGTTTTTTCGACCTACTTTATTGTTTTCGCGAGACGGACACGTGTCGGTATCAAAAGCTTCTTTTGGGGCAGTTGGTGTCACGTGTATGCTGGGGTTTGGTCGGTCGCCCTTGTTATGTAACCTTTTATGCTTTCTTCTTTTTTATATTTTTGGGAAGGGAAAATGGAATAGAAAAAAGAAAGGGGTGGACATTTTAAAAATCACATCAATGCTCCCAAGATGAGTGTCGACTGTCAAGTTAGCTCTTATGACAAGTTTAGAATCTTTCTATTCACCACAAAGCAAATATGAGTATTTTGTAATATTCTTGTGATGTAAGAATCATATTTATGTTTTGGGATAATCGCATGCCAAAGCCAAATTTTATATAATTTTGTTAGGGTAAAAAACTTCAACGGCCACTAAACTATTGGTCAAATCATGTTTTGACCATCAAACTATTTTTTATCAATAATTAACCACTAAATAATTTAATTAGTAAACTCATGATTATTTAGTCGATAATTGCTTTTAATCTGTAAAATTAGCAATTAATCTATGAAACAGGGTCGCGTAGTTGTTGGACAAAATTATCCCGCACTTTGTCACGTGTACAGCTAATTTCATAGATTAAGAGCAATTATCAACTAAATGATCACAGATTTACTGATTAAGTTGTTTAGTGGCTAATTACTTACGAAAAATAATTTGATGACCAAAACATAATCTGACGAATAGTTTAGTGACCGCTGAGAATTTTTGCCCATTTTGTTATATATGGATATTTAGCTACATATGGATAGAGTTGAAAGATGAATTGAGATATTTGATACTTAAATCAAATTTGACTTGATAAGAATTTGTTTGAATTTTATAGTTAAATTGAAACATTGTTTTATGTTCAATAACTTTTAAGTTCGACAAAAAATTTGTTTAAATTCAATATGACAAATAAATAAATAAAATTTTAAACTCGTTAAAATAATTAAGCGGATTTGAACAGTTTTAGTAAAACGTTTGATTTGATTAAAACCATTTGTACCCTAAACATGACTTAATCATATGCGCGTTTGCTTTCCTTTTTTCAAAATCAAAACTTTGCGTTACTAAAGTACCTACCTAAAGTGGCTTAAAATGTATTCCTAATTTTGGCTTCTCAATTGGTGTCTGCCAAATCAAATAATAGAAGTGGGACTCCTCGATTTTATGATCTATTAAGTGGACGAAGCTCATATGGGAATTCTCGCCATTTTCTTCTGGCAGAAGAATCATTCTCATAGCGCAACACGTCTCTAACAAAATTATAAAAATAAAAAAAAATAAAAAAAAAAAAGATGACCCGAAGATGCCGAAGAGGATGGAGGATATTTGGGCTCCAACAGGGAAAGAGGATTAAGTTTTGGGCTCAACGAGCTGACGTTTTATTGGGGCTTTAAACAACGATAAAAAAAATATTGTCCCATTAGTACAGCCCAAAATAAAACAATTTTCCCAAAAAGCCCGTTACTCCACCTGCGAACCTTGCTGCCACTTCTCCATCTTCTTCCTCTTCTTCATCTTCACTAGGGCTTACGAAGTCAAGAAAGGAAATAGCAGCAACAAAAATGGCCTCAACATTTATGCAACAATTTACGAGGAAGTCGAAAACCGTAGCTAAGCGATCGACAAAGAAATACTTAGAGGAAGCGCTTTACAGAAAGCTCCTGAAAGGCGGGAGCGAAGAAGAAAGCGTTAGGCAACAGCTGAACGAGTTCTTGAAATCCCATAAGTCCGCATATAAATGGGAGGCGGATCATTCCCTCAAGCTCCTCCGACAACGCAAGCTTTATGGCCCTGCCCTCAAGGTCTCTTCCTTCGTTTCCTTAAACCCTATACCCTGTAACTCCGCTTCTGTAAAATGATTCTTCTATGCATCCTTGATTTGGAGGATATAAGAAATGGTTGCAGGAATTTTTATTTTATTTTTTATTTTTTGGTGAGTTGCATTGCATTTCTTGCATGTGGGTTCTCTCATTGTCGGTTTAATTCTCATTTGGGTCAGTAAAAGTAGGGAACTTTAGGATAAATTGGTGATGGTGATTATGACAGTTGGGATTAGGTGTAATAAGAAGGCAGTTCTTTTACTTTTCCTTGGAGTATATGCCGTTGAATAAATGCTAGATATGTTGGTTGAGAAAAAGTTATCATTTTTGTTGGGCATTGCTTTGTAGGTTTTATATTGAAGAACAAATTTTTAATTGGTAAAAGAGAGAGGGGGAAATTGTTTTGGCATTTTTGGTTGATAGGTTTTCAAACATAACTGTGGAATTACTCATTAGGAAATGTAAGGCTGGTTCTCGGATAGTCTGGTTATAGGTTCTGAATTAGCTACACATCAAATTTCCCGTCTTGTTGCAGCGCCTACTCTGCTACATCTTCCTCCAATTGTTGCCATGGAAACATAAAAAGCTGGCCTCAGCTTTTAACCTTCATGCAAAAGGGGGTAAACAATCTTTCAGTCTGAGACTTCCCGTGTGGTTATCAGCTAGGCCCGACTATCATATATTTCATGGCATCAATACCCCGTTTTCTTGGGAGTTGCGTTTAACAATGTTGCTTCTTGTACTAGGAAGTGCAGCCAATGGAAAAGAAAACGAATTAGTGTGCCTGCAAGCCTGTGTCCCAAGGTTTATCAAGGACAATTCATTTGTATTAAGATGTAGTGTGCAATTGGTCATGGGCACGATCAAGCATAAGTCTTCATCTTTAATACCATAGTGCTTGCTGTTTAACTTGGTTGATTACTGCTGAAGTAATCTCCCCTGTTCTCTTGAACTTAGTGATTGTCCATGTTTTATGTACTAAAAATTTTTCCTCAATGCTTTCTGATATACAGCTGTCAGAAAGTATGACAAAGAGGGGAATGAACAAGACGGTTAGTGATCAAGCTATACATATAGATCTTATTGCAAAAGTTAGAGGGATTGCATCAGCAGAAACATACTTCATCAATTTGCCTGAAGCATCAAAGAATCATTTAACTTATGGTGCTCTTTTGAACTGTTACTGTAAAGCCTTGATGATTGACAAAGCAGAGGCTCTAATGGATAAGATGAAGGAACTTAATTTATCATTAACCTCAATGCCCTATAACAGCTTGATGACCCTGTACACAAAAATTGGGCAGCCTGAGAAAATCCCATCCATAATCCAAGAGATGAAAGCTAGTGACATTTTGCCTGATTCTTATACCTATAATGTCTGGATGAGGGCTCTTGCTGCTGAAAATGATATTACTGGGGTGGAGAGGGTCATTGACGAGATGAAGAGGGATGGTCGAGTCTCTGGAGATTGGACAACATATAGCAACCTGGCATCAATTTACGCTGATGCAGGCTTGTTTGATAAAGCAGAGAAGGCACTCAAAGAATTGGAGAAGAAAAATGCTCGCCGAGATCTTTCTGCATACCAGTTCTTGATCACATTATACGGCCGCACTGGAAATCTGCTCGAAGTTTATCGTGTGTGGCGGTCTTTAAGGCTGGCTTTTCCTAAGACAGCAAATATAAGCTATCTGAATATGATTCAAGTGTTGGTTAACCTCAATGATTTACCAGGTGCTGAAAAATGTTTCAGGGAGTGGGAATCTGGCCACCCAGCTTATGATATTCGTATTGCAAACGTCCTTATAGGCGCTTATGCTAAACAAGGTTCATTGAAGAAGGCTGAAGAGCTAAAGGAACGAGCCAGGAGGAGTGGGGCCAAGGCTAATGCTAAAACTTGGGAGATTTTCCTTGATTACTATCTCAGAAATGGGGAGATCAAACCAGCCGTAGAGTGTGTCGAGAATGCAATTATAACTGGTAGAGGAGATGGTTCTAAGTGGATCCCATCCTCCACAGTTGTAAGAGAACTTATGGAACATTTTGAGAAAAAGAAGGATGTTGAAGGTGCGGAAGGTTTTGTGGAGATTTTGAAGAAGGCTGTGGATGAATTGGGTGTTGATGTGTTCGAATCATTGCTTAGGACATATGCAGCTGCTGAAAGAACTAGTCCTATCATGCGCCGGCGGATCAAGATGGAGAATGTGGAATTAAGTGAGCAAGGTAGGAAGCTGCTAGATGGCATCTCTGTGGAGTGACAGCTTTCACGTATAATTTTCTCATAGAATGTTACCTGAAGAGGTGAGGGAAAGGATTTGCATTTCAACTTCTTATCAAATAGCTGATGTCTAAGATGTCAGCTTAGATGCTGATTTTTTGGAGGATGACATTTGTAGGACTTCTTTCCTTGGGCACTGGGGCCTCTGGATGCTTAGGGAATTCTTGGAAACATTATCGAGCTACAGAACAGCAATTCAGTGACATAAAATAAACAGCTTTTGGCGATGTATTTTTGGTAGCTACATCTGTATTGACATCTGAAGGTTCTGCCCAGTTGAAATGGCTTTCAGAAAGAAAATGGAAACATGTTTCGAACGAACACAATTACTTTAACATGGATTTATTTTGGGGATTCATCTCATCTTTTCTCTTTACTGTCGTTCTTTTCTCCTCCTCCTCCCTTGGGAGGAGGGTGGGTGGAACACTGGTATAGGGGGGTTGCACAGGATGAAGATGTTGAATCTTGTGATTCCTAATGTATCTTGATTGCCCCCGTAATAGCTCAAGCATGTACTTTTGAATTTTGATAGACGTGTCTGGATTTTCAGGTTTTACCTCTGTGCTCTGGATTGGGTGAGAAAGATCCCAGTAAGTATTTGCTGAGGGTATCAGAAAGTTTTGTTTCTGATTTTTGTTCTTTTACTCGGATAAAAGGGAGACATATTAACAGTTAAAAGATGAGGGCGCAAGTGGAGCTTTTAATAGATGAAGCTAAATTGCACTTAGAAAAGAAGCTGCTGACTTGATGAGCTTCATCTAATTGAGAAAATCTGCTCTAGTTTTTCTTTTTTTTTTTTAACCTTCAAGTAGCCTTCACAAGCTTAGGTTTCCATGTTCTCCAAAGCAACCATTTATTTTCTCCAGTTACATTGTCCACAAATCTTCTCTTTGGTCCTTGTGCCTTGGATTTTTCTTCAAAATGTTTCACGCTTGAACTAATGGGACCTTGAGGACTTCCAATTACACTTTCTTCCACAACCTTGTTGACGATTTCCAGAACTTCACTCATTCTCGGACGGTGTTTGGGATGCCTTGCTAAACATTTGTTGGCTGTAGCGGCTAGCTTTTGCGCAGACTTCAAAGAATATTTCCCATCTAGCCGAGGATCCAAAATCTGCTCAAACTTTTTAATGTCTGCGAGATGTGGCCTGACCCATTCCAGCAGTTTCTGCTCATTTTTGGGTCGGTTTCTGTCCAAAGGACGTCTGCCAGTGATCAGTTCGTAGAGAAAGACTCCATAAGCCCACACATCACTCTTGGATGTAAGACGCCCCGTTTGAATATACTCCGGAGCAGCGTATCCAACAGTACCCACTACCTGTGGTTTCCAAAACAAGTAAACATCACAATGCATGGGATAAAATGCGAAATACTTGAGCTCATATTCAAGAACTTGTACTTAAAAGAGTCAGAAGATGGATAGAGCAATTGATCCCTTTTTTATGGGTTCTATTCTGGAATTAAGTATTAGTATATGACTACCAGGCAGAGGAGGGAATTGGGGTGGCTTGTGCAGCTCTTGTTACATTCATACACTAGCGATGCACTATCAACATACCGCAGTGGAGACATGGCTAAAACCATCAGAAGGTCCCAGCCTGGCTAATCCAAAATCTGAAAGCTTTGCATTCCATCGGTCATCCAAGAGAATGTTAGATGATTTGAAGTCTCTGAAGATAATCTGCACCACCAAAATTATATACTCCATCAGACAATTACCGTGATAAAACTGTGCAATCAGAGAGAGGTCAATCTCTTTCTCTATAAGATGATTCGCAACTGAAATTTTTCCTAGAATAAGCACAGAAAATCTACGTCTTTTAGTTGGTCTTTCATCTCAAACAAGCTTGCCGGTGAAATCTTGACATGTTGAGTTGATCACAGCTTAATTACGCATCAAGTAAGGAAATTATATGGCCTGAGCTTTGTAAACAGCCCAAGGACATGCAACAAATGCCTCTTTGACCTCTTTTAACAAGGAACTTGCTATGTTGGTCTAATACCGGACACAAAGTAATGATGTTACTAGAAAGGTCAGGTTTATTTGTATTTTGGAAGTTGAACATTGATTCAAGTTAAAAACTGGCTTATTTGTTTCTAGGCTTTTAAATTGCAAGTTGTCAGAAGAAGATAATAAGGCTTGGAGTCAAATTCTTGGATGGACACAAGAAGAAAGGCTGTATGGCTGTGTTGTTTACAGAACATATTTGATCTTGCACATTTTTCAGGAGAAAGAACGAATTCAGGTCACTGCTAAACAACCATAACAACGGTCGGTGATTGTAGCAATCTGAACTCAACTGCTCTATAATTGAAAGTAGAAGGCTTTAGAATCTGGGAGAGTATTATTAGATCATGTTGAAATTTAGAAACTGTAGAGAACAACACACACCTGAAATTCCATTCCTTCATGAAGGTATGCTAATCCCCGTGCAGCATCCTGTGCGATCCTCAGTCTGGTGGCCCATGGCAGAGGTGTCTGAAATCGACTGAATAAATGATCTTGCACACTTCTGTTGGGCAAGTATTCATACACCAAAAGGCGTTGGATTCCTCTTTCATCATCCTCAGCACAATAGCCATACAGTTTGACAAGATTTGGATGTTCAACAATGCCAAGAACGTTAACCTCTGTCACCCATTCCTTATGTCCCTATATACACCAAAAGGGATCAAGATAGTTATTTTATGGCTAAGATTTTGCAGCGATGACAAAGAACATCAAACGATACCTAAGAAAAGAAATCTGGTTAGGGTAACACTATAGCCATAAGAATTTGAGAGCTGTGAAAACCTAATGCAAGATGTTGAAGAAACAGAATGAATTACTAGGGATTAAAAATATTTGTGATTGTTCTCAAGTATGTAGTGGGAGATCTAAACCTTGATTTTGCTAGGAAGGATAACATGAGATGACAAATTTGAGTTAGGCCACCAATAACCAACTAAACAATATACATACCCAATCTACGATCCTCATCAAATGTACATGATTGAGGATTCATGATTGTTTTTATCTTCAAGGAATTCGAGGTAAAAGGTGAACTTCAAGTTTCACATTTGCAATCTATACTATATGCGCTTTTGGTATTCTTCCATTCTTTTCATTGTGAACTAACACTTCACGTCGCACAAAGCTAGGACAATGATCAAAATTCTAGCACTATCAGTTAAAATGATGGGAGGAGGATTTCACCTGCAATCCCCTTCTGCTGAGCTGTTTCACAGCAATATCAAGTTTTTTGTCCAAATCCTGTACATCCCTTATGACACCCCTGTACACACCACCAAAACCTCCTTCTCCAATCATTAGGGATCGGCTAAAATTCCTTGTTGCTGTCTTGAGCTCTGTAAACGAAAAGACCCTGAGGTTGCTTGGTCTTGGAGATGCGCTTGTAAGCGACATACCCACAGAAGATCCTGTGCTGATGTCCGAGACATTTAGAGAATTATATTCAGAACCTGATCTCCTCACCTCAGGATCAGTTGATGTTGAAGTAGAGGAGCGAACCGAAATAGACTTAGTAGTCTTTGGCTCATCTTTTCTGTCCGTGTTTGAGAATGAGAAACACCTCATAGCCCTTAATTTTGCCATTTCTCTAACTGCAAATTGCAAATCTCTCTAGTCATGGAACCATTAGAAAACAAGCGTTGCACTATATTTTTACATCAATTTGTAAATTTTCGCCTTATCTGTACTTTTAAGAAACTCTTTAACTAAGAGAATCGATGAAGTCAGTAAAATTCCAATACAAGTTTGTAGTGCAAATGCAAAAACTTGTCTTTGTTCTGAATAATCAACACAGATATTCCAAAGATTATAAGAGGGAATAAGAAAAAAAAAGTTCGTACAATTTGATTAGAAAAGCTCTTCCATCCTAGTGAATCACCATTGCAGAATCAACAGATTCAGTTTGTTTGCGCACAACTGGAATTTACATGAATTATGCCATGCCATTACTTTTGCCTTATTTTGGGCCCTTTTAATAAACACTGCGATGGTCCGGTCTGCTTCCAGAATTACCAAATTGTTTTCCGTCATTGCATCACTTCCTTATAAGTTCCTTCCCAACTAAAGGTTAATTCCTTAAATTGCATCTACACTTGTCCCGCAAAATTCTTGATCATAATCTTATCAGGTTCATAGATTTCCTAGTCAGTTATCATTTACAAATATATAGAAGTTTAAATCCATTTGAGGAACTAGACAATGAGAAGACAACTTTCACATGCAACTATGCACATATGGACCAAACACGCACATGAAGAAGTAGAAGATGGAAGAAATATGCATACCTCAGGTAATAACAGGACGAGAATATTGTGAGTGCTAACATTCAAGAATGTCCATTTTGGACAGGTTATAAGAGGAGCCCAGAATCCAAATAAAGGCAGTGGGTCAGAAAATCAAGGAGGAGAAGGAGAACGAGCGTCCCATGATCTAAGGAAGTCAATGCTGGGCAGCTGGAATTCAGCTCACCAACCAGGTCATCCCCATTGAAAAAAGACAAGAGGGAGGGGGACAAAAAGAGAGAGAAAAATAGACCCCAGAAAAAACAGTGGAAGGAAAACAGAAAGGCTGGACACAATTGATGATTGATGCTTTATCCTAAAGGAAGTGCAGGACCGGTCTCCAGTGGAATTTCTGAGCTAACAAGTTGAATTCTCCGTATATTGTACTGAATCAAGAGTTGGATAGTGATTGTTTTGGAAGACGCAAAACTCAAGACGAAAGTACACCTGTAGTCGTAGTAGTAGTAGTAGTACAGTTAAAGAGTTCAAATCAAATGCAAGGGAACTTGTTCTTGGATTCACATTTCTTGGATGCGGTTCTTGGTTACTTGTTACATCAATGTTCACCAACTTAATCGTACTTGTTCACCATCTGGCCGTTGGAGGATGCGCCAGCGGACATCAAATTTGTACTGCAAATGAGAACCGGATTTGGAATTGCATGCTAACGCTCCATCTAATTTCCATGAATTGTGTTAATAAACAAGAATGTTGAACTGAAATGATTGAACCCTTTATTTTGACGACTAAACTAATGTATAGTCATATGAAAATGGATGCAAGAAAATGAAATTTGAGTTCAAAGGTTCTTTTTTTTAATCCTTAAAAAAAAGGGTTCTTTTTTTTTTTTTAAGTTATGGGTGTTTTTCCCCCATTTGTTCCCTCTTTACCTGTCCATTGTGGTGCTTGACAGGCAAGCAGTACATGTGATCCTACATATGAATATATGATATCAATCTCGTGTCCCCTTATTGCAAATGTGCAATAATGCCACATGTTCGTTTCCGATGAAGCTCTAAAACAGCCTTTTAGTTTTGGGAACTAGTAATTAATAGTTTGCATTTAGATAAGCATATGTGCCGGATAATTAACTGAAATGACCAGGTGTAACTTGCAAGATGTCTTGTCCGGTTAACAATTCACCTACTTAAGAGCTACGGAATTAGGTTAGAGATGAGCTAGCAAACCATGCATTCTTTATTAAATCATTCTTTGATTGGAAGTTTTCGTTTAATCAATCATTTTGTGCAATCTACATTTAGGTAATTTTAGTCCATAACATAATGTAATTTTATATCTGCACACATCAAAAATTAAGAATGTTGAAAGCAAGACTATCGTGACGTGATACAACTATCTTTCTTCTTTTTCTTTTTTTTTCGTAATAACGACAAATGAGGAGTAAACTATCAGATCAGATAAATGCACTACTACACTCTTTTCTTTTAAAAAACAAGAAAATATAGTGCTTCCTTATATTATAATGTAAAGAGCCGAATTCGAATCCCAGAACCAGTACATGAAAAGGGACTGTTTCTGACCATTAAACTAACGCAGATAATTTACAACAATGACAAATGAGGGGTCAATTATTAGATTAGACAAATGCATTACTGTACTTTTAAAAAATATGTATATATATATATATATATATATATATATATATATAGTGCTTCCTTATTTAATGTAAGGAGCCGAGCTCAAATCCCCAATCTAGTACATGAAAAGGGTCTGTTTCTTCTGACCAGTAAACTAACTCTGATGCTATCAATCTGCCACTTTTCCTTTCTGTATATATTCTAGAAGTCAAACAACTGTTGCACTGTGTGCCAGTAAGATTGAAAAGTTCACGCGGCTAACAAAGGAGTGCCCACGTTTTGGGACCTTGTGAAATGCAAACTGTGCACACTTGGCTCATAGAATAGTAATGCTTAATAAAAAAAATTTAGGTCAGACTTAAATGGATGGCTTGCCGATTTTTTCCCGTCTGTATATTTGACCTTTTATTATTTTTTTTTGGGTGTTAGTAAAGTAATGAAGTGGTGTTGATGAGATGAGCAGGCATCACTAGGATGGCAACGGGGCGGGGGGATTTTTTCCCCCGTTTGGAAACGGGGCTGGGATGAGGGCCCGTCCCAACTCCTGTCCCGCCCTGTCTCGTCCCGCTATCCGTTTAAAAAATTATATATATGTGTACATAATTATATATATATATATAATTATATTATTAATTATACATGTCTATTAATAAAAATTATTAATTATTTATACTAAATTTATTAATACATTTATGTTAAATTCTTAACTACACTTAATACAATAACACTTTTTCTAAAAAAAGTACAATAATAATTTAGTGATTGTATTTGTATCAAAAGTGAAAATTTGATTATTTTAGTTATATTTGTTTTATCATATTAGATTGCATTCAAATAACCTTTGTTTAATTATTTTTATGAGTTTCAATAGTGAAGTTATAATGAATAATAATTTGGTGATGTGTTAATATTTTAGTACTTAATTATTTGCTCAAATTTAATTATAATGAAATTATATAATAAAATTTAATGAAATTTAATTTTAGTACTTCTCCTGCGAGTGCCCCCGCAGGGGAAGCGAAGGGCGGGGGACGGGACGAGGATGGGGGGAATTAAAATGCAACGGGGCGGGGGTTGGGGGAGGTGTCCCCCGCCCCACCCTCGCCCCATTGCCACCCCTAGGCATCACTGTTGTTGATACTCTTGGTCTTGAGACATATATATATACTAGTTTTTTGCCCTGACGCTGTGCGTCAGGTAGCTGGGATTTCTTAATTTACTATAATGGGTATTAGTCTGGAAAATTGGAGTGTGAGAGGAGTAATTAATTTACTACCGGAGGCACAGCAAAAACCAGGTGGTTCCTGATGAAATCGTTTTGCATGACAATATGGACAACTTGGAACATCAGGCAATACAGCAGGTTCTGTAGCTATTGTAGTTAATGGATCAGTCATAGCTCGTTTTCTAGACCGACGCTGCCTACGCAATGGTGGTTCACCAGCATCTAAATTAGTTGATGGAATCTCATTAGCACCATCAGCAATAGACGCACAGACATTTTGTTCATTTTCCTGCAAACCAGCCAAAGCGTACTTAAGGACCATGAATTCAGTGTGCCTAAGTCAGTCAATCTGACTTATAATAGACAAAAACTAATATCTCACCCACTGGTTAGTCTAGCCGGTAATATAAGTAGTCTAACATTTATTGCAAGGGGTCTAAACAACAATCTTATTGCATGAAAGATGCTCAAAATAAGCACAAACATACGGTTGGAAATTGCTCTACATTACTGAGCAATACTGCAGGCTCTGTAATTATTGTGGTCAATGGATTAGTCACAGAGCGTCTTGTACGCCGACGTCGCCTATGCAAAGATGATTCACCCGCATCTGAATTAGTTGTTGGAACCTCGCTAGCACCATTACCAGCAGACCTAGATACATCTCCTTGATTTTCCTTTAAAACACCCAAAGCATAGTTAAAGACTGTGAGTTTAGTATGCTTAACTAAGTCAAACTCGTTTGTCTTACCAAAGTACATGCTTAGGCGAAACCACCGTTAACATAAATAATTTAACATTTATTCCAAAAGATTTAAACAACAATTTATATTGCATGAGACATGCTCAAAATAAGCACAGACATACAGCTCGAAGGTGCTCTGCATTGTTCTCTGCAAATGGCAATACTGAGCCCGAACCTAATGAAGATTCAACGACGCCCATATTTGGCTGATTCACAGCATTTGGGTCATGTATATTAAAAGCCGTGACAGCTAATGTACACACTCCTAATGGCGCATCATTCTTTGTCCCATGCCGAGCAGCAGCACGTTGCTCGCGGCTCCTTCGATTTTTCTCAGCACGAGCCTCTTCTAAACTTCCATATACTCTATTCGGACCCATTCTCAAAGCATATTATACACAGCTCAAGCGGAAACCAAACAAACGTCTAAAATGAACCATACAAAAGAACCACAGCAACAAAAATGAATTTCCAGCGAAGCCAATCAAACAGTGAAGTACTTTAAAACCAAAAGAAACTTTCTCAAGTTATTTCCGAAGCTGCGAAAGAAAACTAAGAAGAAAAATTAGAGCCAAAAAGAGATTGAGCTCACGGTCTAAGTTTGCTGAATAGTAAAGCACTTCAAAACCAAAAGAAACTTTCTCAAGTTATATTTGCTGAACAGCTGAGAACACAAGCAAGAAAACAATGAGAGCAAATTGGTGACCGAGAACGAGCAAAAGAGAACAAGAGCCATGCAGACCCACAAACCGCTTCGGACAGCAACGACCAACGACTCTAGAAAGAATGAAGACTCTAGAAAGCTTTTCAAGACATTTGCTGACCGCCCAACCGCCCACTAACTTAATAGTAATTGCTGACTACCAAAATGAAGAGCCACGCGGACAGAGCATTGCTGACTACCAAAATGAAATGAAGAGCCACGCGGACAGAGCATTGCTGACTACCAAAATGAAGAGCCACGCGGACAGAGCAAGGTTACAATGCAAGAGAGCCAGCGGACAAAAGCAAAATACCAGCAGAGCCACTGCCACCCATCAGCAAAGGACCAAAATGCCCCTCAAGCTCACACAAATCACGGTATAACCGGCTCATCTTGCACTATTCATAAGGCTTTGGACGCTTTATATATGTAAGACTAGGTTTTCTGCCCTGACGCTCTGCGTCAGGTAGCTAGGATTTGTTAATTTACTACCATGGGTATCAGTCTAAAAAATTGGAGTGTGGAAAGAGTAGTTCAAATGACAAGAGAAGCTCTAGTAGGATTTGTTAATTTACTGCACGCGGTCGTGTTTTTTGCCCTTTGTTAGATATAGTGTTCATGTATGTGCATGGGGAACGGAAATATTGATGAATAGATTTAATGACAATCTTAATTATGACTCAAAAGCTTTAATACAAACAAAAAGAATGTTAAAATGATGGAACGAGTGCTAATACGAGTGCTAATTTTTTTCAAGTTCTGCAATTTTCTATGTAAGGCATAGGAGCATAGGATAAAAAGATACATTTATAGAAGAAATAGGTAAAGTACCACCTGATAAAATGGCAGATGTGGTAAAACATTTCCAAACAAGATCATGCGTTAAAAAGGGGAAAAAGAGGTATCGTAAGCAACATACGGCGTAATTACAGCAAGACTAAGCATCAGGAATCATTGTCGTCCTCCATCCATACATGCAAATAAGAAACAAATCCCAATAAGAAGTAATGGCTGCTTCTTCCTAGAATCAATTATTTGCAGTCTAGCAGAGAATTCAACAGGAAAACAAGGAAAGGAAAAAACACTGCCCAGAGAAGGCTAAGAAAAGAATAAAGAAAAAAGACAGGAGAACGAGGAACGGAAAAAACACCTGGTAGAGAAGGCAAAGGAAAGAATAAAAGGAAATAATGGAGACAAAGTTGAGAAAACAATAAGAAAAAGTAATGGGTCGGAAAACTCTGAAGTGGTGCGAGCTGCATCCAGCTCAACTCACAGACAAAATTGCTCCTGTCCAAGAATAGCACGCGGACGGTAGTGAATTTTCAGCAGAGCCACTGCTACCCATCAGCAAAAGACCCAAATGCCCCTCAAAGCCACAACAATCACGGCATAACCGGCTCATCTGCACTGTTCATAAGGCTTTGCACGCTTTATATACGTAAGATATGTGTGTGCGCGCTTTTTGGAGTGCCTGAATAGATAATGAGGCCCTGTCTATCCGACCTTTTTGATGATCACTTTTATGTTTGATAGTTAAATGCTATATGAAATTAGGTGAGCAAATTCTATGATTTGCATAGATTGGACTGTAAATCAATATCACTATTACAGTGTTTGCATTCCTCAAAAGAAACGAATTATGTATCCAAAAAGAAGAAGAAGAAGAAGAAGAAGGGGGAAAAAGTATGAAACAATTACGGAATATATATCTTTTATTTGGAGAAAAGAAAATGTATCCGGTTAAGAACTGAGGGGGAATCAAGGGATAGTGGTTAAAGAAGATAACACCTATTATTCTTCTCACTTTTGTTATTAAGTTTAGAAATGGCTGTAAAGTCTTACAAGGAGAAAAAGAGAATGGAAAGGATTTGAGAGCTAGATAAGGAAATATAAACCTAACGATTATTCAACTAATACTTTTTGGATAATTTTTTTTTTTACACTAGCAAATTTAGATCAATGTCGCATAACATGAATTCAAATTTGAATTTCAAATCATACACACGTGGCATACATTTAAAATTAAATCACACTGACGAATTGGGATTTAGTAATTTGTTACTCTTTTTTCTTCTTTTATTTTCTTCATTTTTTAAACTCTCTTTTCTTCTTTATTTAGAGAATTTCAAACAGAGAAAGTTGGGCTCTCGTTGCCACGTCCCATTAAACGATGAGGAAGCACTGACGGGTTGTCAGGCCCACGATCTCTACGAATTTGTGGCCAAAGCCCGCAGGAATCAGAGAGTTTGAGCGGCGATCCGAATCGGTGTGTTACTTTGGTTTCCACAATAGCCAATATATATATATTTTTTTATTTTCTTTTAAAACTACAAAACTGTTCTTTGTCCCAAGATCCAAATGAAACGTTAGGCACATTAACAGGGGCGGCAACCTTGATTCCCTTAATTCGAATGGATTTCTATTGAAATATGAGAAGATTCTATGATCCTTCTAGCGAATCACTCCTTTAATTTTTATCTCTTAGTCGTAATAATGATTTCAAATTTTAAATGATTAAAATTAATACAATCTAAGAGCTCAAAAATACTTATTTCACTATTTAACAATAAATATAACTTGAAACTATGATACTCAATGGAAACTTGTGAACTCGATCTTCTTGAAATTCAACCTTCGTTGATTGGGGAAGATTGGGAAAGGTTGCTGTGTTCTAAAGTATGGAGTCCCAACCCATTAGAGATGTGAAGCGTAAAAAGTATTCATATGACTGTTGCTACATTTAGATGCAGCATTTTAAGCGGATTAATTAGATTTGGATAGACATCCCCTTAAGGGCGCCTCTGGGAGTTGAGGATTTGAACGGAAGCAAAAGGGAAAGAAGAGAAAGTTTGATCTTCTTTTGTTTGGTAGTTTTAAGTAGGAAAGAAAAGAAAGGAAATGGGAGGATGAATAGTGACTAAAATATTTCCTCCCAAATTGGAAGGAAATTGAGAGAGATTTTGGAGAAAGCTTGTTAATTTTTCTAAAATGCGAATTTTGTCCTTAAAAATGTCTTGAACAAATATTTAATGACTTCCATATCCAAAATCATTCCACTAATTCTCAAAACTCCCAAACAAGATAACACTTTCTTCTCTTCTCTTCTTTCATAACTTAAGCTTTCCCTTCTTTTCTTTTCTATCCTAAACTCCCAAACTAAGCCTAGGACTCAGGCTTCAGTTTACACATTTTTTTTTTATTGGAAAGTACTTGATCAACAGATCTTGCCCTCTCAAGCAGGCACCCTTAAACAGTTGAATTCGTCAACCCCTTATTATTTTTGGGTCTGAAACGTTTGTCCATATGATTGACAACTTGAATGCAACAAAGTCAAATGAGATTATTGCCAAGCAACTCAGGGGTGCATTTATCTGAACTTGCAAGCATTCAAATCAATAATCATTTTCGCTGCAATATGTGAAGTCCAAGCTTACCACTCTCCTACAAGAAAAGAAGAGAAGAGACGAGAAGAGCGAGAGAAAAAATTCTTAGGATAAAGTCATCTTCGGTTTGGATTGCTACTTTTTGGAGTTATATTAGAAAAAATCACTGTAGCGATTTGATATATGTGAAATATGAACGATTTCTTCAGCTCAATGAACAGTATGGTACAAGAGTTTCTTGTACTCGACTTGAAAATACTCGGCCTTTTCAGACGAAGCGCTTTCTTTAAAAAAATCTTTTCCCCCAAAGTAAAAAATTTTTAATAGAAAATTTCAATAGAAACACACCAGCTATAGTTTGAAAACTCCAGATAGGAAGCATACCGTTTAGGCTGAGGAGGCATGAATCTGCTCAAGAATAGAGTCACACGGTGAAATAAAATCCTTAGATCCTTTATAGATGAGCATTACATATGCCAAAACAAAAGCAAACGTTCAGAGAAAAGAATGTAGGTAAATGGTGCCAGTTGTGTATAGAATTCGATCACTACTAGAGTCTGAGGCAAGGTTTTTTGGTATTGGCATAGAAACTTCTAACAATATGATTTTTAAAGTTTCATTTTCTACAAAAAAATAATCCACATTTTCGAAGTTCAAAGCTATCATATTTATGTTGTCGGGTATCTTTTGAAAATAATGCCATCTTAAAATGCTGATCGTCTTTAAAAAAAAAAAAAAAAGGAAGCTCTTCTGGAGAACGAAATCTTGGGGAAGTCAATGAATCATTTCTATCTTTACTTTACCCACAATGACAAGCTAAAGCAATGAATTAGTCCAAATAAAACTGTCAGCTACGAAAAAGAATTTATAATTTTTTTTTCTCAAAGAAAAGGAATTTATAATAGAAAATTGAAAATCTTGTTTCCTAAAACACATTTGGTAGACCACCTCAAAGGTTCAAAAGTTGTATTTTTCATTAGTTCTAACAACAACTTTACACGATAAAGGAAAATAGAACCAATTATTCCATGCAATAAAAAAAAAAAGGAAGAAGTTTTCTTGTCGATAGACACAAAAAAGTCGTCCTATTCTACCATCCTCATCCCTCTTCCTAGTCTTCCCATCGACATCCTTAATTATGAAAATTGTTAATGTATTAATCTCTTTTGCACCTTAATCATTTCGTTGCTTCAAGAATTCAGTGTATGTGGTACCTTAAAACGTATATATCACGATTAATTATTTGTTGATTTTGCTGCATTCTTTTGGTTTTTTTACTAATGCAACTTGTCCCCTGTGCTGTTTACTAGTACTACTATTATATTTTGCTTCCTCAACTTGCTTCTTTTAAGTTGACAAGTGCTCCAACCATATTGAGTGCAGAATTGAATGTTTACAAGATTTCCCAATAAAAAAAAGAAGAGAGAGAGAGAGAGAGAGAGAGAGAGAGAGAGAATAGGTCTTGCATTGCAACCTTCGTCTATTTTAGAGTGTCAGCTAGCAGTATAACAATGGATTACGCATTATCTTGAAGGAAAGAAAACTTCAAGAAGGTTGAATATTAGTAAGATCAAGATCTTCAATATCATAACCCCTGAAGTTGATACCCCTCCTGCGCAAATTCTTAGAATTATATATCTGATGGTCCATTTGTTGGAAGATAGCCTAATGGGGAACCCTTGTCAGCAAAAGAAGGGATTACATTATAGTGTACCTTGTCACGGTTTGAAATCTCAAGAATGTAACATAAACGGAGAAAGGAAAAAGAATAGGGCAAAAAGAAGGTAACATCAGCATGTTGGTACAATAATCAAGCAACCTAGGATTTAGAACAAATTATTGCAAGTAATTTAAGGAACAAAAAACGCAGAGAAGGAAAATTTTAAAAATATACAATGACGAACAACACTGTATAACTCTTAACGCTAATATAAATTGGTTCACTTGACAAGAATGATCTACTTTTTCATAAAAGGTAGTATATTCGAATTTCATTGTCGATGTGAGAAATGCATTAATAGTGATATGTAAGAATCTCTCTCAACAATTTATAGTTTCGAAAGCAAATTCTTACTCACAGTGGTGATCGGATTCGAACCCATCCAAACTTTTTCTTAAAAAAAAAAAATAACCTTGACATAATTTACATGTAGTGTTGTGACCAGTATCATTGGATACAACACAACGTTGTGATTATAAAGATGCACACAAGTTAATTTGTCAAAATGTATTCAAGCCGTATCAATTGCCTTTACCACATGCTGCAAACTGCAAACTCTTCTTCCTTGATATTTCACCTCTGGCCCATAATCCTTGTGTTCCTCATTTTCTTGGACATTGTTTTGACTTATTCTCTTTACATTTGTCCTCCTGGACGGTATCATTAACTTTGTTCTCCATTTGTATGTGTCAAGTAAAGCTAACAAAGTTATTACTTTTACTTTTTTTTTTTAAGTGCTAACAAAGTTATTCAAACGCTCTTGCCTTGTCTGCTTCGAATAAAACTTACCAACGAGGATAGAAAATCCTCTGTAATTAAGTACAGGAATTTTTAGCAAAGCAGATAAAATTGCTGCAAAAACAAATACGACTATCCTGCTGTGTAGCAGGACTGCCAACAGCTTCATATGAATGCCGGCGGATCATTGCCCGTTAAGACATAAAGACATGTTCTTATTGGGACCCACTTCCAACTCCCATTTCTTCCCCATATTTATACCACCAAGGTTTATTCTCACTCTGCATCTTTAATCTCGCCGCCTAACCAGCTAATTTGTCCGTCTCTCAAGACACCCTTTTTGATATTATTTGCTGGGATTGACTAAGAATTCCGGAAAATCCCTTCTTCTAGCGAGAAAAATAAATAAATAAATAAGAAAAAGACAATCTTGTAGAATGAGCAGAGAAAGAAAACCCAGAAAATTTGTCAAATTCTTTAGCACTAGTAGGATCACATTGGCAGTTTTAGTAGTTGTGATTTTGCAGTTGAGTTGGGTGCAGCTGGTACAATGCCAGAACTTTGATGACTATACATCTGGAAGTGGAAAAGATTTTCCGGTGGATAATCCTGAATTTGTCAAGTATTTTACTCAAGTTGCTTACAGCAGGCTATCCAATCTCACTACGCTTTTGCTCTCCAGTCAATTTGCTAACAACCATAGCTACTGTGTTAAGGATCCGTAAGTTTACTAGCATGGCTCTGTATTTCAGTTCTCTTTCTTGTTGAAGTTCTATTTTATACAACTACTTGTGATTTTGGTTTGTTGATTGTTTTGGTTCTGTAGGAAAGCTGAATGGAACAGGGCGTTTAACTTTTCCGACAATTTGGATTTTGTTAGTAACTGCATTACCAATCTCAGAGGTAAATAAATGTTGAATGAGCTAGTTTGGGTTTAAATAAGATGAGCTTGCCGTAAAAAATAATGATATTTGGTTTCAAATTAATCTGGGAGCTAAGTAGTTTCAAGAAGTTGACAGCTTAATAACTGATAAGGCACTTGGGATTTGTTGTAGGATGTTTCTTTGAATTTAGATGCAGTTGACTCTAATGCTGAAAAATTATTACGCAATACTAATACAAATGATTATCTGATTCTGGAATCTGGATAAAAACAAAAAGGGGTTCCTTTAAACTTTGTTTTTGGTATAAAAGTACTGCTGCATCAAAATCAAAATCGGATTTGAAAATATGCTTTCTATTTAGTTATTGTTGTGACGAAGCTCAAAAAATATAACTTTTTTTGCCTAGCATCTGCTAATTGTTTATGTGTGTTAATCATCTGCTAATTGTGCTCAATAATATGACCAGCTATTGCTCAATGTTTCTGTTCATAACTGTTACTTTTAGTAGAGGTTTATAACATATCGACATCTACTATATAATTTATTAAATCCATTGGAATGCCATAATTGAACAGAACTCCATTAAGCTCATCAAAAACTTGTCACATATAGAGGAAGTTTATTAGTTGGCAATTGTCACTGAAACTCTCAGTTTCAAGCAGATCAATGAAGAATTATGTCTCCCATGGGGATTTGCAGTTTCCAGAGCATTTTCTTTTCAGCTGGAAACTTAAAGTATTTTGGTCCATCATTTGTCGATTCTAATTATCATTTGTGCAACAGGAGACTTCACTCAGCGAATATGCACAGCTGCAGAGATAAAAGCCTACTTCAACAGCATCCAAAACTCAAATGCTATAAAACCTAATGGAAACTGCAATAGGACATCTTGGGTTTCTGGTTGTGAGCCTGGATGGGCATGTGGCGTCAACTCAGATCAGCCAATTGATTTAAAAAATTCTCGTGATATACCAGTCAGAACTTTGGACTGCCAATCCTGCTGCGCAGGTTTTTTCTGCCCACGTGGCATCACTTGCATGATACGTAAGTATGCAAGAAAGTTGTGATCCTTTTAAAGCTATTCTTGTGATGGCAACAGAATATAAGATATAGTTCTGGTGATCATAAACGAGACTTAATTTGTGAATTCTTTCACTTAAGCTTCTTTCTGAAGCAACCTTAGGAAATAGTGTGCTTCTAGTAATCTTCTGCATACACTGGAAATGCTGTTAACTCTTGTTTTAGTTTACGTACTATATAGATGTTGGAGTGTACAGAGCCATTTTAACATCCACAAAGTTTCATATCCATCCTTCAATTTTATGTCCTCTTTTCCATTTTAGAAAACTGATAATTTTTTTTTCAAATTTGAAATGTGAAGTCCTTGTCCAAGCAGAGTTTCCTTTGCGGCCTTTTTCATGCCCTTGCTTTTCTTTACCCATGTATTTACTAGAAACCAACTAGTCTGTTGATCATTCATGATATTACTGGATGAACAATCAGGTGAACCTGCATTTCTCTATTGCAAGAACTTTACAGCAGGTTGACTATATTAACCTTTTACTTTGTCCGTGGCAATCCTATGATGCTTCAGTTGTTTGTACTCAATTGATGTTCTGTGCTCTTTGGCTAATTATTCAGATGAATTTCAATGCTGGTTTGGCCCCGTTTGGGGTTGCGGTGGCTTATAAAGAAGTACTTCTGACACAAGTGCTTTTAACAAAAGTGCTTTTAAGTTACCACAACTTGGGCTACTTAAGTTATGGGAAATTAGTCACCAAACACCCTAGAGGTACTTTTAGTGCGTAAAAGCACTTTTTTTTTTGGTAAACGCACCGCAATCCCAAACGATGCCTTTATTACATTAACCTCTGAAACTTTTTTAATTGTTCACTGCTAATAGCTTGGAAATTTTCTCACAAAATATTCTGGTCCATGTGAAGCATGCCCATTAGGTTCGTACTGTCCACTTGCTACGCTTAATAGGTCTAGCGGCAACTGTGAACCGTAAGTTCTAATTCTTGTTGCAACAATTTTTTGAAGGATTTCTCCATTTTGTATGGCTTTTTATATCTATCATAGCACTCTTCAGGTACAATTACCAGTTACCAGCTGGACAGCTAAATCACACTTGTGGTGGGGCAGATATGTGGTCCGATGTCATCTCTAGTGGTGCTATATTCTGCTCAGCAGGATCATATTGTCCAACCAGTATAGAGCAAACTCCTTGCAGCAGTGGGTACTATTCTTATCCTCAACTGCAGATTGTTGTCTTTTAAAGTTTCTGTAATATGAATTCCTGTTGAGAAAAGAAAATTAATTGGAAGTGTGAAACAGTTTTGGAGTGGAATGACAACATATGCTTTGAAACATGTAATGGAAATGGAAAATTGCATAGGCATGTGAAATACCAAACAAACTTGTTTACAGTTTTCATAAATCCATTAAAGATAAAAAATTAATTACTGGATTGGTTTTAAAAAGTTCTTGGCTAATTTTGGAATGATCTTTGAACTGTTAATCATATTCTCTGGGAGTGTTTTGCAAGTTTTTAAATTTGTTGCAACTGTTATTGTCTACTTTGAAGTCTAGTTTGGAGAAACTTCGTGACTGTCCAAGAAGCAGTTCCCTACAACCATGGTCTCCATTTTTGTTTTGTTATACTAGTGATTCTATATGCGAAGTCTCAATACATTATTTCTTTAAATCTCAGGAATTACTGTCCAATGGGCTCTACATCTGAGAAACGTAAGACCAGACTAAGATTTGAGTTAGCACATGCTAAATTTTATCAAAACCTTAATGCTTCATGGAGTGACGGTGACTAATTAAACTTGCAGCATGCTTCAAGCTGGCTTCGTGTGATCCCAATACTGCAAGTCAAAATATTCATGCATATGGAGCAATGCTTATAGTAAGTTGTTTCCGTGTTTTATGAATTACTATTATATGTTGGACCCTTTGTCTTATAGGGGAAGTGAAATGTGGAGGTTGTTTTACCCCAAGCTCTAGCTACGTATACATACATCATTTTAGTATGGGAGAGTGAAGCGAAAAGGTTCAAGATGCTAATATAGAGCTATAATTGCAATACTGAAGATGCCCTGTCTGTCATGTTTCTGTTGTTATTCTCTTTACAATTTGGCTTTAAACTCTGATGATGAGACACTTAAGTGTGGACTTGATCTTTTAGGATCACAATTTATCTCTCTATTAACTGTGTAAGGATCTCTAAAATCTTCACTGTGCCTCAACCAGCACTTGTCTATGACTGCAGATTTCATTACCTGGCCATCTTCTCAAAGTCCTTGTATTCTTTTGCTATTGCAAATGCAACTAACAAAATAAATGTATTTTTCTAATCACAGGCTGGTTTGAGTACTCTAACTGTGTAAGGATCTCTAAAATCTTCACTGTGCCTAAACCAGCACTTGTCTATGAGTGCAAATTTCATTGCCTGGCCATCTTCTCAAAGTCCTTGTATTCTTTTGCTATTGCAAATGCAACTAACAAATAGACATATTTTTCTAATCACAGGCTGGTTTGAGTACTCTTCTCCTTATTATCTATAATTGCTCTGACCAAGTTATCACCATCCGAGAGAGGAGACTGGCCAAGTCCAGGGAAGCAGCAGCTAGAAGCGTAAGAGAGAAGGTTCAAGCACGTACAAGGTGGAAAGCTGCAAAAGACGCAGCTAAAAAGCATGCAATTGAATTGCAAAGTCAAGTATCTCGGAAATTCTCTCGCAGGAAAGTTGGTGCAGAAAATGAAAAAGTTAGGATATTAAACGAAGAAGAGCTTGGGACAGATGAGGATCTATACCCTACCATGGACACTAGTACTTCTGGTGCATCTGAGCAATCATATGCTTCATCAGAAGGGAAGACAATAGAAGCAGGTCATCTCACAAGAATGATGCATGAAATTGAAGATCATTCTGACAGTTTCTCAAGTTTTGCAGTGGACGCTAAAAGTAGCAAATCAAAAGCTGCAAAGGACAAAGAAATACACACTCATAGCCAAATTTTTAAGTATGCTTACTCACAACTTGAGAAAGAGAAAGCTCAGGAACAGCAGAACAAAAATCTTACGTTCTCAGGAGTAATTTCAATGGCTGCCAATACCGAGACGAGAAAAAGACCCGTTATTGAGATTGCTTTCAGAGACCTAACTGTTACTCTGAAAGGAAAACACAAACATCTTTTGAGGTCTGTCAATGGAAAAATAATGCCTGGCCGTATAACAGCTGTAATGGGCCCGTCGGGGGCAGGAAAAACAACTTTTCTCTCTGCCCTGGCTGGAAAAGCAGTTGGATGCACAATCAATGGTTTGATTCTTGTAAATGGAAAGACCGAATCGATCCATTCATACAAAAAGATTGTCGGTTTTGTTCCACAGGATGATATTGTGCATGGAAATTTGACTGTGGAGGAGAACCTATGGTTCAGTGCAAGATGCAGGTATGTGACATCCAATTCTGTCGACATCTCAAAATACGAATTTATTATCTTAATAATAAGTGGAAGTAGAAGCAGCAGAAATAGTTGAAATGTTTTACATATACTGATTGGTGTCTATTTGTAAGAATATCTGAACAGTTAAAAGGTACCTTCAAACATTTTTCTGTTGGAAAGGTGTGAATTGCACTAGCTGATGCAAACAGCATTAAGAATTGAAGGACATTTAAGCCACTTTCAAAACCGTTTCTTTTTCTTTGTTTGTTTGTTTTTGTTTTTGTTTTTTAACGCATTGGCTTTTAGATTGTGTAAACCTGTCAATATTCTGCCATTTGAGATTACAGCAAACTATGGTATTTTTTTCATCTTCAAAGAGCTCCATTGTCATTTCTATGGTGACATATTTACCCAAGGAGCATAAAATTTCATTATTAACTTTTTTTTCTACTTCTTAAAATTATTGAAGGCTTTCTGCAGACTTGCCTAAACCAGATAAGGTTCTTACCGTTGAGAGGGTAATTGAGTCTCTGGGGTTGCAGGCTGTCCGTAGTTCCTTGGTTGGAACAGTAGAAAAGAGAGGCATATCTGGAGGTCAGAGGAAAAGAGTAAATGTTGGTCTGGAGTTGGTTATGGAGCCCTCGCTTCTCTTTTTAGATGAGCCCACATCTGGATTGGACAGCTCATCTTCCCAGCTTCTTCTTAGAGCAATTCGACGGGAGGCTCTTGAGGGGGTAAACATATGCATGGTTGTCCACCAGCCAAGGTAACTAAATCAATATTCTGAACAGTGGATGGTAGTCTTTTCCTCTTTTGATTGGATTTGTTTAACTTTGTCATATATCGCTTTGCTAATGGTTTCTCTACTTAAACACATCTACTTAAGCTGTTATGAGTCTTTAGCATACATTCAGGACTTTGATAGGATTATTCTCGTGGAACTTGCAAAAGACCATGTGCGACCGGGAAATGACAGAGGAAATTTTATGAACTTATACCCTAAAGAGAGAGAGAGAGAGGATTTTTTTTTGAATTGCTTTACGACAGTCGCTGCTCTCTTTATGAAATTATTCAGAGCTTACCAGAACATTAGTTATTTAGAAGTCTGAAATTATGCTTGCATCTTTTTTTCTTTTTATTTTTCAGTTTGGTATGACTGGCTAGGATCATTTCATTCTCCTACTGATTGTCAGTACTCATCTTGTTGTTTCAGCTACACCTTATTCAGGATGTTTGATGACTTGATACTTCTAGCAAAAGGTGGTCTTACTGTATATCATGGTTCGGTCAGAAAAGTTGAAGAGTATTTCACCAGCCTTGGTATCAATGTTCCTGAACGAGTTAATCCCCCAGATTATTTCATTGACGTTTTGGAGGGATTGGTCAAACCAAACACAAGTTCCAGTTTGAGTCATGAAGAGCTTCCAATCAGATGGATGCTTTATAATGGTTATCCTGTACCCCCAGACATGCAACACTATTCTGTTGCTGTTACTGCATCTCCAACATATGTACAGTTTGGTAGTCATGAGTATTCTGCTCAAATTACAAACGAGGACCAATCTTTTGCCGGGGAAATGTGGCAAGATGTGAAGTGTAACATGGAAAGGCGGCGAGATATAATTCGGCACAACTTCTTGCGGTCAAAAGATTTGTCAAACCGAAGAACTCCAAATGTGCTCCTGCAATACAAGTATTTTCTTGGGAGGTACATGACAAATTTTCATTTATATTCATGGCTCCTAAAAAGGACAATCTAACTATCTTCTTCATACTTTTGCAAGCCTATAAACAATGTTCTGTGGCTCAGAGTTCTTTAGATAAGCCAAATTACTCTTCTTCAACTGCCACACACATAAACCCTGTTCACAAGGTAAACAAACATGCCATAATAAAGAAACATGAGATGGAGGGGTGATGGGAAGGGCTAAAGATGCGAGGCCTACCTTGCATAAAGAGAAGTTCCATGTCCTGAAACTGTGAATAGTGCACCATAAGCCAAAACACATGAAAGAAGCAATATCTGGATTTCTACTGGAGTGTCTGTCCTTCCTATAGAGTACGGCTTTTAAATCCTGACCTGATCTCCTTGTCTATTGCTCCTATTGGTAAGGAAGCTCTTCTTGAATCTTGGAAGTGAATTAAACTCTCCACATGGCTAAAATAACAAACTGGCAGACTCATTGACTTAGTAGACTAGATGAATGGGAGGAAGTTCTGAGACTACCAAAAAAGAAATGGAATCACAGAGTAACACTTTGGCTATTTTCATTAGAAGGATGTTGTCATCCTGCCTTAGATTGTATGCAGCTACTTAAGGTTGGATTAATAGTTTGGTTGGCAAGGCATCGTTTATTGGTTAAATCTTTAGGGTCAGCAGCAAACTCTGTATAATTACGGCAGTTGCTGTTAGTGTTTAAGGGTTTGCTGGCACATTATACAATAATAAACTTGCTAAATGTGCTAACCATTGGATCTCTGATTGCTTAAGTAACTTTCTTCTTAGTTCGCTGAGACTACATTGTGATGTAACCTGTGGTCATACTGATCTCAGGGTTGGCAAGCAACGATTACGTGAAGCAAGAGTGCAAGCGATAGATTATCTCATTTTGTTACTTGCTGGGGCTAGCTTGGGATCTCTTAGCAAAGCAAGTGAAGAGCAGTTTGGCATGCCTGGTTATACTTATAGTATTATTGCTGTTTGTAAGTAAAGGATCAACCCCCTCTCATTTAATATTGATTTATATTTGAAATACTGACTAATTTAATTGACTTACTAGTGTGAAGTTGCAATGCTTTAGAACTGAAGAAAATATTTCCTTCAACCTCCTGAGACATGTTTTATGCCCTGAATCATGACTAATACCCTTCATGCTAAAAGAGGTTCATAATGGGTTCTTTTCGTCCAATTTCAGCTCTTTTATGCAAAATTGCGGCTTTGAGGTCATTTTCAATGGAGAAGCTACAACATTGGCGAGAAAGTGCTTCAGGGATGTCTAGCCTGGCTTATTTTGTTTCGAAGGATACAATGGACCACTTTAACACAGCCATCAAGCCTGTGGTCTATCTATCAATGTATTATTTCTTCAATAATCCCAGATCGCCATTCATGGATAATTATATTGTTTTGCTCTGCCTCGTGTATTGCGTGACTGGTATAGCATATGTATTAGCCATCTTTCTTGACCCTGGACCTTCTCAGCTGGTGGGTAGTAATTTCTTGTTTAATCCTATTATGACTTCTATTTGAATTATTATGAATTTGATTATTTAATTTGACCTGTTACTTTTTCAACCTTGTGCAGTGTTCAGTAATTCTTCCTGTGGTTTTGACTCTGGTTGCAACTCAGGCCAGAGATAATAAAGTATTGAAGATTATATCTGACTTCTGTTATCCAAAATGGGCCTTAGAAGCATTTGTTATTGGAAATGCAGAAAGGTATGATCCTTGTATGCAACGTTAAAACTTTCATCCATTTGTTAGAGCCTGCTTTAACGCATTAAAACTACAAAAGCGAAGCAGAAGTGTTTATATAAACCTATCGCTTGACATGACCATAATAACTCTAGAAAAAAATTGTCTATCCAGGTGTAGAGATTGCTGAAGGAACTATATCAATTACATATACTTAGCAAACTAGTAGACGAGTTTAACACTAAAATGAATGAATTTTAATACGGATAGAAGCTCATAGAAACATGGTGACTTTGAACTTGTAAACCAGCCAAACAGTCGACTCATTACCTTTTGGTTTTCAGGTACTATGGTGTGTGGATCATAACTCGCTGCGGTACGCTCAGAAGATTTGATTATAATCTCCATGACTGGATACTTTGTATAGCTATTCTAATCCTCACTGGCATTGCTAGTCGTGGCATAGCTTTCCTCGGCATGCTGGTTTTCCAAAGAAAGTAGGAGTAAATTCAATTTGACCAAGTACTCAGTTCAGATTATTGCATGGAAGTATAGTCACTCGCAATTTTCAGGCAATCACAGAATGCATGATTCGAAGGCTCTGCGTTTCCAAGCTAACATTTACTCGAGTTCAAAGAAAAGCTAACATTTACTCTGGAGTAACGGTGCAGGATCTAATTCTTGACTGCATCATGATAGTTCTTCTGAGCTTTTTTTGGCCAATTTAATGTATAGGAACTTGTGGTGATAGTATATTTATAGCTTTACACAGTTCATCTTTTAGTATATGTCAGAGGAGCCAGCCTATTGGCTTTTCCTCGTACAATCCAGACACATACTTTAATAAGATTAGTGGATTCTTTTCATGTAAACAGAACAGGTCAAAGGTTATCCTTTTGTTTTTGGAGTAATATCTTTCGTGGTATTGTGCATTGCTTTAGAAGTTGGCACGCCAATGACAAAAGAAGACCCAACAAGCTTGCCTGCTATAGCTGTCAAGTTTCTCTTCCAAGAATCAGGATTGAATACAGAAATCCCAATGGATTTAAGAGTCTCGAGGGAGCAAATATGCAAGTACATGCATATATAGTAATGCTTCATAAGAAACAAAAAAAAAAAAAGAACCAATAAATATAAGCAAGTTGTGCTAAAAAAAAACTTTTTAACAGTTGTAGATGTGTAAAAATCTGGTATAATTAAAGCAATCTTTCGTTTCTGTTTGTCTAAACATATCAACCTGGTCATCTTTTGCCACAACCATTCGGGTTGCTGCCTTAGAATCACGCAAAGACATATCAACCTTTTTTTTTTGTTTAATGATTTTAAATTCAAAGAAAAGCTCGTTTAAGTTCTCTTTGATGACTAGCTAAACAAGTCAAGTTTGAATAAAATTTTAAACTTATTAAAACAATCAAATAAATTTAAACACTAAAATATTTGATTTGATAATTAGCCTTATTTACGCTATAATCAGGCAAGTGATATGTGTTTCAGCCGGGTGAATTCTGAAGTTCATTTTTCATTATGAATAAATACTCAAGTGGTACGAATACTCAAAGTAGCATCGGATGGTCCTTGTACCTTAAGGCAACGGATTAAATATGGTGGAAACGGAACCCATTTCTCAAATAAAATGAAAAAAAAAATAAATATAACGAAAAGAAATGTCGATGCTTCTTGATCTCGTTGTTTTTTTTTCTTAATATCAAGTTCTCCAATCTGTAATTTATTTCTTGTTGCTCAGCACGTATATAGGATAATCAAGATTTGTCTAGTTGGCTGCAATCTTTAGACTTCGTAAATGCAGATCGTCCCATATGCATGCAATATTACTACTGTATTTTAGCCCCGCGAATCTAAAGTTTGCTGTTAAGTATTACTTGCAAGTCAAAACAATCTCCTCTTGTCTGCTCGCAGTAAAATCTGCCACCCGAATTACAGCAGAACACATGGAAGATTAGCAAAAGAGCAACTGAGATTACTAGTCCATACAGATTATAGTCCAAAAATTATAGCAAAAGACTGCAAAAATTATAGCAAAAGAGCAAGCAGGATGGACAAAAATTATAGTCCATACAGACTGCAAATCAGTGGTTGAGCAGATTACTAGAAGCAGTGAATATGAATACATGACTGCAACGGTATTAGAAGACGTACAGGAACTTAGTCTAGGCTTTGAAAGCTGTTCTTTTGTGTTTATACCTAGAACTGAAAATCAAATCACCCATACATTAACACAATATGCAGTAAATCTAGTACATGATATTGAATGGGAGCACGATTTCCCAATATGGCTGATTGACTTGGTTAAGATGGATATGAGGGTAGTATCCCCTTTTTGCAACTAATTCTTGTAAGGTCAAGTGTTCATATCTATACAATGGTATCGTTTGTTGAAAAAAAAAAAAAAAAAGAGCAACTGAGATGAAAACGATACAGTTACTTGCGTACTTGCTATACTAACAAGAACCAGGCCTAAATTCCATTTAAATACCAGCGAATTAGGACTAAGTTCTCCTGTTCTCCTGTAGTTGGAATTTTGCAGTTAAGGTGGGTGCAGATGGTACATTGCCAGAACTTTGATGACTGCTACACCTATGGAAGTGGAAAACATTTTCTGGTACATAACTCAGAATTTGTCCAGCATCTCACTTAAGTTGCTTATAGTAGGCTATCCAATCTTGCGACTTCTTTGCTTTCTGCTCAATCTGCTAACAATCCTATCGACTGTATTAAGGATGCGCAAGTTATTTTGCCAGCATTGGTTTCCTTTTTTCCATTTTTCATTGGATTTCTACTTTGTACTACTAGTACTTATGATTTTGGTTTGTGGGTTGTTTCCCTTTTTTTGGGAAAGATGAATGGAACAGGGCGTTTAATTTTTTCCAACAATTTGGATTTCATGGCTAACTGCATGCATTACCAAAATCAGAGGTAAATGACTTCCGGGTGTGCTGGTTCTTGATATCAAGAAATGGAGTTTGCAATTCAGATTATTATTAGCCAGGGTTAAAAGCGTTAAATCCCCACGAACTTTACCTTTAGTCGCATGTTTACCCCAAAATCAATGAATAGGCACTTTGCTCTCCTATATTATGTAATTATGTAATTTTTATTTTTTGGTTTTTTGGTAAGTGGGTAATGAGGACCTCCTTCTTATAATTCATTGTATTTTGTCACCCGATCCGATCCTTTTCCAAAGTTAAGTTTTGATTGTCTTCCATCCATCACGGGAAAAAATCAATCACCACAAAAAAGAAAGTACTGCTTTTTTCTTTTTCCTTTTTTTACTTAGATTATCAAAAGGTACTTTATGGTTAAGTAATGGGGCTGAAGGCTGTATTCACCAAATTGACTTGTGAGTGGAGACATAGATACAGCGCGGTGAAAGGGATTGTTAGGTTTTTTTTTTTTTTTTTTTTTTTTTGAGCCTGAGTTTCATGTGATTACGGCCGGGTTGCAAAAGTTTGAGTTTTGTCAAATTCCAACTGGTTCATCCAATTCTTTACGCATTTAATGTAAATTAGTTTAGTTTCGGTGTAATTATAAAATTTATACTAACTTACTTATACGAATTGACAAATTCATTCAAATTAAATCTAAGAAATTTGAATTAAACCCAATTTGCACAAACTTATATCAAAAAAAATATAAGAATTATATCAATTGATTTGAATTGAATAACTCCCAACTTGTGAGGCTGGTGATGGACATCGTTATTACAATGAATGTAGTGATTCCTTAAAATGTGGGGATCTTTGGAGTGGTAAAATTATTTCATGAAAAAGCCATTAAATAGAGGGAACTCAATTTAAAGTCATAAAATGTCAAAGTGTAGTATATAGCCAGACTCTGGTATTCTTGAGGTCGTTCGACACACACTTAAGCTTCCTTTTATATTTTATTTTTATTTTTATTTTTAAAATATATTTCCCCTTTGCTTGTGATTGTGAGATTAGGGGTGTAAATTAATTAAATTGCTCAATTCGATCGGACTTGCGAGTAGTTTGGTTCGGGTTCAAGTTACTTGATAAGGTAATCGAATCGAGTTCAAGAAATAAAATAAAATTCGAGTAGTCATAGAATCTTATCGAGTAGTATATTTATAATATAATTTTTAATTATGTATTATAAAATTATGAAATTTACTAAAAAATTGAGTTTAAAAACTTGATTGAACTCAATTACACTCAATTGAGTTCAATTTGGTCAAGTTCAACATCGAGCTTGAGAAAGATAAAATAAGTTTAAATTTGAGCTCGAATTCAAGTTCGAATAGTTTTACTGGAATAAAGTTCGAATAATATACTATTCGAACTCGACTCGACTTGATAACAACCTTTCAGTGATTCGGCTTTCATATCTTTCTCCTTTCTCCTCGTGCTAGTAAGGTTTAGAGGCTCCCCTTAAACGAAAAAAAGTGTTGGCCTAAAAAAACTTTTAAGTTTTAACACTCTCCCGCATGGTTCAAAGTCGTGGTCGCGGTCACGGTCGCGGCCCGGAACGTTCCACATCGGTCTCGGCATATCGGTCGCGGTCTCGGTGAGACGCAAATTTTAAAGTATTTAATATTCTAAAAATTGTTAATAATATAAAAAAAGTATGTTAAACAAAAATAATAAAAAATAGCAAAAGAAATGGCCGAGTCAATCCGTCACGGTGTAACTCGGCTAATTTCTCGTCTTGACTCGAGATAACTCGGAGTGACTCGGTGTGACTCGGACGAGTCAATCCGTCGCGGTGACGTCTCGGCCGATTTCTCGGCGAGTCAAGTATTTCGGTATCGTTTCGTCACGATATCGTATCGGTAGGGGCCGAGACGGTGACGACTCGGCCGAGTCGTCTCGGTCTCGGCCGAGACTTCGAACCATGCTCTCCCGTAGCTTTAGCTGCCGGTACAAATAACGGAAAAAATACATGGTGCTGGAGGTAGATCACTGAAGAATTAATCCTACTAGGGGGATTTGCAGTTTCCAATGCCAGAAAGTCCATCTCTAGATACTGACCCTCAAAGGCTCGACAGGAGATATCAGTCAGCGACTGTGCACAGCTGCCGAGATAAAAGCTATATGAATGGCATCCAACCTTTGAGTCTGTCCTGCCTGTACCTTATTGCATCAAACTGCCGACTGATCTCCTTCTTTATTGTCTGATAAGGAAGCTTTTCTTGCACCTGGAAAGTGAAGAAAGCTCTCTATATGGCTGGCAAAGAGTAAAATAACAAACTTGCATACTGATTTACGTAGCAGACAACATAAATTCGAAAAAGTTCCGGAACTTTCCCAAAAAAAGGACAAAAATCAAATATTGAGTTTGAGCTCTCCACCATAGTTTTGAATACGTGATCTTCCTGCATTAGTTGTATATAGCTACTTAAGGTAGGATTGAAAAGTTTGGTTGATACGACATCCTTTCTTGATTAAATCTTTTGGTTCAGAAGCAAATTCCTGTTAGTTGTGAAGGGTTTGCTGGCCCTTTATACATGTATTAACATTTGGAACTTGCTAAATGTCTTAATATTTAGAAAATTGATTAAATTTCTTTATACTTCACCAAGCACACATTGTGATGTTACTCACGGACGTACTGATCTCAGGGTTGGCAAGCAACGATTACGTGATGCCAGAATGCAAGCTATAGATTATCTCATTCTGTTACTTGCCGGGGCCAGCTTGGGAATACTTGGCAAAGAAAGCGATTATCAGTTCCGATTGCATGGTTACAATTATATTATTATTGCAGTTTGTAAGTTGAAAGGACCAACTACCTCTTTTTCCATGTTAATATTGTTCTTGCTTTACTGGCCATTTCAATTGCCTCACAAGAGTTAGAAGTTGCAATTCTTCGGTACTGAGATATATCCCGAAGTATGACTAGACTTCATGATAATAGGTGCACATATGGGACAAATTCTGCAAAATTTCTCATTATAGCTCACTGTATTCTACTTTTTGTCTAATTTCTTTAACCCCAGATCATCATTCACGGATAATTACATTGTTTTGCTCTGCCTCGTGTATTGTGTGACCGGTATAGCTTATGCACTGGCCATCGTTCTTGATCCTGGACCTTCTCAGCTGGTGAGCATTAATTTCTTGTATACCCTAGTATGACCTTTCTTTGAATTGTTCTAAATTTGATTTCTTCAATTTGACCTGTTATTTTTTGACCGTTTGCAGTGTTCAGCGTTTCTTTCTGTGGTTTTGACTCTTATTGCAACTACAACCAAAGATAATAAAGTGTATAAGCTTATAGCTAACTTGTGTTATCCAAAGTGGGCTTTAGAAGCATTTGTTGCTCAAAATGCAGAAAGGTATGGTCCTTCCATACAAGGTTAAGACTTCCATCGATTATAATTCTTGATGCCTGCTTTAGTGCATAAAACGTGAAAACTGCAGCTAGTCTCAATTGTGCAAGTCTTATATCTCTTGATATGACTGTAAATTTGTCTACACAGTTCTAATAATCCCTAAAGTAATTATGTTACACATGTTCGCTAAAATGCAAACCCTACCAGATAGAAGAGATGCAGCCGAAAAACCAAGTTGAGTTTAAGTTTCAAATGAAAGGATTTAACTAACACATATGCACGTCTTCTTCTTAGGAAATTATAACATTGTGACTTGTGAACCAGACAGAAATATGTCTCATCATAAAATTTTGGTTAATTATCAGGTACTATGGTGTGTGGATCATGACTCGCTGTAGTGCATGCACTCAAAGATGTAGGTTACATTAATCTCCATGACTGGACACTTTGTATAGCTGTTCTAATCCTCGTTGGCATTGCCAGTCGTGTCATAGCTTTGCTCGGGATGTTGGTTATTCAAAGAAAGTGAGTCAATCACCCATGAAAGCATGGCTTCTGGGTTTTCAAGCTAAGGATAAGTCAGGAGTGACGCGGTCTGCTAATTAACTAACCATCATGATGGTTCTTCTAACTTTTGTTGCCCGGCTTAATGATTAGGAACTTGCTTCGATCGCAAATTTGATATCGATCTGTAGTGTATAAATTTATATTCTAATGTGGTTTTCCTTGTAAAATCCAGATGTTAACATTCATTTACTGTATACAAAATCCAGATATTAACATTCATTAAAACCCAGATACTGATTCCTTTACTGTATACAAAACAGCAGTCAAAATTTCACCCCTTTGTTTTCAAAGTTGGAACCTTCTGAGAATCGAACTCTCTATTGTTTCCAGGAATTAATTTCGATGGGTTTAAGAGCTTGGACGGGACAATGTAAAAGTGCATGGTAATACTTCATAAATGATTTAATTAAAGACATTGTGTTAAAAAAAAAGTTTAATATGTTGAGGTTGAAAGATACTTTTTATGAGACCGTTTGTTTGGGTTAATTCCTTTGTTTATTGTTAAAAAAAAAAATGGTAAAAATGTTGACCTAACATGAAGTAATATAGAAAGAACTATGCCTGCTGGGCTTAATGAGCGTGATAGGCAAAGCAAAAAAAAAAAAATTTAAAACTGTTGGGTTGCTCAGCCCGGCAGCCAATTGGAAATTTTCCTATTGTATCAAAGTAAATATAGTACTCCCATCTCTGAAGTAGCATTACTAGAAAGAGTGGGAAGGGAGAAGCAAGGCTCGAAGAAGAAGCAAGGACGTGGAGATATAGACCGATTACAACGAACTCACGACTTTAATAGAAACAAAAGATAAGCCCTTTGCTCTAGTCACTCTCAACGCTCAACTCTCAACATATATAAAAGCCTGTGTGGTGTAGACATACATCTCAACGAACTCAATTCCATCAAACCTCAACCCGAGGACAATCTCTCAAGTGTCATTTTTGGACTCTTGATCGTGAATTATCGATTGCTTATTGAACCTTGTGAATTGCAATGTCTTTTGGATTCCGATTGAACTTGCTTTTATTATATTGAGGTTTTTTTTTCTTCATATTTGAGAATTGAAAGTGAAATTTTTTTTCTTTTGATGGTAATTAGAATTGCTCGAGTTTTGCTTTTTCCCGTATATGTTATCCGAAATTAGTTGACAAATAGCAATCATCTAATATGCATTGAGACAGGAGACATAGTGTAATGGGAGGAGCCGGATTCAGAGCCTATTACCCGGTCTCCTGCTGATCAACTTGATCAGCAGTACATAAATATAAATGGAGGTTTTTGCATGACAGAACTTTGACAGCCTACGTGAAGGAGTTCTTTAGTATCAATCATTGCGTGATGAATGTACTCCGTCGCCTTGTATAACTTAGACACTCCCGAAATTATTTTCATAATTTGTAGCAATACTCATAATTAATACACAATCAAAATACAACCATTCTGGTGCCTAAATGAGAGAGGGGGGAAAAAGGGTGCTTAAAAGATTAATGATTCCGAAATAAACCTAATGCTTTAGACTGCTAAATCTTTGTCACGTCTCCAGCAATTATATATGTTCGATCATTCTGGGAGGGGATTTACTACAGCGCCAACGAAGAGGACTAATCCAGATGTCTCTTCTTTGACGATGAACATGAAAGGATGGTCAGCTACAAAGGTCTTGATTTCTCGCTGTATTTCTCCGGGTGCATGGCCGATTATTGCGCTAAAGGTGACGGCTGCTGCCTCTGTGCCTTTCTCATCCACCTCGATAAAAGCTTTGTGAATTATTTTTGAAATGAAAGGCTGATCTCTAGCATGAATCATCTCTGTCAGCTCCATGTCTTCTTCCATGAATGGAAATTTAATTTCCTCAAGAACGCTTGAGAATTTGATTTTGGGTATCTGCACGACATCAACAAGTGTTCTCTCAAGCTCGAAATGGCCGCTTATAAACCCGGAATTGAACTTCAATACTAGATCCTGCAATCCATCTATCTTGTGTGGGAGGATCAACTGCATTGAAAATCTCTTCCTGTCTCCGATGTTGCCGACTTTATAGGGAAGCTCGATGACTTTAAAGTCACCAAATGATCCGTACAGATAATGTCCTGAAATGCCCATGAAGGGAACAGAAACCTTGTCTCCACCGAGAAGGGAGAAGTTCTGATTCCGAGTCCTTGTAATATCAAATTCGTCTGCCCAATATCCTTTGAAGTAAAGAGCATTTCCTAGTATAAGTGCGGTAACAGGGCTAATGTGGCCACGTTGAAGAACATCTTTTATGAGGCCATTCGTTTGCAGGTCTGCCCATGAGTTAATTTCTTTGATGGCTTTATCAGCCTACACAAAATTTCGTTGAGTCCAACATAAAACAACATTATCAAGACAAATTCAGCAAGAATAGTTTTTCATAGGTTAACTGATTGACTTAATGCACGAAGTTACAAAAGAGGAATTGGGAAGATTTTTATAATCAACAGTACTAAAGGTAATTAAACAGCATAATTGATCAACTAGATATGCACACATGCCCTTATCATACATATATGGAGTTGTTAAACGAACCTAACTGTTTGGTAGCTCGGTTCGTTTCGACACGTTCGTGTTCGTGAAAAACTCGTTCGAAATCTTAAACGAACTGAGTTCGAACGAATTTTTTTGTTCGATCAATAATAGACCAAACACAAGCATGTTCACAAGTTTTAACGAACGTTTGCAAACATGACCATAATTATCATTTGACAAATTTTAGGGTTAATTTTATGGCTAGACTTTTATATTTGGAGGGTTTTATTTGTTATTTTTATGTTAATGTTAGTTATATAGTTAATGAATAATAGAATTTAGTCTCTTAGTGCTTTAATTGTTTTTTAGAATGATTAATGATTTGTATGTCATATTTAAGGTTTAAAATAATTTGGATTCGAGCATTTCGAGCATGTTCGCGAACGGCTTGTTTATGTTAAATGAGTCGAACTCGAACTCAAACTCGAACTCGAATATAAACTTTGCTTAACGAGCCAAACACGAACACATGTTTGGAGTTCAAAAATTAACGAACAAACACGAACGTTATTCGAATCGCTTAACGGACGGAGCTCAAACATAAGATGCTCGATTCGATTCGGCTCAATTACATCTCTGTACATGTACATATCAGCCTGTTATGCCTACATGCACTTATCCACAATTTTGTAGTTTGTACCTGTCCCTTTTTTTTTGTTTATTTTACTTTCCCACTATGAGTTCCATCAACACGGGAATTCTCCATTTTCATCATACTAATATCGTACACCATTCACTAACCCTAACAAACTACTATTTTTCTTTTTGTCCCAACATAATAGCCAAAAAAAAAAATATATATTACAAGAGTCAGCAACAGAAGACCAGTCACATAGTAACACGTACCTTTTGGAAATCCACGTTTTTGGCATCTGATTTGAAGACGTTTGTAACACAGTCCTTGTACGAGGGCTTGAGGGGAAAACGAGAATCCACCCAAACTCCATTGACGAATGAGATCTTTGGAGGACTACTACTACCACCACGGCCTCGATAACGACGGTAGCTATTACTCATGCCACTGCAGGCGGAGGAAGAAGGAGAGGAGGAGGAGGAGGAGGAAGTTGCAATAGACATCATCTGCGAAAACATCGACTTGAGCTGCTCCAAATCGTCGCATTCAACAAAGCTGAGTACACGCTTCAGAGAGCGTCCTGAACATCCCGTGGCCAGCATGGCTGCTATGGCGTTCAAGGACAGCGGAGACAGCACAATATTTTTCGAGAACCCATTGCTGCGGAGGCTACTTTGCACAAGATTTGCAGCAAAAGGAAGACAAGGATTCATGTTTTTTTTTCCCTTTTTTTCTCTTGTGCGTGATGAGAGGTTTTTTTTTTAGTGTAGGGTTTTTTGGAGGATACCTGAGGGTGACTTGTCGTGCAAATCGTATGACCAAGTAGCGTAAAGACTTGCAAGCAACGGATCCCAATTAGCGGCTCAGATCTGTCGGCTGACGTAGCTTCAGATCTGAACCGCAGAAAATTTGTTTGTTCTTGAGTTCAAACACATTTCTCTGCCATTCTTTGGAGGACAAACAATTCCATCGAAAGTGGGATAAAATATTTTTTTTTGCACTAAAATAAATTGAAATTAACTATTTTAGATTTGGTATATTGTGTGTACAATTGGCTAAAGAAACTTTAATATAAGTGATTTTATTTTTCAAATTCTAAGCCGTGTTTTGAAAGGCGTATTTTCGAAACAAGGTGTTCTTGAATTATCCTTGGACGATCAAATGGGGGTTATTGTTATGGGGCATTTGCCCCGACTCTTGGGGCGAACGCCCAAGCATTCTTGTGAGTTTTTTCTTTAAAACGTAAAAAATGTGTGCTTTTAAAATTTCAGCACTTTTTCTCTTTTTTAAACTCCAAAAAAAACATGTAAACTGGATTTTCTCTTCACCTGTTTAAGGAAGTTGAGACCCTCAAGGTGAATTTGCAATTTCTAAAAAAATTTTCTTATGTTAGCTTACAAATTTAAGTTGATGAACATGGATGTTAGTTTGGAATTTAATAATACAAAGGAGGTGAAATTTTAAAACTTTGTGCTTCACATTGAAGATATTCTAAAGAAATAGGGGAAAGACACTCGATTTGATAGTCAAAACTCGAAATATGTTTGGATTGTAAATTATTTGAGATATTTTTACTGTAACACTTTTTGTGATGTGATGTGTGTGAGATAAAAATATGTGTTGAAAATTGTAATAATGATGTAAGCAAATAAATTTTGGCAAATAAGCCTCTATCCAAATAAACAATTGCTAGTGCCCTGGAAAAGAGTTCTCACAACTGCGATCATTTGTTTGGGGGATCACATCAAGTCTTTTATGCAAATACTCATCAAAATTTATAGTGGTACACTGGTTAGTTGGGTTTCCGCTTATGGCATAACATTAGTCATACAAGTAGGTTTTACTTTTAGTCATACAAACAAGTTTTGCTTTTTTTTTATGTAGACACAAGGTTGTATTTTTTTTTATTTTATCTAATCTTTTTGTTGGTATTTTTAATATTATACATATATATACACACATGCTTATACATATATATTATATTTTTAAAATATTTAAAAATAAAAATTTGTGGGGCTTTTGCCTCCACTAGATGGACATAAAACATCTTGCCCAACACTTTCGCCTTTTAAAACACTGGTTCCAAGTATGTAAATTTCAAATTGTATAACATAAAGACTAAGTTGACGTTTGGATTGCGAGTTTTTGTGATATTTTTTTTATATATTCCTTCAATACATTTCTTAATTATTATTTTACATCACATACATCATTTTTTTTTTTTTTTTTTTTGCAGAAACTCTCAAGTACTCCAATCCAAACTGGACCAAGATGCAGGAGCACGTAGAGCTTTGTCTAGTACTAACTTTTTCTCTTCTCTATTATTCGAGATACCTTTTCATTAGCTTGCTTCCTAGTCTTAATCTTACCTTTCCAACAGAAATCGAGCACAAGCAATAACTGGACATGGTGGACAGTGCAAATGCAGATTAAGAGTTTTAGGTGCCATTTTTTTCTTTTAAGTCATCATTAAAATCCAAAACATTAAACCTATCCGAAAGGGCTGTTTAATCCACAACCGATATACATGAATCTTATAAGAGAATATGAGAGCATATATATATATATATATATATATATATATATATTATGGGAATATGAAAAGCTAAAACCACTACATGCTAACTCTCATAAGTAACACATAGACGGACTAAACATTTGAATCAAGTGTCAATGGAATTTATACATATAGAAACGTAGAAGCAAAGGTTGTAACTAAACACATGGATGTTCCATGAAAACGCATATATATGCTGGAAGGTGATCATTCTACCCGCCGCGGGGGGAGGGGAGGGGAGGGGAGGGGAGGGGGTGTTTGGTGCTGCTCCGGGGAAACGAGGTGATCCGGATATCTCTCCTCTGACTAAATACATCAAAGGATAGCGATCAGCAGCAAAAATCTTTAATTTCTGATGTTGCTTTTGGAAAGGTCCAAAACTTGGAACCACCACATTAAAAGAAACAGCTGCCGCCTCTGTGCCTTCCTCATCGATGGAACATCTCCTTCAGCTCCATGGGTTCTTCCATGAATGGAAACTTCATCAAGGGTATACGAGAACTTGAATTTTGGCATACATTTTTCTAGGAGATTTTGCAAACCATCTTTCTTGTATGGGGAGGATAATTTGCATAGAAAATTTCTTCTTGTGGTCTTACCTGCTTTGTTGATATGGGATTTCTAGGACTTCGATGTCAAAGAAGGAATTGTACGCATTTGATCCTGAGCTAGTCACCAAGTGAAGCACAGTGAAGTTCCCATTGAGAAGGAAAAATGACCTCTTCTGACTGTGTTTAGGATCAAATTTGTTTTTCCATGGTCCTTCTACATAAAGTGCACTTTAGGGTTAGGAGGTCGCGATGAACAGCACCTTGAATTGGGCCATCGATCTTGAACGCATCCCTTCCATTTGAATTAGCTGTTTTTGAAAATATTTTATTATAACAGCGTAAAAACTTTTACTATAAATATTTTTTGATATATTATATGAATAAAATATTTTTTGAATTATTTTTATTTGTATATTACTGTAACATTATATTTAAAAAAACTTATTTTTGAAAAATAGGTCAATCCAAACTGACGTGCTGTGTTAGTAGTAGTATATATTAAAAAGATCAATTCTCTTTTCTGACCTCAAGAGTTTGCTAAAGAAGAGTATCTCCGAGGACTAATCACAATCTTGTACTGTACAATTAAAGCACCATCTATCTTGTAGGAAGCACAACTTTGATGGTCTCAACATAAACGTTCTCTTGAACGTTGCAGTTGTGTGACATGCATGGTTCTCTTTTATTGTGAAATTCTCTCCTTTGTTGCAAAACTGTGTAGGCTATTTCCGAAGTTTTTCATTGCAGCCATTTTGCTGTCACTTTCACTGTGTCTATCATGCTTGTAAATCAGCTCACAGGAGCATGAAGCCTTTGAGATGATTGTATCAGTTAATCTCAATCCAAAAATGGCCAATTTGAAGATTCAAAAGTTCAGCAGAGCCAGGATATCCATAATAATCCAAGATTGGATTGGTTGCAATACCTGCTTTAACGAATGAAAGAAACACAAATGCACGCAATATTATTCCCCAAGAAGTCAGAAAATAAAGCTCCAAAATATGTGCTGCTTCGCGTGGATTGATCAGATATTGCAATAACATCAGTTACAGTAAATGGCCCAGCAAAACTTGAAGATTCCAAAAAGTGGATCTTTTCTTAATCATGAAACAATGTATCCATACTATGTGACAACATCCTCCGATGGAAAATGAGAGCAAAAGGTAATGTCAAAAGCAAGACTACTTTTCCTTGGGACAAAAAAAAAAAAAAGGAAACACAGAGAAACTGTGGGACCTTGAGCAGACTTATGGGGAAAAAAAGGCTGCCAATGCAAGACAGGAAGAAAATAGCAATCCAACCATGGGATGAGCAGAAAGCCAAAAACAGTTGGGCAACTATTCGGAGTAATTCATTTTCTGTATCAATGGAAAGTGCTATGTGAATTAAAAAAATGAAAAGGTTTTACCAATTAGCTGGCAGAATCATTTCCAGACAATATCCCCCAGAAATTGAAGAGCTGGAACACCTCTGATTTCTACATCCACCAAGGGAGCTTGTATCACCATCAAGCTGGAAAGTTCTGGATCACTTTGAATCATGTTGAGAGAACGCATTTGGTCCTACCATACATTAATGAGCTATTAACTCCTGACTATCAGAGAGGAAGAGAACTAAGCTACACAGAAACCTATGAAGACTTGCATGGTCCAAAAGAAACCATTAAAGAAATTATTACACTGGAAGGAAGGTTGTCCTACATACTACACTTTTGCCAGCCACCCTGTTCTCAACTACTTACGATAACATTTTATGAAGCCAGAAACTACTTTGAGGTATACTTTTTTGCTTTTTGACGTCTTCTGTAAAATTATTTTAAGCTGAAAAATGTTGATTTTGAAAACATATTTTGGCTTCAAAACTCTTTAATTAAAAGCATGATTTCAATTTTCAAAACACGGTTTTTAATAAATGCTATACCATGCTCAGCTTTTGAAAAACCAAAGCTAATAAGTAGCTGCCGAGAGTCCACTGCATAATTCACATTCTAACAATTCTAGAAAAGGAAACCCCGAAAATTTGCCAAGGATAAAAGTTGAATATAATATGTTCATAATAGCAAGTATTCAACTTGGCCTAAATAATCAAGTAGGCTAAAAAGAGTTCCAGCCACAAAATGAGTGCAAGTCACAGAAACAAGTCCCTCTGCTTTGCTATTACACAATCGCATAACATGAATTATGACTGATGGAAATACAAAAGCTTAGAAAGAATTTCCACTTCTCTCTTCCCTTCTTTGTCACATAAATTATGCTAAACATCAGTAGAAATCAAAATTTGTTTAAGAATATTGCAAGTACCATTTGAAAGACTTGTAGTCCAGGCATACCTTCCTTTTCATTGCACAGAATTTGCAGTCTGATGCAGAGGGTGGAATAACTTGGTTAACAATGAGCCTCTTAACAGGTACGCTTTCCTTCTTTAAAGAAGCACACAATCTTGATGATTCACTAATTGCCATCACCTATTTTACAATAAAAGAAATGAACAATATATAACCAAATTAATTGATAAATGAATTAGAATGTGATTGCCATACAACCCATGAATATTCTCTCATAAGAATTCCTCAGTAATTCCAAAATGAAAAGGACTCAACATAATCAAGTGAGTTGTTCAAGGCTCTTGAATCAGAAAATAAGAAGTATATCAACCAACACAAGGTAAAAGGTACAGGGACATTATAAAAAGCATGGACCATGAGAGAAAAGATTCTTCTAAGGACAAGATAATGCAGGTCAAAATACAAAACCATAAATTCATATTCAACAATATGTGACTTCGACTAGCTAAGGTAACCAAGTTTAGGCATAACTAATTTTTTAGGCCAATACCGTTGGTATTGTTACTATAACAAACTCCGTTGAGCTTGTATCACGGAAAAGCTCCCTCACTTTAATCATTCTCTCCCTCAGTCGCTCTAATTTGTCAGCCTACATGAGAGAGCAATAACCAATGTTAGCACTTCATCTTCGCAATAGAACGTAAGTAGTTTCTAAACAATGGCAGGCTTACAGCATCTTCACGATGGCTGTCTTCTTGGCCAAACACTGACTTTATTGCCGAAGTAGCTGAAGCTATTTTTTGTCTTAACTGTAAGGAATTGATATAAGAAGAACAAAGCAGATATAAGCACTACAAGTATACACAAGAAGATATCTTTGACTCCGTAGATGAGCACTACAAGCAACATAGCTATTCAGAATTTCACAAACACAAGCTATCATCAATAAAAAATTTTCAGCTTGTCCTCAAAATAATATTTGGCACAAAGAAAATTCAAGCTTCTTTTTACCTGGTTATATATAAACTTGATGGTTATCCATATTGACTGACTTGCCATTTCAATCCAGACGTTATTATGTGAACATTAAAAACATATATACCTTCAATATCTTTCCTATTGATGCATCCAAGAAGTCGGGCAAGGACAAAAGCCGCAATGTATGACCCTACAAAGAACATTGATGTATTACAAGGCATTAGTTTGAATTAGTATCTCTATAAAGAATAAAATAAGAGACCTTTTAGTCACTCACTGTTGGAGCAGTATCAAACACAATGCGGGTAAACATATTATATTCTTGTGATTCGAGGAATTGCATAACCTGTAAATGAGTTACGTAGTAAGTGAAGTCTCGGACTCTAAAAAGGCATAAGCTGAAATACAACTTCAAACTCTAAAACATGCCTTAGAAATTGCAATAGCCTCATCGAGACCTGGAGGAGGTGTGTCCAACAACTCTCCCAGCTTTAACTCCCCAAGCTAGACAAGTACAAAAACGGGAAGATCATGACGAGAATCAAATTACCTAGCTCATTTAATGCACAAGAAGTTGAGCTATAAATCAATAACTCAACACTCACATGAGGAAAGACAGCCAGTGATATACTAGTTAATCAAACATGGAAACATATACACAGTGATTTAAGTATGCAGGTTTTTTTTTTTGGGGAAGGAAATTGACAATAAAGTAATTACAATGGAAGCATAAAATCTAATTCGTGCACATAATCCAAGGCAATAACGTTAGCATCTATGCAGTAATCCAGTCGTAACTCTATGCTACTAACTGCAAATTTGAACATCACAGACTATATATTAGTGTTATCAATTGCAAGACTACTATAATCAGTTGACTACTACAGTAGATTTCAACAATTTACTCCGAAAATAGTATCTACTAAAAGTGAAGGCCCCTATATAAAGAGTCTTACCTGGTCTGCAAGGACTCCAAGGCCCATACCATCCATGAAGTCCTTAATTCCAGTTCCCCCACTTTTCTGACCAGCACTACGAAATTCTTCCCTAGCTTTTTCAGGATTTATCTGTTGCAGCACAAACGTTTAAACTCAAATGAATACATATTCCATTCATGAAGATAAAATAACATACATGTCGGCTATGGAATATAGAAACCATTAGATGTAAAATTTCTTATTCCCCACACCTCAAGGGCAAATAATGGAGAATAAGGTCCTTCCACAGGTATTAGTGTCCCTCCTGTCAAATCCTGGGAACAAGCGAGAACACCGTTTCAAACTTGCTATGTAAGTTCTACTTTGAAAATGACATCAATAAACAGATTCCACTAGTCAAAGTGAAGAAAACTGAATTTTAAACCTGGGCAAAAGAATCACTTAAAGAGTGTGCAGGATCAGTTGAAACTACAAGAGTGGGATGACCATTATTGGCAAATTTTACTGCAAGTGATGCTGCGCAACTTGTTTTCCCAACTCCTCCCTTTCCACCTAACATATAATATTTACGCTGTGTTCCTGAAACCATTTCATCAAACCCAGAGGCAGCTTCTGCAGGAGCAGCCACTGATCTTACTGCATGGAAATAGCATCAAAGAAAGACAGTGTCAGCACATTATGCATCACGCAACAATCCACAAGGTAGGATGTTTCTTCGAATGTGCATATAGCATCTCTGAATCACTAAGGCTCATGTAGCAACATGTAGAAGTCCACTTTAAAGTATAACAAGCAACACCAGATAGAAGGTTATATGCTGATCTGTTTTTGACTATTCAAAGAATGCTTCCCAAAAGAAAAGGAAGCACAAGTAGCTATATGAGTTTATGATCCAGTAGAACTCGGTGTGAAGGATGAAATAAATCAAGTGTGTATACAGCTCTATATCTAAGCCCATTAAAAGTTTCTGGGCATCAAGCAATGCCAAGATCAAATAAGCATGTTCTGCTCATGCAGTTCTCTTCTCTATGAAAATTAAATGCAAAAACTTGTAAAAACCAAACAACAGAAGATAACAGTAGTCAATTAACAGTGAACCAGCATACAGGCTTTGCTAAAACTGTTCTTAGACATTTGGTACTCCGTTTGCCGTAATTAAATAGTACTTTAGCTCCACATATTAAGCCCATATTTCCTTTTCAGACTTGGACTTTTTCTGATTGTTCCAGGAAATCACTAAAACGCCAGCAAACTGTACGTATATCACTACATAGAATAAGAAAGTCTCAACCATGTTTTTATCAAGCATTCCCCGTTCGATATCAACTCATTATTACATGTAATTAATATTATATGCTAATTAGTTAACGTCAATAATCAAGTGTGAAAAGCGTTTACCTAAAAATCGTTATTTGGTCATAGCGAAGTGCTATTAACTGGGGCATATAAATAAAAATGCCAGTTTTCTTTCAATCAATAGCTCGAATGATGGTGCTTAGAGCGTTCTGTTCACTAAAACTAAACGTTCTAACAAATGAATTGCAAACACGAACATGTGCAATCATGAAAAATGGAATTCCATAAAAGAACTTAACTTTTCAGATAACAATACCCAAAACTGATAAAATAAAACAGAGTATATTTGATGAAGTTAAAAATTTTTACCAACAAGAGATTTCCTAGGCTGGTTTCTTGTGCTGGGAAAAGAAACAAATCCGGAACTGAAGCTTGGGTTAAATTTCAAAAGATAAAGAGGGGAACTGAGGGATTTGAGCGAGTGAGGATAGGAACCCACTACTTTTGTTGCCATATTGAGAATTTGGGAGTGAAAGAAAGAGTGAATTCAAGCAGGCTTTAGAAGTTCCGAAGAAACACAGACGGATTAATCGTAGTTATCTCTTTGCTTCTACGTGCAAGAAATTGAAAAGAAACAGGAATTTGTTTTTGTCTTTTGTTTTTTCTTTGTCCTAGGCAAAAGTCTGTTCGAGACTTCTGGTTCTGGTAGTAGGTCTCCAAGGTTTCCACTTATTACGCTTGAGACACCCTCTGCCCCAAAAAATTACAATCTGGTCCCATTTTGATTGAGGTTCTACCGTTTGAGTCCGTTGTTGTTCAACCATTAAAAATCTGTGGCTGAATGTGTCTAAAAGTTTCTAATAAGTATACTAAAAGGTTATTTATACCTAAAAGTTTTTTGAGGGTGGCTTGCTCTTCTTGTGAGTTTTCATAACTTTTTTATTTTTTAAATTTGTGAACAAATAAATCTTATGTACACTGACAGACAGACAGTATGTACACTATCACGATTAGATATATAATATATGAACAAAATTTGAATTTTAATTGTGTGGAAATGTCGACGCAAATCGAAGAGAGGAAACTAGCAAATTAAGCGTACTCTTTTAGAAATCAACTGGGGAAAAAATTGAGTTCAGGGCAAGTGAGGAAGTTTCAAAAGTGTCCCTGAAGTTGTTTTGCGGTTATATTACATAATTTTCCTTATTTGAGAACTGACAACTTCCCTGAAGCGTACTTAATTTTTCATTTCACCAGTTGGAATTCCCTGTAACTGCGGGGAGCAATAAATGGTTCGACAGCGATGACTAACGGGAATACATCTATTAGGACACGGCTGCAAATAATCTCTAGTAATCTGTCAATCAGACAGTTCTCAAGAAGAAAACTTCAACACTATGGTGTTAACACCTGTATCTCTATTGCCTATCTGTTTCGAAAAGATATCTTTACTGTCATAATCCCGACATGCAAACCATGAAACTCCTCCTTCAGACATCAAGTTTCTCCTTTCCAGCCATATCTTCAAGTGTCAGATTTAAGGTATCAGCAGACCCTTTTTTCACTTCCTCGCCTCGAGCAGCTAGGAATTCCTCTATGCTCCCAGGTTCTCCAAACCAGCCCAGCCGATCAGCAATCAGGTGTACATTATTACAGCCACCACATCTCGCCAACACAACACCTTTTTCATAAGAGGCACGAGAACATGTCTTTACCGATCTGGTATCACAAACTTTGCATGTGAAAATCATTGCAAGATCATGTGTTTCGGATGTTTTCAGGTTCGACTTCACCCTGTGTCTTATGGAGTCTTCATTGGAAACAGGACTTGAAATGGCATCACTGGAGCTGGAATCTGAGTTCAAGTTGCAGCTCTCTTTAGCTAAACTGTCTTCAACAGATCGATTGTGGTCTTCTACAATTGTCCGAAGTCCCCTTTCGCAAAGTCCATCTCTTTGGAAGAACGAATTTGCTGCAGGGATAACTTGGGAGAGGGATTCTGCAGCAGTAATCAACAATAACCAAGACAGAAATAAACATGACGCAGAAGAAATTGAATTCCACGAGAAAAACTCAGGCGAACTCTTGGATAATAAAAATTCACAAGCAATGCATACAGATTCGTGGGGAATGCAATATGCTCTGCTTAACTCTGTAACCTCGCAAACCATAGAAACATTGGCAAGCTCACTACCAGATCAAGGCACAAAATACTGAGTCCAGTATCAAATCGGCCCCAAATTTAACTTTTGCCAATCCTCCTTTGCTTGTGAAAGATAAACATTCAGGCACCAACACATAAAGATGCCAAGCATCTTTCACATCTGAACCAAAAGTGCAAGTAACAGGACAGCTTTATTCACCCCTTTAAACAATTCATTTACTTGATTTTCTTAAACGATGTCATGCAGCAACAAAATTTTCACTTAAACTTGATAATATAAGAACTACCAAAACCTCTTAACTGAGTTTACCACCCCCTTTTTCCCTCAAATTTTCGTTGGTTTACTAGCTAATTTCTATTTCCAAGATAAAAAAATCTCAAATTTCTGATCTTCCGTGAAATGAATCCAGGGAAGGTATTTCTATGATGAACTAAGAGTACTTGTATTATGTTTGAAAGTTGAGAAGTCAAAGATCGTAGACAACATACAAGCCGTCGAGTCACCATTGCCTTTCTTTCAATGACAATACTGAATGAGAAACTAAGTGGAAGATTGCTCCATCATGCTTTCTACTAGCATCATTATGCCAGCATGGTGGAAAACTAGAAAGCGTATATTTCCTTTCTCATTTACATTCCATCCTCTACCCTATTAGACAATTAAAACAAAGGAGATGCATAACCTTCCTGCATAAAGAAAGCATTGCTTTATCCAAGATGAAGACACTCAAATCGCACCTTATCTTTTGTAGTACTTACTAGCCAACTCAAGCTTGAATTCAGAACTTGAGATGAACCACAAAACTGTTTAAGACACAATGGATAGTCTTTTTAAGTAGAGCAATTTTGACCTACCCATGCAATCACCAACCAGGTATAGAACAATTCAATAACTTCACTTATCTCCGACTCAAATCAGCCAACCCCACCCCAGAACTCTATCTACACTTCTGTCAGAAAAACAATCAAGTGCAAGTCCTTTACAGTAGTAGCAATCACTTAGTCCACCACGCTTCTGACAAGAAAAAGCAAAAAAAAAAATCAAATTGTCGACAACCACTCAGAATAAAAAAAGAAATGCCGCAACTCCTGAAGAGTTAAATAGTTTATGGCAAATTTAAATCAGTAGCATCACCATCTATTAACGCCAAGAGGAGAAAAAAAAAAAGTGGCAGGTCCAAGATTTCAGACTGTTAAGTTAGCTATTAAAGCTCTAATTGCTGAGTAGTCACCATATCTAGGGCAAGCATATGACTGAAATCGAAAAACAGATATATACATATAATAATAGTAATCTCAAAAAAAAAAAAAAGAGATAGAGAAGGAAGTGGGGTGTTGCTTGTTACCTTTAAGAGAGGAAGAGGAGGTACGAGGCTGTTTCGAGAGAAGAAGCGACAGGAATCGGCGAGCCGCCATTTTCTTTTTCTGGGCGACTTTTTGTTGGTTTCCAAGTTCGATTCCCAACTTTACTAAGAAAACCAAAGCAAAGTTCCAGAATCTGACTTCTCCTCCAAGTTTAGGTTGATTAATTGTCGCTCGTAGCCGCCCGGGCGTCAATTCGATTTCTTTAAGAGAGGGCTGTTTGTCATCTTTAACAGAAAGTTTGTACCCAGATTTTCCCCTTTTCCTTTTGTTCAAGATTTGAACCAATATAACCTCACGATCAAGCGCCCAATGTCCCTATGATTAACTCTTAATATCGCTATAAAGTGTGGCCACTGACTAATGCCCCTATCATTCATTTATTTTGCAGTCAACGATGAATCGAATCAAGAAAAAGAAGAACCATATAAATTCTTTAGTCATGCCACTGCGGTTCTTGGTTTAGTTAATGCCAGTGTGACTACAATTTACTGGTGCAGAATCGAGTAAACGCAGGTAAACCGCTCACAACGAACATAAGTTTGCTTTATAGTTCCTAATGGAGAATGATTGCAGATTATCTTCACAAGGTTTTGGTGCTAAAACCAATGGCCGCCACACCCAATTTTGAAGGAAGAAAGTTGCAGAAGAAAGACGAGGGATGGGGGAATTTTCATGCCTTTTATGGAGTGGAATACAAAAAATACAAGAAATGCAAAATTAATTGGTACAATGCGTTTTACTACAACAAATTCATTGATCTTTGTGACTCGTAGTCTAAAAACTCTGCATTACTCTGACCAAATGATGCATTATACCCATACATATCGAATATTCTATCATCGGGGGCCATAAGTCCACCCTCTCTTCCTTTAAAGCCCTCCATTGGTGAACCCCAGGGAGCTGGGGTCGAGATATTGGAGCTAGAAGCTTCTTGGTTCATATTCTGTGCATTATGATTTTGTGGGGAATTTCCAGCGGGCCTCTTGTTCGAGGAATTGCCTGTTGTCAGAGAGATTGATGAAGATTGCTGCTGCAGTTGCTGCTGATTCTTCATTGGCGACTTTGGACGCAATGCTTCTATCTCAGGAGTTGTCTGAACGAGGTGCGGTGCCTCTGGAGGAGGGTTTCTTCCTCCCCCACCCAGCCAAACTTTCCCATCCTTGTCACCAAAACTCCTACAATATGCCTGAAAATATTCCAATTCTCTTGTCAGGACAGGCACGAATTCCAATAAAGTCCACTGGAAAAATGACGCTGAAATACAACTAAGCTGACCCAAAAAACATATCATTCTCCTTAACTTTCTCGTTTCCAGATTAAAACAAGGAATAAGAAGAAGGTGGGCATGCAGCTATTTTGATGCTTCGGTACCCTAATGAGAGAACCATTATCCAGCATTGGCCATCATTTATGCAACAGTAAGATTGAGGCTGCAGTTATTACTACTATTCAAGTTAACTTAAAAAAAGGGTTAAAAAGAGGGCAAAAAAATGTCATCTCGCAATCTTATCCCTACTAAGCTTCATCCAAGGATAATTAGTCCTATGTCATGCAGTGAACTTCAAAAGAACCACATTGGCCATTTTGTTGTGTCCGTAAAGCTGAGTCTCCTACATATGATTACTAATCCCTTTGCATGAATGAACCAACAACGTCCTGTAAAGGGACTAACGAGCCAGACTTGAGAAGATTGTCTAGAACTGCCTAACCTGCTACAACGTGGCCAGCTTTGCTACTACTTTGGTTACAAGAACTTTTCAGAAGCCAACAAAACATTACATAGCAGAAAAATACTTACTAGCCATATTAACTTGTCAGTTCAGACACACTTCTCATAAAACCAAAATACTTGTGAAAAAAAAAAAAATCACTGCAAGTTGCGGATATGCAACTGCCTTTCCAACAACCCCCCCCCCCCAAAAAAAAAACCAACCCCTGCTCCTTTCTCTCCTGTTTTCCTTTGAAGATATAGCAAGCAAATGACAATAAATCCAAATCCAAATAAAAAATCAATGAAACAAAAAGCTTCAACCGCATACCTCGGCATTGAAGTTTGATGAGGATACTCCTTTACCAACAGTTAACCAGCCAGCCCTGATATTATGATCTTCCCCGAAGAGCTCAAGTCTTCTCCGGCCAAGAGCAAAATGTTCAATTATCCTATACATGTCTTCAGGTTTTGCAGTAGATCCTACAATATATATAAGACTCTATAGGTTTACTGCTGCACAAGATTGCATAAACAATAGCTCATTCTACAAATGTCTGCCGAATATAATGCAATATAGTAGTCCATTCTCCAATATTCTACCAAATGTATTGCAGTAAAATAATCAATACTTTTATTATGATCATGAGAAAAAGGTAGTTCAACTGCTTTGGGAAATCCTACTATTATATGTTTGTGGTCATGTATATTACAGTATATTTTGATATATGTCCGTCTTTGTTCAATAGTGCAGTTTAATGTGCACACAATTTTTCATCACTTTGATTAGCAAACTGAAGAGAGGAGAAAAGGAGTGAATCAAGGGTATAACTGAAACAAAGCATGGAAAGATGGGGAAGGTAAGGCGTATGTGGATAGGAACGAGAAGGCAGCATGGGAATTTCCATCTTGTTAGATGTAACAGGAAAACCTAGAGCATTTATAATAAGCTTCAAAGCCCTTATAGCAGTTACAAGATTGCCTCTTCCTCCCATTTGTCTGCTTTTATCTACGTTTATGACAAATATTGCCAAAACAACCAGGAGAAACCTAAAAATTCATAGAATCAAAAGGATGTAGGAGTGGAGAGAACATGGTGCGCTCATAAGTTTCACATCCCATGGGAAGAAGACAAGCTTTGCCAACATAAGACAAGCCTAGGCATTTGGATCACAAACTACATACCATAAGGAGGCTCCTCAGCAATTATTACGTCAGTGTCAATGTTGGCATGGATTATATGACCATCAGTACTGCGACGTACGGTCCCTTTTATGCCCATTAAGCAATGTTCCTTCATTGTGGCAACAAAGCAGCACAGGGATCAGCAAAACAAGGACGTGGTATTAGGAAAAAAATAAAAATAAATAAAAAATAAAAAGAGCAAAATATGGGCATTTGTGATTGCACTCCACAACGGGATATTTGCTTTCAGAGAAGTAATATAGAGCATACAAAGTTTCTCACGAACCTTTGAGCGCTGGAATAAAGTATGCGAATCATGGCGCAGTCCAGGAGTTGCATTTGTTTTGTTCGTCTTCACCCAACATATATCTTCACACCTTCTAAATCCCCACTGCATGGAGTTTATAATGAAATAATATGCAGAAAAAAGTTAACACTCTTCAAATGATCTTAAACTACCGCCAAACCAAAAAAAAAAAAGTTAAAACAAAAAATTGAAAGACCAAGGATGATCTAAATAAATACAATATCGAACACCAATACAAAGATGAGGCAGCTGCTAACCACACACTGTTTCTCTCAAACATCTCACTATACCTTCTTCAAACACTGTCGACCTTGCTCAAGCCCAACACCATCACCAACCCAAAGAAAAATAAAAGAAGGTGTATCTGCTATTGCCTGAAAGTGAAGAAAGCCAATCACTTAAATCATCAAGTTCCAGAAAGCATTAAGCTAAACTGCAGAGTAGATACTTCAGGATCAGAAATACATTACTAGGAAGTGCTTTTGAATGTCAGCAGAAGCAACCAACAATGACGACTAAAACTTTTGAAGTATTAAGCCCAATTATAAGAATTCGTAACTATAGAAACATAAATACCAACATGCATAATTTACTAGCATGTAGCAAATAACCTTTGTGTGCATATATGGGTCTATCACTGACCGTACATCACCCGACCAGCCAGTTTTAATTCAAATTATGAGCAGATAGAATCATAATTTTTTCCAGGCTTGAGGAAATAAAAAGTCTAGCACAAAGATCATACCTAAGTAAAACAAACAACCTCCTTTTCTATTTCTTTTCTATATATATTCTTGGTGATAAATAATGCAGTCAGTACCTCAATTTTCAAATTCATTATTTCTTCAAATGTCCAATATTCCATATGATCAGTAACACCAGGAGCTCGATGTACATATTCCTCCCAAGGAGGGTCCACAAGAATGACATCAAACTTTGTACCGAAGAGCTCTGGAGAAAGCACCTGCTCATGCAGGTCGCACTTCAGATAAAGAGGTGGGGAATTCGATTTGGCAACAATCTCGTCCTTCTTTTGTATAAGCTCCCGAAGTTTTGGATAGTCCTCCACAACACTAGTGAGCTCTAACTCCCTGATAAAGTTCTGTGGACGCATACCAGTGTCTACAAAGTTTTGGGAGTAATCATTCTGCTCTCCCCTCGAAGGAGCTTTGCCAGGGGGTCCATTAGTTCTAGGAGGAACCCAACCTCCAGGGGATTTTTCCTGTGATTGTCCACGCCCCATAGGTGCAATAGGGTTAAAGTTTGGTGCAGGTATATTTGGTGGTGCTCCTCTTATAGGACCAGGTTGGCTGAAATACATAGGTGGATTTGGTGGAGTCCCCATATTTGCGGGAAACCTAGGCGCAGAGGGCCCTGGAGGAACAGGTGAGAGAACAGGTGGGACAGCTAGCATGTTCATTTCAACACCTCGAGGACCAGACCAAACAACTGGAGGCTGGAATGGTGGAATAAAGACACCAGGAGAAATTGGAGGACCTGGTGCTGGTGACATGCTAGGAGTTATAGATTGCATCGGTCCAGGTGGTGGCATTCCAAGTGGCCCGAAAGGCGATCCCATCAATGGCATTGGAAGCCCAACCTGTTGACCATCTCTACCCGTTGGTCTACCCCTACCTCCTCGTCCAACTCTATTCCCTTTAACTCCTTGTGGTGCAGATCTCGTAAAGGAAGAGGACTCCTGGTTTCCATGCATCATTTGTGAGCCAACACTAGAACTTTGGCCCCCAGAAGCACGGTTAGACATACCACCCCTCTGGCCTCTTGCTCTTGCAAAGTCATTGTCATCCCTCCATAAATTCTGGTCTTGCCCAGAAAAGCCCCCATCTGTGAATCTATCCTTTGAATCCTCACCAGATTGCATAGATGCATATGAATTCCTAGATCTTTCCTCTCTAGAATAAGCATTCTCCTCACCATTTGGAGCCAATGTATCAGATTGCTGACCCAGTTCATTGCTTCTGGAAAGGAGGGATTTAGATTCCTCCCTTCCATAATCGAATGGTTTGGTTTGGATCTCTATGACATCATAATTCTCATTCGAAATTCCATACTTGGAAGAGGTTTTCACTGCTTCAGTCCTGCTTCCGTCTTTCCTACCACCAGAACGACCTTGAGGCCTATCATGGTCAATCCGACCACGTCTAGGAAAATCCCACTCTCTACCATGATCATAAGCTGTATCAATATCCCTTATTTCCTTTTCAGTGCTATTAGGTTGCCTTCTTTTCCAAGCATCTCTAGAGCCCTCGCGATCCCTGCTCCTGTCACTCCAACTTTCATCTCTTCCTTTAGACCTATCATCTCTATAGTTATCTCTCTCTTGTTCCTTCCTCCTAAAAGAAGTGCTTCGTTCATAATCCATATCAAAGTTGTCTGGTTCATATTGACGTCTTCCACTCCGCTCAGGTGTCCTTGACCGGTTGGAAGTATCTATTTCCCTCCTGTTCTTGTCTCTCATCCATGCATTGCCATCCTCGTCTGCATTTAAAGACCTCTCACGGCTGTCAACAATTTCCCTACCAGCCGGATTTCTTGGGTGTCTATGCTCCTCATTTCTCTCCTTGCTCGACCGCATCGACGAGCTTCCTTTCAGGTCCTCCTCTAAAACATCCAACCTGTCCCTCTTATTCCTTTCAAACTCAGATCTTCTCTCCTCCTTATCCTGAGCTTTAATGCCTTTGTCACCGTCTGAGTCAAATTCTCTGATTTTGCTCTCACTCAGATCAAATTTCATGCTATCACTTCTGTCTCTAACAATTTCAATCCTAGACTCAGTCAGCTTCCCACTTCTTATATCAGATTTTTCAGTGTAGTTTCCATCTTCATCTTTCCAGAAGACATCTGAGTCATCCCACTTTCTCCTTGAGTTTTTCCCATGCTCAGAAGAACCATGACCCTTCTCTCTACTACCTTCCCTTCTTTCAGAAAATCTAGAATCTCTATCTAGCGCCTTTTCAGGGTTACCATCTAACACTGCTTCATCTTTGTCTTTAGTTCTGACCTGGGAGATCTCATGATCTGAGAACTTTGAAGTCAATCTCTTTCTTTCACTGTCATCAACTCGACCATGTTCTCTATATCCACTGTCATACTTGATTTCACCTTCTCCTTCTTCATACCAATTGCTCAGTTTCTCCAATGTGTTGTCCTCTATTTTCTTCTTCATATGCCGAGTACGTGACTCCTTCCTTGTTTCATAGTCATCCTCATCACTATCAGCTCTGCTTGAACCACCTGATCTCTTTCGGCTCTCAGTTCTGTCCCCGGCACTTTTCTTTCTACCACCTCTATCTATTCCCTCAGCATCTTCCAAAGTTCCAGGCTTTCTTGACTTGCTTGACCTGTGCTTTCTCTTATCATCACCTTCCCAGTCATCATCTTCCCTGAACCTGTCCGTCTTTACATCTGGATCAACCTCTATGTCCTTCTTTCCTGAACTTCTTACTCGTTCAGGAGAGCCCATTAGGAAAAGAGACCCTCAGAAGTGAATCCTCCCCAACTGTATCATTAACCTAGAAGCAGCATCTAGAAGAAGTCAAAGAAAACCACATGGAGATTGACAATATTTTTAACCAATGCACAATCTCAATTCTCCGAAAGATCAAAGCAATCTTGGACATGAAATTCATCATTAAAATAGGGATTCAAACATAGTATTTTGCTACAATTTTACAATCTACAACTAATAATCCAAGTAAATCTGCATTTAACGGGCCATGGCACAGCCAGAAAAGTATAGATATACTATGAAGTAGTCCAGAAAAACATTAAAAAAGCACCGCGGCATTATTAACTTCATTGTCCTATTCACATGTCTACACCAGCTTTTGCTTCAACCTCAAACCCAAATGTCTTATTTGTTGGGGGACTTGCGTAAAAGAAACTTTACTTGTGCCATTTGTAGCTTTAACTGTCAAAGAATTTAATTAACATGCGTTTGCAGAAATCATTTGTTAGTGCAGCCGAGCTGATTGAGTGGGTATTACGCATCACAGCCAATAATGATGGTAGCTTTCAAGCAAGCATATATTAAATATTGTTTTTTATTCTAAATTTCTTATCAAACAGCTCTCCTCTTTTTGCATTGTTTTGTTTTGTGGTTTGGATCTATTTTGCATATAAAAAGAAGCAGATTCTTCTAAAGTTGGGCTACTGATGAAGAATTTACTAGCTAAGGTAGTACCTAGTAAGTTCATAATCTTTCATGATGATAGGTATAACTACTATCACAATTATGACTAGTATCTTTCTCATTCATAAGAAGGCACCACAGGATCTGACAAAATTCGGTCAAATTTTTTGAAAACTTAAACACAAAGTAACCTAAGCAAATGAGTCCAGAAAAACATCTAGTTACTTTCACAAAAACTGACACAAATCCACCATAACAACATAAGAATGCAGGAAGTTCATCTGGGAAAATCAAGATACTGATCCCCTTAAAACTTCCTAGATCGTGTAAATTAAAAAGTTTCTCTGAAGTTCATACTCAATGACATCAACAGAAAGACACAACAAAAGAAAGGATTACCCAATAAAAGGCAACAGTTTATAACAGAAACACTAGCAAAAACAGTAGGATGATCTTCTTACTCTTTTACACTATAAATTTCACTAAGGGAGATAGTTATCACGTATTTTGAGCTGTAGGACAGATAAGAACTTGCTAAAAACAAGCTCATACAGTACAAATAGAAGTCTTACAGCAATACTCCAGTCTCAGACCATTACATGAACCGCATAGAAAATAAAAGGAATCGAAAGTTTAAATACCATTACCTCAAGTATTCCATTGAGAAACCCATATCACAGCTCCACCATAAAAAAATTCAAAATTTACCAAAGTAAATGAAATTCACATCAAGTTCCTGAAGAACGAGCAAGATATAAAAGTCCAAGTATTAGAGGAGGCAGTCACAATGCAACCTAGAAATAGGCAACTGATTAATTCAAGAAAGCAAGAAGAAATCAGCCCAATTCCCCAGTAAAAAACAGTTTTCTCTTAAACCCGCCCAACTCAAACAGCATCATTATCCCGTAAAAGTTCAAAAAGCACAACCCCGTTTCCGTTTGGACGAAAGATCAGAATTCATGTAGCCAATTCGATAAATGCATAGACGTACACATAGATGCTGAATAGTTTTGCAGAAAGAATTGAACTTTTAAAACAAAGAGTAATTGAAAAACCTTGATAGCTAAACCACCCGGCTCCGGCGACGTTGGCGTCAGGCGACCTTTTGGCAGTGTCCCTTTACTCGAAGGTAGAAAAGAACAACAACGGAGAAACAGGGCTGAAGAGAAAGGGGTTCGAGTAAGGCAGTTTGAGGAGCTTTAACGGTAGTCGGTGTTTCGGACCTAGGTTTGAGAGACAAGGGCATCGGCGCTAATACAAACATTAGAACCATGGGAAAAATAGAACTAAAAGGATATTACATTATTTCCCCAGATAGATTTTATACTAAATTACGAATTGAAACCTTTACTTTAGTTAAAAGGCATAATTTCAGAAACCTCCCTTGAAATTTTTGTCAATTTCACTGTCATTCCCTAAGATTTTTAAAATTTTATTTACCTACCTTTCAGTCATTTGGGATCGAACACTTACATCACTAATAGGTTAAATGACTCTATTACCTTTATAATTTAGAATAATTACACGTATCTAAGTGAAGGAAAAGAGTTAAATTTTTGCTAAATACATTAAAAATAGAAACAATTAGGTGCATTAAAAATAGAGCCAATATTAGGTGCATCTTTTTAATTTTATACAATTAATCTGTTTACAAATTGAATTAACCATAATTTGAAATGTAAAAAAGAAAATCTAATTTTGGCATCTAAAAAGGGATCTAAGACTAGGCATCCTTTCTCTAATTTATGTACTTGATAAATAAAAGGAATCAAATACAAGAGATTTCAATTGGGTTAATTTTTCTTATAATTGCGGTGATAGCAAGAATCTTTAAGGTATGAAAAAAATTATTTTATTAAATTTTGAAAGTTGTTATTTTTATTACGGACGATGGAATTTTTTTTTATTAACCATGTGTAATGGCCTCATAAGTAAATTAACAAATTAGATCAAATATTTAATCTTACTAGTATAAAAGTTGGGAGGCATTTTTGGCATAAATAAATCATCTCACAGCTGAAATAAATTTTTATCGTTGCTTTTTTTGAATTGAGCTAAATCGTTGCAAGAAAATTGATTTCAACAGAGATTAGTGATATTTTTGAAAGCCCAAGGGAGGACAGTGAAACTATCAGAAATTTTAGGAGAGGGTATTCAAATTATCCCTAGTTCAAATTGAAATGTTATAAAAAGAAAAATATATGGTAAAAGCAAAAATTTATGCGAGCGAGGGCGAACAACAACTCTAGTGCAATGTGATGTTTTACTTTTTGAGTTGAAATGTAAGCAAGTATATTTAAATAAGGGTCTTACTCAGAATTATAATTCCAATGTTACATTGTTACAAGGGAATACAAGGATTTGCTAATCAAATTTAAGCAAAATTTGTCCTCTCGCTTAGTTCAATTACTCTCAAAACATATAAGCCACCTAATTTTTACGTGCATTGAGCGTAATTCACGTCTTCACGTGAGTTAATTTGATTAATGGACCACCTAGCTACCCCTTCAAGGGTTCAAGGAAGCCTTCGCTCTTCATAGCATTTGGACTTCCAACCTCTGGAATTTGTACATCCTTCACTTTCGATCAAATGGGGATCCAAGAAAAAGTAATTCTACTCTCAGCAGGAAGCCATCGTATTCCATAGCATTTGGACTTTCAACATCCAGAACTGAACATCTCTCATTTTCCTTCACATGGGGCTCCAAGAAAAGTACTACTACTTAACACCGACCTTAGAACTTCCAGCCGGGGTTTACCAGTTTGTGAACCAAATCGAATTCACTCTGGTCAAACCCCAATACCACTCCGCATGATTTCTAGATTCATGTCAATCTCAAAGTTTCAGAAGTCTTCTCCTCTCAAGTCTGTTTGTGGATTAGACAGGAAAGAGCACAGACTCTGAACAGCCACCATAGGAAAGAGATGCCGGTATGGAAATAATTTGACTATGCTTTCTGTTTTTCGTGTTAAGCTCTTGAGTCTATAAAATCGAAGGTGGAAAGACGACCCCCCCCCCCCTTTTTCTACTATCAAAACCAGAGCCTACAATTAAAACGTTTGTCAACTTTAATGCATTATTGACTACAGAGCAAATACAGAAACAGACTGCAAATTATTGGTCATAAATGAGGTTCAAGGGTAGGATTGCTTGCAGTCCCCCTCCTTATAAAGCAAAAGAGGGCATGCAGTTTTTTTCCAAGCTGAAGTGCTACCTCCTACTGGCCATTTTCCTTTTCCCATTTTGAGAAATCTTGATCGAATTTGACTGGATATCTACTCCCTCGCTTTTGTTCTCCAAAGTCAATCTGCTGAAATACCTGCTGAGTGCTGGCTGCTGCAGATTTCGTCTAATCTGCAAATTCTTCGAGGTCAAAACTTATTGCTGTAAATTGTTTACACAAGGAAGGTACTGGTTTTATAAGCATCTTTAATCTTACCATCATTATAGCTTCCATTAAGGCATTAACCCCTTGACTTTGACAGAATCGACCATCCGTGGACTATACAATCCATATAATGTGGGACAGTGTTGATACTGACGTAAAATTCTGCTACCTATGGCCACTAATCAGGTCCTGCTTTTACTTCATTATTTAACTCAATTCAGCACTTAAATTTAATGAATTCATATCTTAACATGTTTAAACCATTTAATAATAAAAAATTAAACATCTGAATTAATTAAGTGACACTGAATTTCTTAGGCAAAACTTACTCCCAAAATTAAATGATATGCTATTTACTTATTATTGAATGTGATATGCATTCAAATGTATTAGATTGAATACTTAACAATTCAATAAATTAATGGATTCAAATCTCAGATTTCAATTTTATCAAATGCATCCTAAATCTGAACGAAGCATTATTGTCAGCAAAAAAACAACTGAATTGATCAGCATCACAATTCGACCCACGATAGGAGTGAAATCTCATCAAATTCAAGCCTTCCATTCTCCCGTTGAGTTGAAAACTGCAATTTGCTCATGCCCTAAAAGAAGATGTCTTCTTCCTTGTCCATCAAGCGTATAAGAAACGCAGCTGAACCTCAAAGGAAAAATTAGTAATATTATCAAAATCGAGCAGCTTCTCAGGAAATAACAATTTGTATGTCGTAAAGAATCTATTTACACCAAAACTAACCTATGTTTCTACACCTTAATTCCTCGAAAAACCTATAGCAAATAAAACAAGATATCTTCTCAGTCAAAAAAAAAAAAAAAAGGAGACGTTCAGTCACCGGGGTGCAAGAGACAGCGAAAAGTCGACGGGCAGCCCGCCCATCTTCTCGACCCACGTTTGTGAATCCAAATACAATTGGGATATGCAAACAAAAACCCGACCCATATCCGGCCTCTTATTTGGATCATCCGCAACACATTCCAACGCCAACCTTGTCAATTTTTCCACAACCTCCACCGGATAAGAATCCTTCATCCGCTTATCCACCCACTTCCTCACCCCTCCGCCACCTTCCTCCAGCGCCTCCTTGGCCGCCTCGATCACCGAATCCCTCACGTACCCTCTCATTTCCTCATCAAACCTATACTTCAACGCCTCCTGCCCCGAAAGCAGCTCCAAAATCACCACCCCGAATGCATAAACATCAGACTTTTCGGTAGCCACCCCGGTGTCTCGATACTCCGGCGCCATATACCCTCTAGTCCCCTCTAACTTCATCCGCCCGCTCCCCGATCTTTTGTACTCCATTTTACCCTTACTCTTCGTCGACCCCAGCTTATCGTTGTCCTCGTCATCCCTGTCCATTGTTATCTCCCCGCAGAGCTCGGCCGTCCCGAAATGGCATATTTTTGCATCCAAAGTGGGTGTAATGATAATGCTCGAGGCCTTAATATGGTTGTGGATAAAATTGAAACCCAACCCAGTTGAATGGTGGATGTAATCGAGCCCATGAGCAATGTCACCGGCAATCTTCACGCGGGACAGCCAATCAGAAAGCACTGTAAAATGAGGGTTTTTGGGGTTTCTTAAACAGTCGGCGAGGTTTCCACCTTGGATGTAGTCGTAGACTAGATAAATATAATTCCCAGAAATCGAGGCGCCCTTGAGCCGAACCAAGCTAGAATGGTGGCTCCGGCATATTAATGCTAAGCGGTCGACGAGTTCTGAGACGTTCATGGGGCGGCGAAACTTGCGTTGGATTAATATGACGTTCTGGCCGCGAATAGTGCAGCGCCAGGAGGTGGAGGAGGAGGAAGAGTTGAAGGGTTTTAGCTTGAAGTTGTTGGTTGCGGCGGAGATCTCGGATATGTCGTAGACGTTGGTTCGTTCGGGAAGATTATCGCGGAGTCGGGTTAAGGGAGGATTCCCGGAGCTGGAATTGGAGGTGGTCCGCCATGAATCTCGGTTGTAGAAGCTGGATCCGGTGCTGGGGATGGATTTGTTGTAATTGCTGAGGGACGATGAAGGTTCTGCAAACGAGGAGGAGGAGGATTTGTGGGATGACTTGTTTGATCGCTGAGAAGATGAATTTCTGGGCATGGTGGAGGGCTCGATCACATCCTGGCTTAGTTGCTTCTTCGATTTACACATGAAGAGGAGGAACTAGAGATCAAATATATAGTATGTTTATTGATTCCTATGGTTTTATTATACCTAGTAACAAGGGGGAAGTTTTGCATGGATTTATCTTGAAACTGAGAAAGATGATTGAAGCTTCGAGGTGGAGGAGATGATGATGAGCTGCTGGAGGTGGAGACGGGTCCTAATTGGCTTTACGTATGGGGCGCTGGGGATGGATAATTTGAGCCGGTGAAGGTGATGATTGTTTGATTAGATTACGAGAATTCAAGTTTGTAATCTCTTTCATTTGCCCTCAAGAATTTGGAGATTTTGGAGTTGGATTAGACAGAATTGGGTTAGATTTTGATCATCCAAGACAGAAGGAAGAAGAAAGAAAGGAAACGTAGAAATGTTTTGTGGGGCGAAGGCAGAAAAGGGCGAGAGAGCCGTGCGGGCTAATTTGGTGGTTTTGAGTGAAGTCCTTTTCATGTCAGGGTGTTGGATGTTGGGCGTCCTTCAGACTTGGGGATTTGTTCAAATAAGGTGGGATCAGGTAATTTGACCAGAATGCGGATTGCTGGGACATGGGATTTATTTTATTATCATTCAAATAAGGTTGTCAGTTGATCAGGATTTATGAAGCCTTTTTCATTTCTGGTTTTCTGCACAAAGGTTTTTAAGCGTTCAACTTTTTCGAAAATAATTGTATATAAGTTAAACAGACTTTTTTTTCGTAGAAATAATAATGAAGGCTTTACTGGAATTGATAGCTGAGCTGTTTGTCAAAAAATTTCAGCATGTCATCAGGTCAAACAATAATTCAAATGACAAAACATTTGCAATTGCAGATCTTCGTCTTATTCCTCGTAGAGAAAAATAAGCAAACAAAAAGAAACACTTAACATATGAAAAAAAAAAGGATGAAACTGGGGAATTGTAGCTGTACCAGAAGGAACCCGGTTGTGTCAGCCCAGCTTAGGCTCACCTACAGATTTCTAACTAAAACTGATCACATTATAATTTGCTCTCAAATAAAGAGCAATTACAATTGTCAAAATATGAGTCTAAAAAATAATGTTTATTTTTAGTGGAACGTACCAAAAGTTTGCTCCAACTTACTTATTGTGATGCAGTAGAGATTTTTCTTACTGTATTGTATGGACAAACAACAGTAAATAATTCAAAAACCAAACACATGAGAATTGAGAAATGTAAAACAATGTTAATATAAATGATATATGCTTCACAAAGTTCAAATAACACGCTAATATTATAATTACAGACACGTAAATTTTTTCCACTATTTTTTTTGTCAAACGAGACATCATCATGTAAAAATTTCCATCCTACAAATTCGCAACAAAACTTGTAAGAAATTCGAATGGAAGGCTGTCCAATGCATAGAAACGGCACAGAAATTTAGTACCAAAGATTTACTAAAAAGTGCAAGATTCAATTATGTATTGAAAGGGAACTAAAACATCATAGTTGCAAAATACACATTTTGTATTTAGATTCAAGATAAACCTCGCATATGGAGAATCAAATTTTAGACCTAAATAATGGAAGGCTAAATGAATATCAAGGAGATCAAGCCAAAATAAATTAATACACCGTGGTAACAGGACAAAGAGGCAAAAAAGGAAAAATGATAAAGGCTAAATAAAATACAATTAATGAAAAAAAAAAAACTTAAAGTCCATATTTGATAGAGTGAAGTGGGAAAAAAAAGGAATAAAAATAAAATGGAACATACCACACAGTAGGAGTAGAAGAGATAAAAGATCTATTGTCTATGTTTCCCCTAAAAGAAAGAGATGATAATGAATCATGATTTTTTAACAAGGAAAGAAAAGAAATATTCTTTCTCTTACAAGAAAACACATGCATTCAGTTAATTATAAAAGAAATAAGAAAGGATGTATTGACTGAGTGGAAGGAGGAAAGGTAGAGAAAAATTAAGATGAAGGAAAAAAAATGAGAAAAGCAAAATATTGGATTAAAGATTTAAAATTAATAGAAGAAGAAGTAATAGTATAAATCAGTTGATTGTTGTGTGGTCAATAATAATCACCTAAAAAATAGAAAGAAAACAATTTGAGTATAATTAATTATAAAGAAAAAATTTGAAAGGGAAAAAAGAAAGTTGAAGAAAATATAGGGAGATGAGGATTAAAGACAGAGGCAGAAAAAGAAAGAAGAAAAGAATTGGGAGAAATAATGTTTATAATTTTTGGCTAATCAAAGAAAACAGTGGAGCAAAAATTTAACTAAAAATGGAAACTGATAATTGTCAAAAATATAAACAATACATGTATCAAAAGCATGGGTTGTTGTAGTAACTTAGCTTTCTTCTCATGTGCTTTATACCAGGGGAATTAGGCTGTGTAAGGCACAATCTTGGCCCTCCAAAATACTCTTATTTATGTCCCTATTACTACAAATTTCACATTGTATGGTCCAAAGACTACATCATCAATAAGCTCACATACCATTCCTAATCACATAACAAAGACATAATTGACATAAGTATAGCTTAATAACAGAATTGTCATTTATGTAACTATCAAGTAAATCTAGAAGCAACTATATCTTGGACTATTTTGAGTCCAAACAAAAGGAATAAATGGAGTGAAAAAGAAATGAGAGATGTGCCACTTGTCAATAAAAAGAATACTCCCTCCGTCCCACTTTGATAGTCTTGTATTCCTTTTTTATCTGTCTCAATTTGTAGTCCACTTTCCAATTAAAGAATGTAATTGTATTTTAATTTTTCTAAAATACCCTTATTCAATGTAAGTAGTTGTTACTATAAACCTATCTCAGAGAGTTGATTCTTTTTTTACCATTAATTTAAGTTCCCATAAAGTTGTACAATATTTAATGTGAGGATATTTTAAGAAAATAGCAATCTAAATTTACTTTTCCAACAAAGTTAATTATTTTTTCTTAAACTGTGTGAAAAAAGAAACAAAACTATCAAAATGGGACGGAGGGAGTATTATATGTGGCAAGAAGAGAGACTTTTACAATCCCTCACCCTCTCTTTTTATTATACTCGAGGGATGCAAGGCAGACATGTCTATGTTACAATAATAATCTCACAGTTTTTAAAATAAAACATCTTCTTTAAAAATAAAAAATCTTTTCGAAGCTCTCAAAAGTAATAATTGTACCTTTAGTACTAGGTTTTTAATGCATGTATTTTTCTTCATCCGGCCTCTTTTTTAAAGTTTTAATGGCGGCTGAGAACTGCGAAAATAACCAGTCAAATAAACACGAATGTGTTGGATTGAGCTAACTAGTTTTCAAAGTAGTCCATATGCCGATACCTTAGATAGAGACACTTGAGAAAGAAAACCTTAAAAGAAGGTAAAATCGATTGGAAAGAAAACAGCATTACTTTATTATGAATGTTTGGCAGTCCTATTGAGATACCAAAGTCATGCGATAGTTAGTGGGACTGGCAGAAACCTACCCCCCACCAGAAACTCCACCAAGCAGAAAACCATCAAAATGGCAGAAAACTTTCCCCTAGACAAAAACTGCTCGACTATGGGAGTATTTCTGAGCAATGTCCTACACTTTTTTCAGTACTTTTTGGCTGAGAAAGAGGGCCGAGTACTTGCAATTCCAAAACATAACTTGAAGAAGGAACTGAAATACTTGATGAGAGGCCTTGGCATCTTTGCATTAGCTCTTCTTGTTATTGTGCTCAGTCTTGGTTTTTGTCGGACTTGTACCAGAAACTTTGTCTGCCTCATAATTTGTCAGCCTGACTCATACAGCTATACCAAAGCTGTACGCTTCATTATTAGTCAGTCAGGTAATGGTCCCTCAGATGGACAAAGAACTAAACCAATGGAATTTGGAGAAGATACTGTAGCACGCGGGAGATGACCTTTGCAAAATTTGTAAAGTAAATGGAACGCGGCTTAAACAGTCTCTTTAGACTTCTCATCCTTTCTGTATAATATGATAGTTTAGATTATATAAATGTTATTATTGTAACAAAAAAAAAAAAAAATTCGGCTTAACCCTTCTTGAGATGCTAAAACATGAATCATGTTTTCCTACTTCCTGAAGCAAGAAGCATAGTTTATCTCTTGAGAGAAATTTTAAATAGAAATTGTAGGCATCCTCATGCTTGAAAGTGATTTATATTTACCTAAAGTTACTAAGAAGTTAAAACAATCGCTTGATTTAAGAATTTAAAGCTAGAGTCCGCATGAGTCAATGAATTACATTTGGTTAATTTGCCATATTTTTGTATATATAGCACGATTTTATTTGCCGACTCATGATAATGGATATCACACCATGAAGTAAATCGAGGATTGAAAATATACCCATGCGTTAATGAAGTCTATATTATGGCTCTTAAGCCGAGTGTCTCGACACACTTAAATTATTTATTTAGAAAATATATATTATCCAAATAAAATCTATAAGTATCATTAACTAAAGGAAAAGAAAAGGAGTTTCAACAATTTAAGGGCGTAATCTCAAGCCCTTGATATTATCTTGAAACATTTATTACAAGCGTATGTATACTTTGCTTTTAAATTTACTAAAGTTTCTTGATAAATAGCTTAATTGTTAAAAATGTAATATAGGGATAAAGTGGCTAAGGTTTGAGAATGACCAAAAAAGTTGGTCATTAGAATGATATTGGAGAAGACGTGAAGGGCCTCCGTGTAATTAACTCAGAATAAAAGCAGCTACAGGTTGGTGTCATGTCATCTCAAGAAAAAGGGTTTATGGTTTAGGGTTTATACCCGCCGGTCAGCCGAGTAACAACAGAGTCCAATTGGAAATCAGGCTAGTCTTTTTGGCTTTCCGTCGGCCGTTCTTCCGCCGAGATGGAGGAGGACGAAGGCGATAACAAACCAAAAACTCTAGAATTCGTGAATGCGGCATCTCACCAGGCCAAGCTTAAAGAGCTTTTGCGGAACTTAACTTCTACGCAATCAAAACTCTGTTCAGACGCCTCAAAGGAATTCATAAAGATCCTCAAATCCGATTCTGGACCACAATTTCTCACCTTTTACATCCAATCATCACCAAAATGCGTCGAACTCCAACAAGCTTGGGAGCTCCGGCAAGGCAAGCCCGGATTTTCCGACTGTTTGAAATTAGTTTCGGCAATTTTCAGATATCCTTTTGGAAAAGATAGTGATAAAGATGTCAGTAATTATAGTTTTGTTAGTAGCGCTTTAGATAAGTTTGCGCGTGTAATTACTGAGGGAAAAATGGGGGATTTGTACGAGGAGTTGAACAGTAAAGATGCGAAAAGGCAGAAAGCTGTCTTGTTGTTGTTGGCTTCTATAGTTAGGCGTGGGCCGGGTTTGGCGTGGGAGGTGGCAAAGGGTTTTGATTTTAAAACTGGGAATTTCTCCAAGCTTGCTGAGTGGAAGGCGAGGGGGAATGAGGGGATGAGGAGGTATTTGACGAGGAAGGAATTTGTTGGTTTTGCTATGTCATTTTTGGAAGTGGGGAATCCGCGGCTGTTGAGAGGGATTTTGCAGCAGAAGGATATGTATTCAGGGGTGCTTCGTGGGTTGGGAACTGATGATGAGGAGATTGTGGTTTATGTTCTTCTGACGTTGCGGAATAGAGTACTTGTCCCGGAGTCGTTGGTGCCTCCGGGCCTAAGAAGCGTGTTGTTTGGGAGTGCTACTCTGGAGCAATTGATAAGCATTTCAGGGAGGCAGGATGGTGGGCTTGCTGCTGAGGTGGCGCATAGTGTGCTAGTAATGGTGTGTACGGATCCTTCTAACGGGTTGATGCCAGATTTAGAGAGGCAGCCTAATCCTTTGAAGGGAAATGTGAAGCGATTAGTGGATCTTATGAAGAAGCTCAAACCCACAGAGGTTGAGTACCACAAAGACCTGCTTTTGGCCATTGTAAAAGGGAGGCCGGCCTTTGGGTCAGCATACTTGGAGAACTTCCCTCATAATCTTGAAGACCTGGCATCACCTAACTGGTTAGATATTTGGCTTTTTTACTTGACTTTGGGTATTTGATTTATTTCCTTTGTTGCGACTGAAATAGTTGCAGGTTTTCTGCTATTTCTCTGGCTGCAGATGTCATGTCCTCAGTTGGTGATGGATTTACATGTGCCTATGTTAACTCTCAGTCTCAGGAGCCCCCATCCATTGACAATCTGATAGTCCAAGACATTATAAAGTGCATAGGGCCACGCCCATTCACCCGATTGGTAATGAATAAAGGGTTGCTTCACTCTGATCCTCTTGTGAAACATGTAACTCTGAGGCTTGTATCGGAGAAACTAAAGCTTCTCGACTTTTTAATTGGCTCTTTAAATGATCTGTCCAGTTCCAGTGATCAAGTGATGCATAAGTGGGCATCTTTCAAGCGAGATGTTCAGAATGTAGTCCAGATTTTACTTCCTGATCCCCAGGTGCTATTATCACTACTTTCTTCACTCAGTGGCTACTGCAAGAGTCCTGCATCAAGAATGAAGAGGGCTGCAGATGTAGATGTTACAGTCGAGCATAATTTGCACAAGAGGAAGAAGTTGAAGATGAATAGCGTGGATGAGGACATGGATATTCTCGTCAGTGGGGTTAGTTCAACCACTGAAGGGGCTTTGACTGAGAATGATGGAGTTTCAGAAGAGGATGTTGAGGATCAGCTGAATGGTGGAGTTGACCTCCTGAAGCCTGTTCTAGAAATTTGGGGTTTGCAGGGATGCTCCAGTGTAGATATCAGAACTGAAGATGGGGACACATACTTTTACTCTAAGTTGCTTGATGTTTTCAGAATTTATCATGTAAGATACTCATTTATTGTTGCTTTTGGTGGAACAGTAAAGGAATCCACTATTCACATAATACGTACTTACCAATGTCTCACATTAGGAAACATGTTCTGTTGTTTAATATTCACAAAAGTTATCAAGTCCTTAAAATGCCTTTGAATGCTGCTAAACAATCAATACAATCCCTAATGTCCTGGCTGCAAGTAGTGTCTCTTAGGCAAAGAAGTTCTATATGGAAAATCTTGGATCTGCATGATCATGAGAGATAAGATAAGCATCTTCATGACACAGCAAGAGCACAAAATGAGGATGAAATTCCTTTATATGATTGTTAAATGAGTCTGTTGCTTGACCGGAGTTGAAATACCTAGCTAATGAAGTTCAGTTTTTAAATGTTTGAATAAAAGTTTCAAATAGATTTAGATGAGTACAGAAATTAAACAGCTTCCTCAACTTAAAATTAAAAAGGCTGAACCTACAGCATGAATATCCTGAGAGCATCTGCCCTGCTTTGTTACATTACTTACTCAATGTAAATGACATCATAACCATTACAATGTTTATTGGACAAGTTAACTCTTAGGAAAAGGCTGACAATGAATTGCTGAATAAACAGCCATACGCCCTGAGTCAACTGCATGCATTAACATCAGTTTATGCATAATTTAGTGATAAACAACTAAACTTAATTGTGAAATTAATTATGTAATTGCTGGAATGATACTACCTTTTGTAGTGAGCTCAAATTTAGGAAAATAGAATTTGATGTAGCATTAGCTCATGCTATGGCATTATAGGAGAACTCTGAAGTAATTGTTTGATACTTACTAGACAGAAGAGTAAGATGGCATTTCTGAGCATCTACAGTCTTCGACTTCTGTTTGCGACATTTAGATGGTTGTTTGGGGCAGAAGGGATCTAGGTCTACCACTCCAAGCTGTGGCTCATTCACTATGATCCCTTGTTCTTGAGAAGCCGAGTGTGTTTGGACAGGAGATTTTGTCCAAATATATTTGTTTACATCACCATTACAATTTCCAATACATCTTTTTTATCTTCTCAATTACCTTTTTATCTCACATGCATCACATCACAAAAAGTGCTACAATAAAAATATCTCAAATAATTTACAATCCAAACACACTGCATGTCTCTTTATGATTGAAAGTCTTACTGGAAGAAAAGGGATAAACCACCCTTCCAATTCCCATCGGCTCTCACTACCCCTCTCTGGAAAAAGTGAAAAGAAGTGAGTTTAGGTCTGTTCCTAATTATTGGTGCTGTCTTTCTCTTATGCAGCGGACTCTGCCTACTGCTGTGGAAGGATCATTTGACTTCTTTAAAGTTCTCCCAAGCAATCCTTTAGCACTACCTACAATTTTGCAGCAGTCTATGCTGTCACTGCTTGTAGAACAAGTTGTTGGGTCCAACAAGTCTCAGATTTCCATGAGAACCCAACCATTGATGTACAAGTATCTTCATTCATTTATCAATTTGTTTATGTATTCACCAATAAGAGACATAAAAGATCAGGCTTACTCTTTAGCACAAGCAGCCATGTTGAGTACAGGTGCATTTGACAGAAATCCAAGGGAAATTTCTGCTTGGTTTCTATTTATACCTGGCTATACCAGTGTGGTTATTGATGGTCCAAAGCATGGGATTGAAGTATTCCAAAAGTTGTCTTCAGTTGTCATCTCTTTTCTTTGCGATGCAGTTTCTACTACTGGGAACAACTTGTTCAAATATTTGGATCTCTTAAGGTGCTATATCCGTGATTTAGACGTTTCTACAGGTAATTCACATTATATTTGTTTTATTTCCAGTTTGGATGTAGTCTGGGTTATTGCGATAGTTACCTAATAACACTGTTATCTTTTGGATCTGTTTCATACTTTCTATCTGATCCATCAATTAAAATTGAAGTTGGTTCAATTTGAAGGAAATAAGAGAAAAAATCAATGTTTCTTGCCTTGAATTTCTCTGCAAGATCAGTAGCCTGTACCTGTCTAACATGGCATTTCCAGCCTTGTCACAGTCAAGGAAAACTCCAAAAAGATTTACTTTGCTAGTGTCAAGTGACATACTTTTATCCTAGTCCTAGGTAGTTATTAAGAATTACCTTTGGTTAGCACAATATTTTACTGATTCAATTTCCCATTCTTGAAACTGGCCTGTGTTTGTCCTTTCCGCGCTTCTGACATCTGGGAACCTTGTAAGAGTTTTTTCTTATTAGTCTGGAATTTAATTTGATCTGCAATTGATTTATGATAGACCCAGCAATTTTGAAAGTTATCCGGATTCTGGGAGTTGTTGATGCCCTAGTATTCAATTTAAAGGACATATCAAAGATATTTACATTATCCCTTTCTTTCCGAGGTCTGCTGTTAAAATCACCTTCTGTGAACTGTTTTTTTTAAATTGGTTTTGTCAATATTGATGTCAGGTTTGGGTTTTGTTGGTGGATTTACATGGTGAAAGGTTTACTAGTGGTTCTATATGGAAAACACAGACCCTCTCTGTTTATTTAAGGCTGCTGTTGACTGACTCAGGTGTATGATTCTCATTGTTGCGTCAAAAGATGATGCATTAATCCCTAATGAAACTAGATTACTTTTAGTTACTTGTTTCCCCTGAAATTGCAGCTATTTTAGCTGTAAGTCTTGCCTAAACAATATATCTGACACTATAATTACCAATATCTACTTTTTGCTATTATTTACTCATAATCATAGTAACAATGGATAATCTTCCTGCTTCATTGTAGTCCTTTCATTTCTATCAAAATAGGCTTTGCATTTTCTTCTGGAGTTAATATGATGCTTCTTGCAGATACATTTCCCAATTTTAGCCCTTTCATAGTTTGTGTACTGGAGAAGTGCTTGAGGTTACTTAGCTCTGAAACTGGTTCTTTTACATTGCCCGAGAAGTCAATGATATCATTGTATGTTTCTACCACATTAAAGTATCTCCTGGAAACTCAGGTAAGCAGTTCATCTTTAATTGTTTATGGTACTCGGATGTGATTATGTTGTTATACACTGTTTAAAGCAGACAACTCAGGTTCTTCTATACCTGGCTGTAAGTACTTGATTGATTTTTTTGCTAGGTTGAAGGTGGACTTTTGTGTTCCCTGATGCAGCTTTTGATATCAGAGAGACTTAAAGGTTGTTGCGACATGATTGGATTCTGCCCTTGTGAATGGATGCCGATGAATAGTTTGTTATATTTTGCAAGGAATACTGTGCAGCAACAAATTTATAGCAGTTTTATGTCTGAAGAGAAAGCTACTGGTCTTGGTGGTTCATTTTCTGAGACACTTTCTGAAGTTAATAGGATTTTAAGGACTAAGGATCATTGTGGGTTGCTTGGAGTTACTATGGGGTTTTCTTTTTCAATGATATGCACCACAGCTGATCAGATATTGCAGAATTTCCCATCGACCATCTCTACTTCTACTAAATTGCTTGGGGTTCCTTTCTCAATTTTGTTGTTGAGATTCTTTCTCGAACCAAGTCATTTTGCTGAAGTTTTCAAGTTATGGCCTAAAATATGCTTTGCTGGAGTTGAAAAAGTTATAAGTGGAGTTCATGATGGAGAAGGGCAGACAATAGCTAATGAGCTTGATGATTCACCAGATTCTGCTTCTATTGCCTTCTCTTTTTTAGTAAAGAATGCTCCTTTTCATGTGCTCTTTCCAGCTATTTTTTTCACTGATGGATTGCATTTGCTTGATCACTCAAAAGTGCAGAATTTGCTTCTGGATAAATTGACTGAGAGTACACCTGACTTCTCTGTCTCTTCTCTCTGCCATCTGCTCTTTTGCTTGCTTCAAGCGCGATTGGCCTATAGAATCAAACCATCTGATGAACTTGAAAAACTTTGTGAATCATCTTGTTTTCTTGCAAAGCACATAGTAAAACAATCATTTGTTGAGAAATTTGGTCCTGATTGCTCCCCGCGTGTTTTGCCTCCTTTATCATCTGGTCATATTCGAGAAGTGGCTGAAATAATTCTTGGCCACCCTTTACTCACTGCATTGCTGGAATGGCCTTTGCATACTGATAGTGATGTTGGTGACATGATTTTTATGAAACCTCCAGAAACCTTTCTTCAGTATGCTGAACGGGGTGTTCGTAAAATAGATCATCATATTTTGCAGTTGTTAAGAAGAACCACATCTGAGCTTTTGGTTCATGTATTTAGTAAATGTAGATCACCATCTGTGGTTGATCATTCTACTGAACGGATTGCAAAGGCTTTCAAGGCTCTGGTGCAGAAGCTATTTTTGACATTTAAGGGGAGGTTCACAGATTCCAGAAAGACAGATGATTTGATGCCTCTAATTCCTACATTGTATGCTTTGCATAGTCTGAGTGAATTCATATGTCCCTTTGAGTTGCTCAATTTGGTGCACTGGTTGTTCTCCAGAATTGATCTAAATGATACTGCAGTTTCCATTTCTTGTCAAAGATGTGGTTTGTCTGTTGGATTACAAATTGCTTCATGGGCTTTTGATTCTCTTTCTTTATATATGTTAGAGCCACATGCAAAGAGGACATTATTCATTTTCTTTATGGGTACTGGAAACAGAAGTTTTGACATTACCCTTTTTGAGAGAATTTTTAACAGCATATTTGAGATTGCCACTCACACTCAACTAGAAGTTGCTGATATATGTTTATTCAAAGCTGTTAAGATCATCAAAATGCATAAATGTATGGAGAAGACCAGCTTACCTTTTGTTATGGCTACTTCAAGACTTCTACCCAGTATTCCTGTGAACTTTATTTCTTATTGCTTGGACAAGACAACCAAGACTAAGTGTGACTTCTTGTTTCTTCTGTCTGAGATGAGCTCCCTGCATCTTTGTGTATTTGGACATTTGGTTTCTGGTAAAATTAGTAATAATCAAGCTCTTAAGGTCAACAAGGAAGAAAACTGCAATCGGCCTCAGTACTCTGAAGAGTTCTTGATGCTTCTGCCAACTGTTCTGTTATACTTGAGGTCAAATTTTCTGAAATTTGGGGGCCAATTTGGCAAGCATGTTGAAAACACTTCTTCTTTCTTTTGGAAGATCCTTTTGCATGGTTTCTCTAACTGGAAGAGTTTTGTTTCGGAAGAGATATTTGAGATAAAACTTGTTGAGTGCTCATCTTTATGCATGGAAGATTTTTCTAACCTTTTCTCTTCCAGTCTTCTTGGAAAAGCAGTACTGCTGATGCGTCATTACCTTGCTGTGAGTGGACACTTGGTGAAAATGAAAAGGCTATTGAGTACATTTGATTCTGTTTGCCCACATGCGAGTGCACAGAATGATCTTCTGGACTGCAATGCTAGAGAAATTAGTGTTTGTTCTCTTGAGTTGTCTTTGAACTTTGTGAACAAAATTATTGCAAAGATATGCCTCTGTAGGATGTTGTTATTTCCAGAGCATAATAATCTTCAATCTGTAGTGAAAGATGGAAAGAAAAAAGGAATTGAATCAGAAGTTAGCATTTTGAGAATCCGATTTTTAAGTATGCTGGTCCATTCATGGCAACGTCTTGTGGAGAATTTTCATACATGCAGGCAAGGAGAGAACATAAGGTCGTCATTGTTTAGATTCTTGGAGATCTTCATTGCTAAGAATATAGTAGAATTGGTAAGAGAAATGCATGATTGCCTGGTTGAATTGCATTCGCTTCCTTTCTTAGACCAACTTGCCAAATATTCTCTTCTTCATAGGTTTGATGACCCTACCACAATTAGGATGCTTAGAACTGTTCTTATTTCACTATCTAAGGGAAAGTTCTTGTGCATTTCAATTCTCCAGCTGTTACTTGCTCACTCTCAATTTGCTCCAACCATTCTATTTGCCCATTCATCAACTGTTTGTACTCAATTTGGTATGAGTTTTGCTCCGGCACCCAGCATTATGAGGTTATTTACTGTTCTTCATACTGAAGAAAACACGGTTGATGGAAAAAAGGATGCTCATGAAATTGGGCCTCACATGAAGAAGTTGGAACTGATTAAGTTGCTCAGAGTACTAATACATATCTTGGGTCAGCAACATTATCTTGATTCTGAAACATCCAATGGCTTAAATCTGAAGGAATTGGTTTTGGTGCTTTTGTCTTCTTATGGAGCAACCATGGATGAGATTGATTTGGAAATGTATAGCCTCATGAATGAAATTGAGGCTATTGATAAATCAGTCTCTGAAGGTATTGCTGAAATGGATTTTCTATGGGGCTCTGCTTCTCTGAAGGTGAGACAAGAAAGGGAACAAAAGCAAAGTGTATCTTCTTTGAGTAACTCATATGATAATGAAGTAGTTGGAGAGAGACGAAGGATTCAATTTAGAGAAAATCTTCCCATTGACACCAAATTATGTGCAAAGACAGTCCTTTGTTTTCCTCATGATAGATTTGCTGATGGGAGCTTGAGCAAGCTCCAAACAGATGATTCTGATGAGGTATATTGTGAATTAGACCACTGTATACCTAGCATATTACTGTTTTGATGGATAGGTTAGATGGATAGGTTAGCCGTATGTCTGTATGAATATTATATTTGTCATTTCTTTGGTCTTTTTTTCCCTCCTCTTTTTTTTAGTATGTGGCCTTGGCAGGTTTGGGTGGGGGGGCTGCAGAGATTAGTGGTGGGTCTTTTGTGAATCTGATTATAATTTCTGTGCAGGGCTACAATGCAAATTCTAAGAAGGTGCAACTTTATGATCCAGTTTTCATCTTGCGTTTTTCAATTCACAGTCTTGCAATGGAGTATATTGAGCCCCTGGAGTTTGCTAGTTTGGGTTTGCTTGCAATTACATTTATCAGTTTGTCTTCTCCTGATGCTGATACAAGGAAATTGGGCTATGAGGCTGTTGTGAGATTTAAGAGTGCTGTGGAGGTAGAAGTAGTTTTGGTTTTGTTATTGTTTTCGTCTGTAATTGTTTGCATATTGGAAGGCCCATAGAATTAAGGCATTCTATTCATGAGCCAATTATTGGTATCATTGTGTGTTTATGTTGTTTTGAATTTTGGTACGAGTCATTAAACCAAGTAGAGGAATACATACAGTGACTAAGAAGCAATCATTTTCTTTGGCCTCCAGAAATGCCTGAAAAGCTTGTGTTAGGTATAGTAGTTTGAATGATATTCTTTATCCTTGGAATAATATAAACTGTTGGATACAGAAATGTCGCAAGAGGAAGGATGTGATGCGACTCCGGCTCTTAGTATCATACTTGCAAAATGGTATACAAGAAGAGTGTCAGAGGATTCCTTCCATAACTGCTGTATTCATTGCGGAAGCTTCTTTTGTTCTGTTAGATTCTTCCCATGATCATTATTCAGCTATAAGTAAATGCCTGATGCAGTCATCAGGTGCTAATATGAAGGTATCACTTCTATTGCAGAGCTTTTCCATGTTATTTTGTCTATATCTGTTATATTGCATACCTTAGGACTAGAGTTGTACAAATAAATTGAGCAATTCAAATGCTTTTGATTTGATATCTTTTCAACCTCTGTTGAGGGTTCCTCATTTTTATTTTCTTTGGGTGAAAGGGTGTACCATTATTCCAAGAATTCTTCTGGAGTAGCTCTGTTACTTTTAAGTCGGAAAGGTTGTGGATGCTTCAGCTTTTAAACACATCTCTGACTATGGATGATGATGCTCAAATACTTGTCAGAAATTCCATTTATGAGATCCTTTTAAATTTTTATGCCTCTCCTCTTTCCGATGACGAGTCAAAGGAACTGATCGTTGAGGTAATCAATGTTAATCTTTTCTCATAAGCTGCTTCTTTCTTTGTTTTTTTTTTTTGGGGGGGGTGTGTTTGGTGGTGGGAGGGTGTGGTTTGGATAAGATAGGGTTGCTCCTGATAAATGTTTACCTTCTTTTACTACCCAGCCTATTCTCTCGTCAAAAGCTGAAAATAATTGATAGGCCATTGTCGATTAGTTCTTATGTGGTAAGTTCTGTGTGACCTTTATAATGCTTTATCATGTTTTACTAGTATGAACAGTAAATTGATAATATCTCTGCCCCGTGATGTCACTGCATATACTTCTAATCGTTAAAGATTAAAGAAAGTGGAATTGGAAAAAACATATTATCTTTCCCTTGCTCTATATTTCTTTCTTCTTAAGCATCTGTTGCCAAGTATTCCATACCTCACAAGGCCAATGATTATCCTGCCAATGATTATCCTACAATGAAATTCCCTTCTCTGCTTCTTCAGAGAAAAGGAAGAATATAGTTCTCAAATTTGCTTATCTGTTTATGGGAAATAAAATTAAGCTCGAGGAACACAGCTTTAATGTCTTTATCCTTTCTTTACTCTCCTTTTCCTCTTCCTCTCTTTTTGCTCAGCAGCAGCCCTTAAATTTGCACTGCATTAGCATCTTATATACTTATATAATTAGACCACAAGAAGATGAAGTTTGATTTGATTCTGTCGACATTCATCTGTCTTTAACATTGCTTATAGAAGATGACCATCACGAAAACTAGTCAGTGTGCCTTAGCTGCTAGTTATATTATAACTCTGGGCATTTTGATCTAGGAGAAATTTTCATGGCCTTCAGTAGGCTACTTATCACTGAGTTGATACTTTCTCTTTAGAGAACTATCAATTTAGCTAAATTTTATTTTTTTATTCTGCAGATGGTGAAAAAGTCCGTCAAAATAAATAAGCTTGCATGGCATTTGGTTGTACGCTGTGGCATAATTTCTTGGCTGTCTTCTCATGTTGCATCTTTTTACGGGATTCTACTCAGGGACCAGAGAAGTTTTTCATTTGCTAAGTTAGCTATGGTTCTGGAGGTATAATCATTTTTTCTTATACTTTCTTCTGTACAAACTATTTTGCTAAGTATACTCCAAAAGATGAATAAGTCTTGGAAAATTTTGGCATCATGTCTTTTATTGTTTTCTCTGGGATGGGAACCTAATTTGTTCTCTTTCTTTTTGGGTTAATGGTGGTGTGTAGCTTGCTTCGGACATCATTGTCTTCTGTTTTCTTTCAAACTTTAGGCTTTTAACAGAAGCTGGCTCCTAACTCCTTCCAGCATTTTATGAGTTCCTTTCCTATCATAAAAGAAATGACCTTAATCATTTATAACTATGAACACGGTTTTAGAAATCGTGTTCTGTCAAAATATATGTTTTTGCTTTTGAAAATCAAATATCAACCTCCAGAGATGGGATCCGCATTAGAATTTCACATTGTGGAATAAGATGATTACAAATGGGCTTGTATATGTTATTTGAATTTCTTTTAATCTCTCTTTATAATTGAAGTCATGGCTTTCAATGCAAATCATTTTCCCTCTTATGTAGGGGTGTGTCTTTTTTTCAGGTAGCCAATGATGTTATTATGTCTAGAAATACTAGTGAGTGGTTGCAAAAATATGCCCTAGAGCAGCTTTCTGAACTTGCAGCTCATCTGTACAGAATCTTAGTTGGTTGTTCTAAACATATACAAGAGAAAACCAGAATCATTGATTTGATTCTAGAACTATTGATGTCAACCCTGAAGATCTCACAGAAAAGAAAAATATATCAGCCGCATTTTACAATATCTTTTGAAGGTTTATACCATTTGTACGAAGCTGTTGATGTCTGTTGCAGTGGGACCTTCAGTTCTACTGCTGAGACTGGACTGAAAGCTGTCCTTATGAGTACTCCTCCAGTTTCTATACTTCACATGGTATCTCTCTCTCTCTCTCTATGTGTGTGTGTGCGCGCGTGTGGGCACGCATGCATGTGCATGTGCATGTTTGCAATAATTTTGCGTGGCAATTATTCTGTTAAACTCGATGGTCCTCATGAAAGTTATCAAGAAAACCTATAAGCATCATCTTATAAGATTGTTATGTTCTTCACCTCTTCAAACTTTGTTCATATATATATATATATATTTGTGCAGAATGGACATCGTGAACTTTGATATAATACACTTTAGAAACCCTTAACTTTTACTTTGTGAACCAATATTTTGGTTTCTATCAATTTTTTTTAGTGAAAGATCTTTAATTTTGCAATAAGTATGTCAATCTGCAGCTATTATAGTTAAAAGCTTGTTGAACTGACTGCTTCTACATTCTAATGCATGGTAATTTTGTATGACAAATTGACATGTCTAACTTGGTAGCAAATTTTGCTTTCGGATAAGCAGCTATTGATGCACTATGGTGTATCTGAGCCACAAAACAAATGATCAATGCAGCCATCCACTTGTAAACTGACCACAGCTAAAAGCATTTTGGAAACAGAGAATACATTTCTGTCTCGTACCTTTCACATATCCTCTTTCTCAAATTACCAAATCCTGTTGACCCGCTGTGCAATTTCGAATTGGTGAATTGCCAATGTCAAAATTTACTGTTGAAAGCATATAATTTTGGATTGTTAAGAGCGGCTGTTTGTTGCTGAGCCTACCTGAGATGTGTGAGTTCTTTGCCTAAACGATTGTTGGCTACTTTCTTCTGTTATTATTTTTCAACAGTTTGCTGGAGCACTTAAATTTGGGTAACTGCTTTTAGTATCTGTTAAATGTCTTTTTTAAATGGTTTTCCTACTCTTATAGCCAGATGGAATAGCTGGTATAAATCGCACAAATAGTGGCTTAAACTAAGAATTTTTTTTTTGGGCACAGTGAAACAGTCCATTGTATATCTTGGGCAATTTAAGAATTCCTCCCACATTTCCAGGAAATTGTTGGATTTTGAATCAGACTTTTGTTCTGCTGTTGAAGCCTTCTGAAGTTGAATTTCTTGAAAATGAATCCTAAAGTGTGAAGCTATTGCAGGTCCCCTTAGAATTTTGAGAATGATGTCATGCAATTGTATTGCGCTAGAGTAATTGCATATCCTTTGCTATTGTGGTAGATAAATTTGAATATCAACATCTATTGTCAAATCATGCATATGTACGGAAGTGTCAATGTTTTTGACTGTGACATGATCTCTAAGTGGCTGATTATATCTAGATTGTCTGATGTGAAAAATTGTTTGGGCCCCTTAAAATTTTGAGAATGATGTCATGCAATTGTATTGTGGTAGACAAATTGCATATCCTTTGCTATTGTGGGGGTTGAATTTGAACACCAGCTTCTTTTGTCAAACCATGCACATGTACAGAAATGTCAATGTTTTTTGACTATGACATGGTCTGTAAGTGGCTGAGATTGTGTAAAAATTCTGATGTAAAAAGTTGATTGAGTTCATTGTACAGAATTGGAATTTCCCATGTATGGATTTGCCATATGCACATGTATGCATTGATTTACTAGGTCAATTATTTCAAGTCCTTATAGTATATCATGAGACTGTGATTGGCATAGCTGGTGATGATTGAGAAAGATGAGCAATGGCACTTCACAAGTGCTTTACCTCATGAAACTCTATATGTAGTGAACAAGACATAAGAGTTCAACCATCAACTTCTCATATTTGTGATTAGACCCTGCTTATCTTTTTCTATTCCTTAAGATGACCTATTACTTCGATGTGCTTGTAGGATAAAAATAAGCTTTTGAAGTTTGTTAGCTGGGCAATATCAACTGCTGTGCAGTCAAACTTGATGGAGGTGCCTGAATCTGAAGCAATGTATAGCAATGCCTTGAGATTTTCAGAACAATCTGAAGAGGATCTTGTATCAAAGCTTTTAAGATGGCTGACTGCCTCAGTGATTCTTGGAAGGCTTTCATGGAAATTGAGTGATTTGAATTCCACTAGTTCTTCTGATATATTAAAGCTTGATAATCTGCATTGTATCATGGACTATTGTGTGAAGGAATGTGGAGAAAACCAGGAGAATTTTGCCAGCGAAGAGATACTAGCTGTATCAATTTTTTACCTACAGCAGCTTGCAGGCATAAAGTGGAATTTTCTTCCATCAGTTGTTGGTGCACTTTCTCTCCTGTTATATTCTGGTCCCTCCTCATCAGGTTTAGTCTATTCTTGTAACGTTGGTTGTTTTTCCCATTGACATGACATCTGCTTGTATATATAATTAAAAGTTTAGAGGAACAAAACCTTGCTTCTTGCCTGCTAGTGTCTTCAAGGAGGAATGTTAATGTATTGATTTCCAGTGCTTTTGCTTGAACCTGCAGTCTCAGGAATTGTTTTCCTTTCCATGCTTTAGTTCCATGTAAAGTGGGCATTTTGCTGACATGAAATGGGATTTTTATTTATGTGGGAAAACAAGTCCTGGGATTAAACTTTCCTGCTTTTGGTGGTACCGGGGTTCTGACTCTTACTACCTCTCATGTGACCTGGTTCAGTCAAAAAGAAAAATTTTTTTTGGAAAGTTGCTGGTGACGCTTAATACCTTTCTTGTGACCTGGTTCAGTCGATTAAATAAATATTCAGCTTAGTGCAATTACAATGCTGGAAGTTCCTAACATGTGTCAAGTCCAATTTGGATGCTATATCCTGAAGCTCTTTCATCAAGTTCTTTAACTTAGAAATTTGCTTGCGAATGAACTGTGATTTGAGGTCCTACATTTAGGGATTTGCAGCCCAATTTACTGTGAAGGCTCTCAAAATTACCCAATTTTAAGTGGTCGTTTTTCTAGCCTGGCACTACAAGTTGATAATAGTTCTAAGTCTTTGCTTTTTATCATGTTGTTTGTCAGATTCAGACTCTCTACATGGCGATGGTAGTCCTTGGGTATCCCTCTGCCAGAAGATACACTGCCCAGCTGAAGCTAATCCTTCGTGGAGATGGTAACATTGTTTTATTCTCTTACATTTCCTCTCACTTTTGCCCAGTTCTGCAACCTAAAGAATAGCAGATATTCATTTGGTTGTGCTGCTTTTTCCATCATCAATCTGCTTGTACAGGTCATACTACCAGCCTTGGAGAGATCTTTCCTTGAAGCGTGCTGCTGTACAGAAATTGGAAGAAATTCATGCGTGCCAAAAGCTCCTGGTGTTGATTTTGAAGAAACTTGGAAATAATTCTCTATTTTCTCAATTTCTTTCACTGCAAGATGTGGAAAATTTTGATGTATTCAAATGGGAAAGAAGTATCATTGAGCCTCACTGACGCCTCTGCTCATAATTTACAGGTCCATTGTTATTCGGTTCAAATGTTTTGCATGCGCATGCATTTAGTTGGAGTAGAGAGTGTAGCACAACAACAGCAGGTGGATCCGTGCTTCTCTGTAACGTTAGTTAGATTAGCTTGTGTAGGGGAGTAACAGGCACTCATTATTATTCCCTGTTTTTATAGTTGGCTAATTTATTAATAAGGCTTAAACATGCATACGCAGGCCTTGCTTGGTTTTTGAGAAAAAAAGATGATTAAGGTTTTTCTCTTTTTGAGGGAAAAAGAAACTTTTTACCCATTCATATCACAAAAAACAGCATTTACATTAATGCAACCAGTGCTTAACGCAGCATTTGCCCACTGCAAACCAGTACTAGTTGCAGCCAGTTCTGCTAACGCAATAGACATGATCTTGCCAATCCCTTCAGCCATTGCAACCATGATTTCTCCATCGTCATTTCTGACCAGAATACCGATTCCTGGTTCTTCTTCTGTCCAAGCTGCATCTCCAGTGATTCTGTTTCAGGAGATTGCCATTTTTAGACCAATTCCTGTCCAGCCATACTTTGATTAAGGTTTGGAAAGCATGATACATGGGTTAGAAGTTCAAGGAAGTGCCATTAGGAATACTTTCAAGACTCGAAATCAGAAAACGAGATTCATAGCCGAAAAGTAGTATGTCGCTAACTCGGCCCAAGTTCATTTTTCTTAAAAAAATTCAATAACAATAAATCTAAAATTTAATTGTATTTGTTCAACTAGTTGGTCTAGTGACCAAATGAAGGGCTTTTAATCCTCTGTGTTCAAAGTAATCTCTGTCCTCTCTATCCCATATTTATACAGTTGTTACGTGTCTCTAATATTTTGTTAATCCAAACTCAAATAAATCCATGGATTTGTTTGCATGAAAAGCAAGCTTTTAATTAGATATTATGCTGATATAATTTTTTTTGAGTCTTGATGATATAATTATTTATTTATATTTTTTATTTTTAAGCATGTGCATGAAGGTCCTACTGGTAGTAGAGATGGTTTAAACATATGGGAACCAAATACCCAACGTATGTTGTTCTCAATGCAATTGTCACAGATAATATTTTCTTGTTTATAATTAAATTTTAGTTATTCCAAAATTCACTTGTTTGCAAGAAATAGTTATTTAATCTAAAATTTATTTGAGTTTGGGTTAACAAAATATTAAAGACACATGGCAGTTGTATAAATAAGAGATTGAGGGGACAGAGACTACTTTGGGGACAGAGGCTACTTTGGAGCCTGAATGAAGACTGATCTCCTAGTCAAATTCAGAGTTTAAATACTAAGTCTGGCAATGGGGGATGAAAAGTGTGCGGAGAAAAAACTGTTCCACCTTTTTCTTTTCCTTTTTCTTTTTTTCCTTTAATTGCAGAGTTCTGTTAGTACTTTTTTACTCGCTTTATATATATATATATATATATATATATATATATATATATATATATATATATATAGTCAAAATGGCAATTGAAATTTATCAAGACGATATAAACATCTACACTTGTAGTGAGCAAATACTCAAAATTTCTATTTTTTTTAGGTATAATCCACAGGCGTCCGCATCCATTTTACGGTCTGCGATTAATCCTGTTCGAACGGGATCAGACCCCTTGCAAGGGAAAACTCTCCCAACATTGTTTTCTCCATTTCTATGAATTTCGAACCCGAGACCTCATGATTAAAAGATGCAAGTCCCTTTCACTTGTACCAACATCCGTTGGTACCCAAAGTTTCTGTTGGTACCCAAAGTTTCTATGCCATACAGCCTGTGAGACTAGTCTCAGACTTGGATTGACTCCATCCATTCCAAATCTGTAAATTTGTCCAATGCATATTTTGCAACTTTTTATACTCCCTTATAATTGTAATTGTAGAGATTTTCACGTCGGAGATTGAAAATTCCACTTCTATTATACTACTCCCTCTGTCCCACTTTGATAGTCCCGTTTTTTTTTTCGTCTGTCCCAAATTATAGTCCACTTTTCAATTGAAAAATGTAGTTGTATTTTAATTTTTCTAAAATACCCTTATTCAATATAAGTTGTTGTTACTATAAACCTACCCCATTTAATGAGAGTTGATTCTTTTTTGGGAAAAGAGTCCCAATGGCCCTCTAACTCTTACTCAGGTAAAGTTTTGGCCCTCCAACAATTAAAGAAACGGTTTTGGCCCTCGATCTAACAAAATGGCATATTCGTGGCCTTTCTGTTAAATTCAGCAGTTAACTATGACGGGAAATTTCATCTCGTGAGATGCACGTACAAATATGAAGGGCACTATAGTCTCTTGGCCAAAACAGAGTAAAAACAGTTTCACCAACCATTTTCCCTCCAATAATTTCACCCCCTTTGCTGTAAAACCCTAGTGCGACTTAAATCAGAGTGTTCAATTCGGATGCTGCAGCGAAAGTGGTAATTGCCGGCGTGGGAGGGGTTGTAAAGGCAGAAATGGAGTGGCGAATAAGGAGGAAGGATGACTACTTTGATCCGTACCTTGTTTACAGTACCTTGGTGGCAACGCCTCTTATAGGCATGGCAGAGGCTTTGAGGGATCGGAGCATGGTGGCAACATGGTGGGTAAAAATTGGGTCAGCGGCGACAGCAGCGAAGCCTAGGCGGCGACGGGAAGTGTTGGGGAGGAAGCGGGTGGTAGGGACATTTAGGGAGGAGGGTCGAGTGGTGGAGGATGATGAGGTTGGGGAAACACCACGGAAAGTGTGCGGTGCTGCTACGGACGCCATTCACACGAACTTTCTTCTTGAGGTCTCTTCTATTCTATGAATGGAAAATGAAGCTACGGGACTGAGTGCTCTACTAGCAGTGCAGTGCTGGAGAGGCAGACTTGCTTTTGAGAGGGGAAAGGAAAGAAACAACAAACAAGTAGCGGTTCAATTCTGCCAGTCTATGCTGGTAGGATTTTAGGAACTGGGAAATGAAAAGAAAGTTGTGTGACACAGAAATGTTGTTGATTGATGAAGATGGGGCCCGCGTTGCCAATTGCGGGGAAAAATCAGAAAATGAAGATGTGGACGTGGAAATTGAAGCAGTGATTGGGAATGGGGTGGGTGCTGAGCAGGGGATTTTCTTGTATCGTCGAGGAGAGGTCCAAGATGTTCGATGATTTTCACGCTCTCACCCTCCTCTCGACTGACGACTCCTTTCATTACGACTACAGAGCTCTCTCTATACATTTGCTTTGCCTAATCATTTCTCTGTTTCTTCCCCTGCTGTTATTATTTTCCATTCCATTCCATTCTTCGTAGCGTCCGAATTACCACTTTCGCTGCAGCGTCCGAATTGAACACTCTGATTTAAGTCGCACTAGGGTTTTACAGCAAAGGAGGTGAAATTGTTGGAGGGAAAATGGTTGGTGAAACTGTTTTTACTCTGTCTTGGCCAAGAGACTATAGTGCCCTTTATATTTGTGCGCGCATCTCAAGAGATGAAGCTTCCCGTCATAGTTAACTGCTGGATTTGACAGAAGAGTCACAAATATGCTATTTTGTTAGATCGAGAGCCAAAACCATTTCTTTAATTGTTGGAGGGCCAAAACTTTACCTGAGTAAGAGTTAGAGGGCCATTGGGACTCTTTTCCCTTGTTTTTTTACCATCAATTCAAGTTCCCATAAAGTTATACCATATTTAATGTGAGGGTATTTTAGAAAAATAGCAATTTAAATTTACTTTTCCAACAAAATTAATTACTTTTTCTTAAATTGTGTGAAAAAAAAATGAAACTATCAAAATGAGACGGAGGGAGTATCATTTTTACCACTAATTTTTTTTTTTTAAAAGAAGAAGAAATAGAAAAATACAGGTCATTCAAGCTGTAAGACGCCGTCGTAAAGCAGGGCTTGGCAGTTGCCACGACTACGAGCCCCAACCCACCACTTGGAACTTGGAAGTCGGTTGGGTTGGAAACTCGCAATCCTGGGGCTCAAATCCTTTCAATTCTGCAGTTAATACAATTTCCCCAATTCCCACCAAATCCCTAATTCCCTCACTGTCTCTACCAATTCCATTCCGCCACCACCATGCTTTTATCGCCCGGCCACTCCCCTCGCCACCTCCCTTCCCCATCACCGGCACCGGAAACCCCCAGTTCCGTCAGTGATAATAGCACTGCCACAACTACTACAGCTCCTACTTCTGCTCCTTCAATCAGGCAGCCAAAGCGACCAAAAGTTCTCGATGAAGATTCCTACGTCGCCGCCATTGAGAAAATCATCGAACGCGATTTTTTCCCCGATATCCCCAAGCTCCGGGACCGTCTCGATTGGCTCGAAGCCGTCCGCTCCGGCGACCCGGTTCTAATCCGAGATGCCCAGTTGAAAATCCTCGAACGCCGCCGCGGCAGCGCCGGGGAATCCTCGATTGATCCAGGTACTAGTACTAAATCACGGACCCAAACCCTAACCCCTGGTTCCACTTTTTTCAGAAATTCTAGTTTTACCCCTTTTGGTTTTGATGAAAATAGTGCTGGAAAGTTCAACGAGCATAGAACCACCCCTGGTCCCGGGGTAGGGAGCGATAGGACCACGATTGGCGAACGTTTGGGTGATGGGAGTGATGGGGAAGGCGAGATGGATTCTTCGTTGACGTTAGATGAGTTCTTCAGGAGGTATACGAGTGAGGATAACGAGAGTTTTTCCAAGATTATGGAGAAAGTAAATAGGAAGAGGAAGGAGAGGTTTGGGTTCTTGTTGGAAGGCGAAAAGGAAGGGGATGTGAAGTTGATTGAGGGTGCGAAGAGGGAGCGTGTTGCAACGGATGGGTTTGGAACGTCTGATCAGCCTGTGGCTACGTTGGAAGGGTGGAAGTACACTGCCAAGAATTTGTTGATGTATCATCCAGCGGATAGGGGTGAAGCGCCGTTGACGGAGGAGGAGATGGCTGAGAGGCTCAAGGGATTGACCAAGGAGATTAACAGGACTAACACGAGGTTCCGGGGTAAAGTGGTCAATTATAAGAAAGAAGATGATGCGGTTGAGGTGCTTTATACCCCGGTTGCTGGGGCCACGCCATTTCCTCTGTCTGTTAGGGATGGCGATAAGGTGAAGAAGTATGATTTGGAAGATTTGAGGAAGACACCCAATCCATTTTATGTTGAGTCGGGGAAGAGGGCAGAGAATGGTTACAGTTTCGTTAAGACTCCATCGCCTGCTCCAGGTGTGGATGAGTCGCCATTTATAACATGGGGTGAAATTGAAGGTACGCCATTGAGGTTGGAGTCAGAGGATACGCCTATTGATATTGGTGGTAGTGGAGATGGGCCACAGTTTAAGATCCCAATGGCACCTTCAAGGGATGTTAAGGCTCACTCTTTGTCTAGGGAGGCTGCCCGTAAGTTGAGGGAGAGGTCAAAAATGTTTCAGAAACCACCACTGCCCTCACCAGTTAGAGGGGGAAGTGCTAGTCCCAGTGCACGAACTCTCTCTCCTGCTGCTCAAAAATTTGTGCGAAACGCAATTGCAAAATCTTCTCATGCTGTTGATGAATCCCTCCGAGCAAGTTATCGGGGTTCAAGTCCAGGCATGGGCACTCCTAAAAGTGGGAGGAGTATGTCAAGGTTTGGCAGAGATAGCACAGGGTCCAGGTCACCTTCAGTAAGAGAGGGCTCTAATCCTCCTCTGTAATCGTTTGCAGGTGGCTTTTCGATTGTCTTACCAATGGTATTTTCCTGTACAATAGCCGGGGAATGTATCAGTTTGATGAAAAAGTGAGAGTTGCTATCATCTGTTTTGGCAGAATTTATTACACTGCTTCGAGGATCATCTTATTGTTTCATTTTCTATTTTCCATGCTCCATTTTATTTTTTGTCTATTTTTTTGAAATGTCCGTGTGTCCTTACCATTTTGTTTCACTTAACTAAGAAGATTCACCCCACGAGGCAAGTGAGGTATATATGTGTAACTTGTAAAATAGCAACAAGTTCTTGTTATGGGTCCTGTGAAGTTGCTGCAGAAGGTTTTGTTTCCTTCATTTCGTTTGGACGCACTACTTTAAAAAGATTCACCACACGGGGAATTTAGGTTTGCTCCATTTCTCTTACAAGGAAATGGTTGTTCTTTCTCAGAAAGAGCAGAGCTAAATCTTACTACTATAATATGTCTGTGGAGAACTTAAAGCTCACTGACTTGGGGGGAAATAGAAGTGTAGTGACGTTAGAAAAAAGAAAAAAAACTCTGGAAAAGAGTGGATGGTATACAGCCCCCTAAGCGACATTTATGTCGTCTGGTTCTGGGTAGGAGAGACTGCAGCAGTATCGTAGGAGTAGGGCCTTTTTTTTTCAGCTACCGAGTTTCTTTTGCATCAGAAACCTGCCTATACATATTTTGCTTGAATAAAATCTGCCAATACCCTGTTAAAGGGTCTAAGCTAAATCCACATTGTTAGACCTGGCCAATGCCTGGTTTGTAGGAATATTTGATTGATAGTAGTATTTTTGGAGAAGAAAGTTTCATGGTGAAGATACGGGACAGAGTTGCTTTTTCGAATTTCCAAATGGTTTAAAATTAAAGGCGATTCTTGTACAGCACTCTTTAACTAAATCTAAATTTATCTTAGCAAACACTAACTATGATAGACACCATATACATATATAGTTATATATATATATATCGATAGGATTGAAAAATAAATTAAACTATTCGATATTCGAATTGATCTCAATTTAATAAGATTATCAATGGATGTCATATATTCAGACTATCAACAACAGACATCATCATATATCTCGACAGAATTCATAGATGAATCAAATTATTTGATAATTTGATCTTAATTCGCTATAAGAGTTGGTTCTTGATTCGATAATTAGTGAACTCGAGACTGGACATAAGGAGATGAATGAAAATCCAAAAATGTCCCCAGGGGAATAAAATAGGAAATTTTTTTTTTTTTTAAGGAATAAAATAGCAATTTCAAGTTCTCAAACTTTACATATAAGCCTGCAAAAACCCCTCAAAGTAAGTATCTACAAACCCACGAAAAACCGCACAACACAGGCGTGACTCTTCCATTTTCTCTGAACTCGAAAAAGTAAATACTAGTAAAAAGAAAGAAATGGCAGCGGCTGCACCGCCACCGCCTCCCTCCCCTGCTGCCATTCCCGAGACCACCGTTCCAGAAACCGCCCCGCCCCGCCACCCACTCTTTGCCCGCATCCGGTTAGGCACCATTTTCGATGTCCCCCAACTCCACAAGCTCATCCACCAAATGGCCACCTACGAGCGCCTGACCGATCAATTCGCCGCCACCGAAGCCTCTCTCGCCTCCACTCTCTTCCCTTCCCCAAGCCCACCTCCACCCTTCACTTCCTTCACCGTTTTCATCCTTGAAGTCTCCCCTGACCCCTTTCCACCCACTCCTCAGGACCCCTCTAATTTTTCCCCTATTCTCAAAACTTTCCATCTGGACCTCCCCATTGAGGACTCTGAGAAGGAAATTTTCCGGTCCGAAATCGGAGGCGACGTCGTTGTGGCGGGGTTTGTGCTGTTTTTCCCCAACTATTCGACGTTTCTGGCGAAACCCGGGTTCTATATTGAGGATTTGTTCGTGAGGGAGCCATATCGGAAGAAAGGGTTCGGACGAATGCTATTTACGGCTGTGGCGGCGCAGGCGGCTAAGATGGGATACGGGAGGGTGGAGTGGGTGGTGCTGGATTGGAATGTGAATGCGATTCAGTTTTACGAGCAAATGGGTGCAAAAGTCCTGCCGGACTGGAGGGTTTGTAGATTGACCGGAGATGCCCTCGAGGCTTTTGCTCATCTTAACATCTAATCTTTTTGTTGATAAATTATCCCATGTTTCCAATCCATCTTTTGGAATTTTATTAGTTTTCTCCTTTTGTTTTGCGCTGTTTGTTTCTCCCGTTTCGGGTTTGTACGAGTATGATCAATGATGATGATGACGACTTTTATGTTTCTGATATCTGAAAAAAAGGTTTAATTAAAATGCAATTCCCCTTTTTCAATCTCGGAAGTTTTTCCGATGGTTTTTTATGTGCATTACTGCCCATGTCTGGTAAAACAAAAACCTGTACTATACATACTAGTTAGTCAGCATTAGCAAGCAAGCATTTTGTATGAAGAAAGGTCCAGCTGGATTAGAAGATGGGGAAAGCCCTGCCAGGATAAACATCAATTTCCATGGAATAAAGAAGATGGATGGGTGTACTGTGTGTTGTGTAGGAAGGAATTAATAACAATCTTTATAGTAGCATGCGATAATTGGGAGATGGAACTAGAAGAGTCGGGAGATGTCTGATCTGTCTTTCGGAATTTATCTGATGTGATTTGCTGTCTCCTCTCTAATATTGTAGGAAGATTATTGCCGTCCGCGTTAAGATTCTTGAATTTCATAGATAGTGCTGATTGACAATTGTACCAAGCGCAAGGCAGCAGCAGCAGCAGCACCCCAAAAGCTCTCAGTTGCTGCATTTCTCTCCCCTTCAAGGCTTTAACCTCAAAAGCTTGTTAGTGCTCCTCTCTTTTATCGATGTGAGCTCTCTTCTGTTTGTCTCCGAAACATGATTAGTGTTGGCAATCCAGAAATACCATTAATTAAGCAATGGATGATTATTTAATAGGAAGGAACAAAAACATCACTGCAATTCGATAACGTCTTTGAAGAGATTACATAAATAGCGGTTTATGGCGGCCAAGCTTCTCTAGAATTACCAAAAAGAAGCTTTTTTTTTTTTTAACTCTTCTTCCTACTAGTAATAATATTAATGTGGTTAGGGATGATCAGAAGAAAGATCTCCCCCCATCAGGCTGCTGAAATGGCCTAATTTGATCTTGTACAAGGCAAATTGGCTGCTTCTTCTTCTTCACTGTAACAGGATATCAAAATCCTCAATGAAAGTAACTAACGACAAACATTATTATTATTTGTTTCATAGGAGACGACGGAGCTTCATGCTGCCAATGCCATCCCATATGACTCCTGGTTAGAAACAAAATGAAATGGACTCATTTGGCAGACCCCTCGACGTCAAGGTCCTCTCCAGTCAACCTACAAATCCTCTTGTCCTGATAAACTTTTGTGCCGATTCGCTCGTAAAATTGAATAGCATTCGCATTCCAATCCAGCACCACCCATTCAACCATCCCGTAACCCATCTTCACCGCCTGCCCCGCCACCGCCGTTATCAGCATTTTCCCGAATCCATGCTTCCTATAAGGCTCCCTCACGAACAAATCCTCTATGTGAAACCCGGGTTTCGCCAGATACGTCGAGTACTTTGGGAAGAACAGCACGAATCCTGCCACGACGACGTCGCCTCCGATTTCGGACCGGAAAATTTCCTTCTCCGAGTCTTCAATCGGGAGGTCCAGATGCAAAGTTTTGAGCAACGGGGAAGAGTTAGTCGTGTCCTCCTGAGGAGCAGGTGGTGGGAAGTGGTCAGGGGAGACTTCGAGGATGAAAACGTTGAAGGAAGTGAAGGGCGGAGGTGGGTTCGGGGAAGGGAAGAGAGTGGCGGCGAGAGAGGCTTCGGTGGCGGTGCACTGGTGGGCGAGGCGTTCGAAGGATGCGAGCTGGTGGATGAGCTTATGGATGTGGGGGACGTCTAAAATGGTGGCTAAACGGATGCGGGCATACAATGGACCGTATTTTCGGGTATTGTGGCCAGGAATGGCGGCTGCGGAGCTGCTGCTGCCATGCCTTTTTTTTTTTTTTTTTTCTTTTTGTTTGTTTGGAGGTGGTGGTAAAATAAATCAGATTAAAGAAGCGTGGTTGGGAAGTTGGCCTTTAGACTTTAAACAATCACCTAATGCCCTTCCAAAGTTTTTGCACGATTGGATTGGAGCATTTTATACATTACTAGTAATAATACAACCAAATCAACTTGCTTCCAATTTCAAGCTCGGAATGAAGAAAACAAGTAGGACTAATCTGTTGCATTTAGGGGTGGCAATTCGGGTCCAAATCAGGCTGATCCGACCCGTCAAAAAATCTGTTAACCCGAATCCGATCCGCCAATTCGTGACGGGTCAGGTATACTGATCTGAACTCGAAAATTTTAGGTTGACGGGTCGACCCGAAATGACCCGAAACTTAATTTTAATTTATTAATTTATCACTCTAATTTCTAATAAAATTAATTTCTCACAAAACTAATTACATAATCAAGTAATAAAAATTTAAATAAATAATTTCAAACCAAATCTAAAATAAATCAAACACCGTAAAAGTGTTTTATTCCAAACAAAATATAAAATAAATTAAAACAGTATAAAAGTAAAAAATAATATAATATATTATTTATCAAAATATAATAATTTCAACTTCACACAAATTAAATAAATTCATTTAGAATTAAGTAATTAATACCTTTGAAAAAAAGAATAACTTAGTTTAGTTAGATAAAATTATTTTTATGTTTATTAAATTATTTTTAATTCGTAAACGGGTCATATCAGGTCACCACAGGTTGACCCGAAATCAACCTGTTTTCTTTTCGGGTTCATCGGGTTCAACCCAATTCTGACCCGAATTCCCGAAACCTCAATCCAAACCCATTAATTTCGTATTAGATTCGTGTCGTATTTTCAGGTCGTGTCGAAAATTGTCACTCCTGGTTGCATTCAAACTTCGTTGCAGCAGCCAGACCTTTCGAAGAGATATGATTCAAGTTTTGAGAGCAGCCACATCTGAACTTTACTGCTACGTACTCCATTAGCATTTGGCAGAGCAGCAGCATTGAATGGACTGTTTTGACAGGTGAGTATGAAGTTTTGGAATGTTGAACCCTTTTAAATCAAACCAAGATGTATTTTGTTTTAAGTAAAGTAAATTAAATCACCTCAAACAAAGTCATATAATTGTTGTCTCGTCTATATTCAGTAGTTCCTGGAAAGAATTGCCACACACTACTAACTAACAGTCAAAGTCGTCGTTGTCTGGTCTATATTTATTTAGTCGTTTAACACGCAGTGGGTTAGCACATAATCAATCCAGTGTTTAGGCCTTTGAGCTTGGAAGATTAAAAAGTAATCCTAACCTTTGCTAATAATCCCCACAAAGTGGAGACAACGACTGGATTTCTTGTGCTACATCATTAGTTTCAGAATTTCAAACTCAATAATGGTTTGGTTACTTTCCCTCAAAATCTAAGCAAAAGTTCAAAAAACACAGAAAGAAATTGATGGTTGCATTTTGTGGATCAGGAATTGGTTCTTCGTAATGGTTTGGTTAAAAGGTGTAGAAAAATGTTGGTCTGTTGCGTAAGAATTGCGGACGAGAATAGAGACGTCAAAGTTGCAGATTTGTTGACGTTTAGTAGTTGCATTTCGTTGAAAAGGAGGAGGGAAAGGGCGTACTCCTGCTTTGGTCCGATGCCAAAAAGCAAATTGGCTTCTTCATCTTCTTTATTCTTTTTGTTAACTAAAATGTTCGCTGATTCTTGAAGATGAGTCATCAAAGCCAGTAACTTTGAGGGCGAAATTGGTTATCTACCCAACCTTTGAGGATGAAAAGTGCATTTTTTTCTTTTGAATAACACCAGCCTAACATGTAAGAGACTAGAGAGTTTAAAGAAGCTGCGAACATGATTGGGATTCTTCTTCCTCAGACATGTAAGCACAACTTTTGACATTATGCAGTATCCATGCAGCAATTTATCGTTCTACACTCAATTATATAATTTTCTGTCGGCCAACAAGGACAAGCCTTCCTCTCATGGTTCATCTGTTTTTTCAATCAATTCTTGCTCCCAAATCGGGAGATCACACGTGGCTATTGTGTTTATAAGCTGCTGCTAAGATCAAATCCTGATACACTAGTGGCTGCTCGGAACACCTCCTACGAGGTACAAAGTTGGTGTTAAAAATATGCGCGCTTATCCCTTGTCAGTTCGGATGACGGGTGGGTTGGCATCATGGTTCCCCATCGCGAGTCATCGTCTCCATTATTTCACATCTGTCACGGCATATCGATTGAATATCGTGTGATACAAACATTATAACACATTAAAGTTTTCAAAAATTTTAAAAAAATTACTAAAATTAAAAAATACTGAAAAAGACATAATTTAAAAAAATATCGGAGTCGACTCCGAGTTAACTCGAATATATCTGTCGATATCATGCATCACAGATTCGAATCAATCAATATCAACTGAGTCAGAACGAATCATATCCGCGATTCGAGTCCCTTCCGTTCCAGTTATGATTCGGCCGATACATTTCGGTACCGGCTGATATGGCAAACCATGGTTGGTATGTTGCCGTGGATTTCCCATCATCACTGGCATGGAAGTCAAAGTCCCCACTCAGCAGCTTTTACTGGAAGACAACAGGGACCGTTTAGTTGGCCAAGGAAGAACTTGACTAAGCAGAAACATTCTGGACATTCACTAAAGCATCCAAAAAAATGATCGATCATTAATGATTAGTCGAGACGAGCCTACTTTAATTTGGAGCCATATAGTTTCCATGTGCGACTAAAACCAGTGCACAAAACAAAAGACAGGTGACATGAAATAAAATAAGCAAGAACATGCATCCACCATCCATGAAATATCAAATCTATGCTTCTTTTTTTGAGACGAGACGAATATCACTACCAGAGCAATCATTCTAAGCTAAAGCAATGTACATTTCAAAGAGTCTACCCCACCCTACTCCAAAAAGCCGAATGACCAGAGCATTCCCGTTTTACATGCTTCTTGAGGTCTATTTTTTGACCCCAAGAATCCACCAACCCCGATCTGATATGTTACAAAAACTAACCTATTTGGTTAGTTGACATAATGGCCAGTTTTCCGTCTATGCCGACTGAAGTCTGATACAAACCTGAAACTAAGGCCACACCCATCAACCTTGCACTTGTATGGTCTCTCCCCGGTGTGGACTCGTATGTGTTCAGTCCTTGCCCAAGCCCACTTAAATGTCATTCTGCACCCCTTCCACGGACATTTTAGTGGCCTATCATCATCATGAACCCGCTGGTGAGATGTTGCATATTTGTGGGAGCTGAACCTTTTCCCACACCCTTGTACTGGACAGCGATCACGCATGTGTAGGACTAGCTCTGCCTTGGTCTGGAAGCTCATTCGGCAGCCTTCTATGCTGCACTTGTGAGAGCATCTCTTTTGCTCTCTCTTGTGCTTGTGCAGATCCGAACCATTTAAATGCTTGTTCACCTTCCTTCCTTTGCTTAAATCCTCAAAGGGCTTTTCGGCACCAGTCGTGTCTCCTGCAGCATCTCTTTTGGTCCTTGGCCTTAGACCTTCACAAGGACTTCTACTGAAGCTGCCAAAATTTGGTTGATCTTCATTTTGGATATCCACTTCTCTTTTTCTTTTGCTTCTCATTTTTTCAGTATGTTGGAATTGTTCTAGGGTAGAAATTGCATCATCCACCTCCTTGTTCTCAAATAAGGTGCAACTCTGATTGTCACGTTGCTGTTGATCATCAGCAGGCATCTCTCGAGGTGCTTCAAGTTCTTCCGTCAAGGAAGGGTTAGATGTATTCGATGTCAGAACATCACTTGAAACAGCTCTTTCCCGATCAGCTCCCTTCATTGAGGAGATTTCTTTCTCCATTTCGCCACTGCTCATTTGACATTTATCTAGAACTGTTGTCTCAACTTGTTGATTGCACCTTTCCCCAGAAGATTCATCAGCATGAGGACATGACGGGGCAGGTTCAGAGGCCTCTTTCATGAGAACATCCCCATCAGCCTTTCTGTGATACTTCCTTTCAGATTCATTTGTTGTTACGACATCACATGTCCTCTTTGCCATGTTGATTTGACAGACAATTTCATCCTCCCTCATCACTTCAGAACTTTCAGTATCATAAACAGAAATGCCAAGTGAACCTGCAGAATTTTCAGAATTTACTGAGTCATGGTTTTCGTCAGTTTCCTCGGCAACATTGATCATGGACAATTTGTGGGAGTCCTTCAAAAGTAAATTGTAGTTTTTATTCAGCTCGACAAGTTCGTCTGACATACCACTTCCAGTATGAACATTTATATTCCCAGCCACTGGGTTAGTAGCAATAGAAGAATCTACAAGTTTCGATGGAGAAGGATTTTCATTCAGACCTCCACCTGATACAACTTTTTGACCTTCATTCCGCAACTTAGACTTCCTACTGTAGGCCAAACAAGTTGGCCCTTCAACTCTAACATGAGTATTCATAGACATGTCTCTCTCCTTTTCCTTGCAATTTCCACTGTCAGCACCAGAAATTTCATCAGAAGGATGTTTCTCAGAAACCACCAAGGCCTTAATGGCTCCCTCAGAACCACGAGGCTTCGACTTGTATCTTTTCCTATAATATTGGATCATTACTTGACCTAGTTTCCTACTCATTCTGCTTCCCGACTTTTCTACCGGTTCTTCAACTTTCTCAGTCTGGATGCTCACAGATGGCTTACTAAAGTTTGTAGGATCTGAATTCCTTTTTGAACGTGATTTCCTGGATTGCCACTTCAAAGCCTTTAAGTGAAGAACTCCATCAGAAAACAACCCACCTAAAGCCAACGCATGCTTCACTTTCTGGGATGGGAAGTTCTTTCTCATCTTTACACAGTGGCGTAAGTTGAGATTCAATTTTGAGGTCCAATCTTGTGCACCTTCATCTTTTTCTTGATTTTCAATTGCATGATCAATCAGGTACAGGTCTTCCTGGGATGCATTTCCTAATGGAATCTCGTTGTAGTTAAAAGGGATGCTAATTTCCTCCGCTACAACTGCACTGTGTGCTTTTATTTTCTGGAAGTCTACAAATATTGAAAACCGAGGACCACTTTATCCAATTCATAAGCGACATTCACATGCAAAAGAAGGATAATGAAGTACAATCCAGTCATTTCTTCATCAAGTGGAGAAGGGAGAAGAGCAAAATCTTTCATTAGGGTGACAACATAAATTTAGCACGGTTGAAAAGACAGGAGAGATCCACTTCATGCATTTTTATCTAATAATGAACTGAAATTCAGCAATCTATTGTTACCTGAATGGCATATTCCAAGCACATTTGCACCACCTTTGGGGCGCAATAGCTCCACGGTTTCAATTGCGTGCTCCAGGCAGAACAATTGAGGTCTGAAATAGCCAGTTGAAAGGTTCCACCCCCTGTCAAACTTGACTGCTGAAGAAGCCGTTACGTGCACTGGAAATGATGAAGTATTAATGTCTACAGACAGGGCATCCTCCTCCATATGAGAACAAGTGGATGGGCTTGATTCAGCAAAAGGAGATGCTTCATCTGGATGGTTAATATTCTTCTTAACTAGCTTTCTTGTCTCTGTTGCATTTTAAGACCCACTGTCAGCATTAATGACCTTTCATGTTGTTCAATTCTAATGCATGGACTGTTCCAAGGTTCGGCACCTTGGTTCATGTATCTACAGTATCTTAGCAAGATAAAATTTAATGCACCAGCATAGAAGTAAACTGATAGATTTAAATCTGAACAAGAAGCTGTCCAGTATGATATATTCCCATTAATACATCAAACTGAGAGCTAAATACAAAGCATATACACAAATCAGCCATTACAAACAGAAAGTAGCAGCAAACCAGCTATTCAGGACGTATAACTCAAAATATGGACTCAAAATTTGTACTTTGCAGCATATAATATAATATAATGTACTTTGCAGAATGTTCCGTGATAACTAATAATAAGACAGAAAGATCTAAAGTCAACCAAAGTGCAGGCCATGATGAAAATCCTAAAAGAAGTTCTCCACATGTGAAAAGACACTGGAATTCACTGGGAGAACTTACGTAGGCAGCTTCATGATAGTAAGCCATATACCAAATAACTTAACTTGTTACAAAGTGCTTGTAATGGTAATGTCATAATAAGACCATGCAAAAGAGCTGCACAATCAGATCAAGGTGAAAAGGAATGGAGAATTCAAAACACTCCATATTATACTCAGAACATGCAATAGACAATAAAGGCAAGTATTTCACTTAGTATCACAACTTACCAACCTACTCTGTAAACCACCTACTAACATATGACACTGAAAGAATGACTCCAAAAGTAAGAGAAAAAACATAAGACAAAAATGAATTTCATGGTTTGACAAAGAAGCATACATGTAAAAAATCACATATAGGGTTGTCTTGCGAGCCTTATACCTGGAATACAGCTTTCAGCCCTAAAATCAAGATCCAAGGATTTACAACCCGCTGGTTGACAAACTCCTAATTGTTGAGTCATAGCCTGATCCTCAGGCACCAGGTCTCTCGATGCTTGCTCAGATGGTTGTACCACAGCCATAAAAGGAAAACCAAGAATACCACAGGCAACACAGGGTAAAGTTCCAGAATCAACTTGATAATCATTTTGTATGTCATCAGCATCATCTACATAAAAATCAGTAATAGTGTCCATATACAAGCTCATCTGCGTGTAAAGATCTTGGTTACTGCAGTTGTCAAGATGACTGTCTTCTCTTGTTTGTGTCCCATCAGTTACAACAGTACTGCACAATTCAGAGTCCTTACTTGAAGCTGGCAGCAAATCCACATCCCATAGTACCACACGATAAGATGGATTTTTCTGAAGAAGAATAGTTAGCAGATGGTTTTCCTTTAAAATATCTTCTATGAATGCTTTCTTTACCGAGAGCTCGCGTTCTTCCTTTTGACGGTCTTTGAGACGAGAGCTTCGTGCTCCTGGTAGTAGGGATCTTGGCACTCTGTCATTCAAAATAGATCCACTACGTCAAACTTATGATTACAGGTCGCTTACCAATTCATATGGTATCCCTGTCGGCAATAAGAAAAAGAACCTATAATGCACAGAAGAAAATGAAAATGTGGAAGTTGAAATATTTGAACAACCAAGCCCCAAGCAAGGCTGAAAGCTGGAAATGCCCATAAAACTGAATAAGATGAACAACTTACAAGTAGATTAAGAAAGTTATGTGGACATTTTAAATAAGAGGACAAAATCTGACCTTGATACAAAAGACATTGTCAACAGGTATAGCAGCTGCTGATGAGAAAGCATGGGCAAGTAATTCATCGCAGCTCTGCGAACAGCGGCTTCTTTGGCTATTGTAAGCCACTTAGGAGTACTGAAGTTTGCAGCTTCTCCACAATTAAAACCTATAACCAGAAATGAATATACACTGTCATAATAATGAATAAAAGGCCACCATAAATATATAGGACAGCAAGGATTTTTATGGAATTTACAAATAGTGACAGAACAATATTTGAAAAGATTAATGGTTAAACACTGTGTACCATCTTGCAACCCCTGATTATACCACAATTTTTCATGCCACAATCTCTAACAATCTTTGCATGTGAAATATTCAAAATATGCAAACTGTGAACATTAGGTGCTAATTGATTGACACAACTAATAGTACCACTGTCCATAACCCCATTGGATATATTATTCTACAATGTCCTAAACCACTTCCTGATTACATCTGGGGAAAAAAAAAGAAATGGAAAATTGAAAAGAAAACAATAATATCTGTTTCACATATATCTAAGACACTTGCAACAGACATTGCAACCAAAGATCTGGTGACTGAAAAATAGTATGGCCAACAAGTGTGAATATGGTAGAAGCAAAAATTGCAGCTCTCCCCGACCATGTCCAGGTTTAACATACACTTGCTACTAGAAAAACAATTTTCTGACAAAGGTAACATATTGTAGTCTACAGATGATTATAAAAGTAAATCTCATGGAAGTTTGCAAGCAGTTAAATCACTATGCATAAGAGCCCAGAACTGCAGCTTGAATAACATTTGGTCTAAGTTGTCAAAGGTGGATATTGGTAATGCATAGTAAAACAATAAACTAAAGAAACATTATACATAATTTGAACAGGAATACTCTTATAAGGAGAGAAATTTACCGTGGCTGAATCCTACATGGTAAGCCCTTGGGAAAGTCACAACAAACTCACCAGGATTCTGAACTAGCCTAGCAAAGATGACAAGACCAGTAATTAGCTATTAGTGGCTGGAATCATCCACTATCATACTTGTAGCTCAGAACTCCAATAAATCAGTATGAGTTCCTGTCAAGCCTCATTATGCAAGAGTTTATAGGAATAAAGAGATTAAATGAAACTGAACATGGTTCTAGAGAAAACAACCCACCTACAACATGGGATGCCTGCTGCAACAATAACTTCTGGTGAAAAAAGAGTAGTCTTCTCACCCAGGAGAGTCAGTGCATCTAAAAATTTACAAACAACTGAACTTAAACAGGGAAAATACACAAAAGCAGGAAATCTTAAAGAATCAATGTAAGACTTTATGGTGCCAGTTGAAGCAAAAAAAACTCCATGACCAATGCAGTTGACAAAACCAAGCTTTTGTTAAAACATTCTCTAACCTCCAATCATGAAATCAAACTTCTCTCTGAGAACTCAGAATGATCACTTAAAAAAAAAAAACTAAGGAGATGATGCAATTTTTATCTCAGCTCCAATTTTTCATCCCAGAAATAGGCTGACAACTAAAGCATATTTCAAGAGACGTCCACAAATAGAACAAGATAGAGTAAGTGCACTTCAGACAGTGATTCTTCCATCTTCATGGAGAAAAAACAGCATAGAAAATGCAACTATTTTAGCTGGATATTTTACCAGCAATGCAAAGTGCACTCCAGAGCTGTGGTTGTTTACATTTTCGTACAAATTTCTCTGAGCACCAAAAAACATTTGATAAAACTGAAAAGAATATCAATTTTGGCACTTTTCCTTCATATAAATCTGAAACTGAAAGCACAAACATACCTAAAGAGTCAGTATTTCCCCCATAAGCTTGAAGGCGAACGACCTCTTCAAAATCAAATGCATAATCTCCTGGAACTGAATACCATGTCTTTGGGGAGCCCGTATGAAGGAAATTTAAGCTATGAAGTTCATGATCTTCAACATGCCAAGCAAACCAGCTGAATAACATTCCAATGTAAACCATTGGAGAAGTAACACCAGGTATATCATCTGGCATGTAGCGTGTCAGTGACCCAGGAGATCTTGCAATTACTTGCAAATTCCAAGAACTGTTTGATAGCTTCCAACCTGCTGTTCCATGCATCTCATTACTAGCATTTGAAAACTTTCCATCAGAAAAATTTTCAGACTGGTCCAATGACATGGATGGTAGCGATGTAGATGCTCCAGAAACCTCTGAATGCAAGTTAGATGCCTGTGCATCCTTATCCACACTACTATAATTCACAGTACTGCTACAGTTAGTTACATGGTCATTGTTACAGGAACTACCTTGGTTATTTCTATCGAAAGTCCCCCTTTTCCGCCTCCGCCTCCTTCGCCTATTAAAATATCGAAATGATCCCTCTGGTTCTCCAAATCCAGAGCCAGGCACATCATTTGCATACTCCACATATATGGGCTTCTCTGAAGCAGCTTTCCAAAACATTGCTTCTATAACTAATGGGGAAACCTCTTTAACCACCCCTAGTTGACTCTTAGCAAAATTCTTTGACTTCGCTTCAAACTGTTCCAATGTATAAACTTCCCCACTTTGCCATACTTGCTTTGGAGCTCCTATCAACTGATTCCCAGCTGCTCCCTTCACCCTCTTCCCATTCTGACCTAATTCCTGATGCCTAGTTGTAAAAACTGCCCGAGCCTCAGAACCATTACTCCCTTCAGCCCCATCATTCATGTTCATTGAAGAACTGACATTTACCTCCGAACCCAATTCTGGACACTTGGAAAGTGACTTATTCAAGTTATAAAGAACGTATCTTTTTGAAGGCTTAGGCAATGGTGGAATCACTTTACATATACCAAAGGCACTTGCTTTTTTCTCAATCTTTGATATATAAGCTATTGGGTCTGCAAATTCAGTATCTGTTGGCCGGAATTCTGGTGCCAAAGGCAACTCTTCAAGCCATTTTGGTATTTCCACAACCCCCATTCGATCCACAATATTCAAAACCATAACCACATCTAAGTTCAATGCATCCAACGCTCGACCACAACAATTTACGTAATGTAATTAAACATCATATCTAATCAGCACCCAATAATACATTATCAATCAATACATGAAAAACCCTCAATGGAAGGGATAATTCCTGGGTTTTTGACCTAATTGATACTTCACCAACTTTTTATAGCAAGAAAAGGCCAAGAAATTGAAATTTTGAAATATAATATGAAAAACCGGGAATTCAAGAAAAATGGTAATTATGAAGTATAGAACCTGGAAATGCAAATTTGTGGTGAAGGAGGTGCCAAGAATAGAGCTGGAGTGTTACCTGTGAATCTCTATCTAGGTTTTGAGCAATAAAACTGAGGAATTTTTATCTGTGAGGTGCGTAGGATAGTATATTTGCACGTAATTTTATTAGCGTGCACTGCGGTGCACACTGCACCACTGAATACACTGTTGCTTATCCGTACGATTAAGGGGTTGGACCCCAGCGGGCGTGGCGTTCCGGACTTTGGTGCATCGTGTTCTAACCGCCCAATTTTTGAGACAGCGCCAACAGGTTTGCTGACGTGGATAACCAACATGGGGGGTTGAAAAGACTAATTTGCCCCAGGTTTGGATTGATATTTGATGCCAATAATCATTAATTAGACTCAAAATTATAGAATAAAGACACCACTCGAGTTTTGGCCTGTGGTCAGGTGATAATTATAGAATAAAAAAACCACTCGAGTTGGCCTGTGATCAGGAGAGGGCGCTTAAGCGTCCTTCCTACTGTCAGATTCGGAATTTGAATTCCAAACCTGACAATTAGGGATAGGGGAAAATGACCTGTTTCATTCCTCACATTTCGCAAAAATATTCTTTTCGTCCCTCACTTTTAAAATGAAGCAAATTTGTCCCTGACATTTAAAAATTAAAGCTATTACATCCCTGAACCTAATTTTCAATTTGAATCAAACCATCCAATAACCTAGCAATAAATTTCGAAAAAAGAATTGATAGATCATTCGGTCAACTTCATCATTTTCACATGACATTTATTAAACCAAAAAAATAAAAATTATAACATAAAAGGCCATTCTTTGTCTTGGAATAGTAGAGTTCTTTTTTTTTTTTTATAAATCTTTCCATGCACCATTGGTATATCCGCTTGCAAATCTAAATATGTATCATAAATATAAAATTTGGTGCCGTCAGTGTATACAATGATAACGTAGAAAAGATTAGTCTTTCTTTTTAATGTTATAATTTTTTATTTTTTCTTTGTAGGTTCATTAAATTTCACATGAATATCAAGTTGAGTTAACCAAGTGATCTACCAATTACACCCCCAAAATTTGTAATCAGGTTGATTGGTGGTTTGATTCAGATTGAAATTTAGATTCAGGGATGTAATAATTTCAGTTTTTAAATGTCAAGAACGAAATTGCTTCATTTTAAAAGTGAGGGACGAAAAGAATATTTTTATGAAATGTGAAGGATGAAACCGATCATTTTCCCTTAGGGATAGAGAGGAGATGATAGGGTAAATAAAAATTATAGATTAAAAAACTTCTTTCATTGATGGATTAGAGGAAAGAAATCCAATTCGATTGTTTTGTCTTAATAGGCCTAACAATAAACGGACATAATAACGTGAAGGGGAAAAAATTAATTGAGAAAAGAAATCCATCCATAAGTTCTTGGTCGAGCAGAAAAAAATGAAATGGAAGTAGAATATCAAGAGAATTCTTGAAATTCATGTGTGGCTTGATGATTCCACTTACAGTTTCTTAAAGTTGATCAAAGCATAAACTCCAAAAGTTGTGACTAAGCCATTGAAATCTAGACTGCGGAGGTGCAAGGATAATGTACATTCTGTAAGCAGGTCAACTTGAAGTTTCTTCCAAGATTAAGAGATTTGGCAGAAATTTTGTATATGAACAGATATGTTAAGTAAGAATAATATTGAGCGTCTAAAGCTTTCTGCAGATATCATATGTTCATTCTGGTTCTAGAATTAAATGTATACAGTTACCTCGAACAACTCCAACAACTCTTGTACAATTTCTACGACTGAATGTTTCATAGATTTATGTCAAGTCGTAGAGCAACAAATTGGAAAAAAAAAAAAAAAAAAAAAGGGTTTTTGAATGGGGCTTTGTTTAATGTATTTGAAGCTTTGTAGTTTTGTTTTGGCGAATTCTGCAATCTACCTCTTTTGTACAAATATAAATGATGTAGTTAGATTGCACAAGTGAAAAATATTGCTCGTGTAAAATGATTCTTTTTTTTTTTTCTACTAATTTAAAGTTCGAGATTACATTAAAAAAAAAAGTAGTGAATAAATGCCTTGCTCTATAAACATGAGAATGGAACGGGTTAGCCATCTCCTTCTAGCTTAGAAACTGCAATTTTTGAAAGCGTTAATAACAAGAACTAGCTATAAAGGTTTGAGTTTTGTTAATACTTATTATAAGACTGGATTTCATGGAGTATGATTTTTTTTTCTTTTTTTTTTCGGTTAAATTCGTATTCGTTGATATGTCTCATTGCAACTCCAATAGGAAGACGGTGATTTTCCACTTGTTTTTTCTCCCCTTGCGATGGTTTAATACTGGAACGTAGGCCTAACTCTGAACTAAAAGAGATGAAAACTACAATTAGTCGAGTATTATTGCAAAATAGCCATTTGAATTATTTTCAATCAATATCAGCGTGCAGAAAAGCATTAGAGCTCAACATGCTTCCGCACAGAAATAATTAAGAGCTTCTTAAAATATTCAAATCACTTAAGCGTCTAAATTAGATATTAGGGTGTCTATCGTTTAAAAATGTCGTGATCTGTCGCTCTGTATAGATGGACTCATATGCATAATTGAATCATAGAAGAACATAAAATGATCCTCTATGCTGTACACCATTTGAATACAAAACAAAGGAAGCATGGCCCCCTGCTGATTCTCAAATATCTTGATTAAGCATTCTAAAAGGACAAAAAAAAAAAAGATAAACCTAAATTTTTTGTGGAATTCTTGGAGACATCCCAGAAGTTGCACCAAGCGCGACCCTAAAATTAAGGTCTGAACATGATTTTCCTTTCCCACGGAGAAAGGATGTGGTTTGAATTCCCATCTTCTTCAGAAGTGTCCCCCACCATCTCCATTTACTTGATCACAATATTGCTTGCAGGCCTGGGAACAACTATTCTCCGAGGCACCGTCAACCTGCATGCAGGTGGGCATGCACCCTTTTGCACAATCCGATAATGCTCCAATCATGTTGACCCAAAGCATCAAAACCAAAGCACAGACCAAAAGGGCTGTCAAACTCACTTTCTTCACAGCCATTTTCTTGTTCTAGTACCTTTATGTTGATAGTTAAGTCCCTTTGGTACTAGTATGAATGTGGATATTTAAAAGGGCAGTATTACCTTTCCTGTCACTATTTATAGGATTAATTTAACATGGTATGTGGAAGAAAGTTTTTGTGATTTCTTTTTGGAACGGTTAGGAGGATGTTATGAAGAAAATTGAGGGTAGACGCTTGTCATCATTTAGAACAGAAGCTTAATTGAATGGTTCTTGGAGGCTTGAAGCTTCTCAATGTTTGCCTACCATTCTTTTAATAGCAAAGATTTGTTGGTGATGTAATGGACCAATTAATGACTATAATTAGAATGTTCTTCTGATTGGCTTTTCAGTTTTGATGTGCTAGTGGTTATCAGAAGAAGGGGTTCAGGATCCAAGGTAATCACGTCGTGTACTTGTCTTTTTTTGTCCAAACTCTTCTCGTATTTGGTAATATTTGTCTTATGTTACATGGTCACTAGCTTTATCTCATGATTTTATTTGTTGTATTATTCTTTTTAACAATTACAAAGAGTTTTTTTTTTTTCTAATAACCATCCAACAAGAAGCATATCCTCTAAAATGAAAACCAAGAAAACAAAAAAAGAGATGGTAGCGATAGTGTCATGTCTTTCTATCAATCCGGATTCGAATCTCTCCTAAGACATCTAGATTCAAATCTCTTTCTATCAATCCGGATTCGAATCTCTCTTGAGACATCTGGATTCGAATCTCTCCTGAGACATCTGCCATTGCATAGAACTTGCCTAATGTGTCTTACCATTCCGTGTGGTTGGTAGGGTATTACCCATTACGCATTCTCGGGTAACGGCTGCGAGTTCTCTTGTCAATAGAGAGAGAGAGAAATTTATACACCTAAGCACAATTTATGGACCACTCTTCAACTCTTGAAGGCGCTGATTAAGAAACTTATTGTATTCTCAGTTTCTCATTCGTTCGTCATCTTTTAAAGGTGCAAAATTCATAGCACCCCTAATGAACACAATGCAGTTTTCTCTTTTACCTTTTGGCAATGATTCACCTGTTAATTGGTCAGCTTTGAGGCATAGCTACTAGAGCCAAGAGTTAAGCATGTGCTGATTATCAAAGTTCCAGCGAGAAATGCAATCAAAGCATATAACGCTTCCTACAAGACGTGCTTTGATTTGTGGAAAAAGTAATCTAGTGCTACAAAAACAATAATTGTGCGTGTTCGTAGTCACAAGTATTTCGATGCAGAACTAGTCAAGAAAGGATTTCGATGGACATCTTGAGCAGTTTTTATGAGCTTGGGTAATACTTAAAACGGCTTCTGGTGAGCGTAATTGCAGGTTACGTTCTTGTATTTTCAGTGAATTTGTTTCCTCATGGCTGACACATACATAAGCAGGTTTTTTGAAGTTGGCGTTTCTGAAATTGTTAGGAGGAGACGAATAAAAATTAAAAAGAAGAAGAAGAAGAAAGAAAAGATGAGTATCTGAGGTTCAGATCATGAGTAAACGACCTAAATCTGAATTTGAGGAGCATTATTTTCCTATGCCAGACAGGGTAGATTGCTTACTTGCACATTGGAAAGCTTCTTCTCAACAAGTAGTTTACATATATTGCAGGCTTCATGAAGTACGATCATCAAGTCCAGAAAGATATTAAGCAGGGAAAAAAACGTTTCCAGCAAACTCTTAATCTCTCAGAAACAGAAACGTATCCAGCAAACTCTCCAGTCTCCACCTAGCACTAGCAGCTTATTTGTAGATCATTATATAGCTAGAAAACTATTGCGCCTGCTTGATTATGCCGGAATGTATTTGACCTAGGAAAGGAATAAGATTTCCTCATCTCTTTCTTCTCGGAAACGGGTGCACTCATCCTAATATCTGTAAGTTTTAACAGGAGAGAAGCGACTTTGCTATTCTGGTGACATTTTCTTCTGTAAAGCCATACTTCTTGAATGCATCCAAATATGCGCCACTAGCCCCAAACTCTTCCACACCAAGCACGCTGCCCTTTTCCCCAACATATTCCCTCCAGCCTAATGGCGAGCCTGCCTCGACACTCAAACGTTTTGAAACTCCTGATGGCAGCACATCCTCCTTGTATTCCTGTGGTTGCCTATCAAACAGTCTCCAGCACACTAATGAAACCACCCTCACTCTCCTCCCCTCCTTCCTCAGCAAATTGGCACTTGCTTCACAGAGACATAGCTCTGATCCAGTACTAATTAGTATGATTTCTGGTAATTCCTCACCACAGTTGTCACTTACAATGTACCCTCCTCTTTCTACGGCATCTGAGGATGTTCCCTCCACGTTAGCTGCCAACTTTTGTCTTGATAATGCAATAACACTAGGCACATCTCTGTTTGCAACAGCTACCTTATAAGCTCCAGCAGTCTCATTGCCATCAGCAGGTCGAAAAACCAATAGGCGAGGAATTGCTCTTAGGCCAGCAAGCTGCTCCACGGGTTGGTGTGTTGGTCCATCCTCTCCTAAGCCAATTGAATCATGAGTCATAATGTAGGTAACTGCAGCATGACTGAGAGCTGAGAGTCGGATGGAATTTTTCATGTAGTCGGAGAAAATAAGGAAAGTTGCAGCAAAAGGTATTAAACCACCTCCATGCAGCGCAATACCATTTGAAATTCCACCCATTGCATGTTCTCGTACTCCATACCTAATATTCCTTCCCTTGTAATTTTGCCTTTGGAAATCTCCGCAGTCATGAAGATAGGCTTTATTAGAGCTGGCAAGATCTGCACTTCCACCAATTAGACCTGGTAGCACTTTAGCAAGTTGGTTTAAACATTTCTCCGAATACCCTCGAGTTGCATCCACTGGGTCAGTTATTGACCATTGCTGTTCAGTAAGAGACTCAGAGATCAGTTTGGTAATATTCTGAGTAATAAGCAGATATCATAGTAATGCTGGGAAGACTAAAGACACAAGAAGACGATGCCTTAAACCCATCTGTAATAAGATGCAAACTAGATGACTTCAGGCTGTCATTTAGGCCAAAAGAATACCATTCACATGCTGACTGCTCAGATTCATCAAAAGGATCGATGGTCCAAAATTTAATGAGTTAAAGATGCAGAAGCAACTGAAATTAGGTCCAATAAGGAAAAACGTGGTCTTTGTAACTGAATTTGGCTGCAGCAAGGTGGGTGCAACACCTGGCATAAACAAGAGTTGATCTCCATCTTTTACAGAAGAACGGCGGAGGGGAGTAAATTTGATGCCGCGGTCACCTAGATATATAAAGGCCTCTGAATCTACGCTGCAAAATGTCAACCTCCAAATTCTCCTAGACAATAGGTTTAGAAGTTCCGCCAAACTAAGTTCTAATCCTTGGTGTGTGTGTGGAGGTAGAGGGTGAAATTGAATGCACGGTATACCCCAACTTTTCCACGAATCTTAAATGCTGCCTAGATCTTGGATAGGTTGCACACGCCATGGCCTGCAATTACAGTGGTTCATCCTTCATTGAATGTTTTTTAAGTACTTGGAGTTGCTGAGACTTGATTGATTCACATTTCGTGAGAAAAGAATGTTTTAATAGACGTAAGCAAGTAAAATGACAAATTACACTCTAAGAAGGAATGTCATGATATTCACCGGTAAAGAACTCTCCCAGCCTGGAACTAGTCCACCATGAAGGAGAGCATTAAATTCTGCCGCTTCCTCCGGATATGCAGTTTGGTAATAATGCAGCTTGGATGTCCACATCGCCTCCAACTTTTCTCCCTGATCCGCCTGAATTTGCATTTCCCTAAAGAAGATTATATAAAGAGCTGCTTCATTCTTTTCGCTTGTTATAAAATTGAACTGGTAAAACTGCTGTTCCACTGAGTCATTACCTATAGATCATAGGAATCACATGGAACGGCTGATGATTCTCCCATTTGACCTTTTGTTTCATTTGTTTTACATCATCTTCATCAAAGGTACCATGATGAGCTTTCGAAGTTCCTTCCTTCTTCGACAATTTCCCAATAGTAGTCTTGACCTGAAAAACATGAAAATTTTCATACTTCTGCAATCTTGTAATTGAGGACAAATGTGACCAGGTTTAAGCGTTTGATGTTTCCTTCAATCACAAGACTTGTATCTACAGAAAGGTCTGGGAAGCAAGCTGTTTGCTTGTACTGAGCGAATCCCCACATACCCTGATGAAAGTCGGTTTCTCAGTCTCACCATAAGCAGAGAGAAGTGCATTCTCAAACAATTTCAGTTCTCCATTCCTGAGATCCACTGTAATTGTTTTCCATCCTAGAGCCTGAAATCGAGCTGATGTGTCTTCAGAAAATGCAAGGTCTGTAGAACCATCAATAGTATTGTGGTTGTCATCATAGATTAGTGTAAGCTTATTAAGTTTCCAGTGTGCAGCCAACGATGCAGCTTCATGTGATATGCCTTCCATAGCACAGCCATCCCCCATAATGCAATAGCTAAATTAACAATCAGCAGGTCAGTGTTAGCATTTTAACAAATTCATAGGAGTATTGAATGAGTTGAAAAAGGACTAGAAATCTGCTTACGTTCGGTGGTCAACTATGGCAACATCAGGCTTGTTGAATCTAGCAGCCAGGTGTGCTTCTGCTAGGGCCAGACCAACCGCATTGGGTACGCCTTGCCCAAGGGGGCCTGATTTCCCAAGACATAAAGGGTGCAAAAAGTATTAGACACGGATCAAAATTTGCTAAATCTTATATGCTAAAGAAAGATGGCAATGGTGTATATCATCCTTTAGCAACTATGACAACAATCCAATCAATTAGAGTTTCCTTACCAGTTGTGACTTCAATTCCATCAGTAATTGTGTTCTCTGGGTGACCTGGAGTCCTACTACCAAGTTTAGTTAAACGTTTCAGGTCTTCAATCTAGGTAAGACAATTAAAAAAACATCCCCTGTCAGAAAATCAACCTTGTAATGCCTTCTACGTTACTGTTTTAGATTTGCAAGTATTTATGGGAACATTAAATTCTCTCGTTCTATATATCTCAATAGATAAAAATTGATGATTAAATTTGGTAGCATTTTATCAACCTATGCAGGATAACATACACTAAAGAAACCATAGTTGAAAATAAAACCAAAGAAATCCAAATATCAAGGATATATTTATGTACCTGAACTGATTGAAATCCAGCAAGATGAAGACAAACATATTGAAGAAGACATCCGTGCCCTGCACTTAAGACAAACCTATCCCTATTGAACCACTTGGGATTCCTCGGATTATACCTCATGGCATGCCTGTATAGAAAATAGCCCACTTCAGCCATCCCAAGCGCCATTCCAGGGTGGCCAGCTTTTGCATGATTCACAGAGTCTAGTATTAACATTCTGACATTGTCCACGCCCCTTTTGTCCACCAATTCTCGAAACTTTTCATCATCATTTTCCCATTGTTGGCTTGAAATTTCAGGTGGACATGCTCTTTTTAGCTCTTCCAGCCACGAATGCTTATACTCGGAATCACTGAAAAGTGTTGCACCGATCGGGGGTGAAGTTTCTGCAGTCTCTTTCCTGAGACTGTTCTTGCAAGTTAAACACCTCAATCCCAGTCTATTGCTCGTATAGCATCTGTGGCTGTTTTCAGCGGTTGGTTTGGTGGGAAGAATAGGAGGGCAGGGCCTGAGGAGAAGAGAAGAGATGGCCATGATTGCGATCAAAGGAGGGAAGCAGAAACAGATTTTGGCTGTTTAGGAGGTGAGACTTCGGCGACTTGGCGAATTTGACCATATGGACTTGGATTACCAGATCATCTGTCGATTTTGGATGACACAACTAAAAAATGATGCGCACATATATTCACATCGTACACGTAGAAAGAGCAAAGAGGCATGCAGCAGATTGACGATCCTGCCTGGACTAGGCAGGAGGCGACAGGTAGCTACATTACAAGCCTATTTTTCAAAAGAAGTCCTTTATTTATTTATCTTTTGCCAATTTGCATTTGACTTCCTTTTTTTTTATTTTTAAAGTTAAATACAATTATGTCTGATATATCTTGTGTGGGTGTAAATATTAATGAAATGAAATTATAATAATGTTTTAGCGAGAGAGAATTCGAGGCAATCATGTCTTATATAGGCCTTTGACAAAATCAAAACCTAACGTATCATCTTCAACGATAATTGATTGTCACTGTATTTGATCAAGTTTGCTAATGTATGAGGGAAAAGTTAAAAGAGTTTTGTGTTCTTGTAACTTATTTCTTGCAATCTTATCTCTTTGCGAAATTGACTTCGTACAAAAATTTGAAGTGTTGGAAATATGGTTTTGTTTTCCAATTTTTGTTTCTCTGTGTCTTAATCATCAACAATTTCCCTGCGATTGGGCCGTATCTTGTTCTCAAATTCAGATCCATCTCCACCAATGTGGAACTAGAAGCGTTCGACACCCAGACTTTGCTGACAGGACGCCTCACTTCTGCTTGAGAGGCCGTTAATTGAACGGCCTATTGATATAAAATGACGGCCCATTTATATGGACAAAGAAGTTTGTTTCTAACCCTTTACTCATTTAAGGGACTATTTATGGATGTAATCGATCGAATTCGAGTATCGCCATTCTCAACCTCCACTTGACATGCAGGAAGAATACTCGAGTTCGATCCAATAGCATTATTGAAGTTAGAGCTCGAGTTCAATACATTGCTCACAGAACTCGAGCTCAACTCACATGAAGCTTGAGTCAATGGGAGCCTTATCAACCTCAAATCAGGAAGATTTAGGGATTCCATTTTTCTTAACAATTTTTTAGCAAAAAGATAGTATTAATCTTTAAAAAATTTCATATGCCTTGAAACATTTCATAAATTCAACCACTCTTGTGGGCACAAGGATAATTTCATGATAATTATGTATTAAAAATTTAAAATTAAAAAACTCCATAAGGTTTGACGTGCGTTCGAACCTTGCCATTGGATATTCAAACTCGACTTGTTAGGTTTATTGAGCTACTCAAACTTAAATCAAACTCGATCAACCTGAGTTCGAGTCTGAGTTGTTGATCGAACTGCTGGCGAGAGAGCGTGGTTTGATATTCTCTTCTGGGCAGTGACCATCCTGCAATTTTTTTCATTTTATGTTTTTTTAACTTCAAAAATGTACTGCTGTTTAGAAAAAAAAAAAAAAAAAAAAAAAAAAGTATGACACATTAGCCTCACAAAAGATGGAAAATTTTCAAACTTTTGACTAAAATGCAATACAAGTCAAATCTCTGTGAGTGCTTTCTGAATTGAGAATCACAAATTACAAATTCAAGAAACTTTACATACAGCACCAGTTGTGTTAAAAAAAATTATTAAGTTTGCTTTGTTTGTATTACATTTTTGCGCTTTTTTGGCTAGGGTTAATTTGGACTCTTTCTGAAGGCCAATAGTGAAGTACCTTTATTAAGCAATTGAAAGAGCTAGCAAACCCTTAAATCTGTTGTGGATTCAGAGTCAATTGCCCCAGCCTACTTTGCTACTTTTGCCTTTTTTAAAAAAAAAATTTCTATGTTCTTTTAATTGAATATTTCATTTTTTTTTTTCAAAACGGCAACAAAAACGTTTTGAACATTTTTTTTTTTCATTTCAAGATTTCCGTTTTGAACATTTTTTCCCTTCATTAAAAAATAAAAAATAAGTACAATTCTTTTTGTAACTTTTTACAGTGGGCCGGCATAGAAATTACAAGTTGTGAATGAATAATGATGTCCCTATTCCTGTCGTCCTGGTGAAAAACGAATATAACATTCCTGCCCGTGCAGGGGACAAGTACAAGACAGAGGAACCAGAGTTGGATCCCTGTTGGAAATACTGTCGGCGGTTCATTGGACTGATTTGCCTTCCACCCGATGATAAAATATTGCTATTTTTTCGTAAATATCATATATTATTTTTTTTTATTTTTTAACTATTAACTAAGCAATACACAAAATTTAACAAACTCAAAAAATTAAAATAAACAAAAAGTGAGTTTTTTTAATGAATTTTCTGCTGTATATTTTGATTTTCTATTATACATTATTTTTTGAAACTGTTGTATTTATTTTTTTACTGTGTTAGTAGTTATTAGAAAAAGAATTAATATATAATATTTATAAAAAAATAGCAATATAATAAAATATAAAATATAAAATTACACAGAAAATGAAATAGAAGATGTGTTACGTAATAGTTGCCTCGACTGCCTTCTTGGATTTATATACCTGCAATTGCCCCAAAATGCAAGGATTCTGTGCAATGCAGATTTTTTACATTTAGAATCTATTATGGATAATGAAACCTTGAATGAGTACCGGAAAATATTCCAAAATAGATTTTAGAAGTAACGAGTGGAAAGTTAAATACTTGTACTATCGAGAGAGAAAGAATCATCAAACTTATTTTCTTCTGCCATGTGCCAGCATGTGACATTTCATTTGAATTATTGAGATAAATTTGAGTTACTCATTACTAGTTGAATCTTCTAAAAAAACAGATGCAAAAGATACAAAACCATCGTACATTGAAATTTCCACCCTTCTAGAAACAAAATGTGACCCCCTCATCAATGAATTTGTCGAAGGAAAAAACTGTGAGTGGACCAAATATTCATATCACGATGAACGTGATGTGATGGTCGTCTATCCGCCCAAATTGATCATAACTTCTTTATACTATCATTACGTCGAAGGAATTAAGATAATATACACATCTATTCGTTTTTATATTCATCCAACATGAACTCGCTCAGTAGCATTCAAGTTAGTGATCAAGTAAGTCTCAGGGTGATTAAAATTGTTTGTAAGGATGTAAACAGGGATCATGGCATTAGGTATTAGGCCTATATCTGGCCTTGTATTTTTATTCAAGCCTTGTCCCCTCTCAAGATCATTCTTCCTCTATTTCTTGAAGAAATTGCTTAATTAGATGCAAAGTTGAAGAACATGGAAAAGGGAGACTCGCAAAAGAAACTGACTAGTCGCAATATGAACCAGAATGCCTCTTCTTGGCGTTTTAAGCATCGGGCACTTGAGAAATCGTGGGGCTGCTTGCACTTGCACAAGAAAGAGTTCGTCCGCCTAGATTAGATGTCGCAAAGGGTCACTTCGTGGCGTATGTAGGCCAAGAATGCAAGACGAGACATGCAGTGAATTTGAGCTTGCTGAAGCATCCTCTTTTCATGGCATTGCTTGCAGAAGAGGTTTTTGGTTTCCCACTCGTACTCCCTAACTTCCTTTACCGTGCAATGAGGACGTTTTTCTTCACACACTAATGCAATGCACTATCCAACAGTGAAATGTGCCATCCCCTCTCTTTTTTTTTGTCTTTTTTTTTTTCTGGGAAAGCTCTTTGAAGGGCTATCTTTTATCTAGTTCCAAGAGTTTTGACAGGAGCACGTCTCCTGTTGAGTTTTGACACATGCTGGAAATTACTGAATTTGTTTTTGCAGGGAATTCTTGTTCATGCATCGATCCCTAGGTTTATTTCAGAAGTATTGATATGCAGATCTTCAAGAAGGGGTAAGAGGAGCCAGTTGGCTAATGATACCGTGATGTCGTATTCATATTGAATCTTGAACAACACTTTTAACATCGTTTTAGCTTGACATCTGCATTGCATTTTCACTTACGCAGCCAAGTAAAATATGGTGAGGACGTGTTTTGGACCCTGCCAAATTTTTCTAACCGACTGTCGTGAACCAATTGTGATATCGATCTTGTCCAACAACCCGTATAGAAGTCTACTCTGAATTGAACGTGAAGTTTCAACTCTCTCTTAACCAAAGCCCAAAGACTTTAAGCATTGTTTTTACAAACCCTAATCCCGTGAAGTTTCAACTCATTAGCTTGATTAATTTAATCAAATGATTAGCTATTAATAGTAGCTCTATTCTTCATCTCAGTTGTATTTGGAAAGCTGCCGTCAATATGACAATGGTCTTTTATGTTTGAGGTCAAACGCTCAATTCCACGTTCATAGACGCTTCTTGTATTTCTTCACCTACTTTTTTTTTTTTACCCAGGGGGTAGGTGGCTCTTGTCAGCGTGATCCTGGTCTTCTCCTACCAAATCAGTGTGTTAGGTGTGATCCAAAGCGGGGATGCAAATGATTCTCTAGTATTTAATATTTTAACGAATTTGAAATTTTATTATTTGTCGAACCGAATTTAAATGAGTTTTTTTTTCAATCGAATTCAAAAATTATCGAACATAAAAACCGTGCATTCTTCATTTGACTAGTTGCAAACCAAACTCCAAATATGTCAGTTGTAAGGGATGCAAAATTTAAGGATAAACATGGAGCTTCGATGTCAAGAATACACGAAATCGCGAAAGACGTTTATCCATAATTACACTTGTTGAAGTTCAACATTTATGGCAACGAACAATATCAGTATAGGACGAAAATACAAGGATCTTAAACAAGCTAGTGACAACTTGGATACAACATTCCAAAAAGAGGGCAAACTAGGAAAAAAAACAAATTTCAAGAAATTTAATAAATGTACCACAGTATGAAGAAAACATCTTAGCAAATTGGACGGGGAGCACCATTCCACTCTTTCAAACAATCCAGCAATGGATCAATCAACTTCCCTTCACATATGGCAGTGAATACCTTGTCAAATTCTTCTCCAGGTGATCTCACCTTCTCACCAGTCAGGAAATTGGTCCCCAACTCTCCCCTCACAAACTTGTACAATGAGTAGGACCTGCAATCCTTGATACGGTTGGCAATGCCTGGCTTTCCATTCTCCAACTCACATCTAGCACTCTCCACTTCTTTGGGCAAAAGGGCCTTTAGTTCATCCTCAAAGGCACCGATCTTTTGGAAAATTGAAGTGGTTGCGTCCTTCTCCTTGTCCCCATTTGCTAAGGAGTGCTCCACTAGGACTTGCCTTAGCTTTTGCATCAGGGGGTAGGTTCCACTACAGGGGTCATCAATGTAAGCAAAAACATGCTCTCTGTCCACCACTTTGAGCAAGTCTTTTTCGCAGAATCTAGATGGGTGCAATTCGCCATTGTAGCCCATTGTTAGCACTTTCTTGGCTACAAGGCTAACCGTGTTTTTCACTGAGGCCTTCAAGTTCTCCTCCAGGTGCCTCAGGTCAATTGCCTGGCACAATGCAACCAAATAGGTCGATGACATGAGCTTCAATATGTCCACAGCTTCTGCTGTTTTTCTTGATGAGATCAATCCTAATGAGTTGACATCTTGGTTGTGTTGCTCTGCACTTTGCACATGGTTTGTGACAGGATTGGCTAGGAACTGAAGTTCAGAGCAGTAAGCTGCCATGGCAATTTCAGCACCTTTGAAACCATAGTCCAAACTTGGATTACGTCCCCCAGATAGGTTTGAAGGCAATCCATTGTTGTAAAAGTCATTAACCAGCTCAGAAAATTGTGCGAACATGAGTTTACCAATTGATGCAATTGCCAGACGGGTGTTATCCATCGAGACTCCAATTGGTGTACCTTGGAAGTTCCCACCATGTAAGGCCTTATTCCGGGAAACGTCGATCAAAGGATTGTCATTCACAGAATTGATCTCTCTTTCGATGGATTTTGTCGAAGCCCTGATGACTTCAATCAATGGACCTAGCCATTGTGGGGATGTTCGGAGTGCATAACGATCTTGTTTGGGCTTTTGCAAAGGGTCGAATTCATGAACCCTCTGAGCTTCTTTAACAAATGAACTTCCATCCAAAATGTGTTCCATAATAGCTGCGGCCTCAATTTGACCAGGATGGTGCTTCAGTTTATGAGTCAAATGGTCTGTAAACTCTGGCTTCCCGTGCATAACTTCAGCAAAAATTCCTGAAAGAACTTCAGCAAGAACAGCAAGAATATTAGCCTCAAAGAGAACCATGGAAGCCAAGGCAGAGCCAACAGCAGTGCCATTCACAAGTGCAAGGCCTTCTTTTGCCTGCAGCTCGAAAAATCCAGTGTCAATCCCCGCCAGGCTGAATGCTTCAGTAGCATTGACAAATTTTCCGTCAGGTCCAACAGCCTTGGAATTTGGTCGACCTGTTAATAATCCAACAATGTAGGAGAGCGGAACCAAATCACCGGAGGCGGTGATCGTTCCGCGGAGGGGCAAACATGGGGTGATATTATTGTTGAGAAGCTTTGTAATAGCTTCCAGAATCTCAAATCTGATGCCAGAGTACCCCTGAAGGAGGGTGTTGATTCGAACAAGCATAGAAGCCCTTGTTGCCGAGTGAGGCAATGTGTGACATGTTTCGGTCCCGTTGCCAAAAATTCCAGCATTCAAGAATCTGTGCCAAACAATCAAGTATTAAGATAATATTCAGGGTAGAAAAACTCTTCACTGTCTACTCAAGAAAGAAATCAATGAAAATCACTCGTCAAGATGTTGTTTTTTTTTTTTTTTCTCTTTTCTAAGAACCCAAAATAAAAAAAAAATGCACGAGCTGAAAAATGTTTGTGCATTACGATCCAATTAAATTATTGTGGGGATGTACCATTTTTTGTACTGTAATTTCAATATTTGACAAAGTCTCGACAGGAATTTTGGCTTGCCGGTTGAAAAGGGCTGAAAATGACCTACTCAAAGATGCCACTCGACGGGGCTTTAACCTTAACTTCTTGGTGGTGCATTCGTGCGTACACGTCTTGCGCGACAAAACAAATGAGTGAAGACAATCTCGAAACTCATTCTCACCTCATAAAATGCTAAAACAAATGGAACCGCCAAAAATTTACATATAAAACGTGGGTACAGTAGATGAAAATAATTGAGTGGTTTAGAATTTGGTGCTCGACCCACCTGGACCATCTAACATTACAGGCCTTCATGATCTAAGTTAATGGAGGTTCTGTCTAGCTTCTAATCACCTCATATCGCTACTGTTCAAACTCTGTTGTTGTTAAAATTGGACCAGTACATCTATGACATACTAAGAGTTTTATTTGGCATATATTTTGTGCACAGCCAAAGCAGATAGATATACTTTCCCAATTTGCATTTTCAGGTCAGAAATCAGAATGGCCCTATAGTTTGATTAAGAGCAAAGTCAAAGCCTTTCTTTTTAGGTATGGCCAGGGCCAGCCTTGGATGCATTTGAACGTAACTTGTTCTTCTCAATTAGCCTTTTTCTTTTTCATATTGAACAGAAGAAATAGTTCATTTTAAAGAACAAAAAAATTCTTGTTGGTTTTGTTGCAACATCAATGTCAAAGCTCATATTTTTATTCCATCCAACTACAGCTGATAAAATAGTCAGTGAATAACTTTAAAATGCTACTAGCTAGTTTCTTTTCACTTTTTGTTCCTTCCCCTGCAGTATCCTACTAACTATTAATACGAGTATCTTAGTATATTATTGTTGATTGGCCCCTTCTAGTTTTAGTTACTTGGCTCGCAAAATTATTACTTCTTCAAGACAAGAAGTTCTCTACAGCTGTAAGGAAATGTTTTCTTTACGGGCCTTGTCCCCACCAATAATGATCTTTTCTGAGTCGAAAACGAAAAGATGTACCTGGCGGAATTTTAAGAGCACACGCAGAACAGGTCTGCACTCCCTGCGATTTTTTTAACCCTTCGGCGCCTAAAGGTAATATTGCTGAGACAATCAGGCGTCTTATTACCCTATTAATAATAATTATTGGCTGCCCGAGTTTTCTTTAATTTGTTCTTTTCTTCGTTTTTGAGTTTTTGTTAATAAATGTGCGTGCCCCTACCTACATCAGCAGGGGCCACGAAATGATAGATAGTCCAAGAAACTTTTCTCCAAGAAAGAAAAAAAAAAATTTTTCTATGCAAGCTAGTTGTTTGGCGGCACTCAATATTTGTTTCTGAACTTGCCTGAAACCTCAAGACTGCATTTCAATGTGAACTAGTTCTCCTAGAACCAAGCATGCATTATTATTCTTGATTATCATCAACTCACCCTATTCCATTTGCTAAGCTTAATTTTGCAATCTCTAGCGACGAAATACTCTTATCACTCATCTACATGCACCATGATGATGTCTGCTGTACGGTATATGCCCTGGCAAATTTCTTAAATGCGGAGTAAATTAGACGAGTTTAACACTCACTCATGATCAAGACATGAGCTTCATGGTTTAGTGCAGTGATTAGCATTAATCTTACCGGATGAGCTCCTCCTGGAGAGCTCCGCCTTGTTTGGTTCTCCTGTGTGACGTTGCACCAAAGCCGGTGGTGATACCGTAACTATCAGTACCCTTTCTCATGCTCTCCATAACCCAGTCACTGCTGGCCTTGACGCCGGCCCTGGCACCCTCCGACAGCTCCACCTTAACCGCTGCGTCGGAGGAAGCAGCTATGGCCGCCACCTGAGCTATCGTCAGCGTCTCACCACCTAGCCGGACCAGGGGCCTCCTGAACTCATCGACCATGCGCTTGACTTCATCAAGATGACTTCCTTTTAAGGACTCCGCGGCTGCGTTCCAATTTAACGGGTCGGGTGCTGGCCCGGCCCGTTGAGTACAAAAGGTCTCCGCAAGGTCATTACCATTTCCATTAGCGCACTCCATTTTTGCTTGCTTGCTTGCTGGCTGGCTAGCTAGCTTACTGGAACGATCAAGAAATCCGGGCTCACAAGAAAATACTAGTAAATGCTAGTAATAAAAAAAATAATAATAATAATTAGCCCAAAAGATTGTAATGCTTAAACAGTGGTGGTGGTGGTGGCGGCTGGGGGGAGGAGGGGGAGGGGGGGCGGCGAATTGATCGATCGGGGTGAGTAGGAAATTTGCAAAGCTTTAAGGGGAAATAGCTCTAGCTGAATTTCCTGAGTTGGTTGAGCCACCTTTGGTTGTTTAAATAGAGAACAGGATGGCATTGAGAGTTGGGTGAGGCAGGCATTGGGTAGTTGAAAGATGTAGACGACCGTCAGATGAGCATGCGGTTGATGGTTGAGATTTATGACACGTGTTTGAATGCATGGGCAGCTAGGATGATGAAGAAGGCTCTCTACCACAAGTCATACATGGTTTGGTCGTATACACATTTTTGTTTAGAAAAAAAATGTTTGGCTAAAGTTTGCACTTGATGTTATCCGTTTGGATTCTCCATTTTTTCAAAAATAAGTTTTTCAAATACAATTCTACAGTAATACACAATAACTCAAAGAACATCCCATCCATACAATATATCAAATATTTCAAAAAAAAAGTTATATTAAAAATTTTTCATATACACCGTTAAAGTAAAATTTTTCAAAAACAACTAATCGAAACGATTTGTTTGGATATTGAATTATTTGCAAAAAATTATTTACTTACATCATAAATATAAATATATATTTTTTTTTATTTATTTCCAATCACTTTTTTAATCTCACATATGTTACATTATAAAAAAAATGCTATAATAAATATTTTTAAATAATAATTCATAAAATCTCCTATCCAAATATGCTCAGTATATGTTATCAGAATCAGAAGCCAATTTAGCCAAATATTTTTATAGACTATTATGGGCATAAGCAGCGCGATTCAAATACATGACTTTTACTTCATTAAGTAGGTGGCTTTGTCTTAGTGAGCTAACTTGCATTAACACACTTTCGTCAAGGTGACAAATTAATGAAAAGAAAAGCAACTTTGGAGGACAAAGCATAAAGCATAAGCTGATAAAAGGTGTGGTTGGTGAGAGTACGGGGGACTCCCAAGTCTCAGCACAAGATGTGAGAACTTGGAAGGCTGCACGAAAGCACCATGTCATCTCCCACCAATCCTGCCGGTTCGCGTTGGTCAAGTTGAGGACTTCAAATGATGCAATTCTATTAATTTTCCTAGTACGTGTAGCCCCTTTAGTCTTTCTTAATTTTGTTGTTGCTTGTGTTTAAGCCAGTAGTACTGGGAGTGTTTGGACACAAAACTTATTCAAAATAATATTTTACTTGTATCATAAATATATTTTTTAACTCACCTTTTTATATTTTCAACCACTTTTTTATCTCACATACATCACATCACAAAAAGTGCTACAGTAATTATTTCAAATAATACCCTATCCAAACAAATCCACCAGTGTTTCTGTTGTCCACATATTCCACTCCAAACATAAAAATTAATAATAATAATAATTGATTTAGTATTCCTATCTCAGTATCTAGAAGTATTTTACCAAGTACCTGCCCTCAAATTTTTCTGTTCCTTCTTAACAAATTATTAAGAGTCATCGAGACCACCAGCTGCATGAAGTGGTGGTAGAATACAAGGCTGCCACGAGAAAAGGGGGAAAAAAATCAACGAGACTTTTTGTGTATTTCCACCTGAATTTCTAAGAATAACCTAAAAACTATCACCAAGAGATTGAACAGTAGGAGGGTAAATTTCTTGCGGTTTTCTTGTCTTGAGGTTTTACATTTATATGCTCAGTGCCCAACCAAGCCACTGACCTAATTGACAGCCAATGTATTGTCTTGGCTGAATTGTGCTGAGAAATTCACAACCATATAAATATGTTCATCCATTAGTTCTTGGCTTGTTAACCAACTAGCAGATGGCACAAAAAACCGTACCAAAGAAAAAAGAATGAGAAAAAAATAAATAAAGTCTTACCAAACTCTCGGCCCCCACTCCCCAAGGCCCCCCAAAAAGCAAGGAAAAAGGAAAAAAAAAAAACCCGGAAAAAGGAACAAGAAACCGTCCAGCCTTGTACAAAGTAATATACACCATAACTATTTCAATGTCTTACTAATGGAAATTAAACTAATACTAGTATATTATTTGCAGACTGAAATGGAAAGTTAACCTAGTAAAGTAGAGCTAATTACTTTGAAATAGAAGAGGAGTAAAAAGATTCTATGGAGAGATATCACGTTCAAGATGTAATGAGCACAAGCAATGATGAGCCTTTTTAATTAATGGGTTTTTTTAGGGGATCCCATCGGGCACTAATTAACATATTTAAAATTAATCTAATGTATCACGTGTGTATATGCATACAAACAATTGTTACCTTCTTTTATGTTTATATACTTTTCCTATTTAATCTTACCTGTCTTCCTTTATATTTATTTACTTTTTTAAATTAATCTTACTTTTTTTTAAAAAAAAATATGACACATAAAATATATCTTAACGCGTACCAAATTAGCACCCATTGAACAGACCCTTTAAATGTGTGTCTTCTTAGTTAATCGCAAATTGATGGAAGATGACTCAAAGGTCACATGTTTTGTTTGTTGGTTTTAGACTTTCAGAATGGAGAGTTGATTCGAGGCTTGTGCTGTTCTCTCCCTCTCCATTCTTTCCATCGTGGAAAAAAGATTAGACAGAAATTCTTCATCAACGCTTGTTACAACATTTGCTCATTTACTGAATTTGTCGTACGAATTGGCAATCATTAAGCTTTAACATTAAAATTAATGTTGCACGGCAATCATTAAAATTATTATCCAATATGTACAACCAAACCAACGATGCAACAGCAACAGAAATGTCGTCATTTTGCGGGGATGTCATCAGGATTCCCTTCTTGATCAGGGTACGGTTCTAAATTTCTAATGCTACATATTGATGATTTTCTTGGTTCTTTTTTCTCTTCCACTTTGGCGTAGTGGAAAACCTACCTAAACCAATCCACATTGATAAACTAGTCTTAAATTAGTTGGTAAGCAATCGTCGGTTGATCCTACTTCTTCCTCCCCCACTTTCCCATGCGCCCTACGCAGCACTAGAGACCTTTTGTCATCAATGAAAACGGTTTCCCTTTCGTTTATAGTTTATTTGGAAATTGCTTCCGCTAAAATTGCCCCGCTGCGCGTAATTTACTCGGTTTCTGCCGCTGAATTGGATTAAATATTATTGTAGCCAAGGTTGAAACATTCGAAATTCTTGTTAAGCCTGTGGATTTTATTATTGCATTCTCAATTGCTCCGCAATAAATACTCCATCCAATTCGTGAAGAACCATCGTTTTCTATGAAGCAAAGAGAACGCAAGTTTTCCAGGGCGGGTGAAATTGTGAGGGATTTTCAAAACTATATGGAGTTTCTTGCAGGCCTTGGTTTTAAAATAGAGAGTTCATGTTGAACGAGAAAACGTGATCCCCTCCGAACCTCTCCAACTGCGACAGAAAGTAGGGAAGTTTTACTTTCCAGTCTACCTGACATGCGTTCACATATTACATCATACCAGCAGACTGCCGTGGAAGTTTTCCATGTAAGAAGAATTTGGGAGCCTGCAAGAAAGATGCTAAGAGGTTTCGTCATGACATTAAAGAGTCAATTCCCAGTTTGGATCCTCTGTGCCACTGTTCGGCGTCAAATTCAGTGTCAATCCCACTTATCACGTGATAGTAAAAGAAATTTAAATAAACAGCACATGACAAATTAAATAAACAAGACACTTGACATAGACATAGGAGTGGCACTGAATTGTTACGGAAAAAATGACACTGAAGATCCCGTGTGATCAATTCCATTTAACACGCTTCTAATTTTGAATATTCTACTGCGAAGGTTCAGGAAAAATTGTCAGCAAATCACCATATGCATGGTAACTGCATGCATATCTATCACTTGTCTAGGTTGTATTCTTGGTTGGAATTTTTTTTTTTTTTTTTGAATTGGATACATCATAGGTAAAAAATAATAATAATAATACTACTTTGTAATATATAGTTAGTAATAAGAGATTACTGTTGAAGTGTCTTTCTATATGCTAAAATGATCAGCATGACAAAAGAACATTTTATTTAGTAATTAATTGACCAAGCCCTCTGACGTTTGTTGAAAGTGTAGTCTTCCATTAAAGAAAGGAAAGTAATTATAAAGTCTGCATAATATCAGAATAAATCAGGGTTGTTAAGACTTCAACCAGTCATGCTCGCCACCAACCACCACACTCCGCCCATCCATCCATCTATCTATCTCAATTGGGTAGGTGAAGGACCCAAATTACCCTACCAGATCCCTGATATTGACCTACTTTTTTTTCCAAACATAATTGCTCGTTCCCCACCATCTTTAGCTGACTGCGATGGGATTGCTGCTCTTTCATTGAAGACCAGATTTACCCCAACCATGTCACAGCTGTTGTAGGAGTACGATGTTCTTGGCGGAGAAGGGGCGGTACAATTGGAATTTTCATACAATCATGTGATTGTTGTACTATATTTTATATGATTTGGCACATATTTACGTTTCTTTCTTTGCCGTGCACATAATTTTTGTTCTTGTATATCAACTCAATAATTTAATACAATTACATTTGTAAGTAAATGTATAACGCCTTCTGAAAAAAGTACAACAATTGTATCGACTATACGGCAGGTCTAATTGCACTGACTGATCCCTTCTTCTCCGTTCTGCGCCTATGTGTGAATCAAGAAACAGGCAACAATTCGTGAAGAACACTTTTTACCACAAAATAGACCTTTATCATTTTATACTACCCCACCGTGTGGTTCGCGATGGCATGTTTTGAATTTTGATATTCGAATCAGACCTCGACATAGAGGTGTCAAAATGGGTGATTTGAACTAGGGGTGTTCACGAATCGAGCCGATAGCGAGCGGCTCGAGTACGAGCTCGGTCAATATCGAGATCGAGCTAATTAAGTCGAATTCGAACTCGACTTCGAGCTCAAAAACATTAAGTTCATTGGCTCGTGAGCTCAATTATATATTTTTTTATTTTTTATTTTAATAGTAAAATTACACATATATTTCTAATATTTTATTATTTATTAAAAAATTATTATTTTATTCATTTTTTAAAATAATTTTTTATTTTTTAAGCTCGAGCTCGAGCTTGACATTTTGAACTCGTTGAGCTCGAGCTCGAGTTCGAGTTCGAACTTCACAAAATTAACTGGAGGCTCGGCTCGATTAGGCCAAAACTCGGCTCGACTTGGCTCGGCTCGTTTACACCCCTAATTTGGACGGGTTTGAGTTGGATAAAATGGATAATGGGTATAAGTGAGTCAACCCATTTATACCCATCTAATTAGATGGGTATAAATGGGTAAGTCAAAAAATGAATTGGATAACCCAATTACCCCTTTATAACCCATTTATTTTAACTTTTTGTAAACTCATTTAAATTCATTTTTGCAAACTAAGTTATGGAGGCTCCACAAAAGTAAAAGAAAAAAGAAAAAAGTAACAATAATGACAAAACAAAAGACAGATTTTTTTTTGGCAGATTCCATAATTATCTGTCATTTTCGATAAATTCTGAAATATAAACCGGATTAATGTTGCCACATGTCCAACCATGCATGTAATAAGTGAAAACAATAATATTACTGTGTTTACGAATATTGCCTTCTTAACAGAATTTAAATGGAGGGTTTCATCTGTTCCGTGCTAAAATTATTTAAAAAAAAAAATGTAAACCCTCTATAATTTTGTAGGATAAAGAGTAAGCTTTCATCGATCTTTAAAATGTGTCAAGCAATAAATATAATATGAAACTCGACTGCAAAAGACAGAGAAAAAAGAAACCTATATATAAGAGAGTGACGAGTGTGGACTAGGACCACCACATTTTTTTTCCTCCAAACCTTAACCTTGGTGATATGCTAGTGATGTACGTATACTAAATTAAAATAGATATCATGAAAGTTAAAAGGTGTTTTATGTTTTTTGACCAAGTCCATGAAACGAAAAAAAAAGAAAAAGAAATGGTAGTTAGTTAAATTTTATGAGCATTGAAACCACTATTGCAAAACGAATTTTGTCCTTTAGATAATAAATTTTGGTATGTAAATTAATTTAATTAGAAAGATTTTAAATTAATTTAATTAGAAAGATTTTACATCCCATAAAAAAAAGGAGGTTACAGAGCATCAAGCATCCATGAAATGAACATTCGTAGCATGAGTTGGGAACATCCGAACATGGTTGATATTCACATTAACCAAGATGTTATAATCTTGTAGTGAAAGTCTTTATTTTCGCATAGGAAAACCCGTTTGAAAAAATCAAAAGTTCAAGACCTAATAGTTTGCAAATATAGATGAAAGTGACATCAACTAAGTTTATATGGACTGAAGAATAAAAAAAAAAAAAGCTGAGTTTTTAAACTGATCAGCCCACAACCACAACCAATGCCAAATTTGGGTTAAATGGTCCACTTTAGTTTAATGTTCCTCTTTTTCTTTTTCTTTTTTTTTTTTTGAAGCAAACTCAAATTTTATCTGTAATGAACAAAAATTTTGATAAATCGATAAGCAGGAATAACAAAATTCTGATCTTTCTTAGAATGTTTTCCATATGTTATACAGAGCGTTTTCTCCTTTTAGTTGATAAACAGAAACCAATATTATTAATAAATTAGTTGAAAATCGTCCTACACGATTTACTTAATAAAAAAAAAGCTGCACGAATGGTAGGAAATGTACAGAACATATGTTATGCAAAGTTAAGTGGAAGTATTTGTAAAATAAATTGGATCAATCTCAATTAAGACACTACAAAATAGAAAATTACCTTGACGAGATTAACTTGTGGTTTTCGTCAAAGTTGACCCGTATTTGAATTGAACTAAATTAGATGGCGCTGCTCTATGCCCTTAAGAATTGGTTGTGCAAAATAAGTACTACCAAAGAATTTCATTTTTCAAAATAGTCAAGGAAATTAAAACAAAAGGTAGGATAATTTGAATCAATCAGTTCATTTTCTTCTCAAGTAACTTCAACTTCTTGTGCTTCTCAAGGATCAATCAGTTCATTTTCTTCTCAAGGATAATTGTTGTGCTTCTTAATTCAATTTCAACTTCATATCTAATTGTATAGCCGACTAGATTTGTTTCAATTCAGTTAATCGACAAAATTGGTGACAAAACTTGTTCCCCCTTTTACCGCCCTTAATATAGAAGGTCCATTTCCAATCGTACAGCCGACTGGATTGTGAGTCAATTTTTCCTTTCCCATCTCAATTTCTTGAATTCTACCCCTTTCCTCCTAAATTTTTTTTTTTTTTAAAAAAAAACTTCACTCTATATCTTCAACATTATCTTAATTGAAGGAGCGAATGAGGAGGAGGGTTCTATTTGATAGTTCAGAAAGTATAAGTGAAAGGATTCGGGTCGAGCTTTCGGGTTCGGAGATTCATCCGAGACAGTGCAGTAAAGGCGAGGCAGATCGTAGTTTCGCTTTCAGTTTCAGGCTTCCAGCCACAAAGATCTAATGGATCCACCACGTGCTCTGACAGGCACAAGACTATTCCACCACGTGCTCTGACAGGCACAAGACTATTCCATAAATATTGGCCGACGCAACGTTCCTTATTTCTTGTGGCCAAATATCAGAAACAATCAACTTATCAAAGCCAGAGCTGAATCTAACTTCAACAAACATAATTAATTTCTAATAAAAATGACACATACCTATATGATATGTGCTTCCCATCTGTGTAACAAAGATTAATCTAAACATTCTTATGAATTTCATATTTGAAGGCTACTTAAATCTGTTCAAAATTCTAACAAGATTCTGACAAAGAAAAAATTTCTCTTTCCTCCTCTTCATTTCATAAATTCCATCCCTTTTCTACTTAAAAAAAAAAAGCTTCACTCTTAATCTTCAACGTTATTATTATTATTATCTTAACGGGGAAGCAAATCTACTTTTGATTCTAATGCGTAGGATGTTTTTTTTTTTTTTTTTTTTTCTAGCAATGATACATTGTATAACTTACTCTATCATAATCTAAGGGGAAGGGGAGCTTAAGAAGACTTGTGTTAAGGCTAGTGAGTATACAAATCCAACTAAATCAAGAAAATGTTACGACACTATCTTTAGATTTTTTTTACTGCAGATGAGATTTGAACCCTCACTTACCGCGTATGAAATGACTTAAATCCCTCCTGATAGCCACTGAGCTTTAACGCATCAGATGGTCCAATTCTCCGAGATCCACGTGAGACACGGGTGCAACAACGGTGAGGATAGTCGTAGTTTTAGCGACAAATCCCCTCGTGATGGAAGAACTTAAATCCCTTTCTTATGGCCACTGAGCTTTAATGTATCAGATGGTCCAGATGGTCCAGTTCTCCGAAATTCACGTGAGACGGTGCAGCAACGGTGAGGATAGTCGAGTAGTTTCAGCGACAAATAGCTAAAGGATCCACGTGCTCTGGCAGGCTCGAGTCGATTCCATGAGGAGATGCTGGGTCCACGCTTTTGTATTTGGGTTAATAGCAGTTTGGCCCCCCTAACTTTTGGATGTAGTCACGCAATGAAAACTAGTCAATGTTAGAAATGAAAAAAAAAAAAGTGAGTGTAATGAAAATATTGTCCTTTTATTCGTGAAATTATTTATAACTTACTATCATTTCCTTTCATTGTTAAAAGATTTATATCTTCTCTATCGTATCAATTATAAAAAAATATCAAAGTTAAAGAAAGGTATTTAGTTTGTATCCTTCAGATTTTTCATGTTGGATTAATGTTTGCTTCTATATATGTTTTGTTCAATTTATTAGACTTTAAGTCAAACAAAAGGAATAAATGTCACAATACTAAAAATAAATACAATTACCAAATTTTATATAAAAAAAGGGTAATACTAAACTCATTTCTTTAAAGATTAATACTTTATAAATTTTAATTTATTTAAAATTTTAGATTAATATCATTGTCCTTTTTTTTTTGGTTACAAATTAGTCCAATATGAAATACTTAATCAAATTTGCTAAAATGGTTGACACGCCTTTTTTTTAAAAAAAATTAGAGAAGGAAAATGGACATTAAATCTAATATTACTTTTTTGAGAATAAAAGGTAAAAATAGTAAACTATTTAAATGCGGGGTATGTCCTAACGAGTGGGCAGGTGTTGATATTTTGAAAAAAATAGAAGAGTTAAAATAGAGAAACTATTTAAATGTAAAATAGGGTAACAGTTATCCATGCGCGCACTTGCATGATCAGAAAGAACCTTAAAACAAATAAATATTCCAAACGAAGAAAATCAAACTTACTAGCATTGGCATCAAAATGAAATGAATGATGATTTAGAGAAGATGTCAAATTTGAAACCGTCCATATAATCCTCTTTTATCTTTTGGACTTATTCGGACTGGGTAATGCAGGTCCAAAAACAAGTAACACTCCCTACTTTTGGAAAATACCAAGAAAAAAGGCACCCCAACAGCTGTTTAGTTTTTGTTTACTTGTGCAGCGTAATTCCTCAGGTGTGCAGTTTGTGCTGTACTTCTTCGGATGTTGGAGCCATTGTATCCTCCAAATGTTAGACAGATCACGGACGGGATGAATTAGTCCACTAAACGTAGCTCAAATGAGTGCATGAAAGACTCAAAAGTCCAGGTGCTCATATGATCACAAAGCCAAAGATTAATCAAGGTAACAGGAACTGTTTCCATTCATTTGTTGAAACACTACTGGTTTGATTTGATTCTCGCCTGGACTTTCTCGCTTTGATGCGATCAAAATAAAAAATTCAACCATATGGTATTCTTTTCTGAGAGGGGAAAAAATGGAAAAATTAAAAACATGTTTCAACAAATTCCTAAACCCTCCACAGTTTTTTTTTTTTTTTTTTTTTTTTGGTTTTTTTTGGGGGGGAAGGGGGGTGGGGAAGTCTAAGCATCAGCTGTCGTTATAATTATTGCTACCATAGTTGGACAGTTGGACTAGTAAATGTAAATATGACTAAATGCCTGGCCGATGGATGACAATACCAACCAACCAATCTAGAAGCTTGGACCTCCGCAAGGTCCAACGTGTGTTGACGACTAAAAGCTTTTGAGCAAATATGCAAAATTACTACTTGAATTGAAGGCTACAGCTGAAGTCTAAACCCTTCAATTGTGACCGCTGGATAATACAAATTGGAGTAATAATAATATCTTTAGTTAATTAGGCAGTAACAGGTAAGTCTAAAAAAAAAATTATAATTTATTTGAATGAAATGATCGTTTCCATCCAAAAATATATATGTATGCATATAATTGAACGAGAAAATTGATGCAAGACATCCGTGTACAATTGTTCAAGAAGGACAAGGTCCACCTATGGACATGATTGCTTCCTATCAAATTTCTTCTGATACAGCTGCCCATTAAGAAATTTCGTTGATGATTGACAGCATGAAGGTAAAAGGATTGTTCAAAATGATGAATCGTCTCGAAGCCCATCATGCAGCCAACGCTAACTGTCGTAACCCATCATCCCCCTGAAAAAATATTGCTCAGACATGGGATAGCTTTTCCATTCAAACGCACAATAAAGCAAATGTTGATTGTTCTACGCCAGTACATAAGCAGGAGCAGCTTTTGGGATCGGCGCGGTGATTCGCTATCATGAGGGACGCTTTCAAGCTTATCATCCAGCTAACCTCAATGATTGTGGCCCATCCCCTCAACACGCTGCTCGAATGTGGACAGCAAACGCTGCTACAAAGCAAATTTTTTTGACTGTTCTTCTCCACAGTACATAAAAAACCTTTTGGGGTTGGTGGTGCGGTGGTGATTCGCAGTTATGAGGGATACTTTGCTGCGGAATTGTGCGCACACACATTTCACAGTGGCCGTTGAGATAGCTAAGGCGGCAGCAGATCGTGAGACAATTGATTTGATTACAAATTTAGAAATTCCCGATTGTATCCTGGAGGGTGGAACACTTGATAGCATGTTACGTGACGAGGAATAGGTGTTGTCGGCCAGTGCCCTATAATTGAGGATACCTATTAGTATAATTGAGGAGGAGATATCTGACTGTCCATATCAGAAGTAAATGTCGTTGATGTACGATAGATTCTTCACGATGACAATAGGATGGCACGTGAAGCAGCTTTTCTTGCTAAAATTTCAGAAATACCCACCCGGTCTTGCTAGACGATTCGTGGACTGCGTTTGAACAGAAGTTTATTCGGAATAATTTTTTTAAAAAAAAATATTATTGTAACACTTTTTTTGATATGATATATATGAGATAAAAAAATAATTTAAAAAATGTATTGATGATATAAGTAAATCAGCGTGTGTAAATAAAGTGCATTCCAAACGCACACTAATTTTCCTTTTTTATCAAAAAAATAAAAATTGAAAAAAAAATCAATAAAAGCTTTGAAAAAAACGACATCAATCCATACCATAATGGTCCGAAACGTTCCCGGGATTTGGTACCAGTAATTAAATTCACCCCTTTCTCGTCGATCCCACGGAAGATTAGCTGCCGAAGAATTTTGGTCCGGTACTTCTTTGGCTTTGATTAAAAAGTAATTAATGTTTTTCTAATGAAGCTCATCTAGAACAAAACTTTTTCATTTTCTGTGTCATCCGAGATCACCTATATAATATAAGTTCCTTTTTCACGTTTTTTATTTTAAGTTTGACGATTATGCAACAGAAATTAATACATGTAGTTAGGGTCTGTTTGGTTGGGTCCCTGGAAAGAAAATTTTTTCCAAAGGAAATAAATAATGCTTTCCGATTCGTTTTCCGGTGTGCTTGGTTGACTAGTTGTTGGGCCTCCTAGAAATTTAAGCCCATTAGATCTCGAATATCCAACCCACAACAGCACCTTGCATCCGAACATTCATTTTGCTTCGTCAACTGAGTGTGCTTTTCTTTTCTGCCCCCCGTTCTTTTCCCCCCCTTGTCACCACCACGGCTGCAAAAACACTCCCCCCAGTACCACCTTGCTAGTCCCTACCGCATCCCCACGGCAAAAGAAAATTATCATCAATGGGGAAGGATGCGTACCAGACAACCAAATTCAAATTCTTGAAATTCAAATTCTTGAATTTGGCACCAATATTTTAGCCAATAGGTTTGACTTTCAGCATTTGAGATGAATTTTCAATTGAGAAACAATTTCCAATTTTTTAATTTAAAAAAACGTAAAATTCATATATTCAAATATGATCAAAATGCATTATGACCAGGCATTAGCTTGATTTTTATCGCGATCGAATGGTCTGGCTGCCTAACAAGATATTGCCATTAAGAAACGAAGAATACGAAAAGTAACATGAATTGAATCGTATTACTTTTTTTTTTTTTTTTTTGTCGACATAGGGGTGTCCGGATCAATCCTTATGGGGTCCGACTAATCCCCTGCGGCCCGAGCCCCGCGCTCCAACCCGACCCAGGCACAATAAGTGCACAGGCGTCCCCACAGCGCAGTTTCGAACCCGGGACCTAATGTCCCAAAGGAACGCTGCTACCATGTGGCTATACCGTGGGGCGAATTGAATCGTATTACTAAGAAGGAAGAGCTTGTCCTCGGGAGGCTTTTATTAGTTTCCACAAATTTAGCAGGTAGTATACATCACAAAATGGTGGATTAGCCACCAATTTTAGTACGTAATTTATTCATCAAACAAGTAGTCAATAAAACACAAAATTCTAGTTACCCAAATACATGCTGCCAGAGCCTTGAATGGAAGGCCATGGATCTATGATGGTCAGCCGCTAATACTACTGAATTGGAGGGAGGGCATTGAGGATGAGTTGGAAGCTTTTGATAAGGGAAGGATTTGGGTTCAAGTATGGAACCTTCCCCTTCATTGGATGACTAAAGAGGTAGGAAGGAAGATAAGGGGAATTTTTAGTGATGTTTTCGAGGTAATCATGCCTCCAGGAGGTGGTAGAGAAGGGAAACATATGAAATTATTTGTGGAATTTGACCTGACGAAACCTCTTCCTAGGGGTACTACGGTAAAATCTAATGGTAAGCCTAGATGGGTAGAATTTCGATATGAAAAATGTCCAGATTTCTGTTTCTGTTGTGGGATCATTGGTCACAATGAGAAGATCTGTGGCCTAAAAGGGTTGAAAGAGGAAAAACAATATGGTAATTGGTTAAGGGCAAGTTTTCCTAGGAGTCCTAACAGAAAGGGTAGTAGTGAGAAAGAGCGATATCCTAGTAGTAACAACCATGAGGATTCCAACCAGTTTTGCAATAATCCTATCGAACGTTCAAATTTTCTTCTGACATATTCTGAAGACTTCCATAGGTTGGAGGGGAATTCCTTAAGGTCAGCAGGTGGCATTGGGAGAGGGGGGGAGGAGAATGAGAGGAAGGAAAACTTGAAGGTTACTGAGAGGAGTGTAGGAGTGGAAGGGCAAGGGAGTGAAGTGGAGGAGGTAAGGGAGCTAGTTAAGAGGGAAGTTCTCACTAGGGACAAGGTCCAGGGAGTGTGGGAGGGGAAGGGTGAGGTGAAAGGAATTGAACACAGGAATGAAGGGGTGATGTATGATCAAGGTTGGATGGACTGTGAGGTAGATAGTGGAGTGGACCAACTTATTGCAGTAGAGGTGAAGGAGGTCAGTATGGAGGTGTCTGATAAAGGGGAGATAAGGTGTGGAAAGCTGAGTGCTAACTATCTTTCCTCTGTGAAAGGTAAAGGGAGAAACTGTAGGGGGTGGAAGAGGGTTGTGCAACGAATGGGAAGAAGGGAGCCTCTGAGAGATGTGTCAAATGGAACGAGCATGGTGGAATCAGGGAAGAGGAAAGGGATGGAGATTAGTGAGTCTGGTAATATAAGTGAGGCTGGCTGTAACTGGAAAAGGAGTAGAAGGCCTGAACAGGAGGTGTGCTTTATGGAAGTTTCTGAGGTGGAGGAGCCCTCCCTAAATGGGGCTCCCAAGCTCCAATGAGAGCTCTGGTGTGGAACTGTCGAGGAGTGGGGAGCCCCTTGACAGTTCCCCTTCTTACGGAGGCTGTGTTACTCCACTTCCCCTCTTTAGTTTTTCTGTCAGAAACAAAAAACAAAAAAAGTGTTCTAAATAGTGTTAAGCAAAAAATTAAGTTTGATAACCTTTTTGTTGTGGATCCTGTGGGTATGGCTAGGGGTCTGGCAGTAATGTGGAAGGAGGAGGTACTTGTCAAAAAGGTACTGTTTACCAGTTTCACTATAGAATTACTGATTGTTGATAGGGATACAAATTTGGAATGGTGGTGTGTGTGCATCTATGCTAGTCCAGATGATAGTGTGAGGAAAGCACAATGGGAGGTGATAACTAGAAGAAGTCAGCTATGGGGGGAGTCTTGGGCCATTATGGGTGATATGAACGACATTGTTTCTAATGGAGAGAAGTGGGGTGGTAGAGAAAGAGCTGATAGCAGTTTTTAAACCTTCAGAGATTTCATTAATACCAATGCTCTAGTGGACATTGGCTTTGAAGGAATTCCTTGGACATGGAGCAATAAGTGGGATAATGAAGGAGTAATTAGGGAACGTTTAGATAGAGTACTAGTTACTGGGGGTTGGTATAACAGATTTAGGAATGCGAGTTGTAGGCATATGGAGACAGAAGCCTCTGACCACTCTATGCTGTTATTTGAGACAAAACCTGCAATAGTGAAGAAATGGAGAAATAGGTTTGTTTTTGATAGGAATTGGCTTCAACATAAGGAGGTAGGGAATATAGTTAAGTCAGCCTGGAACAATAGCTGTGTGGGATCCAGATTTTTCAGGCTCCAGTTTAAAATCAAGCAATGTAGAATGGCATTATAAAGCTGGAGTAAGCAGAAGGTGAGCAACTTTGGGAAAATCATCATGCAGACAAAAAAGGAATTGAAGGAGCTGAGGGAGAGTAGTGTGAATGGGAAGGGGCTGAAAATGGCTTTACTAAAGAGGAAACTGGTGGCAGCCTATAAGGATGAAGAGGTATATTGGGGTCAAAAGGCAAGGCAGAAATGGTTAAGGGAAGGAGACAAGAATACCAAGTTCTACCATGCATGTGTGGCTGGAAGGAGGAAAAGGAATAGAATTGGGCTTCTAAAGAAAAGGGATGGGGTCTGGTGCAAGGATGAGGAAGAGACTGATACAGAAATAGTCCAATATTTCAAAGACATTTTTACAGTTGAGGAACCCCAGGGAATCGAAGCCATTCTCAATGAAGTCCCACAGTCCATTACTAGTGCGATGAACAAGCAACTCATCTCACCTGTATCTGAGCAGGAGGTTTACCGAGCTGTCTACTCTATGCATCCAAACAAGTCTCCTGGCCCTGATGGTATGACCCATATTTTCTTTCAAAAGTTCTGGTCTGATATTAAGGAAGATTTGATTAATGTTGTTCAGAGTTTCTTTTATTCTGGTAAGCTGCTAAGAGCAGTCAATGAGACTTTGATCTGTTTAATTCCTAAAGGAGACTCTCCTGTTGATATGACTCAGTTTAGGCCTATTAGTCTCTGTAATGTGCTTTACAAGGTCATTTCTAAAATTCTGGTTCATAGATTACGTAGTGTTATCAGCTATTGCATAAGTTCCTCCCAATCAGCCTTTGTACCTGGTAGACAAATTCTGGACAACATACTTGTGGCTCATGAATGCATTCATTTCCTGAATAATAAAAGATCTGGTAAGGAGGGATTTATGGCTATCAAATTAGATATGTCTAAAGCCTATGATAGGGTTGAATGGATATTCCTTGAAAAACTGATGTTACAAATGGGGTTCTGTCAGAAGTGGGTAGGTTGGATTATGGAATGTGTTTCTAGTGTGTCCTATGCTGTCAATATTAATGGGGAGAAGAAGGGGTTTATCCAGCCATCTAGGGGATTAAGACAGGGAGATCCCTTATCTCCTTTCTTATTCCTTATTTGTGCTGAAGGCTTCTCAGTTTTGATTAACCAAGCTGTCAGACAAAGAAAACTCACTGATCTCCAATTGTCTTCTGGTGGTCCCAGACTTTCTCACCTCTTTTTTGCAGATGACTCATTAATTTTCTGTAAGGGTAAGGAGGAGGAGGCAGTGCAGATGATGGAGGTCCTTAGGCATTATGGTGCAGCTTCTGGTCAACTCATAAACACTGAGAAATCTTCAATTTTTTTCAGTAAGAATGTTTCAGTAAGGGAGAGGTGGAAGGTGCTAGAGAAAATGAGAGGGATGAAGGAGGTCAAACAAAGCAGATATTTGGGTCTACCTTTGGTAATTGGTAGAACAAAAACACAGGTGTTTAACTTTGTTAAGGAAAAGGTGGTTAGCAAAGTTTCAGGTTGGAAAGAGAAGTTGCTCAGTATGGCGGGGAAAGATGTTTTACTGAAATCTGTAGTCATGGCTCTACCAGCTTATGTAATGTCATGCTGCAAACTTCCAAAGGAACTTTGTAAGGATATTGGGAGAGAGATGGCTAAGTTTTGGTGGGGAAGTAGGGGTGAGGAGAAAAAGATGCATTGGTTAGGATGGGGTAAGCTAGCTGAAGTTAAACAGAATGGGGGATTGGGTTTTAGAGAGTTAGAGGATTTCAACCTGGCACTTCTGGCCAAGCAATTATGGAGGATACTAACTCGGCCAAATTTGTTGGTTAGTAAGATCCTTAAAGCCAAATACTTCAGAGGCACTTCAATCTGGAAGATGAAAGGGAAGCATACTGACTCATGGTGCTGGAAAAGCATTTTGAGTGCAAGATCAATACTGGAAGAGGGGGTAAGGAAGAGAGTGGGAGATGGGAAGAATATAGACATTTGGAAGGATAGATTGGTTCCTGTGATGGCAGGAGGTAAGGTGAACCCACAACAGGCCTCAGATTTGGGTTTGAGTAGAGTTAGCGAGCTGATTAATAATGGTAGGTGGAATGAGGAGTTGCTGGAAAGGGTGTTTTTGAAGGAAGAAAGGGAGATGATCTTGCAGATTCCCTTGAGCCTTCAGGAGACTAAAGATAGAATCTTCTGGGCACATTCAGCTTCTGGGGAGTATACTGTTAAGTCTGGGTACATGGTTGCTCACGAGAGAAAGAAAGGGAGAAAGGTGAGAAATAGTCAGGAGGGAGCTAGTAGTCGAAATGAGGTGAATGCAAGGGGATGGAAAGTCTTATGGCAATTAAATATGAAGAATAACCTGAAACATTTTATCTAGAAGTGCATGAAGGGCATTCTGCCAGTCAATGAAAACATCAAGACTAGAAGCAGGCAAGGCAATCCATTGTGTAAATGTTGTGTGGCCTGCTCAGAGTCGACTGAACATATGCTGTTTCTATGTTGTCATGCAGAAACTATTTGGAAAATGGCTCCAGTTCAGTGGGATGGCTTGGAAAGTTTGAGAGGGAAGTTTTGGTTGTGGTGGTCTGAGTTGGTGGAGGCAACTATTAGGGAGAAAGGGGAGGAGCATATTACGTTTACAGTCAACCTGCTATGGCAAATCTGGAAGGATAGAAACGAGATAAATTTCAATGGGAAAGGTAGGGATCCAGGAGTGGTGGTACACAAAGCATTAACAGAATGGCTGGAATACCAGGAGGTCCAGTATGAGGGAAAGGAGGAAGTGAGGGAATCAAGGCTAGAAGCAGGGAAGAAAGGAAGTTGGGCAGCTCCTAACAAAGGGTGGATCAAGCTGAACACTGATGCGGCTTTGAACCAGCAGTCCAACAAAGCTGGCTGGGGTATTGTGGCTAGAGATTGGAAGGGGAAGCTGGTTGCTACGTGGGCTTGTCCTTCTTTTACATGCTCAGTCCCAGTACTTGAGGAGGCTTTGGCAATCAGATCTGCAATGGTTAAAGCTGCTTTGGAAGGCTGGGAAAAGATCATCATTGAATCCGACTGTAAGGCTGTAATAGACAGAATTCAGGGAGATTCGGATGATGTGCTTATCTCCACAGTCTTGCAGGATATTAAGTTGTTAAAACAAAACTTTAAGGAATGTTGTTTCTCCTTTGTTCATAGGGAGTTCAACTCTGTTAGTCATAAGTTAGCTAGATATGCTCTAAATCTAGGATCTATTGTTGATTGGAAAGCTTGTTTTCCAGTTTGGTTGCTTGATATTGCTCGAGCAGACGTTGAGGAGCAGTTGCTCCAGGATGTGTAATTGGGGTCTGATGAATCAAAATGTTGCCGTTCTGACAAAAAAAAAAAATACATGCTGCCCGTATGCCACCAAAACAAACACTACATTCAATTTCAGTCAAAAGCCACACAAAAAAAAAATATGCACAATAATGTCCGATTTATAAGGCGTTATTTTTTTAAAAAAATTTGCCATGCCAACATTTTTTTTAATGATTTTAACGAACGCTAGGCTGTGGGCTTCCTTTTTTTCACCCTTTTGCCCATCGGCAGAATGTTGTGTTATCGGTGGCTCAGCCCAAAAAGGACTGGATTGGTTAGGTACATATAATTGAGGGACTAAATTGGTTAGGTATATAAAAAGTTTAGGGACTATTTTCGCTTCTGATAAATAATTTAGGGACTTTTGTGGCCTTTTGCTCCTCTTAAAAAATATATAAAAAATGAAAAACCTTAATTATAGGTGAAATAAAGTACTGGGTTTTTTAATTCATTGATTGAGTAAATTGCAGTGTGGAACTTGTTCAAACAATCCGTACAAATTTGGATGCAAATGGTTGGAATAGCACTAAAGTAGCGAGAAAATGGGTGGCTATGTTTCCTTCTGGAGTTTGGGATGGTAGCAGACAAAGGTGCTCTACTAACTTATTCTAATTTGGGTAAATTGCAGAAACATAAAATTCGAGCCAAACAAAAATGGCCATAAAGTCGTTAATGAGAAAATAAACAAAAGAAAGAAGTTTAAGACCACCAGCAAAATTATTTACAGCTAATTTTTTTTTGTTTTTGGTTAAAAACCACCACCCACCACCCTACTCTAAATCAAGAGTCAAGATTTGAACCCTTAATCTATCAGGTGGGAGTTAACTTGCTTCTCTTTAGAAGGTTATACTAAATTACATGACGAATTTCACTCGTTCCATGTCTTGTCTAACGGTAAATTACTGGTTTATCCTTTCTCAAAGATTGTGAAATTCAAGGTATAAGACGAGCAAGGCGTATAGTTTTAGAAAGTTTTGTGGTTATTGCAGGTCGAATTCGGAAGAAAAGGCAAAAAGCCAGCAAACTAGATTTTGAGGCCTTTGTTAACGTCAATAATGTCGAACATCAACTTCCACTTGTCCCAACATTTGAGGAATTGCTTCACCTAAGTTTCATATGCGTGCAGATTCATGAAAAAAGTATGTTTTATTTCTCGAATTTCCTCAAAATGTCAAAGCCTATGCACAGCAATCACTGTCGAAGTATCCAACAAACAGCTAATAGATCAGCGACATGAGCGCTACCTCTGATGCATCATGTCCAACTGCTCACTAACTTGTTCTTCATGTGATCCTCTACATTAGCACCAATAAATAAGAATGATCTCAGTTATACAATAATTGGATATTTGAGCCTGTTGTTTTAAGCTGACAAAACTTTGGCCCATTGGGTAACTGTCTTTTGATGGATAATCAACTTGGGCCAAACCCGTCATATGTATTACTTTTGGATTAGCTGAGTTCCTAAATTTTTAAAATCAGAATCTGAAAAATAAATAGATTGGTTATAGGCTCTTGGTCTTAGCACTTTGATTACAAAGTTTCCTAAAAAGCACGAAAACCAGCGGGTGGCATCACAAAATGGATTTTTCTAAAACAAAAGCGGATTTTCCACAAAGGCTGTTGAGAACCGGCCCTATCTGTAAATGGGCCTCACGTGAAAAATCTAGACCCAGACGTATAAATCTAAAAGGAACAAAAAGTGGTGTGTTGTGCTCTTCGTCTCATGAATCATCAATGCCATGATCGAAATCGCGCTTGACAGATCATGGAAGCTGTGATAGCATAAAGCCCAAGTCGATGATATGTAGTTCAACTCGACACAACTCTCAGGTCACCTTTAACACATACTACTACCATTGATGGGATTAGGACAGGTACAATTAAAATTTAGTACAATTAGTGCGTTTGTCGTACTTCTTTTGTAAATTAATGTATGTTTACGACAGACTTTTGTCGCCCGGCAATAGACTGTTTGGAAGCTAGTTTTTTGGACAAATTTTTTACCTACAAATTTTTAACAACTTTTGCTACAGGAACCCCAAAAAATCTTCTCAAAATTTTTTACCTACACACTTCAAATACCCAAGACACAAAAAAAAAATAATAATAATAATTCAACACAAAAAAAATTCCCTTCCCTTTTTTTCTTCTTCCACCCCTATCCCAATCCACCACCACCACCGGTTCATCCCTAGCTTGTTGATGGCTAGCTATGGAGATGCGCATGGTCTTCTTTTTTTTCCCCCCCTTTTTCCCTCTCCTCCTTTTCCTCCCCTGCCATTCTCCCCTCGTCTTTTTTTGCTCTTTGCGTCTCCCCAATTCCTTCCCCCACCTCTCTGTGAAAAAAAAAAGAAAGAAAAGAAAGATGGTGAGAAGTGGAAAAGTGAACAGGGGAGGCGGGAGGTGGCGAGGCAGAGCGGGAAAGGGCAGAGGTAGTGGCGGGGGGAGGGGGAAGGAGGGGCAGAGGGAGAAGGCTGGGGGAGGGGGTGGCGGGGCAGAAGGGGAAGGGGGGAAGGGGTGGCGGGGCTGAGGGAGAAGGCGGGGATAACGGGATTGGCGGGTAGAGGGGGAAGGGAGGAGGTGGTGGCGAGGCTAGGGGAGAGGGTGGCGGGGGGAAAGGAGGAGAAGGGGAAAGAGAGGATAGGGGTGGCGAGAGGTGGCGGAGGTAACGAGGAAGGGGAAGGGGAAAGGAAGAAGAAGAAGAAAGAAAAGAAAAAGGAAAGAAAGAAAAAGAAAAAGAAAGAGAAAGAAAAAAGGAAAAAAAATGTCACCTTACAAAAACTTTTACAAAATTTTTCTACTTACAAAAATTTCTACAAAATTTTTTCAAAACTTCTACAGTACACTACAGTAAAGTTTTAGACAAACTTCCAAAAAACTCAGGTTCCAAACAAGTATTTTTAGATAGGGGAGGAGGAGGAAGAAGAAGAAAGAAAAAAATTTTGTCTGTCTTTACGGCGTATATTTTTAAAAGATTACTGTAAATAAAGTTGTTAAAAAAAATTTTCTCTATTAAAAATATGATGGTAAAAAACTCACCATCCATCCAAATGAAGTAGTTACAATGTACATCGTGAACAAAGTTTACAAACACAATAATAAAGTAATGCTAGTATCTACCAAGTTCATGTAACAATTGTTCCTGAACAACTTCCTTCCAGGTTAGGGATGGCAATGGGGGCGGGTGCCCGCGGGTGCCCGCCCCGCGGGGGGCTCTCGGGGCGGGGGTTGGGGCGGGGGGTGGGGCGGGGGCGGGGGGGAATTTTTCCCCCCCGCTTAGAAACGGGGCGGGGGGCGGGGGAGTATACCCCCGCCCCATCCCCCGCCCCGCCCCCCGCAAAACAAAAAAAAAATATAAAAAAATATATAATTATATATAACATGTAAGTTAATTAGTTCTAAATTTATGATAATGATATTATTAGTTAGATATACTATATAATGTATATTAGTTTATGTAATATAATTGATATAATCAATTATATGAATAATTCTACATGTCTACTAATAGAATTTATTAATTAGTTATACTAAATTTACTAATATATTTATACTAAATTTCTAATTACACTTAATAGAATAACACTTTTTTCTAAAAAAAAAGCACAAACACAATAATGAATTAGTGATTGCATTTGTACTAAATGTGAAAACTTGACTATTTTAGTTATATTTATTTCATCATATTGGATTGTATTCAAATAACTTTTGTTTGATTGTTTTTATGAGTTTCAATTGTAAAATTACAATGAATAATAATTTGATGATGTGTTGATATTTTAGTACTTGATTATTTATTAAAATTTAATTATAATAAAATTATATAATAAAATTTTATTAACCCCGCGGGGGCACCCGCGGGGGAAGCGGGGCGGGGGCGGGGGGAGCAGGAGGCGGGGGACGGGGCGGGGGACGGGGGGAACTAATAGGCAACGGGGCGGGGGACGGGGGAGGGGTCCCCCGCCCCAACCCCGCCCCGTTGCCATCCCTATTCCAGGTGGATGGGACAAGTTACCTCCAGGCACGCCGTATTAGCTCAACCATATCTTTCGTAGGGGATATACATTATTATTATTTGCAATCGATGGATGAATTTCGTTTTTTACTCAAAAAAATTTGACCAAATCCTGTAAGATCTTTTAATAATAATGATACACTTTTATCTTATAATTAATATATATATATACTAGCACATAGAGGTATCACCAGACCAATCTGACTTGATTCATTTTTAATCATCAGCCAGCAGTCAATCTTAATTTCTTCTTCTGCTCTAGATCTTCTTGTTAATTTATTATTTTGTTTTGAAAAGTATCGAGGAATTTGCATTTGGAATCTTAAAGGCGCCGAATCCGGAGTTCAAATATGTGATTTGACAAGTTTGCCACGTGCACCAGAAGCAGAGGAGAATAACTCAAAAGCACCAAACAGGTTCTATCTGTATCTTAAGAGCTAAGGAAGCCGATGAAAAAAACAATATGGAAACATTTTATTTTTAGTGATGCTGAGTTATTGAATTGGTCGGGTTGCGTGTCTTAGTTCAATATGCATAGAGGGGAAAAAAAAAAAAGAAAAGGGAATCTCGTCAATAATGACGTTGTCAGGCCCTAATTTCACCAGCTGCTACTCTCAAAATATGAATATGTTAATGGCAATATTGTCAAACGTACAGACCACGGAGGTTTTTATTATGTAACGCAATGATGGATGTCTTATTTTCAATTGATTATTTTAATGGGGTTTGATTTCAGATGATTTAGTTTTTGTGACGTTCCAGTTGCTTTTATATTCTAATTATAAATTTTATAGTTTAGATTTCATAGAGTTCTATTCCTGTTCTCAACCCATATGAGCTAGAAGCTTCCTTCGTAGACTACTTCGCATGGTTAAAGGTGCTGCCAACGCCTTCTTAATTGATTCGAATGCTCTTGCTTGCTTTTCTCTCCAAACAAAGTCTCTTCCTTTCTTTAATAGCTCTTGAAATGGATGTGCTTGTCCTGCCGAGGCTGGAATAAACCTTATCAAATGTGATACCTTCCCAAGGAAATTCAGTTCCTTGGGATAATAAGTAGGTGGAGGCATATTCTATACCGCCCTTGCTTTAGCTGAATCCACAGCTATTCCTTGCCTGTGAAAGCTTGACTGCAAGACCCACCCGTCGAGCTGGGACGAAAGTCGGCCTTAGTGATCCAACGGTGCCGAGTGTCAACGGATAAAAGTTACTCTATTTGAGTTATCCGTCTTAGGTTTCAAGCTCTAATAAGAAAGAATAGCTTTTCTTCACAAACCTAAAATCTATAACGAATCAAAAAGTAATTTTTGCTGATTCTAATTACTCTCCATGATCTGTTTCTATAATCAGATTTTATAAAATCTAATAAAGTAATCAAGAACAAGTCCCATATATAATAAATATGGGCTGATAGATGGATAAGTAAATCGCGGACAACGTTATAGAATTTTTTAAAAAAAAAAAGAAAAGAAAATCGTAGATCTATCATACTTCTAGAAATGCATTCTCCTTGAAAATTCAATATGTTCACATCATCTTTTTTTTTTTTTTAATTTAGTAGTATATTTGCATTCTTGTTTGAATTTAACGTTTCGTGTACGTGCACTTGGAGTCTGACTTCGTCATCTAGAAATGGGAGGAATCGTTTTCGTATTCCTATTCCACATGGCGGAAAATGTGGTTTAGTTCGCAGAAAACAACTCGCGCGATATCTTTTAGTAGTATTAAACAAACATCGCCATGGAATTTCCAGGAGGCACAGCACACCCAGAGAAACAACCTCTGCTTGGAAGCCTTTCTTTAATTTTTCAGGATTAGATTAGGCCGCCTTCTCACTCAAGTGATGCAACAGCCCACAATGTTGTAGTTGTTGCTGTTGACGTGGTCCTAATGTTGGTTGATTTTTCCTCCGGTCGATTTGCATTTTCTGTCAATTTCGCAAATTGCCAATTTCGCGATGAGTTCCCTTTCCTTCAGCTTGGGTGGGACTGTTGTTAGATGATGTATCAGCGTCAAACTTAAATACGTGACGGCGATATTGACATGCAGACAGTCAACTTTGTATTTCGTGTCCATTCAATTAATTTAGACGAGAAATAAATTAATTTATAGCAATCCTCAATCTCGACACGTAAGCTGGTCAATGAAAATCCCAAAAAAATCACATACTATAATAATCCATCTGCAAGACATCCAAAAGGTCCGTAAAAATCCATAATAAATGGGTAAGAATTTTTAACCCTCCACACTTTAATTGATTTTAATGAAGTATCTCCCGAATTTCATTCATTTTGAGTAAACCTCAGAGGATTACAATTTTACAGCTGACAAGCCGCGGACAAGTATTTTGACGCAAGAATTTATTCTTCCGACTTTGTCGTTGTGCTGAATAACACAGCCCGAGTTAAAGCCTAGCCTGGGAACAAATTTTTGGCTGCTTTTTGAAGTATTTGACACCGTGTCTCTGTTTTGGCGGTTTCGTTTTCCCTCTCTTCGTTAGTCGTTACCTGTAGAGTGTAGACTTCACCGGATGACTAAATAAATTTGCTTCTTAGATTCTATCGACAATAGCAATTCCTTCAACCTTCATTTTTCTTGTTCTGGTTTTGACCTTTTTAATCTATTCTTCTTTCCATCTATATTTCCAATTCTGCATTGCCTTCGTCCAGCTTCAATTCCTCGGTTCTGTAGGCTGTATGTGCGTCAGTTGTTGAAGTTGACAAGGGACAAGCAGAGAATCCGCATGGGATTCCTGAGCACTTTCTTCGGAATTTTTGGTTTCTTGGTCGGGTCTCTGATTGGAATCGTGTTGGGTTTTTATCTCTTCATCTACGCGGAGCCTGAACACGTTGAGGTGATCAGTTATATAAAGTTCTTGTAGTTCTTGAATTCCTTTATTATTATTGAATGAGTTTAGAACTGTTTTTTGAAAGTCTTGCTAAATTCTGTCTGATGATTTCTTTTATGGTTACAAGGCGTATTGTTATTTGATGGGTTTTCCTGATTTTCTGTTAGTGCATTCTATTGTTAAGTTTTGCATGATCATGCGTTTCAGGGTTCTGTTCCAATGTCTTTTGCCTTGTGTTATCATCAGCTTCAAATCCCTTGATGCTGCTAAGAAATTTGGAGGTTCTATCTGATGCATCGGTTATTTTCTGGTTTTTTCTCCCCCCGAAAATGCACATGTTTCTGAACCTTTCCAATTAGGTGAAGGAGCATGAAAGATTATATTTGTTGTTTTGTAAGTTTATCTTGAATGAGATGTAAAAGGAACTGTCATACCAGCTGTTTCCAATTAAGAATTAGCCTCTTCTTGCTATTCCAATCTCTCTTCCGTGTGACTGGAGGAGGTATGCACCAGATGTTGCAGGGGAGATATTCTACTGGAAGCCAAATCCCATTCTTAGTCCAAACATCTAACTACCCGCTTTTAAACATCTAACTACCTGCTTTTAAAGGGCTTACACTTTACTCCAATGACTGAAACAATCCAATTCCACTGTTGCAGCAATATGGAATAACCTGCATTTCAATGCCATTATGTGCTGATCCTCATTGAATGAAAACAGTCGGTACAAAAGAAAATAAGTATGCAAGATGGAGATTGTAATGATGATTGTTGTGTATAAAGAAATTAGATAAGGCTTAATCAACATTGTCCAATTGCTGTCTAAAAGTTGCAATAATTTTGTGTATTTGTATCATGCATATGAAAATTTTACTGCTTATTTTGTGTGGCAAATTCAAGTGATCCTTTTGCGGTCAGTCAATTTTTGCATGCTTTATGTCTTTAGATATTCCATTTCCGTGTTCAAATGCTTGGCAGAACAACACATGAAGAACATGAAAGATGTTTTTTTAGATGCTTTATCTAAACATGGATAAGAACAGATTCGCCTAATTGAGGCAATTATTTGAATTTACAGGATCCCAAAGGCAAGGCACTTGACAAGCTCGATACAACTGAAATGCAAGATCTTATGCCTGAAATTCCATGGTGGGTGAAGAATCCTGATTATGAGAGGGTAAGATTTTGTTTTCAATTCTTCCAGATGAGGCTGTTTACTTAATTTCTTTTAATCACGTTTTCTGATTTCTGGATCTTTGAACCATCATTGTGGGTCACGCAGGTAGACTGGTTAAACAAATTTATTCATGACATGTGGCCTTTCATTGATAAGGTAATTTTGTCGTGATTAAGACTTTATTGTTCGTGATCAGAAATAGTAAATTCGGGTTCATTCACTCTACAGGCAAGTCATGGAACCATTAGAAGCATAGCAGAGCCTATATTTGCTGACTACATAGGGATGTGTAAGATAGAATCAATTGAATTTGAAAAAATAAGCCTTGGAACTCTTTCGCCAACAATTCATGGTGAGTTTTTCCTTTAGAGTTTTGGTGGCAAATGTAGTTGCTGCTTCATGTGCCCTTTGATTCTGTTATGTCACAGTTCAATAGCTTCTTTTAAGTACTAGGGCATATATAGTCACGTCTCTTTGATGTTTATAATCGTTAGAAAATTTAATCATGATTTTCAGTATATGCATACACATTGACTGGATCTTATCATGCCTTGACAGGTCTTAAAGTTTACGAGACAAATGAGAGTGAACTAGTAATGGAGCCAGCAATTAAGTGGGCGGGAAATCCTGACATATTAGTCACCGTAAAGTTATCATCTTTAAGAATCTTAATCCAGGTTAGAAGAGCACAGAAAAAATAAGACCTTACAACAGCGAATTTATGTGGTTCTAGGAAGAGGTCATTTTTGTTGAAGGATTGACGTTGCTTCTTACCAGTTGGTGGACATACAAATTGAAGCAGCTCCACGTATCACATTAAAGCCTCTCGTTCCAACATTTCCATGTTTTACAAACATTGTTGTATCCTTAATGGAGAAGGTAAGTAGTGTTTATGGCTTCATGAATTCATTCAGTAGTGCATCAGTAAGGGAAAATGCATTTATCTGATGATCATCTTTATTTTGTGCAGCCACAGGTTGACTTTGGATTGAAAGTGCTGGGTGGAGACGTCATGTCTATTCCTGGCCTATATCGTTATGTTCAGGTGGCATTTTGACGAATTTGTTATGGACACGAACTTGGGGGATGGGTGTCACAGGATAAATTCTTGTCAGATATATAATCTTACTGAAGTACCATAAGTATTCACCTCAAACTTCTTCCTTTTCTGGTAGGAAACTATCAAAAAACAAGTATCAAGCCTCTACCTGTGGCCACGGTGCCTTGAAATTCCAATTCTTGATGCTTCAACGTAAGTTGCTTCTTGTGCATCATACAATCTTGCTATTGGAAAAATGATGTGTAACTTGTGAAATGTTGTCGTGCATTTAGTACAACTTGTGGGTCATATACTAAGTCCTTTGCCTCCTTTTGGCTCATACTTCCTTATTACCTTGCAGTGTGGCTGCTAAGAAGCCTGTTGGGATATTGCATGTAAGAGTTGTACGAGCCATGAAGCTCTTGAAGATGGACTTGCTCGGACTTTCAGATCCTTACGTTAAACTAAGTCTGAGTGGAGACAGGTTGCCCACTAAGAAAACTACCATCAAGAAGAAAACCTTATACCCTGAGTGGAATGAGAATTTTAAGCTAATTGTGAAGGAACCTCAGTCTCAGTTTCTTCTTATAGATGTCTATGATTGGGACAAGGTACACACCCTCAGTCTCAGTTTCTGTTACATTTAGTTAATATTGCACCTCTTGAGTTTAACCAATGAATTTGTTAACTGATAAATATTTCTATATCTAAAATGTTGAAGAAAGTATGGTAGTGAAAGCGATTTTTCATTGAATTTTACACAGTTAAAGTTTAACCAGAGGAAATGTGATTTTAATCTCTTGGATGTCAATTGGATGTAGCTTCAAGGAGAACAGACTCTTTCTTTTCTTGGAAGATAATATTCAAAGGTTCTTTACATCATCAGGCTCCATTTGCAAGCTGACTGGTTAAGAACTGATCATAATTTATTTTTCATAGACTGCCATTCATGGTCAATTTGCAATCTCAGGCTAGCTAATACAAGAAGGTGAAGTCCACAAGAACTGTTTGGAGATAAATTAATTGAAACAGATATATGCAGTAATTTGTACTTTTAACCCTGACAATCATCTTTTAGAATTTCTGATACATGCAAGTTGATAAATGCTGTGTGTTCAATAAAGTGCTAAAATGGGACGAAGAGTTGAAATAAAATTCTTTCTGTTGGATTGCACTTTGATGGAGGTTGGAGCACATGACAGGCTGGGAATGCAAGTTTATCCTTTGAAGCTTCTAAATGCAAACGAGACAAAAGAGTTGACACTGGACCTGCTTAAGAGTACAGATATAACTGATCTTCATAATAAGAAGCAGAGAGGCCAAATTGTGCTTGAGCTGAGGTACGCTCCTTTCAGAGAAGACAGTGCTTCGTTTAGCGGGCCTCTTGACAGATTCAGTAGGAAAGCAAGCAGAATTGACACTAAATCCAGCAGTGAGAGTTACAGCGGAGCTGGTTTACTTTCGGTTACCGTTTATGGAGCTGAGGATGTAGAAGGGTCACGTCACAACAATCCATACGCTCTGATAATTTTCCGAGGAGAAAAAAGGAAATCAAAGGTGAGTAACGTAGCATGGTTTCTTCCTTCGTTTCACCTATTTGCCTTGGAAATCAAGTCGTTCGACGACGCAAACACGAAGAGTATGTAAAGGTGTTATCTTATGCTTTTCTTTTCTCATTTGCTTTCTGTATATTATTGGGGTTAGCTCATTTTTGCTACCTTGAGAAAGCACAGAAGACACATCCAGACCTTTCAATACAATAATATTGTCTCCTACTTAATACAAGCAGCGAATGAAGATAGAAAATGACTAGCGTTTTAGTATCATTTCAGCTGCTAACAATGAAGAAAATTTTGTTCCCTCAGATGATCAGGAGAACTCGTGATCCAGCATGGAATGAAGAGTTCCAGTTTACGCTGGATGAGCCTCCTGTCTCGGAGAAGATTCGTGTGGAGGTCATGAGTAAGCGTACACGATTCGGATTGCAATCAAAGGTAGTCAAATCCATCACCATCCCATTCTGAGTCTTTTTGGTTCCCATTTAATTGTTTAGCAGCACTGAGTATCTTGATTTGTTTTGTTTCTGTACAGGAATCACTGGGATATGTGGAAATCAACCTTGCTGATGTTGTGAACAATGGAAGAATGAATGAAAAATACCATTTAATTGATTCAAAGTATGGACAGATACATGTTGAATTACGATGGAAAACAGTATAAGTGCAATTGTCTTGGAACATGATGGATGCTCTGGTAAAATTTCAACCATAGCAACATCATTACTGCGAATGAAAGGTCGGCTTCTGGAAGATAAATCCTTGAGATTGAGTGCCAAAAGTTACGTTGTTCCGTTTGGGTATTATTACATTATTGGTCAAATTCTTGAAAGGGAAAATTGCAGAAACCTCCCTTGAGGTTTTTAACACTTGCACTCACCTCCCCTGTGGTTTAAAAAATTGCACTCACCTCCCCTAAACTTATTGATTCTTTGCATATTCAGTCCAAACGATTAAAATATTGTTTTACGGAGTGAAATGAGATATTTGTACCAGATTTGCCCTTTGTGCTACATGCCAAATAGTATTAACAAAGGAATGACAAAGTATTACAAATTAATTAATAATTAATAAACTTTAAGGGATGCAGTTTATAGGCAAATAGGTATTACTTATTCAAAGTACCATCTCTTTTTAGGATTTTGAAAATCATAAGAAGGTTACGTGGTAAAGCATTAAATTGTAAAGTGTTCAAATGCCATGCATAATATGTTTATAAATCTTAATCACTTCAGTTATTTTAATTTCTAAACAAAGGCTTCTCGACATTTTCAGATCGTTCTGATACAAAAAACCATTTACACTTTAGTCGAAATTACAAGAGGGTTTTTGTATAATTTTTGAAACTATAGGAGTAAAAAAAAGTGTAATTTACCCGAAAAAAAATGCCACAAATTATTCATACAGGATTGTTATAGTAATGAGAAATTGCAGAAAATAAGATTTTTGTATATACTTAGATACCTACCAAAGCGTAAATAAATGGTGATACACTCCATCGTCCAAGGCATTATAGGATACGGGGCGTGACAGGGTACCAACATTACACCTATTATTATCGGAGCACCAACCGTATCCAGTCTCATTCTCCACATAGTGGGCCTAGATCAATGATGCCCAATCTTCAGAAGTTGTAGTTCTCCAGATAAGGCGAACTCTCCTGGATCAATCAGTGGATTAATCTTGGATCGCCCTTGGGCCTTGGCTCATTGCTGTCCGGAAGCGAAAGGTTTCCTGTCAGGCTCACAGCCCTTTCTCTTTCTTTCTTTCTTTCTTTTCTTTTTGTGTATTTTCTCTTGCAAAACAGTCAGTCTCGCTGTCCTTAAATTGAAAAAGGAACCATGACATTTTATTTTCTTGCAAGAAAATATTTGAAAATTTAGGAACTCTAAATACATTTGATTTCTGGATTTCTTCTCTTGTTCACCCAAATTATATATTATATATAACAAAAAAGAAACATGAAATTTTCAGGATCAATTGGCAAATGTTAGAAAAGAAGACAAAAGAGTGCCGTTCTTATCTTTTTTTTTTTTTTTTTTTTTTGTCGACACAGGGGTGTTCGGGTCAATCCTTACGGGGCCTGGCGCCCCAACCCGAGTGCCGTTCTTATCACACTCTGCTTTTTTGGCAAATCGTGGATTGTTTTTTCATCTTTTCTTCCTCTCCTGTACTTATCGTTCTCCTATGGATAGGCTGGTTCATCCGATTTGGTCAACTTCGCAGCCCGATCTAAAATTCAACTATTAAAAACTCAGGCATGCATCGAACCATTTTGCCCCTAGAATTATTGCTGCGTACTAAGTACCCCAAGAACTCTATAGTTTTATGTTTTAGCTCAAACAAAACCTGCCAAATGCGTCAATTTGGACCTGGGATGTGCTGATCCGAAGAATTAAAGATCCTGAATTCAAATTCCTCTCTCCCTTCTCCACTTCTTAAATTAATCCCACCTTTCTCTCGCTAAAAAAAAAAGAAAAAGAAAAAGAATTAAGCTGGATCTCAATCCTCAAGATGAACTTAATTCATCTCTTATCTCGTGATATCTTGTCATAAACAATGCGTTGCAGGTGGTTAATTAATTACCTTGCCTAAGCATTAATTCAAGCACGTATGCACATACATAAAGTATGATTCTTATCTTGCTCTAGTGCTCTTGAAACCAACTAATCAAAACTTTAATATTTGATTAAGTACTAATTAACAACTTGTCACTAGTTAGTGGAGGTGGGAACTTCATTCCATTCACGAATATTCCTGACCAAAATTAAAAAGTCTTCGCAAAAATACATGGTTTTGAAATTTCCACATTCTACTTCTCAACTATAGAGCATATCCATGTGATGCTGTTACCGAAGAAGAGTCCAGTACGGCCAAAGATTAATCGGCCTGAGTTTTCCAATCGGCCCCTGTATAGCATATGGCACAATACCTATTTGGATAGTCATGATATTCCATGCGAATTGCGACATGAATGATTATAAGCTTTGAGGAAAATTGGACCTTGCTGGGGTGCAAGATATGGATTAGGTTTGACTTGCTGATGGTAATCATCCAAGCCACCACACATGTGACATCATGATAAGAAGGAAAAAGGGGGCTTCATAATCCTGGTGGGATGGATCGCAATATTGAAGGGTCACCCTCAGTACCAGTATTCTATTTTGTTGGCTACCTTTTATAAATTGAATTCGATATATATATATATATATATATATATATATAGTGTGTGTGTGTGTGTGTTTAGCCATTTCCAATGTTTATTCAGAAATTAATTAACCTGTTCAGTACGAAGCTAATTATGTAAATTTCATTTTATAGAGCTAGTTTTCCAAAATGTTTGCAAATGATGTCTCAAGTCAGCATCGACGACATTACTTTGAGTAAAGATCATGTCTGAGGTCACCGGGCTGGCCCCCAGAAATAAAATGAATAATGGTTCCAAAAAGTTCAGGACAAAGCTGACTTACATACATGAGGCCTCTTACTTTTGCAAAGAAACACAAATCCAGAAGAGAAAAGAATTCGAAAAGAAAAAGAAATTTAAGGAGAGATTGCCCAATGCATGGCATGGCGCCAACAATAACCAAGTCATTTATTTTGCTCGTCGAAGCCAATGGCGAAAAACCCTAGCTCATCGAGCTCAACGAAGTAAAATAGTGGTTCTCGAGGTTTACAAAACCCTAGTCAAGAAATGGAGGTTAACATATCATGATCAGTCAAAATTAATATGTCATCTTGCAGGACAACGAGAAGGGCTTCGTACACCATGCTCGTCAAGAGTCGTGCCATGCATGTCAAAGAGTAACGACAAAACATCACATTTGTTAGTTGTTACCCTAATCTAATGATCACCTAAGTGGGGAGCACCATTAGGGGCAAAGTTCTCCTATGTTTCTATAAAACTACTACTATTATACCAATAAAGTCAGCTTTGTAGTTGACTTGCCCCAGAAAGTCTGGCAAATTTAGATAGAAAAAGGATGTGGAAAAGGGAATCCTATCCCCCCCACAAAGGAGTTATGACGATTCTTTCTTTGTTAGTGGATCTTTATTCATTGCACTGAGGGCTGCGAATTATGAAGATCTCCCACTCTCTTTTTCTCATACACACACATTCTCTGATCTCTCTCTCTCTCTGTCTCTCTCTCTAATACATGAATGAATATCTATGGAAATAAGTAAAATTGTTGGGAGGCATGTGTGGTCTCAAAAGGTGAAATGAAATGAAAAGGAGTCACTTTCTTGGTTACTAGTTGCTGTTGTTTTGTGGGGGAAAGGAATAACTTTTTGCAGCTTAAAAAGATAGGGCATTTTTCCTTTTAAAAGGTTGGCTTTTGAGAGGAGAGTGTAAACCGTAAAGTTGAGTGGGAATAGAGAACTTCGCTCCACTCAAAAGAATTACCTTATCCTACTTAATTAGCTTACTTGTCTTGGTGATAGTTTTTTGCTTCTCATTTCTTGCGCCAATGGATATTGCTGTGTATTAATTGTACACCATAGTACCAATCCACTAGTCGCTTGAGAATGTGTTCATCTAAGTGCGTTTTGTCAAGCTTTGGCTTACATATAAAGTTGACGAAGTACAGAAGAAGAGGTTAAGAATATTTTTGGTGCCTTCCATTAGTCGACTGCCCCAGACATGAGTGAACAGAATTTCGATCTTGGTACCAGTTCCCCCAGTCCACATTCGCACTTTTATAGAGTTATATATATGTACATTGAGGCTAGTAGCCAGCTGCTGCAAATATATGATTCGGATAGGGTTTGTTTGTTCTTCTTAGAATTGGAAGTAGATGTATGGTCGGCACTGTTCTGTCAAGCCATGTAATTCTCATAACTTTTTTCCTCGAAGGATTTTGTTTAGCCCGGGTTGTTCGTGACCAACTTTTTAGTCATCGTGAATCCAGTATGATTTTGTTGGATGGATATATATCAAAATCGCCTTACAAACGGATGAATTGAGATTCTTTTCAAAAAGAATGGATGACACAAAAAAATTTCATATATGTTCTTGTCAAAGTTGCTAAACATGTGGAGAACAGGCTTTATAGAACCCGAACGCCCGAACGCTTGCCTCTGTTTTTTTTAAGTAATTGAAACGTTTTGAATCCAAAATTTTGTGCTTACGATCCCTTTAATCCTATCATCCAATCCAACCCTTCTTTCAAGTTACTCTCAACAAATAAGTCCTCAGGATTTATTTGATTAGGGAGTAGTTTGTTTGATTATCAACAATCATTCATGACTTTTTGCGGAAATTAAATTAAAAATTAATTGTGATAGTCAATTAATGAATGTCATTTCGCCCCTAATGAAACAAAAGAAAATGCCATTAAAAAACATAATGGTTCTATTTTAATTACGTCCATATGACTAATTCCTTGAATATGCTTGCCATTTTATGGAATCAAAGTGGTGCAAGCCACGTATAAATATATGTCAAGAATAAAGGAAAAGATTATATACAACCTGCATGTCTCAACCACTGACTTCGAATTAGATATGGTGAGATCTAGATCACCTGAAATGAAAGTCCACTCCAACCCCAAGGAGCATATATTCTCGAAGAATAATAAGCCTCCAGCCCTTTTCCCCACAAATTCTTGCAACGACTATTTGAATGGCGTACATAATGAAACACGTTGCATCAGTTACTGAAGACTACTAATTCAACCTTTGTCGTTGGTGACAAGACTTGGCATCATCTTGCCAAATTATTGGTACGACACTAAACTTTAAATGTAAGATTTTTATACATTGTGGGGACGAAAATTTTTTTTTTTTTTTTTTTTTACACTCACAGATTTAGATCATAATACATAATAAAAATCTAAACTATGTCCATTCATAATTAGTAGCGTAAAAACATCACTGCACTATCTCAATGCAGATGAAGGTCGACCGATCCAAACTTTAAAGCATGGTCATATTATTTCTTTGGTATGAAAATTGGACAAAAAGATGGAAGCAAGGAAGACAAATAATAAATCTTTCCGCAGGCAGACGAAATAAACACGGCCATATTACATGGATTTTGTTATTTCAATTAATTCTAATGGGACACTGAAATAGTAAATACAAACTTGTAGACAATGATCGAGCTTAAATAAGAGAAGGAACTACGTTGCCTTGGGATTGTTCTTTTCTATTTTGGCTCATGTCAAATGCATTGCAGGCCTCAAGATAAAATCGAAATAATAAATTAACTAAATTTCTAGTTAACAAAAAATTGGCCGGCATATTTTTTTCATAAATTGTTTTCTTGTTCATTCCGAAAGGAATATAATATAAATTGCCTGATCAAAATTAGATGGTAAAGGCCCTACTCTTGAGCCTTCTTGGCTGTATAGATTTTCAAAAAACACGTACTAGGTTTGATGTCGGTATACGGCTTCCCATTCCATCTATTAAAGATTGAAGAAGACTTCATAAGTACCCATTCTAGAGGAAGAAAAGTAGCAATAGCATTAAATTTGAGACCAATCGTTCTGTTGCTGCTGCCTATTATGGCCTAGCTGTCCTGCAACATAACAACAGCTTTGACCAAAAAAAAAAAAAAAAAATTTTTTTTTCATGTTTTCTGCTTTCTACGTACGTAATACTTAGAAAACTTGTGGTTTGTTTGGATTGCGGTTTATTTGTCAAAATATATTTGTTTACATCATCATTATAATTTTCAACGCACATTTTTACCTTTTTAATTATTTTTTTATTTTACATACGTCACATCACAAAAAGTGCTACAGTAAAAATATCTCTAATAATTCACAATCCAAGCAAACCCGATTTAAAAAATAAAAACTTGGGCTTCATTAGGTTTGAATTGTTACAAAATGTGATGCTTCAACCACACTTTTTGATCATATGTTAGTCTCAAAAACACTACTACTATTGTATTATTATTATTTTTTTTTTTGGAAAACCTTTCTTCCAAGAAATGCCATAGTCAAGAGGCAATGGCGTTGAGATGTCTCAGAGCTGTAATATTCCTCCTCAAACTCGAAGGCATTGAAGAAGAAGAGCCACGTCTAATTTGGCTTGGTGGTTGAAGAAAAATCAAGTGGCCAAGTGCCGACGACCAAACCAATGTGTTAAAACTGTACTGTACCTAGCCCACGGGACGGACGATCACAAAAATATATATTCTATTTTGCACCAATCTTTGACCATTTGACCACAAGAAACCGGCTTTCGGATGTGACAAAACTGATGCGTATAGAAGTCAATAATCTATTCTCATGCCATATTTTTGGCAAAAAAAAAAGAAAAAAACATTTTTTTGGTAACCCATATGAATAAGTAATCTTTAGTGTACGGGCAAGTTTTCAAATTGTGGGATTCTTTTTGCGTTTTATCTCAGAAAAATGATACTAAATGACTGACCAAATTAGAGAAAGGGGAAGGATTGAGTTGAGTGATAATATAAAAAAAAATTTATAAATTAGAGATCGTGAATTCAAGATCTTTTACTTAAAAATTTAAAAAAAAAAATTAGAGGGAGAGAGGGAAATTGGCGTTAAATACTTGGGGGAGAAAATTAAATCAGAAGAAGGATTAAAGTGAACAAAGGTTGACCGAGGCCGAGGCCGACGCCGGCCACGTCTATAAAGGAGGAAAATGTGATGATGTGCACGTGTGGGCGTACTTATCAAATCATCTGGTAAATGCAGCAGCATTAGAAAAATCCCACCTCATTTGACCCATCTCTAATTGTCCAACAATACTGCTTAGTGGGGCCCCGATTGGGCTTGCTGATCCACATTTCCATCGCATCCTTCTGAGTCATCGATCCACAATTTACAACTAATCATTTTTTATTTTTTATTTTTGGATTTGAAAAGTTTGCATAGTGAGAGGTTTTCTAGAAAAGGGGTATGCCCTAATCCACTTTAGATTATTTACTAATATTTGCTAATCAAATAATTTTCTTTTTGTAAGACATGATTTAGATAGGATCACGCATGATTTTACTGGGAGGTGATGGGTAGGTAGTGTAGTGCCAGAAAAAGCAGAGTAAAAAAAGATATGATAGTTGGAAATTAGGACATGCGATATATATATATATATATATATATATATATATATATTTTATGAGTTTGAAGCCTAAATACGCAAGATTGAAATTTTGAGTCCCGTTTAGTGCATCATACAAGAAGTACAGTGCTTTTTCTTTTTTTTTTTTCTTAAAAAAAATTCAAAGAGTGCAGTGATGCACTTATTTGACGTAGTGATTTATTGACCAATTCCTACATAAAGTCTCTTTAAAATAGGTTAGATGGTTGACGTTGTTGCAGACCAAAAAAAAAAGAGAGAGAGAGAGAGAAAACCATTTTACTTGATTAAAAAGGTTTTGATGATATAACCAAATTGATCAGAATCTGCCGTCGAAGAAAATTACCTGACCCGAAGATAAAATGTTGGAAAAACTACTATAAGGTGAGAGATTTTAGATTCCACAAGAAATAGAAGCATAAACTTAGGGAGGAATGGTAACTTGGATTTCTTCTTAAACGCCTGGGGAATGTAACTTACCTAGTAATGGTCACAAGTGCTTTTTTTTTTTTTTTTTTTTTTAAACGCTCTTAATTTCTTGTACATGTTTCAACCTACAAAAAAAGGTCAGAGGACACGTTTTTTAGGCTAAAACAGAGAGAAAAGTTTACTTTTGGAATTTTTCAGACAATAGACATTTTGGTGTGGTCGAATGATTAGTACAAATTTATATCCTTTTCTAAAATCAGAGTAGTTGTCCTTCAAATTGCTAAACATTTTAGCCTGTCATTCACTCCAGCCATCAACACCACGTGATACATTTAGCATGATAATAAAACATATATATATATATATATATATATATATATATAGTCCTTTTAAAAGGCTTACGAAAATAAAATAGAAGTAATTCTAATTTTTCATCCATAGCGCAGCAAATTGGAGAATTTCATATTTTAGATCTTACAAACACGCCTTGATTGGATTGATAATTTTTTTATATATAAAATTTTTTATAATATATTTTATAATTATTTTTTAATCTCATAAACATAGGCCTTGTTTGCAGATAAGTTTTTTGTCAAATTTATCTGCTATAAATTTTTTAAAAATTTTAATCATAGTAATTTTAAAAAATTTTCAAAAATTTTAAATTATATATTTTAAAATATTTAAAATTTTATATATTTTAAATTTTTTTAAAAAAATTTTTATAATAAATTATAATTAAATTTTAGATAAATATCCAAAATAACTCGCTTACTAAACAGGGTCATAATTCGCTGTAAAAGCAAGGAAAGTAAATGCATGACTCGTGGCTGGTGATGCACTGTTTTTATCGGGTGGAGAAATAAAAAGTGTAAAAATGAAATGTCAAACCGCCCATATTCCCAAGTCCCCCAACTCAAACAAATAAACAACAAAATCCACAGGTCAGACTCAACTCTCCCTTCCTAATCTTCTACAATTCAACTCCCTCTCTCTCCACATTCATTTTGATTCGTCCGCTCGTGGCCGCAGGCCGCCAATTGAATCTACTACTAGTACTTCTACTCCTGCAGCAAGAAGAGTAAAAGCAGAGACAATATCAACAAAGCCCACCTCCTCTTCTTCGGTTCTTCCTCCTCTTCCCTTCCTCTCAACTACCCATTAAACCATTTTCAATCAGTCTATCCCTCCCCTGAACCACACACCACACACTACTGTGTTTTTCTTGATTTTCGAGCTCCGCACTAGACACTTTTCCTTTATTTTTACTGCTAAAGTTTCCTGCTTTCTACTTTTTGAGCAAAAACCCATCTCGAAAATAAGCTTTTTGTTGAATCTTGGTACGGGATTTTGTTAAAAAAAAAAAATATGGGGAGCAAATGGAGAAAAGTGAAGCTGGCTCTTGGGATGAATCTTTGTGTTTATAGTCCAAGAACTGGGAATGATGATGACTCTTCTCCAACGTCCGAGATACTTTCCAACGCAGCACTGCTCTCTCCGTCCACCGATGGTAGCCTCCACAATACTTCTCCTTCTCCTTCTCCTACTTCAGGGTCTCAGGGCCATGGGTTCAGGTTGTCCAAGAGCTTGAGCAGGTCTTCTAAGGTTTGTGTCTTGGGCCTCCTTTTCTTTTTCTTTGTCCCTTTCTTCTTTTGTTTGGGTTATTCGTTTTTTGGGTCTACAATGGGTTTTTTTGGTTTGCTGGGGTATGGGAAAATTGAGGAAGTTTGCTGGTTCATTTGCTGGCCAAGATATCTGGGAGATGAAATGCTTGTTAACTAGGGAACAGGAGATTGGAACAGATGAAAAACTAGAGTCGTTTTCGTTGTGGTTGTGCTAAATTGATGAGAAAAATGGAGCAGTGTAAACTGTGGTTGAAAAGTCGATAGCCTTTCTGTTCTTTTTGTTTCTTCTTTTTCAATTGTTTGGGGCTTTGGGGAAGAAACTGAAGAAAATTCTACCGTAAATGGCTTAAGCTGAGGATTTGGAGGAATATAGTGAAACCAGTTTGAGCCTTTTGTAACATTACCTAAGTTTCTTTTTTTGGCTGTGAAGTGTAGATGTGTAATTAATATTAATAAAGGCAATGACAAATAAGGATAGTTTGATCTCTCCCCAAAAGGATTATTGCTATCGCTAGCTGTAAGGGATCAAAGTATGTTGTAACTCCTATTGGTGCTTTCATTTTTTCAAGAACTGTATTGGGATCTGATCCTGCTTTAGGGGTTATGTTTGCTTCTAAGGGAACAATGTTGAACAGCAAAACGGAGGTTAAGTTGGAGATTTGTGGCTAAAAACATAAGATTCATCTCGCTGTTAGCTTTTTTTTAGGTGTCATCTATCGTTAGTTTTACATCTATCTGAATTCTGTTTGGTCCTGCTGCTATGGCAACTGAGGCAATAAAGTTTCAAACATGGGATGTCTGATCGTCTTTGCAGAAAATTTAAAAGAAAATACTAAACAGATTTTACTTTTTGTTTTTGACATAGATAAATATCGTTGTATCCTACATCTGTCATTTCTCGTTGTTCCAATGGCATGATCTTCCTCTGTATTGGATATGTTGTAAATTCTGGCTTTGATTCAATGGGTATATTGCTTTCACTGTTGCTTTTTCTCCTGTACCTGCTAATTTGAAACCTTAAGAAGTAATTTGTTCAGAGTCTTTTGTTTTTCATTTGTGTTTGTGCCTGCATAGGCAATCTGGATGATCAAGAAATAACTAAAGGCAGAGATGAAAAAGAAAGGATGCTGCAGTCCCCTTGTAGACTTGTAGTGTGAAAAAAAAAAAGGACAAAGTCTTTTAGACTAGTCAACAAATCCATTCTAAACAGCTATCAAACATGCTTGTGGGTTCGTCTTTGGAAATGACAAATGCTGCTAGTCTTTTCAACGAATCAGTTGTGGCACTTTAATTAGAATTACCTTTACCAGAAAACAGGACCATGACCTTCGTGTCACACGAAACCTCCAGTTTATCGGTTACAATGAAAATTACTGAATTCTCATTGCTCTGGATACAAATCAGTGATAGAGGAGGAGAAAAGAGTTAGAATACGGAAACTTTAAACTGTAGTTTGCAAAATGCTTAAATTGACAAAAAATATAGGAGGTTTTATATCTTTGTAACTTTGTAAAAGCGCCTCCACTTAATTGAGAAACAAATTGTACTCTAGAGAATATAAAAGAACTGACTGGATCCAGCTTTAACTTGAGAGAAGGGTAAGTGCAAGCTTTTAGGATATAAATGCTTGCTATTACTGTTTATTCCCTAAAATGTTTATACAAAATACTGTATGGAATCACTTTTGTATTGCAATTCAAACTTTTAAGCAAGCCCAGCTGGAGGAATCCAACTGAAAGTTGGTGATTGAGTACATTGTGAAATCCTCCCGAGTTTATAATTTAGCTCAAAATGCTTTAACGGGAGATAAGTTTCATTGTGTTTGATATCATCATTGAACCTAAAAATTTGAGTTTAATGTACATGTAAACATGACATTGTGGTGACTCAGCTTAGTGGTCTATGCCCAATAATACTGTTCTCTAATTATTTCGGTGTTTGAATTATCAGATGCTTAACCTGACCTTAAAGTCAAACTCAGTGTCTGTATAAGTCAAACCGGAATTGTCCTTCTAGTTATTAATCCTATCCGTTATTACTTGAACTGTTATCCTGCTTTTCACTTGACTTCTATTGTCATCTCACTGGATCTTCAATTTGACATACAGAAGACGTGCTCGATATGTTTAGCCTCAATGAACCGTGGAGATGGTCATGCGATATTCACTGCCGAATGTTCACATTCTTTTCACTTCCAGTGTATTGCTTCCAATGTAAAACATGGAAACCAAATATGCCCAGTTTGTAGAGCAAAGTGGAACGAGATTCCCCTGCAGTATCCAAATTTGGATCCTCCCCCTGGAAGGGCTAGAGTTAATCCTGTTGATTGGCCCCAACATAATGCTCTAATGACTGTAGTGCGCAGACTCCCTCCACCTCGTCCTAATCCTAATCGAATCAATGCACCTCCATTTCCGGCTCCTGAGCCTGCTATCTTCAATGATGATGAATCTTTGGGTCATCAGTCCGACTCTAGTGAGAGAAGCTCTTCGGGCAAGAATGTTGCAGAAAATGATGGCCAAAGAACAATGAAAATCAAAACATACACCGAAGTTCCAGCTGTCCTCCGGTTCAATGTTGCTGATAACTTCACGATCTTAATTAATCTCAAAGCTCCAGCTCCAAATTCCAGTGAGAACATGAGTAGAAACCAGGCAAGTTCACCCCAAGTTTCCCAAACATCTCGTGCACCTGTTGACCTTGTCACGGTTCTAGATGTCAGTGGCAGCATGGCAGGTACCAAGCTTGCATTGCTCAAGCGAGCTATGGGGTTTGTGATACAGAACCTTGGTCCCAATGACAGGCTTGCAGTAATTGCCTTCTCATCAACCGCCCGCCGGTTGTTTCCCCTTCGTAGGATGTCTGAAACAGGACGGCAGCAAGCACTGCAAGCTGTTAACTCTTTAGTTGCAAATGGAGGGACAAACATTGCTGAAGGCTTGCGCAAGGGTGCCAAGGTAATGGAAGATCGCAGAGAAAAGAACCCTGTTGCCAGTATTATATTGCTATCTGATGGGCAAGATACATATACAGTTAGTAACATGGGGAGCAGTCAACAGCAACCAAATTACCAACTTCTTCTTCCATTGTCTATCCACAATGAAAGTAGTTCTAATTTTAAGATTCCAGTGCATGCTTTTGGGTTCGGGGCAGACCATGATGCTTCATCAATGCACTCAATCTCAGAGATATCTGGAGGAACCTTCTCTTTCATTGAAACAGAAGGTGTAATCCAGGATGCATTTGCTCAGTGCATTGGTGGACTTTTGAGTGTTGTGGTCAAGGACCTGCAGGTGAATATTGAGTGTGTTGATCCAAGAGTCAGTCTTGGTTCCTTAAAAGCTGGAAGCTACCCCAATCGTGTGATGTCGGATGGATGCATGGGAACTATTGATGTTGGCGACCTGTATGCTGATGAGGAACGAGACTTTCTAGTTTCAGTTAATGTCCCAACTGAAATTTCAAGCTCTGAAACTGCATTGATAAGGGTGAAATGTGTTTACAATGATCCTTTGACAAAAGGCTCGGTGACTGTTGGAAGTGATGAAGTTAGGATTAGAAGACCTGATGAAGCTGGACAACAAAGTGCATCAGTTGAAGTGGATAGGCAACAGAACAGGCTGCGTGCGGCTGAGGCGATGCTCCTAGCGCGAACTACGGCTGAGAAAGGAGACCTGTCTGGTGCAGCATCTATTCTTGAAAACTGTCGCAAGGTGTTGTCAGAAACTGTTTCGGCCAAGTCTCATGATCGGCTCTGCATTGCACTTGATGCTGAGCTTAAAGAAATGCAAGAGAGACTGGCAAGCAGACATGTGTATGAAGCATCAGGAAGGGCATATATTCTTTCAGGACTAAGCTCACACTCATGGCAGAGAGCAACAGCACGAGGTGACTCGACGGATGGTTCAAGCCTGGTTCAGGCCTATCAAACCCCGTCAATGACCGAGATGCTGAATCGGTCTCAGGCTTCCCTACTAGGTAGTTCTTCAGCTCAGAGGCTCATTCGACCTGTTTTATCATTTGCATCACATCCAAAGCCAAGGTGACCTTGCGACACCAAGATATGGAGTTTTCTCAAAGATAACTGTTTTTCATTGGTCTCCTTGATGCTATAGCTGTGCTTATTTGTGTTTTGGGCCGGGGAAAAGTTAATAGGTAAGAAACAGTTTTGGGTGTCATTATCTTCCTGTCTCAATTATGTAAAGCAATAAACATTGGTGAAGCGTGGAAAGTATAATGGGGTCAAGGTAAGGGGTAAACGGAGTAGGATAATCCAACTTTTGCTTTTTGTTGTTTCTTTTTCACCTTGTGGGTATCATTGGGGGTGGTGTACATAAGGAAAGATGGATTTTCATCTGAGAGAGAAGCCGGTATAAGTTTGTAATTGTGGAAATATTTTGTGAACTGCGCAGCTATTACATAAGAATGTGATTCTTTCACGGAGTTTTAATAATCATGCAGTGGTATGACTGGTACTAATTCTTCAGCCACTTGATAAAATGGACTCTCTCTTTACGCAACTGAGATCATGATAAGCATGCAAAAAGTCACTCAAGATGGTATGGTACTACTATCATGGGATGGAAAAGATGAAACATATATTATTGTTTAATTTTAGGAAAAGATGAACTTCAAAGTTGACCTTCCGTGGAGACTTGTGCTTCTCCTCATTCATTACTAGTCCAGAGAACAAAAGCTAGCACTACAGTGCTTTGACATTGCACCGGATTGTTGCCAAGAAATACACTACTGTACTGTCCTACTGTACTGTAAAAGATGGTGTGGTGCATTATTCTAAACGGTCCATACCCTTTTCCAGCCTCTCAATTGACTTTAAAAACTTTGGGGATTGATAAAGATGGTCATGATCCTTTATTTTTTTCATGATCCTTTATTGATTCACTTTTTTGTTGCATGAAATGTCTCATAACGTAGAAAGCTTTAAAAAAATATTGGGTACTCTTTAGCTTTTTGTTCCGTTACGTCTTTTCATACGATAAGGGGAAATTAATTCTTATCTTTGCCGCGGGCGGGCTCACATATCAGATTATTATGTGCGAGAATAGGCAGCTTTACTGATTGCGAGCAAAGATTGAATATCATCAGGTCAGCAACTGTGGCTGAGGGGTTTTCACTCTGGATTTAAGGTCCACGGGAGTACCTTCTTGTCACCAATTGATTGGATGGACGTTTCTTATGGATCTCTCTTAGATTGCCTTCGGATCGCTCTTTCGAGTTACTCTCGTATTTGTTCTAATTGAGTGAGTGTGTATGTTTCTTTCAGTTCCCGGAAAAAACAAACCCATTAATTTGGTGAGGGTGTGCACGAAAGATTGGGTTACCATCCAATATCGAAAGATCGTGGGGTCTTCACTCTGGATTTAAGGTTCATGGGAGCACCTTCCTGTCACCAATTGACTGGATGAGTGTTTCTTGTGGGTTTCCCTTAGATTGTTTTGTTTTTGGGTTACTCTTTCGGATTACTCCCGTATTTGTTCTAATTGAGGGAGTGTGTGTTTCTTTTAGTTCCTGGAAAAAAAAAAGCAACTGTGGGCTTATTACACGACGTGGTTTGCAGAAACTTCTTTGACAGACTATATATATCGTGTAGTGTAGTGTACACTCTCAAAGGGAAAAAAAAAAATTTTTTTGGGTGCACTACAAGAATAGCTTGCTTTAGTACTACGTAACAATAACAAATTTTCATAGGTTTTATGGCCTAATAGTCGTTTGAAACTTTTTGGGCATATCCCAATGCCAAAGCATTTCCTTTCTTGTACAAACTTGTTACTTTTCAGGACACGATAGACACAAAGTAGTTTTGGCTAACAAGTCAAAGGGACAGAAGAATGGTTGCAAATTTATGCTTTTAAAAGTTCAAGTAGCTAAAAAAAACACACTTCATTGTTGCAAATTCAGCCTTAAGTTTGATGGCCCCATTGGTGGTTTGCCCGAAAGAAATTATTCTCCACCTCCAGAGGAGAACTCCGAAATACGCCCAGGCCAAAACAAAAGGGAGCCGCATCAACTTCATTACTTTTTTTTTTTTTTTTTTGGCTCATGCTGCCTGGTTTACATATGAATTCCATGTTATACATGCATCGGAGAGAGTCAAGAATTCATTTTTACTGCAACAATTGAATTAATCCATGAAAAAAGATCAAAGAATGCTCTTTCAAAATAAGTTCGTACACCAACCGATGCTAAAAATGTAAAAGAGGAAGCAAAAAGTTCAAGAAGACCATAGCCATTTTCATTTCGGAACAGCCATATTCATCATTCGGGAATTTTCCTGGGTTAAGTATACACAAAACTAAATGAGCGCAAAATGAGACAAAGCAACATAAATATGTAAGCTTCGACTAGAGTCCACCAACATCAGCCTTTATATAACCATGACTGACTAAAATGTCAAAAGGCTGCAAACAGAATTCCTCAAATCCACTAATTCCTAATCGTAGTCTGGTTTAGGTACAACATTGATGCTGAGATTTTGAGCAAAACGGAATACTATTTCAAGTTGAAACAGAATGGTTGCAAAATTTGAACACAAAGCCTAATGAAGCTTTTTTGCTTCATGTGCTTTCCTTAGGCTTGGGGATCCTCTTATACTCATAGCTGTTGATGTCAACCTTTTCTTGCAAAGCCTGCACCGAAGACAAATACGTAAAAAGATTCACAACTCAACATGGACTTTGATATTAAATAAAATTTGTCTACCTTAAGCTCTTCCTCCAGTGAAATCTTTTTAGGGTTGTAGGCATTGACTGGCCCAGTTCTTGATAGCGCTTTTCTTGTCTCAATGATCTCCCATTCTTGATCATCCTTCACTTTAGCAATATCCTTGCTGAACTACAAAAATTAGCCCATTAATTTCAGCTTTTGAAGGAAAAGATAAAAAAAAGCCACAAAGAACATGCTATTGTCTCTAGGACAACATCTGCAGTGCAAATCCCTGAGCAACTGCAATTTGGAACTCAGAATCCGTTGCATGTGTCCCCATGCAAACAATTTTCCTATCATGCACGGATCAGAACTCAAGAAAGTGACTCACACTGACAAAAAGGGCGTGGGGGTTTACATATCAAAATTTTCACTCTCAAGCTAAGTTCAATCTAGACTTAAAAGTCTTCCTGTTTCAGAAGTTACAGTAGTATATCTTCCAAAATATTTTCGTGTTTGTCTAACAGCATCCACTATGCAGCTTTAGCTTCGTCACTTGAAGACAGGAAACAAACTTGCTATACATTAGTGCTCTCTGGTATTTGATCAATAATTGAGCCAGAACCACTGAAATATGCCTAATTACAGGATGCTTGGGTGTTGTACTGTTAACATTTCTAGAGCTAACACCAAAACATTGACAACATCAAGAATCCCAGTGATGACTCTTTGGAGGATCCCTGCAGCATACACAAGGAAATCGACATTTGGCACTGACCTTCCTTGCAGCAGATAGCCGAGACCGAGTGTCCCTAACACAGTAAGTGAGATCATAGGTAGACCATATCTTATAAAGGGTGATGCCCTGCCCATTCTTTTAAACCCTGCAGGTGGATTTTGCAGCTTTGCTTTCTTAGGTTGACCCGTAGTTGGCTGAACAGTTGTCATTGCCTCCAATACTAACACTGCCTACACTTGCACCATCCAAGTCATCAACAAATGCACGCATGAGAGTGATATACATAACAAGGAAAATGAGCTCAAACCCCGTTCTTTCCAAAGTAAGAATGAGCTTATTTCAATTTCATGGCCGCTTTAAACAATGAGTGGCATTCATAACGAGGACAACAGTTTCGATATCAAGAACATCTTGCTTTTCGGACATTATGAAGTATTAAAACAATCATAACAACTATTAACTTGCTAAATCAAATTTGATAACGTCGATCAGGCATTCATGCTATATCCCAATCTTGTTTAGACGAAAAGACAAGCACATGGTGGGCAGCATTGACACCCCAAGACAACCCAAGAACCTGACTCTTAGGACAAGTAACCCAAGCCAAAGTGATAGGATTTTACAACACGGGAATGTTCCAAAGTCTACAAATACAAATGATTCCGCAAAAAGGAATTGATTCTATGGAAATGAAATACTACTCAGCTGACATACTATCAAAATGAAGATTTAGGGAGGAAAGAGAAATTACCTCGGAATTTAGACAAAAATTCAGCACTGAAATGCGAACCTCTCCCAAAAGAAGATGATGAGATGATAGCTTGATCAATTGATGAAGTGTTGCTTTGGAAAAAAGACCAGAATTTCAAAATTTGTCTAGAAAGAAGGGGAACAAGAGGGCTTTCCAATATAGCACAAATTGGAAATCATCCTAATTTGGAAGAAGAGGGTTTGAGAAACAGTTATGAAAGTTGAGGAAACAAAAGCACAGGGAAAGAGGGAAATTTTGTGTTGAGGCCCTTTGAAGTTGTGACAATTATGTAAGCAGCCCATCTATTTCCAACACTGTACTACAACGAGGCTAATTTGGCAAACTCGATATCAAATGCCATGAATGGTCCAAATGCCACTTGAAGCTAGACTTGATATTCGTGGGAAAAAAAAAAAGTTATTCGTGATAAGAGTCAGTTTTAACTATTTTGAATTCTATTGGTCATTAGCCGCTTTACTAATAAAATAAAATTACCTTAATCGTAACTGGTGAAGAGTGATAACTTGCAAGAAGAATACATGAAATTGCATGAATACAAAAAATGTTGAAGTAAATGAGTTTTTGTTATTATGTATTTTATTCAAGGAATCGACATTGATTTTCTGCCCACCTTCGTTGATAGTAATGATTCAAATATGTGACTTACAAATTACAAATGAAATATCTTACTATTTAAGATACGTTTTGTTGTCGAGTCCCCTGGTCATGAATATAATTTATCCTTTATAATGTTTCTTTTGGTCCTCTTAAATTCTGTCAGCTTTTATTTTAAGTTTGTATCTCTTTATAAGATACTACCTTGGAACCCTTTCCCCTTCTCAAGCTGTATATTTTCCCTAATCCTTTAAAGAGGAGTCAAAGAAATCATGACTTCAACACAAAATCGATTGAAAATAATTGATTGGCTCAACTAATCTCAATCACTCTTTTGTCACAGGTTCTACTCTTGATTATAGTGGTTACATTGTGGCTAATCTTTTGTGCAATCGAGTAAATTAATGTTCAAAGGTCCCATGCACTAATCAAGCCTCATTTTTGCACCATCTTGTTCCCTCAATTACTAGATACATTAGGTGCTCGTGTCAACATGAGCTTCATATAGACATGTATAGTAGATCCAGCTCCTAAGACGAATTATTCCTATAATTAACTCTCATGTTGTGAAATTAATAAAATAGACTATCAAAGTAAGGATTGAAATAGTAGAGCGAAGAGAGATAGAAGAACTATAGTATTATTATCTTTTTTTTTTATTAAAGTTCTATCAGGTTTCAAGATTACAAAAGAAGTAAGATTCACCCCTATATATAGGTAATCCAAGATCAAGGGTACATGAACCCTATTAAATACTAATACATGAATTTAGTACTTCAAGTACATCCATAAATGGGTTCATCAAATATACCAATGAATCTAGGGAGAATACAAGTATTTATTTACTTGAGAATACAAACGGATATTCACATATTGTAATCCTTATTGAGAATATCAACGGACATCCACATCTTGTCATTATTTCATAACATCCCCCTTTGAATGTCTATTACACAAAAAATATATCTCGTTAAAATCTTACTAGAAAAAAATCTAGTGGGACAAAAATCCTAATGAAATTAAAAAAAAAGTACACTATTCTTGTGTAATAAATTCTCCCCCTGATACAAACACTATATGAGATCTTTTAGCTGACGCATTCCAATATTCTTCACCAGTTTCCCAAATGTAGCAGTCGGCAATACCTTTGTAAACATACCTGTCAAATTATTATCCGATCGAATTTGTAACACATCAATCTCACCATTCTTCTGTAAATCATGAGTAAAGAAGAATTTCGATAAAATGTGTTTCGTCCTATCTCCTTTAATATATAATCCCTTTAATTGAATTATACAAGTTGCATTATTTTCATATAAAATTGTTGGAGGATTTTCCTTCTCGGAGGAAAACCCACAACTCTTTCGAATGTAGTGGGTCATTGATCTTAGTTAAATACATTATCGACTGACCTCATGAATTGCTATTATTTCAGTATGATTTATGAAATGGCAGTTAAGGATTGTTTTGTAGAATGCCAAGACATTGCTGTTCCGCCACAAGTAAAGAGATAGTCAGTATGAGATCGTACTTTATGTGGGTCAGATAAATACCCAACATCAGTATATCCAAGCAACTCAGACTTAAATTTACTTGAATAAAATAAATCAAGATTAATTGTTCCTTGGAGATAGCGAAAAATGTGTTTAATATCATTCCAATGTCGTTTTGCAGACGAGGAATTAAATCTTGCTAATAAATTCACAACAAATGATATATCTGGCCTTGTACAGTTAGCAAGATACATAAGTGCACCAATTGCACTGAGATATGGTACTTCAAAATCAAGTATCTCTTCATGTTCCTCTCGTGGTCTAAATAGATCCTTATTAGGATCCAATGATGTGACGACCATTGGGGTACTTAATGTATGTGATTTATCCATACGAAATCGCTTTAATACCTTCCGGGTATAAACAATTTGGTGGATAAAAATTTCACTTTCTAAATATTCAATTGGTAAATCAAGGCAAAATTTTGTCTTTCCAAAATCATTGATGTCAAATTCTTTTTTCAAATATTCGACAGCCTTTTTGATCTCTTCAAGAGTTTCAATCAAATTGAGATCATCAACATATATAGCAATAATCATAAAATTTGACCCATTTTTCTTGATTAAAACACATGGACATATTGGGTAATTGGTATAACATTCTTTAGTTAAGTAGTCATTAAAACAGTTATCCACATACGTCCAAATTGCTTGAACCCATACAAAGACTTTTGTAATCTAATAGAATACACATCTATAGGATTTGATTTACATGCTTCAAGCATGTTGAATCTTTTAGGGATTCTCATGTAAATATCATTTTCAAAATTTTCATACAAATAAGCAGTGACAACGTCCATTAGACGCATATAAAGTTTTTCATACACTGCAATACTCACAAGATACCTAAATATGATCGTATCCACTACAGGTGAATACGTTTCATCATAATCAAATTTAGGCTTTTGTGAAAAATCTTAGGCTACAAGTCCTGCTTTATATCTCACAATTTCATTCTTTTCATTCCTTTTCCTCACAAAAATTCATTTATATCCAACTGGTTTTATATCTTCAGATGTTTGGACTACAGGTAGGGGTAGCGCGCGGGTCGGGTACTCGCCCTATTCACCATTTGGGTTACTCGACCCGCACCTTGCAAGTCAGCCATTTTTTGACCCTTATTCGCCCCACATAATAGGGTACCCGCTAAGATAGGGTTGGGTAACAGGTACCCGCCCCCGCCCCATTTATCATTTAATTTAAAAAAAATAATTTATACCAATTTAATTTTATAATTTACACATTCGTCTAAGATTTAAGAAATATTTTTTTTAAAAAAAAAGTTTTCTACCAAGAAATAAGCATGTGAAGAAAATATAAGATAAAGGAAAAAAATTAAAAGAATTCGAAATCAATAAATGTTTGAAATTAGTAGCACAATTTTTAATATATATGTTCCACATTAATTAAACTTTTTCTATAAAATATAAGATCATGGTCTCTACAAATGAATCTTGTAAATAAACTATAGTCTCTCATATTTGTAATGCAATTTGTTCAATAAAATTACTTATTTAGTTCTTATTATTTTATAGTGTGTGTATAAAAATAAAAATAAAATAAAAATATATATGCAGGGGGGATCGGGTACCCGCGAATTTTTAATTATGTGACCCTAACCTGTCAACATCTTAGCGGGTACCCGACCCTCTTTTGATCCGATCAAATAATAAAAATCGGATATCCTAATTTTCGGATCGGATATGACGGATTTTCGGGTTAACGGATAATTTTTCTCACCCCTAACTACAGGTTCAAAAACTTTCCTTTTAACCAGTGAATTTAATTCAGATTGTATCGCATCTTTTCATTTCGGCCAATTATTTCTATGCCGGTATTCATTAACCGATTTAGACTCATGATTCTCGTCATCTATCATAATATCAAGTGCTACATTATATGCAAAAATACTATCAACAATTATTTCTCTTCGATTTCAACTTTTTCTTGTAATGACAAAGTTTACCGAATTTTAATTTCATTCTCTTCAGAAATTGACTTTTCGAGAGTTGGCTCTTCGAGAGTTGGTTCTTCAGGAACGACCTCTTTAGGAGATTAAATTTTGTCACTAATTATTGATTCATTTGATCCTTTTTTATTTCTAGAATTTTTATCTTTAGAATCAAGAGGTCTCCCACGCTTCAAGCGTGCTTTAGATTCATTAGCACTTGTGATTTATCTTTCAGGGATATTTATTTTAATCGGAGTATTTTCAGCAAGAATATGTGATTCGGTGACTCTAGAAGAGTCACCAAATGCATTCGGTAATTGATTTGTAATATTTTGCAAATATATGATCTTTTGAATTTCTAATTCACATTCTTTTGTTCGAAGATCCAAGAAATTCAATGAAATTTTTCAAATAATTTTCTTTTTCGAAATTTCCTTTTTCAGTTCATCTGTTCCTCCTATAATGTCGAAAAATGTGATTCATCAAAATGACAATCTATAAATAGTGTAGTAAATAAATCACCTGTCAATAATTCAATATATGTAACTATAGGAGGTGATTCATACTCGACATATATTCCCAATCGTCTTTGGGGGCCCAATTTATGACGTTGGGACGGTGCAATTGGAACATAATTCGCACATCCAAATATTCGTAAATGAGAAATATTGGACTCAAAACCAAATACTAATTATAGGGAAGAATAATTATGATAACTAGTCGGCCTGATTCTCACAAGTATTGTTGCATGTAATATAGCATGTCCCTAAGCAGATAAATGAAGCTTAGACCTTATCAACAATGGTCTAGCAATTAATTGTAGTCTTTTAATAAATGATTCGATTAGACCATTTTGTGTGTGAACATAGGCTACAGGATGTTCAACAGATATCCCAATAGACATGCAATACTCGTAAAAAACATGTGACGAATATTCACCAGTATTATCTAGACGAATTCTTTTAATAGGATAATTAGGAAATTATGCTCGTAATTTAATTATCTGAGCAAACAATCGCGCAAACACTATGTTGCGAGTAGATAACAAACATACATGTGACCATCTAATTGATGTATCAATTAGCACCATAAAATATCGAAATAGTCCACATGGTGGATCTACAAGTCCACATATATAACACCATGAATTAGTTCTAGAAATGTGGGAGATTCAGTCTCAACTTTAGCTGGTGATGGTCTAACAATTAAATTTCCTTAGGAACAAGCAACACAAGAGAATTCATTTGATTTTAATACCTTTTGATTGTTCAATGATTGGTCATGTGAATTCTCAATTATTCGTCTCTTCATAATAGATCGAGAATGTTCGAGATGATCATGCTAAATCATAAAATTATTGGGATAAACAGACTTCTAGCCTGCTAAATGATGAATTTCAATAGCACTTATTTGTGCATAATATAAGCCAGAAGAAAGAGAAGGCAATTTTTCTAATATACATTTTTCCCCAGAAATGGTATTTATAATTAATAAAAATTCACCATTTGTCTCATTTATTGTTTCGATGTGATATCCATTACTGTGGATATCTTTAAAACTCAATAAGTTTCTCCGAGACTTGGGAGAGAGTAGTGCGTTATTTATGACAATTCTAGTTCCTTCAGGGAGAAATAGAGTGGCTCTTCCAGAACTCTTAATTAATTTTGCATCACTGATGGTATTAATATTTGTCTCTCCCATTGTTAACCAAGAAAAATATTTTTTATTTTTCAATATGGTGTATGTAGAAACACTATCAACGAGACAAATGTCATCATCACCATTATTTGATCCCAAATATTTAACATTCATTTTTTCTCGATAAGTAGTCAAAAGTTGTTCGGGTAGAATTTTGACAGCGTCTCGTGCTTCACTTTTGCTCAGAGATTAGAGACTCGCATTTTTCCTTCGCTCAAAGTAGAGACTCGTATTTTTCCTTCGCTCAAGGTAGAGGCTCGTGCTAATAACATATTGTGAAACTAATAAAATAAACTATCAAAAGTAGAGATTGAAATAGTAGAGCGGAGAGAAATAGAAGAACTATAGTATTATTATATTTTTTTTTATCAAAGTTCTATCAGATTTCAAGGTTACAAAAGAAGTAGGATTCACCCCTACATATAGGTGATCCAAGATCAAGGATACATGAACCCTATTAAATACTAATACATGAATTTAGTATTTCAAGTACATCCATAAATGGGTTCATCCAATATATCAATGAATCTAGAGAGAATACAAGTATTTATCTACTTGAAAATATAAACGGACATCCACATCTTGTAATTTTTCTTGAGAATATCCGCGGACATCCACATCTTGTCATTATTTCATAATATTTCATATGTTTTTCCAAATTTCTTTTCTTTTCTTTTTTTTTTTGTTAAAAGAAAACTATAAATATCAGATAGAAAAGGAGAGAAGTTGAAAATTGAGTAAAGAATCTCCTAGCAACATGATTGGTATTCCTACTAAATGACTTGAGTTTGAGAACTTGAAGCCTATGTTTTCAGAACCGGACCGGATAGCGACTCGGCCGAGGTCAGGGGTCAGGGGTCAATGGGTTCGACCGGGGGTCGATAGGGGTCGAACCGGATGACGTCATAAATAAAAATTATTTTAAAATTAAAATGTTATATATATAATATCTAATAATATATTGATATTAATAAAGGCATATTCATATATATTTGATGTTTCAAATATATTTAACAAGAAAATACAAAGAAATTAGAACAATCAAGTAGCAATTTATATTATTTAATAAATATTAACAAGTTTAGAATTAAAATTATGAATTTAATTGAAAAATAACATCAAATTTTAGGACAATATTTATAAAGTATCAAATATTTGAGGTATATCAATAAGTTTTAACAATTTAGGGGGTCAAAACATAATATTAAAAAGTTTGAATTTTTTTTTTAAAAAAATACTGTTGAACCGGAAAAACCGGTTTTTTCCCGGTCAAACCCGGTCAAACCCGGTTTTTGACCGGCTTTGACCGGGTTTTAAATTTCCGGTTTTCTAATGTGACTCGGACCGGCTACCTGGCCGGTTCCCGGTTCAACCGGTTCGACCGGCCGGTCCGGTCCGAGTTTGAAAACAGTGCTTGAAGCCCCTTGTGAATTGCAATCCCATCTTGCTAGAGCCCAGAACAGTTTTAGCAGCCCAAAACTGTTTTAATACCACTGTCCATCAATGAGCAATCCTATTAGCCCACATAGCCTCCAACCAATCAGCAACGAGAATCCACGTATGCTCCGACTTAAGAAGCTACTGGACTCGACTGCCATGCTCTTAAATCTTGACTCCGCAGCAATGGAGGCGAGTGGTCGTCGTCCTCGTCTTCTTCTGCAAATCTGCCTAATTTTCTCAACGTTAATATTAACCTTCTTCTCTCCGGTCGTCAGATCGTCATCGACGCCGGAGCTTCAGATTCTCAGTGCCGAGCGTAGAGTAAGTTCCAATTCTCTTCTACTGTAGTACATTTTGCATCATGAAATGTAAAAAGCTGCTTAACTAGTGATCACATTTCATTTTCTTTCGATGATTTATGTTTACCTTGATCAATTTTACCGTGCATATAAATTTATCTGGTTAGATTTTCATTGGAAAGACTTTTGTAGTGTGTTGTGAATTGTAACTCTGCTTGAATTTTGATTTTGATTGATTGACGCAGGTTGACTTGAGTTCGCATATAATTAGGGTTTCCTTGACGCTTAAGGTATTGATTTTCTCATTTCCTATTTTCAATTTACCTTTCGGCTTATGTTCGCTGAACAAGTTATTGCAATGCGCATGGATGATAACATGAAAAAAAGGTGATTTTTTGTCTCCTGTATATTTTGAACCAATCTCACGGTAAATATGGTTAGGTTTAGACTACTTAACATCTATCTATAAAAGTACTTTAAAGATTTAAACCTTTTGAGAATATTGTTTGGTGTGACCTAAAATTTCGTTAGAAAATTGGTGTAGATCAAACCGTTCGGCATTGCATTTTATATATTGATATCAATTCTTCAATGAGGCAATCCATTCCTATACGTGTATACATTTTCTATGGAATTAGCTGGTGATTTGAGGCTTGAGGGTGTGGATTTCAGCTATTAAAAGCTCAAATTCTGAATTTTCCTGGTTTAAAGTGCGGGCTTCATTGTCCCTGTAAATTCCCAATATATTCACTAGCTTCCTCAGAAAAGGAAAGAAGATGGAACTCAAGTATTGAGTAGTTGTTGTGAAGTTGGGCTGTATAATGATTCACTCTTTCAAAAATTACAGATTCAGTTATGCATTGTGAGTGCCTTTGGGTTCTGCTTTTTCATGTTTATCTGTGATTTTTGACCTTTAGGTTGAAAATGTTGGCACATCTCCAGCTTCTGAAATTCTTCTTGCCTTCTCGCCTGCACAAGTTGATCATTTAGCGTGGATTAAAGCAGGAGCCCTTGTCGGGAAGAAGAGGAAGAAATCTTCACTGCCGCTTGATGTAAAACCAAGCAACATACTGGATGGTCCAAATGGAACTAAATACTATTCTGTATTTTTGACCAGCCAACTAGGGAGTGGTGAATCTGTATCCCTAGAAGTACTTTATGTGTTGACTCATTCTCTTGAGCCTTTTCCTGTAGAGATAAGCCAATCCGAGTCTCAGTTGGTTTATTTCCGTGACAGTGCGGTGATACTGTCACCTTACCATATTAAAAGTCAGGAAACATCTTTTAGGACACCAACTAACAAAGTTGAATCATTCACCAGAGTGGTACCAGCTGACCGCTCCGGAACAGAACTAAAATATGGACCATATGAGGAGCGCCCTTCTTACTCGTACAGTCCTGTAATTATTCATTTTGAGAATAATAATCCATTTGCTGTTGTTGAGGAGCTTGTACGTGAAATTGAAATATCCCACTGGGGAAATCTTCAGATAACTGACCATTATAAATTGGCCCATGCTGGTGCTCGACAAAAAGGTGGCTTTTCAAGGTGTGTTGATGACTATTTAAGGAAGCATTTAATATTTCTCACAGGATATAAGTTTGGACCATTGGATCGCTCTTTTCTTTAGAAAATGAATTTTGTGATGAAGCATGCTAGTAACCTTGCCAATTATTGTAGATCAGAAGGTCAACAATTGGATCTTTCATACCCATGTCCATCAAGTTATTTGATTTAGTGATGTTTGAGAAAAATTATTGCTTTTTATTGATTTTTATAGGAACTCATGATTTTTATATGCCTATACAAACATTGGCTGCTGAATTGAGAAGAACTTAGTTTTATAATATTGAAAATGCAAGAGTATGTTTCCTGTGATTTATAACAGTTGAAATTACTAGACTTATGTAGACATTTATGAGGTTACCTTTATGCTGGTAGTTGTAGATTTTCTCTTTCTCATTTTCATCCTTATGTGCTAAAGCTTCTTTTGGTGACAGGGTTGAATATCAATCTAACCAACCTTTTGGTGGTTCAGCTTCATTTAAGCATCTTTTGGCAGAGCTGCCCCCAAGGGTTCACTCTGTCTACTATAGGGATGATATTGGGAATATTTCATCATCACGATTACGGATAGGTGCTAAGAAGGTTTTCCCTTATCATTCTCCTTCCCGCTTCTTCTGTTCTTCACAAGAACTTTATTATATTTGTTGAGTCACTTTCATTTGTCTTTTACCAAACCTTTTCAATTTTGGCTTTGAAATGTGCATACAGAGAGCAATTCAGAGATGGCTCAAGTGGGAATAGTGGGATCTATGGTGTCCGTATAGAGAATATCTCTTATTAGATTTGACATGTTCTGAAAATATTTTCAACGTTGAAACTTTGTGTAAGATTAATATCTGGTTTCTACTTTCTCTGCAATCATGCATATTTGAGCAAATGTGAGGAATTTCTTGCATATGATCAGTAGATAACTATTCAGCTTAGCATCTGATGATAGAGTGAGTTCTACTCTGCATTAATTGAAGAACCAGCAGAAAAAAACCTTTGAACAGACAGCATGAAATTGTTAGTTTTATCATGCATCAGGAGTTGTTGCTAATTCCAAGGAAAAAAATTCTTGTACACACTCATTTATGTAGATATAGACACACCACATGCATATACAAATTCATGTGAACGCATTGAATGCTTGACTTTGATCTATGCAGTCAGAGCTGTTAATAGAGCCTCGCTATCCTCTATTTGGAGGCTGGAAAGCAACTTTTGTCATTGGATATGGGGTGCCGGTACATGATTATCTTTTTGAGTCAGCTGATGGTTCGCGTTACCTGAATTACAATTTTGGATGCCCCCTTGCTGAGACTGTAGTGGACAAGTTAACTATAAAAGTAGGTGGCATTTATGGAATTATATTTTAGAGAAAGACATCCGCTTTTGTATTATTTTGGGCCATGCAGGTAGTGACATTGTTTTATTCAGGTAGTGCTGCCTGAGGGATCAGAAGACCCTTCTGCAGTGATTCCTTTTCAAGTGGAACAGAGGCTGGAGGTAAAAGTCAATGCTGATTGAAAATTTAGCCCTCATATCATTGAGATATAGTTATTTGTTTTATCATTACTGCATGTGAAAATGAAGTAGGGAGAAGATGTTTTCAAACTGGAAGTCATCCATGAGAATATTCTGTTTTAAATCAGAATGAGCGTAATGCCAATCAAAAGGATCTTGCATCATCCTTTGTGCATGTAATAGCAGCTTTATATTTGCCAGTGGAGCCTAGTAAACTAGGCAATCAATACTTGTAATTATGCTCTTTTTGCCAAGCACGTATGGTGCTCAATAGCTTTTACTAACTAGGGGTGGTGAATATATTTTTTGAGGTATTTTCTGTTGGTTGGTCACTTGATTAAGCTAAATTGCTTATCTAATTGTTTCACTTTGGCATGCCTGCATATGACATTTCATTTGGGTAGATTAACCAAACAGGACTGCACCATAACTGGGAACAACCCAAATTTGTTCTTTTTTTTTTTTTTTGGTTTGTAGCATAATTTAGAAATTGTCCATTATTACCTAAACTTTTTAACTTATGTTGCAACCTGCAATTGTCAAATTCATCACTTTTCCAGTTATAACTTTGGCAAAGCATTCAGATGCTAGCTTGTCTACTAAAATACCTATATATGTCACTTGCAGAAGAAGCACTCCTACCTTGATGTTGTGGGAAGGACTGTGTTGGTTCTGGAGAAGAAAAATGTAGTTCCTGATCATAACTCTCCTTTCCAGGTGAATATCTATGGGACTTTTGTAAAACTGCTCCATTAGCTAAGAATAATAGGTTCTCACGGATAGTCCATGTTCAAGAAACATGAGAGGTAAGTTATATATCATAAATGAAATCCTTCAGCAAGCCAAATCATTATACATCTACCATTAACTAAGAGATTGTGTGCTACATTGAACATACAATTTGGGCATCTGTTACTTTTATTTCATAGATTTCATTTTTTATTATTTGAATTTTATGCTATCTGGTGTTCAACACTTTCCATAGGGTAGCCATCAGCGGATTAACTCTAGTTGGTGCTATGACTCATGTAATTGCTATAAGTTCTCTTTTTTAGCTTGCTCATTGAGTATTTTCTAGCTTTTTTTCCCCACAATTCTGGTGTTTCAATTTCCAAAAATTATTTGTCCATTCAGAGATCAAAATGCCTGTTCTTGCAGCCAGAAAGGAAAATGATGCTAGCTATTTTGAATATATGATGAAATGCTATGTTAAAGCAGTTAATAGTGATAGCATTTAATTTCAATTGAGAAAATCATTCTTCTGTTTTTATTCCTTATTTTCTCTGTGCAGTATAGTTTTTTTTTTCCTTAATTTTTTTTTTTGGAGGGAGTTTCAGCTGTAATTGGTCCCAATTCTGTCTGATTAATGCCTCAAAATTGCTGCTAAAACCAAGTTTCTTTACGCAGGTCCATTACAAGTTCAATCCAGTATTCATGCTTGCAGAGCCATTGATGCTAGTTTTGGGCTTTTTCCTCCTCTTTGTTGCCAGCATTGCTTACCTGCACATGGACATCGCAATACGCAAATCTTGATGGTAATAGACAAGTGCTGTTGGAGTTTATAATGACATTCTGCCTTTTTTCTTAATACATAATTGACATATATTTTTTCCGATGTTTGCCGCTTAGCTCAACCTTCAGTCAGTGATTTTGAAGGCAGCTACCTGTCACATTTAGAAGACATTTTTGCCGTTAAAGTTCAACACATGAATCCCTCTCATTCTGTCAGAAGAAAACGCACAAAGATTGTCATGCGATTCTCTGCCACTGGCAAAATGAGTGAGGGTTTTCACATGTTTTAGCTTCCGCATGATTACGTAGATCACATTACAGCAGAGGTGCAGATTAATCTTTAGTAGAGTTTTTTGCTTGAAGTGGAATGTATAAACTGATTTTATGTTATAGTGTAAGGTTACGGAAAAGGATATTACGATGATCAACTACCCTTAATTGATTATTTGGGTTTGAATTGCTGCTGCATAAATAGGTCAGGAATGAAAGCGTAAACATGCATGTTTGTCTGTAAACGGCGAGGCTAGGTTAAATTTAGAAGTGTTGCTGCGCTGTCTGCATGCATATGCGTGTGTTTTTGCATGAATGGTTGCAACAGAGAAATTGGGCCTTAGGATTGATGAAAGTGCCGAAACTCTTTAGTGTTGGGTTGAGATTTGTTGCCTTGGGAGTGCTGCTTAAGATGGGTTGGATGGTAGTATTTGTATAGCCGCATCGGATATCCAAACTTCATGCCTAAAATCTTGCTGATCTTAAAGCAAAGTAAGGTTTCGTTTGATAAAATTGAATCTGAATTCTGAAGTTTGAATACTGAAACAATTAATTTACTGAATTTTAAGTACTGAAAAGAAATATATGAATGTCTGAATTTTAATATTAAACCTATTTATACTGTTTGATAAACATTTATAACTGAATGTTTAATAAGTTAAATTTGATAAATTTGCGTTTATATCTTTTCATTCAAAAAAGAAATAGAACCTATGATTTTATTAGCTAAAAATGTTAGGTATGAAAATGACAATATGTATTTTTAAATCAAATTAATATAAAAGATAAAATATATTATATGAGGAGTATGGAGAAGATGTGAAAATCATTCAAAAGAGAGAAAAAAGAAATAGAAAATCATTAGATAGAGGATATTAAATTATTTAATTAGATAATAATTTTAAATAAAATTAATAAATAATGGTAGATTTGGTAGATAAGATGAGGTAATTAAAGTAATTCTATTGATTCTTATCAGAATTAAGCATTCAATTAGGATTCTTGTGCTGAAAAAAATACACACAAGTTCAGTACTACTTAATAAGTTCAGCAAATGAATTTTTATTTATCAAACATTCAAAATATCTGAATATCTGAAAAAAATTCAGATTTAACACTTTGTTATACTATCAAACAGAACCTAAGTCCTTCCTTTAACTACCTTGTAAATTACGCTTGCAAGCGCGGCTTGACCACGCTGAAATTTCTTGATGGAAAACCGATAATAACGATGTTCAAAACGTTGGAAACGCTGAAAATATAACAATTTCATGGGTAACGGCATAAAGGTACCTTAACGTGCAAAGCAGGCAATAGGATTATGTGTGATGCATTCAAATTTCAGCTCCGCACTTGTACGCGCATTTTGCTGCCTGAAATTGTTGTCCTACGCACATGAAATATATTAATTTGCTGGCTCTTAAAAAGGATGAAAGAAGAAAACAATTTGCTGGCTCTTGTAACTGGAAAGCTTGTTCTCGGTTAATTAATTATTTTAACTGATTATAGATTTTGATTTTTAATAATTAATGTTGTGATGTTCTTATTTTTTTGTGTTTAGTTTATTAATTTCTTAATAATCAAAAAGTTGAAATTCATCAATCAAAATATAATTTTTGTTTCTGATTCTAATTATTTTCTATAATCACTTTTCATAATTAGATTTTACAAAATCTAAAGAACCGAGAACAAATCCCGTGTACGTGTATGGTATGGAAGCTGATAAATATGTAGTCAAACTGTTCGCGTAGTGGACCATTCTACACTGAATTCATTTAATTACCATTCTGCTCGTTAGAGAGCAGTAACTAATACGCAATTTTTTTTTCTAATTTTTTATTTTTTATTTGGTGAACAGGTTGAACTTTTGCTTTTAGTTTGACGGAAATTATTATCATGAGAAAAATCCAAGAAGAAAGCAGTTAGCACACGAAATCTTTTTTTTTTTTTCTTTTTAATGCTCTACTAAAAGAATCACTGAGAAATGAAAACAGAACTAGAAGAAAGATGGCATAATAACGATACTAGACTCTAATTATCCCATGCCCTCGATTTTTCTTTGCACAATTGGGCATAAATAAAGAAGAAAAAGAAAAGTAAATAGCCAGTTTATATTCCTACTTGCAGCCAAAAAAAAAAAAAAATGCAATACAGGGAGAAAATTTTCTAGTCTTTAATTTCCCATATTCATATCTAAGTGCCTGTCTGGTTGTTGATTCCCCCGTGCCTTCCCTCCGCCAGCACCACACAACACGAGATGAGCAAACAAACCTAAGGGCTGAAAGTTTGATGTGGACCAAGTATATTCATTTGTTGTTGTTGGCGTCATTGAAGCATCTGTCCGCAGTTGACCAAGACAGACTTCTTGATTTAAATACAGGATTCAACTCGACTAACTGGATCAGGTCTGGTAATATTTTTCTGTCAATCTCAGAATTGAGCCGCGATTCTGAGGGGATTGAATGGGTGTTTTGACGACGCTATGTTTTATTTTTCGATGACGAAATTAGTGTTGATGAAGTGTTCTTCATTGAGGCTTAAGTTCAACAAGGATTACGCAGCTCTCAACTAGTCCAAGTCCTCCCGTTTCAATCTTGTTTACTCGTCTAGGCAGGTGCTATATGCATTTGGAAGTCTGAATGCTTCTATGTTACGTTTTCTGAATCAAAGCAAAAATATTCTATTGTGTGTACTATTTCAAAAGGTTGTAATTATAATTTTCCTTGTTTTTGTACAAAACACTACTAATTGCACCCTTGAAGTTTTGCGAAAATCAACGAAGGGTTTGGTTTTATCCCTATATATTTTTCATTGGTTTTGACTTCTTGTACAATGACATGCAGAGAAACAAAGAGCGGGTTTAGATTAGGGTGCAATCGAGTCGAGTCGAATTTAAGTACTGTACTTCTCAAATTCAACTAGAGTTAAAAAATTGAAAATCAATCTCAAATTCGAACTAATTGAGCTCTTGAAAGTCGAACTCGAACTCTTTGATTTTATTTCGTCTTTTTCAAACTTGAGCTTGGACTCGTGCAAATCGAGTTCAGTCGACCTTAATCAAGTCTAATTGAGTTTAAAAAATATATAAATTTATACTTTATATAATTTTAAATAAGGAACAATATAGATACTTCATATTAATAAATTATACATATATATATATATATATATGTATGTATATGCGTGTGCGTGCGGGAAGGTTGATTGAATTCGATTACATGTAACGAGCTTTCTAGCTTCATATATGTTAAGGTCGAATTTGAACTCAAACAACTTGCGTTTAAACTCGATGAATTTTGACCAAGCAAACTCTTTGCAAATTACTTGTTTGAGTTCAACTCCTTTGCGCTCCTTGTCTGGGTACTGAAATCAGGTAATGGCCCATGAACAAATAGGAGGACAAAAGGTTGAATTCTTCGGAAAAGTTAGGGATGGACCTTATCTCATAGATCCATTTTGATTTCTATCATGTTGACGTTGACGCCCTTCAAATCTTTCATTTTTCTTGTAGTTTAGGTGAATGTCCATACTTTTAATTAGAACCAACCATTTTTCACAATTTTTCTTACATGGGTTGGAATTTTTCACAACTACTGTATATAGCTCCAGACAGCAGAATAGTTGAATTCAACTTCCATTTTTCAATGCAGCTTTCTTGAATGTAATTAAATCCCACATGCCCAGCATTAATGTTCACAGCCCTATCAATTTTTCTGCTCATAAAAATCATCGAGCAGTCTCCCAAAAGACCATCATATCTACCATGCACATGCTAGCTATCATAAACTTTTTCGTTTTAACATTTCAATCATCATTATTCATTAAGAATATGCACTTTCTACTTATGCTAATATGCTTCTTTTTCCCTATCTCGTGCCTTGGATACGAGAGAGAGATCGTTTTGGGACTTTTGGTGGGGAGGGGAACCATAAAAAATGCGTTAGGTAAATTATGCAACATAGAATCCTAGGATTGGCTGTTTATCACAATCAAGGTGGGTTCTGGATGAACAAGAAAGCCATAGGAATATTTAACAGACTCTTTTGTGCGCTTTGTATATGTTGTAGGGCAAAGGGCATGACTAAATATGATTAGGCAAGGTTGGAACTTGGGGAAAAGTTTTTGCTATCTTAATAATTAAAAGGGTTCTTGTCAAAATGGTCAATCCATATCACAACGAGTGCAATAGGCAGATTACTGGTCGTCTTGGCATCCTTTCTTTAGTTAGGCAATTGGTGGAAATTAATTCTTTTCCTGGTTTGGTCCTTAATCCACGTACACTCTATAGCTTTTTAGGTGGGTGGAAAACTTATTAGACGTACAGATTACTAGGCGTAAACTTATTTACCTTAACCTTGCCTACTTATCACTGGGCTAAATAACTCATTAATTGGTAGGAAGAATATATATATATAGTAGTAATCAGTCATCACACTTTATAATAATAATAATAATAAGAATAATCTAAAAGGGGCGACTAATTTCGGATTGCATTAATTAAGCTGCTTTCTGGCGGTTTAGCATGCCTTCCTTCTTAAGTTAATCCCAATAGAATAAATTCTCATCGCTGCCCATTTAATAATTGAGTTTGTTTAGCAATGCAATGAAGCCTATAATCTCACTCGAGACTCGAGAGAGAACCTATGCCAGGTAAGGATTAAAAACAGTGCAAAAACAGGAAGCCATTTCCTAGGCCAGATGCCTGCCATTCTAACTTAAAAGTCTAGGGTGATTAGATAGTGTGCACTACTAACTCTGGCTATACCTACTTTCACATCTCTTTGTATGACCATTTTGCGTACAAAGTCAAACGCACAGAAGCTACGTTGCAAGGATCGACTAAGAATTTTTGTAGGCAAATAATTGGAAGAGTTCTTCTTTTGAGCCATTAAATCAAGAAGAGTAAGATGTTATCGATCTATTTTTTTCGACACTCGACATTTGTCTACGCTATCCTATTTCAGGGGACTCAATTGAACCTATGGGGGAACTGACGTGGATTGAATCACCATCGGATCAGACGGGTGCACTATACACCCGTTTGAATTTGGAGAGCCACACCTGTGGCAATTAGTGACCAAGCCTTGCCTCCCACCCCATCAAGCCTTTTGATGGTGGCCAACTTCTCTATTGGGAGTTGGTTTTTTGAGCCATTGAATCAGAGGAGTAATTAAGATGTTATCAATAACCACAGTATATGTTTCATTGCCTATTTGCATGGCCTGTGTATGAAAAGTTGCAGTAAGACAACGCAGTTAATTAGAGTCATGTGAAAAATATATGCATTTTTTAAAGCTGTTTACAGTCAACATTTGATTTTTTTTTTCTTCTTGCTTTTTGTCGATCAAGAGATACCATGCATTGGAACTTCAAAAGAGATTTTGTCCCGTTTGGAAGGGGAAGATAGATAAATGCTTGCTTAGTTGTAATTGGTTAATAACTAGAGTCAGGAGTGCAATCAGTAGTTCACCTGGACAGAGAAAATCACCATGTTCAATATATGAAAGTTATTTTAACTACGATAATGTCAATAAAGAGAACTTGTCTTTTGTCTGCAGAAAAGAAAACATGTCTTTTGCGAATTAATAAAGAAGAATACATATCTCTTTAAGAAACCATTTTTATTGAAGACCACATAGCAGAAGTAAAACCACGCGAAGTCATCCCTCAAACCTTTTCAACTTTATGCATGCTCAACTCAAGGAGATCAAGATCACACCTGCCTGCCTCTTCCAAGTTGCTAACCACCAATTGCCAATATCTACCTCATGGAGGATGGCTGGCAATTGGCAAATGCCCTTGTTTTTTTTTTTTTCGTCAAACGGGCAAATGCCTAATAGTTTCTTTCTTTCTTTATTGATTAGTGGTTTTGACTCTCTTTATTTTATCTTAGTAGTTTATTAGACTCTTGGCATTGTATCAATTATTGTGTGTTTTAGAATGTCCTGTCCTGTGTGATTCAGCTTTATACGCGTTGTGGCTACTGGAGAGATTGAAAAGGTACAATTAGAGCCAAGTTATTCAATACAAGAAAATGTGGATATTATAATAATAAGCTCTTTAATCCCAAAATGGCTCAAAGATTCAAATTTTTGTAAATATTTATTTTACTTGCATCATAAATATGTTTTTTTCAACACTCTTTTTTTTTAATCTTAATTTTCAATCACCTTTTTTTATTTCATATATATCCCATCACAAAAATTACTATAGTATAATTCTGAGAAATTTTTCAAACAATCCCCTATCCGAACACTTTGTAAGACATCCATATGATTTGGTGCTTAAAGTTATTATCACTGCCAACAACTGCGAGCATGCATGTTTGTGCATGGCTCGTGGCCTAACCTAACCATATATAGGGATTGCTCTTGTTCATGCTACTCACTGAAAAAAAAAAAAAAAAGGGAAGAGAAACATCTGCACAAATACTACTACTTCTGTGGTCACTTTCATGGGCCTGCTGCCTCAGCAATTGACATGATGAAATGAGTAGCACGAGAAAGACAGAGAGAGATATATATATATACATATGTATAATGAAAAGAACAGGAGAGAGGCAGAAAGGAGAAAAATTTTGATTAAGGTTTGACCAAGTGAAAAGGGTGGAATGGAAGGAGTGGCAGATAAGCACTGCCCGCCTTGATTTTGGCAATCTTTGGAAGGAACCAGGAATCATTATTACTATTCATGAGATGAATGGGGTACCAACCAGTTGGAAGTTGGAAACTCTCCGCAGCCTAAACAACAATCAAAATTTTTCATTCTATATGTCAAAAATCCAAAACTCCCTTTTTCATTTCAGTCTACCCTTTGGGTTCTTCAGGCAATTTCATCCTATGTTTCTGAATTTCCCTTCCTAATTCTAGCCAAAAATATGCCTTGAAGACTACAGATTTTTCAATTTTTCTTAGTAGCACAGTATATGATTAGATTAATTTGAAAGCAGCAACTTCTCGTAGCCACCCCACAATGTGTCCTGCTCGTGGCATTATTTTATGTCAAGCCACTTCTTTTTCTAAAAGCTCGAGCAATCACCTCCTCAAATAGCATCAAATTTCCGAAAGTCTTGTAGAATTACCAGTTTGTCCTCTGCATTTACATATATAATAGTTATATTTGGCAATGAGAATAAGCAAAAACAAATTGCATTGTGTTCCAATAACACTAATAAATATATGTTTAAGAAATTCCCCTTTGTGGCTTAATGTAGCTCGTCTTATCATGGACTTTAGGGATCGCATTCTTTTTATAGAAGTGAATCATATTTGTCAACAATTGAGAATATCTGTTTGTTCATTGCACAAGTACCGCATCAATTAATTCCATAAAAGAAAAAGAGAGAAAAAAAAAAGCAGCACCGTATTAATTAATTATCTAAAATACGAAAGTAATGCTAGCTACTAAGAAAATAACAGTACTTGGACAGGGTATTATTTGAAATAATTACTATAGCACTTTTTGTGATGTATTGTATGTGAGATGAAAAGGTGGTTGGGAATATAAAAAGGTGGGTTGAAAAATGTGTTTATGATGCAAGCGAAATATTATTTGGGATAAATTTTGTATCCAAACACTCCCAGTACTATTCTTGCTCCTTCTTTTGGCCAATTAATGGCTTATAAGATTGAAATTCATAAAGAAACATAAACCTTGCTGAACATTTTGCGCTTATTTCATATGTTAATGTACAAATAAATGTTAACATGTGCAAAAGTACTAATGTGACTTAATTTTGTACAGTTGGTCCCTTCATTTGATTACCTTTTTTTTTTTTTTAATGGGATTTTTTTCCCCCCATTTGGTGCAACATTTATCAGGGACAAGATGGTAAAATCACAGGTTTGTCAGCATTTGTCTCCTGCTCACCATAAACAAACGCAATTAGTTACTTTCAAACGGTGGGAGAAGAGAAGAAAACGAAAAAAAAAAATTTTAAAAAAAATAAAAAAGAATAAAAAATAAAAGCAACGACAACAAAAGAGAAGAAAGAAACCAACAAAAGGACACAATACATCAGCAGTTTTGCCAAGAAATTCCAAAAGAGGTTCTGGCATTCTGCAACATTTCGATTCTCTGATTCCTTTAGGAATCAGAGGATCATCACTTCTCTTCTCACCTTCCCATTTCTCACCCTTCTTTTTCTTTTTCCTTCATCGTTTTGCAAATGATCAGCCATCTTGATTGATCAAATATGCAATCCTGAAAACTTCAATTCGTTGATTTTCAGGAATTGGAAGGAAACAGAGGGAAGTTCCTTAATGGGTTCTAGAAATTTTCTTTGATAGTTTAAAAAATTCATAAAAAGAAAGAAAACTTCTTGCGAAGAAAATCCAACAAAAGTTTGATCTTTATTGGTTTTTCTGGAAATGGAATCCCCACAAAGCGAAGAGAGAATGGAGGGGTGGCTTTACCTCATTCGTTTCAATAGGTTTGGGCTGCAATATTCACGTAAAAGATACTTCATTCTTGAAGACAACTGCCTCAAGAGCTTCAAATCTGTACCAACTTCTGAGAGAGAGGTACACCTACCTTTTACATGTATTACACGTATATTCATGTGCTTTTTTTTTTCCCCGATATGGTATTTGATCATGCATGAATTTATTCAGGCTGTTGCGGGGGTGCACTTTTGTAATATAGTAAAACGGGGTGTGCATGTTTGTAAATTTCTTGTATTATGGTTTTGTTGTTATATGTTAATGTTGAAGCTTATGTTGATAAAAGGAGGTTTCCAAAGGTTTTTTCACAATAAGCCCTTCACAATTATGGTTTTACTCCTTTGATATTACACGTATTTTAACTTTTAAAATCAATTATGAATTTTGGAGGGTTGATGAAAAGTTGCATTTAATAATTTGTTGGGAAATTAGTTTTGTCATTTTATCAATACTGGTTTTATGTGATTTTTGCTGCTTGCTAATTTGGTGCTTATGCCTTATTTTTGGAGTAGCTTGTTGGTTCATTCAAGCCTTCTATTGGTACACGTTATGCTCCACATTTTATGTTATTTTGTCTTTTCTTTTATTTATTGATATTCAAATTTTCATTAGATGCTTTGCAGTAATCAGTTAATTTATGTATGTAACTAGTTATCTATTTTTGGATGCAACTACAGTATAGAAAGATCACTATTTTTGGTTCATTCTTCATTGAATTATGGAAAACAGTGAGTGATATGCTAACAGACAATGATATCTGATTCAAATGTATGCCTTCAAAAATAAATCAATTGCTGCAGCAAATGGAGTTGATTGGCATTGTCCTGCTCTTGTCACACTTGTTTGATTAGTGTTTTAGTTTGTATTCAGCAGGAAAATGATAACAGCGTTTGGAGCTTCATGTTGTTTTTCTTAATCAATAAATGTGACATACTGGAGATTTGACAATCTGTAAGGGGGAGCAACAACATGATAGACCTGGATAACATTGTTTAAAAACGCTTTAAACCTTATCCTGCAATTTTAAGCCTGAACTTATGGAAGTGAAACTCAAACTAGGATGTGAAAAATTAGAGGCAGAGTATGTCAATTTTGAAATTGGTCCGAAACAGTAGAGATGATACTGAGTGTAGATAATATTCAATTGGAGCTAGATGGTAGCTGGCTAGGGGTACAGAGTCTTATGGAGCATTAGTTCTCTTTTCTAAGCCTTCAAATTGTTGCAGTAGGACAACTATTCAAACATGGACACAATTTTTAGGTCTTTTTGTCACTTTGATGTTTTTATGGTGAACATGACAGATGATATGAGTAAATGGTCTTTTCTAGATTGGATCTGCCTACTATAATTGCTAAGGAAAATTGTGTCGATATAACTTCATGCTGCCCCATTGATGCCTTTTTTTTTTTTTGTGCTGCTCCATGGATGACTTGGACAAAACCAACCAGAAAAATGGCAAATGCTGAGATGTAGTCCTGAAACTCATGCTCCTAGTTCATGAACCAGATTGTTGTAATAGCATGATAGAAAATGGAAACTTTACGTACTTAGTTATGAGAAATTTATACACTTCGAACTTCATACGCTAAAATTTTATGGTAAACATCGAATCATCAATCCAGGGTTGATATGATGACTTCTTCAGTTCAATCAATACAGGAAGCAAACACAAATAAAACTGTCTAGTCTGAACAATGTATGAAAACAAGCTTGCATGGCCATGTGAGTCTGGAAGGCGGACTTAGTGCTTCCTTTCTAACAAGGCTTAGCTAGAATCCCTCACAGGCTGTAGAAAGCGTTCTTAGAGTAACTAGAATGTATAACTTTTTTTCTTCCTTTTCCTTTTTATGGTAGGTAACATTTTGCCATATGACTAATGCCTCTGCTCTCAACAAAAGAAGATTAACATTCAGTGTGCTTAAAGATCTGTCTGCTAATTGCATGTGATGCCCAAACATCTGAACATTTAATGTGCATTCAGCTTGATTATGCATGTCAATTTACTTTTTCATCTCATTGGCAACTCAGGAAGAAACAAATGCTGTAGATTTAAACCTAAACATTCTAGTTAATTTTTTTCTGACTTGCACATAGCATTCCTCTTTTAGGAGCCAGTACGACGTGCAATTATAGACTCCTGCATCCGGGTCACAGATAATGGAAGGGAGAGCCATCACGGAAGAGTAAGTCCCTAAAATCCTTTATTTGAGCACAGAAAGGCAATTAAGCAGCCAAATTAGTTTCATTTTGTTTATTTAACTAGACTCTTCCCTCTGCAAACAGGTGTTCTTCATCTTCACCTTGTACAATACGTCAAATCACAATGATCAGCTGAAGGTGTATTAATTTTTCAGTTTATAATTTTATTTCCACAGTGTGGATGGTAATGATACGGAATTTTTCTGCAGTTGGGAGCAAGCAGTTCAGAAGAAGCTGCTAATTGGATCCGGTCTTTGCAAGATGTTGCACTAAACCCAGTCAATGGTGTAGTAGCTTCTTCAAAAAGAAAGTGGCAGCCCTTCAGGTGTCCTATATCATTTGTCTGATGTTCCTTGCAGAAAATTGCTGTTAAAAGATGAAAATTTGATAAACAAAGCAATGAGAAAATCTCTGGTAACTGATCAGAGGTCTAGTGGCATGCAGATAAATATAGTCTTCTTGTTACATTGATGTCTATTGGTAACCTGATTACATTTATTTGCTTCTAAAATCACCTCCTATGATATAATCCCTTCTGAAAAAACGTTAAGATCCATCTGGATCAAGCTGCCTTCTTTTTTTTTCTTTTTAAATAACAAAATCTTTGTGATAAGATGATCTTGTAAATGAAGATTATCAGCATTTGGTGTCCTTTTTAATATTGTCCAGCAAATGTAATCACTCCATATCTGGAAATTTCTGCTTACTTTTTTCTTTGGGGATGGATTGGTTTAGTCCCAGGGGGGAAGTCAATCTGGATATTTGTTTGTTTTGCATTTACTTATCAAGATCTCTTTGGCAGATTGAGTGTTTCCAAGAGGACAGCTAGTAAAAATTTCATGGATGGTACTTATGTGACTCATATGCCTGTGGATGCAATGACATCGGATGTTATTGCACCTTCACCATGGAAAATATTTGGTTGTCAAAATGGTAAGGGACAGAACTATTTTTCTGTCAAGTGCATGATGCGTGTGATATTAATCAGTTTTCATCTTCTAGGTTTAAGGCTATTTAAGGAATCAAACAATCAAGATCCTGGTGGGAAGGTTGGTTTCCATATTAACTGGAAATCATTGGATATTTCAGTTTGAACAATTTTTCATTGTTGTAAGAGATGTTTCTGATATCAGGCTTGGGATGATCACCCAGCAATAATGGCAGTTGGAGTTGTCGAAGGTACTTCAGAAGCCATTTTCCGCACAATAATGTCTGTTGGTCCATCAAGATCAGAGTAAGACAGATGCTAAGTTTGCCTATCTTTTGAGTTCTCAGCTTTGCTTTCACCATAGCTGTTATTAGAAAATTGTATTTGTATTCTTGGGAATATAACAAGTGATAGAAGAATTTTGAAGCTTTACAGTCACACGCACGGGGAAATTACAGATTAACTTGGGCAATTCCTTGGAAATAGTAGAATGTTTTTCGACATGCTTTCATGTAATTGACGATTAATATCTTCTAGATCTGTGACTTAAGTGAGTGAAAGTGTCCATGCTGTTTAACGATTTGCTTTAACATAAAAGTTTTTGTCATGCAGTCCAATCCCTGTGTCTTCTGGATCTGTGACTTAAGTGAGTGAAAGCGTCCATGCTGTTTAATGATTTGCTTTAACATAAAAGTTTTTGCCATGCAGTCCAATCCCTGTAACTTTTTCACCATTAATAAACTTTGGAACTTGCAATACTTCAATTTGATTGAATCAGGACATGGTGATTTCCCAGTTGGTTAATAAGAAAAGTGCTTTGCATATGCCTGAAGTTAAACAGATCACATAACACTTGCTGTCAACAATATCCATCCAAAAATGTCTTTGATTTGCACCCCAAAAAAATAAAAATAAATTAGTGGCAATTTCTTGTGGTTTTTGTATTTGGTACCCATAAACTGGGATAGTTTCTCGGAAGGGCGTACAAATATTTAGTAGAATCTGAGAAGGTTACTGCCATATTCAAAAGGTCCTTCTGACTAATTTCATACTACTTTTGTCCCATTATGCTGGTTATACATTCATTTGAATTAATAATAAAAATGATATCCTTTTCAAATAAGAAACCATGTTCAAAAGATGAAGTAATGAAAGGCTAATTCATTTGAGGATTTGGTTTCATCACGCCTTTCCTTAAGTTTTAGAATCATGTATCAATTAGAATTTGCACTTTGACTTGGAATGTGAACTTCGTTTTTGGCAGATGGGATTTCTGTATTTACAAAGGCAACGTGGTTGAGCACCTTGATGGTCATACTGATATACTTCACATAAAGCTGTATAGCCATTGGCTTTCTTGGTCAGTTTTTAACTTGAAAGTTAATTATTCCAGAATGTCTTTTGTTTGTTTAACACCTTGTAGTTTGCAGGGGTATGAAACGAAGAGATTTGCTGGTGCGACGTTACTGGAGAAGAGAAGATGATGGCACCTATGGTATCCATGTCTGAAGATAAAATTATCTGTAAATTTTGCTGTCAGCATTATGACTAATTTTTTCTGATTTTCTGTTGGCAGTAATTCTCTACCATTCTGTCGTTCACAGAAAGTGCCCACCTCAACCTGGATATGTCCGAGCCTGCCTTAAAAGTAATGTACGCTTTGACTTGGAACATAAAATCTCAATTGTGAATCTTCATAGTTGCTAGTGAACTTATGGACCTGTCTATCTGATGTCATCCAATATCTGATGCTCCAAGATGGAAATATTTGCCATTTGTTAAATGATTTCCATTTGAGATGTGGGCTCTTATTCAAGTTTCTTTTTAAATTTTCTATCACGAGTTTCTTAGGAATTTGAAGGTTCTTTTGGACGTATGGACTGGTGCCATTTTAATTTTCTGTCTATTGATCCTATAGTCTTGGTCTGGCTTATTCACGATTATTCAGGAGTAGAAATTCTTCTTTTCTAAAGGAAGACCATTGTTCTTGGACTCAGAGGGTCTTTTTAGTAATTAATGTGGTTAATAATTTTGAATATTCATGTTCCAGGAGTACAAATTGCTGCCATCATCAAACTTTATAACGTAGAGGCCATATCATGCTAATTAATCTAGAATTTGAAAACTCACTAGTCTTTTCAATCAAGTGAAAAGTACAAAGAATGTTTGCTTAACGGAGTCAGCATTGTATTGTTGATGTTTATGTTTTATATAGCATATGCTTCAGCTGTTATACGATTCTGGCTTATACTACTGTTAAAAGTTTCCAGCAAAATTATAGTGTTTCGGAAAGTCGCTGTAAATTGGGCTAGCTTGCTTATATTTGTTTTAATTTTCTCACTTCGTTTCTCCAACCATGCAGGTGGTGGATTTGTCATATCTCCTTTGAATCAAGGGAAGGAATCAGTTGTAAAACACATGCTGGCCGTTGATTGGAAGTTCTGGAAATTATATCGTCGAAAAGCATCTGCAAGATCAATAACTATCCGCTTGCTGGGGAGAATTGCGGGTGAAGTTTTTGTCATTATGAAGATTCACGCTGTTGTTTGTGTAGAATTAGTGAAGCACATGGAAAGTTTATAATGGCTTCTATATTGATATTGCTGCAGCTCTAAGAGAATTATTTAGAGCAAAGGCAGGAAAATTCTCCTATGAGTTTTCGTTGGGAGAGTCAACAAGAGACATTGGCTTGCCTCAGAATGAATTTGAGGAGATAAAGAAGGAAGTTGATTTAAAAATGATTCAGGAGGACAAAATAGAGAATGAGGTAGAGAATCCACGTTCAGGATCTTCAAGTCTTGTGGAATTAAATGATGCAGCTGACGAGTTTTTTGACGTTCCTGAACCATCAGATGATGATCTGGAACATGGTTGGGGCATGAACACAAGTCCAGATTTGCGTTACCTGGTACTTTCTGGCTAAACCTTAGTTATTTTTTCTAGTGAGACTGTTGTTCTAAGTCCAGAAAATCTTCTTTGTTTCGTATTATTTCAGTTGCTGACAGTGAACATTTCAATCTAATTTTCCATGAATATGAAACAATCTAGAATTGATTTACCTTTCAGGACTCTATCTTGTAATTTTGTTTGATTGCATGTGTCATAAATATCTTCTTTTATATTTTATCTTTTTCTTTTTCCATCTGTGTATTTGGGATGACTAGGAATTGCCTTTAGAATTCTCTTTCTTTCTTTTTCGTTCCAAAGTTTAAGAGTTGCAAGATGCAGTTTTCCATTATGGGAAATTGTCATATTGTGAGGTTCTCCCATCAGTTATCTGCCTTTTCAATGATTATGGTAGCTAAAAAGCATATAACTAATCTTTTTTATCGTTGCATAAATGAATATAGGTGGGATAAGTGAGATTGATTACTAGATTTTTGCCTGTTCAGATTTCAATTCCAGGATGTTTCTGCTAATTGGATCTCAATAAGTGATCATTTAATCCTTTGTTAGCTGATTGTCCAATTTTTTAGCAGAAACCACACTTTATGTTTGTATCGAGTTTAGTTGATCATGGGGCAGGTAACTTTGGGGAAAAATAATTTTCGGTGACAGTTTGTGATCCCTCGCAGCCTGCTTATCCATTGCCTCCTTTTTCTTGTTTATTGATTACCCAGGTTAAGTGTTCCTTTTTCTTTTTTTTTTTTATAAGCTGAATGGTCAACCCAACTAGAATAGAATGATGTAAAAATGCTTCATGTTTCAATTGAGGAACGCAATTCCTCTGTTCCTTTACCTAATGTCATATTTGGGTCTACATTAGGAGGCATGTCGACTAATTTAACTTTTTATTTAATGCAATTTCTTGGTTATTGATTCTCTTATGCCGACCCTGCCTGCATATTTAAAATTTTGGTTGTTATCTTTTTGTTGAAAGATGAAATATGCATTGCTTCTTATGCAATCCATCCTTCTCTATAAAGTCTTCATGCACTGATATGTCTTTCTGCCTGCTGGTGGTAAACCAGTGGAGAGAAATATTTCTGTATCCATGTGGCTATCAGCTGCGACATATGATGCTTCTTTATTTTCCTTTCCTCCTTGAACATAATTCTATAGAAGTTTCAGATCTCATTTCTGAATTGATATTTTCTTAATTTTTTCCCACCTATTGCACTTGGGTATTTGACTTCTGATTATGAAACATTAGTTACGTGTGCTTTCCTAACTGAATATACTCTGATTAACGTAAGCCATAATATCTTTCCCTAAATTTACAAGTGAACTTTGTCTGCTGATATAGTTATTTGAAATCAGCAGGAGACATACCCGCCAAAATTATCATCAGCTGCCAATTTTGTTAAAATATTCCATGATTTAGCAGGTTAGTCCTAAGGTGGTTATGCAGTTTTTCTTTTGCATAATGGCTGGATACAGCTAGTAATGTGAATTCTAATATAGCAAATGCTTGAACATTTTATTGCAGTCCAGAAAAAGGGTTACATGGACTTACATGAAACGATTTGGGAAGACAATATCTCATGCCGCTACGGAGCTACTCTTGCAAAAGACTCAAATTGTAGCATGCCATGCAGTTGGGCAGCTGGTGATCCTTCATCATTTTTAATTCGTGGAAGTACTTATTTGGAAGACCATCAAAAGGTCATCTCTCACTCCCTTCAAAGTTTTGTCAAAAATGTTGTGACATTGCATACTGCTATGGAGGGATTACCTTAGAACTTGTACTTTGAATTTTAGAGCACCATCAGTGTGACCTTTCAATAGCTTTGAAAGTTTCTTTGGACTGCCTAATTTCTATAGATGGGGGATTGAACTTTAATAGGTAAGTCATGAATTATTACATCCCTTGGATTAAACATGATGAAATGGAATGTCTTTGGATAACTCATTTATTGGGAGTAATTTTATGATTGGCTTATCCAGTGATACCTAAGCAAGCTGGAATTGTAATTCAAATATTTGAACTACAAAATCTAGTCCTTGACGGATCAGTATCTTTAATTGTTGCAGAACTCCAACCAACCATGTTTATATGTGATATTGTCAACTGGTAAAGGGGGGCGCTTCACAAGTATGAATGCAGACCCACAAGATATATATCTGTAATTTTCAACTGGCATCTTTGTTCAATGAATAAGCAATCCTTAGAGATCTCATTAAATTTGTACTATTCTACAAGAGCTGCTTCATTGATTTTAGTTATAACTGTTGAAGAAGTGAAAAAAAGGCACGCGTTAGCATGTTGCCACCTTTTAGAATAACATCAGATTTGGATGCGTGTGTGGTTTATAGACTTAAATGGTATCACTTGCTTCTTGTCTTCATTTGTGAATCATCATTGCCGTTTGTTGCTGCTTCTGTTTCTGCTGTTTCTTGTGCACACAAAGTAAGTATGCCGTGAAGCCATTTTCCACGTTACTTGTGATTTTTTACCAGATTAAGGCAAAAAGCACTTTGATGCAAATGGTGGCTGCAGATTGGATAAGATCTGACAAGCGTGAAGATGATCTTGGTGGTCGCCCAGGAGGCATTGTTCAGGTTTCTTTATGGGTTTTGAAATCTACTTTTTTCTGCTTTGCAGCATTTAAAGTGACCAGAACACAAAAAGCACAGGAAGATTCATGGATGTAAAATTGCTATCTTATGCATTCCCTGTTTGAACCTTGCAGAAATATGCAGCTCAAGGCGGACCAGAGTTCTTTTTCATCATTAACATTCAGGTAATAGGAATTTCCTTTATCCCCTCTAACTGTTCTTTTTTTAGATGATTTTTTAAATTTACTCTGATAATGACATCATATAACAGGTTCCCGGCACGACTCAATATAGTCTGGCACTGTATTATATGCTTACAAGTCCCTTGGAAGAAGCACCTTTACTGGAACGCTTCGTTAATGGAGATGATGCTTTCAGGAATTCGAGGTTTAAGCTCATACCATACATATCTAAGGTATGTTGGCGAGGGAAGCAAGAAATGTTGTAGTATAAACAAAATGCATGAATACACGGTCTTCATTACCTTTGCGAATATTAATTTCATTTACTAGGCACGATACCAAAATTTCACTGCCACTATCTCCAACTTTTTTCGTTATTACTGTAACTTACTCGCTGCTGATGATCGGGTCAGGGATCGTGGATAGTGAAGCAGAGTGTTGGTAAGAAAGCTTGTTTGGTCGGTCAAGCACTTGAAGTGCATTACTTCCGTGGAAAGAACTACTTGGAGGTGAGATACAGAACTACGTTTTAATGATTGCTGAACACCGTGAATGAGATGTATGATTGTTTGGCTATTTGATTTTAACCGAAACAAATAAATTATAAATTGTTTCAGCTTGGCATCGACGTTGGTTCATCGACTGTGGCGAGGGGTGTGGTCAGCCTTGTTCTGGGATATTTGAACAATCTTGTAATAGAAATGGCATTCTTGATACAGGTAACAAGGGTTTTCTCTGCATAATGGTTTGCATCAACTGTACTTACCAATAAGTCCCCTTTACCATAGAACAGGGTTTGCTGATTTTGCACCAAAAGTGCCAACATATCAAGCCTCAACTGGACAGATGAAAAGAATAAGAATGTGACAGGGAGGAAAATTGTTTCAAATCACTAACTGAAGTTAAACTTAATTTGCAGGCTGACACAGAGGAAGAGCTTCCTGAATTCCTCCTTGGAACGTGTCGGCTTAATCATCTAGATGCGTCCAAATCCGTTTCAACTGACTCCATTACAGGCTAGAGAACTTCATTTTCAGAGTAACTGACCGCATACAGGATTTTTGGATCTAGTGCATAGAACATATGGGGAAAGAAAAAAAAAAAAAAAGCAAGAAGTTCGAACCATGATGTGTTAGGTGCATTTATCTTCTTACTCCAGCAAAAGCCGAACATACATATTCTCTTTTTTATCGGCTTGTTGGGGGATGCATTCATTTGTAAAGGTTTACATTCTTGAATAATTCTTATTATTCAATGCCATTATTCTTTGCAATTCAAGATTAAACTTCAAATCCATAGAGTTGACTTTTATGGTTGAAATGTACCACAATGGAAAGGGATTTCCAATCTAATCTATCTTCCCTTGCCATCTCTTGAGGACTTGCTCTAAATCAGAGAATGAAATGTGGTTTGTTTCTCTTTTACTGCCTACCAGAAAGTATCAATCTGGTTAGGAACTGGAAAGCGTACCACCAACTTACTGGTGAAAGCATCTGTAATCATTTGACATTGTCATTTGAACAAACATTTCTGTTATTTTTTGTCTGGGCTCCTTGAGATGCAATGCACTTCTTCTCTGTGGGCTCCAGCGGTTTCATCGTACAAGCCATGCGATTATGAGCAGTGGGGCTTCATAGGGTGCAAGGCCCATCAGCCATGCTCGGTCGCTAGATGTATGTAACTGCCAGAAGTCTTGATTGGATCATCTTCCGTTTGGACTATGGCAGAGTTGTCCGCAAGATCCAATTTAGCTTAGCGAGTGTAGTAGTAGTAGTAGTAGATAAGGTTCTGGATTCGACTATCAAATTTTTCTTGTATCAAATTTTTCTTGTATCAACTTTTTCTTGTATCATCATCGCTTGTAGATTATACGCAAGCATAGCCATTTTTTATGGTAAAAAAGTACCTAAGTGGGCGTTGAAAAATGAAGCAGTTTTAAAGGACTCGAGCAAATTCAAGCAACTAATAATAAAAAAGAAAAAAGCTTCATATTTAAATAGTTAAATATGCTATAAATTAAAGCAAAAAAAAAATAAATTCATCAGTCAAGTTCATTGATCTTGGGAGGGTGTGGAGCATTAAAATTAAAGAGGAGTGGGAGAGCAATTCTGAGTCATTTGAATCGATACATGCCGTTGCATGGGGAAACCAATAACATCACCCATTTGTTTCTGCCGACTTTCCTAAAAAACCCCCCCTCAACGGTCCCGTGATTTCATCAATGTCTACTGTCTAGTTACCGCACCGTTGCCCCAAAATTGTCTTTTCAGGATTTTGAGAAAACGGAACCATCATATAAATACTGGCGTTCGGTCTCGTGTTTATGTCAGCTGATTGACGCGGCGCCGACGTGTCACGTGCCTGCCATGAAAGCCTTTTGTTTCTTCTTCTTTTTTTTTTTTTTCCTAAAACCAATTGTCACAGTGCCGTGCAATTATTGGCTTGGATTTTTTTCTTTTTGCGAGTTCTTTAGGTACACTTGTTTGCGAGGTCAAAACACAAAAAAATTATTTAAAATGATGTGATGTATGTAAGATAAATAAACTGATTGATATATAAAAATGTGGATTAGAAATTATATATATACCATTTCACTGATTATTAAGGATCAGTCGACACTCATTAACACACTTAATCCACATCATATTCATCTTTATGGAGACATACGCTCACATTTATTAAGGGCCCTCTTAACCAGCGTCAACTGAACATTCGCGAAGCCAAATTCATTCACTAAATTGGTTAAAGAATCAATTTTTCCTATTATGCTAATGTAAGCATTAATAGTTCATCAAAGACTTTTTTTGCCCTATTTTTTCCAAACTACAGTGATTTTTTTTTTTTTTAAAGTATTAAGATGTCGTTTACACATCAAACTGGAAACTCTTAACGTATTAACCAAACAGCTGCTGAACTGATCCAGTAAATCAGAGTAATTTTAGTGCCATTAACATTTTGAAACGAATTTGATTTAGTTTGCAGATAAATATATAATCTCACATGAAAGCATCGCTTTCACTTAAACGGCTACCGCCGTGGTCGGTAATGCATAGTATATTTTAGTTTCCACGTCACCATCAGCTTATAATGACAAAAACTGTAATTGCAATACTAAAATAGAACAAATTAAAACAACGTGGCAACATCACATGGTCTGAATTTTACTTATTTTGCATACCAGCTCACATGTTAGAGGACAGCATGTCGAACTAATGCAAGTAAAATAATACAAAAAATATGTATTTTATTCTTTTCATGTACACATAACCAAACATACACGCAATTAATTGTTTATATGTGTAGGGAAATTCCTTATACTATATCTAAATAGGTGGTCAGGGTTTAGGTATTTATAATTAAAAAATCATTCAAAAATTGATACTAAAGGGTTGACTTAAAACCAAATCCCTTGTTTTTTTTTTTTTGTTTTTATGGTTCTTGATAGCCACATTGTGGTGTTTAGAATTGATACATTCTTAAAATATATGGACACTCAAAACACTAAATTTATGGTGCAACCACTCTCAAATCAACAAAAAAAAAAAAAAAATGGTGCAACCACTCTAATTGGCTTTTTTCCAGATTCCAAAAAAGAAGATTTTTTTTTTTTTTGTGGAGAATCCAATTAATAAGATGCCAATGGATGTTGGAACATTTTTCACACTCGATTTTATTTGTCAAACGATTATGCTTATTACTTTATCTTTCAAAAAAGTTGCAGTTCGTGATGTCGTAAATATTGACAAAAATTTTTGTTATTTACTAAATTATCATATGCACAGAAAGAAAAGACAATTTAGCAAGAAAGTTTGGTTTTAGGCACGAAAGTCAAATAATTAAATTTGGAAATTATTTCCAAGTCCAAAGACATTATTGCATCTCAAAAAAAAAATTCATTAAGCATGCAAGAGACTGTAATCTAAGATTTTTTGCACCATGCGACTGTAATAATATTACAACCTAATCCCTTCTTTAATGCTGTTTTTTGTTGTAAATATAGATGAAATTTGAGATTATAAGTAAAAGACTTTTAAAAAAAAAATAGATGGAAGTTTAAATGAACAATGAATTGCGAGAACGTAAAATCCGGGTTTTGGGGTTACCGGCTTTTGAAGTTCCACGGTGGAATTAGGTTTGTGATTTCCTCTTAACTATTGTTGGAAAGAGAACGTAAAATCCGGAGTTGAAAATTCTGAGGTGGTGCGGACGCAACGGAAAACCGTTGAGGATAGAGGAGTCACGGGAGTCAAAATTTACCGCCACCGACACAGGACGCGGGGCTTGTGGGTTTTCCAGTTTTGGGCGTGGGCCACCGAACCGGTACCTTCGCTTGCCGGTAAACACTAAAATGACAGGCTTTGTCACCTGGTACATCCGGTCATGTTGTCGGCGAGAATTAGTGTCGGCACCGACACGCCAGATTTATTCCCGGTAAATTAGCAGCATTTTTAGCCACTTAAAATATATGTGGCAGTAAAGTTTGTTGTCAAAAACTGCTTTGGGAAAAATCTGATGGGTCTAAACCCACATGGGATCTATTATTCAACGGACAATTTAGTGTCAATTTCTATATTTATGTCAAGTGTCATATTATTATTTAAATTGTCGCTGTGTTATTTATTTAAGGTTTCTTTACCTTCACGTGATAAGTGATACTGACACTAAATTTGACACTGAATAATGATACAAAGTATCTTGAGTGGTCTAAGCCTCGTGTGCTTTCTTCCTCTTTCTTTGCTTTTCTTCTCTTTTTTAATTCAAATTGATATTGTAGTAATATCACATTTTGTCATTTATCAAGAACTTGTTTTGGGCCGATTTAACTGTTAACTCTGGTGCTTAGTCTAATTAAGTGTGTGTGAGTTTATTTCAGTTTCTGAAAAAAAAAAAAAAAGAACTTGTTTTGGGAGTAATAAATCTTTACATACATGTACAACTTCAAGAAAACGAAAATTAAATGCTATTTATCGGACCCGAAAAGATTGTCCACTTGTGTTTCATTTTATGATCACACTTTCGGCCTTCTGAACTTTTATTAACGCATCTTATAATTTGAAAATGAAATCTAAGCTTCTACTTTTGTTTTCTTCTCTAGTTTTTGTTCTAGGTGGTGTTTTTGGACTAGAGACGGCAGTAGTGTTCCCTCCCACCCTTGCTAGCATTTTCAAAGGTAATTTGGGAAACCCAAGGATATTGAAATGAGGCTAGCATAATTCCAAAAGAGGTTACAAAAGGGTTCTTGTAAACGTGGCAAATTTCAGGGAAAACAAATGGAATTTGCACGTAAAAGGATTCAATTTCTTGGGCAAAATTCAAAAGCAATTTAGATAATTTATGGCAACAGGTCATATGCTTCTGATTCTTTTAGACATGCTTCATTTATACGCCTAAATGTTTTACTTCTTTTGGATATTTATTTGATTTTGTTATTGCATGTGCTGCACGTACAATTTACAGACATAAAACCCTTATTGGAACATTTCTTGTTAACACGAGTACGAACAATTTGTGTGACACAAAAATACAATAACTTATAATAATGACCCGAATTCATTAAAATTTATTTTGTTTGCTATAAAGATCAGATTATTGTATTTCGAAACAGATGAGATTCATTTATAGTTAATTTTCACAATCATCTCGGCCCAAGGAAATGCGAGACAATGGAAGAATGATGACAATGGAGTTGCAATTGGCTTTATTCAGCGGAACCATGACCACTTGCATGGATTTTCGATGATTTCATGCGTTATGAGGAAGTTGCTGTTAGAGCGTTATCAAGGGAGGGCAAATATTGTCGGTGTCGGTCATATTATACGATAGATAACCATTGCAAGGATGAACCTGCTGCATTGGAAATTGGCAGAAGAAACAAAAAACAAAAAAAAAAAAAAGCTTTGGAGGAACATATTTCCCTTTCGACATGAAACTGTAGTAGCACTTTGTTGAAAGTGGACTAATCAAAGTCTCGTCCTTTTTGCAAGGTGTATTCGCAAATTGTAAAACCTTTAACGACATTATGAGTTCGCAATTGTTGAATGTTTTTGTTTGAACTTTTTTTTTTTCCCTCTCATTACGGCGTTTCAAGCTCAATATCTATCTATAAAATCAACAACCCGTCACAAATACTTTTGTTCATCGATATTTTGATTTTCCATTTTATAGAAATTCAATTGTCATATACATTCATCAAAGTAACTTTGTTCGGAGGAGATAGGAACGTAAACAAGTCGAACCGAATATCACCATGCTCAAACTTGATTCATTAATCTTGACGAGCAAGGTTGAACTCGGCTCGAACTCGCTTCGAACGGGAACGCTGGCACTAGAATTTACGGTTCGTGTAGGTGGGAGGTGCATGATTGCGTATGCACGTGAGGTACAACGAAGATGAGGGATTTGGCATACCTGCATGATCTTGACCGTTCAACCTACGACCCATGGCATGAGGAATGAGGACTCACTTCCCACCCACTCCGAGATTACTTGCTAGTATTCTAAGGGCACCAGAAGAAAATGGGAGAATTGTTGTCAATTACAAAACTAATAAACCGGTATCAACCACCAAATATTAGGTCCACACTCGGGCTAATGAAACATTCACCAATCAATCAGCATAGTCACCCTCATTTTCAGGCCCCCTTTGATTGTCGATAAAGTAATGGAAAATGAGAAGCATCTTTCCTCGTAATTAAGTTTGTGGATTCTCGATGGAAGCTAGTTTCATTCCTCTCACAGATTTTGAGGTCGATATTTCGATATTTTTCATCATAGGGTGTAAGCATGGAGCTACATATAATTTTATTGCATGCTTTAGACTACTGTCTTGTGCAGATCAGAAATTTCCAACTCTAATATTGGGCCATTAAATGGAGAGAATTTTGCACTAATACAGAGATAGAAATTCTTCCTTCTTTACAGCTAATTGATAAGTTAAGATGCGAATAGAAGTCACCCAAATTTAATTGCATATCAGCAACACAAAAACATTTCATTACCGTACTCCTTTTTTATCACATTGCATTTTACTTTAGGAAAAGGAAAATAGTTTTATGATCACTGGTTTCAGTTCATTTTTGTCCGGTAAGCGAAGTTAATTTCAGTGCATTTATTATTAATTACTAATTTAGTTAGTTTTGACTAACTATTGTGAGATTAGCTCGTTAACGAAACGAGAAAAACAAAGTATACTCTATCCAAATCGCGACAATCATTTTGTTTGGATTCTAGTTTTTTGCAGAAAAATTTTACATTTTCTGTGAGTGAACATATTTTTCAATCATTTTTTTTATCTCACATATATCAAATCGTTATAATATATATTTTTTTCACTTTTGTATGGAAGCTCCTAAAAAATGGCAGTCCAAATGGGACGTGTTTCTAAGATAATTCTGGAAAAAGAAAAGGAAAAAACTCAACTCCTTTGACAACATGATTATTGCATAGAATTTCTGAAATTTCCTCCCTCTCTTCACGGAAGATGACAATGGAGATTAATTGAGAAAAAATGGCCAAGGCTAGACAAGCTTGCTGCGGTCTTGATTTTTAGAAGGAACGGAGCATGTGCAAATGGCGGCTGGATTTGGAGCAGCGATGCCTATTTTATTTTAGACTAAAATCACGGAATTAAAAATGAATAGAAAAACATTTATTATTATTATTAAGAATCATCAGTCGTTAACACTGCAGTAAATCAAGCAATAATTCTCTGGGGTTTCGGCCGTCTCTTGTTCTGGACTTTAGACTTCATCACCATACAGTCCGATATGCTTTATCCTGGCCCGCAATGCGGCCTTTGGATCACATCACAAATGCAATCACGATATTGTCTGATGTACGGCTGTTCATGGCTGCCCCTCATTCGATCTCCCTCTTGGACCCCACAAACAAATCATGATGCTACTCGAGTTTCTTAATCATCACTGGAAAACCTATGCAGTCATTTTCCCCTACCATATTACTCGCCATCAACCATCTCACCGAGTGAAGGAACTGCCCGCAATGTACAGCTAAAAATAGTTGTGCCACTTGGGTACGACCATTCCAAGCCAATGCATCGTTTGCTATCCGCAATACAAGGCAAGTGTTTTTGTTTTTTCTGCCGTATTAATATAATATTACTATAATCTAATTTATCATATTTTATAAAAAAAAAACTTTAAAAGCTGTAAAATGTGCTATAATGATGAATTATCAGGTACATAAACTTAATTAGATCAAATGAGTATTCTGACACTTCTTTTGAATTTTTTTCATTGCATATAGGGTTCAAATCTCTGATCTATACCGTAAAGGGATTTAATCCTTTTTTATGGTCATTGAGTTAAAACTTAGTGGTTTATAAGGTGAAGTGTTTGATACTGGCCTTTTTTAAAAAAAAAATCTAATAGCAACAATATACACGATTCTTATACTATGCACAATTTGCTACATACATTAGGCAACAAACAATTTATACTACTCGCGTACTATGCATGGCTTGCTACACCGAACAAATGTAATATTGCACTTTCTAGATTTTTTTAATTAAAGGAAACACAATGCTTCCTTATAATGCATTAAGTGGGATTTGAAACCTAGCGCACATAAAAAAAACTCTAAAAGGCTTCTCTTAATTGTTTGGACGGTGATTTGTTTGTAATTGTATTAATTACATTACTAATACAATTTTTAATTTTTTTAATTTTTAATTATCTTTTTATTTTACATATATCACTTTAAAAAATATTACAATATTTTTTCAACTTTGCAGAACGAGTGCTGCCACAACTATTGCTGCCCCTGATTCGGTTGACCATGGCCGAAATGGTAAATGTGACTCCTTCTCTCTTTAGAATTGATTTGCATGAATATTTTCCGGTTTAGTTCTCTTGAAATGACTACGTGTCGTACGTGTACGCTTTCAAGAAGACAAAGGAATGTTAAAAAATCTTGCTCGAATCCCCAGGCAAAGTCACGTGACTGCTGTCCTGCTGCGGCTGCACTGGAACACACTCGCTCAGTCACGCACCAGCAACTCCAAGCTGGCTATACCGGGCTGATTCCCTACCGTGTGGGCTCCACACAAGATCGCCAACCCGTCCGATGAGCCACGTCGGAAGAACGTGTGGGACTCAGTCGTCTACAGTCTACCGACGCCCTAACGTGCTCCTCGGGTCCCACAACATGGGCTAATACATCCCCTCACGCAGGCGGCACATGAGTCTCCGCTCTCGCCGCTCCGGGCGGTGCCACGACCCAAATTACAGAATTCCCATAATACCCTTCGAGCCTTCATGATTATGCGTTGATGTGGAAGGATAAATTCGCCATCGCGAAGGTTTAATGAAGGTTAAGAAGTCAATTACTGGATCAAACTCTTAGATACGTGACAACAAACATTTTAAAAAAATTGGAAAGGGAATATATTTAAGGCTTGATTGTTGACAACCGTTCCCAGAAAAAAAAATTTATTGAATTACTAAGGATTTCCTTTTCTTTTTTTTTTTTTAATTTGAAAAATTTTGTACTATACTTAAAAAAAAAATTTTAATTTTTTGAATTCAGAATCTTTTACTGACAATTTCTCTCCTCCTACCATCCAGTCCAACCCTACTCCGATACCAAACATGTTATTAGCCAAAAGTCAGCAGCGTGGGAGCTCATGGAGTTCGAAGACAACGGCTGACCAACAACATTTACTAGGTGCTTATGTAACATGATCTAATGTGTTTGAATTAGCGACTGTACTAACTTCATAAAACTACTATTTGTCGATGCTTAAGTTGGTCGAGCATGATTAAGGAGTCAAAGACACGTCTTGTGTTATGGCATTAGTCAAATAAGCTCGTGTAGATCGAAATAACATTTGTTTCGCTCGGGGATTGGGATGATCAGCTGTATCACTATGGTTATGAGCCAGAATATTTGATTCCATAACTAATTAATATAAGAAGTTTTATATCAAGAATTCAATTTCAAAATCAACCTCATGTATTGAAAGCATAAATCTGATTGCATCCTCTACATAGATAAGTGGACCTAATATGCAAATGCGTAGACGGGAAATTTTCCGAGTGTTTGGGATTAGTACGTATATAGAAGTAAAAGATACATTGTTGGAGTAAAATATTTCAAAAACGTTTTTAAAAATAGTAATAGATTGTTCTTGTCTATATAGGTGTAGTCGCTAAAAGGTTTTTTTTTTTCCGGGGTTTAAAGAGAGTCTCTAAACATTCGAAGTTTTCTCCGGGTTTTTGTGGCAGTCAATTTCCCGGTGGTCATGATTCTCAGCCCCCTTGATTGAGTTCATTTCCCTTTCCTCATTACACAAGTTTCAAAATTGAAAGAGACATTTCTCTGCCCGAAAAGCGAACAGCAGAAATTTGCAAAACAAAAGATAGCGTTTACCGACAAATATGCAAATTAGACTATTGCTTCGCAGATTAGTTGCTTTCGATTTTCTACTCAGTCACTTTTATAACGTTATTCTTTTCTCTTTTTTTTTTTTTTTAACAAAAAAAATATGAGGGATTTTCTTTTTTCTTGTTTTTTTTTTTGTTGGGGTGTTGATGATTTGATGCAGATTTGAGGGCATTTGAAAGTACGTAGAAGTCTAGGAGGCTTCAGCAAAGCCGGTGATGAGCATAAGATGGACATTCTTGAGCATGACATGATAATCAAGTAATTATCATAAGGTTTTGCTGAACATATATCCCATAACAACTTCATATCTTATCTTTGAAGGAAAGTAACCAAATGCAAAATCATGGTTTGTACCAGAAATTTCTTTTGCTCAACTAAATATAAAACCTATCTTGATAAGTATCTGCACATTTCACTTCTCGAGTAAATCCCAGTAAAACATTTTTAACCGGTGCATGGCTGCTACTGTTTAGTTAGTCTCAAGACAACAAAGGTAGCCTGCGCGCTTTTTACCATATCATTTACGTACGTACGATTAAAGAACTAGCAAGTATATAAATTCATGATGGCAAGTATATATATATATATTTGCTGAAGTTCAACGGCAGTGCAATGCACTATCAAAAAGGTCTGGTTTTAGGACCAAATACTTTCAGAAAGGGAGGAGAAGTCTTTTAGAAGGAAGTGATTCAAGGAGTGCAAACGAAGTAAGTTGAAAGGGGAAGAATGCATGGAGCTCAACTTACTATTCAATGAATGTCTCATCATATCAATAATGTTCCATACATGCCTCACTTTGTATATCGAAGGGAGAGTATTCTAAAGAGGAATGATGCATGGAGTACACCTCAAGTCAGTTAAAAGATGGTAAAAGGTGATCGAAGACATGGAAACCATCCAATATGGTCATATGATTCCTTTGAGTCTCCTCTTGTAACTCATTCCCAAGAGAAAGATATGTATTCTTTGTTTTTTTTTTTTTTTTGTACCCCAAGAGAAAAATTTTCCTATGAGCCCCAAAACAAGACAAGCTTTCAGCCGTGGTGGATTCACTTTTGTTGAAACTTTCTTTTGCCCTAGCTAAAGCAAGAAAACGAACAAGGGAAAAATTAAAAAAAAAAAAGAATTTTAGTTATAATCTAGGAAGAATATTTGAGAGAAGCCCCCCCTTTTTTTTTTTAATAATTCCACTTGATTACTATGAAACGTTTAATGGCAACAAAGACTTGTTTGGATTGTAAGTTATTTGGGATTATTTGGAATATTTTTACTGTAGCACTTTTTGTGATGTGATGTATGTGAGATAAAAAGGTAATTGGGAAGGTAAAAATGTGTATTGAAAATTGTAATGATGATGTAAGCAAATAAAACTGGGTAAATATGTTCAATCCAAACAAACCCAAATTATTATTCAGTAAAACTTTAGTGTGACAAAGTCAGTAGAAATTTTAAATTGAAAACTTTAGCCCAATCTTAATGAGGAAGAAATGAAGATAGTTGTCAATGTGAAAAATTCAGGAATTCAATTAATATGTTTTACAATTTCAGGAATAAAAGATCAAAATATCGATTCCGATCAAGAAAAGCTTTTCTGGTTGCTTTGGATAGGAATAATATCCATCCTTCCTATGCTAAAGATTAACTTGAATATTTTCGTTTGGAACGTGGAAACTTAGCCAAAAAGAATCAACCAAAATAGTGGCTATCAAACTTAATTATATTGGATAATCATTTTCTTTTCTTTACCTTGTTTATTCTAGTTTTGATATGCTAAACACTACCCTGTTCTTTTCTTCAATCTGTATATTAAATCTTTACAATAAGTTTATACTTGGGTTAAGTGTAAGTAGAATTTTTTTTTTTTGGGATAAAAAGTAAATTTTTTTAACTGATTTTTGAAAACCCGTTAAGTACCATTTGATTTACATCACCGCCACACGATCGGTAGTAGGTTAAACATGCATGCAACTGAAAGTTACATATCTGCAATTTAACAAATACAGTACATCTTAAAAATCAAAATCCTAAGATATTCTCAATGAGATATTTCATCATTTTTTTTGAACGGTTTTCATTCATGAGATCCTCGTGCTTGCCGTCAATGATATTACTTGCTTTCCATTGTAACGTACAAGTTGTAGCCACTACAAAATTTACCGTCAAGATTTACTACCGGCGGTAACGTTTATTTTCACTTTGTAAACACACGGTGGCACTACAATATGTGCTTTACGCGCTATGTAGATGTGTTAATGCATTGCATTTGAAGGCATCAGTGTGATTGGCTGAGGTGACGATAAATCAACCTAAGTGGATGAGTTTCATTGGATCGTGCGTCCACGCTTCTTATGATATGCAGAAATCACTTCCCTCGTCCAGTCCAGCTAGATTACTTGCGTCAGACTAAACGGCGGTTACATTAGAATTTAGAAGGAACATGAGAAAAGTCATTATTTTTTCCCTTCTAGAACTGAGAACAACGCGGTTAAGTTTTGTTCTTTTTTCTTTTTCGGTTAAGTTTTCAATTGGAATTACAGCCCACGATGGCACATCATACCCAAAGTAGAATTTGCGCCCAACCTCCCGGCTCTAAAGTTGAGTTTGGCAAAGGCACGTACAACTCTTAAGGCACGATGTTACACCCTTTGACTCCCCAATTTCCAATCTTCTGTTAAAGCTAATGAAGTCTATATACTAAATGATTTTTATTTAGATGAGATGAGACGATAATGTAGTGCATTTTTATAGGTTTCTTTAATTGTACTAAAATAAATAGACTTAGGAGATCTTTTTATCCCTGCAAATTTGTTTTTAACGATTAATGCTCGGTGATGAAAGAACAATAATATTTTGAGCAGAGGAAGAAGTTATCTCGAACACGATTTTTTCCACCTACTAATTACTTTTTTTGATAAACAATACGTGATACACTATGATTGATCACGTTTTTTTTTTTTTTTGGTACAAATAATGCAATACCTTTTTCGTAAATGAATGAGAGATTCATGATGATTTCACAAATGTCTCTGATAAATTTGTTTTATCGTGTACTTACTTATTTTACAATAATAATGTTTGTTTGGATTGAGTATTATTTATCCAGTTTTATTTGCTTACATCATCATTACAATTTTCAATACACCTTTTTACCTTTTCAATTACCTTTTATCTCACATACATCACATCACAAAAAGTGCTACAGTAAAAATATTCCAAATAATCCCAAATAACTTACAATCCAAACAAACTATAAGCGTCTAACAATGAAAAAGCCTAAAGAAAAATATCCACACTGCAAATTAATGTGCTCACTCACATATTACTCGACAACAATAGGGTAATTACACAAATTTCTTCTTTTGATCATTTTTTTCAATCAATCGACAACATTTACAAAAATTTCCCACGCCACTCCCGGCACAGGTACAGATAAGTACTGAGACTAGTATAATACATGCCCACATAGATACGTATATGATGAGTACGCGTGTGTGTATAGATGTGAAGCAAGGTTGAAAATTAAATGAAGAAGGCGCGGTGGTGAGGAGAGTGTGGGACCCGTGTGCAATCAGAGGAGAGAGAAAGACACAAATCCAAAAAAAAAAAAAAAATCAATCAAAAGAAATGGGGAAAAAAAAAAGGGGGGGAGAAGAAAAGGAATGGTTATGCCGATGAGTATGAGAATAGTGTGTGTGTGATTGAATTGAAGAAGACTTAAACATCACGACAGTGAAGGATGTGTGTTAAAGGACAGCTAGCAATGAAGCGAGAGCTTCACCTACCATAATAGTGTAATACCCCATTACTCTCTCCCACCCCCACCCCGCCTTTTTAGCCTTGAGTTCCATTCTGCTATTTCCTCTTCAATTCACTTCACTCTTTCTCTCTGGCTCTCTTTCTTTCTTTCTTTTTCTCTCTCTTTTCCAGCTTCGTATATTTGTAGCAACAATAGCTAGTAATATTAGTGGTACAACAGAAAGTGAGTGTAATGGAGGAATAGTTTAAAGAGTTTTGGCTGTTTTTTTGTTTGTCTCTTCCTCTTTTCCGGTTTTCTTCTTCTTCTTCTTCTTCTGAATTCCTTCAACTGGGATTTTTTTTGAAACTTGTGCCAGAGGCGAATTTTATTAGACTTCTCCAGTTTCCTGCTGTTGTTACTAAGGAGTAGGGAAGTCATTTAGGCGGGAGAATTTTTTGGGCATTCCATTCAGGTTTGATTCTGCATTTTCTGCAATTCTTTTTCTACTTATGGCACATAAAGGGCTAAAAAATGTTTCCTTTTATGAACATTTACCCTCTGAAAATCGATTTTCCTGGGCGGTTTTTGAGAATTTGGGAGATGCAGACGAAGGGGAAGAGTATGAACATGTAAAGTTTGAGTCTTTATAGTTAATTCTTTTCTTTTTAGTTTCAAGGACCAAAATTACCAAAGTTTCAATCTTTTTCATTTTAACCCTTCAGTTTTTCAAACACTGGATGATTTATTTCACTCTCTGCATTTTTTTTTCCTTTCTAATTTTCTGCACCTGACGTTTTGTTCCATTTTGCATGTAAAATTAGACAATTTTGCACCCTGGGAAGCGGTCTGCATTTTGTTTTCTGCTTGCATGCTGAAAACCTCAATGTTAGCTTCAAAAGTTTGCATGTCGGTGCATGAATGTTCTCTTTTTTTTTTTTGTTTTTTTAAAAATGCGAATTTTGCGAGAGAGAGAGTTGAATGCCTTTTGTCGGTGCTTTCTCACATGCCATGCTCCTGGGTTCGCAGTAAAGATTATGGGAATCTCTCTGTCAGCATCTTATTTCTTGTAATAATTATGCAAAAATCCAAATTTGATTCGAAAATCGAACCTCTTTTACTGCCATGTTTTAAGGTGGCCCCTCCAATCCAAGATAGCAAAAACGAAACATTTCATTTTTTTTTATCCTCATTAATTAATTGCCTTCTGGAATTTTAACATGTTAATTTTGTGTTACCTATCCATTTATATTCTGTTTTCCAAACCTTTTCAGGTAGAATTCTGAAGGAGTCCAGGATTTAGAAGAATGGGGCCAAATTTTGTGGATGAGATAGACTGCGGAAGCTTCTTTGATCACATTGATGACTTGATTGAATTCCCTCCTGAGAATGAGTGTGGTAACGGCCTTGTTGGCTCTGGTGACTGCAAGAATTTTCCTAGCCTTTGGGATGAAGCCCTGCCGGACACCGACACCCTTTTCACCGGCAATACCAGCAATTCGGCTTCTGACCTTTCTGCAGAGCTCTCTGTTCCGGTAATCATTAGCATTACCTTTCCACATTCGATAAATGGCAGCATGGTTTTAGAAAGTTTTAGATGGTGAATCTGCCTCAATTGTTTGATCAATTGTGGTAATATTTGAACATTGCATTGAACATCAGTATTTGAAAGTTGTCTGATGCATGTGACCTTATGCTTTGACGGTTATTGATTAAAATAATTCTGTCACTTCTTTGTGGGTTTTTGTTTTGTTGTGGATGGAGTGCAACAATTGCGTTGTTGTGTAGTCATTTGTCATGGATGAGATAAGATGTTAATTTCTGCCCATCAACTTTGATTCTTGTTATTCGTCAGAGACATGAGTTACTCTGAGTTATTCGTTTCTGTTAATCTTAACGGTTACGAATCTTGTTCTATGCACAGGCGCTGAGAAGGTTGTAGGATTGAAAGGTCCGGCCTGTTAAATGGTAGTAATAGAGTGTTTGGAAAGCAATATCTTAATTGTTCGAAGTTGTTTTTTAAAATTCGAATATTTTGATCTCGATTGGGCTCTGGTCAATGCAGAGATGTAATGGGAATCATGTGTTGAAATTTCATGTTTCCCATTTGTGCCCGTTTGTCAAATTAAAGTTTCTTGAAAGTTTCTTCCATTTTCTCGAGCTGATGGTTCATGAGACTAATATTTTCATCAACTCATCTTTATCCAAGACTCTCTGCTGATATCTTTACCTTGATTTTCTTGCAGTACGAGGACATTGTTCAACTTGAATGGCTTTCAACCTTTGTGGAGGATTCCTTCTCTGGTGGAGGGATGACTCTTAGCAAAGATAATTCATCTGTCAACAAAGACAATCCCTGCAACCAATTTCAAACCTCCAGCCCTGTTTCTGTGCTTGAAAGTAGCAGCAGCAGCAGCAGCTCCTCCTGCTCAGGGGGGAAAACTATACCGCTTAGCCCCAACCACCGTGGACCACAACGTGCCCGTAGCAAACGTCCGCGCCCGGCAACCTTTAACCCCCGCCCGGCTATTCAACTTATCTCTCCGCCGGCCTCCTTCAGCGAGGCTCCTCATTTGTTTCTTGCTCCTGGAGTTTCTTCAGAATCGGAGAATTTTGCGGAGTCTGAATTTGTGAGGAAGTTCCCCAAGCCTGCTGGAGGAGAGCATAAGAAGAAAAAGAAAATCAAATTGACTGTTCCTCTGGGCCCGATGGAGATAAATCAGAATTCAGCATCACAAGCTGTGAGGAAATGCATGCACTGTGAGATAACAAAGACTCCTCAGTGGAGGGCTGGGCCTATGGGGCCAAAAACGCTCTGTAATGCATGTGGTGTTCGCTACAAATCCGGCCGTCTCTTTCCAGAATATCGCCCTGCAGCAAGTCCCACATTTGTGCCGTCCCTGCATTCAAATTCTCACAAGAAGGTTCTTGAGATGAGGGGCAAGGTTGTTGAGGAAAACACTACAGCGGGGACTGCAGCAAAAGCCTCAGCTGCCGGAAGAGAGCTAGTTCCAGAGAGTAAACCCTCGCTAGAATACATTTGAGATTAGGAGCAGAGAATGGCTTCCTTGGAAGTCATTTTTCTTCTCTGCCTTTTTTCATTTAGTCCTCTTGCTGTTCTCTTACTGTATTTCCATTTCTTCGTTCGTTGGTTCTTTGTACAGAGATGTAATGGGGGAGGGATAGGAGCATAGGTGACCATATTTAGCTATTAGGGAGAAGGAATGATATGAGAAGGTACTAAAAAACTGATAAAAGAGATAATGGGGAGTTTTAGGGCTAGGGCTCAGCTTTAGCGATGTTGTTTAGGTCCTTTAAAGTTAATAGGTATTTGGGGTCAGTGTTCTCTTTCTGGTTTATTTGGGTCAGTGTTCTCTTCCCAGCCTTAATGGGAATTCTTTTTGCAGTTCATGTGCTTGTAGGAAACTCTGAAAATGAGACTGCTTTTAAATTAGAGTCTTTAGTTATTTTACTCTTTTCTTAGAAGTCTAGATCTGCTGCAAGTTTCTTCGAGCTCCAAAACTTCCTCCCTGCCTGTGTTGATGCCTTCTTTCAGTTGCTGGCCGCCTTCCAATGGCAAAGATTGGTTAAATGTAAAATGTCAGGAAAATGAACGCACTCCGGTAACTTTGAATGGTGCCTGAATTTTTAATCCAAAATTAAAATCGGTCTCATGGGTTCGACTGTGTCATGGGGAAGAGAAACAGAATGATACTACTAACACCATGGGAAAAACAAAGAACAAAACTGAGACGAAAAGAAATTATTGTGTACTAAATGCACTGGATAATGCGGAGAAGCCAGTGGCAGAAAGAAATACTCCTACGAATAAGTAGCAGTCGTAGAAGTAGGCAAGTAGATTGTGGGTACTTTTGACAAGGATACAAAAAAAAAGGGTAGATTGTGGGTATTAGAAATTGATCGAGCAGATGAGGACTTTTTTGTCATCTTCAACAGAGACCAGCAGCTGCAGCTGCCAGAATGTACTGTTGCATGTGATGTTCAAGGGCGTTCGATGCTTAAAAGTCTTGACTGACTGATTCTGATTCTGATTCTGATTCTGATTCATATTCATGAAGAGGACAGCTATTAAGCTTGTGAAGTCAGTTTTCCAGAATAGTACGTGAGTGCGTAGCAGCTAATTCCATTATCGAGGGAGGGCTACACTACTGACTATTCCCTCCCTCCTAAAGGACGCACCACGAAACAGGACACCAGGCAATTGAACCTGGTGATTCGTTGCCGACGACCCCTTCTCCTCTCTCTGGATTCATGATTACTCCACTCTCTCTCAGCATTTTCTGCTTCAAGTTTGTGTTTTTGCGGGGAGGAATGTGCCCTCCTGACCACTAAACTATTGTCATTGCACTCTTTTGACCCCTCAATAATATATTGTCACGAACAAGGCCATCAACAGAGAATAGAGCGTTACGTTTAAGAATCTTCGTCAAATTTAGCCGTGAGTACTGACGGTACGAGGAGTACATTTTTCCTTGGGCTGAAAAGTGAATACTTAAGAATAAGAACATCTTGGTTCCTTTTCCTTTATTGTGAGAAACAGGTACATTTTTTTTTTTTTAAAACTGTGTTGGTTAATAATTGTTAACTCATGTAATTAGCCTCTGGAAGGATCACAAATTCTTGAGGGATCCACGAGAAAATCTCAAAGTGATACTCTACTAATAATTAAGTTGATGAATGCCTGGAGAGAATGGTTGGAATGAAAGAGATTGTAAGTAAAAGATTTTGGATTCAAAACCTCTCACTCGCTTGCAGAAAGAGAGCAAAGTTGATAAACGCTAAATAAACTTGATGAACGCTGCTTGTTGATAATGAATCTGAGAGGTTGAACTCAGAAGGGGAGTTGCAGTCTTTTATCTTTTAATCAATTTTAAGCCTGATAGTTTTTTATTAGGATAACTCACCATATCAAACAAATTTATCCATCAAAAATCTTGATCACAGACGTGCTTCATAAATCTGTTTCTGAGTTGCATGGTAAAATATCCAACCTCCCCTTAAATTTTACTACATATTTTACCTGAAAAATAGAAAAAGAAATACTAAATCCGACCTCGAATTGAGAATCTTATCTTAAACCAAACAAAAGCAGCCAAGAAATCTTATCTGAAGCGTTAAGTAATTGGGCCAAGAAGCCCGGAAAGAGCTGCAGTAAGTAATATTTCAGGAGTGGACATCAATGTCAAAAGCCCAGTCCGTTATGGTGGCTCCCCAAAGTTGTTGGATCCTGACACTCACAGTTTCGTCCGCCTGACGAAATTTGGGCTCCCAATTAGGATCCTCCTTATGAAATTCGGGCTTGGTTTGTCTTTGGATTATTAAATACAGGGTGACTAGTATCGTTAATGAACTTATACGTTTAAGAATTAATCTTGTATACACTGACAGTATATACACTTTCACCGTTAAACGCATAATATATAACTCGAATTGAATTTAAAGCTCAAATTTTACATATGTATCATATATCCAACGGTGATAGTGTATACATCGTCATCAATATATATAAGAAAAACTGTTTTCTCTTAAAAAAAACTGTTTTCTAAAGGCATTAGCCAGACCTAAAACTTTGCTTAAATAAAGGGTTAAAACCCAAAAAAATGAAAAAGGAAAATGCAAGTTATAATTGGTCCATATATTTGTACATGGAACACAATAATGGCACTATAAATGGAGGCAAACAGGTGACACAGACAAGGCAACAGGCAATAGCAAAACCGACAACATGAAGAGGGCCAATGGTGATTAGTTGAACAACATTGTATCGGCCACAGAAAAGGGCCTCTCCCTTTGGAAAGATACCTTCATCTAATATCACATCACACTACAGAACTTCCCAAATGCTATTGTCGTCGCACAAAGTGGAAAATAATCGTGGCTCAAATAATTAGTGCTTGGGCCCCTATGCATTTATGTTTTGTTTGACAAGTTATATTCGAGGTTACAGGCAACATTAATGTTAAATCAGCTTGTTCCCTCTAAGAAAAAAAAAAAAAAAAAAAACTTCAAGATCAATTCATAATATAGTAGTATATATTAACACCTTTGGGCTTGATCTTTAATCCCTTTTTTGAACCTCCAGTAGCATCATCCTTCTTGTTGATTATGGCCAATTATTGCTTTGTATAAATCATATAATATATGTATGCATGTACGCATGTATGTAGATGATTGCAAGTTTGATGATACCTGTAAGGCCGACGGGCAAAATGCTTATGCTAAATGCTGAATGTTCATCAAATATTATTCATAATCTAATTACTGATAAGTTTTTCTTTTCTTTTCTTTTCTTTCGTTCTCTCTCTTTCTCTGTCTATTTTGTTTTGGACCCTTTTTGGTATGGGGTCAAGATTTTGATTTTTCTTTTAACAGAAACCCCAGAGCACTACACCCACCAATTGAGATTCTAAGTGTTACTTTGTGTAAATTATACAGTAAGTACTGGTGATTTGTGTGTGTGTGTGTGTGTATTAGCTTCCGCGTTCATTTATTTATTGACTCTAAAACCCTGCCAAAGATGATGTATAATGGTCCCTCACTTCAAATGTGGACCTAATTTACAGCTAGAATTGTCCGATAAGCGTGCTCTATTACTGTTTCAAAGTGTAAAAGAAGACAAAACATGTTAAGAAAAGAGAGAGAAGAAGCAGAACAAGTCAAAACAAGGTTACTTCACCATGAATTTGTCCTCTAGCTGTCCATGAATTAGTTAGTAATCGTAGCAATTAGTGTCTTTGATATTTTTGGCAACTCGATCGTCCATGTAGTTCAACTACGTACCTTGGGGGATCACCTTGAACCTAACCAAAAACTAACTGCACCTTCCTGCATCTCTCATTCTTCTTTTTCGTCCTAAAATCCTAATTAACCATGCTTTGCTAGTATTCTTGCGAGCCATTAAATTCGTATACTAAAATGGATGGTTGCTTTCTGACCCAAAAAAAAAAAAACCACTTTAGTCCAAAATGTGTTCAATTTGAAGTCCAAAAAAACCACTTTGGCTTAGATCTGGGTTAAAATTGGGAGATCAAGACGTGATCTACTAACTAGTATTACCAAAACTAAGAAACGTTACTCGGGGCTATTGGCTAGGGCATCATGTCCCGGTCTGATAAATTAGGGTTTGAACCTGACTGTCAGATTTGGGGAGAGGGGAGGAAGGATTAAACAAAAAAAAAAAAACCAATAATATTACCAAACCCAAATTTGGAGCCGAGGGGTCTATCAGAGCATATTTAGATCCAAATTTGTGGGGCGTTGTTGAATCTAGATCTAGATGTGGGTTTTGGTGTCAATTTGATTACTTAGAAGAGTCATACATGAAATTTTAAAACTTTGTTCGCATAACATGTGTTCTTTTATTGTAATTGCAAAACAAATATTCTTAATTGTTATTGATTTTGTTGTCAATACTAGGTATCTTTACAACAAATTAGGAGCATGAGATTTATAGGAAATGTAGAGATCAAAGAACAGGGAAACAAAAACTAGCACTCATGTCTCATCTTATCAACTCATACATCATCTAATATCAAAGCGGCGCACTTTGTTTGGATCGCTGATTATTTCCCCAAATATATTTACTTACATCATCATTACAATTTTCAATACATCTTTTGATCTTTCCAATTATCTTTTTATCTTACATACATCACATCACAAAAAACGCTGCAGTAAAAATACATCACATCTTTTTATCTTTTTTTTTTTTTTTGAAAAGATAGAATTAAATTGAGAGAATGTTCAAACCAAAATGGGATAATGAATGTTATTGCGCACACTATGACAAAAATATGCTGTTGTGAAAGAATAAATATGCTGTTCCAAATCAAGACTGGACCAAAAAAAGGAGAAAAAAAAAAAAAAAGAGAGAGAGAGAGAGACTGGACAAACATTCCCAAAAGATGCAAATTTTCTGGACCTCAATAGTTAAAAACAGTGTAGTATCCGCAAATTAAAGAGCTACTTATTTGGGTTGAAGCGCCTAGAGGTACGTAAAAGCCATACAGCATTTGGTACAATACGCGGGCAACCGTATCAACTTCCAAATCATCAGACGACAAACAAGTCCTTGTACGCATGGAGGGGAAAAATGGATGTGGTTAAATGTTTGTGTTGTGTTGGTGGTAAGCAAATGAATGTGTTAAGACAATGACTCCTAATACTACCATTTATTATTATTCAATGCGCAACAAACTATATTATCATTCATTATTATGGGGTAAATCAAAAGACATTATTGTTTTTTTTTTTTTTGGGGTTGAGAGAGGGGGGATAGAGACGAATTTATAAGGGAGGATGAGCTTGACATGTATGGCCTTATCTCATGTTTTTTAAAAAAGTCTTCCACTTCATTTCTTTGTCTTTGATCCAAGTCCATTTGTTGCTTATATGTCTTTGCAAATGCACATCTTCATTTATTTTATGGAGATGACATGACAAAAATAATATGTCTGGTTAAGAGGTCCTTTTCAAGGTTTAGGATGAGATTCTTCAGAATGTCCGGTAAATTCACAAAATGATTTCTTTATCCTCAATTTTTTTTTTTTTAAAAAAAAGAGAGACAAGAAGAAAAAGTTACTAATCTTTTTAGGTTATCTAGGTATTTTGATTGACAAGTTCGAAATTTAGCCAATTGAAGAAAAGCTAGAAAAGCCTAACTGACTATAGCTTCTTCTTCATTTTTTTTTTTGTTTCGGGTAAACGGGAGGTTTTGAATCTATCACCTCCTACTACTTACAGTTCCTCTCGCCTTACCTCCCTCAAATGAATACCAGGTTGATTCCACGGAGTACAACCTGAGCTTTAACTTAATTTCATTAAACATTTCAGTGGAGAGGTGATATTCTTACCATAATGAATTTTTATTTCCTAATATACAAGGGAAAACATGTTATCGTTTGTGGGAAAAAATATATATATATATATACAAGGGAAAAAGTGGGAGAATTAATTTCTCCTCATTTTATGGTGGAAGTTACAACTTGCAATCTACTTTATAGGACTGGGGTCCAAACTGGTGTTTTCTTCGGTCACTACGTCCTTATCAAAACAATTAAACTTCAGAGCGCGACATGAATGCCCAGACATGATAATTGCAACTGCAGAATTGAAATGAGAAAAAAAATGACAGACGATGAGTTTCTGTTCACAGATTATAAAGTGAATGGCTTTTGTGGGGCTACATGTTTTTTTTTTTTTTTCGAAGAAATCATATGCATTTTATTCACCACATCAAACGATAATTAGCATTAGATACAATGATTTGAACAACCCTCTCCTATTAATTCAGCCTTAGGTTATACAAGTGATCAGTGTACAAATTTTATACTATAAATGTAAAAATATCCATAATTACACGGTTAGAATAGTTTGTTCCTTTCTCTTTTTTTTTTTTTTTTTTTTTTTGATGAGTGAAAAATCTTTGAATTCATGATATTCTACTTACAATCTCTCCCCCCAAACTTCCCTTAGAATATAATGCATGGTGACCAGAGTTGAATCCAAGATCTCTTGTTTGGATCGTAAGTTATTTGAGATATTTTTACTGTAGCACTTTTTGTGATGTAATGTATGTGAGGTAAAAAGTTGTTTTGGAAATTGTAATGATGATGTAAGCAAATATATTTGGGGAAATAAAGGCCAATCCAAACAAAACTGCATCACTCATTTAACACTTCGTTCTTGAACTGTTTAATCAAAACTAACAAACAAGCATCATGATGCATATGTTAGGGACTTTTGTTTTAGAGGGTTTTGACCTTTTCTCAAGCTACAGATGGAGAAACATTTGGTAAATGCACGAGTCAAAAGACACATTGTCGTAGTGCTTGACCTAAGTGAACTGGTTGCCGTAGGAAACAAAATCAACCAACCAATTTCATGATTATTTCACATCCAACTTAATTAACATGTAATTCATCAACCCCTCGAAGCTCAACCGGCTTTTGAATTTAATTAGTGCGGATTATATTCCATTGGCTGTAAAAAAAAAAATTTTTTTTTTCAGTCGAGTGACGCGGCTTTTGTGCTGTTACCTTAAAGATGAGCATTCTCTGTTTGCTAATTCAAAAGTCAAAATCATCAGCCGTTTCATTTGGCTTTTATTATAACCTACTCCTTATGTCATATTTATTTGTTATTGATCGAAATGTCACCTCAAATCTGGGTCCAAAATTACTGTCTTGCTTTTATCTCCCACGTTTTATTATAATCTCAAACTACGAGTGGGTAGACAATCTTATGTTCACTAAAATTAAAATACTAGTTATTTCTTATGTTCTCCTCTCTACAAGCTTATTAATGCTCTTTTCCACTCTTTTTAGTTTTTTATTGTTACTTTTTTTCTGCAACTGCGAACTTTTTTTTTTTTTTTTTTTTAGTGTTAATAGAAGAGTTTGAATCCGAAACTTCTCAATTACGCTCCCTTTTCACGATTTCACCCCCATATATTACCCTTTTTTTTTTTTGGAGTTCTTCAACTTTCGAATTTATATTCTTGATTTAAATGCATTTGTTTGTAATATCTAAAAGGGGAAGTTTTTAAGGCTTGTTTGGATTGCCATTTTCTACCGAAAAAATGGCCTTGTTTTCCGTGAACACATTTCCCTATCACCTTTTTACCTCACATACATCAAATCGCTACAGTAATTTTCCAACGAAAAATCCATGGAAAATGCAATTCAAACGCAACCTAATGCTTCCGAACTAACAAATCCATGCATCGACGAGTCATAAATGAAATAAAAAAGCATCACATTTCGTTAACATAAATATGATTAGGTTCTTCTTCTTTTTCAAAGATTTGGTTAAGGTTCCGAACTAACAAACCGATGCATCTAGTGGTCACATATGAAATGGCATCGTATTTCGTTAAGATAATATGATTAGGTTCTTCTTCTTTTCTAAGGATTTGGTTAAGGTTCAATGCATCTAGTGGTCACATTATGATTAGGTTCTTCTTCTTTTCATATTTAATCTTGTCTACTCTCTATTGTATTTATTTACTTTTCATAATTAATCTTATATTTTTAAAAATATAACACCTGAAATATATTTTAACGAGTGCTCTATAAACACCTTTTAGACAAACCATAAAAAAAAGTTCAAAGATCGTGCATACCTTTATACTAGCACCATTTATCAAGCAATTAAAGGCCACCATATAATGAAGACAGTCCATTTGGATCCATCAGTTTTTCAAAAATTAGTTTTTCAAATATTATAAAAATTTAAAAAGTAGTCTAAAAAGTAATATATTTTTTTTAATATTTAAAAAATATCTCAAAATATATTCTATAAACTCTACTACACTTAAATATCCCAAAATATATTATAAAAATATCCCAAGATATACTCTAAAAACTCTGCTACAGTAAAATTTTCAAAAATAACCCAAAAAGTAGCTAATTCAAATGGATCAATATTTAATATTCCTAAGAAAACCATTAAAACTTTTTCTAATATTAGGGATGAAAGATGAATCAAATTATTTTAGAACCAAACTTGACTTGGTAAGGACTCATTTAAACTTTGTTCGCTAACTAATTAAACTAAACTTGAGTAGCATTTTGTATTTGAGAATATTCAAATTTGATAAAAGAACTTGTTCAAATTCGATTTGAAAGTTGAACAAAATCTTAAATTCATTAAAATAATAAAAAAATTTGAACATTAAGACGTTCGATTTGATTAGACTCATTTATATCCCTATTTAGCGTAGGGTCTCTTGTGAAATAAAAAAAAAAAAGAAGAAAAAGAAAAAGAAATTCAAGATTAGTAATGGCTTAACCATGGTTCATTAAATTAAAACTGTTTTGACTTTGTAACCTAAATCTATGTCAAGCTGAAGAATCTGGTTTTTCTCACATTGGATGATGGTAAATTAATTTTGCGATGACCGTTAAATGCATTTGGCCCAAAACCTGCTGAGAATTCAATCTATGCCAAGCTGAAGAATCGGGTCTTTCTCACATTGCGATGATGGTAAATTAATTTTGTGAAGACAGTTAAATGCATCTGGCCCAAAACTTAATTAGAATTCAGAGAAGATTAACAGCGAAAGTCAGGCAATTAGTTAAGGGAGATATCCCGATATAAATGCATCTAACCAAACTAATTACCCTCCTTACAACCATACATACCTGTAATGAAGTAAACTTTGTTGCTTAATTAGTTTTGTGTCGTTGACAAGTCAAAATACAGGAAATCTTTACACTGCTGCTGTGCATGATAAAAATAAAATAAAATGTGGCAAAGTCTTGATGTTGAAGTCTCGTGTCCACTTGCTTTGTTGATTTGATGGAATACCACGCTCTAGTAAAGCCCCCACAAACAAGACAGATAAAAAAAAAAAAAGGTTTAAAGATCGTGCAGACCAATATACTAATACCACCATTTATCAAGCAATTGAAGGCCACCATATAAAGAAGACATTACCATATTATTAGTATTTAATATTCCTAAAAAAGCCATTATGTATCATTTAATATTATTCCATAATAATTTCACAATATCATGCAAGCGTCTGCTTGAATTCCTTTTTTTTTTAAAAATTTTTTTTATAAAAAAAAATATACTGTAACAATTTGATATATGTTAGATAAAAAAGATTAAAAAATATTTTCATAAAAAATGTAAAGTTTTTTGAAAAAAAAAAAGATAATCTAAACAAGATCTAAGGATTTAAAGCATCTTAAAAATATCCACATATAAGCATCTAAAGTATTTAGTTAGCAAATATGTCATAGAAAAATTACATTATTAGTTTCCAGGAAAAATGAAATACTTGTTGTATAATAGAATATTCAAGTGCGTAAGAGCATCACCTGAAAACGAGAGTGGGCTACCCGACAATAATTAAAAGATGGAGATCCCAGTAAAATAGGATCTAGATATGCACACAAGTCCAAGATTAGCAATTTACATCCAAGTGGAGAGGATTACTAGAGCAGACAATAGTGTCAAAAGAGTGATGGAAGGAGGTTAAGCTAACGAAAACCGATAATTAAGAGTGATAATTTTTATGAATGGACTTTGGCAGCAAACTACACTCTCGTGGGGTTAAGAGTTAAAGACTTCTTGATGACATGTTTGTGTCCTTGATTCAGAGAATTACCGTGCCTAACCTACTAAACTAGCTCACGTTTGGATTGCGGTGGTGTGTTTACAAAAGAAAGGCGCTCTTAAAATGTTGGGTACTCAATTTTCTGTAATTTAAGGAGGCCGGTTTTTGGTAAATTAAGAGGGCTTTTGCTAAAGAACATCTTTCTAAATCATGCCAAACCTAAACTCTCTGGGACACTCATGCCCTTATCCCCTATGTTTCGGGAATTCCTTCTCACCTTTAATTGCATGAGATAATGGAAGCGCCCCATATGGTATTATGAGGTGAGCACGACATGTCAATCCAATTGAATTTAATAGGGACACAATTTAGAGCCTCAAACCCAATAAAAATACTTGCCTAACCAGCAGTGTATTTTCAGTAAAAAATAAAAAAAAAATGTAGAAATCATCAGAAGGAAAAAGAGCTGGACAGAATTTGGGATGTGATGCATGGAATCTTGCATAACAACAGAACCGCTTAAAGAACAGCTTTCCGGAAAAATCTCGTCCTCCTCCAAAGTCCAAACTATTGCAAGGCAAAGATTATTTTAGTATTAATACTACTACTTTAGTTAAAAAGACAAGTTGATTAAAAATTAAAACACTAAGTATTACTTAATATGAAACTTTTGGCTGTCATTTGTCAATTCCAATTCCCTCTGCCACCCTCTGCTCTGGTCTGGTATGGTTTGGTCGGCAACGAAGCTTCAGGTGTTGTGTGTGTGTGAGAAAGTGGGTGTACACATGCGTGTATTCTATTTGTGTCTCGTCTCCGTCTGTCCCCATCAGACTGCCCGTTTGCTTTGGTCCATACCGCCTTTGTAATGCTTGAAAATCTCCAATAAAAGCCCCCCCCCCCCCTTTTTTTTTTCTTTTTTCTTTTTTTCCTCGCGTAACTTAAGCATCCCACTTAGTACTTAACCACTGGAGTCCGGACTGCTGCTGCTGCTATCATCAGTCGTGTTTCTCCTGTCAAAAGAAATTTACATCACCCCCACAATAATCTTCACCCTCTTGTTTTTCCTTTGAATCAACACAAACTAGTGAAAAAGGTTGGCCTTTTTTTTTTTTTTTTTTTCTTTAAAGTTCCCTTGAGAGCAAAAAAGAGAGAATGGAACATCAGTTTGTCAAAAAGCCAGTATCTTGAAGGTAACTCAAGATGCCTTGTTCTAGTATTTCTCCCGACTCTCTCTCTATATATCCCCCTCACCCTTTTCTTCAGTTTTTTTTCCTTTGGATTGATTGCTGGGGACTGAAGGGTTGAATCCATGTATTTTGCCTATTTTTATATGGGTTGTTTCAACAACATTAAAAATGTATCTTCGTCTTCGCAATTGCAGTTTATTTTCTTCCAGTATTTTACTCTCGTCCTGCAATCCCTTTGTGTTTAAAGTACTTCAGATCCTAATACTTGTAATCTTGTTGTCTTGTTTCAGAGATTTGATTGATTGAGAAAAACTAGGACCCAGTTAAAGGATTGCTTGTGTTGTGTATGCGTTTGAGGCCTTAGATTTGCAAAAGAAGAATGATTACTGTGATGAATTCTGGGAACGAACCCATGAATGAAGTGGAAAAATCCCTGGACCCCCAGTTATGGCATGCCTGCGCTGGCGGAATGGTGCAAATGTCACCTGTTAACTCCAAAGTTTTCTACTTTCCTCAAGGACATGCTGAGCATGCTCACAAAAGTGTGGATTTCGGGACTTTTTGCAGAATCCCACCACTTATTTTGTGTAGAGTCTCATCAATAAAGTACCTGGCTGATACCGAGACTGATGAGGTTTTCGCTAAAATAAGATTGGCTCCGCTGAGAGGAAATGAATGTAGCGATGATGATGGTGATGATGGATTGTTGGCTTTTGATAAGAATGACGGTCAGGAAAAGCCTAGTTCTTTTGCAAAGACATTAACACAGTCTGATGCAAACAACGGTGGGGGTTTCTCTGTGCCACGGTACTGTGCTGAGACCATATTTCCGCGGTTGGACTATTCAGCTGAACCCCCAGTTCAGACTATTTTGGCCAAAGATGTTCATGGGGAGATATGGAAATTTAGGCATATTTACAGGGGGACACCGCGTCGTCACCTTTTGACGACTGGATGGAGTAATTTTGTGAACCAGAAGAAGCTTGTTGCAGGGGACTCGATTGTGTTTTTGAGAGCTGAAAATGGGGATCTTTGTGTTGGGATCAGAAGAGCGAAGAGAGGAATTGGTGGTGGACCTGAGGCACCATCTGGATGGAATACCAGTGCTGGGAATTGCACCTCCTCTTTGTATGGGGGATTCTCCAGGCTTCTAGGTGAAGAGGAAAACAGGATCATGAGGAATCCTAAGGGAGGGACTAATAACAGTGACATAGGTGCCAGGGGAAGGGGTAAAGTTAGGGCAGAATCTGTTGTTGAAGCAGCCAATCTTGCTGCCAGTGGGCAGGCATTTGAGGTTATTTACTATCCACGTGCAAGCACGCCGGAGTTTGTTGTAAAGGCCTCAGCTGTAAAGGCTGCAATAAGAATTCAGTGGTGTTCCGGGATGAGATTCAAGATGCCTTTCGAGACAGAAGATTCATCACGGATAAGCTGGTTTATGGGAACTGTATCCTCTGTTCAAGTTGATGACCCCATCCATTGGCCTAATTCTCCCTGGCGCCTTCTCCAGGTACATAACTTACATTTGATGGTTCTTTGGAAATTGGTTTTGAGAATTAATTTATTCTGTTCTTTTTGTGCATCTTACTGGTTTACTTTCTCAGTCATGCCTAGAAGAACTATGCTGTGTGAGCAGATAGTTTGATTTACTTGTCCTTGGTCCTTTTCTGTGCTGTTGCGATTGCTCTTTGTTTGTTGTACAAATATACTTTCATATCGGAGATCCCTGGATTGAGATAGGAGGAATTTTCTTCTGCTAGAGTGGAATATCTCTGAATGGTGGAGCTATTTTGTTCATAATCACAGTCAATAGACGATGAGAAAGGGGTAGTTTATACACCACTTACAACAATTCGGTTTGGCTCTTAGGATTGGCCATTAATATAAGTTTTATTATATTTTTTAAGTGTAAGCGGGAGGCCATAAACGCAGGACCTCCCACTTAAGTAGGTAAATCTTGTCTGGATCAAAAATTGAATACAATGTCCTAAATTTCTAGAATCTAACTGAACTGGTATTCGTGCGTGTGTGGGTGATTTACCTGCTGCTTAACTGACATTTCAAGTTTTTTTTTTTTTTTACTGTATTTTGATGTATATGAATTGATGAAGCATGAATTGTAATCTTTGTTGCTCTTGTTCTCTGCAGTTAGATTCAGACTGCTGATTTTGTTGGTAATTTGGGTCTGACATGATTTGGTTAATATTCAAAATGTAGGTTGCATGGGATGAACCAGATTTACTTCAGAATGTTAAGCGAGTCAGTCCATGGTTGGTTGAGCTGGTGTCAAATATGCCTGCCATCAATCTTTCCCCCTTTTCCCCACCAAGAAAGAAGTTGAGGCTTCCACAACCTCCGGAATTTCCCCTTGTTGGCCAACTTCCAATGCCATCACTATTCAGCAACCCCTTAAGCCCAAGTAGTCCCTTGTGTTGTTTACCAGACAAGATTCCTGCAGGCATACAGGGAGCCAGGCATGCTCAATTCGGATTACCCTCATCAGAACCGCATTTCAATAAACTGCAGGCGGGCCTCTTCCCGTTCAAACTGAAGCAGCTTGAACATGCTGCTGCCGCAGCTTCTAGAATCCCTAACAGTAGCTGCTTCATGGAAGATTATGAATCCAAGGATAATGTATCTTGCGTGTTGACTATCGGAAATTCTGTACAAGGATCGAAGCCTAATGTTCGTACAGAAGCACCCCTGTTTGTTTTGTTTGGTCAACCAATTCTCACTGAGCAGCAGATCTCCCAGAGCTCCTCTGGGGATACAGCTCGCAGCAGTTTATCAGAGAGGAATCCAGAAAATACTGTAACTGTCTCTGGTGGTTCAGGATCAGGAGTTCTTCAGAGTGGTCATCCAGAGAACTCTCTAGATCAAGTCCTTCCGTGGTACAAAGATCCCAAACTTGAATTTGGATTGGAGACAGGTCACTGTAAGGTGTTTATGGAATCTGAAGACGTTGGCCGGACTCTGGACCTGTCAGTTTTTGGCTCTTATGAGGAGCTCTATGGAAAGCTGGCGGAGATGTTTGGTCTTGAAAGATCGGAGATGCTGAGCAATGTGCTTTATCAGGACCCGGCAGGCGTTGTTAAGCACAGTGGAGATGAACCATTCAGGTAATATATTCTAGTATTTTCAAGCATCCAATGGATCCTGTTTGCATGCCTTTTTGTGGTATCTGTGAACGTTGGAGTATACTGATTATGTTTCATGATGTCCTGTATTGCAGCGACTTCCTGAAAGCAGCAAGAAGGATAACAATTCTAACCGACTCGGGCAGTGACAACGTAGGCCGATAGAGGGAAGAATTGATCTTCTTCATCAGTTGTACATTTGAATGTCAAGCCTTAGTTAGGATGCATCTTTTCGTTTCATGTTTTCTTTTTTATCTTTTGTTCTCAGTTGTTGGGATAAAAAGACCATGGATCTTTTATACCACTTCCTATTCCGATCTATCAAGGAAGACAACATGTCTCTGTAACTTTGTGATGAAAAGCTGTTTGAGTAAACACACAGGACATTTTTATTAAGACAGAAAAGGAAGTTGTATAAAAGATCTTTTGCCGGAACAAATGCCTACCCTGCAACCAATATGACCATTTCAGCTGATGACTTAATTGGCCATCTCCATAGTGCAAGTTAATCATTTGCCTTGTGAATTTTCTTGGTTCCAAACAGTTGCTAAATTGATTGTTTAAACAGTTCCAACTGCTATATGCTACTGCAAGAGTCTGGCTTACTGTTGAAACTTAGGCTACCTAACAGTTTTTTTTTTGGCCAAAAGTGATGCTTGTCTCCCTTCTTACATGACAGGAAGAATGTACATCATGGCCATTAGGTTGCATATTCCACATACGTTGTAGGGATCAAGAGTGCCAAATCTAAAAGAAAAGAACCAATGCCCTGTGCGGATAAAGTTTTGCTTATCACCCCTCAAATTGACCTCATGCGGGGGTCTCAACAATCGTTTCGTTTGTATACATCATATTCATACATGCCTTGTTTTTGAACATCCAATTTAAGCTATCCACCCAACCACCAGGAGACAATGCAATAGTAGCCTCTCTCTCTCTCTCTCTCTCTCTCGTGAAATGAAAATGATGATACCATAAACTGCTAATGAGTAGTAAAATAGTAGGAGAAGAAATTTCAGACAGGCAATGGGAATAGTAGCTTCTGCAAGCTGGAATAGTAGCCCAAATCCCAAGTCCAACGTTTCTACAACAACTGTGAAATCCTCCGGTGGTGCCGCAACACTTGGGATATATACTAATCTACTGCTCTGCCCAACTACCTTAACGCATCATCTGATCAATTGGGATTCGATTCACCATTTATCAAATCTCCTGAAGTAAAGGCCTAACAATCAACTCAACTCAACTTGGGATGCTGGTTTGTTAAGCTGTCGGTCAAACGGGCAGAGATTTATTCATCTCTCAATTTTTTTTAAAAAAAATGTTTTTAGGGTTTTTTCTTTTTTTAATGATTTCCCGCGGGGCAGTGGGAATGGAAATGACTTCAATGAGTCGTCATGGGACAAACAAAGATTACGGGGATCCTAAAGTGCTACTCTCACGTTCCATTAAGTAGCGTATGTAGCACGCCCATGCCACAAGGGGTTGGGAAATTGCTCGTTTCCATTCATTCTCTCCAGTATTTTTTTTGAGATACGAACACTTAAAATCCCATGGTAAGAAAAGGAATTAACCAATTTGTACTGCTTGAGTACGTATGGGATAGCCTGGAATGGGATGCCAATTTGGGTGTTTACTATATGATTTAAGAAATAGAATAAAACTCAAAAAGTACATCTTTTTTTTTAATTCTTCTTAGATTGCATAATTTTTCAAGAATGGCAATTGTAATAAAACCCCCAACTCTTTTTGAAATCTAATCATTATTGTGAATTATCTCTAATAATAATCTTTTATGTAAGTTTGGCTTTATATCGATATAGTTTTCTTTCATTGCATCACAAATATTTTTTTTCTTTTTTTAAATCACTTGTACACTTTTCAACTATTTTTTTATTTCACCTATATTGCATTATAAAAAAATGCTATAATACTATTCTAAAATATTTTATCCAAATAATCTTCCATCCAGTTACCATGGGGATTTTTAAAAAAAAATACTAGGGGGAAAATTTTGGAGGCGCGTGACAGTAAGGAAGGATAGGTGGAGCGTGGGTGCAAGCTTTGCAAGTAAGGTATTGTTTGGTTGGATGTCTTTGACAAATGACACTGATGACACAAGGCAACAGCTACAAGGAGTACAGAGACAATTCTGACGGTAGGAGTGGGACCCGCATGATGTAATCTGACGATCCCAAGGCGACAAAAACAACTGGGTCACGTGACGGCCTCCATTGGTCAACCCGTTTCGCACCACGGTTGCGCCGTCTTGAAGGTTGGACTTTGTCTCCCCATCCATCGTTCCTCGTTCCGACTTTCCGGTTCACCCGTCGCGCTTTCAATATTGGACTCCGCCCATGTTACGATTTCAATGACAACATATATATAATCTTTTTGTCTGTGTTGTTTTGTTGACCTGGGATGCAACGTCTATTCTTTTCTATACCTGAGAGGAATACACCATATCCTGGAGCAATACGTTTTTTTTTTTCAAGGATTTTATGTGATAGTTGTAGTGACTAGACATCGAATTCTCCTACTTAAACTATAAAAAAAAAAGAAAGTAAAACAGAAAAGTTAATTTGAAATTACGTGATCACCCAGCTACACTTATCTCTCTCTCTTCAAGGCTCTTCTCTTGTGGAGAGATTGTTGTGTATGTCAAGCTTTCATTTTTTTTAAATATAGGGAAGAGTAATATCTAAAAAATGCATTGCTATTGGATCCCAACTGTTTTTTTTTTTTCCGAAGACGACAACAGTTGTATAACCTAATTTATTCTACACAAAGAGGGAGGAGTTGACCTAAGGAGACCCAGGAATAATTCGAAGGGAATTAAACCACCACTAGATCAAACGGGTGTACAACACAATTGAGGATACTCAGAGTGTATAATTAATAAAGTCGTGCCAGTGGTTGCCAATTGTTGCTTTGAACCTTCATAGTACTTCCTTCAAACAAAAAAAAAAAAAAAAAAAAAACCCTTCATGTATAGTACTATTATTGTATTTTATTGCATTCTAAACCATTTCTTAATATCCTTCACCTGATTGTCAAAGATATTCTTATTACTCATCTTACCCGGAAATTCTTTGTCATGTCATGTGATACCTCATTTAAGATCCCAAGGCACCTGCTACTAATATTAAGGGCCATTGATTGTATTTATCATTTATGCTGCAATAACTGTAGTCAACACTTTGATTAAGAAAACCCTCTTCTTCTTCTTCTTTTTTCTTCTTTTCTGGTGAATGTGTGATAAATCCAGAATCATCAATTATGCCATAAAAGTTTCCAGCCTTATGTATCCTCCCAAAATGCAGTCACTCCTCCATCATAAAGTTCTCGACAAAGCATCTTCTCTAAGTTATGTACGTGCCGAAGGCTATGACAGTGTCATACGGACATAGTATTAGTATGGGGTCGAAGGCTTTCTATTAAAGCTGTCTGTCCTGCAGGAGACTCCCATGTCCACGGGCCATCCCAACTGGGAGTCCTTCATCAGTCATCGAAGTAAATTCGTTCCACTCCAACAATTATTTAAAATTTCACCAAAAAGATGAAAAAGAAAAGGAGAACGAGATACCGGCCCTTTTTATGCAATAAGGCAGGTCCAATAAAGCTCTGTCCTGCAGTTCGGAACTGCTCCATATCCATGGTCCATGCCCTCTTCATAATAGGGGGTGGTTGATGAAAGTGAACGCACACATCACATATTCATCAAAGCGGGAAAAAAAATGATAATAAGACAATAAAATGAATCTTGGTCCAAAAGCCTTAGAATATTACTACTGTCTCTTTAGCAAATTTATTAGCCGGTGGAAAACTTCACACGGTATCTTGAAAAGTCAAATGGGATTGCATGCATGCATGCATGAACTCAGTTCAATCCATGTGGATCCATCTTCTTCTTTTTGCGTGCGAGAAGTCTCTGTGCGTGTGTGTCTGTGTGTCTGTGTGTGTGTGTGAGAGAGAGAGGGAGAGAGAGAGAGAGAGAGGGGGGGGGCATGCAATTATGGTAATGAAGTTGTTTTGAGTAAAACAGTGTAGTACTCAACTTGCAATTTAAGTACAAACATGTTTATACTACATTCATTATGAAAAGTTAAGCTAAGTCAGGTCCACAACAAGCATTACGAGGAGAAAGTGTTGAATATGAGAAGCTAATCCCAGAATTTCATGGTCTTACTTAGCTTTTCATTTACATGTGTTAGAAATCCATGTTATACACACTTCTTTGAACAGGCCGAGATCCAAGAATTCCCGAGAGATGTTGGCCTATGAAGAAAATAGAAAACCAGTCAAGAGTCAACCCTTGAAATCAGGTTACCGTTATGGAAATTTACAACCTGTTTTTGTCCACCCATCCATTGTCTTGTCTCCATTGTTTTTGTATTGGACATACAGAAGGTGAAAATTATAGAGGGTTTAATTAATTAGTATATGTCTTGATAGTTGTTTTTGTCTAATCTCCATTGTTAGTTGTGGTGTTTATGTCTTGATTTCAGGTCAACACGGATTACATGGAACAGCTTTGTGTTTTGTAAATGTAGACGGCATCCTAAGCCTTTCGTGGTATCGGGATGATAAATTAATGGAAATAAAATTTTCCTCCCGTGCACCATGAAACTATGAGTTTGAATTTGATCTATTCAGCAATGCTTAAGCCAACAACAAATGTAGTTTGCTTATAGTGTGACTTATAATGTGTCCAATACTACACTTATGTAAAAATTTGAGAGGAGGGTTGGTTCATTTATTGGCAATTATATACAAAAAAGTTACAAAACCTTCAATATCTTCTTTTTACAAATTTGGTATGTTTTGATAGGAGTTATTTGTCAAAAAAAATTATTTGCTTGCATCACAAACACCCATTCGACAAACTTTTTTTTTAATTTTCTTAATCATCTTTTTATCTCACGTACATCACATCACAAAAAAAACGTTACTGTAATTATTTTAAATAATCTCACATCCAGATACTGTTAAGACTTAATGGGAGTGCAGCAAAAATGTTATGAAATTAATGGAATCTATGTAATGATGTTACAACTCAAAAGGTAGCACTTTAACTAAACAAAAGGAGGTGTAATTGGGAATTTAGCAGTATCTCAGAGGGGTTGCTCTTAAACATTAGAATTGACTGGACGACCAGTTATTTCTATTACTTTCTAGTTGCTCACTTGATTCTTGCACATGAACTCTCCAAGTCTCCATATTTCACAAAGCGGACATCGTGGGCTCTTTTTTATTTTAAACTCAAAGTCGCGCAAGAAATCAGTTGATGGATAGCCCGCCTTTGGTATTGGACTACAATTTGTTGTCGTCAAAGCATGTTGTTAACTAGGTGATCCAATTTGAAGACAAAGTTTTTAGTTGGGCTTGGTACCCTTAACAAATCTATCGGACCGTGAACCACATCAACTGATGGCTAACAGTTAGCTCCCGGCTAACGAATCAGCTGCTTCGATTCTGGGCCATGGAGTTGGGATCTAAACAAGGAAAGGTTCTCCGGCCTAATCTGACAAATCTGATACGGGCTATCTGCTGTTAAAGGTTCTGGATGTCACGGATCCATATTACTCCCTCCGTCCCACTTTGATAGTCCTGTTTCTTTTTTCACACAGTTTAAGAAAAAGTAGTTAACTTTGTTGGAAAAGTAAATTTAGATTGCTATTTTCCTAAAATACCCTCACATTAAATAGAGTACAACTTTATGGGAACTTGAATTGATGGTAAAAAAAGAATCAATTCTCATTAAATGGGGTAGGTTTATAGCAACAACAACTTGTATTAAATAAGGATATTTTAGGAAAATGAAAATACAACTACATTCTTCAATTGGAAAGTGGACTGCAATTTGGGACAGACAAAAAAGGAAAACATGACTATCAAAGTGGGACGGAGGGAGTACATCATAATATGTTCTTATTAAAAGAATAATCAAAAGACTAACACGAACGGAATTTTGCTCTTCCTTTTCTACTTCCGAAAAAAATGTTAATCTAAATTGGAATAGCAATATAAGTTTCTTTTGGGATTTATGAGTGATTTGCTCTATTAGAGTTAGATGTAGATGCTAATGACACATGCTAATACAGATTTCATAATCATTCACCTTTTCTTTTTCATTTTTCTTTTTATAAAGAATAATAATTTCATAGAACCTGGCAGAAATTATATTTGTGATATTCAGACGGAACAGGTTTAAAGAACAAATGCTACGAGTATGGAAAAATTAATAAAAACTTACACACTGAAACCCCAAAAAAAATACTCAGGTATGGTATCTTATTCATTCTTTTTTGATGATTATTTTCAATCTTCTGGGCAGTTTTTTGCATCAAGGCTGTGGTGGTTAAGACAAAGCCTTTAAATGCATACGAGTTTAACTCCAAGCTCATTGATTACAGCATACTAATCAACTTGACTTTCTTCTTAGTGGTACAGTCGCACGAGCAACCTTGGGACGTTCACGCCTTCAAAAATGTCGCCAATTTACACGAAAGCTGCCAAAAGATGAGAAATGAGAATCAAAATGGAGGTTTAAACGTAAAACGTCATAAATAACAGTTGAAGTGTAAATCCACTGAACATGTTTCTTTCTTTTTTTTTTTTTTTGTGGTTACTTTTTTGGTTTCCGTTTTGGCTACATTCTAATGTAAATAGATTTAGACAGAGCAAATACCATGATATTTAAACTCCGTTAAATACTTAAAGATTTTTTTTTTTTGGGTTTACCGGAACATCCGGTACTTTTAAATCGATTGATTTTTTATTTTTTTTTTTGGTAGGTGCCTAGTTTTGAATTCACCCAATTTCTTTGGCTCCAAGTTAAACCATCTATTCAAAAATAAGGTGCCATTTAGTAAAAGGGGATTAGAATTAGGAATTGAAATAATTTCAATTCTTACTGTGTTGGATTACATGTATTGGATTCAGAATTGAATCATTAAAATTTAGAAATTCTCAATCCCCAACAAATTGGGAATTTTGGTGGATTTCCAAATTTCTTTCAATTTGACTCAAGGACATAAAAAATAAAATAAAATTCATCACTCTCTTACGTTGACCCAACCTTCATTGCAGCATTTTCTCTTTCATCTTTTCTCTTTTATCTCATCTTTCAGAGCAGGTTTTCATTATCATCATTTTCTTCTCGCTTCACTCTCTCATCCAACCCCTCCAAGGTAGCAGCTCCCACCCCATTTGATTCTTTCTTTCATTTCTCGTCAATCTCTCTCTCACATTCCCTTTTTTTTCTCTCTCTTTCTTTCTCCTCCAATACTCAATGGCAGCTACTTCTCTCCATCCTAGTTCATTCCTCTCTTCCCCAACCCTTTTTGTGTAAGTCTTTCTCTTATCTCTTGTCAGTCGTTCTCTAATACTCTACAGATTGCAAGGTTGATTGGTGATGGTCAAATGGTGATTCAAGAGAACTTGGTAAAATACGAATACTTAAAGGTTGGTAAAAAGGAAGCAAGGAAAAGGAAAGAAGAAAAAAATAAAGAAAAGAAAATGAAAATAAATTAATTTCAAAACCTTATAAATATAATACCAAACATTAGTCATTGTAATGACACTCTTGATCAAAACCCGATACTGAATTTTTGGATATGATTTCAATTACAATTCCGATTCCTAAATTTCATCCAAACATTCCATAAAGCAGACTTTCGAAGAGAATGAACTGTGACTCTCTACTTACTCTTTTAATAACTCAATCCGTCGTCTCATTAATAACTTGAACCCGTAACCTGTTAATTATCGGTGCACTTCGACGTCAAGTTTGATGGTTGGTTTTATAGTCGAGGTCTAGCATTAAACTAGAATATACATGCGCACCTAATACATCGCCACCTAATATATCTTTTGGGGCCTGCTTCTGTTGGGTTCTGGAGATCTTTACAATACTTCCTCCGTCCTATTTTACTCCGAACTCATCAGTTATCTCTCCCCCAGTCTCCCTCGTTATAGTCGCCTTGTCTACTATCTACTCTCTTTCCAGCACCCAGTTGCAAAACGGGAGCACCTCATCTCTGTATTCTGTTTTCGGTTCATCAAACATGGCAGGTAATCAACGCTCTACCAACCAATCCTTCTTGTTTTATTTTTCAGTTTTCATGCTGATTTCTTGAATGACTTTTCTGAAATGCATCGGTTCCTTGTTTGAATCCATGAACACTTCAGCACTCAAAGTCTCTGTCTTTAATCAACTAATCTATTGTTTCGTTCCTCGTGTTTTAGTTATGTTTACTTTTGGATTTGTTTTCTTGAATGATTGCATACAAAGGCCTTGATTTGTATATGGGTACAGGTTCGCATAATTCTGTCTTAAATTTAAAATTCGTAAGCACTTTAGCAAAGAAAGTGGTTGTCTTTTTCAATTCAGAACTGACAAGGTATGTTGAGGCTGTGTCGAGTTTCCTGTCAGAACTGGAATTTGCAGTTGTATTCTGTTCAAGTTAGGCGACATTTTTATACAGTACAGTGGCATTCTGGTAGGCAACAGACAAAGTCTTTTAGTGAATTTAGAAATATCAAGAGAAGATAGGCTGATATTGTAACTGGGTGGATTTTAATGTTAAAGTGTATAGCAAGGTTTTGGTTAGTTTGCAATCGCAATTTTTGGAGTGTTGCGTCAAAATTCGGGTGGATTTAATTACTTTTGATTCTGAATGTGATTTCATGTCCTATTCCAATTTAAAATTTTACATCTATGCCTTGTGCTGGGTGCAATCTTCCTGCATACAAAAACCTATTTTTTTTCTCATCTTGCAATGATTGCTATTCTTGGTCACGGTGATGATTTCTTGCTATGAATGATGGATTCTTTTCTTCTTTATCTTTCATGTTCTACTTTTCTGTTTGAACACAAAGCAAAAGGTAAATTGGTTATGCCTGCCTCTTGGAATTTCAAGAGGAAAGCAAAATTGGCTACATTTATGGAAGCTTCTGGGAATAATAAATTCTAGTTTCTAGGTTGCTTTATTGCCATTTGACTTGTTTGAAGAGTGAATGCTGCATTTCCAATTATTTGTCTGATGATCATGCTCCTTGATTTATATATTGGGATCAGGAGATTTCATTTTATTATTTTTTTTAAGAAGAGAAAAAAACCATTGTGCTCCTTTCAACTCCTTTCAAGTCAATGATGAAAACATGTACGTTTTTATTGAGACGGGCTAATTTGTAGTTATTTGAATGGATTTGGTGGAGGATGTGAGTAGGTATATTAGTTAAAAGATGGATGGGTAATTTTCTCTCATAGGAAAGGAAGTTATACATTAAACTCTTATTGATGAAAAGGTCTAATAGTAATCCAAATCTTTAACTTTCATGCAGCCATGTCAGGGAAGATTATCGAACATGTTCTGGTAGCAAAGAGCTGCCAGCAGAATAGGCATTTGAGCACCCAATATCGACAAGCCTGTTGTAACCTTAATAGGTGCAACTTGTCTCCCTTCCTAAGGGGGAATTTGGCACGGAGTCGCATGTCCACAATACAGTTGCGTGCCTTTTCAAAACTTAAGCGAAGGATTGTTTTCTGCAATGGTCTGTTCTAGACTCTCACTATTCAGGTTGATATCAGATTCAACCTTGCAAATTGGAGAAACATTGAAAATCTTAAAAACTATTAACCTCCGTTTGTGACTCCTGATGTTTTTCCTTCTAAATTCTGTTGTATGATTTCTTCCTGATTTTGCTGTGATGTCAATCCTGATTATCTTGAAAAACTTTTTAGTTTAGAAGTAAAATGTATCATCATGCTTAAATCTAATGATACTTGAGCTTTGTTGCAGCTGCGCCACCTACAGCAGCATCATCCATTGAAAAGAGTGATTTTCTTAAGCTTCAGAATGGAAGGTGCTTGTTCATGCTTCTTGTTTTTCATTCTAAAGTTTTGCATTATACTGATTGTATGGTATCTGTTTCAGGCATAACCATTTTTTTTAAACCCTCAAGTGTTTAGAATTTACATGATATAAACATAATGAGGAATTCCATGTTGGGTTTCCACAGGATAAGATCTGGAAAATGTCTAATATGATGAATCTGCCAAAATTTAACTCATTTTTAATAGGCAATATGGCCAATTGATTCTATCTACAACCTCACTTTTCCCCAAGATAAGCTGTCCAACCTCTTCCTTTTGAAATTATACAATCCATCTTTGTGGAGCTTTGGCTTTAATGGAGGTTATTCATCCTGAGACAAAATAAAAAAGAACAGTACCTAGATGACGGCTACAAATGACCTGATCTGATATCAGATTATTTCCTTCTAGATCAACCAACATGATGCTAAAAAATTATTACAAAGTGGTCAAAGTATTGCATGAATGTGAACACAAGGCTGGCAGAGCATCTTATTTATCCTCCTCTTTAAGTATCTGGTGAAGATGATTCGGCACAAATGAAGTTATTCACATCTAAGAAGAGTTGTAATAATGCATAAAATTTTACGCTCATAAACGCAATGTGCACTGTAATACTGATTGTGTGCCAATGGTAACTTAACACAGTGATATTCGAGGTGTTGCTGTTGCTGGTGTTGAGGGAGAACCTGTTACCCTAACTGAACCAATCACAGAAGCAATAGCTGCTGCATTTGCTTCATGGTTGCAGGATAGAAAGCAACCAGATGCTGCTAGACGTTTGAGGGTTTCCATAGGTCATGATTCTCGGATATCTGCAAAAACATTACAGGTATTCATACGTACTTTGTCTGCAGAAGCCGTTTTTTTGAAACCATCATAGATGGAGGAGAATCCAAGGTTATTTTGTCACAGAAAGATATTATCCTTTCTGGATGGTTGAGCCAAGTATCTCTTTTGACTGAGCTTTCCTTGCTAGTTTCCTAGGTTGGATTCCTATATCAAAATCTTAACTTCTTAGTCGTGCTTTGCTATACCTGAGCCAAAAAGTGGATTGCTATTCAAGATATTTTCATGAAAAATCATTTAGATGAATTAGAGTAGACCAATGAATCTAAATGAGGGACTGGAAATTCCTGAGGTACTGTGATAGTGATTTAATTTCTTTTTTTAAAACATAAAGTATTCCTCATTCCACCATGAGTCTCTGGTGGAATGCTTGTCAGACATTGATTTGATTCTATACTTTAGTTGTTCTGCTATAGTTGATTGCTTTGTACTGTAGGCCAAAGGCTGTGAAAACCGAAAAGTTGCTTGTGTTAGATTGGATTATCCATTTTCCTTAAAAACCTTAATGGTTGGAGTATGTTTATGTTATCTACGCATAACGTCTTGTATTGCCAGTTTTGTCTGGTGACTAAAAATTGCAGTAATCAACTTCCAGGATGCAGTTTCTCAAGGAATTGGTCGTGCAGGCCTTGATGTCATTCAATACGGGTGCGTAGTGCTTCTTAAATTCATTTTCCCCCAAAAGATATCAGCCCATATATTTAATGATTTGCTGCCTGATGAACACTACACATAGGACGAGTTAAAGTCTTCTAGAGAGAGGAGCTGTTGAGGCGCAGCTTAGTCTTTATACATCTTTCTCTTTCGCTTCATACGCTTTCAATATGCTCAAGAGCGTATGCTTTGAGGTTGTGGAAGGGTGCTTCATATGCGTATAACGCTAGCACTCATTTATTATAGTTGGAACCTATCCAAAATTTTTGAAAGACATAAAAGAAAATATTAAACTTCTAACAAAACTGATATTTTGTAAATTGCTTTTCTTGACCAAAAAAGCATTTTCACAGCTTACAACAGAGACATTGGTAAATTTGTTTATTAAGAACTTAGAATGAAAATTAAGCATGTTTAAGAATGTATATTTTTGAAGTATTTTCAAGAATGCACACTTTTGAATTTTTGGCAAAAAAAGTTCAAAAAGAACTACTCTTTGTTGACTGCTTAAAAGTTTTTTACTATAAAAAATTCTAGTGTATCAGCATGTCTTTGTTTGCAATGCATTGGATGCATGCGTCGACGATCATGCTCTCACCATATGATCTTTTCTTCGATGTAGAAAATAGTTGAAACATTTCTCTCATTTGTCAAATACTTCTCCTAACTTTTGAACAAGGATGCATTTGCATGGTTTTGGTTTCCTAGTATTGGGATGATTAATTCCTGGTGGCATGACCTTAGAGGGAATTGGAGTGGATATTGTTAGGGCCTAATCTTCTCTGAAGGTATCACTGTGTATTGTGAAAAATTTCTGATATAGCTATCTATACTTGTTGATAAAAAATAGCTCACGTGCCTTTTGTCAATTCATTCTAACAACAAAACTTTCCTCTCTGGAAAATCTTTTGTTTCCAAGTTTTATGACATTTGGCACAGGGGTAGTTCACATGATCTTCCCATTTGATGCTGTGCCCTTAATGAAGAAAAGTTCTGTGTGTTGGCTGGCCCTTTGCAAGCTTTTCTCCTAGGCTACTACAAATTTGAGCGTTGTGTGTGTTTTTATGTCTGTGTGTGTGTGTGTGTGTGTGTCAGAGAGAGTGTATTTATCTTGAGAATCTCTTTGCCATATGTCATGAGTGGGGGGTTTGGGGGGGGGGAAGGGAGAAATATTGATCTGTAATGCAGAAGAGACCATGATAACGATTGTTCAAAGCATGTATTTTTTTTATTTGCTTTAGCAAGAAAATCTCTGTCTTTCAAGCACAGCGGCTCTCACTTTTTTGCTGACAACTGTGAATCTTTTTGTAGACTAGCATCCACTCCAGCAATGTTTAGTTGTACACTGACTGAAAATGAGGACTTTCTGTGTCCAGTGGATGGGTCGATAATGATAACAGGTGAATGTAATATGATATTTCTTATACAAATATGCAAAATCAAATTGGACCAATTACGATAAAAGAAGTGTACAAAAAATCTAGTCAGTCAGTCTTTTTAATTTTTTTTATTCTGTGAGACAAAAAAGAACTAAATTACAGGGCTGTGATAGTTGAATTTGCTGTTACAGATTTTGTATGCTATTATGTTCATCCTTAGCTATAGAGTGCTAAAATAGACTGTTCATTGCCTATACTTGCATACAGCAAGCCATCTTCCCTACAACCGGAATGGTTTTAAGTTCTTTACAAGTGCTGGAGGGCTTGGGAAAGCTGACATAAAAGACATCTTAGAGCGTGCTGCTAGTATTTACAAAACCTTTACAGATGAAGACTTACGGGATCTAGAAAGAAAAGCTTCTCAATCAATTAGAAGAGTGGAATACATGACCATTTATACGTCCAATCTTGTGCAAGCTGTTCGCAAAGCTGCAGGAAATATTGGTAAGAACTTCTTTTACGCAGAGTTATGTAATAACAAAATGGAAAGTACCTCCAGAAACAGAAGCATAATTTAGAAGATTAGTGTCCTTGTTTCTCTGTGGATGAAGTATTTCCTTTTGACTGAGTGCTATCAAAGTTGTTCCAAAATTCTGGCTTCGTGTTGTCAGTCTTAAAGATATCACCTTTCTTAACTTTTATTGCTTCAAATTTTGCTTATTTGTTTATCACCTTTCTTAACTCTTATTGCTTCAAATTTTGCTTATTTGTTCATCATATTATCAGAGAAACCGCTCGAGGGGTTCCATATTGTTGTTGATGCAGGGAATGGAGCGGGAGGTTTCTTTGCTGTAAGTTTTAGTTCTTCTAAGTAAATCCCTTCCCTTTCCTCCATGTTTTCGTCACAGTATTTAAAGGACGTAAAAGCACTTAATAAAATGCTAATTTCAGAAGTATAAATTTACTTAATTTGCCAATGTTTGTCATCTTAAAGGGTATCTCAGTTGTATGATTTTAAGACCTCATAACCTTAAAGTTGATTACATACCTACAGACAAAGTTAGAGCCAGTTATGCTCAACAAATGTCTTGTGCAGTATCTATGGTTCTGCAGTACAGCTGATACTTTCTCATTCTCATCCTAATGATTATCCAGCAATCTGAAAGCTGTCTCCCCACCCCGCCCTTCCTCCATCACACTTTTATAGTCAGTTTTTTATTTAGTCTTTCTCTGACCAACTCTTTCTTTAAAATAAAATTTTCTGATATGAAAACTGTCTTATTATTCGATCTTCTAGCAAAGGTGGGAAAGGACCAATATTCAAGAAGATCTGAGTCATCGCTTGTCATTAGGGGAATTCAGGAAATTGTTTATCTAGGAAGGAGAAGATGCTTGCTCAAATAGGTAGTGTTTGGAAATATACAAGTAATAGCTAGTCATCCAAAAGTTGCGGAGCTCCTATTTGAAACATATATGTATCCTCAAGCTACTTGAATTTCAAAAGTGAAGTCAAGAATAACTTGGACTTTGTAGGGTAACTTAAAAGCTGGACATGTTATTTGGCTATTCAAATGATGTAAGCCCGTGAGAAAATGGAAGTGAGAAGCTTTGAATTGAGTTCATTTCAAAGGCACTCGAATTAAATACCCAGTTAGTTCCATTACAGCATCCTTTGATTTTCTGTGAATTGGGTTGAGCATTAAGTTAGCTAGAAATAGATGGAATTGAAAGAATGTCCTATACAGAAACACACATGGGCAAATTGAGATGACATTGCAGTCATTGTTGTTTAATGGATGACGACCTATCCAAATGTGTCCCTAACCTTGATGGTTTGGTATATAACTAAGTAACCCATGAGAAGAGGTCTGGCAGCAACTTGCTTAAGGAAAACCTTCAATTCCTCTGTACAGGCTAAATCCACATAACTACCCTCCGAACTTAGGTTGATTTTTGAACTCGAGTTGGTAAAATGGAGACATATGGTTCTTACACATCCATATAATTGCAACCTTTTCCCATCTTTAGTTAATACAATCAGCATTCACTTTGGCTGTTATACTATTAACATGGTCATTAGACTGTATATGTGCAGTTCTTCTAGTTATATGACAACTGCATAGCTGTTTTTGTTTAAGCAGGGTAAAGTGCTTGAGCCTTTGGGAGCTATTGCATCTGGCAGTCAGTTTCTAGAACCAGATGGTATTACTTTCACTCAAACTTCCGTTTGCATAGGTTTCATCAAGATATTTGTTGATTGACTGTTAATTTTCATTTCAGGTATGTTTCCTAATCATATTCCTAACCCAGAGGATAAAGCAGCAATGGAAGCAATCACCAAGGCTGTCCTTGATAACAAGGCTGATTTGGGGATAATCTTTGATACTGATGTTGATAGGTGATTATTTATGTGTTATCACACCCATCTGCATCCAATTGATTTTGATTTGTTAATTCTAAAGTGCTTTTTAACAGATCTGCTGCTGTAGATTCCTCAGGCCGAGAACTTAATAGAAACCGTTTGATTGCTTTAATGTCTGCTATCGTCTTAGAGGAGGTAATTTTTGTGGAACACTTAAATGACTGCCTGCTTTTAATCTGAATCTAAGTTGGGTTTTTTCTATGTTGCCATCAATTAGCATCCAGGAACAACTATTGTGACAGACAGTGTGACTTCAGATGGTTTGACCACTTTTATTGAAAAGAAATTAGGTGAGATAAGTAAACACGTTTCCTGCTTTATCTTTCATAATGGAGGTGTTCATGCAGTTGGTTTTGTGCAGGAGGGAAGCACCGCCGTTTTAAAAGGGGCTATAAAAATGTCATTGATGAAGCAATCCGATTGGTATGATTGAGTTTTTTTGACACATTTATAGTAGTTTGTTTCTGCTTTGTAGTTAGCGCTTGGTTTTCTCAAAGAATCAAGTACAGACTGATACCCTCAGGATAGACAGGTGTGAATAATTGGAGTAATTGGAATATTGGATAAGGGAAGAGGTTGGATATTACTTGATTATGTCATTGCTTTTCAAAAGTTACAAGCTATAAATAAATAAACATTATGCATCCTCTCAACTCCACATAGCTCTTGAAACCAACATACTTGTGCTAATATGGCTTAATGCTTTTTCCACAAATCTTTCAAAATTTTTGCTTTAATTCTTGAGGAATGGCAAAATATCATACATGCAAGTTCTCTGAATTGACATGCTTAAACCAAAGAAAGCAAAAAGGAAAGTAGACCATCTTTAGGGAAGTGTTTCTTTCGTAAAGGTCAAATACGGAATCTTGTTACTGTGGTACATATTTGGAGGACTGACATTGAAGATTTTGTTTGTCAAAGAAGTGACATTGTCTTCTTGTAGTCTCATTTTACTAATGATTTGCCCCTTTTCTAAGCTCCACACTTTTCAGCAACAAAAAGTTTACAGCTGGTGAAACACTATTTTACAGAACTCTGTTGGTGAGGAGTCACATTTGGCTATTGAAACCAGTGGGCATGGTGCTCTCAAGGAGAATCACTGGCTTGATGATGGTGCATATCTTATGGTAAGTTTTGATTTCATTTATCTGTAGGTAGTAACAAGGATTTAAATCTTTTTCTATTTTCTCTCCCCTCTCAACAAAAACAAATCCTAAACAAGAAATAGTCCATGCTTGCAGGTCAAACTTTTGAACAAGCTTGCATCAGCTAAAGCTTCTGGTGAAGGCAGAGGCAGCAAGGTTCTTACAGGTTTAGTGGAAGGTCTTGAGGAACCTGCTTTTGCTGCTGAGTTGAGACTAAAGATTGATCAGACTCATGCAGATCTTAAAGGAGGGTATGCCACCATACTTGATGTTTGGTCAAGTCAATTTTTCGTAGGTGTTTTAACTAATTTGCTAGTGCATCTAGGTCTTTTCGGGAGTATGGGGAGGCAGTTATACATCATCTGGAGAATATCACTGTTACAGATCCAAAGCTTCAAAAAGCGCCTGTTAACTATGAAGGAGTAAGTCCAATGACTTGATTTCAAGCAGTCCATCTTAGTTTAAAAATTTATCTTCATGTTTGTGCTTGTCTTGGAGCCTAAATGGATAACACTGTTTGCTGATAGTCATGGTACACCTGTGGGTGATTTTGCTGCCTCGTGCAGTGTCAGGGAAGGGTGGCTTTTAAGGTAGAGGTGACCACACAGAGAGAAATAATGGTGTTCTTCTTTTCCAAACTTGCTAATGCTGGGAAAGGAGACTCCCATTATCTCACTTTTTTTTTTGGGTTACTGAACTTTTTCTCTTTTGATCGAGTACAGAGTCTGAATTTTTCTTAGTATGCAGTTCTACTCTGCCTTAGGGTTAATTATTATAATGGTGCTATTTTTATTCTAAATGAAAAATATGTTGATGCTTTTTTTCTATTTTATTTTTAAAAAATAGAAGTCGATTTCTTCAAGTCACATTTCTTCCTCATCTTCTTTTTTGCAATTCAAACCAATATTCTCACACGGGTCCAAAACCCAAGACCTTTTCCACCTATAAATCTTCTTCAGTTTTAATTCTTTGTTTTGGACCAACTGGCGTGTGGCAATGGTGCCTAACATACTTTGTCCGTGAATTCAACTTACACCTCCTGACATCAATTTCTTTGCAACCATCAAGTCCAATGAAAGGACACTTGTTTTCCAAACGGTTTGTGTTGGAAAGTTGCTTGAAAATTTTGGTGTGAATAATTACTCACTTATTTGGATCAGTTAAGTTGGATTTCTAGTGTACCGCATAAATGCCGTGTGTGTTAGATTGTTTGTTGGAGTGTTGTATGAATTGCAAAAGGAGGAGGATAAGAAAAGTAAACAGGGGATGGAACAAATGGAGAAGTTGACTTTAAAGTAATCAACTTCTATATTTATGCAAAACGAATAAAACTATCAATTTTTTTCTTAAGTTTGAAGCATTTTAAATACTGCACTCTTTAACTTAGGAAGTTATTCTTGTTTTGAAGCTCTTTTTTTTCTTTTTTTATTTTATTTACAATTCTTATTGTCAAAAAGGTTCCATTTAGCTTTTAAATGAGCAGTTATTGATTTAGTTCATTCCTTAAATGACCATTCATTAGTAGATTGCAAAGTAATCACTTCAAGCATGATATGGATTGAAATATTAGGTGAAGCACATGGTTGTAAATATTTCCTGGGATACATGTTCTTATTTTGTTTGACAATGATGGCACTCTCACCTAAACAAGATCACATACTTGGGTAAAACTTGTATTGACCTTTGTTGTCACCAAAAATTGCTATATGCTGGTTGACTTTGCCTTCTGTGAACAGATAAGGGTTTCTGGCTATGGTGGGTGGTTTCTTCTTAGACTCTCACTTCATGACCCAGTTCTGCCACTTAACATAGAGGTATGCATCCACCACGCAGTATTATTAGCTCAATATATAAATTGAAAAATGAAACTAGATTGCAACCTTTGATTTTGTAGGCATCCAGTCAAGAGGACGCCGTGAAACTTGCCCTTGTTGTGCTTTCTGCAGCAAGAGAGTTCCCAGCTCTTGATGTATCTGCGCTAAACAAATTTGTCCAAGCATAAGCACTAGTCTTTCCAGCTGGCTGCTCGAACTTGGTTTTAGAATATGCTGCTTGTTCTCAAGAAAGTCTCGAGGTTATTTTCTCCACTGAGGACATTGTAGGCATGGATAGTTGTAGCGTCTTGACTATAGAAACTATAGGAGCAAATCAGCTCCAGAAAACACTCAAAGGGTGGTTGTGTCACGACAGAGTCCTAATTCTGGGGAATAAATAAGATAATAATGTTAGTCTGGGTTGTTGTCTGTCAACGTTTTTAACTTGAGCGATCGATTTTGTATACATAGTTACTTGAAATCGACATAAGATCAAGGATTGAGGTCAGTGAATTGCAAAATATTCAAGAATTGATGCTCATGGTGCATAACAGTCTCTCTCTCGGACCGAAACTATGCTTCTGCTTTGCAACAGCTTCACAGCAGAATGGTCTACGTTAGGTTTCAGAATTGCCTGGCTAATCAGTGACTAGCGTTGGGAAACTGTTTTATGACTCCTGTTAAACACGGCAGTTGTTGATCTGACTGGCTTAGATATTAAGTGTGCTCAAACCAGCAGAGGGAATTAAAAAAAATGGAAAGGAAAAGTAGGGAGTTCTTTCATTGGGGTCCCTGCTGCAGGATTGCAAGTCTATTACCATTTGCTAATTTTTTCCTTTACACTGGAAATATGGAAACTGTATATTGAGGCTAAGTAGAATTTCCACCACGGCTAGAGGATAGTCACTGTGCATTTGATGAGGTGGAATTGTAGGATCTGAGAGTGGTTAAATAATATAAATGCTTCTCCTGCATATTGTAGCGAGATGATGGAACTTTTTGGTTTCTGGGAGGGTGAATGAAATCAGTAAACGTCACAATAGGGCCACTGATAAAAAGTTGAAAAACCGCCAGTTTGAGAAAACGACACTGGAGCTCAAGGTTCCATTTTGAACTGGTTTTCAGGGAACATTACATGAAAGAAACTTTGCCTCTCAGCTACTGCATTCCACAATCATCTCAAGCTGTAGAAAGGAGGCAAGCATAGAACAGCTGATTTTTAATGGTGAAAAACAGAGCAGGAGGTATTAGCAATTGACACTCCAAACCTATCCGTGACAGATAGCAGCATATGCAGTGCAGAGATGCAGTATCTTATTAGAGCATCCACAATGCTATTACACTTTGTGGAGTGTAATCCACATGTCATGTCAGCATTCCACTTTCTCCTATTTTATTACACTTTCACTCACAATTAGGGTTGCAAACGAATCGAGCTGCTCGCGAGCGGCTCGAGTCAAGCTCGAGTCGAGCTCGATGTTAATCGAACTCGAGTCGAGCTCAGAATATTAAGCTCGTTAGCTCGCGAGCCAACTCGTTAGCTCGCGAGCCGGCTCGCGAGCTTGGGTATATATATATATATATATTTTTTTATTTTTTTTTATTTAATAATAAAATTACGTATATTATATATATTTTTTTTATTTTTTATTTTCATAGTAAAATTACGTATATGTCCTTAATATTTTATTATTTATTAAGAAAAAAATATTATTTTATTTATTTTTTTTTAATAAAATATTTATTTTTATTTTTTTCCGAGCTCGAGCTCGAGCTCGAAATTTGCCGGCTCGTCGAGCTCGAGCTCGAGTTTGGTAAAATTTAGTCGAGACTCGGCTCGATTAGCTCAAAGCTCGACTCGGCTCGACTCGTTTGCAGCCCTACTCACAATGGATTACACTCCACAAGGTGTAATAGCATGGGTCCACAATTAATCAAATATTTATTTTAATTATGCATAACTCATATCCCATAAATAAATAAAGTAATTTTTAAAACTAATTTTGTTATTTTTAAAAAATAAAGTACTAACTTTCGTTAAAATTTGTACATTTTGAATTTTTTTATTTTCTAAAAATGATATTATTAATTTTTAAGTTTGAATAATATATCTTTTTCTATGTTTCAAAAATAATGTATTGTTATTTTTTTAAAAATAATTATGTAGGAAATTAAACAAATATTTGATACTTCAAATGCGAAGATATCATAATAATCCATACTTAATTAATAATTCGGAATGTAATTAGTTGAACTCCATAACATAATATTACATAAGTTAAATCAAATAAAATACAAAATTGGAATTTTACCGTTGGAAATGTTAAATGTGCTTTGTGCTGGAATTTTACCGTTACCATAGGGCCCACATTCAATGGATTACACGCATCATACATGTGATGCGTGTAATCTCCATGACACGGCACCAATGGGGAGCCGTGTCATGGAGCGGTGTAATGGCTCCCCATTACACCCCCATTGGAGCTGCCCTCAGGCATAATTTGCATCTCCGGTGTGATCGGCTTAAAGACCTAAGAAAATGCTACATATAATGGGAAAATCCTACCCTAAATAACATACGATTTAAACAACATATACAAACTAAATACTGGCCCACCTCCTTAATTTTAGGGATTTGTATATTTGTATATATCACTTAGACATGTCATCAATTTTTGTAGGAGAACTCCATATAATAGTCCATTACTAGCACAAATTTTATATCACAGCCAGGAGGACAATAACAATGCTGCGTTCAATATCTGCAGCTTCCGCAATGTACACATGTACACTATAAGTATACAACTTTTTCCCCCCTTTCAATGGTATTTTTATCTGAAAACAGGACGTTTGCAGAAAGGAATCTTGAAATTGATTGAGGTGTTCACTATTCACTTCAGAAGTTTCATCATGAAGTGAAACTGTCCATCTGGTGAAGTCTTGGGCTGTGGCCAGTTTGCTGCTTCGGGAACTCTAACACACTTGAAGCCCTGGCCCTTGTACAATTTTATAGCTCCAGGATTATTAAGGTCACAGTGCAAAGCAATGGCTCGACATCCCCAACTTCTGGCTTGAGTCTCCGCTTTATTTATGAGCCTTTTTGCTATTCCCTTTCTGCGGAAATTTTCTCGGACGGCAACATTTGATATGTATGCAATACCTTTCCTGATGATATGGTAGCGTTGATACATAATTGCACTGAAGAAATTTTCAGAATCTTTTCCATTTGAAATGCAAAACAAAGAATACTTCAGAGTATACACCAACTGAACCTAAGTATGGGGGTGCCTTTCTGATACACTCAGAAGGTTACAGATGAATCTAGATTTGACCAGTAGCAAGTATAGCAATTGGAATGAATCTATATTTTGCCAGCAGTAAGCATGGGCATTGAGTGGACGTAGAGGTCCTTTTCTTCGAATATTTTACTGGATTTAACCAAAAAGGGAATGTAGAACAAGAAAGCAGCATGCCGATATATCTCTTCCCTGTGTTGGAGTCACTAAAAAGCAATAGTCCAAATCCAACATGCCTATGCTCAAGATGTAAGATTAATTTATGCCTAGACAAAGGATGCTCATCATGTATACGTCATTAAGAGCAAGTCAATAGCTCATTGATAAGCAAATAACATAAAACAACAAAGATAACATAACAGTAGACCTATGAGAATCATTGTATGGTCATATAGCAAGTTTACTGTATAATTTATTGAATTCACAAGAGCACCAATTGCAAAAACAAATTAAGACCAATGGACTTGACAGACAACTGAAGCAGTGACGTTCCAACAAGTAGGTTTATGCTACAAATACAACTAAATCTAGAAAACAAAAGAAGGGTTCCACTAGTATCACCATCCTTATTATCAATATCACATCTACTAATCCCATCATATTAGATGACTATTCGATATTTTGCATAGCAACCACCATCATGTCACAATAATCTGTTTAACAAACCATGCACTGTTTCTGGAGTATGCCTTATTCCTATTGTATAAATTTTTGGAATATCTCTCATTCATCCGAAAGAAAACAGTCCCGCCATCATCTCTCCATTATCCGACCTACGACCATTATTCCCACAAGAAAGACTTTAAAGGTTATAGAGTCTAATCTCACATCTTAGATTTAAGGAGCAGAAGTAAACACCCACAACATGGTTTAAACCATTGCTAGTTAAGTTGTTGAGAAGCCATCCAATATTTTTATTATTCATCCCCAAATCCCTGTCAATCAATAAGATGTCTAACTTTTCTCTCTCCCTTTAGGCAACCAAGAAAAATATACTGAGTGCCAGAAGCTTCTCAGTACTACTAGCCACATCTTCACATTCCTTCACGTCCAAAAGACCAATCTTTATTTGACTGAATTGCTCTTTTTTTTTTTTTTTAACTTCAAGCCCTTTGTAACTAATTCTTCAATGTATAGACAATATCTACTTGGCAAATTGCATAATAAATCAAGTTGGTCAATTTGGATTAATTTAAAGTACTAGCAAAGTTACACATTCATGTTTCAAATGCATGAAAATCGAAGTATTCTGATTGATTCAGAGATGAAGAATCAATTCCATACTAACCTTCTTTGCCGCAGGGGTCCTTTTCTTGGAAGAAAATCAGCCACAGTATCCACAGTCAATATCCCAGCAACATATCCCTTATTTAGACTGAATTTTCCATCAAAACCTCCAATTTTTAAATCTTCATTCCAGAAATGCAGTGTATCTTCATCTGACTGGCCAGTGACAGCAACAAGACAGGTCCTCTGGCAACCACCGGGCAAAGAGAACCCAAATAGCATTCCAATCAGCCTGTCAATTCTCAATGCAAAATCTAGAGGAAAGGAATATTGTGGAAAGAAAGAGCTACAATGAGTCTCAGCCACTTCCCAACAATCCTCTAATCTGGCCTCTCTCACAACTATATCAGGAGACATGGTTGGGAATAATTCAGCCAACTGACTGGCCCTACAAAGCCCTATAGCAGAAACAGAATCATTCAATAAAACCTTCCATAGTTGCGTAAGTCTATTAAATAGTTGCGCAAGTCTATTAAAAATTAACTTCTTTGTCATTCACGAGGCTATCTAACCAGAAATTGATTTCTTCAAGATCAATTTCTAAAGATCAGAGATCGACTTCCGTAGTTACAAGAGACGAATAAAAAGGACAATAATTCTTTAATTTTGATTTAGAACCACAATATTGTGGTAAACAACCCATGGCTTTTCAGTCATTTTCAACTCGTCTGCTATCTTAATTGCAGAAACACCCTTCCAAAACAAAGCGCTGGCACTTGGAAAGTTAGTAAAGGGGACAATGAAATCTTAAAAACACCTATATAATTAGCTATCCAAAATACCTATTAACGCCCTCCAAGAACTAGATACAGTATCAGGGTGGACAGTAAATAGATTAAAACCAAATCTTGCCCAAAAAACAAAAGAAAAAGTTAACTCATTAGTTGAACAGCACATTGGGATGCAATAGCAAATAGAAGTATAATACCCTTTTCCTTTCTCATCCTCAATTTCCAAATTTTACCAACATACATATGCAGCAAGCATCATGCTTTGAGCTTCTAATCGAATAACATCACACCCAAAGCCCAGAAAAGATAAAAGCTTTCAAACCTACATAGCAAACATGCGTCTAAACTATAAATATAGAATACATATAACAAAAAATAAAATATAAGCAAAAGAAAAAAAAAAGAATTTACCTGAAGAAGAGAGGAGGGAAGGGGAAAGAGGGTCGTGAAGAGGAGCCCTATAAGAAGATGGAAAGGATGTCCTAGAATTGAAGAAATTGAGATGATTTAGAGATGGGTTTTGGGTGAGGCTTAAGCTGTTAAAATTAATTGAGGAAGTCCCTGATACTGTTAATGGTGGCATGGTCCAAATTTTCTTGCTTCTTTCTCTGGCTGATTCAGAATATTGTTGGAGAGAGACACACACGACACACACTCTTGGTTTGTGTGGTCGTGTGTGCCGGAAATTTAATAAGGCTGTAGAAGATTAAGGAAGGAAGAATTGGAAGGAGACATTCAGATTCTCCTTTGCCGTTCTTTTTTGTTTGTTGGTTAAGGTAAGAAGAAGCAAAATAGCAGTCTGAGAAGCTACCTGACAACTGACAAGTGATCATATCACACCCTGTTCTTGATTTTCTGCACAAATGAAAACAGATCTTGCCTTATTTGGATTGCACTTTTCCGTCCGAGAAAATTACGTTATTTTCGTAATCACATTTTCTTATTACTTTTTTTCCTCATATATATCAAATCGCTACAATAATTTTTTCATGAAAAATCATGAAAAATGCAATTCAAACACAAGCATTTCATGTGATGTTCACTCGAGGTTAAATTATTACTTGTAGACATGTAAATTTTGACTCGTATCCTTAATTAGGATGTTGACAGCGAAGTTTCTTCTGTTTTGAGTTACAGTCCAAAATAATTAGCATGTAAACCAGTTGTAACTCGCAAGTTTATTATTCACAGCAAAATTCCTTCTGTTTTGAGTTGAGTTATACTAGGACGCAATTTGGATAAGGTTTTTGGCATCCATTAATACACTTATATCCCATTCAACTTATCCTATATATACACATACTACATTTGTCTGCATTGATATACTTTTTCTAATTAATTTTATTTTTTTTTAAAATCTCACACCTGAAATACATTTTAACAAGTGATCAAAAGTATCTGTTACAAAGAACATTTGGACAATTAGTAGTAGTATAAAAGGCCTTCGAAGCCTGATATATATAACATTGTAACTCGCTTGCTTCGCGGACATGGAGGAGGATTCATGCTAAAATAGTAGTAAAATTTATTTTTCATCAAGTAAATACTAGCTTAGCCGTAAAGTCTCATACATATTTTATAAAAATCTAAAATTCAAATATCAAGGATAAACAAAAAGTTAATAAACTTTGTAAAAAATTTTCATCATTGAAATAATAAAGCGCAGCTCAATTGATAATACACTTTACATTTTGTAATCTCTTTCAGTGACTAATAATACGCAAGACATATCTTGAGTTCAGATAGTTAAATGAACAACCCTCGAGCAGCATTCGGATAGATCAGCATTCTCAAGTCATTAATAATTTAAATGAAAAAAGTACACACAATTTTTTTTTAACAAGTGGGCAGATCGAAAATATACTTCCTTCTAACTTATATTGGCTATGAACGTGTTTAAATTCTACGGAGTACATTCTTTTTTTTTTTGGCAAGTACTGATTCACAGGGTTTTGCAATTGAATCCAAGTTTCCTAGACAAAAACAGTACTAGTGTATTCTTCTGGCGAAGGTGTGTCTCTTGTTCTCTGCAGGCAACATTTAGCTGGGGAGTCGCAAGGCAAGAATTCTATTTCCAAATGCCTAGAAAACAATAGGGAGACTGCTCAAGAAAGCTAAGGTGTGGGGAGATGTGGATTTCCCAAATAATGAACACCAAGGAGGCAGCTTCGTAAGAACATCTTGTGTTTGTGGAGTTAGTCTGTCAACATCTGTTCTCAGCTTCAGAAGTGGGCGTTCTCCCCTACTGCCCTCATTTCTTGTCATCGGACCGTGCTTTTCGTTTATCCAGGAAAGAGTCAGGCTGAACTTGGTTGGCGCTTTCTTGCCACCTGAAAACTGAATGATATGCCATCCATCCACAATTGTCTTGCCACCAAGCGGAATTAACTCCTCAGACTCGCCCACATCTAGAGACCAAAACATTAACAGAAAAGGATCTTTTTGTAAGAGAGCATGATATCCAGTGGCTTCAGTTATGATAACATTGCCATTCTTCTGGTGAAGCAACAGTTTCAGCTTGGAGCAAAAACATGATCAGTAGTTTAGGAAGTAAACATGACTTCAAAAGATTATGGACAGTTATGATACTCAAAACGCCACAAAAAATGCCCTGAACAAGAAGCCAAGCTAAATTCCTTTGCTCCAATTGACAATGACAATACTATTCTGAAAAACATGCAGCACTCTTACCCGGTTAATATACAGTGGAGTAACTCTCTTTGATAATGAAAAAGACTAATAACCAATAGGAATAGAGTTTAATAACCATTACCAATAATATGCAACAGAAACAGTATTCTATTTAAATTTCCTGAGACCTCTCAGATGGATGTAACAAAGGTGAACTTTTCAGAATCAAAATCTTTTTCCTTCATCTTAGTGGCCAAACAATTGTAACCAATGTATCTGGTAATTAGTTCTCCCCATCGGTTCACCAAAAAAATTTTACTCAATTACAAGTTATATTAATATTCCTTGGCTAGTTTTAGTATCAATTTAGCATTTATAAAATGACTGTACATTAGGGCAGTTCACGTTAAAATTAAAAAAAATAAAAAAAAAGCAGCTATTGTCACCTGTAAGTCGGTGATTTTTGAAACCGGTCAGCCCAGTCCCCCTTACTGCTTAACATGTCTTGCATCAGATGCGAGAAGCTATAAGCTTCACTCACATGTATCTAAAACTACTTTCAGCAAAGTTTGATGAATAACCTTATATCTGTAATCCCAACTCTGAACCCCCAAAACAGAATTTTCCATTAACAAGGCGTTCCTCAATTTATCAATAGTTCTCCAAATTAACAAACTTCACAGAGTAACAGATTGCAATAGTAGCCTTTAGATTATTAATATTCGTTAATGGGAATCCCCACCATACTCATTATTAAAACATTTTACCATCTAAATGTACAGCATCTAGCTTTTAGGTACTTTCCAACTTTAACCTCCCTAACGCATTAGAGCCCTGTAGGTTCAACATCTAGCTTATAGGCCCTGTAAATCACAGCCCCTTGGGTATAACATGTGTTAGACAAACCCTTTAAATTATAGAATCTCTATTGCCCATTTATGCAGTTTCTTCTAAGCCTTTTCCAGGACCCAATCAAATGACATTAGACTTTAAGCAGCACAGCTACCCAGGAGGCAAAAGTGAAGCTAAAAGATTTTCTCCAGACCAGTCAACCCAAGGTTGAATGCAGTGGGTTCCTCTATGTTGCATCATTCTAGCACAGCTTTAAATTCTTCATACTAGTAACTGTTGTTATCAAGGATTGCTGTCATACATGTAGGTACTGCCTTTTCCACTTTTACAAGGGTTTACAGTAGACACAAGAAAAGGTCTATGTTAAGCAACTTGAGAGCAACTAAATTCTGACAATTTACATCTCTAGAAAATTGATAAAACTTACAAGCATGTAAATCCAGAACGGGTAAAAAAAAAAAAAAAAAAAGTAGAATTTAATGAAAGGGTAATCACACTAATACTCCACTTGCTTCATATTCGTATCCAGAAATTACACAGAGGATGGAGTACCAGTACCAAAAAGCAGACTGCCAATATTGCCACCCTTGATAAAAATCTTCTTCTATTGGAAATGTTCCAAAACAGACATAAATGAACTTGAATGGAATGTGTCTACATGTATTCATATAATGAACTTGAATGATTCATTAGTAAAAATCTACTCATGAATCAAAGAGGAAAAAAGTCGTGAAACAGGAAAACAAGGATAAACCTTGAGAAACATCCATTGTACCTTTCAACTGGAAATCTTCAATTTCTTCCATATTGATTCCAAGAGTCCATCGAGTGGAAAATTTTGTGTCCAATGAGATTTCAGTAATTCTGTTCTCATCCATCATATCACGCTCGACATGAATTGCGGGGATATCAGATTTGTCCCACCCAGCTAAAACATCCTCATCAATCCAACAGCTGTAGTTCACTGAAAAACTGACAAAATCAGGCATCTTATCCTTGCCACAAACCATTTTCTTCCCAATCTTTTCAGCCTCTTTAATCAAGTTTCCAGGAGTTGTTGAAAACAGTGAAACATAGGAGTCTGGTTCTTGTTTTCCACCATGTTTTCCTGTCGTATCCACAACATGGACAACCTGAAAAGATGATGGCACCCAACTATCAGAAGCAACATATTCTGAACATGATTTCCCAGCCAAAAATTCAAGCATGTGAACGTGATTATTACACCATTAACTAAAGTGAAAGCTTATTTCTGTGTTTAAAGCAGTTACAAGCCAGAAGATAGTTCCAGAGTACCTTAGTGGCCTCTCAGTTTTTAAAAGAAGCAAAATAAAGTAATTGACAACACCAAAAAGCAGCTTTTAGCCAAAAAGAGCAAGAACCTGCTGATCTTAAGCAATCAAGAATAAGCCCTTAGTGAAAAAAATTCCTTCTATGAACTTGCAGGAACTTGAATCTACAGTGACCTATCTTAAACTAGTTGAGAATAAGAAAGTAGTTGATCCAGGAATACAAATTTACCCGAAAATGCAGTTAGAGCAACATGCGTTATGGAATATTTAGATGAGGTATAAGTTATATTTATGTCAAGGACTACCAGCTACTTACATTCACAGCTCTGGCAGTATCTTCAGTAAATGCCTGAAGAAAACCTACTACCGAACAAATTGAAAGGCCAAAGAGGATAGAGGTTATAATGATGATTGGCACCTTTGCACCTGGAAAGTAAATAACAGGAGGAAACATGTGATTTTGCAAAATCCAGTGATTATTTTCCACTACTATAACTTCAAGTATACCAACCAAATAAAATAAAAGACATAAATGAGAAATCCAGGGAAACTAGCCATCTCCCTTCTTGCTTTCATTTTATTAATGAGGTTGGTGAAATGGTATGTCAAAGTAAGACTAGTCAAGTGTCCAAGCCCAGCAAATTAGCACTCTCAAACCCTTCAAAATCTTGTGGGTCTTGATGCTGTGCTTTGGTAAAAGGACCGAACCAGCAGTGAATTGGTTTTTCCCTCTTACCCCTTCACTCATAACAAACAAGATAGATTACTTTCGAATGACAGATCTGTAGCACTTAGCTGTCCATTATCCATCATACTTCCCCTTCATGGACCATGTAGAGTTTTTGCAAACCTTTTCTGTAGCTGATAGCATTTTCTGCTCGTAAATGTACATTTTATTTCACAGGCAAGTGATCAAAGTATAATATAGTACACAAAGGAGGTTTGCCTATTTTAGTTCAATCTGTAGGTGAAAGAAGAAACTGAGGAATTGTAAAAACTACGTGCTAGTTTCTTCCAACTGTCCAAGCTCAAAACCCAATAATAGCAACTTGATGAAGCCAACTTTTTCAAGTACCTAGTTTAGACCCCATAAAAAAAATACTCAAACATTGGGAGAGATTGAAGTAATTGCAATTCTAGTTTTTAAGTAAAAAGAGGTTACGACAGGTCTGTAATTGAATCATAATTGGACTTGCATGAAATATACTAGCAGAAAAGCAAGACACGCAACAGTAAATTTGAGGCCAAGTAGTTGAAAAGCTATTTTGGATAGTTGCATACTTTACGCCTCTATCTATGCATAGCAAGCAGATATGTTCCTTGATACAAGTTCAAGCTAGTGAGAAGCTATATGATTTCGCACATCATGCACTTCAACTTAATAACCAGCATTTGACTGATATACTGCAATTAGACAACTTTACCACAGGATCTGCTTTAGAATGAAAAATCAGATCTTGAAGTGTTTGGTAAAAGTGTTTGCTCTTAATTAATTTTTTATTGCCAATTGAAGCTCCCATTATGGTCATGCAAAACTGTTACAACTTAAATTTTTTAAAATAGTTCACTGATTGAGAAGCCATAAAACAAAGGCCGGCAGTAGCATTTGTGAAAAAAATGACGGCAATTCAAACTAATATTGGTGTTCACGTAAGAAGGATATTGTTACTACTCGGTAATAAATAACTCAAATCTCTAAATGCTCTCATCTTGTCTAAACATAACCAATAAACCAATAAATTGTTGGTAAAAATGCAATACACCAAAACATAACCTATGTACTGTGTGCAGGACTATCACGATCAGAAAGATGCCACCAGAAAGCAGAAAATGTGGGCGTGCTACCAAAGACAACTCTCTGCCCCCTATGCAAGTACTGTATTTATGCACTTGAAAAGGAACTCAGTTCATTCAAATCCAAATCCTCACTTTAAGGGGTGGCGCCTAAGAAGGTCAGGACACATGCACCTAACATTGCTTACATCCAAAGTATTTGAAAATTGTAAGTTCAACCTTGAACTTCATTGATTTGTGTTTGATTAGGACAAACTTTTCATAATCAACTGCAAAGACAAGCAAGCTTTCGAGTAAGAACCTGAGATGTGAATATATGACAGAAGATACACCAACGTAAGGCACACAATTGCAGCAATAAGAATTGCAACCACAATATTCCCTATCCACTCAGGGTTGCTACCAGGATTCCTGCAAAAAGATAAAGATGACCCCCATTACTCCTCTAGCGGATCAAAAGACTGGTTAAACAATTTCTGGTGTACTGCAGTTGCCAAGCAGAAAGACAGCATTTATATTCTACAGATTTGCTGAGATAAGGAAGTATTATGACTGCTGATTAATTTGATGCAGGAATAATGAAAGGACCTGACCATCAGAGATTTTTTTCATGTGGCTAATGACCTAAGATTGATATAAGATGGAACCTAAAAAACCACAAGTAAAAGACAAAGATATCATCTTTAAATGTCAAACAAAGAACAGTAACATAAGTATATGACTCTATTTGGCAACAAATTGTTAGAAACAATCAAGAATATGGCTTGAAATATCCTAGGTTATTTATTTTGTCCAGAAAGATGTTAATCAAGCAGCCTGATAATATTTGTGTACAAAATCCAAAAGAACCAAAAAAAAAAGAACATATTCTTGGATTCTGTGTCGGTGTTTGAGATATCCTAGGTCAGATGTCTATCAAACTTTAAGATAAGCTAAAATTATCCATAGATTCTCAACAGATCCCGCAAAACACCGGAGAGGATGCATTTACAGCCAAAAAGTGAAATCATAACAATGTAGAATCAAACCAACTCCCGTCCCCCAACTAGAGAGGTTATTTTTAAAAAAAATTATATGCATGTGATAGTCTAAAAAACCTTTGAGAAGCTAAAACTTACCAAATGTGCAATATTTCCTAATACAATGGAACAAAGAAACAAGGAAACATGAGAAAATGAAGAACAACATGGTACTCTGTTATTCAAAAGAAAGAGTGGAAATAAGAAAGGTTAATGATATTGGCAGAGATACTCCATTTTCTTCATGTTCTTTTGCTAAAAATATAAAATCGGTGGAGTGTCAATATCAGCACTAAAAAAGAATATAACTCAGGACTTCCAAGAAAATTTACCCTCTTACTGTTGGTTTACCTTTCTAAACGAACTGTAGATCCAACCATTATGCTTGTCAACCTTATAATCATACCAGAAGATAGTAGAAATGGAAAAGACAAGCCAATCACCAAGGTCAGAGTTTTCAGTGGTTTAGGCAACCGAGCTGGTGATAGAGTAGCTTCAAGCAACCCATCTGCTATTCCAACACATAGATTAGACAAAACAAAGCAGGATTGATATGATTCCAAGTTTTGAAAAAACTTAATAGCTATCGAAGAAAAATTCTAGTAAATCATAGATGAGAAAGAAGTAAAATTCTCTTAAATAGAGATATATCTAAACAGCTATTTTGAGACAACATCCAGCTTTTATCAGATCTCAGGTTGTATCATTAGTGTTGCATTAGGTCTCATCACTATGAAGCAGGCTATTGTAATCATACTTACATGCAAATGCAGGCGAAACCAGCCAAACAAGAGCTAAATAAGTAGATCCAATCTTATAATAGTTTCCCAGTATCAGGAGCAGAAGCCACTGTATTAAACCTGCCTTAAAGAGCCATCTTTCAGAATCTAACTTAGCAATGTCAGCTTGAACAGAAGAAGAAAGGTCCCTATATCTTGTTGAGTATACAGCTGACAAGTATCTACGCAGAATCAGATATCCTAGATGTTGGCCAATGAATGCTCCTAGCAGAGCAGGTACACCAAATAAACCAACCACCAGCCAAGGGTTTGAAACATATGGAACTGGTGATGCAGATACAAGTGGGAGACAAAAGGCAGCAACAGCAGCGAAAGCAATGGAGCTTATCCACATGAGTATGATACTCAAAGATGACAAAGCCAGTGAGATTAGTGCAGAAGAACCACCCATCATGATTGATGTAACCCATATCAAAAGTGACTGCATAATTGTGGAGTTGTAGAACATGTTGGCTAACCGTTGACGAAATACAACAATATATGTTCCCTGAGACACAAGCATACATGTTCAATTAAGAATGACATTGGCATCTGTATCCAGTTAGATTGACTAAAATTCATCTATGTAATCAAGAGATTGACTAGTCAAACAAGAAAATGCAGATCTACAATAATCTGCTAAAGTATTGCTAAGGTACCAAAATGTCAAAATATATAGCAGCATCTCTGCTAGAATTTCCATCTTGTTCCTCTGCCTTGCCCAGAGGAAGATGAGAAGACGCAGCAGCTTGAAGCAGAAAAGCGAGCATATTTTCTCCAAGATGTTGAAGAGAACCCGGTTTCAGAAGCTTTAATTTGTCATTCTGCACAAAAAGGTACTTATTCCTAATAAAAGTTGTTGGTATAATCAAACCATCTAGCTTTGGATATCTCAAAGAAAAATACAGGAAAAGGGCTAAAATAGCAATTAGACATATCTGCAGAGAAGATTTACTCCAATTTGTTGTAAATGAACATAACATGTCCATAAAGACATGCTACTAGGTAGAGCTCATGCCACCCACCGAGAAGCAGATTATTGTCAGGCTAGTTAGATTTCTATTCATGTCATGCACATTTGAATAATGCCTTTTTTCTTTTTTTAAAGAGGCGCATCAGAATAATATATCATTAAGTAATAGTTTCTAAGCATGAGAGAGAGATGATCCCAGCCACAACTCAGTCTAATTTTGGTCAGTCAGGAGGCAAGCATTATCCAAAAAGTCATGCTCACAGACGATGAAATCAAGGTGTTTAAAATAATCAAGAGAATTGATGAACTGATTTGTATTATACTCCAGATGAAATCAATAATCTGCTCTGGAGTCTGGTTCATTTGATTAAAAGAAGAGCAAAAGTTGGTCATTATTCTGCTTCACACCAACTTATGTTCTATATAATTGTGCTCCAGATAGAAATGACAGAAGCTGCCTTTTACGAAAAATGCATTAGATTGCTATTTTGACCAAAGCGCCATATAAATCTTAATATCAAGCAACATAGCATGAGAATAAAATGTCTATGTGATCTTCCAGGTTACCTTTGTGTGGTATACGGCAGTGTCATCAAGAAATGCAAAGTCAAGTCCAGAAAGTCCAGCAACTTCTTTATATATTTGAAAATCGGTTGCAGATTTTATTGCCCCAGAAGAAAAGAGATCCTGCAGCACTAAGATATCCCGAAGATATAAGTTTTTGTCCTGCCTGGAAAATGTAATTTAGTAAAAAAGCAGTACAGTATTCAACACAATTGTTATCTCCACATACTACACAAACAAACTCGTTCAACAGACCTGTGCAACAATCTGAGCAGATGGATACTTTGCTACAGCTGCAAAGTTTTCGATTGCCCACGGATTAGGACCAGCCTGTAAAACAACAAACAAGAAGACAATAAGGAAAAGAAACAGCCTAACCAGAGTCATGACGGATACCAATTGAAAATAGATCACTGACGGTAATGCATTAGGCCATTATTCTAGGTTTAACACAAATGCAAGAGAATCTATTAATTTTAAATGTATCTAATATTGTGAGGGTGCATTAAACACATAAGATAGGCTTGTTAATCTTTTTTATCATCACAATTCTTGGTCCTTTTGTTGGCACCCATTGCTGCCATCAGCAATTGAACCATGCTAGGCCACACATAGCATGTAAGAGAAGCACCACAATGTTTTTTCTAAAAGTCAAATATTTCATAGTTGCTACTTCAGAAGCAAATAAATTTAGAGAAACATTAAGGCTAAGGGAACTAGGGAAGCGAGAGAGAGAGAGAGAGATTTTAATTCACAGAGTAGACCTGAAAAATGGTAGACTTTCCGCCGATACCCATTGCCTCCAAATCAATAGCCATTCTTACTGTATCACTCCAAGGGTGCTGCATTGAGATTATATGTCAATCCTCCCAAGTTCAATATCTGTTGGACTTTGCAGAAAGACTTATATTTTGAACACCAGAACAATAGCATTATTAAATTCTATTTCCAAGGATATCCACTTGCAATTATAGTGTATAGAATTTTTTACCCAACTTCTATCCCAAGGCATGGTAGCCTTACTCTCTTCCTCCCCCTCTCCCATTCCTTCTCACTGTTCTCTTCTCTCATTAATTGAGAGAGAGACTCTAGAGTTTACAGCCACCCAACATATATTTGCCAACAGAGATCTTTATCAGTACAATGATGAGTAAGAAATCCAAAGCTCCAGACTCATCCAATTCACAGGTGGAGGTCACAGGTGGAGGAGGACATATCTGTTCTCAAGTGAAACTTTTGTCAGGTAATGGGCAAGTTCCTTCTTATCAGGTAATGAACTTTAGAGCACTGTTGATTGACTTAATGCATATCAATTCCAAACTTGTAGTACAAGGAATAAGAAAAATAAGGCATTAAATAGGGGTAAGTAAAAAGAGGGAGAAAATCAATGAGAACTGGGGAAATTAGTCAAAAGAACTGACTAAGATGGAAAAATTCATCCAGATTTTTTTTAACTAAATCTATTGCTATTTATGCTGACTATGTTTTCAACATTATCAGGCAAAATTTCATCATTTTTCGTCAAAACTCTAGACGCCAATATTTTCTCCTCTCACCAGGCACTAGAATCCTATAATTGGTTGGTTGGTGCCAAAAACTTCTTTCATATTTATAGCTGCTCGTATATATTCACAGATCTTGGAAGAGATGGAGGATTGCAACCTTGATGGTTTAGTGCCCAAGAAAATCCTAACAAGCTTTTCATGATGAGGTTCCAAGCTAGGAGTTAAGCAACTAATACTCCGTACATTCACTTATAATAATGGTGTGCGCGCCTATTCCTAATGATGGAGGTCCAAGCATTAGAATTGATTTTGGCAACATGCTGAGATGGTGCATGAAAAAATCGGCTCTCACCAACCAATATTAACCAAAAAATACATCAAAATAATTAGGGGCCACACTCCCACCAATAGACATCTCTTGGTCAAAACCTGAGTTATAAAGCTGTGAGCACCATTTAGCCCTTCCTCCTCCCCAGTATTAAATAAGAATATAACAGCATGCTTAAATCCATGAGCCCACTGAGAAATTCCTCGCGCAAGCTCCAACATAACAGCAACACAAGAACTGCAATCACCTGCTCCTTCCCTACATACAAAGGTCAGCATTGAATGAGAAGCTCCAGATTCTCTGAAAAAAGTTGAATGCATCTTAGAACAAACAAATGAAGATGAAAAAATGAGATTGTAAATGGACTAAATGCAAGGACAGTCATCCAAAGTACAAATCAGCAAACCTACAGATAATTCTTTCCAAAGGAAAGAAACAGATTTCTGAGGACATGCAAAGAAGAATTAAGTAAAAACATACCCAGAAAAAACAGTGTCAATATGGGAGGAGACAAGAATAGCATTCTCCCCAGCTTCAGTGGCGTATTTGGGCAGGATTCTCATAGCAACGTGATTCAAATCTGAATAAACAAGAGTTTTCCCCTTAAAAAGGCCACTAACCAGACGATTAGCTCCATATTTTGTATGAAAAAATTCAATTTCCACATCAACTTCCCAATGAGCAGTTTTCTTAATCGACTCTGATGCTGCCAAGACGTACTGGAAAGAAAGTTGGCATCATTATAAAGGTATGCACATAGAAAAGCATCAAAATGCAAATACTATTTACCCAAAAAAGAATACAGCAACCTTCACACCACAAGTAAGTGGCAAGCAAAATTAAATTCTAAAGTAGCATCAAGGATTATCGGCGCACAATATCTGTAGCTAAAAATACCAGCTACCGAACATGAATGTGGCATGTAAATTAAACCCTTACTAGAAAGTGCAGCTTCTACTTGCTGTTCATTATTTACAAAACTATCAAGAGAGCTATATTGTTGATCACACATGTAACCTTGTCTAACAGCTCCTTTTAGACGGCGGAATGAATCAACTCTTTGTATTTTAGATTATACAGTATCATAGGGTGGTGGGTGTCAAACTTTAGTTAATTGACACTTAGTGATCAAAAGCTTTAAACTTTTAGATAAGGGTGAGTATGATCATGGGTTTTTCTAAATGATAATAGATTCCAATGAACTCACCATTTACACTAGGATTTATATTATTTTATTGAAATTAAAAGACAGAAAACAGAAAAATGGCAGAGAATCTTATGGAATTGCAATAATTATGACTATCAAATTAACTGAAAACAGATAGGGATGCAGGTTAATTACATCAGTGAAAATAGACCATTAATACCTGCAAAGCACGGTCCAGAGCATCAGAACCAACAGGGTGAGGACCAAATTGAGTCAAAGCCTTGACATGCTTTATAGCCTCAAGCTCAGAAAATCCTCTCTTACCCACCTGCACAGCCGAAAGTGGAGCTGGCAGACTCTCAAACTGGTAATGATAAATAGCCCAACTCCCATTTACGACCAGCACAAACAATGTCAGAACCACAAAAGTTGACCTCTTAGCAGCCACTACTACATCATCACTGTTCTGGGGTCCCTTTTTATCACTTGTATCACCACTGGTAGATGAATTTGATTTAGCAGCAGAACTACTATTGGGCCTCTTTCTCATTTTCCCTTTCCTTATCGTAATACCCCTTTAAGATACTGAACATAAACCTGACACCTGACCTGAAGATAAATCATCCACACCAAAAAGAATAAAAAGTTCAAATCTTTATGAGATAAAGTCAGTTTCTTGAACAACCCAAAATTCAAAAACTTGAAAGCTCAACAAGCATATCATTAACCAATCTTTCTTGGAATTTAACTTACATGAATTGGGCTTTGATTTTTAACGTTGAATAACCAATATAAATAGCAAATATGAAATCAGATACAAGAAAAGCAAAACAGAGTTATAAACACTTGCCTATTTAAGTTGAGATGCGAAAATGTGCTTCTTGGTGGAACTTTCAGTAATGAAGAGTGGAGACTAAGAAGAAAAGAGCAGTGACGTGAGGCAAGGACGGTATAGAGGAGGGGAATAGCGGAATGAGTCGTTAGTTGGTTAAACAGATTGATCTAAGCACCTGCTCTCTCGAGTGAATTCAATGGCTGCTAAACGACGTCGCGTAAATAGGCAGAAACCTGTTTGGGTTCTGTTTCCTCGCACAAGTCAAACATGTGAAAAAATACGATGAAAAAACTCCAATTGGCCCTCAAACTATTTTTTGTTTGTCAATTTCCTTGCCACTCAAACTATATTGTTTGTCGATTTTAGTCCTTCAACTATTAAATATATACTTTGGCCCCTCAAACTTATAAAAGGCATATTCTTCACCCTTTTGGCCAGGTATATTCTTGAGTTGATAAAATGATGTGACAAAATTTGTACCACGGTGTCTACATAGATAGGATCTACTCAAACCTTTGCCTAGAGAATATACCTTTCACAGAGAGGCAAAAATATATATTTAATAGTTAGAGGGCTAAAAACCTATCAATTTAAAAGTTTGAAGAACATCTAGATTTTTTGCCCTAAAAAAAAAGAGAGAAGAAAAAACTAAAATATTTTATTTTAATATCTAAAAAAAAATTCCTAGTAATTATTTTATCAAAAGTTTATCTTAAGTAATCATATATCTCAATTTCATGAATAATATAAAAGGTGTTGTATATTATATACAAAATATATTCTTCAACAAAATAATAGCTTATTATTGTTCAATTATACGCAAAATAACATATTATTAACTTCCATTGTTGTAAAGCTACCAAAAAAACAATTGAACTCAACATATTTTAAAAAGTTAATAGACTTCCAACCACTCATAGAAAGATTGTATGTATCGTGTCAATATGTGTACCTCATTTAAATAGAAAAAAGTAAGAGGACAAAACATTATATGCTTACAAAGAGATTATTGAGATGTTCTAAGAGTATAAAGACTTACATCGTATGGCCAAATTCAAAAAAAAAAAAAAAAAAACTTATTGAAACGTTTCAACAAGACAAGATAAATTTAAAAAGCTCAAATAATTTTTGAAATTTTATATTTTTGAAGTCATGTGACAATTTTCATCCAATCAAGGGCATGACATATTTTCACTACTTTACATTTGACTGTTAGTCTGGCAATCTATAGATTTTATGTGCGAATGAATTGCTACTATATTATAATTATAAGGAGGTAATATGTAATTATATATATATATATATATATATATATATAATAAAGTCGTATCCTCATACTTATCTCTTCGCGTTTTCTCTTTTCTACATGGCTTAATGAGACAGCAAGTAGTTTCCTACGTAGCTTGCTACTTTTTTGTTTGGATGTATATCAATTCTTATTTCTTATAAAAATTCTTAATATTATATGATTCTTATTTCCTACCCAATGAATGAACTAAAAAGTAATTCGATATAAATAAAATAGACATAAATCTCCTCTATTAGATATATAGGTATAAATGATAATATATATTTTTTATAAATCTCCTCAATAAGAACACATGATTATATTGGAAATAGTAATCGACAATAATAGCACAAAATTTTGACAATAAGCACACGTTATATTGGAAACCGCTATTGACATCTACTGAATAGCGCAAATTTTTTTCTTTCTCAATTGCATGTTATTTGATTTTTAAAATGTTCACAAAATCAAATAGACAAGTATAGGTTTTGGAGAGTAAAAAATAATGAGCAATGCAAGATAAATAGGGGCAGGAAGATAGTTAAATTAAAGAGAAGAAACTATTCAAGAAATATATAGGTTTCTTCTAGTTGCTAATTGAGCAAATTTTTCTTCAATATGGTCAACCATAAAACGATGTGCAGTATATTCTAAGAAAATATTACTCTTTTAAGTGTCGTTCAAAACTTTTTTGGGAGATCAATTAGCAAAGCTATACTTTTTAACCCATTGATGACATTATTATTTGAAATATCAAAATACTAAAATTCACATATAATAATGAACGGTTCGTTATCCTTTTTGTATAATATTTTTATATAGATATTGAATAATGATAGCTTGATGAATTCCAATGGCCCTTTCAAAAGTTCCTCCCCCTCTTAGGTTAAGGGTTTCATACCCCTAATTAGGTATGTTTGTTTTTGTCATTAAAAAAAAAGAAAAAAAATACTAAAGTAGATTTCTAGTCCTTTCTATCTTTAAATTTTTGTTGATTAAAAAGCTATAGAGACCTAATTAGGCAATACATGACGAGCTTGCAACTAATTTTAATTGTATGATATGCAAATACGAAAATAAATTATTGTTACTTAATTGTATATCAATAACATATTATCAAACTTTCATGATCACTAAAATCTTTTTAATTATTAAATCCATATCATACTTGAAAAGATTAATGAACTTTAGACCACATCTATAAAGCTTGTACTTTTTGTATTAACATGTGAACCATATTTATCAAAAACAAATGTGAAAACCAAAACCTTTAAAAAGAGATTATTAAGATACGACTTCTATATGTATGGCTTATAACTAAGCTCACAAAAAACAAAAAGGAAAAAACAAATAACTTAGATAAAGATCAAGACATAAAATCAGAAAACATATGTTGTAGCAAGTTATAATAAATTTAAAAAAAAAAATTAAAAACAATGGTCCTCATTTCACGAGTGGCTTGATAAGCCAAACACCCTCATCAAACCAAGACACGAGATAACCTTATTTTAATAATGAATGAATAACCATTTAAACATCTAGAGGTTCTTGACACGCATCCTACAGTTTTGCTGCAAGTAATCATTCTCATAGAGCAGGTCCATCACTGTTTGTTTCAAATTGTCATTTTCTTCCTTCAAAAGGAAATGTGTAGCGATCAGTCTCTCCCTAACCAAGTGAAACTCCGCGTTGTCTTTCTCCAACTTACCAAGGCTCCTAAAAAATTAAAATCAAGATAAAGCAAATTTCTCAAGACAATACATGAGAACTTGATTGAAAATCAAACTAAATGTGTGTATGTATACATACACACATATATGTATATATATACACACACATATATATGTGCGCGTGTATATATGTCTGTGTGTATGCGCGTGTATATATATGTATATGTGTGTGTATATATAATTGTATGTCTGTATGTGTATATATGTGTGTATGTACATGTATGTATACACATACACATACACACATATATATAGCAAAGCTCGATTCTTCTTCTGTTTCTAGTATTCAAAAGATGATCAATTATATATGTGTGTATATATATGTGTATATATGTGTGTGTAGATATGTGTGTATGTATATGTGTGTGTATATATACACATATATAATTGGAAAAGAATCATGTTTGGATTGATATTTTTAGGACTGTTTGTAGGAAAATGTACAGTAACTATTTGATGTTTGTGAGTTAAAAAAATAATTGGGAGCTGTGTTCCCGAAAAATATTTTTGACAGAAAATCACAATCCAAACAAGGCGGGCCTTGAAATTGAAAGTCAAAAATTGGTGATGAACGTTACACTTCATAACCAAATAGTTTAAAAATAATCACAAAAGATTCTGCTATTAGATTAAGTGTTGACCTGTTTGAATGATTGAACATAGGAATGAGAAAAGAAAATTAGAAGGTAACTTAAGCACATAAATAAATTTAGATAAGAATATGAATTTTTACCTGCGATTTTGAAACCAAACCTTGATTTTTTCATCCTCAACGTCCTTAAGCGGTAGACAGTCATGCTTCATTTGTTGCCTTTGAGAAGCAGATGGACATGGACATTGAGCATACATTTCTTCCAGGGCTACAAGCTGCTTATCGGTGTAACTTACGTTACCAGAACCCCCTGAATTTGCCATATCCTATTGAATAGACTTCTTGATACCACACATAAAGAAAGTTAGAACAAATAAGAACTCAAAAACTATTGTTAATAAATATATCATAAGTATTGTACAAATTATAATAAAGGGATAATTTCAGAAACCTCCCCTGAGACTTCTAACAATTTTGCTGAGCTCTCCTGAGATTAGGAAAATTACACATATCTCTCTTAATTTAATAGTTTTAGTAACAAAATCTTAAAATACTATTGACTTGGCCAAATTTTTAAATGAATACCCAAAAATACTCTTGTGTAATGAGTTTTAATTTACTTCCCCGTATAATTACAATATTATCTAATATAATTATAAGGAAAAGGTGTCCAATTTTTCATGTTCATACCTATTATTTGATAAATAACTATAATAATAATTTTATCACTATGATAAGATACTTTTGATGATATTTTATTATGAATTTAGATTTATAAGATAGAAAATAAAATGTTGAAATAATTGATTCATAGTTTATGAATTTTCTGAATAGTGGGATTATCATAATTTAATACTGATTTTGGATAATTTTGTTTTGATTTATTGTTAATTTTAATACCAAAAAATAGAAAACAAAGATAAAAAGGAATAAGAAAGAAAAAGAATGAAAAAATATTTTTAAAATCATTCTAAGTATAAGTATACCAAATAAGGGAATTTCAATAAAATATTTAAGGACGGTGTTGTCATTTTAAATGACAATGAGGATATGTGTAATTTTTCAAATTTCAGGAGAGTTTAGTGAAATTGTCAGAAACCTCAGGAGAGGTTTCTGAAATTATCCCTATAATAAAACAGCTTTGTTAACTCCGTCCACCATTGGATAAGTGCAATGTGTAGGGTGTGGTCTTGTTCGTTAAAGATAAATTATTCTTTTGAACTATCAAAGATACGACAAAACCATTTATTGTTTGGCTCTGGTCTTTAACTTTCTGCGTGAGTTCATTAGTCATTACAAATGGTTTTAGTTTGAATGACCTTTTTTTTCTTTTTTCTTTTTTCTTTTTCTTATTTTAATTTTTGTTATGATGACATCCATATAACCTTATCTATAAGAGACTAGCAGGTATACAGATCAGACTAATAGGTATACAGATCATATTAGATTAAATGGGTGCCCTGACACCTTTTTTTGAAATTTTTTTATTGCAGGTGGGGTTCAAACCCCGATCTACAGTTCAAAGAAGAACTTAATTTCTTTTTGGTGACTACAGAAATAAAACTCAATGGTTTAGTTCGAACGTCCTTGGTAGAGGTGTATTTGATTGTAATCTGAACTAACCTAGTAAATTAGGTAAATTAAGAGAATACACTATTTTTTTGAGCCTTATTATTAATCTGAATGCCTTTCTCTCTCTCTCTCTCTTCCACACATACACATATATAAATATAATTCAAATTTGAACCGAGACTGGTGGCTCTGAAATTGTGATCTTGTGTGTGTGTATATATATATATATAAAGTCATATTCTCATACTTATCTCTTCATTCTTATCTCTTTATTAGATGAGTCTTGAGCTCAAATCACCCAATCTCATAATTAAATACATAATTATATATAATATATATTTTATAATTATAAATTACTACAAATTTATATGTAAATTATTAACATTTTATGTCATAATATGTATAATCATAAATTATAGATATAATTATATACTCATGTACAAGGTGGATTTTAATTGAGTCTAAATCTAATATGGTCCAAACTCAACTCACATTTAGGGTCTGTTTGGAAGGCCTGTTTTTTACCAAGTTTTGATTATACTAGTTTTTTAACAACTTGTGCTACAGGAACCCCAAAAATTTATCAAAGTTTTTATCCTACACACTTAAAATATCTAAAACGCAATATAAAAAAATTCCCTTCCCTTTTTCTTCTTCTTCTTCCCCTACCACCACCTCCGTTGCCGGCTCCGGTGCCGATTTCCGGTGCCGGTCTTCTTCTTTTTTTTTCCTTTTTTTTTCCTCTCCCCCTCTTCCTCCCTTGCCATCCTCCCCTCTTGTCTTTTTTTCCCTCTCTGCGTCTCCTCCATTTCCTCTCCCACCTTTCTGTGAAAAAAAAAGAAAGAAAAAAAAGATGGTGAAAAGCGGGAAGGGGAACAAGGGAAGCGGGGGGTGGCGGGGCAGAGGGGGAAGGGACAGAGGTGGTGGCGAAGGGAAGGGGAAGGCGGGGCAGAGGGGGTGGCGGGGGGAGGGGAGAAGAAGAGAAAAAGGAGGAGAGGAGTGGCAGGATGTGGCATTGGTGGAGTTGCTGCTGGGGGTGGCGGAGGTAATGAAAGAGAAAAAGTAAGAGAAAGAGCAAGAGCAAGAAAAAAAGAAAGAAGAAAAAAGAAAAAGAAAGAAAAGAAGAAGAAAGAGCAAAAGCAAGAGAAAAAGAAAGAAAAAATTTTTTTTTCATCTTACAAAAATTTCTATAAAATTTTTCATCTTACAAAAACTTTTACAAAATTTTTTCAAAAACTTTTACAGTGCACTACACTAAAGTTTTAGATAAACTTCTAAAAAACAGGTTCCAAACAGACCCTTAGTTTAGATTTAAAATTAGGCCTAAACTTTATCCGGCTTAAATTAGAATTTAGACTTAACAAGCCTTTTTGGACTGAATAGATCGAGCTCAAGTTGCCTTGGTCTCATTGACAGCCCTATTGCCCCTGCCCAAGCTCAAGCTCCCGCTCCCGCTTTGTTGACTCCGCCCCTGCCCCGCGATACTTCTCGTAAGGGAAAGAAAGACCACAATCCTAAGCCCTAACCGATGCCATTGAGCTGAGATTTTTTTTTTTTAAAGATGAAAACACAGCTACAAATTAGGTGCACTAAGAACAAACATACAAGTATTTGTATTCTCCAACAAATCTAAAATCTATAAACTTCTAGTCTAAACACCATGTTCCCTCTTGGTGTACTCAGAATGAGTCAAAACAAATATATATATAAAAAAGGTTACAAGTATGACCATGGAAAACTACATTGGTAGATGACCACCTAAGCTGCTTCAGCAAATCCAACTCTCAACTTGCCATAATAGAATAACAGTATGGCAGCAACCTAGGAATAACAGGTGTGAGACAATGAGGGATATTATATATATATATATATATATATATATATATATATATATATATATATATATATATATATTGTTAGTGTATAGATCATACCACATAATATAAAATTAAATTTGAAATTCAAATCATAAACATATGATATACATTCAAAGTTATTAATATAAAAACAATCACTATACAATTAATGTATATAATTCGACAACAAATACTATAGCTATTATAACTACATTATTTAGATTATAAGTTATGCATAATTATTAATTATATAGATTATATACATAATTTTGTGTATTTTATTTAATTAATGCGATGAATGGGCGAGAGTATGCTCCACTATCCCATTTAAGGCAGGAGAGGGGGAAATGGGGCAGGAACGGTTGTAAAAAATTTTTGTGTGTCCTGGCATTTGATGGCTATGATTTGGCAAAAAAATTTTATGCGGCTCAGATCATATATTGTAACTCGATTTTCACGCTATGTATGGGACACACAAAAAATTGTTCTAAGGTGACGTCGTGTGCAAAGAAAGTTACACCGTGTGCAATCAAAGTTACGCACAGTAAAAAATGTAAACAATCGATAAAAATAGTTACACTTGCAACCGTTTGTACCCCTTATCCACGAGAGGGGGGAGGAGGGGAGAAAAATCCCCCGTCCCTGTCCTCATCCACACCCCATTCCTCCTCTCACAGGCATTTACTTGTATTGTCATCCCTGTATACTTGACTCTCCTATTATTAAAATAAATATTTGATTGAATGATCGGCAAATTTGTCCCTTCACTAAGATTTGTTCTGGAAGCTAATTTTGGCTCTGACTATATAACATCAGCCAAAGCCACAACTATTGTATTCATGATTTTGATGATTCTCAACTTTTCATTAATGGTCTTAATTGTTGTGATAGTTCGTTAATATAATCATTAGTCATATAATATTAATATAAGGATATTTCATGAAGAAGGGTGGCTAAATTTATTATTTCAATAATATTACTTATTTTCTTAAATTGTGTGGAAAAAGGATTAAAATTTAAAATTAACAACGGGAACGAGATGATTATTCATACATTAACGATAATATCGATTTTTGACCCAAAAAAATAAAAAAGCGCAGCAATTGAAATTGGATTATTACCGCTATGCAAAGTACCCCTTGTAGAGCCCGCTCAACACGACGACCACACCCCCCCACCAACCAAAAAAAAAAAAAACACAAAACAAAAACCCAATCCAACAAAAAAAAAAAAAAAAAAAAAACTGTTTTTGACCATTGATAGCCTTCTTGACTTAGAAAGGACTAGAACAATTCTCTGTATTCGCCACTCTCCATCACTTTGCTGCATATCTTTTCATCATGAAAGCAACCGATCATCCAAATTAGGGCTAATACTCTATTATAACAAATAGTTAATTTTTTTTTATAATCTTATCTTTTGAAATTCTTTCGATCAGAGAAAATGTCTGCTGGGCTTCATCGATCTTCCAGTGCTTCTTCCAAGAATGCCCTTCCTCCTCAAGAACTCCTTGACGATCTCTGCAGGTTAGATAAAGCTAATCTTTTTCTTGAAAATTTGCTTATTTTAGTCTATATTGTCGTTGTGAACGCCAGCATCGGGTGTATATTTTCTGGGTTCTTGTAGAATTGCTGAAAAATTAAAAGTAGAAGAGGAAGATTTGCTATAGCCGTTACTGAAAATATATATGATTAACTGATGTAAGGGTGCGCCTATTGGAAAAATCATGGAATTAAGGACAGGAAATTTGTAAATATTTCTGCAATTCTGGACCAAACAGGTTGTGCATAGCCTTTCTGCCCTTGGCTGGTTGGGTGCTATTAGCTCTACACCTGAAATGAGAGCATAAACTGTGTCTTTTTGTGGTTCTAGAAACATTGTTATATTATGCGAAGCTTACACAGAGCCACCGCGATAGTGTTAAAATTAGCTAAACTCGAGGGCTTCTTTGGATTTAATTGTGACTTGGTCCTTGATCAATCGAGGTGCCTATAACTTTGATTATAGAAAGAAACTCTTTATTCTTTTTGGTTTATCTTATTGTTTCTGTGAACAAGCATTAGTTAAAACAAAATTAAATGGCAACGTTGTGACTTTAGAAATGTGAAATCATGAAAAAGGGATTCGGGGTAATCAAGAATATGGTGCTGAAAGAGAACTTTAACATGGTTGTACAGAGCATAATGTCCTATTACGTTCAAATATTGATGATATTTCTGAAGGCTGGTTGCATAAACATCCTTCTAGTTTGAGTGTAATCAGCTTTGTGAGCATATCTGACATGATCTTTAATGATAGTTTGAACTTGTTCCTTTCCTGCTTGATTTTATTTTGCTTTCGAATGACATGCTTCTGATGAACTATTATTTGTTTCTACTAATTAATTATATTTCATTGCAGTCGGTTTGTTCTGAATGTGCCGAAAGAGGACCAACAGTCATTTGAGAGAATTTTATTTCTCGTAGAATATGCTCATTGGTTTTATGAGGACAATGCCATGGAAAAGAACCCTTCATTGAAGTCATTCACTTTAAAAGAGTTTACTTCATTAAGTATCCTTTTCTCTTTGACTTTTCTGGCTTCCTATTTTCTTAGTTTGCCTGATCTAACCACACTATTGAATTATTTTGATACTATCCTATGTTATATTTTACACATTGGAACATTTTTTATTTTCCTTAATCTACTACAGTGTTTAACAGTTGTGATGTTTTAAAGCCATATGTTGCCCATATAGATGATATATTCAAGGACTTCACCTCGTACAAGGTTCGAGTTCCTGTAACTGGGGCTATTATCCTGGATGAATCTTTTGAAAGGGTGAGACTTTTGTATAACAAGCATTTTGATCCGTCTTTATTCCTAAATAGTGGAATATGTCTTCAAGGGAATTACTACTACACATTTTGTTGGTTTTAGAGTCTTCATTTTGAATTAGTATATGCATTCTTGTACAACTTATAATGATACTACATTTAAATTTGTTTCAAGCACTGGCAAAACCACAGTAAAGTTTGGGGGGTGGGCAAGATTAGTAGAGATGTGCATATAAGAAGGTACCCTTGTATATTTTAAAAACTTTGGAGGAAGTTTAAAGTTCTTAAGGGGATGTTGAAGGGTTTATAAGATTTGGGGGTCAAATTCTAATTTCTACTAGGATGTAGGTTGGAAACTTTAATAAAGGGCTATGAAACTATTTTAGAAATCTCCGGTGGGGGAGTGGGGGTGAAGGGGGTGCTCCCCGCCTTTAGATCCAGCAGCAGTTTCAAGAGTTCAACACCTTTCAGATTGAATATGTTTGTTCTTCTTTGACCGTGAGATGAAGCCCAAAAACTATCAATCTGACTCTTCTGAAATATTGTATTGTGATTGTCCTTGTATTCAAAATAAATAAATTTCTAGAGTCAATAAGTTGTAATGCAGTTGCTGATTTGCAACTTGTGCTCAATTTCTTCTGTAGTTAATGAAAAATTGTTAGGCAAAACAGTATAAAATACTGTTGGTAGGCTGGACTCAACCCTCCTAACATGGGACGAGACTTTTTTGTTTCAGGTTAAGAAAATAGGAGGGGATTTAGTGTGTAACTGTATCTAATTTATAGCGCCTAAGTGCCAAATTTAGAACCATTGACTGTGAAAAGCTTTTGACTTTTTCTTTATATTACAGAAAAGAAGGATGTGTATCAAATTAGATGCAACTTTTCGAATTGCTATTTAGAATAACAGAAAACAAAAAATAAAAAGAATTAAGCTTTTTCAGTGGACCCAAGAGGAAATTGTGTTTGAGAAGCAGGGTTGGAAAATTTTACATCTATTCATTTCATGGCCTTCTGATGTGCACTCTAATTCTCTTCTGAATAAAAGCTTGTGTGGTATGTTTTAAAATAATACCTGTAGGTAAGTCAAACATCTAATATCTCAAGGTCAGAGGTCTAGTTTGGATGACAAGTGCTGTACAGTAACATGTCATTAGACATCAATGAGGCATGAAGTTTGTTGTACAATTTTATTTGGTAGTGTTCATTTTTTATTTGGATGTTGCTTTTCTGTAATCATGAAGTTTGTTGTACAATTTTATTCGGTAGTGTTCACTTTTTATTTAGATGTTGCTTTTCTGGAATCACAGTGCTTACTAGTGAAGGGATGGAAAGGGACAAGCTGGAGTTTTCCGCGTGGGAAAAAGAATAAAGACGAGGAAGACCACACCTGTGCTATTAGAGAGGTATGCATGTTTTCTTCCTGATTTTTTTATAACTCTCTGAGTTTGTTCCTGTCCCAAGTTCTCTATTATCCAATTCCATAACAAGTATTATTTGGGCCATGTGGCTCAGATTTGTAAAGGGCAACTTCCCATGCCCCTCTATCATTATGTGTGAAAGAATCTCTATGTATGAAGGTGAATTTTTATGAATCGCCGTTTCGGTATTTAGTCAAGCTTCTGGAACCTTAGGGATTTCTGTCATGAGTTGGGGTTTTTTTCTGTGATTCCTTGACATTCAAATTACTTGAATATCTTTAAACATAGTTTTCATTGTGCTGTACAGAGAGTTGTAACCTACAATAAATACTATGGAACCTTATTTATCATATTCAAAAACATATAACAGAGGCGTGTACTAATGACAATAGTAATCTGATTCTTGATCCAGAAACCAGTTTAAAAGCTATGACCTAGGTGCACAAGGCTTGAGCTTAAGATTGAATTTGATTGTTTGATACTTTGGGCATATGGACTCGATTTGAACATTGTTTTCTTAGAATGGATTTGAGCATTTGCAGTGGACTCCAAAGTTTAACTTCCATTCAATCATGAATGAGTTCTTAAAGATCATCTTTTTCTTTGGTCAAAATTTACTTTGTGTGGTGACTAATGTTCATTTGAGAAGTTTCCTAGATAAATGTTGATTATTTGGCATATTTGCTAACAAAGCTTTAAAGCCAAGTTCAAGGTCTCTACTGAATTTCCTCGTTGTTTGAGTCAAGTGCTATTACTTGGGTGCTGACCAAGTAAAGTATACTATAAATAGATTGGTGCCATATGAAATGAAAATAAGTGAATTTCACACAAAAGGTGAGAAAATTTTTGCTGGGGTGAGAGGAAACTCAAGATTTGGGCTTGGCATGGATTCTTGTTTGTTATTCCTCTCGTGATAATGAGAGTTCTGGTTGTGATCTTGGGCAATTCATGGTATGTTGTGTTGTTGGTGTTGTATCCTTGAGTTGTTTTCTTCTTTGTGTAGCAACTTAGAGCCTGAGTCTTACTGTCTTAGTTTCATGAAGCGTTTTGAGGGTCATCTACACAATTAAGGCAGAGGCCGGTTTATGTTGAGTATTAATTTCGGTTTGAGCAGAGCTTGATTTCAATATTACTGTCTACCCATGAAAGGGGAGACTTATTAGGATCATTTTTAGTCTAGTATTGTCCCACATTGGTTTGGGAGGGATAGATAATTTGCTTAATATATATGTAAGGACCCAAGATACATTGAGCTTTTAGGTGAAAGTTGGGTTCTAGCTTGTGCACTGGGTCTCTTTAGTGGGCTTCTCAAGTAATTTCTTCTTAATAAATTGCTATTAGAGCACAAATACTTGGGAATCAATAGTATAAAAATTAATTGAAGGAAAAAATAGATCAAAATACAAGTGACACAAAATTAACGTGGTTTGGCTTAATGACCGTGCCTGCAGTGCAGGAGCATGGATGCCCTTTGTGATAAGACGAAAATACATTTAACTATCTAACTCGTTTCCCAGGCCATGAACCCATGTAGCTTTTCTCTCGTGTACCAACAACTCTCTGGCACTCTCTTTTGGAACTCACTTGTGTTTGTTGTAAAATACCAACCCATCTATAATAGAATACATTACTCAGTTACTGGTCAAGTAATAAATTTTACCAAAATAACTATGAATTGTTCTAGAGATCTTGACCTTAGCTTTACTAACTTGATTAACAACAACTTAATGGAACCTCACTACCCACAGAAAGTAGATGTCAACCAAAGAAAGAATGAGCTAATTTCCTAAGAGCTGTTCAGTTCTTTTACTGGACATTGTGTTTATGCAGATATAGCTTCAGATTTGGGAAAAAGAAAAGCAAAGATCTCGAGTAAATGCAGTTGATTTCAGTATAAGTTGAATTTAGATAGACCAAACATGTCGGTGTTTCCCTCACTGATATATATTGCTATGTCATTGGATTGCTATGAAATGGAGTTATCCTTTGTCCTTCCTTGTGAACTGAATGTGCATTCTGATGTGTGTTGATAAATTTACTGAGGACCTGGAAAAAGGCCACTTTACTAGATTTTCTTTCTGTAGGACTTCTATTCCTTGTACTTGTGTACTTTTATGTATTTTTTTTAATTAAGGAAAGTAAAAATCTTGGACCAGTTCCTTCATGGATTTTGGGTAGGTCAAGCCCCAAGCCAGGTATTTAACAGGAAAGCTATTTTAGAAGTTACCATTTGTCCTACAGGGAAGGGAATCCTATCATTGACTTCATGTAGGAATAATGTTTATGATAATGGCCATTTAGCAGAATAGAGAGATAAGAATATTCTTTTCTGTCTCTGGGCCCATTGCTGTAGATAATATGCGTTCTCCAAGGTTTTATGAAGCAGGGAAGCTTCTTGGTTATAATGATTGTTCTCAAGAAAAGTTTGTTTCTTTATTACTTTAGTACCATCACGTCTCCTGCTGATCTTCCTAACTTGTTTTGCTATCTTTGATGTAGGTCCTTGAGGAAACAGGTTTTGATGTCTCAGAACTTCTTAACAAAGATGACTATATTGAAATGATATTTGGTCAGCAAAGAGTACGGCTATATATAGTTGCTGGAGTAAAAGATGATACTGCTTTTGCCCCACTTACCAAAAAAGAGATTAGCGTATGTGGTTCTACTGTTAAGAGTCTTGAACCGATAATATTTTGAAAATTTGTTGATTTCATTTCTCCTTATGCATGGAATTTTACGTGTGGACGTGAATACTCTTTCTTGTATAATGCAGATTTTATAAACTTCTGGCTTCTCATCTTGTTGCCTCTTCTCTCGTAACCGGAAAGAAGTAAAGGGATAGAAAAAAATTAGCACTTTCTTTTGTTACGGACCTTGTTTTATTGTAACTAGGGCCAAAAGTATTTTTCTTGCTCCATTTTCCGAGCACTCGACTTGTTGTAAGATTCAACTTCTTGGCATCCAAAAACAGTAAAAAAGACGAGTCCTTCTTGTCATACATTTACTTGTTGAGTTGTTTGGCTTTTAGTTGAATTTTTTAACAAATCAAATAGATATCTAAATCAGTTTTCCAATAAGAGAATGAAAGGCTAGTAGATAATGACTTGCCTTCTTTGTTATATTTGGCTGTTGGAAGTCTTTGTCCTGTTTGATTGCTATTTGCGAACTTCATCATCTGCTTTCAGACAAGTGAAATCTTTTATGCACTGGTATATTTATGGTGAAGCACGATCTAATTACTGGATTTCACATGGGAACTTGCTGCACCCCCCAAACAGCAATGGTACATGTGTAGTTTTGTGTCAATAATTCTATCAAATTCTTAGGGATTTGTATTTGGAATTGTGTAAATTCTTCTCTTTCCTATGTTACTTTGCTACCTTCCATACAGCTTCTGTCTCTAGTGACACAAAAGGAATTTGCTTTACATTTGTAACTACACATATGTATAAAAGTTACATCTGCTACAAATATGTGAAAGTGCTGTAATTTAGAGCTAATTGGTTTCTATTTGGCTGTGATGAGATAATTATGTTCAATGTTACTCTGTATTTCTTCTTTTAGGAAATAGCATGGCAACGACTTGATGAACTTCAGCCAGCAAATGATGATGTTATATCCCGTGGCATCACTGGGTTGAAACTATATATGGTTGCTCCATTTTTAACGTAAGTATTTTGAGAATTTTGAATATTTTGTTATCCTCATGTTCGTTTCCATACATATGAAATACTTTCTTTCAGATATCTGAAAGCATGGATATCAGCAAATCAGCCTCCAGTACCACCCAGATCTGACAGGCCCTTGAAAGGTTTTCCCTCTTTCTTTTCATACACATGAGCAGACACTCTTCCTTACATGTGCATATGTATGCTATATATATATATATATATATATATATATATATGCGTATATGTGTGTTTGTGCGCCTGCTTTGTGTCGTGCTGTGTTTGTGTTTATTATGTATAGATAAACTTAAATGTTGCACTTGCAGATAATCAAATATTGAGATTGGTTATTTTAGAATCCAATTTTAATAGGAGAAACAACCTTCGCCTGTTGGGGCCGCATGGTATTAGTCATGAATAGAACTTTGTTGAAAGATGATGGTTAAAAGAAGTTGTCTTTGTTGTCACAGATAGAAGTTTTTGGTTATTTCTGCCTTGTAAGAATGCGTTGTTTCACATCCAGGTGGAAAATTGGGAAATTGTATTATATTTATTACGTGAGAGGTCAAAATATAGTTGCAATGATGTGATGCTCACTTCTTCTACTTATTCCATATGGAAGGCATCAGCGTGTGGAAGGCAACGAGCAGTTCTACAGGGAGCAGCTCTGCGGTCACTGAGAATCAAGTTAACAAGTCAACATTGGATCCACGTCCCCCTGATACAGGTCCTGGCAGGAGCTTCAAAAACTTTCGATTTGACACAGCTAAGATATTGCACGCAGTGGAAGCTGCGTTCACTATGTAATTTGGCCAATTCCTTGCATCCTGTTGTTTCTGTGCATATAGTCTGGTAATATTGGCCTCCGCAACGTTAGTTTCATTCGCCATAACATCCTACTTTAGCTTCTGCATATTTTGCATGGGCAGATTCGTAGTTGCTACATGTACAAAGTAGATTCTTGTACATATCCCTTGACGGGCTCTAGACTATTTCCTTATTTTTTCCCTTGTAGGACACTAGAAATACTAGGCCCATTGGAGAGAATGAAACAGTTGGTAGCTTTCTCGATTTCTTGTATACGTCCATTCAGGGTTATAATAGTAGTGAACTGCTATAACTCTTTTGGATAAAAGGGGGCTGCCCATGTTTGGGCTTTTGGTCAAGAGTTAGAGTAGGAGAAGAAATTAACTATGGACCACAAAAAAAAAAAACTCTCTTCCAAAAGCTCTATTACTAGTCCGACTGATCTACTGAATGTGCTAGGCTTAATGGTGAGTCTGGTGACTTAATAAGACTCGAACTGTCAAAGGCAATTTGATTTGGTGAGTCAAAAGTTATGGAAATAAAAACAGATACGCATGATATTCGATTATAAAAAATTGGAAAATAAAATACAGAAGATATGAGATTAAAAAAAATTAAAGTTCTATCTAAACATTGGAAAATTTTTAGGGAGATGACTAGTTAAATATAAAAATAAATTTTGAGGAGTGCATTTCCGAAAAACTACTCCCTCTAACCCACAAGTTAAAAGTCATTTTTTTTTGGAAAGTCAACTTTTTAAGAAGACATGTAATCATTATGTCCACATAAGGTGGTATTGCATGAATTAACATGTGTAATCTTTAAATTTACAACATCTACTTGGTAAATGGGTATTGGGATTTTATAAAAAGTAACTTTTTAAAATGGTAAAATTGAAAAGCAACTGATATTTTGTGTTGACTTTGAAATAGAGAAGGGAGACTTTTATTTTGAAACATAAAAAAAAAAAAGTGAAAACATGATACAAATAATGAAACAGTGGGAATAATTGGTATCCAACTAGACGGACCCTAAGCTAATGAAAAACGTGGATGCGAAGCATCTTTTAACCAAGTCATTCTGATCGTAATTCCTAAACTGATAGTACTTCATTCTCCTTTTATTATTATTATTATTATTATTTGATGATTCTCATAAGATAACAATTGCAAATAATTACTATCTTACTTCCTCAGCTAAAAAAATCTGCCATCACCGTTTCAGAATCTAGTAAATTGTGAGCATGTACCAGAACTAACCTAATTAGACCGATTGATGCATCATAGGTTCGTTCAAGGTCGCTTGTTGAATTTCAACTTCCGAACGAACAAGAGGAGAATTCCTGAATAGTAAATACTATCAATATGGCATGTCAAAATTTTTGAGTCGTCTACCATCTGATAAGTTGATAAGCTTACTAAAACAAACACGAATACCTGACAAGATGCGCTTTAGTATTAAATCTGCTGAACGCCAAAGGTTGCAGAGAAAAGTCTCCCCGGTGATTACATCGATGGCCGATGGTGACACCTGATGAAAGGAGAACTTAGCATTCCAGTTTTTCGTTGGTTAGCATCACATGGTATAATTTATGTCCTTTGTCTTGTCTGTATGAAATATAGAGCACCGGCTCTAGCCCCGGTGATTACATCAATGGCGGAAGGCGATACCCGTTGAACGGAGAATTTGGCATTCCAATTTTTCGTTGGTTAGCATCACGTCCTGTTAGAGGGTATCTGAGTTCAATTCCAGTGTTGCCAGTGATGCCCAGCTATCTTCAGGTTATGTCCGAAAGACCAAACAAGTGACTAATTTAAAGGATCCATGATATCAAACTGCTCAAATACTTTAATAAAGATTATCCAAAACAGCACTTAGTAATTAACGCAAACCACTGCTATTCCTACACGGGAGGAAAAATAAAACACTAGAAACTGAAATCTACTTTAAAAACTTATAGAATTCCACCCAGTACAAACACTACGGTTCTGCATGACTTCTGGCTGACTTTAAAGCTATTTCAAAGCCCCCAGTCCCCATTAATCTCCAGCACAGCTTTCTGGTTTCTGCATTCCAGGTCCCGTCTAAGGTGTTGAGCAGGCTGGAGAACCAACAGATACCTTTAGAACTGGTAACTCAACTCGAACTGGCAAAACTTCAGAACTTGGTTTGATGCTAGAGCCTGACGGCACCTCAACAGGAATTGCTGGAGCTTTAGAAAGCATTGGCTCCTGAACTACACCGGAAATTGCCTTGGCACTTATCGGGTTCTCTATCTGAGTTTGGGGAACTTTAGAACCTAATGGCTCCTCAAATTTAATAACTGGAGGTTTGGGAAATGGTGGCTGCTCCTCAATGGCTGCATCTAACAAGGATAACTGCTCCAGCCGAACAGGTGGAGCAGAGTAACTGGGAATTGCCTGCCTTAGGCAAACAGGCGGAGCCATACCTGATGTTGGAGGCCTCATCAGCCGAGGAGATTGAGAAGGTGGGGGAATTGGTGGCGAAGAGTAAACAGGAATTGCATTGCGAATAGTTACTGGTGGTGCAATTCTCTGGTGAGGGCTAAAATGTCGGATGGGAATGTAGGGTGCTGCTCCAGCTGCAGGGAACTTTTGACACCTGTACCAATGGCTCTCTGTGGGTAGTGAGAGATTATTATTAACAGCAGGACTTGATGGCTGGCCTTGAGTTGTCTTAGGACAGATCACCATCTCATTTACGATCCCCATAGGGGATCTGCTTTGAGGAGATATTTTCGAGCTTATTGAACTGGAGTTTGCAGCTGCCATGACAGCTCTATTGCGGGCTGGTCTTGGACATATAAAGGGAAGGATTTTGGATGATGCAGCTGGAGACTGCATTGAAGTTGGAGGTTTTGTGTTCTGTGTTGGAAATCTAATTGGAAATGTTTCTTTTGCCAACCTTGCCTTAAAAAGGTACTTCTGCAAGGCCCGTGCTACAGTTACATGCTCCTGCTCGTCATTCTTCACCTTTTCTGAAGTTGAAATCTCAGACTGCTGCACCACTGGACAGATATAGGAAAGGCATGTCAAGCAGACTTTACAGGCATCTAAAAGTACAGTACAGAAAGTCAAATATAAATATACAGAAGTGCAGAAATTTGACAATATGATCTGAATTGTAGCAGTTTTAGGGATGGTCAGTCAACTGAAACAAACATCCAAGGGTCAAGCCTGCTGGAAACCAAGTCAAAGGAACTACAGAGCTGCATACCTGAAATAGCAACCACCACACAAATTTTGCACTTTCTTTTAAAAGTGCCTCGGTGAATAGCAGGTCCACTAGTTCAATTGCAATAATTAACCAGATAATAAAGGCAGATAAAAAGAAAGAGCAACATTCACAGAAGACAATCTTATGGTCACATATTACTTGGGATAAATTGCAGAGACAATTTATTAAAAATTTGGAGTTCTAACCAGAACCATATTCTCCTATTAAAAATTGTAGTGATGCCACTTATAAACCTAGTGAAAATTCAAATAAGACCAAAAATAAAGATTCCAATGTATGACAATGTCACTATACTGCCATAACAAAGCACACCCTGTAGTTCTATGTATTAGCCTATTAGGCTCACTCCAGGAATCCACACACAAAAAAAAAAAAAAATGGAATGCTTGTGATACATTTTGGTGTAGCATTGCCAAAATAAAGCTCTCACTTCCAAGCAAAAAACAAAAGATAACAATTCATATTTTTGTGATCTGCTGTAGTTAATGCCCAAATTCTCAAGTTTTAAGAGATAAAAACTGCCAGAATGCCAAGAAGACAAAGCAATATATTTTCCAGAGCCTTTGGCAGTCTACAGGGCATCCTGTTCTAATACTGTTAAGTTTTGTCAGAGTTGTGCATATAAGATAGGAATTAGAGGGTTTGCCTTATTTCTGGGATCGCTTAAGTTTTGGTCTTTTTCCCTTCCCCCCTTTACCAAATAAAACCCAGATAAAAAGGTCAGGTGGCTGTTAATTAACATTCAAATTGTATAAAATCACACTGGATACAATATCTCATAAGACATGTTGTTCTCCTCTACTTGTATGTTACGTGCAAATTCTAACAACTTCTGCATAACACTAAAGCAGGGAATTGCAGTGTAATATTTGTAGATCCTAAAGTCCAGCCAATTCACTCTTTATCCTCTAAACAGTAAAAGAATTAAAAACAATTCCAAACAAATTCAATCTTAACAGCAATTATCAACATGGATTTAGCTGGCTCACTTAATTTCAGAGATGTCCAAGCTGCCATGGCTGCATTCTTTTCAGCTTGCTTCTTATTCTTAGCCGGTTCACCAGTAAATATTATTCCTGCCAACTCTACAGTGCATGTAAATACAGGTAGGTGTCCCAGGCCTGATCTAAAAGTTTCATAAACTGGCAATGATGCTCCTACTCTTTGAGAAACCTCCTGCAAGAGATTCTTATATACACCTGTCTCATCCTGCAAGTTACAAATTGTAGCACACTTAATCAAATATCAACTTATACAATTCGAAATCCCACTTGCAAAAGTAAAATCTGATGCAGTTGGAAGCACGTAAAAGAAGCCTTATTAGTATAAACTGTATAGCACATCAAGTAAGATATCGTGTATTATTGTTTCATAATAAGAGTCACAACTATCTATGACAAGTACTGACTGTGGTAACTGATAGATGCATTGAAAAAGATCTTCATAATTCAGTAGCAAATGGTCAGGCAGAAAAATTTCAGAAGCAAGGAGTTCTAGGTTGCACGGCAAAAGCACATTCATTTGTTGGAATCCAACAAATTTGTTTACAGAATGAGATGAAAAGGACAAAACATAAAACTTAGTCACACTTATATGCTAGGAATCTAGGGTTTTATCGCTATAGTCTCAAAATTCAATTCTCACTTGTGATTTTATAAAGTTCCAATTGCTCTAGTGAAGCAATACATGAACAAAGAAACCTCTAGCAAGTAAAGACAGGAAAGATTAACCATCATAGATTGAGCATCTTTGTCCCCAGCTTCCAGTTAACCCAGTAATCTATATATAAGACAAGAACCCAGGACTCTTTTTGTCTACATCTCTCACAACTTAACAAGATGTAAACCGCCAGTAGAAGTGAGCAACGGAAAACATAAGGTGACTTTTGTTTTCAATTTTATATTCCTAAGGAGCTCAATTCATCAATAGCTCTTTTCCAACCATAACTGCTAATGTTGTAAAGCATGGCAGGAATGAAAATAAATTATGCACAAATAGAGTAAGTTGCATAAGATTGTCCAATTTCTAAATCCAGGATCTCCCCTAACCTGCCCTTAGTGGCATTAGCAGAACCACTTGACGTTCGACACTTCCTCCCCCTCTCCTGCTCCTCCTTCCAAGTTTTCTTCATCCTATTAAAAGCATTATTCCATTTATGGTTTTTTAATTCAATCACTTTATCAAAACCACTCAATTTGAAAACATCAATATCATCCCCCACTATGATGAACAACATGGACTCAATCTTAACATGCAAAACAAGTAGCTGATTTGATAATTGTTCAACTAGTTCTAGCCGTCTGATCCTTCTATGTCTCAAACCAGAACTATACTTGTCATTTTTTTTTTGGGGGGGGGGGGGGGGGGGGGGGGGTGGCGTTTCAAGTGGGGTTATTTATTATCAGCTTCAGGCATTTTAAATTATTACTAATTAAAACCAAGGGTTTTGGCACATGAATCTGTATCATATGTTTAGCACAGTAACTTACATATGAAAGGTTAACAATATTGCCCACCTAACCATAGGGAACTAGCACCACCCCTCTTTAGGGGCATGAAGAGGCAGAGAATATCGGCAGGTAGACATAAATTTGGAGTAGTCACCCGACAGCTTACTTTCATTATGATCATATTGGAAAATGAAATATTCAGTGTATATGCAAATATGAGGGAGAAAATAGGCAAACAAAATTTGTCGCACAATCGTATGTGTATAATTGAAGAGCTAGGGTGGCAAATGCACTCTCCAAAGCCTTGTCCAAGGCATCAAACTTCTGTATTTTGGAGCTTAGAAATAAAGAACGATACAAATATCAAAAGTAGAAAAACAGAAAAAGACATTGTCACTGGTATGAGTCAGAAATCCCGAGAGCCATGGTAAAAAGGACTTCTGGAGACTCACCAAAATCCTAGCAGCCAGTGAGCTGAAGGGTTCACTGCTAGCAAAGGCTTTCAGAGCAACCTCAGCAGCAGAATGCTCAGCCTGGCGAAGTGTGGAGCAAAAGTTGGGGCTCTCAAAATTTTCACCATTAAAGTTAACTATGGCCTTAAAGCGAGGAGCGTGATCTGGACCTTCTCTTACAAAACTATATGAGGGGAAGTTGAAGCAGCTCTTTTGAGCAAGCACATGTAGTCGATTCTTATACATCACTATGCAACTAAGAGAAACTTCAAGACGAAACAAGAGGTTTAGCTAGTGACTGGAACAGTGAGCTCAAATAACTAAGGCCAGAGATTTATGGTTCATGTTACACATACAAAGCCTTTATATAGAGAAAGGCAGTACTAGACGTTGGATAGAGGAGCGTAGGAAAATAAAAGCTTACCAAGAACAGAGATTGCGAGGCAAAGCACAGCGCTTAGTTGTTTGCATTTGTTTTGGATTGGAAAAGGCAGGACCTCGTGACAAAATGTTGGTGTGGCTGGCTGTAAATTTTAAATAGTGGCTGAGTATGACGGTGTTTTAATTCGACTATTAAGTCTGCAGATATCCTTAGTGGAGAGTGAGCAGGATATTGCGTTTTCAGAAGTATTTTAAATCTGAAAACATGCAGGAAAGGAAATTTCCTTTCAACATTAATTCCTCCGAATAAGTAGAAAATAACTGAGTAAGTACATAAATGATAGTTGAGATTTATCCCTTTCCACTACTTAGAGAAACAATAAATTAACAAGATTTGCAATATTAATAACAGGTACATAGCACAGGATAAGACTGTAGTGGGCCTATCGGCAATCTGATCTTAGTTGTACTACTGATAATACAGCAAATGTGTTCTAATGCTTTTTTCACCCCCTTGATATTTTGGTACTCCTAGATGTTAATTACCCATCATATTTCTGCTTTTCTGAATTGCTTCATGAGGCATATTTTGGATATTCATGTTTGATTTCTTGTACATGCATGTTTGTGCTTGTGTTTGTATGTGTATATCAGAGAGAGAGAGAGGGGACGGGGTAACAGAAATTGTCACCTATGATTCGCTATGCGGATGAAAAAACTAACATTTTCTCCCATTTTAAGACATTTCATAGAAAAGTATGAAAAGAACTCCGACTCTTTTAAGGACATGGGTATAAATAAACCTATTTGGAGGCAAACAATTTGTAAATCTTGTTCATGTTTCTTCATGCGTTAGAAGAAAAAATCCAAAATTTTCATTTATATGAAAAGTTTGAAAAGTCATTTTGAATCCTATAGCAACTTAAAAATCACATTTTGTAATATAGAAACAATTTCAAGGAAAACATACAACAAAATTTCAAGGTGAACATATGATAGAATACAGTTATTTATCTTCCACTAGTGTGCAGTATCTTAAAATTTAGCACTGTTCACATCTTTTTGGGCATACTCTAGAATAAAAAAGAAAAGTGTCAAAGAAGTAACATACAGTCATTTATCCAGATGCCCTGATCCTAAGTTCTTATCTTCCTCAAAAAGACAAAGGCAGATTATTTACTCTCATAACAATTCTAATTTGAATCCAATTTACAAGAACCAAACTGAATCTTAAAAAAGATATAACACAGTCAATTATCTATCCTCATCCTAAATTCTTATCTTCCAGAAGTAAGAGAAAAATCATTACTTTCTTAACAAATCTAATTGAGCTTTGAATCAAAGCAATACTCATTTCAAAATAATACTAGAATCTAAAGTTTACTCGCTATCCTGCTTTACTCAATCTCCATTTCTACTCATGTTTGAAGAATTCCCCTGCATAACATTTTAGCAAAAACACTCCAATTGAAATTTTCTTTATAAGTTCCAGATAATCGAAATTTGAAAGCCCTTCCCCAAGTTGTTAAATTATTTTTGAGCGCTAAGTTGTTAAATTGATAAACCTAAAATTTAGCTTTCGGAAAATTGACGCTATCCTATGGTAAATTTAGCTTTGAGAAATGACTATCCACCAATCTATGAATGACTGTCTATATGAAGGAGCACTCAAACAGATGCAGCCATCAAGTGCATTTACTTGAGATACCAGTGCAAACACTTCAGATTTAAGTGGAAATGAATTACCAGTTACAAATGGCTGTCTCTGTTGTTTCTGTTAGGTCTCTAGATCGCCCATAAACAAAATCTCTTACAGTTTCTTATGTGCTTCCTTATTTGGAGAGTGTGGTTTCATATGTGTACCTAATTTTTCCTACTGGGGCAGGATATGCCCAAATAAGCACATAGAAGGAGAGCTTTAAAATTCTGGACTGCTTAAGTTCCAATGTTCTGCATGAAATTTTCAAGTTTGATCTAGAAGATCCTTGAAATCCAAATCTCAAAAAGTCCGAAGAATAGATTTGCCAATGTCTACATTCAAGAACAAGAAATCAGGCTTTTCAATGAATGTCAAAACTCAACAAAACTATACACCAAAAGGCCATTGAGCTGAAGCATCGTCAACCCTTTCTTAAGCCGAAAACCTTGTACATCTGAGCTGAGGCATTTGTGGCAGAATAATTTTACACCATACAATGAGGAGAATATTGTGGAATGATTTGACAAGAAGTTTCAATAGCATCAAATCGATATCTCCATGCAAAGAAGAATCCAAAAACACTTTGACTAAAAGACTGAAGTCATTTGTCCCTGCATTCATGTGTCTTCAACTATTTGAAAAGAAAATTTTCGTGCAATGGAATTTACATATTGCATCTGTTATTATCACACTTGGCCATAACAGTTTTACATTTTAACTTAAAAGGCAACGTCTTCAAAGATTTTGACTTCATCCATCAAGTCCACTCAAGCTACAGATGAAACTGTATATACTTTGATAAATACTCAACAAAAATTTCAATTCAGGCCAAAAAGAATGATACAATGATATAGGCTGCATAACAATCTTCTTCTGAGATTCATTCCAATAATTCTGTATTGGATATAAGTAATATGTTCCAATTTTTTTTTTTAAACGATAGTAACCTACATCTATGTTAAAGAATTTTTTTATTCCGAAATGTTAATTTTGTCACTTAAGTGTCACGTACCAAAGATTTTTGACTTTTCACTCAACGAAGCCACAGAAATAAAAAGGCATCTTCTAAAGTATTCTACTTAATTGACATTGGTTTCGGCTCCTCCATGTCTTTTTTCCTGATATACTGGGAAATCTTGAAAAGAAACAATCAGAATATCCAATGACAGCCAATCACGAGGTCGTCTCAATTCTAAAATGTGCAGACAGATACAACAATAAAGCATAGGAAAATGACACTAGTTAAATCTCCGAGTGCGTCTTAGTAAGTCTTGGCATTCCCGATACCCCAAATTATATTGACTGTCATTGACAAGCCACGTCGCAAAGAAGAAAAAAAGAATAGGCCTGGACAGATTCTCAATGTGAATTTACCATTGAGCTAATAGCCCATTGTGCGAGCCTCCCACAGGGGCCCACTATGCTCAAAGCCAGAGAAACCGAATCCCTCTCTTTCCCTTTTTGGCCCCCATGTTGCCACGCCAGGGGGCGGGGGGGTGGGGCACAGGGACGTATGTATCTACCTGCTAACTGTTACAAAAGAAGCCTACTAGGAAGTAGACATGGTTAGTTATTCCCAAATTATGCAACTTTTTCCATAGCTTGACTCCAGCCTGAGTCTCTGAGATAGTTATTTGAACGATATCCACCGGACACTAATGAACACCATTTTTGGCACCCAAAATAATTTAGAGCTTGTAAAGGAGGTACATTAACAGATATATTCATAAATCTCAAATTATAAATTCTGAAAATTGAGTAAGGGGAAAAGTTTCACCCCCACTATCTGATTAATTTAAAAGGAAAATGAGTGAAGTTACCAATTTCTCTGATAGATACCCCCTATAATGCACACTAAGAAGAGACCTAAGGATAGCAATGCTTAATAGTCAACATAATAAGTAGGGTTAAAGTTGGATACACCTAGCCAATTTCTAGCTCCTTTACTAACAGAAGGCTCATGCAAGTGTCAACTGTAAGAAATGCAAGTCACACAAGCCTCATGCGCACAATACATACTCTAGGGTATGTGAACCTCCGCAGCTAGACATTTCAAAACATATAGGCACCCAGAAGCAAAAACAATCATCTGTGATAGCAAATACTCTATAGCACCCGTCAGCAGACTGGGCAAAAATACATAAAGCCTCGAATACGGAAAAAAAGAAAAAGAAGAAAGAATGAAAGCCACAGCATTTTCTCATGTAAGTACGGTTTCACAACAAATTGGCATGAACATCCACAATGCACACAGTGACTAAAAATCACCAATTTCACTCTCCCCATTTTCATTTCCGCTCTAATATTGCAAACTGAAAAATGAACTAGCACAAAGTCACCATAGCAACAAGCATTTCAGCATCAGAAGCAGACGGAAGAAATTCATCCAAACAAAAACAAAGGAAAAAAAATCCAAAACCCTAGCTAACGGCTGAGCTGGAAAAAAACTCACCAGAATTCTGGCGGCTAAGGAGTTGGAAGGTCCACGGCCAGCAAGCGCGTTAAGAGCCATCTCCGCGGCGGAGTGCTCCGCCTGACGAAGCGTGGAGCAGTAGTGTGGACTCTCAAACGTCTCGCCATTAAAGTTAACGGTAGCCTTGAAACGCGGCGCGTGATCCGGACCTTCTCTTATACACGTATAAGACGGTAAATTGAAGCAGCTCCTCTGCGCCAGCTCTTGCAGCTGGTTCTTATACATTTTCTATCCCAAAATTTAACTTATATTAACCAAAAATGAAACTATAATCTTCTCCTCCTCTTTTCTGGAAGATTTCTAGAGTTTGCTCAGATCATCCGTGATGAAATGAGATCGAAAGAGCTTGGAGTTAGGTTTCCACATAATGTGTGTGTGAGTGTGTGAAAAGTAGCAAAAACGAAGTGAAAGAGTGAGTTGAGGACTCAGCGAGCTGAGGAGAACTCACTCGGGGAGGAGCAGCAAGTCCCGAAGGAGAGAGGGCTGAATTTGACCTCTCTCTCGCTGGTGAACTTTAAAAATGACGAAAGTCCGGAGAAAAGTGCAGCGCTTCTCTTTGTCGGTATTATTTAATGTTAATCTCGAACTCGGGATGGGATACCATGCGGCAGTATGGGTGATGGAGAGGTTCATTCTGCCGTGGATCGACCAGTCCGAGTTGATGGAACCGGACTTGTAGGTTGATCTGAGGGCATTTAGAGGTCAATCGTGGGGAGTAATGCAGGAGATATTAGCTGAAGGAGTAGTTTGAGTTTAATAAAGAGATGCGGTTTTACTGGGGGAGGGTATTTAATAAAGTGACCGGTAATGACTAATTACTGCTGTAAATGCGTCGGAAGTAGGGCTGTGGACCTTCTATCCTCAAATTAGTCTCTATGATTTGTTTGGATTGCTTCATATTTTCCCAATTTTATTTGCTTACATCATCTTTACAATTTCCAATACACCTTTTTATCTTCCCAATATCGTTTTATCTCACATACATCATGTCACAAAAAGTGCTACAGTAAAAATATCTCAAATAATCCCAAATAACTTACAATCCAAACAGACCATCTATCCCCTCTGTCGCTTCTGTATACAGCTGCCACGTGTTTCTAACATTTTGATAAGGCAAACTTAAACAACTCAATAATAATTGATTGATAAGTTTACTCAAAATCAATTAAAATAAATAACTCAAAATTTTTGTTATTTTAACAAAAAAGAGTCTTATTAACCATAAACGTATAAATCAACTAAAACTCTTCTTTATTTTTTACTCCAAATCATTTTTTTCTTAAAACCTAACAAGTATTTTAATTTGAGTTATTTGTTTTAATTGATTTTGAGTAAACTTGTTAATCAATTATTATTGATTTGTTTAAATTTTGATTATTAAAAAGTTAGAGATATGTGGCAGCTGTACAAAGAAGAAACAAAGGGGATAGAGACTAATTTGGGGACAAAAAAATCAAAGTCCAGAAGTAAGGGATATCTAAATTTTTATGGGAACAATTTCTACAATTAGTATGATAATTATGATTTAAGGGAAAGCTACTGGGTTAAGTGATTACAACATCTTAACCATGAGATTTGATTTGTGCATTTGTTTTAAAATTTTACGTGATTTTCTTATGAAAAATTTTTATATTTTTCGTAAATACATTTTTTGCTTTACATATATCAAATTATTATAATATATTTTTTTACCAAAAAAAAAACTCTACAAAATGACATTCCAAAGAATGCGTTGCTGGACAATTTGTTTGTACTGCAAGTTCTTATAGAAAAATTCTCTCAATACATTTTTCAATCGCTCTTTCATTATCACACACATTCTTATAATATATTTTTCGACAAAAAATTGCGATCCAAACGAGCTATTCTTTCTTTCTTTTTTTTTTTTTTTTTTTGTCCACTAATTTTGATAGCAATCACCGGCAAATGGCACTTCAAACAGTAGCAGCCCTAAGAATAGCTAAACACCTAATCCAAAGAGGTCCGACTGTGACAAGTCGCCTCTACTAGGCTTATTTATAATGACCAAGCCTCTTGCGTCCTTCATTTTCTCTCCTCTCCTTTTCTTTTTCCTTTTAGATCAATATTTTTTTATTTATTTTGCTGAACATCAAAAACTAAATATAGCTTGTGTTACTATTCTGAGTCACTGTTCGGAGGTATTAATTTCTCAATTGTCATGTCAATTTTCTTTTCTTTTGGAAATTATGTGTTCCTTCCAACATACACAATCACATGCACCTTTGGATGTACGTGACCCTTTTTTTTGGGTGAGTGGGTGAAATAAATACCATGCACGAATAATAGTCGACAACATATGCACCGTAAAGAAGTCAAACTCCATCTAATGTGGTGAAGCTTAAGTCAATTTATTGTATTGCCATAATTTTGACACCTCGAAAGTTGAGAAGCAATTAGAAATTACAACAACTGGAATAGTTTGCTAACCATTTTAGGTAAATTACACTAAAGCCTTCGTGTAACGGTAGTTACAGTAACTTGAAATACCAGCACCTTGTGTTTTGTTGTACCAAACGTGGAGATGATTGAACGATAGAAATGGGGATTTAAGTTACGCTTTGATTACGAACTTGTTTGAATTGTTTTTTATTTTTTGTTTTTGTACAAAATTATACTGTAATGATTTGATGTATGTAACATAAAATGATAATTGAAAAATACGTTCACCGATTAAATAATTTTTTTTAAAGAGAAATGGCAATCCAAACAAAATTTAGGCCATGTTTGGTGAAGTTGAGTTTTTGCCAAATTTGTCTTTTATCGGTCAAAAAATTTCTCGAAGTTTTTAAAGTGCATATTTCAAAATATCTAAAACACACAAAAAAATTTTCCTTCATTTTTTCTTCTTCCACCTCAATCGACCACCATCTTCGCTATGCGACAACCTCTTCTAGTGCCGGCCACCTCTTTTTTTTTTTTTTTCTCTCCTTTTCCCTCCTCTGCCACCCTCCTCATTTGCCAATCTAGTTGCGAGACCAAATTGCGTGGGGGAAGGGGAAGGGAAAGAGGAAGAGAGGAGAAGAGGGGATGAGAGAGGAAAAAGGGGATAGAGAAAAGCAAAAAAAAAACAATTTTTTGTTCCAGCTGTTGTAACTTCCAGTTGGGGGAGGGAGAGGCGGCGGGGAAAGGGGAGGAGAGGGGGAGAGGGAGAGGGAAAAGAAGGGGAAAGAGAAAAAAAAAATTTATTTATGTTGCCGTAACTTCCGGCATGCGGAGGGAAAAGGGGAAGGGGAGGGGGAGAGAGAAGAAAAAAACTTTTGTTTCTGCTGTTGCAACTTCCGGCGGAGAGAGGGGGAAGGAATAAGAAGAAGAGTGGAAAGAAAAGAAAACAAATTTTCCATCTTAAAATTTTTTTCACATTACAGTGAGTTATAGTAAAATTTTAGATAAACACTTAAAAATTTATTTACCAAACGAAGCATAATTTCATATTTTTAGTATAAGTTATAGTAAAATTTTAAATAAACATCCAAAAAATTTATTTACCAAACGAAGCGTAATTTCACACTGTCATTATCTATGCATAAAGAGGTACCGGTGACAAACCGAGAGAAGTAGAAATTGGGCTTTCCTGGACAGCGCTTGCCGTTGGCAAGTCCCGAAGAGATGGGACATTGTACATTTTAATATAGCCCATCTTTTTTTTTTTTCTGAAGATATTGCCCATCTTCAATTACGCTTGAAGACTACAATCTGCTTTCTGGATGACGTGACCTTTGGTTTTTGGTGCTTTCCAACTAAATTACACTTGGGCTTTAGATTGAACATAGCCCATTTTCAATTTGACGGAAAAATTATATGCATATCAAGCCTTTTATCTAGGATCGAATAGCACCCCCAGGGGTCGGGACACCGTCCGAGGGTTCTCCTATCTCTATCAAGATTGCAAATTTTTTTTTATCGTTGACAGGGTTGCAAATTTATTTGACTTATTTTTTATCACAACTTGACAAGCCAGCAAATAAGAACAGCAAGTCGCAAGAGGTGTCCAAAACCCTTTTCGTAATAGAATAGGATTTTAAAAAAAGGTTTTTATTTATTTATTTATTTTTGTTCCTGGTAACAAGAGAGGAGTTGCATCTACTAAAAATGTCATAGAGTAATTTTACAAAGCCATAGACTCCTAAAAGTAGGGATGTAATCGAACCGAGCTGCTCGCGAGAGCTCGGTCAAAAGCTTGACTCGAACTCGGTCAAACCGAGTTTGAGTCGAGTTCGAGCAGCTCGATAAGGCTGTCGAGTCGAGTTCGAGCATCCAGAAGTGATGCTCGAAGGCTCGACGAGCCTTATCGAGCATTTTAATTTTAATTATTTAATATTTTTAATTTTAATTATTTAATATATCATTATTATAAAATTATCCTTATAACCAAAAGAATTGTCGAATTTATGAAATGTTTCAAATTATATAAAAAATTTTAAAAGGGCAATAATGTCTTTTTGCTTAAAAAATATCAAGAAAATAAAATTTAATAACTCGAGCTCGAGCGAACTCAATAAGGCTCGAATGGATTCGAGCCCATACGAGTCGAGCTCGAGCTCGAGCACCCTAACTGTATGTCGAGTCGAGCTCGAGTATGGCGATACTCGAGTTCGACTCGACTCGATTACAACCCTACCTAGAAGCATTCTTAAGGTTTTTTACATGTAAAAAGGGATTTACAGTTGAACAAAGCAAAAATCCTCATTTAATTTCACACTCTTCTTGTCCAAGGCATCCGCACACCTATTTACCTTCCTAGAAACATGCTTAATTGAAGTTTGCTTGGAACATTACCAAAAACCATCATGAAAGTAACAAACTTGCAAGTTGAACTGGAAAGCTAATTGCTAGAAGAGACAGATAAAAAAAAAAGACTCACATGATCCACACGAGTAAAAGTGAAATTACTCTCCAATTATTGAGTGTAACCACTTAAAATAGAATATTGTGTACCAAGTATATTTCTCTTTTATGTTTAAAATAAATTTTGTATACACTATCAATATATATGATTTTTTGTACACTAACATATTTACATTATACTGATGTACAAATTATAGTTAAATTAAAACTCATCATTTAGATTACAAGAATTCAGTAATACACGCTTTAATTGTTGTAACATTTGAGATCGGTATCTATTCTCCAAAATCAAAGTTGTGCATCACGTGTCTTAATATTTGGGGATGGGAGTGTTTTTCAAAAACCAGTTTTCAAAACAATAAAATTTTTAAAAAGTACTCTAAAAGGTAATCTAAATATAGTTAAAATTTTTTAAAATTTTAAAAAATATCTCAAAATATATTCTAGAAACTCTTCTACTCTTAAATATTTTAAAATATTTTTAAAAAATATTCCAAAATATAATTTTAAAACTCTGTTATAGCAAAATTTTTAAAAAATACCTCAAAAAACAACAAATCCAAATGGTCTCTGGATTTTCCCCCCACCTTTTCCCTTTTCATTCTGAATATTTTCAACGAAATTATACAGTGACCAGAACAAAAAAAAAAATAAAAAGAAAAAAGAAAGAAAAGTCACTTCAGCATATCACCGGTCGCGGCGTTTTAGGGCTTAAGGGCTTACAGCTTAAACCCTCTGAAAGCTCAATTAAAGCTACTGAAACTCTGAAAAGTGAACGATGCTATAATTCCCCACAACCAACTACTGCAACCTGCAAATTTGGAGGAAGGGAGCCGGCCGCCATTGAAGCAATAAAGAAAAAGAAAAAAAGGTAAGTATTCTTCGCTTCTGTCTAGCTTGTTCGCTTGGGTATGTAGTCCTAGCCTTTTTTTTTTTTCATTTCTTCTTCTTCAAATGATTATTTTGAAAATGTAGCGTCTCTTTGTTTCTCCTTTCAGAATTTTTTAGATGGGGAAGCTGGGGAAGAAAGCGAGGAAGTTCGCGAAGAAGAATCTTCAATCAGTCCTTCGGCAGAGAAGGAAAAATAAGGCTTTTTTATCCAAGAAGAAATCTTTTTCCAGTAACTATTCTAACTCCTCCCTCTCCCTTCCCCGCCACTAACACATTGTACACATTTTCTTTAATGGACAAGAATTCTGTGAGATTCTTCGTATGTATTCACCTATAATTATTGTTTAACTGTGGCTATTTTGGTAAAGATAAAGCATTTTGGAATCTAAATTCTTATTTCATTGAGAAACAGACTAAAAGAGTGGTATTAGACTATAAATTTCGAAGTTTATTGGGACATATTAATCTTCTGGACGTACTCAATGTCGTTCTTTAAAGTTATGTATCATGCACTGGAATTTTTCTGATACAAGGAAAAAGTCAGAGGACTTGCTTTAAATTGAACTTCAGTAGCTAAGATTGTATTTTCCCTAAAATTTTGAGGGGATGTGATATAGTTATCCCAGAATAATATTCATCTGCAAAGCAAATGTTGATGATTATTTCCGTCATGTTTGCTGCAGGAGATGATCAGAGACCTGGGAAAGACAAACTTGATGACACTCTGGACCACTCTAAGGGAAGGTAAAAAGGGTGAAAGCTATTGCCCACTAGAGTATCTTTTTTTTTTTTTTTTTTTAAAATTTTTTTAAGACGACTGCTTCTCCTTGATGTTATTTAGTTTTGAAGGGCAAATTCTTTAGAGGGTGATTCCTTTTAAGCATTCTTCATTAATTTTTATACATGCCAAGTTTCGTCTTGTTGACATTTTTCTTATGTGGATATCATAAAATTAAACTTGCACAAAAGATGCTCCATTTTGCTTTGTGCATAGTGTTCACTTTTTTTGTATAGAACAAGTGACAGAGAATGTATCTGGGTAAAATTGCTTTTTGGCAAAAGTTTCTCCTCTATTTCAGTTTCCCAAGAAAACTTTTCTTCTTTTCTTTTGATTTCCTTCCTGCTAAAACTTCCAAATAAAGAAAGTGGCACGCTTCCTCTCTATTCTTTGACCCTTTTCTCCCATTACTTTAACTTGTAATGGAGCCTAGGATGAGCATCCTCATGAGCTCTAGGTGCTCAAATTTATGGTTCTGTTGCTTATCACAACTTACTAACATTATTGTCATCTTGACAATAACCATGTGTAGTTCTTCATTTTGATATGGGTAGATTGCAGCATTTTCTTGAAATCCTGCTTGCTGCATGTACTAATGTAGAAATATAAGGAATAAAGTGAATTGTTCACATAACATTTAGTAATTAATCGAGTTTTAATTGTGCTGACTTTGTTATCTGGTTCTCTATGAATTGACTTTTTATTGCCTCTTCCCTTTTTTATCAATTTCCTTTTGAACTAATTCCCAGCCTTTTTCCATCGCTTACACTTTGTTCAATTGAAATCTTACAAGGTTTGCAGATCTCCATGAACTTGCTTATGAACGAGTTCTAATCATTCCTTAATTGTTATCAGAAACACTGATGTTGAAGATGTTGGGGATACTTCTCTTGATGCTGTGTTCACAAAAGATGACTCTGACATGTTTGCTGATATTTCAGATAGTGACGGATATCTTTCAGAGGTTCTTAGCTTCATCATGCCTTTAGTGTCTTATTGACATTTTCTTTTACGCAATAGCTGATTATTTTGTTGCCTTCATCAGGACTCAAGCTGTCCTCATGTTGTAGGAAGTGAGATTGGCAAATCATTAGAAGGTCATTTCTTGTCTGCCTTGGTTTATATTCTTTTAAGTGTTCTGTTCCTTCTTCCTTATCATTTGATCTGTAGATTTGATCTTGCTGTCTGCATCATGTTAACAATTTGATTGGTTTACTTGTGTGCAGGAAATAAACTTTTCAGTTCATTATCAACACAGAATGAAAAAATTTACAAGGATCTTGCCATGCAAAAGAAAAAATTAAACAGGCTGAGGAAGAAGGTGATTGCTGTTCAATGGGTTGAGATATCCACATTTCTTATTTATGATAATAATGCTGGATCTTATTCGTGCTGAAATCTCTTTTTTTTCTTAACGTCTGCAAAATGAAGCTGTATAATTTTGGCTAAATTCCAATAAAAATTTGGCTTAATAAAATTGATGTCCTCACAGGAGGTAAAACTGTGCTGTTATGCACCTCAGACAATCCTTATTAACTTAGTGAGGGATCCTTACCTCTTTAAAGTGCATTTGTAAACTTCGCACAACAAATGCAATCTCTCATCTCAGTCAAGTACATGTTATTGTATCTCTTGCCTTGCTGACATTCTTCATGGGCATTCACCTTACAATGCCTTTCCCATAACGTCCTAGTAGGGATGATCTGTCTTACTTTTTGTATGGAGGTTTAGAATATTGGAATACTAAAGGACCAGCAACAAATCTTATGGAATGATAAATGGTTTATTTTAGACCACATAGATTTGCAGCTACAACAAACAGAAGCTGTAAAATGTTTGGTTTTCATCCTCCAAAAACCAGAAAGCCTAGTGTCTGCTGCTGCACCTGATGATGGGCTAATTATAATTGGTTGCTGCTTTACATGTCGAGGTCCTTTTGACCCCTCAAAAATTGATTTCCACTGTCATGATCAGTAGAACGCATCCCATTGGATGCTCACCTGTAGATCATTGGTGACCTGCCGCCCTAACTGTTGAATCCATCATTAAGCATCACATACTCCAATACCTAGAGTATCTTATGCCACTTAATTTTCTCACGATCGAATATGTTTAAGAAAGACCCACAAATATGCAAATCCTGATATGTCAACAGGTACTTTTGACTTCTTGACTAAATTTTGTATCTCTAAGTTTTTTGATTGGGTTTGCCTATTGAAAGGCTGACGATCATGGATGGGTTGCTGGCCTAGGATTAATTTTTGCTGAATTGAAATCTCCACTGCTCTTTATCCCAGTCTTCCCTTATCATCATGCCCTTCTTTTTTCCTTTCTTTCTCTTGTGAATGCCTTGTCATTCCCTGCTTTAGCAATCAGCATTCTGATTTGCGTTGGCTTAGTAATCTGCTTTGCAATGATATTTACTGTATGTAAGATACATATAAACTTGTACTTGGTCTTTGGTGTTATAGAAAATGTGCTTGTATGAAGATCTGATAGGTTGTTGGGTTTCTTGTATTGTTGCTAAATGTCTGTCCTTCATGTGTAAATCAATCTCTTGGATTTTTACAATTTCCTTTTTAGCAGATTGCTGTTTTTTCCCCTTAATGTGACAAAGCTAATTCACTTGGAAAATTTACAGGATCCAGAATTCAGCAAGTTCTTGAAAAACTACAAGGGCATAGAAAATTCTCAAAATGGAAACATGGTAGGTTGTTGTTCCTGGTGATATTAAAATTGTCAATGTTAGGGTGATGAACTTTGCTCATTCTGATGTTGATTGAATATTGCTACGGATCAATATTTATTTATCTTCATTTCTGTGATGTGTATGTTGCAGATGTCGTTGCTAGTTGATCTAACATCCTGATCTCTGAACTGGTAGACCAGTTGTCTAAAATTTAAGTGTTAATGATTTGAAGGTTTAACTTGGGAACAATCATTTAACAAAAAGCCACTAAGAATAGCTGAATATCAAGTTACAATTTATCCCACAGAAGTGTCTGTTTACTTACGTATGGGAGAATCAGAAACTACATGAAGCATGCTTTACTGAATGACTATCTCTAAAATTGTCTGCTTCCTCATTAGTCATCTCTCTGAACTCCAAGTAAAGTAATGATGTATTGACGTTATTTTAACCTACTTCGAGTTGCCTACTCTTGACATATCTTACAGTGTTATCTTCTCTTTGAAACCAGATGGGTACTGAATGTCTCACTTGATAATTCCTGTCTTGTTAGTTTTGAGATAAGTTCTCTAATTGGAGTTTACATTACTTGTGCAACACTAAATAAAACCAGAGGTTTTCTTGAAGTGGCAAATTAAAGTGACATAGATTTTCTCTCACACAATAAACTTTTAGGGTTGAAACATGCTTGAAGGTTTGAAAGATTTAGCTGATTGAGCTTCCTTCAATTGTATTTACAGCTGTCATTAAACATGCAGTCTTTCCCTGTTACAGTATTCTGATGAAGATGAGGAGTCAAAGAAAGTGATACATCTGGTAGATAATAATGAAGCTGCTGAAGACAAAGGCAAACTTTTTACAAGTTCTGCTATTAATTTGTGGTGTCAATTAGTCAAAGAAGAGCATAGCAGTTCTGCCTTTGTTTGTCTACTTAATGCATATCGAGCAGCTTGCCACTATGGAGCTGAGTCATTAGTTCATCAAATTCAGAACAGCGAGACCTTCTGTAGCATATTGATGTTTGTGCTTTCTGAGGCAGATGATATATTTCGGAGGCAATTGCAGATATCGTTGGTCAATTGTAAAAAGGAAACCATATTAGAGCTGCAGAATACCTCTAAATGGCAAACTATAAAGCCATTTGTCAAGTCCTACTTCAGAAGTACATTGTTTTTGTTGGATCAAGTGGCTGATTCAGACATCCTAAATTTTGCTTTGAACCGACTCAGAGCTTCTCTAATATTCTTTGCGGTCTTCCCATCGCTGCTGCACAGACTCATTAAGGTAGAACGGTTTGAAAGATTTTTTGTAACATTTAATCACATTAAAAAGCCACGTAGTTTCTTGAAAGCAAATTGGTTTTTAGGCCATATAGCATGTTCCCTTTCGATTCAAATAAACTTATAGGTTGATACTTGGAATTTTATCTTGTACCCTTTAAATTAGTATGGTGGTGACAAAGAAGGCTTCGTTTTTCTCATCACAGGGAAACTATTTATCACCATCATGAGGTGCCTATGAACCCAACACAATGATTAATTACTACATGCTATTTTTCAGCAATATTCTGCTTTTCCTGTAGATTAGGTTTATTGTTTCACAGGCAATCCATATACTAGAATACATTTTGAATTTTTTGATTCTTCATCTTTACTTTTTTCCATCCACTAACACTTGTTCATTTGAAGCAGACTACAGTCCATTTGTGGGCAACTGGAGGAGGGATTCTTTCCTCAACTTCCTTCCAAATAATACGGGATGTTGCTGTACTATTCAGTGTTGATTACTTTGACACCTGCATAGCTAAAACTTTCGTTGCTTATATGGCTCAGAGCAGGGTTTCTAAGATTCTTAATAATAGACACTTGCTGTTTTTGGCAAATTGCATTGTTGAAATTTGCTCTTTGGATGTGCAAAACTCATCTCGTAAGGTCCTAGATTCTATTTCTCAACTTTCCAGGATATTGCGATGGGGCCTGCAAACAAAGAAGAAGGTATACAATGACATTGTCTGTCTTATAACCTTCTCGTTTCTTCCTTAATGTGACGGTGTTAAGGAGGCTTCTTTCAAATAATATGGTCTTTTATTCGTAACACAGGAAGTGCTGAAAAAGATATGCAGTTGGGAGTATGCTAACTGCATTGACCTTTGGGTTAGATTCATATCAGTCAACATACAAGATCACGATCTTCAACCTTTATTGTTCAGGATCATTCAGCTCATAAATGGAGTTGCTTGCATGTTTACTGGTTCAAGATATCTCCCTTTGAGATTCAAGTGCATCCAGTGGCTTAATAATCTATCAACTTCGAGTGGCATTTTTATTCCTGTTGCATCATATGTGTTGGATGTGCTGGAAATTGATAATGTCAAAGAGGGTGGAAAGCTGGGAAATGCCTTAGACTTCTCGACTGTCCTTAGGGTTGGTAGTCAGTAGACTGTTATTGCATATGTGCATGCTGCTCTTATTGGTTCCTTTTGAGCTGGAAATCTCTTCTGAAACTGAACCCCTTTAGCTACCTAATATTAATTTTTGATCTCTTGGATGGTGCAGTTGCCAAAAAGTTGTTTAAAATCAAAAACCTTCCAAGAGGAATGTCTTTCATCTGCGATTGAGCAATTGTCATTTCACTTTTCCCAATGGAGTTATCACATTTCCTTCCCAGAGTTAGCAACTATTCCTCTTTTTTATCTAAGAAAGTTTCATGATCGTACCAGTGCCGAAAGTCTACGCCGTACTGTGAAGCGCTTGATTGACCAGGTTTTAGCTCTGACTTTCTCTCTCTCTCTCTCCTTGGGCCTCATATAGTTTTATTTATTTTCCAATGTGTCAGAAAATTACATGATTTTTCAAATATAAAAACTTTTTCTAGCCCAAATCCTCCCTTCTTTTTTCTTGCCATTTGTACCTTATAGATAGATCACTATTTGTATCAGGCCTTACAGGTCCTGTTGCCATGGATCCCATGGTGTTGGCTTCTCCATTATTGTGTTCCTCAATATCTTGTATTAACATAAACTAGTGAACCTGTACATGGGAATTATTTTTGGGGAGAGAGATAGCGAGAGAGAGGGAGATATAGAGAATGAGAAATATTAATTTTTTCTGCTTTAAGTTGGAGTACTGCTACACTCCCACATCTTGTTTGACTATATGTTTCTGTGATGTTTTCTACTTTCATATTGTCATTTGCATCATCTTGCCAGTTTGGCTTCTTTCTAGCAGACAAGGTTATTGTCATATCTTGCTGAATGGGATCTGATGATAGAAGATTTTAGGAATTGAGATGTTATCAGTTTCTTCCATTTTTTGTTTTGCCTTTAAGATTATAACTTATTTATTGGTTTCTGTGCACAATATCACCGTTGTTGTAATAACCTTCCTTTGAAAACTGCAGATTGAACAGAATGTCAACTTTGTGCAGAAAAGAAGAGATGAGGTAGTTTTTTCGCCCAAAGATCATCAATCTGTTGAAACATTTCTCCAGGTTCTCTTCCTTATCAATCAATTTCTTAACCTTTGTTTAATGGAATTTAAATCATTCTTTGATGGGACCTAAGCTGTTACCTTTTTATCTGACTTCAAAAAATGTTTCTTATTAGCTTGAAAAGTCTGGAAAGAATGCTTCATTTACTCAATATTACCAAAGCATCCTGGAAAGGGCTGCTCTAAGAAGTTTGTACAAGGAAAACATAAGGTACCAGTACTTTCAAGTTTGTAACTGTTTTGATGAGCTAGATCCAATACTTCATTGAGATGCTTGGAGACTGGAAATTTGTTAGATGTTTAACAATATCTACTGTTTCTGAGGAATGTTTACCTGTAAATAATTTCTCCAACATGAAAGCACATGCTCAATGATATGCTTGCTGAAAGAAGGATTGTCTTTCCTAATCATGCGTATAGTTCACATATTGCTGTGTAGAGGAAGAATGGAAAGAGAGACAAATAGTGAAACAAAATGAAAAGCATTGAAAAGATTTCTGGTGTCCAAATAGAGGTGGCGCCTAGGATGATTAGTTTGATGTATTATTTTAGCAATGCAGGACAAGGCCATATACTGCAGCAGGTGTGTCTTTTAATTGCACTTGCAATTGATGAATGAAACAAAACAAGTGTTACAGCAAAACAACCAAGTGATAAGATGAAAAATTTCTCAGAAAGGTGAAAGAGTATTGAATCTATTGAATTAGGAAGACAGACACTTGTCCAAAATCCCTTGTGAGCCTGGCTTTGGTCTCATAAATGTTACCGAAATATCTGAGAGCTTAAACTGTTATTAAGTGCAATTAAGGTGCTTAGTTCGTCTAACCAGATACTCTTGTAGTATCACATGTCATTTCGATTTTATTAGTGGGAAAGGTCTATGTTAGATTTTCAGGGTGCCCTTACACAAAAAGGAACATACAGTGTGTACTATTTGTAGTTGCAGTTAGATATGAACAAATGGATATGGTACTTTTTCTTTCTCTAATTTTTCTCCCAAAGATATTAGACTGGCAGTTGACTGATGTTTCCTGATGCATAGATTGAAGTTATTTTCATTGACTTTATTTATTTTGTCAATGGGTTGTAACGATGGAGACGAATGTATTCGACTGACATTTTTACTTTTCTTGATATTTTGCTGCCATCAGATATGACATTTGTAGAATTATTATCAATCACATCAATAGGGTAGCCTGTTTAGTGCATTAAAATTTCATGATATAGTATTCTTGATTAGATGAATTACTGTTTTGGTTATCTTCCAACTCATCTGGGTATATAATGGATTGCATATGGGACTGAAAGGCTCGAGAACCGTAATGTTTACTCCAAATGTTGCCATAAATATACAAGTTGGTTTTTCAAACATGAGCTGTTTTCTTCTTAAAACCAGACAGCCTCTTACATGAGAACCAAAATGGTTGCTAATGTCTGTTGTCCATCTCACAATTAATGACCTACTTATCAATAAATTCCTGCAGCTCACTGAAGCAGAAAAAGTCAAAGAGAAAAAGAGGGCAGCTGATAGAAAATTCAAGGGATGAAGGTTCGGGTGCTGATCCTGCATTGAATGCTGCTGCTGCCAATGGAACTGCGGGTTTCAAGGGGAACGAAAGACGAACTCCGAAAGTGAAAAGAATGTAGCATTGTTCTTTCATTAAAGGTTTGAGGAAATGTGATTGATTTTGATTCCTATTTCGGCCATTAAGCTGAGCGTTTTCATATGCATTATTCATTGGTAGCCGGTTCTTGGAGTTTCTTATTGGTTATAAAAGATCACTGCAAGCAGCGGATCATTCGTGATGCCTTTGTGGCAAGTTCTCTCTGGAGAATTGGAGCACAACACTCCCAAGTCCCTTATTACTCCTAAAAAGAAAAAAAAAAAACTGTATGCTTGTGTTTTAATGTGGTTATACCGTGACAAGCGTCCCATTGAAAACTTCCAGCAAGCCTTACTATCAGATGTCCGAACTCTTACTGAACATTTGTCAACTAATGTCCTGACCTTCAGTGGAATGAGTTGCTGACTGAAAGTTTTGCCAAACACCCTTGCTCTTCTTTCCACAGCAAATAGCTTTGTTAATGGCTTAGCTGGCATTTAATGAAGCGCAGCCTAACAAATGAAATTTTCTTGCAATAAAAACCCGGGGTTGGGAGCACGGTTCGAAGTCTCGGCCGAGACCGAGACGACTCGGCCGAGTCGTCACCGTCTCGGTCCCTACCGATACGATACCGTGACGAAACGATACCGAGATATTTGACTCGCCGACAAATCGGCCGAGACGTCACCGCGACGGATTGACTCGGCCGAGTCACACCGAGTCACTCCGAGTTATCCCGAGTCAAGACGAGAAATTGGCCGAGTTACACCGTGACAGATTAACTTGGCCATTTCTTTTGCTATTTTTTATTATTTTTGTTTAGCATACTTTTTTATATTATTAATAATTTTTAGAATATTAAATATTTTAAAATTTACGTCTCACCGAGACCGCGACCGATATGTCGAGATCGATGTGGAACGTTCCAAGGCGCGACCGTGACCGCGACCACGACTTTGAACCATGGTTGGGAGCACTGTCCGAGTGTCAAGATGGCTCTTTCCTGCTTTTGAGAGCGCTGGAATGCATGGTGCATAATTGGGAGCGCAACTTTTGGACACTTTAACAGGTGTAAGAACTATGAAGCCCTCCGCCGTTCAGGAAGACTCGGTTAAGCGTCGGAATTGCTGATGCTATTTCATTGATTCTCTTTTGCTGGAAAAAGACAACAATTATTAAGATGGGCTCTTGGCATTATATTTCAATTATTGAAATATCAAGTAGAATTATCATGGTCCACCCAAATCAACAGTTTGAACGATTTACTATTCTTGGTCCAATTCCGACCGCCATATCCTTCACAAAGTTGTGTTAATACTTGATAGTAGTAGTGTTTCTTCTAATTGTCGTGTCTGTTTTCTTCTTCTGGTGTTGGCTTGGTAGTTAATTAGTAGATCCCATTCAGCTTTATTAGGCAAGACCATGGTCAAATTAGATTTGATCGTTCGACAAGCCAAGCCGCCATGCATGCAGGCAGTCCTTTAGCAGGCCAGCCAGCCAGCCAGCCTCTTTTGCTCATTTGGCTGAGTTCTTGGTCAATATTAGCGTTCGATTAAAAGGGATAAAGACTCTGTTTGGATTGTAAGTTATTTGGGATTATTTGAGATATTTTTACCGTAGCACTTTTTGTGATGTGATGTATGTGAGATAAAAAGATATTGGAAAGATAAAAAGGTGTATTGGAAATTGTAAAGATGATGTAAGCAAATAAAATTGGGAAAATATGAAGCAATCCAAACAAATAGTAAGAGACTAAAAGAGACAATAATATATTTAGCCTTTTGACGCAATTTGAATTGGTGCCAAAATTTGTTGCTGCTACAATACCTATCATACAAGTGCAACAACTGACTATTACTACTAACTACTACGCCGACAGAGACCCCAAGTATCTGTGGCTGCCGTGAACTAACTAAATGGGATGGTCAAAATACTCGTGCCACGACCAAAACAGTATTCACACATCTGCAATGCCTCCGATGGACGCCTTCACTACGGCGGTGGCGCGGGGATCGCCACTGCAACTCAATGCTCTGAGGACGGCCCATAATCCGTTGCTTCTTGCCATGCATGGACTGTGGTTATTGCTGCTATCATCATTTTCCGATCGGGTCTCAGAAAATGATGAGCTTCGTCGTCGAGCCTGCCTATTCTTCATGTCCCTCAGCTCCATTTTCGTTCTGAATTTCGTGACTCCGAAGAAGAACATGTACCATTTCGACTTCCCTGATGACGTTAATAAGGACATTTTGTGAGCGGACAAATCCTGCTCTTTATTGCGCTTTCTTCTTATGTTCTTGTGCCCTTGATCTGATGCTTCAGGTGCTGGCAACGATTTATAGCCTCCAGACGAACCCTTTTTTGCACCCGTGGAATTTGAAGCATTCTTTCTTCTTGAAATTCTTCTTTTAAGGGATGAAGCAAGATTCCATTTCCATCTAAAAAACCCTCTTCTCTTGTGCTTTTTGTGCTTGACCTTTTCGATTCTTTCGGCGTTTTCGGAGATGGGCTGTTTGAAAGAAATGAGTTTACCACAAAAAATGATGTTTTCAGGTGGTGTATAAGAGAACGAAGCTTTCCCCGAGCTCAACTCTCCACTAAAGAACTCGAAATAATCGTCTCCCTCGGAAGATTTGAAGCTTGTGTTTTGTGATTCTCTTGAGGAGTCTTCCCACGTATCAGCATCGCCGCTGATTGAAAATTCACAAAAGGAAAGAGTCTCTTCTTCATCCTCCTCGTCTATGTCATGCATGTTTGGCTCAACTTTTTCTACCTGTGGTTCCGTGGGACAATACTTCTTGACAAGAACCATTAGGATCAATTGCTATCCCAAAACAAAGCTGGAACTTTGATCCAATAATTTAGGGAGTATTGGACACAGACGAAGAAGGTGAGTAGTTAGGAGTTGCACAAGAGTTTGATTCTTGGATAGGTTTGATGAATAAGCTATTAAGGAATGAGGCAGCATATTTATATGGGTTCAGTTTGGAGGGATTTTTATTATTCAAGATGTCCTTCTAGACGGGCACAAAGATCGCGGGGCGTTCGCGGGTGTCAGGAAGGTTGGTGACTTTTAACAATAGGCATCCATCTAGAAGATAGAAGACTGGCATGAGAAAAGCAAGTCCACGATGGTCTAATAATCCCCAAATGGTTCCACAAAAAATTACGTAAATTACTTATATATGATGACCGATGGGATCCTCCGCTCGATAAATTAAACCGGCTATTTTTTCCTTCATTATGGCATATGCAACTTAATAATCAATTGTTAAATGCTCCAATTAAGGACAATTATAGATAGTAGCATCATTTTTCCTCTCATGATCATAAGTTCAGTGAGTTGTTACGCAAAATAAAATAGTGGGAGATGCATTGAAAGAAATATTTTGATTAATCCAATTTGCTTCTGAGTTGTAGCCAGTAGGATTACGATCGATGCAATTGTTACGAACACAGTTGATTAGTGAAAATTTTCTTATATAGTTATAAATTGACAATTAATTCCATCGTTAGTAATAAAATTCTCAATAGACAACCTTGTTTTAGACTAGGAATTTCCATAACAAGTCTCAAAAAACGAGCAAATGTTTCATATACTAGACTATTTTTCACATAGCCTAAGAAGTTGAAATCATGTTAAATTATAGCTACAGCGGTTTTAGTCCAACGGATCTTTTGTTTCACACCCTGTGCCACTCTCTGTTTCATTTTTTTTATTAAATTACTATTTATTCTACATAAACATCATATTTTAGTTCTTTTTTATTTCTTTAAGATCCAATAACTATTAATTGAATAAAAAATAAATACAACAGTTTCAAAGAAGTAATATATAATAGAAAATTTAAAAATATAGCAGAAAATTCAGAAAAAAATCTAATTTTTTATGCATTTTGATTTTTTGAGTTTGTTAAATTTTTTGTATTACTCAGTTAATAGTTATTGGATCTTACGGAAACAAAAAAGAACTAAAACATGATATTTATGTAGAATAAATAGTAATATAATAAAAAGTGGAACAGAGAGTGGCACAGGGTGTGACACAGAAGATCCGTTGCGCTAAAAATTTTAGGGCCTTTTGCAGACATTAGTTTGCCTCTGCCTAAACTGCATTGCATTTTTGGCAGAGTTTCTAGAATTACTATAGCCAAACGTGTTTGAGGGAAAAAAAATTAATGTGAGTGAAAATTTAAATTATATAAGTGGCTTTTACTTTAGACGGTAATGAAAATACTCATTCACTGTGAAAGATAAAAATTCCACAGACTAGGCTGGCAGCAACAGTGGAAGTTTGACTGATAATTAAGTTTCATTTTCTAGATGAAGAAGTGGTCCATGCCTCCAATCAGATGTAGTAATTTAATTTTACCCTCAAGCAAAACACGTTATTCGTTGCATGAAGAAAAGACTGCCATCGTTATTCTAGTCTTCTAGATGGCAAATTAAAACTAGCTGGTTAATTAGAAGGATTAGCCATTTTTTTCAATTTTCCCTGTCATCACCAGTTTGAATTTAGTCGGGACAGAGCAGAGACGACGGAGACAAAGTGGAGGCAGTGAGGACGATTGTTCCCCGCTGATCCCACCAAAATCTTCTTCGTATCCACTCTTTTTCCATCCATATATATAAAAATGTAGTTTTACTCTCGCGCTTAAATGAAATTATTTCCACTATCCTTCAACAAAGTCTAAGTATTAGAGAATTGCCCCCGTCCGTCAAAATCTCCATACATACATATAAAATTGTAGGTTTGCCCTCACACTTAAATGAAGTAATTATCGTTGTCTTTCAACAAAATCTAAATTAGTAATAGTGTACACTTTGTTATGCGTCTCTATATCTAAATAATTTAGCAACAGTTAAAATAAGAATAAATCTTTCTTACACTGACAATGTTTACGCTACCATCATTGGATTCATGATATATATGCAAAAATTGAATTTCAAATTTAAATTTACATAATTGTCATTTATCCAATGCTGATAGTGTATATTCACTGTCAGTGTCAGTGTAGGAAAGATTAATTCTTAAAATAAATGACACCAACTTGTCTAAACAAGACTCAATTTGCATTTATTCTTCTTTCTTTATCTATGCTAACGTGCTCCCTGTACATAATAAACTCATTTCAAAAGTTTTTTTTATAAAATTTTTTCACTACACATTGGAACTCACAAACACTGCTCATTTTTTTATTTCAACTTAATGAAAAAATTAAAGAAAATTTATTAGGGTTGTGAGAGGAGAAGTTGAAGAATCCTTTCATAGAAATTCGATATTTGAGAGATGTATATTTTGTTACTAAACTATAAATTAATTATACGCGTAACTTTTAGCGTATACTGTAATTAATAAAATTTCATATATTAACTTTACTCCCATTAAATTTCCTTTCTAGATCATCTCCCCCCCCCCCCCCCCCAGCAACACACACACACACACACACACAAAAGACGGAGGCAGAAACTTTGGATTTTCACTCAGCGTTGGGTCCCATCATCCGTTCTTCTCCCTCTCTTTTGAGTCAATCGGCTGATTGTAAGAAAGGTCTCAAGTCCAAGTGCCCGCCATCCCTCGTGCCTACTGCTACTAGAAGAAGCAGTACTAAATTACTAAATCCTCATAACTTGGGAATTACAACTACCTTAACTCTGAAGAGTCTCTAGTCTTGGATTCTAGAATTGGGGGTCCCCCGGCAGCCAGCCGCCCAACTCCCCTAGCCCTGGCCTGCTTTCTTTGCTTGGGGAAGAGGCTGAGGGGTAGTTTGACATGGTTAGGCCTATCTATCACTTTGTTGCATTATCGATTGGCGATATGGGGTACGGAAGGTTTGCAGGGAATCAAGAAGACAACGCTAAAATGTTATAATCTGATGACAGAAGACCAAAGATGGGGTGCTCAAATTTGCTGCTATCATATCTTTCTTGGTTTCTTGGTTTTTTGAAATGTAACATCTCTTCTTTTTTTTTTTTTTTCTTTTAAGGAAAAATGCAATGGTGACATCTTTAATAATTAGGTTTGTTTGGATTGAGCATTATTTCTTCAATTTTATTTGCTTACATCATCATTACAATTTTCAATACACCTTTTTATCTTTCCAATTACATTTTTATCTCACATACATCACATCACAAAATGTACTACAGTAAAAATATTCCAAATAACTTACGATCCAAACAAAATAATTAATTTGCAGTCCAAATTTCCAGACTGTAATGTCATGGAAACCAAGTGTGGTCTCTTCAAATCATTTAGTACAACATTGTACCAAGAGATAACTAGAATAAAGAGTGTTATTTGCCGGTATCAGTTAGCTCCTCTAAAAAGATAGTGCATGCCCTGGAATACCGCTGATGATGTGAGAATTGTAATCCTTAAATATAACTGCTTGAATATCAGATGTGAGGATTGTAATTTTAAAATACATCTGAGCCTGATTTGTAGTGAATAGTGGAGCCAAAACTATCAATTTTTTTTTGTTATAAAAATAAAAATCTAACGTAATACATATCCACTTCACAGTCACATGCTTGTATAAAAATACAGAGAGATTAGGTGGATAAATGTATTGAAAAGTACATTAATGTGCTAGTTAAAAGGGGTAGTCACATTAATGTACTTTCCAATCTGCATTTGTAACTATCCCTTTTAACTAATTTATGTGCAAGAGTATTGCCAGAAACAGACGTTGATCACTACTTCAAAATTATGTGGTTGCTATGTCGTTGCTTTATATTACTACCATCTGAAACCCACAATATAATTACCAGAAACAAAATCACACATCAAACAATAATGGTTGAAACTTGTACGGTCAATTTGTACTTTTGCACCCTGGAACAAGCAACACGAAGCATTAATTAACTCCCAAATCATAACAGTTGGATACGTGTAAGTGTAGAATCCAGATTATGTTACAATTTCAGTTGTTCAAAATTTGCTGTCCAGGTCGGAGTTCAGCACTGTCGTGAGGACCTGCCATCACTCGATACAAAATCATTCACATACAAATTACAATCTTGGAATGCAACCTATAGATGCTTTTACAACATTATTAGCATGGTGTTGACCACCGGAACCAATGGTCTTGAGCAGCCCCAGTAGTCCTTGAGGACTTCTGTTTTTGCTTCCAACTTGGCTGATTGCAGCCATCTTCTTATCATGGTCACTTCCCAATCCAAACAAGGTAGAGGATGGAGATGGATTTTTACGGCTCTGCCTATTCTTTATATCTCTCAATGCCATCTCTGTTGGAACAGTCCTTGACCCTCCAAATAAAAGAAATGACCATCTCAACTTCCTTACTGAATTCAAGACAGATATTTTATTACCAACTGATGGAAGCTTCTCTAACTTTTGCTTTTCTTTTCTCCTGGTATTAGTAGTACTGATGTTACAGGAACCATTCCATGGAAAGGATTCTGCCGGTTTCTTGATTAATTTCGATTCTTTGACACTCATAAGATTTTGGAAGCCGATTTCAGAGGAGGGTTCGCCGTAAGGAATGATTTTTCCACAGAAAATGATGTTTTCAGGTGGATGACAGGTGGTGGTTGTACTCCACTCTTCGCTACAGAACTCAAAATGCTGATCTTGATCGGAGCCAGAGGTGGTGGTGGAGCTTGATGTTTGCAGCAGTTGCCGTGAGTATTCTTGTTCAACTTCTTCCTCATGGGCAGCAGCTGAATTGGTTGAATAATCACACAGTGAGAGTGTATCTTCTGATTCAGTATCATCATCATAGAAGCTCTCCATGTTTGAGTCAGAATTGGCTTCTTCAAAATCCATTAGTGATTCTTTGATGTATGCAGAAGAAGTACTTGATGATTTATGTGATGACTTTGCCGAATGAGCAGGATGAGAGAGGTAGAGACTATATATATACAGTGGAATTTGACTTCGTCTTGTTTTGAGTACCAATCAGGGTATTCCTTTAAGACGGAATATTCAACAATAAATCTTACGTGGAATTGTCCAAGTACCACCGAACCCTAATTGTTTATGACTACCAATGACTATGTGCTAACCACCAGCTCTTGGGCTGGTGGCCACCACCAAAATGGATCAAGATGAAAAGGATCAAGATGCCTCGTGCCAAAATGCCATTCTTGTGATTTTGCTTCAAATTTAGACGGGTACGTAGTGTACCCGTTTGGTCGGGTGGTGATTCTATTTTCATCTGTTCCTCGTAGGTTCAGTTGAGTTTCCCCCTGATTAGAGTAAGAGTAGGAGTAGGGATGACAATTGACCAAAAAAAAAAAAAAAAAAAGCCAATGACTATGTGCTAACCTTAATAGGCGTAAGCTGATATAATATTAAAGGTAAATGACTACCAATGAATATGGGCTGACCTCAAGTTGCTTTTGGGAAAAAGTGGTAAAATGATCATGAAAATGTCTAAATACAAAGAAAATCAATACATGCAAGTGTATATTTTTTAAAATGGTATAAAATGAGTATAAATTGAGACTAAAGAACGTCCATTAATCACCCGTTAAAATTTTTTTAAAAGAATAAAAGTGTTCAAAGAGAATTACCATGATAGCCCTCAAGCATCTTGAAAAATTTTTGTTTCCTCTATATATATGAGTTCACAAATCACAATTTCAGGTGAAGGGAGAATGAGGTATCTTAGAACGGTAATTATGAGAAGGCAACTCTACCTTTCTTAGAGTCTTGTGTTTTGGTCTTTCAAGTAATAAATGGGCAGGTTGTTTTTTCCTCTTTAGTTTTTTGGACAACTGCTTCTATGGAGAATGTTATGTAACAACCATAAAGTCTAGGCTCCCGCGAAGAAAACACACCCAAGCATGGTTACTGATGACTGCAAATGTAGTCGTTGCTTTTCACCTCGACCTAATGTCATGCATCTCAGAGTTCCTAGTACGCATTTGTCCAGCGTTCAACCGTTCGCTTTTATTTTTTTTGGCTCAGGATATTCCAGTTTTTTGGCCAGGCTAATCACTTAAAGGTCATGTAGAACCTTGTCACAAAGATACACAGTGAGATAACACACGAATATCGATCACGGACGTACTGGTATAGATCAGGTTACGTAACCAGTCAGACTATACCTGCTGGGGTTCAACCATTCACGTTGTTTGAATTGTCATTTTTCTTCGTAAATAAATTTTATATTTTTTTATAAATATATTTACCAATCACTTTTTTATTTTTTATGTATCAAATATAGTTACAGTATACTTTTTTTTTTATAAAAATATCAAAAAATAACAATAATGCAAATCGGCTCTAACATATCCAAATTTGAACTGTACTTTTCATAAACAAAGTACTGCTAAATGAGAAGTGCAATTTGAACTTTGTTATGAACATGGGCAAATGAGAAGAGAGAGGACTGCAGCCACAATGGCCGATAGATATTTGTTCTAATTATTGACCTTAAAAATAAAACCTGCTTACGTGTCTATAGTCAGCTCTCAAATGCCTCCATCAACGACTATTGCTTTTTCCAAGTTCCCAAGTAATTTGAGTCCCGCCCGTCATCCTTTTTCTCTTTGTTTTTCAAGTACATAGGTCACCATCCTCGTAGCACCACCATTTGTTTAGCTTCTCCGCTAGATAATTTTTGACTTTTCCGTTTTTCTTCAACCGAGGCACTAGAAATTTCCTATTAAGTAGTAGTGCTAGTAAATATTCAGACCTTTTGTGCTTTGCTTGAGGTCCAAGTGCTGAACCACAACGTCACGTTCCCCGTGAGTCAAAAGGCGTGCTTTTCAAACTGTCCTTTTGGACATTGAAAAATATGCTGGGCTTTTGATTCTAGAAGTAGGCCCCATTTCAGCTGAAAGATCGCTGCCGCCCGCCCGCCCGCCCGCCCCTCCCAGCAACAGCCCGCCTCCTGTCTTGTCAAGGAAATTTGCGGACCCGACACGGAACTGGGACCAGTTGGCAAACCTTTGACTTTGGTAGTTGTCATTAGCGTATCTGTTGTCCACTTGGAACCTTCCAAATGGATTCTACTTTAATTGGTGAGGCTTTAATAGCTTTAAAGCTCTCAACGAGCAAAGCTGCAACTAAGGCTGCAAACGAGGCGAGTCGAGTCGAGTTTTGAGCTAATCGAGCCGAGTCTCGACTCAATTTTATCAAGCTCGAGCTCGAGCTCGAAGAGCTGGCAATTTTCGAGCTCGAGCTCGACTCGAATCAAGTCGAGCCGAGCTCGAGCTCGAAAAAAATAAAAAAAAATTATTTTATTTTTTAAAAAATAAAAAAAATAATATTTTTTTCTGAATAAATAATAAAATATTAAGGATATATACGTAATTTCACTATGAAAATAAAAAATTAAAATATATTTATATATAATATACGTAATTTTATTATTAAATAAAAATAAAAAATATATATAAATATATATACTCAAGCTCGCGAGCTAACGAGCTTAATATTCTGAGCTCGAGTTCGAGCTCGAGTTCGACTCGAGCTGGCTCGAGCTCGACTCGAGCTTGACTCGAGCCGCTCGCGAGCGGCTCGATTCGTTTGCAGACCTAGCTGCAACACTGCAAGAAAGAAAAGTGCTGTTTCAAGTGCAAAACAATCAGCTTCTCAACCACTTTCGATCTCAGAAAACTCAGGACATCAGAATAGTTACGTTGGTGGGTGGAAGACATTCATTGATTAAGTTATTGTTTCGAATGTACTCCTTTTATTTTATTAGTAGAGATACGAATTATATAAATACTAAGATTAGCTCTTATACATTAGGCATTATATTAGATAAGGAAATTATAATTTTTCAGTGTCATGCACAGTGACTGTGTAGTCAATTCGAACCTTTGTTCATAATCGTACAACTTTTGACATCAATATAATCAAATATCGTTTTCATTAAAAAAAATTCTAGTGTAATTAGAAACCAAGGATGACCGCTTTAGATGCCTTTGTCATTTTTTCTTTTGTCTTTTTCATTAATTATATATTTTTTTATAACTAGACGTCTCGAACCTAAACTTGTCACATACAATCTTTATGTACCTTCCAACCCATTTATTAATTATGTTAATTTCCATTGTGCAAACAAATCATATTTTAAGTTTTTGATTATGAGGAGATGTGTTACATTTTGTTCTCTTTATTGTCAGCACAAGAGAGATAACGTGAGTGTGTTTGGATTGTAAATTATTTGAGATATTTTTACTGTAACACTTTTTATGATGTGATGTATGTAAGATAAAAAGATAATTGGGAAGATCAAAAGGTATATTGAAAATTATAATGGTGATCTAAGCAAATATATTTGGGCAAATAATCTCCTGTCCAAACACACTCGCGCTGTTTTTTTTATGGATTTTTGGATTATAAAATACTTGAGATTTTCTAATGCTTGTCAAGAACACAAACACATACTCCCTCCGTCCCACTTTGATAGTCTTGTTTTTCTTTTTCGTCCGTTCCAAATTGTAGTCCACTTCCCCATTAAGGAATGTAGTAATCTTTCAAATTGTCTAAAATACCCTTATTAAATATCTTGTTATTAATACATTGTTATTAAATACTAACTCACTACATTGAATACATTGAGTTTTTCCAATGCACTCTTCGTGATTAGCATAAGGGTATTTTAGGAAATTATTAATCTAAATTTATGTTTCCAACCAAATTAATTACACTTTCTTAATCTGTGTGAAAAAAAAACCAAAACTAATAAAACGGGACGGAGGGAGTACAAATTTATGCGTGTATCTAGAAATTTGTGCATTCTTAAGCGCGTCAAGGCAGTAGTATATAATTGAGGGGATGACTTAATTAAAAAAATTTGGACTTGTGAAGAAATGCTTCTAGAACTAGTTGATAAAAGTTCTTATCATTTGGTGATATTATCAATTGAAGTCTTAAGAATTTTAAGAGGGGTGTAAAATGAAACAAATAACTTTGAGAAATTGGCATCTATTCTTTAGTTCTGCGGAGGTCAGAAAGGGCATTCTCATTGTTCTGCAACAGCACCATGCCTATATGCGTGTAACATCTCATATCAGCCTGGTTGAGCGCGGACTGATCTGGGCTGTTGAACTCAGCTGACCCAAGCCATAAAATGTTCTCTCTGCAATGCAGAAAACAACCCAGACCCCTCATTGTCAAATCATGGTAGCACGGATATTCGGCCACAAATCCATAAAATGGAAATAGGAGCAATGCTGGACTAGGTATTTCATTTATCTCACGAGTAACCCTAACCCAACATCCCACGTATTCCAATACCAAATCGGTATGACAGGGGAACAGAAAAGTATAAATAAAGCTTCAAGACCTTCTTAGACGGAGAGGTGTTGGGCTAGGAGTAGGATTCTGGCATTAGAACTGCAAAAAGTTATCCATTGCTCTGCTGCTTTGTATATAACATAACCCATCATGAGACCATTTGCTTTCTCAAAGACATAAATCTGAAGGAAGCTGTTGTTCTCAGAATACATAAACAAAAATCAACTAAATCTGCCAAAAACAATTTATTTTATGTCTATCATTCATTGCTACAAAGATAATGCTCATCACAAGTTCTTGAAGGCCGAGTCACGAGTTGGTTTCTGTGGAGTCAACTTTGCCAATAATGCCTTGTTATGACAGTGCTCAGCATCAATAAAGTAGAATTTACCGTTGGCCTTAAATGTCACAAACGGCCTATTGGTCTCCGGTGGCCTGATATCTGCAAATTTGATCGTTTTTGGAATATAAGTTGCCAGCCATGACATCATCTCCACTTCAAAGCTGTCAGAACCAGGTTGCCATCTGAGTTTGTGCACGTAAGGGCTCACAAACCAGTGAAGGGCAGCAGTTGTAGAGGCACTAAGGAAGATAACAGAAGATGCCACAGCACCCTTCAAAATCACATTCATTTCGGGAGATGTCATGAAGGTGATGACAGGGCCCAAAGAAACAGAGAGGCAGCAGGTGGAAAGAGATAGGAGCTTCACTTTCTTTATGGTATTTGATATAGGACCATAGTAAACCACCCCCGAGTCCTTTTCATCTTTTCCAGATTCTCCCCCTTTTTGAGGACCTATGCTGAGCTTGTTATCATCCTCAGTGGAAAACCACCGTCTCTGGATAGCAGTGGGCTGTATGCCACTGGAGGGTCTGGATGTCTGCAGCAATGTACCAAGCCTACTCAAATTACAACCTGAAGAGTTGAATATGTTAATTAAGGCCATAAAGGTGAAATACATTATTCATTTTGAAAGCTTCGAGGACAAGTTGAATCAGGAGAAAACATTCATAATTCTTTTTTAAGAGTGAAAAGGAAACTTAAATTGAAGGCAATCCCACATTGAATATTAATAACTAGAAGTCAGAAGACAAAAAAAATTAGAGTACCCCTAAACAAGTTAGAAGACAAAAAATTAGAATACTGCTAAAGAAGATTATCTCCACGGTTCCCACCAATAACAGTATAGAGCTTGACTGCTAATAGACTAAAACCATTGGCCGTGATACAAATTGTGGCTTCAAAAACTACTATATTTAACAGTTACTACCATTGCTCTTAATCTTTTTCAGGACTCACACTTACAGTGACTTCCCAGCTACATAACTGCAGATGCTCTACATATTCTTCTCCATTTCCATCAAATTTGAGTCCAGTGACATGCAGAAATGTTTAAGGGAAAAAAGTCTCAATAGCCCTCCAACTAATAGCCGGGTGAACTTTTGGCCCTTCAACAATTAAGAGTCAGCTTTTGGCCCTCGACCTATCGAAATCGCAAAGTGTTGAACCTTCTGTCAAGTTCAAACATTAAAATCAACGGAAACCAACACTACTTGAGACGCATGTCAAAATACGAGGAGTATTTTAGTTTGAACTATCTTCCACTCAATAAAAAGGGAGTAAAGATCAGTTTAACTTAATTGTTGCGTTATATCATTCTCTCTCTCTCTCTCTCTCTCCCGCTCTCTCTCTCTCTCTAGTGCAAGTGGTTGGATGCCCCTGCAATTCGTCAACCATCATCACTAGTGCACCTCTTGAAGCTTCCTCAAAAGAATTATAAGTACCCAAACCAGATCCTCTTTCCCGTAAGTGGGTAGCAAATTTCTGCAGCCCATTTGCCTCATTTCCTCTACCTGACGCCTTTGTATTTCCTCTACTCTGCGGTTTAGCTAACTTCTTTTTCTTCGAGTTGTTTTTCTCCCCATTATTGCTCTCTTGTTTTAGCTTCTGGGCCAACAGCTGCAACCACAGGCTAACCAGGTTGACTTTTCAACTCCATAATAGGGAGAATAATCTCCCTAAGAAACCTCTTAGGTTTCTTTTAAATCAGTTTCTTTTAAATCACCCTTTCATCATCTGATGAATCAGTATCGATAGCATCCGGGTCGTTACAAAAGACACAAATCTTTCTTGCAGGTCTGATGGGTTCAGCCTTGATTTTTGGCCTTTTGTTATGGTACTGTTGATTCAGTATGACTTGTCTCCAAGACACTGGCATTTTTATTTTCCTTTTCTTCAATCACTCAACTGCAAAACCCTGAATCAGATACCCAGAAAATCCTTGAAACTTCCTTTTTGTCTTGCTTGAAGGCACTAAGTAGTGCTTTAATTGGATCAAATTGTAGTAGACGTAAATTTTACCTCAGTTGAAGAGTAACTTTTTTATGTGTTTGAAAATTGTTCTATATATGGAATAAGTTTTGAAGCTTTTCCATTTCAATCACATGAAGCAAAAAACTTGAGTAGAAGCTCTTCAACTGCAATGGAGATTTTCTTCCTACAGCTTTTTGTTCAGGAAGAAATCCCTTTTTACCGAATAGAAACTACTGGGTGGACTAAAATGGCCTTTGTATTTCGGCATGCATTTCACATGATGTTAGTTTCCGTCAATCTTAACTGTTGAACTTGCCAGAAGATCCAACATTTTACACTTTCGATAGATCGAGGGCCAAAAGTTTACTCTTAATTGTTGGGGGGCCAAAAGTTCCCCCGGCTAATAGTTAGAGGACCATTGGGACTTTTTCCCAATGTTTAAATACATACTTATATGCGCCTAACTCACAGACTATCTGTGCCGGAGTGAATAAATGACAACTATCAGCAAAAGGTATTGAATACACCTGTCTGTTATGACAGTACGAATAGATAAGCCCATTGTAGCAGAATGTTTATATTTTCTTATCAACAAGAGAAAGTATATTATCTGGTTTTCCAGTATAACTTTAACTAAAATATTATCAGCATGTTCATATCTCTTTAACAGCAAGATACAAGCACAGGACTAGGACAAAGAATGACCAGAAAAACCAAAAAATTCATAGATGTACTGCACATTCATGTAGACTTGTGCTTCAGACTAAGACACTCCAAAGCAACTTAGGATCAGCAATAATTCATCAATAGGCATTTCCCTTCCAAACAAAGAAAAGGATGGAACGAAAAAACAACAAGATCCTAAGCAATCACCAATAGTACATAAAAATAGGGATCTTAGATTGTCCCAAATAAATGTTATATGACCATGCCAGAAGCTGAACAATTGATGTCAAAATAAAAGTTTATCAGGATCAAATGATTCTTAATAAGAACTAAATAACAAGATGGTGGTTAATTATTGATCCCTCATCAGGCCTCCAGGACCCAGTAACAAGGTTGCTTCAGCAGCAACATCTTAAGGGTGAAATTACGATGAGAAACATGATTAACTAGCCCCTATAATTCACATGAACCTTAATAGTAAATAGGCGGTAGAAATTAGCAAAACTTGTCGTGTACTGGCATGTATTTATTCACCAAGATGTATAAGAATACCCTATCTAAATCCCCCTCTATCAAACATTTTGTTGGAAATCAGAGAAGTTTCAGTCAGAGAACAGGTTTTTTGGTCTGTACTGGATATGGGTACTCCATCCTGCCAAATCTAAAATCTACAATAAGCAAGCACCCAGAACTTATGTTTTTTGATGTAAGTGGTCATTTTGAGATAAATTTTCAGTCTCTTTTAAGGTGAGATTAAGAATAGTTAAATTGCAGAAATGATACAATGGTGATAGGTGGTCTTCCATGTACTTTGCCCAATAAATTCTATTAAAGATGAATAGTTTCTGAGGCACTTCTGGAGCAGTTAAAAGATTCCTGATGGAAAATAAAGCTTTCAGCCCAAAAATTCACGTCCTTAAAACTGGTAAAAGAATAATAAAAAATAATAAAAGAAATGGCAAGAACTGCACTGCTAGACCAATCCAACTTAACTTAACAATAGAATTCAAATCCTAAATCTATGCAGACAAACACACACAGAGACAGAGCATTATATTAAGAACTCAAACATGTATGGTTGAGCTCGCCCAGAGAAAAGTTAATTGCACTTCAAGTGAATCATCAATTGATCACTAGACACCAAATGATACAACCAAGTGCTTTCAACAAACACTGTTAAACTTTGTGCAGAAAGCAAGAATAGGTGCTGCATGTTAAGCCAAATATTGGCTTATCTAGTCCAACTGTTCCACTAATCAATAATGCAATTAATTCCGCTTTTCTATAAAGAAAACCTACCATTTTATTTGCTTTTTCTGAGAGCCAGTTTTCTTGAAATTTAGACCTTGAATGGTTGGGTTCCACCTCGGACATGTTTTATATGCTTCTGCATCAAAATTCCAGCAATGTACATAAATCATATGGTTGGGTTCCAAAAGGTTGCTTCTTGACAGAATAAAGGGTGTTCTGTGATTAAGAAAATAAATGCTGCAAAGAAGGCATTATCATATCCATGCATTATCAAGTTGAGATCAGGCAGCTAGCACACCAAGCCGCTCACAAGCTGCAACTTGGCTTGACTTGGTGTTCACCGAGCTCATGTCAAGCTTGAGTTGCTCAATTAGCTTAAAGAGTCAAGCTCAAGTATGTTAGTATTCCACTCAAAGGCTGATCAAGCTTAGTCGATCTTTTTATAAATGGTAATAAGTATAAAATTCTTGTTATTTTTATAATAACATAGCAAATTTACTTCTTGTTAGAATGGACTGAGCTCGAGCTCAATTTTGAGCTTGGCAGATTTAAATCGACAAACTGACCTTGACTAAATTATGCAAATACCCAACTTGACTCCGCTTGATTGCAGACCTCATTGAGATAATATACATATCTGTCCGCATTTCGATTGTCTATTCCAAAGAATCAACTATGCAACGCCAATAAACAACTTCTTAGCCTCAAAGCCCTATATAAAGACTTAAAAAAATAATTTTAAAAAAAGCCCACAAACACACAAGTAGCAAAATAAACCGTGATATACTACGTGCAAACACATAATCTGGTACAGTTTTTGTTTTTTGGGGTATATAATCTGCACACTGAATTGCACAAAAAACAAAATCACATTTTTATGGTAGCCTTTCTGTGGAAATACCTAAAATCAAGTTTTCGGCCATAAGTTACCGGAATTATCATAGATTAAAAAATAATAGAATCTTACGCCCTTTTCTTTGTGTGTTTTTGCCTACACTAACTACACCAAATATTTGATGGAATGCAGACAAACCAAATTCAAATGACAATCATTTACAAGCAAAATGACTTCTCAAAAAACAATTCAATCATGAGGGGGTGAAGAAAGAAAGGAACCTGAGTGGAAGTTCGTTGATTTGAGATGCTGATGGGTTTGAGAGCGGACCAAATGAAGCAGTGCAGTTCTTGCCATTTCTAAATTGAAACCTACCAAAAAAATAAAAGGAGCAAAAAAAAAAAAAACACGCTTTCTTTCTTCTTTTCAGTGGAGAGAGATCAGAAAACCCTAACTCCAACTTCAGACACCCAGCCAAGGGTATTGCAGTGGAAAAGAAAATGGAAAGTAGTGCATAGAAGAATTTATGTCCGCAACGATGCATGTCAGCAAGGGCATTTGGTCTAGTGGTATGATTCTCGCTTAGGGTGCGAGAGGTCCCGAGTTCAATTCTCGGAATGCCCCTCATATTTGATTCTTTTTCCCGCCACCCCCCGGGGGGGTGGGCCAACAAATGTCCTATTAGCCGAGTAATAAGCTTACAATCCAGAAGCCATTCTTACATTATTTTGACCATTTTTTGCCACACTAAACCATCATGTGAATGTTTCCGTACAAATTTGTAAATCACATGGCTCAAATTAAATTCTGATTAATTCTTGATGTGCTTGCATGAGACACCATCAACCACATGACTCAACAAATTAAGTCCACTTGCATTTGTCTCGAGGTCATTTCGTAAAACTGAAATCTAAATTTGCTAAATTTATTAAGTCACATTTGTTTGATAATCATCCGAATTTGATAACTGAATTGGAACATTGTGTCTTATGTATGTATAAGAATATATTTTAATCAAATATTGTGCTTTTATTTTTATTTTAAATTAATTTTTAAAGTATTAATTCTCAATAATCAAATAATTTATCAGCATGGAAAGTGTGTTATTGTGCAAGAGAGAGAGTATGTGTTTATGGGCAAAGTTCTACACGTTGATGTATATAATGGTGGATTTTATCAACTTAATTGCATTTAGAAATAAACAGCACACAATCAAGGTTAGAACTTCCTAAACTCGTCATTAATGTAAAACTGCATTTGCCAAACCATTCATTATGCAAGTCAAAATACTGCACCAACTTATGTTAACAACCATCATTAATGCATCCATCATTAATGCTCTTATTGATATATATATATATATATATATATATCCTCAGAGAGACATGTTGACGCCCGATAGCACCGTTAGCCAAAAAAAAAAAGGGCCTTAAATTTATCTCTACTGTCCATATATGGCCTTCCTTCCAGAAGCACTTGGTCTTAATTTGGATCTTTCTTTATTCTCCTGAGTGAGCTGGTCCGTTTGCCAGTTCGTTTATTGCTTCCTTCCACCCTATACATCAGCTTTGACCCTTCCTTGCTCTTCTAGTAGTAATCCTATATATTCTTCTCTTTTCGGGTAGACCTTTACTCTTTCCGCGTCTTCTTGTTTTCAAGTTTTCACCACTTAATAAAAGAAGCATTAACTAAGTGCCCTTCAAGGCATCAATTGTCAAAGTTGACAATCACTCCTCTAGATTGTCTAACCAAAACCAAAAGATCTAGTCACCAAACAAATGGTAAGAATACCATAAATTATATAAGATCGTCTAGAAGCTGTCACAATTAAAGGGAGCCATTACTACGCATTCTACACGCTCACATGCTCTCCAAATAAAGTATGCAAAGATGGACAACCTGCCCTAGTATATATAGACTTCCCACTAACCCAGTTTTCATTCATCAAACACATTCCTACACGTATTCTCTCTAGCTCACAACACTATACATCTTGAATTCTTGATTACTTGATCTTGCTAGCTCTCCCTCTAGAAGGTAGAAAGGAGAAAAAGATGGAAAACAAAGGAAACACTACTTGGGAATACTTTGGAGAAGAAGAAGAAGAAGCGGAGGACACTCTTTCTTTCTGCAACCTCAACATACAAGAATACAAAGACAGCTCCGTCCTTCAAAGCCCTAGAGATTCCTCAGCTCAGGATTTGTTTGAGTTCTTCAGCGATGAACGATGCCCTGAATTTTTCAGCGCCCCAGATGTCGTTTTCTGCGGGAAACTCATGCATGAGGACCGAGATGATCAGCTCAATGAGTATCAAAAAAGAGACTATCTAACCATGGTCAGATCCCACTCTTTTCGTCCTTCTTCTCGTGATGAAAAGGACCTTTCTTCGGCGAAAAAAAGCTTGGTTTCTCGCCAGATTTCGAATTCTAAGTCTCGCGTGGGTTCAATCTATCGTGTCCAGAATGTGAACATATCTGGTTTGACTTCCATGTCAAAGAAGTCCAGAAGAAGAATGTTCATGTTTGGGCCAGTCAAGTTCAAGCCAGAAATGGAGCTGAGTGCTATTAAGGAGAGGCAAGGCCGTCGTTCGACTACCAGTACCACCATGTCGCCGCCAACGCAGGTAAAGGATGGCGGAAAGGCGGTGGTCAGAAGTGGTGGGAAGGCGGCGGCAGCAGCAGATAAGGGAAAGAGGAGTGGCACCTGGAATATGGTGAGGTCGTTGCGGGGCAGAGGCCACCTCACTGCCGTGTTGGCCAGGTCGTTCGGCTGCATTCCTTCTGCTGCTAGTGTGGGAAAATACCTTCCAGTGGCCAATTAGTCTTTGCTGGAGTTTGAATTGGGACTTGTGGATGGACGTTGTGTTCATGATTATATGGCATCATTGGCATTTGATTTCTTTTTTCTTGACAAAAGAAAATTAAAAAGAATATGTCAGTGATATTTGTGAATAAATATTAATTACACTTTGCCCCCCTAAATTCTAGGTATATACAATTTATCTCCTATCATTAAGATTGTTAGTGCTATTTGACAGAGAGAAACAGAGTGTCGTCTTCTCTGTGACCAAAATACCTCTACAAACATGTACCTTCTAGTTTTGTGATTAACAATTTAAAATTTCATTAGAGCTATACATACAATAGTCATAGAGTTAGAATACTATTTATGTAACATTCTAAAATGCAACATATTTCATTCTAAAGTGTTTTTTTTTTTGGAGCAAAACTGGTGATTTTTGAATGTTCATAAGTGCTTTTAACAGTGAGTGTGTTTGGATAGGAGATTATTTGAAATAATTACTGTAGCACTTTTTATGATATAATGTATATGAGATAAAAAGATAATTTAAAAAATAAAAAGATGTATTTGAAATTGTAATGGTGATATAAGCAAATAAATTTGGACAAATAATCTCCTGTCCGAGTATCTGTAGGTATTTTACCAATTGCCTTTCAATTGTGGACATACAGCCATATTGTGAGGGCATTAACATCATTTAGTCGTGTTTTCGATTGATTGGTTTTCATGGATGGTAACATGTGTATATCCTGAGTTTAGTTTAGAGGGACAAAACGTTACTTCACATCAAGTATCGGGGAGCAAACGGTAATTTAGCCTATTTCTTGTCACTCCTTAAATCGTGTTATACTTTTTTTTTTTTTTGGATTACTAGGACCTCCTATTCAACCATGGTTTGGTTAGAAAAAGACTTGCAAGTTTGTTTAAAGTCGACCGTTTCGTTGTAGTATTTACTTCCTGGTCAAGGCCCGGAGCCTCTACTGTCAGATTTGCGTTCAATTGGTAGACCAAATTTGGTTAAATTGGAAGTCTTGACTATCCTTACAGTTTACCTGTGCCTCTTTTTGCGCACTAACACTCTTTCTTTGCTTGGACAGTGAATTATTTGCACAAATTTATTTATTTACATTATAAATATATTTTTTAATTATTTTTTATCTCATATATTTTATATTAAAAAAGTATTATAGTAAATTTTTTTTTCAAAAGAATTGTCCCAAATTGTCCGCAAGTTTCGCTAGCAAAGCAAAAATTCCTAATAATTTAATTAACTCAACCAATGAACGTAATATTTGCTGTATGGGGAAAAAAGATGGCACAACTTGCGTTTCCTTGTTCCTGATTGGGTTCTTCAAATGACCAACTTTTTCGGCATTGAGCTGGGAGAAACACACGTCACATTCATCATCTTTTAATATAACCTTTCTTACCATCAAAAATGCGTTTTAGCTATCTAAGATCAAAACAAAGTACCATATCATCACATCGATTAGGGTGAATTTCTGTAAATAATGCCGAAATAAGAAATCATTACAAATTTGGTGTTTTCGACAAATTAGTTCTTTAATAGGGGTCACCGTAATTGAGAAAAGCGGCATTGATCGACATTGAATTTATTTTAAGTTTTTTTATATAAGTTAAATGAATAATAATTTTTAAAAAAAAAAATTTGCCAATGCGGTGACTAGCTCATTCGCATCCAAAACCAATTTATGCACCATTGATCAATAGTTGATCAACGGTGTGAATTTTTTGGAAAAAAAATTGACCACTTTTGGATGCAGCGGAATTTTAGCACCATTGATCAATAGTTGATCATTGGTGCAAAATTTTTTTTTTTAATCCAGACGTCACATGTGGATGCGGTGTCTAGTATAGCCACATCCATTAACGGATGCGATGAAACTCTATGGGTTGATCAATGACACATACACTCCATTGACAATTTTAATTTTTTTTTAGCTGTTGATTAATTTCGAATGAACAATTGGATTGCGTCGATATAATCAATGCAATTGGCTATAAATATATCACCGAATAAAGCCATTTGACTCCAACAAGCCCATCAGTATACTTTCACTTATCTCCTTCATCATCTTCCGAATTTCGTCCTCATATACAGAGAAAATCTCAAAGAAATTTTGCCCAAAAAAGAATCGATTGTGTTTTTCACCATTGTTCAGCCGGTTAGTTTGTATACATTGTCGCGCATTGGCGTGCGTTGGTTTCCTTTGTAGTTCATAAAAAGCAAAAGCAGTTTTCTAGGATCTAAAGTTTGTGGTGCTCGGCCAGAATCTCTGAGAATACTTGGTTCAACAGGTACTACATTCGACATATCCCATGTGTCATTTTAAATAGTAATAGTTAATTATATTTGATTAGTATTAGTTGATTACATTTGATTTAAATGATTACTATTAGATCAGTAGTTTATTACATTTAATTGGTGTTAATTTATTACATTTGATTAGTATTTGAATTAATTTAATTAGTAATAGTTTATTAATTAGTTATATTACATCTTCCTGTCAATAGATTGACTGAATGTCAAACTAGAAATAGTAACAGTAAGCGATAATATAAGTACTGTTTAGTAAATAATATTAAAAATAAAAAATAGTAATAGTAATAGTAAAAGTAAATTGTAACAGTAACAATAGTAATAGTAAGAGTAATAGTAATAGTAAAAGTAAATAATAATAGTAAAAAAATATAGTAATAGCATATAGTAAATATGTATAGTAAACATAAGCAGATAGTGAATAGTACAAGTAAATAATAATAGTGAATAGTAAAAAGTTAATAATAAATAGTTTTTCAATAAATAAAAAAAAGGATAAATGATAAATAGTAAAAGTAAATAGTAAATATTTAATAGTATATTAAAAGCCAATAGTAATTACTTGTCAAATTAATAGGAAATAGTAGTAGTAACTACTTAGCAATAGTAATAGTAGTAACAGTAATTAAAAATTGTAATAAGTGTTTCATTAATACTAGTTAGGAACCATTAAATTATTACATAATTAATAAAGTTACCGTTAATTTTATGTTTAAGGACAAATTCGTGCTTGTCTACTAGTGTACTATTTTGTTATTGTTTCCTAGTGTACTATTAAGTAGATAGTGAATAGTAAAAAGTTAATAAAAATAGTTTTTAGTAAAAATAAAAAGACATATGGTAAATAGTAAAAATAAATAGTAATTAGTAAATAGTTAACCGTATGTTAAAAGTCAATAGTAATTACTTGTCAAATTAATGGGAAATAGTAGTAGTGATTACTTAGTAATAGTAATAGTAGTAATAGTAATTAAAAATTGTAATAAGTTTTTCATCAATACTAATTTGGAACCATTAAATTATTACATAATTAATAAAGTTACCGTTAATTATGTTTAAGGACAAATTCGTGTACTATTTTGTGATTGTTTTATTATTAATGCGATTAATTTTAATATAGTTACTGTAAATTCATGTTTAGAATCACATAAGCGATAGAATCTAAATAAAAAATATTCATAGCATTATGCAAAAATATCGACGGATCTCGCATTGGTGATTCAATTTATTGGTGAATCAATCCATCTATTTAAATGGATACAAATGGATTGATTCAATTATACCTATTACCTGATTATGATCCGTCCCAATCTAGTTGAATCATTTATTTTGACACCTCTAGCCTTACCTAGCAATTCATGAAAAAATTAATTGATTAATTTGAAGAGTCTAATAAGTTAATTGACACAGGATATGATACGATAAATCAGATGAAACATTAGAAAAATTTTGTATCCAGTGGATCAGTCAGGCTGGTTCACCTGAACTTAAATCTTGTTTGTATATAATGTAAATTAATTTGAACATAATGTAAATATTTAATTTTATTTTGTAAACCTCACATATAGTGTTACGTAAAATGTAATGTACATTCTATAATTTAAGACATACAAATTTTTTGTTTAAGGTCAATTAATTTTATATTAATCTCTCATACACTGACAGTATATGTACTTTATTAACTTTTGTTAAATGATAACTATATAAAATTTATATGGGAGAACTGCACCAATCATCCCTCACATATCACAGATGTGAAAATTTAGTCCCTCAGAACAAAAATGATCAGTTTTAGTCTTTAACAAACAAAAAACGATCACCTTTAGTCCCCTTTCACTTTTCCGAACAAATTTTGGCCAGAACCAACTGGGTCCACGTGCAATGCCCAATTTTTAAAGGGTAAAAGCGACAAATCACCGTTGACCAATTATTGGAGGGACCAACTGTACAAAACTTTAGTTAAACATTTATAAAAAAAAAAAAACACAAAAACTAACCCACCATTATTTGCAATTCATCTCAACCCAAAATCTTAATACCCAGCAATTCAACAGTATAGCATTGGCGTATTCCACTTTGATAGATTAAAAGAATATGCACTGTGATAGATTAAAAGAATATGCAGGGAAAGCATAAAGAAAGAATTGAACTTAATGAGATGAAGACGATCAAGGAAGTAGATAAAACAAATTTTAGTGTTGCAGCAAGCACCATTACCGCAGGCATATGATTTACCAATTTTAGATAATGACCTTGGACCTGTTTGGAAGCCAGGTTTTTGGACAAGTTTTTATCTACTAGTTTTTTAATAATTTTTGCTACAGGAATCCCAAAAAAACTTTGAGAAGTTTTTTACCTACACACTTAAAATATCCAAAATACAAAAAAAAAGTCCCTTCCCCTTCTCTTCTTCTTCTTCCTCCCCCACCCTAACCCACCACCACTTTCGTCACCGGCCACCACCTCCGGAGCCGATCACCTCTTCCGGTGCTGGTCTTCTTTTTTTTTGCCCTTTTTCCCTCTTCCACTCTTCCTCTCCTTTGTCTTTTTTTTTTCTCTGCGTCTCCCCCACTCTTCCCCTACCACTCTTCCCCTTCTCCTTTGGCTGATCTAGTCATTAGACCAGATCGCACGGGGGAGGGTGGGGGTAGCGGGGAAAGAGGAAGAGGGGGGAGAAGGAAAATTGTCAAAAAAAAATTTCGTTTCACTGCTTCATCTGCCGGCAAGAGCAATGAGAGGGGACGGGAGGAGAAGGAGAGGGAAAATGTGAAAAAAAAGGGCAGAGGGAAGGTGAGAAGCGGGAAAGGGAATAGGAAAAGGGGAAGAGGCAGAGAGAATGGCAGGGGAGAGAGGGAAGGGGCAGAGGGGGTGGCGGGGGAGAGGAGAAGAAAGGGATGGTGGACATAGGGGAGTGGCGGGGGAGGGAGTGGGAGGGGTGGCAACCTAAGGGAGGTGGTGGGGGGAGAGGGAAAGGGCAGAGGGGGTGGCGGGGAAGAGGGAAGAAAGGGATGGTGGGCATAGGGGAGTGGCGGGGGAGGGAGTGGGAGGGGTGGCGACCTAAGGGGAGTGGCGGGGCGTGGGGAGAGGGAAGGAAAGGGATGGTGGGCATAGGGGAGGGAGTGGGAGGGGTGGCGGGCAGAGGGGGGAGGAACGGGGAAGGGAGTGGGAAGGGGTGGCGGGGGAGATGAGAGGAAAAGGGTGGCGGGAGAGGAAGGAGAAAAGAAAAGAAAAAAAAAAGAAGAAAGGTGGTACTGGCGGAGGTGTTGGAGGTTGGAGGTAGAGGTAACGAGAAAGAGGGAGAGGGAAGGACGAAGTAGAAGAAGAGAGGAAAGAAAAGAAAAAGGAAAGAAAGAAAAATAGAAAAGAAAGAGAAAGAGAAAAAGAAAGGAAAAAAAGAAAAGCAAAAAAAAATTTTCACTTTACAAAAACTTCTACAAAATTTTTCACATTACAAAAACTTCTATAAAAAAATTTTTCACCTTACAAAAACTTCTACAAAAATTTTTTAAAAACTTCTACAATGCACTACAGTAAAATTTTAGACAAATTTCCAAAAAATTCAGATTCCAAACAGGCCCCTTGTTACCAAGTACCACGTCGGAGCAAGAGAGCAATGTATGCCCAAACTAGCCGAAAACAGAATATCCCAACAGTAGTTCATATTAATAGAGAAGAGTACAAGACCACTTCAACTAGCAGACAAACACGAGTCCTTCGTTTAAACCAAATAAACCAAAAGAAAAAATTGCAAAAAAGCCTTGGCAGCCAAAAAAAAAAATAAAATCCCAGAATATATCACTAGTAGGTAAATTGTGGCCATGAAACGACAATGTAGACAATTGAAGAAGCTGCGGTTAAAACTAGAAGCTGGGATCGGCCGGATCTTGACTATAAGACGGATTCAAACTCCAGAAAAAGACTTGAGCACGACAAAATTAGCACAGCCAGTAATGCACAACAACCACCCGGAATCAGCGCAAACGCTCGAAACAAGTGATGAATACTGAACAAATCAGCTCAAAGTTGTAGCAAAAGTGTCAGCATAGCAATTAAATCAGTGAACCCACTCGGATCTATAGAGGAAGTCATTATAGAAAATAGCATTAAAGCCCAAAAAAAAAAAAAAAAGAAACAAAACAACATACTTACTAGCCTCTTCACGAGTCTCTTCTCCTCTCCCATTCTTGACCACCCCTCAGTAGCTTTGACTCTGTACAAGAATAATAGAGGGAGAGAAGAGAATAAGAGCAGAGGAAAGAGGTGAAACCGGTGTGATTTTGTATTTTAGAGTGGGCTTTGTATTGTGTTGTTTGAGGGAATAATAGTAAGAGTGGCAATTAAGAAGAACAAATTATTATGCTAATAACCCAAAAAAAAAAAAAAAAAAAAACAAAACTTACGGTAAAAGAAAGCGACGGCATGGATTAGGAAAATAATAAATCCTGGTCTTAATACATTTTGCATTACTATGTTGTTGCCTTTGTACGACACTAAGTGCAGCGGTATGGCAATTTTGGTACTAGCATCACATTTGTGGTCAACAGTAAGGTGATTTGTTACTTTTAACCTTTAAAAATTGGGCATTACATATGGAGCCAATGAGTTCCGGCCAAAATTTTGTCGGAAAAGTAAAAAGGGACTAAAGGTGATCGTTTTTTGTTTGTTAGAGACTAAAACTGATCATTTTTGTTTTGAGGAACTAAATTTTTATGTCTGTGATATATGAGGGACGATTGGTGCAGTTCTCTCAATTTATATCGAACTTTAACTTTTGTATATGAACAGCACTGGATATATGTTTGGACCAGGATACATGTCTGTGTACATAATATTTACTCATTATTTTTTTTCTTGGCACAATTCGTTTGCCCCTATCGACAATAATGCGATCTACTGTCGTAACCTGGTACGGTACACACTCACAGTTTCAACTTTCAACTGGCACTGCTGACTGCTGGTGGTGGTGGTGTATAGCAGGGAAATGAAGAAGAAGCGGCGAGAGTAGCAGCTGAATTTCTTAAACAAACTATTGAGACTCTTTCAGGAAGGAGACACTAAAAAATTTAAGGACCCTTTACCCCATTGAACCCTTAAACTTGAAAATCGAAACTCAAGCATTATACAGCCCCTAGGAGGAGAAAATTTTAGCTCACTCAAGAGGAGAAAAAATTGCAGTAGTAATAAAAATATCAACCAGCCTCTGCCCATTGCCTAAAACAAAGCAACGTAGAAAGAAAAGAACCCAGAAATCAAGTCGAAGATCGAAGGGCTTCGTTGCCGCCTCCGCCTCTCCCTCTATCCTTACCACCGCCGCAAATGGTATTCATTTTCTATATATGCATCAATTTCTTCGAAAATTTTGCAGTTTTGTTATCATTTCTTTTTCTGTCTCCTTGAATTTGACTTTAAGGTGTCTGATTATTGATTAATCATGCCTTTCCTTGTGGGGTTATTTTCGTTTTTCTTTTAAGATACGAGAGTTCTTGGAGCTTAGTCCTGAGACATTATCAAGAATCGGATTATTCAGTTTAATCCAATTAGTAAAGTTATTAATTTTGTCATTTTTGCTGTAGGTGGATATTGTTTCTTACTTCTCCACTTTCCTAGGTTCAAATTGTGGCGTAGTCTGCCGAATTTAGAGAGTAGCGCTATGTAAACGTTACAACTTCAGTTGAAATCTACATAACATCAAGGTTTAAGGTGATTAATGGGAGGTTTTATCAAGATTAAATTATTCTTACCTCTAGCACTTCCAGTTATTTGTTTTTTAAAATGTGATTGGCCACTTTGTGCTGTTTTGTTTGAATAACACAAAAGTCTTCTGAAGGAATTCTAAACCTCCGGAAATGCTGCGTGGATTGGCAGTTTTAGGTAATGCAAGAATTGGATAATGGACTTTGAAAGTACTGGGGAAAGTTTATGACAAGGTTTTGGTTTTCTGAGTCTGATATGTTGCTGGTTTTTTCCTCAATTTGGAAATGCTGATTGGAGAAATTGCCCCACAAATTTTCTGTAGGAGCCGCATGCCAATTTATATGGGAAAAACACTTGACTGTTGCTTATTGCCTAGGTTACTTGTCATAAAGAAATAGACATAACTGTGTATGATTGAGATTTAACACTCTATCATGAATAAATTAAATCATCAATCAATGCAGTTTAGTCTTGGATTTGTCCTTTGACTGAGCTTTTCTTTTGGAATTTTGGTATCAGATGGAAAAAGTGGATGTATCAAACCTGCGTGCTAGGAATGCAGAGGTGGTAGGTACTGATGCTGAAATGGATAAGGTCAAGCACAGTGTTGATAAGCTATCCATGGAAGTTGACAACGTGAGTTTATTGCTATAAGTGTTGAATGAATCATGCACTTCTTCTCTTTGTTTTAACATTTATTAAGATGAGGAGAGCTCAAATGAGTGGCTATTGTGTCTGGATGAAGATCACCCAAGAAGGATCCATAGGTGTTATTTTCTTCCCATATTTTGAAATGTTAGTTCTAAATGCTGATGAATTATCATAACTTGTCTTTATTTAGTTGTTTTTAGATGAAGTGGACAATAGTATTGCTGGCATTTAGTTTTTGTTTTTCTTGTAAGATTAAGTAAAGCATATGAGATTTGTTGTTAATCCATTTCTTGTCTGCAATAATCTATTTCTGCTGTCACTGGCATTCAAGAATTTTAATTTGTATCTTCTGAAATTTTTAGCTTGATCAAAGAGTGAATGAAGTTGAGCGGTTTTACTCAAGTAAAAGCCTAAATCAGCCAAGCACATCCTGGAGTACCTCTTCAAGGAACAATAAAGATAGGGAAAGATATGCGCCCAGCTTTAAGAAGCTACAACAGGATGCGTCACGCAGAGAAGCAGCTGCTGCAAAGAGAATGCAAGACCTTATGCGCCAGTTTGGATCGATACTACGTCAGGCAATCATCAATCTTTATCTCTATATATGAATGGAGATGAATGGGGCTACTGACTTAACATATTTAACCTATTAGCTTGGTACACTTGACGCATAAATTGATTCCAAAATACAATTTTTTCAAAACTATGTCTTGAAATGTTTCTGCTTCTGCGATATTTGCTCCTTCCACCAGGGTGCATATAGAAGAGAATCATTTGCAATCCTATAGAGCTAGTAGTTAACTGTAAGCGGAGTAGACTTCCATCCAAACACATTTTGTCTAGATTCTTTTGTAACATAGTTTTCCTTAATCTGCTCCAATTTTAAATGTTATGCACCAGTTCTATTACACACTCTAAACAATAAGTGCTAGTTGCCTAAGGGAGCTATTTCAGGGTATTGTTGAGGATTTTGGTCCATCTTTTACTCTGTGTTGTACTGCACTCCACCGTGAGAAACTCAACATGGTTTAGTGAAAAATTCATGAGTGAGCCTATTTACCCTTTTGTAATGCGTAGACATTTTTGTAACATCTTAAAGAATCAAATAAAATGTTAGTCCACCTTTTGACCAATTTCATTAAGATATGACTCAGCCCTGTTAAGGCAAAATCTCTTACTATATTTTGGCAGCCCAAGCATCACAAATTCCATAGACAATTTGTTGGGTATGGTATTCATGCTTGGGCATGGAAGACACCAATTAAAATTTCTGTCATTTGCCTGGAATTATCATGTCGGAACCATAACATTGTGGTGCACATTTTGTCCACTGCCTTCATTTCTCATAGTTGAGAAAGGAAAAAGTTGATTTCAGTAACTTGGCTGATCTTTCTAGGTGTTGTATTTTCCTGTAGAGGGCGACTCGATGTTTGTTTATTTCACCCATCCATCCTTTTATCTACTAGAATCTTACATGGCTTCCCTTTTGCTTATACATGGTGGAGAAAAGGGCTTCTGATATATCAGTTTGGCTTATGCCTAGCCCTTGTACTTTTAATGGAGAATAAAGATGATATGATAATGTATATTAAGAAACTTTGTCATGTTTCACGGATACAAGTTTAAGGTTACTCACTTGTTAAAGAAATTGCTTATTTTCAGGTGCCTATATTGTCTTGTACCATGTATCACACCTGTTCTTCTATAGTAGCATTGGTGGTTGCATTGAGCTGAGCTTTTAAAAATGGCACATTATATCTTGAATTGTTGATGGAATGAGTTCTAACATGTAACTCAACCAATTTGCATACTTCCTTCTTATTTGTGTTAGATCACTCAGCACAAGTGGGCGTGGCCATTTATGCAGCCTGTTGATGTTGAAGGGCTGGGCTTGGATGACTACTACGAGGTAGAACACCTGGCTTCATTCTGTCTTCTCCCTGCTATCCACCATTCCAGTTCTGTACTAGACTAGGAAACCTGATGCTCAAAGCAGGAAAAAGAAGTAACCAACATTAAAAACTAGAACAGAAACAGTAGCTTGATTTTTTGCAAGTGTCATGAAACTGAGATTCTCCGACGAGTAGTAAGATTTTACCTGTACTGCTTCCAGATTGAAAAAGCTGTCAAACTAATTAGGTGTGTGGGTGCTAATTCAGTAATTTGTACTAATCTGCTGATTTTCTACAAAAGAATTATCATGATGTTTCTGTGTTTATACCTTAATTTGATTGTGCTGTCTAGAATTGTGAGTTTGAACTTGCATTAATTTGTTGATTCTAGGTCATTGACAGGCCCATGGATTTTAGTACAATAAAGAATCAAATGGAGGCCAAGGATGGTACGGGTTACAAGCATGTTCGTGAGATATGTGCAGATGTGAGGTTGGTGTTCACAAATGCGATGAAGTACAATGATGAAAAGAGTGATGTTCATGGGATGGCCAAAACATTGTTGGCAAAGTTTGAGGAGAAGTGGCTACAATTGTTACCAAAAGTCATTGAGGAGGTAATTATTGTTATAGAAACTTATTGGTTTCCTGTTGTATGTAGGCCTTGGTATAATAGCCTCACATGGTGTAATACTATTAGCAGAACCTCACACTGATGGCTTCTGATTAGGCATAGGAAAGTTTTAGCTTTATTTGTGCTTGAGCACGGAGCAGTAGGGATCCCTGAATGTTCAGTAACATATGTTCTCTCATATGACATTCCTGGAACTTTGTTTAAGGTGAATTCTGTGTCTCCAGGAAAAGAGACGTGAAGAGGAGGAAGCAGAGGCACAGTCGAATATGCAGCTTGCTAAGCAGGCAGCTCATGCCAAAACAGCTAGAGATTTAAGCAATGAGGTATGTGATAAATGATCACTTTTGTGGCAGAAATGTGTCATCTTTGATATACAGACTGTACAGTTATACATGCCCACGTTTTTTACAACCTGCTTGACATTCTTTCAGCTTAATGAAGTCGATTCACAGGTGGAAGAACTCAGGGACATGGTAGTCAAAAAGTGCAGGTTCCATCTGATGCCAAATCTCAGTTTTACTTTGATATAATGTTTATGAAGAAAAAATTGTGTCTTGTGCTATTATTAACCTTAAAACCACTACTGTAGAAAAATATCGCTCGAGGAGAAAAGAAACATTGGAATAGGTCTCAGTAAGTTACGTCCTGAAGATCTCACTAAGGCACTGGAAATGGTTGCCAAAACGAATTCAAAATTTGTGCTGAGAGATGAGGACCTGGAACTTGATATAGATGCCATGGTGATCATTGAACATTGTTAATTCCCCCCTTTCCTTTAAAAAAAAAAAAGAGTATTTTCTTCCTGCATGTTCATAACTAACATGACTTTTCTATTTGGAATGCAGAGTGAATCCACTTTATGGAGGCTAAAATTTTTTGTCAAAGATGCATTGAGAGTGCAAGGCAGGGGTTCAAGCAATTGTGAAGAGAATAAAGCTGACAACCGAAAGGCCGCCACCAAGCTTAGCAACAACCCGGTTTCCAAAACGAAGAAAGATAAATCTGATGCTCTTGCCAATACTGCCAAAAAACGGAATAAGATGCCTGCACCTTAGCCTGTGAAGTTATAAGCATGCAGTGATGCACCACAGTGGCCATTTAGATGAAGTACCAAAATCAAATTCCTTGGAAAGGAATGAATGAGTAGTGAGTACTGAAGTCTGAATTCGCCAGTTCGGAAGTTGAAGATTACAAGGTTGACAAAGTCATTTGTCATCAATTTATGCACCTGACCTGAAGAATAAGAAAAGAAATATCTCCTGTTCTGACATGCTTCCTTCTGTAAAGAAAGACAGTCAATCGAACGGTATGAGATACTGTGAAAAATTTTAGATGCATTGTCCCATTTTCTTGCGTTGGGTGCTTTTGCATGCTCGTGAATGTCTTCCTGATGTTCAGCCTTAGGACCTTATGTACAACCTGCTTGACATTCGTGCCCAATTTCCTCCACCTTAGGCTAACCCATTATTTTGGTCACTGTGCTAGGATGAAAAACTTTAAAATTTTTTTTTTTTTTTTTTTAATGGACGAATCCAAACTCCGATGAATTTTACTAATTATGGTAACAGCAACGAAAATCCTTAATACTATGAAGCTTTATTAGTTTAAAATCAAGGTATATTTACCCAATGCTCTTAGGACAAGCATTAATTGGGGCTTAGGTGTTGATTTAGGAGAAAAGCGAGACTAAAATTGATTGAGAGAACGAGGAATGCAACCAAATCGGGCCTTGTGCGTTTATTTATCAGAAAAGCTAAACTAAAATTGAGATAACGAGGAATGCAATCAATCATATAATCTGCAATAGTAGGATCAATACACATTGATTACAACCAATGAATACAACCAAGTCTATGAATATATACTAATTCTGAAAAACACTACATGAATTGTACCAAATCTCAACCTTACTCGTCTTAATTCCCACTAATAAAGAGATGCTTTGATACCATTTTAGATTTTTTTCACTGCAGGCTAGAGTTGAACCCTCACCAGTATAGTCCAAAGAAGGACCGGTGTCCACTGAGCTTGGATTAGGTGGTACACTATATGGGGATAAAATTTAGGGATAATTTCAGAAACCTCCCCTGAGGTTTCTGACATTTACACTTACCTCCCCTGTGATTTGAACAATTACACTGACCTCTCCTGAGGTTACTAATCCTTTACAAATTCAGTCCAAATGATTAAAATATTATTTTAGAGAGTGAAATTAGAATTTTGTACCTGATTTGTCCTTTGTGCCACATGTCCAATGAATGGCAAAGTATTACAAATTAATTAACAATTAATAAACTTTAACGAGCGTAGTTTATAGGCAAATACGTATTGCCTATTTAAAGTACCAGCTTTTTACATGTATTTTACTTTCAAACATTTACTTTATCACAAATATTTATTCTCAAATACAGATTTGTATTTACTCTCAAATATTTAATTTTTGTTAAACACAAAACCTACCAGTTTTTCTTCCGTAGAAATATTAATATAACACTTTTTCAATTTTAGTTATAAATATTTATGTATTTAACATAAATTAAATGATTCAGAATAAAATATCCATAAAGAGCCAATACTTTACTCATGTAATGGATGAAAGTCATAAAAAATTAATAATTTATGAGGCCATTTATTTTTTAAAAAATATTTAATTTATATTAAATAGATAACTTACTGATTTTTTTGCAAGAATATTACTTTAACACTTTTTAATTTTTAATTACAAATGTTAATATATTTATCATAAATTAAATATTTGAAAATAAAATATCTGTAAAGAGCCGATTCTTCAAATAGGATATGCATGTTTGCCTATAAACTACACTATTTAAAGTAAGGAGTATAGTTTATTGATTTAAGTTAAGGAGTGTAGTTTATTGATTTAAGTAAGGAGTGTAGTTTATAGGCAAACATGTATAACTTATTTAAAGTACCGGTTCTTTACAGGTATTTTATTTTTAAATATTTAATTTACAATAAATATATCAATATTTGTAATTAAAAATTAAAAGGTGTTACAATAATATTCTTGTAAAAAAAAAATCGATAGGTTATCTATTTAATATAAATTAAAATTAAAAAAAATGGCCTATAAAATGTTAATTTTTTATGACTTTCATTCATTACATGAGTAAAGTATTAACTCTTTATGAGTATTTTATTTTGAATCATTTAATTTATGTTAAATACATAAATATTTGTAATGGAAATTGAAAAAATGTTATATTAATATTTCTACGGAAGAAAAACTGGTAGGTTTTGTATTTAACAAATATTAAATATTTAAGAGTAAATACAAATCTATATTTGAGAATAAATATTTGTGATAAAGTAAATGTTTGAAAGTAAAATACATGTAAAAAGCTGGTACTTTAAATAGGCAATACGTATTTGCCTATAAACTACGCTCGTTAAAGTTTATTAATTGTTAATTAATTTGTAATACTTTGCCATTCATTGGACATGTGGCACAAAGGACAAATCAGGTACAAAATTCTAATTTCACTCTCTAAAATAATATTTTAATTATTTGGACTGAATTTGTAAAGGATTAGTAACCTTAGGGGAGGTCAGTGTAATTGTTCAAATTACAGGGGAGATAAGTGTAAATGTCAGAAACCTCAAGAGAGGTTTCTGAAATTATCCCTAAAATTTAATTGCCAAATATTGGAAACTGACCTTTAAACGTGACGAGAAATGAAATTACCAATTCACCTTTTCAAGTAGTAGTAGCCTTTGGGCTGGTGGCCACCACCTATTCAAACCTTGCCTCCTATAAAAAAATATCACTTAATCCAAAAAATGTCACGTTTAAGTGATTTATTTCTAAAAAATTCAGGCAAATATACTGTATATTTGTCTGATTCGGTGATGATTTAGTCCCCTTCGAGTTATCCTTGGACCTCCTTTGATCCGTTCCCTCCCTCTTAATATAGGATAGAATTGATTTATGTCACCGAAAAAAAAAAAAATAATAGTAGCGTTTAGTCCACGAAAAAGGATCCGAGATCAACCGAGGTGTGCAAGTTTCACTTTCAGAACTGCAAAGCAGCAAAGCAACAGTTCCCTCCTCCGGTCCCCCCTTCAGAAAACCCTCGTTCTGGTAATCCTTACATTGTTTTGTGCAATTACTTGTCAATTAAAATAGCTAGGGTTTTAGTTTCTTTCACATTCCTTGGATTCTTTCACAAAACTGGAACGCATTCAAAAGTTTCGTTGTTCAGTCAAGAACTAGGATTGTATGAGGAATTTTCTTGTGGACAGTTTACAGTTGATATGGAGAATCCCAATCCGACTATGAGCCCTAACCCTGACGCGAATCAGCTTCCGGAGGCAGATTCCTTGCCTGATGGGTTTGTGGAGAGCTCCTCGACAGTCGACCAGCTGGGCCCGGAAACTCCAAAGACTGAGGACGAAGACAAGGAGCCGGAACCGATTGATTATAAGGAGGAAAAATTAGTGGATCCCAATTTGAGGCCTCAGTTAGTGGGTGATGGTGACCTTGATTTGGTTGAGGAGAAAAGTGAAGAAGCAACGGCGGTGGTGGCGGGATCAGAAAATGCTGAATCCAGTCGTGGAAATGCACAAGTCGAGGAAGATTGTCAAAGTTCTGGAAAATGTAACTTTTTGTTCCTCTAATTAGTAGTATTTATGGTTTATTTTCTTTTACACTTGCTTTGAACAGTTTGCATTAAGTTTAATTTGAATATTGTGGAAAGTGCGGGCGAATGGCACGATAAAAGTATGTTGTTTTTCTCGTGGTTAAAGACGTTAGACCTCATTTGCCTTGTCAGGTGAATTGCCTACATATCCAGATTGATTAATTGGTCATGTGGCAAAATGATTATGCTAGTATTTGTTGGGATTTTTTGGTTAAATTTAGAAGTAGACATCAATTATACAAACTTGCTACTGCTTAAAAGTTGGAAAAATGTACACAAGTTTGAACTACAGTCCTCCAAAATGAGAACCAAGAATAGAAAAATTTTCATGCATGATAATGGTGGAATTCTGCATAATGTATTCCATTGAGTGATTGCAAAATAATTTCCCATTTTCTTTTTCAATAATCTATGATGTTGCATTTTCCTTCTCAGGATGATGATTCTCCCATGATTCTGTTGTATGTGATAATGTCCTCAATCTTACATGTCGCTTTTCCACTGTATGCTTTTTTTCTTTTTCTTTTTGGGAAGTGGAATAAGATGCACGGGCTGGGGTCTAACTCTAGGTCAAGTGGCTTGGAATTGGCCTTCGTTGGCCAATTTAGGATCTGGATGTTCATTTTGTATCTGTATTATTCATTAATTGGACATTTTTGTGCATCATCTTTAAATTATGCTATCATAGATTTAGTTTCTACATGTAGATTTCTTGAGTATTGTGATACCAATGCCCACATCCGACATTCAACAACAACCACATTAAAGTTCAGATTTATTTTTTTCCTTCTGAAAAACCAAGTAAGTGAAATAGGGCAAGGAATAGATGGTATTTGCTTTCATTTTCTGGAGTGTATCAAGGGTTTGGTGGACAATATTTAACTGTGTTAAAGAGATACCTTGCAACCTTTTCACCTGGATCAGTTCTCATTTCACATGAATTTAAGTTTTATTATTTTACCAGTCATTTCTTGCACATATCTGCTGCCATATGTTGATGAGTGATACGTGGATCCAGGTTTTTGATGCATGTATTTCAAATTTAATGAGTTCATCTTTGAACTTTATTATTTAGTTTAAGACATAAGTAAGTTTCTTTACTATTATCCTGTAAAACTTTTGCAGCTAATAGTGATATCTTAGGTCCACAAGTTGATAGCAAGGGGATGTCTTCATCAGGAAATGCTGAAAACAACAAAAAAGCAGTCAGTAATACCTTTGTCCTTACATTTTCTTGGCTCTTGTTGGTGACTAGTCCTCATTGTGCTTTTGTCTTTTGGCCGATTATGCATCTGCCATGAATTTTATGGTTTTTTAGCAATCAATATCCGATTTTGGCACATTGCGTTTATATTCTCCACAAATATTTGCTTTGTGCTTACTTGGGTTTTCTGGCTTAATTTAGTACAAATAGAAGACAAATTTTGGAAGTGATTGTAGCCCTGAAGGTAGCACCACTCACTTTAGCAAGTGTCCCTAAGCATATTCCAGCGAGTATAGAATCAGAAAATCTAACACTTGTATCCTGGCTTCTTGTAGTCGCTGTTTATCAACTCTGAGCAAAATTAAGTTAGTACATGTAAGCACATGCTAAGCCAATGGGAAAAGAATATTCACTTTTAGTCACTCTAAGCTACCAAATTATAGCATTTGATCCAAATATCCAACAAGTTCTGAGATTATCATGAATGTCTACAGACTCTTTCTTGCTTATCATCCATCAAATTGGGAAATCATCCGGGTGTATGAGAAGGGATCCCCTAGCTGTAAATCCAGTTTTAGATTTTCTAGTAGAGTTTCTACTTCTGGTGTAATTATTTGAAACTCTTTCAAAGAAGCCTTTACCATTTGTCAGGAGTAATTATGTTAATCATGTTTGTCCATTTAACTTGGTTTAGAACTAGTCATATGCCTTTTTTCCATTTTCTTAAACCACGAGAAATTGATGTCTTCCATAGATTATCATTTTCAAGGCTGCAAGCTGTCTTGAAGTGTTATTAACTACTTTTGGTTTAGCTGAAGCTTAAAAAAGCTGATTTTCAGAGCATCTGTCAAGGTGCTCTTCAAAACAGCTTTAAGCTTCGGTTTCAACTTTTTCAAATACTTTTGCCCCCCCACCTTTTTGCTTATTCATTTTTAATTTCTTTTTGACTAGTAACTTACATTCTGATCTTTTTACTACTTTACATATCAGGAGGCTACTGAAGGGAAACGTAAGAATGCCAAGCGCACATTTAAATCGGAAAAGGAGATTCTGGAGTTCACTTTAAAGTATCAACACGTTCTTGCTGAAAGAGATTCTGGTACCCTGTTACTGTAGCATCTGCTTTGGATTCTATATTACCATGGCATCTCTAGTATGCATTTTCTTGAATTGAAGCATTCCTATTGGATGGGTTACTGAAAATTCGTAGGGGCAGCTGTTGAAGCCATAGCATGTCAAGTCTACCTTATTGTTGTATTGTTGTGGTTAAGTTGTTAATGTGAGTTTTTGAGACAGCAGTTAGGGGGTCCTATTATCATGATACTGATTGACGATAACAGAGAAGAAAGTTAAGCTATAACAGCAACAGGATGTTCCTTAAACGTTTATAGTTTATTAGCAACATTGGCTAGGGAAGTCTAAAAGCTCTGGACAGAGCTATCTCCCAGAACAACAAAGGGAAAAATAAGTAGCAATGGGACTCTCAGCTGCATGATTTTTTTTTTTTGGATTCTTTCCAATATCTGGTTTAGATTTGTCTCTTCATGGCTTCAAATCTAGTGCTTCCCTGTCTATGTACATAATGTGTTGAAGGAATATACCAACCTGCCTTTATGTTAGCCTATGTGGCTGGTGCATGAATATCCCCTTCAATTTGCTACGTCATGAGTATATATCAAATTGACAGTGTCACTCTGATGTCAATCATCTTAACTAGTCAAAATATCTTTAGGTTTACTAGCATATTGTTCTGTTGGAGATAGTTGCACTTCTTTACCCTCTAATGTATTGATTTGTTTGCTTTGTTCTCTTTGTGCAGCCATTGCTGTTCGAGATAGACTTGAGTCACTGTGTCGAGAATTGCAACGTCAGAACAAAACGCTGATGGTATGCCCTGTTTCTTCTATGGTACCTTTAGAACAAACAAACATTTTTGTTAGAAGGTTGATCTTTGCAAAAATGATCTGACTGAATTCTGTAAATTAGCTTTAGTCCTGGCGTAATGTGCTTCTGATGGATGCTGCTGGGTTACAATATTTTGCAGGATGAATGCAGACGTGTGTCCACAGAGAGTCAGAATTTGAGACAAGATCTGTCAAACAAGTTCCAAGATGCCATTAAAGTATGAAAGACTTTTTTGTTTGTTATGCATAGTATATCCAAGAAAGTTATGTATGTTTATGGAAACTGATAACATGTAGAAATGGGCTGGTAAGAATACAGTGATGAATTGTTTTCTTTTTCATTTGAGCAGCAGAGACATCCCTAACTATACTGTCACTCGAATGAATTGCTGTGGAAGCTCTTCTTGACTTGCCTACTGGTTTTCTAATGGGAGTAAAATCACTTATAGTGGCCTACAGATGAAAGAAAAAGTCAATAACTGTTGCATCAAATGATTTGGAAGTACATGATGAATTTCTATATTGGCTTGTCTTCAATTACATACTCAGAAAAGAGCATTGGATTTGTTTCCCATTTTCAGCATTCTGAATTTTTTTTTTTTTATTTGAATTTCTCTTTTGTAGGAAGTAAGCAATAAGCTGGATGAACAGAAAGATGAATGTCTGTCTCAGTTGAAAGAAAATGAGATGTAAGATTACACAAATTTGTCACCATATCCACTTCCATCTAACATGTGCGAAACCATGATATCAGCACATTATGAAAAGTGAGGTTGATCTAATAAATTTATACTGAGGATGTAACTTGAACTCAGTTTTAGTGTGTGATTCTTTCTTGAAAGAAAAATGTTTGGCCTTTTTCCTTTGTAATTCAATTCTCTTAATTCCAGGCTAAAATACAAGTTGAAAGAACTTGCTGACCAATATGCACTATCTGAACAGCAACATGCCCAGAAGGTGAACTTGCTGATCTGATAAACTTCCACTTCTTCATTTTTTCTTTATTTCTCTTTTGCAAATTTGAACTCACTTCATGTTTTTCCTTCACAGTTGAAGCAAAAGGAACTTGAACTTCAGCTTGCTGATTTAAAACTTAAGCAACATGAGGAGAAATTGGTCCAGGAACAGTCACAGATGAAATTGTATGCTGAGCAGGTGTCACATCTATTAGCAACTGAAAAAAATTTGAGATTACAGTTGACAGCTGATGGAGACAAATTCCAGCAATTCCAGGTTGAGTATATTGTGCTGTAACATTTTGAGTTTCTACCAAATTTCCAACTGTTTGGTACAAGATTTAGAGTTGATGTCGGATCAATAACTGTAAGGATTACACGTCTGATTATATGACTATTGAGTTGGAAACTCCTTATTGACTAATTGGGGGATGACCTGCATTATAAGATTGCTATTGAAAATTTCTAGTAGTTAGTGTCCATCAATATATGTTTACTTCTCTTGAATATGTGAATAATCTGTTGTCCTGAAACTAACAATATGTAGATGTTTTTGTTAATTGAACTGTTCACATGAAAAGTAAACTCAGGCATGTCTGGTGTGTTTCATTATTTGAGAATGTTAGCTTGGGTATCTTCTGTCTCCTTTGCTGAACTTTTGTAGTTCTTGTTGCCTGTTTTCAGGAAGCATTGATGAAAAGCAATGAGGTCTTTGAAACATTCAAGCAAGAAATAGAGAAGGTAGACAGCAATATGCTTTTAATTTTGTTCTGCCCTTTTATTGCACTTTTAATCTAAAGCTATAGAATGGTATTTGAATCTCTCCCAACCTGCTGATGAGGATTACTCTCTTCACTACTGCACTTTTGGAAGGAAAAAGCACTTTCTGATTTTCAACTTTTTTGTATCTGAGTCCAGATGGCCAAATCAATTAAGGAACTTAAAAAGGAAAACGCATTCTTGAAGAACAAATGTGAGAAATCAGATATATCTCTCATAGAGCTTGTTGAGGAGGTAAGAGGTTGACTTTAACTCACATGAGTTTATAGCTTTAGTCTTGAGCCTCTTTTCTTATCAATCCTCATCCTCTCTGAAGTCCGAGCAATAATTCCCTATTTCATGTTCAAGAGCAAGTATTCCGTGTTATGTGTGAATACAATTTTTATGCATAAGTTAAAAACTTGTTCAGCGGAGCTTTATAAATCTGATGACCATCTCTTTATCCAGAATCACCCCTCTCCAGTTAATGTAACAATTAGGGAGCATCTGGAAAAACAGAACATTAACCATTTTCCATATGACATTGGGAGCATGATTTTTAAACACTAATAAAGTTGAGATCCTGAAAACATGACAAACTTCAAGAAATGCCGACCTAAGCCAACAGCTGCAACCTAGAAGAGGCTCTAAATATCTTCTTGTTTATTGCTACATCACCATGCAAGTTGGACATACTGGTAGCTATCGTTTTATCCTTTGGTTGCAGTGAATATATATGGTGGTTACTATAATGTGTTCTCTGGGTTTTGGAATCCCCTTTTATGCTTTAAATAACTTCTCTTGGTGCCTCTTTCTATCCAGCGTGAACTCCTAAAGAAACAGCTGGAGAGAACAAGGAACCAGAAGGAAAAACTGGAGGCTTTATGCAGGTCACTTCAAGCAGAGAGAAAAGCAAATTCCACTGGGAGCAGCAGCTCAGACGCAGTTGCAGTTTAGTTCAATTGCAAACGCAGTTTAAACCTGTTGAGCTGCTATGAGAATCACATAGGGATGCATAAAGGAAAGCAAAAATCATGTGGGAGGAGCAGCTTGGCTGCTGTTGCTGTTTCCATTCGTGGCGCTGGATTTTTGGAACGCTATTCTTTATCCTGTACTATTGGGTTGCTATTGTTTCTTCCTGTAATCAAGTGGAGTATGACGAAAATTTTTTGGGGTTATACGAGTCAAACTTATTGTTCATGTATATGTGTCATTATTAAATCAAGCTGAAACAGATTGTGTGAACAAATTCAATTCAGGTTATGTCCTTTATCTCAAATCTTAGGAGATAGGTGGAGGAAGATCTTTGAGCATTTAGTATCTCTTTCAGCATCAGAAAGGCTGTCAGTTTTACTAGCTGTCGGGAGACCGATAGTCATAATTAGATTTGTCTTCGAGCCCTGGCTCTCCACTTGTTTTCTCAGAAACAGAATCATCTTTCTGCCCTTGTCAGATGTAGCTATCACACTATTTTCTTTAATTTTGGGTTGTTTGTAACTTGTCAAGGTACTGTGGTAATTCTTCAGCTGGGAATTTTGTGGCCACGAATATTGAACACAGAAAAGGGTAAGACAAATCTGTCCAGATTTTTTCTGCACTCAGTGTCAAGACAGATTGAAGGTCTTGACCTAAAATAGTCGATTAAGATCTTACTTGATTACAAGAGGACCCCCGGTTCATTTGAACAAGATGAAGCTTGAAACAAGCCTCTCACGGGAAAAAATGCATTTTTTTCTGTTCCAAAATTACAAAATGTCATGCGATTTGTCGTCGTGCTCCTACACCTAATCAACTCATCAATTAATTGATCTATCATAACCTAAGATTGATAGCTATCGTGTTTAGTTAGCAAATTATTTACATAAATTTATTTTTAAATATATTTTTTAATCACATTTTTTATCTCGCATATATCACATCAAAAAAATATTATAATATATTTTTCAAAAAATTATTTTAAATAATCTGTTATTTAAATACACACAGCATATTTTCATTCTCATGAAGATTTTATTCACTCTCTAATAAAACAAACTATTGTAATCATTTCCCTAATAAGCTACACTTTCCAAAAAAGAGACGTGATATCTTGGAGCTATATATATATATATATATATATATATACACACGCACACACGCACACACACTAAATACAGAGGATAAATAGTTTACCTATTTTCTCTTTCCTTTTTATGTTTATCTAATAAAAGGAGAAGAAGGGAACGGCTCGGATCTCCCAAGAGAACAACAGATCAAGCGCCAGACTCCACCTCAGTCCTTTCCTCTAAGTCGCTGATGCCTCCATTTATCTAACTATAAATAAATAAAGCCTCCTGTTTTCCTCCCCGCCACCTCAGTCATGGCGGAGAAAGCCGCCATCGCCCCTAACTCCACCACCAACAGTTATACTTGCATTGAAAACAGCAACAATAACGGGATTGGGAGGAATGGGCAGTTGGAGACGAGCAAAGCGGAGAGACACGTCTGGCTAATGAAATGCCCTCCCCTCGTTTCTCGTTCTTTGAACCAGCATCATCCTCATGACTACTCTTCTTCTTCTTCCTCTTCTACCACTTCGTCATCATTGTCATTTTCGTCTTCTTCTGATGGGCATATTGCCAAAGTCGTCGTCGCCGTCGACCCTTTACTCCCCAACGACGACTTCTCTTCTACTCAGGTATCTCAATTCTACCTCCTGTTACCCTCCTGCATTCTTTAGTTTCTCAATTACTTGTTTGCCTATTTTATTCCGAATGCATGCAAGAATTGTGAACCCTGAATTTACTGTTACAACCTTTTAAGGGTAGAGAGTAAAATTGCGTGCATGAGGGTGAGGCACCATCATCCTTGTCATAAAGGTTTTAAGTTTGGGATATGTCCTTGATAGTTTTGTAGATATATGCTTTTGCATTTCTTGCTTTCAAATATATACTTATTCTCTTTTATCACAGTTGGGCTTGTGTCTCGCTGTCGTCTGTTACTTCTTTTTAAGCATGCATGTGGGTGTTGTGGTGTTCTAGGACTAGGAGAGGAATATTGCTACATAGACAATATTGAACTTGACCATATTTCTATCCAAATTTCTGTTTCAAACTAAGAAGATTTATCCTAGTATTAGCACAATTCAACTACTTTTGTTTTCAACATGCTTTGGGATTGGTCTTGATGTTTTTCCGCTTTTCCTTTTACTTTGTTTATTTTTTCAAAATTTTGAGAACCATTTAAGTCCGGCTAAAGTTGGTTTACGACAAAATTATATCTCTGTTTGGGATGCCTCGTTGCTTGCGGGTCCATTTGAGTCTTTTGAGAAGATAAATCAACACAGCACGTCTTTCTTTTTTGGTGTATTTCCATATTCTGTGCATGGAGATTTTATTGTGATGTTCTCGTCCTCCCTTTGTTTGTCAATCTTTTCAGGTCGAGCAGAAGGATTGGAGTATTTCTTTTGCATACAAGTTCTCTTTCCTATGAGTATATATTTTCTTCCAATTTTCATTCCTTGTTTAAATTATTATCAGTTCACTATGGAATTGGCTGGCGTGGAATCTGGAAACATTCCCAAGTGCTATTCCATGGACATGTCAACGGATTTTATTCCAATGTCTGTATTCTCCGAGTCAGCTCAAGGTGAATGCATTTTCTACCTCATAAAAAAAAAAATCCAACGAACTGTTTAGTCTTGTTCTTTTCTTCTTTCCTTGGCGGCATCTAACTTTTTGGATTAATACTTAATTAATACCGCTTCCAAATATCTTTTACCTTTCGAAAATTTTCATACTTCTATTATAAAATTTGGCTGTGTTCTGTACTGGTTATTTGATTGTAGCGTGTAGCACTCAAAGAAATTTAAGTGCTGTTATTCTTTACGAATTGGAGTCTTATGTATGACAGAACCGATCTATATTAAGGCTATTAGAACTGATAATAACTTTGTTGTCGGATTCCTATAATTGTAAAGTTCCCATTGATTTAATTTTCCAGCAGTACTCTTGTGGGTGATGTCTTATCCCCATTTTGTTGTTTATTGTTTCTCTTTGCTCTTTCTTCCTAACTTATCACTTATCTGGTGAGGGAGGCACATCACTGGTGAAATATGGGTTGCTAGATTAATCTTCCAGAAGTGTTATGCCTAACCTCAATTCAAACGAGCATGGAGTTGAGAGCAAGATAAGTTGGAATTTCCAGTTGAGTTTAATCTTTTAGATTTGACAGGATAACATTCTTTAACAAGTAGTCCTAGTAAATTTCATTTGTGCTGTGAGACTTTAAATTTCTGCGTGATGTTTACATCCTTCAAAAACTCCATTTTCTTCCTCACATTCTGTCCTGTAGTCATGGTAAAATTGCTTGATTTTTTATTCTAATTTTGATCACAGAATAATATCTTCTGATTTAACCTGGTTTAGAACCTATCACGTTACTAGTTTTACTGTTTCACTGAATAATCTTTGGTGGATCATTTTCATTGATTTTGAAATTTTTTTTTTATGCAAAAGAAACCTTTATGCTGCTGATGTCTGCCTTCCTAATCTATAACTTCCGTTGAAACCCACAAAACATGTTTGCATATGGCCATAGTTTAGCCTAGTGCCCTTGTTTTTTAACATTTTACGTGGACTAAGTATTTGACAGTAATTCATTAGGTTTTGGTTTGCTCAAAGTAAATACATACAGAGTTTCTTTGTCATTTCAGGAAAGGTTTCTGTGGAAGGGAAAATCTATCACAAATTTGACATGAAGCCTCACGGTAAAACCATTGAGGACTATGGAAAATTATGCCGTGAGAGGACAACCAAATACATGACAAAAACTAGACAGATACAGGTAGAATCTTCTTCTTTTTTTTTTTTCCCAAATAAGGATCAATATCCTTTATTTTGCATCATAAGATGTATTTTTGATATATTATGGTCTCTCTTTCACATTTTATGAGTAATACTACTCTCATGATATGATGTAACCTTCCATTGTGCAGGTTATTGACGATGATAGTGGTCAGCATTTAAGGCCTATGCCCGGATTGTTTGGTCTAAAGGCTTCAGGACCTCAAGTAATTCAAGGAATCTTCACTTCTAGTTGCTGCTTTTGTTTCATAGGATAGTTGTGTTGTCTGCCATCAAAATATACATATAAAGGCCTGCATTCTTGAACAGGAGAAGAGGAAAATGCCAGTTAAGAGTTCAGAGTTGAAAAGAACAAGAAGGGACCGTAATGAAATGGAAGAGATCATGTTCAAGCTCTTTGAAAGGCAACCAAATTGGACACTAAAACAACTTATTCAGGAAACAGACCAACCAGAGGTGTGTAAGCTTAAGCCTCTTTCTTCATTTGGCATTTTTGTTTGTACTTGATATTTCTGTACCATGCATTCTAATTTCATGCATCTAAAAGGGTAGTTTTTGCTGTTATTCTTGAAGTTGTGTACTTGTACATGTTGATGCAGCGGTATAGGAAATTTCTTGAAATTAGATGTTATTCCAGTAAAGTTTTCCCATCCAGTTGTTATTTTGGCAGACAAACAACTTAAGCTCCACCAGAGGTTTTTTTTTTTTTTTTTTTTTTTTAAATTTATGTTAAGCTTTCACAAGAATATGTATTTATTTTATTGAGTAAATCTTATATACACTGACAGTATATACACTATCACCGTTGGATTCATGACATGTGTGCAAAAGTTGAATTTCAAATTCAAATTTTGCATAATTGTCATTTATCCAATGCTAATAGTATATACATTATCAGTGTATGAAAAATTAATCTTATCTTATTTCTTTTTTTTTGGGGGGGGGGATGATTTGTCTGTTAAGGTTTCACAAGAAAATGTCTAAGGCGCAACAGATGTGCTTTATTTTTAAGTTTGAATCCAACTTCAGCTGGTTAAGTGGAAATTCGGTCTGGATAGCCAGAAAAAAAAGCAATTTTACCTGATAAAGTTAGGGCCAACTCTTTTTGAGCGTGGAGGAACTGAGCCTGGGAACAAGTAGCTGTGCTTGGGCCTTGTGAGGTTGTCCTATTTTCAAATTGCTCTGAATATATGGAGACAGATGTTTAGGAACAAATAATGGAATAGGCAAGGACTTTAGGTGAGGGGAATAGGAACTGCCACAGATGATTGAAAGAGAGATCCCGCCCCCCCCCCCCCCCCCCCCCTTCAACTTCAAGTACTCACTTACATGTAGTCAGGAGTATGAAAACATCAAACTTTACAGTTGATGGTTCTACATTATGTTCTTCCAGCCAGATCTATTGTTAATTTCCTTGAAGTGACTTGGAAATATGAACAAAAACATTTCATTGAAGTTGCTGGCGACAACTTTAAATGAAGGACTTAGCTCTTTTAGTCTTTTTATAATTCTGTTTATGCTTTATATTGGTGTTATATGTTGTATAGGAATAGCTTCACGGCCTTGTCTTTCTGGTCCTTCTCGTAATCTTCCCATCTTACTAATGAGTTTTTTCTTCTTCTGGCAACCTTTTTCTTTGCAGCAATTTCTGAAAGACATGCTTAAACTTCTCTGCGTATATAATAACAAGGGATCAAATCAAGGCACTTATGAGCTGAAGCCCGAGTACAGGAAATCTGAAGATGAGCCGAACTGCAAGTAGTGTGCGGGATATATGATTTTTGAAGATGAGCGGAACTCCCAAGTATATGATTTTTGTTTCGCCTTACCGGTCTTCTTTGCTTCTTGCTTCACCTTGTGATTCTGTAAATAATTAGATACAGTCTGCGGTTTATGATTGACAAGAAAGCATTGCCTTTCTGTTGATAAATTATCCATCATTTTGAAGTTTTTATTACTGGACTACAGTTTAGTACGACAGGGTCATCGACACAGCAGAGAAACTTGACGAGAAAGAGCAATGCCTCTCTGTCGATTAAATCTTTGAATATTTCAAAACCCTGGTGCTGAATTGCTGTGGTTGTCATCGTCTTTCATTGATAGACAGGCTCATACAAACAGTTTTAAACGGCAAGTATACTTTGTTTGACTATGAGCGGTTGAGCACTGTAGTATTCTTGTAAACGTTAGGCGCCGCTTTGGTTTTTGTCAGAGTGGTTGGCAAGTAAACTAAATTGATGCCCTGGGCTGCAGGTAACAAACTCCACTGTAAAAATCAGGGAAAATGGCAAAGCAACGACTTTCACCGCTAAAAGCATGCAGTTCGAGCTCTGCTGACCTTACTGCCTAATAGACATTGCTGCATGGGCATATTGCATTACCCATCCTGCTTTGCTTTGCTTTGCTGGTTTAGTCACATTCCAAAGACTAAAGCGTGCTTGATAAAACTGAAGCGTGAAATCTGAAATTTGAATCTATTAAATTATTAAGTATTAAATTAAATATATTTGAGTGTATATCATATTTAGTGATAAATGAATAGGTTATTACTTATTTTTGGAATCAAGTTTTGCTAAGTGTCACGTAATTAATTTAAATATTTAATTTTTTATTATCAAATACTCCCTCCGTCCCTCTTTGATAGTCCTGTTTCCTTTTTCACGCAATTTAACAAAAAGTAGTTAATTTTGTTGGAAAAGTAAATTTAGATTGCTATTTTCCTAAAATACCCTCACATTAAATAGAATATAATTTTATGGGAACTTGAATTGATGGTAAAAAAAGAATCAACTCTCATTAAATGGGGTAGGTTTATAGTAACAACAACTTACATTAAATAAGGGTATTTTAGGAAAATTAAAATAAAATTACATTCTTCAATTGAAAAGTGGACTACAATTTGGGACAGACGAAAAAAGAAAAACAAGACTATCAAAGTGGGACGAAAGGGAGTACATCTTAACATATTAAAATATGAATTCATTAAATTTAAGTGTCGAATCGAATTATCATGCATCGCTCAAGTAAAGGTCGGTTGTACAAGAGGTTGGGCATTGAGATGCCCCTGTCCCAGTAAACAACAGAGCCGCAAGGAGTGGATGCAATTGTATTGGTTTGGTTGATGGCCAAAAAATCAGTTAAAAGAAGGGCCAAGTGTGCGAGTAATGGACCATTGGTGCTGTCTTGTTGGTGGCACAATAATTGGTCTGATTTAATTGGTCTTATCATTGTTGTTTGGCAAGAATTTACGAGCGTCCGGCAGCCCGGAAAAAAAAATATATAAAATACTACAATATAAATTTTTTTTTTTTGGGTAGGAAACTACAAAATAATGAAAGTGACAGTTGTCTAGATTCAAAGAATATGACATTTTATATGCGAGTTCGCATGGCCATCGTGCGCGATTCCAGCAAACGTGATCAGCATTGGAAGCTTCCATTGTCGCCCGCGCTAAAAGTCAAAGGTCGTTGTGTAGAATTCAAAAATTTTATCAAAAAATTATAGGAGATATATTTGAAAAAGTTAGGGGAGACAATTTATATACATAAAAATATACCCTAGAGAAGAGAAATAATATTAAGAATCATATATCAAATTTCACCATTCTCAACTAATCATAGTAATATGACTTTCTTGTAGACTAAATAATTTGTTAAACAAACCTTACACTACCGAAAATTGCATGATATATGAAAAAAAGTCCTACGGGGCAACAAAGTCCTATATTTGAATTCAGAAAAGGGCAAAAGCAGCAAATTAATGCGTTTAAGATTTTGACTAGTTCCTCTTCCCCATTTGCTCTGTAGAAATTGAAACTATTATTAGGGGAAAACCGAAAATGGAATGGACTTCTTTTCTCCGAATGAAAAAGTCTAAGCTGTCAAATTAGGCCGGCTCGTGGTGTCCTCGCTGCTCGATTTTGGCGTGTGCTCTCCACGGCGTCGTTCGTCTTTCCCTTCTTCCTGTCTAAAGAATCATAAGGAAAAAAAAGAGAGAAACTAAGGCATCTGTCTTCTCTCTTTCGTCCTTTCTTCTAGCCTCACCAAACGAAACAAAACCCACCCCACCTACTTCATATTTCCTTCGTTTTTTCTTTCATCTAGTTTTCTTCGCCTTCAAAGATCCTTTTTTGTCTATTCCTTTCTCGGACCTTCTTTCACGTTCATCTGAGGTATGATCAATATTTCCCTTTCTTGTTTGTATGGTTTATTGGTTTTCTGTTGTGGGCTTTTGTTCTCCTGCAGTTTAGTTCTGATTTGGATTCTGGATTTTATTCAAATTTATGCTCTTAAGCAACTTTCCCGGTAAATAATGAGTTATGGTTTATGGGCTTTTTGATGTTGAATGTTGGGTAGTCCTGTTGATGGGATGCAAAGGTCTAATCTTGGAGTTTGGCTTTTGATTTCATATGCCCAAATTTTTAATTTTTTTTTATTTATTGGGCTTTTGGCTTTCAGATAGATGCTCTGGTTATCCCAGTTGATTGGAATCCTGAGTTGAATGAGGATCCTTAATCAAAGTGTGTACTTTTTCCCACGTATGTTCTTAGTTTGACTGTCTTCCTTAAAAAGAAAAACCAAACCAGATTGATTTGTGCACGTCGAGCTTTTGGTGCTTGAGAATTTGCTTGTTATTAGCATGTTGGACATCAGAATTTGGGTGTCCAGAGAGTCTTTTGATCCATTAGCTGTTGACTTACTGGATTCTTTGTGTTTTTATTCATGATAGTTGATGAACAATAAGTGACCTTTATGTCCTGAGTAAACCAGGAGCTCTGTGTCTTGATATAAAGGGGGGCAGTTCATTTATGTGGTCTATATTTAAAAGCACACCTTCTTCTTGCGGACTAACGGAATAATGTTTACATAAGAAACGAACTCGTACAGTTCACTTGAATATACTTCTGATTGTCAAATCTTTTGATTTCATAAATTTCAAATTGGATCAGTGCTGTATAGTTATCTATGTAGCTGTATAAGAAGAAAGCATTGTAGTTATGTTTTTGGTATGTGAGTTATGCTTCCAATTGTTCAGGGCGATTGTTCTATACTTTATTACTTGTTACGGTAAATATGAGGTTCTTTGTTTTGAGTTCAAATTCTGTTGATAATGCAAACTCAGCCTGATTTCATAAATTCCCATGCTGGGTTTTCTCCCGATTTTTCATTTTTTATGATTTCTTTCTTTATCCGTGACTATTTAGGTTTTAGGATTAGGGGTTCATTAGTTAGGAGGAAAGATGCCCTTCTGAGATTGTTATTGGAGAGATTATTTAAAAAAGATTAACGAACAAAACAAATGTGAGGGATTGTATAATTCTAAAGGAAAGGTGTCCTTGAATCTCTAGTTGTCTTTGTATGGACAGTTCATTAATTTTTTTTCCTTATCTTGTTTTTGATAGTTTTGTTAGCTCATGACGTAAAGATGGCTGAAAATCACATCTCCCCTTTTAACTTCATTCATATCATCACAATTACGGCTGTTTGAATTGTGTACAATTTCTCTGCAGGTCATCCTGCTTTGTGAGATGGAATTTTTTGTCAGGGACACAAATGAAGAGTCCTTACCTTTTCACCAAGGCATTGTTAGGTGTCCCTTCTTGAGGAACATTAATGAGCCAACTAACTTCTCCTTCTCAGCATCAATGGCGCATCCATTGCCTGTAAGTTGTGTATCTGTTAGATAGTTTTAGTCAGAAGCTTCGTTGATGCATGCTAATTGCACTACTCCTGTTGTATGTATTATGGTGTTTTTGGTCATGATGAATGCAGCATATATTGTGTATGTCCTAGTAAATTTGCATGACGTGGAGGGACTAATACATTTCCTTATTTTTTAGTGCCCTAACCAGGAATGTGGAGGAAAAGGTCCTATATTTGAAGATGGCCCCAATTTTGATATGGCATTTAGGCTTTTTCATGGGCAGAATGGTGTTGTTCCACTTTCAGGGAGATTCTTTGTTCCTCATGAAAAGCCAGAATCTGAACCTGCACCAGCCCATTTCAATCCTTTGGCGGCAAAGGCAGCTACTATCAGCCTCTCAGCTTTTGGACCTGGTGGCCCTTTTGGTTTTGATGCATTCTCGAAAAAGTGGAAGAATCAGAAAAAGAACTCCCAGTCATCCAAACGAGATTCTTCTTCGAAGGTATGTGATCTTTTAATTTGTAGAAATGTCAATTCCTAGAGCTGCATAGGCTCATGTTCTAAACTTCTCTGGTATTACTAAGTCCTGATGATCACTGGCAGACAACATGTTTAGACAGAGTTCTTTAATCTGTAGGCAACTGGCGAGCAGAAAGGCTCATATCCCCGTCCAAATAAGTATACCGTTGTGCGAACATTCCTTTTGATTGAATTTTTCTGATCTTTCAGGGTGGGGAATTGAAACATGAATCTATGAGCAATGAGTGGCTGCAAAATGGGAATTGTCCAATTGCAAAGTCTTACAGGGCTGTGAGTGGTGTCTTGCCTATTGTAGCGAAGGCCCTTCAGCCCCCTCCTGGCATGAAGCTCAAGTGCCCACCGGCAATAGTTGCAGCTAGAGCTGCTTTAGCGCGGACTGCCTTTGCAAAAAATCTGCGACCACAGCCACTGCCTGAAAAAATGCTTGTGATTGGTGTTTTGGGCATGGCAGCTAATGTTCCTTTAGGAGTATGGAGAGAACATACAGAAAAATTTTCGCCTTCATGGTTTGCAGCCGTTCATGCAGCTGTCCCTTTTATAGGGATGCTTAGGAAGTCCGTATTGATGCCGAAGACAGCTATGGCGTTTACTATTGCTGCATCCATTCTTGGACAGGTTATTGGCTCAAGAGCTGAGCGATATCGTCTAAAGGCAGTTGCAACCAGAAAATCAGTTAGCCTCGAAACTTCAGTCAATGGTCCGATTCATGGAGCAGTTATTGGAGTTAATAGTGGCCATTGTGGCGAGATTGTTGACTGGAACAAAGTTCCTCTGTCGATTGCTGTGCCATCTTCATCGGCCAACGTGTATTGTTGATGTTTGCTCTCTTTGGTTTTCTTCTACTGATTTGTGCTAACCCCCGGCCCCGCCGCCGGGGGGTGGGGGGTGGTGGTGTTTATATATGTCTATTTTTTCCTTCTTTCATCACCTTTTCTATCCTCAGACTGCATTCGGCTATTCAAGGAATAAAGAGGGAATGAGAGTATTCTTGTGAGAGATTCACTTATGAAATAATTGGAGGAAAGAGTGATTTGAGTACAAGTAATATTTATTCATGTAGACTTTTTCAGGCACACATCCTTGTTTCTAGTTGCGCTGTTGGATTTTGGTTAAAGAGTTTCTTTCCCTTCATTTCCTGTTTATGAATGGTGGAATGGTCAAGGTCGATTTCATTTTCCCAGTACCAAAACTTCTCATGAAAATTGCAGAAGCCATCGAAATGATCATCATTGACTAGGTCTTATTTAAATGTCCACTCTTCGGAATCTGAAGCGTGTTGACTCCAAATTTGATCTCTGATCTTCTTCTCCCTTACCTAAGTAACAGTAGGAAGTTTTCCCAAAGCTTCTATTTCTCATTCAGATGTCAGAAAAAGATGAAGCAAAACTACTAACTAATCCTTCTTACATCTGAATGGACTTCTTGAAATTCAGAGACAAATCGAGACTGTCAAACAAACAAGATAATTTACTTAGACAGACGTACATACAATTACGTTGATCTTCAGGAACAAAAAATATGGATGAATCAGGTAGCTTTACTTTGTGGAAGATCATTAGGTATGAATATGTTAGATGCCTGTGACTCGATTGAAATCTTATAACCCAAGAAAAGAAACAAGGAAAACAAGTCTACAACCTTTCAACATTACAAATTCGCATTATCTGCAATAACACTCGTTTAATCGGAAATGTCGAGCAGTGGAAAACCCCTCCCGTCAACAACGCTGCCCCGCCTGCCCATTATGACATTCGGAGAGCCCTGGCCGGACTTGAATGATGGCTTAACATACCGTGACCTCATTCCACCTCCTCACGCTGGTCTTTACCAGCCCTCCGAATCCTTCACTTATATGAGGCTAGTAATGTTTTTGGCACTCCTGACAATTTTTCGTTCTTTATTTTTTATTTTTTGGCTGCCCAACAATTTAACAGGTTTGACAGTGATCGAGTACTACTCCAAAAAGTACAAGAATTCAGCTCCCGTTCAGGGGTAATCTTCTTACAGTATTCTTTTTTAACTTCCTTCTCTTCCTAGTCTATCGCCAAGAAATTGTTTTTATAACCTCTCTCTTTTCCTTCAAAAGAATTATTTATTTTTCTTTAATTTTTTTCGTTCCCCTATATCCTTTTTTGGCTGACACTAATTGCCGAATAAGCTGTAGTTTTGTGTTAAGATTTTGAGATTTCTTAATGTGCTGATAATTGAGCAGTTGGTTGCAGAGAATAAAGAACAAACAGGTTTTGATTCTTCTCGGTACCATTGTCCAAATTCTGAAAATTTCCCGACTACATGGCTGGCTGGGTTTTCTGTAAGTTGAGTGCTATTTTTGGCTGCAGATTAAGGTTGATGGTGCTGTTATCACTGATCCCAACACAATCCTCAGGTTTTATTTTTTCCCCACCAAACTGCCTTTTTGTTGTGCTTATTGTGATGTATTGTATTTGGGTTGTCAATTAAGATCGAAAACCAATGTTTCGCAGAGCTGGCTCAGAACTCGTCTATCACCGGCTTCCTTGGAAAGAGCCTCATGCACCTTACCTCCTAGAGGTCCTGTTTGAAGACAATGATCTGGTTAAAAACTTGACCTTTATTCATTTTCTTTATGACCCATATAGTAGTTTCTTAATCAATAACACAGTTTATTAAGTAGTATGAATTCCTCAGTCTGTTGTTCTTAATGAGCTTTGGCTCATTTAACTCTTGATATGTTCAGCCTGAAATTTTACTGTTGTGTTTCATGTAGTAAACTTAAGAAGTGCAATTGTTTTCAGTTGTGACCCTATGAAGACTTTCTGCTTATGATACCTCTGCTTTCAAGTTGATACTTTTTTTCTTTTTCATTTTGAAGTTTTCAAGTATACAATATTAGCAAAAGGTTGCTTCACAGCAATATCCTTGCCGCCCTCTTCTTCTGATAGCTGATAATAGAAGGAAAATTTGTTGTTCTTAGAGGAAAAGATTCATTACACTCGATGGCTGTTTATTATTGCTGCAGTAACGATTTTAGTTTTTACTGGTGGGTCTTGCTGCACTAATTTTAAAGAAAATCTTATTCTTACCTTTATTTGGTGCTCTTACCCAAAAACCGCATTAGTAGGTGGTCTACCAGATAGGCAGCTACTACCTTCACCAATGATCAGTCCTACTACCATGTAAACATGCAAAATAATGGCTTTGCCAAAAGAATAAGGATAATCTACTTGTTTTAGAGCACTGTTTTGTGGTATCTCTCTTAACTAGATTGCTGTACATGTTCAACTCCGTGCAACTGTTCAGATTGCTCTTAATAAACCCTCCGGTCTTCAAGTTCTTCCTGGAGGACTCTTCCAGCAGCGGACTGTATTGTCACAACTTGAGTGGCGCACAAACAAGGGAACTTCTTCATGTAAACAACCACATGCTGTACCTGTTCATCGCCTTGGAAGGGGCACATCAGGTCAGCTTTGTATTCTTTAAACACTCATCTGGCTTTTGCTTTGTGGAAATCTGTACATTTAGAATCCATAAAAAATTTAACCCTAAATGTTTATAAGTTGAAAGGGGCAATAGAAATGCTTAAAAGATTCACAATTTTAATGAATACTGCAAAAGTTGTTCCATAGTTTTTTTTTTTTTTTTTTTTTTTTTTGGTCTTTTTTCTTTTGACAGCAAGTTGTTCCTTATTTTATGAATTAGCATTGTTGCCCATGTTGGGGACTTTATATTAATTGGACTAAGAATATTAAAGCTAGGATTATGGTTCTAATGCAATTGAATCTTTAGGGTGAATATTGTTTTTTCTGTTGCAGCTTTCATCAATGGCAAGTCTTCTACATATCAAATAGTGTTTCTTGTAAAATCTCCATCTGTTTTAAGGATGTATATCTTATTATGTTGACTGCTAGCTGAAGCTTTAATCTTTTCCTGCATACTTACAGAATTTAAAATATGAAGGTTTTCCAATTCTTTTTTTTCACGTTCAAATATCAGAAAAAATATGATAGAATGATCTTCACAGCACTTTTGTCCATGTAGTGTGATACATTTCAGTTCATTGAGCTGCAAGACAATTGGATGTTTCTAGTATGTAAAATTCTGCTCTAAAAGTATTTTGGTCACTTTGTTCTTTTTCTGTCATATATGGTTGATAAAGGTATTCAAAATGGCACAAACCCCTTGCGTTGTATCAGCTGGATAAATGTTCAGTAGCCTGCATAACCTTTCTCGTTTATATTTCTCTCTTTTATCTAGATGTCACTTGTAAGATATCTTGCATTTCTTACAACCCTCCTGAATTGTTATATACTTGTTTTGAGGTTCCAGGAGTATTGCTTTGTGCAAAGACAAAGTTGGCAAAATCTTGCCTTGCAGCATACTTTGCTGATGGGACATCAGCTGTCGGGAATGAAAGGTCAGGAAGAGAGAATTTTTCTGTTGTGGTTTTACACATCCAAGACTCAGTTTCAATTGATTTATCATAATGATTAAATGAAGGTGGCAACTATTCAGCTTTAGCCCCTTGGAAGTTGAAACTGGGTGATCTATGCTTTTCCCTTGAACACATATATAAATTGAAATTGCCAAGGGAAATTTAAGCTGAAACTTTTATGTTTCTTCTTTAAGAGAGGGGAAGGAAAAGATAACAAACATGATGGAAGATAATCCCATACTAGAACAGTAAAACTTCAAAGGAAATCAAAAGCAAGCATGTTCGAAAGAATGAAATGATTTGAGCGCTTCACATTTGCTTTTAGATTTAGATTTCATTGTCACTGTTCCAGAAAATTAATTTCAGTTTACTTCTACACTCTGCATTTCTTGGTGAAGATACAGTTGGCCTAGCCAACTATGATCAACAAAGCTGGTTTGAACAATTTTATTTTCAAGAAAAAAACACATCTTATGGCTGTGTACAAACCATTTCCAGATATTCCGAAAGTATGTTTAACGCCATAACTTATTATTCAAAACCATGTTTTAAACCAGTTTGATTGGTCATAATTATTGACTTCTCTTTCTCATGTTTCTTGTTTTCCTGTTTTTTCTACTGCATAGCTGATTTCGTATGCAACTTTTACTTGTTTAGTTGCAACAATGCAAGATTCAATTCAACAAGGAAAATTTCAAAATTTTACCGTGCTTTAGTAAGTGGTATAATTCATCAGGATCAGGTAATACTGATGGAGAACTTCATACTTGCTCTCTCTCTCTCTCTCTCTTCTTTTGTTGTTTTAACAGTTTCTCTATTTGACTTTTGGATTGAAACCAGAAAGTGAACTTTTGTGTGATAGGTTGTTATAGACCAGCCAATTGGATTGGTAAAATATCCTGGTGTAGCCAAAGGGCTGTATGTTGCTTCTGCTTCAGGTTCTCCTTCATTACCCCGTTTTCCTATTTTTTTTTTTGACCATGTATTGATGTGCAGATAGGTATTATCATTTCTCTAGATAGTCCAGGCATTTCGTTTACATTGTTTGAGAGCATTTACTCATAAATACTTCTCTGTTCCTGATTTTACTTTTCATTACATTGGCCAGGGAAACCGGCTCTGAGCAAGGTTAGCATTCTGGAAAGGAATGTGAAGAATAGTTCCACATTGGTCCAGGTATTCCTGTTAAATACTTCATGTCTTTGAAATGTAAGTCATATGTTATCTGGCTTTATCCAAAATTTTTGATCTGTTTTCTTTCTACTCTTATATATATCACAAACATTTTTTTTACTTTTGCAACAATACTGTTCAACAGGTGGAAATTCAATCTGGAAGGCCGCACCAGATACGTATTCACCTTTCTTTCATTGGGCACCCATTGCTAGGTACATGCTGAGAAATTAGATTTGTTTCAAAGAACCAAAGAACTGACATGTAACAGTCGAGGTAAAACCAGGAAAATTAACGGGTAAATGTTTGTTATTATTGATGACAAAAAAGTTTTTGCTGGGTTCGGAATAGTTATTTGATTGGGTGATGAAGAAACTGTTGTATGGAAGTTTTGTGTCATAGCACGGCCTGGGTTGGCGGATAAGCACCTTGGAACACTAGCAAAATTGCTGTCAGCTGTCCATAGTTGATAGTCAATTCTTGAAAGCACTGATTCCTGCATGTACCAGCTATGGCGTCCGAGTGTATATTTATTCCGTGGTTCTCTGCAGGTGATCCTCTTTATGTTGCTGGGGGCCAGCCAAGTTGCTTTGATCCTGAATTCATAGATGAAGGCTTTGCTCAGGATGGGTACAAGCCGCTTTTCTATCTTATAGCATGATGGCCTTAATTGAACAATTAGTATACGTGTCAGTTGTACTACTGGGTTCTAAGTGAACAGGTTTTTTTTTTTTTTTTTGTGGTTTACATTTTGTTAGTGAAAAAAGAAGATTGTGATTACCAGCAAGCTTTTGATTTCATACTAGTAAGTAATAACAGTAACAAAACATAAATCTGTGGTATGGGAAATACAAGTGTTGCTGAGTGTTAACTTGTGCTTCTTCGACAGCAGAAAACTAATATTGCCTCATCATCTGATATATATATATATACATACATATATCATGGCATTTCCTGTTATATATTTTTGTTGGTAGAGGATATCAGAGACCTGAGAATCCAGTTCCAGGAGACTGCGGATATCATCTGCACGCACATCAGCTGTTTCTTGCTCACCCCACTACACATGAGGTGAGTCTGCCCTGCTTTCCCTGAGGCGACTCACATTATTGTAATTATAGTTATGATTGTGGAGTCTCCTCTTTTGCAGCCGATCAAGATTGTCGCACCACTTCCCTCTATTTTGGCGACGGAGGAGGAGTGCAGAGGTTGATATTGGAAATGACCCGATCAACCTCTGTCTAAAGGCTTGGTCTACTGTGCATCACTCCGGATCATTATTATATGTATGTTGTTGTCATTCCACTTCCCTCTTGTTATGGCAAAGTTAATATATACTGTAGTAAGTATCTGCTGATGCTGATGCTATCGGTTGCCTCATTGATGACGTCACCCTCTGCTGAGTCGGCAAACCATTAAATGCTAGTTTTCCTTTCTTTTTTGTATTTGCTAAATTCCTGAATTTTCTGCTCCTGCTTCCCCATGCATGCATACGCCTTTAACTTCTGTCATATATACATACCCACCCAAGGTCAGCAACTGATACTACTCTTCCTACTAATATGTCCTCCTCCCATCCGACGCCGTTTGACTTGTGTGAGAAATGAATTAAAGGCTAATAGTAAAGCATAAGTAATGAGGTGGGGCCGGGTGGCGTAATAGTAAATACTAGTAGTATCATGTAGAGACAGCTAAAATCCTTTTGCACCATCGCGTGTAAATACACAAAAAAAAAAAAAAAAAACTCTCCTCCGGATATTATTATCACGTGGTGCAACTTGATGATTTTGTAGCCTAGACTTTTATTTATAGGAAACAAATAGGAGGCTGACGTCGACTGCTTGTGAAAGTCATTTGTTTTCATCTGCCCTTTGTTTTTATGTAATAAGTCTGCACTACCAGTGTAGTATTTTCCATACTCCATACAGCTGTCATCAATGGCGATGGATTCTTGAAACCACCCACGCCCACCAATTAAATTAATGGAGACATGGACATGCACGCATGTGTGTCTGTCTCTGTGTGTGTGTGTGTGTGTGTGTGTGTATATATATATATATATTAGATGGATACACACTAATATAAACACCACTAATCCAGGCTGAAGTTGCGGGGGAAGGGAAAAAAAATCTAGGCTGCCACATGCAGCAGTCTCCAAACTGAAAAACACCGCACCACTCCCTCCCTCCTCCTCCCCCACCACAATTCCATCATTCTCTCTCTGTTTCTTTCTTATCTAGGAATTAAAGGGTAGAAGGCCAAAAAGGACGTCGCCAAATGTGCGACAAGATTATACTCCGGGAAAACATTTTTAGCACAATGCATACAAAAGTCCAGGCAAAACGTGTAACCACAAAGTGTTCGGTTGATTATTTAGCCGTCAAAACTGTTGAAAGACAAACATTTTCTCGACCAACCAATTAACCAGACATTTCAGGGGAAGACCCAAAAAAAAAAACAAAAAAAAGCATCAAAAACTGAACTACCTCCTCCCATACCTTTGAACAGATTATTTCTGTATTTTCATCAAATACAACAAATACAAGCTGCTGCAAATATTACAAGCACCTAAAATTCTGTTGACAAAAAGACGGTCCTGAACCCCGCCCCAACTGCCCTATCATTACTGAATTGAAGTTACCCAAAACTATTATACAATGCGGCAAAAAAAAAAAGATAAATTTGCCACTGAGGGCCTCCCCCATGAAAGGCCCATTCTGCACTACTACCTGCCTATGCTCCCCTTACCTCTCCAAGAATCATCCTCTCTAATGATGCTCGCAGTTTGCCCACCATTTAATTGCTCAGCCTTAGAATAGTGCATTTTGATTGCTGCTACTGGATCTGAAACCCCTGTACACTGACCTCCAACCAGAATCCCTGCTCTACTAACAACGTTTATCCCAACCAATCCTCTTGCTGCTTGTTGCATCCCCGAGACTACATCAAAGCCATTCCTTCTGTGCATCTCTGACAGCACCGCATCTTGCCGCTGCTTCATATCAAGAGTAAAAGGCTGCAGTTCTCGACTCCTATAAGCTTGATAATCAGCAGCAGCAGCAGCAGCAGCATTACTACTACCAATTTCTCTAGCTGGAAACACAGCTGATCCATTCAGATTCCGTTCACCATTGTTCACTCCATGTACTGGCAGCTGCTCCAATTTGGACGAAGGCAATACATAATTTCCAAATGCAGCAGGATACTTTGCCAGTAGCATGGCAGAATCAGGCAAGGAATGGAGTCCAGTTTGAATTCTACTCCCATCCCAATATCCAAAACTCCTCACAGGAAGGTTCTCAGTACCCAGAAGGTTATTGCGATCCAACTTCGTCTGAGATAAATTTCCACCAATAGCTTGATCACTGGCAAATTTTGTGCCAAGTGGCTTGCCAATCTTGGATTGCTGATTCTCATTACCTCCATTTTGTTGTCTACTAGAACTTGATTTTGGCTGATACGAAGGCTTTGTAAGAATTTGACCAAATAATTTCACATCACCATTCCTGCGAGGTTTTTCGACATCTGACGGACTGCCCGACTGATGGTCAGGATTAGTATCCCTGGACTGTTCCCGAAATTTGAATGGAAGTTCAGCTATTGAACTATAATGTTTCACACCATTGCACTTTTGAAGGTAAGAATCACGAGCCAAATGGCAATCACGATGGAAATTATTGCCCAACTTTGGGATGCTTTGAGGGGTAGCAGATCTTCTGCAACTGCTGTTGCCATTCACCTCCCTAGTTGTCGAGGGTGGTAATGGATAGCCTTTAAGGATATGGCAGGGATCAACACTTCCCAGCAAGGAACTTCCAGAACGGAGCTTCTCTCCAACCCTAGTAACTTGATGACCCTGCTCGCCACTAATCTTCACCACCTCAAGGGCTGATAATGTAGCCTCATTAGGAGTCTGACATTTTACAGCACATGACTGAGGTACTGACTTCATGGGAGCTGGAAAACCATTCTGCTCGATTGGGCCAACACAAGGCTTTCCCGCAGAATCAGTTTCCAACACACCAATCTGCCGGTCCCCAGATATATCACCATGTGGAGTAGACTTCAAATCTTGGTCCATGCCATTCACATCTTTCTGATTCGCATCATCTTTCTCCTTTCTATCATTTATGCTACTTTCCCATGACACTGGGCTTAGCCCTTCCATCTCTGCATCAAGGTGCTCATCCCGCTTCTCCAAAGCTCCACTATGAATTTGAGTATCTAATGTATTAGCACTGTCAGAGGTATCTCCAACTCCTGTGGTTGTAACAGCAGTTCCTTGCTCCACCTCACCACTAGGAACAGATTGGATATCGCCACTCCCATCAGCTTCCTGCTCTGGCTTTTCCTCCATCTCTGAGTCATCAGTCAAATTCTTTGACTGAAGTCCAGCTTCGACAGCAGCCCGATCTCCTGTCCCGCTAATTTCCTCCAATCGGTTCAGGTCAGGATTGACATTGGCTAATCCTGCGGAATCAGGCTCAATGTTCAACTTTACTTCAGGACATGGCAAGTCTACTTCCAATTTGACTCCTGATTTCTCACTGCATGTGATCGAACCAGTTTCCACAACACCCACGTCATCAGTGTCACTGCCACCACTAGCATCACGTCTAACCACATTGCCAGGTCCTGGGCTTATCATGTCTAATCCCAGGCATTTACGGGCCTTGCTGAAGAAAACCTTGCACTGCTCCCTTGACCGAGTGCTGACATACCTAGAGATCATAGCGAAATCCTTGCCATAAGATGACACAGCTTGAATGAAGATAGCCTTCTCTTCATCAGTCCAATCAGTAGGATCCATCTCCCCACAACTTTCATCAGAACAAGTTTCCTCATCACCATTCTGCATAGCTTCTGGGGTCAATGGCAACCTGCTTGATGAACCCACTCTGCTGTATTTCCATTCACGGTATCCCTCTCCAGGGTCAACAGCACTTGTAATGCAAGAACTCATGGCTTCTGATGATAACGAACCACAGATGCCAGCCAAAACATCAGCAGCTACAGTTTCTCTCTCATTGTTATCTGCATCAAGACTGCTCGGCCTTTCTAAAAGACCATTATCTCCTTTTGATGATTTATAATCGCTAGACCTACCAAGCAAGTATTTTGAAGTAGGTGTCTGTTGGATTTCCATGCCATGATCAACATTAGCTGCAATTGCTGAAGCTGCTCCAAGAATATCCAGTGACGCAGCATTAGCCTCACAATGCCACCTTTTCCCCGATGCAACCAGGTAATTATTAGCAGTGTAACTTTTGCCTTGCTTTGGATATTCAGGATGCTTCTTGGTTTTCTTGAAACAATCAGACTTGTGATTCTTGTAGTAAAACTCAACGCAATCTGCTGTTGTTTTGTGAACAAGAAAAGAAGCTATCTTAGTGAAGTCTTTGCCATGTACGGCAAGCATATCCATGAACATTTCCTTCTCTTCAGATGTCCATGGGTTGATCATAGACCTTTCTTTCTCAACAGCACTAGGATCTTCCACCAAACCATTACTGGAAATGAACCTTGATATCATCTTCTCCTTCTTATCCAAGATCATAGCAGGCATCTTCAAAGTATCCCTGCAGGGTTTGACCTGGGAATCTGAAAGTAACTTGCTTATAAAATTCATCATCACTGTATTGGACCCGGAACTTACATTTCCATCTGCAAGAACAATAAAGCATGGGCACAAAAATCAACACAAAAATACACATTTCCATCTGTATTGCTTATGCCAGATCTCGTAGAGAAGATAAAATAAGTGTACACAAGAAACAAAATTATTATTTTCTTTGCATCTACCTGTAGCTTTCCAAGAGTCAAGGTATACCATGCCTAAAGATACGTTATAAAAGGTGCACACATCAATCAATACAGCAAAACCTTAGAAAAGGGCCCACGTGTATTTTATTCATCAAAGAAACCTATATTGCAAAGAACAAGCCTCCTTTCCCTTCTTTCTAAATTTTAGTATGCTTGAGCACATTAACATTACCACATTTCCTTAACCAGGCATGCATAACTTATACACTAAAACAAATAAAAGTCTGTATGCTTAAGCACATTAACATTACCACGTTTCCTTAACCAGGCACGACTCAACAGTTTTTTGGGTCCAATCTCCCATCAGTCAGCAGTACACCAAAGCAAATACAAAAACTAACAAAGCAAGGGCGCAATATACAGGAATCCTCCCTAACTTAGACAGTAACAGCCTACTAAATCCTCCCGATTCCTTTGCATTCCTTTGCATGGAAGCGAGGTAGTGCAATTAATAACAGAATCTAAACAACAAAAAGGTATCAAAAGCTTATTATTCACCATCCCCACAATTACTACATTTCTTAATCAAATCTTACACCAAGTCGAAAGGCCATTTCTTACCAAATCTGTCTACAATTCCAACACCATCAAACACCCAATCCACCAGCCTTACAGGTCAGTCAAATATACTGAGATTATGATCATAAAAGGTGCATATAGTTTCACCACTCCATCCCAACACTTGAAGCAAACTTAAATCCAGTCAAACTAGTACATAGCATCACATGTACTCACAAATAGACAAACTATCACAAATAAGGAAGAAGAACCAAAAGATTCAAAGCCTCACACCTACAATAACCATACAACAATTAATAGAGATTCTGTGATGCCAATGTTAATCGCGTCTGCCACATCCCTAACCAATAAGGGATACCACTTCATAAGTTCCACAACAAATAATAGCTCCAGACTCAAGCTTATTAACCGTCTAAATAACTATATATCTCAAAACGATTCATGCACCCGGTGACAAGAAACAAGACATCCAAAGCTACAAAAAAGTATCTGACAGTTAGAACCACCATGTCGATATCTGCAGAGGCAACACATCCACAACCTGCCAGCATGCCTCGGCTAACTACTCTTAACACATGAAGGCAATCAAAAGCAAATTGTACACTAAGCCCAGGTTAAGTAAAGTCCAACTACACCAATAATGAAGATCCCTTTTCTACTCTTTCCATGTCCCCTATTGTGTCCACAATGTAGAAGAAGAAACTCGAGAATCTAACTCAACAACAAAAGCAGAAAAATTGGGAGCAAAATATTGATTCTTAGTCATGGGGGCAGAGACATTATAAAAACAAGTACCAGAGGAATGCAACAAAATCACAACATATTTCATAACTCTGAACATCAAGTGTAAATATAAAACCACATGCAAGCTCCTTGCCTTACAATGTAAAATAAACATTATCATACCTTCAGGTCCGATATTGCAAAAACAAAATCCACATGGTACCACCGTCTGTGGCTTTCTTTTCTTAAATCAGACTGCAAACCACTTTTTAAATTTTAAACATTAATTTTCCTTATGACTTTACTTATTAACAGTTCAAATTTTTGCAATAAAGCAGCAGAAAATTTATTTTATAGGGGCGCTGAACTCAAAACAACTTGATTTTCAACCAGTTTGGCCAGATTTAGATTTGCACAAGGCCAAATTAATCCCAAGTTTGTAACCACTTGTAGTTTTAGAAATTAAATTGGTTCAAAGTACAAATGAAACTTAAATTTTCTATCCAAAGCACAGCTTCAGCCAAATTGTAACACCAACACAAATTTTTCAGGTATTGCAGTCTGGCATGGGCATGTTCATAATCAGATACTAGTAGACTTCAAAAGCACACATAACCAAGTTAAAAAATTGCTTACCATGTGAAGACAATCGAGAACGAAATGATGAACGATGCTTCTGGGAGCTGTTCAGCACCGTGCGCAAGCTTAGATCCAGCTTTTTATGAGACTTCACACGAAATCTCCTCATAGAAAGGGAGCAAACATCTGCCTTCCAAAGATGCTGAAGGGCCCTATACTTGAGAGCAATACATCTTTCCTTGAATTGCTGGAAACGCTTTCTCCTCAGAAAATTTTCCTTAACCATGGGATTGCTTTTCAAAGAACAAACACCCGAGATATCAAACTTACAAAGATCAGCTGGCAATAACTTATTAAATACTTCAGCAGCTCTACTTGCAGACTCTTTGTTGGAAGCAAATATTGATTCACATAACTTAAGCTCTTTATCATCACATAAGCTAATTTCATCCAAATGAGTCGGAGAACAACTAGCAACCAGTTGAAAATTTTCTCCTCCATTGTCCTCATGCACCCCATTACCAACATACCTTAATTCCAGGTTTTTTGACATAGCACAATCTGTATTTGAGATACATACACTATCAATGCCTGGCTCATTGCCTAGTTCAGATGGAGACGCATCTTTCCCTGAAGAGACGACTTCAACAAATTTAGAAGTTGCACTACCTGGACTATCTACATCCTCATCTTTGACCTCGGTATGGTCATCCACCAGCACATTAGGCATTTTCTCTGCATCATTGTGCCCAGATGATCCAAGATCCAACAGGGCAGGGCTATGAGAAATACTGGACGTAACATCTTGTTCTTCAGCAGGTTTTGAAAAACAATCCATAGGCAGGGAGCTGGAAACAGCTGGATGATGACAGCTGCTTTCAGGTATGGATGCCAATGTCTTCAACTCACCTTCAAGCCTATCAATCTCAGACTCGGTCATCTCCAGCTTCCTTAGAACATCACCTTTCCACACCAACAACTTGTTAATTGCAGTCGATTTAACGAAGCCAGAATCTACAGAGATCAGGTCATCAGATAGGAGCAACTCATTGATCGCAGAGTTGAAATGACCGCTCTCAGCAAGGTCCAAATTCTCCAAGTCAAAAGTTGCCCCTTCAATATGGTCCCGATGGTCCTGAGACACAATACTGGGACTTAAATTAGTAGCCTCATTATCAACACTCGGCGCTTTGATGAACTGCTTCTCCTCAAGACCTGCTAGTTACAAGAAGGCAAAACTTTAAAATATTAAATATGAAGTTCTCAAATGCACTATTTTAAGAGAATATTAGGTCGAACAACTACATACAAACCCTACTTATGCCAATTAGAATCTATATACAGAATTGTATAATTATTCCCAATTCAATAACAAAGCACAGCTAGAACTTGATGATTTTTGTCAAGCTAAAGACCATGTATGACCAATATGTCTTGCAATTGAATTATAAGAACCAGCATTCACTGCCAAAACCCGTCAACAATTTCATAGTGCTATGATTGATTTATGGTTAGAACCAAAGTGTGACAGCAAAATAATTTGCTTAAATGGCCACGAAGCATGGTACAAGATCTTCAAATTAAAAACCATTTAGCAATGTGAACTAGTTTAGTTTATTTTAAAGCAATTTCAAAAACACTCTCATATCCATATTGACTCAGGCCTACTGTCCAACTGAACCAAAATCTTCATTATGCAGCTCAATAAATGTCCTAAATGCAGTTCTCAATGCAAAGCATCTTCATTTTCAATACCATCAAAGGCCAAGCTTTAACAATTCACTAATAATAGGAGAAAAAAAAAAGAAAGATAACACCGCATTACAAATGTTTCAGCTGGCCAACTATCCAAGTAAAAATTGAAAATTAGAATAAAAAGCCCAGAGAAATTCAACTTGATGGAAGACTAGCTGTAGAAACATTGAGCGTGTTTGGATAGGATATATTTGGGATAATTTTTTTTTATCACTCTAGCACTTTTTGATATGATATATGTGAGACAAAAAGGCAGTTGAAAAATGTGTTTATAATGCAAGCAAATAAAATTATACAAATAATAAACTATCCACACAAATTGTCATGATCACAAACTATCCTGCACGGGCTTAGAGTAAAATATCATACCGCATAAAAATTCCATGGCACAACTGGAAGAGGATGGCTGAATCCCATTTCTAAGAAGGGTAAAAACCATTCTACACTAGCTAAAATATTCATGCTATTTCAAGATAAGAGGGAAAACTAGCTGCATGGTAAACAAATAAAAGACAATAAGTACTAGGCTAAATGAAGAACACAAGAAGCAGCACAAGAAGCAAGTAAAGAAATTCCCTAACTTTGCTCATAGCGGTCAGTGAAGATTGCTAGCCTTTTAAGAGAATATAATGACAACCAGTCGATCCTCAAGCACCACAGTGAGATTAATGGAACTGTACTTAGATGGATTGGAAGAATCCCTTCTCCCTAACAATGACAATACTCAGATCCTAAAGTTCACAAATGCATCCTCATTTATTTTCTCTCTCTCTATCGATCTCTCTATCATGGGGTGTAAGGAGATAAGGTGCTCAAGTCTGAAACTAAGACATTTAGTGAACACTCAAAGTACCTAGAAAGAGTGGCATTTGCGGACATATTTCTTAAGCAAAAAACCCTCAAATTTACCTGGTGAGGAACTACAACCAACAGAAGAGGGAGTAGCTGGAGATGCACAGTCTGAAAATGCTGTAATTCTAGGGCTTTTATCAGCCAGGTGCGAGGAATGCAAATGCAAAGGTTCTCTGCTGCTGCTACAGATAATTGTCCCGTTCTTCAGTGTAGTATCATCAACACCTTCAACTTTTTTCTTCTCATACTTTGCCAGCCCTTCACCCCAACCAAGGCGTGGTTTCTTGCGTGAACTCATCTCTTCAGATGCACCAGCAGATGTCTCGTAGGCTGCAGCGGGAGCAGCAACAGGTGTAGCAGCATTCCCGGAAGGAGATTGAACAGGAGTCACATTGCTTGGCTGCACCTCGGCCTTCATTTCATTGGAGTCTGCTCCCATGCTTTTGGAGCTGCTTGAGTGGCTGAAACCAGAACCCCGTGAAGACAAGCTTCCAGAGCGAGTCCATTTCAGAGGCTTCCAATCCATTGAGCCTAGAGAATTCTCCCTTTCAAGTCTCTGGCCAGAGCTGCCCAATGCATTTACCACCCCACTGCTCTTCTCATGCTGATCTTTCAAGTGAGATTGATCCCATGAGTTTGCAGAGTCCAAATGAGGGTGGGAGGAAGTGCATGTTTGCATCTCATCCACTGACCTGTGCTGATCGCTGGTTTCAAGTGGTCTTCCAGGAGCATTGGGTGATGGAGTGGCCTCCCACGATTGACCTTTCCAGTCCTTCTGCCCAAAAGGGCCCCTGCTTTCTCTGTTGCTTCTACTGTACTTTCCAGACACAGATGCCCGGCAGTTTTCATCTTCAAACACCCTGTCACTGGGCCGAGATGGCACAAACCCGTGACTGGATTCTTCCGGATAAAGGTGTCTACCACCCTGCTTACCATAACCTTCAGCCAAAAAATTCAAACCCCAAAAACAGGGCAAAGGAAAGCACCAAAAAATCAACACAAGCAAAGAATATACCCTCCAACCACAAATAAAAAAATAAGGATAAATTAGCATCGCTGCCAAAATTAGGCATTCCCAAAGGCAATCAACAAAAACCACAGATCTACGAAACAGCAGTCATGGACAAATAATATACAAATACATCAGTATCAAAACTTCAGATCTGCCAAATTTTAAAGCAAAAGTCTATCTAAAGCCCTACAAATATGGCAAACTAGATAATAAACGGGTATCAGAAAAAATAAAAACTACTTCGGCATCTAACTACCAAAAATCTATTTCAAACTCTACTCCCCTAGAACAGGTTTCCCGGCCCAATTTATTCCCAAAATTTGACAGAGTACTCCTTACCATGGTTCCTAACTAATCTTTGTACCTATAAGCAGATACAGACAAGTTCCACCCCCTAAGTCACCTACAAGCGCCCGAAACTTCTAAAATTCACACCTTGCAGATCCTTAACCACTGATTTATCAAAAAGAAAAAAAAAAACTCAACTGAAACTCACTGCAACCGCCCCCACAAGTGAAGGGAAAGCCAAAATGGCATCAAAAGCACAGAGAACCACAACCCAAGGTCTGGAAATCCAAAAATTGAAAAGAAAAATAGCAGACACGGGACAATAGAAAAGCAAAGTAGAAACTCACCAGGAGGTGGTCTGTAGCGGAAATCAGAAACCCAGCGAGGCGAAGCATAGTGATAGGGATGGGGATGGGGATGAGGCGGCTCCCTCCATCTTGGCCCACCCCCAAATCCCCCTATCCCACCCCCATAGCCCCCTCCTCCTCCTCCTCCACCACCACCCGTAGGGTGCAGATGATGGTGGTGGTGATGATGGTGATAAGGCTCCTGCCTCTCGTGCTTCCTCTCCTTGAAGAAGTCCTTCCGATCCCACGGCAATGGCTCCGGCGGCATCAATTCCTCTTCCTCCTACGACTCTTCCACTCTTCAATCGCATCTGCCACACACGCACGCAATACACCCCCGCCCAATCCTTCTCCAACCACAAGATCTTTCTTCAACTTCTCCCTCCACCTCCGCTGCTGCGGCAGGTGTAACAGCAATTTTTTTCCCCAACTAGGGTTAGGGTTTGCCTTGAAAAAATTACAAACTCTGAGTTCCTCCAGTTAAATTCATTGAAGCCCAGAACTCTTTCCTTTTTCTTTTTTTTCTTTTTTTTTTTCTTTTACCTCTTCTCTCTGAGAAAGAGAGATTTCTGAGTGAGGCGATAAGGGACAAAGAAAAGAAAGCCTTCACTTCTCTAGAGAGAGAAAGAATGAGAGAGAAAGAGAATGAGGCAACAAGCTTTGGGATGAGAGAGAAAAAAGAAGGGTGGGGGGTTGCTATGTGAGAGACTGTATGTGACTCTGTGTGCGTGGCGCGCGTGCGTGTTTCTGAACGTATCTCAACGCCTTTATTGTGCTACAATTTATTTCGTCTTTCACGTCCGCTGAATTTCTTTACTTTCTTTTTATAATATATTTAACCATCTTTTTCCACAATCGCAGAAAATCAATTATTAGTATAATTTTCCCAAAAGCCTTCTTACAACGCGACTCGATCAGACCGCGCGAGCATGCCTGAACGCAACAACTCATTTCACCACCGACATAAAAGAAATACTCCCTCCCTTTTTTTATAATTGACGTTTAAGATTTTGCGCACTAATTAAGAAAAGTTTTTCATTGCTTAAATCTGTACACTACTTTCCTTTTGTACCCTCATTAATTATCCAATTCACCCATATTTTCTCTCACTAGAGTATTAAATGGTGCTGTTTTACTAGGCCAAAAGTAATGCAAACTAATTAAGAACCTTATATTAAAAAAGAGAGATAAAAGGGTAAAATTGTAAAAAAATAATTAATGCTGCATGGGGATAGTAGAACGACAGATAAAAGTACTTAAGAGTAAATTTCTTAAACGTCAGTTATAAAAAAAGGGAGGGAGTATTTATGTAAGATTCAGGTCCCTTTAAAGCTCAAAAAACGAAATCTATAATTTAGCAAAATGCTTGGGAAAATGTTATTTATACTCTTTTTTTTTTTTGTTATTTACATTCCTACTATCATTTTATTATATAATTTTTATTTATTAAATTATATGATATAACAAATGATGGAAGTGCGAGTAACAAAACATGAGATGCAAATAACAACAAGTGTGTTTGGATTGTAAATTATTTGAGATATTTTTACGGTAACACCTTTTATGACGTAATGCATGTGAGATAAAAAGATAATTGAGAAGATAAAAAGGTGTATTAGAAATTATAATGGTGATGTAAATAAATATATTTAAACAAATGATCTCCTGTCCAAACACACTCAACAACGTTTTCCAAATGCTAAATTTTGTGTTTGGATTGCATTTTCCATGATTTTTCATGAAAAAATTACTGTAGCGATTTGATATATGTGAGGGAAAAAGGTAATAGGGAAATGTGATCACAGAAAACAACGTAATTTTCCGACGAAATGTTGTAATCCAAACAAGGCCGATTTACCATTACACGAATTTACCTTGCTATCACTGCTAAAATGAGGGCATTCCAGACATTAAATGCAACCGTTTGTTTTATAATTAATAAAAAAATTTATCGAATAATTTGATTTCCTTCGCTCGTGTAAGGTTTAAAATCCATATCCATATGATCCTTTGGGTGTATGTATTTGAGCATTTTGTGACTAGAAAATCTACAAGTAACACTATAAATCAAGTCTCCAAAATTAACGTATTATTATATTTAAATTATACTTTGAAAAAACCCCCTAGCTCCACCCTCAATGCCTTATAATACACAATCAATTCATGTAAAAAAAAAAAAGAAAGAAAGAAAAAAGAGAGAACATCATAAATGTTTCGAACCAAATGGGTTCACGGCAAAAAGGAACAAGTGAAACGGTGGAGTTGGTTTGAGCTTTTATCATTTTTCTTCACTGCTTTTGCCTTTCGGCTCATTATGGTTTTGTACCGGATATGACCTTGGTTTGGCGATCTAATTTCAAGGTAGGGCTCACGTGCGTATTTCACGCCTCCGCCGCTTACTGATTTTCTTTCTCGTTTAGTTTACTCTCAGGCATTCTAGGCAGGTAGCTTTCCCATAAGTTGACTAATTTTGTCGTTGACCCAACTCGAATTTTTAAAAAAAAATAATGGACGTTTAATTAGGGGGGTTTCAATAGCTTATAGCTCATCCTCTTAATTGGATATTCGTTCGAAACTTGGATACAATTTGAGAAAATAGCGTTTAAGGACATCCTTTTATGTTTGATTCCGATGTTGGAAATTTTTTCTCATCTCTTTTGTTTCTATTACACCGTAAACACATTTTTTAAATATATTTTTTTTTTTAACCTCCGCCGCTCTCCTATTCCCTCCCTACCCTAAACCTACCAACCAAGGATGCGAGTCCGGTCTGCTGGGCAGAAGCTTGATCCCTTGTCCACTAGTCTCTACAACTAGTTATTATCTTTTTATTTAATATATAACACATCATGAAAAATAATATAATAATTCAAATAATACTCCATTCAAATATAATGGATATATGAAGTAGTTATTTTTCTTTTGTAAACATTTACCTAAGGTAGCTGCTTTTTGGGAAGGAAAAAAAAAAAAAGTACATAAGGTGACTGTTAATGCATGGTAATTTATTTGCCCATGTTCTAAATTTCTATTAGACATTCTAGCCAATAGGCCTAGGGCTCCAATGAGCCTACAATGTTCTGCGTCTCAAGGTTTTAGTCCTCAGCCCAAACACAGAAACATTGAGTCAAACGCCAGTGCTAATTAAACCCTCTAGATTCTAGCCATTTGGCTCATTTGTTAATTTAATCGATTCGAACATAACATTTACTTGTACATTCAATTAGATTAGATGCTGTCTATTTACTTTCAAACTAAATATTGTTATAACTTGTACTTATTCGAAGAATGGATCTTCCCAACTAAATTAAGAATCAAAATAAGGTGATTCAACAATCAAATATTTTGGAGTTGATGTTATAATTATGTGGTACCACATCACCTGTGCAAGACCTTAGCAAGAAACTCATGGTTGGATTAATCTTTCACATTGATAATGTATATGCTGACAGCATTTGATAGATGATAACTATATAAATTTAAAATTTAATTTTTTACACATATGTCATGGATTTAATGATGATAACGTATACACTGTAAGTGTATATAAGATTTACCCTAAATGATTTATGTTATAAGGTGTGAAATAGGATAGACAAAGGCATGCACTAAATTATTTTTCGAAGCATGCCCCCCAAGCCCTTGTCTTTCTTGTCTCTTTCCCCTTCAACAAAAAAAAAAAAAAAAAAGGAGAGAGAGAGAGAGAGTAACAAACTAACAATGCTGTGGCAAGACAGAGGATAGGCCCATAGTTGTACTGTTTTTAGGTTTTTAAAAGAATCTCTTTGGCCCATAATGTGAGCCAGTATCGAAAAAGTCTTTTGTCTATCCAAATTGTATGCTTGCATCCTCGGCCCACAAATTGACCCACAAAGAACACTATACTGTCCTGTCTTCACCCACTTTCACTCTGCTCTTTAACTAATTATTATTCTTCATTACACAGATTTTTTGCTAGACTCTGGATTTGATTAATCTAAACTCAAAAGGATCATTGGCGAGAGAAAAACAATGCTTGGCGATTGTAAATGAGAGAACATTGACTGAAAGAATTAAACGAAGTTGATTATGGTAAATTTGATAACTCCTCGACATTATTTCGAAGTTATAGCATATTTAAGTTGCGTAAACAATTTTATATGGTAAACCACATGTACACAAGACATAGGACGTGGATTTTATTAAATTCATGCATAATATTACGGTAATACCATTTTACGAGGAATAAGTGTCGAGGAGTTATTAACATGCAAAATAGCAATACAACTTAGAAGATATTTATTATAACACCAAAAAAAATACATTAAATAAATATCTATACAATATGTAAAGAGAGAGCAATATTGTGGGAAATAAATATACAGTGTCACTTTTTTGAAATTTCTAATTTTTCCTTAATTATAATAACAAATTGGTCTCAATATATTATAGAAAAAAGAACTTGCACAATCCGTAAAGAGTTATCTGGTTGAGATCAAATTATAACTCCCTCGCGTCCCCGTTTTTTTTCTCCGTGATTCTTTAAATACAAATATTTCCTTTAATGTAGCAACTAGATTTATTAGATAAATATAAGCATGTCTACCATAATATGTTATTTAAAATAAAAAAAATTTAAACAAAATCTTCTTACCGCATACTCGTCTTTCACCCCGCTACTACCACCAGTCAGTACCGCCACCATCTCTTCCCCCTCATTCACCTCCATAGCCGTCTCCACTGTCATTACCGCCCGTAAAAAACAAAAATTAACCAAATGGTTAGGTGAAAGTCTTCACTACTGACTTCGGAAGCTTTCGGCATCGCTAACTTTGAGTTTGAGGGCCGCCTAATTGCGCTCAAAATATCTAACAAAAGCAAATTGCAGCCTAAATAACCTCAAAAAAATAAAAAAAATAAAAAAAAGGTTTGAGATTTGATTGGTTGCTCGACAAATCAACAAAATATCTCAGAACATTATTTTGGGCTACAGGCTCTGGGCCAACCTTGTTCCTGTAGGACTGATCCACATTAGCTGGGTATTGTAACCATGGGGAGACGCATTCTAAAGTCAGAGAGTCAAGATGACAAATTTGGCAGACAACTGCTCCCGCTTTATGCCTTTATTGGAAGTCTTAGTCATTTTACATTACTTTTGGTCTATTTTTTTAATGTTATTTCTATATTTATTTATATTTTATACTAAATTTAAATTTAAAAATTGATATTTCTAAGATAACTCTAAAAACAAATTCACTAACATCACTATCAAACTACTATTTTTAAAAAGTTGAAATTCTAAAGTATAACAAATAATTTGAAACGGAGAGAATAGTAAGCGAAACAATTTATTGAAAGCCAAAAAAAAAAAAAATGGTAAGTCTCCGAAGTTGAAAATGAAAATAATGTGATTGTTTTATGTCCAATTTATGTTTATCCCCATGCAACTAGTGCCATGAAATTATATGTTTCTACGCGTTAAATCATCAAACTGAATTCATATTTAAAGTGTCCAAAGAGGGAAAAAAAAAACTCTAGAAAAAAGAGTTTAGCCCTTGCTCGTTTTAGGTTTATCACAACTTTTAACGTACCAAAAAAAACAACAACGTCGTCAACCACTATGTTAATCTTAAGTACTATATTATATTTACCAAAAAACAAGAAAAGTGAATCTAGTAGCAACTAAAAGGGCAAGACAAAGTGCCCCGACAGGTTGTTCGGGTGGTCGTGTAGCTCTCATTAGGGTGAAACGGTCTGATTCAATCCCGAGCTCAACAACCCGGCATAATTTCTTGTGGATCGATGGGACCCGTCCTCCACGGGATTGGGGGACTATCACGCTATCAAAAGTGGTTAGGTAATGAACTGCTACATTTGTTAATGCACGTACCACGATTTACAGACTGACTTAAATATGATTGATTAAATATGGAAGAATTCAACAGGAATTGGGGGTGGGGGCTCATTCAAAGCTTGCCTCCAAACGTTAAGAGATGCGAATATGCTTCTTTCGAGAAACGAAATTTGATTAATTAAACCTAATCCCAGAAGTCAACCCAAAAGCCGGCAACTATTGAATTGCTCCCAGTGACTTAACTACCCAAATTCCAATCCTCCCAAAATTGATGTGGGATAGAAACCCCGACAGGGGCCAAGCCCATTGGACCCGCTGCTACTAAGCGGTGAAGGTTAAGAGATGCGAATATCACTATTCAGAATTCAACGTTGCTAAGTACTAAGTACTTAATAAACTTGGAAACATGTGAAGTGAATGTGATATTTCTTGCAGGCCAACCACAACTCACAAGCACCGGTGTCTAGACAAACTCCCCCCATGTGCAATGCTTTTCAATTCTTACCTGTTCAGACAAATGCAGTCCTGGAAACCTGCCGATGGAATCACCCATCAACCCATCAGCGGAAAAGGCCCCCAAAATATAAAATCAAACATAATTAATTAACCAATCATTTTCCCATCACTAAGAAGTCTAATATAAATATGGTAGTGTTATCTTGTTTTTTTTTTTCCTTTTAAATTATGCGAGTTCAGGGTAATTTAGATGAATTAGGGCCGCCATGTGCTAGTATGAACACAATCACATACTAAGTTTTTTTTTTTCGTTAATGTCGATTGAGTTGGCATGAACAGATCACATTTTTAAAGAAATTGAGAATTATGTGTCTTATCCTCTCTGTAGTGATCGAAATCGAAATCATTTCAACATTTTTTTTGTCATAAAGAAAAAAAGAAAAGAAATACTAAGAATTCACTCAATATGCTGCAAATATCCTGTTTGGAACCTAAATTTTTTGCCAAATTTATCTGTTACAAGTTTTTTTAAAATTTTAACTACAATAACCTCAAAAAACTTTTCAAAGTTTCTAAACTATACATTTCAAAATATTAAAAAGTTTACATACTTCAAAAAAATTTTTTAAAAACTTCTACAGTAAAGTTTTAAAAAAATATTTAAAAAATTCACTTGTCAAACAGGGCTGCCATATCAATTGTTAGTTAAAGTCTTAAAGATATAAAATCTAGTCAAAGATTGACTTGATTAACGTTTTTTAGAGATTGATTTCCGAACCAATAAAGCTATGATTGAATAGGTTTGTTGTTCGTCAACTCGTAAAGCTAATTAAAACAGATCTTTGAATCTCGTATAACCATGTGTAAAAGACTATCTGGCGGAATTTAAAGTCAAATTTTGTCGGACAATAAAGTAGTCAAGACATGATAGTCAAAATCATACAGGTTGAATGGTCACTTAACATTTTTTTTTTCTTCTGCCAAAGTAAACTTTGGCTCTCGACGCAATCCCACTACTCTGTCTCACCTAAATTTTCCAACGGTGAGGCACCTTAAGCAATGAATGTACAACTACATTCTGCAAACGATAATAATTGCATTCACTGTTTTCTTTTTTTAGGCTAAAATAGGGAAATGATATCGAGGTACTCCTTCAAAAAAAAAAAAAAAGAAATATCAAGCACTCGTTAAACTTCATCCAATGTGAAAAAAGGGGTAGAATGTTTGAAGTTTTTTTTTTTTTTGAGAAGTACTAATATCAAATGTGTTTGGATAGTAAATTATTTGAAATAATTTTTTAAAAATTATTATAATTTTAAAGTGACATATATAAAATAAAAAAAATTGATTGAAAAATGAATTTCTAATGCAAGCGAATAAAGCTTGCAAATAATTCATTTTCCAAACAAATTAATTCTCCTCTTCCTGCAAGAATTGACTAATAGTAGTAACTTCTTACGACGTGAGGGGCTGTGCTGAATCATTGCCAGTGAGGCATGCCAACACTCATTAAAGAAAGTCCAGAGACAAAATATTGTCAATGGTTGGTTCAGACACGTCCAATGATAGCCTGTCCCAATTGCTCGTTTGGCTCGGAAGATCTGAAAAAGCGCATGTAATAATTTTGCAAAAACGTGAATGAAAGTTCAGCACTAGGGCTGCAAACGAGCCGAGTCGAGTCGAGTTTTGAGCTAATCGAGCCGAGTCTCGACTAAATTTTACCAAGCTCGAGCTCGAGCTCGACGAGCTGGCAATTTTCGAGCTCGAGCTCGACTCGAATCAAGTCGAGCCGAGCTCGAGCTCGAGCTCGAAAAAAATAAAAAAAAATTATTTTATTTTTAAAAAAATAAAAAAATAATATTTTTTTCTGAATAAATAATAAAATATTAAGGATATATACGTAATTTCACTATGAAAATAAAAAATTAAAATATATTTATATATAATATACGTAATTTTATTATTAAATAAAAATAAAAAATATATATAAATATATATACTCAAGCTCGCGAGCCGGCTCGCGAGCTAACGAGCTTAATATTCTGAGCTCGAGTTCGAGCTCGAGTTTGACTCGAGCTGGCTCGAGCTCGACTCGAGCTCGATTAATCTCGAGTTCGACTCGAGCTTGACCCGCTCGCGAGCGGCTCGATTCGTTTGCAGCCCTATTCAGCACGTATTAAAATGGGTTAATATCAGAAACCTCCCTTGAGGTTTCTTCTAATCACATATAGCACCCTTCATGTTTTTGAAATCACACTTAGCACCCCTGGAATGACAACTTTGGTATCTTGTCAGCCCCTCTATTTGAAAATGGTAGTAAAAAATGAATTGTAGGAGAGAGACTTTATTTTTGTTCCACTTTTACCCAAAGCCCAAAATGATTAGTGAATTTTAGAAGATAAAAATAGAAATAAATAGGCATATGATATTAATTTAGAAGCTGAGGGTGTAAAAGTGTAATAAAAAGAACGTTATAACTAATTATCAGAGATTTTGACGATATAGAGATGCATAACTAATTATGGACCTGGGGCCGGAACGGTTGCACTCCGGAAGCTTGTGTGCATTTTGCACACGGTGTAACATCATTTGTACACGTTGTAACACTAGAACAACAGCGAGTAATTATACTACCTTTAACAGCAGTAACCGTCTCACACGGTGTAACATCATTTGTACACGTTGTAACACTAGAACAACAGCGAGTAATTATACTACCTTTAACAGCAGTAACCGTCCCACACGGTGTAACATCATTTGTACACGTTGTAACACTAGAACAACAGCGAGTAATTATAATACCTTTAACCGCAGTAACCGTCCCTGCCCCTTCTCCACTAATTACATAGTCCATGATACTACATTGGATCAGTCTAGTAACATGATACGTAAGCCTTATATTGCAATCCAATTCTGAACAAAAACACCATCTACAACTAGTTGTTTAGATGGTGAGGATTGCAATGCACAAAACTATACACAAGTAGCTCTAAGATTAGTCAAACAGCACCATAAGTGGCAGGAAATATAAATCAGATGCACATTGCACCACTTATCAAAAAATTGTCCACAAAAGCTAACATTACTTCAGTATTGCTGAGAGCTAAGAAGACTAGTACCTAAACTACTTCAAATACCAAAAGCAAGGATTGCGGGGAACCTTTAGCACTCTCAAAACATCATAGAGAAACTGCTGGTAATAGTGTTAGAGGCCACTATTGCAGCAGTATTAATGCTAACAGAAGTTTCGGCTTGAGATCCACCATTTAGAGTAGTTTGAGCATTTGGTACAAAGGGAATTATACCTTGCTTGTTTACAGCAGCATTGGTTTTCCAGCATTTCCCCGCTTAAAAAATTGCTGGTGTTGGTGGTTTTTGGGTAATTTCTCACCTTTTGATTAGGACAACCTGTCACATCCTACTGCCAGGAGTGCTAAGTGTGATTTCAAAAACATGGGGGGTACTAGATGTGATTAGAAGAAACCTCAGGGGAGGTTTCTGATATTAACCCTATTATTAAAATCCTCCGCTTCTTGAATCTCTCTAGTTGGATCGGAATCTTTAGACGAGTCACACTCGGGGCTAGAAAATTTGCAGCGGTATTTTAGTCTGTGGTTGGGTGGCTTGCTTTTGCTGACTTGGTTGGGTCATTTTCATTCTACTGAATATTCTCGTGCGCTTGTCTTACTAGTTGGTCTTGTCTTGGGGTTTATATTATGTTGCACTATCTTGAAAACCTGATGAGTAATTTACTCGGAAATTCATGTTCATCAAAATTGTCTAGTTCTGCCCTTTAATATTCTACTGCTTATTCACAGGATCTTTAATTAGTACATTATCGTCACCGTTATAAAGGGTCCCAACTACTCTCACTGGTTCAATGCAAAACACATGAATTCTACATCCCCAAGAGAATTCCTTGGAAACCCAGAATTCTTTTGGGATTTGTGTTTCTGGGTTGGAGTTATTTTTTAGTAGCTTTTTTGATAGGTTGCCTCATGGGACGCCATTACCTCACATTATTCTTTGTGGTAGTTTTACCATTATTTCTTCTTTTTGGAACTTGTTATTCTCGGATTAACCAAGATCAAGAAAGAGATAGGATTAAATCTTTACCTGGGCAGCCTGCAAATGTAGATTTCGATCAGTATTCAGGTTATGTTACTGTAAATAAGAAAGCAGGGAGGGCTCTGTTTTACTGGTTCATCGAGTCGCCAGCAAGCAGAGCACCTGAGTCGAGGCCGCTACTTCTGTGGCTGAATGGAGGGCCAGGCTGTTCCTCTGTAGCTTATGGAGCTACGGAAGAGATTGGTCCTTTTCGCGTTAACCCTGATGGAAAGACTCTTTTTTTCAACCCTTATTCTTGGAACAAATGTAAGCTGCATTTGTTTTGGTTTCCTGCAGTTAGTTACAAACATAATTGATTTCTTGTTTTCAAGATTGTGACTTTCTTTTTGGGCAGTGGCGAATTTGCTTTTTGTTGAATCACCAGCTGGTGTCGGATTTTCATATTCAAACACATCATCCGATTTGTACACCGCAGGTGACCAGAGAACAGGTGAGACCAGCCAAAGCTCGTGAATTTGATTTGGATTACTGTGTTTTACTTATTGATTAATCTTCTGTGCAGAATTTTGACAGTACAAGTTTGCATTTTGTCCCATTTGGCTTAAACTCGTACACTTTTGACTGTTTTTAATCTTGTATATTAAATTTTGTAGCCGAAGATGCATATACCTTTCTAGTTCAGTGGTTTGAAAGGTTTCCTCAATACAAGCATAGGGAATTTTACATTGCTGGAGAAAGTTATGCAGGTCAAAGATTTCCTTATGATTTGCAGACACCATTAAATTTTCAGTTTGAGAAAATTACTAAAGCAAATTTCCATTTATTTATGCAGGACATTATGTTCCACAGCTGTCTCAGATTATCTATGAAAGAAACAAAGGAATTGAGAATCCAGTTATTAATTTCAAGGGCTTCATGGTATTACTGAAAATTAAAATTATGTTCGCATGCTTTTGGTTACTGGTCTTCAATTCTGATTTCTCTTTTGACTTTCTACTCATTCGCTTTATGTTGAAACTGTTCACGTAGGTGGGCAATGCTGTTACTGATGACTACCATGATTACATTGGAACATTTGAGTACTGGTGGACGCACGGTTTAATTTCGGATTCCACCTACAAGGTTCTTCGTGAAACTTGTGATACGGGATCTTCTACACATCCGTCAGATGACTGTGTTAAGTCTCTTCTTCAGGCCGAAAAGGAGCAGGGGAACATTGACCCTTATAGCATATATACTCCTCCTTGCAATGCAAGTTCATCCCTGCGACGGAGATTTAGGGTTCACTTTGTGAGTTTCTTTCTTGATTCTTCTAATATTTACTTTTGTTCCTGTCAAAATTTAGTCTACACTAGCTTTCCTTTGCTGTGAAATTCGTCGAAGCAAGTTGTTAAGATTTAGTGTTTGTAAACATAATGCAAATAATAATAAAAAGAGCTGTAGGAATTGAAAATCTGCCAATCTGGGGATAAATTTTTCATATCCTCTTGGTTGCCTATCATCTATTCATGCTTCATATCGCTATGCAGTTTGAGGCTGAAAGTCTTTTAAATTTCAGACAAAATGTGGACTTCAGATGGTGCGATGAATAGGTATTAGATGGGAATTTAGTCATGGCTTGAATCTGCCTGTTGCATCGATATAGCATTGATTTGAATGAACATAATGGAATCCTTTGTGCCTACTTGGTGAGTAATTGTTTTTGGACACATCTTTCGTCAGCGGTCGCATGCTGGACTATTCTCTTTTGTTGGCGTCAATACTTAGCAGCAGTTTTCTAACATCATTCCAACCTGGAAACGACAATCACCTGTTTGTACTTTGTCTTGTGGCCTGTGTTAGGATATGACTGGACAAACCTTAAATAGCCAAAACATTTGCGCAGTTATTCTAGTTTCTATAAGTGGTCTCTCTTCATCTCAAACCATTACACTGCGGATATCAAATTATCAATTTTGTCCTCTCTTATATAAGATCTTGCCATGTATCTATTAGCCAATCTTTTCAAACATCTATCATCTGCTGTACTTCCTGATAATTATCTGATATCAACCAAGTAGAAATAGGAATTCCTACCCTCACTTTTTTGGTCAAAGTTGTTGGACAAATTGACTATGGAAGGGACGAAACCTTGCCTCAGACAGTAAGATAGTTGTGCCCTATTAGGATTTGTTTTGCAGTATCACATACTAGCTCTGAATATAGAATTTTAGCACGGCAGAAGTTGCTTGCCCGCTTAAAAGTTTGTAATCTGTTGTTCTTTTAAACAACTTACTCTTCTGCTCTTTTACGTAGCCCTGGATGCCCAGAGCATACGACCCGTGCACGGAAAGGCATTCCACAGTTTACTTCAATCTCCCAGAAGTTCAAGAGGCATTCCACGCCAACACAACTGGGATCCCTTACCCATGGAAAACATGCAGGTGAGTGGACAAAATTAACAAATCTTCTTGATAATTGTACCATTGATGTCTGTGTTGATAGGAAGAATTATTCCTTTGCAGTGATACGGTTGGTATCTACTGGGCAGATGCTCCTCTATCGGTGCTTCCAATTTATCAAGGACTAATGGCAGCTGGTCTCAAGATATGGGTATTCAGGTTTGACCTAGTTGATTCCCTTCCTTCTGTTGCATTTTTCTGCCCATCGTGTAGCTCTTGGTTACTTCAGCCAACTGAAATCTTTGATTCCAAGACAGTAGAAGGAATTTCACTTCAATTATTTGCACTCAGGAGACACAACTAGTCCTGTTTGGAAAGAATTAGTGGTAGTTGGCTGCATGTTAGGTGTAGATCTGCGTGCCTAACTGTGCATCATTGCTACTATTTCATTTTGTTTTTTTGCTTATCATAATTCTTGCCATGTCATTATCAAAATTCTGATCTTTCTTATTTTTGGTGGATCATTTTATAATTTGTATCTGAGAGAGCCTTGTATTCTCTATCTTTCCAGTGGGGATACTGATTCAGTAGTTCCGATAACTGCGACTCGATACTCAATCGATGCTCTGAAGCTTCCAACTATTACTAACTGGTATCCGTGGTATGACAACAAAAGGGTGAGTTATACAAGTGAAAACTATCTTAGACACACTGCAACTGGTTGTGATTAGCTTTCCATCTTTCTGGCAATGCCTGACTGGATGCCTGTTGCTCTGAACAATTCCTGGAAAACTGCAGCCATATCATGGAGTTGAATTAAGTTTGCTTTACACAGTGCCCTAGTTTCCTCTCCTCCGTCCCTCCATATGAAAGAATATATAGTACTTGACTCAGATTACAATCGTAAATGTAATGAAAGATTAACTCCCAAAGCGAGACAAACTTCCAAGTTACAAGTTTAAGAAGAATCGTCTCGAGTTATGCCCAAAATAATATATCCTTTTCTCATAACAGGTTGGTGGATGGAGTCAAGTATACAAAGGGTTGATCTTTGTCACAGTGACTGGAGCAGGACATGAGGTGCCACTTCATCGCCCTCGGCTAGCTTATATTCTTTTCAGATCATTCTTGGAAAACGAGCCGATGCCCAGCTCTTGACTGGTTGGCTACTTTGGCTACACAAGGCACAGATGAGAGCTTGTTGAAATCTTGATGTATTAGGCATAGAGAAAGGCAAAGGAATGAGAGAGAATTTCTTGAAACTCTCTATTCTTGCCTCCAGTCCAGAAGAGAGTAATAATTCTTTTGCTCATCATATTCTGGAGGAAATTCAAAAATTCATACAAATAAACATTATTATATGTTGTATAGATGAAATGAAAGAAATACTCTTATCATGTACTACAAGATGAACAATTACTGCTCTCAACTGTAAACAGTTTTCTCTTGATTTCAATATTTACTTCTCTGTTTCATGTGTAGCAGTTTCCATTGTACATTCTACCTTGCTGCAACTCACAGAAAGAATTGTCACCGCCAGTTTGGCTGCATTTGACACAAATATGATTTGACTGCAGTTTGCCTGGTGGTGTACTTGGTATTGTAGTCGGTGCATTCCAAATTTAATTGTGTTGACTGATGTGCCGCGCGGGGTGAATAAAGGCACTGCTCTTTGTACAGTTGCTTTGTGTACGACATTGTACAATAAAGAAGTGCTGGAATTTTTCATGTGGATGACGCATGACGTGTTAGTAATTACTAACACTTTAAACCAAAAGCTATACGTGTCGTGGTTCATGCTTATGGCAAATAAACGTGTCCCTAAGCACTCATAATCCCACTAATTTGCTTGGTTCGTTATATTTCATTGACGTTAATGCTATATATTCCGCTAATTTGTCAATTATAATGCATTGTTTTTACTCTTCAAATTTGTCTTTGATCCTCGTTAGTTGAAGAGGAAAAAATGATTGTTGTGTTTGGACTGAAGGTCAAACTGAAAAACTTTTTATGAAAATAATATATATAGCATTTTAGGGATCCACTCATTGGTAGTGGTATAAACGAACCTAATGAAATCGAACACCTTAATGTTTAAATTTGTTTGTTTATTTTAACGAGTTTGAAATTTTGTTCAAATTTGACTTGTTTATTTGTTGAACCGAGTTTAAACAAACTTTTTATTGAATTCAAATGTCATCGAACATTGTTCAATCTTACCTTGAATGGTTGCTAAACCAAAGTTGAACCTTGATTAGTTGCTAAACCAAAGTTGAAAAAACTCTTATCAAGCCAAAATTAAATCGAGTATCAAGTATTTTGGTTCATCTTTCAATCCTATCTACTGGGGTTGGTTCAATAGTCAGGGGAGAGTTTTTATAAAACTCCTCACTGTTAGATTCATGGTTCAAATGGGTAAGAAGGGTGTGGGGAGCGATGGATGGATAAAAAAAATATAAAAAACTAAATTAGCAAAACATATTGGCAGAATAATAGAAAAGAAAATCCAAAAAGAATTTATTAACCTTCTGAGTTGTGAACAAACGCATCCGTGAACCTCACCGTTTAAAAAAAAAAAAAAAAAAAACCTCCCCCGTTAAAGGCGTGCCTACACTCAACTCATATTTCACGCTTTGAAAAGCCTCGTACTAAAGGCGGAAACCCAAAAGTAGTTCTTCAACCTTTATAAAGCTTCCCCATTTGAAACAACGGCTGTAACGTAGCTCAATTCAATAGGAAGTGGATGAATAGGTTCTGATAATTGATCGAAGAACAAAGAAAGACAAGCCAATCAATTGAGGCACCTAGTCTTAAAACTGCCAATTTCGGGTAATTTGTTTCAACCAATTAATATTCCTTCACTGTTTCATGCAATTAGGGCACCAGCAATCACAAACTTTCATATATTTATCATACATAAATCTAGTGTTTAATTATTGTAAGCTTTTTGCTCTTCTATCTGTTGGATAAACTCAATTGTTTCTTCCTTTACGTAGAAGTGATTTTCTAGTCATCTTAATTTGTTGAGCTGCCTGTGCGCAATAAGGGTTTTGATTTTATAGGTTAATATATGCAACTTTTTTGCAGATTGGTGTTGCAATGGATGCACAAGCAAAGAAGAAAGCGCTGTATAGGGCGAAATTAAATGCGCAGAAGAAAGAGAAGCGTATTGATTCTCCCCTTGTTAGGTAATTCTAATCTTTAATGCCCTTTGAACTGAGATTTTGATTAACTGATGTCAAAATCTTTGCTTTGAATGTGATAACTAACACTTAAACTTGCTAAATATGGTAGACTAGATGTAAAATAATGAAACAAAAATAGCAGGGAATAATGTATGGAGTTCTTTGAAAGCCTTTTAGTTTGAGCTAATTTCATAACAATGATTGCCTGAGTATGGTGAATTCGTGGTTTATTGGGCTAGGTGTGAGGAAAACGGGGAGGGTGTAATTGAGAACTTGGGATCTCTACTGATTCAAACTCGTTTTATGGCATAGTGAAGAATGAGATACTTGAAGCAAATAATGGTTAATGAACTCTCTAACTTCAATTTTGGTCTAATCGGTTCTCTTTTGCAGGTACAACGAACATGATCAACCAGTATGTAAAGTTTGTGATGTTGTTTTGAAATCTGAGTCTCTTTGGCCTGCTCATCAAGCTTCTCGTAAACATCATGAAGTAAGAGTCACTGTTAGCCATGAACTTGGATGCTAGTAACCAGTGTACAATTTAGCTTTATGTACCTGGCATGCTTTGGAAGTAGGGGTGCAAACGAGCCGAGCCGAGTCGAGCTTTGGCCTTATCGAGTCGAGCCTTAACTTAATTTCATCGAACTCGAACTCGAGCTCGAGCTCGACGAGCTGGTAATTTTCAAGCTCGAGCTCGAGCTCGACTCGATTCGAGCCGAGCTCGAGCTCGAGTTCGAGCTCGAAAAAAATAAAAAATAATTATTTTATTTTTTAAAAAATTAATAAAATAATATTTTTTCTTAATAAATAATAAAATATTAAGGATATTTATGTAATTTTACTATTAAAAATAAAAATAAAAAAAAATATATATATATATATACTCGAGCTCGCGAGCCGGCTCGCGAGCTAATGAGCTTAATGTTTTGAGCTCGAGCTCGAGCTCGACTCTGGCTCGAGCAGCTCGAGCTCGAATCGAGCCGCTCGCGAGCGGCTCGCGAGCGGCTCGATTCGTTTGCACCCCTATTTGGAAGTCCACACCATTTACTTGGTACCATCTCATAGTCACACCATTGTAAAGAGCCATAGTTTTCTGTTCATTCTAACATAAAATGCTTCTACAGGAACTTAATCTGGTAGTGTGGTGTCTTTTCTTCTACTTTGAGTTGTATGCTTTAGTTACAAAATTTGACATTCAACCAAGAACCAGTCTTTTGCAATTGTCATATATTACTGATCATTTCATCAATCCCAAATACTTGGGGATGTTAGTTTTGTGCACTTACACCATTTCCAACAGTAGGTTTTCTGATTACAAATCCCAGAATGGCTGGTTAATAATTACATTAAAGATTATAGTTATAGTAGCCTTGAGATCTGCTTCTACGGGTGCTTTGGTTTTCACACCTGTTGCTCTGTTCTTGTGAATCCGTTTTACTTTTTATCCTCTCTTTGTTACACATAATCAAGTTAATGGTGTCCGCACTTACCATAGCTTGTGTATTATATTGATGTGTCTGATTCAGGCAATTAACAATCTCAAGGCTAGTGCTGCTGCAGTAAATCGAGCTAATGGTGCAAAGCCTGATCCTTCTAAGGATATGGCGAGGCCAAAAACTGAACAGCGGGATGATTTACATAATCATAAGCCTGAACCTTCCAGTGGATTACCTAAACCTCGACCATCCTCTGTGCTTCCTTCTGATTTTTTTGACAATCATGAGGGAAAGAGGCAAAAGAAGGGTAAGGTTCTGATATTGGAGAAAGGGGTTTAATTTTCATAAAATTCTTTCCATATCAAATCTTTATGATTTTTGTTAGATGAAGTTGCCTCCAAGTTTAGCTTTTCAATGTAGAAGTTTCAATGAAAAGGAGTGCATGAGGCAAGGTGCCATTTTTCCCCTAAAACTTCTAATAAGACATATGTGAACTCTCATGCAAGTATAATGTAATACTTTTGAATGCATTCAACTGTGCAACTGATTAACCTTTAAGCTTTGGGTTGGTGCTGTCTTTTTTTTGGCTTGAACTCCTGGTAAACTTTTTCAATGGGATTTCCTCATCTATTTGGATTTTTCCATTTTCTTTTAATGCTTATCATTAATGTAGATCTCTCTTTTCTCACTCAAAAGGAGAAAACTAGTTGGATTGAATTTTCTTCTTAACAGTTTGTGCCTCTAGATGGAGGGCATTTGTTGTTTCTTCTTCTTTGTGGTGTTATTGAGAAATTTGTTTTGGAGGACAGGTAAATTGGGTTCTACATTCATGGACATGATGATTTTGGTATCTATAACATGATTCTGAGTGCCTTAAAATGGATTGAATTTTGAAAGACAATGTGCTTTTGTGATTTTTTCTGTGCATTGGAGGTGCAAGTGCTAATTGTATGCAATAGAGTACCTCATTTGCAAGTGTAATTGAAAATTTACTTTCAAATTGATGCCATTTTGCCACGAAAAACTTCAGTGTCTTTTCTATGCAAGGTGTGATCCGATTCTCTTGAATTCTCCTATTCATATAGTCTCTCACAATAGGCACAGAAGAAGCTCAGAAAGGAACACTTTGTTATATCATGTCTCTCAGAAATCACACAGAACTAGATGAGGATGCAATTTATCTGCACGACAAACCTTTTGGATAAAATTTTATAGCTTCTACTTAGTGCATATATAGTGACAATGCGGGGGGTGGTTTACTGGACATTTTCATGAGTTTTCTAAAGCATATTGTTGATGCCATTAATGAGTGGTGTCCGCTATGATGGGAGATTCTGACTTAGGTTGGAATGCTCCTGTGGTTGCAGAAACTCAAGCGGTAGATCCCTTTGCCTCAAACAGTAAATTGGATGGCTTTGCTAAGAATAGAATTGCTGATACAAGTGTTGACATTCAGTTTTCCAAAGAAAAAGGCCTGACATCCAAAAAGACTGCTGTCCCTGAATCTAAGCAAGTCAAAGGAGCTCTTCCTGAGGGTTTTTTTGATGACAAAGATGCAGACCTTCGTGCACGTGGCATTACACCTGTTAAACTGGATGTCAAGTAAGTATTGTTGTTTACTTATGTGTCTTGATCCTTTATATAACTTTGTTTTTAAAGTTAGTTGACGGTGAAATAGTTATCGTGTAATTCACTAGAAAAGAGAGGCATTTGAGTATTCATTGAAGTGGTGTGATGTTTTCCCTGCTGTCCTGGTATCTTATGTCATCATGAGCCTCATTTTTGGACGCTATGTTTCTTTCTAAAAGTTAGGTAGTGAAAATATTTATTAGCTGCTGAAGGAAGAATACTTTTTAGAAATGCTAGGTGCCATTTTGCTTTCGCTAGTGTGAAAGGTGGTTAACTAAATTTTGCAAGTTTTGATGTTTGTCATGTTAGCTTTCTTGTTTGCATTTAGATGAATTAAGTAGAATTATGAATTGAAGTTTAGGTTTTTGAGTGTCATGGCATTTAGATGTAGCTCATTGTTTGTCCTTTCATCTTGAGAAACTGTGTGCTTTTACCATTTTGCTGGTCGTATTTAATCTTGATGACTAAATATGGATTTGCTTGCCTGGTGATTATGGAAATTGGAAAACTAGTATGGTTGCTGTTTAAAGCTTTTCCTGGCCATGTTTATTGAAAACCAGCTGCCACTTTCCATCTTGGAATTGTTCTGTGATGTACTGATTGGATTGTTGGGTTTCCTGGCCATGTTTATTGGCTGATTAGTATGGGTGTAAATTATGGTTTCTTGTATGGGCAGAAATTGATCCAATTTTATTCTGCAGTAAAACTGCACAAACCCAATTACCAGATAAGCCCAGTTGGGGCTTGAAAGTCATGCAACATTTTGGAGAAACTTGAGAATTATATTTCATGTTTTACTTTTGTTCTGGTTATTGGCTAATTTACTCTAATAATGAGAACGTCCTGGTGCCTTTGGGTTTATTACAAGGTAGGTGGCTTTTGGTTTTGCTGATGCACTGACTTAATTTACCGTTGTTGTGATTCTTTCTCCTCCAAACCCTCTCTTTTATCTCTGTTTCAATGATATTGGCTTGATGGACAAATTCTGGACAGGGATGAGTACAAGGAATTTGAAAAGTTGATTCAGGAAGACTTGCAAGAAATCGATAATCGTTTGGAAGAAGAAGAGGTCATCTAGCTTTCAGTTTACAATTAAATGATGAATTCTATCATTCATGTACATTTGCTGCCTTGCATGCCTGCCATAAGCTTATCATTCTCTTTTTGATCTGCAGATTGATGCTGCTGAAATGATAGAAGAGGCTGAAACTGTGGAGCAAAGGTAAGCTTTTATTAGCTAGAAAGGAATAAACCAGTTGGAAACATCTTATGCTTCATCTTGATGTAGTCTGGTGACCAGTTTAAATATAATTCTTGAGAATTTAAATTGTTTTGAAGTGAATATATACTGGACTCCAGAAAGTTTGTGTTTTCATTCAAATTCCTACTCTATCATTGTATTTTGGAATAATCTTGGATATTGTATTTCCGTGTTTTCAGGACCTATAGAGAGAGAGTGAAGATGTTGAGGAGGAAGAAAATGGAGCTTAAAGCTGCTAGGTCTTCTGTGGATGGTAATGGTATTCAAGATTTGGGCAAGAAATCTATCAACGAGGAGTCATCAAGTGATGATGACAGTGATGAGAATTTAACAGTCGATTGGCGAGCAAAGCATTTGTAAGCTCGGAAATTTTGTTTGGAAGGTAACTCTCTCTCTCTCTCTCTCACACACACACACACACACAACTAGACAGACACATGCACACATATTTATCATGATCTTTCTTTCTTTAACATGTTTTGGATAAAATGTTCCTTCAAAAGTTGTTGGTCAAGAATGCTGAATTTGGTATCTTCACTTGCAGATCAAAGGTTCTGATCATTTTACGATTTCGTGAAGTTCGGATAAGTGAGATGACCGAGTGAGAATCATCTCATATTAGATAAGCTCCACTATTCCCAGGCAAAAGTTTAGGTGGCTTTCTGATCAGCTGGAATCCAACCTTGAGAAAATGCTAGTAGGCTAGCATTAACAAATTTAAAGGCCGAAATTGCAGGTTTTCACCAAGTGCCACAGAGTTTAACTTGTGCGAGCCTTATAGATCATTTAGATGCCATGCTGAGAGCGCAGTTGTTTTATAATTGCAGCAATTACGTATGGTGAGATGGATATAGTTTTTGGAGCTTAGAGCTGTGATTGGTTGGAAATGCAGATATTGTAATTGGAATTCTGTATGATGCTGGAATGATGCGAAGACATCTTTGCAAAGTGCTTATTGACTATAGGTATTAAATTGCCCAGTTTACTCGTTTCATCGAAACCAGGAAAAACTAAACTGCAACCTGCATAGTGGACCTTTATCCATACCACTCATGTTCCATGAATTCTATTTCCTTGTTAATCTCGGCTTTGAGAATGTATCTAACCGTCTCAGTAGAATCACAATGTACTTAATTTGTAAGTTTGGCCGTGATTTGTTCCCCCTGATAATAGATTCAACTGAGATGTCCAACAAAATAAACGCGAATGTCGCAGACCACGTTGAACTTTATTCTAGCGTTGGAGTACATGGTTCAAAGACTCGGCCGAGTCATTACTGGATCGGTATTTTTCGTTCCGATACAGGGACGAGATGACTCTGCGATAATGGGTCGCCGTGAATTCGGTTGAGACGTCTTCGAAACGGATAGAAATGGCCAAATCATTTCGAGTCAACTCAAATTTTTATTATTTTTACTAATTTTTTATTATTTTTGTTTATCATAATTTTTTATAATTTTTAGAATATTAAATGTTTCAAAAATTTACGTCTCGTCGAAATTACAACCGATATGCAGAAACCGTTGTTCGGACCACGACCATGACCGCGGTTTTGAACCATGTTGGAGTATGAAATGAGGTTCATTTACCTACATAAGCATTTGCCTTTTGTTTTATTTACTTTCAAGAGGAGTTTCAATAGCTTGGACCGGATACCTATTAGGGTCTGTTCCAAGCATCACTGCTCCAGAAGCAGAAAGGAGTACTCTTTTAACGTTTTCAGTCGTATTAGGGTCACTCGTGTTAAACGGCTAAGCAGGTGGTCCTTGAAGGAGAATTGATGGCGCCATCAATGCCATCAAAGAGTCAAATGTCGAAGAGGCTTGCGGATCTTGACACAGTACAGCTCAATTTCACCTTAATATGTGCAAATCTCCATAGAGGTCCACAATGGAAGCCGAGGTTTATGTTAGAAGCCAACTGCCAACCGAAACACGGGAAAAAGAAATCTTGACACATTTATTGGAATACAGGGCCAGTTCTGTTTCCAATGAAGGCACAATAGGTGTTAGTCTCCAAGCAAAAAAAAAACTCCTATGAGCAAAATTATATGCGTCTGTTTACAGGTGAATCAATGATGTCCAACTTAGTCGTTCAGATCATAACTTTTACAGTAAACTTGCTCTTTGTGTTCTATTTTGAACCTCGAAGCCAAATTAGCACAAGAGATGAAAAAAGAAAATAATTGCTGACAAATAAGATGCATTTCTCGTTTAGTTGCTAAGTTGTAGAGGTCAAAGGACGTGTATGAAATCCCCCATTTCATTTCATTTCATATATTTGCTGCAAGGCTATGGTAGAATGAGTTAGTATACTTCAGGCAAGCCACAAAAACAAGTGTTCTATGAAACACGGTAAAAGATTTCAAGCGGATCCGCATATTGACTTTTGATTCTTCTCCTACTTAATTTCCCATAGTAAACACGTCCATAGCTAGAACAAACGAGTGCACAAAATATGCCAAAACCTCGCACGTCTGCCGTCCAAAAGCTACAATGAAGTAATTAATGACTTGATTAGTGAAGTATTTTTGCTGAACACGCCAGGCTAACATGCAACATGATTAATCAATGCAAAACCAGTTGGTATACAGCTCAAATTCACACCAGGCAAGGCATCCTAGTCCCTTATTGACTCGTCGTTATTTGTTAATGTTTCTTAGTTTTCACTCTTTAATAGCAATGAATGATCACCATATTACCCTTCAGATATGAAACTCCAAACTCCACAAATACTTGAGAAAAGCTAAGCCTGAAGGCTTGGAAGTATTCAACGAAAATGAGTAAGAGCTCATCAAATGGCTCCCTCGTTCCGTATGTTTTGTGCTTTGTTACCCTGCATTTGGCTTCACCAATATTTGTCGCCAATGCAAAACAAGGCAGGCACCAAGAGAGTGATAGGATCATCAGGTTGCCTGGTCAACCGGCAAACATTACTTTCTCTCAATACTCAGGCTATGTAACAGTTGATAAGATTGCTGGCAGGGCTTTATTCTACTGGTTGATTGAATCTCCAGCTAGTGAGAAGCCTGAGACAAAGCCACTTGTTTTGTGGCTCAATGGTGGACCTGGCTGCTCATCCATTGCTTATGGCGCATCGGAGGAGGTTGGCCCTTTTCGGGTCAGTCCTGATGGCAAGACACTCGGTCTGAGTCCATATGCTTGGAATAAAGGTAACGGTCAATGGATATGATTACAATTGCCTTACATTCATAAGTGAATCACATATTTATCATACCGAAACAAAAAGTTAAAAGTGCTTCCACAGCTCACATCATGGTAGAACGTACATCAACTGACTGTAATAGCTAGAGCACTTGTCAGGTTGAACTCTCACGTTATTCTAATTTAATTTTTTCTCTTGCTTTGTCCCTTGTAGTAAGGTTTAGATTAGTTGGGCAGAACTTAGTTATTTCTGGTGCGTTTGTCATGAGTCATTAATCAAACAGTAGTAGAAGGAATCAGACACAGAATAATGGAGATATGGCAAACAAAGACAGCATGCCTAAAATTTACATTTGATGCAGTGGCCAACTTACTATTCCTGGATTCTCCTGCTGGTGTTGGATTCTCTTATTCGAATACTTCATTTGATATGGTGACTGGAGATAACAGAACAGGTGTGTGGGCATGGGTTGTTTGGTCATTCGTACGGCATTGGTTTTTTTTTTTTTTCCTTGGTCACTGACATAGTGGTTTAAAATTGCAGCTAAAGATGCTTATAACTTTCTGAAAAGATGGTACGAAAGGTTCCCTCAATATAAAAACAGGCCATTTTACATTGCTGGAGAAAGTTATGCAGGTTTGATACTCCATCACCCCTTCCCCCTTGCTGATCTAGCCTTTGACTCCCCTCTTCATAATTAAGTCGATCCACTTCTCAACGCCTTTCATCTGACCAACTGCCTTGGTTTTCAGGTCACTACATTCCTGAGCTATCTCAGGTCATAGTCCGACACAACAAGGGTCTCAAGAATCCCATCATAAACTTTAGAGGATTTCTGGTAGGATTTAACACAATTTGGAGAAAAAAAAATCCCTTACAACATTTATGTAACTGAAGTCAGTTTTAATCTTTATTCCACTCAAATTTTGCAGCTAGGGAATCCGCTGATTGATGATTACTATGACAACATAGGAACATTTGAGTTCTGGTGGAATCATGGATTGATCTCGGATTCAACTTATGAGGCACTAAACAAATCCTGCCCATATGACTCGTTTTTGTTCCCAAGGATCCAGTGTTACCGAGCCCTTGAAAATGCTTATTCGGAGTTTGGAGACATCAATCCCTATGCCATTTATGATAATCCTTGCAACGACTTCGGAACCCTCATCAATAACTTAAATATGCCCCTGGTGAGTCTTTGGCATCCTCACCTAAGACCAGACCACTCATTAATTTTATCCTGGGAAAGTCTACAACATATTCTAACAATCTCTTTAGATGCCTTTGAACAATCTCTTTTGTATTCGTATCCATTCGCATTTTGTTGATCTTGACATTGAACATGCTCTGAAGTGGACCTCATCTGTTGAATATACAGCCCTGGAAATTCAGAGGGAATGATCAGTGCATCGTGAAGTATACGAAAGTGTACATGAATAATCCGGATGTACAAAAGGCTCTGCATGCGAACATTACTCAACTTCCTCATCCTTGGATGACTTGCAGGTTGGACTACAATTAACCTAAAGAGGAAGTTGAGAAAATAAAAAATGAAACAAAAAATAAATGTTGAAAAGCTTAAGCTGTCGCATAAATAACCTGTTTTACCTCAAAACACATCAAACTTCGCAAAAACAAATAAATAAAGAACTGGTAGAGACCAATGTGACGTCTCAGCCTCTTGCATTGCAGTGAAGTCATAAGGAGCAGCTGGACTGATTCCCCGAAATCTATGCTCCCCATTTTCAAAGAACTTATAGCAGCAGGCCACCGACTATGGGTCTTTAGGTAAGTAAATAAATTAGACTGCATGTTTGATCTTCTTCCTTCGATTGACTTGGTTAATCCTACCTTAAAATGGATCCAAAAGTTTTTGACTTATGATTATTTTATAGTGAACCCAAAAAAAAAAAAAAACCCCCACAAAAATTTGATGGTTAGTGAATCTGGAAATTGATTAAACAGCGGAGACACAGATGCTGTTTTGCCGCTCACAGCTACCCGCTATTCCTTGAAAGCTCTAAACCTCAAGAACATTACTGATTGGTATGCGTGGTATGACAAGCAAAAGGTTAGCGACATTATATAAGTGCATATAGAACCATTTAGTCTTTGAAATTATGTTTCATTTGGATATTTTACGCAAATTATCTGCCTATAATATAGGTTGGTGGTTGGAGCCAAGTACATGAAGGTTTGACATATGTGACGGTGAGAGGAGCTGGGCATGAAGTTCCATTGGGCCGCCCTAGGCTTGCTTTGACTCTTTTTCACCATTTCTTGAAAAACAAAAATCTGCCTTCATCACCAAGTAAACATTGAGTGCCCAAAAGGATTAGGAAGCAAGTTCCCGATCGAGCAATTTCAGAGCTCTATACATACATATGGGATTGTTTCACTGTTCATACTTGGGTAATGATTTGAGCTTTTTGTAATTTGTTATTTCCATCCTTTGTGTGGGTTATTTTTAATGTCAATTAGCTGTACTCCAGCTATTTGTATTGATCCTTATTTAGTTGTAAAAATTGATTTACTCGCAAAGGTTTAACTAGTGACAATAGCTATTGCCAATCCACCGGCAAAAATTGTACTGCCAATCCTAGCTTTTATCAGCCATCCTTATTATATAGTTTATCACGAAATTAAATTCAACTAAATGATCATTAAGAGAGGATTGAGTATTTCAGAGACAGATGCCTGAAATTAAAGCCAACTTTGAAACTTTAGGACTTAATAAACACTTTTTAGAGTGAGGGATCAATTAATTAAGATCTTGATTAGAAGTTGAGGGACGTCGATTGAAATAATTATTTGTCCTTAAAGGGCTTTTCCTGTGGTTCAACCACTTCTCTATTTATTAAATAGCACTTAATTTTTCTCCCTTCTCTGGAACCATAGTAGTGGCTTTAATCTCTGGGTAGCACGCACCATGTTTTAAAAAACTTTAAAAAAAAAAAAAAATTGGTGGCTATAAAGGATTAAAGGGTCGACGACAACTTTGTAAGATAACGGATCACGAATTATTGATAACTTTTAGCAATAAATGTATTTGTGGAATCTAAAAGCGAATCAAACTGGGAAATCAATTATTAAAAAAAAAAAAAAAAGGAGCCCAAGATGAGAGGATAAGAAAGAAACAATCAAAATATTCCACAGTCCTAATTCCATTCTGATCATCATCATGCTTTAAGAACAAGCAAAAAATTGATACATCCATGCCTAAAAGCTATAAAGCCACTTTACATACATTGACTATATTGTCCCTTATGCTTTGCTTGCCTTCCACCCACGAGTTATGAATAATTCAGCTGATACCTTAACCCCCCAGCACCGCCTGAAAGCAGTAACTTGAACTTTTTCACTCTTTTTTTTCCTTTTCAACTTGTAAAAAAAAAAAAAAAAAGAAGAAAAAAGATCGATAAAACATTTTCATCTGTATCTTATGTGTCTCAATAGCCAAGTTTGCAAGAAAAGAGATTACTATTTTCTGGGTAAATTGTTGTGCACTAAAAAACACTTGAACAAACGTTGTGTACAAGGTGAAATGAAACTTTATCGAGTTTGATAACTACATCTAAACATGACTTCTAAGTCCAATCAATATTTTTTTTTGATTGAAGTCCAGTGTTCAGTGTTCAAATTCTGTGTTTAACAGTTGGGAACGAAAAAGGTGAAGAAGGATGGGAGAATTAAAAAAGGAAAAAGAAAAAGAGAGAGTATGCACCTGCCTTTAGTGCAGTAAAGCATATAAAATCTAAGCTTGCAGCATGTACTGGTTTTTTCGAGAAATCCAACTAGAGTTTCCTTAATAGCTAAGAAGTGCATTATAGTCATTGTCACCAGTTGCAAATAAAGCTCTCTGATTAACTTATTATTCCTCAACCCGCAGCAAAAAGCAATCAAGCAAAGCTCGCTGATACACATTTTCACAATTCTTTAGTTGCCAGCCATTGTCTCCCTCTCAAAAGCAAAAGCTGAACAAGACACCCCCCCCCCCCCCACAACACAAGAACCCACAAAACACCTACAATACGCACATAACAGTTGTACGCTTCACTGAGCGATCAAATACTACAACTAGTAGCAGTAGTAAAAAGTAGAAAGAAATGTACAGATTTAGCAATACAGTAATAGGTTTCTTGAACCTCTTCACACTTTTAGCCTCAATCCCGATCATCGGTGCAGGTTTATGGATGGCTAAGAGCAGCACCACCTGTGAAAGCTTTCTTCAAACACCCCTTCTGGTGATCGGCTTTGTGATTCTGATAGTATCTCTGGCTGGTTTTATTGGGGCTTGTTTCAACGTTGCATGGGCTCTGTGGGTGTATTTGCTGGTCATGCTGTTTCTCATAGGAGCTTTGATGGCTCTGACAGTTTTCGGGTTCGTGGTGACGAGCCAAGGTGGAGGGCAACCGGTTGAGGGGAGGGTTTATAGAGAGTATCACCTTAATGATTATTCTCCATGGCTGAGGAAGAGAGTTGAGGATCCTCACTATTGGATGGCCATCCGGAATTGTATTTTGAGTTCTAAAACTTGTGCTAGCATTGTTATGTGGACTCCTTATGATTATCTCAACCGAGACTTGACTCCAATTCAGGTATCTATTGTCTTTTCTTTTTTTTCCCTTTTATTTTTTTCCCCCAAGTAAGTAGAAGATTTTGGTTGTTTAGAAATCAATTGGTGGGAGGACTCAGGTACAACATAATTCTTGAAGGCACGCTAAATACTGGAGGTAAAAACTAAAAAGAGCACTTAAATTTGTCAAGGTACAGAGTTGCCAAATCTCCTTTTCATGTGCTATTTCTGTTCGCTATTTTTGGGGGCCAGGTGGGGTGAGGATGGACAGGCTTTATGGTGGTCAAGAAGCAACTGTACGTGTTCATGTTGGTGGTGGTTTGGTTTGCGAATGTTAACAATTCATCACTTTTCACCACCAATTTGAAAGAGAATCCATTCAGTTTGTCCCGCCTAAATTTAGAGGAAGAATGTTAGTAGACTTCTTGTATGAGACCACTCGAAAAATCCCAATCTATCAGGCCTTTCTATATCTCCTTTTTTTTTTTTTTTTTTGGTTTCTTTCTTATGACACAGTATGATAGTAATCAAATCGAGATTTTTTGAAAAATACAAATATTTCGAAGATTGAAGACAAAAATTTTATATGCGCTATATTACAGTATATATCTTAGTCATATCCTGACCAAATTTTATTTTAAAATTGAACATGCATAATATAGTAAGGGTGTACGAATTAAATTTAATGGTAATCGAGTTGCAGTTATTTATTATTTGTTGAGCAAATTACCTGATCCACTGAATTTTTTGAATAGCAAAGCTTTGGCTACTCAAAATTAACAATATGTATTTATCCATTAAACTATCAAAGATGTAAATTTTGGAACATTCCGTCTGTTTCCATTATTAAATCGACTAGATCTAAAGACTGCATGAGTCACAAGACATAACTAGATTTAACAGACTTCACAGTGAAAATAGGCGACATGGTTTGAGATTTACACTTTTGATAATTTAATGAATAAATACACACTCTTATAAGTTGAGTGGCCAAAACTCTACTATTCAAAAAGTTCAGTGACTACTCGAGTAATCTGTTCTTACTTGTTTTGTCCAGAAAAGCTTACACATAAAACTTGTATGGACTAGTGTACAATTTGATTCCAAACGTTAATAAGGTTTAGTCACCAATTAAAGTTCTACAAATTATAATTGTAGGTGGGTACATAGTAGACTTAATTCTGTTAGTATATATTCCTCTTTGATGCATATTGCTAATTAAATACGTATGTATAATGCTGCTTAAAAATATACATTGCAGTCTGGTTGCTGCAAGCCTCCAACTTCATGCAATTATGCAGCAACAACGATGGCTCAGGACCCGGACTGCTACCTATGGAACAACTCCCCGACCATGCTTTGTTACCAGTGCGATTCGTGCAAGGCCGGAGTGCTTGAAGATGTCAGGAGAGACTGGCACAAGCTCTCTGTACTTAACATTGTCATGGTTGTTTTACTCATAGGCATCTACTCCATTGGCTGCTGTGCTTTCCAAAACACCCAAAGAGCTGAAACAGATTATCCTTATGGCCGTAACAGGATGTCCAAGATCCACCCCAGATGGGATTTTCATTGGTAATTAACTCATCAAAACCCAACAACTCAATCATCTATCCATCCATCTCAATCCATGCAAAAATCTGGTCTTTCTTTTGCTTTTTGCTTTTTGCTTTTTATTTATTTATTTTTTATTTTTACTTTGTTCTTCTTCCATTCTTCCTTTTGATGTTTTGTTTCTTCGACAGGTGGAGATGGTTGAATGAAAGGAGACGCCAACTTTACTAAACAAAGGACATGGAGGAAAGCTTTCACTTTTTCCTATGTATTTTACAGTTAATTGCAGTCTTTCACTGTGCAAAAGTTGGATATCCTTGTGCTGTTTTCAGATTCAGCTTATATATATATATCCCATTGGCGTGGTTGGCATTTGGATGTGGATGGCTGCATGAGCCTCTGCTTTAACAAACCATTCTCTTTATTCACAAACACTAGCTACGTTCTGCTCTCTTGGTCCCTCTTTAACTTTGGAATGCCTCCCGCTTCATTTCAGACGTTTGTGTGGTTGCCTATTCAACTATTGCCTGTTGGCACGTACCTTACAAATTTTTTGTTTCGTCCTATTGCTTGTCAAAGATTTATGGGGAAAATGAAAAGAGAGGCAGGCATGAGCATGCCTTTATATATTTTCGTGCCTGCTGCTGCTAATGGATAATAGTAGTGCATTTCATTTTCATTCTCTCAGCAGCTGGAGAGTGGGAATGTCCAAAATTGAGAAACAACTTTTCTGGTAAACGTTTTGGATGATTGAGTAAATGATACTCAGAATAATGTAAAAATTTTTTTTTAAGGACGTAAAAGTATTAAAATTAAGAAGCAACACAAATAATTCAAACACTAGCAAACATAAATTTTAGCAAAAACAAAAAAGAAGTAATAAAAGTTATGAATTCCTTGTCTATCATTCAAATTAAAAATCATCACTAATGGCAAAGCCTTTGGTGTTTTAGTTTTATTTTATTCTTCAATTGTTCGTTAAAGTCTTTAACATAAATTGTGTAAGTCAATTCATTTACTCTAAAACCCTTCTAGAAAGTTGATTTTACAAATTAAGCCTTTACTTTACTGCTATTTATCAACGTTGTTTGCCGCTCCATGTTTGACTTGTGCATTTATTCTCTGCTACTTAACAGTGTTGTTTTGTACGTATATAATTAATATGATTTAATAAATGTAATAAGACAGAGTACATAATAAATTTGACAAAACTTAATGATGTTGATATTTGTGTGGTAGAATTTAAGTTATAAATTAACCTCATAGTTTAGAAAAGTTTGAAAAAGCTTTTTGGTGGAATAGTTCCAAATTACCACTTGGGATCCTCGGTGACATATTTTCTATGGCAATTCAAATGCCACCAATAGTATTGCGCCAAGTGTCTTGTTATTATTTACACTTGAATTTTCTAATAATTCAACTTGGTTTGGTTTAACACAAGTTTAAATTAGACGGAGATAGAAATAGAGAGATATTAATCATTTTCGAATGTTCCAACCGACTCCACTTTCGTGAGTACTGCGAAAGCATAGGGGAACACAAACAGTTCCGTCATATGATATGTTTTTATACTTTTTGGTTCCTTACAAATGAAATGAAATATTTTGGCCCCTTATATGTTGAAAATGTCACAAGTTGACCATTTAAAACAACAAACACGCACACGGAGACATATCCCATGATTAACATTTCAGGTCAAAAAAAGAAGCATAGGACATGTTTGACAAGATTCTGGTCAACGTTGAATCTTGAAATCTAAAAATTAAGTGCTAAAAGTATTAAGTTGCTGAGTTGGTTAAATTATACTATCTGTTTGATAACCAATTGAATTAAAGTGCTGAATTGAAATATAGCAAAAATATTATATTTTCATCTTTTAAAAAATTACCTTTAGTTGTATATTTAGAAAGAAAGAAAGAAAAACGTGTATGTATGTGTTTGAGAGAGAGAGAGAGAGAGAATAATAAAACAATTTAGATGTGGTGTATAAATGTGTATATTTGCGTGTGAGATTGGGAGTGTATATTTGCATACGCGCGCGTGTGTGTGTGTTAACAGAAAAAGAACAAACGATGTATTTTGTGCAAGAGCATATATAAAATTGAGTTATATCTACGACAATTATACTACATGTAGTCAATTCAGATTTCACTAAAAAGTTTATTTCATTCAAAAGTTTGTACACAAATTAAGCAGTGCTTAATACATTAAGTTATTTCTGTTATCAAACATGCTGAATGAATTAATTTTCAACATCAAATAGAGTTATCAAATAAGCGGATGAGCCGATCAAATTTGGTTTGGCTTGCAGTCAAAGTCAACCCGTAGCTTAACGGACCGAACGCGTGCGAACATCTTGATGATCAAGAGCATCCGTGATACTAAATGACAGTAACATATCTCGCATGTTATGATGCTATTATGAATTAATTCGAGGGATAATATCAGAAACCTCCCTTGAGGTTTTTAACAATTTTATTTAGCTCATTTGAGGTTTTAAAAATTATACATGCCTCCCTTATCATTTAAAATGAAAACATTACCCTTAAATATTTTAATGAAATTTCTTTGTTTGGTATGCTTATACTTATAATAACTTTTAAAATTATTTTTTCATTCTTTATCCTTCTTATTCCTTTTTTTTTAAAATTTTTTTTGTCAATAAAACTGTAGAACTGCCACTATTACATTTAGTTTCTATTGTAACCAAATGTCGAACTAGTGATTTTTTTGATGAGTTAACTTATATGTAATCCAATATCTTTGCTGATTTTTATTTTCTATTTTTTGGTATTAAAATTAACAATAAATCAAAAAGAAATGGCCCAAAACCACTACTACATTATGATAATTTCACTAGTTGAAAAATTCATAAATTCTGAATGCGTTATTTCAATATTTTCTTTTCTATCTTATAAATCTAAATCCAAAGTAAAATACCATCAAAAGTATCCTATCATAGTGATAAAATTATTATTATATTTTTTTTTATCAAATAATAGGTTTGGACATGAAAAATTTGACATCTTTTCCTTATAATTGTATAGATAATCTTATAATTGAATTGGAAAATAAATTAAAACTCATTACACAAGGGCATTGTTGGGTATTCATTTAAAAATTTGACCAAGTCAATATTATTTTGAGGTTTTATTACTAAATCTATCAAATCAGGGGAGGTAGGTGTAATTTTTCAAATTTTGGAGGAGCTCAGTGAAATTTTTAGAAATCTCAGGGGTCATTCAATGTGCAGAGACGTTTAAGACGTGTCCTCAGATGGCCCGCTCTTGCACGTAAATTTGACAGCATCATGACTTTTAGCAGGCAAGCGTGAGGATGAGGTCCAGCATAACGATAAACAAGACAAAGACACAATAACTCGGCACGGAAGCCTTCCAGTCCAACATGAAAATGGTAGCATGCATCATACGACTTTTCAAGGTTGCGGTCGTTTCAGGGATAGCAACGGATTTCAATTCCCTCCAATATTTCTGGGCATGTGGCCGTTCAATGAATATAGATGAAAAGGATAAATTTTTGACAATTTCATATGGCTTCTAAACATTTCCCACAAAAAAGCATTACGCAATTGCAAGCTGCTGCACACCGTCACTTGTCTAGTTCAGACCTTTTCTTTCTTCTGATACTTTTCCAAAAATTTTAAGGGACCACGCAAGAATTGTGTCATCTGCTAATTCGATGGGCAGCTTCATCGTCATCTTCGTCTTCTTCATCAGTCAACCTCAAATGCGCGGGAGCTCAAATACGTGGGACGAAGTCAGCAAGGATAATTGTCTAAGTGGAACAGTCATAAAACAGTGGTCTTCCCTCCCCTTCCATGTCTCCTCTTATGATAAGTCATATTTATATATTTCACACATTCTAAACATGTAAGCCAAGATGTATATTTATGTTATCCAACTTCATGCTGCCACAGCATAATTTTCCATAAATCAGCATATATTAATAGTGTATATATCTTATCATAAAAGTACTGTGTGGCTGTATTCATTTAATTTGTACGCAACTACTTCAGTCTTAAATCCATCCTCATCTTAGTTTTTTTCTGACATCTTCAAACTATCAAGTTGATTATACATTGGAGATCCAGGTAGCATAGGATAATTCGGAAATCATGGCCGGAGAAAGTAAAGAACTTACATTGCAGGAGACGCCTACGTGGGCTGTGGCAGTTATCTGCTTTATACTCGTTGCTATCTCAATCATGGTCGAATTTCTCATTCATCTTCTCGCCTCGGTATGTACTAATTACTAGCAGTTTTCTTTCCAACATTTCAGTCATTTATGTGCTTGATTTAACTGGGCTAGTTGATTATACACAGTGGTTAAAGAAAAAGCGTAAACAAGCTCTCCACGATGCACTGGAGAAGATCAAAGCAGGTAAGAAAATCTTCGACTTCCACTTAGTTACGAGTATGTGAGCTTGGTAAGTTTATATGTACAAGATCACAGGACTAATAAACATTTTTTCTTTCTGGGGTTGCCTACTTTCTTTCAGAACTTATGCTTTTGGGGTTTATCTCATTGCTCCTTACAGTAGTGCAAGACCCCATTTCCAAAATATGCATACCCAAGAGTGCTGGCCGGTCCTGGCATCCTTGTAGGGAAAATGATGAATTGGATGGTGAAAAATTTATAAATCCATGCCAAGCCAAGGTATGTATAATAATTGATGATTGATCATTATGCTGTTCAATTTCAATTTCCTTCCCTTTTTTTTTTGTTACTCCTATTATTTAACTGTTGCAAAGTATTAATAATGTTTTGAACGATGTAAAAAAAATGTAAAGGGCAGAACAGCATGGAACATGTAATCTGGCGAGTCTAATTGGTACCTAGTACGTAATGGGAATTTGTTTTGCAGGGTAAATCGCAATTGGTTTCAGAAAAGGGGTTACACGAACTCCATATCTTCATTTTCATGCTTGCCGCTTTTCACGTCCTCTATTGTATCACGACTTTGGGATTGGGTAGGCTAAAGGTGAAAACAGTGCTTGAAATATTAATACCCCCTCAAAAGTTCAGTACTTTTTCCTTGTGTATATTTGATACTAACTGCCGAGGATATGAAATTAATGCAGATGAGGGTATGGAAAGCATGGGAGGATGAGACCAAGACTCTGGAGTACACATACCATAACGGTAAGAAGTTCCCACTAGCCCAACCCAAGTGCGCACGAAGTCAATTTTTCTGCAGTGATAATCATGTTTTGGCCTGTCAATTCACATTTACAAAAGTGTGTCAAATGAGTCCCTTGATTTCTTGGAATTACACTACTGTTTTAATTAAGTGTTTATGATATAATCTCGTTTCAAGGATTGAAATCATGGAATGGTCGATGATTCTTAATGTCATTTCACTTGTCCACTCAAGTCCCAATTTTACCTACACATGCTTATCAGAGTGACAAGCGGCTGCTTCGAAATCTTTTTTTGTTTTTCAAATTTATAGTAGCCTTCCAACAATAATCATGCCGAGATAATTAGACTTCCTGAATTAATGTTCCAATTTTTTTTTTTAACCTAAAGTTCATTTAACCGAATCTTGACATGTTTGTATGTCACAGATCCAGACAGATTCAGGTTTGCTAGGGATACTTCCTTTGGACGTAGACATCTGCACTTCTGGAGCAAGTCTCCAATCCTCCTTTGGATTGTAAGAGCAGCGACCTAACTTTTGGTCTATAATACTTCTGAAATACAGGATTTTTCAGGATACAGATAGAATCTGTTTATTTTGTTTTTCCCTCAAACTGAGTAGTGGTGCACAATTGATGCTTCCTGATCCTTTTCTTTATTTGCCTGGATCAGGTTTGTTTTTTCAGACAATTTTTTGCATCAGTTACAAAAGTTGACTATTTGGCTCTTAGACATGGCTTTATCACTGTAAGTTGTTGAAAGTCCCTTGGATAGATTATACACTATTGTATCCATTCGAGCTTTAACAGATGAAGGGTTACTTTATCTAATTACTTGCATATCAGGCACATTTAGCACCCCAGAACCACACAACATTTGATTTTCGGTCATACATCAAGAGATCCCTCGAGGAAGATTTTAAAGTCGTGGTTGGAATAAGGTAAGTTGATTCTGTAGTTTCTGCCCTTTTCTTCATGATCTGAGTTTATTCACAATTCTGAATGGAGAATTTAACTTAGACACTAATTCCTGTTTTATCTGTCTGCAGTCCTATAATATGGCTCTTTGCTGTGCTGTTTCTTATGTCAAATACTCATGGTAAGGATTACTAAATGCTTTTTCACATCCTTGTAAGTCAGAAAATTAGTCAAGCCATGATCTACTATACGATAAAAGATTTGTTCAGAGCTTCAAATTGACAACCTGACTGCTGCTATTATATCTTGGAGTAACTCTTTCTGACATGTTTACAAACTTGGATTCATATGCGGACTTATCCTTTTTCTTTTTTAGTCATTTGGGTGGTTCTATTGGCAAAATTGCAATTCGATTATATCACTCTTGGGGACCTTGTACCCTTGTTGATTGACAAAGTTGAATTTTGTATTGTGCAGGATGGCATTCATACTTGTGGCTACCGTTTATTCCTCTTGCGGTACTGTGATAGTGCATGCGAAACAGATCACGTTAATACGTTATCAATCAGTATTTGCATAACTTCTATGAGCAAGTCCTCATACTTAAAAACTTGCAGGTAATCCTCTTGGTGGGTACAAAGCTACAGGTGATTATAACAAAGATGGGATTGAGGATTCAAGAAAGAGGTGATGTTGTCAAGGGAACACCAGTAGTGGAGACAGGAGACCATCTATTCTGGTTCAATCGCCCTCGTTTGCTCCTTTACTTGATTCAATTTGTTCTCTTTCAGGTATCTGTTGATTGAAAACATACTCATATATCAGGATCCGAAAGTTTCACATCTTTATTTGCTATATAAAAGCTATCATTTGAACCTAAGTCTGGCGCCCTCTCTGTGTTGCAGAATGCATTTCAGATGGCTTTCTTTGCTTTTACTTGGGTAAGGAATCTTCTACTGCGTGCTCGACCTCAATATACACTACTCCTTAGTGTCCAAACATAATGTTTTGGGAAATCAGAGATTTGTTTTTGTTATAAAGCCATTATGATCTCAAGAGTCTATTCATGCTACAACCTCACATAACACTCATCTTGACTTCTCTTTCTTCAGTATAAATATGGCGTGCCATCTTGCTTCCACAAGGGGCCTAAAGACATAGCCATCAGACTTTCAGTGGGGTGAGTTTGAGAATTCTGTGTCAATTTTCAATCATGCTTGAGCTGCATAATTAGAATCATATTAATAATCTTCTCTCTCTCTCTCTCTGGTCTTAGGATCGTCACACAAGTCCTCTGCAGCTATGTTACTCTTCCTTTGTACGCCCTAGTAACACAGGTAATGTGCTTTACTCGCTACATTCCTCTCGCGAAGAAGTAATTAAGTTCCAACAAAAAATGTAGACTGATTACGTTAATCCAATACACATTGGTTCAAATTAACAGATGGGCACAACAATGAAACCGGTAATATTCGATGAGAAAGTGTCATCAGCACTCAAAAGCTGGCACAAGACTGCCAAAAAGCACATAAAAGAAGACAGGAAATCAGGAAGTACGACACCCTTCTCGAGTAGGCCTGGAACGCCCTTGCATGGAATGTCTCCAGTTCATCTGTTGCAGGGCTTCCGTTGCAGTACTGTGGATGATGATAGCCTGCAAGCAACCCCACGGGGATCCAATTCTGACAATGAAATTTGGGATCATGAAGTGCCTTCATCTTCCCTGCATAACGCTGATGATAATGCTGCTGGTTCTGCTGGAAGAGTTACAGTAATGCATCACACAGTTCAAGAAATCCAGCTAGCATCCACGTCCCGAATTTCTCCAAAACAACGTTCGGTAAAAACTCAACATGAAGTTAATATCGGCTCCACTGATTTCTCATTCAAGTAATTGGATATATACTGGGCAAAATCGTGTATATCATGGTGATTCTTTTATTCTTTTAATGCGGAATTGCTTAGGCAATTTGAGATGGTTTGGTTTGGTTTGGTACCGTTGCTTCTAATTGTTGTGCTGCTTACCTAATTGTCGTGCTGCTTACAATATCTAGCATACATTTACAATAAATTATTGTATTTCTTACAATATTTATAATTTACACAAACAAAATTTAAAATTTTGACGGACAAAAAAAATACAAATTCACCTGTACGATGAGAAAATAAGTCACAACCTTGTGTATACGAAAAAAAAATGTAACAAACCGAACCCCCGATTCTTACGGATTGATTCAGCTGGCCTTAAAACCAGACTACTTTGGGCCTAAAACTAGAAGAGTTCGATAATTAGTTACAACCTGCATGAAGCCAAATCCAATACCGAGGCCTGATCTTCCTTCCCTGCCTCTGCTGTTGGAAGAAAGGATTGATGAGAATATGTCTTGAATCACGTGCTCTGCTAGAATGTCAGAATCTTAGAACAATTGATCCATCAATTACTGTTTATTCGGTAAGAAAATGTCAGAAAGAAAACTCATTCTCAGGGATTTGAGGGGTGTCTTTATCTCTTAGCAGCAGGGTATTTTGTGGGGTTTTTTATCCCACATCGGTATTGGGGGGAAGAGTTTGGGTAGATAAGTTCCTCACAGAATTTCAAAAATTGCCGACTTTTAAAATTACTGTGAGAATTAGGTTTATTTACGTAAATTCTTACTTTTATAAAAAAATTGTCAGAAAAAAATTACTGTTTATTCATGTCTTCCTCAAAACTAACTTGATTGTAGGAGATAAATTGAGAAATCTAGCCCCGATTCTTTCCCTCGTGTTTGCAAGCTAACAGATTGGATCCCGCTACCAACCTTAGCCCGTACACGTTGCATGTGATCTAACTTTTTGATGAAAAGAAAACTCTCAATTTTTGAATTTACGGCTTCATTTGGACAAGCTTATTAATGCCTAGTTACTGTATTTTTATCCAACATGAAATGATACTTTTACAACTTGTTATATATATATATATATATTTTTTTGCATAACTGCACATCTAACCTAACATATCTTACTCCTACTCCTAAGGGGAGAACGTACTTTATGGGATGACCCAACTGAGTCGAAGGAATCTGACGGGAATTAAAGTTGCAAACGAGCCAAATCGAGTCGAGTTTTGATTTAATTTTATCAAACTCGAACTCGAGGTCGAGCTCGACGAACAGACAATTTTGAAACTCAAGCTCATGCTCGAAACAATAAAAATAATTATTTTATTTTTTAAAAAATAAATAAAAATTATTTTTCTTTAATAAATAATAAAATATTAAGGATATTTATATAATTTTACTATTAAAATAAAAAAAATAAATATATATACTCGAGTTTGCGAGTTAACGAGTTTAATATTTTGAATTCGAGTACTCGATATTGATCGAGCTTGAATCGAGTTTGCACCCCTAACGGGGACTGAATCACCATCAGACCAAACAGATGCACCACACATCCGTATGAATTTAGAACAAACCTCATATTGAGGCACATTTATGGGAAACAAGATTTGAACCCTTGACCTCTCACCCCGCAATTAATGTAGTGGCCAACTCTTCAATTACAACTTGTAATTGAAATAAAACTTGAAAATAAAATTTTTTTGAAGGACCACTAATACTGTTCATTTTATTTGGGTTGGTAAACTGATTGTTGGGTCTTTTCTGGTAGTATTAAACATGCTCATGCCATTACCGTCCCCAGGAACCAGGAAGTGTCGCGAATGCGTAACGACGCTTATCTTATTGATGTTGGACCCACATGGATTTGGGGTAAATCAGGAATGGAATTGGAAAGCTGCAAGCGCATGAAGCTCAAGGGCAAAATATTACGCCGAGTTAAACGCACAAACACGCACTAAATTAGTTCCTGACAACAGGGAGAACACATCCGAAATATGAGGCCCAGATGCAATCCAAGAAATCAATACAAGCTTGTTCCAAAGGTAAATTGCAATTTTTATCTTTTATCTGCATTGTCATCTCTCATTGTTCAATATAGTCAACAGATTTATATATGGTCAGCGAAACATATAATTTCATTTGTGTATTGTTCTAAGATAGAAGGTCCTTCACTTTCTTTAAGAAACACAGAATCTACAGCTAGCTCAGTGAAGAATAGTCCACATTCTTCACCATTTTGATGGTTGGAAGTAGATAATGTACACCCTCATGTGGGAGGGGAGAAGTGGTTTACAGCTGCTGGGCTGATGGAACATGTAATCTCCTAGTGAAGTACGTTACAATGAAAGAAAGCTGGGGTAGCATCTCAAAGCTTTTTTTTTCGTTTTTGGGGATGGGGTAGGGTGGGGTTGTTGGGGGGGGGGGGGGTGGCGGGGAAGGGAGCCGGGGCGCAAAAAGCAAAAACAGGGGAGAAGGGTTGCATCATAATGCCATAAGCTTACAGTCGATCTCATTGCATTGCCTCTCAGGCACTACTTGAAAGACTCCTGTGGTATGAAATCAACTGTTTGAACCAATCTGCAGATAGCTTAGGAGTTCTTTCAAGGGTTGCAAAGTCAACATGGTGAAGTCCAAATCTTATTGTATATCCAGATGTCCACTCAAAATTGTCAAGCAAAGACCAGGCAAAGTACCCTCTCACATTGGCTCCATTCCTGATCATGTGACCAATTTTACGAATGCATCAGAAAAGCAGTTTGTTTATCATTTGCTAAGCACCTTAAAAACTCTTCTTTAGGTCCGTAAGGACACACAGGGATGAAAGAAACTACAAACATAGAGATAGTGGGAACGTGTCAAGAATAACGAAGACATATACCGTATTGCTAGAGCCAATGAAGCCAAGTAGCTATTCATGTACTCCACCCTTCTGTAATCTTTAATGAAATCTTTGACAGATGAATTCAGTTTGTTCAGCTCTCCATAACCTGAACAAGTTTGTTTAGACTACATCAGACAAATTATAGTATGCTTCTAATCTATCCTAAAGACAGATTAGGCAAAATTTTCAATTACCATTTTCAGTGATGAACATTGGTGTGTTATTGTATCTATCTTTAATATACATCACAATTTTGTACATTCCCTGAGGATGTACATATAACCAGTCCACTGCAGTCTACTTGCATCAGAAAATACTTCAATTAGGATAACAGGAACCAAATAGTAATTTGAGGTAACATTGAATTGACATACATACAGTTTCACCAATGGGAACACCATCCTTAAATGCTGTCCGTAAGTAGTAACCCTCTGACCTTGACACTCCTGGCCCTTGTTCACATGTTGAGTATATGCAATCTTTAGCATAGAAACTAGTATAGTGGTTTATGCCGATAAAGTCCAATCCAAGTTTTATCTCACTGACTTCCTGCCTTTGAAAGTTCGGCAACTGTGATCCGAGTATTTGTTGCATCTCTGCAGGATATCTTCCACATATAATTGGATCCAAGAACCTGTATTAAAACCACTGAGTTACAAGACCGCATAGTTCCTTTTCTTTTTCAGGTCATAAATGTGGAATTTGTAAGGTCATTTTATGCAAGTTACCGGAGGACTTCAAGCATCATAGTCATTTATACAAAGCCACAAGACATGTATAACATTGACTTTCCTGAATCAGGAGTTTTAAGGTTTATTTTAAGACGTCACAATATATCAATCTTGTGATAGTGAAGAGTCAAGACTATCTTACCAATTCAGGAAGAAAGATTGAGCTCTCTCAGCTGCTAACTTATCCTCTGAGGAGTTAGTGAAGGGCTCAAACCATATAGCATTCATCACAATCCCGATACTTCCCCCTTGTTTTTCCTGAACGCTACCATGAAACGTACAGGTTATTGTTAATCAGGTCATTGGTTGCTGTTTATCATATCGATACCGTGGTAACCTATTTGGGAAGTTGAGTAAATAATGCAGTTGAAACTGAGCACCTTATATTTAGTTCGATAAGTCCTGACAGCAGCTGCATGGGACAGAATCATATTATGGGCAGCTATAAAAGGCTCCTCCTCTGAATTTCCAGTGCTACAATTTCCAAATGAAGCAGAACACCTAGATGGAGGGTAAATCCCGGACCTATATCCACGAATGGCTACAACATTGGGCTCATTGAAGGTAACCCAGTACTTCACTCTGTCCCCAAAGTATTTGAAACAGATATCTGCATAATATCTGAAATCGTCTCTGGAAAAAATGATTACAAAATGAGTTGCATCTTAATTGAATCTTATCCAGCAGCAAGTAGACACATCAATTTTGAGTTGAATGGCCTTCTCAGCAAACAAGGGGATTATAAAATTGTGGCACTTGACTATTCCATTTTACCTAAGCAAAGCTTCATTAAGCAGCAATTTCATTAGAACTAGATTCAAGAACAGAGATTTACCAACTTTCATGGTCAAAATTATTCATACACATTATTGGTATCAATATTGAAAAGATGATTAATTCCAATGCCAACTTCTGATATTCTTCAGGCATAGTTCTATACAACCTTGAAGCTAATACAACCTACAGTAGAAATAAGAGTTGCTGCAGCTTACTGTACTTTGGGACTTAGCCAAGCTCCATATCTCTCTTCAAGTTCTTGAGGGATGTCATAATGAGTCAATGATGCAAAGGGAGAAATTCCTGGAAATTCATATACATTATTCTTTTCCCCCCTGTTACTAGAACTATTATCATGGCTTCAAGTAGCTGACGTAGAGTAGAAGTAACCTTTATCTAGGAGTGCATCAATAAGCTTGTTGTAGTGCTTAATTCCAGCCATATTTACATTTCCAAATCTCCCTTCTGATCCACAATGAATAAATAGCAGTCTTGTCACAGAAAAAAAAAATAACAATAACAATAACAATAACAATAACAATAATAAGATGAAATTGAAGGAAAAGCAGGAGTTCCTTGAAGTGCAAATCAGTTTCTCATCCAATTGCAAAACAGAGAGAGAGAGAGAGCTACCATTTAAACTAAGACTTACTGGGAAGTACTCTAGCCCATGATATAGAGAAGCGATAGCTATTCACACCGAGATCTTCCATCAGATCAAGATCCTCCTGTATTTGTTGTCAGGACATTGAATTATTATCTGATTCATTTCTTCTTTTCATATTTCTCTTTTGCAATGTTCAGCCCGTTACACAGATTATGAGCCATTTAGACTACATTTAGTTTTACTACTGTAAAACATCATTCTGCTGATGTCCTACAGGGATCAAAATAGCAATCTAGTCTGGTAATATTACTGAAACAGGCAAAATAGCAATTGCCCGTTTTGCTCTTGCTTAAGAAAAAAGAAAAAAAGACTGGCAGTCTGGTGTCTTTCTTTCATGCAATCCTACACAATCCTGATGATCTAAAAACTCTGGCTGTTGTATAGAAGTTATTTCTCACTGACATGGTTACTGTTGTTAGTTTAATCATCCATGAAACAGGTAAGAAGGCGTAGTTTGGTTACTAGGAGATTTGAGAATGTTTTTGCCGCAAAAAGGTTAAAGAGTGCACAAAACACTTTTGGCGGTACCAGACTATTCTGCAATTACCATGAGCTTTAACTCTTGCTTTCAACCAATGATCTATTGATTTCTTGAGGCAACTATTCCTTCTATATTCACTTGAAAGAGATGGCTATTTTGCGACAGCATCGGCATGATGCTACTTCTGTATCCAGTGGCTGATGCTTGGACAGAGAAACAAATTTCAGCCACCAGTGAAAAGAATGTAAATTATCCAATAATCATATTATCTGTTATGGCTACTTGTTTCCCTTCTCATAAGAATTGCATTATCAAAACTCTGACAACAATAGGTGTTTTCCGCTTACACATAATACCTTGCTATTGATCAAAATTCCTTTTTTACTGTGGGTTAAAAAATAGGTCCAGGTAGCATATACTATTTTCTCATCAGAAAGATGCAGTGAAACACCAGGACATCATGTATTTACCTGAATACTCAAAATGTGGAGGATCACTGTTAGAAACCAAAGGACCAAGCTGCTTCTTGTAACCAAATCATCCCAACCACAATGACTATTCAAGCACAGCATAACTAAGTTTAGCTTAAAGACAAACGACAATGATTATTATCAGATTTCAAAACATTCGAGATCCGACAGAGACTACATATTCCGATACACTGCAACAGAAAAGTTGCAGTGGGATCTACTCTATATGTCAAATGGTATGAAGACATACAGCTTAGATTTGCATGGGATCTACTCTATATGTCAAATGGTAAGTTCCATTAGAAAAACAATCATGAAATTAGTCCTTTTTTTTTTATTACTTTACTTTGATTGCAAGACATCAACTGAAATTTTGGTTCTCCAACTATTAATTGTTTTAGCTGTGATATTAACACAGGCTAGAATTGCATCAAGACATAGTTTGTAGCTTATCAGAACTGATATCAGCAGGCACATCCTAAGATGATATTCCCGCACTGTTCAAGCAGGTCACTAGACAGGAACGCCCAAATCCTTGTTTTATATCTATACTATTTTTTCTCCATCCACCATGATTCCACGATAGTCTCTGGCCAATTATGCGCCACAAGCATCAACAAGAAGCTTGTATTGGCATGCTGGGTCATTTTGTACGAAGGTGGTATATGCTTTGCTCATTTTCAAGGACTCTCAACATTTTTACCCCAACTTGTCCACCCTCCACGCATTAAATCATCATGTGTCAGTAACCAATCATGTTCTTGCTTTCATTTTTCTGTTGCTGTAACTTTTAGAACAGTTACATTTTGTACTACGCATAGCACAAAGTATATTCAACAGGCATTAAAAAAATATGGAACAGCTGCAAAGGAAAGGTCTCTCGTAAGTGAACTAAAATTACCAAGTAACGATGGTAATGATCAACAGCAATGTCTCCATTACTTCCATCCAAGATGTTACCTACCAGTGGAATCGCCAAATCAAGTTTAGTTATGTATTATTTTCCTCCCGTATAATTTTTCCTAACTGAATCATTTTACCTGCTTCATGGGAAAAAATGTCCCAGTTACTGAGGCCTTTCCCATCACTCAAGAAAGCTCCTTCAAACTGCAAATTAAACAAATGAAGTATGCGAAAGCATATAAAATGACAAAGCATCTGGCTCTGAGAAAAATAGCAGCACCAAATTTTAAAAAAAAAATTTCTGAAAACAAGAAGATGAAAGCAACTCTGATAAACCTGGTACGAAGATGATGCAGTTCCATAAAGGAAGTTGCTCGGAAAATCTGCTAGCTGTAGACTGCTTTTCAGACCCCTCAAATAATTTGGATTACAGGACGCCATGATCATACATAGGCACATTGTAATCACAAGGAGAACATCTGAAAACAATGAGAGTTTCATGGTGGCAAACGAAATAATCTACAACTTCAAAGAAATAGAACTATACTACCCTGGACAGAAGGAATCTTGTGAAGCACATTCCAGGGAACAAGAGGAGGTAAAAAGTAGGGGTGCCAATTGAGCTTTTGAGCTAAGTTTCGGCAAGTCCAAACTCCCCTCACAAGTTATATGGATTTTCAAGGTTCAGCTCATATTAAAAAGGCTCAAACTCAGCTTATATTATTATATGAGTTTCGGGTTTAAATCGGATTTGGTCCAAACTCATAATTAAATATAAAACTTGTAATTCAAATTTACATATAAATTATTAACATTTTATGTTGCAATATGTACTAGTATTCAAGACATCCACTATGTGTGTGCAACTAATAGAAAAAATATTTGTGAGTATATTTATTGAAATCATTTTAAAAAAACTTGGTTTTACATTTTGAAAATACATATGTAAAAAATTTACCAAAATAAAAGTTATAAAAAGTAGTTATTTGGTAGTTATTCATAATTATAATTGGTAGTTGCTAATTAAAATTAATAATTTAAAAAATAGAATATGAAAATATATATATATATATATATATATATATATATATATATATATTACTTGGTAAAAAATCATGTTAGTAGTGGGTAGTTATTACGGATAGATAGATTTTTCTTTATATCAAAAATTCCATCATCATCAAGAGTAGTTTAAGTATATAAAATAACATATTTTTGTTTATCCCAAACACCCTCCTCACCCTTTATATATGATATAGATAATTATAAATTATGGATATTATTATATATATATATATATATATATTACATATATTATTATACTCATATATGGGCCTAACTTCAATCGGGTCTCGAATCTAGCTCACATTTAGTTTGGACCTAATCTCTAGAGTTAAATTCTGTTTGGCCCAATTAAAGTTTACATGCAGTAAGTTTTTTTGGGCCAAATTGACCAAATTCAGGCTGACCCAGTCCAGAATCCTATACACAACAAAGCATGGCAAGACTGCGGAGGATACACAGAAGAGTGAGGTTCAGGTAATTTTCGTTATTGAAATAAGCCTATTTCTAATGGTAACAAAAAGTTGAACAAAAATATAGGGGTTCGTTTGGATTCCTTGTTTTTGCACCTGTTTTTTAAAAACTGTTTTTCACATTCCAAATGCTACAGTACATGTGTATTTCAAAAACAATTCCAAAAACACCCTATCCAAACATTATATCAAAAACAACTCCAAATATACAAATTTAATATGTATATTTGAATTATTTATATTATATATATATTATATTAATATAAATTGAAATATACAATTTGAAAATTATATATTTATATGTTATATATGTTATATATTATATATTATATAAATATTTATATACATTAATATTATACATAATATAATATAATATACATAATATGTAATATTGTATAAATAAATGTATAAATATTTATACATAATATATTATGTACATTATATTATAATATATACATTATTAATGTACTTTCATTATTATGCACATTATTGTGTATAATAATGTTATGTATAATATATAATATACATAATATGTAATAATGTATAAATGTATATTATGTATATTATATTATATATATACAATATTATTTATATTATACAAATTGCAAAATTTTATATTATATATTTATATAATGAAATATACAATAAATATTACAAATTGAAATATTATATAAACACCATATTTATTAATATTCAAATATTTATAATTAATATTAATGTATATTATATATATTAGATATTTATAAATAATATATTTATATATTTATTTATTCATATTATATATAATTTATTTATTTAATACATATTTTTATATATTTATAATATATTTATATTAAAAATATATATTATAAAATTATATATAATATAATATATATTATATTATATAGGTTATACATTTATATAAATGTACATTTATACATAATATATATTTATGTATATTTATAATATATATTTATATTATTATTATATATAATATAATACATTTATAAAACATTTATACATTTATATTAATATACATAATATTAATTTTACATTTATACATAATATTAATACATTTATATATTTATATTAATTATATTAATACATTTATACATAATATTAATATATATTTATGATATATTAATTTATACATTTATATAATATTCATTTATAATTTATATATTTATAATAATATACACTTATACATTTCGAAATATATATTATGTATTATATATAATATAATATATTTATTTATAATATATATAAATATATAAATATATTTATTTATAAATATTTATAAATGTATTATAAATGCATAAACATATATTTATATAAAAATATAAAATTTATAATTTATAATTTATAATTTTTACATTTATATAATATTCATTTATAATTTATACATTTATAATAATATACATTTATACATTTATAAATATATTTATATTATGTATTATGTATAATATAATACATTTATAATATATTGATATATTTTTATATAAATATATAAATATATTTATTTATAAATGTTTTATAAATGCATAAATGTATATAAATATAAAAATATAAAAATTATAAATTATAAAATACTCAAAAATATGTTTTAAAAATACCTCTAAAAATAATCCAAAAAACATCTACAGTAAAAGTTTTTCATATAGTTTTTGAAAAACAACCCCAAAAATAACTAATCCAAACGGACTTGTATTTCATAAACGAAATGCTACAGTATTGTTTTTGAAAAACAACCCCAAAAACAGCTAATCCAAACGGACCCTAGGTTTATTAAACTTAGAGCCCAACTTTTGGGGCAGTCACCATCATAGATGAGTGATAATAAAAAAATGACCTCAATGATCCTACAGGATCATGAATATGGGATGCAAACTTAAAAATAAAAATTGGCTCTTACTTTTCAAATTGAAGAAATATCTTCCAAGTTACAGAGAAAGTTAAAAGAACCAATGAACAATGATGTGGGCAGTGGCCATGTAAAGATTGCTCAAAGTTTTATCTTAGGAGCTAACAAGTTGAAGAAATTTTGCGGAAGAAGTTGTACTGGTTCTTAACCTCTTTTCCCACCATTTTTTTCCCAGAACTTAATTCTTACTGTAAATGCAATCAAAAGTAAAAATTATTATAGTTTTGCCTAAATTAAATAAAGGGATAATTTCAGAAACCTCCCTTGAGGTTTTCGACGATTTTCCTAAGCTCTCCTAAGGTTTGAAAAATTACACTTACCTCTCTTGATTTGATAGTTTTAGTAACAAAATCTTAAAATAATATTGGCTTGATCAATTTTTTAAAGGAATACCCAAAAATACCCTTGTGTAATGAGTTTTAATTTATTTTTCTATACAATTATAAGATTATTTAGTATAATCTGAAGGAAAAGATGCCAAAATTTTCGTGTCCATATATACTATTTGATAAACAACTATAATAATAATTTTATTACTATGACATGATACTTTTGATGGTATTTTATTATGGATTTAGATTTATAAGATAGAAAAGAAAATGTTGAAATAATTCATTTAGAATTTATGAATAATTTAGTAGTTTTTTATGTCATTTGTTTTTTATTTATTGTTAATTTTAATACCAAAAAATAGAAAACAAAGATCAGTAAAAATATTGAATTACATTTAAAATTAATTTGTCAAAAAAATCACTAGTTCGACATTTGGTTATAATAGAAACTAGAGGCAATAGTGATAATACTACAGTTTTATTGGCGAAAATTTAAAAAAAAAGGAATAAGACGGAAAAATAATGAAAAATAATTTTAAAACTCATTCTAAGTATAAGCATACCAAATAAGGAAATTTTATTAAAATATTTAAGGATAAAATTGTTATTTTAAATGATAATGGAGGTATGTGTAATTATTTAAATTTTAAAGGAGCTCGGTGAAACTGTTAGAAGCTTTAGGGGAGGTTTCTGAAATTATTCCTTAAATAAATTCTTGCTACATTATGACTGCAACAATATATTTGTTCCATTTTTTTTTTTTGTTGTCTTTTTAACCTTTTTCGATGGTCTCTAACAGCAAGATGTCATGTTAGACCCGTCACAGTGGGAACTTGATTGATGGAATGGTTGTCATATTTCAGAAGATTACTGAATTGGGATGTCTTGCCATTCGTTAGTGGAAGATAATCACCATTAAATTAATGCTCGTAAGACTTCTCCATCAAAATAATTAGCTATGGATATTGACGTCCAATCAAGATAAAAGCATGTAAACTTTGCAAGTTAACAGAGGAGCACTTCCAGAAAGAAATTTAATATATATATATATATATATATATATATATATATATATTCATGAACAGAAACAACATAAAATAGTAACCATCTATGTATGTGTTTTACTTTCCAATCGTTAACAGAAGAATATGAGTGAAGGCATTAACAGGATAGGACGTTTTATAAAAATAGCTAGCATCTATAGACGTGTTTTACTTTCCAATTGTAGAATCAATCACATCAATTAGCTGTCATAATCATCATGTATGAAGTTGCAGTCTGACAACAAAATCATTCAGAAACAAGAAGGTCTCTCCACCGTTGTGTAGTATAGATTAGGTTATATAATTATTATTATTTAAAAAAAAAGAAGGTCTCCATATAATTACACCTTAAGAAACATAAGGAGGATCTCTTTTTCTTCTCGAACAAGAAGTTTCTTTTTAACCTGCCGTGTTAAAATTGGTTTGTTTGGATAGAATATTATTTGAAATAATTATTATAATATTTTTATGATATAATATATATAAAATAAAAAAATAGTTAAAAATATTAAAAAAATGAATTAAAAAATACATTTATCATATGAGCGAAATATTATTTAGAAAATTGCATTTCAGACTTCACTTTATGATTAGGAAAAAAAAAACTTTTAAATCCAGCAAAAATTCAAGGAAACGAGAAATGAAAACATTTGGTAAATTATAAGATGTGGTTAATAACACACAGAGCAACGGTCAACTATACATTTGTATAACTTGTTCTATTCTAATCTAGAGAGGAAGGGGAGTCTAAGGAAACTGTGGTAGGGATTAGTGGGTATACAAACTCAACTATATTAAGGAAATATTATGGCACAATTTTTAAATTTTTTTCACTACAGGTGAAATTTGAACTCTCACCTACAGTTCAAGGCGGGACTTAAGTCCCAATCCTGGTGTGAAAACACATTAAATAGAGACAAGAAAATGTTGGTGGTGTTTGGATTGCATTTTTCGTGATTTTTCATTGAAAAATTACTGTAGCAATTTGATGTATGTGAGGAAAAAAAATAATTGGGAAATATGATTACGGAAAACGACGTAATTTTTCGATAGAAACCGGCAATCCAAACAAGGCAAAAAACTTTTTGACATTAGAGATGTACGATTAGAATTGCTGTTGGTCTTTTTGGAGAAGGGGATGAGGCATTGGTTACAGACTGTTCATTGACCATTAATTCTTCTTGGAACCAGCAAACAACATGATAAGGGAATCAAGTCCCATCAATTTCCCAAATGTTGTCAAACGTCATTCTTCTGGCACAGTAACTCATCGCGAATAATTAACCAGAGAAAGCCACTTTACAGATATAACTTCACTTTACAATTTTTATAAAAAATGAAAAAAAAAATTCAACCAGTGATCACGATTCATGATGATGTTATTGTCTTGTAATCTTCAACCAAGGCATGCATGGCCCAATTAACCCCTTTTTTCTTCTCGAAAAAATATAACCCACTTAAGGGTGTGTTTGGATTGTTTGTTTTCGTCGAAAAATATTATCATTTTTCGTGATCACATTTTTCTATTACCTTTTTCCCTCACATATATTAAATCGTTACAGTAATTTTTCTATAAAAAATGACGAAAAATGCAATCAAAACACACCTTTAAATTACCAAAAGTCGCAAGCAATAAAATGAACATTTGCCATAGATATTCATAACTTTTCAAATTTACACCCGTCGACCCTTGTTAGTTTATTATTCTGATATGAATAATTCCAAGGGAGAGAATTTAACTCCCAACAAAAAATTAAAATCTACAATCAACTAAAGAGTAACTTTTTGTTGATTCTGATTATTCTTTGTAATCACTTTTCTTCATCAGATTATCAAAATCTAAAACAAATGAGAGCAAGGCTTATATGCGCATATAATTTAAATCCTTTTGAACCCAAAATCGGCATTAGCTCTATTTACATCCCAAAAGGACAGACCATTCATGTGCTGTCAATGAACAACAAAATGAAGGAAAGCTTTTGTTGTTCAATATATAACCAACCAACATCTGCTGGCAAATAGTTAGACAATGATCAATCTTGTTGAATATATACATATACATATATATATATATTGCTCTGCTTGATATTAATAACATGTACTACTAATCAGGGAGATTCTATCCCAAAGAGTCTCTTCCTGAATAGTCAGAACAAACCAGTTTTGGGATTGAGGGAGTAAAACAAATTCTGAGGAGTTGGGCCTTTGGGCATGCATTTCTCAATGGACCGTAGATGAGCTACATATAGGGCCACTTGGAATTCTTTTTGTGGGAATGCAAATGTTGCGACGAATTCTGTCGAGGAAGATCTGGCCCAATCATGGTCGTTTTAAAAATATCCAATCCCAACTGAACCCAGGTCATTTATTTATTTATTGTAACAAAGAGGCATTATTGTAAGGAACGATTTCCCGAGAAGAAATTAAAAATATATGTAATGTGCGTGTTTTGCTGTTCTTGGGTGTGACTTCATTGCTGCGATTGTTACCATGCAAAGTCAACCGTAACGCCATTTTGGCTTCACCCTCCTTCAGGGTGCATTTGCGTAGAATCCCCTGGACAGAATTCAGGCAAATGAGAAATAAAAACAAAACGGATGCGGTGTGGTTTCTTATTAAAATTTTTTTAATGTTTTTTATGATTATATTTTTTAATCACATTTTTATCTCACATACATCAAATCACTGAAGTGCATTTTTCTATAAAAGCTTTAGAAAATACCAAACCAAACGGAATATCGAAACTAGTTTGAATGTGTTTAGTTAGACCCTCCAATTTATACATATTGAGCATTTGTCTCTCCTCTCTCATTGTTATGAGTCAAACTATAATGTTCAAACTTGATTTAATTTCTCTAAGAAGAACAATTGTGTATAAGCTCACCTTATTTATTTTGAGTTGAATTGAAACAAGTATTATGGATATTCTAAGAGATAGTACATTTCCATTTTTTTCCCTACCATTCCATCATTTGAGAAATTTTCGGACAATTACATAAAACAAGTGGAACCAACTACTCCTCAAGTAGTTGGCCAGCGGAAAGAGTTTTAAAAGGCTCTTCCTTGAGTATAGGTTAAGGGATTTGATCTTTTAAATTGCATTCTTGTTTAGAATTTTTTGAAAATTTTACCAACGGGGTGCAAAGCCCGTCTGGTTCAATGGCGATTAGTCCTCTACTCCTCTCTGAGTTTTTCATTAACCTTTTTGAGTCCACCTCTTCCCCTTAGTATTTGGTCCGGTGGCGTTTTAGTTTCCTCCGATTTCTCCACTGACCCCTTTGAGTCCACCCCTTCACCTTAGTGTAGAGTAGGAGTAAATGTAGAATAAAATTTATCTTGTCCGAAACAAAAAACATAAAACAAGTGGACTTTTAAAAAAAGAATATCAATATATCACTTTTTTTTATTGAGATTCACAGATCAATTGTACATCGATGTGTCTGGATATAAAATTATTTTAAATTACCTACATTATAAATGCACTTTTCAATTGATTTTTTATATTTTTAATTATATTTTCATTTCACATGCATTATATTATAAAAACATTATAGTAATTATTTTCAAATAATAGATTTAGACAATATCCTAGCCAAAAGAGAGCAGTGCATTTCTTATAGTTCACTTTGTTCATTGGGATTTCAGTTACACCTTTGGTGCAATATTATACCCTCCGCCTCCATCATCCATTAGACTTGCATGCCAGAATGAGGAAAGCTACTTGGAACATTTTACTAGTCCACGAGACAAGAGAAGAATACTAAGGGCAAAAGAGATGCTCGGTCTATTGGAAAATTATAAGCTTGGAAGACAATCAAAAGTATGAAGCTTTCCAACTAAATTATTTGTAGTTAACATTTTGACGATATTTGTCAAACAATAATTAAGTTGAAATCAAACACAGTTCTCCAATAAAAATAAAATTCTCAAACTCAACTCACGCCAACCATTTTAACAGAACTAAACTTAAACAATAATAAAGTTAAACTTAAACATAATTTTAATTCACTTAAAAAATAAATGAAAATGTAATTTATTACTGGAGTTTGGTTTGGCTCCATATATTGGGATTTGTAAATATCTTAAAAACAAATTCGTGTTATACTATGCTCTAAACATGTTATTTAATTGCTTAAACGTATTATTGAATTATCATTTTTTTCACGTATATCTTTTTTTTTTTCTCATACGTGTCTTAAGATATAAGATTATTCAGAAAGATATTTAAAAACAATAACGTGTTTGGATAGTGGATTATTTGTGCTTTTTTTTATTTGCTTATATTATTAACACATTTTTTATATCATTATATCACATCAAAAAAGTATTACAGTATTTTTTTTTTAAAAAATGATCTCAAATAATTTGCTATCCAAATAATATAATACTTTTGTGATGGATGTTCGTACGATAATAAGTTAGTTTAAAAAAACAAAAAAGAAAACTAAAAACATATTTATAATGTAAAGTAATACTAACATTATGCAGAAAAATTGGGCATCCAAATTGAATGAATAGAACTATAGAAGGGAAAAGCAGTCCAAATAATTTTCAGAGCTATACAGACCATGGCCATGCTCCTCCTGGCGGCTCAATTGGTCACGTGAAACTTCCTAAGGTCTCATTGTTCATTCTCCCTCGCTAGGGATCGAGTTCCAGTGATTACTGATTCGAGATGATGGGGTCTCTCCTCTACGATCATAAGAGGATTAGTCGGTTCGATATATCCGAAGCCCGAATATCCTAAGTAGGAAAAAAAAATAATACAGACCATGGCCATGATTCTTGCATGTATCCATGATTCTTGTTGTTATATAGCTTCACTCAGGGAAAAATACAACTTGTAGTAAATGGCAAATAAGTAACCCAGTGGACTTTGGGGAAGTAATAAATGGTAAATCGTACACGCAAACTATCTTATGGCCACAAGCATACAACAGCAATCTGGCTAGGAAGTACCCTCTATCTATCTATCCGTCTATCTATCTTCTGTTCAGCAATCAGGCCATTCTCTCTCTCTCTCTCTCTTCCCAAATCAAATCCAATTGTTTTGTTGGGTAGAATACATCAGTAGTTCACCTGCAACACTCTTCCCATTATTCAAAGCCGCGTTTTTCAATTATTACCACATACCCAGGTCCGTAAGCTGCCCTCCAACCCACCCCTCTTCCTAACGCCCCCCAATAGCGCACCCCTTTCCCGTTATACAAATACCCCGTACTATTCCTTGTTACTTGACTTTTTTTCAGCTTCCTATGTTCTTCGTCCTCTGAGGTATGCCCTTGGATCTATATATTTTTTTCCATTAGCCATTTTGAATGAAAGATTGGGGCTTTTTTAAGTTGCCTGATTGAATTTTTTTGTTTAAAAATTCCCTTTTGCTAGTGGGTTTTAGTTTTAATTGTCTGTTCTGGGCTAATTCTTGATTAAAATGTTGAGGGTCAGTAAATACGACGAATACAAACGGATTATAAATTGAGATGGGCTTTTCTTAATTGGGTGTAATTTGTTATAAAGATTGGATTTTTATTATATGGTTCTTGTTTTTCTTTCGTTTTTCTGCTTTATGCGCTTATTTCACATATCTTCTTGATTTTGCATTGCGAATTTAGGGTTAATGGTCGAGCGTGTTTGCCGCATTTTACATCAGGAAGCAGATGTTCTAACGGTTCATGTTCACTTTACATGTTCGTGAAAAGTAGTAGTTCTGATTAAGGGCCTTTCCTCTTTTCTTAATATCAGCTAGTTTTTAGGTTCTTCGAAGCTAAAGAAGTTGTTTCAGTTGCTCTTGTTGGAAATTGACTTCTGTTTTTGAACTGATATAGCTTTTGGCATTTAAAATTTTGAAAAGAAAGTTTGTTTTCCAAATCTAATTTGTTAGAAAGACTGAATTTTGATTGTATGGTTCTGATTTTGGCAATTTTTAGAAAGACTGAATTTTGATTGTATGGTTCTGATATCTGCCCCCTCAGGCATTTCTTTCTTCTGCCTTTCTCCTTACTGTATGCTATTGCTGTTAAGCACGCATTGACAGGTTGGGCTTAATTTTTTTTTTCTGGGGAGCAAATAGCTTGGATTGACAAGTTGGGGTGAATGGTCATGTGTATGTGTAAATCTTACATTGAGGTGCAGACGCTGCAATGAAGCATTTGTTTTGCCCTGCTTCTTCTTCTACTTCTACTATTAAGGGGACTTTCTATTTTGCGGCTGATTGTTTTTTGTAACATAGGAATGGATGCATCCTCATCTGCATCTGGCTTATGCTTTCACTTTACCTTTAAGCTCAAGAAAACTGATTTGGAGAGGCTACTGTCGAGTTTGGTTCTGGAAATAGTTTTAGGCGTTTCAGAACCTTGAAAACGAGAATTCGTTTCAAAATTTCAGAGTAATTCTTTCAAAGTCACTTTTCGTAATTAGTTTTACAAATGCTTAACTATTTTAGTCCCTAAATTTTGGTAAAGGAAGGATTTTGACTTTTTTTTTTTTTTTTTTCTATAGGATGGAAAATAAGAATCTTAATTACAGAGAATTTTAAACTGAGATATTAATACAGTAATTGCATACTAAAGAAAGAGCAAGCTGCTTGCTTCTTTATATGTACGCTTTGCGTGTATCGAATTGCATAGCTTTTTATCTGATATGTTGTGGTTCTGATGGTTTTGCAGTAGCTTTACGTGTTCCTTTGCGCGTGTCCCGTCCTCTTCTCCAACCTGCCTTGAATTTGTCTAAAGTATAAAACCCACATACATATAAAAAGATGAACATGGAGGTCAAGCTATGGAATGACAAGCGTGAAAGGGAGATGTATGACAACTTTGCTGAGCTTTTTGCAATTATAAAGGCCACCGAGAAGCTTGAAAAAGCTTATGTTCGTGACATCATATCACCAATCGAGTATGAAACTGAATGCCAAAAACTGATTGCACATTTTAAAACCCTGTCTTCAACATTGAAAGATACTGTGCCCAACATTGAGCGATTTCATGACACATATAAAATGGACTGCCCTGCTGCCCTTAATCGGCTGGTTACCTCAGGAGTTCCTGCCACCATCGAGCATCGAGCTGCTGCTGCGATGTCAGCCACTACCTCTGCTGCTATAGTGGCAGAATGCGTGCAAAACTTCATTACTGCTATGGACTCCCTGAAGCTAAACATGGTTGCTGTTGATCAGGTACATCCACTTCTTTCAGATTTGTCTGCTTCCCTGAATAAACTTTCAATCCTGCCCCATGATTTTGAGGGCAAGACAAAGATGAGAGAGTGGATAGCCAGGCTGTCAAAGATGGGAGCTGCAGATGAGTTGACAGAGCAGCAGGCTCGACAACTTCACTTTGACCTGGAATCGTCTTATAATTCATTCATGGCAGCATTGCCTGCTGCTGGAACTTAGCTTAAGATTTGTGAATATCGTAAGTAAATGGGAACAACTGGCTTTTTGCTTACAATTTCTGTTGGGATTCAGCTTTGAAATGGCCCTGTTTTTAGGTTGTAGAGTCTTGAAGCCAAGTGTCTCTCAGTTTGTATTGGTTAAGAAGTGGAAGTGGTGGCGAGTTAGTTTGGATATGGTTCTCACGGGGATTTTGCTGTCGCTGGGCAGTCTAAATGTTCAAGGAAGGTGGTAGAGAAAGAACATTCAATTTGGGACCTGTTTAACATATGGTAAAAACCACAGGTTGTGGGAGCTATTCATATAATGATATCTTGCACATTCGTTAAGACTCTTTCGCTGCTTCCTTAAACAGGTCTTCGGTGTTATTTTTGGGCGAAAGTAGATGATGGCAATATGAGCGAACGTCGTTGCTTTAGCTTGTAAACAGATATATGGCATTCAGCATTGAGCGAGACCTTCTGTCAACAGATTGTTGCATTTTGACAACTTAAAGTGTGGTTTTTTTTTTTTCCTTTCCTTTCTTGAAACAAAATATAATCATGACAAAATGTTTGTGCACGTAGCGCCCTCTGTAATTTGGCAAGGGACAATTTGTTAGCTTGCAAGTAACCACGATACAATTGTTGTGCTTTGTCTTGTATGTAATACAATTATTCATGTGTTGGAATTCAGTTTTTGGTTGCAGTCTATGGGAATGATTGAGAGTCTTGCCACACTTGAATGTGCCCCTATTATAACCTTTCACTTGCTAGTTCCTTCTTTCTGGTCTCTCTTGAGAAACGCATTGAATTGCTCTCTCATTTACCTGTTACTCTTTCAGGTAAGAAACTCGTAGCTATTTGGAACTATCGTCTTTACAGGCATTTTCCAATTTCAACTGGTACTACTCTTTTGATGGCCCAGAACGGTGTCAAAATAGACAATACAACATTCAAGGTTTGGTATACTCAATGGTAACTTGATAGAGAATAGGATTCGGTACAAGAAGAAGGATATTGATTTTACTTTTCAGATAATGTTTGAATTTTCTATGGCTCTGTGTAACTCTAAAAAAATATGAACAACTCATTATTGTTTGTCTTGCGCTGTACATATATTATTGCATGATAACGAAAAGTATGAATATAAGAAACTATAAAAATGTGAACGGCTCATCGTTTTTCTCGCGCTATGCATATATTACACAATAACGGAAAGTATGATGGCTAAACTTATTAGAGCTAGACTAATAAAAATAAGTTCGAGAAGATATCACCTATGTTTGGATAGCAAATTTTTCTAAAAAATTTTTTCGCTTACATTATAAACATGTTTTTCAATCCACCGTTTTATTTCACATACATTACATCACAAAAAGTATTACAATAATTATTTCAAATAATATCTGTGACTTTTTATTACGTTAATTAGACAGCAACACCATAATCCTTGATTAAATCTACAATCACCCCATTTTATGAAGTTGTAATTAAAATGAAGAGTGAGAGCATTTTTATACTTTTAGTATTTCAGGTGAGTAAAAAAGTCAAAGACAAGTGTGATTAACATACAAGGAAGTGCCATTAATATTTTCTAACTTTTAATACAAATTTCTCCTAGACGCACAAAATTAAAGGCTCACGTAATATTTATTACTGGCATTAAGCTCCGTAAAACTTGAATAAAAAATGGCTTTTTCAGACGAAAAGAAGAATAAAAAAGATGATGAAACCAAAATTCAACACAATTTTAAGCTTATCTAAAAATTTAAAAATGAAACTTAATTAGCATGGTATCCGACTTCAACGGACTCATTTGCAGTTGCACCCCTAAAACGTAAAACCCCACTTAACAAAACTAACATAAAGAAAAAAAAAAAAGAAAAAGAAAACCCTCCTTTTTCTTTTCACTTTTTTTTTTTTTTTTTTGAAAAAGCAAAGCATATAAGAGTTTTACCACGTGGAGATTGGAGAAGGACAGATTCAGACAAGCATCACATCACAGCCGTTAATCTAAAATCAAATTATCCTTCCCCCTCCAGACTCTTGACACATCTCCCCAAAAATATAAATTACGTACCACTGTACCAGTATTAAGTTATGGATGCAGCATACACAGTAAAATCGTCCCTGCAACTCTGCATCTTTTATGCTCCTATTTTCTTTTAAAAAATTCTCCAATTTCGCAAAACCCTTCTCCAATGGGCAGTAACGGCCGTTCGATTCTTCCCGGCACCGATGGTATAAAACCCTAGCCCTATCTCTATTCCTCTTTATTTTTTTTCTACAATTCATTGATCGATGAATATTTCGACCGCGAATGGTGGTGGCGGCGGCGGCGGCGGAGGAGGAGGCGGCGGCGGAAGCTTTGGGAACTCGAACAGGACAATGGCAAACGATGTCGTTTCAAAGCCGGTTGCTACTTCAATTTTGGACAGGTTTAGGGATATGTTGAAGGAGAGGGAAGATGAACTTAGGGTTTCCGAGGGCGTCGACGTCGTTTTGTTGAGTAGTGATGACGTTGTCAGGCTTTATGAAGTGGTTTTGTCCGAACTGGTTTTTAATTCCAAGCCGGTTATTACTGACCTTACGATTATCGCCGGAGAACAGAGGCGGCACGGTCAAGGCATTGCGGATGCTATTTGTGCTCGGATTATTGAGGTAGGGTTTTGTAGGAGTAGTTTTGGAATATGTTGTAAAAGTGCTCTCTCTCTATCTCTTTTTCTTTTTTCGTTTTCTTTGATTTGTACTGGAGTGTAATTGAAGTTGTAGAAGCTATAGTGTTTCAGATTAGCGCTTGTATTGTAGAAAAGTTTCAAGATTTGCATTTTTTTCCCTTCTTCCCCCTCCCCTCCCTCTCCTCTCTTTTCTCGCATTCAAGTTTGTGGTTGTGGGGTGTTTCAGACAAATGGAGCTCTCAGTTTTTTCCATAACCAGCGCATAGATCAATTAAACTATGATGAGAGAACATACTATGCAATAACTGTTCAATAACAACGGGTAATTGAAGTTTTGATGCCTTGGCGGTTTTCAAAAGTCTGATGGACATTCTTGACCACAAACTCAACTAAGAATTAGAATCTAAGACCCGACAAAATGAACCTTTTAGGGGAATTACTGATTTTAAACGTCAGAATGTGGATGACCCTAATACGTATCTAGCTTAACTTGCTTCTCGAATGATGGAAAGAATCACCCTTAGATTCTACAGAAAAAAAGATGTTTCTCTTTGCAATGCTTTGAGAATTAGCAAGAAATATTTATTTGGTTGGAAAGACACTACTTTTATGAAATCTCGTCCTTGTGGTACTTTTACTATGCATTTGATGCAGGCTAATACGTATAGTTAATGATGCTGTGTGCTTTCAGTTTGTTTTTCACTTGTATATGCTAAATATACATTTGTATTAATCTGTCCCAATGCCCTCACATTTGCCGAGAGTTGGCATTATACTTGTTCAATTCATGTAGTGATGAATCTTTAGTTGCCAGCAGTTTGTAAACTGTCACGTGCAATCTGTAAGTCGTGGCATCATATTGGCCGCTTGCATTTTCAGATCAAGAAATAGCCTGAATAGCAATTTAAGAACTTTAAAGCAAGATAAACCATGACTGGGATATGTCACTATTTTGTAAAGCATGTAGTCTTTCTACTTCTCCTATTTTATTCTGTTGATAAGACATTCTTTTGCTGTTTGCATTTTGCAGAATTAGTTTTTTGTGCTCAAAATTGAAGAAAACTTATATTCTCCTCCTTCCCCCCCAACAACAAAAAAAAAAGTGAGAAAAGAAAAAAGAATTAAATTTGGTTGGTAACTTTTGTGTATAACATGCAGCTTTTTCATTTCAAAATATGTTTAATCTTCATGATGTGTAACCTGCTGTTTTCAGGCCCCAGTTGAACAAAAACTCCCGTTTTTGTATCTCCTGGATAGTGTTGTAAAGAATATTGGAAGAGATTATGTGAGATACTTCTCTGCTCGTTTGCCAGAGGTAGGCAAATTAATTGGGTCTTTTAAACTTCAGGAAGACCTTAATTTTTTCTACTATCTGACGGGACCCTATTTTTTTCTGCTAAGGTCTTCTGTGAGGCGTATAATCAAGTGCATCCCAACATGTATCCTTCGATGAGACACCTCTTCAAAACCTGGTCGTCTGTGTTTCACTCATCTGTACTCCGGAAGATTGAGGCTCTTTTGGAGTTTTCCCCCCCAATGAATGATCAACCCTCCAGCTTAACTTCAGGAAGAGCTTCTGAATCGCCGCGGCCAACTCATGGCATACATGTAAATCCAAAATATTTGGAAGCAAGACGTCAGTTGGGGCATGCTACTGCTGATGCTGTAAGATTTTATTTTACCTCTTTTTTGTCCTTTATGTTTTCTTGTCCTTATGCCTTCTATCTATTTCTGAGTTGTGCACTAGATCTTGGCGTGCAGTTTTTGCTTCAACTACAATTTTGTCCCATTACTGAGTATAACATTCCGCGCTATGAGTTGTGTCTTTCCATATTTTCCTCCTACCAACTTGCCATAGTTGTAGTTTCAGTCCTGGTTTTCATTTGTTGAAGGTGATACTGTGGAATTTATTATTGAATGCACTGTGAGACCAATTCAGGTTTTCAAAGATTACTCCGTCCATACCATATTTTTTTCTCATGTTTAGATTTCTGTGTTTTTTATGCATGGTTGAGAGATAGTGGGGTATGGAGCTTGAGTTTCCCATTTTACCCACACAAAAGTGGGTTGGATAGTCAATTTTCATCGTAACAATAGGCAATGTGACCATCATTAATTTATGCGTGCTTAATTTTGTTGCTACCATCCCCGAGTTGAGCCTGCTAGCTACTGACAAAACAATTTTCTGGTGTATCCCATGCGGCTTTAGAAGCTTTGCAAATAATGAATGCAAAAGTTGATTGCCCCGCAAACTTCAGAAAAAAAATAGTTAAAGTAAGGCAGGAGTTGGAAGAATATTTGCTATTCTGGGTAAGTGACAATAAATCTGGGACCTAGCGAAAAGGAAAGGCTGACAGTTTTAATTGGATGGAGGGAGTACTTATAAATGCTGAAGTTGTTGATGATTTATAGAAAAATGCTGGTGTATCTGATGCATTAGTTAGTATGCGATTCCCAGAAGCCCATGCTCTATGTGTCTGGGTAAGTAAGGCGCCGCAAGATTTATCTGATATGCGTGTCTAAAAATGGAAGCCCAGTGATCTCTGTTCTCTTGGGTTGGGCCACCTTAGAAAGGTAAATGCAAAAGCTGTGAACATCATGCTGGTTTACTTTGTGGGAGGTTGTGGTCTTTAGAATGCATAGAACTATGTCATGCTTAGGTTTTGATTGCTAGGAGAAGTACCTTTTCTTGCTTGTGTGTTTGGTTTACAAGAAATTTTTAGAATTGTCACATCTTCCTGTACTTCTTGCAATTTGTGTCCTGTAAAATTTGCACAATTCTGTATGAAAAAATTGGTTAGACAAAAATCTGGTAACTACTGCTAGTTTGAAAAATTTTTCTAGTTAAACAACCATGTAAGAAGGTCTAATTTCCTTTTCCTCACTTTCCCACACTCCACTTTTTCTTCTATTCAAGTAAGTGTCATGATGCTAATATAATTGGATATGCATTCCTTGCCAAATTCTAATCATTATTCTGTGGCATCATTTGGGAAGGAAAAAGGTGCCAGCAGTTTGCGCTTCAATTTTTTAAGCTACAAGTTATCTCTTCCTCAACCAACATTAGATTTTTGTTAGAATTTGGGAGTGTGAGCAGAAAGTTTATATGCGATGCATCAATTTGAGCATGGAGATTTGAATCTGCACTTTACCACTTACAGTAGCATTTTCTGGGTAACTATGAGGATGGCGTCTGGTAATTTCTTTGGTTTGCCATTAGTTATCAATCTGTGGAAGTAACTAATTTATATATTTAGCAAACTTTTGGCTCTCTGCATAATTCTTTAACTTTAGAATCTGGAACCCATCTAGAGCTTGTTTTCTTCTTTCCCCTCCCCTTTGTCTGGTGAACATTGTCATCATGATTCTCTCTTGAGTTGTTCCATTTCAGGTTTCTTTTCTGATGTCACATTTCAGTTGTAAATATTTACCTAGTAATTGTGAGCAAGGCAACTAGTATTTTTCTTTGGTCTGCCAATAGTTATGAACATGTGGACCTCACTCGATTTATTTATTTATTTTTTACCAAAGTCTTCTATTACAATGGTGTTTTTACTTCCCCCTAATTCTAAAAGTTTATGATTTGGAGTCCATTTAGGGTCTTACTTCCCCCTTTGTCTGCAGACAGTGTGGTCCTGATTGTACCTTGAGTTGTTTCATTAAGGTTGCATCACTGATATCACATTTGAGTTGTAAAAAAAAAAAGCGGTAGCTGCATAGTATCTTGTACATCAACCATTTCTTAAATTCGAAATCATTCACTTGTTGACTTGCACTGGCACTCAAGAATGCTGGTATGGACTGTGAAGTTGGAATTGAACCTGGTACTGTCGTGGCACCATATGTGTCTGTGTGCGTGTGTTTTTTTTTTAATTTTTAAATAAGTCTTATAATGCTGATTGAGAAATAATTAATTCTGAGTGTCTGCTGAACAATATTTAGTGGTGTGGGGACATTTATGGTATCATGAGAGGGCTCTTTTTTCCTGTGTGGTTTTGTTATGTTCACGTTTATAAAGCATTCTTTGAAAGTACCATGTGTATCTTTTCACTTATTAAATATTCAACTGCCAGAGGAACTACCATAAAATCTGACATTTTGGCAAAAAAACTGCTAGTGGATATGGTGAATTTACTTTTTATAATGCACAGTTAATCTCTTGACAGGCTGTAACTGAGAGGTTGAGCTTGAGGGATCATACAGACAATACAGCCTCCGGCCTTGGTGCTGTAAAGATGATCCGGCCTTCGGCTGCCAGGCTTGCTGGGTCGTCTTCTCCATATGGAGTTAAGCATGGCAGGTCATTATCTCCTTCACTAGATAATATTGCAGTGGATGGTTCTCCCAGAAGAGCAGCTGAAAAGGCTTCTCCATCTCAGTCTGGATTTGAGTATGGCTTCGCTAGAACTTCTGGCAGACATGAAGAGGCAAGTGATTGGCAAAGGAATACTTTGACCAATGGTACCAGTGTGAAATTCGAAACTCCTGCATACAGATATAACAATGGTATCGACCTCGATAGGCCAAGGGCTTTGATTGATGCATATGGAATTGATGAGAGGGAGAAGCCACCAAGTCATAAACATCTTAAGGTTGATCACTCCATTGTAAATGGTATCAATAAAAGTGCATCTTTGAAGACATGGCAAAATACCGAGGAGGAAGAATTCAATTGGGAGGATATGAGCCCAACTTTAGGGGATAGTAGTCGGAATAATGATCTATTTTCATCATCCATCCCACCGTCTGCAAATTTTAGGACAAGACCTGGCTTTAGAATGCATCCTGATCCGCATTTGGCGACTTCAGACTTCAGAAGCAACTTTTCTAAGCAGGCCCAACTCCCTATATTTAGTGACTCGTCACCATCTGAGAATGTTTCTGCAGTCAGTGTATGGCCATGCTTTGTGTTTCTAATATTCGTTTTTATGGATTTCTGTGCTATGTTCTATATTGTTGATCACAGTTTGTAAAATCAGTTGACTTGCATTATCAATTTTAGTGTTTGCCAACCACTTTATTGAGTCTACAAATGTTTATTATTCATCTGACTTGAGAGAGCATTTTCCTCTTTATTTATCCTTTACTTTGAGCTTTGTTGACTCTGTATTGCATTACACGCCTTTGGAACTTATTGAGAAGACTCTTTTGGTGATCATAATAATTTGATGTTGTGGGAGATGTAGATCAATGTAGCAGTTAAGATGAAACTTCATGATGAGGAATGCTTCCTTCAATGAGTCAGACGTTGACCATTAATAAGGAATACTTACTATTAGGAGAGACACAGTGATATTTAAGGGGAATTTCTCATAGATTAATTTTATAGACTGATTTCTTTTTGGTTACATAATTTGAAAATTGAGACACAACTTGAATTGTATTTGATTCTTTTTAGCAGTCCGTTCGTGGAGTGATTAAGAAGGTTGCTGGATTCCGCGATGAGAATAAGCACGTTTCCAGTTCTCATTTTCCAAAGGATGGTTTTAGTATGCCTCAGTCTCATGGTCGGTCATCTCAGCAACATTTAAGCATCAAAGGGAGTGGAAGGAATCATCAAATGTCCTTTTCAGGCATGGGAATAGCACCTTCATCTGAATATAAGCCTCCTTCAGTCAGCAATTTTCCAAATGCAGATCCTCGAATTCGAGGGCCCTCTGCTGTTGTATCAAGAATTGGTTCTTCTGGATTTGCTTCATTAACTCCTGAAATGCAGTCAATTGCAACACCTGCTTCAATGGGAGTGCCACCTTCTGTAAATATCCGTGCTTCTTATCATCAAGCTTTGCTTGCTAGTCCTCCAATGCATGAACAAATCGGTTATCAGCCAGATGCAGTTGGCCATCAGGGTATGACTATGCCTAATTTCCCTGGTCAGCAATTAGGTTCTATTGAAAACAAACCAGTCAGCATGCCTCAACCTTCAAATCAACCTCGTGGGCTTATTCCTCCAAATCTGCAAGTCGGACCACATGTAAATCTATCATATTCGCAACCACAACCACTGCCATCCCAGGAAGCACGTCAGAATATGGTTCCACCTGTTCCTTATCTACCACCTTCTAATTTAGTTAGACCACCTCTGGATCATGGATATGTTCCTCAAGCACATGGTGTTCATGCTATCATGGGTACAGGCTTGCAGAATGTAATTCCTAATGTCCAGTCATCTATGCCTGTTCCCAGTATTGTTAATGCATCATTGAGTTTACCAGGGGTATCCATGCCTCCTTTACAAGGTTCCCGTCCTGTGTCTTCCACAATGATACATATCACTCAAAATCCTGGGCCAGTAGGACCTAATCCTCCAGCTGGTGGTCCACTTTCTGGTCTGTTTAATTCACTAATGGCCCAAGGGTTGATCTCTTTAACAAAAGAAGCTCCCATGCAGGTATATCTTGCTCTGCAATATCATCGAAGGAGTTGATTTTGTTTTCAATTTTTCAATCTTGTTGAACTGTCTGTCATTCTAAATCGTGTCATTTGATGTACAGGATTCGATGGTCCTTGACTTCAATCAAGATACTCTTAAGGTGCGTCATGAATCAGCAATAAAAGCTCTATATGCTGACCTTCCCAGACAATGCACAGCTTGTGGTGTTCGCTTCAAATGCCAAGAGGCTCATAGCAGTCACATGGACTGGCATGTTAAAAGGAACCGCAAGTCTAAAAACAAGCAGAAGCCCTCTCGTAACTGGTTTGTGAGGGTTGACATGTGGCTTAGGAATGCAGAGGCATTGGGAACCGATGCAGTTCCTAGCTTTTTACCCATTGAGGATGCTGTGGAGCAGAATGATGATGAAGAATTGGCTGTTCCTGCTGATGATGACCAGAAATTTTGTGCATTATGTGGAGAGCCCTTTGATGATTTTTATAGCGATGAGACTGAGGAATGGATGTATAGGGGCGCTGTCTACATGAATGCACCAGCTGGTTCAACAGCTGGAATGAACAGGTCCCAGTTAGGTCCCATAATACATTCTAAATGCAGGTCAGAGACCAGTGGTGCTTCTGCTGAAGTTTTGTCAAAAGATAGAGGGGTATACATCTTTTACCTTCTTTTCTGAATATGAAAGACATCTGTTTGTTGCTTGGTCAATATCATTGCCTAATGGTTCTTTGATATTGGAAATGCTTAAAATCATGCATGGGGCTCTCTGCTGGCTCTGTTTGGATTGTTAATTATTTGAGATATTTTTACTGTAGCACATTTTGCGATGTGATGTATGTGAGATAAAAAGGTAATTGGGAATATAAAAAGGTGTGTTGGAAATTGTAATGATAATGTAAGCAAATAAATTTTGGCAAATAATCCTCTATCCAAACAAATGTGACAACTATGTACTCTACATCAACTTAATTTTTTGGGGTTTGCAAGGACTCCCTAGTTTAGGAGAGATTAACTGAAGTCAATGATAGGTAGCTTGCTTCCTGTATTTTCACATTAATCAATTTAAGGCTGTTGGAACTTATAGCGAGTGCCTTGTATTCTGGGTAGATTTTTGGTGGTATGCTTGTTGCTGCAATGTGAGTTATGGTTCTTAATTATGTCTTGCCTTTTGTCTTATGCAGGGTTATACTGAAGAGGGTAGTGAAAAGAAATGAATGTGGAGTTAGCCTTATTACATCACCATCTAGGTTTGCTGTAACATCATATAGAGTTGCTTCATCTTAATAATCTTCTCTTCCCCTTTTTATGTACTGTGCCAGAATTATGTAAATGTATAGTTGGATCTGTACCATCCACATTTTTTGCAGAAAAAGGTGACATGATTTTGTGATGCATTCTTTCTGGTATTCTTCTTTTCTTGTCTAGAATTTAGTCGTCTTTAGCTTTTCTTGCATTTTGTCGTCTTTGGAGAACACACGATATTAAGTGCTTTCTAACGACTCAGATGTACCGAACTTGGGGAATGTAAAATTTTCTTAGCTCAGCTGTTTAATTGGCTTGAGGGGGAGGGTGGGGGATATAATCCAGTACTTCGTGCTGTTCAATTGGAGTTTTGCAGGGGGATGAACTTGGAGAATTTCCGTGTATGTCTTGGAGGTGGCTTCTCATTGTACTAAGCAAATCGATTTGCTGGAGGCAAACGAACAGTACTACCGTGGCTGCATCTTTCGTTCAAGTTATGGTGTCCTCCAGTTAGCGATGTTCATTCTGATGTTAATTCAATGTAATACTTTCTATCGACTCAGTGACCCCAAGTTGGGATCTTTAGTCTTATTATATGCTTAATGCAGCTAATTAGCAAAGATATCCCTTATTTTTGTTCAGGATGTGCACACACTTATGTTATGGCAAGCGGAGCTTTGACTGTGAAGTCTTTTTAAGTGTTCAATTATTTACATCTCCTTGAGACTTTCTGATTTTGGGTTTCATTCTGCTTTATGATTTATTCCTATGGGACTAAGTGGCCTGCCTCCCCGCATATTTCCATTCTGTTGTCCTCTTGTCCTGTAGCCTGCATGTGCTGTTTGCTGAGGAGGTTGGGGGAGCCCTCAAACTCCTCTAGGCTGTTGCAGTCGAAGCGGGATTGGATGGAGGATACCAAAGCCATTCTTGTGTTTGTCTTGCCAGAATGTATGATACTTGGTCTACTCTCTGCCTTGTTTCTTTTTTAATTTGGCACAATATTGGCGTAGATAGGGTTATTTGAAGGTTTAACCAAAATATAAAAGGTATAAAAAGATCTGACTTAATGGCAAGAGGTAAACAAAATGTTTACAGTAATACTAGCTTGAAAAAAGAACAAAAAGACTAATGTGATAGAAAACTGATTGCCGCGTTCTCTAGGAAAGATTTATGACACTCGTCTAATTATGTTACACTGGTAGTCTTCCATTAAATGGCTCTGGTCAGTGGTCACCCCATTTAACCAGTTAGCATGGCTTTGCCTGTTTTGAAAAGGACATTCAAATGGATGCAAAGTTGCTTTTCATTTATATGACTCGTAAACTTAAAATGATTTGTGTTTGGATGGTACATTATTTGAGATTTTTTTTTTGTTATAACGATCCATAATCTATCTTATTCTTAGAGGTGGCAATTTGTCCCAAGTCCCAATGGGTTACCCATGCCCATGGGGACTTTGGGCGGGATGGGTATTAGATTTTGATATTGGGTTTAAAATGGGACAAATCCCAATTGTACCCATTAATTGATGGGAATACTTGGGAAATACTTGGGTGCCCATTGGGTTCAAATAACAAGGGCTCTGTTTGGTTTAGCTATTTTTGGGAGGTATTTTTGAAATATTTTATTATAGCAGTGTATATGAAAAATTTTTACTATAAAATTTTTTTGAAATATTTGATATACTAATATGGATGAGATATTTTTTGAGTTATTGTATATTACTGTAACATTGTATTTGAAAAACTTATTTTTTGAAAAAATAGCCAATCCAAACGGAGTCTTAGATTCAAAAATTATCTTTAACAATTTTTATAGTCATACTAGAGAATATAATCTAGTAGTTTTCCTAGTCATTATCCACAAGAATTTTCAACATTTCAGTCAATTTAGACCTGTCATCTTTGGACAATGATGAGAATAAATATTCAACACCTTAAGTACCTTGGTCATCTTGATATATGTTGGAATATGATTGTATATCTATTTTTTCCTTTATTTGTTAATCTAATTTTTTATGGGAATCCTGAGTATAAAGCACTTGCATGTTTATTTAATAAAACTAAAAAAAATTTAATAAATCAAAAATATTAAAATTATATAAAAAATAAAAATGAATTAAAGGGAAAAAAATATGTAGAAAATAGATTTGGGTATTGGGCGGGATCAATCTAAACCCATCCCAAAGTGATCCCGCCCAAGTTAGTCCCAAAACACATATGGGTAAGGTTGGGCCCAAACTCATATGACTCGGTTCCATCATAGACCCAAGCAAATCCCGTCCATCCCGCCCATTTTGCCACCTCTACTTATTCTACAAGGAGGGGGAGTCTAAAAAAACTGTACAAGGGGCTAGCAGGTTTACGGGCCCAACTATATTAAAGGGGTGTTCAGTCACCTCTAGATTTTTTTTACTGTAGGTGGGGTTCAAACTCTTGATTTATAGTCCAAGGAGAGACTTAATCCCCTTTTTGGTGGCCACTATAGCTTTTTAAAAAACTTCTATAACACATTTTTAATGTGATGTATATGATATAAAAAGGTAGTTAAAAAATTTGTTGACGATGCAAGTAAATAAAATTTGGTAAATAATCAAAATTTAAATAAAAAGTAGGAATTTGTAAGATAGGTACGAAAGAAATAGAAGGCAATGACGTAAAAAATATGATAGAGAGCAAAACCAATATTAGGGGGGAGAGAGAGGATTGTGACAAAGCAAAAAATGTTTTATCTAATCAGTGGGGGCAATCATGCATTCTGATTATCAAGAATTAAACGTAGCATGTCATTTAAGGAGATTAGTTAGCAAACTTTGCAAGATTTTGTGTTGAATTAGAGTTAAATATGACCCGAACGAATCATTGCAGCTGACCCGATTGAAATTTCAATCAATCAAAATACAGAACTGTTCTTCTGCTTCCATTGGGTTTGAGGGCTTTGCCTGGACTAGAAATAAAACTGGTCGGTCCCAATCCGGGTTGGGTTTAGTAAAACATTGCTTACAAGTTACAACCATGTCGATGGGTTGGATGGTCCATGAAGCAGCCCATCTTCTCCACTCTCATCTAAGCAACCACCACCAACTTTTATTCGAAGCTATGACTTCAATTATTCTAATTATTTTCATCTTTGTTTGGATAGTCCTCAAATTTGTCTTTAAAGACTTAAAACTAGATTTTCGTAGATTAGACATTTCTAGATAAAAAAAAAATTATCATTTACTAATTATTCCCATTCCCCCCTTTACTTTGCAATTTGCTGATTGTTTCTGTGGCCATTACCTTTGTGAAAATGTCAAACAGTTGCTCGCTCTCATGCACCTTTGAAATTGCTATATAAAAATGGGAAAAAATGGAAAAAGAAACACTAATATAAAGGAGGCGAAGAGTGAGGAGGAAGAAGGAAGGAGGAGAGAAGAAGGAAAGGGGGTGGTGGTGGGTGGCTATGAGGTTTTATAAAATTTTAAAAATATTTATTAAAATTTTAAATCATAAAAATACTCCAAAATACATTTTCAAAAAATATACAATAAAAAATTTTTTTTACATACATTGCCGTAATAAAATATTTCAAAAACACTTTAATCCAAGTAAAGTCTAAGATATTGGGTTAATGGCATCAATGGTCCACAGAGATTTTGCTCAATGCCATTTTGTATCCGTACTTTTTTTTTTTCTATCTATTGAACCAGTCAACTAACTTTCCACGTATGATCTGCAAATATTTTGACATACATGTCTGTCTATATTTTGTCAAGTATTTGATCACGAAGATTTCTGTTTTGGGTTTAAACTAGAGGAATTGAGCCATATATTTGTGGCTCACACCCGTCCTTCGTTATGCTTATAGACTGTTGCAGCATCTTTGTCTCCACGGCCGCTGCAATTAACGACCACCTTAGCTCCGTCTTCTAAACCGGGACAAAGTTTTTCGAGATAAGCAAGTGCATGAGAAGCTTCCAAGGCGGGGAATATTCCTTCTAATTGACAAAGTCTTCGATAAGCTGCAAACAAGTCAATTCGACACGCAAGTGATTGATCAGTTCTGTAATCAAATATAAATGCATAACGACACTTAAAAAAAAAAAATTAATGTTCTAATCTATATACTAACTAACGGTGTATATGTATATGTATATATATATATCTGTGTGTGTGTGTGTTATCATCCATATGGTTGGATGCACGATAATTAATTTGAATTAAAATTTGAAATTGAACATTTTTTTTCTCGTGTATCTGTCGTATATATATTTAACCGTGATACTGTATATAATATTAACTCAAATGTAAATAGATAGATATAAAATCATAATCCGAATTATTGCTACTCTATAGTAAGATCGATATTACCATCTAAAGCTTCATCATCCGTGACTGCGTAAAATTCAGCACGTCCAGTGTCCTTGAGAAAGCTCAATTCTGGGCTGACTCCTGGATATTCCAAGCTGCAAATTCGAATTTTGACAGTTGGATTAGCACTTGAGTATGAACCGCACATAAAGTGAGTCAGCGCAACAGATATCTGGTGTTGTGAGGAATCTTACCCTACTCCAATGGAATGTGGTCCAATAATTTGGCCTTCCTCATCTTGCAACAAGTAGCTCATGCTCCCGTGGTAAACACCTACGTCTCCTCTAGCCAAAGTTGCAGAATGTGCACCTGAATCTAATCCAATCCCAGCTGCCTCAACTCCAATCAATCTCACATCTTCATCTCTAATGAATTCATGGAACATCCCCAGTGCATTTGATCCACTCCCTACACAGGCCACCAGCACATCTGGCTTGCCACCCCACTTTTCTTCTGCCTGTTTTCTGGTTTCTTTTCCAATTACAGATTGGAATTCGCGAACGATGGTTGGACAGGGGTGAGGCCCTACGGCAGTGCCCGACAAGAAATAGCTCGTCTCCAGATCTCCTACCCAATCCCGGATTGCTTCAGACGTTGCATCCTTGAAGCTCCCGTCCACAACTTTAACCTGTAGGTTTGTGCACATGGATATATCAGGTTTGGCTTGCTGTCCACTTTTAATATTTGTATATCGTTGTTTGAGTGTACTAAAAGGAAACTTCGACTGATTCTACGTGTCCTAAATATAGAATTGATAATGACGTCTCTGTTATCTCATCCTTTTTAGCGGTTTCTAGCCAAATATATATACTCATTTCCGTCCCAGAAAATGACATTTAAAACCAATATATATATATATATATATATATATATATATATATATATATATATAAACATCACTAAAAAGAATCACTGCCAAGAAGACTGGCAACTTGTGGTGGTGGGGGCAATTCGAGTGGACATGGTATTTCCCGTACCTGAGCGCCAAGATTTTTTATCAGCAGCACATTGGCCCCCTGTCTTCCAACGTCTGCACTTCCCATGAATATCGTACACTCAAGAGAAAGTTTAGCACATGCAGCAGCTGTGGCAACACCATGCTGACCGGCGCCAGTGGCTGCCACTATTCTCTTCCTGCCTATTCGCTTTGCAAGCATTGCTTGTGCTATGGCATTATTGATCTTGTGAGCTCCTGTATGCACAAGATCCTCCCTTTTCAAATAAATCTCTGGCCCTTTTCCTTCACTGTTTTTGTAATAGTCTGTCAGCCTCTTAGCAAAATACAGTGGACTTTCTCGGCCCACATAATCCCTCAATGCTGTTGCAAGCTCTTCCTGAAAGTAAAACAGAAAAAAATAAAATAAAATCTAGTATTCATTATTACATTATTATTCTGTTGCAAGACAAACACTAAAACTTGTATACACCATTCATAGACAGTACCGGACAAACCTGAAAATTTTCGTCATGCAAAGCCAAGATGAATTCGGCTTCAAGCTTGCTCAAACAAGATATTAACGCCTCGGGCACAAACTTTCCCCCAAACCGTCCGAATTTTCCTGTACTAGAAACTGTCATCAGTTCAGCTTGGTCAATGAATGTCTGAGTCATTAACCGTCTAGCAGTTAGGGAATTGGAGTCAAGTGCACCCCCAACTGTTGCTGGCATTTTATCGGTTACTGCCGAGCAAGAAATATGGGGACGGGGACGGGGACGGGGACGGTCAGCAGCCTTTATATATGGTGATCCTAACGGGGCACTAAAGGATAGTCTTCTCAACTTCAGTACTGGTTCACTAAATTCTGTTGTATTTCCACCCTGTAGGAAAACATTCCGAGGACTGGATGCCATGATCATCTAGTTTATAAGGGGTGTATTCTTTTGCTCAAAAGAAAAGGAGAAATTCGTTCCACTGCCACTAGCTTGCATGGTTTTGGACTCCTTGGTGGAGCACTTATAAATACCGATTTCAACTGCAACCACCAGGCGGGCCTCCCTTTCTTGTTAAAAAATGAGAAATTTCATGCTTCGATTGCCTTGGTGACGTTACGTGGTACGCGAGTTCCATGTGATTAATAGCAACATCATCCTAACGCCTATATAATGCGATTTGTAATTGGCCACCTGTAGGGCGAGGATTAGCATATTAGTTGTCACTTGTTTAAAACATGCAAAGTTGGGTTTTCCTAGATATATTATGTTGGATGTGGATATATTATATTGGCCACGAGTGCTCTTGAAAATTATATGTTTACCAAAAAAATAAAAAATAAAAAAGTGGCTAGCAGCTCCAATCAAATGAACTTTGGTCCACTATCTTTCTTTCCCAGATTTAAACTAAAAAAGCTAGCTAGCTCAATCCAATGAACTTTGTCATGACCTGTTGCTTTCTTTCCCCGAACTGAGAGCTTTTCTTGTCCACAACGAGGACCTACTATTCCGTGTCTAGATCTAATGCATGCTGCCGACCATGAGATAAATACCAAACCTGTGCGTGGATGGATGGCTTGCCTTATCAACTAAACCTACGGCTGCTTGGGACCAATTGGACCAATTCAATAATTTCCTTGACTTTTGATTGATATACTATTTTGATGTTATATGTGATTTTATCTTAATGATAAACAGCAAATTTTGGTATTTTTTTCTAATGTGTGGGTTGGTATTAAATTAATTAAATAATGTAGTAGATGAGGGACAATGATGAAATCATATTATTTTCTCTTTCCTAATATCACTTTTTAATTATTGATTGGGCCTAACATAATTACAAGATAATTAACTTCAGGGAAGGTTTCTAAAATTATCCCTTTTTCTTATGCTCAGTTCAATTTCTTGGATTTTTTATTTTGATCTGATGGCTATGTACGATCCGAGTCCAAGAGTTGATCCAAGCAATTTTTGGACTGAAATTCATTAGTTCAAAATGGTTAATCTAAATTACAAAGTGCCCAAATTCTTAAACCAATTCCTTTCCACTTACTCTTTCTGATGTGACATACCTCATTCTTCCCATCTTTAGGACTTTATGTCCTTGCAAAATCTATCAGAATTCAGACTGTCTACTTACTTAGTCATATTCAAATTTTAGAGGTGGCTCATACCGACTCTAGAGGTGACCCCCGGCTCGACGCGACACTTAGTTCCGTAGGTTCTAGAGATGGTCCCCATCAAGCTCCTTGTGAGATATCTCATTCTTCTCATCTTTTAAATTTTTTGTCATCGCAAAACTCGTATCGCAACCACAAGTTCTGATACCACCTATTAAGGAGAAATATCTTAAGAACATCTATCAAAGAGTCTAATGTGACGCCCCAAAAAAAAAAAGAGTTTGAGAACCCGGAAATTTTCTAAATTTTTAGGGTTTATTTTATTTCATCGCCCGCCTTTTCTACATTTTCTTTATTAGAAAAATTTTTCACATAAAGTTTATGAGTAAAGACAGTTTTAAAATGATTTTTCTAGTATCGGTTAGTTTTTGACAAATTAAGAGCGTATTTTGGACGTGGGACCCGCTAGTGCGGTAAATGCATTATATTTTTGACAACTTGTTGGAATTTTGTATTAAGTGATATTATTTTACAAAGTGTTAAGATATTTGTATTGGAGAGACAAAAAGATAAGTTTTAAACCTAAAGGTGACAAGTGTCCCCATAAGATTAAACCTTGGACTTTGACTACACTATTCACTACTTTACCAAATAAATCAAAAAATTGCCAAAAATCATCCTTATTTCTAAAGTTTCATAGCCAGCTCTCTCTCAAAGGAAAAGAAAGAAAAGCTCTCAATTTCTTCCTTCTATTTCTTGCTCAATCTTCAAATCCAATCAATAAAACTCCAAATCATTTCATAAAATCTCTTTGCTAAGTGCGTCTTGAGGTGTTTTGTGGAGTTGTTTGGAAAACTAAGGTGACTAGTTGCTCTATCTCTTGTATTGCTAAGGTGAGTTGTAAAGGACCCCTCTCATTCCTCTAATGATGTTCAATTCATGATTGGTGGTGGTATGAGATGCAATATTATGGATTATTTCTTGATTTGTGGTTGAAGTGGTGAAGTTTTATTATTTTTAGGGATTTTTCTGTTTTATTATAAACATGGTTGTGTGGCTATCTATGATGATTGGAAATGTTATATAATGATTTTAGAAGGTGGAAAAAGTGGACAATTGCAATCAATTTCTGTTTTGGAAGAAATTTCAGAAAACTAGGTTTTGTGAAGGAACAATCTGTCGAATTTTTAGCTCCTAGTTAGAGACCGAATTGGCTTTGGCTTAAAACATGAAAGTTGTAGGGAATGACATTTTAGAGGTGCCTACAAAATTTCAGGTCAATCGGAGTAACTTAGAGTGAGAAAAGTCAAAATTACTATTGCTGTTCTGGTTTTACCCGAATGTAAGAATTGCGCCTGTAATTGGTTGTTTTGGTCAGGATTGCTTCCGAATTAGTTGTTGAAGCCTTCTGATGAAATTTACCCCTATTTCTTAGCTATCAGCTGGTTTTGGAATTTATGGATTTGGACTTGGAGAGCCTGAGTTATGATGTTTCCGCTAGAATGCGTTCTGTGAAGCTGTTTTTGTGATTCTGGTGTAGTTTCTTGTGTTTTTGACCTGGTTACACTCGAAACTGGGTTGAGTGACCTTCTGTAATATTGTAGCCCTATCTCTTAGCTTCGAAACGGTGGGTCTTGCACCTTCATCCGACAATCGTAGTGCTTTTGGTACCATTACCGCAAAATGACGTCAAAACCTGTTTTTCTGGTTTTGAGATTAACTTTCATTTCCGGACTTTTTCGTAGCTTGACTTGTCTTTGTACTACTTGGAGCTTGCTGAATGGCTATTGGATGAACTTGTTGTTGTGTGTGTACCTTTGGGACTGGCTGAGGAAATAATGAAGCCATGATGGCTGGAAAAGTAAGCAAATTTAGGGGAAGTGCTGTCCGAACTTTTAAAGGACTTGTTTGCATTGAGTTTGTGATCTAAGACTTGGATTTGAGTAAGACAATGATATATGATGAATGGTTTTTGAGCCATGGAGGTGAGTGACCTCAAACTATTTCTAAAGTTATTTATGAACCGTTTCCTGCATTATTTACTTTTAAACTGTTTCCAAAGTTACTTTTGAACAGTTTTCTTGGATATCATGCGTACTTGCATATGAGTGTTCCTTGTTGCTGTATTCCTTGACTTATTGGCTTGTTATTATTGATTGGTAATGCGTTAAGTGCTTTCGATGATTGTTAAAACGAGTTTTCTAGGCGAGTGTGTACTTTATCGCACTCGACCTAAATAACTGTGCAATTTTCAAGGATTTAATTATTGAAATGCTAGTTGCGCATGAATGTAGGCCGTTTGGCTGAATTGGCCACTGCCCTTTGTTACCGATCGACTCGAGCCAGAAGCGGATTCGGTCGGGCGATATGGTGACTCTGGGTGAATTTGGTATATTCGAGTATTACCTTGTAGTCCGGCTACGTCCGGATGGGTGGAGTCCGGCCAATGGTCGGATGGGTGGAGTCCGGTCAACGTCCGGAAAAGGGGATGAACGAACAAAAGGATGAACGAGGGATTCTACTTACAAAAAAAAATGTATTTTCAAACGATTGGAGGAATAAGGGGAAATGTCAGGGGAACGAATGAACAAACGAATAGCTCCATGTGAGCCCGTATCCTTTTAATGAATGTTACTATCGCTTTCCATTGTAAATGTTCCTTGAATTATTGATACTCCATTTTAATGTATTGTAAATGTTGTAATTGTTTCTGGACTTATCATTTGATTTATGACATCATTGAAATGAACTATTGTGAAACCGATTTGATTACTGATTTTAATGGTTACTCGCTGAGCTTCTAACTCACCCCAAAAATATTTTATTCTCCTCCACAGGGCTCGTGGCTAGGGCTGCAAACGAGCCGAGCCGAGTCGAGCTTTGAGCTAATCGAGCCGAGTCTCGACTAAATTTTACCAAACTCGAGCTCGAGCTCGAGCTCGACGAGCTGGCAATTTTCGAGCTCGAGCTCGACTCGAATCAAGTCGAGCCGAGCTCGAACTCGAGCTCGAGCTCGAAAAAAATAAAAAAAAATTATTTTATTTTTAAAAAAATAAAAAAAATAATAATTTTTTCTGAATAAATAATAAAATATTAAGGATATATACGTAATTTCACTATGAAAATAAAAAATTAAAATATATTTATATATAATATACGTAATTTTATTATTAAATAAAAATAAAAAATATATATAAATATATATACTCAAGCTCGCGAGCCGGCTCGCGAGCTAACGAGCTTAATATTCTGAGCTCGAGTTCGAGCTCGAGTTTGACTCGAGCTGGCTCGAGCTCGACTCGAGCTCGATTAATCTCGAGCTCGACTCGAGCTTGACTCGAGCCGCTCCCGAGCGGCTCGCGAGCGGCTCGATTCGTTTGCAGCCCTACTCGTGGCGAAGGAAGACTTGTAGTACTTGTTCACGTGACTGGATGGCATATATCTTGTATAATTTGGATTTGGAATCATTTTATGTATAGTTGAGAATCGTTTCCGCTTCGCTTATGACATGTAATTATCGGAGACTTGGATGTATGTTTGTGGACCATGTAATGTATATTTGAGATTTATATTGTAATTCATTTGAGAATTGTAGTGAACGACTGAGTCCTGGCGAGAGTTGGGCAGGCGACCCGCCGAACCCTCTGGTTCGCCTTAGGGAGAGGTGGGGCCGTCACATCTAATATATAAGTCAAGAATCCAATTCTGATCCAAAAGATTAAACTTTTATGTTTTGGACCCTTACTTACATAATAACCGCCTTTTTCTCTCTTTTTCGAGCTTACTTTTAATACTTAATATAAGCCCATCTTAACACTTAAGATCATCTTTTCTTCAAATTGTGGCCTTGCTCTTTTTCAACACCCAAATTGGATTTTGAATTCTTGCCAATTCTTGGCTTCTTGATCTAACATTTATTGGACTCCCTGTCAAATTCATGGCACATCTGATCCAATAGGAACCAAACTCCTTGACACTTCAATCCACCACCAAGAAGAGAGGTGGCACTACTTGGTCATACTTGGACTCTAGAGATGGCCATCGCCTGACGTGGCACTTAGTTCCGTTAGTTTTAGAGGTGGCCCCCATTAAACGTGACACTTAGTTCCGCACAGCACTTAACTCCTTGCACTTCCTGGCGTACAGATTCTAGAAGTGGTTCATACGGACTCTAGAGTTGGCCCTCGTCTAACGTGGCACTTAGTTACATAAGTTTTAGAGGTGGTCTCCATCAAATATGGCATTTAGCCCCGCACAATACTTAACCCCTTGCACATCCTGACATAGTCGGAACCATAACTTGTTGGCTCAAACTCATCTTATGCAGAGATCAAGCGAGATTCACTCTGATACCAACTGTCACAATTTGAGTCAAAGAGTTGGCTCAAGTAATTTTTGGACCGAAATTCACTGATTTAAAATGGTTAACCCAAATTACAAAGTAGTCCATAAGCCCAAGTTCTAAACATTCTTAAACCAATTCCTTTCCTTTTCCTCTTTTCGATGTGGGATGCCTCAATTTAATCAGGATTGCGGTGGAAATCTAAAATAAATTGGGTTTGCCCATTATTTCACTATTTATAGGGGAAGTAAGTGAAATTTTTAAAATTTCAAGAGAGGATAATGAGATTGTCAGAAACCTCAGAGAGGTTTTTGAAATTATCCCAACTTATAATGCAATAAAGTAGTTGATTTGACGTCAGGGCATGCGTGAGCATGTTCTCATTGAGACTGAGTGTAGTGATTGAACAAAACACAAATTTGACAAAAAAAAAAAGGACGGATAGAGATAGGAAGTAAAATGGACAAAAGAGTTTCTATTTGTGAAATATTCCTCCATTTGGATTAAATATTTTTGAAATATTTTATTATACTAATGTATATGAAAAACTTTTATTATAGATATTTTTTGTAATGTTTTTTGGAGGAATTTTTGAAATATATTTTAGGAATCTTTTAAAGTTAAAAAAGTTTTTAAAATATTTTTTAAAAATTAACACTATTACTCACAACCACTACTATTCCCACCCACCACATTTACCATCCCCTCTCTTCTCCTTTCTCTTCCCCCTTCTCCTCATCTCTCTTTTTTCTCCAACTCCTTCCTCCTCTTGTCTTCTCATTCCCTCTTTCTCTTCTCTTCCTCTTTCTCGCCACCTTCCCCGTCCCTCCTTTCCCCTCCCCTTTTTCCTGTCACGAACTAGATAAGGTTAGATTGAGGGGGGGGGGGAAAAGGTATGGATGGTGGTAGAAAATGGGAAGGAAGGAGGAATAGTGGATAATTATTATTAAATTTATGAATATTTTTTCTTAATTTTGGTCAAATATTGTATTAATTGGTAGATTTTACTTATATTTGATTAATGGTGTTAATTGTAAGAAAGTGAACAAAATATGATTGATTGGGACAATTTTTCAGAAAACTTTTTACTAGTTTGACATGGGTGAGGTCAAAACTTACTGTCAAGTTTCGAATGCTTGAGATTTTCCTGTGCGTGGCGATTTTCTAGTTCAAGTTGAAGACCTAAGAAGCATACTTCCAAATTGTATTGAAAAATAATTTAGATTATCTTTTGTCAATTTGGGATGTCTTTTTCTGAGGAAAATTAGGAAGTATATTTTACTTAGAAAGCTACAAAATAGGAGGGAGGCACAATTGACTATTAGGACTTCCAAAAGGCAACGACTTTGTTTTGTTTTGAAGTTTTTGGCTAACTACTATTCTCGGCATCAAGATCAAAGAAACGAAGAGCTTTTCTCTTCGTCTTTTCTTTGTCTTTCATTTTTCTATTATCGAATGTTCATGGAACTTTTGTCGATGAAATTGTTTGGATTATTCTCAATGATGAGCAGCTAAATTTTCTTTTTTTAGTCAAGGAACAACCAAGGATTTGGTTCAACTATAGCTGTGAGATCTAATTATTTTTATCTATTTCTTTTATTTCTTTAGTATTCATATGTTTTCTGATTTAAATTCTCACGGTTGTTTTATTGTTTGAATATCATGGACGCCCGATAATAAATTCAACCTAACTGTCTAACGCTAGTTTGGATAGTTAAATCCGTAACTGTTTAGTTATCTTAAATTAATGGCGACTAGCGTGATTGGTTTCTTATTAGAAAAACATATGATTTAATTGAAATAACACTGATAATGTGTTTATTGATTAGAACAGAGTTTTTCTAGTTTCTAATGCAGTCAAGAAATTAAATTCTATGGTCGTACTTATAGTTATTTTTTATTAAGAAAATAGTTAATAGGTGTACCTTAACCATTGAGACGATAAGAAAAAAGTTGGTTGTCATCGTGTATTTGGCAATTATAACCTGTATATTAATGAATAGATGAAATAATTATTGCATCAATAAGTAGTTGTATGAACCACTTTCGAATTATTTCCTTAGCTAGAGTTTATTTATTATTATTTAAATTTAATTTGCTTCAATTTAATTATTTTTATTTATGGTAATTATTTATTTTAATTTCAATTTCTCAAACCCTTATTTAATTCTTATTTGGAAGGAAATAAATCATTCAGTTCCTGTGGAGATAAATGAACTCAGCACTATATTTGAATTTAAATTTTTAGAGTAGAAATTTTAATTTTGATAATTTGACATCCATCAGAGGAGGAAGGAGAGAGAGAGGAGGAAAAGTGAAGGAGAGAGAGAGAGGAGGAAAAGGGAAGAATGAAGAGGGAGGAGAGGAAGGGGTGAAGAAAGCAAGAGGGAGGAGACAGTGGTGGTGGTAGTAGGTGGTGCTGATAGGTAGAAGATGTTGTAGTCTTGTAGAATTTATGTATTTTTTAATTTTTTGGATGTATTTGTGAATTATTTTTGATATATTGTATGGATGAAATGTTTTTGAAATTATTTTTATTTATATATTTTTGTAACATTGTATTTAAAAAATTAGTTTTTGAAAAATAAATTTTAAAAAATAGGCCAATTCGATTGCATTTTCATTTATACCAAAAAAAAGAGGAGCTATCCATCAATCAAAGGTACAGTAAATTGTGTACATTATATATATCAATTCATACAATTAAACTTTTACGGGGTCCAAGATAATATCCTATCTAAATGAGTAATACTAAAGATTCTAAAGGACAAAATGTGAAGTATACGATGGAATAACTCCAGTCATGTAACTTTTAAATGGAGATAAATATTGGAAACAACTCGCTCTTAATGCACTTGAAGAAGAGCTGATTAAAATCTTTTGGCATGAGAAATCGAACCGATAGAGCTGAAATGCAAGGAAAAATATAGTTTTAGTCCTTAATATTTAGTCCAGTGTAGTTTTAGTTCTTAAAAGTTTAACAAAAGTAAATTTGGTCCTCAATGTTTAGCACATGTGCAATTTTAGTCACTAAAGTTTTGGCAAGGACAAATTTGGTCTTCAGTGTATCCAGTTTAAGGTAGATTTTGGACATTTGAAGAATTTATTTCAATTATTGATAGAATTTAGTCACGTCCAGTTATGACTCTAAACAACAAGGATTAATAACTCATGTGTTAACTAATTATCAAGTAAAAAGAAGAAAAAAATTAATCTAAAAAACTAAAATTAGTCAGAATATTGTTCATCAATTCGAAACTCATTTTCACTCTCTATCTCAACTACGCTCAAGAAAAAAAATCTTAATACTTAATTTTGCATATGGATTTACAAATTTTCTTTTTTTTTTATTTTTTAGTTAATTAGTTAACGACGTACCATTACATGAGTTATTCTTATTGTTCAAGATTGCTTGCTATTTTGCTTCTTTTTAAGAAATTTTATTCATAACATATAACTGCATGTGAATGATTTCATCAATATTTGAAAAAATTGTTCAATTATCCTAAATTTTGTTCAAATTGGTATCAGGGACTGGAGTTGTTTTTAACAAAACTTGAAGGACTAACATAGTACTAGGCATCAAACAACGAGAAGTAGATTTGTTTTGTTGAAATTTTAGTGACCAAAATTACACAAGTGCCAAATAAATTGAGGACCAAAACTTTATTTCTCCCAAACAGTAATTGATATTCTCTATGAGTAGGGTTGATAGACAAATCAAATTACTTGATACTCAAATCGAACTCAATTTGCTAAGAGTTCGTTTGAGTTTAGTTTCCCAACTAATCAAACTAAAATTGAATAGAATTTTGTATTTGATAAACGTTCAAATTCAATTCAATCAGGGCTCGATTAGCATAAAAGTAAATTTTTATATGTAAAAAATTCAAACCACTCAAGTTCGAATCAAATTTGGCTAGATACAAGCTTGTTCAAGCTCCGCTCGAAAGTAATAAGTCAAATTTGAACAAAATTTTAAACTCGTCAAAATAGTTAAACAAGTCTAAATACCAAAGTGTTTGATTTGTTTAACATCATTAATTTGTGCATTAAAATTTATTAAATTGCTCAGGTGGCATAAAACATTGGTCTATTTTAGTAGATTGTATGGTTCTTAATTTTTTAAAAGTCAGTGTATAGGATTAGGGCTTACTTAGTCCTTAGGATGTTTTTGTCGGTTCCTAATTAACTTGCTTTAAGTAGTTAATTTGGCAGGGTTGTTTTGTTAGTCTTTCTTAGTTTCATTAAGTCCGTTGAGTCTGGTCCCAAATTTGCCAAATGTTGACTTAGGGTTTGTTTGATAACATAAAAAAGTGCTGAATCTGAATTTTTTCAGACATACAGATGTTTTGAGTGTTTGATAAATGAAAATCCATTTACTAAACTTGTTAAGTAGTGCTGAACTTGTATGTATTTTTTTTCAGCACAAGAATCCTAACTGAATGCTTAATTCTAATAGGAATCAATAGAATTACTTCAATTATCTTATCATATCTACCAAATCTACCCTTATTTGTTAATTATGTTCAAAATTCTTATCTAATTAAATAATCTAATATTCTCTATCTAATGATTTTTTATTTTTCTTTCTCTCTTTTGAATGATTTTCACATATTCTTCATACTACTCATATAATATATTTCATCTTTTATATTAATTTGATTTAAAAATAAATATTGTCATTTTTATACCTAACATTTTTAGCTAATTAAATCATAGGTTCAATTTCTTTTTTGGATGAAAAGATAGAAGGGCAAATTTGTCAAATTTAACTTAGCATTCAGTTATAAATGTTTATCAAACAGTATAAATAGGTTTAACATTAAAATTCAGACATTCATATATTTCTTTTCAGTACTTAAAATTCAGTTAATTAATTATTTCAGTATTCAGATTTCAGAATTCAAACTTCAGAATTCAAATTCAGTTTTATCAAACGGAATCTTAGTTTTGCTATATACGTGTCCTATACCATCATGTTGAGGTGAGGTTTTGTGTTATACTAATACTAGAAGTAACCGGACTATGCAAGCATAGTCTAGGCCCATCTATAAAATTATGGTTAAAATTCATTACACTATAATTTGCTTTCAAATAAAAAGAAATTATAATTGTCAAAAAATGAGTCTAAAAAAGTTTATATATAGTGGAATGTTTCAAAAGTTTGCTCCAACTTGCTTATTGTGATGCAATGGAGACATATACTATATTGTATGGACAAACAATAACAAAGAATTCAAAAACCGAACACACGAGAAATGTAAAACCAGTTCAATATTAACATAAATGATATGTACTTCATAAAACTCAAGTATCATGCCATTATAATTACAAATGCATAAAATTTCACCATTATTTCTTTTTCAAACAAGATACCACCATCATGTAAAAATTTCTATCCTACAAATTCACAATAAAACTTGCAAGAAAGTTGAATGAAAGGCTTTTCAATGCATAAAAAGGGTACAAAAATTCAATACCAAAGAACTAGTAAAGGAAGTGCAAGATTCAATTATGCATTAAAAAGGAACTAAAACATTAGAATTGCAAAAAATAAATTTTGCATTTAGATTTAAGACAAACCGCACAAAAGGAAAATCGATTTGCAGAATCAAAATAATGGAAGGCTTAATCAATATCAAGGAAATCAAGCCAAAATAAATAAATACACCAAGGTAACATAATAAAGAGGCAAAAAAAGAAAAATGATAAAGGCTAAATAAAATACATTTAATAAAAAAAAGTTAAGTCCATATTTAGGAGTGTGAAACGAGGGAAGAATAGGAATAAAAAGAAAATGAAATATACCGGACAGTAGGAGTAGTGGAGGTAAATAGTCTATAGTCTATATTTCTTCTAAACAAAAAGATGATCATGATTTGATTTTTGAACAATGGAATAAATGAAATATCCATTCCCGTGCAAGAAAAACATACATTCAATTAATTATAGAGGAAAAATGAAAAAATGCATTGATTGAGCGGAATGAGGAAAGGCAGAGAAAAATTAGGATGAAGGAAAAAAGAAAAAGAAAAAGCAAAAAACTAAATTAAAAAGTTGAAGGATTAATCTTTCTTAATTTGAATGACAACCATGCAAAATTTGAATTTAAAATTTAACTTTTGCACACATGTCATGAATCAAATGGTGATAGTGTATATACTGTCAGTATATATAGGATTTACTCAAAGTTAAAATTGATGGAATAGGAAGTGACAATATAAATCAGTTGATTGTTGCGACACCTCTCCAGGTCAATAATAATTATCTAAAAAAATAGTAAGAAAATAATCTTAGTATAATTAATTATAAAGAAAAAATTTGAAAGGGGAGATGAAGGTTAAAAGTAAAGACAGAAAAAAGAAAAAAAGAAGAATTGGAAGGAGAGATATTTATGACTTTTGACTAAAAAAAAAAAATAGTGGAGCAAAAATTCAACAACAATAAGAAATTGACACTTGTCAAAATAAGAGACTATACACTTGGGAAAAAAAAAAAGAGGTTGCTACAGTAACCCCTCTTTCTTTTTATATACAAGGTAGATTTGGGTTGCCTCCAAAACAAAGGTGGTGATTCTTGTTTCCTTCCTTTTTACAGCCGCTTTATTTTCTTCATCTTTCCTGTGCCTTGACTAATTTGTGCTGTTCAAATCATGTGGGTTAAAATTCCAACAAATATCCCAATTAAGATCTATTCACTAGTAATAAAAAATAGATAGAGCCTTTAATCTGATAATTATTAAGATTTAGATCTCAGGAATTAGAAATATTAAATTCAAGTCTCAGATCATGATCATAATCTGTGAGTTTAGCTGTAATTTATTGAATTGTAATGTCTACCATTTACTTTGTTTTTTTTTTTTCTTCTTTGCCTTTTTTCTTTTTTCTTTTGTTTCCAATACGAAAGCAAGCCTAATGCCATCACATTGCAAGATTTCTATGATGAGTTACCCCACCAAGTCAATTGTCGAGAGAGGTTTCACAACATCATGCGCATCCCAGAAAAAGATAAAACCTTGGAGCTTGAATACTTTTGATCGAATGATTAACGTTGAAATTCGAGAATTTAGAGGACCAACATTCTATTCCCTCTTCACCTTCTTCTCTTTTTAAATCCCAGTGCTTCTCTATTAAAAGAGAAAAAAAATTATATAAAAATACTTTCCAAATTTAATTCTTAATCACTAGCTAACTAGTGTCTATTAGGGACATTAACATTATCTATATTAATAAAGAGTCAAATGAATAATTTATCCTTTTGCTTTCTAAGTGAATCAAAATTATCTTGAAGGAAGTAAACAAATTCTAGGTGTACCTTCCTTTCAAATACTACCAAAAACTGCAATAACGGAGAGAAAGGGTGAAGATGTTGTTGCCAGAAAATGCCACAAGGCACAGAAAAGGATACATTGTATTTGGGTTTTGTAACAATGGATTAATCTTGCAACAATACCAAAAATAAAAAGAAGAAAATGATATATACTGTATTTCGGATTTTGATGGATCGTCTCCCTAATTTCCCATCAGTGTGGCGGGCGAGGCGAGACGGAGACTCAACAGACGCTAAGGCGCAGCCACAAATCTGTGGCCCATTATCGCTTCGATGTTATCAATCCATTTGGGCTACCAGACAGCCACCTTATCCACCGAAATTAATATGCCAAAACTGCAATGATTTAGCGGGGAAAAGCAGTTGCTTGATAATTCCAAAAGGTGAACGACAATTGATTTTTCTTAATTAATATGCAATTTCCTTGTTATAATATATTTTTCTCGTGTAATTGTTATTAACATAGTCTTGGCACATTGCAGGCTTCGCGTGTTATTTGGCACAAGTACGTTCAGCATGCATGCATATACCTTAGGTGGGGGGGCCTGAGGTTTCTGTAATGACTTCAAGAACTCATTGAACGGATTAACTTTGAATTGAGTTGTTGAATATATTGGCAAGGGGTAAAATTAATCTCACATGCTAGCATATACCTTATACTTTGAGGAAAATCAAACGCATTAGATTCATAAAAGCATTACCTTTTTCTGTCATAGTTTCTGATATCTTTTTTTGGGGGGGGGGGGGGGGGGGGGCAAAGACTTATCCTCAACAATTGGAAATACAAATTAAGAATTATCATGAAAATGAACATGATGTCAGCCGTATTAGAGAACTGGAACTAATAAAATTTGTTTAATTAATAATGCGATTTGCTGCGTTTGTATGGTGTCAAAAGACTAATCAGATGTGGTGCAGCAAATTAACTGAATAGAATTTGACATGTTCAACTTAATTAACGAGGACATTAGTACAACTTTGGCACCCTAACTCTTGAGGCAAAGAAGAAAACTCAAGAACTAGTAGTAGCTTCCTTTGCTGTCCCCAGTTTCTATATCGTGCTTGAATATATATAGTCTGTAATCTGACCTTTTAAGAGAATATAAAGCAGAATTCAAAGAAATCTAACCAATTTTTGTACACTTGTATCTGATGCACTCTAAAGCACACCTACCTAGCTATTTCATCTGTTATTCTTATGGGTTTATTTAAAGCACAACAGCCTTCAACCACCATCTTTTTTTCATTTCTTAAACTATTTCTTCTGTGACTGCTTTATGCATGAAAGTTTCAGATTTGAGATGACTTCTCACAAGAGAGAGTGAATTTTTAAGGAGTTGTTATCGTAAAATCTGTCAAATGTTCTGGCACCAAAGACTGTTTTTAGTCCACCCTGCTGTGCTTCTGTTCCAGAATTCAGCGATAGTACATGTAGCATCTGATTCATGGTGCTTGTTTAATCAGCTTCCACAACAGTATACGTGTCATGCTTTTCCTTGATTTTTCTACAAGAAGATACAGAAATATGAGGTTATATGTTCACTTCTTCTTTTGACCAAATTACTGTCTCATGTACTGCCTATTGCACATACTTTGAAAACTGTTTTAGAAAATGCAGTCACGCTAATGCTTGGTGTTATGACACCATTTGATTGCTGAATTTCTCAACTGATACACCCTCGTCCCATCCACACCAAGCATGCAGTCTCAATTTAGAGGGAAGAAAATTCATATATTCTTACAATCATTTCCTTTTTGCTTTCACTTGAATGCAAGCTCAGGCCCGTAACATCCTATTGGTCAGTGGCAATGTAAAATCTTTTCTTTGGCTTTTCCATAATCCATTAGCTATTCTACACCAACTGGTTTTTAGAACAAGGAAGCCTATGGTGGTAATCAGAGCTTGATTTTGATTAATTCAATTTTGATTTCCTACATCCAACACCCAAGGAGGAACCAAAGTCCCTTCCTGGTGGCCAATTGAGCTAGCTCAGTTGGTTACTTATTGGCTTCAAATAGTCTACCTGTGGACACCGATGTTGATCCTGAAGCATTAGGAAATGATGCATTTCGCATTTGGCTGGCTAATTTTTCTCGCAGATACGTGCTGGGACATTGATAGGTGATTAGTGTGACCATAGACTTCTTCCTTTCTTCTTCTCTGTATGAACTGAGGCCTGATGTCTTTTTTCAGAATTTCTTGGACAGACCAGCAGAATAGGACAATCTACACGGTCAGGTGCTAGAATTGTCTTGTGTTGTCATTGCAATGGGGGTCAGACAAATGTTCGCATAATTTATGCTCTAACTTCTAGAAGATGCAGATAATGGATTTGCAACATGCTAAGAAACGGAGTTAAATTAGAATTATTGAACTTTAATTTGAAAAAAAAAAAAAGTGAATTGTCGCTGAATTACTTATTGCATGGTTGTGGATGAAAAATGAGCATGATTTCTAACATTTTAAGCATTCTTCGAAAATTTTGTTTCATCGAATGCAATCACACAGCTGTCAAGCTTTTTGTTCCACTTCATTACACCTAATGACAACTGTTCCTCTTTTATTCCACAGTTGAATCTCACAATGAAAAAGACAACCATTTAATACAGAATCCCCACCTTAATATTCATGTCCTTTATGTATCGAGAGAAAAAGATGGGGGAAAAAAAGAATGAAAGTCTTATGGTGTTTGATCTCGGAAGAACCCGATACACAGATCGTAGCTCTTCGAACTCTTAACCCTTTTTTCTATCTAGATAATCCATCTCACTTCTCCTCCTTTGCTTTAGTGTTGGCCAATTTTTTCAAAGATATTTTTTTCTGGAGATAACGAATATGAAGAAATGGTTTGAAACAGATATATATATCAGAGGTTAGCCCATCACTAACTAGCTTCAAGGTTTAAGTCATCATTGGTGGATTGTGAACTTGAGGCTCTCTCTCTCCCCCCTTGTCAGCATGATGAAAATGATAAATAGACTACAAGCTAATGATATAAAGAGCATAGTTTTGATAGACAAGCAAACCATGGTCTGTTAGCATTCAGAAAGCTACTTAAACATCTTCTTAAAACACGTACATATAAGTAGGAAGGCCTATCCCTACTAATACTAAAACAAAAACACAGGCAAAATGGGAGTCTTGTTGCTCCGAAAGAAGGTTTCTGTCTACTTGAATCATTGATAGGCCAAGTCAATACCCGAACCTTTTACCCTTGCAGGGTGGTGAAATGCTTTTCTCATTTCTTGCAAACACCACACGGCAAGGATTGCAAGTGGTGCGTTCTTGACTCTTCTCCATAGCTCCCAGAATCCAAAGCTAAGCTCATCCTTCTTTCCCTTTAGTCTTCTGAAGTACAAACACAAATATAGATTCAGTTTCACGCTTCACTACAAATTTGAGGGAAAGTAGCAGTGGTTAAAGTGTTGTGATTGACTGCTTTGAGTCTTTTATTAGTATACTCTAAAGTTATGTGATCAAGGCACTATTCCTACATCCTGCATTTTTTAAGACCATACAATCTGAACTAACTCATCTAGCTGCAAGAAAGTTATCAAGTGCTATGAAAGGTAAATTTCAAGAAGGCTTACCTTGCCTAAATGCTTTAGGATCATGCCTTATCACATGATAATGCTGCTTTAATCCTTTCAACTGTGCACTTGATAAGGCTATTAACAGTTGCCACTGATCCGAGAGAAAGTTTTGCTGTTGGAACTGAATCAACTAATATCTGAAATGCAACAGTTAGGAGAGTTCCACCAGAGCCAACCTCAGAAATTCCTGCTCCTCCTTGATTCATAGGTCCGTCAGGAAGGATAGCAAAACCAGATGGTAGGAGAGCAACATAGTCAGGATCTCCACCACTCAAGACCACGTTCATGGCAACAATGTCAACGGGAGCATAAATAACATAGGAGCCTGTTGAATCAGTGCTACTCTCTTGCAATATAAGCATATTGCTTTGGCTTGAATTTGCACTCTGCAACATTTTTGGCCAGTCAGTAGGGGTATATCTTTAACCCGTTTCAAAAAGGACGATTTTCAATTAAAATTTCAATCAAAACATACTGCAGAATTTAGGGCTTACATTCACACGCAATAATGACACGGAGTTGCCCGGATCCCGACCATTTGCAATATGTGCCATTTCTTGAACTAGGCCACCATTTGAAAGGATATCCCACTGTAAGTACAGCAAAAATGCCAATCAGTTACGTACTCTATCAAGTACAAAAAATATTACAATCATCCACATGACATGCATATTACATTAGAGAGCTAATAAATTTGTCTAATAGCACACGTCTGGAGCTTAGGAATTCTTTCTAATCACTGTACTGATTTAAAGCCATACATTCATTTGCATTACATGTAAATCATTTGTAGTCACTACTTATAAGTCCAGCCTGAAAATGAATTATACCAGTGTAAGGCTGGCCATAAAATCTACTTTTATCTGATGCTACTAACATATGCAAATGCATACTACTATACTGTTGGTGCGGATTGTGTTTCCAGAATCTAATCTAATGACATAGGATGTTAATTATGGTGATTGAAGAGAAGGAAGACATATATCAGGAGAAACAAATGAATAAAGAATGCAATGAGGGTCCTGTTTACATTTCTGCTGTTTATCATTTACTACTCCCTTTGTCCCACTAATATTGTCAAAGATGGGATAGGAACAATTTTATGAAGTGTTTCACATTGATTAAAACAGGATGATACCTCACTTCTGGAGTTCTCATCGCGAAGAAAATCAAACACTCTTTTAGGAAGAACTGGTAACCAAAATGAAGTTGCAGCACTTAGAACAATTCCTGGAGGTCTTCCTGGATCATCCATACTTTTTCTAGTCATGACCCTCACATCATCAGCACCGCTCCCTGACAAAGTTGTCCATGTATGTGCCGTTGAAGCACCAACACCCGCGCAGAAGCTCATAACCATTCTCTCAGCCAGTTTTAGCATACTTTTTCTGCCTTCTGGAGTTGTGATGACTGCAGAAAGTCATATCATTAGCAACTAAATACTCTAGAAAACATAGCATTAACTTAAACTTAAATCACGGAGTGGTGCACATTGTATGTCTTTCATTTACCCCCAACATCTCCCGCTGGAATGTTATTGGCCATTGCACTTGCAAGTCGTTCACATTGCCGATCTAGTGTTGCCACCCAACGTTTTGCCCCAAAAGCAAGGCCTGAATTAACTAGTGCTCTATATATGCTGTGAACGGCTCTGTCATCAATCTCAACATGTTCAACCCACATAACCTATAAAAGCTGAAAGATTAATTTTTATTGCTGTGACTAACCAATGCATTGACTGATAGTACTAAAGAGTGATAGCAAATAAAGAGTGAATTAACTAGTGCTCTATATATGCTGTGAACGGCTCTGTCATCAATCTCAACATGTTCAACCCACATAACCTATAAAAGCTGAAAGATTAATTTTTATTGCTGTGACTAACCAATGCATTGACTGATAGTACTAAAGAGTGATAGCAAATAAACCTTTGAGTAGCCATTAGGCAATTCTTGAATCAAACAACCAGAAGGCCTTCTTCTGCATCTTGACACTGAAGTAGGGCGCAGATTGTCCAAAGAAACGTCAACAACAGCCCAAGTTCCATCAGCATGTTGTTTACAGTATCTCACAAAGTAGTTCTCACGAGTTGGAACAAGAGGTGTAGGGACCTGAAACTCTGCGGTCATCTGAAACAAAGGGGATATTAGGCATGTCCACTATACTTTTATATGCAACATATTGGCCACAAAATATTGATTCATGTAAAGATTATAGGTGGAAACTCAAGTGAAAGATTCAGGCATGTACCACTTGGAGAGCCCCATTATAATTGCCTGCTACACCAGTAGACAAGACCTCCAAGGTCAATGCTCTCGAAACAATGCTGGAGAACACATTTGACCATTGATTCTGAAAAAGGCAAATTGAATAATGAATGATATTTTATGTAAAAACCTAGAAAAGTAAATATTATGAGTTTGAAGAAAATCCTACCACATCCATCAGAATTTCAACCAGGTTAATATGGTTCATGATAACAACAGCAGACTCTCTTGAAGCTTCAGATTTCAATCCCAACGGTTTTGGTCCAATTCCTCTAGGGAAGGTCCTTACATACTCATCCTCGCTTAGAGTCTCAGTTGAGTTATCACCGCTAGGAACCCACAGAGGTTCTCCAGCCTGAGCCATTCTCACTAGTTCCTCCATTGCTGCAACAGCCAACTCGATGACCATTGGCTTGTCAGCTTCAGTAGGGCCTGATACTGACCTCAGAAGGTCACCAGCCCCATAAATCTCCCCAATCATGCCCGACTGTGCCCCGTAATTTCCCACTCCAAGATCAAGTGAACGAGATGCTCCTGGGGGAAGATGAGGATACGAGAGCATAGGTTTGCCAACATACTTAGCAGCAATTCCGGATATCCTATCAATCTGAAAACCAAGCAAATTACAGGTCAGTTGAGTGCAGTCATTGTTAATTGAAACAGAAAAGTTAACTACATTCATCGCCTGTATTTTCCCACTTATGGTCTACTACCTCTTCCCTTAGGCGAGCATTTTCAATCCTTAAATGCTGCTCATCAAATGACATTTCGCCAATGGCAGCTGGTCCACCACAGTTGGGACACGTAGCATTACTAAGAGCCTCCTTGTAGCGGATGTTCTCTGCACGAAGCTTCTCATTTTCAGTCCTCAATTGTGTGTTCTCATGGCGTTCGTGTTGAGCCTGCAATGGATCACTAGTCATCGACAGATATAGCTGACTTTATAAACCTTAAGCCCCAGCAAAATTTCGTCAAATTTAACTAATATATGTATACATAAATACATTGGTAAAGCTGTTATAAAACCATGTACACTCCTCTTCTATACATTATTTACACCCTGAATTATTAAATGCACCCCATAAATTAAATGAGTGTACGTCTAAGGCATTTCATAATTAACAACATTCAACCATTAGAATTTTAAATGACAAGTTGTATCTGAATAAAAGATAGTCTCAAACCTTTGGGACTCCACCACAACGCAAGGGTATTACCTCCCCCCTTTCTAAGTTACTACAGTTCTTAAACGTCAAATGGAATATATGATCATATTATAACCTCAAGTGGTTATAACTGCTGGAAAATGCAGCTTATGTTACCTTCATTTGCGTGCGCTTGTTTTGAAACCAAAATTTGACTTGTAAGGGCTCTAATCCTAGTCGACGACCAAGCTCCTTCCTTTGTTTATCATCTGGATGTGGGCATTCTTTAAAGAAACTGTAACACAAACTTATGTGATCAATCGAAGTATATTCGTCCCAAAAGGGATTCTTATGAAAGAAAAAGAAAGGAACAGCTCACAACCCAAAGCAGAAGCCAAAAGCTTACGATTCCATTTCCTGGATTTGATGCTGAGTGTGGCGATGATACCGCTTCTTTTTGGGGCGTTGGTTAGGGTCTTGGTCGTCTCCAGAAGCGGCTTCCATGATATCAGTCCCAGATTTGCTCTCAAATTCATCATCTCTTATCATATCCATCTCATTTTCAGGTGTTTTATGAGTCATCTCGAGTAAGTGATGGTGACTATCAAACATGTTTGGTTGAAACATCTTGCTGACCCCTTTTCTTAGGGTTAATGGTTTCCAGTCTGCCCCAAAAAAATTGGAAGTTAAATCGCTAACAAGTAACAGCATCATGTACAAGAAACCATAAACTGGAAAACCCACCTTAAAGATGCTTTTTTTCTACCCTAGATCATGATCTAATCAAATCATAAAGCCACTTAAAACTAAAAAGAAAGACTAGAAATGAAAAGGTTCACAAAAAAACAAAAACAACAGAAGGGTTAAAATGTAACGCAAGGGTCAGCCAAAAAAGCAGAAGGATGAAATGAAGAGACTTTAGGTGAACTGGATCGTCATCAATTCTCAGTAAAAAAAAACTGGCTAAAGAAGAAAAGGGTAGACGAAAGTTCCACTCAATAATGGAAGGTAAAACATAAATCTGATTCTAATCCCATACCTCAAAATAATTCAGCTCTGAAGAAGTCTTAAATCTACAGCCTTCTTGCTTCCTTTTTAACATGGTGGTCGTTAGGTGACTTGCTGAAAATTTCCCACCTGCGAGTTCAGAGTTTCATGGTTTTATACCCTCAACCATGAGGACCTCGGAGCAGCGTAAATCTCTAAGTAAACCGACAGACGAACCCTAAAAGCTAAAAGGTACAAATCCCATTTCTTTTTTTTTTTCAACTTTTTTTCTCTCTTCTTGGACTGCGTTAGTGTGTGATGATGACGTTTACTCTACTTTTTGGCAGAAGGAAAGTGCGTTCAGTTTAATAGATTCTCTTTGGCAGTGAAGTGCATATGAGTAAGAAAGTCGACTAAGCAAATCCAAACCACTAACATGGTATTAACATAGATATAAACGACAGGAGGCCAGAAATGATTACTACTGTTTCTTAGCTAAGTAAGACTTCTGTTCTTTCTGCCTTTCTTTTGTTTTTGGATTTTTTTATCCTCTCTGTCCTTTTTACTACTCCATATACTACGTGGTGCCAAAAGACCAAAATCAGAAATTTTGGCAGCAAAGAGTTGACAAACTGTGAACTGGCCCTTGAGTTTTGTCACTGGCATCAAACTATCCTGAAAAGAAATTAATGTAAGAGCAAAAAAAATAATAACGCCCCACGAATATCTCGGTGGTGGGAAATGGGAAGTCTACTCCCTTGACTTCTTTGTTCCTTCTTATCTCTCTCTCTCTCCCCCTCTTTCCTTGTGCCGAAACATAACGGACAAAAACAAAACTAGGCAGTAGTTTACTACTACAAGTACAACATCAAGAAGAAGTCAATGGAGAATAAAGTCTACTCACCTCGGAGATGCTGTAATCCTGAACAACCGAAGCTTAGGAATAAAGGGTTTTTGCTTGTTTTCTTGTTACATAGTTTAGTGGCGCCATACAGTTGCTTGCTGGTTTTGTCTGAAGGATTGAGCACTTTTGAGATTTTAGGGTTTTCCAAAAACGAGTAGGGTCAGATCTGGTTTTGAGGCTAAAAGGGTCGCCAGAAAACCAAAATTTGGAGGCTGGACTGGACTAGGGACTGTGGACTGGAGAGGAGTAGTTTTCAGGATTGATTGTGAGTGAATAATAATGAATGAGTTTCTTGTGAATAGAATTTAAGAAGAATACTGAGGATGATGAGAGAGAAGAAAACAAGGTCGAAATAATGAAAAAGAAAGGGAGAGAGAATCCATAGGGCTTTGGGGAGGGTAAGAAGGTGACTAGGGGAAAGAAAGAAGGAGAGGAAGGGAGAAAGGGTGATTTGTGGAGGGGCTGGGGTACAGGTGGAGAAGATGTGGCAGTAAGGAGTTATTGCAGAGCGTATAGAGAGGGTGCGTTAGCATTTAAGGCTTGGGTGGTGAGGAGTGAGTGAGGAGGTGTTAATGTTATTGCTGAGGAGAGAGAGAAAAGAGGCTTGGTTGTTGAATTGTATTGGAGAAATCAGAAATGGTTTTGTTTTTCATGTTTAAATTTTTGGTCTATAGAGAAGAGAAGGGTATGGTGAAACAACTTATGGCAATCTTAACTACACATGCACCGCAGAAACCATACAAGCAATTTCAAGCAGCAGCAGCAGCAGCAGCACAACTCAAATCTTCCAGGACTCTAATTCTGGACCCCCATATTATATATTTACCTGTTCTCAGGCTGGAGCCGCTGTTGCTGGCTGAGGCAGTTTCTGTATTTCCTCGGTCCCTTGCAATCACATTTCAGCAGATTGTACCTGCATTTCATATTTACAAACCTGTGTGCACATTTTCATTGCTTCTCATCTTCATGAAACAAAACATCTTTCTGGTATTCCTAGTACTGATTATGATCAAGTATTTACAGTTATGGTTATTGGTTAGTTCCTCACCACCTTGCAAGTAGTCTATCATCTGCAGGAGAAGAGTAACCGCGAGAGGGGAAGGTGGAAAGAGTTAAAAATAAAAAAAGGGGGATTGGAGATTCCATGTTTGATTTTGGTCGTTTAGTTCTTTATTTGCATGCCATGTTTTCTGTTGGCTTTCGTGACTTATTTTGTTACTCTTTTTTTAGTGCGTAATGACAAATTGACAGTATTACATTAACTCCAATATTGACTCGGCAAATTTGAAAGAAAGAGCGCCTATTGGGGCAAGCTGTATTTATTGCTAAAAATGCTCTATGTGTGAATGCGATGGATGAATAAAGATGTTAACAGCTTTTGCTCCAGTGTTTCCATGAATTTACAGGGTGGACCTGGGAATCATGATCTCATGGAGACAGAAACAAAAATGAAAAAAAACCTCATTTTATGCAAAGAAAAAAAGATTTTTTTTTTTTTTTTTAAAAAAAACATGAGGCCGGGTAAGCTCTACTTCTAGCTAGTTGCTAACACGGGTTAGATTGATGCGGAAGAAGTAAAATGGCTAAACTAAAATTTTCACTCAGACTTATTCACAAACTATTATAGTGCAGCGTACGTATACAGAAAATTTTCTATTTTTAATGATTGACGATCCTAAAACTACTAGCCTTGTGCTGAAAAAGGGTGATTACGTACTGAGGCTCCATTGAAGTGCAATAATCCATTACATTCGTCTCGATAATTTTTAATCAAAATTGTTTCATACATGCATACAAATCCATTGATTGCCATGATATATCAAATACACCACATTTTTTTATGGGTTGGTGTGGTGTTCATCTACGTATATATATACACACACACGCGCATCAATATTAATTTTTAGTCAGTACGTACACTTGTATTAGTAGTATTTTGATCGTCAATAAATAGAAACATTGAACAATATATATCCGAGACGATGAATCTCCGACCTCCATTACCTAATTTATGAGATTATCCATCGTTAACCTCGATCGTAGGACGGTATTTGTGCATGACAATAGATAGATACACGAAAATGTATGTTCATCTAATCTAAAGTAAACTTTTTTCCTGATTTTTTGCTGTCGGGAAATATTGTGGTTTCAGGTAGGCTGTGCCAGATGAATGTGGTACCAATTAAAACTTCTAAATATACAGCAATTAAATGTGGTTAGCAAATGAAGAAATTCCTTCATGATTTTTCCCTTAAATGCAATCGCTTTGTATTGATGGCATGGAGATTCGTTATCATCCATCCAGCATATGATAAGGATCCTTGCGCAAACAAACACGGATGGATCCATACGCGCTTTTTGCCATTTCTCTTCCACAGAAAGAAGAATTGTTTCCCACATAAGGAGGAGAAAAAAAAAAAAGAAACTATATGCATCACCACGCTCTCTGGGACAAATAAATAAAATAAAGAAACCGGTATATATATAGTTTATAAAAGGGCCTGGGTGTCTAATGGACACATGTTAAGATATATTTCAAGTGTCATTTTTTTGAAAATGTGAGATTAATTAGAAAAAGTAAATAATTATAAGGAAAGATAGGTAAGATTAAATATAGAAAGTATATAAATGCAAGATATTGTAATAATTATTAGCATTTAAGTAAATTTGAGGTATATTAATGAGTGCCCAAAAATCCTTTATAAAAAAAGGACATATGCAATATTGAAGAACATGAGAAAAATGTTCCCCAACAGTGTTAATTAGGTAATGCAATAAATTCTCAAAATTCTGAAATTGAAAAGAAATAACGAGTACATAAAGGTTAAATGGATGTAGTAGTTGTTCCTATTGTAAGAGGGGTTTGAGTGCGTGTATATATATACATATACATGAAAAGAAGATCTTTGAATCAATTGCAGGAAGCTTGACTATTGCTCAATAGTATGTATATATAGTAAGGATCCCAACACATAGCTTTCATAGTTTTTTTTTTTTTAATAAAAAGTGCATTTCATTAATAGATTGTTGAAAATTGTCCAACATAATTTTATTTACATCACTGTTCTAATGGCAAGTTAAATATGCACTAAAAATTATAGATCTATAATTTAACAAATATAATAATTTGAAAACTTATGAATAGATTTGAAAAATGCAAGAATTTTTAAAAATTACTTTATAATAAATAAATCATTGCAGAGCTCCCTTCTATGTGTATATATGTTGCAATCACTTGATCAGCTTTAATAATGATGATGAGATCTATTGAAATATATCCAAGGTCCAAAAAGATCTAAAATAAATTTAGATATTACAATAAAATAAGGAAAAAAAAAACACAAAGATCTCCATATATAGGGATTCCTAGAAGAACAAATCTCGCTAGAAATCTTAGGAGAAATAGAAAATTCCCATTAAAAAAACATAGGAAAGACTTCATTAAAAAAATAAAATAAAATGAAATGAAATTTATGGGAGGGAAACCCTTGAGGAAAGGCTTTTCAAAAGATGAGGAAAAAATAGAGAGAAGTTAGAGAAGAGAGGTAGATAGAAGAGGACTGCTGGAGAAAGAGGCACATAGCTAGCTTTCACAGTTTGAGAGCTGCAACGGTTGATGTTCCATGGCAGTTGCGATACCTGTTGAGAGGATTCAATCACAATTATTAATTTTTGGCAGGACGACGTATTAAGGTGCAGTAGGAGTTAAAACTACGGTATATGTTAAACGTGATGACTATGGAAAATTTAAAGCTCCATAACTTTATGATACATATGTAGTTCTGTAATTACTGTTCTCTTGCCAAGAAACATTACAGGACATTCATGTCGTGCAGTCTCCAGTCCTCCAAACATATTCTACCGTCCGCGCATCAACAATACTGACTAGACTGTATATGAATTTATGATACTGTACGTGTTCTTTATCTTTATTAAGCCAAGCAGACTCTTAAAACTCAAAAAGAAAGGTATTTATTTATTTATATAGCAACTCCTTAATTAATTCTTCGTAATTAATTAAATTGTAGTTAGTCCTAGTCTGCGCCAAATCGCACCAATCTATCCAATGAAAACTGGAATTTCTCGCAATTTATCATCAGTTATATATAATGCTGCGTTTAGTGACAGCTGGAAGAGAAATTGTTAAATAAAATGATTTAATTATGGTAAAACCTTTCGATTGAAGAGTTTTTCGGTGGTATCATATGTTGACTTTCTTCCTTCGCAGACCGAAAAAAAAGTGAAAAATTTTCATAAAACGTCATTTTATTTCCTTCGCTGCATGTACAAGCTCCAAATAAGCATTAAAGTTAAGAAGCTTAGAAGCCAATTTTGACGTTGTAGTTATTATTACCGCTCGGTCTTCTCATGGGATATGGCTGGAGCCCTCTTGTCAGCTTAACTATCTTTTTCTTTGTCTCCTAAGTCCTAATCATGGGAATTTTGCAAACTGGACCAATTTTTTAATTTAAGTGAAATTTTATTTAAAAAAAAAAAAAGAAAAAATCAAAGGAAATTTCTGAGTCTATTACTTTTTTCTGGCTGAATTTTCATATAGTCAAAATATTACAGCTAAAACATATAGGACCAATTTAAGTGAAACTGGTCCACAACTTGAGGGCCTAATTTTTTTTAATCTCGCGAAATGAAGTAGTGATATCAAAATAGTAAATAGTGAATTGAAGCACGAAAATTGAATATAGTTATGATTAGCCCAAAAGCTGCATTCTAATGCTTTATGAATAAACTTTAACCTTATTCCCAGCGTATTAAGCGGCAGGGAGTTAAAACGAATTTAAGAGGTACTTAAAATACTAAAAAGAGGAAACGAAAAAAAGGTGTGCATGTTTAGCAGTTGTTTAAAATTTTCATCAATTACATATGGATTGTAACCCCCCCCCCCCCCCCCCCCCCCAAAAAAAAAACTTAATTTAGTTCCTAATCATTAATATTTGCAAGAAAACGGTGGATGTCAAAATAGAAAAGTTTTGAACTACAATAGCTACTTAAGTGCTACCGTCAACCGGAACAACGATAGACTAGCCAAGTCAATCAAAAGGACTATAATACTCTCTATTTTTTCTTTTAGGTCCAATAGAGAGTTGGCTAATAAATACAATTAGACGCTTTAAAGGTATAATAACATCTTTTGTTGGTATCTTCTAACGTTTTCTTTTTAGGCTGTATTTTTATCCTCGCCTATGATTTTTATCTGACGAATCTTTGTACGTTATGAGTGAAGGAACAAAATAATTTTTACCACTTTCTTGCCTGCTTTGACGCTCTTCTAATCCTTTGACGTTATGGGTTATTTTTAAGTGATATATTAGATTTGCCTCCATTTAGATTTAGACTTGTACATTCAAATCGATCACTTGTAATTCGACTTCGATTCGGACCCACATTTGGATTGACAATTATTTGGAATGTTAGATAAAAGATAATTTTAAAAATTGTTTAAAAATATATGTATGATATAACAGGAAAAATTCTAAATTGCTAAGGCACCCCGATGCTATAATAAAATTTTTAAAAAAATTCGCAATTTAAATTGTTTGAAACTTTGCCATATTTTTAGTTTTGCCTCGTATCTGCCCCTCTTCCACCCCCACCCCCTTCCCCAATAATTTTGTAAAACCTTCTTCCCGAGCTACATTATCCCCTTGAATTTTCAAAAGTCCATTTCTCTATCTACATATCCCTTTTAATTTTATAAAGTTCTTTCTCCATATTAAAAAATATATATATCTTATTTATTCTAAATTGCACATAGACATTGCTTTTCGGAAAAAAAAAATTCAACCTTTTTGAACTTAAACAGTATGATCAGAATAAGCCATAAACAAATAGTTAAAGAATAGGTAATAATATATATATATATATATATATATATATATATACTATCACCCGTATTGTGGATGTGTCTTCAAACTTTAGTACGAATATCTATAAACTGACAACCGTCCGCTGCCCTTAAGGTTTTGACTTGTGACTTCACCACTAGCATCGTGGATAGGTCTTTTAACTCAACTACAAAGCATCTATAAATTGGCAGCCATCCCCTGCCCGCACAGTCTTCACTTCACCACTAGCGTCAGCAATTGACCATATCATCAGCTTCAGTGAGTGAGGCCTGGACTCGAGCAATGATTCAAGTTCTTGCCGAAAGAGTTACCGAACTAATTAAAAAGATGGAGTTTTTAAGGCCTAGTTTTCCCGGCATGAAATTAACTTTAAGCTTTGCATGTCTTTGCGATTAAGTTGATGTGTAAGTTGATGGTGAAGGATTTGCCGTCATTGTCAATCACATTCTTTGGAATCGTAGGGGCGTATTAAAAGGTTAACAGATCATGCACTACTTAATTACGGCAGAACTTTTCAAATTAAAGCAGAATAATTAAGGTTCAGGGTTCACAAATTAAGCGCACCGGTGTCAAATAATTGCACAATCAATAGGGTCCATAATGCTAAGCATTGCAGTTCGCAGCCTCCACCTCGCCCCGGAAAGGAGATGATCGGACTGACCACAGAAATGTGTGGAAGATAACCTGCCATGTATATATACACATACATCCACAGCTTCCCCTTTCCCTTAACTCATCTCTCTCTCTCTCTCTCTCTCTCTTGCAGACAGAGAAAGGCATTGACAACTTGCAAACAAAATTCATATCTTGTAATTAAACTTTCTTCTTCTTCTTTTTTTTTTCCCTCCTCTGGCCTACACCCTACTAATCCAAAATTGTCACTGTGTTTCTTGCTTGCTTTAACGTGTGTGCTTGAGTTAAATGATGCATGTGGGTGTCAAATTTTCCGTACTGTCAATCGATGCATGGTTGCTTGCACCTTGAAAATTATCGGCTTAATCCATCTTCTTGGTGAAGCTCGATTGTACGTCTTAAAACCAGTGAAATCACTAGCAAAGACAACATACAGCAGTCGCACTCTGATGGCAAAACTAAGCACACATATCTTGACTTCTTAACAATCGTGCTTCCCACCGGATATAAATTTCATTCACGTATGGTTTGATATCAATAAATGCAACCCTTTACATTATGTGGTAGTACACATATAGAATAACAAGCCTAATGTTTTGAAGATAAAAAGATGGCTTGGATTAAATCTGTTGATATTATGAACTTGTACATTTAGATAATATTTTAAAACAATTTCCAAAAAGGAAAAAAATGGCTCGTCCGACCTCAAAAGTCATCACTGAATAGTGTTATCATCATTGAATGCCCTATCTTTTGTAGTGTAGCAAATATAAGTCCATAAGGAAATTCTTAAATTTTTTTTTTTGGGCTAGCATGTTGTTCTCATAATATGAGAAAATAACTGTTAAAGAGTGAGTGTTCCAAGTATATATTAAGCTCAAGCCTAAGGAGTAAATGGAAACCAAAGTTGGTTTATTTGAACTTTGTACAGGATGATGCGTACGTGCTGTGTACTAGTAGTACTTAATTTAGCTAAACCGTCGAAACAGATATATGGAAAGTTTCCTCATCCCTTAGTAAATGTGCATAAGATATCTCTCAGTTTTGAAAGAACAAGGGACACACAAAGAATTGAGGATGGTTGGTGATTGGTTGATGTCAAAGTGTTGATCATGGTGGGATCGTACTATTTCCTTTCTAAGTACTATAGCTTGACAATAAGTTTAGTCAATAGAAGAGGAATTGCAATTCAAGTTTTCTAAATTACGTATAAACTTGACCAACGAAGCCCAAGAAAAACAAAAAGAAGAGAATTGTTGTGAATTATTATAACAACTGTAAAATGGTTTTTTTTTTTTTTTACAAATTTTTTTTTTTCACTTCTAGGTATGTTTATCCAGCTTTGAAATTAGTACCGATTTCATATATAGTATATGAGCGTGTGATTTTTTCTTTAGCCGGTACCTGCATGTGTAGATCTAGTACATTTTTTTTTTTTCTTTGGGCCAATTTAAGATAGCTGATTTTGTACTAAGAAAGTTTTACAAGAAATTTTCCGCATGAAAAGAAGGTGAGTTCTCGTTCTATTTAGAATTATTTATCAACTGAGGTGTACACTTGAACAGCAAACTTAATTGCAGGGTTTTGGCTGGCACTTGTCAAAGTCAAATGGGATCTTCAGTTGTCATCATGGTTCCAATTTGTGGGAGTTCTGAGAAATGCTGTGAGGAACAGATGGCCAAATTTATAAGAAGACTTGTTAATTACTTTCCGAAAATGGAATGATGATCGATTCTTGTAATAGTACTGGTTTAAGTTTGCAGGGATCCATATTGTTGTTATATTCGACGGAATGGTCTTTAATGTTCTTCATTATACTGGACAGTGTGTCATTTTCAATCGTTGGACGCGGGAAAACATTGTTAGGCCTTTTTTTTTTGTTTAATGTTTTGCACTTCCATCTCTTGCTTTTAACAGGATGATTATTGTCATATTGATTGCATATTGCACAACTATAATCATGGGTTTTTAAAATTCAGCATGGGGTTTTCAATAGTTATTAAAAGAAAAAAAAGATTGCATATATAGAAATACTTATCTACTTTTACCTACAAAATGTTGAATTTATTTCAACCAAACACGCTTACGTAATATAATATTTTTCACTAATAAATATAGCATATATACTCTATATTAAAAAAAATACTCTGTATTATTTGCCACAGAATTAACTCTTGTCATTATTTCTCTGAGGTGTAATACCGTTGTATTGTTAACGTAACAAAGGAAAACTGGAGGATTTAAAAGTAGAGTAAACTAGACACTTCATGGTCATGTGGGCTATCTAACGTCTCTAATATTTGAACAAAAATTATGTCAAGAAGTGCCAGGTTGAAGTTTGTAACTAGGGGAGAGGTTGAAGTTTGTCACTAGGGAGGGTTGGTTTGGATGACAAGTAAAGAGGAATCGTAAATGTGAAGTTTTGAATTAAAAAAAGGGTTCTTATCATTTTAGCCCCTTAATGTTTGGTAACACTACTAATTTTTTCTTTAACATTACTTTTTAATCATTTTACCTCTAAGACTAACTGTCAAATTTAACGAAATTTTTTAATTTAAGTAAAAATATATGTTTAACTCTTAAAATTATTATTACTTTACCCTCATATCCTATTATCAATTTACCCATAGAGTTATTTTTTAGGCAATTTATCCCACCATTAAATCAACTTAAGGTGTTAAAAAACTTTAGAAAAAAGTACCCTCCTCTTTATATAATAAAAATGATATAAATTTTAGAGTCTCTCTTCTCTTTCTTAATATCGGGAAAAAAAGTTAGAGCATTAATTTCTTTTTTTTTTGACAATTTTATTAATATTGAGAAAAATAGAAAGGTAGAGAGGGAGGGAGAGGGAGAGAGAGAGAGAGAGCTCAATTCTTTTTTTAAAAAATAAAAACAAACTAGAATTCAATTTTATAAAATTAATTTACTTTTCTATTTATCACACAATTCTAATCGTAATGCTGACGGCATTAAAATGATATGATAATATTAGATTCTTCTTTATTTTCCTTTTTTTCGTAAAATAGAATTATATGTCTCCTTCTCTCCTATTTATTTTTCTTTTCCTAGTATTAATAAGTGTGAAAAAAGAAATTTGAAATTTTTTTTATTTTTATTGGAACTCTTAGAGTACAAAAAAGGAAAAATAACCATTCCAACTTTTCTATTTTTTTTTTAAAAATATATATATATATATATATATAAAAGTGTCAATACATTTAAAAATTTTTGAACATATTGGTTAGGTTAGCAATGGGGTAAAATGCCTAAAAAATAATGTTAGGAAGTAAAGTGATTGAATCACTATAATTTAAAAGAATAAAGTAATAATAATAATGTAGTTATGCTATAAAATAAAAGGATATTTTTTGTCCAAAAGTTGTTAAAATGCTGAGTTGAATTATATATGGGAATGAAGTGATTAAAAGATAATGTTAGGGAGTAAATTGATAGTAATAATACAATTTAACGAGGTAAAGTAATAATAATCCTTAAAAAAAAAGTTTGTAGAACTACTTCCAATGTTTGTATTTTTTTTTTTTTTTTTTTTTGTCAAAAACTCCCAATATCTGGATCAGGCTTTCTGCTATTAGCCTACAATTCCGTTTCCTGGACCTTGGGCCCTTGAACTGAAGATTTTGCAGTCTAACGGTTTTCTGTTGGGTAAAGTGGGGCAACAATATGGTGATGCGAAGAATTGCCCAATTTTAACTTTCCTGTGAAGTTCGTAAAACCGAACTTTTTAAGCTACAATGCCCACGGTTTCATTGATCATTGGAGAAGTGCCTCGCCCAATAAAGCCTGTAATGCACTACAGATACTTTGTTTTTGCTCTTACAATGGTTAAATAATTAACACTAGTGCTAAAGGCGTACGCGATGCGTCTGCAATTCAAAAAATCTTTTTTACAAGTTAATTTTATATAAAATTTTAATTACTAAAACAAATGGTAATATTTGAACCTTTTTTTCTCATCAAATAATGGTTACTTTAGTAGTTACAAAGTTTTGAGTCATTCATTTTGTCAAAGATGTGTTTAGATGAGTTATGGTTAAAAATAGTTATAGGTAATTATTTTACTCTAAACTTCCACTTTTCCCTTTATATATAGTATAGATATTGTACATAACCAAGGATTTGTTATATGAATAATTAATTTTTTTTTCTAATTAATGGCCAACTTCCCTCTAATTAATTCTTCATGCTTGAAGTCTTCAGTCTTCTTTTGGATTGAGAGATTTAACGACAGATTTGAAATCTTCTCAAATCCCTCTAATTGTTTATAGATTTTTTAGGAGGTGTTTGACTTTGTAAATCACAAATAATATTAGCGTTTAAAAACTATTCCATCATCTACTGCTAATTGTCCCAAGAAGGTGCTCGTGTGGAGCACTTTTAAAGAATGACAACACAAAATAGCAATTAACTACGAGAATAATCAAACCAGAAAAAAATTACTGTTTGAATTTCTTCAGTATTAACCTGCTTATACAATCATTTCAAGTCTTATTGCCAAATTTGACATCCCAAAAGCTAAGCTAAATGCATAAATTGAATAAGGGGAGAAAATGAGAGCTACAGTAATTTAGAGTCTATACTTAGCCTCAGAATGACAGACAGAAGATGCATTCTGAGCCTGCACATTTACAGAGATGTCACAAGTGGTAAAAGTGGTTGTCTTGATTTTCAAGATTTTGAGCACCGTTGCTTTACCATGCAAGGAAGTTGTTGAACTGAAGTTTAAGCTGCCAGAAGTAAGATCTACCAGGAAATAAGGATTTGAGGAGAAATTATCCACTACAACCACAACAGTTGTGCCAACGTCATGCTTTGCTCTAGCGGGAATTGTGTCTTGTTGAATTGGTGCTTGAGCCGCAGGAATGCCTCTATAGGTCACAAAAACTGTGCTGTTGTCATACTTAAAGCTTCCATAGTTGGGATTATCAACTGTAACCACTATGCCTAGGGTAATATTGAGGTGGAACACAGGTATTACTACCCATTTGATAGAATCCAGGGTGACAGATTGAGTTGTGATTTTTGGTTTTCTGGGCTTGAGGACTGTAAGAAATAAGACCAAGCCAACCACTATTACAGTGATCAGAAGAACTGTAGTGATACCACAGCATATTTTTAGACCTCTTGGAGGCTTGCCTGTGCTACACATTTTTGATGAGTTATGACTGCTAGGACGATGATGGTTAGGAGATTCAGAAATTTATTCAGCAATTTATGATAAAAAGATCGTTGGTTTCCTGGATTGATTGTTTCATTAATGTTAGACCATTTGGTAATGTGTCTGCTGCTGATTAGAGAAAAGGTTAACAATGGTGATAGTTTCAAAGGTGATTTTAATTAAAATAACTTTTTGGAATTTGAGTATCTTCTTTGTGTCTTGGCTGATTGTCGTGGAGATTAAAGCATAGAATGGACCACTTGACAGGTTAATGACAAATTGTCGAAGTAGAACAATTCTTGTTTCTATCTAGAAGAACTTTTCATCTTGTCAGCTAGCATTTAGGAGGATTGAGTGAACACGGCTATATGTATCCTTCTTCACGGATTGAACAATGAAATCTAAAGATGTTATATCTGGGTTTTCTTTTTTTCTTGTTTCCCAGTTTTTGGAGAAATTAACGACCGCAACTCACATCAGTACAAGCAAGTGATCTGTATACGGCAATTTTAATTGTGTCTTATTCTAAGTTTTACCATGAGTATAATCAAGTGAACCATACAAGACATTTTTTGTGGTATCTTATTCTAACATCAGAAAAGCTCAAGTATCATGAAAGGAAAACTTTTTAGTGTAACATACGAAAACTCACGACACTTCGGCAATGCATGTAACATTAACTCCTTTGTTTTTCCTTTAGGTTTCAACTTCCAAGGAAATGAGGATTTGTAAACATGTATTTCTTTTACGGTAAGATAAGAGGCATGATTTCACAGCAGCAGACTTGCGTCCGAAAACAAAGTAGGATATTATATGGCCTACCATACCTTGTGCACTAATCTTGAACTGAGTGAAATCTCTCACGTGTTCCGGTGATTTTGGCCTGGATTAGAGCAACTAAACTAATGAAGCAGAGCTGGGTTTCTAAGGGTCAGAAATGTACCCATTTTGCCAAACTGTGCAATGAAATTCCAGTTGTGATGTGAGGCGCCTCACCAGGTAGTGTTTGAACTTGAGTGAACTTCACTTTGTCAACAATATGCACATCACTGTTAGCCAGATTATTAAAACTAAATCTGCAGGATATTGTCTTCCATCTGCCGTTGGGAGATTTGTTGGTAGTGTACACTCTTCTCCATTGAAGAGCAATCTTGAAGGGAACCCATCACCTTTTACGATGTCAATGCCTCGTAAGTGCTTTTTAGTGAATGAGATGACAGACTGTTGCTTCCCTGGTATTTTTGGATCTGTTTCAGGATGTGTTCCATTCGTCTCTCCCATCAAATAGTCCAATCCTGGTTTTCCTGTCATGAAAATGGTGTTGTTGACTTCTTCAAGCAGTGTTCCATTAAAGGAGTAGGCATTTTGAAAACCAGAACCTGCTTTCTTCAGTTCAACTGCAACAAACCAGTCCTTGAAGGTGATTTCTTTCCAATTAAATAACGTGATACGGGCAGTCCAGCCAGTCCTATAGTTGGTCGCGATGTGCCAGTTTACACTAACCCCGCAGTTGTCACCACAAGGCAATGGAGTTGGGATATGTTGCTTCTTGAGTCTTGCCCAATGTACAGCCTTCTCGGTTCTGTTTAAAAACGGAACAAGAAGGGCTTCTGGAGGAAGAAGCAATGCCGGTGCATTTTTGCTGCACTTTTCCGAGCTACCACATCCACAAGCACATGTATTGCACGGTATGATGGAGTCATAGTAGTATGCAGAATACGAAGCACAGCATTGAGACTCTCGATTCTTAGGCTTGGTGATATCGCAGACAATTTGCCAGCTGGCAACTGCTGTGCTGACTGCCTGAAGTCCACTTGGATCAGGAAATTCTGTGTCATCTACTCTTAATGGCCGTCCACATTTATAGTGCGGATTAAGCTCCCCTAAAATCCTCCACTTTTGAGGAGGATACAGAGCTGTTCTGTTCAAATCTGGTGAAATCTTATAGACCTGCATCTGAAATACTGATATTGCATTGGATGCATTCATGATGGTAGGGAACAGGCTACCATTTCTGCAACAGTGTGGCAAGTTCCCAATTTCTTGATCAGTTTTTCTATCCGGAGGCAGATCACCGATGATCGGACTCTTTTCACAACTCATGACTTTAGAAAAATCTAAGTCATTGTAGTACTGTGCTGCAGCACCATAAATGCAGTCCGTTGCATCTTTTTTGCGAGTATATGCTCCTCTCATTGTGAATATGAACTCTCCTCTCATCCACTCCCATGTCAAGTTCCAGTTGTCAAGACGTCCCAATGGATTATTGTTCTCAATAGTCACCTGAGCAAGGTAATTAGTCTGGTAAGCTTGGATAACATCGTAAGAGATCGAGAGATCACCTTTCTGTCGTGGAAAATATTTTGTCGTCAAATTTTTGGCCTCCAATTTTGGATCTATTGCACAGCACATATGCATTGTTCTTGCTGTCATGGAAAACATACACAAAAGAAAATTTGAGAATATAGGGAAGATGTAAAATATAAAGTTAACTTAGTGCTAACCGCGTTGAATTGGTGCAGGGCATCTGAATCCATGATTAACGAGCTTTATTGTCTTGGGCATAGGATATCCTGGAGGCCTGATCCCAAATTGAGTACCAGAGAGCTCAATTTGCGCCTGAATTTTGGTAAGATCACCGGCAGTGTCGATAGATGTTTCCAAATCTGTTTGTGGGTAGCCAGCCAGGTAAGTTCCATTACCAACAGGAGCTGGAAATTCGTCTCCACCTACTAGAACTGCATTACTCGCAGAGACTAGAATCTCTTGGTTTTGGAACCCAACGAACATTTTCCAATTCTTGAGCACATTCATTCCTGCATTCAAGATTGTGGCAGTAGACTTGAACGCCCATGGCTGTGCAGTGGCGTTCTTTAGATGGGGATACTCTTTTGTCCTCGAGACAAATGTGTAGGACAGAAAAATCCCATTACAATTCTCTGCTTCCGGGGGAGGCACAGCAGATGGATTATCTTGACTGGCAAAATCTTGTGCTTTACTAACATAAATTGTGAAAGCACAAAACAGAACCGAAAAAAGTAGTGGCATATTAGAGATCATTTCATCAGTGCTTTACTAGCAACTTCTAATGGATGATGAGAAGTATGGTAAGTTAGTAATAGTGCTCTAGAGCAAGAATTCTCAATGTTACAGATAACTGTAACAATGATTGGTAAAGGTGAAAAGAGCTTTTGACAGAAGGATTGGGAAAAACTGAAAAAAATGAAAGCGAAAAAAGGTCCTGGTGAGATGTGGGATCAAGGTGCTGAATTCAGAGAAAAGACCAAATCAGGTGAAACTTCCTCCTATTTGTAAGCGACACATATGGCGCCTCGGTGGGGGGAAAACTACCAACAGTATTTCAAGTCTTGTGTTTCCGTTACTTCCAAAGTGGCAACAATACCCTTTGCAAAAGTACGGATTTTTTTTTTCTCCTTCAGGTTCCCCATTTGTGGTTCTATTTCTTCCCCCCAAGTTTAAGTTTGCTTTCACCACCATTACCATGGACTCTTTGGAGAGCTGGCAGATTGGAAATTGACATTTGGGGACAATCTTGAATGATTTGCTTTGCTCAATTCAAATTGAGTGAGACAAAATTGTGCAAATCCAAAAATGAAGAATACAAGCATGAAGCACAAGAATTCGCGCAGAATTTTTTTTTTTAATTTGATCACATTCTTGCTCAATTAACTTCTTCACCAGCATTAAAAAAAAAATGCTATAAAGAATCCGAGTTTCATACAAGGGGCACTTGGCCGTCTGGTTTATTCAGTTATAGTTTCATTTTTATCCACTTCAAGAATTATAATTGGTCGGTTGTCACTTGCATTAATTGATAAAAGATTGGCTGAACTTTCACCATAGCTAATTTACAAGGAACTGGCAGACCCCTATAATAAAATCAGCATCTGGTTCCTCATTTTCAGCCAGATGAGCACGTACCAACCCGTGAGCAATGGATGTAGATCAAGATCTCGAGAAAGATGTTCCTCAATGCAAAGATGATTCTGATTCACTTGTATAAACATTCAAATTTTTCCAATACGAGGCCATTTTCAAGAGTACTAGCAGAAAAAACACCAAAAAAAAAAAATCAGGAATAAATACATAGTCATTTCCCAGCCGATTAGCAGGAACAGATATGAATGGTGTTAAACTTAAGTCAGCACTCAGCACACAAGCATCCTGACTTTACGTTAAAATCACATTAGGACCAAGTTTTCGAGAGCACACTAAAAGAGTCCAACTGTTTACAAGGCCCCTCTTCATGGTGTTCTTATAAAGAGGCAGGAAATACAAAAGGTAAAAAGGAAAGAAGAAATTGATTTTCCCAAATTAGTCTCCCAACTCAATATTAGGTATACCTCTCTGTCTCACAAGGCATTGCATTGCTCAAGTCCCCTCCCATGTCTTTTTGCTCCGTATTTACCATGATCACAAATGCAATGCACCTTTCTACACTAGAGTAACATTAGCTTGTATTAGCCTTTTTGGGCCCCTCTTTCTGGCTCTTGTGCTGACCGAAAAATTCCCGACTTGGAAAGAGGAACTTGAAGAATATAAGCACATCCAAATTTTCGTCATCCCTTTTAGCATCCCTGGAAAATTAGGCTACTTCTATATTTGCTGGTTTAGCATTGCCTTCCACAAACTTAGTCTTTGATTTAGCAGCCCGAGAACCCCTTGATGAGGAAGAAGAATTGGACCTGGGAGACGAAGTTGACTTAGATTTCTTTCTCTTCTGCTTTGCCTTGGGTATATTGGGAAGATCTGTAGATGGTATGTCCTTGTACATTTCAGATGTCGATCGATGCCCCATGGATTCTCCAAAATCTGTTAAAAAGTTTGTCAAGAAGAGCTGGGAGATACAAATAAGAAGGTGCAAAAAGAGAGAGATGAGCAAACCAAATCAAGAACATCATAGAACCACATTCTAGTCATACTTCAATTATCCAAGATGGTACGAAACATAATTTGATAAATAAAATCTACGGTCTACGCTGACGACCCTGCAGAAGCCAATTTTCACTCTCAGCTTAGATATGAAGATTTTTTTAACACAAACTATTGGAGTAATGCCGCATGCAACACTAAAATTTAATACTGTCTTAGAACAGGATTATCGGAACACGAAGGTCTGAATACATATCCCACAAATGAAGACGGATTAGCTCGAATTTCTGAACCGTAATTGGAACCAAGGTTGAAATGATTTGCAATTTTCTGTGACCTCTAGTTATGGACATTATTGTTTACTTTCTTTACCACTGTAATTCAACTTGACTTGAGGAATTGTGGTATCATATTGAGTCAAACCTAACAGTCAAAATACAGGGAAAATTTGAGGATTAGGATCAACCAATGCACCAGCACCACTGTCCTTTTCTAGGCCCAATGGCTGACAGATTTTGCTGTTCTAAAACTTCTCTCGTGACAGATGTGCCAAACTTTCCTCTTTTCAGGCAAAGAATCTTTTCCCATCGTCCAGGTAATCTCCTACTAGGCAACAGTACACAGGACAAACCAATCAATTTTCAATCACTTCTTCAACACGTTGACACATCATTAATTTCTTTACCCTTGTCTCATCAAGTGCTATTTGCAGATTTGCTACATGACAAATGAATTAGTTACACAATTTCTTTTTCCGAAACCTCAATTGTTTTCCAGCATACTAAGATACCAAATCTCGCACACCTAACTCCGAGTAACCACTCTCTGTCTGAATGCAAGTGGAAATCATCTAGGAAATACAAGAAACGTAATTCAGAAACGTAATGCTCAAAATTTCAGAGCCAAACCTTGTGATGACCACGGAGAAAGAGCAGAACCAGAATTTCCAATCGAAGTTGCTGTAAAATCAGGCCCCGTCTTGAATTCATTCATCTGAATTTCAGACAGAAAACCACAAAAAAAAAAAAAAAAAAATTTCAAAAGACAAAAATTAGATTTCATGAGAACCCAAGACATGTAGCAGACAGTCACAGCATTTAATATCATGATCAATGGGGTGGTTAAGGAAACAACACAAAGGTGGGAACTAATGCATACCCAACTTGGTGCGCTACCAGAAGGGCCGTCCCATCCTATGTGTGCCACATGCTTAACATCTGTCGGATATCCAATCTCCATCTCACGTTCCTTTACAACTACAAGAAAAACCCACTTTCACCTCGAAGCTCAAAATGAATAAGACAAGCACAGACCCAAAATTTTTTTAAATATGTATATATAATTGATCCTAGAAATGATAAGATGGAGAAGGATGAATGAATGCCCTTACCAAACATTTGAGATATGTATTTATTGAATCCCTTACAGATCCCCTTCATTTTGGTTCCCATAAAGAAAGCTGTACAGGTCGAATTTAGCAGTCCTCTGGTAGGATCTAAGACACGAAAGAGGTGGAAGAACCACAACAATGTGTAGAACTTGTTCCTTTGCCTGTTTCAAAAGCAAACACATTAGAGAATATCCAACTGCAACATAATCACCCCTTTTTCAATGTATTAAAGCTCTTGAGTATCAAAGAAGGTGCACATGAGATTTGCCTCAATGTTGGGATAGGAATCTTTCCATTGCTTTGAGATAAATATGCATGTGGGATGTGGCCCTTCAATTACAATTCTTCGTGACAGATAAAATAAACAGGAAAAAGAATGAGGAAATTAATACTATAGCAAAAAGGGACATGCAAGAAATGCAATACCTTTTTAGAAAAGGTTTGATACGGTAAGGGGAGAAAGGAGGCTCAAAAGAGAAGCTGATTCTCTTCCCCTTCTTCCTTCTACAGTCCCCATCTCCCTTCAACACAAAATGTACATATATGCATGCAATTATAGCAATTAGCATGCATGCAAGACTACCAAATGGGATGAGAATTAAGATATAGCAATTGAAGTTCTTCAAGATAATGTAGTAAATCAATGTACAAAGTATCAAGAGCCAAACTTGCAAATGTGGGAAATTCTTGTGTAAAGGTGCAAGTGTAAGGCGTTTGGCTAGAGATTGTCGGTTCTTGGAAAATGTGGTGGTGCGAGGATAAGGTGGTTAGTTTGCTTCAATGGCAGATTGTTTTGGTAGATTTGAAGATGTCTTAACAGAGAGAGAAAGAGAAGGAAGAGAGAGAAGAGAGAAGAAGGGGAGATATGAAGAAGAAGAAGAAGAAGAGGGAGAAAGACAAATTGAGGGAAGAGAGAATGAGAACAAGAGGTGGACAACCACGAAAAGTTCTCAAAAGAAGGTGTGATTTGAGGGAGCACTCTTTTAAGGGCATGGACGTAAGTTAGGCTGGCATTCAACCAACAGAGTACCAATGCTTTTATGCCTAAGAAAAGCAAACTACATCGTCATTGAATTATGAAATTTTATAACGATTGAATGATGCTTTGTTTAACGAAAAAAGAATAAACCTTCAGTCAAACACAAAGACATAAATCTTCAACTCCAAGTAATTTACTGTGTATCAAATGTGAAAAGATATTACTAGTACTGAATTTGCAGATTCTAGAAAGTAGGAGTAATTCATGCTTAGTCATAAGCATTTTTTGGATGCGGGGCTCAGTTCACATGATTTACAAGTTTTGATGTTCACGAGACAAGCTCTTCATACACAACGCTAAGTTTTAGATAATCGATGAAATCTTGATTTAGTAGTTAAAATTGAGGTCTCGGAACTTAAAGATTCTAATATCAAATCCCGTTTCCTTCCTTCCACTCCTTAAATTCACTTCTATCATGCTTAAAAAAAATAATAAAAATGAAACGTAATTTTTAGATAGCAAAGGAAAAATGGTCTTTGTAGTATTCCATGTAAATGCGAAGATATAGGGACATTTGGATTTTTGGTTTTGGTTGGTGAGGATAGATGGCGTAGTGTAAATGGTGCCTTGCTGGTTGGGGTAAATCTCGGGGTCATTAGGCTAAGGTCCTTTTCTTTCCTGCCTGTCTCAGTTAGGAGTTAGGACCAATGGATCTCTTAAAAAACGGGCATCATGTCAGATCGTTGAGGGATAGAAATTAGGACGGCAAAACAAGCATTTAAAGATTTTTAAGCCTTTATCATGATGAATCAACATAGTCATCAATTCTATGTTATTTCCCTTTGTTGCCAAGATATATATATATATATATATATATATATATATATTTACAAAAGGGTTTTAATGCCAGAGGACTGCTACATTCTTCTTTTTTTTTATATTTTCCCCTTTCTAGGGAAAATAAGCATTCGAGGATTTTCTTTTCTTTTCTTTTTTTTTGGTTAGCTTAAGCTACTTTTTTTTTGTTCATCCATTTCTCTTGTTTTTTCTTGGTGAGTAATAAGAATTTAATCACAAAAAATGATGTTTACAAAATTTTCTTGCCGAGTCATAATCCACATGGATAAATGTTCTTCTTGTTGTTGCTTTATAGTAAATCTTTTTGCTACTACAGAGATTTGTTTGTCTAGCAATGCCATTACTTTGTCTAGTAAATCTTTTTTGTTGTTACTTTACAATCATTCTCAGAATACTGCAGTATTATTGTTATTATAATTCCACTGTGTCAAGCAAGTTGCAACTCATGTAGATTCCTTAGGATATCCCACCTAAAACTTTTGGTATAAAATACTGAGAGATTTTTTGTTCATTGTTGGAAACACGTTTGATGATGAGGCTGGAAGCAGAAATTTCCTATTGCCTCATACGGAACTGTGTTGGTCACTTTCAGACAGCTGCTGGTAACAACGATGAAAGGGCATCTACAAATATTCCTTCAAGTACGGATACTATATGATTAACAAGGCTTCGGTTGCATTTGATAAAACTAAAGTGTAAAAATCTGAAATCTGAGACGTGAATCCAGTAAATTATTGAATTGTTAAGTATTAAATCTAATACATTTAAGTGCATATCATATTCAATGAATAGTTTATCACTTAATTTTGGGGGTAAATTTTGCCTAGGAAATTCAGTACCACTTAGTTAATTCGAATGTTCAATTTTTGGCTATCAAACGGTTTGAATATGTTAAGATCTGAATCCATTAAATTTAAATGATGAATTGGATTATCAAACAGTATTTTCCATGATAAAATATCATTCAAACGATATTTCAATTCTAGCATATTAGGAAAAAATGCAGTTTTAGTTCTCAATATTTAATAGCTATTTGATTTTAGTTCCTAAAGTTCTTTTAAGATATAAATTTGGTTTCTAATATTTAGTACCTAATTTTAAAGTTTTGACAAGAATAAATTTGGTTCCCAATATATTCAATTTAAAGCAAATTTAGGATATTTAAAGAATTTTTTCAATTATTGATAGAATTTAGTCACGTGCAATCATGTGTCTGTTAAATTGAATTTAGAATTGGAAGAGTAAAATAGCAACTAAACTTTCAATAACAAGATTAAGAACTAATAATTTGACGTGCTAACGTATTAGTGATTAAAATGGAAAAAAATGCTAAATTACAAAATTTAAACCAATTGGAGCACCTAATTTGTTGATTTAAAACTCATTTTCATTCTACCTCCATTGTCACTAGACAAAAAATCCTAACACCTAGTTTTTCCATTTTTTTAACAATTTTTTTTTAAATTAGTTATTCACATGCTATCACGTAAATTATTCTAATTATTCAAAATCAACTACTATTTTGTTCTCTTTAAATGCAATTTAATGAACACGTTATTACGCTTGACTGATTTCGTCAATAATTAGGAAAATTTATAATTGTTCTGATTCTGCTTTAAATTGGAAATATGGAGAACTATAGTTGTTTTTGTCGAAACTTTAAGGACTAAATATAGTTGTGCCAATGAACATTCGTATATGGCAATACCATCACATCTGCTATCCAACTAGTTTAAGCTCAAAGTCGATGCTATATTTGATAAAATTATGTAAGAAATTTCAGATCTAACATATAAATTAAAAAAAAAATTCTTAGACCTAATAAAGAAACTAAATGATAATTCCCACGAGAATATTCTAAGATAAAAGAAACCGCTCACTAGGAAAATTGTAGGAAAGAGGAAAACTCACACTAAGTGGCTAGTTGCTAAATATTGAGGATCAAAATTGCATTTCTCCCGCAAACAAAACATAAACTATGTTTCCGTCCTCACAAATCGGAGTGGAGAAGATTTGATGGGACAACTACCGCCATTGCTTCAAGTTCTGCAGTAATGCTTGACTAATTAATACGTCATTTACAATTAGAACAGTACAGCTAACTTGCGATACTTACATTTATAAATCCAAAAGTCAAATACTTTTTATTTTTTTAGCAAGAACTTAATTTTTCTTATAGCGCGTTTATTAAATTAATTTGACGAGTACTAGAAATAGCTATTCTTATTCAATAGCCGTGCCTGCAACAAATAAACTGGGATCCTAATAGTTGACAGAATGGCGAGTGACGGCTAGGATTGTGTTATATTCCAAAGTACAGAATGTCGCTGCAATTTTTTGTAGGAGTCCGAGTTTGAATTTCCATTATATGGCTAGACAAGCTTTTCCTTCCAAAAAGAAAAAGAGGGGAAAAAAAAAAAGGCAATGTGATCCATTTCTTGTTGCTCCTTTTTTTTTTTTTTTTTTTTTTGTGAATTAAGTGAAATGTGCAAAGCTTAAAGGTTCAGTTTAACCACCACCTTTGGAAGGCAAAGTTCAACAAGCCAAAGTTACTTTTGTTGTCTTCAAGGTGCACATAGATTTACTTTAGAACAGAAGACAAATGTGTCGACCATTGTCTCATCTTTTATGTGATTGCTAAAAGATTACTAATAAAGCTAGCAGGACCCCTCCGGCCCCATGGAAAGAGAAGTAATGAAGGAAAAGTTGTAACAACATATTATCAGCTTTCTACCAAACAAATTCGTTTCAGAAATCACACCAATCGAATTTGTGAAGAAATTTTTGGTTGATTTGAATAGCTCCATATCTAACGGGAATTATTATTGTTGGACTTGAATTTTATCCCATCAACCGTTTACTTTTATTGGACTTGAATTTTATCCCACAAACCTTTTATTTTAAAGTGAATTCTTAAACAAAATTGAAATAGATGAAACTAACGCGTGTGTTCAAATTTAGAAATGAAAAAATTATTTTGAAATTAAATTGATCGATGGAATATAACCCAAATCCAAATAACCAATAAAACCTAACAGATTTGTGGAATAAAATCCAAGCCTAACAAATAAAATTGTTGGTGGGATAAAATTCAAACCCAACGAATGAGACTGTTGGTGGGATAAAACCCAAACCCAACAATTATTGTTTTATTTATGCATCATAGCTGAAAAATACAGTGCAAACCAAGCAAAGGAAAAGGGTTAGGTTGGATGATAAAGCGGGAGAAATTACAAGTAACAATGTCTAGGTTCAAAACCTCTCACCCACTCAAAAAAAAAAAAAAAAAAAAAAACCAGTGCAAACCAAGCATTTCTCAGTACAACTTCAACAAAACAGTGGAATTGATTGAAGAGGGCAATTAGTGTAATCAGAGCCCCTCCGTGTAGGCCACTCCGGTATTCTTCAACCATTGGCCACCTTGAATGAGCTGGGCCACCGTGAATTTGCTTGCCTCAGCTGCACTGGTGATCACATGATAACCAGGCCACTTGACCCTGCCGCTAGTCCCAGCGCCTGGGCCTCTATTTTGGTATTCGCCATAGTACAAAGTCTTCAAAGCAAAGTCACCACTCCAAACTGACCAGCCCTCTGGAACAATATGGTTGTCAATATTTGATTGCATTACAACAGTCCTCGAGTACTCTTTCCATGGACGGCCCAAGTAAGTTTTTATTGATCCCTTTACGGGCGCAAGATCCGAGCTTGGGATTATATCACAATTCTGGATTGAAGTCCCGGTGTTCGAATTCGGGTCAACCCGACCTTGGGCCGTTACCATATTTTGTTGATTACTCATGGGCTTTCGAGCGGCAAGTTTGGAGTTCTGGAAGACCACTGCAGCATCGCCGAAGATGAAGTCCACCGTTCCTGTGATGTAGCAGTCTCTGAAGAATTGGCGGAGGCTGTGGGTGTAGAGTGTATCTTGGAATGCATCTATCTTGCAGCGATTTATGACCGATTTGTCAGCTCCAACGCGAAGTGCAACGGCCTGGTGTTTCTGTGGCCCAGCAGTGTTTTGGAACCCTAGATCTTGAGCTATGAATCCATCGGCAACGGCAGCTGCAACAAGAAAAGTTATGAGAATCTTGGACCAGGTTGTTCTAAAATACTGTAAGTCACAGTATCTCCGTATGAGCCTTCGACCCTGCACAGGCCCATTGAAAGAGCCCAGTCTCATGGCGTCAGGCCGTTTAAGTGGGCTTCTAGTGAATCAATCTGTAAGACTACCTTTTTCTTTATGAATATATTTTATATGCATTATCAGCGTGTATTACGATTAGGTGATGCATAAGTAAATTTTAAATTTCAAATTCAAATACACTGTATGCTCTATCGTAACAAAGGTTTTCTCACCCTCATTAATTTGCTAAGTCATTTTATATTAAACAAAAAAGGCTAAGCAAGATGTGCAATAGAAAGCAAGTCACCTTAAACTTTGAGTTTAAATAGGTAATTTTCATAAATCTATTTGATAATCCTCAATTTTCATTGGACCTTAATGTCATTTGGATCAATTTTATGAGGTAATAATATTGGAGGGACTTCTTAGCTTTTTTATGTGTGTGTTTTCCATAACAACAGAATATAGATAGACTAACAAAATTCAATGCAAAAAAGGGGTGGTAGAATGTAGATATGTTTACCAACGGTTGCAGAGTTAAAGGTGGTTGATCCATCCACAACGTTCAAGCTGCCTGTGATAATGGTTTTATCCATGCCATCACCAACCAGCATCAGATTCTTCTTATTCTTCCCAATATCAACTTTTTCCTTGTAAGTCCCTGCCTTCACATAAATGACATATCGGCTCTGGGCATTATTTGGGGCTGCATTAACAGCTTCTTGGACGGTCTTGTAATTGCCACTACCATCCTTTGCCACCACAGAGTTAGCCTTAACGTCCTTGGGCAAGGCTTCTAAAAGCCTTCTATCCTTACTGGTGACCCACGAGGGCAAGTCTCCATTGAGCGGTTGTTCGATCATTTCTTCCTCTGGTGGTGCGATCGCAACCACCATGGCCAGGGAAGTTCTTGCTTTCAAAATCAAGTCTTTCATCATGGGCTCCACTACAGAACGGGCCGGGCCATTGAGCCCATCCAGGCAAGTAACGTGGTTAGTGAGAACGCTACTAAGCCACGAATGAGCGTCGGATTGGGATTGGGCCGTTTGGCTTCCGAGAGCGACCATGGAGTCCATCAATCTGTCCACAGACATGTCCATCAACTCCAAGCAATCTGCTAGAGCAGCTTGCTCCCTTTGATCATTGATCCGACGGTTGATATTCTCAGTCAACTTGATAGTTTCTTGTATCTGCGCTGATGACTTTGCTAAGATCATCTGAAGTAGGTCGACGTCACTGGATTGGCCAGATGAAGCTACCTCAGACACCGCTTGCAAGCAGGAAGATTGATCATGAGCATGGCTGCAGAGGTGTCCTCCTCTCAGGGAAGAAGTTGAAGTCTGGCTGCTACTGAGAATTGCAACAGAAACTATAGAAATTGCGCCTAAGATAGCTGCTAAGGATAAAACTACATAAAGAACTTTGAAACCAGATCTTTTCTTGGGAATGTCTAGCAAAGGTTGGTAAGTGTTTGCCATGACTAGCTACCAAGTGCGGTCAGTGTGTGTGATGAAACTCTCTTCTCCAACCAAGTCCTTAAATAGAAAACAACAAAAGAAGGGTTCAAAAAATGAAATTAAAAAAAGAAGTGTAAAGATGCAGTAGGTGATGAATGTCTTGGCCCAAGGAATACACATGTGACATATACGTCTAGCTGTTGATATATACTACAATAGTCGTCTTCTGCAGTCCTTAGTCATCAGATGATCTTAAAAGCCAAAGACATGATTTATATTTTTTTAATAATAACGTCGTGATGATTCAGTAGTGGACTATAATTTAATCCAAGTGCCTAGCTGAGTGGTATGAGGCTTATGCAAGTTGTGTGGTCAAATCAAATGCTTTCTCCGTTCTCAAAATTACCAAAAAAGCAGCAATCTGGTCGGCATACCTAAGAAGACTTGAGTGTGCATGAATGTTGAACCACGGCGCTGCATCCACAGGTAGATAGAATCATATGGCAATGCAATTGCAGTACAGCTATATAGCTGGTTTTTATTTTTCTCTTCAAGGTTGATGCTAATTACTTTCAACGTTGATGAATAGTCTTCTAATCTCCTGATTAAGCAAATGTGGAATTGAATATGGTTCTTCTGGCCGCTTATTCAACTTTGAATGCCGCCCGCGCAGCTGCGCGTCACCTTTGCATGTGTTGGGTAATGATTAAAAGGGATAATTTCACACACATCCCACGAGGTTCTTCATATTTGCATCTAGATCTCTTCAAGCTTCCAAAATTACACTTAAGCCCCCCCTCCCTATTTTCAATTTTTGAATTTCCAAAGTTGCCCTCGATCGCCTATGAAGAAAAGAGAAAATTGCTTCTTTATCATCATCTAACTTTCCTATCATAACATCCTTTAACCAACAATCTTGAACTCGAATTGCCACCCAAGAGTTTAATCATTGACAATAAAGCCACCACTTGCTCCGCCCAACAACCATGGTTCGCTCTAAAAATACCGCCAAACCAATATAGTATAACCACTCTAAAAAAAAAGGAAAGACTTTTTTATTGGAGAAAACACAAGAAACAAGCGTGCAACTAATGAAAATTATTAGTGTTTCTTGCATAATTCTTCACGGGATCCATGAGTTTCAAATCTAGTTTCAATTATTGATTTGCCTATACTACTGTGTTTGATTGTTTTGTGTTTCTCTTATACAATTTTGTTGGTGTGGATAGAGAAAGAAATAGTTTAGGGTTAAGGAATAGGAAAAGAAGGTGAATGTATATAGTAGTAAAAGAACGGAGGTGGAGATCAATGGGGTTTCCATTGTTTTATTAATTTATTCTCTTTCCTTTCCTATTATTGTGCATTCCAAGTTGACCATACTTTTGGGACATTATAGTAAATTTGTGCTACCAAAGGAGATGGGTGTTATTTGAGAAAAGCTCCTTGGAATTATATTAAACCTCAAGGAGGGAGTTATGTGAAATTATCCATGGTTAAAGTGTAGTTACATGCTCGTATCAAGAGCCATTGGTAATTGTCTGGATCTACATTATTGACCACCTGTAATAATGATCTAAGTGGACAGAGCATCAGCGTCATAGATTTAACAAAAGAATACAATAATCGCGATATAATTGACAACTTACGTACCCTTTTCTACATGGGATGTTGTACCCTTTTGTAAAATATTCCACAAATTTAAAAAAGACAACTTGTGTAAATAATTGAGGCTCAAAAGATGGAAAACAAGCGTGCTTCCCTGAACTTCGTGCACCTACTCTTTTCATTTCCAAGATTGCCAGTGCATGTAAAATTGGGATAATTGCATTTTGTACGCCTGAACAATCACTAATTAGCAAGTTGCACCATAAGCAGTATATATATATATATAAAAAAAAAGGGAAAAAAGCATTGAATTGTAGCACATAAGTAACCTATACTATCGATGGTGCATTGCTCGAATTGTTTAAATACCAATAAGTTCTGATAGCTATTGTTTCATTAAATTACTTTGGTATATATCCTTAAATGATTAAAAGAGTATTACTGTCTTCTCATTATGATAGTAAGAAGAATACTTAGATTTTTAATTAATTTGAACAATGTGCAATAAGTTGATATGTTATAAGGTATTAGCATGCTACAAGTGATTTTCTATTTTAGGATGCAAAGCACAAAAACACGATAGTGAAGGGGTGCACATAAAACCAATCCTATAGAATTTTCTTGAAGGGTTTGGAATCCATATTCATAGTCAAAAGTTCGCAGGATAAATTGTATAGAGTCGACATAATGATGAGGCATGCGTCAATAATTCCTACACTTGTTATTTCTTAATTTCAATATGGGAAAGTTGACGAGATAGAATCTTAGTAATCATACGGCTGAATTGCCTTCAATTCGTTACATAAACGTTTCTTTTTTCTTTTTTTCAATGTAGGGAAAGGTTGAATTGGATGATACTAGACAGAGAATACAAGTATTCGAGACCTCCCACTTACGTTAAAGGAAAAAAACACTTTTTTTGAAGGTTAAAGAATTTAGTAAGATAAAACCACTATTGAAGCAAAGATTACATCAGCGGTGAAATATTCTTACAATATTAAGCAAAAAATACCAAATCATTCACTTGTTTGGATGATACATTTATCTAAAAATGTTTATTATATCACCGCAGTTGTTAAATTTATAATTTTTTTCAAAATGATTTTACGATCTTTTGGAACATGGTGTTCACATGTCACCAGCTCTCTCCTCCTCACGGTGCCCTCCTTTCCTCCTTTCACCCTCCTTCACGTTGAGCTAGGGCGGGGGAGTAGCATGTGGGTGGCAGGTGAAAGAAGGGAAGGGAGAAGGAGAGGGAAGAGGGATGGTGGAGCAGTGGCTCTCTGTTGGTATGGGTGTAAGTGTGCATTTTTTGAATAGTTTTAAATGTCTAGAGTACGTAATTTAGAGGTTGTTTAACAAATTAGTGAAGATGCTGTTTTAAAAAGAATTTGTATGCCTAAACAGACCTGCCATAGGGAAGTAAATCACTTAGCAATGAATCGTTTCATGTTACAAGCAGCACAAACAAAGTTAACTGAACCACATATTCTAGGGAAGCAGGAGAGTTCGCAGTAAGTGTCAAGTACAGAAAAATGTGCCTGATGCGGAACACATTACAGATGAATTTTGGGCTTGGAAGAAGAGTGCCAAAGAGTAGCTCTCATCTCTATAAAGAAAAGCAAACAAGTTTTTCAAATCTTGTGTCATCTTTTGCTGCCCTTAGTCATCAGCAGGTCTTGAAAGAAAAGATCGGTTTCTATTTTATAAACCTTGTGCTTCTGCAATGTATAATTTAATCCGAGTGGTTGGGTGGTAGAGTACGTAGCATGTCACTTTTGCAAGCTGCATGTTCGAATCACATGTCAAAGTGTAATCTACTGAATACATAAAAGAGGATATATAGGGGTGCATTCATATTGTTCGGAGGAACCACATGATCACACCCTTAGGCTTGGTTTGGGAGTTTAGAATAGAGAAGAAAAGAAGAGAAAAAAATTGTTGTATTGATTGGGAGTTTACAGAAAAGAAAAGAAAGAGTGTAAGATATATATGTACATTTATTTTTCTTATATATGAGCATTTAATTTCAAGGACAACGTACATGGCATTTTGACAAAATAAAACAAAGGGTCTTCCAACTTTCTTTTCATCTCCGTCCAACTTGGAGAGCGAGTTTATTATAACTCTGGTACTGCATTTCATCCATTCAAATCCATCCATATCCTTTCTCTTCTTCCCTGAAAAATCTCCCAGACAAATTAAAACTCAACTTTCTTTCCTTTCCTTTCCTTTCTAAATCCCTCTCTCCCAAACTAGTCCTTAGAATGCCCTCGTCAAAACAATCTTTGAGACATATAATACGCCCATGATCTCATACGTAACAAGCTAAATTAGATATCTATGGTGATAAAATTTTGTGACAGCCCTCTAGTTTCAGTTCTTCTCTTTTTGAGGTTGACGCTAATTAATTTCTACAATGTGCAAAAACCTTATCAGTTATCTCCTGAATAATAAAGTAAAGATTTTCTTTTTCTTTCTTTTTTTGGGAATGGAAGCTAAGTCCTAAGAAAGGCTCTTGCCGTTTTTGGACTTTTAATAGCGCCTGCGCTTCTGCACGTCCCATGACCCATCCTCTCTTTCGCGAGTTGAGGTTGCACGGAAAATGCAGTCACAGAATTGTGTCAAGATCCAGTGGTATTTGACAAATTGTCTGCCTCTACATTCATTATGATCTTTAGTCGACAAGGAAATGGCATCACTTCATAGATTAAACAAAAGAAGTGCAACTCAACGATGTATAAAATATGATCTATAAAAATAATGCTAGTAGATAAGGTCAGTCCTGTTCTATTTTATTCTGCAAATAAAAAAAAAACAAAAGAAGAAAGACAACTGTTGTTGACAGTTGACTCAAAGCCTGTAAAACATGTGCGTCCCTTGACCAAAATCTGCATGCAGTCCGGTCTGTTTGGATTGTAAGTTATTTGGGATTATTTGGGATATTTTTACTGTAGCACTTTTTGTGATGTGATGTATGTGAGATAAAAAGATATTGGGAAGATAAAAAGGTGTATTGGAAATTATAAAGATGATGTAAGCAAATAAAATTGGGAAAATATGAAGCAATCCAAACAAATCTGATAATCTGTCATTTCCCCGAAGATATTGTTTGATTGCTATGCATAACAAAATCGGGTAAAAGATTTCGAATCCATTTGAAAAATCGAAAGTTGAAAAAATAGATGTGTGGCATATGACAACAACTCTTCCAACTTGTTTGCCTTAATTGGCAATTCGGAATATTATTTGTGTGAGACAATAATCGTAATCATGCTGGTAAAATGTCTTCGATTCGGTCAATTAAGTCGAGTTTTGATTTAATCGAATCACGTCTCAATTTAATTTTACCAAATTCAAACTCGAACTCGATGAGCTCTCAATATAAAATTTGACTTCAAGGTCAACCTCAAATTTGAGCGGAGTCAAGCTTGACCTTGAGTTTTAAAAAATAAAAAGTAATCATTTTTAATTTTTTAAAATATGAATAAATTAGTAATTTTTCTTAACAAATAATAAAATATTATAAATATATATGTAATTTCACTATTAAAATTTTATATATATATATATATATATAATCGAACCGACTCGCGAACTAATGAATTAATCATCTTTGAACTCAAGTTCGAGTTCAAACTCGACTTGATCGGTTTGAACTCAACTCAAGCTACCCACTAGTTGCTCGATTCATATGCAAGCATATTTATTACCCATGCTTCTTTATTATTATTATTATTATTAGAGTAAATTATCCAGGTGGCCACTGAACTTTTTGGTTAGTCAAGATTTAATTACTCAACTATTAATAGTATGTTTTTACCAATTGAACTGTCAAAATGTATAAATTTTGAGCCATTCTATTTAATTCCATCGTTAACTCTGTTAAATGTAAGGGTCTACACAATTTATGAAACATACTATTAATAGTTAGATCTAACAGAGTTAACGGTAAAATCAGATGAAATGATCCAAAATTTAGTAGGTAAAAGCATACTATTAATAGTTGAATGACCAAACTCGATTATTCGAAAAGTTCGGTGGCTACCTGGATAATTTGCTCTTATTATTATTATTATTATTATTATTATTATTATTGAGATTAAATTAGAGTTGATTAAAATAAATTTTATTGTTGAAACAGCCATCGCACAATGTGGGGGAAACATTCCCACCAATAATTGTAAACAGGGTTGAAATTTGAAAGAACTCTATGAGCCAATAGACGAGCAAAAACATTGCCATGGCTCTTAAAACGGCGAGACCTCAGAGACCCTAGGATCTCAACATGATCTAACACAAAAGCACCGCAAACCCTTTGCCTAGGGCTACAAACAAGTCGAGTCGAGTCGAGTCTCGACCTAATCGAGTCGATCTTCGACTAAATTTTATCAAGTTCGAGCTCGACGAGCCGGCAAATTTCGAGCTCGAGCTCAACTCGAATCAAGTCGAGTCGAGCTCGAGCTCAAAAAAAAATTAAAAATAATTATTTTATTTTTTAAAAAATAAATAAAATAATATTTTTTTCTTAATAAATAATAAAATTTAACGATATATACGTAATTTTACTATGAAAATAAAAAATAAAAAAAATATATATATATAATATACGTAATTTTATTAATAAATAAAAATAAAAAATATATATATACCCAAGCTCGCGAGCCGCGCTTGAGCTCGAGCTCGAGTTTGATTCGAACCGGCTCGAGCTCGACTCCAGCTTGACTTGAACCGCTCGTGAGCGGCTCGATTCGTTGCACCCCTACCTTTGCCTAATTCCCGCATCATCACCAGCAAAAGCTCCTAGCAATCCAATCTTGCAAAGGCTGTGGGCATCTATCCACAGCTTTGCCTGGCTTGGAGAGCATTTCTCATCTCCCATTTCTGTGAGAATTAAATATACATTTAAGAATCAATAAATCAATCCTCAAACTTTTACTTTTATTCATGTTTACAAAATTAATAGAAACGGAGTTTTCGGCCATCCGAGTTTTGTGTATTATGGGGCCAATAGATTTCCATTGTACATTTGGCAACTAGTATTTTTATTTTAATATCAATGATTTTTTTAAACCATGTAGAATTGTAAAAGATTTGAGCTACTCGCTTCGAGTTCGCGAATAATTCAGTTAAAAACTCGACTCAATCTCGACACTAATTGAGTTCGAGTCGAGTTTGAACTATCTATTTAAGCTCATGAGTCGGGTTCAAGTTTCGGATTCTAGTATTCAAATTAAAATTAAATTATTAATATTAGAAAATCACTGTTTTAGGTACGTTATTCGTGAAATTTACTAAAGAAATTAGAACTACAAACCAAACGCCAGCTCGGGTACTAATTTACATTAAATACAATTCAAACAAAAAACCAATGAAATTTTTATTTGTCCAATTAGTACTTATTTTTTATCACTCAAAGATCAAATACTAAGTTGGTCAAACAGCTGGTCCAGACGTGATAAAATTTCTCGAATTTGGCATTGAAATTTGGTAACAAACCCAGTTAAATTGAAGGGAATAAAGTTGCTGAAAACAAAGATAATCTGGAAGCATTTCTCCGGATGGATAAAACATGCAACAAATCGCCAGGAAACATAAAAAAGATACATTAAAATTCCCCACCTCTTCGTCCTGCGAGTAGGTACTGCAATCTAAAATCCAGTCAAACTTCATTCAGATACAGAGATGAGCTGATCAAGTAACAAAGTTTACGTTAATTAGAGCCCCTCGGTGTAGGCGACTCCTGTGTTCTTCAACCATTGCCCCCCTTGAATGAGCTGGGCCACTGTGAATTTACTGGCCTCAGCTGCAGTGGTGATTACACGATACCCTGGCCAATTCACCCTCTTGCTAGTCCCCGCACCAGGGCCTTTGTTCATGTACTCGCCGTAATACAAAGTTTTCAAAGCAAAATCACCACTCCATGGTGCCCAGCCCGTTGGATCGATGTGATCACCTATGTTGGATTGCATTACTACAGTCCTCGAGTATTCTTTCCACGGGCGGCCTAGAAAAGTTTTTATGGTTGCCTTTACGGGCGCAAGGTCTGAGCTTGCAATTATGTCACAGTTTTGGATTGAAGTCCCGGTGTTGGAATTGGGATCAACCCTACCTTGGGCGGTTACCATGTTTTGCTGGTTACTCAGGGGCTTTCTCGCCACGAGTTGGGAGTTTTGGAAGACCACCGCAGCGTCGCCGAAGATGTAGTCGACTGTGCCAGTGATGTAACAGTCTCTGTAGAACTGGCGGAGGCTGTGAGCGTAGAGGGTGTCTTGGAATGCATCAATCTTGCACCGGTTAATGACCGACTGATCGGCTCCGACGCGAAGTGCGACTGCTTGTTGTTTTTGTGGCCCAGCAGTGTTTTGGAACCATATATCTTGGCCTATGAATCCATCCGCAACAGCAGCTGTAAATGGTACCAAATAAACATGAGAAGTTTTCTAGGACAAGAAGAAGAAAAACTATCAAAGTTTTACCATAAAGAAAGGAGAAGAACAATATCAGTGTTCAATTCGAAGGTTAGTATTTTTACCAACAGTTGCAGATTGAAATGTTGTTGACCCATCCACAACGTTCAAACTGCCTGTGATAATGGTCAAATCCATGCCATCCCCAACCAACATCAAATTCTTCTTACTCTTCCCAATATCAACTTTTTCCTTGTATGTTCCTTTCTTCACATATATGACATAACGAGTCTGGGGATTATTCGGGGCAGCTGTAACAGCTTCTTGGACAGTTTTGTAGTTACCGCTACCATCTTGTGCAACCACAACATTAGCATTAATATTCTTAGCTGAAGATTGTAAGAGCCTTCGGTCCTTGTGAGTAACCCATGATGGGAAATCACCATTTAATGGTTCCTGAATCATTTCTTCTTCACTTGGTGCAATTGCGACCAACATGGCCAAGGAGGCTCTAGCCCTCGAGATCAATTCTTTCATCAGAGGCTCCATTGCAGGACGGGCTAAACCATTGAGCCCATCTAGGCAAGTCACGTGGTTGGTTAGGACACTGCTGAGCCATGAATGGACATCAGAATGGGAATTGGCTGTTTGGCTTCCGAGAGACACCATAGAGTCCATAACTCTGTCCATGGATATGTCCATCAACTCCAGGCAATCTGCTAGAGCGGCCTGCCCTTTTTGGTCATTGATCCGACGGTTAATATTGTTGGTCAACTCAATGGTTTCTTGTATCCGTGATGATGATTTTGCTAAAAGCATCTGAAGGAGCTCAACATCACTGGATTGCAAGAGTCCAGCTGATGTTAGCTCAGAAACCAGAGCCACACAAGAAGGTTGATCATGGGCCTTGCTACACAGATGTGATCTCGGGGAAGAAGAAATTACAGTTTGGGTGCTCTTGAGAATTGTAATAGAAACTATTGCAATTGCACCCAAAATAGCTGCTAAGAAGAGAACTAGAAAGAGGACTTTGAAGCCAGTATTTTTCTTGGGAGTGTCTAGCAAAGATTGGTAGGTGTTTGCCATAATGGTGACTTCCTAGTGTGGTACTGAGCTCTCTTCTCCTCAATCCTTAAATAGAAGAAATTCAAAACCGTAAGCCCATATGAAGTCAAAATACTAGGAGTTTTTTAATCGCTCTAATGGAACACAAAAGCAGATAAACCCACATGTAGTAGGTGAGAAGAATTTTATCTACCTAGGGCATAGCCATCCGTCGGTACTGCTAATCTTTGGCTCTCTTTAATCATCATTCATCAGATAGTGTCAACTTTAAAAGAATGATTACTATTCCATTAGCAAGTTGCATTATCAAATTGAAACACCGCCATCTTGTCCACTGTAATCTGTTGAATAAACATATTTAAGAGTGAATCACAAGGTACCCATGAAAGTATCGAGAGAGTAGAAATTCTTGAATTAAAAGGCATTTAGACTTTGTGTAAATGAGTTCACTGCTCATACTACCAACCATATATAAAATCTATACTACTATGAAAGCTCTGACTGGTGCAGTTGATTCTGATTTTAGTCGTGAAATTAACCAAGAATTTGATACCCCGGGATTGAGGCGGCCAGTGATGAACCCACAGTCATTAACTTGTTTCAAGAGACCTTTGGTATTTGTTAGTCAAGACCAATTTTTTTTTTTTTTCCAAAAACAGAATTTGTCAAGACTTCTTGCGAGCATTAATCATGAGGATAGTGGACAATTAGGGCATCTTCTTCTTAAAATTTGTCACGTATTAGTAAGTGGGGAAAAGATATATTGAGAGGATTCAAATTTTAAGACTGATAGTTGAAGATGGGAAGAGTGTAGAGAGGGGTGAAAGGTAAAAATAAAATAAAATAAAGGGTAAAAAATAAAAAAGTTCCCTGTGATTAACCTAATACACAAAAAAGCCCCCATGGTTTCAAAATATACAACACGACCTCTCATGCTTTGAACTAAATTGTAAAGGTGACGGAATCCGTTAAACTTAACGGAAATGGACGAAATGACCAAAATGCACTGATATAATTAAGCAAAAGACAGCTCAAAAAAATCATTTGTTTATTCTCTAAGTAGAGATAATTGAGGGTTAAGGGGTAGAATAGGTATATTTGATAAAAATTAGGCATAAAAAATTATTTTTAGGTTCCAATAAGTCATTTCTATTAAGTTTAACGGATTTCGTCACCTTTATAATTTAGTTCAAAGTATGAGGTGTCGTATTGTATATTTTGAAAACATATGGGACTTTTCTGTGTATTAACCTTACTACAGGAGGCTTTTTTGTTTTTTACCCTAAAATAAAATAAAAAGTATATGCCCTTGCCATGGGAAGCAATGCATCAGTAGATAAGGTCAGCATTCTACTGATGTATTTCACAAATTTATTAATCACAACTAGCATAAAAAAAATTGACTGAAAAGCCAAATGGCACGTGATCCCGGACCAATCTAGTGATTAATCTTTTATTTCTTTTAAAGCCAATTTTCTTCTCAATGCCAATGCATAAAATTCTAGGTGGCGTTTGATACGCACATCGGAATCGGATATCTTGGGTTTGGAATGAAGTCATTCATTTCAATACATTTGTTTGGTTCAAGTACCTGGAATGTGCATTATTATTATAGTTGATGTTTGGTTCGTCGACTCTTTCGAAATAGAATATAATAAATATATTATAAACCACATCATAAATAATAGTTATTGGCTCTTTGTAAATGGGATATAAGAAATTTTCACTAATTAAATATATTAGTATAAATGTATTAGTCTAATAATTTCTATTAGTAAACATGTATAATTATTAGTATAATTGATAATATTAATTATATTACATAAATTAATATACATTATATAATACATATAACTAATAATAATATTATTATAAGTTTGTAACTAATTAAATTAAATATTACATATCAAATTAAATATAAATATACAAATGTTATAATATAAATATAAATATATAATTATATAATATATACAAATATTTTATATAAATATAATATATTACATATTAAATATAGTTATAATTATATATTATTATATTTAAAATAATAATTATAATTATAATTATATAACTTATTAATATTACATACATGTATATATTATAATTATATGCACATATAATATACATTTATAAATATACATATATATATTATAAATATATTATTATATAATATTAATGAATTTGTAATATATATTATATAGGTATAATTATATTTAAATAAATAATTATAACATATAATATAATAATATCATTATTATAAGTTTGTAACTAATTAAATTAAATATTAAATATATAATTAATTATAATTATACAAATGTTATAATATATAATTATATAATATATAAATATTAATTGTACAAATATGTGATATAAATATAATGCATATTAATATTAGATATAGTTATTATTATATTTAAAATAATAAATATAATTATATTTATATAATTTATTAATATTATATACATGTATATATTATAATTATATGCACATGTAATATACTTATAAATATGCATATATATTATAAATATATTATTATATAATATTAATAAATTTATAATATATATTATATAAATATAATTATATTTAACTAAATAATTATAATATATATTTATATAATATACTAATATTATAATTATTATATATTATATATATGTATATATTATAATATAAATATAAATATAAATATATAATGTATATAATATATATAAATATTAATTATACTAAATATTATGTAATTATAAGATTTTGGAATCACACTTGGGTTTTGGACAAAACCCACCCTTTTACTAGGGAATGGAGAGATGCCAAATTTTTAGAAATCATTCCAAAATTTTAATTCTCATATCAATGAACCAAATACCAGTTATGAAGTTTATTCAATTACTTTCGCTCCGATACCTTTTTACCAAACGTCCCTCCTATTTTGCCCGCATAGATGTGGAATCCAATTAGAATATACAACGCCGACATAATTATGATTTATGATGCAAACGACAAGAAATCCACAGCTGCCATTTCTTAAATACGCCAACTTGGAATACTTTGCGGGCTAAAGTCCTAGCAATCATGTGCACGATTCCTTTCAATTTCATTCATTTTCTCTAGTTTAATGTCAGCGTTAACACAAAACTAATAATAATATTTTTCCGTTTAATGTTAGCTTGACAGTGATTGATTGTGAAATCCATTCCTCGATTCTCAAATCCGTCTTTTGTAAGTTTTGGAATTTTCCCCGGGACACAAGTTTCTTTAAGTCCTTCTAAAGTAGAAGATTAATAATCGTGCAACTTTCTATTTTAACCAACTTTTAACGTATGTTGAATTGATTTGCATGAAAAAGAATCTTTGCAATGAAGATTATCTAAAACTGTAGAATAAGGGAGAAATTATGATTAATTGAAAATGTTCCAAATAAAAAGAAGAAACTTTAGGTCAAAAGTTAAATTCTAAATGACACAACATTGAAGTGAAATTTGTCTTTCGCCGACTTACGTCTCACGCCTTACTTAATTTTCCTAATTATTATATATTTTTCTAGTATTAAAATTTTAGTTTGGCTAGGTACTAGTTTTTTCTTTTCAAAAAATATAATTAATTTAGGAAACTATATAAATAGAAGGAGCAATTATTGTGATTATGTGTATTGATATGGTAAACTAGGTGCAGTCCCAATTGAGTCGGGTGCACCACTCACCCGTATGAATTTAAAACAATTCTCATATAGAAACAGATTGATGATGGGAGGTAAGGTTTGAACCCCTGACCTCCTATCCCACTATTAATGTGGTTGGGAGTTGGTTTATTATTCATACTCTTAGTTCCTTGATAATTGTAGACAAATTTTGCATTCCTTATATATCTCTTTACTTAATTTATCTCATAGGATAATTAATTCAAAAAAAAAACTTGCAATTGTAGGGAAAGGGGGATAAAGGATGAATAGAAAAAGATTTTTGAGGGGGCAAGAATTGTGATATTATGAAATTTTTTTTATTAAAATTTATGGTACAAAATAAAAATCTTAAAAATTTTTTGGGACCGGTTGCCCCTCTCCCCCTAAATCCATACTTGGTATGGGTTAGATTTATTGCTAAACATGTGTATTTTAAATACACAACTATAACAAAACTCCTCAAAAACACTTACAAACTATCCAAAAACACCCAAAAATACACCCCAAAAATTAACCCTAATGCGCAAAAATACACCAAAAAATAAAACTCAAAACACGCTAGCTACTGCGACTAAAAAATTGGCTAGTCCTGTATTTCCTCCTTTATGTAGTAGTAGTACATTTTGTGTGGTAACGAATTACAATGATGAACAAATTAATGTTCTTGTTATGGTGGTAGCCTCACATTAAGCCTCCTGAGCCAGATAGAGTGAAGAACCATATGCAATAAATCATACGGCTGAGCAGGTCGATGAAGAATAAAATGGCGTTGGACTTGCATGACCATCTTCTGCTTTTTCAAGTACTCATCCATGGGGATCGCTTGCAAGATAGACTTGAGTTCTGGTATCTTGGCAACTGGAACAGACACTGAAAACTGGCTCCAATCCAGAACGTCGCTAAAAGGTGGAACATAGCCGTCAGAAATGATCACAGGTACGCATCCTGATGAAATAGATTCCACTATTCTAGGACTTGCCACTTCATAGCCACTGGGACATAAACAGAACTTGGATCGCTCCATAAATTCGAAGTAATCTACATTTTCTGGGAGGTATTCATAGACTTGAATATCAGCATCCTTGTCTTTCCAGTATTGAATTAGGCTTCCCCTTACATGACCGTGATGTCCACCAGCAAAAAATGCAAGGATGGATCGTTGCTCAGCAGGCTTCCCCAAGACTGGTGGCCCTAGCCCCTCATAAGGGATTTTGATTTCTGGTAAGGAGACGTCTCTAGTAGGTTTGAAACCTTCACTAACGTTGGCATTGCAGAGCACTCTAATCACATTTCTGAACAGCGGATTGGATTTCGAAACCCAAGGCCCCTGTCGTAAACGTACAATTACTTACATGAAACATGAACGAAATTTGGAAAAAATTACCATCCAAACATGTGGTGTGGATTCTGAAATTACTATCCACCGTCAAATTGTATGTATCTTGGCCAAAAAAAAAAAAATTATACCCTTTTGCACAAAAACTTCAAAGAACGGACTCTTTATCATGTGCCTAACTAGAAGATTATAAGAGAAGCCAAAGATGTTGATAAGCTTCTCAATTTGCAAATGGACGAGAGTTTATAGGGCAATAGTAATTTGGAAGAATGTTTATTCGTTTCGAGGACGAAGATTGATTCTCCTTACGTTCAAACAATACGATAACATAGCATTCATGTTACACACAAGAAAACAAAGATTAAAGAGAGTTAAAGATCTTACCCAATCATGGCAGCTGAGATAGAAATGGTCAGCCCCATTACTCCTGTTCCAATAGTAGTACTTGCTTGATATCAGTCCAACATAATCTACAGCAATAGTTTGGATCTGACGCATCATCGAATGGTAATCGCGTGGCTCGAAGAGGTACTGAACGATGTTGGTTATGCCAATGGGAATGAAGAATACCACCGCCTCATCAGGATCGCGAGATAGGAACGAAGTAAATGTAGTACTCGTAGAATTGTTGATGGCACCATTCTCCAGTTCACTGATGAACTGCCCGTCGATGGAGTAGATGTTGGTTCCAGGTGCAGCGTGGAATATTGGTGGCTCTCCCTCCTTGTATACCCACACTTTGAACCGTTTCTCCATCTCTAAGTAACTCCTACCAGTGGATTTACATCAATTTTTCATCGCAATATTTGATTGATAAACATTAATCATGATTAGTTAGTGATTGATAAACATTAATCATGACTAGTGATTGACATGAACTCGGACAATCCTATCATTGCCTAAACGTGTTTCTTGAGTATTAGAATGACGTGATACCCTGATCATGATCAATGACAGGGTTTTTCATACTACATTTTTTGCTTCTGGTTTAGTTGTTATTGGGAGTTTAAATGCTGCAAAATGATATACTACCATTATAACTTAGACACAGAAAGAATCGTGCAAAGAGAGGAATCCGCTGGAAAAACGCAAATAAGTAAATAGTAGTTGCTTAACTGATGAAACGCATGAGGATTTTTATAAGCGGATCCTGCAGGAACGAATCTGTGATGTTTATGAAATGCACAGGTACGATTGGTCCTTGCCGCATTATATATAGCTACACGAGCTCTTGCCAAGCTATCTTCTATTCTTGCAACACCACTACCAGCATGGTGGTGATTAGAAAGAGTAGAAAAAGTGGACAAAGAGAAGAAATGGTTTTGGTTATTGAGGCAAAACAGGAAGAAAATAAGGAAAAGAGATGGACATAGCAATGACGGAAAGTTGCAACTGAAATAGGCCATGGATCAACATAGGTGATTAGCTAAAGGTTTTAATGACATCAGTTGCCATTTGCACTTCCCTTTCTTTCTATCTATCTATCTACCTATATATATATATATATATATATATATGGAGAAGTTGTGAGTTATCAAATTTATTTCAAATAATTTTGAATGGTCTCTGGAAAATGGAGATAGCGATAATTATAATTATGATAACAGTGGAGGAATTAAGGGAAGTAGAATTCTAGTGAACAACTCTGTTAACAGATGATAAGCCATGCAGGGAAAGATGAAGGACATCTACAACTAACTTTTCCCACCAGCTCAAATTTAAGATTAACACCACACCATCTCCAACTTTTACGTGATATATCAGCCCCTCTTCTCCTATCTAATACACCACTTAAGATCCGACCTTTTGCATTTTGCAATATGAAGCCACGCTACCTAATTCGCAACGTTTAAATCTTAATATTTTGTGACTGACAACATTGTCTTCGAACATCAAATCGATCTAAATTCTAACCCTCTTCACGATGTATTTGCTAGTTTTCTTTAAAGGACACACATTAAGGTACAGTACAGTGTTTCCTCTTCCACATTTCGTTTGGTTACTTGAACAAACAATCTCTTCTAGAAGAGATTATCCGTCTTCTTAGTCTTCGACACAGGAAAGGGAATTTTCTAAACCCTTTTTTGTGTCAAAAGAGTAACAATTCCTGATCTTGTTCATAACATCAATTGTCTTGGCCTTGAAAAAAAAAAAAAAAAGAGAGAGTCAATCGTCTTCTTGCATTTGCGTGGATTCAATACTAGGTTGATTTGTGATATTTTCGGAAGGGATAATAGATATCTTAGTCCCAATATCGAATATAGTCCCTTTTGTTTTACGCAAAAACACCCTCATGTTCGCAAATGAACCAATTTGGTCCCTTTTGATTTTGGCAAAACTAATCCAGTCCCTAAATGCATGTTGTTACTTGTTGGCTGCTGGCATACTGACTAGACTTTGCAAAGGTAGTCCAAAATATCCTTACGAATCTGATATTACTCCATTTAAATCTGCCTCACGAAAAACAATGTGAGACACAACAATATATTTAGCATATCAGATTTCTGGAACAAAACAACAATCACGATCGAACTTCACAGGGCAACCTTTTTCTCATTTTCACATGTTTTCTTTATCGGAAGAATCAATTGCCAGGAAAAGGACTGTATTCAACCATAATTGAGGCGAAATATGTCGTTCAACACGAAAAAGCTTCCTTCCACCGTGGGTATCAAATGAAACATCTGCATACCATGGACATGCAAATGTGTTACTCTTCTATATGGGACAAAACCCAAGAAATAGATTTCAGCATCCTAAGAAAAAAGTATCTTGTTAAAGATGAACAATTTATGGAAGAATCAAGAAAATGTTAAAAAGATAAAACCAAAGGGTGATTTTTTAAATGCATCTACATTCTACAGCAAGAATTAATATATATATTTTTTTTTAAAAAAAAAAAAAGAGGAGTTCTTGCGTACCTGACTAAACCTTAGAGGATGGTCCTCTCCTTGCAGTTGGAGGGTACCACTGACGAAGACTAAAATGCCTCCAGCAAAGGATGATAGTTGAGAATCGATGGTGCTAATTACGTGATGGCATTGCTGGAATGGCAATTGCACCAACTTTGCAATTATATTATCTGTCCCCTGAATCTTTTGGCCTTCAAATGTAAGCATGGAAGTTGGTTGGTACAGAAGAGCAAGAGAAGGTCTGTCATTATCAAACAGGTGGTAGTAATGATCCACAAATGCTTTACCCACCATTTCAACTTGTTCTTCCATCTTTCCTTTTCTTCCCTCGGGACTTTGAGAATTGTAGGAAGAATAACTGCAGGGGTTGTGAAGATTATATGAGCTATGCCACAATAGAAAAATGATGATTTTGATAGGTTCACAAGGGCAATTAAATAGAATATGCCGTTCAAGGCATCTCCCAGTCTGCTGCATGGCTACGCTAAGTTGTGAAAAAAGACATTATTAAATTTGGAGTGCGTAATGCGATCTAGCACAGAGCATCTGCCTGAAGCAAACCGACCCCTCGTCGTTTACAGGACTTTTTTGCCGCCCCAGAAGTACTTTATCCATAGAGAATGAAAAAGAACGTGTCGGGAGGAAAAACTGCGGTTTGAAAGTTGATTTCCCTCATAGGGGAGTCTTCAAGACGCAAAATGATCCGTTTACTTTCTTGGGGAAGGAATATATTCTTTATTTGACGAGAGTTTGTTTTCCTGTCTGATGCTTGTGCTAATAAGACTATCACCACATCCCAGTACATGGACCTTAGCATCCATAAACATTTTCTGCTCGTAGATTATGTAGAGACTGCATCAACTTTGAACATTCTATCCTGTCATGCCTAACCAAGCACTCTCTTCTGTCCACAGAGGAAGGTTTCATTCATTCATCACAAGTAAGTTCCGACTCATCATGGTGATGACCGACATGGCCTTGTCTAACTTTAAGAGCCCAGACACTTATATATGACGACCTCAATGGACAAAAACAGTAGTTTTAACAGGGCTATTGAGAATGCACTGGGATGCATAATCACCAGAGGATTCAACCTCTCCCGGAATTTGATGAGCTGTGATTCAACAAAGGTAAATAACAAATTGCTTTATTCACCGTATCAAGACTTCGTAGACTACTATGATACAGCTGCAGATCCTCCACTGCCACTATCATCATTAAAAATACAAGATTCATTCTTTAACGGTTGCTTCTATGGTGGAAAGTAGATGGCCTGCCCACAGTAGGCAGAACGAATGCAAGGAGGACACCTCAGCACAAGCATCTCTATCCATGTTTTTGGGGCCCAGATGAGAAAAGGTTACCGGCAAAGCCTATTATCATCTGAAGGAGTTAAGAGCAAATACTAATATAAATTGGGTTGGGTAGTTAAATAAATTAGTGAAACTATAGATGCTATACTGGAATAACAATAATAAGAAAGGACCCTATAAATACCAAGAGATTGTAGGGTTTTAGTCAATAACCAAGCAGAGTGTGCGGCGCCGTCTCAATGAATGAGGGTGCAAAACAGAATGTTGCTTCTAGATTGATTTGAACAAAGGGAAATGAGTTCTGAAAGGCCAAGCTTGTCCTTTGTAAATTTGTTATCATCAGAGGCGGAGGAAACAGAATGTGGGATAAAAAATTTTCACCACACAAGCTCTCCAGGACCCAATCGCAAGGAAGAGAAAAACACAACATTGGCTTCGGAAGATGGCTTGCGAAAATATCAAGCATGTGCAGCAAAGGTATGAAGTATACTTGTAATGTGATATGACTGGAAGTATTTAAGACATTAATTAACGATGGCAATAAATGTAACTTGAATCTCACAGGCAAGTTGGAGGAGTAGTACGTCAACAGAAACAGTTAGGGAAGTGATTGATAATCTGAATAGTGAACAGAGGATAGCAGTGACCAAATTGGGATTTGGTTCTTTGCTAAACTTGCGAGCTTTGCATGAAGATGGGCAGTTCTTATTTTGGCTGGTTAATAATTTTAATTGCGAATGCCGTACTCTCGAAATCCATGGGTGTTGCATCAAAGTTATGACAGAGGATGTAGAGCATGTGTTGGGTTTGTCAGCAAATGGTGTCAACATTGCAGCCTTAGAGAAAGATTGGTATACAAATGATCTGTTGGAACAAGAACTTCACATAACAGTTAAAGACGGAGAAGTTGTCTTGGCTGACCTGAAAAAAAGTCTCTTGTTAATGCAAACTTCAGGGGTAGAGTTCAAAGTGAAGTTCGCACTTCTTGTAATAGGCAAAATTTTGGCTCCTAGAAGTGATATTCTGGTGAAAAGGACCTTCATTCCTTTTTTGCATGAGGTAGAGCTAATGGAGCATATGAATTGGGCTAAGTTCGTTCTTGATGAATTGGTAATTGGAATAAGAAATGCCCAAATGATGAAAGATGAGCAAGTGGATGGCTGTGTTGTCTTTTTGATGGTAAGGAGTCACTTAAATTGCAATTGTAAAATTAGCTTTGGTTTATGTCTAACTTGTTACATAAATGCAGCTATTCTACATGGAGCACTTCTCCATTCATGGTGATGCATATATCCCTTTGCATATCCGTGCAAAACCTCGGATACAATTCTGGGGCAATGATAGACTGCAAAGAAGGATCAGTAGACTAAAACATCTTGGTGTCATGGATGGAATAGAGGTAATTATTTTTTTGTTGGCACAAAATTTTGGTGGTCGGATTTTTTCCTTTATTTCATTTTGTTACCAGAAATAGGCATATAAATGAAGGATAATTATATACATTCATTACAGGTTGAGGTAATTGCGGATGATTCTGTTTGTTACACTGCTCAGCATGGGGAAGAAAGTCAAAACTGTAACCTTGGAAAAAGGATGAACGAAGTTGAAGATTCCACCAGGGAGTTGAAAGAGGAATACAAAAAAATTCAGGATTCAATGTGTAACATGGCACAGTCGTTGAAGACAATGCAAGATGCAATAATTAGTGAGATGAAAAGATTTATAGAAAGAGCTGGGGACAAAGAAGCGACTGCAATTAGTTTAGGGGAAGGGAATGGAAATGCTGTTAACAGCAAAAATGGCGTGTGCAAGAACTATTTAAGGAAGTACAAGCCAAAATGCAACCCTATTTGTTTTAAAGAGCCTATTGCATGGAATATACTCCCTCAAACAGAAAACCAAGAAAATGATCTAACATCCAGATTTGTTGAATATGAGAGGGATACTTCCATAGATGTGACTTCTCCAGTGAAGGTGGACAATGTGGAGGTAGTAGCTGAAAAGGAAGCCTCACTCAGGGTGTCTTCAATGGATGACAAAATGCCCAGAAAAACTTGCATCAATAAGGCTCTTGGACTTGCAAATCCGGACTCAGAGATGTCTTCCACAGGGTCTGTGAAGGCTAGGCTATTAAATATGACTAGTCAGGGGGTTGTACCAAAGCATAAAATTCAAATCTCCCCAGCGAGCAAGAGACTTTTCAAGAAGAAGAATGCTTCTCCAAAGCCTAAAAAGGTAGCTTTTGTTGTGTGTCTTTGACTCGAACAAAGGTTACCTGCATAATTACCGATGATAGTTTAAGGTGATTAGAATTCTACTAAAGTTTCAATTTCAACAGGCCCGATGCTGCAAGAAGAGGAAGCAACCATGCAATGGCGATAATCCAGATTGTCCAATCGAAATAGTACGTAAATAATTATAAAAATGATTTGCATGTTACTGTTTGATATTTATGTCTAAACAAGTGGCTAACCATACTTATTATAGGGAGATAATAGTACTAGAGATGGGGAATTACCACCGGAAACACGTGCAAGACTAATTGATCTACTTTTTGATAACAGATTGCCAAGATAGTAAGTTTGACTTTGGGTTTTTGTAGTTGATAATTGAAAGATTAATTGTATAGATTAATATGTATTATTTTATGCAGCACCACTTTAGTATCAATGTTAGGACAGAAGGCTACCCGATCGCAATTGAGGTCTCTTAGGCCTGGCCGTTGGATCCACGCAGAGGTGAAGCCACTCTGATTTTGTCAATATTGGTATTTTGGTATTTAAAAATGGATATGTCAATTAGAAAGGTCTTAGCATGCGGGAGATTTTTTTTTATTCTTTTTGCCATAGGTATTGAGTTGTTATAGTGCATTATTAACACTCAGAAGGAGAAGGGATTTGAAAGGCTCCCAGAGAGTTTGGTACCTACCAGCTTACTTAGAGGTGAAAATATTAAGGCTACTCGTTATAAAATTCATCATTGTACCCCTTTTATTTTAATTATAAGAAGTTCTGCTAGATAATGATTTTTTTAATTAAAGACACATATTATAATACTGCAGCAATTGATTCTTCATGATACTATTCGTCCCGAAGGCATATACGGGAACTATCTAACTGAATCAAGTTTTGGGGGCCCTATCAATGAGTGCGAGAAGGTAAAGCGCATGAGATAATTAGATTGAATTATGATGTCTCAAATTGATTGCTAATTGGACTCTTTTTGGTTAACTTGTGTTAGATTTGTTTACCCATGAACTGGAACAAGGAACATTGGTACTTATGTATCATAGACATAATTAGCCGTCAGGTTTTCATTTGCGACTCTGCACCTGATAGCAATGCTGTTAACAAAGAAAGGGAGAATAATGCCAAGATTGTTGTGAGTGTCAACTAGGTGCTTAATCTTGTTACATTTCCTGTAACTAGAACTACACAATGATTGATGTCTACCAATTAATGATATTTGAGCAGTGTGCAGCAATTGAAGAGGCATTGTCATATGGATTTGGCCATGGACATAAAGGAGATGTGAATAACTACAAATTTACTATGCCTGAAAATTGTCCCAAACAGGGCAATGGGTAGGAGTTATTGTTACTTTACCATAAGACGAATTTATTTAATGTGACTTGATCTGGAAAATTAATTTTTTTTCCTTGTTCAGCAATGATTGCGGGATTTACATTGCAAAATTCATGGAACATTGTGGTGATGTTAAGTCTGGCTTCAAGTTGCATGTAAGCTAACTAAGGAATGAGCAATTTGATTTATTTGTTCTCTTTATCTATATTTTACTATTGCATTCAACTAAGAATGAAAGGTGATGTATGTTAAAAGGTGACGAGTTTAGATCGTCTGAGGATTGCATTCGACCTTTTCCTGGACTTAGGCAATGAAGTTCGACACCTCTGCGTGTATGATTTCGCCGGATTGGAGAACTTGTTCGGATGATGACGTTGTAAACTCATGTGGAGCTCAACAAGTTGCAAGATTTTAGAAAATTAATTGTACATGTATTTTGCCGTGATATTAGATGCGCATGATGAGTAACTATATCTTTGTTGGTGGCTTGTTATTGGTCTTTTGTAATTTGATTGGCCAGGCCATTATTGGTTTTTTGTAATTTGGATGACCATGTTATTGGTCTTTTGTAATTTGGTGGCTTACACATTCTATCAAATTAATGACACAAATTAATGACAGCAAGTTGATATTTATTTACATTAATTTTTTTAAAACTAAGCAACTAATAACCTCTAAAATATCACAATCAAAATTCTTTCATGATCAAAGTTACTGCAGGCAGCACCATTAAAAATGAGAGTGACGGTTACTGCAGAAATTGAATTTTATTTTCCTCTTTATCACAGTACAAAGCTTTATAGCCTTCTTCTCCTTCTACCTGCAAAGAATCGAGTGCTATCAGTAACATGAATAAAGGTGTCATTGAATGAAGCAAAGATGTTGGCAACCCCAAAAACTTGCTCTCCGTCCCTCACAGCAGGGCCGAGGGTCACGTTCTCTTCCTTTGGCTCCCTTGTCTAGAAGAAACGACATGATGTTAACTGCAACACACTTCCTTGTCCAGAAGGCGTTCTCTTCCTTTGGCTCCCTCAAGAGTAATGACCTCAACCCCACTTCCTTTAACCGCAACACGCTTCAAATTTGAAGTTACAAATGCATTGATATCTGGGTTGCACTTTGAATTTGAAGTCACAATTGTATGCAATGATGGAGCTTTGCGCAATCGGTGCTGAAAGTGACATATCAACTTTTGTGTACAATCCTATTTACCAAAGCCTGACCTGCAATAATGACATTTGGGAGCAAGAAGCACGTTATACACCAAATTTGTGGGATTAAAATGAGTTTTTTTTAATACAGCTGTTATCATTTAGCCATTAAAAAATATTTCATTATACACCAAACAAACAACTAAATAAATATTTCTAATTCAAATAGGCTATAGGTGCAGCTGCATATTATAGATCACAATCGATGAAAGTTTGGAGTCCGGATCTATTAAGGTAGTTGCAAGGAGTCCATCCAATTCATATTTATCATTCAACATCACTTCACATAAAATGGCCGGAAAAAAGTACTACGTTGTTTTCTCCGGTAGGAGAATCGGTGTGATGCAAACTTGGGTTGAATGTCAAGCTGCCACGAACAGGTACAGCGGAGCAGTTTTTCAATCCTATAGATCATTCCTGGAGGCAGATGCGGCATGGAGGGCTTATACCGGCCATACCTCAACAATTACCCCAAATGTCCGTCAGCCCACTGATCGTCCTGTTGTGCATCCATTTGCAAACACACCACAACATAACTATGCTAATGCCCCACTTGGCCATACCTCCACATATTGGCCTTCGTCTTCAGCCATCACTCACTGCTCAACAACTGCATCAGGAATTTCTCCGACCAGCAGTGTTAAGGGGAGGACCTCGAAGCCCGCTTCCATCTGTCTCAACTGCCTCATCAGTCTCATAGTTCTCATAAGTCTCATTTATCTCATATTTCTCTTCCGCAAACAAGTGGAACCATCACCAATGTCTCTATCATCCAGATTTGATGCCCCTAAATGTGATTCGAAGTAGCTTCATGGTCAAATGGGCTTGAAGATCAATATACTATTTAAACATTCAGTTGTAAAAGAGTAAAACTAAGGCTAGCAGTATGGTTACCATGTTTTCCTGGTAGAGAAATCTGGAAATCCCGATGCACTAGATGACTCTTCTGCTTGATGGAATGCTCCTCTCACCTTGTTCATGATTTTAATTATTATGTGATTTGTCTGCAAAATGTTAATCAAGAGCTGCATAATATCTATATATATACATGTGTTCTGATGATTGGGAGGAAACCAAACTAAAGGCGCCAGCAGCGTAAAATGAAAATTTTAAGGAAATGGCGCCATAAAATTGGTAGTCAAATTTTCAATTCAATGGACAGATTTTCAAATTTTCATTCACCACGCGGCGACTAATTTTTGAATTTTCATTCCAAATTTTAAATTTTCATAGCCGGTCTACTATTGTATGCAAGTAATGTCAATAGATGTATGCTACAAACATATAATTAAATAGTGTTAAGGGGCCCTAATTAAAATTGACTTGCATGATTTACCATGTTGCAACGTCCTAATCGGAATAGATAAATTACTAAATTAGTATAGATAAACTATCATAATGCACAATTGATATAGTTGACAGAATAGATAAATTACTAAATTAGTATAGATAAACTATCATAATGCACAATTGATATAGTTGACAGTTAGATTATGGTAAATAAAAAAAAGTCAGTGACATTCAAGAGGTTACAAGATGAAATTGAGAATTGCAAAGTTTTTAATTTTTTGAAAAAAACATATAATTTTTTGACATATAATCTAGCTAAAAATCGATCTGAACATGTCAGACATATATTCGATCTGAAAAATTATTAAATTTAATAGAATTACAAAAAAAAAATAGATTATGCATTGTAAATTGAAGATGTACGAGGGAATATGTAGTTGAATTATTATCAATCAAGAATCTTAAGGGGCCCTAATTAAAATTGACTGGCATGATTTACCATATTGCAATGCCCTAATTGGAATAGATAAATGACTAAATTAGTATAGATAAACCATCATAAAGTATAGTTGACACTTATATTGTCAATCAAGAATCTTAATTTGCCCGAATTAAATTTGAAATCGGGAATTGCTATGTTGCAATGTCTAAATTAGGGGTGAGCAAATTTGATACATATCAGACTCATGATCGAATTCAGATTATGAATTTGGTAGTTTGAAATCGGCTATTTGGTAATTTGGTACAAATTCAATACGTATCGAATTCATCGAATTCTAATATGGCATGAAATAGGTAGGGGTGGGCACGGGTCGGGTACCCGCCCCATTCACCATTTGACTGATCCGACCCATACCTTGCAGGTCAGCCATTTTCTGACCCTTACTCGCTCCGCATATCAGCGGGTACCCGTTATAGGGTACCCGTTAAGATAGGGTCGGATCAGCGGATAATGGGTACCCGCTAAGATAGGGTCGGATCAGCGGGTACCTGCCCCGCCCCGTTTATCATTTAATTTTTTTAAAAAAATATTTATACCAATTTAATTTTATATTTTACACATTCATCTAAGATTTAATAATTTTTTTTTTCTAAAAAAAGGTTTCCCACCAAGACACAAGCATATAAAGAGAATATAAGATAAAGGAAAAAAATTAAAAGAATTCAAAATCAAGACACAAGCATTATTTTATAGTGTGTGTATAAAAATAAAAATAAAAATAAAAAATATATATGACGGGCGGATACCCGACCCTCTTTTGACCCGATCAAATAATAAAAATTGGATATCCTAATTTTCGGATCTGATCGGATATGACGGGTTTTCGGGTTAACGGATAATTTTGCCCACCCCTAGAAATAGGTAATGAGATTATGAATTTGGTAATAACCAATTTCGCATTCAAATTCGGTAATATGAAATAGGGTACCGCATTACCGCATTCGAATACCAAATTAGTTTATAAAATTCGGTTCATCTATAGATAAATGCTATTTAGTATTATATTATATAGGTAAATGCTATTAATAAAAGTTAGTATATGGTATTATCATGTACTTATAATAATAATAATAATATATAATAATGTACAACATATAATTTTAGTCTATGGTTGTATAGTCTACGGTTTATTATCACTAATCATTGTATAGTCTAAGGTTTATTCTAGTTTAAATTAATCACTTTTTATGTGTTCCTTAAATCATAGACTAAGGATTCTACGTATAAGCGATGAAACAAATGCCAATTAAATTAAAGTTCATATTGATTAGAACATATGTAATGTGTTAAATTATTCATAAATTTGGGGATTGAAAGGGCTGCAAACGAGCCGAGTCGAGTCGAGCTTTGAGCTAATCGAGCCGAGCCTCGACTAAGTTTTACCAAGCTCGAGCTCGAGTTCGAGCTCGACGAGCTGGCAATTTTCGAGCTCGAGCTCGACTCGAATCAAGTCGAGCCGAGCTCGAGCTCGAAAAAAATTAAAAAAAATTATTTTATTTTTAAAAAAATAAATAAAATAATATTTTTTTCTGAATAAATAATAAAATATTAAGGATATATACGTAATTTCACTATGAAAATAAAAAATAAAAAATATATATATATAATATACGTAATTTTATTATTAAATAAAAATAAAATATATATATATATATATACTCAGGCTCGCGAGCTAACGAGCTTAATATTCTGAGCTCGAGTTCGAGCTCGACTCGAGCTTGACTCGAGCCGCTCGCGAGCGGCTCGATTCATTTGCAGCCCTAGGGGATTCACATCAGTAATAATTTTTAAAAAATCGATTTTTTTTTTATAGATTCACATCAGTTAACCGAATTCATTACCATTTTCGAATTCGAAAGGGGTTGCAAAATGAATTCGGTTATAGCCAATTCGAAATTGAAAATGGTTTAGATTTCTATAAGTCAAATAACCGAATTCAACTAACCAGATTACCGAATTTGCACCGTTTCCTCACCCCTACAATCAATTGGAATTCCATTTGATTAAATTGATCAATTTGTATAGAGGAAACCATAAATAGATGATAGGTTGAATTGAATTTATGAGGTTGACAGTTAGAAGATCTTCAAATCTTAAAAGAACTGAATTGCTAGCTTGTCGAATAAATGATAATAATTTCCCGCGATTTCAATTGATTGGAGATGTTGGGCAAGTATCATGGAATTGGAAAGCAATTTAATGAAATTACAGGACAAGTAAAAAAAAGATTACTTGCTTGCCAAATAAATGATACGTCTTTCCCTTGTTTCAAAACCCGAAGTCTATTCAAAATAAATACACAATGTTTATGAAGGAGAGTAAACACCCAACAACCACTATATGTGTAGCTTAAAACGTATGATCTCTATGGAATAGGTAAATAGCGGTCCATGTATGGGCAATTGGCAACCACGACAATGAGCTTGTGAGTGTGAGACGAGCAGGTTGATCTAGAAAGAAAGGTGGATTCCAAGAAGGTAACTCTATTCTGAATCTTAATTTTTTTGACATTTTGTTCCTTGTGGCTTGTTCATGTTTCCCTGTGTACTATTTGAATAGATAGTTCAAGAAAAAAAAATTGGCTTCGGATAGATAAATATTTTACCTTCAAAAAAAAAGAATAGACAAATATTTAACCTGCAAAAAAAAAAAAACAGAGGAAACAAATATTATGCCTGAAAGAAAAGAATAGACAAATATTTAACCTGCAAAGAATCGAAAATGAGCCAACCAGGAATCATGGCGGGCCTGGAACTGTATTAGGAGATTGGTAGTGGACTGTGTTTTTGGGCCGGCTAAACTATTTCTTATAAGCCAAGGAAAATACACTAGTTTCCCTTTAAATACACTTCAAATTTTTTGTTTACACGTTAGCAGAATGTTTTGTATTCTTTTCCATGCAAACTTCGCAAACACATTGATGGGGTTTCTAGTTGGATGCATTTTGAAAATAATGACTTTCAAAACATGTATAATAGTCTGTAATGAGGATCCCTTAACATAAGATAGGACCTGTGGTGTTGAGTACAGCGCAAACATACGATGCAATCTGCTAATGATCCGAACGGAAAGCGACCAGTGCAAGATTCATGGAAAGATTTGACCATGTGGGACGCCATTGATGAATTTGAAATATCGAAAACTGAAGAGGGTACACAAGCAATGTCTGTTAGGGGACAGCTCCATGAAGGAGTGCAAGACTTCAACTATGAGGACTTAGATGAACGAGATGTGATGTCAATGAAGTTCAATACGGAAAACGAAGCTGAAGCCTTCTACGTGATGCTTGGTCGAGCAACAGGATTCAGTGTCCGCAAGAGTTATAAGCTAAAGGACCCCGAAACTGGTCGGGTCAGATATAGGCAATGGGTGTGTAGTAGGCACGGGCTCCGGGATGAGAAACACATACAAAGAGAGGATCGGCAAAGAGAGCCAAAGGCGGTCACAAGAGTTGATTGCAAGGCATGTTTCAAAGTAAGGCTTTCAGTTGAGGAGGACAAGTATCTGGTCAGTAATATTGTAATGCGTCACAACCACAAATTAGCAAGCCCAACAAGTACAAAGTTCCTAAAATCCCACCGCCACATCTCAGAAGCCGACTATGCTCAAGCGCACGTTCTTCGTCGTGTTGGAATGAAGACAAGTCAGATTATGAAGTTGTTCGTGCTTCAATGCGGTGGGTATAACAATGTTCCTTTCACTATCAAGGACCTATATAATAAGATGAATTCAGAAAGGATGGAAGAGATCGCGGATGGCGACGCAGAAGGGGCCTTTGCATACCTATTTGGTAAGAAAGATGTAGACCCGAACTTGTATTTCAATTTCACAGTTGATAGTGCAGGGAGACTATCAAGGTTGTTCTGGAGCGATTCCAGGTCACGTGAGGACTACAGATGCTTTGGTGATGTTCTTGTATTTGACAGCACCTATAATACAAACAAATACTTGCACCCTCTTGTGGTCATGTGCGGCATCAACAATCACTTTTCCACGTCCATATTTGCATGCTCAACTGTACGCGAGGAAGACGAAGGGGCATATGAATGGGTCCTTAACACTTTCTTGGAGGCGATGGATGGGAAAAAACCCATATCGGTCGTGACTGATGGCGCTCCACAAATGAGAAAAGCCATAAAAAAATGTCTCCCCAACACGAAGCACAGATTGTGCTGCTGGCATTTGAACCAAAACCTTAACTCACATGTAAGTAATGAGGATTTCAGAGCAGGATTTAAAGATTGTATGTACAACAACTGTTCTATAGACAAATTTGAAGCAAAGTGGGCCAAACTGGTATGTTCGTTCAATATGGAGAACAATGACTGGGTTAACCAAGTGTATAGAAAGAGGAAGCGCTGGGCACTAGCATACTTAAGGGGCTATTTTTTCGGTGGCATGCGAAGTACACAGAGGTGCGAGAGGATGCACGCTATGTTAAAGATATACCTTCATAGGGAGTTAAGGCTATTTGAGACTCTTAGAGCTTTTGATTTGGCCAATGCATGGCTTCGCCATGAGGAGGCAAGAATGAATGTTGAGACAGAGCACACTAGTCTACTACCAGCAACCGAGACCCACTACTTGGAGCAGCATGCAGCAGAAGTTTTCACTCGAAGGATCTTTCTCAAGGTTAGAGCTGAGATGAGGAGCCAGGGGTTATACTTCAGATATAATGCCATGGATGATGGAGTCCAGTGCATTCATTTTATTTCCCATTCCTATTCAAATAAGGAGTGGAGGGTTTTATACAATAGAACTTCTGGCATAATGAGTTGTTCATGCCTGCAAATGGAGACCGTAGGACTTCCTTGTAGTCACATGTTTAGGATAATGGTGATAGAAGGAATGAAGAAAATTCCACCTAATTGCATTATGCAGAGATGGACGAGAGATGCAAGACGTGGGAGGAGTGGCAGTCTACGGGAAAGATCAGAGGTCACTAATGTTAATGAAATGGCAAGGTATGCTCGTTTGTCTAGTGGTTGCAATACCATGTGCTACTATGGGGCAAAGACTACTACTGGATACACTCGATTATTGAATGTAATAGACATACAAACTGCCGAAATGAAGACCCTATCCTTAGAAGAATCTACTGCTACGGGCAGCTCATCACAAGCGCATAGAAAGGGAGATGCATCTGGTAAAGTGGGTATCGGTGATCCTCATGCAAACAGGCCGAGGGGTGATCAGAGAACTAAAGGAAAAGAAAGACACATCCGCAACAAATGTGGAAATTGCGGGTTAGTTTTAATAGTTGTTATAAGTTTTCGACTTTTCATATTCTGTAGTTTCTATGCGTGTTCATATTTTTGTAGTTTCTATGGCGTGTTTTTTCAGTGGTTTCATGTATATTCTAACTTTTTGTGGCAGTGGAAGGGAAGGCCATAATAAGAGAACTTGTCCCCTGCATATAGAAAATCCCAACGACGACTTGTCTCACGCTCTGGGCATGTCTCCAGACATCTTTGAGGGTAATACAAGTGCCGCTTGGGTGAGGGGGGGAATGAACATGCATTTTAACTCGGACAATGACTGGGATCAATTGGACCATCAGGTAGGTTGTCCAATTTGTCTTTCTAGAAAATGTTTTTTTTTTGTTTTTTTGGATACTATATTGTAAGGTGGCTATAAAATGTTATTTTTAATGTTTTTAATCATCACGGTGGATTTGTTTATGCCCTTTAATGTTAGTTGCATGATGTTGGAGTAAAGCAGGGGTTGGAGCCAATTCACGGATTCCAACAATCGGTGGACACTACGAATTATACATGGCTGAACAATGGTAATCTTTCTAATTACCAACCAGTAGATGACGAGGTGGAGGAAGACATTGACTTGAATAGAGAAATCATGTATCCAGCATGGTGAAGGGATGTAATAGTGTATTTGATGTTTGTCTTTTAAACAATATGTTGGGTTACAACTTTTTACTTTATCATCAATTGCATTTTTTGCTTGCTTGTTTCAATGGATTTGCTATCATTAGATAATCCTATCACAACAAAAAATTTTTAATTCAACGCTTACTTTTAAGTGTAAATTTTGGGGGAGAAGTGGGACTGTGGATAGGCTAAACAGAGCGTGTTTTAAGGAGGGAGAAGAAAGGAGAAAGAATAGCAAAGAATTTTCTGCTGAAACAAACAAAGAAATGTCTTGCAATGCACCTTCACTTAGTTTTGGGCTTGGTTTCAGAACACCCAAATTCGCTTCTCCTTTCCTTCCTTCGCCGTTGCCGCTTTCCTCGTTCTCGACCCAATGGCAGCCTAACGCTCTCTCCATTGAGGCCAAGGCCGGAACCCGCAGAGAGGACCGCACTGCCCGCCATTCGCGCATCCGTAAGAAGGTTGAAGGGACACCGGAAAGACCAAGACTGTCTGTATTTCGATCCAATAAGCATCTGTATGTTCAGGTAATTGATGACTCGAAGATGCATACTCTTGCTTCTGCTTCAACAATGCAAAAGCCAATCTCCGATGATCTCAATTATAGCTCTGCTCCCACTATTGATGTGGCGAAGAAAGTGGGCAAAGCAATTGCAAAGTCCTGTCTTGAGAAAGGGATTACAAAAGTGGCCTTCGACTGAGGTGGCTACCCTTATCATGGACGTATTCAAGCACTTGCTGATGCTGCTCGGGAACATGGTCTCCAATTTTAGGCCTTGGATGTAGTATCAACTCTATCAACTTTTCTATTATGCCGTTGTCTTTTCACTACCCTTTCTGTAATGGTATCTCTTTGAGGTGCCTTGACTTGGATTCACTGTTTGTGCAAATGTAAGTTGCAGGGGCTTTGTTCTTCATGAACCTTTTTCCTCAAGTTAAAAGAAGTTGGAGAAAAAAAAAGTGTAAATTTTGATTTTTACTGTGACTTGATTATCCTTATCATTACATCATTTTAATATTTAAAAATTTGCAAATTTTGACACTAATTTACTGGTCAATTTTGTGATTTATAGTTTGTCATGTCCAGTATAACTAGTTGCAGAGTTAGAATTTAAATTCATAACCATCTAGTTATTTTAATAGTTCAAACGTTCAATCTTTGAAACTTTTGTATTATGTGATTTATGTTTATGGTTGTTTTATCTACAATCTCAATTCTAGTTTCTTGGTGTATTATGTTAATTATATTTATGATTGCTCATCTACAAATTTGATATCGATTTGAAAGTCACCATGTTACGTATAAGTTTACTTATCTAATTTCTAAATTAAAATTAAAATCTACCAGGTCAATTATGTCACGATTCTGGTTTTTTGTACCACTATGTTAATTATGTTTCTAATTATTCATCTACAATTTTGATTCCAATTAAAAAATCACTATCTATGAACACTTAGTTAGAGGGATTGCTGTTAGTATAGACTTTTTAAAATCATTTTCTAAACTTTCGATTTTATCCTTAGGGAAAAACTTTTAATTTTTCCTCTAATTGCTTAATCACATTTTGCCAATATAACTACCCTAAGTATTGTAATTACCAAATTACTATAACCTTATGAACCAAAATTCTTCAATAAATTATTGTGAAAAATAAATTTTTTATACAAATTAATTCTTTTTATTTATTTATGTATATAATTACTCATCTACGCGAACTAACAATTAAAGTTAATCCTTAAGATTGAAGTACACATAAATACATTTATGGGCTTTTAACTTACCAAGGGTAAATGCAATAAAGAAAAATCCCTTTTGAACTAATGAACAGAATTAAAAAAATTGAATGGCAAAAATTGGATAAATTACTTTTAAAAAAAGGGAAAAAAAGAAGAAGGGACAGCAAATGTGAAGATTGTGCAAATGTAGATACATTTTAGTATAATAGAATACTTAGTGAATGTAGGTGCATTGTTATCTATACTATATATAAAGTTTGAGGAAGGGATTTGGAGTTAACATTTTATGAACATTTTTTATCCTTATAAAAATTAATTTTACTTTAACTATCTATAACTACTCATTGCTACTTTTACTTCTAACTATTATTATAACTAACAATTAAAGTTTGTTTCAATAATAAAAATTTTATTTAAAATATATTATCATAAATATTATATATTTTTTGATTGCACGCACATTATCAAAAACGAAGCTGAATATGATTAAAAGTCCTAGGATTAATAGTCCTATGATTAATAGTCCTTAAATCAATAGGACTAAATGCGCTTAATCAATAGTCCCAAGGATTATTGCATCTGACCAATTTTTCCAAATCTGACAAGGATTAATCAATTGTTTCCTGCTAATTAGGCATGGGGAGCTACTCTCCAATTAATGATAATTCTTTAATGCATACAAATGCCCGCAACTTGTTTCCTGCCAATCAGGCATGGGGAGCTACTCCAGAATTAATGATAATTTTTGGGTGCATACAAAAGTTCATAAGTTGTTGAGGGGCATACATGTTATTTATCCTAAAAGTACAATGGACATGGTGAAACTTCTTCTACCAGGTTCCGGTCACTACTTTTAATAACCTTTCTTCACCCAGGCCCACAGTGCTGAGTTGTCCTAATTTCCTTGGCTCTTCCCACCATGCATAGGCAGGTCAGCTTTCCACCATAGACGGAACCATTCTTTAACTAGGTGAGAGAACATTGAAAAGCCAAAGACGTTATCACCAAAGAATGCACGTCTTTGACTGCCAAGTAAAAGCCTCGTGCTATTCACTAATTTCAAACTCAAGAGTCATGCTGGATATACTTATCTGCATTCCTCTCAGTGTGGAAATGGAGATAATGGATGACATCATTATCCATAAGCTATAGTTCATGCGGATACAAAATCAACAGCAACCCTAAATTAATAGGGTCATGCCCAAAACCACAATCAGTTTATCACAACTTATTTTATGTCCATGAGAACAGAAGGCAACAGATCATCTAAAACTGGAAGATAATCCCTAGGTGAACTTGTGCCACCATGGACCTGTAAGCCAATATGTAGGTCCCACACTCTCATCTCACAGTCCATGGTGGCACATGTCCATCTAAGAATTTAGCAAAAGACTGGACAGCAGGGAAAAGTATATCTCCAAGCAGCTACAAAATCATGTTATCAATGGCATAGCTTATATCCTTGTACCATCTTCTAACTGAGATGAAATGCAGAGTTACCATGACAAATTCAACAGAGATTATCTCCTCAATCTCATAATTCCTGGCGAATTAAAATGGACAAATAAGAAGAGAGTTTTTTTTTGGGTTGGGAGGGGGGCTGGGGGGGGGGGGGGGGGCTGTGTGTGTGTGTGGGAGAGGGTGAGGAAACTACGGGCACTATAAGTAGATGCCTCATCTAATAAAGAAAAAAAATGAAGAAATCCATAAGCCATCCATGATTCCATTCAGCAAAAGCTTAAGGGTGCCAGGAAGCTCCTCCTTCAATTTAGCAAAGGAATCAAGAAAGAACAAAAAATTACAAAGAAGATAAGCTAAGAGTCACCAAATATATTGACAATGCCAATTAAGAATATTTGCTCAAGACATACAGAGTCTTTATCAAAAGTTGACTCATTGGTCAGAATCAAACCAAAATGGTTATGAATTATGATCAACTCAAAGCACAGTGAGCAACCAAATCAACTGAGATACCAGCTCTAAATCCAGATTTTCCACCATCATCTTGTTCATGTTTCTTGTTTTTTATTTAAACACACCTGGAAAGGGGCATTCATATATTTATATACTTTTCAGCACTTTTACCTTTGCCAGTTACCATTTCTAAGATCCTATAACAACTTGTCCAAAAAAAATCCTTGCTATGCCTGTAATATAGTAATTGAGGATGGGGGAATTTTTTCTCCCTGCGGGCCCCCGGGGGGGGGGGGGGGGCGTGGGGTGGGGAACATTTGGAAAACAGAGTTCGCAGGTTACTTATAATTACTGGAAACCTCTATGCTTTACTCTAATGACCACAACTGTGCCGAATCAATAAGCATCTCAAATAAAGTAAAGAAGATATATGAGTTCCACTTCATCTATTAGCCTCTACAACAGGACAAGGGGACTCTAAAACTCAATTCTTTGTGCCAAATGTAGCATAATAAACCCCCTCTCGCTTTACCGATGCCAAAAGGAAGTCTTACCCTTTTCTTTAACCAAATTATAAACATCATCTAAATGTGTAAATTTCAGAAGATAGACCACGCAACAAGGACATCCAAAAGTATTTGACAGATTAGTCCCAGAATTACAAGAAAGCAGACATTCATCTATAAATACAAAAGAGAAAGGACTAAGACACAAGTAACTCAACAAGTTCACAATGTATATTCTAAAGCTAAACACGGCTGGGAAAATGCTTGTTGGAAACTCACTAGTAGTGAATGAAGCACGGTAATATCCAGCCATTGCAAACATAAAATTTTTAATAAACTGTTTAAGGCATAATATGAAATCAGTACGAGAAAAGGTTGCACATTGCCAGTGTTGAAAATTTCGACCAGCACATATAGTGCAGTCTCAGGTAGCGGTGAGGTATACATCCATCCTAAGTAGAAATAAAACAGACAATGTAAAGTCGAAATATTTATGTCGTCACTTAAATTTCCTTATCACTTGCTCTGTCTTACAATCTAAACTGGTACAAATCTCTTACCCAAAGCCAATGGCTAAGGCGCCTCTACGTCAATCAGCCTCAAATCAATCACCACAATCACTTCCAGCTTGTTGGCCAGTAAGCGTGAATACCATATCCAGTCTTCCAATTATCCAAGAAGACCACCTTCTGAACAGCCCAGAAGGAAACAAACATCACAAAAATCATCACCAACCTCTGAGCATTCCTATTCCTCACATAGACAAGCACATGAGTAACAAAAGCCAGCAACAATCCCACCACAGTGTACAAGAACCCAACCGCGAACCCTTCAGCTCCCAACTGCATCCCGGACCCCTGATAAAAGAAAACCAACTTCCCAGGATCATTCCTATCAACCAAAAACATGGGCATTTTCCTAATTATGTTATGCATTGACCCGGAGACACTGAAAAAGTAGACGAAAATCGCTCCGGTCATCCAAACGCTCTTATTGTGCAAAAGGGTGTTCCCAGAAATCACTTTTTTCACCAAGAATGGAGCCCAAATCAGAATAACAACAAAGAGAAACATCAATTGCTTCTTAGAAATCAAAGGAGGGCGATCAATCGGCCCAATGCTCAGCCTCGTTTTGGCCTCGACAAATTCAGCCATGGATTCGGCGAGCCTCGAGAAATCTGACGCATCCATCTGGAAGGAGTCTTTCTTGACATCGGTGGCTTCAGCGGGGATAAGTTTGATGTGAGGCAGAGAATTTACTCCGAAAAGGGCGAAAGAGGACTGGGATTCTTGAAATTCAATGTCGAAGAAGAACAGTTTTGAGTGAGAAGCTGGAGGGTTGTTGGCTAAAAAGGATTTAGAGACGAGAGAGAACTCGGATTTGAGAGAAGGGAGGGAGAGTTCGGGTTTGGAGTGGAGTTGTTGGGCGTCAAAGAAGATGAGGAAAGTAAAGGGACGAGGAGCTGGAATGGATAGGATCCGTTTGAGGAGGGAATCAGTGAGATGGATAACGCCGCCATTGGGGGACTGGGATTGGAGGGATTCGAGCTGGACGAGCAAATCCGAAGTGAGGTCTTGAGAATTGGTTGAGATCGGGAGGAGGGTGATGAGGAAGAGGACGACGAAGATTGGGGTTTTTGTGTAGGCCATTTTGCTGCCTGCTATCGTGGAGGAGGAATCAGGAAGAGGGTTTCAACTTCAACGAGCCTCCGGAGCCCAAGAGAACAAGGGAGCCTTTGCGCACTGAGTCAATTGACTGACTGGCTGGATTTTTGGAGGAAGCTGATTGGTGGAGAAAGAGACGATGAGGTGTATTGAATTTTATTTTTCTTTGTTTCCCATTATTTTAAGACCAAAATGATAGATTTTTCTTGTAGTATTTTTTTTTTTATTTTAAGACCTAAATGGAAAATCGTACTTTACTTTCTCCACCTTAATGAGTCAGGTAATTTGATTTCAGACCTGATTATATGTTTCTAAAAATGCAAAACTTTGAAGCACTCATTTAGTTAAATTGATTCTCCGAAAAAACTAGTCTAACTCTTTTGTTTCTTTTTGGTAACGTATGTATCCACTCGAAAAAAGAGTCAGAAAAGATAATACTAGTACAATTCCACTGATTTGAGGAGAAACTATATAACAACAAAGTGATACTGTGATGGGGAACACATGTTTTCCTTTCGAAACTTCCCTGCATGAGCCAGCAGGAGCAACTCCGGCAACACGAGTTTGTAGACGATTTTAGTTACCTAAAGGCTGCTCAATTCTGTTGAGTGTGAAAGCCTGGATCTCTCAGATGGAGGGATGCCTAAACATTAAAACGGGAAGAACTACCAAAATGCTAGCATGGTAATCCTATTAATCTCCAGCCAGCAGCTTACAATTCCAAGTGCTAATTAAGACAGGGAATATAGCTATATCCACAAAGGTGGCTCAGTAACAGCAAGCATTCATCCAAAGCCAGAGATCAGGCGTTTATATGTTCTTCCATTAGGCTTAAGACCCAATCTCAACATTTCATCATGCAATTTCATGGCTTTCCTGAATTCTTTCAGATAACAAAGCTCTCTGATCATGATTGCAAAACTTTCAGTGCTGAATATTTTATGCATTGTCATGTAATCAAATACCTCAAGGGCTTCTTCCACCCTACTTTCTTTGAAGAGCTTATTCAGAAGTGTGTTATATGATGGGATATCAAAATTGCCTCCCAACATCTTCATTTTATTGTGCAACATAATGGCTGAATCAATCTGCCTGCGAGAGCAATAATACTTGACTAAAGAGCAACAACAGTCAGCATCTGGCAGCAGCCCCTTGTCTAGAATCAAAATTAAGAGCTCCTCAGCTTCTTTCCACCTACAGTGTTCGCACTGAGCCTTAATATGTTCGGATAGCTGTGCTACACAAGGATCAAATCCTTTACCTATCACATCTTTTAGCAAGTCATGAATTTCTTTTGATGGTGTCTGTGTGCAAAGACCATTAACAAATGCATAGTAACAACTATCTTTCACCACCATTTTTCTCTCTCGCACAATACCATACATTCTACTAGCATCCTTCATTCTGCCATCATTGGACAATGCTCTTAGCATACATCCATAAGTAGCATCGAGCAATTCAACCTTCTCAGCACAGGCTCTATCAAAAAGCAAACCTGCTGCATATGTCTTCCCCAAATCAGCAACCTTTTGGATAATTGAATCGTACTCCAATATAAGACCTTTTGGTAGATACCCCTTGTCTTTCATAACTGCCATTACCACGTTAATCACTTTCTCATCTTGATATTTACAAGCAGCATCAAGAATCGAGCTATAAATACTAAAGCTTGGATCGAGCTTTTTATCATGCATTTGAGCTACATAATCAAATGTAGCATCAAACTTCCCTCTCTCACTGTAATTCTGAATTATCAAGCTGTAAACCGAAGGATTACATATTCCCATATCCAAAATCCTGCAAATTCTCTCAAATTTGCCGTCTTTACAAAGAATCCTGGCAACAACAGACCAGGTAAACTGATTTTCTGAGACCCCATTTCGAATCATTGAACCATAAAAACACCAAGCCAGTCTGACCTCATTCTTATCTTGCAGCAAACTTAGCAATGCATTACAACTATAAACTGAAACCGTACCGGTCCCCAATTTTTTAGCTTTCCAATAAACTTCTAAAGCTTCCAAAAATAATCCCCTACGGCAATAACCCTCGAGAACAGAGCATAAAACAGGGGAACACGTCTCAAAGTTAGCAACTTTATGAAAACAACTCACGATTCGGCCTAATGGGTAGTCTAGGATTATAGAATCCAAGATGGGTTTTGCAAGCTCGGCTTGTCCATACCCGACTAGCAAATGGGTCAGCTTGCACTGGCTTTTGAGGTCAGGTTGGAAATCAAGATTCTTCTTGGCCCAGTTGAAGAAGGTGAGGGACATCTGAGGGGAACTTTTAGTGTTTTCGAGGACTCGTAGGAAGAGAGAAGGGTGTAATTTGGTGAGTTTGAGGGTGGACTTAAGAAGTGGTGCCCAGTATTTTGTCTGTCTTTGCAAGAGGATAGACGAGACCTGGGTGGTCAGTTGGCTTTCTTGGACTCGTGTTCTCCAATTTGAGCTTTCTGATGCTGAACTTGAGAGGTTTCTGATCAAGATTTTATATTCTTTGGGGAGAGGCATTTGGATTTTGGTTCAGCGAGCTGAGGTTTCAAGGGAATTATATATACGTCGAGGAAACGAAGTTAAACGAGCGCCTTTGAGAATCGACAGCGAGGTTTGGTATACCCAAATGTGGGACTTAAAATATTTGATCACGGCTCAGTTTTGTCTTAGATTGATTGCCAATAAAAAACTGTTCACATAGTATTGTAAGCAGCAGGCAACCTTAGTACACACCCTAAATTTAGGATGAAATAAGTGAATTTAGCATCTGCAATTCCTTCGGAGTTGAACAGAACACTCGAGCAAATGAGATTTATTTGGACTTTTTCCATTGTACATTCTTGTTCTGATCTGGAACATTAGATTACTGAGTTGTTGAAGCGTAAACTTGCTAATAAATGCACACAAATCTTTGCCACATATGTTTTATTCAATCCTCAACATCCTCTCCATTGTACATACAGCATTATTCTCCGGTTCACATCATACTAGATGCTATGCCCAATAATGAGAATAGATGTGGCAAAGGCAATTTCATGGTACTAGCAGCTAAAGCAGTACACATTCCACTGTCGCGTCTAACATTAATCATCCTATTTCCCCTAACAAAAAGGATCATGGATTTGGTTGTCCTTTTCGGTGATTGATTTCCCTGCGCAATTACCTAAATGTTGTTCATGGGAATTAAGCATCAACAACCTCTTCAGTCTCTGCAGCTGCAAGGATTAGGTCTGGTTGAGCAGTATTGACTTCGCTTAGAGTTCCATCTAGAGCATTTGGCTGTCCCAATGCCCTCAATGCCAAATGTGCCGCCTTTTGCCCAGATATCATCATTGCCCCAAATGTTGGACCCTGCAACATTACAAGCCATTCTCACCAATTTTAGCACCATTTTCAACTTGTCATCAACAAATACGCAGCTACATTAGATATGAAAGAACCCAATTGTCCAAGATAACAAAAGGCAAATGATCTTAACCTATTGGAACAGTGGTAATTTTACTTCAACGATACCTATTCAGATTGTTTAACAGTATCCATTTCTCCACCTAACCTGGAACTATGTTGAGGGAGAACTGAGGTGGACAAAGCTACAACTTATCAGATGATATGGCAAAATTTGATTAGATGTGGTCTTTTGTAACCTAGCTGACAAGTTGAATTTGGAGCATAAAATTGCTAGGCCATTCATCCAATAAATATAATTATATGTCAAATTAAGAACAGATATAAAAGGTAGTCATAATTTAGGTAAAAGGCATTACCATTCTTGGGGCTCCGTCAATCTCTGCAACTTCCATGCCAGTGACAATCATCCCCGGAACGATCTCCCTAGTAAGCCTGACAATGGCATCCTCTGCAGTATTCATGTCAAGAGCCTTCATCCCCGGAACACTGTCAATCATTCCAATGCTCTTGAGCCTCTTAACCCCAGTGGCTCCAAAAGGTCCGTCATGACCACAAGAGCTGACCACCACTTTAGCCTCCATGACATTAGGATCCATGCAAGATTGTGTGTCATGGTTCATCGAAACCAAAGCCCAGTTGGTCACAACTCCAGCCACTCTTCCACCCTTCACAATCAAATCCTCAGCAGCAACAGCATTGAACAACTTCACATTAGGCCGAGCCAAGAGCTTGCTCATGATAGTGGAGGTGAACAAAGCCGCGTGCTTGATAACCACATAGTTATCTTGCTCATCATATTCGACCTCAAGCTCATCCAAGAACTTGTGAGCCGGTTTCCTCACAACCATGGCGGAAAACAACTGCCCACCAAGCCATGCACCGCCGCCAGGGCTAACAGATTGTTCAATAATCGCGACACGGATGTTGGGGTTCTTGCTGATCTCATAGGCGCAAGAGAGCCCCGCAGAGCCAGCGCCAACCACCACAACATCAGTATCCGCATAGGTGATCATGTCCGTCATGTATCTCCTAGTCATTTCTCGCGAAACAATGGATTCTTGAATTGGTTGAAACTTGAAGGCATCAAAGTTGTACTGTGGAGTGGATGCAGACATTGTAACCGAGAAGTTTTGCGGGCTAGACTTGACTGGCTGAACACGAGAAAGGATAGGGGAGCCATGGAAAGAGGACTTGGTCTCTAAGAATGATGGCTTAGGAGAAGAGGTAAGAGTTGTAGCCATGGTTGCCATTGAAATTAAATTAGTGGACGGAATTCTTTGCAAGAGGGTCTTGGGCGAAGGGTCAAGAACTTGGGGTGAAGAGCAGAGAGGATAGTGTAACAAGATTTATAGGGAGGAAAAAAGGTTGTCCAAAATATCTAAGAGAAAGATCTCGAGATGTGGGGGCAAAGCAGTGAACGTGTAGGGTTGAAGAAGAGAAGATAGAAATTGAACGATTCAGAACGGTTTGGTGCGATCGAGATCGTGGGGAATATCACATTATCACCAACAGATATTTACTGCGACAAGTCACCTGTCACTGTTGATTCCCTTTTCCAGCAGGCCTCTTGCTCCAATGTGAGAAAGGAAATGTGGTACTTGAAGAAAAAATGTGGGCCATTATTTAGTCCAACAAATTTATTATATTCACTTGCAGCTGCAGGGCCATTATTTAGCATGATCAAGAAGCAATAAATATTTTCGTGATGATTTTTCAAGCGTTCTAATTTAATTGAACGTGTGTTCTTTCTGTTTATGAAAAAAGAAGCAATATTTAGAAATTTACAGCAATGGGATAACTTCTACATTAAAAAAAACATTGCCCTCTTACCTTAATTAAGAAGCTCAAAATCAATATGAGTTTTGACAAGCATCAAAGAGCATTTTGTAGTCCACTTGAAGCTTCCTGAGCCAAAGTTATGGCTGCTGAATCTTTACTTCTCTCTCAAAACTTATTTATTGATGTTTTAGGTTACAAATTCCATACATCAATATTAATTTTTGCAACCATTGAAACGGGCATATTTATATCTCTTTGACCCTAGTACAATGAATTTAGGCAAAAATATATTGCAACTGGAATTGTCTAACAATCAGGCTTAATTTTTGATTGTCCAACTCCTATTTCTGAGACCCATGTATTGAGAGTTTGCTATATAGATGTCCTACGGTCGTTTAAGACTTTGTTTCTACTCTTTCTCATATTCAAGCCCAAAGGCCTTCGACATTTGTTTCTACTCTTTCTAACTACCACACTTTTTACTCCTATGTAAGGCTGCAAACGAATCGAGCCGCTCACGAGCGGCTCGAGTCAAGTTCGAGTCGAGCTCGAGCCGACTCGAGTCAAACTCAAGCTCGAACTCGAGTTAAGAATATTAAGCTCGTTAGGCTCGCGAGCTTGAGTATATATATATATTTTTATTTAATAATAAAATTACGTATATTATATATATATATTTTTTATTTTTTATTTTTATAGTAAAATTATGTATATATCCTTAATATTTTATTATTTATTCAAAAAAATATTATTTTATATATTTTTTTAAAAATAAAATTTTTATTTTTTATTTTTTTTCGAGCTCGAATTTGGTAAAATTTAGTCGAGGTTCGACTCGACTCGGGAAGGGAAATGTAACCATAAGCTAAGGGAAGGGAAATGTATTCCATTGTGTTATGTTTCCAATGCAGAATGAAGTAAACAATAGTGGACTGTTCTGTCGGATGGTACTTTATCAGGGTCCACACCATACTCAGCAAAGTTTCAGGCCATACTAAATTACGTGAATAATACTAAATATTTCTTTTTTTTAATCAACTAAATATTACATTTTAATGTGATATAGAGGTAAGATAATTTTTTAGCATCCAGCATATATAGAGAACCAAAAGTGCGACTCACAAGCAGTTCTCTCTCTTTCTCTCTATTTTTTTCCGGTTTAAATGGTTTTTGTTTTGTTCCGCGAGTAGTCCGACTGGTTTCGTGATCTAGTGGTTACCAACAGGTCCTCTGATTAATCCCCGTGTGATACCTCACTGTGTGTTCTTGGGGCAAGAGTCTACAATACTTTAGGAGATTAGTTTGGGTGAAAGTTTGGAATATCCCTAAGTGAAAAAAAAAAATAGTTTTGCTTCACTAAACTAAAATTTACAAGTAGGGAGGTCAAGTCTAAACAGACCAAACATTAAAGTGTTCATATTTAGTTATTCTTTTAATTAGTATTTCTATCTGTATTCCAAAGTGTGCTTAAAATTTTTTTTGACAAGTCTAAATAAACCAAACACTACAACATTCAAAATTAGTTTAGAATCATACTAAAACATGTTTAGATGCACCAATCCATACATGGGAAGTGAATTCTTGTGATTAATCTCCATTTATCATGATAATTGTCTAGAATATAAATTACAATCTTGAACAACTTGATTTGAGGAATTCATAGGCTCTTGATTAGAGCACTTAAAGGAGATGCCATAGAACTTGGCTTGATCACGAAATATAATGAGTTTTTATCAACTCAAAAAACTCGAGTGAATCTCAATTGCCATCACTTGTATATAGATTATGACTTTTTACACTATATACTTGCCAAGTTGATTCGCAAACTTGATGAAGAAAGAAGTTGTTTAGGTTAAGTGTGATTAAGTAACAAACTAATCTCGAGCTACATTTTGTCCAGCGAGATCTCAAGTCAACTAGTAATGTCAAGACTTCATTTTGAATTGAGAAACTCTTGAAAAATCACATCTTTTATCTCTTTTTGCTCCACCTTCCTACAATTAGTACCAAATACCAAATATAAGTAGAATCTATCAATTAATACAATATTTGGTATAATAAAAGAGGAAAATAATCATAGAATTAATGACAAAAATGCAACATATAAAAAACCCCACCAAAAACATCACAAAAAACATCTATAGTAAAAGTTTTTTATATACACTATTGCAGTAAAATATTTCAAAATCATCCTTCAAAAATAGCTAATCCAAATGGAGTTAGTTTTTATCAAAAAAAAAAAAAATTGTGTTTCTATTTGGCTGGTGGACTTTTATTATAGAGGCAGGCTCATGTTCTCCCCCCACTCGCAAGATTTTGGTATTTTTGAAGCCCTAACAAAAGAAGTTTTACGCAATTTAACAGTTAGTCTGATTTCAAGAACACTCTTACGGTATGTTGAAATAGCAAAACATAGGTTGAGCAAGGATTGACAGCTGTGGGATTTGAACCCACGCCCTTCCGGACCAGAGCCTAAATCTGGCGCCTTAGACCACTCGGCCAAACTGTCAGTGGCGTGCAAGAGTAAAACGTCGAATGACATAGCTAAAGCTGTAAAAAGGTTGATAAATCACACAAATCGACTGACTCTCTCATTACCATTCTGCTTTCCAGGACTCTTCTTCTTCTTTCAAGAGGTCATAAAACATAATTCCTCAAAAAAAAAAAAAAACTTTTGACGTGTTTTAGTTGTCGCTTTGTTTGTGTTAGATGGCATACTTTGTGACTTTATTTTGGAAGTATGTATGTATTTCTATGTAACTTTCAGCTTGTACCTACTTTTGAATTGTATATTATAACCACAAACTATGATCATGAACCTGGTTACATTGCTCTCGTGATGAAATTTGATTATATTGCTATGGCACTTTTTTGTAGTTGCATTTCTTCTTTTTTTTTTTTCTCCCTTTTGCTTTTAAAGAAAAAACGTAGGAATTTAATTGCTTAAACACCATTTACAATACTTCCCAACTTATCAGAGCCAGCACGTAGAATGGTTGATATTCAAACCCTTTAAGAAAAAACACTTCTTACCAGTCAGTGACAACGAGGGGAATGAACAATTTGCACTCCTTATTTCTTTATAAACAATTAATATATTCTGTTGGTAGCATAAACGTATTGTACAATGCTCACTTCGCATCAACAGAAGAAGAAAATCCACCGAAAGGGTTGCAGAATTACATGTCATTTCAATTTGGTTTTAATTCAGTTGAATCAAACACATCCTAACCATGTTTGAACTTGTACCTAGACTGACACCAGAAAAAATATTGACGATTAAACAAGTATAAAACAAAAAATAGCTTCTGTGAACATATTTTTTAATTATTCTTTTATCTCATATTTATCAGATCGTTACAGTAATTTTTTTTTATTAAAAAAAAATTCAGAGAAATGTAATCCAAATAAGGACTGTATTGAGTCGAGGTCACAAAATTGTTACCATGAAATTCCAAAGAGGAAAAAAAAAATAAAACAACATGCCGTGAAAATCAAGGTACCTTTCAAATCAACGGATTATGCCCCCACTTTGTTTGATTAAAGCTAATGGATCCATCGATCCAAAGCAATTATACATTTCCTCACATAGACGACTCGGTTTCTAATTAAAAATACTCCCCAATTATTCATTCAGATGCGGGACCACTATGGTTTTCTTGCATTCCCCGGCATTTCGACTTATCAATCCGACGGTTGAGATTTTGCAAACCCGCTGATAGCGAAGCTGGATCGCTCGTGACGTTTCAACTTTCACGTGGGAGTGGGACTGCATATGTTTTTTACTTATTTTAAACCTCGTCGTCGGTGCGGTCGGACAAAAAAAAAAAGAAGGGCTTTCAGACCTTTTTAGGGTAACGTGAAGGAGGGGAAAGGTGGTTAATCTGGTTACAAGCACTTCTTTTTAAGTACAATTTCACTGCTTTTTGGCGGAATGATTTGTCTAATGATCTACTGTATTTACGTTGGCCCGTTCTCATTTGTTAGTTGCTTGCATTGTTGTTTTTCCAAAAGAAAAAAAAAAGAATTTCATTTTCTGTAAATAAATTTTTTTCACACATTCCTCAATCACGTTAATTTGTTTCACTTACATCACATTTTTAAAAATGTTTACTACTCCCCCCGTCCCACTTTGATAGTTCTGTTTTTCTTTTTCGTCTGTCTTAAATTGTAGTCCACTTTCCAATTGAAGAATGTAGTTGTATTTTAATTTTTCTAAAATACCATTATTTAATGTAAGTTGTTGTTACTATAAACCTACCCTATTTAATAATGAGAATTGATTCTTTTTTTACCATCAATTCAAGTTCCCATAAAATTGTACTCTATTTAATGTGAGGGTATTTTAGAAAAATAGCAATCTAAATTTACTTTTCCAACAAAATTAACTACTTTTTCTTAAACTGTGTGAAAAAAGAAACAGGACTATCAAAGTGGGACGGAGGGAGTATAATTTTTCACCAAAAAATGAGCCTCACTAATACTGATTCAAAACACAATTAGCAATACGCGGATCTGAAAAAAAAAAAAAAGGAAAAAAACTAATGCAAAGTGCTTCATTTGTGAAACGCTTTTTTTAGTTGATTCAAAAGAAGTCTTCGTTTCAAAATATTGAGAAGTCAAAGGCAGATTTAAACATAATTGCTAGATCTGGTTATGAGAGTAAGCATTTTTGGTAGTTTAAACACTTGTAGCTGCATTAAAACAGTTTTAATTACAATAAAAAATGGTTCAAATATTTTGATTCCACGTCAAAAGGAAAAGAAAGAGACAGTAAAGTCAAAGGTGTTAAAAAGTGGAACAAAGTAGCAAATGCAGCGTCCTTAGCCTTAATTGAAGGCGTCGACTCTTGACTCTATTATTCTTTTGAGAACTCAACTTTTAGAGAATGATCTATTTTACTCCTCTCCTGCAACATCCTGCAATTCTGCAACACAACCAATATATATATATATATATATATATATATATATATATATATATATATATATATTTTTTTTTTTTTAAAAAAGAAGAGGGGTGGGGAATCAACAAGTTGTTTCTTGGTTGTCTTTGATGTCCCTGACCACTAAAATCCAGTTGTCAAACCCCAAGAACTTTCTTTTTTTTTTTTTTTGACGAAGACCAATCAAATGCACTAGCCTTCTTCGAATCCAACATGTTGACCCCACCTCTTAGTTTCCATCTGTAATTAGATCCAGATCATTTGTGGGCAGCCTGGACTTCCTTCCCCAATTCCATCCGGCAAATTCAATCGTTTTGCAGCTTGTCGGTCCTCTTCACCTCTACTGAGTGAAATTCGGCTCAAGCGACAGAAACAAATTAGTAAAGAATAATTTACTTCAATTTTTATATTTATGTTTATTATTTAAAAATAAAGATATTTGATTTAAACGATAGAAATAAAATTAAAAAATAATTCACTTCAATTTTTATATTTGTGAAATATCGTTATACTCGTACAGTTTTTTTTTATTTTTTATTTTTTATATAGGTGGACTCATAATTGGAGAAAATACGCTATTAAAACATGAAGCAGCATATTCGCAGCGAAACACAAATGTTATGGGCTAAGGGTGGCATGCGAGGTTGGTTTAAACTGATCGTAAAATTGGGACGATAATTTAATTAATCAAAGCGGTGATTTCCACTCGTACCCCTTTCCAGCATCAGTGCAACTTGTGAAACATCACACATGTCATTTAATACTCGGGTTACTTTCAGAGATACAGCCGAGACTGAGAGGCCTCATTCCTCAAGCACCAAATATTAGGTCCTCCGTCGAGAGAAGATGGAGAGAAGAAGGGCTTCTTCAATGGCCAATCGTTTCCTCATTGCAGCTGTATTATTTGTTCTTTCTTGTTCATCAATTCAAGAAACAGCGGCACAAACATCATCATTTGATGATAATTTCAGTAAAACTTGCCCTGAAACACATTTCACTGCCTCTGCTGACGGACAGACATGGTACCTCTCCTTGGACAAAGAATCAGGTATTCGTTACTGCACCAATAATCCCTCATCTGTCTTTTCTATTCTACTTCTCAAACCCTTCATCACATTTCCTTCTTTGTATGTAGCATTTTTTCTCTGCAATGCTTTTAGTTTAAGAATTTGAATAGTCTGATATCACATGTTGGTGGATATTGCATAGGCTGCGGATTCCAGACAAAAGAAAGGTACAGATTTGGATGGTTTAGCATGAAGCTCAAACTGGTCAGTGGTGATTCTGCTGGAGTTGTTACAGCTTATTATGTAAGTTGAAACTAAAACGTAAGAGTTTTCTGATTTGCTGTCCTGTCCCATACCAAAAATCAATACGTTACCCTGCAAATTTATTAATGGTAATGGTTCCCCGAAAATTTCAGATGTGTTCGGATTGCACACACCTCGGAGCAGGGCCTGAAAGGGATGAGATAGACTTTGAGTTCCTGGGGAACAGAACAGGGCAGCCTTATCTTATACAGACCAACGTTTACAAGAATGGGACTGGTAATCGTGAAATGAGGCACGTTTTGTGGTTTGACCCCGCCAAGGACTATCACAGCTATTCCATTCTATGGAACCCGCTGCAGCTTGTGTAAGCTCGTATTTCACTTTCCATTGCAGTAATTTATTTATTATTAAGACTTCCTTCTTGACTTGCAATTCTTCTTTCGGAGTCCTTAAATCGTTTAGCTCATGCAAGTATGTTTGGTGAGGCAATCCAAGAATGTCACTGAATTAGGTTCTTGGAAATCTCATGGTTGATCATTAGCGTCTGTGATTTTTCTTATGCTAAGTAATGCTTAACTTACCACCCTTCCAAATTGACAATCTGGATCCAATAATTCTCAAGACGAGACGAGAGTCACCAGACCAAGTTTTGGTCGTTTTCGGCTTCAAATACCGCAATTAAACAGGGAAAGACCAGCCATGTGATGTGAGTCACCAAGCACAATGGCATATTAATATATCATAACTATGACTGGGGAGATGGAAGGAGCATAATTCTTCTAGTTTTCCTGTTCTAGGCAAAGACTAATGATCATTTTAGTCAGCGTGCGTTAATTGCTTTCTAATTTGATCCAAAGAGTTATTGTTAAATGAAATGACACACTTTTTTCAACAGGTTCTACGTTGATAGAGTTCCAATAAGGGTGTACAGGAATGCAAATTATACAAACAACTTCTTCCCCATAGACAAGCCAATGAACTTGATTTCAAGCATATGGAATGCTGATGACTGGGCAACCAGAGGTGGTCTGGAGAAGACAAACTGGACGCTTGCACCATTTGTATCATCTTATAAAGACTTCAGTGTCGATGCCTGCAAATGGGAAGACCCTTACCCAGCCTGTGTCTCCACCACCACAGCACACTGGTGGGATCAGTATCCTGCTTGGCATCTCTCAGACAGCGAAAAGTTGGACTATGCTTGGGTTCAGAGAAATCTTGTTATTTATGACTATTGCAAGGACACCGAAAGATTCCCTAAAGTACCTGAGGAGTGCTGGATAAGTCCCTGGGCCTGATCTGATGAATCAGATATTGGTATATTTTTTCGAAAAAGAACATTGAAAGTTCATATATAGATAGATAGTTTTCTTTCTGAGTATATATGCTGTATTATGTGCTTTGGCGCTTCTGTACTGCAATTATTGGAATTATTTCATTGATTAAATATTCTACACTTTTTAAAAAGACACTTCGATTTTTCTTATTTGTTTTTTGGGAACATTTATTTGCTAGGGTCCATCAATGAAACATACATGTACTGAAGCATTCTTTGATAAGCTAGCCACATCTTTTGAATCTGGATATGATATAGCTTCGTCATAACCAAATTTCCAAGCCCTTTGTGTTTAGTACGTGGCTCTACTGCATCCACGACTCCGCCCAAAGTGTCCCCATCTCTGCATTGTTTGGCTTTCTCAGCTTTGTGAAATTTGCACTTAACATGAACAGTGATCGCATGACCATAGTTTTCATTCTCAAGCAAAATACAAGTTCAAAATAGAATTCATATTTCCTTACTAAAAGCCCAAGTTGAGCAAATTCAATTGAATTTCATTTACAATTCATGACTTCTGCATAGGAATTGTAGATTTGCCGTCGAGCTTGTCATAATTAGGGGTGAACAAAATTATCCGCTATTCCAAAATCCGTCATATCTGATGCGATGCGATATGAAAATTAGGATACCCGATTTGTATTATTTGATCGGATCAAAAGAGGGTAGCGTACCTGCTAAGATGCGAGGCGGATTAGGATCACATAATTAAAAACTCAGGAGTACCCGACCAATTCGGCATATATATATATTTTTTGTTTTTTTATTTTTATGTACATACTATAAAATAATAATTTAGAGCTAAATAAGTATCTTCATTGAATAACTTGCATTACAAATATGAGAGACTATAGTTTATTTACAAGGTTTATTTGTAGAGATTATGATCTTATGTTTTATAGAAAAGAGTTTAATTAATGTGAAACATATATTTAAAAAAATGAGTTATTTATTTCAAACTTTTATTGATTTTGAATTCTTTTTATCTTGTATTCTTTTCGCACGCTTGTTTTCTGGTGGGAGACTTTTTTTTTTTAGAAATAAATCTTTATTAAATCTTAGATAAATGTGTAAAATATAATATTAAATTAGTATAAATTATTTTTTTAAAAAATTTAAATAATAAATGAGGTGACGACGAGTACCCATTGACCTAACCCTATCTTAATGGGTATCCACTGATATGTCCATTGACCTAACCCTATCTTAATGGGTATCCACTGATATGTGGGACGGATAAGGATCAAAAAATGATTGACCTGCAAGATGCAGGTCAGATCACCCAAATGGTGTGGACGGAGCGGATATTCGACCCGTGACCACCCTAGTCATAATTGCAGAAAACTCTCTCATTTTTTGAATTTACAACACTCTACATTGACATTTCATATCGTGCTACATAAACGCGTCACGTATACTGATGCAAACATTTTGGAATGTTCTTTTATAGTCGTAGAGGTGAGGTGACACATATGGTATTGCCGTGTATGAATTCTGTTTTGTATACAATGCTATAGTGTAGTATTTGGAAAATATTCCCAAAAATATTTAATTCATACAAACTCATCATTTTAAATTGACAAAAATATGTTACAGGTCTTTATGCCGACGCCCAACTGGACAAAGTGCCAATACATGTAATTCCCTTTATTAGCCTTGCCTCAAAAGGCCAAAGGCCAAAAAAAGCACGTCATTTTGAAAATCAAGAGAACAACAGTTATTACGCTATTTAGGAGGATGACTGGATCAGGATAACTGCCCGGGCTTCCTCTTTGGTACATTATCCTTGCAGAGCTTCTCATGGAAGGTTCCTGGAATTTACATTTACGTCTTCAAATTTTACAGTATTTAAAATTACTTGGACTAAAATTGTCCCAGTTTCGACAACTATTTAAAATTATGCGAATCAATTTGAATCGGACGGAGTTCTTTCCGGTCCAAGGAGAATCAAAGGCAATTACTTGGCTCTTCAGTGTATAACACAGGCTCCGTCGTTTTGATATTATTGAATTGGGTCAAAGGGTATTTCGGCCAAATCGCTCACCGCCCTTTCTTTTCGCCGACCAAGATAAATACCAGCAAATTAAACTTGAAGCTGGGAAAAAGCCCTTTTCGTCGTCTGAGAAGTGTCCGGTGAATTTTGCGCCCCCGTCCTGTAATTCACGGTTCACGAGAATGGTCTGCGAAAAGTGTATGTATTAGACCTATAGCTATTTACTTACCTTGTATGATTAGGGTTCTGAAGTTGGATTTGGCTTTAGTTTTTCTTTTTAATTTCTGTTTAACATAATAGAAATGGATTATCTAAATCTACATGTGTAGGTGAGAAAAAGCTGTCGAAGGTGATAGTGCCGGACAAGTGGAAGGAGGGAGCCCACAATACCACCGAAGGAGGCGGCCGGAAGATTAACGAGAACAAGCTCCTCTCCAAGAAACACCGGTACCCCTTTACTTACTTTACTCACTTAGGGTTACCATTTAATTCAGTTTTACTCATATGTTTCAATTTACAGTTGTTAGATTAGGTATTTCTTAATTGAAGTGGCTGTTTTGATTGAAAAGATTGATTTCTTTTTTGTTTGTTTTACAACGAATTTTATAGCATCATTGATTTTTTCTTTTTAAATTGAAGTTGATTTCAGTTGCTTGATTCACCAATGTGGTGGAATTAAAAACTTTTACTAGCTGGGGTAAATTCAACCATTATGGATTTTTGCTGTGCAGTTGCGATTTCTGGGATTTTATAAAAAACTAGCGTTGTTTTGTTGATGAAGACTACTCTGAAGTATTGATGTGGCAATGTAGTTCTGAAATCCTGATTAGTAGTTCTTGGAAGTCTGTGAGATAATCTTGTCCTTTGTTTTTGCTGGTAGTGCTTGATTCTAAATGCTTTTATGGGATGTGATTAATAGTTGTATCGTGTACTATACTTATGTTCTTTTTATTTCCCCCTTTTGGAATATATCAACATGTGGTTGAAGTATGAAAGTGTAACTTCGCTGTCTGTTGATGAGGTTGCTGGATGCTGCAGTGCTTTAGAAAATATTTTTTCATTGACGTAATACACTCTGAATTGAATGCTTATGATTGGTTACACAATTACAAGAAATCCCACTCAGTGCATGGGCTACAGCTTTCCTTTTGCTAAAACTTAACAGATGAGATGATGCAAATGTGTCTTGCACGCCCACCTGCACGAGAGAGAGAGAGAGAGAGAATGTGTACACAATATTTCTTCAAAACTGCCTTCTTTTTACTTTTAATGAAGTTATGCTAGTGAGGTTTGCGAAAATAGAAGATCTATGAGTAGTTTTGTCAAAACAACTTTGCTAATGACTGCTTTTTCCAAGGGTGGGAGGGTCACTTCAGCATTTTGTCGCTGTTTTTGTTTACATCAGAGATTAATTGGACCTGATTTCCCTTTTGAGCATTTTTGTTAAAGGCTGTCATCGGGTTGCATCAGTTTTAATTGTTGAAATATTTATGTTTGGTTTGCTACATACTTGTATGTTTTAGTGTCTTTGTATCTCAGTCATGTCATTGCTGTCGACAAAGAAGTTTGTATTTTCTCTGTGCATTGTACATAGATTGCTAGTATGTTTAACTTTTAGATGCTTTTGATATGCTACCAGTTGTGATTTGTGGAACCTTTATTGTCTTTCAGATGGACGCCTTATGGAACAAATAGTGCAACAACGAAATGCATTATTTGCAAGCAGCAGGTGCATCAAGACGCTAAGTACTGTCATACCTGTGCCTACAGTAAAGGTACAAACATTGTTGAAACCATTCTTTATGCCATCTTCTCACGCGTGTTTTTATTATTTGCTTTCCCTGTTTCTTATGCTCTTTCTAAATTGCAGGAGTATGTGCAATGTGCGGGAAACAAGTGCTGGACACAAAGTTTTACAAGCAAAGCAATGTATAGTCCACACAAGTGTTTCTCTTGTGGACCGTAGCATTGTATTTCTTGGCCTAACTGGTCTTGGAATCATCTGTGGATGTTATCAGCGCAAGTGTTTGTGGAATCTGCTCAATCCTGTCCTGTATAGTCCTCAATCAGCTTATGATTCTGTTTTTCTGTAATGTTATGAGGAACGTGATTAGTTCAAACTGTGCAACGTCTCGCTCTGTTTTGCTGCACTTGAATCTCTGATATTAGTACGTGTTTTCTGATGTAGCAGATGAGATAATTTGAATAGGTTTGGTCCTGAATTCTCATTACATTGAGGAGGGAGTTGAAGACTGGAAATCAAGACATTGACAATGAGAAACTCTCTTGCTGATTCGGATTATTACAGATCTGTATCCCCCACGAGGGGACGCCCAGTTAATACATACATATTCCAAGCCTAATATTCTGAGGTGAGCAAAGCAAGTGACTGTGCTTTGCAAACCGGCATCAAAGGTTTTTGCAGCATGTCACCATAAAGCTTACGGTATCCATTTTCACGAAATCTTAATTGCCTTAAAATTTTATTAGAAGCAAGCATTAACTGCTACACTAATTATTGCGACTACATTGACTAGTTGGATGTCGAGAATTCCAGTATTTCTCAATTTCTTCTGCTGATCTTCCAGGTATCCTCCCTGCTATTAGAGACCACCTAGCAACGAAAGGGAGGATTCCCCATGATCAGTCAAAAGAAAATCACTATTTTAAGTAACAACGGAAATAAGGACGGTGACAAAATGTGATTTACCTCTCGCCAACCAAGTTGAACATCCTAATTATCAAGTCTTCTTCTTCCTCAGAGAATTCAACCTTGGAGTCTCCGCTCTTTTTCTCTGAAATATAGTAGCCAAACTCATTACCAAAAATCAGGGAATCGATTCTTTTGTTTATCACAATGAACCAAAGCGATTTGGAGAATAGACAGGAATTAAATGAATACTACTTAATCGAGAAGAACAAAACAGAGCGGGGGCAAACTTGTACAAACATCAAAGAGGATATTGGCAATGGGGCAGATTTACCCGCAGGTGACAAATGGGGCAGGGGCCACAGGTGTCAAAAACTCCACCCCACCCCCCCGGTACCCATAGGTGACCATTTCTTCTCTTTTTTTTAATCTTTTTTTTGGTATTGAAGAGGAATATTTCATTTTTAAGTACACTTTTTTTTTTTATAGTGTTACTGAGAGGGGTTGAACATTTTTAAGTAAACCTATCTTCGCAATATATATATATATATATATATATATATGAGATTAATTTTCTATACACTAACTAACAGGGTCTACATTTTCATCATTAGATGCATGACACATAATTCAAATTTGAATTTAATAGTCCAAGACAACATTACATTCAAACTGTTTTTCCTCAAAAGTAAGATTTGTTTGTTGGTGGACAAGCAAGTATCAGGCAAGCCGGTGCTAATAAATTGCAAAGAAAAGGTTAGCAAAATAGTTGCAAATTCTTTCAACTGACACAATTTCATCAAACTGAGAGTGAGTGAGTGAGTGAGTGGTGGCTAAAAATGGAAAAAGGTATGTGGCAGAGAAAGAAATGAAATAGACAAAGAGAAAGTGGAAGAGGGTTAGATTGAATGTTAATAAATTTCTTAGTTTCTCTAACGTTTGATGTTTTATGTTTAAAATATAAACAAAATTAAACCATTTAAACTAACCTACATATAAACTTGTTAATGTAGCAAATATAGAGAATTCATCAAAGTTTTAGTCTGATTATTAATCAAGACTAGTGGAAGAAAAATCCACCCCCCCCCCCCCTATATCTCTCTCAAACCCCCACACCAGGGGCAGTCACCCGCCCCATCGCTATCCTCTGTCTGCAATTGTACAATTCAAGTGCCACGCCAAACAAATAGATTGAGTAAGCGAGGGGGAGAGAAACATTAGATGTTTTTACCTGGTAAGTTATGAGTACAAGTTTCATCGGAAGAGTGTTCAGCTTCAGCCATTTGATTGTTACCACCAGCCAAATAAGCGAAGAACTGAATTGTACCTGTTGGAAAAGCAATTAAAACAAATTGGGGAATGTGGAGTCAAGGGTACGAGGATAGATGGGGAATGTATTTTACTGCCACAGCTGTGGATGAATTCAACTCCGAGGTGGTGATTGGTAGCTGATGAAGAGAGCCTTATTACATGCTAGAAGTTGTGGATTGGTTGGCCCAGTGTCCATTACAGTGATTTGATTTAAAGTCCAAATGGTGTCACATCCAAAATTTCGGCCTGATTTGGCACTTGAGTTTTTTTACCAAGTTTGTCTGGTACAAAATTTTTAGAAATTTTATTTACAGTAATCTCAAAAAATATCTCAAAGTTTTTAAACTATGCATTTCAAAATTTTTTAAAAAAGCTTCTATTGTAACTTATAGAGTAAAGTTTTAAACAAATACCTAAAAAATTCGCTTTGCTAAACGGGGCAGAATTCAGCTCATTTTCGCCTGCGAGTACAGACTAAGAGAACGCTGCATGTTTTCACGATTGTCAATTCACAATTATAACGTAGAATTTGGGCCATACCATGGTTTTTTATTTTTGTATAAAAAGGAAATATCATTAACTAAATTATTCGAAACCGTCGAACACGAATTGCTTAATAAATTTGAGTGTCGAATTCCATAGGGATTCCAAGTTTTAACATGAGCTGTCCACGCAGTGAAGCACATTGACAATGTGCCGATGGTAACCAAGGACACGAATAAAAATAAATGTATTACACTAAAGCAGCACTGTGCAAAATATTTTGCATGGTTTTGGAGTTAATTTTTAGTCTCAAATTTGGAAGTTAATCCATCAAATTCAATTCGAAAACAGACAATCTAAGCTCTGGTTCCACCTGCAGTGGTGGAAGGCTAGAAGCCGCTCGTTCACTCATCTAATAGACTGAGTGTGAAATGATCCTTTGATGATAAGTTCACCCATAAATGGATTGTAATGCTTTTGTCTGTTAGCCGGAAAAGAAGATGAGATTTGACCTTACCTTTATTAGGCTGCTGATAGATCACTATCATCCATTGCCGTGAATGATAAAAGTGAAAGCAGTTGGGATTTTGGACAGAAATCAGTCTGCACAGACAAATCGCTCAGAAATATGGTACCACTGCAAATCGCTTCATCAACTAATGTCTGCTCGCCCTCGTATATACTATGTACTGCCCAGAAAAATATGTGTCGCGACTGCTAGTATCATGCAAGCATGCTAAGGCAATGACTCGGGGAAGTAGAAGCATACGGAATAATTACATGCATCACAAATTTGTACAAAGAAACAGGTTTGCTTTGCCCACAATTCCTTTTTTTTTTTTTTTTCTAGAGGCGGTGATTTCTTATTTACTCCTTTATAGATTCGAAACTTTTCGACGTCTATACGTAAAACGTCTTATTGATTTGAAACTTTTCATTTATAGGTAAAACGTCTTATCAAACTCTTTTATTAATTTAAACCTTTTCGATTACAAATAAACGTCTTATCGACATAGTACAGGTAAAGCGTTTTACCACCAATCATATGCATTACAACATTATGCCCAAGAAAAACTTTAATTTGATATTGTCACTAATAATTTATACTGACGATTTGGTGACTTTTCTTCGCTCAAACCACAGCCACATGATGAGAAAATGATGGCATGACCGGAGGTGATCAAGGGAAAGAATACAAGCAGGCTCTCGAGATTCACGATTCACAGAAGTAAAATGTAAAATCATCGGGGCCACCAAAGGACAAATCAATTACTCTTAGGTTAAGGAATCAAATTCCTAAAATAATTGATCACCAAGCAAGTTTCAAAATTCTACTTAGGTAAAAGTCAAAAAATCAAATTACTTGATATGCATTATAATATCCAAACTTTTCTGAAAATATTTTGCCAATAGCGGTTCATCGGATTTTCCTTGACTTATTTAGATCCCCCTCCTTTTCCTAGCATAGAATAGAAATAATTGTAATATAGAATCCATCGTGCCGACAATAAAAAAAAAAAAAGGACAATTGTTCACGTGAATGAGCATGAACACCTGTTAGAAAACTTTTTCACTGTTAAGCTTTTAACGTCTTGGATACATCCAGTGACTTATATATTAAAGATACCACTTTCCAGCATGTTTTTCACGTTTACTTGGGAAACGGAAGCCATGAGTAACAGGCGTATTTACGCATCAAATTGGGAGTAGGCCCTTATAGCAATGGCGGTTAACAACCAGAGGGTAGAACAGAGTGGAGAAAGAATTTAGAAAGCTCAATCAAAAAGACCACAAGTTTGTCAAATTTTCTTGACAAACATTATCCAGAATCCTTCATCAAATTGCCCGAACTCTTGCGTTTATAACCAATATAAAACTTCACGTGATAGGTGAAGAAAAGAGAATCATCCAGTTGATTATATTGTCCAGCTTTGGTGCAGAAAGAGATGAATTTTCTGCAGCCATCACAAATTTGCATAAAGAAGCTCCAAACAGAGACCATCACTAACGGACATATGAGAATGCAACGTTAACAAACACTTTGGAACTTCACTTTTTAATTCATTAACGGTACATGTGACAGGACTATAACAAGAGGCACAAGTAATTCATTAAACTTCACCCTCGCAGCAGATGCAGCCAAAGATGCTTTCAATTGACTTGTGCAACTGAGGGGTTTTAGAAACCATGAAGCTTGATGTTTTCCTTCTTCACAATGCCAGCCTGATCAATAACAAACCGAATCTCAGGAATAACAAAGTAGCAGATACTATAGCATAGGGTCTGCATGAAGTGAGAATACCTGAATAAGAAATGTAGATACATTCTTCCGCTGATCACCTTGAAGTTGGATGACCTGTTTCCAATCAGAATAATTAGAAAACACAGAGAGAGAGAGAGAGAGAGACTAGCAATATCTACAAATTGTTTACCTGGCCAAGTTCTGGATCCTGGACAACAGTACCATTGCAGCAAAAATCCTTCTTTAGGTCCTTGAGTATTTTGTTATAACTAAACTCCTTCTTCAAACCCTGGACTGTAGTCAGGCTTTTTCTACCATTGCGCTGCTGTATGCGGATATGCACATACTCTTTTGACCCCGCACTTGAGTTATCAGCATTTGCATCAGCGAAAGGATCTGTCAACATAATAATAAATTGCCTTGCAATGAGAAACTATGCCACTAAATGAACCATAAATCCTACAGGATCTAATGAGGTTCAATCGGGAGTTGACAGGATATAATGTGGTCCAATCATCAAGCAAATTGCAAATGACTAAACAGTGAAGCATGAAATAGTAGTATGTTGTCAAACTGCTTAAGACTAGTTAAATTGGATTTCGTGGTTATACCCATATTTATTTACACCACCAATTATGACAAGAGTGACAGATAAATGAGAGGCAGCAATATCCTCGTTTTGAAGAATAAGGTAACCCAACTTTAACTTGCAAAAAGCAGTTCATACATGACAGGCACAACAGTCGATATTTTTCTAATCAATAGGCCTGCCAAGGATATCATGCAGTAGTTATGATCAAGACCTGAATTAAGAAGACATCCTACTATCTTCGTTGACACTGTTTTAACTTCAAATCTCCCCTACACTGCATAACAATTGGCATGCATAAAAGAGGAAGAGGACTTTTGGTGTGACAAAGACCAAAAACCAGATAACTGGCACCACATGTTCGGATGTTCCTGCTCCTGACCTGCAGAATGTACTGATAGACATGCTCTTTCAAGGGAAGATCTGAAGCGATCTGCATATTTGAGTTCAATCCTATTGTAAATCTAAAGAGATGAACTTTTTGGGCCTGAAAAACTGTGGTTAAACCACCAAGCCCAAAAGTGTACAATGAAAACTATCTTTCAAGTTTCTAAGCAGAGAGATTTCCCTATTCTATCTGCTCCTGAAGCAAGCAAGCAATCAGGCTCTGCTTAACCACCTGCTCGAAGTTTTCATAAACAAAATCTTAGATTCTGGTAGCAAATCATTCGGACAACAAACAACTATATCCAAAAGAACAAAGAAACAGACGTAAGGAAATACAATGATTAGAGAATACACGATCTTGAAACAGTAAAAAACATGGAGAATACAGGATCTTGAACAGTAAAATACACAAAACAGAATTCCCCATCTAATTCAAATGCTTTTGAGTAGAAATATGTAACAAAACTCTTCATAGAAAAGACAGTGCAGGGAAACCAAGGAGAAGCGATGCTGCAACCCAAAGACAGATACAACTTGATACATGACTACATAAACAATAATTGCAGAATAAGTAATTCACACAACATACCAAAGGTGGTAGGAATCTGGATGTCGAGCTCAGACATGAACCTTGGCTGCAAGAGTTCAAGATAATAAGTAAACATTCCAAAAAGGCATATTCACTTTTACATCAGAGTACTTCTCAAGAGTTCTACAAAAAAATATGAGGATTCAAACATTTATCCGGGGGTATGGATGTTAAGAAACTTTCAATATTTAAACCTATTTGGTAGAAGGAGATGCCAACTTGGCATACATTTCTGTGTGTCATACAATTATTAACGTACCCTTGACAAAGAATGAGCATCATATGACATAAAATCTCCAAAAGGCCAAAAAAGATACTGCCTTTCTACCATGTCAGTAAATGTCCAAGACCTTTTACCCAAACACATCTAGTGTACTTCATGATAATTGAAAGGAAGGACATGTTAGCAAGAACGCCGCAGAAATTGATATTCAAGTAAACATGCTGAAAAATAAGCTCAGATTAGTGTCTTAACATATCTAAGCAATCCTCGAAAATTCAAAAAAGTGACCTGATTTTGAAATCTTTATTGATTCTTTTCGTCTTTAATGTCTCTCGCCTCCCCACCCCCACCCCAACCCACCCACCCCCACAACCCCCTTCCGTCTTTCTCTCTGAATAAAAGAAAAAACTTATCCTAACATTTGACATAATCACAATTCTCTACTCAACAAACAGATAGAAAATTTCAATTGCACCAAGAAATTTAATATAAAACAAGAATTAGTGATTCAAGCATAAACTTTTGCATAGGCATCAGTTCTGAACACAAAAATAAGAAAAATCAATAACTCGATACCTACTGAACAGCAGACCCCAATCCAACTCATTACTCATTAGATTTAAATAAGAATAATCACATATCATGCTTTCCAAGACGAGGCAATCAAAACCCACAATCTATTTTAATTGTATTCAACAATAAAGCTGTAGAATCAAGAAAACAAAATCTAGGGAGGGGGGAAAGAGAGAGGGGATTACCTGATCCGGAAAAAGGATTGTGCAACTGGGCTCGCGGAGAAGATGATAGGAGTCCTCAAAGAAAGATTACCAGCTAAAAGACAAAAGGGGAACGGGTAGGATTGGAGGAAGCAGAAGACTCAGATGTGCCGTTTGTTTTGTTGTGTCTGAAATCTGAATCCAGGATTTGTCGTGTTTTATAGTGAGAGGAGTCAGAGAGATGATAAATTATGCCGTACGCATTGGATGGGTGTCGTTGGGAATTTTGGATATGGATTTAGATTTGACCAAACACTTGGACTTCCGTTCTACTCTACTTTTTCTTTTTTCTTCTTTTACTTTTCTGGATTCTCTTTCTTCTCTTTTTTGAAAATATAATAATGATTATTATTGTCTTTCTTCGTTTCGTCCCATGTTTTCTTGTTACTGAATGATACTAGCATAATTTTAGAAATTCTTTTTTCTTTTTTGACATAAATCTCAGTCTTAGGGTATTTGATTAAATTTTATAACTACTATATATGTGAAGTTTTTTAAATTTTTTTATAGCAATGAAATAATTAATACATTTATCTCAGGTTTCTGAGGTAAGATTTATGGTAGTACATCAAATAAACACCCTTGTATTTGTGGAGAATTTTAAGTCAATAGATTTTGATAATTCAAAAAAATGAACTTACTAAGCTTTAAACGGCTATTACCTTAATATATTTGCTTACATCACCATTACCATTTCCAATACACCTTTTTATCTTTCCAATTATCTTTTTATCTCACATACATCACATCACAAAAAGTGCTACAGTAAAAATATCTCAAATAACTTACAATCCAAACACACTCATATTTAAAATGTAAATTGCACAAAATTGTCTACTTAAACATGAAAACAAGGGTGTTTTTATTGGCGAGGGGAGGGGAAGAAGAGAGAGGAGGAGAATCAAGAGACAGAGGGAGGAGGGAGAAGGAGGGAGGTGGCAGCGACGGTTGGTGGTGGTGGTGGTGATGTGCGGTAGGAATCTGAAATTATTTTAAAATTGTATTACCGTACCATTAGATCGGAATTGAAAAGTAAGTTTTCGAAAAACAAAATCCAATCAAAACAGAGCCCTTTGCGTGGGATAATTGAGCTTGTTCCGCCCATGGAGAACAATCTATCCCTTTTTTTATCTTCGTTCTCCCTTTAACACTGAGTGTTCATCGCTGACAAGACCGGCGAATAAATTATATCGTTCCCAATCAAAAGCCTATCTGCCCTCCTACAAAGTTGAAACTTCAATAGATCGGAAGGAACCAATTCCGTTTATCTGCCTTGCATCTTTTGAAGCATTCGTTGTGTCCTTTTTTGTTAAATAAATTTTAGAACTTTTGCATGGCTTGAGAAAATGCCCTACATCTATAGTGACCCCACTACAGAGAAAAAACTTCTCGTACAATCTGCCCCAAAAATGCAATTGAGGAGGCTCTGTAAAATATGCCCAAATCTGCAGAGATGGATTTCTCGAGACATGAGGAAACAGCTATAGGTTAAACAATGGGAAAAGCGATCAAGAATCAGAACATATACTTGAAGCAAGTACTCAAATCAACCGAGACCTTTCTTTACACATGGATCAAAATTCCTTTTGCTGAAGTGTGGATGATGTCAAATTTTTTGAAAAAGTCGAGCATTCTAGAAGAATGGTTGAACTTATGTACACTAGGAATCTTGGCAGGCATACAACTTTACTTGTCTAGGCCATACTTGACCATAAACATCCTTCTCTGCATAATGACGATCCCAAGACCAAGGAACATCTGCATTTGAGAAGAAAAGAAAAGATGTTATCTACAAGCAGCATGGTTCAACAGCAGTTCAAAGGAAGCAACAGGAACACAAGTGATTAACCTTCCCGGGAATAGGGTTTTGGTGGAAGCTCATAAGGAACAGGCAACTGTATCACTTCAGTTTGGTCTCCTTGCCAATTTAGAGTCACCAGCTTCATTCTCTTCGTTTCAGAACTCTTCTGCAGTCCACCATTATCCTGATATTGATGTGGAATAGTCCTTATCAGCCATTTAACATCCAGTATATATAAAGAACTTGAAAAAGAATTAACAGGCCTGTAAAGCTTTACATCAGAGGACTTCGCAATATCTGTACAAGAAAATCCACAACCGGGTTTAATGGAAGAAGGCAAAAAGAGCACTCCAAGCTGGAATAGAAGAAGAGGCAAGCATGGGAAATATGAGTATAAGTTTTCTAATCTAAAGAGACATCTAGAGATGTTATGCTCAATTGATAGTCATGAGATAGAGAAGGGCAATAAAAAGTATGATAAACTATATTGCATTTCATCATTGCACATAACCTCGATGAAGTATCTCCAAAGAATAAAGATACCTCATAGGAACGGATCATCAGCTGGGAATTGCCTTTCTGAAGAGCCCCCCAGGCAGCTTTGCTGAGGTTGGCTGAAGTGAGCAAGAACCACCTGTTGATGGTAACAGTATGGAAGAGAACAAGAGTTCAACAGGTAAAAGCATGATTTATGAGGTGACCTAAAATCCAGAAAGAAAATGTGAGATGGACTCTTACGCAAGATTTTGGCCATTATACCGCGTGAATGTCTTTATGTGAGGCATTGCACGACTGGAATAATTATAAAAACACCAAACATAAGTACCCCTTAAAAAAAAGTATGGCTGGATGTAAGTACCTAGAAGCATTAGAGCCAAGAGTTTTTGTACTCAAACTATACTACTACTATGTTGGTGAGTCAGAAAATGCATTGATGCTTCATGCAGTTATTTGGAAAAGAGCATCTGACTGTCTGTAGTTTGGTTAATGTCAAGATTCATAATGGTTCTACACTTTTGAGATCATAGTAACTACTTGGAATAAAATGCATGAAAAAATGTAAAAAACAGCTCAAAGATCCACAAAACAGAAATTGGTAAGAATCCTGAAAAGTCTTTGTTCTTATTTAGGCATCTCCATCAAGCAAAGATGTTTTAATTATAATTTTTTTCATTTTCCAAAAGGACCAAAACAAATCTTGACACAATGAAAGAGTAGGAGTGGAAAGTTTTTCGTCTGTGTGATCAAAATGCCCAGGTGTCATGAAATATTATCGAATAGGACTAACATGTAAATTTTGATGACTAGAGAAGAAAAGGGGTTATTGCTCATACAACATAATCAGATTTAAGCTACAGCACAAGCAAAAAGCAGGATAACAGTGTGAACATTTGTAAGCTTTTTCTGTCTAAGGAGACCACGATAAAAATGGCAGCAGACATTCAGCAATATTTTTTTTCTCCAAGTTTCAATACAGCAAAATGTAAACAACCGCAGATAGGAACTCATATACCAGCGACCACTATGGTTAGCCTTCCATTTTGCCCAATATTTTTTCAGAAATGCTTTCTCCACATTCTTTAGTGGACTTGGAATGGCATTTCCAGCTGCATATCCCTGCAAGGAGAGCGAGAGCAGAAAGAAAGGGAAAAAATAACTGAGTACAGAGCACAAATCAAATAAAAGCTCTGAAGATTTCAGATAAAAGTAAGAAAGCACAAAAATAGTTCATCCATGTTCAAGCCCCATGCAAAGCTAAAACTCATGTATTATAGCAATCCATCTTAATACATAAATGCTCTTCTATTCAAGAGTACCTCTAAAGAATTTCTGACATCTTCCACTGTTGGCCATATTATTAATGGCTCCCCTACCCCAAGGGGCTTTTTATCTCTTGTAACTCCAGCACTCATAGATGATGCAAATTCCAACATCCACTTCTCATCCAAAGAACCTAGGGAAGAAAACTGCAACAATAACATTACAGGAAACGATTGAGAAGATCTTGCAAACTTTGTCATGCTACATAAGAACTGATAGGAAAGATACAGGTTAAATGGCAGGAAATATTATGCAGGGTAAAATCCTTTGTGAAAAATATTTTATGGTAGGAACGATACAGGTTATATGTTTCATGTATCAGCAAAAACTATTGCCTGAAGTACATGCCAAAACCCCAAAAGATAGCTATATGTATTCAAAAGATTGCTGACAGTCATCAAGCTACTACAAGTAGTTTTTTGAACTGAGATGAAATTCATAAAGGTAAGACTTAGTATATTTTCCTGGAACACTTGTGAATGTAAAGAATTGATATCTTACCTATTCCAGCATTGAAAATTGCTTTCCTGGATATAAATATAATATGTGCTTAGCAAAGTCCAAAGAAAGTAGACCAGTGAAAACAAGTATTACTACTAAAACAAATAACTAGGTCATCATTTTCTGAAACAGTGTATTTCCCTACATGCCAAGATTTCTCCCATTATGCTGGATACTACATAGAATCAAATGATGGAAATGCAGAGAAGAATTCATTCTTACACATGCAGATATCAAAGAGAGCCCAAGCAAGGACCAAAAATACTTGATAGACAAAAGGAGGATTTGGGATCCCAAATTACCTGGTAAACAAGAGGAGATTTTTGGAACTCCTCACTGAAAGTACACTCCTGAAGCACAGTACGTAACTTCATATGTCCCCACTTTTTTAAATTGGAACCTGAATGATATCCAGGGACTGATGCAATTAGCCTAACCTGGAAATTATACAACTCTTAGATATTCAGCATAAGCTATCATAATCAAGGATAAAGATGATTTAAGACATTCCGGAAAAAACAAAAAGAGAAAGGGAAACACCAGAAGGCAACACTTAAGAAGATCATGTAATATGAGCTTAGACAGTAACTAGAAAATATTAATTGTTCAGATGCTCTTCAATTGATCATTTGATACAGTTTCTATGGGTTCTTCATAATGTATTTACAGAAACCATTTTGGTCCCTGGAGTGGTGATAGGCAGAAAAAGAATTTTGGGTGCAGAAACATTCAAGAAAGAACATTTTCCTACTTCAAAAGCATGCAACCATGCAAAAAAGTTTTTTCACAGCCTTATATCAACAGCAAATAGATTATCAAAGTTACAACAAAACTTTGATGTGAATGGCATCTAAACTAGAACAACATGAAACCAATAGGTGACATCATCTTACAAAATTATGATCATCTCAAAATGAGCAGTCTCAGGTATCCAGTATACATGATATTAATCCTTAACATCATTTCATACCAAGCAAAGCAACGTACACTGGGGGAATTGAACAATTCAAAAGACTTGATTATCAAATAGTACCACTGCACTGGTGTAATCAAACTTTTTGAAGAATGAAGGCTTAATACTGTAACTGCCAAGAGCGGGTAAATCAACATTGAATTCTGGCCACTGAAAACAACAGGACAAAAATGAAACAATTATGAGAAGAATAATAGTCTAATGAAACTTGTAAAGGAGAAAAGTAAGAAAGAGAATGTCCTTTAACAACAATAGCATTCATAGGTTTTACTCTTAAAGCAAATTCAAAAGGCAGTTAATATAGATTCGAGAGTACTTTTGTAACACATTCTAAAATCAGAAGTGACAATCTTCAATTAAAAAAACCAGTCTCGTGATCTCCAGAAAATCATACTAGCTTAGGATATATGAAACCAGAGCAACTCACCTGATCTCGAGATTCTGCAAAACTAAAATATGTGTCGAGTGTGAATTTTCAGTAACATTTTTAAATCTCCTAAACAAATGAATCTTCTAAGACAAATGGTAAACAAGAATATGCAAGCTTGTCATTAGAATGAATAGGTGGAGAGAAACAACTATCATGAGTGACAAATAAGACGACCATGACAAGTTTCAGAGTAATGTTTCTTTCTATATAATCATCAGATGCTAGATCAATAAAATGAGATCTTCTGATGATCAAGTTTCAGTATGGAAGGAGTATGAGACATACACTATTACCTTTAACATGGTCAGATAATCAATTAAATCGCTTTCAAAACCACATCCTTTGCTTGCACCGTTATTAGCCTTCCACGGAAAATCTTGCATCCACAGGCCTTGGCTCTTGTTATTCCAATCAACGTGTATCAAATTTGCCGTATGCACAACAACCCTTACTCCTTGAGGATAGACAAGAAGCATAGCTTTGGAATGATGTGTTCCAAATGAAATTGGTAATGGAGGTTTGTGAAGGATCCAACTTGCAGGCTTTTTTCTCTGAAAAAATGATCAGCAAATAAAATTGAAGGCTTGCATGCAAGACGATTCAAGAGCACAAAATGGTGAAACTGCCAATTTCATAAACCTTCATGTACTCCAGTATGCCATCACTCTCTCCATGGATGACCAAAACATTAGGCACTTTTTTAAGCAGAGGACATGCTACACCAAATGGAAAAAAAATATCAGCAAGCACTCAAGGAATAGTACAGACCTTGATTAGATGAAATGAAACCAAATATGATACTTTTTGACACTTTGACAGTCCTTAGAAGCATAATGTTACAGATGACCTAATAAAGGATGTGGATAATTACCACAAGTCAATAGGAAAAAAACCATCCGTATAGTGTGGACATGCTCATAATAACTTACAAAAATGATATTTTACTATTCAAGAGAAACAACGAAAGATTCAATCAGTGTCAAATCAAGACCAGCGAGTAACCACCAAGAAATATTGAAAACTACAATCTCTCCAGAACCAACCCCAGTAAATGACTGCAATATCTGAGCATAGATGAGAAACAGAAGTTGTTTATGCACAGTGGTACTAATGACATAAATAAGCAGAATCATAAAGCAATGGAATGTTAGAGAATTCAACCAATCATTTCCTGCATGAGAACTTTGCAACAGATGAATTGGTGGAGAGAAGCAGAATTATGGAAACAAATAAAACAAAAGGCAATGTTGCAATGACTTGGAACAATTTAAGGTACAACATTGTCCGTTACAAAGCAAAACAAATTTGCATAAAACTCCAAGACTTTATCATCTCTTTGCTCTTTTTGATGCACACTCTTGGTAGAATTAAAAGAGTTCCCAGAAATATCAAAGATCCCTTGAACGAGAAAGCAAGTAAGTTAAAACGCCACTAACGGAGTGAGATTTATAACTAGTGCAAATAGAACTTGCCAGAAAGTAGCCAATCGATGTCCACCATGTAATTAGAAAGTATAGCAAGAATAACATTTCCCTGCAAAACAGAACAATGTCTAAGGTGCTTATTTGAGAAAGAATGCCTATCAGCTTCCAAGCTTACTATTACTTCAGCAAACTTAGATCTGCTCTTACAATTTTCTAACCTAAAAGCATTGTTATTCAGCCTGAAGGATCTCTCTAAGTAGTCTTCATCCATATTTTCCACTCCCTCCCTGTCTTCTTGTTTCAGATTGAAGGGAAAGCAAAAGGCTACATGATTCTAAAAAACAAAGCAATAAACCACATCTCATATCCTATATTGCTCTTAGCAGCGTGCGGTTAATTACCTAGCAGAGCTTAATAACAGGCACATGCCCTCAAATATCAAAATTCTAAACATAACTGGTTTTCACTTACCTGAATCACGTCATTGATTGAGACCGTGTTAGTATTAGCCCATGCTGGCAGCCCTTGCACCCGTAATAATTGAAAAGTTGACGGTAACTTAGAATTAGGAACATTAAATTGATGAACACCCTCCGAAGATTTATCTGTTTCCTTGCCATCATTCTCAAACCGTTTCTGACGAGAAAGAAAAACAATTGAGGCATAAAAACTGAAAGTTTCTCCGCAAGTAATATTTTCTACTAAATAACATTGCATACATTATATATAAAAATGCAAAACCAACCTGAAATGGAGGACAAAAAGTACCTTTTTTGATTGTTCAGCCAGAGGTTCCAATTCAGATTCACCGTTGATTCTCTTCTTATTACGAACCCTGTCTTTGCTATAACTACTTTCTTCATCCCAACACCTTTTCTGCTTATTACTCATTAACTTTTCATTTTGCTCACCACCAGAAGCTACATACTTAAAAAAGTAGTGGCCAGGTATCAACTCTATGATATCACCATCCTCAATTTTCCATTTCTCTCCAGATAAAAGCTTCTTCCTTTCACCCTTAGTTCTTAGAACAACAGGGTTTGTTCCTTCCTACAATTTAGTTACTCAGAATGGAAGAAAAAGAATACAAAAGTTGAAGAAAACAAGACATCATAGGTTAGATGAACAAATTTCATATCGTAGAGCATTTTAGATCATAAAGAGACTTATGAACGTGTATGTCCCTGGGTGGAACAACATAGTCTTGCGAGTTCAAAAATGTTACCCTCCAAGTTCCCCAAAACTTTATTTTGTTCCAACAGTTTTTTTTTTTTTTTCTATTGTTGCCCTTACAACCAAAACCCCATCAAAATCTTAAAGCTTCTTTAGTGTAACCTTCTGCTAACAATATTTCAAGTTTAAATTTATTTGCAAAAGTCAATATAGTAAATTGAAATATAAACAACTGAAAAAATATTATAACTTGTAAAACTTTTCATTATTTATCTGGTCTACAATCTATCATCCTTTAACTCTGTGATCCATTTATTTTCAAAATGTAAAGAAATAAAACCACATCTTCCCTCTTGCAAAACTCTTTCTAGGCCTGAATGGTCCACCCAACTGTTTATTTCAGAAATTGAGAGCAATAATCCTGGCTGTCATTCCAGCAACAGGTTCTCCAGCTTTTATTCTACTTTTTACTTCATTTATTCCTTAACTTTAAACTCTACTTTTTTTTCCCCCAATTTAGCAACATTCATCATAAAAACCTCGAGGCTCTTAGTAGATAACATTAGGTGATTTCTTATCGATGTACATTGCCAGAAAAATGCACAATGTGCTTAGTTTCATAGCATAGCAAAAACGTCAATAGTCATCATACATAGTCCAAAAATCAATGAAATAACAACCATGTGTGTATGAATGAGAACGTGTAAGTAGGTATGAATGAGAACGTGTAAGTAGGTTTACCACAGAGACTTCGCTAGAGCCATCGGAGGCAACATTAATGCTGAGATGCTTCCGGCTGAGGCGTTTATCGGTGACTGGAATGCAATTCCGGCCAACAACATTGAGCCCTTTAGATAGTAATATTTTGGGAATTGAGCTCTCTTCTTGCCCTACTTCCTCTTCTAAGTTATTGTTCAATGGCTGCAGAAATCCCACCTTCCATAATCCAAAAACGTGGAAAGACAAACGAGTACATTATCATAGTCAACCCAATACAGCAGAGAATTGGCAACATGTTACTTAAGAAAGAAATCATCTTTGCAAATGTTCAAGGAAATTTTACCCGAGGAGAGTTGGATATACTCATTCTTGAATTAACGTCCAGAGGATGAGAGAAATCTGGAATCAGAACCGGGTTTGTCACTGAGGTGTGATAGGATAGTCTTAATTTGCTTTACTCTGGAGAGAAAAAAGTGCAAGTGCAGCAAATGTGGAAGGTTTTTGTTGGTGGGTTTAAGGTTGAAGGAAGCGTTCGCTGGTGGTGGTGGTCGTCGCCGCCGCCAAGACAACTTCGCGCGAGGAGTTAGTTTAGTTGACAACGCACGTAAGAGATTTTCTTTTTTTTTTTTAAATTAAAAACAAAGGAAAAAAAATTCAGACCTTTTTTCATTTTTTCTTCAAAGGAAAAATGGGAGGACTCAAGAAATGAATCGAACCAAAAACCTCTGTGGTGTGGGATACTCACCGCTGGCATATGCAAATCCATGCTGCCATGGTTTAGTAAACCCCTCCTTTTAGTTAAGTGTGTAATGGGCCTCTAACCCTTCAAATGATCCAAAGGTGAAAAAAGTTGGAGCAGGATGTATGAAATTTTGAAAGTATAAATTATGCTGAGTCAAGGAAGCCTTTAGGCTAAGACTTAAGTGTGGGAGTTTAGGATAGAAAAGAGAAGTAGGGAAAACTTAAGTTAGAGAGGAGAGAAGAGAACAGAAGGGATTGTTATGTTGTTTGGGAATTTTGAGAATTAATGGAATGATTTTGGATATGAAAGTCATTAAATATTTGTTCAAGATATTTTTAAGGATAAAATAGATATTTTAAAAAATTTTCACAAGTTTCCTCCAACTTTCTCTCTATTTCTCTTCAATTTGAAGGAAAAATTTTGCCTACTATTCATCTTCTTAAATCCTTCCATTTCTCTTCTTTTCTTTTCTACTAAAAACTAATGACTTTGACCCGAATAAAGGAAAACCTAGCTTTCTCTTCTTTACCTTACTTTTCTGTCCAAATCCTCCACTCCCAAACGAATCCTTAGATTTAGCCACTAAGCCTTTGACCCGATAGTCACCACCAAGACTTGGTGGGATGAAAGATCCCCTTCTCTATAGATTAGGTTAGATTAGAAGGAATTCTACCGTTGCAACAAAAAAAGAAAAAAGGAAGTCTTTAAGCTTAAAAGTACCGGATGGTAAGAGTTAGGGTGCGTTATGTCTGCCAATTTACTGTTATTTCGTATTAAATAATAAGTGAACAACTTATCACTTATTATTTTAAATAAATTTTATCTAAACAATTCAGAATCACTCAATTAAGACATTCTATATCTTTGTAATCATGCACCTCTCTGAACATATTAAAATCTGAACTATTAAATTTTAAGTGCCAAATCGAATTGTTAAACACAACAGGTTATTATGAACTGCGTGGTGTCACATCACCACAACAGGTTCCAGCATTAAGCAGAAGTTGCTCACAATTACACTAATGACACCACGAAACATCAACAGGAGCCTGGCCTATTTTCTACAACAAAATGTATCCCACCGTCGAAAAGAATCCTCTTCTATGGTTTGACCAATAAAAGTGTTAACTTGAGTGTAGTACTCTTGTACTATTAGATATTTCCCCGATTGATGGGAAAAACTCCTCCAAAATTGTCAGCGTGAAATAGTCCTGCCTATCGTGGATGCAATCTGAGATTTGTCATCTTCTGCGCTTTGATTCTTTCCGCATCTCAGCAAGGTAGCTTTGCAAATTGGATTTCTCCCATAGACGTCGCTGTACAAGATCTTCCTTTGTTGATTCATCTGTATACCACACCAACAAACTACTTTAGGAAGATACCCAAGAATTATGAAATTCACAAAGAAGTGTTACTGTAAAAATTGGCCCCTAGTCACATTCCCAAATTCTTTGATTGGCATTCTGCCCAAAAATGTTACAAAAATCTCGGCACAACAGAAAATGTTTCAAACAAGCATTTGAAAATCAGAAGCATTTCCAAGGTCATTCTATGCGGGCAACAGTAATCACCATTGGTGCTGAAACATCTCAACTCTCTACGTCTATAACAGTAGCTCAAAAAATTAAAAAAAAAAAGAAAAAGAAAAAAGGGTATATAACAGTGGGTCTGGTGCAAGATATATCCAAATAATAAAGTCTTCCTATAACTGTCAGTGAGATGATATGTAGTTACCAATGAATGTCCATGAATCAGGCAGCACGCCCAAGGATCTTTGTGTCAAATAGGAGGCATCTTCCCATGAATAAGGAGATCGTTTGACGTTGTACCTCCAAAACCAACATCCATGCCACAACAGCAGCTGTGGACGTAAAGCTAATCAGTAGTTTTCTTGTACATAGCCAAATTCAAGATTCTAGGTTCAAGCCTGCATGACACTAGCTTCTGAAAAATAACTTGGGCTAATCAAAATCTCATACATTGGTATTAAATTTGAATGGAAAATAGTTTCTGGATATGCATACTTTCCCAATAGTATATGGAAGAAGAATGAAACGAATGCCAAGAAGTCCCCAGACAGATGGCTTTTCAGCCCCTTTAATCTGCAGTTCAAGCTCGTTGCTGAGGTCTTCTTCCATTTTCCTGCCACATAAGCATAATTACACTAAATGAACTGCAAGATTTTGAATATTGGTTCCAGAATAAAAGAAGTAATCATATAAATCAATACAACAATTAAGAAGCCAAAGCCAAAGAACAGTACATTATGGACCCAGTGTACTTCCATCCCATTTTCTCTCCGCTCCTCTGTTGGACACCAAGCCACTCTCCCCCCAAAGAAAAGGCTCAAATAAAAGGACCAGAGGGAAGAAATATAATAGTAATAAAAATTGAACTAATTTCATACTTGTTTATTTGCTTGTTATTCTTCTTTCTAATTGTCATTCCACCTGTGCGTTCAAGTTCCAAAGCCTTCAGCTTATTTTTGAAAGCTGGTGTTCTCTTGACCATGTCAACAGCCTGCAGGAGAACAACCAAGTGAAAATGTCATAGGAAAGTCAATGGAACCACAATTATCAGGGTCGTAGAAGAACCAATGTTCCAGTAGGTAGATCAGCACTATAAAGCACTAGACAAAAACGACAAAGGCAACACAAGGGGAAAAATAACCTCAAAAGTAGAAATTCTGTGGAAAAAAGCATAAAATATTCTATAGTTAATCAGTGGTGATCTGATGTAAGCAGACATATGTATGATATTGTTTGTATCTATTGCAGTGTCATCTCACTAACAGTTGATTTTAATTACAAGACCTGAAGAAACCAAGTGGTTTACAGGTATATAAGCCATAATAAAACAGATCATAGGATAAAAACATCTCGAAACATACACCTTCCGGAATCAAGCTTAGCATTTTTTTTCTCTGAAAATTAAATAAGAAAACACTGAGTCTTTAACCTCAATAGTATCAGATGGATGCAATATTTGATACATCCACTTACCTGCTTATACCTTGTCCACTGGTTTAGATATTGAAATGCAGAAAGCACCAATAGAAGACCCACAATGACAGCACGAGGATCCTATAATAGAGGAAGGAGGAACAGTCAACATATATACAAGAAAGACTGAAGTAAAATGATTTACTGATTGGCCACGTGAAATGTGTGATGACGGAAATTATAGTTATCTGTTAGGAAAAAATCAAATTTATTTAAGTAAAACATTAAAAATAAGAGGGAAAAAATGGAGAAGGGTCTCACTGTTTTGTGACCGTAATAAGCCCGGTAGTACCTAGCTGTATTATAAAAGACCTAAGGAAGGAATACCAAGCATTGAACTAGTTAACAACATGTTTGGATGAATGAATCAAATGTTGGTAAACAACATGTCAGGACCAGTGAATCAAATAGCTGGTATATGATAAAAAGAATTGTCCACAAAAACAAGCAAATTAACTATGTTTCGAAGTGTGGTTTACAGTAACCAACTGGCCAGGGGAAGTAACAAATTTACCAAGAAGTAACTCAACCAAACATGGCCATGTAGTACAGTCAACGACCAAACGATTTGATGCCATGTCATGTTAAATACAAAGAACATGTCAAGCCTATTTCTCAAAGATGGGGGACACAGGGAAGGTAAACAAAGCATAATGGGCTAGAGGTGATTGAACGCCAGAGAGACATGTGGGAGAGATGCAAATGATAATCACATCCTGAAATTGACATAATATGCATCAGAAAGCTAAAGTTTACATCTTGCCTCCTAGGCACATTTTAACTTCTCATTCTAAAATATGTACACAGGGAACAAGTTTAAGTTGATACTTTGAGATGTAAATCATAAGCCTCTAATTTGAAACGATAAAAGAGCACAAATTTACAAGCAGAATTACTGACAAATACAGAATTCACAGCAAAAAACAGAGGTCTAAGAAAACAAAACAAACCTCCTCTGGATGTGCAATTGCATAATCATACTGTTCCCTTGTTGCTTCATCTTTCAAAATCTGCACATAAAACGATCATTATCAATGTCTACAAAAAGTCTTATCGCAATCATCCACAATTATATATGTGTACACTTATTTATTGTTCTCATCAAAATAGCCACAAGCCACAGCAACCTTAATAACAATTTTTTTTTTGTTTCTTTATTCCTTAGATATTGAAAATAATTTCTTTTAAGCATGGACTTAGAAGTTCGACAAACTTAAGCTGAATTAGAACTCACTAACTGAAAATTAGATACATATAACTCGGTATTGAGTACAATACATTACACATAATTAAGTAACCAATTAATCTTCGTCAAACTTTAAAAGCTAATTATGTAAAAGAATTACCTCATACGCATTTGCTATTTTCACAAAAATTTTCCTTGATTCCGGATCAGGATTTTTATCCGGATGACTAAATACAAAACACCCAAAAAAAACCAATTAATTAACGACTTCAGATTAAAAGTGCAGAAATAAATACATATTACAAGACAATAGAAGAAGAAGAAGAAGAACTTACTGTTTGAGTGAGAGCCTATAGTAAGCCTTCTTTATTTCGGAGGCATTGGCATTTTGAGGAACCCTAGCAATCACACGAAGTTTACAAAAGTTAAGTTAAAAAATGCAGGGAAATTTAGAGGAAAGGACCGTGGGGAAAATCATAATAGTTACCCGAGGAGATCGTAGCAGTCGTCCTCGTCGCAGTATATGGAGATCGACGGCTGGATCAGCAGGGAGAATATGAGAATTACGATGAGCACGCAGCGGCTGATCGGAGCTGTTGCCGCTGGCGCCATGGCTTCAATCCTCGTCTCCAAAGTCTTCTGTCGTCACTACGTTAGGAGTGTTACTTTTTACTTTGTAGCTGAGCATTGGAGATTGGAGAGCAGAGGGCACGATTTAACTGTAAGTTCAAATTACCATTTTGTCCGCCTATTACTCCCAACTCCCATGTCCATTTCAAGATTTATTTCAGGCATTTGGATTTTCAATTAGTCACTTCACTTGTCCCAAAAAAAAATTAAAATAAAATCTTGCGGTTTTCATGACTAAATTTTTTATCACATAAATGGAAAAAAATTAGAAGTAATTGCATATGACTTTTTATTTTCTTCTCTTTTATTCTTTTTTACCTTTTTGTGAACCAATAAGTATTTTTTTTTCTCGGTAAGTGAAAAATGGAGTAGTAGATAAATGAATTGTAGTGAGATACAATAATCATTTTGGTGAACTTGTCCACTCTACCATGGTCAATACAAAAGATGTATAAATAGGGGGATTAGTGTACAAGTGAAACTCCTCCAATTTGATACAAATATTTGTTCCTATTTGTCCCAAGGCCCAACACTCAAAAAGGAAAACAAGAGGTGTTCCAAGGAGCATGGGAGGTGTTAGTTTTAGACTATTTAAAGAAATTAATCTTTTCTACACACATTATATGCATTGTTAAGGGAGAAAATTAACTACAACTATGATTTTGGCGTGAATAGATTTATTTTTCTTTAAAAAAAAAATTGTCCTCACTATTTTATTAGAAGGTTTGTGACAATTCCCTTTAGAGATTACAAAGTCGAATTAGAATTTCTGCACGACAATATAAAGAAACTCTCACAAATGCAAGTGGAAATTTTGAAGTTCCCCTCCATAATTTTTTCCACCATTCCAATTTATTTGAATTGATGTGTAAACTTCGATAAACTTTTTCATCTTTTACAAAGCTTTTCAATGTGGGATCATCACTTTATCCAACATACATCGACGTCTAGATGAATGCGTCTAGATGAATGCGACATCACTTCAAGTTGAATTTGGACATCAAATTTTGCAACTGAGAGATGTTTACTTAGATTTGCCGGTATATACAAATTCAGTGTATAAAAAGTTTACTTGTATTGAAGTTTTATCGTTTGGGAAACAAAAAAAAAAAAAAAAAATTTTACTTGTATTGAAAACATCCAAACTTAAGCCAATTACTGGACAAATGAGTCCATATACGGCGAATAATGGTTAAAAAATATATATATATCTTTCAAGGCTTCCCTATTATTGGCCCAATCCAATGAGGCTTGCCTCAAGAGCTCTGTCCTTTCACATACGGGTTTCCAAACATTAACATCTAGGTTACTTTCTAAGGACCATTTAGAAAACTAGAACATAAAGCCCATGTGTTGTGAGGTTAGATCAACTGCAGTGTAGGTAAACTTCTTTTCAGATGGTCCGTGATTCAACTCTTAAATTTTTTTGCTGCCCATTACCTTCTGAGCCCGAGTTCAAAACTTATATCCAAAAATTGTTTATCCTTCTTCGTGTTCCCTTTTTTTTTTTTTTTTTTTTGCAATAAATTATACGACCTTCATCAACACGTTTGACACTGAATTTAGTTCTTTCCATTTTCTCCTATTATTCAAACCTTTTAGGCCCCATATGATTTTTCTCTTAGAATTTTTTTATATAAAAGGATACTATAATGATTTGACGTATTAAAAAAAATTTTGATTGAAAAATGTATTCATAAAAAATAATTTTTTAAAAAACAACAACAATCCAGAAATCCAAACGAGACTTTATCTTTCATGTTGTGAAATGAAAACTATGACATGTACACCTACAATTTGATCCGCTGCTCTCTCATGTCGTTTAAAAGCATTTAAAGGATATAGTAATTGGATTAATCTTTTATATATTGACAACATATATACTGTCAACAATTGATGCATAACAATTCATCTGAATTTAGATTTAAAATTCAAATTTTACTCATGTGTCATACATCCAATAATAATAACAATATATACACTGTCAATGTGTATAAGATTTGCGGAGAGTATTTAAGTTGAAAGAAATGCAATTTTAAAGTTCATTGCGAAACTTTCATTCTCAGTTCTCGACGTACACGGTACATCTAAGGTATCGCCGAATGGAAAGAGATAAAAACCAGAAACCGTGGCAGGCTATATATCACAAGAATACGGGTGGTCTGAAACCTTCTTGTTTGCGATTAGGAGCATCAACTAATCATTAATTTGTGGATAATGCCTCGTGAATCGTGATAAAGATAATGGCATCTTCTCACGTAACAGCATGTTCTACATTTTTGTTATGTTTCCCTATGAAAAGACATTTTTCTGAATTTATTATGTATCTTTGATGTCTTTTCTCCTTTATTTTTTTTTGACAAATTTGATGTCTTTTCGTTTAGTATACAAAGCCAACCGAAATCAATCACCCCATGTCGTGGTTGAAATCAATCTTTTAGTATGCTTCTGCTTGAAATGTATGGTGATGATAGATAGCCCATGATGTAAATTTGAGAACCATCTCCCTTGTGCAAAACTGATTTGCCTATCAATGGAAAAGGATTTTTGCTAGAGAGAGAGAGAGAGAATTCCATTCAAAGGAGCAGAAAAGACACTCCCACAGCTTCTCGTGGTTGGTACACCTTAAGGAATGGAAATGGAACAATAGACATGTTAAAATAGAGGAGGAATCATGTCCAAGAAAGTTTTACTTGCAAGATTTGGCCGCCATATCAGCAGCATTTAGCAATGATGCAAATAATTGAAAAGGTGGAATTTTCGGGCTCCAAATGATTGACCGCCAACTTGCTCAGCTCACGAGTTCCACCGACATGACCTGCGAAATTGACATCTTCGGACCGGATTCATGAAAGAAAATCTGTGATTTAGAGAAAAGGTGCTCATTTTTAAGCAGTTCACACACAAAATTGACTGCACCACCAACGGGGCCCTGAACCGTGAAATGATAACCCTCCACTCCGCTCCCAAGGCTAGTCCCCTCAACCGGGGAGATATGAATCAAATATCCTCCTCCTCATTGGTGCCGCCATCAAGTTTTCAGTGAGCCACCATGGCCATGATATAAACCCTTGTGATCGTGCTAATCACACTCACCTTGAGATTGCCATTTTAACTGACAGGCATGCTGCTTCGAATCAAAATCCAATTTGGCGGCCACGCTTATCAAATTCTGTGATCTCCATGAATTCTGTGCCGCATTTTTTATATTTATGGAAGTTGTCACAATCCAAAGATGTGCATAGCCACTGTTTTGATTCTTCACAGGATGATTCATATGAGCGACTCCAGAACATACTATAATAAGGTTTACCTACGTATGCACGCTATATCTTGGGACTGGCGGCAATGTATATTAAGTACTATATTGATGTTGCTTATTAATTACAGTATTATTGCTTTACCTTTCATTGTATGTTTTGTCATTTGGGTTGAACTAAAGTGTACGTACGCCGCTCTGTATGAAACAAAGATTTGAAGTTCTTAAAATGTGATTCCTAATTTTTCGAATTAGAAAGCTGCAGAAAGGAATCTATTGGTTCTTTCATTTCGAATTTTTTTATTTTGTTACGTACATACAAGTATGGATTTTGTTTTATTTATAAATTGGTAGTTACAAGTAGAAATAAATTAATAATGACAAAAGCAGATTTCAAACCTTTTTCTAGTGGAGACAATAATAAGATTTCAAACATTCAATGGTTCTGTCAGTATTGGATACTTCTTCTCTTGAATGTTGTTAATGCTCTACTTGTTATACTTTGGAATTTATTTTCTAGAGACAATCAAACCTTCTTCTTCTCCTGGATCTACTTTTTTTTTTTTTGGCTTTTAAAAAAAAAAAAATCCAAATCTTGCAGTATTATACCTGACCCTCTTCAGCCGATAACCCGTTGAAGATGATTGCGTATGGATAGTAATTTAGTAAAAGAGATAAAAATGGTTAGAGCAAACCAAATTACGAAGGGACCGCTCAACTGATAGATGCACATACCTCTGTGTAGCAGGTGTTGAAATTCAAGTGCATCCTATCAAGTTATAATCTTTTCTAAAGAAAACAGTGAAAAAGATAAGTTGATGGTTATGTCCATTTGCTGGTCTATTATTTGTTGTGCAAAGCTTTAACAAGATGAGCACTTGTGTCATTTTCCACATTTTACACTAACAATGGAATTATTAGCACCATTTGGGTAGGGATGGCAATTGGACATAACCATTGGGTTATTTCCACATTTTACACTTGCGTCATTTCCCAACCCCCGCCCCACCGAGGGCTACTGGGTCGGGTGGGGGGCAGGGGAGTATACCCCCGCTCCATCCCTCTCCCGCCACCTGCTAATATATACACATATATATATATATGTGTGTGTATGTATGTATGTGTATAATTTTTAATTTAATTAGTTACAACCTTGTAATAGTGATATTACTAGTTGTAAGTATCATATAATGTATAGTAGTATATATAATATACTTGATATTATCAATCATACTAATAATTATACATGTCTACTAATAAAAATTATTAATTAGTTATACTAAATTTACTAATACATTTATACTAAATTCGTAATTACACTTAACATAATAATACTTTTTTTGTCAAAAAGTACAATAATGGCTTAGTGATTGTATTTATTTCATAAGTCAAAACTTGACTACTTTAGTTATATTTGTTCATTATGTTGGATTATATTTAAATAATTTCTTTTATGCGTACCTTGGCCCCGTGCTTTATGCATGCTAGTGTTCCTGACACACGCGACCACCGGAGGCAGAATTTAAGAAGGGGAGCCCAGATTCAAAGCCAGAATTTAGAGCGAAGAATGAGCTATAATGCTTAATATGTTTTGTTTTACACGTTGGCAGAATCAAAATGGGTGTGAGATGCAAGATGGAAAGTGGGCATTGGAGTACCGCCGATTTGAAGGTTATAGAACGGTGAAAGCACATGGGAAGAGTATATAATCTTTATCCATTGAGGACTGTATACGCCTGTGTCTATCATTTAACATATTGTGTTTTTAAAGTTAATTTTCAAGGTGAATTCTTCTTCTTTTATATAATGATGTCTCTATATTTCAGGACACCACAAATGCACGAAAATAAAAAAGAGGGGTGAACCAAATAATAAAATTCTAACATATTAGTACGTATTGTTATTCACATCCTAATTTGAGGATACTTTTTTCACAGTGAATATTCTTTTTGCGGACAAAGTTAAATTTGGAACTTTAGCAGACAAAGTTAGATTAAATCGACGTCCCATTTACGTGGTATGGTTATAAAATCTAGCTTGGCTTGACGGTCGAACCGTTCAAACCAGTGAACTGGCCATTACGATGGAGTTGGGCTCACAAATCAGCCAACCATCCAGCAATCGAATTGGTGAATTCAAAAAAATCACTGCCAACTAAAAAGTTTTACTCTTTTAATATGTTATTATATTATAAAATATAGCTATTGTCCAATCGTGGTTCAATCGAAAAATCGTTTAGCAGATCACCTCTCCGTGTCAAAATTCAGACCGGATTTTATAACTATGTTGTGTGGTCCTGTCGCGTGTTACTTAATAAAAAAAAACAAATAATAAAATTTTCAAACAATTGAACCAAATACTGACAGCTGTAGAACAAAACCACAGGGTATGCTTGGGCCGTTTTCTTGGGATTAGAGCATAGCGAATTGCATAATGCAGCGGAGAATTTCAATTTGGGACGGTCTCTGTGTCCAGCTTTTAGGGGACCAGTGGGAATCCAGCGGATTATTATTATATTATATTATATTATACACGAATTATTTATTATACGCGAGAAATTCGGAATGACGTACGTCGACAGGTCTGTAAAGTGGCCCATATTGATCCATGACAACGAAAAGTGCTGCTTCCTGTGATGGTAATGTTCCACATGATCTGGATATTTTAATTGGGCCTTATGTCCCGAGATGTATTTATACGCATGCTTATTAAAAACTTTTTTTAGTTGAGATTTTAATAAAAATACTTATCAATTGCTTTAGTGATTTTAAAAATATTATTTAGAGACATAATTCAATAAATACTTATTGCATCGGATAATGTGTAATTTAAAAATTTTTAAAAGTGTTTATCTCTTTATTTGGTTCCTAATATAGGAAAAAATGATTAAATTTGATATTTTATTTTTAAATCACAAAAAAGCTACTCTAAAATAACCGAATTTGAGCTTTTGATAAAAGTGCTTTTAACACCAAGATCTCTGCTCTTAATTTTATGGGGTGATGTTCTGCCAAACGCAAGTAGTTTTATTACCTAAAAGTATTTTTTTTTTTTTTTGCCAAAAACACTGCAACCCTAAGCGGTGCCTTAATTCCTTAACACAGCCACCCCACAGGCCAGAGGACGTTTAATTATTTTTTTTTTACTTTGTTTAATATTTTATTCAATTTTTGTCAATTCAGAAAAGTGAAACATAATGCATAATGGTGGTATTTCCATAAATACAACACACAAATTAATTAATTGATGAGGCCCACCATGATCGGATTGTTGCTATACCCTACTCTTCCCTGTATTTCTTTCTTTAATCAATAGTTTTGATTTTTAATTTCAAGTTGATGCGGAAAGCACAAGAATTGACCAGGCTTTGATTCACCCCGTCATGATTGTTCTTTCTCTCATTCTTCCCTCCATGCCTCCCCGTCTGAACAAGAATGGAAGAAGATTCGCTTGCTTGAATTTTTTGATTTCGTACATTACACTTTTTTTAGATCATCTAATCTTCTTTGGGAGTTTATCAAAAAGAAGTTCCACGCACTTTGGTTGACTTAGCACTCAGTGTAACTGTGTAAGATGAATTGATCGTGTTGAGTAAGAAGTTACGATATTCAAGAAATATAGAAGAGGATAATTAGGTTCACGAGTTGAGACATAAAAGTTATTATGCTTATATTAATGTTATTTATATTTCACTTCTCTACACAATTTCAACCTTCCAACCTTAGCTTATATGTATTAACTTTAGCTTATAATTCTCACAGTTAATAGACGGAAGTTAGCCCGCGTGACGAGCACATTTATGTGAATGGATAATTTAGACATTTCACATTAAACAATAAACCTTTTGAGGCCCAATTTAGTGAATCTCTTTTTTTTTTTTTTTTTTTTGGATAGGTTTTTACTCTTACATTCCTCATCCTTTCCACGCCCTAATCGTGATCTTTTAAGTAGGAAGCCTTGAATTTAAAACTTCACATTTACACTATTTTCTCTCGTACCACCTAATCCATCTTTCCCATATTCTAGTTTGATTATCAAGAATTAAGGGTTTTCTTTTGGATCCAATTCGTTAAAATCTGGGACTTCTTTTAGTACGTTGAAGAATCAAGGAAAGAGCTAATTCTTTAGGATTGATTAAATTCATATTAATGACCATAACATCGATGGATTTCTCACTTGAGAAACATTGCACTCTCATAAGGGTGAGAATCGGTCAATTTATTTGTTAATTAGTTAAATGAAATCAATCAAAATCGTTTTTTACCTCTCTCAACTTCGGACCTTGATCGAAATTGATTTTGTTTTCACAAAATTGAAATCAAATTAAATTAAATTTGAAATTTTATTAATAATTTGTCCATTTTAATCTTTGTTATAAAACCACAAAGATGAGTTTGCAGTTAATATCTAAAAATTACATCATATGATTTTATAAATTAATGTATAAAGTAATTATTCATAAACTCTAAAAAAGAACAATGTATCCACACGTATTTTTATATACGTATGAATTAAGCACATATTATGTAATAAGCAGTTTAGTGTTAGACATTACTATTACTTGATGTATAGTACTTTTTATGTAAGTTTTTGTCTTTTAGTTATTGAATAGGTATTAATATAATCATTCCTATTGATGAAATAGTTAATAACTAAAGGCCAATGTGTATATGTATATATACATATACATACATATATACATACATATACACACGTACATATATTATATCTAATAATATATATTATGCATATATGTATGTGTGCATATACTATATATTATATATCCAATATAAATTTTAAACTATACCATAGGACATAAAAATCTTAAGACATAAAAAACTAAAAATACACAATATGAGTATTATATACATAGAAAAAAGGGTTCAATTAAAATTGGCATTGAACATCCAAATCAGAATTGGAATTAAAATTGAATTTATTGAAATTGGTTTTAACTGAAATCAAATTAAAATCAAATTCACCGAAATCAAGTTCAGTATGCAATTTGATATGAAAAATATTTTGGCTGGTGAAATAAGAATTTTAAAATTTTTGGTAACCTACTCCGCACTTGGTCCTAGTTTCAAAGTACATCGTGTAGAAAACCACAATTAGTTGATAAAATTATGCATGACATGTATGAATCCGACCAGCAAACCCATAGTTAGTTGAAGATTTATTATTCATCTGTTCAGCAAACAAAGTAAAAGACTCCCATAAGCTCAATTCATCAATTGTCAGTGTCATCGGGAATGATTTAATTATATTGACTCACAATCTAAACAAAATATATAATATTAAAAGCCTGACATAATTAACATTGGTGCAAAATGTTTAATTTAATAATCTATAATGCCCAATTTGTTAACAAAAAGGTTCTGGTGATAAAAGAGCCTCGTTCCTCATCTCACAATGAGGATTAGACTCTCATGATCTCCATTCTCCATTTCTCCCTATCCTAAATTGATTGGCTGTGTATAGTTTTTGCCATGCACCTCATAAAGCCACGCTTACGTAATCAAACCATATATTATAGGGTTAATAGAACTAAATTCTCTTGAATTTTACCCTCAATTGCACTTTGCTCTCCTCAACTCAATAAATAGGTGTTTTGTGCCCCTATTTTATATTTTAAGATAAAAATGCCCCTTTCATATTAATATTATTTTATTTTTTCCTTTTTTTTAACCCTTTTGCTACTTGTCCCTTTTTTTCATATTTTTAAAATTTTTCTCTCCTCTCTCATATAATAAACTACTTTATTCTCTTTGTTATTATTGTCTATATATTAATTTTAATCTTCTTAAACTTATTTATTTATTTATTTTTATTTTTTACCTTTTATTATCAGAAGTAATAATGATCATAAAGTTCACACTATAACAAATTATATGTTATCTACACACATAACCTATTTTGTATATTACTTAAATCAATACATCTAGAGTTTTGAATAAAATAATTTTTAATAATAACAGTAACAAATTTAGATCGTAATAATATACTAGTTAATCTACTATATATTAAAAAAGTAAATAAAAATATTAGTTACTTTATTTTTTGGGATATACTTTTAAATCTAAAGTTCTAGTTTGCTTATATCATTTTAAATAGTTAAATTGCTAGTAACATACACATTTTAATTATAATAGGCATATATCAGTTTTTGCCACTATACAATTTTTATTGAAATTTGTAATAGTGTAAATAAATAAAAGAAGAATGAAATTTTAAGTAAATTAAAGATATTTTACAATAGTATAATTAGCATACAAAAATAGTAATACTAATAGGAAAGTGAAACAAAATAGTGACATGAGAGAAGTGAAAAAATAGTAAAAAATGTAAAAGAAAATGGTGAAAAAGAAAAAACAAGGTAATGAATAAACAAAAAAAGAAATAAAATAAAATAGTAAGGGTAGTTTTGCCTTAGTTAATGAGTTCAAGGGAGAAAAGCATAACTAAAGGTAAAGTTGAGGAGGGCCTAGTGCTTTTAACCCTATATTGTACGAAGAAAGATAATTTTATTGAGATTTCAGAAGCCATCCTAATACGAAAGAAAAATATACTCCAGTTATATTTTTTTCTTTGTTGAAATCATTCATATAAAAGAACAAAAATCTTGAAAAAGTTCAGTTACCTAAATGAGAAATTTAGAAAAGTTCTTCTAACCCCTTTTCTCTTGGTAAAAATAGAAAATTTGTTGAGAAGGGGAAAACCCCATATCCTATACTATGCCACTATCGTCATAGTGAAAGACATTTAGACGCCTTGTACAACAGATCATCTATATATATGTATATATATGATATCTCCAATTTTTAGCGTGGAAACATCAAACAAGCAAAGAGTGGTACAGTCATCAAATCAGAAAGAAAATCTGCCACTGCTGCCCCCTTGTGTGTTGAGGAAAATTGGAATGCTCGCATCAACCTTTCTTTTCCTTTCTTTCTTGTTTCCTTCCTTCACGGAAATTTACTAGAGTCCAAGGGACATGTGGGCTATTGTGGTTACCTTCCCGCGTCAATCCTGACCTCGTTAGGCACAAGATCAACAGTCCCAAGAATCGTCAAAACCATTTCCCATTTTTCTCTGGGAAAATCGCATGTATAAAAACTAGCATTGGGTCCGTTTGGATTCTTGTTTTTGGGCCTGTTTTTGAAAAACTGTTTTTCACAATCCAAATGCTACAGTAAATGTGTATTTCAAAACAACTCCAAAAACACCAATATCCAAACAATATATCAAAAACAACTCCAAATACATATTTAATATGTTTATTTCAATTTATATATTTCAATTATGTATAGGATATATATATATTATATTAATTTAAATATATTTATTTATACATATTATAAATATTTTACTTTATATAAAATATATTTTTATATATTTATATAAATATTATATATTATATAAATTATATATATTATAAATATGTTATTATACATTTATATAAATGTTATATATTATATATATTTAATATATACATAATATATATTATATATATTGAACATTTATATAAATGTACATTTAAACATAATATATATATTTATGTATATTTATAATATACATTTATATTATGTATTATATATAATATAATACATTTATACATTTATATTAATATACATAATATTAATTACACATTTATACATAATATTAATAAATGTATACATTTATATTTATTACATTAATACATTTATACATAGTATTAATATATATTTATAATATATTAATTTATACATTTATATAATATTCATTTATAATTTATACACATTTATAATAATATACATTTATATATTTATAAATATATTTATATTATGTATTATATATAATATAATACACTTATAATACATTTATATATTTATTTATAAATATAATACACTTATTTATTTATATATAATATATAAATTTATTTATAAATATAATATACTTATTTATTTATACATAATATATAAATTTATTTATTTATAAATATTTATAATTGTATTATAAATGCATAAATGTATATAAATATAAAAACATAAAAATTATAAATTATAAATTATAATATACATTTATATAATATTCATTTATAATTTATACACATTTATAATAATATACATTTATACATTTACAAATATATTTATATTATGTATTATATATAATATAATACACTTATAATACATTTATATATTTATTTATAAATATAATATATAATAAATAAATAAATATAATACACTTATTTATTTATATATAATATATAAATTTATTTATAAATATAATACACTTACTTATTTAGAATAATAAAAAAATATATTTATTCATAAATATATAAATATATTTATTTATAAATATTTATAATTGTATTATAAATGCATAAATGTATATAAATATAAAAACATAAAAATTATAAATTATAAATTATAATATACATTTATATAATATTCATTTATAATTTATATATTTATAGTAATATACATTTAAACATTTATAAATATATTTATATTATGTATTATATATAATATAATACATTTATATATAAATATATGAATATATTTATTTATAAAAGTACAAATATATTTATTTATAAATATTTAAATATATTTATTTATAAATATTAATAAATGTATTATAAATGCATAAATGTATATAAATATAAAAATATAAAAATTATAATTTATAATTTATACATTTATATAATATTCATTTATAATTTATGCATTTATAAATATATTTATATTATGTATTATATATAATATAATACATTTATATATTTTTATATAAATTTATTTATTTATAAATATTTATAAATGTATAATTATATATTGTTATAAAAATATATAAATTATAAATTATAAAAATACTCGAAAATATGTTTTAAAAATACATCTAAAAATAATCCATAAAACATCTACAGTAAAAGATTTTTATATAATTTTTGAAAAACAACCCCAAAAACAACTAATCCAAACGGACTTGTATTTCAAAAACGAAATGCTACAGTGCTGTTTTTGAAAAACAACCCCAAAAACAGCTAATATTTCGGAGAATGTTGGAATTTTATTTATTGAATTCTAGAGAAGAAGAAATGGTTGTCCACGGTTGTTGCGTTTTATGCTTCACTGCTCCTGTACCTTTTTTTTTTCTCACTACTACAGCTTTAACTCGGAAGTTAACTGTCAAGTAGGGATGTAATCGAATCGAGCTGCTCGCGAGCAGCTTCAAGAGTTTGACTCGAACTCGGTCAAATCGAATTCGAGTCGAGTTTCGAGCAGCTCGATAAGGTTATCGAGTCGAGTTCGAGCATCTAGAAGTCATGCTCGAAGACTCGACGAGCCTTATCGAGTATTTTAATTTTAATTATTTAATATTTTTAATTTTAATTATTTAATATTTTAATTTTAATTATTTAATATTTAATATTTTAATTTTAATTATTAATATATTATTATTATAAAATTACCCTTATACCCAAAAGAATTGTCGAATTTACGAAATGTTTCAAGTCATATAAAATTTTTAAAAGGGTAATAATGTCTTTTCGCTCAAAAATTATAAAAAAAATGAAATTTAATAATTCGAGCGAGCTCGATAAGACTCGAATGGACTCGAGCCCATACGAGTCGAGCTCGAGTATTGCGAGCAAGCTTCGAGCTCGAGCTTGAGCTTCAATAATACTACTCGCTCGAACTCGAGCACCCCTATCTGTATGTCGAGTCGAGCTCGAATATCGCGATACTCGAGCTCGACTCGATTCGATTACAGCCCTACTGTCAAGTGTTGTACAGATATATATGATCCTTGACTTGAATTGAGAGAATTAAAATCTCTCTTCTGAATTTCGACTTAATTGAAATTATTTAGGATCATCCACCTAAGAAATGTGTGTTTTTTTTTAAAGAAGTTAATTTGTACTGAGAAAGTAAAACAAAAGTGCATGTCATTTAAACCCCTAATCAACAGTACCTTGGTTTGTTTGGATAGTGGGTTATTTCTATAAATATATTTGTTTACATCACCATTACAATTTTTAATACAGTTTTTTATCTTTTTTGTTACCTTTTTATCTCACATACATCACATCACAAAAAATACTACAATAAAAATACCTCAAATAATTTACAATCCAAACAAACCTGAATTCGGGCAGAGAACTAACCGGTATTGTCAAGTTTGTCATCAACCGACCAAGCTTAAATCTCCCATCAATTTCGGCCAGAGATGAATTGTCAATTTTTCTAACATAATGTCCCTAATCATGTCTCGGTCATATTTGGCAGTAGTAAATGTACTTGAAATATGGAATGTGAACTCAACCCGAATCTAAGGATCCATTTGGCATCCTTTTTCTAGGCATGTTTTTACTAGATAACATTTTTTTCCCAACTTTAACTACAGAAATTTATTAAAACACCCTAAGTTTTATAAAAAACATATCGAAAAACATATACTCATTTCCCTCTTCTACTACTATCCTCCCTTAACTATCTCTGCTTCTACTACAATCCCCCTCTTCCTTTCACTTCTTGCCGCCACCTCTACTATCATTACCTCCCTTTCCTATTACCACCCGCCACCCCCTCTCCTCTCCTTTCCCCTTGCCCCTCCCCCCCCCCTCCTCAAACTAGATCTCCTTGAAAGAGCAAATCTAATGGAAGGGAGGGGTCTAGGAGGAAGGGAGAGAGAAAAGGAGGGGGAGAGAAGAAGAGGGAGAGGGCGGTAGGTGGTGGTGGGGAAGGGTGTGATAGGTGCATTAGATTTTTTTTGAGGGGGGAAGGGGAGGGAGGAAGAGGGGGGAGAAGAAAGGGAGGCAGTGATGGGGGGAAGAAAAAGAGGAAGGAATGGCAGATAAAGGGATGAAGATAGTGACAGTTGCTTGTGAGGATGGTGGCAAGGGTGGATGGGGCGTAATGAATGACGAAATTTTATAAATATTTTCCAAACAATTAAATACACAAAATTTTTTATGATAAACTAGAGTAAAATTTTAGACAAATTTTTTTTTTAAAAAAAAAACAGCATTCAAATGGATGCTAAATTTCTTTCATGAAACTTAATCGTGATGTGTCTACATGATGAGCACAAAATCTTTCTCATCGAACAGAGTTGCTTGGCAGCAGAGATCGAAGTTTCTTTGGCAACTGTGCAACATAGTGGTTGGAACTAAAAAATTTATTCCGAGGAGATAAAGTTCACCATATTTCAATCTAAATATATAGTGGAAAATATGTTCAAGTTTTTGCGGAGTCAAAAGTATAAAATTTAAAAGGGTAATTTTTAAAAATTTTTAATTTTCTAATATTTAGGAAATATGGACCTTTCTAGCGCCTTCTAGTTCCGTCCATGACCGGGTCATTGAGAATGTGTCATTAAAATTTAAAAAGGTTTTTTTAAAAGTTTTTAATTTTCTAAGGGCAAAAAACCTAATATTTAGGAAAGATGGACCTTCCTAGCCCCCTTAGTTCCATCCATGACTGGGCCAATGAGAATGTGTAATGCTTTTTATCTACGGCAACAAGCATCAGCAAATCTAACAAGAAAGGAGCTCTACATTATCCAGAAGATGACAGTCAGCTTCTTTTTTTTTTTTGGTGTAAACAGGGTCTTAAATTTAAAACCTTCTATTTACAATTCTTTCTATCTGATCATCTAATTCAACTCTCTCCTAAAAGCTGGATTCAATAATGTCAGTATTGAGATTTTAATGTCACTAAAAACACCACTGCTTACTAAGTTGGTAGCATGTACGTTCTCTACAAGAATTTCATACATACTATCAACTACTCGAATTTGACTTGAGCATTGGAGTAATGGAATTAAACCCTAGTCATCTTGAAGTTTTCTTTTGCAGTTTATCGACCTCATCTTCTAAGTATCTAACTAGCTTGGGTTTTCAATTGGCACACCCTATGCATAGTCATAAAATTTGTACATTTCTGGCCTGCTCGAGTCAAGTCTTGCTTCTCGAGTGACCATACACTTGGTCACCAAAAGCTCCCTTCCAAACAATTGTCACAAAGTGAAATAGCTAATTAATTACAACTAGAGGTGAATCTTTAAGACCATGGAAACCCTAAGAACATGAGGCAGTGGATTTATTCGGGGCATAATTAGTCTCGTTTGGATTGCATGTTTTTCAAGAAAAATCATTGAAATATTTCTTTACACAATTTTCAATTACCTTCTTTTTTTTTTAATGTCAAATAAAAAATCACATAACTACAGTATATATTTCTATAAAACTCCAATTTCTGGAACTTGCTTGCTGGTTTCTAAATGCGAAGTAGACCCCATTAGAAATTCAATCAGGGACATCTTTTGAAAGGATATGTTGCATTCCAAGTGTCCAACCATCAATACAGTTAGTATCTAAACGTTCAGGCCCCGATCCCAGCAGAAGCACAGCATGGCACGTGTTGTAATGAACATAAAATTACATACATGAATTCTTTACATTAATGATGCCCGAAAGGGTATGGTAGTATAGCACCAAAAACTATATCATATCGGTGCATGGGTCCTTGATCATGTAAGCAAAGCACATGATCCTCTCAAATTTCTCGTCTTACTGCTGCACTAATTCTAAAAGCTGAAGTAGCGGATTCATCCGTGGGCGGCGTGGTTTCTCTCTGGGTTATATGTGTACGCACTCTAGCCCAGAAAAAATCTATCTTTATTTTAGACTTCTTTACAGCTTTAATGAACCACCGATTATGTCTTTAGATTTATACGTTAGTATTCACCCTAGACTCTCATGGTCTTATTTTACAACTCTTGACTGAATCCAACAAAGTAACATCGAATATTACTGGAGGATGCTTTGTGTATGGTGTCGTCCCTAGAGCCTTCGATAGCTCCAGCCATCCTAAACAGTGCAGAATGATTTGTCAAAACTCTATAGATTCTTTTTTTTTTTTTTTGCAAATATCTGTGCAAATATATATATATATATATATGTCCACATGGTTCATCACACAACTTTTTGCTATTCAAATCAAGGGTCACGTCGGTTGTTTCTAGCTATTGATTTATTGATACATAAATCCATTAATCTATATCCCTTGTGATGTACACTAATCCCCATGATAGAAGTACTTGCGATCGGAATGCCGACATGGACTGAGATGCTTTCCAATTCAAAGTTGGGTCCGGAAATAATCACGTGCCCCTGTTTCTGAGAGAGAGAGAGAGAGAGATGAGGCCTAAAAGGAAGGAAGACTTGGAAGAATAAGAGCCAAATGATATAGGTAGGATTCTGCTTAAAGCACTTGCAATGGTGATATTGTTATGGACCAGGAGAAATATGCACCAATTAAATGGTAGATGGCTTGATTAACTGTGTTGGATATGTCTTCCATCTCTCAATCTTTCACTCTCAGCTACAGAGCTTTTTAGCAACAACATGTAGTATATCAATTCAACTTCTTAAACGATTTAAAAAAGCCAATATGTGTTCTGCGGCAGACCACCCTTCCATTGCGCTGCGGTTGCTGCATCAGAAATGTGGCCCAAATGGTGTGTATACTGTTCAGTTCTGGTGGCCTCATTCATATTTTGGAGAAATTCATAAAGGCAGTTTGATCTCGCAGTCAGATAAGTCTAGAAATGTTGAATTTTCTTTAATGGGGGTACTATTTATAGATTCTGAAGTCTTCCAAAGAAAAAAGGGTTTTATTGGGGGGAATTCTATGCTTTTCTTTTTCTCTGATTGAATCCTTAGCCGCGTGTTCTTTTCATGAGCATAAATTCTCCATTTTATCTTGTCAATTGAATTCAACACCATTAATGATTGATGAATGACCCTCCTCATCAATTTTCCCTATAAAAGTCTCCACCCTCCAATCTTTCTGGACTGTGCACTTAGACATAAGAAAGTACCCCCACTACCTCCACTTCTACTTCTCAAAATGCCCATGTTCTCTTCTTGAGCCGTCTCTCACGTACGTCACAACTCATTAGTCATTTTTACATATGAATTTTATCCTCCATGTATCTCTTATTCTTATTTTTGGTCTGATTCTAGTCCAGCGACAGCTTTATTTGTTGAGGGATCTTAGTCTTTCTATACATTTTTTTTTTTCGTTTTTCTTTCGGCCTTTCAAGAAAATAATGGAGGCCCTCTTTTTGCATTTGCCATGCAAGGAACAACGAGGCAACATATAGACTAGTCTCTCAAGTCTTCCAGTTATTTTGAGTTAAATTTCTCCCTTAAAATGCAGGACCAATACAGTCGGGCAAAGCTCAACGCCTAGTGATCCTCGGGGGAACTGGAAAGCAGTAGCCTAGCCTAGTCTCCTGAGACATGAACCGGGTAAGGCAAAGGACGTTGAACCATATTGTACTTTTTTTTGAGCTTTTATCACCATCAACCATGCAATACCTAATTTATGTGGGTACTACCTATGTAGGTATTTAGTATTTTTTTTTGGATAGAATAAAGTTTGTGTGAATTCGACTCCGATCACTGCTACAGTAAATGCAACTCAAATCCAAATATTCTACCTTTTTTTTTCATCTAACATGCTGTTAACTTAAGATTATAGCAAATAAAAAATTTCCTAGATATTATGCTCCTGTACACTTTTTCTACTACTGAGTAATAAACAAGCTCGTGTGGGTTGTGTAGAGGTTAAAACTGGGTCGTTGTTCTGACTGTTCTCTTAGGTCAATGGACCACCAACCTTTTCGTTTCTTTGTGTATTTTTAATTTCGTATAAATGAATGTTAGTGTAGTAGCCTTTCTTTTTCAAGAATACGTGTGGTACTATTATTTTCTTTATATTCGGCCAAAAGGAATTCTTTGGCCAATCCAAGCACTGTAAAAGGGAGTTAGGTGCCTTGTGTCTCTATGCAAAGTCTGCTGTTCTTAAAGTTCACAAAAACACGAGAGCAATAAACTGGCATCGGATAGTTCCGAATGCCTAAGGAAGCCATAGTTCTTGGGGAGTTGTGAATCCTAAGTTTCAAGGCGATGCTTCTTCCCTTTTGGCCCTTTACCTAAGAATTTTCACTTTACCTAGGCCTAGAACGACTCAATTCTTGTCCCATTAGAAAGCATGATCTGAAAGCACCACCATGTCTGCATGTCCCATGAGCAAGTGGGAATAATACGAGAGAATTCAGCATCCTAGTGAAACAGAGAACATTTGGCTTTTGCCTCATAAAACCACATATTTAAGTAATAATAAAAAAAGAATGCAGATGCAAACAAGAAAAAAAATTTAAAAAAAAAAAATCTTAATCTGTACAAGATTCATGTAGCCGCTTTAATTTGGTCGCATAATCTTGTCGTGGTGTATAGCTAGAGCTCAAGCTAAAGTTAATCAATAATACTAATAATAATTCAAGATGCATGTTTCTTGGGAATTAAGACGCGAACGCCTAGAATTAATTGTTGAGCCTGAATCGGAACAAATTAATCCCTACAAACCAGACAAATAGGCTGAAAAGGTGACAAATGGGGTCGTAATCCGGATAGCTCGGATGCTTCAATTTGGCAAATTCAAATAGCAGGCAAGTAAGGAGATCGAAGTGATTATATGAATTGGCAAGTAGTTATGAGTTACCCGATTTGATACCCAGCATCGGGTGCTCATATGCAGGTGAGAGGTGGGAGGCTGGCAGCCTTTGTAGAAAAGGACAATGTTGGCCTGAATGTGCAAGTCACCTTGCCATTTAGCAGGATGTTATTGAAAATCCACCTTAATCCAAATAAAAACTTACCCAATGTCGTTTGAGAAAAAGTGACCCTTTTGTAAAATACTCTACTTTAAATCTTTATGGCTCCCGACCTTTAGATAATCATCAAATTTTCTCTTTGTTTTCCATCAAACCCATTCATAGACTTGAGATAGGGAAAAATGCAGTTTCAGTCCTCAATATTTAGTACTTGGCAGTCACCAGTTGGTTCTCAACGTATTCAATTTAAAGCAGATTTAGGAAATTTTTTTTCCCTAATTATTGATAAAATTTAGTCATATGTAATCATGTGCACATTAAATTGAATTTATACGTAAGCAAAATAGCAGCTAAGTAGCAAACTAAAACTACATTTCTCTTATTGGGACAAGCATATAGCCAAATTGCTCGTCCGCTTTCCTACTTCAAAATCTAGTACGGATTAAGATAGGGTTTCAGGCTTTGGGACCTTCGGGCCTCCTGTCCCTCAGTTCTACTTAAGAACAAGGATCTTATCCAAAAGGGGCAGACATCCCCGGTCGACACCCCTCCACCTTAACACAGAAACTACATACGTCAACCTTTGTCCCCAAAGTCTCCAAACCAAAAATGGCCAATAGAGTGGCTAACGTTTTCATCGACGACGAACTAAGAAGAAACATGGCAAAAATGGATTTTTCATCCAGTACTTCCTGTCTTCTACTCGTCCTTAGCTCACTAATCGACAAAAATTCTTGTCCTAGGCTGAGCTAATCTTGAGCTGTGCATTTCCCAAATTACTTTTTTTTTTTTTTTCCTTTTAACCTGTAATTAATGTGCTGAACTGGCCTCTTCCCCCTCTACTATTTCACCTTCTTTCTTTTTACATAGCATCATCTACTCTCCTGGTCGAGTTCTCACGTCAACCCTTAGCATGGTAAACTTCTTTTGTAGGGTTAAAATATTCTCCATAAAAGGAGCAAACGAGGAAGAGTTTCTCTGACATTTGGATCATGGAAGGTTCGCACGATCCACCATTCCAAGAGCAGTACAATAGCTTGTTCAACAAATCACCAGATACAGGTCCCAAGTATGCTAACGACTACGACCTTTTCATCGTACAAGAGTGCGAGCTTCCGCTGATCGATCTTGCTCAGCTAAACTCGGGCGAGCTTGCCAGGGAGAGGTGCAAGAAGGATATAGCTAGAGCATCCCAAGAATGGGGTTTCTTCCAAGTATTGAATCATGGGATTTCTCGTGAAATATTGGACAAAATGAGATCAGAGCAAATCAAGGCTTTCAAGAAACCATTTCATGAGAAGATGAACGAAAGTGGTTTCGGCCTCTTGGCCGGCAGTTACCGTTGGGGGACGCCTTCAGCTACTTGCCTGAAGCAGTTGGCTTGGTCGGAAGCTTTTCACGTACCTCTCAATGCTATCTCAGGTTTAGGTGGTCGCAGTAGTCTCAGGTAAATATTTTACCCCTTAATTTTATGACTTTCGTGCTTCTTCTTCTTCTTCTTTTTTTTTTTTTTCCTCCAATTAATTTTTGGTGTGTTTTCTCTTATTATGAAATTTGCTTACACAGATATGATGACTAGATACAACTAGTGATACACCTAAAACACATTTAGATTTTGAAGCTAAAATCTTGTGCATATTTTAGGTAGTACAAAGAGGAGCATACCTGTATTGGCAGCAGAGAAATAACTGGCCGTTAATAGTGTCTTAATTATTAGAAGTAAGTGTTGGAAGCACAATTAGTAGTCTGGGTAGTACATTTGTACCCAAAAATATTTGCAGGTAGTACATGGCAGTGCTGCAGGCCCAATAAACAAGAGTAGAGCGACAGGCACCACTAATTTTATTGGATCAACGGTGGAAATGTATTATCCGCCAACTCAGCGCCACTTGGCACATGATATTTTAGTACAATAAGAAGTCTATTAATCACTACTAGAAGTCAATCAATAATTAGTTCATTTGAATATGACTTTTATTATTTTACCTGATTTTGGGAGGAACTAAACCCATGTCTTATACTGTGGTTAACCAAACTTGTAGAAGATGTGCATTAAAAATGTTGGGCTGTCTTTTTCTTTTTTTTTTTTGGTTAAAGTCTCTCCCAAAGTATTACTTGTTACTTTCTTGCAAAGAAAAAATATCAACACTATAGACGACATTACAGAGCTGTTATCGATGGCATTTGATGGTATCCTAAAATAAATTGATCTCTTAATCTCATTTTAATTTTATTTTTAAATCGATTTGTTTGGATTGTAATTTTTTTTTCCTTTAAAGAAAATTTACACTTTTTTAAATATATTTTTTTATCTCCCATACATTAAATCGATGCAGTATATTCATAACGTCAGTCAGTATCCCGATTTGTGGAGGGCTTATCTGTGATGCAATTATGTTCATTTTGAAAAAATCAAAAAATGAGGCGGGTGATAATTGGGGAAAGCCAGCAATTATTCTTGAAGAATGTATGAATCAAAACTATGTGCTACGTGCTGTCAAGTCTATGGTTGATAAGCTTTTAGTTTGTCAACCAAGTCATCCACAACATCAGTCGTTGATGTGATGCTTTCATTCATTTTGATTTTGGTGAATGGTAAAGGCGTCCCAACTGGCTAACCATCATTGGATATTTGGATTACAGGGTCGAAGTGCAACATTTGCTTGGAAGAAAATACTCGTTTTGATGATCTTAAGAAAGAAACCGATTTCTGCATGTAAATTTTACAGGAGAAAAGATCAAGTTGTTAGGCTTGCGAAGTATTGATGTTAGGCTTACGTTTTGTTTTTTTTTTTTTTTTTTTTTTAAAAAAAAAAGTAGTGTTTCCATGCTTAATTTTAACACCAAAAAAAAAAAAAAATTTTTTTTGGAGGGGGGTATACTGTCACTTTGACAAAGTAAAGGAATGGAGCTAGCCTTTTCATAATTAATCATTTGCAAGAAAATCGAATTCTTAGACCCCCCCCCCACCAAACAGCGGTGGTGAAAGGATTGGTTCCTTGCTCTCCCTAGTCACGCTTGTACTTGTAGAGGGAGATTAGGTCACTATTAGGGTATTCTTAAGAATTTAAGATTGTCGGCAGCGGAAAGCAAGCGAAGGTTTTGCTTCTGAAAAATATATTTTCATTCTATTATATGAGGTGAAACTAAAACTTTTCTTTAGAACAAGCTATTCTTTTTCTTTCTTCTTCTTTTTTTTTTTTAATATTGTTATAATAATATTTACTTCCACTCTTACTCGTATACTAATTTGTTTTTTAAAAAAAAAAAATTCTAGAAATGTGTAATTCTTCAAATATAAAATGTGCCAAAGTTCTATACCAAGCCCACATAATCTTAAATTCTAGCCTAAAATAATAGAAAAGAAAAGACTTACATGTAATTATGTTTAATGGATAAATGTTTGCCGCCAAAAGAAAAACATTTATTTGCCGAACCCTTGTCAGCTATATAGTATAGGTGGATCGGAATCTTGAGGAGATTCCACTTATTGTCTGAAGACCACACAACATTGTACTCACCTCTTCTCCCCGTGTCTCTACTGATTGCCGATAATAGGTCTCTGTATTGATGTCATTCCACACTACACCTTCCCACAGTCTTTCCCAAGTGGGATACCCTTTTTTTTTTTTTTTTTTTGCTATTAGTATTTCCTTTTTAAAAGCCCAATTAATGAATTCGAAAAATAATACTCTATTAAAAGGAATGACATTATTGAATTTTTTGGTTCTTTTTTTTTTTTTTCTCCTTATAAGCCTACGTTATTATATCTTTAAAGACAACAACAAAAAAAATTTGCAATTTTTGAAAAACATACATACGTATCTGATAAATTGATGACTAAAGAGAACATCTTCTGAATTAGATGCTTTGAAGATCAAAGGCAAAGTTGGGCATATGAGTAAATATGTCCCTCCCTTTGTAGCAGCACACGCTGAGACTGAGACAGAATCAAATGAAGCAAATTTCCCTGTGGCCAAATCTGAGACAGCTTCACTACATTCTTGACTGTAACTTATATTTCATGCTTCGACGTGCCTTTTCATTGCATTGACTGTAAAAAAAAAAAAAAAAAAAAAGTCGTCATATTATCAGCCAGGCAACAGAAGTAGTAAAAGGTCATAAATCATCACATGCAATGTGCTGGAAGATGTAGCTAGGTACAGGAACATAAAATTTTCTTCCAGCGTCTGTCTGTCCTCGAAACTTGCTACCTACCAATCTTTAATTACTACCTACCAAACTTACTAGCTATTTTTGGGATTACTTGTGGAGTATTTCGACCTCCCTACCCTATTTATTTTTTTTAAATTGTCGGATTGCCCTTCTCTTATATATGTTGGGTACATTGCAATAGAAAGTAAGATAATAAATCTTTGAACATCCCCTGCATGTATAATATGATGATCATGTACGAAATTATTGGCCAAGTCATATTCTGGATTATACCCTCCCCCCTGCGGCACATATGTATTTACTATATATACATGTATATATATGCCTTGTTTATTTAATGAATTCTAATCTCTCTCATTTCCACCTTGCATCATTAATTACCTCAGCTCAACAATGGAAAAATTTGCCAAAACAATGTCTGAGCTAGCACATAAGCTAGCAGAGATTTTGGCAGAAAATATGGGTCATAAGTCGACATTCTTCAGGCAAACATGTTTGCCAAGCACCTGCTATCTTCGAATGAATCGATATCCACCGTGTCCCATATCTCCTCGAGTGTACGGCTTGATGCCTCACACCGATAGCGATTTCATCACAGTACTGCACCAAGATCAGATTGGAGGATTGCAATTAGTGAAGGATGGCAAGTGGATTTCTGTTAAACCCAATCCTGAAGCCTTAATCATCAATATTGGAGATTTGTTTCAGGTGTGTGTGTGTGTGTGTGTGTATATAGATATAGATAAGTGAAAAAGAAAAAAAAAACTCTGATTGCTGCAGCACAGGATCTTTGACATATGTTATGTTGATTTGATGGTGCAGGCATGGAGCAATGGTGTGTATAAAAGTGTTGAACACAGGGTTGTGACCAATATGCTAAAGGAGAGGTATTCCATTGCATTTTTCTTGTGTCCGTCCTATGAAACTACAATCAAGAGCTGCGTGGATCCTTCAGTTTACAGAAAATTTAGCTTTAGGGAGTACAGAGATCAGGTTCAAGAGGACGTCAAAAAGTTCGGTTACAAAGTAGGTCTGACTAGATTTCTCGTATGATTGTAACTACAAATCTAGTCAATCCAGTCATAGAGTACTATATTTTTCTTGCTCAAGAAAGCCCAAGAAGAAAAGAAAGTAAAAAGAGGAAAAAATCCTTATAATATGCAAAGTGTGAGGTAAGGCATTACTGAGTAAGAAGTCCTTCATTATGTGCCTTGTTTGGTAGGTGTTATGAGGTGGAATTAATTTCCTGCCTTCTTCTATTAAATGTACAAAGTTTTGCTCATTATATATCCTTCGAGCATGTAATTAATGCTCTATAGCCAGGAAAGAAAAAAGGTAGTATGTACTAGTTTGTTGTCCCTATAAACATATCCTGATTTCCTTATGCTATATCACCATGCATGCATCAGAGTTTAATTAAAAATCTTGAATTTACGCACAATACCAAATGAGAATCAAGGGAAAAAAAAGAAAAAGAAAACTAGTTTCACAAATTGAGATTAATCCAAAATAAGGTTAAATAAGTAGATCGATCCCCGCCCTAACTGTCACCAGAATAATTCCCCGTACTTTGTGCACTAACACTTAAAAAATGATGGATTCATAGTTTACAATCTTAGCCTTGCTCTTAAGACAAGTTCTTTTACTTGTTGAACAGGGACAGGATTGCCAGTATCAATTGTTCATAACTTGAAAAGGCTACGGCGAATAAGGTAAACATAACAATATAATAACGAACGTTTCAACAAGACTACCAAATTCCATTGCATGGGGGATGTGAGACTCGGGCAATAATGTAGTTTATAAATCTGGATCCATGCTAGTGTTTGGTAATTGGTAATTGTGGATCCACCATTGCCTCTGGTTGCATTGGCATCTGATTGGAATATCTCGGCTGGTTTAAGTGTAAAAACAAAATTGTTGGAGATTGGTAAAATATCACTTGTCTCTCCTATTTTTAATTTTTATGTAATATTTTCAACCCAATTCAAAATATATGATTTAAAACTAATTTTAGGAGAGAAAAAATAATTCATTCCAAAGTGTCCTTTTGTTATCGTCTCTTAACTGTCATGACAGACTAACTTATAGTTCTTTAACATGTGAAAATTAGTCCGACGTGGTTCTTTAATGAAAAATTACAAGTTTTTAATAGGGTTGAAAGATCCTTTACTCGATTTTATTTTGTAATTTAGAAAAAATTAATTAAAAATTTACAAAATATTGAATAATTTATGAAAGATGTAACAATCATCCAAAATACTTTAAAGATGAAGAAAATGACCTTTTTGTACCTTGAAAACACTTTTTTTTCTAATTTTATTGGTGAAAGAGTAATGCTTTGTTTGAATTGCTATTTTTTTTTGAAGTTTTTTTTAATAAATAAATATACTACAACAATTTTGATGTTCGTCAAGTAAAAAAGTAATTAAGAAATATTTTCACGAGGTTTGCGGCTTTTCAACATAAGTAGATAACGTGCCAACACCATTCAGCAATTTTCGTCGTCCTCTCACGTGTTGCGCGCATGGATCACCCCATTTTTTTCGCGCGATGCGCTTCGTGTGTCCATTTTTATTGTTCTTTTTTCTTTCTCGGCTTAGGGTTAGCCGCATAAAACACAAGAATCTCTCGGCTGCTTCTTTCCTCTTGCCTTCCTTTTTCCAAGAAGATTATACCGCCGCTTCTTCCCTTCTGTTTTTATGGCTTTCCCTCCTGGCTTCCATTCGTTGGCTTAGGGTTGTAAGTTTGCAGCTTTCTTGCTCTTAGTTTCAGTGCCACAAGCAAATTGAATTAAAAGAAGAAGATGAAGATTTGAGAAGCTAGTACTGGAATCCTCCAGAACGTGTGGTCGGCATCATTTCCATCTCAGGTTTTGGAACTTTGGTTTAGGGCTTTTCTTTGTTTCCCCCAGATTTATAACATGTCTTTGTTTTTTCTGATTATTCTCCTTCGCTATATTTTTTATTTTTTTCCCCAGAAAGCTCCCTCATTCTTCGTTAGTTTTTTTCCCAGAAAACTCCCTCTTGTCTGCCGTGGCAATGTTGCTCTGCCGCTTAGGCAGAGGTTCTGAACCTTGGTATAGAATACTGTTGGGGTATCTGATGTAGGTTTCACATGCTTCCCATGTGCCCCTGTTTCCCTATTTTTCTGGTTCTATTGCTTTTGCTTTCTTCCCACTAACTTCTCTTTCTTTTCCACTGGCAATGTTGCTCTGCCGCTTAGGCAGAAGGTTTTTTCTTTTAGGTTCCCGATGATCGAAAATATGTGGTCGTCTTGGGTACATGCTGTTTACAGTGCAAGGAGCATCGACTCTCTGCTCTCTCGCTCTCTGGGTTTGAGTGGTTTGAATCCTGTCCCGGCCGTTGCTGTTTTCCTTCGTTGTAAGCTTTTTTTTTTTTTAACAATCGCATCCGTTATTTGTTTTGCGAAGCTAGCCTGCATGCTTTCCTCTTTTAAGCCATTTTTTGTGTTTTAGATCTGTTGTGAGTTTAGCTGGTTTTAACTGGAAAGGTCTGCTATGTAGCTTATGTTCGTCAATGATGTGAACCATCTTCTTGCTCTTTCAATGCTTTCCTCTTTACTGGTTTGAGAAGTGATTCTTAAAATGAATATGGGATTATGTACTAAATTTTAGTGAGTCCTAAAACTTTGGTAGTATATGCTCTTATTAGGTACAACAATGTTCACAAATGATAATGAAATGGGGATACTGCCTTATCTTTGAATTCTACCTGCACTATAAGCTCTGATTTGAAATGGGGAAAAATACATCCAGTTATCTCTATCTTTAATCGGACTTGAAGATTTTATTCATCAAGAAAGAACCCTAACTTGTGCTTTTTCAAACTGATGTCGTGCATAGTGCTTGTCCCCTTTGTAGGAAGGTCTTAGTGTAGTGTTTTTTAGCCTTATTAAACGTAATTCAAAAAAAAATTATCTATTTATGTATAACTGCAAAGTAGCCTACTTATTGCAACAAAAAAAAGTTCTTCTGTCATTTGAAACTTTGCTAGCAAGAAGTCCTATATTTGTGATTTGCTAGCCTGTTTGATTCCATGTTGTGGCAGATGGCCATATACTGGTACGTCAAGTGTGTTTCTTTTTTGTCTCCTATTTCTTTTTTGTCTCCTAAATAGCAATATCCTTATTGTAATTATCTGAGCAATAATATTTCCAGTTCAACATTCCTCTGATTCATTGCTTTCAGTGCTTCTCTTCCTCAAACTTTATCTATCTTCTCTCCCATTCCTACCTCTGTAATTTTCCTGCTTCTGCTTTCGCTCGTCCCCATCTCATTGTATCAAAAGATTTTGGTATGTTTCTATCCATCTCATCATCTTTCCCTCTTCGATTTGAGTTCTGTTCTCTTCTATTTGAGTTCTCTTTTGCCTTTTAGATGGTTACATGAATTTTGATTATTGTTTGTATTTTTGTTATCAAATCATTCTGGAATGCTTAGCTTCCCTCTTTCTTTTCTTTTAATTTTATATTTTTTTCTTTTTCCTCTCAAATTTCTAGCCAAGCATATATGGCCAAAGAAAGGAAAGCTGGAGAAGAAGTTGCTCTAAAGAAGATACGCATGGACACTGAAAAAGAAGGGGTATTGTTATTCTACTCAATTTCTTATTTTCTTAGCTTGTAACATTTTAATTTTCTTAGTGGATAAATGGTTATGCCTGCTCTTTTCAGAACATTCATAATTGAAGCAACCACTAAATTCAAAAATTTTTTCTTGTAGTTCCCTATAACTGCCATGCATGAAATAAAAATTCCAAGGAAACTGGATTTGTGCTATTTTGGGACCTACCCTTTGATGTGTAGCTTGTGTTCTGAAAAAAACTATGGTGTATGCCTTAAAAAATTTAAACTCTATTGTACTTTATTGCTCTTTTCCTTTTTGTGTTTTGGGCTAGAGTTGTTATGTTGCTGTTTATACTAACCACTACAGTTAGGGATCTGCTTCATGAGAGAAGTGTGGGATTATGTATTACTTTTTGGTTTTCTATGTCTAAAGAATATGTATTGATTACCCTATGTAGTTAGGCTAGCACATCTAATTGCCCTATCTCTTTTTTTTTTTTTTTTAGAGATCGAAGTTTTAGAATATACTTGCTCTGCTTACCATTCCATTCCTGCCAAACCCCCTTTGCAGGTCCCTAAATCTGGGATGAATTGAATTTTATTTAGTCGCACCTTACCTTTAATTTAGCTGTCACAAACATATCTCAACTCTCTACTCCCGACCATTTTTAGTCAACGATGGAAATAATGTAGTACATTGCTATTATATGCTTAAAAGTTGCTTAGTAATATGATTGCTTGCACATGTGAATCAGTATTTTCATTCTGCTACTTCAATATCACTTGAAACGGCACCTTTTATTTGCTTGCAAAACTAAAGATACTTTTATATTGCAGCTACAGATCTTGTTACTCGATCCATTAGAGTAATGATGGATTCAGGGTGTGAAGAGGTATGTCACTGGTCCTGCCGCATTTGGAATTTGTTTTTCATTTTTTTGCCTTTGCTAATGCATTATGGCTTTCTACTCTTCTTTGCAGTGCAAGGGAAATTGTATTGTTGGAAACTAAAAACAAAAGGGAAATGTAGGGAATATTACTGGGAGATGACTTTAGTAGTGGAAAACTATCAGCTTCAATTTAAGGGTTCTCACTAAATTCTACCCGAGCAAGTACAAAGCTCGTAGTGTCAGGAATGTATTAATCCCGTGATCCACCTTTTGGCTTCTTAGGAGCGGAAGGGGGTGATTTTTAGCTACATGGTGCTTGTCAATCATCCCACTTGTCAAACCTTTATTATTTGACCGAGGCTAGAATAGTTGGGCCTTGTGGTAACCTTTTATACTGCAATCAAAGAATCGTAACCATACTCCACCCTCTCTTTTATTAATATACCCTTTTTTTGTTACTGCATGTGACAGGTGCCGAACCTGTACAATAATAAATACCTACTCGAAAAAAATACAGATTTTGTATATAGCGGTGAGCAGGTTCGAATCCACAGGGATTGGGGATAATTCGTTTCTTCTAGAGTTCAAAGTATGGGGGGTTTTGGATTAAATGCTAACTAAACAAATTAACTGCAGAAAATAATTAATTAAAAGAAATGATTGGGGAAACTCTAGCCAAGGATACACATCAGAAATGGTTCATGCACTGATCATTGATGCAGAAATAACTCCAACATTTAGTAATAGATTAGTTATAGTTGTCATGCACGCGATAAACAACCAACCCTTCCTTAATTTCTCGATAGCTAAGGTACGACCGTTAGCTATTTCTCTAACCCAAAAATAACCCTAGGTACGACCGTAGGATTTAATTTCTAAATTGCATTAATAATTAGAAAGGCTCAATCCTAACCAACAAACACGCTACGAGGGTTTGTTTAAATTAGATCATATGCTCCCCTGACATAAACCCAATTATGCCAGTTGCTACTAAGGTAGAGATAACGAACAATTACGGATTCAATTACCCCTATTTAGCAAAAATAGCCTATATGAATAATTAATTATTGCGCACTAATCAATCATACACAAGGCCATAGCAATTAAAATCAAGGAACATATAAATACCAATAAATGAAGAAAATAGTTAAAACAGATTCGATCTCACAGTAGTTGTCGAACCAAATCGTCAGTTGTCCCCTTGACCAGAAAAGCTTAACCACGCCTCATGAGAAAATCTCCCCGTTGGGGAATATTGTCGAACACCTGGCGTGTGTCAGAGGCCAGTCCAAGGAAAGAAAGAAAAGAAACTAAAACTAAACTAAAACTAGAGATCTCCCTGCTACTCTACGTTATCCCTATTTAAGCAACAAGAGGAAGATGACTAAAGGCTATCTAGGTGGTCCCCACACATGTGGACAAAGCCCTCCAAGTACTTCTTGTTCCAAGTCTCTTTCCCGTAACTTTTTTTTAAGAACCCAAATGACTAGATGCTTTCCACTAGCTTGTGGTCCCCCACCAATTCAAGGGCCCAAGCATTGAAGCCCTTAGGAGTCTCCATATTTTCCATAGAGTCCCTCCTTTTTGGTAGTTTTCTGCTTTATTCCTGAAATTAAGTCCAGATACCAAATATGAGTAAATATCAGCAATTAACACAATATTTATCAGGGAAAAAAGGGAAAATTAATAATAAAATCACTAACAAATTGTACCCTATCAATTCCCCCCACACCTGAATCATGCTTGCCCTCAAGCATGGGGAAAATTCAACTCAACAATGGCTAGCTTTCTCATTATCATAGCCAGCTATGCTTATACCCAGAATCAAGATCTAGTGACTAAGTGTCAAGACATGTCTCTTCCGGTTAGTTCCTAAATTCATAGACCTGTCCAATTCATGGCTACTTTGTTTAGGGAATCCAAATACTAACTAGCAACAGTCAATAATTAAGTCCACTGGCGACCAGAATCTCAACAATACGAACCAAGGATCGGCAGGCTAACATGATCATGAACTCACATATTCTCCACATCTGATTGTCTCTTTTTTTTTCTTTCTTTTCTGTTTTGTTTCCTTCCTTTTTTTTTTCTTTTTCTTCTCTCTTTTTTTTTTTTTTACACGAATAAGGCTGAGTCCCAAGTTATTCAAGTCTTTTGACGTGAACTCTGACATTTTTAGATGAAAGAGCCCAGTTACTCAACTTTTCACAGCTCCAGGACCACTTACTCATAGATATCGCCACTTTTTAACGCGAGAGCCGACACTTGTGGTGAAAACTCCCGGTTACTGGGTGGCGACACTAGCGGAGTATAGCCATACGTTATTCACCAATAAACACCAAAATATCAAGTAATTACTGATCATAGCCTGCGTCATGTCCCAAATATGGAGAACTAAGGTAAACAGGAGACCAAACTACATAACAGTGCCAGCAAAATATTTATATTGCCTAAACAAGTTAGCCATAAATTGCACCACGTCGTTAAACTCAAAGTATTCACCAAGAAAGCATGCTTTTACTTGCCACTGTAACTCAACTCATAGTACAAACCACAACTAACAAGAAAAAGTGAGCTGCCAAAAATATTCACCAATATAGAAGTAAGGGAAAATCACCCAAAAGGGATAAAGGAGCAACACCTAAAACAGAAAATATTTAAACTAAAAACATAGGAAAAACACCCCAAAAACGAAAAACTGGAAACATGTAGCACCCAAACTGACTCCCCCACACCTAAGTCACACATTGCCCTCAGTGTGAAAATGGAAAAGCAGAAAAAGGAGAAGGGCAACGGTACTTCCCTGTAGTCGTCAGAACATGGGAGGGTTAGGCGGAAACTGAGGAGCGAACCCGGCTTGCTGCATAAATGCCGCTATATTCTGTGCCATGCCGGCGACATTGGTGTCAACATTGACTATCCGAGCCTCCAAAGCTTGCGTTTCTGAAGCCTTTATTGGGACACAGAAAACGCGATTGAAAACGTGCCTCCAACTCGCGTTTTCTAAGTCGCGTTTCCTGCACAAAACTCGCAGGAATTAAAACGCGATTGAAAACGCGCATCCAACTCGCGTTTTCTAAGTCGCGTTTCCTGCACAAAACTTGCAAGAATGGAAACGCGACTGTGCAGGTAAACGCGACTTCGAGTCGCGTTTTTTTTTTTTTTTTTGAATCTTGACCCCTTCCTGCACTTCATCACGCGGCCGCGTCAAGAGGAAATGCCACCTACATAACAGCAAAAACGAAAATTAACACCCAAAATCAGTCAAATTCAAGGAAAATAGATTTAAACTAAGACACGAAATCAAATAAACAATTAAAAGAAACAATTGGGTTGCCTCCCAATGAGCGCCTTTCTTTAATGTCTTTGGCTAGACATTATCATGTTTTGTTCATGGAGGATAAAATCTTGTGGCTCGTCTCATTGCTTCATCCTCTACATAGTCCTGATAGCCCTCATAGATGGAGTAATCTTTGAGCACACGAGCTACGGTCTTCCATGAACTAGTTGATGGCGCCAAGTAATCAAGCATTGATCGCAATTCTTCATCCACTCCTCCATCAAGAGCCTTCGACGGTTCAAGATATTTGACTATAGCTACTCTTAACTCATTCCTGCCATGAGACTCAAGAACTTCCGATATAACAAAATCAATCTCATTAACAGAAATCATGGAGTAAGAGTTAAGAAAATGCGGGTTAGGGAATGGAGGTGGTGTCACCACATTTGATGATTCTTCACTGGATTCTTTCACTTGAATGGGTTGCAGTTGGGGTTTCATTTCTTCATTTTCAGCTTCTTTTTCAACTGCATCTGTATATCTCTCTTCTTGAAAATCTTGCAGCTCGTCATCACTAGTCAGGCAAATTGCGCTCTCATTTTCTTCAAAATCAACAATGATTTTCGAGGGCAATTCTTCAAATTGAGAAGCCCATCGATTTATTCTGAATGTCAATAGACACATTTGATCTTCCAGATTACTCATTGCCTCATTCATCATTTCATTTCTCCTTTGTGTCTCCTGTTGGAATTGATATGTATTAATAACTATTGATTCAACTATTTTTTCAAGAGACATACCTGACATAGATGATGATTCTTGAGACTCATACTGCTGAAAATTCATTGGCCCTGTTGTATAATTATAGCTGAAGTTATCCCACCATCCTTGATCATACCCGTTTGGATTAGGGTTATACCACGTTTGAGACCAGGGTGAAAAATCTCCATAATTATTAAGTGGGACACTCAGATTATCTTGATATTCGGGGCACATACCGGTTGAATGATCCCTGGCATAACAAATTTTACAGGTTGCAGCAGCCATTCTTTCTCTAATAGAGTTTAGTGCCTCTGAATATGCAAACTTAGCGAAAAAACTAGTCTCATCGCCTTCCCCGGAAACAAAATCCATTATATCACCAAAATACGGAGTGTTAGAAGCCATAAACTATATAAAAAAAATAAGAGAAAAATAAATAAGAAAAATAAGAAAAAGATGAACTCAAAAAGAAACAAATTAACCTGGCACCAGTCCCCGGCAACGGCGCCAAAAATTGACAGGTGCCGAACCTGTACAATAATAAATACCTACTCGAGAAAAATACAGATTTTGTATATAGCGGTGAGCAGGGTCGAATCTACAGGGATTGGGGATAATTCGTTTCTTCTAGAGTTCAAAGTATGGGGGGTTTTGGATTAAATGCTAACTAAACAAATTAACTGCAGAAAATAATTAATTAAAAGAAATGATTGGGGAAACTCTAGCCAAGGATACACATCAGAAATGGTTCATGCACTGATCATTGATGCAGAAATAACTCCAACATTTAGCAATAGATTAGTTATAGTTGTCATGCACGCGATAAACAACCAACCCTTCCTTAATTTCTCGATAGCTAAGGTACGACCGTTAGCTATTTCTCTAACCCAAAAATAACCCTAGGTACGACCGTAGGATTTAATTTCTAGATTGCATTAATAATTAGAAAAGCCCAATCCTAACCAACAAACACGCTACGAGGGTTTGTTTAAATTAGATCATATGCTCCCCTGACATAAACCCAATTATGCCAGTTGCTACCAAGGTAGAGATAACGAACAATTACGGATTCAATTACCCCTATTTAGCAAAAATAGCCTATATGAATAATTAATTATTGCGCACTAATCAATCATACACAAGGCCATAGCAATTAAAATCAAGGAACATATAAATACCAATAAATGAAGAAAATAGTTAAAACAGATTCGATCTCACAGTAGTTGTCGAACCAAATCGTCAGTTGTCCCCTTGACCAGAAAAGCTTAACCACGCCTCATGAGAAAATCTCCCCGTTGGGAAATATTGTCGAACACCTGGCGTGTGTCAGAGGCCAGTCCAAGGAAAGAAAGAAAAGAAACTAAAACTAAACTAAAACTAGAGATCTCCCTGCTACTCTACGTTATCCCTATTTAAGCAACAAGAGGAAGATGGCTAAAGGCTATCTAGGTGGTCCCCACACATGTGGACAAAGCCCTCCAAGTACTTCTTGTTCCAAGTCTCTTTCCCGTAACTTTCTTTTAAGAGCCCAAATGACTAGATGCTTTCCACTAGCTTGTGGTCCCCCACCAATTCAAGGGCCCAAGCATTGAAGCCCTTAGGAGTCTCCATATTTTCCATAGAGTCCCTCCTTTTTGGTAGTTTTCTACTTTATTCCTGAAATTAAGTCCAGATACCAAATATGAGTAAATATCAGCAATTAACACAATATTTATCAGGGGAAAAAGGGGAAATTAATAATAAAATCACTAACAAATTGTACCCTATCAGCATGCTTTCCCTCACGTTTGCACAAATATACATAGACACACATTACACCAGTAGTGCTAATAGCTCTTTTGGCAACTACTAGCTTTGGATGGCGTGAGAAAGTTGTCTTATTTATTCAATTGTTGAGCTTATCCCAAATATATATATATATATATATATATATATATATATATAGAGAGAGAACTGTCATTGGTTCCCTGATATAATTTTTCTTTTTCTGTTTTTAAATGGACTAATTGGTCATCTAGACATGGTTGTCAACACTATTGCAGATGCAAGCATCTTTGACATGTTCCTTTTCTTTGTTGACTTGGAGGTTTCTTTACTTTATTGACTTGGTTTAGGACAAGTCGAGCATTAGGTATATCTTGAACAGAGGTCATGCACCAGTTTACATTAGCATTTGATCTGATATCAATGAAAAAATCTGTTTGCATTTTGGTTGTTGATTTTGGCAGAAAATGGCCATTAGTATTTTGGGTGAAAAGAGGAGGAGAGGTTTTTTTTTTTTGGCTAGAAATTTTTGAGAGTACCGGACAATGTAACACAATCACTTTGTAGTTTTAAGTGGTAATAGCAAATCCATTTTGGATGAGTTTATATAGATGTAAACAATAATAGTTTTATTTAAACCCAAAGTAGTTACTAAAAAGTCTTTTAGACTCCTTGTTGAAACAAAATTTCTGCTATTTGCTTATATTGTGTGCTTTCTTTTTTATTTTGTTTTGTTTTGTTTTGTTTTCCATTGTGTTTGTTTATAAGCACTTGTTCTTGGTGTTTTCAAGATAAAGTTCTTGATGTGGTTGCCAAATTTATAGCTACTCATTTTTCTCAACAACAACTTGATTTCCCTCATCTTGCATTGCCTTTGCCAGAGTAGATGCAAGCAAAGGGTGATGACAAGATGAAAATTGGAATATGAGAGAGAAGACACTCAATTTATGTCAAGATGTAACAGAGTAAGAATTGTTCTCCATCTAGAAAAAATCCAAGGAGAAAAAGAGTACTTGCTCCATATATTCTTGACTGGTTCTTTTTGCCTGCATGTCTTATATTCGTTCTCTTCTTTTGAACTGTCCATCTGCCTAATGTGCCACTTTATCCTCAATTGTAAGTTGTCCATTAGTTATTAAAAAATATATAATTGATATTTTTTCCCTTTCCATATATTCAGATGAGAGAAGCTATAAGTGATGCTGCTCTAACATTGCCCTACTGGAATAATTACAACAAGATGCAGAATACAGATCTGAGGTATATCCTCCTAAATTCTTAAAATGCCCATCTCAATTTTAAGGTTTATGCACAAGTCTAAGTAAAGTCTATTTGGATGATTTTTTGAATATTAATGTTTGGGCTTTTGGTTTGCTGGGAGTCAGACTTGGAGTGGGTTTCATGATAATGAACTTGTTGGATTTAGTCATTGCTTTATGAAGGCTAAAAAAGTGGTGCGAAAAGGGTAAAGAAGTTTTTTCTAAATGACAAACTTCTACCTATTGATTAGTTATATATTCTTGCATTTGTCTCCTTTTAATTCGAGGTTGTTTACTTTATCTCTTTACCTACTTAACCCCTTAAAGAAAATGGTGGGTATTATTCTTGTTGTCCTTAATGAATGAGTCCAATGTTGCGTTTTATAATAAATGTTGGTTATTTACTACTTTCTATTTTATAGGTGGACAACAATTACCCAGTGAGTGCACCATGGTATGGTCTATGCTGCAATAGGATACACATTTGGAGCAGGAATGTTTTAAGATAGACTGCCTGAGAGGAGGTTCCCCTTATGGAGCAGGAGTTTTCTTAGGAGACCACACAAGGGAACCCAGTGAAACAAAGCTCACACTGGTGGAGCACCTGGGAAAGTATATGGCATTGATGGCGAAGAGGTTTGCCCTGCCTCATTCTTTCACAAATGATCACAAAGACAGTAGCTAGCCCCTGCAAAAGCCGTTTTGGTTGTTATGTTATTGTATATTGTAATTCCATTTTTTGCCTTGTATCTATACCAATGGCATTTTACCTTTGTGATTTTGGAGGGTGTGAGAGCATACTCCTTATGTGTAAATAGTTGACAAAATTGGTACTCATTCCAAAGCTGATCGGTATTTGTGCATTCTTTGTTCACAGGAAGTTCCCAAGTATGCAATGTAGAAGACTCCATGAAATAAGGACTCGTTGATTTATTCCCCATTTTAGAATTTCTTTTGCTGTTATTTTCTTTAAGAGGAAAGGCATATAAAATTTTACTCCTGTTGTTTTAGCTTCAGAATTTATCTTTAGTCGGATTATGTAAACTAAGACAGTGCACCACAGCATGGTGATTACTGATTTTTATATTGTTAGATGAAATTTGTATCCGTCCCTTCATGATTTTCCTGCTCTCGGTATATTTGAGTTCTCATATTTTTCCTGCTCTTGTATATTTTATCTCATATGAATCACGAAGATTTGGGATAGGGTCTACTTTCTGCACTTATAGTTCAAAAATTATATTAATATAAATGTTTTCACTATTTTGAGAGCATAAAAAGATAACAAAATCTAACTCTGGATGATGTTTATAAGTTTAAGTAGTTGCATCATTGGAAAATTGATGGATCTTATAACTAAATCATAATGCAATCTAGCCTTGAGATAGCAAACGTGGATGGCAATTTGGACAAAATTCTCTAATATTCTGATATTTTGTTGAGAATAACACTTACTATTTTTTACATGATTACATACTTAGGAGGCTTGAGCTTTTATTGATCAAGGATGTAGCCATCCTCAATAGTTAACTTCCGCTGGCTTAGGGGTGCCCTCGTTATATTAAAGTTTGCTCTAATTTTGATTTATCTGTACCATTAATTGATCTATTTTGGATTAAGTACAAATCATTTTACTGGACTGGGCATCTCCATCTATTTTTCCCACCGTGCGTAGCACGGTTTATACCTCATAGTTTAAAGAATGTATATAAACTGGGAAGAGGGTGCCAAAGCATGGTCGTCCTCCATGTCTTGCTCACGTGCGGGTTGTGAAAGTGGCCCATGAGCTGGAAATTTCTGCATCTTTTGTTCTTGGAACCACAAAAGGCATCAAATGTCTTTTGTCCTTGGAACCCAACAGTATTTATTGCGTCCTTGCTAGCAACCTTATAAGAAAGGCAACGTGCTTTTTATTGAGCTGTTAAAATCGGGATGGTGATGATTAGCTTTCTATTAAAAGCAGATAATAGGATGCTAGAACCTGAATGACTTATCGGCACTTGCTTCCTATTTGAGCAAATTTCAGCTTGAATTACCCCTGCTGTGGGATCAATTAGTTATAAATTATTAGTTAAATAATTAGTGTCCAATAGGAACATTGAATTTTGACTTAATTACTAACACTGCCCAATAATAAATATATATCTTCGAGTAGACGGACTGCTATACATTCGTTCGCTATGCTGGCCTCAAGCGTCTTAATGGTTCCTCGGATTTGAAACGCGCAGGCACTCTTTGCGGCTTTTCATGAAGCTTCTCGGCCCAGCTTTTCATGAATGAAGGTTGGAAAATAGTTTTTTAGTCATTCTTCATGCAGACGTCTGGACTTATATTCCTCTCCTGCAGCTTATTTTGCACCTGCTGCTCAGCCTTCGGCCCTTCGTTGGTTTTGTTGCATTTTTTGGGCTCTTACTATTACCATCGATATACTCCTTGTTGCTATTAGCTAGAAGAGGTGTTCATTCTGTTTCTACTTTAGAGTTCTTTTTTTATTAGATTTTATTTCTTGTTTCATGCCTATCCAGGTTCTAACCTTAATGAGGCTGTTATTCTATCAATATGCATTCAATTTGACTTGTTTACTGATTAACATTTTTCGTTAGTAAGATTAGTACCTGTCACTATATTGCTTTTCCATGGTGAGTGCTGTTTAGATAGTTTACGTTAGTCGGTTGTCAACTGCTTAGCTGGTTATGTAGTGTGCGTTGCCTTTGTTAGCTCATTACTTGTTTTTTTTCTCTCTCTTTGGCACCATCGTTTTATATGCTGATGTTTTTTAAGTTACTGCTATTCCTCCTATCTGTATGTGTTTAGTTTTATATTTTGTTTGCTCATTGCATATGTCATTGTTCCTAGGACTATTCTTTGTTATTTCTTTCTGCTGGGTTTCGCTTCTTAGAGAAAATGTCATGTTTTTTGTTCGCTGAAACTCGCTTTTATAGATGAGTCACTGTTATCTTGTATTATTTATGCCATTTGCTGCGAGTTGAGTTGTGAAAACATATCCTAGACAAAGTTACTTTGCCGAGCCTACCAAAATTATTCTAAATGGTCATGGACTAGCATCTTTACCAGGTTCTGTATCCAAGCACCAAATATTTCTGAGGCTCTCACTGGATTGACTGGCGTTTCAACGCTATCTGCTAATACAGGTAAGACTGTTTCTTTTCTTTTTCGCTGCCATTTAAGTGGTGGCTTCTTTCGTCTTGTCAAGTTGGTCACTGTCAGTCGTCTTTCTATCACTGCTTATGGCCTGCTTCTTTTACTTTCTTGTGCTTGCTTAATTTATGGTTTCACCTAATTGTTGTTACAGCTAATGTCCGATGCTTCAATTTTCTACAAGGTAAATGTAAAAATGGTAGTAGAAGAACTCTTTCTCGGTTGGATAGGATTGCAGAAAAAGTTTTGGCCCTGCCTTATACTCTGCCCTATCAGTATTGCGGAGCTCAGCAATTCCATATGGAACCTCCTAATTTTTGCTTTCGGGAGGAAGAGTTAGCCTTGTGAGCTCATCGATGCCTTATGATCTTCGGCGCTTGTTCACTGGAGAAGATGAGGAGTGTGAACACTTCAGGAAAAATGTTCGCACTTACAATAATAACGTCGCTTTTACGTCATTGAGTGCAAAGTATGATAGAGAACTAACTAAAAACAGGAATGGCCTTTATACATTTTGTGCCCAGGGCCAGGTCTATCATTATCTTGGTGTGCAGTCGCGCGATGGTAAAGCTTCTGGTATTCAGTTATACTTCTTTGATACCCTTGAAGAGCTTGCCAGGAGAGTTGATGGATCGCCCAAGTTAAGAGAAACTACTTTCAGGCTGCTTCTGCGTATCCTTGTAGACAACCCTTATGCCAAATTCTTTAAAGATCTCTGAAGTGTGTCAAATCTTGATGACCATAGGGTCGTCCTCAACTGCAATGTGAGTTTGGATCATCGTGTATATAACCTCCCAACCGCTTCATAGGTTGCAGCGATATGGACTGGAGATGGTGATCAATCGACTAAAGCTTCTGCTCATATTCAGGTGTATAGTTACTCGGATACAAGCCATAAGATCAATTATTTTTATTCTTGCTATGACTCTCTGCAGTATCCTTTGTTGTTTCCTCGCAGCGAATGTGGATAGCATCCTGGTATCCAGCGGGTTTAGGTGAAAAATAAAAAACGAAAGGATCCTACCTCTGAGAAATATGGAGTAGAAAAGCAGTTCTCATGGTATCATAGTTTCCATGTTTACTCCATCATGAAAAATGAATAACTTTTGATCAATCAAAAATAGAAGTTTCCCTGTGTCATGTTTCTTTTTTCAAGTGTTTAATATAAGGATTATTTTTGCTCATATATTATTCCATTCTCCGCATTTTCTTTTTCTTTACCAGCTTAGACTTAGCAAATGAAAAATTCTCTTGCTGACAAAGTTGCCAACAACACACGGTTCTTCCAGACATTTCTTTTTTGTCTAACCTCAGTGCCTCCGTACTTGCTCCTAAAGAACATCCAAGGTGTATGTCAAAGGTTATAGGACAAAAAATAAAAAAATGTACTTACATTTCCAGTATATATTCTATAACCATGCTAAGAATCCAAAAAAAAAAAACTTCCATCCTAATTAAATAATTTCTCTGTACAACAAATCTTTTCCAAAATACATGTTCACTGTCTTCTCAACTTGGGCATATTTACAACGTATCACCGTGCGCGCACGGTGAACATCTCCTTGTGCCAGGAACTCATTGAACCATGACAAAATTCACTTGACCATTCTTCCTAGTCTGCTGCTCCACTCAACAGTCAACACAAGGAGGCGACGTCCACGTGTCACTGGATTTCATATCCAATTCCGAAATCAAAAGCGCCGTTATCCAAATTCACAAAAATATCTAAAGAATCAAGCAAAAATGATTTCTTCTACAACCTTAGGCTTCTCAAACCTCACTCCGACGACGACGACAGCCTCGTCCGTCTCCGAGCCGAAGTCCAAGTCTGAACCTGCATCTCCATCCGACAAACCTTCCCGAAAAATCAGAAGTAGCCCGCAACTAAACCGGTGGTCCCGTGCTCGCGCAGTCCGTTCTGGCCGGAAATTAGACCGCCGGGTTCAGAAAATTACCAGCACCGCCGGTTCTCTAGTTCGTATTGACAGTAACAATAGTTCTAATTCTATTAATTGGGAAAGTGAGTCGGGTGAAGAGAGTGGTGGGATCAGCGGAATGGATGAAACGGAAGTAACGGCGGGTGGGAAGTCAATTTACATGGTGTCTGATGGGACCGGCTGGACGGCGGAGCATTCCGTCAATGCTGCCTTAGGGCAGTTTGAACATTGCTTGGTCGATCGGGTTTGTCCCGTTAGTACCCATTTGTTCTCTGGGGTAAGCTAAACTGAATTTAACAGCTTTTACCCTTTTTAAATAGACTCGTACTATTTCTTGACTTATTTGTATTGTTTTCAGTTTCAGTGGTTGAGTTTACATTGAAATTTTGACGTGTTGATAGCACATTTTCACGATTGAAGCCCTTAACTTTAAGTAGATAAAACTTGTGTCCTGTTTGCTAATATTTGCTTCAAAGCATACCCTTCCAGGTATTTTTCCATAAAGTTCTTATTTTTGCTGGATTACGGGTTAGATGGGATGCAAATTGGTATTTCTTCAGTTGCCATAGTGTTTGTCATACTTGTGGAGTACTTATTTCAGGAAGAAGATGCGTTTAATTTGAACTAATGGTTCATGGCTTGTGTAACAATCGGTAGGGGTTATTTAAGTGTGTGGATAAATCAGTGATCAGCTTAAAAAAAAAAAGAGTGATCACCTACTGATAAGATGGCTTCATTCCGTGGCATCAATAGAAGTTGCCTGACTAACTGATGTCAGTTGAATTTTTAAAGAAAAAGTAATGTCGGTTGGGAAATGGGGTTGTAGAATTGTGTTTCTATATATTAGGCTGTAGACTGAAAAGACTGGCTGATACGAGCTATGATCTTGTAATAGAATGCCAAGCTTTGTGTTCAAATCTTTCTATAAACTTTCCAACATTATTTTCTAAGAAAGCACTTGCAATTCACTCATCTGTCATGTTTCTTCTGATTCTTTTGTGAGATTCCAAAAACATTTGACGTATTCTGGTTATGGTTTCCAATTGCACAAAGCACTAAAAATTGTATTTAGAAGGGGAGAAAGTGTTCTGCGGTTTCTTTGCCTGCAACTGCAAGCAATCACCCTGAACTTTTTAAGTATGAGCTCTTGTTTTATTGGAACTTTTCAAGTCTATGTTTCAAGACCTCATTGAGAAATAAGTATCTCAATAGTTATCCATGTTTCTTGTGGTACTTTGTTGTTTTCTTAAATGATGCACTGTGCCAATGCCAAAATGAAGGCATTAGAAAAGTGCAAAATAATAGCATGGAGACACACTCTGGCTTCTAGGTGGGTATGTTTTACTTATTTTCTTTGTGAAGACATTTGAGACTTCTAATGAAGTAATTAGCATGACTTGGTAATTGACGAAGCTGTTTGAGCGACACCTTGAACTTGAGATGGGCTTGACCTAGCATAATCTGAGTGAGATTGTTAATTGGCAAATGGTTCTTTTTTTTTTTTAATCAATTCTAAGTGTGTACTTCTAGATCGTGTGTTACTTCTTGTAGCTGACACTTCCCTTTGGTCATTTTGCTGCAATATTTTTGAAACTCCAGATTGATGATGTTGAGCGGTTGATGGAGGTTATCAAGCAAGCAGCCAAAGAAGGAGCAATGCTTGTCTATACTCTGGCTGACCCCTCCATGGCTGAATCTGCCAAACAAGCATGCCAGCTTTGGGGTATACCATCAGCTGATATCCTTGGTCCAATAACAGAATCAATTGCATCCCACCTGGGTGTTTCACCTTCAGGGCTCCCGCGTTGGGCTCGTGGACGGAGCAGCTCCCTTAGTGAGGACTACTTCCGCAGGATCGAAGCAGTTGAATTCACTATAAAGCAAGATGATGGGGCCTTACCCGAAAACTTGCATAAAGCAGATATTGTTCTTGCTGGTGTGTCTCGCACTGGAAAAACACCACTTTCAATATACCTGTCACAAAAAGGATACAAAGTGGCAAATGTTCCTATTGTAATGAATGTAAAGTTGCCAAGTGCTCTTTTTGAGATTGACCCAGAAAAGGTTTTTGGTCTCACTATCAATGCTGTTGTTCTGCATACCATCAGAAGTGCAAGATCAAGGACCTTGGGCTTTGCTGAAGACATAAGGAGCAACTATTCTGAAATGGACCATGTAAAAGAAGAGCTGGAATTTGCTGCTAAAATTTTTGCCCAAAATCCTGTCTGGCCAGTCATTGGTGAGCACTTACAGACTTCTCATAGTATGTTCGGCCAAATATCTGATATTATGTAATTATCATTACAATCATCAAAATTGGGACATGAAGATACTTTTGGACATCCTTAGCAACCAAGTAACCTAGGATGATACAAGATTAACACAGTGGTAACTTCTAAGTGCAAATATTTATTTTAGCTTGGTTGGTTGTTATTAACCTGATTTTGTACTGTATTGTTTCTGGGCATGGTTGCAGAAGTCACAGGGAAGGCAATTGAAGAAACAGCAGCGATTGTACTAAGACTTTTCCATGATAGAAAGAATAGGTGCTCAATGCCAAGAATTTCCAAACGCTATTAGATAGATTGGGAGCTATTTGCTGCTGAATATCCTGGGGATCTGACATTGAGGCCGAAACAAGAAGATGTCAGCGAATGTATGGGTCTAGGCATCTAGTCCAGCAAATTATTGCTTACTAAGTTGGGAGCTGCTGAAGGTACTTTCTGAAGTTCTAAAGTACAGAAGTTTCAGATTGATCATCTTACATGCCATTGCAACAAAGTAATAATTGTAAAGCCGTGGGATTCTCTTTTACCGGTCAATCTTCATATAATTTACTTGAAATGAAAGAGAAAGTCGGGCAAATGGAGGAGAAGAGGGATTGGGGAGGTCCACTCGCATTTTTGCACATATCTAGTTGCTTTAGCAATGACTTCTATAATCAAACATGATATTTGATGAGCCATTGCCTAAATAGTTGAAATTACTGGAAGAATGCCCAGTTTATGGTTCGGCTAGATTATACTTTCTCCAAAAAGAGTAAAAGTAAGAAGATTTGGTGGGTTTCACGTCCAACATAATGCTAGAACGTTTTTTAGCAGGAAATGCTGCTGAGTGCTAATTCATGTACACGTGCTTTTTTATTTGTTTCTGACTTCTCTGCTTTGAGTGTGTATGCAAATTGGAATGCGTAAAGTTCCTTTTTTTCTTGATTCTCCTCCACATAAAATTACGAGTTACAGACCTTCATCCAAAGAATCTCCATCGTCTAATCCATCGAGAATATGTCAATCAATCAAGAAACATGAGGGATACTCCTTGTAATGAATTAATTGTTCTTCTCCTAGGTAAGGTGAATAATGAAGTCCTCAGGTCTGAACAATAAGAAGTTCCCCCAGTTATTTTAATCAATTGAATGCTTTTGTACCATAAAATGTTTTAGAACCATCTAAGGCTAAAATCTGCACACCTATAGACATGTTCAGTGCTGTACACTGTTACAATTCGCTTTATTGCCTACCCACATGGCAGCCAGACGCGACAATTAGCGAACAACTACAAGTTTACTGTCTAGGGGAACCAGAATGGGGCTAAACAGGATTACTTTCTAGCTCTTCATTTAGCTTGGCAGTCACGGATAGATCCAATACAAAAAGGTGCATCACATCATCTCTTTCCTAACACTTTTGAATGGTAGAGCTCAAGATTCCATCTTTGTCATAGTGCATTCTGCCGTTGTCTTCATCTTGTATATTATATAGTTAAGAGTAGCCTTAGAAAAGCGAAATCTGCAGAGAATGATGCGCCTGTAACGAAAGGCATTAGCTTTTCCATCTGTTTTTACCGTTTTCTATTCATTCTTCTTGTCCGCCATCTTGTGCCCAGCTGCTTAACAGGAAAAAAAAAGCAGAATTTTTTCCCCAAACATCTATAACCAACTTTCTAGTGCTCATCTATATACTATGCTGGCTTCCAGTTTTGGCCAGACATTTTGTTTGATGCCATTTACCAGATTAGAGGTGGGAATGCCTGATTGCTTTCGCGGTCATCAATTGAGGCCATTGTCATGTCCAGTGAACTTGTTCATTGATAGTGTGAAGTAGATGAGTAGTATTGTTCCCATGCTTGATCTGTAAAAGTTGAGGATAATGAAAATGTCAGTCAGTAATTGTCATTCAAGAAAGAGAAACTGAGATTAGTCAGAGATGTACAGCTTCAGGATAAAAATTCATGGTATCTTGTGGGATTTGTTTTGACTTGCATATGTATAAAGTGTAGCGTATATATCTAGTGAAGGCCATTATCAAAACTTATCATTATCAATCTCCTTGTTTCTAATTTATAGATTGATAATCCTAACTCCTTTCCTTGAGCAGTGGTCCAGGATCCCTGAATTTTCTAAGTCATCCTCTGGAAATGCTAAAAGACATCCTTTGAGTAGAAAATAGGGTTAACAAAACGGTGGCCTGGGCTGCCATGACTTTTGGTTCCCTTTGTTATTAGAATACCATGCAGAGGATCTATAAATATATCAGCTGGACTCGAGCATGCTTAGACTAATATACTAAATCCAGCTTATAAAAAGAGGGAAAAAATCAGTCATCTGCCATCTGGTTTTGGATTCTTTTGCCTCAAACATTTTTTCTGTAAAATAAATATTTGGGAAGCGAAACGGACTTACAATGTGGCAAAGATGAAAAGGATTCTTCTGGGGTCAACAGTCCAAGAGGGAGAAGATGATCGTCTTAAACTGAATCTTCTGCTGGCGGTGCTGATCCTGCTTTCGGTTGGTCCGGCAAGGCTGCCGGTCACGATAGTTATGGGATTATGAACTTGTGGGCTGTGGGAGTGCTCGGTGGCGCCCACCACCAGCACCATCGGCTTTTCGGGCGTGCTACTGCTACCCCCTTGCAATAAAGAAGCTGCAATGAAAACATGCAGAACATTACAATATAGCACGTGGTTAAGAAGAATCCTAACTCTTAGCTTCTAATGCTACCTGCATGTGCAGGCAATGCCATGACCTGATGACAGAATAGAAATCTTAAAAAAAATAATAATAATAATGGAACCACAAAAGGAATGACACTAGTCTTTTAGGGTGCATATTAAAAATAGCAGACTTGCAGAAAGCCATGTTCAAAGTCCCATTTCTCAAGGAAAGTGGACAACTCCAACTCCAACCCCAAATATTAGATGTCACCCAAGATGAGATATGGTATGTCTGCCAGCAGAATAGAAAGCAAAGAATTATGTTGCAATTTTGGATTACGTGCAGCATTCAGAAAAGCTTCGCATGCCCTTGTGGTTTTGCTCTGTATGGTATCATTTCTCTTTTGCTATGGAAATTGAACTTGGGATTCTATCTTTCGAACACTTTTTAACCGTTATGACTGAATTCATTGCAGGTAAAATGACAGTAGCTTACAGGAGCCCCGACCTTCTTTAGTTTCTCTCTGCTGGAGTATTTTATCCAAGAAGCTGCCACAGTCGTATCAATTATTACGAGGAAGCCGCCTCAAGTATTATTAGTTAATTAAAATTCTCTTTTTATATAATGGCGATGAAGATAAATCCACATGGATTGATGGCAAGTACGTGGCGCAGTTTTCGGCATGACAAGTACCTATGGAATTATTAATATTTTTGTCAGTGTATGTATCCCTTTGTATTTACATTATTGCCCCTCTCAAACCAACCATCTAAATCACTCCTCCTCCTGAGACGTCCCCCCATAAACATGGAACCCCAGTCTCTGTGCCGGAGTTCATTTTGAATTATTGTACATAAGAAACCAAAGCCATTAAAAAAAAGAAAGAAAGAAAGAGAGAAACCAATAATGATTTTTTACAATGTCCAAGCAAGAGGATTGACGATAAGGAAAATTTAGTTATACAAGTGATTTGACCTCTTGGACTTTTTTTTACTCGGATACAGACAAGACAAGGTCTGGGTTGAAAAACAGATCCTAGAAATGTTTGGATTGATGCTTCAGAAATGAGATGAGCCAAAAGGATTTTAATGCAGTGAAGAATCTGACTCCATTTCATTTGGAAGCTACAGCCTGCAGAATGGAGGAAAAATTGACAGGTTTTGTTGCTGCCAATCCCTCTTGTCATTTTAGTGAACAGAGAAAATGGCCCTGATAACAAAAATTTTTGGCACACGTGCTCAAATAACTTGGGATAAATTCTTGTGGAAGCCAAAATAGCAGCCCCAATTTTACTCCGAGATTGTAATATAACGTGCACAAAATAAATACGAAACTAAAAGTTAATCTTATATATACCATCGATCGATGTATAAGTTATCATGATTGAATACACGACGCACATGTAAAATTTTAATTAAGATTAATTGTTATACATCTAATCGTGTATATATTGACAATATATATTGAAGATTAATTCTGGAAGTAATTATGACAGAGAAACGGTTCCAAACTATGGTCACGTTTTGATGATCAATGTAATTACTTCACGTAGACGCCAAGCTCTTTGACAATATTCTAGCCATCCCAACAAATCTTCCTTGATTTTTCAGGAAGTAATTTTTTTTTTCTCTTTCGGTAAAAGAACAATTATCGAGAGAGAGAGAGAGAGAGCATTGCTTGCTTACCTCTTGGTGAACTTGCAATGGAGCCATAGCCTTTCTCACCATTGGCAATGGGATTGGATTTCTTTTCGCCACCTCGCTGCTGCGACGCTTTTCTTGAAAGGCTTCTCTGTAATTTTTTTTTTTTAATCCACAAATTGACAAGCGTATATTAGAGACAAAAAGCACATCCTTTATAAATTCTAGCAATCGTCTTTCTAAACCTACTGGAGCAATTGCTCAAAAAAATGTTTAAGTACTAGGCTTTCCAAGGTTGCAGAAACTGATGACGACTAAAATTCTGTGGAATGGGAATACTTGCTAGCCTCTTTATTTTCAACGTTTCATAAATGAACAGAAGCCATAATGAATGGGCATTTAGGTGAGCTTCCAAGGTAGGCAAAAAAGGCAGTAGTATTTAGAGAAAGAAAATGGAAGAGAAATGATGGTCAAGCCCAAATAGGAAAAAACGAAGAAAAATGTAAACATATTTTGAGCCATAAGTAAAGCTTCATAAGATGCAGATTGATTGCAAAGAGAATTGTAGAGTATATTAATCAAGGAGAAGAAGTAACTGTAATTCTGGAGTTGGCGTTGATATCTTTGTCAGTACTGAGATGTGATGCGAAACGCTCTATATCCACTATGAAGCTATCAGATGCTTTCCGGGCTGTGTAGTCCTCCACACCATTTGTTTGATGGGAAACTGATATTTTCTGGGCACCTTTGTCTACCAATTCACTGACTTCATTGATTGAGCTCAGATTCTCAGACCCCATATGTTCCTGCAGCTGCATAATTGTCCAAGACAAGGACATGCAGATAAATTAACTTTACTTATCCAACATCATATTAATTGGAGAGAACCCTAAAGAGAGAGAGAGAGGCAGAGAGAAGTGAAGAAAGAAATCGATTCGGTTTTGAAGAAGTAGTCCTATCAGGGGATTCCAACTTCCAACTTCCAACGAAGCGGTTGTGGAAACAATCTAGAAGAGTAGACATGAAGAAAATACAAAATTATAGTAATAGAAAGGTACAAGCGAGAAGAAGCTCTGGTTACCTGCAGCTTTGGGTTTTCCATAATTCCCCAACAACTTCCGACTTTCGGAGGGGAAAGATGGTGAAAACAAGAAGGCCAGAGAGAAGATTGAGAGAAAAAGAGATTTGGAGGGTGACACTGACACCAACTTGCGTACCCCCAGTTGGCCGAGGGCAAAATCAATATCTACTAGTACCTGATCCCATTTGATGCCAAAAAAACAATTAGCAAGCTAGTAGGATAGTCAACTTTGTCTTTAGGACTAAAGAAACTTAGTACTACTTAATATAATTTCTTAGTACCACTTAATATTGGGCTAATTAATAGAGAATTTCTTCTCATGAACCAAATGAAAGGCTTCAGTTTTCATTCAACTACTTCTAACTGCTTTATTCATTTATGGCGTTGAAATATTTTGACAAACCTGAACACTTGCGCAAAGTCTTCCTCTTCTTCAACTTCGTGCTGTCTTTTCTTTCCTTATCAACCAATGAAACAGTTGCAAAAACTCACACGGCAAGGAGTTGGATACGCATGAAGAGATGTTGGAAGTGATAACGTGTAGGGGTTCTAACCGATGTGTGGATGTTTTTGATTGCAACTGAAGGGCTTTTACCAGTAGTATATAGCACTGGAGGATAGGAAAGAAAGGTTCATCTGAGAAGATGAGAGAGCATCAGAGAATTTCGAGGATGATTAGAGAGAGAAGAGGAGAGGGAAAGTGGGAGAGAGTTGGGATTGGAAGAGAAAAGCTTGGTACAAAAATTCTTGTTTTCGTGCTGGGAGTGGAGACTTTTAAAGGTTTGGTCAGGTTGGGGTTCTTGATGATCAGGCTTTGCTGTTATCTGTGTTCTGTTTTTCATGTGTGACTTTGTTATCTTTAGCTGTTAATATATATATATATATATATATATATATATATATGTATGTATTTTGTTTGCTTGTAATCAACTTACTTAAAGAATGTTTTAGAGTTCTATTCATGTATGTGGAGGTCTACCCTCGTTATGGTACAGCCTATGTCATTAATAATGCTTATTGAAAAGGGTTTGGGCACAAATAATGATTATAGGGCATTGCCAAAACATTAAACATCTACTGGCATTCATTTTCGTACTTTATGGGCTGTGAATTTTCGGCCTCAGAGACTGACTTTGTTGCACCAATTCAATCACATAATCTCTCCTCAATTGCGTGGAACAAGATAGATATGAGCGGTGTGTTTAACGATTTTAGCCTCCAAATTTTGGACAAAAACAAATCTGATATCCAATGTTTTAATTTTCGAACACATCAACTTTTCCACAAAAGGCTAATTTTAAAGTAGGCTTCAACAATTTTTGTGGTTGTGTCAGTTTTCCTCAATAAATTTTACAGTATCACACTTTTTCGAAAACATGCTTAACTTAATAGTAGTAGTATATGATGTGGCTACAATTATCCTTGGACACAATTGCCAAACAAACGTCATAGTGCAATTAATCGCATTAATACTTGGACCGTATTTCCTCGTTACTTTCCCGTTTGGCATCTCGCATGACATTTGGCCGAATCGAATGAAGAAAAGTAATGATCTTGACTTTGAAATTATCCATCCAGTGGACATAAGCCACTCTAGCCACCCATGTCATCGTTTATCCAGAAAAGATGAGCAAAAATTCGGCTGCTGTGAATTGGTGAAGACTCGAGCCTAGAGAAATGAGGGAAAAGATAGACTTTGATGACGAGCTGAATTGACGCAAAACCAAACTAGTTTGTCACGGGCTATACGAAATTTTCTCCAAAATGGTTCTATCATGTAGTTGAAATAGTTGTCAAAAAAATTCAAAATTGTGCAAAACTGTTGTGAAGATACATTCTTGCGCAGACATTAAATTGTTAAGACAACTAAAAGCCTTCGAATTGCGATTTCTTGACTCATTTTTTTTTATCACTTTCCGCATGTTATTATTGATTTGTGTTATTTCAATTACCAATATTATTAGCAAAATTAACGAGATAAAATTAATTATAATATACGCAACGTTTTGCTCTCCTTGCAATACCTTAGCTCATTTTGACCACTTTAACTCATTCTTATTGATTTATCGAGTTAATTCTACTAAAGTTATTATTAATTAGATTTAAACAGAACAAACTTGAGGTGCAAATTGTCCAAAAACGAAAATTTAGGATGTTAAGTATTCAGATTGAAATTTTAGAGCGTAAAACGAGAAGATGATGCAAGTTTAAAGATAGAAAGTGGAGGGAGTCCAATAAATATTGAACAAATATATGTGAACACCGAATTCAAACAATTCCTGTGCCATCTTGCGGTAGACAATAATATTTTAGAACCGATAAGAGAAAACATGGCAAGAAATGGGAGAGGACAATTAAGTAGCCGCCGAGACAGGCGACAGCGCGAACACTCGTTTTTTTTAGTGAATCCCCAGTTGGGGTTGGGTTGGATTGGACCACGTCTCGCCGCTCGGCCCTTTAATTGGCCTATGCAGCTGTAGCCCGCCCACCCCCCCGCCGGGCATCTAGCTGCAACTTTCCATCGCTTGGCCCCTCTCCTCCGGAATCCTCCTCTTATATTCGACTACTATTGACTTCCAAACGTCGGGTACGACTAAGAACTAAAAACCAAACAAAAAAATATTAATAGAAGTTGTTTGGATAGAGTAGTATTATTTGAAATAATTATTTGGAATAATTACTGTGACACTTTTTGTGATGTGATGTATGTGAAATAAAAAGATGATTGGGAATATTAGAAAGATGGGTTCGAAAATTAATAGATGATTGTTTCTGGGATTCTAAGGTGGCAACACGTGAACTTATATTAATAGAAACATATAATTTACGTAGTCATTTTGAAAGCCTCAAATGTGTACATTCTTTCAAAATTTCACCAGTCGCATCAAATTTTAGATGACCGAAAAAAGTGTCCAAACACATAATTTACGTAGTCATTTCGAAAGCCACAGAACTTATAAATTTCGAGTTTATTATTTTTACTACCAAGTATGAGTTTCTCCTCCCACGTGAAACGTTGAATTAAAAAAAGTAGATCAGTTAAGGTAAAGAACAAAATCAAGGGTCGTAGTGAGTTAAAGTAATGAGCAAATCAAGACTTTGAAGCGTTGGTAGCTTAGATGTGTAAATGACAAATAATTTTCAACCTTCTTATCTGTTTTTAATTTCTTCCACAAAACTCGTGAAGTTTATAGTAGAATATGAAATGCACAGCATCAAAAGTCAAACCTGACCTGCGATTGATTTCTTTCTACTTCTGAGTGATGAAGCGATAGATTCATGAATGTAGAGACAGATTCAAGTCCTTTAGCCTGCTGGAGAGGCAAAGGGCCCCCTCCAGCTTCACATACAAGTTAGGTTTGACATTCCAGTTGATATTCATTTTGATTAATGTAGAGACTGAAGCTTGCGATATGCTATATAAATATGAATATACAGATCGAAATCGAATGTAAAATAAATTTTGCAACTTAAATTTTTCAAAGAAAAGATAAAATTAGAAGAACGAATAGGAGACTGGGATATAATTTCCAGCAACTGGCAGCATATCCTAAACATATCAAATGCAGGATTACCATATGATTGAGAAGGCAGACATCCTCATCTTGTCATCGGGTTTTCCATTCATTGCTGATTGCGTGCAGGCTTCAATTAGGGAAAACCTTTTCATGTTGTCACACTCAACTTCAAAATCAGGGAAAAAAATTTGAGATTATTTGCTTGCTCCTCGAATCTTCATCAATTGACGTTACCTATTCTCATTGAACTGGAAATGATTCAAATTATGGCTCGATCAAAGCTACAAATAAGTGATAACCACTGGGTTCTGTCTAGTGGGCAGAGGCGAGGGGACCTTTGTTAGAATTTCCTTGCTGTCAGGTTAGGTTTGTGATTCGAATATTCTTCGTGATTCGAATTCTGTTCCTGACAATTAAAGGTGAGAGGATATATATAAAAAAAAAAGGCTACAAATTATTTTAAACAGTAAAGGATACCACTCATCACAAGTTTCATCAGCAACAAAAATTACTGTACAAATAAATACTGTATAGTGTCTTGTGCACATTCGCAGGCACGCTTTATTTACATAACTTAAACGATTCTTCGCTCAGGAAACCGACGTAACGATGCAATAACCACAATGGCCATCCGAGCAAAATCGGAGTTTCTCTTCGTTGATGATCGCATGCGATGAAATATACCAACTAAGAGAAATTTAACCCCGCGATATTATTTGGTGGTTCAGCATTATTGGGAATGAAATCAAACAATAATTTGAATCTGGAGAGACGATTAATTATCATCCACTAAACAAGAACTTGGATTTTAGTGAAGTCCACTTCATTGATGTAATCTGATTATCGCCTGCCTTTATCATTGCAAGATTGAAAAGAACCATGAGTAGGTCCTGTTAAGGCAGAAGAATCATCTTTAGTGCAGCAAGATTCATCATTTCCCTGCTGTATAAGACCAACCAGGGAGGTTGCGCTTGAGCTATTGTTTGGTGCTCTAAGTCGGCCCCGTGTTACACGATGGCAGGACCATTTCTTTTCCAACACGAATATGAGTTACCGTCCCCATTGGATTGCTATTTTTTAAAATCTTTGTAGAAAAATATATTGTAACGATTTGCTGTATACGAGGTAAGTAGGTGATTGAACAATATGTTTACGAAAAATATAAAAAAAATTTTATTCTGGACAAGGCCTTTCATTTCTTCCCCCAGTAATATTCTTGAATCTTTTTTGTTTAGGTCCAAAAAACCCCTCCCCTTGGATAAAAGAATTGGGGAATCGAAAACCCTATAGTATATTGTTATTTATTAAGCAAGTTAGTTGGGCAGTTGATGAGATAGCCTTGGTCTAGTAGTTAAAATAGGGACTCCAAAATTTATAAGCCTTAGGCTTAAATGTTCATTTCCCCTCCTTACTTCTTAAATCTCACCCATCTCCATCTCCGGTCTGGTCCGGAGGGAAAAAATAAAAAGAAAAATAAAAAGAAAAAGGAAAAAGTTAGTTGGACGGTTAAAACTTAAAAACACATCCTTGCAAGTTACGCAGAAAGAAGAGAGAATAATGTTATGAGAGCCATAATGCACTGAACAACAATAATTAGTGGCGGAATTATTAGTAAGCTACCAGTACAATCATACAATGCCCAACCCAACAATGAAAGTGATGGTGTTCAGCAGCACAAACCTCTTTTGAAGAAAGCTTTGATTTAATCGTGGCGGTGCCTGCTTCTTCATAAACAGGATTGGGGGGCTCTCCCAGAACTGACATTTCAACAGCTCAAATTCATTATAATCAAGGAAAGTGAATATAATGTGTTGTTGGTAATGATAGCGACATCCAGGCCATTAGCAACCCATAAAGAGTGGTTAGGAGTCCTAAGACTAGTTCACCCTAAAGCAGGTGGTGATGGTGCTTAAAGTAAGAACTACAGCAAGAGTACAACATATATATATATATATATATATATATATATATATATATATATATATATATATATATAACAACTTATATATATAGAAGTGAAAAATATATAATCACACAATTATTAACATAATTGTTCGCTTGTTCCAAACTTACAAACCTATCAGGTCAGGACTTGTTCTCGGTTGGAAATTATTAATAAGTGAGAGATTCTGTGTTCGAAACCTCTTACCTATATTACTTAAAAATATATTTAAAGAAGGAAATTAATAAGTATGTTCTCTTGGTCCAACCAAACAGAATCATTCCAGGGTCACTAATTAATTTGCCAACCTCAGCTGTGTTCTTGCGAGTTATGACTCATTGAGAACTAAGATATTCCAATTTGGCCCAACCAAACAAAAAAAATTTTCCAATTTGTTTCCTTTTTTGGTTGTTAGTTACAACTTTAATTTTTTTTTTTTTTGGGTTAAATTGGCTGTATCGTCCTCAAAGTCCATTTAACTTTTTTTTAAGCAATTACTCTTCTAATCATGATTCATGATCAGCTAAGGAGGCAGGCTTATTACGTGCAAGATGCTAAGCGTCTGTTGGGCCATCACTCCTTCTAGTGCATATCTTTGACCAAAGTCCAAATTTGATGGTCCGAGTACCGAACAAACCAAAACAGATCCACAAAGCCCGGACCTATGCAGGGCGTCTGATAAAGTTTCAACTCGTTCGTTTAAAAGCGGAAAGTTTTATCCACGACATTAAGTTCAAAAGCGGTCATCATCAATCGACACTCGAGAGCACCAACCACGCGCAGAACTTTTGTAAGATTTGAGTGTTACTAGAAAATCTGGCTTTAAGGCCCTGTGTCTTGGTACATACATGGCCTGGAGAATTGATTCGTAGGACAGATACATGGGCTCTTCCCTGGTGGTTTCTGAATACAATCACTTCTAAAAACTGCTGGAAGTCAAGGAAATTGATGAAAGACGGCCTGTTACCTTATTCTCCATGGAACATATAGGATGATAGACCCGTAATTAGAAAATACTAGTATTATACTTATATAATGCATGTTTGTACATATAATTTAAAAAAAAAAACTTTCATATTTTATATATTTTTAAAATATGCTAAAAAATACTTGTACCTTTCAATGAACCGTATAAAATACATAATAAAATTTTGACACACTTCACTAATTATACTTTAATTTTTTTAAAAAAAATTTAAAAATTTTATTGAGGAAAATGACTTACCCTCCTAGTTAGATACAAAATTAATAGCGACATATAACATAATTCTATAGATTTATATACGTAAAAGTAATAAGGTGATAAAATTTTAATACATTTAACATCTCATACATACAATAAGAGTTAAAATTGGTATAAATATAGATAATCCTTGAAAAATATAATAATTTTAGCCATATTCTTTGTTTCGTAGCAGTAAAATATATTCGTACAATTCACTTACATATTATATGCGTAGATTTGTTGAACACGCATTTTTATGCTGAATCTTTAATCATACTTTTTTTTTTAAAAAAAATTATATGTTACACGTATGTATAATGTAATATGTCGTATTAAACTTGACCTGCATTTTTATAACTACAGATCAACTATTGTCAGCTAAATGGTCCATATGAGATTACTTTTGTAATGTGTCGTCAATCAACAACATTAACCTTTTAGTTACGTTCTGGAACGTGCATGGTGCTACAGATCTTAAGTCCTCCCGATTCCTCCTGAGCTTTGATATTGTATGCTTTTGCGCCGACTGCCATTTCACAGCAATTAGGGGCGGAATAAAAGGTGACGGAGAGAATTGGGTGGTTTTGTAGTTGTCGAAGTATACATTTACATTTAAGAGGAGCTCTGCACTTCATGATGAAAAGCAGGGGCAACTTTCTCCAATTGTAGTATTTAGTCCTTAATTTTTTTTTAATTTGATGATATTAAACACCGACTCCATTAGCAGCCAGTTTAATTCTGAGATTTGTCTCAAATATCATATAAATCATTTCACCAAAATGATGAGTACCCTATGAGTGATTTGACCTACATGTTATAGAAGTTTAATGTAATGCACACAAATTAAAAGGGTCTCAGCAGAAAATTTTAAAATTAATTTGAATCTAGTTAAATGAATGCCCATTTTTGTAAATTTTCCATATGTTTGTCACAACTACATTCAACGTTATAATGTACGTACTCTAGGATTCATGAAAAGGTAGATTGGTCTTCTATTCCAATAGTGTTGTGGTTTAAAAGAATATTTTGAGGGGTTTTTGAAGGTGAAACAAGAAAAGGGGATTCGTATGGGATTGAAGCTTAGAATGTGGAACAAACTCGGTCTTTTTGGCTTGTTGTGGAACAAGCTCTATGAATAATGATCATTTTATTAATTATTATTAGGCATGCCCTAACATACCGAGTTTCAATTAATACTTCTCAATTCATTGATAAACATTTCACAACGAGAATGGTGACCAATACATACGATGCACTTTGCAAATCATTGAAGTTGATCCAATTATCTCTGGTCAAAGTGCCCCAATGGAAAAAAAAATAATAATAAAATGCTAATGCTGAGATGAGGTGGTCCTTATCTGTGTGCAATGGCTATTGTGACCGACTCAAAACAACCCCTCCACCTAATTGATGGCCCGGGATTAGTTGACGGGTCCTACGTGCAACATGATTAGTAGAATAGATTAAGATGGTTGATTGCTAAGTTACAAGAAGTGGTCTTGTTCAGAGGATCTCAGTTTAAGGGCCTGCAACTAAGGGACTGTCACCCTGAAAAGTCAACAGTCATGCACTTGTAAAGAAGTACAAACATTATTGCCCTGATCTCATATTCTACCTTATCTGGATCGAGGGTTATCAAAAAAATTTGTCACGGCAAATTTTTTTTTTTTAATATGTCCATCAATCATTGCCAAACCCAAAAATTATTCTATGAATAAAAAAACAGCTAAGTAATAAAGCCGTGGCATGACAGCTCTCTCACAACATAATGTTGCCAAACCAAAAGAACTAGCTCGCG